>NC_134211.1:88841602-93841602 GCF_965140235.1 Caretta caretta | reverse complement strand
TTCCTGCCAGACAGGATGCCATCAAACCAAGCTTCCCTCCACATTTTCTAGGCACCTCCCCCTTTCTCTGGAGGTGATAGGAATACAGTCCTGTCCTGATAGTGCCTGACAGCCCAATAGCACCTTATTTCAATGTGACTAGTTTGGAATGTGAGGATGTGACTGTTCGCTTCCTAGCTTATGGCTGCCTCTGCTGCTTAGCCAAAGGCCTTAGCCTAAGAACAGGGCCTCAGACTGTCACAGTAAGAGAAGGCCCTTACACCAGCAGACAGTGATTTTGATTCTTTCCTTTATACCTCTAGAACTAGCCAAGTGATAAGAATACACCTAAATTCTTAAAGTACAGGCCTTTGCAGACAGGCCTGAATATCTTTATCCTAACACAAAGGAGTGTCCTTCCACTGGCAGAGAATATAAAAGGCCCTGGAAACTCCTCCATCTTGTCTTCAATCCTGCTTCTGACCTCTGGAAGAACCTTGCTACAAACTGATGTGCCCAGCAGAAATGACCAGTAACTAAGATTAGAACCCAGATCTCTTGATTCCCAGTTCTGTGCCCTAACCTCTGCACCTGTTGATTTTCAATAACATTGTACCACATAGTGGGAAATCAGAACTTGTGAAAATGGTCTAGTAACTCGGAGTATCTTTCTGGGCTACCCTTAGAGTGAGTTCCCCAGCTTTTAAGGACAGATTTTCAATGTGACAGAGTCCAGTAGATAGCCTTGCTGGGCTGGAGGTGGCAATCTTTCTTAACTAAATTTGAAATTATTACTACTCTGTGTCCCCTTGATCTCTGTGACAATCCAGGCCCAGATACCCTAAAGGTCCACAGATACTTTGTACATGTCCTAGGGTAAGGGATTAATACATCTTCCTAACCTCATAGGCCTTTTCCATGTAAAATTTCTATAATTCACTATATGATAAAATAAAGCCTAATACACAACACTTTATGTATGGGCTAGCCATACATAAGCACAAAACCACAGATCCACTTTTTAAAGATGATATATTTGTATGTTTCTTGATAAATATTTGAGATTTTTTAAAAAAGGATACCAACCAGAAGCAGTAAAATATCCATGCTTCTGAGTATTATCTGCCTCTTCAAGGCTTTCCTTTCATTGTACATTTAAATAAAATATATAGCGTGACAGGGTCGGGCCAGATGACTACAGGAGAGTAATAGAAGGCAGATATATTAGCCCCAGGCTAAGTAGGTCCCTTTTCCCTGGGTAAGGGAGCAGGGAAGGTTCCAGAACAATCAGGAACCTTCTGGAGACAATTAAGACAGACAGGCTGATTAGAACACCTGCAGCCAATCAAGAAGCTGCTAGAATCAATTAAGGCAGGCTAATCAGGGCACCTGGGTTTAAAAAGGAGCTCACTTCAGTTTGTGGTGCACGTGTGAGGCGCTGGGAGCAAGAGGCACTAGGAGCTGAGCGTGAGAACGCGGACTGTTGGAGGACTGAGGAGTACAAGCATTATCAGACACCAGGAGGAAGGTCCTATGGTGAGAATAAAGAAGGTGTTGGGAGGAGGCCATGGGGAAGTAGCCCAGGGAATTGTAGCTGTTGCACAGCTGTTCCAGGAGGCACTCTAGACAGCTGCATTCCACAGGGCCCTGGGCTGGAACCCGGAGTAGAGGGCGGGCCCAGGTTCCCCCCAAATCCTCCCAACTCCTGGTCAGACACAGGAATCATTGACCTGGACTGTGGGTTCAGAAAAACGGCCAAGCTGAGGGCTGCCGTGAAGCTCCAAGGCAAGCAAAACTGCCAATAAGCGCAAGACCCACCAAGGTAGAGGAGGAACTTTGTCACAAGAGCTGACACATTAGGCCATCTCCTAGTGAACCCATATCCCTTCCGAATAGAGTAGGTAACAAAGTGCAGCTTTAGCGCCGTCTCATAATGCATATTCACAAGTGCAAGTCCCCTGTATAGTTAATATCTTTGTACTCATCACAGCCTTTTTCTGTCCACTAAATGAAGAATCCGATTCAGCTTCTACTTCTAGCTGCCTGCTTTAGGGCTTTTTCTTCTTCCTCTAAAGTGTCTGGTACTGGCCACTCTCAGACAAGAGATACTGGACTAGACTCGCCACTGGTCTGAAGCAGTATGGCAATTCCTCTGTTCCCCTGCCACTGACATGACTGTATATTGCTCACTCAGGCCAAAATTTTCAAAACTGACTTCTGGTTTGTGTGCCCAGCTTGATACATCTCATGTCTGATTTTCAAAAATGCTAAGCACTTACATTTCCTATGAACTTCAATCAGAATTGTGGGTGTTCAGTACTTCTGAAAATCAGACCCTAGACATCTCAGAAAATTTGAAGCATCTTCTGAAAATTTTGTCTAACCTCTTCTGCTTCCATTTTTCAACCTCAGAGCAATGTTGTAAGGCATAATAAGTAGGGCTGTCAATTAATTGCAAGTTAACTCACACAGTTAACTCACATTAATTACAATTAAAAATTAATCTCAATCGCAGTTTTAATCACACTGTTAAACAATAGCATATCAATTGAAATTTATTCAATATTTTTGGATGTTTTTCTACATTTTCAAATATATTGATTTTTAGTTACAACACAGAATACAAAGTGTACAGTGCTCACTTTATATTTATTACAAATATTTGCACTATAAAAATGATAAAAGAAATAGTATTTTTCAATTCACCTCCCACTGTAGTATAATCTCTTTATCATGAAAGTGCAACTTACAAATGTAGTTTTGTTACATAACTTCACTCAAAAACAAAACAATGTAAAACTTTAGTGCCTACAAGTCCACTCAGTCCTATTTCTTGATCAGCCAATTGCTAAGACAAACAAGTTTATTTACATTTATAGGTGAAAGTGCTGCCCGGTTCTTAATAACAATGTCACCTGAAAGTGAGAACAGACGTTCGCATGGCACTTTTGTAGCCGGCATTGCAAGGTATTTATGTGCCAGATGGGCATATGAATGTATAGCCTCTTCATACTTCAACCACCATTCCAGAGGACGTGCTTCCATGCTGGTCACATTAAATGACATAATGATGGCATTATTTAAAAAAAAGTGTTAATTAAATTTGTGATTGAACTGTTTGTGGGAGAATTGTATGTCTCCTGATCTGTGTTTTATCTGCATTCTGCCATATATTTTATGGTATAGCAGTCTCGGATGATGACACAGCACATGTTGTTCGTTGTAAGAACACTTTCACTGCAGATTTGACAAAATGCAAAGAAGGTACCAATGTGAGATTTCTAAGGATAGATACAGCACTCAACCCAAGGTTTAAGAATCTGAAATGCCTTCCAAAATCTGAAAGGGACAAGGTGTGGAGCATGCTTTCAAAACAGCAACAGTCCAATTTGGAAACTGCAGAACTCAAATCACCAAAAAAGAAAATCAACCTTCTGTTGTTGGCATCTGACTTAGACTGCCCTGTGAATGCCTGTTCTCACTTTCAGGTCACACTGTAATCAAGAAGTGGGCAGCATTATCTCCTGTAAATGTAAACAGACTTGTTTGTCTGAGCGATTTGCTGAACAAGAAGTAGGACTGAGTGGATTTGTAGGCTCTAAAGTTTTACATGTTTTTTTGAATGCAGTTATTTTTCTTTACATAATTCTACATTTGTAAGTTCAACTTTCATGATAAAGAGATTGCAATACAGCATGTGTATTAGGTGAACTGAAAAATACCATCTTTTGTTTTTATAGTGCAAATATTTATAATAAAAAAATATAAAGTCAGCACTGTACACTTTGTATTCTGTATTGTAATTGAAATAAATATATTTGAGAACATAGAAAACATCCATAAATATTTAAATAAATGGTATTCTATTATTGTTTAAGTGTGTGATCAACCATGATTAATTTTTGTAATTGCTTGACAACCCTAATAAGTTAAGGCTTATAAAGTTTGTTGAATAGGAGGCAGCATAGTACTGCAAAGTATAATTACATCTAAATTAGGGTAAAGTGTGAACCCAAGTCTCTAGAGGTAAAAGGCTGGTCCTTTGGCCCACTGAACCACCATAGCAGGCCTCTGTTAAATATGAAAATGAATAGACTTCTCACATTCTTATATTCTTTACTGCATAGTACTCAAAGTTTTCCTAGATATTTATATTACCTCAAGTGCTAACTTTCAAAAAAATTGTAAGGTAACTCCATACAAATCTACCACTGCATCTGGAATTAACAAGCGTTCCAAATGAGCTTATGTTTATTTTGACCCTAATAGTGAAAAACTAAAATGATACAGCCAGAAACATTTAGAGATGTTTAATTGCTTATTACTTTTTACACTGAGTGGAGAACTAAACCTCTTTAAAATGTTCCCATGATCCCATCAGCTACGGCATTAAAAACATTAACCAAAAGAAAAACATTTTAATGCTGGTTGTAACTGTAGCAAATGAGGTTACCAAAAAAAAAAAAAGGCGAGGGGGGAGTGATTAAAGACAAAGATCCATCACATTTTGATCAAAAGAAGGAAATGCATCAATAGAAAAAATCTACCTGGCATCATCAATATCTCTCCCTAGATCAGTAAAGTTAACCTACTTTCTCAATGAGAAATCTGTATGATCTGTTAGTTATTCCAGCTATTGCTATTTATTATATCATAGGGCCCAAAATGCACTAGGCATGTGTGATGGGGCATCTGCCCCGCACTTTCCCTGATAGGGTTAAAACCCAGCCTGGCGGGCTGAAAGGAAACAGCCAATTAGGGCAGTAGCTGCAGTCAATTAGGGAGGAGGCTGGACCAGACAATCAGGGCCCAGCCAGCCCATTAAAAAAGGAATCTGCAAGCCAGAGCAATTCAGTCTGATACAGGAAGCTCCAGGGAGGGGACCGTCTTCCTAGAGGGCTGCAGGGACTACACTGTGAATAGGGCTTGCAGGCCTGAGGCCCTGGGAACAGGGTGAAAGAGCCAGAGGCAGGAGCCAAAGGTGCTGGGGCTGCAGGGAAGTGGCCCAGGGAATTGAGACAGACTGGTGGAGAAAGAAAGGAGGGGCAGCAGGAAACTGTTGTTCCGACTGTCCCTAGGCTAGGACCTAGAGTAGTCGGTGGGCCTGGGTCCCGCCTGCCACCCCCCACTGAAGAAGTGGCCAGGCTATGGACTGCCATGCCACTGTGAGGAGCGGCTAGACTGTTGCAGAAGGAGTCCCCTGGAAGGGGGAAAACCTGGATTGTGACACGGACGGAAGGCTATGCCAAAAAGCAGAGGCAGTGAGATTGGAATTGCAGTGGGTCTACAGGCAGAAACTAATACAGGAGAGCCACCACCCCAGAGGGCACACCTGCTGATCAGAGCTAATTCACAAAATGGCCAGCAGGAGGCGCCAGTGTGGTGAGACACCCCATGACAGCATGTCAAAACAGACAGTTCCCACCTAAGAAAGATGTTAGACAATCATAGACTCACAGAAACACAGGGCTGGAAGAGACCTCAAGAGGTTATCTAGTCCAGCCCTCTGTGCTGAGGCAGGAACAAGTATACCTCGACCATCCCTGAGAGGTGTTTGTCTTACTTGTTCTTTAAAACCTCCAGTGATGGAGACTCCACAAACGCCCTTGGAAGCATATTCCAGTGCTTAGCTATCCTTATAGTTGGGAAGCTTTTTCTAATATCTAACCTAAATCTCCCTTGCTGCAAATTAAGCCCATTAAGCTTTTGTCTTATTTTCAGTGGACCTGGAGAACAATTTATCACCATACTACTTATAACAGCCTGTATATTTGAAGACTTGTCAGGTCCTCCCTCAGTCCTCTTTTTTTTCCAAGACTAAATATACCATTTTAAAAATTTTTCCTTTTAGATCCAGTTTTCTAAATCTTTTATCATTTTGCTAGCTCTCGTATGGACTCTCTCCAATTTCTCCATATCTTTTCTGAAGGGTGACACCTAGAAGCAGACACAGTACTCCAACTGAGGCCTCACCAGTGCTGAGCAGAGGACAGTTTCCTCCCATCTTACATATGACACTCCTGTTAGGCCCCAGGATGTCTTTAGCATTTTTTTACAATTGCATCACATTGCTGACTCATTCAATTTGTGATGCACTATAACCCACAGATATTTTTCTGCAATACTACTATGTAGCTTTTCTCCATTTTGTAGTTGTGAATTAGATTTTTTTCCTTCCTAAGTGCAGTAACTTTCACTTGTTTATAGCTGCATTCCCAAAAGAAGCTTCCTATTTACTTCATAAAGATCTACATTTTTCTGAACTTTACAAAATTAATCCTGTTTGCTGACACAGAAGTTTGTGTATCCAAATGTGCCAATTAAATTTCACACAGTACTGAGAGTTATTCAGCTGCATTTCATAAATTGCTTTAAAAGCATTAAAAGACATAAGGAAAACTGCAGTGTAGTGAACAATGCTATTAGCAAACTCAGCACAGTAGGGAAGCCAAACAATGTGAATTAAGGGCTAGGTAGTGGGAAATTTAAGCTGGAGAACACCCATTCTCACCTGTTACAAGATTTAGGCTTGTAAGCACCATTAGGCATGCTATTGAAACAAGACCGATTCTTTGTTTAGCCACGGAGTGGAGGCATTGAAACACATTACTCTGAAGGTCCAATCCTGCTCCCTTTGAAGTCAATAAGAAGCTTGCAATGGATTACAGTGTGTGCAGGATTGGGCCTCTGAATGTGATTCCCTGGCAACTGTCCCAGTTACCATCTGGGAGCATTTACAGTAGAGCTAATAACTTTGAGCTGAAAACCTCTGATGGTGTTTGATAGTTCGTTGGGTACGATATATGGAATAACAAGGGTTCCCAGCAATGTAATTTCCAGCACCGCATCCCATACTGGAGAAATTCTTCTATGTAACATAATAAGGCAATGTGGTTTTTTACATTCCAAAGTCAAATAATTTCTGACCATCAACTGGAAAGCATTAATTTGTATTAAAGCATAGGCTCAGAAATTTCAAGGACTGATTGGTTAAAATCAGTCACATTACCATAGCAATAAGTAGGATTATTTAAAACCCCATTGCAGTAAAATATTAAAGTGCCAAAGAAAATGTGTTTTTAATTAAGCTTCTGTTAGGCCCACTTCCTCAACCACCTGGCATTATTCTTTTTCCTGCTCCAGGTTCTCTGTTTTCCTTGCCCTTTGCCCATATGACATCCTCCCATTACCACTAAGTCCTCCTCTCCAGCTATACTAGACTTCTTCTCCCATCTCTCTCCATTCACCCCAGCCTAATCTGTGCTGCAGGTGGCAACAGTGCAGCCAAGGGGGTGGAATGAGCAAGAGACAGGTTTATGCTAAAAATCCTGACTCTTGAAACAGAGCACCATGCAATAACCCCCAACTACCCAGTTAACCCAGTCTTGAATCAACCGGAAAATGCTATCCTGAAAGCCCTGTGAACCAGATTCTGATTACTTAATTTGTATTAAGTACCTAACTTCACAAATAGTCCCATTCATTTCTGTAGTTCTTTTTCAGGAAGAAACAGGATAAATCCAGGGATTAACAGAACATGAAGTTGAAGCCCTTTCTGCATGCTTAACATTCTAGACTTCTATCTATCTATGTAGCTATTCACATACCATAACTAGTCTAGAGAACTATGTGTTTCCGACCACTGTTATTCTCTTGTCATCTTTTCCATGTCTTCCAATTATTTGTTACATCCATTTGTCGTTTTTAGTGTTATATTGTGCATTCTTTGGGTCAGCGTTTGTGCTGTGCTGAGCACAACAGGGTCCCAATTCTGACTGAGGCATCTGGGCACTACTATAATATAAATAAATAGCACTGACAAGAAAATGTATTAGCCTCCAATAAAGTCTTCTTCCCAGGCATTTGGGAACCACATTTTCTCTGTTGTGGCTCTCCTCCCTTGCCCTAAGAGGTCTGGTGAGTAAGGGATCTGGAAAATCAGGAGAAGTGTATGTTTACACTGCAATTAAAAACTTGTGGCTGACCTGTGCCATCTGACTTGGGCTCAGGCTAACAGGCTGTTTAACTGTGGTGTAGAAATTCAGCTTTGGGCTGAAGCACACACTGTAGGACCCTGCAAGGTGGGAGGGTCCAAGAGCTCAGGCTGCAGATCAAGCCTGAATGTCTATACTTCAGTTAAACTGCCCTTTATCCAGAGGTGAAAGTAAGCCAGTACGCCCCAGTACGGCGTACCGGTAAGAACCGGTGCGCTGTACTAGGACCAGCTTTCAGAGAGGACAATTTAAAGCCCTGGGGTAGTGGTGGCAGGGCTCTGGCAGGGATTTAAAGGGCCCTGGAGCTCCAGCCGCCGCTACTGCCCCGGGGCCCTTTAAATCCCCGCCAGAGCCCTGCCGCCACTACCCCGGGGCTCGGGCAGCAGGGCTCAGGCTGGGATTTAAAGGGCCCGAGGGATGGGGGTAGCGGCGGCTGGAGCTCCGGGGCCCTTTAAATCCCCACCAGAGCCCCGCCGCCGCTACCCCAGGGCTCAGGCGGGGATTTAAAGGGCCCTGGAGCTCCAGCCGCCACTACTGCCCCGGGGCCCTTTAAATCCCCGCCTGAGCCCTGCTGCCCGAGCCCTGAGGTAGCGGCAGTGGTGGGGCTCTGGCGGGGATTTAAAGGGCCCCGGAGCTCCAGCCCCCGCTACCCTTCCGGCGCCCTTAAAATCTCTGCCTCAGCTCTGCTGCCGAAACCCTGGGGTAGCAGCAGCGGGTCTCTGGAGGGGATATAAAAGGGCCGGGGCGGTAGCGGCGGCTGGAGCCCCAAGCCCTTTAAATCCCCGTCTGAGCCCTGCTGCCCAAGCCCTGGGGTAGGGGTGGGAGGGGCTTTGGAGGGGATTTAAAGAGCCCCGGAGCTCCAGCCACCCCTATTGCCCTGGCCCTTTAAATCCCCGCCAGAGCCCTGCTGCCAAAGCCCTGGGGTAGTGGTGGTGGGGCTCTGGCCGGCATTTAAAGGGCCGGGGTGGTAGCGGCAGCTGGAGCCCCGGGGCCCTTTAAATTCACGATGGAGCCCAGCCACCACTACCCCAGGGCTCGGGCAGCAGGGCTCAGGCGGGGATTTAAAGGGCTCAGGGCTACGGCAGCTGCTACCATAGTGGAGCCCCAGGCCCTTTAAAAGCTCTGCCAGAGCCCAGAGCCCCGAGGTAGCAGTGGCAGCCAGGAGACCCCAGGGCTCCTCAGTGATTTAAAGAGCCCGGGGCTCCACTGCGGTAGCGGCAGCTGGAGCCCTGGGCCCTTTAAATCGCCACCGAGCCCCGGGGCTCCCAGCTGCCTCTGCAGCTGGTAGCTCAGGGGTGATTTAAAGGGCCCCAGGCTCCCAGCCACCACTACTGCAGCTGGAGCTCTGGCCCTTCAAATCAAGATTTAAAGGGCCTGGGGATTTAAGGCCCTGCCTCTTCCGGTTGAGGCCACGCCCCCTGCTCAGGACTCCAGCGTACCGGTAAGTCCTCTAACTTACTTTCACCCCTGCCTTTATCCTAAGCCCCACTAGCCTAACTCAGTTGGCATTGGCCAGCCATGGTGTCTAATTGCAATGTAGACATACTCCAGGTGCTATCCCGCCCTCTTAATTGGCCCAATTAGGCAAAGGAGAGCTGAGCCCAGTTTCATTTAATGGACTAGTTACCTCATTACAAAAGGCTATTTAGAAGATGTATATTCTTTTCCCTAGCATGGCTTGTCTTCATTCAGTTAAATACTAAACATAAAATTAAATAGGAATATTATCATTGTTTTGCAGATGTGCTGTTTATTCCCCAGAAAAAGCCACTTGAAAAATAATTAGTGCCTGAAATGTTCAAATGGTAAAGAAAATTGCAATTATTCCTAAAATAATTATAATTTTCAAAAGATACTTCAAGTAAGGTACTTTCCAGGCTCTAGACACACATATTAAGAGGGGGACAGACTATGGTAACTTACTTCAAACTTTTCAGATCACATCAATTACGATGCAATTCAGAGTCTTTGGCAGACACTGAGTTCACTGTGCAATTAGAGTTGATTATGCTGCCTCCGATCTGAGTGCACAACTACTGTTTATGCGTGAATTCAGGGAAGTAGTTTGAGTTAAGAACATAGAGAATATTAAAACTGGCAGTAGCCATTTGTATTAGATCAATACAGATGTGTTGTTGGGTCGACCTCAAAGTATGATAGCATTATAATTATGTAGTAGTACAAATAAAGATAGACAAAAGAGTATATAGGTATTGTAAAAAGGTATAAACATCAGTTCCATGCTGTTGAATTTCACTCTGTAACAAATGCAAGGCCAAAGTGCTAATTATTTCAGGCCAGTACAGAACAAAGAGTCTGTGCTGGAAAGTGATAAGAACTTTGAGGAAACAATGCTGTTCTTTAAAACAACACCCTGATGCTCTTCCCCCGTGGGGGCCCCTTGTCATGCCTATGTAAATCTTGGTATCCAAAGAGGGAAAAATAGATAGTGGGATAAAACTTGTTAAATGAATCAAGAGTCATAGACTGTGTTGTTAAGTAAAAGAATGAATGATGAGTGCATGGAATTGAGAGCCTGAAGCAGGGAAATAATTGGTTAGTAAATGGTGCCAGCCTAATCCTAAGAATTTCAAGCTTGGTATCGATGGGTCGAAGAATATGCAAAATGGAGATAACCGGATGACCCCCGGAGGGCGAACCCGAATCCACCCAAAATGCATCAAGGAAGAACAAGATAACACCTAGCCATCATGGAGCCATCATGGATGTACCACCTGCTGATTGATGGTCATCTCAGTTGTAAATTCAGCATGATGAAGCAACTTCCATAGACTTGTATTGAACCAGAGACCTATAAAAATTGGGTCTAGGGGTTGTGTTCTTTGAGTCTGGTTCTACGATCACCCTCCAGGAGCATCGGATGCACATCTGACCACAACTCGGCTCCACTCTTGTGTCCAGGCCACCTGGCCAGTGACTTGGCACAAGTAACGTCTAGGCTGGTAACTAACAACCTTTTTGCAGAACCTGTGTGTGAATGTCTGTGTGTGTGAATGGATCTATATAGAAATTGCATATAGGAATATTTTGTTGTATTTACAATAAACATGGCAATTTGCCTTGTCCCTCTTACAAGATCCTCTTGGTACCATTTTTATTAGTGTAACAGCGTTAACAGGAAGATGAAAGGGAACCACATACACAAAGTATCAAATATAACACTGAGATAGGGCCCCTTCATCAGCCACATTCCTCAGAAATGGAAGAATATTCCTCATTCTTGACAATATTTCAACAACCTATATACAACGTATTAAAGCTATGAAACTGGTGGCTTTGTTTTGTATGTACTGGACCTTTCAAATGTCTAACTTTGTGTATGGAGACAGCAATCACTTTATTCCCAGATCTTCTGTAGCCTTTTATAGAAGAGGCACACATTCACATACAACGCACTAAACTGAATGCTTTACTTTTGTCTTTTCTTGCTGTTTTCTTTAATCTAAAGTAGAAGTCATTTTAGACTGAAAAAAATCATTGCTCTGTACATACATGAATGCACAACATTGGATTATTTTCTTATTCCCCTCACTCTTTCATTTAGGAAAACTACACACTTTTCTTTTTAAATTTTGTTAAAAATCTTAGCTGATTTTATTCAAAGCATCACTCAAGTTTAGTTTCAGTTTTATATTTTCAACCTTTGTTTGAAAACTAACACAATCTAATTGGCCTTTCATAAAATAACTAAATACTAGGGCTGTCAAGCAATTAAAAAAATAATGATTAATTGCACTGTTGAACAATATAATACCATTTATTTAAATATTTTGGATGTTTTTCTACTTTCAAATATATTGATTTCAATTACAACACAGAATAAAGTGTACAGTACTCACAAGTATTTGCACTGTAAAAAAACAAAAGAAATAGTATTTTTCAATTCACCCAATACAAGTACTGTAGTGGAATCTCTGTACCATGAAAGTTGAACTTAAATGTAGAATTATGCACAAAAAAACCTGAATTCAAAAATAAAACAATGTAAAATTTTAGAGCTTGCAAGTCCCACTCAGTCCTACTTCTTGTTCAGCCACTCAGACAAACAAGTTTGTTTACATTTGCAGGAGAAAATGCTGACTGCTGCTTCTTTACAATGTCACCTGACATGGCACTGTTGTAGTCAGCATTGCAAGATATTTACGTGCCAGATGTGCTAAAGATTCACGTCCCTTCATGCTTCAACCACCATTCCAGAGGACATGCATCTATGCTGATGATAGGCTCTGCTCGATAACAATCCAAAGCAGTGCAGACCGATGCATGTTCATTTTCATTATCTGAGTCAGATGCCACCAGCAGAAGGTTGATTTTCCTTTTTGGTGGTTTGAGTTCTCTAGTTTCCGCATCGGAGTGTTGCTCTTTTAAGACTTCTGAAAGCATGCTCCACACCTTGTCCCTCTCAGATTTTGGAAGGCACTTCAGATTCTTAAACCTTAGATAGAGTGCTGTAGCTATCTTTAGAAATCTCACACTGGCACCTTTGTGTTTTGTCAAATCTGCAGTGAAAGTGTTCTTAAAATGATCAACATGTGCTGAGTCATCATCCGAGACTACTATCACATGAAATATATGTCAGAACGCGGGTAAAACAAAGCGGGGGACATACAGTTCTCCCCCAAGCAGTTCAGTCATAAACTTAATTAATGAATTCTTTTTTTAACGCACATCATCAGCATGAAAGCATGTCCTCTGGAATGGTGGCCGAAGCTTGAAGGGGCATCTGAATATTTAGCATATCTGGCACATAAATACCTTGCAATGCCAGCTACAAAAGTGCCATTGAAATGCTTGTTCTTACTCACAATGTCACCAGAAAGTGAGGAGAGCAGTATTATCTCCTGTAAATGTAAACAAACTTGTTTGTCTTAGCGATTGGCTGAAGAAGAAGTAGGACTTAGTGGATTTGTAGGCTCTGAAGTTTTACATTGTTTTGTTCTTGAGTGCAGTTATGTAATTTAAAAAAAATCTACATTTTTAAATTGCACTTTCACGATAAAGAGATTGCACTATAGTACTTGAATGAGGTAAACTGAAAAATACTATTTCTTTTGTTTACTAATATTTGCACTGTAAAAATGATAATCAAAATATACACTTTGATTTCAATTACAACACAGAATACAATATATATGAAAATGTAGAAAAACATCCAAAATATTTAATCAATTTCAATTGGTATTCTATTGTTTAACAGTGTGATTAAAACTACGATTAATCAAAATTAATTTCTTTTAGTTATTTGCGTGAGTTAACTGCGATTAAATGACAACTCTACTAAATACAGTTTCCAAGTTCATAAAGTGAATGTGTATTTTAGACAATTGAGCACTATTTTTTCATCCCACAAGCACTGCAACCTAAAAAGTGCTGCACTTTATAAAAATCTGTATTTTTATTTTTAGTTCATTCTCAGTTTAAAATCACACACTGTCACTTTTACGAACTTGACTTTTTTCGAAGTGGAACCGCACTTGCAAGGGAAAAATGTTATTCTGTTCCTAACATCATAGTGCAAATAAGGGCATACAGAAACTTAGCACTTAATATACCACTTTTTATCCATAGGCCTCAAAGTGTTTTACAAAGATCGGTCAGTATTATCCGTATTTTACAGATGGGACACTTAGGTATAGAGAGGTGAAGTGACTTGTTCAGAGTCATACAGTGAGCTACTGTCAGAGCTTGAAACAGAATTCACTCTCCAGGATCTTAAAGCACTTTATAAAGTATATGTCTGTTGCACCATTGAAATGTAAATGGCTAAAGTTGTGATCACATGAAGACATAGGAATTATTGTGGATGCAGCAAAAAGGAGGGGAGGATATAATACCCTGAGGACCAAAATATGCTAACTAGGATTACAAATTCACACAAGATTATTTGGGGAACATTTAAAACAAACCCAAAAAATTATTTGCTGCCATATAATAGTGGATGTAAGCAGGATGACCTTAACATGATTTAATTACAAACACTGACTGTGGGATAGAGAAGTAGGCAAACAGCAGATGCCCACCTGTATCCCCTAAAGAACATAAACAAAATGCCATGCATTGTCATTAAGAGACAGCAATGACGAGACAGAAGAAACACATTTTTATTTTTTCAGTGCATGTGGAGACTATTAACTTTGATCGTTCTAATAAAATAATTTTACTTGACAGTAAGGGGGAATCTCTCTTTTATCAAAAGACTTCAGCAGTGACTTTAACAGACGGATTCAATAAATGGTCTGGTTCATTACATCTTAAATGTTTCTGCAGCCTGTTGTGATTTCACTGCTTACCTTTGAAACAATAAAGTTCCCAACACATTCCACTTCAGAAGCACAAATAGTAGCCATCTATTACACTGAGTAGCTGAGCTTATTGATATAACTGCAAAAGGAAAGAAACAGCTAGGAGGATTACAAAGTACTGTAACTACTTAACTGCTGAATGTGTATGTGGGACTTTATGCACAAAACTAGATAAAATTCCTTTTATGCTGACACTGATTTAAAAATAGGCTAATATTTCACAAATCCTGCTGGCACTTACTTTGATCTTCACAGATTTATAAATTTAGAACAATAACACATGTTCTGCAGCATGTGTACTCAGAACTGCAAAACAGTAAAAAGGGGGTTAGGTTTGAGAAATACAAATTTAAATGATGTCTGAATCAGTCTTCACTACACAGGATGCTGGGGAATTACCTACTCTTCCCAGGTAATAAAAGGTATGATCTTCTCAAAGCCTGATATGTCAAAGAGGTACTGGAATGAGGACTGGTCCTGCATGGTGCAGAGCAGTCCTCTGGTGCCAATCCTTCAAAGCACTTTAAGCATGTGCTTAAATATTAAGCATGTGCTTACAAGCTGTGCTGGACCAAGATCAGTGTTCTTGGCACCTTCCAGGATCAAGTCCTTACAAGTCCCACATCCAGATGGTATACATTCAAGAGTTCTAGATGAATGTAAGAATTAGGTCACTGAGCTGCTAACTCTCTTGGTTACTAACAAAAGATTGGGAGAGTAGCAAATATGTCATATCTATTATTTAAAGAGGCATTGGGGTGATCCAGGAAATTGTAAACCAGTGAGCCTTATTTCAGCACTGGGTAAACTGGTGGAAATGTTATGTAAAAAGAGAATTATAAGACAATTAAAGTAACTTGAAATGTTAGGAAAAACCATCAGTTTCTGCAAAGGATAATCATACCTTAACAGAGGTTGGCAGGAAATGGTTTTCCCATCCCATAAAAATTTCCCATTCCTCATTGGGACAAAACCAAGACCTTTTGAAATTAATTATAAAAAAATATGTTTTCTACTCTTTAATCTAATAGAATTCTTTGAACATGTCATAAAAACAATGGAAAAAAGAGAACTGGTAGATAACATTTATTTGAACTTTTAAAAAAAGTTTTGACAAAATCACAAGAGATTTTTAAGAAAATTATGTAGAAATGGGTTGAGACGTCATGGATTAGGAACTGGATAAAAGACATAAAAGGAGTAGGGATAAATGGTTAATTTTCAGCATAGCAGAAGGTTAACAATGAGCTGACCAAACGTTGATTAATATATTAATGATTTGGAAAAAGGGCTGAACACTGAGGTGGCAGAATTTGCAAAGTTATTTAAATTAGCTATCATAGACCTGGGTTTCTTTTAGGACCACTCAATGAAAATCTTCTCAATGTGCAATGGCTTGAAAAAACAAAACAAAACAGAATGTTAGAAAATATGAAGAATGGGCCAGAAATTCAGGGAGATATGATGACATTATATAAATCAATAGTATGCCTTCATTCTAGTTGGAAAAGGATATAATAGAAATAGAAGGGTTTCAAAAAATGGTGGCAGAATGATTAGAGACAGAAATATTTTCACATGCAGAAAGAGAAAAGATTGGGACTATTTATTTTAGAGGAGATGAATAAGTGGAACATGAGAGAGGTGCACAAAATAATAACTGATCCTTCAAATGGTGTCTTGTTGGGAAAAAAGGACTATATGACTATTACCAAGGCTGGCAAGGTTTTGTCTAAGTCAGAAGATTCTTAGGCTCCCCATTGAAAATCCAGAAGAATTCAAAAAAAGCTGTGACCCAGCTTTGGAAGACATGCATTGCTTTACTGAGAGGGGTGTCAGACCCGCTACCTTCCTGTATTTAATTTTTTTCTGATTAGTTTTGAAATAGACTGTTACCGATTAAATTAAAACATATCAAGGAAACCTGTTATTTAATGGTAAGAACCTAAAAGTGCCATAGTAACTTTCCCTTCACCAAAGAAATTGCAGTATCAGAGTCTTAAACTGTAAATTATTCCATATGGGCAGACCCTGTGTGACGGGTTCTCCCTGGGGTGCCACCTGGAACTGGGGTACCACTGAGCCCCCCTGACCCAGCAGCCTGGGCTCTCTCTACACTGTACAGCTGTGACAAACTGCAAAGCCCTCCAGGCTCCAGCCTGCACTTTCACCAGCATACACACAGGTAGAGAAACACCCAGCTGCAGTTACATGCAGGTGCTCTGACTAGCTCCTGCACTAGGGCAACTACCAGCTCCTCAGGCATACGCCCCCTTGGTATAAACCGAAAATTATACCATCTTGCACTGCACAGGAAACTATACGACATAAGCTCATGAAATTCGCCCCCTCCCTCAATGTGGAGAGGAATATGCAGCAGCCTTTTGCCCTGAGTCACAAATCCAACACACTGTAGATAAAGTGTGTAGATAAAGCAAAAATAAGTTAATTACAAAAAATAGATTTTAAGTTATTATAAGTGACAGCAAACAGATCAAAGCAGATTACCTGGCAAAAAATGCAAACTAAACTTAATACACTAAATAGGGTGAGAATCTTCTATTCATATCCAAAGAGATGATATAAGTAGACTGCAGATTCTTAAGGGGCAAGCTGCACTTGCTTACAGCTTGGAATCTCCAGGTGTTCCATTCACAGGCTAAAAATCATTTTAGCCTGGGTCCAGCACTTCCCCCAATTCAGTCTTTATTCCTCAGTTGTTTCCAGGAGTCTTCTTGTGTGGGGCACGAAGAACTCCAGGTGATGTCACTCCCACCTTATATAGCTTTTGTATATGGTGGGAATCCTCTGTTTCAAAGCTTCGTTCCCAAACCGGTCTGTGGAAAAACACTGACATCACAAGATGGAGTCTAGAGACATGTCATCACATCACATGTCTTTGTAGAGTCATAGCCTCTGAGAAATGGCAGCTATCTGTAGCATTCTGAGGAAGGCTCCCCAGGTGGGAGATAAGCTTCTCCTAAGGCCTATTGTTCTCTCTAATGGCTCTTCATCACCCAGCTATCTAGATTGAAAGCATCTTGTCTAGTGGGCATTACTCAGGTGTAACTACATTTGCAATATAGATACATAGAAAATATTCATAACTTCAGATACAAAAATGATACATGCATACAAATAGGATAATCATTACCTTTTCAAGGACATCTCACATGACTTTTCATAAAATACATAATTAGGTCATAATCCAATCCTAAAAATATCACTGAAGAATATGTGGTGCAGTGTCACACACTGCATCTGCACCTATATGAACCTCCACGGAAATTAACTGGGTTCTGTGCAAGCACAGGGGTCAACCCAAGCAGAGTCAGGGAATAACATCAAATATGACCCATACAAGCAGGGGTGGCCTAACTTACTGACCCTCCAAGCCGCATACGATAATCTTCAGAAGTTCAAGAGCCAGTAGTGCCTGCTGGGACTCTGAACTTCAGCCCCACGGCAAGGGGAGTCTCAGGGCTTCAGCCCCACAGGAAGCACCTGACAGGGCTGAAGCCCCAAACCCCAGCACGCACATCTCACAGGGCTGAAGCCCCACAACCCAGCCTCAGGGCAGAAGCTCCGAACTTTCTCCTCCCTCACCTCACAGTCTGGTAGGTGCAGAATGGGGGGAGGGGTATGGGGGGCTCCACAAGCCACACTTTAACTGTAAAAGAGCCACATGAGGCTCATGATCCACGGCTTGGCCACACCTGTACATGAGGATAATAAATGAAAGCAAGAGGAGGGTTAGAATAAGTGGTACAATAATAAGGTCACACATTTCCTGAATGGGCCTGCTGATTAAAGTATTTAAGCATGTGAGTAGTCCCACTAGAGTTAATGGGATTACTTATGTGAATAAAATTACACACATGCCCAAGTACCTCACTGAATTGGGGCCTTCATGCACATACTTCTTGGTGGTTCCATTAAAAAAAATTTAGTTTATTACCTACAGGAAATGAAACATAAAAAATAGTTACTGACCTTTTATACATGTTGTTCTTCGAGATATGTTTATGTTCATTCCATGCTAGGTGTGTGCGCACCCACATGCACAGTTGCCAGAGATTTTTCCCTTAGTGGTATCCATAGGGCCAGCCCTAGCATCCCCTGGAGCCCCACACTTATGCACTGGTAATGAGGGGTGCTGCCGGCTCTGCGCCCTCTCAGTTCCCTCTTATCAACTCTGACAGAGCGGTAGGAAGGCAGGTCATGGAATGGGCATGAGGAACACATCTCGAAGAACCACCATTACAAAGGGTCAGTAACTCTTTTCTTCGAGTGCTTACTCATGTCAATTCCACACTACCTGACTCCTCAGCAGTTTCCCTGGAGGCAGGCTCAGAGTTCACTGACATGCTGTTTGCAATACTGCTCTTCTGAAACTGGCGTCGTTCCGGGCCTGTTGGACGATGGTGTAGCGGGACGCGAAGGTATGGAATGAAGACCAGGTAGCAGCTCTGCAAATGTCCTAGATTGGTACCTGCAAGAGGAACACTGCTGATGAAGCCTGCGCTCTCATTTAACGGGCGGTTATGATGGCCAGGGGCAACACCTTCGCCTGTTCATAACAAAACTTGATGCAGATGGTTATCCAAAATAAGATTCTCTGGGACAATACCAGCAGACCTTTCATCCTGTCCGACACTGCTACAAAGAGCTGCGTCGACTTGCAGAAAGGTTTAGTTCTTTTGATGTAGAAGGCCCGGGCCCATCTAAGATCCAAGGGATGCAGACGACACTCCTCATTGGTTTTGTGAGGCTTTGGAAAGAAGACCAGTAGAAAAAATGTCCTGATTGTTGTGGAACTGTGACACCAACTTTCGTAGGAAGGCTGGGTAAGGGTGAAGCTGGACCTTGTCCTTGTAGAACACCACATAAGGGGGGTTCTGATGTCAATGCTCTGATCTCAGAGACCCTTCTGGCTGAAGTGATTGCTATCAGGAAGATGACCTTCCACAAGAGGAACAGTACAGAACAGGATGCCAGTGGCTCAAAGGGAGGTCCCACAAGCCTCGACACCACCAGTTTTAAATCCCAAGAGGAAATTGGGTTATGAACTTGCGGATAGAGCCTCCCTAACCCTTTCAGGAACCTGACCATCATCTCATAGGAGAAGACTGATCTACCATGGACCAGTGGATGGAAGGCCGAGATGGTTGCTAAGTGAACCTTGATTGATGAAAAAGCCAGGCTTTGGTACTTTAGATGGATCAGATAGTCCAAGATGGACTGCAGGGACAACTGGGAGGGAGAAAGACTCCGTTCTGAGGCCCAATAGGTGAAACGCTTCCACTTTGCCAAGTAGGTCGCCCTGGTAGAAGGTTTACTACTACTCAGCAAGACCTGCTGGACCTGCTCCAAGAAGGCTCACTCTTCTGGGTTCAGCCATGCAGCAGCCATGCCATCAGGATTGGGGAGGCAAGGTTCAAGTGAAGCAATCTGACCTGGTTCTGTGAGATCAAGTCTTGGCAAGGTATGAGTTCTAGGGGCGTTGTCACAGAGAGGTCCAACAGCATTCAAAACCAATGTTGATGAGGCCACACCAGAGCTATCAAGATAACTCTTGCCCTATCCCTCTTGACGTTTAGGAGGATGTTGTGAACCAGGGGAATTGGTGGGAAGGCATACAGCAGATCACTCACGCACGAGAGCAGGAAGGCGTCGGACAGGAAGCCCCAACTGAGCCCACGTGCTGAGCAGAACTTCTGGCATTTTCTGTTCTGCTTGGTGGCAAACATGTCCACCTAGGGAGTCCTCCATTTCTGGAAGATGGCGTTGACTACCTCTGGGTGAAGGGACCACTTGTGGTAAGAGGAGAAGAACCCACTGAGGTGATCTGCCAGCACATTCTGGCCTCCCGGCAGGTGCGCTGCCTCAAGGTGGATGGCATGAGCGACACAAAAGTCCCACAGTTTGAGGGCCTCCTGATACAGAACTGAAGATCGAGGTTCTCCTTGTTTGTTGATGTAGAACATGATGGCTGTATTGTCTGTCAAGACTTGCACTACCTTGCCTGATAGATGGGGGAGGAGCAGCTGTCAGGCTTATCTTGTGACTCTGAGTTCCCTGACATTTATGTGCAAGGAAAACTCCTCCTAGGCCAGAGGCCCTGGGTTCTCAGACTGCCGAGGTGGGCACCTCACCCCAGGTCCGAAGGATCCGAGACCAAAGTTGACAAAAGATACAGGACCGCGAAAGGTACCATCACCAACTGTGGGTCTATCCACAAAGTCAGTGATGCTAAGACCGTTGGTGGGATTGAGAATCACATCCAAGTGGTGCCTGCCAACAAATAGACTGACGCCAGCCACATCTGTAGGGGTCTGAGCCACAGTTACACGTACGGTACCACATAAGTAAATGCTTCCATGTGACCAGCAACATGAGGCACACCCACAAAGTCATGAACGGGTGGGCCTTGACACAGGCAATAAGGCCGGACATTGTTCAGAACTAGGACTCTGGTGAGTAGGTTCTGGCCTGAGTGGTGTTGAGCACTTCCCCGATAAACTCTATTCTCTGAACTGGGAACAGCATTGATTTCTGTTCGATTGTTAGCAGGCCCAGCTCTCGACAGGCATCTCATGCTAAGTCAACACTGCACTGGACCTGAGCTTACAAATGGTCTTTGATCAACCAATCATCGTGGTACAGAAAGATTTGGACACCTCAATGTCTCAGAAAAGCCACAACCACTGCCATACACTTTCTGAAAACCCTTGGAGCAGCCAATAGTCCAAAGTGAAGGGCAGTGAACTGATAGTGGCATGGGCCCACCATGAACTAGAGGAATCTCCTGTGTGCTCTGAAGATTGAGATGTGGAAATGTGTGTCCTTTAGGTTGAAGGCAGCGTACCAGTCTCCCAGATCCAGGGAGAGAATAATGGAGGCCAGGGAGACCATGAGAAACTTCAACTTCCTGAGATACTTGCTGAGGTGATGCAGATCCAGGTTGGGCCTGAGGCCCCCTTTGGCCTTCAGGATTAGGAAATATCTGGAGTAAAACACCTTCTCTCTCAAGCCTGGAGGAACTTCCTCTATGGCCTCTGCCCACAGAAGGGCTTCCACTTCCAGGGTGAGAAGTTGTTCATGAGAAGGGTCCCTGAAGGGGGCAGGATTGTGGGGTGGGAGGGAAGGGTGGATGAAAACTGCAGGGTGTACCCAGTTGACACTGTTTTGAGCACTCAAGAGTCTGAGATTATGTGGGACCGTGCAGAACTGAAAGGAAACAGGCAGTCCAAAAACAAAGTAGGGGGGGGAATGGATCCTCGTTCAAATCTGGTATACTGTCCTTAGGTGCACCCTCAAAAGGCCTGTCTAGGCCCATTCAGGTATCTACCTGAGCCAGACTGGAAGGCTGAGGAAAAAGACAAGGGCTGCCGATGCTAAGAACTAGGACTATCAAGTGATTAAAAAAATTAATCACAATTATTTGCACTGTTTATAAAATATCCAAAAATATTTAAATAAATGGTGTTTTCTACATTTTCAAATATATTGATTTCAATTACAACACAGAATACAAAGTTTACAGTGTTCACTTTATCTTTATTTTTGATTACAAGTATTTGCACTGTAAAAAAAACAAAATAGTATTTCAATTCACCCAATACAAGTACTGTAGTGCAATCTCTATCATGAAAGTTGAACTTACAAATGTAGAATTATGTATAAAAACCCCTGCATTCAAAAATAAAACCATTTCAAATTTTAGAGCTTGCAAGTCCGCTCAGTCCTACTTCTTGTTCAGCCAAATCACTCAGACAAACAAGTTTGCTTACATTTGCAGGAGATAATGCTGCCCACTTCTTGTTTACAATGTCACCTAAAAGTGAGAACAGGCATTCTCATGGCACTGTTTTAGCTGGCATTGCAAGATATTTACATGCCAGATGCGCTAACGAGTCATATGTCCCTTCATGCTTCAACCATCATTCAAGGGGACATGTGTCCATATTGATGATGGGTTCTGCTGGATAACAATACAATTGGATTTTGTCAGCATGGGCTGTGATTATCATACAAACGCTCTCTGATTATGGTATATGTCTGATAAACCCAACAAGATACAACATTTCTTTTTATTGAATTAATGATTTAGGTGGATCAGTCAGTCCTTCAGAGGCTCATAATTTATTTAAATATTTCTGGCTAGCTATTTTGAGTAGGAGAGCTGTTCTGCAAACTTCAGTAACTGCAGCAAAACTTCACTAACAAAAATAACATTAACATGGATTAGGGACACCTGTAAAAGTCTAGGAAATGATTTTATCAGTTCATTAAGGTTTTGGTCTTACTATCTCCTTAAGAAAACTAAAACAGCATTCTACACATCTCTTCAACAGAACTGAAACAGAAAATGAAATAAACCTGAAACTCATCCATGAAGTTAATTTTGTTGGTTGGATATTAACCCAGGGCTAATCTTGGGATTTTTGTTTTTCGTTTATACAAAAGTGGTTTAAAAAAAGTGGTTTGGGAACCACTCATCCAACCTCAGGGGCCGTCATGTTATATAGTTCAGTTATTTTCTCAAGTTTCATTAGTACTGAACTCTGAAATGTTTAATTCAGGATACCCCTACAAGAGGAAAAACAGGATGATATGTTCATATAATATATGGCACAATAGCAGGTAATAATTACCTAATACCACCATGTCCAGGTAATTCTAAGCACCTGTTGCCAGCATGGACCCATTGGTACCTTTGTGAGCAGGGACTGAAGCCCCCTACCAACATTTCTGTGACACTGGCACTGCAGGGTTAGTGGCCTTCAATTGGTTACTCTTCCTCTTCCAGACTAGAGCAACCTTTATGCCAACAGCAACTGTAGCCCCTCAGAGACCAACTCCAATTAAAGATGCAGATATATAAAACTGAAGAAAGATGAGAGAGACGGGAAAAAAAACACAAGCGATGTCATGATAGGGGTCTTTTATAGACCACCAAATTAGAATGTGGTAGTGGATGAGGCATTTCTACAACAAAACAGAGAGATCCAAAACAGAAGATCTGGTAGTAATGGTGGACTTCAACTACACAGGCATCTGCTGGAAAAGTAATATGGCAAAACAAAATGTCCAATAAGTTCTTGGAATGTATGGGGGACAACTTTTTGGTTCAACAGATGGAGGAAGTAATCAGGGGGACAGCCATTCTAGACTTGATTCTAACAGGGAGAAATTCATTGCAAATCTGAAGATTGATGGCAATTTGGGTGAAAGTGATCATGAAATGATAGATTTTATGATTCTAAGGAAAGAAAAGAGTGAAAGCAGCAAAATAATGACAATGGACTTGAAAAAAAAAAGCAGACTCTAACAATCTCAGGGAACTGGGTAAGGTCCTATTAGGGATATAAAAGTTTAACCAATAAGCATCAAGCTTATTGGTTAAAGTTAATGATCACGCTCTGCTGCTCCCACACGCGTCCTGGGTCTGGCTGCCGCCTCGCATGCACCCAGGGCTCTACTGCTGGCCAGCGCATAGGTTCCCGGCTGTCGGCCCCATGCATGGGGTTCTGTTGCTGTTGCGCCTGGGGCTCTGTTGCCACCCCCGGATGCTGGCAGCAGCAGAGCCCCAGGTGCAGGGCCAGCAGCTGAAACCCTGGGCGTGGGGGGGGCAGCCGGGACAGGGCACAGCCGGGACCCTGGGCATGCACCGGGGGGAGGGGCAGCTGGGATACTGGACATGCAGGGGATGGGGCACCTGGGATTCCAGGCACTCAGGGGGAAGTAGAGCCCTGTGTAAAATGGGTGGGGGGGCTGCAGTACCCATGCACCACTAATTCCCCATTAAATGTTTAACCTATTGAAATTCAATCAGTTAAACTGTTACTTTTTTTACCCTCTATTTATATCTTTAGGTTCTATGGGAAGAAAATCTAAGGGCTTGTCTACACTTGCAAGTTTTGTTGCCAAAAACTGGCTTTTGGCAACAAAACAGTGATAGTATACACACTGCAAGGTCACTTTTTTTTTTTTTAGGAAAAAGCCCCTAGTTTTGGTGACAAAAAACTTTTACCCCTGCGAGAGTCTTCTCTTTTCCCCTCCCTTTATTGTTGACAAACAGCCACTGTAGACACCACAGGGTTTTTTTTTTAATTTTATTGGCCTCCAGAAAGTATCCCATAATTCCCATGCTGCCACTCTAGTCAGTGGTTTGAACTCTGCTGCCCTGCAGCCAACCCGCCCTTCGCCCTTACAAGCCCTGAGAATTTTAAATCTCATTTCCTGCTTGCTGGCTTCCCAGACTAGCTTTCCAGGTGGCTTCCCAGGTCAGCATGGCTGGCTATCGCACCAAACGCGCTCCCGCTTGGACCACTGCTGAGTTGTTGGATCTGATCAGTATATGGGGAGAGAAGTTTGTTCAGTCACAGTGACCTGTAGGAATCGGGACACATATGGGCAAATTTCTCGAGGCTTGTACAAAAAGTCCTATGATCAAGACACGCAGCAGTGCAGAGCTAAGATAAAGGAACTGAGGCAAGTGTACCATAAGGTGTGGGAGGTGAACCATTGCTCCAGTGGTGCACCTAAGACCTTCCGCTTCTATAAAGAGCTGAATGCTATCCTCGGTGGTGACCCCATTCCATTGCCGATTGCCCTGTGGATACTTTGCATGCAGCTGAAAGAGGAGGTAACCCAGAGGCTGAAACGGTGGATGAAGAAGTCGAGCTAGAAGAGGATGTGGTGCTCCCAGCGGGGTTGTCCGGTGGGGCAGGCAGCCAGGAACTTTTCTCCACTCCAGAAGTGCTCAAGGGGGAGCAGGAAGCAGATGAGACCCCAGGTAAGTTGATGTGGCTTGTGTAGGGAACAGAAAAGTGGGAGGCAGGTAGTGTTTTCTGTGAGCTGGACATTGCCCTGAGTAGCTAATCTGCATGGCCAAGCAGGGTGCCAATGGACATCGAGACCTGAAGGGAATCCTCCAGAGAGAGGCTCTGGAAAGTTTCCAAGAGGTACTTGTTAATCCTCAGCCACAGATTCCAAGGGCTCGCAGCCGTATTAGTTCCCCAATTGTAAAAAACTGTACCATGCCATTTAGCAATCACTGGACCTGGGACCAAAGTGGCACATAGCTGAGCTGCATATAGACTGGGGTGAAAGCCGCAAGCATTCAGCTGCTGAGCCCTGGTTTCTCTGGTCACTCTCGGCAGCAAGATGTCAGCCAGCAGGTTGGCTGTCTGTGAAAATGTGTGGAATAATTTTAAAATGAGTTCCCTGCAAAGCTGCCCTGCAAGCCGTGACCTTTTTGTCCACACTGTGACAAAGTTCCTCCTCTGCCTTGGTGGGTCTTGCGCTTATTGGCGGATTTGCTCACCTCAGAGGTTCACGGCAGCCCTCAGTTTGGCCACTTTTGTGGCTCAAATCTGCCGTTCACTCAGTTAGCCTCATCACTGGCCAGTATGGGGAAGAGGAAGAAGAACAATCCCCGCAGTCTCTGCTGGTCCACCTAGTGGATCGGGAAACAGGCCAGAGACCTTCCCCTCTGGTGGAACCCACAGTCCAGGTCAACTCCTCCAGTATCAAGTAGGGAGTTGGGGGAATGGAGGGATGGGGGAACCAGGGCCCGCCCTCTACTCCGGGTTCCAGCCCAGGGCCCTGTGGATTGCAGCTGTCTACAATGGCTCCTGTAACAGCTGCGTGACAGCTACAACTCTCTGGGCTATTTCCCCATGGCCTCCTCCCAACACCTTCTTTATTCTCACCACAGGACCTTCCTCCTGATGTCTGATAATGCTTATACTTTTCAGTCTTCCAGTAGTATGCCTTCTCACTCTCAGCTTCTTCAACCTCTTGCTCCCAGCTCCTCGCACGCACCACAAACTGAAGTGAGCTCCTTTTTAAACCCAGGTGCCCTAATTAACCTGCCTGTCTTAATTGATTCTGATTGTCTGCAGGTGTTCTAATCAGCCTGTCTGCCTTAATTGTTTCCAGAAAGTTCCTGATTGTTCTGGAATCTTCCCGGTTACCTTACGCAGGGAAAAGGGACCTATTTAACCTGGGGTTAATATATCTGCCTTCTATCACTCTCCTGTAGCCATCTGGCCTGACCCTGTCACAATACACACAACCACCTTCCCCTCACTCCTGAAATTCACCATGATTGGGGTGCTCACGGAGCTGTGTGCCTGCCTAGAGTCTCAGAGAAAAAGTGATTTCTATTAGCAAAATGCCCTTTTTACTAAAATGTTTCAATCTTTTTCTGGAATGTAATAATCCCTTTTCTGTTTAGCACAGACCTTGAAGAACACATCCCCGCGGACCAGCTTCAGCAGATAAGAAAAAAACCTAGGTGCAGCAAGAAGACATGTTCCACGACGTGCTACAGCGTGATGAGAGACAGACCAGGGAATGGAAAGAGTGTTGGGAAGCTGAAAGAAAGGACAGAAAAGAGTGCTGCTTTTGCTAGGAAAGCAACAGAGCAAATGATAAAAGTTATGGAGGATCAGACAGAGATGCTCAAGTCTTTGATACAGCTGCAGACTGAGCAGATCTGAGCGCCTGCAACACCATGGAGAAGTATCCCTTCCTATTGATGTATTCAGAGGCAAGGTGGTCTGGCACATTCCAAAATTGGAATGTGTGTGCGCCATCAATCGCCCCACCACAGTTAGGGAAACCCATCTCTGCAAAGCCATCCACTATTTCATGCACATTTCCAAGAGTCATGGTCCTATGCAGCAGGATGCGATTTATTGCCCTGCAAACTTGGAGTAATACAGTCCCAACAGTGGACTTTGCTACCAGCCGGTCACAAATCAATTTGGTGTAGGAGTCTGGATTCGCCAGCTTCCACACAGCGATTGCAACAGGGTTCTCTGCCAGAAGGGCAGTTCTCAATCTGGTGTCCTTGCACCACATGTCGGGGGACAGCTCAGCACATTGCTCCATGAAGGTTGCTTTATGCATCCTAAAGTTCTGTACCCACTGGTCGTCATCCCACACCTGCATGACAATGCAATCCCACCAATGAGTGCTTGTTTTCCTAGCCCAAAAGCGACGCTCTACCATATGCAGCTGTCCTGTGAATGCACAAAGCACTGATAAGTTGCTGCCATCAATATTACACTCGGGTGCCTGTGATTCATCCTCTAACTTTGCAAGTAACTCTGTGAATAACTGTGCTGCCATGCATAATGTCGTCACAACAGCTAACAGCACATAGGAGAGAAGTGTGGGATCCATCCTCTCTCACTGCAGATGCTGGTGTGCACTACAAAAGAATGACAGTTGGAAAAACATTGCAAAAGAAAGCCGGAGACCTTTGGAGAGGTGGGACACAAAGCGGTGCATGACAGTACATTTTGCACATCCCAGGATGCGCCATGCTCTGTTTCTGCATTCCCACAACGCCTAGCGATGGATGGTGTCACCAGGCACTGTGGGATACATACCTACTGTCCATTGCTCTCACTGTCAACAAAGGTGCCCCAAATGTGGACACTATCTGTCGACAGAGGGAGCAAATGTAGACTTGCTTTGGCAACTTTGCTTTTGTCGCTTTTTCCTTGGGAACATTAGTTTCATCGAAAAAACTTGCCAGTGTAAACAAGCCACAAGAGAAAAAGGCATTCAGGAGAGCTGGCAATTTCTCAAACAGAGAATAATAAAGGCACAATGTCAAACTATCCCGATGAGACAAAAAGACAGGAAGAATAGCAAGAGACCAATATGGTTTCATCAGGAGCTCTTTAATGATCTGAAAATCAAAAAGGAATCCACAAACAGGGGAAACACAGACCAATAGTTAAGGACGAGTACAAAAGAATAGCACAAGCACGTAGGGCAGTGGTGAGCAACCTACACCCCGTGGGTGGCCCATCAGGATAATCTGATTGCGAGCCGTGAGACATTTTGCTGACAGTGACCATCTGCAGGCACGGCCCCCCGCAGCTCCCAGTGGCCGCAGTTCCCTGTTCCCGGCCAATGGGAGGTGTGGGAAGTGGTGGCCAGCATGTCCCTGCAGCTTACTGCTTCCAGCAGCTCCCCGTGGTTGGGAACGGCAAACCGCAGTCACTGGGAGCTGCAGGGGGAGGAGTGGGAAGGGAGGGGGCATACTGCAGACAGTCAATGTCAGCAAAATGTTTCACAACCCGCAATCAGATTACCCTGAGGGGCTGCAGGTTTTCCACCACTGATTTAGGGACAAAAATCAGAAACCTTAAGGCACGAAATGAGTTACATCTACCAAGGGATATAAAAAGCACTAAAAAAAGAGGTTCTATAAATACATTAGGAGCAAGAGAAAGATAAAGGCATGTGTAGGTCCACTACTTAGCAGGGAAGGAAAGCTAATAAGAGATCACATCAAGAAGTCTGAGGTGTTTAGTACCTATTTTCCTTCAGTCATCACTAAGACATTAATTGTGATCAGACACTTAACAAAATTAATATTAACAACAATGGGGACAGAACACAAGCCAGAACAGATTAAAGAATATTTAAATAAATTAGATGTATTTAAATTGGCAGGACCTGATTAAATCCATCCTAAGGTACTTACAGAACTGGCTGAAGCAGTTAGCAATTATCTCTGAGAACCTGTGGAAGACATGTAATATCCCAGCTGACTGGAGAAGGGCAAACAGAGTATCTATCTTTTAAAAGGGAAATAAAGAGGAATCAGGGAACTATAGACCAGTCAGCCTAACTTCGATACCTGGAAGATACTGAAACAGATTATTAAATGTTCAATTTTTAAGCAACTAGAGGATAATAAAGTTCTTAGTAGTGTCAACATAGATTTGTAAAGAATAAATCATGCCAAACCAACCCAATTTCTTTTTTTTAAAAGGGTTACTGGCCTATTGGATGGGGGAAAGCTGCAGAAATGACATATCTTGATTTTAGTAAGGCTTTCGACACAGCCCGATAGGACATTCTCATAAACAAACTAGTGAAATCTGGCGTAGACGAAATTACTATAGGGTGGGTGCAAAACAGGTTGAAAGATTGTACTCAAAGAGTACAACAGTTTGCTCTCAAACTGGGGAGACATATCTAGTGGGGTACTGCAGGGCTCTGACATGGGTCTGGCACTATTCAATATTTTCATTAATGACTTGAATAATGAACTGGAGAGTATACTAATGAAATGTGCAGATCGCACCAAGTTCTGAGGGGTGGCAAGCAAATTTGAAGGACAGGATTAGAATTCAAAACAACCTTGACAAACTGTTGAATTGGTCTGAAAAAAACAAGATTAAATTCAATAAAGTACAAAGTACTACATTTAGGAAGGAAAAAAATAAAATGCACAGCTATAAAATTGGGAATAACTGGCGAAGTGATAATACTGCTGAAAAGGATCTGGAGTTCTAGTGTATTGACTATGAACCAACAATGTGATACAGCTGCAATAAAGGCTAATATAATTTTAGGGTGGATTAACATGAGTGTTGTATGGAAGACATGGGAGATAACTGTCCTGCTCTAATCAACACTGGTGAAGCCTCAGTTGGAGTACTGAAGGGATGGCCAACCTATGGCTCTGGAGCCACATGCAGCTCCTTGTATAGGTACCGACTCCGGGGCTGAAGCTACAGGCGCCAACTTTCCAGTGTGCCAGGTGGTGCTCACTGCTCAAACCCTGGCTCTGCCACAGGCCCTGCCCCCACTCCACCCCTTCCTATCCCCTCTCCTGAGCCTGCCGTGTCCTCGCTCCCCTCCCCCCCTCCCGAGCCTCCTGCATGCCAGGAAACAGCTGATCGGGAGGTGCGAGGATGCGCTGATCAGTGGTGGGTGGGAGGCGCTGGGAGCGGAGGGCGGGGGCTGCTGATGTATTACTGGGGCTCTTTGGCAATGTACATTGGTAAATTCTAGCTCCTCCTCAGGCTCAGGTTGCCCACCCCTGGAGTACTGTGTTCAGTTCTGGATGCCACTCTTTAAGAAAGATGTGGACAAACTGGAGAGAGTCCAGAGGAGAGTAACAAAAATGATGGAAGGTTTAGAAAACTGGACCTATTAGGAAAGGTTATAAAAAACTGGGCATGTTTAGTCTTAAGAAAAGAAGACCAAGTGAGGACCTGTAGCAGCATTCAAATTTATTAAGGTCTGTCATAAAGAGGACTGTGATCAACTGTTCTCACTGAAGGTAAGACAAGAAGCATTGGGCTTAATCTTCAGGAAGGGAGATCTAGGTTAGATATTAAGAAAAACCTTCTAACTATAAGGGTACTTAAGCACAGGTATAGGCTTCCAAGAGAGTTTGTAGAATTCCTGACATTGGAGTTGTTAACAGGTTAGACAGAGTAGGTGGGTCTAAATATACCTAGATGATCCCTGACTGGTGTTTTGGATCTGCCTCAGCTCAGGGAGCTGAACTAGATGACCACTCAAGGTCCCTCAAGCCCTACATTTCTCTGATTTTATAAAATTCATTTAAGAGCCTGATCATACAAATCTTTGGTGGGAGTTCCACACATAGAAATCAATACTAGTTCAGTGCATGCAGGATTGAGCTCCTGGTCATTAAGTCCCTCCATGTTAACTTTTCCACACTGAGAAAGAATGGTTACTTACCTTACAGTAACTATGGTTCCTCAGGATATTTTTTGCACATGGGTCCCACTCTAGGTGAGCATGTTCCCTACTTGCACCCTGTATGTCCTTGTGGCCCCCATGGGGACCCAAAAGGTGGAATGGGGACAAAAGCCTCTCAGTTCCTTTGCTAATATAGTATCCCAAAGCAAAAGGACTCTGCAGTACCAGAAAGGATGGCAGGTTATGGAATCTATGTGGACAAAACATCTCAAAGAGCCACAGACACTGTATGGTCAGTAACCATCTCTCTTGTTCAAGTATTTGCTGACATAGATAGCCAGATAGATGTATGGAGTGTATCAGTTATCGCCCTAAGGTGGTAGGTGCCAGGAATACTGGTTAAATAAAGACTGCCCTATTAAACAGGGCACCAGACTCAGCAGCTGCAACCAATGGGTAGTGCTGAATAAAAGTACACACTGAGCTCCAAGTGTCTGCACTGCATATTTCTGATATAAGGATGTTCCACGAACATGCCAAGTAGGTCACTTGCAGCCTAGTGGAATGTGCTCTAATATGAGAGGATGGAGCTAATTTATTTAGTTCATAGGAGATCTCAGTACAAATCTGATACCCATTTGGAGAGTCTCAGTTTTGCAGAAACATTCCTGTGTGAATCAGAATATTTTGTATCTTCCGGAGCAGCTTCAGGCTGTCAGATGTAGAGAAGAGAGGTCTGGGTGTAGGACCAGGGTTGTGAAACAATGTCCAGGAGATCTGGAAGAGTGATGGGCAGATATGTTAATAGGTGCATCAGTTGTGAACACCGAGAACTGATGTACCCATGCCCAAAGCAAGACTTTGTCCTGCCTTACTGTTCTGAGAATTAATGGCAGAAAAGCATCCATCAGCCCTCTGTTTCACTGGATTAGGAATGCATCTGAAAGAGAGCCTGGGTTTATGTCTCTTCCGGAGCAAAATGCCGGACACTTCTTGTTCAAACTGGTGGCAAACAGGCCTGTGGAAGGAAAACTCCATTTGAGGATGACTTGATAGAGGACTGAATCTTTGAAAGTCCATTTGTGACTCAGAAAGCACTTCCTGCCAAGTTGGTCTGCTGTTTGTTCTGAACACCTGTTAAGTATAGAGGAATGAGACTGATCTGGTGATGTATGCACAGTCCCCTAGATGAATTGCCTCTTGACAGAGAGGGGATGATCTGGCTGCACCCTATTTATTAATGAAGTGAAATAAAGTGACTTCTTCAGAATGTCATAACTCCAAAGATCCATTGGATCCAAATGTCCATTACTGAACTTTTTATACCAGTTTTACTTCTACTCCTTTTAATTTTTCTTAATATACTTCTCTCCTGCATTTTTCTAATTAATTTTCTTTTCAGTACAGGTGAAAATTACTAGCTTTACATCACTTAAGACTTATGTCCTCTATTTAACCATAGAACTGTTACAGTATTTCTAGCAATAGTGCAGGTTTCCCTTCCCAATACAGCCCTGCAAATGAATCTCAATCCTGTTATGAAGGGGTCACATCTGTAACTGAAAGAGTCATTCATTTGCATGTTGCGTTCATTCAGCACAAAGTGTGACGGTTTTCCAGTGACGTGGGCACCTGCCTGGTAGGAACTAAACCCCTGCCCAGTCTCATCCTCACCCCCAAATTTATGTTTAAAAATCAATATGATTTATTTTGGTTTACTTCTTAATTTGTTATTACCATTGCTGATGATATAGAAATTCTGGCAATAGGGTTTGTTCGTTAACTTGTGCTCCCTCTGCTAGTCACTTTTCTATAGTAGCAGAACGAAACTACGGTCATGAAGTACCATTATAGGCCACAGGGGAAGAGGGCGCAGTGACCTCCACAATATTACTCCTGCCTGTTACAGTCCCTACAGGGAGTTCTGTATGTTTAAGGATGGGGGAGGATTCACTTTGTTACCGCTGCCCAACAAAGTAGGGAATCTGCACAAAAGATAATATAGCCTCCATAAAAGTATAATTTTCTTGCAGGGCCTCTTCACATGGAAATCCCCCTCTCCCTTTCTAGGGAGATTGTAAGGTCAGCTACAGACTGGGATGAGGAACAGATATCTGTGAAGATAGATGAGAGGCAAAGGACCACCAGTGAATCCCATGACATCCACAGAATCTTCATACATCCAGAGGATTTGAGGGTCAAACCTCCTATTTCATGTTTGGGGGAAGGAAGAGTGGGAGGGGGAAGGTGAAAGGGACAAACCTCTTTCCCTCATGAAAGAATTCAGAGGAATCTCTCATAGGTTGTCTTCACTGCAAAATTTTATCATGTCCAAACCTGGTTGTACAGAATCAAGTTAGCTGATACAATACTGACCACAATTTTAAATTTAGCATTGACCAGACAAATCGCTAGCATGATTTGTCCTGGTCTACACTGACTGCTACGTCACAGTCAGCCTCTTGTCAATTATCAGAATTTTCACAACTGCGTTCAGACATGGTAAAATTTTGTGCTATAGAGCACCTCCTAGAGGGGAAGAACCTGGCAGAGATTTCATTCCCAGTGCCAACGCAATTACCCTCCCCCACAGCCCTTTTTACTTTGTTATTGTGGTTTCTTAATTTTTCTAAACTAGATTGGTGGATTTAAAACAAAAATATTGATAATCCACAGGCCATTACCCCAGATTGTGAAAATGTTATGGTAGGTCAAATTTGGTGCACAGACTATTTGAATAGTGTCCCTTTAAAGAAATAGTTACAAAAGGAAAAACAGTATAAATAAGTTTATTTTAGAATAGGAAGGGAATTCAGTTGGAATTTGACTCGGGAAGCACGTATTAGGGAGCAACATGCTTTAGCTAGTAGGTTTTTTATATTTCTAATGTAAACTTAAAAAAATTCCTGCAATTGCATAAGTAGAAACATCTGGTTTTGTGAGACAAGAAGGGCACTTTTGGGCTGAGATCATGGATGGGGGAAAAAGGAAACAGACTGTGAAAACTACCGGGGCTTTTAAAAATAAAAAAATACATTAAAATTCAAGAAAATCTCCTGAAACTTACTTTTTTGGAGATATGACAAAAAGCAAAAGAACATCGGGAAATTCAAAAACAAAAAAACAAAAAAAAGACCACCACACTAACCCACCACCACTTTTTATAATAAAACAGAGATACAGCACAGGAGGGTTTTTACAGATAAAATTAAAATTGTTACTAACAATTAAAAATCTAATTTTTCTCATGTCTGCACTTTGCTTATTTTTAACATTTCATTCAGCGTGGACAACATTAACTATTAAGAGCTTTTCTACTTGAAGAAAAAAGGCCAGAGTAGCTAGTGCACACTTGCTACTCAGCATTAATGCACAATGCATTAATACAGAATAGCTAGTGTGCTTTAAATTCACACTATCTTACTCCACACTAACTTCTGCATATAAATAAGTTCTTAGTTTCTTTAAATAGTTTGCTTCTCTTTTCTAGTGGTCATTCTGAAAAATGCTGTTATTTGGAGTCACAAAATTAGTGAGGAATATCTACATTTTAAATTATTCTTTTTCAGCTTCATGAAAAAGGTTTCTATTCATATTATGTTTAGTAAACTAGTATATATTACACTACACACAAATTTTGCCTTTGCAACCTAAAATATTTTATGTATATCTTTGTGATATATAATGAGCATGTTAAAATGTAAAATATATTCCAGTATATTCTTCCTATATCAATTAAATTGTTCAACTATGTTGTGATTATATGAATAATGGAGACAGAAAGGATACCAGTTTTCAGATCTTGCAGTCTTGGTATTCAGAAAAATTCCTGTTTTGATCTGTAAACTAAGCATTGGAATACATAAAATACTTAGGAAAATAGACTAGAATTCATTAATGTGGGGGAAAGAGTGAACGAATCCAGGATTCATAAGGACAGATATGAGTGAGAGGAAGAGCCCAGAATTTATTTGTATGGGTGTTTGTACGTAGGGGGTGATGGTGTCAGATTTTAATAGTGCATGGAGCCAAGAAAAGTTAACTTATGGGTGTATGAAGATGTAATAATCTTCAGTAACAAATGCTGGCATGGAAAATTGATCAATATGCAGGGCATTTTGATTAACAACAAAAACAAAGGAGAACAAACCGGTATGTCAAAGCCCAGTTACACATGAGAGTTTAGGATAAAATTCTGAGCCTTACATGGCACAGTAAGAGGGGGTTACTGGGTTACAGATTGTTGTAATAAACCATAAATCCAGAGTGTCTGTTAAGTCCATAAAAGGAAAAGGAGTACTTGTGGCACCTTAGAGACTAACCAATTTATTTGAGCATAAGCTTTTGTGAGCTACAGCTCACTTCATCGGATGCATAAAAGTGGAAAATGCAGTGAGGATGTTTTTATACACACAGACCATGAAAAAATGGGTGCTTAGCTTATGCTCAAATAAAGTTTGAGCTTATGCTCAAATAAATTGGTTAGTCTCTAAGGTGCCACAAGTACTCCACATTGTAAGGAGAGTGATCACTTTAGATAAGCTATTACCAGCAGGAGAGTGGGGTGGGGGGAAAGAAAACCTTTTGAAGTGATAAACACCCATTTGTTCATGGTCTGTGTGTATAAGAATATCCTCACTGCATTTTCCACTTTTATGCATCCGATGAAGTGAGCTGTAGCTCACAAAAGCTTATGCTCAAATAAATTTGTTAGTCTCTAAGGTGCCACAAGTACTCCTTTTCTTTTTGCGACTACAGACTAACACGTCTGCTACTCTGAAACCTGTTAAGTCCATGATTTTTAGTGTCTACCAGAGTAATGAATTTAAGCTCCCAGGCTCATCTTTTGAAAGTATTGTGCAGGTTTCCTTTGAGGATGAGGACTGATAGCTCCGATATAGAGCAATCTCTTTGTGAAAAGCATTCACCCACTGCTGATAAAGTGTTATCTTTTATCAATTTCCTGTGACAGTTTGAGAGCATAGTGATTGTCTGGTTTTACCCACATAGTTATTGGGGCTTTTAGTACACTGGATGAGGTATACCATATGCATGTGAAGGATCCATGGAGCTTGACAGGTGACCAGTAGTTATCTTTCAAAACCAATAGTTCTAGATTGCCATCTCATTGGCTTCCCTGAGGTAGTCCTTCAATGAAGTATCAAGTACCTTTCCTGGGTAATCCGTTCTAGACAGCCACTTTACAATAGGCTGACCTCAAGCAAGTTTAGACGTGTTCAACAAGTCATAATTTGACACAGACATATCCCACTTTGTCATACAGCCAGACCTCAATCCCACGGAAAATAATGGAGCTAATACTTTCTTTTAATTCTTTATTAATGAAGTCCTTGTAACATAATTAATGTCAAACTAGATATCAAACTAATGTGATATTTTTCATGAGATTACAAGGTTAGTTGATAAAGGTAATAATGTTAATGTAATAGACGACTGTAAGGCATTTAACTTGGTACTGCACAAGAGGACAATCATTATGAGAGTGATCTGGATCACTTGGTAATCTGGGTGCAAGACAACAAAATGCATTTCAATGTAGCCAAATGTAAAGTTATACATCTAGGAACAAAGAATGAAAGCAGTACTTACAGGACGGGGAACTCGATCCTAGGAAGCCATGCCTCTAAAAAAAAGACTTAGATGTCACGTTGGATAGTCATCTGAACATCCACTTGCAGTGTGATGCTATGGCTAAAGGACTAATGTTATTTCTAGATGTATACATAGGGGAATATCAAGTAGGAGTAAGGAGATTGTATTACCTTTGCATTTGGTACTGGTGCAACTGTTACTGGAATATTATGTCAAGTTCTGGTATCCACAGTTCAAAGAGTAGGTTGATAAATTCAACAGAATTCATAAAAGCCGTAAGAATGAATAAAGGATTGGAAAACATGCCTTACAGTGAGAGATTCAAGGAGCTCAATTCTATCTAGATCAAAGAGAAGGATAAGGAACAAATTGATCACAGTCTGTAAGTACCTAGATGCGGAAAATAAATTTGATAATAGAGGGCTCTTTAGTCAAGTAGACAAAGGTATAACAAGATCTGATGGTCAAAAGCTGAAGCTAGACGAATCGAAACTAAAAATAAGGCACCCTTTTTTTTTTTTTTTTAATAATGAGGGTAATTTATCACTGGAACAACCTACCAACTGTTGTGGTGGATTCTCCATTACAGGAAATGTTAAAAATCAAGATTGAATAAAAATCTGCTCTAGTTCAACCACAGTTATTAGGCATGAAGCAGGAATTAAATTAAAAGAAGTTCTATGGTCTGTGTTATGTAGGATGTCCAATTAGATAATCACAATGCCCCTTCTGGCCTTAAAATCTATGAATTGCCACAAAAGAGAAATCAAATAAAGGACACAACCACCCAAACAGCATATTAATTATCAAAGATGTAAAAAAGAAAAACAACCCCTACTATTCCAAGCTAAAAAGTACATTGGTGGCTTTTTTTAAAATAGCTGCTGGAAAGCTGGTAAGTCCTCTTTTTGTTACTACTAAATTACATTAGTAGATGAAACATTCATGACTCATGTACCATTTTTTCAGATGGTGCAAAGAGGGCACTGGATAAAGATAAAACATCAATACTATGTGACGAGGCCAGTTTATAAAGGATGCCAACCTGAAAAATTGCTTTATTGACCCTTGTTATGCTCATGCAGCAAATTATAAGGTTTCTTCTTCCTAAGTGCATTTGTGAAATTCCCACATATAGTAAAGGTAATGAAATTAGTAGAGAGAGCACAACCACATCCCTCAACAACTTTAGCCTCATCCCCACTTCCCAAAAGCACCTGGTGACAGGCCTCTGAGGAAAGCCAACAATGTTTTTTCAGCTTTTCACCCAAACAGTACATATAAACTCACCATGAGAAACAAGAGGATGTTTACCAGTAGCTACGTTACTTGAGAGCGTTGCCTCTGCATATTCACATTTGTGGGATATTTCGCTACTGGCATCAAGCTGCGGAATTCTTCTAGCAAGCCGTGTCAACTAGGTCTATGTACCCCTTTACCTTGCAAAAGATTCTGAGAGTTTAAAAGGAGGAGGGACACCCACTGCCCTCCAGTTTCTTCCCTAATTTTGGAATTCTTTACCTGACACTCCAAAGAAGTGAGGAAGGTGGGTGGGAAATGTAAATACACAGGGACAACACTCTCAAAGAACAACAGTTACTGGTAAGTAACCTCTCCTTCCTTTGAGTAGCTTCTACATATTCCCACTTGTGGAGATCAGCAAGCAATACAAACCCCTAGGAAGTTGGGTGCAGGCACTCTAGGTGAATAGGAACTACAATACTGTCAAAGCAAGCATGAGCTGTAGGTGACAAGTCAAGTGTGTATTGAAATGACCAAAATATCACCCTCTCACATCAGACCTCAGTGAAGGGCAATTAAAAAAAATACATACAGCTTCAAGTAACAGCTTTGCAAATTCTACAAGAGAGAGAAGCATGCAATTGAGGCTGCCATCAGCTTACTGAATACCTTCTGATAAATGCAGGTGAATGAAGACCTGGATAAACAAGAATGTAAAAGAGACTTGGGGAATGTAGAGAAGCAAAGACTCACTGGCATGGCGCCTCCCACTGGTCATCCTGGGAATTAGTTCTTTCAGCACTCAGATTGCCTCCTGCTGGCCAATGTCTCACCTGCCTCAGGCTCCGTGTCCCTCCTGGACCCCAGTGCCCTTTACCCTGGAGTTCTGCCCCTACAGTACCCTCTCATTCTCAGTCTCCCCTTCCAGGGAATCCCCAGCCCTCTATACCCACCTTGCCTCAGTGGCTACTGCCAGTTGTCATCTAGCTCCCTCTCACTGGGGCAAACTGCAGTCTGTAAAGGCCACTCATCATTGGCAAGGGGGTCAGACCAGCTGCCTCTGCTTAACCCCAGGCTGCACCTCCGCAACCCCAGTACTTGCTCTGGCCTTTAGCAAGGCCCACAGCCTGGGGATTTGCCAGGCCAGAGTACCCCCACTCCTCTTGTCTTTCCCCTGTACTGCTCTACTCCCAGTACCCTGTGCTCCCAGGCAGTCAGGTCCTTCTCTCTCCACAGCTAGAAAGAAACTGACCCAGCTCCTCCCTGATCCCTTATAACAGGGTCAGGTGTGGCCTGGTGGGGGCTGTGGCCCCAGCTGTAGCTGCCTCCCCAGTCAGCCCAGCCTTCCTCCACCAGAGGAACTGCCCCGCTACAGGGAAATACAGTCATGTTAGCAACAGTTTGAGATAGAAACAGAGATGAATTGAGACTGGAAATGGGGATGATGGCACTGACTGACCAACTCACATTTCCCATATGGATTACAGTTTATAGAAAACAACCCATGTGGTCTGTATCTCAGTAAGTCCAAGCAGTAGCTATGGGTAGGAGCAATGTCCTCTTCTCAGGTGTACAGTACAGGTGATATTCTATCAAGTAGCAGACCAGAGGTCCAACAAATTCTGAGAAACAAGACTCCAATTCCACACCAAGAGAGATACATGCATTAGAAAAAATATCATTTGGGCAACTAAATTAATACATCCATCCCGTGACACTCACAGCACAACCAAGTATACTAATATAAAGAAATCCAGTTTCCTTCGGCACAACCCTGATGGCAAAGCAGTCATCTTAAATAACCCCAGTAGTACACAGAGCAATCCCACCAAAGGCTAGAGTATTGCAAGGTGAGTGAGAACTGTTGACTAAAGCAGGCACTGGTGGAAGCTGAAATCACTATCCATACCATCTGGGGAAAACCCGTAACACAATTCTGAAAGGTTTCAGTGCCACTAACACTGCTCTAGGCCCTCATCAGAACCTAGACCTGGAAACATTGAACAGTTCTACCAATTTCATCTGGAAAGACTCCAATAAAAGGAATGCCTAGAGCTTCAGTTAACTATCCCTACAGGCTCTGGCAATAAACTATTGGTAGATATCACCTCTCAGTAGTATTTAAGTGAGACTAGGATAGTAGACCCAGATTTTAGAGGTGCCAACCTACCAGACCCCAAAGGATCAGGGATCTATGGTGCCAGGTTCTCTGAACCAGACTCAATTGATGTAAATAGGTCCAGGGACCTATGTGCCACTTATACTTGACCTAAAGCACCATAATATGTAATTCTGCTGAACCTGTGACAAATCAGGGAATCTTGGTTACACTTATGTAGAGTATAATACTCTTTTGGCAAGTAGCACTTCAGAGACAGTGAATCATGCCAGCCTGGACCCAGTTCTCCTGTGCAAACCTGGGGATTTGAGTGTTCCTGACACTGGGCACCAAACCACTTCATCAAGAGACTTACCCAAGTTACTAGTGCTAGTTCTTGTCACTTGTCACAATTACATTGACTCAGATAGATCTGAGGTTCCTATTGCCAGTTGATTTGGGTACATAGCCACTTCAACTAAGATCAACCTTAGTGCCACTTTTACTGTGCACTGAGTCACTCCAAGTTATGCTGGATCCTTGGCACTAGACCCAGTAGGCATGGTTTTTGTTCCTCAGATTTTTCCTGGTTTAACACTACTTATACTGGTGCTCGCCAGTTTAAGTAAGTGGTACTGAAACCTTAGCACCAGATTTAGATGACCTGGAATTTGTGGTAACATTAATACTATCTATAATGGGCACCGGACCACCTAATCAAGTGGTTCACCAGGATCTATGATGCTGGATCCTAGGCAATCTTGGTCAATGCATTGGATCAATGGTGCCAAGATGCCAGGATCGAATTCAGTCATACCAATGGGAACCAGAGACCTCATCACCTTGTCAACAATGCCAGAATATCAGAACTGAAATAGGTGAACCTGGGGGAATCTGAGGCCCTTGGCATCAGGTTCTCAGAAATAAAAACAGGGAGATGGATGCCACTTAAGCCAGATACAGAGCTACCTTGGCTAGTGGATGTTCCAAGTCGATACTGGACTGACACACTGCCAGACTCAGGGTAGTCTATACTGCTCTGAGAGGTGTGACTGCAGCATTTGTTTACATACCCAAGCTAGCTTTGATTTAGTTCAGTAATTCTCAACCCTTTTTTTGCTAGGCCGCCCTTTGAAAATATTTCAGGCTGTGACGACCCTCCCCCACCCAAATACCATACCATGCCACCCTTACTTTTGCGCTGCTGCTGGTGGCAGCGCTGCCTTCAGAGCTTGATGCCTGGCCAGCAACTGCTGCTTTCTGGCCACCCAGTTCATAATCATGGACATTTATTCATATTTCAAAAATCCACCTGGATGGAGATTGGAGAATCAAAAAAGAGGTCATGTCTGGGAAAACCTGGATGTATGGTAATCTTAGTTAACTATTTAAGCACTGTAATGAAATGCAAAGGAAACAGTTGTTGCGACTCAGTCTCCCCTCTGCTGACAGAAAAGGAGGACTTGTGGCACCTTAGAGACTAACCAATTTATTTGAGCATAAGCTTTCGTGAGCTACAGCTCACTTCATCGGATGCATACTGTGGAAACTGCAGAAGACTCTGCTGACAGTTTCTCCTGGATTTTGGAGAAAGTTAGAGTACAAATGGATGGATAATAACTGAAGTATTGCAGGATATTGATGTGTTTATCAGAGCCTGTTGGCGTCTGTAAAATAGAAAAGCTAACAGCATGTTTGTTATATATCTTTGCAATTTGAATTGATGTCTGGTTTCCCAGAGCCTTTGAAGGAGTGCCTTTTTATAAATCTAAATTAATGCACATTACACTCAAACCAGATTACAATAATGTTTTACTTCTCAACAATGTAAGTTTTGAACAGCAACTCAGGCCACAAAGTAATGGCAATTACTCCTCACAGCAATCTCCTCATTCTTGGTACTAGTATCTTCACTAAGTGCTGCAGCTGTGCCATTGCAGTGCTATAAGGCCTGATCTACGCTACAGGGTAGGTCAACATAAACTGTCTTGCTTCAAGCTAGCTGTGGAAGTGTCTTTACTTAAATTTGGCTCCACTGAAGTGTCCCTCTATGCTGCTCAGGGAGGTGGTGTTACTAAATCGGCTATGTAATTAGGTCGACGCAGTGTCAGTGCAGACACTGCGTTGCTTATGTCAACTATTACTGGTTTTCAGTAACCGTCCCACAATGCCCCACATTGACAATACAATCAATACAAGTGCTCCTGGTGAGGATGCGCACCGTTAACACAAGGAACCAAGTGTGCACACACACAAGCGATTTAATAACTGTGGTGGCTGCATGCCAACATAAGTTTGGTTGACGTAATTTTGTACTGTAGACATGGCCTAAGTGTAGACACGCCATCAGCCGTTTCTCCCTTCCCTGCCGATTCCTACAGTTTCCACCCCGCACCAGACCCAGCTCTTGTTCCCTCTACATTTAAGTCAGACTGCAATCTTCCTCCACACTGCCTGGAAAGTCAGCATTGGGGCACAGAGAACACTGGAGATATAGGGCAGGTCTACACTTAAAAAGCTGCAGTGGTGCAACTATACTACTGTAGTGCTTTAGTGAAGATGCTACTATGCCAACTGGAGAGCTTCTTCTGTTAGCATAGTTAATGCACCTCCACAAGAGGCAGTAGCTATATCAGTGGGAGAAGCACTCCCATGAACATAGTGTTGTTTACACTGGGGGTTAGATCAGCATAACCAGGTCACTCAGGTGTGTGGATTTTTCACACCCCTGAGCGACACAGTTATACCAATGTAAGTTCGCATGGTCATAGTCTCCCTATTCTCAGTTCTGGTAGTCCAGAACAACAGTTGAAGGAAAATCCTGCTCAGCCCCTTCAGCCCTGGGATGGAGCATGCTCAGAAGAGATGGATTCTTAGAGAATTTAGCTCCTAAACTCTAACAAATCTCTAGTGACCATTTGCCATTTGAAACCTTTTTCAATGGTTTATAACTTGGCCAACTGTGGGCAAAAAGCATTTCCCAGACACAAACACCCACTGCCAAATTTCAAGTCCCTGAACCAAAGAGTTCTCAGAGAAATGGCTAGAAGAATTTCTTTAACATGGGCAAAATAATGTGTTTCCATTACTGTGTTCTCAGAAACTGCTGAACCATTTTTGCTGAAAGTCTCCCAAAAAATTAAAATAAAATAATCAGCCCAAGGCAGACACCCAGCATGGAAAATTTCAGCATGAACAGTTAAAGTCTGGCAAAGTTATAAACCACTGAAAACAGGGTCTTGAAATTGTTGGGTGACAATAATAGGCAACACTACCAGCTATGCCTATAACATATATGCCAATCTCTATTTTTCTGGTTTACTCCACAGCAAAAACAAAATTCTAACACTGAAAAATAAGCTGGTCCATGAATAACTGCTGTGCAGTGGTCCATTCTGGATAAGCATCTGCACTAGTCATTTCTGGATAAGTACAGTAAGAACAGTCTAAGACAACCAAGCTTTGCTGGCTGGATTTCATAAGACTGTTCCACCAGCTGAGTTTTGAAATAAACATTTCCTATAATTTCTTATAAGCATACACCTCACTTAAAATGCAAACAAAAAAGAGATTGTATGCTGCTCTTCTAAAGTAGGACACACAAAAGAGAACAGTCCAGATTGAAAAAGCTGGGTGATATTGCAACTAAAGTTTCAAGATTCTGCCTACTGAAAAGGGCTCACTGTCCCCAAAAGCCAGCCAGTCTACTCCCATATTTACCACAATCAATCATTCAGGTTTGCAAGTTCTAGAAAACTGGTTAGCCATGTAAGAATGTTTAAAAAGTTGTATGATTTTGCTAGAGTTGTACAATTTTTTAGGCATTTATGTACTTTATTTCAAAAAGAAAAGTATATCTTGTTTTATTCTCAATTAACAACTGAAACTAAACTTCTAGAAATCTGCAGTCTGCAGAGACTTGCTATTTTGTGAAGCAGAGGAATTCAGTACATTAAAGAGGAGTCTGACACTCTGTGCTCTCTCATGGAGACTATTTTTGTTATTTTTTCCTTAATATAAAATAAACAGTAATACTGAAGTGTTATGGATGTTGTGTGCATGGAAAACAGAAAGGTATATATGTATTATCATTCATATTTTATAGATGGGGAAAACAAAAGAGATTAAGTAACTTGTCCAAAGTCACAGAGCAGTCAGTAACAAAATCAGAACCCAAATATTTTAACTCACAATCCTATGACTCAGTTCACTAGACTTCAGCTAGACGCAAAATTGAGTCGCCAGAATGTTTTAAAGGGTTGTGAGACAAGTCCTGTCCTAAGGGGTTGGCTGGGCTCGCCTCCCTGCTCCAGGAACTACAACCTCTAGGGTCCCAGAACCACTCAGGTTTAGCCCAGCCGTCATGATGAGGGGAGTCTGGTAAGCCAAATTAGAGTGAGCCAGGTCACAACTCCACTCACCCAAATTTGGCCCAGTTGTGCGGGCGGGGCCAAACCTGAGCAGTGCTACAACCCCAGAGGTTGTAATGCCTGGAGTGGAGAGCCAAACCAAGCCAGCCCCACAGCACAGGAGCCGCCACTGTAGGGTGAGTGCCGGATAGGACAGGATCTGACCAAAACTACCCAAGGCCTCCACCCCGAGACTATTTACTGGGTTGTGACAGGCCATAAACATTTACAAACGGGCCCTGAGCCCAAAAAGGTTGAGAACCACTGGATTACACATATGACAACTCAGTTGTAAGGGTGAAAATTTTTGCTCCTTTCCCATTAGGGGAAACTGTGAATAAAAGTAAACCACCAGGCAAATTCTTATGAGACAAAACAGTGCTTTCCCTATTACCTTAGCCCTGATTTGTTTTAAAATAAATGCAACTTCAGATAGAAACTGATAAAGATAAACACTGAACACTCTACCCTTTCCACTTTGCACAGTGTAAAAATCACATTTTTCACTTGCCTAAATCTTTTCTTGTTATCTGAAGAGTAGATTAAACTAAGAATTTATTTTATAATGAGACGTTCACAAGTGCCTTCTTCATTTATACAGATTATTAGACTGCACCCAAACATTCTGAAAACAATTTGTAGCTGTTTTCTACGGTTTTGATGGAATTAAAGTTTCTGCATGCTTTACTTAAATATTTTGGTGATCATCCTCATTTTCCTACAGCCCCTCATTAGAAATTGGTATTTGAAAATATTAGATTTCCACACAACACTTAGTGCTTCCTTTAGGAGGCTAGATTTTTATGTACTTCTCATTCATCATGAACTATCTCCAAAAACTCTCTCTGAAAACAATGTGATATATGCCATCATGTGTCAGCAATGCCCCTCTGCCATGTACCTTGGTCAAACTGGATAGTCTCTAAGTAAAAGAATAAATGGACACAAATCAGATGTCAAGAATTATAACATTCAAAAACCAGTTGGAGAACACTTCAATCTCTTTGGTCACTCTATTACAGACCTAAAAGTTGCAATTCTTCAACAAAAAAACTTCAGAAACAGACTCCAACGAGAGTCTGCTGAATTGGAATTAATTTGCAAACTGGATACAATTAACTTAGGCTTGAATAGAGACTGGGAGTGGATAGGTCATTACAAAAAGTAAAACTATTTTTCCTTTTTTATTCCCCTTCCCACCCCCTACCCCCCCGTTCCTCAGACATTCTTGTCAACTGCTGGAAATGGCCCACCTTGATTATCACTACAAAAGGTTCCCCCCCACCCCGCTCTCCTGCTGGTAATAGCTCACCTTAAGTGATCACTCTTGTTACAGTGTGTATGGTAACACACATTGTTTCATGTTCTCTGTGTATATAAATCTCCCCACTGTATTTTCCACTGAATGCATCTGATGAAGTGAGCGGTAGCTCATGAAAGCTTATGCTCAAATAAATTTGTTAGTCTCTAAGGTGCCACAAGTACTCCTTTTCTTTCTGAAAACAATGTGCAGCAGCAGTCAAAAAAGCTAACAGAATGTTAGGAACCATCAGGAAAGGGATAGATAACAAGACAGAAAACATAATGTCACTGTATAAATCTATAGTATGCCACACCTCAAATACTAGTTCTGGTTGCCCCATCTCTAACAAGATATATTAGAATAGGAAAAGGTACACAAATAAGGGCAACAAAATGGTCAGGGGCATGGAATAGCCTCTATATGAGGCGAACTTAAAAAGCCTGGAACTTTTCAGCTAGAAAAGAGATGACTAATGGGGGGATATGATAGATGTCTATAAAATCATGAATGGTGTGGAGAAAGTGAATAAGGAAGTGTAAAGGGTAAATTACACAACACAAGAACCAGTGGTTCCAAATTAAATTAATAGGCAGCAGGTTTAAAACAAACAAAAGGAAGTACTTCTTCACACAATGCACAATCAACCTGTAGAACTCATTGCCAGGGGATATTGTTGTTAGGATATAGATATTCAGGCCTGTCTGTAAAGGCCTATACTCTAAGAATTTAGGTGTATTCCTATCACTTGGCTAGTTAGAGGTATAAAAGAAAGAATCAAAATCACTGTCTGCCAGTGTAAGGGCCTTCTCTTACTGTGACAGTCTGAGGCCCTGTTCTTAGGCTAAGGCCTTTGGCTAAGCGACAGAGGCAGCCATAAGCTGGGAAGTGAATGGTCACATCCTCACATTCCAAACTAGTCACATTGAAATAAGGTGCTATTGGGCTGTTAGGAATTTAATCCTGTCCTTATAGTGCCTATCACCTCCAGAGAAAGGGAAGTGCCTAGAAGCTGTAAAAGGAAATTGAGGTTGATAGTTTTCTGTCTGGTAAGAACTCACTTATCAATAGACACAGCTGGGAAACTCTTATGTCTTTACAGATGTAGTTGTGAAATCCTCACTTCTGTATTGTTTTGTCATTATAGTTCCCACTTTGCTATTGTTTATTGGCATGGTCTCTGTCTGGTTCTGTGATTGCTTCTGTCTGCTGTATAATTAATTTTGCTGGGTGTAAACTAATTAAGGTGGTGGGATATAATTGGTTAGCTAATCCATGTTAGGATTGGTTAGTTAAATTTTAGTAGAATGATTGGTTAAGGTATAGCTAAGAATATTACTATATAAATTAGGGGCAAACAGGAAGTAAGTTGGGATTCGAAAATAAGGAAAAAGGAACTTGTATTTAGCTTGCTGGAAGTTCACCCCAATAAACATCGAATTGTTTGCACCTTCGGACTTCGGGTATTGTTGCTCTCTGTTCATGCGAGAAGAACCAGGGAAGTGGGAGAGTGAAGGAATAAGCTCTCTAACAATTGTGAAGGCCAAAAGTATAACTGGCTTCAGAAAAAGAATTAGATAAGGTCACAGAGGATAGATCCATCAATGGCTATTAGCCAAGATGGTCAGGGATGCAACCACTTGCTCTGGGTGTCCTAAACCTCTGACTGCCAGAAGCTGGAACTGCACAACAGGGAATGGATCACTTGATTACTGCCCTGTTCTGTTCTTTCCCTCTGAAGCATGTGGCACTGGCCACGTGTGGAAGACAGGATACTGAAAGACATGCACACAGTATGGCCGTTCTTATGCACCCCTTTTCCAAAAAGAGTGCCTCCAATTTTAGTTGGGGATTTCAGACATTTCTGGGATTTGATTTAAATTCCTGTCTCAAGAGTTGAGAGCTATCTGTTTTTCCAGTTTGGCAGCACAGATCCCCAAGACATACAGTAAGCATTGTCTCTGTACAATATTATCATATTTATAAACTAAACCACATAAAGCCTCAAGTCCAGCATCTCCAAGAACAAATGAGTCTAATCTGAAATTCAAGAATATCCACTAACAACTGGAATACTTCAACAGCTGCAGTCCAATAGTACAAAAATTACAAGGCACACATAGATAAACAATGGAAAGCATGTAAACATTTATTTAGCTGTACTTGCAGGTAAGAAGTTGGTTCTGTGACATCCTACTTCTTTAGGGTTTTAAATATTATTGAGAAGCTCATTATTAAAATAACTTGATTATTTTAACATCCAGTCAAAATCTATAATTTTAATCAGGGTTCTCAAATAACCTGAAATGGTTTCAACTCCCAGTTTAATAAATTAGGAGTCGCTGTTTGTTAGTTAGTTTGTTTTACTGGAATGTTACAAACAAACCAGGGTCTCTCTTTTGGAGTTAGAAACATTTTTAATCTTGCAAAAAAATACTGTAAAAGGAGAGGTATCTATCACTCTCACATGCCTCCAATTTACTACTATCTCAGATAATGTACTCTTTTATTACTATGAATAGGACCCTACCAAATTCACGGCCCTGAAAAATACGTCACGGACTGTGAAATCTGGTCTCCCCTGTGAAATCTGGTCTTTTGTGTGCTTTTACCCTATACTATACAGATTTCACGGTGGAAACCAGCATTTCTTAAATTGGGGGTCCTGACAAAAAAGGGAGTTGCAAGATTATTTTAGAGGTTCTCAGTATTGCCACCATTACTTCTGCGCTGCCTTCAGAGCTGGGCAGCAAGAGAGCAGTGGCTGTTCGCCAGGCACCCAGCTCTGAAGGCAGCACACTGCCAGCAGCAGTGCAGAAGTAAGAGTGGCAATACCATACTATGCCATCCTTACTTCTGTGCTGCTGCTGGTGGCAGCTCTGGCTTCAGAGCTGAGCTCCTGGCCAGCAGCCACTGCTCTCCAGCTGCCCAGCTCTGAAGGCAGCGGTGCTGCCGCCAGCAGCGGTGCAAAAGTAAGGGTAGCAGTACCGCAACTCCCTCCACAATAACCTTGCGACCCCCCACATCTGCTTTTTGGATCAAGACCCCTATAATTACAACACTGTGAAATGTCAGATTTAAATAGCTGACATCATGAAATTTACTATTTTAAAATTCCTATGATCATGAAATTGACAAAAATGGACTGTGAATTTGGTAGGGGCCTAACTATGAAGCATTTTGATTGACACCTGAAAGACTGAATTGGGAACCTGAGGTGTTAGCATATGTTATTCTACACTAAAGAACAAAAATGAATTCCATGTCCTTTTGAAATTCCTGCACAGTTATATCTTGTCTGTCAAAATGGGGCAAAAAGGAAAAGTAAATATGGTGAGGTTGTATGGAACTATTCTGTTTGGTAGTGGCACATCTGATTTATGTTCATTTTTAGGGTACAGTGTCTGACCTACCCCTGCCTTCTCCCTCCTCCCTTTCTAGGTATATTAATCATAGGATCCAAGCTTCCCATCTTCTTGCGTACAAATACTCTCAGTGCCTGACTTTCCCACATCCCATTTAAACTCTTACAAGGTCCAAATATCCATCATATTCATCGCACTCAAATGCAAAGTACTCCATTTAGGAAGGAACAATCAGCTGCACACATACAAAGTGGGAAATGGCTGCCTAGGAAGGAGTACTGAGGAAAGGGACCTGGGGGTCATAGTGGACCACAAGCTAAACATGAATCAACAGTGTAATGCTGGAGTACTCTGTCCAGTTCTGGGTGCCACGTTTCAGGAAGGATGGGGACAAATTGGAGAGAGTCCAGAGAAGAGTGACAAAAATGATTAAAGGTCTAGAAAACATGACTTATGAGGGAATATTGAAAAAATTGTGTTTGTTTAGTCTGGAAAAGAGAAGATGGAGAGGGGACGTGATAACAGTTTTCAAGTATGTAAAAGGTTGTTACAAGGAGGAGGAAGAAAAATTGTTTTTCTTAACCTCTGAAGATAGGACAAGAAGCAATGGGCTTAAATTGCAGCAAGGGAAGTTTAGGTTGGACATTAGGAAAAACTTCCTAACTGTCAGGGTGGTTAAGCACTGGAATAAATTGCCTAGGGAGGTTGTGGAGATTTTTAAGAGCAGGTTAGACAAACACCTGTCAGAAATGGTCTAGATAATACTTAGTCCAGCCACGAGTGCAGGGAACTGGACTAGATGACCTATTGAGGTCCCTTGCAGTTCTATGATTCTATACTCTGCACATTATTGCGAGGTCTGAAGGTCATTGCTCTCCTCACCTGCAGTTACCTATAGCATCTGAATATCATTGTTTCCATCCCTAGGTACTCTCAGGCCTGAGTGCCAGCATTCATCACATCTCACTGCCACCTCCCTCCCCATTTGTCACAGGGTACCAGCTCTGAGTGTATCCCTCCAAGTTCTCACACAAAGCTGTTGTATGACTCCACTCCACTACTCACAGGGTTTTGGTGTCCTGTGGAAGGCTGGGAATGAAACGTGTCTCCTTGCAGGTGATTTTGTAGTGGTCCCAGTCTAAGCACTCACACTCTGATGAAGGGCACATCTCTGTGCCCGTGCTCCACAGCACCGTCTGCAGCAACAGCAGGACCTGGAAAGCTACCAGCAGCCACAGCATCTTCCACAACCTGCTGCTGGCGCTATTTCATCCACCCCTGCCTCACTCTTCTCCAGGGGAGGGGGAACAAGGCAACCAAGGATACAGATGGCACAGGACTCTTCTGTCATTCAAAGTGTGGGGCAGTAGGAAACTGCACCTTGCCAAAAACCCACCTCCTCCTCCCTAAAGGGAAGCAGAAGAGGTATCATTAAACAGAAATCCTGAGTACCCTGCCTCCCGGGTGCTGCTGCGCCTCCTCATGATACCCTGCTCCCTCTCCCCAGGCACACCACCCCCTCCCCACAACTCTCCCCAGGTATCCCACTCCTCTGCCCCGCCCCCACTCTCTCCAGGCACCCCACTCCCCCAATTTTCTCCAGTCACTCATCCCCCAGGTACACCCCGTTTCCCCCCCAAGTCTTCCCGGGCACTCCTCTCCACCCCCGCCATGCCCCCCCACTCCCCGGGGACTCGGCTCCCAGCCCCACAACTCTCCCCAGGTACACTATCCCCTCCAACAGACTCATTCTTCCAGACGCCACCCCCCAGCACAGCCCGTTTACCATCCTCACCCCCAGACAAGCTTTGCCAGGCACTGCCCCGCCACAGCCCCTTCACCCACGGCCAACCCCCTCCTCCTCAGCCGCTCCCCAGCCCCTCAGAGGGCTGCCCTGCCCTGCCCCGCTCCTCCCCGAGCTCCCCTCACCGGGACAAACTCTGCGGCTCCCGCTGCTGGGCGCCGAGCTCCCCTCACGCCGCGTTTAGAGCCGCGACGGCGGCTCCTGGGGCCGTTCCCTCAGCCGGGCGCATCACTTCAGCGCGGGCGGTGGCGGCAGCTGCTTCTCAACTCCGAGTCTCAGCTGGGACGCGGACCAGAGCTGCGACCCCCCGCGTCACCGCTTCCAGCCGCTGTCCGCATCGGCCACCTAGCGGCAACCGCAGGCGCTGCCTCGAGCCGAGCCGGCCCAGCCGCGGAGCGGCAGGGAGGGGACTGGCCTGGGGGCAAGAGGCGAAAGTGTGTGCGCGCGTGGGAGTGTGAGCGCGCACGGGGTTGTGGTGAGGGTTGTGCGAGGGAGAGGGTACCCCCGGTTTGTGTGAGAGGGTGGGTGGTTTGTTTCGTATATGGGTTGTGAGCGTATTAGCTATCATGCTGTGAGAAAGGGGACCGCGTGTCTGTAGCCAGGTCCAGCGCTCAGAAGAGGCTTTCTGATAGAAAAGGTGTTAACACAAACAGTGTTAAACCCAATAACAGGGGCACCTTCAACTTATATGTCTCTGTAAAATGGGTGTGGAATTATTTACCAGATACTCCCATCACCAGCTAACCCATTTTTAAACATAAACATGACACTGCCCTCTAATAATATTTTTGTTAGTTAACACAATTTGTAAGAGAATATGTTTTCACAGGGTAGAGGTGGCAGGTGAGAGAGTACCCAAGCAGCAAGAGCTTGGGACATGCCCTTATGATCCTTTATTATGCTGACCTACCTAATGTAAACGTGCAAAGCTAAGGCAGAATTTTGCCAAGTACAGAAACTAAGGGACACACAGGACAGTCAAAACTCAGACTAGCACACCTATTAAACCAGTGTGATAGGAGAGAGTAGGAAGTGTCCCGATTTCAGTCTAATGACCAAAATATGAGGCCATACAAGAAAGATAAGCAAGGAAAAGAAACAGGGTCTAGCACCAGGGAAAAGGAGACAGAGCTCACCCATCATGTACTTCTTGTACATGGTAGGTTGCAGGCTGCTACTAGCAAAGCCGGGCTGAGCTGGCTGTAGCCCTTCTTTCCCAATACAGCAGATGTGTTCGCTAGCTAGAACATCCTTTAATGTACACAACCATGAAGGGCTATTGTGAATTTAAGCTATGTTATACATGGCTGAACAGTATAAAAGTTAACCATTCATTTACAGCATCACTCCATGTAGCAACCCAATATTGCCTCAGGAATAGATGCTAATGAAAAAATGGAGAGATGTAGGAGATCTCCTCTAGGTACCACTTCACCCTGGCCAGATCACATATGAGGGCTGTGACTCTTTTATTCTCTGGTACTATTTGTACAGCTCAGTGGATGAACCTAATTTTATAGTATTTATCTCTCTCACACACACGGGAGGTCCTGGGGGTAGGGGGTACAAATGAATAAGACGTGCAGTCTTGTTATTTATTTTAAACAGTAAACACATTAAAGTTATTTGGACAGCTTATTCAGACAAGCTCTACCTCATGTACTCCTATGTGTGTTATGTAGATGTCCATTAAATTTTTTTGCTGTGTGGGTTATTTCATTTGTGATTTTTTAGAGTATGTGTATTTAGAGTATGTGAATTTTATTTTCTTACACCGCATCTACTTTGTGTCCGTGCTTTCAAGCAGATGAGGTTCGTAGTTCCCACCCACCTACCCAGAGAGGGAACAAATGAACAAGGTAAATCATAATACCTCAGTGACGGGTTGGATCACAGAAACTCCCTTGGGAAATGCCACCTGATGTGCTGAAACTACCCCTCAGCCTGTTTCCCTTGGCAGCTTGGGACTTCAGAACCCTGCCTGGTTTGAGCCAGACACACTAGCCTGTTTCAAACCCAGACCCATGTCTGAACCACGTCCCCCACAAGCTGCAGGCTTAACTGAAAACAGCTTAAGAAGTGTTCCTGTCTCTAACACTCAGATGCCCAGATCCCAGTGGGGTCTAAACCCCAAATAAATCCATTTTACCCTGTATAAAGCTTATACAGGATAAACTCATAAATTGTTCACCCTCTATAACACTGATAGAGAGATATGCACAGCTGTTTGCCCCACCCCCCAGGTATTAATACATACTCTGGGTTAATTAATAAGTAAAAAGTGATTTTATTAAATACAAAAAGTAGGATTTAAGTGGTTCCAAGTAATAACAGACAGAACAAAGTAAATTACCAAACAAAATAAAATAAAACATGCAAGTCTATGCCTAATACAGTAAGAAAACTGAATACAGATAAAATCTTACCCTCAGAGATGTTTCAATAAGCTTCTATCACAGACTGGATGCCTTCCTAGTCTGGGCACAATTCTTTCCCCTGGTACAGCCCTTGTTCCAGCTGAGGTGGTAGCTAGGGGATTTCTCATGATTGCCTCTCTTTGTTCTGTTCCACCTCCGTATACATCTTTTGTACAAGGCGGGAATCCTTTGTGCCTCTGGGTTCCCACCCCTCCTTCTAAATGGAAAAGCACCTGGTTTAAGATGGATTTCAGTACCAGGTGACCTGGTCACGTGTCCTGTGAGACCCCAAGCCTTCATTCCTCTCAGCTTGACACACAGGAAGGCCTGCCTGCAAACAGAGTCATCCACAGTCAATTGTCCTGGTTGATGGGAGCCATCAAGATTCCAAACAACCATTAATGACCCACACTTTGCATAATTACAATAGGCCCTCAGAGTTATATTTCATATTTCTAGTTTCAGATACAAGAGTGATACATTTATACAAATAGGATGACCACACTCACAAGATTATAAGCTTTGTAATGATACCTTACAAGAGACCTTTTGCATGAAGCATATTCCAGTTATATTATATTCACACTCATTAGTATATTTTCATAAAATCATACAGAGTGCAACATCATAACCTCACATTAGATTAAAAAATAAAATACACTTTACAAAATTTGTCAGTAAAATAGTTGTCCCACAGCATGTAATTTACAGCACAATATTTTGTTGTAATTCTTTAAAAGGCAGTTAAGTCACTGGAATTCAGGTGTCAGTTAATGTTTTGTCTTTACGGATTTTATGTGGCAAGGACACATTCAAAAAGACAAAAGAGACAGATGCCACTTGTAATGTTGTAAGACTTAAACTTTAACAAACAGTATACAATCAAATTACTTTGAATAGCACCTTCCACCAGAGTACATCAAAGCACATATGCATAATTAATTACTCCTCTCAGTGATGTTGTGAGGCTTAAGTAATACCATGCCCATTTTACAGAGACAAGTTTAAGGCCCCAATTTTAATAGCTCTAGTTGTGATCTCCATATCCATTGAAAGCAGGCCAAGAAGTAATTGGCTTAACCTGCAACAAGAGAGATTTAGGTTAGATATTAAGAAAAACTTACTAACTATAAGGCTAGTTAAGCACTGAAATAAGCTTCCGAAGGAGGCTGTGGAATCCCTCCTCATTGGAGGTTTTTAAGAACAGGCTAGACAAATATCTGTCAGGGATGATCTAGGTATACTTGGTCCTACCTCAGCACATGGGGCTAGACTAGATGACCTCTCAAAGTTACCCCAGTCATACATTTCTATAAGTTTTTTCAAAAAGCACAAATTTTAACAACATTTCTACAGTTCCTCTGTACTTTTTAATTTTTATTGGGATGAAGCAGAAATACCAAATTACCACAAGAAGCTGTTCTCCTGGAGCCCAATTTACAGCTGTTCTGCAGCTGTACAGGCCCTTCAGGAAACACTCTGGCTCAAGAGACTTTCAACAGGAGCTGGCTCGGTGTACTGCATGCCCCCCTCCTGCACCCTCTCACACACATCCCAGGTGCAGGTGGAATTCAGGAGCAGTCAGTGTGCTTGCCAAGGGTGGAATGGGAAGTGGCTAGGGTCTTTTTATCCCAGTGATTCTGTGGTGCTGCAGTGGTGCAGTTTTAGGGCGTCCAGGAGGCCTGGAATCAGGGAGGCACATCCACCTCCACTCTGTCCCTCCACTAAGCCTGGCACTGATAGAGGGATGAACCTCCAAAGAGGTGATCAGGATCTTAAACTGCCATGCATGAGTGGCAGATGAACCCCCCTTTGGGGAGGCTAGCCCCCCAGCTCCACCCCTTCCACCTGAGCCCCCAACCCCATGGCCAGAGGAGCCCCGAGCCACCACCCCCATCTGCGGCTGGAGGAGTCCCAGCCACCCAAGGCCCTGGCCGCTCAGCCTGACCCCTGAGCTCTAGGCTGGAGCTGAGCCTCCATCAGCTTCAGTGAGGACGGGGAGCTAGGACAGGGCCACGGCCTGGGTTAGGGGAGGCTTAACTTACCCTGGCCTTTGATACCTGCCGCCCAGGTAAAAAGTTACAAGAATGTTTTGGTTTTTATACAGAAGAAGCTTTATAGTTCAAGGGTAGGAACCTGTTACAGCAGATTATTAACATTTGTGAGAACAGACATTCAAATCCTGTTTTCCCTACGCAAATAAAGATGGAAATGAAACAGTGTGTAACATTGTTTGTGCTTCTGACACTCTGTACCTCAGGGAAACACCCTGCACCCCCATGTTCATCCTTATAATATTATTGTGTGGTTTCCAATGCAAAATTTATTGTGTTGAGTGTTTTCGGCAGGCTCATGATGCACTGAGCGTCGTTGTTATAGTAATGTTATAGGTTGTAATTTCATGTATATAGTTATGAGGCTGAAAATGTGTGCTCATGGCTTAAAACAAGCCCAGGCAAAACCCTCCAAGAGCAGAGGGGCAGTTCACACCTGATCAGGGCATGTACAGAACAAACTCAGCCCAGCCTCACAGGAACAAAGGACAGTGGCCTAGGCAGCAACAAAGGATCTGTTGGACTCTTGAGTGAGTCACCCCCCTCCCTTGGTCAGTTTGAGACTATGATGAGGTAATGCTCACCTGACTCTGAAGGGGAGACACAAAGCCAAGAGGGAAGATAGGACACGATAAAAGGGAGAGACGTTTGCCATGCTCCCTCTCTTTGCCACCTCCATCTACAGACAACACCACCAAGTGACTGAAGTGCTGATCAAAAGGGAGAGCCTGGCTGAAGGACAATCAGCCAGCTTGTGGTGAGAAGCATCTAAGTTTGTAAGGGCACTGAAAGTGTTAAGATCAGCTTAGAATGCATTTTGCTTTTATTTCATTTGACCAAATCTGATTTGTTGTGCTTTGACTTATCACTTAAAATCTATCTTTTGTAGTTAATAAATGTGTTTGTTTATTCTACCTGAAGCAGCAGTGCATTTGGTTTGAAGTGTGTCAGAGACTCCCCTGGGGATAACAAGTCTGGTACATATCAATTTCTTTGTTAAATTGACGAACTCATATAAGCTTGCAGCATGTAGCAGGCATAACTGGACACCGCAAGATGGAGGTACCTAGGGTTGTATCTAGGACCAGAGATACTGGCTAGTGTCATTCAGTTGCACAATCCAAGCAGCAGCTGGCCAAAAGTGCTCACTCACGTGCTGGGAGCAGCTTATATGCTAGAGGCTGTGCGTGAACAGCATGGGAGTGAGGCACAGTGAAGCAGGGTAAGGCTGGTTCCCAGAGTTGAGGATTGGAGTGACGTAGCAGATCACCAGTCCAGCTAACACCACGGGAACATCACAGTGGCGCACCGAGCGGGGTGTATGTGCAGCTTGTTACTCCAAGTGGAGTTCACACTTTAAGCACTGATATTTGTGATTTTAAGTGAGTCTTAAGTGCAGTGGCTAAGAACAGTCAGGAGGAGGTCACAGTTTTGTTATTTTCTGTTTGCTTATTTTGGGAAAGGGAAGTAAGAACAGGAAAGCAGAAAAATGAGTGAAAGCAGTGAAGCAATTGCGAAGTTGGAGCTTTTTATGCTGCAGGTTGCAGGAAAGAAGAGGTAGCACCAGAGATTATTGCAACTGAAAGAACTGGAGATAAAAGAAAAAGAGAGAGAAAGAAAACACCAGCTGGACCTGCTATAGAAGCAGAACCAGAGGCCCCTGACCAGGGGCAGCTCTACCAATTTTGCCGCCCCAAGCAGTTGCCACCGAATTGCCGCTGCTGCAACAGCGCCGGAGCTGCTGCCAAATTGCAGCTGCGCTCGGAAGAGGGGTGGAGCTGCTGCCGAATTGTCACCGTGGGACACGGACTGCCGCCCCATTCTGAATGCCGCCCCAAGCACCTGCTTGGAAAGCTGCTGCCTGGAGCCGGCCCTTCCCCCGACCCCCATCACTCCAAAAATCCATAAATGGGAACACTTGTGTCCTGCATACAGTGAGGAGGATGATATTTCTGAATATCTGACTCCCTTTGAAAGGCTGTGTGTAATACATGAAATCCCTGATAAGAGAGTTCCTACACTGGTAAATGCCTTAACAGCAAAGCTATGGGATATTCTGGATTTAGGTACTCAATCTCGCCTTTTGAAGCTTTCCCACTTTGTATAAATACTTGTGTTCCAGCCCCTGCTCCACTGAATACTCAAGTGTCTCCCCTTTCTCAGTGCCCTAACTACTGGGCTATAAAGTCACTCCCTCATTCTCTGGCCCAATGGCTATTCAAGTATTTTACACCCAGTGAACCAGCTTTAACAGGCGAGATTAAGAAGCACTCACCCTCCAAATACTCAACAGCCTGGTGTTTAGAGTGACCACCCATGAAAGAGCAGCAACCTGGGTTCAATCACCTGCTCCAAAGTGGGGATTCAAACCTGGTTCTCCCACAACCTAGCTAAAGGTTATAAAGATGGCACTGCCAACTCCCCTGCCAGTGTTTTTGGTTCTTAAATCCCATCTGTGAATTTAGCCTGAAAAATTAAAATGAGACATTTTGTTAGTGCTGAAATGGTTCATTTTGACATTTTTTCTTCTTCACCATCTTTTTTTTTTGACTGAAATATACATACCTATCCCAAAATCCAGATTTAAGTTTGGAGATGTACTTTTTTAAGATGACCTGCAAATGCTTAAAAAATCCAGTTGATTTAGTCATTTGTTTAATGTCCTAAGCACTGTGGTCAGGGCAGAGTGGAAAATCTAGCAAATAATTGATAACAAATTCTTATATTTTATAAGTCCTGCTGTTTAGCACCACCAGCGCCTGCCCTCCATGTTTCCCGGTATGCATTATGTTGGTGACATCACACTTACTGGGGTTCCGCAATGGGGTGGAGAACAGTGGACTCAGGTACCTGCTATTTTATTTTATTTTATTTTCATAATATTGCCTATGTTTGAATAGAAATATTAATTAACTTTGCAAACATCTGCATTACCTATAGATCCCCAAAACCATCAGTGACATTTAGAAGTAAATGTGGAATTGAGAGACACCTGGCTATGCCGAGGAAGACTCTAGGCCACAAGAGAATGTTAGGCAAGCTAATGCAAGGGCAGGGTCTTTGAAACTAGAGGTCCCAGGAGCATGAGATGTAGAAACAAAAACCGAGTCTGAGGTTTGTTTCAGGAGATTATTTTGGTTAAATCATCCTTGACAATGCAAATGCCAGACTGCTACATTCCTGCCAAAAAAACAAAACAAATGAAAAAACCCCACACACTATACTGTAAGCAGACTCCACAAAACAAAAAATACAAACCAACACTTACGTATTCTCAAAGCCCAACACATTTAAGTAAATGGCTTCAGGTGTTCATTTCTGGTTAATTCTCTTCTGTGGATATATAACATTGCTCTCTGTGGGTCAAAACCCAACCTACTCAGGTATGCATCATTTTTTGGGTCCAGCCCTTCCACTTTTTGTTTTAAATATACAAAAAACCCAACTTTTTATCATATAAAGCTTAAACTGGTTCACACTGGGGAAAAATACATTATGAAAAAAACCCACAAAATCATACCACTTCCTCCTTCATCTGAGGAAATATAAAAGTTAAGACCTCAAAAATTAAGCTCTCCAGTATCTGAATGTGACAAAAATGGCCTCTGCCTTGGGTGCCCTCCTGCAGCAGGCTACTACCTGACACACATTTGTCTTAGTTTCCCCTTTCTTCTGCCCATGAAAGGGGCATAGTCTCCCAGTGTCCATTACAAAGCCCCCCTTTGGGCATAATTTATTCATCTACACCAATTCAGTGACTCCCCCAAACCTTACAATGAGATCATTCTCCATAACAAACACAAAGCAGATAAAGCAGGGATTTCCCCACATCCCCCTCTTCACAGACATCACCTTCAAGTCACCCACCCAAGAGTCAAGAGCAGCACTTTGTCCCCAGTTCCTTTTTTACCCCTGATCCAGAGTCCCACTCTCTAGGCCTACCTGCCTGAGAGTGACTGGTCTTCCCACAGTCCTTCACCCAAAGGATTCCATTCCTCCAGGCTCCCTACTAAGGCATCCTACCTCTGTTCAGAAGAATCCACCCTCTTGCAACAACCCTCTTGTTTCCAGGTTCATCTCCCCTTGATCAAGATACATCTTTTCCTTTCCTAGGGGCCTCTGCCCAAGCCTTCTGCTCATCAGGAGACCCCAACTTTCGTCAATTGTCACCAACAGCTTTCCTCTAAGCTCCTCACCAGCACCTCACATTTAGTGCTTTCCTTCAAGTACTTCTTTTCCTGTTACTTCTTGGCTCTCCAAGTTTCCAGCTCACTGGATTTCCCACCTCCCCTAACTTGGGGCCCTTTCTTAAACCTAAGTGAGGGAGCTGCGGATGGCAACTAACCAGCCACAGGTGCACTGGCCTTCTGTCCCCGTCCCTCTTGAAAGGCCCATATCACCCTGCAACAACGAGGAAGTGCCCATGCAGGGAGAGTTCTTCAGTACAGAGTAGAATAAAGTCCTATTTTCTGTCTACTCAATCAACATATTTACCTATTATAGACATTTGTAAAATGCTCCTTCACCATAGAACCTAAGTGCCTCTGATCCTAATAGTTGTTTATGGGTCAATCACCATAATGACTAATTGTATTCTCACTTCTTTAATATCTTTCCAGCCAGTTTGGTCATCTGTTTCCAGTTGACGCTCCATCAGGTTCAGTTAATCTGTGTGTGGATCATCAAATGATACAGTTGATGCATGTGAGCAACTGGTAGGAGCGATAGCCTTCTCTGCTCAACTTTTCAGATATAATGGGGAATGTGTATCCTTCACCAATTCCCTCCTGTTCCTACTTCAATCTCTCGGCTAATTTTTATTCTATCAAAAATACTTTACAATAGAGATGCTACTTTGGCACAGAGCTGTTCAACATGGTGTAACATGAGAAAGTGACTGACTAGAATATATGAAAGAATTAATTCCTTTGTTTCTCTAGGTCCTTGAAAACTGTACTCCCCACATGACTAAATTATCTCAAATTTCAAGAAAAGGTGATTATGCTACCAGTCACTTTAAGAAAGAACACATTGGATTTGTAGCTCTCTTGTAATGGGAAAGGGCTAGGAAAATATGGGAGAACAGAAACAGTCTCAACCTGGCAGCCAGGCTGAAGACCCAGGTGAGAGTTGCTCTTATATAAGATCTGAGGTCTGTCTCAAATTCAAAAACATCCTAAGAAAATGGTTAGATATGGTTTCCCTTTTTGTGCATTTATGCCTGATCCTGAAGAGACTCAGTTGTTAGGGTTTGATTTAGAGTATTGATGAGACATCAGATAACACAGGCTCAATCTGGTTTTATTAGTCAAAACAGCATTATAGAATTAATGTTAATTAATACTTTTAATATTAATACTTTACCAATCTGGAAGGCAGCAGTGCAGCGGTCATACTATCCCGAAATTATGAGCTTCACCCTACTCACATACATACCTGACTTGTTTATAACAAACAAGCTTACCTAAGATTTACCCACCCTTTCTTACCAGTTTCTTATTTTCTTTTCAACATTATTTTCCAGAAGTTAGAAAACTCAGAGACATCTTGCACCAGCCATAGCCTGTTATAGATTGCATATTCGTCAAGTGTCATAAGAATCATCTGTCTTCTCCCTAGTATGCTGTCCAACTGTACCAAGCACACTATCATATTTGGCAAGACAAAACATACATCTCATCTCTGTCAGATTCTACAGACACATAAAACAGTTTATTGAGAGTTTACTGTAAGCTTAGCATGAGTGCAAAGATGCTGAGAATCTGATTAATAGTTATACACTGTTAGCATAAGTATAAAGAATACAAAGCCTTCTCAAAATATTTATTGGCCAACAATTTATTGACTCAATAAATGGTGATTCTGTAAAGCAACTACCAATTTGGATTTGGATTTGTCTTACCTAGGATAATGACAATGAACCATTTTTCATAGACTATAGGAAGAAACACCTTAAAAGTCACCTGGAAGCAACAAGGGATATTGTGTGTCCTATATGATGGAAATAATCTGAGAGGACTCCAGTGTAGACAACCCCAATTGCTAAAAAATCACAAGTCAGGTCCCTAAACCAAGGACATTTAAAAAGTAATACATGTTTTCAAGCTTTTCTCTGCATCTATGATAGCTAGCAATTTTCTTTTTCTTTTTAAAATTAAAGCCAAAATTCTCATGTAATCATATGAATCCAGAAGCTAGATTTTTAAGACTACATACTAGTTATCATGAGACTCATGACAAAATGGTGAGTTGGCAACAATGGAACTCCATTTTTATTAAACTAAACTGGCCCTTTAGTACATCAACTATTTAGAGCTGCTGTAGGTCCAGTTTAGCAATCCTAATCACAGGCACACAGAATTGACTTCCTGGTGCCTTCTTCAAACTCTTTCCTCCTGTAGCCCATACTCCTCCCTCCAACTTCCATGCAGGTTGCTACAATGGGGAATACAATAAGTGAGACAGCAAGAACTTTTAAAAAAGGGAACAAAGCATGCTGGCTTCTCTAAGGCACGGCCCACATGGGCCTTATTGGGGCTTAAAGGCAATGGAATGATGGAAGATGTCTTGTTGAGTACTCTAGAGAAATGTTATCCAGGGGATCTTGTGGCTCATCTCAGATGGGTGCAGGAGTATATATAAGGGAGACCTCTCTCCCTAAGACAGGGATGGGGGTGCTTTAGTAATAGCAGGCAGGACCTAAGAATGTGTGTGAGGGTTGGGAAGGAAGAGTGGGAGAACTGCCTGAGAAGAGGGTAGTGTGAAGGTTTAAAGAAAAATCAACTATAGTAGAAAGTAGCCTTTAAGCAAACATAGAGAGCAAAATTAACAGCTGCTTAACTTTTTAGGAACATAGTTTACAGCTCAACCAGCTGCCACTGATCTACCCCATATCTACCTTTGAAAAAAGAGTTGTATTTATGTAGGAGGGTATTTGGTGTTTTTCTTAAAGTCCCAGCATCTGGATTCATGTGATTACAAGAGTATCTCTGCTGTTGTTTTTATTTTACATGAACTTTCTAGCCTCAATGGCTGCAGATAAAAGCTTGAAAATGTAGAAGCAAATGCATTGTAATGGCTCAGAAAGGAAATCAAAAGACCTCCCTCCTCTCTTTTTTTAATCTTGTGTTTTCTGGTCTTGATTCATGATTTTGGGGTTAGCAACATTGTTAAACACTTAGTATACCCAAAACAAAATAATAAAATTATCAGCTACAAAAGCCACAAAACTACACTGTAAGCACAGTTTTAAGCCTTTCTTGTAACTTCCATTGGAGGTTTCAGAGACCCAGGCTAAGCTTCCTGTAACGATGACTTGGCATTTATACTGATTTCTATCTTCTCTCTTTAAGACTATGCTGTGTATTAGCCGTTGTATCCTGAAACTAGAAATATTTGTACTTGAACTGTTTATTGCACAAATTCATAATTTGAGCGGATACATAACACCTTTTACACTTGGTGTAAAGAAAACCAAGAGATAATTGACTCAGAAGAGGCAAGGTAGGAAGAATTAAAAGATAACTAACAGACTTTCCTGACTAGAATAATAAAAAAACCCAACAGCATTGATTAAGATTTATTTTCCTCTAAAATGTAGTTTGTATATTTTTTGCTGTAAGGTGTGGCCAGTTCTCTGGAATGCCTTGCTGCACATGAGTATTTTGATTCATACCTGCTTCAGGACAGTTGTCTTTGTATGTGACTTTACCAGCTTGCCATGTTTTTAAAGACCACATGAAATTACTTTTAGCAGTCACAGGATTTGAATATTTTTTTGTCTCACTTGAGCTCCAGTGGACATGCGACCTTATAAAATCACCAAACAGTTTAATGCTCTTGTGCTTAATTGACAGTCTCTGAAGTGGCTTGGCAGTCTAGAGTAGCAGAAATCACAGAGAAACAATTAAAAACAAAGACACCCAAAGGACTGATAAAACAAGCAAAAACACCCAACATTCTAAATGAATCAAACATAAATTTTTTTTTTGCAGTAGTTACTATGTAAACACAGGATCTTACTGCTTATTTTTGGTCTTCTTCCCTGACTCCCTCCTATTGTTAAGTCCCTTATGGGCTTGTCTACACTACCCGCCGGATCGGCAGGCAGTGATCAATCCAGCAGGGCTTGATTTATTGCGTCTAGTATAAATCGACTGCTGAGCGCTCCCACATCGACTCCGGTACTCCACCAGAACGAGAAGTGCAAGCGGAGTCGACGGGAGAGCGTCAAGACTGTGAAGACACTTCTGTAAGTAGATCTAAGTACGTCGCTACGCTATTTACGTAGCTGAAGTTGCGTATCTTAGATTGACCCCGCGTGGTAGGGTTGATAAGCCTTTACTGTATCTTAAGTTTATGCCCTGACACTTCTGACCACAACAAACTCCATCATAGACACCAGGCACTGTTTTATTGTTGTTCTACATTAACGCCTGTAGGGCACAATCAAGATAGGGACCTTACCGTGCAAGCTGCTCCATAGGGCTTGTCTACAGTACCGTGCGGAGTTGATCTAAGACAGGGATCTCAAACTCAAATCACCACGAGGGCCACATGAGGACTAGTACATTGGCCCAAGGGCTGCATCACTAACACCTTTTCACAGTGGTGGATTTAGAGTTAGTGGGGCCCTATGCTCAGCTTCATTTTTGGGCCCCCCCCTGTGGGGGGAGCATTCTTCTCTCTTCTCCCCCCCCCCCTCGTTTTTCATTCTTTTTTTCTCCCATCTCCTCCTGGGGCTCAGGGCTGGGGGTGCAGGATCTGGGAGGGAGTTAGGGTATGGGAGGAGGCTCAGGGTGGGGATATGGGGTCTGGGAAGGAGTTAGGAACTTAGGGTGTGGGAGGGGGCACAGGGCTGGGGCAGGCAAGGGGTGCGGAGCACTTACCTTGGGCAGCTCCTGTTTGGTGCGGGGGGGGGGGGGGGGCGTGCAGGTGGCTCTGTGCAGCGCAACACCGCCCCCATGGCTGCGATTCTGGAAGCCGCCCCCTGCCAGGCAGGGCCGCCCGGATTGCAGGGGCTTTAGGGGCTGCAAGGCCCTGGACTGCAACTCTAAAGCCCCTTTTGGAATGCGGCCCTACAAACATGGCCGGAGGACTCCGGAGGAGCAGGAGCGGCAGGAGAGAAGCGGCGGTTTCTCCTTCAAAGCGCTGCTTCTCTCCGGCCGGCTGCACAGCCACCCTGTGCTCCTCCTGAGTCCTCCAGCCCGCGTTTGCGGCGCTCCCGCTACCTCCCCTGAGCACGCTGTGTCCCCGCTCCTCCCCCTCCCTCCTGGAAAGTCCTAAGCACCGCCAAACAGCTGTTTGGACGCGGGCGGAAGAGCTGGGACGCAGCATGCTGGGGGTGGTGGAGGCGGGGGAACTATGGCGGGCTGCAGGAAATAACTCTGCGGGCCGCATGTTTGAAACCCCTGATCTAAGATATGCAACTTCAGCTACGTGAATAGTGTAGCTGAAGTCGACGTACTTAGATCTACTTACCTTGGTGTCTTCACTGCAGTAAGTCGACAGCTGACGCTCTCCTGTTGACTCCGCTTGCACTTCTCCTTCCGGTGAAGTACCGGAGTCGCCGGGAGAGCGCTCAGCAATTGATTTATTGCATCTAGACGTGATAAATCCACCCCCACTGGATCGATCGCTGCCTGCCAATCTGGCTGGTAGTGTAGACAAGCCCACAGACACCACATAAGATATTTTTTTCCTACCTCAAACAGATTACTGACCAGCGCCCTGATCTTGAAAGCACTAACAAACAAGAGTGATATTATGCAGATGAGTAGTTTGGACTGCTTCCCTGTGTTATAAATGACTCAAGTGCAAAATTGTTTGCAGTTGAAAAATTTATAGAAATTAATCACTAAAACTATAATTAAAAAGAATACTTATTCGCATTTTAATTATTTTAATACTGATTTTACAGTTACACTCCTCCCCCAGGTGTAATGTAGAGTCGCCGTCAGGATCAGGTCTTGCTGAGGATACTGTTCTTACACGTCTCCTCTCATGAATGGCCCTTTAAGCAATGGGTGTGGCCTGAGCCTCGGTGGGGCTTCCGTCGCGGATAGCGGCGCCTCATGCGAGCCCTAGCGGAGCAAGCGCAAGGACTTTTGGGAGTTGTAGTCCACTGAACCTTCTCCTATGATGGCGGCGTCGGAGCCTGAGGACTACATGTCCCACAGTGCTATGCGTCGGGGGCCCTGGCGCCTGAGATGCCGCTCTCTCTCCCTGTGGCAAGGCGGCTAGTTCAAGTTGCCATAGCGGCGAGGTGGGGAGGAAGCTGCGCAGAGTTGGGCGGTTGGAGCCGGCGGGGTGGGGGTGCCCTGATGCTGAGGTCTCTCGCGAGGTGAGGAGGGGGCTCGGCCCCCGTTAGGGGCATGTTGGGCCTGGGTGGCTCTGGAGTAGGACGCGGGGCCAAGTGGTCGGAGCCCAGGGGGGCTACTGGCGACCACTGTAGGGGCTGGGCCCCGGGAGGGCCTGCGGGGCAGTGCATGGGGGCGATGGCTGTCCGGTGGGGGGCTCTGTGGTGCCTGGAGGGCACTGCCGCCGCTGTGGGGCCGGTGGGACTGTGGGGTGAAGGGGCTGTGCAGCTTGTACAGAAGAGTGGTACTGCAGTGTTGTGTTTAGAAAGCTGGCCTTGAGCTGCACAGAGGAAACCACAGTTGCCAACTTTCACGTGGTAAATAAGCACCCTGATTTACAATAAGCCAAAAATAAAACCAATCCCATTTCAAAACAAGGCCAAAACAAGCCAGTCCCTAAAGAACCTCAACCCTCTATGTGACTAGATCTCTCCGGCATGCAGTCTGAGACTGTGGTGGGCCCGCTGTGCACCCCTGTTTGTGCGTCCTGGCCCCTGCTTGCCAGGAGCTGATTTAAAAAAAAATACAAGCCGAAAACTAGCTAATAATCAACTCATAAACCAAAAACCATCCCAATTTCTGCGTTTTTTTTCATGGATTTGGCATGCCTGGAGGAAACCTGCTACCCTGGCGTCAAAAGGTGGTGTAGCAGTGTCTGTGTGTTGCGTAATGGAATGAAACTGGGAGAACCCAAACTCTAAGTGTTGACAACAAACTTAGCCTTGGTCAGAGCACACAAATGATAGTATCATCCACTTCTTTGCCCCAACTAAGAGTTTACAATCTCCACAGGAGACAGGAAACCTGTGGATTCCAGAGCTGGGGATTACCTAATTGGTAGGAGCTGGGAGTCCCGGGAATTTCCCTGCTTCACGGCAGACTTCTAAGCCTGACCTGGGCAAGTCACTTAGCTTGTCTGTGCCTGGGTTCCGCATCTGTAGAAATGGGGATGATACTTCCTAATCTCACAGGGGTGTTGTGAGATTAATTACATTAAATATTGTGAAGTGCTTTGAGATCTAGTGATGAAAAGTGCTATATAAGAACCTGATATTATCATTGTTGCTATTAAATGTTATCAATATACTTGTTTCTTGAGGGAATTTGTAGGGTTTCTAAGTGGCACTTGAAACATAGCTACCTCGCATTGTAGTGTAGTGTGGGAATGTGCTCTCTCAGAATAACAATAAAATGTAGTAATCTCGGGTCTCTGCCTTGAAACATGACAAAATGACAGTGAAATGTGGCATTGTTAGGGTGATGGTTCATGCTAATATCCTACCTCCCTGCTTTGAAATTTGTTTCTATATTTGTGAATAAGATAAGGGCTTGAGTGTGTAACCTTGTCAAAAAAGGAACAATACTGATAATACAGTACTGGGGTCTGTTCCACATCAGGGTCAGTCTTAAAACCTGCAGGGACTTCAAACAAGACTAGAGTAGTAAACTGTCAAACGGGGGTGTGTGTATGTGTGTGTGTGTCTAGCTTCAAGAAACATCTCCTTGGCAAATATCTCTTCTGGCTTTCATCCTGTTTCAGCATATATTTGCACTTTTAATTACCTTGTATTTTATTTTTCTAAGAATTTCTCCTCATTAGGAGTTGAAATTAAAGACTATCATAACCATATTAAAAATCAGGATGTCAGTTATACAAACACTGAATCTCTCTTAAGCATGAAAGTGCTTGCACTTCCTCTTAGCATGTTTATCTGAATAAAGAGGAAGCTTGAAAGCTATATGAAAATCTAGTAGAAAATTGTTTGTCAGTTGAAATGTCCTCATTCAGTCCTTTTTTGTTTATTTAACATTTTATTTACTAGCCTCCTTTCAGCACTGCAGCCACTGCATTTTTTGAGCAAAACCTTGTGTTGAACAGTTAAAAATAAACCCCTTAACCTTCTATGTGGTAAATCTTCATTTCCTTTGTGCTACTTCTAGGGTTGTTTCTTTTTTCTTGACCTCATTTGGTGGAGACATTTCTTGGAACTTTATATTGTTTTTAGCAAATCAACTTCAGTGCTGTTCAGCATTACTTTTATTTCAGTGTTTAAAAAGGTCAGTAAAAATAACTGTGATCAGAACCATGCTTTTGGAAAAAGCTTCTGTGCCAGTTTAAATATCTGAGTCAAAGAACCCAAAGGTGCCTGTCTTGGGACACTTAGGCAAAGTATGATTTCTGCTCCACACTGTCTGAGTCTCTCCTCCCTTCCCACTCAAGAAGGTACATTGCAAGAGGAAAGTCAGCTGCTATAAGGACTGGCAGGAATCAGGGCACCAAATGTTACTTTTTGTTTAGAAACAATCTTGCTTATAGAAGTTAGAGGTAGAAAAGCTCTTATTTCGAAATTAAAAATTATGCGCACAATATTTTAAAATTATGCAAAATTCTGCATATTTTATTTACCAAAATAACTGAAACTGGCACGATTATATTGTGGTGTTTTGATAATTTATTTCAAAATACCTGTCTGCAAATATGTCTCTAACAATATAGACAACAAACAAGATTCAGGATCTGTTTTTTTGACAAATAGATTCCCTACTAGGCATATTAATACAAAACTTTGAGTAACAATTCATTTAAACTACAATACAGAAATGTAAGCCCTCATGTAAGCCCTGGCTGGGATGATTTAGTTGGGGATTGGTCCTGCTTTGAACAGGGGGTTGGACTAGATGACCTCCCGAGGTCCCTTCCAACCCGGATATTCTATGATCCCTCAGAAGCAGTGCAAAGGCGTGGAGGAGTCAGGGGGTAATGGAGGACCTGAGGGAGAGTGAAGTAATTATTGGGAGTGAATCTGGTGGTTTGTTGGGTGTGCGTGGGAGAAGTGTGGAAAAGGGGTGTTTTTTAGGGGAAAGGGATTGTTAGGCAGCTGACCTTCTCTGACCTCTAGCCTCTCCCATTCAGTCAAGCACATCTGCACCTATCATCATGTGTCCCTGCATCCCCCTTCTGTCCCATCCCCATGTGTCCTTGCACCCCGACTCAGCCACCCCTCACCCCCATTCTCATGTGGTCCAGCACCACAACTGAGCCACCCTTTGCCCCACCCCATCCCCACATGGCCCTGCACCCCCACTCCCATTTAGCCCTGCCCCAGTCTATCTGCCCCACTAGCCCTTGTGAACTTGGGTCTTTGACACTCCCACCTCCCAGCAGAACTGTTTGCCCCATTCTGTCTGTGTCCTCCCTCTTCCCCCCCCATCCCATGTCTCCTCACTTGGCCGCATGGGCAGGGCACTGTGAGGAACGCACCCTCTCCTCTTCCCTATCACTGGCTGCTACTGCCGGTGAACAGGCTGCTCTCTGTTCTGGTGCCACAGCAGCCCCTGGGTGGTGAAAGGTGTAACTTCAGTGCCTCTCCGGCAGAATATATTTTCTACAGAGGGGGAAAAAAATCCGCTGGGGACATGAATTCTGCACTTGTGAAATGGTGCAGAATTCCCACAGGGGTAAGATCTATGAGAGCATACAGTCCATCTCCCTGCTAATACAATGATCGTTCCCTTTTAGTACACTTTTTAGTATTTTGTCCTGCCTCATTTTAAATATTTCAAATTATTGAACTTTTTCCTGTAGCTAGGGAAGCGTGATGTGATTATTCCCTGAGTGCTGACTCCTGACCATAGGCGGGATTCTTTGTCTTTAGCTCAGTGGTGCCCAAACTTTTCCTGTTGCACCCCATCTCCCCTTACAGTAATGAAATCTGTCCACATTTCCCCCCCCCCCTTCCCATTACTGAGCAGTCAAGGCTTCCTCAACTTGGGGTGACGGTGGAGCTGGGGGCAGAACTGGGGATGGGGGAGGAGCTGTGGCTGGGTCCAGACCTGGTCTGGGGGTGCAGCTGGGTGCGAAGCAGAGCTGCAGCTGGGGGCAAAACTGGTCTGGGGTGGAGCAGGGCTGGGTGGCACTCCCTCCCCACACTCTGTGGGAGCTGACCCGGGTCCTGCCATGTGCCCCCCCGAACATTCCTCAGTTTGGGGACCCCAGCTTTAGCTGCTATGTTGTTGATAAACTTAAAGCCTCCCCATAGGGATTGCCATACCAATGGCCTGTCTAGTTCAGGATCCCTTCTCAGATATCTGTCTGTACCAGATACTTCAGCGGAAAATGAAGGAAACATGAAGTGGGCAATTATGGAATAACCTGCCCATGAGGGAAGTTTCTTCCTTTCTCCATCATTTTAGACGTTGGCATATGCCTTGAAGTAAGAAGGCTTATATTCCTTACAAACTTTTTTTGACATTTCTATCTAATGTATCTGTGGATGTTCTCATTAGCCATATGACTATTCGGTTCTCCTTTTTTGAATTGCCTGATATGTTGTGGCAAGAAGTGCCATGCTGGTTTCTTCTACTTATTTAGGCCATGTCTATATGTACAGTGCTGCAGTGGAGCACATGTGGTGAGGATGCTCTGTGCCAACAGGAGCAGCATAAGCTATGTCGGTGTTAGAAGTTCTCCTGCAGATATAGAGCTGTGCACACAAACCCTTATGTCAGTGTAACGTATGTCACTTGGGGGTGGAATATTCACGCTTCTGAATGACATACATTTTGCCATTGAGCTTCCACAAGTATGTGTACACCAGCAGGGTAATCAGACTCCTTGCTAATAGTGTAGTTATAGCCTAAATGAATACTGGAACATAGTTTCTCTTCATCCTCTCCCCACAGTCCCCCTTGAAGGAATGCTGTCAAATGACCTTTAAAATATTTTCTTATTTTCGCTTTGTCTCTTGATTCTTTCCAATCCACCCTGCCCTTAGATGTGCTTAAAATTAGATAGTTGCAAAGTTTTAGAAAAGTCATTTTCCCTAGTGTTGAAGATAAACAATCAGGGCTGCTATTATTTTTGGACCCAAGATATTGGAAATAATGTGGTGGTGGAGAAAGAAGGATGTGGGGCAAGAATTAGGCCCCAGTCCTACGATTGGATCTGCTAACTTGCACCTCTGCAGCCAGGAAAGCTCCACTTAGGTGAAAAGCTAATTTTTTCTGGTTATCTTATAGGATGTTTCTGTTCTGTGTAACAGTCCTTTTGAGCCAAATGGAAAACATGCTTATTTGATCTTGCATTCCCAAATAACATATAGCACTTCATCTTATGTACTAAAAATAATAAAGAAAACAATTCTAATCACATGCATCTCTTTCCCCTCTGGAGGGGAAGAGCGAATAAATTACATGTGGCAAACATGGATCAACTAGGATTTGTATTAAACAGGCAGCTGTCAGATAATGCTCTAAATTTTAGACCTGATCTTTTCACTCTTACCAGGAAGCCCCATCTATTTTTATCACTAGATGCAGAAAAAGCTTGGGGCAGAGTAAATTAGCAGTTCTTAAAAGATACTTTGGATACATTTGGCTTAGGCCCTAAATTTCAAAATTGGATTTCCATCTTATATTCCAAACCATATGCTGCTGTAAGAGTAAAAGGATATCAGAAAAATGCTACTCCTTTAGACGCACACACCAAGGATGCCCATTGTCTCCTCTTCTTTTTGCCAGATTAATGGAGTCATTCATTAAATTGATAAGAAATAATCCTTGTATAAGGGGAATTACAAAAAGAAACAGGGAACACAAATTAGCCTTCTACAGATGATATTTGTTATGAATCTCTCTCACACTCTACTAGATCGGAAAGAGAAAACCTTAAAATTTGTCAGTGTCAGGATTTAGTATAAACTATGACAAGTGAGACCTCCTGGGTGTAGGTATGGGCTATGATCTACTGAAAGATATAAAAGATAAATACGAACAGAAATGGGTAGCTACTTCAGTAAGATATCTGGCAATCCACATTTCTAACAGATGGCAAAACTTATGTGCTTTTGATTAAAAATATCAAAAGAGATCTGAAAAATTGGTCAAAATATGAATTGCAGCAGTTAAAGTGAATATTTTACTCTCAATTAACTTCCTTTTCCAAACATTCCTGGTTTTAGTCCCTGGGAATTTGCTTAAACCTGGATTTCTTATTTCCCCAAATGAATTTGCCACTAATTTAACAATCCATGATAAACAATCTACTTTATAGACGCTGTGGCAAAAGGAAGGATTGGCTCTACCAAACGTTAAACACTGTTATCAGGCCAGTCAGATCACAAACCTGATGTACTGGATAACACCGACTGGACCGACTCCTGGGGTATCAAGCATAATGCCCCTGGGGCCTGTCAAGGTTCCTTCCCCACTCTGAACTCTAGGGTACAGATGTGGGGACCTGCATGAGAACCCCCTAAGCTTATTTTTACCAGCTTAGGTTAAAACTTCCCCAAGGTACAAACTATTTTACCTTTTGCCCTTGGACTTTATTGCTGCCACCACCAAGCGTCTAACAAATATATTACAGGGAAAGAGCCTGCTTGGAAACGTCTTTCCCCCCAAAATCCTCCCAAACCCTACACCCCCTTTCCTGGGGAAGGCTTGGTAAAAATCCTCACCAATTTGCATAGGTGAACACAGACCCAAACCCTTGGATCTTAAGAACAATGAAGAAGCAATCAGGTTATTAAAAGAATTTTAATTGAAGAAAAAGTAAAAGAATCACCTCTGTAAAATCAGGATGGTAAATACCTTACAGGGTAATCAGATTCAAAACATAGAGAATCCCTCAAGGCAAAACCTTAAGTTACAAAAAGACACAAAAAACAGAATATACATTCCATTCAGCACAACTTATTTTATCAGCCATTTAAACAGAACAGAATCTAACGCATATCTAACTAGATTACTTCCTAAGTTCTAAGACTCCATTCCTTTTCTGTTCTTGGCAAAATAAAAAAGAACCACACAGACAGAGAGAACCTTTGTTTCTCCCCCCCTCCAGCTTTGAAAGTATCTTGTCTCCTCATTGGTCAGGTGCCAGTGAGGTTATCCTAGCTTCTTAACCCTTTACAGGTGAAAGGGTTTTTCCTCTGGCCAGGAGGGATTTAAAGGTGTTTACCCTTCCCTTTATATTTATGACAGGGTCGGTTTTGTTCAACATCTTTATTAGTGATCTGGATGATGGGATGAATTGCACCCTCAGCAAGTTTGCAGATGACACTAAGCTGAGGGGAGACGTAGATATGCTGGAGGGTAGGGATAGGGTCCAGAGTGACCTAAACAAATTGGAGGATTGGGCCAAAAGAAATCTGATGAGGTTCAACAAGGACAAGTGCAGAGTCCTGCACTTAGGAAGGAAGAATCCCATGCACCGCTACAGGCTGGGGACCAACTGGCTAAGCAGCAGTTCCGTAGAAAAGGACCTGGGGATTACAGTGGACGAGAAGCTGGATATGAGTCAGTAGTGTGCCCTTGTTGCCAAGAAGGCTAACGGCATATTGGGCTGTATTAGTAGGAGCATTGCCAGCAGATTGGGGGAAGTGATTATTCCCCTCTATTTGGCACTGGTGAGGCCACACTTGGAGTATTGTGTCCAGTTTTGATCCCCTCACTACAGAAGGGATGTGGACAAATTGGAGAGAGTCCAGTGGAGGCAACGAAAATGATTAGGGGGCTGGGGCACATGACTTACGAGGAGAGGCTGAGGGAATTGGGCTTATTTAGTCTGCAGAAGAGAAGAGTGAGGGGGGATTTGATAGCAGCCTTCAACTACCTGAAGGAGGGTTCCAAAGAGGATGGAGCTCGGCTGTTCTCAGTGGTGGCAGATGACAGAAAAAGAAGCAATGGTCTCAAGTTGCAGTGGGGGAGGTCTAGGTTGGATATTAGGAAACACTATTTCGCCAGGAGAATGGTGAAGCACTGGAATGGGTTACCTAGGGAGGTGTTGGAATCTCCATCCTTAGAGGTTTTTAAGGCCCGGTTTGACAAAGCCCTGTCTGGGATGATTTAGTTGGTGTTGGTCCTGCTTTGAGCAGGGGGTTGGACTAAATGACCTCCTGAGGTCTCTTCCAATCCAAATCTTCTATGATTCTATGAACACCAAACCCTAATCAGGACTGGCTAGAGATATAATGATGAGCTTGTTCTGCAATCAAAGTACAAACGATTCCCCTGGATAAAGAAATCCTATGGGCCAAAATCAGTATATAGCCACCCTTTTATGAAAACAACAATAGAAACTTGGGGTAGCTTTCTAAATAATTTAAGCTCATACCCCTCATCTCTTGTAACCTCAATAAAAACCTGGAAGTGTTAACATTTGGGAACTTACATAAAAATTCGGCCAACTGTTTAGAGACAATATATTTAGATCAACTGATGAAATACAACTAGCAAAAGATACCAACATTCTAGTGTATAAATACCTACAATTGAGACTTTTCAACCCATCCCTATGAAAAAGCAAACCTAAGCAGAAAATTGATGCAATTTGAAAAACTACTCACTACCTCCACAAAACACAAAGGTTTACTCCCCATTCTGTACAAAGTAATCTCTGGTTTCAGAGTAACAGCCGTGTTAGTCTGTATCCGCAAAAAGAACAGGAGTACTTGTGGCACCTTAGAGACTAACAAATTTATAAGAGCATAAGCTTTGGTGAGCTACAGCTCACTTCATCGGATGCATAGAATGGAACATATAGTAAGATATACAGATAAGTTGGAGGTTACCATACGAACTGTGAGTGGCTAATTAGTTAAGATGAGCTATTAACAGCAGGAGAAAAAAAACTTCTGTAGTGATAATCAAGATGGCCCATTTAGACAGCTGACAAGAAGATGTGAGGATACTTAAGGAAATAGATTCAATATGTGTAATGACCCAGCCACTCCCAGTCTCTATTCAAACCCAAGTTAATTGTATTTTACATATTAATTCAAGCTCAGGAGTTTCTCATTGGAGTCTGTTTTTGAAGCTTTTCTGTTGCAAAATTGCCACCCTTAAATCTTTTACTGAGTGGCCACAGAGGTTGAAGTGTTCTCCTACCGGTTTTTGAACATTATGATTCCTGATGTCAGATTTGTGTCCATTTATTCTTTTGCGTGGAGACTGTCCAGTTTGGCCAATGTAGATGGCAGAGGGGCATTGCTGGCACATGATGACATATATCACATTGGTAGATGTGCAGGTGAACGAGCCCTTGATGGCGTGGCTAATGTGATTAGGTCCTATGATGGTGTCACTTGAATAAATATGTGAACAGAGTTTGCATCGGGCTTTGTTGTAGTCTCTGTTACTTACTAGAAACAACTATGTTCATGAAAAGAAGAAAAATTGCCGTAGGAATAGACACCAAAACTGAGGAATGGGAGAACATATGAAGCAATGGTCCATAATGAACACATTAACAAAATAAAACCTTGTTACCATTTTTTATCAATGGTACCTAGCTTCTCTTTAAATTAAATGAATTTATGATGCAGGGATGGGTAATTGCTGAAGAAAATGTAATGAAATGGAAGGATTTTTCTATATATGGTGGAAATGCCCCCAAAGTAAGACATTTTAAAATGCAATTGGAGGCAACATAAAGGAGATAACAGGGTGTCAGCTATCAGATAACCCCTTAGTATTTTTATTAAATTGCCCTGAAAACTCTGCATCTTACAAAAGCTATGGAGAATTGATCATTTATGTACTAGTTCCTGCTTTAATTACTATAGCAAGGTGATGGAAGAAGAGTGACTCTGCTAAATCTATTAATGGGTATCAAAAAATCTGGGAAATGCTGGTAATAGAAGAATTAACTCAGTTTTTACAGGGCAGAAGGAAGAAAAGAGAACTACTTAGAAACCTGCCAGAATTTTTTGGAGTTTGCTGGAAGAGGGCATTGCCTGCCACCAAACCTGATGGTTTGAGAAGTCTTTTTGACTACTAAGGAAGGGGAAAAACCCTTTCAAACATAGTAAAAGTTAAACTCAAAATAAAGGCATTAAAATAGGAAGAAGGAGAAAAGCTTAATATTGTATAGAGTTTTGATAGGACAACTGATAAATAGACATCTCAATGTCTGAAAAACAGAAGCTTGGACCTAAATATGAGATGAAAGACTTTAATTGACACGAAATGAAAATACAAAAGAGGAAGATGAAGAGTAGAAAAGCATCAACCAATGTATGTGATCAATATCACAAAGTTGAAGAAAATGACTAGTAGCAGGTTTTGTCAGTACAACTTTACAGATTTCTGTAGGCCAATTAAAAACTGCAATACGTGTGTGTATAATACAGTTTACCTCTTAAAATTTGTTTTACAATTTAATAAGATTTGTTATAAAAGAATGGATCTATTAATAAAATAAAAAAGAAAAGAGATTATATGTGGTAGATATAAGCTGTTATGAATTTATATTCTGTAAAATTTTACCATATTTGAATACAGTTGTGAAAAATCAAGTTTGCTGAAACAATACTGACCATGACTTTGTGATCAGTGTAGACTAGGAAATCTTTTTGAGCACTGTGTCAATTAATTGTGATCAAATCCTAAAATTTAATGTTGAATGTGATTTTGTTCTAGTGTATACTAATTGCAAAATTGTGATTAGTATAGTTTTGGTGTTAACAGTTTTCAAACAGTGAAATTTTTGTCGCAGTATGTTTATCCTTCTTTGGAAGGTGCTCAGATACTATGGTAATGGATGTGGTGTATAAAAGCCAAAATAGCACGGGGATTAGTCAATGAATTTTTTCTTCACCTACCAGAGGCAGAGATCGGATTGCCTTGTGACTTTCAGGCTGCATGAAATTGTGGCTCCTCAGGTGGTCATTTGTATTACTTATGACTAACACCAGTCCTGTAAGCAAAGCTATTAATGTGCACTGCGGTAATTGTAGTATGTGCAGTCTTGATCCTACACCAGTTGATATCAATAGAATAAGATTGAGCCCTGTGTAAGATCTACTTAATTTACAGGATTTGCAGGAAATAACATCGTATGAGCAGATTTTTAAAAATACCTTTCTGCAAAAATTATTTGTGGGTTTTTACTCAGACTTCTTTGGGTGGAATCCAGGGCTTAAAGACTATATACCTTTTAAGGTAAGTATATTTTCCAGGTTAACTTGACACATGCAGTATCTCTTGGTTAACTGTGTGCACACACTGGACAGACTTGCATACAGCTGTCTTGAAGGCTTGTTATGAAGCTTACAGTGATTAGAGATATGTTTTTAAATATATTATATGGTAGTGACCATAACCTACTCAGAAGAGACTAACCTTTCATGGTGGGAGAGAATTCATTCTTGTTGCTTTCTCCATCTAAGCCTCAACAGTATTGTGACCACTGTGCTACATGTTATAGATCATGCTAAGATTTTATCACGGTTACTTTTAGAAAAAGTCATGAACAGGTCATGGGCAATAAACAAAAATTCATGGAGTCTGTGACCTGTCTGTTACTTTGCTAAAAATAACCAGAGGGCAGGGTTAGATGGGGGAAAGAATGGAGTCCCATGGAGGGGGGGCCTAAGAGGCCGAGCCCCCTGCCGTGGTGAGGGACGCAGCCCATACTTCAGTGGCTGCAGAGGGGCACGCGGCCACGGGGGGCGCATAGCCCCCACTTCAAAGCTGGCCCAGCTTCGTGACATGGGTTCGCGGCCCTGACTGTAGCACAGGGCACACGGCTCTGGGAAGCCAGAAAGGGGGCGCATGGCTCCCGGTGCAGCCACTGGGCTGAGATGCGTGACCCCAGCTGCAGCCCCTGGTGGAAGCCACGGGCTGGGGCGCATGACCCCGGCTAAAGCCCTCGGCAAGCCTGGGATGCTGTTGGGCTGGGGCGCATGGCCCCTGCCAAATCTCCATCAAGCCCAAGACTCGGGACACTGTGGGGCTGGGTTATGTGGCCCTGGCTGCAGTTCCCGCCAAGCCTGTGGGGCTGGGGCGCACGGACCCTGCCAATCCTGGGACATGGTGGGGCTGGGGTGCGCGGCCCCGGCTGCAGCCTGTAGTGGAAGTTGCGGGGCTGAGGCACAGGGCCCCAGCTGCAGCCCCTGCCAAGCCTGCGGGGAAGGGGTGCATGGACCCTGCCAAGCCCGGCATGCCGCGGGGCTAGGGCGCATGGACCTGGCTACAGCCCCTGGCAGAAGCCGTGGGGCTGAGGCTCAGGGCCCCAGCTGCAGTCCTCGCCAAGGCTGGGAAGCCATGGGGCTGAGGCACACAGGCCCGGCGGCAGTGCCCAGCGGAAGCCACAGTTCTGGGGTTGAGGGGTCCTGGTTCCAGCCAGCCCCAGCAGGGCAGGGGCACACAGACCTGCCTCCTCCTCATGAAGCCCCAGAAGTCACGGAGGTCCAATAACGTCATGGAATCCGTGACTGCCCTGACCTCTGTGACTAAATCGTAGCCTTAGTTATAGATTTTTTTTTATGTGCCTTTAATTTATTGATATCAGGTATTGCTTTAAGTCTCTTTTTTTCCTTTTTTCCCTCCATCAAACTAGGTTCTTCCCTTGACCCTCTCTGTTTTTGGTACTGTATTTTTGCACTTTTTTGCTTCCGGTTATGCCTGCAGATTGCCTCCAAGCATTGAACAGTGGTGAAGGGCTAAGAAGGCACACTTGATTCTTTTCCCAGCAACACTGAGGAAGTATGTCTATTCGCATCCGGAGATGGGCTACTTAATTTTTTGTGCCTCAGTTTCCCCACCTGTAAAATCATCACGGCTATCTTGCTTGGCTTAATTACTGTTTTTAAAGTGCTTTGACGTGCTTGGATGAAAGATGCTGTGGAAGTACAGTGTGTTATCAGTCTCCTCCAAAAGATGTTTAGTTTTCACTGTACTTGGAAGAAGAAGAATCCTTCATGTGCCTCTTGCTTAGCAAAATATGGTCGTACTGGGCCAGCCTTGTAAAATGACTTTTGTCGTTAATAGTGACCTTAAGAGTATTAAGTACAGAAGAATCTCTTTAAAGCCAAAATCAACAAAATTATTTAATTGACGTTATTAGTTTGGAGCTGTTTGTTAGTTGGAGATAGAAAGTCACAGCATTCAAAGACCCTAAGGGTATCTCTACAGTGCAATTAATAAGCTGTGACTGGCCCGTGTCAGCTGACTCAGGCTTCTGGGATTTGGGCTAAAGGGCTGTTTAATTGCAGTGTAGACATTCAGGCTCACATAAATACATTTTGCAAGCTGGATCTGGCCCATGGGCCAAATTTTTGTTTGAAATCCCTGTCATAAGTGGCTAGAATGGCTCTTTTCAGGGAAAGATCTTTGTACTCATTTGTGCCCCGGTCCTGCAAGATGCTCCATGTGAGTGCAGATGTCTGCCTGTGCAGAGCGCAATTCAGGATTGTGTCCTAACTCTCCATTGTTATTTCTTCCCTTTATTTTTGAAAAGGTATTTAACTGTAATTTCATGGATGGGGTATGAATTAAACTAATTATTGCAACACTCAATGCGTGGATGAGATGATGGTGTAGGGAGGAGAGGTTTAGATTTATTAGGAACTGGGGAAACTTTTGGGGAAGGGGGAGCCTGTACAGGAAGGATGGGTTCCACTTAAACAAAAATGGAGCCAGATTGCTGGCACTTAAAATTAAAAAGGTCATACAGCAGTTTTTAAACTAAGGGCTGTGGGAAAGCCGACAGGTGCAGAGGAGCATGTAATACCAGGGTACAAAATATATCTGAAGGGCAGAATAGGTCGTGTTGGTGGGGGAGTGGTACTATATGTGAAAGAAAGCATAGAATCTAATGAAGTAAAAATCTTAAATGAACCAAACTGTACCATTGAATCTCTATGGATAGTAATTCCATGCTCTAATAATAAGAATATAGCAGTAGGGATATATTACCGACCACCTGATCAGGATGGCGATAGTGACTGTAAAAAGAAAAGGAGTACTTGTGGCACCTTAGAGACTAACCAATTTATTTGAGCATGAGCTTTCGTGACTGTGAAATACTCAGGGAGATTAGAGGCTATAAAAATAAAATACTAAATACTAATGGGAGATTTCAACAGTCCCCATATTGCCTGGGTACGTGTCACCTCAGGACGGGATGCAGAGATAAAGTTTCTTGACACCTTAAATGACTGCTTCTTGAAGCAGTTAGTCCTGGAACCCACAAGAGGAGAGGCAATTCTTGATTTAGTCCTATGTGGAACAAAGGTCTGGTCTCAGAGGTGAATATAGCTGGACTGCTTAGTAATAGTGACAAAATATAATTAAATTTGACATCCCTGTGGCGGGGAAAACACCACAGCAGTCCAACACTGTAGCATTTCATTTCAGAAAGGGGGACTACACTAAAATGAGGAAGTTAGTGAAACAGAAATTAAAAGGTACAGTACCAAAAGTGAAATCCCTGCAAGCTGCATAGAAACTTAAATGCATATCCCAAATTAAAATACATAGTAAGAGAACCAAAAAAGTGCCACCGTGGCTAAATAACAAAGTAAAAGAAGCAGTGAGAGACAAAAAGGCATCCTTTAAAAAGTGGAAGTTAAATCCTCGTGAGGAAAATAAAAAGGAGCATAAACTCTGGCAAATGAAGATTGTAAAAATATAATTAGGAAGACCAAAAAAGAATTTGAAGAACAGCTAGCCAAAGGCTCAAAAGTAATAGCAAATATTTTTTTAAGTACATCAGAAGCAGGAATCCTGCTAAACAACCAGTGGGGCCACTGGACGATCAAGAAGCTAAAGGCGTACTCAAGGATGACAAGGCCATTGCGGAGAAACTAAATGAATTCTCTGCATTAGTCTTCATGGCTGAGGATTTGAGGGAGATTCCTAAACCTGAGCCATTCTTTTTAGGTGACAAATCTGAGGAACTGTCCTGGATTGAGTTGTCATTAGAGCAGGTTTTGGAATAAAATGATAAACTAAACAGTAATAAGTCATCAGGACCAGATGGTACTCACTGTAGAGTTCTGAAGGAACTCAAATGTGAAACTGCAGATCTACTAACTAGGAGTAGGTAGGTAGTCTGTAAATCAGCTTCTGTACCAAATGACTGGACGTGATACCAATGTTTAAAAAGGGTTCCAGAGGTGATCCTGGCAATTACAGACTGGTAAGCTTGATTTCAGTACCGGCCAAACTATTTGAAACCATAGTAAAGAACAAAATTGTCAGACGCATAGATGAACATAATTTGTTGGGGAAATCATGCCTCCTACTCCACTAAAATTCTTTGAAGGGGTCAACGAGCATGTGCACAAGGGGGATCCGGTGGGATTGAACTCACAACCCTGGGTTTAGCAGGCCAATATTCAAACCACTGAGCTATCCCTCCACCCCCTTATGTTGTTAACATTCAGTTATCAAAAATACTTTCAATAATAGTCTCAAAAATTTAGGCCCCAGTCTTATGAGGTTCTGGGAACTTCCTGGGAAGTTGGTAAGAAATGAGTGTTCAGTACCTCTTAGGATTGGTTCTTATTTTGTTTCTACTGACTATTTTTTCTACATTTCAATGACACACCTCTTCCCCCTACCCAGCCTACTTAAAGTATGTTACAGTAGAAAATATTGGATTAAGGGTACTCCGCTTACGTACACAGAAATGGCTTTCAGTATATGATGTGGTGAATTTTGCCTCTCAGGATGGGAGAAGAGATGTATGTTGTTTAATTTATAATGGTATATAAATTTATAAGATTTTAAGTACAGCATTACCATATATTATAATTATTTTATTTTTTAAACATTAAATAAAGGTGGGCATGAGCTGAAAGCTGCTTTTTTTTAATACCTGAACGTTCCCAAAGCTTGGATCTGGGAATCTGGTTTGGGGCTGGGCCGGCTAATAAGACAACATAATATAAACATTCATCTTCTGTAAATCAAAAAACTTTGCAAAGAATCCATGTAGAGAGAAATTAGAAGGATTCTGTGCATTTATGGAAGCAGTGTTTAGTATTTAGACCTATAGACTGAGAGTCAGAAGACCTGAGTTATACTCCCAGTTCTGCCACAGGTTCATTATGTGACCTTTGACAAATTCTAGATTTCATTCCTGCCTTCTCAGTTTCTGCATGTATGAAATGGGGGTTTATGGCTCTGTAGGAAAACCTTGGATTAAAGCTGCTGTATAAGTGCAAAATATTATCATTGGTTTTAGTAAAGCTCTTAGGCTGCTAATGTATTGCAGTTATGGAGTTAAAAAGAAGACCTTCTGAAAAGTCAGGGAGTTTGCTTGCATTAATGTATCTAGTAGTTATCACATTATTCCAAAATATTGCTATATCAGTTCTTTGTCTTCTAAAACAATGTAGATTACATGATTGACTGCTACGATGTACACAGTTCTTCAACAACAGTGTTATTTTTATAAACACTATTTTTATAATCCAAAACTATGCTAGGTGCTTCGCAGAAAATGTGGAAAGACACGCTTCCTGCCCAAAAGAGTGTGTAATATGAATTTAAGATGTGTAAACAGTAGTGTGGCATAAAGTGAGGAAAAACAAGATTTATAGTAGTGGTGATACTCAGTTTAAGTATATGTATATTTTAGTAGTTCAATAAAAATACATAGGGAGGGAGAAATGTGAATATAATTTAATCATTAGCCATAAACATCAAGGAAAAGATTATTCATTTTAGTTAGATTAATATAAAGGGAAGAGAGAGAGTAGGAGGCAGCCTGGAAAAAAGATGAGGTCTTCATTGAAGAAGTGGACAAAGAGGTCGTCAAAGCTGGAGGACAAAAGTGATAGATGGGTTGATGACATAAATGGTTTTAAAAGACATTAGATATAGTAGAAGTTGCATGAACCACATTGAGAATTTATCATGAAGATGATGTCTGAATAGAAAGACTTTAAAAAAAACTATGTTGAATATTTGATATGAGGAGTTTGAAAAGATATGTCTAATGAAAATTAAATAAAGCAAAAATACTAAAATAACTCTAAAGCTTCTTTTATCTGAAGGTCTCAAAGTACTTTACCACGACTAATTAAAACTTGCAACACACTGCTTGACAGATCAGACTGAAAATTGAGGCATAGGACTTGTCTAAGTGACTTAGCAAGTGACTTGTCCAAAGTTCGTGGAAAGATGGGAAGAGAACAGAGATGTCCTGACTCCAGTAATCTGCTTCCACTAATAGAAGTTAACACTTCTCTAGATTAAACAAAAAATACTAAATATGAGTTCATGCCTCATTGAAAATTTTTGAAATCTATTTCAAGGCTGTTCTGCCTAAGAAATGCTACTTTTTCCTATATATTTTTTTCTGTCGCTTCCTTCTTAAAAATTCTTTCTCGTGATAGCTGCATTTAAAAATATATTTGTTTTGAGTCTTCTTCTCTACCTATGATCACCTGAACTCCTAATTCCTCCTTTGTGGTGTTATAATTTTGTTGCTGTAGTGACAATTATGTTAGGTTTCAGAGTAACAGCAGTGTTAGTCTGTATTCGCAAAAAGAAAAGGAGTACTTGTGGCACCTTAGAGACTAACCAATTTATTTGAGCATAAGCTTTTGTGAGCTACAGCTCACTTCATCAGGATTATGACTTCATGTTAATCTGAAGCAGGTGAACTTGTAAGAAACAGAGATCTTGGATTTTATGTCAACTTCTATATTTAATATAGAAAGAATCTCCTTCCCACTACATCTGTTCACCTCTTCCTATAAAGAGAGAAAATAGAAGCAAAACTATTTCTATATAGAATGTTTTTCCATGAGGCATCAGTTGCTTCTTTAAAGTTCTTGCGTGTACCTATAGTGCAGAGAAATGTATACTGTGTTGCATCTTAAACTATTTTCATGTGCCTGTTTTTCTTTAGTTGTTTCAGCTGGTTTATGCTTCCAGAGTTGTCAGCATTCACTGTAATAGTCATCTTCCCTTCACATTATTACAATCAAAAACCCTGATTCATCATAGTTTGCACACTTCTTAATCACCACTCTGAAAAATATATATTTGTGGGCAAATAGAGATGTTCAAGTTTGTTCATATTTCAATGACTAGATTTTATAATATAAGTGTGGTTACATTCAGATCTGTCCTTTTTCCCTGTTCCCCAGATTTTAATACATCAATGGCAGATTCATCCAGTGATTCAGAGAACTTTCTTCGTGGTCATGTAGGAAGGCGGGGCCCTCTAAGAGCCACCCACAGCAGAGCCCGAAACCATGGTGCTGGAGATGTTACAGAGAAGATCCATACCTTAGCAAGCACTTTACAGGTTGTTAGAAAATGATCAGATGCTGTGCAAACAGATAAGTTATGTTTGTTAAAAGAAAGTGCCCAATATTCTGAATGAGGTGGTCTAAAGTGCTTTGGTAATGGGAAATATTACTTGCCATTTACAAACTGTAAAAAGTATTTGGGAAATAAAGCATGACATGTCTGTGTTTACAGTGAGTATTTTACTGCTATTTCTGACAGCAACATGGAAGCATGATAAAATATTGTTAGAAATGACTCATTTAAAACATTGAAAGGTCTGATAATGTCTCATTCAGTTACAAAGTTGGCAAAATGTGAACAGAGCAATCCTTTTTTTTTAAATTAATTGGAGAATTCCAACAGGATACATTAGGTATTTGGGGCAGCGACTGTCATTTTGTTCTGTGTTTGTACATTGCCTAGCACAATGGGGTCCTGGGAATCCTAGGTGTTATCACAATATAAATAAAAAAAAAAAAATTACAGATGGGTGTGAAGACAAAGATCCCTTCCCCACAGATCTGATAATCTGAATAGATACTGTTCAGATGAAGGATCATGCACAGACTAGAGTGCAAAAGAGAGTGCATGTCACTTGTTTGGATGACTTTTTGGGGCAGTGGCTTCTCTGTGGGCAAAAGTAATTCGGTACAGTTGGCATTGTGGGGTTCCATGTTTTATGTATCCCTGACTCCAGCTCAAACTTGCTCAGTTTGCAAGTTAAGACTGCTTTCCAGCCGACAGCCCTGCAGATTCAAGCTGGGTTCTTTCCTTCTTTATGCATCCATCACCAGCAATAAAAATGAGGGTGCAAGTTGGCCTGCTCTGCAGTATCTTTGCTACTGGTGATGTGTGAGAAGGAGAGAACCCACGGAGAGTCTGCGGAGTTGTAACTTTAGAAAAGAAAAATTTTAACTTGAAAACAGAGTAAACTTGAGCTGGAATAAGTGAGATACAACACTGCAGTTTTAATTCTGAGCTGAAGAAGGATCCTGATTTAGATGCACTGTGTTCATCATTTTGATTAATGAATTAAGACTCAATATTTTGGTGTGAAGTATGTATTGTCCTCATTTTGCAGATGGGGGAAGTGAGGCATTGAGAGTGAAGTGAATCCCAGCACTGAATAGAATCCAGATCTCTTGACTCCAGTCTTATGCCATAACTAGAAGATCACACTTCCTTTTTACTTGACAGTGTCTTATATTTTTATGTAGCCTTTGAGCCAGACAATATAACAAAAATGCCAGTATTTATTTTCAGTTTATTCAGAGTGCCTACCTGTAGCTTCAAGCTCTCTCTTCCTTGTTTGTTGAACTTGACAGGTAGCTTAAGCTGTTTGCCTCTGTAAAATACAGATAATGATTAAGGCTGCGTATCTGTCACGGAGGTAACGGAACTAATGGATTCCCTGACTTTTCATGACCTCTGTGACTTCTGATGCAGCTGGCTCTGTGGCTGCCTGAGCAGCTCAGGCAGCCCCTGGGGCAGCCGCACTGACCATTGCTGGGGCAGTCTTGGGCCACCGCACTCTCCTCCTGCCAGCAGCAGTTTGGCTGTGGGAGGGGACTCAGGGCTGGGGCAGGAGGTTGGAGTGCGGGTCGGCACTTACCTTCGGGGGGCTCCCTGGAAGTGGCCAGCATGTCCCTGCAGCTCTTAGATGGAGAGACCAGGAGGCTTGCGTGCTTCCCCTGCCTGCAGGCACAGCCCCTGCAGCTTCTATTGGCTGCAGTTCCTGGCCAATGGGAGCTGCAGAGCCAGCACTCATGGCGGGGATGGCGCATGGAGCCCTCCGGCCTTCCCTCCCCCTAGGAGCTGCACGGACATGCTGGGTGCTTCCGAGGAGCTGGGCAGAGAAGGGTAGGGAGCCTGCCATCCCCGCCAACCCTCCCCCCTGCCAGCACCAGCAGAGATTTTGGGCCTTATGCTGCTGCCTGCCTCCCAGCACTAGCAGGAGTCCTGGGCCTCACGCTGCAGCCTGCCTTCCCCCAGCACCAGAGGGGGTTTGGGACCACCATCCCCCAGCACCTGCAGCACCCCCAAACTGCTGCTCCAGAGCACTCTTGTCCCTCTGGCCCAAATTTTAGTAAGGGGTATATAGTAAAAGTCATGGACAGGTCACGGGTCGTGAATTTTTGTTTACTGCCTGTGACCTGTCCATGACTTTTACTAAAAATACCCGTGACTACAATGTAGCCTTAATAATGATACTTTGGAATCTCAATGGGATTGCCATAATATGAGGCTAAATGATTGCTTTAAGGTCCTTTAAGGTCCAAAATTTGACTGCTTAAACTTAAGCATCTATTGAAAATGACTGATTTGATTTGTTTTCATATGTGCTCGGCATCTCTAGCTCTCACAGACTTCCATGGGAGTAGTGGGTGCTCAGCCACATTGAAAATCAGATCACTTATTTAGATACCTAATATGAGGCAAAGTATTAATGGTAAAGCTAAAAAGTAATGCATTTTTGTTTCTTTGGAGAGAAGATTTCTAATTTAACATTCTTTTTCCTCAATTTTGTTCTTAAGGATACCAACCGAAACCTGAGACATGTTGACCAGATGCTAGGACAGTACAGAGAGTACAACAATGAGCAGACTGAAGCTATAGCAACTGTGAGCAACTTTCCATGTAACCTTAAGCCTCTTCCTCCTGTATTATTATATAACCAGTTGAAAATTGGTGTTTAGCAATGGGCAAGCGAGAGAGAGAAAGAAGTATCGGGGGTAGCCGTGTTAGTCTGTCTCCAGAAAAACAACAAGGAGTCCGGTGCCACCTTAAAGACTAACAGATTTATTTGGGCATAAGCTTTCGTGGGTAAAAAACCCACAAGCTTATGCCCAAATAAATCTGTTAGTCTTTAAGGTTCCACCGGACTCCTTGTTTTTATATATAGAGAGAGATTTAAACAGTATAAATCAATCTTTTAATAGTCTTTTGTACTACCACCTTTTGGAAGTAATAGAGTTTCTGAATTAGATTAGAACACTTTTATTACTGGTTGGCCCAGTCTTCTTTGTGGTCCCTTTAGGAAATGGCTGAAGGGCAAAATTAACCATGGTTCAGAGGGCCCACACAAGGCCCTATACACGACTTAAGCCTCTGACATGGAATGGTGCTTAAATGTGGTACACAGGCATTTTGCAAGCCTTTACCCCAGGGTGAATTTAATCAGAAATGAATGGGATGATATTTAATTGTAGAATAAAACAGGAGATGGATAGTGTTAAGGATGAACAAATTGGTTGGTACTCTGGGAGCTGTCAAGATTCCTTCCTCACTCTGAACTCTAGGGTACAGTTGTGGGGACCCACATGAAAGACCCCCTAAGCTTATTCTTACCAGCTTAGGTTAAAACTTCCCCAAGGCACAGATTTCTTTCTTGCCTTGGGAACCAGCTTAGGTTAAAACCTGGTACACTGCCGCCACCACCAAGTGATTTAACAAAGAATCCGGGAGGAGACCACTTGGAGAAGTCTTCCTCCAAAGCCCTTACACCCCCTCTCCTGGGGAGGCTTGAGAATAAACAAGATGAGCACAAACCAGCCTTGGATTTTTAAGACACTAAAAACCCAATCAGATTCTTAAAAAACAGAACTTTCTTTTATCTTTGTTTTGTTCTTCAAATAAACACTCTGTAAGATTAGAATGGAAGATAATTTCACAGGCAGTCAGATTCAAAACATAGAGAATCCCTCTAGGCAAAACCTTAAGTTACAAAAAGACACAAAAACAGGAATAAACATTTCCTCTAGCACAGCGAATTTACAAGCCAAAACAAAGAAAACCTAACGCATTTTCTAGCTAGATTACTTACTAACTTTACAGGAGTTGGAGAGCTTGCATCCTTGATCTGTTCCCTGCAAAGGTATCAGACGGACAGACAAAAGCCTTCTCCCCCGCACCCCTCCAGATTTGAAAGTATCTTGTCCTCTCATTGGTCATTTTGGGTCAGGTGCCAGCGAGGTTACCTTAGCTTCTTAACCCTTTACAGGTAAAAGGATTTTGCTTTTGGCCAGGAGGGATTTTATAGCACTGTATATAGAAAGGTGGTTACCCTTCCCTTTATATTTGACAGGAGCTATCAAGTTTGAGATGTTACAGTCAGAGATGTATTGAAACTGAATCCTGTAATATGAAAGGAAATGTGGAAAATGTACTGTTTTGCTTGAAAATTGGCCTAATATTTGAGTACTCTAGTATATATTCATTGAATTCAATAATACAACTTCTGTAAGTTGTGTAAATTCTAGTGAAATATGCCCCTCAGTGCTCCATTGTACTATTACCAAGTACAACTGCACAATACAGATAAGTAGAATATTTAACGGAATTAAACTTAAATATTTAAATTATGTAGAATTTCCATACTTCTACATTGTAATGTTGAATTACCTGCTATTTTTCTTCTGAAAAAGCAGTAGGAAAATTTTATTCTATCCTAGTAATTAGGAATATAACTATCCCAGTTGGGAAGCGTAGATGTCTTCAATACTAATACAGTACTCTGATTTAGAAGATAAACTTGAGTACTTGTGCCTTTGCTGATATATATAATTTAATTGCTGATTTTTACTCTTAACATTTCTCTTGGACGTGGGAGACTCAAATGTAGGTTCACAGTTGGGTTTTATTAGTTTTCACTGTTTTACTAATGGAATTTATTCAGTTTTTTTTTTTTTTTTAGAGAGACACTAACTTTGCAGAGTATAGAAAAACATGATTGGCTTATTTACTCTCAATATACTGGTAGGTGTTCTTTTCAGGCAGCTAGAAGTTGAACTGGGTTTTGGCTGAGCATGGCTGCGTCAGAATTTTATTTTGATTCAGGACCTTCTCTTTTAGCATCTGGATGACTGATATCTTTCTGACTTGATTTCTCTTCAAGTTGAGCAATAAAGTTTTAGGACACCTCTTGTTGGAGACTTAGAATACTAAAGTATAGTCTCCACCCTCTATTAATAAAAAACTTCATCTTCCAAACAGCTCCTGTTCACTTCCCTGAACATAAAAAAGTCATCTTCCATTACCTTCACATCCATATTCTACTTCTTGTGTACCAATGGTCTTATGCTTTCTTCCTGCCTGCTAGCAGTCTCACTTGCTTATTTTGACATGCTGCTGATTTGCTACTATTTATTTCTCATCCCTGGCTGCTGGAACCCTTGATACAATTGTCCCCTCTTATATGGTTCCAAGCCTGCTGGAACAGTGAGGAAGTTTTTGTTGGGTGATGGGAGGCCATACAAGGGAATTAAACATAGGTGTATTGTGTTGAGACTGTGTCCTCACAAGAGTCTTGCTCTGAATCCTAACAGCCAGAAATCTACCTTCTAACTCCACAATTACATGTTACCTCCAGGGAATGATCTAGTTTTCAAAATATCTAAGCTGATCTAGGACTCTGCCGTCTCTTGTTGAAACTTGAGCAAAGAGTAAAAAATATGGTTTTAACAGTTCTTTCCATTCCTGGATGCTTCTATGAGGGAGGTCAGTCCACTTGGAGGAAGGCAGTGTAGCCTATTGGCCGGAGCATGCAGCAGGCCTTGTGGTTGGGTTCAGAGCCATAGTCAGTCATTAAGAGCCAAAACCAACGGTCAAAATCGGAAGTCAGGATCTGGATACCAGAGCCAGAGGGTCGAGACAGGAGCTGGAGTCAAGGGTCAAACTGGAGGTTAGGAACTGGAGCAAGCAGGAAAGGAGGGGTTCAAGGTAGGGGGAAGGACAGAGGCAAGGCTCGATGCAAGCAGGAGCAGCATGAACAAGGTAATGCAAGAGCAGGCCACAGTGATGGGGATGAGTGTTGAGAAGCCAGCAAGCTGCAGCTGCTGGCCTCTGCAGCCAATCAGGTTGGATGGCTAATCAGGCTGCAGCCCAGATGTACTAATGAGGCTGCCTGGAGACTAGCTCTGCTGCAGGCCCTGATTCCTGACAGAGAAATTAGAAGATTATTACAGCATCCTGCTTTGCATAAATATACTGTAGTCTACATCCTTCTATTTTGCCTGTCGTCAGTTGCTCAGGGGAAGTTTGACTATCAACAATTAGCTTAATCATAATATAGCCATGTCTTGATTGTGAGCTGCTCCTACAATGAATGAATTTTAATCCTGGTTTTCACTTTACTTCAAAAGGAATCTTTGTTTCTTCCCCTTCATTCTCGTCCCTATGTATAAAACATTTAGGTGGGTGAATGAAGGGGGAAATGATGTCTTTTCCTTCCTATGAAGTATTAAGATGTTGGTTACTCTTTGATGCAGGGTAATAGGCTTGATGGCACAGTGATCCAGTGCAGCAAATCCTATATGTTATGATAGATTTGTGTTTTGCAGTGTTCTGCAGTATCCACCAAATGTAGTTTCATTATGTAAACCTTATTTACAGCTCATTGGTTTTGTTTAGTTTTTAACAAAGTCAGTCCAGAGTTGTTCTTGCACAACTGACTGTACTTCCATGCCCATCTCTTTAAACTCAACAGTTTGCGGTCTATTTGGAAAGAACTCCATATGCTTGTCAGTGACTGAGAGGAGTGATGGCAAAAGGAAGCCACAGTGCACTACCTAGATGATTGTACTAAATATATTTCAGAAACAGAATTTGTCTGTCAGCTCAGGATGCTCAACTTGACTACGAAAATGCATGTTAGTGGCTCCCCAAGATGCTTCTTTCGTAGCTGTAGTGAAGAAGATAGCCAGGAAGGATTAGATCAGTTCTGGATGCAAGACAGATATAGCAAAGACAAAGCTAACCAGGAACAATTAAATGAGGAAAAGGGAGACTCTGTAAAAACCCTAGTTCTTTCCTGTCTCTAATTTCCTTAGCCTGCTTGAATCTGGTTCCTTCTAGCTAGTGAAAACATTAGACCTCATGTCCCTATCGTCACATAAGAGGAGGCGGTGTGGTTCACTGGCAGGTAGGAGATTTGGATTTGGATCCTGGTTCTAACCCTACTTGCTGTGTGGCCTCTAGCTAGACCAGGGATGTGTTTGCCTACCCTTGTGTGTCTAATAGCCACTGGAGTTTTCATTATTCTTTTGTGAAAGTCTGCCTTTGTCTTTTCTTAGCTATCAAGTTCCAATTCTTGCCTCTTTCTCTTTGGCCTGGGTAGAATTCAGATGTTTGTAACTTAAACAAACACTCCTGCTTTAAGTATCAGGGGTAGCCGTGTTAGTGTATATCCACAAAAACAACCAGGAGTTCTGTGGCACCTTAAAGACTAACAGATTTATTTGGGCATAAGCTTTCATGGGCTAGAACCCAAATAAATCTGTTAGTCTTGAAGGCACCACCAGACTCCTTGTTGTTTTCACTCCTGCTTTGAATCTCATGTGAGAACCAATGTGTTTGTCTCAGGACAGTCTTAAAATAAGTTTGCTTTTCTTGTAAAGATATGTTTAAAGGTTTTTGTTCCTGCTACTACTATCACTTTGCAAAAAGAAAAGGAGTACTTGTGGCACCTTAGAGACTAACCAATTTATTTGAGCATAAGCTTTCGTGAGCTACACGAAAGCTTATGCTCAAATAAATTGGTTAGTCTCTAAGGTGCCACAAGTACTCCTTTTCTTTTTGCGAATACAGACTAACACGGCTGTTACTCTGAAACCTACTATCACTTTAAGAACTTAGACCATATATATCTGTTACTTTTTAAAATAATAGCTGTTCTCAAAACTGAGTGCCTATATTTCAAATATCTTTTTATTGTGGTGTTCTTTTAAAAAAAAAAAGTCAGTTTTGTTGCCACTATACAGTTGGAATCCTTCTTTCTGTAGTACACTGTACTTTAATTACCGTATATACTCATTCATAAGCCGAATTTTTTTTAGTAAAAAAGGGAAGCACCAGAGAAGGGGGTCAGCTTATGAACGGGTATAGAGATGGAGAGATGGGACACAGCCCCTCCCCACAACAGAGAGAGAAAGGAGAGGCAGCAGAGCTAGAAGGGAAGAGGCAGGCCAGTCTCTCTCCGCTTCTGGCCACGCTGCTCTCCCTCCAGCCTCCGAAGCAGCTGCAGCTCCAGGGCTGGCAGGCTGCAGCCACGCTGCTCGGCCCCGCCCACCAGAGCAGGCTGTGGCTGCACCGCCTGGCCCGCTGGAGCATGCTGCAGCCATGCCACCTGGCCCAGCCTGCTGGAACATGCTGCAGCCACGCCACCCGGTCTGGCCCGCCGGAGCAGGCTGCAACTGTGCTGCCCAGCCTGCTGGAGCAGCTCCAGCCAGGCCAGAGACATCTTCCCGTCGCCCTCCCCAGATAAGGTGGGAAGGGATGGGATGGGGAGAGTGTGGGGGTCCTGGGCTAGGGGTGGGGTTAGGTGGGGGGTGGTCACAGGGGTTACTCCTGTAACCCCCAGCTTCTCCCCCTCCCCCCCCCCCCAAATTTCCCCACCAGTTGCTGTCCCTGCCCGTCAGGATAAGCAGCTGGCATGCCAGGACACTTTGTTTACTTAGGTTTACCTCCGTGCCTGCAGACGCTCGATGTAAACAAACTATCTTGGCCCGCCAGCAACTTATCCTGATGGTCCGGGAGCCACAGTTTGCTGACCCCTGAATTACAGGGTCGGTTTACGAATGGGTCATAAAATTTTTCCATTTTTATTTATTCATCTTTGGGGGGTCGGCTTATAAACGAACCGGCTTATGATCGAGTATATGCGGGTAAGTTCTACTGCATCAAGATTTCTCAGTCTGACACATACAATTTACAACAAAATTTTTTTAAATCCATATCTTATTTGGATGTCCAGTTGTTCCATGACAAGTATTGTACCCAGGTCTTCATCTAACAAATCACCAGAATACAAATAGTGTTGTTTTTACCCTTGTCTTGCAAAAACAGCCATTCTATCTGCTAAAGTGAGGCAATTGATTAAGAGTATGAACAGATATTAGCTATTAGCCTAATAAATGAGTGACTGGATGAATGTACCACTTGTGTTCTACACCTCCTTTAATAATGTGTGTGTAACTTACTAATGTGTGATTATCTTCATGCCTCTTATGACATCTGGTTTCTTTCAGCATTTAACATAGACTAAGTTGATGTTAAACAGAACATTTTTAGGAGTCTCTCTTTAATTCTTTCTGTAGTTATTTCTAAAGGGATTTTGCTTCTTGTTGCTGTGTTGTTGTCCCTTGAGTACTTACATTACCACCTCAATTTCTCTATAGAAACAGTAAAATTAATTTTAATTGGGTGGGGGACTTCCTTTAAAGGTATTCTAAACTCATGCCCCACTTTGACTTGGGATCTTTGACTTTGTGGGACCAGAGCAGGAGCACTGAAGCCAGGTGCACCACACTATTTCATCCCATTGGCATAGTTTTCTATATGTGCTTTTTTTTTTTTTTTTTTTTTGGGCATAATTCAGTTTGCTGAGTTACTTCTTGCGTGGTATGCAACTCTGTTCTCTGTTCATATTTGAAATATATTGATTGATGATCACTCCATCCCAGCTTCCAGCAGTCGGAGGTTTAGGGATACCCACAGCATGAGATTGTGTCCCTGACCATCTTGGCTAATAGCTTCCTGCCTGTCCTGGCACCATGGACCACTCTGCACCCCAGAAGCGGCCAGCAGCAGGTCTGGCTCCCAGGTGGAGGAGCACAAGTGGCTCCACGCGGCTCTTGCCAAGAGACACCGAGCCTCCCAGGTCCCATTGGCTGGTTCCCGGCCAATGGGAGTGTGGAGCCGGTGCTCAGGGCGGGGGCAGCGTGCGCCTAGGAGCCGGACCTGCCCCCGGCTACCCCTCTGCCTAGGAGCCAGATGTGCTGCTGGCTGCTTCCGGGATGCAGTGTGGTGTCAGAACAGGTAGGAACTAGCCTGCCTTAGCTGGCCAGCACCACCGACGGGACTTTTAATGGCCCGGTCAGCGGTGCAGACCAGAGCCGCCGTGACCCAGGGCCTTACATTCTGCAACCTGGTATTGGAAACCACTGGTTTAAGTACTTCCTTGTGTTTGCTGCCTATTAATTTCATTGGGTGACCTCTGGTTCTTGTGATAAGTAAAAGGTGTTTTGAGATGGATGACCAGAACTGCATGCAGTATTCAAGGTGTGGGTGTACTATGGATTTATATAATAGTAGTAGTATATTTTCTGTCTTAATGTTCTGTTAGCTTTATAACTGCTGCTGCATCTTGAACAGATGTTTTCAGAGAACTATCCATGATGACTCCAAGATCTGTCTTGAGTGGTAACAGCTAACTTAGACCCCATTGTTTTGTATGTATAGTTGAGATTCATGTTTTCCAGAGTGCTTTACTTTGATCTTATAACATTATATTTCATCTGCCATTTTGTTGCCCAGTCAGCTAGTTTTGTGAGATGCCTTTGTAACTCTTCACAGTCGGGTTTGGATTTAACTGTCTTGAGCCACTGTCATTTGATCAGTGTCTATAAATAGCTACCTACATGGGAGAGACTTCCTTTTAACAGAAACTCTTTAATCTAGCATAACAGGATCCAATGGCTGGAAGCTTAAGTTAGATAAATTCATCTTAAAATAAGGTGAACATTTTAACAGTGAGAATAATAAACCATTGGAACAACTTACTTAGGTATTCAATGAGTTCACCATCACTTGAACTCCTTAAATCAAAATTGGATGCCTTTCTAAAGGATATACTCTAACTCAACTAGAACATACAGGTTTGATGCAGGAATCACATGGTGAAATTCTATGGCCTGGGTTATACAGGAAGTCAGACTAACTGAGCATAATAGTCTAGTCTGGCCTTTAAATTCTGTGAAATTTGAAATAATTGATATTTCTCATTTCCTTCTCAATTCATTTCAAGTTGGTGAGAGTTCTTTGGTCTTGCTGAGACTTTCTCCATTGTCTGATTAGGTTGTGGTGCAGAACAGTCCTTTGTGGTCCTACTGCACTGCACTTTTTTGTGTGTCCTTTTATTTTAAAGATAATGCTATGAGGCTATCACTCCTGTCTTCTTCAGACCAGTTCTACCTCTTGCCAGCAGGGTTGGAGGACTATTGACCTGTCTCCAAAACTTTCACTTCAGCAAATGTGACGTGAAGTGTATTATGATGTGGAGACATCAAAATATGATGCCTCTTTGTTGCATAGACACTGTATGCAACAAGTTTTGTCATGTCACAATGAAATTACTCTTCAGCTCTAACTGCAAAAACTGGTGTTCCTAGACTGCAACTCTACTTGTTTTTTTAGTCAATTTTCCAGATTTTTCTTTTTTTAGTTTTCAAAGCAAAACCTATTTATTTATTTTATTTATATGCTCATGCGTGTGTGCACATGCACACACTTTTTACATTCATACTTCCTTGCATGTCTGTATACACACCTTTTAACATTTTGTCATTTTACTGCAGTTAAAAGAGACGCTGGAACAATCTATAGGCCAATTAAGGAGCCAACGATTGTTCAGAAATTCTGGAATGAGAAGTGCCTCTCTTTCAAGTTTATACACAAGTGACCTGGAGGGTGAAGCAGCCACAGGTAAGTGTTAAGAAGCTCTAGAATGTCACTGCATTGTAACATTGCTTTAAGGCTAGAGAGTGAATTTACATTAAGAAGAAAAACAAACATGGTTCTACTCCATTTAAAGAAAAGTCATGATTTTAAAAATCCAATGTTTTGGGCCTATTCAGGGCTGGTAGTAAGTGCTATGTGTCTCATTGGGAAGCTGGGAATCTTCCTTTTCCTTTAATATAAATTTGCTCTTTCTAGCCTGAGAGAGCTCTGAAATACTGGACTTTAAAATTGTAATATTTTTATGTATAGGAAAACCTGACATTGCCCAGTATTGAATTTTTTCCTTCCTAGGACTTGGACAGGTGTAATTTTGGGGACAAATTCTTCACTTTTGGGATGAGAAGGAAATATTTCTTTAGGAGGTTGATTTTAAAGAAACAAAACTGTTTGAAATGTTAGACTAAATCCTGGGAAGATGGGTTAGTGGGCAGATGGCAGGTGTTTTGGGGGGAAACTTGAGAGATGAAATGCACAAGCACACAATAAATATATTTATTGGTTATCTGTGAAATTTATCACATTGTGTCTTTGATTCCTCATATGCCTATATGTGTGTGTGAATTTTTTTTAAATTTTCCCTTTCTGCAGTGTTGTCTTTCCATTTATTTCTTTTTTTACCCCTTATCTTGTAAAGGGAGTCGCCATTTCCAGCCTACCTCACCTCTCAAGGATTATGGAGACTCTCGAAGCACTAGACGTCAGAGGTCTAAATCTGCTAATGTCCGGTTTGTCGATGAGGCTGATAATTTGGACCAGGTACTCAATACTAGTAGGAGATGTGTTCTCAAACTTCCCTTTTGGTTGTTTTTTTAAAAAAAAAAAATCTGTGAAATGAGAGCAGATGGACTTGTATTTTGGCTGCTGACACGAAAGTCCTTTCTAGAGTTTCTCTAAGTATTCTTTATGCATAGTGCACTCATGTCACTTGTGAGCACAGCATATTGTGCATGTTTTTGAGGAAGGTCCTCTAAGATTCCCCTTGCTGTAGTTCGTTCACTCTCACCTCTCACTCAAAATACTAACCATGTGGGAACCGTCCTCCTGGCTGAGGTGGGCTGGTCATTGCTCCTTCCAAAACTTGATCGTTTATTTATATAAAGAGTGACAGAGGCTGTGACATGCTGTATATATCCTAAAAGGTACTATTTGAAAATATCTTGATATAGGATTGACATGTAATAAATTAGCTTTTGTAATCATGAGAAAAAGATCTAAAGACTACAGCTCTTGGTGCTTTACAATTCACAATTATTTAAATAAACATCAACACAGAATTAAAACACTAGTCTTGTCCCATGCTTAATTCACCTATGCTTATCTCAAACATGCTGGGACTTCCAGTTCTCAGTCCATCATTCATCTTCGTCCCAAATGTCTGCTTAAAGCAGGTCTTGTAGCTAACAGTTTTTAACTTTCACGGGCTTATGAGGAAGCAAGCTCTGGATTCAAGAGCTCCTCTGTGAGATGCCCTAGGACCAGCACCATCTCTTTTAAATTAAGGGAGCTCACCTTGAGCTTGTTTAATGACTACAACTGTAGTGGATAGCCCAGGGGGAGAATCTGCTCCATGTGATTGGCCACAATTTTCATATGGTTTCATAATGCACTACATATAAAGCTACATATATGGCAATCTAAACTCATGGTGACAAAGGCATGGTGTATAGTGATGTCAGAGTCTTCAATCTTGTTTGGATTAACTTCAGCCAGCTTGCCCTCATTTTCACCCTCTTACATGTAGACATTGAGTTATTTGTCCCATTGCACCAGGCAGGTGAAATGAGATGAAGATTTTGGTGTCAGTTGGTCTGTTGCAGACACCTCAGCCCATCTCTACTCATTAACTCTCCAAACAGCCTGATATACACTTTGAATGGGTAGTATAATAGGATGGATTTCTATTGTACTTCCTATGTGAGAGGCTTCAGCGCATATGAGCGTGTACCCCAAATTACTCTCTGGGCTCCCCCGGGTAGATATGAATGGAGCTACTTGAGCGAGTCCCTCTACCTCTGCAGTAAACCACAGTTATGCCAACAGAACCTCACCATAATTAGTATTAAAGACAGCCGATAGATCTAACAAATCAGCATGAGCTCTTTATCTTCATTAGATGCTAGACGATCAGTTGATGTAAAAATGCAACTTTGGTACTGTAATCCAATCTAAATCTTTATTACACGGGATTAAGAGAGCCTGAGGACCCCAGAAACTACCAGAGTTGTTTCACCGTAGTCTTTGTAATGACCTTTCCCCTAAAAGAAGAGTTAGTTAATCTTTTCAACAATAAAATATCTGTAATAATAAGCTCTTTGGAAAAACACTGTTTTTGTTGTGTGTATAGACAGCACTTTGTCTTTTTATGGTGCTTTCCAGAATACAAATAAGATTTTTGCATGTATAGTTAAATATCTTTCTGAAATATTTTTGTTTGTTTTGATGGTGTGTGTACGCGCACACGCACACACACACACACACAGTGTCCTTATATGCCAATGTAAGTACTGCTTTGCTTATTTTTATAAAACTACTTAAATATTAACCATATCATCTTATTTCAGTAAAAACATAGATAAGTTGTTGTTCTCTGGGATGGTTTTTATTGACTATGGCCATAGGCTGAATTTGATTTTTGGGATGAGATGATGCTCAAATCTCACTTACCACATCTTGAATCTTGGTATTCTCCCCTTGCCACGTTCACAATCGCAGCATTCACATTCCCTATGTTTACCTTGCCAGGTCTTCCCATATTTCTTAGATATGACAAGTCATGAAATATATTAATAATTCCACAATCATTTAAATCCGTATAAGTCTAGACTCATTTATAAATAGTGTTTTCTCAGTAGATTTACTTCCTCTCCCCCAGCAGTTTCCTACTCCACCATGCTGCTCTACACTGTAACTATACTGCTCCGCTTGCTCAGAGTGGAGAACCAAAGTGAAATTTACAAGAATGCCTTAGAAAGGTAATACAAATGGTTCAGAGAGTTTAATTTCTCCACCTGCCCAGATCTGCTGATTGATTTGGAGCAGGGAGACCAGGATTGGATTGTGAAAGGGTCAGGTAACTGAAATCCATGCGCTGTAAAGCACTAGAATAACCGTGGTTTAGAATCTTGTTACTTCATTTTCAGTTGCACAGCTGAGAAGTGTGGTGGTGAGATATGGCTGCTGGGAGAAAAGCTTTAGTGCTGTACTAGCACACCTGCCTAATCCAGCCTTGTACTATCAGTAAATGTTAAATTAGATATGAAATAATATAGTTGTAGTATTTAGAACCGGAAGCAGACCATAGGACCCTCAGGTCTGGAATTGTTTGACACATTTGTCATCTTTAACCTATATGTTTTGTTTAAATGTTTCTTTAAAAAGCTTTAAAATATGTTTTTCCTTTTGAAATGACACTGAAGAAAGACATTTCAAACTTTTGAGCTTAATTTGTTTGTTCTCATTTGCAGCTGCATTCTTTACACCGCTCCCTTCGAGACCTTAGCAGTGAACAGGTTCGCCTAGGAGATGATATCAGCAGAGAGCTTTCAAGAAGAAACCGGTATAAGTAGTATCCATTTCCACATCAGGCAGAAAAGATGAGCTGTTTAAAGAATAAATTAGGAAATGTAATTTAAGGGCTGTTTATAAATATAGAAATTAACTTTTGTTCCATGTTTGCTTTTTTTTAATATTTTGTTCCATTAACAATCACAGGAGTACAAAATGGACAATATGCATCCTATTATAATTTTAATAGGAGGAGAGTTTTAGAACTTCTTTCCAAAATGTGCGGGAATGAAAACCTGCATGATAATACATTATCTAAGTCACATCATCTTCCTATTCAGTATATAATAAACACAATCCTTCTCAAAGGTAGCGTTTTTCATTGGCTAATCCAGTGGGTTAAGAGTTGGGAACCATTTGTTCTCTTCTCAACTCTTCCACTGGTGGATTGTGTTTAGGACCTGATCAGCAGCCCCCTGAAGTCACTGGAAAGACTACCATTGACTTCAATGAGCTTTGATTGAAGCCTTTAAGGTTTTCTGTAGTATCCAAAAAAAAAACAAAAAACAGATGGACCTTGAGCAGGTCACTTATGTTTTCTGTGCCTCATCTTATAGTTCTGTGAAATGGGCATAATCTGCAAAAAGGTGTAGAAAGGATTAAGTTAATTGTTTGCAAGGTGCTGTCAGATCTCTAAATGAATGACAAAGCAAATATTAGCACTATCTTATTGCAAGTGTATGGGCAGCTAAAACTCAGGAATATGACTTTCTCACTGCATAGAATAGCTACTATGTAATGTCTGTGTCCTCCTCAAAATCTGAATCCTAGAACAAAATTATTGCTGAAAGTAACTTGAGAAATGATTTGCATTCTGAATTCTCTTGTTGCTGATTTTTTACATGTTAGTCATACATTTTATAGTTTGAGTGGTGGTATGTCTCACAAATTAGCTCCCCATTATCTGCACTCAAAGTGTGGATATATTTTAGTATGTGGTTTTGCCACCTGAGTCTGACCGCTGCTTTTTCTAGGAATTGGCAGACAGAGAAGATCTGTTTTTAAAAACTGCCCTAACATGCAGGCATTGCAAAAGCTTAAAACCCCAAATAAATAAATGTTTGTTAAAGGCATATAATTGCTGCTCAGTTTAAATTAACCTATGCTATTAAAATTTAAAATTAATCTTTGCATTTTTTTCCTTCTAAGGACTGATGCAGAAACCAAAAAGATCTTGGCAGACTTGTCTGAAAAGCTCACTGAATCCCAAAGACAAGAAACTGTGAGTGTGTTTTCAGCATAGCTAACTGGGATGGGGAGAAAGGAGAACAGATGTGTTACGTAGCTAATTCAACATGCATCTTGCCAATCAACTTAACACCGACATGTTAATGCGTCCTTAAAACATAGTGAAGTCTGGGTCAGGGGGCTTGAGTGCTTTCACTGTGTAGCAAAAATGTAGCATTTCATCCCTCAGATCCTTGCTAGTTGAACTAAATGGGGGCTGTGACGTTATTAACATAATCTGTGACCATATAGATGATTGGTGCAACCACTGTTATATATTTGCAGCAAATATTGTACAAAGGTTGTTGTGTAAGGTGTCTATGATTTGCTGATTATGATTATGCTAGTTGTATAAATGTATCACTCTTGTATCTGAAACTAGAAATATGAAATATAACTGAGAACCTATTGTAATTATGCAAAGTGTGGGCCATTAATGATGGTTTGGAATCTTGATGGCTCCCATCAACTAGGACAACTGACTGTAGATGGCTCTGTTTACTTGTAAGTCTTCCTGTCCACCTGTGTGCTGGCAAGTGGATAGTGAAGTCTTACAGTGATGTGATCATGTCACCTGAACTGGAATCCATCTTTAACTTGGTGCTTTTCCATTTAGAAGGAGGGGTGAGAACCCAGAGAGGGACAAAGAATTCCCGCCTTGTGCAAAAGATATATAAGGGGGAGGAACAGAACAAAGGGGACTGCACTATGAGAAATCCCGTAGCTACCACCTGAGCTTGAACAAGGACTGTTCCAGGGGAAAGGATTGTGCCCAGACTGGGAAGGTGTCCAGTCTGTGATAGAAGCTTATTGAAACATGTCTGAGGGTGAGATTTTTATCTGTATTCAGTTTTCTTACTGTACTAGGCTTAGACTTGCATGTTTTATTTTACTTTGCTTGGTAATTCACTTTGTTCTGTCTGTTATTACTTGGAACCACTTAAATCCTACTTTTTGTATTTAGTAAAATCACTTTTTACATATTAATTAACCCAGAGTATGTATTAATACCTGGGGGCGGGGGTGGGGCAAACAGCTGTGCATTTCTCTCTATCAGTGTATAGAGGGCGAACAATTTATGAGTTTACCCTGTATAAACTTTATACAGGGTAAAACGGATTTATTTGGAGTTTGGGCCCCATTGGGAGCTGGGTATCTGAGTGCTGGAGACAGGAACACTTCTTAAGCTGTTTTCAGTTAAGCCTGCAGCTTGTGTGGGACGTGGTTCAGACTTGGATGTGTGTTTGCAGCAGGCAAGCATGTCTGGCTCAAACCAGGCAAGGGACTGAAGTCCCAAGCTGGCAGGGAAAACAGGCTCAGAGGTAGTCGAGGCACATCAGGTGGCAGTCCCAAAGGGGTTTCTGTGACCCAACCTGTCACAGGGGCATTTTACAATTGTTTGGGGTATTTTTTTCTGTTAATTCACAATAAATTATCCTGGGGAAAGCTGGCAGTGCTGTAGTTTGAGCATTAGTAGTAGCATTTTTTAGCAAACAAAATATCCTTCTAAAGCTCTAAAAATATTTTTTTATGATTAAAAGTGCATTTTCCTTTCTCCAGAGTCAACTTGTGTGTCAGTTACCCTTTTTAACTGAGCTGTCCTTTCAAAATAATAATTTAATGTGCTTAGGATGTTGCTGTTATAAGGATTTTATGCCTTACAGTATGTGGTAATAAATAATCAATATTGCAAAGGTGTAACATCACAGGGAGACTTTGAGATCGTTAGCTGCCTTGATACTGTCCAATTGAGTGTGATACAAAAGCATATTAAACTTGATTATTATGAGGGGAGAAAATGATTTTTTTTAGCTTATTTCAGAAGGATCACAACCTAAATAAAAGATACAAAAATAACCTCTGGTTTGTGGAAGGGTCATTCATTAGTAAGGCCCTGATTGGATGCTCCTCACAGCTCCTTTCCTATTGGCTGCTTTTAACACAGCTCCCCTAGGGTTCTGTTAACTCCTAACAGGCCAGTGTGGGGCAGGTGCCCCATCATACACCCTCCCCATTAAGACCAGCTGTCACAGGGGGGATATTACCTTCCCTGCTTCCCACACAGCTGTGCCGACAGGATGTCCCTCTCCTGCCTCAGGCTCTTCAGTAGGAGGAGCAATCTGCCTCCCTCCTTTAGGGTCTGAGTTCCTATCGTAGCCTGTTCTGCTCCAGTGTGGGTTCCCTTGTCCATCTGGGTCCTCTTCATCCAAATCATGTTTTTCAGTACCTCCATACTACCCCCTGCTGGCAGCTGGCTCCCCACCAGGTCCATGGTCATCACTACCACATCCATCTGGGCAGTCTCTGACCCAGACTGGCTCCCAGACATCCCTTTTCTACCCTGTTTTCTTCTATGGGAGCCTCTATATATGGCCCTCCTTGTGGCACTGAAAGCAACCTCTTTGCCTCCCCTGGGTCAGGGGTCTCCCATTGTCCTTCTCTTGCTCAGCCCTTCCCCTGGGTTAGCTTTGATCCTGTACATGCTGTCCGGGCACTCCCTCTGCAGGTGCCCTTGCTGCCCACAGGTCCAACACGCCCATTCCCTTCCTGTTCTCCTCACAGGTGGGACTCTCTTGGGCTCTTGCTTCTTCCCAATCTCTGGGAGAGGCTTCTGTCTCCCATCCTGGTAGGGTCATTCTCCCTTCCAGTGTCCTTGCTGCCTACTGGCATAACAGTCACTTGGCTCAGCCACAGGTCTCCTGGCCCTGGTGTGTTGCTTCCCCTTTCGTTCGCTGCGGCCTCTGTGGACCCGCTCCCACAGGAGCTTAAGTATATAGAGCTGCTGCTCAGCTAGCTGGATCATGTAGGCCTGCAAGCACTCCTGTGTCTCCCACTGTCTCTGTTGCATCTGGAGTACCTGCAGCAGCAGGGCCTGAAGCTGGCCTTGCTGCTTGTCAGCTCCTTTTCACAGGGTCACTGACTCTGGAGTCCAGTCTGGGAGGGTGTATGAGCTCTTGGCAAAACATGCCCAGTGCGGATCCATTGTCTCTCCACCTTTACTGTCTCTCAGATAGTCTTTCAAATTCCCCTTGTATCAGGGGTAGCGGTCAAATAGTCTCTGAGTCCCTCACTCAGTCCCCTTCCCTCAAGGGCAACTGAATACACGTGTTTTCCACCATATGTGATGGGGTGCACTCACCACTGCGGCTCCTCCTGCTGGCTGTCCCAGGGATTAGCTCTGCTAGCCAGTGCACCCCCTCTTCTGGTGGTGTCTCGTGGCTGTCACTTCTGCTCCTGGACCTGTGTCGCTCTAAAGACTGTGGTGTCTTCTTCAGGACACAGCCCTCCGGCTGTGCCACACTCTCTGTACCTCCTTCTGGGGGACAGTATCACAGTCCCTCAGTCCAGCCACTTCCTCAGTGGTGAGTGGGGGCGGGGGAGACCTGAGCCCCCCCCACTACTCTGGGTCCCAGCCCAGAGACCCTGCAGGTGGCCACCACTTGCTGCGTCCCCTCCGACTCCTCAGTTCATTTCCCTGGGCCACTTCCCTGCAGCCCCCAGCACCTTCTTCGCCCTTACCTCAGGGCTTCAGCCTGCTAGTCTTAGCAGCTAGCCAGGAGCTCTCTCTAGCTTCCCTGATCCCTGCAGGCAGCACAGCTCTGACCAGGGTGCTGGCGTTTCTTCCTCCTGCTAGGAGCCTCGTCCTCCCTCCTTGAGTTCCAGGCAGCTACTGAATTTATTCTGCCCTGCAGCTCTTGTTATATGGGCCTTCCCAGCCCTGACTGGGTGCTCCTTGAGGACTTTTTCCTCTTGGCTCTGTTTAACACAGCCGCTTCAGGGCTGTATTTACCCCAACCGGCCAATGTGGGGCAGGTGCCCGATCAAAACCATCTCCCCACCACACAAAGGTTAGACTCATACTGGTCTATTTGCACCTAAAATCATCCAGCCTTTCAGATGGCCTACCTGGCTTCCATATCTGCTCTTCATCTGCCAGTGGATGGATTTTCCATTTTATCTCACCCCTCTGGTTTCCAAATTTCTGAAGGGTCTAGTCAACATCTACAGATAATTTACAGATGCTACATCTACCCATCTGTGTCCGATTTGCAGATGATACAAAACTACTCAAGATAGTTAAGTCCAAAGCAGACTGCGAAAGGTTACAAAGGGCTCTCCCAAAACTGGGTGACTGGGCAACAAAATGGCAGATGAAATTCACTGTTGATAAATGCAAAGTAATGCACACTGGAAAACATAATCCCAACTATACATATAAAATGATGGGGTCTAAATTAGCTGTTACCACTCAAGAAAGAGATCATGGAGTCACTGTGGATAGTTCTCTGAAAACATCCACTCAATGTACAGCGGTAATCAAAAAAGTTAACAATGTTGGGAATCATTAAGAAAGGGATAGATAATAAGATAGACAATATCATATTGCCTCTTTATAAGTCCATCTAAATGACCACATTTGAATACTGCATGCAGATGTGGTCACCCCATCTCAAAAAATATATATTGGAATTGGAAAAGGTAAAGAAAAGGGCAAAAAAAAAAATGATAGGGGTATGGAACAGCTTCCATATGAGGAATTAGACTGGGCCTTTTCAGATTCGAAAAGAGATGACTGCGGGGGAGATATGTAAAGGTCTATAAAATCATGACTGGTCTGGAGCAAGTAAATAAGGAAGTGTTATATACTTCTTATCATAACACAAGAACTAGGGATCACAAAATGAAATTAAGAGGCAGCAGGATTAAAACAAACAAAAGGAAGTATTTCTTCACACAACGCACAATCAACCTGTGGAACTCTTTGCCAGAGGATGTTGTGAAGGCCAAGACTATAACAGGGTTAAAAAAAAAAAACTAGATAACTTTCCTGTTCTGTTCATTACCTCTGACGCATCTGGCATTTGCCACTGTCGGAAGACAAGATACTGGGCTAGATGGATCTTTGGTCAGACCCAGCATGGCCCTTCTTATGTTCTTATGATCCAGTACTGTTATGGGACCTCAACCTAGTCCTCTCTAGATTAATCAGTTATCCCTTTGAACTTGTAGTGAGAATGTCACTGTCTTCATTGTCTATGAAAATAGTGTTTCTGGTGGCAATCTCTTCTGCAAGGACAGTTTTAGAACTTTGTTTTTTTTTTAGTGGATCCTCCTTTCACAGTCTTTCAAAGACACAATTTCTTTTAGGCCAAACCCAAAGTTTATGCCCAAGATAATAGCTTTCCACCTGACTCTCGCTATTCATATTTTTTCCAAAGCTGAAGACAAGGTCTGCACTTTAAACATTCACGGGGCTTTGGCATTCTATTTGGATCATATTAAGTCCTTTTAGAGCCTCTCTTAGGCTTTTTGTTGCCTACACTGGAAGATTTAGCGATCAAGCGGTAACAGTTCGGTGTATTTCTCACTGGATTACTGACTACATTAAGCTGTGCTATGACCATGCTAAAGTCTCTCCTGCACCAAGGATAGCAGCTCAGTGTACTTCATCAGCTTTTCTGAGGGCTTGTCTACACTTATTGGAGGATTGACGCTGTGGCGATTGATGCATTGGCTGTCGATTTAGTGGGTCTAGTGAAGACCCATTAAATTGACTGCCAATCGCTCTCCCATCGACTCCTGTACTCCACCTGATCGAGAAGAGTAAGGGGAGTCGACGGGAGAGCATCTCCCGTCGACGTCGTATAGTGTGGACCCTAAGTAGATCTAAGCTACGTTGATTTGAGTTATGCTATTCATGTAACTCTCATTGCATAGCTTAGATTGACTTTTCTCTTGAGTGTAGACAAGACCTGCAACATCCATGTAGTGGATATCTTCAAATCAGCAATGTGGTCATCTGTACGTAACTTTTCCAGACATTTTACCATCACTCAAGCCTCTAGATTCTTGTCCAAGTCAACAACTTGGTTTTACAATCTCTGTTCAGATGATTAGCAGCTCCCTTCAAGTGGAGGGACTTCAGATGAGTCACCTGCAATGGCATGAATATGTGCACAATCAGTTGAAGAGAAAAAACTGTTCCTTACCTGTACTGTAACTGTGGTTCTTAGAGATGTGTTGTACATATATACATTCCACTACCTACTCACCTTCCCTTCTACTTTGGACATTAAATTAAAGCAGTGTGAAGGAATGGAGAGAGAAGTGGCAGATGTGACCCTTCTATGCTCTCACCCAAGAGCACAAGTTGAGCAGGGGTGCATGCTGGCAAAAGTCTTAGTCTCGAGTGCATTTGGGTGCAACTACACTTGCAGTGGAACATATATGTGCACAATACATCTCATTTATCAACAGTTACTGTATGGGTAAGAGACTTACTGTTTTTTTCACGGGAAATGGAGTGGAACCATGACATTTGCTGCTAAATGAAATAAGAATAACCACTAACTTCACTGCATTCAGAACTAAATGCAAAACCTGCCCTTTGACTTGAGGTGACTTTTCTGCAGTAGCCCTCAGCAATAACTAATGATACATTAGAATACTCCCTTCATATTTTTTTAAAACAGTCTAACAACTTGAAGCTTTTTTCCCTTGGCTGGGCTGGAATAGAGAATTTGATGTTCACTTCTTGTGGAAAGTGCTAGGATGCCACAGTAATGGTTGACATTATAAAAACTTATTTGGGGTTAGAAGTGATGTATATTCTCCCTAGTGACATCATGTTCAAAGGGCTGGAAAGACATCAGACCAACCTTTTGACCAGTGGAAGACTAAATTTCTTTTATCATTAATGGGTCCTCAGAATAAGATTCCTGGATCTCTTTGTTTAATACACAGGTTTTCTTTGTTCTCATAATTTAATGTCTTGCTTCAGTGGATCTTAAATATTTATTGCAACATTCCCATTAGAAAACACCTCAAGTTTCCCTTCCAGAGAAATTTCTACTATTGTGCACAGTAACTTTTCCTTTAAAGAGGAGCTTACACTTAAATGGAAAATATCTTGTTTTGAAACAGTTGATGCTTCTAGTCCAAAGCTTTCTTTTCTCACTTTATATTTCTTTTATTAAGAAATATTTGCATGAAAACAAGCTTTCATTTTTTTCCAAATTCCCCTTACTTTTGCTGTTTCATCCTTATGTGGAGTAATCAGTTTGTTGTTCTCGCTTTCCTATGCTTAGCAAGCAACTCATTTAATGAGGACAGGGTTTCAACTGTAATAGGGAATAAATAGGAGTGGATGAAATCTTCAAAATAGCAAACTCCATTCCATGAAAATCTCCTTAAAGATAAAGCAAAAGGGAAGAGAAGTGCAGAGAATATGAATGAACTGAGATACATGAATTGAGTTTTCTGATGGAATGTTTTTCAAAGTGTTCCATGAGATGAAAGCTGCTTTTTAATGGTGCGAGGATAACAGATAAATTTTCTGATTGTACTTATAGCCTCCGTCGTCTTAGTATCCGAGCCGCTGACAAACATTACTGAGTTTATCCTTCAATACCCTGGGAGGTATAGAAGTAATATTATTCCCGTGTTACAGATGTGGATTTGAGGTAGAAGGAGATTGAATGATTTCACCCCAAGTCTCACAGGAAGTTGGTGGCAAAATTAAGAATTGGTCTCTTGAGTCTCATGGCAGTACATAAGTCCACAAATCACCTTTAATTTCTTAGTTATCTGAGAGTTGAACACTATTTTATTCAAAGGTGCTAATACAGGGGAGCCTCTCACTCACCCCAAATCCTATGTTTTTTTCCCCTATTAACTTAGTTCTCTTGCAAGGTATAATATAGAGAAGAGATGGGGTGGCAGCTTCAGAAAGGTGCTTCCTGCTTTAGATGGTATCCACAAGCTAATTTTTTAACTTTTTAAAAAGTACTAAAACAAGCTTCTTATCTCTGTGCCGGGTTCCCCCCGGCGTGCCATGTGGAACTGGGGTACCACTGAGCACCCTGATCCACCATCCTGGGCTCCCTCTCATACTGTACTGCTGTGACAAACTGCAAAGCCCTCTGGCCTGCACTCTCACCAGCACACATACAGGTAGGAACATACCCATCTGCAGTTACATGCAGGCTTGCTGACCAGCCCCTGCATAGGAAGGCTACAGTTAAGGCAACTCCCAGCTCCCCAGGTGTGCACCCCTCTGAAGTATAAACCCAAAATTATACTGTCATGCGCTACACAAGGAACTGTATAATTCATAAAATTTGCCCCCTCCCTCAATGTGGAGAGGAATATGCAACAGCCTTTGCCCTGAATTATGATTGTCACACACTTCACTCCAACTCACTGGTTGAAAAAACTAGTTTATTTAGTACAAAAGATAGATTTTACATGGTTATAAGTCATAGAAAACCGATGAAAGCAGATTACCTAGCAAATAAACAAAAAACGCAAACTAAGCTTAATATACTAAATAGATTGGTTAAGAATAGCAGATTCTCACCCTAAGAGATGATACAAGGGGCAAGCTGCACTTGCTTTACAGCTTGGACTCTCCAGGTGTTTTCATTCACAGGCTAGAAATCCCTTTCGCTTGGGTCCAGCACTTCCCTCAGTTCAGTCTTTGTTCCTCGGGTGTTTTCAGGAGTCTTCTTGTGTGGGGAGTGAAGAACCCCAGATGAGATCACTCCCTGCCTTATATAGCTTTTTGCATATGGCTCAAAAGCTTGTTCCCAAAGCTTGGTTCCCAGACTGGTCTATGGAAAAATACTGACAGCCCAAGGTGGAGTCTAGAGACATGTGGTCTCATCACAAGTCCTTGTAGAGTCATAGCAGCCATTACTTAGAGGCTATCTGTAGCATTTTCTGGAAGGCTCCCCAGGTGGGATTTAAGCTTCTCCTAAGGCCTATGTTTTTTCCTAATGGCCCATTGCCCTGAATAGGCCCTTCCCTACCCACTATCTAGACTGAAAGCATCTTGTCTAGTGGGCATTACCCAGGTGTAACTACATTTGAAATATAGTTACATTGGCAGTGTCAGGGTTCCCTCCCTACTCTGAACTCTAGGGGACCCGCATGAAAGACCCCCCCTAAGTTTACTTTTACCAGCTTAGGTTAAAAACTTTCCCAAGGCACAAACTTTGCCTTGTCTTTGAACAGTATGCTGCCACCACCAAGTGATTTAGACAAAGAACAGGGAAAGGACCACTTTGAATTCCTATTTCCCCCAAATATTCCCCCAAGCCCTTACACCCCCTTTCCTGGGGAGGCTTGAGAATAAAAAAGATAAGCACAAATCAGCCTTGGATTTTTAAGACCCAAAAAACCCAATGAGATTCTTAAACAGACCTTTATTAGAAGAGAACAACTCTGTAAGATCAGAATGGAAGATAATCTTACAGGCAGTCAGATTCAAAACATAGAGAATCCCTCTAGGCAAAACCTTAAGTTACAAAAAGACACAAAAACAGGAATACGCATTTCCTCCAGCACAGTGAATTTACAAGCCAAAACAAAGAAAACCTAACTCATTTTCTAGCTAGATTCATAGAATCATAGAATATCAAGGTTGGAAGGGACCCCAGAAGGTCATCTAGTCCAACCCCCTGCTCGAAGCAGGACCAAATCCCAGTTAAATCATCCCAGCCAGGGCTTTGTCAAGCCTGACCTTAAAAACCTCTAAGGAAGGAGATTCTACCACCTCCCTAGGTAACGCATTCCAGTGTTTCACCACCCTCTTACTGAAAAAGTTTTTCCTAATATCCAATCTAAACCTCCCCCACTGCAACTTGAGACCATTACTCCTCGTTCTGTCATCTGCTACCATTGAGAACAGTCTAGAGCCATCCTCTTTGGAACCCCCTTTCAGGTAGTTGAAAGCAGCTATCAAATCCCCCCTCATTCTTCTCTTCTGCAGGCTAAACAATCCCAGCTCCCTCAGCCTCTCCTCATAAGTCATGTGTTCCAGACCCCTAATCATTTTTGTTGCCCTTCGCTGGACTCTCTCCAATTTATCCACATCCTTCTTGAAGTGTGGGGCCCAAAACTGGACACAGTACTCCAGATGAGGCCTCACCAATGTCGAATAGAGGGGAACGATCACGTCCCTCGATCTGCTCGCTATGCCCCTACTTATACATCCCAAAATGCCATTGGCCTTCTTGGCAACAAGGGCACACTGTTGACTCATATCCAGCTTCTCGTCCACTGTCACCCCTAGGTCCTTTTCCGCAGAACTGCTGCCTAGCCATTCGGTCCCTAGTCTGTAGCTGTGCATTGGGTTCTTCCGTCCTAAGTGCAGGACCCTGCACTTATCCTTATTGAACCTCATCAGATTTCTTTTGGCCCAATCCTCCAATTTGTCTAGGTCCTTCTGTATCCTATCCCTCCCCTCCAGCTTATCTACCACTCCTCCCAGTTTAGTATCATCCGCAAATTTGCTGAGAGTGCAATCCACACCATCCTCCAGATCATTTATGAAGATATTGAACAAAACCGGCCCCAGGACCAACCCTTGGGGCACTCCACTTGATACCGGCTCCCAACTAGACATGGAGCCATTGATCACTACCCATTGAGCCCGACAATCTAGCCAGCTTTCTACCCACCTTATAGTGCATTCATCCAGCCCATACTTGCTTAACTTGCTGACAAGAATACTGTGGGAGACCGTGTCAAAAGCTTTGCTAAAGTCAAGAAACAATACATCCACTGCTTTCCCTTCATCCACAGAACCAGTAATCTCATCATAAAAGGCGATTAGATTAGTCAGGCATGACCTTCCCTTGGTGAATCCATGCTGACTGTTCCTGATCACTTTCCTCTCATGTAAGTGCTTCAGGATTGATCCTTTGAGGACCTGCTCCATGATTTTTCCAGGGACTGAGGTGAGGCTGACTGGCCTGTAGTTCCCAGGATCGTCCTTCTTCCCTTTTTTAAAGATTGGCACTACATTAGCCTTTTTCCAGTCATCCGGGACTTCCCCTGTTCGCCACGAGTTTTCAAAGATAATGGCCAATGGCTCTGCAATCACAGCCGCCAATTCCTTCAGCACTCTCGGATGCAACTCGTCCGGCCCCATGGACTTGTGCACGTCCAGCTTTTCTAAATAGTCCCTAACCACCTCTATCTCCACAGAGGGCTGGCCATCTCTTCCCCATTTTGCGATGCCCAGCGCAGCAGTCTGGGAGCTGACCTTGTTAGTGAAAACAGAGGCAAAAAAAGCATTGAGTACATTAGCTTTTTCCACATCCTCTGTCACTAGGTTGCCTCCCTCATTCAGTAAGGGGCCCACACTTTCCTTGGCTTTCTTCTTGTTGCCAACATACCTGAAGAAACCCTTCTTGTTACTCTTGACATCTCTGGCTAGCTGCAGCTCCAGGTGCGATTTGGCCCTCCTGATATCATTCCTACATGCCCGAGCAATATTTTTATACTCTTCCCTGGTCATATGTCCAACCTTCCACTTCTTGTGAGCTTCTTTTTTATGTTTAAGATCCGCTAGGATTTCACCATTAAGCCAAGCTGGTCGCCTGCCATATTTACTATTCTTTCGACTCATTGGGATGGTTTGTCCCTGTAACCTCAACAGGGATTCCTTGAAATACAGCCAGCTCTCCTGGACTCTTTTCCCCTTCAAGTTAGTCCCCCAGGGGATCCTGGCCATCCGTTCCCTGAGGGAGTCGAAGTCTGCTTTCCTGAAGTCCAGGGTCCGTATCCTGCTGCTTACCTTTCTTCCCTGCGTCAGGATCCTGAACTCAACCAACTCATGGTCACTGCCTCCCAGATTCCCATCCACTTTTGCTTCCCCCACTAATTCTACCCGGTTTGTGAGCAGCAGGTCAAGAAAAGCGCCCCCCCCCAGTTGGCTCCTCTAGCACTTGCGCCAGGAAATTGTCCCCTACGCTTTCCAAAAACTTCCTGGATTGTCTATGCACCGCTGTATTGCTCTCCCAGCAGATATCAGGAAAATTAGTCACCCATGAGAATCAGGGCATGCGATCTAGTAGCTTCCGTGAGCTGCCGGAAGAAAGCCTCATCTACCTCATCCCCCTGGTCTGGTGGTCTATAGCAGACTCCCACCACTACATCACTCTTGTTGCACACACTTCTAAACTTAATCCAGAGACACTCAGGTTTTTCTGCAGTTTCGTACCGGAGCTCTGAGCAGTCATACTGCTCCCTTACATACAGTGCTACTCCCCCACCTTTTCTGCCCTGCCTGTCCTTCCTGAACAGTTTATAACCATCCATGACATTACTCCAGTCATGTGAGTTATCCCACCAAGTCTCTGTTATTCCGATCACGTCATAGTTCCTTGACATCACCAGGACCTCCAGTTCTCCCTGCTTGTTTCCAAGGCTTTGTGCATTCGTATATAAGCACTTGAGATAACCTGTTGATCGCCCCTCATTCCCAGTATGAGGCAGGAGCCCTCCCCTCACAGACATTCCTGCCTGTGCTTCCTCCCGGTATCCCGCTTTCCCACTTACCTGAGGGCTTTGGTCTCCTTCCCCCGGTGAACCTAGTTTAAAGCCCTCCTCACTAGGTTAGCCAGCCTGCTGGCAAAGATGCTCTTCCCTCTCTTCGTAAGATGGAGCCTGTCTCTGCCCAGCACTCCTCCTTCATGGAACACCATCCCATGGTCAAAGAATCCAAAGCCTTCTCTCCGACACCACCTGCGTAGCCATTCATTGACTTCCACGATTCGATGGTCCCTACCTAGGCCTTTTCCTTCCACGGGGAGGATGGACGAGAACACCACTTGCGCCTCAAACTCCTTTATCCTTCTTCCTAGAGCCACATAGTCCGCAGTGATCCGCTCAAGGTCATTCTTGGCAGTATCATTGGTGCCCACGTGGAGAAGCAGGAAGGGGTAGCGATCCGAGGGCTTGATGAGTCTCGGCAGTCTCTCCGTCACATTGCGAATCTTAGCCTCCTGGCAAGCAGCAGACTTCTCGGTTTTCCCGGTCAGGGCGGCAGATAGATGACTCAGTCCCCCGGAGGAGAGAGTCCCTGACCACCACCACCCGCCTTCTCCTCTTGGGAGTGGTGGTCGTGGAACTCCCAACCTCAGGACATAGCATCTCATGCCTTCCAACCAGCGGAGTCTCCTTCTGCTTTCTCGCCCCAGACATATCATCTTACTTACTAACTTTACAGGAGTTGGAGAGCTTGCAACCTTGATCTGTTCCCTGCAAAGGTATCAGACAGACAGACAAAAGCCTTTCCCCTGCCTCCAGATTTGAAAGTATCTTGTCCCCTCATTGGTCATTTTGGGTCAGGTGCCAGCCAGATTACCTGAGTTTCTTAACCCTTTACAGGTAAAAGGACTTTGCCTTTGGTCAGGAGGGATTTTATAGCACTGTGTACCAAAAGTTGGTTACCTTTCCCTTTATATTTATGAGAGGCAGTATTCATAACTTCTGATACAAAAATGATGCATGCATAAAATAGGATAATCATATTCAGCAAATCATAACTTTTCCAATGATACCTCACATGACTTATTTGGCATAAAAAGGGTTGCCAATTGTCTAATGAGACAAACCCAAACACCCTTGCCCCACCCCCTACCCCGCCCCTTCTCTGAGGCCCTGCCCTGCTCACTCCATCCCCCCTCCCTCCATCACTTGCTGTTTCCCACCCTAACTCATTTTCACCTGGTTGGGAGGGGGTGCGGGCTTTGGGCTGGGGCCGAGAGGCTCAGAGTGTGGGAGAGGGCTTCAGTCTGAGCCTGAGGCAGCGGGTTCGGGTGCAGGAGGGGGTGCGAGGTGCAAGCCCTGGGAGGGAGGTTGGGTGCAGGAGAGAGCTCAGGGCTGGGGTAGGGTGTTGGGGTGCGGGCTCTTGGAGAGAGTTTGGGTGCAAGAGAGGGCTCAGGGCTGGGGCAGGGGGTTGAGGTGTGAGAGGGGGTGAGGGGTACGGGCTCTGGCCGGGTGATGATTAGCTTGGGCGGCTCCTGGACAGCGGCGCAGCAGGGCTAAGGCAGGGTCCCTGCCTGCCCTGGCCCTGTGCCGCTCCTAGAAGTGGCCGTCATGTCTCTGCGGCCCCTGGGGAGGGTAAGGGGCTCCATGTGCTGCCCCTGCCTGGAGGCTCCACCCCTGCAGCTACCATTGGCCACAGTTCCTGGCCAATGGGAGCTGTGGACTTGGTGATAGAGGCGCGGGCAGTGTGTGGAGACCCCCCGCAACCCTCCCACTCCTGGGGCTGCAGGGACAAGCCAGCCGCTTCCAGGAGCAGTGCGGGGCCAGGGCAGGCAGGGAGCCTGCCTTAGCCCCGCTGTACCACCGGACTTTTAGCAGCCTAAAATCTCCTGGTTGGCTTCAGTAGCCTCCAAGAGATAGAGCCTGATTCCAGAAGACTCCCAGCAAACCTGGAGGGTTGGCAACCCTATGCATAAAATGAATCATAATTAGGTAATAATCGTATCATAATAAATCACTAGGAAGAATATGGGGTGCAGTGTCACAACCTTGTTAATTTGCACACTTTATAAACCATTCTAAAAAAGTTAGAGCATTCATTCCCCAGTTCCCAGCAAGGATAATGCTGAACTGAGGTGTCTCATAAATACTGTAAGCCTTCATTATTTTTGCAAACTATATTACAGAACATTTATTAGCATATTGTGAAGTAGTATAAATATAATTAAAACTAAGCTGCAGTTGTCAAAATAAAAACTGAAACATTGTGTAACACATGGTTCTTTTAATTTTTGTTTGTACTTGCTAATTTGTAGTAATTAATCATTCTTGATTAAGTCTATGGGTGTTGTATGTACCTGAGGACAGAATCTGGCTCCGTGTATTATGCTTTACCTTGCGTTCATGGATAGTATTTTTTTTTGAAAGAACATATCCAGGCTCTGTAAATTAACCATTATTATTATTATTATTATTGTTGTTATTATCATCATCATCATCATAAACCCAAAGCAAAAACAAACTGTAGAAGTCACATTTCCTCTTACAGAATTCAATAGGGCCTTTCACTAGAATGGGCCTTTAAAGTATTACAGAATTCTGCTGACCAAGAATATAAATAAATCCAGCAGTCAGACCTTTTATCAGTATGCTTAGCTATCTAATCTGTCTAATTACACAGCAAATATTTTCATGTATATGTATTGTATAACATTCAACACATGGGAGGTAGCACTGGTTTAGTGGTTAAAGGACTGGGACTCAAACCTTGGTTCTTTTCCTGGATGTGTCACACACTAGCTGTTTGATATTGGACACGTCTTTTTCCCTCTCATCAGCTCTTCGTGAGGGGAAAAAACTTGGGGACAATTCAGAGATATTTCAAGGACTAGTATAAACTTTGAGACTTTGAGCAAGAGACATGCAAATATTACAAATACATTCCTACATCTGGATTTTCCTACTTTCAGTAAATTATTTGTAGCAGAAGTTTAGCGTGCCAAAAAAAAAAGGCAGCAGCTAGCTAGCTCCATTTACTAATGGTAACACTGCAAAGTAAATTCTGAAGACAGAGCACGTTGGGATCTTCTCTGGCAGAATATGACCAGGTCAGTGCATCTAAATCAGAGGTGGTCAAACTACGGCCCGCGGAACTGTCCTGCCCAGCCCTTGAGCTCCAGGCCGGGGAGGCTAGCCCCGGCTCCTCTCCTTCTGTCTCGTTTCCCCCACCATGGCAGCCTCAGCTTGCCGTGCCACCAGCACTCTGGCTTGCCGCTGCTGCCGGGCAGTGCGGTGGTGTGGCTGGCTCCGGCCGGCCGATGGGGCTGTGAGTTCCTGCTGCTCTGAGCGGCATGGTAAGGGGGGGAGTGGAAGGGAGGGTTGGATAAGGGGCAGAGGGTCCTGGGGGGGGGCAGTCGGGGACAGGAAGCAGGGGGCAGAGGTTCGGGGGGGGCGGTGAGGGGATGGGGAGCAGGGGGGTTGGATAGGCGTGGGAGTCCCGGGGGGCCTGTCAGGGGGCGGGGGTGTGGCTAAAGGGTGTGTGTGTGAGGGTTGGATGGGGTGGGGGTGGTCAGGGGACAAGGAGCAGGGGGGGTTGGATGGGCAGTCCGGGGGCAGGACATGGGTGGGGGCGGATAGGGGGTGAGGGCCAGGCTGTTTGCGGGGGCACAGCCTTCCCTACCCGGCCCTCCATACAGTTTCACAACCCTGATGTGGCCCTTGGGCCAAAAAGTTTGCCCACCCTTGATCTAAATCCTCTGACCCAGGAGCTTGCAAATAATCTCATCCTAATAGTGGAAGCACTTTTGTTAGCAATATACCATGTCAGAGGGAGAACAAATGAAAATTACTGAATGTATTCTGAATGTATTCTCTGCAACTTCTATGCAGGAGACAACAGTAATCCCTAGGACCTGTATAATTTAAATATTGGAGTCAGCTCGTAATTCCACAACACATGCTTCTCCAAAAACAAAATTAGTAGTCTTAATCCAGAACCAATAAAGCCCTCAAATAGAAAATATTCTGTTAATAAAGTAGCTAATCTGTTACATCTTTATTTAAAAAAAGAAGACATTTTTGGAGTTCACTTTAAGAGTAAGTACATAGGGCCAGTTAATGAATGAAACCTTAACATGTAGTGTTACTGTATATGTCATTTGGAGTCTTCAGAGCTTTCAAGAGCTACTTTAATCTTATATTTTTTTTGGTGAGGGTGAATGTTATTGCTTCCATAGTTTCTAAAACTATATCATTTTCTCTCCCATACTGATGGAGAATATCCTATCAATCTCAGCATTTGTGTCCTTGCGACAAAATTCTTTAAAAGATGTAGCTTTTCTTGACTTTATTCTTAGCTGATTAACTTTTAGCTGTATGCCATATAGTTTTAGCCATGTTGGTCCCAGGATATTGGAGAGAAAAGGTGGGTGAGGTACTAGCTTTTATTGAACCAACATCATTCTCTCACCAACAGAAGTTGGCCCAATAAAAGATATTACCTTACCCACCTTGTCTAACCTTTAGCTGATCACTTAACAGGAAATTGATAATTACAGAGTAGTATTTTGTTAATCTGGTGCTTGTAAAACACATTTTTAAGCCTTATGTTCTGTATTCACTACAATTATAGAGAATAAAAAAATAAACTATGTAGTCATGACATCAAATTTCATTGCAGATTGAATCCACGTAGCTCACTAGAGGGTGCTCTCTGCTAGTGGATTCAATTGAAGATACCATAGAATTATTCTATTTTAGTTTCATTTCCAGTTACTGTACCTGTGATCCAAGAGGGAAGCCAGTTGTTGTAGCAAATCATTTGTGTATTCATATTAGTGCTGACCTAGTAAAGTTTAATAAACTCTGATATTCAGTGATGGTTTAATAAACTCTGATATTCAGTGATGATGAGACCTACCTCTTCTACAGAGCTTTTCAGCAGTAGATCTCAAAGCACTTTACAAAGGAGATTAGTATCATCGACATTTTACAGGTGAAGAAATTGAGGCACAGAGGTTAGGTGACTTGCACAAGTTTAATTGGGCTAGTGACAGAGCTGGGAATAGAGCTCAGGGCTCCTGCATCCCAGTTCAGTGCCCTGTTGTCTGGACCATACTGAAAAAGGTGGAAGCTCCATCACTAGAGATATTTAACACTTGACTGGTCAAAGCATAGGTACATATACTACAGAGACAAATTCTGCAGTGATCAGAATAGGGTAGACTGGCAAGATAACGGGTCTCATTCCATTTTGAATCTTTGTGATTTTGAGTAAGAATGCTCCTCAAAGCAGTTTATTTTCCATCAACTTTCAAATCCTATTTTATAAACTGTCTTCCTTTTCTTCTCCTACACCCCTCCACTCAAAAAAAAAAAAATCCTTTTGATATGTGGAAGAAATTTCTAATTTCCAATTTTTTTTTGTGTGTGTGTGTGTGTGTGTGTGAAGGTGTCAGAGCGGGTAGAGAGAAGACTTCAAGAGATAGAACAAGAAATGCGCACAGAAAGGCAGCTGGTAGAAAGACGCCAGGACCAACTAGGACATATGTCTGTGCAGTTGCAGGAGGTATGGAAGATAGTTACGTTAATTTCTTGCTGTACTTGCGAGCCTGGCTCAGACAAGGAAGAAAGGGGTCAGGTGTCGCTTTTCCATGGTTAAAAGTACGTACATTAACTAGCTCTGCTGGATATACCACTGACAGTGATAAGCTATAGAGTCTGTCATTCCCTGATGCAGTGTTGCTAGTGTTAAATGTTTCTTGTTAGTGGCACACAGATCCTAAGAAAAAGTCTGGTTCCTGGGTTTGATCCATTTAAAAGTGTTTATACTGTGTTTTTTATTCTAAAATTGAACTATTTAGTAATAGTGAGCAATCACTTTTTGAGTACTGTTCTATGGGCCAATTAAATGTAACGTACTCCACCTTTCCAGTGCTGTGAAATCATCTGCACTCAAAGTGAATTAAATTTGGTGAGCCACAAGAATAGTGCTGAGGAGATGACCTCAATTACTGTTCATTTTAGAAAAGAAAATTAGGAGAATTTTTTTCCCTGACTTTTTTTCCCCCTCTTTCTTTAAAAAATGTACAAAATACACAAAAGAGAAGCAAGGAGCTTGCTTCCAAAACTAATACATGAGAAACCAGGAAGACTGAATATTTTGCATTCTAATTTTTGATTTGACTAAGAGTTTGAGCTATGATTTGGAATACGATTTTTGACTGTACAATGGGGATCACTGCTGATATGAAATGTTTAATATTTTGTCACTTTAAGGGGCGACCTGTATGCTTTTAAAAAGGCAACTGTGGATTATACACTGCAGTGGAAACTGAAGTGGATTAATTTATATTGACACTTTCTGTTTTGTAGAGGGCTAGAAATTCCCCTTAATGGTCATATTTAAGAAGATAACATACTCTTTTAATAGGGAAAAAAATTATGCTTATCAAAACGTTTGTAGTACTTTGCCGATTGGAAGTCAGTAACAGCTTTACATTTCTACCTCCTCTTCCTGCCTTGTAGATAATGAGAGGTGGGTGAGAGTGCTTCATTAGGATGGGCAGGAATGCTGTCCCTAGCCTCTATTTGCCAGAAGCTGGGAATGAGCGACAGGGAATGGATCACTTAATGATTACCTGTTCTGTTCATTCCCTCTGGGGCACTTGGTACTGGCCACTGTCGGAAGATAGGATACTGGGCTCGATGGACCCTTGGTCTGACCCAGTAGGGCCAGAAGAGGAAAGTATTTCTTAGGATATGCTCTCAGAAGAGGAAAGTATTTCTTAGGATTTTCTGAGAGAAAAATTCTTCAAATATTTATACATCAGTGTTCAGACTTTGTTAGTGTCCATTTTGTGGACATACGTTTAATGAGAACTGTTTGATGTATGATTTGGTACTGTTACCTGCTGACATAAATACATTTCCTTTTTTGCCCTTTATAAGGAGTAATGATTTACCTTAAGGACATTTTTGACAGTTGGGAATTAATTTTCAAATTGAAGACTGATGTTTTGTTAATGATGAATATGTTCTGTGTGTATGTTTCCCAAGAAAGATGTATGCTTCCATAATCTTTGTTGCAGCACTTTGGAACAATATTTTGCACTTTTAATGGCTGATGTTAAATTTTATGCTATTGCATCTTCTGGTGAAGGTAGAACAATATAATCTCTAAACACTTTGCTGAGTTAAACAGCAGTTTGGACAAAATGCATTCGAGAATAATTTTGAAAAAGAGCATTTTAGTACTTTAATCCTACTTCATGCTTTGAAATAGTGGTTAGATGGATCATTGGTAGTGGCTCATTGTCAAAGGCCCCAATCCTGAAATGATCTTTGTATGGGTGTAGTCCCCACGGAAGTGTGTAGGATTCTGGACAGGCCAAGGGGTCTCCCTGTATGGAGCTCACTGAAGATTGCCCCTAAGGTGGAAACTGAGAATTCTTCTTTCTCAGATTACTCAAGGGAAAACAGTGGACAGAATAGGCAGCAATATTTCAAGCTTCCATACACTGCCTCCTGGAGAAATTGCCTCACTCATTCTTTGGCTTTTTTGTTGAGACTGACAACAAGACGGCTGATTAAGGACAGTATTAGTGGTAGGTTTTGTGATGAACATCTGTCAGCTGGAAATTGTACTGAGATCCCCAATTTATTTCCTAAACTAGACCACAGAATATCCAGCAGATGGTGCTGACTTTTTGCTACTGCTGACCAGGGCTGACTTGAAGTGAGAGGCTCTTTATCTTGTTACCAGTACTGGAAGAGCCATCCCCCCTAATTGCATATAAAACCTTAACCATCTGTCACAAGGTAGCTGGTCCCTGTAGATAGATGAAGCCCAGTGACCCTGGACCAAAGCAGGTGAGCCCAATCTAGCTAATTAAAGATGGCTGGGCTATACCTGGGCCTATAAAGGGCTGCTAGTAGACAGCTGGAAGAGGAAGGACCGAGACAGGTTGAGCCCTAGGAAGGCAAAGCCACACGGGAGTGGAGCTAGCTCCTCTAATGTGTCCTTGGAGCAAGGGGCCAGGGAAGCAGTCCTATGGCTGCTACTCCACACAAGGAGCGGAGCTGATTGCATCTGGGAACCTCCCAGGATCTGGAGTGCTAGAAACGGCTGGGAGGGGTGGCCCTGAGGCCAAGGATTGAGTTAAGATTGTTTTCTGTTTGTTTGTTAACTATTGTTAAGAAAATAAACCTCCTTGACTGAGACTGGGTATGGCAGCGCATGCTTTGGAGCTGGGGTGAAGCTCCTGCCTGGTGAGATCAGCCTCTACAGGGAGAAATTTCCTTTTGCTGTTGTGTATATTGGTTTCAAAGGGTCAGGCAGGTAATAGTGGGAATGTTTTAGTTTTTTAAGATGTCAGGGATCAGCACTTTTCCACCTGGTCACTGCCAGTTCAGGGCTAGCTCATGAGAAGACTTATTAGTTCCCAAAGTATTTTTATTGAGTTGCCAATAAACATTTTACAGTAGCCTCTCCAAAATGTCAATTTTAGCAGAATCTGCTATTATTATATATTAATACTTCATAATATGCTTATAAAGTATTGGTTTCCAGTCCTGCAGGAGGGTAACAGAACTATATCACTCTTTTGCTATATCCTTAGTTTGGTGTCAGAGTAACAGCCGTGTTAGTCTGTATTCGCAAAAAGAAAAGGAGTACTTGTGGCATCTTAGAGACTAACCAATTTATTTGAGCATAAGCTTTCGTGAGCTACAGCTCACTTCATCAGATGCATACTGTGGAAAGTGTAGAAGATCTTTTTATATACACACAAAGCATGAAAAAATACCTCCTCCCACCCCACTCTCCTGCTGGCAATAGCTTATCTAAAGAGATCACTCTCCTTACAATGTGTGTGATAATCAAGGTGGGCCATTTCCAGCACAAATCCAGGGTTTAACAAGAATGTCGGGGGGGGAGGGGAGGGGTAGGAAAAAACAAGGGGAAATAGGTTACCTTGCATAATGACTTAGCCACTCCCAGTTTCTATTCAAGCCTAAATTAATTGTATCCAATTTGCAAATGAATTCCAATTCAACAGTTTCTCGCTGGAGTCTGGATTTGAAGTTTTTTTTTGTTGTAATTTAGCAACTTTCATGTCTGTAATTGCGTGACCAGAGAGATTGAAGTGTTCTCCGACTGGTTTATGAATGTTATAATTCTTGACATCTGATTTGTGTCCATTTATTCTTTTACGTAGAGACTGTCCAGTTTGACCAATGTACATGGCAGAGGGGCATTGCTGGCACATGATGGCATATATCACATTGGTGGATGTGCAGGTGAACAAGCCTCTGATAGTGTGGCTGATGTGATTAGGCCCTGTGATGGTGTCCCCTGAATAGATATGTGGGCACAGTTGGCAACGGGCTTTGTTGCAAGGATAAGTTCCTGGGTTAGTGGTTCTGTTGTGTGGTATGTGGTTGCTGGTGAGTATTTGCTTCAGGTTGGGGGGCTGTCTGTAGGGAAGGACTGGCCTGTCTCCCAAGATTTGTGAGTGTGTTGGGTCATCCTTCAGGATATGTTGTAGATCCTTAATAATGCGTTGGAGGGGTTTTAGTTGGGGGCTGAAGGTGATGGCTAGTGGCGTTCTGTTATTTTCTTTGTTAGGCCTGTCCTGTAGTAGGAGACTTCTGGGAACTCTTCTGGCTCTATCAATCTGTTTCTTCACTTCCGCAGGTGGGTATTGTAGTTGTAAGAATGCTTGATAGAGCTCTTATAGGTGTTTGTCTCTGTCTGAGGGGTTGGAGCAAATGCGGTTGTATCGCAGAGCTTGACATTGGGTCCAGCACAGAATATAGCAAGTCCCAGATCTCGTAGCTGTGATTTGTGCATTTAGATATGAGAATTCAATACACGCTTTCAGGCACAATAGACTTAGTAATTTCACTAAGGAGTTTTAAATGTTCTTATTTAACTGATTAACCTGCTCGAAAGGTTGAGTTATAGAATATCAATATGACTCTTTGGTTGAAATCCTGGCTCTGTTGAAGTCCATGGTAAAACTTCCATTGACTTCAGTAGGATCAGAATTTTTCCCATCATCTTTTGTAAAACAGCATGAAAAACATATAGGAAGTTTTTAAAAAGTTTGTCTCTCAGATGAATAAAAGAAAAAGTCCTTTTTGTTTTCCAAGACACTTTTCAAAATATTGCTATTAAAAATAGAGCCTTGAAATGGGAAATATTAATTGTCCCAAAATGTCTCCATTCAATATTGGGTCTGAATGGTTTTTAAAGGTATGTTACTAAACTAGTTGCAACTGTATAATTTAGGTATTGATATTAGTTACATTCATTAAATCAAACCAGTTCAAATATGCCTTTCAGCTTTTGTAATTGAGACATCATTTTAAGATTTAAATGTTGATTCTGGTAAATATTGAAGAAAATGCAATGAAGGCAACTGGCCACTACTTGTCAGTGTTTCACCATCCTACAAAAGCCATCATACTAAATTTAACAAATGCAATTGCACACTTGCAGAGCCTAGCTGGACATGACTAACTTCTTTTCTCAGTGATTGTTTTCCATTTTTGAATGTTCAAATTTATTATTTTTATTCTACCATGTTGCTGTCATTAAATTGTTTTTTTTTTTAAATGACATGACTGTGTGTTATGTAGAATGTATTAGGAATATTTGTCCATCTTCAAATTTAACAGTTAACCCATATTTTTGAGTTTCTTTGTATATGATGTTGTGGCTGGTATGATTAAAATTTATTTTTCTAGTAGTATTTGTTTCCTTTGTTTCTGAGCTACCATGATTACTAATAGTATTTAAACACTTTGTGCATGTGAAGCAGGGTAGATGAAAATTGATGATTTTTTAAAATTTAAATACAGGTTTATTTTTAAAAATCTATTTAAAATTGAATTTGAAATTAACAGCCATTAAGACCTAAATTTATAATCTATTAAAATCATTTAGATTAAACACAAAATATTTTGTACTAGGTTTTAAAAATGTCTAGGTGCCTAAGCACCTAGAACCAGAGTCTGCTGAAGTACTAAATCAGCTTTTCACAGAAGTAGCCTCTTCTGCAAATGCAGCAACAATATTTTTTTCATTTCAGTTTATTCAACTAGTTTAGTTCAATCACTCGTTCATTCAAAGTTAAAAAAACAATTGGGAGTTGAAAAAGAAGAAAAGCTTGTTTTCTTCTACCAATCTGATTAAAAACTAAGTGGGGGAGGATGAGATCTACTAGTTTTAAAATCTTGAAAGACACAGTGACTAGAAATAATCAGTTCAATTACCTAACTACAGATAATACTTCATTTGTTTAATAAATCAATTAGTTTTAAATGCAAAACATGTTTTGATAAACTTTTGATACTTTTTTCCTTAGGTTACTACTACATTTAAGGTAGTTTTATTTAATACAAAAATGCTGGTTTTGTGCATTTTAGCTGAATTTGTATTTCCATCCAAATAGAGCTTGATGCAAATTACAAGTAAAAAATTAACTATCATCTAGTATATGCTTCATACATGCTTCATACACCATTTTCTAAAATAATAAATATAAAATGAATCAGAATAAATGTAAATAAAGCAACAATTGCTTAAACAAAGTCTTATAGATATCATCTATACTCCTGGTTAGCAAAAAGAAGCACCAAATTTAGCTTATAGGGATATCTAGTTGTAAATCAACTTGTTTTAATGGTTACCAACAAATGAGAATCTACCATCCCTAGGAAAAGAACTAAAAAGTACAAATTCAAAAAATGATCAAAATCAATGGCTTAAATCAAGGTTTCCTGCTTGCTGATATAACTCATGATTAAAATCCATCCTTGAAAACTTTTTTCCAAACTGTCTTCTTTAGTTAGAAAGAGAAACATAAATATGCACAACTAGTTTTTAGCATTAAGATGATGCATATGCAACTTATATTAAAAATCGTATGATCTTTGTTTGGCTGATCTTGAGAGTCCTTACAAACAGAGAAATGCTGTCAAGCTGTTTGTCTAAATGGGAGGGGGGAAGAGAGAAATGGAAGACTTCGGGAGTGGAGGAAAGGAGGAAATAGGGTGCATACAGAGGCCCTGACATGAGGGAGGAGATGGGGATGATGCAGGGAGTCCTTGAAGTAGAGGGGGATGGGATGATGGGACACAGGGCATTTGTGGATGAGAATGGAGGAACGCAAGGAGTCCCTGGAATGTTCAGTGAGCTCGGCCTACAGCAGCAACTAAATGTGCAGTCCTCTAGCAGTTCTTCTTCCCGCTCCCACACCACTTGTCCATCTTCACTTACTACTTGCTGCCTTACTGAGAATACAAGCTCTTGGGCAAAAAGACTTGTCTGTTTATATTTTGTTAAAATGCTGTTTGCATCAGTGGCACTGTATGAACCAAAATAGTTCTTCGAGTGCTTGCTCATGTTCGTTCCATGCTAGGTGTGTGCACGCTGCTTGCACTGTTGCTGGTGATTTTTCCCTTAGTGGTATCCGTTGGGTCAGCTCTAGCGCCCTCTGGATCTGCATGTGTATGCACTGGTGTAACACTCTGTACCCCAAAGCAAGACCCTGGCACCCCATATTTGCCATGGTGATATGATTATGATATGTTTTGTACAAAGCATGCCTTGTGAAATATCATTTTAAGTCTTGATCTGTAGAACGTTAATATCCTGTTGGATTGTATGTGCTATCATTGTATGGGAAGTTACGAAGTTTTGCTATGTGTATGTTACTGAAATATGTTGTAAATTGGAAACACCCAAAACCAGCCTTTGAGGTACAACAATGGGGCAGACAGAGATGATGGCCCATTAAGCAGAATACACACTCTCAAAGACTACCTCAGGAACTGTATACAATGGAGACCTCTCAGAGAGAGCCCATAGACAATGGAGACTGCTTGACTCATATCATAGCAAAAGTTCTTTCCAGCAAGCTGGAAGAACCTATAAAGGATGGGAAATACATAATCATTTGTCCTCTCTCCCCTCACAACACCTGGAAACACATCTGGAGAACAAAGACTTTGAACGGGAGAGGTGGTCCCAGGCTGAAGAGGAAAATTCCAGACTCTGTATTAAGGAACGATACCATGAGGGTGAGACACTACTTGATTCAGATCCTGTCTAGTTTATTGAATTCAGATTTCAATTTTACTTTTATTTCTTAGGTAACCAACTTTGAGCTGTATGCTTATTACTTATAATTACTTAAAATCTATCTTTCTGTGGTTAATAAATCTGTTTTATATTTTCCCTAAAAGTGTGTTTTGCTTGAAGGGCTGGGAAATCTGCTCAGGAACAAGAACTGATGCATGTCTTCTTTGCAATGAGGGAGGTGAGGACTGGGTGATAAACATACATTGGTTAGGCTTCTGACCAGGGCAAGACAGTACAGCTCTGGGGTCCTAGGCTGGGGAGCTGTGGGGAATTGGAGCCTCTCTATTGTTGGTTCATGAGTGGCAGAGAGATTGTTCATGTAACTCAGTTGGGTGTGTCCCTGCCTGTGGATGTCTGTGTAAGTGCAATACCTGGAGAGGTTTGCAGCTTGTCACAGCATCAAAGTGTAAGAGGGAGCCCAGGTTGGTATGCCAGAAGGCTCAATGGTACCCCAGTTCCAGGTTGCAACCTGGAGAACCCGTCACGGATCGTATAAAGGGCAGTGCTGGCCTTGTACCCTCTCAATTCCGGCATCCGGAAGCAGGAGGGAACAAGTTGTGTCAGGCACCTTCCTAGCACCAGGTCCCCTGGCACCATCCAGGGGCAGGCCTACCTGATCCCGGCATCCCACTCGCCGGCATGCCACTAGTCCGTAGAACCCCAACACCATATGGAAGCGTATGCAGGTAGAGCTGCACCATGGTCCCCGAGAGAGGAATCCTCTTTGGGGTCCAAAGGGGAACCCTATGTACTGCCAAAAGCCCACTACCTGTACCCAGCCTACTCCCCACCAAACTTCACTGCTGGTCCCCCTGTGGGCATCTGGCCAGTGCGTCACTGGCTGATGCAGTGGCCCTACTGGAACCCCTGGGGGTTCCCCCAGAACTGGGGCCTGCTTCCCACCGCTCCTACTCGGTGGCCTCAGAGAGATGGGTTACTGATCTTTCCTGCTCGGCACCAGATCTAGACTCCAGTACTGGCCCCGGTACTGAAATCCAGGAGATGCCGTCAGTGGACATAGCTGAGGAAGAGGAAGGAGCCCCTCCTGTGGTGCAAGCAGCCTCCTCCTCCTCCCCAGATGAGGCTGTTGCAGGTCCCAGTAGCCTACTTCCCCAGGATGGCTTCAGGGCCCTTCAGGACCTTCTGAAGTGGATCACTTGAAACCTGGGTTTGGAGATAGAAGAGCTCAGTGACATCGCACAGCTTCATTGATGTCCCGATTGCAGCAGCTCCATCCAGAGTGGCCCTGCCCATCAATGAGGCGGTGATGGGACCAGTCAAGGCCCTATGGAAAACTCCTCCTTCTCTGGTTTTCACTTCAAAGAGGCAGAGAAAAAGTATTATGTTCCAGCAAGTGGATCTAATTACCTGTACTTGCACCCTCCCCCGGGGTCCCTGAGGGTGTCTGCAGCTAACAAAGGGGCCAGGCAGGGCCAGTCGAGTGCTACCCTGAAACAAAAAGACACTAAGAAACTGGATCTTTTCAGAAGAAAGGTTTATTCCATGTGTAGCCTACAACTGCATATGCCAATCAGTAAGCTTTACTGGGGAGATACCATTTTAATCTATGGGCCTCCCTCAATAAGTTCAAAGACTTTCTGCCTCAAGAGTCAAAACAGGAGTTTGCAGGTAAGAACAGGCCGGGACCTCTCCTTAGGCGGTTCTGGATGCTGCTGATTTGGTGGCTAAGATAATGGCCTCTGTGGTCACCATGAGGCGCTCTTCCTGGTTCCAGTCCTCCAGCCATCCCCACAATTCAGGACCTCCCATTTGAAGGCTCCTCCCTTTTCTCGGAGCAGACGAGACTTCATGTACTGAAGGACTCAAGGGCCACCCTTTGATCCTTAGGCTTGTACGCTCTGCCTCCAGAAAAACTTCAGCTCGCAGCAGCCTCTTGGGTTCTCTGGATCTCCAAAACAGGAGCCCTACAAAAGAAAAGGCAGAGGTTATAAATGGCTTCAACCACTCCTGCCTACCTCAGGCTCCCAGTCAGGGCCTCAGAGATACTTTTGTAGCAGGCCTTTTGAAGGTGCGTGTGAGGGTGCTGTACCAGTTGCCGCTTCAGATCTGCCCCCCGCTTTCATTTTTGGAGAGTCTGTCTCTCTTTGACCCTGCTTGGGCATCCATAACATCGGAATGATGGTTCCTGAGTACAGTGACAGTCGGATATACCCTTCAGTTTTTATCCACCACTCCCTGCCACTTTCCACCCCCCATCTTGGATCTGTATCACCTCAATGGATATCTCAAGAAACTGAGGTTCTGCATGGGCTCTCTGGCTTCTATCGTTCCCTCCCTGGACCCAGAAAACTGGTATACTGCCCTTGACTTAAAGAAAACATGCTTTCACATTTCTATCTCCTGTGGCCACAAAATTTCTTAGGTTTGTAGTGTGTCATTGCCACTACCAATTCCCTTCCCATCAGCCTATTGGCTCAATCCTTTACCCTGTGTCAGGAGGCCATTGGTCTATGAGACTTGTGTGTGAAACACTCCATTCATCTTGAGGTGTCTCATCTCCCAAGAGCTTGGAACGTATTAGTGATCATTTCAGCTGGTCCTTCTCCTCTCACCACAAGTGGTGTCTTCACCCAGAGTTCATCACTGTCATCTTCCAAAAGTCGGGGTCTTCCCAGGTGGACCTGTTTGCCACCAGTTCTGTTTTCTGTGCAGTCTCCCTCTCTGACACCTTCCTGCTCTTGTGGGCAGATTGTCTACTATATGCCTTTCTCCCAATCCCCTTGGTTCACAGGGTTCTTCTGAAAATCAAATGGGACAAGCCAAGAATCTTCCTAATAGCCCCAGAGTAGCCATGCTGGCATTGATTTGGCATGCTTCTGGACCTCTTGGTGGCAGTGCCACTCTCACTCCTACTCCACCTAGACTTGATTTCACAAGACCATGACCGCTTACTTCACCTGAACCTTGCGTCCCTGCACTTGACTGCACGGATGCTTCGTGGCTGAACCCTGAAGAATAGGCCTGCTTGGAACAAGTTCAACATGTCTTGCTAGTTAGTAGTAGCCTTCCACCAGGGCTACCTACTTGGCCAAGTGTAAACGTTTCACTTGTTGGGCCTCCAAACGGGTCTCCATCTCGATCTTCTCTTCAGTTGATCTTGGATTATTTGCTCCACTTAAAGCAGCAAGGTCTAGCACACTATTAAGGTCCATTTGGCAGCCATCTCAGCCTTCCACCCTGCAGTAAATGGCATATCGATGTTCTCTCACAAAATGATAGTCTGGTTTCTCCAGGGGATTGGAAAGACTCTGTCCTCAAGTTTGCAAACCACCCCTCTCCATGGGACTTAAACCTGGTCCTGTCAAGGCTTACTTGAGCAGTTAGCATTGTGCTCACTACTACTTCTCTCCTGGAAGGTTGCCTTCCTGGTAGCGATTACCTCGGCCAGAAGGGTCTCTGAGATCAGGGCCTTACGTCAGAACCAGCTTATCCGGTGTTCTTCAAGGACAAGGGCCAACTGAGCCCTTCCTGCCAAAGGTGGTGTCACAATTCCATAACAACCAAGTCATCTTTCAGCCTGTCTTCTTCTCAAAACCTCAAAAAAGCTCTGAGGAACAACTGCTTCATATGTTGGATGTTAGGCAAGCCCTCACCTTTTTATATTGAGAAGACTAAGCCCTTCCACAAATCCACACAACTCTTTTGTAGCTATAGCAGAAAGGATGAGAGAGATACCTGTGTCAACCCAAAGAATCTCATCCTGGATAACCGCCTATATTTGGGCTTGCTACGAGCAGGCAAGCATCCCGCCTCTGGCCATCGTGACCACTCATTCCACAAGAGCCCAGGCATCATCATCAGTGTTTCTTGTGCAGATACCCATCCAGGACATCTGCAGAGCCACAGCCTGGTCGTCTGTTCATACCTTCGTATCCCACTACACCATTACCCAACAGGCCCAAGACGATGCCAGTTTTGGGAGAGCAGTGTTGCAGTCAGCACATCCATGAAGTGCAAGCCCAGCTCCTGGGGTATTGATTGTGGATCACCTAGGATGGACTGGACATGAGCAAGCACTTGAAGGAAAAAATGGTTACTAACCTTTTGTTACTATTCTTTGAGATATCTTGCTCACATTCATTCCATGACCCACTCTCTTACCCCTCTGTCAGAGTTTCTGGCAAAAAGGAACGGAGAAGATGTGGGTTCGACAGTGCCCCTTATACCGGTGCATACACATGCAGCTCCAGAGGGTGCTAGAGCCAGCCCAATGGATACTACTAAGGGAAAAATCTCTGGCAGCAGTGCATTCAGCATACACACACCTGGTATGGAATGGACATGAGCAACACATCTTGAAGCACAATCGTTTCAAAAGGGTAGTAACCATTTTTTGCTACCTATTCTAGCCCAGGCTAGAGATAGAGGCATGTTTTTATACCACAAAGCCAGGAGTACAGTTTTGGGGCAATGGTCAGAGTCTTCTCTGTTCTTCTAATAAGTGCAGTGGCGTAGGAGGCACAATGGCATATTCATTTGGAAGCAACTTGCATGGTTGATTTTCTTCAGTCCCTTGTAAATAATTGTAATACTCTTTTGGTTATTCCAGACATATCTTTTTTTCTCACCTAGCTTTAAATTTATGTAAATATTCTGAGTTATAACAGAGTATTTTATTTGGCCCAAATGATAAGTGGTTTACCTACTCATTGTGATAATCTCTTCTCAAATTGGGTTCCGATAGATGATTTATAAGAACTTTCTAAACTAATTCCACCAACTCTGCCTCAAGGAATTCTTTCACAAGAAAAATGTCACCAACCTCAACTATCACATCTCCACCAACAGTTATATAAGAAAAAAGAATCATCTGCCTGGACATCTCCAGTGGACAAAACCACACATTGGATCATTACATCGGTTGCGTCAGCGCAAAAAAAAAAAAGATTGTGAAATCCTCAACCAACATTACATTCACCACAATCTCTGCACCACCAAAAAGATTTCTATTCAGCCCCTGAAATTCAGCCACCAGGTAGTGATTGAAGCAACAGACAATACAGACACCATCATAGTCCTCAAAATTCATCCATCTCCTTGTCACCCACCACAACTTTACATTTTACAACAAATATTGTCCAAACCATGGGAAGAGCCGTGGATATTAGGATGGCTCCCCAGTATGACACTCTCTTCATGCCACCTCAAGGAAGAACTTCTGGAAAAATGCACACAAAACCAGCAATATACAGGAGGCACATCAATGATATTTTCTTCTTCTGAAAAAAGAAAAGGAGTACTTGTGGCACCTTAGAGACTAACCAATTTATTTGAGCATGAGCTTTCGTGAGCTACAGCTCACGAAAGCTCATGCTCAAATAAATTGGTTAGTCTCTAAGGTGCCACAAGTACTCCTTTTCTTTTTGCGAATACAGACTAACACGGCTGTTCCTCTGAAACCTTTCTTCTTCTGGACAGATGACATAAACTACCTCAGAGATTTCCACCACTATATCAACAACCACTGCCTATCCATCAGATTCTTTCTAGAACACTCTTATACCAGCATCAACTGGACACCATGATCAGCTTCAACAATGGAACCTACAAATGACTATACAAAAGAAACCCATGTATTACCTTCAGAGATCCAGTAATCAGCCCAGCCACACTAATAAATCTGTTATCTACAGCCAGGCACTCAGATACCATAGAATTTGCTAAGTAGAGAAAGTCTGGGATACATACCTAACCACACTTAAAACTTCCTTCACTAAACAAGGACTCACCATCAGAAAAGTAAATTGCATCATGGAATGGGCCACCCAAATAACTGGAAGAATCTGCTTCAATAGAGGGGGAAAAGAATCCCTAGTGATTGTACACCACTAGTTGTCACCTACCACCCCACACTAGAACCCGTATGAGGTATCCTCAAACAATTACAACTCATGCTTGATGAAGACCACAACCTTAAAAAAATCTTTCCCAAACCCCTCTTCTGGCTTCAAGCAACCCCCACAACCTCACCATCAGAAGCAAGCTCTCCACAGATAAGAGCACACCAACTCAAAGTGATACCAGCTCCTGCCATAACAACAGATGCAAAATCTTCAGTCATATCTCCATTGCTATGATGATCCATACTCACCCTCCCCCCAAAAATACACCTTTTAAGATCCATGGGTCCTACACATGCCTATCACAACGTATGGTGTAACTCATCCAGTGCATCAGATGCCCCAACAACTGTTATGAGAGTAAACTGAGACACAAGGCCATCCTTAGGCATATGCAGCATACGCAGCTGCGTAGGGCACCCGAAAATTTGGGGCACCCTGGGTCTTAGTGTCCACCCATCCGCCTCTTCCTATCCTTGTTCTGACCCTTCCTGCAATCTTCAAACACAGCTGGCTGCTGCAGCCTGGTGAGGCTTCCTCCAGAGGGGATCTAGTTCTTAAAAATAAAAAAGCCTTCCTGCCTGCAGACCTATTAGCACAACATTGAAACTGTTAAAGAGCCATTCAAGGGATAATGAAGCCATTTAACAGGCATTTGCTAACACTCAGGTATATACTGTCAGTTTCTGAATTTACTGACCAAAACAGTTGTGCATTACTGTAATATTTACTCAGAATATGTTAGTCTACAGGACCTTACTTTAAATTTTGCTTTAAAAATATTTCATTAGTGTGTTGCTGAAGATTATAAAATCACATCTTTAAAAAATCTTTGTATAGCTTTTTAGATGAACAATCTGAGTATTCATCTTTAGCCTTAAATGCTTGGATCTTGAGACATATAGTTTGTTTTTAAAAATAAATCCTTCAAAATGAACAGAAATAAACCTAATTGCATCTTTCTAAACATTCCAAATAAGTTCCAAATAAGTAGTTCTAGGTATGATCTGATGATTTATGATCATACCTGACTTAAAGCTTCTCATAGCATAACTGCCCCCTATTCCCCTTTTTCCCAGAGAACACAACAGACACAAAAGGGAAGATTTTTTTCCCCCCATTTTAAAAAGTTCTAGCCTTCCCATTGGCTCTTTTGGTCAGGTGCCCACTCCCTTTACCTGGGGACTTTTTTACCCCTTTACAGGTAAAGCAAGCAGAGAACAGCCACCAACAAAGACTTTATAGCTAATTGGTTTCAGAGCAGCAGCTGTGTTAGTCTGTATTCGCAAAAAGAAAAGGAGTACTTGTGGCACCTTAGAGACTAACCAATTTATTGGAGCATAAGCTTTCGTGAGCTACAGCTCACTTCATCGGATGCATTCAGAGCTGTAGCTCACGAAAGATTATGCTCAAATACATTTGTTAGTCTCTAAGGTGCCACAATACTCCTTTTCTTATAGCTAACTGGCGGCTAGGTGCCCATAAAAGGGGGCTACACCCCTTCATTTATCACAGTACGTTTTGGTAAATTGAGATGACATATTGATTTCTAGGTTGTCTTCTGTGGATTAAGGTGCACTGCTGACGTAAAGACACATACTATCCACTCTCTAACCCCAGATCAGTGTTCCTGGCATTAGCAGTGTTGGGAGCCCTAGTGTAGACTTCCTGTGAGCAGACATGTTTTCAGCAGACTACTGATAATTGATACAGTGTTGACAGGCATCAGGCTGCATACACCAACTTCTAATGTTGCTAACACAGATGAAGCTGATTTGGGGTTAGTGATGGTAGGAGGTAAGCAGACAAATATTCAAAATGCACAGTAATGGATATAACTAAAAAGGAGGGATTTTCCCCCTTGAATTAGTCAGAAAAGGGTCAAATTTTGAAGATTACCTTAAAAAGATTTTAAAATGTTGGGCCTTTGTTCTTTATACTATATAAAGATGATGTCAGAGCTTTTCTTTTTTAAGCTTTTTTTTTTTTTTTTTTTTTGGAAACCTTAATACCAGGAATGTCAGCTCTGTTCTTCCCTAGTTTTGCTGGAGAACCTCTTTGGGGCAAGGTGGGAAGAGGGGAGTCATAGAGCATGTGTGTAGTGAACTTCTGCACTTTCAGTTGAAAGGCTTGGGATGTTGAACCTTTAACAAAGGTATTTCTACAGTGATTCATTAGTCAGTGGAATTGATGTTAATACTCACACAGTTTTACAGTAGCTGATTAAACTTCAATTTCAGTCCTTTGATTCTTGTTATGGCATAATTTCCTCAGTTTTCCAGTCATCATAACTTTATTCCAGCATCTGAATTTTTAATATATATTTTTTAAAACAGGAAAATACACCGATCTATTTTGATTAAAAACCAAAAACATAACTTCCAAGATTTTGTATATATCATTTGGAGGAAAGGGGGAAGGGGTTTAACACAATCCCAGTTTTTTCCCTCTCTTTCAAGTTACCTTTTTAAAGTCAAAATGTAAAAGGAAAAGTTTTAAGAATGAAAACCAGGCTCAATTGAAGTCCATTGTAATTTTTCCATTGGCTTGGATGAGGCCAGGATTTCACACCAAAGGTATAGTGAGGAAAATAGTGTTTCAGGCAATTGGCTGCAGTCCACAATAATCAGAGTGGGTGGGTCCCAAAAGCTAAAAAAATATTTATGGATCAGGAGAGATTCCTTAAATTGGGAAATAATAGTGTGGCCCAAGGAGAACTAAAACAGGGTTGGAAGGGTTGTTTCCTGCTGGAAGGGCTCTCCGCTCTTGGAAGCGGCTGGGAAATGGATGTTTTGTACTGGAAGGGCTGTCTGTTCCTGGAATCTGTGGTGGATTCAGTAAAGATAGTTGGGAAGATGACAGATGTATGAGATCTAATAGAACCCTGGATGTTGGAAGAGTATAATGGGGAGTTATTTTGGAGCTCTAATAAGCCAGCTAGCTTGGTGACAATGCAGGGTGAAGAAACACTGGTTTACAGCAAAGGAGCAAACAATTATTGATTTAAGACTTGATTCAGAGCAAGTCATGTCAGTATAGCTAATTGATCTACCAAGCAGAGTCCCCAGGCAATATGTAGGGTGGGAGGGTGGGTGACATCAGTGGGGTTGCAGAGGACGGAATTTGGATATGAATATGTGTGGCAAAATGTGTGCACTAGTGTAAATAGTATCTATGATGTATACTGACATGCATGCTTGTTTTACTGTGATTCTGATCTCATACCATAGGCTCAGAGTTAAAGGTAGGAAAGATCTATTTGATAACTGAGTGTGTTCTCTTGAAGGACAGATATAGTCCCCTGATAGTCCCTATTTCCTCCCAAAGTTAAAAAGACATCACAACCATCATTTCAGGCACCTGCAGTCTTGTAAAACACTTTCCCTAAATTTTCAAAAGTGATAAAAGAATTTTGAGTACACAATTTGACATACCTTAGAGATCTGATTTCCTCCCCCTGCCCTGAGGTGGGTGCTCATCAGTTTCTGAAAATCAAGTCTCCTTAAGATATTTCAAGTTGGAGATTCAAAAATCAAGACACCCAAAATCAGTAATCACTTCTGAAAATTTAGGCCATGCATGTTTACACACAGATGTTTCTAACATTGTTCATTTTGGACAAGAAATACAGGTGTTGCAGCCAGTCCTTTCAGTTCAGTCTCAACCCTCCTGTAACCGCACTGATGTCTGTTCACTGAGAATCTTCGCTATTCCTCTGTACACACAACAGGCCTTAGAACAGCCCAGTCTATGCCTGGGTGATCTTCGCTCTACCCTCTTATCCCTGTGCTCTCTCTGGGTATCAGTGAGAGTTTTACTAGAAAAAGATAATGGGTTTGGGTGTGCAAATAAGTTACATATAAAATATAACATTTACGTGGAGATAGCTGTATGATAAACCGCACTTATTATACACCTGACTGCACATAGTCCACTATTTCATCTCCTCAAGCACTACAATAATTCTACATCAAAGCTGAGTTTCAAACAGCTGCCATCTTTTTTTAATCAACCTGTGATAAAAATGTTTCCTTCTTTCTCCAAATATAGACTTTCTCCCCTTTGCCTTTCTAAGACAGCCAATATTCAGTTTTTCACTAGCGACAGGTTTAATATTTGATATCTTGTGATCATGCAGGATTAGAAATGGGAGCCTTACGCCACTGGAAAAGTGAGTCTCACTTTGAACATTTTTTTGGATGAAAGGTGTTTTATATATTTATAAATTATTACAGTATACTTCTCATTGGTATACAACCAGTCAGGACTTTAAAATACCATTTATCTGGGATCATAATTTTAGTACTGCTGATATAGTACATGTGTACTGGCAAATTAATTTGCATTATTTTAGAGGGAAGAGAACTTTATACAAAGGGAAAGTCAATAAAGATAAATGTTGGATGATTATGAAAATAGAATAAGTGACAGTTGTGGGGACACAACAAAATGCTACATAGGTAATTAAGCAAAACTGTATTAAGTAATTGAGACATTATAGGGGCAGAATGAAGTTTACATATTCAGCTTTAGCTGAGACATTTCTTAACATTTGAATACTTACATTGCATTAACTTAGCCTTTTGTCTTCAAAGTCTATGTGCAGATACATCATTATGGCAGCATTTGAAGCAGTTATCTGAAAGTGGTCGATCTGGAAATTAATTTTTTAAAATTGTAATTTAAAACAAAATTAGAAGAAAAGTATTTTTAGAGAATATGTAAATGTGAGATTTCAGATTCATCAACGTCATGTTTACATTAGTGTAATATTCAACAATTTGAGTTGTTTATAATGGAAATATGCAAATTTAGAGAAAAACTGTCATTAAATATTTAAATATGCCCCAGGGGCCTTGCATTAAGGCTCTAAGCTGTTGCTGTAATTTAAAGGATTTTAAAGACAACATGCATATCAGATCAGGGCACACATTGCTTTATATCTTAACCACTTTAAAGTAAAAACAAACTCTAAAGGGAAAAATAATACATAAACTCCTATTTTGCTTTTGCTTTGTTTTGTACTTACTATGAGTTTGTGGGATCAGTATGCAAATAAATAGTATCATATAAATGAGTGTTATCCATATAAGCTGCATTTTTATGAAATGCCTTGAATTGCACAATATCTAAGGCTTTACAGTAGCATAATTTTCAGGATCCTAGTTCTCTTGTAGATCAGTCAATTATATTTTTCTATCAGTTTTAGTATCTGATGTCTTATGCTTAACTATCTGTCCCACCTTGTATTTAGCTGTGACACTCTGATTACTTTTTCCAGACCTGAAGAAGAGCTCTGTGCAGCTTGAAAGCTTATCTCTTCCATTAATGAAAGTTAGTCCATGAAAAGATATTACCTCACCCAATTTGTCTCCGATATACTGGGACACCACAGCTACAATAACACTGCAAACAACATATCTAGTTTCTTGTCATTTTACTTTCAGAGGAAATGGAGAGGAGGAAGTTTTGGACTATAACCAATGGGTAGACTGAGTTCAATGACACACACACAACCTTATTTTGAATGTTCTAGGAAAAACAGTTGTCCCTTTTTATAGTGAAACTCCCCACAGGAAAACTTAAGTTTCTCTTTTAGAAACAAACCAAACATACACATATGCGCGCACACACACATACTTGTCTCTGAAAAGGCAAGAGTTTGCCCTTAAAACTTTTCAGTTTTCTGCAATGAAAATTAGGGAGTTGTTGGTAGTGTTCCGAGTAGCCTCTGGGGAGGGAGTTGCAACCTCTGCTCCTCTCTCATGTTGACTTCTCCATTAACATAGCTTTTAGTATTTAATTTTTATTTTTAAAAAATACAAAAAACATACCCACAGTTCAGTGATTGAACATTAAAATGAACACAGCGATGCAAGATTCAGAATGCACTTGAAACATGATCAGGAAACAAACCCTTTATGTACAATAGAAAATAAAGACTGTTTCTTTAAAACTTTTGTAATAATTGATACTATTTCTAATAATACTTTACACTTATATTGTATCTTTTCCCTAGGATGGATTTTTAATACCTTCTGAATCTCACTGTGTGTAATTTAACCTTTGCTTTTTGAAAATATAAAATGCAAAAGCTATATTGTTGCAATGTTATATTTGACCAAACTCTGTAAATATAAATAAATCCATATGTTACAGGGTATGCTTCCCCTCTAGTGACCCCGGCTTGCCTAGGGTGGGGAGGAGCCTTGCAGGTACTCCCTTCCTCTCTCCCTCCGTTTCCCTTCTTTCAGGGCTCCTTAAGAACTCCACTGAGGTTCAACAAGAATTCCCCTGCTGGGATTCTACTTTATTAAATACAAATAAACTTAAAATAAAGTCTCTGTCCTAGGACTCAGGGATTGCACAGCCCTCCTCCTCAGGGCTTGTGATTCTCTGGGAGCTCCTCTCTAGTAGGAGAGCTACTCTCTCTGTGAACACTTCCCTGTGGGGGGAGGGATAGCTCAGTGGTTTGAGCATTGCCCTTCTAAACGCAGGGTTGTGAGTTCAATCCTTGAGGGGGTCATTTAGGGATCTGGGGCAAAAAAAAATTGGGGATTGTGCCTGCTTTGAGCCGGGGGTTAGACTAGATGATCTTCTGAGGTCCCTTCCAACTCTGATAGTCTGTGAGTCCATAGCTGAGCCTGATGGTCATTTTCAGGCTGAGGTGCTTGTTATTCAGTTAGATACCTAGATAGGCTTGTTCCCCTTAAATTAACTTGTCATGGGTAACCTCTGCTGGGACTCACCTTTAAAGGAGCCATCGACCCTGTGACACCATAGTTGTAGATACTGAAGCTATAATAATTATGTCTTGCTGTGTGTGCACTCATGCATGTCTGTATTTGTGTGTGTAACAGCATATACAGTCTGAAGTAATGCACATTCACAAGGGAGTTGGGTTATAACTGCTGCGGAAACCTTAGCTTTGAACACCTAACTCTTGTGTGGATTTGAACTCTTAAGTAGATTGCATGAACATATTTTTTGAATTGATATACTGCTCAGTATTTGTCAACACTGATCCGGTCACCATTGTACCTAAGTATCTTTTTAATTTAAATACAACAAACTTAGTCTCCTTTTCTCAGCCAGTAAAATAAATAGCTTGATTAACTCTCAGAATTGTTTTTATTTGTCATTGTGTGAATGGGCTTTTTTGTGTGAATGAAGAACTTTTTGAGGGAAAACTAAGTTGAAGAAATGAACTCTTAAAGTGGTAAAGTGTGTGATAATTCTTCTATCTTGTTGGAACGAGTTTCATAGTCTAGATCCAGCTGCTGTGGAAAGAAAATTTTCACACGCTCAAGCGTTCTACTGGTGGTCATCAGTTTCATTGTTCTGGTTGTACACAGCTATTGTAGGAGTTCATGGTCACCTTAGAAAGGCTTTGAATATGAAGATAGAGACCTTGAAATGACCTTTTCATTAGTTCCACAATGAATTCAGAAAGCAGATGTTTGTGGTAAACTGTTACTAAGCAGAATAGCTACTGTATCTTTGGATTTTGTAGGAGGTAGAGCTTTAGATTGGGTGTCTTCATTCCAAGGTACAAGTTGAAATTATCAACCTTTGAAGTAATGAATATGTGGAACATTGTGGCTGGGTCTGTATTTGATAGAATAAAATACAGGCATCTGCCCAGTTATAGATAGAATTGGGTATCTTGCCATGATTCAGGTTCAGCTTTGGTATCTAATAATGTTTTCCTTAGTACTGGTCATAATTAATGCAGGTACATAGTTCTTGCTACTATCAGCATATTTTGGTGGGGTAGTAGATTTTCCATGTCAAAGAAAGTCTTAATATTTGCAGGAGAACCATGCTTCTATTCTTTTTCCATGCACGAAAGGCCAGGGTCAAACTTTGGAGTCTGGAAGTTTATAGATTAGAAGAATGCCAAGGTTAATCTGGTCTCTGCACTCATAAATATTTGGCACAGCTGTGTGAGAGAGAGAGGAAAAAATAAATCTCTCCCAGCAAGAGAGATTATATTGTTTTTGTTTAGAAATATTAAGCATAGACAAAATACTTACAACATATTTTTTTTCTTAATACATGTACCAGGTGATATTTTATTTGATATTTCAGCAGATTTTATAAATGAGGATTCGGTAACTCTACTGTAATAAAGTTCACAATATTTTCCCCCTCTAAGGCTTTAAGGAAACGAGATGCTAAAGCTGATGAAATGGAAGGACTGATGCAAAATAAACTTTTGAAATCTGAAAATGAAAAGAGCAAAGTAAGAATTTAATTTTCTCTTTTTTAATTATTTTTTTAAAAACAGTTTGTAATCTTTTTCTGTTTTGATGGTTTCCAACTGCTTGTGGTCTAGAACAATGTTTCTCAACTCATTTGTTACCAAGGACTGGCTTGCTGCCTTCCTAACCTATGTCAGGGAGATCTCAGGGACCGGTGCCGGTTCACAGACTGTCATTGAAAAACACTGGTCTAGAATGTCCAGTTTCTTATGTTTTGTTTAAGGCCACGTCTTGTAAGAGGAATTAACAGCGTGAAACCCTGTGTTTTTAGTTTTTAAAATGGCAAGGTACTTTTTAGCACCATACACTGCAAACAGCCAAAACTGAACTCCTTATCTTCCCTCCAAAGCCCTCACTTCTACCCTTTTTTGTCATTGTTGACAAAACCAGTAACCTCCCAGTCGGTCAAGGCTGTAGCTTAGGGATTACTTTGACACTTCCCTTCACCTTGCCCCACACAGCTAAACCATGTGGAAAGTTATTGGCTTCCTACTTCACGGCATCTCTAAGATCTAACATATTCTTTACATCCTTGCAGCTCACTCTCTCATCTGGATTTTTTCCCATTTTAATTATTATAATCTCCTCTTCCTGGCCTCTCTGACGCCCATATAACTCTCTTATAGTCCATAGAAATGCTGTTCTAAGATTAGCTTCCTTGCTAGTAGTTTTGACCATGCCGCCCCTTTTTGTATCTCTCCACTGGCTACCCTTTCTCCACTGCATAAAGTTCAGATTTGTTGTCAATGCCTTCAAAGTTTTGCTCTTCCCTGCTATATCCACGCATTTATTGTTTCACATTCTCCTACCTACTCTGCTCTGCCATTGATACCAGGCTTGTTGCCTATTTATCAGCTTCTCTGATTAACCTTTCTGTGCCACCCTCCCTGCTGCCATTTATGCAAATACAGTGTTCTCTATCCAAAAATAACTTTGTCCCCAGAGAGGGTCTCAATAGAGTAGTTGCAGGGATGAATTAACTGAACCATACACAGACGATTAAATGCATTAATACTGATGGAAATTGAACATCCATTTGATAATGATTTCTGGTAGTGCCCATAAAGCGCTGGCTTCCACTTCCTATCATCCTATTTACAGTAGATATTTTAATTGCATAGAAGTCTGGACACTTAAATTTAAATTTTCAGGCTATTATTTTTTTTTCTCTTCTGTATTTGAAACATTAGGAGCAGAATTACAAGAGTAATTTAAACCCAGGTTTCCCTCAGAACCCTGCAGAGCACTGTCAGTAGGCCATCAGGCGAAGCATCAACTAGATTCAGTCTTTAAAGTTTTTACAAGTGAAGCATGCAGCAACAAGAATTTTCATTTTTAAAAGTCATTTTCAGATCATATCACACTATCAGTCTATTACCTTTCAGTCTAAAATGTTACACATTTCTTCTTGGCCCTGGAGCAATACTTTTTTTTAAAGCTTGACTAAAAACAATTCAGCGTTCTCTTGTTATCTACCGGATAGTATGGAATTGCACAGTCAAGGTAACAAAACAGTTTAATGACAACATGAGGAGAAAAAAATGGAACCCATCCTCCCAAGCCTGGCCTTTCTTTAAAAATGAGTATCATATTATCTTGGACCAAGTTCTGTAATATATCAGTCATTATTCCATAGTTATTGTGTGGTATGGCTGAAAGGCAGAACTGAAGTGGTTTGAGTGCCTTACCTGTGCATTTTCATATTTTAACATGTTTGGATGTCTTTTAAACAATCTTTTATTTTGAATTTCCTGAGTTTTTAATGCTTATTTTTTTGGACAATTGCATCATCTTTGTAAGGCAATTTACCCTAAATTAGCGATATGTGCTCTGAGTTTTAACTTCCATTTTAATGCTGTTTTGGTTTGGGAATGCATATGCCATTTTGTAGTCACTGGTGGTAGTACAGAGGTAAATGATTACATGATGCATGATAAATTTATAAATTTATTTTAATAATTGTAGATATGTTTGTAGCATCTTATATTACAGTTTGCTTTACATGTTCAGGGTTAGAGGTATAAGAAATTATTTTTATTTTATTTTTTAAATATAAGTTGTTAGTTTTAAATAGTTAAAATATTTTAGTACCAGGATGAATGTGTAACTTTGTTTCTTCATCCTTAATCAAATTATAAGCTTGAGCAGGAGTTGAAGCGGTCCCAGAGGAAGTTAGATCAGTCAGAAGGCAGTCGAGAAGCTCTTCTGCATCAGGTAACAACTTTCATGCCATGAAAATCCTCCTCCTTTCATATTAAGCTAGGCTCAAGCCTGTCTCTTTAATCTTGCTGTCAGTTACTCTAATAACAACATTTTGTTTGGGAGAGCAAGGAAGGAAATGTACAAAGCAATGCCTACTAGACTGATCTACATAAGATCATATAAAAAATGGGAGCTTCTCAGCATTAAAAATAGTCACTAAAGCCATTCCTTCAATGGCATTGTGTCATGTTGATATCTACCAAAGCTCCTTCAGGTGTGTGCTGTAAAAATAGACTGGATCAAGAAGACAAACTGTTCCCGAGAGCTTCATTTGTTGCAGACATCCAGCTGGGGGATGAAGAAATATATATAATACATAATGTAGGCATTTGCATTTGTAAGTGTCTCTAAATGCATTAGTGTCTCAAACACACTTTTGTGTGTGTGTACTTTTTATCCTCCAACTTTTCAAATTAGTTGAGTTTACATTGGATAAACACATGCACTGTTCTAGCTGCATTTCATAGTGTGTTTTTGTATATTGTGTATTTGTAACTGTTCTGTGATATGTGGTACATAGTATTGTTGATAGTCAGTGACTCCAGACATCAGAGTGGTATAGAAACACTTGCTACAATAGAAATATAGTAAAAGTACTATGCAAACTGTCTATATTTGGGCCTGAACAAGGCACACTGAAACTGTTGAATCTGAAAGACCCGGGAATCCAGTATAACATCAGAAACAACGAGGAGTCCGGTGGCGCCTTAAAGACTAACAGATTTATTTGGGCATAAGCTTTCATGTCCTCACCCAGAACCATTTCAGATTTGGGGACAATTTATACCTTCAAGTCAGCGGTACTGCTATGGGTACCTGCACGGCCACACAGTATGCCAACATTTTTATGGCTGACTTAGAACAACGCTTCCTCAGCTCTCATCCCCAAGCGCCCCTCCTCTACTTGTGCTACATTGATGACATCTACATCATCATATGGACCCACGGGAAGGAGGCCCTTGAAGAGTTCCACCATGATTTCAACAATTTCCACCCCACCATCAACCTCAGCCTGGACCAGTCCATACAAGAGATCCACTTTCTGGACACTACAGTTCAAATAAGTGATGGTCACGTAAACACCACCCTATATCAGAAACCTACTGACCGCTATACATGCCTCCAGCTTCCATCCAGGACACATCACACAATCCATCCTCTACAGCCAAGCTCTAAGATATGACCGGATTTGTTCCAATCCCTCAGACAAACACCTACAAGATCTCTATCAAGCATTCTTAAAACTACAATACCCACCTGGGGAAGTGAGGAAACAGATTGACAGAGCGAGACAGGTACCCAGAAGTCATCTACTACAGGACCGGCCCAACAAGGAAAATAACAGAACACCACTTGTCATCACGTACAGCCCCTGGCTAAAACCTCTCAAGCGCATCATCAACGATCTACAACCTATACTGGAAAAAGATCCCCCTCTCTCACAGGCCTTGGGAGGCAGGCCAATCCTCACTTACAGACAGACCGCCAACATGAAGCAAATACTCACCGGCAACCATACACCATACCAAAGAAACACTAACCCAGGAACCAATCCCTGTAATAAATCCTGTTGCCTTCTCTGTCCCCATATCTACTCTAGCGACACCATCATAGGACCCAGCCATACCATTAGGGGCTCATTCACCTGCACTTCTACTAATGTGATATATGTCATCATTTGCCAGCAATGCCCCTCTGCCACGTACATTGGCCAAATTGGACAGTCCTCTACCTAAAAGGATAAATGGACACAAATCAGACATCAGGAATGGTAACATACAAAAGCCAGTAGGAGAACACTTCAATCTCCCTGGACATTCAATAACAGATTTAAAAGTAGCTATTCTTCAACAAAAAAACTTCAGAAACAGACTTCAAAGAGAAACTGCAGAGCTACAATTCATTTGCAAACTTAACAACATTAATTTGGGCTTGAATAGGGACTGGGAGTGGCTGGCTCACTACAAAAGCAATTTTCCTTCTCTTGGTATTGATACCTCCTCCTCAATTATTTGGAGTGGACCACATCCACCCTGATTGAATTGGCTTTCAACACTGGTTCTCCACTTGTAAGGTAACGCCCTCTCTTCATGTGCCAATATATATTTATGCCTGTATCTGCAATTTTCAATCCATGCATCTGAAGAAGTGGTTTTTTTAACCCATGAAAGCTTATGCGCAAATAAATCTTTTAGTCTTTAAGGTGCCACCAGACTCCTCGTTGTTTCTGTGGATACAGACTAACACAGCTACCCCTCTAATACTTTATAGCATCAGAAACTCTCCCTATTTACTCAGTGCTTTTTCTCTTTTTTTTTTGGAGAGCTAGAAAAAAAGATGAAATTGGTTGAGGGGGACTTGGGGCTCAGTTCCATTAGCATTCATTGTTTGAATTTGTTAACAGTACAGATTTCTGAGTTGAAAATGCTGTTTTATTTTGAATTCACCCCATTGTGTGTAGGTACCTCAGAAGATGTTATGTCTCATACATGCTGAAATACCTAGGCACAGTGGGGTGGATTAAGAATATTTTTTGCTTTAATTCTGGTTCTGTGCTTGCCTTGTTTTAACATACACATTAATGGTGCTCTATCAAATGTTCTTTGTATTGTTAATATTGTACAGTATTGTTAATATGTGACATACAATATATTCAGAAAGAAAATGAAAGCGAGCTGCAGAATCCTCTTATACTAAAGAAGTATTGATTTGTACATATCACACTTCTGATGACTGCAATCTTTATTTTCCCCCCACCCAGAATCAGATATAGAGATAAAATAAGCCAATTACAGGATGTGAAAATGATTAGAACATGGCTTGGTTTAGATTAAAGCCTTTCCTTGCAACTGGCAATGTAATGATTTATACTAGCTCACCTAGTATTTTGGTCATCCCTTTCTGACCATATCTAGGAATGAACTTTCATTTAGTTTATGCTTGCCCTCTCTGAGCACTAAGGGATCTGCTAAAGAATATCAAGACTATATCAAGTCTTTTATGGTGTTTGGTAGAATTGAATTGTTTGCATTTTTGTTTTGTTTTATTAAATGTTTGGTACTTGTCTATTTGTTAGATTGAGGATCTCCATTCCCAATTACTGAGAGCGGAAGCGGACCGCATGGATTTGCAGCATCAAGTTTCACAGGTTGCCCTGCACCGCCAAAGCTGCCATGATGAGCAAGAGGACAACAGGAGAATTAGATCAGGTACAGCCTTTTCCTGTTTTTCGGGACATAAATTTATGACTTTGCAAGAGAATGATCTATGGTCTTTTGAGTTGTAATCTAGATCCTCTGTTGGTTGAACTAATACAGCTAGTTATCATCTTGGCTCAATTAACTTTTGTTAGTATTGGTGTCAGATGTTGGTAGCTAAGTAGTTAAGAGAAACAAAAGTTATGAGAAGACTGAAATACATTATCTTCATACTGGTTATTTTTTTAAAAATCCAAAATGTATAGGATTATTCAGCTGAGCAGCATCAATGGTTTCTTCATTGAAGAGAAATTTTGAACCGTTTTTATAGTATCAAAAGATTTACTGTAAAAATTTTGATAGTATTTTTCTGAAATGTTGGTATTTCTACCTATCATGAGATTAACTCTTGCCACATTGCAGCACAGTGCAAGATTCACCTGCCTGTGTAGATTTTTCCTTAATTAAGAAGGTTGCTAAACTGCCTGTTAAACCTCCAAATTATCCTTCAGAAATGACAACTTATTCTAGGGAGAAGTAGAGAATATAGTCTCAATCACATTCAGTTAATGCTTGTATTTGTGACACCTTACAAATGTGAAAATAGGTCATGGTATTCAGAATTTAAAAAATACATTTAAAATCTCAAGAGGTAATTGCATAGTAGGCTATAATGTCTCTAAAGTATTTTTGGATAAAAAATTACAAATTGATCTGTACTTGAGCTCTCTAAATGCATCTTGACTTGTGTGTTTTTAAAAAAGTCAATATCTTCTGGAATCACTATGGTCTATCATTTATAGTGACACACTTCTGTGTGATTTAGGTGGTATCTAGGCTAGGTTCAATATCCCAATGAATCTTTCATCAGCTTGCTTAAGTCCTACTTTCTATTTTTGTAACTTCATATTACAGCTGCTTAATTCCTCTTACATCCAGACAGAGTCTCATGGTCATTAAAATGGAATTGTGATTCCATGTTTTATAAAAATCTTCCCTTCCTCAGAAAACTGAAGACTCTATAGTCCTGTATCAAATACTTTGTTTTTTCAGAAGAGGGTGAATTGTTAGCCATTTTTGAACCACCTGATAAGGTGACCATTTTGCTTAAAATTGAACTTATTTGTGACAATAGTATGAGAGCCTTATATTGCACATTTAAAATTCCTTTCCACCACTTGTTTTGCAATTATAATAAGTATGCTATAAAATGTTTCTGTAAAAAATGCAAAGAAAGAAACAAAACCTGTCCTGGAGCAATTTTACCAAAAAGAGGAATAGAGCTTTAAGCAAATGTTTCAACAGTAAGTAGTCTGGGGATAGAACAGAGAGTCATGCAAAGGGTTAGGGACTGAGGTTTTCTGAATTTCTATTGAGTTATAAACCGAAGAACCTTGATTGTCAGCTGAGGAACAGCTGATATAATTACTGCAATTTTTAGATAGAAATTTACCTTACAAGTTCTGGATAAGAATGGAAACTTCACATACTTACCTAGATATACTAAAAAGTGATACATCCTGACAATTTTTTATAAAGTACTCTTCACTAATGGTATAGCATCCAGATATTGCGACTGTGCCTTAATGTGGTTAAATTTTGGCTCTGTTGAAGTCAGTGGTAAAACTCCCATTTCATCCATGTTTTTTTCACTCCTATATGAAAACTGCCTACAAAGGAGGAAGAGAACATGAAATGGCTTGGCTGCAGTGAATAGAAGGCTAATATTTCCCTAGCTATGAAATCATACTTTTAACTTTTAGTATCTTCCAGTTGTATACTGATAAAATCAATAGCTGTGGGATATTCATATGTTCCCATTAATACCCCATAATTTATATGGGAAGAAGAAAATAGTACTGCAAAGATAGGAATGAGAAATTTAATTTCTAGATTTTAGTGCTTTCACTTGGCATATCAATTCTGTTTGTTCACAAATGGCTCACACTATTTCGTAGTTGTTGAAAGGTCTGAGCGGGAGAAGCAAGAGTTGGAGAAACAGATCCTGGAGTTAAGAGCAAAGCTGAATCATAGTGCTGTCATGTCAGAGGTAGAGGAGCTGAAGCAATGCATAGAGCACAAGGACAAGGAGAAAGCACAACTTGCAATGCACATAGAGGTAACCTTTTTCTTTATAAGTGGTTTCCCATGTGTTGTGATTGGTGATGGCCTAGGTTGGGTGGTGATGTAAATCTCCAAAACAAATATTTCCAGTGATACTCAGACCTTAGTGGTTCAGGAGCCATATTAGTGGTCAACGTTACACAAAAGAGTCACAGTAATGTGAATTCATTGTTTCATTTACTATTTTTATGTATATACAGGGCTGGCCCTAGAACAGATGGTGGCCCCCCTCCCCTCCATTTGTTAAACTTTTGAATACCTTATTTTTTATTGCATTTGTAGCCCATTTCACGACTTTGATACATGATTTGCATGCATGATTTATCCCTGTCTCATAAGATGATAAATTTGTACGCTAGGATCTGTAAGTTATGCCCTATGTAAGCAAATAAAAATAATTGTTTATAGAAACTTTTTTTAATTTTAAGAATAACTGAAATATTCTAACATGAAGAAATTGAACTGTGCACCAACATTGGGTGGACCAGTATTAAATAGTGTTACAGAAGGTGACAGTCTTAGAATGTTAACCCTATCCTTCAGTTCAAAAAGTTGCTCTTCTCACCTTTTGCCCTCCCAAACTGAAGCACAGCATTAGAGATCCAAAGACTGGCCAATGCCATTTTCAAGCAATAGAATAGCAAACAATGTCAGTTTTTTCATTGGCCATCGTCAATTGAATATGTTTTTATGAGCCTGAGCTTCAAAAAGCTGCGCTCACCTCTTGTGACTATGACCAGCAGCGTGAGCAGAATCCTCAAAGTATCCGCACATTAGGAATAGTGTTCTCCGGCTCTGCATCATGACAAAATAGGAGAACTTGAAGTGGAGAGTGCTTCCTGTATTGCAAAATGTGATTGCTGTTGTCCAGTTCAACACAGAGGTTTTCATCATTGACATCTGAACATTCTCCATGTGTCAGAGTCTGGTGAAGGTCCGTACAACTGTTCAAGTGTTTTCCTGCTTACTAAGGTCATACAAAATCCTCTAGGTCTTTTCGTGGTGCTTCATTTATCCAGACCTTTCTTTGATGGACACTTGAGCAGTGTCAATGAGCAACCAAAAAACCTCCTCCTTGAATTTTTCGTCCAAGCTTCTGTGATAGACGCAGGCCAGTTGGGTACAGCAGAGTAGTAGAAGGCAGATAGTAGAAGGCCACTGGATAAACAGTTTTCTGTTCCCTGACTGACCAGAGCAGGGCTTCTCCAGGCTAGGGTGGACACATGACTCCAGTTAGCCTGCAAAGAATCAGGTGAAGCTGTTAAGCTAATGTGAACACCTGACTCCAATTAAGGCCCCTCTGATACTATAAAAGGGCTCACTCCGGTCAGGCCAAGGAGAGCCAGGGAGCCAGAGGAGAGGAAGTGTGACTGAAGGGCTGGGTAATGAAGACACCCTCAAGCCACTGGAAACGCAAAGTAAGGGTGAAGAAGGCGTTAACAGAGAGAAGCGGGAGAGCGGTAGGGAAGTGGCCCAGGGAAATGTATCAACTCTGGCAGTGAAAGGTCGGCTGCCAACAGTTGCTGCCATTAGGGTTCCTGGGCCGGAACCTAGAGTAGAGGGCGGGCCTGGGTTCTCCCCAGCCCACCACTACAGAAACACGTCCTGGGAGGGGAAGACTAGCCTCCTGTCCTGACAGGGGCCTAACTGTTCTGGAATAAGCCTGTAGGGACAACAGAGGCTGTGGGAGTTCTCTTACCAACCTCCTTGCTGGCTTATGATGAAAAGACTGTAACCCTGGCATTAGAGAGAGAAGGGCTACGTGGAGGGTCCAAGTGAGCCTCTGATGCTAGCATAAACCTCCTGGAAGCACAGGACCCACGGGGACAAGGTCGGAGCTCTGCCACACTTCCTATCACCATATCTCTGACCTTGTAACCAAGCTGTTTCCTCTTATGATGAATATGAGGTTTTTTTTTTAAAGTCAGGCTCAACTCCTAAGTTTTCTGTCATTTCTTTGGCAGCTGTGATGGCATGTTCAAATTCATTGTCTCTGTAGGCCACAATGAAATCAAGTCAACTTCTAATCAAAGTAGCAGTGGTCGCAATGTCCATCTACTGAGTGTGTAATGCCTTACAACATTGACTTGGAACGGGATATCATGCCAAACCACAATTGAGAGCAGAAATTTGAAGTCAGCGATCTGGTTTACCGGGCTTTGTGTCTCGTGTCAGATTCTGGCCTCTACTCAACTGTGCCAGTTCCATCAGGGCGTCATAAACAACAGTCACATGGTACCTCACTGACCTTATGTTGTCAATGCAGCTCTCTCAGCAGTGGCTTCATGGTCAGATTTACCTTGACCTTATGTTTTCAATGCAGCTCTCTCTTAGTGGCTTCATAGTCAGGTTTGTGACATTGACTGTGATATCTTCCACCTGATAGTTGATGCTGAAAACAAGACATATATCCTTTGCAGTACTCTGAAGAGAGATACTGAATCTAAAGAAGAGGACGCTGCATCTGACACAACTAGGTTGAGGGAATAGCAGCCACAAGGCATAAAAAAAGCTCTTGGATTCAAGGCAAGCATCCTTGCGTGGACACCACTGTTTCTTCCTTTCATGTTTGTGCCATTGTGGTAGCCTTGGCCATGGAAATCCTGAAGCTTTATTTTTTTCTCGTTCAAAATGTTCATAAACAGTTCTGGTAGTCCTTTTCCAGTAGAGTTGTCCAGACTGGAAACAGATCAAGTGTTCCCTTACTTGGATACACCCATCCTTGTCAACAAATCTTACTGTAAATGACATCTTTTACTGTGACTACTGTCAGGAGTGCAGTCCATTATTACAGCGTAGTACTTTGCTTTGCTGAGCTGCATCAATATGTTGTTAAGCACTTTCCTTGCCATAAGGTTAATCAATTCATTTTGAATTGTTTTGCTGCAGTAATGGTCCATAGCTTCTTTACAAACTAGTTGACGTAGGTGCTTACACATGATATTGTCATATTTCCCAAGGAGCTCTACAAAACCAAGGAAATGACCTTTATGTTCAGTGAACAATGTATCAGACGAGCCCCAGAAAGCCAAATTATTCTTTGCAAGGAAAAAGGTAATTCAGAACAGATGCTTGAACACGTTCCTCCAATGCTCAGTTTCTACACTGGATAATGTACTGTTTTTCTGCATCTTTGCATTTATTCAGCTTGAGCGTGGACTTGACTCATGTCCATTTGGATTGGGCTGTAAAATGGCCAAGTGTCTTTTCATGTTGCTTCAGAGCATCAGCTAAGTTATGCCAGCATTTGTACCCAGAAAGCACAAGCCATAATTTGCATTCTTGTCAAATATTTTACAAGAAAAATAGATCAGTTTGTCGGTTGATTTTGAGTAAACTAGCCAATGCCCATTCTGTATCTCACTCTTCTTGAGCACTCTTTTGCAGTGTGACTTTGAGAAGAGTCGCTTCTGCTCATTTACTGGAAACGTCATATTCTCGATTTTGCCTGTCTTGTTCAAAATTGTATGATTAATATTGGCAGAGTTTAGGATCACTGGCCATAAAGCAGGATCTGATGTATCAATTTGTGGTGTGCAGTTTTTCTCATTGTTGTTTCTGTCATCATGTGTGGCTGATTCTTCATCATTTCTCTCCTTTTCATGTAAACCAGATTTTTCTTTGTCATTTCTCTCCTTTTCATGTGAGCCAATTCTTCCCTATCATCACTCTCCTTTATGCCACCAGGACGATGGACGATTCTCCATCACTTTCTTTACATTTCCATTCTTTATCATCAGGAAAATCTGCTAATTCCTTAATAATAGGAATTCCATCATTTACGCTTCACTCCTCAGTTTTTTCTGCACTGGGATGATCGCTACTGCCTAAAGCTGGTCTATGTTGTTCTGTTTCAGATATTTTCCCCTTGTTGCAAACTAGATTGCAACTGAGTTTTTCGCTTCCTATACTGAGCTCCTGAAGGCTTCTTTGGGGGAAAACAGACTGTATTAGGGACAGCAAAAGTCTATGTTCCACAGTGTTAGAAAGTAATCAAACATTATGTATTGCACATGCCAAAAGAAGTAACAGTATTTCTTTTATATTGTTGCGTAGATAGGGGTTCATTAGATATCTCTGATGTCTCATTAAAAATGTCCTTCATTAGTCACTACTTACATTCTTTAAGTCTTAAAACACAAATACACTTTCACAATTACACAATAAAAAAAGGTTTAGAATATCGAGCGCCTTATATATTCATGAGGGCATGGCTGACAACATTCTAGGAGGTTCAAGGAAAATGTGGTTCTCAAAAAGTCTGGAAGGTTCCATGAGATTCTACAAAGGTCCAGAACATTTTCGGGGGTTAGTGAAAAATGAATGCACGTACAGAATACATAAAACATTTTACTTCAAATGTTCTATTTTTCCTTTTGTCGCTAACAACAAAAACAGCACCCTGTTCCCGGCATTCCCCAAGCCCGGCACCCCAGGTGGTCGCTGGGGTCATCTGCCCCTAAATCCAGCCGTGTGTGTGTGTGTATTTCTATTATTCTCGCAGCAAAATGACTGACCAAGTATTATTTTATCAGCTACAATTGTTAACATAGTAAAAGCATCCTGATTAGTTAATAAATTAGATTGGTTAATAATTAAATCACACAGTGTTTTAATATGTGCTGTAAAAAGCCACAGGATGCACATTGAAGAGGCACTTGCGGCTTGCGAGCCTCAGTCTGAATATCACTGAAATAGTCACTCTGACCCAACTCTGATATCCATTCTCTAAACCCCTTTGAACAGTGTTTTGACCTTGCAGAGTTTTCACCTGTCTTATTCTCCTTCTTTTGGCAACTGAGTCTGCGCCATTGCCCTTGCTTTCATTATCTGGTTTTCTCCTTCTCTTCCCCCTTTTTTTGCTCCTATGGTTAACACCTATTACAGTGACACATCTTTGTGCAAATATAGATCTGACATTCTCAAAGGCTGCTATCGTTGCTCTGGGGAATGATTCTTGGGCGTGTTTAGAGATCTACTGCTTCTCCCATTTCTCAGACCAAAAGCATCACGCCCAGCTCCATAATATTTTTGACCTAAAACTGGACTCCTGAGGTACCTTGTTATCTGAGATGGTACCTTCTACTACTGCTGTACTTCTGCTGAACTATAACTACAATTAACCTTTTAAGAATTAAAGAGTAGAAATTCAAATTTGTCTTTCAAACCATAATTCTATGTATGGAAAGTATCAGTGCAATTATTAATCATCTGTATATAGTGTTTTATGTGTGCATGGTTTCTTGCTAAAGAATGAAGACACATTTCAGAGTAGCAGCCGTGTTAGTCTGTATTCGCAAAAAGAAAAGGAGTACTAGTGGCATCTTAGAGACTAACCAATTTATTTATTGTAGCTCACGAAAGCTTATGCTCAAATAAATTGGTTAGTCTCTAAGATGCCACTAGTACTCCTTTTCTTTTAATGAAGACACAGTCCTTCTGTCAAGGAGTCTACATCTAAGTAGAAATTTGCAATCTATGAATTGAAAGTTTTGTATTGATTGATTACTAACTGAAATCTCCATCCTTAGAGGTTTTAAAGGCCCGGCTTGACAAAGCCTGGGCTGGGATGATTTAATTGGTGTTGGTCCTGCTTTGAGCAGAGGATTGGACTAGATGACCTCCTGAGGTCTCTTCCAACCCTAATATTCTATGATTCTATGAAATGTCATGATATCATAAATTTTTAGATCCTGAGATCTGTATTTTTGAACTTACTCCAATTTTGTCACTTCTGGTAAAGTCCCTGAAGGATAAACTGTGTCTATTATGCCAATCAGGAGAAATAAGGGGTACATTTTAAAAACATTACAAAGGCTTTTAGTAGTCACTTGACATTCATTGACTTAAATGAGAGTCAGTCTTGGGGCTAAAAATCCCTGCAATGTTTTTTGGAATTTAGAAAAGTATCTTTTAATAGGTATTATTTTATCTAGCATGTAAGCCATAAAGGGACATAATGTATGTAAATTCACTGACAGTAAATTAAGATCTTTATTAGTGAGAGAATTTGGAAAACAGTATCAGACAATCTCATTTTAAATGGAGAACATAAGATTGCAAAATATAAAATCTTCTTATCTAGGAACTTCGCTGCTATTAGTTATTTCATGTGGAAGGTGTTCAGATGTTATGGTGATGGGTGGCAGCTAGCGTATCTGAAATATATTGAGATGTACTGAATTATTAAATTCTGTATAAAAATAATTTCATTCTATTCTTCGGACTCCTGGGTCTAGTACATCTGTTAACTGAAAGCTAAGCCATATTGCCCAGCTACCAACTATCAGCATCAGGTCTCCCCTCTCCCACCTACAAACAATCAGCTTCCATTTGCACAGAAGGGTCGGTAGACACAAGGAGCTAAATGGTTATGAGGTAACAGGGCAGAACAGGAAAATATTCATAGTTATGAGGGACATTCTAATGATGAGTTTTCTGCTCAGAGGTAGAATTCTCTCCATGGATCTACTACTGGTCTGTTTCAGACTGACAATTAGGGCAACCAACAAGGACAACCTACTCGTTTTTACACTATATGAAGGGGGTGGCCAACCTGAGCCTGAGAAGGAGCCAGAATTTACCAGTGTACATTGCCAAAGAGCCACAGTAATACGTCAGCAGTCCCGCATCAGCTCCCCGCCGCCAACCTGTTCCCAGCGCCTCCCGGCAGCCCTGCCAATCAGTGCCTCCCCCTCCCTCCCCACACCTCCTGATCAGCTGTTTCATGGTGTGTTGGAGGCTCTGGGGAGGGGGAGGAGCGAGGGCATGGCAGGCTCAGAGGAGGGGGTGGGAAGGGGTGGAGTAGGGGAAGGGCCTGTGGCAGAGCCAGGGGTTGAGCAGTGAGCACCCCCTGGCACATTGGAAAGTTGGCGCCTGTAGCCCCAGCCCCGGAGTCTGTGCCTATGCAAGGAGCCTCATATTAACTTCTGAAGAGCCGCATGTGGCTCCGGAGCCACAGGTTGAACACTCCTGCTATATGAAGTTACAAGTTATCCTCCAGGCTGAAAGTACTCATGTCCTATATCATTAAGGACTTTGATATATCAATAATGAGTAACCAGTTAGATCCAGAAGTATGTAACACTTTCAGAAAGCTAGATAACAAAGTATAAAAATAACTTGGTTCAGTTCTTTAAAAAATACTTTAAAAACCTGTCTATTGCTCTTTGAAGTGCTTATATTAATCAAGTTTAGATAGCATAAATGGGAAATAATAAGAGCTGCAGGATTAAAATCAATATAGGATTGTATCTGAAATAAACTGCTTAATTTCCATTATTATTTTGTAATCAAATTATATCAAATATGGATGCCCTTCTCAGAAAAATAAAACTTCCATTTTTCCCAGGACCTGTTTTTAGTAATGAATTTGTCATCTGTAATTAGAAGAAGTACTAGGTTGAGGACTTCTCTAAGCTAAAATGGGATGGTAAGATATCTAGAGGCTTAACTTAATGTTCAAAATGCTTATATTTATAAAACCAGATGAGAAATATTTATTTTTTGTTGCTTGTGTTAACATATTTCTGGATCTCACTCAAATAGGTGCTAGCAAAATTTGCTTTAGAGTGCTGTATTTAGGATAAAATTCCCAGGCTAATGAATGATACATCCCTCACCCAGGTGCCTCAGGTTCTGGGAAGAGATTATTTCCAGTAAAAAATACTGCTTTTCAGATCTGTGACTCCACAGGTATTCTCAAAAGTCCTTGCAGTGGTAGCCACTCACCTCCACAGACAAGGTATCAGAATCTTCTTCTTGGAGTGCTTGCTCATGTCCATTCCATTCTAGAAGTGTGCACGCCCATGTGCACAGTCGTCGGAGATTTTTGCCTTAGTGGTATCTGTGGGGCCAGTCATGGTGCCCTCTGGAGTGCCGTGCTAATGCGTCTGTATATTAGGCACCACCGGCCTTACTCCCTCTCAGTTCCTTCTTACCGCCCATGACAGTTGGTCGGAGCTCCTTCCTCTTGCTTTGTAAGTGGTCAGCGGTTTTTCCTAGTGCTACTCTGCCTTCTTTTGTGTATATAGTTGTTAACACCTGATTACTAACTAGCTACTGTAAAGTGTAACAGTTAGTTAATAAGTTAGAGTCCCCATTGTGACTTTGCCCAGAGGTGGGGCATGCCCCAGTCTCCAGGTTTTAAGCAATAGGCCTGTGCCTGTTAGTGACCCCCCCAGAGCAGCTGCTTAAAGTGCTTGGGAGAGTCGCACGTAAAAGGTAAGTGCCACGTTTGTAAGAACTTTTGACCAAGAACTCAAAAGGAGCGGGATATTCATTTATGAGGCTGTGCTTTGCCCAGCGTCGGAGCCTTCCTGCTCGGATCCTACTCTCAGCACTGGAGAGGAACACGTCGGAACCGAGCTTCATCTGGCACGGATCCCCTTCACCGACGCCCAAGAAGTGTTTAAAGAAGCGAATCCCTCTGGAACCAAGCAAGGAAGGGCAGGGGGCTTTGGGCAAAGGACCAAGTACAGGCCATCTGCCCACACCAGAGCTGCATGGGGGTGCATCACCGCTTGGATGACTCAGCCCTCCTAGGGATCCGCCTTTGACTCCTGGGAATGGTAGGGGATGCGGGCACCCGATATTGCCTCCTGCGACTGAGGTGGCTAACGATCAGCGAGCCCCCCTAGCCCTGGTGCCACGTACATTGTTGGAAGTGACAAAGGTTCCCCACTCTAAGGCCAAGCCGAGTTCAGGGCCATCTCAGAGGGCAGTAGTTTCCGGACCAGAGGCAGGCTCCGCATCCTAGGTCCCCGGTTAGAGAGCTTAGGATGCCGGCACTGCGATCCCAGTCTCCGTGGGCACGACGGAGGTCACCTGCAATGAGACATAGGTCCCCCTACATCCAGCACGGTTTGCCCTCCCACCTGCTGACGCTGTGGCACAGGTCTCGTTCCCCACCATCATGAGACTGCTTCTTCTCACGGCACCGGTCTCCACGTTCCCAGCATCGGTTCCCTGCAGGCATCGCTTGCCCCACTCAAGGCACTGTTCCCTTACGCCGAGGGTCAGCCGCCACACTCAGGCATTCACAGCCCTGCCCTGGTCAACGGAAGGGGACTCTTTGGAGTCGGAGCGGGACTTTAGCCCCTCGCCAAGGTAGCTCCAACCTCAGTGGGCCCCGGAAACCATCTCAGCTACTACAGTGCCGGCATGGCAGCAGGGCCAGTGGCCAGCCCAATGGCCCTATTGGAATGCATGGGGCATGCCAATGATTCTGGTACTGTTCTCACATTAGTGTTTCTTTGTTGCTTTGGAGAGGCATCGATGGTACCGGAATTGGTATGTGGAGCAGACTCTGACATTCGGGGAGAGGAGCAGGTGCCCACTGTGAAGTAGTGGGAGACTGCCCCAGTCCCTCCCCCAGTAGTATAATCATCATCCTCATCACAGAAGAGGCAGTTGCGGGACCCTCAGTGGCCAGCTCTCCCAATGACTTTAGGGAGCCCCAAGCCCTGCTGAGGAGGGTGGCTTCAAATTTGGGCTTGGAGGTGGAGGAAATGGCAGATGTTCAATATTCTTGTGGCATCTGCCCCCTCACAAGTCACATTGCCCATACATGAAGGGGTTCTCAAGATTGCCATTTCCCTCTAGCAAACCCCATTCTCCATCCCACCAACCTCCAAGCGAGCCAAAAAGAAGTATTTCGTACCTGCTAAGGGTTTTGAATGTCTATATACCCACCCACCCCTTGGTTCGCTTGTCGTTTCTGCAGCTAATGAAAGGGACAGGCGAGTTCCACACCCCAAAAATAAAGATGCCCAGAAGCTGGACCTATTTGGGAGGAAATTTATTCAACCACCAGCCTCGAGTTTCAGATGTCAAATCATCAAGCCCTAGTGGGCAGATGCAACTTTAATTTGAGGGACTCCCTAAAGGACCTGTGCCAGGAGTTTGCCACCATTTTGGAGGAGGGTACTGCTGTGGCGAGGAGTTCCTTCCAGATGGCCTGGGATGCAGCTGATTCAGCTGCCAGGGTCATCGCCTTGGCTGTGGTGATGAGGCGCAGTTCCTGATTTCAATCCATGGGCCTGTCCCAAGAAATGCAGTCTTCCATCCAGGATTGCCCCTTCGGGAGTGGGTTCTTCTTTTAGCAAACGGATTCGAGGCTGCATGGACTCAAGGACACTCGGGTGACCCTCCTCTCACTAGGGCTGCATATGCTGCAAGCGGCAAGAAAACCTGCCTCCTAGGCCTTGGGCTCCTCAGCAGAGCTTATCTAGGAGAAGAGACCAAAACTATGGGTTTAGCCATCGCCCCTCTGCCTCCCACTCGCCCGCCCAGCTAGGCCCCTCGAAACACCAAGGGGGCCAGAAGCGCTCATTTTGAAGGTGCACCTGAGGACGGCACCCCAGTCAATCCTCAGGATCCACCCCCCTACTCATTCCTCAACTGTCTGCGTCCCTTCAGATGGGCTTGGTTGCAAGTAACCTCAGACCGCTGGGTACTCGACATAATATCTCAGGGCTACCCCCTGCAGTTTTCGGACTTCTCTTCCTCTTCAGGGACCCTTCTCACAAGTGATTCCTCACTCAGGAAGTGGAAAACCTCCTATGGCTGGGAGTGGTGGAGGAGGGTCCTCGAGAGATGAGGGGAAGAGGGTTCTACTGCCGCTATTTCATAATCCAGGGGTTCACTAACTTCATTGCACCACGACTCCCTTCTGACAGCAAAAATTACTACGTGACCCTAGGAGTGGGGACTGAAGCCTGAACCTATTCAAGCCCTGCTGCCCTGGGCGGGGGGCCAGAGCCAAAGCCCAAGTCCGACTGCACTGTGCGGTGCCAAAGCCGGTGGTGCCTTATATACTGACAGATGAGCGCGGCACTCCAGAGGGCGCCATGACTGGCCCCATGGATAGCGCTAAGGCAAAATTCTCCGACTGCGCACGTGGGCACGCACCCACCTAGAATCGAATGGACACGAGCAACATATCTCAAAGAACAATAGTTACGAAAAGGTAGGTAACTGTTTTCCCCCTATCTGGATGGTTGCTTAGTCAAAGCATCGACTCGAGAAGAGGCACTAGAAGCTCCCCAAAAGACAGTAGCTCTCTTCACACTGCTAGGTCTACAAATAAACTAATACAAAGCAGCATTCACACCTGTGCGGAGACTGCGGGCCTACCTTGACTGTCTGGAAGCTATAGCCTGCCTGCCCCAACACAGATTTATCACTGTAACCAATCTAATCACCATAATGCGAGTTAGTTCACAGACATTGGCCAGGACCTGCCTCCAATTGTTAGGCCATATATCAACAATGACATTTGTCATCAAACACACCAGACTGCACATGAAATGCTTGCAGAGCTGGCTCAGGACAGTATATGTTCCATACAAACATAGTATAAGCAAACGTCTTATGATGCCAACCAAAGTAAAAAATTATCTATATTAACTACACAGTGTTTGCACAGGAGTTCCCTTCACACAGACCCCACCATCAATTATACTCACAATGGACAGGGGCACACCTGCCCAACCACACGATCCAAGACCACACATAAACATATTGGAGCTGTGGGCAGTCCACAATGTATGCTCACACTTCCTACCCAGGATCAGGCACAAGGCCATAAAGGTGCTGACAGATGTCACTAGTATGTTTTATATAAACTGATGGGAGCGGGAGGGGATGTTCACACTCCCTAATGCACAGAAGCCATACACCTATGGAACTGGTGCATCTGCTACAACATCGACATCTCAGCCTCCTACCTGCCAGGATGCCAAACACCAGTGCAGATGCACTGAGCAGAAAATTTTCCCAGGATCACAAGTGGGAAATGAACACCAGGGTACTATAGAACATACTCATACACTGGGAGTTCCTTTCCGACTATATATCTCTTTGAGACAACCGAGAATGCCAAGTGCCCATACTTTTGCTCCAGAGTGGGACTGGGACCCCGTTCTCTACACAATATTTTTCTCCTCTAATGGGATGCACATCTATTGTAGGCTTGTCTCCTGACCCCTCTCCTAGTCAGGCTCATACAGAAGATAAGGATCAACAACTCCAGATTCATCTTGTTAGCCCCCACGTGGCTCAGACAAACATGGTTTCCTTACCTCTTGAAGATGGCTGCATGCCCACCACACACACTTCCATTTCTACCACATCTCTTGCATCAAGATGCACGCCAAGTCTACCACCAGAAGCTGGCAAGACTGCACCTGAGGACACAACTACTTCATGGCCTTGAGAACAATTAAATGACCTGTTCAGAGGAGGTAAGGGACATCTTTTAAACAGCAGAAGGTCTACTACACGGCATACCTTCCTGTGCAAATGGAAGAGATTCCATTTATGGAGCCAGAGTAAGCAAACAATGGCAACTACTTCTCCTTTACCAGTGGTATTGGATTACATATTGGAACTCAAGAAATCTGGTCTCTTAATGAGCTTGATCAGAGTATACCTAATGGGAATCATGGTGTTCCATCATGAAGTGGACGAGTTCTTGATCTTCGCCCACCCTACCACTAGACGCTTCCTCAAGGGTCTCCATAACTTTTACTCTGAAATATGAGCCCTTCCCCAGCATGGGACCTCAATCTGGTGCTTCGATGTCTTATGGGGCCCCCTTTTGAACCATTAGTAACATGTTCACTTTGCCACCATTCAAGGAAGGTGAGTTTCCTTGTCGCTGTCACATCTGCCCGATATGTAGGCGAACTGGGGGCCCTCATGGCACCCCCCCAACACAATATTTTTTTAAAAAAAGAAAAGGAGTACTTGTGGCACCTTAGAGACTAACCAATTTATTTGAGCATGAGCTTTCGTGAGCCACAGCTCACTTCACTGATGAAGTGAGCTGTGGCTCACGAAAGCTCATGCTCAAATAAATTGGTTAGTCTCTAAGGTGCCACAAGTACTCCTTTTCTTTTTGCGAATACAGACTAACACGGCTGTTCCTCTGAAACCTTTTTAAAAAAAGTTACTCTAAGACCACATCTCAAATTCCTATCTAAAATAGTTTCATCATTCCATTTGAATCAACCCATCCATCTCCCATCATTCTTCCCAAAACCTCATGGGAACAAACAAGAAGCAACCTGGATATCTGAAGGGCACTAGCTTTTTATACTGAAAGGACAAAGTCACCACAGGTATTTGTTTCCCTTACGGAACGATCTAAGGGAGATGCCGTATCCAAACAAAGGCTGTTGCAATGGATCTCCGGCTGCATTGACTTTTGTTATCGCCATAAACTGCTACACTCCCCCCACTGGGGACCCACATGCACACACTCCACCAGAGCACTATCTACATGGATAGACTTCCTCAACAATGTGTCTGTTATGAACACTGTAAAGCCACAACCTGGGCGTCTGCCCATACGTTCACACAAAACACTGTGCCATAGAGCAGCACTCATTACATGTTCTACTGGGACTTGCGGTTTTCTCATTCACCATGACTGCAACTCTGAAGCCCAATCAGGCACTGCTACTAAAAATCTCAGATTACAAGCACAGGGGTGCAGATTCACCTAAAATGGAGCACTCTCAAGGACAACCATCTTGAAGAACCTCAGTTACTGCATAGGATGAGTAACCTTCTTTTTTGTTTATTATATCTGCCTGAGTCCCCTTGCTAGTTGTTATGGCTTGTTAGAGTTCAGTTTAGATTGATTGAGATACTAGCAGAGATTAATTGGGTTTTATTAAGTAAAACTAGATCAGTACAATACAGAAAGGGTTAATAACTTAATTAGTCCAGGGGCTCAGATTTACAGCTTTATGTCTGTTCTGAATTGGTTATAATTGAATGGGTTTTTATACATTATTTGTTAATCTCTTTCTACAGTTTGCATTTAGCTGCACACCTAGCGCCATCCACTCACCAGCAAATGTTCAACCTTGCTAGTAATGGTCTAAAGTAGACAGCTGCATATTAAGTCATAGATTCCATTACACTTTAAGTTGACAGCTTGACATCCCTGAAAAAGATTGTAATAGTTTTGCCTGTTTAACAAGAAAGATTATGATTGTGGTTAGCAGCATAATGCTTCTTAACCAGTAATTTTGCTGTGCCCCGTGCAGTTGGTTTTCATACTTGCTGTCACAGTATATGGCAACTGGACCTGTATTTTCTCTCCATGGTCCAGCAATGGCATCCACTCTTAGGCTTCTGGCTTGCCCAGCTGTCACCTCTCTTGGGTGGAGACATGTCTCTTTCCCTCCTGACCAGGGTATTTCCAGGCTGCACAGTTCCAGGCTAATACTGTGAATTCCCCAGCAAGTCAGATTGCCTAAGCAGACCTGCTTTATATTCTATAAACAGCATAATTGTCCACAGTTAAGTTACCACACAGTTCTTTGTAAGCAAGCATATTTGTTCTTAAATTAAAAGTATTACAGAGAAAACATTAGAAACAATAAAAGAAGCTGTGTACATGTTAACAAGTTGACCAGAGATTTTACTCCACCTCCAGCAAGACTTCTGGCAGGTGAACAGTCCTTTAAACCCTACACAGGTTTTTCTGTGGTTACAAGTTCATAACACCTTTGCTCACAACAAATACCACCATAAATAGGTCAAGTCCTTCCAATCCTTCCCAGGAAGGGTTGGGGCTTCCTTTGGACAGAAAGGCCTTTCCATTTGCTGGATTAAAAAGAAGGCCTTGAGTCAGTTTAAACTCAGCCTATTTATCCAAAAGTGCTTCCTTCATCTGTTTGGTTTTTCTAGAGAATCCAGTCTGAACCAGTATATGCAAGCCTTTCCAGGTGAGGGTACTTTGCAGGAGGTGTAACAAGTTGAGTGAATTTGCTTAATCATCCCCCTCTATTCTTAGTTCCTGGAGGGTGGTAGTCCCTCTCCCCCAGGAATTGCATACAATCCCTGGTCCACAATGATACATAAAATTAATTCAGTAAGGTTTGTGCAGGACATTACCATATCTGTTATACTTGCGTTATCCTGTAGTTTTTTTAAATTTAAATTGAATGTAATAATTTAGTAATTAAAGTACCATGGGTTCAGCTCTTGTTGCTATAGTTTCAAGCTCATGCTCAACAGAGCTTCTGGTGCTTTTCTCAAATTTGGAGACTCCAGGAACATACAAAGTCCAAGGATAGTGACCGCAGACAGTCATAAATACGAAATCTTATCTGTACTACAAGTTGTTTTAAAGCAATAAGTAAAGTTACAATTACCTATGCATCTAATCGTACAATCTGTATAGCATACATTAATTATATATGAAATATCATATAAATTGACCATAATACCACATAAAACAATGATAAATGGATGATAAAATGAACTAATTGGCTACATGTTTCAGAGGAACAGCCGTGTTAGTCTGTATTCACAAAAAGAAAAGGAGTACTTGTGGCACCTTAGAGACTAACCAGTTTATTTGAGCATGAGCTTTCGTGAGCTACAGCTCACTTCATCAGATGTATACCGTGGAAACTGCAGCAGACTTTATATACACACAGAGAATATGAAACAATACCTCCTCCCACCCCACTGTCCTGCTGGTAATAGCTTATCTAAAGTGATCAACAGGTGGGCCATTTCCAGCACAAATCCAGGTTTTCTCACCCTCCACCCCCCCACACAAATTCACTCTCCTGCTGGTGCTAGCCCATCCAAAGTGACAACTCTTTACATAATCAAGTCGGGCTATTTCCTGCATAGATCCAGGTTTTCTCACATCCCCTCCACCCCCATACACACACAAACTCACTCTCCTGCTGGTAATAGCTCATCTAAACTGACCACTCTCCAAGTTTAAATCCAAGTTAAACCAGAACATCTGGGGGGGAGGGGTAGGAAAAAACAAGAGGAAACAGGCTACCTTGCATAATGACTTAGCCACTCCCAGTCTCTATTTAAGCCTAAATTAATAGTATCCAATTTGCAAATGAATTCCAATTCAGCAGTTTCTCGCTGGAGTCTGGATTTGAAGTTTTTTTGTTTTAAGATAGCGACCTTCATGTCTGTGATTGTGTGACCAGAGAGATTGAAGTGTTCTCCGACTGGTTTATGAATGTTATAATTCTTGACATCTGATTTCTGTCCATTTATTCTTTTACGTAGAGACTGTCCAGTTTGACCAATGTACATGGCAGAGGGGCATTGCTGGCACATGATGGCATATATCACATTGGTGGATGTGCAGGTGAACGAGCCTCTGATAGTGTGGCTGATGTTATTAGGCCCTGTGATGGTGTCCCCTGAATAGATATGTGGGCACAGTTGGCAACGGGCTTTGTTGCAAGGATAAGTTCCTGGGTTAGTGGTTCTGTTGTGTGGTATGTGGTTGTTGGTGAGTATTTGCTTCAGGTTGCGGGGCTGTCTGTAGGCAAGGACTGGCCTGTCTCCCAAGACTTGTGAGAGTGTTGGGTCATCCTTTAGGATAGGTTGTAGATCCTTAATAATGCGTTGGAGGGGTTTTAGTTGGGGGCTGAAGGTGACCGCTAGTGGCGTTCTGTTATTTTCTTTGTTAGGCCTGTCCTGTAGTAGGTAACTTCTGGGAACTCTTCTGGCTCTATCAATCTGTTTCTTTACTTCTGCAGGTGGGTATTGTAGTTGTAAGAAAGCTTGACAGAGATCTTGTAGGTGTCTGTCTCTGTCTGAGGGGTTGGAGCAAATGCGGTTGTATCGCAGAGCTTGGCTGTAGACGATGGATCGTGTGGTGTGGTCAGGGTGAAAGCTGGAGGCATGCAGGTAGGAATAGCGGTCAGTAGGTTTCCGGTATAGGGTGGTGTTTATGTGGCCATTGTTTATTAGCACTGTAGTGTCCAGGAAGTGGATCTCTTGTGTGGACTGGCCCAGGCTGAGGTTGGTGGTGGGATGGAAATTGTTGAAATCATGGAATTCCTCAAGGGCTTCTTTTCCATGGGTCCAGATGATGATGATGATGTCATCAATATAGCGCAAGTAGAGTAGGGGCTTTAGGGGACGAGAGCTGAGGAAGCGTTGTTCTAAATCAGCCATAAAAATGTTGGCATACTGTGGGGCCATGCGGGTACCCATAGCAGTGCCGCTGATCTGAAGGTATACATTGTCCCCAAATGTGAAATAGTTATGGGTAAGGACAAAGTCACAAAGTTCAGCCACCAGGTTAGCCGTGACATTATCGGGGATAGTGTTCTTGACGGCTTGTAGTCCATCTTTGTGTGGAATGTTGGTGTAGAGGGCTTCTACATCCATAGTAGCCAGGATGGTGTTATCAGGAAGATCACCGATGGATTGAAGTTTCCTCAGGAAGTCAGTGGTGTCTCGAAGGTAGCTGGGAGTGCTGGTAGCGTAGGGCCTGAGGAGGGAGTCTACATAGCCAGACAATCCTGCTGTCAGGGTGCCAATGCCTGAGATGATGGGGTGCCCAGGATTTCCAGGTTTATGGATCTTGGGTAGTAGATAGAATATCCCAGGTCGGGGTTCCAGGGGTGTGTCTGTGCGGATTTGATCTTGTGCTTTTTCAGGAAGTTTCTTGAGCAAATGCTGTAGTTGCTTTTGGTAACTCTCAGTGGGATCATAGGGTAATGGCTTGTAGAAAGTGGTGTTGGAGAGCTGCCGAGCAGCCTCTTGTTCATATTCCGACCTATTCATGATGACGACAGCACCTCCTTTGTCAGCCTTTTTGATTATGATGTCAGAGTTGTTTCTGAGGCTGTGGATGGCATTGCGTTCCGCATGGCTGAAGTTATGGGGCAAGTGATGCTGCTTTTCCACAATTTCAGCCCGTGCACGTCGGCGGAAGCACTCTATGTAGAAGTCCAGTCTGCTGTTTCGACCTTCAGGAGGAGTCCATCTAGAATCCCTCTTTCTGTAGTGTTGGCAGGGAGACCTCTGTGGATTAGTATGTTGTTCAGAGGTATTTTGGAAATATTCCTTGAGACGGAGACGTCGAAAATAGGATTCTAGGTCACCACAGAATTGGCTACAATTCATTCATATATGAATGTCATATTTGTGGTTAGCATTTCCTATACATGGGCAGGGTGAATCATGTTCCCTCATAGATGTCCATTCTGTACACAATAAAAAGCTCATTTGAAGTAATTTTTCATTTTTTCTATGCAAAGTTTCAGGTTTAGTAGTTAATTCAATTCCGCCAAAGTTGTCCACCTACTTATTCCTTTTTTGTGATTTAGGTTACAATTTCATAACTTGTTGTTCACGTAGCAGAACCAATCACATTTCTTATCTGCTGCAGTTGCTAGCACGTATGTTGTTAAAAATTACCCTATGCAGTTGTGTAAAAGTTGGTTATGAAAATAGATCATGACAGAAATAAATTTCCATTTTTTTTAAGGCACATCCTATATAAGCTCAAAGCAAAATTTACCTTTTAGTTCCCTTGACATAACTGAGAGATTCTGGCAGCACTAAGTTGTATGGCAACGGGCTTTGTTAACCAAATTTAAATACATATTCTTAAACTGTCTTTATTTTCCTCCATGGACCCTCACAAAAATAAGGGAAACCTCATTTACTGTCTGTGGACAACAGTGAAACTGACTATCCACAAAATAAACCAATTGGAAAAATATTTCTCTAATCTTTTAGTTGTAGTAAACTTGTGTGCTACTTTTAAAGGTAGTAGGTGAATGAATTCATAGAGATGTGACTTTCCAAAATTTAAATTACTCTCTTGCAAATCAGGGATCATTAGAATGTGTCTGGAGCTTAGTATTCCATTGTAAAAACTGTTCATCATCACAGAAGAATTGCTTTTGCACTGAAGGTCACTTGGTTACCCTATGAAAGAATGTATGGTTCATACGCATAGTGGATGAAATTACTTGATTGACTGAAGGTTCCCAACTCTCTAATCTTGAAAAAAATGGGCCTGTTGAACAGTGTAACACTGTTGAACATTGGACCATTCCACTATGACTGTATTGGGTTTTGGAGGGGAAGGGGGAAGGTTAGATTGCTGTACTTTTGTTCTAGGATTGCCTCTTTGGGTATGTCTACACAGCAGTTAAACATCTTTGTCTGGTCCGTGTCAGCTGACTTAGATTTGCAAGGCTGTAAAATTGCAGTGTAGACTTTCGGGCTGGAGCCTGGGCTCTGGGATTCTCCTCTCCTTCACAATTTTCCAGCCTGAGCTCCACAAGCCTGAGTCAGCTGACAAGTGCTAGCTGCGGGTGTTTAATTGCTATGTAGACTTATTGTTTGTTAATATCCATGTTTTCAAACTTAAGAGAAATTTGTAGCTTCTGAATTAATTTTGTCCTCAGCTAAAATTCAGTTAATGGCCTTCCCTTTTACTCATAAGAGGGTGGCATTCAAATAGAGAATAATTGACAACTAATATAGATCTATTAAGAGGTCTAAAAATCCACAAACATAGTTATTTTAAAATTGCTTGCATCAAAGAAAGATAGCAAGTGGAAAATCCATTTATAATCACTGACCAGCAGGCACTGCAGGAACTGTATTTGACTAGGTCTTAAACATTGAATTAGTGTTCTATAATAGTGCATTTTGATAAGGTTTATATATATTTTTCTTATGATATTTGCTTAAAAACACAAATTATTCCTGGGAAGTTGAAATCTTTTAATGGATATTAGCTCTGTCTTTGTTACTGCATAAGCTTTTGCCCAACAATACAAGCAATAGTTTAATGCTGGAGAAAAATCGAGAAGGTAGTGTTTTCAACCGAAATTAGAAGAAGCTAACTTGAGTTTTCATAATGTACCTTTCAAAACTTACCAAAGACCTTAAATCCCCGTATATACTGGCCATACAAAATAAATTCTTCTGTTCTTTTAATGTCAAGTTGAATCTCATTAACTTTGGTTAGGGATTTTTTATTCATAAGAATACCAAGCATCCTTGATCAGTGGTTCTCTCTTTTCTCTTAGCTTGGAGTTAGTCTTACTGAAATAAACTAATATTTGAATTTTGCATTCACTGAAGAAACTTAAGGAGAGAAATAATAAGATACAGAATTTTAGATTAAATGGTGATAGAGTGACAAGCCATAACATTTTCACTAGAAACTGGTGACTATTGCCAAGATACTTGTGCAGGAAGAGAAAATAACATAGAGGAAATTCCTTAGATGACTAATATAATGGATGAAATGGGGTGAGATACGCCTCATTATGATTGTGTCAGCATAGAATGTTTTTGCTTACAGTAGCTAACTCTGGTATAAGGAACTAGGTTTGATTTTTATAGTAAATTGTACCAGATGATTTATCCTTATGCCCACTCCAACTTCAAATGTTCATAAGTATTTTGAAGAGTGATGCATTATAGTTGAATTTTATATACCTAAAATTTATTTTTTGATTTCAAGTTTTATGGTCATGTTGGTGGGTTTTTTTTAAAGTGAGGGTCTGGAAGTACAGAGCAGGAAGGAAAATGTACTATGTCCCATAAACCAGTATCTAAATTTAATAGTTCCTTATAGATGCTCCAAATATTTTTAGTTGAAATCTTCTGCACAGAAACCTGGATTAAAATGATGGATGTTATTTTGGTGACATAAGAGTTAAGATCAATATTCCAGTGCCTTTTCCCCAGTTTTGTTAAGAGTACTACACTGTGAAACTGTTTAAAAAAAAGTAATAATAAAAATGAATGTGATTAGAGAAGTTGGGACACAATGTAATGTACTGTAAAGTTTTATAGGCTGAATATGTCTCTAATTCCAGTGTTCCAGAACAGGCTGACCAGTTACTGTGTAAAATATGAAAGGGATAATGTAGACTTGGCTTAATAGGCTTTAGATAAGATTACAGAGGTTACAGGGTTTGGTTCTAAAATAAAACTAATAAGTATAGGAATATTTAGCTTTATTTATTAATAGTTAAAACTATTGTTAATTGTTAAGACCATTGTTACACATGGAAATTGTGAAATATACATATTCTTATGAACAAAGATGAAATTACTCATTCACTCATATTAAATGTTGTGGAATTGAATTGAAACTATTGTAAATTAAGTCCTTAGTGGAAATACAGTAGATAAGTGCACTGTCCTTTTTGCTTTGTTTGGGTTCAACTCTTGACTTGGGTTTCAAATTAAAACACAGCTAAAAGAATGTAATGACAACGTGTCTAAACTCTGCTCTGACATTCGCTGTTATTCCATATAGATCAAGGGGATCCCTACAGATAAAAAGGGATTGAAGAAGAAAGTAATAAATATGGAGCCAATTATAAGTACAGTAACTCCTCACTTAACGTCATCCCGGTTAATGTTTCATTGTTATGTTGCTGATCTATTAGAGAACGTACTCATTTAAAGTTTCCCAATGTTAATTTATAATGTTTGGCTTCTGCCTGCTAGTACAGTACTTTGTCCACTACTTGCGGGATTCTCTGGAAGAGCAGCCCGTTGGAGCTAGCGGGTTGCTGCATGGAACCAGGGTGGGCCAGCAGGCCCCGCAGATCAGCACCTCCCCCCTCCTTCCCCGCACCTGCAGCAATCAGCTGTTTCACAGCATTCAGGAGGCTGTGGGGAGGAGGATGGGGAGGAGCGCGGACGCGGCGCGCAGCATTCTCTCCCCCCACCACGCCTCCTGTCCACAGCAATCAGCTGTTTCGCAGCATTCAGGAGGCTTGGGGCGGGGGCAGAAGTGAGGACGTGATGCGCAGCCTACCCCCTCCCTCCCCACGCCTCCCGTCTGCAGCAATCACCTGTTTCACAGTGTTCAGGGGGGAGGAGCGAGGATGCGGCGCGCTTAGGGGGCAGGGGTGGGAAGAGGTGGAGTGGGGGTGGGACAGGGTTGGGGCCTTTGGGGCAGGAGTGGAGTGGGGGTGGGCCTGGGGCAGAGCTGGGGGTTAAGCATCCCCGGTACTTTGGAAAGAACAGCAAGAGGAGCAGCCGGATGATCCACCCTCTTTAACTTCCGAATCCACCACCTCAACCAAGCTTCACACTCACCATTGCTGAGTACAGGATTAAATTGTTTGTTTAAAACTTTATACCTGTATTACATTGTTTAAAATTGTTTAAAACTTATACTGTATATGTATATAATGTCTTCTGTCTGACAAAATTTTTTTCCCTGGAACCTAACGCCCCCTATTTACATGAATTCTTATGTGGAAATTGGATTCGCTTAAAATCGTTTTGCTTAAAGTTGCATTTTTCAAGAACATAACTACAACGTTAAGCGAGGAGTTACTATAATTTTTAAAAAAATCTATTGTGGGAGGAGGTATGTGTCTAGGCATGACTATGTTTTAAGGTGTTTTTTTAAAAGTTTAGAGTGTGCAGACTAGGGAGTTATTATTGGCAGAAGATGAGCTCCATATTCATGGACCACCAGAGCAAAGAGTATCACTTGCCTGCTGACTTAACCCACACTGGTGGGATCCCTAAAAAGGCAGGTGGTGTGTGAATACAGATTACCATAAGGGCGGAATTTAAGGAAGAGGTCTCAGATATAGCCAGGATTGCCACTAAGATTTTATAACCTAGAAGTGCTAACATAAAATCAGTGAAGGAAGCCAATATAAAGAATTCAGGATATGAGTGTTGTGATTGTGTGCCAAAACCTGTAAGCAAACAGGCTGCAATTACCAGAAATCTTGCTGAGAGCCCTTGTAAAAGGATTACCATATGGGCAGTAGGTCATTGTGTTGGTGCCAGTCATGGAATCTTCAAGGGCCCCTGTCAAAAGAAGATTGAGCTAGGAATCCTATCCATTAGGGATGCTATGTTTGTTAGCCTGTATTAGGCCAGTAGAATCTCTCATTCTATTTTAGCTATATTTATGGCCCCCCATCACTGTAGTATCTGAGTGCCTCACACTTTTTGATGTAATTATCCTCACAACACCCTGGTGAAGAAGGGAAGTACTATTATTCTGTCAGAAACTCGGATGGAGATGGTCCTGCCTAGTGGTCAGAGCTGGAATCAGTCTGGGGTGGGGTTGGAGCGATGCTGGAGCAGGGCAGCAGCAACAGTAGGGCTGAAGCAGGACTAGGAACAGAGCTGGAGTGAGAGCAAGGCTGGAGTATGCTAATGCTTGGGGAGTCTATTGCCACCCTAAAGCAGAAGAGAGTTCAAAGCGCTGGGGTGATGTTGAGCAGACTGAGCTGATGTTCCTCTGTGGGTCTTATGTACCTGGTTGGGGAATCACATGACTTGTGGCATTGGCTGGAGCCTGTCACTACAATCCATCGGTGATCTTCCTGATAACACCATCCTGGCCACTATGGATGTAGAAGCCCTCTACACCAACATTCCACACAAAGATGGACTACAAGCCGTCAAGAACACTATCCCCGATAATGTCACGGCTAACCTGGTGGCTGAACTTTGTGACTTTGTCCTTACTCATAACTATTTTACATTTGGGAACAATGTATACCTTCAGATCAGCGGCACTGCTGTGGGTACCCGCATGGCCCCACAGTATGCCAACATTTTTATGGCTGATTTAGAACAACGCTTCCTCAGCTCTCGTCCCCTAAAGCCCCTACTCTACTTGCGCTATATTGATGACATCATCATCATCATCTGGACCCATGGAAAAGAAGCCCTTGAGGAATTCCACTATGATTTCAACAATTTCCACCCCACCATCAACCTCAGCCTGGTCCAGTCCACGCAAGAGATCCACTTCCTGGACACTACAGTGCTAATAAACGATGGTCACATAAACACCACCCTATACCGGAAACCTACTGACCGCTATTCCTACCTACATGCCTCCAGCTTTCACCCTGACCACACCACACGATCCATCGTCTACAGCCACGCTCTGCGATACAACCACATTTGCTCCTACCCCTCAGACAGAGACAAACACCTACAAGAGCTCTATCAAGCATTCTTACCACTACAATACCCACCTGCGGAAGTGAAGAAACAGATTGATAGAGCTAGAAGAGTTCCCAGAAGTTACCTACTACAGGACAGGCCTAACAAAGAAAATAACAGAACGCCACTAGCCGTCAACTTCAGCCCCCAACTAAAACCCCTCCAACGCATTATTAAGGATCTACAACCTATCCTAAAGGATGACCCAACGCTCTCACAAATCTTGGGAGACAGGCCAGTCCTTGCCTACAGACAGCCCCGCAACCTGAAGCAAATACTCACCAGCAACCACACACCACACAACAGAACCACTAACCCAGGAACCTATCCTTGCAACAAAGCCCGTTGCCAATTGTGCCCACATATCTATTCAGGGGACACCATCACAGGGCCTAATCACATCAGCCACACTATCAGAGGCTCGTTCACCTGCACATCCACCAATTTGATATATGCCATCATGCGTCAGCAATGCCCCTCTGCCATGTACATTGGTCAAACTGGACAGTCTCTACGTAAAAGAATAAATGGACAGAAATCAGATGTCAAGAATTATAACATTCATAAATCAGTCGGAGAACACTTCAATCTCTCTGGTCACGCGATTACAGACATGAAAGTTGTGATATTACAACAAAAAAACTTCAAATCCAGACTCCAGCGAGAAACTGTTGAATTGGAATTCATTTGCAAATTGGATACAATTAACTCAGGCTTGAATAGAGACTGGGAGTGGCTAAGTCATTATGCAAGGTAACCTATTTCCCCTTGTTTTTTCTACCTCCCCCCCTCCTCAGACTTTCTTGTTAAACCCTGGATTTGTGCTGGAAATGGCCCACCTTGATTATCATACACATCGTAAGGAGACTGGTCATTTTAGATAAGCTATTAGCAGCAGGAGAGTGGGGTGAGAGGAGGTATTTTTTCATGCTTTGTGTGTATATAAAAAGATCTTCTACACTTTCCACAGTATGCATCCGATGAAGTGAGCTGTAGCTCACGAAAGCTTATGCTCACATAAATTGGTTAGTCTCTAAGGTGCCACAAGTACTCCTTTTCTTTTTGCGAATACAGACTAACACGGCTGTTACTCTGAAACCTGTCACAGGAGTGACTCATCACCTCACATATTCTTATTTTACAGATAGGGAGTTGAGGCACAGAGAGACTAAGTGACTTGCTTTAGAACACACAGGAAGTCTGTGACAGAGTAAGGAATTGAGCCTAGGTCTCCTGAATCCCTGGCTAGTGCCCTAACTACTGGACCATTCTTTCTTCCCAGAGTGCATAAATGCACTTCAGACCATTGACATGGAGAAAATGGCAGACAACTCAAATCTTTTCTCTCGAAGACAATTGAGGAAAAAGTGTGTTCTCCTCTGTGGATGTTTCTGCCACAGTCTCCACCTTTCCTATGAGAGCTGAGTATCTAAGACACTGATGGCTAGCAAGAAAACTAGCCAGTGTTATTGTACGCTGTTCTCGTGAAGAGCTGGGATTCATTCAGTTGAAAGATTTATCAGCTCCCTCTGTAACCCCTCATTCCTCTTTGAATACACTTGGTATAAAATATTCTTTTGGGGTTCTGTTTGACATAAGCTAAAACCCTTAAAAAGTGCACCCAACTTAATTCATTTAACACTGTTTCCCTGGGCAATGTTGTCATTAAGATGACCCTGTTTAAATGGCTGATTGCATTTCAGACTGTCATGGTAAGGCTGGTTTAAAATTAGAAGACCATATCAAAGCTTATTCCATCCAAGGCATTATGGCATGTTTTTATCTTCGATATATGCAAGATGGTTACATTGTCCTCACTCCAAACAGTTACAAAATTATTGCTTAGATTCAATTTCTGGGATTTTGGAGATGTGGGTTCTGTTTTCAGCTTTGCTTCAACTCCCACTGTGACCTTGTATAAGTAATTACTCTCTTGGATCTTCACTCCTCATATGGAAAATGGGGATAATAGTACGTCCTTCCTCCCACCCTTTTTCTGGCTTTAGATTGTAAACTCTCTGAAGCTGGGATTGTTTCTACCTATGTGATTTCACAGTTTCTAGCAGAATAGAGTCTTGATCTTGGTTGTCGCCTCAGGATGATACTGTCATATAAATAGTCAAGGGAGGAATCCTGCTTTTGGGTCCTTGGTCCTGCAGGATCTATTTCCAAAGTAGGGGAGCCTGAGCTCTCCTGCTTTCTGGAGTTTTATTTTTATACTATTTTACACTTTTTGTTAGAGTTGGCCATATTTTTTTTTTTTTTTTTAAGTTTTTTGGGCAGTATCTTCTAAAATGCTCACCTCCCTGGCTGGGGTGTGACTTTGGGGATAGGAGTAGTGGAAGCACTGCTGGGTCTGAGAGGGAGAGCTCTTAACTGGGAGCCACTGTGGCAGTTTCCAGGTGCCCCTTCTGCTTTCTTTTCACTCTCCTCCCTGCATCTTTTTCCTTTCTTTCAGCATGTGGGGCCTGCTGATTCTCTCTACCCCATTGCCTCCATCTGTTCTCATGCCCAGTGTGTGGAGGCTGTGTGTTTTTCACATGCTTCATCTGGGGTCTGGGCCCTGGATTCGGGACCTGTCCCACCCACTGTTTTTGCCATTGGTTGGTGTGGATAGAGCTTTGGCTGAATGATTTGCTCTCAGTTTGGTGGTAGAGTGTAAGGGGAGGTGGCTGTAGTTTGCTGCCATTTTGGGCTCCCTGTTCAGCCCCACCCTTCCCATCCTTAATCTAGTTGCTGGATCTCTGGTGACGCCAGGCGATAGGTTGATCCTCATTTTGGAATCTGGAAGGGATTTTGCCCATAAAGCAGAATTGGTAAATTGCTATGTAGGTTTCCCCTCCATCCATCCAGCATCTTGGAAATTTGGTTTTGGGGGATTTAAATTACAATGGTTACAATTCTGGCAGGTTCTAGAGAAGTTGGTGAGTCAGAAAAGATGCAGTTGAAGTCCTTGTAACCCAGTGGACTTCCTGGACATTGGTTCTGGGCATGGCAATACATAGTGAGGGTGTAAGCCTCCATATCTTGTGCAACTTGTAGCTCCTCTCTTCTTTCCCACATCCTGCATGGGAGAGAGGAGCAGGTCAGGATTCTGGCTTTGAGTAAGAGTCCCTTGGAAGGCCTGAGTGTGTAGTAAAGGCCTGACCTTCATACTCACCCTTAGGTTCATAGCCCGCCAGGCCCATTCATGACCATTGACAACCACAATGCAAGCAAGATCCCTACCAGGTAGTTTGGGGTGGTTAACTAAGGTAAGTAGTAGTTTTAAATAAACTGCATTTAACCATATTATAATGTCTCTGTCTCATAGTTTCTGTGTCCACATCAACAGCATGTTGCTGGTAGCTAGATTTACTTGTGGAGGAGCCTAAAATTCCAGGAGAGCAAGACAGATTCTTACTCTTACATATTTTCCTAAAATGAGACGGGATTGGGGAAAGAAAATCTAAAGGTCATTTAAAAGGCACCAAAAAACGCCAGCTTTATATTAGAAAGCTTTTCCTCTGAAAGTAGGAGCTGTAACAAGTAATAACCACAAAGCATCTAAAGAGATAAATTTCACTTGAGTTGAAAATGTCTTTAAAAAAAGTTTCACATTTAATTGATTTGTCTGCAGCTTTTGCTCTATGCTAAAATAATAAAAATCTGTGTTCTGTTTAGTCTTCTTGTGTATTTAAAGTAATTATAAAGATGACTAATATCTTTGTGTAAAAGCTTGAGGCACAAAGCCAGGGAATAGTTGTGTTCTTATAGTATCAGTCGCTCTGATAATGACTTAGTCATTTCTTGACTACCACAAATAACATTATGAAGGGAAATAAGCAAAGATTTTGGAATAAAAAAGTTTAATTGTTCATGCATAATTTCAGCAAAGTTTACAGCTAACTTGTCACATGATTTTAATTTGACAGCATATCTTCTTAAATGGCAAATAATTCTTTCCTAGGTAGTATTTGCTTTAAGGCAGCCTTCCCATAATACATTTAAAAAAAAAAAGATTTTATTTGGCCTAAAAAGAGTGGAGAAATAAAAAATATTTTTTAAAAATGCTGAAATCAAAATAAACTAAATGTGCAGACAGCATTTTAATCTTAACATCCATTGTCAGAACATTTTTTAGTTAAATAACTTACGACTATCTAACTCCAAAGAGAAAATTGAACTTCTTATAAGATTTTGTATAAAATGTGTAATATACTTTGTATAATGATTGTGGACTATAATTTTGCATATATGATGCAGGGTGTGCAGGAAATTGCTTTTTCTTGTACACATATACCATTTACAGCAGGTGATACAATACATTAAGTGACAAATATTTATTTTTGTGCACAATTTAGATATATGTTCATTGATTCCAATGCCAGAAGGGACCATTGTGATTGTCTTGTCTAACCTCCTGTAGAACACAGGCCATATAACTTCCTCAAAATAATTCCTGGAGCATATTTTTTAGAACAAACATACAAACTTGATTGAAAAATTGGCAGTGATGAAGAATTCACCATGACCCTTACTAAATTGTTCCAGTGGTTAATTAACCTCAGTGTTAAAAATGTATGTCTTATTTCCAGTCTGAATTTGTCTAGCTTCAACTTCCAGCCATTGTATTGCATTGTACCTTTTTCTGCTAGATTGAAGAGCCCAATATTAAATATTTGTTCACTTTGTATTGTGGCAGAACTCCAACCTTGTCCCCATAGGTCCTGTGCTTCCAGGTGGTTTATGCTAGCTTCAGAGGCTCACTGCAACCCTCCACGTAGCCCTTCTCTCTCTAGAGCCAGGGATACAGTCTACTGAGCCCTTTTCATCATAAGCCAGCAATGGAGGTTGGTGAGAGAGTTCCCACAGTCTCTGTTGCTCCTACGGCCTCAAGCCAAAACGGTATAGCCTCCTGTCCTGACAGGGACCTGTTTTCCCCTCCCAGGAAGTGTTTCTATAGTGGTGGGTTGGGGAGAACCCAGGTCCGTCCTCTACTCCGGGTTCCGGGTAGCAGCCAACCTTTTACTGCCTGAGTTGCTACATTTCCCTGGGCCACTTCCCCACAGCTCTCCTGCTTCTCCCTTACCAATGATTTGAGGGTGTCTTCATTAACCAGCCCTTCAGCCACACTTCCTCTCCTCTCTGCCTGACTGGAGTGAGCCCTTTTATATTATCAGAGGGGCCTTAATTAGAGTCAGGTGGTCACATTAGCGTAATGGCCTCACCTGGCTCTTTGCAGGTTAATTGGAGTCAGGTGTTCTCATTAGCCTGAAGCAGCCCCTGTCAGGAAACAGAAAACTGTTAATCCAGTGGCCAGTATATCTGCCTTCTGCTACTCTGCTGTACCCAACTGGCCTGGGTCTATCATAGTATATACTTATAGACTGTAATCATGTCATCTCTTCACCTTCTCTTTGTTAAGATAACTAGACCGAGCTCTTCAAGTCTATCACATTAGGGCATGTTTTCTAATCCTTTAATTATCTTGTGGCTCTTTTCTGAACCCTCTCAAATTTATCTGCATCCTTCTTGTATTGTGGGAACCAGAACTGGACATGGTATTCTAATGCCAAATACAGAGGGAAAATAACTTCTCTACTCCTGCTTGAGATTCCCCTGTTTATACATCTCAGGATCGCATTTGCTAATTTGGCCACAGAGTCAGTGGGAACTCATGCTCAGCTGATTATCTACCATGACCCCCAAATCTTTTTCAGAGTCACTGCTACTCTGGATATAGTCCCCCATCATGTAATTATGGCCTACATTCTTTAACCTAGATGTTTACATTTAGTCATATTACAATGGATATTGTTTGTTTGTGCTCAGTTTATCAAGCAGTCCTGATTGCTCTGAATCAGTGACCTGTCTTCTTTTTTGTTTACCACTCCCCCAATTTTTGTGTCATCTGCAAAGTTTATCAGTGATGATACTATGTTTTCTTCCAGGTCATTGATAAAAATATTAAATAGTGTAGGGCCAAGAACTGATCCCTGCAGGACCCCACTGGAAACAACCCCCCACTTAATGACAATTCCCCATTTACAATTACATTTTGAGATCCGACAGTGAGTCAGTTTTTAATCCATTTAATGTGTGCCATGTTAATTTTATCATTTTAGTTTTTTAATCAAAACGTTGTACTGTAGCAAGACAAGTGCCTTACAGAAGTCTAAGTATATTACATCAACACTATTACCTTTATCAATCAAACTTGCAATCTCATGAAAAAAAATATCAAATTAGTTTGACAGGTTCTGTTTTCCGTAAACCTATGTTGATTTGCATTATTTACACAACGTCCTTCAGTTCTTTATTAATCTAGATCTGTAACAGCTGCTCTTTTGTCTTGTTTGAGATTGATGTCAGACTGACAGGGCTGTAATTACGTGAGGGCTTGTCTTCACTACTGTGCTAAATCGGCACTGCTGCGATCAATGCAGCGGCATCGATTTAGTGGGTCTGGTGAAGATGCGACGGACATAATTACTCCACCTCAATGAAAGGTGGAAATTATGTCAACGGGAGAGCATCTCCCACCTACGTAGCATGGTGTAGACACGGCGTTAAGTCAATGTACATTATATTGCTCAGGGGAGTGGAGTTTTTTACTCCCCTAAATGACTTAACTTATGTCAACTTAGGCAATAGTGTAGACAAGGCCCCAGTCATCCTGTTTACCTTTTTAAAAACTGGTACAGCATTACCTGTCTTCCAATCTTCTGGAACTTCTGCAGTGCTCCAAGATGTATTGAAAATCAGCATTCAGCCAGCTCTTTTAAAACTCTTGGATGCAAGTTACCTAAATCTGCTGGTTTTAAAAATGTCTGACTTCAGTAGTTTCTGTTTAATTTCCTCCTGAAACAATGGTGGAATGGAAACGGTATTATCACAGTCTGATGAGTCTGTACCATCTGTTTATTTTTCTTAAATACAGAACACTGTGTTTTCTGCATTATTATTGAAAATTCTACCATTTTTATCTACTAATGGACCAATATGATCCGTGGGATTCTTTTTTAGTTCTTAAATTCCTTCTTATTGTCCTTAACTCTGCTAACCGTAGAGTTTTCCTTGTGTCCCTTTTACTTCTCATATTAATTTTCTACAAGTCCTATCTTCTGATGTATATTCATTACTATCAACCTCCCCTGGGGGGAGGGATAGCTCAGTGGTTTGAGCATTGGCCTGCTAAACCCAGGGTTGTGAGTTCAATCCTTGAGGAGGCCATTTAGGGATCTGGAGCAAAAATTGGGGATTGGTCCTGCTTTAAGCAGGGGGTTGGACTAGATGACCTCCTGAGGTCCCTTCCAACCCTAACCTTCTATGAATCCTTCTATGAATCCTTTCTTCCATTTGTTGTTATTTTTTAATTTATTATAGCTGCTTTCACTTGCCCTCTAATCCAGGTCAGGTTTTTTTAAACCAGTATGGCCTATCTTGTGCATAATCTGTTATGACGTTAATCCATAAGAATTCAAGATCTTTTTTTTTTTTCTGATTTATCAGTGACTCAGAAACACGTAATGCCATTTTGGACATATGTCATAATCATACAGCGAAGGGTAGCCTAGAATTCCTCCTTACTGTAAGGGGTTAAGAAGCTCAAATAACCTGGTTGGCACCTGACTAAAAGGACCAATGGGGAAAGAAGATACTTTCAAATCTGAGGGTCGGGGGGGGGGTAGGAAGGCTTTGTTGGTGCTCTTTGTGTGTGTTCCCTGGGGAAGCAGAGAAGCATCAGGTCAGAAAATTCCTTCTCTTAAAATCGTCCTAAAATGAGTCTCAATATTGCAAAAAGAGTAAGTAAATAAGGCAAGGCACGTTAGATTATCTTTTGTTTTTAGCTTGTGAATTTTCTCTGTGCTAACAGGGAGGTTTATCCCTGTTTTTTTGTAACGTTAAAGTTTTGTCTAGAGGGGAATACTTTGTGTTTTGAATCTGATTACCCTGTAAAGTTAACTTCCATCCTGATTTTCTTTTACTTTTTTTTTCTTTATAATAAAGTTCTGTTTTTTAAGAATCTGGTTTACCTATGTGGTTGGTAGATTATTTTCAAGCCTCCCCAGGAAAGGGGGTGAAGAGGCTTGGGCGGATATTTTAGGGAAACAAGAACTCCAAGGGTTCTTTTCCTGAACCTTTGTCTAAAACTCACTTGGTGGTGGCAGCAGTACCCATCCAAAGACAAGGAAGGATTTGTGCCTCGGGGAAGTTTTTAACCTAAGCTGGTAGAAATAAGCTTAGGGGGTCTTTCATGCGCGTCCCCACATCTGTACCCTAGAGTTCAGAGTGCGGAGGGAACCCTGACAACATAGAGTGCCGCTCCTCCTCCCCTTTTGTCCATTCTGTCCTTCCTAAATAGGTTATAACCACTGATTTTTAACATTCCAGTATTGTGACTCATCCCACCAGCTTTCAGTAATACAACTTGATCAAATTTATGCTCATAAATGAGCAATTTCAGTTCTTCTTGTTTACCCAGGCTACTAGCATTGGTTTAGAGAAGTAGTCTCCAAACTTTTCATGGTCATGCCCCCTCCCCTAGGGAGCTGGGGCTGGGAGTGGGGCCACAGGTTTGGCAGGGATGAGGCTGGGGTGGCGGATGGGAGTGGGTCTGGGGCCAGGAACGGAGCCATGGCCAGGGGTCAAGGCTGGGGGCGGAACTGGGAATGGAAGCTGCAGCTGGGCCACAGGTGGGCCAAGGCTGGGGGTGGAGCTGAGGCTAGAGCAAGGGGCTGGGCCGCAGCAGAGCTGGGGGCAGACTGAGGCTGGGTGGTGGTCCCTCCCCACCCGCTGTGGGGCTTGCCCGGGTCCTGCCATGCCTCCCCCCGAACATTCCTTTGTGCCTCCTTAAGGGGCTGTGCCCCACAGTTTGGGGAGATCTGAGGTAGAATTTCTTCCCTTTGTGTCCTTCTGGTTCCTTGATTAATTTTATTCTCAACATCTTGATTTTGTGCTGAATGCTCATATCTTCCCTCTTCCATCCTCTTTTGAAATTAGTTTAGCCCCCTCCTATCTATGCTAGCCAGCCTGTTCCCAAGGAAATTGGTCCTCCATATACTGAGGTGGAGGCCATTCACACTACACCGTTCCCCACAGAAGGTAGACCAATGTTCCAAAAAACCAAAACCGTCTATTCTATGCCACTTACCTAGCCAGCAGTTTATTTCAAGTATCTTCTGCCTTCCTTTACTTGTGAAACAGGAAAGAAAGCTGAGAAGACTGCTTGGACATTCTTCTTCAGCATGCTTCCAAGTTTCCTGAAATCATCTATTATCTGCGAGATATCCTCTGACATATTTCAGGTTTCAGAGGAACAGCCGTGTTAGTCTGTATTCGCAAAAAGAAAAGGAGTACTTGTGGCACCTTAGAGACTAACCAATTTATTTGAGCATGAGCTTTCGTGAGCTACAGCTCACTTCATCAGATGTATACCGTGGAAACTGCAGCAGACTTTATATACACACAGAGAATATGAAACAATACCTCCTCCCACCCCACTGTCCTGCTGGTAATAGCTTATCTAAAGTGATCAACAGGTGGGCCATTTCCAGCACAAATCCAGGTTTTCTCACCCTCCACCCCCCACACAAATTCACTCTCCTGCTGGTGCTAGCCCATCCAAAGTGACAACTCTTTACATAATCAAGTCGGGCTATTTCCTGCATAGATCCAGGTTTTCTCACATCCCCCCCACCCCCATACACACACAAACTCACTCTCCTGCTGGTAATAGCTCATCTAAACTGACCACTCTCCAAGTTTAAAACCAAGTTAAACCAGAACATCGGGGGGGAGGGGTAGGAAAAAACAAGAGGAAACAGGCTACCTTGCATAATGACTTAGCCACTCCCAGTCTCTATTTAAGCCTAAATTAATAGTATCCAATTTGCAAATGAATTCCAATTCAGCAGTTTCTCGCTGGAGTCTGGATTTGAAGTTTTTTTGTTTTAAGATAGCGACCTTCATGTCTGTGATTGCGTGACCAGAGAGATTGAAGTGTTCTCCGACTGGTTTATGAATGTTATAATTCTTGACATCTGATTTGTGTCCATTTATTCTTTTACGTAGAAATCTCTACGTAAAAGAATATCTCTACGTAAAAGAATAAATGGACACAAATCAGATGTCAAGAATTATAACATTCATAAACCAGTCGGAGAACACTTCAATCTCTCTGGTCACGCAATCACAGACATGAAGGTCGCTATCTTAAAACAAAAAAACTTCAAATCCAGACTCCAGCGAGAAACTGCTGAATTGGAATTCATTTGCAAATTGGATACTATTAATTTAGGCTTAAATAGAGACTGGGAGTGGCTAAGTCATTATGCAAGGTAGCCTGTTTCCTCTTGTTTTTTCCTACCCCCCCACCCCCCAGATGTTCTGGTTTAACTTGGATTTAAACTTGGAGAGTGGTCAGTTTAGATGAGCTATTACCAGCAGGAGAGTGAGTTTGTGTGTGTATGGGGGTGGGGGGGATGTGAGAAAACCTGGATCTATGCAGGAAATAGCCCGACTTGATTATGTAAAGAGTTGTCACTTTGGATGGGCTAGCACCAGCAGGAGAGTGAATTTGTGTGGGGGGGTGGAGGGTGAGAAAACCTGGATTTGTGCTGGAAATGGCCCACCTGTTGATCACTTTAGATAAGCTATTACCAGCAGGACAGTGGGGTGGGAGGAGGTATTGTTTCATATTCTCTGTGTGTATATAAAGTCTGCTGCAGTTTCCACGGTATATATCTGATGAAGTGAGCTGTAGCTCACGAAAGCTCATGCTCAAATAAATTGGTTAGTCTCTAAGGTGCCACAAGTACTCCTTTCCTCTGACATAGTGTCATTAGTGCCAATATGAATGATGACCAGTGGATCCTTGCCAATTGATTTCAGGAGCCTGTCTGATCTCAGATTGACATTTTGTGTCTTGGCTGCGGGAAGGCAGCACTCCATTCTGTTCTCCACTTATCCCTTGCAAAATGTTCTTTCGAGTCTTCTGAATATTGAATCTCCGACAAGGATCATGTATCTTCCTTGGACAGTTGGAGAACTCTTTGTGAGCAAGCTTACACCTGTATGTCGCGTGCATCTCTCTGTTTCCTTGGACCTGCTGTATCTCGAGAGGTGTCTTCCATAGTTTCCAGATTGAGTACCTAGTATCAATTTGAAACTTCTAGCTGTGTGGAATTCCTCCTCCTTCTCTTCTTTCTGGTTGACACAGTCTGTGTGTTTTCCTCCAGCCATGTAGAATGCAACTGTGACCTCTTGTGTCTGGTGGTTTCAAACTGCCAGACCTCCTCTCTGATTTTCTTTGTCTCTCTGATTTCTTGCTGGCCAGCTCCATACTTCCTTGGATCTGGAGTACTGGTGTTTCTTGAACCTGGGCATCTGAGAACCCCTCAACTTCTTTGATTGTCAGTAATGTCTCAACTTGCCCCTCCAATGCAAGAATCTTTTCTTCCAGCGCCGCCACCAATTTGGACTTCATGCACAGAAACACCTTTCTGGCTTCAGGCAGGAGGGAGAACATGGCACATCTACTGCAGGTCACCACAGTGGACAATAAAGGGAAGGGATGCCGATTGGGATAAGTAAAGAACACATCAAGGATCTTCAGACCAATTTAAATTCATATCAGTGGGGCCAGATGCTATTCACCCGAGGATACTGAAGGAATTATTTGAAGAAATCTCAGAGCCACTGGCAATATTTACAAACTCATGGATGATAGGAGAGATCCCAGAAGACTGGAGAAGGGCTAATATAGTGCCCATCTTTAAAAAAGGGGAAAAGGAGGAACTATAGACCAGTCAGCCTGACTCTGATCCTGCAAAGCTACTAGAGCAATGTATAGAACATTCAATTTGTGAATACCTGGAAGATGAAGTGGTAATTATGAGTAGCCACTATGGATTTACTAAGAAATCATGCCAAACCAGCTTGATTTCCTTCTTTGACAGGGTAGCTGATTTGGTGGATGGGGGTATGCGGTGGACACAATATACCTGGGCTTCAGCAAGGTTTTTGCCACAGTCCCACATGACATTCTGATAAGTACGCTGGAGAAATGCTGGCTTGCCAAAACTACCATTAAGTGGATACAAAATTGGTTAAATAACTGCCAACAAAAAACTAACTATAATGGAATGATGTTGGATTGGAGGGAGGTCTCAAATGGGGTTCAACAGGGATCTGTTTGGATCAGGTGCTGTTTAACATCTTTATTAATGACCTGGATGTAGGAGTAGAGAGCATACTGATTAAGTTTGCGATGCCACAAAGCTAGGGGGGGTTGCCAACACTTTGGAGGATAGAGCTAAAATTGACAGGAATATTGAAAATCTGGAGAACTGGGCTATATGGGCAACAAAATTAAATTAAACGAAAACAAATGTAAGGTTCTACGTTTAGGGAAGAAAAACCAAACGCACAAGTATAAAATGAGGGATAACTGGCTTGGCAGCCGCACTGTTAAGAAGGATCTGAGAGCTGTAGTGGATCACTTCAACATGAGTCAGCAATGTGATGCTGTTGCCAAAAAAAAGCAAATGTAATTTTAGGTTGTATTAACAGAGGTATAGCTTGCAAGTCATGGGAGGTGATAGTACTGCTCATATTTGGTGCTTGTTCGGCATCAGCTGGAGTGCTGTGTTCAATTTTGGTCACCAATTTATAGAAAGGATGTAGAGGAAACTGGATCCAGAGGCAAGAGGCAAAGATGATCAAAGGGATGGAATGCAAGCCAGATGAGCAAAGGCTGGGTATGTTTAGTTTGGAAAAGAGGAGATTAAGGGGGGATATGATAGCAGTCTTGAAAGTCTGCCATAATAAAAGATGGAGAAAAGTTGTTCTCTCACCACAGAGGGCAGGACAAGAGGCAATGGGTTCAAACTACAGCATAACCGATTTAGATTAAATCTCGGGGAAAAAATTTCTAGCTGTAAGAATTGTAGGACAATGGAACAGACTGCCTAGGGAGGTTGTAGAAGCTCCTTCACCGCAGGTTTTCAAAAGGAAGCTGGATAACCATCTGTCTGGGATGGTTTAGACACTGCAAATTGTGCATCTTGGCAAGGGGTTAGACTAATGACTCTTGTGATCCCTTCTAACCCTATGGCTCTGTGATTCTATGAAATTGTCACTGTAAAATTTAAATTAAAAAAATAAGGATGCTAAACTAGTATGTGTAATTTCATACAAAAATATCAGAAGACTGCTAAGATTTCATGGTCAAACACTTACATATCAGAGTGAGTGCTCGGGCTGTTTCCTATGTAAATATGTTGTAAGACAATCTTTAATTACATGGTAATATGTTATTTCCTAATACAGTGTGTCAAGGTTCCTCCCCCACGCTGAACTCTAGGGTACAGATGTGGGGACCTGCATGAAAAACCTCCTAAGCTTATCTTTACCAGCTTAGGTCAAAACTTCCCCAAGGTACAAAATATTCCACCCTTTGTCCTTGGATTGGCCGCAACCACCACCAAACTAATACTGGTTACTGGGGAAGAGCTGTTTGGACGCGTCTTTCCCCCCCAAAATACTTCCCAAAACCTTGCACCCCACTTCCTGGACAAGGTTTGGTAAAAAGCCTCACCAATTCGCCTAGGTGACTACAGACCCAGACCCTTGGATCTGAGAACAATGAAAAAGCATTCAGTTTTCTTACAAGAAGACTTTTAATAAAAATAGAAGTAAATAGAAATAAAGAAATCCCCCCTGTAAAATCAGGATGGTAGATACCTTACAGGGTAATTAGATTCAAAACATAGAGAACCCCTCTAGGCAAAACCTTAAGTTACAAAAAAGATACACAGACAGAAATAGTTATTCTATTCAGCACAGTTCTTTTCTCAGCCATTTAAAGAAATCATAATCTTACACGTACCTAGCTAGATTACTTACTAAAAGTTCTAAGACTCCATTCCTGGTCTATCCCCGGCAAAGACAGAATATAGACAGACACACAGACCCTTTGTTTCTCTCCCTCCTCCCAGCTTTTGAAAGTATCTTGTTTCCTCATTGGTCATTTTGGTCAGGTGCCAGCAAGGTTACCTTTAGCTTCTTAACCCTTTACAGGTGAGAGGAGCTTTCCCCTGGCCAGGAGGGATTTCAAAGGGGTTTACCCTTCCCTTTATATTTATGACACAGTGTTATATCATAAAAATTGTTCTGCAACCTTACAAAAAGTGTACTTGGGCTGAGGTGTGTTATTTGTTTTTACAGGGGATGGATCACTTGTTGATTACCTGTTGTATTAATTCCCTCTGAAGCACCTGGAATTGGCACTGTTGGAAGACAGGATACTGGGCTAGATGGACTTTTGGTCTGACCCAGTATGGCTGTTCTTATGTACTTTATCCTCTGTGCACCTTAAAAATTGTGTGTGTACTCTTCTGTGTTTACACATGCACACAGTATTCTTCCTTCGGTTTTTACTTAAGAAAATGAGCAAGAATACGCACCTTTTTCAGGAGAGTTCTGGAAGTGCATGTGTTTAAGTACAGGGGAGTCTGATAAGTCTCCATTGTGCCCAGGAGATAGGCAGCTGGACAGTGGGTTCCACAAAGGGGTGCCAAGTAAAAGTTCTGCACCTGAGAGTATACTTAAAGGCCCCAAGATTGGGGCAATGGCTGGACTCCATTCAGGCTCTGTAAGCTTAAAACCCCAGCGGGTATCCAGATACACAAAGGATTGGATTCCCCTCATAGCAGTCCGGTGGGTAGATGCAAGGGGGCACTGAGCTAGATGTGTGACGTCATCTCCTTCCACATCCCTTTGTATGGATCCTTCTCACAAGAGCCTCTTGTAAACAGAAAGAAAAGGAGTACTTGGGGCACCTTAGAGACTAACCAATGTATTATAAATTGGTTAGTCTCTAAGGTGCCCCAAGTACTCCTTTTCTTTTTGCGAATACAGACTAACATGGCTGTTACTCTGAAACTTGTAAACAGAAGTGTCCTTGTTACTTCATCTAGAAGCCATAGAAGAGGTTCCACAGGATTAGAAGAAGAGGTTTTTGCGCCCTATATTTTATCATTCTGAAGAAGAAAGGAGCCTTTGTCCTATCCTAGACATGAGGTAATGATAAAAAAAAACATATGCCATCTCAGATTCAGGATAGTAATGCTTGCCTCCATGCTCAGGACTGGTTTGTAACTTTCGCCTTACAGGATGCATTCTTCCACCCAGCCCATAGAAGTACCTGAGATTCACAGTGAGGCTGAACCATTATCAGTACAGGGTGCTGCCCTTCAGAGGCAGTCATGAAAAGCCAGGCCATTGTGGCAATGCATCTAAAGAAGGACATGCACCTCTATTTGTATCTGGACAACTGGCTGATCAAAGGAAGATCACATCAGGAAAGCTCTGACAGGCCTCAAATGTGCCTTCTCCTTGTTTTTGCGGCTGCGCTTTTTGGTGAACTCTGAGAAGTTGTCTGTCACTGAATCCCAGATGATAGAGTTAATAGGAGCCAAGATAGATTCCACCATAGCAAGGGCATAGTCACCTCAAGGTAGATTCATTGTTCTTCAGTCATTACTGAATGCAGCGATTTCACACACAGCAATGGCAATATGGAGCTGCCTTATGTTAGGCCGTATGTCCACGTATACATATGTGGTGCCACTTGTCAGACTTTGCTTGAAGACTCTATAGCTCTGGTTCAGGTCAGTCTACTCTCCTGCAAAACATTAGGTGACCAAGTCAGTTGTGGTTCCACCCCACACATCTTACACTGACCTGGTGGTCGCTTCCTGACAATGTTCAAAAGGGGTGCCATTTGTCACTCCATCACCATTTACAGCATTAATAACAGACACACATGGAAAGAGTTGGAAAGCCCACCTGGATCATACAAGGGACTTGGTCCTTAGAAGAAATGAAACTACACAAACACCTTAGAACTCAGAGCCATGTGACTGGGATGTATGTCATTCTTCCCTGTCCTGTGACACTCAGTAGTGCAGATCCTAAGAGATAATACATCCATGCTGTACTACATAAGCAAACAAGGGGACACCCACGCTTCCCCAGCACCCCTCTGCAAGGAAGCAATTGTGCTGTGGAACTAGTGTTCCCTACTTAGCATAATTCCGACAGTCCTGCACCTTCCAGGGGACAACAATGACATAGCAGACTTTCTGAGCAGATGATCGGCCACAAACCACGAGTGGTCACTGCTGAAATCCATCACTAAGTCAGTATTCCATCAGTGAGGAAATCCAGGGTTGGGATGGTAAAACCTGTTTGCCACCAAAGATCTAAGTGCCCAAACTTCTGTTTCAGAGGAGGCATGAGCCCAGAATCTTTACCAGGTGCCTTCCTTCTTGATTGTAATCCGGGCATTGTTTTACGCCTTCCCACTGATCCCCAGGATGATTGCCAAAGCCATACTAAATCGGGTGAGGCTCATCCTCATAGCTCCCTACTGCCTGACACATTTCTGGCTGATGGACTTGCTATAGATGTCCACACAATCACCAATTCTGCTCCTGGACTGCCCAGACCTATTGCAAAACCAGGGTCAAGGATTGTCATCTAGAGCTGAAGCTGCTGCTGCTGACAGCCTGGATGTTGGCTGGCTGAACACCATGGAAAGGGACTGCTCCTTGTGTTCAGGAGATACTGTGGCAAGAAGAAAATTATCCATGAGGAAAACGTAATCCTCTAAATTAGGGGTTCTCACACTTCATTGAACCGTGACCCCATTCGGACAATAAGAATTGCTACATGACTTCAGGAGGATGTACTGAACCCTGAGCCAACCCAAGCCCCGAGGTGTGGGGGCCAAAGCTGAAGCCCAAGGTCTTTAGCTCCAGGCAGGGTGCCTGTAACCTGAGACCTGATGCCCAGGGCTGAAGCCCTTGGGCTTTGGTCCCGGACCCCAGCAAGTGTAAGCCAGCCCTGGAGACCCCATTAAAATGGGGTCATGACCCACTTTAGGGTCCCGACCCACAGTTTGAGAATCGCTGCAATAAAACGGTTCTTGATGTGGGTGACCTAACATGACCTAGACATGTGCAGCCCCTGCTATCAAAGATTCTGGGTTACTTGCTTCAGTTGCAACACTCTGACTCACAATTTGATTTAAGGTAATTTTGGCAGCAGTATCAGCATATCATTCACCACTACTGTTGTTTTTGGTCTTCTCTCATCCCACAGTATCCAAATTTCTTAAGAACCTTATGCACACTTACCCATTGTCTAGAGACAGTGCTTCAGCATGGGACATCAATATTGTCCTTCACAGACTTATGAAGTCTTGTTTGAGCCCCAGAATTCCCATTGCCATCACTTCAGCTAAAAGAGTCGGTGAGCTCCAGAGGCTCATGACAGAACTTCCATATACCTTCTTTCATAGAAATAAAGTGGTACTGAGACTTCATACAAAATTCCTCCCAAAAAATGTTTTCAGAAATCCATTTGAATCAGTAAGTCAATCATTTTACCTGTGTTCCACATTCAGCACAAAGGAAGAAGCAGTTGCAAACATTGGATGTACCAAGAGTTTTCAGATGCTGCAGTGACAGGGCCAAATCTTTCAGGGCCTGTGATGGGGTGCTTCACTCACCGCTAGTCTGATGCCGCCTCCTGGACATTCTGGGGATTAGCTGATAAGATTGATGCCCCTTCTCACAGTTGCACACCATCACTCCATTTCTTTCACTGGTGTGCAGCCCCTTTCTCTCCTCCCTCTCTCCAGGGAGTGATGGCTACCCCAGCCTATAGCCAGGTTCCTGGGTTTATAAGACCTGCCTCTTCCTTCTCAACAGAGCTTGCTTGCAAGCAATCCCTGGCTCTTCCTCCAGGTTCAGCTTGTGGAGTTAATAGGCCTATCTGGCCACCTTAACCCCTTCCAGCCCTTTGTGGGGTGGACACCCCATCACAGGCTCCATGTGTGTTTGTGGCTACAGTTGGGATTTTCAAAGGCCTAGCCATTTCATCTCACAGACTTTCAAAATAACACATCTCGCTATGCTACCATCTGCCTGATGTCCCTCTCCTATCACAAGCACATATTCTATCAGAGCCCAAGCAGCATCTTCAGTATGCTTTTGCAATGCACCAATATCTGAAATCTACAAGGCTATTGTGTAGAGCAGCTTTCTCATGTTTGTCAAGCACGATGCACTGGACTTGGTTGGTTGATCTGGTGCAAAGTTTGGGAGGGCTTGTACTCCAGTCTTTGTTAGACTGATGAGGATACTGCTTGCTAGTCACCTACAGTGTGAATCCACACTGACACATACTCAAAAGACTGTATGGGTATTTACCCTGCAGTAACTGTATGGTTCTTTTAGATGTTCTTGTTGGTGTGAATCTCGTGACCCACCCTCCATCCCTGCTTTTGGAGTCTTCAGGTAACATGGGTTTTGAGTTGCAGGGGAACTGAGGGAGGATCAAGGCCATTTTGCCTTTTAGACCCTTGCATGAGGAGGCACAGGGTGTAAGCACAGTCATGACGGACGCTGCTATTTAAAAGTCTGCAGAAGAGAAGAATGAGGGGGGATTTGATAGCTGCTTTCAACTACCTGAAAGGGGGTTCCAAAGAGGATGGCTCTAGACTGTTCTCAATGGTATCAGATGACAGAACGAGGAGTAATGGTCTCAAGCTGCAGTGGGGGAGGTTTAGATTGGATATTAGGAAAAACTTTTTCACTAAGAGGGTGGTGAAACACTGGAATGCGTTACCTAGGGAGGTGGTAGAATCTCCTTCCTTAGAGGTTTTTAAGGTCAGGCTTGACAAAGCCCTGGCTGGGATGATTTAACTGGGAATTGGTCCTGCTTCGAGCAGGGGGTTGGACTAGATGACCTTCTGGGGTCCCTTCCAACCCTTATATTCTATGATTCTATGACTCCAATCTTGCATCAGTGAGGCTCATGTGCACCTATAGTGGGATCCACACTGACAATAGTGTTTCAAACACTGTTACTGTATGGTAGGTAACTGTTCTTTTCTACCTCATGTCCACTGTGCAGCAGTTGGAAATAAATTGTTGCTGTTTTTCAAAGTTCTTCAGGGCAGGTGCTATCTCTGTTTGTGTCTAATACTGCATTTGGCATGATGGCACCCAAATCTTACGATCATAATAAAAAAATAGTAGGGAAAGTGGTGGAATTGTTTTGTGGTGGGGGGGGGTGGTTCCCTCTCTTCCCCCTTCTCCCCCCAAACTTTCAAAAAATGTTTCTCTTCAGGCAGAATCAAAGTCTTGACAAATGGAGTTTGAAAGGTCTATATTTTTTGTTTTTTGTTTTTTATTTTTGAGCTACCTTAAATGGAAGGATAGACACAGTTAACTCTGCCACAACTTAACTCTAGTAGTTGCTCTGCTTCTGCCATTATAAAATATACCTTTGGTTTGTATAATGCTTTTGTTACAAACCGTTAAATATTGTAGAGTTAGATAATAGCAGAAGGCCAGAGCCTGAGAGGTTCTTATGTGCTTACTTCAAGCTTTAGTCCTGTGAAGCTGCTAAGCTCTGTCGGAACAGAGCATCAGGCTGAAGTGCAGCAGAATTCTGGGTCACCACATGGTTGAAATGACAACGGAAATCTTGACATCTATAGATAAATTGAAATGACAATTTTTATAATACTTTAAAATCCTAAAACTATAAAATTAAAAGAGAAAACTGCAAAAGTTCTGTTTGAAAAGTACAATACTATGTTTCCAACTTAAATACCAACTATTCTTTGTTTAAAAAAAAAGTTAAAGTAAGGAAATGGAAAACTAAGAGTATACGCACTGCCATAAAATAAAATACACTCTTCCAATGATAGCAGTCATCAACATAATCATTTTCACATTCACATTATCAAAACAATCTTAACTCACATAAAAATAAAAATTAAGGATAAAAACATTACATTATCATTTAGCTTTAGTAACACCACATTATACACATCATAGTTCTTATATGCTCTATCTACCTAAATAGCTTTCTGTTTAAAATTCTTTAAATGCAGCCTATTAACAGGCCTACAATAAGCATAGACATTACAACATACCTTGCTAAATAGGATACCCCATTCAAGCAATCACTCCTCAGAAAATGAGTACTATGACTTGTTTCACATAACATTTCCGATCAATAAATCAAAATTACATCAGATTTAAGATTGTTTTGATAACATGAATGTGAAAATAATTTTGTAGTTGTTTGCTGTCATTGGACTTTGGTAGTCTGTTTTATTTGATGGCAGTATTTATGTCCTTAAATTGTCAGTTGCTTAGTTTTTAACTTTTTTTAAAAAAAATGTGGACTAGTTATTTATGTTGGAGATGTAGCATTGTACTCTTCAAAACTTGAAGTTTTAAAAGTGTTTCGTTGCTTTTCTTTTCTGGATTTAAATGGGTGTTACATATTTTTAATTATTTTTATATATTTTTAGCTTTGGATTCAGGATGCAAAAATGATGATTAAGGGTTTGTATTATTGCTGGAAGAATTATAGTCACAAGCTATATTACTGTAACAACCTATTAGTATATTCCAGTTAACTGGTTTGTTGGATAATTCTAAAAAAAAAAAAAAATGGTCAGGAGTACAAAACCATTGGCCATGATACATTATCATATGAAAAAACAGACCATAGAACAAAAACAAGTTTAAACCGTACAGTTGAGAATACTGTCCACTTTATATAATTTCTCTCAAGGACCCTCTGGTTAACTTGTATATCTTTCAGCTGAACAATATTCAAATATCACGAGGGAAGACAATGCTAGTAACAAAGAACCCTATAAACATATGAAGTTCAATTTTAGCTTGAACAGAGCCTATAAAATTGAAAATTGTAGTTTTATAGCCAGTAATGTAGAGTCAGATTCTATCATACAGACCGATCAGATGTTACGTTGGTATTCAACTGCTCTATTAGTTTCTCAGCAGATCCTGATAAAGTGGTTTCCCATATTATTTTACTTTGTGTTTTGTAGGTTTTGGATCACTTCCTCCATTTCTTTCCTGGAAACTCCCCTTTAGCTGAAGAAAAGTGTCCCATCTTCCTTATTTCTAAGGACATGGTATTCTGGAAAATCAAGATTTTCTGTTCATTTCAGTTCAGGTCTTTAGATAGAAATCTTTTATCACAAAAGTCTGTCAAGTGCATGATCGTGGGTTGGTTAGCCTCGCCCATTCAGGTGAGGCATCTTGGGTGCTATATAGTAAGCCACATGCACACCAGAAGTCATACTACCCTTCCCCAGGGGCTTCAAAGTCCATTAATTCACTCTGTTCTCTAGTGAACAACATATCTACTGCATCTTACCCTATATTTTCCTGTTTCAGGCTTTCTGGTGTTTTGGATTGGCTTCTGGCTTCAAGATAAATCAATCTGGTTCTGTCTTGATCTACTATCTGGCATTTCCTCCATGTAATAAGCTGGCCTTCTCCCCCTCTCACAAAGGACCCACTGCCACACCCAGAGTCTCTTTCCAGGCAATTTTATTTATTGAAACACAAGCGAAACAGAGAAAATCAGTTCCTCAACCCATCCTAGGCTATAGCTCCCAGTGTTTTCGCCCTTCAACTCTGTCCTTCCTGCTTTTGGGCTTCTTGCAGGAATCTTCTTTGTTATGTTCACTGAGCACTGCCAGCTAGGGCTTTCTGCCTGGAGGGCCACTTTTTCCTGGCAGATTCCTACTGCCTTGTCTCCCAAGGGACTCTGGCAGCCTCTTCTAGGAGCTTCCTGCTGCTCCTGCTTTTTTCAGCTCTCTGGCTCTGAGTCGCTGGGTTTCTCTCAGCAGGTTCCCACTGCCTTCCCTCATAGGGGACTTTGGCAGTCACTCCCAGAGAACTTCCTGATTCAGGTCTGTCTGCCTATTCCCAGGGAGCTATCAGTGAGAGCCCTATGGGTATACCTACACTGCAATTAGATACCCACAGCTGGCTGATGTCAGCTGACTCAGGCTTCTGGGGCTTGGCTAAGGGGCTGTTTAATTGTGGTGAAGATGTTCGAGCTTGGGCTGGAGCCCGGGCCCTAGGACCTTGCAAGGTGGGAGGGTCCCAGAGCCCTGGTTGTTTCCTGAGCCTGCAAGTCTACACTGCAATTAAACAGCCCCTTAGCCTGAGCCCTGAGAGCCTGAGTCAGCTGACATGGGCCAGCAGTTGGTTTTTAAATGCAATATAGACATACCCTATGTCTGCTGTCTCTGCCCCTTTTCAAACTGACTCTCCAGCCTGATTCATCCATGCTTCACCCCTCTAAGGCCCAGGTGTCTTCTCTTGTAGCCCAGTTGGGGTCTGCTGACCAGGCATAGGTGCACTTGCCTTGCTCCCTCATAAAGGGCCAATGTCACCTTGTGTCACCCTCAATGTATTCAATAGCTCTAATGGTAAATATGCAAAGTAATTTTTCCCCTCAGGCAGTTCCTATTGTGCTGAATGTGGGGATGGGTTGAATGACTATCTTGGCAGAACCACAAAAATAAATATAAAAAAATGAAGTAAAGCAAGACTGGTTTATTTATTTCTAGATAGAAAGTTCTATTTCACTTGCAGGAATTGCTAAGTAAAATGTAAGAACATATGTTTGAATTAATTCTTTAGATCCACAGGCCAGATTTTCCCTGGTAGAAATCAAACTGGTTGCTGGTGTCTATAAGATAAATATGTCTCTTTGTGCTTAAGGATAAATAATCCAAAGAAATGTTTCCCCACAGTGAATATTATTATTTATAAAATGGAGGTTAACATTTTACTTCTCCACAGTGAGATGAGTGTCTTCAATTAATTGAACATTGTTTTCTCTACTTTGCTTAAGCTTAGAATAATGTTTCATTAACAAGTACTTGGAAAATGTAGTTATATGAACAAGATGTGTTCTCTTATGGTTTGTGGAGAAATAATTATTTTTAATGACCCAGAAAGTTTGGAGAACCTATTATTTTGGACTCGCATCCCTTATGCTATCACCAGAGTCAGTAAATGGAAAGCGATAACAGCATATGTAATCAAATATTGTTTGGTACATGAGTCAAAAGGTTAGCCATTGTATAAAAGCTGTGGAAGGGTAGGCGTAATGATTTCTGATGTTTTATTTGGCTGCTTTAATTTCTACCGTGTTCCAAATTTGAATCCATAGCCTTCAAAGGTTACGTTTAATATGCATCTTCCCTTGGAATTAAACTCATTTGGGTATATAAATATTGCTGCTTAAGTATCTTTTTTTTTTTTTTTAAATTCTCTTCTCAGGCAGATTTTACAAGTTTAAACAGTTACTTTTCTTGATGAGCCAAAAATCATTTGTGTAATAGGATAGTAGAGCAAGTTTGTGATCATTCTCTATATTTACACTTTCACCAGTAGACACATTCCCATTTTACTTTGTTGATATAGCTGTAAGATTTAGTTTGGTATTCTTATTTATTATTTTAATATTTGTACAACAGTTGTGCCTAAGGGTCCCAACTGAGATATGAGTCTCATTGTTCTCATCTTTGTACAAATACATAATGAGAGACAGTCACTGTCCAGAAGAGCTTGCAATCTAAGCTGACAACACAGACAGTGAGTGCAAAGAGAAAAACTGGTACAGAGAAGGAAGTGACTTGTTGAAGGTCACACAGCAGGTCATTTGTAAAGTTGGGATTAGAACCCAGGTTGACTTTCAGTGTAGTGTCCTATTTACTAAATCACCCTGCCTCTTCATACTCCTTACAAGGAATGCCCAGAGAACAATGCAAAAAGTAATGTAATCTTGTTTAGTTGTCAGTCAATTGTAAAATAAGGGTGACAACTTTGTTTTGATGGTGAAGGAGGGATTCTAGGGCTTTCCCCATTTTTACCCACTTATCATTTTGCTCCTCTCCCAAGGCCTTGCATTAGGCTAGCTCCTGCTTCTGGCAAAGGAAGACTGAATGCTGCTTCCTCTGAAATCTAACACTATTATTTTTAGATTAGCCCGAAGGAGTTGCTCAATAGTTATATGAGGTACTCTGCCAAAAGAGGTTAAGTACATTGCCTCTAATTTGGTACTTGCCCTGTGCTAAAGACAGGAGTTAAAACCATTCATGCTTATTGTTTTGTAAATTATTAACCTGAGTGGACAATGACATTAACAAATCATTGCCTGTCTCATTCATTGTTCTTAAAGCATCTCATGAGTAGAAAACTGCTACTTCATAATCCATACCTTGCCTAGTTCTGGGTTGTTCAGGGTCTCTAACTCTTACTAACGTTAATTGTATGTGCATGCAGTGAGGGAAAAATTCTGTTTGAGAAAGGCAGGACTATAGTAAAGAGATGTTGCTGTTAGCACCTGCCCTCCTCCTCTTAATGACTGGTTAACCAATATTTATATATTTAGGATTTTTCTTTTTTTTTCTTTTTACAAACTACAATAAAAGAGCATACATTCAATGCTCTATGCACTCTTGGCAATCACTTTTTAAAATACACTAATAAGGAAAAAGACCCGTCAGTTACCGGCAATCAAATCAAGTAATGCAGCAAGAGTATATATATAAAAAGAACTTATCAACCTGCCCACACAATCTGGAGTCCCATACCACCACTAACCAGCCCTACTGAACGCTCTTCTCCTCACAGGTGAGGGAGTAAAAAACATGTGCCCTGAAGGCTAACAAACCGGGCTATCAGAGGCCTGTGGAAGAAACAAGTTAGTGGTCTGGGGCCTTAGTGTAGAATGCCCTGCTAGCAACCCTCTCTTTCTTCACAGTGGGGCTTCCTCTGAGATGCCTTCACTGACTACAGCTGTGGAAGGATGTCATGAGGAGAGAGGATTTCTCTTAGCCCTGGTCTATACTACAAGTTTAGGTCGAATTTAGCAGTGTAAGGTCGATTTAACCCTGCACCCATCCACATGACCAAGCCTGTTTTGTCGACTTAAAGGGCTCTTAAAATTGATTTCTGTACTCCTCCCTGGCGAGGGGATTAGTGCTAAAATTGACCTCGCTGGGTTGAATTTGGGTTGTGTGTATGCAATTCGATGTTGTTGGTTTCCAGGAGCTATCCGAGAGTGCTCCATTGTGACCACTCTGGACAGCACTTTGAACTCCGATGCACTAGCCAGGTACACAGGAAAAGCCTCGGGAACTTTTGAATTTCATTTCCTGTTTGGTCAGCATGGCGAACTCAGCAGCACAGGTGACCATGGAGTCCCCCCAGAATCATAGAGCGTAGAATGTGACTACGCTCCCCCTGTCATCTCCGTCCCTAAGGTTATCGCAGATTAGAAGGCGAAAAAACTGCACTGGCGATGACATGTTTTCTGAGCTCATGCAGTCCTCCCGCACTGATAGGGCACAGCTTAATGCAGGGATCGGCAACCTTTGGCATGTGACCCGCCAGGGAAAGCCCCCTGGTGGGCTGGGCTGGTTTGTTTACCTGCCGTGTCCACAGGTTTGGCTGATCGCGGATCCCACTGGCCCTGGTTTACTGCTCCAGGCCAATGGGAGCTGCGGGAAGTGGTGGCCAGCACAGCCCTCTGCCCACACCGCTTCCTGCAGCCCCCATTGGCCTGGATCGGCGAACCATGGCCAGTGGGAGCTGCGATCGGCCAAACCTGAAGACGTAGCAGGTAAACAAACTGGCCCGGCCCGCCAGGCAGCTTCCCCTGGCTTGCCGCGTGCCAAAGGTTGCTGATCCCTGGTAATGCATGGAGGCATTCAGTGGTAGAGGCCAGGAAAGAATTAAGTGAGCATGAAGACCGGAGGCAGGACACGATGCTGAGGCTAATGGGGGAGCAAACTGACATGATGAAGTGTCTGTTGGAGCTGCAGGAAAGCCAACAAGAGCACAGACCCCTGTAGCATCCACTGTATAACTGCCTACCCTCCTCCCCATGTTCCATAGCCTCCTCACCCAGACGCCCAAGAACGCAGTGGGGGAGGCTCCGGGCACCCAGCCACTCTACTCCAGAGGATGGCCCAAGCAACAGAAGGCTATCATTCAAACAGTTTGCTTATTTTAGCCACACTAAAAATCAATGTGGTCTTGTCCTTCCCTCCTCCCTCACCTCACCTGGGCTACTTTGTCCGTTATCTCATTTTTTTTAATTAATAAAGAAAGAATGCATGGTTTCAAAACAATAGTTACTTTATTTTGAAGCGGGCAGGGTGGCTGGCTTACAGGGAATTAAAATCAACAAAGGGGGCGGGTTTGCCTCAAGGAGAAGCACACACCACTGTCACACCGTAGCCTGGCCAGTCATGAAACTGGTTTTCGAAGCCTCTCTGATGCACAGTGTGCCTTGCTGTGCTCTTCTAATCGCCCTGGTGTCTGGCTGCTCAAAATCGGATGCCAGGCGATTTGCCTCAACCTCCCACCTGCCATAAATGTCTCCCCGTTACTCTCACAGATGTTATGGATCACACAGCAAGCAGCAGTAACAATGGGAATGTTGGTTGCGCTGAGGTCTGACCAACAGTGCCAGCGAGCTTTTAAATGTCCAAAGGCACATTCTACCACCATTCTGCACCTGCTCAGCCTATAGTTGAACTGCTCCTTACTACTGTCCAGGCTTCATGAGCCATGGGAGCAAGGGGTAGGAGCGACCACATGGTGCTGCCAGCTGAGAGAGCAGCCTGAGGCAGAAGCCTCCAGCTCGCAGGAGAGCAGAGTTGCGGCAGAAGTGGTTGAGCTGTACACCATGCCATGGAGGTTGCTAGGTGCTGGGCAGGGAAGATGTTCCAAGAACCCCTGGCCAAGCTACATGTCCGACAAGGACGGCTACCAGTCCTACTGCACTGTCTGTTGCAGAGTTGCAGGAGAGCAGAGTTGCAGTGTAAGCTAGCCATGGTATGGCGTCTGCACGGGTAACCCAGGAAAAAAGGCACGAAACGATAGTCTGCCGTTGCTTTCATGGAGAGAGGGAGGGACGACTGACGACATGTACCCAAAACCACCTGCGACAATGTTTTTGCCCCATCAGGCATTGGCGCTTAACCCAGAATTCCAATTGGTGGCGGAGACTGTGGGAACTGTGGGATAGCTACCCATAGTGCACCGCTCTGTAAGTCGATGCTAGCGCGGTAGTGAGAATGCACTCTGCCAACTTAATGTGCTTAGTGTGGACATATGCAATTGACTGTATAAAATCGATTTCTATAAAATCGACCTAATTTCGTAGTGTAGACATACCCTTAGGTAGGTTCCAGGCCACTTAGGACTTTTTATAGGTCAAATAGTCATAAAATTAATCCAGAAATAGACAATTACTTTGTTCAGTGATCTCAGAGTGTGTTGTTGGGAAAGCCTGGAATCCAAGAGTGGCTTCATCTATGCTTTAAACTCAGGATTTTACCAAGATAAAATAGCACTGTGTGCTTCTTTTTCTTTGTCTAGTTAATCTTGAGAATAAGCACCAAGATAATGATGCTTTGTCAACAATATTATGAGATCATCCACTTAATAAGTGCCCTGTGCTTTGCTTGTGGCCTTTGCTGGACTGGTATATCAATAAGATATAGACAGACTGTGTTTACTTGAATTCAGATGGAAATAAGTTATAAAGTCTTAGTATTGGTGGGTAGAAAATTTACATTATTAGATGATTGATAATTAATAGTAATATTTAATTAAAAGGTATAGTTGTTTATATATCTCCGTAGCCCCATGTAGATGCCTCTCCCACCTCTGAAGATTAGCCCTTCACATCACAGGACTATACAATTTGACATACCAAAGCAGATGAATAATCCATCAAATCTGGTATCCAGCCTCTGGTATCAGCCAATGCCTAAAGTTTTGGAGAAAGGCAAGTGCGCTATTCTAATGTGCTTGGTCAGTAGTATAACAGTGTACATGGAGGAAAGCAGGGAAATTCCTTCTTGGTGTCCTGAAGCATAGGAGATGACATGCGCACATTACTCTGAGAACCCTTAAGGATAATCCTTTTCTTTTTACCCATCCTCATGCCCTTTTTGCATGGCAATCATCCTTCCTGCTGACAGCTTGGGAAGACTCTTACAGCTCTTGAACATCTCCCTTTCGTCATCTGTAATAGAACATGGCTTCTTCTGGAGGCTCAGTGTTGCAACTGTATTGGCTAGTGGGGTTAACTGTAGAGTCATAACAGTCAGATTTCTCTTTCTAGAAGCTGAGCCTATTGCCTCCCCGTGCTCTTTCAGCATCTGCTGTTCTCTGAAAAAGAGGTGAAGGTCTCAAAATCCGATGTCAAACATTCTAGAACATAAAGTTGCCTCTGGACCCATGAAGGCAGCCAGATTGGGTGAACACTAAAAATCAAGTTTCTACAAACATCACTGAAATGGGGGAAACAAAGATTACATGATACATAAGCAAAATTATTGCTAATAAATAGAACATATGAACGGCCATACTCGGTAAAACCAAAGGTCCATCGTGGCCAATGCCAGGTGCCCCACAGGGAATGAACAGAACAGGTAATCATTAAGCGATCCATCTCCTGTCACACCATCCCTGCCTATCCTGGCTAATAGTCATTGATGGACCTATCCTCCATGAATTTATCTAATTCTTCTTTGAACCCTGTTATAGTCTTGGCCTTCACAACATCCTCTGGCAAAGAGTTCCAGAGGTTGACTGTGTGTTGTGTGGAAAAAATACTTCCTTTTGTTTGTTTTAAACCTGCTGCCCATTAATTTCATTTGATGACCCCTAGTTCATGTGATATGAGAAGGAGTAAATAACATTTCCTTATTTACTTTCTCCATGCCAGTCACGATTTTATAGACCTCCTTACTCGTCTCTTTTCCAAGCTGAAAAGTCCCAGTCTTATTAATCTCTGTTCGTATGGAATCTGTTCCATACCCCTAATCATTTTGTTGCCCTTTTCTGTATCTTTTCCCAATTCTATAATATATCTTTTTTGGGATGGGCCGACCAAATCTGCATGCAGTATTCAAGATGTGGATGTACCATAGATTTATATAGAGGCTATATGAAATTTTCTGTTGTCTTATCTATCCCATTCCTAATGATTCCCAACATTCTGTTAGCTTTTTTGACTGCCACTGCACATTGAGTGGATATTTTCAGAGAACTATCCACAATGACTCCAAGATCTCTCTCTTGAGTGATTACAGCTAATTTAGATCCCATCATTTTATATGTATAGGTGGGATTAGGCTTTTCAATGTGCATTATTTTGCATTTATCAACATTGAATTTCATCTGCCATTTTGTTGCCCGTGCTATTTCATGAAGCATTTGTGGAGCTTTAATATACAGAAAGATGGTTGTATAAATTGGAGAGGCTGCAGACTCATTTATGTAGAGAGCGATGAATGTCAGAATATGTAAGAAGTTTAAAATTACATTTCCTTTTGACCTTTCTATATTAAAATTAAAATAGAAGGAAAGCATAGATCAGGGATCGGTAACCTTTGCCATGCGGCCTGTAAGGGAAATCCGCTGTCAGGCCGTGCCAGTTTGTTTACCTGCAGCATCCGCAGGTTTGGCTGATCACAGCTCCCACTCGCCGCAGTTCACTGTTCCCAGCCAATGGGGGCTGCAGAAAGTGGCGTGGGCCGAGGGATGTTCTGGTCACTGCTTTTTTAATAAAACCCTTGTAACGGGGTGCAGACTTACCCAGCAGCGCCTCCTACTGGCTGTCTGGGAATTAGCTCTTTTTACCAGCTCCGGAGTGCCCTCTGACAGTGTCTTGCCATCACTGGCCCCTGTGTCCCTCCCGGACCCCGGTGTCCTTTTACCTGGGGTGCTGCCCCTCCAGGCAATACCCCACAGATCTGGGTCGCCCCTCCCCGGGAAACCCCCCACCTTCTATCGCCACCTTGCCTCAGCCTATGGACTACTGCCAGTCACCATCTAGCCCCCTTTCACTGGGGCCGACTGCAGTCTGTATAAGCCAGTCGTCATGGGGTTTGGACCTGATGCCTCCGCCTACTCTTGGGCTGCCCTGTTGCAACCCCAGTACCCTGTCTTAGGCCGTCTGCCAGTCCTGCAGCCTGGGGCTTTTCCAGTCTGGAGCCTCCCCACCCCTCTGGCCTTCCCCAGCCCTGCTTCACCTCAGGTACCCTGGTATGCTCCCCAGGAGCCAGGCCTGTCTCCCCCACAGCTAGAGGAGACTCTGTGTGCTCCAAGCAGGGCCCTGATAAAGCCAGCCGTGGCCTGACTGGGGCGTGGCCCCCAGCTGAGGCTGCTTCTCCCAATCAGCCCCGCTCTTCCTTCCCTGCCACAGCCCTCTCCCTGGGCTGTTTTAAGCCTTTTAAGGCAGGAGCGGGTGACCACCCCGCTACAACCCTTTTAAAATTTTTTTGTCTGCTTATGAAACATTCAGGAACAGGTGGTTGAGTGAGGGAATATTTGACTTGTGATTAAGTATTAGATATTGGCCTCAGTCACAAAACTTAAGCCAGGATTTTAAGCACCAAAAGGGGACTGTTTGGATTCCAGGTACTTACAGTAAAATTCAAGATAATATAAATGTACTGTTTGTGCCCTCTGTTGGAGCACTAAGAGTTGCCATTATAGGGAGATGTATTCTGTGATATAACAGGTTTTTCTATCTTTAGTTATAATGATCTTCTAAGTTGTTGCACATCATCTATAAATTGGAAAGTGATTTATTCATAAGCTACACTGTATGTTGCTTTACTACTATTTCATATTATGTATCTCTAAGGACTGTACTTTTATAATACAATATGTTTGTATACAGGTGTTAACATCTGACTTGGAAAACAGGGAGAAGCAGCAGCAAAGGATGCTGGACCAGCTGAAGGAGATACAGAGCTGCTACAAGGCCTGTGAGAGTGAACGTAGGCAAACTGAACTCCAAACTGCTGAGCTGGCCCAGCAACTTGAAGAGTCTACTAAGGAAGCAGATCGGTACCTTGCTGAATTCAGGCAGTCTGAGACCCTTAGGCTAGAGACTGAGAAGAAGAAAGAAGAGTTGAAAGTGAAAGCTCAGGAATCCATTCGACACTGGAAGCTAAAATATAAGAAACTGGAACGTGATATGGTGAAACAGAATGAAACCATCAATCAGCTGATGGACAAGAGCAATCAGGTAAGAGCAGAGCCTTTATTTTTCCTCTCCTTTCCCTTTTTATTTTAGAAGTGGAGAGGAGGATGTGACATATGCACCTGCCATCTAACCACTGCACTGTGACTTTACATAGGCCACAAACCAAAAACCGGTATATCAATAAGATATAGACAGACTGTGTTTACTTGAATTCAGATGGAAATAAGTTATAAAGTCTTAGTATTGGTGGGTAGAGAATTTACATTATTAGATGATTGATAATTAATAGTAATATTTAATTAAAAGGTATAGTTGTTTATATATCTCCGTAGCCGCATGTAGATGCCTCTCCCACCTCTGAAGATTAGCCCTTCACATCACAGGACCATACAATTTGACATACCAAAGCAGATGAATAATCCATCAAATCTGGTATCCAGCCTCTGGTATCAGCCAATGCCTAAAGTTTTGGAGAAAGGCAAGTGCGCTATTCTAATGTGCTTGGTCAGTAGTATAACAGTGTACATGGAGGAAAGCAGGGAAATTCCTTCTTGGTGTCCTGAAGCATAGGAGATGACATGCGCACATTACTCTGAGAACCCTTAAGGATAATCCTTTTCTTTTTACCCATCCTCATGCCCTTTTTGCATGGCAATCATCCTTCATGGCAGATACTAATGACTTTCTGTTGACCTATGCTGGATTCATACTGTCAGCCTAGAAGGAAAAGGAGGGGTTTAGATTTAATAGGAACTGGGCAAACTTTTGGGAAAAGGGGAGCCTGCACAGGAAGGATTGGCTCCACCTAAAGCAAAATGGAACCAGGTTGCTGGCACTTAAAAAAGTTGTTGAACAGTTTTTAAACTAAGGACTGGGGGAAAGCTGATGGGGCAGAGGAGCATGTGGTTCAGACAGAGGCATCCCTTAGGGGAGGAGCTATTAATGGAGATTCTCTATGTCCTAGTAAAGGGGAAAGGATGGAAGATGATAAAATATGGGTAGGATCTGATGAGAAACAGCAAATGAAAAAGAGTCCCATTCAATTACATCGTGTAATGGCAAACAGCTAAAAAGTGACAAGTTTTAAAAGTGCTTATATACCTATAATGCTAGAAGTCTAAATAATATGGGTGAACAAGAGTCCCTTGTATTAAATGAGGATATTGATATAATAGGCATCACAGAAACTTGGTGGAATGAGGATAATCAATGGGACACAGTAATACCAGGGTAAGAAATATATTGGAAGGACAAAACAAGTCGTGCTGGTGGATGAATGGCACTATATGTGAAAGTAAGATTTTTACTTCATTTGATTCTGTGCTTTAATGAACCAAACTGTACCATAGAATCTCTATAGATAGTAATTCCATGCTCAAATAAGAAGAATATAGCAGTAGAGATATATTACTGACTACCTGACCAGGATGGTGATGGTGACTGTGAAATGCTCCAGTAGATTAGAGAGGCTACGAAAATAAATAACACAATAATAATGGTGAATTTCAGCTATCCCCATATTGCCTGGGTACATGTCACCTCAGGACGGGATGTTTCTTGACACCTTAAATGACTGCTTCTTGGAGCAGCTAGTCCTGGAACCCACAAGAGGAGAGGCAATTCTTGATTTAGTCCTAAGTGGAGCACAGGATCTGGTCTAAGAGGTGAATATAGCTGGACTGCTTGGTAATAGTGACCATAATATAATTAAATTTAACATCCCTGTGGTGGAGAAAACATCACAGCAGCCCAGCTGTACCATATCATTTCAGAAAAGGGAACTACATAAAAATGAGGAAGTTAGTGAAACAGAAATTAAAAGGTACAGCACCAAAAGTGAAATCCCTGCAAGCTGCATGGAAACTTTTGAAAGACACCATAATAGAGGCTCAACTTAAATGTATACGCCAAACACAGTAAGAGAACCAAAAAAGTGCCACTGTGGCTAAACAACAAAGTAAAAGAAGCAGTGAGAGGCAAAAAGGAAGTTAAATCCTAGTAAGGAAAATAGAAAGGAGCATAAACTCTGACAAATGAGGTGTAAAAATATAATTAGGAAGGCCAAAAAAGAATTTGAAGAATAGCTAGCCAAAGACTCAAAAGTAATAGCAAATATTTTTTTAAGTACATCAGAAGCAGGAACCCACGGGGCCACTGGACGATCAAGATGCTAAAGGAGCACTCCAGGACAATAAGGCCATTTCAGAGAAATTAAATGAATTCTTTGCATGGGTCTTCACGGCTGAGGATGTGAGAGCGATTACCAAACCTGAGCCATTCTTTTTAGGTGATGAATCTGAGGAACTGTCCCAGATTGAGGTGTCATTAGAGGAGGTTCAGAAAAGGTTCAGAGAAGGGCAACCCCTAAAATGATTAGGGGTTTGGAACGGGTCCCATATGAGGAGAGATTAAAGAGGCTAGGACTTTTCAGCTTGGAAAAGAAGAGACTAAGGGGAGATATGATAGAGGTATATAAAATTATGAGTGGTGTGGAGAAAGTGAATAAGGAAAAGTTATTTACTTGTTCCCATTATATAAGAACTAGGGGCCATGAAATGAAATTAATGGGCAGCAGGTTTAAAACAAATAAAAGGAAGTTCTTCTTCACACAGCGCACAGTCAACCTGTAGAACTCCTTGCCTGAGGAGGTTGTGAAGTCTAGGACTATGAGTCTTTCAAAGAGAACTGGGTGAATTCATGGAGGTTAAGTCCATTAATGGATATTAGCCAGGATGGGTAAGGAATGGTGTCCCTAGCCTCTGTTTGTCAGAGGGTGGAGATGGATGGCAGGAGAGAGATCACTTGATCATTACGTGTTAGGTTCGCTCCCTCTGGGGAGCGTTGGTAGACGGGATGCGGGGCTGGATGGACCTTTGGTCTGATCCAGTGTGGCCATTCTTATGTTCTTATGAGGTTTTGGAACAAATTGATAAACTAAATTGTGATAAGTCACCAGGACCAGATGGTATTCACCCAAGAGTTCTGAAGGAACCCAAATGTGAAATTTCAGTACTATAGTTTGTAACCTATCATTTAAATTCACTTCTGTACCAAATGACTGGAGGATAGCTAATGTGACACCAATGTTTTAAAAAGAGCTCCAGAAGTGATCCTGGCAATTACAGGCCGGTAAGTCTGACTTCAGTACCAGGTAAACTGGTTGAAACTATAGTAAAGAACAAAATTGTCGGACACATAGATGAACATAATTTGTTGGGGAAGAGTCAACATGGTTTTGTAAAGGGAAATCATGCCTCACAAATCTACTAGAATTCTTTCAGGGGGTCAACAAGCACGTGGACAAGGGGGATCCAGTGGATATAGTGTACTTAGCTTTTCAGAAAGCCTTTGACAAGATCCCTCACCAAAGGCCCTTAAGCAAAGTAAGCTGTCATGGAATAAGAGGGAAGATCCTATCATGGATTGGTAACTGGTTGAAAGATAGGAATCAAAGGGTAGGAATAAATGGTCAGTTTTCAGAATGGAGAGCAGTAAATAGTGGTGTCCCCCGGGGTCTGTACTGGAACCAGTCCTATTCAATATATTCATAAATGATCTGGAAAAAATAGTAAGCAGTGAGGTGGCAAAATTTGCAGATGATACAAAACTACTCAAGATATTTAAGTCCCAGGCAGACTGTGTTGAGCTACAAAAGGATCTCTCAAAACTAGGTGACTGGATAACAAAATGGCAGATGAAATTCAGTGTTGAGAAATTAAAAGTAATGCACATTGGAAAACCTAATCCCAACTATATATATAATATGATGGCACCTAAATTAGCTGTTACCACTCAAGAAAGAGATCTCCGAGTCACTGTGGATAGTTCTCTGAAAACATCCACTCAATGTGCAGCAGCAGTCAAAAAAGTGAACAGAATGTTGGGCATTGTTAAGAAGGGGATAGATAGTAAGACAGAAAATATCATATTGCCTCTATGTACATCCATGGTACGCCCACATCTTGAATACTGCATGCAGATGTGGTCGCTCCATCTCAAAAAAGATATATTGGAATTGGAAAAGGTTCAGAAAAGGGCAACAAAAATGATTAGGGGTATGGAATCGCTTCCGTATGAGGAGAGATTAATAAGACTGGGACTTTTCATCTTGGAAAAGAGACGACTAAAGGGGCATATGATTGAGGTCTATAAAATCATGACTGGTGTGGAGAAAGTACATAAGGAAGTGTTATTTACTCCTTCTTATAATGCATGAACTAGAGGTCACCAAATGAAATGAATAGGCAACAGGTTTAAAAGAAACAAAAGGAAGTCTTCACACAACACACGGTCAACCTGTGGAATTCCTTGCCAGAAGAAGGTATGAAGGCCAAGACGTAACGGGGTTCAAAAAAGAATTAGATAAGTTCATGGAGGATAGGTCCATCAATGTCTATTAGCCAGGATGGGCATGGGTGGTGTCCCTAGCCTTTGTTTGCAAGAAGTTGGGAATGGGTGACGGGATTGATCACTTGATAAATACCTTTTCTGTTCATTCCCTCTGGGGCACCTGGTATTGGCCACTGTCGGAAGATAGGATACTGGGCTAGATGGATCTTTAGTCTGACCCAGTATGGCCCTTCTTATGACTCCATATTAATTACTTGTACTCTAAGCTTTTCAGTCTCCTTTCTAAATTGGTATGATTTGTTAACAACACCTTAGCTTGTGAAAGCAAAAAAAAAAAAAAAAAAATACTTTTCACCATTAATACTGTTTTTCCTTTTGCACTTCTGTGCACAGCTTAGATGGGGAAAAGGAACTAATCAGTTTCACTTTTTGACTGGTGTAAATTAGCTTCTGCTCCAATATTTGGGTTGCTAACACTGCGGAAAAATGTTTAAACCCAAACCAAAAAAAAAAAAAAAGTCAGTGTACATCATTAACATAATGCAGTATTAAAGTGGGACGGGAGGTGGAGAATGATTTAAACTAAAACTACAAGGGGAGTTTTTTAATCAAGGCAGAATGTAACTTAAAAGATGGTTTTGGTAATTGCTTATCTGCTCTGAGGGCTGTATTGTTCTTTGAAGTTCTGTTTTGTCACCCCTTCTGCTCATAGAATCATGGAATATCAGGGTTGGAAGGGACCTCAGGAGGTCATCTAGTCCAACCCCCTGCTCAAAGCAGGACCAATCCCCAACTAAGTCATCCCAGCCAGGGCTTTGTCAAGCCTGACCTTAAAAACCTCAAAGGAAGGAGATTCTACCACCTCCCTAGGTAACGCATTCCTGTACTTCACCACCCTCCAAGTCAAAAAGTTTTTCCTAATATCCAACCTAAACCTTCCCCACTGCAACTTGAGACCATTACTCCTTGTTCTGTCATCTGCTACCACTGAGAACAGTCTAGATCCATCCTCTTTGGAACCCCCCTTTCAGGTAGTTGAAAGCAGCTATCAAATCCCCCCTCATTCTTCTCTTCTGCAGACTAAATAATCCCAGTTCCCTCAGCCTCTCCTCATAAGTCATGTGTTCCAGTCGCCTAATCATTTTTGTTGCCCTCTACTGGACGCTTTCCAATTTTTCCACATCCTTCTTGTAGTGTGGGGCCCAAAACTGGTCAGAGTACTCCAGATGAGGCCTCACCAATGTCAAACAGAGGGGAACGATCACATCCCTCGATCTGCTGGCAATGTCCCTACTTATACATCCCAAAATGCCATTGGCCTTCTTGGCAACACTGTTGACTCATATCCAGCTTCTCATCCACTGTAACCCCTAGGTCCTTTTCTGCAGATCTGCTGCCTAGCCATTTGGTCCCTAGTCTGTAGAGGTGCATGGGATTCTTCCATCCTAAGTGCAGGACCCTGCACTTGTCCTTGTTGAACCTCATCAGATTTCTTTTGGCCCAATCCTCTAATTTGTATAGGGCCCTCTGTATCCTATCCCTACCCTCCAACATATCTACCTCTCCTCCCAGTTTAGTATCATCTGCAAACTTGCTGAGGGTGCAATCCACGCCATCCTCCAGATCATTAATGAAGATACTGAACAAAATCGGCCTCAGGACCGACCCTTGGGGCACTCCGCTTGATACCGGCTGCCAAGTAGACATGGAGCCATTGATCACTGTGTGATTCTTCTAGAGAAGATACAAGACCAAATGGGCTGTGGTGCAATGAGCCATGTGCATTACATTCAGCTCTGTGTTGTGTCTTTGTCAGAGGTGAGTGGTATAGTGTGGGCTTTTTCAATGTCTAACTAACACTAGGATCTGTATAAGGCCATACTGACTGAAACTCTGGAGGTGATGGGTAGTGGGCTTTGGTTGGCTATGTCACAGGTAATTTTTTTCACTGTTTTTAGTGGATTTGAACATCCTTTATTCAGGAAGTTTGGAGAGAGGATTGAATACTCTGTTTCTGAAATATCAACTGGTGGTGCTGGACAAGAATGCTCTGAGCAGAGTTAGGTGACACTGATTATAATAGTCGTGGCTGGTCTTCATTGGAGCTCCTACTGGTGGTAGTGATAGTAAGAAATTCTAGGAGTCAGGGTAGAGAATTATGGCTGAGTACACTGCAGCTTGGTTTTACATCTCCTCTAAAACAGAGCAGCATAGCTTTCCTTATTTTCACTTTGCGGGATTGGTGGCTGATTTAGAAGGAACAGCACTACCTCTTGAGTCGTCAACACAATTTCTTGCAGCACTTGGGATTTTTTTTTGGAGTTCTCCCTTCCAAGTTTTCATTATCATCTCACTCTATACAATTTTTCAGTGCTGGTGGAATTACAACCCAAGGAGGGTGTGGTTACATGCTTAGAGTGGTATGATTAATGAAATTTTCATCTTTCAGTAATTGGCTGAAAAAATTAGTATTGTAATTGCAATTATAAAGTCATAGATTTTAAGGCCAGAAGGGACCACGAGGTCATCTAGTCTGACCTCCAGTATATCACAGGCCACCCAGGATTCTCACATTAACCCCCAAACCAAAAATAAACCAAAGTATTACAGCTCACAGAAACGTAGACTGTTATGTGCCAGGGGCAGAGAATAAGAGGGACTGAGGTGCACTAGTGCCCGAGGTCCCCCCAATGACAGGCAAATGATTGAGATACATCCAAATAATCCTGGCAAGTGACCCACAACCACACAAGACCAAAAGAGGAAGACCAAAACCTCCCAAAGTCACTGCCAGTCTGTCCTGGGAGAAGCCTCCTTCTTGACCCCCCATATGGATATCAATTAGACCCTGAGCTTGTGAGCAGAAACCAGACAACCAAGTACTTGAGACAGAGAATGCTCAGTGCTACCTCAGAGCCCAATTTTGGTCAGTGTAATAGGCCTTGGTCTCAGTAAAATGTGTTTTGAATAATAAAAGTAGAAAAAACAAACATGTAACCTGAAATAATTGAAATGTGATCAAACCGCATTTGTCCATCAGCAAACCGCTTTAACAGAACGTTACGGTTGGATGGGTTCAGCCTAAGATTTAAAGCTGAGGAAAAGCCAGATCAAAGATTGCACATAGAACTTTAACTCTTCCCTGTTGTATGTGTGCATTACAGTATAATCATTAATATGAACACTGTGGCAAATGGCTGACACTATTGTGGTGGGTCCCGTGCTTTTCCTTGGTGTGGTGGGTCAGTGTGCTGCCCCTTGCCCTTATTCTTGGGCATTGATGCCTCCACTAGTGCCCTGGTGAGGGAGAGAAGGGGAACGGGGAAGGGACCCGGGTCCGTCCCCTACTCCAGGTCCCAGCCCCTTCAGTTTCACTGGCTCCTTACCCTCTTTCCCCTTGGGCAGGGTTTCTCTTGGTCCTCTGTGTGGGAGAGTCCCTCTGCTCTGCTTGGGCAGGGTTTGTCTTCCCCTGGTACTCCTCCAAACTACAGTCAGTTCTCTTTCCCTCCTCTTGTCTGACTGAATAGGGTTTTTTAAATTAGGTCTCTGGCGTGGTCTTAATTGGCTCCAGGTGCTCTAATTAACCTGTAGTAACCTCTCCTCAATCCATGGGGAATAAGGCCCTGATCATCCTGGGGCTTATATAGCTCCCATCGAACTTATATAGCTCTCCTGCTGCCCTTTGGTCTTTATCACAACACACACAATTTCTGTGTTGTACGATTTGTCCACAACCATAGACACATATATTACATGTGTATTGTATTGTCTGTGCTAGAAAGACCTATGAAAGCCCTGTGCACTATACAAGATGAAACTTACGAAGTTGTAAATACTTTTAAAGCTGTTTTGGAGGTTTTGAGAAATAGTATGAGATGGAGCTTTTGTGCATGTACATACATCATTAAAGACAGTAATGTAATTTATATAGCTAGAGTAAAGGTTCTTCATGCAATCTTAACAGGCATTTCCTGGCTGTTTTTTAGTAGTGGTTCTGAGGATGAATAAGTTGAAAAAATTTCCATACTTTCCAAAACTTTCCATAGAACAGTAAGGCAACCTTCTCTGAAGAGAGGTATCTCCTGTTAAAATTTCAGCATTTTGTCCAAAATTAAAAAAACAAAAACCAACATACTACCTAAAGTTAGGCTCTGAAATGCATATGTAGGTATCTACATAAATAGCTAGATTTTCAAAAACTGATGGGCACCTGTCATAAAAATAAAGAAAAGGGTAGCCACCTTTCTGTATACAGTGCTATAAAATCCCTTCTGGCCAGACGCAAAACTCTTTCACCTGTAGAGGGTTAAGAAGCTAAGATAACCTCGCTGGCACCTGACCCAAAATGACCAATGAGGGGACAAGATACTTTCAAATCTGAAGTGGGGCGGAGGGAGAAACAAAGGGTTCGTCTGTCTGTGTGATGCTTTTGCCGGGAACAGATCAGGAATGCAGCCTTACAACTCCTGTTAAGTTAGTAAGTAATCTGGCTAGAACATGAGTTAGATTTCCTTTTGTTTAATGGCTGGTAAAATAAGCTGTGCTGGATGGAATGTATATTCCCGTTTTTGTGTCTTTTTGTAATTTAAGGTTTTGCCTAGAGGGATTCTCTATGTTTCGAATCTGATTACCCTGTAAGATATTTACCATCCTGATTTTACAGAGGTGATTCTTTTACCTTTTCTTTAATTAAAATTCTTCTATTAAGAACCTGATTGGATCTTAAGAACAATGAAAAATCAAGGGTTTGGGTCTGTGTTCACCTGTACAAATTGGTGAGGATTCTTATCAAGCCTTCCCCAGGAAAGGGGGTGTAGGGCTTGGGGGGATATTTTGGGGGAAGGTGTCTCCAAGTGGGCTCTTTCCCTGTTCTTTGTTTAACACGGGTGGTTGTGGCAGCTTAGGGTTCAAGGACAAGGCAAAGTTTGTACCTTGGGGAAGTTTTTAACCTAAGCTGGTAAGAATAAGCTTAGGGGGTCTTTCATGCAGGTCCCCACATCTGTACCCTAGAGTTCAGAGGGGGGAAGGAACCTTGACAGCACCCAACAGCTCTCACTTACTTCACTCTCCTTGCACTAAAAGCAGCCTAGCCTTTCCAAATGGTCCAAAAAAGCCCTACACCTTTGGGCTGAAACCAGACCTAGAAAATTTCGGTGAAGGTTTTAAAGCTCCTTTATACGTGCTAATCAATAGCTCTGTCAGGAAAGTAGTATCCCAATTTTATAGTTGGAGAAAATTTGTGACCTAGAAAGGCTAAATGAATTGCTCAGGGTCACACGTCAATTGGCGAATGAGGGAATCAAACTACCAGTTCCCCACTGTAACCATTAGACCAGAGTTCTGATGCCATGTCTTTGTACAAAATAGCATCATAGGGTGTGGTATAGAGGATAGAGCAGTGGATTTGGACTCAGGAAATCTGATTTCTATTCCTGGCTCTGCTGCTCACCTGCTGGGTGACCTTGGGCAAGTCATTAACCTGCGTGCTTTAGTTTTCCCATCTGTAAAAAGGGTATAATGATATTTCCCTCCTTTGTAAAACACTGAGATCTGTTGAGGAACAGCAATAACTAGGTATTACAATTATTATTCACATTTATAAAGCACAATAGGATAGGGCTTTACTCAAATTTAAAAAAATTTCCCCTACCCTGAGAAGCTTAAAAATTTAAATGAAATCAATGTAGAACACTTAATCTAGACAAAGGAAAACAATAGAGAAAGGAAGGATGAGGGTTAAAACAAAGATAACATGAGTTGTATCGAAAGTGAATAATGTATGTTTTGATATTTTAAAATAAAGATGGAGATAGAGCAAACAGTGAAGAACAGTATGGGAGTTGAATACATGAAAAAGAAAAAGGAAAGAAGGAGGTTTGAAGCTCAGTTACAAGCCCACAAAACTAGTTTTTGTATAAAAGGATAGATAAGCACAATCTTTGTGATGGCAACTCAAATAGTGCTGTAATGAGATTGAATCTTCCTACAGATATTGTATTTAAGGTTGTCTGACTTGGATTTTTCTCTTTTAAGTTTTAAATTTTCCCCATTAAAGGTGCATAAAAATGCTAAATGGTACTGGTATGGTTTTATCCTTATTTAAAAATCGGTTTAAATCTTGTTTTCCACATTAGAGGTTATCAGCACCTTGCTAACAAGTTTGACAGATGTGTGTGACATCTGAAAAAAACTTTTTACTAGTGGATCTATAATATAAAATAAACTGCATGTCATTATGGGGACAAAACACAAATATCTTGTATGGTTTTTTTTTTTTAAATAGTGACACACACACACTTTGCATCTGAGGGTTTTAGAAACTTAGATACAGCATTTATCATGAGCTTCAGGGAACTAGTTGAAAATCATTTGGGCATCTTTAAAAATTTACAGACATAATAATCTAGTGTCTCAGAGAAACTGGGATTTTTTTTAAAATACAGCATGAAGTCCTTGCTTTTGATACATTTGTTGAAAGTGATGATTGAAAAATATCAAACTTGAATTCTGAACATAATTTACAGTTATCTGAGTTTTTCCAAATATTTGCAAGCTTCATTTGCACATTGGTTGTAGCAGGCTTCCCTAGATGTAATTTTCTGCTGAGTTATCAGGATAGTTTAACAACGTCTTGGCCATGTGGTTAGCCTTCCACAGGATGTTGTTTCATTTTCTAGAATTTTTAAATTGTTATTCCTTTTCTTCTTAGCTTTCATATATTGTCTCGACAATGAGAAAGTGTATAATACATATAAAACATAGAAATATAAGTACACATTTTTAAAGTTAATGCAATCAATCACCATTTTAAATACTTGAAAAGGATTTAGGATAAGTGCTAAATTATTGTTCTTGAATACAGTCCTGCAGTCAACATGCAGTTTTAGAAAGTCTAGAACACTGATGCACTCCCAGATAAAAGCTGCTATGGTTGCTACTCTATTTTTAAATCCATATTTAACATATGTTTTATTTATAAGTAGACTCTTGTATTGATATTTGATAGCCTCTCAGTATAGTTTACTGTCAAACATAAACAAATCTCCTTCACTACTTTTAAGAATTAAAAAATCCAGTAGTGGATCTAATGTAATATAGGGAAATCTCATGCAGGCCCTTATCATTGTCTCATCTTGGTCCATGAATATAGTGACACTCCTGATTAATAGCAGAAAGTATCGTAAGTTCCCATATACTTTGGGAAAGGAATTTTTAAAAATTATTTTATAATGCAAACAGATACTGGAAGAAGAAACAGGGGCGGTGTAAAATTATTGATCAAACAGCATCCCGGGCAAGCCAAAATACTGAAGGATAAATATTCAGGTGCCCATAAGGTAGTTTCTCTGCCTTGTTGCTGTTTGTTTCTTTTTCTTCCATAGTACTATCCCGTAGAAAGCAGTATATTTCAGACTGCAAAGAGGGTGGGAAAAATGGAAGATTGACTCAAATTGGCCCCTATTCAGTGAGTTACTTAAGCACGTGCCTATCCTCAGGCTTTTGATTAGTCCCATTGACTCAGCGCAACTACTTGCAAGTTTAAAGTTAGCTAAACTCCCAAGTGCCTTTGAATCAGGGCCATAATCTGTAAACATTTTCTCGTCTTACAGTATAAAGTTTGTTTCTTGCTTCCAAACAGCATAGTTTGCACCAAATTTTGATCTAATAAATTTTTAGGTAATAATCTTTTTTTCATATTACCTAGGTCCTTAAAGAAAAGGATGACTTGAAGGCTCAGCTTCTCTCTGCTATACATCAAATAGAAAACCTTCGAAAGGAGCTGAGTGATGTGCTTACAAAGAGGGCCCAGCAAGAAGAGGAACTCCACTGTAAGGAGGTGAAGCTCAGTGAAACCAAGTCTCAACAGATAGTTCTTGAGCAAGAGATCAGGGAAGTCCAAGATACAGCAAATAAACTGGAGAGTGAGTTGCAAAAGCAGATTCTGGTACAGAACCAGATGAGAAATGAAAAAGAACGTTTAGAGGAAGAGCTTGAAACAGCTAACACGATCAATGAAAAAGACCAGGAAAGATTCTTAGAGATGCAAGAAGATATAAAAAACTTAAGTGCTATTCGAGCAGAGCTGACAAACAGAATAGCAGAGGAAGAGAAAGCCAAGAAAGAGATTCTCAAGAACTTTTCAGACCTTCAGAAACATCAGGAGTCTAAGCAAGAAGAGATGACTACAACTAGTTGGCAGCTGAAGACGGAGAGAGATGTTCACCAACAGGAGCTGGCAGATCTTAGATCAGAGTTGCAGAATGTGAAAACAAAGCATGAGAGAAATGTTCAAGAGCTGATAAAGCTCTTTAGGCAAGAAAAGGATGAGGCAGAGAACCACATTAGGAGGCTGAAGGTAACTTTTGCTGAATTCTGCTGTTGATTTTTTTTTCTATTAGGCCATGAACTTAACAAGGCATGAACTTTTAAAGATTTTTATGTATTTCTGAACACTGCAGAAAAGATAAAGCTAACAATAAAGGGGTTCATACATATTTAGTCTGGTTGAAATGGATTATAGCAAATTAGGGACTGCTTCTGCATGATCACTGAAGCCTTTTAAGAAGAATTCTGGAGTTCCAGTAAAGGTAGTGTGACAGGGTCAGGCCAGATGGCTATAGGAGAGTAATAGAAGGCAGATATATTAGCCCCAGGCTAAGTAGGTCCCTTTTCCCTGGGTAAGGTAACAAGGAAGGTTCCAGAAGAATTAGGAACCTTCTGGAGACAATTAAGACAGGCTGATTAGAACACCTGCAGCCAATCAAGAAGCTGCTAGAATCAATTAAGGCAGGCTAATCAGGGCATCTGGGTTTAAAAAGGAGCTCACTTCAGTTTGTGGTGTGCATGTGAGGAGCTGGGAGTAAGAGGCACTAGGAGCTGAGAGTGAGAATGTGGACGGTTGGAGGACTGAGGTGTACAAGCATTATCAGACACCAGAAGGAAGGTCCTATGGTGAGGATAAAGAAGGTGTTGGGAGGAGGCCATGGGGAAGTAGCCCAGGGAGTTTCCAGGAGGCACTCTAGACAGCTGCATTCCACAGGGCCCTGGGCTGGAACCTGGACTAGAGGACGGGCCCGGGTTCCTCCCAAATCCTCCCAACTCCTGGTCAGACACAGGAGGAGTTGACCTGGACTGTGGATTCAGAAAAACGGCCAAGCTGAGGGCTGCTGTGAAGCTCCAAGGCAAGCAAATCCGCCAATAAGCGCAAGACCCACCAAGGTAGAGCAGGAACTTTGTCACAGTAGATATGGGATAGATAACCTAAAACAGGACATATTTCAGAGGTATAGAGGTTGAAAGATCTGGGTGAAGCCCTATTGTGTCCATAGTAGCTTTAAGACAAAAGCCCTCATTAGTACAAAAGTAACTTTGGTAAATTAGATTGTTGGCTGCGTAGAACGCATTGGAGTTCTAACACTTTGATACTAACCTCTCTGACTTCTGTCTTTATCACTGTTACCCCTGCTATACTGTGGACCTATCATGTCCCAGAGATGCTGCATTTCTGGAAGTGTGTGTATTGCACAATAGCTGAAACAGTATCACAGGCACTCCAGGAACAGTTTCTGAATATGAATCACAGTAGCATGTCGAATTTGCAAAGGTTAGTTTGAATGACTCCTTGTATTTTAAAGCATTTCCAGAGTGTACGATTTCCATATCATTTACCTAAAAAACCACCCAATAACTACCGTAAAAATATTTTATGAAGCAGATTGTTACATTTATTTAGAAATAAGTTCACATTTTTAGTGCAACTCATTTGCTGCTGACTCCAGGCTATATGACTAAAAAGGAAGAAAACAAAAGCATTTTATATTTCATAAGGCTGATCTGAATAAAACCTAAGAGTATTTAAACTGAAATGGATACTTGAAACAGCCTTATTAATTTTCAACATTTGACTTTGCAGCCATATGATCAGTCATCTATTACATTTTTTATTGGTGTAAACTAGTGTAGGATAAGAATAATTTGTATTTATTAATAAGCATTTCCGAAGTGCTACCAGTGTACACAGTGGATTACAAAATAGTTTGTAGACAGTAAGCTGTTTTGGGTAAGGGATATGTCTGAAACATGTAGTACATTAAACTTAAACATACTCTTCCCAAACTGAATATTTTTTTTGTTAAAAAAACAAAAACAGGCCTCTTAAATGAATATTCTATCAATGCAACCATAAAAAAGCCAGGACATTCCTAGTTAAATCTTCAGCTATCTTTTGCAACCTACAACCCTGATTTTGCCTACTCCAAGTAACCTTACCCTCATCAACCTCCTGTAACTTGCATGGTTCCTTCTTTCTTTATACACAATGTGCAACTTCTAACTTTAGCCATGTGGAGTAGTTAGAAATGGATATTTTTTTCCTTGCTTAGACATTTGAATTGGTGGTAATTTGAAGTATATGGTTAATGTTTGCTGTGCCAAATTTTGAAAGTTATGCTTAAGTGTTGGTTGATATGGAAGGTGTTCAGATATTAGTGATAGATAGCAGTATAAAACCTTAAAATAGGTAGATGACTGTTAATGGAGGGAGCAGAGGGAAGAGGTGTGTGTGTGTTCTAGGTGCTAAATTCCTCAGAATGGAGCTCCTGGTGACTGTTTTCCTCAATCCAGGCAGTTCAAACCCACAGTGCAGATATTGCAGTAAGAGGCTTGGTATAAGAACCTGAATAGAAAAGAAACTTAATTTTTTCATGCTGCCTCTTCAGAATCCAGTTTTACCAGCACCCTTCACATTCTTGCTGTTCCCTCCCATGTTTCCTCTACTTAACCACTGACTTCTTCCTCCTTTCCCCCTCCTCCATCCTCTTTGGCTTCCATGGAGCTGCTGCATGGTGTGTTAGATAAATGGGGAGTGAGTAGCAGGAGTAGTGAGTAGTAGTGTGTGTGTAGCAGGAGAGGCACTGGTGCATGGGAAATGTTGTGTGTGTTTATATGAGGGAACCTGGCATGGGGCAGGCTGGAGTGTGTGTGTGTGTGTGTGAGAGAGAGAGAGAGAGAGAGACTTGTGCTTGGGAGGAGCCCTCTGTCTCTGCACTGAGGCATCAGTTCTTGAAGGGCTCCTGTGCTGCAGAAGCAGTAGGCTTTTAGTTCTATTTTAAATAGAAATTGCAATGCTACCTTAATCATGTAGTCACTACCAGTGTCTCCATTCTAAACACAAGTAAGCCGAGGCCCAGGGATTTAAGTGGCTTGCTCAGAAGTCCCTTGGTGAGTCTATTACACACTCAGAAATAGAGCCCAGGAGTCTCGACTCTGTCCTCAGTCAGTTCTTATCCCTCCCGTCCCCTTTCTGCTTCTAAAATAATTATTGTACTTTTAGAATAACAACATGTAGCTTGCATACATAAGACATTCTCAGTGATAACTACTTAAAGAATATACACAGTGTAATTTACATACACACCACACTGATATGGCTTTTGGCTTTTTTTCCCCTCCTCCAGTTACTGTTATGGGGTCATCTCAGGTCTGGTAAATTGACATCATACCTGCTTTTTCAGTCTCAGAAATGATTGAAAATGTTGATTTTTCTTCTCTAGAGTCTTTGTGTCTCCTTGTTCTCTGATACTCTCACATTTAGTAGAATGCAGAAAACCAAGTTGATGTTGGAAGGGATTGTCTCCTTGATTGTCTCCAGCTGTATAAATCTTTAATACAGTTGCCATGTAGGGAACATAAGAGGTTGACACCATGTTGTGCTTGCACGTAAAATGGAATTGGATTCTTGCTTTCTCTGATGGGATAATTTACTTTTCAAGTTTGTTGTGTGCCTGAATCCCAGGCTCCATGAAAATATAACTCTTCCCCGAGTAGAGTGGCAATATGGAACAAGTGTGGTTTCCTTGTTAGCTTTGCATTTTTTTTGTAATGTAGATTTTTCTCTGCAGAATTTTTCAAACCCCTCAGTGCCAGTCAAGTTGCTATTATCTTTATTGCATGCATCAACTCTACTTATTTCAGGAAGGAGAAGTCTCAATATTTTTACACTAAAGGATAACCCATTTTATTCAATCTGCCCCACCTAAAAAAAATCTATTAATCTTAAAGCTAAAGTTAAAGGGGCTAAAGTTATGTCTCTATTTGTACAATAGCTTTCAAATCACAGAATTCTAGAAATTCTAGGTGAAAAAGACCATTAAATCATCTAATTCATTTCCCTTTAAGCATAGGAGTAATCTGTGTCATTGATCCTGATAAAGGAAATAATACATTTTTAGTGTTTTAGTAGTGGAATGAATTTCAGTAATGGAATGTTAATTTGTTTAAACATTGAGCTTTTCATACAGAGCTATCAAATTGTACAGGATCTTGCAAGATCTTACCGAATCCCACGAAGTACACTGCAGGCATCAGCATTTTTTTTTTAGCTGATTGAACTAGTTTTGCTGTTACTCTTGTGTCGTGGATAAACAGCATGACAGATCCACTTTGTAATGGAAAAACCTTCTTTATGTTTTAACTGTTATGCAGCCAGTGTTGAAATCATATCATTATGAGTAGAGAAGCATTGCTTAGTGGTCCAGTTTCTATGTTATATATTTATATATGTACAATGCTGATGCTTATTTTTAGAAATTTAATTCCAATAAAAGTGTAACAAAGTCTTATTGATTAAATATTGGTATCTTCCCCTAATCTTTTCTGCATGGATCTGGGGGCTATGCAATCTGGGAATGTTCATAAAGAACTTCTATACTGATTGTGTCTTCTGTTTTCCTACTACCATCAGACAGAACTTATAGATGAGAAAAATGTAGTAAAAGCTCAGCGTCGACAGGTGGAGAAGATGAAAACTGAATGTGATAAGCTAACAGAAGAGTTAACCCAGGGTGAAGAGGAAAACAAAAAACTTAGATGGAAATATGAGTTTATGAAACAGGAACTGGAGGAAAAGGTAAACAGGCATCCTAATCTTATTGGGCATCTGATATATAAGGGCCAGAATCCATCCAATTTCACTAGATGGTTTAGACTGCCAAATAATATATGTACGCTTTGGGAGAGCACTTGCAGCCATGCTACTTTAGGCTATGATTGTGTTAGATCAAATAAGGTAAATAAGGCTGCATGAGATAAATACTTTCATAGCACACCTCCAAGAGAAGTGTTGGTGATTTCAATAGGGAACTGCCTTCTCTTAGTCAAAATTGTACCAAACCCTGGCTTGGTATTAGTGTGCACTATACAATGGTGCTGACAGTACTGTCTTTCAAATACACCTCTAACCGGATATAACGCGGTCCTCGGGAGCCAAAAAATCTTACTGTGTTATAGGTGAAACCGCGTTATATCGAACTTTCTTTAACCTCGAGCATTTCTGTTATATAGTCACTTCCCTCCCCCGACTGACCCCTCAGAACTCCCAACCCATCCAACCCCCCTACCCCCCGCTCTCTGTCCTCGACCGTCCCCCCAAGACCCTCTGCCCCTTATCCAACCCCTCGGCCCCGGCCTGGCACCCATAACATGCCGCTCAGAGCAGCTTGTTGGAGCCAGATACGCTGATGCGCTGATCCACCGGAGCGTGCAGCCCCGCCCCCCAGAGCACTGCTTTACCGCGTTCTATCTGAATTTGTGTTATATCTGGTCGCATTATATCGGGGTAGAGGTGTATGTTAAAGTGAGTTCCTGACCATAAGTGGCCATCAAAGATGGCATTCTGCAAGAGTAGAGATATCTGTCATCGCATCCTCCCAGATTCTGATGTGGGTAACTAACAGCTCTGTGTCTAACTCTTCTATTGCTTTGAGTGGATAAATTATTCTTCTTCACTTTGTCCTTAAATTGTTGTATAATGCTAAGAAGTCCAGGGAAAGTTTAAAAGTTTTATAAATATAAAGTTATCTGAGCACAATAAAAGGAATTAAAAATAACTTGGTTAAAATATTTTCATGCTTGACTATTTGAAGCATGACAAATGGAATTTTGCTCAACTTTATAAGAAAAACTCACTTTTGAGTTCAGAAAGAAACAGGAGGAATTTCAATTCAAAGGATAACTTTCTTGAAAAGCTGTAAGTGTCTGAAAATGTGAACTTTGTAGTGGGAGTAACTTCTCAACCATAATGGTGATTTCACCAAATGGAAAAGGTTAGTATGGGGTAAAGGATGTGTTTTTAAGTGGTTGAGCATCAAGTATTTTTTTCAAAATTACTAAAAACTGGTAGTTTAAAGAAACAAGAAATGACAGGTTAAGTCTTAATTGTCTCTCTTAATGCCAATTCAGTAATGTGACTTCCACTATTTTAGAGAGACAAGGTGGGTGAGGTAATATCTTTTAGTGGATCAGCTTCTGTTGGTGAGAGAGACAAGCTTTCAAGCTTACACAGAACTCTTCTTCGGGTCATTGGTTCAACACCCTTCTGGTTGTCTTGGCAAGATCTACAGCTCATGAATATGCAGTCTCCTAATACACATGCATCAGAGTTGTAGTGAGCTTTGTCTTTTGGGGTGGAAAGCTCTCAGCACATCTTTAAAGTTAGAGTTTTAACTCTTTCTTTTACTGAGTTCATTTTCTGATCTCCCATTAGTTTCCTCGGGATTTAATAGAACATGAAATTTATTCTTCAGATTAGTTAAGTGCTTTCCAATATAAAGATTTTCAGCTCTTAAAATAATCTTTTCATACTTAAGTGATTCTTAAAGGAAATCTTTAACTTAAATGGTCATCAAAAAAATTGTCTTTTCCTCTTAATGCTTCTCGGAGAGGTGGTTCTTATCTTCTTGAGTTTAGTAAGGAGTTGCTTAAGCGTCGCAAGATAACTAATTCCCCAATTAATATAAATATTTCTATACTCAAATGGCTTCTTACATTAGTAACCAGTTATAGCATCAAATAATCTTATTTGTACGTAAAGCTTTTCACTATTCACATAACAATGGTATCTGATAAACATCTCAAAAGAATCTCGTACCATCTTAAGCACTGGAGGGACAGCAAGGTTTTCACCTTTAAAAGGAAACATGAATTAGAATGGTTTCAGAGGAACAGCCGTGTTAGTCTGTATTCGCAAAAAGAAAAGGAGTACTTGTGGCACCTTAGAGACTAACCAATTTATTTGAGCATGAGCTTTCGTGAGCTACAGCTCACTTTGAGCTGTAGCTCACGAAAGCTCATGCTCAAATAAATTGGTTAGTCTCTAAGGTGCCACAAGTACTCCTTTTCTTTTTATGAATTAGAATAGTGATTCCCAAACTGGGGTTCGCGAACCCCTGGGGGTTCGCAAAATGTTACAGGGGGGTTCTCGGGGGAAAAATTCCCTAATGGGGGACATAGCTGTCCCTAGGGACTCTGGGCGGAATGGGGCCAACAGCCCAGAGCCCCTGGACTTCCAAGAGCTAAGCAGATCAAAGCAAGCATATCTATCACGCTGAGGATATTTAAACTTCAAGACTCCTTATAAGGAATGGAAAGGGAGGTGGATATTTTTTGCTGTTTTTAAAATTAAATAGGTAGCTAGTATTGTTTTTAAAATTATGAACAAGAAGTTTAAATTTTGTTGTAATGTGCGTTGTTTGCCTGGACTGCTCAAGACCTCAATGCTTGTGTAGGAGGAACTCTTTGAGTTGGTTTCTTAAATATCTTCATGATGTTTCACATCTGATACTCCTTGATGAAACGTAGGAGCCTTGTCTTATAACAGGTTTATTCAAAGTGATACAAACTATGAAAGTGAGATCTTGGAAGAGTGTTGCCATTTTCATAATGTAATAAAAATACTGTAATTATCAATAATAATTAATAATAAATAGTGTGTAATAAGCATGTCATAGAAACAAATTGTATATTTCCAAGATCATTGCTTTTATAATTTATACTCGGATAAAGGAGAAAATCCCTAGAAATAATCATTTTTAGGAGGGGGTTCGCGAGACTTGACATTTTAGTGAAAAGGGTTCACAGGTTGTTAAAGTTTCAGAACCACTGAATTAGAAGTAACAAAGGTCTTCTATAGAATGTTTTCCAACCTTAAATATTCTCCTTAACATTTGAAGAATATTGACTTCAGAGTGTTTATGAAAGAAACAGTTCCAATAAGAATATGCCTAAATTTTTTGAGGTTTAAACTAAGATTTTGCTCTATTAAGGGGGAAGAAGGCCCATTTTGATGATTTGTTTTATTTCTCTGAGAACACATCCTGATTTTTACTCCTCTTCAATAGAGAATAGCCTTAACGTTCTTTTAAAGTCAGGATTCTGAAAGATATTTATGTCTATAAGGGGAGGGGAAGGCTGTTTTCTTGAGATAAGATCATCTCAATACAAAACAAACTTCTTGTACAAGGGGAATAGCCTGATTTCTGATAAGACAATCTCATTGGTTTGTTTGCCTGTAGACCAAATGGTTTCTTGATTTACGACCCACCCTTTATAGGATTTACAAGTTAGGATTAGACTCCTGGTAAACACTCTATACAAAGCATGAGACACAATTACTAACAGTGATATACACCTTTCAGAACATAGTATAAAGGAGAATAGCATAGAATGTTACAGCAAAATAGAAGTTAAAGCTGTATTTCAAAGCCTGTGTAAACACGTGTGGACTTGTATGACTGAGGAGGTGGTATTTTCCTTAGCTTGAACATTTCATTTAATGAGAGAACTCACAAAATTACAGTTTTGGTTACTTATCTGATTCTCCAAACATCATGTGTATTTAGGTTGTAATATCTTCAGAGAAGGGATTTCCTACTACCGTGTTTGTATAGTGCCTAGGACTGTAGGGCCCCATTCTTGGTTGGTTCTTATACACTATCATAATAAAGAAGATAAAAATAATGTATATGAAAGTAATTGCAGGTATCTCCTAAAATTCAGTAAAGATGGAGGCAAGTTTGTAATAATCTAAATAAGAATAAATTACAATTTTGTTAACAACTTTTGCAACAGCATTTAGATTTACACCTACATTAATGTGTAGACTTGTGTTCAGTTTAGCAAACTGGAGTTGATGTTTGAGAGTCAGAAAAGGCTTCAAGTTATGCTAAAGAAACTTATCTTGAATCACTTTTGGCCTTCTTTTATTTTTGTATCTTTCATTTGGGGTTTTGGCTCTGTATCATGTCCCACATTTGAGCTGTAGAAGGTTAAAGATGTACTGAAGGTTAAAGTATTAACAGCAAAAATCTGAAGAGGACATAGGAGAAAGCAGTCTTTAAAAATAAGGCTCCAGTTCTGCAATGCACTGAAATATGTGCTTAAGTACATGAAGAGTCTATTTTGACCATGTCACCCCTCCTTTTGCATCCCTCCACTGAGTCCTTGTTCTCTAGCATATCAAACTTAAGCTACCTGTCTTCACTTTCAAGGCCCTTCATGGTCTATCCACACCCCACTTATTATCTCCCATTCAGTATCGAAAAGTCAGCTCCACTCTCTAGTCAGCCCTTGATGCCAGCTGACCACTTGCTAAATTTTCAAACAAGCACCTTCTGGGTTTCTCCCATATGCCCCTCATGCTTGGAAGGCGCTCTCTATAAACCTCCATAAAACGAATTCCTCCTCGTCCTCCTGATTCCTCCTTAAAACTCTTGTTTGTCAAGAAAACTAAAAAAAACTTGACAATGATTAGATTGATGGTGTGATGAGACCACAGACTATTCTGTTGACCAATGTTGTCTCCTTGTTTCCTTGCACTTTCCCATCTGCCTGTCTGTATCCATCTGTTATCTTATATTTAGATTGTAAGATCTTCGGAATGGGGACTTTTTTTTTCTATCTTTTTCATAAGTTTTTTTTTTATAGTGCCTAATATAATGGTGTCCAGGGCCAAGACTGCGGCCCCTAAGCACTATCCTAATACACATAATAAAAGTCAGTGTTAGTTTCTAGTAAGAAAGAACTGAGTGGGATCAGGGTGGCACCATCCTTTATACTATTGCATAGCAGCATGACGCAGCAAAGGGCAGATGTGCCATCATGGTAGATACCATTAAGAGAGAAATTTTCAACACTAGTGCACTGGGTGCATACATACCTGAAGTAGGATGGATGTGAGCAACACATCTCAAAGAACAACAATTTTAGAGCCAGGGTAGTAACTATTTTTTTCACGCAATTGTCCAAAACAATAAAGGTGAGGAAGAAAATGTGATCAAATAGATTTTTTCTGAATTAAATATTTTTCATTTTCCCAAATAAAATTGATAGCTTTTTATTTTTTGGACTGACAAGGTTTTATTTTATTAAAATATTGTATAAAGTTTTCCTGATGAAGGAAATAAGGGATTCGTAATTCTGGGCAATATTACGAAGCATAACGTGAGCTAGTCCTGTGCAAGTGTTCTTGATTCAGCTCTTTTGATCTGCCTGAATTCTGACCTGCTGCATCCCCTGTTGTTTCAGTTTTAGGCTACATAGTGTATGTCTCCAGTTAAACACCTGCAGCTGGCCCATGTCAACAGACTCAGGCTTGCAGGGCTCAGGCTGTGGGTCTATAAAACTGCAGTATAGACATCCAGGCTTGGGCTGGAGCCCAGGCTCTGAGACCTCTCCCCACCTCGCGAGGTTCCAGAGCTCTACACTGCAGTATTATAGCTCTACGGTCTGAGCCTGACTCAGATGACACAGGCCAGCCTTGGGTGTTTAATAACAATGTAGACATAGCCACACAGTTCTGCCAATGAAACTGAATCCTAACTTGCAAAGGTGAGAGAGCACCACACACACAATTTTGAAATGGATTTGCCATTTATTACACTGGTCTACCATAAAACTATTCTTACAAATGGTGTCTCTTTTCAGTAAGAAGTCAAATACCAACTGTAGGCTTGTAAATGTTAATTTAATTTTAAAACTTTTTTCAGATGCAGTTCATAGGTTAAACACAAGGATGATCACTTTGTTTCAAGGCAAAATTATGTTCTTGATACTGGGTTAGCGTTGAAGTAGATTATTCTATGCTTCTTTCTTCTGGGATTTTTAAATATTTTTAAATATTACTTAAGTCAAGTGAATGTAAATTGTTTGGTGATGAACTAGTTCCTGGTAGACATTGTAAAGTGGCTTCTCAGTGAGGATATTTAAATTTCATTGCTAGGTTCTACATCAAGAGCTGAAGATTAGAATCAGGGCATGTTGAGACTGATATGGAGAGAACTATTAGTCCTGCAGATCTTTGTCACTGATCATCATTTTATGATGATGACATTCAAAAAATAACTTGTTCTCTAGTCTCTGAAAAGATGTTAGGGTGCTGTAGGCTTTTTCAGAAGTTTCTTATGGACTACTATGACTTGAAGACACTGTGAGAGGCAAGGCAGGTGAGGTAATATCTTTTATTAGCCCAATGTCTGTTGATGAGAGAGACAACCTTTCGAGCTTACACAGAACTCTTCAAGTTTTTTTTGACAAGCTCTGTGTAAGTTTGAAAGGTTGTCTCTCATCAGCAGAAGTTGGTTCAATAAAAGGTATTACCTCACCTGCCTTATATCTTTAATATCCTGCGACCAACACAGCTACAACAGTACTGCACTGAAGACACAGTGTTAGTTTCTATCGATTTACACTTCAACAACAAATGACCACTCATCCTAAGTTCTGAGTGTCCTTGGCTGTCTTTAAAAATGTAGCATGTAAGTAATAGACTTCCTCAACTGCTTCAGAGCACAATACACCAACCATAGCAAAAATATACAAAACATAAACCCTCAACCAAACACCCATCATAGTTACGTCGCACTAGCCAGGCTCACTGGTCTCCCAGTTTTCATGAGCCAGGAAGAAAAGATGGGCCTTGAAGTTCTCCCTGAATCTAATTAACTTTGACTGTTATGGGCCAAAGGATGGAAGGAATTCTCAAGGTTTGAGGATCTAACAGAGAATGCTGTGCCAGAGTTACCAGCAGAAGTCCAGCTCAGGCTCCCCTGCGGAGTACAAACATATCAGTATCTCATGGGGGGCAAGGTGATCTCTGAGGTAAGTAAAGCCCTAAATGGCCTGAGACCAAAGTTAAACACAACCAGGAAACCAGTAGATAGCCAGTGTAGCTTAAGGATCACAGGTGTCATGTGCTCAAAACAAAAACTAAAACAGCGCTTGAAGAAATGACGTTTAACAGACATTGTCAAATTTTACAGAAGCTTCAGTTTCTGGGTGGACATAAGATTAAACCATAAATTGACTTCCTGGATTCTTTGTGGTTGTGTACAACTTTTTCCTCCTCAAAGAATCTGATTGTTTTCTCTTTTGGTGTATCTGAATGATATTGAATGGAAAGCAGGACATATTTATCTTCCTGTTCTGCGGTTTCTCTGTTGAACTGGCATTGTAAATCCAGAAGTACTCCTGACCACCGTCAACAACAGGTTAATGTTTAGTTTGTGCATGTATACTATTAAATATTCACATGCGTTTGGACTGTTTTAACATTTTATCACCATTCTCTTGTAAGTCTATGAAGTTTTTTCTGTACTTTCCAGAGTTCTTTTTCAAACACATAATTGTCAGTCTTCAGCTTCTAAAGTCTTTTATTACATTGTCTTCTGATTTCTCCATTTTGGCTTCCAATTTCCTCTTCACACTATCATGGCTTTTTAATGTATTCTTCAGCAACAAGTATATTCCAGTCAATGCTGTTGGTATACCATGAGAGAGATTTCTCTCCTTGTTCTCGTTCTCATTCCAGGACACTGTATCTTCAAAGAGAGATTTCGTTGCACAGATGGTGATTGAATTTATCTTGACCAGTGCCAAGTACTTTGTCAGAACTTAAATTAATATTATGTTCTAATGACAAAATTGTAAATGGAAGACTTTGTTCCTAATTTTTATGACATAAAAGTTAATCTCATATATTAAGATTCACAAAAAGTTAAAAGGAAATAAAGTAGCATCCCACAGGAAATTACTTAGGATTTCGAATAGTCTCCAGCCCATTATGCAACTAAAATGATGCTAAAATCATTGGCTTACAAGTCTCATGTCTTATTGTTTCATGCGAGTAACTTTCAAATCTTGTTATGGCAAGGTTTGTTTGGACTGCAAATGTTAATGACAGACACAACTCTGTTTGCCACATGGACGTAATTAAGAAAGAAAGAAAGAAAGAAAGAAAAAGAAAACATGAGAACTCCAAATTGACCTTTACCAACCCAAAAGATTTCCCAGGGGGAAAAAGTTGATTTTTATCCTTACTGCTGTGTTCTTTGGATCAAATCTGACCAGCTGTTCAGGATTGCTAATCCTTTTACAATGTTAAAAAAATATCAGTGTGTCAAATGTCCTTTTCTGTGTACAGGACATTCACTTCACTACAGAATCAGAATCGAGTTCACTGTGATCAAGAGTTGTCTAACTCTCGTTAGATGAATTTTACCATAGTCTAGTCAAAACTGTAGGAATGAAAAAAAAGTTCACTAGCAAAAAGGAAGAAAGAAAAATAAATGAACCATTGACCCCCCTCCCCACCCAGCAAGAACATGAAAGCCAAGGTCTTTGGGCTTTTTTCCTTTGGGCTGGACTGTACTACTTGTCCCTTTCACACAGTTCCGTACAGTCAAAACAGCATGTAAAAGCAATGAGCAAATGTTACCACAAGTGTATTTGTCTGGAATCAATTTTAGGTCATCTTTTCCATCCCGCATTAGCTTCTACTAAAATTTTTTAACATTGTCCAATATGTGATAATTACAAATCTCTAAGTCTCCATTTTGAGTAAGGCTGATAAATGCTATAGAATTCCTCTATGTCTTAATTCAGGCTCTCACACACATCTTTATAGACAATGTGATACAGGAGGGCCAGGGAGCAGTGGGAGAGGGGAAATATATAAACCCTAGGCTAATTAAGGCGTAGTTCCCTGTAGACTAGGGAGGGTTGCTACAAGTTAATTGGAGCAACTGTAGTCAATAAAGGCCCTGCCAGGAACCTAATAAAAAAACCCTGCTTCAGGCAGATAGGAGGAGGCCCCATCAAGGAAACCGCAAGGTAGCCAGAGACTGCCCCCAGCAAGAACGGAAGCACCCCAAGAGAAGGAGGGGAGACCGATCCAATAGAATCAGGCCAGATCGGTCCTGCACATGAGTGTTTTAGGGAGGACCAAGCCTATGAGCCACTGTATGGGAATGTGAGGGAGGAGGTAGTAGAGGTAAATGGCGTGCCAGTAGAAGGGAAAACCAGAGGCCCAGGGCTATACTATATAATCAAACAGTATCTGTGTTGTACTGGGTAGTGCCAATACGGGGGGAGATGGTAGAACAGCTCTTGGTGCCTCGGCAGTACACAAGGGCCGTATTAGAGTTAGCTCACAGTCGTTTGTTCGGGGGACATTTAGGAGCAGATAAGACCCTGGATAGAGTCCTAAGGAGGTTCTACTGGCTGGGGGTAAGGGCAGAAGTCCAGCACTATTGCACCTCCTGCCCAGAGTGCCAGCTGCATAGCCCCCAACCTCAGTTCAGGGCCCCGTTGGTACCCTTGCCTGTAATTGAAGTCCCTTTTGAAAGGATAGCCATGGATCTAGTGAGCCCACTAGAAAGATCGGCCCGGAGCTACCGAAGCATACTTAAAAAAAGAAAAGGAGTACTCGTGGCACCTTAGAGACTAACAACTTTATTTGAGCATAAGCTTTCATGAGCTACAGCTCACTTCATTGGATGCATTCAGTGGAAAATACAGTCGGGAGATTTGTCTACACAGAGAACATGAAACAATGGGTATTACCATACAGACTGTAACAAGAGTGATCAGGTAAGGTGAGCTATTACCAGCAGGAGAGCGGTCGGGGGTGGGAGAACCTTTTGTAGTGATAATCAAGGTGGGGCCATTTCCAGCAGTTGACAAGAACATGTGAGGAACAGTGGGGCGGCAGGGGAATAAACATGGGGAAATAGTTTTACTTTGTGTAAACATACAAGCATACTTGTCATCCTGGACTAGGCTACATGGTACCCCAAAGCCATTCCTCTAAGAAACCCCTTGTCCAAGGTGATTGCAAAAGAACAAGTCCAGGTTTTTGCTAGGGTAGGCATGCCTAAGGAGATCCTGACAGACCAAGGGACTCCCTTCATATCGAGAGTAATGAAAGACTAATGTACCCTGCTCTGCATCCAAGCCTTGCGGACCTCCGTCTATCATCCCCAAAAAGATGGTCTGGTTGAGCGATTTAACCACACACGAGCATGATCCGAAAGGTGGTGACCCAAGACGGAAAAGACTGGGATGCCCTCCTACCGTACCTGATTGTGAAACAAGATGTTCTGCAGGCAGCTACTGGATTCTCCCCCTTCGAGCTACTGTATGGATGCCACCCACGTGGTATATTAGACATTGCAAAGGAGGAATAGGAGGAACAACCCAACCCGGGGAAGAACGTCATTGCACATGTGGCTCAGATGAGAGAACAAATAGCCCAAGTGACCCCCATACTACGAAAGCATTTGGAGAAAGCACAACAGGCCCAGTGAACCTATTACAACCGCTGGGCAAAAACACGGAAATTTCAACCAGGATAACGGGTGCTGATGCTGGTACCAGCAACAGAACTCAAACTCCTGGCCAGCAGGTATGGACCCTATGAGATCGTGAAAGCCATTGGGAAGATGAAGCGGCCAGAGTGCTGAAGGCCAGAGCAGATCTACCATGTCAACTTACTGAAACTGTGGCTCCAGTGGGAGACGTGCCTGGCTGTCCTGCCGGCTCCACCCCAGGCAGATGGCCCACTAGGGCAGGTAAGGCTATCCTCCGAATTGGCCCCAGAACAACAAACAGAGGTCGTTGAGATGATCCAGAGGAACCAAGACGTGTTCTTCACAAAACCAGGCCGTACAACACTGATCCAGCACCACATCATCACCTGTCCTGGAGCAAGGGTGACAATAAAACTATATCGCATACCAGAGGCAAAAAGAGAAGAACTTAGGGCAGAAGTAAGGAAGATGCTGGAACTTGGGATGATTGAGAAATCCCACAGCCTGTGGTCCAACCCTATTGTGTTGGTCCCCAAGCCTGACGGCACCCTGAGGTTTTGTAATGACTTCTGGAAGTTAAACGAGGTATCCTAATTTGGTGCCTACCTGATACCACGTATCGATGAGCTGGTAGATCAGTTAGGCAAGGCCCGATTCTTGACCACCTTGGACTTGACAAAGGGCTACTGGCAGATCCCCGTTGCTGAGGACACCAAGGAAAAAAACGCTTTCTGTACACCCGACAGCCTCTTCCAATATACCATCCTCCCTTTCGGGCTCCATGGGGCCCCCGCGACTTTCCAGCAATTGATGGACAGATTACTTCGACCCCATGCCAAGTATGCTGCTGCCTATTTAGACAATGTGGTAATCCATAGCCCTGACTGGGAGATGCGGCTGGGGAAAATGGAAGTGGTACTAGATGCTCTTAGACATGCTGGCCTCACCACTAACCTATCCAAATGTGCAATAGGGCTAGCTGAGGCCAGATACCTTGGGTATGTAGTCGGAAGGGGCCTGGTGAAACCCCAATGTAACAAAGTGGAGGCAATACAGGAATGGCCCTGCTGGATTCGCAAGAAGCAAGTCAGAGTGTTCTTAGGGATCGTGAGATACTAATGCTGGTTCATCCCGCACTTTGCCACGAGGGCAGTGCCTCTGAAGGACCTGATAAGAGCTTGGGGCCCGGAGATAGTTAAGTGGACCAAGGCAATGGAAGAAGCTTTCACAGATCTAAGGATGGCCTTTTGCAATGATCCAGTGCTCATAGCCCCAGATTTCAAGAAAGAATTAATCCTACAAACAGACGCCTCGGAGGTAGGACTTGGGTCCATCCTTTCACAGATGGCAGGGGAGGAGAAGCACCCGATCCTTTACTTCATCCAGAAGCTCCTGCCCCGGGAGCAACAGTATGCCATAGTAGAAAAGGAATGCCTAGCGTTTAAATGGGCCATGGAGATTTTACAGTACTACCTACTTGGGCGCCGGTTCACTCTTGTGATGGACCACTCCCCACTCCAATGGATGCACACAAACAAGGAGAGGAATGCATGAGTGACTAGATTCTATGTCTACAACCTTTCTACTTCCGGATACAGCATAATGCCGGAAGCCAACATGGCAACGTGGATGGCCTGTCACGACACCCCGGTCTCTCGCCCAAGTAGCCCAACCCCGGGGTGTTGAGGGCGGGGGAGATATGTGGTACAGCAGGGCTAGGGAGTAGTGGGAGAGTGGTAGAGGGGAAATATATAAACCCTAGGCTAATTAAGACGTGGTTCCCTATAGACTAGAGAGGGTTGCTATAGGTTAATTGGAGCACCTGTAGTCAATTAAGGCCCTGTCAGGAACCTAATAAAAACCCCTGCTTCAGGCAGACAGGGTGTGCGAGGAAGGAGAGAGGACTGGAGTTTGGAGTTGTGTTGCTGACAATTGAAAGACCAGAGAACCGGAGGAAGGAAGACCCTGCTCTAGCAGGGCAGGGAAACTCCCTTCTCCAGTGTCAAGGACCAAGAGTAACCCTGCCCAAGTGGAAGAGAGTAAGAAACCTACAGTGGTTGAGAGGGGCTGGGGCTCAGAGTGAGGAGCAAACCCAGACCCCTTCCCTGCTTCCCTCCTCTACCACCTTCCTGGGCCACTAGCGGGGCCCTTGGTGCCCCAATAGCAGGGGCAAGGGGTGTCATCCTAGACCCCCGCCAAGAAAAGCGTGGGATCCACCATACCAACATTGGCCATTTTGCCACAACAAATAAATAAGCTTTTTAAAAAATTGTGTATTGTCATTATTGATTTGTGGAGTTATTGGAGAAGCTCTCATTTTCCCATGTAGTCCTTCACTTTACTTTCATTTGCTTGAATATGCTGTAGCATTAGTTCTGATATCTCATTTCTGAAGCTGATTCTTGGACTTTTAACTTCTCATTGTGGACAATTTTCCGTTCAGCTCATGTGTCTAATATGTATCTCTTTATTAATATATTATACAGATTTAAGAATGTGTGATATAATCTGAATCTAGATTATTTCTAGACTGCTGCATTCAGTCTTTGTCCTCGTTAGACTGTCATTTCACTTTATAAAATAATGTTTTTAAATTTTTCAAACCATTAATAAATCTCATGAATTCTAGACAAAATTTACATAGTCGCCGGGCAGAGTCAGCCATGGAGGCAGCATCACTTTTCCCCACAATGAATAAAAACAAGTCAAAATACCAAACACAACTATTTGATGCACACCTTGCTGCAATCCTGAAGGTTTCAACTGTTCAGTCACTGAGGCCAAACATCAACAAACTGACAGAACTGAAGCGTTACCCGGTATCTGGCAAACACTAAAAACTCTCTGGCAGGCAAAGAATTGTATAAAGTTGTATGGCAGTTTTATTATTTCTAAGAAATTCGAAATAAAAAATACAATATAAATGTTTTCTTTTCTGAACACCATCTTCAGTGACATTATTGGCCCTCTGGGAGAATTTGAGGACTGGCACTGGCCCTAAGGTAAATTGAGTTTATAGACCCCTGGTCTAATGTATCCATTTTCCCTGTCGGAATAGTATATGTGTGCCTGAATTCTGTGCATAAACGACAGCGTGGAAGAAGTAATGGAAATGTCAGTGGGAGAGAGTTAAAGGAAGTGGTTAGGTGTGAGCTGTAGGCAGAGTGAGGGGCAGGTAGTAGAGAGAAAGTAGAGCAGAGATGTAGTCTAGAGCAGAGCTATACAGTGTCTTGAGAATGGGAACCAATATCTTAAACATGATATGGAAGGAAAAAGGGGAGTCAATGGAGGGTTTGAAAAGTAGGCAAGAGCGGTAACAGGTTTGCAGTGGGTTTGCAGAAGACTTCCATGGATTTTGGACAGACTATAGAGAAGCAAGGTGGGAATTGGGGTGGTTAGAAGAGGGGAAGATTGAAGTAATCTAGTCTAGAATAGAGGTAACCAGATAAAAGTTACTGCCATTAACTAGCAAAATGTATAGTTTATTTGATATGTGAATTTTTAGTTTAGATATTGCTATGCAACAGAAATCAGTGGGTATAAATGAGAACAGTTAATATTTTCATTTGGTAAATAGATTTAAAGTAATTATGAAAACTTCAGCTCAGGTCTTAAATCATGCCATCAAAAATAAATGAATCCATACATTTATCTTAAATTTGCATTTAGCTTTGAAATGTGAGTGAATATCTCCAACAGATTCTTGCCAGTACATGTGCCATTCTTGCTTTTCACTAGTAGTTCTTTTTTGGACATTCAGTCCCACCAAACTATGTCTCAGCAAAATGGGGATACACATCAACGGGGGTGGGGAGGAAGGAGTTGGAAAAGGGGGGAACAAAGAACCCTTTTTTTGTTTGTGAATGCTCATGAAATTAAAGTATGACAAAATCGGCTAGAGTCCAGGCACTGTACAGGCTAGTACTCTGTAGGATTCTCCAAATAGCTTTGTCAATTTGCATCAGTCTTGGTTTGCATTCTTCTTTCTATTTCAGACCTGGGCCTCTCCTGATCACTGCTGACATTGATTCAATTTGTGCACTTTTTTTGTGTGTGGACAATTATTCGTCCCACCAAATAGACTTTCACTTACAACTTGAAGCAGGATTTCAAGCCATGTTTTCAGAAGCAAAACTGTTGTACTGATGTAGGAAAAATAGGGTGGTGTTTTAAGTTTTTAAAATGGTAGGATGGGTTCAGAAATTTTTAATTATTCCACCTTTTTCTTCTTCATAAGTTACTTTGTGTTGAAGTTTTGAGAGATACACTGAACTGGTTTATCTTTTATAAATGTATTAAAAGATTAAGCAAGCTGTTGTAAAACAAATAAGTGAAATATGTTACTAGCTAATTTATAGTTTTTCTAACCTAATGTATAAAGATGCAAGTCAAATCAAGGTTATAATCGAAATATAATCAAAAAGGCAATGGTTCAATTCATCTGGCTTACCAATTACTACAATAAGTAATTAAATAAATTACTATGAACTAGTTAAGGAAAACAGTTGTCTTAACATTGTACAAGAAGGTTAAGAGGAGAAGCTGTTTCCTTTGATTTAAGCAATTTAGCTAAGAGTCTGTTAAAGACAGAGGCTATTCCTTGCCTTGGTTTTAAGGAAGTACAGCTCTTAAAATGATTTCCTGGTAACTTCTTTCTTTTGGCTGCTTCCTTCCATTAAGCTTCACTATTCACAAAAATCACACCAAGCTTTTCTTTATCTAGTCTATATCCCCATCTTTCTGGCAGTTTGACACAGATATAAAATAATTTCCAGAGTCCCATGCTTATCCCTATTTTAGAATGGCACTAGTTTAACACAGATGTGTCTTACTATTTAGATAACAGATTTAGGGTTTTACTGTCTATGCGGAACAGTTAGAGACACACACACACAGAGGCATTGGAGTGATTTGAGCATCCTCGAATTGCTATACAGAAGGATTTTCATGCCTCCTTCTTCTCCAAAGTCTTTAGCTCTTGTGATTGGTCTTAGTTTGGAGCTATGTTAATGTTTGTTGGTATTTCTATTGATGATAGAATGAACTTGTAGCTTTTTGTATCAAAGGAGGAGTCTGGTTTTTTCTCTCTCAGTTGTAGACTTCAGGCTCAGTTGAGCTGATGGTGAGAACCTTTCACCTCTCCTTCTTTCGAGGGCTGGTCTCGGAAAGACAATAGGATACGATTCAGGTGTGGTCAGTGTTGTGAGAGAGCCCCTGCCACCTTCTGGATGGTGAAGGTGTTTTGTAGGTGTCAGTGTCCCCTTATGCTGCCTCAGAGGACACCCTCACGTCTTCAAAGGCCAAAAAAGGATTACAGTCTTGTAGTCATTGGGTAAGGAATGGTGTCCCTAGCCTCTGTTTGTCAGAGGATGGAGATGAATGGCAGGAGAGAGATCACTTGATCATTACCTGTTAGTTTCACTCCTTCTGGGGCACCTGACATTGGCCACTGTCAGTAGACAGGATACTAGGCTGGGTGGACCTTTGGTCTGACCCAGTATGGCCATTCTTGTGTTCTTATGGGGGCAGAGGCTAGGGCAAGCAAGTAACCTCACCCTATAATAGCCTTTTGTCTCCAAGCCAGAAGGCTGCTTCTAATATCCTTTTAATACTATATTTCATTAAACATTTGGCCAAGCAAAGTTAATCCGCTCTACCTCCAAATATGGTCAATATTTCCTAAGTTGATGTAAATATCTCTCTGTTTTTTTGGACTTCCTCTCAAACAAACTAAGTAGTTTTGATCCTTTTTACCCCTTACCTGTTGTCATTGATTATACTTTTCTTCTGAAGTTGGATTTCCTTGTGCTGCACTGAAATATGTGAAATGTGATTGTGTCCAACTGCTGCCCATGGTTTTTACAAAAATTAAATGTGTATTTCCTAATAACATTTCACTGGAAAAAATAAAAGTAAATTAAAAAATGTGTGCAATTTAACGTAGATCCGTGGTCTGATTCGGCTTCATTGAAATCTGCAATGAAGTTGACTTCACTTGGAAAAGAATTTGGCTTATACTTTAAAACATCAATCACCTAGAGAAGTTTGACTTGAACTGGATTTCATAGCATGCTGTTTAACAGGCTAAAATGTTGTTGTTACAGCCCATCATGTTCTCTAATAATTATTTTCTTATGAGCAAATGAAAAATTGCACCCTATGCATTCATGGCTATTATGTGAACTGTATAACAGAGCAATTGTTTTGTTTTTTTTAATAACACTGTAATTAGGTTTAGGGGAAAAATAATTCTGCCTTTTTAATAATTTTTAAGCTCTCATAGCCTCTTCCATCAGTATAAAAATTGTGCTCTGAGCTAAGCTCTCATGTGACTGGGAGGAGGCACTTTTCAAGTGGAAGATGTCACCAGTTGAAAACATACCTTGGTAATTAAGCATAAAATGATGTGTTAAGTGATTGTGATTTTCTTTCTTTGGTTCTAATTCAACAGACTTTGAGTTTGGTTCACTGCCTGAGTTCTGTTGTCTTGTACGGTAGAAAGTTTGCTGTGAAAGTTGGGGATTGCGGCTGTGACAGCCGCTGGGGGGGGGGGGCAGGAACCTTCCCCAAAAACAATATAAAACAACAACAAAAAACACCCCACCTTGTTACAGTGGAGGTGGGAGCTGTTCTGATGCTGTCCAGATAGTGGATGAGAATTAAGGAGAGAGCAAGGCCAAGGTATCTAGAAGATGTACTGGTTCAGCACGCTCCTAGAAGCAGCCACCAAAAGGAATCTTAGCTATAAATTAAAGTTGCACTTACTTTGGTGGAACCCTGGCCAATGGCGGAGACTGTGCTGCCGCCTGTTCTTCCCCTGGGTTGAACTTCATTTTGGCACAACTTCCCTTTGTGAGTGCAGAGAATGCAAATTGCACTTCGTGCACCTACAGGGTTGACTCAAACCTACAAGCTTACTACTTTTACTTAAAAGTCAGTGTAAATGGCAACACTTGTAAGTGCAAGTGTATTTTCTACAGAAAACAATTAGATCATACACTCTGTATGAAGAGTCATACACTCTGAGTTTGCATTCAATCTTTTGGATAAGAATTGTGCAAACATCTGTCCCTTCTACTTCAGTATCATGCCTAAAACCTAATCTGGAGAGATCAGATCATTCTAGGGATAATGGGGTTGTTGAGTTTTCATACTCATTGAGTTCTTGGACTCTATTGGGACCGCCAACAGAGTACCACCTGTAAAGACTATGCTTTTTGTGATGTAGACACTTAACCTCTTATACTACGACTCACAACACACTGGCCATTGAATAATCATTGGATAACTCTTGGTTGCTACATACAAGTTAAAGCTACATTTAAGTTGCTGCATAAAAAGTTAAAAAAAAAAACTTAGAAAAGATAGATGTCTTGAAGTCACCAGGGCCTGATGAAACACACTCAAGGAGGTGACTGAAGAGGTATTTGAGCCATTAGCGATTATCTTTGAAAAGTCATGGAATACTGGAGAGATTCCAGAGGAATGGAAAAGGGCAATTATAGTGCCCATCTGTAAAAAGGGAAATAAGGACAACCTGAGGAATTACAGTCAGTCACCTTAACTTCAGTACTGGAAAGGTAATGGAGCAAATAATTAAGTAATCAATTTGCAAATACCTAGAAGATAATAAGGTGATAAGTAACAGTCAGCATGGATTTGTCAAGAACAAATAGTGTCAAACCAACCGAATAGCTTTCTTTGACAGGGTAACAAATGGTAGATGTGGTATATCTTGACTTTAGTAAGGCTTTTGATACTATCTTGCATGACTGTCTCATAAACAAACTAGGGAAATACAACTTAGATGGAGCTACTATAAGGGAGGTGCATAACTGGTTGGAAAACTGTTCCCAGAGAGTAGTTATCAGTGGTTCACAGTCAAGCTGCAAGGGCGTGTCGAGTGGGGTCCCACAGTGATCCAGTTCTGTTCAATATCTTCATTAATGAAGTAGGTAATGGCATAGAGAGTATGTACACTTACAAAGTTTGCAGATGATACCAAGTTGGGAGGGGTTGCAAATGCTTTGGAGGATAGGATTAAAAATCAAAATGATCTAGAGAAATGGTCTGAAGAAAATAGGATGGAATTCAATACAGACAGATGCAAAGTACTGCGCTTAGGAAGGAACAATCAGTTGCACTCATACAAAATGAGAAATGACTGCCTAGGAAGGAGTACTGTGGGAAGGGATCTGGGGGTCATAGTGGGTCACAAGCTAAATATGAGTCTATGGTGTAACACTATTGCAAACAAAGCAAAACACATCCCAGAATGATATTAGCAGGAGCGTTGTAAGGAAGACATGAGAAGTAATTCTTACACTCTACTCCAGACAGGCTAAAATTAGTGTAATGGGCTGAAACATCCCTCCTTGCTTGCTGGCGTTGATCCTGCTGGGAAAGGGTTAAGTGTCTTCTGGTTAAACATTGAGGCAGTTGCTTACCCCAACTTGAGATAAGGCTGTGTATGCAAGTGGCTTTCCAGAGAGAGACTAAGGCAGTGGACTGAGTAATCAAGCCTGGACAGAGTGTTTGGGCTAGATTTTGTTTCATTTTGAGTTCCTTATGACTAAAGCGAAAGACCAAGAAGGGTGTCAGTTGTGACCAACTGCAGTTCTGTGGATTACCACACTATCTTAGTCTTCCAGTATATCCTTTCCTCCCCCACTTCTTGTCTTTTAAATTGTCTCTAAATTGTCTTTATTATGTTTCATGTTAATGGGACTCAGAGGGCCCACCTGGGAAGATCCAATTGCAGGATCATGCCTTAGTTGACAGACCCCATACCTCACTATCAGTGCCTTGCTTTTTATTTTGGTTTCATTCCAACCAAGAGAAAGAGTCTGTTCAAAATCTTATACCTTAGGACTCCAGTGAGACTCGGAACAGGTGTATAGATCTGCCTAAGGAGATCTCTTTGGAGGATTGGGGCTTATTTTATTAATTTTGGACCATTGTTCTTTCTTTGATATTTTAAATCCCATCTACTTGATTTTTGGGGAAAAAGTCTATTTAAACCTGGTCTAATTTTTTTAAAGTAATATCTTTTGCTCATCTGTTTTATATTATCTGTCTCCCCATTCCCACCAGACAAGAATCAGTGAGTTCAATTTGGATAAGTAATTGCAACATCACCAAACCATTGACTTTGTGAAGGCTGCTTCCAGAGACTTTTTTCAAAAGGATTTGTCCATGAATTTCCTGCTTTATGTGGGCTTTTGGGAAATTGGACTGGTGGTGAGGCACTGGGACCCAGTGTGTCCTGCTGGGTCCTAGTGCAGGATTACTAGGGGGACAAAAAGAGGAAAGGGAGAGCTAGAATGCCCTCTATTATTATATCATTGTCTTTTCATTATAACTGGCTCTCATTTTAATAAGACTATTATGCTGTCATGCTTAAAAATGAGATAACATTTTTACAGCCACTATGACATCTATTTTTATCAGCACTGAGTCTTTTGAAAAGGAAATATATTATTTTTCCTTGATACTGTAATGTGATAAATATCCTGCTGCACATGTGCAGTAGCTGCTTATATTTTAGTAGCACCATTTATCCAGAAGGATCCCAAAGTGGTATTCCATAAAATATGGGAATTATTTCGTCCAGCACTGAAATGCAGTCTATGCGTGGAGAAGCACAAGACACCTGTTTAACAGTGCACAGCATCACAGCAAGAAGTGTAAAGTACTGTATCCAGTTGAAACTGCAGGAGAAATTAAATAGGTAAAATGCAAAGGCACCAGAGGTAACATTTCTACTTTCACACAAAAAAATAAAAATGCCGTAAGATCTCTTTAATGACCATGCATGGTTAGGTTGTTGGATTCGTTGATTATGTAGCTCACATGCATAGGGTGTTTCAAAGGTGGAAAATACTAATATAAGTGCTACATATTATTTCATATCTCACCTTGAAAGACTGTGGCTTGAACAACTACACAGTGTATCCTGACACCTGACTAGGGCATTGATTCAGTACAGGTAAGAGTATCACTTTCTGAATCACCCACAACATTTACTGCAACTCATAGTTCCTCCCCTCCCGCATGGCTGGAGTTCTCTGAAAGTGTTTGTATAGGAGGAAAAGGGTGATTTATTAATAGTAACACTCTTGATTTTGACAATTATAAATCCAGATAAGATGATGCAATTAATATTGCTGGTATTTGTGTATTGGATCCTCTATACTCTGCATTTGGAGTAAGCCAAATATTGCAAGAACTCCACAGCTAATATTAATTGTCATCATTATACATCTTCAGAAATGTGACGCGCAAATACATAAAGTAAAGCACCTTGTGTCTTTTTCTTTAGTGAAAGCCATTTTTTCTATAATTCTTGAAGAAATATTTATTAATTTTCTACCTTTTCTCCATCTGAGTGTAAATTTCAGTGTAAAGAGGTATGGCATATATATACATAAATAGCTTGGTTAATTTTGAAGGTGAGGATGAGATAATAGAAATCTCTGAACAATCTTTGTCCTTTTCCTTTTCCCTTCATGCATATCCCAGTTAACCATGACTACTTCCTTCCCCTTTAGTCCCTGAAGATATTAGAAGATGGGGAACTGCTGGCTGCTTGATCAAAAACAAATAGATAAAGGAAATGTAAAGTAAAATTTCAAATTAAGGAGTCATTTCTTTAAACAGGTTGGATTTTTTGGAGTGTAGTGTGATGTTCCATATTCACTCTATACTGAGGTGGCAGAGGGTACTGATATTATAAAGCTAAATAATGCAACCCTATTACCTGCATTCATAGTAACATAGATCATAACAGTACAATCAACACTGCTGTGCTGGTAGTATGTAATACACAAAGACTAGTAACTCTGCATAGTAAAATCCTTGTGATGATTTTGATTTAAAGTAGCTGCTGTTTGTTTAATTTGGGTATTTCTATATTACAAAAAGTCAGGCTTCTCTGCGGGACACCTGTCAAATTTGTTAGCTCATCTTAATTTCATAAAACTGTTGTCATTTTTTTAATTCTGAAAGTATAATGTGTAGTGTAATACATGAACATATGTGTGTATACTGCATACTACATATAAGTCCTGTGTATATATGTGGATATTCTGTTTAGAGGTTGCCTGAGATTACGGGAATCCCTGTTAAACATAGTGTGTGAACAACTCCCCTTGCTTCCTCTCACGGGTTTTGCTGAAATTGAATTGGCAGTAGCTGTTATTTTTCTGGATTGGGTGCAAGAAAATACCAATTTATTGGTCATAATAATTTGCCACATTCTATATGCTCCCTTGACTTAGAAGGTTTAGTGAGCTTTATATGCTCAAACTGCATATTGAAAGGCAGATTTGCTATGGTCTGTTAACAGAAATGTGTTTTAGCATGAAAGTATTTTTCCCCATTTTTCCTAATTATTTGGTTAAATTATTTCAAGTCTCCCATCTAATATGGCAATAACTTGCCAAGGACATAGGTCATTAAGGCAAGCTGCTTTATTTGCTAAAAATCTTCACATTTCCTGCCTATTTACTATGAAAGTTATCCTTTTATGTTTTTTTTAATAAAGTTCTGAGAGCTATCTGGGGAAATGCCCCATTGCATTCTGAAAGCACAATCTTTAAAAAAAAAAAAAAAAAAAAGGATACTGGAGTTATATTAATTTAATAGTAAATCTTTTTTTTTTATTGTTGTTTCATTCTTTTGCCCCAGGATAAACAGATAAGCAGTGAAGAAGATCATTTGAGGAGGATGGAGGAGTCCAGATTACAGTTTAGGGATCAGCTGCGTTGTCTAGAGACAGAACAAGAATCCATTCTCACCATGATAGGAAGTGAAATTGATGCAGCTTGTGAAATCCTTTCCAGGGACTCTGTGGAGAAATTCAAAGTAATTATTAGTTTTCAATCTGCCTTAGATTTTTAGTTTGCTACCTAATGGATAACTATAAGGGAATTTTTATGCATGACTGCTTGTATTCACATATTTGCTACAGATAGTTTCTTAAGTAAAATATTTCAAATATGACAGGTGACACTATTTAAGAAAATATGGTATTAAGCGTATTATGGAATTGTGGAGTAACGCATGTTGCTGTGTATCTTATAAAGAGATAACATAAGCCCCCTCCCGTGCATCACCAGAAGTTATTTTCAGTTGCCAGTCTTTTTCTTCATAAATAATGGTTTCCGATTATTAGTGGTTGATGTGAAATGACGTCCCTAGTCGCAAACTGCATCACATTGGCTCATTGTTTGACACTGAACATTAACTTCCTTACTGTTTTGCTTGGAAACGATGTTCAAATCTTAAAATTGTGGGTCATACCGGTAATTCATATTGTGTCTCGTCTCTCTCATATGACAAGTGGTTAAAAGAGAAAGTGTCAGTATATTTCAACCCCTAGGGTATTTATTAATAGACCTCAGCATGCTGCTCTAGCAAATAATGAAGATAATCTTTGGTAAAAAATCTATAGTTTCTGAACAAAGATTCAGAAACTCAGTTTAATAAAGTATTCTTTCTTAAATTCAAACTAATTTTTTATTTTAAAAATTCTGTTTGTTTAATAAGATTGGTAGTACAACAGAAAAAATGTCTTATGTTTATTCTTGTGAACAATGTGTTTCAAATTTAAAAGTCATATTTTCTAGTATTACAAAAATGGAGAATGGAGATAGTTATATGCTTTATACTTTAACACACATTCTTTTATCACTTAACACTATGGTTTTTGAAGAGTGTAAATGTTGCTACTGCTGTAGTGTACTTTCTTAAAAAAAGGGAAAATAGACATTTTTTCAACATGGAAATTTCTCTAAATATTTTAATGCTATTCAGACTCTGGAGTAATGAACTGAGTGTGACATCCTGGCAGACAGACATCGATCTGTTTAAATGTTTCACCATATAATAAAGAGCAAATTTCCTAACTTTCCTCCTTTTCTGAACTCCCAAGTTTTGATTTCTAAAGTCTACTGAGCAGCACAGATGGAATTATTGTTTAAATTTACATGGTTCCTAGAAATTACAGTTAACTTGGAATTTAAAAGTAATGCCAAAGTATGGAGGTTTTGTTTTCATTTTAAAAGAAAAGTTTGCATGTCAGCTTCTCCTGGCTCATCCAGTTTCATCAAACCCCTTAAGTTGCATGCCATTGGCAAGTTTAAAACATATTTGAGCCACTTGACCTTTGCTTTAGCCCATGAAGGGGACATCATTTTTATTACAGCAAAATAATTTCTTGCTCTCTTCCCATGGGTACTGAGTAGAGGTGTTGTATGGAGGCAGTACAGTTGGCCTTGGGAGAAGTAGGGAAAACATGGCTCTCATTGGACTTCAGTGATGCTCCTCTCCCCAGCACTATGGGTTCTGTCAAGGGCTCTGGAAAGGTTTAACTCAAGTCCTTTTCTTCTACGAGTATCACTGCAATCTTGTTGTCTTGTGAGGGTTTAAGAGGAAGATAATGGTGCTATTGGAGGAAGCTAGAGAATCTCTAGTCTTCATCCATTGAATTCTCCTGAAAGCAAAAATCTGACCAGATTTGCTAGTTGTCCCAAAGTGGAGTTTTAACTTAAAGAATTCCAAATAAACAGGTGGGATTTTTTTTTCAAGCAGTCTTTTGCTGCCACATGAATTCCCCTCTGCTTCCTCTGCAAAAAAAACCCCCAAAACCCTTAAGTATTTTGACTTTCTCAATATACAAATCAGTACAAGAAGTACTGCTTGTGATCTTTTCATTTTGGCATCAGTAGTAGAACCCACTTAATAGTGTTAAAGGAATAGATTTCTTACAAAAACATAACTTGACTTGCACGAAAGAAGACCCCAAAAGGCCTTTTTGCATGAATATCAGATAAAAGTATCCCAGTCCAACAAGTATTGTAAATTAAACAATAAATAAAGTCATACCACTTTGAGATGGAAAAGAGCAGGATATATAAGGCATGATACAGGTTTGTTCTCTACAAAAGAGGATATATCAGATGTTAAATGGACATTGAACTTAACTAGACTTCCATTAAAAATACAGATCTGTGCAAAACACAGATTTTTCTTCTACTTCTTTAAAAAGAAGTAATGAAAAACAACCCACTAAAAGGAATAGATTCATTAAATAAAAAATATAGAGATTAGGTATAATAATTCCTTTTTAACACATTTTAATTTGTGGTGTAGTTGGCTTTAAAAGGGATTGGTGGAAGAGAGGCCTGGCAGACCATCTGATGTATGATTTGCTAATGAAATATACAGTACAGATTTATCTTCTGTCTTAATTAGTAATTTTATTACCTTAATATTCAAGAAGGGATATGTAAGAACTTGAAATCATCAATCTCAAATACCTGAAGTAAGTATGGTATTTTCTTATAGCTGGAATGGAAGATACCATCATCACAATAGAATAGCAAATATTGAGTTTTTATTGGTGCCCACTGTACATTTCTCTCTCTCTTTGATAAAGCGAGAAAAGTGTAATTAAATAAAGCAGTCAAAATCTCATGTTCTATTCCAGAAGAAAAGCCAAATTGCTAACAGTGAAATCACAAGTAAGAATAGCCTGTACTACTTCTGTGCTACACGATGTGGTGCCATACAGTCTGGAGGAAATGAGGTTGGATGACTCTGAACCTAGTCTTTTTAAAAAACAAACAGAGAAACAAACAAGTGAAGGACATAAATGTAGAGATCAAACATAGGAGTTTATTACGTACAGTGCTGACGGAGTGTCACCTCGCTTATTAGGCTCAGAGACACTGTCAATCAATATTTTCCATGGGCAGGGAAAGTGATGGGGTAGGCAGTCCCACACCCCCGGATAGGTTTAGCTGCAAGGCATGATAGCACAGTAGCCAATGGTCAAAAGGTTACATAATGTCTCTGCCCATGGTCTCAAGTTAACAAATTAACATTTAGCATTTAATTAGTACTTTAATAAATGTATTAGTATAGAATATATGTTGGATTCAGTTTGGGGTCCATAGGAATGAAGTAGCTCCTTTGTCCAACAGATACATATCTAGGGGTAAAAGCAAAGAAGCAGTGAAAGTATATGGCAATAAAGATTGTCTTTCAAGTTGCTTATTTGGGTTTTAAGGCAGGTATTGGTTCCTGGGAAAGGGAGGTGGGAGGAGGCCATATCTTATACTGACATGCTTGAACCTTTCATAAACTCAAGGTTGGATGTGTGGGAAGAACATCTCCCTACAGAAGAAACTAACGGAACAGAAACAGGGCTTCTTTGTTCTGTTTGCAACTTTGAATAAGACACAATTATTGCCCCAACATCTGGCGTTTTGCTGACCAGGCATATCTTAACAAAAACAAGGTTATCTTTGGTTATTCTGCTTTCTCTTAGCTAATCACTATTTGCTAGGCCTCTGACCTCTTGACCAAACTCTGGACTTTGGGTCTGTACACAAATCCATATACCAGGTTATTACATCAGCAATGGATTTTAACCCTTCAACAGGCATTTTAACATGTGATTCAGATCAATAGTTGTAAATTGCATTTCCCTGTAAATTAAACATAATTTTCACAAAGGGGCACCCAGAATATATATCTTAGACTCATAAACTCATAGCTATTAAGGTCAGAAGGGACTATTATGATCATCTAGTCTGACCACAATTTAGGCCACAGAATCTCACCCACCCACTCCTGCAATAAACCTCTCACCTATGTCTGAGCTATTGAAGTCCTCAAATCATGGTTTAAAGACTTCAAGGTGCAGAGAATCCTCCGGCAAGTGACCTGTGCCCCATGCTACAGAAAAAGGCAAAAAAAACCCCAGGGCCTCTTCCAATCTGCCTTGGAGGAGAATTCCTTCCCAACTCCAAATATGCATGGTTGTTGATACAGTAAACTGCAATCTAATAATAAAACATTTAAGCATTTTGAGGATGTTCTAATCACATAGTGTTGTAGTGATCATATGGATAAAGCAGGAAAAATAACAGAATTACTATGTACCTGAGTTGCATTTTAAACAAGAATTATACTGATGGCACTGCATTCCTTATCCTTTAATGTGACCGATATAAAATTAACAGCTCTTTAAAATATTTAGGAATAAACCTTCCAATACTGATCTTTAGTCATGATTTTTTGAATTAGTGTGCTCATTTTGTTCAGTAAATAAGAAAAAATTTCCCTCTGTGTCTAAATTTTTTTTCCAGGCAATATCACTTACACCTGGGTTAAAGAATGACCCTCATCGCTGGTTAGCAGAAACAAAGGTAACTTCATCTGTTGGATATTATTGGATAAAATAATATTAAGCTGGTTTTGGTCACTAAAAATGGTATTTGAAAATTGCAGTTAAAAAGGGGTTGAGAGAGAGAAAAAGAAAAAGTTAAAAATCTGTAACATTTCTCTGATAGGTATATTGATATTTCCAGCGTGGTGACTGGCCTTTCAAGCCAATAGATGGTAATGAATTTTTTCAGCTGAAGGTCTTTGGCAATCTCTTGCTGCGTAACAGTAGGGGATTTCCAGTGTGAAGTGTCACCATATTTCTGAAGAGTATCAGATTTTAGCCTTTTTATTGGCCCTTTTATTGGCAGTTATGGTACTTAGCATCAATAAGCGATAGATATTTGTAGAGCCAAATTTACAGCATTTCTCCCTTAATTGTGCTCACTAAATTTGAGCACACCCAAATTCTGAGCACCCAGCAAAACAAGTGCATTTGTGGGTGAAATGATGGAAGCCTGCTGAAAATATGACCCTTTGGTCCTGGATTGCCTTTTCTCTTTTATCAATTCTTTTGGAGTAAAACAAGGTAAGTTTATAGTCCACAGGCATGCTTCTTTCTATAGGGTTATAAGAAAAGCCACGACATGTTTTGTTTTAAGCAGTTTTGGTTTATATCTAAAGGCTTTTAGACTGGATTCTTGAAAAATGTGCTATTTTCCTTTTACCCTTCTTCTAAAGCCTATGACCCACATAATGTGAGTACACACATACTTGGAAATCTCTCATGAGCCTGCCAACCCTGGCATGTGAGCATACTGTAAGCTTTCATTTCTGTGCCTCAGCTTAATGGTTCAAAGAGATGACTGGTAACTTCTAACCCTTGCTTTTTACTTTGCAAGCAGTCTTATCCAGTATCTTTTAATAGGATTAAGCTTCTCATGATTAAAAATAGCTTTTATACTGCATGAAACAAACCTTTTCCTCTGCAGTGTAAAAGGGTCATGACAGGGGAAGAAAAGGTGACCAATTGACTGAGGAGAAGTTGAATCTGTTTGCTAGCAAGGTGGCTTGAGATTATTGATGGGCTAGCATGTAATACACATAGATCAAGAGTGAATATCACTATAAATAACAGAGATAAGATTTTGAATCAGAGAACAAGAACTTTATAGGAAACAGTCTCCTAATCACACAGGTGTGCTGCTGACATCCTAGGCAGTATTAGAAGAACCTTCCAAAGGGCATTTAGTAATTGTTTTCATAAATCTGCCAAATGAGTTTCTTTACTTATTGGTAGAGGAGACCTGAAATGAAAGGAATAGAAATACTGCAGTTCTGTAGATTTGCACGTTATATATAAAAGATTATATTTCTGGGCTGAATCTCTGATCACCTGGAATCACTTCAATTCTACTTCCAGGTCACTGCAATTGCTGTTGAATATTGTAAAGATGGGGACTTTGGTTTCTAGCATTTCTGAAATCCAAATTTTGTGTTTCCTGGTTGTTCTTTGAATGATTGCATATATGCATTCCACTCTTAGTATCAGTGCACCCAGTGCATGGCTGTCAGAAACTTTTTCCCTCAGTGGTATCTGTTGGGTGGTATGTAGTTATAAAGGGAAGAACTGCCTTTAGCCCGTCAGTTCCTTCTTACCACCCCTAACAGTCATTGGAACTCTGTTTTCTACCAGAACTGTTATTTCTCTCAGCCTTTTTGAATGTAATGTAAGTCTAGTCTTAGTAATGTTATGAAAGTAAGTTTTAACAGTACTATAGATATTTTTTAAAAAAAATTTTTTGACTTCTTGTTTTCCCTGTTCAGGGGTTTTTTCTATGTATGACGCTGAGGTATGCCCTGGTCATCAGATTTCAAGCCATGTGTTTCTGGCTCCAGGCCTATGCCCATGAGTGACCTGCACAACAGCTGCCTAAAGTGCTTGGGAGAAGCACATATGAGGGACTGGTGCCAGGCTTGCAGGGGGTTCAAACCTAGGGTGAAGAAGGATAAGGAGGTTAGGCTGAAATTCCTGTTGATGAAGGCAGTTCCTGACTCGGTGCTGAGTGCTGCGGTTTCAGAAAGCGGTGCACCTCCAGCTTTAGCAGGATCCTGGCACTGTTCTCCCTCACTCATACCGAGGAAGAAATACAATGCTTCCACAGAGGCACTGGCCAGGGGAAAGTCTCCACCCTCTAAGTTTGGTAAGATGGTCAAGGAGGAGTCAAGTAGAGTGCACCTGAAACCTCAGCATCCTCCTCCAACTTGATGCCTAAATCAGCACAGTCAGCTCTGGCTCCACAAGGAGAACTGTTGAGTGCGGTGTTGGAAGTAGCACTGCCAACTTCCTCAGCACCGCAACAAGAGGCCATCTATGTGCCTCCTACCTAGAGGCATTTGCAGCAGTAAGAAACCCGCTCTGCCTCTCAGTGCTTTTGACTCCTTCCTTACAGGAGTCTGGTCCCTTGGCACCACTGCCACTTTTGCCAGCAATTCAACCTCTTGTACTCCAGTTGCCTTCTTCACAGATAAGCCCCAAGGGGAAGTGGGCTTTGATGGTGTTGCTCCATCCACCAGTAGGCCCCTGGCACTGACTGGATCAGCCCCACCATGGTCAAAGGAAGGGAATTCTCATTGTCTAACTCAGAGGGGGATTTAATATATCACAGTGCTGAAGCAGGACATGCCGGTCTCTGCAGAGATCCTTTCTTTCCACCTACTGCTGTGACCCTTGAATGGGACCTGACAATTGGACCCTGCCCTGGTTCAGTGGCCATTTTGGAACTCTTGAGGGTTTCCCCCAGCTTCCAGACCTTCCCAACACTGTGCATACTCAGTGCACTCCTCTAGAAAGGCTGAGTCTACACACAGAGTGGCTCTGTTTCAAGAGGCCAGCACCAAGACTGGTATCAAGCATGAAGAGGAGGTTCCAGATCCAGAGCAACAGCTGGTAGACGAGATTCTATCCCCCCCGGTCTTGGCTTCCTCTTCAGATGAGGGCATTTGATCTGGCACAACTTCTCCTCCTCTTGATGATTTTAAGGTTTGTCAGGAGTTATTGAAAAGCGTTGTTGCAGGCTTAGGTGCACAGGTCAAAGAGGTCAGGGAGCCCTCGAGTTGTCCTTTTATCATCGGTGGGGCCCTCCACAGTATCTCTGCCAATTAACAAGGTGATATTAGAGCCAATAAAGGCTTTGGGGGCAGAGTCTATCCTCTTTGCCTTGAACCTCTAAAAAGGTGGAAAGAAAGTACTATGTACCCTCCCAAGGGTTTGAGTATATTCACCCACCTTTGGGCTCATTAGTTGTCACAGCAGCTAATGAGAGAGAATGACAGGGATACCAGGCTGCCACCTCCAAATCAAAAGATGCCAGAAGGCTGGACTTATTTGGCAGAAAGATTCATTCGACAGGGTGTTTGGAGCTACATATTGCTAACTAACAAGCTTTGTTGGGACTTCGTTTGTGCAAATTTGTGAGGTTCCATGCAAAAGTTAAAGGAGCTCCTTCCAGAGAACGCTAGGCAGGAGTTCTCTTCCCTGGTCTGTGAGGGCAGACTTATCCTGTGAGGGAACTTCGCTGCAGGGGGGGCTGGACGCAGCAGACTCTGCACGTAGAACCATGGCCTCTGCAGGGGTCATGTGTAGATCATCCTGGCTGCAGTTTTCTGGTCTTCACTATGAAGTCCAGACTACTATCCAGGACTTGCCATTTGAGGTTTCCTTCACTATTCTTGGACTAGATAGCCCATTCCACTCCTCTTCCGCAGGACCTATCAAAAAAGAGTTGTAGGCGTACGCCTCCCTCTCCTGATGATTTGGCACTTGGCCCTCAAGACACCCAGGAATCACAAAACAGGTATTTTTATGAGCCAGTTGAGGTTGTCATACCAGTCTCTATCTTTCCAGGCCTGAACCCTGTCTCTCCTACTTCTGCAGTGCTCGGTCCTGGATTACTTGGGACAAGTGGATCTTGAGTATGGTGGAAGTGGGATATATTCTCTAGTTTGTTTCTACTAATCCCTCCCACCATCCCTCCCTTTCCCTCTTCAGGGACCATTTTCATGAAAAACTCCTTATCCAGGGAGCCATAGAGGAGGTTCCATGTGGTATCAGAGGGAAGGGGTTTTATTCCCCATATTTCCTAATCCCCAAAATGAAGGGGGTCTCAGGTCAATTTTAGACTTGTCATCTCAACAATCCTTAAAAAGGATAAAGTTTTGCATGTTCACCCTAGCTTCTATTATCCCTTCCCTGGATCCCAGGGACTGGTATGCTGCCCTCAATTTAAAAAAATCCCTACTTCCTTGTGGCAATCATTGAAGCTCATAGGAAGTACCTCTGATTTCTGGTAAATCAAAATCATTAGTTCATCATACTACCTTTCAGCCTGTCCGCAGCTCCCAGGGTCTCTTATAAAGGTCATGGCGGTAGTAGCTTTACCCCTACTTTGTCAAAATCCAGTCCAAACTGCAAGTGCAGAGCAGTGTTGCCCCTAGCCAGTCAACATTCAATCCTCTGGAGCTGTTAATCAACAAAGAAAAATTATGCCCTCAAGTACAAGACCTCGTTTCATCATGGGATCTAAACTTAATATTGTCAAGATGTATGGGTCCCCCATTTGAATCATTGACTACTGCTCACTGCTGCATCTATCAATGAAGTTGGCCTTTTTGGTAGCTATTAGCTTGGCCAGAAGAGTAAGGGAGCTGTGGGCATTAATATCGGGATCTCGACATACAATCTTTGTTTAAGGACAAGATTTACCTACATCCTCATCTGAAGTTCGTCCCAAGGGTGGCTTCCTCTTTCCACATCTACCAGCCAAATTATTTGCCTGTATTCTACCAGAACCACATATGACCAGGGAAGAACAGCATTTGCATGGCTTGAACATCAGAAGAACCTTGGAGTTTTACCTGAATAGAACTACACACTTTTGTAAATCCTCACAGCTGTTCGTAGCTGTGACAGGCAGAGTAAGAGGTCAATCAGTCTCCACCAGAGAATTTCTTCCTGGACCGCATCCTGCATACACATGTGCTATGACTTGGCTAATGTTGCTCCACCTGACAGAATCACAGCTCGTTTGTTGAGGTCACAGTTGATCTTGGCAGCCTTTCTGGCACAAGTTCCAACTGCAGACATTTGTAGAGCAGTACCCTGGTCTTTGGTCCACACATTTGCCTCTCACTATGCTGTGGCTCGAGACTCCAGAGATGATGCTAGAGTGGGACAAATTGTTCTCCAATCTCTATTGAAGTAGACTCCGTTCGCACCTCCTGTATGAAAGTTTGTAAGTCACCAAGATTTGAACGCACATGTGCAATCACTTGAAGAAAAAAATATTTACTAACCTGTTCCATAACTGTTGTTCTTTGAGAAGTGTTCCCATGTCTATTCCACAACCCGCTCTCCTGCCCCTATGTATCAGAGTTACGACAAGAAGGGAGGGGCTAGGGATGGCTCTGCTCTTTATACCTGTGTGAGGACAACAGGGAGAGCCTGAGCCACACAACAGGTACTGTCTTGCGAAAAAGTTTCTGATGGCTGTGTGCTGGACGCACCAACACCAAGAGTGGAGTGGACATGTGTAATGCATCTCAAAGAACAACAGTTATGGAACAGATTAGTAACCATTTTTTTTCATAGCTAGCTGAGGAGAAAATAGATAAAAATTGTTTGGGTTCTGGGGGTGTGTGAGTGTTTGAGTGACAGAGCAACTATTCAATAATTGAGGTTACATCAAGATTTTCCCTTAGAGCAGGACTAAAAATTGACTCTGTTTCATACTGCAGTGGTTGAATTTAGATTCCACATTTGGCACAGTAATTCTTCGTTGGACAGTTGAATTTTCCATGCAATTTTTTCCACGTTTTTTTAACTAACTTTTGCAGAGGCACTGTTTTAAAATGCTCCCTTTTTGAAATTTGGTTTTGTTTTCCTCATGTATCATTAGGTTTCTGAAGCTCAATAGTCCCCACAAACTACTCCCCCACAGACATACTAATAACTTCTCAGATATAGATTGCTTTTTGAACTTTTAAAATGAAATACACAGTTTATTTCCCTTATTTGTCATAACCTAGATGATCTTCCTTTCCCAACTACAGGTGTATTGATGAGAAACAACAAATTTCAAATATATTAGGAAAGTTTATTTTAATTTTTCATTGAAACTTTGTTTTAATGGATGTTTTTAACTATTTCTCTCCCCAGTTGTGGTCTGTACATACCTCTGGTAAGGTCTGTTCATACCTCTGGGCAGCAGAGGTATATGGGGGTGGACTCTGGGGGAGGTGGTGGTGCTCTGGAGATGCATGTGGGGTGAGTAGAAATGTTGAAGATAGAGCAGGGAGTGGCGGGAAGCCGGAGAGAAATGTACTTGGATCCATGTGTGCTTCAGAAGGGCGTTTGGAAGAAAGGGGATTTAACAGAGGTATTTGGGACATGTGTGAGGGAGAAGCTTTTGCATCAGGAGTGAGATATGTGGGTGTATATAGGGGCCATGGGCTGGGCAGATGAGGTTCAGTGTCCCTATGCTGCAGCCTTGCCACTTGTTCAGGGGCTCTTCTTGATACTACTGCTCTAGCTCCGTGGTGCCCCAAAGCAGCATCACTGAGGAGATCTCTTCAAGCACTGATGCCTCACTTGAAGAGACTCTGCATCCTCTGGCACTGCTGCTTTGGATCTCTGGAGCACCAGGGAGAACAAGAGTCTCACAGCCAAAACCCTGTATTCCTAGTTAAACCGCAACTTGGTCCCTCAATAACCCCGATCGCTCAAGTGAACTGAAACGCAAGTGGTTAAAATATATTCAAGTCCTGGGCTTTTCTTATTTTTAAAGTGGTTGACACCTTAAATATTTAGCTATTAGCATAAAAGCTGGTTGTTTTTAATGCTTTAAAAGTCATCTCTCAGATCACATCTTAGTTCTGAAATGATATTTTTGCTAACTGCAAATGGGATTTCTGCTTTTTCTGTTCAGTTTTATTTAAACTATGTGTATATATATTGTGACGGGGCAAGGCCAGATGGCTATAGAAAAGTAGTGGGAGATAGATATATTAGCTCCAGGCTAAACAAATCCCTAGTACCAGGTTAAGTGGAATGGAAGCTGCTCCAGGTGAATTAAGACACCTGGGGCCAATTAAGAACTTTCCAGAAGGCAGGGAGAATGCTAGGTTGATTGGGACACCTGAAGCCAATCAGGGGCTGGCTGAAACTAGTTAAAAGCCTCCCAGTCAGTCAGGTGGATGTGGATGTCAGGAGCTGTGGAAGGAAGTTGTGCCATTGGAGAGGCTGAGTAGTACACACCATATCAGGCACAAGGAAGGAGGCCTTGAGGTAAGGGTGAAGTGGAGCTTGAGGAAGTGAGGGCTGCTGTGGGGGAAGTAGCCCAGGGAATTGTACATGTCATGTTTCTAAAAGGTCAGCTACCATAGCTGATAGTATTAGGGTCCCTGGGCTGGAGCCCGGAGTAGGGAGTGGGCCCGGGCTCCCCCCCCCAGCTTTGCCCCCTGATTAATCACTGAGACTGGGAGACAACAGAGACTGTGCAAGGAAGGATAACTTCTCCTCACCTCCCTTGCTGGCTTATGATGAAAATAGCTCAGTAGACTGTGACCCTTTTCTCTAGAGAAAGAAGGGTTACGTGGAGGGTCACAGTGAGCCTCTGAGGCTAGCGAAATCCGCCAGGAAACATGGGACCCACGGAGGCAAGCACAGAGCTTTGTCACAATATGTATGTATTATGTACAGCATTCTGTAAAACCTCACACATTTTCACTTTACTAATATGCAAATCTGATGATACTCTCACAAAACCCAGCAGTCTCATCCCATTTCACAGCAAAGATTGTAATGTAGTCTCAGCTGCTGCAGCATCAGGGACTCAGGTATGGGGACATATCTCTTGACCGCAGTCAAGGGAGGGGTAGATGGGAAATGATTTTGTGGTTCATGTGGCTGACACTGAAGGGAATGCGGTTAGAGCTGCAAGTGTTGGAGTTAGTTTTCACAGTCCTTCTATAATCATGACATTGTCATCTTTGTATAGGCTGTGCCTGAAATTGGTGATTTTTGGCTCATTCAATGGAGTGGCTCAAATTCCATTTTTAATTATGACCTGAGGCTGGAGTACGAATTCTGGACATGTTATCCTCAATCCCCATGTACGAGGACAGAATCAAACTAGTCTTTAGGTACTGAATAAAGTACTGCAGTACCTACAATTTTAAATTATTTGTTCTGCATCCTGTTGTCACATTCACTATCATTCAAGGTGGAATCTACTCCCCTTTAGAATCATCACTTTTTCTGTCCTATGTGTCTCTTCCTTCCCCATCTTCTTCTCTCTGTTTCTTCCCTTCTTCTTTAGTTCTGGGAATTTATGAGTGTAGAAATGGTTTTGTTCAGGTTTAACTCTTAAAAATCAGCTCTTAATTGGAGTGGAGACTGTGGGAATAGGCCTTTTTTAAATTATTATTATTGTAGTTTAATCCATATACTTTAATGGATTCTTTATGGGAGGCAGGTTGGGGAGTAAATATTTTTTCACTGGACAATGCATTATGTGGTTTTCAATTAAATGTTTTTTTCACCCAAAGCTATAGGCTGACACACGTACATAGAGGTGAAATGGTTTCTGACCTCAAATTGTGAGTGGTGAAATGGTGACTTGAAACTATTACAGTCACCCCAAACCTACCTCTCCATTTGTGGTGTCCAGACCCTGGTCTGTAAGTGGTAGACCACAGGTCCACTCTTAGTATTTTGAGTTTCATAAATTTTAAAATAATAGATTTCTTGTTAGATACTTGAACTCGCCCACGGCAATGATGTGGGTGCTGTACCGATCTGTGGTACATTGTGCCATCTTGAGCTTAGTAAAAGCACAAGAGTTATTGGAACTTGCAATCTCCATACGCCCCAATTTAATACAAAGATTTAATAATTTTTTTTAAATGTACTGGGAGATATAGAAAGGTTCAGGCCAAAGCTGTATTTGCGAGTTCAATAGCTCATGTGTTCTTCTACTGTTGGGACAACCAAACCATTTGAGTTTGGGTCAGTTTAGAGCTGGGCATTTTTTGCTTAGAAGCTCTGGTTTCAATGTTAGAGCCAGATTTTGGCAGGGCATTTTGTGTAGGTACCCTTCCCAAAAATCAGTGCCTCTGCGATGGAAATATGGGGCAGAAGTCATGCATCCCATTTGTTGTTTCCCTTAAATTTGTTCAGAGAATATTTTGGAAGTTGAGAGAGACTTAATCAAGCAAGGTGAATGAACAACATGATGGTAATTGAAATGTAATGTCAATAAATGCAAAGTAATGGAAATTGGAGGGGAAAATTAAATTGTTTATACACATTACAGAGTTCTAAATTAGCTGTATAATTTCAAGAAGGGGACCAGGGCTTCACTGAAGACATCTCAGTGAAGACCTCTGCCTGGTGCAACTGCAGTCAAAAAAGCAAAAAAGATGCTAGGTTTCATAAGGAATGAGGAATATGGGAATAATATAAGACCTTAGATAAATTAGTGGCATGACCTCATCTTGAATATGGTGTGCAGTACGGTTATCCCATCTCAAAAGGATATTGCAGGACGAGAGGGAGTTTAGGAAAGTGTGACAAGAATGATTAAGTACCTGGAAAAGAACCGAAGACAAATTGAAAAGATTGGGATTATTTTCCTTAGGAGATAATAGAGGACATGATAAAAGTGGATAAAATAATAAATGACTTAGAGAAGGTAGATGGGGAAACTTCAGCTCACTCTGTCTCATAACTCAAGAACAAAGACATTTAATGAGTGAATGGTGGTAAATTCATAACTCATAAAAGGAAATACTTTTTCACACAATATGTAACTAACCTGTGGAATTATCTGCCACAGGAAGACATTTAGACCATTAACATAATAAAATTCAAAAAGGGATTAGACATTTATATGGATAACAAGATTATTGAAAGTTGTTATAATTAATGATAACAATGTTGTGGAAGAGCTATTAAACCTCATGCTTCAGGGGATAATCCAGTCTCTAACTGCTAGAGATCAGGAGACCTTATGTGGGAGGCAGATTTTCCCACGTTTACCTACTGCTTGTTTCTTACCCCTTCCTCTGAAGCATGGCCATGTTGCTGGCTGCTGTCAGATAGAGGTTCCTGGACTAGATAGCTCTTGGGTCAGATCCACTATGGCAGTGCCTATGTTCCTCTGCAAACCAAGTGTTGCAGGAATCATGCCATCGCATTCCAGGGTAGGGCCTGTTCACCAGGCTGCCTGTATGCCCTCTGAACCAGCAATGGCCAATAGACTCTCAGCCTGCAGGATTATTCTCCTGGAAAAAATAATTTACATGTTTGGCTTGAGCATGCAGTTGCTGCCAACCAAAATATATGTGCACATTTTGAGTCCATTTGCATGTTAAGTCAGAATTTGTCCTTTAATATATTTTTAATATTTCTTTTTAAACTTGTATAGCAATAGCTATTATAAATCAATAAGGTGATTCCAAATGTTCTTGTTTGTTCAGTATAGAATTTAAGTCCTAGTATTTTTATTGGAATGCTCTCTCCTTTTAGTGTTATATAAATTTGTTCTTCTCTAGACTAAACTTCAATGGATGTGTGAAGAGGTGAAAGAGAGAGAAAGCAAGGAAAGGAAGCTGCGGCGCCACCTATTGCAGAGTCGAGAGCAGCTTGAGCACTTGACACTGAGCACGGAGTGTGAGCGTCAATCTCTCTTTGAACAAATAAAAAATCAAGAACATGTCCTGGAGGAAGTTAACAGAGAAAAGAGAGGTGAGTTGACCAGTTCATTTTTGTTAATGAAGGAAGAGAAAGAAGGGAGAAATGCTGATCTTGAGAATTACCAAAGTACATCCAAATCTGCTTTATCTGGTAGTCATTAAGAAATCCAGTTGGTGGTTGCTAGTGCTAACTAGGGAAACAGATTTTTGTTTCCCCTTGGTTAAGTTGGCTTATTTTGCCAACAGCTATATTTCAGTTCAGTAAATGTCTGAGGAACACATGGGTTTGTGAAATGGGAAGTAGACATGCCAATTAGTCTTTCAGTTCTCATATTTGAGGCATATCATGACCAAAAACATTACTAGAAATTATAGAGGAGAGATAGGAGACAGCATTGCTAGGAGCTTACATTGTCTTTGCCTTCATCCTGCTTTTATCTGTAAAATAAATTATTCTCAAGTGATCTCTTTTTTGTTATACAAAAATATGAAGAACTTGTTTTGGAATTTTCCCATTTTTTATTTTAATGGTCATAACTACTTTTTGCTGTCATGAACCACATAAATAGTATTGTTGTTTGTCATAATGATGGCCTATTAAGAAGAATGGAAAATACAAAAATGGTAAATGTTAGAGGATGTCCTGAATTCCTTTTATGATGGTCTAATGAAGCCTGATTACAAGATTTATTGGTAAATGTCTTGTCTCTTACACATGTTAAAATACTGAAGAAAATAAGCTTTGCATTATATAAAATGAGTTTTAACCAGTCACATGTGGGATGAAAAAATACAAAAATAAAACGGGAGAATGTATTTTTTTAAATTAACTTTGCATGTTGGAAAATAGGCATTTAACCTAATTTAAACTAGGACATTTTTTTAATGGAAAAGAGTCTAAGGAGCCCATCTAGTCAAATGCCTGATTGTGCTGTTATATTATTAGCATTATTGTTGGTACCCTTCTTATTCCATTTTCTTAGGCCTATGATGTCAAGCACATTTGAGGGCTATTATCTCTCTTCTCTTTGAGCTTTTTCTGTGTTTACATACAGATACCAAAGAAACAGCCAATGAGGTACCTCATTACTTTTGGGGGGTTTACCTTGTATTATGATTACATTGTTTATATGTTTTCTTTCTGGCTAATTAATATTTCTTTCTGGTTCAATAATCTTATTTTAGTTGCCTCTTTCTTTTTAGAAGATTCTGTGTTGGATTTTTTGCCAAGTTAGTGGTGAGTGAAGCTGGTAAAAATAGTTTGGAAGGATGGTCTTGTGATTAAGGCCTTAGAATGGAACATTGAAGATTTTGGTTCTGTTTCTGTCACAGACTTACGTGACCTTTTGCAAAACACTTCATGTCTTGGTGCTTCCATTGTTCATCTGTAGCATGGAGTTAATACTTTGTTATTATATCACAAGGATTTTGTGAGGATAAATTCACTAATGAATGTGAGGTCCTCAGGTCCTGTGGTTCTGTCACTGAAAAAACAATATGCAAAAATGCCAAACACAGGCAAGAAGAAAAGGAAACCAACACCAGGACCTAAAGAAATGTATACTTTATTTTTTGGATCTGTATTACTAACGTTTGTTCAATATTTTTGAGAGAGATCTTTATTAAAAAGATCTTGCATTTATATAGCACCTTTAATCCTGAAGGGTCCAAAAGCAACATATAACACTGAAAAAAGCAGCAACCTCGGGGTTAGAGAGTAACAGAAAAGAGCTACTCAACAATATGTGGCAGGAACTTTTTTGGCAAAGGATACCAGACCTATGCCAACAAAAAATATCTTTACATTTTTAAAGTCTATGAAGAAATTGTGTTTTTTAAGGTGTTGACCACAATAAATTGCATAATACTCAATCTGGCTACTTCAGAAAGATGAATCACACAACTGACCATGCTTGGATTTGGCCCTTCTGTGATTTTTAACCTGTGAACACTAGCAATTTGAAACTTGAAAACGGAGAGGCATATTAGCTGAGTTGAACTATTAGAATGGGAGGATGAGTGGTTGCATTTCAGTTTTGTACGTTGCTTTGGGATCTCAGGATGAAAGGTACTATATGAAAGTAAGATATTATTTACATGATATTTCTCAGCAATAATAAACAAAAAAAAATTATTGTTACATAAGCTTTAGCGGTATTGGAATGATAGTGCTTACAGCTCACTTAGGAAGGACCAGATGGCACATGGCCATCTAAAAGTCTGTCTTGTTTTTGAGTAGGTGCATTTTGTTCATGCTGGAACAAAGTTGAAGAAACAATTTAAGGCCCCAAGTAAACCGGTCCAGAGTCCAGTTTCAGTAGGTCTAATAAATAACTTTGTCAATGTGAATGAACAGATTGAGAAGAGAGGAACTAATCAACAGAGATGTAAATCGCCCAGATAATTTGTATATAGTGCCACATATTCAGAATTGAGATTTGAATACTTTTTTTGTGGGTGAAAGACAAGCACCCATTAATCTCACAAAGGCCAATCCATTTTTATTCCTATTTTTTTAAAATAAAATCCAAGATATTCCACCATGGTAAGTTCAAGTGATCAGAACTGAACCAGAACTTTGTGTTTCATCAGGCATATGCCATCCACTACTTTAAAGTTGCTCCTACAGCTCTCTGTTCTTTCATCTCATAATATTCTCATAACTTTTGGATTGTTAACCTTTGCATAGGAATCATGTCTTGTGTGTTATGTTCATGTTCCTGAAAATTCTCCTGTTCACACCAATTTCCAGCTATTCAAATCTGTTCTTAATATGTGGCTGATTCCATTTTGTCCTAAGGAAAGATGAGTTAGAAATCTCACAATTCAGTACTTTTACTCAGATTTGTTTCTTTGTAAGTTAATGGTTCCAGAGTAGACCAAAACTATTTCAGTAGCTTGTTCTCTTGTGCCATTATGTTGTGTCCTGACACACTGAAGTCGAAATATTCACAGGACTCAACCACATCATACTATGTAAAATTGAATTCCAGATCGCTTCATGTGTCCCTTCCTGTGCCCAGTTGTTCTTTCCTTATCATGAGTAACATGATGCTATGCTTCTTAATGCTTTACTTTGCCTTATCTTTGGACCCTTACAGGATAGGGAGATGTTTATTGCCAAAGTATGTGATATTTATTACCAAACTAACGGACCTCTTATTTACCATACTTTGTTTTATACCCTGTACTTTAGATATTGCCTTTCGTGATGTGGTAATCTCTCAAAATGGCCATATTTTTCATGTGGGTGCCTAAATTAGGTCTCTGCCAAATGGGCAGTTTTAGCCGCAATTATTTGTTTTGTGTTTATTGCTTTAAAAGTCTGCCTTCGACATCCACATTAGAAAATGTAGACTTAATGTCTTCTCTATTAATTTGGCTGAACTTATTAGAAATCTTGCATTTTTGATTTGCTCAATTTCTGTATTATGTGAGTTTTCCTGGGGGCTGTTTTCATTGAAGAATTTAGGTAAATTCATTCATTCATTCATTCTGTAATTAGTCACCCCAAGTTTCATGGCAGGTATTTAAGTGTTTCACAGGTGTGTTGAAGAATAGCTCTCTTAAAAGCACACTTTTTTACGGTACCCATTAATCTTTCTTTAAAAGCTCATTAAACTATATATAATAGCAACCTCAGATTAAATCTGGAAATAGGGAGTGTGTTCTTCATTTCTTTGTGTTCTTCTATCTGTAGAAATATATGCCTAAACTGGGCCTTGGTGAACTATGGTTTTAAATTGAGTTTGGATATTGAACAATAGGCCCAAAGCGTGTAACCAAAAAGAATAAGATCATGAGAAAGAGGGATTGTTTGTGTTAAACTTGTAGTGACCCTTGAAATACCAGCATTATCTTATTTAAGGTTTGAGCTGAAGGTTTCAAATAAAGAAAAAATGGTTAATTGGTTACCAGGTACAGTAAATAATTAGTTATATAAGTTTGCTTTAAAAAAATCTTTGTGTAATAATTAAAGAGAAATATAGTAAAGTAAGATGAGATGAAAACCTTGAGAAGAGTAGGGTTCAGCCCTAAACTTCCTCATCTGGCTTTGGCTAAAGTCTAACAACCAGGAATGACATCACTTTTTTTGTTATAGCATATAAAAAAAGAGACTTTTTTTTTTTTTTTTGTGGAGGTTCTTTCTCAGAGCTTTCCCCAACCCCCTCGGAGTCCCGCCATGATGGGAAGCTTCTTCTCAGGCCTGGTCCTGTTGTGAGTACTTTGGCTAGTATTTTTAACTTATGCACTTCTTTAATGACGGGTTTCAGAGTAGTAGCCATGTTAGTCTGTATCCCCAAAAAGAAAAGGAGGACTATTTTCCACTGAATGCATCCGACTAAGTGAGCTGTAGCTCACGAAAGCTTATGCTCAAATAAATTTGTTAGTCTCTAAGGTGCCACGAGTCCTCCTTTTCTTTTTACGCTTCTTGAAGTGTCCTCTGCATGTTTCCACTCTTGGGGTTGGCCAGCCAGGTGCAGCTAGGACAGTGGAACCTTCTAGTAGCAGGGTGGATAGGGGTGCCTCGCCCCTCCCTTCCTTGCCTCCAGTGTTTGAGTGAATTAGGATGGCATGCCTATGAAAAGGGCGTAGAGCCCATTGCTGCCTCAGTTCCTTCCAGCCACAGCAACGATAAGACATGAACCTCTCCAGCTCCTCAGATCCATAGTTAAGTGCCTTTAGATTAGTTGTTGTTTGAAGTTAGTGTAGTTAATAGGATAAGTTCATTTTAGATAGTAGTTATATTTGTTAAGTAAAACACTGAGCAGTTCTGACATGGCAGATCCCAATGCAAAGATGCATGATTTTAAGAGGTGTGTGTCACGTCCATTGGTTTTCCCAGCATCTGACATACACATTCAGTACCTGAAGTGCTTAGCCAAGAATCATTCACTGGCACATGGTGTTACCTGCAGCACATTCTCTCCTTGAGCCTGGAAGGAGAGACAGAATAAACTTCAGGCTCTTCTGTTACAAGCGGCCTTGTCAGACAAGCTTCAGGGATCTGATAGTTCTAAAGGATCTGAAAATAATGAGAGGAGACTTCAGTTGGCTCTGATTATGTCCAGATCCAAACAAGCATAGACAGCAAAGGCTTTAGATTCAGCATCATGCTCCTGTTCCAAGTTAACTGACCCTTTGCTAGCCAAGTTCTCAGATCCAGTTCAAAATGGGGTACAGTCCTAAGTGGGACCAATACCAGAAAGACAGTCTGAGACTCCTCAAGACTTACCAGAACCAGCTATCTTGGTTCTGAGGAAGAAATAAGCACATCTCGAGTGGCTCCTCGGATTATTCACATTATATGGATCCAAGAACTTTGGATTTAGGACCTCCAGATTGCTGCGAGAATATGCATCTGAAGAAAAGATCATCAGATCCAGTCATGCCAACCCAACCACATAGAATAATAGTTACAGCCCAAATTCTTTTGGATCCACACCTGTTAACGGATCTGATTTAACCACAGTGCTTGCCTGGTAACAGAGGATCATGAGGGCTCTCCTCAGTCAATATCCTCCCTGCCTAAGACTCCAGCTGGCTCACTGGTCTCTATTTTTCAGATCCTGCATCAGTTAGCTCACCTATTGCTTCAGGATTGGATCTGCAATTGGATGTTGAGCCTGATCTGAGGCTCTTACCAAAACCCAAATAATTCCTAAGCCAGGGATCGGCAACCTTTGCCACGTGGCCTGCCAGGGTAAGCCCCCTGGCGGGCTGGGCCGGTTTGTTTATCTGCCGCGTCTGCAGATTCGGCTGATAGCAGCTCCCACTGGCTGTGGTTCGCCGCTCCAGGCCAATGGGGGCTGCAGGAGGCGACAGTCAGCACATCCCTCGGCCCATGCCGCTTCCTGCAGTCCCCCTAGCCTGGAGCAGCGAACCGCGGCCAGTGGGAGCTGTTATCGGCCGAACCTGTGGATGCTCCAGGTAAACAAACCAGCCCAGCGCACTGGGGGCTTACCCTGGTGGGCCATGTGCCAAAAGTTGCTGATCCTGTCCTAAGCAAAGTCTTCCACTTGAAGTAATACTTCTGTATCAAGTAGATGACGTTGCCAGACTGGGGAATTTGGCAAGACTGATTCATGCCATCTTTGGTGCCATGGCCATATTGGCTATCTCCTACTTACCACTACCATGTGATAATCTGGTGCTGGATTCATCTTCCACTGGAACCTACAGATCTGAGGTGTACGGATCTGAGAGGTAGGAAATGTTCCCCTTCTTTGGCACAAGATGATATTTTGGAAGAGAAGTACTGGGAAGGATCTCCACTTGATGAATCCCAAGATTTCATGAAACCAGAAAGTGGTTCATGTCCTGATGGCAATATGAGAGTAACAACAGCATTGTCTTCTTCAGAAGATGCAATTCAGTTTCATGAACTAGTTGATAGAATATCCATTTTAAAAATACCATCAGTGGCTTTGGAGGAGGCCACACATCCAGTTTTTGACATTTTGGGGTCTACTGCAAAGGATTAAATTTTGTTGCCTATATTAGAAGGGCTCTGGCAACCAGATAAATCCATTTGGTCTAATCTGTCATTGTGCCAACCAGTTTCAAAAAAGGCTAAATTACACCAAATACCAAAATAAACTCAGGAGTCATACCCTATGACTGGAGAATTGTTTACCTATTTTTAAGAAAGGGGGAAAAATTGATCCTGGAAACTACAGGCCTGTTAGTTTGACCTCAATTGTATGCAAGGGTCTTAGAACAAATTTTGAAAGAGAAAGTAGTTAAGGACATAGAGGTAAATGGTAATTGAGATAAAATACAACATCGTTTTATAAATGGTAGATTGTGCCAGCCCAATGTGATCTCTTTGAGAATATAACTGATTTTTGACACAGGAAATGCAGCAGATCTAATCTAGCTGGATTTCAGTAAGGCATTTGATACAGTTCCACCCTAAGAAATTATTAGTTAAATTGGAGAAGATGGGGATTAATATGATGATTAAAAGGTGAATAAGGAGCTGGTTAAAGGGGAGACTACCACAGGTCATACTGAAAGGTGAACTGTCGGCCTGGAGGGAGACTACTAGTGGAGTTTCTCAGGGATCAGTCTTGGGACTCATCTTATTTAACATTTTTATTCATGACCTTGGCACAAAAAGTGGGAGTGTGCTAATAAAATTTGCGATGACACAAAGTTGGGTGGTATTCCAGTACAGAGAAGGACTGGAATATCATACAAGAAGATCTGGACGACTTTGAAAACTGGAGTAATAGAAATGGGATGAAATTTAATAGTGAAAAGTGCAAAGCCATTCATTTAGGGACTAACAACAAGAATTTTTGCTGTAAGATGGGGACTTAATCACTTGGAAGTGATAGAGGAGGAGAAAGACCATGGTGTATTGGTTTATCATAGGATGACTTAGAACTGCCAATGTGATGCAGCTGTGGGAAAAGGTTAATGCAGTCCTAGGGTGCGTCCGGTGAAGTATCCCTAACAGAGATAGGGAACTGGTAGTGCTAGTATACAAGGCACTGGTGAGACCCCATCTGGAATACTGTGCCCAATTCTGGTCTCCCATGTCTAAGAAAGATAAATGCAAACTGGAAGAGGTACAGAGAAGAGCTACTAGGATGATCAGAGGAATGGAAAACCTACCTTATGAGAAGAGACTCTAAGAGCTTGGCTTGTTTAGCCTAACCAAAAGAAGGCTGAGGAGAGAGATGATTGCTCTCTGTAAATACATCAGAAGGATAAATACCAAAGAGGCAGAAGAATTATTTAAGTTAAGCACCAATATTGACAAAAGAAAAATGGATATAAACTGGCCATCAATAAATTTAGGCTTGAAATTAGATTAAGGTTGCTAACCATCAATGGAGTGAAATTTTGGAATAGCCTTCCAAGGGGAGCAGTGGGAGGAAAAACCAAACTGGCTTCAAGACTCATCTTGGTAAATTTATAAAGGGGATGGTATGATGAAACGGCCTACGATGGCATGTAGCAGATCTGCGACTGCTAGTAGCAAATATCCCCAATGGCTGGTGATGAGACCCCAAATGGGGAGGGCTCTGAGGTATTACAGAAAATTCTTTCCTATGTGTCTGACTGTTGGGTCTTGCTGAAATGCTCAGGGTCCAACTGACTGCCATATTTCAAGTCAGGAAAGAATTTTCCCGCAGCTCAGATTAGCAGAGACCTAATGGAGGGGCTTTCACTTGCAGGTTTAAACTAGAGCAAATGGTGGATTCTCTGTAACTTGAAGTCTTTAAATCATGATTTGAGGACTTCAGTAACCCAGTCAAAGATTGCGGGTCTATTATAGGAGTGGGTAGGTAAGGTTCTGTGGCCTGCAATGTGTAGGAACTCAAACTAGATGACCATGATGGTCCCTTTTGGCCTTAAAATCTGAGTGTATCACCTCAAAGATGGGGTTTTGACACAGTAAAGGAATGTTATGTTATCCAGTTCAAATCCCTTCTTTCATGCATCCTCTCTTTCCCCTCCCTTTCCAGTGACCCCTCCTAGGAGAGATTATTAAGAGTGGAAACACAGATTCTGCTGCATGCAGTGGCTGTAGAAGTAGTACCATTAATTCACAGAAACAAAGGGTTCTACTGTCATTACTTTTTAATCCTAAAAAAGAATGGAGGTGTCCAATTTTAGATCTCAGAGCTCTAAACAGATATGTCAGGTTTAAATTCAGAATGCTGTCTCTGGCTTTGATCATTCCCTCCCTGTCTATTCTGGATTTATTTGCTGATCTCGATCTCAAGGATTCATATTTCCATATCTCAATAATATAATCTCCCTGAAAATATCTACATTTTGTTCTTGATTCAGAGCATTTCCAGAGCTTACCCTTTGGCCTCTCCACTGCACCCAGGGTTTTTACTACTGGTTTTGGTAGCAGCTCATTTGAAGAGGCAAGGGATTTTCATCTTCCCTTATTTAAATGACTGGGTGCAGAAAACTCCGTCCAAAAAGGAATTAGAAAGAGCCATTTAGATTACCTGTTTTCTGTCTGAGAACTTTACTCTTCTCATAAACAAAGAAAAGTCTTCTGATTCCATCTCAAAAGGTTTAATTGGGGTGATCTTCAACTCCATAAAAGAAAGGGCTTTCCTGCTGGAAAAGAGGTTTTTGAAAATATCCATCACCATACAGACACTCCTTTTACAACCCCCTTAAAGAGTGATGTATTTTCTGGCATTATTAAGCCTCATGGCATCTATAACATACATGACTCATTAATAGTCACCACAGATTTATCTGACACATCTCTACACCTTTTCATCTGAGGTCTGTTGGGCTACAGAGATTTCCTGTTACACATGAATATGTGAGAACTGAGGGCCATCCATCTGGGTCTCAACATGTTTCTTCCACAGATACAGGATGCAGTAATTCAGGGAGGCATGGACAACATGTCTGCAGTATATTATTAGAATAAACAATCATCCCAGCTATGCAGTGAAGTGATAAAGCTTTGGGACTGGTACATCCTATACGACATTTACCCAATTGCCTTGAATGTCATGGAGAACCCAACAAGGTCAGAGATCTTCTGGACAGGGACTCCTACCAGATGCACTAGTGATCTCTCAAGGAGTCATTGATTGGGGTTGTACTGTATGACTGGAGAATTGCTAACATAGTTCCTATTTTTAAGAAAGGTAAAAAAAGCAATCCAGGTAATAGGATGAAATTTAATAGTGAAAAGTGCAAGGTCATGTATTTAGGGATTAATAACAAGAATTTCTGTTATAAACTGGGGACACATTACTTGGAAGTAACAGAGGAGGAGAAGGACCTCGGAGTATTGGTCGATCACAGGATAACTATGAACCACCAATGTGATATGGCCATCAAAAAAGCTAATGCAGTCTTGGGATTCATCAGGCGAGGTATTTCCAGTAGAGATAAGGAGGTGTTAGTACCATTATGCAAAGCACTGGTGAGACCTCATGTGGAATATTGTGTGCAGTTCTGGTCTCCCATGTTTAAGAAGGATGAATTAAAACTGGAACAGGTACAGAGAAGGGCTACTAGGATGATCCGAGGAATGGAAAACCTGTCTTATGAAAGGAGACTCAATGAGCTTGGCTTGTTTAGCCTAACTAAAAGTAGGCTGGGAGGAGATATGGTTGCTATGCATAAATATATTAGAGGGATAAATACCATGGAGGGAGAGGAATTATTTAAGCTCAATACCAATGTGGACACGAAAACAAATGGATATAAACCTGTCATCAGGAAGTTTAGACTTGAAATTAGACGAAGCTTTCTAACCATCAGAGGAGTGAAGTTCTGGAACAGCCTTCCAAAGAAAGCAGTGGGGGAAAACCACATATCTGGCTTCAAGACAAAGCTTGATACGTTTATGGAGGGGATGATATAATAGGATATCCTAATTTTGACAATTAATTGATCTTCGACTACTAGTGGTAGATATGCCCAATGGCCTGTGATGGGATGTTAGACGGGGTGGGATCTGAGTTACTACAGAGAATTCTTTCCTGGGTGTCTGGCTGGTGAGTCTTGCCGACATGCTCAGGGTTTAGCTGACTGCCATATTTGGGGTCGGGAAGGAATTTTCCTCCAGGGCAGAATGGCAGAGGCCCTGGGGGTTTTTCACCTTCCTCTGCAGCGTGGGACACAGGTCATTTGCTGGAGAATTTTCTGCACCTTGAAGTCTTTAAACCATGATTTGAGGACTTCACTAGCTCAGACATAAATTAGGGGTTTGTTACAGGAGTTGGTGGGTGAGATTCTGTGTCCTGCGTTGTGCAGGAGGTCAGACTAGATGATCATAATGGTCTCTTCTGACCTTAAAGTCTATGATTCAGAACTTCTTCAGCCTTTGGGGGTTTCCGGCAATAGATCTGTTTGTCACTGGATTCAATATGAAATGAAATATGATTTTGCTCAAGAGCGGCCTTGAACAGTCTATCATTGAGGGATGCATTTCTCCTAGATTGGGAAACAGGTTTGATGTATTGCATTTCCCACATTCCCTCTAATCCTCAAAGTTTTAAAGAAAATGAAACAAGATTTGGCCAGGGTAATTTTGGTTATTCCAGCATGACTGAAACAAAAGTGGTACACTGAATTACTCTGTTTATCCAACAGCAAATACAAGATGCTTCCATTATTGACAAACTTACTACTCCAGCAGGAGGGGAAGGTTTTCCACTCGGATTTCCAATCATTACACCTAATAGCTTGGGTGATAAGAATTTAACAGATTTAGAAAGATCATGCTTTGTTGTTGTGGTGCAGCAAATTCTTATTAATGTTTAAAAAGCATCTACCAGAAAAAGCTACAATTTTAAATGGAAAAGATTTGTTATCTGGGCAAATGATAGGAATGTTGACCCAATCTCAGTCCCTATAACGCTTGTTTTAGAAACAAGGGGTTTGTCTCTCTCCATTAAAGTCCACTTAGCAGCATTAGCGGCATTCCATATTCACATTATGGAAAACCCATTTTCTTGCACAAGTTGATGAGAATTTTTTTTTTTAAAGCTGATTGCATTTGTATTTCCTGGTATAGGATTTGGCCCCTCTATGGAATTTTAACTTAGTTTTAACACAGTTTATTGCTCCCCCATTTGAATCTCTAGCGAGAACTGATCATTGTTTTGTTCTTCTATAAGGACAGGTTTTATAATAGCAATCACTTCCACTAGAAGAATAGTGAGTGGCATGCATTGAGTGAACCTCCCCTCCCCCATGCTACTTTTCAAAAAGTCAAAGTTCTTAGACCATACCCTAAATTCCTTCCCAAGGTGGTTTCAGAATTTCATGTTACTCATAGAATCAGTTTAACTGTATCTTTCCCTAAACCTCAACAAGTAAAGGGGAAACAAGTTTCATTCCTTAGAATGCCATTGTATTATTTGGACAGAATGAGGGACTTCAGGTTGTCTCCTAACTTATTTATCTTGTATGCTGGTACTTTTAAGGGTTAGGACATTTTAGCATAGTCCCTGTCCAGATGTGTATTGACAAAAGTGTTACAGAGGACACCCTCTCCTCCTGTTCCTCTTAGAGCCCATTCTACTGAAGTGGTTGCTAAATCTGTAGCATTCGCTAAACATATTTCCCTGATTGAGATATGCTGGGCTGCTAAGACATTATTTACAAGACATTATGATTTGGATGTGGCAACCAGAGCTGAGGTTCAATTTGACAGAGCGGTACTTCAGTCATTGTTTATTTAGTAATCTGCTCCCTCCTTCCAATTCATGATACTGCTTCCAAATTATCCTAGGAGTGGGAATATGCAGAGCAGTCTCAAAGAAGATAAAAAGGTTGCCTACTTGTAACTGGAGTTCTTCAAGATAGACTCTGCTTATTCACAGTTCCTACCTGTCTTCTCTGTGTCTGCAAAGTTCTACTTTTAGGGTTAATTGGCATTCCACTTTAGCTTTTGGAAAAAACCTGAGATAGTCACTAGCTCCATGCCCTGTTTATAACCACGCCTTCAGAATGTGCTCAACTGTTTGGAGAGAGCGAGAGGCAAGGAGCCCTAACTAGACTAGAAGGTTCCACCATCCTGGCTGCACCTGGTCAGCACGTCCCAAGAGTGTGAATATGCAGAGTCCATCTAGAAGTCCATCTAGTTACAAGTATGTAATCTTCATTTGCTAGGATGTAGTATATAGATGTGTGCACATTCTTATATTTGTAATTTGGATTTTACCAACAGTAAGTGGCCTTTGGACTAATAAAGGAATGCTTGTGTGGAAATTCAGTCATAATAAACCTTAATAAAATTATTATTACAATTATTTCCAACATTATCATTCTGCCTTCCGTATATGCACAATTTCACTCCCAGACTCCAATGAGAAACTGCTGAGCTTGAATTAGTATGCAAGCTAGATACCATTATCTTGGGTTTGAATAGAGACTGGGAGTGGCTGGGTCATTACACATATTGAATCTATTTCCTTAAGTTAAGTATCCTCACACCTTCTTGTCAACTGTCTAAATGGGCCATCTTGATTATCACTACAGAATTTTTTTTCTCCTGCTGATAATAGCTCATCTTAACTAATTAGCCTCTCACAGTTTGTATGGTAACTTCCAACTTATCTGTATGTATATATATAATCTTCTTACTATATGTTCCATTCTGTGCATCCGATGAAGTGGGCTGTAGCCCATGAAAGCTTATGCTCTAATAAATTTGTTAGTCTCTAAGGTGCCACAAGTACTCCTGTTCTTTAATCTAATGTTTGTTGTTAGTGCTTGTGCTCTGGTGCTCTGACTACAGGAGTGCTTGTGCTCTGACTACAGGAAATAGCTTCACCAATATGGTCAGAAGTGTTTTGTTGAAGATAATCTGTCATTTGAATAATATGATACCAAAATTATCAGCCTCTAAAAGCTGTCCCTTGTTCCAAGTTTCCATTTCCCAGCAATAGAAATTTCTTGCTGCACCTACAGACATCCTTTAACATGTTAATACAGCAAGAATTCACAGGAGCGAGACTGGGTATTTTATTGCTACTAATTGCATTTTACTTATGGTGCACTAGACATATGCAAATATATTGTTTTTCTAATAACCACACATGCTATTTAACATAAGAAGAGTAGTATTTACATTAGTTGTTTTTCTTCTTGTAATCCTCTCATTCAAGAATCTTCTACTCTAGGTCTAATGCTCACTGCTGATCTTTCTTCCTCTCTCTTCTTGTCCCTGTTCAACTTTTCTATTGATTCTAGATGACAAGACTTAGAATATATATATTTTAAAAGAAGCAAGTAGTACAATGGATAGTTGTTTGTTTTAGTATTCCCATACAGACTGAGCCTAGAGAATGAAAGCTACTTATTGAATGGGTAATAGTATAAGTGATACTGACAGACTGAGAAAAGCATACAGCTCTTCTTAGTGGTTAGGAGTAAAGCAAACAGTAAATATCTCAGATTAATCTTCTAAATAATGGGATACATATGAATACTTCCACCCCAGGAAGGAGTGGATGGATGCTTTCTGACTGTGGTGCATTGTATTTTAATGACGTAATATCTACTCTTGTTACTGGGAAATACATTTTTTACTCTGTTTTTATTTCTACTGTACACACAACTGTTTTAAGCAGTTTGCAGAACATATAAAAAGGCATGTTTCCTGTCCCAAAGAGTTTATAATCTATATGTAAACGTGGTGATGGGTGAAATCTTCACGTAAAAGTGATAATGGGTGAGAGCCTATAGTAGGGGAAAGGATGGGGAGAGGAAGGACAAGTGTGGGAAAGTGACTTTCCCACCTGCTCTAAAACAGTTACTTTGTAGAGTGGCGTTGGACTTTATTAGTATTGTTGTTAATTAGGTAAAGTCGATGAATTTCTGTTCTTGTGCACAAAGTTCTTATTTTGTTTCTAAAAGTTTAAATATTTAAAGCTTGCCCAAAAGATGTATTGCCATAACTGCAAAGTTAGGTGATATAGAAGGAGATGCTTTTTTGGCCTGGTTGGAAAAAGCAATCAGATCCCAGAGACACTTCTGAAAAGGATGTTGGCAGAAATAGAAACAGCAGCTTTCAACAGATGCTCTCATAACAATTGCAACTAATTTTCCAACTGAGATATCACTGTAATGTAAAAGCATATTAGTAGAATAAAAAGCATAATGCAAGTGATGGTGCCAAGGATAATGAGAAAGTTTGTGTGCTTAGATTTTGGAAGTTTTTAAGTTCTTTTTTTAATCAGCTAAACACCTCATTTTCTTAGTGGCATCAGGTTGCTAAGTGGTATTAATTTTTATAGATACAAAACCAGTAATTTAAAACTACAAATTAAAGGAAATCTAATTCCTTTAAAAAATAAATCAAAACATCCTCGTCAAATAAAATTGCATTTAGATGTATTATGTTGTGCAGCTTTTAGAGATTTTTCTGGTCAAATGACTTTCCCTCTTACAGATTTCCCATCTTCAAGTGAACTTTCCAGGTCAAACAAAAGTCTATTCTTAAATAACAATTTAGCTCTCAAGTTCCAATAGTTCAGTTGCTACTCGTGCATCTTTCCTTCTATTTTCTTTATAATTATTAGTTTGTATGATTATATTGTTTCTTCCCCATGTCTATCTCCAGTTCATATTGGGCTCAGGTCAATAGTAACCAGAAAGTATTGTCATGTGATAGATGCTTGCTGCTTTTTGTGAAATAAATTGGTGGTCTCAGTTCAGTTTCTAGTACATAGTTGTTCCTATCACAGAAACCGCCAAAGTAGTTTATAGTAGTTGGAGGTGTCTTCGCTGAGGTTAAAGAACATGACGTGGAGGTGGTAGAGTGGGGTATGTGTGGTAGAGGTAGGAGAGATTCCATGCAAAATCAGATTTGTTGCCTTTTGGTGGAAGGTATTTTTAAAAAATATACATTGTCACTACCCATGTTGTACCCCTTCTTTCGATAAAGAGAGGTGGTTGTTCACTGCTGTAAATTATGCACCTTTTCTCAACACTAAATAGACTTTTTGAGGAAGCAAATATATATGACATTAAAGCATAATTTTTTTTAAATCCTAGGGCACTGTGTGCCATGTGAAATTGTCATACTCACAATGGTCAATGTAACTGACCTGATGGTCAATGTAAAACAATCCAGTTTTCTGCGCACAATTATTATTTAACTCCAGCAGTGTACTTAGCATTTTATAGAATAGGGGTGGCCAAACCACGGCTTGAGAGCCACATGCAGTCTTTTACAATTAAAGGACAGCTTATGGAGCACCCCGCTCTCCCATTCTCTACTTACCAGACTAGGGTGGTGGGGCTTCGGGCTTCAGCAGGTGCGGGGCACACCTGCCGGGGCTTGGGACTTCAGCAGGAGCAGGGCTGAAGCCCCAGCAGGTGCACCTCATGGGGCTGAAGCCCAAAGACTCTCCTCCCCACAGGGCAGAAGCCCTGAGCCCCACCACCCCGCTGCAGGACTGCAGCCTCGTTCTGGCAGATCTCCCCCCACTCTCAAACTCTGAAGATTGTCTTATGCAGCTTGGAGGGTCAGTATATTTGATCACTTCTGTTATAGAACATAGATCTAAGCTACATTCCATGAATGAAAGGTTCTGAAATTCCTCCTAAGACAGTAATGTTTCAAAATAGGGAAGAAGGGAATTATGTTGAAAAGCATACAAATAATGCTGAAATCAAGTCTTAAAAACTCCAGTGCCATTTAGCAAAAAGAAAAGGAGTACTTGTGGCACCTTAGAGACTAACCAATTTATTTGAGCATGAGCTTTCGTGAGCTACAGCTCACTTCATCGGATGCATACTTGCTTGTCATGGTTTAGAACGGTTTGTCAGTTGGGGTGGTCAATAATTTTCCATTAAAATTGTTTGTTGAGGCAAAATTGGGTTTTTGGAATTTTCACAAACTTTTTTTTTTTCCAAAAAGAGTTTTCTTTCCATGATTTTTTTTTTTTTTTTTTACTTTTTTGGATGAAAACATTTGTTTTTTTAAAAACAAATTGAAAATTTCTGTGGGCGGGGAGGATTTCTGCCTAACTTTACTATCGGGGTTCACTTTCGCTAAATAAATTTTCACTGATGGAAAGCAACATGATCTAGTGGGCTCAGAACACAGGAGGGAGCCAGAAACTTCATGAGTTCTAATGTTAGCTCAGATTCTGGTTCACTCTGTGATTTTTGGATGATCGCTTACTCTCTGTGTGCCTTAGTATTTTCATCTGTAAAACGAGGATGATAATTGCATACCTCAAAGTGGTGGTGTGAGGATTAAAGTTAAGAAAGCAGTTTGAAAATGCTAAGTAAAATTATTTATTTGTAAACTTGAGAGGAATTTGAATTAAATTTGTTTTTTTCCTACTATTTTTCCTCTTTCATTGTTAGAACACTTATTATTGTTCATGTAATTGTTAGCCAGCTTGTGAGTGCAAAGTTGGTGGTATAAATTTATTTTTTACTTGACACTGTAACCATGGTAAGATTAAGGCTTTTCTTGCTTTTTTCAATGGAGCTCCCTACCATACCTTTTTTTTTTTTGCCCTTAACAGCAGCTTTTTTATCTTCACATCGCGAGGAGATCTTCCATACCCTTGCAGTACTTGCGGGATTCCCTTGAAGGGGAGACGCAAACTTCTACCACTGGCTTTCCCACAACTAGCTAACTGCCTCACTCAGTTGCTCACTGCCTCTTTTAACAAGTTGATCACTCTCCTCTTCTGAAGAACATAGCAGACACTGTTGTCAGCCTGCTTTCTTGTAGGTCAGGGTCAGATGAGGAAGATTCCTCCAATTTCAGCTTTATAGCACAATGTAAATCTGAGAAATATACATATATATCACAGATACCTGCCATTCCCTATAGCAGTCCTGTTCTTTTCATGGTAGTTCCATAGTAGCAGCAGTGGAAGTTTCTAGAATGGAATTTCCTTGGATATAGTTATGCCCTGTTTTAAAAGAACATGTAAAACACATTTAGAAATAATATGAACACTCAACCAGATATAAGAAAAAAAAAGTTTGGAACTGCTATCTTCTACAGTGTCTGTTTTAATCTGCATATTCTTGTAAGTGTATTTTTACCAGAACAAAGGGGTCTCATAGTTAACCTTCATTTTGCAAAAGATCATTGCTCTGTTTGACTTAAATTTATAATAGGAATGTTGCTGCCATAATGTCTGTTATGAGCATCTGTTAATTATATAGTTGTCTCATTCTGGTTTCAAAAATTTCAAATATCTAAAACATTCCTCATACCACATTAATTCATTTTACAGCGGAGCCTGATGTGCAGCAAGGTTAAGAAATTTTTTTGGGTTGTTTTTGACCTTCAAAATTCAGTCAGTTGTGGTGTATAGGATATAATATGTGGATCTTTCAAACATGCCTTTTAAATTTTCAATCTTCCATAGCTAGCCTTGAAGTGGAATTGTCAATTCATTTTGTATTCAATTTTAAACAAGTAAAAGCAACATTAAAGAAAAATAAATCTTCCAAGCTATGTAACTTTTAAAAGCAGCTTAGTACTAAAAAAAAGGAAATATAAAAATAAAAAAGGAAAAGGAATAGTAAATATTCTCTTACTTGATAACCAAAATGAAGAATAATTTTTGACTACTAATAATTCACTAATTGGGTTAGAGTCTTCTGTTCAAAGGGGATTTTCAATAGCTGTAGCACCATTTTCTCTTTCATTTCATCCAGCCCCATCATTGAAGGGCAATTTTCTCTTTTTGAGTCTGTAATGTGGATATCTTTCTTGTTCTGAATGGAATTCTTATTGATGCCAACTGTATGTGGAACAACTATAGATAGATAGATCCAAAGTGAATTAGTTAAGAGAATTTGGTCCTCCAACATCTTTCAGGATTAGTTAATCTGATTTTGTTAATTGTTGAACAAGTCCTGTGCAGTCATTGTTGTCTTGTTTTTTATAAAAAAAAATCCTATAAATTTCTGGTGATCAGAGGAAACCTTACTACACTGCACCAGTGACAGAAATTTGGGGCTTGTTTACACAGCAAGCTACTGTGCATCAGTTTGTGACTTGTAAAATTAAAAAGGTCATAGAGCAATTTTTAAATTAAGGGCTGGGGAAAAGCCAACAGGTATGAAGGAGCACGTGGTTCGGATAGAGACATCCCTTAGGGGAGGATCTATGAATGGAGATTCTCTATATCCCAGTAAGGAGGAGAGGATAGAAGATGATAAAACATGGGTAGGATCTGATGAGAAGCAGTCAAATAGAATCCCAGTCAATTACTTTACATAATGGCAGACAGCTAAAAAGTGACATTTTTTTAAAGTGCTCATATACAAATGCTAGAAGTCTAAATAATAAGATGGGTGAATGTGAGTGCCTCGTATTAAATGAAGATAATACTGTAAAAAGGCATCAAAGAAACTTGGTGAAACAAATATAATCGACGGGGCATGATAATACCAGAGTACAAAATACATCGGAAAGATAGAATAGGTTGTGCTGGTGGGAGAGTGGCATTATATGTGAAAGAAAGCATAGAGTCAAATGAAGTAAAAATCTTAAATGAATCCAGCTGTGCCATAGAATCTCTAGGAATAGAAATTCCATGCTCTGGTAATAAGAATATAGCAGTAGGGACACACTAACAACCACCTGACCAGGATGGTGATGGTGACTGTGAAATGCTCTGGTAGATTAGAGAGGCTATACAAATAAAAAATTCAGTAATAATGAGGGATTTCAACTATCCCCATATTGACTGGGTACATGTCAGGATGGGATGCAGAGATAACGTTTCTTGACATCTTAAATGACTGCTTCTTGGAGCAGCTAGTCCTGCACCCCACAAGAGGGGAGGCAATTCTTGATTTTAGTCCTAAGTGGAGCACAGGATCTGGTTCAAGAAGTGAATATAGATTAACTGCTTGGTAATAGTGACCATAACATAATAAAATTTAACATCCCTGTGGTGGAGAAAATACCAAAGCAGCCCACCATGGTAGCATTTAATTTCAGAAAGGGGAACTACAGAAATATGAGGAACTTAGTTAAACAGAAATTAAAAGGTACAGTGCCAAAAGTGAAATCCCTGCAAGCTGCATGGAAACTTTTAAAAGACACCATAATAGAGGCTCAATTTAAATGTATATCCCAAATTTAAAAACACAGAGACCCAAAAAAGTGCCACCGTGTGTAAACAACAAAATAAGAGAAGTAGTTAGAGGCAAAAAAGCATCCTTTAAAAAGTGGAATGTAAGGAAATTTTCCACGAACATGTGGACAAGGATGATCCAGTGGATATAGTGTACCTAGATTTTCAGAAAGCCTTTGACAGGGTCCCTCACCAAAGGCTCTTAAGCATATAAACTGTCATGATATAAGAGGGAAGGTCCTCTCATAGATCAGGAACTGGTTAAAAGATAGGAAATAAAGGATAGGAATAAGTAATCAGTTTTCAGAATGGAGAGAGGTAAATAGTGGTGTATCCCAGGGATCTCTACTGGGACCGGTACTGTTCAGCATATTCATAAATGATCTGGAAAATGGCTAAATAGCTGGCAAAATTTGCAGATGACAGAAAACTACTCAAGATAGTTAAATCCAAACATGACTACAAAGAGTTACAAAAAGGTCTCTCAAAACTGGATGACTGAGCAAAGAAATGACAGATGAAATTCAATGTTGATGAATGCAAAATAATGCACCTTAGCAAATATAACCCCTACTATATGTATGAAATGATGGGGTTTAAATTAGCTGTTACCATTCAAGAAAAAGATCTTGGAGTCATTGTGGATAGTTCTCTGAAAACATCCACTCAATGTGTAGTGGCAGTCAAAAAAGCTAACAGAATGTTGGGAATCATTAGGAAAGGGATAGATAATAAGATAGAAAATATCATTTTGCCTCTATATAAATCCATGATACACCGACATCTTCAATACTGCATGCAGATCTGGTCACCCCATCTGAAGAAATGTATATCGGAATTGGAAAAGGGCAACAAAAATGATTAGGGGTATGGAACAGCTTCCATATGAGGAGAGGTTAATAAGACTGGGACTTTTCAGTTTGGAAAAGAGATGACTAAGGGAGGGATATGATGGAGGTCTGTAAAATCATGACTAGTGTGGGAGAGTAAATAAAGAAGTGTTATTTACTCCTTCTCATAACAAATAACTGGAAGTCCATAAATAGCTATTAGCCAGGATGGGCAGAACCATGCTCTGAAGTGTCCCTAGCCTCTGCCAGAAGCTGGGAGTGGGTGACATGGGATGGATCACTTGATGATTATCTGTTCTGTTAATTCCCTCTGAAGCACCTGGCATTGGCACTGTCAAAAGACAGGATGCTGAGCTAGACGGACTATTGGTCTGACCCAGCATGACCATTCTTACGTTCATCAAGGCAGTGTGTGAATCTACCACTCACCAGCTTGCAATGTAATAACATCCCATGGCTACACTGCAGTGAAAGTCCATGCAGTAACTTACTATGGAGACAAGCTGTTAGCTAATAAAATCATTACTGTGTAGTATCTTTACACTTTTTCTCTAAAGAATCTGCAGGTGTTCATTGTGTTAGTTTTCTTCAGAAAAAATATTTTTATTGAAATGTTGAGATGTGAAATATAGAAACCTAAATTGTTCTTTGATTGGACTTTCATTCTTGTGGCTTTTACTATATGTGCCTGAATGCCCAAGGGCGTCTGCCTTTTTAAAGCCTGCTAAGAAAGAAATAATTGCTTTTGAATTTGAGATACAGGCAAAGTAGGGAAGAAAGAGTTCTGTTTCTCAGAGTAAAACTGATATCAGTTTTGGCAATAGCATTAGGCAACATAGGTTAAATTCAAATCTTATCTTTGCTGGGTTTATATTCATTAAAGCTTTGTATAGTTACTTCACGTCAGAATTCTGAGCAGCGGTTGAATAACATTCAATTAAACTGCTGTTTTAGAGGGAAATTATTCCTGCTAGTGTTTGTTCTGTATTTTGCCATGCTATGGCATATAATGCACTCAATTGGTATTTCTAGTAGTTCGCTCTAGTAAGGTGAAACTTCAACTACAGAGATACTCTCCGCATGATGAAGCTCATATGATGGCATGAGAAAAAAGCAATACTGCAGGAGGCTGAAAAGACGTATGATTAATTTCTTTAATATAATATTTCCTGTTATAGCTTTTTATTTTTCAAAATTACTTACAAAACATGAGTGAAGCTAAAACATCATAAACTCCTTGGAGTTGGGACAGTATTTTTTTGTTCTGTGTTTGTACAGCACCTAGCACAATGCGGTCCAGGTCTGTGACTGGGGCTCCTAAGCGTTTATGGTAATGCCAATAATAATAAATATGTAAATCAGTGTGATATTTTCTATTGCAAAGAGTTATGAAGTTAGTATTTCACTTTCTTGCTTTGTATCTGATAGTATTAGTTAGTCAGATACAGTCTTTGGGCCTTATTCCACAAGCTGATTCTCACAAGCAGACCCCTGAACCTGTGTGAAATCTACTGATTTCAAGATACAGTCCCTCCTACAAACCTCATCCAGGGCCTTCGAAAACTCCATCTACAGTGCATGACTTTCATTTTCATGTATTAATGGGGCAGTGGGTAGAAAGAGTTATACAATGATTTAGGAAGTGCTCTGTTAGTAGACATTTGGACGGCTTTCCAAGAGGGTGACAGAGAAAGGATATGTACAGTGGAGCAGGAGACATTATTACTGAGTGCTGGAGTTGGGCATATTGTGTGGCCTCATATCAACGATCATTCATATAGTCTTGTTTCCACACCACACAGCAGAAATGCCTGATGGCTCTGGAGAACGTCTCTCCAGTTAATCTCTTCTTGATAAACCATTCGTGGTTCCTCCATTGGAGACTTTCAGACAATGATCCACAGGGAGCTTGGCAAAGTTGGCTGCTGTTAAAGTTGCCAAACAGATAGCTGCACTGCTCAAAGCTCTTCAACTCCCTCTCTCCTGTTAGGTTTGTCAGAGAGAGACTGGGATGTGATAAGAGTGTGAAGTTGTGCTGCTTTCAATCAATGGTAGAAGAGAATGTATGATAAAAATCTGTGTAGCTTATTTGTGTGTGGATGAGAGAAATAAGTGAAAACCTTGCTTTCAGTTGCTCCAGTCATCTCTTAGACCATGGAAATGAATAAGTTTAGCTAAAATAGTACGGTTTCAGAGTAGCAGCCGTGTTAGTCTGTATTCGCAAAAAGAAAAGGAGTACTTGTGGCACCTTAGAGACTAACAAATTTATTTGAGCATGAGCTTTCGTGAGCTTCATCAAATGCATCCGATGAAGTGAGCTGTATCTCATGAAAGCTTATGCTCAAATAAATTTGTTAGTCTCTAAGGTGCCACAAGTACTCCTTTTCTTTTTGCTAAAATAGTACCTATCCCTTTGTCCTTGGAAATTTTCAGACCTATCAAATGTTGGTTCCAGTATGCAGTTATTGTTCCCATCTTTAACAAGTTCACCGTCTCTTTACCTAGCTAGAACCTTAAAGAAGGTTTAGAAGAATTCTTTTCTAGATTAGAAATGTATATGGACCCTATGGTAACTGTTTTTTGCCATTAAGTTTTCTTTTTAAAGTTTGTTTTCATAGGGTATGTCTACACTACGGAATAAGGTCGAATTTATAGAAGTCGGTTTTTTAGAAATCGGTTTTATAAATTCGAGTGTGTGTGTCCCCACAGTAAATGCTCTAAGTGCATTAAGTGCATTAACTCGGCGGAGCGCTTCCACAGTACCGAGGCAAGCGTCGACTTCCGGAGCGTTGCACTGTGGGTAGCTATCCCACAGTTCCCGCAGTCTCCGCTGCCCATTGGAATTCTGGGTTGAGATCCCAATGCCTGATGGGGCTAAAACATTGTCGCGGGTGGTTCTGGGTACATATCGTCAGCCTCCCGTTCCCTCCCTCCCCCCGTGAAAGCAAGGGCAGACAATCATTTCGCGCCTTTTTTCCTGAGTTACCTGTGCAGACGCCATACCATGGCAAGCATGGAGCCCGCTCAGGTAACCGTCACCCTATGTCTCCTGGGTGCTGGCAGACGCGGTACGGCATTGCTACACAGTAGCAGCAACCCCTTGCCTTGTGGCAGCAGACGGTACAGTACGACTGGTAGCCGTCATCGTCATGTCTGAGGTGCTCCTGGTCGCCTCTGTGAGGTCGATCAGGAGCGCCTGGGCAGACATGGGCACAGGGACTAAATTTGGAGTGACTTGACCAGGTCATTCTCTTTAGTCCTGCAGTCAGTCCTATTGAACCGTCTTATGGTGAGCGGGCAGGCGATACGGACTGCTAGCAGTCGTGCTGTACCATCTTCTGCCGAGCAGTCATGAGATGTGGATGGCATGCAGTCCGTCTGCTGCCAGCCAAAGATGTAAAAGATAGATGGAGTGGGTCAAAACAAGAAATAGACCAGATTTGTTTTGTACTCATTTGCTTCCCCCCCCTCCCCTGTCTAGGGGACTCATTCTTCTAGATCACACTGCAGTCAAGGTGCAGCGAGGTAAATCTAGCCATGTATCAATCAGAGGCCAGGCTAACCTTCTTGCTCCAATAAGGACAATAACTTAGGTGCACCATTTCTTATTGGAACCCTCTGTGAAGTCCTGCCTGAAATACTCCTTGATGTAAAGCCACCCCCTTTGTTGATTTTAGCTCCCTGAAGCCAACCCTGTAAGCGCCCCTCCCAGCGTCAGAGCAATGGCAAACAATCGGGCATCTGAGAGTGCTGTCCAGAGCAGTCACAATGGAGCGCTCTGATGGGGCTAAAACATTGTCGCGGGTGGTTCTGGGTACGTGTCGTCAGGCCCCCGTTCCCTCCCTCCCTCCGTGAAAGCAAGGGCAGACAATCATTTCGCGCCTTTTTTCCTGAGTTACCTGTGCAGACGCCATACCACAGCAAGCATGGAGCCCGCTCAGGTAACCGTCACCCTATGTCTCCTGGGTGCTGGCAGACGCGGTACGGCTTTGCTGCACAGTAGCAGCAACCCCTTGCCTTCTGGCAGCAGACGGTGCAATACGATTGGTAGTCGTCCTCATCGTGTCCGAGGTGCTCCTGGCCGCGTCGGCTGGGAGCGCCTGGGCAGACATGGGCGCAGGGACTAAATTTGGAGTGACTTGACCAGGTCATTCTCTTTAGTCCTGCAGTCAGTCCTATTGAACCGTCTTATGGTGAGCAGGCAGGCGATACGGACTGCTAGCAGTCGTACTGTACCATCTTCTGCCAGGCAGGCAAGAGATGAGGATTGCTAGCAGTCGTATTGCACCATCTTCTGCCAGGCAGGCAAGAGATGGGGATGGCTAGCAGGCGTACTGTACCATCTTCTGCCAAGCAGCCATGAGATGTGGATGGCATGCAGTCCTTCTGCACCGTCTGCTGCCAGCCAAAGATGTAAAAGATAGATGGAGTGGGTCAAAACAAGAAATAGACCAGATTTGTTTTGTACTCATTTGCCTCCTCCCCTGTCTAGGGGACTCATTCCTCTAGGTCACACTGCAGTCACTCACAGAGAAGGTGCAGCGAGGTAAATCTAGCCATGTATCAATCAGAGGCCAGGCTAACCTCCTTGTTCCAATAACAACGATAACTTAGGTGCACCATTTCTTATTGGAACCCTCCGTGCAGTCCTGCCTGAAATACTCCTTGATGTACAGGCACCCCCTTTGTTGATTTTAGCTCCCTGAAGCCAACCCTGTAAGCCGTGTCGTCAGTCGCCCCTCCCTCCGTCAGAGCAACGGCAGACAATCGTTCCGCGCCTTTTTTCTGTGCGGACGCCATACCACGGCAAGCATGGAGCCCGCTCAGCTCACTTTGGCAATTAGGAGCACATTAACCACCACACGCATTATTCAGCAGTATATGCAGCACCAAAACATGGCAACGCGATACCGGGCGAGGAGGCGACGTCAGCGCGGTCCCGTGAGTGATCAGGACATGGACACAGATTTCTCTGAAAGCATGGGCCCTGACAATGCATGCATCATGGTGCTAATGGGGCAGGTTCATGCTGTGGAACGCCGATTCTGGGCTCGGGAAACAAGCACAGACTGGTGGGACCGCATAGTGTTGCAGGTCTGGGACGATTCCCAGTGGCTACGAAACTTTCGCATGCGTAAGGGCACTTTCATGGAACTTTGTGACTTGCTTTCCCCTGCCCTGAAGCGCATGAATACCAAGATGAGAGCAGCCCTCACAGTTGAGAAGCGAGTGGCGATAGCCCTGTGGAAGCTTGCAACGCCAGACAGCTACCGGTCAGTTGGGAATCAATTTGGAGTGGGCAAATCTACTGTGGGGGCTGCTGTGATGCAAGTAGCCCACGCAATCAAAGATCTGCTGATATCAAGGGTAGTGACCCTGGGAAATGTGCAGGTCATAGTGGATGGCTTTGCTGCAATGGGATTCCCTAACTGTGGTGGGGCTATAGATGGAACCCATATCCCTATCTTGGCACCGGAGCACCAAGCCGCCGAGTACATAAACCGCAAGGGGTACTTTTCAATAGTGCTGCAAGCTCTGGTGGATCACAAGGGACGTTTCACCAACATCAACGTGGGATGGCCGGGAAAGGTGCATGATGCTCACATCTTCAGGAACTCTGGTCTGTTTCAAAAGCTGCAGGAAGGGACTTTATTCCCAGACCAGAAAATAACTGTTGGGGATGTTGAAATGCCTATATGTATCCTTGGGGACCCAGCCTACCCCTTAATGCCATGGCTCATGAAGCCGTACACAGGCAGCCTGGACAGTGGTCAGGAGCTGTTCAACTACAGGCTGAGCAAGTGCAGAATGGTGGTAGAATGTGCATTTGGACGTTTAAAGGCGCGCTGGCGCAGTTTATTGACTCGCTTAGACCTCAGCGAAACCAATATTCCCACTGTTATTACTGCTTGCTGTGTGTTCCACAATATCTGTGAGAGTAAGGGGGAGACGTTTATGGCGGGGTGGGAGGTTGAGGCAAATCGCCTGGCTGCTGGTTACGCGCAGCCAGACACCAGGGCGGTTAGAAGAGCACAGGAGGGCGCGGTACGCATCAGAGAAGCTTTGAAAAACAGTTTCATGACTGGCCAGGCTACGGTGTAAAAGTTCTGTTTGTTTCTCCTTGATGAACCCCCCCGCCCCTTGGTTCACTCTACTTCCCTGTAAGCTAACCACCCTCCCATCCTCCCTTTAATCATTGCTTGCAGAGCCAATAAAGTCATTGCTGCTTCACAGTCATGCATTCGTTATTCATTCATCACACAAATAGGGGGATGACTACCAAGGTATCCCAGGAGGGGTGGTGGAGGAGGGAAGGAAAATGCCACACAGCACTTTAAGCACAGCACTTTAAAAGTTTACAACTTTAAAATTTATTGAATGACAGCCTTCTTTTTTTTGGGCAATCCTCTGTGGGGGAGTGGCTGGTTGGCCGGAGGCCTCCCCACCGTGTTCTTGGGCGTCTGGGTGTGGAGGCTATGGAACTTGGGGAGGAGGGCGGTTGGTTACAGAGGGGCTGCAGTGGCAGTCTGTGCTCCAGCTGCCTTTGCTGCAGCTCAACCATACACTGGAGCATACTGGTTTGGTCCTGCAGCAGCCTCAGCATTGAATCCTGCCTCCTCTCATCACGCTGCCGCCACCTTTGAGCTTCAGCCCTGTCTTCAGCCCGCCACTTACTCTCTTCAGCCCTCCACCTCTCCTCCCGGTCATTTTGTGCTTTCCTGCACTCTGACATTATTTGCCTCCACGCATTCGTCTGTGCTCTGTCAGTGTGGGAGGACAGCATGAGCTCGGAGAACATTTCATCGCGAGTGCGTTTTTTTTTCTTTCTAAGCTTCACTAGCCTCTGGGAAGGAGAAGATCCTGTGATCATTGAAACACATGCAGCTGGTGGAGAAAAAAAAAGGGACAGCGGTATTTAAAAAGACACATTTTATAAAACAGTGGCTACACTCTTTCAGGGTAAACCTTGAAAGTTAACATTACATACATAGCACATGTGCTTTCGTTACAAGGTCGCATTTTGCCTCCTCCCACCGCGTGAACGGATTTTGGTTGAATGCCAGCAAACATACACTGCAATGCTTTGTTCTACAGTGATTCCCCAGTACGTGTTGCTGGCCTGGAGTGGTAAAGTGTCCTACCATGAAGGACGAAATAAGGCTGCCCTCCCCAGAAACCTTTTGCAAAGGCAGAACCGCAAATGCCAGGGCAAAGTAATCCTTTCACATGCTTGCTTTTAAACCATGTATAGCATTTTAAAAGGTACACTCACCAGAGGTCCCTTCTCCGCCTGCTGAGTCCAGGAGGCAGCCTTGGGTGGGTTCGGGGGGTACTGGCTCCAGGTCTAGGGTGAGAAACAGTTCCTGGCTGTCGGGAAAACCGGTTTCTCCGCTTGCTTGCTGTGAGCTATCTACAACCTCCTCCTCATCATCTTCTTCGTCCCCAAAACCTACTTCTGTATTGCCTCCATCTCCATTGAAGGAGTCAAACAACACGGCTGGGGTAGTGGTGGCTGAACCCCCTAAAATGGCATGCAGCTCATCATAGAAGCGGCATGTTTGGGGCTCTGACCCAGAGCGGCCGTTCGCCTCTCTGGTTTTCTGGTAGGCTTGCCTCAGCTCCTTCAGTTTCACGCGGCACTGCTTCGGGTCCCTGTTATGGCCTCTGTCCTTCATGCCCTGGGAGATTTTCAGAAAGGTTTTGGCATTTCGAAAACTGGAACGGAGTTCTGATAGCACGGATTCCTCTCCCCAAACAGCGATCAGATCCCGTACCTCCCGTTCAGTCCATGCTGGAGCTCTTTTGCGATTCTGGGACTCCATCATGGTCACCTCTGCTGATGAGCTCTGCATGGTCACCTGCAGCTTGCCACGCTGGCCAAACAGGAAATGAGATTCAAAAGTTCGCGGTTCTTTTCCTGTCTACCTGGCCAGTGCATCTGAGTTGAGAGCGCTGTCCAGAGCGGTCAGAATGGAGCACTCTGGGATAGCTCCCGGAGGCCAATACCATCGAATTGTGTCCACAGTACCCCAAATTCGAGCCGGCAACGTCGATTTAAGCGCTAATCCACTTGTCAGGGGTGGAGTAAGGAAATCGATTTTAAGAGCCCTTTAAGTCGAAATAAAGGGCTTCATTGTGTGGACGGGTGCAGGTTTAAATCGATTTAACGCTGCTAAATTCGATCTAAAGTCCTAGTGTAGACCAGGGCATAGTCTTTTACTTGTTCCTTCACTTTAAACACCACATTCTAGAGAAATCAGTAATACCTTCTTTCTTTTTTTCTTGATGTTGAAGCAAATTATATCTGCAGAGTCCTTAAGGAATCCTCTTGTCTCATTCTAAAGTTCATGTAAGAGGTTAATAGTAGGTACTTTTTTTTTAAAATTCAGCTAAGGCCGTTCATTGGATTACAGCATTAACATCCATAATTGTTAATTGTAATAACTTCTGTCAAATAAGGTGCTCAATTATATATTATGATGCATCTGTTGGTGTTATGGAGGCACTGGTTGCAAATTCAGTTAAGGTTCACTTCCATTTTGCACTTAATACAAAGGTTGAATTCCCTGCTTTATGAGAGGCAACATACAGTGCATCTCCCTCAAACTTAAAGCACTTACTCTGAATAAATTCACTAACTAGTTTCAATTAAAATTAAACTGGGTCTTTTAAGCTGTACAAAGAGGGAAAATCATCTCCTTATATTAAAATTTGAGGTTGAGAATGAGCAGCGAAAGCAGCTAAACTCTTAAGAAACAAAGATCCTATTTGCAGACTTATGTCTCTGATTAAAAAAAAAAAAAAAAAATCCTAAAAACCGTGGAGAGAGAAATACAGAAAATTTGACATGTATTGAGAACTACTTCTTGCTAGAGTTGGATTATAAATTTTCCATTTCTTCACTTTATCCTTTGTGTCAAATTATGATTTGGAATCTTTGATTTGTTCTGGTTGTCAAACTTTGCACAGAACTTTGCATCCATCTTCCTCCGGGTCATCTCAATTATTTCCCTTACCTGTTCCCAAACAGAATACCTCTAGAGTTAAGAAATGCAACCTATATTTAAAGAACAAAAGCTTTAATTTTCAAAAGCACTTTGAGAATAATAGTTAGGAAGCAAAATACATTACAGTTATCTCTGGACCCCAGGATCTCAGTTAAATAAATGTGTTTTCATAGAATGTAAATAATAAATGTATTTTCATCTTCAAAAAAGAACTAGATAAATTCATGTAGGATATGTCAATGGCTATTAGCCAATATGGACAAGGAGGGTGTCCCAAGCCTGTGTTTGCCAGAAACTGGGAATGGGCGACAGGGGATGGATCACTTGACAATTACCTGTTCTGTTCATTCCCTGTGGGGCACCTGGCATTGGCCGCTGTCGGAAGATAGGTTTTGTGGAAAAATTAACCACGCCTTGTGTTTGGATCAGAACAAAGCCTGAGGGCCTCTTTATTTAAGCATGCACATACAGAGAGAGTCAGCCGGAGCTGCTCTGCCGTAAACAGAAAATACAGGAGCTTATATAGCTGAAAACCACAGTCTGTTAAGCACACTTCCTTTAACAGCATTTTCTTTATTTGGCAAATAGTGCAAGCTTCAACGGTAGCTTTGCCTTATTTGGAATATAGCAAAACAAGTTTTACCTGTTACTGACAGGTGCTTCCTTTGTGGTTAACAGTCTTTTCTAACTTCTAGCGGTTGTGGTTACATTTTTAAGCTGAGCTGTTGCTATTTGCCTCTTAATGGAATTTTCCTTACCCTCTTCTTATGCTTTATACACACAGTTAGCTTGACCAAAGTTTTAGGCCTATTAGTTTAGGCCTAGTAGATTTTCCTCCACATTCCCCCCTTCGATGTCTTTTTTGGCACCACTAGTTGGTCCTAAACTTCCATACCCATGGGCCTGTTAATTTCCTCCTTTTAGTTCTCATATTCTTCTGCCCAAACTGTGTCATACATTTCATTTACCATCATTAGTGCCACCTGCTTCCTTGCACCGAGGCTGGCAGGTTTAGGGCTGGACAGGCAATGGTAAATACATCTTTTATAGCAACAATAACACAATCCTATGCTAAACAGCAGTAAAAGCAACAACATTCCCATGGCGATAATATGATGTGGTTGGGATTGCCGAATAGCTTTAGTCACAAAGCACAATACATCAGTTTTGGTACACAAAGGAGACATTCTGTAGGCAGTATAAAAGGCGTTCTTTTCAGCGTGTTATATGTTTTGAAGCATGTGAATTTGTCCCTGTTGTTCGGAAATTTTTTGAACCTCCAATAGCAGTGAACGCAGATTTTGGAATCTGTCAGATACTAAAGTAGTCCAGTTAAAGGGTGTCTGGAACCTTAGGGCAAATTGTAGAGCTTTATCTGCAGGCCAATACATTTTATGATTGCCTGCAGCTGTGGTGAGATTAAAATGTATGTCATTTAAGGTGGTGGTCTCAACATGCACACAGCTATTATTAGCTTGGAAAAGTAAGCGTCCTGTCAGGGTAGTCCCGTGTCCCATACCCTCCCAACAAATCTTGTCATGAACAGTGACAACCTCTCCTGGTTTTAGTTTACGTACACACTGAAGTTGAGGAGGTTCTAACGGCCAAAGTGTCCATTGGCTTCCAACCCCTAGCCAAATGTCGGGCGTTATTCCAGGAGCACTGACTATGAATCGGTTGGGCAGACCAGGTAGTTTAAGTTCCCAAATGTTTCGGTGAACTATCCAATCCCACATGTATCCTCGCCATGGACCCAGCAGGATTTGGTAGGTGGAAGTCCATACCCCTCCGACCGGCACATATGCTTGGAAGGAGCACTGTGAATGTCTGCATCTCCACTCAGAAAATCTCCAAGTATGTTTCCACAGCCACAGATTAGATGGAACTCCTGAGGTATTTGTAAGGGCAATAGGCCACGCCTGATGTTCAAGATCCTTCTGAATGGCCGTGAGCTGGTCATTCAGAAAATCCTGAACCTCCGAACAAGCTAGATCCCACTGCAATGCCTCTCCGTCGTTGGTGATACCCAGTATCATCTCTGTTAACAGCTTTTTGGTCATTGAACTAAGGGCAGAGATAACATATAATTCACCAACACCAGCCTGAACCTGGGTTAGCTGTGCTCCAGTAATAAGACCTGTGGCTTTTTCCAACTGTCCCAATTTTTCCTCATGCTGCTGACCTTTATAGATATTACAGATTGCAGCCACGCTATTTGCACCATCCAATAGGTGTCCAGTCAAGTGCCTTTTTTTTTCTAGCGGAAGCCTAGGCCTGCTGCTGTGCCAACCTAATGGCAGCTCCCTTTGAACAATTAGGATATAAGAGGTAATCTGAAAACTAGATAAGGGCAGTGTAAATTTTATAGTCCCTTGTCCAGGTTCATTCCCCACTCTGAACTCCAGGGTACAGATATGGGGACCTGCATGAAAACCCCCTAAGTTTATATTTACTAGCTTAGGTTAAAACTTCCACAAGGCACAAACTATTTTACCTTTTGCCCTTGGACTTTATTGCTGCCACCACCAAGCGTCTAACAAATATATAACTGGCAAAGAGCCCACTTGGGAAACGTCTTTCCCCCCAAAATCCTCCCAAACCCTACATCCCCTTTCCTGGGGAAGGCTTGATAAAAATCCTCACCAATTTGCATAGGTGAACACAGACCCAAACCCTTGGATCTTAAGAACAATGAAAAAGCAATCAGGTTCTTAGAAGAAGAATTTTAATGGAAGAAAAAGTAAAAAGAATCACCTCTGTAAAATCAGGATGATAAATACCTTACAGGGTAATCAGATTCAAAACATAGAGAATCCCTCTAGGCAAAATCTGAAGTTACAAAAAGCCACAAAAACAGGAATATCCATTCTATTCAGCTCAGCTTATTTTCTGAGCCATTTAAAGAAATCATAATCTAACGCATATCTAGCTAGATTACTTACTAAGTTCTAAAACTCCATTCCTTTTCTGTTCCTGGCAAAAGCATCACACAGACAGAGAGAACCTTTGTGTCTCCCCCCACATATAGCTTTGAAAGTATCTTGTCTCCTCATTGGTCATTTTGGTCAGATGCCAGTGAGGTTATCCTAGCTTCTTAACCCTTTACAGGTGAAAGAGTTTTTCCTCTGGCCAGGAGGGATTTAAAGGTGTTCACCCTTCCCTTTATATTACAATTACCTGAAAGGGGGTTCCAAAGAGGATGGATTTAGACTGTTCTCAGTGGTAGCTGATGACAGAACAAGGAGTAATGGTCTCAAGTTGCAGTGGGAGAGGTTTAGGTTGGATATTAGGAAATACTTTTTCACTAGGAGAGTGGTGAAATAGTGGAAAGCATTACCTAGGGAGGTGGTGGAATCTCCTTCCTTAGATATTTTTAAGCTCAGGCTTGACAAAGCCCTGGCTGGGATGATTTAGTTGGGGATTGGTCCTGCTTTGAGCAAGGGGTTGGACTAGATGACCTCCTGAGGTCCCTTCCAACCCTGATATTCTATGAATCTATGACATCCCTAGTGTAGCATTAATTATAGTCCATCGAAATGCCAACTCATTTTTCTCTGATGAAGTATAGTACCACAATTGATGGCTGAACACCTTTATATGCTTTTGAGAGCCCTCAGCATCAATAGCATAGGACGGGGCGTACTGCAATGTGGTACAGTTTAAATTATTAGTTATTTGGACATTTTCAGTACAGGAAATTTTTTCAGCAGCAGAGCAGACTTTTTGGGTACTTGTTTGATTTACCAGTTGGGTGATCAGATAACAATGGGGGCCTTTTTGTTTTATCATGCTACAAACTCCGGGAATGGCCATCATATCTGTCCTGCTACGAGCCCCATCAATTTCAATTTCTGACTTTTGGGGCTTCGTAGCAGTGATATGATATATTTCTATTTCCACCACCCCGTCTGTTCTCCACTCAATCATTTGCTCATATGAACGGTCCTGAACCTTAAAAAATAATTTCTCCGAGCAAAATTTCCATAAATCACTTAAATGTGAAGGTTTTGGCCATTGGGCTTCATTTGAATGTACGGTATCGTCTACATTTGGGTAGGTTGTGGGGGCGGTGGTGAGGCCAATGGAGGAAAGGATGTTGGATTTGGTGGTTATGGTAGCAAGGCATTTTTGATATTCATTGTCTGGAAGCCAATTAGGGAGAGCAAGGTGAAGGCACTTGTCCAGAAACACAGGGTGCAGCTTGTGGAATAAACCCCAATACCTAATCAATACCACATTCCCAAGAATGGTACCCACAAGTTCCTCCTTGCCAGTTTACAACACTCCGTCTTTCCACCAGGGCCAGTTCTTAATGTCTTTTGTGGTCAGAAATTCTTGTACCTTGGCTTCAGTAGAGTGGATGTTCCTTTTCCTTTCTTGGAACGTCGCTGGTTTAACATTATACAAGGGAGAGGTTACTGGCACTGCATCCACTTCCTCAAAGGGGCCTTTCATTGGAGCATCTTCGCAAGCAGGCTGGCTAACCTAGTGAGGAGGGCTTTAAACTAGGTTCACTGGGGGAAGGAGACCAAAGCCCTGAGGTAAGTGGGGAAGTGGGATACTGGGAGGAAGCACGAGCAGGAGTGCGTGAGCGGGGAGGGCTCCTGCCTCATACTGAGAAAGAGGGAGGATCTTTCTCAGTATGTGAGAAGTGACTAGTGAGTTATCTCAAGTGCCTATACACAAATGCAGGAAGCCTGGGAAACAAGCAGGGAGAACTGGAAGTCCTGGCACAGTCAAGGAATTATGATGTGATTGGAATAACAGAGACTTGGTGGGATAACTCGCATGACTGGAGTACTGTCGTGGATGGATATAAGCTGTTCAAGAAGGACAGGCAGGGCAGAAAAGGTGGGGGGAGTTGCATTGTATGTAAGAGAGCAGTATGACTGCTCAGAGCTCAAGTATGAAACTGCAGAAAAACCTGAGTGTCTCTGGATTAAGTTTAGAAGTGTGAGCAACAAGGGTGATGTCGTGGTGGGAGTCTGCTATAGACCACCGGACCAGGGGGATGAGATGGATGAGGCTTTCTTCCGGCAACTCGCGGAAGTTACTAGGTCGCAGGCCCTGGTTCTCATGGGAGACTTCAATCACCCTGATGTCTGCTGGGAGAGCAATACGGCAGTGCACAGACAATCCAGGAAGTTTTTGGAAAGTGTAGGGGACAATTTCCTAGTGCAAGTGCTGGAGGAACCAACTAGGGGCAGAGCTCTTCTTGACCTGCTGCTCACAAACCAGGAAGAATTAGTAGGGGAAGCTAAAGTGGATGGGAACCTGTGAGGCAGTGACCATGAGATGGTCGAGTTCAGGATCCTGACACAGGGAAGAAAGGAGAGCAGCAGAATATGGACCCTGGACTTCAGAAAAGCAGACTTTGACTCCCTCAGGGAACTGATGGGCAGGATCCCGTGGGAGAATAACATGAGGGGGAAAAGAGTCCAGGAGAGCTGGCTGTATTTTAAAGAATCCTTAATGAGGTTACAGGAACAACCCATCCCGACATGTAGAAAGAATAGTAAATATGGCAGGCGACTAGCTTGGCTTAACAGTGAATTCCTTACTGATCTTAAACACAAAAAAGAAGCTTACAAGAAGTGGAAGATGGGACAAATGACCAGGGAAGAGTATAAAAATATTGCTCGGGGATGCAGGAGTGAAATCAGGAAGGCCAAATCACACCTGGAGTTGCAGCTAGCAAAAGATGTTAAGAGTAACAAGAAAGGTTTCTTCAGGTATGTTAGCAACAAGAAGAAAGTCAAGGAAAGTGTGGGCCCCTTACTGAATGAGGGAGGCAACCTAGTGACAGAGGATGTGGAAAAAGCTAATGTACTCAATGCTTTTTTTGCCTCTGTCTTCACGAACAAGATCAGCTTCCAGACTGCTGCCCTGGGCAGCACAGCATGGGGAGGAGGCGACCAGCCCTCTGTGAAGAACTTACACTTACACGAGAGGAAAGTGATCAGGAACAGTCAGCATGGATTCACCAAGGGAAGGTCATGCCTGACTAATCTAATCGCCTTCTATGATGAGATTACTGGTTCTGTGGATGAAGGGAAAGCAGTGGATGTATTGTTTCTTGACTTTAGCAAAGCTTTTGACACGGTCTCCCACAGTATTCTTGTCAGCAAGTTAAAGAAGTATGGGCTGGATGAATGCACTATAAGGTGGGTAGAAAGTTGGCTAGATTGTCGGGCTCAACGGGTAGTGATCAATGGCTCCATGTCTAGTTGGCAGCCAGTGTCAAGTGGAGCGCCCCAGGGGTCGGTCCTGGGGCTGGTTTTGTTCACTATCTTCATAAATGATCTGGAGGATGGTGTGGATTGCACTCTCAGCAAATTTGCGGATGATACTAAACTGGGAGGAGTGGTAGATATGCTGGAGGGTAGGGATAGGATACAGAGGGACCTAGACAAATTGGAGGATTGGTCCAAAAGAAATCTGATGAGGTTCAACAAGGATAAGTGCAGGGTCCTGCATTTAGGACGGAAGAACCCAATGCACCGCTACAGACTAGGGACCGAATGGCTCAGCAGCAGTTCTGCAGAAAGGGACCTAGGGGTGACAGTGGACGAGAAGCTGGATATGAGCCAGCAGTGTGCCCTTGTTGCCAAGAAGGCCAATGGCATTTTGGGATGTATAAGTAGGGGCATAGCCAGCAGATCAAGGGACGTGATCGTTCCCCTCTATTCAACATTGGTGAGGCCTCATCTGGAGTACTGTGTCCAGTTTTGGGCCCCACACTACAAGAAGGATGTGGATAAACTGGAGAGAGTCCAGCGAAGGGCAACAAATATGATTAGGGGTCTGGAACACATGACTTATGAGGAGAGGCTGAGGGAACTGGGATTGTTTAGTCTGCAGAAGAGAAGAATGAGGAGGGGTTTGATAGCTGCTTTCAACTACCTGAGAGGTGGTTCCAAAGAAGATGGTTCTAGACTATTCTCAGTGGTAGAAGAGGACAGGACAAGGAGTAATGGTCTCAAGTAGCAGTGGGGGAGGTTTAGGTTGGATATTAGGAAAACTTTTTCACTAGGAGATGAAACACTGGAATGCGTTAGGTGAAACACTGGAATGCGTTACCTAGGGAGGTGGTGGAATCTCCTTCCTTAGAAGTTTTTAAGGACAGGCTTGACAAAGCCCTGGCTGGGATGATTTAGTTGGGGATTGGTCCTGCTTTGAGCAGGGGGTTGGACTAGATGACGTCCTGAGGTCCCTTCCAATCCTGATATTCTATGATTCTAACTGGTGGTGGCTTTGTGCATCCGAAAGAACATAACAGTATCATGAAAATTCAACAATAGTAGGAAGAACATGATAGGTTTCAGAGTAGCAGCTGTGTTTGTCTGTATCCGCAAAAAGAAAAGGAGTACTTGTGGCACTTTAGAGACTAACAAATTTATTTCAGCATAAGCTTTCATGAGCTACAGCTCACTTCATTAACATTAACACCCGCATTTTACCTGTAAGGAAACCTGGCAAGCAGACTTGGTGCTTTGTCCAGGAGCTGTCAATGCTGCTGTTCTCCCTACCTACCCAGTTGTCCCAAAGCCTGCTACTGTTCTCTCCTATATTCCTCCCTCTGCTGTTTATTTCACAGTTGTTGACCTCTGCTTGGCTTTCTTCTCTATCCACAGAGATTGTTAATATCTGTTTGCTTTCACCTACCAGGGGTGTCAATACACTTGGACCAGGTTACCCCAGTGTTACACCGAATCGCCCACCGTGTTCTTGCAGATCCTCAAAAGAAATCGAGTTCAAAATGGGGTCCACTCTATTCCAGTACGTAGATGACCTGCTATTGGCATCGCCGTCTTTAAAGGCCTCTAAAACTGATTCCCTTATGCTATTGCAAGCTCTAGCCGAGAAGGGTCATAAAGCCTCCAAGTCTAAACTGCAGTTCTGTCTGCCAGGGTCCACTATTTGGAACATGATATTTCAGCTGGAGAGAGACACTTGTCCTCTGCGCGAATACAAGCCATCCTCCAGGTCCCGAAACCAACCACTAAGAAACAAATGCGTGGCTTCCTAGGTATGGCCAGGTATTGCCGACAGTGGATCCTTGGGTATACAGCTATTGTTAGGCCTCTGCAAGAATTAAGCATTGACAAGGTCCCTGAACCCCTTCCATGGACCCCAAAAGCAGAAAAACCATTTAGTAAGATTAAGGAGGCTCTTACCAGGTCCCCTGCCTTGAGCTTACCTGACTACCAGAAGCCCTTCACCCTCTACTGCCATGAGAAGGAGGGACTAGCCTTAGGGGTCCTTACTCAAACTCACGGTGACAAACGACGCCCCATAGCATATTATAGCTCACCTTTGGACCGTGTAGCAGCTGAACTCCCTCCTTCTCTGTTGGCGATAGCTGCAGCCACTTCCCTTGTGGAGGCTTCTGCTACTCTCATTTTGGGTTCCCCCTTACATGTTGCTGTCCCACATGCTGTGGCCGCCCTGCTTCTAAAAAGCAAACCCAGCATCTCTCTAACTTCAGATTAACTAAGTATGAAATGCTGCTTTTAAATGCTTCAAATGTAACTCTTACTCACTGTCCTGTCCTTAACCCCGCTTCCCTACTTCCCACAGCAGCTGAAGGAGAACCCCATGACTGTTTAGTCGAGACAACAGAACTCTCCACTCCTAGGATTGATCTAAAGGACACCCCGCTTCATAATCCTGATCTACTATTCTATGTAGATGGGTCCTGCCTCAGAAATCCTGCCGGCCTGCTTGTGGCCGGCTGTGCTGTTTGTTCCCAACACGAGCCTGTGGAGGCCCACTGCCTCCTGGGAGCACGCTCAGCCCAAGTCGCAGAGCTTGTCGCCCTTACCCATACTTGTACTTTAGCCAAGGCCAAGTCTGTTACCATCTACACAGACTCTCAATATGCCTTCAGGGTGGTTCATGATTATGGGCAACTATGGAAACATTGAGGATTTCTCACTTCGGGGGGTGGGGGGAGATTAGTAATGGGCCTTTTGTTGATGCTCTTCTCTCTGCCCTTCAACTCCCCTCTGCCGTCGCCATTGTAAAATGTACTGCTCACCAGAAACCTTATGATGATGTTACCAGAGGAAATGCACTGGCAGATGCTACTGCCAGACAGCCCTTTCTGAGTCTCCAGCTCCATTTGATTTTATTTTCTTCAATTCACAGTTCCCCCCATGCCTGCCTCTCTCCACGATTTAGCTCTTATGCAAGATTCGTCCCCAGAACCAGAGAAGGACAGATGGAGGCGGGATGGATGTACTTTGCATCCGGATGCCTTCTGGCACTCCCTAGACGGCCGCTTGGTGGCGCCCAACGCTGTGCTCCCCTATCTCGCCCATGTGTCCCATGGATTGGCGCATGTGAGCAAAGGGGGGATGATTGCTTCAGTACTGCGTCATTGGTATGCCCCAAATTTCTCCATTATGGCACAGCAGTACTGCAATTCTTGTCCGATCTGCCTAGCCCACAATAGCGGCAGACCAGTTCGGACAAAACCCGCTGCTCACCGTACTCTGTGGGGACCTTTTGTAAATATGCAAATTGATTTTATCAACATGCCGAAATGTTGTGCTTATGAATATGTTCTTGTTTGTGTCTGTATGTATTCTGGTTGGATAAAGGCCTACCCTTGCGCCAAGGCCGATTCCCTCACCGTAGCAAAAAAAATTGTTACAAGGATTTTATTCCTCGGTTTAGTCTACCTCTCTCGAGGTACCCATTTCACAGGCCAAATCATGCAACAGATTTGCAAGGCTCTTAACATCACCCAACACTTGCATTGTGCTCATCACCCCCAGAGTGCAAGGGCGGTTGAGAGCAAAAATGGGGAACTAAAGAACAAAATCTCGAAGATCTGTGCTGAAACCAACCTTAAAAGGCCTGATGTCCTACCCCTTGCTCTCATGTATATGAGGAGCACACCTACATGCAAACATGGCCTATCCCCATATAAAATCCTTCTAGCCAGACCCATGCGTATGCCGGCATCCCCTCCCCCACTCTCTTGCCCATTGGACCTGCAACTAAACAATGATACTGTTATGACGTACTGTCAGACGCTAATTCATTGCATTAGGTCTATCCACTCACAGGTCAAAAGTGCCCTGGTGGAATCAGCGGACACACCATGCCACACTCTTCAGCCTGGAGATTGGGTTGATAATAAGGTATATCAAAGAAAGACTTTGATGTAGTTTGCATCCAGATGCCTTGTGGCGCTCCCCAGATGTCCGCTTGGTGGCGCCCAAGGCTGTGTTCCTCTATCTCGCCCGTGCGTCCCATGGATTGGCGCATGTGACCAAAAGGGGGGATGATCGCTTCAGTACTGCAATTCTTGTCCGATCTGCCTAGCCCACAATAGCGGCAGACCAGTTCGGACTGTAGGAATAATAACTCCTCGCTGAATTTGGGAGGTAATCACTGGGCGGATTCCCTCTTCAGCCTCCCTTGAGAGAGGGTATTGCTGAACTCTAGGAAGAGGTTTTGCCGGATCTAGGCGAATTTGAACCGGTTGGGCAGTCCTGATGCACCCTACCTCGTCGGCATGCTCGGCCCACAAACAGGGAGGAACCTTGGCCAGCAATTCCTGTTGCAACAAGGAAGGGCTGGGGTCGGTCTCCTCCTCTGGAGCACCCAATTGCAGGACTGCCAGGACCTCATTTTGACTGGGATCAGGAACATCCAAATACACACCGTCTGGGGTACAATAAATAGTACAATTTAATTTGCACAAAATTAAGTCTCTTCCCAAAAGGTTAACGGGTGAACAGGGGCTGAGGAGGAAAGCGTGTTGCTCAGAGAGAGGACCGATAGAGACAGTCAGAGGTGAGGAGACAGGATGGGGAATAGGAGTGTTGCTCACTCCTACTGCGTTTACTATTTCTGAGGTTACTGGAAGGGAAGGGAAGTCGCTCGCGCGGAGGGTGGACCGCGAGGCACTGGTATCTAGCAGGCAAGAGGTAGGTGTGCCATTAATTATACAGTTTACATATGGTCCTGTTTGGTTTAAAGGGACAAGCGGAGAGATGGTGTTACCTGTCTCCTGGCTATCCTAATGGCTTTGAGGGCACAAGGGAACAGGGGAAGAATATTGCGGTGCAAGGGCAGGGTCGATTGACTGGTCAGGGTGATTGGGACAATTGTTTTTCCAATGGCCTACTTGTCCACAATTGAAACAGGTATTATTAATTTTTCCCTGGGTAGGGAGACAGTAGGGACCTCTGTTGGGTCTTTCTCCTCTTCCCCTTAATGGGCAGTTGCTGTGGGGTTTCTGTATATTCTGGATCTGGAGGGTCATTAATTTAGTTTTGATGTCGTCCTTTTTCTTTTCTAACTAATGGTAGTAATGCTGGGTGACTGCCAGAATTTCGTCTGGGTTTTTTCCTTCCCAATCTACGATACCAATTTTTAATTGGTATCCCAATCGTGGATTGAATCCTTGGACAAAACCAACCACTATGGCTTGTTTAGCATCTTCCTCTGCATTATTTATGCCAGAATATCTCTCAAAAAGCTGTTTAATGCACTGCATATAATCAGCAGGGTTTTCTCCTTTATTTTGTTTACAAGAACTAATTTTAGTCCAATCCGCCTTTTTGGGGCAGATTTTAAGAACTGCATCCAGCAGGTTGTTCCTGTCTGTGTTCAAGTTCCTATTATGGCCTTGGTCATCGTTGGGACACTGGGCTTCTTGCAGGAGGCGATTTAATGTTTCCCTGGGCAGGACTCCTCTTAGGAGTTGATTTAAATCTTCCCAGTTAGGGTTGTAACAGCTTATGACTGTCGTTAATTCTTCTTGAAATTTGATGGGGTCGTCCCTTATTTTATGAAATTTTTCAATCAAATTATACAAATCCATGGGAGACCAAGGGGAATGTACAGTCACCAGGTTGCCTGACCCAAATCATCAACACTTGGGCCTGGGAGTTGGTGCAAGGGGAACTTTGTTTCATGATGGGGAGACAGGGGCTGAGGGCTGAACATGAAGGACCCCTGGGATCATAACTTCTGTTGTCTAGTATTCCCTGCTGGCGATCTGGATGAATTTTCCGGCAGTCCATCTAATCGGTCATATAGGTATTGGTCCGAGTCTGCTTAGGTAGTGATTGGTCTTTTTATGGGATTTGAGGGTGACTCAGGGGAAGGGTTGAAGTAAATGCTGACATTGGTGTTACTGCTTGGAGCGGGAGTCCCTGGATAGTGGAGTCAGCCTCCAGACTGCAGCCTGGTGGAGACATGTAGTCTGGTGGAGATGTGTGGGGTCCACTGCCTGCTTGATTTGTTCTGCCCTGAGTGGATGGACCTGCACTCGCCTGTCTAGGTGTTGTAGGGGCAGTTAGCTGTCTGCATTCTAAGTATAACTCTATAAGATCTGCGGATGGGGCCTAGGCAGTTTTTTGAAGAGATCTTGAAGGCTAAAGGGGTATTTGCTGGCCAGGTGAGGTTTGGGGAAGAGTTAATTTCTCCTTTGCCTCTTTAGATTGTGTTTTAAGTTTCTCCTCAGAGTCCTTGAGACTCCTCATTTGAGATTCACAACACTGTTTTTCTGTTTCCCCATACCAATCGAAATATGCATCAAACTGACCTTGTCCGACATTATTGGCAAGAAGTGTGCCTCTGAGGTGCACAATCTTGTCAAGGTTGAAGCTTCCCTCTAAGGGAAACTGCAATTTCGAATCATCCCTAGTATACCCGTTCAATTTCTCTAAAAACTTGCAAGTGAAAGGACTATAATTTGTGCACATGTAGTACGCCGGGGTGCCTTTTGGTGTGGCGGTGATCCTTTTTGGCTCACCGGCCCCCATCTTTTTCTGGCGAGTGCGGGAATCCCTTTTTGGACCCCCTGGCTCCCAGAATCCCTATGGATCTTTCATACTCGTCACATTCACACAGGGAAGGTTTTGTTTAGGGTCTCCATGACTGTCTTACAGCCTTCCTTCAGCAAAGAGCATCGGCTGGTGCCGCATACTCTCGCTTCAGGCGAGGTGATCAGATCAGTCAGTGGCTTGTCAAACCGCCTTTGGGGCGGGAACTAGAGATGGGAGGAAAGAGAGTACGGAAACAGACCGTCTGAGGATGGAAGGGATGGGATCACACACACCTCGACCCAGACAGGCCCCTCGCTGGTCATGCTGTGCAGAGGGAAACTGCCAAGGTCTGGGCATTTATTGCGATGCCCACTAGATGGAGTCCCAGGGCTTGCGTTAGGGAGTCCTCTGCTGTGCAGGGAGCTCTGGGCATCTTCTTGTGACTCACATTCACACCAGTTTACTGACCTTCACTTTCACACTGGCACACGGAACCAGGTCTATCCATGACCTGCCCAGCCACACCCAGTGGCTCTTCCCAGCGAAACCAAACCTGGATGGGACTCTAACCCATCCCAAGGGCGTCAGGCGTGTCTGGCAGCAAAAGTCTGGATAGAGTGTACAACTCACCCATTCCCAGAGCCTACGGGCAGTCCTCCACTAGAAACCCAATATAGAGATTTCAAGAGGTCTCTTACCTTTCTGATGGGCCTGGGGTCTGGTGGGGAACAGCTCGCGGTCCTCCGGCTCTCGGGGGGTCACCGTCTATCCGAGTCATGGCACCAAGAATTGTGGTGGAAAAATTAACCATGCCTTGTGTTTGGATCAGAACAAAGCCTGAGGTCCTCTTTATTTAAGTATGCGCATATAGAGAGAGTCAACTGGAGCTGCTCTGCCGTAAACAGAAAATAGAGGAGCTTATATAGCTGAAAACCACAATCTGTTAAGCACACTTCCTTTAACAGCATTTTCTTTATTTGGCATATAGTGCAAACTTCAACGGTAGCTTTGCCTTATTTGGAATATAGCAAAACAAGTTTTACCTGTTACTGACAGGTGCTTCCTTTGTGGTTAACGGTCTTCTCTAACTTCTAGCGGTTGTGGTTACATTTTTAAGCTGAGCTGTTGCTATTTGCCTCTTAATGGAATTTTCCTTACCCTCTTCTTATGCTTTATACACACAATTAGCTTGACCAAAGTTTTAGGCCTATTAGTTTAGGCCTAGTAGATTTTCCTCCACACAGGGTACTGTGCTAGCTGGACCTTTGGTCTGACCCAGTATGGCTGTTCTTATGTTCTTAAGTCGTTAAAAATTTTTTGTTTTGAATCGAGCATGCAGTTGTACCATGTGTTTTCTGGCAAAAGAAAATGCAATTTAATAATAATTCATGGTATTTGCTATCTTTTCTTTTTTGGTGGTGTATGTTTGACTTTGACTTTGATATCTGACAAAAATTGAATTGGAAATCTATACTTTATCCTCGGGCTGAGGCTGCTGCACACAAAACTTATTCTAAAAAAACTTTTATATAAATAAACTTTTTTCATTTCAAAACAGTGTGTTGTCCTGCTTAAAAAAAATATCTGTTGGGGAAGTTGAGATAAATTAGAACCTTTTTTCTTTTTTCAGTTTTGGGAAAACTAAGGCAAATTCTAGACAGGACATAAATACCGCTTGGCTCAGCATGCCTATTCTCTTATAAATTGATCTAGACTCCATCACCATGACACTGGGCTCTTCATTCTCCATCCCTCCTTAAGTGTCCAGCTGATTTAACATCATATTCTGTGCTTTTATTGGCTTGTCAGTGAAATAAGTCTGCCTGAATCCCCTGTTTACTGTTAGCTTGGTAATTTTAGGGTTCATTCCCCTCTTCCTCCCCCCCTTTTTTTTAATATTTCTGCTAGGATATCTTGCAATTTTCTGTTCTATGCAAATAAATTCAGTTTCAGTACCTTAACTATCTCAGACCTGAGTAATAGAAATTAGAGATGTGAAAAAGATTTACTAGAAGGTCAGATCTAGTCAATATATGGTGACCAGGTGTCTGGGTTTTGACTGGAACACCCGGTCACAAAGGGACCCTGCAGCTCGGGTCAGCACTGCTGACTGGGCCATTAGAACTCTGGTCGGCGGTGCTGCAGCGCTAAGACAGGCTATACCCTAGCTCCATGGCTGGCACCGCGCTGCACCCCGGAAGCGGCCAGCCAGTCTGGCTCCTAGGTGTGGGGCCACAGGGCTCCGCACGCTGCCCCAGCACCGGCTCCGCACTCTCATTGGCTGGAAACTGCCCAATGGGAGCTGGGGGAGAGGGGTGCCTGTTGGTGAGAGCTGCCCGTGGAGCCTCCTGGCCCTTCTGCCTAGGACCCGGACCTGCTGGCTCTTTCCGGGGTGTGCAGAGCTCAGGGCAGTGCCAGGACTGGCAGGTAGCCTACCTTAGACTGCCCACTGTGCCGCTGATTGGGAGCTGCCTAAGGTAAGCCTGTGCCCCAACCCCCTGCCCCATCCCTGAGCCCCCCCAAATGTGGAGCTCCCTCCTGCACCCCAACCGCCTGCCTCAACCCTCAGCAGCTTCCTGCACTCCGAATCCCTCGGCCCCACCCCCAGTCTGGAGCCCCCTCCTGCACCCCAAACCGCTCATCCCTGGCCCCACCTCAGAGCAAGCATCCCCTGCCCAGAGCCCTCACACCCCAACCCCCAATTTGCAGCCCCCTTCTGCACTCCGAATCCCTCAGCCACATCCCTCCTGTACCCCAACTCCTCATCCCCAGCCCCACCCAAGAGTCCACACCCCAAGTCAGAGCCTGCACCCCCAACTCCCTGCCCCAGCCCGGAGCCCCCTCCCACACCCTGAATCCCTCATTTCTGGCCCCACCCCGGAGCCTGCACCCCCAGTTAGAGCCCTCACCCCCTCTGCACTCCAACCCCCTGCCCCAGCCCAGTGAAAGTGAGTGAGGGTGGGGGAGAGCGAGCCATCGAGGGAGGGGGAATGTAGTGGACGGGGCCTCAGGGCAGAGGCAGGGCTAGGGTGTTCAGTTTTGTGCAACTAGAAAGTTGCCAACCCTAAGTCCATCCCCTCACCTTTCTAAGGGAATAGCAGCCTCCCAATGGAAATACTATTAGGACCAAGACTGTTAAAACATATTAACCAGTGACTGACTTGTTATTAATAGGTTATAATATTAATATAGCACCCAGAAGCCTCATGGGACACAGTTGCACTGGGTGTTAAACTCATAGGGAGTGAAACACATATTCTGCTGACAAGTACATTAACAATATTACTTATGGACTGAAACACACCTTTTTATAGTTGTACCTATATCTTTTTTTACTGCAATTTTACAGTATGTAGATGGTTTCATATATTTTGTGCATTGCATTGTATACACTTTGAGTTTGACCCCAGATTTATTTTTTAAAATTGGGCACCTTTAAACATCTTTTTCACTTCCCTGGTTACTTAAAATGCCTAAATCCTGTTAAATGTGGTTATACTGTTCCTCTTCATTTGCTGTGTCACAGATTGAGAAATAAACAGTGAATTTATATATTTTACATTTGACTTTTTTATTCCAATTACTGTGGTATAAATAGGAGTAGTTCAAACTAACAATTGCCTCATTTTGTCTGTTGTTTCCAAGAGGAGAGTTATGATTTGCACTGAACTACCTGTTTTTCTGATTAGGGGTTGGGGGTCAGGGCTGAGTTTCTTCAAGTACTGAATTTCTTTTGCATAGGTTGTCTTCCTATGGCTGGAGTAATCAGTGAGGCTGGCACAGAGGGAAACTAAGTTCTGTTGATATTTAACATTTTGGCTAATTGAGTAAGGGAAAAATAAAATAAAATTTAGCTTTTCTAGTATCGATCTTTTTCTGGCCTGGCTATTTGTAGATACAAACTGAACAAGTTAGTAAAAGTAAAATAAACACACACTGATTCTCAGAGACCCATTTGCAAGGCTGGCATTGTGGTATTGACCCATTGTCTCCACGCACAGTGAATGCTATTTTAGCTGCCTGTAAGTTGCCAATATCCATTTGTCCTTGTGAAGTGGTTTCCTTGTGTAACATACTGATATCTTTTTGTGGACAACTGAGCATACAATTAATTCCCATTCCAAGCCACTTTTATGGGGCATTGGCAGGAGAACTACTACTTAACCAAACATGTCCAGCCTTTTTGGCTGGCTGGGCTTTTGTCCCATTCATTTAGGAAAAAGCAGAATATAATTTTACAGAAAGACTTGGTATATTTTTAGTCTTCTCTTCCAAATAAGTATATAAGACAGATTTTGAATTTATACTCCATTAATCCTGTTAAAGTGTAATTGTCTTTAAAATAAATAAAAAAAAAAGGCAATTAACATTTGTAGAAATCCCATGCAAAAATATCACTGCATATGATGGTTTCTTTGTGGTTATCAAAAAGTGAGGTCAAGTGACCTCTGCTAACATAGAGCCTCTGGGGGGATTAGAATACTTACTTGTGTCAGTGGAGTGAAGTATAGGAATTTTGAGTGAGGATGGGAAACTCTTATGGTGGTTCAAGCAAGTGTGACAGGCATGAGCCTTTGTTATTGTTCTGGGAAACCTTTTCCTTTATTTCTGCTCCTACAATTGTCTATTGTGTTAGAGGTCTAGTCAGGCCTAATCTTAAAGCCCAACTCAAACCTGACTAGACCACAGCCGATCTGAGCCCAAAAGTGTCAAGTCATTGTAGTTGGGTCTCATTGGGTTCTTGTCAAGTTGCAGGGTCAGGTGTAGAAGTGCAGAGCTGAAGCCTGCGGAGCAGTATGACCAGGGCGCTGCAAACAGACCCACGTGCTTCTGCCTTTCACAAACTTGTCCTACTCATGCTCCCCACCCTGCATCCTCTCCAAGAAGTCTGGGGCTGCCCACATCCCAGTGGGGCCACAGCCCACTAGACCAACAGCCGGGGCAGCCAGGTGGCAGGCAACCTCATTGCCATATGGTCAAAGGCTAGTCTTCCTCCTCCTTCCCCTCCACCACCACCTCCCATCAGGCCCTATTGCAGGGCTGTGGGTGTGGGTGGTGTAGGCCCAGCAGGGCAGAGCATCACAGGGTCATGTCGACCTGCAGAGCCTCCCATCACCTGTTTTTCGGATTTCATGAAGTGCTTCACTGAGGGCACCTTTTGCACAGGCAGCATGCTAGGAGGAGTACAGGAAAGAGGGTGCCCGATGCAATATCCCAGCTGGCTGCACCATTCTGCTTATAACTGAGCCATGCTGTGTGTGTCTCAAGGCAGGAAACAGCTGGTGTGAGCGCAGTACTTGCTTCCCCAGTGACACAGCCTGCACCAGCCACTGGCCCATGTAAATAATGGACTATTTGTTGCTGCCCCAGCCTCTCTGCCTGTGACCCCATGTTCACCCCCACCTATCTTTAAAGCCTGACCTGAACATGTTGCACATTTTCATGCCTGATCTGAACCCAATGCTTCTAGTTCAGTCCTGCTGTGTGCAGGCCCGGGTTGTAACAAAGCTCTCTGCTGCTATTTTATGGCCTCTTTGTTTCCAAGGAGTGGAGAGAGATTGATGAGCTCTTTTCTCACTGCCTTAAACAGAAAAATCAGTATTTTGGTTGTCTGTGCTGGGGAGTAACTCCTAAGCATTACCATTCTTAATTTTATCTGGATTTCCAATAGTAGATTTTTCTTGCCTTCCCTTTTCTTCACATGGTCACTTTAAAGGTCTTGCATCAACTTTACACCTCTAGATTTCTGCATAGCTTGGGAGATAAAACTCTACTACTCTGGCATGTGCAGATCCTTCTCGTTGCAGAGGCAATTTTAGGCTCCCAGGCAAATGTCCCTGTCTTCCTGTAAAGGACTTCTTGGGTCCAGTGCTGCCACTGGTTAATTATCTACTGCAGTGTTCTAGTAAGATTCACTTGAGTTAATATATTATCTGTCTAAAATTCTGTCACCTTAATTGGATAATGTATTTTTGTTTCCTGACTCATAGGTGGCTTTGGTGCCATTGTAATGACTACTATGTTCCACCCCAGAGATAACTGCATCTTGGTGGTCAATGTAATATATAGGTTTTTTATACACAGAGACATACACCAGGCTAAAAGAACATTATTACAGTTGGGAAGTCAATCACTCAAAAGTTAGGAAATGCCAGAATCAAAGTTGTCAGTGCAATCTTAATTCAACAGTTTTTGCATGTACATTATGATAGTCTTTAATTACATGATCAGATACTGTTTTTTCCCCCCCGGGGCTCCTGCCTCATTCAGTGCCTGGGATGGACTGTGCTCATATAATGACCAGCTACTCAATATTTTGTCTTATTCTCATTGTTCAATTGGTGGACTCATGCCTTATTGACTATACACTATTTAAACACAGCTCTGAAAACAGAGTTTTTCTCTGGAGATGAATCATGGTTGTGTAATAAAGGAGACTTGCCTGTAGGATCCCTGCCTTATTTGTCATGTATAGTGTATGAGGCAAAAGATTGCAGGAAGAGAAAAAATAATCTCATAGTTAAGGCAATTGAGCGCTGCTCTGGACAACTAGATTCTATCTCTGCCTCTGTCACAGAGTTCCTATGTGATGCTAGACAAGTCATTTAAACCAAACTTTTCACAGGCAATCACAGGTAATTGTGTAAAAAGAAAAGGAGTACTTGTGGCACCTTAGAGGCTAACCAATGTATTTGAGCATAAGCTTTCTTGAGCTACAGCTCACTTCATCGGATGCATACTGTGGAAAGTGTAGATCTTTTTATACACACAAAGCATGAAAAAATACTTCCCCTCACCCCACTCTCCTGCTGGTAATAGCTTATCTAAAGTGATCACTCCCCTTACGATGTGTATGATAATCAAGTTGGGCCATTTCCAGCACAAATCCAGGTTTTCTCAACCCCCCCCCCCCACAAACCCACTCTCCTGCTGGTAATAGCTTATCTAAAGTAACCACTCTCCTTACAATGTGTATGATAATCAAGGTGGGCCATTTCCAGCACAAATCCGGCGTTTAACAAGAACGCCTGGGGGGGGGTGGGTAGGAGAAAACAAGGGGAAATAGGTTATCTTGCATAATGACTTAGCCGTGTGTTCTCCCTCAAGTATATTCCACTCAGATGTGTGCGTGCCCAACTTGCTGGAGCCCCAGAGACTTTTTTGCAGCAGTACTCATTAGGGCAGCACACACATCCTACACATTGTTGTGGCCTCTCTCAAGGTTATATAAGGGTGGCACCACTCAGCTCCCCACAGTTATTTCTCACAGCCTATGTCCTGAGTTGGAGCTCTCCATGAGGTTTACTTCGTGGTTTTCCTCTGTGTCACTAGTGCTAGTTTAGCTTTCTCCTTATCTGTAAATAGTTAGAAGTATAGTTCTTGTTTTATTTTTTAAAGCTTGTTTTATTATTGTAGTCACTTTTCTGTGCTGGGCACTGTTGGTATGCAGCGCTCTCTGGGCTTTAAGCACTGCTCATCATGAGAGGTGTCTATCCCAAATAGAAGCGCCCATACGCAGTGCCTTTTGTGCCTTGGTGAGGAGCATGTTAAGGAGAAGTGCAGTCTCTGCTGCTCTTTCAATAAAAGAATGCAGATTTCTGGAGACCTGTGATTCAGACATCATCTCCTGGAGCAGGTGATGAGGACTGCTGCAGCTCTGGGCCCCTCCTGTACTCAGGGTACAAGTATGTCTGAGGTTGTATCAGACATACCTTGGACTCTGTTTCTTTCCATGAAGAAAGAGGGGTCAGTCTTCTTTTCTAGGATGTCCCCAGAGAAGGACACACGAGACAGACCGTGGTCACTCAGAGTCTGAGAAGAGTTCGTTGTCTTGGAAAATGAAGCCAGAATGTCATTAATACTCACCTGGGACTCAGGAAAGAGGTGGGTCATCAACCCATGATATTCCAGTACTGCCTTAGGAGGACTTCAGTATTCTAGAATATCTCCAGCACCATCTGCAAGACAATAATAGAATCTGGTACCAATGGATGCTGTTTCATTGCCAGCCTTTTCAGTAACAACAACACTGGAAGTTTATAGGACAGTAGGGGGTTTGCTTTGTTTCTCTGTTCCAAGACACTCCTGTAGTCAGGAGACAATTGCTTTGTCAGCACCTCCGTTGGTACTGGGTCCATCTGTCTCTTCAGCTCTGATGCAGAAGCAGTTAGTGATCCAATGTCAGGACCACCTAAGAAGTATGGCAGGGGCTCAGCTCATTCTTCAGTACTGTCTTTGACACTGGTGCTCACTATGTCCACATCGGTACAGTTCTAGGCCTGTGTTTTGATGTTGGACTCTTTTTTGGCACTGACTGTTTCGGTACAGTAGTGAACATCTGCTTGTGTACTGACTCCGGTTTCTACCATGTTACCGACCATGAGGCCTTTCCCAGCACCATCTTAGGACACTATACCATCAACGTCTCATGAAACCTTTACAGTATTATCATACCTACCTTGATACTAATGTTGACCTCTTCACAATGGGTTAGAGATTGATCAGGTTGTGTAGTGGACTTATCAGATTTTGCACGCTTGATGCCTGATTCTGGTAACTCCTTGCAATCTGGCTTGATGTCTTCCAACAGTTCACCATCCCCTCCCAGACACAAATGGCCTAGCAGATCATCCAGGCTGCCTCCAGAAAGGGAGTATTAGTCCCAAAAGCAGGACAGATCATACAGGACAGATTCATGTTACTTTCTGATTCACAGATTAAAAGGAGGTCTGAGACTGGTTCTGGAGTTTTGAGATCTTATCAAGTCCATCATATACATATGGTTTTGCATGGTCTGTCTATCATCGATTATTTCTTTCCTAGATCACAAGAACAGTTTTGCTGCTCTCAATTTGATTATTTCCATGTAGCAGTTTTGCCAAGTCACAGAAGTTTCTAATGTTTGTGACGTCAGGACAACATTATTGGTACAAAGTACTTTCCTTTGGCCTGTTGTTGGCCCTGCAGGCATTCACAAAGTGCACAACAGTGGTGGTGGCCTACCTGAGAAGGAAAGAAATTCACGTTTTCCCTTACCTGGATGATTGGTTAGTTTGAGGAAGATCTGAACAACAGATTCTTCACAACATCCAGTACATTCTTCATCTCTTGGATCATCTGGGACTCATACTGAACAAGGGAAAATCTGTTTTAATTCAAATGCAGAAGATCAAGTTCATTGGGGCCCCACCACAAATTAGACTGCCTATCTCCCTTATGCGAGATTTCAAACCATTCTCCATTCTGTGTGTGTCTGACAAGTGATACCACCACCACCACCACAATTTGGTCCTATCTAAAATTAGTAGGCCACATGGCATCATGTACTTACATGACTCAACATACCAGGCTTCCCTTGTGCATCCTCCATAGGTGGCTGAAATCAGTCTATCAAATGATTAGACCCCCCCTTAGACAAGTTGGTCAACAAGCCTTCTACAGTTCTAGCATCTTTTAAATGGATGGACCAGAATAACCTGAGCAGGGATGCTCCATTTTCTTGTCCCTTTCCATCCAAGACAGTTATCACTGATGCATCCATGGTAGGGTGGGTGGCTCCACGGAAGGTTTACGCATACAAGTGTTATGGACAGAACAAGAAGCGTCCCTTCACATCATTGTTGTCAAACTTTGGGCAATTCGCAAGGCCTGTTATTCTTTTCTCCCTCACATCAAGGGATTGTAGGTCCAGATGCTGACTAACAGTACAATCACAATGTACTGCCTAAACAGACAGAGAGGGGCACCATCCAATCAGCTTTGTTAAGATGTGATGAAATTCTGGGACTTTTGTATGGAGGAGGGCATTACTCTCATTGCCTTCCTCTTACTGGGCTCCTTAGAACCTGTTGGCCAGTCATCTCATCAGGAGATTTTCCCAGAACCATAAGTGGTCTCTGAAGAGTAGTACGCTCAGAACCATTTTCCAAACCTGGGTTATACCTTCAGTTGATGTATTTGCAACAAAATGACAACAGGAAATGCTCTCAAGTAGGTCACAGCCCAGGCTTGTTGACCAAACAAAGCCTCATATATGCCTTTCCTTCATCCCCCTCATCCCACAAGTGATCCTCAAGTTGAAGCAAGACCATACCAAAATTATTATTCTGGCTCCAGTATGGTTGAGACAGTACTGTCCTCAGATCTTCACAGCCTTTCTGTTAGACCTCTATGGATATTCCCTCCACTCCCAGATTTACTGTCCCAATAGCCCGGGCAGCTGTTCTATCCAGAGCAAACAACCTGCACCTAACAGCATGCCTAGTGAGTGGCCTGATGAAGCAGGGAAGGTGTCAAGACAGCTGGGTGACTGGCCCTGGCTGGAGTAGAGGCAAGAACAACCACAGGGTGGAGGAGGCAGAGTCCAGGCAGCTGGGGATTATCCCAGACCAAGGTACTGATGTTCAGCAGACTGCCTTCATTAGGTGCCTATATACCTGCCTTGGGTGGTCACTTGATCAGAACCATGCTTGTTCATTAGCTGGACCTTTGGACTCACAGGTAATTAGCTGAGATGTCTCATCAGGCTCAGAACACTCAGGTTTAGGGATGACTCATTACAGAAGCACTGTTCAGTGTCAGTTCAGAAGATATTAATTAATAGGAGGAAGCAGTTCACTAGTTCTGCATATTTAACCTAGTGAAAACCGTTTTCAATCTGGTCCATTCTCCATAGTGTACCTCTAGCAGAAGCTTGGATTCAGGACATTTTAAAGCACCATCTTTAATCTTTGGGTCTTTCTTTAGCTTCCCTGCAAGTCCATTTAGCAGCAATTTCAGCAATTCACCCACCAGTCCAGGGAAGATTGTTGTTTTCCTAACCTGATGGTTTCCAGTTTTTTAAAAGAACTGTGTGGCTTTTTCCTTTTGGAGAATGATGCATTGCCTCCTTGGAATTGTAACATTGTGTTAGCTTCATTAATGTCCATATGAGCCAATGTCTACCTGTTCCTTGTCTCACCTGTTAGAGAAGACATCATTTCTCATAGCAATCACATCTGCCAGAAGAAGGGGTGAGCTTCAAGCTCTCATGGCAGGACCAGTTTATCAAGTCTTTTTCAAAGGCAAACTTGCTCTGAGGCCACATCCAAAATTCATGACTAAAGTTGTATCTGCTTTCTATGTGAATCAGATGATATACTTACCCAAAACAAGACCCACACAATGTCAAAGAATGCCTACATACTTTAGATGCAAGATGAGCATTAACTTTTTATTTGGTTAGGACTAAAGCTTTCAGATTGTCATCTTGTGTATTTATTTCATATGCTGAGAGAAAGAAAAGACAAGCACCTATAGCCTAATTTCTAGATGGATTAATTCCTATATTACCACAGTTTATGGGATGACAATCATCCCTTCTCCACAAGGGCTGCTGGCTCATTCAACGAGAACTCAAGCTACTTTGGTGGTTTTTCTCAAGAATGTTTCCGTAGTGGAAATTTGTAGGGCTGCCACCTGATCCTCTGTATGAACCTTCACTCATCATCATGCCATCATGATTTCCTTGAGATCTGATGCAAACTTTGGGGAGTCCGTGTTGCAGTCACTATTGCAGCAGTCCCCACCTCCTTATGATACTGCTAGGGAATCACCTGAGTGGGATACATGCATGCAGTATTTGAAGGAAACAAAAATGCTTGCTTACTTGTATTGTATCTGTTGCTCTTTGAGGTATTGTTGTACATGTATTGCATGATCCATCCTTCATTCCCTCTGGGCTGGAGTCCTTTTTGCCATGTTTCTGGTGTGAAGGAACTGATGGGGGTTGGGATCAGTGTGGCATCGGGAGTAGCTCTGAGGATGCACAAGTCTATCCTTTGGCCTGATGGGTACTGTTGTGAAAACGCTCCAGCATCCTGGGTGCGCACATACACTTGTGTGGAATACACTTGTGCAATATCATCTTGAAGAACAGCAGATACAATATAGGTAAGTAACTTTTTTCCTCATTTTCTGGGTGCCCAATTTAATATCCTGAGGTATGATTTTCAGGAGTTCTGAGCACGCAGTTGCATCTGAAGTCAATGGGACCTGTGCTTTGAAGGTATAAAGTGCTGTAATAATGCTACTTTGAAAAACTAGATTTGCTTGTCTCAAATTGGGCACTCTAAATTAGTGGATATTTTTGTCTTAACCTCTCTTTGATTCAGTTCTCTATCTATAAAATGGGGATACCACCACCCCAGGAGCTCACAGCGATATTCTGAAAACAAATTAATATCTGTGAAGCAATCAGATATTACAATGATGAGCACCATAGAAAATCCCAGGAGGAAATTAGTAAATTGGTATGCAGAGCAATTTTTGAATAGTGTGCAGTAAATGTCGCTACACACTGAACAATAAGCATAAAGCTAAATATTGAGTAGGGGCTCATTAAGAAATGCTGATTTAAAAAAAAAAAAAAAGCTCCAAAGGCAATCATGGCAATTACAAGCTGGTAAACCTAGCTTCAGTACCAGGCAAATTGGTCAAAATTATAATAAAGAACAGAATTGTCACAAACATAGATTAACATGATTATGATGAGATCCCCAGGGTATAACTTGGAACTGTGGGACACTGTGCCCCCTTAACTCTACAGCCAGGGCTGTCTCTCATGATGCTTTGCTAGTGACAAGCAGCAAACCCCTCCAGGTGCTGTTATCACTCAGCCATCAGCATCATACACCCAGCTAAATTGTATGAATGCTCTCTAAGCCACTCATGGACCATACTCAGGAAAACACCAACAAATCCCTCCAGCCCCCAACCTTGTCCCCCAGAAATATACTGTTTTACGCTGCTCAAGACCTTCTCTTGAACAATGTAAGTTCATTAATTAGTTTGCCACTTCATCAAAGGATAGTGGACATGCACCAGCCTTTATAATCTGAGCAGATTCCCCAAGCACTATAGACAAACTCACTGGTAAAGATAAAACATTAAAATAAGTTTATTGACTATAGAAAGATAGATTTTAAATGATTATAAGCGGTAGGCATAAAGGCCCTAGAGAATTACCTAAGAAATAAAAGTAAACATGCATTCTGAATCCGAATCTTTATCAGACTCAGTAAGATTTGAATCAAACAGCTTTTCTCACTCCATGGGATGTTGCTGGTGGGTTACACTTCTTAATACACAGGCTGAATTCCCTTCTCAGCCTGGGACCAATCTCAGTTCAAAATCTTTGTCTTCCCAGCAGTCTTGTTGCCTTCAGAGTAGGTGGGGGAGGAGAGAGGTGGTCTCTTGATGCCACTATCTCTTATTTTATACTCTCAGTTCATGTCCCTGGAAAAATACTGGTCCAGACATGTCCTGGTGGGTCTTGCTGAGTCACAGAATTGAGCAATCCCAATTATGCTGTGTTTGTGCAACTGTCTCCTATAGAACTGTAAATCTCTTGATTACAGTTCCCCTACTGGTCAATAGCTGGTGATGGTTGTTTAATGCCCACCTGGGTACAGGTCTCCTCCTTTGTTGCTAGCTGTGGGCATCTCCTAGCCTCACAACATACTTTAATAATAACCATATAGCAAACTCTCATAACTTCATACACAATAACGATATACATACTTTGACAAAACAATGAGTTTCAGCAGATAAAGACCTTTCATATGTTACCTTCAAGGCATGCTTTATAGGAAATACCACAACCATATACACATGATTAATATGGGGGTTACAGAGTGCTATTTTGAGGTACAGTGCATAACAATAATATGGTCAGGAACAGTCAATGTGGCTTTTGTAAAGGGAAATTATACCCCACCAATCTACTAGCATTTTTTGAGGGTGTCAACAAGTTTGTGCACTAGGGTGATCCAATTGATATAATGTACTTGGACTTTCAGAAAGCCTCTGACAAGTTCACACACCAGGGGCCCTTAGGTAAAGTAATCAGTTCTGGGATAAGAGGGAAGGTCCTCTTATGAATCATTAGCTGATTAAAAGATAAGAAATAAAGGTTAGGAATAAATGGCCAGTTTTCACAAGGATCTGTACTGGGACTTAGACCATTCAAAATATTAATAAATTGTCTTGAAAATGGGGTAAGCAGTGAGGAGGCCAAGTTTGCAGATGATATTAAATTAGTCAAGATAGTTAAATCCAAAGCTGACTACAAAGAGTTCCAAAGGAATCTCACATAACTGGGTGATGAGGCAAGACCATGGCAGATGAAATTCATTGTTGATAAGTATAAAATAATGAAACTGAAAAAAATAATCCTAACTATACAAAGTGATGGATTCTAAAGAAAGATTTTGAAGTCATCATGGATAGTTCTCTGAAAACATCTGCTCAGTATGCGGCTGCAGTCAAAAAACCTAACAGAATGTTGGAAGCATTAGGAAAGGGATAGATAATAAAACAGAAAACATCATAATGCTACTCTGTAAATCCATGTACACCTACACCTGAAAAACTGCATGCAGTTCTGGTCGTCCCATCTCCAAAAACATATATTAAAATGGGAAAAGGTACAGAGAAGGGCAACATAAATGATAGCACTCCCAGCTATCTTCGAGGCACCACTGACTTCCTGAGGAAACTACAGTCCATCGGTGATCTTCCTGAAAATGCCATGCTAGCCACTATGGATGTAGAAGCTCTCTACACCAACATTCCACTCAAAGATGGACTACAAGCCATCAGGAACAGTATCCCCGATAATGTCATGGCAAACCTGGTGGCTGAACTTTGTGACTTTGTCCTCACCCATAACTATTTCACATTTAGGGACAAAATATACCTTCAAATCAGCGGCAGTGCTATGGGTACCCGCATGGCCCCACAGTATGCCAACATTTTTATGGCTGACTTAGAACAACGCTTCCTCAGCTTTCGTCCCCTAAGGCCCCTACTCTACTTGTGCTACATTGATGACATCATCATCATCTGGACCCATGGAAAAGAAGCCCTTGAGGAATTCCACCATGAGTTCAACAACTTCCATCCCACCATCAACCTCAGTCTGGACCAGTCCACACAAGAGATCCACTTCCTGGACACTACGGTGCTAATAAGCGATGGTCACATAAACACCGCAAACCTTCTGACCTCTATACCTACCTACATGCCTCCAGCTTTCATCCAGACCACACCACACGATCCATTGTCTACAGCCAAGCTCTTTGATACAATCGCATTTGCTCCAACCCCTCAGACAGAGACAAACACCTACAAGATCTCTATCAAGCGTTCTTACAACTACAATACCCACCTGCTGAAGTGAAGAAACAGATTGACAGAGCCAGAAGAGTACCCAGAAGTTACCTACTACGGGACAGGCCCAACAAAGAAAATAACAGAACGCCACTAGCCATCACCTTCAGCCCCCAACTAAAACCTCTCCAACGCATTATCAAGGATCTACAACCTATCCTGAAGGATGACCCATCACTCTCACAGATCTTGGGAGACAGGCTAGTCCTTGCTTACAGACAGCCCCCCAACCTGAAGCAAATGCTCACCAGCAACCACACAACAGAACCACTAACCCAGGAACCTATCCTTGCAACAAAGCCCGTTGCCAACTGTGTCCACATATCTATTCAGGGGACACCATTATAGGGCCTAATCACATCAGCCACACTATCAGGGGTTCATTCAACTGCGCATCTACCAATGTGATATATGCCATCATGTGCCAGCAATGCTGCTCTGCCATGTACATTGGTCAGACCGGACAGTCTCTACGTAAAAGAATAAATGGACACAAATCAGACGTCAAGAATTATAACATTCAAAAACCAGTTGGAGAACACTTCAATCTCTTTGGTCACTTGATTAGAGACCTCAAAGTTGCAATTCTTCAACAAAAAAAACTTCAGAAACAGACTCCATCGAGAGACTGATGAATTGGAATTAATTTACAAACTGGATACAATTAACTTAGGCTTGAATAAAGACTGGGAGTGGTTGTGTCATTGCACAAAGTAACACTATTTCCCCATGTTTATTCTCCCCCACTGTTCCTCAGATGTTCTTGTCAACTGCTGGAAATGGCCCACCTTGATTATCACTACAAAAGGTTCCCCCCACCCAGTCTCCTGCTGGTAATAGCTCACCTTACCTGATCACTCTCATTACAATGTGTATGGTAACACCCATTGTTTCATGTTCTCTGTGTATATAAATCTCCCCACTGTATTTTCCACTGAATGCATCCGATGAAGTGAGCTGTAGCTCACGAAAGCTTATGCTCAAATAAATGTTAGTCTTTAAGGTGTCACAAGTACTCCTTTTTCTTTTTGCGGATGCAGACTAACACGGCTGCTACTCTGAAACCAATAAATGATTATAGGTATGAAATAGCTTCCATATGAGCAGAGATTAAAAAGGCTGAGACTGTCCATCTAAGAAATGAAAGAACTAAGGGTGAATATGATAGAAGTCTATAAAATCATGAATAGTGTGGAAAAAGTGAATGAGGAAGTGTTATTTATAACACAAGCACTAGAGGTCACCCAATTAAATTAATAGGGAGCAGGTTTAAAACAAACATAAGGAAGTACTTCTTCACACAATGCAGTCAATCTGTGAAAGTAATTGCCAGGGGCTCCAAAAGAGCTAGCTTCTGAAGGCGTCCAGAAACTGCTGAAAATAGGTGAAACTTTACCAGATAGAGTTAGAAAGGAGATCATTGGGGGAGACAGAAGATGACAAGAGGGAGGATCAGAGATGCCAGAAAGAGGAGCAATACTATATAAAGCAAAAATGTGAAGATGGTCAAGGCCAGAGACATGTCTAAGTGGCAAAGAACAGGTATTTAAGACCAGAGATTCCAATATTCATAGAGCTCCTTCTGACAAAGTTATCTGTAAAAGAAATAGGCTTAGTTGACGAAGTATGAGACAGCAGGGATGGCCTGCCAGTTGCTTGAGATTCAGTCGATAATCCAGCTGCTACCTGTTGGGGAAGGCACAAAAGGCCAATGGTAGCCTAACTATACAGCAGGCAGATAATTTCTTGTGAGGAAAGGAAGTAATCTTGTTTTCAAAACAACATTAAAAAAATATATATTTTGTAGATGGTTCCAAATATATTGCTACTAGCAGGCAAATGGACCTTGAGAAGTTGGGACACACCTTATTGAAGTAATAAATGGATGCAGCATACAAGCAAGGCACCGCTACAGTCTATTTTGAATCTCTTTATAGTAGCACATTGGGCTACTTCTTAGACATCTCAGATTGTCATTGCTCTTATTGAATCTGGGCAGCAACAGTAAGTTGGTTGTGATTTTTTAACTTGTAAAGGCCAATAACTTAGTAGGATTCACAAAATAATTATACATTTATATAGTTAATGAGAACATCCATAATTGCATTAGTTAGGATAAATTTTTATGAGGGATGTACCATTTGGGATTTGGAAGAAGAAATTTCCCTACAGGGTTTTTTCACTTTTCACTGAAACATGTCGTACTGGCTAGTGCTTAGGGTACTGGACATGATGGACCTCTAGTCAATTTAATCAGATTACAACAATTGCTATTTTCTAAGCATGATGGCATTAACTGTGTTGGACACAATTGGTGTGCATTCAGACTGGACCTTGGATTCACGTGTACATTATTTGTCACAGCCTCAGGTGGCTCACTTTTTAAATTTCTTAATTATTTTAATAGCAGTCTGTGTTGCTGAAAATATGTGTATAAAACAACCCAGATTATTTTCTTTACAGGAACAGAGAGATCTTAAATTCCGGTCAGGATTTTCTACTTACCCTTTTGTATAAAGAGCTTTGATAGAGAACACAGCTTAATCCTTCAAGCTTGAATGTTCCCATTGTGATCCTTTATTTGTCCAAAACGACGGATGGATGCTGAGACCTTGATGTAATCTTAGTAATAAGTTTTAATGATCTTGAATTACACAAGGCCTTTTTCAAATGATCTCCCAGAGTCCCTTGCTGCCCTTTTAAATTTAATTGTAAGAAGCAAATTAGGCTTTTTGTTTTGTTTCATGTTATAGCAGCACATGCTTTGGTTAAGGCTTTGTCAGAGTTTCACATCATAACTCCTTTTTATTTCAGGAGTTATAGCTACCTTGGAAAGTTTCTGTGGGGGAAATACTAAACCCCTCCCACAAAGAATGGTTTTCCCTGTGATTGGTATATCTGTTAAGAAAGATTAATTGGTTTTCGCTGTTGACCAGGACATATGTCTCATGTTTTCTGTACTTATGTGGAACATTTAGTTTGCTTTTTTCAAATTTGGCTGATATTTTGTATACAAATGATATTCTTTACCCATGTTATTACGGGGTGTAGGTGGTGATGATGGTGGTTGAAATGACACTAGGCAGGATTGAATAAGGAAGAGGAAGGGCAATTTACATTAATAAGGTTACACAGCTATTCAGCAAGATTTTGTATGTGACATGAGATAGTAAAGGTACTGTTTGTTTTGAATTTGACTAACTGGATCCATGAAGGCATCTCATCAGAAGTCAATTAGAGGGACTTGAAGTAGGAGAGAGCAGTGGATTTGCTGCTCTGCTCAAGAAAAGGGAATTCCCCCTGTATGTGGCAGCATAGAAGAAACAACAAGGAAGATGGGTGGGGAGGTTTAGGTTGGATTGTGGAGGAGGTTTAGGTTGGATATTAGGAAAAACTTTTTCACTAGGAGGGTGGTGAAGCACTGGAATGCATTACCTAGGGAGGTGGTGGAATCTCCTTCCTTTGAGGTTTTTAAGGTCAGGCTTGGCAAAGCCCTGGCTGGGATGATTTAGTTGGGGATTGGTCCTGCTTTGAGCAGAGGGTTGGACTAGATGACCTCCTGAGGTCCCTTCCAACCCTGATATTCTATGGTTCAATGAATGGGGTATTGAGACTAGCATAATTTTCATAATGGAGGGTATGGAATGTGAGACAAAAAGCGAAACATTTATATATTTATTTACATTTAAATAATAAATGTACAGGCACCTTAACACCATAAATATGGTAATAAAATAATATATAATTCCAGCAACATTAAAGGAATCTTTTCAACATGAACTCAGTCCACTATCTACAGAAATGGCCTTCTGCCTCTTTCATCATTGTGGGAAGCATACTCTCAACTCTCTCCAAAGATCCTATCAAACAGCAAAGTGTATCTGTGAATGGGGTGGGGCAGAATTGCTATAATCCACCTTCCAAGTAGATTTTCCTCCACCAGTGGCCCTGCACCCAGAGTTACTTAAGAATTCACTGATTATGTAAGAAAATATATTTGCTGCCAGCAATTCTATTTATCTTTATTTGTTGGGGAGAGGGAGGGCGTGGGGTGGGGTGGGGTGGTGTTGGCGGGAAAGAAGCAGTTTAGTCCTTGATCCTGCAATTGAATCCATCCAGGTGAAAGTCTTTCTGAGTGGATCCAATTACAGGGTCAGGGCATAAAATATATTACTAGAAAATCTATTGTTTAGATTTCTGTTTTTAATAATTGCTGTTAATGCAGCTTCATAGATTTTTGTGTTTTTGTGGGAGTAGGAAAGGGGCAAAAGTGTTCATACTTATCATATGTTTAGCAGCCAATCAGTTCTTCAGTTCTAGTCCATCTGTAATGTTGTCTTACCAGGTCACCCAGTGGCTACATATAGGTGTTGAATAATGTAGGGGAGAGGACTGAGACTAGTAGAACTCTGCCGGTAAGAATTTTGGGGAGTGGAGGAATAGGTGACCATAATCACCTATTGGTTCAGGTTGAGAGGAAGGACCAAAGCCATTTCATGACATTTCCATTCATCCCTGCAGTTTCCTGGAAGTGGGACAGTTTTATTTGTGATTTCCAGTATCAAATACTGCATAAAGAGCCAGAAGGCTGAGTATGAGGTGTAATCCCCTTGTTGCTGGACCGGGGATGGTCACTCACTAGAACAATAAGAACTGTCTCATTACTATGCCCTGGCCTGAAGATTAATAGGTGCTGCTGGGAACTTTATTTCTTTGTAAGCTTCTTGATTAGCTTGCTTAGAAAAGGGAAGGCTGGCTAGATGATGGATAGTAGTTTTGTATAACATTGAATGGAAAGATATTGCACATAGTAGAACATGTTAAAATATTGAATTTTTTTAAATCTGAATTTCATCTGCATGTTCGACAGTGTTTTTAATACTTTTATTTCGGGGGGGAAACAATGACTAGACTATAAATCAGATCAATATTTGTATTTGTGAGCTTGTGAGATTCAAGTGGAAAGAAATGAGTAAATGCATGGCTGCTAGTATGTGAGATTCAGAAATTAACTGGGCTTTTCATTTTCCAAGAGATGGACATTTTGTAATATTTCCCTTCTGTACACATTTTGAATGTTTCAAATTATTTTCTTTCAAAGGTATAGAAATAGCAGAAACTCTGTACAGACAAAGGGATTTAAATGGAGCATTGCAAGAGCACTTTAGGTCTCTCTTAAGTGAGCATTTTTTATGAAGAAATCTTCACTATAAATATTGTTTGCTCTCAGACATCTGCTATTCAATTTCCTGAGAAAATACTCTTACAAAAGACTTGACACTTAAAATTTTCTTTTTATAAAATGCCACTAAAAATCAACCACAAAGTCTCTTTAGGACAAGCCCAGGAAAATACCAGCAATGTAAATAAACACTTTTTAAAATTAGTGATAAGTGACTTCAAAATGAAACTTGAGAAAGATTAGTGAAATTAGAGCACCAAATACACAGTAGAAATTTTGAAAAGGGTAAGGCTGTGTGGTCTAACTTTCTGTCAAGAACAAGCTGCCAAGCTAATAAAAAATATAGCTAAACAACTCAAATTAAGGATGCTTTAAAAAAAAGCAGCATGTATAATTTTGTTACAGAACCATCAGGAGTTTACATTATCTATTATGGATAAAGCCCAAGTACAGAATCAAAGCAATTAAAGATGGGACAGATCAATTATAATTAATGCTGTCAAGCGATTAATCGCACAGTTAAACAATAATAGAATACCCATTTATTTTAATATTTTTGGAAGCTTTCTACATTTTCACATATTTTGATTTCAATTACAATACAGAATACAAAGTGTACAGTGCTCACTTTTTATTTATTTTTGATTACAAGTATTTGCACTGTAAAAAAACAAAAGAAATAGTATTTTTCAGTTCACGTAACACAAGTATATAGTGCAATCTCTTTATTATGAAAGTTGAACTTACAAATGTAGAATTACGTACAAAAAATAACTGCATTCAAAAATAAAACAATTAAAAATTTTAGAGCCTGCAAGTCCACTCAGTGCTACTTCAGCCAATTGCTCAGACAAACAAGTTTGGTTATAATTTGCAGGAGATAATGCTGCCCACTTCTTGTTTACAATGTCACCTGAAAGTGAGAACAGGCGTTCACATGGTACTGTTGTAACTGGCGCTGCAAGATATTTACGTGCCAGTTGTGCTACAGATTCGTATGTCCCTTCATGCTTCAACCACCATTCCAGAGGATGTGTCCATGCTGAGGACGGTTCTGCTCGATAACTATCCGAAGCAGAGTGGACTGACACATGTTCATTTTCATCATCTGAGTTAGATGCCACCAGCAGAAGGTTGATTTTTTTTTTGGTGGTTTGGGTTCTGTAGTTTTTGTATATGAGTGTTGCTCTTTTAAGCCTTCTGAAAGCATGCTCCATACCTCGTCCCTCTCAGATTTTGGATGGCACTTCAGAGTCTTAAACCTTGGGTCAAGTGCTGTAGCTATTTTTAGAAATCTAACATTGGTACATTCTTTGCATTTTATCAAATGTGCTGTGAAAGTGTTCCTAAAACGAACATGTGCTGAGTCTTCATCCGAGATTGCTATGACATGAAATATATGGCACAATGCAGGTAAAACAGAACATGATATTATACAATTCTCCCCCAAGCAGTTCAGTCATAAATTTAATTAATGCATTATTTTTTTTAAGAAGCATCATCAGCGTGGAAGCATGTCCTCTGGAATGGTGGCCGAAGAATGGAGGAGCATATGAATGTTTAGCATATCTGGCATGTAAATACCTTGCAATGTCAGCTACAAAAGTGCCATGTGTACGCCTGTTCTCACTTTCAGGTGACATTGTAAACAAGAAGTGGGCAGCATTATCGCCTGCAAATTTTAACCAAACTTCTTTGACTGAGTGATTGGCTAAAGTAGGGTTGAGTGGATTTGTAGGCTCTAACATTTTACATTGTCGTACTTTTGAATGCAGTGTTTTTTTTGTACATAATTCTACATTTGTAAGTTCAACTTTCATGATAAAGATATTGCACTACAGTACTTGTATTAGGTGAATTGAAAAATACTATTTCTTTGGTTTTTTGCAGTGCAAATATTTGTAATAAATATAAAGTGAGCACTGTACACTTTGTATTCTGTGTTGTAATTGAAATCAATATATTTGAAAATGTAGAAAACATCAAAAAATATTTAATAAATTTCAATTGCTATAACAGTGCGATTAATCACAATTAATTTTTTAATCACGATTAATGTTTTTGAGTTAATCATGAGTTAACTGCGATTAATTGACAGCCCTAATTATAATAGATGAGAATCAATCTTTCACAGAATCATAGAATATCAGGGTTGGAAGGGACCTCAAGAGGTCATCTAGTCCAACCCCCTGCTCAAAGCAGGACCAATCCCCAACTAAATCATCCCAGCCAGGGCTTTGTCAAGGCTGACCTTAAAAACTTCTAAGGAAGGAGATTCCATCACCTCCCTAGGTAACGCATTCCACTGTTTCACCACCCTCCTAGTGAAAAAGTTTTTCCTAATATCCAACCTAAACCTCCCCCACTGCAACTTGAGACCATTACTCCTTGTTCTGTCATCAGCTACCACTGAGAACAGTCTAGATCCATCCTCTTTGGAACCCCCTTTCAGGTATCTGAAAACAGCTATCAAATCCCCCCTCATTCTTCTCTTCCGCAGACTAAACAATCCCAGTTCCCTCAGCCTCTCCTCATCAGTTATGTGTTCCAGTCCCCTAATTATTTTTGTTGCCCTCTGCTGGACTCTTTCCAATTTGTCCACATCCTTCTTGTAGTGTGGGGCCCAGAACTGGACACAGTACTCCAGATGAGGCCTCACCAATGTCGAATAGAGGGGAATGATCACGTCCCTCCATCTGCTGGCAATGCCCCTACATATACATCCCAAAATGCCATTGGCCTTCTTGGCAACAAGGGCACACTATTGACTCATATCCAGCTTCTCATCCATTGTAACCCCTAGGTCCTTTTCTGCAGAACTACTGCCTAGCCATTCGGTCCCTAGTCTGTAGCGGTGCATGGGATTCTTCCATCCTAAGTGCAGGACTCTGCACTTGTCCTTGTTGAGCCTCATCAGATTTCTTTTGGCCCAATCCTCCAATTTGTCTAGGGCCCTCTGTATCCTATCCCTACCCTCCAGCATATCTACCTCTCCTCCCAGGTTAGTGTCATCTGCAAACTTGCTGAGGGTGCAATCCACACCATCTTCCAGATCATTTATGAAGATATTGAACAAAACCGGCCCCAGGACCGACCCTTGGGGCACTCCACTTGATACTGGCTGCCAACTAGACATGGAGCCATTAATCACTACCCGTTGAGCCCAACAATCTAGCCAACTTTCTATCCACCTTATCGTCCATTCATCCAGCCCATACTTCTTTAACTTGCTGGCAAGAATACTGTGGGAGACCGTGTCAAAAGCTTTGCTAAAGTCAAGGAATAACACATCCACCGCTTTCCCCTCATCCACAGAGCCAGTTATGTCGTCATAGAAGGCAATTAGATTAGTCAGGCATCACTTGCCCTTGGTGAATCCATGCTGACTGTTCCCGATCACTTTCCTCTCCTCTAAGTGCTTCAGAATTTGATTCCTTGAGGACCTGCTCCATGATTTTTCCAGGGACTGAGGTAAGGCTGACGGGCCTGTAGTTCCCAGGATCCTTCTTCTTCCCTTTTTTAAAAGATGGGCACTACATTAGCCTTTTTCCAGTCGTTCAGGACTTCCCCCGATCGCCATGAGTTTTCAAAGATAATGGCCAATGGCTCTGCAGTCACATCCGCCAACTCCTTTAGCATTCTCGGATGCAGCGCATCCGGCCCCATGGACTTGTGCTCATCCAGCAGGTCAAGAAGAGCTCTGCCCCTAGTTGGTTCCTCCAGCACTTGCACCAGGATATTGTCCCCTACACTTTCCAAAAACTTCCTGGATTGTCTGTGCACCGTCGTATTGCTCTCCCAGCAGATATCAGGGTGATTGAAGTCTCCCATGAGAACCAGGGCCTGTGATCTAGTAACTTCCATGAGTTGCTGGAAGAAAGCCTCGTCCACCTCATCCCCCGGTCCGGTGGTCTATAGCAGACTCCCACCACGACATCACCCTTGTTGCTCACACTTCTAAACTTAATCCAGAGACACTCAGGTTTTTCTGCAGTTTCATACCAGAGCTCTGAGCAGTCATACTGCTCTCTTACATACAATGCAACTCCCCCACTTTTTCTGCCCTGCCTGTCCTTCCTGAACAGTTTATATCCATCCGTGACAGTACTCCAGTCATGTGAATTATCCCACCAAGTCTCTGTTATTCCAGTCACATCATAATTCCTTGACTGTGCCAGGACTTCCAGTTCTCCTTGCTTGTTTCCCAGACTTCTTGCATATGTGTATAGGCACTTGAGATAACTCACTGATCATCCCTCTGTCTCAGTGTGAGGCAGGAGCCCTACCCTCTTGCACGCTCCTGCTCGTGCTTCCTCCCAGTATCCCACTTCCCCACTTACCTCAGGGCTTTGGTCTCCTTCCCCCGGTGAACCTAGTTTAAAGCCCTCCTCACTAGGTTAGCCAGCCTGCTTTCGAAGATGCTCTTTCCTCTCTTTGTTAGGTTCCGTCTCTGCCTAGCACTCCTCCTTCTTGGAACACCATCCCATGGTCAAAGAATCCAAAGCCTTCTCTCTGACACCACCTGCATAGCCATTCGTTGACTTCCATGATTTGACAGTCTCTACCCAGGCCTTTTCCTTCCACAGGGAGGATGGACGAGAACACCGCTTGTGCCTCAAACTCCTTTATCCTTCTTCCCAGAGCCACATAATCTGCAGTGCTCCATTCAAGGTCATTCTTGGCAGGAACATTGGTGCCCACGTGGAGAAGCAGGAAGGGATAACGATCCGAGGGCTTGATGAGTCTCAGGAGTCTCTCTGTCACATCGTGAATCCTAGCTCCTGGCAAGCAGCAGACTTCTCAGTTTTCCCGGTCAGGGCAGCAGATAGATGACTCAGTCCCCCTGAGGAGAGAGTCCCCGACCACCACCACCCGTCTCCTTCTCTTGGGAGCCATGGTCATGGAACCCCCCACCCTAGGACAGTGCATCTCATGCCTTCCAATCGGCAGAGTCTCCTTCTGTTCCCTTCCCACAGATGTATCATCTAGTCCACTCTCCGCATTAGTACCTGTGGAGAGAACATGAAAATGGTTACTTACATGTATCTGCGTTGCTGGTACATGGACGCTCCCCTTTCTTCTTCTGGAGGTCACATGCTGCCAAATTTCTTCACCGTCGTCCTGTCCCCGCTGCGCAGCCTGCTCTGAATCTTCAGAACGTTGTGCCCGTAGAAGCATATTCTGACATCTGTTCAGGAAATCTTCAATTTCTCTTATGCAATGCAGGGTCGATACCTGTTGCTCTAGACCTTGAACCTTCTCTTCCAGTATGGAGACCAGCTTGCACTTTGTACAGACAAAGTCGCTTCTGTCCTGTGGAAGAAAGACAAACATGGCACATCCAGTGCAGGTCACAACAGCTGAATACTCCCCATCCATATTACCTTCCTTCTACGAGCTTCCTCAGGAGTTGTTGTAACTACTCAGAGAAGCCGGCAAGATGTAAGCCTCAGCAGGCTCTCCCCAGGCAAACTCCCTCAGCTGTTAGCCGCTCAGCTGGTTCGCAGCTGACTGGCTTTTTATACAGTCAGGCCCACTCAAGGCTCACCTGGAACAAAGCACTCCCAATTCACACTTTTCAAACCACCAATCAAGCACACGGACAAACTGTCCCCACAACAGACAGTGATAGACGGTGTGGTTTATTAGGAAGGTTTATTTATATCTCTGTAGATAAAGATGATGGTATTCAACAAATAAATCACTTAAAGTGAAACACTTATCCTAACACATAACAAGATACAATGTAAAATGAGTCCTTGGGTTTAAATTCACTTGGAAGCAGATAAAAGATAAAAAACAAGATGGGAAAAATTTACTACTTTAACAATTAATTTGTTGATGCCTCTCCTAAAATTGTTAAATATTCCAGTGGTGTTTTTGTGGGAAAGAGAAGAAAGAGGAAGCAAGGTTCATGGTGGAAATATATGAGCTAGGTAGTAGTATTATTTAGTGTCAAACTGCTGCATTGAGGGCCGTAGCCACATTCCAGGAACCTTTATCAAATTTAATACTGTGAACTTAATTGCTGTGTACTCTTCCTGCATTTCCTTCCCCATCTTGATTCCTTTCCAAAGTTTCTGTGAGTAAAGAGAAGCCTTTTCATTTCTGATCTGCTGGCTCCTCTTTATGAATTTCTTCACATAAGAACATAAGGGCAGCCATGCTGGGTCAGACCAAAGATCCATCTAGCCCAATGTCCTGTCTTCCAACAGTGGTCAATGCCAGGTGCCCCAGAGGGAATGAACAGAAGAGGTAATCATCCCTCATCCCCTGTTGCCCATTCCCAGCTTCTAGCAAACAGAGGCTAGGGATACTAACCCTGTCCATCCGAGCTAATAGCCATTGATGGATCTATCCTCCCTGAACTTATCTAGTTCTCTTTTTAATCCTGTTATAGTCTTGACCTTCACAACATCCTCTGGAAAAGAGTTCCACAGACTGACTGTGCGTTGTGTGAAAAATACTTCCTTTTTGTTTGTTTTAAATCTGCTGCCTATTAATTTCATTTGGTGACCCCCTAGTACTTGTGTTACGAGGAGTAAATAACACTTCCTTATTTACTTTCTCCACACCAGTCATGATTTTATAGACTTAAATCATATCCCCCCTTAGTCGTCTCTTTTCCAACCTGAAAAGTCCCAGTCTTATTGATCTCTCCTCATACAGAAGCTGTTCCATACCCCTAATCATTTTTGTTGCCCTTTTCTGAACTTTTTCCTATTCCAATATATGTTTTTTGAGATGGGGCGACCATCTGCATGCAGTATTCAAGATGTGGGCGTATCAGGTTATTTTCTAGAGGCAATATGATATTTTTGTCGTCTTATCTATCCATTTCTTTATTGTTCCCAACATTCTGTTCGCTATTTTGACTGCCGCTGCACATCGAGTGGATGTTTTCAGAGAACTATCCACAATGGCTCCAAGATCTCTTTCTTGAGTGGTAATACTAATTTAGACCCCATCATTTTATATGTATAGATGGGATTATGTTTTCCAATGTGCATTATTTTGCATTTATCAACACTGAATTTCATCTGCCATTTTGTTGCCCAGTCACCCAGTTTTGTGAGATTCCTTGGTAACTCTTTGCAGTCTGCTTTGTACTGAACTGTCTTGAGTAATTCTGTGTCATCTGCAAATTTTGCCTCACTGTTTACCCCTTTTTCCAGATCATTTATGAATATGTTGAATAGGAGTGGTCTCAGTACCAACTCCTGCAGGACACCACTATTTACATCTCTCTATTCTGAAAATTGACCATTTATACCTACTCTTCGTTTCCTATCTTTTAACCCATCCATGACAGCACCTCCCCTCTTATCCCATGACAGCTTACTTTGCTTAAGAGCCTTTGGTGAGGGACCTTGTCAAAGGCTTTCTGAAAATCTAAGTACACTATATCCACTGGATTCCCCTTGTCCACGTGCTTGTTGGCCCCCTCAAAGCATTCTAGTAGATTGGTGAGGCATGATTTCCCTTTACAAAACCAATATTGACTCTTTCTCAACAAATTATGCTCATCTATGTGTCCAACAATTTTGTTCTTTACTATAGCTTCAACCAGTTTACCTGGTACTGAAGTCAGACTTACCAGCCTGTAATTGCCGGGATCACTTCTGGAGCTCTTTTTAAACATTGGCGTCACATTAGCTGTCCTCCAGTCATTTGATACAAAGCTGATTTAAATGTTAGTAGTTCTGCAATTTCACCTTTGAGTTCCTTCAGAATGCTTGGGTGAATACCATCTGGTCCTGGTGACTTATCACTGTTTAGTTTATCAATTTGTTCCAAAACCTCCTCTAAATACACCTCAATTTGGGACAGTTCCTCATATTTGTCACCTAAAAAGAATGGCTCAGGTTTGGGAATCTCCCTCACCTTCTCACCTGTGAAGAACAATGGAAATAATCCATTTAGTTTCTCCACAAAGGCCTTATTTTCCTTGAGTGCTCCTTTCACATCTTGATTATCCAGTGGCCCCACTGGTTATTTATCAGGCTTCCTGCTTCTGATGTACTTAAAATTTTTTTTGCTATTACTTTTGAGTCTTTGGCTTGCTGTTCTTCAGATTCTTTATTGGCCTTCCTAATTATATTTTTACATGTCATTTGCCAGAGTTTATGCTCCTTTCTATTTTCCTCACCAAGATATAACTTCCACTTTTTAAAGGATGCCTTTTTGCCTCTCACTGCTTTTTTTACTTTGTTGTTTAACCACGGTTGTACGTTTTGGTTCTCTTACTATGTGTTTTAATTTGGGGTATACATTTAAGTTGAGCCTCTATTATGGTATCTTTAAAAAGTTTCCATGCAGTTTGCAGGGATTTCACTTTTGGCAGTGTACCTTTTTAATTTCTGTTTCACTAACTTCCTCATTTTTGTGTAGTCCCCCTTAATTAAATGTTACAGTGTTGGGCTGATGTGGTGTTTTCCTCACCACAGAGATGTTAAACTTATTTGTATTATGGTCACTATTACCAAGCGGTCCAGCTATATTCACCTCTTGGACCAGATTCAATGCTCCACTTAGGACTAAATCAAGCATTGCCTCTCCTCTTGTGGGTTCTAGGACATTTTAAGGTATCAAGAAATCATAATCTCATCTATGGTGGAGAACTGACAAAGAGGCTGAAAAATGGAGGGGAAAGAAAATAAAGAAAAATACATTTAAGTTTACTGTGGGGACTCAGAACTGTTTGCAAAGTACGTGATCTGTAACTAATGATTTCTTAACAGTAAATGTGACATGGGTTAAGGAATTTCTTGGCTAAGCCTGCATTCCTTGCTTGCATGTTACGTTGCCCCTGAAGGATTAATTGAGAGACTTAGGGTGCATAGCAAGATGGAACTCTGAGGGAACATGTTTAGACACCTGGAGGCTCAAGTGTGTTTCATTCACAAAGAAAGAAACTGAACCACTTTGAATTGAACAAGTGGCACTTTATTAAACCCTGTTCAGTGTTCTGTCCATGTAGGTGAATTACTTTCAGTTTAACTCTCTACATTCCTAGTTCTACTGCTGTCCAATCAATAATAGTACCTCTAGGGAACATGGGCCCTCTGACTCCAGTTTCACTGATCATAACATATCTTCTGTATTTTACAAACATTTTAATATAAACATTAAAAACAAATAATTGATATGCAGACCCCCACCCTGTATTCCTTTGGTCAGAGATTGCTAGCACATAGGCAATTTGGAGTCTCGTCTTTACCACTGACTTAGCTGGTGACATATTCTGTTTGATAACTTACTCCTCAGGTTATTCTGTGTCACAGCATGCGTGCAGAATTAATGTTCCCCCACAGATTTCTTTTCTTCCCCACAGAAAAAATGTCTTCGGACATGGAAGTAAAGGGAATCCACAAGGGCGGTCACGCGCTCCTCCCTGGCAGCACAGCCATGTCAGTTCAGGATCCCAGAGGAGACATATATCACTGCCGGAGAAGAGCTGGACATGCATGCATGGGGAGATGTCTGTCACCACTGGGGAGGGGACAACTGGGCAGGTATGCATGCGAGTGAGAGGAACTCTGTCCCTCTCTCTCGCTATTGCGGCATGCCCTGTGTGGAGGCGCACGGCTTTGGGGTTGTCATAAATATAAAGGGAAGGGTAAACACCTTTAAATCCCTCCTGGCCAGAGGAAAAACCCTTTCACCTGTAAAGGGTTAAGAAGCTAGGATAACCTCGCTGGCACCTGACCACAATGACCAATGAGGAGACAAGATACTTTCAAAAGCTGGAGGGAGGGAGAAACAATGTCTGTCTGTGTGATGCTTTTGCCAGGGACAGAACAGGAATGGAGTCTTAGAATTTAGTAAATAATCTAGCTAGATATGCGTTAGATTATGATTTCTTTAAATGGCTGAGAAAATAAGCTGTGCTGAATAGAATGGATATTTTTGTCTTTGTGGCTTTTTGTAACTTAAAGTTTTGCCTAGAGGAGGGAGTCTCTATGTTTTGAATCTAATTACCCTGTAAGCTATTTACCATCCTGATTTTACAGAGGTGATTCTTTTTACTGTTTCTTCTATTAAAATTCTTCTTGTAAGAAACTGAATGCTTTTTTCATTGTTCTTAAGATCCAAGGGTTTGGGCCTGTGGTCACCTATGCAAATTGGTGAGGATTTTTATCAAACCTTCCCCAGGAAGCGGGGTGCAAGATTTTGGTGAGGATTTTGGGGGGGGGAAGACGTTTCCAAACAGTGCTTTCTGAAAAATAAACCTGGTTAGACGTTTGGTGGTGGCGGCAATGGAAGTTCAAGGGCAAAAGGTAAAATAATTTGTACCTTGCGGAAGTTTTAACCTAAGCTGGTAAAAGTAAGCTTAGGAGGTTTTCATGCAGGTTCCCCACATCTGTACCTTAGACTTCAGAGTGGGGAAGAAACCTTAACAGGGGTGCTTTTTGAGGAGATAGACATAGGAGGCTCTGTACCCTCAAGCAGAGCAGAATGTAGCCGTCTGCCCTCTTGGTGAATTGTTCCCATTGTTCTTAGTGAATTCCCCCAGGAGTATAAAACAGGTGTAAAAGTTTTAAGGCTCTTGTACATTTCCAGAGTGGTGTAAAGGAGCCTTATTGTAAATGACAGTATGGCCTCATAAATGCTTATGGTGCTTTAGTGATTAGAACTGGCCTCATTTTTTGGACTGAAAAATTTGCCTATCAAAATGTGTTCCATGAACTATTCACTACTGACTTTTCTAGAGATATAGATTGTGAGTTTGATTCCCCAGTCATCACATGTTCTTCAGTTGCCTATGAGGTAATAGTAAGCATATGGCTGCATATATTTGTTGACTAATAAGTAGAAATAAAGGTCAAACCTAGCTTTATTATTATTAGACAAAGGGGGTTTGGGGATTTCTCTAGTGCTCCCCACTGCCATTCTCTATCCATTGTATTATAGTTTAAATAAATTAGCAAACTAATTTAAACTGGTGTGATTATATTCATTATTTTGACAAATAAAATGTACAAAATTGTGCAGAATTTTAAAATGTAGTGTGCATACTTTTTAATTTTTTGGTGCAGAATTCCCCCAGGAGTAGAGGTAGTTTGGTATCCTCAACGGATGACCATACTGGGAGTTACCTGTCTCCATCTCCCTGGCACTTGTCTCTGAGTCTAGGAAACTCTTTGCAGAGTCAGTCTTCCTGTGGCTGGCATCTGGCTGATTTTCTGCCTCTTTGTTTTGTGATGATCTCTGTACTCCACCTAGGTGTTGTGTTTGCCAGTTTGTAAAATGTCTCCAGTTCCTTCAGATCACTTGTCCCTCTTGCATAGTTACCTTGTATGACCCACATGCCACTGCACCCCTCGTGATTTCTTTAGTCTGGTCCTACTGTTTCTCCAATGGCTGGATCCCCTCAGATAGCTCTTTGGCTGCCTGACATAAATCTAGTGCCTGCTTTCTCTCTACTCTCAATGGTGTCCCCATCCTCCTATCCGTAACAGGCCTCCCTCACTGGTAACAGGGGTTTGGCCCTTTGTCCTATCTCTGCCTACACTGGACTATTTCAGTACTCCTATGATTTGGTATTCATATGTGCCAAAAATGCTAACACAAGGGTTTTGAATCAGAAGAAGCAGTCTTGTGTAACAATCTCTTAGCTGGTTTCAGAGCAGCAGCCGTGTTAGTCAGTATTCGCAAAAAGAAAAGGAGTACTTGTGGCACCTTAGAGACTAACAAATTTATTTGAGCGTAAGCTTTCGTGAGCTACAGCTCACTTCATCGGATGCATTCAGCTGTTTAGCATTTAGCTGTTTTCATGGCTAATTCCAACTTAACATTACTCTGTGGGTATGCTGGCAAGGAGGATGGTAGTCAAACTCCCCTTTCACGTGCAAATACCTGGAACTCTTTGGTGTCAAATTGGAGTCTGTCACCAGTGAATACAGTGTCCAGAATGCCATATCTGACAAAGTGGGCCTTCAGTTTGCCTATCAGTGACTTGCTTCTTGTATCAGGCAGGGCATCGACCTCCCCAAATTTTGAGTAGTAGTTCATTGTAATCAAGTGCTGCTTTTTCTTCAAGGTAAATAAGTCTGCTCCCATCTTTTCCCATGGTTGGGTGGGCAGCTCTTGTGGTAACAGTGTCTGTTTCTGCTGGTGGTTATCAGATGGTATGTCACCTTTCTGTCAAGGAGTGGAATTGTGTATTCATTACTGTTCAGTAATCTCACTCTTGAGCCTGTCTGAGACAGCTGTCAATGCCCAGATATGAGGTATATATTTTTTGCATGACATCCATAGGTAATGAGCTTTCTGTCCTCAAAATATTATTTCATCCTGCACACTCATCTTAATTTGAAAATATGTTTCTGCTCCTGCCACAACTTGGCTTTTGTCTTCTGGCCACCCTCTCTTTCTCTTGAATGCCTGTTGTTGGATGTTCTTTTCTGTAGCCTCCCTGACTTCCATCAGCTTCACTGTTGAAATGGTGAGATTGAATCCATTAATATGTTGCACTATGGTCTGATCCCCTTCCCCCAACTCAATGATGCTGGGCATACATGCCCTGCTTAGGGTGTCAGTTAACACCAGTAGTCATCCTGTACAATATCTGATCTCTACCTGCTAGTGCTGAAGGTGCATCAATATCTGCTGCAATCTTTTTGGAGCACTAAGAAAGAGCGTTGCCATGATTGTCTCTAGTGTTGTGTGGGTCAGTTGCATTATTTCTGGGTGGCCAAAGGTGTTCCGATGGAATTGCTCTACTCCAAATACCGCACCCAGAGGCTCTTTTTTAATTTGGGCATACCCCTGTCCAGTATCTGACAGGGCTCTGCTGGCATAAGCAACTGGCTGCTCCTGCAGAAGAGCGACACCCAGTCCTTTCTCTGATGCATCATACAGGTGTGTCAGTGGTAGTACTTCAAGACGGTGGCATCCATTATCATTTGTTTCAAATGCTTACTGTTGGGGTCCTTCCCAGTCCCACTCAGTGTCCTGCCTTGTGAGCTGACGTATGGGTTTTGCTACTGCAGTCAGGTGTGGGCAGAACTTGGACAGAAAATTTATCATTCTTACGAAGCATTCTACCCCTTTCAGGTCTCTTAGAGCAGTGGTTCTCAAAGCCGGTCCACCGCTTGTTCAGGGAAAGCCCCTGGCGTGCCGGATCGGTTTGTTTACCTGCCGTGTCCGCAGGTTTGGCCGATCGTGGCTCCCACGGGCCACGGTTCGCCGCTCCAGGCCAATGGAGGCTGCGGGAAGGGCGGCCAGCATTTCCCTTGGTCTGGAGCAGTGAATCGCGGCCCGTGGGAATCACGGCCGAACCTGCAGTTGCGGCAGGTAAACAAACTGGTCCGGCGCACCAGGGGCTTTCCCTGAACAAGCGGCGGACCGGCTTTGAGAACCACTGCCCTAGAGCAGGTGTGTCTCTGACTGCTTTGATCTTGTTGGGATCTGCTTTCAGTCCCTCTGCTGTGAACAGATGTCTAATAATATATGTCACCTCACGCTGTTTGAGTCAGATTTTTTCTGGGTTGAGTTTTATGTTCTTGTCCCTGCATCACAGTAGATGAGCTTGTAGTTTTCTATTCTGGTCTCATTCAGCTTCTGTATCACTGCTCCTTTCATCTGCAATTTACTTTCAACCCAGGCAGTCATTCCAGTGCTTGGATGAGTCTTCTCTACAACACCTCCCATGCTGGGTTTATGTCCATTGGCATGCACAGTCGTCTATAGTGACCAAATGGTATCACAAAATTATCAGCATTCTGGGCTCTTCATCCAGTTTTATGTACCAAAACCCATTCTTCACATCACAGACTGTAAGGATTCTGGCTTTGGAAAGTTCCGTCAAAGTCCTCAATTGTGGCCACAGGCTAGTGGCATCTTTCCAATGCCTAGTTCATTTTGGGTCTGTGCAGATGTGTAACTTGCCTGCTGGCTTCTTCACCACTTCCATGCTGCTCATCCAAATCGTATTGGCCTCTACAGGTGCTTTGATATCCTTGCTCTGCAGACATTCAAGCTCCTTGAGATTATGTAGTGCCACTGGTAAGCACATGAGTTCCATTTACAGCTTTCCTTTAAGGCACCCATTGCCATATGTTTTAAAATAATCTCCTTTTTCCCTGGGACTCCTCATTTGCTTCTTGCACTATAGCTATAAAATTCTAATCAAATCTGTATGACTGTATTCTCCAAGAGGGGTCTGTCATGCTTACCGTCTGCCACCACAAACTTAGTATCATCTTATTTTTCGGGGTAATTACTAAGAGGTCACTTTGTCCTATGGGCTCCATTATGCTCTCATAGATTGCACCTGCTCTTTGTAATGAGTGCATCAGAGCACATAAGATCCAATGGTTGGGTCCACTCAAACAATCTCTGTCATCTGTTGGGGGATGAGGTTGTGACAGTGACATTATCTGGAATAACTTGTGTAGGACTATCTATCTTTCTAGCTCTGTATCCAATCCAATCTATCTATTTTACTTATATGTCTCTCATTACTGTAGTATCTGAGCACCTCACAATCTTTTCTGTAATTATCCTCATCACCCTTGACTAAGAGCCAATTATTTTAAAGGTATGTAGATGTCTAAATACAGAGACAGGCACCTACCTGCATTGATATGTACTTTGATAAAGTTCCTCCTCTATCTTGGAGGGTCTTGCACTTATTGGCGGACTTGCTCACCTTGGAGCTTCACGGCAGCCCTCAGTATGGCCGTTTTTGTGAACCCACAGTGCAGGTCAACTCCTCCTGTGTCTGACCAGGAGTTGGGAGGTTTGGGGAGAACCCGGGCCCGCCCTCTACTCCGGGTTCCAGCCCAGGGCCCTGTGGAATGCAGCTGTCTAGAGTGCCTCCTGGAACAGCTGTGCGACAGCTACAACTCCCCATGGCCTCCTCCCAACACCTTCTTTATCCTCACCATAGGACCTTCCTCCTGGTGTCTGATAATGCTTGTACTCCTCAGTCCTCCAACAGTATGCATTCTTGCTCTCAGCTCCTAGCCCCTCTTGCTCCCGCTCCTTACATACGCACCACAAACTGAAGTGAGCTCCTTTTTAAACCCAGATGCCCTGATTAGCCTGCCTTAATTGATTCTATCGGCTTCTTGATTGGCTGCAGATGTTCTAATCAGCCTGTCTGTCTTAATTGTCTCCAGAAGGTTCCTGATTGTTTTGGAACCTTCCCTGTTACCTTACCCAGGGAAAAGGGACCTACTTAACCTGGGGCTATTATATCTGCCTTCTATTACTCTCCTGTAGCCATCTGGCCCGACCCTGTCACAGTACCTAAATACCTTTAAAATCTGACTCTAAGTGATTTGCCTAAGGTCATATAAGAAGTTTATGGTGGAGCAGGAAATTTAACTTGGGTCTCAAGTCCCAGGCTACCATCCTAATCAGTGGTATTGCAAAATTATAAAGGGTTCAGAGAAGAGCAATACAAATGAAGTAGGACCATAGAAAAACTCATATGAAGAGGGATTAAAAAGTTTGGGATGGTTCTTTTAGAAAAGAGAGGAGAAAAAAGGGATATTCTAGAAGTATATGAAATGAAGTATATGAAGCCTTTGAGGCCAAAAATGTAGTAAGAAATGAAAAAAAAGGATGGGATAATTTATGTGGATAACAAAATTATCCAGCGTTTGTATAGCATGCTAACAAATTTTTGGGAAGTGATCTTAAACGACATGCTCCAGGATTTAGCCAACATCTTACTACTAGGGATTAGGAGGTTTCTTGCACCTTACTCTGAAGTATCTGGTGCTGGCCACTGTTGGAGACAGGATACTGGATTAGATAGATCACTGATCTGATCCAGTGTAGCAATTCTTAAATATGAGCTGGTTAAATTAAATATGGTGAACCACAATTCAGATTATTTTTCACCTTTAGATAGAGGTGAAACAGATACAGTATAATATAAAAGTGTTTTTTTCATATTTTATTTTCAAAGAGGCATGAACAAACACAATTGTGAAGACTCGTTTATAGATATTGCTGCAATGAAGGGACATCTGTATCTATTAGTATTGCTTTTGTGTGAGACTCTATAATTTCTCATTTCATTTAAAGAATCTGCCTTTAAAACTGTGGACTCATAGCAGCTATGTGATGTCTGACCCTCTGTAGAATCTAAACAGTTTTTTAATTGCTGAGCTGCAGATGATGAATCTTTCATTTCAATCTAAGTTCCAGACTTAAATTGTATAGTAGCCAGCCTTTTGTTGGAATCCTCATTTGAAGTGAAAAATATTTCTACACATGTAACTTCTATCAAATACGATTATAAAGATGATTGGAGAAAACAATTGACTTTATTATAGACCTGAGTCATTTAATTTAAACATCTTGTTTTCTATTACACATTGAGTTAATTGGCATTTTTCTTTTGTATATTTACAGATTTTGATTTTACTTGTCCCATTCATGTTAGGGTCATATTTATCTGGTACATGAATGACTGTAGATGTCAGTAGCATAACCTGATTGCTCAATTGTATAATGTGCTCCAAAATGTAGTATTTTTCAGCTTTGCATTTTGAGCCCACTTTTAAGAATCAATATAAGTTAAACATCTTCTGTTCCCCTTCTAATCTGTTTGGTGTTTATGTGAGTACCTGTTTTTCTCTAGTAGTTGTAGACTTCTTGGATACTCTGTATATCACATTATGTCATTGTTGAAATATCCTGTTTGATTTGTTCATATCTAAAAATGTAGATCCTGTTTAACTTAACTAAAAATGTGAGGAAGGCTCCTTTGCAAGTAAATTCACCACTCTGTTTTATGGCGGGAGTGCATTATAATGAATAGCACACACAGCTGGAAGTCTACGTTCTACTCTTGCTTCTGACGTTATTGTGATCTTGAGCTATGCCTTACTATGTCTTCTTTTCACCATGGAAAAGGGGATAATTAGTCTAATTCTCCTTTGTAAATGCTTTGGGATCTGTGGATGAAAAGCATTGCATAAATGCAGAGTAGTAGTACTATTTGTGTCTTTCATATGAACTATATCACAGAATCACAGAAGATTAGGGTTTGAAGAGTTGACCTCAGGAGGTCATCTAGTCCAACTCCCTGCTCAAAGCAGGACCAACACCAACTAAACCATCCCAACCAGGGCTTTGTCAAGCCGGGCCTTAAAAACGTCTAAGGATGGAGATTCCACCACCTCCCTAGGTAATCCATTCCAGTGCTTCACCACACTCTCCCAGTGAAATTGTGTTTCCTAATATCCAATCTAGACCTCCCGCACTGCAACTTGAGACCATTACTCCTTGTTCTGTCATCTGCCACCACTGAGAACAGCCTAGCTCCATCCTCGTTGGAACCTCCCTTCAGGTAGTTGAAGGCTGCTATCAAATCCCCCCCTCACTCTTCTCTTCTGCAGACTAAACAAACCTAGTTCCCTCAACCTCTCCTCATAAGTCATGTGCCCCATCTGCCTGATCGTTTTCATTGCCCTCTGCTGGACTCTCTCCAATTAATCCACATTCTTTCTGTAGTGAGGGGCCCAAATCTGGATGCAGTACTCCAGGTGTGGCCTCACCAGTGCCGAATAGAGGGGCATAATCACTTCCCCCGATCTGCTGGCAATACTCCTACTAATGCAGGCCAATATGCCATTAGCCTTCTTGGCAACAAGGGCAAACTGCTGACTCATATCTAGCTTCTCATTCACTGTAATCCCCAGGTCCTTTTCTGCAGAACTGCTGCTTAGCCAGTCAGTCCCCAGCCTGTAGCGGTACATGGGATTCTTCCGTCCAAAGTGCAGGACTCTGCACTTGTCCTTGTTGAACCTCATCAGATTTCTTTTAGCCCAATCCTCCAATTTGTCTAGGTCACTCTGGACCCTATCCCTACCCTCCAGCATATCTACTCTCCCCCCAGCTTAGGGTCACCTGCGAACTTGCTGAGGGTGCAATCCATCCCATCATCCGGATACTTAATAGAGATGTTGAACAAAACCGGTCCCAGGACTGACCCCTGGGGCACTCCACTTGATACTGGCTGCCAACTAGACATTGAGCAGTTGATCACTACTCGTTGAGGCCGACAATCTAGCCAGCTTTCTCTCTACCTTATAGTCCATTCATCTAATGCATACTTTTTTAACTTGCTGGCAAGAATACTGTGGGAGACCAGTACCTTAAAATGCTTTACAGAATTCAAGAATACAGTGAAATGATAAATTATAGCACTCTGTAAGAAACTGAGTGAGTGGTGTACAATCCTTACTATTTATTTAAAATGTGGACATTAAAGTGTTTCTTCAGATTGGGAAACTGGTTTATATCTTAAGTATTGTAAAGTATTTTATTTTCATCTTATTCATGGTAAGGACTGTTTTCTACCTTTTTAAATATCTATATTGTTGGGCTGAGTTAAAAAGATGGAAATTTCCTTTCAAGACAGGAAGTGAAAGTTCCTGTCTTAAAATTAGGATTGTATAGAAGGTGTTTTCTCAGACTTTTAGGTAGCTCATATAGTAGACGATGTAGATAGCATTTCTTGTCTTTTTCTGCAGTCCTGCTGAGTTCCTTCAATGTTAGCTTCGAATGAAAACATGTTTTATGCTGACTGCGCTGTATACATGCTATTCCATTTCATTTTAATTAGTATTCTCTCCCCTCTCCCCCCCCCGCTCCCCCAAAAATCACCTGCAGAAATTTTGTATTTAGTTTATGGTCAGTTCTTGTGAGTTTATATTGCTCATTAAAAATATGGGAGATATTTGTATTATTTTAATGAACATTATATTTACCTCTGTTTGTTTGATTGTTGTCTGCCATGCGGTGACTAGGAGGTTAATTCCTGCAGGAGTTACCCAGATATCCCTAGGAAAGGAATTCAGTGTCTTTACATATCCAGTCATCTACCAGCACTTACAAGACAGTGACTGGACTGTTCTCTTCAATAGTCTACCTCCCTCCACCCCCTCCAGTATGCTCAGCAGATGAGTTTGGCAAGAGGAAGGAGGGCCCAACTTATGGACACAGAGAACAAAGGTGCCTGCTTGGTTTTAAAAAGAAGCTCTTTCTTATTCTCAGGGAAGACTATCACAGAGGCAGCCTCTGCAGGGAGACAGATTGGAATCTCAGGTCTCAGAAACGGGATAAGTTCAACCTGCCCAAGCTTTGAGGGAAATGCCAAGCTTTACATAAGAAATATGCATATAGGCCTTTTGTTGTGTTAACCTTTTTCTCATTCCTATGGGTAAATAAATAGTACTTTGTTTTGAAGAAGTTACCTGCTGCTCCTGAAAGGAAGTTTCTTTCAAGTTCCAAACCCAGTTGTACCTGCTCAAGAAACATGGTTAGTAAATGAATGCTGCAGTCCGGTACCCAACCAGAGAATGGAGGAATTCCAAAATTCCACCCAGAGAAGAGTGAAAGCACAGGGCTTGTCACTCACTGGAAAGGGTTCACTAAGTTAGGGAGATATTTAAGAGGGTCAAAGATGCAGCTTGCCCTGTAATTGTGACACTGCTATATACTTTTCTGTTGAAGGTATCTTTTTTAGCATGTCATTCTCCCAAGAGTTTCTGTGCTGAAACCTATTTATTATTATTTATATTACACTAGCACCTAGAGGTTCCAAACGAGATCAGATCCTCGTTGTGCTAGGCACTGTAAAGGTGCATAGAAAAGAGAAGTCCCTGCCCCCAAAAGCTTACAATATAAATAGACAAGTTACACAAAGGGTAGGAGGAAAAACCGAGGCACAGAGAGGTGAAGTAACTTTCCCAAGGTTGCAGAACTAGGAACAGAGCTCACATTTCTTGGGTCCCACTCCAGTGAACTACATTGCATGTCCTAAACATGCAACAGATAGCAATCAGTTTATTTAGAGTATGTTAGTAAAAGGAAGCCAGAAAATGATCAACTTTTTGTAGTCTTCTGACTTGCTGTGTTAGATCTCACAATGTTTATCCTTGAAAATTTAAAAGTTATAATAGAACAATTTCCTTATGTTCCCTGGGAAAAAATAGTTTCCTTTGCTGCCCAGTGCCCTTAAATCACTTTCCATTTTCATTCCTTTCTAATTCTGAAATTAGTAAGCAATAATATCAAACTATTCTTTGTGTGTAAGCAATGCTGGTTTATTTTTCTTTGTCTTTGTTGTATATTTAAATCCTTAACTTCTGATTATAATCAGGCTTAGCAATGTTTAGCTTGTCTTAGATGTGAGCTGTGGTTCAAATAGCCTTGGGAGCCATTGTCCTGGAACATCTCATGTTTCCAAAAAAAAAAAGAGAGAAAGAGAGAGAGAAGTCTGGTAAGTGTTTTAAAAACACTTTTTTTTTACTGAGTTCAGGCCACGACCTTATTTATCTGTGTCCTCTCTTGATCCTTTCACCTCACTTTGCTTTTGTAGGACTTTACCAGCTTTAGACATGCACTGTCTGTGTCCCAGAATGTTTGTAATCTGCAATTTTGTTCTTGAGACAACTGATCCTGCAAACAGAGAGCAGTTAAAGTAGATGCTGATTGCTTAATTAAAAGAAACAGTGAGATGAGACACTGAAATATGCCGGAAAGCTTGGTATGATATCACTTAGACATGTTTAAAATGTTGCATTTGATTTGATTTGACCAATGTGATTTAAAAAAAAGTGTTAGTCATGTGGTATTGGTCAGATAACAAGCATGAAATGCTTACATATAAACCTGCTTTTAAACTCACAAATATGGGCCATAGTCTTATTTATACTAAGGACTGTACACTGCCAGAATGGAGTGTAGGGAACTTAGTGTAAAAAAGACTCAGGCCCATAGTCCTGTTTAAGATCACATTTTGAACATATTGGTGAAAAAAATCTACAAAAAATACTGATCAAAGTTGTAGTATTTTTATACTTTCAAATGGAATAAAGGATAAATGGATAAATTGCCTGAACAAAATAATTGTTAGGCTTTCATAAAAGTATTTTACCTAGTCCTTTAGTAGAATTTAAACAGTTCTTTCCCGTTCATGCTAACTTCAGAAAAAGCTGCTTTAGAAAAGATTTGGACCCTCACCCAAGGTTTCCCTGTGTGTTAATGGAGACCTTTTCTGCACTGATTTTTTTTAAACCAATGTTGTTCTACCAATCCAAAACTCTATAGTGAATTTGCTTTTTTCTAGTGCAGCACAACCTGCCCTGATGTTGCTTACACCAAATCTGTAGCATAGACTTGATGCGAACAGTGCAGCTTACATACAACCGCAGGTAAACTATACTTTATATCCGTTCAGTGCATATACAATAGTAGTTTTCACCTGTGCAACTATCACTCTGTTGCTACTCTAGTGCAAATAATTCTGTTTTAGCTGAGGCCTAAGGCTGCTAGTGATTTCAGTCATGATCTGGAGAATTGGTTCTTTAGACATTTTTACATGCCAATTGAGTTTGTGGCCCTTTTCTCTTAGCGTTGTATTTATCATTCATTGTATTTTACTTGTCCCAAAGCAAGGGGTTGGAAAAGGCAGAACTCCTCACATTGTCATCCACCAAACTGACCAATATTTTCAAATTAATTTTAGGGAGATTTGTCGTGGTACTCTGTCATGGTGGAGGGGCAGCCGGGCCAAACCTGAGCAATGTTGAGAACCCATGCACCAGGTCGCAATGCCACTCGCTCAGATTTGGCACAGCCACCCCCCATTGTGATGTCAGTATTATTACTTTCCTCATGAGCTTGTGTCTGGGGGTGAATCATGGTTGTGTAATAAAGCAGACTTGTCTGTAGGACCTCTGCCTCATTTGTTGTGCATAGTGTATGGGGCAAAAGATTGCGGGAAGAGACAGGATGGTCTCATGGTTAAGGCAGTTGAATAGTGCCCTGGAGAACTGAATTCTATCCCTGCCTCTGCCACAGGGTTTCTGTGTGATGCTAGGCAACGCCCTTAAACCAAACTTTTCACAGGTGGTTCCTAATTGTGTGGTGTTCTTCAAATGGATGCATATGTGTATTCCATTCAAATGTGTGCACACCTAACTTGCTGGAGCCAGAGTTTTCTGCAGCAGTATCTCTGTGGGCAGCACATGTGCCCCCAGGCATTAACCTGCTCCTCCCACAGTTACTTTTCACTGTCTGTGGCCTAAGTTGGAATTCCCCAGGTGGTTTATCTCATGGTTTTCATCTGTGTCATCGGCTAGTTTAGCTTTCCCTTTATCTGTAAATAGTTAGTTACCAGTTAGTACCTGTCAATTAAAGGTTTTTTTTATTTTTTAAAGTTTGTTTTATTGTTCAGTGATTTTTCTGTGCTAGGCACAATTGATATGCAGCGCTTTCTGGAGTTTAAGCACTGTACGTCATGTGAGATCTCTTTCCTGAATAGTGATGCCCATACGCAGTGCTATTTATGTCTTGGTGAGGGGCACATTAAGGAGAGGTGAAGCCTCTGTCACTCTTTCTTTCAAGAGAAGAATGCAAATTTCTAGAGATACCAGATTCAGGCACCATCTCATGGAGGTAGGTGATGTGGTCTGCCTCAGCTCTGAGCCCCTCAGGACACCACCCAGCCTTCCATACATAGGCTACAAGTATGTCTGTGGTTGTCTTGGACAGACCCCTGAACTCATTTTCATTTTCATGAGAAAAAGAGGTTGGTCTTCTCCAGGGCCTCCTCAAGAAAAGGACATAACAAGAGAGATGGCTCACTCACAGCTGAAGAAGAGTTCTTCTTTGTGAAAGGAATCACAACATCATTGGTAGTCATCCAGTACCCAGGGTAGAGGTGAGCCATCAACCCATGGCTCCCCGGTACTACCTCTGGTACTGAAGTACTCCATGCTGTTGACTCCAATACCATCTGCAGGATGATCATTGAGTCCAGTAGCAATGGATGCTGTTTCATTGCCGGCCTTTTTGGTACCAACAACCCTGCAAGTTTGTAGGGCAGTACAGGGTTTGCTTTGTCTCTCATGCGTTCAGGAGATGATTGCTTTGTCAGCCCCTCCTTTGATACTGGGTCCGTCTGTCTCTTCAGCTCCAGTGCAGAAGCAGTTTGTGGTACAATGCTAGGACCAGCTAAGAAGTATTGCAGATGCTCGACTCATTCTCCAGTACTGTCTTTGATACCGGCACTCACTGTAAGCATCAGTGCAGTCATAGGCCTCTGTTTTGGTGTTGGACTCTTGTTCTTCACTAACAGTGTCAGTATTGTGGCAATCATCCACTTTGTTACCAATTCCATGGTACTGAGTACAAGGTCTTTCCTAGCACCATCTCAAGACATTGTACCATTGTCTTCTTGTGAGGTGTTTACAGTACTGACTGTCATACCTGCCTCGGTACTGATGTTGATGTCTTCACAATGGGTTCAAAATTGATCAGGTCATCTAGTGGACCAATCAGACTTTGTACCACTGGTGCCTGATTCTGGTGACTCATTGAAATCTAGCTTGGTGTCTTCCAGGAGTTTGCCATCCCCCCACAGACACAGATGGTCTAACAGATCATCCAGACTGCCTCCAGACAGGGAGTATCAGTCCCAGGAATAGGACAGAACATACAACAGGGAAAGATCACTCTGGCCAGATTCTTACTGGCCCCTGATACTTTATACTCTTCCTAAGTGGCCAATTTGGAATGCTTGGGGTGTCTTTCATCCCCACCCAGAACACATGATGACAAAACTTCCAGAGGCATCTGTTTTTGAAGTACGGAAAGATACTGTTTCCCCCAGAGCAGCCAGTGTACCAGGTGGATCCCTTGCCTGGGGAGTAGAATTTATCACAGGAGGATCCATTTGCTCCCATAAACCTGTCTTCTTCCTTGCCTGATGACTTGGTGATCTCAGAATCTTCTTCACTTCTAGATGATTAAGTCACTTCTGAGAAGAATGGCTGCATCTTTGGGCATCCAGGCAGAGCTTAAGAAAGAAAACACTCACGAGTTTTTAGAAATTTTTGGGTTTCTGTCCTTGCAAAGGTAGCCATCCCAAATAATGAGGCTCTTCTAGAACTGAAGACTTGTAGTCAATCTGACATGTATTGCAGCACTGTACCAATGACAGCCAGAAAGTGCAATAATTATAAACTCTGTGAAAATGATGAGTGTGTTTTCATTATCCAAATTCACAGAAATGCAAAAAGAAAACAAACTGCATAAGTAGTGAAAAATAAAATATTTTAAAATATTTCAAGTTTAATAAGCTATTATGATTAATAGTAAAGCAGGTGAGCTACTTTAGAATATAATTTTAACCTGGTAGTGTCCCTTTAAGATTATTTGATTTTTTTTTTTGCATGTGACCTCATGTTACCTTTTTAAAATGACAACACAATCCTTTCCATGCCAACAAATGGGATGGCATAGACACATTCTGAGATTCCATATTATTGAATTGCTGTTGGAAGCATCCAGTGGGAAAAGGTCTCAGTCTGTGTGGAATAAATAAATAAATAAAATCGATGGGACTCTAAGGAAACTGAATAAACCCTCCATAATAAGTACTACTGATGCTGATCCACAAACACATCAGAGGTAAATGTAATTTCTGTTCAAACAGCCTATTAATTTTTATAGTGGGCTTGCTCTTTAAAAGTGTGTGTGTGTGTGTGTGTTTTGCTTTGTTTTTGTTGTTGGGGTGTTAGGATTTTTTTTATTTTTTTTTTGGCTCTTTTTGTTTGTTTTTATTGTGACTTCTGAGTTATTTTAAAGTTTGCTGAAAAGAACCTAGATTCAGAGTATTAGGGGAGTGGAAATCAACCCAAACCATTTGGAAATCTCTAATGTTGATGTAGTGGAAGAGTAGAGAGATCAGTTCTTGGATGCACTAGCCTAATATTTATACAGTTTTGTCTTTGCTTGCCATTGTTTTTATGCAAACGTAAAAGTATGAAAGCCAGGGTGAAAAATGAAAGGTAAGATGTTTGATCAAATTATATCTTACATACTGCTTTAAAACCTAAGTTGATTTTCTTTCTTTCCTGAACCTGTTTTATAATTAATGATTATCTCAAAAATATGGACTTATGATAAGCTAAGGAGGCATGATGTGTTCTTTCAGTTTTCTATGTACATTAATACCAAGGGGATATCATAATTAATTTTTATCACTTGGTTTAAATACACTTGCAAGAAACTAGACCAAAATGAACAAGAAAAATTTGGAAGAGGGGAATTTAATGTCTAATATTTTACTAGTTCTCCTTTTGTGAATTGGGACTTGTTTTAAACCAAGCTAAAAAATTAATGATCTAAGAAATATTGTTTCATTTAAAACTGTTGAAATGGTGTTGGGACGTATGTGTATGTATATGGAGTTATATACACAGTGCATAAGGATATTTGGTTCTTCTTCTGCCTAACGAGGAAGATCTTGTAAAAAAACCATGGTACTTTATCAGAAAAGAAGACTTGCAGGGCACAAACGTTTCCACACTTTGAGGAAGTAATGAGGGAAAAATCACTGATTTACAGAAGAGAAGAAATTGCAGGCACACTTTTTACAACTTTTCTATTCTGAAATTTGAATTATTTGCCTGAACTGTGTTTAAAGGAAATATGTCACCTTTGACTTAGCCTTCATGAGATGAAAATACTTATTCTTCATATGTAACTGTCTAACCAGTGGTAAAATGTCCGTTTCATTAAATATACTCTACCCTTTTTGAAATTAAATTAATAAAATGGCTTCATGATCTTCCCATTACAGATGGGGTGTTAGACACATTTGTATAAGAGAATAACAAGTAACATTGTAAATTTGGCTAGAATAAACAAGAAAATCATGTATCTAATAGGATTTGTAAGTGTAAAAGATGAAGTAAAGGCTTGAAACAGTGAAAAAAAATTATGTTCTGAATACTGTTTGTTACATTAACATCTTTAAATTTTAGTTACTGTATCTTCTTTTCTTACCTAGCTAGGGGATTGTCAGGCCCTATTATAATACATGTAACTCATTGTAATTTCTCTATATGTGTATCTGACAGCTTTAATATCCTATTAACTGACATCCTTGTTCGGTTGAAAACTCTCTTTTTGTAAAAGGAGTGCTCAGATACAGGGTTTTGCAGCATATTCTGGGAATTGAAGTTTTAGTGCTTTGTCTGGTACCAGAGCATTTTTGTCTTTGCTACAAACATCAGCACCAGGAAAGCCTATGCTCAATGTTGATTGTTTAGTACAGTATACTTTTAATTATAGTTTCAAGAATATAAGCTGAATTCCTAGAAAATGATGAAAGGGCAGCTGTTTTTCTTTACGAATATTATTTTTAACAAAATAAGCTTCAGCTGGCTTGGCTTATTTTCCTTCCAGTTTTGGAGATGCACAAGTTTAAATCTGGCAAATTGCATAGACCTCTAATTAATGTAGTCAAAGTTAAATAAAGCTGTAAACCTCTTATTCATAATTGGTAAATTGCTGTACTTCAAAATCAGATTTTATCAGTGGCACCTCTTCGGATTGGATCTGCTATCTTTGCATTTATCAAATGGGGAACTGTGAAGGGTGATTTTGAACCTCAAACACCTATCAGTTTTGATATGTGGGAATAATTTTGAGGATTTTTCCCATAAAACCAATCAGGGCAAACAGATAACTGTACAGATAATACAATAAGGGATTAGTGAACAATAAGCCACAAAGTGATATCCCATATAGTCAATCAATCCTTCTTCATAGTTAATAGAATTAAAAGATCCAGTTGTCCTCTGCTTGCGAAAGGAGTAATACATTCTAGTGAAGCCTGTTCGTGTATTCAAATATTAATTTGTTTACTATGGAAAGGAGAGTGTTAGTGTAGTTTTTACTCCCACTACATCAGTTTAACCTTTAGGTTAATATGATAAGATAGCTGTTTTGGTCCTTTTGTATGTATATACTCTTACCTTGTACATTAAAGGAGCACAGTTGCTAGTTTTGTGAGAGACAGTGGTGTTGAATGGTGTTAATACAACACACAAGTCCATTTCTGAGGTCAGATTATGTATTTAAATTATGTATTGGCTTTTCGATGCTGCTTATTGCCCTAATATCTGAGCAGCTTACAAATAGCAAGAGATTTATTCTCATAACATCCCTGTGAAATAGGGAAGTGTTTTCCTTACTGTACAGATGGGTTAACTGAGGCACAGAGAGATTGATTTACCTACAGTCATACAGGAAGACTGTGGGAGAACTGGGAATAGAATCCAGGTCTCCTGAGTCCTGGTTTAATGCCTTAAGCAGGAGACTGTCCTTTATTTTCCAAACTATGTATGAACTGTTTTAGAAATCTGTGAGTTTCTATTTGTCCATCCCTATGGTATCTCAGCACCAGAGTGGCCTTTTCTTGCTTTGAACAACAGGTGTACTAACTGTGACTAAACATGATTTAACACAAGCCCTTTAATGTACAAGATATTTGCCACATTAGATACTGTAACTTCTCACTATGCGTCTTTCAAATAAGACTCCATTTTAGGTGTTCTGAAATATAGACTATAAGTCATTGTATCTAGGAATAAATTAAGTATAAAAACCAGGCAAACTCACTTTGTTTAAAATGAAACAAATACATGCTCAACTGTATATTAAATGTCTGAACAAAAAACAGTGCCTTTCTGAGCCCAACTGGTGGTGACTTACTGCCTGTAAAATATTACTATCTATATGATTCTCAGGCTATAGGAACAGCGTTTTCTGGAGTGAAAATTTGCTAAGGCCCTGTCTACAATGGCAAGTTTCTGCACAGTAAAGCAGCTTTTTGCGCTGTAACTCCTGAGGTGTACACGCTGCCAAGCCACTTAGTGCGTAGAAACTGCTCAGTTGTAGCACTTTAAAAAACCATCCCAACGAGAGACGTACAGCTTTCTGCACCGGGACTAGAGCGCTGCACTGCCAGTATAGACTCCGTGGCGATTACAGTGCTGCAATTGGCCTCCGGGAGGTGTCCCGCAATGCCTTTTGTCACCTCTCTGATCATTAGTTTGAACTCTACTGTCCTGCGCTCAGGTGACCAACTGTCATCCCCACCCTGTAAATTCTTTTGGAAATTTGAAAGTCCCCTTCCTGTTTGCTCAGTGATGCACTCAGTGGTCTTAGCGCATCTTTCCAGGTCACCGTGCCTGCTCCACACACCAGGCAATCCCCCCTGGATGCCCCCTTAGAGCAATTCTGAGCTGCTGGACCTCATCAGCATTTGGGGAGAGGAGGCCGTCCAGTCCCAGCTGTGTTCCAGCTGTAGGAATTATGATACCTTCAGACAGATTTCACGATGCATGACAGAAAGGGTCCAAGACCGGGACACATTTCAGTGCAGGGTCAAAGTGAAGGAGCTGCAGAACACCTATCACAAGGTGCAGAAGACAAACCGCGGCTCCGGTGCTGCACCCACAAGCTGCCAGCTCTACAAAGAGGTGGACAAAATACTCAGTGGCAACCCCACCTCCACTGTGAAGGCCCCTGTGGATAATTGGGTGGCTTGTGTGCCAGTTGAGAGTGGCCCAAGCCAGGAGGACGAAATTGTGAATGAGGATGTGGAGGGGAAGAGGGACCCAGAGGCAGAGGATGACTTGGAGGCCAGAGAGGCATGCAGCCAGAAGCTCTTTTCTATCCCGGAGGAGGGTAGCCAGTCACAGCTGTCGGAGCTTGACAAAGCACAAACAGGAGAGGAGGCCCCTGGTAAGTGGCTTTGATTTTGGGAATCGCTGAAGCGAGTTGTTGGGGACAGGAGGGTTGCAGAAAGCAGTCTTGTCTCCCACCGCATGCCTAGTCTGAGCGGCGGAACAGACTGTTGATTGACTCCCTCACTTCATGGGAATCTCCCTCAGAGATTTCCAGGAAACTCTCATAGAGATATTGGGCAATCTGCTGCTGCAGGTTCTTCGGCAGAGCTGCTTTGTTTCTTGCCCCATTGATGGTAACTTTCCTGCACCACTGTGCCATCACAGGGGCAGAAGGGGGGATCATTGCTGCACACAGGTGAGACGCATAGGGGCCAGGGCGGAAGCCACAGGCTTGGAGAAGACCCTCCCTTGGTTCCCTGCTCACCCTCAGCAGTGAAATATCTTCCATAATGATCACATTCTATGGAAAGTGTGGGGGCAGGAATGATTGTCAGCCTCTCCCCCCCCCCCCCGCCTACAGTGCTAGCTCTCCCCAAGAGCAATGTGCCCAGTGTACAGCAGGATCCAGGAAGAGAGATTTACCCTGCCTATGCGGCTACTCACCATTTTGGGGTCCTGTGGCTCATTTGTGCTTGCCTGGGGTCAGCCAGTTAGTGACAGGTGTGTGAGCACTGGCTGTGTTTTAAGTCACTGAATCAGTGTTATCTGTGTTGCAAACAATACTGCTTCTGTTAAATGTTGCATTTAAACTTCACAGAGATGACCGCTTTGTTATCGGCGGCTGGACGGCTGCACAGAATTAGAAAGTGGCCAAGAAGAGCTAAGGAGGACTTTCTGCATGATGTTATGATGCACTCCGCTGCCAAGAAACAGGAATTGAAGGAATGGCAGGACAGCGAGAAGAGGGACCGAAAGGAGAATGTGGCATACCAGAATTAAGCCACGGAGCGGCTCTTAAAGGTTAGGTAGCGCCAAGCAGACACAATACAGGCGATACTAGCTCTTCAAACCGAGCAGCTCCATGCCCGCCCTTCCCTTCAGCCTCTGTCACAAAACTCTTTCCCATGCACCCTCCAGACACCGCCAATACACTCTTATCAACCTCCTGGCTCCAGTCTATACCATGGCATTCCACTTCTCCTCCCTCACAGTCCAGCATTGTGGACTCCCACTGCACTCAACACCCATCCCTCTGCAGTTTGGTTCTGCTGAAGTACAGTACCTGCTGCAGTGTACTCTAAAGGAGAAGGTTGGATATGATCCCTGGACATATACAAATCTTTAGCTGTCCCAGGACCACTCCTCCTCCTGGGACCTTCCCTTCCCCCATTCCCATCCCTGCTGACATTTTTTTTTTTGTTTGACTCTCTCCTCTGGTTGTTGTCTTTTAATAAAAGAATTGTGTTGGTTTGAAAGCAATCTTTGGTCTATTAATTAAAAGCAAAAAGAGCCCTGCAAAGCAACATACAATTACGTTAATCTCTCTTATTGCATCATATGCACCAATCACCTCCTAGCATTACAAGCACTGCAATCCTGAGCATAGCAACAAATATTAGTGGCTTTCAGCTTCAAATAGCAGTTTCCCCATGCTGTGCACCTGTAATAGCCCTGGTCTTTGGCTGTTCAAACTCAGCTTCAGGCGCTGAGCCTCTGTGGTCCGGCGCTGAGTGAAGCTTTCACCCTTCCCTTCACAAATATTATGGAGCGTACAGCATGCAGCTATAAGCATAGGAATATTGTCAGTGGCCAGGTCCAGCTTCCTATCAAGGCAGCGCCAGCGGGCTTTTAAACAGCCAAAAGCACACTCAACAGTCATTTTGCATTTCCTCAGTCTATTGTTGAACCACTCCTTGCTGCTGTCAAGTTGCCTCGTGTCAAGGTTCCTTCCCCACTCTGAACTCTAGGGTACAGATGTGGGGACCTGCATGAAAACCTCCTAAGCTTACTTTCACCAGCTTAGGTTAAAACTTCCCCAAGGTACAAATTAATTTTACCCTTTGCCCTTGGAATTTCCACTGCCACCACCAAACTTTAACTGGGTTTACTGGGAAACGTAGTTTGGACACGTCTTTCCCCCCAAAATCCTCCCAACCCTTGCACCCCACTTCCAGGGGAAGATTTGGTAAAAATCCTCACCAATTTGCATAGGTGACCACAGACCCAAACCCTTGGATCTTAGAACAATGAAAAAGCATTCAGTTTTCTTACAAGAAGACTTTTAATAGAAGTAAAGGAATCACCTCTGTAAAATCAGGATGGTAGATACCTTGCAGGGTAATTAGATTCAAAACACAGAGAATCCCTCTAGGCAAAACCTTAAGTTACAAAAAAGACACACAGACAGGGATAGTCATTCTATTCAGCACAGTTCTTTTCTCAGCCATTTAAAGAAATCATAATCTAACACATACCTAGCTAGATTACTTACTAAAAGTTCTAAGACTCCATTCCTGTTCCCTCCCTGGCAAAAGCAGCATAGAGACAGCCACAGACCCTTTGTTTCTCTCCCTCCTCCCAGGTTTCGAAAGTATCTTGTCTCCTCATTGGTCATTTTGGTCAGGTGCCAGCGAGGTTACCTTTAGCTTCTTAACCCTTTACAGGTGAGAGGATTTTTCCTCTGGCCAGGAGGGATTTTAAAGGGGTTTACCCTTCCCTTTATATTTATGACACCCCGTGTATAGTTTCATAAGTCACGGCATTAAGGAGTAGGCGGGGTCTCCCAGGATCTCAATGGGCATTTCGACTTCCCATCTTCTGGTGATCTTCTGGTCCAGGAAGAAAGTCCCTGCTTGCAGCTTCCTGAACAGGCCAGTGTTCCAAAAGATGCGTGCATCGTGCACCTTTCCAGACCAGCCTGTGTTAATGTCAGTGAAATGGCCACGGTGATCCACAACCGCCTGGAGAACCATTGAGAAATACCACTTGCGATTAGTGTATTTGGTGGGTAGGTGGGCTGGTATTAGAATTGGAATATGCATGCCATCTATCGCCCCTACACAGTTAGAGAAGCCCATTTGTGCAAAGCCATCCACAATGTCTTGCACGTTGCCAAGAGTCATGGTCTTTCAGAGCAGGATGCAATTAATGGCCCTGTGCACTTCCATCAATATGAGTTCAATGGTTGACTTTCCTACTCTGAGCTGGTTAGCGACCGATTGGTAGCAGTCTGGAATAGCCAGCTTCCACAGTGCAATCGCCACGTGCTTCTCAATGTTGCACTTCTCTTGCCTTTGTAGTCTAAGGAATAACTCCACTGCCACTTGTGACGTGTTATTCAGAGCAAGCAGCATACTGGTGAACAGTGCAGGGTCCATTCCTGCAGCCCGAAGAGGCTGGGCGCGCAGTACACAAACCGTTGAAAGATGGAGCCACATGTGGACAGAAGCACAGGGATTGTTGGATACGAAGCGATACGTCATGGGGCATTGGGACAGGACCCAGAATGCCCTGTGACCCCCTCCGCCTTCCCACAACTCTTAGCAGCAGAAGAGAAAGAGGTGCTCTGTGGAGTAGCTGCCCAGAGTGCACCGCTCCAAATACCGCTGCAAGTGCCACAAGTGTGAACACGCTTGACAACAAAAATGATTAGGGGTCTGGAACACATGAGTTATGAGGAGAGGCTGAGGGAGCTGGGATTGTTTAGCCTGCAGAAGAGAAGAATGAGGGGGGATTTGATAGCTGCTTTCAACTACCTGAAAGGGGGTTCCAAAGAGGATGGCTCTAGACTGTTCTCAATGGTATCAGATGACAGAACGAGGAGTAATGGTCTCAAGTTGCAGTGGGGGAGGTTTAGATTGGATATTAGGAAAAACTTTTTCACTAAGAGGGTGGTGAAACACTGGAATGCGTTACCTAGGGAGGTGGTAGAATCTCCTTCCTTAGAGGTTTTTAAGGTCAGGCTTGACAAAGCCCTGACTGGGATGATTTAACTGGGAATTGGTCCTGCTTCGAGCAGGGGGTTGGACTAGATGACCTTCTGGGGTCCCTTCCAACCCTTATATTCTATGATTCTATTGCGCAGGACAACAGCGGTTTCCATTCAGCACTCTCTGAGAGGTGCTGTTGCCAGCACTGTAACTTTGCCAGTGTAGATGTGCCCTAAGTTAAATGCCCAAATGACTCTCCTTTCTTAAGGTGCTACATCAGATACAAAATGCTTTTGCCTCTACCAAAATGTGCTCAAGCAAAGTTGGAGTACATGTTTGGATAGACAGCTGCTAAGGTTGTAACGTCCATACTCCTGCTTCAGCACAATCTGTGGTATACTATCAACATTTCTTTAAGTTACTCTGTGAAACTTGGAATGTTCAGATTCTTAAACTCATAAGGAAGCTTTTCATATTTTAAGCTAAGTGGAAATTGTCCTTTCTCTAACAGCTTATGTTCCATAGAAGAAATGCTATGGTTGTAGTTGTGCATTTATAGTGGGTTACTCAACATAGTAATTAGGCCCCCATTACATAATTCAGAAATACAATTCCTCACAAAAGGTGATTGTGAAACACAACTTTTGTCTCCATATTGTGATAAGGCAATCTCAAGTTGATAATACTATGGGTAGTCGATTATAGAATTTCAGAAGGCCAGAACAAATCTGAGTCTTGCATTGTTCCCTAGGGGAGGGATGACAGTGACTGAGGAGGATCTTCAGAAGCAGCAAATTCCACAGCCCTCCACAAAAACTATCCTCTCTCTATAAGTTCCATGCTGGAGACAATCAACAAAAGTATGCCTTATTGATTACAGCAGCAGCCTGTTGATTGAGAAGATATCTTTGGAGTAGTCAGATCTTAGCGCATTTAGGACTTTGAATAGATAAATATTAGAGCCTTCAAAGCCAGTGCAGGTAATGGTGCTTTTAAAGTGTTTGACCTATTGGCCTGTCTAGAAGGTCACCTACTCCACTCAGAACCTGCTGCAGTTTCTGAGTGGATTACAAGTGCAACAGTAGGTTTAAACACTTTCTGCCTGGATGTGGACAAAGGCAGTTGCATAGATTAGTATCCAAGATGAAGGAGTAGTCTTACTCTTAAAAAAAAATTCTTATTTTTTTTTTATTTTCTTCATCCTTTTGTGGTTCCCATATTTTTAGTCCATGTCATTGAGAATTCTGGTTTATCATTGGTTCAGAGATCTGGATCTATCCTTGTTACCCATTTATCTTCATATCAGAAGAAATGGAAATTTTCAAGAGCCTGAACCCGAAACTTAAAGTGAACCGTAAGGGCAAGAGTGGGGGGGGTAAGGGAAGTTTAACTAACTTTTTCCCGACACCCTTTAAATTTTGTCTGTGAGACAAACTTGTAGTGCTCAGTTTGCATAGTGTTTTGCTACCTGTCAGTTAATTTTCAGGAGCACTAAAGAGACTATGGTATGTATTTTTAAAAAGTAGCTTCTTAAATAAGAGTGGAATATGAGTAACTTATTACAGGAAAATCCCCCTTAAGTGTTGAAGTCAAGTTAAAAATGTATTCTTTATTCTTTCACAACTACATATACACAGACAGACTCCCTGCTTATGACATTGCAGCGTAGATTACAATGGAATTCATGCTGCTAGGAAAGGAAAAAAAATAAGAATTTACCAAGAATTTACTTGGAATCTTTAACATTTCTTGGAACAAATATTCTGAGTCAGGAATCAAAACGTTCCATCTCTCTTTGCCATATATGAAAGAGGGAGAGAAAAAGCACTCTCATGGCATGATAGGAGATCTAACTGAAGGAAGATGAGACTCTAAAACCTAAAATTTATTCTTGGTTGATTTAGTTGTGCTTAAAACAAATCCATTTTAGTATTTTATATGCTTACTATGCACTACAGCTGAAACTTTTATTGCTGATGTAGACTTCAGCACCTTGACTCCTAACTTATGTAAATGCTATTACCATGTAAAATATCTCAGTAGTCTTGTTGAAGGTAACAGATTAATTTTATTAGATTTAATCAGATTATTTTTTCAGAGTAATGAATTCCAGTAACATACAATATTACTTCTTAAAAATGAGAATCAGTATTAGTTTGCAGATCATTCAGCAACATTGAGTACTCTCCAATTTTTTCTTTGATAGTCCTGTCCTCAGTGTATAGGTGTCATTATGGTATTCAATTTGAGAGCTAAAGAACAGGAGTTAGAGTAAATAGAGCTTGGAGTGTCCCCAAAATACAATACCTTATTGCCTTAAATCATAGATTACAAAGTAAGTGTAGCTTAATTTGTTTGATTATATAACTCATTTTTGTTCCCACATCCAGTTTGAACAAATTTTTGCAATTAACTTTTCTTTATTAAAATTAAAAATCAATCATTAATTTAACTTCTTGGTGAGTTTATCCAAAGAGATCTAAATTGCTGTTTGTTAATCACTTGAAGTGGTAATTTGCCATCCTTCAGTAATGTAATTTATATATTATATGATTGATATAATTGAATAGCATTAGAATATTGGGCCAGGTCCTGGGGACCAGTTATGTTGCATGCATCATAGTTCTGGAGGGAAAGAGCCGGGGAGCTGGTAAGCCAAAGTAGGCTGCTGGTAAATCACACTGGTATTGGGACCAATTATACGGTCCCTGACACAAAACAAAGCAGTCTCAGGACTCTTTTGTCTTATTATTGGCTGCCTATGACCCCTTTCTTCCTCCCCTATCCCTCCATGAGTTGTGTGGCAGTTGGGGATTGGATGGAAGTTGTAGCTCCCTAGCCACTACCCCTTTCCTAGCCACATCTCATATTGTGGGGACAATAAAAAGAGACTATGCTTGCTCTATGCCTCCTGAGCATTGCTTAGGAAGCCAGTTAAACTGGTTTTAAGTCTACCTTGCACTGCCAGAGCAGTGCAAACAAGCCTCAGTAAGTCCATAATCTAGCCCAGTGTTGTAACCATGGGTCAAATGCCATTAACCTTCAATCTGAATTTACCATAGTTAGCAGGTATACAAGATCAGCCCCTACCTTGATGACTTTACAGTCATTAAGACAGACATAGACAAGACAAGATAAAACAGTAGGTGAGCTGATTCAGAACACAGGTGAAAATATGTATTTTAATAACTGAAGAGGATTAGAGTTTGTGTTTTGTGTGGTAGAACTGAGTGAGCCTTTACAACATTGAATGTGGATGAGTGGGTATTTGTTGCACTGGGATTGGAAGATTATTCTAAGCGTAAAAGGCAGCATTGGAAAAGGCACAGTATTTAGGTAGCTTTGACTCCATTGTATAAACATAACTTCTGCAATTTCAAAGGTAACGTCTGCTAAATGGCTGTCTTTGATATTTAGGTTAGGTATCTTGATTGTTAATTGGTAGTTCACACAGAAAAAAAAATTCTTCCACATGTTAAATAAGATCCCTTATGAAATAAGTGTGCAGGCACCAACGTCACCATGTCATAATTACATGAAGTTACGCCAGATACAAGTACTGGAATTAAATTACAGAATGCATGCAAAGGGATATGGTCTTTTGGAGAACAGCCAGAAGACAAGTATATAAAGCAAAATCAGCTTTTCACTCTGGTTATTTCCTTGTTTGCTGAAAGAAAGGTAGTGAGGTGCAAGACCTCATTTCTCAGGTTTGCTGTATACCTACCCTGTAAATTCCCATTACAGAGTTGAAAAAAATTCCCAATTAGAACTGTTTTAGGAACAGAAAAGCTCTCAAATTGGCTGATTCACCAGTTTGGCTGCCTATAATTCTCTTGCTGATGAAATAGGGTGTCAGACTCTCAGCGATCTTTTGGGTAATTAGTACCAGAGTCCTGCTTAGTGTTCAATACCCATGGCAATGTTTTTTTTATATGCTCGTTGGTTAGCTTTTTACTAAGCTGGAAATAGTTTTCTGATATGTTACTGTGGGGCACACAAATACAAATGTACTGTATAGAGTACAGTATTTCCATAAACCATACAGGGAAGTAAGATCCTTGTTCCATTACTGTGATTAATTGTCCTGTTTACCCACTTGCTTGTTCCGCTCCATGCAATAAAATATGACCATCTCCTTCCACTGATCTTCTGTCTTTGATCTGATGTTAGCTATCCTGTCCATAATGCAAATCTAGTGGATATCTGCAAATCACAATATGTTAGCGGCCCACACAGCCCCCTTTATAATTTGTAGGTTTCTTTCTTTACAAAATTCTCCACATCTGAGGGTGAGGAATTTTCCTTTTATCCCCAAAGCTTGCATATTAAAACATATAGGCTGGTCCTGGAAAAGCGAGTCTTCATATATTGTAATCATAGAATCATAGGACTGGAACGGACCTCGAGAGGTCATCTAGTTCAGTCCCCTGCACTCACGGTAGGACTAAGTATTATCTAGACCAGCGGTTTTCAACCCTTGGGCCACATGAGGCCCAATTAGCATACAGCTGTGGCCCATCTCAGCTGTGTGCTAAAGGCCCCAGGTGTGCCCGGAGTCCCAGGTTCCCAACTGCCCGGGGGGAGGGGTCTGGGCTGCCCCGCTGTCTAGTTCAAGGGATTGGGCTCCCGATGGGACCTGCAGGGTTGGGGGCTCAGGGCTCCCTGCTGACCCTGGGGGTTTACAAGTTCTGGGGTCCAGGGCAGCCACCTGGCCCTGCAAGTGCCGGAGGCCAGGGCAGCTGCGTGGCTGGGGACCGGGCCAGGCAGCCGGACCGCCCTGTGTGGCAGGAGTCCCACAGGCTCTGAGATCTGGAGCATCTGCACAGAGGGGGACCGGGGCGGGCAGTCAGCCAGCTCCCGGGTTGGCGGCAGCGGCCCATGCGGAAAGCGTCTGGGGCTACAGGGTCGGGGTCTGGGCTGCCACTGCCCGGCCCCTGCGGCCCATGTTACACATTGTGGGCCGCATATGTGGCCCACAATGTGTAATATGTTGAGAACCACTGATCTAGACCATCCCTGACAGGTGTTTGTCTAACCTGCTCTTAAAAATCTCCAGTGATGCAGATTCCACAATCTCCCTAGGCAATTTATTTCAGTGTTTAGCTACCCTGACAGTTAGGAAGTTTTTCCTATTGTCCAACCTAAAGCTCCCTTGTTGCAATTTAAGTCCATTGCTTCTTGTCCTATCCTCAGAGGTTAAGCAGAATAACTTTTCTCCCTCCTCCTTGTAACAACCTTCTATGTTCTTGAAAACTGTTATCATGTCCCCTCTCAGTCTTCTCTTTTCCAGACTAAACAAACCCAATTTTTTCAGTCTTCCCTTATAGGTCATGTTTTCTGAACCTTTAATCATTTTTGTTGCTCTTCTCTGGACTTTCTCCAATTTGTCCATATCCTTCCTGAAATGTGGTGCCCAGAACTGGACACAATACTCCAGTTGACGCCTAATCAGCGCTGAGTAGAGTGAAATAATTAATTCTCGTGTCTTGCTTAAAACAGTCCTGCCAATACATCCCAGAATGATGTCTGCTTTTTTTTGCAACAATGTTACACTGTTGATACATATTTAGCTTGTGGTCCACTATGACCCCCCAGATCCCTTTCCGCAGTACTCCTTCCTAGGCAGTCATTTCCCATTTTGTATGTGTGAAACTGATTATTCCTTCCTAAATGGGGTACTTTGCATTTGTCCTTATTGACTTTCATCCTGTTTACTTCAGACCAATTCTCCAGTTTGTCCAGATCATTTTGAATTTTAATCCTATCCTCCAAAGCACTTGCAACCCCTCCCAGCTTGGTATCGTCCGCAAACTTTATAAGTGTGCTCTCTATGCCATTATCTAAATCATTGATATAGATATTGAACAGAAATGGACCCAGAATCGATCCCTGTGAGACCCCATTCATTATGCCCTTCCAGCATGACTGTGAACCACTGATAACTACTCTCTGGGAATGGTTTTCCAGCCTGTTTTGTACCCACCTTATAGTAGCTCTATCTAGGTTGCATTTCCCTAGTTTGTTTATGAGAAGGTCATGCGAGACAGTATCAAAAGCTTTACTAAAGTCAAGATACACCACATCTACTGCTTCCCCGCTATTCTCAAGGCTTGTTACCCTGTCAAAGAAAGCTAAAAATTGGTTTGACATGATTTACTCTTGACAAATCAATGCTGACTGTTACTTATCACCTTATCTTCTAGATGTTTGCAAATTGATTGCTTAATTATTTGCTCCATTATCTTTCTGGGTACAGAACTTATTTGGTTTTTGGCAGTAAGGAGATGGAAGTCAAAGAAGCAAAATATAAAACCAGTTGGAATATAGCAAGCTTCCGGGATGCCTATTGAGTGTTCTAAATGGAAGATACAAGTAGCTCTTCTTAGATTGTAAGCTCCTTAGAGTAGAGACTTGGTATCCTGTGTGTTTAAATTGACACCTCCTCATCTATTGTTGGGAGTGGACTACATCCACCCTGATAGAATTGGCCCGGTCAACACTGGTTCTCCACTTGTGAGGTAACTCCCTTCTCTTCATGTGTCAGTATATTTATGTCTGCATCTGTAACTTTCACTCCATGCATCTGAAGAAGTGAGGTTTTTACCCATGAAAGATTATGCTCAAATAAATCTGTTAGTCTTTGAGGTGCCACTGGACTCCTTGTTATAAAAGGACTATGATACTTATTCGGGCTTTTAGATACTACTCTAATACAAATGTTTAATCTATATTCCTCTATTGATTCCTCAAAGAATCAATCCTGAAGCACTTACGTGAGAGGAAAGTGATCAGGAACAGTCAGCATGGATTCACCAAGAGAAGGTCATGCCTGACTAATCTAATCGCCTTCTGTGATGAGATTACTGGTTCTGTGGATGAAGGGAAAGCAGTGGATGTATTGTTTCTTGACTTTAGCAAAGCTTTTGACACGGTCTCCCACAGTATTCTTGTCAGCAAGTTAAAGAAGTATGGGCTGGATGAATGCACTATAAGGTGGGTAAAAAGTTGGCTAGATTGTCGGGCTCAACGGGTAGTGATCAATGGCTCCATGTCTAGTTGGCAGCCGGTGTCAAGTGGAGTGCCCCAGCGGTTGGTCCTGGGGCCGGTTTTGTTCAATATCTTCATAAACAATCTGGAGGATGGTGTGGATTGCACTCTCAGCAAATTTGCGGATGATACTAAACTAGGAGGAGTGGTAGATACGCTGGAGGGCAGGGATAGGATACAGAGGGACCTAGACAAATTGGAGGATTGGACCAAAAGAAATCTGATGAGGTTCAATAAGGATAAGTGCAGGGTCCTGCACTTAGGATGGAAGAACCCAATGCACAGCTACAGACTAGGGACCGAATGGCTAGGCAGCAGTTCTGCGGAAAAGGACCTAGGGGTGACAGTGGACGAGAAGCTGGATATGAGCCAGCAGTGTGCCCTTGTTGCCAAGAAGGCCAATGGCATTTTGGAATGTATAAGTAGGGGCATAGCGAGCAGATCGAGGGACGTGATTGTTCCCCTCTATTTGACATTGGTGAGGCCTCATCTGGAGTACTGTGTCCAGTTTTGGGCCCCACACTACAAGAAGGATGTGGATAAATTGGAGAGAGTCCAGCGAAGGGCAACAAAAATGATTAGGGGTCTAGAACACATGACTTATGAGGAGAGGCTGAGGGAACTGGGATTGTTTAGTCTGCGGAAGAGAAGAATGAGGGGGGATTTGATAGCTGCTTTCAACTACCTGAGAGGTGGTTCCAGAGAGGATGGTTCTAGACTATTCTCAGTGGTAGAAGAGGACAGGACAAGGAGTAATGGTCTCAAGTTGCAGTGGGGGAGGTTTAGGTTGGATATTAGGAAAAACTTTTTCACTAGGAGGGTGGTGAAACACTGGAATGCGTTACCTAGGGAGGTGGTAGAATCTCCTTCCTTAGAAGTTTTTAAGGACAGGCTTGACAAAGCCCTGGCTGGGATGATTTAATTGGGGATTGGTCCTGCTTTGAGCAGGGGGTTGGACTAGATGATGTCCTGAGGTCCCTTCCAACCCTAATATTCTATGATTCTATATGAATTGTCCAATCCTGCTGATTGTAGAAGGGGGAATCTCAGTGATAAATCATCACAGTGTCAGTTTTAAGGCCTGATACTGTAACTCTTACTCATAGTTATGCAGGTTTCCTTTGAGGATGAGAACTGATAGGTCAGATATAAAGTGACCGTTTTGTGAAAAGTGTTCACCTACAGGTGATGTGGTGGTTTTGTCTTTTATCATTTTCCTGTGTGAGTTCATTTGAGAGAATAGTGATAGTCTGGTTTCACCCACATAATTGTTGTTGGGCATTTTGTGCACTTATCCTCAAAGGAAATTTGCATAATACTTTCAAAAGACAAGCCTGGAAGCTTAAATTCATAACTTTGCTTGACACTAAAAATTAGGGTCTTAATAAGGACACTAGACTTATGGCTTATTACAATAATCTGTAACCTACTAACCCTCCTTTTTATTTTATGACTACCGGGATGTTAACGGGTCACTTCACTTTGAATGGTTCCTTATAATATGTGCTAACTACTTATGCTAAACTATGTGTTTGATCTTGTATTTAGCTATGACACTCAGAATACCTTGCTCAGACCTGAAGAAGAGCTCTGTGTAGCTTGAAAGCTTGTCTCTCTCACCAACAGAAGTTGGTCCAATAAAAGATATTATGTCACCCACCTTGTCTCTCTAATATCATGGGACTGACACTGCTACAACATTAGAATGGGCCATTTCCTGTGGAGCACACTTGTTTTTCCCTTCAGTGGTCTCTGAAAGGAAAAAGGTAGTATTCTTCCACCAGTTTTGTCTGGAAACGTTAACTAGATGTCTGTGAATGTGCAAAATTATATATTGTTTGGATAGTGACAATAGCAAATTTATTAAAAAAAACTTAGGGTACTTCAAGGCTCTGATAACTCTTATCATAGAAATGCTAATGCCTGTGAATAGCAAAGCCAATTTTATGTTGTGAATATGTAAACTGCCCAGTTGCTCTTGGATGTGAATATTTCCATGTATCCTCTATTACATTTGTGACAAAAATCCTTTATTACCCTGTTTCACACTGAAGGCAACATAGTTCCTCTGGTTATGTGTCTGTCAGTTCCTGCTTGCATTTTAGGAACTAGAATTGTATTATCAGACCTATAAAATGTCTGTAATAAACAGAAAATGGATTACATACAACAGCACAAGAAGAAGAGACTGGTGGTACTGTGATGCTGAAGTTGCAAAATCTCTCCTATACAAAAATTTCTGAAATGCAGAAATTCCTCTGCAATGTGCAGTAGGGCACATTTTTGTATAGCATCTTTCATGCAAAAGTTTCTTCATATGAAGCCCAGCCAATTAGTCTTCACCTGTGTGTACAAGCAGAGTGTGGACTTCACAACATCAAATATATTATCTAATAATATATTATTAGGATTTTAAAAATAATTGTTTATGATGTGCAATAAACCAAGAAAACCTTCGTGTCCTTAAGGCAAAAAGTACACTTTCTCATTTGAGAGTAGGGAATTTGGATAGGATTATAATATAACTAAGAAGTTAAAGATTACATATTCTTGATGATAATCTTTATATAGCTCATATCTAGTGGCTGCCTAATCAGCTGTTGACCAGAATTTGCCACAAAGTTTGAATCTGTGATCTCTGATATGCACTCAATAAACACAGTCTTTATCATATGCTGTGTGGCTTGGGAACGTTGCAATTAAAAGAGACTCTATTCTGGCTATGTCGGGTATTGTACTTCAGTCAAGACCTCTGAGACAACCTGATACAGCACATATGGTAGTCTGAGTGCATTGCTGTAATTGGGAGATACTGGGGTGCTGATTTGTCATATAATTACACATCCAACTTTGGAAATATGTGTTACTATTACTTAGAATGACTATACATTTTACTATAATAAACCAAGTGCCACTAATGTCTATCTGTTTGCTGTTGCTTATAATGCAGTGTCTAGTGAAAAGGTTGTGATATTGGTATTGTTCCTTTCAATTAAAAAATACATTTCCATCACTTATTAAAGTTGTTGATACATTTTCAGAATAACAAGGTTAGCTAATGTTTAATTGCCTTGTGCATTCATCACATTATTTAACTTTAATGTTTGATATTCTTTTTTTTTAATCTTTCTCTTTTCTTTTGTGCTCAGAGGGAATCTTTCTTTACTACTAAGTTTAGTATTGTAAATCTGGTTTGTATATGATATTCTGCATATTTTACTTGGACTGTTATGTTGTGGTTGTTCCACAAGATTAGAAAAAAAAATCTGGTTAAGTTAATTGGGCTGCCAATCACCGCACACCTTAATATTTGAGAACACAAACCAACCTCTATCTGAGGCAGTTCACAAGAAACATGTATTATAATAGTTTTTCATAACTGCCCACTTTGGTTTCTTGCATTTTTTCCCCAAAGCATGTGGATGCTGACCACAGTTGGGAGATAGGATACTGCACTCCCTCTAGTCTGATTTGGTATGTCAGTTCCTAAGCACTGGCAGTTAATGGCTAGCTAACAATTATGGGAAAACTTCTATTAGCGGTGGCTTCTATCTATGTGACTAGACCTAGAGTGCCATTTGGGGAGGGGAATATAAAGAAGAAAACAAGGACTTTGAGAGAAAAGAAGGGGAACAAAAGAAAAGACTATAGTTCAGAAATAGTTCTTTATTCTTTCTCACTGTAGTTGCAAAACTGTTGGTTTGGGTGTTTTGGGATATTTTGTATGTAATTTGGCCAACTTGTATGTATGCATTATGATACTATCTTCATAATCACATACTACATTTTCCATAGGACCTTTGCTTCCTTCAGTGACGGGATGGATGGTGTTCACTATTCAGTATTTCTTTTATCCTCATCATTCAGCATGTGGCTTCAGGCATTATTAACTACTTGTTATTGAAACCCTGCACAGAATTAAGTACCATTTATTTCTTCTTGGACCTTTCCATTGGGCTGTCATTGTAGTACCATAGTTCTTTACAAACATTAAAGAATTTATCTTCACAACATCACTGTTTAATTGAAGTGGTATTATCCTTATTTTTCAACTAAGGAACTGTGGCACAGAGATTAAACCCACAACTGTTAAGTATCCTCTAATTTTGGGTGCCCAATTTGAGATGTATGTGATCTGATTTTTCAAAATACTTAGTATTTTTATAGCACTCTATGTGTTCACAGCAGAGTGGCAATTGACCTGGAGGAGCTCTTCAGACACTAGGTGTCTCAAGTTAAGTACCCCCAAAATGAGGAAAGTACAGTGGCTATGTGTGAAATTTTTTGCTTCTATGACTTGTGCAAGATCACATAGAAACTCTGTGGCAGAGGCAGGGATAGAATACCATTTTCCAGGGTGATATTCAATTGGCTTAAAGAGAAGACCATCCTTTCACTTCCTGCATTTCCTTGTCTTATTTTCCACACTCCTTTCAACTTCTGCAGTAATTGAGACAGGAGTCCTACAGACAGCCTCCTTCAGTGCACAACTCTGATTCATTCCTGTGCACTGAACAAGGTGGGGTCCTGTGGAGAAAACAGTATGTGATCATGTAATTAAAGACTGTGTCAAAATGCATAGGCACAAAGATGCCAAATTAAGGCTGACCATGCATACTTCTGGCATTTCCAAACTTCTGAGCATTTGATTTTGCAACCTCAACATTCTTTTAACATAGTTATTTGGATGTAATTTCCTATGTCTTTTAAAAACGAAAAACTGAAAAAATTCCATCATATAGAGCCATAACAACTCCTAACTTGGCTCATCAGCAGAACTGGGATCTTTAGATCCACAGCACAATCCTCTACTGCATCAGTTCTCAAACTGTGGGTCGAGACCCCAAAGTTGGTCGTGATCCCATTTTAATGAGGTCGCCAAGGCTGGTTTTACACTTGCTGGGGGCTGAAGCCGAAGCCTGAGGGCTTTAGCTCTGGGTGGTGGGGCTTAAGCTTCTGTTTCAGCCCTGGGCAGCGGGGCTCACGTTACAGGCCGCCTGCCCGGGGCTGAAGCCCTTGGGCTTTGGCTTTGGCCCTCCTGCCCGGGGCAGTGGAACTCGGGCTTTGTCTCCCCTCTCCCCTGCCTGAGGCAATGGGACTCAGGCAGGCTCAGGCTTTGGTCCCCCATCCAGGGGTCATATAGTAATTTTTGTTGTCAAAAGGGGGTCACGGCGCAATGAAGTTTGAGAACTGTTGCTCTACTACTTGAGGTAACAGAGTAGAAATCTTCTATGTGAATATGCTGCTAAAGAGGAACAGGGAGACACTTTGCCAGTGGATTTCACAGCTTCTTGCTGCACAGCAAAGTAATGTTGACTCAGGAATCCTTAGTTCAATTTCAGATTCTGTAGGGGAGTGTTCCCCTCTCCCATTTCCGGCCCTAGCTCCTCTAGGCTTCTATCCCCACCCTGGATCTCTTTTCCCTCCCTGACCTGTTTCTCACCACTCTGCATTTGAGTTAGGCACATTCCTCCTTCCCCTTCTTCTCACTGCCTGGGCACCACCAGGGCAGCACTGAGAGCAGAGGAGAGAGAGTCTCCCAGCTCTGAGTTCCTGTGTCTGTGTTGTTTCCCCCACAATCTAGAGCAGCCATTACTGGGAAAGTCCAGCTTCGTTCTTGTAGCCTTGGGCTGGAGCATGCTTTTGTTCTGTGCAGATGGTTCATATGAAGTTCAGTCAGCACATAGGAGTTGTGAAGGAATGGAGCATGTTCAATATAGATGGAATTTTCTGAATATTTAGCTGTTCAACTCTGCAAGTCTGTACTGAGTATGTACAAACTGAGTTGTTGGGGTTTGTTTTGTTTCGTTTTTAAGAGGCTCAGAACTTGGCCAAAATTGGACAGTTTTTCACTGGTAAAGCAAAAGGCACTTTTATAATATCAGAGTGCCCCCTTGCAATATTTCAAGTCCATACTCTAAAGTGTGCGGTCAATAGCGATGCTTAATGAGACAGTTGCAAGACTTTCTTTTACACGGGCAAAACAATGCATTTTTCCCTAATCTTGTTATCAGAAGTAGCTGTACCATTTTAGCTGAAACATCCCCCTAAAAATCAGCTAGAGTGAGACACTTGGCATGAAAAATTTCAGCCGAAACAGGTTGCTTGGAAAAGTTTCATAATACCCTGTTTTCAGTTGCTTATAATAAAGTGTTGGGCAACTTCAACTGTAGGTGTCATTACCTTCTCTGCCTATGGGGTGTGTGTGTGTGTGTACCACACTTACATGTGTATGATGGGGAGAAGATGACTAGGGGAAAGAAGCAAACTCCTCAGGAGAATGTTTACAACCCAAACATTATAGTGTTCTGCAAATGCTTGAAAACAAAATAGACTAGAATAGAGGATGAAACTATTTGGTCAGTTTTCATTATCCAAGATGGATAAAATGCAACATGGAAACAAATCCCCTAAATGATGACAAATAAATTAATCTCCAAATTATTTGTTTTATTTATCCAACATTTGAATATTAACCTTACATTAAAAATCATCCATTTCCTTGCCTATGTATTAATTTTAACCTGATGGTGTCCCTTTAACTCATGAACTTGTGTTCACTTTAACGTATTAACCTATCTGTAGCACTGAACATGGGGTTTCCAACACAACTTCCAAGTGCTGTGGGGAATGTTTTTCTTGCTAGTATTGACAGTGAGCCAAGTTCAATCTTTTTAACAGTATGGTTGACCCTAATAAGGGTCAATCATGGCTTCTTACAACAGATGTGGAACAAAACCTAGCCTATCTGTGGCAACAGAACAACTGTTTTCAGCACTGGCTGTAGGGTGGTGGTAGAAAGAAATCATGTTTGACACCTGATATAAAAATCAGCTGATTAAGTTCTGGAACAGCCCCAGATAAGAAATAACTTCTTTTACTCCTTTCAAACTATATTTTGCTCTGCTGAAAGATACCAGAGTATCATCCCCAGGAAACTAAAGTCCTTTCTTTAACATTATGGAACAACTAGAAAATGGGCAGCAGCGGTGCTACTATATGGATGTGACGTACTGACCACTTCTGTTTTCAAGCCAATGCAATCAACCCCCTTGGAACGGTTGGTTCCTACAAGCCTTGTTTGTGCTAAGTGGTAACATTTAATTTATTTTTAAAATGTTGACTCTTTCCAAGAAACAATAAAAATAGACTCTTAAAGGAAGGGAACTAGAAACCAGGCCTGGCCCTAGGCATTTATCAAGTGGACAGCACCAGAGAGCTCTATGCTTTTGGGTTCTTTGTTCCTTAAGTACTTTCTCAGAGCACACAACCTATTGCATTACTTTCTTTCCTTGTCTGGTGTGACCCTCCTTCTCATGGAATGATTTATGTGTGGGCCCAGAACCTTCCAACTTCTCGCAACAAATGCCCCAGTCCAGCTGTTTACACTCTAGGCTGAGTGTGTTGCAAATGGATTACTTTGCAGTGATTGGCAGCCCAATTAACTGCTGAGCTCCAGAGAAGTTATTCGTCCAAAAGTATGAAATGCCCCTAACCAGAAAAGCCTCCTGTATCCCCCAAAAGACAATCTTCTTCAACAAGCCCAGTTATGAAGCTCTTCTCCTCCAGATAAACTGCATTGGTTACTGAAGTGTGTTTTTTGTTGCCAAAACAAAGGCCAGCTGATAACAAGTCTCCTAGAAAGCAGCCCTTGCTGCTGAGCCCAGGACGAGCTTTGGTATATTCTTGGGAGTAGAGATAAACAGCTGCCATTATGTAGCCAAGAGGAAATTTGCTGATGTATAAATATGGATAGGGCAATAAAGCATGCAGACAAAACAAAACACTATGATATTAAGACAGAAAACTTATGACAGAATGTAGCATTCAATTTCCTGTCATGTCATTTTATATAAACCATACCGAAATTCTTATATAACAGCCATGCCCATAAGCAATATCATCATCATTTTCTAAAACCAGAAATGACAAATTACCTTTTTAAACTTATACTAGGTGAATTAAAACAAATTAAGTTTTAATTTCTTTCTCCTTGTGCTTGCAGGATTTAAATCATCTGGAAAGGAAATTTAGCTCCATTTGGAAGAGAGCTTTTTAAAAATTCTACTATGTGCAGATTCACAAAATAGGATGCTTAACTAGACTTTCTACTTAAAATGTAGACTATTTCAGAAGTATAGCTTTGAAAACCGTCCTTGGTATATTTAATTATCCTACTTAATGTTAATTCACTAGTTTTCCTTCTTGGTTACAAGTTCTTTCATGTTACTATGAATCATATACATAGCAGAAAACACCAGTGGCCAGTTAGACTCTTAATGAAAGAGGCTCCTGGCTTCTCTTTCCCGCACCCTCACGTAAACTTTTTGTTTATTTTCAAGCAGTATGAGGAATTATTTGTTTAAACTTCATGTACTGAGGCTTTGTCTGCAATAGGAACATTTTTACTTGTGTTCTAGCAGTGGCTGACAGTGTTGCTGCTTTGCTGCTGCTAAGCAATGGTATAAATAATAGTGCATGGCAGACAGGATATAATCATTTTTACTCTTATCTCATGAAAACTTGTTATAAGCTGCACTTTTGCTGATATCCATTGGAATATAGGTACAATCTTTTTTTTTAGAATGGATGTGTCATGAAAATTTATGCTTTTAAACATGCCTTGCTTGAATTATAGCAAAAATGATTTCCATTAGCTACTACTATAACAAAATTATAGAAATAGATTTCTTGTTTCATAGATAAACAAGGAGCATTCATTATTTTTCTATTTCGATCTGTTCTTGGTTAATAGATAGGTAAAAACATGCCAGCATTTTCCAAAGTAGTTTCCAATTTTTGGCATCTCAGGCTTGGGTGCCTAACTTAAAACACCTAGAGTCTGATTTTTTTCAGGATTACCATGCACCTTTGATAAGTCCCTTGGCATCCAAAAATTGAGGGACCTCAAATTAAATGGTGCTTATGAAAATTTGGCACTAAACATTTAGGTTTTGATCTAGTCCAACTTGACTGAACTTGCTCTTTAGACTAGAGAACCTAATTTGGTTCTTTTAATTCTTAAGAAGAGTTCAATTTTAGGCTGAGATGAGGGCAGCTGAGATCAGGGAATTTCTGTCAGTGTCTTCGTGACTTGGGCCAATCTAAAATGAATGAAAATCTGCCCTTTCATGTTAACTGCAGATAAGAGAAAATCAGCAACATAGAAAATTGTTGTCTTGCAGGTTTGGTCATGAAGAACAAAAAACTATGTTTACCATTTTTTAAAAGCAAAAGTAGCCTTGGTTTCCAGTTTCCCTACTGAATCCAAGTATAGATGTGTTTAGGGCACTATGTATAGGGCAGGTAAATTTTGAAATAAATCATTTGCACAACTAGTAAATAGAGGTCAATGCCTTCCTTCTTAAGATATATTTTCAGGGTATCCTTATACAGAGGAAATGCTACAAGGACACCCTGAAAGTATATCTTAAGAAGGGAGGCATTGACCTCATGAATTGGGAAGAGCTGGCTGGCAATAGACTGCAATGGCATTGCATCATACAACAAGCCTTAGCCCATTTTGAAGAGAATCACCCTACTCAAGAGGCTGAGAAATGGCAGAGGGGGAAGGAAAGGGTACAGCATCCTGGCCAGTAGTTGTGCTCTTTCCAAGCAACCACCTGTCACATATATGGAAAAACCTAAATTACGAATTGGACTCCTTAGCCATCATAAGTCTCACCAATGACTTTTCCCCCAGCAGACATCAGCCTTGTATCGAGGGATAGCCGATGAAATGGAGGTGTACAGATAGTTCAGGGGTCTGGGTTGAATGGAATCCACTGACTCTTCCCCCCCCCACCCCACCCCACAGGCTAGAAAACCTCTACATCAGTGGTTACCAAACTTTAACAACCTGTGAACCCCTTTCACTAAAATGTCAAGTCTCGCAAACCCCCTCCTAAAAATGATTATTTCTAGGGATTTTCTCTTTATCTGAGTATAAATTATAAAAGCAGTGATCTTGGAAATATACAATTTGTTTTTATGACATGCTTATTACACGCTATTTATTTTTAATTATTATTTATAATTACAGTATTTTTATTACATTATGAAAACAGCAACACTCTTCCAGGATCTCACTTTCATAGTTTGTAACACTTTGGATAAGCCTGTTATAAGACCAGGCTTCTATGTTTCATCAAGGAGTATCAGATGTGAAACAGCATGAAGGTATTTAAGAAGCCAACTCAAAGAGTTCCTCCTACATAAGCATTCAGGTCTTGAGCAGTCCAGGCAAACAACGCACATTACAACAAAGCTTAAATTTGTTCTTCATAATAATTTTAAAAACAATACTAGCTGCCTATTTAATTTTAAAAACAGCAAAAAAAATCCACCTCTCTTTCCATTTCTTATAAGAAGTCTTGAAGTTTAAATCTCCTCAGTGTGATAGATATGCTTTGATCTGCTTAGCTCTTGGAAGTCCAGGGGCTACGGGCTGCTGGCCCTGTACTGCCCAGGGTCCCTAGGGACAGCTCTGTCTGCCATTAGGGAATTTTTTCCCGAGAACCCCCTGTAACATTTTGCTAACCCCAGTTTGGGAACCACTGCTCTACATGGATGCTGCTCCCTCTTGTGGCAGCTGTGATCCATGGGTGACAGCCCTGCACTCCATTACCTTCACAAATACCTTCCTAGAAGTGGAGTTGTGCAAAACACAGCTTCATAACCAGTAGGGGTTGTGCTCCTTCTGCTTTAGCTCTGTGCAGCCTGCATGCCTTCTCCACACAGGTGAACTGCTCCAATTCTTCTTCCATTTGGGCAACAAAGCCCTGTGGACAAGGGGTGAACTGAACAGAAGTATTTGGGTCTAATTTTCTAAATAAGAAGGGAGGGAATATATTTCAGTGAATATAAAGATCAGCATTCTAGAGCCAGGCTGTCTCTGTTGACTTCAGCTCTTCTTAGACTGTGGTGTTCAATTGCACGTCAACAAATATCATATGCGTGCTATACTGATGCATAATATTCAGGTGCTGGGAAGATGAGGACCAAAATAGCTGTCTTCCAGGATTGAGCATCTGCTCCCCAACTGGTCCTGGATAGTTTGTGGAATATATTGTTCTTAGCCTTTATCTTAGCAGCAGTCTTTGTGGGATGTTGGCAACATGTGAGGCTGTGTTCTAGGATCACTGCAAGAAATCCTTTTGCCTGAGTTTCATGTTGCAGAAGGTGACATATAGGTACTTTTTTACATGTTGGTTGCTCAGGTGACATGCGGAAACAGCTATTTTTTGAGGGTGTGATTGGAGTTGACATAACCAGTGGTACTCCTCTAGTTTTTTCAGCTCTTCTGTTGGGATGCATTCCACCTGGGTGAAATTGGTTGCTTGGATGTTGAGCATAAGATCATCCACTTATCCAAATTTCCATGGCTAGGTCAATGGCATGTCACTGTTATAAATATTAAATAGTAAAGGTGCCAAGTCAAATCCCTGTGGGAGCTCATTGTTCAGCAGGTGAAGTCTGATGGTCTGTTTCATTAGATGTACATGAAATTTATGATTTGTGAGCATAACAGGACAATGGCAACCTTCACGCATTCTTCCCTGCTAAGAGCATTGGCATGACCACTGCCATCAACATGGTGACTGAACATTAACTGATGGCCTTGCAATCAAAAAATTAACTCAAACAATGATTCAGGTGGTAAGTGGATATCTTGTGCCCTTCCTATTTTGTACTACTTTAATCTGTCAACTGCTATAGGGATATTTCTTATGTAACCAGACAAGCCCTCCCTTAGCTCTTACTAATCAATTGACGGCTGCTGTTGACGTTTCAGGTATGTCCAGTTACAATGTATTTACTGTACCACTGTGAATATACCAGATACTATACAATTTCATACTGTGAAAACTACAGTGTTGCAAATTTCAGTCTTAGGTTTATCTACAATCTTTCCTAAATCTAACTGGAGAGAACTGAGCGCTACACATTCTACATTTTAATCAAATTCAGTGCATGCAAATTCAGCACAGCCCTTTGGCTATGGGCATGTTGCCAAAGTGGCTCTGGGCTGGACAAATGTGTATGCCACTGACTCATCACGACCTTTCCTGATAAAAGAAATAATAAAGGCTAAAATAGCTGAGGAAGGAAAAAGTGTATAACAGAGATAGTACAAGAATGCAGACTAAAGCCTTTAACTGAGCATATTGTACAAAGAAATTCTCTGTTACACCAATACACACACACTACATTCAATATCAAATTGTTGCTTCTGCAAACTTCCGTGGCACGTATATGAAACTATGAAAGCATTTAATTTTCTGATGCACTCTGAGTGCATATGATCACACACCAGCTGACTTCCACACCTTCCAAGATGCTTTGATAGATGAATGTGTCAGAGGAAATGTTTTAACATTTGCTCATCCTTTCACACTTCACTGGAATGGACATTGGCAATGATGCATTCTCAGAGGGTGGTATTATAGTTTAGCACCTCATTAGAGATCTGTTTTGTTTTTTTAATCTTGGGTCCAGCTGTGACCCACTTTTATAACTCAGGCTGCCTCTAGCCTACATTACATGTGACAGAAACATATATTACAAATTGTATAGGTATTCATATGGTGTATTTTTTGTCAAACTCCCCTTTTTGCTTTATTACAATAGATGATGAAGCACTTGATACTGTAAGAGTAATCAAAGAAGGCACTGTCAATTTATGTGGGCTTTTATTATTACAAATGAAAATGTTAAACAAGTGATTTCTTATTGTGAGTTTTGGGAGATCTGAGGTAAAGGAATCTGATGTCATGTCAAAAGCTTAGAAATATGTCACTTGTTTTGTAACTTTCATAAGAGGATCTCTGCACTGTACAAACTTTAATGAATTAAGTCTTTAAGTCCTGTGATGTAAATCAAGTATTAGCCCCAGCTCTCAGACAGAAAGATTACAATGCTCCCAAGATCACAGAGGAAACGTGGCAGACCTGGAAATAGAATCCAAGTCTCCTGCTGCACAGTCCTGCACATTAAGAACAAGATTATCCTTCCAATATGTACTGAATATCCACTTTATTTTTCTCAAGCCATACAAAGGCCTACTTGTCCTATGTTGTTTGCTAACGTCTCTGAATGATGGACCAGCATGCACTCTGTGCTGCCATGACATCCATCAAAGAATGCTGTTGGAGCCAGCCTAAAACAGTCTTGCAAGTGTCAGGTCTTTTCAATATGGAACAGGTTTGCACCAAAATATTCTTTAGAACTTGTGTGGTATGCAGTAATGCTAAGATCTTTGCAAAAATGCAGACTATTATGTAAATAGTCAAATAAAACTTAATTGCTTTAGAGATTGCTTCCAGGCATCAGCTGGACACTAGGTTCTGTGACTGATGTCACATCGCTATGGTGGGAGACAGCAAGCGTCAGTGGATACACGAACGCAGCACGTGGCATCAAGTCTCCAAGCCCAGGTCAATAGGCTCAGGCTCATGCTACTGCGCTAAAAATAGCTGCATAGGCATTCTGGCTCAGGCTCTGAAGCGTAGACACAGGCATGGGCTTCAAAGCCCAAGTTCCAGCCTGAGCCACAACTTACAGGCACCGTCTACACAGCTGCTGTTAGCGTGGTAGCATGAGCCTGACTCTGTTGATCATGGGCTGCCACTGTCGGTGTAGACATACCCAATGGGACTAGATATTATATCTAAAAGACGAAAAATGAGGTTGTTTTAATTATGAATACCCATCCTAACCTTGTATTAAATTACTTGATGAAGACTAGTATTATAGATTTATGTGCAGTAATTATATTTATAGCTCAGTATTCCCCCTCCCTCAATCAGATCATAAGTCCCCCAAGTATAGCATCTGCCTTTAATAGGGGCTTGATGATTTAGATGGGTACTTCCTCTCCTTCCCTCCACACCACTCCAAGTAAATGCATCTTTGGAATTATGGAATTCATTACATGAGTGAAAAAAATGTCAGCAGAATGAGTAAATAACTTTATTATCTGAAGTATAAGATTTCATTCCCTTACCTTAAAATGCATAAGTAGGGCCGGCTCTAGGCACCAGCAAAACAAGCAGGTGCTTGGGGTAGCACATTTCTAGGGGCGTCATTCCGGCATCGGCCCTGCTGCCCCTAGAAATGTGCCGCTGCTCGCCTCTGCCCGCTCCCCTGAGTGCGCTGCTGCCACTCCGTTTCTCCTCTACACCCCCCAGGCTTGCTGCGTGCCAAACAGCTATTTTGCACATCAAGCCTGGGAGGGAGGAGAAGCCAAGCGGTGGCGCGCTCGGTGGAGGCAGCGGTGGTGGAGCGGAGGGGAGCTGGGGTGAGGAGCGGTTTCTCTACCCCGCCCCACATTATTTCTTGCACTCCCCCCCACCCTCGCTCACCTCCACTCCGCCTACTCCCCTGAACGCGCTGCCTCTCCCTCGCCTGAGAGGGACGGGGGAGAAGCGGAGCGGTGGCACGTTCAGGGGAGCAGGCGGAGCGGAGGTGAGCGAGGGCGGGGGGTTGCTGTGCGGGGAGCCACAGGAAGCAATGCGGGGGTGGAATGCGGCACACCTGGTGGAGGAGGCAGAGCCGGGGATTTGGGAAAGGGGTGGGGAAGGGGTGGAGCTGGGGGCACAAAAAAAAGCGGGGGCGGCCAAAATTTTTTTGCTTGGGGCAGCAAAAATCCTAGAGCCAGCCCTGTGCATAAGCTACACATGTCCATTCTGATCGTAAAATGTATCCTGTCCATCTTTTAAATCTAGCTGCAGTATTTGATTCTATGACATAACACTGCATTAACTTCTACACAAGTTACAGGTGCTAGCATTTTTGTAAATCAGACTGCTTTTATTTAGATGCTTAAGTTTATGCCATTACACTGGAAATTTGTGGACAACATTTAGTAAGTAGTAAATCCATAGCCTACAACTGCTAGGGTGAAATCCTGGCCCCACTCCAGTCAATGGGAGACTTGCTTTTTACTTCAGTTGGGTCCAAGTTTTCATCCATAGGTTTTAAAATTATGTATTAATCTGGAGTAAAATTTGCTAAAGCAGTTTAGAGAAGGTGAACCTTGAAAAAAGAGAGGTTCTGACATTGATGTTTCTAAGATGATGGCTGTGATGAGTGAAGGAAAAACTGCTTTCCAAACTGTTCTGGTATTTCATGCTGCTTTGTACTATGAAACTATTCTTATGCACGGAATTTCATGCTGTTATGTCCTAGTGCTTCTCAGTGTATTATGTCTGTGTAGCAAAAATATAAATTAGAAACAAAATTATAATGTGATATCTGCAATCCTATGTGACGTGATAAGGTTTATGTTCTTCAGTTCAGAACTGTTTGGCAGGACAGCTGGGTATTTTTTTTCTTCTGGTTTTCTTTTTGACTATACCATTGAGGATGTATATTCTCCTTTGAAAGAAGGTATACTGCCCAACCAATTAAAACATAAGAATGCCCATACTTGGTCAGACCAATAGTCCATCTAGACCAGTATCCTATCTTCCAGCAGTGGCCAGTGCCAAATGCTTCAGAGGGAATCCACAAAACAGGGCAATTATCCATCCCCTGTCATCCAGTCCCAGCTTCTGGCAGTCAGAGGTTGAGGGGCACCCAGCTATGTCCCTGACCATCTTGGCTAATAGTTATTGATGGACCTATCCTCCAGAACTTATCTAAGGCCAGGTCTACACTATTAATTTACATCGATATAGTACATCACTCAGGGGAGAAAAATCAATGGCCCCTGAACAGCACAGTTATACTGACCTAAACCAGGGTGTAGACATCACTATGTTGACAGGAGGCCTTCTCCCAACGACAGAGCTACCGTGTCTTTCAGACGTGGATTAACTGTGCCGACGGGAGAAGCTCTTCCGTCGACATACGAGCATCTTCACTAAAGCACTACAGCAGCACAGCTGGAGTGTTTTAGGTGTAGACCTGTCCTAAATTTTTTAACCCAATTATTCTTTTGGCCTTCACAGCATTTAGCAATGAGTTCCACAGGTTGACTGAGTGTTGTGTGAAAAAAGTACTTCCTTATGTTTATTTTAAATCTGCTGCCTATTTGTTTTATTGGATGACCCTTTATCCTTGTATTTTGGAAGAGGTAAATAACACTTCCCTATTCACTTTCTCCATACCATTCATGATTTAATAGATCTTTATTATATCCCCCTTCAGTCATCTCTTTTCTAAGCTGAACAGTCCTAGTCTTTTAAATCTCTCCTCACATGGAAGCTGTACCATACCTATAATCATTTTTCTTGCCCTTCTCTGTACCTTTTCCAATTCTAATATATCTTTTTTGAGATAGGATGACCAGAACTGCATGCAGTATTCAAGATGCTGGTAAACCATGGATTTATTATGATGATTTCAGTCTTATTATCTGTCTCTTTCCTAAGAGTTCCTAAGATTGTTAGCTTTTTTGACTGTTGATGCACACTGAGCAGTTGTTTTCAGAGAACTATCCATGATGATGCCAAGATCTCTTTCTTGAACGGTAACAGCAAATTTAGAGCCCATCATTTTTTATGTATAATTGGGATTATGTTTTCCAATTTGTATTACTCCATAGTTATTGGTTTCAGAGTAGCAGCCGTGTTAGTCTGTATCTGCAAAAAGAAAAGGAGTACTTGTGGCACCTTAGAGACTAACAAATTTATTTGAGCATAAGCTTTCGTGAGCTACAGCTCACTTCATCGGATGCCATCACCTTCAGCTGCCAACTAAAACCTCTCCAATGCATCATCAAGGATCTACAACCTATCCTGAAGGATGACCAATCACTCTCACAGATCTTGGGAGACAGGCCAGTCCTTGCTTACAGACAGCCCCCCAACCTGAAGCAAATACTCCACCACACAATACAGCAACCACACACCACACAACAGAACCATTAACCCAGGAACCTATCCTTGCAACAAAGCCTGTTGCCAACTGTGTCCACATATCTATTCAGAGGACACCGTCATAGGGCCTAATCACATCAGCCACACTATCAGAGGCTCGTTCACCTGCACATCTACCAATGTGATATATGCCAACATGTGCCAGCAATGCCCCTCTGCCATGTACATTGGTCAAACTGGACAGTCTCTACATAAAAGAATAAATGGACACAAATCAGATGTCAAGAATTATAACATTCAAAAGCCAGTCGGAGAACACTTCAGTCTCTTTGGTCACTCGATTACAGACCTAAAAGTCACAATATTACAACAAAAAAACTTCAGAAACAGACTCCAACAAGAGACTGCTGAATTGGAATTAATTTGCAAACTGGATACAATTAACTTAGGCTTGAATAAAGACTGAGAGTGGATGTGTCATTACACAAAGTAAAGCTATTTCCCAATGTTTATTCCCTGCCCCCCCCCCCCCCCCCACTGTTCCTCAGATGTTCTTGTCAACTGCTGGAAATGGCCCATCTTGATTATCACTACAAAAGGTTCCCCTCCCCCGCTCTCCTGCTGGTAATGGCCCACCTTACCTAATCACTCTTGTTACAGTGTGTATGGTAACACCCATTGTTTCATGTTCTCTGTGTATATAAATCTCCCCACTGTATTTTCCACTGAATGCATCCAATGAAGTGAGCTGTAGCTCGTGAAAGCTTATGCTCAAATAAATTTGTTAGTCTCTAAGGTGCCACAAGTACTCCTTTTCTTTTTATAGTTATCGACATTGAATTTCATCTGCCATTTTGTTGCCTAGTCACCCAGTTTTGTGTGGTCCCTTTGGAACTCTTTACAGTCAGCTTTGGACTTAATTATCTTTGACACATTTAGTATTGTCTGCAAACTTTGCCACCTAACTGTTTAGCTCTTTTTCCTGATAATTTATGAATAGGTTGAACAGCTTAGGTCCCACTACAGATCCTTGGGGGACCCCCCCCCTGCCATTTACCTCTTTCCATTGTGAAAACAGACCATTTATTCCTACCTGTTATTTCCTATCTTTTAACCAATTATTGATTCATGAGAGGACCTTCTCTGTTATCCTAGGACTGCATACTTTGTCTAAGAACTTCCGTGTGTGATGTTGTCAAAAGCATTATGAAAATTGCAGTACACTATATAAACTGGACCCCCCCCCCCCCGTCCACAAACTTGTTGACAATCTCAAAGAATGCTAATAGATCGGTGAGGCATGATTTCCCTTTACAAAAGCCATGCTAACTGTTCCCCAACATATTGTGTTCATCTATGTCTCTGGCAATTCTGTTCTTTACAATAGTTTCTGCTAATTTGCCTGGTACCGAAGTTAAGGTTACCAGCCTGTAATTGCCAGGATTGCTTCTGGAGCCTTTTTAAAAAATCAACATTACATTAGCTGCCCTCCAATCATGTGGTACAGAGGCTGATTTAAGCAATAGGTTACATACCGCGCTTAGTAGTTCTTCAGTTTCATATTTGAGTTCCTTCAGAAGTCTTGGGTGAATTTCTTCTGGTCTTGGTGATTTATTACTGTTTAATTTATCAATTTGTTCCAAAACCACCTATACTGATACCTCAGTCTGGGACAGTTCCTCAAATCTGTTACCTCTAATTTACCTCAGGCTTCCTTATCAATGTACTGTAACATCAGGTTAAAGGAAGTTCGCTCTCTATGCTCATCGATTTGCAGGCCTTTCTACTGGCATGACCAGTAAAATGCCAATTGTAATCATGGTTTGTCCACTGACAACTGGACTTAGATAACCAACTCACTTGACGTAGACCACTGAACAGACTACAGAGTGACACATCTTTGCTGTTATTAACCTGAATTGAATTCGAACCAGATACATATTGCATTACTAATTAGTTCTCTGAACTATCTTGTGCTCTACTAATGTGCTCTTCAGGAACTGTAGGTTAAAATAATATTAAGAACCTTAGTAGCTAATTGTTTCTGTTAACTGTTTCACTGCTGATCATTTTAACACTGATGTTTAAATTTAACACTCTGAGATGAATGTGGCTGTTAAATGTGACTCTCAGGACTATTAGGTCAAATCTTAGTATAACTCCACAAGTATCAATTGAGTATTTCTATCTGCAGACTCAGTTCAGAAGGTTAAACTTCACAACCAAAAGGTCTAGAAAACCTAAGGCTCACTTATGCAAAGTTCTGAGGCTTTCTTAAGAGGTATTGAATTTTCAACTCAGAGCCAACTTCACTGGAGCTAAGAGTGCTCCTTAACTTTATTGAGGTTCTCAGCATTTCACAGAATTGGGCCCTTAGGGTTTTTTTTTTAAAAATTTTCAAAGAAAGCGTAAATTCTTCCAGGAAGAATTAGGGCCACCAGAGCAGTGCTGGCACTCTACTACTGAGTGCAGTCTGACTTCTGGCCTATTACATGATAGACAAGTTTCAGAGTAGCAGCCATGTTAGTCTGTATTCGCAAAAAGAAAAGGAGGACTTGTGGCACCTTAGAGACTAACCAATTTATTTGAGCATGAGCTTTCGTGAGCTATAGCTCACTTCATCGGATGCATACCGTGCATCCGATGAAGTGAGCTGTAGCTCACGAAAGCTCATGCTCAAATAAATTGGTTAGTCTCTAAGGTGCCACAAGTCCTCCTTTTCTTTTTATGATAGACAAGGAATATACTGGGAATACCTCTTCAGGGATCATGCAATGTTCAAGTTATGGACAAATTGGTAAGTAATAAAAATGTCTTTTCACTTCGCTACTTCCATCCTTTTGAACGTTGCAGAGCACTTTGCACATATTACCAAATTAAGTCTCTCAGAAACCCTGTTAGATAGGTAAGTATCATATATAAGCATTTTAGAGATAAATTGAAGAAGAGGTATTTGCTCAAGACCGCACAGTTTAGCCTTTAGTAGAGTTTTGTTTAAAAGCCAGATTTCTTGACAGATTGAATCTGACTTTTCTTGTTTTTCTCATGTTAAGTCTGTCACTTAATTTTTGTACACAAAATTAGTTTTTTTCTGTTGCAATGTAATAATTGCTAGACCAGTCTGGTGGATAATATGAGTTACACACATCATGAGCCCTAATTTGCTTGCTTGAAAGATCTTAACCAATGTATTAAAAATTGAGTTAGGATGCTTTACAGCTTTGGCATTATTGGGTGATGGGAGGGAATTCAGTTACTCAAATGCTTATATTCCTAGGTGAAACATGAGTGCACCCACTACTTGTCTTAACTTGCCCCTCATCTTTCACTCCAAACCTTCTATTTAGTTGTTATCTAGGAGCACATCATCTTCTCTTGAACATTTTGCTATTGCTTGCTTCAGTGACTCTTTTTGATAACATATCTGCACGTTTGTCCTCTATAAAATATTGCTTTGTCTGAACTCTTCTTCTGAACCACACCTTTTGAGTATTTCTGCAATAATGAAGAGATGATTTGGATTACATTTGTATCGTAACTTCAGTTAAGTATTGAAAAACAGCCTTTATTTCAGTGAGAATAATTTGAAGTTGGATCTTATTACTTGATAAAATGCAGAAAAGTAGAATTTGGATTTAGATTTTGCTTTTGAAAAAGGTACATAATGTGATTTACAAATGGTCATGGTGGATTCTTCATCACTGGCAATTTTCAAATCAAGATTGGATATTTTTCTAAAAGATCTGCTTTAGGAATTATTTTGGGGAAGTACTATGGCCTGTATTATACAGGAGGTGAGACTAGTTCAGCAGTTCTCAAATGTATTTGATTGGGGCCCCATTCTTTATGTCTGTTGTTTTTTTACATTCCCTTCCCCACAAGTACATATACTGCCACCCAGATCGAAAGGCAGAGTGGAGAGCAGCGGCTGCTGGCTGGGTGCTCAGCTTTGAAGGCAGCTCTGTGCCAGCAGCAGATCAGAAATAAGGGTGGCAATGTGAAAGTTATCAATATCGCTTTTCACAGCAGTCTGAGTACCCCCATTTCCACCTTTACTTTTGCGCTGCTGCTGCCACCCTGGAGCTGACAGCCAGAGCCCTGCTGCCTCCCAGTGAGGGATTTGTGGGGAGGAAGGAAGGAGAGCCTGAGCCTGGATTGCCTTCCAGTGAGGGACTGAGGAGGAGGAAGGAGAGCCCAATCCCAGGTGGTGAGGCTCTGGCTGTCCCTTTTATCCCTGCCTCCCAGGTGAACACGGCCCTTCAGCGTGTACCCCAGCCACCTGGGGTTAATATTAACCCCAGCCACCTGGGGCTAACAGCCAGAGCGCACGCACTCTCTCTCTCTCACGCACACACACTCGCCATCCTTGGGAGGCCTGCCCCATAGTTGGAGAACTGCTGGACTAGATGATTACAATTGTCCCTTCCAGCCTTGGACTTTATGAATCAATGTTAAATATTGGGAGGGCTGCCCTGAATGTAGTAATAATACTAATAAATTAACTTTTAGGATGTTAAATGCTTTATCAGTGATTTATGATGACTCATGGTTACTAGCTATTGTGAGATTTGGCGTTTTACTTAAAGCCTCAGCCTCTGAGACAAGTGATTACATGAGAATCTCAGCTTTCATTTAAAAAAAGAAAAGTTTCTGTCCTTTATGGTTGTGGAGAGAAGTTTGAAAATGTGACCCAAGTTCACCCTAAAACCCAGAAAGTAAATGAAAAGAACCCAAAACTTGAAAAATAAACAAACAAAACCGCTCATGATTTCTCATTATCTGGGTCCTGACTCATGATTTTTGAATGTTTGGGATTGGCAATATTGATATTATGTATTGTTCATCACACTTCTGTGAAAAGTCATGCCCCCTAGTGAATCATTGCCTTTTTTGGAAACTATTGTGTTCCAATAGTCTCATATTGCTATTTACACATCTGATAACTTGGAGGCACAGATCTGTAATTCCAGACTTTGGTGACCCACATAAACAGCTGCAGGTAAAGGGCTTGCTGTATGCCTCCAAGGAGGACAGCTTTTGCTGCCCAGCGCATGCTGAGTAGCCTCTACTGTCATCTTCCTTCATTTGAATCTGCCTTCTATCAATAGAAACTTAAAACCATCTTTTTCAAAAATAGTAAGTGTAATTAACTGTAATACACATGATTGTATGGTCACCATGCACACTCATATGAACTACAGACTGATAAAATTGATGCTGAACTAGTTATCGAAATGTTATCTTTACTTTAGCTTAACTGTTCATTCACTTTGGTGGCTTTTTCAAATTATAGGTAGGCATCCGCTTCCTTCAGCTTGTTTTGAGATATGGAGTGTTTCTAAGCAAGTTTTTTTTTCTCTTCTCCTTGTTCCACAAAGAGAAGATTCAGTTTTCCTGCTTCTTTCTCCCACAAAGATAAATTAGAGATCTCTAATTCTAACTCTTGAGATTATATGATGAATTTTTGCCTCTGCCTTGATGTGTAAAATGTCTATTTGTAAATGATGATTAGTAAGTATAGGCCAATACTGTCAACAGCATTGTAAATGATCTGTTAGCTAGTGTCCTTACACATAAGTGTGCCACATCTTTTGATGTAACAGTGCCACCCAGCACTTTCTGTACTTTATTACAGCTTTGAGAATAGGTTGAGAATAGTTTTACCGATACCTAGGAATACTATTTTCTGGCCAGTATGCCTCAACCATATTGTTACACAATGGAAAAAAATCCTTGAATTAACCTTCTTTGGAGGCACTCAAAAATCTGTTACACCATGATTTATTAGGAACTGTTTAATGATAAAGCACCCTTATTGAGGGTGATACGCTGAATAATAAAAATTTTCAATACATTTTAAAATATCAAATAAAAGGGCACACTAACATTTGTAAACAACCGGAAGGTAATAAATATGGGCCAACATTCTTCATACAGCACCAGAAACACCTTTGGAATAAAAAAGTTTAAGAATTTTTTTTAGCAATTATCTATAATGCAATGAGTTTAGGTATTTAGATTTTCCAGCTGAACTATCAAAATATGTAGCTCACAAATATCAGAAGGAGAAGTCTTTTATCCATCCTTAAACTATGTCACCCATAATCACACTTCTGAGGCAAAAGCCTACAAGAAAAAAGTATGCTCCGGAAGCCAACAAGACCGCCTCTCCTGGTGCAGTGAGAAGCAAATTCCAAATCAGTGGACTTTTCAGTGAAAATGCCCTGTCGACAACCCCTACTCAAATGCCCTAGGCTATTTCAGCTGCTGCAGTTGTAAGCTGGGAAAGAGGCAAACTCTCAAGCAACCAGTATGCAAACTATGCAAGGCTTTACAGAACAAATACCATACATTTCTACAGCCCAGCATCTCCCACAAATTTGGATATCTTGGTTGTTCTCCTTCTCTGCAGCTCACAGAAGCAAATCAATGTTCTGGCAAAGCATGATCAGGCCATGCCCCTCTGTTCCTGTTGGGTTCCAGATTCTCTGCCTTTGCTCCCACCCTTACTCCTCCTCCCTAGATTGTTAATCCTTTGAGAGTTTAACTAGGGTGACCCATATGTCCCATTTTGGCTGGGACAGTCCCTTTTTTAGGCCCAGTCTTGGCCGACCCATCTTTTTTTGGCAAAACTGGGCATTTGTGCTGTTTGCTCTTGCCAGCTGATCATCAGTTGTCAAGAGCAAATGGGACAAATGCCCAGTTTTGCCAGAAAAGTGGAGTGGGACCCCTAGAGGGGCATGGAGGAACATGCGGGTGTGGGGGAGTGGCAACACCAGCCCTGCGCTGGAGGGAGGGCTAGAGAGAACATCTCAGGCCAGCCTGAGCGGGGAGAACAGCCAAGAAAGCACCAGCTCAAATCCAAGTGCTGTTCTTTTTGTTAGGCAGGCTTCGCTGACTGCAAGTTGAGCCCACCCTGCACCAGCCTTCAATCCCTAACTCTGTTTGGGATGGGGTTATGAGCAGTGTTCCCTCTAATTTTTGACAGGCTGTGTGCACAAAAAATTTCTTCTGTGCAAATTTTTGACAGGCCATGTGCACAAAAAATTTCTTCTGTACAAATTGTTGTGCTTCTGTGCAAATTTTTGTGCGCGCGGTGTTTCGCCATGTGCGTTGGCTTTAGGATCTGTGTGCGCGTACACACGCACACAGCTTAGAGGGAACAGTGGTTATGAGTCAGACAAGAAGGTGGGGTCCCCTACCTATTGAGGCAGCTGTAAATTCAATGAGGGAAAAATGGATCTTGAACCTCAGTGCAGAGCAAGTAGAGGTTCCAAAAGCAGGGTGAACCCTGCCCACTTGACTCAAGGGACCTCTGCAAAACAAAGAGGGAAGACTTGTGGGGCCATAAGTCTACACCACCCCAGCGTGGGTCCTGACTGTCCTCAGGACAGAAGCAGAGGTTCTAATCAGACCCTTCCCTCCCAAGTTGGCCAAGAGGGCTCTGACAACAAGTCCACCCCTCCCAGGAGGAATGGGACCCAGTAGGAGAGGATCCTTAGACAGACCCCTTGAGAGGGCTCCCATCCCAAAGGAAGGCATGCTTCTATGCTCCCAAAGCATGCCACAAAGGTTTAAAAATTTCAAGAGTAAAAATGGACAGTAAATGCACAAAAAATCCAGGTGATATGAATCCTCTGACTCCTTTTCCTCCTCCTCAGAAAGCAATGTTTTTGCCATTTCAGTGAAAACTGTTTAAGAATTATCCGGGAAGACAGACACATTCTGAAACCCACAGCATGTCTAATGGCCATTGTAATGGAGTATACCAGACCCTCTGAGGCTCTCTGCTGGAGCCCTCGTACCCCTGCCACACCCTACCCAACCCCCAAAAAGGGCAGTGGAGAGGGTCCTCCAAGTTGCCTAGAGTGGCTGTGTGGGACACAGCAAATCAGGTCCCAGCAGCCTAATGTAAGAAGAGCTGCAGGGTCAGAGGCAGTTCAGTTCTTTGCTGGAGCTGTAGAAATGTGGCTGGTGTACGGCTCGTTGACCCAGATACAAAATCCTGGACAGGGCAGTGCTGACAGAAGCCGGGGAGAGCAAGAAGGAGCCCTGAGCTGGTTGCTGGGACTCCATTAGGACAAGGCCCTGAGGGAGGTGGCCCTGCGGGGAAGTGGCCCAGGGAATTAGAGAAGCCATGTGACATAGTTAAAGGGTCCCAGAAGACACTTCTATCTACAGGGTCCCTGGGCTGAGACCTAGAGTAGTGGGCGGGCCCATGTCTCCCAACCCCCCATTACCCACTGGGGACATTGAGGCACCCCAGAGGGGGAACTGAACTATAGTGGCCCACCTGGAGAGCTGTAGACAGGAAGTCCAAGAGAGTGAAGACATTGTCTCCAGGGGGCGAGCTGCTCTGTCCCGGGGCGAGCTGCTCTGTCCCAGAGCAGGGACAATCTGAGAAAGAGTGTGCAGGCACACGCAGTCGGCGAAGGGGGTGCTCATGAGAAGTGAGGGCACCCCATTACAACCAGTTCTCCTGACCAGAGAAATAAGGCTCTCTTGATGGAAACCTGTGATACCACTTCCCAATATGGCCTTTGACTGTACATTTGTAACATTTTCCACCTAGGGACATTTTTTTATTCTGATACCATGGAGAGTCCTAAGGGGAATTTTTCATTGTGCTATCCAGGCCAGTAAAAATGTACTACAAGAGTAAGCTCTCTGATTACCTCTCTTTTTACTGTCTTCTTGAAAGGATGTGACACTTGCAGTACTATGAGCACCAAGCCTACTTGAGAATGAGAAGACGGAAGCAGAAGAGAAGAAAGCTGAAGAAAAAAGGGTAGCCAAGCAAATTCTTTCTGTGGTAGACAAGCACACATTTTGTTAGACTTAACACACACTTTAGGCATTACACTTTTTGGTATACAGAGAACAGAAAGGAGTGCAGAATAGCCAGACATTACAACAGTGGTTCCCAATTTTTTCAGGTACATTGCATTAGTTTGCGGGACTACATTCATATATCTCTGAGGTGCACTTTACAAGAATTATGCGTGTTGCCTTTGCAACTTCCGGATTGGATTACTGCAATACACTGTACATGGGGCTCGTCATGGAAGATACAGCTAGAGTAGAATGTAGCAGGGTGGTAGTGTGAACCACTGGGATTATATTACACCCACTCTTTAAGAATGATGGTGCACCCCAGAGGTGGTATTTGATTCCAAGGGAACAGAAAATTTCTTACTGATGATTTCCTTTCTAGAAACATCTCCCACAATTCTAGTTGTCTGGGCTGGTCTCCTCTCTCTGCAGCTCATAGAGGAGAATAAGCATTTTGGTACTGCCCAGTCTGGCCAGGCCTCCCCTGCTCCCACTTGCTGTCAAATGAGTTATTCCCAACCTGTAAAATTCACAAAACATCATTATTAATAAATATTCCAGAAAACAAAATAGCTATGTACATTAGACCAAGGAAAACAGTCATATGATAACGATTCCGCTTAATATCTGACCCTTGATTCATAAGCCATGCAGGGTGGGTAGAATTATAGGAGACACTGCTAGCAAAAGGAAATTATTGGTAAGAAATTTTCCATTCTGTAGCCCAGAGTTTCCCACAATTCTGGGTGTCTGGTTGTCCATAGGGGTTCCCTTCATTATCATGCCACCCATAAAGATAGTAGGGATGCCTTTCTGATGGGAGAGTACCTGGATAGCCATACACCTTAGATTCCCTGGACTCTACAAGACTTGAGATTACATATCAATCTTCTCAAGCTTCAGGCCATGCACAAGGCATGCAAGATATTCCTACCCTTCATCCAGTTAAACTTTGTCCAGGTCAAGTTAGATGACATGACTACTAGTTATTCTATAAACAAATAAAGGGGAGCAAGGTCTGCCCCATGCTGCAGAGAAACAATTGAGCTCTGGAACTGGTGCATCCAACATCATAGTACCCACTCAGCAGTAATGAACTCCCTGGCGGACAGTCTCAGCAGGCATTTTCACAAGGATCATTAATGGGAGCTTCGCTCTTTGGTGATTCAGTATATTTTCTGGCAGAGGGGATTTTCCTCAGACATCTTTGAAATCAAAGCAACAAGAAGTCCCCAGGTTATTGCTCTCAAGCCAGCTCAGGCACAATTCCAGGGGTGATGACTTCCTGGTACAGTGGTTGGACCCAGAGATTGAAGTCTTCCCACCCACTCCTCTACTACCTCAATACTCAGAAAAATCAAGCAAAGCAAGGTAACAGTAATTCTCATAACGCTGTGGTGGTCAAGGCAGTTCGGGTTCACCGCTGTCCTAAAGGTGGCCTCTTGCCCCTACATACACCTCCAGCTGAACTAACTGTCTCAGAATGGAGGCAGAACCATCCATCTCAGCCCAGCATCCCTCTATTTGTAGTCTGCTTTTTGGATGGACAACAAATGTAGAGAGGTCATGCTCACAAGAGTTATGATCCATTCTTAACAATAGCAGGAACCCTCAACAAGGAAGTGCAAAGTGGAAGCAATTCTCCATTTGGTGTCAACCTCTGAGGAGTCTGGGATCCTTCTTATCCTGGATTATCTTCTCTCCTTGAAGACACCAAGCCTATCTGTCTGTTCTATGTGTACATTTAGCAGCTGTTAATGCCTTTCAGTCTTTGGTGGAGAACTGCTCAGTTTTCATCCAGCCCACAACCATGAAATTCCTGAAAGGCATTATCAGAACATTCCCTCCAGCATGAAAACCTGCTTCTATCTAGGATCTGAGCCTGGTGGTATTGGCACTTATAAACTTGCCATTTGAGCCTTTGGCCTCCTGCTCCCTCCTACACGTCTATGAAGGTGGCCTTCCTTATGGCAATAACCTCGGATAGGAGAGTGGGTGAGCTCTGTGCTCTCATTACATGGTGTATCACAGGGATAAAGGATCTGTGAGATTGCATCCCAAGCTCCTCACAAAGTTACCTTCTGAATTTCACCTAAACCAGATTGTTAATCTGCCCATCTTCTACCAGAAGACTCATGATAACAGGGAGGACAGGAAGCACCACTTCCTGGATGCACATAGGGCCTTGATCTTCTATTTGCACGGGACAAAGTCCTTTAGGAAATCTATGAGATTATTTATTTCCATAACCAAGATGATGAACAGGAAAGTAATTGCTTTCCAAAGACTCTCTAGATGTATTTCCAGCTGCATCCTCCTTTGCTATAAGTTTATGGAAGTGTGTCCTCCTCAGTATGTCAAGGTTCAATCAACCATACCCCCAGCTGCCTTGGTGATGTCCCTACAAGGAATCTCACTCTTCAAGATCTTCAGGGAAGCAGCTTGGGGCTCCATTCACACTTTCACTAATTATGCCTTAGTTCATGCTTCTGCCCAGAATGCTTCGTTTGGTTCAGTAGTCCGGGGATCTGTGGTGCAGAATATTTCCACGCACCTTCCTCCTGAATGAGCATAGGGACCAGTGCTCAAAAAAGAAAGGAAGGTTACTTACCTTATAGTAACTGGAGTTCTTTGAGATATGTGGTCTTTATGGGTATTCTATAACCCGCCCTCCTTCCCCTCTGCTCAGATCCTCCCTTGATTTGCAATAGAGTAGGAACTGGTCATGTGATGGGTCTACACTGCCCTTTATACCCTCGGTTCAGAGCACGAGGAAGTATAGGGCACAGGTGCTGACCAACAGACACTGCTATTGCAGAATCTTCTGGTCCCACAAGCACGGAGCGTATGTACGCACACAGTGAATCCCATAGGGACCAAACATCTTGAAGAACTTTGGTTACTATCAGGTAATTAACCTTCCTTTGAGATGTTGTCAGTGTGGATCCCATGACTCTCCCTCCATCCCATGCTGTTGGAATCCTCAGCAAACACAGGTTTTGAATAGCGAAGGAACTGAGGGATGGTCGCTGCTGCTCCACCTTGCATACTCTTACACAGGAGCATGAGGAGTCACAGGATGTAGCTGCGTCCCCAGTGGGCACTGCTGTTCAGTTGATTCTGATGTTGTATGGATGAGGCTTGTGTGTAAATACAGTGGGTTCCATGCTGACACAGCATGTCAAAGAACCACAGTTACTGCAGGGTGAGTAACCATTTCTCCCTAATGCAGTAGTCTCTGACAGACTATTGCTGAATGATTTTCTTACACTTAGTAGGAATAGGGCTGTAGTGTATACTACACGTATTGCTGCTGTTGCTCCTGGCATTGGCCTACACACATAACTGTAGGATGCCTACTGGGTGGGAGGTTTCCAGTAGCACACTTGTCATTGTCTTCAGTGAATGTTGTGCTTCTATTAGTGCCTTTAGGTTTCTTGAATGTTTTAAGTTTAATTATATTTTTAAAAAGCCTTTGAGCTCAGTATCTCCCTTGTGCATCTCCCTCATTTTAACTACTTTTCTTTTTATGATATTAATCCTTAATGTCTATCACTTATCTTTTTGCTTTAAGGTAATTGGAATTGATTTTGTAGATGATTCAGTCAGGTTAATTGCTTTTGAGATTTTTGCAGAGGAAGAACTTGAACACACACACACCCAGGAGACCTAGTCATTAGTCAGGTAAAGACTAAGCAAGCATCAAAAGCCAAGGGCTGCATATCTATGGACATAACCTTTCTAAGGGCTATTTTGAAGGGTTTCTGGACTCTCAGGATGCTGGCAGTTTCCAGATTACAATCCAGAGGAACACTGAGAGTTTGTATACACAGGATATTAGTGCATGGTAAACCAGGGTGTGAGTCTGAAGTGCACTAGTTTGATGTCCAGTTGTGTCTCATGTAGACACTATTATAGCACACTAAAAGTTATGTAGTTCACTTTAACATACTTCCATTTCAAAGTATGTCAAAGTGCAGTATTGAACTTTTAGTGCACTTGTATCACAAGACATTACTGCACTGCAACCTAGAGCACTGTAGTTTCACATCCTGGTTTGGTGCACACTAATGTTCTATGTAGACAAGCCCTATGTGTTTAAATGGATTGTAATCTGGAAAATGCCAGCATCCTGAGAGTCCAGACATGCTTCAAAATAGCAAAAGGATAAATGTTTCAATTTTTTTTAATTGTATATTTTAACTTTCCCGGTGTGCTGTTTTTGTCTGATGTGTCATACTGTATTTTAAAATAGACAAGGTGGATGAGGTAATATCTTTTATTGGACCAATTTGTTGTTGGCGAGAGAGAAAAACTTTTGAGTTTACAGAGCTCTTCTTTCAGTTTGGGAAACTATATATTTTAAGATGGCAGAAGTTAGGGCATTCAGAAAAACTCTCAACTTACTGAGGCTATTTCCTATAAATCTACTATTGTTTTGATTTCATGTACCATATTTATTTCTGTTTTTATCTTTCACCAGGGACATTTCTTCTTTCTACTAGAATAATTCTTGAATTACAAACATATATTTATATGCTATATTAATTTATAAACTCATTGAAGTGAAGATGCTAAGACAGAAAGATAGTTGGTAGCACAGTATTGGTTTACTTTGGAAAACCTAGATTTAAAATCCAGTTAGTGCTCAATTAAAAACTGACTTGATGGTCTCATCCTAGTACATTAACAGACAGTAGAAGGCCACAACGTCATTTGCAGTATCTCATAGTCTCTGTCCAGGATTGGAATAGCAGGCCAGGTGGCAGGTCAGGATTGAGGTTCATTGACTAAACTGTTTGGGAATGCAGAACTGGAATACCAGGAGTCTTATTTGACATGATTTAGATACTTTTGCATCTTTGTTGGAGAAGGTTTACTTTGTACTTTGTGAGCATTGCTCTGTCTCTTGAAATTGCTGTTAATTTCTTACTTTCCTCAACACTAACTTCTGTTTTGAGCAAATCTGAAACAAAAAATCTGATGTCTTTCTTTGTCTTTCTTTCGAGTAATCATTCTGATTGATTGTTTGATTTTTAATGTCAGAGGAAATAAAGATATCTTTTCTAAAATCTCAATTTATCAGTACTATTTTACAAAATAGTTGTAATGATACAGATTAGACTTAATGGCTTCCATCCCGTTTTCTGAGATCACTAGCCATTATCTCACTAGCAGCAGGTGCTTTAATTAATTTCTAAGCTTTTAAGAACAATGTTTACTGACTTCTACATACTTTACTATGCTCAATGTTCTAGTAATATTTAACAATTTTCTCCCAGAGCAATGCTTTAAATGAAGCTGTCATTTTGTCAAGATGTTAATTTATTTAAGGAAATCACTATACATCATATACCATACTGAAGTTCATGTTACTTTGAATCATCCATGCACTTTACATTAGGTTTCACTGCTGATTTGTTTGGCCAGAATCCATAATTTGTAATTATTTTTTCTTCTAAATTCATAGCTCACATGCATGTTGAATGCTATGGAAGTCTGCAAGTCATTTACACTTTCATTTGGTTGAGGCATTACTTGGTACTAGGATTTGATTGAAGTGGTAAATGTTGTGGGTTTTGTTTCATCTCCAGCGTTGCTTCTCACGTTAACTTAAGCCTTACAACAACTCTATGAAGATAGGGAAATATTTCCCTGGTTCTTTTTTACAGAAGAATAAAATGAAACATAAAGACTTAGTGATTTGCCCTGAGTGATGCACTGAGACAGCGTCAGAGCCAGGAATAGAATCAATGAGTCCTGTTCGACTACTAAAAAATAACCATTTTCCTCTGGATGAAGGCCTTTTTTTCAAAATATCACAAGAAATTCATTACTCTATAGTTGTTGGTCAGCTGTTTTGTAATAAGTAATGCCTTTCTTTTCTTTTTTTCTTTTCTTTCTAAGTAAAATTTTCTCTTTACTTAATTTACCATATTCCAAATACACAGTATTCCAGGGCAAGCACATTTAAGGCTAGTCTACATTAGAAGCGCTACATTGGCGCAACTGCTCTGCTGTAGCGTATCTAGTGAAGATACTCTATGCCGATGGGAGAGAGCTCTCTCGGTGACATAATAAATCCACTTCTGCGAGTGGTGGTAGCTTTGTCGGTGGAGAGCTCTCCTGCCAACAGCACTGTCCACACCGGCACTTAGGTGAGTGTAATTTATGTCATTCCGGGGATGACTTATTCACACCCCGAACGACGTACATTGTACCAAAGTAAGTGGTAGTGTAGACCTGGTCTAAGGATGTAGGTATTGCATGTAAACATATTGTGCACTGAAATTGTGCATACTCAAAAGTAAATTTGTGTTCACTTCAGGGTGTAGAATATGGTGCTCTGTGCCAAAAGCTTGTGAAATTTCATTTTGGACATCTCTGTATCATGAAGTATAATTAATTTTGATGTGGATTTTCACAGCACTGTCTTATACCTGTAAACTTGCTCCATATTTTGTAGAATTTACAATCTAAGGCAAATAAAATAACAGTTCCGGTAAGGACAGTAGAGCGATTAATGGTGAGGATGGCAAATTAGGAAGGATTCTTGGAAGAAGTGGGCTTGAAGATGACAGAGAGGATACTTAATAAACAGGGAATGGGAGACTAAGTATAATTGGCTGTGTGAAACAGGTGTGAAGCTGAATGGGAGCTTAAAGGAACAGTGCAGAGCATAAGGAACAAGAGGGGAAAAAGAAGAAAGGTGGTCCAAAGTTGTAGGTGGAAATGAGTTTGTGGCAGAGAGCCAGTAAAAGTGGGAAGGAAAGATGACTTTAGGAACAGCGGTCTTGAAGGGATAGAGAAAGAAATGTGGAAGCCATCAGTGTGAAACATGACCAAGTCATGGCCATGGGTTTTAACAGTAGAGATAGTGAGAAAAGAAAGTTAGAGACAGAGCTGGACAAGATGAGGAAGGGGAAAAGTTCGATGGAAAGGAGTGGGAGATAATGGAAGAAATCCCCTACTAGTCAGGTTTATGATTTTTATGTTTGTTTTTTGAGATAACTTAAACTATTCCAGGTCGTCTCCCTACGACCATCTCAGTCATAGCTTAGCTAAGCTATATGTAGTTAAATTATATGTGATGAATTGCAGCTATATTTGTATAAAATGTGAATTTTGATTAATATTGTCAAATTGTATTATGAAAATCTGTCCCTGTTCCAAGAAGTGTTAACAGACTGAGAGTCAGTGCCCAGGAAATGTGCCAGAAGGGCTAAGGGAGGAACCTGTGCTACTGCCTGCCGGGGATGTAGAAGCTTAACACTCCCCAGGAATCCAGAGCACAGAGACTTGGATTACCCTTTCAGCAGTCCTAGTGGGTGGTTAGAGGGGGGAGCTCACTAGGATCTGTGGCACTCTACATAAAGGAAAAAGAGATTTATGTGTATATTAAATTTGCCTGTTCTGTGTTACTTTTGTTTTTTTCTCCAAAAAAACTGATTTAGTTGCTTTTCATATGAGGGAGATATAGAGTAGGCTGGCATTCGAGATGTGAAACTTTAAAGGTCTGTGTTTAAAAGCTGTCAAACCTACCTAAGCCTGAGGGATTAGAGAGCAAGTACAGTACATTCTGGTTCCTGAACAAAGATAAATTTCTTCTTTGGGGAATCCAAACAATGACTGTTGTCCATTTCTATCCCCAGATTGAGAGTTTAAACTCCTCCTTTTCTGTTTGTCTGTTATGGTTATATGTGCTTCTTCAAGTTAATGCAAACAAAGCACATTGCTATAGAACAGTGGTTCCCAAACTTGTTCCACCGCTTGTGCAGGAAAAGCCCCTGGGGGGCTGGGCCGGTTTGTTTACCTGCCGCATCCGCAGGTTCGGCCGATCGCGGCTCCCAGTGGCTGCGGTTGTCTGCTCCAGGCTGATGGGAGCTGCTGGAAGCGGTGGCCAGTACATCCCTCGGCCCTCGCCGCTTCCAGCAGCTCCCATTGGCCTGGAGCAGCGAACCGCAGCCACTGGGAGCCGGGATCGGCCGAACCTGCGGATGCGGCAGGTAAACAAACCGTCCCAGCCCCCCAGGGGCTTTCCCTGCACAAGCGGCAGAACAAGTTTGGGAACAACTGGTATAGAAAGTTGGTTTCAAGAGTCTGGCAAAACTAAGCATTGTTGGTCTATAAAAACACACTTTTAGTCTGTAAAGCATAAAACTCCTTGAATGTTGAACATGCAGCTGAATTGTATATGACAGAATCTAATACACTGCTACATTTTATGTTAAACTTTGGGGATTTTGTGGGGAGTGGGGTAAAGGGTTACTTTTCTGACACAATTGCCCTATTCTTCTGCGTATGTGTGTATTATTCCTGTGCACTGATGGGAATGCTATAGGCTCAGCCTCAAATAAACTGAACTATTTCTTTCCTCAGTGCTGTCACTGCTTACAATGATGAACACTAGGGGGGAAAAGTTAATTAAAATCTATGAAATAGAGCCAAGGAAACCTTTAAAGATAGGCAGTGCAAGGTGGGCAGTGTTAATACAACAATTTGTTAATGGACTAGACAGCTGTAATCAGTATTAAAAATTACTTGAGGCTTTTTATGTTTAGCAAAAGCTACTAATTAAAGAGAGCAACGACCTGTGAGATTGGCCATGAAAACCATTAGCCATCTGAATATTACTCCAAAGAAAACATTAGCTTTGGAGGCTTCTCCCAGCTGTATCTTTCATACACACATTGGAAATTGTTTCACTTTTCTTTGCTTTCTCTGAACAGCAGTTGCACATTTTTTAATTCTTAATGCTTAAATGAAAAATGAATTTGTAATTCTCATTAATAAGAAAGGATGAATGCAGCACAAATTGCAATCCTTCTTTATATTCATTCATGAGCTGTTACAGTTTGGAAAGCTGTTATGAATTTGTGTCTGGCTTCAGGAATAGCTCATCTACTTTTTTTACTTATTACTATTTATTTGTATTGTAATTATGCTTAGACATCCTAAGACAGTCCCTGCCTCAAATAGCTTACAGTCTAAATAGGGAGAAGGACTATGACAGGTAGGTGTATAACACAATGAGGTGAGAGGACAAGGACGAATGTAATAGGAATGTAAGGCTCCATATACAATTTGGAGGCCTCCTGAATAGTTTTTTCTCTTAATAACTGAACAACCAAATGAGGAAAGAAATCCTGTTACATAATGTACTGTGTAAAGGAATATTGGATAGAATTCACTTCCACTTGAAATAATTGATTGAGATAGTTTAGAGGGATTTTAAAGGAGTTTAGATCAATGTTGTGGAACTCTTAGATTAATTTTAAGTTAATTAAGCTTCACAACCCACATACAGTAGGTGAGAAATTGTTTCCCTATTTTACACACACAGAAGGATGGCCACACACAAGACGATACAGTGAGGCGATGGCAGATTCTAGTCTCTTAACAATACAGTGCTATTTCTAGGTCTCTTCTAATTTGAGCCTTGTCTACACTAGAGAAACTTACCATTCTAATAACTATTTGTTCCTACTAGGTCCCTGTAAAATGCTTCATGTCTACCTGCAGAAGTGTTCTAAATAGTTTACGTGCATGCTAAATACTGTTTGGATTAAACTTTATAGAATCATAGAAGATTAGGGTTGGAAGAGACCTCAGGAGGTCATCTAGTCCAACCCCTGCTCAAAGCAGGACCAACGCCAACTAAATCATCCCAGCCAGGGCTTTGTCAAACCGGGCCTTAAAAACCTCTAAGGATAGAGATTCCAGCACCTCCCTAGGTAACCCATTCCAGTGCTTCACCACCCTCCTAGTGAAATAGTTTTTCCTAATATCCAACTTAGACCTGTCCCTCTGCAACTTGAGACCATTGCTCCTTGTTCTGTCATCTGCCACCACTGAGAACAGTTGAGCTCCATCTTCTTTGGAACCCCCTTTCAGGTGGTTGAAGGCTGCTATCAAATCCCCCCTCACTCTTCTCTTCTGCAGACTAAATGAGCCCAGTTCTCTCAGCCTCTCCTCATAAGTCATGTGCCCCAGCATGCTGATCATTTTCGTTGCCCACCACTGGACTCTCTCCAATTTGTCCATATCCTTTCTGTAGTGGGGAGCCCAAAACTGGATTCAGTACTCCAGATGTGGCCTCACCAGTGCTGAATAGAGGGGAATAAACACTTCCCTCGATCTGCTGGCAATGCTCCTACTAATGCAGCCCAATATGCCGTTAGCCTTCTTGCAACAAGAGCACACTGTTTACTCATATCCAGCTTCTCATCCACTGTAATCCCAGGTCCCTTTCTGCACAATTGCCGCTTAGCCAGTCGGTCCCCAGCCTGTATCAGTGCATGGGATTCTTTCTTCCTAAGTGCAGGACCCTTCACTTGTCCTTGTTGAACCTCATCAGATTTCTTTTAGCCCAATCCTCCAATTTGTTTAGGTTACTCTTGATCCTATCCCTACCTTCCAGCGTATCACTCTCTCATTGTAAGGAGAGTGATCACTTTAGATAAGCTATTACCAGCAGGAGAGTGGGATGGGAGGAGGTATTGTTTCATGGTCTCTGTGTATATAATGTCTTCTGCAGTTTCCACAGTATGCATCCGATGAAGTGAGCTGTAGCTCACGAAAGCTTATGCTCAAATAAATTGGTTAGTCTCTAAGGTGCCACAAGTACTCCTTTTCTTTTTATCTCTCCCCACCGCTTAGTGTCCTCCATGAACATGACATGGGTGCAGTCCATCCCATTATCCAGACCATCAATGAAGATGTTGAACAAAACCAGCCCCAAGACCGACTCTTAAGACACTCTGCTTGATACCAACTGCCAACTAGACATCGAGCCATTAATCAATACCGGTTGAGCCTGACGATCTAGCCAGCTTTCTATCCACCTTATAGTCCATTCATTCAATCCATACTTTTTTAACTTGCTGGCAAGAATACTGTGGGAGACGGTATAAAAAGCTTTGCTAAAGTCAAGATATATCACATCCACCACTTTCCCCATATCCACAGAGGCAGTTATCTCAGCATAGAAGGCAATCAGGTTGGCCAGGCATGACTTTCCCTTGGTGAATCCATGTTGAGTGTTCTTCATAACCTTCCTTTTCTCCAAGTGCTTCAAAATGGATTCCTTGAGGACCTGCTCCATAATTTTTCCAGGGACTGAGGTGAGGATGACTGGTCTGTAGTTCCCGGGATCCTCCTTCCCTTTTTTAAAGATAAACATTAGATTTGCCTTTTTCCAATTGTCCCGGACCTCCCCCGATTGCCACGAGTTTTCAAAGATAATGGCCAATGGCTCTGCAATCACATCAGCCAACTCCCTCTGCACCCTCAGATGCATTAGATCCAGCCCCATGGACTTTTGCATGTCCAGCTTTTCAAAATAGTCCTTAACCTGTTCTTTTACCACTGAGAGCTGCTCACCTCCTCCCAATAACTGTGCTGCCCAGTGCAGCAGTCTGAGAGCTGACCTTGTTTGTGAAGACTGAGGCAAAAAAAGCTTTTTCCACATCATCTGTCACTAGGTTGCCTCCCCCATTCAGTAAGGGTCCCACACTTTCCCTGACCTTTTTGTTGCTAACATATCTGTAGAAACCCTTCTTGTTACCCTTCATATTCCTTACTAGCTGCAATTCCAATTGCGCTTTGACCTTCCTGATTACACCCCTGCATGCTTGAGCAATATCTTTGTAGTCCTCCCTAGTTATCTGTCCAAGTTTCCACTTCTTGAAAGCTTCCTTTTTGTGTTTAAGCTCACCGAAGATTTCTCTGTTAAGCCAAGCCATATTTACTATTCTTTCTGCACATCGGAATGGTATGTTCCTGCACCCTCAATAAGGTTTCTTTAAAATACAGCCAGCTCTCCTGGACTCCTTTCCCCCTCATATTAGCTCCCAGGAGATCCTGCCCAACAGTTCCCTGAAAGAGTCAAAGTCTGCTTTTCTGAAGTCCAAGGTCTGTATTCTGCTGCTCTTCTTTCTTCCTTTTGTCAGGATCCTGAACTCGACCTCTCACGGTCACTGCTGCCCAGGTTGCCACCCACTTCTACTTCCCCTACCAATTCTTCCCTGTTTGTGAGCAGCAGGTCAAGAGGAGCACAGCCCTAGTTGATTCCTCCAGCATTCGCACCAGGAAGTTGTCCCCAACACTCTCCAAAAACTTCCTGGATTGTCTGTGCACTGCTGTGTTGCTCTGCCAGCAGATGTCCCTATATTCTTTCATTTTCAACCATTTTAGTGCCAGTGTGGATTGTGGTTGCTTGCATAATATTTCAGACTGTTCAAATTCTCCTCCTGTTTTCTCACAGTGTATCTGTGGCCTTTCAGAGTCTACCAGAAGCCACTGCAAGATCTCTGGTATAGATATTCAGAGGGCATTGCAACAGAACAGCACTAATGTGGATACATGGTAAAACTGCAGTGGCACAGAATGAGTATGGCTAGTGTAGACATACTAAACTGTTTGTGCTTAAACTGGTTCGTCATACTGGTTCAATTAGGAATGGCTTAGTTCTTTAAGGTAGACAGGGCCTTAATGTTAGAGTGACAACGTGAAAGGGAAAATGTACAATTGGCATAACATATGATTCAACTCTGCTCTGCAGATTTACACAGGATGGTTAATTGCTAGCTGTGAGAAACTAGTTTATTCAGCTGCTTGGAAATTCCAGGACAAATGCGCTTCCAACACGATGGAAAAACCTGCTTGGCTGCCTTGGGAACCTACAGGAACTCTTCACAAACTGCTTGGAAAATTTGTAGGCTGCATATCAAAGTAACAATTCAAAATTGCAGAAGTATGATGTATGTCTGAAGCTAAAGTGATTAAACCTGAGGTAACCTATTGACCTACAGCAATTTGTGATCAAAACAAATTTAAAATTAAAATGGTCAGAGAATCTAGTCAGGTGTTTCCTAATGAAACAGTTTGTGCCAAGTAATTGCATAAAATATAAGTTTCTCATTTTCTTCATATTGGGAAAATGAAAGGGTCCTTGTACTAATGTACATTTGAAGGTCCTTATGTCTGTTTTAGACAGACAGAGTCAAGAGGTCATCTCTGTCTTGGTTCAGTGATGGATAGAGTCTACCATTACTATTCTCTGATTGTGCCAGTCATGTCAGGGAGGGGTAGGAGCCAACATCAGAACTTCTTGTTTGTAATAGCATGATGTGTAATAGGATTGTGGTGCTCTGTCTGTGAACCATGGGGAAAGCTTGCAGAGCTTCTAGCTGGTACTAGGAGTCCTTCATTTTTTTTTAGCACTGAAATTATAGAATTGTTATCTATTAATACATAACACAGATATATAACTCACATATACTATAAAAATATGTTCAAAGCACTGTATAAACATTAATTATGGCTGATCACCCCTTGTGAAGTAGGTAATTAAGTACTTTTCATTTTACAGATGTAAAAATTGAGACACAGGACCAAAGCAATCCCTAATATAACTCTATTACCTTTATTGTAGTTACATCAAACCCAGGAAGGTTAAGTGACTATGTTCATATAATCTGTGATAGAGCCAGGGATAGAGCTCAAGAAGTTTTGGCTCCCAAATCCTTGGTTGGTCCACCAGGCCATGCTACTTCTAAGTACTCACCATCTGTACACTCTGGGTGCTACACAGACCATATTAAACATACAGTTATCACAGTACCTTAACAGTATTGATTAAAACACGTTATAATGTGGTAAATAAGAACAAGTACCAAGATCCTAAATCCAAATTGAACACCATCATTGAGTAAAGGGAAGGGGCAAGGATTGCTACATATGATCTTAGAGTGCTATGATTTTTTTAAATGGATATTTTCTGAGAAAAATACTTAACATTAATTAATACTGACAAAATGTTGATTGCCTTACTTTGGGTACAGTTTCATATCGCTTTAAGCTCATATGTAGGAACCCCTACTCCACCTTTTATTCCCTTTGTTGTAGTTTCTGTTACTCAATTGATAAAGGGATACAGATATGCAGAGCACCTGCCCAAGGTATATTCTATCTTCCATTTTTAGTTTCTAAAGAGGAAAATCATCATGCAAATAGTGACCCTATAATCTTAAAGTGAGAGTTTTGAATCCAGCCCCAGGTAGATAATGATTGAAAGTTGGGTGTCCCATCTGAAGTGAGCGGGTGGTTTCAGTTCAGGTCCCATGGGCAGCTGTTCCACTTCACAGAGAATACTATCACAGTTGACTTCCTTGTCAATAGCCTCAGCATAGTGACCATGGACTGAACTGCCTTTTCAATACTCCAGAACTGAAGTATGGAATATTAATGAAGTAGCCAGTGTAGATAAGCCTGGACTGCTGCTGTCTGTTTTATATGTAAAGGATGTTAGTCTGGCACTGTTCACCAACAGTGAATTCACTGAAAATAGAAACTCAAGAGAAGGAAAAGCAACCACTCTGAATAACTATACAATTGTTTTTCACACACACAAGATGTATGATCAGCTATAAAATCCTCATTTATTGGATAGCATGCAATTTGTCTGCAGACTGCCATGTTGTTTCAGTGTCAAAAACAAACCACAGAGGGTATCCATTCTTCTGGAACGTTGTTTTAAATTTTAACGTGCACATTTTCTGCAGTGACTTCTGATCAGGGACATCTAAGCTACTGTATTATAATATCTAGCATACCCAGCTGTGCACCAGTGGGTGGCAGCAGACTGAGACATAAGCTTAGATTATTTAGTTATGCACAGTAGTTAAGCGCTCTTTGAAGGCAATACGTTAGGCCTAGGTCCAACATACTACTTTTTTTTTTTGTTACAAGTTTTAAAATATGATCCCTTATTTTTCCACACAGTATCCTGAATTTGCTATTGATTTTGGGAAGTGAGCTGTAGCTCACGAAAGCTCATGCTCAAATAAATTGGTTAGTCTCTAAGGTGCCACAAGTACTCCTTTTCTTTTTGCGAATACAGACTAACACGGCTGTTCCTCTGAAACCTGAAACTCGTGATTGTTTGGAATAATTTGGGCTTAAGCAGGGGTTTATTATAATAGTGTTTGATTTTTATTGGTCTAATAAAGAGAAGAAAAATGTGCTAACGAATGTTTTATTTTTAAAACTCAGATCAGTTGCCAATCCTTTTAACTCTTACCAATGTGTGTCCTTTTCTGAATGTTAATCTTATACTGTGGGAGAAGCAAGCCATATGTGAAAGTGCCCTCATGATGGCTTTCCACTAATGCAAACTCTCCTTTAAAAGTAGTGAATTGATGTGTATTTCACAATGCATGAGTGTCACAGCCGGCTCATAGGCAGACAGTGGTCAGAGACAGAGACTACGGTTGACAGGAGTCAAGAGTCAGGCCAAGTCAGGGTACCAAGGGGTCAGAGGCAGGAGACAAACTGGAGGTCAGGAACCACAAGCCAGACACCAGGAGTCAAGCTGGGTTGCAGTGCCAGGAAGCCAAGCTGGGGGATGGGGAGCGGGAGCAGGAAGCCCAAGGCACACAGTCCCGCAGAGTAGAGTCCAGTTGTTTTGACAGCTTTCTATTCCTGCTGCTGGCTTCAGTAGGGGCCAGCGGGCCAATCAGCTGCTCTGGGACTCTGCCAGTTAGGACCTCGGGGGTAGAATCTCAAACTGGGACTGGGCTTCATGGGTCCTAGATAAACAGTTGTCAGCAAGCTGCCAGGTGGAGAGTTGGAGTATGGCCACTCCCCTGAATCCTAAGGACGTGAGTTTAAGGTCTGTGGGTCATGACAGCTGTTCCTCCCCTAGGGGACCTCTCAGGGCAACGTAGGTCAAGGTTTCTCAGGGTGGCTCCTATGGAAGGCCCAAACCAGGGCAGGAGCATGAACATTTTCAGCTGGCTCCCAAGTGCTTTCCTCCAGGCCATAACCTTCCCAGTCAGTCAGGTACCATAATTTACCCCTCTTGATCTTGGAATCAAGGACTTTGTGAACAATATATTCCTCCTGATCTTGTACTTGCACTGGCGGGAGTGATGATTGGGTTGTATGGGCCAATGTTTTTCTCAGTGTAGGGTTTTAGAAGTGAGACATGGAATACAGGGTGGACTCTAAGGGATTCAGGGAGCTGGAGCTCGAACATGAGTGGGTTGATTTGTCATGAAATCTGGTACAAGCCAAAGGTACTGGTATTCTAATTTCTGAGAGGGTGTGGAGGTGTTCAATAGACAGCCATACCTTTTGTTCTGTGAAGTACATGTGCCCTTGTTGCTTACGCTTGTCTACCTGCTTTTTGTAGTCCTCCTTTCCCTTCTCAAGGTGGTCCTTCACCTCCTCCGGGAATGTGATGGATGCATTGTACTAGGTCCGAGGCCAATGGGTTGGGGGAGGATGTGGGTAGTTCTGAGTGAAACTGGAGATAGTATCCGTAGTTGACAAAAAAGGGGCTGTGGCCCGTGGATGATGGTCTGGATTATAATGTGAGAATTCAGCATATGGTAATCGGGAAGACCAGTTGTCCTGGTGATGGTTGATGTAGCATCAGAAGTATTGCTGTAGGATCTGATTGATTCTTTCCCTTTGGCCATTTGACTGAGGGAGGTATGCAGAAGACAGGTGCACGGAGACCGCTAATAAACATAGGGCTTTGTGCCAGAAATGAACAGTAAACTGGGCCCCCGGTCAGAGGTGATGTAACCCTGGGGGCCAGGAAGACTGATTATATTGTTTATCCAGAGCCAGGTGGTTTCCCCTGTGTAAGATAAATCATGCAGGGAATGAAGTGGGCCATTTTAGAAAAGTGATCCACCATGGTCAGAATGGTTATGAAACCACTTGATTCTGGTAGTTCCACCACAAGGTCCAAGGAAATGGCCTGCCAGGACTGAACAGGGTGTTCAGAGGCTGGAGGAGATCACAGGGTTTTTGGCCTGGGATCTTGGTGTGGGCACACATCTGGCAGGAAGTGACAAAAGTCTTTATAGTGGTGCACATAAGGGATCACTAAAAGTACCAGGACATTAATCATTAGGTTTTATATCTCCTCAAGTGTCCTGCACTGTGGAGTTGTGCCACCTTCTAATTCATCTTCTCTCAGCAGTCTTATTACCAAGACCCTTGCACTGGTCAGAGGCCTAGATTTTGGGATTCATCAGAAACAGAAGGTAGCATTGGTTCGTGAAGCCCCAGAACCACTAGTGGTTCCCATCGAATTGTTTGGGCAAGGGTACTGCTCCTCTGTGTTCGGGGCAAGGTGCTGTAGGCCTTGTGTGCAGCAAGGTGTTCTTGGCGCTGAGCTGCCTCACTTGCTCCTGCAGCCACTGGTTTCCCCAATGAGCTGCACAACTTGGGCCTGCAGTGTTTGATTATCCTCCTGGAGGCAGAGGGCCTATTTGGACGAGTCTGATGCTTATGGTGGCTGTGGTGATGCTACTGGGTCCATCTTTCTCACACCTGTCTTGGTCCCACATGGATATTGTGATCCAAACAAGCTGTCACAGTCTGATCATGGGCAGTGGTCAGAGCCAGAGTCCACAATTACAAGACAGGAGTCAACAGTAAGCTGGGTCAGGATGCCAGGAGATCAGAAGCAGAAGACAAACTTGAAATCAGAACCACAAGTCAGGAGCTAGAGTCAGGCCGAATCAGGATACCAAAGGGTCAGAGGCAGGAGACAAACTGAAGGTCAGGACCCACAAGTCAGACACCAGGAGTCAAGCTGGGTTGCGGTGCCAGGAAGTCAAGCCAGGGGATGGGGAGCGGGAGCAGCACCAGGAAGTACAAGGCACACAGTCCAGATCAGAGTGGAGCCCAGTTGTTTGACAACCTCCTGCTGCTAGCTTAAGTAGGGAGCCTCAAACTGGGGCTGGGCTTCATGGGTCCTCGGTAAACAGTTGTCAGCAAGCTGCCAGGTGGAGGGCTGGACCTCTCCCAAGAAACACTGTGGACCCAGGTTTGTGACCCATAAGTCATGACAATGAGAGTTCTAATATAGCACCTTTTTAACCATTAGATTACATCAGGCCTTGAAAATAAGTGATGGTTTACTAGGGTCTGAAATCTGGGAATTCATAATATTGGGCATCTTCCTTTCAGCAAAAGTGTTGTTAGAGCAATACTGACATTGTTCACACAGGAAGTGGGAGATAGGGGAGAAGGGGGCACAGAGAGCTTTCTCTATTTGCTCTCTGCAGGATGTCCTTGTTTGACTCTTTATCCAGTTGTTAACTCCTCAGACTCGTGGTAGCTTGAAGTTCTACTCAGCCAGTGTCTTTGTGAGGAGGATGTGCTGAACACCACCACAGTAAATAAACTGAGTTGATTTATTTTACAATTTATAAAATATTCCCATGCCTAAGTAATTGGGCAAATATACACATCTATAAATCTGCCCAGAAAAAAACTATGTTAAAATGGATTGAAGGTTGAGAATACGTCTATCAGTAATTTAGGGTAAAATACATTACAGGGATGTTCCGATATTAATATCATCCAGGATCCTGCTTTTGAGCAGGGGATTGGACTAGATGACCTCCTGAGGTCCCTTCCAACCCTGATATTCTATGATTCTATGATTGCTATTGTCTGATACCAGGTGCTATATTTCTTAAAGGACCAATTTTTAAATTAATTTTAAACATTTTTTTACAAAATTTACTAAATTTAATTCAATTTAACCAAATGAAAAAGATATTTGTAAATTTTTGGAAAATTCATTGTGTTAAAAATTACAACACTTGCTCTTTGAGATCACATTCTGTATTTTTCCTACATAACAGAGGCTGAATCACCACTTTAAGTGCAAAAGTCAACTCCATCTTAACTATGGAGCTGCAAGTTGCACCTCCATAATGTAGATATATAAAATACAACAAAAAATCATATTGACCGTGGTCAGCGAAACTAAATTTCTTTAGTACAAGAAAGAAAGAACTTTACACAGTGTCCTAGGGTCAACCAACTTGGACTTTGGATTGACAAAGGGAGTAATTTCCAGACTTCTCTCACTTCAGGCACACACAATTCCGATCCAGAGGCTGTTAGCAGAAGCTTGCCTCAGCTACCATAATGATTTGGAGGACTCTACAGGGGTTCTCATTAAGTGTGTTTTGGCTAGAAAGGTGGAGTCTGTTTCATGAAGTCTCAAGTGGTTCAATATAGTTAAAACAGCATTAAGTGGAGCATAGTGGGAACCTGAGGGCTCCAGTGAATATGTGGAAGAATCCTCTCACCTTCTCCCCCTTTTCTCCAATAAAGATTTTAAAACAGAGCCAGTATTCCATAATCATTTTGTACCACCTCAATTACAACACTAGATAACACCAACAAAAACATGCAAGTCAGATACTCTCCAAACCCCAAATTTTCTCATTAACTAATGTTGATGGAAGTGCATTTAGCTACAGTAATTTGCATGGCAGTTGAATCATTGTATTGAACAGCATACCTAAGTATAATCAAGAAAACCATGAATATGCCAATAAAGAGTGGGAATGAAGAGACAAGCGTCAGCTCTTTCAATGCAAAGGAGGTGCAAGGTCATGAAGAATGAACAGCAACTAAATTGGTCTTTGTAACAAGTGATATTAATTCATTTCTGTTATAGACTCGGCTCTGTATACCCATACGCCACCTGAATTGTATCCCCTTCTCCTCCTAAGTTATGCATTAGTGTTTCAGGTAGGTCTGTAGCTGTACTTTTACATCACTTCATTAGTGTACATGTGGTCTTCTATTCCATAAGCATATTCCAGAACAAAGCAGCTAACAAATATATGTAGTGGAAACAAACTTCTGTAACCCAATTATTGGGAGAAAACTGTGTCATTAATGTGCCTTGCCATGAACTGTCCACATAAAAGTATAGAAACCCTTTTGGGGAAACTTCCTGGCATTTTTCCCTAATACTTGTCAATGGGGAAATTCTATTCAAATCTCTGTGTGATTGGGTGGAAGGATCATCTAGTGTTTGGCAGAAAGAGCTTTAAAGCCTTATCCCTGAAAAGGGAACTGACAAAAGACTGACTGCTGGGGAAACTAGTCAGTGAGAAATGGAATAGAGTCTGGTTAAAAACTGTTACACACATGGAACAGGAAAACTGACTATGAGAAGGGGGAAAGGTATGACTCATTCTCTTTCTGGGAGTTGAACTTAACAGATCATAAGGACTGGACTCCCCAAGAAACAGGGAAGCAGGAATATTAAGACACCTGTTGAAGGTACCACACCACTTTCTCTGGTTCAAAGACTCTGGCTGTTTCATTTGTGTTTTAAAAACCCAGCTATAGGAAGCCAAATTTCCCCTCCAAATATGAGGCTTCTGGAATCCTAATTCTTTTCTTGATTGTCTTTTCAAAGGCCCTCACTTTCTGTTCAGACTCTTTGCATAGAAGAGACCATTTTCACTTGCATTGACTGTCTGAGGAAGAGCTGATTACTTCCATGGACTGTTAGGGGACTGGTCATGGTTATTTATTACTTGTGCCACTGACTTCAGTCAGGTTTTGTGGAATTTCTGATTGTCCTAAATGAATTCTCCATGACTATGTCAGACTGCTGGCCATGAATGAGTTAAACCTAGTAAAAGGTAATAAGAGGAGGTTCTATAAATACGTTAGGAATAATGCATTATATGCAAACAGAATAAAGTCCAGGCCAGTAATATATATGTTTGATGCTTCAGTAGGACCAATTTTACAAAGCTGAAAACCATTATTAGCCAAATCAGCTCGGAGAAAGAAATTAATCAGAAAAATTTGAATGATAATTGAGAATCATTTAACACCTTACTAGATGTTCCAAAAAAAGCCATAATTGAGGGGGGAAAGTCATACTGGTTTAAAAAACTGACTAGGTTTAGAGAGGAGGAGAAGGCAGCTGTTTTTACTTATACACACACATGCACACAAATAGAAGAAAGCAGAAATTGATGATAATGAATATAAATCAGAATTGTGGAAAATTGATAAGGGAAGCAAAGGCATATGAGGAGAAATCTCTGGTCAGAGAAGTTAAGGACAATAAGGAGCAGGTTTTTACATTGTATTGGGTCAGGAGGAGGAGTAGATTCCAGACAATGGTATTGATCCATTACTCAATGGAATAGTAAAATTATCAATAATAATGCAGATAAAGCAGAAGCTTTCAATAAATATTTGTTCTATATTAGACAGCAAACCTCTCCAGATGCTGTTATAATTCAGCCACCAGCATACAGAGCTAAATTGCATGAATGCTCTTTAAGCCACTCCTGAACCATACACAGGGAAACACGAGCAAATCCCCCCAGCCTTGCATCCCAGAAATGTACCGTCTTATACCGCTCAAGACCGCCTCTTGAACAATGCAAGCTCATTAATTAGTTTGCCGCTTTGTCAAAGGATAGTGGACATGCACCAGCTTTTGTAATCTAAACAGGTTACCCACGCACTTAGACAAACTCACTTGGTTAAGATAAAACATTAAAATAAGTTTATTAACTACAGAAAGATAGATTTTAAGTGATTATAAGTGGTAGGCATATAGGACAAAGATGGTTACAAAAGAAATAAAAGTAAAAATGCAGTCTAAATTCTAAACTTTATCAGACTAAGCAAGATTTGAATCAGTTTTTCTCACCGTAATATATGTTACAGGCAACTGGCAGTTCTTAATACACAGTCTAAATTTCCTTCTCAGCCTGGGACCAATCTCCTCAGTTCAAGTCTTTGTCTTCCCAGCATTCTTGTTGCCTTCAGCATAGGTGAGGGGGGCGAGAGGTGGTCTGATGATGCTGCTGTCCCTTGTTTTATACTCTCAGTTCATGTCCCAGGAAAGATACTGGCACAAATATGTTCTGGCGAGGCTTGCTGAGTCACAGAGTTAAGCAATTTCCATTGTGTGGTGCTTGTGCAATTGTCTCTTATTGAACTGTATATCCCTTATTTACAGTTCCCCCACTGGTCAATGACTCGTGACGGTTGCTTAACACCCATTTGGGTGTGGGTCATCACCTTTGTTGTCACTGGAGAGCTAGCAGTGGGCATCTCCCAAATTCACAACACATTTCAATAACAACCTTATAGCAAAATCTCGTAACTTCATACATAATAATGATATATATATATTTTGACAGAACTTTGAGTTTCATATAGTACCTTAAAGCTGGCATGCTTTGTATGAAATATTGCAACCATATGATGAATTTGGGGATTACAGGGTGCTAGTTTGAGGTTCAGAGTGTCACACATATGTTTATGGAAAATAGATCCTCTCAAACTAACGTGATATGTTATTGATGAGATGAAAAGTTTGGTTGATAAAGGTAACAGTGTTGATGTAATATACTTAGGGTCTGTTTACACTGCAATAAAAAACCCACAGCACTGAGTGTCAGAGCCCAGGTCAGCCTACTCTGGCTTGTGGGTCCTGGGCTGCGGGGCTTAAAAATTGCAGTGTAGATGTTTGGGCTTGGGCTGCAGCCCGGGATCAGAAACTCCATGATGGTGAAGAATCTCAGAGCCCTGTCTCCAGCCCAAGCCCAGTGTCTACACTGCAATTTCTAGTCCTGGAGCCTGAGCCAGTTGACTCAGCCTCTGAGACTTGCTGCCGCAGGTCTTTTTTGGAGTGTATACATACCCTTAGATATCTGTAAAGCATTTGACTTGGTACTGCATGACATTCTGATTATAAAATCTAGAATGATAAAAAAGGCACACATTAAATGGATTAAAAACTGGCTAATGGATAGGTCTCAGAATGTAATTGTAAATGGGGAATCGTCGTAGAACATGTGTTTTTAGTGGGGTCCCACAGGCATTGGTTCTTGGCTCTGTGCTATTTGACATTGTTATCAGTAACCTGGAAGAAAACACAAAATCCTCACTGGTAAAGTTTGCAGATGACACAAAAATTGGGGGAGTGGTAAATAATGAAGAGGACAGGTCACTAGTAAAGAGCAATCTGGATCACTTGGTAAACTGGGTGCAAGCAAACAATATGCATTTTATTATGGCTAAATGTAAATGTATACATTTAGGAGCAAAAAATGTAGGCCATGCTTATGGGAGGGGAACCCCTATTCTACAAATCAGTAACTTTGAAAAAGATTTGGATGTGGTGGTGGATAATCAGTTAAACAAATATCACATTGTGCCCAAAAGAGCTAAAGCAATTTTTGGATGCGTAAACAGGGGAATCTCCAGGAGGAGTAGAGAGGTTACTTTATCACTATAGCTGGCACTGGTTCAACTGTGGCCAGAATACTGCATCCAGTTCAGGTGCCCACAATTCAAGAAGGCTGTTGATAGATTGGAGAGGGTTTAAAAAAGAGCCACAAGAATGATTAAAGGATTAGAAAACATGCCATACAGCGATAGACTCAAAGAGCCAAATCTATTTAGCTTAACAAAGAGAAGGTTATGGGGAGCCTTGATTAAGTTCTATGACTATCTACATGGAGAACAAATATTTAATAATGTGCTCTTCAATCTAGCAGAAAAAGTTCTAACACCGTCCATTTATAACACAATCCAGCGTTGAAGCAAGACAAATTCAGGCTAGAAATAAGGTGCAGTTTTTTAATGGTAAGGGTAATTAACCATTGGAACAATTTATCAATTATTGTAGTGAATTTTCCATCACTAGTAATTTTTAAATCATGATTGGATGTTTATTCTAAAAAATATGCTCTAGGAATTATTTTGGGGACGTTTTATGACGTGTGTTACACAGGAGGTCAGTCTAGATGATCACAATGGTCCCTTCTAGCCTTGGAATCTATGAATCTATAAATGAGAGAAAGATGAAGGCAAGTGTAGGTTCACTACTTAGGGGGGAATGAGAGCTAATAACAGATGATATTAAGAAGTCTGAGGTGTTTAATGCCTTCATTTTAATACCTTTAATTTTGTTGGTCTCAGTCTTCACTAAAAAGTTTTTTTTTAACTAGCTACTTAACACAATTAAATTAGCAAGGGGGGAGGAACAGGTTAAAGAATATTTAAATAAATTAGATGTATTCAAGTTGGCAGGTCCCGATGAAATTCACCCTCGGGTATATAAGGAATTAGCTGAAGCAATTTTGAAACTGTTAGCAATTATCTCTGAGAACTCATAGAGGATGGGTGAGCTCCCAGAGGACTGAAGAAGGGCAAACATAGTACCTATCTTTAAAAAGGAGAATAAAGAGAACCCAGGGAATTATAGACCCATTAGCCTAATTTTGATACCTGGAAACATACTGGAACAAATTATTAAACAATCAGTTTGTAACCACCTAGAGGATAATCAGGTAATAAGTAATACCAGTATGGATTGGTCAAGAACAAATCATGCCATACCAACCTAATTTCCTTTTTTGACTGGGTTACGGGCCTAGTAAATAGGGTGGAAACTGTAAACATTATATAGTTTGATTTTATTAAGGCTTTGATACCATCCCACATGACATTCTCTTAAGCAAATTAGGAAAATATGGTCAAGATGAAATTACTATAAGGTGGGTGCACAACTGGTTGAAAAAATATATTTAAGGAGTCATCATCAATGGTTCCCTGTCAAACTGGGAGGACGTATATTTTAAGATCATAGAATCATAGACTACCAGGATTGGAAGGGACCTCAGGAGGTCATCTAGTCCAACCCCCTGCTCAAAGCAGGACCAATCCCCAATTAAATCATCCCAGCCAGGGCTTTGTCAAGCCTGACCTTAAAAACTTCTAAGGAAGGAGATTCTACCACCTCCCTAGGTAACGCATTCCAGTGTTTCACCACCCTCCTAGTGAAAAAGTTTTTCCTAATATCCAACCTACACCTCTCCCACTGCAACTTGAGACCATTACTCCTTGTCCTGTCCTCTTCTACCACTGAGAATAGTCTAGAACCATCCTCTCTGGAACCACCTCTCAGGTAGTTGAAAGCAGCTATCAAATCCCCCCTCATTCTTCTCTTCTGCAGACTAAACAATCCCAGTTCCCTCAACCTCTCCTCATAACTCATGTGTTCCAGACCCCTAATCATTTTTGTTGCCCTTCGCTGGACTCTCTCCAATTTATCCACATCCTTCTTGTAGTGTGGGGCCCAAAACTGGACACAGTACTCCAGATGAGGCCTCACCAATGTCGAATAGAGGGGAACGATCACGTCCCTCAATCTGCTCGCTATGCCCCTACTTATACATCCCAAAATGCCATTGGCCTTCTTGGCAACAAGGGCACACTGCTGACTCATATCCAGCTTCTCGTCCACTGTCACCCCTAGGTCCTTTTCCGCAGAACTGCTGCCTAGCCATTCGGTCCCTAGTCTGTAGCTGTGCATTGGGTTCTTCCATCCTAAGTGCAGGACCCTGCACTTATCCTTATTGAACCTCATCAGATTTCTTTTGGCCCATCCTCCAATTTGTCTAGGTCTCTCTGTATCCTATCCCTGCCCTCCAGTGTATCTACCACTCCTCCTAGTTTAGTATCATCCACAAATTTGCTGAGAGTGCAATTCACACCATCCTCCAGATCATTTATGAAGATATTGAACAAAACCGGCCCCAGGACCGACCGCTGGGGCACTCCACTTGACACCTGCTGCCAACTAGACGTGGAGCCATTGATCACTACCCGTTGAGCTCGACAATCTAGCCAACTTTCTACCCACCTTATAGTGCATTCATCCAGCCCATACTTCTTTAACTTGCTGACAAGAATACTGTGGGAGACCGTGTCAAAAGCTTTGCTAAAGTCAAGAAACAATACGTCCACTGCTTTCCCTTCATCCACAGAACCAGTAATCTCATCATAGAAGGCGATTAGATTAGTCAGGCATGACCTTCCCTTGGTGAATCCATGCTGACTGTTCCTGATCACTTTCCTCTCATGTAAGTGCTTCAGGATTGATTCTTTGAGGACCTGCTCCATGATTTTTCCGGGGACTGAGGTGAGGCTGCCTGGCCTGTAGTTCCCAGGATCCTCCTCCTTCCCTTTTTTAAAGATTGGCACTACATTAGCCTTTTTCCAGTCATCCGGGACTTCCCCCGTTCGCCACGAGTTTTCAAAGATAATGGCCAATGGCTCTGCAATCACAGCCGCCAATTCCTTTAACACTCTCGGATGCAACTCGTCCGGCCCCATGGTCTTGTGCACGTCCAGCTTTTCTAAATAGTCCCTAACCACCTCTTTCTCCACAGAGGGCTGGCCATCTACTCCTCATGTTGTGATGCCCAGCGCAGCAGTCTGGGAGCTGACCTTGTTAGTGAAGGCAGAGGCAAAAAAAGCATTGAGTACATTAGCTTTTTCCACATCCTCTGTCACTAGGTTGCCTCCCTCATTCATTAAGGGGCCCACACTTTCCTTGGCTTTCTTCTTGTTGCCAACATACCTGAAGAAACCCTTCTTGTTACTCTTGACATCTCTTGCTAGCTGCAGCTCCAGGTGCGATTTGGCCCTCCTGATTTCATTCCTACATGCCCGAGCAATATTTTTATACTCTTCCCTGGTCATATGTCCAACCTTCCACTTCTTGTAAGCTTCTTTTTTATGTCTAAGATCCGCTAGGATTTCACCGTTAAGCCAAGCTGGTCGCCTGCCATATTTACTATTCTTTCGACACATCGGGATGGTTTGTCCCTGTAACCTCAACAGGGATTCCTTGAAATACAGCCAGCTCTCCTGGACTCCTTTCCCCTTCATGTTAGTCCCCCAGGGGATCCTACCCATCCGTTCCCTGAGGGAGTCGAAGTCTGCTTTCCTGAAGTCCAGGGTCCGTATCCTGCTGCTTACCTTTCTTCCCTGCGTCAGGATCCTGAACTCAACCAACTCATGATCACTGCCTCCCAGATTCCCATCCACTTTTGCTTCCCCCACTAATTCTTCCCGGTTTGTGAGCAGCAGGTCAAGAAAAGCTCCCCCCCCTAGTTGGCTCCTCTAGCACTTGCACCAGGAAATTGTCCCCTATGCTTTCCAAAAACTTCCTGGATTGTCTATGCATCGCTGTATTGCTCTCCCAGCAGATATCAGGAAAATTAAAGTCACCCATGAGAACCAGGGCGTGCGATCTAGTAGCTTCTGCGAGTTGCCGGAAGAAAGCCTCATCCACCTCATCCCCCTGGTCCGGTGGTCTATAGCAGACTCCCACCACTACATCACTCTTGTTGCTCACACTTCTAAACTTAATCCAGAGACACTCAGGTTTTTCTGCAGTTTCGTACCGGAGCTCTGAGCAGTCATACTGCTCCCTTACATACAGTGCTACTCCCCCACCTTTTCTGCCCTGTCTGTCCTTCCTGAACAGTTTATAACCATCTAGATCCCGCAGGGGTCTGTCCTGGGTCTGGTACTATTCAATATTTTCATTAATGATGTGGATAATGCAGAGGAGAGTATGCATATAAAATTTGTGGATGGAGTTGCAAGCACTTTGGTGGACAGGATTAGAATTCAAAATGACAGATTGGAGAAATGGTCTGAAATCAACAAAAATTCATTAAATCAAGGGCAAAGTACTACACTCAGGAAGAAAAAATCAAATGCACAAAAAAATGGATCATAACTGGCTAGGCAGTAGTACTGCTGAAAAAGATCTGGGGTCATAGCAGATCACAAATTAAAAATGAGTCGTCAATATGATGCAGCTGCAAAAAAGGCTAATATCATTCTGGGACATATTAACAGGAGTGTCATATGTAAGCCAGGAGGTAATTGTTCTGCTCCACTTGTCACTGGTGAGATCTTAGCTGGATTCCTGTCTCCATTTTTGGGCACCACACTTGAAGAACGGTATGGACAAACTGGAGAGCATCCAGAGGAGAGAAACAAAAATGATAAAAGATTTAGAAAACTTGATCTATAGGCTAAGGTTAAAAAAACTAGTCATGTTTAATTTTGAAAACAGAAGACTGAGGGAGGACCTGTTAAGCGCTGTTATAAAGAGGACTGTGATTGTTCTGCAATATCCACTGAAGGTAGGAGAAGTAAAGAGTGTAACCTGCACCAAAGGAGATTTTGGTTAGATGTTAGGGAAAACTCTCTAAATATAAGAATGATTAAGCACTAAAATAGGCTTCCAAGAGAGTTTGTGGACACCCTGTCATTGGGTGTTTTCAAGAACAGATTAGATAAACACCCACCAGGGATGGTCTCGATATACTTAGTCCTGCCTCCATGCAGGGGGCTGGGCTAGATGATCTCTTGAGGGCCCTTCCAGCCCTATGTTTCTATGTTTCTCCAAGGGTCTAAGCAAGGAAACTCCCAGAGGAAAATATTCTTTAAGTCTTTAGACCCTTGTATGTTTAGGTGGAAGAGGATATCACCAGAGCACCACTGCGGTCTGCCTTTTCTTGGCTAACACAATAGCCATGCTGCTCTAAATTATGGAGGAGACAAAAATAACCCAAGAATATGGGGTGGTGAAAAAGTGGAATAAAACCACCTTTGCCCTTCACTTCTTTTCCTGCACCAAGTAGGATGTTAAATAGAGCCCTTGGCTTTGTCTCTGTCTGGAGTTATTACCAAGGTGTTGCAGCCTATGTCAGGATTGGATGGCTTGAATCTAGTTTTCCACATACTTGCTTTTATAGGAATGATTTGGGTGTTTGTTTCTTGAATGGCCTTTTTCTTAAGAAAGCTTGGATTAGCAGGTTGTATAGGAACGAGTAGAAGGACTGCTACTAAAACCATTGGTATTTTGGTAAAATACCTCAAGACTGTCATTAGGACAAAAGAGAAGGCTTTTTGCTGGAAGAGTCCCTTGTAATAGTAGAAGCATACCTACTGCTAGTGATGCTCCGGTATGGGTATGTTGAGAGAGACTTGCTATTATGGGTTTTAGAGATTCCATCTGAAATCTTGCCTTCGTGTGTATTTTCTGAATGATGTTAGTCCTGTCCGATTTTCTCATCCCTTTTTTGATTTTGGACAGCAACTGTCTCTGTGGTGTTATCAGAAACCCCATCGGAACTGTCTGAAGCACCCCATCGATACCAGAAATTCCTCTCCCTCTCCTCTAGTGTGACCCTTTCCCTAAAGGTTGTCCTCCCAGAGTCATGCAGTGGTTTGATTGTTCTTTGATTGGTCTGGAATACTACTCTCTGTCCCTTCTTCTGCAGAATCTATTTCATCAGGCCATCCCAAGGGGGTAATCATGGTTTTGGGTTGGAGGTGAGTGATGGCCACCAAAAAGTTTTCTGTTCGAAGAAGGCTTTTTCCACGTCCCTTTGTGTTCAGTGTAACAGTAGTATGTAGCAAGGACAAATTACTGTTATACTCATTCTCTCCTGGATTGTGATTCCTCGTAACTCTCAAGAAACAGTGGCAAAGGGGGAAATTGAGAAACTTTTACTATGTGTAATACTAAATACTGTGGACTGAGTAAGAAAAATAAAAGTACCAAGAAAAGAAGGAAAGCTCTGTTGCATACAGGAAAAATAATTAAAATAGCTCTCACTGTGGATGCTTTTGGTTCCTTGTTGCCCAGTGAACTATGTGCAATTGTATGAAGCTCTAAGCACATAAACTCCGCCCTATACTGGAAACCTACTGACCGATAGACTTACCTACATGTCTACAACCTCATTTGCTCCAATCCCTCAGACAGAGACAAACACCTACAAAGTCTCTATCAAGCATTCTTAAAATTACAATACCCACCTGCTGAAGTGAAAAAACAGATTGACAGAGCCAGAAGAGTACCCAGAAGTCACCTACTACAGGACAGGCCCAACAAAGAAAATAACAGAATGCCACTAGCCATCACCTTCAGCCCCCAACTGAAACCTCTCCAACACATCATCAAAGATCTACAACCTATCCTGAAAAAGATCCCTCACTCTCACAGATCTTGGGAGACAGACCAGTTCTTGCTTACAGACAGCCCCCCAACCTGAATCAAATACTCTCCAGCAACCACACACCACACAACAAAAACACTAACCCAGGAACCTATCCTTGCAACAAAGCCCAATGCCAACTCTGTCCACACATTTATTCAAGTGACACCATCATAGGACCTAATCACATTAGCCACGCCATCAGGGGTTCATTCACCTGCACATCTACCAATGTGATATATGCCATCACGTGCCAGCAATGCCCCTCTGCCATGTACATTGCCAAACTGGACAGTCTCTACGCAAAAGAATAAATGGACACAAATCTGACATCCGGAATCATAACGTTCAAAAACTGGTAGAAGAGCAATTCAACCTCTGTGGCACTCAGTAAAAGATTTAAGGGTGACAATTTTGCAACAGAAAAGCTTCAAAAACAGACTCCAACGAGAAACTGCTGAGTTTGAATTAATATGCAAACTAGATACCATTAACTTGGGTTTGAAGAGAGACTGGGAGTGGCTGGGTCATTACACATATTGAATCTATTTCCCCATGTTAAGTATCCTCACACCTTCTTGTCTACTGTCTAAATGGGTCATCTTGATTATCACTACGAAAGTTTTTTTTCTCCTGCTGATAATAGCTCATCTTAATTAATTAGCCTCTTACTCCACCTTTTCGTATTCTCTGTGTGTGTGTGTATATATATATATATATATAATCTTCTTACTATATGTTCCATTCCGTGTATCCGATGAAGTGGTCTGTAGCCCATGAAAGCTTATGCTCAAATAAATTTTAGTCTCTAAGGTGCCACAAGTACTCCTGTTCTTTTTGCTGATACAGACTAACATGGCTGCTACTCCGAAAATTGTATGAATGGACTCTTTCTCCCACTAAGTCTGCATAGGTGCTTTTGGAGATCTGACAATCCACTGCTCCTTCCCTGAGCGGTATCAGGGGGGAGCTGTGCATCTTGAGACTCCATTCGTACTTTCCCACAAAGCTATTGTGGCAGTTGAAGTTCTCTCAAACTAACGTATTTCCTCATCCCAGCATATTGGAGCACAACTATCTCTGACTTTGTTGGGATACTCTTTCTGTTTGATGCCAGACTCTGAACTGAGATTTTTGTTAGTTACAGTAGTTAGAAAGAAAAATGTGTTAGAATAGTCAATTCCGTTTTTCTTGAGGACTTTGTGAGGTCACCTGTCAAGCTTTCCAAGATAGAACTGTGAACATCACACACTATATCCTGAGTTTAATTGTATTCCCAGAGTATGTGAGTGAAACCAAGAGTAGTGCAACTCATGTGACAAATCCTATATGGAGCTGCAATTGGCAAGTGCACAACAACATGAACTGTCGAGTATATTTTGGTGGTTGTTACATAAGTGAATATCAAAATGTAAGGTGTCATGGTGCATAGACTGCAAGAGAGTGAGTTCTCCTCTGGTGAGTACTTTTCCTGTCAGGCGCTGATCTTTCAGGGAGATTGCCATTTGCATGATCAAATGTTTTTTTCACTCCCTCCTGGTGAAAGGTGATAATTATTGTGACTGTGATTAAGACTGCGCTTCTATTAATAAGTGTCCTTTTCTTCAAGGGGTTGTAACTTGGCCATAAAAATTTACTCCAGAGTGAATGATGACATGTAATTGAATGTCTTTGATCTCTTTCCTATTTTTAATCAGTTTTCAGAAAAGATCTCTTTGGTCGTTTCTGATACAAGTGTTAAAATAAAGAAAAATTAGAAGTAAATATATCTTTTTGTCTGAATTAAACTCTATCCCATTCAGTGGCTTTCTGAGTCAAATTGCCTTCTTATATATAGTTTTTAATCACTTCAGCAGCCCATGCTTGGCAGCATTCTTATCAGTGACACATTTCAGTTTCACAGGGCACATTTTTATGACATTTCATACAAAAACTTGACATCTTTATTACAGGTTTTCTTTATCAGGCGCTAACATTTCGAGTTGAGCTTAATAACAAGTAACTCAGTTCTCATTGCTTTGTGTTTTGTGTCTTTCTTACAGATCTGCTGGAGAAGACTCACAGGAGAGAGGAAGAAATGAGAGCTCTACAGGTATATCTACTAATTAGACTGAAGAAGCTTTATTTTTTGGTAACCTTCCTCCTTAATGTCTTTCTCCTAAATCCACATAGAGGAAACCCACAGCCACACAGTGACTGCTCACCAGTAAGACCACACTGCTGCGTTGCTTCCGGCCAGCCAATAGCTAGACTGATAATAAAGCAGACTTAACTGGCTAGCAGTCTTCCATCCGGTGGTTGTACTTCCAGCTGTCTATTCTATTCATGTTACTATAGCCACCAGTGAGATTCAACCCAATTACTCTTGTGTTCTGTAGGTGGCAAATGCAGTTCATCAGCAAAACAAGTGCTTTCCCTTTGGAGTGAGCCAAGCTGTACTGAATTTGTCTCAGTTGGCAGTTGCTCTGTTTATATTATATGTTTGGCCCCTCTCCATGTGGGCACATATATAAGGACAATGCAAGTGCCGGGGGAAATTTATGAAAGCACTTCTCAATTTTCTTTGCCAGGAAAGCAAATTCCATTATTTAGAAAAGTTCCTTGAAAGACCAGATGTTTCAGAAGAAAATTATAGAGCTATGCACACATATGTGATGTAATATGTATATATGTGTGTATGTATTTTTGTGTTTTTACTCTAGTTCATTAGGTTGATTCATCTTCTTGGAATATATTTGTTTTTCCCATAACACTGAGTAAAATCTCAAATTTAGGTACAATTCTCATCCCAGCTAGCTTTGGAAATCTCCATGCAGCTACTGCATGTGTGTGTGTTCTGGCAGCAATTTCCAATGAAATGTCCATTCAAATAAATGAAGCATTGGAGTGTGCCAGGTATGGTTGAATTTCCTATGGCAAACCCTTGCTAGATGTACAGAATTTAGTATGTCATCCAGCAGTGAAGTGGTTAACTTTATTAGCACTTAGTGGTTTACATTAGTCTTCAAAGCTCACATTTTTTAACCTTAGACCCAGCACTGGAATACTATTGAAGCATACTGTAACAGTCACAGAAGGCATGCATTCCTTTGAACTCAAAAGGAATAGGAAGGCAAGAAATAAACTAGTATGGCTAAATGGTGAGGTTTGAGAGGTTTATTCAAGCAAAGCTGGTGTCTTTCAGAAAATAAAAATCAAACCCATATGAAAACATTTGAGAGGAGCAAAAAGTACAGCAGGCAACATGTAGTATGGAAGTTAAAGGGCTAAAATAAAACGTGAAAAGCAAATAGTCATAAATATAAAAAGCAAATAAGACATAATTAACTATGTCAGAAACAGGAATATTGTGAAAGAAGCTCTAGGTCTGTTGCATTAAAAGGTAGTAAAAGGAGCAATGAAGAAGAATAAGGCTATTGTGGAGAAGCTAAAGACTTCTCTGCATAAATTTTTCCCACGGGGTAGTTAAGATATCTACTCTTTTTGGATTGCAAAGATGAGGTACAGTCAGAGGTTGAGAAGTCAAAAGTAGTAGTACAGAACCAAATTGTTAAATTAAGCAACAAGGTACCAGGCCCATATAGTACACCCAAGAGTTCTGAAGGATTTATGAATTAAGTGTCTGAACTCCAAAATTATCTTTTGACTCTTGAGCTTTACTAAGTTCTATACTTTTGTTGTTAACTTTATTCAATGGCTCACAGTAAACAGGATAGTACCAGTGCTGGTCCTTTTCAGATTTTGTGACAGGTACACTAGCCTCTCCACGTTTTACCTTGATGCCAAGCTACTGTGCTGTGCCTTCATGATTCTCCTGCCCACTTATTTTTCATTTTCATTTTCTTGGACTGCAATAGATACTCCAAACCGTAGTGTCTTTTGAACAAGTCAAGTTCCATTGTGCGTAGGAGAATGCACAGTTAAAAGGGAGGTTTTGGACAATAAAGCCAAGATCTTTAGAAGGTGGTATTTTTATTGATAAACTGGAACAGTTGCCTGAAGAGATTGGGAAACACTAAAAATGTAAAATAATAATAAATTGTAACAACACATGTCAGGGTGTCTTTAAAACACAACCGTACAATTATTAAACTCTTCATTGCAGCTTGGCATTCTTGTTCATTTTTTGTGTCATTAGTTTTATCCCCGGTGTTTTGTTTCTTGCATCTACAATAGTTGTCTATTCTCTTTAGTAGTGTTATTGTTTTTAAATTTAAATGTTTTGTAAAGTATCATAGTTCCATTTGCTTAAGGGTTTATGAACTAATCAAACAGCTAAATCCCTTCTCCAACCCACTTCAGATCAACTGGGGCATTGAAAAAATGACTTGAGGGGAGCATTTCCTATTTCAGCATAGCAGCATGAGTGCAAATGGACCCTTGGAGTTGCTTTTCCTTTTCAGACAGATCAAGGCAATGAAAACTTCCTACAGAATCTTGCAGTCTGAGTGCATGTCTGATCTTGATTTACAATATTTATCTTTGCAAAGTCAGTGCCTGGGAAGCACTGCTGAGGGGTCATAGTGCTGCCTAATTGTTAAAGAAGCCAAGCCATTGGTGGTACTCAGCAGTTGTTTACTAAATGTCTGGAAAAATCTATTCATGTTTAAAAAAGGTTTGTTAATCCTTTGTGCTGGTGGAGATCTTTGTTCTAACTTTATTTGATATAGCAACATGACTTTTTAAAATGCATATTTTTCCCATAAACATACAACAAAATAGAAATGTACAAAAAGAGCAGATTAGACAAAGCACTTTGTGTTGTGAAAACAATTTTCCTCCTCTTCCTTTTCCTCCTGGGCTAGAATCCAACCTCTAATGTCAGGCTCGGCCCATACTACCAGGATTTTTTTATCCACTCTGAACAATTTATTCATGTAGAGACCATAGAGAATTAACCATTAATTACATATAGGAAGGCCACCATGGATTTCTCAGAATTCAGGTTCTAGTTTCCAGCCCTCAGTCTAGCTTTGTAGCTTCATTTGCAGGAATTGGCATGTTACATTAAATTATTACTGAGCCAGGCAAGATAACAAGGTGTCCTGTGCTTTAAAAAAAAAAAAGAAAGAAAGAAACATGCATTCCTAGTAGCTGACTGATAATGAAGTTATAAAGCCTCGGTTTTTTCACCTTGCAATAAAAATGAAGACCATAAGCTCTAGGGATGGGGCAAATATTGAGATAAACTAGCTGACTGAGATCATGAGACTATTATTTTATCCCCACTAGTATAGAGAGTGGAAGTATTGCAGATGCAATGGTCTTAATTTTTTGAGAGACCGACACAAGCCCAGGCTGTTCTCATCATTCCTTCATAACCATCCAAGATACAACAACATTATGGGAGCCTTTGGAGAACTGACAGGAGGATATGTGTCATGTAGGCAGTGTTCGGAAAGGGCTGAAACTTAGAGGGAAAAAAGCTGGGTGAAAAATTCATGATCTCATTTTAATAGTTTACAGAGAAGCTCACTAGACTTGGGCTCTGGATTGTGAAGGAGAGCAAATTCCAGAAACAGGGTCAATTCTATCTGGCCTTGGAAAGTTTTACTTTAGGATCTGGTTTCAGAGTAGCAGCCGTGTTAGTCTGCATTCGCAAAAAGAAAAGGAGTACTTGTGGCACCTTAGAGACTAACAAATTTCTTTGAGCATAAGCTTTCGTGAGCTACAGCTCACTTCATGGGATGCATTCAGTGGAAAATACAGTGGGGAGATTTATATACATAGAGAACATGAAACAATGGGTGTTACCATACACACTGTAAGGAGACTTATCACTTAAGGTGAGCTATTACCAGCAGGAGAGCGGGGGGGGGGGGGGGAACCTTTTGTAGTGATAATCAAGGTGGGCCATTTCCAGCAGTTGACAAGAACGTCTGAGGAACAGTGGGTGGTGCGGGGGGAATAAACATGGGGAAATAGTTTTACTTTGTGTAATGACCCATCCACTCCCAGTCTCTATTCAAGCCTAAGTTAATTGTATCCAGTTTGCAAATTAATTCCAATTCAGCAGTCTCTCGTTGGAGTCTGTTTCTGAAGTTTTTTTGTTGAAGAATTGCAACTTTTAGGTCTGTAATCGAGTGATCAAAGAGATTGAAGTGTTCTCCAACTGTTTTTTGAATGTTATAATTCCTGACGTCTGATTTGTGTCCGTTTATTCTTTTACGTAGCGACTGTCTGGTTTGACCAATGTACATGGCAGAGGGGCATTGCTGGCACATGATGGCATATATCACATTGGTAGATGTGCAGGTGAACGAGCCTCTGATGGTGTGGCTGATGTGATTAGGCCTACGATGGTGTCCTCTAAATAGATATGTGGACACAGTTGGCAACGGGCTTTGTTGCCAACTAGACCATTTGCTCAAGAAACTCCCTGAAAAAGCACAAGAACAAATCTGCACAGACACACCCCTGGAACCCCGACCAGGGGTATTCTATCTGCTACCCAAGATCCATAAACCTGGAAATCCTGGATGCCCGATCATCTCAGTCATTGGCACCCTGAAAACAGGATTGTCTGGCTGTGTAGACTCCCTCCTCAGGCCCTACGCTACCAGCACTCCCAGCTATCTTCGAGACACCACTGACTGCCTGAGGAAACTACAATCCATCGGTGATCTTCCTGAAAACACCATCCTAGCCACTATGGATGTAGAAGCCCTCTGCACCAACATTCCACATAAAGATGGACTACAAGCCGTCAGGAACAGTATCCCCGATAATGTCACGGCAAACCTGGTGGCTGAACTTTGTGACTTTGTCCTCACCCATAACTATTTCACATTTAAGGACAATGTATACCTTCAAATCAGCGGCACTGCTATGGGTACCCGCATGGCCCCACAGTATGCCAACATTTTTATGGCTGCCTTAGAACAATGCTTCATCAGCTCTCGTCCCCTAAGGCCCCTACTCTACTTGTGCTACATTGATGACATCTTCATCATTTGGACCCATGGAAAAGAAGCCCTTGAGGAATTCCACCATGATTTCAACAATTTCCATCCCACCATCAATCTCAGCCTGGACCAGTCCACACAAGAGATACACTTCCTGGACACTATGGTGCTAATAAGCGATGGTCACATAAACACCACCCTAAACCGGAAACCTACTGACCGCTATTCCTACCTACATCCCTCCAGCTTTCACCCTGACCACACCACACGATCCATTGTCTACAGCCAAGCTCTACGATACAACCGCATTTGCTCCAACCCCTCAGACAGAGACAAACACCTACCAGATCTCTATCAAGCATTCTTACAACTACAATACCCACCTGCTGAAGTGAAGAAACAGATTGACAGAGCCAGAAGAGTAACCAGAAGTCACCTACTACAGGACAGGCCCAACAAAGAAAATAACAGAACGCCACTAGCCATCACCTTCAGCCCCCAACTAAAACCTCTCCAACACATCATCAAGGATATACAACCTATCCTGAAGGACGACCCATCACTCTCATAGATCTTGGGAGACAGGACAGTCCTTGCTTACAGACAGCCCCTCTACCTGAAGTAAATACTCACCAGCAACCATACACCAGAACCACTAACCCAGGAACCTATCCTTGTAACAAAGCCCGTTGCCAGCTGTGTCCACATATCTATTCAGGGGACACCATCATAGGACCTAATCACATCAGCCACACTATCAGAGGCTTGTTCACCTGCACATCTACCAATGTGTTCCTCAGATGTTCTCGTCAACTGCTGGAAATGGCCCACCTTGATTATCACTACAAAAGGTTCCCCTTTCCCCCTCCCCACCCCCCCCTCCGCCCTCGTGCTGGTAATAGCTCACCTTAAGTGATCACTCTCCTTACAGTGTGTGTGGTAACACCCATTGTTTCATGTTCTCTATGTATATAAATCTCCCCACTGTATTTTCCACTGAATGCATCCCATGAAGTGAGCTGTATCTCACGAAAGCTTATGCTCAAAGAAATTTGTTAGTCTCTAAGGTGCCACAAGTACTCCTTTACTTTAGGATCTGATCCTCTAGCCTAGTAATTTTAATTGTGTATGTTGTTATTCACATCCTCTCTTAGACTCTGGTGTAGAGTTTGTTTGTGCTATTAAATAGTTGCTCTAGTTTCACAAAAGATATGACTGTCCTTTAGAGATAGGTGGAGTGATTTCCATATAGTACATGATTTGTGAAGGGCTCATGGATCCTTTGTAATGATGGGTGCTATATTATCAATAACAAAATGGTTACCATCTACAAGTGTTTAAAAGGTATAGACAGAGAGAAGGCAGTGAAATAATTTAGGGTAGCGTAAAGGAACAGAACTAAAAATATTTGAATGATATTAAGCAAAAGTAAATTTGAACTAAATCCTGGGGAAAAATTCTAAACACTGAGATCTAGGAGACTGTGGCACAGTCTGTCAAGGCTGGTGGTAGGTTCCCTGTTATTTGTAATTTAAAATTGAACTAGACAAAGTTATGGGGAACATACTGAGGAAATAAACTTTCATTGGAAAAATCATGGAGCAGGTCCTCAAAGAATCAATCCTGAAGCACTTGCATGAGAGGAAAGTGATCAGGAACAGCCAGCATGGATTCACCAAGGGAAGGTCATGCCTGACTAATCTAATCGCCTTTTATGATGAGATGGTTCTGTGGATGAAGGGAAAGCAGTGGATTTATTGTTTCTTGACTTTAGCAAAGCTTTTGACACGGTCTCCCACAGTATTCTTGTCAGCAAGTTAAGGAAGTATGGGCTGGAAGAATGCACTATAAGGTGGGTAGAAAGCTGGCTAGATTGTCGGGCTCAACGGGTAGTTATCAATGGCTCCATGTCTAGTTGGCAGCCGGTATCAAGTGGAGTGCCCCAAGGGTCGGTCCTGGGGCCGGTTTTGTTCAATATCTTCATAAATGATCTGGAGGATGGTGTGGATTGCACTCTCAGCAAATTTGCGGATGATACTAAACTGGGAGGAGTGGTAGATACGCTGGAGGGGAGGGATAGGATACAGAAGGACCTAGACAAATTGGAGGATTGGGCCAAAAGAAATCTGATGAGGTTCAATAAGGATAAGTGCAGGGTCCTGCACTTAGGACAGAAGAACCCAATGCACAGCTACAGACTAGGGACCGAATGGCTAGGCAGCAGTTCTGCGGAAAAGGACCTAGGGGTGACAGTGGACGAGAAGCTGGATATGAGTCAGCAGTGTGCCCTTGTTGCCAAGAAGGCCAATGGCATTTTGGGATGTATAAGTAGGGGCATAGCGAGCAGATCGAGGGACGTGATCGTTCCCCTCTATTCGACATTGGTGAGGCCTCATCTGGAGTACTGTGTCCAGTTTTGGGCCCCACACTTCAAGAAGGATGTGGATAAATTGGAGAGAGTCCAGCGAAGGGCAACAAAAATGATTAGGGGTCTGGAACACATGAGTTATGAGGAGAGGCTGAGGGAGCTGGGATTGTTTAGCCTGCAGAAGAGAAGAATGAGGGGGGATTTGATAGCTGCTTTCAACTACCTGAAAGGGGGTTCCAAAGAGGATGGCTCTAGACTGTTCTCAATGGTAGCAGATGACAGAATGAGGAGTAATGGTCTCAAGTTGCAGTGGGGGAGGTTTAGATTGGATATTAGGAAAAACTTTTTCACTAAGAGGGTGGTGAAACACTGGAATGCGTTACCTAGGGAGGTGGTAGAATCTCCTTCCTTAGAGGTTTTTAAGGTCAGGCTTGACAAAGCCCTGGCTGGGATGATTTAACTGGGATTTGGTCCTGCTTCGAGCAGGGGGTTGGACTAGATGACCTTCTGGGGTCCCTTCCAACCCTTATATTCTATGATTCTATGGTTTGGAGGTGGACTAGATGTCCTAATAGGTCTCTTAATCTCCAATTTTGATGAAGGTGAAAAGGCTAAATCTAACTTTAGGGTGTAATCTTTACCCAAGACTGAAACCTCATCATTTTGCAACATGGTCAAATAGCCAACTAGAGCTGTACTTCTCAATTTACTGTGCTGGGAGATCTCAGGAGCGCAGAGAGATGAGGATAGTAAAACACCTTTTCACTTTAAGTTTTAGTGGTGGTTAAATTTTATCACTCTATTTTACCTGAAGTTTGTAGCTTAATTTTGAACCCAAATTTATTACAAATAAGCCTGAAAATAAGATGCCGTGAGAATAATGTATCCTTCAGCTAATAATACTGAAGTTCAGCAACTGAATCATCTTCTGTGAAAGTATCAAACAGAAGCTCAATTTCAATGTCTCTTTGACTCATCAGAATAACAGATGATAGTAGAGGGTGTCTCCCTGGATAGTGACAGGATGTCTTCAATAAATGATAAATTACAGGGTTCCCCTGCTGCTTAGGGGAAATATTATTCTGTTAAAGTATGGATTACTCTGCATATGAATAGTGAATTTTTTAAGCTAAACATTTACTTGGAGAATTAGTACAGTTGTCCTAATATTTACTCTCAGAACCATCCTTGTATTTCAGAAGTAGATGGAACGCACCTATATCTCCAGATATTATCGTGTGCACACTTGAAGGACGTTGAACTATATTGATAGGTTTCAGAGTAGCAGACGTGTTAGTCTGTAGTCGCAAAAAGAAAAGGAGTACTTGTGGCACCTTAGAGACTAACCAATTTATTTGAGTCTCTAAGGTGCCACAAGTACTCCTTTTCTTTTTGCGAATACAGACTAACACGGCTGTTCCTCTGAAATTTATTAGAGCATAAGCTTTCGTGAGCTACAGCTCACTTCATCGGATGCGTAGAATGGAACATATAGTAAGATATAGATATACACACACACACACACACACGCATACAGATAAGTTGGAAGTTACCATACAAACTGTGAGAGGCTAATTAGTTAAGATGAGCTATTATCAGCAGGAGAAAAAAACTTTTGTAGTGATAATCAAGATAACCCATTTAGACAGTTGACAAGAAGGTGTGAGGATACTTAACATGGGAAAATAGATTCAATATGTGTAATGACCCAGCCACTCCCAGTCTCTATTCAAACCCAAGTTAATGGTATCTAGTTTGCATATTAATTCAAGCTCAGCAATTTCTCCTCAGAATCTGATTTTGAAGCTTTGTCCTCACCCACAACTATTTCACATTTGGGAACAATATATACCCTCAAGTCAGCGGCACTGCTATGGGTACCTACGTGGCCCCACAGTATGCTAACATTTTTATTGTTGACTTAGAACAACACTTCCTTAGCTCTCGTACCCTAACACCCCTAGTCTACTTGCACTACATTGATGACATCTTCATCATCTGGACCCATGGAAAAGAAGCCCTTGAGGAATTCCACCATGATTTCAACAATTTCAATCCCATCATCAACCTCAGCCTAGACCAATCCACACAGGTGGTCCATTTCCTGGACACTATATATCTTACTATATGTTTCATTCTGTTCATCCGATGAAGGGAGCTGTAGCTCACGAAAGCTTATGCTCTAATAAATTTGTTAGTCTCTAAGGTGCCACAAATATTGAACTATACTGTTTGTTGATGCTGATTAATAGAGCAATATGGAATGTTATCCATTTTAAGGACCAATCCAGCAAACACTCATGCATGTGCTTAACATGTGAGTTGTTTCCTTGAAGTCAAATGCTGGACTGTGGTGTTCATACATCATCCTAGCTGTTCATAACTCTTCCAGACAAAAGATACAGTCTCTGCCCAAAGAGTTTAGAACCTTGGGACCAGATCCTGCAAAGAGTTATGACCCTATTCATTTAGTGCCTGGTACAGTGGCCGTTTAAATCAATGAGACAACTGACTTCAATTGACAGTGTGTCAGTTTGATAGTTGTTGTTTATTATTTGTATTACAGTAGCATCTACAGTCCCCAACTGAGATTGGGTTTTTGTTGTACTAGGCACCTTACAAAGAATAAGTGTCAGTCTCTGCCCCAGATTGTTTGCCATCTAAATAGACAAGACAGACAAAGGGTGGGAGGGGAAATAGAGTCACAAAGAGGTGAAGTGACTTGCTCAAGGTTACATAGCAAGTTAGTGGCAGAGCTGGGAATAGTAGAACCCAGGTCTTCTGACTACCAATGCTTTATTCACTAGCTCACACTTCCTTCCTCTCATAATATGAATCCTATTGATATCTGTGGGACAGCATGAAGGTAACTGGATCATTCCTTAAGCTAGATGTGATACAAAGAGACAACAACAAATAAGTGAGTTAGGCAAGGGAGGGAAAAGGTTTAAACAGAATAGAACTGTGATATTATCTGTGTTTACAGGATGTGCATAAAAATAATTCTACTGGGTAGTGTTTCCTTAGTTAAAATTTTAAAATATTTTAAATTCTGTTTGTATTAATTTGGCAAAGAAATATGGGTCAGCCTTGGATAGAGGCTCAAAAGAAGAACGCTGGAATATGCAGCATGGAAGTATAGACAAGAAACGTCCTACATAAATTATACAGGTCTACAAAAGCAAATATTATTCATGTCATAATGACTTTCTGTTCTAGAAATTTGTTGTTTGGTGTATAATTCTGGGTTGCTTTTGGAGAGCGAACATAGTCATTGTCTCTAATCTAGAACATGTTCATATTCAAACTGCTCTCTTCAGCAGGTAGAAAAGGTTCTATATCAAATTTGTAGATGTTTGAAAAAAACAAACATGGAATAATCCTAATAGTCTCAGCTTAAAGTGTTCTTGAAAGGCTCTGTCCCCCTTCACTACACGGGGTAGGAGGAAGTTAACTCTGTGACGTTAATACTGTGCTTCTCTTCTGCTTAATCCTGCAGAAGTTCCTCTGCCTGCTTTCTGTGAGGTCAGCGCTTAGTTGTTGTTAGGTGGGCATGCCACAGAGCATCCTTGTGGAGGGAGGCACTTGCCCCACCTCTGTTCCCCAACCATTGAGCATTTCTTCACTGAATATAATGCTGACTAGTCAACATTATCTCTCATGGGTTCTTCCTCCATATGGGTAAACTCCATCTTAAAGTTGGGTGGTCTCAGAGCAGCCAGTGACAAGGGAGGACTGTGCAGCACAGATGCAGAAATCACTGTACTGCTATGGAGGAGGGAAGTCAGAGAGGCCCTGGGATTCTATGCTAGTGCTGCTACCCCAAGTGGAAGTTTCATGATCATGTGGTTGGAAGAGACCTTCAGGAGGTCATCTAGTCCAGTCCCCTGCTCAAAGCAGGACAAATCCCCAAGTAAATCATCCCAGCCAGCGCTGTGTCAAGCCTGACCTTAAAAACCTCTAAGGTCGGAGATTCCACCACCTCCCTAGGTAACCCATTCCAGTGCTTCACCACCCTCCTAGTGAAACAGTTTTTCCTAATATCCAACATAAAGCTCCCCCACTGCAACTTGAGACCATTACTCCTTGTTCTGTCATCTGCTGCCACTGACAACAGTCTAGTTCCATCCTCTTTGGAAACCCCTTCCAGGTAGTTGAAAGCAGCTATCAGATCCCTGTGATGGTGCACCCCATAAGGCTTTATGGAAATATGCTTATGAAGGTATATATGACATAACTGAAATATGTTTTATGCTCCATATGCCATTGTGACATATCTATGTAAAGGTTATGATCTACTGAATCTCTTCATCCTATTTGTATTTAGGTATCATTTTTGTATTCGAAGTTATGAATATTGGCTCTGTACTTGCTTGATTTGTAAGTAGCCTTAGTAAGCATTTGGTCAGCTTCTTGAGAAAGGAATGTGCAAGTTAAATGCCCAATCAAGAAGCACTTAACGGACAATGGATCTTGAAGATGCTAATCCACATCTGAGCTTTCCCAGGAATGTGACTTGGCTGGTAAGAAACTCAGTCATACATGGACATGTGACTTTCTCATGTAACTCCAAAACTCCATTTTGTAGCTGGATTCTACACGGGGGAAGGAGGGGTGTCCACCTAAAGTCTATTTAAACCCCTGGGAGACCCGTCCATTTTGTCTTCAGCTTGCTCAAGAGATAGCCTCTCCACCCGCAAGGATACCTGAAGGAAACTGGAACAAAGGACAGTAACTACAGGGGGTGTGAGTGATTGCTGGTCTCAGAATAGAAGGAGACTAGTCTGTAAAAGGAAGCTTGCTGGGTGAGGTTTTTATCTGTATTCAGTTTTCTTAGACATAGACTTGCGTGTTCTACTTTATTTTGCTTGGTAATTCACTTTGTTCTGTCTGTCACTATCTTGAATCCTACTTTCTGTATTTAATAAAATCAATTTTTACTTAATTAATTAACCCAGAGTATGTATTAATACCTGCGGGGGAGGGGGCAAACAGCTGTGCATATCTCTCTATCAGTGTTATAGAGGGCGAACAATTTATGAATTTACCCTGTATAAGCTTTATACAGAGTAAAACAGATTTATTTGGGGTTTGGACCCCAATGGGAGTTGGGCAGCTGAGTGTTAAAGATGGGAACACTTCTTAAGTTGCTTTCAGTTAAGTCTGCAGTTTTGGGGCATGTGGTTCAGACCCTGGGTCTGTCGGAGCAGACTGGCATGTCTGGCTTAGCAAGACAGGGTGCTGGAGTCCCAAGCTGGCAGGGAAAGCAGGGGCAGAAGTAGTCTTGGAACATCAGTTGGCAACCCCAAGAGGGTTTCTATGATCCAATCTGTCACAATCCCCCCTCATTCTTCTCTTCTGCAGATTAAATAATCCCAGTTCCCTCAGCCTCTCCTTTTAAGTGATGTGCTCCAGCCCCCTAATCATTTTTGTTTCCCTCCGCTGGACTCTTTCCAATTTTTCCACATCCTTCTTGTAGTGTGGAGGAGTATTCCCCATAGACCTAAGGAAATCAATGGATTTTAGTGGGCCTTGACTTCTGCTCATTCTGCTATGGTGAGATGGGCATGAGGAGGTAAACACCACCCCATTGTCAAAAAATTTGCAAGAAACGGAATGAGTTGAAACTAAGGTTTTTTTATCCCCCAGCAAAGTTCTTCCCATTTAGGGAATGATTTGTTTACAAGTAATCAGCTGAGAGAATCAGAAGGTAACCAATATTCCTGCTGTAAATACAAATAGTTACACTTCGTGCTTTTTATGTTTACTAATCTACAAGGCCATCAGCTGAAAAGTATGAAGGACAGAGGAAAAATAGTTTGCAGTGTTATAGGTGTGTTATACCCAGGATATTCGAGAGACAAGGTGGGTGAGGTAATATCTTTTATTGGACCAGCTTCTATTGGTGGAAATGATGGGCTTTAGAGCTATACAGAACTCTTCTTCAGTTAGCCCAGTTTTGTTGGGGCCATCGCATGAAATTTGCATCTGTTAGGTTGGATTTGCTCCACTAGGAAAGGAAAATATCATCCTGTGTGTTTGGACTGTGACTAACATGATAGGGCCAAAAGTCTGTTGTTCGTAATAGTTTGCTTAGCAGATGAAGTGAATCTTTGCAGGCACATATCACTATTTGAATCCAAGAAGCACATTGAAGAATTGCCTAGTTCTTCAAGAGTTTGCTCATGTTGATGCCATGTTAGGCGTGTGCATGTGCCATGTGCACCATCGCCGGAGATTTTCCCCCTAGTAGTATCCGTAGGGCCGGATAGTGCCCCCTGGAGGCCTGCGCTCATGTACCGGTATAAGGGCTGCCTCCAGTCCCGTGCCCTTTCAGTTCCTTCTTATCACCCGTGACGGTTGCTGGAACAGCCTTCTCTTCCTTGCGTTTTCAAGCCTTCTCTGATGGTTTACAGATTCAGATGTGGCTTGCATTGGTCTACTCACCGAGCAGGCACCATTTGGACTCGATTCTCAGCATTCCAGAATCAGTTCTGGCTTCTTGACATGGTGGTTAGACCCAGTCTCGGTTCTATCCAGAGTGCCTTTTGAGTTCCCGCAGCCATCGATAATGTTGGTGTCCAACGCATCAGACCTGGGGTGGGAAGCCCACCTTGGCAACCTCAGGACCCAAGGTCTCTGGTCAGAGGACGAACTATCCTTACACATAAATGTGAAGGAACTCAGGGCAATTCTGGTGGCCTGTGAAGTATTCCTTGCCCAGTTCTCAGGCAAAAGTGTGCAAGTATTTCCGGACAAAACAGTATCAATGTTTTATGTCAACAAATAGGGAGGTGCCCGCTCCATGGTCCTCTGCCCAGAGCCCTCGGGCTGTGGGATTTCTGCATGAAGCATTCCATTCACCGAGAGGCATTGCATCTCCCTGGGAAGTTGAACGTTTTAGTGGATTGCCTCAGCAGATCCTTCTCCTCTTGCCACAAGTGGTCTCTCCACCCAGAGGTCATCAGTGTCATCTTCCAGAGGTTGGGAACGCTCTAGGTGGACCTGTTCACCACCACAGAGAGCAGGAAGTATCGCTGCTTTTCCTGAGGCTCTCTCTCCGATGCCTTCCTACGGTCATGTTGGACAGCCTTCTGTATGCTTTCCCTCTGATCCCCCTGGTTCACAAGGTCCTCCTGAAGATTAAAGGGGATAAGGCGAAGGTCATCCTGATGTCCCCAGCATGGTGTCAGCAGCATTGGTTCGGCATGCTCCTAGACTTCTCAGTCGCAGCCCGGTGGACGCTCCCTCTCAGACCAGACTTGATCTTGCAGGATGATGGGCGACTCCTCCATCTGAACTTCACAGGTCTACACTTGTGATAAATGAAGGGGGGAGGTAGCTCCCTTTTATGGACAGCCAGCCAGCCAGCCAGTTAGCTATAAAGTCCCTCTTGGTGGCTGTTCTCTGCTTGCTTTACCTGTAAAGGGTTAAAAAAGTCCCCCAGTAAAGGAAAGGGAGTGGGCACCTGACCAAAAGAGCCAATGGGAGGGCTAGAACTTTTTTAAATTGGGGAAAAAAACTTCCCTTTGTCTGTTGTTGTTGTGGTTCTCTGGAGAGAGGAGAACAGGGAGCATTTATGCTGTGAGAAGCTTAAGCCAGATATGAAAAATCAGATCATACCTAGAAATTGCTTACCTGAAACCCCAGATATGTAAGTAAATTAGGTAATGTCTAGAAAGACACGATTAGGTTTATTTCTGTTTATCTCGAATTGGCTTGTGGACTCCTCTGTGCTAACCCAAAATGCTTTTTGATTTGCTTGTAACCTTTAAGCTGGACCTCAAGAAGGTTATTCTTGATGTTTAAATTTTGTAAGTGGGTTTTTTAAATCTAGCAAAAGCCTAAGTTCCAGTTGTATTTTCTTTCTTTTTGTTTTTAATAAAATTTACCTTTTTTAAGAACAGGATTGAATTTTTGGTGTCCTAAGAGGTTTGTGCATATGCTGTGAAATTAGCTGGTGACAACAGCTGATATCCTTTGTTTTTCTTTCTCAGCTCTTCCCCAAAGTAGGGGTGAAAGGGCTTGAGGGGACCCCACAGGAAGGAATTCGCAAGTGTGCCTTTCTGGTTTCAAAAGGGTTTTTTGCGTTTGGGTGGTGGCAGCAAAAATGTAACCTTGGGAGTTTAATACAAGCCTGGAATGGCCAGTATTACTTTTAGAAACCTTGAGGACCCCCACCTTCTGCACTCGAAATACCAGAGTGGGGAATCAGCCTTGACAACACTTGACAGCATGGTTGCTGCATGGCTAAATCCCGAGGAGAGAGCATTCCCGGAGCAGGTCCAGCAGGTTTTGCTAGGTAGCAGAAAGTCCTCTACACGGCCAAGTGGAAACGCTTCACTTGCTGGGCAACCAAGTGGGGCCTTTGCCCGGTGCAGGTGTCCATGCAGTCCATCCTAGAGTATCTCCTTCATCTGAAGCACCAAGGTCTTTCACTGTCTTCAGTTAAGGTCCACTTGGCAGCTATCTCAGTGTTCCATCGCCCGATCCAAGGCAGATCTTCATCCAGCAGCTGATGAGCAGATTCATTAAAGGGTTGGAGAGGCTCTAACCACAGGTTTGTGACCCAATCCCACTTTGGGATTTAAATCTGGTCCTGTCCAGGCTCACGGGGCCACCTTTCGAGCCCTTGGCATCTTTCTCCCTGCTGCTGCTCTTGTGGAAGGTCGCTTTCCTGGTAGCTATCACTTTAGCCAGAAGTGTTTCAGAACTTCAAGCTTTGACCTCGGAACCTCCCTAGACTGTTTTCTTCAAAGATAAGGTCCAACTGCGTCCCAACCTAGCTGTTCTATCCAAAGTGGTGTCGCAGTTTCACATCAATCAAGACATCTTTCTGCCTGTCTTCTTCCTGAAACTGCCCAAAACAGAAGAATGGTGTCTGCATTCTCTGGATGTTAGAAGGGCCCTACCTGTTTTTATTGGCAGGACAAGACCCTTCCACAAATCAGCGTAGCTTTTTGTTGCTGTCGTGGATAGAATGAAAGGTCTCCCCAGAGGATCTTGTCCTGGATCATGGCCAGCATCCAGACCTGCTATGAACAGGCAAAGGCCCCTCCTCTGGCCATCGTGAAGATCCATTCTATGAGAGCACAAGCGTATTCAGCAGTTTTCCTGGTGCAAATAGCAATGCCAGGCATCTGCAGGGCAGCGACATAGTCATCAAGCCACACATTCACATCCCATTATTTGATCACCCAACAGGCCAGAGATTATGCCAGTTTCGAGAGCTGTGTTACAATCAGCATGCCCCTGAACTCCTAGCCCACCTCCAGGTGTATTGCTTGTGGGTCACCTAACATGGAATAGACATGAGCAAGCACTCAAAAAGAAAAAAAACGGTTACCTACCTTTTGTACCTACCATTTGTTCTTCGAGATGTATTGCTCATGTACATTCCATGACCCACCCTCCTATCCTCCCATCAGAATTGACGGCAAGAAGGAAATGGAAGGGAGCGAGGCCAGTGGCGCCCCTTATACCAGTGCACGAGTGCAGGCCTTTAGGAAACACTCAAGCCGGCCCTCCAGATACCACTAGGGGAAGAATCTCTGGCAATGCTGTACGTGGCATGCGCACACACTTAACATGGAATGGACATGAGCAACACATCTCGAAGAACAACAATTACGAACGGTAGATAACTGTTTTTTCCTAGGTGGCAGCTGTGTGTAGTGTGTGCAGTGCTTTGATGCAAAATAAAATAAAATGAATACATAGAAGAGAAAAACTGATAACAGTTACATAAGAGTTGTGGTTCCTCTAAATCGTTATGATACACAATACATGGTTCAGCTTGCCACCAAATGCAACATATTTTGGGGGTGGTATAGATACAGTTGGAGCAGTTTCCAGCTTGGAAAGCCAGGATATGATGTTTGCACAGGTGTCAAGGGATCAGCCCTAGAGGTGTTGAGGAGCTGCCATCTGCTCTGTCATTGAGAAAATTATAGGAATATTTTTAGATGTAATTTTGTGTTAATGTAAAAGGTGAGTTTGTCAATTTGAATATGTGAAACACCTGTACTGCTCATTCCCAAGTCCTCTGTGTCAAATCTCTTCATAAATTACACCGTAATCATTGAAAAATTATGTTTGAAGAAATTCTCAAAGATTATTCAACAGCCAAATACCTCGGAGTTCAAAACTAGAGGCATACATCTAATTTTAAAATGTAAATCCTTTTGAAAATATTGTTTATTTTCCAATATTGGGGTCATCCTACTACCACTATCCCCATGCAAAAGCTACTTTTTGCTTGGCAGTCCTCATTTTAAATTAGACCATGTCTAAGCTACAGAGTTAAGTCCACTTAAGTTACGTCAGCTATCATAAACCACTGTAATTACAACACTTGTGCGTGTTCACACAATGTTCCTTATGGCAGCGGAGCACATCCACAGTCGGTGCTTTAGCACCAACAGAGAGAGCAGTGCACCGAGGGTAGCTAGCCCACTGTACAAATCACGATCTTTTGCTTCTAGGAGTTCTGGGAATGGATTGCAGTGTATCATGAGGGCAGAGGTGCTCCGCCGGTATGTAGGAGCTGGCCCTCAAAGGCACATCTGCAGAAGCAAAAGAAACAATACAAAGAGTCAGTACTGTGAGTGCACTCACAGCCTTGAATCATAAAAGTTACATTTACCTCTTTCTCACTTTCCCTTGGCAAGCACGGAGCACGGTGAAAGCCATAAATATGGTGAGTTTGGCACAGGCGGGGAAGGTGCAAAATAGGACAAAGGGTGTGGGTGATTTCAGAGGGGGATCACAACAAGCGTCTCGTGACACTATTCTGAATACTTGCACTGTTTTCCATAGGTGAGTGTGATCAAAGCTGATATCTCATTACTGAGGGTAAACAAGGATGCAAAGGTGCATCTCTGCATACATGCGGCTTCAGATCGGGTCCATTTGATTCCTACTTTGATTCCTGCAGAAGTAGTTGCCGATTGACACAGCAATGTTTCCTACAGCAGGGAAGAAACAAAGCAGCTCTTCCAAGGAACCTTTGGCAGAGGATTGCAGAGTACTTTTAAGAAAGTTTCCTAGAGATCTCTATGGAGGATTCCTGGGAGAGCCCAGTGTGCATTAACAAACTCTCCCGCAGCGTCCCCATTGCAGAGCTGCACAGGGGAATGTGAAGCAGATGCAAACAGTACCCAGTGTTATTTTCTGTCCCTTCTCCCACTTGTACCATGTAACAAAATAAAGGACACTTCTCCCTCATGTCACCGTGCAGTATTGAAGCAAAATGAGTACTTACCGGAGCTCCCTTCTCCTAGTTCAGATGGGCAAGAGCTGGAGTACTGGGACTGGCTAGACCCCTCTGCTCACTGTGCCACCAGATGACCCTGTCGCCTGTCCCACAAACTCTTCCAACTCAACTTCCTCATCTGCCACTTCGTATTCAGGGTTGACTCCACTGACTGCTGCCTCCAGTCCTCCCAAAGTATCCCTGGGGCTCTTGGTGGTGGGAGTGGGGTTGCCGCTGAGGATGGCATGCAGCTCCTTGTAAAAGCAGCATGTCTTTGGCACTGCACCAGAGAGATGGTTGGCCTCCTTGGCCTTCTGGTATGCCTGCCTCAGCAACTTGATCTTAGCATGGCATTGCTGCGTGTCCCTTTCATGCCCCTTCTCCTCCATGCTATGAACAATCTGCTTGTAGGTATCCGAGCTCCTACAGCTGCGGCTACACTGCCTCGTCTCTCCACGGACCCAACAGATCCAACAATTCCGGTATACTCCGGGCGGGAGCATGTTTGCTGCAGAAAGCCAGCATGGTCAGCTGGGAAGAAGCAATGTGAGCTCTCCACACTGATCAAACGGGAAGTGGAATTGCAAAAATTTCCATGGTTTTAAAGAGGGGGAAGTGCATGCCTGTGTACTTGGCTGCATGGTAGTGGAGTTGAAATTGCTGACCAAAGTGGTCATGATGGGCATTGTGGAACATTTCCCGGAGGCCACTTAGGGAGACATAAACAAACGCAGTGACTACGCTGACACTGCATCGCTCTACCTTGGTCGCAAAAAGCTCTATGCTTCTTGTCAAGGTGGTTTTATTATGTCAGTGTAGCAGGAGAGTTAAATTGGTGGGAGAAGCATTGTAGTGTGTACACCTCCACTATTTTGTCAACGAAAACTGACTTTTGTCGACAAAGCTTGTATAATGTAGACAAGGCCTTACAGAAATTGTCATCTGGATTGCCACAAACCACTCTCACAGCCTTTATTAGATATGTAAATATTCTCTTGGTGTTCCCAATCGAGATGTGGCTCATTGATGAGAAAGCTCTTGAACAAGTGTGTGCTTGTAACTACCACTGCAACTTCATAGAGGAAGTGGGCATTTCAAAATGGATGTTGTATCTTTTTTTACATTATATTTTGTTTAACTGATTTTTGTGTCACAAGTTCAAATATAAATCAGATGTCTCAGACATGCTTGCAAACCACAACCAAGACTCTGTTTAGACTAAAGTCCCAAAGGTATTAAGGCAACTTGTAAGATTCTTTTATTATTATTTGTATTATAGTGGCACCTTGATGCCTTAACTCAGTTTAGGGTCCCTTTGTCCTAGGTGCTGTATAAACAACACATAGTAAGAGGCAGTACCAGCTCTACAGAACCAAACAAGCTCAGTGTGGAAGAAATTTAGTCTTATTGTTCTGCTGATGAGCTGAAATACAGAAAGATTAAGTGACTTGCTCAAGGAAGTCGGTAGCAAATCTGAATGTCCTGAATGTCCATCCAGTGTTTTAAACACAAAACCATCCTTTCTGTTTTCAAAGGATAGCAACTTAATAATTACACTTCTGGTTTTTTTATCAACTATTATCAGAGGTAAAACCTAAGATTCCTATACCTGAAACAAAGGAGAGACATTTTTCTCTATTTTCTCAGTTTTTTTTTTCTTTCAGCATTTGACAGCAGTTTGTGTCGATTTCACCATTTTACTACTGTAGTTAGTAGTGTCTATTTGTTGTGGGCATTTCACACAGCTTCAAGGGAGAGAAAAATATTCTAAATTGGAAAATGTAATTCTAAAACTACAAAAATTGAGAAACACAGTAAACTTGAAATGTACTAGATATCAAGTTTACTGTGTTTCTCTATTTTGTTCAGCCATACTGTTCATATGGTTTCAATGTCAGCCAGTCTTACTGATATCCATTTTTACTGGCAGGAAATCAGCTATAATTTTTACACAGTTGTATTGTAATACTGTGTTTTGGATCTCAAATATGCTAATTTGCACACTCTTTTGTGCCAGTTTTCTTTTTCCTAGCTTCTTGAATATGTTTATACACATTCACTCTCTCCAGTCTTCTATGAGCAATTCTGGCATGGTTTGCACGTTTTCAAAACCACATGTCACTTGATTTTCTTGGATTTTTCACTTTAATTTGATAAAGCTGTTTTTACTGGAATATGTTGTCTATTTTTCTTTCTGCCCCTTGAAGATGTCCAAAGGAGCTATGATTGTGGTTTAAGGCAACCTGCCGACAAAAATACATGTTAGTACTGTAATGAAGGGTGCAACTACTGTACAGTGCTGATGCAAGTTAACTTTATTTCAACCCCAACATCATGTAGTGGGTGTATGTGACAGGTTGGATCACAGTAACCCCCTGGGGGCTGCCACCTGATGTGCCAAGACTACTTCTGTCCTTGCTTTCCTGCCGTGGCAGCTTGGGACTTCAGTGCCCTGCCTGGTTTGAGCCAGACCCTCTAGTCTGCTGCAAATCCAGACCCAAGTCTGAACCACGTCCCCTAACAGCTGTAGGCTTAAACTGAATGCAGCTTCAGAAGTGTTCCTGTCTTTAACACTCAGATGCCCAACTCCCAATGGGGTCCAAACCCCAAATAAATCCGTTTTACCCTGTATAAAAGCTTATACAGGGTAAACTCATAAATTGTTCACCCTCTATAACACTGATAGAGAGATATGCACAGCTTCCCCCCCCCCCGGTATTAATACATACTCTGGGTTAATAAGTAAAAAGTGATTTTATTAAATACAGAAAGTAGGATTTAGGTGGTTCCAAGTAACAGCAGACAGAACACAGTGAATTACCAGCAAAATAAAATAGAACATGCAAGTCTGTGTCTAATACAGTACGAAAACTGGATACAGCTAAAAACCTTACCCTCAGAGGGATTCCAGTAAGCTTCCTTTTGCAGACTAATCTCCTTCTAGTCTGGGTCCAGCAATCACACCCCTGTTGTTACTGTCCTTTGTTCCAGTATCTTTCAGGTATCCTTGGGGGTGGAGAGGCTATATTTTGAGCCAGCTGAAGACAAAATGGAGGGGGTCTCCCAGGAGTTTGAATAGACTTTCGCTTGTGGGTGGATACCCCTTCCTCTCTCCTATGCAAAGTCCAGCTCCAAGATGGAGTTTTGGAGTCACATGGGCAAGTCACATGTCCATGCATGACTCAGTCTTTACAGGCAGCAGCCATTGTCCACATGCTACCTTGAAGAAGTCATGTAGACTTCTTATGTGGATTGGAGCCTTCCAAGATCCATTGTGCTTCTTGATTGGGCACTTAACTTGCAAATTCCTTTCTAAAGAAGCTGACCAAATGCCTTACTAAGGTTATTTAAAATCAAACAAGTATACAGTCAATATTCATAACTTTGAATACAATAATGACACATGCATACAAATAGGATGAATAGATTCACTAGATCATAACCTTTACAGAGATATGTTACATGGCATATGTAGCATAAAACATATTCCAGTTATGTCATGTATACATTCAGAAGCATATTTCCATAAAGCCTTATGGGGGGCACCGTCACAGTGTATTTCAGATGTTTTCAATGATAATAAAGGCATATAGTCCTCTGATCCCACGGAAAGCATAAAATACATTACTCTTAGTATTGTTTGATAACATCAGTGGCAACTGATATCTAGTCTTACACACTGATTTGCTAATTGGTTCAGCTGTTCAGTCAATACAAATAGCCATTCCTATTAGGTTTCCTGATACAATAATTAAAAATTCTTGATGAGCTCTTTCTGCTCACTGTCATCCTGACGTAAAAAGAAGTTGCTTTGATAGCAACACATACAGCAAGATCAGTTTTTGGATCCTGATCTCTTACCTTTGTTGAAGACAAATGAGCAGCATCTCTGTTCCTGCAAATACTGGGGGCCCTTCAGTCTTGTCTATGTGTCTCTGGGTATGTCTACAAATGCAGTTAAAAACATGCAGCTGGCCCATACCAGCTGACTCGGTCTTGTGGTGCGTGAGCTAAGGAGCTGTTTAACTGCTGTGTAGATGTTCGGGCTGGTGCTGCAAACTGAGCTCTGGGACCCCAGGGCTGTCCCAGCTGCTGCTCCTGCCTCGGTGACTGTCCCAGCCTCGGCCGCTGCTCCTGCCCCAGGAATTGACCCAGCCTCGGCCGTTGTTCCTGCCCCAGGGATTGACCCAGCCCCGGGCTGCTGCTCCAGTCCCGGGCGGTGACTGCTGCTGCTGTCCTGCTGCTGCAACTGGGTGGGGGCTGACAGCTGCTCCAGCCCCACCACTGTAGCATGCTGATGCCACAGATGTCATGGAGGTCCATTCAAGTCACGGTATCTGTGACAGTATCGAATCCTTATTCATGATCTATCTGGTTAAACCAAGAACATCCAGCTCCCTGTATCTCTTTTCTGGTCACAGTCACATTGGCAAAGAGAGTCTTTGAAATCTCTGTTCTTAATAATACTTAGCTCTTATATAGTACATTTTCCAGAAGGACAAGATATGTCTGAATCATTCATAGCCAAGGTTAACTCTTCCTCTTGTACCTCAGAGGAGGAGAAATTCTTCATTCCTTTAGCCCAAAACTTTGTTTCTTTCAATTTTAACTTCATGGGCCTGAAACCATCCAAATACCACATAGTTAGGGTCAAGTGCTGCATCACTTGAGCACATTTAGCTGCAGATAATCAGATTCCAGAAAGGACCAGAGCCCACCCAGTGTGGCACGTGACAGCCTTGTGGGCAGAGAGGGCATCGCTGACTATCCGGCCACCTGTTCATCTACCAACACTTTTATAAAGCACTTCATCTTGAATTTCATTCCTCTGAGAAAAACATCCTTCAGACATCCACATGGACGCACCCTCAAAGCCCCGACCAGAGGTAGTCTATCTGCTACCCAAGATCCATAAACCTGGAAACCCTGGACGCCCCCTCATCTCAGGCATCGGCACTCTTACAGCAGAATTATCTGGCTATTTGGACTCTCTCCTCAGACCCTATGCTACTAGCACTCCTAGCTTTCTTCGAGACAGCACCGACTTCCTGAGGAAACTACAATGCATTGGTGATCTTCCTGAAAACACCATCCTGGCCACCATGCATGTAGAAGCTCTTTACACCAATATTCCACATGAGGATGGACTACAAGCTGTCACAAAACAGTATCCCTGATGAGGCCACGGCACCACTGGAGGCTGAGCTTTGTGACTTTGTCCTCACCCACAACCGTTTCAGATTTGGAGACAACTTATACCTTCAAGTCAGTGGCACTGCTATGGGTACCCTCATGGCCCCGCTGTATGCCAATATTTTTATGGCTGACTTGGAACAACGCTTCCTCAGCTCTCGTCCCCTAGCGCCCCTCCTCTACTTGCACTACATTCATGACATCTTCATCATATGGACCCATGGGAAGCAGGCCCTTGAAGAATTCCACCTGGATTTCAACAACTTCCACCCCACCATCAACCTCAGCCTGGACCAGTCCACACAAGAGATTCACTTCCTGGACACTACAGTGCAAATAAGTGATGGTCACATAAACACCACCTATACCAGAAACCTACTGACCGCTGTACTTACCTACATGCCTCCAGCTTCCATGCAGGACACATCACACAATCCATTGTCTACAGCCAAGCCCTAAGATACAACCGAATTTGCTCCAATCCCTCAGACAGAGACAAACACCTACAAGATGTTTATCAAGCATTCTTGAAACTACAATACCCACCTGGGGAAGAGAGGAAACAGATTGACAGAGCCAGAAGAGTAACCAGAAGTCACCTACTACAGGACAGGCCCAACAAGGAAAATATCAGAACACCACTGGCCATCACGTACAGCCCCCAGCTAAAACCTCCCCAGCACATTAACAACGATCTACAACCTATCCTGGAAAACGATCCCTCACTCTCACAGACCTTGGGAGGCAGGCCAGATCTCGCTTACAGACAGACCCCCAACCTGAAGCAAATACTCACCAGCAACTACACACTACACCACAGAAACACTAACCCAGGAACCAATCCCTGTAGCAAACCTTGTTGCCTATTCTGTCCCTATATCTACTCTAGTGACACCATCAGTGGACCTAACCACATCAGCCACACCATCAGAGGCTCATTCACCTGCACATCTACTAATAAGAAAAGGAGTACTTGTGGCACCTTAGAGACTAACCAATTTATTTGAGCATAAGCTTTCATGAGCTACAGCTCACTTCATCGGATGCATACTGTGGAAACTGCAGAAGACATATACACAGAGACCATGAAACAATACCTCCTCCCACCCCACTCTCCTGCTGGTAATAGCTTATCTAAAGTGATCACTCTCCTTACAATGTGTATGATAATCAAGTTGGGCCATTTCCAGCACAAATCCAGGTTTTCTCACCCTCCGCCCCCCACACACAAACTCACTCTCCTGCTGGTAATAGCCCATCCAAAGTGACCACGCTCCTTACAATGTGTATGAAAATCAAGGTGGGCCATTTCCAGCACAACCTGGATTTGTTGTGGACTACATCCACCTTGATCAAATTGGCCCTGTCAACACTGGTTCTCCACTTCTGAGGTAACTCCCTTCTCTTCATGTGTCAGTATAATAATGCCTGCGTCTGTAATTTTCACTCCATGCATCCGATGAAATGAGTTCTAGCCCACGAACGCTTATGCCCAAATAAATCTATTAGTCTTTAAGGTGCCACCGGACTCCTTGTTGTTTTTGTGGATACAGACTAACACGGCTACCCCCTGATCCTTCAGAAGGAAAGTGCTCCAACAGTAGTCCCAAAATAGATTAATTCTACCAATTTTAGGGATGGAGCAAGTTTTTCCTCTGCCTTACTTATTTCTCCTCAGAACTAATTTTTCCATGCTGCTTCCTACCTCCCAGTTTGAGATTGGAAGACAAAAACAGAACCAAAATAGAAAATTTGTTACTTGATTACTTCCTTTCTGGACTGACCTCTCCCCATTCCTTCTCCACCTGAAAAAAATTCTGTGTGTGTGTGTGTGTAGCTTCTTTAGTCTCTGTGTATAAAGAGAGTACAGTTAGTGCATAATTTATAAATTATGCTTAATCTACTTATAAGAATTAAGTGTTTCCTTACAACTTTGGAAACATTGATCTCGCACAGGAGCAGAAGAGGGCATAGCCAAGCCCCAGAGCGTTCATGGATGAGTCTGAACTGCTCCAGTATTTGCTAGATGAGAAGCACAGCTCGTTTGTCTTGGACTAGAGGAGAGGTCAGTCCCAGAAAGAAAATCATGAGGAAACAAATATTCCATTGCATATATTATCAGTGTACTAATAGTAGATAATATCAGGGGACAAATTTAGAAAGTTCAGTGTCAAAGGTGTGTCACAAATGTTTTTCTTTTCCAAGAAGATCATATCCAGTAGATCTTTATGGTGTCCTGGGGGTACTAATTTTCAGGGTGTCTTGTTTTATAAAGTGTTCTGGTTTGATCTATATAGTATGATAAAGTGAAGCTGTGTGGATTTTTCCCAGATAAATGGTGGTACATGAGAGACACAATAATATAGACAGAAAAACCCTCTAGGCACCTTATACAATTTTATAATTCCAAAAAACTCAAACCTCTGTCAAAACCAGTTAAGGTTGCTAAGTGAGAACAGTGTAGTTATCTATCACATCATTTATAAAATCCAAGCACTTGAAGCAGCAAATAAATAGTTACAGTAATCATAAATATTGCACAGTCCATATAATGAGAACATATTATTTAGTAATAAAGAAATGCGTATTCCATCACAGCACAACAAACATGGATCGATGGACTGTTGGCTTCTTTTTAAAAAAGAAGTACTTGTGGCACCTTAGAGACTAACAAATTTATTTGAGCATAAACTTTCGTCAGCTACAGCTCACTTCATCGGATGCATTCAGTGGAAAATCTTCCACTTTTTGGCTTCTTTTATATTTTATATTTTATGTTTTGTTTTTGCACTATCCAAACATTATTTTCGTAAGGATACTCTTAAGTGGGAAAATTTCAGTTAACTTATTTATCACTAGACAGGATTTTCAGGTAAAGTTCTTAACTGTTTTTGTTGTTAAATTAGAATGTCTCTTGTGCAAATCTGCCTTATACAATGCATACCTGAAAAGATGCACATTCCTGAAATAGTGAAATTAGCTGTGCATGCAAGTGCAGCAGGCCTACTGTCTTACTCTGAATGTGCTAAGATGTGCTAAAAGAAAAACACAGCAAATGGTGTCAAACACTACACTAGAAGCTGTGTCTTTTGGTTTCACAGCTAGTGCCCAGACTACTAGGTCACAGTGCCTGTACCAGCCACTGAACCTCATCGTGTCTTACTTATCCATCTTAAAAATGTGGTAATTATGTAGTGGTGATAAAGCTTTGTGCGTACCTAACACTTTTTTCTCTGTAGATCTCAAAGCACTTTACAAAGGTGAGTATTACCCCCATTTTACAGTTACCCTACCTAAGTATAAAGATTTGAGTGAACTTCGGAGGCAGTGTGCTTAAACAAGAAGGCACTGGACTTAAACTCAGGAGGCTCAGGTTCCATTCCCCACTCTGACACTGGCAACAAGTGTCTTTGGGCAAGTCACTTCCCCTCCCTGGGCCTCAGCTTCCCCATCTGTAAAATGGGATAATGACACTGACCTTCTTCATAAGGAGCTTTGAGATCTACAAATAAAAAGCACTATATAACAGCTAGGGTTTTTTTCTTAATGTATCAGAGGCAATGTGGTCTACTACCTCAGTTATCAGGTTTCTGTTCGTAGCTGTGCCACGTATGTCCTATATAACTTTTGTCAAGTCACTTAAACCACCAGTTTTTCAGTTACTCATCTGAAGGATGGACCCATGCACATTATCTGTAGAACAAGGGGGCACTTTAGTTGGAAATGCAGGAGGAAGAATAATTTTTAACAAATGTTGAGATTTCTTTTCTCTTTTTGAAAACCAGCCCTGGCTAGTTCAGAGGCCAATGATGAAAATATTTTTTCTCTGTGTGTGCGTGTGTGTTTGTTTTTTACCAGCAGCTTCATTTGACAGAGAATGATGTCTACATGCAGCAATGGTCAAAAAAGCAGACAAAATGTCAGGATGCGTAAGAAATACGGTAGAGAGTACTGAAAATATAACAACACCATATGAAATCAGGAGTACACACTCACTTGGAATTTGTGTTCTGATAACCCCATCCCAAGAAGGACATTAACAGAAATGCAGTGGGGTGCTTGAGGCTATAAAAATGGGTTGGTGCATGGAGAAACTCTCACATGAAGAGTTTTGAATGATTGAAACAATTCATCTTAGAGAAGAGAGGAATAAGAAAGTGCACAATAAATATATATATAATATAAAATAATGAATGGTACAGATAATGTAGATAGGAACTTCTTTTTACAATTTCATATGATGCAAGGACAAGAACAAGAAGGCATCCAATAAAATTAAAAGATGGCAAAAAGGAAATATTTAATGTAACACTCAGACAATGGAACTCATTGCCATGGAGGCCAAGAATTTATCAGGATTCAAAAAAGGATTGGACATTTACATAGTTAAAAAAATATTCAAAGTCATGATAATAAATACTTCAAAAAATTTCTATCATCTCTCCTGCTTCAGGGCAGAAGCCAGCCTCTAATGGGGGTTAAGAAGAAACCTTTCTTTTTTGCAAGTTCTTTCATAACTGTTTTCTTCCACCTTCACTAAAGCAACTGCTAAAGACGGGATCCTGAACTAAATGGGCCACTGGCCTGATCAAGTATGGCAATTCTTGTGTTCCTATATAATAAGTTTTTGTACAAAATGTTGTATGTGCTAATACAGCAAAGACAAAATGAAGCCCTTTCATCATGGTCAACTTGTTTTTTCTAATTATGTATTCTCCTTTATTTGCAGGAGCGTATCATGGCCTTAGAAACAGTAAGTTTCTCTTGTTCCTTTTCAAACCCAATTCTAGTTCTTAAACAGATTTTCATATAGTCTCAAAAGGGAAAAGGTCCAGGATGTGTGAAAGCAATTTTCCAAACACTAACCCAATTTCCAAGAGGTTTTTGTTTGCGAGTTGACAAAAATGAACCAAAGAATAGGTGAAATTATCAACTAGCAGTGAGTTGGCATGAGGTCATTTAATGGACATATGTCGGTAAAGTCTAGCATATTTTAAAGGTCAAAGCTCTATAAATACTAATTAGACGAACACTGCCATTTATTGAATTTGTTTAATTTGTTTAAGCTTAATGTAAAGTATATATTAGTATCTCTTTACCAGCAATTTCGCACTTGGACGGATGAAGTGAGCAAGTAAACTACAATTAATACTTCTGGGGAAATTCTGCACAAAAAAAATAAGTATTCTGCAGGCAATATTTTAAAATTCTGCAAAATTCTTCATATCTCATTTGTCAAAATAACACTATATAATCATGCCAGTTTCAATCATTTTGGTGATTTATTTCAAAATACCTGTCAGCAGCTATGTCTGTAGCAATACAGAGACACAAAAAGTCCCCAAAAGTAGAGAGTTAAAGAAACCTCTACGACAACCTAGTTCCTGTTTTTCTGCCCCCCTCCCCCGCCCCTGAGCCTAACCGGGGGGTAGGGGGGGAGACATCCATGCCCCCTTCCCCTAGAGCCCAGCCACGAGGCACCCTCCAGCCCGGACACCTGCACCTCCTACCCCCCAGACCTCAGCCACATCAAGCCCAACCCCCACCCCAGATCCCAGCCACGGGGCATCCCATGAAAATCTGCCCAAATTTGGCCAAGTTATAAGCCTTTAAAAAAACACATTTTGTTCAGTAGAACAGTGGTTCACGGGTCGCACAGCTGCAGCCCAGCTGTGTGCTAAAGTGTGGTGGGGTCCAGGACTGCCAGGGGCTGCCACGCGGAGAGGTCCAGGCCACCCAGCCCCACACATCAGCATCCAGGGTCAGGGCTGCTGCACAGCCCTGCACAGCAAGGGGCTGGGTCAGGGTTGGTGGCAAGGTTGGGTCAGGGCTGACGCCTGGCCCCATACAACGGGGTAAAAGTTCCCTGCTGCCCAACCCCACCACCAGGGCTCCGCTCCTGGCCCCACTCTGTGGAGGAGTCTCTGGGCTGGGGGTGCTGGACATAGCAGGTTGGAGGGGTTTGGGGGAGTGCTGCGGTTCTCAACCTGCAGCCCAGGTAGCACATTGTGGCCACATATGCGGCCCACAACGATTAGTTGGTTGAGAACCACTGCAGTAGAGAGTTGGTAGAGCTTTGCAACTAAATTCTCCAAAAATTCCATCTGCACAAATATTTGATAGCAATATTCTCTAATCAAAAAGATCCAATAACAAATTGACTAATGTGTCAGTTTATTCCAGGTAAACCCATGGTAACAGTTTCCATATACCTTGTTGATTGTAAGAATAAATTAAAAATACCTTTTTCTCTGCTATGCGGGACAATCATGTTAATCAATAGCCACACTTGTGTTTGCCATGGCACTTCCTCCTCCTTCTAAGAAAAATAATCAGATAAACACATCCTCTACCTGCATGCCTGCTAGAGATCTTTTCTTCTGTGCTGGGTGCCATTTGAGACAAATCTCTTGATTATTCACTGTCCCTAATTTAAAAAAAAAATCTTTCAAATGTGATTTAAAAAACAAGCAGTAAATGTGCCAAATAATAAATTTCCGAGCATCAGCCATTATATTTTGTTCATTCATAAAAAATCTGCATGCTAAAATATACTGTTGCATACAAAATAGTGTATGTCAAACAATTTAGTCCTTTCTTAAGCAAAACTATCATTAAAAAGCTATAGGATTTGGCCCTATGTTACCTTAACACGATCAGTCTGACTTAAATGAAAGACCAGAAAATTCTATTTGAGATTAACTCTTCATTAGTTTACCCCATTGGGCCAATGTGTTACATCTCCTTTGATGTCTATTATAGCCTGCTGTTCTCATGCTCATCAACAGAAAACACGGAAGTTGAGGAAAAAGTTACTCTGAATTCTTGGCTCTTGTTAGATAGGTTCAGACTCCTAGGAACGGTTTCTTCTCTCTTTACAGTAGTGTAAATCTAGAGTAACTCTGTAGATTTATGCCAGTATCATTGACTGGTCCTGAATGTTATGAAATGGTTTTATATATTTTTCAGTATTAGTGTTTTTTGTTTTGTTTTAAATCATATTGCATGTGCATGAAAGTTAAGGCTTTAAGCATCAGTAAGGCAAGTTTCTCCCTGAGGCCTTGAACAGACTCAGAAACTGAAGAGATTCTCTACTCTTCTTCTCCATTAGGAGGACCAGAGTAGAGTCAATTCTCTGTTCAATTTCCCCTTCCAGCAGTTACACTGAAAGGGAGACAAGGATCACAGTGCATCAGAGAAGGGTCTTGTGACCATCTCCGACCCCTGAAATTTAGAGGGGCCGGCAATATTTTTAAATCTTGGGGTGTCATATAGTACTAGGCAATTCACTCTCATGCCTGTTTCTTGGCTGTCGTTCTATGTGTCTTTGAGCGTTTAGGAACTCTTTAATCTAAGAGTTTATAGTCCCCTCCCTTTTTGGTGTGCTACTGTAGTGTCATGCCAGAACTGCTCTCACATCAAAGGGTTTGGAATGCTTCTGGAACCAGGCAGTCTTTTGATGTTACAAAAATGACCAGGGAAGGGAACTCAAAGCTCCTCCACCCTGCCTGCTTTACCCCTTCCTTTCCTTTCATCAACTAGATAGCATACCACTTCCTCTAGCCAGTGATACGACCCTTGCCCAAGATTCCCTGCTTCCTTCCTTTCTCCCCAAACCCAAGACCTTTGGTGGGCAACTACTGCAGCTACCACTGCCAGAAGCATTCCCAGTTACGTTTCCCTTCAGTTTGGGCTCCCACCTGCCTCTTCCTTCCAGGTTCTTACCTTCCTCCTCAGCTACTTATTTACATTCTTTACTCCTGTCTGCTTCTCTCATATAGGCTATTGCTCTTGCCCAAATCCCCTTATGGTTCTCTAGCCTCTTCTATGTCTCTTCCCTTGTCCTTCAGTTCGCTACTAACCTAGCCCCCTTAATAGTTTCCCCCACCCCCCACCCTGTTTTGATGTTCCTCCTCCTTTTATTGCTCAGTGACACACATTTGCCTCCAGCACCTTCCGATGATCCTTTGTCCCAGCTATCTCATATTTCCTGTTCCTTACCCCATTGCTGCATTTAAAAAAAAATAGGATTGAAAAGGTTACCATAATAGATTTATAAGGATACTTTAAACAGTACTCATCTATAGTATCTAGTTTACATACATAGACTCTGCAAAATAAAACTTTTGTATTCAAAGTTTGTCCCCCAACTCTATTTTCCTTAAACGTTGCACATCATCATAAAATTCTATACAAATTTGTATTCCTTATTCTGGAGTAGTGTATTGCTAGTTTTCTGTTCTTAAAATATAGATCCATTTTAGTATTTTAAAATAATGTGAGATAATCAGCTAATATTTTTAATGGGAAAAATGAATATGCTTGTGTTGAGACCTTGAAGGCCAAATATGTGGCCCAGCATAATCTGAGAAAAGTAGTGTTTTACCTTGCATGTAATAAAAAATGTTTGAAGACAGTGGCACTAGAAGACATTATATAGAATCATATAAATGTACAGCTGGAAGGGACCTCAAGAGGTCATCTAGTCCAGTCCCCGATACTGAGGTAAGACCAAGTATTCCTAGTCTAACCTGTTCTTAAGATCCATCAATGACAGGGATTCCACAGCCTCTCTTGGAAGCCTATTCCAGTGCTTAACTATCCTTACAGTTAGAAAGTTTTTTTGTAATACCTACCCTAAACCTCCCTTGCTTCAAGTTAAGCCCATTTTCAACCAGTTATGTATCCATCATATAGTAATTTCATATAGACCACATTTCCCTAGTTTGTTGAGGAGAACATCAATTGGGACTATGTCAAAAACCTTACTAAAATCAAGATATCATCTATACAGCTTCCCCCCATCCACTAGGCCAATACCCTATTAAAGAAGAAAATTAGTTTGGTATGGCAAGAGTTGTTCTTGACAAATCCATGTTGGCTATTACTTATCCTCTTATCTTCTAGGTGGTTATGTAGACTGATGGTTAATAATTTGATCCGGTATCTTTCCAGGTATTGAAGTTAGGCTGACTGGTCTATAATTCCATGGGTCCTCTTTGTGACCCTTTTAAAAGGTAGATACTGTGGTTACCCTCCTTCGAGTGATTGCACATGTGCATTCTACTCTTGGAGTGCGCGCCCCCATGCACAGTCGCAAGAAATTTTTCCCTTAGTGATACCCATCGGGGTGGCTTGAGCGCCCTCTGCTGCTGCTGGGATCAGTATAAAGTGCCCAGCCAACTCGAGTCCCCTCAGTTCCTTCTTACTGTATCTGATGGTCACTGGGACTGCTCTCGTTGCTTCTGCAAGTACTGTCAGTGGACTGGTTTCAGAGTGGTAGCTTGTGTTAGTCTGAATCAGCAAAAAGAACAAGGAGTACTTGTGGCACCTTAGAGACTAACAAATTTATTTGAGCATAAGCTTTCGTGGGCTAAAACCCACTTCATTGGATGCATGCAGTGGAAAATACAGTAGGAAGATATATATATACACACAGAGAACATGAAAAAATGGGTGTTGCCATACACACTATAATGAGAGTGATCAATTAAGGTGAGCTATTATGAGGGGCGGGGAGAACACCAGTCAGAGAACACTTCAATCTCCCTGGTCACTCGATTACAGACCTAAAAGTCACAATATTACAACAAAAAAAACTTAAAAAACACTCCAACGGGAGACTGCTGAAGTGGAATTAATTTGCAGACTGGATACAATTAACTTAGGCTTGAATAAAAACTGGGAGTGGATGGGTCATTACACAAAGTAAAACTATTTCCCCAGGCTTATTCCCCCCCGCCACTGCTACTCTCACCTTCTTGTCAACTGCTGGAAATGGGCCATCCTGATTATCACTACAAAAGGTTTTTTTTCTCCTGCTGATAATAGCTCACTTTAATTGATCACTCTCTTTAGAGTGTGTATGGCAACACCCATTTTTTCATGTTCTCTGTGTGTGTGTGTATATATTATAATAATATATATTATACTTTCTTATATATAACTTCCTACTGTATTTTCCACTACATGCGTCCGATGAAGTGGGTTTAGCCCACGAAAACTTATGCTCAAATAAATGTGTTAGTCTTGAAGGTGCCACAAGTACTCCTTGTTCTCAGTGGACTGTATTCACTTGTAATTTATTTTGAATAATTTAGTGTAAGTAAGTTTATTAGTGTTTAGTTAGCTAGGTTTTTACTTCATCTGATGGTTTCACTTGGTTCCGAGTGCCAAGGGATGCCTCTGTCATCGGGCTTCAAGCCCTACATTTCCTGCAGTAAGGCTATGGCTGTGAGCTATCTGTGCTCAAGTTGCTTTAAATGCCTCAGGAAAGCTCAGATCAGAGATCATTGTCAAATTTTCAGAGACTTTAAGCCCCTCATGAGGAAAGATTGTGAAGCCAGGCTAAAGTTTCTACTCTTAGAGCGTTCCTCGGACCTCTATCTGAGGTCGATCAGACTCAGCACTGGGTGTCTCGGCCTCAGTAAGGACTGTGTCTCCTACCATGCCTGAGTCCTGTCACCGTTCACCATCCGCAGTGCCCAAGAAGAGGCATAAGAAGCAGAGTGCAGAAAGGGGGAGATCCCGGCACCAAAGACTGCTAGTTACGGGGTTAAGAGTAGTCTAAGTCTAATCGCACCACTGCTTCAGTATTGCAGAAGAAAGCACCATTGACCCCAACTTGTAGGAAAGTACCATTGACTGAGTAGCCAGAAGAAGCACCTTCCACATCTGTGGTACTGCACCGTACCAACCCGATCTCAGTACCAACTATACCATAGGTATTTGCAGCTGCTAGGGACATCCTGACCTTAGTGTTGATGCTCTTGGTGCTGGAGGGCACGGGAGAACCAACAAGATTGCTACAGCTCTCAGTACCTTGCCAGTCTCATGTACTCCGGATAGCTCACTCTTTGGTACTGTCAAAGGGAAAACCCATGATGCTTACTTCTCTGCAGGCTTCTCCACATAGGCATCATATGGAATTGCGCCTCCTTGGTGAATAGGAGAGTCATCTTCTTCTGAACAGGTGGTTGGGTTCTACATTTCCCATGCTCAGAGCTGCCCTTGCTAACCCACCTCCAGATGTTTCCACCCTTCCACAGATCCAGTCACAGAAATGCCATAGAGTGGTTGGCCAGGAGGTCACTGGTACCTGTCCCATAACCTTTTGGAAATCCCTCTTTCCCCCTGTTTCCAGATCTGATTCCAGGCTCTTCTATTTGATTGCCCTGGAGAGGCGTGCAGCTCTTACTCACCAGACAGCATCTGTTCCTGATTCTGGTACCAACCTCATATCGGACATCAGAAGCTGGCTCATCAGGACCTGGCAGATCAAGAAATGAAAGAAGAGCATCTTCAGCCAGTTCTGGCCTCCTCTTCCTCTTCCCTTGATGAGGTAGTCTCAGAAGGGGTCATATCGCCTCCTCCAGATGACGATAAGGCACACCAAGAACAGTTAAAGATGGTTGCCTTAAGTTTGGGCCAAACGCAAGTATTGTGCACCTGACCAAGGTTATTAGTTCTTTTACTCCCATCCTGCCCCCTGGGGTTCCTGGCAGTTTTGGGCACTAATGATAGGAAAAGGCAGGGGCATCAAGTCACAACCCCAAAATCAAAAGACTCAAAAAAGCTAAACCAGTTTGATAGGAAAATTTATTCTACCTGAGGGGTTGCAACTCAGGGTTGCAAACCAGCATGCACTTTGGGGCAGGTATGACTTTAACATATGGGACTCTGTGCTAAAATTTAAAGAAATGCTGTCAGCAGATGGTAGGCAGGAGTTCTCCTCACTAGTGAGTGAGGGAATCTCGGTGGCAAGGGCCTCGATGCAAGCTGCCCTGGATGTGGCTGACTTGGCTGCCATGTCTGTGGCCATTCATAGGAGTTCTGGTTACAGTTCTCTGGGCTCTCGCAGGAGGTCCAACAGACTGTGCAGGATCTGCCCTTTGAGGGATCCTCCTCCTTTTTGGAGCAGACTGACCCTAAGCTCTGTGGGTTAAAGAACTCAAGGGAAACCTTAAAGTCCCTTGGGTTGCACACCCCAGCCCCTTCCAGGAATCACTTCAGGCCTCCGTAATCCCTCTGGTATTCTGCTCCAGTTGTCCAACAGGACCTGCAGAGGAAACTGAGTAGAGGTGATTGGCGTAGGCTTCATCCTTCTTCTACCTCTGTATCAATGCCTGTTCCACCTAGACATCTAGGGAGTTCTAAGCTGGCATTTTGATGGGATGCTTGAGGATGTCATACCAGTTCCCAGGTTGCCAAACCCCTTTTTCCTCTATTTGCAAACTGCCTTTCCCATTTCCTCAGTGCTTGGTCCTGTATCACCACAGACCTTTGGGTGCTGAGCACTGTAGAAGTGGGATACATTATCTGGTTTATTCCTACACTTTATTCCCACCCTCCCTCCCTGTCCCTCTTCAGGACCCCCTCTCGTGAAGAACTTCTGGTTCCAGACATTCAATCTCTCCTTCAGGTGAGAGCCATAGAGGTGGTTTAACAGAAATTAAGAGGGAAGAGTTTCTGCTCCCAGTATTTCCTAATCCCAGAAGCAAAGGGAGGTCTCAGACGTATCCTAGACCTGTGTCAGCTCAACAACTATCTGAAAAAGATAAAGTTTTGCATCATTCCCTCTCTGGATCCAGGGTATGTCAACCTTGATTTTAGAGACGCTTACTTTCATGTGTCAATATATGAAGGACACAAAAAGTTCCTCAGGCTTGTAGTGAAGCATTCACATTACCAGATCACGGTGCTTCTGTTTGGCCTCTCTGCAGCATCTCAGGTGTTCACACAATGCATGGCTGTGTAACAGCATTCCTGAGGAGACTAGCAGCGCAGGTCTACCCTTATCTGGACAACTGGCTAATCATGGGCTGGTCCAAGTTATATCCAGTGTTGTACTCATTTTACTCAACATTCAAGATCCTAAGGCCTATTGATCCATGCAGACAAGTCTACCCTTTGCCCGTTACAGAGGATAGAGTTTATAGGGGCAGTGTTGGACTCTACCCAGGTCACAGCGTTTCTCCCAGAGTCAAGGTTCCAATTTGTCTGATCGTTAGTGACACACCTCAAGTTTCATCCAATCACAACAGCCCAAAACCATATGAGGTTCCTAGGGCACATTTCTTCATGTCCATATGTAATACAACATGTGAGACTGCACCTCAGATCCCCCAGTGTACTAGCAAGCCGTCTTCATCTGGACACTGTGCTCACGGTACCTTCTTAAGTTCTGGTTTCACTGAATTGGTGGTTAGATCCTCTCAATGATTCTGTGAGCGTTCCCTTCATCTGCCCTCAACCATAAATTAGTCTGGTCTCAGACGCATCGCTTTAGGATTGGGGATCACCTGGGACCCCTCTGAATTCAGGGTCTTTGGTCCTTAAGGGAGCTCTCTCTTCATATCAGTGTCCAAGAGCTACGTGTGATTCATCTTGCCTGTGAGTCTTTTCTACCTCATATCAGAGGGAGAAACCTGTTTGTTCTTACAAAAAACACTGCAGCTATGTTTTATCTCAACAGACATGGAAGAGCTCACTCATCGCTCCTTTGTCAGGAAGTGGTTCACCTATGGGACTTTTGCTAGCCCATTCAATCAACATCAAGGCCTCTTATCTTTCAGGGGTGCAGAAAAAGCTATCAAACTGCCTGAGCAGGTCATTTTCAAGTCACCACAAGTGGTCTCTTTGTCTGGATGTAGCCAGATGCATTTTCCAGCGAGGGAAGGAGGGGGAATTCCTCAAATAAACCTATTTCCAAACAAGTTCAACAGAAAATGTCACCAGTTCTGCTCTCTGCACGGCCACAGTCTGGGCTCAATCACTGTTGCCTTCCTGCTACCCTGGACAGAAAAGCTTTGCTACAATTTCCACCAATCCCAGTCAGACACCGAGTGCTACTGAAAATCAAGCGGGATCACACCCAGGTTATATTAATAGCCCCAGCATGACCCTGCCAACACTGGTTCTCCACGATACTGGACTACTTAGTGACATCTCCAATTTCAATACCATTGCATCTGGCTCTCATCTCCCAAATCCACGGTTGGCTGCTCCACCCGAACCTGCAGTCCCTTTATCTAATGGCCTGGAAACTCCACAGCTAAATCCCAGAAAACAGGCTTGCTTGGAGCAAGTTTGCCAAGTCTTATTAAGTAGCAGAAAGCCCTCCACCGGGGCCTCCTACATGTCAAAATAGAAGCGGTTCTCTGTCTGGGTCTGTCAAACCGGAGTCTCACCAATGCATTCATCCATCCAACACCTACTTAACTATGTGCTGCACCTGAAACAGCAAGGCTTAGAAATTTCCTCTATCAAGGTTCCCCTGGCAGCAATATCAGCTTTCCACTGTTGTGTGGATAACTGTTCTGTTTTTTCTAATGACATGACAATCAGATACCTTAAAGTCCTGGAAAGGTTTTATCCTCAATTAAGCAAGCCTGTTTCCCTTTGGGATGTGAACTTGGTCTTGTTTAAACTGATGGGACAACCATTTGAGCCTTTAGCAATGTGCTCCTTACTATACATTTCCTGGAAAGTGATTTTCCTAATTGCCATAATTTCTTCCACAAGGGTCACTGAACTGTGTGCCCTCACATCTGAACTACTGTATACAGTCTTCTTTAAAGATAAGGTTTACTTACACCTTCATCCAAGTTTTCTCTCAAGTGGTTTCAAATTTTCATAACAATCAATTAATTTACTTTTCTGTTTTCCACCCGAAACCACGCGCAAAGAGGGACAAGCAATGGCTACACACGCTGGGCGTTAGATGAGCACTAGCATTCTACTTAGACAGGACCAAACCATTTCCACAATCCATCCAACTGTTCATTGCAATAGCATACAGAATGAAAGATCTTCTAATCTTCTCACAAAGAATTTTGTCTAAGATAACTTATTGCATCTGCGCTTGTTATGATTTGGCAGGCATTTCACCACAAGTCAAATTGACTGCTCACTCCACAAGATCATAAGCATCCTCAACAACGTTCCTAGCTCAGATTCCTATCTAGGATATTTGAAAAGCAGCAACCTGGTTATCAGTGCATATTTTCTTCTCCCAGTATGCCGTCACCCATTATTCTAGAGATGATGCCAAATTTGATCAAACTGTTCTACAGTCTGTTTGTACAGGAACTCTGATCTCTCTGCCTATACTAGTGCTTGGGAGTCACCAAGGGTGGAATACACATGTGCAATCATTCAAAGAAGAAAAACAGTGACTAATCTTTCTTAACTGTTGTTCTTCGAGATGTGTTGCTCGTGTCCATTCCATGAGCTACCCTTGTACCCCTTTACACTGGAGTTTCTGGAAAGAAGGACCTGAGGGACTTTAGGGTCAGCTGGGCCCTTTATACCAATGCCAGCAGCACGCTGCAGCAGAGGACGCTCAAGCCCCCAGTGGGTACCACTGAGGGGAAAATTTCCGGCGACTGTGAATGGGGCATACACACACCAAGAGTGGAATGTACATGTGCAACACATCTCGAAAAACAACACTTATGAAAGATTAGTAACCACTTTTTCTCTAGTCCTCTGGGACCACCCCCATCCTTCATGAGTTCTTGACGTTCATTGCTAACCATTCTGCGATTGCTTCAGCTAGTTCCTTAAATACCCGAGGATGAATTTCATCAGGTCCTGTTGACTTAAACACTTCTAACTTATATAAATATTCTTTAATCTTTTCTGTTCCTGTTCTGGGTTGTGTTCCTTGACCCTAGATATTAATATTAATTGTGTTAAGTATCTGGTCACAGTTAACCTTTTTAATGAAGAGTGAAATAAAATAGATGTTAAACACCTCAGCCTTCCTGATGTTATCCATTATTAGCTCTCTTTCCCTGCTAAGCAGTGGACCTAAAGTTTCTTTCATCTTTCTCTTGCTCCTAATGTATTTATAGTACTTCTTCTTATTGCCTTTTATTTCTTTTGCTGGGTGCCTTAACCTTTCCGATTTTGACCTTATATGCTTGTGCTATTCTTTTGTACTCCTTCTTAGCTTTTTCTCCATGTCTCCACTTTTAGTAGGATTCCTTTTTGATTTTCAGGTCAGTAAAGAATTCCTCAAGGAGTCATATTGGCCTCTTACTTCTCTTCCTATCTTTCCTTAACATCAGGACTGGTTGCTTTTGTGCCATTAATATTCTCTGCCTAAGTAACTGCCAACTCTCCTGAACTCCTTTTTTCTTTAGATTTTCTTCCCAGGGCATCTAACTTACCAGTTCTCTGAGTTTGCTGAATTCTGCTTTTTTTCAAGTCCGTTGTCCTTTTTCTGCTCTGCTCACTCCTTCCTTTTCTTGGAACCATTACATTTACTATTTTATTATCATTTTCACCCAAATTTTCTTCATCCTACAGAGTCACAACTAAGTCTTCCCTGTTAGTCAGAATCAAGTCTAAAATGGCAGCCTCCCTGGTTACTCTCCCCATCTTCTGAAACAAGATGTTACCAATACATTCCAAGAACTTATTTGGATATAGTGTGTTTTGCTGTATTACTTTTCCAGCAGATGTCTGGATAGTTAAAGACCCCCATTACTACCAGGTCTTATGTTTTGGATAACTCTCTTATTTAATATAGAAGTGCCTCATCCACCTGCTCCCCCTAATTTGGTGGTCTATAGTGAACCCCTACCATGATGTTACCCCAGTTTTTCCTTCACCAGAGACTTTCAGCTGCTCTGCCTCTCACTTTCTCCTGGACCGCAGAATAAGTGTATATATTCATGATGCATAATGCAACACTTCCTTTCTTTTTATCCTACCTGTTCTTCCTGAAGAATCTATAACCCTCTATACTAATATTCCAGTCATAAGATTTATCCCGCCAAGTCTCTGTGATGCCAATTAAGTCATAATTTAGTTTATGTATTAATACTTCCAGTTTTCCTGTTTATTCCCAATAACCTTGAATTTGTTTATAGACATCTAAGATGTTGAGCAGATTACTCCACTGTTTTCCTCTTGTTGCTCCTATGACCCAACTGTAACTTTTCATTCTCTCTCTTTCTCTCACTCACACTCACACACACCTAGTCCTCGGTTAATGTCCACGTTTTTTATACATACCTATGGGCTTTTGTCACCTGCACCCTTTGAACCCCTTGCTGAACTTCTTATGGAAAAGACATTACTAATGAAGGTAGATCTGCCCGAAGAAGGGTTAAACTTTATTAAATCAGTCCGTGTTTGGAGGTCAGAACGACAGCTTCATATTTGGTTGCTGATAAGTAGTCATCCGGTTTGTCTAACTGCCTGGCTTGATAATGTGGTTTATAGTCTGGCTCAGAATGCTATCAGTACATAGTGCATTCTCCAGGTAAGAAGCTATCCTTTGATTTTGTGAAGATAATGTGAGCTTGTTCTGCAGAGTGTAAGGGATTGAACCCTGCTGCAAGATTTTAATATACAGAAATGTTCTTGGTTTCCTTCTAGGGAGAGTGGAAATCTACAAATTTCCAATGTCAGGGGCTATAATTTTTTCTAGATATCATCTTTCATTTCTCAGAGACCAAGCACAAGTGCTGATATACAATGATCCTCAGTGAGGCAGTTTATTGGGCACGACACATACTATAGAACTGCTTAAAGGGGTAGATCTGTATTCAGTCCATAGGATTTTCTTCAGGAATATTACTTTTTCTGTATGTGAAATGTTTTTCTGCATATTTCCATACACAGTAGTAAAATATGCCAATAAACTTTGTACATAGGCCATTCATATGTTTTTGTAAGCATTTTATTTGAAGTAACCACCCCATAAGGAGGTTTTGTCAAAGTTTAAAAAAACACAGTTTTAATGAAATCTAATAATAAAGGAAGTTTCTAATGTGTTGATAATTTTCACTGTAGTATCCCATACATTAAGATTAACTCTTTACAATCAAATCCATAACCCTATGGAGTACACAAATACCAACTGCATTAAATGGTGAAACTGCAGACACTTTTCATGCTACCTAGTAGTTAAGATGGAAGAAACTTTGAGTCGGGACTCCTGAGTTCTCCTCCTAGCTCTGCCCCTGATTTGCTGTGTAACCTTGGGTTAATCACATAGCTGCTCTGTGTTTCAGTTTCCATTATCCTTAAATTGTGGGTAATGATGCTTTCCTCCCTCTCTATGAGAGCCAGTTAATTAATGCTTATAATGCTCTTTGAGAGTCACTGTTAAATTATTTTAGAGTACAAAATGTTAATTTAAATCATAAGTGAAAGATTTCAGCCTGTAACAACCCAGAAAAATTGATTGTCCCTCATGATTGGAAATCCTTGTTAAATCTGTAGTATGTGTATTGAGTCAGGCTCTTTCCACACATGCTTTCAAATAATTATTTCCAAAAGTATTTTCATTGACTGCAGTGGGCATTGGATCAAATCTTAGTAAATTATGTTAAACTGAGTTTCCCAAATGTGTGGCCCATGGACCACTAGTGGGCCCACAGAGCACTAGCTAGTGAATTATAGAGAACTGGTTGGCTAATACAGTGCTGCTGCCTCCTCAAGTCCAGCTGCTAGTTTGCATTAAAACAGCTCAAAATGCCTGAAATACATTCATAATATTACTTTTTCCATGTAAACAATTCCTGTCGTTACCACAGGGATGTTATGTGATCATGAATGTGAGGGGAGTTGGTCCATGCAATTGCAAATAGGAGGGGAAGTGTCCATCAGACAATATCTTAATTACAATGTGGTCCACCCCATGCTAAACATCTGGTGTCTAGATTGAAAGTTCATTTTTTTGGCACGTCCAGTTATTTCTCATTCAGATCCCCATGTTAACAAAGATCCATTGTTTTTAATGTGTATGAATACAGTTTTTGCGTAACAAAAGTTCCAAGTCATTTAAGCATCAGTGAAAACAATCCATTGTGACAAATGCCAGTTGAACTCATACATTGTGTAACTTCACAAGTTTCTATGGAGAGTTGTTTATCTTCACTTTCTTGCTCTTTCTTTCACTTATTTTAAAGGTAATCTGCACTTTTCAAAATCAATTGTACTATTTTGTGCTGAAATGCACAATTAAGATGAGTAAGAGGGGCAATTAAAGTGTAGTGAACTATATTTTATTTCCATCGTGGGCTCCTCCTAAACTCATGGGTCACTGGGTCATAGCATGTCTCAGCTACCATGGAACTTGTCTGGTGCATGAGCTAGCCTATAAGCAGTCAGGTACCTTAAGTGTAAGTTTTTACATTGTGTGGTGTATTTTTGCAAAATCCCGTCTTTCCTATCCCCATTGTTAATTAGACTCTTTGTGATCTGAAGCAATGGGAAAGCTACAAAACCACATCATATAGTAAAACACCATTTACCTGGCATATCTTATACTGGGTCTATGATCCAGACAAGTTCCATAGTGGATCTGAGACATCATCATCCTAGTGCTAGCTTAGGTGTTGGATCTGGCACTCTACAATTTTAGGGGTCTTTAAATGGAAAGAAAAAGAGACCTTCAAAATCACACGTGTGTTAGGTGCATTTTGCTATTCGGGTATTCAACATGCAACTTTACACTTAGTTCATTTTAACAAAAAACTCCTGTGGGTCACCTTTTACATTATGTCTTCCAGATGAGTTATAAGTAATTGCCTTCTGAAATACATGGTGTCACTTAAAATTATGCATACATTTAATCTTTTTTATGGATAGTCTTTGGGGATTAACTAACTGGTGCTTAAATTGTCTCTAATTTTTTTAAAAAAAACTCTAATTCTACTGATTGGTCATTTGTTTTACCTATCTCAGGAAAGAAAGCAACACTAAACATGACAGTCAGTAAAGTTTTATTGTGTGTGTGTATTCAGTGTAGTAGCTATTAAACCAAACTTTAGGTGGAATATATACAAACCTGATTTGATTTATTTTTATGTTTATCACTGTGGCTTTGAGACTAAAAATAAAATAGAGTGTCTGATTTTGATTTAGATCTGTCCCTAGGGACAGCACACAGCTGCCTATCACCGAGGATACATCAGTGTAGGAGGATTAACTGTTCACATGCACTTTAAACATCAAAGTGTTTATATGAAGTCATGGAAAATGAGTAATTAGTTTTATCATTCTCTGTCTGAACATAATGCCTCTTAAAAAATAAATAAACTTTTATTTTAAAAACAGAAACGATTAATATCATTAACTGAATGGAACAGTGTGTTTTTAAGTAAATTAACATGGATGCTGCTTCTATCAGTACAATTGGAGTTCTTTCCACTTATCAGTACCATCAGTGCACTGTATCAGTACCCTCTGTTCCCTGCTAAATAATGAGCAGACAGACATGATTGCTCTCTTCAGGATTACTTGTATGCATTATGGCACATAGTTTGCTGGTTTCTGGAAAATAATTAGCAGCACTTAATTGCCCTCTGTGTCAGGTGTTTCCACCATTCTTTTTAGCATTTTGTTCTGTGTGGCTAAACTCTTTTAATAGAGAAGAGTGTAGTCATTAATGATATAAATGCAGCACTTGATCCATATTATGGAGGTTACTGTGCATATTATTAAATCATTGTCACACCACTTCTATGGGTCAGCTAAAAGCTTAGCCTTCTTTTCTTCTTTCCCTCCCTCTCTTTGACTTGTTCTTTGTGCTGCCTCCCTCTTTATTGCAGTTCTCCCTCTCTTTGGTTTGTTTATTTTGCTCTTTCCATTCCCCCATCCCCAAAATGTCTTCCTAGGGTCTTGTGGGACATATGTTATGTGCCTTCTGTGCCTCAAAATGAGATACATTTGGGAGTGTACAAGTTATCCTATGCAACTCAGATCATAAATTACTCTGTGGAGTTTGAACTTCTTTTTAAATTAACATATATAAATTGAATGCTGTCTTGAGGGCTTTTAAAATGAGAATCTGAGTTTTCATTTTTTTTAAAAGTATAAAACCGTTGTGGATGCAAAGTAAAGCTTTAAAACATGAAAAGAGTATAACTGCTGCCTGCCTGAGTCTGCAGACAGTCTGAAACATGAGATCCAAGACGTGTGAACTGCCCTTTCTAAAACTTGCTGCCACTCCAAAGAGGTGCAGGATAATGGCATAGGCCTGATGTTAAGGGGGCTCCATGTGAGCTGTGCCTAGGACCCCCAGTGAGCTTTAATTCAGCCCCACATGAAAGTTAAATCTCAAATGAAAGCTGCTTCGCTGTTTGGAAGTCTAGTACTTCAGGAAGATAAAGGAGTTAACGTATACAGTAAACTAAAGCTTTTTAAAGTTTGATTTGGCTTGTAAACCAAGAAAACTAAAGATGTTTAATTTTGTAAGGTGTTTTTGTTCAAAGTCAGTAGTTTTACAGTCCTTTTCATGTGATGGGGTGTTCCTGAAAGGTATTGTTCCTCTAAGGGCTTGTCTACACTGGCAAGTTTCTGTGTAGTAAAGCAGCTTTTTGCGCTCAAACTGCAGGCGTGTACACCCTGCCAAGCCACTTTGTGCGCAGAAGCTCCTCAGTTGCAGCGCTGCAAAACAACCCACCTTGATGAGAGTCATAAGGCTATTTGCGTAGAGGCTCCAGCACTCTGTTGCCAGTATAGACACTAGATTGCTTTCTGCACTGTAATTGGCCTCCGGAGCTGTCCCATAATGCCTCAAGTGACTGCTCTGCTCATTGTTTTGAACTTATCTGCCCTGGAGACATGCGCCCCTCCTCTTTCAAAGCACCGTTTCTGACAACTGTTGAGTGCTGTGCTGATATGCTCCAGAACACAAAGCAAACCACTAATGTGGAATGCTTGTGCTGTTGAACACAGAGGGGTGTGTGTGTGCGAGAGAGAGAGAGAGAGGTGGGGGCCGATGTCTGGGTTTCCCCCACCCCCTACTTCAGGACTGGTTGCTTCCTGCCGCTGTCTGAACTTACAGCATGCTGACACACTCTTTGTCCCCCAAAACACACTGTCTCTCTCCCCCTCCCTCCATACACACACACACTCTCTGTCACACACTGACACCCACACACACACACACACACTTCAATTGAAAAGCAGCTGGCAATGTAGTAGGATGCCCATGGAACAATGGGATTGGGAAACCTGCATCATGTGACACTGTGCCTGCCCCATGAGACATTGCAAACCCTTCCCAAAGCACCCTATGGCCAGTTGCACAGTGGGATAGCTACCACAATGTACTGCTGTGTTTGCCGTTGCAAGAGCTGCTAATGTGGATGCGCTCCAGCATCACAAGGAGCACAATGTGGACATGTAACAGTAGTTTAATTACATAATTTTAATAAAAGTGGTATAACTTATGGTGCAGAAACTTGCCAGTGTAGACATACCCTAGGATGACTGCTGAGCAGTAGGGGCTGATGTTTTGTTTCACACATAGTTAACTTTTCCATTCATGAAAGCTGGCAGATAGATGGCTGGTGAGAATCTGCTGTGTCTTTCACATATCCCTCCACCTTTCAAACCCACATACAGACCAGGACCACAAACTACTCTGGGAAGAAGTAGCAAACCATGCAACTCATCGTAAATTAATGGAGTGGAAAATCAAGGCTTTGATGAACATAAGGCTACTGTAAATGAAGCATGCAGTATGAATGAGTACAGTTTCATTGTGGGAGAGGAGCAATTGTGGGCAGTTTAATGAGGGAGATGCTTAGAGATTGATAGATACTTCTGGGCAATTTTAACCTGAAACAGAAAGGTATAGTCAGACCCAGTTTGAAAAACTTGATTTAGGTATTTTACAGATATAAAAACAGTTCTGCATTAAAATCTGTGGAAAGCACTTAATCAGGATGTGATTACCATATCATTGTTTGCAGGGTGGAGGTATAGAGAAGAATCCAGCTGAGAGTGTGCTTTTGATTAATTTAATTTTTGCAAATTATAAGAGTTTGAGCAGTAAAGAACCAGATGTGGTATATGAGGAAATAATTCCTTTATTTCTTTAACATGTTCTTAACGTGAACTTTGAAGGTAAATCAATAATTTGACTTTAAAACATTTTCAATAGGACTTAATAAATTAAATTACAAGACATTCATCTGAAAATAAGAAATATACAATCCAGTTTTGTCTAGGCTTAGATAAGCCTTGCAAAATTATCATGAAAATTTACCAGCCAGGTTCAAAATCTGCTCACTCACCATTCCCATATTGGTGACGATAAAGAAAGAAATGTTTCACTTGTTATCAAAAATATTTCTCACTTTGGGTTTGAATTTTGCAAGACCAACTTTTATTAGCTCACTGTTCAAAGATAATTAGAATCAGGGTTTAAATTCAGCCAGAGCTGTCCAGGGCAGAGCTCCAGTAAATATTTTCAATCCCCCTGGAGTTTTTATAGCATGTTGTGGGAGGAGAGGGGCACCTCCGGGAAATATTCAGTAAGAATTTTACACCTGATTAGAATGAATATACACTTAACTTTCCTTTCCATCTCTTTGGTATTATCTCTTCTAAACAATTTGTTATGGTAAGTTTTCAGTCTCACAGTTCACCACTTTTCTTTGTATTGTATGTCCTCAAATTCTTCCAGCTTCAAGAAGTGGCTCACTTATCTGAGAGCATTTTTTCTTGTATAGGTTTTTCCATATCTGTACCCATGGTGCCTTTCAAATAAGATTTTGAAACTCTGGCAAAATAATGCAACAGTAATATCAGGTGAAAAGACAAAATCCATGGTTTTAAATTAAAATGTATCAGATTTACTCTGAGCAATTCAATTATATTGATTTTAGCAGTTACTTAGATTTCTTGCTGGAACAAGTTAATGTGCATCATCAACTGCATCTTCATGCATGTTCCATCCTGCAGCTTAATTCAGAGGTCTACAAGTGATAGAAACAGAAGAGGGAGTATTCCACTTTTATTTGACATGTTGAGTTGCAACAAGCATGTTTTCTGCAAATGTTTGGCCCACTTTCAGCAAATTTGTTATATAACTTTATTGAAACATCTCCCTGGTGAATTTTATACAACTGCATTTGCCTCTAATCACTGCAAACTGAAAAGGTACATATACCATAATGATTTCATCCTACTTCACCATGGATAATTATGAATGTAGGTCCTTTATTATTCTTTGTCCACTTCTAAGGTATAATTTATATCTGGTCTTCTTTACAAATAAGCTCAAATCCTTTAAAAAATTAAATGAATACACCACTTAAGATCCCAAATCATTTACAGATTGTTTGTAGATTAAACACTTACAGATACATTTTGTGATTTGGAGTCAGCAAAACGACAGTGTTTTTAGCATAAAATGTGTAGATTCAATGTATGAATGAAAACACCCTCTGATGTGCCCATTTATTGATACTAATAAAAACAAATGCTGTATGTGTAAAGTCAAAATATGGACTTTAGAGTCTTAACTCACTCTGATTACTTAAAGAGTCTATGCTTAGTCTTCCCCAGACAGTGGTCCCCAAATTTTCTCTGCAGAATCATGTAACACCTTAAACATATTAAAAATATATAGTAGTAAAGTAGTTTATTTTTATTATTTTTACTGATATTTTTTAGTTTTTTAAGAGCCCACTGTATTTTGGAAAACCTGCACCAAGACTTGATAAAACATCTTTAATTAAGCAGTTTATCTAGAGTTATATTGTAAACATTTACGTACCTTATTTAAAAAAAACAAATACCCTTTTTAGGCCTATAGCAAACAGGTTATTTTTCACATGTTGATATTTCTCCTCAAAGCACTGCCTTTCAAAGGGCTACTCATCCTCACCCTCACCAGTTTACTCCTTCTCATCGGCATTGAGCAGAGATGCCTCTCCCTTGCCTTCAGAGGGGGACACCTGGAACAGTATTGATGGTTCCTTGCCAAGAGTGCTGCCCCAGGCTAAATAGGAGTGGCACTGGGCCAGATCCCTAAAGCGTGCCATCTTGACCATACCCACCTTACTGGGGACCATCATTGTACATGTCCTAGAGCAGATCTCTCTCTCACGTATCCAGAAGAAGGGTGAGATCCTACTGTCCATCAGCTTTCCTGGACAGATCTGTAATACCAGAGCCTGATGTTACCCTCCGGCAGATGGAGTTAATGGAAAGCCTGCAGTGATCCTCAGCTCCACCCAGAGTTGTCATCTTCATCACCTGATGAGGTAATGACACCAGTCCCTACCCTGCCGGGTGATGACTTCAAAGCCTTCCAGGAGTTTCTGTCCTATATAGCAGAGACCCTGTGCATCAACAGAGTTACCCAAGAGAAGTCCCACCAACTGTTTGGTATTCTCAGCTGCACTACTTGGGCCAGGATTGCCCTGCCCATCAATGAGGGCGTAATGGAGCCAACTAAGGCACTGTGGCAAACCCTGGCCACTCTTCCTCCGACCTCTGAATGCCTGCAAAAAGGGATATCAGGAGACTCTAAAAGGCTTCAAACATCTTTATGTCCACTCAAACACAAAGTCCTCACTAGTATCTAGAGTCCAGCAGAAATCCAGATCTTCATAAGATACTCCTAAGGGCACAGACTCAAATAAATTAGACTTGTTTGTGTGCAAAGCATACTCCTTGGCCTCATTTCATCGCCAGGTGGTGAACTACCAGGCCTTGTTCATGAAATATAACTTCCTCATGTGGGAGAGGTCTCTCCCTTCCTGACAAAGGTCCCACCTCAGTATAGGGAGGAGTTTAAAAAAAAAAGGTCAAATAGTTGCAAGCATGGCACCGCAAACAGCCATGGATGACATGGCTATGAGGTTGATGGCCACAGATACCATGATGACATGGATGCTTGGCTGCTAGTGTCAGTGATACCCAAAAGGAACAATCCACCATTGAGTTCCTGCCTTTTGAGATCAAAGAACAATGAGGTGCTCCATTCCTGAAAGACTCAAAGGCTATGTTAAGGTCCTTAGGGATTTACACTCCAGCTCTCTACCTGAGATCTTATAAATATCAGCCCCAACAGAGACAAAGGTCACAGTCATACTCTATGGGCCTACAACCAGAATGTCAGCCTCCTGAAAGATCCCAGTACTTTCGCAGACATCCATCCTTGACTTTCTCTGTTACTTACCTGACAGTCATAGAGGCAGCTGCTTTGATAAGAGTGTTTAGAGACACACCAGAGCTGATCGAAACCCTCTCTTTACCCTCCAGAGCCATCTTGCCCCTTTCCACTGAGCTTGGTCCACTGTGATATCAGACACATGGGTCAGAGACATCATCGACAAGGCAATGCTATTCGTTTCCACTTTACCCACTATTCGTTTCCACTTTACCCACCTCCCTTCCCCTTTCCTCTTCAGAGACCCTTTTGTGATGCTTAGATGTTCAACCCAGACAGTAAGAGGTTGTGTCACCACCTACCCTGCAACTCTTGGTTCCTTAAATGTTATGCAGCTGTGGCTCACACCCTGACACTAACAGCCAGCATACAAGCATGCAGGTCACATCCTGGCTTCTACTGCCCAGTCACTTTTTACAGGGTGACCGCAACACCCGCCAGTCCCAAATTTCCCCAAAACCATCTGCCCTGGAGTGTCCAGCTCTCTCGCTGAACACGTGCAGAAGTTAAGTTCGCTGCTCCCGTAAAAAGAGAGCACCCCCTGGCTGATTACCTTAACTAGGGTTAACAAATAGTCTGTTTTAATCAAAGCACTGAATTGATTTATAGAAAACATAAAGCAAGTTTATTAAACAAAAGATCATAGGTTTAAGTGATAACTAATAAAAGGAATAAAGATAGAAAGTGTTAAAAGAAAACAAAAGTAAAAATACACTTCTAAGAGTAAAACTTAATTATATGATCCTTGTTCATGATGGTTTCCCTACTTACAGCAACTTTTCCAGCATGACTAGCTGTTGCATCCAGGATCCACCCTTACAGAACCAGAGTGCTGGTTTCTTTGTTCCTTCAAGAGATGGATGCCAAAATGGCTTTCTGTCCTTGTTTATATCTTCCCAAAGTCATTGACCCTGCTTCAAGAGGCAGGGAAGGCTTCCTGGAGTTGCAGTCTCCATCCCCATCAAGATTATTAGGTGGTCAGTTTTTCCCGCTTGCTCTCATGATGGCTTTGTCTACCTTGATTGTAAATGTGCTTTCATGGTCTGTGCCTGATGACCAGGTTGGTCAGACAAGTAAATATGCATTCCTATGTCTAGGGCAGATGGGGCTTATGCATTGCTTGTCAAACACATTTAAAGAACATAATTCTATCACATATTTATAATTCATTGTGCACATCCTTCACATATATCACACGAATATTAAGGATCAGTGAGTTAGTTTTCCAGTGAGATATTACATGCCACTTTTTGGGTATATATCATGACAACAACGTGTTAAGTGTAATGAGTATGTCAGGCCTGACAAGAGTTGCTGACACAGAGTAGTGAACCACCAATGGGCCTCTTGTTTCACACCTCACGACAATCCAATTACATACAGAAGTGACCTCATTGCTTTATCTCAGCACTTTACAGGTATCACAGGAGTACAAGGGAAAAGACTTCTAACTCCTGATACTTCATCGTCCCATCCTCAAACAACTCCAAAGCAAATACATATGCCTCCTCAGGTTCAGGATGGTAACACTTGCTTCTGTCATTCCATCTCTCCAGGGTCAGATTGGTTATTGGCTCTCACCTTACAGGAAGCATCCTTCCACATTCACTTGGCCCCCAGGAAGTACTTGAGATTCATACTGGGGCCAAATCATTATCAGTACAAGGTACTGCCATTTGGACTCTTCAGAACACTGAGAGTCTTTACAAAATATTTAGTCATGGTAACACCCCACTTGATAAGACACTTCCTAAGCAAACAACCAGTGACCAATCATGCATGGTCCCTGTGGAGATCCATCATAAAGTTGAAATTCCGTATTTGTGAGATTTCCATGATAGACCAAGGATAATGCCAGAATATCTTTTCCAGGGGGGGACAGGAGCCAGAGCTCATTGCCTGATGCCTTCCTTCTGCAGTGGAACCCAGGCCTTCTTTATAACTTTCCACTGATTCCCTTGATTCATCGGGTGATTTCCAAAATCAAAAGAGAACAAACCGCAATCATTCTTGTGGCTTCATACCAAGAGAGATGGCTTTGGATGATACACCTGCTACAGATATCCTGTCAGCTGCCAATGCATCTCCCCCACTCCCTGGATTTGATTGCACAGCACCAGCCTGATAGCCTATCCAGACGCAAAGTCACTGCATCTGATTAATTTGCCCAGATGTTAGCTGGGTAAGTAACATAGACAGGACTGTTCTAGAGAAGTCCAGGAGATCCTGTTATAGAGCAGGAAGACATCCACCAAAAGGACTTGTGCATCAAAATGGAAGAGATTCTTGATTTGGACCTCTCCATAGGGCATGGACCTTAGGCAGGCTACAGTACCAAAGATCTTCCATTGCTTGCTGCATCTGAAACACTCTGGCCTTATGGTCCACCTTCCAGCAGTCTTTGCTTACCATATGCCAGTACAGTCATGCTTGGTCTTCTCATACCCCAGAGCACTGAAGTTCCTCAAGGTCCTGCTACATACTTATCCACTAATAAGAGAACCTTCTCTTGCCTGGAATCTCAACATTGTCCTCTTGAGATTCATGTGCATTCCCTGTGATCCTCTGTCAGAATACATCTTACTTCAGCTCACTCTGAAGATGGTCACCCTTGATGCTGTCACTTCAGCTAGGTGAGTGATTGAGCTCCAAGCACTTCTGGCTGACCCCCTCTACATGATATTTCATAGGTACAAATTGATGTTGTATCCTCACCCTAATGTCACCCCCAAGATGGGGTCTCACAGTTCCATCTCAATTAATCAATCAATTTGCCTGTCTTCTTCCCAATACCCAATTAACATTGAGAGAGAAGTTACAGATGCTCGACGTTTCCAGAGTCTTACTTTACTACATGGACAGAACCAAACTAATCATATTGTCTCCCCATTTATTTCTCGCTATAGCCATCCATTCCAAAGGCCAGGCCACCTTATCACATCTAATATCTAAGTGGATAATGCAACATATCTTTCTGTGTTGCCAGCTGGCTGCTGTACCTCTCCCACTGAACATCAAGGGTCATACCACCAGAGCTCAAGCAACATCCTCTGCCTGCATCAGAAATGTGCCAAATTCTGAAATCTGCAAGGTGGCAACACATAGTAACCCACTGACCTTTGTCAAACATTATGAATTGGACTTAGCCACGAGGGCAGATGCCAAGTTTGGGAAAGCAGTACAACAATCATGGTTCAGCTGATGCAGCTGATAATGCTTCATCCCACCATCCAGTGAGGGTGCTACTTGCCTATCACATACAGTGGGATCCATGCTGGCATACATTCAAAGGAGAAAGAACACTTACTTACTCTATAGTAATTGCGGTTATTTGACCAGCCCTCCATTTCCTGCTTTCAGAGACCTCAGTGAACATGGGCTTTGAATTGCAGGGGAACTGATGGAGGATTGCAGCTGCTCCAACTTTGATGCCCTTGCATTGGAGCATGAGAAGCCATGCGGTGCTTGCAAAGCCCCAATGGATATTGCTATTCAATAGACTCTGATCTCATGCTTGTGAGACTTATATGCATTTACAGTGCGATTCGCACTGACAGCAACATCTCAAAGAACCACAGTTACTGTAGGGTAAGTAATCATTCTTTTCTCTGTTTCGGATAAGTTTTGAATATGGCTTTAGTTGAATTATACAGTTGCTGATCCCCTGTTTGGCTGACACCAATACACTGATGAGGGTCACAGAAGACACTTTGTTTTTCTGAGGGAGAGCTATTACTAGTGTGCTTTCTATGAGCTGAGCAGATGAACATCCTGGACTTTTTTCCAGATTTTTTTAAATTGAGCAAAAAATAATAATTTTATACCCTGAAGACTGTTGTTATTAGACCTAGAAAGTGAGTTTTTGAGCATATACCACACTTTGTTTTTATTTGTTATATGCAGTTTCACAAAGAGAAACAGTCCTCTGAAAAAGATGAGACAGGCCTGCTTCCCTTTAGAATATTGCCTTGTTAAATCTGTTTATCTGTATAGTTAGGAAACTGTTGCACATTCTATTTTTTGATGTTTTCGTCTTCACATTATAGTAAGGTTTGGTACTACTGAGATTTTAAACTGTCTGGGACAGGAACTGTCTTTTGTTGTGGGTGTACGGTGCAATGCAAATAGCAACAGCTTTCGGGCTGCCATCTGAGTGTGTCTTCCATTGCTCCTTTGTCATTAGAGACCCTTTTATCTCTGTTAGGTGATTGAGGTTTGACTCCAACTATGCTGTTGAAGAACTGCACCTTTTGCTATATTTCAGTCTGATACAGATTGATTCTCTTTGGGAATAAAGGAGGCTTGTAAAGCCATATTAAATCTCTGTTTGACCAAGGAAGTGTACCTTTTCCTTCCTAATGCTGACCATATAACAGTTTTTATGCATTAGTTATTTTGCTTCTATGACGTTTTTGGGTGACCTTTCATCTGATGTAGATTGTAGCCTTCTGGGGCAGGCTGCACTAAACATGTAATAGCCCTGCTTAGAGCTATCCACTTGTTTCTTTCTTTGTATCTTGGTAAAATTAAAGGTGTCACTGTCACTCTAAAAGCTTGGTCTGGGACCTAGATAGGATGGTCTTGCCGTCTGGTGAGCTGAACTCTCCAGGATGAGCAGCAAAGCTTCCTTAGTTGAAGGCCTTTAGCCCAGTTTGCACAGATTTCAGAGCATGTTGTCATTTGACTTTGTAATTGATTAATTTTGTGTGGCTTGTGGGGTTTTGCTTAGTTTTGGTTTATACTTCAGCTTGCAGCAGCAGTAATAAGGTTTATGGTTCTTTGCAGATTAGGAACTAGAGTAAAAGAACCCAATGCAGAGTAATGTACCGGTAATTTATACCTCCATGTGCCAGTGAGACCTCTTCTGCCAAAGGAAGTATTCACTCAAAAAGCAATGTTGCTTCTACGTGTCCTTCAGCAAGTAGTGAAGGGACAGTCTTTGAACTTCCAGAGGAACCTGGTCAGTAGGAAGGCTGAGGAGATGCTCAGTATTATTGCATGCACCATCTAACCTAGCCACACGCCTTCCCTAGATCTTACCACCCACTTGTTTTCAATTGTGCTCAACTTGCTATAGGTTGGATTTGAACCATTGACGTAGAGATGAAATGCTGCCTATGTATCCTGCTATTGATTCACTGCCCGAAACTTTCTGCAATATTTAGTAGATATATTTCTACTGCAAAAAATATAAAATTTTGACTATACATATTCTTTGCATAATTCTTAACTGTAAATGTTTCTATTTATGAAAAATGACTGTGGTTCATTCCTCTTGGGGAGGGGGGTGTACATACACACATACTTCTGTTGCAGATTTACAAAATAATATTTTTGTTAAATCCACTTCACTATTATAATTACAATACAAAGAAATTGTAGCTTCTTTCTGCATAATATCACTAAGATATGGCCTATTCTATCCAGCCACACATCAAGTGCTTAAAGAGCTCCGAAAAAAAGTGGGAGGGGATCATGATCCCCACATCTGCCCATCTCCCTGCCCAGTGCTCAATTCTGACCCCAGTGCCCAAATCAATCCTGTCCCTTCAGCCCTCCCATCTGTTCTGCCCCCTCCAGCCTCATCTCTGCTCCTCCTGCAGCCCATGGATTTTTTCACATCCATCTTCTAGGCCTAGTGGGGGGCCTGCAGCAGGGATCCCTTCTGACCCTTCCAGGCTGGGGGGGGCAGCTCCAAGAATTCTTCATCCTCCTCTGCCCTTCCCAAGCCTCATGTTGCAGGGAAGAAGAGGGGAGGAGCAGAGGAGCCATCCAGTTGTTCCCAGGAGAGGCTGGGGAGGTGGGAGCGTAGCTGCTCTGAGCTACTGTGCTCTTTCTGCTCTTCCCCTCCTCCATCAGAATGGTGTGGGCTTTTGAGGGGAGGGGCAGCGAGCTCTGCCTGCTTTCTGCACCAGCTCTGATTCACTGCTGTACTCCAGGAGGTGGGCAAGTAAGTGGTGAAGGCAGCTAGTCATAGAGGGTTTTCTCCAGTTTGTACTAAAAATGTGCACCCTTCAGCAACCCATAAAAAGAAAAGCAGTACTTGTGGCACCTTAGAGACTAACAAATTTATTTGAGCATAAGCTTTCATGAGCTACAGCTCACTTCATTGGATACATTCAATGGAAAATATAGTGGGGAGATTTTATATACACAGAGAACATGAAACAATGGGTGTTACCATACAGACTATAACAAGAGTGATCAGGAAAGGTGAGCTATTACCAGCAGGAGGGAGTGGGGTCGGGGGAACCTTTTGTAGTGATAATCAAGTTGGGCCATTTCCAGCAGTTGACAAGAACAGTAGGAGGGGAAATAAACAAGGGGAAATAGTTTTACTTTGTGTAATGACACATCCACTCTCAGTCTTTATTCAAGCCTAAGTTAATGGTATCCAGTTTGCAATTTAATTCAAATTCAGCAGTCTCTTGTTGGAGCCTGTTTTTGAAGTGTTTTGTTCAAGAATTGCCACTTTTAGATCTGTAATTGAGTGACCAAAGAAATTGAAGTGTTCTCCAGCTGGTTTTTGAATGTTATAATTCTTGACGTCTGATTTGTGTCCATTTATTCTTTTACGTAGAGACTGTCCAGTTTGATCAATGTACATGGCAGAGGGGCATTGCTGGCACATGATGGCATATATCACATTGGTAGATGCGCAGGTGAACGAGCCTCTGATAGTGTGGCTCATTGTGGATGTTATTAGGCCCTATGATGGTGTCCCCTGAATAGATATGTGGACACAGTTGGAAATGGGCTTTGTTGCAAGGATAGGTTCCTGGGTTAGTGGTTCTGTTGTGTGGTGTGTGGTTGCTGGTAAGTATTTGCTTCAGGTTGGGGGGCTGTCTGTAAGCAAGGACTGTCCTGTCTCCCAAGATCTGTGAGAGTGATGGGTCATCCTTCAGGATAGGTTATAGATCCTTGATGATGTGTTGGAGAGGTTTTAGTTGGGGGCTGAAGGTAATGGCTAGTGGCGTTCTGTTATTTTCTTTGTTGGGCCTGTCCTGTAGTAGGTAACTTCTGGATACTCTTCTGGCTCTGTCAATCTGTTTCTTCACTTCAGCATGTGGGTATTGTAGTTGTAAGAACGCTTGATAGAGATCTGGTAGGTGTTTGTTTCTGTCTGAGGGGTTGGAGCAAATGCGGTTGTATCGTAGAGCTTGGCTGTAGACAATAGATTGTGTGGTGTGGTCTGGATGAAAGCTGGAGGCATGTAGGTAAGTATAGCGGTCAGTAGGTTTCCAGTATAGGGTGGTGTTTATGTGACCATTGCTTATTAGCACCGTAGTGTCCAGGAAGTGGATCTCTTGTGTGGACTGGTCCAAGCTGAGGTTGATGGTGGGATGGAAATTGTTGAAATCATGGTGGAATTCCTCAAGGGCTTCTTTTCCATGGGTCCAGATGATGATGATGTCATCAACGTAGCACAAGTAGAGTAGGGGCATTAGGGGACGAGAGCTGACGAAGCCTTGTTCTAAGTCAGCCATAAAAATGTTGGCATACTGTGGGGCCATGCGGGTACCCATAACAGTGCCACTGATTTGAAGGTATACATTGTCCCCAAATGTGAAATAGTTATGGGTGAGGACAAAATCCAGCCACCAGGTTTGCAGTGACATTATCGGGGATACTGTTCCTGACGGCTTGTAGTCCATCTTTCTGTGGAATGTTGGTGTAGAGGGCTCCTACATCCATAGTGGCTAGGATGGGTTTTTCAGGAAGATCACCGATGGATTGTAGTTTCCTCAGGAAGTCAGTGGTGTCTCGGAGATAGCTGGGAGTGCTGGTAGCATAGGGACTGAGGAGGGAGTCTACATAGCCAGACAATCCTGCTGTCAGGGTGCCAATGCCTGAGGTGATGGAGCGTCCAGGATTTCCAGGTTTATGGATCTTGGGTAGCAGATAGAATACCCCTGGTCGGAGTTCTAGGGGTGTGTTTGTGCGGATTTGTTCTTCTGCTTTTTCAGGGAGTTTCTTGAGCAGATGGTGTAGTTTCTTTTGGTAACCCTCAGTGGGATCAGAGGGTAATGGCTTGTAGAAAGTGGTGTTGGAGAGCTGCCTAGCAGCCTCTTGTTCATATTCTGACCTATTCATGATGACGACAGCACCTCCTTTGTCAGCCTTTTTGATTATGACGTTAGAGTTGTTTTTGAGGCTGTGGATGGCATTGTGTTCTGCACGGCTGAGGTTATGGGGCAAGTGATGTTGCTTTTCCACAATTTCAGCCCCTGTACGTCAGCAGAAGCACTTTATGTAGAAGTCCAGTCTGTTGTTTCAACCTTCAGGAGGAGTCCACCCAGAATCCTTCTTTTTGTAGTGTTGGTAGGAATCATAGAATCATAGAATATAAGGGTTGGAAGGGACCACAGAAGGTCATCTAGTCCAACCCCCTGCTCGAAGCAGGACCAATTCCCAGTTAAATCATCCCAGCCAGGGCTTTGTCAAGCCTGACCTTAAAAACCTCTAAGGAAGGAGATTCTACCACCTCCCTAGGTAACGCATTCCAGTGTTTCACCACCCTCTTAGTGAAAAAGTTTTTCCTAATATCCAATCTAAACCTCCCCCACTGCAACTTGAGACCATTACTCCTCGTTCTGTCATCTGCTACCATTGAGAACAGTCTAGAGCCATCCTCTTTGGAACCCCCTTTCAGGTAGTTGAAAGCAGCTATCAAATCCCCCCTCATTCTTCTCTTCTGCAGGCTAAACAATCCCAGCTCCCTCAGCCTCTCCTCATAAGTCATGTGTTCCAGACCCCTAATCATTTTTGTTGCCCTTCGCTGGACTCTCTCCAATTTATCCACATCCTTCTTGAAGTGTGGGGCCCAAAACTGGACACAGTACTCCAGATGAGGCCTCACCAATGTCGAATAGAGGGGAACGATCACGTCCCTCAATCTGCTCGCTATGCCCCTACTTATACATCCCAAAATGCCATTGGCCTTCTTGGCAACAAGGGCACACTGCTGACTCATATCCAGCTTCTCGTCCACTGTCACCCCTAGGTCCTTTTCCGCAGAACTGCTGCCTAGCCATTCGGTCCCTAGTCTGTAGCTGTGCATTGGGTTCTTCCATCCTAAGTGCAGGACCCTGCACTTATCCTTATTGAACCTCATCAGATTTCTTTTGGCCCAATCCTACAATTTGTCTAGGTCCTTCTGTATCCTATCCCTCCCCTCCAGCGTATCTACCACTCCTCCCAGTTTAGTATCATCCGCAAATTTGCTGAGAGTGCAATCCACACCATCCTCCAGATCATTTATGAAGATATTGAACAAAACCGGCCCCAGGACCGACCCTTGGGGCACTCCACTTGATACCGGCTGCCAACTAGACATGGAGCCATTGATAACTACCCGTTGAGCCCGACAATCTAGCCAGCTTTCTACCCACCTTATAGTGCATTCTTCCAGCCCATACTTCCTTAACTTGCTGACAAGAATACTGTGGGAGACCGTGTCAAAAGCTTTGCTAAAGTCAAGAAACAATACATCCACTGCTTTCCTTTCATCCACAGAACCAGTAATCTCATCATAAAAGGCGATTAGATTAGTCACAGGAAGGTCTCTGTGGGTTAGTATGTTGTTCAGAGGTGTGTTGGAAATATTCAGCAACCCAGTTCATTTCTAGGAAATTTTATTTCCTACGGTTGCAACCTGGAGCATTTCAAGCACGACACAAAACTAACACTCTCATCCAGGTTCTTATCATCTCACATCTCAGTTAGTGCAATGTTCTTTTCTTGCCTCACTCATACCCAGTCAGAATGCTTCTGCAGGGATCATTTTCCTAGCATGTTGCTTTAACCTCATCACCGTTCTCCTTGCTTCCTCCTTCTGGCTCCCTCCTCTCTGTCACATCAAACAAGCTAGTTGTTTGCGCTTTCAGGACCCATCCCAACCCATCCCTACCCTGCCTATCATCTCTCATTCTGTATCAAAAGATTGACTCGCACCTCATTTGGTCTATGATGCCAGTCTCCATTGTCTGCTTGTTAAATTTTTAAACAAGCTCCGTCATGCTTTCTCCATGCAGCCCCTCATGCTTGACAGGAGCTCCCTGTAAACTTCCATAGAGCTGTTACATTCTCCTCCTTCAAAACCCCCTTAAAACTTTCCTTTGTTAGGATGCCTACAAAAGCTGTACCGTGGTTCAGCTGTTGGGGTCCTGAGACCACAACCTATCATGCTGACCAATATTGTCTCATTGTTTTCTTGTATTTGTCAGTATTAATCTATTGTCTCTTGTCTTAAAATTAGCTTTTAAGGTCTTTGGGGCAGGGACTGTCTTCTGTTTGTACAGAATCTAACACAATGGGGTCTGGGTCTATGTCTGCTAAATGCTATGGCTATGATGATGATGATGGTGATAATTAATAATAAGATGAAAATCAGAAATTACAGCCCTTGTGAATAAGAATCATTGCAATCAAGAAATTGATGAAAAATTATTTATAGATGCTCATGATAACAGAGCAATTTGTTGACAATTGCATTACTGTTGTCATTTTTAGCTGTAAGTAGACATTATTTTTACACTGAGTAGTTTAATGACACAAACACAGATATTTACATAAATCCTGGAGGCTAAAACATGTAAAGGGAATTTTAGTGTTTCAGACTTCAGAATAGCGTTGAAAGCATTTATCAAACTTTTATAATGCTTCTTTTTTCTTGTGTTGTATTCTTCAGAGTACCCGAATGGCCTTGGACCATCTAGAGTCTGTTCCTGAGAAACTGAGCCTTTTGGAAGATTTCAGAGATTTTGGAGTGAGAAAGTTTTCACTTGTCTCTCAGTATTTCTGAATTGTTGAGAATAATTGACAACTTCCTGTGTGCAAAGAGAAATCTATCACCTAAAGGACATACAATGAAATCTATACTACAGTATTCCAATTTTAACTCATATAGTAATAATGGGGTTTATTTCCTACTCTTGAGGAATTAGTTGAAAATCGTGGAATTAGTTTAACTTTATACTGGTAAGGAAATACTGGAATAAGAACAGATTTAAAAATTTTATTAAAGCTAACATTTAAAAAATTATATAATATGTAGGTTGGGAAAAGAGTGTTTGTACATTGGGGTATAGTGCTTAGATTAGCCACAAATATAAAGTTAGTTTTTAAGTTATATGACTACATTATGAAACTTTCAGTTTAGGCAAGCCAAGATAATTGAGTAAACTATTTCAAGTACTGTTGCTATAGTCTTTACTGACTTGTTCAAAATAGGTTGATGTGGTGCCTTTTTTATTAGTGATTATAACTTCTGCATCAATAATTAGAAAGAGGCAGGTCTATTCGACCTTGGTGAGGCCTCATCTGGAGTACTGTGTCCAGTTTTGGGCCCCACACTTCAAGAAGGATGTGGATAAATTGGAGAGAGTCCAGCGAAGGGCAACAAAAATGATTAGGGGTCTGGAACACATGACTTATGAGGAGAGGCTGAGGGAGCTGGGATTGTTTAGCCTGCAGAAGAGAAGAATGAGGGGGGATTTGATAGCTGCTTTCAACTACCTGAAAGGGGGTTCCAAAGAGGATGGCTCTAGACTGTTCTCAATGGTAGCAGATGACAGAACGAGGAGTAATGGTCTCAAGCTGCAGTGGGGGAGGTTTAGATTGGATATTAGGAAAAACTTTTTCACTAAGAGGGTGGTGAAACACTGGAATGCGTTACCTAGGGAGGTGGTAGAATCTCCTTCCTTAGAGGTTTTTAAGGTCAGGCTTGACAAAGCCCTGGCTGGGATGATTTAACTGGGAATTGGTCCTGCTTCGAGCAGGGGGTTGGACTAGATGACCTTCTGGGGTCCCTTCCAACCCTTATATTCTATGATTCTAGGTTATTGTTTGATTTTTGTATAGACATAACATCCTGCTGAGTGCCTGTGCTTTCATAACTCAGGTCATTTATTGATAAGCCTGTGAAAACTGCATAATAAGCATAAAAGCTGTTTGAGAGTCAAGTTTGTTCATTATGTTAGGTAGATACATCCTCATATATTGAGGGGAAAATCAAGCACGAAGTTCAGTATGCCAAATTGATTAACATTGTCACATCATCTTGAACATCAAATGCTATCATTACTTTCTATAAATGTATACTCCAATGTTTAGGAGTGCAACTCTTACATGCAAAGTGCGTTCTTTGGAAGGTTACAATATGTGTTCCAGATCTTCCACATTCTGTTTGACAGTTCCAAGGTTCAAGAATGACTTAGGTCACAAGGCACCAATTCAGCAAAACACTTAAGCATGTGCATAAGTTCCACAGAAGCTGATGAGCTTTGCAGAATCAGGTCCCAGCAGAATGAATGTAGTGGTCTCAGTCTCATCCTTAGACTGTTTGCAGCATTGTGCTATTCGTTTTTCCGGTTTAGTGGTGTATTAACAGAGAGATTGTTGTGCATGATGAAGGGAAATGCATTAGTAATACAGAACAATGCAATTTAATGGCCAAATCCTGTTTGCTGTACTCAGACAAGTAGTCCCACTGATTTTAATAAGACTACTCTTTTGAGAGAGGTAAGCAGAATTTCACTTTATTTTATGTACTTCACTTTTTATCTCAGACAAAACATTTCCTAAAGCACTTTACAGAGTTAAATTGTAGCACAAAAGGGAGAGAGAAGAGAGTTTAGAAATTATATTTGAAGGTTGAAGAGCAATTGATAATTGATTAGCTGTAACGATACGGAGAGGCTGAGTGGGGTTGTAATGCTTACATGCTAACCTGGCATACAACCTGGGTTATAAATTCTTTGGCTTACACAGCCCTTGCCATCATCTTTTGCATGTGAAGCACTACACAACTTTTTGGCATTGTAGGAATAATAATGGGTCAAATCATAAAGTCCTTCAGATTTTACTCAGTTACTTGATGGTTTCAATAAGAATTTTGATTGTGTAAGGACTTTAGTATTTCAACAAATAATAACAACAACAGTAATACAGTTAGCTCTTATTTAACCATCATCAGTAATAATTCACTTTGAATTATTAAATCCATTCATCCCAGTTTTTAACATATCTTCCCAACAAATCCAGAGAAGTGAGTAGAAATAGCTGATGTTTGCAGTAAATTTCCTGTATAGTTTCTATACTTGGTTTCTGACCCAATACCTAGAAAAGTGTGTTTTTTTCACAGCACAGCTGTCAAATAAAGATATATGGTTGTCTTGACTCATGGGGACATACTGACAGTGTTAAGAGAGAGCCTGTCAAGGCTGGTAAGCCTACAATTAGATCTTTTGGGGCTTAATGGCTAAATTGCTGTGCTGTAATTCTTTTACATTCATGAGAGCCACACAAAATTAGGAAATTCTATTCTGAAAACCTGTTGTTGTTTTCGAAAGTAGAGTTGGGAACCCAATAGCTCAAACAAACTTTTAAATCTGAATTATTTAAAACATCCATCAGTGAAAATGCATATTAATTTTCATTTATTTTCTATATAGAATCTTTCATACTGAGAGATCCACAAGCACTGCACACATTATGTTTATGGGGGACACTGCATTCTGGTCTTTAAAGCACAAGGCTGTGAGTTAGGAGACCTTGGGGCTGATTCAGACTTCATCTTGGTTTTACATCAGTGTATGTCTGTTGTCTTCAGTCGAGCTCTGATTAGAGCTGGGTGAATAACTGATATTTTTGGTTCATTGGCAGTTCCTCCTTCTGATGTGGAACAGGAATTTGAACTTGGGTTTCATGCATTGCAGGAGAGCACCCTAGCCACTGAACTATAGGATATTCTGGTCTTTCTTAGTCTCTCCCTGTTGAAGTTCTTCCACTTTTGATGAATAATTAACTAGTAATTGGAGTAGGGACTTGAACTAGAGTCTTCTATATCTTAGGGGAGTGTCCTAACCACCAAGCTATAGAGTAATTCTCACATTTTTTCACTGGCCCAATGACTATTCATTGTTATTCATAGTAGCAATTCATAGTATTTCATAATTTGTTTATAAAAAGTGGAACACCTTCAGTGGGAGAGAGTGAGAGACCCACAACAGAATATCCCATAGCCTAATGGTTAGGCTGTCTCTTGCAAGCTGGGGCTACTCTAGTTAAAATCCCTTCTCCACATTAGGTGGAGGGGGGGAATTGAACCTGGGGCCACATCCCACATGATTGTACTAACCACTGGGCTAAAAATTATGAAGAAGTGCACCAGCAACACCACAACCACCACCTCCTCTGGTAGTTTTGTGAATGGCACCTTACGCTCCAAACATATTTGGCAAATTCAAATCAAATTTGCAAATAGTTTCGGTTCGGCCCAAACTGTATTTTTTGGTGAATAAACTATTTGCTCTGAAAATTTTGCTCTAGCTCTAGTTCTGATATACCCCAGCATGAGTAAGATCAGCATCAGACTCCTGAGCTCTAATCCTGGCAATGTGATTTGGGGCAAGAAACTGCACCTCTCTGTGCCTCACTTTCCTTGTCTGTTAAGTGAAGCTGATGATACCTATCTCACAGAGGAGTTGGAGTGGTTGGGCAATTAGTATTTGTAAAGCACTGTGAGATTACCAAAGGGAAAAGCATTCATTCCAATTATTGTTTCTGATATTTACTCACATCAGCACTGAAATGTAGCCAGTGTTGGGGTGGGGGAGCAAACCCTTCTGCACAAAATGTGAAGAGGGAAAATTTTAGGGAGAGTCACCAGGGCAGACTTTTCAGACAAGTGAAATAAGTTGGGTAATATCCACATAGAACAGTCAGGACCTCCATTTTTAAGGTCCTTTCTGAAGAACCTCTACCCAGTAAACTTGGTGGAACTCATGTGGTCCAGGGAAAATTAGTTTTGTTTTTTTTTAAGTGTAGCTGTGCTCTGAAAAGTGACATTATAAAAATGGCTTTGTGGGGTTCTATGTATGTTGTTTCTCAGTCACTTCATAACAAATTTACCGAGTTTACAAATCTGATTTTTTTTTTTGTAACTGCCAGCTTTGAAAATTAAACCTGTGTTCTGAATGTGAAATTGAGTTCCTTCTGACTCGTATAATCATCATCATAAGTACTGAAGGTTCTGAGACTGGAACTTAGTTAATAAATCTTTGGGTGAAATGTGTGCCTGATTAGACCCTAGCTTACTCTTCAGTAGCTGTGTTGACTCTGCAAATTCACCTGTGAGTAAAGGTGGGAAAAACTTTGCTTTTTTCAGTCAAGTATGTAGAGAAATGATGAACTTGTGGTGAAATCACTGAATAAGGATTCAAAAGATCTGATTTCACTCAATGCTTTGTCACAGACATCTTGTGTAATTGTGGGCAAGTCATTTAATCTCTCTGTGCTTCAGCTCCCCATTGGTAAAATGCGGGCAGCATTACTTAATTTCTCCTTCCCTTTGTCTGTTAGATTTTAAGATATTTGGGGCTGAGGCTGTCTCACTATGGATTTGTAGAGCACCTAGCACAATAAAGCCACTAGCTTTGGTGAGGATGTATAGTCATGCAAATAATAAATAGTTATAATGATATCATAATTAAGGCTACGATTTAGTCATGGGTACTTTTAGTAAAAGTAAATGGACAGGTCACCGGCAATAAACAAAAACTCACGGCCTGTGACTTCTCTATGACATATACGCATGACTAAATCTTAGCGGGGGGGGGGGGGGGCGGCGGCGGCACTGCTTGGGGGAGGGACCCCGGGAGGGGCCCGGGGCCAGCTGTACCAGCTGCTTGGCTGCTGTAGCCGCCCCCAGAGCCACCCACTCACCGCTGCTTCATCCGTCCTGAGACCACTGCTGGGGGCTGCAAAGAGGTAGCTGCTCCAACCGCCCAGGACCGCTGCTCAGGCAGTCCCCAAGGTCAGCCGCACTGGCCACTGCTTGGGGCCGCCCAAACAGTGGCTGGTGCGTCTGGCCCAGGGGCCGCTGCAGCAGTGGCTGGTGCAACTGGCTGCAGAGCCGCTCCAGCACCAGCCATTGGGCTGTCCCCAGAGCCACCTGAGCAACTGGCCCTGGGGTCAGCCACGCTGGCCACTGCAGAAGTCACAGAGGTTGTGGAAAATCAATGAATCCATGACAGACACGGAGCCCTAATCATAATAGATGGACTTTAATTCAAGGAGAACCTCGGCTGAGTAAGCATTTTTGTGTAGCCGTTTTTCTGACCATAAATATCCACCCTTATTTCCCTGACCCAACACCTCAAGAAAGAATGGTTACAAATACTGGATTTTTAAGAAAAAGCCTCACATATTTACTAAGAGTGCATTTTCCAAGACAGAGAAGTGCTCTCAAAGGGATATTTCTGCTGTACTACAACTTTATCAGATCCTACAAGCTAAGCAGTGTCGTTCCTGATTTGTATTTGAATGGAGACCTCCAAAAAACACCAAAGTACTGTAGAAAATGGTGGTCGTGGGTCTGTATATAGAATTCTTCCTTCCAAGTCCATCTGCCATGGATTGCAGATACGTAATATAGATCTGCTACTCAGGGTTCAGTCCATATCCAGATTTTTAGTTCCGGCCTATCTCTAGTACTGTATGTCTATATAACCCTGTTTGAAAACTTGCCACTTGGTACAATTTGAAGTACAAATTTCAAATATGAATTTGGCAGCATTTGGTCCCTTATGCTGGAGGTTTTTGATTATTTTATATAGGAAGACAAAATTATATTTATTAAATGTGAGTTCTGTCATGTTTCCTACTTGGTATGCCATGTAGGTGGTGGTTGTCATTTAAATGCTTGAAAATTGTGCTTTTATTGAGTGTTTTCCGACATTAAGCCACAATAACTATCTGACTGCAGTATTATAGAGAGCTAGATTTTTAATCCTTTGCTGTGAAGGTAGGGTTTGATTTGAGGTTCTGTTCGTATTTCAGTTTGAAATGATACATTTGAAAATGATGCTTCCATACTATGGGGAAGAATCTCTCTTCTAGATCCTGCTAAGTACAGCAGAGTCCTAGAATATTACAGCACACTTCCAGCAAATTTCACTTTGCTGTAGGATGAACGAGTTAAGCGCTTCAACACTGTTTTTCTCCTTCCAAGGCTAATGTTAGTTGTCCCCCATATGTCAGTGGGAGGGTGGGGTTGGGCAAAAGTAGGCACTTCTCTTTGTAATTACGGTTCACAGCCTCTGTTGCACCCCACTACACTGACTCATTTACGTAGTGCATTGGCTGATTTATCACGTCTGTGTTGCTTTTTTTTTTCTTTTCATTTCCAAGGCATTGTAAGATAGTACCCTCAGAACATCTTTCTTATTTTTTTATGTATTAAGGGAAAGTTACAATAAAACATTAACATATGACATTGTACTTTACTTATTCAGGATCAGGGTAATATTCAAGGAGTTTGACTAAAGATTATGGCTTGCTGGCAGGGGAGCCCTCCTCCTCTGAATACTCTAAAAAGGGTGACCACATTTCTAAATACCTATCCTCTTTTTGGAGCTTCTCTTGTGTACATACTTTCTGTGAAAGTTTTTCCATTATAAGGACACTCCATATTTTACTATACCACAATTCCCTAGAAGGAGAAGTCACATTTTTCCAATATTGTGCAATACAAAGTCTAACAATAAAAAATAAATTAATTTATTGTTCCATTTAAAATGTAGATCCTTTACTGGAGCATTAGGTAAACAGATATGGGGATCTCTAGGAAGCTGGCATTTTGACATGAAGTGAATCTCTTCAATAATTTCCTCTCCAAACTGTCTAATTCCTGGACACAACCACCACATGTGCAAGTATGTTCCCTTTTCCCCACAACCTCTCCAACAGAGCTCCTCCCTAGCAGCAAAAATATGATGGATCTTAACTGGAGTCATATGCAATCAGTAACGTAATTTATAAAAAAAAAATTCTTTCTGAGCTACACAAAAGCAGCTGTATCTAAATACCCCTAACTAATTTTGTTTTTCCCCCATGAAAGAAATAAATTGAATTCCATGATATGATTTAGTGTTTGGGGAAAGTTGTAAGGAATCATTGATTAATCAATATTTATTAGCAAGGGGGAAAAAGCCTTTTATTTTTTAATTTGATTGTTTTCATCTTAACATCCGGGTTCTGTAGAGAGTCTCTTACACCTTTATCACCAGCAGTGCAATAAAGTTCCTATATTTCTCGCCCTGAATGCCAGTATTTAATCAGCCTTTACTGTTTTGAATGTCTATTAGCGATACTCTTATTTACACGAGCAGACTAGGTTTCTTTCTTTAGGTACTCTTTCACCTTACAAAAACAGTCAGACCTTTTTTATGTGTTTCCAGGAATCTCATCGTCAGAAGGAGATAATTGAAGAGAGATACACTAAATACAAGGAAATTGTGGGCTCTCTACAGCAGCAGCTGGAGGATTCAAAGCGCAGAATCAAAAACTTCAAAGTATGTCTGTCTCCTTTCTCTTGTGTTGTTCCCTCTTGTATTCAGTCACCAGCAGATGCACATTTTATGGAGATTAGCTCAAGTTTCAGGCATTGACTAAAATCCTATATGAGCAATGTTTCTGCTTCAGTTATCAGGCCTCGCCTGCCAAGTGTGCAGCCAAATGGGCCCCAGTTCTGTCAGCATTTATTCCCTAGAAACACCCCTTTGCACTTTTTCTATTTGCTTTCCTTCTGGTCCTCTAACTTAAAAGGTAAATTTAGAGATCTAATTTTCCCCAATTCCCCAAGTGAAAAGTACCCTGATCCCAGAGGTGAAAGTAAGCCGGTACGCAAGAGCTGGTGCACCATACCGGAGCAGCCCGGCTTCCCCAGGCGGCAATTTAAAGGGCTTGGGGCTCCCAGCAGTGGCCTCTAGAGCCCTGCTGCTGGAACCCTGTGGTAGCGGCTGTGGGGCTCTGGCGGCTATTTAAAGGACCGGAGCAGGAGAAGCAGGGGAGCCCTGGGCCCTTTAAATAGCCCCCGGAGCCCCGGTTGCTGCTGCTATCCCGGTGGGGGAGGGGAGAAGGGGGAGGAGAAAGAGTGGGGGGGCACTTACCTCACAGGGTGGGCTGGGGCTGGCTCTGACCCACTCAGCCCCTCCCCTTCCAGGGGCCTGAGCTGGCCCCAGCGTACCGATAAGTCACTCGACTTACTTTCACCCCTGCCTGATCCCCTCTCTCAGCTACCAATCTTATCTACTTACAGCAAAGTGCTTATTCATAATGTCATTTCTCACTGGTTACACTGCTAATAGCTGCTTCCTTTAATTGGAAATTGAGAATTTCTTGTGGCACAGTGTGTCAGGGCAGCTTCCTGCGCCAGTGAAGAAGGAGTTAAAGAGCTCATAAATCTTTTAAGGATGGGTCCTCAAAAGGGGGGATCCAGGCTCATGCTGGGTGGCATCTGGTAAAAAAACTGCACTAGAGTACAGAGCTCCCTGGTCCCAGGCAACAGGCTGTCTACTGAGAAAACTGCTTGAGAGCACCAGCCACACTGAGCCCTCTGCTGAAAAAGAGGGACCAGCTTTTCCTTTCTTTTCTTTGTGAATCCCTGGGATTCAGCCAGGGTTGTTCGGACATGCAAGGGATAAGGAGCCCAGATCTTCCTCCCAAGGACTATTGGGCTTTACCCTACATGAGGCTGCAAGGACCCGGCCCATTTGTGAGCCATGGATATCTTTTGCCTTTTTCTTTTGGATTATTTTAGCCCCAGCCAGAAGAGGGCAAACTCCCTAAGAGTTCATAGAATCATAGAATCATAGAATATAAGGGTTGGAAGGGACCCCAGAAGGTCATCTAGTCCAACCCCCTGCTCAAAGCAGGACCAATTCCCAGTTAAATCATCCCAGCCAGGGCTTTGTCAAGCCTGACCTTAAAAACCTCCAAGGAAGGAGATTCTACCACCTCCCTAGGTAACGCATTCCAGTGTTTCACCACCCTCATAGTGAAAAAGTTTTTCCTAATATCCAATCTAAACCTCCCCCACTGCAGCTTGAGACCATTACTCCTCGTTCTGTCATCTGATACCATTGAGAACAGTCTAGAGCCATCCTCTTTGGAACCCCCTTTCAGGTAGTTGAAAACAGCTATCAAATCCCCCCTCATTCTTCTCTTCTGCAGGCTAAACAATCCCAGCTCCCTCAGCCTCTCCTCATAACTCATGTGTTCCAGACCCCTAATCATTTTTGTTGCCCTTCGCTGGACTCTCTCCAATTTATCCACATCCTTCTTGAAGTGTGGGGCCCAAAACTGGACACAGTACTCCAGATGAGGCCTCACCAATGTCGAATAGAGGGGAACGATCACGTCCCTCGATCTGCTCGCTATGCCCCTACTTATACATCCCAAAATGCCATTGGCCTTCTTGGCAACAAGGGCACACTGCTGACTCATATCCAGCTTCTCGTCCACTGTCACCCCTAGGTCCTTTTCCGCAGTTATGTATCCCAAGTACATAACACAGACTACAGTCATGCTGCCATCCAGAGAAGGATATCCAAGATAAGAGAGGGGCACCTCCCCCGCTTAACCCAGGGGGCAGTCAGAGAGATACAACTTATCACACACAGAAACAGGCAACAGATGATGGCAAAGACCAAAATAAAACAAAAGGTCCTTACCAATATTCTCACAAAACAACAGAGACAAAGTGAAACTCCCTTTCTTTCAACTATTTTTCAGGCCAGTGGTCAAACTCTAGTCAAGTTGCCCATGCTCCTCTTGACCTGCTGCTCACAAACAGGGAAGAACTGGTAGGGGAAGTAGAAGTGGGTGGCAACTGGGCAGCAGTGACCGTGTGATGGTCAAGTTCAGGATCCTGACAAAAGGAAGAAAGGAGAGCAGCAGAATATAAACCCTGGACTTCAGAAAAGCAGACTTTGCCCATCAGTCCCCTAAGGGAGTCAGAGTCCTCTGGGAGGCTAATATGAGGGGGAAAGGAGTCCAGGAGAGCTGGCTGTATTTCAAAGAAGCATTATTAAGGGTGCAGGAACAAACTATCCCGATGTATAGAAAGAATAGTAAATATGGCAGGCAACCAGTTTGGCTCAACAGAGAAATCTTCAGTGACCTTAAACACAAAAAGGAAGCTTACAAGAAGTGGAAACTTGGACAGATGACTAGGGAGGAGGATAAAAATATTGCTCGAGTATGCAGGGGTTTAATCAGAAAGGCCAAAGGACAATTGGAGTTGCAGCTAGCAACGGATGTGAAGGGTAAAAAGAAGGGTTTCTACAGATATGTTAGCAACAAGAAGAAGGTCCGGGAAAGTGTGTGAACCTTACTGCATGGGGGAGGCAACCTAGTGACAGATGATGTGGAAAAAGCTGAAGTACTCAATGCTTTTTTTGCCTTGGTCTTCACAGACAAGGTTAGCTCCCAGACTGCTGCACTGGGTAGCACAGTACTGGGGGGAGGTGAGCAGCCCTGGTGAAAGAACAGGTTAAGGACTATTTAGTAAATCTGGACATGCATAAGTCCCTGGGGCTGGATGCAATGCATTGGAGGGTGCAGAAGGAGTTGGCTGATGTGATTGCAGAGCTATTGGCCACTATCTTTGAAAACTCGTGGCAATTGGGGGAGGTCCAGGATGATTAGAAAAAAGCAAATATAATGCCCATATTTAAAAAAAGGAAGAAGGAGATTCTGGGGAACTACAGATGGGTCATCCTCACCTCAGTCACTGGAAAAATCATGGAGCAGGTCCTCAATCCATTTTGAAGCACTTAGAGGAGAGGAAGGTGATTAGGAACAATCAACATGGATTCACCAAGGGCAAGTCATGCCTGACCAACCTGATTGCCTTCTATGATGAGATAACTGGCTCTGTGGATAGGGGGAAAGCGGTGGATGTGATATATCTTGACTTTAGCAAAGCTTTTTATACGGTCTCCCACAGTATTCTTGCCAGCAAGTTAAAGAAGTATGGATTGGATGAATGGACAATAAGGTGGAAAGAAAGTTGGGTAGATCGTCGGGCTCAATGGGTTGTGATCAACGACTCGATGTCTAGTTGGCAGCCGGTATCAAGCGGAGTGTCCCAGCGGTTGGTCCTGGGGCCGGTTTTGTTCAACATCTTCATTAATGATCTGGATGATGGGATGGATTGCACCCTCAGCAAATTTACAGATGACACTAAGCTGGGGGGAGAGGTAGATATGTTGGAGGGTAGGAATAGGGTCCAGAGTGACCTCGACAAATTGGAGGATTGGGGCAAAAGAAATCTGATGAGGTTCAGCAAGGGCAAGTGCAGAGTCCTACTCTTAGGATGGAAGAATGCCCTGCACTGCTACAGGCTGGGGTCCAACTGGCTAAGCGGCAGTTCTGCAGAAAAGCACGGGGCGATTACAGTGGATAAGGACCTGGATATGAGTCAACAGTGTGCCCTTTTTGTCACAAAGGCTAATGACATATCGGGCTGCATTAGTAGGAGCGTTGCCAGCAAATCAAGGGAAGTGATTATTCCCCTCTATTCGGCACTGGTGAGGCCACATCTGGAGTATTTCATCCCGTTTTGCCCCCACCCCCCACTACAGAAAGGATGTGGGCAAATTGGAGGGAGTCCAATGGAGGGCAACGAATATGGTTAGGGGGCTGGGGCACATGACTTACCAAGAGAAGCTGAGGGAACTGGGCTTATGTAGTCTGCAAAAGAGAAGAGTGAGGGGGGATTTGATAGCAGCCTTCAACTACCTGAAGGGGAGTTCCAAAGAGGATGGAGCTAGGCTGTTCTCAGTGGTTGCAGATGACAGAACAAGGACCAATGGTCTCAAGTTGCAGTGGGGGAGTCTAGGTTGGATATTAGGAAACACTATTTCACTAGAAGGGTGGTGAAGCACTGAAATGTGTTACCTAGAGAGGTGGTGGAATCTCCATCCTTAGAGGTTTTAAGGCCCAGCTTGATAAAGCCCTGGCTGGGATGATTTAGTTGGTGTTGGTCCTGCTTTGAGCAGGGGGTTGGACTAGATGACCTCCTGAGGTCTCTTCCAATCCTAATCTTCTATTACTCTATGAAGATTCCAAGCTACGTTCAATGATTTAGTTGTATTTGGGGGGCTTAGTTTTGTTTTGGGGTAGTATGTAATGTCTAATGTCTACAGATTCTGAGCACATAAGCATGGAATTATTTATCTATTTCCTCTGGCAGAAAAATAAGAGAGGTGTTCTGGGCATTGACTTTGCAGCTGACAGTGTTGCTATAGTAAGAAGCCCATGGCTTCCCTGACATGTCCAAGCTATACTTCTTGCACACTAACAGGAAGTGTGCAAGGCAGCATTCATTTCAGTTCAAGTGCTGGAGATAACCTTCAACTTCCCCCACTTCTCATGTCCCTCCACAGCAGTTACCATCAGCAATTACCAGATTTCAAAACCTGTTGAAATGTTGGCTGGCAGCAAGGCCTGCATCAGCTGAGAGTGTAATGCAATATTGCACTAAGCTGACCAAGCTCACTGTGCTGGCTTGATCTGAACTTATATTAAGAACCCAATACTTGGATTATTCCAAAATAATAATTTCCCCTTTCTTTAGACAACAGGAAACATTTAATGGCTTCCCTTTAGTCATTAGGCCTAATTTGGTTTTTGCACAATATAGAGTCTTCTTTGCTGTCACAGCTGTTCCAAATAGAACAGAATATTCAAAGCAGGTAACAGAAGGGTGCTAATCTGATTTCAGTGATCAGCGTAGCTTAGTTCAAGAAATCGCTCTTTATTGCTTGCATTTCTTACCATGCACTGAATTGTCTTATCTGCCTCAAATACACTATTGTTTTGCTTCTTTATGTTATTGTTACAATTTATCATTAGCTATTCTATCACTCAGCCTTATGGAAGAGAGGGAGATCGAGAGAGATCAAAGTTCCTGCTTGCTAACCGTTTCAATTCACACTTTATATACAGTGCAGTACTCTCACTGTATAAAGTAGCCAAGTATTTGTTAAGTGATAAGCAAGTGTATGTTAAAAGAGAGTTTTTATAAAGAGCTTCTGTGGTGTGCAGTAGCCTTATATCAACCTTTTTACATACAGCTTCTTGCCTGAGTCAGCCTCCCTCCTCCTGTACGACCTTCAACCCCTTCCTCACTGAACGTACTTCTTTCAGCTTGCTTTCTCACATTAATCTCAGAGAAGGCTCTATTTGGTCTCACTTTATGACCTGATTATTTTATTTTAAGCAACAAAAATAAAAACAAACACAAACCAGAAAGTTCATGATCACTCTTTGTAGATTGCTATCCCAAGATCAATTTTGCCCTGTCCCTTTGTTTTCAGTTGGCTCCTCTCCTTCTCACCTCCCTCCCATACTCTCTGATTTCATCTGTTGAATTTAGGCTCATGACAGGCTCTAAAAACCTGATTGCTTAGAAGAGCAGGACAAGTTAGTTATAAGTACTATCTCGACAGATTAAAATGTCAGATTTCCTGCAATGGGGGAGGTGGGGAGTGGGCTGAGTAACATTATGCATAATACTGAGCTGTCAGTCAGGGGGCTGAAAGATAGTGGAGAAAAGAGAACTGAGGGTAGGGGAAGGGAGCAGGAGGAAGGGCAGAACACAGGAATAGAACTGATGATAAAACAATATGTAGAATAACAAAATGAAATAAGAGAGAGAAAATTTACAGTGATGGGCACTATGCTACATAGAACTGAATGTTTTAAGAAAAGTTCCCTGCCCTGAACAGCTTACAACCTAAATATGCAAACAACACCAACAAAAAGCAAAACCATGAAGAATGTGGGGAAGGGTGTAACAGAGAAGCTGCCAACTCTGCAAATGGAGAGGCTTCTTGCAATGCAGAGATTGCAGGTGAAGTATTGGCCCCAAGTACTGCTTGTTAATAGGTCTGTTTTAAGATGGGATTTTTGGAGGGAGTGAAGATGAAGGAAGAACAGCTTTACAGTTCCATATTCAGGGAAAAATCCTGAAATTTGGTTTTCCTTTTAAAGTTTATTACTGTAGGGTGTATATTGTAGGTACCAAGTGTGTCAATGAGGGGGATTAATGTGTGTAATTCCCATTAGTATTAATAGGAGCAAATCCCCTGTACATTAATGGGACAAAAGCTCCCTTTTAGTCTCTAAATTAATGCGGGGGGGACAGTTTCCAAAGTGTAATACAAGAATGATAAATTGCAGGATGCTTTTAAGAAAATCCCCTGATGCTGTTTGTGAGGAAATTGAATAGCAAAATATAATATTCTATGAACTAATACATGAGTGTTATCATCCCTTCTCATCTGAAGAAATAAAGTAATTTAGAAACTAAGCCAACCTGTTAATCTTGTTTTGGTGAGCAATATATCTAAAGACCCCTTGCTTCAATGCTAAAACAGATTTCCAGATATTTTTGGTTAAATTGCATTGTTTAAATGTTCTTCTCTAGCCGCTCAACCAAGTGCCTCCTCTCAACAAAGTAATATGTTGTATGCACATATCCAGATGCTCTTTACTGTATAAATAAGAACAGCATATATGGGATTTTACTTTATTTTAAAATTGGGAGGAAAAATGGAAAAGCAATTTCAGGTTTTCATAGGTGAAATATCAAACCTGTATTTAAAAGATAAAAGTTTTGGATTTAATTCATGGGAGGGGAAAATGGATTTGAGTTTTGCAGTTACTTAGTTTTCTTGTTGGAACAAGTTGATGTGGATCAGTGTTCAGTTGTGTCATCAATGCATGCATGCTCTGTCCTTCTGTTTCATTCTGGGGTCTACATGTGATTATACAGGAAAGGAACCATGCCACATTTATACAGCTTGTTATAGTGGCAAGAAGCAACCAAGCTCCCTGGGCAAAGCAGGGAAAGTAGCTTCTTTCCAGGAGTTACGAATGTTGACAAGGACAAGAAATTTGGGACAAAATCAGATTTAAACCTAACTACAAGATTTATGTTCTGTGGATTGGAATCAGAGTTTATCAGTTTAATGCTAAAAAATACCATCTCTGTGTATAACCAAACTGGAGGCTGTTTTTAATCTCAGTAAATAAGGAGATATATAACTTAAGTACTGCACATTTTTCACAGAAAGCATGTTCATTGCCTTTCTTAGGATGAGAAAATGGATGCTGATGTTTCTGACATACAAGCGGCAGCTTTCTCCTCCAACTGGCGGACTAAAACCAGCTTTATGTCCAGCTCACTGCTTTCAGATTCAGGCTGTAAGTATTGGGTATCCTCTGTTTTTAAAACTATTTTAGTGGAATGATAGAGACCCCGTTGAAATCATCATAGGATTCTTGCTGGCTTTCAGCTTCAGGCACTGAATTTATCCTGTAGTTAGTGCTATGTCACACTGGGATTTTTTTCCATTTGGAAATACTGCATTTTGTCAGCAAAGTCCAGAAGAAAGAAAATTACATGCATTGTAATATGAATCCTGGAAGTGGGAACCTTAGCTTTAAAACACACTGCATTTCCAGGCCACATGCAAAATACCCAACCAAAGCACCCCATGCAGATTCCTATTAATTATTCTGTCTGACATTAGAGCCAGTGGAGTGTAACAGCAGAAGTAGAATTCCCTATCCATGACCTCCTTTTTGGAAAGTTGCTGTTTGGTTGCAACTTCTAGCCCACGAGTCTATGCATAACGGGTCACAAGAGGCTGCAGCGGTCTCTCAAAGAGGTAGTGATGTGATGAATGGGAGACCCTGAAGGGATCTTAAGCTCCAACTCTGATGAAGTTGCTTCTTTTTTGAACACTACTAAACCATCTCTGCCACAACTGACTTACAAAAATACCTCTGAAGAGATTTTTTGCCAGTTTGCAGCAGGCATCAGATATTTTTTTAAAAAATCCTGAAGCACAATACTACCCCTACAATTTTGTCACACGCACCCCCCCCCAAATAATTTCAACATATACAGGTTGAATGCTGTACTATACATTTGCAACATTGTACTCTGTATTTTTTCTGAAACAGTGTCACAGTTCAGTGTTACCTGCACCTTTCATCCCTTTTTGGTCTCTCTGAGTGGCCCCAACACAGGTGTCAGAACAACGCTTCCTCAGCTCTCGTCCCCTAATGCCCCTACTCTATTTGCGCTATATTGATGACATCTTCATCATCTGGACCCATGGAAAAGAAGCCCTTGAGGAATTCCACCATGATTTCAACAATTTCCATCCCACCATCAACCTCAGCCTGGACCAGTCCACACAAGAGATACACTTCCTGGACACTATAGTGTTAATAAGCGATGGTCACATAAACACCACCCTATACCTGAAGCCTACTGACCGCTATACTTACCTACATGCCTCCAGCTTTCATCCAGACCACACCACACAATCTATTGTCTACAGCCAAGCTCTACGGTACAACCGCATTTGCTCCAACCCCTCAGACAGAGACAAACACCTACAAGATCTCTATCAAGCGTTCTTACAACTACAATACCCACCTGCTGAAGTGAAGAAACAGATTGACAGAGCCAGAAGAGTATCCAGAAGTTACCTACTACAGGACAGGCCCAACAAAGAAAATAACAGAACGCCACTAGCCATTACCTTCAGCCCCCAACTAAAACCTCTCCAGCACATCATCAAGGATCTATAACCTATCCTGAAGGACGACCCATCACTCTCATGGATCTTGGGAGACAGGACAGTCCTTGCTTACAGACAGCCCCCCAACCTGAAGCAAATACTTACCAGCAACCACACACCACACAACAGAACCACTAACCCAGGAACCTATCCTTGCAACAAAGCCCATTTCCAACTGTGTCCACATATCTATTCAGGGGACACCATCATAGGGCCTAATCACATCAGCCACACTGTCAGAGGCTCGTTCACCTGCACATCCACCAATGTGATATATGCCATCATGTGCCAGCAATGCTCCTCTGCCATGTACATTGATCAAACTGGACAGTCTCTACGTAAAAGAATAAAGGGACACAAATCAGACGTCAAGAATTATAACATTCAAAAACCAGCTGGAGAACACTTCAATCTCTCTTGTCACTCGATTACATACCTAAAAGTGGCAATTCTTCAACAAAAAAACTTCAAAAACAGACTCCAACGAGAGACTGCTGAATTGGAATTAATTTGCAAATTGGACACCATTAAATTAGGCTTGAATAAAGAATGGGAGTGGATGTGTTATTACACAAAGTAAAACTATTTCCCCATGTTTATTTCCCCCCCTACTGTTCCTCACACATTCTTGTCAACTGCTGGAAATGGCCCACCTTGATTATCACTACAAAAGTTTTTTTTTTCTCTCCTGCTGCTATTAGTTCACCTTACCTGATCACTCTCATTACAGTGTGTGTGGTAACACCCATGGTTTCATGTTCTCTGTGTATATAAAATCTCCCCACTGTATTTTCCACTGCATGCATCCGATGAAGTGAGCTGTAGCTCACAAAAGCTTATGCTCCAAATAAATTTTTTAGTCTCTAAGGTGCCATAAGTACTCCTTTTCTTTCAGCATAGGTGACAGGCCTTGAGTCCTCACCTCCTCTATGTGGAATCCTGTCGTTCTGTCACTCTTAAACTGTCACACAGGGGTGCTGCACTTTCTGTACCAACTATGATTGCTCAGCAGACCCAATGTGTTTGGCTACCTTGGTTCTTCCCTTCTGAGCCATGACCAGTGGTAAATAGTTACCCAAAACAACCTTTTTAAAACCAAGTATTGTTTAATCACAACAGTAGATACACAGCATGTCATGACAATAGGTTTTGAAACACAATAAGAGGTCTACACACATATCTGTTTTGTCTATAGGCTTAGGTAGGCAAGCTTATCCCAGATACCCCAATCTCTGGGAACTTGAAGTTCAGTCTGCTCCCCAGAGGAGTTATTTAAGTTAAGCACCAATGTGAACACAAGAACAAATGGCTATAAACAGGCTATCGACAAGTTTAGGCTCAAAATTAGGTGACAGTTTCTAACCATCAGAGGAGTGAAGTTCTGGAATAGCCTTCCAAGGGGAGCAGTGGGGGCAAAAAACCTAATTGGCTTCAAGACTGAACTTCATAAGTTGATCGAGGGGATGGTATGATAGGACTGCCTACAGTGATATACGGCCCATCAGTGACTGCCAGTAGCAAAAATCCCCAGCAGCCAAAGATGGGACAGTAGATGGGGAGGGCTCTGAGTTACTACAGATAATTCCTTCCCAGGTATCTGCCTGGTGGGTCTTGCGGACATGCTCAGGGTCCAACTGATCACCATGTTTGGGGTCAGAAAGGAATTTTTCCCCCAGTCAGATTGACAGAGACCCTGGAGCGGGGAGTTCACCTTCCTCTGCAGCATGGGGCACAGGTCATTTACAGGTTTAAAATAGTGTAAATGGTGAATTCTCTAACTTGAAGTCTTTAAACCATGATTGGAGGACTTCAGAAACTCAGCCAGAGGTTAGGGGTCTATTACAGAAGTGGGTGGGTGAGGTTCTGTGGCCTGCAATATGCAGGAGGTCAGACTAGATGATCACAATGGTCCCTTCTGACCTTAAAGTGTATGAGGTAAATGACCCCAATATTATCTTTTAAATACCAGCAAGTGGAGCTATCTGAAGCTATTGTTCTCTTTCCTGCACATGTGCAAATAACCCCTGCCTGAATTAACCTCTTGCAATCCTATAGCATGAAACACAATACCAATCAACCACAATATATAATATTCATAAAATATTACAGGCATCCCCATGTCCTTCACACAGAGTAGAGATATTCTCTGAGTGGCATTTATAGGAGTTTATTAGCCAAGTAATTTTTACCTACTTCAGCAGTTGTGGTTCTGAAAAACAATTTTGGAAAGTAAACAAATAGATTTACCAATCCCTTATTCTTCCTCTCTGACCCTAGATAGGGCTTCCTGCAGACTAATATAAATACAATGTTTTGGTTGGAACTCTTTGTTAAAATATTGGCAGACTGAAGGTTGCCAGACCCTGAGTGAGGATTATAGGCAGGCAGAAAGTGATGAGGGGATGGGAAACAATTTTATATTCCATCCCTCTGTGTGTGGAGTGGGGGTAAGATAGCTATGTAGAGAGGGAATTGGATTGCATCCACTTATGTTACCTGACAAAGGGCCTTGCAAAACTATGGGCCATCTCTAATCCTGTAAAGTGGTAATTAGCGCTTCCATAGCAATCTTCAATTTTATAGCACTTAGAAATGATATTGATTGTATAGGTTTCAGAGTAACAGCCGTGTTAGTCTGTATTTGCAAAAAGAAAAGGAGTACTTGTGGCACCTTAGAGACTAACCAGTTTATTTGAGCATAAGCTTTCGTGAGCTACAGCTCACTTCATCGGATGTATGGGATTATCATCTTCCTTTCATCATACTACTTCTGTTACAGTCCTTGGTTATGAATCCTTGACAGTCACCTCTTAATTTAGTATCAATCAGATGAAACACTATAACATACTTCTGTGAAACCCTACAGAAAAGCTAACAATTTATTCCCCCTTGGTCTGCTGCTCCAGCACATCTGAGCTCTTATATCTACACAGCACAAGGAATCTCGCCACAGAATCAGCAGAGATACTCTTTTTTTTTTTTTTTTAGGTGGAAGTCCTGACACAGTCTGTCTTGCAGTGCAATCTAGTAACTACCTCTGACATTCTATCAACTATCTCAGTGTTGTAATTGAAATCAATATATTTGAAAATGTAGAAAAAAATCCAAAAATATTTACAATAAATTTAAATTTGTATTCTATTATTGTTTAACAGTGCGATTAAAACTGTGATTAATCAAAACTATTTTTTAATCTAGTTGATTTGTTTTGCATTAATCGCTTGAGTTAACTGTGATTAATTGACAGCCCTACTTTGCAGTGATGGGAATAAATACAAACGTGGAGTCTGTGTTTGTGTATTATTACATCTATCCTTGATTAAATTTGATTTTCTTCCAAATAAGAACTGGAATCACAATTAGCAACAATCATTTTTATAACATTAATGGATTTCTGTATGGGAAGTAGCAGTGGTCTACCTGATTCAGGGGACTGGTAATGGGATAAAAATTCTATCACCTCTAGATCACTGGTTCAAGTCTACGTCAATAATGGTGAACATCATGAGGTCCTGGACCTCTGTCCAGTGCCTAGTGAAAAGGGGCCATATCAAAATATCACAACCACATGAGGCAAAGAGAGCAAAAATTGAATGGGTCCTTGAAATGGAATTCTTCTTCAACCATTAGAGGAGTGGTTCCACCAGGGTAGAGCAAAATGATGGTGTAATGTGGGGTAAGCTTGAATGGCCACTCCCCACAGTGTACATGTTTTTTGGATGAACAGTAAAATTCATTTTCTAGAGCTAATCAAAAGACCTTTCAGCGAAACTAAATGCTCTGGAGGGGAAAAAAAAAAAAGCAGCTGCTTGATAAGAGCATTGATCCCACTGTAATCGTTATGGTATATCTGCATTCAACATCATATGGGGAAAGTTCCTTTCTAAGTACATAAATGTGGCTGAAAGATTGTTGCTTACTGAGTTTTTCTTAACTTTTATAATTGATTGGGGTGGCATTTCCCATATGGTCATTTTGGCTAACAACCCATCCTTGTAGGTCTGGTGGTAATCCTCTCATGAACCTGTCCAGCACTATGAATCTTTTCTTTTTGTGCTCCTTTTTTGCTAGTTGATTCTGAAGGAATACATTGTTTTTATTCACATGATTAGGTTTTTTAATTTCTCAGTGTACAGATTGCGTACTCTCTTAATAGTAGCTGCTATTGCAGTGGTCTTTACCTTTGTCAAGAAAATGAGTTTCCTCCAAAATCATTAGTATCACTTTCCAAACTTGATGTGACACTTATATGGTGAGCCTAATCTCCATCAATCAAAGAACTGAAGGTCCTGAAGTTATTTCCAGAATTTTTGAGGACTGTGAAATATTCTGGCAGCAATTCACATAACCAACTCTTCTTCCATCACTCAGACTAAGATTATGTCACGGAATCTGTGACTTCCAGCGACCTCCGGGACACTGGGGACCCTGCAGCAGCCCAGCTTCCGCGGATGGCAGGGCACCCTCCCACAGCTGCCCAACAGTTGCGGGCGGTGGGATCCACACAACTGACTAGCTGCCGCCGGTGACCCCTGAGCTGCCCAGCCACAGCTATTGGCAGGACTCCCCCGCTGTGAGTAGGGACCCCAAAGCTGCTCAGCAGCCGTGGGGGAGGGGGGGGTTCTGCAGCTCCTCAGCTGCCGCTTGCAGGCGCCCCCCCCTGCAGCTGCTTGGTCTACACAAGCTGTGACCCCTCTTCCCCCCGCAGCTCCCAGCTGCCACGAGCAGCCGGCTCCACCCACAGCTGCCACCAGCAGCTGCAGAGGGATCCTGGAGCTGCTCAGCGACCAGCTTTGGTTGCGGGGGGCGCAGCTCCCCAGACCCACCACTGGCAGGCCCCCCACAACTCCTAGCCCTGCAGGTTGTGGGGAACCCTCCCAGCCACTGGGCAATGGGGTCACTGCAGCTCCTAGCTGCTGCCGGGGGGACAGGGTGCTGTATCCTCCTCCCTCCCTATTTTGTCAGGGATGTTTTTAGTAATTTTTGTTTAATGCCCGTCATCTGTCCATGGCTCCATGACAAAATCATGGGCTTAGCCATCACCATTGAAAGGCAGGTAGTAAATCAGTCATTGGAGTCACCTCAGTGGCATACGCTCCATGCACTTCTAATTTCAAGCCGTGATATTTATCAGCACTAATTTAAGGTTTTGACAATCATATCGGATTTTCTTTTCCTGAGCCCTAGGGTATTTAATAAAATTGACAATGAGTCTCTCTTATTTTGTCACTCATTACCTGTGGCTAATTTATCTCCTTGCTTGTTCAGAAACAGAAGACTAGACTTTAGCCATATGAACCAATAATATTTTCGATCAGTCATTCGCAGTAGCTGTGTGCTAGACCGTATAACATTATATTTTTCTTCCTATATTCTGATGAAATATAGACAGATTGACAACATGGGAACTGACAACATTTTCCAGATTGACAACATGGGAACTGAGGTCTTCTACAGAACAAAAACAGTATAGCCAGTAGCACTACAAGCTTCCCCTATGTTTCCCTGCCAGTGTGGTTCAGCCCTGACTTGGAGAGATCATTGTAGGGAGGAGAGAAGACAATTTTGATATAATTTAGAAATGAAGGAGACTCTGGAATTGAATTCAACCTTGATCTATGTAAAATTGTTGGAGGGAAAGAGAAGAAAAGAAACGATAAAAAGTGAATAAACTGCAATCTGTGTATTTATAGATATATTTAGTATGGAGATGCTAATTACAGCAGTCACTGAAAGGGATAGCAATTAGTCATCTGCTTCATGGTTGGTCTTCATGTTTTTGTTATAATTTCTACAATTATAATATCTTTTCCGTAACCAGCTATTTTATAGAGTGCTAGTTTTGCTTACTATACGCATGTTCTTAGAAAGGAAGAGGTTTAACTGAGAGCATAATTTAGACAAGAAGGCATTCATTAGATACATAGTTTGCAGTCCATATTATTTTCAGCTGCGACTGAAAAAAGATTAGTCTAAAAAAAATCAGCTACTGGCTGTTATCTATAGAATAATCCTCAGAAATTGCTTTTTTCATGGCCACTGTGTTTTTCTGCAGTTTTATATTACTAAGCTTCTAACAATTGCAGATGCTTTGCATTAGTTCTGTAAATTGATTCCTGTCCCTCTGTTTGTACAGTTTATCATTTCAAGGTTTTGACCTGGAATATTTCCCAGAAGTCATATTGCTTCTCGGCTTTATATTGTTGATGGGTGTCTCTATCCCAGGCTTTCGTACCCTAAGCCTGCAGAGAGAGGAAAATAGTGGTTAGTCTTCCTGATCTCATAAAACTGGGATCACAGCATTCCATTACCCATTGGTTTTGCGGATACATAGCACTCTTATGTCACCATGGTATATAGTAGGGATGGACTAACCACTGGGCAAAATAAGTAATCCTGAAACTTTGTCCTTTCCACTATAACACATACACGCTCACCCCACTGTAGTGTTGGCTTTCTCTATTCCTCTAGTCACAGGCCATACCTAAGCATTGCCAGACAGTAGTGATTTGTTTGCATCATAGCAAAGATAGGTTTTAAGGAGGGATGTAAAAGAGAATAAAGTGGGAAATTTGCCAATTTTGATGGAGAGTTCTTATCAAATATAAGGGACAGCATGGCAGAAAGCACAAAGGCACATGTGAGGAAAGTAGGCAAGCTGTGATCAAGACAGACGTCATGGGCAGACCAAAGTCAGGGGATGACGTTTCAGTAAGAAATTAGATTTGAAGACAAGTTAGGACTAAATGGTGAAAGGCCTTATATGGTGTAAAATTGGGGATGGGGGATGGAGAGAGAGTGGGGTGAAAAGATGGGAGTGAAGTGGTTTGAACAATGTGCCAGGAAGATGAGCCTAGAGACCACATTTTGAAAGAACATCTCAAGCACATGGTGATAGCTGTTAACATTTTTATCTTAAAAAGAAAAGGAGTACTTGTGTACTTGTAAGGAGTATACCTTAGAGACTAACAGATTTATTTGTCCAGTTTTGGGCCCCACACTACAAGAAGAATGTGGAAAAATTGGAGAGAGTCCAGCGGAGGGCAACAAAAATGATTAGGGTACTGGAACACATGACTTATGAGGAGAGGCTGAGGAAACTGGGATTGTTTATTCTACAGAAGAGAAGAATGAGGGGAGATTTGATAGCTGCTTTCAACTACCTGAAAGGGGGTTCCAAAGAGGATGGATCTAGACTATTCTCAGTGGTAGCGGATGACAGGACAAGCAGTAATGGTCTCAAGTTGCAGTGGGGGAGATTTAGGTTGGATATTAGGAAAAACTTTTTCACTAGGAGGGTGGTGAAACACTGGAATGCGTTACCTAGGGAGGTGGTGGAATCTCCTTCCTTAGAAGTTTTTACGGTCAGGCTTGACAAAGCCCTGGCTGGGATGATTTAGTTGGGGATCGGTCCTGCTTTGAGCAGGGGGTTGGACTAGATGACCTCCTGAGGTCCCTTCCAACCCTGATATTCTATGATTCTATGATTCTATTTGAGCATAAGCTTTCATGAGCTACAGCTCACTTCATCGGATGCATGCAGTGGAAAATACAGTGGGGAGATTTTATATACACAGAGAACATGAAACAATGGGTGTTACCATACACACTGTAACCAGAGTGATCAGGTAAGGTGAGCTATTACCAGCAGGAGAGGAAAAAAAAACCTTTTGTAGTGATAATCAAGGTGGACCATTTCCAGCAGTTGACAAGAATGTATGAGGAACAGTGGGGGTGGGGGGCGGAATAAAGATGGGGAAATAGTTTTACTTTGTATAATGATACAATAATTAATTTGCAAACTGGACACCATTAAATTAGGCTTGAATAAAGACTGGGAGTGGATGTGTCATTACACAAAGTAAAACTATTTCCCCATGTTTATTTTCCCTCCCTACTGTTCCTCACACATTCTTGTCAACTGCTGGAAATGGCCCACCTTGATTATCACTACAAAAGGTTGTTTTTCTCTCCTGCTGGTAATAGCTCAACTTACCTGATCAATCTTGTTACAGCGTGTATGGTAACACCCATTGTTTCATGGTCTCTGTGTACATAAAATTTCCCCAATGTATTTCCCACAGTATGCATCCGATGAAGTGAGCTGTAGCTCACGAAAGCTCATGCTCAAATAAATGTGTTAGTCGCTAAGGTGCCACAAGTCCTCCTTTTCTTTTTGCGGATACAGACTAACACGGCTGCTACTCTAAAACCTATTTTTATCTTAGTTACTTCAACTGTAGATTCAACTCTTAGTCATAGGTGTCTAATCCTTTTTAAATTTTTGCTGAACTTTTTGTCTCAATATCCTATGGCAACAAATTCCACAGGTTAATTATACATTGGATTAAAAGAGGATTTGTTTTATGTGTTTTAAATTTTTTGCCTCTAATTTTATCAGGAGCCTTCTAGTTCTTGTATTACTGGAAAGGCAAACAGAAACTGTCTACTGTTACATCTGTATAAGTCTATATACCAATTCCTTTGTACTGGTTACCAGCTGGTAGTGAAAATAATGTGTATTGCAAATCCCTGCTTTTAAGACCACCTTAGCTTTCTGGAAAAACACACCTGAAACATTCTGTTAAGCCATTTTTATCTGTGGGGTGATGAAAAAAGAATAGACTTTTTCTACTGTAAAATAAAAGTTTACTATATTTTTATCAACCAGACAACTCAAAAGTGGCTGAACTCTGAAATCTGGTGTGTCAGTAATACTCTGCTAAATGGTTGAAATTAACAAAGACAGGAACATTTTGAAAATTGCATACTGAGGGCAGGTCTATGCCACAGATTTCTGCCGACAAAGCTATGTCAGCCACAGATGTGATGAGGAGTTATCTCTCATAAAATTGGGGGAACCGTGCCGCAGAAGCCCCTACTGTAGATACAGCTATGCTGGCAAAACTGCTCGTTTGCTAGTATAACTTGCTTTGCTCAGGTGTGGTGGAATATGCTATACTGGTAAGAGTTCCTGGTATAAGTATTAGCTGTGTCTACTCTAGGAGCACTTTGCTAGTATCATATACCTATATCTAATCTTGTAAAGTGTTCCCTATGTAGACATGGCTTGAGTTTGTAGAAAATGTCATCAACTTTGCAAGTATGTAGTTCCAGAGAGATAAACTGTGTTTGCAGGAAGAGTGCTGGAAGTGTACTCTCTTTCTTACAAACCAAAGGAGACGTACTCGGCAGTGTGTCTATGCTCAGATACCACTCACTGTGTGTTTTCCCCTAGTATTCAGGTTTTTGCTGTAGAAGATTCTTAGTGTCTGAAACTTACTGCTCCCTGAAATCCATCTGAGTCTATCACTTCCTGCTGTTAATAAACCAAAACAAAAAAGCCCTAAAGTGTTGCCCATATATTTATTATCTTTCCCATTTTCTTTCTTTTTCTGCTCAGCTTGTAGTGCTCATGGTGTGGTAGACAGAATGGTTTACATGTTTCCCACATTAGTGGGAAAGATGGAAAAATCATCGTTTTATTTAACTCTTCCTTATTGCAGATTATTATTTTATTTTATTATTTATATTATGATTGCCCCAAAAGGTTCCAACAAAGACTGGGCTAAACTCTATTCAAACACAGTGACATAGACTCTGTCCCAAATTGCTTACTGTCTAAATAGACAAGACAAAGAGTGGAATAAAAGAAATAGTATTATCTCCATTTGGGTAACAGACATGAAGATTAAGGGTGAAATTCTGGCCCGATTGAAGTCAGTGGGACTAAGTGACTTTCAAGGTCACACAGGAAATATGTGGCAGAGCCCAGTTGAACCCAGATTTACTAAATCCAGTGCCTTAACCACTATACCATTCCTCCCTCCTAAAAAATGAAATTAGCTTTAATGTGAAGAGACCAGTGAGACAAAGCCCTGAATGTGATGAGCATTAGAAAATGGTCAGTTTTCAGAATGGTGAGAGGTAAATAGTGGTGTCCCTCGTGGATCTGTACTGGGACTAGTGCTGTTCAACATATTCATAAATGATGTGGAAAAAGGGATAAACAACAGGATGGCAAAATTTGCAGGCAATACAAAATTACTCAAGATAGTTAAATCCAAAGCAGACTGTGAAGCGTTACAAAGGGATCTCATAAAACTGGGTGACTGAGCAACAAAATGGCAGATGAAAATCAATGTTGATAAATGCAAAGTAATGCACACTTGAAAACATAATCCCCACTATACATACAAAATGATGGGGCCTAAATGAGTTGTTACCACTCACGAAAGAGGTCTAGGAGTCATTGTGGATAGTTCTCTGAAAACATCTGCTCAATGTGCTGCAACAGTCAAAAAAGCTAACAGAATGTTGGGAACCATTAAGCAAGGAAACAGAAAATGTTGTAATGCTGCTATATAAATCCAAGGTTTGCCCACACCTTGAATACTGCGTGCTGTTCTGGTTACCCCACCTCAAAAGAGATATATTAGAATTGGCCAAGATACAGAGAAGGGCAACAAAAATGATTAGGCTGAACAGCTTCTGTAGGAGGAGAGATTAAAAAGACAGAGACTTTCAACCTTGGAAAAGAGAAGACTAAGAGAGAATATGATAGAGGTCTATAAAATCATGACTGGTGTGGAGAAAGTGAATAAGTAAGTGTTTTTTACTCCTTTACATAACCCAAGACCCAGGGTTCACCCAATGAAATTAATAGACAGCAGGTTTAAAACAAACCAAAGGAAGTATTTCTTCACACAATGCACAGCAAACATGTGGAACTTGTTGCTAGAAGATGTTGTGAAGGCCAAAACTATAATAGCATTAAAAAAAGAATTAGATAAGTTCATGGAGAATAGGTCCATCAATGGATATTAGCCAAGATGGTCAGGGATGCAATCCTATGCTCTGGGTGTCCCTAGCCTCTTATTCCCAAAACTTGGGAGTGGATGACAGGGGATGGATCATTCGACAATTGTATGTTCTGTTCACTCCCTCTGAAACACCTGGCATTAGCCAGTCAGAAGACAAGATACTGGGATAGATGGACCATTGGTCTGACCCAGTGTAGCTGTTCTTATGTTCTTAGGTCTTATGGGAGGAACTTGATACGTGTTTTATTTTTATTTTCCCCAGACAGCTGCAAAAAATGACATTGCAAAAATTTGTTTAATTTTACCAGCAGGCTCTCTAATAGCTTTTCTCTTTATTTGCCAAAAGAAATTGCATAATGAATTAGGCATTTCTAGTTTTCTTAGGAGATGAGCATTGTAAATGTTCAGAGAATAAATAGTACCATGACTGAGAGATTAATGAAAAATGTGCTCTTCATGTTTCCTGCCAACCTCTCTTAGCCTCACACTGGGGGTGGAGGGCGGTGTGTTTCTATCCAAAACAGCCCTTAGGTTTTTCAATATTATCATTACTCCTTTGAATTGTCTAGCACCAAGGGGCGTCTTAATTTTATGTTCTGCAATGGGAGTCATATCACAGATTTGGGACTCCTTAGCTTACAAAACTGAATACATTGTAGTACTTACCTCTTGCTTTTCGTCTGCAAAGCCCTTTTACAAACAACAAAGCCTCATAACCTTGCTATGAGGTAAGTAGTATTATCCCCATTTCATTGATGTGCATCCAGTAGTAGTTAACTTATGACTAGCCTATGGTCACTGGGAGACAGCAGCAGAGCCAGGATTAGAATTCAAGAATTCCTGTCTTCAGTCTTGTGCTCAGATTGCTAGACTGTGCTTCTCTAATATGGTCTATGGAAATTTTCCAGATCTACCTGGGAGTGGAAGAGAAGAGGGTGTGCATTCAGAAAAGAAGTTTGTGGCAAATAATGATGGTTTCACACTTAGAAAGCTAACACTGTATAATTCTTGAGAGAATTCTAGTTTCTTTGGTGCAGAAAAATGATAATTCAAGGATTTATTAAGAGCTAAGGAATCAAGAGAGTGAGTTTACTTTCACTTTTGGAAATTGAAGGATTCTACATTAAAGAGTGAAGACTTGTTCCTTGGTACATGGCTCCCAGATGGGAGCTGCTAAGTTATTACAGTACCATTTGTAAAAAGTACACTAAGCATATTTATAACAAACTGCCCGGTATGCCCAGCATTCTGACACTTTCGTGATGCATGTGTGGACAGTACAAGAATGACATTTTGTAGAACTAGAAGCCTGATGACTGGTTCTGTTTCATGACTTGGTGCCTCTGCCTCTTGTCAAGTCCTTATCATCCAATTAGTGTTCTTTTTACCAATGGATAATTACTAGATGCTGCATCTAGTTCATATTTACTTTGGGGCTTTGTGCTATATCATGCACTCAAGCTAAGTTTGTGGAACTACCCAGAACCAAGAATTTAAAAAATTACACATGCACGCCTAAAGTGCAGATACATTAATTCTGATGTCATAAAAACACTGGGGACAATACAATTTGTTCCTCTAGAATGTTCCACTAAGAAGGGTATTTTCTTTGGGGATTTTCTGGGTTTTTTCCCCTTATTAAAAAAACTACAAAATTAAATGCAAACGAAGTGTAAATACAATATAAAGGGCACATAATTACAATTCTGAAATGTCAGGTAAAGTAGAAGTTAAGGCTTCCTCTGTGTAACAAAGCTGACTCAGGCAGGTTAATCATGGATGGACTTAAAAAATCTGTTGTTTTTTACCAATAAGCACTTATATTACTCTCTGTGTTGATAAATGTATACCATAGTATGTTGCTGTATGAGCACCATCATTACTCGCATTTTCTGACTTTAATATTTTAAATGTGTAACCAAAATGTTGTATTTAACATAGCTTTTTGCATGTAGTACTATATCAGGCAAGTATGTACAAATTCTGACTGTGAAGAACAGCACAATAGTGAGATTACTGTAATATAATATGATTTAGCACACCAGCTAAATTGACCACGGTCAAACTTATGGTAGCTGCCCCTAGCAAATCTATGTACACTACTAGCTATTGATAGTATTTCTTTGCAGATGGTTGATTGGTCCCTCACACTCCTTTGTTCTTTCCTTTCCAGCATTTATGAGAAGAATGGTTCCTTTCGATTTAAATACAACCAAGGAAGATCCCATTAGTATTACTATCAATGAAATGAAGTCACACGCAGAAAAAGAGAAGCACTAGAGCAGCTAAAAAATTATGCAAAAACATGGCAGCTTTACTTGCTGGAGGTTCAATTCTGCTCCATTGTTTTAAAACAGTAATTCTGTCTGCAATCAAGCACAGCTGCACTTATAGGAGTGATGCAGCTTCAGTAACTCATCAATTGCCAAATATTGACTGAAAGTTCATAGTTGTTTCAGGGGAGTGAGCCTTTTTAAACCTGAAGATAACGGTATGTATCACATCTGCGAAAGGGTTTCATGGCATAAAGCTTTGTCCTCTTTGCATTCGTTTCTGTAGTTCGCCTGACTAAAGTTCATTCTTGCTTATAGCATACATGGATTCTAGAGATTACTATCTGAAAAACTAGTACACAAACTTTTACTATGAGCAAAATTACAGTTGTAAGGAACTTTGGGTGACACTTAAATTTAGGCATCATTTAATAATGATTAATAATCAAGAAACAATTACTAGAAATGACTTTTGTCCCAATACATTATAAGAGGCTTTATAATATGTTGCAGCGAAATGTATACATGATTTTAGGTATTTCAGTTTATAAAAACCATGTAACAGGTCATTAACTATTAGAAAAGAATCCAGTCAGCAAAGTTTAAAACTTAGAACCAAAGTTCCCCAAAGTTGGAGGGAATTTAGATCATAGTTTGGTGCAGCCTATCTCTGTTGTCGGGGTTTAGAATTATTTCTAAAATATAATATTTTATAATCCGATGGTATGGCAAAAAGGCATTATTATCTAATGGTTAGAGCAAGAGAATGGCAGTCAGAAGACTGGTTCTCAGCTCTTCTCCTAAGTCACTGTGTGACTTTTTGCAAATAACTTAACCTCTCTGTGCCTCAGTTTCCTCACCTGCAAAATGACCTGATGATGCCGATCTTTGTTAAGCACTTTGAAAACCTTCGATGAAAGGTGATATATGAGCATGAAACATTGTTCATTTTTAAAAGCAACTTCTAATAACCACTTAGTTATTCTTTTTATTTTATATTAAGTATTTTGAAATTTCACCTTCATTTTAAAATGTTACTGATTATTCATAATTCTGGATGTCCTTCTTGCTTCTGATGATCCCATTCCATTCAAATCTGATACATTTCTTAGCTTACTAAAGTCCCCAACAAACCACTATTGTAGCATCTTCCACTATCTCAAGAATCTTAAATATTTGCACAAGTCCTGGTTCAGTTTTATGATACATGCCTATCTTTAGTGTTCCAGGTTGAGTTTCCACTAAAGTGCCTTACTGGCCAAACACACCAGGGAGTATCAGAGTAATATGAATTACATTGCAATGGTTCATTTATGTCAGCCTTTTCTTGTATAGAGAGCCCTCTCCTTCTTTGAAAGACTGTGGCACTTTTACCAGCAATGTCAGTAGAGATGGAACCTTTAGTAGCAGTTTCCAGGTCATTATGTGCCAACTAAGAAACAGGCAGGCAGTGCTTTTAAGGAGTTTACTGCAGACAGATTCTGCTCACAGCTGGGACAATGGGGAGTCTGTTGGAGCAAGCCCTTTATACTCAGCATTGTTCCAAGCATACCTTATTGCTGAGAGTATTAACAGCATAGACTCCGCAGAAAGGGAGATGAGAAGATACACTCGATTATTGCTTTGCATTAATTTTATGTGCGTATGGTAACTTCTTTGTATGAAAACAGCTATTGACTATTTTTCTTATGTCTCATAAAAGACTGGCTTAGCCTTTCTGAAGATATTCTCTTTGCCTTCTAGATGTGCATAGTGTAGGCTGTAGCTGTGCTGGCATTAGCCCTTTACAGATTGCGGGCGCATTTCCTACCTCGAAGGCCCAGAAAAGCATAACAGGGTCATCCATCTCTTCCAATCCCAATGGCTGTGTCAGAGCCAGAATAAAAAAAACTACACAAAAGAACCCTCTCTACTAGTGAAAATAAGGTTAATGAAAACTTGTTTCTGTCATAGAGTAGGAAGGAGCATGAACATCATGAAATATGGGATTAACTCAGTCCATAGTTGCCCTAAACTAAACCAACTGTAAATGTATTCAGCATTTGTAATTTATTTTTTAGTTAAATCAGGTAACAGCTGGAAATTGGTGTTTAAAACACTTCAGCCAGTTTGCCTGGTGAAATGTTGGAAAATCAGAAAATAAGATATTCCCAGTTTCCAGAGTTTATGGTGCATACAGATAATGGTTAAAAGAAATATAGGACGGTCAATTTAAAATAAAAACTGTTGTTTTGCAACACAGTAAATTGTGACCTTAAAATAGACCACATTGCAAGATCTTTTTTAAAAGAACCCCCTACAGTTTGAATTGCTGGATAGATAGATGTGTATCAACCACCTTTTACTGAATCTGGAACAACTTCCATAGTAAATGCCTGTTTGTAAGTGGACTAGGCTGAAACCTGGCAACTGAGAGCCTCATTTCAGGAGCAAAATTATTATTCTTGTAAAAATAAAAATCTCTTCGCTTTTCCTAAGGAATGTGAAAAAAGCTGGATATTCATTGCTTCTGGCTCTCTTGGCTTGTATTTATTATTTCTTACTTGTGTTTACTAAAAGTAGTTTAGTTAGTTTTAATAATTGTGTTTTTCCATTCTCTGACTACTACATTTAAGCAGTCTAAGCTCCAGGACATGCTTTCAAAATGCTCTATAAATACATTCACACAATAGAATGAAAATGACTATAGGGTGAATTATACTGGCTTTAAAACTCCTTAAATATGTTAATTCTTTACAAATTGGGCCATGTGATATCTTCTCCCAAGCAATTTATTTCCTTTTTGTAATTTATCAAGAGGGTTGGGAGAAAGAAATTAAACCACAAAAACATTAAAGGAACTTTTTAATGGGTTGGTGTAAGCTTTCCAAACCCAGGAAATTCTTTCCTAAACTTACCCTCTTGGCACTGCAGCCCAGATAATGTATAACATCGGCCTGAATTCTGCCTTAGATAGAGGATCATATTTCCAGCAATACCTCAGTTGTAATACAGTGAATTAATTTCCTTCCTAATGAGGGTTAAAGTCTCTTTCCTGACACTATTTAAAAATGTCCTTTTGTGGTTTAATAAATGATAGTTTTTCATCTTGGCAAAAATATTATTCCTCCTGACCAGTTTCTGATTCTAAAGTAGAAAATCAGATTGTTCATTTGAAACATTTTGTGCATTCACTATCCTAAAATTACTAGCCATTTCATTCATCATAGATCCTCTGTATATTATTTAATTCATTAATGGTCTAATCCTTGCACACATGAGCGCTTTCAGTATGCAAGAAAAACACCACATGTTGTGGTATCCAAGCATCTTCAGTTGAATTACTTCAGTTTTACATTGTCCCGCAGTTCTCTAGAGCTTCATCTGGAACCTTATATATTTTCAAGCTTTGGCAGCCATGTAATCCAGTGATGCCTGCTTAATGGTAAACTTTCTTCTACTTGAATGGCCAAGTCAGACTCCTAGTACACCTATATTTAAAAACCTTGCCTATTGGATGTAATCATTAATTAGTCAAACAGCTGATTTTTATGCTCAAATTAGGTTCTTCTAGAAACAACTGCAAAGAAAAAAATAGAGCTAGGCACAGAGCACCATGTCTCCCTCTTGTGGAGCGAAGAGTAGAGAGGGCAGGGATAGATCGCCACATGGAGAAGCAATGCAGCCTTTTTTCTCCTCAAATTTTTCATGGAAATGAGAGGTTTCAACAGGAACGGTACTGAAGTTTTGTGCATTCATCCATCACCCACATCTCTACTCCTCCTTCCAGCTTTTCCTCAAAACAGATTTGAATGGATTAGAATACCCAGGCCCTAAGAAAATACAGTCATCTTGTTCCCTACAGTCCTCTTTTGGGTGGGAGAGTGTTTGTTCCCACATCCAATGTTTTTCTCGTGGACATGTTTCCACAACATGGCCTCTTAAGTGACCCTGCACTAGATCAGGGATTCTCAAAGCCGGTCCGCCACTTGTTCAGGGCAAGCCCCTGGCAGGCCGGACCGGTTTGTCTACCTGCCGCGTCTGCAGGTTCACCCGATCGCGGCTCCCACTGGCCGTGGTTCGCCGCTCCAGGCCAATGGGGGCTGCAGGAAGGGCAACCAGCACATTCCTCGGCCCGCATCGCATCCCAGAGCCCCCATTGGCCTGGAGCGGCAAACCATGGCCAGTGGGAGCCGTGATCGGCCGAACCTGCAGACACGGCAGGTAAACAAACCAGTCCAGTGCGCCAGGGGCTTTCCCTGAACAAGCGGCGGACCGGCTTTGAGAACCACTGCACTAGATAACGGTGTTTCCCTGGAAAAACTGGCTTTTCTGCATGAAAATGACAATATTTTGGCCCAGCAGTGTATTCAGGTATTTTTATAACAATGATCTTAGTCTTTATTCCTAAAGGAAAAAATGGAGAATTTTTCACATCTGTAGCTGTTGCAAGAATATAGCCATAGACTTAAATTGCCTCTTTTTGTGTCCTCTGCTTTGTGTGTTGTAAACAAGAGAGTTAAATCTTACCCCCTTTTTGTAAAACTCTGACCCTTTGGTCTACAAGTCTATCATCTATAGTGTTAGTAACCTTGTCCCCTCTCAGCTGGGCCCTGTTCTGCCCCCACAGGTGCAATTCTCAATGAAGTCTATAGGAGCTGCACCCATGTGTTTAGGGGCATAGGCAGGTCCAAATGAGTATAATGTTGCAAGAACAAATTCCTGTGTCTTTTAATCTGGTGGAGGTGCTGATGATGAAGAAGATATGATAAAAAAAAATTTAGAACCAAGGATAATATGGAGGAGAAGGGTCCCTCTTCAGGGAATAGTTGTGCCATTTTATCTGAGATCTGTCACCAGGATGAATTTCCAGGTGCTGCATATTTTTGCTATTGTGTTTAGCTCTTATCAGCATTTAAACAGAACAGTAATTCAATGAGTAAAACCCGTGGATTAACAATGAATCTTCAGAACACCTTCATCATTAATTCAAAAATCTCTACGGGGATTTGAGCACATTTTCATGCAACAATTGTGGGTTTGAACTTTACTGCATTACTGTGTGGAGGCATAAATCAAATTTTAAAACTTAGCAAAACGTGTATTATAGTTAGAAGTACAGCAGAAGCAAAGTATAATTTGGCAAACTGGGTCTTGCAAAATCTGGAACCCAGTTTTTCTGAGAACGTTGGTAGCAAAACTGAAAGCGAAAAGAAAGTAATTGCTACTGTGATTAAAATACAGAGACATCCACCATATATCATCTGTACTAGCAACAATAAATAGTCATATTTCTAAAGTTTCAAGTTACAAACCTGCCATGCCTCAGCCTGCAAGAATGAGAGACTGGTTATTGTTTTTTTTGTTTTGTTTTGTTTTGTTTTGTTTTCACTTGGCAGATGTAAAATTTTAATGTCACGCACGCATAACTTGAGAAAATAGGCAGTGGTTTGGATTTCAATATAACAAATATAAAGCAAACCCACTTGTTTCATCGACTGAGATTTCTTGACACCCTATACTGCAGGTTATTTCCAAGGGAAATTTCTGATTAGCCTTTTAATTTAAACAAACAAAAGAAAGTGAGTGGGGGACAATGTATATTTATTAAGTGCAATTTTCTGTCATGTCAGCACAGATATTTTACTGAAATAGAAAACTAAATGTGGGCCTGAAGCAAAATAAGTTTCAACTGTTCGAATAGATATTAAAATTACTAATAAGTCAAGCTTATAATTAAAAATCAAACAAAGGCCAATTCTCCTGTGATTTGGTAGCAAGGGAGGAAAAATTAGGCTCATTAATTACTCTCAGGGTGTTTGTATCTTTTTGTAAAAAAATTCCTGCCCTTATTTTTAATGAAGGACTTGACTCGGGGGGCAAACAGAAACTATACAAAAAGCAGTCAACTTTGTCAGCAATTATTGTCTCTCTCTTCTCTGTGCTGTTACTGTTAAAGGTATTTGTATTTTGAAGTAGTCTAGTGGCTGCACCATGAGCCGGTTGCCATGAAAAGATAATATCCTACGCTCATCAGTATGCTTTCATTGCAAGACCAAATAAAGAAAAAAGAAGGAAATCCACTCATCATTCCCTGTTGTGTGATGAATGGATCTTAGAGCAATTAGAAATAGGTATATAGCAGGCCAGCTTTTTCCAAAGTGCTCAGTACCCAACATATCCTGTTTTCAACAAAAGTACTGATTACTTTTGAAAGTCCGGCTACTTCATTTCAGTGCCTAATAGGAACTATTAAGGGCTAAGTTCTACTGAATATCTGGTCTTTCACGTGATTAAATATTGTATAAAAATAACTCATTACGGATCAGATCTTGCCATCCTTACTCAGGCAAAACACCCATTGAAGCCATTAGCTTCAGTCAGGGGTGAAAGTAAGTTAGAGGACTTACCGGTTCGCCGGAGTCCTGAGCAGGGGGCGTGGCCTCAACTGGAAGAGGCGTGGCCTCAACCAGAAGAGGCAGGGCCTTATATCCCCAGGCCCTTTAAATCTTCCAGCTGCGGTAGTGGCGGCTGGGAGCCCAGGGCCCTTTCACCTCTGGTGTCAGTGGGAGCTTTGCCTGAGTAAGGACTACAGGATTTTAGCCCTCTCTCTTTACACTGGAGTTGTTTTGATCTCAAGCTGCTTTATATGTTGCACTTGTATATCAGGAGAAATCATTCAGCTGTTCTACCATCACCACATCATTTAGCTCATGGGATCAATTTCAATAGCTGATTTGCCTGTAGGGTGGTAGCATCATAAAAGGGAATGCTTTCTTATAATCTCTTTTCACAAGGATTTTGTAACTCCAGTTGTTTGCTAAAATAAAAGCCATACTGTAAACAGGCTAACATCAGATCACATGCTGCTTAATTTTAAAGATCATCTCCTGAGCAGGAGCAAGTACATCTGAATGTGGTGTTGTTGAGTTATTATACTGAGTTATTATCCAGATGTGCTGAGTGCTACAATTTTCCCCCCAATCATGAGTGGACTAGTGGAAAGGAGGAAGGGGGTGGAGGTGCTCAGAGATAGTATAATCAGTGTTGAGTACAGTACGTAAGTCATGTCTGGAAAATAAAAGATGAAGACTGTTTACTTAAGAGAACTGCACCCCTGTTGCTCAGTACAGAGTTCTAAAAGCTCATACCCTGAAAGGTAATTTTTGAACATGTGTCAGTTTCAAATTATCATCTCTGTAGCCATTTGCTAACAAATAAAATACTGCTGCAAAGTTATACTGATACTTGCTAAACACAGTCCCAGTGTCAGTTTGCACATTTGAGTTTTGATGTTGCTTGTGTCATTATTAAACAAGCATTAAATTGGGATGTGAGCCTAGTTTTTGTTCTGGCATTGAGCCCCTCACGTGTTCCACCAGTGTCCCAAAAGATGTCAGTTGCCTTACTGCAAAAACATGGTTATTAATTAAAAACCATAAAGACTGGGTATGCTTTGCAGATGGCCCGTAGAACTGTATGCTGTACTGAGCACGATGGGTGCATCATTTTTAATGAGGCTTTTGCTGCCACTGGCAACCCTGGCAACACCACCTCATTCAAACAGCTGCAGATTTGAAAACATCAGGTGGTCGGCAAAGTTTTTTCATTCTGTGTTTTGACTGATAGAGTAGCCAATAAACCCAGTGTGTACGGTGGATTTGTTTTTTCTTTTTTCGACTGGAGAAGTCTTTAGTGAAGTCATCAGACCGTAAGAACAAGAAGCCGTAGTCAAAGTGAGCACTGGAGAGTGCAGAGTGCTATGTAGGGGTATAGCAGTGGTGATGTTCACCAGTGGCAAAATATGCATCTGTTAGCATGCCATATGTTGTTTCTTGAGAGAGTTGTATGTGCAAGTGAGAGCTTTTAGCTAGCCCACCATCAGATAAATAAATAAAGGTTTGCTAGCACCATATCAGGTGACCAAAACGCCTTCTCTTCGTTGGTAACAAAATCTTTTTCTCACTCAGCTCAATTGGGTCTCAGGTGTAATTATGTCAGAGCAGGATATGACAAATCATCTTCAAGAAAAAAGAAAAGGAGTACTTGTGGCACCTTAGAGACTAACCAATTTATTTGAGCATGAGCTTTCGTGAGCTACAGCTCACTTCATCGGATGCATACCGTGGAAACTGCAGCAGACTTTATATACAAACAGAGAATATGAAACAATACCTCCTCCCACCCCACTGTCCTGCTGGTAATAGCTTATCTAAAGTGATCATCAAGTTGGGCCATTTCCAGCACAAATCCAGGTTTTCTCGCCCTCCACCCCCCCACACAAATTCACTCTCCTGCTGGTGATAGCCCATCCAAAGTGACAACTCTCCACACAATGTGCATGACAATCAAGTTGGGCCATTTCCTGCACAAATCCAGGTTCTCTCACCCCCCCATCCCCCTCCCAAAAACCACACACACAAACTCACTATCCCGGATGAGCTATTGCCAGCGGGATAGTGAGTTTGTGTGTGTGGTTTTTGGGAGGGGGATGGGAGGGTGAGAGAACCTGGATTTGTGCAGGAAATGGCCCAACTTGATTGTCATGCACATTGTGTGGAGAGTTGTCACTTTGGATGGGCTATCACCAGCAGGAGAGTGAATTTGTGTGGGGGGTGGAGGGCGAGAAAATCTGGATTTGTGCTGGAAATGGCCCAACTTGATGATCACTTTAGATAAGCTATTACCAGCAGGACAGTGGGGTGGGAGGAGGTATTGTTTCATATTCTCTGTGTGTATATAAAGTTTGCTGCAGTTTCCACGGTATGCATCCGATGAAGTGAGCTGTAGCTCACGAAAGCTCATGCTCAAATAAATTGGTTAGTCTCTAAGGTGCCACAAGTACTCCTTTTCTTTTTGCGAATACAGACTAACACGGCTGTTACTCTGAAACCTGTCATCTTCAAGAAGAGTCAGGAAACACTTTCCTCATAGTGTTTCCTTTCCTGTGTTCAAGTAATTTCTTAATCCCATCTTGAGTTGCTACCTTTTGTAAATCATCTTATGTTGCGTCTTTACAACAAAATTGTACGTCATTTCTCAAATTTTTGAAAGCTTCAGGGAAACAAAACTGGTCAGTCTCCATGTGTTGTAAAATGCTCACTTGTCTTAATGTATACATCCATGCACTTCGGAAAATTCTGATATGCATAGTGGTATATACAGTATTTAGGGCTTGATCCTGTGTGTCCTCTGTGAAGAAATTCCATTGATGACGTGGGTGTTCTGCGCATAGAGGACTTGCAGGAATAGACTCTGTGCATTTTCTGTGACTTGTCACATGTTGAAATTTCAGCCTTAACATTACAGTAGCATAAGTTTTTAAAAATTTTATTAGAGGATGGAGGGAGACAGAGAAAATAGATAAGCAACATTTATGCTGTAGGTAATGTTGCAAGATAGTTTACATTCTATATCCCAATTTCCTCAAACATTCAGAAACTTCCATGATTGATGGCTGCAAAAAGTTGATTTTTTTGAGTACTTGAGTAAAATCCATTTAGCCATTTTTGAGTTCATGGCAAGTGAAGCAAATACATTTTTCTAAATTTTCAAATAACATTCTGGCCACTTACTTTCTTTTTAATTTTGGGTTAATTAAAAACTGGCTAAATTTTAAGAACTTGAAACCTCAGTTTTGAGGTGAAATCCTGGCCCTGTTGAAATCAGTGATAAAGTTGCCATACATTTCAATGGGGCCAAGAGTTCACACTTGATTGTAATTAGACCTTAATGAGCAGCACGGGCTTTCTGTTTGAAATAACCCTTTTTTGAACATGTTGACTGAGCATGTATAGCAGACAATATGTGCAGTTATCAACAGCTCACTTTAGACCTGATTCTGCAAGGGGCTTAGTGCAATCTTTGAGGTACCAATTGACTTCAGTGTGAGTTTTGGAGACCCACTACCTTAAAATAGGTAATCAGCTCTTTACCAGATTAGTCCCTTAAAGCTGGACAAGTCACAGTCATGTATGTCTAGTCAAGTGTGCACTTGCATTTCACAGAAATTACAAACACAGCTCATAAAACTAACTGTTGCATGAGATATTTTACCTTCTGATTTTGTGTCTACTTAATAAGAAAAAAAAAAGTAAGAAGCTAAATGCAAAAAAACCCTAGCATTGATGCAGAGTGAATCTTATGCACTTACAGCAGGAAATTACAAAAATCAAGGTTGGTCTAGCAGTATTATATTGACAGTGTTACACTTATTGGGCAAGATTCTCCAATCCACTAAGGCCACTTTGCACTGCTTATGTAGTGCAAAATGGTTTTAAAGCATCAAGAGAACGCAAGTAGAGAATTCCCCCTGTGCAGAAGGACTGGTGTGAAGTTGTCAGAGGTGGTTCCACCACCTCCTAAAACAGCCCCTCCCACAGCATATGGGGAAGAGTCTGGCAGAATGAAATTAAGCTATGCTTGGTTCTTCAGTAGCATAAAGTCCCTTAGGGACCTTATGTTTGTGATGTATATTAGGGCTGCCTTTTTGCAGCTCTAATCTGCACTGAGGCTGAGTTGCCTCTTATCAAGGTGCTTCCTGTGCCACCCTGTTCACTACAACTGAGCTTTGCTCTCAGTGGATAATCTGGGGCCACTGTGTAGAACTTTCCATTCCTCTTTCCTTTGTAAAATATTTTATCCTCCTTCATAGGGTTTTTGTGGAGATTAATTAGATAATGCTTACAAAGCACTAGGAACATGCAAAGTGCTATATTAATGTCTCTATACTATAAAATATATAGAACATGCAACACAGCCAAGCTAACATTCCTGAAGCAATCTTCACTCTTGCAATTTCCTTTACATTAGAGTGATTGATTTCATAATTTTTTAAGGTTGTATTAAAATATTTTAATTTAATATGTACATTTTGTATGTTGATATAGATACATTTATCTCTTTTATATTCACTCATGTGCATGAACATGAACACACATGCACCATTAAGCTTTATGTTTCAAAGAAAATATTATGCTGTAGGGGTGAAGTCCTGACCACATTGAAATCAATGGGTTTTTTTTCCCATTGCTTTAGAAGGAACCAGGATTTCATCGCAGGCTATTCTAAATGTTTTCTAAACACAGATTTATGTGGTAAATTTTTGTTGGCTCCACATTTTTGCAAGACCATAAATAACTGTCAGACTGATGGGCAAACAAATACGTATTCAAAAGAACATGGTTTCATCTATATATTTTCACGACAGACCATAATGACTCAGAATAATTCAAAGTTACCTAACTTTGCCACGTAGGCTGTGTTTTGAAAATACAATAACTGGATATTTACACAGTTTGGTTTCATTATGGGCCATTGTTAGACCTTAATCCTATTTTTTTCAAGAGATTAAAAGGAAACTTAAATACACAATCAAACCCACTGTACGTTTACATATCATTAATACAAACCAACAAAAGTCAGGAAGTTTAGACATATAACTACCCTGTCTTTGTTCCCTCTGTTGTATGATGCTATTATAGGGCTCTCAGAATAGTGCATCCCTGCTACAGCAGGGGGTGGAGAGTGGATTTCAATTGTAAAAATATACTCAAGGAAATGGGGGTCTAAAAGAAACCCTGCATTTCACACTGTATCTTGAATTTTCTGTTTCATGCTGTTTTGCACAACAAAATTAACCAGAGACATAGAGAGTGTGTTTGCACGTGTGTGCTAATTTACAAGTAGTCAGGATCTAATTACACTCTAAGTCTAAATACTTACATATTGATGGAATTATACATTTGAAGAGGATATTAACTAGTTAAGACCACTGTGTAGTGAGATTCTCTTGTGATTTATCTTATTCTGTCAAAGATCACCCAGCTTCTGTGATGAGACTCTTGCTTTGTTTGTCAATTGATGGTTTTATTCCAAAGTAGTCTCATCATAGGATATTTTCCCATTAGACACTGTCTTCAAATAATATCCTTATAGGGCTGACATTGAGATTTGTGAAATTAAATTACTGCTATACATAAATTAACCTTCACTCCTCTTATCTTCCTGAAGTTTACAGTTAAAAATTTTTTAAAACATGTCTTCTCTTTCTAGGAACAAAAGGTTTGCTAGGGAAGTATAAAGGCAGGAACTTGGTAATGTGGATATTCCTAACCATGGACCATTCACAATCTGTGGAGTTTGTGATAGTCACATTGGGCCTGATTCCAATCTCACAGCTGCTTTTCCAGGGCGTAACTTCATTGGCTTTAATTAAGGTATACCTGATCTACACCAGCATGAGATCAGAATCAGTCCTGCTGTTACCTTACCTACTAAGTGCAATGTCTGAACCTAGGCAGAACACAGTTATGATCATTACAACAGGAACTTTAAGATGGAAGTTTTTGAAATCTCTAGTATCATGCCCCTGAATATGTTGATACAAACTAAATGCCTCATCCAAAGTCCATTGAAGTCAGTGGGAGTCTTTTTATTAATTTCAGTGGGATTTGGATCAGGCCCTAAATGAAATGTCTGTATTTTCACATAATGCCAACGTTTATACCTCTGTAGTAGTCAAAATGTGGAGGTCTTTATCATATGTTAACTATGCTGACTTTGGGCCTAGTACAGCAAGGCACTGAGTGCCCTCAACTCCTACTGAAGTCAGTGTGAGTTGGAAGTGCTCCTCACAGTTCAGGAGGTGCCTAATACCTAGCAGGATCAAAGCTACCAGCTTTTATTCACCACTTTAGTGTAACACAAAACTTTACGAAAATTTTTGTAACTTGGAAAATTAAATACTTTTTTTTTTCAAATAAGGCTTGATATTGTATACACATGTTTTTTAACAAATACATCTGTCTTATACTTTTCAAAAGAGTTTTGATATCTTTTAAGTTTGTGTGTGTTTAGATCAGTTGATTTCCTTATACTTTGTGTGAAATCTTGAGGCATCTGATATGGATTTATATTAACTGTTTTGTTTTTTGTTTTTTATTTTGACACTGGAAGAAAAAAAGCCTTTTGGTCTTCTTGTGTTTAATTTTAAAAATGTTTATTTGAAATGTTTTTAAATCTGTTAAATATTCAATTGTGATGTGTGTTTTGATACAGTTACGAGCCCTAAATAGGCTTCCTCAAAAAGTGTTTATTGCCATTTATTTAAGAAAAAATATACTTGCATTACTAATGGAGGAAGAATGGAGCATTTTCCCACTGCAACATGTTACTGTGTTTGGCCCCAAACCTGTGACCAAATCAATACAAACAGACCCTTACACTTCCTGTGAGTCCCACTGAAGTCAGTGGAGGCTCCACAAGTGTGTGACTGTACAGATCAGATTGGAGGATCAAGGCCTTTGTGTGTACAGCCAGTTAAGCTTACACATCATCCTTCATGGAAATGTGGGACCAAATTCTTAATTGATGTAAACGGCAAAACTCCACTGAAGTCAATGGGAGTTGTACACATATAAACCTTCAGATAGTTTGGCACATTGTGTAAAGTTTCTAATCATTCTAAAATAAATTGTTGCTGAAAATTCACATAGAACTAGAGACATTTCAAACAGAAGCAGAGCCTTGTATTATGTTCAGAAAAATAACAAAATTCTTACACATGCAGCAATGCAATAACAAAGAAACTTGCACATTTGGGTTCTTGTGGAAAACTGCCCAGGCTCTGTTTTCATAATGCCATGAGAATTCTTCACTGAAAACCCATAATTATATCACTAGCTCTGTTGTCCTCTATTACATTGTTCTCTGTTGGGTTTGAAATTTTTTATAACCCTGTGTCAACCCAGCTGTCTCATGCAAGTGTCTCTTACATGACCCCATCCCTGCCAATATGTGGTCTGTCATTAGTATCAGACAGCTGAAGTCAGTTCTAGTCCCTCCCTCATAATTCAAGTCATGCAAAAACCATGACTAAGAAAGTTTAAAAAACAGCTGATACTTTGTTCAGTGCCTGAGGCTTGTATCACCCTAGACTACTATCCTTTCATATCTCACAAGCTAAACAGCATCAATCTGGATCACTGTTTGGCGAGGAAGACTCCAGAAGGAATACATAGGATTTGCTAGGCTGAGCCAATGGAAACAGTACAGAGGACAAAACTTCACAGTGAATGTTTTGTTGCTGTGATAGATACTGTTTTACAGAAATATACTTTAAACATGTTTCAGAGGAACAGCCGTGTTAGTCTGTATTCGCAAAAAGAAAAGGAGTACTTGTGGCACCTTAGAGACTAACCAATTTATTTGAGCATGAGCTTTCGTGAGCCACAGCTCACTTCATCAGATGTGTACCGTGGAAACTGCAGCAGACTTTATATACACACAGAGAATATGAAACAATACCTCCTCCCACCCCACTGTCCTGCTGGTAATAGCTTATCTAAAGTGATCAACAGGTGGGCCATTTCACCATCACAGGGCCTAATAACATCAGCCACACTATCAGAGGCTCGTTCACCTGCACATCCACCAATGTGATATATGCCATCATGTGCCAGCAATGCCCCTCTGCCATGTACATTGGTCAAACTGGACAGTCTCTACGTAAAAGAATAAATGGACACAAATCAGATGTCAAGAATTATAACATTCATAAACCAGTCGGAAAATACTTCAATCTCTCTGGTCACACAATCACAGACATGAAGGTCTCTATCTTAAAACAAAAAAACTTCAAATCCAGACTCCAGCGAGAAACTGCTGAATTGGAATTCATTTGCAAATTGGATACTATTAATTTAGGCTTAAATAGAGAGTGGGAGTGGCTAAGTCATTATGCAAGGTAGCCTGTTTCCTCTTGTTTTTTCCTACCCCCCCCCCCCCCCAGATGTTCTGGTTTAACTTGGATTTAAACTTGGAGAGTGGTCAGTTTAGATGAGCTATTACCAGCAGGAGAGTGAGTTTGTGTGTGTATGGGGGTGGGGGGGATGTGAGAAAACCTGGATCTATGCAGGAAATAGCCCGACTTGACTATGTAAAGAGTTGTCACTTTGGATGGGCTAGCACCAGCAGGAGAGTGAATTTGTGTGGGGGGGTGGAGGGTGAGAAAACCTGGATTTGTGCTGGAAATGGCCCACCTGTTGATCACTTTAGATAAGCTATTACCAGCAGGACAGTGGGGTGGGAGGAGGTGTTGTTTCATATTCTCTGTGTGTATATAAAGTCTGCTGCAGTTTCCACGGTAAACATCTGATGAAGTGAGCTGTAGCTCACGAAAGCTCATGCTCAAATAAATTGGTTAGTCTCTAAGGTGCCACAAGTACTCCTTTTCTTTATACTTTAAACATGAAACTTCCTGCATTAAAAATAAAGTTTTTTAAACCTACAGTCTAATAAAGCACACCGAGTGAAGATTTCATCTCTTTTTAATGGGGCTTAAGTAGTGACCTTTGGCCATTGCCACCCACTGTTGATCCCTTTTGTTTGAGTGGGTTGCAAGGAACCCACAAAGCAATAATTTTGCCTGTCTTTCAGCTGAGTCTAAAAATGAGGATCTTGACCACATGTGTTTATTGGAGATCTCCTGGCACTTTTCACCAGAGTCTGGGATTGAGCCCACATGTCCTGGACAGGTTCCAGTTTGGGTTATTACATACATTCTGCCTACCCTGTGCAATTCCAGTTGGATATGGGCTTCCTCTTCATTTCCTGCCTTAAACTGTTGTAGCATTTCTATGCAGTGTTAAAAAACTGCTGGCTTTTTTTAGAGGGGAATGGTGCAGAAAGATTAGAGAACATAGGCAAGTGGGGTATGTGGCATGTGGAGCCATACTATCTCCACACCCTACAAATCTACTCCCACACCTGTGGGTAAACCAGTCTGTAGATTATTGAAAGCTGCCTGCTTTCCTATTTCTGTAGTTGCGCCTAACATATCTCACACAACAAGAGCAGCTTACAATACAGGGCCATAAGCTTTTCATCAGTCTGTTGGTCTAAGTTTTGCATCTTTGCTCTCACAAGGAAGCTCATCTACAAGAGCATGTGTGCTCCTGTTTCAAAGGATCAAAGGATCTAGAGCAGTATGTAAGTCCTAATGAATGGGAAGCAACCAACAACAGCCAGCAAAAAGGCAAAGGAGCCTCAAAATGAAATTTTTAAAAAGGGAAGAAAAAAGAGAGGAAGAAGACAGAAAAGAAACTTTGAGCAGAAAAAAACAATTTAGGGAGCAAAGGAGAGAGAAAATGGGTTGAAGAAAGAAGAGATTTAGCAGTATTGCAGGGCCTAGTGTGGAAGAATATGTGTTGAGGGGTGTATATCTGCCAGTGCATGATCAGAGGTTTCCCACAAACATAGCTGGGAATCTCTGCCAAAGAAGCAGCAAGTTTAGGAGTGGCTGTTGGGTAGAATGAGTTCCATTAGGGTTTACATAAAGCACTTATTAGACAAAACGTGCCATGTGAACCCAAGAGCTTATGATATAATTATATTATTACTGCAAGTCCACACACTTTTCCCTATTTATATTATGCAGATAGATAATTATCTGTGGCAGTACATAGTGAACTTATTTGTGTTTTTTCACAAGATAAGAAAGAACCATTCAGTGATCACAGGTTTTTGTAATGATTTTCCCTCAGGTAAGTTTGCAGTTGGTATGGTGTGAGTATGAACATGTTTTCTAGAGGTTCTAAGAAAAAGAAAAAAAATACACCCGAACAGATTATCATTTTCAAAATCTTTCCACTGCTGAAGGTCAGATTTTAAGTACAAATCAATTTTTTTGTTTTTTATAATTTGTGTTGGCTGGTATTTTCATATTGCAATGGAGTAGGGAAAAGTTTTAGCTCAAAGATGTCTGCCTTTGCCAGATTTTTAAAGAGGCGGAAATAAAAATAGTGAATTTTTTTATGTGTATGTACAACGTATCATTAAAAAGACTATAGACTTTCATATGCTACTTTTGTCAACTTATTTGTGTTGATTGCTTACTTTCAACTGGTGTCACATGCACATGTGTAAGCAACTTACTAAAGTATTTCTTGGTTCCCTTGGAGACTTGGAGTAGAGGAATTAAAATTTTATTTTTTTTAATTGTTCAACGGCCGATACTTGACTACAATCTCAGACCTTCTTGGCTACAATCTTAGACCCGCTTTAGGGAAAGATAATGAATGTTGCTGATAGCTAAATCTAATTTATGAAGAGCTAAAAGGAAACAGACATGAGAAAATGTAATAAATAATCCTAGGACAAGCAATATACAGGTCCAGTGGAACATAGAGTAGATGCCTTTAAAAAGTCAGTATTTGTCAGCTGCTATCACAGATCTCTCCTATTTTAATTATAGTATAAATCTGTGCTAATCTCAGAAACCACTCTGTTGTAAGGTTGGCAAATGCAAACTTTTAGAGGTAAACACTATTACAGAAACTGATCCAGTAGTCTGGAAGAACTATTTTGTCCCCTTTCAGAATCCAAAATAATTCAGAATGAAAGCACTTATATATTTGCAAAGTTCCTCTATTTCCTGCCTTTTCAACAAGGCAGGAAGATGCAAACATTCTCACACTGGTTTTCCCATTGCCAGTTGAACAGGGTTTTGGTGGCAGTTCCTTGTCCATCATGTGTGTGCTTTAATGTGGATTTTGTTTTCACCAATAACAGACTGAGTCCCTCTTTCTTGGTCATCATATGGATTGCATTTGGTCTTCTAAAGTTGTGGGATCTTCATTTGTATCGATGGATAGTATCTCAAGGGTCTCTAAACTCATTACAATTCTTCTGAGATTCTGGGAGTTCAAGAGAAAGGTATTCTGAGGGGGCTAATGATTCCTCTCTGCATTTACCAGCTGCAAATTCTGAGATGGTGACAACACTATACTCCAGTGGTTCTTAACCTGGGGTGCGCACACCCCTTGGGGGTGCGAGATGCCCATTCTGGGGTGCAAGACATCCCAGATCCTTGTGCCATTTGCGACTACATACATGTGTGAGATAGGATTTTCATCACTCTTATACATCAAAACAAAGGCCAGAAACCGCCTAAATGCGAGCGATGACATGCGTGTGGCTATTTCAAAAAAAGTTCCTCGTTTCTCAAATATCATTGAACAAAAGCAACAGCAGAAGAATCACTGAGCCGGTAAATTTTAAAAAAAGTGTGTAATTTTTCATGTATTACTGCAAAATTAAAATAAATATATAATTCTATCTCTTTCATTCTATAGTTATGATATATGTAGGTTTAAAGAACTGACCTACTTCAACGATTTTTGATAAGAGGTGCAAGAACGTAATTTGAGAATCAAAGGGGTGCAGGCTGCAGTAAAGGTTAGAACCACTGCTATACTCTAACAACCATAATAAATTGCTGCAGTGAACAGATGTGTAATGAGCTGGGTTAAAAATTCACTCCTCTGTTTTAACTTAAGCTTTAGGGCATACTTGTGGGGCTTAGAAGCAAATTTCCTTCCATGTTAAAAGTATTACATAACTACTGTTTCTCTCCTCTTTTCTCTTTATAGGTATTTCGGATAGGCTACTTCCAGATGCAGGAGACTAAACAGACAATCCGTCTGTAGTAATTTAACAGCTGTTGTATTACTGTTAATGTCACAGGTTTTAACATATAAAGCCTGAACTCTTAACTGACTCACTGTGTGACCTCAGGCAATACACTTAGGGCTGAACGCTTTACATCTTCAAAACACTGTACAAATATAAACTAATTAACTCTCCCAACATTCTGGGAGGTAGTTCAGGAGAACATATGGAGAACTGAGGCAGAGACTCATTTTCAAAAGCATCCACTAAATTTGGCTACCTCCACTTTTGGTTTTCTAATTTGAGACACCTCTGCTTTGATTTTCAGAGATGCTTAGCAGTCATTGACTCCCAAAGTCAAAGGAGAATATGAATGTGTATCACTCTAAAAATCAGGCCCTACATGTTCTATTGCGCACCTAGAGCCAGAGGCCAGTTTTTAAAATATGGCCCTAAGGGTATGTCTACACTACGAAATTAGGTCGAATTTATAGGTCGTTTTTTTAGAAATCGGTTTTATATATTCGAGTGTGTGTGTCCCCACAGAAAATGCTCTAAGTGCATTAACTCGATGGAGTGCTTCCACAGTACCGAGGCTAGAGTCGACTTCCGGAGTCTTGCACTGTGGGTAGCTATCCCACAGTTCCCGCAGTCTCCGCTGCCCATTGGAATTCTGGGTTGAGATCCCAATGCCTGATGGGGCTAAAACATTGTCGCATGTGGTTCTGGGTACATATCGTCAGGCCCCCGTTCCCTCCCTCCCTCCGTGAAAGCAAGGGCAGACAATCATTTCACGCCTTTTTTCCTGAGTTACCTGTGCAGACGCCATACCACGGCAAGCATGGAGCCCGCTCAGCTCACTGTCACCATATGTCTCCTGGGTGCTGGCAGATGTGGTACTGCATTGCTACACAGCAGCAGCAACCCATTGCCTTGTGGCAGCAGATGATGCAATAGGACTGGTAGCAGTCATCGTCATGTCCGAGGTGCTCCTGGTCGCCTCTGTGAGGTCGATCAGGAGCGCCTGGGCAGACATGGGCACAGGAACTAAATTTGGAGTGACTTGATCAGGTCATTCTCTTTAGTCCTGCAGTCAGTCCTATTGAACCATCTTATGGTGAGCAGGCAGGTGATACGGATTGCTAGCAGTCCTATTGCATCATCTTCTGGCGGGCAGGCAAGAGATGAGGATGGCTAGCAGTCCTATTGTACCATCTTCTGCCGAGCAGCCATGAGATGTGGATGGCATGCAGTCCTTCTGCACCGTCTGCTGCCCGCCAAAGATGTAAAAGATAGATGGAGTGTATCAAAACAAAAAATAGACCACATTTGTTTTGTACTCATTTGCAAACCCCACCCCCCAGCCCCCCATCTAGGGGACTCATTCCTCTAGGTCACACTGCAGTCACTCACGGAGAAGGTGCAGCAAGGTAAATCTAGCCATGTATCAATCAGAGGCCAGACTAACCTCCTTGTTCCAATAAGAACAATAACTTAGATGCACCATTTCTTATTGGAACCCTCCGTGAAGTCCTGCCTGAAATACTCCTTGATGTAAAGCCACCCCCTTTGTTGATTTTAACTCCCTGTAAGCCAACCCTGTAAGCCATGTCATCAGTCGCCCCTCCCTGCGTCAGAGCAATGGCAAACAATCGTGCATCTGAGTTGAGAGTGCTGTCCAGAGCAGTCACAATAGAGCACTCTGGGATAGCTCCTGGAGGCCAATACCGTCGAATTGTGTCCACAGTACCCCAAATTCGACCCGGCAAGGCCGATTTAAGTGCTAATCCACTTGTCAGGGGTGGAGTAAGGAAATCAATTTTAAGAGCCCTTTAAGTCGAAATAAAGGGCTTCATCGCGTGGACGGGTGCAGGGCTAAGTGTATTGCCTGAGGTCACACAGAGAGTCAGTGGTAGAAGTGGGATTAGAACTCATGGAGCTATGAGAGTTTTTCTTTTTGAAATAAGCAGAGTGGGGAGAGGGTTGTCCTTAGACTCTTCTATTCCAAAAGAGAGACTCAATTCATGTTCATATAGTCAGATAAAAAATATTCCAGGTAATGTGGTTTTCATCCACACCCCAGTAGTGTCTATGTTACAAAAAGCCTTTACTTTAATTGGCATATTTGTCAGCAGTCTCAGTAGTGAAGCAAAGGAGGGAATTGTTCATGGAGATTTGAATTACCTCAGTCATCTCCAGAAACAGTCCCTCCAAGTCATAATTGAGACTTGTTGGCAGAGCAGTATGGAGAACTTCACACTGCCACTGTCCAGACTGTTTCCCCACAGATAATCAAAAATGTCAGTTCTCTAGAGTGGTCAACATTTTTGTTCTGAAAATGTTAAGGATTTCAGAGAATTCTTCGTGATGACAAAAATATCATTGACATGCTGAGCCAGATTTGTGAGTGCTGTAAGTAAGAGTGGTGTTTCTCTATTGAAGTAAGTGAAACTAAGCTGATTTTCATCATTAGAGGATCTGGTCCAATATTTCGACCAAGGATGGCAGAGTTTGTAGTTTAACACCTTTCAGACCAGCCATGAATTTTTTTGCAGAAATTGCAAAAACAGCTGATTCTCTATCATTGCCCACAGACCACAGTAGTGTTTAATAATATATGCAAAATAAGAGGTTACTAAAATTTTGAACTTAGAGCAGCTTTTTTGTTTTGTTAATAGAATTTATATTTAATTTCTTGATTTAAATTTTTTTAAAAGTAGCAGGAGACTCAGAGAAATTTCTTCAGTGGTTGATTTATTTTAATATATTGTGTACCTCTGCAGTAGTCCTGCTCACCAAATCATGTTTATGTATTTATTTAAGAAGAATTTGTTTACTAGGGTTGGGTAGCATTGCTTACATTCCTGCAGGACTGTCATGGAAGGAAAACGTATCTGTGGTCTTATGCCCATAGTCATTCATCAGGTATTGATACAGGTTTGTCTGAATAGTGCTAGCCACTACTGTAATAGAATGGCAGATTGATTTAACTCTAGTCTCCCTCCAGCCAAAAGCATCCATTGTGTTGTCTAACTCTGAGAGATGCAAAAGATTGCAACCAATAATTGTGATAATGATTTCTGAAGCAATCAGTTGATTTTTTTTATCTACTGGGTGCTCTTCCCTAAGAGTCAGTACTGATCCCAGGCCCCAGCATGCTGCTAGCAGTATCTGTACTAAAGAGAGTGGTGTGGGTGATACAGTAGGAGCTGCTCTTCCCTCAAATCCGTGCCAATAACAATGCCCCAGCATATTGCTAGGAGGTCGTGTGCCAGAAGGAGTGATGCAGGTGACTCAGTAGGGACTGCTCTGCCATTTGAATCAGAGCTGAAACTATGCCCCAGCATGATGCAGGAAGCGGTGTCTTGGATGAGACGTAAAAACCTTCTTTTCAGTGCTCTGTTTACTGTTTGTTTGTGTTTTTCTTTTGTACATCTTATGAAGTCTTAATATGTTTATTATGTTTTTTATTTCTGTGCTGCATGCCAAGTACTCTGGGCTGGGGTGAAAGATACTTAATGCTAATTATTCATAATGTATAAGATTCATGAGTATAACAACTGGCATTTTACAAACTGAGTCATCTCACTGGGTTAGTACATATACAAAATCTTGTATTATTCATCTTACTTCCATAGCTTCCCCCATTAGAATGCAGAAGTTAATTAGCCCTTATGCTTCCTATGAAGCAGGTAAGTAATGTTATCCCCGTTTTACAAATGTGGAAACTGAGACAAAGAAATTAAATGACTTGACCAAAGTAGTGCTGAGTCAATGGGTAAACCAGGAAGAGAACCTAGGAGACCTTTATCTCAGTCCCCTTGCTCTAACCATAAGACTCTCTATCTACAATGTAATCTACATAAGATACTTATAGCCAAAATATTTTAGAGAACTAAAAATCACATTTATACTGTAACAAGTTGCCTTTGTGAATGGACTAAGAGGCATGAGAGAATGTCTATTGAAGACTTTGCCTGACTGATTTTGAGTCCTGTGCCTGAGCACTGGGAAAGCACAATAGTACCAAACCCAGAGGAGATCTGGACATATGGCAGGCGGTAGCGAGCTAATCAACACACACCAAGCTTTGAAAGGAAATGCACAAGTCAGGGGGAGGAAAAATACTTCAAAAGCCAGGAGTCAAATGACTGGTCACAGCTGTCAGGAAACATCAGTCCTGCTCCCAATCTTCTTAGCTATTTCAGGAAAGAAAATAAATCTAAAGAATTTAATTTTAATTTTATAAAATAACATGCTAGGGAAGTTGAGCATGCCAGAGCCTACCTCATATCTAATGTCTCACATAAGTTGCCTGCTGCCCTGGCAGAGAGCTCCCATGCATGCCTATCATGTGAATTGCAGTCCCCCAAAGCTTTGGGATTATTCTGCTTTTGTGCCATAACACTCTGTTCCTGTTGCTTTAACCCTGATTAATCGATCGGAAGTTGGGTTGATTAGCACTTCAGGTATCGGCTCAGAATTAATTCTCATAATAGCTTTCACAAATCCTCTTGCTGTCCTCCTCCTATTTCCTCAGGAGGGGAAGGGGAAAAGTAGGTCAAACTTGGGGAAGGCTTTGTATGTTTTAATAACCCTACAAACTAGGTGCATAGTGTGCAGCCAGTGCTAATAAGGTCTGGGGAAGGGAAAACTGGAACAAGTCAATCCTCCAGTTGAATTCTCCTGGCCACGCCAGGGCAAGTTCCATAGCTGCTGAGCCATGCCAAGCATGCCAAGGCATAGGTCTTGGCAAGAGAGACTGCAATGGCAGGATACAATTTATTGTTTAAAAAAAAAAAACACCAAATACATAGGGGTGTCTTTGATACTTCCAGATGTGATCTTTATGCAGCATAAGATCTTTCTTGTCCACCTCTTACATTAAAAAAAAAAAAAGTCTTATAAAGACATTCATTCACAAATGTACCGTAACCTAACCTGGTTGCACAACAGTGAGAGTGATTTAGAAAAGCCATAATGATTAAATCATCTTTCTCTGCTGTTTCCAGGTGAAGTTTATTTTCATGGGGACACTGTAAATGGAGCAGTCGAAAAGCTGCACCTTGGCATTTTCTAGATACATAGATTGCACTAAGTCTTTCTAAATGGATTGTCATATTTGAATGAATGGGGAGAAATATCCGATCTTACTGAGAAACAAAAGAGTTAAGGGCGTGAAAGCACTTAGAGAGATGAAGAATGGTATACATGAAGAATGACTATGAAAGAAGATGCTAATTACCATTGCTTCATCCCTCCCTTTCCCGTGGGTCAGTATACAGAAAGAACCAGAATGATATAAACACTAAACAGATTGGATGTTTCAGAAGTTGTTATTTTTAAAAAGACATTTTAAAATATAAATCTCAGAATTCCAGGAGAGTTGTCTCCTTTTCAAACAGTCTTTTTACTCCTGTTTTAGACACTGCATGCACCTGAACAACAATTTATCAACTCTAATGGAGAGAGGCTGGATGTTCCATTCACTAAGCAATGTCTGGCCATAAACATTGATCAAAACTGAGGCAGCTCTCCTTGGAAACAAGTTCAAGACAGGCATGGCTGGCTAGTGATTAGAACAAGGAAATAGGTTCCATTCACAACTCTGCCACTGATTCACTACGTGACCTTTTTCAGGGAATCATGCGCTGAGGTAAAATGGTCCAGAAGGTGTGGCCACATTTCAGGATTTTGTGCCTCATAATTGGGAGGGCCCTCCAGCATATATTAGGTGTAATGTGCTGTACAGGACACTTAACTTTCTTGTGCTAAAGTATTCCCCATCTATATAATGTAGTAATAGTACCCATGTTTGGAAAGCACTTTGAGTTCATCAGATAGAAGGTAACATTTAAGTGCAAACTACCATTTGAATTAAAAAATAAAATAATTCAACTCAAATTGTGTGTGTGTCTATGTGTTTTAAAAATGCATGTGTGTGCTTAAGGGCCATTACTTTCTACTGTATATACATTTAAACCAGATACAGTGTGTCCTAGGCTGTTTGTTCAGACTCTGTGGTCATTTCTCCATAAAAGCTTCAGACTACATTACAGCTCCATATAATGTCAAGTGTGTAGCTTCTGCCAGCAAGCTAGGCATAAACACATAGACCTGAAAAGTAAAAGGGTGTGTGGGGGTGGTGTTGGGTAGGCAGTGCCACATTTCTGGAGTTTGTGCCTCATAATTCAGAGATCCTACAGCATAATTTAGGTGTAATGCACTGCATAAGATACGGCACCTTGAGCATAATTGTCAACTGTACATCTTGTTTGACCATTTTATAGCCAGAGCATGCTTCCTTGCCTGCCTCTGATCCTGTATCTCATGGGGCCAGTGCACTGTGAATATAGCTGCTCTAAACTGCTTTCCTGGACTCTGAGAGGACTCTGAGAGGTGGTATCAGAAACACCGAATGCATCCAATGAAGTGACCTGTAGCTCACGAAAGCTTATGCCCAAATAAATTTGTTAGTCTCTAAGATGTCACAAGTACTCCTTTTCTTTTTGCGAATACAGACTAACACAGCTGCTACTCTAAAAACTGTCAGAGAGTTCATCCTCTCTAACCCCTGGCCAAAGGCAGAATCTTCAAAGTAGCATCTCTGTTCTACTTCCTGGTAACTCAGCAAGGGTCTGATCCTGTGCCTACTTAAGTCAATGGGAATCTTTCTGTTGATTTCAGTTGGTGCTGTATCAGGCTACAGATCAGGCTCTTTATGCATCAGTTTCACTCTACACATTAAGAAGGAAAAAAGAAAGGAGTCAAAGATGAAACTAAGGTTGAAAGTCTGGGTGGGTGGGAGAGAAGTGGGTGAATAATTATAACCACAGGTTATGACATGCTAAACTGTTAACTATGATGCATCAAAGAGATGAGCTCTTGGGCAGATGGTGAAAGATCCCAGACAGAGAAGTACGGTAGATGTCCACAAAGATATCACAGTAGAGCACAGAGGAAGAAGGAGAAGGATCCTAATCTGGAATCCTGGGGTCTCCAATAGTGATGAGGGAAAGAGTTGGTGGAGGAAGCCCAAAAGTAATGCTGAAGGACTGATTAGTCAATGAAGCCAGAAGAGACCCAGGAGTAAGCAACACCTTGCAAATGTCAGTAAGGAGGCAATAGGGTATATAGTCATGACAGTGCCAGCACATAGTTCAAGGAGAACAAGAGTGCAGAATGGGCCTTGTTCAGGAGAAATGTCTTCAAAACATTGAGAACTGTTTCAGTGGAATGCAGGATACAAAATCCAGATAGCAGGGGATTAAAGAGATAAAGAAGTTGGAAGAATAGTTAATTCTTCAAGGTGAGTTTATAGGCAAAGAGGAGGAAGGAAATGGGTCGTCAGTGGTTGGAGAGCCAAAAAGAGTCAAGGGAGAGGTCTTTCAGGATAGAAGGTGGGGGGGATACTTAAAAGCCCTTTGACCTCACAAAGAGAGGAAGACATCTGAGGGAGAGGAAGGTGGTGGGAGGTACAAGATAAAATATTCAGGTTATGGGGTGAGATGAGGACAGTAGAAAGTAGATTTGAGAATTGGAGTTGGGAAAGAAGCAGCAGCACAAAGTGAGTCAGACAGTGTCATCTTTGCTTTTGAAAATCCTGCACACTGTTTCTTAGAAAGGGTGACCACAGGAATACAGGGAAACAGCAAGAGAGCTTAGGGGATAATGAAGAAATACTGCAGGTTAGAAGTGTCAAAGTTGTTGTGGGGAGGGCAAGTAAATTTGTTTAGTGAGGCAGCTGATACAGGGAAGAACAAGCTTGTACTACTATCCCTTTCTTCAGAGATATGCAAAGTTTTGGGTCTAAGTGGCAAAGGAGAAGACAGAGCCAAAGTTGAAGGTTAGATGGGAGGGTAGAACTCCAATAGAGCAGTAAAGGTATCAAGTACTGAGAAAGGAGAAGAGTTATGGAGAAACTGGAATCAACAGAGTGAAGTGCAAGTTGCGGGGAGCCAAGAGCAAGAGAGCGGTTGCGGGAGGTTAGTGAACTGGAGATCATGAGAGGCAGGGAGAATGAACAATGTTAAACAAGAGATAATGATGAATGAGGAGAGAAAATTTACAGATGGAAAAGACAATAGGAGAGAGAGAAAAAGTACATCTTGTATTAATATCTACAACAAGAGTGTGTGAGAGAGGGGGGATATAGGAATTGGTGCACTGTTTGTGATCAAAGGAGAGAAGTAGAAGCAATAGGGTCTGGGGTTGGATCCAGGATCAAGATGGAGTAAGAAGTAAATGAGAGAGGCAGGCATTGATCAGAGGAGGTGGACAGAGGAGATCAAAGGAGACAATAGATAACAGCAACTCAAAGGAAAACCAGACAGAGCAGATCTCAAAGCAATATGCTGTGTGAGAGGCAGGAAGAAGGGCTGAAAGTAACAGAAAGGGAAGGGAGGCACCAAATGTAGTCATGTCGTCTTGGGTGGTCAGTCAGAGGATAGCTAGGTTTTGATGCAAGTGGGTAGAGGGAGCAAGATATAAAGAAGTCATGAACAACACTTAGTTTATTGGAGTAGCAGGAGCAAGTTCCAGTGGGATCAGAAGTAAAAGATACCTCCAGAAAATTAAAACTGCACTGGCATGTTATAGCATATTCCTACCTACTCTCATGCCACCATCATAACCCAATATCTCCCAGATTTACCCACAAGGAAACAAAGTGGGCAGAACTCCTGCATAAATGTCATGGGTCTCTTAGCAACTTAATCCCTCTATATGAGTGCAATTTTTGTTCATGAAATGGTACATCTTAAGTGGTGCTCAAGAAAGAATAGATAAGACGGTCCAGATCCTCAGCTTCACTGGAGGAGTGCCCATTTGCACCAGTTGAGGATCCGGCCCAACAGTGACCAGAGAGAAAAGAACCTGCAGGTGTTAAATATTTTGTTTTTATTTTTACATTTTCTTTGACAGTGCCAAATACCCTCAGAAGTTTTGGCAGCTTAGTCTAACCAGGCAGTGGACGCTTGCATAGGCACTGAACAAACAGAGCAAGATGGAGAGGACTGTACATTATGTTCAGACATTATTAAACACAAAGGGCTGCCAAGCTGAGCAAATGTTAGTTTTCCAGATTAATGAACAAAACTTGACATGCTTAAATCAAGTTGATTAGACAGTGCTTAAGCTTGCACCTTTGGGTAACTGCTTTATTTAGGTAGTTTTGCTGGGTGTTATTCTTAATTCCCACCACTTCTGTTGTTCAGTTGCAGGATGATGAAATGAGATTGGGGAGGGAGTGGAGAGGAGTCCTGACAAGTTTGCATATCAGCAGTTTCAGCAAAACCTCCACTTCTTCAGCCAAACAAGTAGAAGAGATATTCAACTTAACCCTCTGCAACCTGAGAGGAAGTGTGACCTTACGGTTAAGGCATTAGATTGGGTTTTGAGGGAGCTGGGTTCAATTCCTGGCTGTCTTAGATGAACTGTGGTTGAAATCCTAGCCTCATTCAAGTCAATTGCAAAGTTCCCATTGAGTAGGACCAGGAGTTCACACTGGACAAATAACTTAGTTTCCATGTGCCTCTGATAAGACTTCCTATCGCTCAACTTTTGTCTGATTAGATGGTAAGCTCTTTGGGACAGAGAGACTCTCGAAACATGTTTGTAATAGCATCCCACAGTACAACTAGTTCCTGATCTCACTATTGCAATAGTAATAACCCAAAATACTATTATAGAAGTAGGAACTGAGAATAATATTTCTTCCTGCCTTTTGATACATACTTACAGATAGACCGGGACTACAAAATTTGGAGCTTAGTTCAGATTTTGACCACCCCAAAGCTATGGGGCTCTTGGATCTGGTGTTTTGGCTTGGGCCTTTCTCTCATTCAAACACAGAGGAGTTCAGTCTTGACTGTACACTTGCAAGTAGCTTAATAGTCTTGTTGCTATTCCATTTTATATAGAACATGCCTTTACAGTCCTGTAGGTAAATAACTTCCCTACTCCAAAGACCTTAAATCTAAATAGAGGTAGTGGGGTGGATAGTTTATTAGGGATGGGTGACCTAATTTGTGTAACTTGTGTTTTGGGGAGGCTTGTGAATCTTCTTTAGCTGAAATCACATTAAAGTAATTATGTTTTAATGTGTGAGTTTTATAAACTGAATACCTATGGATAGTATTATTCCTATTTAACATTTATTTTGAGATAGAAACCAACCAAATTGGGGCACCATTGTTCAAGGTACTGTACAAACACACAAAATGACCTGTCCCAAAAGGCTTATAGTCTGAAAGACAAGGTATAACAGATGGATGAGACTAAAAAGTGGATAGGCAGATGAGAAAACAAAATAAAATGAGACTTTAATACAGACTAGCGATGCACGCAATTTCTTAGCCAAACAGTAATCAGAACTTACCACTTGTCTAGCTGTTGTCAGATGGCAGTTTTCTATATTTACTGTTACAAAGGTGAGTTTTGAGGGGGGACTTGAAGGTATTACTATACAAAATAATAAAGGTGCCCATCAAAGTAACATTTGGGCACATTACATTGCAGATGGTTTAGATTAAGAGAAAAGATCACCTCCAAAATATAGGGAACATATGCTCTCTGACCCACAGCAACATCTGAAAGGAGCAGAGTTAGGGTAACTCGGCCAGCCGGCTAAATAGAAGGGGGGTTCTGTCCTATAGTTAGCCTGTAGAAAGAGATCCATTTTAACACATGGCCCTGTTTGTGCTCAGACATACTGTGTATCCACTAAGAATTTGTTCCAGAAGCCAAGGTCTACTACTGAGAATGGCTAGCTCCCAGCTCCATGTGTTTAGAGACTGCAATAGATACCTCTTATAAACTGAAAAAATAAATAAAGATTGACCTAAACCTTCACTCTCGACTTTGACTCACTTGAACTTTGGATTGAAATAAGTTCAATTAACTTCTTAAAACAATAAAGTTTCATTTTCACATGCGTTTGCACTTCCTGGTCCAGCCAGGATTGGAACTAGAAGCTCTAAGATTCCATGAGAAAGGCTTTTCTCCTGATTTTTCTAACCTCAGCAGAAGTAGGGAGCACTGGAAATCTCTTTGCAAGATTTCCAGTTCAGTTTTGCTGGTTTGCATGAAAATACTAAATTCTGAGTTGGCGATTTCAATAAATATCCAATTCTTCTGAGATGTGTGTATCACTAGCAATTATGGAATTAATAGCATTGTAAAATATTCTCCCCCAAGATGTAGGATACTGCTCAAATACTCAAAATAGACACCAGCTTATCATGAATTTACCATGGAACATACATGATGCTTAGATTAAAGGCTTGCTCTAGCTTAGCTTCCCAGCATGAGTTCTACCCTTGAACTAAATCAACATGGACTTGATTCTCCATTGTTTTGCAGTGGAAAATGTAAATGAAAACAAAAGAGAGAGGGCAGTGAAGAATCAGGCTCCATAAATCAAAATTACACAGGATCTTATGTCTGATTTAGTGCTTTCCTCTCATGCCGGGATCTGAAAGAATTTGTGGTTTTGTTCGGCTGTTTTTTCCCATATCAGAGATGCCCTCCTGGATAGGGCTGGTGGCTGGCTTAGGAGATGACAGATGAGTTACAGACCTTTTTATTTTTTGGACTGAACTTGGCTTCATTGTTACCTAAATGTATTAGTATCTGATGAGTGTTTGGCTAATATCAAATGGTTTCCTCTGTGCCCCGCTGGGGGTCACACCCTACTTTTTGGCAAAACTGGGCAAAAAAGTGGTGGTATTGTTGGTCAAACAGGGACATTAAAGATACAGGACTTTTTGGACATTGCCACCAGTGTGAGAGGGACTGGCTATGTGTGATGATCCCATTCTGTAGAATAAATGTGCATCCCAGGGGCTGAAGGTGAAGTAGCTGGAATTTAATGACTGAACACAAGTCTCTAGGCTAAATGTTTCTTAAGATGCATGGGTTTGACCTCTGCCTTTTTGTTTTTCTTTTGGATGGGGGAATCTCATACAAAATTACAACACTGTTTGTGTGTATTGTAGCTAAGGGCCGTGCTAACTGATGTGTGAAGTACAGATCCACAAACACAGCAACTCAAACCACAATTTTTGCTTCCTCATTTAGAAATGGAAATTAGGAGCTGAAAATAGCATTTGTCAAGTCACCAATTGATGGGTCTAATCCTGGCTGTGAGAAATTTTTTAATCAGTGTTGTTTACACTCAGTAATGGAAACAAATGTGTATCATCTCTGAATTTTTGACCACACTGTCTGCTTTCATTGTTGCAGAACGCAGTCATATGGGAGACAAACAGTTGTCTTCTCTACTTAAGTTTCAGCCTGTGTTGTACACTGACATTTTATAACTGCTGGGAGAGTGTTGAGCTGTGATGTATAAGTTAGATCCATGTCTCTCCTGGCAGGTAAAAGTCAGCAGGGAGTTGTTGGAACCATTGTTTGGATGTTATTTTTGAACACCTCCCATCTGGGGCGCAAGGTGCCAGTTTCCTATCAGGAAGCAATTGTTAGACTGTTGCTCAAAAAGCCACCTCTTGATGCTGACAAACTCTCCGATTACCATGCTGTTCTGAATCTTCTATCTTTATGGATCATGAATGTGAAGGTTATGATGGGATAGCTCCAGGAACACCTGGATCCCTTTGGTCTCCTCAGCACAATCAACCAGAGTTTAGACTACGTATGTGTCACAGGGCTGGCTCTTTAAGGGAGTCAGCCTCCCAACCTACCTGTGACAGGCTCCACTGAAGAGAATGAGCCAACCCAGGTCCACTTGGGGATCGTTAGCTGCCTAAGTAGCTGGAAGTATGCAATATTGTTGTAGCCATGTTGGTCCCAGGACATTAAAGAGACAAGATGCGTGAGGTATTACCTTTTACAAGATCAACTTCTGTTGGTGAGAGGGACAAGCTTTCGAGCTACACCAAGCTCTTCTTCAGGTAGCTAGAAGGCAGTTAATTAAGTAAGGAGAACCTGGGCCTGATAAAAGGCTAAGAGTGCTCAGTTGAAAAAGGCTCCTGAGGAGAAAAGAAGCTCTAGAGGAGGGGAGCCCAAGCTAGGCTAAAGCTTCCCAGGCTGTGAGGCCTGGGAGAGACCGTGAGCCAATGGGAGAGACTGCAGAGCTCTCCGGGTGGTGGAGAAGCCTGAAGCTTTACAGCAGAAGTAGCTGCTGCTGGAACATAGACACTTTTGTTGTGGGACTTTTAAGTTTTATCTGGGCTTGGAGGAAAAAGCTTTTAGACCCTTGTATACTGGGGTCCTTTCAGAAGGCTTTATTAAAGAGAGATATACTACTGGAAAGTATAGTGTTTGACTTCTACGTGACCAAGCTGTTTTAGTGACCTCACTGTTAACTCATTAAGGAGGCAAAACTGAGGAAGGCCACAGCAGAGACACACTCAGCCGCAAAGGGTCCTGGGGAGGTAATGGTGCCCCTTCTGTTACAGACATTGTGCAGGATACGCTCACTAGTGAACTGTCAGCTGCCTTCAACACCATTGACCACAAGGTGGCATTGGCCCACCTACAGACCCTCATATAGTGTGAATAGCGTCACTCCTGAATAGCTCCATACTTTCCTTGTGAGTGTTCCCAGATGGTAGTACTGAGCAATTGCCCAGATTGGGATAGTTGATTCCATATTTATGATGTGCACAAAAATTGTCTCCTCTCTGGTTGCTTCCCTTACATTTCATATGCCACTTGTCTTCCTAGCCTGTAAACTGTCTCAAGCAGTGAGCATGTGTCTGTACATGTTGGGGGCTACTTTAACATAAATGATAAATATTAAGAAATTGGTAAGATTTTAATTATCTTTACTCATGCACCTAGAGCAGACGGTTAAGCACATTTAAATATCCAAATAATAAATCAAGATGGGGAACAGTCTGCTGGCTCTTTTTACTAGAAAACGGAGTCACTTGCTAATATAGTCAGTCAGACTCTGGCTGCTGAAGTCACTCTTAGCTTCCTTGCTTTCACCTTTATCTAGCAGATGCTATCAAAGTTTTCTATAAATATGTCAAGGGAACTGTATGAGTGCTATCTGTACCTGGTTTAATAAATAATAATGACTGACATTTATAATAGCAACTGAAGATCCTACACCTACAACCTTCTACAAACAGGATATCATACAAACGAATTTACCTTTTAACTCCTTCCCCCACTAAAATGCAGCCACCTCTGGGATTAAAGGCATCAGTAATTTTCAAGCACACAGCAACATCATACAGCAGTGCAGAATAGGATATGAAGATTCCTCTAACCCACTGAAACTGTAGGGGGAGGCAGAATGTAATGACCTGGATTGGGATTAGCTATGATTTCACTCTGACTCTCCTCTATTATTTTTATTACGGTGGCACTGAGAGGTCCCTAAGGCATAATACATGCGTACAAGGAGAGACCCAAAGAATTTACAATCTAAACAGACTGAACAGTCAAAGGGTGGGAGAGTGGAAGTGATATCATCTGCATTTTACAGATGGGGAACTGAGGGGCAGAGAAATTGTGGCTCGCCCAGAAGGACACTGGAAGTGTGGGCAGAGCTAGAAATTGAACCCTACTCGCCTGAGCCCCAGGCCTGGTCTACACTGCCACTTAAATTGATGTGAATTACATCACTCAGGGGGTGAAAAAATGACCCCTCTGAGCAATATAGTTTACATTGACCTAACATGGTGTCTACATTGCGCTATGTTGGTGGGAGATGCTTTCCCGCTGACTTAGCTTCCACCTCTCGGGGAGGTGGAGTAATGAAGTCGATGGGAGAGCGCTCTTATCATGTCTTCACCAGACCCGCAAATTCACACCGCTGCATCAATCGCAGCAGCACTGATTTAGCGGGCTAGTGTAGACAAGCCCCCAGTCTGCTGCCTTAGCCATGAGACCCTCCTATCTCTTTCATTCTTATGAAAAGTGCTACATCCAGGCAAGCTCAAAGCCTTTTGTACACAATGCTTTTTTTACCTGTGTCTTCACGAACAAGGTCAGCTCCCAGACTACTGCACTGGGCAGCACAGCATGGGGAGGAGGTGACCAGCCCTCTGTGGAGAAAGAAGTGGTTCGGGACTATTTAGAAAAGCTGGACGAGCACAAGTCCATGGGGCCGAATGCGCTGCAGCTGAGAGTGCTAAAGGAGTTGGCAGATGTGATTGCAGAGCCATTGGCCATTATCTTTGAAAACTCATGGCGATTGGGAGAAGTCCCGGACGACTGGAAAAAGGCTAATGTAGTGCCCATCTTTAAAAAAGGGAAGAAGGAGGATCCTGGGAACTACAGGCCAATCAGCCTCACCTCAGTCCCTAGAAAAATCATGGAGCAGGTCCTCAAGGAATTAATTCTGAAGCACTTAGAGGAGAGGAAAGTGATCAGGAACAGTCAGCATGGATTCACCAAGGGCAAGTCATGCCTGACCAACCTGATTGCCTTCTATGATGAGATAACTGGCTGTGTAGATATGGGGAAAGTGGTGGATGTGATATATCTTGACTTTAGCAAAGCTTTTGACACGGTCTCCCACAGTATTCTTGCCAGCAAGTTAAAGAAGTATGGGCTGGATGAATGGACTATAAGGTGGATAGAAAGTTGGCTAGATTGTCAGGCTCAACAGGTAGTGATCAATGACTCCATGTCTAGTTGGCAGCTGGTATCAAGTGGAGTGTCCCAAGGGTCGGTCCTCGGGCTGGTTTTGTTCAATATCTTCATAAATGATCTGGAGGATGGTGTGGATTGCACCTTCAGCAAGTCTGCAGATGACACTAACCTGGGAGGAGAGGTAGATACGCTGGAGGGTAGGGATAGGATACAGAGAGCCCTAGACAAATTAGAGGATTGGGCCAAAAGAAATCTGATGAGGTTCAATAAGGACAAGTGCAGAGTCCTGCACTTAGGACGGAAGAATCCCATGCACCTCTACAGACTAGGGACCGAACGGCTAGGCAGAAGTTCTGCAGAAAAGGACCTAGGGGTTACAGTGGACGAGAAGCTGGATATGAGTCAACAGTGTGCCCTTGTTGCCAAGAAGGCCAATGGCATTTTGGGGTGTATAAGTAGGGGCATTGCCAGCAGATGGAGGGACGTGATCATTCCCCTCTATTCGACATTGGTGAGGCCTCATCTGGAGTACTGTGTCCAGTTTTGGGCCCCATACTACAAGAAGGATGTGGACAAATTGGAAAGAGTCCAGCGGAGGGCAACAAAAATAATTAGGGGACTGGAACACATAACTAATGAGGAGAGGCTGAGGGAACTGGGATTGTTTAGTCTGCGGAAGAGAAGAATGAGGGGGGATTTGATAGCTGCTTTCAACTACCTGAAAGGGGGTTCCAAAGAGGATAGATCTAGACTGTTCTCAGTGGTAGCAGATGACAGATCAAGGAGTAATGGTCTCAAGTTGCAGTGGGGGAGGTTTAGGTTGGATATTAGGAAAAACTTTTTCACTAGGAGGGTGGTGAAACACTGGAATGCGTTACCTAGGAAGGTGGTGAAATCTCCTTCCTTAGAAGTTTTTAAGGTCAGGCTTGACAAAAGCCCTGGCTGGGATGATTTAGTTGGGGATTGGTCCTGCTTTGAGCAGGGGGTTAGACTAGATGACCTCCTGAGGTCCCTTCCAACCCTGATATTCTATGATTCTATGATTCTTCTTCTCATCAGCAAGACAGCATCTTCATTAGGGCCATGTCCTTTGCAGCACTGGCAGTAAAACGTGGTTGAAATAGATCAGAGCAATGCTGATGGCCTTCAAAGGGCATTCTGTGAAGTACTTTTTAACCAATGTGGAGTTGAGAGAGAGAATGATTAAATGGAGGAGAGTGTTACAGTTCCAGCTGCAATGTGCAGGGCCTCTGTCAAGAATGAAAGCAGTAACTGAGTGGGAGTGTATGACATAGGGATAGCACTCTGTTTTTCTACTTTAAAAGAGACAGACCTCGTCACTTTTGTATTAGTGAGGATTCCACACCACCAGATGCAAGTAGTAGTGGAGGTTTAGAAAGGGAATGCTAATGGGTTGTGAGAAGATATACTCACCTGTCCTAGTTAACCAACTCTGTGCAATCTCTGGGAATGCTGTTTGAAGAAAACGCAGAAAACCAAGCAAACAAAAACTGTTTATCCTGAAGTATTACAATAACAATGCCTCTTACAGACTTACTGAACAAATAAGACTCTGTTATCCCCTAGTTAAAACAGAACTCCTGGGTTCTGTTCCTAGCTCTGCCCCTGACCAGCTGTGCTGCCCTGGATAAGTTACTTCACATTTCTGTGTCTCAGTTTGCCCATCTGTAGAACTGGGGTAATATTACCCACCTCATGAGTGGTTCTTGTTCTTTAATTAATGTTTACAACATGCTTTGAGATCCTCAGACTTACAGTCTTATAGACATGAAAAGTATTAATACTTTAGCGTGTTCTCCATTGCACATATCTAGTTTCCTTCTTTTTAAGATACAAAGCTAGCTGTTGGTCACACTCATATTTGACCTTTCTGGTCTATTTCTGACAGTAATAGGCAAACTGCTAAGTAAAGGTTAAATTCACACTGGTTATGTAAATTTGTGTTCTGTGCTCCTGGGAAACATTCAATGCCTTCCCACTGTTTGTAAACTCCACTGTATGGAGTTCATCTGTTTTTTGTGTTAATTTATACATTTTAAGGAAAAAACATATTCTTACATGCATATGTTATTAAAAAACTGTGCACATTAAAAAAAGTTAAGTGATGGCACTTTTATTCATTTTCTGAACTATTCTCTGTGTGCTTGAGCCTTTGTGGTTTTTTGATACAGTACAAAGGACACAGATTCACCCCCAGATCCTAGTCATGCTCTGTAAGTGGTAAGTGAGTGCTGTGAAACTTAGAAATTTGAGCTTTTACCAGATAAAATAAGAGACCTTCAACTCTTTGAATAGTCAGAAGCTGAATCTGTTTTAAATCCATTCTAGTTAATGTTAAAAAAAAAAGTCAAAAATCTATACTACCTGGAAGCCAGTGCAAAGGTTTGGAAGAGCAGCAGAGATAAGATAAGTTTCTTCTGTGTGAAACCCTTTCACCTTTGTGGAGTTTCATTTATATCATGCATTTCCAATGTAAAGTGTAGCAGCAGCTGATGTAATGTTCTGAGTGGGTGAAGTGGCTTCCCTTCTCCACTCCTCTTTCACGTGGCAGCCTATTGTACTCTGCTGTCCAGTATGCCAAAGATCAGAGAGCTATGAATCTAAAGTGAAGAAAATAAGGATTATATTCCAGGCGCTCTAGACATAGAAGGCCAGAACAGATGCATGTCCTTACCACTAGTAGAAGTCAGGACATAACCCCCACAATTTAATGTTGATCAACTGTCCAATGCAATATGAAAGTGTTTTTCTTTCTTGGACATCTAGTGCAGGACCCTGCTGGGCTAGATAGACCATTGTTCTGTTATGATGTGGAAACTCCTATGAGAAGACATAGTACTAGTGATGAAATAAGGGAACACATTAAATAAATATATAACCTAGCACCTGTGAGTTGGAAGGGATTTTGCTGTTTGCTTTTTGGATGAGCTTTCAACAGAATAGACTAATATTTAATCTTGTCTGTAGTTATTTATCAGGATAAACTGTTACATCACCTGTACGTTGCTTCCAAATGCTTAAAAAAGCTCAGCAGTTTGCCCTGAAACCTGAGTGCTGTCCAAATGTTAAAATAAGTCTCTAAAAGCACTGTTAATTCTAAAAGGCCATTCCCTGTGGGACAAGTACCAAGGCACCCAGTGCCCTACATCATGATTATCTGCTGGCTGTGGGTTCTGGGCAAAAGGTTACAGAATCATTGTTCTGTGGCACCATGGGGGAGCTGAGTATAAGCCAGGTTGGTCAGTGGTAGGGAGGCAAGGGATTGGAAAGGGAAAAGCAAAACAGGAATGAAAATAATGATATGATTATTGAATAACACTTCATAAGCCAATCCTCATAAAGCATCCCCCAAACTTCTGATGCTAAGAGTATAGAAAAGGGTCCTCATTAGATGGTGGTGAGGAAAGTGTACTGTGCTCTGTAGAAGAACATTGCTATACAGTATTAAGCATTAACTTCCTGGGGCCCCCAACCCCCCTGTGGGTTATTAACCTCATTCTACAGAGGGGAAATTGAGGCACAGAAAAGTGGAATGATTTGTCCAAAGTAACACAGAGTAAGTGGCAGAGTTGGGAATAGAACTTGGAAATTCCTGTCTGCTAGGTCAGTACTCAGTGCCCCAGAAACCACGGTCTGTTCGGCACTCTCACTGCCCACACTGGAAAACAGAAGGAATGATATATTGATACATGATGGATTTTGTTTATGTGAGGGGGCAGGGAGGAAGTAGGCAGGAAACACTGCCTTTTATGGTAAGAGTGTCATTTCTTTCTCTGGTGACTGATCCACTTAGTCAACTTGACCCACTCAAGAGACAGAGCTGTTGTACCACAGAGACACTCCAGGGGGCATGTGTGTACCAATAGACTGCATGTGGGGGGGTTCTAAATGATAGAAAATTTCTCCTGGGTGAAGGCACTGATATGGTGCCCCAGAAGAGCGGTGCATTTTCATGGAATAAGTTGTGTGAATTTATTTTAACCTGTCTATTCTTCCTATTCCTCCACCAAAGAGACCATCTTGCTAAGCCCTTTTCAGTTTTACTTTCATGGTAACCTTTTTACAGAGAACATACAAATGAAAAGAATCAGTTAATATGCAGGAGAAATGCAGTTATAGAAATAAAAGTTCTAACAGTGATGGTAGGGAACCTAAGTCACGTTTCTTTTCTGTCAGTGCATGACAGAAAGCAGTTCCCAGCAATGCTCATGAAAGGTATACCCAGTCCAATCTACGTGAGATATATACAGCATCTATCACCACAGTAGCTAAACACTGAACCCTGAATATGCTGAATGCATATCAACCCAAGAAAGAACCCTCTCATCTTCCAAAGACCTTTGAAACCAATTTCTCTTCAGGCGTCTTTGGAAACAGATGATAAACACAAGGTTCTTTCTGCTTATCAAAAAGAGAAACAGATTGACTTTTGGTTCAAGTGCAGGACTAGGTGTTGGGGTATCTGGGTTCTACTCTGGACTGTGACACAAACATGCCATGTGACCTAGGGCAAGTCACTTTACTTCTCCGTAACTCTGTTTCCTCCTCTGTCAAATGGGGATAATAATGTTAACCTGCCTCACGGGAGAACCTGATGATTGAAATTCATTATGTTTGAGGTCCTTGGATGAAAGGTGTTAGAGAAGGATGGTGCATCAGGAATCCAGATACTAAGGCAATGGGACAACATAAGTACTTCGGCTAGAAATGCATTGATAGACTGATAGACATCCATAGTAGCTATTGTCCAAATGAGATTTAAGGATCCTGGGGCACTTTGTTGAGAAGAGGATTACTACTGGTGCCCTGGCTAATGTTCTTTTCCTCTCACTAAGTCACCATTCAGCATCCAAAATTGTGAGTTACTGTTAAGCTCATCATGGTTGCAGTTTTGTGATCCTGCCATTACTAACTCATTTTGGAAAGTGCTTTTAGAGAGCTTGGAAAAGAAAAATGAAATTCAAAACCTACTTCTATTCTTCAGCCCATGCTCAAGCAGACAAAATTAATGCAGAGAGTTCTCAGAGAGGTACTCTAAACTGTGCTCTGTTATAATATCATCCAGGCTTCTGAAGTTAAGGAAGAAAGACCCTGATAATGATCAAGGCCCTATATTGCTCGGTTCTGTACAAACACATAGTAAAAGATGGTCCCTGCCCTAAAGAACTTACAATCTAATTTGAAAGAAGAAACAGTGAATATATTAAATAATAGGAAGAAAGGGGGCAAGGACCAGGTTAAAGTGCATATCATCACAAGGCTTCATAGGATGTGCTCATTCTGATGGTTCAAAACATAAAAGTAGTTCGTAGCTAGAATATGTTAGAGCATCTATCTGAAGGCTGGGTAGCTATGTGAATTGGTAACAGACTGATGGAGTCTTTCTCAACTAGTTTGCCAGTTGGCAATGGCTGAAAGTTACCACCGCCTGACTGCTGGTTGGTAGCCTTTGTGAAATGAGTTGGTGATCTCAATCCAGTTCCTAGTGGACAGGTGGACCTAGTGGACCACCATAGTTTGCACCTTGGTTGGCAATCTACGCAGATAGCCCAGCAAATGGAAGAGCACAGAGTAATCCACTCATCCATAGAAAAATAGGAATTACTCCACTGGATCACACCGATGGTCCATCCAGTCCAGTATCCTCTCTCAGACCATGGCCAGCGCCAGAGACTTGAGAAGAAAATGCATAAAAAACCCAAACAACCAAACCAAACCCACCAACAATCCTATACTCATAAATAAAGTTTCTTACTAACCGTTGCCAGTTAGTGGTTGAGCTGTGCCCTGAAATGTTAAGGTTTATATCCTTTATACAGTAGATAAGAAATTATACAGTTCATTTTTATCCTATCTTTCATATAAATGTCTAATCATGGAGATGTTTCTCCCAGGGCAAGGCTGAGACATTGGCTGGCGAGAACATGGGAAAAGCTTGCACTGCAATTTCCTGTGCTGTATCTGTTCTGTGGATAAATAAAGGACTTCACTCTCCAAGGTTGACACCTTTCACCAGCACTAAATTTATTTTAAACCATTCCCAACCCTGGTTTTCCATGGGAGGGTTAAATCAGATTAAATCAAATTAATCCAGTTTGAAAATGGTTGCCTACACATGATACAATCCATTATAGCACATTGATTCCACATTTATCAAACTCTGGAGTCTTCTTCAATAATGAATTAACAAATTGAGTTAGTTTGGTATATTGTTCATGGACATGTGCAATGCTGCTGTGCTGTCCCACATTGCTTTGCAGGCAACCATCATTACTGACTTGTCTGTTCACCTGTGTGCCTCCCCTGCTCTGGTGTCAACTTCAGCAGGTGCCCCCTCCCCCATTTAAAAGCTGGCAAGGGGCTAGATTTTGCCCATTTGCTCCTAGATTTGAGTATATCACAATTGCTGCGATATTAGTCAAGAAGCCTTACTACATGCCCCAAGCAGCTGCTTAGAGCCACGCTGTGATCAGGAATCTCATCGCCATCTGGGGAGAGGCGTCAGTGCAGGAAGCTCTTGTGGCCAGCCTCTGGAATAAAGATCTTTGTGTGGATATTGCTAAGCAGCTGCCCATAATGGGTCATAAAAGGGATGCAAACCAGTGCAGGGTAAAGAGCAAACAGCCCAAGATGACCTTTATTAAAAGCAGCGATGCCAGGAAAAAATTGAGCAGGGGTCATGTAACCTGTCCATGTTTTGAAGAGCTGGATGAGATTTTGCACAGCTACATTGACCACCAACCTCAGGAAGGCTGCAGACTCTGCTGCCCAGTCTCTCCCTCCCTCCCCCGCCCACCTGCAAGGATGATCAGAAAGACTCTTCAGAGGATGAGCATGAGGAAGCCAGTGAAGAGTTCTCCCCAGAAGCCAGGATCTCTTTGGGACTCAAGATCCTGATGCCATCCAGGTAGAAGGTAAGTCCAATTCCTGTCTTGGAGCAACTGAGCCCATTTCCCAAGCAGTAAACCCAGGCTGGGACTGAGGAGGCAGATCTTATGGAGGGAACCTCAGCATATAAGTATCTATCATTACAATTTATTAGTATGCTATACTGCTTGGTGGATGTGACTTAGCACAGGGGCACCATAACAGGGGAGGCCAGGGGGCCATGACCCCACCACTTTAAAAGTGGAAGGAGTATGCCCTCCCACTTTTTATCAGCTGTAAGGGTGAGCGACACGGGGAGGGGGCTGAGAGGAGCAGGAGAAAAAGTGGCATGAGGGCGGAGCCTCAGCGAGAAGGGGTGACATGAGGGTGGGGCCTCAGGGGAAGGGGTGGCATGAGGGGGGCACAGGGATGGTTCAGGCACTGGTATCCCCTACACTTTTAGGAAGCTTTCACCACTCCTGACCTAGCAGCCTTTCCAAGCCCGAAGGCCTGCCCTCAAACCATGTTGTCTGTTCCTCTCCCCATCCATTCACATTTCCAAAATGGTGGCGGCTCTGGCTGGGCAATTGACCTCTGTCTCATGCTAAAGCCCTGGCTATCGACTGTTTTTAGGCCCATGCCACAGAGGACACATGCTAATCTACTTATTTTGCTTTCCTCTTCCTTCATCTGTTCAGCCTGGCAAACAGCCCGGCAAACAGCCCACCCCCGAGCTGCATTCGCCAGCTCAAAATGGTGGCCAGCAGCTGCAGCTTCTAAACCCCTCCCCGCAGCAGATTTTAATAATATAAACATTATTTTGTGCAAAATGCTAAAGTTTATTGAGACGGTGATTATAGGAAAAGACGTTTGGTTGGTATTCTCAGTTTACCTGAGGTAAACCTGGACATTGCATGCCTGTAAAGTTACAAAGACTACAGCTCCCCATTGAGGTATAAACGCATTTTCAGGGGCTTACATAGAGAAACATGGGTGTAGCTCTAGCGCACTCGGGGCCAAGATGGAGTCTGCTCTGCAGGCAACTCCTGCCAAGAAAAGGGGTGCACAGGAACACAGCAGGTAAGTTCCCTTCTGCCCCAGGGGCACCAGTTCCACACCCCTGGAATAAACACACACAATGAATATAGGAAAGGGAATATTTATGTACAGAGGGATGGATAGAGAAAGACAACAGGGGGTAAGATATGGGGGAGTGGTAAAACAGGGTTACACTCAACACAAGGCCCCACAGGCCCAGTGAACTTTCCCCCAACAAACCCTTCTGGTGCCCTCTTCGGCCACAGAAAGCGCCAACCTCCCCACTTAGTAAGCTACAGCCTCCCTCCTTATTCCCAAGGCAAGGTCACAAGGCCCAGTACTTACAGCCCTATACAGCGCTGGGCAGCAGTGATACTGGGTCCAGCTCCGGTTTGGCCTTCTTGGGTGACTCCTCCTTGGCATAGTGCTCCTCCTGGCTCCTGTTCTGGGGTGTCCCCAGTCGGCCACCACTTGCTCCTCTCGTCCCACCTGCTGGCTGGCTGAGGGGCGGGCTGGCTTCTCTCCACCCCCTGGGAGATCAACAAGGTAGGAGCTGGCATGGGGCAGTGGGTGCTGGGAGGGATTGGGAGCTGTGGCCCAGGGCGCCCCCGGCCAATTTGGGGCCCCTGAAAAAATGGGCACCCCAGCAGACAGACAACCGAAGCTGCAGGGCAGAAGAAGCCCCAAGCTCGTCTGGGTGCTCCGATAGAAGCCATGCCAGGCAGGTAGGTGAGGGGGGGCAGGTGGGGGAAAGCCCCGGCCCAGGCAGATGCCATGGGGCGGGGGACGGAGGGAAGCCCTGAGCACTAGCAGAAGCCATGCCAGGCAGGGAGCCCCAGGAGAAGCTGCGGGGTGGGCAGGGGGAAACAGGTTCCAGGACAAACAACTCCCATTGATGTCAAAGGAGATTTGGCCCTGAGTAAAGAATGCAGGCTTGAGGGAAACAGATTAGTTCTAGCCTCGCTGCTTTTTCTTTGGCTGGGGGAGGAAGGTGTTGAATATGAAACTAGAAGAGAGGTTATGAGGAAGAGATGGCATTTGTCTGTCCTCTCCTGTTTGTGCTTCCTAGCAATTGTCCTAATAATTGGCTCTTAGGCTGTACCTGAATTCAGCAAAGGATACATGGGGCGTGTAGACGTTCCACTTCTTTATGTGGGCAGCCATTTTCTAAGAGCTCAGTTGTGAGCTGCCTACACTGTGCCCACAGTGAGAAGTAAGAGATCAGAAAGGCATCACCTTACAATTCTGCACATGGAGAGAAAGGAAGGGGAGTACAGGGAAGACAGCGTGTTTGGGGGAAGTAAATTGTGCCAGAAAAGAGGCTGGTGCAGGTTACTTCCCCTGCGGAGCAAGAGGGAGGGGAGGAAGAGACCAAATAGTGATTGAGTCACAATTCAGTACCTGGTATGAACATGAGGACTCAGGGTGGCTTGTAAGGTGGTGTTATTAACTAAGTGACATTAATAATGTCACTAAGGTGCAAGTGTATGAAACCTGGACCTGCAGATCTTCCTCTGGAAAATATAAATAGTGCAAGGACCTCATGGGAAGCAGTTGTTTTAAGTTCAAGTGAACAGGAAGAAGCAGGTGTGTGTGTGTGTGTGTGTGTAGTGACACAGAGACTCACATCTCTATGCTGTGGGGCGTTGTGTTTCCATCTTGGTGCCCCATGTAGCCTGGTCAGTGTAGGTGCTCCTTGTGGTGTTAAGCACAGAGGTTGTGGGGGGCCTGGAGCAAAATCTGAAACTGAAGCTTCTCACCCTTCCAAAACGCCTACCTCCACCCCAGCCCATGGGCCTGTAAACCCACCTCCTGCCTCCCCCACCCTATTCCTTGCATTACCTCTCCCTGCTGGTGACCCTCATGGTGGAGGGGCCAGGACTCACCATAGCAGCCTGGGCTCTGTGGGCAGCTCTTACTACAGCCCAGATCTGTGTCTGTTGGGTTACTAGGGAGTGGGGGTTCTGTGTGGGGTGCTGGGCAGTTGTGGTGGGGCTTTAGGGGATTCTGGGCAGTTGTGGTGGGGCTGTGGGTTGGAGGGGCTCTGGGCAAAAGTGGTCATGTGCAGGGTCCAGTGTGCATCTGGCGGCTGCTGGTTTGTAAACAGTGCCCTCGCACTGGGCTGGGTGGAGCTGGGCTGGCCCCACCATGCCATGCCCTGCCCCATTGCACCTGGCCCACCCCTGACTCCGGGTACTGATCTCCTCGTGCCATGCTCCATTGCCCCCATGAGGGGCCCACAAATATGTTCCCACAAAAGGTTACTCCAGCCCTGGCCAGAAGAGCACGCCCAGCAGTGTTGACCAGACAGCACAGGTGCAGCACCGCCCAAATATCAGGCAGACCGCATCTGCGTGGGCACAGCTTTTGCATGCATGCACCAGCTGCCACACGTGGTCCAGCTCCACACCCATGTGGCAAAACCACGCCGGGCCCTCCCTTTCTAGGGGACCCATTGACTGTTCTGCCTTGGAGCCCGGAATTGCTATCTGCGGGCCTGCCCTCACGTCTAGAGCTCCAGCATGTCACTCTCCCTCTCTCCATGCCCGGGGAACAACCAGCACTACTTCTTCCTGGACCTATCAGTACTGCCTCTGACTCAGGACAAGGCTTTAAAGGGGCCATGCTCTCTAAACCCCAAGGGGTTACACTGGTAACAATGAATGTTTCAGACAATCAGTGTGAACTCGATCTTGTTTCTCTGCAATTTCATCATGTCTGCAGGGAGATCAAGAAAAATCTAAGACCAAGAAAATGCTCTGTTTTTTGTCTGGACATTATGAGAAATAGCTGTACGGTCTTCCCCCTTGTATAGATCACAACTTCCTTCCACTCCTGCAGCACTTCTGAGGGGACCATCTTGGTGAATAACTTCACAGAATATCTCACTGCTCTGCCCTTTGTCTTTTTTAATAAGGCCATTCTGTGCCTCCTAGTCACGTGCCTCAGTGCAACGTCATCTGGAGTCAGGAGAGCCTAAAGGGGATGTTGAGGCAATTACTATCTAGTTCACTCCCAGATGCCCCCCAAAACCCCATCCCCCACTTGCCCCTCTCCGCCCCCTGCCTCCCCTGTTGCTTGCCCTTACGACCAGTAAAAAGTGGGAGGGCCAGGCCCATTCCAGTGCTCCTGTTCCCAACCTGTGGCCCCACTACCACCCGGGCCTCCAAGGCACTGCAGCCAAACAGCATATAAAAAATCCCAAGGCACGCAGCATTTACCGTGTCTGAGGTTCTCCCAAGACTGGGAAGAATCTCAGGGAGATAAAGTCAGAAATTCATATTAAAGAAATGTTACCACATCCTCTGTAGAATATGAACAATAACCACTTGTGTTTTTTTTTTAATACTTCCATAGCCAGAGCACCTGCACCAGCCAGATCCTCCAGGACAGGACCTTTACCGAAGGCTGAGCCGCTAGCCAATCTGAGGGGGAGGAAATGGAACACTTGTAATGAAAATGTTCACAGACATCCTTGCAGAGTCCACCCCCAAATCCCAGCCTCAGAAAAATAGGAGCAAGATAGAGGCAGTATGGAAGGCCAGAAAGAGAAATAGACAAGGAGATTGTGGGAGCAGAAAGGATGGTGTAGCAGTTCCCAAGGATATCTTTGTCATTTTCAAAGACAGGAAGATACAGAGGCAACTGCTGGAGGTAATACAGAGCCAAACTGCTTTGCTGCAGCATATGTTGCTATTAGGGCACTAGGCACTGCAATGTTGTAAACAGGGACAGCCATGCTCTGCAGCCGTTGGACAATAGAAGCATACCTGGAACACCAGCAACTTCTCCTTACTGTACCCCTGCGACAGTGCTCCCAGAGGCCATTCCCTTCACAGAACCAAGCTCAGGGTACTGAGAACAGTTGCATCTGGGAACCCAACATCCTTGAACCCTCCGCTGCCCATGGTAACTTTGAGCCTCGCCATTCAGCACCAGAAGGCTCATGAACAGGAAGAGGCAGAGGTAAGACATACACTCCCCTGTGACTTTAAACCCTTCACTGCAATGTACTGTTGCCCTTTGACGTTTTGTTTGACTATTGTTTTAATTAAAGGTTGCTTTATAGCTGTTGGACAATTGATTGTTTAATATATCTTTTCATAATTAAAAAACTGTTTCATTATTGGTTCATTTAGAGGTTTATTTTTGCTTGTTACATAATAGATTATTTAATAATAAAAACATTGAAAAATTCATTCATAAGGAGTCAACAACACATTTAACAGAAATCCATTCAGTTCTATATAGTTAATAAGGTTTTAAAAAGTATCTATGCAAAGCCATGAGGTAAAATCAGGATTACCACAACGTTGCACCTCCACCACCCCTCAATAACACTGAAAAACTCACTACCCCACACACACCCCTCCACAAGTTAACAGCTGGATATACAGCTGCACAGATTCAGGCCTGAGACTCAAAATAGGAGCAACAGGTATCCCTGATAATATTTCCCCAGCTGTTTCTGTTTTATATTGGACGCCTTGCTGGTTACTCAAACTGGTGAACAAGTCTCTCCATCTCAGCCTCCGACCCATTCTTAAGCATTTCTCTGTTACTTTCCCAAATATTGTGCAAAATACAATATGCTGCTATAATCTTTGGAACACTTTTTTCTGCTGCTCCCAACCTATTCCACACATAGCGCCATCTTCCTTTCAAATGGCCAAATGCACCCTCCACTACCATTCTGCAGCTTCTGAAGTGGTAGTTAAAGAGTTCCTTCCTTGTGTCCAAGTGGCCTGAGACTGGTTTCTTGAACCTGGGAAGCAGGGGATAAGCCACATCTCCCAGGATAACCGGAGCAACACCATTAATGTCCACTCTGTTCCTAGGGGCAAACAGTCCTTTCTTTATTAGGGTAAATTTAGCTGAGTTCCAAAAGATCCTAGCATCCTGGATGCTCTAGGCTACCCAGCATTTATGTCTGTAAACCTGTCATGGTGGTCAACCAGCCCTTGGAGCACAATGGAGAAATTCTTCTATCTGGTTATAAATTCTGAACCCTGATAGAGTGTGGGGGGCAAATAATAGGCAGATGGGTCCCTTCAATTGCACTAATATTGTTTGGGAACCTTGTGCACGCAAAGTCATCAATGATCTCCTGATCATTACCAAGCTTTAAAACGCAGAGCAACAGTACCTTTTCCATGGCATCACACACCTGCATGACAACGGCCCCAATAGTCGACCTCCTCATGCCAAATTGGTTGGCTACACATCACTAGCATTTGAGGGCAATCAGCTTCCAGATGGCATTGGCGACCTGCTTGTCCACAGGGATGGGGCATTTCCTGTTGGTATGCTGCTGCGGCAGCTCCAGAACTAGTTCAGGACAGATCTCTAAAACTGTTGTATTCACCACCTGGAAATTCTCTTGCCCCTGCTGCTCATCCCAGGTGTGCAAAATGACCATTTCCCACCAGTTGATGCTGATTTCCCAAGTATAGAATGGCACTGCATGGTGTGAAGCTGCTCCAGGAACTGGTCCTGTATTATCAGTGGCTCAGTGTCCTCTTCTTCCTTGTCTCGCTTCCTCTGCTGCCGAAACTCCTGCTGCTGCTGGAGGAGCTGCTGCCACATCATCTGCTTCATGGTGTGATGGGCAGAGTCCAAAGCTGAATTCACCCACTTTTGAGAGCTGAAACACAGCCCAAGCAGCCTCTGTATCTTTGTGGTTGCCAGCATAGCTGGGTCCATGCTAGCCAACAGCAATTTGAAAATGGCGCTAGATCACCCAGAAAGGAAGTATGCGAGAGAGAGAGATGAAACATGATATTTTTAAAAAAAATTGAATTCACGTGACTTCTGCTATGCATCCCACAATGCACAGTGAGAAAAATCCCAGAATGCCCGATGCTCAACAGAGAAAGCCAAGTACCATGGGATACCTTCCGAGAATGCCATGCCCTTAGTACACAGCAAGCTGCTGCTGTGTGTGTACACTGGTGTACATTGAAAGAAAGCACACTGTCTTGTGTGCACGCTATTAGTATGGCCTGTGTGCTGCGCGTTACCTGCAATGCATCAAAAAGCTGTGGATTAAACTCTCTATGTAGACAAGCAATCAAATGCATATAGCAGATGATGCTGGGGAAAAGTGTTATGAAACAGAACCTGGAAAAATCTTGTATGAGTTGGTCTCACCCACACTATTCTAACTCTATCCTTTATTAATACACTAGGGGTGTGACTCTATGGAGTAATCACACCCTCTGGCACTTAAACTGAATGCTGTTAATCATCTCAAGGTGTCTTTATCTTGTAATCACTCCTCAGCTCAGTATTACATAAATGCTGTTAGACCACAGCCTTTATGTGTTGGTAGGAGGAAAGAAATAATTTTTAAAAATGACGGTGAGGAAACTGGAAGTCCTGATGCAACAGAACTGTGTTAGAGTTGTGATGGTAAATATGAGGAATTCACTGGACTATTCCTTTTCTCTTTCAGTTCCCTCTTTTATAAAGACTCGGGTCAACTCAGATTATTGTTTGTATGGAAGTAGAAATGTGATGGAACCTGAATTTATTTATCTGTCTATGTATTTACATGGTCCATGTGACTGGGGCATCTGCTGGATTTCTGGGAATCCATGGCCTTGAATGTACTTCAAGACTCTTCACAACATTTGTCCTCCCTGCTTATCCACTTTTGTCCCTTACCTGTAAGTATCTGACTGTATCCTTCTCCCCACTACCCTCCATATGTTACTAACTTTTGTTGAGTCACATCCAAAAGGCATTGAAGTATGTGGGAAGGCTCTATTAGTTTTAACAGGCCTTGGATCATGCCCTGAGATTGCAAGCTCTTTCTGTTTGCATAGTGCCTCTCCCAGTGGGGCCCAGTTCTGGCTGGGGCCCCAGATAGTTCTGTAATACTAACATTAAATACTATGAATAATTTACACAGGATATAGGTCAGCTCACAATTTTCTCTGATCTTTGTTTTTTAAATTGACTCAAATTAATTCATACTGCACTAGGTTCAAAAAGACAGATCTTTATTTTACAGTCAACTAAAAACTGTAGCTTTAAAGTAGAGAAGTAAAACACTCAAGTCAGAAATTTCCCAAAGCTAAGTTTCTTGTATTACCTCAGCCATTCTGCACATCTTGGGCACGATTTACATTGACACTAAAGCTACTTTACACCACTTTGGCAGTGTAAAGAGGCCCTAGTGTGGGGGTATATTACATTTACTCACTTTCAGGTCCCTTTACATAGCTAGAGTGCTGCAAGGTGGCCTTTGTGTAAATAAAAATTAGGCCCTTGCTTATTTTATGGTACAAATCAAGTAGCAAGCATTATATTAATTAAAATTTACACAGAACAGGGGGAACGGGAATACAAAAATAATACAATGTATTATTGTGCAATGTATCTAACACTGAAGTCCTAATCTTTAGATTAAGAAATTCCTGATTTTGGGAGGTAATTTCACAAATATAGGCTCCAATTTTGCAAACACTTGTGCATGTACACAACTTTGCACACATTTGCATGAAGTTAATCATGTGCATAAAAGTTTGCAGGCTCAGGGCCTTCATGTGTATTCACACTAGTTGTTGCATTTAATTTCCCTGGATTGTTGTTTTTAAGAAACAAGGAGAGGGAGAAAAATATCTCAGTTCTTCTAAAATGCATTAGGCACCTGATCCAAAGCCCACTGCGGTCACCAAAAGATTCCCTTTGACTTCAATGAGTTTTGGATCAGAAACCAATTGTATCTCACCACAGCTGTGATAGACATTTTTAAGCTACCACAGTACTGCTAAATAGCTGCAGCAGCACATAGTTAAGGAAAGCATACTTAACTGAGGGTTTTTTAACTCAGCTGTCAATAACAAACATGCTAAACTGAGGACATCCTTAAACGGTATCACAGGTAGTCTTAAATCAGGCAGCTTAATTGCAGGGAAGTGCTAAGAAATGCATCAGACAAAATCTAGTGGAGTTTCTAAAGCCCATGTGTGAAAATCCCAGAGTCAGGCATAATTTAAAAATATTGAACTGGTTTTCTTCAAACTCGAATTGTTTTCCCATCCTCAGCGAGGCTATAAAGGAAGTGGAGTTTAACATTTCTTCCTTCAGGCATTATGGTTTAGTTAGGCATGCACAAAATTTCCTTTGGAACATCTGACTTTTTTTTCCAGTCTCACATTTATTATTTATTTGTTTGCCGAGTGCCAGCATTGTGCTCATCACTTTACAAGATGTGTCTTGGTCCCACTGAAGTCAATGGGAGCTTTGTCGCTGATTTCAAAGGGTCCAGGATTTTACCCTTGGGTCCTTGCCTGAAGAACTTAGAATCCAAGTAACTCTCACAGTGGTTTTTACCTATTTTGTTTAAATTAAAACAGAAACAAAAACAACCCCTAACCCCCTATTCACCTCACTGCTAACGCCAAGCTTAGGAAATTACAGCCCCAAAGGAATTTCTCTGGCAAAGATATGAGCTATTGAAAAAGGGGATTGCAATGGAAACCACATCTCAGCTTTTTCTATAGCATTCATCATCAGCAGCAAACAGAATGAACTTGATTGTCCACTACAATTATAGTAATTTTGTAGCACTGCCCTAGTTCCGTGCTTCCTTAAACTGGGAAGACCCAGCCATTGGAAGATGCTGCCCTTATCACAGAAACAGTGGTGTAGTGCCACTCTAGGGAATTCTACTCTTCCTCCTTTCCAGCCGTTGGTGCAGAAAACATGGCCAGGGCTCCATCACACGCTGGTAATCCCTGACTGTCAGAATAGCCCCTTTTGGGGTCACTGGTAGCAGGTGTAAATTAAAACAGCCTGCAGGCTGCTCTAATATCCTGGAGCCTAAATCCATCTATATGCATTTGCTCCCATCTCCCTTCCGGAGCTGGTCACAGCCCAGGATCTGGGCCTATAGGGTATGTCTACACAGCAATTAAACACCCATGGCTGGCACGTGTCAGCTAACTTGGGCTCACGGGGATCAGGCTACAGGGCTGTAAAATTCCGGTGTAGATGTTTGGGCTTGGGCTGGACCCTGAGCTCTGGGACCCCGGAAGGTGGAAGGGACCCAAAGCCCTGTAATTATTCCAGAGGCTTTGACATTTCCCATTTCAGCCTTCATCTTTTTTCTCCTTGTACAGGGTTTTACCTAGACAAAGAGAGTTTGTGTTTACAAGTGAAGACATAGAACAGGGAATGATTTATTCTCCACCCCACCCCATCCCATGACTGGGTTTCTTTAAAGCTATCCAAGGTTACATCTCCACTTGGAGCTCAGGGTGTGATTCCCAGCTTGCACTAGCTCTCATCATGCTAGCATGCTACAAATAGTTGTATAGCCACAGGAGTATGGGCAGCAGCAGCAAGGGACAGTACAGGCTCGCCACCCCAAGTACAAACCTGCCCAGACCCCACCCTTCGGGCAGCGAGCCCATGTTGCCACTTGCTGCTGCTGTGCTCCTGCAGCTACACTATTGTTTTTAGCAAGGATGTCTACGCGAGCTGGGAATCACACCCTTATCTCCCAGTGTAGACGCAGCCCGAAAGAGCCTGCCCATCTTCACCCAGTAATAGTCAGCCTATACTTGTGTTATTTGATGTGGTTTGATTGGAGTAGGTGAATGAGACCGGAGAGACTGAAGGTAAATGTGATTCATTTAGGCCCTTACTGCAGCTAGTCTACCTAAGCATTTCTCATTTGCTGTACATTGTGGTGTCTAGACACCATGCATGTAATTAAGAAAAGCAGCATTTCATGTCAGAGGACCATGCTTTCTATTCCTCACAGATCTTATCAATTTCTTAGCAGGGTTTTTTTGGATCACTTACGTGTAACTAGCCATTCTGCAGTCATAGCTGTTGCAGGGAGGTAGGTGAACAGAAGTATCTTGAATTATATCTTAAAGGGGAAAAGATTTGGCCTTATTCTGGTATCTGGTGGCAGGGAGTTCCACAAGATGAGCATATGTAGGTGGCTGAGGGTCTAGTTTTGAGGGTCTAGTCTCGCGTTTCACTTTAGTCTTCATCAGCAGCAACATCTCTACTGATCATAACTGTTGAGGTGAGTCAAGGATAGAGAGAGGTGGGGTTAGACATCGGTAGGACCCAGCTGGACCTCTAAATATCAGCACCAAAACCTGAAGTCAATCTGGCTAAGGGGCCAGTGTGGAACGTGGACTGTTAGTGTGATACACTCTCAGTGCTTTGTTTTTTATTGCTTAGTAGGTAAGAATTGCTGAAGATCCCCAATGGCCTTTGTGGGCAAGCCCAGGTAGTCTCGTTTTACAGTTGTTCAGTGGTAATAGATTATGGTCCCTTATCTTAAATCACATCCATAGATTAATGAGACAATATTCCATTTTCTGTGCAGATATTTCAGGGTATTAAGAGATAGCAGCATTTCTGTTTTTCAGTTACACTTTCCCCTTTCCCTCCACTATATAACAGACTGAAAGCACCCCCAAGTAGTTCTAAACTTTCTGGCTCAGAGTCCTGTGGAAAAAAGTCCAAGAACATAGCTGCACCTTTTAAATAATGTGCTGGGAATAAAATGTTGCTGACAAGTCCTTAGCTAAGGTTACATTGACCTTGCTCTAATAACAAAGAGAAAGGCATCATAATGTTACATATTCTGAGTGCCAGAAATATTGTGATGCAAATGCCTTGATGTAAACGGCAGCAAATGGACTATCCTTGTGGTCTACAGTTTTGACATGGGAACTTGGTGTGTGAAGATTCTCACAATATCCTCCAGCGTCTGCCAGTGAATTTCTTGACATCACTGAAAACACAGAGCCCATTGAAATGCTGTTTGGCTTGGGAAACAGTGGAACTGGACATGAATTGGGAACTTATTTTAAAATAGAGATTTTATATATCTATGTCTCTATTACAGAGTGTGAGTGAAAAAGAAATAATTTAGCTTTCAGACCCACTGTGGCTTCCCTGTCCTAATCTGTGTCAAATCAATGGGATAGAAACATAAAGTGCTTTGCTTCATTGATGCCAGACTTGGTATACAGTTTTTCTTCAATTACTTACAAGTGTCATAGGGGAGAAAAGAGGGCGTGGGAGCCAGGAGACATGGGTTCTAAGACCATCTCTGCCACAAACTCACTGTGTGACCTTGGGCATGTCTCTTAATTTTACTGTGTCTCAGTATCCCAATCTATAAAACATAGGTAATCATGCCTGCCTCACAGGGAGGATGCAAGTAGAAAGGTAAATAAATGTCAAATATTTTTACAGGAAATTTTGTGTTTAAAAAGTCAAAAAATGCATGGCTCCTGAAAACCATTTTCAGTAAAATCTTTCAAGGTAGAGTCAAAACTTTTTGGTTTTGATAACTGATTCTTTTTATAACCAAAACCTCAAAATTTTTGCTGAAAAATTTCAGTTTTTGGTTTCTGTCAAAACAGAAAAAGAACCCAGAATTTTTACCCTACCGAACATTTTTTGTGAAAATTTATTTTTTGTTGGAAAAAATGTTTTAATTAAAAACTTTCAATCAACTTTAGTATGAGGCTCAGCTCATTGTCCACAAAATGCTTGGAGAGTCTCAGATGGAAGGTACCATATAAGTGCAAAGTCAGCTTTTTAATTCTATTTTTCTCTTGTAAATAAGAAACCTTAACATTTTCTTCTAGATTATGTTGTTTTGAACTCCCCTGCTTATTCTTGAAATTACAGTTTAAAAATGACTTTAGCACTGCTGAAAGGCACCAAGCTGACTGCTGTGGAGACTGATGGCTTGCTTTTATCCACTGAAAGATCCAGGATACACCATTGACAGTAGAAGAGCAGTGGGTCTCAGTGCCTGTCAATGGGCCTCAGCCCTGACCCAGTCAGTCTTTGGCCTTTCAGCTATGACTGTCAATCCTGATGGTAGTTTTCGTGCTTCAGATACCTGTCTACTGGGTCCCAAAAACCTATTACATCCAAACTTCCGAACAGCCATTGTATAGTTACAACTTTTGGTCAGTTCCAGGCCACGTTTAATCTGGCAGCCTAGAGGTGAAAGGCACCCTACCTTGTTTCCAGTTCCCAGAGCCCTCCTCCACTCCCTTTAACTCAGTTATAACTAATATTGTTCACTTTTGACTCAAGAAAGCTATTCCCTGGTGACACACAAGGGGATCACTGTGCCATCTTACTCCAGCTGATACTGTATGCCATCCTCAGGAATGGAAAGGAACTAACTAAACTACTGCACAAAACTTGCTTTATTTCTTACTGGCTAAAAGTTCATTGCCCTTGAGGTTGGCATTTTTTCTTCTTTTTTTTTCCCCTTGTGGTGTGTGAGCTATTGAGCTGCTCTTACAGTGTGTGAGTATAGCAAGCTGCAAATCCTGAATTCTGTGTGGATTTGCAGGCTTGCTCCACTAAACAGGCAACAATGGTTGTACTGTAAGTGGGTTAACTAGAACTTGGCAACTGACTATCAGAGGAAGGTTGTATGCTCCTCTTCCCTCCCCCTGCCCTTCCAAAGTGATCTTTTAGTTGTGCAGCTGGGGCATCCATGAGCCACAATCATGAGCCACATTTTAAATAAATTAAATAATGTAAATTGGTCAAATGGCACTAAAACCACGCCACAAACACACAGATATCTTTATGCTCTTTTAAAATTTGTAAATATTTCCTAAAATCCAGTTATAAATGATGCCTCACATAACAAGCACAAAAACTTTTGAGAAGGGAAGGCCTTGACATGTCCTTTCCCCCAAAAATATTTGTATTAATACTGCATTATCTCATTAACCCTTTATAGGTTATTATCAAAGATCATTGTATTAATAACAGGCACATTTGGTAATAACAGACAAATCTGGTGACAGAGTTCCTTCCCCACTCTGAACTCTAGGGTACAGATGTGGGGACCTGCATGAAAGACCCCCTAAGCTTATTCTTACCAGCTTAGGTTAAAAACTTCCCCAAGGTACAAACTTTGCCTTGTCCTTGAACAGTATGTTGTCACCACCAAGCGTTTTAAACAAAGAACAGGGAAAGAGACCACTTGGAGACATCTTCCCCCACAATATCCCCCAAGCCCTACAAACCCCTTTCCTGGGGAGGCCTGAGAATAATATCCTAACCAATTTGTTTCAAAGTCATCAAAGACCCAAACCCCTGGATCTTGGAACAATGGAAAAATCAGTCAAGTTCTTAAAAGAAGGATTTTATTAAAAAAAAAAAAAAAAAGGTAAAAATCATCTCTGTAAAATCAGGATGGAAAATACTTTACAGGATATTCAGATTCAAAACACAGAGGATCCCCCTCTGGGCAAAACCTTAAAGTTACAGAAAACAGGAATAAACCTCCCTCTTAACACAGGGAAAATTCACATAAAACAAAAGATAAACTAATCCACCTTGCCTGGCTTACCTATACTGGTTACAATATTGGAGACTTGGATTAGGATGGGTTGAAGAAGATGGATTTCTGTCTGGCCTCTCTCAGTCCCAAGAGAGAACAACCCCATAAACAAAGAGCACAAACAAAAGCCTTCCCTGCCCCCAAGATTTGAAAGTATCTTGTCCCCTTATTGGTCCTTTGGGTCAGGTGCCAGCCAGGTTAGCTGAGTTTCTTAACCCTTGACAGGTAACAGGATGTTGCCTCTGGCCAGGAGGGATTTTATAGCACTGTATACAGAAAGGTGGCTACCCTTCCCTTTATGACATCTGGTATGTTCAGAGACTTGTAGGGCTCAGTGCTGATCTCCATGCCCTTTGTGTGACTCCTGTGGCAGGAAGCAGCCAGATCTCCCAAACAGACTGTCCCTCCTGTATGTGGGAATCAGAGGCATGTAGGCACAGAAGCAGCATACCCTCCTCCAAAGTCACCTATTCCTGCAACCCAAAGTGTACGGGACATGTCAGGAGAGGGGAAGGGGACTGCATGGAGTATGCTGTGCTCCAGCAATCCCCAACTGGCAGATGACCTCGTAGGGACTGTAATTAGCTGGCATAAATTATAGCAGTCCTGACATTGTTCTAATCTGCATCAGAGCTGGCACCAGCAAAGTGCTGGTCCCAGGGTAAGGACAAGGGAGCCCCACTGGCTCCTTTGTGGGCCCCACCAGTTGTAACCAGTGGAAGTGGGCGCAACTGAGGATGAGGCCACGGACTGCATAGCTCCTTTTCTGTAACTAGAACTTGGGGAAGTTCTTTCTCCAATACAGAATTTCATGTATTTTCTTTCTGAGGCTTAAAAAGAAATCAAAGAAACCTAGATCTGCCACTGTAATGTTTCTAATGTGTCGGTAAATCCTACAGGCAGCAACTCTGCATCTTTATCTCTCTGCCTAAGTTCATCATCGTAGCATCTATATGTATTTAGGAGTGGTTCTTCTGAGTCAAGGTTGAGGCACCTGAGTGGGCTTGTACTGTCAGGATACACCTTTTCTTTCTATAAATAGGCCTTCAGAACTGACCTAATGATTCTTGGAGTCTTTCTTTAGGAGACCTGATAATAATGCTATGACACCCAGAGTAAGTGCAATCACAGAACATTCAGCATATGTTTCCTACTGTTTCTTGGGCTGAGTGAATGCCAAAGGGTAGAATTATAGAAGATTAGGGTTGGAAGAGACCTCAGCAGGTCATCTAGTCCAATCCCCTGCTCAAAGCAGGACCAACACCAACTAAATCATCCCAACCAGGGCTTTGTCAAGCTGGGCCTTAAAAACCTCTAAAGATGGAGATTCCACCACTTCCCTAGGTAACCCATTCCAGTGCATCACCACTCTCCCAGTGAAATCGTGTTTCCTAATATCCAACCTAGACCTCCGCCACTGCAACTTGAGACCATTGGCCCTTGTTCTGTCATATGCCACCACTGAGAACAGCCGAGCTCCATCCTCTTTGGAACCCCCCTTCAGGTAGTTGAAGGCTGCTATCAAATCCCCCCTCACTCTTCTCTTCTGCAGACTAAATAACCCCAGTTCCCTCAGCCTCTCCTCGTAAATCATGTGCCCCAGCCCCCTAATCATTTTTGTTGCTCTCCGCTGGACTCTCTCCAATTTGCCCACATCCCTTCTGTAGTGGGGGGGGGGACCAAAACTGGACACAGTACTCCAGGTGTGGCCTCACCAGCGGTGAATAGAGGGGAATAATGACTTCCCTCGATCTGCTGGCAATGCTCCTGCTAATACAGCCCAATAACTCATTGGCCTTCTTAGCAACAAGGGCACATTGCTGACTCATATCCAGCTTCTCATCCACTGTAATCCCCAGGTCCTTTTCTGCAGAACTGCTGCTTAGCCAGTCGGTACCCAGCCTGTAGCAGTACACGGGATTCTTCCTTCCTAAGTGCAGGACTCATAGAATCATAGAATATCAGGGTTGGGAGGGACCTCAGGAGGTCAGCTAGTCCAACCCCCTGCTCAAAGCAGGACCAATTCCCACTTGTCCCACTTGTTGAACCTCATCTGATTTCTTTTGGCCCAATACTCCAATTTGTCTAGGCCACTCCGGACCCTATCTCTACCCTCCAGCTTATCTACCTCTCCCCCCAGCTTAGTGTCATCTGCGAACTTGCTGATGGTGCAATTCATCCCATCATCCAGATCATTAATGAAGATGTTGAACAAAACCGACCCGTGGGGCACTCCGCTTGATACCAGCTGCCAACTAGACATCAAGCTGTTGTTCACTACCTGTTGAGCCCAACAATCTAGCCAGCTTTGTATCCACCTTATAGTCCATTCATCCAATCCATACTTCTTTAACTTGCTGGCAAGAATACTGTGGGAGACCATATCAAAAGCTTTGCTAAAGTCAAGATATATCACATCCACCACTTTCCCCATATCTACAGAGCCAGTTATCTCATCATAGAAGGCAATCAGGTTGGTCAGGCATGACTTGCCCTTGGTGAATCCATGTTCACTGTTCCTGATCACCTTCCTCTCCACCAAGTGCTTCAAAATGGATTCCTTGAGGACCTGCTCCATGATTTTGCCAGGGATTGAAGTGAGGCTGACCGGTCTGTAGTTCCCAGGATTCTCTTTCTTCCCTTTTTTAAATATGGGCATTATATTTGCCTTTTTCCAATCGTCCTGGACCTCTCCCGATCACCACAAATTTTCAAAGATAATGGCCAATGGCTCTGCAATCACATCAGCCAACTCCCTCAGCCTCTTTGGATGCATTAGATCCAGATCTATGGACTTATGCATGTCCAGCTTTTCTAAATAGTCTTTAACCAGATTAACTCACACGTCCCTTGTGAGATATTTTTATTTTATCTGCCAATCCCCAGATTTGCCATCCAATACACTGCATCAGCCAATTTACTTATTAAATCATCAGATTAGGTATCTGGCAATGTTGATTACCTTTTCTTGTGGACTTAGAGCCTCAGTTCTCAAGTTCATGTTTTTCTCACTATCGGCATGGAGTTTACCATCTCTGTCAGATCATCCACTTTGACAATTACCCCTAACATTTCTAATCTCAAGATGTCTTTGCCCACTTGGTTTTGGAGCACCAATAACATTTTTTATGGGGTTGTTGGGTTTTTTTGGTGATGTTATGTGCTCTACTAACTATCCAAGTACAAGTATTGTATCTTAATATATACAAAAGGGTGACAATGCCAAATGTAATTCATGTCTTTGTAAGACAGCTAGGCTCACTGTACAAATGAAATTTCAGCAGCAAATTAGAAAGAAAGTGAGGAACTAGTAGGCAAAGTGGGTGTTTCAACATAAGGACTTCTGAGATCTCTTCTCAGCTCTGCCACTGACTTTGGACAAGTCACTTCACCTTCTGTGTGCCTCATTTGACCCCTCTGTAAAATGAGGATAGTGATACTTATCTGTATCACAAGGATGTTTTGTGGCTAAATAAGTGCTATATATTAGACAAAAGAAGGGCAGGGATGGAGGGAGATTTCACAGGACACAACTGAGAATGTGTGGGCACACATTAGGGATAACTAACTAGCAGGTCAGAACCACATTCCTTTCCCTGTCCATGTATGCAGAGTACTGGTCACATCTCCTTCCAGAGAAGAAAAGCTGCCAACGGCTACAACATTTAATCATTCATTGAATGTGTTTGCAGGATGTCTAAATGTCTAAATTAACCTCCAGCTATGATATCTGTGGCTTGACTTTGGTTTGTGCTCCATGACCTGATGAAGAGCACGAATGTCCAACACTTCCTCATTTTTATTTGTGGTTAGGCCAGTAAAAGAGATCACACCTCCAACTAATTATTTCAAAATTACTTTTTAAAAATATTTTAAAAGTGATGTAATGTGCAGGATTGACTTAGAAATATTTGGTCAGAATTTAAAAACATATTGGGTACCAAAAATGCAATCTGTAAGTTGACTGTCAGTTTCAGGAGCTACTAGAGACTCCCCAGAGAGAGAGAGAGTAAATGAGGAATAGATAGTATATGTGCCAACGTACATACACATCTCAACAGTACTTGATTATAAGGTAAGTTACTCATTTTTAGACCCCATTTTACCACTGTTCCACTCAAACCTGCCGTTATCTAGACTTTAAATACTTGCTGGGAAAACTGAGTCTTGAAAATGAGGTTATAGAATTCTTACACACGTTGCAGAAATGAATTCTATATTGATATATAAACATTTTTTTTAAAATCCACATGGAACTCAAATTCATTCAGCTCTTGACACGCTAACATTGTGCTAGTTGCCTGACTCGTCTGAAGTACTGAGTCCTCCCTTTAATGTTTTTAGATACGTTCAGATGAATGGTGGCCTCTTCACAGCCATGCCATTTCCTCCAAAGCTTATGTTTGAGCTGCTGCAGACAATGTTAAAAGATTGGGTGAACAGGCTGAAGGTTGGTGATCACAGGGAAAAAGTTCTGAAGTCCTTGCTGAGGCCCTTATTAAAGAAAAGGGGCCATTGCATTGTAATTTGCAGACTATGGAAAATAGCTTTCAGTATTTTGGCTTTCTAATATTGGGTCTGGGAGAGAGGCTGCAAGTAGGAGGACCCTGGTAACACATTACTCTGTCCTTATAACATGTTGTAGTACTTTGCTCCTCACTAGCACCATCAATCTGTGCAGCACAGAAGGCTTTACAAATATTGAGTTAAGTCTATCCACAGCCCCTGTGAAACAGCACAGCATTGTTGCCTCTAAGTTGCTGCAGAAGAAACTGAGGCACAGAGAGGTGAACGGCGTGCTGACATTCATACAGGACATCCATGACGCAGCCAGAATCTCCTTTTGTCCATTCCTTGTGCTTTAACCACAAGACCAGAACCCACCTTTCCACTGTCGCTGCTAATTAAAGGTTTGATGCAAAACCCTTAAACTCAATGGGAAGCTTTCTGATTGACTTCGATCAGGCTCCGTACCCTTTGAAGTACAGTGATATTATTGCCAATTTGGTAATAAAATGAAGCGGATATTTTATGCCAGCAATCATCTGACAGGATAGGGCTAGGTTTACCACGATAGTCCAGGCCTAATTGCTGTGAGTACTGGAGTGGCTGCAAGTGCTTTCCCTTGTCTGACTGGAGATTCCCAGAAAAGCTGACTCCAGCAGGACTGAACTACCCTTTGTGGTGGGAACAAAAGGGATCATGTGGCACGGGGAGATCTGACTTTGAGCTGTGAGTGTTTCAAGGCCAAAGTTTAGGAGCCAGCATGTTGGAAGTCCTAGGTGAGACACAGAAATTGCTTTACAAAGGGCTTGTACATAGTCTTCTATGTTCACTTCCAAATGGTGCACTTCCTCCTTGAGACTTTGTGGCTGTCTTTTTCTTTTCTTTGAGGAAGATGGGCAGAACTTCTGTACATATTGGGTAAAATTCTTCCATGTACAGAAGGCCAGCACAGCTTTAAGGTTTTTATGAAGCCCTCAAACTAGGGGCTTGCATGGTGCATAAGCCTTGTACCATGTCTCTCCACATGGGTGAATTTCACTTACTGTAAATAAAATTAATTAGGGAGGGATATCCAGTATTGTTTGTTTTTCTTCTAATCAGAAAACAAGCTACTCTAAAGTCTCAAAACCTACTGATAATTTTTCAGACAGAACAATACCCTGGAAACTTCTGTCCACTTATAAAACTCCAGTTTGAACATCCAAATGATGACTATTATTTATTACTTGTATTGCGGTACTGCCCAGGAACCCAAGTCATGAGCCAGAATCCCATTGTACTAGGTGCTGTACAAACACAGAATGAAAAGACAGTCCCTGCCCCAAAGCTGGTTATATAATTAGGACAGTGCTAGACTTTTGTTATTGACTGAATCCAAGAAAAATGAACATTTGGATGAGGACAGCTTGTGTGGTTCAGATGATGTTGTTGAACTCTCTCTTTCCTGATTTTGAATGACGTTAGTTTTTATTGAGAATGATACTGTATTAGAACTCCTTCCCATCAGCTGAATTCCCCATTAATGAGAATCTTGCTTAATAGAGCCAAATTCAACACTTGTATAACTCCAGGGATGAATTTGGTTCATTCCAATATCGGCAAATAGTTTTACATGTACTTTTAATGAGGTTTCTTCTTCTAGCTTTAGTTTTTGCTTGACCTTTCTTCTTGGATTCTGCTTTATTATTCTCGTATTATAATTTCATGTTCAAGTAATCCTTCCAAAACACTTCTCCTTTCTGGTTCTGTTGGTTTTGACTTTGCAAAACAAAGAATTTATATAGTGAGCTTTTATCATTCTATTCATAGTTGTTGTACTAATAAGGGCTGATTATTTCATTAACTAATCAATAGAAGGTCATATTTAGTGCCTTTATCTAGATTGTCCTGGGATCAAAACAAAAAAAAAAATCTCAGAAGTAATAAAATCCAACAGCTTTCTTTAGAGAAGCACATGAAGAAATATAGCTAAAGTTTTGGCCCAAGGCCTTTGTCAGGGCTTGTAAATTTTGTTACTCCTTTTCCTCACCCGGGAAGTGCTATCAAACTTTTGGTTTTAACAGTAATACCTTAATTACCAGCAGCTATACCAACATTTAACAAATGTTGTTAATGCTGCTCCAATTAGGAACTATCCCTTGTTTAACAAAGTGTTCATTTTTAACCTTGCATTTGTGTTTAAAAAAAAGTTAAATAAACAAATGACAAGAGCATAACATGGTGCATAAGCCTTGTACCGTGTCTCCCCACAGGGGTGAATTTTTCACTTACTGTAAATAAAATTAACTAGGGAGGGATATCCAATGTTATATATCCCTCCCTAGTTAATTTTATTTACAGTAAGTGAAATTCACCCCTGTCAGGAGACATAGTACAAGGTTTATGCACCATGTAATGCTCTTGTCATTAGTTTAATGATCCCAGATCGTTGCTGGGATCTTGCTGCAAAGTACTCCTCTCATTTTGAATAAGATCTTCAACTTCTAGAGAGCCACCAGAGTGGAGAGGGACATTTACCTAATGTCTTCTTTAGAGGATGGCACCTCTAGGAATACGTTATCTTCCCCACTCACCACTGTTGCTGGGCTTGGGCACAACTTCTTGAGACAGATGGGGTTGTGTTCACTTCTTCCAGGACTTAATTTGGTCCTTAACATGGAGCTTGGCCCTTCTTGCACAGAGCCAATTGTGCTACATATTATGCCATCCCAAAGTGCTATCGTTTGTGTGGTGTGTTATGTGATATAACTGTGTGCTGCCTTTATTTTCTGCACACTGCACCTGTACCTTTCAAAGAACTCTGCCTGTCTGGTGAGACTGCAGCCATTGCGGTCCCAGAGTTGATTCTGACTGTCACAGAAGAGATACACACTGTGTTCTTTCCTGGAGATTTTACTTTTGTTTGCTTTTGTTGTTTTCCTGATCTGGCACAAAAGGTTCTTTAAGACTAAAAGTAAATGGTACAGCTGAGAAAGAGCAGTGCCTCATTTTCTATTTGGCACTTCTTGCCTAGTCTGTTTTGTGATTTCCATTCCCTCTCCTCACTGAAATGTACAGCACAGTCCTCAACCCTGTCATTTGCCATTATGATTTGCAATCCACATATTTTTAACTTTCTGTTTACGGAATGGATATTTGTCATAGCATACAGTTTCCACGCCGAGCAGAGAGAGCTACGCTACAGAAACATAGCGTGCAGGAGAGTAAATATTCCATCTCCAAATATACAAATCCCTGGAGAAGAATAATCCAAATACGGCGTACACATGCCCTCAGACCAAGACCCTACATGTAGAACCGTTTCCATACTCTGATAGGGAAGGGCTCAGTAAGAGAGAGTGGCTCCCATGTGCTATTGAATATGTTTGGGACTGGCTCTTTACAGCTGCTATTTCAGAAAATCAGAAGCCCATGACGAAAGGGCTCTTCCAAGCACAGGCAATGTGCATTTGAAAGAGAAGGCTGGCTGTGTGTGTGCAGAACTGTGAAGAATGGTATCCCTTCCAAAACTCCTAACCTGCCCTGTCACTTTAGCCAGGAACCCCGGCCTTCTCCTACACACAGCAACCACCAGAGGATCAGGCGATACTTTTGAAACAAAGGGCCAGATTCAGAGGTGGTATGTAAGGTGGCATAAGTTAGGCTCCCAGATACTGAGCTACACTCCCTTACCAATGTGTAAGGGAGTTTAAATTACAGATGAGCTCGGAGAAGGTGTACATTAAAGCAGGGCTCTGGTTACTTTAACCTAATACCTTCTTACTTTGGCCTGCAAGTGGCTTTTTTTCTTTTTTTACTACATTCCTCTCTTCTTGCCTCTTAGAGTATGTCTACACTGCAATTAGACACCTGTGGTTGACCCGTGCCAGCTGCCTTGGGCTCATGAGGCTTGAGCTAAGGGGCTGTTTAATTGTGGTGTCGACATCTGGACTTGGACTGCAGCCTGAGCTCTTGGACCCACCCACCTCACAGGGTCCTAGAGCCTGGGCTCCAGCCCAAGCCCAAACATCTGCACTGCAATAAAACAGCCCCTTGTCCAAGCCCTCAAGTCCGAGTCAGCTGGCATGGGTCAGCCACAGGTGTCTAATTGTAGTGTAGACATACCCTTAATTAGACTCCCTCATACTGTGTAAGGGTGGAGTAAATTACAGATCAGCCAGTGAACTTGAGTCTAAGCTAGGGTGGTATCTAGCTTTGTGTATTGGACACGTTAAAAGGGGCAGGAGAAGGTGTAAATTACATCAATTTATATTCTTTCTAGATCAGTGGTGGGCAACCTGCATCCAGTGGACCTCACAAGGCTCATCAGGGTAATCTGCTGGCGGGCCGCAAGACAGTTTGTTTACGTTGACCGTCTGCAGGCACGCAGCTCCCAGTGTCCACGGGCCCACGGCTCACCGTTCCTGGCCAATCAGAGCTGCGGGAAGCGGCGTGGGCTACAGGAACGTGCTGGCCGCTGTTTCCCTCAGCTCCCACTGGCCGGGAACGGCGAACCGCAGCCACCGGAGCAATGGGGGGCCGTGCCTGTGGACTGTCAATGTCAGCAACATGTCTTGCGGCCCGCAATCAGATTACCCTGATGGGCGAGCTGCAGGTTGTCCACCACTGTTCTAGACTCACTTGGAATTGCCTCCAGATTGGGCCATGGTGTTAAACATCTTGGATAAAATTCTGTTCTCCAGTATAAATCCAGAGTAACTGAAGCCAGTGGAATTACTGTGGATTTACACCAGTGTAACAGAGGGAAGAGTGTGGCCCCTCTGCTTAGAAAGTGTCATAAGAGTGAATTCATACTGTCATTTTTATTTAGTGATTCCCATGTTAGTTCATTGCAGATGCTGCTCTGTGTTTGCCAGGCATAACTTCCCTTAAGTATTTCCTGTAGTGAAGTCTTTGGCCATTTGTTATTAGTATGAGATTCTTAGTACCAATATTGCTTAAGTGTACATTTTTTTCATAGTGATTCATCACTGTATTTTACTTTTACTCTCTATTTCTCTAAGTCTGGAAACAGTTGGGATCACTCTGTGCCCTGCATACCTCTGTTGTTTGATGCACCTAGATAACCTTGCTGTAATGTGCTTACAAAAGAGCCAATGCTGAATTTTAGAGGGGTACCGTGTACCTTTTTAAGTGTAGGTCTTTGGTCAAATTACTGTGAACTCTAGAGTTCAGGGTCACTGATTGGATAACACAGTCGAGTACTTTTTTATGCAACATTTGCCTGGTGGGTATGTGTTGTAAAATTTCATGTTTACAGCATGAAACAGGAAGTCTCAAACTCTATACCATCTGGTCCGACTGTTATAAAAGCAAATGAGCTCAGGCCCCAATTCCATGTGTGCCAGATGAGACTCATATATCATTTATTAATGGAAGACTACAGCATATAGAGTAAGAATAGCCTGTCCTTAGTATGTGCCAATGGCATGGATGAGTCTGGGGCAACCTAGGGACTGTATTAGGGCAGATGGAGCACATAGGACCACCTATGGTGAGCTGCTGAGGGACAATGAAAGTGTGGTGCCTTGATGTTTTTTTTGTGGGGGGATCCTACAGCTATATCACTGCTTTCCATTACCTCCCTTGAGATGCCTGTCACCCCAGCCCCCATTGAGCCCCTCTTCCCTCCCATCATGGACCCTCCTTCCATTCTTTTCCCTGCACCTCCCTGTAGGGTGACCAGACAGCAAGTGAGAAAAATTGGGACACAGGGTGGGGGGCAATAGGAGCCTATATAAGAAAAAAAACCAAAAATCAGGACTTTCCCTATAAAATCGGGACATCTGAGTCAGCAGTGTGCCCTTGTTGCCAAGAAGGCCAATGGCATTTTGGGATGTATAAGTAGGGGCATAGCGAGCAGATCGAGGGACGTGATCGTTCCCCTCTATTCGACATTGGTGAGGCCTCATCTGGAGTACTGTGTCCAGTTTTGGGCCCCACACTTCAAGAAGGATGTGGATAAATTGGAGAGAGTCCAGCGAAGGGCAACAAAAATGATTAGGGGTCTGGAACACATGAGTTATGAGGAGAGGCTGAGGGAGCTGGGATTGTTTAGCCTGCAGAAGAGAAGAATGAGGGGGGATTTGATAGCTGCTTTCAACTACCTGAAAGGGGGTTCCAAAGAGGATGGCTCTAGACTGTTCTCAATGGTATCAGATGACAGAACGAGGAGTAATGGTCTCAAGCTGCAGTGGGGGAGGTTTAGATTGGACATTAGGAAAAACTTTTTCACTAAGAGGGTGGTGAAACACTGGAATGCGTTACCTAGGGAGGTGGTAGAATCTCCTTCCTTAGAGGTTTTTAAGGTCAGGCTTGACAAAGCCCTGGCTGGGATGATTTAACTGGGAATTGGTCCTGCTTCGAGCAGGGGGTTGGACTAGATGACCTTCTGTGGTCCCTTCCAACCCTTATATTCTATGATTCTATGATCTGGTCACCCTGCCTTCCTGCCAGCAAGCCCTGAGGCAGCAGGTATGGCTGCCTCCCTTTCGCTAATGGCTCCACTCTGGCAAGGTACCATCCAGGTAGCATTGAGATTAGAACAGGTGAGAGCATCTCCCTGTCTTCAGGGCTAGCATCAGAGCAACCCCCCAAAGGAGTCACTGCAGGGGGAACCCTGCTCCGTGCAGCCCTGCTGGATGCGTGAGAGAGACTGGAGCTAGGGCAGGAACATAGGAATCCAACAGGAAATCCCACACAGTCATGTGCCTTTTCTTAATTCCAAGACTAAATAAAAGCAAATACAAGTTTTCAGGCCCCACCCAGACAGTGTCCAGGCCCTCACCAGTGAGGCCAGGTCCCAGGCTCCAGAGGGCCTGGCATGAGATCTATGTATAAAGCAACATTTCCTGCAGAGAGTTTTTTTGGCTGGTGACATTTGTCTTTGTCCAAATAAAAATGAAATCTCTTCCTACGCTGTGCAATCTCTGGTTAGGTTCAGACAGTTAGTTCACAATGAGGTGATATTACATATCAACATCTGTTTCGATGGCCTCAATTGCCAGAATCTTGTGCGTCTTGCTGTGTGTATAACTTTTCATTTCTCTCTCTCTTGCTCCTGCTTCCATCCCCCCACCCTTTCCTTCTCACCTCTCTTGTCTTTTTTTGTACTCCCTCTCCTCCTGTCTTTCTCTTACTCCCTCTCTCTCTTTCTCTCAGTGCTGCGATGAAGTGGAGGTTGTTCTGTGTGAGTATGAGTTACCTTTGCTGGGAGAGGACCTCTGTGATTTTGTGTTGACTTTGTCAGAGTACAAGAGCTGCAGTGGGCTCCAAAGTAAATGAGTTTGAATGTTTGAGCAGAAAATGTGGCTTTAAATGTGTGCCTGGTAGGAATGTGTCAGGGGAGCACTGTTTAGATGCAATCAGGAAGAATGTTGGCTATGAAAACATTAACTTCACATCGAGAATGAATAAAGCTATAGTATGAAAAATTAGCAAAGCAAATTCAAGTGGGAGACTTGTGGATAGAAGAGATCTTTTTTCCTCTATTATCTCCTTTAATCTAACCTTTAAATTAATTCTTATTTCCAGTAGTCCTCTTCCTTGGAAAATGCTGAGCTTGCAGAGGTCCTCTCCATGTAATAAACTTTAACTTCAGCTATTATTTCATTGATCTGCCTCTGGAGTGTACATTCTCAAAGTTAAATATAACATTCAGACTACAAGCATACAGTGTGTGATTTGAAGATAGCTTTTAAAAACCCTCTATGGTAAATTCAGGAATTGACAATAGCGTTTAGCTGTGACACTTGGAGTAGCTTTCCCAGACCTGAAGAAGAGCTCTGTGTGGCTCAAAACTTGTCTGTCACCAACAGAATTTGGTCCAATAAAAGATATAGCTTCACCCACCTTGTCTCGCTAGATAATAACGCTTACGGTCACCTACCCTAGGTGGTGTTTTAAATATTGGTCATTTAAGGGGGAGTTTTAAGAGTGAAACTATTATGCAGAGCAGTTCTGATTTACCCACAAATCTGTTTACCTTTGAAGTGTTTTTTTTTTGACTTTGACACACTTCTTGCATACAAGTTTTTTCTGCTCATCTTTTTCTTCCTCTTGTAGTGAAGTCATTAATAACCAGTTTGTGACATCAGTTGTTTCTATAGAATCTGCTTGTGAGTTTATAAATATAGATTTATGACTTCATTTCAGGATGAAGCAGAAGAGAGAACTCTCTTATTTCAACCTCTTGTTGAACCTTCCACGACTATAGGGGGAAGAAGATAAGGATAATGCACTAGTCAATTGATTGTAGCTAGTTATCCCTCCAGGGCAAGGGATAGTTTCTTTAATTGTGTTTTTATAGAACAGAGAAAAATAAGGACCCAATTTTGAGTGGGACCTTTGGGCACTATCATAAGATAAATATTTAATAATAAATACACTGTAGGACACAGTCCTGCACTGATAGTAAGATAGACTGGGTAGAACCTGATGTCCTTTCCAGCTCAGGTTCATATGATTCCAAGGCAAAATTACTTCTTAGGGAGATAGGTTTAGGGTACATTAGATTAGATAAAAGTACTAAGAAAGCACAGGCTGAGTGGGTTAGAGAGGGTCAGGAAGAATTACAGCCCTGCACTCAGATGATTTGTAAGGGCCTTATGTTAGCACGTTGTTAAATGAATGGCTTTTAGGCATAGCTAGAAATGTATAGAAAGTCATTTAATAATAAAACTTAACTGATAGAAGCCGATTGCTAAGGTTGATCCTATGGGAGCCCTGAGCTTGGGACATAAAGCTGAGGCAGTAATGAAGAAAATGACTGTTCTGCTTAATGTGAGAAGACAAGTGCAGGGGCCCTCAAAATATGGAATGACCCTGAGTATGGGCCCCTTAGTAAAATACTAGAGTGACAGCCAGGCGGGCAGCACTGCACTCAACAATAATCCTAATTTTGCCATACTGGGGAACAAGGCAGAGAGGTCTGCACCACTCTGATGCTCACAACTGCTTCAAGCGTCATTGCAGTCTTGGGAGCCCTGGTGACCTCTTGCTCCCCAAAGCAGAGTGAAACTGTGGAGTAACACAGGTTTTTCACTAGAGACCAAGCTGAAGGGAAGGGGATAGAACTCTGTGGCATTGGCTTATGCACACTGGCTGTTACATGCAATCCTGGGGACTTGACGGATTCCCTGATTTAGGAAAGGGTAGTCTGCAGCATTTGGGATCCCCACCTGCAGGAGTGGCTGCTCCAGGGTGGTGTTAAACCAATGCTGAGGCATGAGACATGCAGCAGAAGCATGAGGAGAAAGAATGAATGTTCTAGGAAGCACAGCACCACCCTCCCCCCCCCCCCGGCCACACACACACATACACCAAAGTACATTTAATCAGAGAACAGCAAAGAAGAGCCGGTGGCCTGGGTTCCATACCCATAGAGAGATGCATTTACAGTAAGGGAGCGAGTAAAGGAGAAGTGCCTCCACTAGGACAGCATTACAAGGAATGTGCAGATTGAACCATTTATCAGAGTCTGCAAGAGCAGAGGAAGGTCTCAGAAAGATTCAACCAGATTTGTATACGAGTGGCATTGTACATCAGACAACGGTGAATACAACAGGACACCGTCCTTGTTTCAGAGAGCATATCAGGTTCAGGCTGTCAAGAAAGGAAAGCAACATGGGGCAATGCCATTGTCATGGGGCATGCAACAATATTAATAAGGAAATGCCCTGTGCATTTTCAATTGGATAGTGGGGCCTACTGCAGTGCGATACCTCGAGGTGAATTGAACTCAAACACACACACTCCAAAGGGCAGATGCAATTAATAAGGTACAATGAGAGCATAATGCAGTCCACAGAAAAATGTTACAGTGAGGGATTGGATCCCCCTTCCAGGGTGTCACCTGATGTATTGGGGTCCCCCTGAGCCTGCCCATTCCACCAGCCTAGCCTCACCCTGTCCTGCTGCACACACACACACAGAGGTAGGGACACACCCACTATAGAATCACACAGAGTCTGCAATCAGTTCTGTGTGGGAAGACTCAGCTCGGGGAATTGCCCAGCAGTCAGGTGCGTGCAAACCCAAAATCATATTGTCTTGTACTGTATAGAGCTTTATAAAGCGTAAGCTCATGAAATTCGCTCAATGCCTGGAAGCAATTCTGCCACATGGACAGAGCAGTCTACAGGGTTTAATAAAGTTTCATTTCTTCATCTTAAACTGCATTCAGCTTCCTATTTTGTGAGTGAAACAAGAATCACCTCACTGACTTTCCCTATAGGCCTCAAATTACCCTCGTACAGTGTTGTGAGAATGATGGGCAGAAATCAGTGATGTTCTGGGGACAGAACATGGGAACACATTTTACAGGCTCATGTGAGAACACAAAGGTTGCCCTGCTTGTGAAAATGTTCATGCCCCTCTGAGGCTGGGACTCAGCAAGGTGCTATCTGCAAAAGTTCTAGGTGGCCACGGATTTGTTTTAATATGTATATTCATTCAGAAAGCCCAAATGATAGAATCGTATTCTCTCTCCCCGCCAGTATTGCAGAGGCCTCATCTGTCCAAATGGGCACAGAGACAAATTTGGCAGTGGTGTTAATGTTTTTCATGTTAGTGATGCTCTTCTCTGGGAGATGCATGTGTGGAAATTTGTGAGTACCTGTGATCGAGTGATTGGAAGAAGGAATCATTTCTAAGTGCTGGTGTGACTGAGAGCGCTGGCGTAGCAATTCTACTCTCACAAAGCCTAGCAATGCCAAGTCTGGCTATTCAAGAGATTGTAAAAGGAAAACTGCCTATTGTGTAAGTGGTGGTGCTGGCATTCGTAGTTGTACTTTTATTAACATATGTGCACCTACTATTGGCTGAACCCTATTGCGTTTTAAAAACAGCTTGCAGATGCTGTTTTGAGGAGCTTAAACTTGTGTTTGTGATTTCTTTCTTTCTTTTTTCCTTTTTTTTTAAAGCAGCAGGAGATTTTAATCATGCTGCAGATTTCACACTTGACAGAAATCACAAAGCATCCCATCTTCAGTCAGTTAAAGAGCTAGAAATGCAGTTTGGCTAAGCTGGTCTAGTTTTAAAGGAGGGATTTCCATCCAGCTGACAAACAGAGGCACACCGGGATAAAAAGCCACTTCAAATCAATAGGGGGATTGGAACAGATTTTTAGATCCCACATCATCATTCTAATCATGTCACTACTAGGGCCCTGTACAACAGTAGGGATCCAACCTTCTGGAGGGATTAGAAAGTAAATTGCCTTCACCTTCATGTTCCTCTCTGTGGGAAAGTATTTTGTTTAATTTCTGTTAAATTTAATTTCTGTTAAATTTACCTGCCACTATTTTCATAGCATGACCCTTTGTTCTCAAACTACAGAACAAGGTAAAAATGAGAGATTGATGAGCCTTACCTTTATCCTTTGTAATTTGAAGTATATTAGAATTACATGCATGAAACTTACATTGAAAGTTCCAGGTCTCTCACATTCACGCTTTCTCTCACTTAGCCCTGGTCTACACTACAAGTTTAGGTCTAGTTTAGCAGCATTAGATTGATTTAATCCTGCACCCGTCCACATGACGAAGCCATTTTTGTCAACTTAAAGGGCTCTTAAAATCAATTTCTGTACTCCTCCTCGACAAGGGGATTAGCGCTGAAATTGTCATCACCGGGTCGAATTTGGGGTAGTGTGGATGCAATTCGATGGTATTGGCTTCCAGGAGCTATCCCAGAGTGCTCCATTGTGACTGCTCTGGTAACAGCACTTTCAACTCAGACGCACAAGCCAAGCACACAGGAAAAGCACCGGGAACTTTTGAATTTCATTTCCTGTTTGGCCAGCGTGGCGAGGTCATCAACAGAGGTGACCATGCAGAGCTCATCAGCACAGGTGACCATGCAGTCCCAGAATCACAAAAGAGCTCCAGCATGGGCTGAACAGGAGGTACTGGATCTGATCACTGTATGGGGAGATGAATCCTTGCTATTAGAACTCCGTTCCAAAAGATGAAATGCCAAAATATTTGAAAAAATCTCCAAGGGCATGAAGGACAGAGGCTATAACAGGGACCCGCAGCAGTGCCATGTCAAACTTAAGGAGTTTAGGCAAGCCTACCAAAAATCCAAAGAGGCAAACAGCTGCTCCGGGTCAGGCCACTTCTATGATGAGCTGCATGCAATTCTAGGAGGTGCCCCTACCAATACCCCACCCCTGTACATGGACTCCTACAAGGGGGTAGTCTCATGCAACAGGGATGAGGATTTTGGGGAAGATGAGGAAGAGGAGGTGGATGAAACCGTTCTCCCTGACAGCCAGGAACTGTTTATCACCCTGGAGCCAATACCCTCCCAACCCTCCCAAGGAGGGCTCCCTGACCTTGAAGGCAGAGAAGGCACCTCTGGTGAGTGTATCTTTGTAAATATAATATATGGTTTAAAAGCAAGCATGTTTAATGATTAATTTTCCCTGAAGACTTGGGATGCATTCATCTGTTAATGTGTCTGGGCATGGAACTGAAATCCTCCAGGGACATCTCAGTGAAGCTCTCCTGAAGGTACTCCCAAAGCCTTATTCTGTCCTCCATGGTAGGACACTTTACCACGCCAGGTCAGTAGCACGTAGTCTGGAATCATTGCATAACAAAACATGGCAGCGTATGGTCCCAGAGTTTGCTTTCATTCAAGCAACATCCGTTCTTTATCTCTCTGTGTTATCCTCAGGAGAGTGATATCATTCATGGTCACCTGGTTGAAATAGTGGAATTTTATTAAGGGGACATTCAGAGGTGGCTGTTCCTGCTGGGCTGTTTGCCTGTGACTGAAAAGAAATCATCCCCACTGTTAGCCATGCAGTGTGGGGAGGGGGGAAGCAATCATCCCAGAGAATTCGGGGGTGGCGGGGGGTGGCAGCGCCCTTGTACCGAAAGCACATGTGCTATGTAATGTTAACAGCTTGGTTCACTGTGCAAGCATCTACCCATTGTTCTCTAAAATGTGTCTTTTTAAATACTACTCTCCCTTTTTTTCCTTCCGCAGCTGCAAATGTTTCAACGCTCCCCCTATCATCTCCGTCCCATAGGCCAACCCAGATAAGAAGGCAGTCGCAATGAAATGTTTTCTGAGCTCATGCAGTCCTCCCGCACTGAAAGAGCTCAGCAGAATGCGTGGGGGCAAGCAATGTCAGAGTCCAGGAAAGCACAAAATGAATGCGAGGACAGGAGGGACGCACGAGAGGAGAGGTAGTGGGATCAAGATGATAGGTGGTGGCAGCGTGATGAGAGGAGGCAGGATGCAATGCTGAGGCTACTGGAGGATCAAACTGATATGCTCCAGCATATGATTGAGCTGCAGGAAAGGCAGCAGGAGCACAGACTGCCGCTGCAGCCCCTGTGTAACCAACCGTCCTCCTCCCCAAGTTCCATAGCCTTCTCACCCAGACGCACAAGAATGCTGCGGGGGGCGGAGAGGACCTACGGGCACTCAACCACTCCACCCCAGAGGACTGCCCAAGCAACAGAAGGATGGCATTCAATAAGTTTTGAAGTGCAATGTGGCCTCATCCTTCCCTCCTCCACCACCCTACCCGGTGCTTCCCTCCTCCCCCACTCCTCCCGGGCTACCTTGGCAGTTACCCCCCTATTTGTGTGACAAATTAATAAAGAATGCATGAATTTGAAACAATTTGAAACAACAATGACTTTATTGCCTTTGCAAGTGGTGATCGAAGGGGGGAGGTTGGTTGGCTTACAGGGAAATAGAGTGAACCAAGGGGGCGGGTTTTCATCAAGGAGAAACAAACAAAACTGTCACACCATAGCCTGGCCAGTCATGAAACTGGTTTTCAAAGCTTCTCTGATGCGCAGCACTCCCTGCTGTGCTCTTCTAACTGCCCTGATGTCTGGCTGTGCATCAGCGGCCAGGTAATTTGCCTCAACCTCTCACCCCACCATAAACGTCTCCCCCTTACTCTCACAGATATTGTGGAGCACACAGCAAGCAGTAATAACAATGTTAATATTGATTTCGCTGAGGTCTAACTGAGTCAGTAAACTGCACCAGCGTGCTTTTAAACATCCAAATGCACATTCTACCACCATTCTGCACTTGCTCATCCTATAGTTGAACAGCTCCTGACTACTGTCCATGGTGCCTGTGTACGGCTTCATGAGCCATGGCATTCAGGCGAAGGCTGGGTCCCCAAGGATAACTATAGGCATTTCAACATCCCCAATGGTTATTTTCTGATCTGGAAAGTAAGTCCCTTCCTGCAGCTGTTCAAAAAGACCAGAGTTCCTGAAGATGCGAGTGTCATGTACCTTTCCTGGTCATTCCACGTTGATGTTGGTGAAATGTCCCTTGTGATCCACCAGTGCTTGCAGCACCATTGAAAAGTACCCCTTTTGGTTTATGTACTGGCTGCCAAGGTGCTACGGTCCCAAGATAGGGGTATGTGTTCCGTCTATTGCTCCACCACAGTTAGGGAATCCCATTGCAGCAAAGCCATCCACTATGACCTGCACATTTCCCAGAGTCACTGCTCTTGATAGCAGCAGCTCAGTGATTGCATTGGCTACTTGGATCACAGCAGCCCCCACAGTAGATTTGCCCACTCCAAATTGATTCCCGACTGACCGGTAGCTGTCTGGCATTGCAAGCTTCCAGAGGCCTATTGCCACTCGCTTGTGAACTGTGAGGGCTGCTCTCATCTTGGTATTCTTGTGCTTCAGGGCAGGGGAAAGCAAGTCACAAAGTTCCATGAAAGTGCCCTTACGCAAAAATTTTGCAGCCACTGGGAATCATCCCAGACCTGCAACACTATGCAGTCCCACCAGTCTGTGCTTGTTTCCCAGGCCCAGAATCAGTGTTCCACGGCATGAGCCTGCCCCATTGCCACCAGGATGTCCAAATTTCCGGGGCCTGTACTTTGAGAAAAGTCTGTGTCCATGTCCTCATCACTCTCTTCACCGCACTGCTGTCGCCTCCTCACCTGCTTTTGCAGGTTCTGGTTCTGAACATACTGCAGGATAATGTGCAAGGTGTTTACAATGCTCATAACTGCTGCAGTGATCTGAGCGTGCTCCATGCTTGCCGTGGTATGGCGTCTGCAGGAGAGCAGAGTTGCAGTGGAAGCGGTGGCTGACGATGGATGCCACGAGAACAGATATTTATAGAGAACGATAAGAGGACCTGCGAGGTGGATTCAGGAGAGCAGAGTTGCAGCCGAAGCGAGAGCCCATGACAGCCAACATGGAGAAATTTGCTATCGAGACAAGAGCAGGAGGGCAGAGTTGCAGCGGAAGCGGTTGTTCGAGGACGACGGTTAGCAGTCCTACTGCACTGTCTGCTGAAAGCAGTATGGTGTCCGCATGGAAAAAAGGCGCGAAACGATTGTCTGCCATTGCTTTCATGGAGGGAGGGAGGGGCAACTGACAACATGTACCCAAAACCAACCGCGACAATGTTTTTGCTCCATCAGGTATTGGGAGCTTAACCCAGAATTCCAATGGGCACTGGAGACTGCTGGAACTGTGGGATAGCTACCCACAGTGCAACGCTCCGAAAGTCTATGCTAGCCACGGTACTGTGGACGCACTCTGCCGACTTAATGCGCTTAGTGGGGACACACACACAATCGACTGTATAAAATTGCTTCCTAAAAAATCGACTTCTATAAATTCAACCTAATTTCATAGTGTAGACATACCCTTAGACTGTGAAACCCAGTCCATTTACTGAGACAGGTATTTCCTATTGGCCTTAGGCCATCATATGATCTCAACAAGAGCTGCTACTTTTAGCTCTGGATAAGTGATGCTCAGGCATGTTGAGGATGAACTCACCATTTTTTGAGAAGTTCAGACATGTCTCACACCTAATGCAGCATTTGTGGCATGTTCCCTGGCTAATCTGCTTCTTTGTAGGTGCCAGCCAGACTGCAGGAGAAAAAGCAAAATCAGTGTGCAAAATGGTAAAATACTATAAAATATTCCCTTGCACCAGGATTTGTGGCAATGTGCTAAATGAAAACTCTCCCACTTTGCTCTCTCTCTCTTCATTGTTCTCTTTGCCACCTCCTCCTATTCTTGGCTTTGCACCTTCTTCCATGCTGTCCTCTTGAACCTGGAACAACCACCCATTTCCATGTGACATGTGCCCTCCCTCTTCAAACTTCTTTTCTGAAACTGCCTATGTTGGTGCCTTCTCTCTTGATGTCTCCCCCTTGTGTCTCAACAGGCTTAAGGTGGGTTTAGCTTTCACAGTTTTGGGGAGGATACTAGGACCCTTGTTACCATATTTGCAGACAGTCAAAGAAAAGCAGCCTGGTATAGGGTGGCTGGGGGCACTGGTCAGGGAGTCAGGTGACCTGAGATCTAGTCTTAGCTCTGCTGTTGACTCACTGTGTTTGATCTTCAATGAGTCACTTCATCTCGTTATGCCTGATTTTCTCCATCTGTGAGATAGGGATCATTTATGCTTGCCCACCTTTACAAATTGCTTTGAGATCTACGTGGGGGTGGAATGCACATACCAGCCCTGACTTCAGCAGGAATTAAGTGAAGCACAGTGAGGGAAAGGGCATTTTTAAAGGATCTAATAAAAACTGTAGCTTGACACTGCAGAACCATGCACTCACCTGGTGTAAATTAGCACTGCTCCGCTGAAGTCAGTAGAACTATACTGATTTACAACAGCTGAGGATCTGGTCCACTATTTATAGTGACCACTATATTACTCCTTTAGTTGAAAAAAAAGGACCTCCAGTGGACAATAATGCCCTCAGCCTCTGCCTATCATATCTGACTGTTAGTCAAGTGTTCAATCTCCTCAGAGCAATAACTTTTCTAGAAGCAATCCTGGCTCCATTCACCAAATGATAAGTATGATGCTGAGATCATGAAAACCTGGCTGCAGTCAGAACTCTGTCATCTTTGCAGAGTCTTGAGCCCTTTCGTAATAGTGCTTCAGGGCTGGATGCAATAACAGATTTAAATATGTCTTAATCCTCTTATGTAATTGGTTAAACACCTCTGTACGTAATGGGTATTAGGGTTAAATTATTCATTACACTGAGAGTTGTATCATGTGGCGCCAGATGCTGCTTTCCTTGAGATTTTTGATTGTGTCGGGCCCTGAACTAAATTCAGTGACTCCGTCAAATTTGATCAGGCTGTAAAAAGGGACCCTGCTGTGTATTAAAATGCATCAGAACACATCCTAGGTTCTGCTAAGCACCTATAAAAGGTTCCCTGAACGTGACTTTATCAGCCATGCTACACCTGACATTTTTCCCTTTCTCAATATTGCTCTTGACTTTTTATACACCATTACTCATCCTACAGGCAAATACTCAACTGATTTCAGTGTGTGTGGGGAAATGAGAGGGAGTTACACAGCAATGTGTAAAGGCTGAGGGCTCGCCAATGCTTAATTTGTGCCAAGGCTTGCCAGGGCTCTGCCCCAGCACCTCTAGACTTGGCAGTACAGAGCCCGGCACCTCTGGGCTTGCCGCATCAGTTTTGAATGTAAAAAAATTGCTTGAGCCTCGGCACTTCTTTCATTACAAATTAAGCACTGGGGCTCTCCCCTTTTATCACTGAATTTTGCAGAAAGATGTCTAAATTAGAGAGAATGTGATCCTGAAGGGACTAAATGCTTTTCTCTGAGGGTTGGAGTTATTCAAAGGCAACAGGGTGTATGAAAATTATTATTGTTACTACTGTGTATTATATATTCCTTCTTAATTTAGTGTATTCTCAAAAGAAAATATATATACTCCATAATTCTACATGGTGCTTTGCAAAGGTGGGGTCCAGTCCTGTATTCCTTCAGTTGCATACCAAGAATTCCCCTTGATTTCAATGGGAGTTTTAAGTTTGCTAAAAATTCAGGATCAGACATACTGATAACACATGTGCTGTGCTGCAAAGAGCTTCCAATCTTGATAAGACCAAACTTGACTCAGGATGACACTTCAAGTGGAAAAGTGAGTGTAAGAAATCATTATATGCATAACATTTCACCCATTCTTCAAATCCCTCTTTAAAACATTTCTTCCTAACTGTCTTTCACATATGAGCTCTCTGAGATCTGTCCTGCTTCACATTTGAGCCACCACCGTCTACAGTGTGTGTCTGAACTGTATTGTCTGTCTTAATTACACTGTTAGGAAGAGGCTTTGTATGTTCGTGCAGCATGTAGGTGCCATGCTCTGTAGTTACCTAACAGAGTCATTACCGCATTAATATCCCATGTAAGATAAATGTGTAGCTTTCTGTAACTGTCTGCCAGGTGCTAATGGTAACCACAAGGGCTGGGTTCAATCTGCCTAAGGATTGTTTTCTAAAAGGAATGAAATTATGACTCAAGCCCCCACCAAGAGTTGTACCTCTACTTCTGTCTCTGGGAAATTAAAATACACCCTCCCTGGACACCTTGGCAGGTACTTCTTCCCCACTTGCAAGAACTGAGGAATCCTTGGGAACAAATAAACCTCACGTACCTTTTATGTGGGGGGGAAAGGGAAAAAACAAAAGCAGCATTTATGTATTTACACTTATACCCATTTCTGCATATGCATACACTGGGTTTTGCCCAGTTTATTGTATCAGGTGTTTGGCCAGCCCCACGGATTAGGTCCAGAACTGTTAGTTACAAAGCAATCCCCATCCACCTAAAATCCCACTGATGGATCCAGTCAGATTTAGTGTTAGTCAGTTTTGACACGGGGTGGCTATTCCCAACTTGTCTGCTCCAGTCCAGAGAAGTTCACACCAGGCATGGCAGATTCTTCCCAAAGTGGGGAGGCCACAAAGCCCTGCTCACTCCGTGGCCCTGCCCCTACTCTTACCCTTACCCTTACCCCTCCCCCTCCTCCTCTTTCCTGGTCCAAGCTGAAAGCTGGACCAGGGAGCCTGGGCCCCTCCACCTGACTGGGTGCGGAGTCCCGGTAGCAGCCCCTGGCCCATCTCCCTGCGCCTTGGGCACCCTGCCCAGGGCAAGTAGAGGGTCCATGGCTCTCCACAGCTGCCCGCGTGGCTCTTACCCTGATCCGGCTCTGGCTTCTTGCCTGGCTGGGGGGTGAGGTAGCGGGGGTCTAAGAGCCACAGCCTGACCATAGTAAGATCCATCCAGGCAGCTGTGGGGAGCCGCAGACTCTCCACCTGCCCTGGATGGGGGACCTGAGGTGTGGGGACACGGGCCGGCCTGCTCTTGAGCCCCCCACCCTGGGCAGGTGAAGGGTCCGCAGCTGCCCAGGCTCCCCAGGCCAGGCTCCAGCTTCTAGCCTGGCTGGGGGGTAGGGCCTCAGGAGGAAGAGGAAGGGCAGGGGTCCAGCCCAGTGGTGAAAAGTGGGAGGGCATGGCGCCTTGGCCACCCTGTTCCAGCGCCCCTGGTTCACTCATTAGGTCCCACTTTGATGCAACTAGTTGGTCCAGATCTGTGACATTGGATCTGCGACTGCTGATCTGGTCAGGCCTTGTTGGGAACATTAGCTCTGTACCGCCACCATCTGCCTTGGCGCTGTGAAGTCAGTTCTCCACCGCTGGTCCAGGCAAAACATTGTTGCCACTGTTGGGCTGGTTGGACCTTGCTGCAAAGCCAGTTCTTCTCTTCTTTGCTGCTGCCAGTTTGGTTTGGTCCAGTCCCACAGAATCTCCAGATGGGGAACCCTGAGCGAAAAAGGACTTGGACAGAGTCCCTGGGATAGAGCTCCTGGTCTCTGAACAGAACCCTTTGCTCTCTCTTCTTTGAACCCAAATCCCATTCCCCAACCAGAGTCCATTCTCTGTAAACTCAGGGTGACCCATTTATTCCCGGGCATATCTTGCACAATTCTTTTGCCCTTTCATAAGTACTGACACAGTAACAATGATCATTTATTATTGGCATAATCATAGCACCTAGGAGACATAGTGAGGGACCAGAACCTCATTGTGCTAGGTGCTGTATAAACAAAGAACAAAAAGACCATTCCTTCCTCAAATAGCTTACAGTGTAACTATAAGACAAGATAAGGTAGAGGGGTGCAGACATATATCTGGGGAGTCTAAGGAAACTAAGACAATATTAGTCAGTATGATTGGCCATGGTATTTATCACCAGTTATACAATCATAATAGACAAATCTCAGCTAAAGCAACAAAACACTGTATCTGGAACTATGGATAAACAACATAATTTATATAATAAGGCTAGCTAGATTAAAACAAGTGTGAGTATGCCTACCCAAGCTGCAAAGCACAACTCCAACTGCAGTGTATCCATACCCTTGGAAATGAAGACGTTACTGCTGCTGAGAGAGTGCTCTCCAGAACTTTGGTGGTCCATGGACCACTGTTTGAGAAGCACTGCTTTAAAGCACCTACTGTACTGAATTGTATTGTCTCTTTGAACTAAGCCCTTAAACGTCCATGGAGTTTTATAACAATGTTTATAGCCACATGGAGCTCAGTCAGATGCATCTGGAGCCAATCAAACGCTTCCCTAATGAAATATATAATGGTAACCCTAGAACGAGATTTAAAAATACACACATATTTTGGGCAATTTCTTTGATGGAAGGCTAGAGTCCTGAGGACTGGAAAGTGACAAACATTACACTATTATTCTTAAAGTGGCCACAGGACTCAGTAAGCAATAAAACACGCATGATCAACTGTGTCGGAAATAGTATAGTCAATGCTGCAGGATTTAATGGAGGTTGGGGGGGGTGGAAGGAAGGGGCATTTCTGTAATGTGTAATTTGATTAAAGACGAGAACAAGTTTAATGGATTTTTGGCACAGGGGAGGTCTTGTTCAAATGAATTCCTCAGAATTCTTTGAAGGTTTTGGGCCTCACCCTGTTCCCATTGAAGTCAAGGGGAAATTTGCAATTTATCTCAACAGGAGCAAGGCTGAGTTAATTGTTTATTGCGTCATAGGAAACAAATAGGACACAGTTACTGATATTTCTTTAGACTGCAGATGGAAAGGTAAGGATTGTTTTTCTTCTTGCTTTTTACTATGTCTATGCCTGCTAGTGCAGCAGGAAAGGGGTGAAAACTGGCTCCATGGAAGTCAATGGTATCCCTTATTTTTAGAGGCTTATGGCTCACCCATAAACATTTTGCCCCCAAATGAAAGCTGGAGTGGAAAGGCTGTTTGTCCATTGTTGAACTGCTTTGGTGCTAGACTTCTGTGGCATGTTAGATTGTAATGACATTAATTACAGTGCAGACATTTCATTGAAATATCAGACATATTAGATACAGGTGTCACCATTCTTGGAGGCAACTTTTGCCTCATATGCCAGTTTCTTTAGGCAGCAATGAAGAAGTGCAGTTACATCTGTGTAAAGGGAAACACAAAATACGTGACAGTGCTGGGAGTACAAACACACAAAGCCCTTTCCTCAGGCACAAGCATCCTCAGTCTAAAGTCCTGCTTGTTATCCATATCTTTTCCTAAAAACACTTTTTTCAGTAAATATAGAGCCAATGAAAGCCCCAGCTTGAAGGCCCTGGAATAGAAGGTGTGTATCCCTAAAACATGCGTAGCATCAGTAGGAGCATGGCTAGATTCCCCCACAGGGCCTGTTGCCAGTGTGCCCCAACTCTGGTCAGGTAGGCTTGCCCTTGGGTATGTCCAGATACCTTAGTCTCCAGGGTCTTCTCAGTATCTGAGCTGGCTGTTGAACACTTAACATGAGACATCTTAAAGAGGCATGATTTTCAGAAAAAGCTGAGAAACCACCCACTGACAAAAAGTGGGCACCTTTACAGGGGCCTCAAGTTGGACACCCAAAAACCACCAGTCACTTTTGAAAATCTTGGCCAGAGAGGTAAAGTGACACCTAAAGTAAAACAGCAAAGTCAATGGCAATATCAGGAGAAGCCCACAAGTCCCCCAGGCCTTTTTCCCAACACAATTAAATATAACTTTTTTGTCTGTTGCTAAAATACAGTCCATAAATTATGTGAATTAAACTATTGCATTTAAGATGTTGAGGTGTGGGTCATAATATCATGACTGGTGGTATAGACAATGAAAAAGAACAATGATAATAGGGTCTTTGGTATGTGGATGTTTAGTGGGATTGGCAACCAGACAAGGACGAAGTAAAGTAGCCTTCATGGAGTAATAAGCATGAGGGAAAAGAAAAAAAAAATGTGGGGTATACACTGTAACTATATAATATACTAGAACATGTGCTCAGTAGGGAGGTTTTCTGTGAAGAAAATCTCTGAATCCATTAATCTGGTATATAGCTGTAGAAAAAGAAGGCAAATGGTATATGGAGATGCAGGAACAGATGAGGGAAAAGCACAAATGCCAGAGGGTGACACTATTCTAGTGTAAGACACTGGTGGATGAGTCTTCTCTTGATCACTACATTCAGGACTGGTTCACATTTCAAAGAACAGTACCAGTGATAGGTGAATATCTCAAAGACATTGGGAAAGAGGTGCTAGGACAGTGAGGCCTATAGCAATGTAGAAGGGGGAAGTTGAACATGAGCAGGCTTCGTGTGTCAATGACCTTCTCCATCTGCTAATTTTTTTATCCTTATAAATAATCACAGGGTGGGATGAGCGCTAGAATTCCTGCTTCCATCACCAAACAAACAAATTAACAAACAAAAAGCAATCCTTTTAGCAGTCCCTGGACTTAACCTAGACTCAGGTGCATTTGGGATGAGATGTAAAACCGAAGTCCTGATCTCTTGTGATCACCACAGTTCTCATGGCACTTTTTTTTTTTAATAGGAGTGTTGTCCCATATGTCCCGGGACACATTCGGTGTGAATAATTACATTCTGCCAACCTGAAAATTCTCAATATGTTTTCATTTTGATACGGTATTCCTCACCTGTCAGACCCGGGGTCAGTGTTGCTGTGTGCTGTTAAATAGCTGTAGTGTGAGTTGAGATGATTTCTTAGACAGTAGAACTTTCATTAACATCTAACAGAGAAAACAGAATATGGAATTTGAGGATCCTGAAAGATGAATTTTGTCCTTTGGCATGAAAAACATAAGAACATAAGAATGGCCATACTGGGTCAGACCAAAGGTCCATCTAGCCCAGTATCCTGTCCTCTGACAGTGGCCAATGCCAAGTGCCCAGAGGAAATGAACAGAACAGGTGATCCATCCCCTGTCTCCCATTCCCAGCTTCTGGAAAACAGAGGCTAGGGACACCATCCCTGCCCATCCTGGCTAATAGCCATTGATGGACCTATCCTCCATGAATTTATCTAGTTCTTTTTTGAACCCTGTTATAAATCTAAGGTTATCATGATGATTTTATTATTTGTTTTACATGGATGGCACGTAGAAACTTGGTGTAAAATCTTGGCTTCCATTGAAGTCTGTAACAAAACTACCATTGACTTAAATGGGGCCAGGATTTCATTTCTAGTGCTTGATCCTGAGCCCATTGAAGTCAATGGCAAAGCTGCCATTGATTTTAATGGTGCAGGACCTTGGCCTTCATCGGTTAAAAACACACAAGCCCCTATTAATTTCCTTTCTCCTACAGCTTTTTTTTTTTTTTTTTCAGGAAGGGCCCTCTAAAGAGAAAACATTCTGTCTATTATGTTACTTAGTCCTAGCTGCTGAGATAAGTATAGGGTTAGATTAAATCATAAGCACGATAAGGCCTCTGCCTAGGGTCCCAGCTGCTGGAGTCATGTGATTGCATCAGAAGACAAGATTTCCTTTTTATTTAAAAAAAGCAGCAGCAGCAAGTGTCTGGCCCTCCTGTTTGGGAAGAAAAGTCTGAAAACATGACTGCAGAGTAACTGATGCAAAAGCATCTGCCTGAAAATACAGACATCCTGGAAAAATAGCTCTGAAATGTGTGAGCTGCCCCGTGCATCTTAACAGGGTGCTAAATTCAAGTATCTCTGCTTATTCTGGTAGCCAGCAGGAGATTCTGTGTGGTAGGACTGGGGGAGTGCAGGAGGCCAGGTCTACTCACCCGATCAGATATAACCCAGCATCTGTACAGATACACCTCATTACTGTGACCCCTGCCTCTCTGGAGGGAAGAGTAGACCCCTGCTGCTCCTGAGGGGAACCCCTGCTGCCACGCCTTGATGAGAAAGGAGCCTGTGCCACTTCCCCTGCTTCTAACATATGGATGGGAGAAGGGCCCCCTGCCAACACGACTCCAATTGAGGGAGTGGGGATGCTTTTGGTGACATTTCTAGGGCAGCAGATTGGCTTGATCCAGGCCTGCTCCTGCATTACTCTTAATGGAGATTCCTCCTCATCACTTAAACCAAAGAGTTACGATGTGGGCCTGCCTGCATGGAGCTCATTGCAGGATCATAGGCTAAATCACACCCATTTCTTGGATGGGAAGGTTTGTCTGTGGCTGTTTCTACACTACAGAGCCAATACCAGCATAAAGAAAAGGAGTACTTGTGGCACCTTAGAGACTAACCAATTTATTTGAGCATGAGCTTTCGTGAGCCACAGCTCACTTCATCAGATGTGTACCGTGGAAACTGCAGCAGACTTTATATACACACAGAGAATATGAAACAATACCTCCTCCCACCCCACTGTCCTGCTGGTAATAGCTTATCTAAAGTGATCAACAGGTGGGCCATTTCCTGCACAAATCCAGGTTTTCTCACCCTCCACCCCCCCACACAAATTCACTCTCCTGCTGGTGCTAGCCCATCCAAAGTGACAACTCTTTACATAATCAAGTCGGGCTATTTCCTGCATAGATCCAGGTTTTCTCACATCCCCCCCACCCCCATACACACACAAACTCACTCTCCTGCTGGTAATAGCTCATCTAAACTGACCACTCTCCAAGTTTAAATCCAAGTTAAACCAGAATATCTGGGGGGGGGGGGTAGGAAAAAACAAGAGGAAACAGGCTATCTTGCATAATGACTTAGCCACTCCCAGTCTCTATTTAAGCCTAAATTAATAGTATCCAATTTGCAAATGAATTCCAATTCAGCAGTTTCTCGCTGGAGTCTGGATTTGAAGTTTTTTTGTTTTAAGATAGCGACCTTCATGTCTGTGATTGCGTGACCAGAGAGATTGAAGTGTTCTCCGACTGGTTTATGAATGTTATAATTCTTGACATCTGATTTGTGTCCATTTATTCTTTTACGTAGAGACTGTCCAGTTTGACCAATGTACATAGCAGAGGGGCATTGCTGGTACATGATGGCATATATCACATTGGTGGATGTGCAGGTGAACGAGCCTCTGATAGTGTGGCTGATGTTATTAGGCCCTGTGATGGTGTCCCCTGAATAGATATGTGGGCACAATTGGCAACGGGCTTTGTTGCAAGGATAAGTTCCTGGGTTAGTGGTTCTGTTGTGTGGTATGTGGTTGTTGGTGAGTATTTGCTTCAGGTTGCGGGGCTGTCTGTAGGCAAGGACTGGCCTGTCTCCCAAGACTTGTGAGAGTGTTGGGTCATCCTTTAGGATAGGTTGTAGATCCTTAATAATGCGTTGGAGGGGTTTTAGTTGGGGGCTGAAGGTGACCGCTAGTGGCGTTCTGTTATTTTCTTTGTTAGGCCTGTCCTGTAGTAGGTAACTTCTGGGAACTCTTCTGGCTCTATCAATCTGTTTCTTTACTTCTGCAGGTGGGTATTGTAGTTGTAAGAAAGCTTGACAGAGATCTTGTAGGTGTTTGTCTCTGTCTGAGGGGTTGGAGCAAATGCGGTTGTATCGCAGAGCTTGGCTGTAGACGATGGATCGTGTGGTGTGGTCAGGGTGAAAGCTGGAGGCATGCAGGTAGGAATAGCGGTCAGTAGGTTTCCGGTATAGGGTGGTGTTTATGTGGCCATTGTTTATTAGCACTGTAGTGTCCAGGAAGTGGATCTCTTGTGTGGACTGGACCAGGCTGAGGTTGGTGGTGGGATGGAAATTGTTGAAATCATGGTGGAATTCCTCAAGGGCTTCTTTTCCATGGGTCCAGATGATGAAGATGTCATCAATATAGCGCAAGTAGAGTAGGGGCTTTAGGGGACGAGAGCTGAGGAAGCGTTGTTCTAAATCAGCCATAAAAATGTTGGCATACTGTGGGGCCATGCGGGTACCCATAGCAGTGCCGCTGATCTGAAGGTATACATTGTCCCCAAATGTGAAATAGTTATGGGTAAGGACAAAGTCACAAAGTTCAGCCACCAGGTTAGCCGTGACATTATCGGGGATAGTGTTCCTGACGGCCTGTAGTCCATCTTTGTGTGGAATGTTGGTGTAGAGGGCTTCTACATCCATAGTAGCCAGGATGGTGTTATCAGGAAGATCACCGATGGATTGAAGTTTCCTATGGAAGTCAGTGGTGTCTCGAAGGTAGCTGGGAGTGCTGGTAGCGTAGGGCCTGAGGAGGGAGTCTACATAGCCAGACAATCCTGCTGTCAGGGTGCCAATGCCTGAGATGATGGGGCGCCCAGGATTTCCAGGTTTATGGATCTTGGGTAGTAGATAGAATATCCCAGGTTGGGGTTCCAGGGGTGTGTCTGTGCGGATTTGATCTTGTGCTTTTTCAGGAAGTTTCTTGAGCAAATGCTGTAGTTGCTTTTGGTAACTCTCAGTGGGATCATAGGGTAATGGCTTGTAGAAACTCCTGTTGGAGAGCTGCCTAGCAGCCTCTTGTTCATATTCCGACCTATTCATGATGACAACAGCACCTCCTTTGTCAGCCTTTTTGATTATGATGTCAGAGTTGTTTCTGAGGCTGTGGATGGCATTGCGTTCCGCATGGCTGAGGTTATGGGGCAAGTGATGCTGCTTTTCCACAATTTCAGCCCGTGCACGTCGGCGGAAGCACTCTATGTAGAAGTCCAGTCTGCTGTTTCGACCTTCAGGAGGAGTCCATCTAGAATCCCTCTTTCTGTAGTGTTGGCAGGGAGACCTCTGTGGATTAGTATGTTGTTCAGAGGTATTTTGGAAATATTCCTTGAGACGGAGACGTCGAAAATAGGATTCTAGGTCACCACAGAACTGTATCATGTTCGTGGGGGTGGAGGGGCAGAAGGAGAGGCCCCGAGATAGAACAGCTGCTTCTGCTGGGCTGAGAGTATAGTTGGATAGGTTAACAATATTGCTAGGTGGGGTGAGGGAACCATTGCTGTGGCCCCTTGTAGCATGTAGTAGTTTAGAAAGTTTAGTGTCCTTTTTCTTTTGTAGAGAAGCAAAGTGTGCATTGTAAATGGCTTGTCTAGTTTTAGTAAAATCCAGCCACGAGGAAGTTTGTGTGGAAGGTTGGTTCTTTATAGCTGTTCTGTGTAGCTATGCTGACATAACCCTATAGTGCAGACACAGTCTGTACTGATGGAAGGGGTTTTGCCATCTGTGTAGGAACGCTGCCTCCCCAAACTAAATTAGCTACGTTGAGGGAAGCACTCTTCTATTGACAGAGCTGCATCTACACCCTGGGTTAGCTCAGCATAGCTATGTCAGTCGGGGTGTAGACTTTTCACCCACCCCTGACTGACATAGCTTTGTCAACCTAACTTTTAAGTATAGGCCAAGCCTGTGTACCTGTGTTTGTATAGTATGGTTAGTATCCTGCTCTGCAGTTAAAAAAGTTAAGATCCTGTCGAATGTTCCAGGGTAGCTATTTTTATCCCACTGTCTCTATCTCTGTTGCAAAGAGTGCACATGCTAGATGATTATCAAATGAGCTTTCAGCACAAATAACAGTAGTGCCACCCTCAAGAGATAAAAAATCATGAGTCAGACACCCAAAAATCATGAGTGGTCCCAAAACTCATGAGATTTTTTTAAAAAAAACTTCAAATCATGTTTTTTTACTCAGTCGTGTGACTTTTAAACTCCCACGTCAATGTATGCCTGATGATTTCAGACTGAAAAGTCAACCTTTCATGAACATAAAACACCTAGCCACACAGATGGAGACTCCACTTATTCTCTCTTCACCCCTAAGATAACAGAACTGCCATCCATATCCTATTACTGTCTTCACTCTCTCCCCTCCTAATGTATTTCCTTTGATAAAAGAAGGGCTGGAAGGCAAATGGTTTGCAAACCACTGATCTAATTCATGCATCATGATCCCCACTTGCATATAGAATTTATATTTCTTTTTTGGGTTGGTAAGTTACAGATAAGACATATTGTAGAACTTTAAACTTATATCAATCATTCATATAAGCGATAATGTCACAGTAAAACTTAATATGCGATTGGTTTAGCCTTTTGTGAGAAACAACACTTCCCTCACTCCTCAACACAAACGCACACACTCTCTCTCTCTCCTCCTTTCCCGCCCCACCTCAGCTGAGACTAGGCATCACTCTGCTGCCGTCCTGCCTCCCCTTGCTCCAGACCCTCCCCCTCTGCTCCCCTCCTCACCCTGTCCTGCCTCCCCCTGTTCCAGACCCTCCCCCATGCTTCTCTCCCCACCCTATCCTGCCTCCCTTTCCTTCAGACCCTCCCGCTCTGCTCCCATCCCCAGCCTGTCCTGTCTCCCCCTGCTATGGAACCACTTCCACACCTCACAGTCCCCTACAACTCCTAAATCTGGATCCTGCTCTCCCAGTGCCTTGCTCCCCCTCATTCTTCCCACCCATCTTTCACCGAGTCTCTGCTGCTTCTCACAATTCCAGTCTCCTGTTTACCTCCTCCCACCCCGAACCACAGTGTGGGAGCCATTTTGCCTGTAGGCATCGCCTCAAACTCAATGAAGACTGTGGGAGGTAGCAGCCAACTTTATTAAGGTCAGCCTCACTTCCACATGCAGATAGCCTGGCTTCATCCCCACTGACAGTAATAGGAGATGGTCACCATTTTGAATAAGGGGAAGTTCATAAATTGGCAGCCTTTCATTATGTTTCATCAGTAATCTCTCTGGAGTCCAGGGAGATTACTGATGAACCCGGGAAGCTGAATAGCACATACCACTTTCTCAGCCACCCCAGAACCTGCATGGGGCATAATAAAGCCAAAACGTCCCCTGCCAAACCCTCAACCGGGTGGCCGGTGGCAGCAGCAGCGCCAGGGGAGGCTGAGTCTTCCCTGGGCTACTATACCCACTGCCCAGGATAACACATTTAATTCTTTTAGATAAATTCATATTGGCTCCTTCCCCCCAAAAGGGGGAAGGGACAATGTCTTAACGATTTCAAAGTGGCGGGCACATGACTAAGGTGCAAGTAATAACAAATCAGGCTTTTTGAGAAATGTTCACTATGAAATTTACAAATGTCTGTATTTGAGGCTTTCAAATTTAGTTTCAAATTCACTGAAGTGGCCTGATTTCTTTTTTCTTTTCTTTGATTTTTTTTTGGAGCGGGGGAAACGGATTTTCTGATATTAGGAACTAGTCCTGTTTTTGAGTGAAAAACTTTTAATTTCAGAATTTGACATTTCATTTGGACTGAGATGAACTTTTGCAATAAAACCTGAAAGGAGTTTTTGCTCAGTATATGGTATCGTAATATTTTAGTCAAATAAGGGATGGCTACACACTACTTCTGTCTTCATTTAGCTCAGTAAGCTATCGCTCTCTTTCTTTTTTGTATGGAGGATGAAATTATCTCCATGTGAACTCTATGGGTAAGTGTGATGGGGTTTTCAAACCCCACCCTGGGCTAGAAGGGGTTAAAGAACAGTACTGGTCCCAGGTAGCCCCACCTTTGCCCACCTACACAGCAGTTAAACACTTGTGTCTGGCCTGATTTAGCTGACTCAGGCTCACAGGGCTTGGGCTGCAAAATTGCTGTGTAGACCAGGGATTGGCAACCTTTGACATGCGGCCTGTCAGGGAAAGCCGCTGGGGGGCTGGGATGTTTTGTTTACCTGCAGCGTCCACAGGTTCGGCCGATCGCAGCTCCCACTGGCTGAGGTTCGCCGTCCCAGGCCAAGGGGGGCTGCGAGAAGTGGTGACCAGCACATCCCTCGGCCCACACTGCTTCCCACAGCCCCCATTGGCCTGGGATGGCAAAGCCCAGCCAGTAGGAGCTGCGATCGGCCGAACCTGTGGATGCTGCAGGTAAACAAACCGTCCCAGCCCGCCAGTGGCTTTCCCTGACGGGCCACGGGCCAAAGGTTGCTGATTCCTAATGTAAATGTTTTGGAGCCTGAGCTCTGGATCTCTGCAAGGCAGGCGGTTCCTAGAGTCCAGTTCCAGCCGAAACGCAAATGTCTGCATAGCATATTTTAGCCCCATGAGCCCTACAAGCCTGAGTCAGCTGACTTGGGTCAGCCATGGCCATGCCATGGGTCTTTTATTCCAGTGTAGATACATCCTTTGTGGGTGGAGTGTAGAAGGGTTACCGAGCTGAAATTCAGCCCCTAGCCAAGCATCAGGTTTTGCATAGGTTATGTGCCTCTTTGCTTGCAGCTTTGCTTCCTGCTGGGTGGAATGCAGGCTACAACCCTCCGCCACCAATTGCGCAGGTTGTTGGGGCCACTCTGGAGCCATATAAATGTGGCTCTGTGGCGCACCACTGGCCCACCTTGGGGCAATTCCATTGTGGGCTTCCATACCAGCCTAGTTGGGTCTGGCACTGAGGCCCTTTCCATGTTATTTAGCAGGTATAGCTGCTTTTCCTGTGGCTCCCCCTACCCACTCATTCCCAAGGAGTGGGAGAGCTTTGCATTTGCTCTCTACACTGCAGGTGAATTTCACCCTAAGAGCAGCAGTTCTGTATTTCCTTTTATTGTTTTGAAATTTCCCTCCAGTGAATGCAATTCTAACTCTAATCCCTTCCATATCTCCCTGTTTGGAAATTGGATGTCAGATCAAACGATTTTTATATTTAACTCAGAGATCTTACCTGACACAAGTTTCAGAAAACACGCTTTGAAATCCTCCTTCTGAGAGCTTAGAAATTTTGAGCCACTTAGTGTCAAATCAAGAAGTGATTCTGAGTTGAGATTTCCAATATCTTGGTGACTAGCCCAGGAGGGTTCCTGCTTTTCAAATACAGATAGACCCATTACCGTGATTTTCTTTTGGAACTGTAAAATTCAAAGTGACAGTCTGAAATTAGGTGTCATACTCGTAGATGTTTCCAAAGAGAGGCCACTTAGGGTCTGAAGCCAGTGAAATACAAATGCTTTTTTCTTGTCTCAGGTCTGTGTGGTACAATTCGTTATATGAACAGAGTAGAAGTATAATTCTGGTAAACAATTGATGGCGCAGAGATTTACTGAAACAAATCTTGATTCCTCAGAGCCTGACTTTGATTTTGGTTATGTGTATGTTGCAGTAATGCTCAGGGACCCCAATCACAATTGGGGCACTTCAAGCTAGTTGTGTATAAATACATATAAAGACACAAATTGAAATCCTGGCCCCACTGAAGTCAAAGGCAAAATTCCCGTTGACTTCACCGGGGCCAAGATTTCACCCACAGTTCTTATCCTAAAGAGCTTACAATATTCAGTCAAAGGAAGTACCAGGCACTCAGCATTTTGCAGAACTGGGTCCTTATTTAACATAATGAATAAATAGGTGTCCAAATATATGGGTGAATAATCCCTACTTTCTTTTCTGACTTATGGACTATATGGAATTTTAGGCTTGTAATAATAATACTTTGCACTTATATTGATCTGGATCTATCTTTTTAACCATAGATCTCAAGTCACTTTAAAAATTGGATATCATCAATTTACATTGAAGATAAGTGAGGCACAGAGAGTTTACATGACTTCTCCACAGTCATACAGCAAATCTATAGAAGACTAGACTAGAACCCACCTCTTATTATTCACAGTCCTGTGTTGTAGTTTCCCTTGTAATGTACCCACCATATAGTGTCAGTTTTTGAAGATGTTATTTTACATGTGAATGTATAAAGTCAGGGACTAAAATCCCATCTGATAATATTCTATACTTAGAATCATAGGACTGGTAGGGACCTCAAGAGGTCATCTAGTCCAGTCCCCTGCACTCATGGCAGGACTAAGTATTATCTAGACCATCCCTATTGCAATAGAAATCTTTACATATACAAGCAATGTGTATGTTACTGAGAGCAATGCAGTGCGTGGTGGATGAATTTCAAATGATTTGGAGGTTCATTTTGGTGTAGATAAGTACCAGAAATGGGCCCAAAACACAAAGTTCAGATCTGGATACAAACATCTTCAGTGTTCAGGGGGGTTAGAGGTTTGGAACCCATCTCAAATATCCCCTCCTCGCCCCTCTCAGATTTTAGATCCATGTTCCCTCGATACCTAATGTTAAAAGTTTCATGTGAATGGCTTACATTATAATGTTTTTACTGAGAGTGAAGCCCCAAGTGTTTTGAGAGGAAGGGCACACTTTATAAATATCTAAAATTACTTTGTTTTATAATTACCCATACCTCCTGTGTCTGGAAAACCCGTGAGAACAATCTATTCAGTGAGGTTTCCGATGCTTCCTGCCAAAATACTGCAAGAGCATCATTTCTCATGGTATTTTTTCAATTCTGTTTCCAGACTCATCTGTAATCCAGAAGTGCAGAGGCAGCATGGAAATGAGAAATAGTTGGAAAAAGGAGGAGTTCACCAAACAGCTCAGAACCTTCAGAATAAATCGGTGCTGTTTCAGTTCTTGAAAAGCAAAAAGTTTAGGTGGGGTTTGATTTTCTTTCCCAAACTTTTCCCTCTCTAAAGCAAACTTTATTAGGACTCATGACTATGAAGACTTCCAGTTTGAATTTTTATATAAGTGACAGATTCTCCTTTTGGAGATTCAGCCTAAAGGATGGCCCCGTCAGAAAAATGGCCATACAAATAGCAGTGTGGGTTCCCACATTTATTGTCTCTGTGACTCTAAAGAAAATGTGCTCACTTGACAAGTAAAAATGTGTTTTCTAAATACCAGCCCTGCCCCACTCATGTTGGGATCAGAAAGACAAGCTGGGTTCTTTCCTTCTTATGCATCCTCACCAGTGATAAAGGTTCAGCGGGTCAATACCTGTATAACTTCAGGGGGTCAGGCTTTGAGTTAGTCTAATCTCCTCTGAGAACTCATTCCATAGACAAACCTCTTCATCCAAGAGCTCTTTATTTCCAGCTCTCGAATGCTTCATTCTGGGCTATTATTTCAGGGAAGCACAGCTATCTATGAGAGTCATACAGATGCAGTTGCTGATGTAGAGCCATTGTAATGCTGTGCTCTCCACTTCACCTATGTCATTTAAATGTATATAGTTCCCATAATGTGTAGGAAAAAAGCTGCATAAACATGAGGGACTTCAATTTGGTGACATGTGCTGGAAGTCTCATACTGCTAGTACTGAAACATCTTGGAATTTCTAAATATTATAGAACACAATTTCCAAACTCAAAACGTAAAGAATATAAGAACAGCCATATTGGGTCAGACCAAAGGTCCATCTAGCTCAGTATCCTGTCTTCCGACAGTGGCCAATGCCAAGTGCCCAGAGGAAATGAACAGAACAGGTAATCATCAAGTTATCCATCCCCTGTCTCCCATTCCCAGCTTCTGGAAAACAGAGGCTAGGGACACCATCCCTGCCCATCCTGGCTAATAGCCATTGATGGACCTATCCTCCATGAACTTATCTAATTCTTTTTTGAACCCCGTTATAGTCTTGGCCTTCATAACATCCTCTGGCAAGGAATTCCACAGATTGACCATGCGTTGTGTGAAGAAAGACTTCCTTTTGTTTCTTTTAAACCTGCTGCCTATTAATTTTATTTGGTGACCCCTAGTTCTTGTATTATAAGAAGGAGTAAATAACACTTCCTTATCTACTTTGTCCACACTAGTCATTATTTTATAGACCTCAATCATATGCCCTCTTAGTCATCTCTTTTCCAAGATGAAAAGACCCAGTCTTATTAATCTCTCCTCATATGGAAGCCGTTCTGTACCCCTAATAATTTTTGTTGCCCTTTTCTGAACCTTTTCCAATTGCAATATATCTTTTTTCCGACCACATCTGCATGCAGTATTCAAGATATGGACGTATCATGGATTTATATAGAAGCAATATGATATTTTCTGTCTTCTTAATGGTTCCCAACATTCTGTTTACTTTTTTGACTGCTGCTGCACATTGAGTGGATATTTTCAGAGAACTAGCCACCATGACTCCAAGATCTCTTTCTTGAGTGGTAACAGCTAATTTAGACCCCATCATTTTATGTGTATAGTTGGGATTATGTTTTCCAGTGTGCATTACTTTGCATTTATCAACATTGAATTTCATCTGCCATTTTCTTGCTCAGTCACCCAGTTTTGAGAGATCCTTTTGTAGCTCTTCACAGTCTGCCTCGGACTGAACTATCTTGAGTAGGTTTGTATCATCTGCAAATTTTGCCACCTCACTGTTTACCGCTTTTTCCAGATCATTTATGAATATGTTAAATAGGACTGGTTCCAGTACAGACCCTGGGGGACACCACTATTTACCTCTCTCCATTCTGAAAATTGACCATTTATTCCTACCCTTTGTTTCCTATCTTTTAATCCATGAGAGGACTTCCCTCTTATCCCCTGACAGCTTACTTTGCTTAAGAGCCTTTGCTGAAGGACCTTGTCAAAGGCTTTCTGAATATCTAAGTTCATTATATCCACTGGATCCCCCTTGTCCACATTATTGTTGACCCTTTCAAAGAATTCTAGTAGATTGATGATGCATGATTTCCCTTTACAAAAAACACGTTGACTCTTTCCCAACAAATTATGTTCATCTATGTGTCTGACAATTTTGTTCTTTACTATAGTTTCAACCAGTTTGCCCGGTACTGAAGACAGACTTACCGGCCTGTAATTGCCGGGATCACCTGTGGAGCCCTTTTTAAAAATTGGTGTCATATTAGCTATCCTCCATCATTTGGTACAGAAGCTGATTTAAATGATAGGTTACAAACTACAGTTAGTAGTACTGAAATTTCACATTTGAGTTCCTTCAGAACTCTTGGGTGAATACCATCTGGTCCTGGTGACTTCTTATTGTTTATTCTATCAATTTGTTCAAAAACCTCCTCTAATGACACCTCAATCTGGGACAGTTCCTCAGATTTGTTACCTAAAAGGAATGGCTCAGATTTGGGAATCTCCCTCACTTCCTCAGCTGTGAAGACCAATGCAAAGAATTAATTTAGTTTCTCCCCTGTGGCCTTATCATCTCTGAGTGCAGCTTTAGCATCTTGATCACCCAGTGGCCCCACTGGTTGTTTAGCAGGCTTCCTGCTTCTGATGTACTTAAAAAAAATTGCTATTGCTTTTTGAGTCTTTGGCTAGCTGTTCTTCAAATCCTTTTTTGGCCTTCCTAATTATATTTTTACAGTCTTAATTTTCCAGAGTCTATGTTCCTTTCAATTTTCTCACTGGCATTTAACTTCCACTTTTCAAAGGATGCCTTTTTGTCTCTCACTGCCTTTTTTACTTTGTTGTTTAGCCACGTTGGCACTTTTTTGGTTCTCTTACTATGGTTTTTATTTTGGGGTATATATTTAAGTTGAGCCTCTGTTATGGTGTCATTAAAAAGTTTCCATGCAGCTTGCAGGGATTTCACTTTTGGCACTGTACCTTTTAATTTCTGTTTAAATAACCGCCTCATTTTTGTGTAGTTCCCCTTTCTGAAATTAAATGCTACAGTGTTGGGCTGCTGTGATGTTTTCCCCACCACAGAGATGTTAAATTCAATTATATTGTGGTCACAATTACCAAGTGGTCCAGCTATATTCCCCTCTTGGACCAGATCCTGTGCTCCACTTAGGACTAAAGCAAGAATTGCCTCTCCTCTGCCTCTTCCAGGACTAGCTGCTCCAAGAAGCAGTCATTTAAGGTGTCAAGAAACTTTACCTCTGCATCCTGTCCTGAGGTGTCATGTGCCCAGGCAATATGGGGATATTTGAAATCCCCCATTACTATTGAGTTTTTAATTTTTATAGCCTCTCTGATCTCCCTGAGCATTTCACAATCATTACCACCATCCTGGTCAGGTGATCGGTAATATATCCCTACTGCTCTATTCTTCTTATTTGAGTATGGAATTACTATCCATAGAGATTCTATGATACAGGTTGGTTCATTTAAGATTTCTACTTCATTTGATTCTGTGCTTTCTTTCTCATATAGTGCCACTCCCCCACCAGCATGACCTGTTCTGTCCTTCCGATATATTTTGTACCTTGTTATTACTGTGTCCCATTGATTATCCTCATTCCACCAAGTTTCTGTGATGCCTATTATATCCTCATTTAATATGAGGCACCCTAGTTAACCCATCTGATTATTTAGACTTCTAGCATTTCTATATAAGCACTTTAAAAACTTGTCACTTTTTAGCTGTCTGCCATTATATGATGTAATTGAATGGGACTCTCTTTCATTTGACTGTGTCTCATCAGATCCTACCCGTATTTTATCATCTTCCATTCTCTCCTCCTTACTAGGACACAGAGAATCTCCATTAATAGATCCTTCCCTAAAGGATATGTCTGTCCAAACCATGTGCTCCTCCATACCTGTTGGCTTTTTCCCAGCCCTTAGTTTAAAAACCGTTCTATGACCTTTTTAATTTTAAGTGCCGGCAATCTAGTTCCATTTTGGTTTAGGTGGAGCCCATCCTTCCTGTATAGGCTCCCCCTTTCTCAAAAGTTTCCCCAGTTCCTAATAAATCTAAACCCCTCCTCCCTACACTATCATCTCATCCACACATTGAAACCCTGCAGTTCTGCCTGTCCAACTGGCCCTGTACATGGAACTAGAAGCATTTCAGAGAATGCTACCATGGAGGTCCTGCACTTCAATCTCTTACCTAGCAGCATAAATTTGGCCTCCAGGACCTCTCTCCTATCCTTCCCTATGTGGTTGGTACCTACATGTACCACAACCACCGCCTCCTCCCCAGCACTACATGTAAGTCTATCTAGATGTCTTGAGAGATCTGCAACCTTCACATCAGGCAGGCAAATCACCATATGGTTCTCCCTGTCATTGCAAACCCAGCTATGTATTTTTCTAATGATTGAATCCCCTATAACTATTACCTGTCTCTTCCTAATAACTGGAGTTCCCTACCCTGGAGAGATATCCTCAGTGCAAGAGGATACCACGACATCATCTGGAAGGAGGGTTCCAACTGCTCCAGTTGGATGTTCTCCTTCCCTGAGACTTCCATTCTCCACAACAACACAGAGGCTGTCAGACTGGCGGTCAGATCATTCTACTGTATCCCGGAAAGTCTCATCTATGTACCACTCAAACACAGGGGAATTCTATACTAGACCTTGTCTTGATAGATAAAGAGGAACTGATCACACAACTAAAAATTAATGGTAATTTAGGTACAAGTGATCATGACTCGATCACATTTATAATGTGCAAACAGAATAAAGTCCAGACCAGTGATACATATACTTTGTCCTTTAAAAGGTCCACTTTCACAAAGCTGAAAACAGTTATGAGTCAAATCACCTGGGAAGAAGAAATTAATCAGAAAAATGTGAAAGATATTGTAGGAATTGTTTAAGAACACTTTACTAGTGCCCCAAAAGTCACAATCAAGGAAGAAGGCTGTATTAGATAAAAACTGACCTGGTTTAGAGGGAAATTGACCGCATTTATAAAAAATATATAACAAATCAAAGAAAGGGGAAGTTGATAGTAATAAATATAATTCAGAAGCTAGGAAATGTAAGAAATTGATAAGGAAAGCCAAGAGACACAAGGAGAAATCTACAGTCAGCACAGTTAAGGACAGTAAGAAGTAGTTTTAAAAGTATATTGAGAACGAAAAGAATCCTAACAATGGTATTGGTCTGTTACTGGATGTAAATGGTAGAATTATCAATAATAATGCAGAAAAGGCAGAAATGCTCAGTAAATATTTCTGTTCTGTATTTGGGGAAAGAATAGATGATGTAGTTATCTCATATGATAACACACATTCTATTCCACTATAGCGCAGTAGGATGTTAAACAGTAGCTAGTAAAGTTCGACATTTTTAAATCAGAAAGTCAGGATAACTTGCATCCAAAAGATTTAAAAGAGCTGACTGAGGAGCTTGCTGGACCTTTAATGTTGATTTTTAATAAGTCTTGAAATTCTGGGAAGTTCCAAAAGTTTGGGGAAAGCTAATGTGCCTATATTTAATAAGTGTAAACAGGTTGACACAGGTAATTATAAGCCTGTCAGTCTGACATTGATCCCAGACAAGGTAATGGATCAACTGATATGGCACTTGATTGATAAAATATTAAAGAAGGTGATATAATTAATACCAATCAACATGGGTTTATGGAAAATAGATCCTGTTAGACTAACATGATACCTTTTTTGATAAGATTATAAATTGTGTTGATAAAGGTAAAGGTGTTGATGTAATATACTTAGACATCTGTAAGGCATTTGACTTGGTACCTCATAACATTTTGTTAATTTTATATCTTTCTGGCTTTATTTAACACGGCACATATTAAATGGATTAAAAACTGGCTAACTGATAGGTCTCAAAATGTAATTGTGAATGGGGAGTCATCATCAAATCGGTGTGATTCTAGTGGGATACTGCAGGGATCAGCTCTTGGCCTTGTGCTATTTAACATTTTTATTAATGACCTGGAAGAAAACATAAAATCATTGCTGATAAAGTTTGCAGATGACACAAAAATTGTGGGCATGTGGTAAATAATGAAGAGAACAGGCAGGTCACTAATACAAAGAGATGTGGATCACTTGGTAAGCTGGGCACAAACAATCAATATGTGTTTTAATATGGCTAAATGTAAATGTGTACATCTAGGAACAAAGAATGTAGGCCATGCTTATTTGATGGAGGACTCTATCCTGGGAAGTAGTGACTCTGAAAAAGATTTGGGGGTCATGGTGGATAATCCACTGAACATAAGCTCCAGTATTATGCTGTGGCCATAAGGGCTAATGCAGTCCTTGGATACATAAGCAGCTGGATCTTGAGTCAGAATAGAGAGGTTATTTTACCTCTGTATTTGGCACTGTTGCTGGAATATTGTGTCTAATTCTAGTGTCCACAATTGAAGAAGAATGTTGATAAATTGGAGAGGGTTCAGAGAAGAGACATGAGAATGATTAAAGGATTAGAAAACATGTATGATAGTGATCGACTCAAGAAGCTCAATCTATTTATCTTAACGAACAGAAGGTCAAGGGGTGACATGATTATATGGGGAATAAATATTTAATAATGGGCTCTTTAATCTACCAGGGAAAGATGTAACATGATCCTTTGGCTGGAACAAATTCAGACTGGAAATATGTCTAAACAAATTCAGACTGGAAATAAGCTGTACATTTTTAACAGTGAGTAATTAACCGCTAGAAAAACTTACCAAAGGTCATGGTGGATTCTCCATCACTAACTATTTTAAAATCAAGTATGGATGTTGTTCTAAAAGATATACTCTTGGAATTATTTGGGGAATTCTATGGCCTGTGTTATTCAGGAGATCAGACTTGATGATCACAATGGTCCCTTCTTGCATTCGAATCTATGTAATGCTCTCCAGTCCCTTGTGACTGACTTCATCAAATACTGCATAGAGGTCAAATCACCCCTAGTTATTGACATGATGTAGTCCTCTTTTAGTGCCCCTATGGCCACCTCTATGCTGTGATCTGGTCTGAAGCCTGATCGTGAAATATCCAAGATGATGGCAGATGCCTCATGTGGGTAGTTGTCTGTCATTACCTTCTCAGTGATTTTTGCCTAAGAATGGGAAGTTGGAGATTGGCTGTAATTGGAGCATTTTTCTGCATCCAGGGAAGATGACTTCTTTGAAGGAGGCATTGATAAATTCCATTAGCAGCGGGACAGTTGGTCATTGTTCTTTAGCTTCCACCAGCCAAAGCAGAGAAGGTTCTCTTTTGCAAGTGATGGCTCAGATATGTCTCAATGCTTCTTCAGCTCTCAGGCAAAGAAACAAACATATCTATCTATCCATGGTGCAAATGGAATGGAGATATTGGAATGCCAGTGTAAGAGATGGCTGTCTCTCCATACCTACTTAGAACTGAACCTTTTTATGGTCAACGGGAATAATAAGAATAATGTTATTGTGTGCAAATGTAAAATAAGATGCATTTTAATTTTTGAAGGGAGGCTGTTTAGGTAGGATGGTAACTTAATTTGTCCCATGGAGGTTAACGGAGTATTAGCAGCAGCAATGGACAAACCTTAAACTGTTCAAGTTCAGTTCCACATTATAGTTTGGATACATTTTCAAACTCTTTGAACCGCCTGAAAGTTGAAAAATTAGGCTTTTGAGATATGCCCAAAAATATAACAAGGAGAGCATTTCCTGTGATATTTTGGTAGTTCTGCTTTGATCCCAGCTGGAATCAAGAAATGCAGAGGAAATTGCAAACATGAGACGTAGTAATAACATTTTGCATTTATAAAGTGGTTCAGATACTAACATTTCAAAGTGCTTTACAAACATTAATGGCTTGTGGTTTAAATTAATAACGTAAAATGGCTCAGTCACACGTTCATTGCTTCTTCTTAAGTGGTGAGGAATGGGGAGAGAGATATTAATTTTGTCAGGGCTGGAATAGATAAACCAAAGGTGCAACTGCCTGCAAGTCTGAAAAGGCCTTTAAATCAATCCAGTCCAATCCTACCCTGTGGTATCATTGAACAAGAAGCAGTGACTGAGTGTAATTAAATTTTTAAATGAAACCAGTAGAGTAAACCTGAATTACTTGGAGCTTCTCAGAGAAGAGAGAAGGATGAGAAGTCTGCCCTGTCCTGTCTCATCCTGTCCTGTCCCATCCTGCACTATCTATCATGGTTGAGATTTTCCAAGACAAGCAGGGGATTTGGACACAGAACTCCCATTCATTTAAATGACAGTTGTGGGGTTAAATCCCTTATTCAGCTTTGTAAATCTCAACCCATATTTCTAAGGCTCCTAAACTGGAGATTCAAACACAAAATGATCGATATTCTCATTAGTTTTTATTGAATAAAGAAAAATTACCAGTTTTATCACTTACTAATGGTGGGTTGTTCCGGAACTATATGGCATGACTTGTCTTTATTGTTAAAAAATTAATACACACTAGCAAGTTCTTGAAGAACAATCAGATGTTTGCACATCCATCCAAAACCCATGAAAGAGCTCACTGAATGTTTCTGGATCTTGGTCCATAGTTATATACTATGTGGCCCAGCCCTTGATCAGATAAATTATGGAATATAAAGAAATTAGTTCATTGTCCAAGTCCCAGACCCATGAAGAGTGACCACTGTTTGCATATTTGTCACATGGGGTATCTGAGATATCTCTGTGTTGGTCCTGTGCATAGAACAGAAAATAACTGTGGAACCTCCAATATTACTGAGTGGGAACTCTATTTTCATTATTACTCATTACTTCTATTGCAGTAGCACCCAGAGGAGCCAATCATAATTGGGGTCCTATTGCATTAGGTACTGTAAAAACACATAGGATGACACAGTGCATGCCTTGAAAATCGTATAGGCTAAAATGACAAATGTAGATGAACATGGACTCTCTTATTGGTGATCACTGTGCTTGTGTCCCAGTAAAAGCAAACAACATTCACATAACAGTTATAAATCTGTGGAACACAAACCTGAGCTGAACAAATTTCACTCAGCATGAAACACCAATCGTGCAATACATCCAGCAAAATTTCACAATCTACCTGTGGAACCTGTTATGCAACGTACAAAGAATAGGAATACCCCAGTGAGGGCAAGTAAAAATTCTTCCAACACACACAACACAAATTCTACAGGATACATGAAAAACAAGTTCAATAATATGTATGTGAGGGCTCAGAACATAAATAGAATATCCTGATAGTTCTTTAAACCTGAAATGACACAAATGTCTCAGCTATTGTACTTGTGTTTGTTTTATTATCGGCTTTCAGTGCCTCAGGGATCCATTTATGAGGCTGAGATGATGTGAGAGCTGGTCTTTCAAATGGATTTTCACATGCATGACCTGAAATACTACAGAAGGCTCAGATCTCACCTGTTATTGGCCACATAAATGGCTCCCCGAGGCACTAAAAAAGCTCTGAAAAACAGAAATGCAAATAGAAAGGAATACAACCACTTGAAATGTAAATACAAATACTATATGCTGTGCACTCCTGTAATGTGTATAATACAAACTCAGGACTATACACAGCTCAAATTCATTACAGGCAGGCAGAATGGGTTCAGGAGCAGAAGTGAATTCAAAATTCACCACACACAAAATAAATGTTGCAATGAACACCATAAACAGTTCATAAAGATGTATGCCCAGCTTGAAATGAGGCTAATATGGCACATCTGCACTTTGGTGTCCCATGCTGGTGCATACAGGGGTCCCAAGTTTTCCCTCTTCTAGCCTCCTCCTCTCTGCACTCCCTTTACTATAGGTGTTCTTTTGTCGGTGTTAGGCTGGCTGGCTGAGTTTCTAATTCTCCTGCCTGGTTCTTCTATCCCAACATTCTTCATGGTCTTCACACAGGAGAAGAGGAGTGAGATAACTTCTGAGGGGGAAGAGCCTTGTTGGGGTGAAGCAGAGATTAAGGAGCCTTAAAGGAAGGGAGGACTATGGGATCTTAAGAAAAATAATAAAGAACTGAGAGGAAGGGGAACGAAAAGAGCTGGCTAGGCAACAGAAGAGAAGAGGGGAAATTTAGTGTGTTCGATTGTTTAATGAGTGATCCATCCCTTGTCATCCACTCCCAGCTTCTGGCAGTCAAGAGGCTAGTGATGGCCAGAATAGAGAAAAGGAAAAAAGATGGTGCTAGAGAAAGATGCAGGAGGTGAAGTTGGGGAAAGACATCACTGAGTCCAAGAATTTAGCAAGAGTCAGGAAAGGATTAAATATTAATAGGCATGAGAACATCCACAGCTACCTTAAATAGGATGAAAAACAAAAGGGATATATATATACCTTTTTCCATCAGGGGATAAGCTGACCATTAATGGTTTGGGGTGAGGAAGAAACTTCCCCTGTGGGTTAGTTATTCCATGTCAGGCGTAAGGCTTCTTGCACCTTTCTCAGAAGAGTCTGATTCTGGCCACTGAAGGAGACAAGATACTGGATTGGGAAGGCCAATAATTTGATATCGCAAGGCAATTACTGTGTTTCCATGACATCTGGACCCTCTGGAAATGCATAATGACACAAAACTGGGGATGGGAGAAAGGTGCAAAAGAGTGAGAGGGAGAAGGGAGAGCTGTGCATATATTTAAGAGAACAATAGCGAGATATGGTAGAAAGGTTAAAGAAAAGAAAATGGTTGGCAATGATGGAAGGGAGAGAGAGACAGGAGTAAAGAAAATGAGCAGAAACAAAGCTACACTGTTTTTAGCAAAGCTTATTTAAGTGCCTAAATGTTATTGTGTGCTCCTGGCACACACAAGGGGAACTGTAAAGAAGTGCAAGGGCTGATTTCTGTTTGGGAATGGGTGCATAGTGGAGAACTGTCTATCTGTAGCTTTGGTGAGAAAAGAATAGTGCCAGTATTTACACTTCCCAGTTTGAGCACTTGTCATATGCTAGGGCACATATTGCATATGCAAGGCACAGAGGATAACACAGCCACTAACAAGCCCCATGGATACGATGCATGCACTAGTACAAGCAGAATTATGTTACATTGTAGGCCAGTGGGAATCTACAGCAGCCAGTAGCACCCCCCATTATCAAGCTTTGCTATAAATACAAATGCAAGAAAGATCTGAAGGAATTTGGAATTGGTCCTGACTGATGGGAAACCTTGGCAAGTTATCATAACAAGTGGTGCCATTGTCCCCATCAGGGTATCAAAGTCCCTGACAGAAGCTGGCTCCTACAGCTGGAAGAGAAAGGAGCTCATAGGAAGCAAGCAGCTCCCCACCAAGATACGTAAATTTGCAATAACTGCCAAAGATCACTCAAATCTCGGATTGGACTCGTCAATTACATGAGACTTTGAAAACCATCTACATCATAGGTTACAATTCCCACCGTCTCTCGCAAATGAAAGGATGCCAACAAAAATGGTGATAATAATATTAGTTGGCCCATTGATATTCTCTAGTAATGTGCCAGTCATAAATTCCCATTCATTATACAAGATACTGATTCTCTCAAGTTCTGTTGAGACTGCTAATACCATGGAATTGCTTATTGAATCATAGGCTTTGTCCTCTAATTTTTATCCAGTCTAGTCCTTCCTCAGCAGCCAGTGGAGGATTATTATCTACAAGTTATAATTCCACTGATGTTTAATACAGAGACTGTGCTGGTTAAAACACGTTAGTAGTTGGATAAGGGACAAATCTCATGAGTAGTTCAGTTCACATGTGCTATCTAAAGATCTTTGCACCTGGAACCTCCAATAATACTGAGTGGGAACTCTATTTTCATTATTACTCATTACTTCTATTGCAGTGGCACCCAGAGGAGCCAATCATAATTGGGGTCCTATTGCATTAGGTACTGTAAAAACACATAGGATGACACAGTGTATGCCTTCAAAATCGTATAGGCTAAAATGACAAATGCAGATGAACATGGACTCTCTTATTGACAGGTAATCAAGCCAAACTCTTACCCCATGGGCCCAATCCAGAAAAGCATCTAAGCACAAGCATAGAATCATAGAAGAGTAAAGATGGAAGAGACTTCAGGAGGTCATCTAATCCAATCCCCTGCTCAAAGCAGGACCAACACCAACTATATCATCCCAGACAAGGCTTTGTCAAGCTGGGCCTTAAAAACCTCTAAGATTCCACCACCTCCCTAGGTAATCCATTCCAATGTTTCACCACAGTCCTAGTGAAATAGTTTTTCCTAATATCCAATCTAGACCTCCCCCACTGAAACTTGAGACCATTACTCCTTTTTCTGTCATCTGCTATCACTGAGAACAGTCTAGATCCATCCTCTTTGGAACCCCCTTCAGGTAGTTGAACACTGCTATCAAATCCCCCCCTCACTCTTTTTTTTTGCAGACGAAATAAGCCCAGTTCCCTCAGCCTCTCCTCATAAATCATGTGCCCCAGCCCTCTAATCATTTTCGTTGCCCTCCACTGGACACTCTCCAATTTGTCCATATCCTTTTTGTAGTGGGGGGCCCAAAACTGGATGCAGTACTCCAGATGTGGCTTCACCAGTGCCGAACAGAGGAGAATGATCACATCCCTCAATCTGCTGGCAAGGCTCCTACTGATACAGCCCAAAATGCCGTTAGCTTTCTTGGCAACAAGGGCACACTGTTGACTCATATCCAGCTTCTCGTCCACTGTAATCCCCAGGTCCTTTTCTGCAGAACTGCCACTTAACCAGTCAGTCCCCAGCCTGTAGCAGTGCATGGGATTCTTCCTTCCTAAGTGCAGGACTCTGCACTTGTCCTTGTTGAGCCTCATCAGATTTCTTTTGTCCCAAATCCTCCAATTTGTCAAGGTCACTCTGGACCCTATCCCTACCCTCTGGCATATCTACCTCTCTCCTCAATGTAGTGTCATCCACAAACTTGCTGAGGGTGCAATCCATCCCATCATCCAGATCATTAATAAAGATGTTGAAGAAAAACGGCCCCAGGACCAGCCCCCTGGGGCACTCCGCTTGATACTGGCTGCCAACTAGACATTGAGCCATTGATCACCACCCATTGAGCACAACGATCTAGCCAGCTTTCCATCCACCTTATCGTCCATTTATCCAGCCCATACTTCTTTAACTTGCTGGCAAGAATACTGTGGGAGACTGTATCAGAAGCTTTGCTAAAGTTAAGATATATCATGTCCATCTCTTTCCCCATATCCACAGAGCCAGTTATCTCATCATAGAAGGCAATCAGGTTTGTCAGGCATGACTTGCCCTTGGTGAATCCATGTAAACTGTTCCTGATCACCTTCCTCTCCTCCAAGTGCTTCAAAATGGATTCCCTGAGGACCTGCTCCATGAATTTTCTGGGGACTGAGGTGAGGCTGTATTTCTCTGGATACTCTTTCTTCCTTTTAAAAGATGGGCACTATATTTGCCTTTTTCCAGTTGTCCGGGACCTCCCCCAATCACCATGAGTTTTCAAAGATAATGGCCAATGGCTCTGCAATCACATCAGCCAACTCCCTCAGCACCCTCAGATGCATTGCATCTGGCCCCTGGGACTTGTGCATGTCCAGCTTTTCGAAATAGTATTTAACATCTTCTTTCACCACTGAGGGCTGCTCACCTCCTCTCCATACTGTGTGCCCAGTGCAGTAGCCTGGGAGTTGACCTTGTCTGTGAAGACCGAGGCAAAAAAAGCATTGAGTACTTCAGCTTTTTCCACATCATCTGTCACCAGGTTCCCTCCCCCATTCAATAAGGGTCCCACACTTTCCCTGACCTTCTTATTGCTAACATACCTTTAGAAACCCTTCTTGTTACCTTTCACATCCCTTGCTAGCTGCAATTCCAATTGTGCTTTGACCTTCCTGTTTATGCCCCTGCATGCTCGGGCAATATTTTTATACTCCTCCCTAGTCGTCTGTCCAAGTTTCCACTTCTTGTAAGCTTTCTTTTTGTGTTTAAGCTCACCGAAGATTTCTCTCTTAAGCCAAGCTGGTCACCTGCCATATTTGCTATTCTTTCTGCACATCGGGATAGTTTGTTCCTGCACCCTCAATAAGGCTTCTTTAAAATATAGCCAGCTCTCCTGGACTCCTTTCCCCCTCCTATTAGCCTTTCTAGGGATCCTACCTATCAGTTCCCTGAGGGAGTCAAAGTCTGGTTTTCTGAAGTCCAGAGTCCGTATTCTGCTGCTCTTCTTTCTTCCTTTTGTCAGGATCCTGAACTCGACCATCTCATGATCACTGCTGCACAGGTTGCCACCTACTTCTACTTCCCGTACCAATTCTTCCCTGTTTGTGAGAAGCAGGTCAAGAGGAGCATGGCCTCTAGTTAGTTCCTCCAGCACTTCCATCAGGAAGTTGTCCCCAACATGCTCCAAAAACTTCCTGGATTTTCTGTGTACTGCTGTATTGCTCTCCCAGCAGATGTCAGGGTAACTGAAGTCTTCCATGAGAACCAGGGCCTGTGATCTGGAAACTTCTGTTAGTTGTCCAAAAAAGCCTCGGGTACCTCATCCTCCTGGTCTAGTGGTCTATAGCAGATGCCCACCATGACATCACCCTTGTTGCTCTTGCCTATAAACTTAACCCAAAGACTCTCAACAGGCTTTTCTCCAGTTTTATATTGGAGCACTGAGCAATCATACTGCTCTCTTATATACAGTGCAACTCCTCCATCTTTTCTCTCCCGCCTGTCCTTCCTGAACATTTTATACCCATCCATGACAGTGCTCCAGTCATGTGAGTTATCCCACCAACTCTCTCTTATTCCAATCATGTCGTAGTTCCTTGACTGTGCCAGGACTTCCAGTTCTTCCTGCTTGTTTCCCAGGCTTCTTGCGTTCGTGTACAGGCACCCAAGGTAACTAGTTGATTGCCCTGCTTTCTCAGTATGAATCAGGAGGCCTTCCCCATTGCACCATCGTCCTTGTGTTTCCTCCTGGTATTCCACTTCCCCACTTAACTCGGCTTCGGTTTCCATCGCCCCAGCAAACCTAATTTAAAGCCCTCCTCCCTAGGTTAGCAAGCCTGCTGCGAAGATGCTCTTCCCTCTCTTCATTAGGTGGATCCCATCTCTTCCTAGCAATCCTTCTTCCTGGAACAATATCCCATGGTTGAAGAATCCAAAGCCCTCTCTCTGACACCACCTGCATAACCACGCATTACTTCCACAATTTGATGGTCCCTACCTGGGCCTTTTTCTTCAACAGGGAGGATGGACAAGAACATGACTCGTGCCTCAAACTCCTTTATCCTTCTTCCCAGAGCCACATAATCTGCAGTGACTTGCTCAAGGTCATTCTTGGCAGTATCATTGGTGCCCACATGGAGAAGTAGGAAGGGGTAGTGGTCTGAGGGCTTGATCAGTCTTGGCGGACAGTCCATCACATCCTGAATTCTAGCTCCAGGCAAGCAGCATACTTCTCGAGTTTCTTGATCTGGATAGAAGATGGATGACTCTGACCCCCCTTAGGAGGGAGTCCCCGACCACCACTACCTATCTCCTCCTCTTGGGAGTGGTGCCCATGGAACCCCCATCGCTAGGACAATGCATCCCATGCCTTCCGGCTGATGGGGTCTCCTTCTGATCTCTTCCCTCAAATGACTCTTCCAAACCATTCTCTGCCATAGTACCTGTGCAGAGAGCCTGAAAACAGTTTCTTACCTCTGTCTACATTGGGGTACATGGGTTCTCCTTTCTTCTGGAGGTCACATGCTGCCAATTTTTTTCCCCGTTCTGCACTGCCCTCTCTGATTCTTCTGCATGCTGTGCCTGCAGTACCAAATGCTGACTTCTATCCAGAAAGTCTTCATTTTCTCTGATGCAATGCAGGGTTGATACTTGGGTCTCTAGCCCTTTAACCTTCTTTTCCAATAAGGAGACCAGCTGGCACTTCATATAGACGAAGTCACTTCTATTCTCTGGGAGAAAGACAAACCTGGCACAACAGCTGATTGCTCACTATCCATATTGTCCTCCTTCTCAGAGCCTCTTGAGATGTTATATTTACTGCTCAGGGAAGCCTGAAAGGCAAAAACTCTGTGGGAACTTGCCACAGGTGAACTCCCAGGCAAACTCCCTCTGTTGCCTTCAATTTTAATTTTAAGCATGAGCATATTCCCATTGAAATTAATGGGATCCATGTTCTTAAAGTTATACATACTCTTAAGTGTTTTACTTGTGAGATTTCTTCATTTCTGGAGGGGATTGTTTAGTTGTCTAAGCATTATGTTAGTCTGGCAGGAAACTCAACTCTGAATCCTGGATAGAGCTGATTGAACTTTCTTCCCTCTTCCAAAGTGAACAACTCAAGTACCATGCAGTTTATAGTGTACAGAATATTATTAGACAGAAGGAAAACACAGGAAAGAGATGGGAGGAATAAAATAAGGGTTGGAAACTGACCCAGTAAGGTGGGAGAGGAGGAACCTTAGTGTCACACCTCATGTTTTTCTTAGGACACAAGCATGGAGCTGGTGGTATTGTCTGATTCCTTCTTCTCATCTGGTCAGTTCATAACATCTTCCAAGATAAGGAAAGTGAAGGCCCAGCAGTGTGAGGGTGAAAAATCTTGGTGCCAGCAGGTGTTAATGGTCATGTTGTGGATGGTGATTACAGTAAGGATGGTGCTGCACAGAAGCTCCCTGCCATGCTGTGTAAATCATGAAGTTGGGCTCAAGAAAAGATATCCAAAAAGGTGGCAAGCTTTCTGATCATCTAGGCCTGCACACTTCTTCCTATCCAAAGCAGAGTCTGGTCTTTTGCTATGAGAATTTTGTAACCTCATCAGAAGCTTTGAAAGCATCTATCAATAATGAGGACTTCAATAGCTCAGACATAGGTGAGAGGTTTTACGCAGAAGTGGGTGGGTGAGATTTTGTGGCCTGCGTTGTGCAGGAGGTCGGACTAGATGATCATAATGGTCCCTTCTGACCTTAGTATCTATGAGTAATGTTCTGTTTCTTTGATGCCATTTGTGTTCTTTCTTTATAACCCACTCTTATTTTCTTTGAATGTATTCATTACTCATAAGTACTAACTAAACAGTTTGGATGAAGAAAATCTCATCCTATGGATAGTCTGCAAACTGTGGGTCACTTTGACTATTCATTAATTGTTTGTGCTGGATGATTGGCCACTTAAGTCATATGGTATTGTTCACATTCCCTGATTGGGTGACTGAAATACTTAATAGTAAATAAATAAATAGTTTTTCACTCTTTGGACACAAATATTTGTGCTTAAATTTATGAAACTTTTGGGGCTTGTGAATACTTCCACAAATACTTGTCATTTGTCCCAGTTCTAGAGAATGATAAATAATCTGACTCATGAATCACAGCCTACCACAGCTATTATCTGTTTAATTACTGGATCAGCTCCCATCTGTATCGATTTTGATGTGCTTTGGGATCATTTGTGATGATAGGTGCTATATCAATGTAAAGTAACTGTATTACTGGTTCTGTTTTAGAAAGTGAGTCCCAGCTTGTATTAGCCTGTTATGGGATGGAAGGGTGTTAGAATCTAGACTCTTTGCAAACTGGTTTCTTCTCTTCAGAGCAGCTATTTTAAGTTGTTTGTCTGTCAACACTCAAAACTGGAAAATACATTGGTGCTGTATGAATAAAGAGAGAATGCCAGTGACATGGTTTGTATAACATCACAAGGTCCATCAGTTGGGCATTAACTGATTATCAGCTGGGATCAGGAAGAAATGATGCTCCCTCCCATGTTTTAGAATTGTCCAGTTAGATGCATTATGGGACATTTTATAACTTCCTCAGAAGTATTCACCCCTAGACACTTCATGAGACATGATAGCAGATGGTCTGTTCCATCATGGAAACTCCTGTATCCCAAGCTTTTTGGTTTATTTTGGTTTTTTGGTGTTCAAATAATGCTCCATCCTTGATACATTTGACACAGCTCACAAACTCTTTATATCCTACTGCGGCTGCTTCCCCTTTCTCTTTCCCACATTTTCTCCTTCTTTGAGGGTGACTCTATTTCCCTTTTCTCTCCAAATATCTTTCAGCTGCCATTCCCCTGGATCCTTCTCCTTCTCAGACTTTGGTGCCTGCTTCTCCCCGTTCCTCCTCCCCTCCACTCTGAACTGGGGTAAATTTTGCTTCTACCAGCATGATCCCTCTACATCCAGAGGCTTTCTTTCATCACCTCATTTGGACTCCAATATTAGACCAATCCCTGTATTCACTGACAGAGTTACACGCTGGTTGTAGTGTTTACCTTGAACTGTTTCGTGTTTGACTTTTCCATCTCTGAACTGCTTCTTTCTGCCAACTTTCTTGTCACAACCTCAGTGTCTCCTTTGATGCCTCTCAGTTTCTCTGTTTACCTGCAGGCCTTTGACAAATCCTTCCACTTCTTTTTATACAATATCCACAATGTTGACTGCATCCTCCCTAACAGCGAAGACTATAGTCTGTATCCTTATTTCCTAGTTTGACTACAGCAACCTCCCAATTTCCTGCCCTCTCCTCTACACTTCAGCCTATCTTCTCTTTCCATTCTGGCCATGTCTCCCACCTACCTTTCTCTTGTATTTCTGCCCTCTCTGCATTAAGTCATTCTTCACCTCCTCACTTTCAAAGCTCTACATTATTAGGCTCCTGCCTATATCTGTTCTTAACTTCTATAGCTTTTGGCTGCTCCATCTGTTTCCCCTAGCCACTCCCAGATTTGTCTATTCTTTCATGTTCTCTAGGGTGACCATACCTCCCATTTTGGCCGGGACAGTCCCCTTTTTAAGCCCTGTCCTAGGCATCCCAGTTTTGGGGGGCAAAACTGGGCATTTGTCCCAGTTGTCCAGTTTTGCCCCAAAAAAGTGGGGCATGCCCACCTACTGGAGCACAGAGGAAAGTTGTGTGGATGGATAGTGAGTGGCTCGGGTGAGCAGCTTGGGCCAGCCCTGCACGCGGGAGGGATTTCAGGTGAGTGGCTCGGGCCAGCCCCACGCATGACATGGGACTTAGGTGAGCCCTGCAGTCTCCCATTTTCCCTTTGGGAAATATGGTCACCCTAATGTTATCCCATACATTTGGAGCAGCCCTAGCCAGTATGCCAAGTCTTTCTCTGAGCAGAGGCCGGCTTCCCTTTGCTCTTACAAAGCCCTCCTGAAATCCTATCTGTTCAGTGTAGCATTCCATCGGGAATGACCACGTGCTACTCTATGTTTGTTCTGAACTTATTGCTCTGTATTGTACCTGCTCATGCTTCTGGACAGTAAACCCTTTGGGTGAGGAATTCCACTCTGCCTGGCTCTCTGTCTCTATTGTGAAATCCTTTGTATATTTACAGAACTCTATAAATGACAGAAATGCTGGTAAAGATCTCAGATAGAGGAGGAGATCATCCCAGGAAGAGGGTGAATAAAGTAGCTGTTCTCTGAGTGTTGATTCAGACTGAAATGATTAGGTTGTTGGTATGAGGCATGTTAAAAAAATGCACTGTGAATGCATTTGAAGCACCTCTGTTTGCCAGTGTGAGTGAGTGCACTTGCCGAGACAGGTTGGTCCAGGATTTCATGGTGTTTTTCTAAGAATTGAGGGCTTGCCTGCTGTGCACCTGGAATACTGCCAGCAATGGATCAGAGTGTCATGAAAGTTTAAACTGCTATTCTCTGCCTCCTTCACACTTCCCCCTCACGTCCAACTATTTTTTGAATGTCTCATAATCTAGTATTCGTGGAAATACTAGAACAAAGATTACAGATATCTGAAATTTCAGCGAAGAATAAAGTCTGTCAATAAATTTTACCTGGAAAAAATGCTTTTAAAAAAAGAAAAAGATAAGGAATAATCTTTGTTTTAATCCAGCATTGCACAAATTAATTGGCTGCTGTGAAGCATAGTTATTTGGCATGATGTATTTATCTGGAAGCTGTCTCCAGGTACAATACAAAGCAGATCAAGCCTTTTCTTGTTTCTGGGAGTTTCCTGTGCTTCCATGGAGTTGCATTAAGCAGTTAGAATGCTGCGGTCAGCGGCAAGTTTGGGTCCAGCCAATGAGATGGATTGGAGGTGAACTAATCAGGGGTAAGGGGAAAGGGAGAGGGCTCTGGAAAGAAGGCATAGTTGGGGCTGAATATGAAAAATTCAACAGTCTTGGATGAACTTCAGAAATTTCAGAGGAGACTCACAAACCCTCACCTACCTCCAAAAATCTGGATTATATACATTTGATAGTTCAAACTTGAGGGTTACACTTTAAACCCTTCCCTTTCACTCCAAAATAATAGTGACCCTTGCCTGGTTCCGTTTCCACTTACTTGGATACCCTTTCATCCTGTACCTCTAGGATGACCCACTTCCATGAGAGAAAACACCCATGCAGTGACTGAGTTTTCTTCCCCGCACCGAGGCTGTAGGGTACTCTGTAGGGTCTAAGGAAGAGAAGATGGTCATAGGAAGAAGTGAGAGAGAGAGACAAGAAAATGGAGCCCGAGCCACTCACTATCCATCCACTACCAGTTGCGGAAGGTGTCAGTGGCGGGTGTGAGGCAGGAAGGGATTGATAAGTGGCTGGGACATCAGCTTTCTGTTTGAGAAGGTGTCTGAGCTTCTGGTGCCAGGATCAGTTACATTTGGGGCAGGAAGTAGACTTGGGACACGTTTTCATAGCACTTCCATTATTTTCCAAACCAAAGAACCTCCTGTGCAATGCAATTGGGACGAGTGGTTAGAGCAAGGACTGGCAGTCACTCCCAGTCCTACCTCTGATTCTGTGCCATTTTAGGCCCATCATTCCAACTCTCTGGACCTGTTTCTCCATCTGCAAAATGGGCTACAATAATAATGTTACTTTATTGTGGTGTTCATGGACTTTAGTTCTTTGAAAAATGCTTTGAGCTTCCAACTATTTTGTAGGCATTCCTATACTCCCAAAAAGCTTACTGCAGTGACTTGAGAATGTTGCCCCTTTGGCTGGAGTGGTTAGCCTGTTTTTGGTGCCTTGCTGAGTTGTTTCTCTGAGGAAGAGAAATTGATGGTGGAGTTAGGTATGTCTTTGGAGTAATCCTCTTTCATTACAAAGAATGTACACACATTCCTGCTTCCCCAAACACAGTATGAACAAACAAAAACAAGCAGATTCCTTGCTCACCATTTCCAAGCCTGAGTCTCCAGCAAATCCTGTACCTCAGGGAGCCATATCTCCCTCAGGGCCATCCTCACAACTGCTTCTCGCTGTCTGCTGGCTTTCTGGTTGCTTTCTGCTCTCTCATGCAGAGCTGTTACCAATGAATCTCTCCTTCCAGCCAGTTCTAGATAAACCCCTCAGCTCACATATCGTGGGGTATGTCTACACTACAAAATTTGGTTGATGTAAATTACATTGGCATACAGTTCCCTACTTTTGTGTATTGCTTGGGCACGCACATACTTAGTTGCTTGTGTCTGAGCTGTGTGTCCTCACCACAAGTGGTTGCGTTGATGGAAAATGCAGTGCACCACAGGTAGATAGTCCAGCGTGCTCCATACCACTGTCCAACACAATGCCTTGTGGGAACATTTTCGCAGTGTTTTATGGGATACCAGCAGTTTGTCTAGGGATGTCTGGAAACTAGGGTCAAGTTCTCACAATGGCACTTTCTCTGTACCATAATTTTTGTGCTATTTTTAAAACTCCCACAGTCCTGTGCACCACTTTTAGGTCTTAGACATCTCTCTGGCAGAAGCAAGGATGCTGCAGAGTTCAATGCATTTCTAAGGACTTTTGCTAATGAGTCTACTGTAATGGGGGAAATTCAGTGAGGACTACTACAACTGGTTTTGTGAAGAGGAAGAGAAGATGTTTGATGACAATCACTGGATGCTGATGGACATAGTGAATAAAAATGTCAGGTGGCTGCTGGCATTCATGGAGCAGTTCCACATGGTGGACTGGTGCTTCTGCACCTGAGAAATGAGCACTGATGGGTGGCATTGCATTGTAAGGCAGATTTGGGATGACAAGAAGTGGCCGCAGAACTTTTGGATGCGAAAGGTTGTATTTCTTTATCTGTGTGCCAAACTTGCCCCAGCCTTCCAGCTCAGGGACACCAGAATGACAGCTGCATTGACAGAGAAGAAGTGAGTGCCAATCATGCTCTGGAAGCTTGCAATGCCAGGTTGCTATTGGTGAGTGGCCAATCAGTTTGGAGCTGGAAAATCTACAGTAGGAACTGTTGTCATGCAAGTGTGCCAGGCCATTAAGCATATCCTGCTGCACACTCTTAGCAATGTGCAGGAAATAGTAGATGGATCTGAAGCAATGGGGTTCCTGAATTGTGGTGGGGTGATAGGTCACACATCTCTATTCTGGAACCAGCCCACCATGCCAGTGAGTACGTAAAGAGAAATGGGACTTTCCCATGGTTATGCAAATACTGGTGGCTCCCAGGAATGCTTCACTGACATCAGGTGCGTGATGCTCAAATCTTAAGAACACAGGACTGTTTGGAAAGCTGAAAGTGGGGACATTCTTTCCCAATTGGCAGATTAACATTGGTGATGTTGAAATGCCAGTAGTGATTCTGGGGCTCCCAGCCTACGCCTTGCTCTTCTGGCTCATGAAGCCAAAAATCAGCCACTTCAACAGCACTAAGGAAAGATTCAGCGACTGGCTCAGCAGGTGCAGAATGACTATTAAATGTGCTTTTGGTAGATTAAAAGGTTGCTGGCAACGTTTACTGACTAGATTGGATCTCAGTGAGGCAGACATTCCCATAATAATAGTTGCATGTTGTGTACTACATAATATCACTGAGGCAAAGAGGGAAAGGCTACTGACGGGGTGGAGGGATGAGGTGGACTGGCCATCTGATGAATTTGAAAAGCCAGACACAAGGGCTATTAGAAAAGCCAACTGTGGAGGCATTGGGCTGATGGAGGCCTTAAAAGAACATTTTAACAGTCAGCCATAGTAGTGTTGTATGATTCTTTTATGAACTAGTGTGCCTTTGTGTGTACAGTGTTTAAATATGGGTGGGTTATTGACTCCTGCTATTAATTTTGTAATGTTTCATTTATGCTTGCTGTAAAAAATATATGCTGAGTTTCAGAAAATAGAACTTTATCGTGTGCAAAGAAACAGGAAACTAAGTTAAAATGCAAATACCCAAGATACACAAGTTAAAAACATTTTAGCAGTCACCCTCTTATCCAAATTTTAACAATAACATATATGTTTACATATTAAAAACATTACAGTGTTTCATTCCAATTGCAAAACATGTAGTGCACTGTGCTTGGTGGCTGATCCTCTGACTAGCACAGGTCGGTGAAGGTGTAGCCATGGTTCTCCTTCTTATCCTCTGGTGTGCAGTGGTAGGGGTAAGTGTTCATGCCATGCTGCCACCTGTTGTGTTGGAGTAGGGGAGTTAGGGAGCAGTGGCCACTGAGTTTTCTGTGGATTGGAAAGGCTGCTGTGTCCAGGTCTTTAGGCACATGGGTCAGTAATGTTCTCCAACATCTGCATTTGTTGCCTGAGCAAAGCCCTTATGTCTTGGTGCACTTACTGCTGCACATGTCTGTCCCTTTGCCTCTCCTGCAGCAACCACTCTCTCCAGGGCCAGCCTTAGGGAAAATGGCACCCTGGGCAAACTTGTATTTTGGCGCCCTCTTTCCCCCACCATCACTCCGGCCCCCATGGGCTCCCTGGGCTTCTCCACCCCCATCACCTCTGGGCCCCACTGCCTCCCACAGTGTTTAATTTGTATTGAAAGAGATGCCAGAGCTCAGCCCTGGCACAAATTAAACACTGGCAGGGCGGCCTGAAACTGGCAGGTGCTGACCGGGCACCCAGCTCTGAAGGCAACACCACTGCCAGCAGCAGCAGTGCAAAAGTAAGAGTGGCCTGGCATATGGTGTATTGCCACCCTTCTGCGCTGCTGCTGTGGCTTGTGGTGCCTGATGCTTGGCACGTGGCTCAAGGCGGGCTTCGCGCTGTCACATGGCGAGTGCATCTTGCCACAGACCATGGCCCTCCTGCAGACCTCTGGCCATGCCTGGCTCACCCAGGGTGCCATTTCAGACAGGTAGGGGTGGGGGAGGAAACTTTAGCCATGATTCCAGGGACTACTTAGGCACCTGAAAACTTAGGAATTAGCTGACAGGAGCACTGTATCTAATTGTTATATGAAGAAAGAAAAAAATGTGCCAACTGCAATTAACACCACGTTTAAAGTTTATATGTAAATTTAGAACAATTAGGAGATAATACAGCAATATATTCCCCATCCCAACCCTTGAGGTATCAGTTCTGGAGCTTTAACACAGATATCACAAACACACTTTTGATACTTTGTACACTATCTTTAGTAGAGATAAATAAAAGTTAATGAAACCTGCTTGCTTTCTCTAACAGACACACTATGTGTTACTGCCATTATCTACTCTATTTTAGTCAATTGTTTTTTTTTTACTAAAAACATAATTTTAACATATGTGATTAAGGTTTTTCCTCTTTCATTAAGAAAGGGAATTTATTTTTCTAATTATTTTGGCATTTATGTTTACCGATCACAATCATGTATGTGACTCACTAACATTTGACTCCATCATTGCTATTGGTATCATAGTTCATGCAAATTTTAAGTTATTTTACAGATATTACTAAAAATACAATCTGAAAATAAGCGACCTTCATCTGCCCAGTGTCTAAAGTTATGTGTTTAGTTAATGGTTTTTAATCTGGCACTGCTAAGGTTAGGACAAGCTAAAGTTACATTCTAGGAGGATACTATTATTTGATTGTACCACTTTAAATAATGAATGACAAAGCACAAAATGATAATAAAAGTAATAATGATAATTACTCCAGCCAGGACATGTTAGGCATTTTAGAACTCACTACTCAAAGAATTAAATGTAAGCATAAGAGAGAAAATTATGAAATGTACAGACCAGTCAAGAACCTAAAATAACAGCCCTTTGAAAGAATAAACATGCAGAGAATATATGTGCATTGCAGGAAATATCAAGAAGTAACAACAATGATAATACAAGTATGTGTTGGGCGGTGAGTGTGAAAGACACATTGTGTGTGTGTGTGAGAAAGAGAGACACTGTGTATGTGTGTGTGTGAGTGAGTGAGAGAGAGAGAGAGAGAGACTTGCTGACCCTTTAAGTAGATCAGCACTCACCAGTCTGAAGCTTGGTTGTTCAGACACATTAGCAGCTGTCAGCAAGCTCTGTCCCATGTCCCAGTCTTCAGCCCGGTCGTGTCCCCCCAGCCCCAGCTCTAGCTCTGTGAAGATGGGGTACAGGGACAGGGGAGGCAGGGGCAGGGAGACATCCTGACATCAGCATGTCCCCCCTCACTCTGCACAGCAAGCAGGAGTCTCCTAGGAGCAGCTGGCCAGCAAGGCAGAGGGCAAGAGCAGCGTGGCAATGCGGGGAAGGGCACTTGAAGTGCACAGCACTTGATAAACAGCTGGGTGGCCGCACAGCTTAGAGGGTACTTAGCTCCTGGCTTGCCACATGGTTTCAATCTCCCTCCTATCCCCCCTCCGCCATTGTTGTGTACTGCAGGGGTCTCCATGTCAGACTCTCGCAAGTGTACACACTCACATTTGGGGTACTGTTGGGGTCCCCGCCAAGTGTGGCATGCAGGTCTGAGGAATGGTCCAAGATTTGTTGTTTCCTCCCTTCCCTTCTGATATGCCTGCCAAAGTTCCTTTGCTTTCACACTGCCTTGCTGCTCATCCGTCTCATGCCCCAGCTTTAGCATCCCCAGTGCAATCTGCACGAAGATCTCTGTATGTCTTCAGCAGCTCCTTAGCTGCGCTTGCTCAGCCTCTTATCCCTGAGACTGAGATCCATGACTTCTTTCCTGCTCCGGGCAGGAGCACATCTCTTAGCTCTCTGTATGCTTGGAGCCAGCATGGTCGGATGCTTGCAAAGATGAGCTAGTTGATGTGCGCACCAACTTGGGCAATCAGGAAAAGGCATTTCAAAAGCACAATGGAGGTTTTAAAAGGGGAGGGTGGGTTTCCAGTGTCTGTGGTCCTTGGGAAGTGGACTTCAAAATTGTGACTGGAGTGACCACTGTCACGGGGACATGAGCATTTTGGGACAGCAGTTGGAGGACTGTTGGGGTTGACACAGATAATGCAGTGTCTACACTTGCACTTAAATGACTTAAGAAGATCTACTGCAGCTCTCTATCCTTTGGGAGAGGTGGTACAATTGTGTTGATGTAATGGGCTGCTTAATCTTTCCTTGTTTGCTGTATAGGATGTTGATCAGGTGGTTCCGCAGTTTCTTTGAGAGTGTTACAGGTGAGGACCTAATGCCCCTACTCTACTTGCACTACATTGATGACATCTTCATCATCTGGATCCATGGAAAAGAAGCCCTTGAGGAATTCCACCATGATTTCAACAATTTCCATCCCACCATCAACCTCAGCCTGTACCAGTCCACAGAAGAGATCCACTCTTAAAGAAACTGCGGAACCAACTGATCAACACCCTATACAGCAAACAGGGAAAGATTAAGAATGAGCTCTCAAAACTCGATACTCTCATAAAAAACCAACCTTCCACACAAACTTCCTCATGGCTGGACTTTACAAAAACTAGACAAGCCATTTACAACACACACTTTGCTTCTCTACAAAGGAAAAAGGACACTAAACTATCAAAACAACTACATGCCACAAGGGGCCACAACAGTGGTTCCCTTAACCCACCCAGCAATATTGTTAATCTATCCAGCTATACTCTTAGCCCAGAAGAATATGTCCTACCTCAGGGCCTCTCCTTCTGCCCCTCCACCGCCACGAACATGATACAGTTCTGTGGTGACCTAGAATCCTATTTTCGACATCTCCAACTCAAGGAATATTTCCAACACACCTCTGAACAGCATACTAACCCACAGAGACCTTCCTGCCAACACTACAAAAAGAAGGATTCTGGGTGGACTCCTCCTGAAGGTCGAAACAACAGATTGGACTTCTACATAGAGTGCTTCCACTGATGTACACGGGCTGCAATTGTGGAAAAGCAATATCACTTGCCCCATAACCTCAGCCGTGCAGAACACAATGCCAACCACAGCCTCAGAAACAACTCTGACATCATAATCAAAAAGGCTGACAAAGGACGTGCTGTCGTCATCATGAATAGGTTGGAATATGAACAAGAGGCTGCTAGGCAGCTCTCCAACACCACTTTCTACAAGCCATTACCCTCTGATCCCACTGAGGGTTACCAAAAGAAACTACACCATCTGCTCAAGAAACTCCCTGAAAAAGCACAAGAACAAATCCACACAGACACACCCCTGGAACCCTGACCAGGGGTATTCTATCTGCTACCCAAGATTCATAAACCTGGAAAACCTGGATGCCCCATCATCTCAGGCATTGGCACCCTAACAGCAGGATTGTCTGGCTATGTAGACTCTCTCCTCAGGCCCTACACTCCCAGCACTCCCAGCTATCTTCAAGAGACCACTGACTTCCTGAGGAAACTACAGTCCATTGGTGATCTTCCTGAAAACACCATCCTAGCCACTATGGATGTAGAAGCCCTCTACACCAACATTCCACACAAAGATGGACTACAAGCCGTCAGGAACAATATCCCCGATAATGTCACGGCAAACCTGGTGGCTGAACTTTGTGACTTTGTCCTCACCCATAACTATTTCACATTTGGGGACAATGTATACCTTCAAATCAGTGGCACTGCTATGGGTACCCGCATGGCCCCACAGTATGCCAACATTTTTATGGCTGACTTAGAACAACGCTTCCTCAGCTCTCATCCCCTAATGCCCCTACTCTACTTCTGCTACATTGATGACATCTTCATCATCTGGACCCATGGAAAAGAAGCGCTTGAGGATTTCCACCATGATTTCAACAATTTCCATCCCACCATCAACCTCATCCTGGACCAGTCCACACAAGAGATACGCTTCCTGGACACTACTGTGCTAATAAGCGATGGTCACATAAACACCACCCTATACCGCAAACCTACTGACCTCTATACCTACCTACATGCCTCCAGCTTTCATCCAGACCGCACCACACGATCCATTGTCTACAGCCAAGCTCTACGATACAACTGCATTTGCTCCAACCCCTCAGACAGAGACAAACACCTACAAGATCTCTATCAAGCGTTCTTACAACTACAATACCCACCTGCTGAAGTGAAGAAACAGATTGACAGAGCCAGAAGAGTACCCAGAAGTTACCTACTACAGGACAGGCCCAACAAAGAAAATAACAGAACGCCACTAGCCATCACCTTCAGCCCCCAACTAAAACCTCTCCAGCACATCATCAAGGTTCTACAACCTATCCTGAAGGATGACCCATCACTCTCACAGATCTTGGGAGACAGGTCAGTCCTTGCTTACAGACAGCCCCCCAACCTGAAGCAAATACTCACCAGCAATCACATGCCACACAACAAAAACACTAACCCAAGAACCTATCCTTGCAACAAAGCCCGTTGCCAACTCTGTCCACATATCTATTCAGGGGACACCATCATAGGGCCTAATCACATCAGCCACACTATCAGAGGCTCATTCACCTGCGCATCTACCAATGTGATATATGCCATCATGTGCCAGCAATGCCCCTCTGCCATGTACACTGGTCAGACCGGACAGTCTCTACGTAAAAGAATAAATGGACACAAATCAGACGTCAAGAATTATAACATTCAAAAACCAGTTGGAGAACACTTCAATCTCTTTGGTCACTTGATTACAGACCTAAAAGTTGCAATATTACAACAAAAAAACTTCAAAAACATACTCCAACGAGCAATTGCTGAATTTGAATTAAATTGCAAACTGGATACAATTAACTTAGGCTTGAATAAAGACTGGGAGTGGATGTGTCATTACACAAAATAAAACTATTTCCCCATGTTTATTCCCCCCCCCCCCGCACTGTTCCTCACACGTTCTTGTCAACTGCTGGAAATGGCCCACCTTGATTATCACTACAAATGGTTGTTTTGTTTTGTTTTTTTTCTCCTGTTGGCAATAGCTCACCTTAACTGATCACTCTCATTACAGTGTGTATGGCAACACCCATTGTTTCATGTTCTCTGTGTATGTACAGTATATCTTCCTACTGTATTTTCCACTGCATGCATCCGATGAAGTGGGTTTTAGCCCACAAAAGTTTATGCTCAAATAAATGTGTTAGTCTCTAAGGTGCCACAAGGACTCCTGTTCTAAATGTGTATGTCATTGCTTTTTCCCTTGAACCTGAAAGAAAAGTGTTTCACACTCCCATCAGCTTTAACCAGGCCTGTGATTGTCTACAGATCAAAGTCCTGCTTAGCACATTCCAGCACAACAGACATGCTCACTGACTGTCTCTGTCACCATTGTGGAACAGCTGGATTGTTAGAGAAAGACCATGCAAGTCCAGGAGGGGAAAAGGTGACAGTGTGCACGTGGATACAAATACGGCAGAGTCGTGGTCTAATGCCAACAATGACTTTTTCATCAGCTCAAACACTGATGCAATTTTCAGCTCAAAGAACAGACTGAAAACAGTCTGTGTGCACTTACAGCTGGCACTGAAGGTACTCCAGAGTGGGTTGGATTGATGCAATTTAACTAATGAACTGGAGTCAGATTTGACAGCATCATGCAGCTAATGATCTGTGAATCAAATGAAAGTGCCTGAGTAAGGGAAAAATAAAACCAGCTTATCATTTGTTAGCTTTTAATGTATGTTAGTGGTAACTCCGCTGCCCTAGCTAGTAGAAACACCCTTAGATTTTCTCATAGATAGGGTGACCATATTTTCCCAAAGGGAAAATGGGATACCGCAAGGGGCTAGCCCAAGGGGGTTCCCCCTCACCCCCTGGTGAGAACCCCCACCCCTCCAAAGCCCTCCCTGCATCCTGCCTGCGGGGCTGGCCCAAGGCCCCGCTTCATCCCCCATGTGTGAGGTTGACACGATCCCCACCCACGCCCCCACAGGGCCCGCCTGAGCCCTTCCTCCCGCACAGGGCTGGTGTTGCTGCTCGTCCCCCCTCCACACGTTCCTCTGCGCCCTGCTAAGGATTGCACACACACCCCTTTTTATCTTTGCAACTAGCAAATGGGACAAATGCCCAGTTTTGCCAAAAAAGTCAGGACAGCCAGGGCAGAGCTTAAAAAGGGACTGTCCCAGCCAAAACGGGACGTATGGTCACTACTCATAGAAATATGATACAGTTTAATAGCAGAATAATTAAGGCAGGGCTGTGAGTAACAGTGCTAGTGGAATTGTGCAGACAAACTACCTTTTGGGTGGAGTTTGTGGGGAACTTTTCTTAGGTATGGACTTGGCAGTGAATCAGAGATGCCTTAATAGCACAACATCTGAGATCCTTACTCATTTTTCACTCCGAATGTTAATGACAGCTTTCACAGTAAGGACTGAGAATGGGAGAAGTGAATTACTGAAATGTGCAAGATTATATGAGATATTTAAAACGGGACTGACCCAAATTCTGGAGGATAAACTGAAAGGAGCAGTTCTAGACTAGATGTGCTCTGATACAACTTATTTATTTTCAACTCCGATGATTCCATGAAGATACAAAATATGCCCATTCTGTAAGGGAAGCCATAATTACATATTAATTATGCTTACAATACATGTGACAAAGAGATGGGCCTGAACCATGAAGTTCTGATCTTGATACAAACTTTCCTCAACTTTCTCCAAAGTTCAGGGATATGCCTGTCTATTTTTCTTTGGACTGATATAGTCTCCATCACTGCTGTGTATGAGTGCCTAACAGACATTAAGGAATCATCACAATACCCCTGTGTAGCAGGAAAGTATTACTTCCCAATTTGGGGTACTGTTGTGGTCCCTGCCAATAGGTCCATCAATGGCTATTAGCTAGGATGGGCAGGGATGGTGTCCCTAGCCTCTGTTTGCCAGAAGCTGGGAATGGGTGACAGGAGATGGATCACTTGATGATTACCTGTTCTGTTCATTCCCTCTGGGGTACCTGGCCTTGGCCACTGTCAGAAGATGAGATACTGGGCTAGATGGACCTTTGGTCTGATCCAGTAGGAACATTCTTATGTTCTTATTTCGTGGAATTGGGACAAAGAAAGATTCGGTGAAGTGATTTGCCCGGGGTCATACAAAAAGTAGGTGGCAGAACCAAGAATTGAACACAAGTTTCCAGAATCCCAGGCCAGTGCTGAAACCACAATTTCTTTTTTCTATATGCATGTGGAATACAGGAAGGTGGGGCTGTGAAGTAAACATTTTATTGAAAGCAGTCTGGGATGTTTGATGAAACCATGAGTAAGTATATGGAATTATGTAGCATTATAGGAGCACTTCTTGGACAAGCATACACAAACCCTTACTTTCCTGGAGTTCATTTCAGTATTCTGGTATATCTGGAGATGGGATAGTAGGTAACAGCTCTGGAGTCAAGAGGATAACACCAGTAGTTCCTCTCTCAACAAAGATGGTTGTGATGTCTGAGGCTGTGTGTGTTGACTAAATGCCCAGTGCACACTTCTGTTATATATGAATCTTGCCTGCCTAGCAAATGGTTCCCGGCAATGTCTTTGACTGCTATTAGAGAGACAAGGTGGGTGAGGTAATATCTTTTACTGCAGGGGTTCTCAACCTTTTACTTTCTGAGCTCTGCTCCCCCGCCCCCACATGCTATAAAAACTCCAGGGCCCAGTGGGAGCAGGGGGTGGCTCTGGGCTCTGAATTTCAGCGGCCAGAGCAGGGGACTTGGGGCTCCCAGATTCAGCCATGGGGGGCTTTAGCCCTGCAGGGCTGGGGCTCGGGGCTTTGGCCACGGAGAGCCCTTAGTGCTTCAGCTGAGGGGGAGGACTCGGGGCTCTGGACTTCAGCCACCAAATAGGAGGGCTCGGGGTTTTAGCCCTTTGGAACTGGGGGCTTCAGCAATGAGGTAGGAGGGCTCAGGGCTTCTGCCCTGTGTGGCTTGGGGTTTGGGTCTCAGGGCTCCCAGCTTTAGCCCCATGAGGTGGGGGACTCATGGTTTCTGCTCCATGGGGGCACTGAGGCTTGTGGCTCTGGGTTTCAGCCCCGGGGCTCTGGGCTTCAGTCCCACGGGGGCACCAGGACTCTGAGCTTTAGACGCCCGGGGTGCTGGGACTTGGGGCTCCAGGCTTCAGCCCTGAAGCTCTGGGCTTTAGCCCTGCAGGGAGTGCCAGGGTTCAGAACTCCAGGCTTCAGCCTCACGGGGCACAGGGACTTGAGCCTTTGGACTGCAGCTGCAGGGCCCTGCGGACCCCTGAAACTGGCTCATGGCCCTCCAGGGGGCCACAGATCCCTGGTTGAGAACCGCTGTTTTATTGGACCAACTTCTGTTGGTGAGAGAGACAAGCTTTTGAGCTTACACAGAGCTTTTCTTCAGGTCTGGAAAACTTAATCAGAGTGTCACAGTTAAATACAAGGTGGAACAGGTTGTTTAGCATAAATAGTTAACACATATTTCTCATGGCACATAGTTGTCACCTACCACTTCACACTGGAACCCATACAAGATATCATCAAACAACTACAGCCCATACTCGAGAGGGACCCCAACCTAAAAGAAATCTTTCCTAAACCCCCACTTCTGGCATTCAAATAACCCCCCTGGCCCTCCAAGCTCATCATCAGAAGTAAGCTCCCTACAGACCAGGCATCAACTCAGAGCGGCACCAGACCCTGCCAAAACAACAGATGCAAAACTTGCAGACATATCTCCACTGCTACAATGATCAACACTCCCACAACACACCTTTCAGGGTTCATGGGTTCTACACATGCCTATCACAACATATGGCAGGGATCAGCAACCAGGGTAGGCCCCCTGGTGGGCCGGGCTGGGCTAGTTTGTTTACCTGCCGCATCCGCAGGTTCGGCCAATCGCAGCTCCCACTGGCCGCGGTTTGCCGCTCCAGGTCAATGGGGGCTGTGGGAAGCGGTGGCCAGCACATCCCTCAGCCCGCGCCACTTCCTGTAGCCCCCATTGGCCTGGAACGGTGAACCGCGGCCAGTGGGAGCTGCGATTGGCTGAACCTGTGGACGCGACAGGTAAACAAACCGGCCCAGCCCGCCGGGGGCTTACCCTGGCAGGCCACATACCAAAGGTTGCCGATCCCTGACATATGGTGTATTTCATCCAGTGCACTAAATGCCTCAATAACAACTATGTGGGTGAAACCACACAGTCACTACACTCTTGAATGAATTCACACAGGAAAACGATAAAAAATAAAAACACCCTATCACCTGTGTACGAACACTTTTCACAAAGTGATCGGTCTATATCTGACCTATCAGTCCTCATCCTCAAAGGAAACCTGCAAAACACCTTCAGAAGACGAGCCTGGGAGCTTAAATTCATAACTTTGCTAAACACTAAAAATCATGGACTGAATAGAAACTCTGGATTTATGGCTTATTACAACAATCTGTAACCACTAACAACCACCCCAGATGCCCTTCCGACCCTGCCCTTCCTCTCCTTTCTATGACTGGAGGGGTGTTAATGGGCCACTTAACCTTGATTGGTGCCTTGGAATATGTCAGGTTTCAGAGTAACAGCCGTGTTAGTCTGTATTCGCAAAAAGAAAAGGAGTACTTGTGGCACCTTAGAGACTAACCAATTTATTTGAATGTGTGTTAACTACTTATGCTAAACTATCCGTTCCACTTTATATTTAGCTGTGACACTCTAAGTACCTTTCCCAGATCTACAAAAACAACAAGGAGTCCAGTGGCACCTTAAAGACTAACAGATTTATTTGGGCATAAACTTTAAGAAGCGGGTTTTTTAGCCACGAAAGCTTATGCCCAAATAAACCTGTTAGTTTTTAAGGTGCCACTGGACTCCTTGTTGTTTTTGTGGATACAGACTAACACGGCTACCCCCTGATACTTTCCCAGATCTGAAGAAGAGCTCTGTGTAAGCTGAAAGCTTGTCTCTCTCATGAACAGAAGTTGGTCCAATAAATATTACTTCACCCACCTTGTCTCTCTAATATCCTGGGACTGCCATGGCTACAACAACATTGCATACAGCTATTGTTATTTATTTGTATTGTGGTAGTGCCTAGAGGCCCCCGTCATAGATCAAGGTCACATTGTGTTAGGCACTGTACAAACACATATCAAGAAGATCTTTGTCCAAGATCTCACAGCGAGTCAGGGACAAAGCTGGGAATGGAACCTTCATGAATCGTGACTCTCAGTGCCAGCCTGTAACCAATCTGCAATACTCCCTCACTTACTGGCTGTGGCATTATCCTGGCACCATTATTTTAACCCTTTACTCCCTCTTCATGCAGCCCAGTTTTTCTACAATGAAAACATATATCAAACACTGTATTTGTCACTCTCTCTATCGGGAAATGGTTAGTCAGTGACTGACAGGCACACCCAGGAGATCTAATCTTACAAGGTCCTGCCAGTGTTGCTGGATTCTTCCATCTTTGGCTCATGGCATCCCCTGGTGTGTTTGGCTATAGCAGCTAAAGCACATGCTGATACATCAGTGAGACCTCTTGAAAATCATCCTTTTCTGCGGATGTGTCCGATGTGTTCAATAGTTCACTTCCCTCACATGTCATTGCTAGAGGTATTTGCGTAACAACAGGATTTTTGCTCCTTAGGCATTCATCAGCTGCTGGCACTTGAAGTCACATTCCTTTCTATAGCACATCACATTTAGTTGCTGTGGATACCATTGTGCTGCCACAAACAGAGGATTAGAACTCACAATAGCCCTTCCTCTCCCTGGACGAGAAGTTCTGCTTCTGAAAGTTGCTTCAGCAGGACAGACAAGTGGACTACCTGCTGTAGGGGCAACACTAGTAATAGTGTTGGTTGATGAATGGTGGGCACTATATTAGACCATTTCAAGTTCTTTCAACCCATCTAACTGTGATGTGAACGTCTTACTTGCTGGATAAAAAAAGTAGGACATATAGTTTGGTGAGACTGTGAAGGAATAGCCTTCTCAAAAGATCTGGGTCTTTCATTAGGTTCCCCTCCTCTAATTGTGTAAAAACAGTCTTTCTTACAGTATTTCAGCACTTTGGCTTCTTGTTTTTCCTGTCTGAAAACTAGAAGAGCAAAGGATTGTAGGAAGAGAGGGAAGTGTTTGCTGAACGTCTCACAACCCTGAAAAAGGTCAAAGGTTCCTTCTAATCAGAAGATAAGATTTGGGATCTAGGGAAAAGAAATCTTTATTTCCAAACTGCTTTGCCCATACTTTGTACTGGGATCAAATCCATCCACAGGTGCTGAGTTTTTCTTTGCCCCTTGAGGGCTCAGGTGCTAAGCATCCACCAGCAGCTCCCCCAGTCAGCTTCTCCTCCTCTCCCCAGTGCCTTCCACCTGCCAACATCCCTGCCAATCAGCACCTCCCCCTCCCTCCCAGCGCGTCCCACCTGCTGCAATCAGCTGTTCTGTGGCATGCAGGAGGCACTGGGGGGGAGGGAGAGGAGCAAGGGTGGGGTGTTCCAGGGAGGAGGCAGGACTGGGCGGGAAGAGGCGGGGGGTGGAGTGGGGGTGGGAAGAGGCAGGGCACAGGTGGGGCTTTGGGAGAAGGTGTAGAGTGGGGGCGGGGCCTGGGGGAGAGTGGGGGTTGAGCACATCCCAGCTCATTAGAAAGTCAGCTCCTCTGGCTCTACCCCCGCTCTGCCTCGAAGCCCAGCCCTTGCTCTGTCCCCTCTCCCAAACCCCACCCTCACTCCCCAAGGCCCAGCCCTCATCCCACCTCTTCCCTCCCTGATCAGCTAATTGGGTGCTGTCAAACAGCTGTGGCTGGTGGAGGCTAAGCACCCACTATTTTTTTCCATCGGTGCTCCAGCCCTAGAGCACCCACAAAGTCAAAGCTTATGAATCCATCTAATTGTAGTAAGTCACAGGGTATGTCTACACTGCACAGTTAACCCAGCCTCTTACTGAAGTTTTAAACGCTATCTGTGGAGAAAAACCTCATACCTGCATTTGAAGGTGCTTTAAGCTCAGGTCAGCTTCCTGGATGGGGTTGTGGGTTAGAACCTGGGCTTCACTTTAACTCAGGTTAGGACCCACCCATGTTGCAGTGAGGAGACAGGCTAAATCACTTGAGTGCTGATAGTCCTCCAATTCCCTTCCCACAATTCCTACTGAAGGATAGTGAAGTTCTCCCACAATTGATAGAGAAAATCCTAGAGCACTTCAAAGAACCATGGGATATACCCTCAGATGCACCCAGACAAGTGCAGAAACAGTGAGGACACAGTAAAGCACGTATGGCTTTCATTGGCGATGTTCACCCTGGCCACACTCAGCTGCTCAAACCTGAGTGCCAATCACCCAGGTTAAAGGTGCAGAGTAAACATAGCCACAGACAGATAGATGGGTCCAAACTCTATCACCAGATCCAAGCACTTTTGAATTTTGGGAAAGTTCAGATAAAGAGCTATGCTCAAACTTCACAGCTGTCCTAAACTAAAAAGCAGACATAAGCTTCTCTCAATTGCGGATACATTCTAGTTTGGAGCCGTGTGTAATCTTTGTCCTTGTCTATGCTTGTAACAGAATGTAGGGCACTTGTAGCTACATGTTGCAGTACAAGGCAGTCTGTGTCCATACTGTATTGTGTTGCTACATGTGGCAATGAAAGGCTCTGGCAGGGCAAGGCGGTGGGGAAAGGCTTCGGCAGTGTAGTACTGCCTCCCGCATGCTGCTTCCCTTGCTACCTCCCCGATGCCAGACCCTTTTCCTGATGCTGGAGTCTTTCACTGAGATGGGGAGAGGCTTTGGTAGCAGGGAGGCAGTACTACACTGCTAAAAATAGCAGTGTAGACATGGGAGGCATTACTTGGGGGTGCAGAGAGCCATGTAGGGTATATACTCTAGGGAAGTATTTCTTCACAAAATGCATAATCAACCTGTGGAACTCATTGCCAGGGGATGCAGCGAAGGCCAAAACTATAACGGGTTCAAAAACAAATTAGATAAGTTCATAGAGGATAGGTCCTTCAATGGCTATTAGCCGAGATGGTCAGGGATGCAACCCCATGCTCTGTGTGTCCCTAGCCTCTGATAGCCAGCAGCCGGGAGTGGACAACAGGAAATGGGTCACTCAATGATTGCCTGTTCTGTTCATTCCCTCTGAAGCACCTGGCATTGGCCACTGTTGGAAAACAGGATAGTGGGCTAGATGGACCATTGGTCTGATCCAATATGGCCATTCTTTTGTTCTGATTTGTCTCTATTCTACTCACCTAAGCAGTGCCACACCATCTGCACTGCTATTTATATCCTTGGTAGCTGTGTGTGGAGTTTCTATACTTTGCACAATGCCACAAGTGTTGACTTGCTCTTCATGTATCAGTTTACTTTCTAATAACTGCTCTAGGCACAATAATACGTAAAAGAAAGTAAAAAATCTTTACAGGCCTTTTCCCTCTCCCTGAAGATGTATTTTTATTTTTGCTTCTGAGCATTGAAGAAATCTATAAATCGGTGAGTGATCAGATTGAAAATGTCCCGTAAAACACATTTGCTAAAGGAAAGTGGAAAACACTCTTGTTTTTGGTAACATAATAACATTAGGAATTATGGAAACCTTTAAAAGGAATTCAGCGTTGGGACCCCAGTATATCTTAGCTAATTCTATTCATATGCTGATGAATTTAATACTTTTATGATTCATTTTATAGGTGAACTTTGTTGGATTCTTTGGATGCTGGAAATAAAAATTAAATTTGTAGAGTGTTTGATTCAGTACATTGGCAATGTGCACATTTCACTACATTTCCCTTTGATGGATTAAAAAAACAGAAGGATGCACATTTCTTTGAGGAAATCTAGTCTTTTTTGTCTGAGATGCATTTTATTCTTTTGCAGCAAAGTAAGCATAGTAAGACTTTTGTCTCTCTTTACATGCTCATAAATGATTATGTTCATATATGTATAACCAGATGAACATTCCACAGCGCGCACACACATATATTCATTTCCTCCTTCTTTTGGGATAATGGCTCATAATTAAATACATGTAGCTGAACAATGGAAACACTGAGTTGAAACTACAGTACTGTAGGGATAAGGCATGGGCGATTAAACTTCACAGGATAGGAAGGATGGTCTAGCAAATAGGGTACTGACTAGGGACTAGAGACTTGGTGTGATGCTTCCCGGGGTGCCCAGGGTTATGAAGCACCTTGATACCATCTGCCCTTAGCATGAAGAAGCCTTGTCTGTGCCTGCCATGGGTCAGCTCCCTGAATCCACTGGCCATGGGCAATACAAGCACTCCCCTCTAGTCCTTGTAGTTACTCTACAAGTTAGCAACTGGCACGCCCCAACCCTCCAGCCCTGTGAGGGTCTCTCTGGTGTATTCAGCCCTGATCCACTGGACACTTACAATATGTGCAGGTTCTATACTTTCAGAGAAACAGTACACACCCAGCTTACAATTTCCATCTCAGATCACCACTCCACTGCACGCACAGCACTTGGATGTGTTTATAGTGAAATTAAGTATAAGTTTGTTTAACAAAACCTAGAGACTCAAGTAGTAGCAAGTAGAAGTATTGGAAATTAATGTTTACATATGAAATGAAATCATAACATGCATTCTAGAGCCTAGGCTTAATTAACTAGACACTTTTATGTCGTGTAGAACAGTGCTCACCCAAAATCTTTGCAATGCATTACAACCAGATTGGTTGTGACCCTCCCATGCTCACTAGCTAAAGCATTCAGTGTGTTTCTTTGACCCTCAAGATATGCTAGTCCCATTCCTTGCCTTTATTCAGAAATGGGACATCTCTTACAGATTTTCTTTTTTGCAGGATTCACCATCTCTTAGTTCACCTGCGGCTCAGTATGCAAATATGCATACATTGTGAGGCATATGGTACACAAATGACCAGACAGGGAGATAGGTGTCTGTTATTTCCTGTCTGAAAGGAACATATCTGAGATATGTCATCTCCTGGTGACCTGCCTTAATGCCAAGATCTTAAGAACATAATTTTGTGTATAGATACAGATAATATGTAAGGAGTTATGTATCTGTGGAATGTTCATCTGATTATATATATATTTCACAATGATTATGTCAATCAGTGGGCTACTGGTTCTTGTTGGAGACTTCACATGCCACACTTTGGTGAACTATTATACATATTTCTGACCCCAGAGGATCGCCATAAAACCTTATGCACCCCCCATGCCTTCTGTCAGTTGGCAGCAGGGGGTACCAATTCCTCAGCCACAGATTTCCAGCTTGATCCATAGTTAGTCATTTAATATACCTGAGCCTCAGTTCCCCATTTGGAAAGTGAAAATACTAGTATTTTCTTACCACACTGGGTTTTGTGAGGCCTGCAAGCAAACAGAGACGTGTAAAAGTTAACAGTTAAGAACAGCTCATTTAATGTTTTGATTTAGATTTGGACTATTTGTTTTAAAAAAAAATCAACTTAACCGGTTTGAAATTAGATAATATAAAGGACAATATATACAATATCAATTGTCCTGGTTGATGGGAGCCATCAAGATTCCAAATCACCATTAATGGCCCACACTTTGCATAACTACAATTGGATCTCATAAGTTATATTTCATATTTCTAGTTCCAGATACAAGTGTGTTACATTTATACAAATAGGATGACCACACTCAGTAGATTATAAGCTTTGTAATGATACCTTACAAGAGACCTTTTGCATGAAGCATATTCCAGTTTCATTATATTCACACTCATTAGCATATTTTCATAAAGTCATATAGAGTGCAACGTCACAGCAGAAAATGTATTCTTGTATGTGTTTGTATTGCACCTATCACTATGTGTCTGATTGGGGTCTGTGGGTGCTACTGTAAGATATTAAATAATAATAAAATCCCCATCTCAATAATATGGGCTCTTGTATACAGGGCTGTTTTGGAGCTGATGCTGTGCTTCCCTTTCAGTTATTGCACTGATGGTATCTACTCTACTGTTGTGTAAAGCCCTTGGAGGAAAGACGGTCTTGTGGGAGTCAGAAGACCCAGATTTTATTCCTGACTGTGCCACAGTTGCCTTGTATGGTCATGGACAAGTCACAGTGGGGCAGGTTATCAGACCTGCATGCTTATTTTGTTTGTGAGAAAGATGGCTGCCATCTTGGCCAACTTGAAAGAAACCTCCAGAGTTAAAAGCATAAACTACCATAGCTAGAGCTAAATATCCATGGTTCTGTACGAATTCACATCCTTTGTGGATTGGGCCAGAGAGGAACCTGTAACACACTTGCTAGTGGGTTATATATATACTACTGAATATGCGTGATGAATTGATTACTGAACATCAAGCCCTTTACTTCTCTATGCCTTCAGTATCCTCATTTTTAAACTTGTGATAATGATACTGATCTGGTAAGGAAGTTAAATTACATTAATGTTTGTAAAGTCTTTGAGAACCACAGATGGAATACTCAATATAAGGGAAAAGTTGTATGAGTGAAATGAACCCAAATTTATCAGAATGGCATTTTACATGCACCTTGCAACATTTTCTCTGATTAAATTAATTTGCTGAATCAATGAAGAGAAGTATCCCCTTACATCAAAAGAGAATACTATAGTGCAATGTGTTATTTTTAAACTGATGGCATGGGAGTGGTAAGGAGATAAAACTGGTTGATATTTGGGTATGGTGATTGTTCTTAGAGTACATGTCAGCCAATGACATGATCACGGTTCTGACTCTGTATTCTCTGCACTGCACCTTTAAATTTCTAAGGGTTTGTCTCTCAGCAGAAAGCAACTGCCATTTTGTGTCTTATTTCTGCTTCAGAAAGTGAATCTCTTGCTCAAGGAGATTTTTCTGTTTTTATTTCTTTAATCTCAAAACAGAAGTAAAATCTGTGAAAAATACAAGGTTTTCTTTTTCTTTATAGGAAAAACAGCATGTCTATAGTACTGACAGTCATGAATCTTCATCTCCTCCTTGAAATAAATTTGAACTAAAAATTTGGAGGTGCAAAAAAGTTTAGATAACTTTTCCCGCTCCTCTATGGGGCTAGAATGTGACCCTCTTGCTCCCATTGGGGAACAATTCCTCACAATTATTACTTGTGCTCCTCAATGGGAGTAAAGGGTTTTCAGTTTGGTCCATGGTAGTTTTGACCTGAACAGAAATAGGGAAGAAAACAGAAATCTCATGGGAATGTCTTTTATGATGATGATCATCAAATATTTGCATATTGTGGTACCACCTAAAAGGTATAGACAAGATTGTGTCCTGGTTGTATCAAATGTTGTCCACAGAAATATGGTCCCTACCCTGAATGGCTTACAGTATAAATAACAAATTTGGATGCCGTTATTCACATTCAATAACACTTTACTCTTTGAGTAGTCCCACTGGAATTCATGTGATCAATTATGCAGTGTTAGATGTTAGTGTGAAATAAGGCTATCAGAAGCTTGTCCTAAGAAGACAAAGGCAGATAGAGAGTTATAGACAAACAACTTCAAGGTAAAATGTCCAACGTACCTTTTTTGTTGCTTTTAACTTCAGCCTGTTTCCTATTTTTTGTAAGATTTTCTAACTCAGGGCAAAACTGTGGTTACTCACTCTGGTTACTCACCTGAGTAGTCTCATTGACTTCAATGGGCATGCTCACAGAAGTAAGGGTTCCACATTCTGGCCTATTTTTGATCACTTAAAGAAGCATGGAAATTTCCTAGAGGCCTCCAGACTTCTGGGTACTAATTTAAACTAAACCCAAAGTCTGAAATGTTGGAGGTTTCTCTATCCCAAGAAAAACCACAGGTTTCTCAGATTACAAATGTCACTGGAATCTGCAAGTAGAAGTTACAGTAAAATATGCTTCCACTGTTACCAAAGATCTGTTTGGATGTGTGGTCGTTATTTGTATGGGAGTTTTTAATCATAAGCAGTGTCCTTTCTGTGGCAGCGTATCTAATTATACACTGCAATAAATGAAAGAAACATACCAGGGCACACGTCTAACATGCTAAATGAAATATTTGGAGCAAGAGATGCATTTCTGAAATGGCTTTTCCATACTCTTCATCATTTAGTTCAGAAGTGCTCAGGACACACAGCCATCTGTCAGCCTAAACAGAGAAAGGAGAGCATTATGCCATTCCTGAAATATTTCAATGCCCACACATCTTCAGTTCTCATGACTCTCTTTTTGTTCAGCCATTTGTGTCAAGGATGTTAGCTATTCATCAGAGTATTGGGCAATACTGCAGAATTTTAAATTCTATAGTGCCTTTCATTCAAAGTGTATCCCAAACAAACACTTCACAGAGTTAAATAATATAACTACACAGTTAAAATATTCCAAGGCGGAGAAAAATTGGAAGAGGCAAGGGAAAAAAACCAGCATTCTCAGATGGGATTGGAAAAGTGATGGTGAGTATATGAGGGGTTGGGATGCTATTCCAGAATGCAGACGTAAAACGTTCTTATAACCCCAATTTCTGAATTTATGTTAAGCAGAGATTGATCCAAAGTGGAACCTCCAAGTCTAAACTTCACACTGTTTCAGAAAGAAAGGGTGAAATTTGGATTTCAGATCCCAGATCCAAACCTGCTCCTATGAACTTGATTCTGGGTTGGATCCAAAACTGGAAAAGAGCCTGTTTTCCAGATCATGGACAGAGCTCAGGTGGTATAAATTGATTTAATTCATTAATTTTATGGATCTGATCTACATCAGCTAGCGATGTGGCCCCCGGTTCAAATGTCGCTTTGGTGGAAATCTTGGGAGACCACTTGATCTTGTGAAATTTCTATAATTTTGGGCTGAAATCTTGGAAGAACACCTTGGGAGATTTTGGTGCTATCAAATCTGAACCTAAACTCAACTCCTGGTTTAGCCTCCCCCCAAAAGTCTGAACTATCCTAACCCTCATCCAGATGTGAACTCCACCTCCTCAATACATGAGGCCCCTTCTAAAGTATAAGTAAAACATAAAAATATTTGACCAGCAATGTATTATTGATGAATGATTGACAAAATATAAGCATATATGAAAGGAAAGGTGAGATAAAAATACATAATTACATAAAATTAAAGTCCTTGGTAAATTTCAAGTGAATACTATCATTAAAAAGACAAGTAGGAAAAAGACCACATTGCTTTAGCATATATTTCACTGGTAAATAAGACCAATATTGCCATCAATTTACAACATTTTCAACTGAAAGATATCTATAACCAAATTGCAGGCCTCTTTAAAAACAAAGCAGGAAGATATAATGACAAATATCCATGCTACTGTCCTCACAGAAATAAAACAAGTCACAGTCAGAAAGTATGGAATCAGATATGTCATCCTCATGAGAGAGATTCATGTCACCATCAAGCACCCCATTGCTTGTTTATATTTGATGTTCATTTTAAAAAGTCACATTATCTGCGTACTCAAAATATGTATATTGATTGGCTTTGATAATACCATGGAATTCAGCTGGAAAAAGTACGGAAGCCTTGATGCCAAATGAAAAGAACGTGCCAAAGGAAAAAAATTATTTGGGTGTGATTGAATAGGTCTGATCTGATCCAGAAGAATTTGAATTCCCAAGCCTCTCGTATATTAGAATAGATTTGAAATTCCACATTGTTTGTATAATGCAGTAATGGATGTAAAAGTTGTACATGAAATATAAGAGTTAGGTGTTGCAATGGATGGGTTATTCTTAAAAAGAATTCTGAAATATTTTAAGAAGCATTAGGGATTGAATAAATATGATTTGCAAAATTACATATAAAAATTTAATAAATTTAACAGAAGAATATAATTCCAAATCTTCAGGAAATCGTAACACAAGAATGTTACATACCTGGGCATTGTTTTCCAATAACTTAGCGCTGCTCTGTATTGTAAAGTTATCTGTAATGGTAACAGAAGTTAAAGTATTTAAGCCTTACTCTGTGCTTGAAGTTCAGCGGTGCTGCTCAATTTATTTATATTTGTCAATTGATTCTAGTTTTTAATCAAAGTCAAGAATTTCTGAATTAAGGGGATCAATCTTGGATACCACTCAATCAAACCCGAATTGCAATGTCCGCAGCGCAGTAATGACAGCATCTGGTATGAATTGAGATGATGATTTTTAAAGAAATTTGATGTAGTATTGGCAGCCAGCCAGAGTGGATGACCTCAATAGCAGTGGCTGCTGGAGGGAAATGCAAGGGGAGAGGTAAAACAAGACAATGTTTCCCACCACCTTACCCAGTAATATTTGCAGCAAGTGCTGATATTACATAATATCCATTCCTTTCTTTTCTTTGTTCTTCATTCATCTCTGAGGAGACGTTTAAAAGAAGGGAAGAAAAGGAAAAGTGAGTCTCATCTAAGATTAACATGATGCATTTAATTCATAGTTAAGTGACAGAAGACCAGAACTCAGTCCCTGGGATGGGCCAATAACTTCTCCAAATATATAGGAGAGGAAGCACCAGGATATCCAGAGCATCGTATTTGGCCAAGTCAGAAAACCAGAACCCTGTGAAGGGTTGATAATCTCCTCACATATAAAGGGCAGAGACATCTTAAAGCTGCCTTTGACACCAATCTGTGAGTACGTGAAATAAGAACAACAATGAACAATCCCCTCTATGTGGCCTCAGAGGGTTTTCCTATTAGCTGTTCACAGAATTAATGAAATTTAAAATTAGACACAGCCTCAACAACTGTCAAAAAGCGACGTTATAATTCTCAAAAAGTTTGAAACATCCTCCTCAAGCGGGAGGTGGAGAATGGGAAGCCACTCAGTAGAGGGACAACCTCCTCTGGCCACCCCAAATATTAGTCCTCTCACACTGTACACAGACAGACGTCTCCATTCACCACACAGCTGAACAATGCTAATATGTTCAGAATCAGGAATGATTTAATGGTATAGTTAAAGGAACGTCTTCTTAGCACATGAGTGTTTGGATCTAGTAATCCAAAGCCCTTCTGGTATTTTGCTCTGTTGAGCTGTCCTGGTGTAACAGCTGATGCTCTATAACTCCACTGGAGATGCCATTAACATCCCCTACAGCTTAATTTGCTATCAAGAGAATAATGTGCAAGGACAGGGTTTCTGCCCCGCTTCAACCACTAGCCACTTGACTGACATTATTTTGCTGCAGAAATCGCAGACCTGCTTGGAACTTGTTTCATTCCTCACAATTGTTCTCCTACAGAAAATGGCATTGTTTATTACAGGCCCTAATGCAGTGCCTCACACTGCAGTATGTGGGTGCTGTATTGTCTAATAGATGGTGAAACTAGACAAATACACACACTGGGATCGGTTGGTTATTCCTATATTGGCAGAGCTTCAGCACTCTTGTACAGGCTCTTACTGCTCTTGTTGTAAATTAAATTACCAGGAGTGCTCAGGAGCTCAGGTTACAACAGTATGGTGGCCTGAAAGAGACACATCACAGCAATACACTCTAGAAAGTTTAGATTTAACAGCAAACAGTATTCACTTTTGCCAATGCCAAACATTCAAAAACCAAGTCAGATCTAAAAATCATTAATTTGCCTTAAAGCTCATGAGATTTGATTCTAAAAAGTAAGACATTTTGAGTATTTTTTATTTGCCTTCTTGGTTTTGAGTCTTTAGGGTTCACTTGGGTCATATTTTCAAGTTTTTCTCTGAAGTCACAAAGGCTAGGAAGTTACTTTTTCCTTTAAATGAGAGCTAATATGTTCACATATTTATCTGTCTGAGTAAGCTGGGACTTAAGCAACACACCAATTATCATGAGAATTGGCACTACGTCATTGTTTGAGATTTGAAAAACTTCAGTTAAACTTTCACCCTCCTAGAACATTTCTTTTTCATGTAGCTCCATAACGAAAAGGAAGGGCTGAAATATTTTTTTTGCCACTGTAGGAAGTACTTATGGAAATTTCACAGGAGTGTTCCTATTCTTTTAGATTTCTTGCTGACTTTTGCAGACCTGTGACAACTGGAGACTTTACTTAAGGTTCAGGGAAGCAGATTCACAACCTTTGGATGAGCTCCCCTGATGGGAAGCACAATACAAATGCAAAATATTATTTATTGCTATTTTGTTATTTGCTAAGTGACAGATATGAGCTCAATGCTCTGAAAGACACAAATGAAGACACAGTACCTGCCCCAGGACAGGCAAAGATCAGACAAAGGTGCACAGAGAGACTGACAACACAGAGGACAAAGATAACATAGAGTATGTGTTATAAAATGGGGGTGATGATGGCATTATACTGACAGGCATTGAATTTCATGAATTTCAGGAGGAGGTTCAAAAGGAGTTCAGGAACGTGGGTGCCTGGTGCATGGTGACTGGGAGGACATACCAGGCATAGAGGGTGTCATGAAAGAAGTCCAGAGACAGAAGTGAGGGAAGGATTTGAAGGAAGCAGTGAGGCTGGTATTGTTTGAATGAAGGGTGTGAGGTCAGATAGGACAAGAGAAGAAATGTGGGGGAAATAAGCCTTTTTACTAATTTAAATGACATTTTCTACACAAAGTGTCATTAATTAGTGAGCACAATAGAGAAGAAACAGTGACAACTATTTCTAAGGAGGCAAAGTGGACTGAATTAAGCTTCTGGAATGTTAATGGATGCCAGGTGCCTGCTCACCTGTGTTCTATGTGAAATCAGAGATGGATGAGCATTCACAGGTCACCTTGTCCACCCCCTCTCTGCTGGGGCAGGTTTGTGCCCTCCAGACTATAGATGGTTCTCTCTGCACTAGGATGACAGAAGAACATTAGGAGTGTGTGTGTCTGGGGGGGGGGAATCATCAGAGGGAGCAGTCTTAAATACTATAGTTTTTCACAACTTCTTAGCTGAAAACAAATTTACTGATTTGTGCTAGCTATTGGAACTGGAAATAAAATATTCAGGCTAGCTTTTGTTATACTTTGGCTAGGATTAAATCCAGAACTGCCCCAGTTGCTTTTTATAAAGGAGGTTGGTGATGGTGGTGATCTTCATATTAGAAATCCTGAAATGCCTGCAGACAGCCTGCATTAACCACGGACTTCCGGAGCAGGCTGGCAGAGCTATAGGAAAACATTGTATCTTTGTTCTGCCCAGCTTTACTCTGCCCAGTCTAGCACTGGCTTTGGCAGTGGAAGGAGTCACGTTGAGCAGGTACAGTAGTATACAGGTTAGCCAGGCTTAACCTCAGTTCTTCCATGGTTCAATTGCAGAGTCCTGTGAAATGATAAAGTGAACCCAGTTAGGGAGGGAGGAAACCTGGTGTAGTTATGAAATCACTTCTCTGTAGACAAAGAATATTTGGTGGTGCAGCAGTGAGGGTGGGAGCTTGAATAAAATGGGCAAGGCTTGAAGCAGGCTGGCAAGTCCAGCCCACATTTCTGAGGTAGATCTGAGCTGGAGATTAGCCAGTGGGATGATGCAGCAGAGTCTGGAGCAGTATTATTGAACCTGCTCAGTGTGTGTCTCTCCTGTGCCAAATGCACATGCAAGGCACAAGGATACTTGCACTGGGAATGGGTTTTGTTTGCATTTCAGGCTAGAAATAGATCTCATGAGTTTATTTTGCTTTGTCCTTGGATTTGGCAATATTGTCTCTTGCCAAGCAAGGGGCATCATTTCAGAGCTGCTGCTTTGCTTCTCTGGACCCATCCGTGATATAACTCTGTTGGGCTGATGCAATCACACAGCCCCATTTCATTTGGCTTTCCACTCTGCTTCTGTGATCTAGTATTAATGCCACTTCTTGCCACCCACTAAAGAAGGAACAGCAATATAAAAGTAGAAGTTGCGCCTATGTTGAAAACGAATGGAATTCCCTCACTGGTTGGTGAGAGGACTGGACCCACATGAGATATCCTTAAGCCCTAGGAGTGGGGTTAAAGGATATACGGCTGTGTAAAATGTTTGAAATGAAATTAAAAAGCCTTGAAATCTGATGCAAAAAAATGCAGATTTTGCATTTTGAATTTGCTTTAAACGATCTGCATGTTTACAGGTTTGGTTTAAAAGCAGGACCAGGTTTTAATATAAATGGGGGCCCATTTTCACATGAGAATTGTTGTTTTCAAGGAAAAGCATCAACATTTTAGAAATGTAGGTTTTAAAAAATGTGGGGTTGATCAGGTTTTATTCATGGAAACCCGCAAAAATAGAATTTTCACATGTTTTGATGAAGAACTCTCCATTTCGTGGAATTTTGTGGGAACAGTTAATATTTGCAGATGTGAAACTTCCTGAAATAAAGTAGTGAACATCTTCATGAAAAAAAATTCCTGAAACATTTTTCACAATTTCCTACATCTGTAATATAAACAGATTGACTTACATCCAGAAAACAACCATCTGCTCTCAGTTATTTTTTTTTTTATATAACAGACTGTGGAGATGAGGTGGCTTTGATTTTAGCCAAGTATAAAAGCAGCAAAAGTACCTGCAGTGTATTAAATATCAGATAACATAGAAATGAAAGAGAATTACAAACAGATCCCATTTCTTCATACACAGATATGCACACATTACATATACGTACTCAGAAAGGCCCCGATCTTGCAGTCACAATTCTCTATGTGCTTAACGGTAAACAAGTAATCCCACTGAAGTCAATGGAACTACTTGCATGCTTAAAGTTAAGCACATGCATATGTGAGCCAAATCCTGCAAACCCTTCCCAAGTGAATAGTCTTTATTCATGGGAATAGTTCATGGAACTACTTACGTGAGTAAGGACCGCTCATGTGCAGAACCAGTTCAGACAATGCTGCCAATCTTGCAACTCCAGGGGGATCCTGTGGGCTTGGAGGCACCAGTCTATAGGGACAGGTTGAGATGTTGTGCCATTTACTGCTGATGCTCCAAAACTATGTGGTGTGGATTATAAACAGCTTCATGCTGGCTGAGATCTCTCTGATGACATCTAGAGCCTCTTGGGGTTTGTCATTTATCCTGGCCTGGCTGGGACATATTGAAGATTATTCCCATCCTCCTGTGTTGGGCAGGTGTGGTGGACACCTTGCCACTAGAAACAGTAAATTTGTTTTACGTTGGCTACTGAAATTAGGTGGCAACTTTTAATTATTACTGACTGATTTGGGCCAGACATAAACACAGTGAAACCGTGTTCTGGAGGTGTAAGTGCATTATCAGACCCTGGGCCCAGCTAGTCCTCATCTTCCCAATTGGGCTCAGTTCTAATGTCTGGTCTTCTCTTTCTGTCCACACTACTAACATATGTCACTTCATTTTATTTCAAATCTTTTTTCTGTGACCTCCTCCTTCTCTCTATCCTCATAAGTACATAACCACCCTCCTCCAGAACATTAAAAACGAAGCTGCTAAAATCACCTTCTTTGCCTGTTGTTTGGGATCATGTCACACCTTCTTTGACTCCCTTCACTGGCTTCTCTTGCCCAACTATTTCAAATTCAAGGTTCTTGACCTCACTGTCAAGGCCCTTCACAGTTCTGCCTCTCCCTACTGTGTGGAGTAGCTGTAGCTCTTATGTAGGGGTGTGGGAAGGTGGCCAGAGAGTTCAAAGAACAACACACCTATTTATCCACTCCTTGTATCTTGTCTTGTTGCCAACCTGTTCCCTCCCCTTGGCCACTCACTTGTGCACTTCTCCCACAACTGTTTCTGTGACTTCTTCCATGCTGCCTCTGACACACAGAATGCCTTCCCTGAACAGATCCAAAAGGCCACGTTACCCTTTCCTCTGTCAAATCCCTTCTTCTTCTGCTTAGAAGAATTTGTCCAACTAGTAACTGGGATGCTAAGGGGGAACTGGGTATCTGAGTACTTTGGTAAACATTCTACATATGCTGTTGGTTGCATTCCTCAGCTTGGCCCTTTGGATGTTGCTTGTCACAGTGTTGACCATTCTTGCAGTTTCAACTGGGGATGTTCTCCCCATAAGGCAAGAGGGTACAGCCTTCTTGTGAATATCGGCTCTGCCTGAGGGGGAGTAACTGATTGTGGGGGAGGAACTGAGGGGGAGGCATTTGATTGGCTGCTTTCTCCACTGCCCCACATCTGGGGGAAGAGCAGCTAATCAGAGCTGTTGCAGGAAGCAAGCAGAGCTCTCCTCTCCCTGACTTGGGAGCTGACACCCCTCTCACAGGGTGTGGCGGGAGGAGGGAGTAGAAAGAGCCCAGCAATTGGGGGCTCTCCACTCCCTCCACCCTTCCCTCCTGTGAGCAACTGGGATGGCTCTTCTGCTCATCCCCTTCCCCTCTCCCTCCCAGCAGCCCTGGCCCAGGAAGGGGACGAGGGGGATGAAAAGCCCCTGGAGCTGCCCCCCTCCAGCTGGGAAGGGGGAGAAGAGGACCCTGCTGCAGCCCTCCCACTCTCAGGGGGGGTGAAGAGCCCCAACAGAAGCAGAGGTGAGGCTAGAGGGCTGAACTGATGTGGGGGCAGAATTAATTGCTGGGTAGTTGTGCGATGAGAACTCCTGCAGCGGGAGCCAAAACCATCTTAGTACATTTGGAAACACTGGCAACACCATTACACGTGGACACATGGACAGCGGGCGTTCAAAATAAAAAGACCCAAAACAAAATACAGTTTTTTTTAATCTCAGGATTTTGGGGCCAGTCTCATAATTTCTGGGTCTGATTTATGATTTTTTTGAACCTTTGGGGTGGGCATTGCTGGATATCTTCCTGGGCTACAGCCACAGCTGGAGCTAGGGGTGTGATTCCCAGCTGCCGTGGATGTACTGGCGCTAATTCCGATCCAGCTCCTGTGACAAAATAGTCGGGTAGCCATGGTAGCACAGGCAGTGGCAGCAGTGGAACGGGCTCGCTGCATCGAGTACAAACCCCCCTGAACCCTGCGTGTACGTACTCGGGGTACCGAGCCCATGCCACCGCTGCTGGTGCTCCTGGGGCTACACTACTGTTTTTAGCTCGATGAGAGCTAGTGCAAATATATATATATGTGAGCTGGCAATCACACCCCTAACTCATAGTGTAAACATACTCTTAGATGGTAAGCTCTTCAAGGCAAGGTCCATGTCTTCCTGTGTGTGTGAACAATACACAGCACAATGTGGGTGCTCCTATAAAGCACATAAGTGAATATTAATGACACTAGACAGACAAGAGAATGAATTCACACAGCTTTGGTCTCTTGCTGCAGGAAATTATAGTAATGTTCAGCCTCTTCATAATGGCACGAGACAAAGAAGGGAGGGAGGGAGAGGAGAAGAGTCTTTCTTCCTTACCTTCACCATATTCTCATATTCAGCAGCAACCATTCCCTGCTGGAGGAGACAGATTTATTTTCTTGAAACAATCACATTTACTAATGCCCTGCACACCTTTTTCTGAGGAAAGAAATCACTGTAAGGTTATGTACTGAATACTCCAAATAGCACAGGGGAATTCAGCAAATAACTGCATGTAAATATATCATATTTCTATTTCAGGTGGATCCACCCAAGATACTCCAGAAGCTGGGGTGTCCCAGAATGCAGCATGCTGTGACATCAGACATATCCCACATTTCTCTGGGGGCATGCAGCACATAAAACACTTGTTCCCTTTGTCGCTAAGGTAAGAGACTGAGCTGTGGGGCTGAGAGCCACCAGGAATTCTTAAGTTCTGATCCCTGCTTGGTTACTAAGTCATTGTGTGGCTTTGGGCAAGTTGCTTCAGTTTCTCTGAGTCTACTTTCATGGAGGTAGTGTGAAGATGGATTGATTAGTTATTGTACACCTATTTTTAAAGTGCTAATAAAGAATAAATATTATTTTATTATCTTAGGTTTATTATTTTAGCTTTGCAATGTGTTTCAGTGAGTTTAATAGTTTCCTATTTAGTCTTGAGCATAAGCTTTCGTGGGTAAAAACCTCACTTCTTCAGATGCAAGTCTTGGCACTAAAGTGAAAGGTAGGTAGACAGGTGTGTGTTTTGTGGGAATTTGTGAAGGAGGAGATGGTGTGTGAGACTTTCCCTGAGTAACTGTTGCAAATATTGGCCAGATGTTTCAAAAGGCAGAATAAAAAAACTGGTTTGGTCAGTGAGAGCAGAGCACACAATCATTTTTAACTGGCATGACCTGCTCTTAGGCGGCAGGTCACTTTATGTCACTCTGACCGGGACAGTGGGAGGGAAGAAGAGGAGAAGAGTCTTTCTTCCTTACCTTCACCATATTCTCCATTGCAACCATTCCCTGCTGGAGGAGACAGATTTATTTTCTTGAAACAATCACATTTACTAATGCCCTGCACACCTTTTTCTGAGGAAAGAAATCACTGTAAGGTTATGTACTGAATACTCCAAATAGCACAGGGGGGTTCAGCAAATAACTGCATGTAAACATATCATATTTCTATTTCAGGTGGATCCACCCAAGATACTCCAGAAGCTGGGGTGTCCCAGAATGCAGCATGCTGTGACATCAGACATATCCCACATTTCTCTGGGGGCATGCAGGACATTTTAAAGGGTCCAGGTAAGGGGAATATTATTTTTTTTTAAATAATATTGGATTGTATTTAATGAATTACACAAACCAAATCCTCTTTACTTTTCAGTTCTCAAAGTCTAAAGACCCATACCTGTTTGTATGGAAGAGAACTCTTTATGGACCCTGAGTTTTATTCAACCCTAGAACCTTGTCCTCGCTTTTAAAAAAGTGAGAGTTTTTAATGTTTGAAGGGCTGATTACCATGCAGGGCACTCCCATATTGAGTTACAGAGATATGAAGTGGGGAAAAAAGAAGGTACACGCATGCCCGAATTATCGCTCATTACAGACTCAAGTTTACTTGTGTTCTACACTGTAGTGCATGTAGCTAAAATTCTGTTTTCTGTGTATGGCATTTTTAAATGTAAGAAAGCTGTCTGCAGTCTGGGATTTGGTCTAGGTACTACTGTGGATCCCCTCACCTTAGTAACTGAAGGCCTCACAAACACTGAAACCCCTAACCTGCCAGTATGGTAGGGAAGTACTATTATCACTGTTTTCAGGTGGGGAACCGAGGCACAGAGCAAGTGTGTCTGTAGTATCTGGCTGGTGAATCTTGCCCATATGCTCAGGGTTTAACTGATCGCCATATTTGGGGTCGGGAAGGAATTTTCCTCCAGGGCAGATTGGAAGAGGCCCTGGAGGTTTTTCGCCTTCCTCTGTAGCATGGGGCATGGGTCACTTGCTGGAGGATTCTCTGCTCCTTGAAGTCTTTAAACCATGATTTGAGGACTTCAATAGCTCAGACATAGGTGAGGTTTTTCAGAGGAGTGGGTGGGTGAGATTCTGTGGCCTGCGTTGTGCAGGAGGTCAGACTAGATGATCATAATGGTCCCTTCTGACCTTAGTATCTATGAATCTATGTGTGACTTGTCCATGGTCACAAAGTGTGTCTGTGGCAGAGCCAGGAATTACATCCAGATTCCCTAAGTCCCAGTACAGTCAGTTTCTATCACCAAAAGATTATCATCCACTCTGTCAGAGATGGAGAACAGAGATTTCTCTCTCAGGGAGATTTAATATTTGTACATTTGTGGGTTTTTTTCTTTAATCTAAAATGAAATACCTAATAGTGGAAAGTACATAGTTTTCTCTTTATATCTGGGCACAAAACACACGCACACATTTCAGCGCTGATCCTCAGCTGATATGAATTGTCGTAGCTCCATTGAAATCATATAGTGCTATGATAGTTTACAACAGCTAAGGATCTGCCCCCTAGGATCTTTTTATGTTTGTTTGCATAAATAATTCACCTTGGGTCTACAGAATGACAAAACTGACTTTACAGGAAATCTTATTCATGTTAAAGAATGAATCCTATGTCATCTTTAGCTTTCTGGGTATATTTTTTCCTTGTGTTCTTTGTATTGGCTCTGACTTACATTTGGCTCCTTCTGTACCTTAGTCCTACCTTTCTTCTCCTCTGTGTTTTTTACCTGTAGATAATCTTGTGGTTAAGTCTTGTGGAACTTAGGAGATCTGGGTTTAATTCCTGGCTCTGCCCCAGACCTTCTTTATGCCCTTGAGACAATAACTCACGCTCCCTGGGCCAAATCATGGTTCCATTGAAGTCAATGGCAATTTTGTGTGCATAACCAGGATTCGGCCCTCTGTGCCTACATTTCCCTAATTGTAATATGGGGATAATGACACTTCCTTACCTCATACGGGTGCTGTGAGGTTAAATTAATTGCTATCTGTGAGGCTCCAATACTACAGTGGCAGGAGCCATTGAAAAAAACTATAAATAATACTATATTATATACAATATTTTAAAAAATCTCACCCTTACTTGTGTCACATCTTGGGCACTTGAAACAACAGTACATCATAATAATTGTTTATAATTTGGGACTTGGAAGGCTATGTTTGTGTAATCACAAGAAGTCAGCATGAAGCCCCTATGCAGGGAAGGGATGGTGCCCTGAAGCATGTTATTTCTTTTGCTGTATTTTTCTGTCCCTGTTCACTCCACTGCAAAAATTCTCTTAACCTTCCTGCCACTGATCAGCGTGCATGCAAGTGATTTAATTAAAAAGACTTTTATCTATTATGCCAAAAACAAGGAATTAACAATATCCATTAAAATTACTGTTATTGTTCACATCAAATAGATTTCAGCATCAGACAGAACATGTATGGAGCCAGCAGAACATGGCGTATAAAATTAACAACAACAAAAATTTCAAAATGCTTTTAATCTCACAATGTAATTATTTTACCTGCCAGTCAAACTGTCTCTTAAGCCTCCCTTCTATTGAACCTAAAGAATTAAATTCAATTAAAATGCAAATGAATTCAAGCTGTGGAAATGATAGTTAACCCACAAAGGTCTATTGTTGTTATTATTTTATGTACAGCTTATTACATGTATTGGAGTAGCACACAAAGCCCCTAATCAAAATCTGGACTCCATGGTGTAGGGTGCTGTACACACATTGGTGTTAGCAGTGATGGAATATTTCCCTACAGTAGGCAAAGGCTCCTGCACATATAGTAGTACTTAGATATGGATGCAAAAATCTGCCTGCAAGGTGTATATTATTTCCCTCATTGTACAGATGGGGAAACTGAGACACAAAGAGGCTGAGTGACTTGGCAGAGGCAATACAGGGAGTAAAGATCAAGGATGGGATTAGAACTCAGATCTCCTGGTACTTATTGTAACTACACTGTGCTGCATCTCTTATAGCTAATAAATGTATTCTGTAATCATTTGTTCTCATCCATTTTACCCTCCTCCACTGCATCAACATGAAGACTTCCAAATCCACTTAAAATATGCAGCTAATCGTGCCTCCTTGCATATGAAACTCTATTGTTCAGAGTCTGAAACCAAACTTAGAGTCATCCTATGAACATGGTCCTATATGCTTTTTTAAAAAAAATTAAGTAGTAAAATATATATTGAACACCTATAGGCTTTCCGATTTCCAGCATCTGGCTGGTCAGCCCACAGCAGAAGCCTGTGCATTCATAGTAAAGCCAGCGTTCCTGCACAATGCAAGAAAACAGACGGTGCCTATTGACAGCAATTACATCAAATGTTTTCTATCAGCCTCTGCATGCCCGTTCTTTCTGAGCAGATGGCATCAGCTTCACATTATTTCTCCGTGATGCCTTTTTAAAAATTCAGTTTATCCTTGGTGCCTCATTCACTTTTGCCAAAGAGGCTTTTTAATTTTTCATTTCTCACAATGGGATATGGAATAGTGTTGAAAGGTATTATGGTTGGCATAGTTTCCAGGCTTTGTGATGCTGGGTAAAGTACTTCAGCTCTTTCTCACTGCTTCATCTTGTCTTGAAATTATATCAATTTATTAAAAACAGGAAAAGAAAACTCTCAACCCATCTAAATCTCTGTGCTTCATTTTATGGTGCAAAAAGGTTAGGTACCAAGAAGACACCTGGTTGGACTGGAAATGCTGAGCTCTAGCATCGATAGATTTTTTTTAATGCCCAGGCCTGCATTTTGAGCTCTGATTCTCATGTGTCTATCTAAAAATGAAACAAAAGTACACACAGTTTTGTTTTAATTGCTCATTCTCAAGATTGCTAGATGATGACAAGCATGCACACTTGTTTTATAATCCAACTGAAGGTTTGAACTCCTCCTAACCATTTCGTCACCATACTCCACAAGCTTAATTTTTCTTATTTTTGCAATGGGGTTTCAGATTTCTATCTATCTGTCAGAGCTGAATGACCTTGAAGAGCTAGACATGATTCTACTCCATTAGGGGCTGAAGCTCTGGCCATATGTTCTTATTGGTAATTGTTATTCCCTGTTGTGCAGTGAGTGTATTGAGCACTGCACAGAACACAATGTATACAAGGTTCCACTGTGATCTTGAAATGGGATCTTCTATCATGAACCCTTACACCTCTGCATAGGCCTGCATATATAAGGTCTGCACTAGTGGTATACACTGTAGGATCAGGCCCTTAGGTTGTAAACTCCTTTGGGCAGGGACCTTGTTCTGTCCCACACTATAAATTCCCTTGGAATATAGAGTAAAAGAAAATATTTCAAAGACGCTTAACTTTCAGGGGTGGGATTCCCCTTAACCATTCCCAGAGGGGCATCAAAGACAGACCATCAAACTGGAGTCAGTTCCTCAGGTGATGAGATTTAAAATCCAGACTCCAGTGAACTCAGCTGTTGCCTCTGTTTAAGTTGGAGTAACTGCTTCTCACCTGCTTTTGAAGTTAAGCTAATTTTAAAGTTAATGGTATTCATGAAGATCAGTGGCTTGATCAGAGCCACAGAGTGAGCCAGTCACTCAGCCCACCTTAGGAACCCAGCATTTTCCTGGTTTCTGGTTTTTGCTCTAGCCTCTGGAAAAATGGTCTCCTTTTAAAAAACCAGTTTGTCTCGTTTTTATTTCCCACTTGTGTGTTACTTTCATATAAAGGACTTTTTACCTCAAGCAAACAAAACACTTGTCCCTTCTTTGATAGGAGATGTGTGTGCACACCACTGCAGGGATCCCCATCTGGGTCTAGCACACCTGTGAAGTCTCATAGACTCAAAGACTTTAAGGGCAGAAGGGGACCGTCATGATCATCTAGTCTGACCTCCTGCACATCACAGGCCACAGAGCCTCACCCACCCACTCCTGTATCAGACTCATATCCTCTGACTGAGATACTGAAGTCCTCAAGTCCTTCCCTTGAGGAATTCTTTTGGCATCAGTGGAGCAGGGCAGCCCAAACTCATCCATCGTGTCACGCTACTGAACTCACCGGAATTATACCAGGGATTAATTTGGCCCAATATGTATTGATTCCCTAAGAAAGGATGAAATGGGGATGGAACAGTTCATAGATGTTTGAATAGCATAAACATGATGGAGGGGAATTATTTAGGATTGGATATGGGATGTAACTAGTATCAATGGGATGAAATTAGGAAAGAAAGCATCTAGTCTGAAAACCTTCCTAACAGTGAGATCTGTGGACTCATTTCCCCAACAGAAGTGATAGAAGATCCATCTCATGGAACTTTTACTAGTCTAGACAAACCATGAGACAAACCTGTAGGGAACAAAAAGAAAAGGAGTACTTGTGTCACCTTAGAGACTAACCAATTTATTTGAGCATAAGCTTTCATGAGCTACAGCTCACTGCATCCGATGAAACCTGTAGGGAACGGTCCTGCATTGGCATGGAGATGGACTGAATGATCTACTAGGTCTTTGTCTGTGCAGGCAAACTTCTGTGAGTCAGACATTGCAACACCAAGTGACACACTTGTAGCTAAAAACATGTTATTTGCATATACTTGTATCTTGCATGACATTGATTCAACATTATTTATTTAAATTTTCCAGCTATTAAAAAACCTGCAAGTCACTCACTTTGTCCTCATCCTTTACTGTTGTCATGGAGAGAAGTTCAAGTCACTGTCTAGCATTTTAGATGCTCTGATGGGTACATGTAGGCAGCCCCACTGTGAAGGGCATAGACAAAGGGAAATGGATTTTATGAAGCAATGGTTAATTTGATTGTTCCTACAGGTGAACTGAAATGTTTTTTAGAATAAATAAATAAAACTGTTCATTCAAGATCTCTAATCATGAAGATAATCACTGTGCAAAATTCACATGAAATATCTAAACATCAGTTCCTCTTTTTTACTGATCTGCTGAGACCTGAGTTCAAGGTTCTGTGTTTCCCTGACTACAGTTTTTGCTCTCCTGGATACCTAAAGTTCAGAAAAGAGAGAGGGAGCAACAATGCTTGTACAGCATTTGTTGTGAGTGCTCTCAGCAACTGCTGCCTGAAGAAAGACAAGGGGACTCTGAACTCAGGTCTTAACAGTAAAGGAGTGTTTCAGTTCACCTGCAAGGTAAATAGTTACCTTCCACTGCAAGGCCGCCCCTTATTTCTCATGAGTGACTAATCAGCTTGCCAGTTCAGGCTACTCAAGTTAATGAAAAAAGTGATAATGTATAATACAGCAACAGTCCCTGCTTTTGTACTTATTAATATACATGAGTGGAGTCAACTTAATGCACACCTGTCCTTGTGGTTTGGTATGACCTGTGGAAACCTGCTGCTGTATCATTGCTTCTCGGAAGTAGCACCCACAGTGAAGTCTTGCTATTTCTTGTTGGTGGCTAACAGGGACACGTGATTTTAGCACTGGCAAAACATTCTACATTGCTCAGAATAGCTTGGGATGAGATGGCCTGAGACAGCTGTAACTTACCCATGGCCCAATTTATCTCTCTACTTTATGGCCCCCATCACTGTAATATTTGAGCGCCTCATAAATATGAATGATTTATTCCCCCAACACCATGTGACGTAGATCAGTGTTATCATCCTCATTTTAGTGATGGTGAACTAAGGCAGAATTCAATGCAGTGGACCAGCACAGGCTGGACTTAAGTGATGCATAGGCTGTGAGCTTTCCCTCTGCACAGGGGTCAGTTTCATCTACCCAGAGGTATTCTCTTGTCTTGCTCAAGGTCACACAGGAAATCTGTGACAGAGAAAGGAGCTGATCCCAGCCTTGACCACAAGACCACCTTAGAAGAAATCAGATGTTAAACCCATACCACACTTGACCTTAGCCAAAAGGCCGAGAATAAGTGATTATATACAAGATATTGTAAATTATATGCAATAACATACAGTAGACGTAGCTGTCAAATTTAAGTAGCTCCTTAAGAGACATTTTTGCAGATGTGAGAGTGTGAAGTGGACAAAAAGAAAAGGAGTACTTGTTGCACTTTATAGACTAACAAATTTATTTGAGCATAAGCTTTCGTGAGCTACAGCTCACTTCATCGGATGCATTCAGTGGAAAATACAGTGGGGAGATTTATATACATAGAGAACATGAAACAATGGGTGTTACCATACACACTGTAATGAGAGTGATCAGGTAAGGTAAGCTATTACCAGCAAGGGGGGGAACCTTTTGTAGTGATAATCAAGGTGGGCCATTTCCAGCAGTTGACAAGAACATCTGAGGAACAGTGGGGGTGGGGGGGAATAAACATGGGGAAATAGTTTTACTTTGTGTAATGACCCATCCACTCCGAGTTTTTATTCAAGCCTAAGTTAATTGTATCCAGTTTGCAAATTAATTCCAATTCAGCAGTCTCTGGTTGGAGTCTGCTTTTGAAGTTTTTGTTGTTGAAGAATTGCCACTTTTAGGTCTGTAATTGAGTGACCAGAGAGATTGAAGTGTTCTCCGACTGGTTTTTGAATGTTATAATTCTTGATGTCTGATTTGTGTCCATTTACTCTTTTACGTAGAGACTGTCCAGTTTGACCAATGTACATGGCAGAGGGGCATTGCTGGCACATGATGGCATATATCACATTGGTAGATGTGCAGGTGAACGAGCCTCTGATAGTGTGGCTGATGTGATTAGGCCTTATGATAGTGTCCCCTGAATAGATATGTGGGCACAGTTGGCAATGGGCTTTGTTGCAAGGATAGGTTCCTGGGTTAGTGGTTCTGTTGTGTGGTGTGTGGTTGCTGGTGAGTATTTGCTTCAGGTTGGGGGGCTGTCTGTAAGTGAGGACTGGCCTGTCTCCCACGATCTGTGAGAGTGATGGGTCATCCTTCAGGATAGGTTGTAGATCTTTGATGATGCGTTGGAGAGGTTTTAGTTGGGGGCTGAAGGTGATGGCTAGTGGCTTTCTGTTGTTTTCTTTGTTGGGCCTGTCCTGTAGTAGGTAACTTCTGGGTACTCTTCTGGCTCTGTCAATCTGTTTCTTCACTTCAGCAGGTGGGTATTGTAGTTGTAAGAATGCTTGAAGTGGACAAGCTTCTTTTGATTTGGTCCATCTTTCCCCTGCATCTGATAATAATAAATTAATGCTAATACTTACATCCCAGCATCTTAAGGTGCTTTCATGTACTTCTGATGTAAGTTAGTATTATCACTATCTCTATTGTATGGGTGGGGAAACTGAGGCACATAGAAGTTGGGTAGACTTTTGCAGTCTATGATGATTATCCCATCCCCATGCTGTTGGGGGAAGACTTGGCCAATCATGTGAAGCAGGCCAAGAGGGTGGGAACGGTCACCCGCAGCCAGGCTAAACAAGCCGTGAGGCCTAGCTCTGTTCCGGAAACTTCTATCAGGACCCAGTCAGAGGTGATGGACCCAGACCCCAGGCCAATGTCTGCAACAGCAGTAGTGGATCCAGTTCCAGAGACCCAGACGGAACCAGTCCCAGAACCGGAACCAGCCGAACAACCAACACCAGACCCAGTGTCAGCACTGAATCCAATACTTGCAACCTCAACACCAGAGGGCCCCACCGACCCTGAACTGGCAGCAGCCGATAACCCGACCCAAGAGGCTCAGCCAGAGCCTGAATCCCAACATAGTGCACCAGCGGAGAGCGGTTCACAGTCAACAGAAACAGCTCCATCCCCTATATCGCTTCCAGAGGGACCAAGCCTAGGTCCACAATCCAATGAGGAACTGATGTCTCCAGCATCAAGGGAACAGTTCCAGACCGAACAGGAAGCAGATGAAAGCCTCCAGAGAGCTTGGACGGCGGCACGGAGCAACCCACCGCCTCTCAGCTCTTCTAATCGATCCAGGTTTGTTGTAGAAAGAGCACTTTTATACAAGGAAACTCTTTCTGGGGGACACCAGGAAGACTGGCATCCTCAGAGACAGTTGGTAGTTCCAACTAAATACCAGGCCAAGCTCTTGAGCTTAGCCCATGATCACCCTAGTGGCCATGCTGGGGTGAACAGGACCAAAGACCGTTTGGGGGGGTCATTCCACTGGGAGGGAATGGGCAAGGATGTTTCTACCTATGTCCAGTCTTGTGAGGTGTGCCAAAAAGTGGGAAAACCCCAAGACCAGGTCAAAGCCCCTCTCCAGCCACTCCCCATCATTGAAGTTCCATTTCAGCGAGTAGCTGTGGATATTCTGGGTCCTTTTCCGAAAAAGACACCCAGAAGAAAGCAGTACATACTGACTTTCATGGATTTTGCCACCCGATGGCCGGAAGCAGTAGCTCTAAGCAACACCAGGGCTAAAAGTGTATGCCAGGCACTAGCAGACATTTTTGCCAGGGTAGGTTGGCCCTCCGACATCCTCACAGATGCAGGGACTAATTTCCTGGCAGGAACTATGAAAAACCTTTGGGAAGCTCATGGGGTAAATCATTTGGTTGCCACTCCTTACCACCATCAAACAAATGGCATGGTGGAGAAGTTTAATGGAACTTTGGGGGCCATGATACGTAAATTCGTAAATGAGCACTCCAATGATTGGGACCTAGTGTTGCAGCAGTTGCTCTTTGCCTACAGAGCTGTACCACATCCCAGTTTAGGGTTTTCCCCATTTGAACTTGAGGTTAAGGGGCCATTGCAGTTGGTAAAGCAGCAATGGGAGGGATTTACACCGTCTCCAGGAACTAACATTCTGGACTTCGTAACCAACCTACAAAACACCCTCCGAACCTCTTTAGCCCTTGCTAGAGAAAACTTACAGGATGCTCAAAAAGAGCAAAAAGCCTGGTATGATAAACATGCCAGAGAGCGTTCCTTCAAAGTAGGAGACCAGGTCATGGTCTTAAAGGCGCTCCAGGCCCATAAAATGGAAGCATCGTGGGAAGGGCCATTCACGGTCCAGGAGCGCCTGGGAGCTGTTAATTATCTCATAGCATTCCCCACCTCCAACCGAAAGCCTAAGGTGTACCATATTAATTCTCTTAAGCCCTTTTATTCCAGAGAATTAAAGGTTTGTCAGTTTACAGCCCAGGGAGGAGACGATGCTGAGTGGCCCGAAGGTGTCTACTACGAAGGGAAATGTGGTGGTGGTGTGGAAGAGGTGAACCTCTCCATGACCCTTGGGTGTATGCAGCGACAGCAGATCCAGGAGCTGTGCACTAGCTACGCGCCAACGTTCTCAGCCACCCCAGGACTGACTGAACGGGCATACCACTCCATTGACACAGGTAATGCTCACCCAATTAGGGTCCAACCTTACCGGGTGTCTCCTCAAGCTAAAACTGCTATAGAACGGGAGATCCAGGATATGTTACAGATGGGTGTAATCCGCCCCTCTGAAAGTGCATGGGCATCTCCAGTGGTTCTAGTTCCCAAACCAGATGGGGAAATACGTTTTTGCGTGGACTACCGTAAGCTAAATGCTGTAACTCGCCCAGACATCTATCCAATGCCACGCACAGATGAACTATTAGAGAAACTGGGATGGGCCCAGTTCATCTCTACCTTGGACTTAACCAAGGGGTACTGGCAGGTACCGCTAGATGAATCTGCCAAGGAAAGGTCAGCCTTCATCACACATCTCGGGCTGTATGAATTTAATGTACTCCCTTTCGGGCTGCGAAATGCACCCGCCCACTTTCCAAAGACTTGTAGATGGTCTCCTAGCGGGATTAGGAGAATATGCAGTCGCCTACCTTGACGATGTGGCCATATTTTCGGATTCCTGGGCAGACCACCTGGAACATCTACAAAAAGTCCTTGAGCGCATAAGGGAGGCAGGACTAACTGTTAAGGCTAAGAAGTGTCAAATAGGCCTAAACAGAGTGACTTACCTTGGACACCAGGTGGGTCAAGGAACTATCAGCCCCCTACAGGCCAAAGTGGATGCTATCCAAAAGTGGCCTGTCCCAAAGTCAAAGAAACAGGTTCAATCCTTCTTAGGCTTGGCCGGTTATTACAGATGATTTGTACCGCACTACAGCCAAATCGCTGCCCCACTGACAGACCTAACCAAAAAGAAACAGCCAAATGCTGTTCAGTGGACCGAAAAGTGTCAGAAGGCCTTTAACAAGCTTAAAGCGACACTCATGTCTGACCCTGTACTAAGGGCCCCAGACTTTGACAAACCGTTCCTAGTAACCACAGATGCGTCTGAGCGTGGTGTGGGAGCAGTTTTAATGCAGAAAGGACCTGATCAAGAATTCCACCCTGTAGTGTTTCTCAGCAAAAAACTGTCTGAGAGGGAAAGCAACTGGTCAGTCACTGAAAAAGAATGTTACGCCATTGTCTACGCTCTGGAAAAGCTATGGAAAAGCTATGGAAAAGCCCATATGTTTGGGGACGGCGTTTCCACCTGCAAACAGACCATGCTGCACTGAAGTGGCTTCACACCGTCAAGGAAACTAACAAAAAACTTCTTTGGTGGAGTTTAGCTCTCCAAGATTTTGATTTCAACATCCAACACATCTCAGGAGCTTCTAACAAAGTGGCTGATGCACTCTCCCGTGAAAGTTTCCCAGAATCAACTGGTTAAAATCGTCCTTGAGATGTGGAAAATATTGTTAGTCTTTATGTACTTGGTAGTATATTTAGAGATGCATGTGTCTTATTAACTCTGTTTTTCCTAGAGCTCCAGGAAGAAATCCCAGCCAGTGTTTCACCCTAGCTGAGATTTGGGGGGCGTGTCATAAATATAAAGGGAAGGGTAAACCCCTTTGAAATCCCTCCTGGCCAGGGGAAAGCTCCTCTCACCTGTAAAGGGTTAAGAAGCTAAAGGTAACCTCGCTGGCACCTGACCAAAATGACCAATGAGGAGACAAGATACTTTCAAAAGCTGGGAGGAGGGAGAGAAACAAAGGGTCTGTGTGTCTGTCTATATGCTGGTCTTTACCGGGGATAGACCAGGAATGGAGTCTTAGAACTTTTAGTAAGTAATCTAGCTAGGTATGTGTTAGATTATGATTTCTTTAAATGGCTGAGAAAAGAATTGTGCTGAATAGAATAACTATTTCTGTCTGTGTATCTTTTTTGTAACTTAAGGTTTTGCCTAGAGGGGTTCTCTATGTTTTTGAATCTAATTACCCTGCAAGATATCTACCATCCTGATTTTACAGGGGGGATTTCTTTATTTCTATTTACTTCTATTTTTATTAAAAGTCTTCTTGTAAGAAACTGAATGCTTTTTCATTGTTCTCAGATCCAAGGGTTTGGGTCTGTGGTCACCTATGCAAATTGGTGAGGCTTTTTATCCAACATTTCCCAGGAAAGGGGGGGTGCAAGTGTTGGGAGGATTGTTCATTGTTCTTAAGATACAAGGGTCTGGGTCTGTAGTCACCTAGGCAAATTGGTGAGGCTTTTTACCAAACCTTGTCCAGGAAGTGGGGTGCAAGGTTTTGGGAAGTATTTTGCGGGGAAGGACGCGTCCAAACAGCTCTTCCCCAGTAACCAGTATTAGTTTGGTGGTGGTAGCGGCCAGTCCAAGGACAACAGGTGGAATATTTTGTACCTTGGGGAAGTTTTGACCTAAGCTGATAAAGATAAGCTTAGGAGGTTTTTCATGCAGGTCCCCACATCTGTACCCTAGAGTTCAGAGTGGGGGAGGAACCTTGACAAATGGTCTAGTTATTATGTAGTCCTGTCTTGAGTGCAGGGGACTGGAGGTCCCTTCCAGTTCTACACTTCTAGGATTCTATGATTTACACTCCAGCTTGCCATACACTAACTTGTCATCTAGACAAGCCCTTAGTCTCTTTTGTAACAGGCTTCAGCAAATTGGAAACAAAATGCTCCTGTCTCTGTAGACAAGCGATGTTCTTAGAAATTTAAAGGTGCACTCCATAGAAAATCCCAATGTCATAGCTACATGCACCAAAACTAACATCTAAAATTAAGCTGCTGACGTCAATGGGAATTCTTGCCATTTAATTGAGCATGATGAGCCCAGATGAATTAAAGGGATCAGTATTGAAGGATAAAGAGTTGAATGAAAAGGAAAAAAGATGCAAGCAGAGGGCCTCATTTACAACCCTTACTCATAGAGGTAGCTCCATTGACTTTGTTATGGTTACATACTTGCTTAAGAACTATTCGTTTGAGTCAAGGGTGCAGGACTGGGTCCTTACACTTTTCCAAACATTAATGCTTTTAGGGCTAGATCCTGCTCCATTGAAGTAAAGAGCAAAACTCCCGCTAACTTCAAGGGACCTTTTAATTTCTTTAAGGTCTCTTTAATTAGGATGAATTATTTAGTGATTTTACAGTGCTTTCAAGATGTACAGAGATATAAGTGTGAAATTTTATTTATTATTGTTATTTTATTATTATTTGCTGTTACTATTAAGCTCATTATTGTTTTATTGTTTTATGTCTCTCATAAAGCTGGATATGATCTAACATTGAGCGCTTTAGTACTTGAACAAAGCAAAAAGGAAGAAGATGATGAGGATAATTTATTATTTACTGAGCACCAACTTTGGGATGATTGCTAAAGATAGGACCCACTCCTGCCCACACTGACTCCCATTAGGAAATGTACTCCTGTCAACCCTGCCACCTGTATTTGCAGGATTGGGCCCATAGAGACAGCTATGAGACCTGATTCATCATTGCCCTGCATCTTGTACAGACACTATACAGTACCAGTACACAGTGAGTATAAGATATTTCCAAACTAGAGTGATAGCAGTTTATACCCATTTTGTGCTGGTGGGAATGACTGCACTAGGTGCAGGATAGTGATTAATCAAGCCAGTAGTCCTGGCTCCGAGGAGCTTACATTCAAAGAGCCCTATTCAGAAAACAGTTACACACATGAATAATTTTACTGATGTGAGTTGTCCCATTGAAGTTACTCCTGTGCATAAATATTTGCAGGATCAGGCCATTCATCTGACAGAGACATAGGAAATCGACTTCTGGGCCTGTGTGTTCACAACTGCATTTGAAAATCTATACATTTTAGGTCCTCTGGTTTGCCCCAATTCAGCCAGGGACTACTCTGATGCTTAAAGTTAGGGCATGTGCTTAAATATCTTGCTAAAACATTTGCCAGGCCCTTATTAGCTTCTCTCTTGATAATTACAGGAGGAACTTTGTGTGACCAGGGCTATAAGTTACACAGCAACAGGGCTGCCTCTACAGCAGTACACTGTATTTCTTGGGGCAAGGGAGGGAGTTTTTGTTTGTTTTTAATAAGGGATGCACAGCTACAGATTGTATATGGCCTATTTTTTTTTAATTTCTTAAATGAACTCAGTGTTAATTCACATACTAACCTTGTACATAGAAAGGACAAGGGTTCTTCTTTTTACCTGTAATGAGACTGCATAAACCAAATCCCATAAAACCTTGGATTTGTGGTATCTTGGGTACTGGGAAATAATGGCTTGCTGCCTAGTTAGCTCACAGTAAGTAGCACAAGATATTCCATAATTAAATCTTACAACTAGAGTGGCACTAATTTGTGTCATTGCTGTATTATTATTATTATTACTACTGTAACTAATACTTGGTTCTTAGTTAGTGTCTTCCACCTGTAGATGTTAAAAAAGCACTTTACAAACCTTAATTAATTACACATCACAAGACCTCAGTGAGATACAATACAGGTCAATAGTGTTATAGATGGTGAAGCTGAGGCACAAAGAGTTCAAGTGACTTGCCTGAGGTCACAGTGAATCAGTGGCAAAACTTGGAAAAGAACCCAGGAGACCTGACCCTCAGCCTCCTCCTCCAGTCATTAGAACACACTTCTTCCCTTCCCTCTGATGACCTCCCTTATGAGAAGGATATGATACTCATCTTGCTAAGCTGCTGCTTGTTTCTTTTGAGGAAGTTCATAAATCGAGCTGGACAGAGAGATTTCAAATTAATGTGTTGTTCAGACCTTACCAGCAGAAAATCAAAATAAATAGTCTCAGACCCCTGCTCATTGCAGTTATTGATAGGACCTGCCAAACTGAAGCTCTAAACAAGCTGCTTTCATTGTCTATAATGACTTTACCTTTCCCAAAAGGAGGCTATCTGCTTGGATAGTCTTCGTCTCATAAGGTCAGGAAGGTGCCATGACAAGCCCCTTTACAGAGATTCATGCAACTTTAAACTACTGAGCATAAAATAAAAAACCAAACCACAAAACCCTGAACCTATTGTTTTAAATTTCACTGCAACACAAAACTTTCCAATGCGTTTTTCATGGTTGGTTAGTTAACCTGTCTTTTTCTCTGTCCCTTGCTTTATTCTTTCCTTTCCTTCCCTCAGCCTCAATCCCACACAGATCCTAAAACTCTTCCTCAGTTTTCCTTAATCTTGACAGAGGATGGATCACTTGATGATTACCTATTCTGTTCATTCCTTCGGGGGCATTGGCCACTGTCGGAAGACAGGATACTGAGCTGAATTGACCTTTGGTCTGACCCAGTATGGCCATTTTTATATTTACTCAGCCAAAGCACCTGATGGAGTCAGGTGAGTAAGGTCCCAGGGCCTGGCCTGCCATTTTGCTCTGTATCTTGAGCAGTATGCTTCTTTGGGCTGGTAAGGATAGCAGAGATGATTTTCTGGCTAAGGCACTGGATTAGGACTCTGGAGATTGGTGTTCAATTTTTAGCTCCTGTGTGACTGTGGTAAAATGGTGATAACACTTTCTTCCTCCCATTCTGTACCTGTCTTTTCTATATTGATTGTAAGGACAGGGTCTGTCTCTTACTATACGTACAGTGCATAGCACAATGACCCCAATCTCTGCTGGGTCATTTAGGCAATACTATAATGCATATACTGTAATAGAGATGGGTCTGAATCAAATCCCCAGGCTGAACAGCCCAAAAACTTCAGGGATTTTCAAAAATTGAGACCAGATCTTTATCTCAATGTTTTAAATCTCCCCAATCTTTATGATGAATTGAACAAAAACCCTGATCTCAGCACCCCAACTTTGATCCGGTAGGACATTTTGCGGTATGCTTCTATAACTGACTCCTAGTAGGAACATTTCAGTGGAACAAAGATAAAATAATTAATAGAAACGGGAGGCTTTCTAAAGGCTTAAGCTTCAACACTCCCAATTTCCAAGGCTTTGATTCAGACCCATGGATGAGTGAGTTTGTGTATGCAGTTTCCAACCTCTTGCTCCGCGGGGGCGGGAGGGAGCAGCTGCTCTGGAGAAGTGATTCACCAGTGGGAGAAGGCAGGTTGCAATACCACAGCTGGACGGGAGTAGCTTTAAGTTGCCTTCCTGATGTAGGAGGACCCCATAGGACCTCGGCTTGTGGAGGCTACCTGGGAAATGTGCTGAATCAGCATGTCTCCCAGGCACCCTTGCCCCATTCCCTGTCAAGGCAAGCCAGCCTTTCTAGGCTGCACTGGCTGACTCCAAGCCCCCATAAGCAGGGACTGTGGTCGGTTGGCACTGCTGTCTGCTTTCATCCTGCTGGATGTTTTGTCACCAGGGACCTTCAGCCTGGGTTGTCAGTGAGGTCAATCACAATGTTTATCTGAACTAGCTCACCTTCTTGGTTTGAGAAAAGAGAGCTGGAGATCTCCAGGGAACAGGATTTGCTGGAACTCCCTGCTTCTGGCTGAACCAGAAATACAATAAAAAGAGCCTTTCTTGTGGCACTTCAGCATTTCTGCAAATTACACAGGGTGGAGCTTAAAAATCGGGATGGGGGCGGGGGGCAATCAAAAGCTTGGGTCACGCACAACTACCAGTATCTGAATTTACAAACAGGAACACCTGAGTAGACATACCAGGACACACACCCTTTTAACTCCATTGAAATACACTGGATTAGGAGAGCTTTCAGAAGGGATGCTCTGAGGGGGAAAAAGGCCAATATTTTTCAGGGGAAATGGGGACTCCATCTTCTAAGTAGAGATAGTTGTGGATTAGAGTGATTGCCTAAAAGCCTGAATTAAGACAAAATAAAGTTGTATTCTAGGGTTTAGGATAGTTACACAGATTTTATTCAGTCCTTACCCAAGCAAAATGCTCACTGAAGCCAGTAGGAGTTTGCCTGAGAATGAATTGGGTTAAGGACATCAGGAAGGGCAACTTAGAGATTCTGAACTCTGACAGTGTGGGAAAAGAAGTCTTATGTAGCAGCTTGAGTGCAGGATGGTTTGATGTTTACTTTCCGCAGTGGTGGCACAGGGAGGATGGCAAGAGCCAATTGTATCACAGGGACAGTCATATGATCTGAAGGTCTAAGATCACATCCCAGTTCCCCTTGGAGGTTTGGGTAGCTAGAATCAGAACCTCCATGCAGGAAGGGGTGTCTTGTTGCCATGCCTATGAACCAAACCTGTAGAGTTCTTTCACCCTCTCTTGCTATGTATTCAGAAGGTTTGGCTTTGTTTTCCTCTGAAGGGATTTTCCCATTGTCCTTAATATAATTATAAAAAAAGTCTCTGTTTTTTGTAGAAGAGACTGCCTTTTCTATTGGGTTGGGCAGGGTAATTAGTATTGTTCAAACTCAGATCTGACTCACCCAGGTATGTTTTATCATCAGGTTTGTTCACTCAACTTTATTTACTGTCTCCCCTCCACACACGCACATGTCAACTACCTGGCTTTATTTTCATACAGTGAATGTAGGGCTCATGAAAGGTGCCAGATATACAGCTCTGAAGTGCACAGAACAGGTTTTGTGAAGGAAGCAACAATTCCAGCCAGTGGTGAATTAATGATTTTGCCGCCCCCAGGCCCAGAAATAATTGCCGCCCCCCAGCTCACCTCCGCTCTGACTCCGCCTCCGCCTCCTCCCCTGAGTGCGCCGCTGGTTCCTGCTTCTCCCCCATCCCTGCCAGTGCTTGTGCGCAAAACAGCTTCGTGAAGGAGAGGGGGAAGGGGGGGAACACGGCGTGCTCAGGAGAGGAGGCGGGGCTGGGGTGGGGATTTGGGGAAGGGGACCAATAGGGGCAGGCAGGGGGTGCGGAATGGGAGCGGGGAAGGGGTGGAGATGGGGTGGGGCTGGGGGCAGAGGGCACGAACTGGCACTGGGGGAAGCAGCCTCTGGCTGCTATTATAAATTTGCCGCCCCTGCAAATTTGCCGCCCTAGGCCTAGGCCTTGTTGGCCTAGGCATTAATATGCCGCTGATCCCAGCTCCCTCACACTGCCATCTCCACCGTGTTTTAGCTGTAATGGCAGGCAAATACATTAGACAAGACGTTCCCATGCAGTGTGACACATGAGGGAACCCAATCTTTCCACCTCCGTCTGTCTAATGCCATGTTTCTTGCTCCATTGTAGTCATGTTTTTCTTATATGTAATCTGTTGTCCTCCTCAGTTCTGTCTTCCACCCACCGGCATCCAGTCAAAGGCTTCTCTAGGAACACAGTTTTTTTACGTCCATACATGTTTAAACCACTTTAGCCTTTGTTCTCGAATCATTGTCTCTGTAATCTGCACATCAGCGTTAGTTACTCTTCCCACAGGCAGTCACCAAGTATTCTCCATCATTATCTCTGATGGAATGTGTAAAGTTTCATGTTGTGGGCATTTCAGAAACATGTTGGTATTACAATTACACTGTATAACTTTATCTTCTTGTGTGAATTTCCTTATTTTTCCAAATATTTACCAATCTCATAAGCTCCACTTGCCTTCTGAGTTCTTGCATTCACTTCCTTATGGCATTGGCCATCAGCACTGATTGCGTTTCCAAGATATACAAACCATTGTTAACCATTCTGTCAATTCACTGTCAATCGCATACACGCCATCATTGCTAACTCCTCTGTACAACTATCATAACTTTCATTTTCTTTTGAAAAAAGAAAAGGAGTACTTGTGGCACCTTAGAGACTAACCAATTTATTTGAGCATAAGCTTTCGTGAGCTACAGCTCACATCATCGGATGCATACTGTGGAAACTGCAGAAGACATTATATACGCAGAGACCATGAAACAATACCTCCTTCCACCCCACTCTCCTGCTGGTAATAGCTTATCTAAAGTGATCACTCTCCTTACAATGTGTATGATAATCAAGTTGGGCCATTTCCAGCACAAATCCAGGTTTTCTCACTCTCCGCCCCCCCCCCCCCCCCAAACTCACTCTCCTGCTGGTAATAGCCCATCCAAAGTGACCACTCTCTTTACAATGTGTATGATAATCAAGGTGGGCCATTTCCAGCACAAATCCAAGTTTAACCAGAATGTCTGGGGGTGGGGGGGTAGGAAAAAACAAGGGGAAATAGGCTACCTTGCCTAATGACTTAGCCACTCCCAGTCTCTATTTAAGTCTAAATTAATAGTATCCAATTTGCAAATGAATACCAATTCAGCAGTTTCTCGCTGGAGTCTGGATTTGAAGTTTTTTTGTTTTAAGATAGAGACCTTCATGTCTGTAATCGCGTGACCAGAGAGATTGAAGTGTTCTCCGACTGGTTTATGAATGTTATAATTCTTGACATCTGATTTGTGTCCATTTATTCTTTTACGTAGAGACTGTCCAGTTTGACCAATGTACATGGCAGAGGGGCATTGCTGGCACATGATGGCATATATCACATTGGTGGATGTGCAGGTGAACGAGCCTCTGATAGTGTGGCTGATGTTATTAGGCCCTGTGATGGTGTCCCCTGAATAGATATGTGGGCACAGTTGGCAACGGGCTTTGTTGCAAGGATGGGTTCCTGGGTTAGTGGTTCTGTTGTGTGGTATGTGGTTGTTGGTGAGTATTTGCTTCAGGTTGGGGGGCTGTCTGTAGGCAAGGACTGGTCTGTCTCCCAAGATTTGTGAGAGTGTTGGGTCATCCTTCAGGATAGGTTGTAGATCCTTAATAATGCGTTGGAGGGGTTTTAGTTGGGGGCTGAAGGTGACCGCTAGTGGCGTTCTGTTATTTTCTTTGTTAGGCCTGTCCTGTAGTAGGTAACTTCTGGGAACTCTTCTGGCTCTATCAATCTGTTTCTTCACTTCTGCAGGTGGGTACTGTAGTTGTAAGAATGCTTGATAGAGATCTTGCAGGTGTTTGTCTCTGTCTGAGGGGTTGGAGCAAATGCGGTTGTATCGCAGAGCTTGGCTGTAGACGATGGATCATGTGGTGTGGTCTGGGGGAAAGCTGGAGGCGTGTAGGTCGGAATAGCGGTCAGTAGGTTTCCGGTATAGGGTGGTGTTTATGTGACCATTGTTTATTAGCACTGTAGTGTCCAGGAGGTGGATCTCTTGTGTGGACTGGACCAGGCTGAGGATGATGGTGGGATGGAAATTGTTGAAATCATGGTGGAATTCCTCTAGGGCTTCTTTTCCATGGGTCCAGATGATGAAGATGTCATCAATATAGCGCAAGTAGAGTAGGGGCGTTAGGGGACGAGAGCTGAGGAAGCGTTGTTCTAAGTCAGCCATAAAAATGTTGGCATACTGTGGGGCCATGCGGGTACCCATAGCAGTGCCGCTGATCTGAAGGTATACATTGTCCCCAAATGTAAAATAGTTATGGGTAAGCACAAAGTCATAAAGTTCAGCCACCAGGTTAGCCATGACATTATTGGGGATAGTGTTCTTGACGGCTTGTAGTCCATCTTTCTGTGGAATGTTGGTGTAGAGGGCTTCTACATCCATAGTGGCCAGGATGGTGTTATCAGGAAGATCACCGATGGATTGTAGTTTCCTCAGGAAGTCAGTGGTGTCTCCAAGGTAGCTGGGAGTGCTGGTAGCGTAGGGCCTGAGGAGGGAGTCTACATAGCCAGACAATCCTTCTGTCAGGGTGCCAATGCCTGAGATGATGGGGCGCCCAGGATTTCCAGGTTTATGGATCTTAGGTAGTAGATAGAATATCCCAGGTCGGGGTTCCAGGGGTGTGTGTGTGCGGATTTGATCTTGTGCTTTTTCAGGAAGTTTCTTGAGTAAATGCTGTAGTTGCTTTTGGTAACTCTCAGTGGGATCATAGGGTAATGGCTTGTAGAAAGTGGTGTTGGAGAGCTGCCGAGCAGCCTCTTGTTCATATTCCGACCTATTCATGATGACGACAGCACCTCCTTTGTCAGCCTTTTTGATTATGATGTCAGAGTTGTTTCTGAGGCTGTGGATGGCATTGTGCTCTGTCCTGAAGGATGACCCAACACTCTCACAAATCTTGGGAGACAGGCCAGACCTTGCCTACAGACAGCCCCCCAACCTGAAGCAAATACTCACCAACAACCACATACCACACAACAGAACCACTAACCCAGGAACCCATCCTTGCAACAAAGCCCGTTGCCAACTGTGCCCACATATCTATTCAGAGGACACCATCAAAGGGCCTAATAACATCAGCCACACTATCAGAGGCTCGTTCACCTGCACATCCACCAATGTGATATATGCCATCATGTGCCAGCAATGCCCCTCTGCCATGTACATTGGTCAAACTGGACAGTCTCTACGTAAAAGAATAAATGGACACAAATCAGATGTCAAGAATTATAACATTCATAAACCAGTCGGAGAACACTTCAATCTCTCTGGTCACGCGATTACAGACATGAAGGTCTCTATCTTAAAACAAAAAAACTTCAAATCCAGACTCCAGCGAGAAACTGCTGAATTGGTATTCATTTGCAAATTGGATACTATTAATTTAGGCTTAAATAGAGACTGGGAGTGGCTAAGTCATTAGGCAAGGTAGCCTATTTCCCCTTGTTTTTTCCTACCCCCCCACCCCCAGACATTCTGGTTAAACTTGGATTTGTGCTGGAAATGGCCCACCTTGATTATCATACACATTGTAAAGAGAGTGGTCACTTTGGATGGGCTATTACCAGCAGGAGAGTGAGTTTGTGGGAGGGTGGGGGGGCGGAGAGTGAGAAAACCTGGATTTGTGCTGGAAATGGCCCAACTTGACTATCATACACTTTAGATAAGCTATTACCAGCAGGAGAGTGGGGTGGGAGGAGGTATTGTTTCATGGTCTCTGTGTATATAATGTCTTCTGCAGTTTCCACAGTATGCATCCGATGATGTGAGCTGTAGCTCACGAAAGCTTATGCTCAAATAAATTGGTTAATCTCTAAGGTGCCACAAGTATTCCTGTTCTTTTTGCGAATACAGACTAACACGGCTGTTACTCTGAAACCTGTCATTTTCTTTTGATTGAGCTATAATATATGACGACGCAAAAAAGAAGAGGTGATGATATCAAACCAACTGGTCTTTCAACTTTCTGTCTTTCCATAGCATTTTGAACCTTCATACAGCATCTTGACCAATAATACTATCTTTCTAGGAGACCCATATTATTGCAAGATCTTCCATAGTGACTCTTTGTGAACGCAGTTGAAAGCTTTGGTGAAATCTATGAAGTTCAAGACTAATCTTCTCTGGTATGTGAGCCCTTTCTCAACAAATTGTCTGAGGATAAAGATGTGACCTACACAAGATCTTTTCGGTCTAAAGCTTGCTTGCTCATTATGCAGTTTTTCATTTTTGACCAATTTGATTCAGTTCAATAGTTTATACTGCAGAACACTTTCCTAGGTACTGAAAGTAATGTTATTCCTTGCCAGTTATCTCACACCAATTGGTTCCCTTTCTTTGGTAATTTTCAGATCACACCTTTGTTCCTATCCTCTGGACAGAGTTCTTTCTCCCAAACAATAAACACAGTACATGTACTACCCCATCCTCGCCAGCTTTAAGCATTTCAGCAGTGATCTTATCTTGACCAAGCACTTTGCTGATTTTTAGCTGCTTGATTGCTTTCTCTACTTCTGTTTCTGAAATTTCTAGCAGTGAAAGGTTCGATCCTTATCTACTTCACATCCATTGATTTGAATTGTCGGCTCTTCTTGGCTGAGTTCTTCATTAAAATGTCCTCACCATCATATCTTTTGTTCTACTTCTGTTTTTAACAATCTTTCATCTTTCGCTTTTACAATACCACTGTGACTCCGCAACCAGGATGACAATTGCATATGTAACCCAGCCCTGAGGCACAGCGGCTGCTTTTTCCTTTTTCTCCTCAGGGTTATAGGCCCTGGATTCACCTATAAGGGTACCTGGTGCCTCCAGCCAAGTAAATGCCTCCTAATGCAGAGAACACAAAGAACCTATCCCTTGGGAAAATATTCAACACCCAATCTCATACAGAGGAGTGTCAGTCAAAGCAATCAATCAATCAATCAATCAATAAAAATAGCTGTCACAATACCCAGAGAAATAAAACAGTAACTGGGGTTTTATTAGGTAACTGGGGAACTCAGAATAGGGAACAATGGAAAAGGGATTACAATAATAAAAGACAAAATTAACAATAAATAAACTCTACCCTTTCCAACATTTACAGACAGTGCGTACTACCCTGCTTCTTCCCAGCACCCATCTAAACAGATAGTGAGTATTGGCTCAGTCTTTGGTGGGTACAGCACTGAAATCAGTGGCCAGCTGAAAACACAATATCAAAATAAATAAACCAGAGCGTTCTTACAAAGTATCCACACCAAGGATAGTATGATTGTCCTTGTGGCTCTCTAGTCTGGATTCAGATGTGCAGTTAGACTAGCTCTTGGTAGCCTAACCCTGACTCTTTCCTCAGCCTCCTGGGTTTCTGGTCTCTGCTGTGATGACACTATTCAGCATCCCAGAAATCCCCAAAAGGCTCAAAGTCTTCCCTCAGATAGGAATGTGGAGGGTAGAAAGGTCCTTCCTGGCTGTGTAGCTTTCCCTGCTATACTCCTAACACAGTCAACTGAAAGTAAAGTCAGCCCCTTTTCTCTCAGTCTTGGCTCATGAGTGGTCCCACATAGTGTAGCTAGCTGATTCTATCTCCCTCCCCTAGACTCTAGGAACTTAGGAAACAGCAACCTAGGAAACAGATTCCTGAGCCTCTGCCACCATTACAGCTGTAGAGCAGGGGTGACTCCCCTAGAGCCTCAGTGTGTTACTTCAGGAGCACGCACTCCAAAGGGGTTACACTTATGCATCTGCAACATTTTCTTAGAGTCACCTTTGACTGATGCATGTTTGGCTTCTCTTGCTTTTTTGTCAAGCCATTCTCTCTTATCTTGCTGACATAACTCCTTTACTTCTTTGCCTTTCTCTACATACACTATCATAGCTTGTATTCTTGTCATGTCACTTGTGGGCTGTAATACTTTGGTTTAATTTCAGTTGTAGGGTTTAGTGGAGGGGCTAGGTGGTGCTGGTAGCCTGTAATATACAGGAGGTCAGACTAGATCATCTGGTGGTCCTTTCTGGCGCTGAACTCTATGATTGTGTGAGACCTGCACTTGCCTCTTTTGGTTTTTTTACAGCTTTTTTTTCCTCAGTCACATTCCATTCCATGGCTACGTCCACAGTTTTCTTTCCTTGATCCAAGTGAAATTGTGGCTGCTTCCAAGCAGACATCTCTAAGGGAAGCCCATTGCTCTTCTATATCATCATTCATTAATTACCTACCACTCTTTAAATCAATTTGAGAGCTGGATTGTAAAATCCCTCCTGATTTCTGGCAGTCCTGGCTCTAGGGATGAGGATTTGGGGACTCACTTGTCATATTGTATAACTTTTTATTCCCTCTGTCCACAGGCATCCTTAGTATTGGTCTTTTTCTCTTCTGATGTATTTTCCAAGTTCCTATTGGACAAAGTGTCTGCATCATAAAATCAGCCCCAGTTGTCTCCTCAGAGAGTCCAAGGACTGATTGGGCCATTGAGACTGAACTTCCCTCACAGCCCTAGCTGATTTCCCTCCAGGCGATGCTGGAGGCAACCAGGCAAGGTTGTGTGTTGGAAGCTTGCATTCTTGCTGCCTGTACTGTACTCTGTGTGCATAAATAAAGGAGTCCAGTGCTGGGGCTGTCAAGTCAGCACTTTTCACTGGTGCCAAAATCTCTGTATTTTGCCTTTTTAAATACATTTTTTTTTAAAAAATCGCTTTTCCCAGAAAATCTGTTGCTTCCCCCAACCAGAATTAGGAGACAGATAATCAGTCAGCATCTTGATAATCCTTGAAGCAAGAGGATTGGTGATAAGGAGCTAAGAGGTTTTCTCTCAGTTGCAAAGAAAAACTGGGACATACCAAGAGACCAAATTCCTGTACTTGTGTAAAACTTCAGTAAGGAGGTTTTGCACAGAGGCAGGGAAGGCAGAAGGGAAGCTAGGCAAATCCCTCCCCCTGCCAATCTCGCTGCATTGCCTCTCCAGGAAGGATACATCAAGCTCCCAGGCTGTAGTAGTACTGGGGACCCACATGGGGGTTAAGGTCAGAAGATCCTGGGAGTTTGTGGGCCCACTGGCCAGCCCCCAACCCCCAAACTTCCCTCTGTATTGCTGCAGCCAGAGCACAGTGAAGCAGTGTTGTGTGGCATACCGGTAGTGTGAAGATCCCCCTGGCCTGGCCACTCTGCAGAAACTCAAAGCACACCTCCCACGAGCAAAACCATAGCAGTAGAGCTGGGTATCTCTTGCTGTGAGGAGTTCTTGTCCTGCTGTGTGGAAAAGATAAACTAATTTTCAAATGGTCCTGCTAGGGCCTGAGGAAACCAAGTCAGAGCAATGTACAGCAATCAAGTTTCTTGATGTAATTCAAGGCTCTTCCATATAGGTGACCAGATACTATGGTGATGGGAGTCACTGTGAAAAAAAAATCTAGATAGATAGTTCATCCCTGTCTCACGAGTGAAGGCCCTGAAAGCAGTGAAGTGTTCTGGACATGTAAAGCAGACCCTTGTCCTTTTAAGCTGCAGAAAGCCAGTATGGACCTAGAACATCAATGCCTCTATCAGAGAAAGTGATCTGCCAGCTGCCCTGCAGTGAATAATAATCCAGCTGGCTCTCAAAGAAACATGCATTTGAGGTCAACTATCTCAGCAGCAATCACTCCATCTTCAACCTCTTGTGCCTGGGCAAAGTTATCAAGAGAATGGTGGGGAACAAACTTCAGAACTTAATGAATGTCAATACCCTAGTGGTCTTGCTAGTGGGGTTCAAACCAGGACATGGCATAGAGATGGTTTTAATGTGTGATCTTCCTATGGCAATTAACAGAGCACAGACATGTATGCTGATACTGTTTATCCACATATAAGATCCAGTAGGAGTGGAAGGTGCAGCACTATGTTGGCTCTACTCATTTCTCTTAGACAAATCTCACTGTGGCATTTTTATCTTTCCCCTTACTGTGGTATCTGAACACCTCACAACAACCCTGTGAGGTTGGGAAGTACTGTTATCCCCATTTTACAGATGGGGGAACTTAAGCACAGAGAGGCTAGATGACTTGCCTAAGGTCATGTAGGAAGTCTGTGGCAAAGCAGGGGAATTGAACTTAGGTCTCCCAAGTCCTAAACTAGCACTTCAATCAGTGGCCACCTTTCCCCCCCAGAGAGTCAAATCCAAGAGATTCAAAAAGGCAGTTAGTCCTTTTCCCAAAGAGTTCTTGCATGCTGCGGTCTGCAAGGCTGTCTTTCCTCCTCTTCTTTTCAACTTGATGGGAGACCTCTAGGGGAGGTAGTGAGATGCCACAGATCCATATTACTAATGTGATGCTGAAGATAACCATTTCCACATCTGTTTCTCGGTAGATACAAGAAAAGGAGTACTTGTGGTACCTTAGAGACTAACAAATTTATTTGAGCATAGATTTGTTAGTCTCTAAGGTACCACAAATACTCCTTTTCTTTTTGTGGATACAGACTAACACGGCTGCTACTCTGAAACCTGTCAGTAGATACAGGCAGTGCTAACCCCCAGATATTGCAGTGCCTGAGAGAAATAAGGACATGGGTGAATGGCAGATGACTCAGGCTCAGCCCAGGGAACACAGAGCTGATGGTAAGAAGAGGGAGATACTTAGGGAAGCAGATGGGGATATTAACCTAATTATCTACCGAGAGCATTTATCCTCAGACTGTCAAGGTGATGTGCAGTCTCTGAGTTCTGTCTGTCTCATCACTGCTCCTGAGAACACAGATAGCCACAGTCTCAAGAAGTGCCTTCTATCATCTCCATCTAGTCAAAAACTCTTCAGAACAGGTGGCCACAGTGATTCACACATTTGTCACCTCCTGGTTAGAGTTTTGCAACACCCACTACCTGGGGCGAATGTCATGGCCACCTGGAAGCACCAGCTAGTACAAACTCCCTTAATCCACCTTCTAGCAAGAAAGATCAACAAAAACATTTCATGTCATGTTCGATTGGCTCCCCATTCAGCTCCAGCTCCACTTTACAGGTCCTTAAGGAGCTAGAGTCTAACTGTGTTACAGACATCCTCTCCATCTGTAAATCACTGATGCAATTGCACTCAGTGGGTAGGTGAGGGTATGGCTGAGTGATCACAGGATTCAGGATGTTCTCAGTGCAGGTCCCTGGCTATGGATTTCCTTACTGCCAGAGAACAGGAAAAGCCCCAGCCAGACTGACTTGTATGCAAACCCTTCCCAATAATGATGATTGACGGTTGATTTGGAACTCCCCATGCCCCAAACTCTCTTTTAATATCATTTGGCAGTAGAGTGACCAGACAGCAAGTGTGAGAAATTGGGAGAGGGGCTGGGGGGGTAATAGGCACCTGTATAAGACAAAGCCCCAAATATCAGGACTGTCCCTTTAAAATCGGGACATCTGGTCACCCTATTTGGCAGAATAAAGAAAGGGTATAGACAATGGGGTCCTTCACAAACAGAATAATGTAATTTTGGATGGTATATCTACTGGTGAGATAATGCATGATGGCTGTTTTTAAAAGGCCTGCAATCGAGAGATTAGGTATCCCTGCCCACGGCCACATAGTGAGTAAGTGTGAGAGCCAGGATTAGTACTCAGGAGACCCTTGTGCCTAGCATTGAGCTCACATCACAAGAACATGCTGACTTGTACACATTTGGAGATATAGAAATGCTTGTTAATAACTTGTTTTTGCAAGTTGGAGTTATACAGCTGAATCAGTGACACTGCAAACATTTCTATGGCAACAGAGTGATGTCACCAACAGCATTTTGACTTTACAACTGATTTCATTTGAAGGAAAAACTGAGCTTAGCCCCAGGACATTTCAGCATTTGAAATGGAAACACAGAAAGTCACTGTTGTGCATGTGGGGGAGGGGGGTCCTAGTGACTTCTGTGGGTCCTGCACCTGTGCCTAAGGGCAGAATTTGTGCCAAATATACATATTCTTTTCCCCCAAAGGGGTCTGAAAGTTGTTCCTGGGATGGTTGCAACACATTGGCGAGATGGTGTGAAGGAAGGTTTCACTGCTGCTGCCTATATGTCTGATCAGTGGGTAAACAGAGGAGCGAGGTGTGCCATTCAACCGATAACTTTGATCCCTAAGATGTGTGGTGATGGGGGCTTATACAAGCACCCAAATAAACAGATAAATTAACTCAAAAACAAAAAATGTAAAAGTGAATATAAAATACAGGAAATATTTCCCATGGGAGGTTTGAACTCTGTTAAAAATAGCTCAGAGGTACCCACTGATTTTAAAAGAAAAGTTAAAAGAAAATTAACAGTGCAAAGAAAAAAAATCATTTTCTTCAATATGGGGCTCCAAGGTGGGTTTTTCGCTTTCAAGCCACACATGGATCTTCCAAGAGATAATGAGTTCTCTGAGAGACTTTGAACTAAAAAAAGAGTTATTGACATTGGGCCAAATCCTTAGCTGATGTAAATGTGCCCCCATTTTAAGTCAATGGCTCTATGCTGATTTACACCAGCTGTGGATCTGGCCCATTATCTTTTCAGTCAGGAACTTCAACTTCAACAAAACTCATCGGAAAGCATATTCTCTCTCTCTCTCTATCTTACACACTAGCAGATGAAGTCAGTCCTGGGTGTTTTCTTATGTTTCCTTAAATACCGAGAAGACAACAAAAGATATTTAAAACACCATACACATTGTACTCAATGGGAGTGGAAGGGAAATGTACAGAAATATCCCCTTTCTAGGGATGCATCAACTCACACACCTTCCTGGAAAAGACAAAAGGGCAAGGCGGGGGAGGGGGGGGGGAGAAACTCAAGAGAAAACAACAGCAGAAGCCTGTGTAGCTGGATTATCTTCCATGTCATATGAAAATACTTTTTCCAAAGTTTGAAAGCGTTTCTTAAGAGCAGCCAGCAGCATATTGCGATTTCCCTCCTCTCCTTTTCAACAACAAAGCAAAGTTCCACCCTCCCTCCCTCTCTCTCTCTTTTCTCTTCTCTTAAAAAAAAAAAAAAGTTTTGAGAATTTCACTTTTCTATTCACAGCAGCCCTGGCCAAAGTAAAGCCCTCTTTTACATTGACGTCAAGATCTTTACCAAGATTAGGGTTTCATTTCTGTATTGCAGCAATTAGCCAGGGAATGTATAAAAGGCTTCAGGGAAGCAGGCTAGGACTCCAGAGGGAAAGCACTTTGCACCACAGACAGATAGCGAGAGAGAGGAGGGAGACAGGGGCACACGGAGAGAGGAACAGAAAGTTTGTGTACAAAGACCTTAAAAAAAAAAAAGTAGCGTTGCACCTGGTAACACCGGTGACACAGAAATTAGAGGTCTGCTTAGTGCTTAAATAGCTGAGAAACAATGGGACAGGAGAGGAAAGTGAACGATCTCTGCTTAAATTGTATAACTGCAGGGAAGTGGAAGCACAGCTGTCTCTGTCTTTAACGGGCTCAAAAGGGCTATTGCATAAGGGAAACATTTTAGTCTCTGAAAAAGGAAAAGCAGCTCAGAACTGAATGAATTTCACGCTGAGTTATGGTTTTGACCAGCTTGAGTATATTTAATCATCCCTGCGGCCGCTGAGAGAAAGAGGCGGGAGGTGGAGGGGGCTGATGAGTTTTTAAAAAATGCCTTTGATTTTATTTTATCTTATTTTTTAAATGAGTGTTCAGGGCAAACAAGGGAGCTGAAGGGAACCCGTTGGGGAGCAGCAGCAGGGAAGATGGGTCTGTTAAGCGTGGATTTGCTGATCGCGCTTCAGATCTTGCCGGTTTTTTTCTCCAATTGCCTCTTTCTTGCACTCTACGACTCTGTGATCCTCTTGAAGCACATGGTGCTGCTGCTGAGTCGGTCTAAAGCGGCGCGTGGCGAGTGGCGAAGAATGCTGACCTCGGAGGGGCTCCGCTGCGTCTGGAATAGCTTCCTTCTGGATGCCTACAAACAGGTGGGTAGGTGGGAAGGGGAACGGAGAGGAGGTAAGAAAAGGCACCCCCGTTCCGGGGGGCGGGGGAGGGGGAGCTGTGCGCTCTGCACGATGTTTCCCCTTTGTGCCCTGCCAAAGCTAGAGTTTGGTTTGGCATTAGGGGGAGTGGAAAACAGCTGTTCTTCAGGAGGGCAGGGGACTGGGATTTAACAGACCTTGGTTCTGTGTCCTCCTCTGCCACTGTCTCCCTGTGCAATTTAGGGCCAAGTCATTTAACTTTTCCCTGCCTCCCTTTTTCTAGCTGTACCGGGAGGATAATGGTACTTATCTTTGTAAAGTGCTTTGAGGGTGTTGGATGAAACATATTATATAAGCGCTGAACATTATTAAATACTTTTGTCAACCATTTAACCAGTGCAATATCTTCAGAAGTTATACAAAATTAGGTCTTTAAATAACATCTCAAGGTGATCTGAATGCCCAAGATAGCAAAGGATTAAACATAACCCTATATCATTGTATCATCACTTTTATTCAGCTCATCTGTTAATTTTGTATTGGGAAGAAGGGCACAGTGACAGTGTGAATAGGTTTTAAAAAAGAGAGTCCCTTTTCTCTTATGAAAGTGGTGAAAACAGGACATGACAAAGCTTAAAAATAAACCTGTAACCAGCTGAGGGACAGTTGCCTGGTCTTCTTCTTAGCCACATGCACAATGTGCCTCAAGTGGCACGTGACCAGGATTCATCACTGAATTTGGTCCGCTGGTGATTTTGGTTAATAATGCTAATAGCAGTTACACAACACATGCTCTTTCCAAGTTCCACACAAACATTAACTAATGAGCCTGGATAAAACCCCTGAAAGTAACTGTATCCCCACTTGATAGATTGGGAAACTGAGGCACTGAGACATTAAGGATTTTGCTCCAGATTATCCAGCAGGTAAGGGCTTGTCTATGCAAATGCCTTGTTTGCAGCAAACTGGGGCGTGAATATACCCTGCACTAGCCTACTTAACACCAAGAATCCATGTGGACCCAGCTACCATGTACTAAAAGTTCCCCAGTGCTCTGTAATCTGCTTCCATTTCAAAGAGGGATAGACCAAAGTGCACTAGGGAAATTTTAGTGTGTGGCAGGAGTATTCAGGTGGACACTTAGCTTGCATCAGGCTAGTGCAGAGTAAATTCACACCATGACTTGCTGTGAACTAAGTATTAATTTAGACAAGGTCTACGAAGCAAAGCTGGGATTAGAAACCAGAAGTTGCTGTCTCGCAGCCTTGTGATCAGTTTATTGGAATGTGCTGTTTTATTAAGATTATTTAAAAACAGAAACCCATCTGATGGACTTAGGTTAATTATCTCTTGTATCCTGTCTGAACTATAGCTATATATCTGCTGAAAATATTTCTTGTTGTGTTACTTCTCCTCCCCCTACAATAGCATTATATATTTACTCTTAAGTAGAGCTGTCGGGAGCTGCTGACAGTGGTGCTTAGTTACTGATTTAGTTTGATATATAGCACCAATTGCATGTCCTGAAGCTCATGTACATAATTTTCCATATATAAAACAAATACAAATTATTTTAGCTATCTCAACCGCAATCAACTCCTTAACTCACCACAATACAAATCAAATATTTGTAAAATATAAGAATTCTAATCACTTCTATCACACTTTAAACTCCAAAACACTTCAGATATTAACTAAATAAATGTCTCCATGCCCTTTGAAGTAGGCTGCTAAACGTCATTATTCCCATTTTGCTGCTTGGGGAAGTGAGACAGAAAGACGAACATGCGACTTGATCATGAGTACAGAGGAAACCAGTAGCCGAGCTGTGATTAGCACTCATGTATTCCCAGCTCCTAGGCCTGGGCTCTGAACATTGTGCCTCACATTGGGAGAAGGCTCAGACTTTCACTAGCTTCCTGAAGGTGAATGGAAATGTTTTAAAAGTCTCCAAAAAGCCTTATATACATGAAAACTCTTTAACTTCTGTAGTAAGTTACATCAACGTTCAAATGATGCATAATGCACTTTAAAAGAAAGCCATTAAATTGCTTCCTTCTTTCCATTCCTGCCAAGAGCTGAGTTCATGATTCAGTGTTTCCTCATCTGCTACTGATGGCATCACTGACACCTGAAGGAGTGGGTAGCTCTTCACTGGTGTTAGCAAAGAGACTCAAATCTTAACTTCAGGGCTTAGAAGGTAATAAAAAGCCTTTTATTTTACCTTTAAACTGCCTAGAACATGTCAAGCATATCATGTAGGGCGATATCCTGGTCCCAGTGAAGTCAATGGCAAAATTCATATTGACTTCAATAGGGCCAGTATTTTACCCCGCCCCCCCATCTCAAAAGGGGGCAGCGGGTGTGGGGTGGGGATTCCTTCACAGCAGTGACTCTTAAGGAAAGGCTCACAGTGCCTTCACAAAGCACCTGATTGAGTAACGATAGATATCATTGGAAAGATTCCTGTTGACTTCAGTGATGAGGCCCAAAGAACACTGAAGATTCCTGACTGTTGTAGAGGCAGAGGTGAGTATGAGAGCCAAGTTTTAGAGGAGACACGATACATTGAAGGTCAGTATTAAGAATGGAAGAGGAGTAGGTTGTAAATTGGTTGCATATGAATCTCTGGGAGTCTCCTGCCACTTCTGCAGGGGAAGGGAGAAAAAAAGCTAGTTAAATTGAAAGCTAATTTGCTCTGATAAAGTCCACAGGAGACCAAACGTCTGCAGCTCTGTGGCATAAATGTGAACAAACAATGCAAAACAGCGAAATGCATGAACCTAAAGAGTGTTCACCAGGAACTCTCCACAAATGTATAGTTTTCCAAGTCCTGAAACGGATTTTACATGTCAGAACCACTTAACTGCTGTATTCCCAAATCCAGCTGGGCAGAGGGGGTAGATGTCAATCAGATTTAAATATATGCCTAACATTTGGCATGTGTTTAACTGCCTTTCTGAATAAGGGCCTTCTTCACTAGTAATAATACTTTGCAGTTACATAGCGCGTGTCAAATGAGCATCTCAGAGCATTTTACGAATAGTAAGTAAACGCACAAACTCTCTGTGAGGTATGTAATCCCCATTTTACAGATGGGAAAACTGAGGCACAGCTAGTTGAAGTAGACCAAAGCCACACAAAAAGACAGTGGAAGAACCTGGAATGAAACCAAGAGCACCCAGTCCCAGCACCCAGTCTAGTAATAATACTACCTAGCTGTAATGTAGTGCTGCTCTTCATCCGTAAATTTCAAAGCACTTTACAAAGGTATTATTTTACAAAGGGGGAAACTGAGTCAGAAAGAGGTGAAGTAACTTGCTCAAGGTCACCCAGCAGGCCACTGGTGGAGTTGAGACTAGAACTCAGGTCTCCTGTCTCCCAGCCCAGTACTCTAGCCACTAGACACACTACCTCTCCAAACAAATTAGTTACCTTTGAAATTTTTAAAAAGAATTTACAGGGGAAAATTGACTAGCATGGATATTGTGAAATAAACTAGTCCGTAATAGCTATTCTGGAATAATTCCATGTGTGGATACTATTCCAGAACAAAAATGATTTTATTCCAGAATAATTACTCTGGCTTGGAAGTGCACTAATGATTGCAGAATAAAGTGACTTTTATTTCAGAACAGTGCCTGCACGGGGAGCTATTCTGGTCAATCGCCATGTAGACAAGCACATAGTACAGGGGTGGGCAAACTACGGCCCGGGGGCTGCATCCGGCCCTTCATATGTTTTAATCCAGCACTCAAGCTCCTGCTGGGGAGTGGGCTCTGGGGCTTGCGCTGCTCCAGTGCTCCAGCTGGGGGCTTGCTCTGCTCCATGTGTGCCATGGCTCCGCGTGGCTCCCGGAAGCAGTGGCATGTCCCCGCTCTGGCTCCTATGCATAGGGGCAGCCAGGAGCTCTGCATGCTGCCCCTGCCCCAAGTGCCACCCCCGCAGCTCCCACTGGCTGCAGGGGCAGCGCCTGCGGATGGGGCAGTGCACTGAGCCACCTGGCTGTGCCTCTGTGTAGGAGCCGGAGGGGGAACATGCTGCTGCTTCTGGGAGCTGCTTCAAGTAAGTGCCACCTGGATCTTGCACCCTGCCCTGATCCCCCTCCTGCCCTCTGAACCCCTTGGCCCCAGCCCGGAGCACCCTCCTGTACCCCCAACCCTTCATCCCCAGTCCCACCCCAAAACCCATACCCCCAGCCGGAGCCCTCACCATACCCCAACCCCCTGCCCCAGCCCAGAGCCCCCTCCCACACCCTGAACTCCTCATTTCTTGTCCCACCCAAGAGCCTGCACCCCCAGCTGGAGCCTTCACTCACCCCCCACACTCCAACCTCCAATTTTGTAAGCATTCATGGCCCGCTATACAATTTCCATCCCCAGATGTGGCCCTCGGGCCAAGAAGTTTGCCCCCCCTGACATAGTACATTACACCCAGATTTGTACTTGTTATTCCTATCTTTCTGATGGGACTTGCTTCTAGTTCTGGAAGATCCCAAATGTTGGACCTCAAAACTGTAAATTTTTTATGTATAAGAAAGCTATTTTAGGTTATTTTAAAAGTGTTTTAAATATGTTAGTTAACATTTTAATCTCCTTTTGTGGACTCTAAACAGCTGAATTCATCATGATGCTAAGGCATATGCCCTTACCAACAGAAGAGTTAAATATTGTTCCAATAACATTTTTCAATCCTTCTATAACAGGCTTTCTGCATTTCTGTAAAATATGAGGCACATAGAGTATACTTGATGTGATGTGAAATAAATGCTTTATTGTCACTCATATGGATGACCTATATAATTAATTCAGAAGCAATATAAATATCCCCCAAACTCTCTCTTTCTCTCTGTGTATGCATGCAGAGAGATATACATGTTTTCCTAGTAATCATTTCACTCACCGTTTCTATGGGGGAACACAGCTGTTTGTAAACAGCACACAGCAACACTACAGAACAGTTAAGAGTAGAAAGCAGTGTCCAAATAATAAAAAGCACCCTCGGCTTTCTCTGAGATGAAGCCTAGTCTGCTAGCTCTCTTAACTCCCATTATAATAGTTAGCCTTATTCTAAAGAACCTCTCTTTGCAACACATCTTGTACGTGCAGTCCATAATTAGGGGTGGTGTAGAGCCGTGTTTGACTCACAAGGCTACTACACCCCGTGGCCCTGCTTCCTCGTTGGAGGAGAATAAGGAGGGTGTTATATAAATCGTCAAGCGGGAACAGCGTAGTCACTATCAACAATTAATCTGGCAGATGTTCAAATCAGAAACCAGAACTCAGGAAGTTGTAAGAAATATTCTAATCACAGATAAAATGTGCATGAGAAAATAAACAAACAAACAAACATCAGAGAATTACTCAGTTGTTCCTATTTTTCTGGGGGGAGAGGGTGGAGGGAGGAGGGAAATAAGATCTTATGTAAAATGTTCCAGTGTAAGAGAATGCTGTACATTTGCTAAACAAGTAAATCAAAGTATCTATTGTTTGCCCACTGAGGATGTTAAAGTCTTTTATTTTTGCTACTAGATCCTCCCTGGTGATAATGTCCTAACCAAAAGGCTGCCTCAAGTTTCTGCTGCTGCATGCAATAATAGTTTATAACAAGAGGACAATGGAAAAATTCCATTGCAAAGTTAAGAATGGGTATTCCATTAGAAAGCTATGAAGCTCGCTGTCCAGTGATTTATAGCTTTCATTTCTAGTCCTCAAAGGGTAGCAGGAAGTAGGGTCTTAAACCTGTCACTTGTCCAAGATTGAATATTGCCTATTCTGCACCTCCGCACCAGTGTAATTTTGAGGGATAATTCTATATTTGGATTGTGTTTTAAATGGAATTTGATTGAAGCAGCTATATTATTTGGAATGTCAGAAGACATTCTCTCTCTCTCTCTCCCCAATACTACAGTGATCAGAATGATATAAATAGTTTGATTGATGGATTGATAGCTAAGTTTATGTGTGCAGTTCTTTCCTGTCTCTAAAAAGGGTTGAACCAAAAGCAAGCTCTCACATAAAGACTCCAGAATTTAGAGAAAGTTTGGATCTGGATCCAATCTTCAGGGGACGGGCCCATCTCTTGATTTAATAGTAGATTAAACCAGTGCTATGAGCTCTGATGGAAGCTCAGTTAAATCATCAGACATACCATCAAACCCATGGCCCTGTTCCCATGTAATAGGTGTACTCATTCCTAGAAGCACCAGCATGCAGCTCAACATCTGGAAGGGTATGACAGCTTCTGACAACATGGATTGCTCAATGGTGTTCTGCAACATTGCAGTGCAATATTTGCAAAGGTAGTATAAAGAGCAAGTGCCCCATTTCCTATTGGTCAGCTTTTCAGCATACCACTGGGTTACAATGCTACTTTGGGAGGCTTTTCAGACAGTAGAGCAAAGACCTCTTAGCCCGAACCCTTATTTACTCATCATCTTTGTTTATTTTGACCTGAAGAGTAAGGAAGTGTCTTTCTTTGAATTTTATGGCAATAAGAGGAACTTATGAAATAAGCCCTGTACTAAAAAGGAATTGTCAAATAGTTTTAGGTCCCAAATGTAAGCATTGTGTAGTGTTTAAAAATATTTGTCCCCCCAAACCTGTATTAATAGCACTGATTTTACAAAATGTAACATTAGCAAAATTATTTTCACTGAAATTTTCAACCACAAATGATGATAAAAGAAACTTAAAACTACTACTAATAATAATAATAACTAAACCTTCCCCTCAGTATTGGGAACCCAAACTCTACAGGGCTTGGGCTTGAACTCCAGAATCGGGAAGTCGGGCTGCCAACTCTTCCCCGAATGCCCCTTTACCTGGACAATATTGTTAATAAATAATAATAATGAAGACCTCAGTCACATCTTGTACATACAGCCCAAAATTAGGGGTGGTGCAGAGCCGTGTTTGACTCACAAGGCTATTACACTCCATGGTCCTGCTTCCCCATGGTTTACTCTCACCTGTCTTTGGAGCATTATGTGCCCCTAGGGGAATATAGAGGGAGTAGAAGTGGAATTCTGCCAGGTCCTTATGTGGGAAGCGAGGACTCCTTATGTGATTCCCCCTGCAGTGCATTCTCATATATGGGCCAGTCATAGTTTGTCCCTAAGTGAGTAAGGAGGGGAGGGTTTGGCCAATCATTTTTATTAGGACTGTCATTTTAATTCTTCTTCTCCGCCATTCCTCTCTCAGCCTCACAGACCTGAACCTAAATAAAGAGCAAGAGCACTGATGAAATCCAGCGTCCCCTGTTCTCCCCATCTTGTGCACACTGTTCTAAAAGCAAATGCCCTCTTCCCTGTGGTGAATGAACAGTGGACATTAATGTATACTCTTCCAGGAAGGGACCTTAGGTGATTTATAAGCAGTGTGGGATTCCTACACAACTTTGGGTCTTGTAAAAAAGCAAATAATACTAATACTGAATAACCCTGCCGGCAGAGCCTGACAAACATCTGGATGAGGCTCTGAGAAATGACAGGCTCTTCTGGGGCAGCATTTTACTGAATAGAATCAAAGCAAAGAGAAGAACTTGAAATGGAGTTAAGAGCTCAGGGGGTTCTGTCCATAGCCAGTAACTGGGCTCCAATTCCTAATACGGCGTGTCCATATTTAAATGACTAATTAATTATCTGGCAACACCTATATTCTTTAGGGAGCTGATGTAGCCTGATGAGCCTGGCCAGTGGTTCGAAAATCCCTGATGTGGGGCACAAAAGCAATTTTTCAGTGCGCAGGATCCCAAGAGGGATACGTTAGATCTGTTAAAAAGCAAAGCAAAAAGAAAATAAATGAGGAGATGATGTTTTGTCTATGGGGCTTTTCCCAGGCCGTGCGTAAAATGTACAACAAAGTTGGTAGTATGTTCTGTTTCCAGCTTGTGGTTTATGAATAGGTCTTTCTTTTCCTCCCCTTCCCCTTCATTTTGCAGTCGACATGCTAAAGCAGCACTAGTGTTGCTCCCCCTTTCCACTGCACACAACACTCCAGAACAAGATGCCCCGTATCAGAGAAGTCAAATGAGTGCACGTTATTGCTTTGAGGTGGGGAGATCCCTTTGCTTGTGGAGATGGGGGGGGGCTCACCATTCATGGGCTAGCTTGCTGTCCTCTGAAAGCAGGATCATCCACCTCAGCTTGGGACCCATAAGGCCAGCGTTGACTGACTAAATAGTCAGCACAGAAGTGCGTGATTATATGAATGCTGGAGCCAGAGTTATTGCATGTGAGAGAAGTTCTGCTGGTTTGTTTCTTAGAACATATCTTTTGCCAGCTTTTGTGTAAGATTTCAAAAGCAGTTCGGCTGACTATTATGTGGCTTTTTTGATAGGCATTTTCATTGCGTCAATTTTTTTCCAATAGCTATTTTTTTCCTTTCTGTAATAAATAATGACAACAAAGAGAACAGAAAAGCCCCACAATGCAGATGATCAGTGAGGATGATATTGTCATCCTGTGTCAATCCCGTTCCTGAGTTTGGTGAAATGAAGAGGCCCTTTGGGAACGTCAGAACTTCATCAAGACCAATTAGCGGAGATGTTGCTGCTTGTGTTTAAGCATTAATGACTGGGCAGGGTTGGGTTTTTGGAGTGGCTAACATTGGCATGGAACGAGGCACCGACCTAATTACTCCTCTGCAGGAGGAGAAAATGCCTTGTGAATGCCTGCTTGGCAAGGATGTCTCATTAAAGACAAAGCGGCAAACACAAGCTCTCCTTGAAGCAAAAATTAACATGATAGGTACCCCATTGCCGTTAGACTTTCTTGTGGCTGTGGGAAATAAAATGAGGTTAGCCACACCGGGGAATATCTTGGCTGCTTTTTAGTCTACAGGGTGTCATGGAACCAGTTTTTATTTTGTCTCTAAACCTCATCTTTTTGGTTTGCAAGGAATACTCTTCCTGTGGGAGGCACAGAGAACACCCTTGCATTGTTGGAGAACAATGAACATGCTAACACCCTTGGCACCAATGTGAAGTAATAATTGAAGGGCACTATTATACTAATGTCCAATTGAAACAATTTTGATTTTTCCCTCCAGGCTTTAGGAATCTATACATTGAAAGTGGCATTTGGTAGAGCTGAATGCAGAGTTGGGAAAGAGGAATTTACTCAGTGAATATAGCCTCTTTTTCCGCCCACATAATATTCATAAGCAGATTGTGGTTTTCCTCAAATGTATTGATGAGTATAAAGCTGGTCAAAAAATGTTCATTCATAATATTTTTCCAAAGTAAAACTGAAAAAATTTGGGCAAAATGAGGCCCATCTACCTCACAGGCACGTTGGGAACTTCTTTAATTAGCTATATGTTCCAGTAGCATTAAATACAACAGTAAAAATTCCCATAAAATCTGTTGAAGAGATTGAAAATCTTGAAGAGAGAGTCAATGGCCCACCTTGATTATCATTACAAAAGGTTTTCTCCCCTCCGCTCTCCTGCTGGTAATAGCTCATCTTAAGTGATCACTCTCCTTACAGTGTGTATGATAACACCCATTTTTTCATGTTCTGTGTGTATATAAATCTCCTCACTGTATTTTCCACTGAATGCATCCGATGAAGTGAGCTGTAGCTCACGAAAGCTTATGCTCAAATAAATTGGTTAGTCTCTAAGGTGCTACTAATACTCCTTTTCTTTTTAGGGGAAAGGAAGAACAGGTTCAGTGTCAATTACCCTTTGAGAAAGTGAAACTGAACCATGAATGATCATATAATTATGAGGGACAGTTAGGTTTCAGGTGAAGAGGTGGACATCCCTGTACCTACAATGTGCTCATTGCTGGATTTTAGCTGTAATGGAGAAGATTTTTCCCCACATCAGCTGAGCATTCTGCTTTCAACTCTGGTTCTTACTGGTTCTGGCTTTTCAGGAGGCAACGCTTGGTAGTAAAATCTGTGATGACCTCTGTGGGCCAAATTCAGAAGTCCTTAGAGTTCTTACTCAATTGAAACTCCCGCTAGCTTCAGTAAGAGTGTATTTTCTGAATACAGTCTGGATTAGGACCTCAGGATTTGGCCCTATATGAATTCAATCAAAACAGTATTTATTTCTGAACATCATGAGATAGGCAGGAGATGAGAAGAGAGAAACATTGGCAGGGAAATAAAAAGACAATTACGGTGTTGTTATAGAGCTTGATGCCAAGGAGAGATGTGCAGGAGTTGCAGTGCCTGGACTTATTAATTGTCTTTTATAGTATAGTATAGTACTTTGTAATTCCATAACATCTTTCAGAGCACCTTTTAGTCTTTAGTCAATCTTCACAACACCCTTGTGTGATACATACATATTATCTCCATTTTATAGATGGGAAAACTGAGGCACTGATGGGTGCAAGGACTTTCCCACAATCACACAGTGAGTCAGAGTCAGATCTAGCGATAAGGCCATGAACACCTAACTACCATCCACCTCCTTCAGACACTAGACACTCTCTTCTCTCCTCATGCTGCTTCAGGAGAAACACAGCAATGGGAGAAGACACTGGTCTTATACAGATCATTTGCTTAAAACCAGGAACTTTGCAGCATTTTCTGTGTAGGGAGTACACTGTGTTGTCTGAACAGCTGACTGTGTTTGTTTAGTGAGAGTGAACATGAAAGACACTGTGGAAGCAAGTCACAGTAACTCGTCATGTCTTTATTTGTTTTGCCATCAGGTGAAATTGGGAGGAGAAGCCCCAAACTCCAATGTGATCCACATAGCTAATGGCTGCAGCAGCAGCAGTATCAGAAGGAAAAGTGTTGGCGGGAAATATGGAACCAAGTGCCACCTTCTGGACTTTGTCAATTCAGAGCGCCCGCTGGTGGTTAACTTTGGTTCAGCCACCTGACCCCCATTCACGAGCCAGCTGTCGGCCTTCGGCAAGCTGGTGGAGGAGTTCTCAGGTGTGGCTGATTTCCTGTTGGTCTACATTGATGAGGCTCACCCATCGGATGGCTGGGCCGCCCCTGGGATCTCTTCCTCCTCATTTGAGGTGAGGAAACACAGGAACCAGGAAGACCGATGTGCTGCCGCTCACCAGCTTCTGGAACGGTTTTCCTTGCCACCCCAGTGCCAAGTGGTAGCTGACTGCATGGACAATAATGCCAATGTGGCCTATGGGGTCTCCTTCGAGCGAGTGTGCATTGTGCAGAGACAGAAAATTGCCTACCTGGGGGGCAAGGGCCCCTTTTTCTACAACCTCCAGGAAGTCCGGCTTTGGCTGGAGCAAAACTTCAGCAAGAGATGAAATCCAGCCTAAGATGAGCGAAGTGTGTCAAGAGCCTTGCCCCTTTAAAGTGATATAAAAGGGAAAAAAACACACAGTTTTACAATAGGTCTTTTTGGGCCTGTTGCAGGAGAACAGGTTCAATAATAAGGTCAAATGAATGCAAGCTAGGAAAAAAAAAAATAAACCCAGCACATAAAAAGAGAATTGTGTGAGACAACCCTACTCCTGCCTTGTTAACAGGACAGAAAAGGCCACTGTGAAAAGTGCTGGTGCTGAGCATGAAAGGTGGTGGGATGAGATTTCTCTCCCACCCTTTTCACAACATGTTGACTTTAGGTTGAGAAGAAAGCATTGCTTCCTGGAAGGCGATTCTGCGGAGAGGCAACCTCATGTATTTGATCAGGGACCATCTCATTTTTCCATTGAGACCTGTGTAGGCAGCTTGCCAGCAGCCTGAGACCTTCAATTAATTTGCAAAAAATGGAGTGGATTATGGCTGCCTTCCTGTTTTGATACAGAAGTATGACCCAGCAGAGAGTGCAAGATCCACCATGCAGTGCAAACTGCCTGCTCAGTACAAGATGAAACATTGTATGTGGTTCTTGGTACTCTCTACAGGTAGCTTCTCTCAGTTGTGTGTGTGTACAGTACACACACACATACACACACTCTTAGGCCTCTGTATGTTAACAATTAAATTGGCAGCAGGCCACACCATAAAACTCCATAGGCTGCATTTGGTTCTCAGGCTGCACATTGGTCACCACTGTGAGAGAGAGAGTGAAGGAAAGAGGTGATGGGTGGGGGGGAGAAGAAGGATACAGAGGAAAGAGGCTGCAAGATCCTAAGATCAAAGGAGTGAGGGAGAAAGAAACAGAGATTGTGTAATAAAACTATAACTTTTGCCTTTGAAAATTCAGAAAGTGGGATGGTTTGTCACGAACACACACACACATATATACACACGCATAGTTCATGCCCAGGGCAAGAAAGAAGAGTTCAGCTGATGCCAGCCTTCAATATGTGGAACTGAAAAAATGTATTTATCAGTGCTTTCTTCTTTTTCTTTCTTAAACAGAAACAGCAGAGAGAGAGAATTAGGGGTTATTTTGCGTTTATTTTAGTAAAAGTAATTTATTTCTTTTGACATAGCAGGCATATTTTTGAGCAGGGGGGACTTACACACCAGTTTACCTCATTGGAATTGAAACCTGTCCAGTTGATTACCCTGTTAAAGTGCTCAAGTTAATTTTTGCTATCCTAAATGCCTGCATTTAGTTTACAGCCATATTAGTTCATTGGAAAGTTAAACAGTCTTTAGCCTCAGTAACTGCAATTCTGTTGGGCAGGATAGCATTTTGTTCATGTTTCTTTCTTCTTCTCAGAAGCCTTTCGGGAAAAAAAACAAAACCCACCACGCTGGTCTCACAGTCACCACCTTATTTCTCTGAAGAGGTTAAGGATGAACTGAGTGAATTATCAAGAACAATTGTAACAAATGGCTGGGTTTCTCAAGAATGGCTGAGGGGAATATTCCGAAGTATATTTAAAGAGACACTGTCAACTTAGTCTAGGCCTTAAATATGTTGAGGTTTTGTAAAAAATTAAAGGATTTTACAAAACCTAACACATGCTTCCATTGTGCTAGTACATGAAAACTGGGAAGTGAAACTGACTAATTACAAGAGTGAACCTGACCAGCCTAGTTTCACAGTCCAAGCTGAGAGAAATGCAAAAGAAGCAAACAGCATAAAGTGGGGAAAATTAAAGAAGAATATTAAATCTCTTACCCTGCCAATCATCTGAGATGTTAGTACAAATACAGGGATGAACTGAAAAAAAAAAAAAGAGAAATTTCTATTTTACAGTGTCCCTTTAATCACACATGGCATATTTCCTTTTGTTTTGGTGTGAGTCAATTCAGCTAATTCACATGGCATTTTTTAAAAAATCTGGCTCTTTGAAGCACAGACATGACATTTTGACAGCTGTGTGAGTGTGATTTCTTATGCATCCAGGTTCATGCCTCCCCCTGGATGCATACACAAACCTTGGTAACGCATCCCAGAGAAACTGGCGGGGAATGGACTTCAGAGAGCCAAGTTCAGCTGGGTGGATGGAAAAGCATGGTACTCCTGTATTTCAAGATTTCATAACTGCTCTAAGTAATTTGTGATGAGGGGGGGTAAAAGGGAAGATGACATACACCGTTGTCGTCTTTAGGGTGGGCCAAGGGTATTTAGTAAGAGGTAAGAAGAAAAAAATGAATAATGGAAAATGTAGGCTGAATATTCATCTCCTCCAATGTCCACCTTCTGGTATCGAAGCCTGACTTTTCAGACCATTCAGTGAAGTGGTCATGACTTACCAATTATTACGGTAGATTGCTACACATTTGTATGACTGTGTGGGAGAGCCACCTTAAACCTATGAACACAGAAACATAGGAATTTCCTACTGGATCAGATAACTAGTTCATCTAGTGCAGTATCCTATCTCCAATAGCGTCCAGATGCTTTAAAAGAAGGTGCAAGAATCCCTATGCTGGACCATTCTGAAGTAACCTGTCCACAGGAGTTACTTGTTCGTAACCACAGACAGTTAATGATTGGCTTGTGCCCTTATAAGTTTTATCCTTCCTAGTAAAAAAAAAAAGAGGAGTCCTTGTGGCATCCAAATACATGTGTTAGTCTCTAAGGTGCCACAAGGACTACTCATTCTTTTTGCTGATACAGACTAACATGGCTACCATTCTGAAACCTGTCATCCTTTCGAGTGTGACTGCAGATGTCCTCATTATCCATATATATGCCCAGTCCTTTTTGGGAATTCTATGAAGAATTTGAGCTCAATTATGTCTTGTGGCAGTGAACCGGATGATCAAAATACATCCTGTGTTTTATTTTGCTTTAAATCCTTTTATCAAATTTGTTGCCTTTCAATTTAATTGAATTTCCCCTTGATCTTGTATTATGAGACAGAGTAAATAGGGGCACCCAATTTTCCTTCTGTGTGCCATTTATTATTTTGTATACTTTTGATGCAAGTCTTATTTGTGTCCTTTTTAAACAAAACAAGCCTAATCTTTCAATTCCCTCATATGGGTCCATATCTCTTATCATTTCCTCCCATTTCTGGACTCCTTCTGTTTTTGCTTAACTATACCTTTTTCAGGTAGCGGTGACCAGAGCTGAAAATAGTATTCCAGATGAAGACATGCAGTGGGTATATATAATAATGTAATATTTTCAATGTTATTTTCTATCCCATTCTTCAGATATCATTCCATAACTGCTTCAGGCTATAACCCGATGTGCCTTGTAAAGCTTAAACTTTCTTTCTTTCTTTCTTTCTTCAATCTGGGGCTTTTAGCATTGTCTATGTTGTCTGTCTGTGAAATGCCAACCCAAGTGTCTAATATGACTGTTGAAACATATCTTAAAATCACAAGAAGGAGTCTGAATTAATAACTCTAATACTCCTTTGCATAGCTAAAGTCACCGTAATTTTGCATAGCTTTTTTTCTCCTTTTTGGATTTCTACTATTTTGTCACTCTCTCATGTGCAGTATCTTGTTATTCATAGATGGGTTTTCATTGCACAGCAAGGAGATTATAAAACTGGCTTCTGTAAATAGACAATCCTCAAGGATCAGAACTTTCTTTCTTGGCAACATGAATTTCTGACCCTGGCCAAAATGCAAAGATGCTGGCAACCTCTGTGGTTATCATTACAGGGATACATTTTGTAAATTGGTTTGATCCCTCCAGAAGACATATGGCCAAACAGCAGAGGGGGATATTTTCAATAGAAAATAAATGAGCTAAAGAGAAGAAGGTGTTTTCTTTTTTATAAGTGATTAATAGAAACATTGAATACAATTCCTTTAATTTTTTGGTGATATAAAAGGGCACAACTTTTAGAAAAGGTTTAAAAATTGATGAAATAATGTCACCATTAATGATACAAATAGACACATATGGGTAAGATTAACTTCTGAAGTTATGTTAGCAGGATTAAAAAAAATTAAAAGTCATTAGGCTGTAAACTGATTGCTAGGTAGAGTCAGGAAGGAATTTTGTTACTAACTTGGGATAATTGGCATAATTATGCATAATTGGCCAGGTGCATTGTGAGGTTGGGTTTACCTTTGTCTGTACCTTTAAACAAGGCATCTGCTGGACCAGAATAACTATTGTTTATTCCAGTATGGCAAATCTTACATTCTGAAGTTGAATAGAATTCACAGAAGAGGCTGGAGCCTGAAAATATTCCAGAAAGTCACTGCACAGAATAGGGAATTCAGTGCTATCTCTTGACAGTAGCTGGGGATTGTTAACTGTTTTAAAAAATATCCTAGCATGCCTGCAGAGTCACTTTGGACCTGATTCTCAACAGACGTTTGCCTTGTATCATTGCAAAATAAGTGTAAGTGACACCACCAGAATGATAGCTTTTTGCTCCTCCTTTGTACTTGTGTAAATGATGACACAAGGTGAAAGGCAGTGGAGGATCAGGCCCGGCACATTTAAAAAGGAAAAATGCATGGCAAAATGTATGTCACTGAACAGCTGCGCTAAGGACTTCGAAAGGCTAAAGGCGATTATTCTTCTGAAGGTTGTCTAGATGGAGAAATCCACGAAGCTTCTTAAAAATGTCTCAGTGGTGTGTGTGAGATCTTTATATGTTGTTGGGTGTAGGATTAAGATTTTTAACACATTCAGTACTATAACCAAAGCAATAAAAGAGGTATCAGGTAGGGAATAATGGCCAGTTTTGTTCGACTCTACACCATATCAATGCACGACCCATATGCAGCAAACTACAGGCCTGAATTCTGGGCTGTACAGATGGGGGATGAAGGCAAGGTAGGGATGCTAGTGTGCTCATGAAGACCGCTAACAAAAGAGTAACTAACTCCGTTGGCGTTCAGATGCCATCACACTGGTATTTCTTTCTGCGTTTTGCTGTCTCTGTTTGGAGGGTCTGCTTGATGTCCATTCATTTGAGTGCTGTGGGTAGAGACGTGTTTGTGTGTGCATCATTGTTTAGATGTCAGAAATATACTTCATAGGAGAACCAGCAAAAATGTGTTATAATATTGGTGCTCTGTGGAATGTGTGCTTTTTAGATTTGTTTTTTTTTCTTGTATTTTAATAAAATCTAAAGGCAAAAATATTCTGTCTTCTTTGGTCTTTTTTTATTTTTAAATATAGAGTGCTACAGGTCAGTGAAAGTATGAATGATTGTTTTTTTGATAGAACGGCCTGTCCTGCAATGGTTAGATCTCGACCTATATGGACAAAACATAAATGTCAGGATCTGTGTTTTTCTTTGTTTAATCTCTGACTAGAGCTTTTTCTGAGAAAGATAAGACAGAGCCATTTGAAAACACCTAGGATGATGTTTAATATGCACAGTACAAGCAACATTTCCAAAAATATGAGCTTGAGGAAAGCACACAAAACACTACATTGCATGTGAAAATTTTCATATGCATCTTGCATTTGTGTGTGCAATGTAATATGCATCCAGTATGTATACATGCAGCTATATTTTCAAAGGGTAGCATTAAAGAGCAAAAATCTACTGCACACCAAAATGAGTGAGCAAAACTCAGTGCTTGATTGAGAAGTTATCCCATGAACGGAACGGCTTAAAATGAGATTGCTCAGCACCTTACAGGATCGGGACCAACATTACTTGGGGATATATTTGATTTTTAGCTTTTTCCAACTACATGTTAACATGTTACAGCAAGTTTTGAAAATCTCAGTCACTGTACCCAAAACCAAATGTGAAAATACACCTAGAATGAAAAAGGACAAAACAAGTTACTGAAAAAGAAAAGTAGTAACAATGTAAATCCTACAAAAAGAAAAGGAGTACTAGTGGCACCTTAGAGACGAACCAATTTATTTGAGCATAAGCTTTTGTGAGCTACAATAAATAAATAAATTGGTTCGTCTCTAAGGTGCCACAAGTACTCCTTTTCTTTTTGCAAATACAGACTAACACGGCTGCTACTCTGAAATGTTAATCCTACCTAACTGCACTGTCCTTCGACATTGGTGAGGCCTCATCTGGAGTACTGTGTCCAGTTTTGGGCCCCACACTACAAGAAGGATGTGGATAAATTGGAGAGAGTCCAGCGAAGGGCAACAAAAATGATTAGGGGTCTGGAACACATGACTTATGAGGAGAGGCTGAGGGAACTGGGATTGTTTAGTCTGCAGAAGAGAAGAATGAGGGGGGATTTGATAGCTGCTTTCTACTACCTGAGAGGTGGTTCCAGAGAGGATGGTTCTAGACTATTTTCAGTGGTAGAAGAGGACAGGACAAGGAGTAATGGTCTCAAGTTGCAGTGGGGGAGGTTTAGGTTGGATATTAGGAAAAACTTTTTCACTAGGAGGGTGGTGAAACAGTGGAATGCGTTACCTAGGGAGGTGGTAGAATCTCCTTCCTTAGAAGTTTTTAAGGTCAGGCTTGACAAAGCCTTGGCTGGGATGATTTAATTGGGGATTGGTCCTGCTTTGAGCAGGGGGTTGAACTAGATGACCTCCTGAGGTCCCTTCCAACCCTGATATTCTATGATTCTATGATTCCTGAGGACATCCACTCTAATATCCTGACCATGGCTTTGGAACAACCAAAGAAGAAACTATTCCTAGAAAATCCACCCCAGGTTTTTTAAAACAATCCTGTAAACATTAGGAGAGGACTTGGCATGCTTATTCACAGAGCTTCCATTGTGAGCATTATTGAGAAAGCCCATAGTTTACCTACTCTCATTATCAAGTCTCAGTGCTTTGATTTAAGGTGCTTCTCTTCAACCCTGGGACATAAGAGTAACAAACACAATAATAGTAGAAATGCCTTAAAAGGTCTGATTCATCTCACACTAGTGTAAGACAGGTGCAACTCTGCAGAAGTAAATGGCCTTTTACTGGGGTAAAACCAACATACATCAGAGGAGAAACAGGCTCCTTGTACATATCGACTAACATATACTTTTATTTATTTTAAAACAACTTATTCTTGCACATATTTGCAGGGATCTTTTGAACAATAGTTTTGTTTTCTGGGAGGGACATTATCCACTACGGACAAGAGAAAAGAGTTCTACACCACACAATTAGAGTAAAGCCTCTTTATAAACCCAAATATTTCCAGAGCAGTATCTCGGTGGATTGACCAGTGCTCAAGAACAATTTTTTAATTTTTTTTTTTTGACCAAGACTAGAAAAATTCTTCTGGCATAATAAATCTTCCCCAAGTATAAACGTCAAACAAAGGACCTAATTGCTGGCTAAAGACTTTGATCACAGACAAGTGATCAATTTTAGCTAAAGTCAGTATCTCCTCCATGGTTCAATGCATTAATTGACTCACTACATTTTGCCTGTCTGTTGCTAATTCGCCAGTCACATTAATGACCCAATGGCTTACATATATTTTAAACAGACTAATGTGCAGCAAGACATTCTGAGAACACCTAGTGTTCAAGTCCCCGACTCCTGAAAGGTGCTTATCACATCATTTAATTTGAAAAACAAAAAAAACCACATAATCTATTTTAGGTTGTAAACATAATGATTTCAGCTCAGTCTCCAAGCTAGTGGTGTATTTACCCGTGGTCTGTAGCTAGGGGAAAACAAAAAAGAAAAAGTAATATGCGTAAGTCATTCCATGTGTCCTTTATTTATTCTTGTTCATTTTGCTGTAGGCCCCACTGGAAATTGTTTGATAACTTGAGCGCTGGGTCCATTTTCACATATACTATGATGTGTGATTGTCTGTTGAGTTAAGCTCCAATGTCCTATACAGCCCACCAAGGCATAGGTGTGTTTCTAACTTCCTGTAGACTGCAGGGGGAAGACGAGATGCATTTTTAGTCTCATCCCAGGGCACCAGAGTTAATCTGTCACTGCCCTAGCAGCTGTTTGTCAAAACCAGTCTAATTTAGCACAGAATAGAGGGTGTTGTCTGGGAGGAATCCAGCACTGAAATGCAGATGCACTGTGGGTCAGAAGTGGTCAGATATCTCAAGAGAAAATCTTTGAGGTTCATTCAGAGATTCACTGGAGATGCAGACCAGAAATCAGTAGAATATATTTGTAAATGAAAAGCACTTGCTTCCTGAGAAAAGATTCCTGTGGCTGATTATATGATGCAAATGACAGCTGATTTGCATCAACTGAAGCTTCCCTAGTGTCCTTAAGGAAATCCCCAGGTAGAATGAATTGCAATACCAAAAATGTGGAGGTCATAGAATATCAGGGTTGGAAGGGACCTCAGGAGGTCATCTAGTCCAACTCCCTGCTCAAAGCAGGACCGATCCCCAATTAAATCATCCCAGCCAGGGCTTTGTCAAGCCTGACCTTAAAAACCTCTAAGGAAGGAGATTCCACCACCTCCCTAGATAACACATTCCAATACTTTACCACCCTCTAAGTGAAAAAGTTTTTCCTACTATCCAACCAAAACCACCCCCACTGCAACTTGAGACCATTACTCCTCATTCTGTCATCTGCTACCACTGAGAACAGTCTAGATCCATCCTCTTTGGAACCCCCTTTCAGGTAGTTGAAAGCGGCTATCAAATCCCGCCTCATTCTTCTCTTCCACAGACTAAACAATCCCAGTTCCCTCAGACTCTCCTCATAAGTCATGTGTTCCAGTCCCCTAATCATTTTTGTTGCCCTCTGCTGGACTCTTTCCAATTTTTCCACATCCTTCTTGTAGTGTGGGGCCCAAAACTGGACACAGTACTCCAGATGAGGCCTCACCAATGTCGAATAGAGGGAAAGATCACATCCCTCAATCTGCTGGCAATACCCCTACTTATACATCCCAAAATGCCATTGGCCTTCTTGGCAACAAGGGCACACTGTTGACTCATACCCAGCTTCTCGTCCACTGTAACCCCTAGGTCCTTTTCTGCAGAACTGCCGCCTAGCCGTTCAGTTCCTAGTCTGTAGCGGTGCATGGGATTCTTCCGTCCTAAGTGCAGGACTCTGCACTTGTCCTTGTTGAACCTCATCAGTTTTCTTTTGGCCCAATCCTCTAATTTGTCTAGGGCCCTCTGTATCCTATCCCTACCCTACAGCGTATCTACCTCTCCTCCCAGTTTAGTGTCGTTTGCAAACTTGCTGAGGGCGCAATCCATGCCATCCTCCAGATCATTTATGAAGATATTGAACAAAACCGGTCCGAGGACCGACGCTTGAGGCACTCCACTTGATACCGGCTGCCAACTAGACATGGAGCCATTGATCACTACCCGTTGAGCCCAACAATCTAGCCAGCTTTCTATCCACCTTATTCCATCACCCACCTTATCGTCCATACTTCTTTAACTTGTTGGCAAGAATACTGGGGGAGACCATGTCAAAAACTTTGCTGAAGTCAAGGAAAAACACGTCCACCGCTTTCCCCTCATCCACAGAGCCAGTTATCTCGTCATAGAAGGCAATTAGATTAGTCAGGCATGACTTGCCCTTGGGGAATCCATGCTGACTGTTCGTTCCTGATCACTTTCCTCTCCTCTAAGTGCTTCAGAATTGATTCCTTGAGGACCTGCTCCATGATTTTTCCAGGGACTGAGGTGAGGCTGACTGGCCTGTAGTTCCCAGGATCCTCCTTCTTCCCTTTTTTAAAGATGGGCACTACATTAGCCTTTTTCCAGTCATCCGGGACCTCCCCCGATCACCATGAGTTTTCAAAGATAATGGCCAATGGCTCTGCAATCACATCCGCCAACTCCTTTAGCACTCTCGGATGCAGCACATCCGGCCCCATGGACTTGTTCTCGTCCAGCTTTTCTAAATAGTCCTGAACCACTTCTTTCTTCACAGAGGGCTGGTCACCTCCTCCCCATGCTGTGCTGCCCAGTGCAGCAGTCTGGGAGCTGACCTTGTTCGTGAAGACAGAGGCAAAAAAAGCATTGAGTACATTAGCTTTTTCCACATCTTGTTGCTAACAATCCTGAAGAAACCCTTCTTGTTACTCTTGACATCTCTTGCTAGCTGCAACTCCAGGTGTGATTTGGCCTTCCTGATTTCACTCCTGCATGCCCGAGCAATATTTTTATACTCTTCCCTGGTCATTTGTCCAATCTTCTACTTCTTGTAAGCTTCTTTTTTGTGTTTAAGATCAGCAAGGATTTCACTGTTAAGCCAAGCTGGGTCTCCTGCCATATTTACTATTCTTTCTATACATCGGGATGGTTTGTCCCTGTAACCTCAATAAGGATTCTTTAAAATACAGCCAGCTGGACTCCTGGACTCCTTTCCCCCTCATGTTATTCTCCCACGGGATCCTGCCCATCAGTTCCCTGAGATAGTCAAAGTCTGCTTTTCTGAAGTCCAGGGTCCATATTCTGCTGCTCTCCTTTCTTCCTTGTGTCAGGATCCTGAACTCGACCATCTCATGGTCACTGCCTCCCAGGTTCCCATCTACTTTTGCTTCCCCTACTAATTCTTCACGGTTTGTGAGCAGCAGGTCAAGAAGAACTCTGCCACTAGTTGGTTCCTCCAGCACTTGGGCCAGGAAATTGTCCCCTACACTTTCCAAAAACTTCCTGGATTGTCTGTGCACCGCTGTATTGCTCTCCCAGCAGATATCAGGGTGATTGAAGTCTCCCATGAGAACCAGGGCCTGCGATCTAGTGACTTCCATTAGTTGCCAGAAGAAAGCCTCGTCCACCTCATCCCCCTGGTCCGGTGGTCTATAGCAGACTCCCACCATGACATCAGCCTTGTTGCTCACACTTCTAAACTTAATCCAGAGACTGTCAGGTTTTTCTGCAGTTTCATACCGGAGCTCTGAGCAGTCATACTGCTCTCTTACATACAATGCAACTCCCCCACCTTTTCTGCCCTGCCTGTCCTTCCTGAACTGTTTATATCCATCCATGACGGTACTCCAGTCATGTGAGTTATCCCACCAAGTCTCTGTTATTCCAATCACATCATAATTCTTTGACTGTGCCAGGACTTCCAGTTCTCCCTGCGTGTTTCCCAGGCTTCTTGCATTTGTGCATAGGCACTTGAGATAACTTGCTGTTTGTCCTGCTTTCTTAATACGAGGCAGGAGCCCTCCCCTTTCACGTTCTCATGCTCATGCTTCCTCCCTGTATCCCACATCCCCACTTACCTCAGGGCTTTGGTCTCCTTTCCCCAGTGAACCTAGTTTAAAGCCCTCCTCACTAGGTTAGCCAGCCTGCTTGTGAAGATGCTCTTCCCTCTCTTCGTTAGGTGGAGCCCGTCTCTGCCTAGCACTCCTTCTTGGAACACCATCCCATGGTCAAAGAATCCAAAGCCTTCTCTCCGACACCACCTGCGTAGCCATTCGTTGACTTCCACGATTCGACGGTCTGTACCCAGGCCTTTTCCTTCCACGGGGAGGATGGACGAAAACACGACTTGCGTCATGAAGGCCTGGATGGTGGAGGCAAGATTCACAACCGAAAAACAATTCACACTTGTCAGTCTAAATTCAAGTGGAAAAGAGTGTATTAGCCATTGATAATGCCTGAGAATCTAGGAGTAACTGGGGATCCAGAAGTATCTCCATATGAGAAACCTCTCTGACAAAGGTTGGGCACATTACCTCAGTCGTAGGGGCACATCAACAGTAGTCAACCCCGCTCTTCAGATGTTTCTCCTGCTTACCAGCAGCACCTCTTTTTCTAGGTATAAGGTCCTCCAGTAGCACTAGACAATATAGTGGTATCATTATATGATGCAAAGAGCAGCAGATTGCATCAGCTGAAGTTTCCTTAGTGTCTTTAATGGAAGCTCCATCATATAATGATACAGACCTACTATATCATACCATAGTACTGGAGAACTGTCCAGCTAGAGAATCAGAATTATAGAAATGATAGGGATCTCATGAGTTCATTTAGTCCACCCCACGTGCTGAGGCAGTATTCAGTACCCCAGAACATCTCTGATGTATGTTTATATAAACTGGTCTCAAGCGAGCATAGCCTGTTGAACAGATTGGGATGAACCCTTTCATTTATTATATGTGAATTTGGTGTTGGGAAAGATGCTGATTGACAGCCTTAAAGACTGAATTGCTTTGTTTAGCCATGTGGAAGATATGGCAGGGGAAGTACAATCTTCCCACCCACCCCCTACTCACTGTCTCAGCAATAAGCATTAATCCTGATCTGAAAGAAACCATTTCAGCTAGGGATGGAGGAGACTTGTTCAGTCTTTGGTCAGGAGACTGCCCTTGTTCAGTCTTTTGTCAGCCTGCTGCATTTAGTGTCAATTATGATAGTGGTCTCCAGGATGTGGACACCTATCCATGATAAACAGCTGTCAGATGATAACTTCCATTGGACTATCAGTTTTTGAAATTACATATAAAGCTTCCAGTAATTGTTTTGCTGTAAAAAGATCAAGGGAGTGCTTCCCCAGGTACTCATTGCAGATGGCTGGCTACGTTTCCAAGATGAGAGTTGCCAAGGCAAATAAATGAAAGGGAAACCATGCACCACAAGGACTACAACATGGCCCATGTCAATGGGAAGTTGATAGACGTACTGAGGGCACAAGATGGTCCTTAGAGACTGTAAACTGTTTCTCTCTTCCTTTCTCCTTTGTTTGTAGAGGGAGATCACAAACTCTTGAGATACCTGAGAAGAGGGCTGTGGTCCAGGGCACATCCATGGAGTAAGCTTTCCTTTCCTTGCGCCACAGATGTTCACTTGTAGGGGACATTTCAGAGCAAAACCAGCAGAAATCAGGGAGCAGGACAAGGTAAGTTTCAACTGTCTGCCAGGCTGCAGAGGAGGATGTTTTTAGTTTTATGTTTCAAATGTTTTAATCAATTTCACATTCTCTCCCCCTACAGAGGTGAACAGGCTGTTTCAGTGATTTAAACATTTATAACTCCAGAACAATCTAATCCAGATGAACTATTTGAGCTTTATTTTTTTGTGCTTTGTTTGAGTCCAGGTAAATAGATAAGACAAGTCATTACTGAAATCATTATGGCCTGGATCATTACCCAGAATACCATCTGCTGGTATTTTATCAAGCCTCCTTCTATTAAAGTGCCATTAAATTGCTTCTGATGTTCACTTACGGGCACCAGATAAATCAGCCCACTTGACAGATAAATAGGAAGCCAAGTAACTATATTTTAATTGTCTCTACTACCATCCAGTGTTACTCATGATCTATTTAATCACTGATAGGACTTTAATTAAATATATCCTAAATCTGATCGTCTTGTCAACAGGAGGAAAAACAGGCTTCAACACTTGATGAGCCTTTGGGTGCCTATGGTCTCATTTTTACATTGACAGGAAATTAATAGCATGATTTTAAAATTTACGCATGCTGTTATGGGGAAAGGGTGGGGGCTTACTTCTTGTAGCATCAGACTGGCAGCTCGTGAGGGAGGTGCGCGATAGAACTCTGAAGTGAAGTTAAGCAGTTCTGGCAACTTTATTGCTAACAAGAAGGTATTCGTCTACTGCCTGGAGGCCTGTTGTATTAATTTATTTGTGTATGTGTGTATTTTGAATGTAGTGAGCACCTAATGCTGCAAAACAAATTTAGGAAGATCCATTTTAAGTGTGTTACTGTAGCAATTGCAGGGGAATGAAAGAAAAACAGTTCAATACAATAAATGCTGTTTTATTTTACTATCTTTCCTTTTCATATTTTAGTGATGTTAAAAAAAATGTCTGGCGTGCCCTAAGGATAAGTCTACTGGAGTTTCAATAATAGGTCATACGAGAGCATACTACTCAGCTTTCTTTTATAAATCTGGCAGCCTGAACCAGAGATGTTCGTGAGTCATACTAGAATGCAACAATCAGTGGCTCCTTCAGGGCACCATATAAATTTACCAACAACTCCATCATGTCATTAATGTTGCTTAAGGATTTATGTGCTAAAACACATTTTAAATGTGGTTAACCTAATTGCAGTGGCTATACAGAACTTTACAGTTAACACATTCCACTATTCAGCGTCCTCTTTTCAGATAGTTATAACCTTACGCAAAATTTTCCCTTTTTTTTTTTTTTTGAAAACTTCTAGGCTTGGACTCATCCCAAAGTTGCTTTTTAAAAAAAAAATTTGGTGGAAAATTTCAAGAAATTGTATTCAGCTGTTTCAGAGTTTGGTGGAAACTGGAAAAAATACATTTTCCTATTTAAAAAATTAAAATCTAACCACATGCTACGCTTTTTTTTTTTTAAAGGGTGGTTGCAGCAAGAATGGCTGAAGTTTGGGGCTTGAAATTGTATGCAAGTATTTGTTAATGAGGACTAGGCTGTGGCTTACTGGAGGACTGTGTTGCTATCAGGGTTGGATTTAGGGGCAGGGAACCCAGGTGACCACCTGGAGTGCCGAGCTTGGGGCGTGCCAGGCTAGGGGTGCTGTTTTTGTTGTTATCGACAAAAGGGAAAATAGAATGTTTGGAGTAAAATGTTTCAGGTACTCTGTACATGGATTCCTTTTTCACTAACCTCCTAGAATGTTCTGGACATGAAATGGGCGACAAATGCAATAAAAAATAAGGTATTCAAAAGTTTAACAAATGGAAGGGAGGGGGTGCCAAAGACTTGGGGTGCAGTTTCTCAGCAGTGTCTCCAGCAGAGACAGACATTCCTTAATGTAGCCAGGACCTAAACCATTTAGATCTTCACACTTTCTCTTATGCCATCACCTAAACTTAGAACAGCCTCCAAATTCCCATATTCCAAGCACTATCCTCCTTCAACTGCTACTTAAAATCCACTTATTGACACGTATAGCTAATACATATTAAAAAACAAGTAGGGCTGTCAAACGATGAAAAAAAACCACAATTAATCATTAGATTTTTAAAAAATAGCTATTAATCACAGTTTTAATCGCACTGTTAAACAATAATAAAATATCAATTTAAATTTATTATATATTTTTGGATGTTTTTCTACATTTTCAAATATATTGATTTCAATTACACCATAGAATACAAAGTGTACACTGCTCACTTTATATTTTTATTTTTGATTACAAATATTTTAACTGTAAAAAAGATAAACAAAAGAAATAGTATTTTTCAGTTCACCTGATACAAATACTGGAGTGCAATCTCTTTGTCATGAAAGTGCAACTTATAAGTGTAGAATCCTTTGTTATTTTTACATAACAGCAATAAAAAAAATGTAAAACTTTAGAGCCTACAAGTCCACTCAGTCCTACTTCTTGTTCAGCCAATCGTTGAGACAAACCAGTTTGTCTATATATTTACAGGAGATAATGGTCCCCACTTCTTATTTACAACACCTGAGTGTGAGAACAAGCGTTTGCATGGCACTGTTGTGGTATAAAGTGAGCACTGTACACTTTGTATTCTGTGTTGGAATTGAAATCAATATATTTGAAATGATAGAAAAACATCCAAAAATATTCATAATAATTATAAATTGGTATTCAATTATTGTTTAACAGTGTGATTAAAATGGTGATTAATTGTGACTATTGTTTTAATCTAGTTAATTTGTTTTGTGTTAATCACTTGAGTTAACTGCAATTAATTGATAGCTCTAAAAAACTCCCAAACATTTATGGAATGTAAAATAGTTTTTCAGTTGCCATTTAGAGGGAAAATATGTCATGGTTATGGCCTGCAATTCACCTTGTTTTCCTACATACCAAGAAAGGCTAAATATCTCTGGCAGCCAAAAGGGCCATTATTGTACTTTTAAGAATCAAGGCACTTTCTGAAAAGCTTGGACTTCTTTCCTTAAATTAGTTTTCCTCATATCATTCCTGGCAGAAAGTGCTGATTTAAACATTATTTTTCTTCTTATATTGTTTGCAAGGCAGATGGAATTAGAAATCCCTTGTTTGGTCTTTACAATTAATGATTACTAAGGCAGGTAAACGTTAATAGACTTTTTAGTGTGGGGATATGTTTTTCCTTTCCCTTTTCCTTTTATGACAGCACTATTTTCTTCTGTTTTATTTTCCCAGGTTTGTTTGTAATATGATACACAGTTTGGTTTTGTAATGGAGCTAGGACATAGAGGATGTGAACATATTTCTGCAAAACTCATGCTGTAGTCGTGTTCTCGTTCACACTTCACTATCCAAATATCTCATTGCTCGAATGCAGCTTCAGGAAAAGATGAAATAGGAGCACATATCCTGCTGAGTCTGAGCCCATGCTCTCACATGGTGCAAGGGTCACTGTCCTGCAGAAGTTGCTATCTTTTACACACGACATAAAATGGAGGTCCTGACCACTTAGAACAATTAAAAATCCCTTTGCATTTTCCGCAAGATTCAAGGTATTAGCTCTAGAGACCAGGGCAAATTCCACTCTTGGCCAAAAAAAGAAAATTATATTTACCTCCTATATAGGGGTATTGTGAATTCATTAATGTTTGTAAAGCAGGTTGGGTTGAGATGAGATCCTCAGATGGAAAGGACTGTAAAAAGCCTAAATGATTATTATTCATTTGAAAGGAAAGTTTCACAAGCAGGACACAATAACTTCCTAATGTCCTCGCTCCCAAGGTTATAAATATGGCAAGCTATGTAACCTGATGGTCCAGCCTCAACGAGCAACATGGGATATATGAGTGATGACAAAAGATCTGTCTGGCACACTGGCTCACATTCGTTAAATGCTTTATTATGTGAATGATAAAACTTTTAGTGCTGATTTCATTTTCTGGGAAACCAGTATGAGGATTTTTAAATGGGACTGAGATTTTGAGACTACTGAGCCTTGTTCAGGGTAGAAAGTGCCCGCATGCCATCTGCAGTGCCCAGTCATTACCTTAGTTGTCTCCTTGAAAGTGGCTTCTCCAGGGTTTTGTTGTTTTATATTTCGTAGGCGAACTGAGCCTGAGAGAGGATGAAAGTGGAGAGACGGTTTCAGCAGGGACGTCTAGGTATCTACCACAGCAGCCCTTTCTCTATCACAAATAATTGGATGTCTCATTCCCTACGTCTTATTTATGTTGTCTGAGTCCTGCACTGGATTTTTGGTGTGTCTCTTATTTTTTTAATTCATTGCCTTTAATTAACCTCTTGGGCCACCTCTCAAGCCTTCTTAAAAAAGTGGTTAATATGCATTAGACCCTTCTATGAAGACGAATAGCTCCTGCACATGCACTAGCTAGGAAAACAATTACATGAGCTATCAGGCCTTGGGGCTTAAACAGCAGGGTGGGCTCAGGAAAAAATAGTATCAGACATAGGATAGTTTTGGATAATTTTCCAGGCACCATAGGCATTTTTCACAATCTTCTGAAGCATTGCTTTATATCAGCGAGGGAGGATAACCACACTCAATAGATCACTGATCAGTTCTTGTCCAAGGCAATTCTTATACTGTATTCCTATGATCATAGAGGGAAAGGCTCCATCAACTCTTCTAGTCCATCTCTCTGTGGGCTGATGCGGGATTGTTCTCTACAGTATATTCTCTAGGGTTTTTTCCAGTCCAATTTTAAGTGACAGGACTCTCACCACTTCCTTGAGAGTTTAGTTTAGTCTCAGATTATAGTCAGGTCCCGCCAAATTAAGGTCTTAAAAAACTACCCCCAAAACAGGAAAAAAAAGAAAAAAAAGGGTTCTATTTCACCCATTACCAGTTTTCTGAGCCATGTGAACTCCCTTGGTATTAAGTTAAAAACAGTCAAACAAACCCACGCATATTTATCCAGGCCATCATCCAATCTCATAATCCTCATTACCTTCCTGTTTCCCAGCCCTTTGCTATAAGCCTTAGACCACACTGCCTGTTTCTATTAAAAAGTCTTTCATGTGTAGTTAACAACTCATAAGGGTTAGAGGAGTGATGGGATAAATACACAAAATACAATATAGCTTTGAACACCCCAGATATAGGAGGGTCCATATCTAGGGTTTTGATTTGGCCCTTTATAAAGACAGGAGCCACTTGCTAAATTCGGATCCAGATTTGGGTTTTGGAAACCCCTAAATGAGGGAATTGGATCTAGCATTTTGATTTGAGGCCATCTTTTGTTTAAATTGTATGAAAAAGGATAATGTTAAAGCTGACATGGTGTATAACCAGAGAAGAGGAGTGTGATTGTGTTTGGGATATTGTACAGCAAATGCACTTTAAGGGCTAGTTCCACAAAGGGATTTAAGTGCCTAACTGCCACTTTAGCTACCTACCGCCAAAATTTAGATCTTCAAACCTCCCACTCAACTGCCACCCAACCCTGCAGTCATCTAAGGTCCCTTGGTGCCTGTTTCTACAGGTAAAGTCCCCAAGCATTTACATTTCTGCCTGTGGTGTGTGGACACCTGCCCAAGTCTTGATGCCACCAAGCTTGTAAGCGCCTGAATCCTCAAGCTAGGCATTCCTCCACCCGTCTCACTATGGGGCCCAATCCAGCAAACATTTTCAGAGGATGCCCACTGCTTTGGGCCCTGCACAAAATAGCGGAGGTGTTCCCCTTTTATCACTGCTTTGGGCCCAGTGGTTAGGGGGGTGGGAGCCACAGGTTCACATCTTGCCTGCTGTGGAGCAGGGACATGAACCAGGCTTTCCCACCTCCTAAGTGAGTACCCTAGCCACTGGACTCCATGGTATTCTGAAGGTCTCAATCTCTGTTGAAGCTGTTACACGTTGCATGACATACTTAAATAGTGATTGGGCCAGCGAGAGAGAGCGTGCGAATGCCTCTAGCTCAGTGGTGAGGGTACTCCCCTGGGAGACCTACTGTAATGAATAGTTAAGTATTTTATACAAAGCGACATTGCTTAGACAGAAGAGAGAAGTATGTCGGCACAGCTGCTGGGTGGTGTAATTCCCAGCTCAGCTGTACAGACATGTGCAAGCTCTGTTTGAGCTTCTGTGCTAGAAGTAGCAGGGTGGCCATGGCTACAAGGGCAGCAGCACAAGCGAGCCACCTGAATACAAGCCTGCCTAGTTCCCTGGGTGTGTGCTCAGGTGCTGTGCTGCTCCAGCCTTCCTGTTATTTATAGTGTGGTCGCTTGAGCAGTATTAGCATGTGGCTGTCTGAGCTGGGACTGACACCTGACAGAAGAGTTATTTGAGCCTGGATTTCCTACATCCGAGGTAAATGCTCTAACCCCTTGACGACAGGGACAACACCCCCACCTCTTTCTTTGTTTGTTTTTTGAGAGAGAAAGGGCTGCCCTGGTTTAGGTGCCTAACTCCAGGAGAGGGTTTATGGCTGGGAATGCCAAACAGAGATGGGTGCCTCCCTCCAGTCCAGACTTAGGCACCTAACTCCCTTTGAGGGGCAGTGCTTTGGTATTTCCTCTTTGCTAGCTTACGTGGTTTATTGCTCAGCTTGCTGGCTTCTGTGAATCCCATTCCAGGGTGCCTAACTCTCTCCCCAGTTCCAGGTGGCACCCCGGGGGGAGCCCATCACAAAGTGCCCTTCATCATTTTTGTTAGTAAAATCTGCATTTGTGTTCTAAAGAATCCACCACTTGTACTATACTGAGCAAAGACAGTCTTCATTAGCTAAGCAGCATCGAACCTAGTTGGTATTTGTTCGGGAGACCTCCAGAAAACCCAGACTCCTGCGTTAAGTAGTGGCGTCAGTGATCCTAGATGGAACTGACTTAGAGCATGTCTTCACTGTGCGCGCATGCATGCGTGCACACACACACACACAAAAGTGTTCTTTACTCACATTAACTTGGGTTAAAGCAGCAGTGAAGACATGGCAGCTCAGCTTTTAATTCAGCTTAGCAGCTTATGAGCAAACCCAGGCACCCTTATATACTTTAACTCAAACCATTAACTCACGTTACAGAATTGCTGTGTCTTCATTGCTATTTTAATCTGAGTTAGCTCTCACTGAGTTAAGAACACCTTTGTTTTTATTTTTTTTCCGGTAAAGTCATACCCTTACCATTGAACTAATACTCCAGCTTAGTGCTAGGAGGTACCATCTTTCAGATCAGCTGTAAAACTGAGGCTCTGATGATTTGTGGTCACTAGAGAACCACTTTCATCTATCCACATGAGTAGAGGTCCTACTAAATTCTTATGGATAGCTACACTCTGCCTCCCAAAATTCCACCTGCATTTTCATTTGGACATACTATTGCTCTTTATGCCCATCCTAAACCATTGTGTAGTGTTGATGTGGGCTGCTAAACACCTGACATGTTCTACCCCAGAGATAGCTGTATTTTAGTGTTCGGTGAGCTCCAGAAGTCTGTATCATTGAACCTGTTCTCCTTTCATGGACTTTTACATGAAATATTGGGACTCCTAGGTGGCAGGGCCAGAACTTGGTGTAATTCCATTATATGTGCCTAGCTGGGAGTTCTCAATTCAATGTCATCAGCAGTAAATCCTGTGATATTTGTGTGGGAAAAACTCATATTTCCATGGGAACTAATAGTCCCCAATTCCCGCTCCCTCCTCATGTCAGTGAAGTCCTGTTATACAAGGCAGGAAGCTCAAAGTTAAGGCAAAGTTTTAACAAAATATAAGTTTTGCGCTTTTAAAAATCAGAGACCCTTCATCCTGAAGTCCCTCTGCCCGCCCAGTATTTCTGCTGCTGCAGATCTTTGCTAAATCACGACGACTCTTAGTTTCGCCTGTTGCTGTATGAAACAGAGATTGAGGCAAAAATCACAAACACTGATTGCATCCAAACTTTGGGGACAAAGATAAAAGGGATCCCGGCCGAACTGAGATACAACTACAGCAGGGCAAATAACTGATTGTTCTGTTCACTGGTAGTTGTGGAAAAATTGGGTCAAACTGACACCAAATTTCTTTGGAGTTTTTGGCAAATTGAAAAAGTTAGAAAAATGTCTTTACTCCAGAAAGAGCATGTAAGAATGACTCTAGAGCATGGGGGATAGGGTATACACCTGGGAGGGGAGACCCTTGGATTTCACACAAAATGGAACAGCTTTAAAAGGAGAGATTGAGAACTGTCCCTAACTCAGAATATCTGCTAGCCTGGTGGTTAAGGCAATCACTTGAAAGGAGACGGCATTCAAGTCTCTGCACAAGAGTGGGGATTTGAACCTGAGTTGTCTCCCTTCTAGGTAAGTACCCTAACTACTGGGTACAAAAAGGAGCACCACCTCTTGCTTGATTTTGTGCTTGGCACCTTACTAGCCTTGTAAATTTAGCTCCCAAACCCTTCACTGACATTTCAGAATTGTCTTTTTCTTTTTTGTTTCAACCAGAACAATTCACTGAAATTGACACAAATTTGCAAAATGTTTTAGTGGATACAAATATTCTTTTTTGTGGAAAAATGTTTCAGCTGAAACATTTCATCTGGCTCTAGATACAACAACACTACAGAAAGGAAGGAAGTGCTAGATGGGAACTAAGCCTGGGTTCAACTCCCTGCTCTGCCGCAGACTTAACGTGACCTTGGGCAAATCCCTTAGTCTTTCTGGGTGCTCCTACACTGACCTGGAGGTGTAAATTTCAGCTTGAGGAGACATATGCAAGCTAGATCTGATCCCGTGCTGGATTAAAGAATTTTGGGGCCCTGTGCACTATGGGAACTGGCTCTCCCCTTGCCCCCCCACCCTTTGGTTGGGAGCCCCTGGGGGGACACTTTGGTAGGAGGCCCCATGGTGTGGTGTTGGAGAGCAAGTCCACCTGCATTCACGCTGTAGCAGCTCCTATCCGGCATGGCTGGACCAGTTCCCCCTTGCTGGTGTAACCCGCACACCTCCTGGGTGTGGTGCTCTGTCCCATCTGGGGGCCCTGAGACCACTTAGAGAGAGTTTAATGAGTCTTCTCTGCAGCCTTAGTTAACAGCCACATGGCTTTTAGCTCATGCAGTAGAGGCTCATGTATTTAGCTCCAGAGGCCCCAGGCTCGATCCCGCCTGCCAACAACCAGGGTCTGAGTGTTACACTGGCTGTCACCACAGCATGCAAGCAGGGCCCTCCACCCACAATGCCTCTTCCTGGCTCTGGATTGGTGTTTGGTGTGTGTTTGGTTTCCCTGGCCACCCTGCCCAAGAGTCCTGTGCAAGTGCAGTGACGTGGACATGGGTATCTTGCCTCTCTTTGAGCTTGCTCCAAAGCCCATTTAGCTCAATGGACTTTGGATCTGGCCCTTTCACATGTAATATATTCCCAACCCTCTCTTCATTACTTCCAGAGCTGCAGCTCAGAATATATGGGGATCTTATCAAACGTGCTAAGTCTTTGCCTCTCCTGAGAGGTCATTATTTAGTAAATGCCCCTCCTGTTGAGCCCTCACTCATTTCTAATTGCCTTGTTCAGGACAGAGACACTTGCCTTGAGGTTAGATTTTACTGAGGGGAGGATGTGACTCACATTTATTCAACAGAGAGAAATCTCCTCTAATAACCAGGATCTGATCTGCCTTCATCTTCTGATGGTTTTAATAAGTAAAAGAGAGCAATGTGTATTACTTTGATTGTATGACTCATCCCCAAGTCCCAGTGCTTTAAGGTTATGTTTTATTACATTGGGCTGTTTGCCACAGAGGAACAGCACACTGTACATTGTCTGCTTTACACTCAGGCAGGGAGGAATTATTGGTGGCTGGATGTTGTTAGTGACTGGACTGACTATTATTCTTTTTTAGAGGCAGGCAGAAAGTCTCAGAAATAATGGGGATTTGTTCAGCAAAATCTCAACAATGCTGCTAATCAAAAGGTGTCCAGGAAAATCCTAACAGGACAAGACTGAAACATTCTGCTCTGTAAGCTAGGAACAAAATAAAATAAAACACAAAAACACACACAATCTCCACAGCTTGGATTCTACCTCATCCTGGTCTGTGCAAGGAAAGAGAGAGCGTGAAGATGAAATGCTAAATTCACACAGGGTCCAATTTGCCTCTTGGTTACACTGGCTTTGCATTAGGGTAACTCCCTTGACTTCACTGGAATTACTCCTGATTTGAAGCTGCATGAGATCTGAATCAGGCACCTGAGTCTACATCCGCTTCTGATAGCATAGACCCTGGCATCGGGATTAAAGTGATCACTCTAGTGATAGTGAGCCTACCTGAGGTCATGGGCAGCTATTCAGTAACTATGGGTTGGATTGTGGGCCAGCCCACACAGAAGCATAAGGAGAAGTAAGAATTATCCATACTCCTGAATGTTATCCTAGGACCGTAGGTCTGGATGCAGAAGAAGAAACTGGTGCTGTGCACTTGCTACTTGTACCTGACCCAGTGGGTGGGGAGTAGCCAGAGCTTTGGCTCCCCTTCCGGCAGCATTAGCTGGTGTTGCTGAGAAAGCAGGAAGAGTGGTGATTTGTTGTGGGTAAGGACCAGGAGTACATTGCAAGAGGGCAGCAGGGAATGAACTGAATCCCTGAGGCATGGTTCCTTCTCTTGAGGCTCCTGGCACAGCATGACTAGGTATCACACGTCACACAAGGCAGATCGTATAAACACAAACTTGCCTGATGAGATCAAGAAAACTAAAAAGAGCAGGAACTTCAAATCTGAATTTATAAAGAGATAGGAAGGAGAAGCTTCATGACTTGTTTCTTCCCTATAGACTTCCATTGCAGGCTGTAAACTGTTGATCTGGCCTCGGTGATCAATGAATGGTGGTGTCTTCAGGCTTGACTATCTCCAGTGGCCCATCAATGTGCGTGAACATGACAGCCTTGGAAAGAACTGTAGCTGTTTATTACTGCAGGAACTCCCCTACTTAGCAACAAAGGTCCTCACAGATAAGTCACTCCCATGCTCCAAACCCTATGTTAGCTCTCTTCAAACTCATATTCAAGGTTCTTGATCCCAGGCCCAGTCTTAAGTTGACTGCATGTGGGATACCTCAGAGAATGCCTGTCTCTATAACTAGGATTATTGACAACTGTGCCACATAGGAACAATGGCACGGCCAATAGCAACGGTGAGACTCTTAGGGCGGGATACAGCTTTCCTGGTAACTGGCATACACAGCTTTGGAAGTCCTTACTAGGAGAATAGAGTAGGAGCACTAATGTGAGCACAATTACACCAAAACGGTTTTGCCATAACCTCTGACAATAAGTATCCCAAATGATAAGCTGCTTACTCTGGGAGATAGCTCATCTTTTGGCTTTAGAGACTTTCAGAGGTCTTCAGATAGCCGGAGATTAGTGTGACAAAGAACAGATAAATTGCATAGTAATCCCATTTTGCAAAATGGGAATAACTAGGCACAGTGTAGCTAGGTTTCCCCCCCCTCAGGATTAAATAGTGAATTAGTGGCAGAGCTTGGAATTGAAGTCAGGACTCCTGACTTCTAGTTCTGGAACCACTAGAGAAAGCTGCCTCTTTACAGTAATTATTAGAGCTGATTATTTCAACTAATTGGAGCAGATGGCCATGTAACATAATACCCACCTTTTCTCTCTTTCCCCAGTACTTTCCTCCAAGTCCTTCTGCATGCTCAAGGCTGGACATGCTGTTTCTTGGCTGGAGTCAAGTCCTTCAAGCTCTGAACAGCCAGCTGTGTGTTTGATTATAGGAGCTGTTCTCAGGCAGTCTACCGGCTCTTTAGCCTGGAGAGCCAAATCACTCTGGGACAAAGTAATTGTTCTCTATGCATGGTTTGCTACTAATTGTGGAACAGAAGAGGCCTGGAGCACCTGGTGTCTCTTCCCAGTATGCTCTTCAATAGAAAAATTTGTGATATGCAAAAAATTAGGATGCATTTGCTACATGCCACTTGATTTCTTAACTCTTGAGAGCCCACATGTTCCTCCTGATAAATGTTACAGCAGGTTAGAACGTCCAGGCTTCCCCTTGTGGTCCAGTACTCATGTTTATAAAGAGCTGAGCAGAAACTAATTAATCACCACATCATCCCTTTGCAACAGAGAAGTAAAATTATTATTTCCATTCTACAGATAGAGAAACAATCCCCCATGACATTCTGATAAGTGAGCTGGAGAAATGAGGGCTTGGCAGAACTACTATTAACTGGATAAATAACTGGTTAAACAACCAGAAACAAAGAGTAACTATTAGTGGAATGATGTCAGATTGGAGGGAGGTCTCAAATGGGGTTCCACAGGGATCTGTTTTGGGTCTGGTGTTTAACAACTTTATTAATAACTTGGATGTAGGAATAGAGAGCATACTGATCAAATTTGCAGAGTTGGGGGTTGCCAACACTTTGGAGGATAGAGATAAAATTCAAAGGGATCTTGATAAATTGGAGAACTACAGACAACAAAATGAAATTCAACAAAGACAAATGTAAGGTGCTACACTTAGGGAAGAAAAGCCAAATGCACAAAAACAGAATGGGGGATAACTGGCTTGGCAGCAGCACTACTAACAATCTGAGAGTTGCAGTGGATCACAACCTCAACATGAGTCAGCAATGTGATGCTGTTGCAAAAATCCCAAATGCCGTTTTAGGTTGCATTAACAGAGGCATAGCGTGCAAGTCACGGGAGGTGATAACACTGCTCTACTTGGCGCTTCTTAGGCCTCAGCGGGAGTACTGTGTCCAGTTTTGGTCACCAATGTAGAGAAGTTTGAAAGGATCTAGAGGCAAGAGACAAAGATGTTCAAAGGGATGGAATGCAGGCCAGGTGAGGACACGCTGAAGGAACTGGTATGTTTAATTTGGAAAAGAGGAGATTAAGGGGGGGGGGGGACATGATAGCCGTCTTGAAAGCCTGCCAGAAAAAAGATGGAGAAAAGTTGTTCTCTTTGTCCACAGAGGGCAGGACAAGAGGAAATGGGTTCAACCTACAGCACAACAGATTTAGATTAAATCTGAGGAAAAACTTCCTAATTGTAAGAGCAATACGACAATGGAACAGACAGTCTAAGGAGGTTGTGGAAGCTCCTTCACTGGAGGTTTTCAAAAGGAGGCTGGGTAGCCATCTGTCTTGGATGCTTTAGACACAACGCATCCTGCATCTTGTCAGGGTGTTAGATTGGATGACCCTTGTGGTCTCTTGTAACCCTTTGAGTCCATGATTCTATGAAACAAAGGCAGAGAAGTTAAGGCCATTACTTTCAAATGTCAGCGTCCAAAGTTAGGCCTTGTGCGTTCTATTTAGGCACTTAAAAGAAAGGACTGATTTTTCAGAGTTGCTCAGGACCAGTTTGTTTTGTCACATTTTCAAGGCTATCTTCACAAGAAAAAAGGCTAGGATCTTATTTAAAAAAATAAATTGAAATTGTTCCTTACAACTGTAGTTCCCCCAATTCCAAGGGGACCTAGGGCTGCAGGCTTTTCACACGCACCCAAAACCAGCTCTGTGACAGGACCACTTTTAGGGAACTTACCTTTAAGGAGAGACGAGAGTTCAGATACCTTAGGTGTGATTTATGGTGGAAGATTAAGGGAGCTAAATCTAACAGATCCCCAAATGGAAGGACAACAGTCAGCAAATACTTGAAAATACTTAAGTGGCAGAATTATTTGGGGTGGTGGATGGGGTGTAAATATGAGTAAATGAAAATTCAGACAATGTCAGGAAGTTATCCTGACAGTAAGATATATTCATAAAATTTCAAGTGTAGTGGTGTAATCCTCATTGCTTAGAACATTCAAAATTAGATTGAAGAAGATGCTAGAAATGTAGTATCTGTCTGTCTATCCTCCATCTATTCTTCTCTCTCTCTGGTATTTCTGTCATTGTCGTATCTGCAGGTACTCTAGGGATCAATCCTGAATTATAGGAAGATGCCTTGTCTGACCGGAAAGGTCATTTCCATATATAAATTCTATGATTCCGCAAGCAGGCCAGTAGTTCATTATATGGACAGTTCTCTTTCTTTCTCAAATCTATAATGGGTGAATTCCATCAGCACAGGTTAGTTCCCTACGGATGAATCCTTCCTAAAATCCTCCCTTCTCTCCCTCAGTCAATGTTTCTTTGTAGCCTGGGAGCCAGTCAGACCCAGCTGTGCCTATGCTACAGTCTGAGGGTCCTATGTCTCAGTTGTGTATGACTAAGGAGCAAGGGGGCATCACCACTTCTTACTCTGCCATGTTGTTAAGTTCCTGGTATGTCATTAGGCATTTACAAAGCCCAGCATCCCACCTTGTGTTCCTGTGTGGCTACTTATCCAGCTGTCTCTTTTATAATGATGGAGGTTTGGATTTTATGTATTTAGTCTAATGGGGGTAACAGAATTTCAGGAGGTCTCAGTTAATATCAACACTGGGATATTTTTGGTCGTCTTCTTCAAAGTTCTGGCTTCAAACATAGGACAGAAGGTAAATCTGGGTCCATTCCAGCTGTTGAGTGCCAGCAGATTTACTAGACTTGTGTAACCATTTTTCTGTTATTAAAGCTGGCAGGCAGGGCTTGGCCATTATCAAGAATATATATTATATTTACTCCCTTCCATATTGTTATTTGCTAGCAGCACATCGAGTAAATCCTAGGTGACAAGGTTCCTGGAATCAGCAGGCTGCATGAGTTGAAAAGGACATTAGACACATTTCCCAAAATGACTTTGTGAAGCTCTTTTGATGGTAAGGAATCCTGCAGCTTAAAATTAGAAATGGGCCCAAACAAAGATTCTAGAACTTGGGAGGAAATTCAGGTACAAGCTTTTGAGACTCAGGCCCATCTCTGTTCAAGAGCTTTTTTTATGGAAAATCATTTTTTTCCAACATGCTACTTTTGTGTATTTATTTTGGGTTCACAAATTAATTATGTGGTAAGAAGAGGGGAACTGGATGGCTCAGGGGACAGGAAGTAGGATAACTGAAGGCTTCATCTCTAGGTGATATAGCACATTTGTGGCAAGTGAAGGTTATTACCACAGGTCAATTGCGTATGATGTGTGAAATGGGCTGGTGGGTCTCACCCCAGTTCTAAGTTGAACTGGTGCTCATATCACCAATACTGAGAGCACAAATGCCACTAAATGGTCCTTGCTAGGTAGTCTAAGGAGAAAGACCAAGGACTAAATGAATACTAGTGTCACACTGTCTGGAATGACTCAGAATGGCGAGTGCCTACCTCAGGGCAGACTGTTAGAAAACTGGGCAGATACCCCAAATTGGTGGTGTGTTCTATAATTAGATTGCTCCAAGCCAGTGATAATAATGTTGCCAGGTGTCTGGTTTTCAACTGGAACACCCTGTCGAAAAGGGACTTGGCGATTCTGGTCGGCACTGCTGACCGGGCCGTTAAAAGTCCAGTCAGCGGTGCCATGGGGGCCAGGGCTAAGGCAGGCTCCCTACCTGTCCTGGCTCCCTGCGGCTCCCGGAAGCAGCGGCATGTCCTCCCTCCAGCTTCTACATGTGGGGCAACTAGGGGGCTCTGCACACTGCCCCGCCCCAAATACCAGCTCCTGTTGATTGGGATCCATGGCCAATTGGAGCTGTGGGGGTGGCGCCTGCAGACGGGGCAGCGCCAGAGCTGCCTGGCCACACTTCCACGTAGGACCCGGAGTGGGGACATGCTGCTGCTTCCAGGAGCTGTGTGAGGTAAGTGCCGCCCGGAGCCTGCACCCCAGCCCTGATCCCCATCCTGCTGTCTGAACCCCTCTGTCCCAGCCCAGAGCATCCTCCTGCACCCCAAATCCCTCAACCCCACACCAGAGCCCACACCCCCAGCTGGAGCCATCACCCCCGCAAACACCCCAACCCTGCCCCAGCCCAGAGCCCCCTCCTGCACCCTGAATCCCTCATTTCTGGCCCTACCCTGGAACCCTCACCCCCTGCCCAGAGCCTGCATCCCCCTCCTGCACCCCAACCCTCTGCCTCAGCCCAGACCCCCCTCCCATATTCCAAACTCCTCAGCTCCACCCCCCAGCCCAGAGCCCCCGCCTGCACCCCAACCCCTCATCCCCAGCCCCATCCCAGAGCCCGCACCTCCAGCCAGAGCCCTCACTCCCTCCTGCATCCCAATGCACTGCCTTAGCCCGGAGCTCCCTCCCACACCCTGAACTCCTCATTTCTGGCCCCACCCCCAACAGAGCCCTCACCCCTCCCAGCCCCGAGCCAGCTGGTGAAAATGAGCAAGTGAGTGAGGGTGGGGAGAGCAAGCAACAGAGGGAGGGGAGGATGAAATGAGCAGGGGCAGGACCTCAGAGAAGGGGTGGGCCTCAGAGGAGGGGCAGGGCAAGGGTGTTCAGTTTTGTGCGAGTAGAAAGTTGGCAACCCTAACTGATAAATGTGAACTCCTGGAGCACTGTACCAGTCTTACCATGGAGTCACAGACAGTCCCATTAGACTCTCCAGTCTATCTTACCAACCAGACAAACTGGACTTTGTGATCAAAGGTCACCCAAACCTAAAATTACACCAGAGCAGGTTGCTCTCAGGCCCAAGAGACAAGTCACTTACCCCAGATCAACTAGTACTCTAGAGCTTACACAAAGACAACGCTGGTAGCCAATTGTATAGTAAACTAACTAAAGGTTTATTAGTTAAGAAAAGGAAATGAGAGTTATTGAGAGGTTTTTAAAGCAGGTAAATTATATGTACTGGTGAGTCACAGTTTGTAATTCCAGATTATGGCAATGCTGTAATAAGCTGCTGGTTTCCCTAAAGTCTTGTCTGGGATACCCCCCAGACTACCGTATTTGGGCCCCACATGCTGCACCATTATACTTTTGATCTGCACAGGCTCTGGTACTTGTCTCTTTCTTTGGCCTCTCTGGCCCCCTTCCTAGGCACAGAGTGTCAGTTACCCCTTCACAGAAGCGGGACCTTATGATCCAACTGCCTTAGGCCCCTCAGGACAAGGGCTCACCCCTCTTCCCAAAGCACCGCAGGTGCTTTCACATATTTTTTCCCAGAGCTCCAATCTTGTGGGCACTCTGGGTTTACTGTTGACTTTCCATGAAACACAAGATAGTTGAAGCCCATAACACACAGGCTTTGTACAGGTTTCTAATAATTACCCTTTACTTTAGACTTCACAAGAAACCTCTAGATCTAGACAAAACAATAACACAAACACACTGGTACACATTTCTCTGCTTCTGCTTCCTCACCACTCTGGAGTGTTCTTTGCACTTAGGCCAGAGTTCTGTAAGGCATCCAAGATGTGTCCTCTCCCCCTGCTCTCCTGCACAAGGCTTCTCCTCCTGAACACGGCGTCTCCTCTCACTGCTGCAGCCAGCCTTCTGCTTCTGGCCTCTTCTCCACCTGTCTGAAATGGCCCAGGGGAGACCCTTTCTGTTATAACCTCCAGTCCCATTTGTCAGGTGACCTCCTGAGTAGCCTCATCAGGTGATCAAAGTACCCCATCAGGTGGTCACTAAGTTACCAGTCCAGCTGGGCAGCATGGTTCTTTTGGGTGGTAGTTAACTCTTTTTGTCCAAGGGTAGTTCTGTTTGAATGGAGGACTGTAACAGGGCAGGTGCCACTCCTGTGTTTCGTACCACAGAAACTGGCTCAGACGCTACTCATTACCACACTATTTATTTGAGTTCCCTCCACCAACATCTTTACGGTCCCATACAATGGTAGCATTTACAATGTGTCCTATGTTTTAGGCCCTCTTCCCGTTTGTCACAAAAATAACCTCATCTTGTTGTAATCCTATTTCATAACCTGTTTCTCACTGCCCAGTCTCATTGTGGACTGGATTTTCTTTCTTCCCAGCACCCATTCTGCCCCCTTCCACATATGTGTCCTCTCTTTCTCATGTGTATCCATATTCTCTCTCTCTTTCTCACACACACACAAACACACAAAATAAAAATTTTCCTTTCATTGTCTTTGATGTGGGAAAAACCAAAAAACTCAAAGAAAACCAGAGACGGCAGTAAAATCTTTGTGGTCTGCAGGCCCAATTGAGGGAAATGTGGTGTTAATTTTTTCTTATTTTAAGATCCACTGATGCCTCCCACAAAACTTGAAACATGGGGTTTATTTCTTTCCATTTTTTTGTTAGTAGGAATATTTGCATGAAAACAGGCTATTTCTCTCTAAGAGCTGGTTTGTGCCCGCTGCTTATTCTCCATCTGAACTTCCTGCTGCTGCTTCAAAGACTGATGTCCTCCTTTACCTGTGCTCAGGTCTCTTGACTCCACTATCATGCTCTTTACCTTTGCTTCCAGAATATAGACTTCAGATTTCCTTTATCCTCTGACATCTCTTCTAATCAATTTTGCAGCACCTATATGCCTCTAAATTTGTCCAGATTTCCCCTCTCCAGACTGGCCATACTGGGTCAGACCAATGGTCCAGCTAGCTCTGTATCCTGTCTTCCAACTGTGGTCAAAGCCAGAGGCTTCAAAGGGAATGAATAAAACAGAGCAATTATCAAGTGATCAATTCCCCTGTCATCCAGTCCCAACACCACCTTGCCTTCTCTTTCCCTCCACTTAAATCATCATAATCATTTCCTAGTGCGTCTATTACAATTCTCCCATTTTTGATTTTTCCCATACTCCTACACATGTAAGGTCAGGAGATCCAGAATTTAGCTGTGGCCTGACTGCTCCCTCACTGCATCCTTGGCCACTTTCACTGACTTCCCATCCATCAATGAAAGTGAAAGCCGCCCTGTAGGTTTTCAAATTTTCCCCATAGGATTTCTTTCCTATTCCTCTCTGACCTTACATTCACCTATTCCTCTCCTATTATCTCTGTACCTGTAATCATAGGTGTCTCTATCATAATCACCTTCATCATCATCACATTAAATCTCCTATCATAACTTCCCTTTTCTCTTTTGTTTATGATAACCCACTCTCTGTGAAGAGTGGTGATGCAGGGCCAGATCCTGATCCTCCTGAAGTCAATGACCAAGCTCCATTGGCTACAATAGCCACAAGATTTGCTTCACTGCATATTAAGGGCACTATATAAAATCTTCATAAAGACATTGTTCAGTTTTGAAGACAGTGATTTTTTTTTCCAAAGTCCTGCTGATGCATTGATTGCATTGATTAACCCTTATGTGATAAGGACATTCCCTTTGGCCACTGCACCATTGACAATTCCAGACCTTGGCTTAGATCAGCTCTCCTCCCCCATCTCCCAGTATTCTGGTTGAATGTGCTTGGATTTCTTTGTAACATTCCCGGTCAATAAACCTTAGTGTACTCAAACAAAGCAAGGAGTTCCAGCCATGTGTAAAGCTGGCCCCTCTGCCTGCAGCTGGAAAGGTGAACTCCTATCAGGGAAAAGCAAGTGGTTTCCAAGACCCATAGCAGATACTGTTTTAATGGGCCTATGATGAAGGTGAGCTGTTCCTTCCCAACAGTAGCATGATTTCCTCTCCTGCTTCATAGTTTGTATAAGTGTCTGTTAAGATCTTTACTACCTGGGCAGAAGTTCAGTTCAGGCTAATATCCTGGGAATCTGGATGTGATTTGAGGAAAAACGCTAATCAGACAAAATGCAAACTTTTCTATTTGTTCTGCTTTGGATGAATGCTTTTCCTGGGCATTTACAGCAGCAATGACTTTTGCCATTTTCTTATCCCATTCCTATTGGAAGGACTCAAAGATCAAAGCTTAGTGCAATGTGATGAGACACTTGGCAGTGGAAGCACTATGACAGACTCAAAATGGCCATATGACCGTAATATAGAACGACCAGCCCTTTCTCACTTAGGTTTCAAAGAGCTGTATAAGGAAGGTACATAGCCTCAACTGGGCATGTGCTGGCTGCTAGGAAAGTCTCTGAGAGACTGTGTGCTGTCTCTTCAAGGCACTCACTCACCACCCAGAAGGCTCGTTCAGACCTCAGACCACAGCAGCTCTCCTGCTCCTGAGCCCTGTCTGCCCTCCCCTGCTCTGCACAGCCAACAGAAGGGTCCTGGGAGCAGTTGGCCAGGGGCTCCAAGGCCGAGGTCAGGAGCAACTCGGCTGTAAAGCAGCAGGGGAAGGGGCACCTGAACACATGCTGCCAGATGTGCGCGGCTCTGCTAATCAAATGCGCAGCACTTGAATCACTCCTGGGTGGCCGCCTGACCGCGCAGCTTAGAGGGAACACAGATCCTGACAGTTAGGAAGTTTTAACTAATGTCCAACCTAAACCTCCCTTGCTGCATGGTAAGCCCATTGCTTCTTGTCCTATCCTCAGAGTTAAGGAGAACAATTTTTCTCCCTCCTCCTTGAAACAACCTTTTATGTACTTGAAAACTATTATTATGTCCCCCCTCAGTCTTCTCTTCTCCAGACTAAACAAACCCAATTTTTTCAATCCTCTTTCATAGGTCATGTTTTCTAGACCTTTAATCATTTATGTTGCTCTTCTCTGGCCTTTCTCCAACTTCTCCACCTCTTTCCTGAAATGTGGCACCCAGAACTGGGCACAGTACTCCAGTTGAGGCCTAATCGGCATGTAGTAGAGCAGAAGAATTACTACTTGTCTTGCTTACAATGCTGCTGCTAATACAGCCCAGAATGATGTTTGCTTTTTTTGCAACAGTGTTACACTGTTGACTCATATTTAGCTTGTGATCCACTCTGACCCCCAGATCTCTTTCCACAGTACTCCTTCCTAGGCAGTCATTTCCCATTTTGTATTTGTGCAGAGTACTCCTAAGTAGAGTACTTTGCATTTCTCTTTATCAAATTTCATCCTATTTACTTCAGACCATTTCTCTAGTTTGTCAAGATCATTTTGAATTTTAATCCTATCTGCCAAAGCACTTGCAACCTCCCTTCCCCAGCTTGGTATCATCTGCAAACTTTATAAGTGTGCTCTCTATGCCATTATCTAAATCATTGTTGAAGATATTGAATAGAACTGGACCCAGAACTGATCACTGCAGAACCCCACTTGATATGCCCTTCCAGCTTGACTGATAACTACTCTCTGGAAATGGTTTTCCAACCAGTTGTGCACCCACCTTATAGTAGCTCCATCTAGGTTGTATTTCCCTAGTTTGTTTGTGAGAAGGTCATGTGAGAAGTATCAAAAGCCTTACTAAAGTCAAGATATACCACATCTACCACTCCCCCCCCCATCTAGGTGTTTGCAAATTGATTAATTGCTTAATGATTTGCTCCATTATCTTTCTGGGTACAGAAGCTAAGCTGACTGCTCTGTAATTGACGGGGTTGTCCTTATTTCCCTTTTTATAGATGAGCTCTATATTTGCCCTTTTCCAGTCTTCTGGAATCTCTCCTGTCTGCCATGGCTTTTCAAAGATAATTGCTAATGTCTCAAATATCTGCTCAGTCAGTTCCTTGAGTATTCTAAGATGTATTTCATCAGGCCCTGGTGATCTGAAGACCTCTAACTCACCTAAGTAATTTTTAACTTGTTCTTTCCCTATTTTAGCCTCTGATCTTACCTCATTTTCACTGGCATTCACTATGTTTGACATCCAGTCACTACTAACCTTTTTGGTGAAAACTGAAACAAAAAAGTCATTTAGCACTTCTGCCATTTCCACATTTTCTGTTATTGTCCCATCCCGCGTCCCCCTCGCTATTGAGTAACGGGCCTACCCTATGCTTGGTCTTCCTCTTGCTTCTAATATATTTGTAGAGTGTCTAGCTAGTTTAATCTCATTTTGTGCCTTGGTCTTTCTAATTTTGTCCCTACAGGCATGTCGGCAGCATGATGCTCACTTCCCCAGGGCTGGCTATATTTCAGCAGCGCTGTATGTTCGGCAGCTGTAAGGCAGTGGGGATTCTTTGGGATGAAAGGGGTTCTTCTAAGATAATAATAATCTTGAGACTGTCAGTATAATAAACAAAACAACAACAAGTCTGAGACGATTTGACTCAGACAATTTTTTTCAGTTAATTCTTCGTAGGAGATGATCACCATGCTACAGCATCAAAGAGGGACTCCATGTGTGTCCAATGCTAACTAATGGAGCTATACTAATGGATCTAACTAATGAAGCTAAACCTGGAGACCATTTGGAAAGTGAAGTTAGTGCAGGCTCTGGCAGCTCCCTTATTAAGCTGTGCCTCACACAGGGAACCCTCTACGCCGGTGATCTGCAATCTGCGCTGCCTGCCCATAAGTTTCTGGGTGGAGCGCCAAGTGCCAGTGTCAACATATAAAACCCTAAATATTTTAGGAGCTGTTTGCCTCAGAGATGTTCTTCAACCACTGTGCCACAGCTGAAATCAGCAGAGGCACTTAATCTGGAGCCTCCTCAAATGGGAGGAAGTTGCTGGTAGGGCAATCTCTGCCAGAGAAGAGATTTGTTAGCTTCTTGGGCACCTTGCGAACCCTATGTTTCTTCTCAGGTGCTTGGGGAGGAACTGAGCTGATGTTCTGATGAGCTGGGACACAGGAGCTGGGATCATTATTCTGATGATGAATTGGCTGTTTGATCACATGTTAAAAACCTGAATTTGCATATTGCATATATTATTTTAATATGTGTTAAGCTCCTGGAAGTCTAAGATTGGTGCTACAGAAGCTAAATGTATAGCTATCTAATCCTATAGTACCAAAACTTCCCTTTCTTAGGCAGAGGATAGAGAAAGAAATGGACTCTAAAGTACTCTAAAGTACAGCAGCTAGACTGTAAGCTCTCTGGGGCAGGGAATGCCTTCAGCAGGAGATCCTGCTGCTGAAGGAACAAGTTGCGAGTACTAATCTTGCGGTGAGTGAGTTTTTTTGGCTGTTTGTGTTTTTTCTTTCTCTTTCGGGTTATTTCAGCTACAGGGTCAGTTGTGTGTCTGGTGACTGTTTGAGCCTTTGTTCCCTTGATCATCCTTGATCATCTTTGATCAGCCTCGATCAGCCTTGGGATCACCCTCCCCCTGTGTGATTAACGAGGGAGTAGGGCTGACATAGGTGAGATGGTCTTAAAAGCCAGAGGGATCACAAGCTACCAGAGGGGAGCTTGAGAGGGAGTTTGTGGGAGGAAGATGTAATATAATCGCTATGATTAGGAAGGACCACTTCGCCAGTGTCAATGCTGCTCCCGTCTCCTCCACCTGCGCCTGTATCCAGACAGACATCCTAACTTGGGATGCCTCTGTCCAGATCCTGGTGTGAATTTGCAGAGACTGTGGCCTGCATTTCCCACTTACAGAAAGCCAGGCGGTGGGGAACCATCCACTGTGAAAGGTGGCTGCTGGTGGAATCTCTTAGGAAGCAGGTGGGGCAGCTACAGCAGGAGGTGGCTAGGCTGAGGAGCATCTGTGCCTATGAGGAATTCCTTGAGAGTATGCATATGGAGGCATCCAAGGCTGAGGAAGCTATCCACCTACAGATGATTGCTGTCACACCACCGGGGAGGAGGATATGGCTGTCACAGGGAGAACACTGGTTGCTGGTTACTTCTGGCAGCAGGCAGTGTTCCATCCCTACTCCCAAACCACCCACCACGGTGATGGAAAACTGTTATGCTGCCCTGGCAATGAGGAATAACCATGAAAGGTGGAGGAGGAGAAGCCATGTGTCCACAAGGCTGGGAGGATCACAGCCACCACTCCCTGGAGGAAATGTAGGGTAGTGGTGGTTGGTGACTCTCTTCTGAGGGGGATGGAGGCACTCATCTATCACCCTGACATGGCACCCCAGGAGGTATTCTGCCTGCCTGGGGCCCGTAGCCAAGATATTGTCAAGGGAGGGATTGTCAAGGATCATCAGGCCCTCTGACTACTACCCCATGCTACTATGTAGGCACTAATGATGCCGTGAGGTATGACCCTCAGCAGATCAGAAGTGACTACAGGGCTATGGGAGTAAGGGTGGAGGAGTTGGGAGCACAGTGGTGTTCTCTTCAATCCTTCCTGTCAAAGGTAGAGGCCCAGTCAGAGACAGATGCATCCTGGAGGTGAATGCCTAGCTGCGAGGATGGTGTTGCCAGGAGGGCTTCGGCTTCCTTGACCATGGGATGCTGTTCCAGGAAGAAGGAATGCTTAACCAGAAGATCTTCAATGATCTGAAACTCAAAAAAGAGTCCCGCAAAAAGTGGAAACTAGGTCAAATTACAAAGGATGAATATAAACAAATAACGCAAGTATGTAGGGGCAAAATTAGAAAGGCCAAGGCACAAAACAGGATCAAACTAGCTAGAGACATAAAGGGTAACAAGAAAACATTCTACAAATACATTAGAAGCAAGAGGAAGACCAAGGACAGGTTAGGCCCGTTACTCAGTGACAGGGGGAAAAAACAATAACAGAAAATGAGGAAATGGCAGAGGTGCTTAATGACTTCTTTGTTTTGGTTTTCACCAAGAAGCTTGGTGGTGACTGGACATCTCACATAGTGAATGCCAGTGAAAATGAGGTAGGATCAGAGGCTAAAATAGGCAAAGAACAAATTAAAAATTGCTTAGATGAGTAAGATGTCTTCAAGTCACCAGGGCCTGATGAAATGCTTCCTAGAATACTCAATGAGCTGACTGAGGAGTGAGATATCTGAGCCATTAGTGATTATCTTTGAAAGTCATGGAGGACGGGAAAGATTCCAGAGGACAGGAGAAGGGCAAATATTGTGCCCATCTATAAAAAGGGAAATAAGGACAACCCGGGGAATTGCAGACCAGTCAGCTTAACTTCTGTACCCGGAAAGATAATGGAGCAAATAATTAAGCAATCAAATTGCAAACATCTAAAAGATAATAGGGTGGTAAGTAACAGCATGGATTTTTCAAGAACAAATGATGTCAGAACAACCTGATAGCTTTCTTTGACAGGGTAACAGTCTTGAGGATGTGGGGAAGCGGTACATGTGGTATATCTTGATTTTAATAAAGCTTTTGTTACTGTCTTGCATGATCTTCTCATAAACAAACTAGGTAAATGAAACCTAGATGGAGCCACTATAAGATGAGTACATAACTGGTTGGAAAACTGTTCTCAGAGAGTAGTTGTCAGTGGTTCATAGTCATGCTGGAAGGGCATAATGAGTGGGGTCCTGCAGAGATCAGTTCTGGGTCTGTTCAATATAGATCATAGAATATCAGGGTTGGAAGGGATCTCAGGAGGTCATCTAGTCCAACCCCCTGATCAATGCAGGGCAATCCTCAATTTTTGCCCCAGATGCCTAAATGGCCCCCTCAAGGATTGAACTCATAACCCTGGATTTAGCAGGCCAATACTCAAACCACTGAGCTATCGCTCACCCCAATATCTTCATCAATGATTTAGATAATGGTATAGAGAGTACATTTATAAAGTTTGCGGACAATACCAAGCTGGGAGGGGTTGCAAGTGCTTTGGAGGATAGGATTATAATTCAAAATGATCTGGACAAACTGGAGAAATGGTCTGAAGTAAATAGGACGAAATTCAATAAGGACAAATGCAAAGTACTCCACTAAGGAAGGAACAATCAGTTGCTCACAAACAAAATGGGAAATGACTGCCTAGGAAGGAGCACCATGGAAAGGGATCGGGGGGTCATAATGGGCCTCACTAGTGTAACACTATTGCAAAAAAAAAGCGAACATCATTCTGGGATGTATTAGCAAGACTGTTGTAAGCAAGACATGAGAAATAATTCTTCCACTCTACTCTGCAATGATTAGGCCTCAACTGGAGTACTGTGTCCAGTTCTGGGCACTACATTTCAGGAAAGATGTGAACAAATTGGAGAAAGTCCAGAGAAGAGCAACACAAATGATCAAAGGTCTAGAAAACATGACCCTGTGAAAGAAGATTGAAAAAATTGGGTTTGTTTAGTCTGGAGAAGAGAAAACTGAGTGAGGACATGATAGTAGCTTTCAAGTACATAAAAGGTTGTTTCAAGGAGGAGGGAGAAAAATTGTTCTTTTAACCTCTGAGGAGAGGAGAAGAAGCAATGGGTTTAACTTGCAGCAAGGGAGGTTTAGGTTGGACATTAGGAAAAACTTCCTGACTGTCAGGGTGGTTTAGCACTAGAATAAATTGACTAGGGAGATTGTGGAATCTCCCATCACTGGAGATTTTTAAGAGCAGGTTAAACAAATACGTGTCAGGGATGGTTTAGAATAGATAATACTGCAGGGGACTGGACTAGATGACCACTCAAGGTCCCTTCCAGTCCTATGATTCTTTGTTGCTTGTCAATTCAGTGTGTAGCACAGTGGGATCTTGATCCTTGATAGGGGTTCCTTGGTGGTGCTGCAATGTAATAATAATTAATAATAATATGATTATGAGTATCCTCTCTTTGCCCTCAGTGTACATATGGGTAGACCCAAGAGAAGCTCTCAGTGACAAAGAATAATAACTAACATTTTATATGGTACTTTTCAAACACAGATCCCAACCAGCTCTATAAACTATGGCAAATCCTATCCCTTCCTTAGCAGATGCAGAGGGCTCTGCTTATGGCATAATTGGGCATGATTCTTCTGCATAGGGTTGAGGGGGAGCAGGATGTGAAGAGGTCAGACTCATAAGCACCGACTCCGTGGGTGTTCCAGGGCTGGAGCACCCATGGGGAAAAATGGTGGATGATGAGCATCCACCAGCAGCCACCCATCAGCTCCCCCCAGCACCTTCCGCCCACCGTGGGCCCCATGGATCAGCGCCTTCCCCTCCCACCTGCGGCAATCAGCTGTTTATTTTGTGGTGTGCAGGAGGCTGGGAAAGGAGGGGCAGAGTGAGGACGTGGTGCGCTCAGGTGCAGGGGGCAGAACTGGGCGGGAAGAGGCAGGGTGGAGCAGGGACGGGAAGAGGTGGGGTGGGGGTGGGGCAGGAAGAGGCGGGGCATTGATGGGGCAGAGCCAGGGGTCGAGCACCCCCCAGCACTTTGGAAAGTTGGTGCCTGTGGTCAGACTAGATGATCACAATGATCCCATCTGGCCTTGGAATCTATGTTATGGAGACCTGAATACTGCAGAACCCAGCTTTGTGGGGGGTATCCTCAGCATAGGCGCCAACTCCGTGAGTGCTCCAGGGCTGGAGCAACCATGGGGAAAAATTGGTGGGTGCCCTGCACCCACTAGCAGTTCCCGGTCCCACCCCCCAGCCCTCCTCCACCTCCTCCCCTGAGCGTGCCGCTGCGTCCTGCATCTCCCCGCTCCCTCCCAGCGCTTGCGCCGTGAAACAACTGTTTCACATGGCAAGCGCTGGGAGGGAGGGGGGAGGAGGAGGAGAGCGGCACACTGGGGGAAGAGGCGGGGCCAGGGCATGGATTTAGGGAGGGGTCCAATAGGGGCAGGGAGAGGGTGGAGTCGGAGTGGGGCTGGGGGCAGGGGTGGGGGGCGCGAGCACCCACAGGCGCCAACAAAAGTTGGTGCCTGTAATCCTCAGTGCCTGCATGCAGGAGAGGTAGGGGGCTGCATCAGGGTGGGAGTGGGGATAGGGCATGTTGATCAGACACTCGATGAATTCACTGGTCATTGTCCCCTAACAGCATAATGGTTTAGCCGATACTATTGCCACCTCCTGCTGTAGTAGTGGCTGGTTGGCAATCTTGTACAGGAAGAGGATTCCTTCTCATCCTTTACCCTCATGGAATCCCTCTGTAGAAGTGCATCTACTCAGGCTTGTTTCAGTAGGGGTAAAGATTTGTTGTTATGCATAAAAGGGTCACTACACCCATCACTGAAATGCAGCTACTTCTGGGGTGGAAGGTAGCAGCCTTTAAATAATACACAGCAAAATTACACAATATCTGCCCATCTAGAATTAAAGAAATGCCCCTGGTAAACAGTTATAGGATTTTACCAGGTGTCTGTTTTATATGTCTTCTGAAAGATGGTGCCTCTTGCATCAGAATGGCCCCACCACCAATATTCAGAACTGAAGAGGTGAGAAGAGCACCACCAACCGGCTCAGTCACATCACAGTATCCTAGCGGGTCGCCACTTACTGTCTTATCTTCTTGTGTTTTTCATCCTTCTCAACAGCAGCTGGTCTGGTACAGTGGTAGCAAAATGATTCGAATCTGAGCTTTTGTAGTTAATTTGCAAACTTCAGTTTTCATTCTTCAAGTGATGAACTCAGTCATTTGGACTTTGTCTCTGACTCTCATGTGACGGATTAGGTGTCTCAATCATAATTATGACCAGACATCCTCTTTTCCTTAGGACAATCATGGGTCTTTCTTACTGCTGTCAGGAAGGGTTCAGTGAGTAGCAGAGAGAGTTAATACTTTTGCCACTTATTTGCCTTGGATCTGGCTTTTGATAACATGTGAAATGAGTTTGTGCGAGTTCAACCTTATTTTAGTGGTGTTCCAAATAATCAGAGAGGGACATGGCACGTAATAGAGCAAATGGAAAATAAAGTTCTTGCCCCAAGCAGTACACCACGTAATAGAATCAAGGGTTGGACTTGGACAATGACCCCATATCTAAATAATCCTGGACTTTGGGGAAGTTCACATCCAGATGTAGATGCTCAGCATGGACCCATCTCTAGATGCATTATAACCCTTTGTGACTGGCTTGGCACATCAGCCACATGCTTTCTTCACTGAGCTGGGAGATCCTGATTTCCAGTAACAAAAAGTCATATCAGGATTTGAGCTGGGGCATTGGCAGTGTTGTACGGCAGAGAACCAAGAAATAATTCTCCAGTATGCTATGCTGTACCTAGTGTTATTGTTCTCCATCTTTTCCAGGTAAGTTTGTATTACTGATGGACAAATCTAAGATGATCCTGGATAAACATTCAAGTATTTGGCTAATCTATTGAATGATCAATCAACCGATATGATTGCCATAACCATAGCAGCTGAATACCTATTTAGGCTTTGCTTTCACTGCAGAGTTAAACTGAGTTATCTACATTCATGTTATCTATACTCGAGTTAGGGTTGCTTGTGTGGCCAGATTGCAAAATAACACTCAAGCTACACAGAGCTATTGATTGTGTTAGCAGCTGACAATTTGTGCTAACACAAACTGTGGCCTAGTACCTCGAGTCTGTCTCCCTTGGCTAGAAGGCTCACTTCCAGCTGCAGTGTAGATGTGCCCTAATGGGCCTTCCCACTTGAGTTCAGGGTTTCTCTGTGTGGTTGGGAGTCAACTTAGCGGCAACACTTGTGTTACAACTCAAGTTATCTCTGCAATGCAGACAAGCCATCACTACATCTTTGTACAGCACCCAGCACTGTGGGGCTCTGATCCTGATTGCTGCCTCCAGGTGCTACCAAAACATAAATTATTATAAATATTATGATTACTATAATAATAAATAATTACAACAAGGAGGGTGCAGGAAACCTAGCTGGCTAGTTGGCTGACTTGCATGATCCCATGTCAGACCACCTGACAAACTTCCAGCAGGCATGCTGGCTTCTTCATGCTGCTGAAGGGGGTGCCCTGGCCCTGAGAGGGAGGAACGTTATAGGTGTATTAACAGGAGTACTGTATGTAAGACAAGGGAGGTAACAGTCCTGCTCTACTCAGCACTGGTGAGTCCACTGGAGTATTGTGTCCAGTTCTGGGGGGCCAGATATTAGGAAAGATGTGGACAAACTGGAGATAATCCAGAGGAGAGCAACAAATATGACAGGTTCAGGTTTTCTAAACCTTCTATGAGGAAAGATTTTAAAAAACTAAGCATGTTTCTTCTTGATTAGAGAAGATGGAGGGAGAACCTGATAAGTCTTCAACTATGTTAAGGGCTGTTACAAAGAGAACTGTGATCAGTAGTTCTCCATGTCCACAAAAAGCAGTAGACTTAATCTGCACAAGGGAGATTTAGGTACGGTATTAGGGAAAACTTTCTAACTAAAAGAATAGTTCAGCACTGGAATAAGCTTCCAAGGCAGGCTGTAGAATCCCTATCGTTGTGGTTTTTAAGAACAGGTTGGACAAATTCCTGTAGGCTTACTTGGTCCCGACGCAGCACATGGGGCTGGATAAGGTGACCTTTTGAAGTCCCTTACAGCCCTACATTTTATGATTCTATGACTATTTAATTCCTCCATGCAATGTGTGCTCCTCTAGCACCTTAAAATCTCAAAGTAATAAGCACAAATCATAACCTTTTAGGAGGTAGGTAAGTATTAGTATCCCTATTTTACAGATGGAGAAACCGAGGCAGAAAAAGGTGATGTGACTTGCTCAAGATCATATAATGAGTCAGCAGCACAGCTTGGTCTAGAATCTAGAACTCCCAGGTCTGTAGTTTAGCCACAAGCCCATCCAGTCTCTCCTAGCAGACAGGTTTTTTTTAGGGGAATCATTTTAGCCTTCAAATTAGAAAGGGGAGGGGCAGAGGGCTCAATACTTGGCACACAGCGAGGCAAAATGGCAACCAGTAGTCTAGCATTAGCTCTCTGCTGGTGTATATATAACCTCACATTGCTGTGAGGGCCTCGACGGTGTGGGAGAAGGAAGATAGTTTGGGCTTTGAGGGCTTACACAGAAGGGGAAGAAAATGTTGGCACATAATGAAGGGTGTGAAACTCAGGGAATTTTGCCATTGACTTCAGTGAGATAAGGATTGGGCACTTAATTATGGAAGATTTCAATTACTTGAGTCACTGGCCCTGTGTGGAGTCAAGAGCCTATTTTAACTAGGCCCTCAAGGTGGATGAGCTCATTCTCAAGACAAGACATTGGGATAGATGAGAAATGAATTAAACCCATCGCTGGTGTAGATTCTGTGAAGCACCATTGGGATTCCTGCCAATGGGATGGCGCAGCTCTTAAATAGAGAGCTGATGCTGCTTATTCTGAAATCCACAGTGCTGAAAGGGATTGGTTTGTCTTTGGACAGATACAGACAGGAATAGAGGAATGAACTTGAACCCAACCCCCGCAGTCCTGGAGGGCTTCTTTTCCGCCTAGCCAAATGCTGATGTCGCTGCCAAGACAGCGTTTTGCATAGCCTCTTAAAAAAAAGCATTGACCTGATCTTTGCATAGATCAAGGTTTGTTTAATAGCCTAAACCTCCCAATTTAGATTTGCTGAGTCTCCTTGCCCTGCTATCGCCAGTGTTCCTGTAGTAGATGATGCCAGCTGATGGAAAGAGCAGCAACAGCATCAATTTGAGTAGGAAATGCTTGTTCACCTTTGTCCTGAAAAAGCCGCTGTGCAGAATAACTGAGCTGGGTGTGGAGTCGGAGGAGTAACCAGGGGATTAGGTTTGGGAAAGGTAATGAATATGTTTGCATTCAGCCTTATGTAAGTTTGAGTGTGTTAATGCCTAGACAGTGCTTGGAAAATATCAAACAGGAGCTGTGTAAGTGATGAACATTATTACTGAATGTGACCAACTACTGCTTATGAAGGGAATCCCAGGCCTTAGTTTCTCAGTGCTGCCTTGGAAAGGAACAGAACTGCTCTCTACCCTGTTTGCACTAGAGGACTGAGCTGTTGCAAAGTTAAATGTTGCAACTAAGATGTTTCTAGCACCATTTCTTACCACAGTGGCTCAGTGTGTTCCATATCTGGGACCTTCCTACTTGAGAGACTGCCTCTCTCCTCCTGACATGCTGCCACAGTGGCAATCAGCAAATGTACAAAAGCTAAATTACCCTTGATTTGAAAGAGAAGAGGCTGATGATAGGACCCGCAGCCTGGGAACAAGCTGCCTTCCCCAGATCTATTGATCTTCAGGGCTGTGGTGGCTGGCTAATTTTATTTATTTATTTATTTTTTGCTGTAGTCTATGGCATGTACATCTGGAGCCTAGGATCAGAACCCGTTTGTAGGGGCATATAAATCCAAATACATAAATAAATAACAAGACCATTTTGGCACACAGTAGTATAAATAGCAAAATAAAATAACTGGTGCAGTGCACACACAATCCTTCCAACTATTCCTGAATCCGTGTATTGTACCAACTCCCCCATAATTCCAAACACAGCTCCCTGGAAAGGAGAATTGTATGTGCTTAGCATGGCAGTAGGTGCCTACTAGGATGCATAATTGCTGCATTACATCTGTCCAATCCAGATCTGGAAACAATGTTTTGTATATTTACTACACCCAGGCTGCTCCATCTCATGGATGAGCTGTGCAATGTGAAATGCTTAAATGCCAATCTTTGCATCTTTTCATACAGTGCTTTACTCTGTTTCTCCAGTGGTTTCTTGGTTCCAGTTATTATTTTCCAGTGGTTTTGTCCTGTCTGCAGCTTCACATGTGTATTGTGAGGGGCTGGGATACCCTCACACTCCTGCATGCAGATACGGTGGTGGAAGGCCATCAGATGCCACAGCATCAACTACCAGACAGGCTCTGGATGGGCATCCTGAAATCTATGACAAGCACCGGCAACTTTGGGCATCCGTGCTTGAAGGTATAATGGGCTTGAGCGGGTAAGATGCTTACTTTCATCCTTTTTGTAATTTTATTTGGTAATTCATACTTATGTATGTCTTGTGGTGCCATCTTAAACTAATAGGGCCAAATCCTGGTCCCCTTTCCAGCCTGTTTGTACCACTGCAGCAGCACAAAAGGGATGGAAAGCAGGCTTAATAAGGCACCTGGGGATTCCCCTTGTGTGAGGTAATCCCCAGGTAGTGTAGAGAAAGCACACCCTGTGCCACACATCTCCTCATAGCCTGCAAGTGATGTGTTGGGTTGTGGCTGATGGGAAGGGTGAAGGCGGAGTGCTGCTGAGCTCATGCAGTCCCCAGCTAGTATTGTAGTGTCAGGTGCCAAATCAGTCTGCTGTTGGCCCCACAATCAAGGAGCTGCAAAGGTGTCTTATCCCTGCCCTTCCCCCACCTTCCCTTCAGCTGCGTCCAGTAGAACTTAGCTACGTCTGAGGATTGATACTGGACACTGGACCATAGTGCTTCCTAATGACCCCTGCTCATGTGCCCCCAGGGTTAAACTGATCACCAAATTGTGCTCACTGGGAATATTGGCAGGTACCCTTGGGCAGTGCTTCTCAAGCTATCTGATGTGGGGGACCAGCAATTTTTTTTTCCAATGTGCGCGCAGACCAGCAGCCGATGGCTCGCGGACCGGCACCGATCCACGGACCATCACTTTGAGTAGCTCTTCCCTAGGGAATGTTCTTCTCTCTGTAGCACTGAGCAGGGATCATTGTTTAGGATCAGGTAAGCATCTCTCACACAGTTTCCTGCCATGGCTGGAGCAGTGTGGCCTGTAGTGAACCATACTACTTCCTAGTCTGTTTCTAACAACAAAGATCCTGCTTTCAGTTAAATAAAAATAATATCCTTGGTAATAACAAAAAGAGGGACAAACCCCAGCAGAAAATATAATGATATATCACAAGAACTGCGTATGCGTTAAAAGCCCTACTCGGTTTTCTAGAAGGCATCAGAATCTCATTACAAAGAGTTTTCATTTTCATGTGGTTGTGGTTTTCATTTTCTCTTTTCTTAAAGCAGAGCTTCTGTCCCAGACAAAACACTTTCTTTGGTGTTTTCAAGCTTATATTTCCTAGCAGCCATGCTAATGCCATCACAGGAGGGAAGCATATAACTATTGCTATTTCACCTCTGCCTCAGCAGTGAGCAATTTTTCTTGCAATTGCTGTTGATTAGCACTTTGGCTGCTAAGAAATGTGGCCACAACACTGCTCTGCACTTAAAAATAAAAACAATCTGATGATTAGTTTTTGCACAATTCAACTTCATTCTGTTGCTTCTTTCATACCAATCTTATACCAAAATGCTTTTAAACACTAGAGGTGGGCCCAGCATTCAGTTCAGACCTGGGATTTCATTTTCCAACTATTGTAGAGACATGACTGGGCTGTGGCTCAGAACTTCCTCCAAGCATGGGGGAGTGTGGAGGAGGCCAGTTCATTACATCTGCAACACATCTGCAGAGAACTGCACTGTCTAGGCGCCAGTCTGTAATGAATTCATGTACCATAGACAACAGACAGTTGCTGTATAAGAGCCTGATCCAAAACAGTTTCAAGTCCATGCAAAAACTCTCATTTGACTCTAATGGACTCTGGGTCAGGCCCTAAATCATGCAGAGCCAGGACTATAATTCTAGTCCTCCTGTGCTGCTGTCACGCAACCTAAAGGAGAACCTTCCTTAGCTGCTAGTAGAAGTAAGTTCCTTATCTCTATTGGCCAGTCATTAGAGGGCATTATCAGGTCCTGATTCAGCAACGTACTTAAGAACACACCTAACTTAAGTAGGTAAGTAGTCCCATTGAAGTCAATGACATTGATCATGTATTTGAAGTTAGATGCATGCTGAATCAAGGCCTCATACACATGAAGCCCTTATAATTACACTCATGACTATTAAATAGTCATAGAGGTTAATAATAATAATAATATTATTGGGTAGGAAATATTTAAGTGTATGTTTCGGTTCAGATGGGAAATGAGATTCTTGTTGTTAATTACTAATCTTACAGTGCTGCAAGTGTGCATGGTGCTTTACAGACAAATCAAATGGCAGGTTTTTGTTTCAAGAACCATGCAGTCTATATACCCAAATCAAGAGGGGGAGACACACAGAAAGCCAAGCTAGAAGTCAGGTGCAAACAATACTGGACAGACAGTGTGGAGGAACAGAGAGAAGGTTAGTGCCTTCATAAGGAGAAGATGTGGGGTTGGAAGAGCCAGAAACTGAGCAAGTGCATATGCATGGAAGACTTTGAAAGCAGAGGTCAGACTGAGCTGGACCCTGAAATGAGTGGGGAGCCACAGAAGGTGTTTGAGGACGCAGTGAAGGAGGGCAGCAGCATTCTGAGCACATGCTAAAGGAACTGAGACTTGGGGAGACCATGGGAGTTGCCATGGTGAAGGCAAGAGTGGTGAATCGCAAAGCTGAGGAGTTCAGTGGAGGTGGAGTTGAGGCCATGGCATACAAAGGGCATGTTGCAAAGGTGGGGGACAAGCAAATTTTGCCCACAAAGGAAAGGGAAAAGGGGGTCTGTGGGTTTCAGAGTCAATGGTGACACTAAGATTAAGGAAAATGTGGCAGAAAATAGAGGGAGAGAGAGAAGAGATGGGGTGGATTTGAGGAAGCTCTTCTTGTCCATAAGAGACAGTTTGGTTTCTGCGACATTTAGCTGAAGGAGCTGAGACAAACCCAGATGTTAACTTGACCAAGGAAGGCAGAAAAAGTGGGCAGGGGAAAATCAGTGAAGAATTGACAGTGTGAGGAGCATTGCATTGTAGCATTGTAAAGGTAGTGCCTAGAGTTAAAGGTTGAAATAAGATGATAAAAGGACCAGAGGGCTAAGAACAGAAACTCAGAGAAGCACAAAACCCAGGCCTGTACTACTGTTATGGATGCAATGTTTTGACTGGAACCTGTGGGATTATAGGATTAAAATTCACTCCCGCTGCCGGGTGTGTGTGTGTGTGTGTGCGTGTGTGCGTGTGCGTGCGCATACAAACTGCATCTCCCTGAGTGGATCCTTATTTAGTTGTTACCTTGCAGTGCTCCTGATTAGTTTCCCTGGTAAAGGGATGCTGAAAGTGACAGCCTGGACTCCATAAGAGCTCTTCCAGCAGAAGCTGCTTGGGGTATTCTCTGAGTCCGAGCACCTTGCAAGCACCGTAGGCTTGCCTCCTCCCTGGCCAGCGCTGCCTGTTTTTGGATCAGGGCTGGCTGGCTTAGCCCCCTTTGCCAAGTGGGATTCATGGCACCTCTCCATCACTATCTTAAAATATGCCTGTGTATTTTTACTTCTCCATCTGGATGGCATTGTGGAAGGAGTCAGCATGCTCTGAGTTGAAGAAGTAATTCAATTAGTTGTCTGTACACAGGATGAGGGTTGGTGCAGCAAATGGGACTAGTCAGAGAGAAAGGAAGGATCTGAGCTGAGGGCAGGGAGCCAGGAATTCGAGTTCTTCCTGGCTGATATTGGGTATGTCCACACTGCATTTTAAAACCCGCAGCAGCAAGTCTCAGAGCCCAGTCTACAGACTGATGCCAGCGGGGCTCGCACTCCGGCACTAACCAGCTGTGTAGACATTTGGGTTTAAGCTCTGAAGCCTGTGGTGGTGGGTGGGTTTCAGAGCTTAAGCTCCAGCCCAAGCCACATTGTGTACACTGTTGTTTTTAGCACCGTAGTGTGAGCCCGAGTCTGTAGACCCAGGATCTGAGACTCGCTTTCAAATGCAGTGTAGACATACTCACTGACTCCCTTTGTGGCCTTGGCCCAAGTCACTTGTGCCTCAGTTGCCTCCTCTTTAAAATGGGCATGATGATAGGAGTGTTGTGAGGCTCAATTGGTTAGTGTTTCTGAAATGCTTTGAAGCTGAAACATGCTAAGTTATTAGCTATTATCCTTCCAGTATGAAGCAGCTTCTCTGATTTTAAAAGTGACACTGGAATATTGTAGGTTTCAGAGGAACAGCCGTGTTAGTCTGTATTCGCAAAAAGAAAAGGAGTACTTGTGGCACCTTAGAGACTAACCAATTTATTTGAGCATGAGCTTTCGTGAGCTACAGCTCACTTCATCAGATGTTTACCGTGGAAACTGCAGCAGACTTTGTCTGCTGCAGTTTCCACGGTAAACATCTGATGAAGTGAGCTGTAGCTCACGAAAGCTCATGCTCAAATAAATTGGTTAGTCTCTAAGGTGCCACAAGTACTCCTTTTCTTTTTGGAATATTGTAATGACTGGAAGAGTAATGATCCAAAACATCCTTATGAGGTTGTTGTTGAAGCAAAGTGCTATATTTTGTGTTTATGTTGAACACACAAACCAGATTTCTTATTCTCAGCATTTATTTCTCAAAAGAATCTGGCCCGGATCCTCAGCTGGTGTAAACTGGTGTCACTGTATTGAAGTCAATGGAGCAACATGCTAGCTGAGGATCTGGCTCTCTTGAGCTTTCTCTCCACCTCAGTGCGTTTTTACTTGTTGCAGTGAAGTAACATTGTATTTTAGTTAATCAGGAGCACTATTCCCTACCTCTCCAGAGCTAGGTTTGCATTCCCCACCGAACCTCTGTCAGGCCCTGATCTCAAGGCTAGATGGCATCCTTTGCCTTTGTCAAGGGCAGAGAAGCAGGGTGAGGGTAGGGAAATGTCCTGGTTTGTCTTTGGGATCCAGCAGCTACTAGTGTTTAATTCAAAGTGCAGTTACAGTAAGAAAAGTGACTATGCAAAAATGGCCTTTTCTTACTCAGCGTATTAGCTCCTTGTGCAGACTTGAGATGTCCTTACAGACTCTGCTGACACACACGTTTTTACCTTGACATGTTTAATTTAAACTGGAGAGAAGAAACTCTTCTTTACAAAACAGCCTTGCCACAATTGTTTCAAGGAGCATGAGGAGGATGAAGAAAAGCAGGAACCAACAGTAGCGCCCATCAAGCTGCTGCTTCTCCTTTTGTGAGCCTTTTCCCACGAAAATGTTAGCTTCTCCTGCCCTCTAGTGGTGGGCATTGCATACTGTCAGCAGTTTCCTCTGCAAAGATACCTTTTGGAGAAACAGCAGCAAAAATTTAAATAAATATAAGAATGTGTTGTGCTCGTTTATGTCAAGCTAAATATTGCTTTGCAGTGCAAAGTGCTCTTTTTGATAGCCAGTGTAGGAGAGCTGCCTAAGCAGGCCTTGGACAGTCAGACAAGACACTAGAGTACATGAGATGCTTCCTGAAGACTTGGTTCTCCAGGCTGGTGGAGGCCACCTGCATACTGAAGGTAGCAGCCTCTGTAGAATTCCCAACTCCCTCAAGCAGCATCATTTTGTCATGGAACTATCTATCTGGTGTTCACTTTTGTGTTTTGTTTAGTTTAGTTTAGTTTAGTTTGAAGGTTGATACAGTATGTTGACCAGATATTAGATTCAGAAAAGATCACATAAGTCATCCAGGCTGACTCTTGTTGTCTTTGCAGGACTGTTCAGAGCAATGCTCCCATTACCCATCTTGTAACCTCCCCCTGCTCTTCATACGTGCCTTTGTTTGTAGGTCCCATCCAGGTTTTCTTCACAAGTTCCTGACTTGGTGTTCTCTGCTGGTGTCTCAGACCCCTCCTTTGGAATCTGTTTCACTTGCCAATTCCTTTTCCTGGTCCCTTTTCTTTCTGGAATTCCCCTAACTGAAAAGATTTATTAACTGAGAAGACTATCAGCCAGAGTCCCCTTAGGAAGCATGGACCATGTCAAAGTGGTCAGGATGGGAGGCCTTTGTGGAATAGCTGGGTCCTGCATTGATGTTTCAGTGCAGGATTTTACTGGGTCCATTCAGATATAGGACCAAATCCTGAAGTCTTGGCTCAATTTTTACTCAGGCCTTACTGAGGCAAAACTTCTATTGAAGTTAATGGGAATTTGTCTGAGTAAGGACTGAATAAAACCAGCATAAGGACTTTAGGATTTGGTCCACTTTTTTTCTACTATAGGAACAACACGCTGACAATGGGATGATATGGGACATCACCTGGTTATATAGGTAGGGCCCTCTCTTCCTCTGAAGCCAACTGGTAGAATGTGAGGTGGGATTTACAAGGGAAGGGGGCCTACTATACATAGAAAGTATGTATTGCACATGGTCACCAGAAACAGGTTAACACTGGTTGTCTGTGGAAGAACTGCCATCGGGGTAGAAATGTTTGGCGGAAAAGAAGGAAAAAAACCCAGAATGGATTTGTCAGATCCACATTTTAAAAAATTCAACCTAGAATAATAGTGTTGTTGTGTTGTGGGGTTTTTTCAAGGCTTCAATTAGGCCTTGAGAAAGGAGCCAGTGCACCTTTAAAACTTTCTGCTTAATCAACTATAGCGAATGCTCATTTAATGATTGTCTTTTTGTACCAACAAGAAGTAACAACGCTTTTAGCAAAAGAAGTGGAATGAGAGAGAAATTGCCTAATCAGCCCTACTCATACAGTGCTTTGTGAGAGAGATTATTGAATTTTCAGTCTCTGCAGAATTTTAATGAAGCTCCGTCTTGCTGGAAAATCCAGCCCTTTGTCAATAGAGTTCGACCACCCATGTAATAAGATGTACTGGCTGAAATCCTTCACTTGCCAAAAGCCAGAGCCCTGCTGGAAGCTCCCCTGAAAATTAGAAGTACCTATTTGTGTGGTGTGTGTTTGCTAGAATGCACACATGCATTGGAACTTGTATAGACTGTAGTGAAACGCTGTTCATACTGAAGTAGAGTGAAAATGCCAGATTGTGCCAACGGATTTCAATATGGCAGTTGCAATTCTAATAAGAGTGTAGTCCTGCTGAAAGGGAATACAATCGACCTATGTGGGTTGCATCTGTCATGCAAATTGTAAACCAAACTGCTTCACGGAGTTAAGAAATAAATAACATGAGGCAGTGAGAAATTCAGAAGTATAAGCAAGGAAGATCAAAGACCTTGCATGTGAGATTTTAAATGAGATGGAGCATAGATGGGGCAGAAAAATACAGAAAGTAGCTGTAGAGGACAAAGCTCTTGCACCAGCCTTGATGAGTGGGTGTGAAGGGGCAAAAGGAGGCCAGTGTTAGAGGGGAGGAGAGAAAGATGAAGTCCACAAAGCTGGCGGGAGCAAATCCACAAAAGTATCCACAACAAGGAAAGCAAATTTTGGACTGGACCTTGAAATGAGCATGGAGTAAATGAAAATTTCTGAGGACGGGAATTTGTGAGAAGGTGGGCAGTAGCCTTCTGACTATTTAGACATATGGAGAGCTGGGATTTGGGAAAGCCAATGAGAAGGGGGTGCAGTAGTTAAGATGAGAAGACATGAATGTGGTATATGAGAATTTCAGCGGAAGTGGATTCAGAGCAGTGACATACACAGATAGGCAGATTCCTGGCATCAGGAGAAGAGTTCAGAATCAAGGCTGATCTAAGTCGTGGAGGGAAACAGCAGTGTGTTTGAGGATGCTCCTCTTATCCAAGAGACACACTTGTGTCTTTGAGACAATTTGCTGAAGGAAGCTAAAATGAAATCTCAGGTTAGGTGGAAAGAATAGACAGGGGAAAGTAATGAAATATATATGGAGAGTTGAGGCCTGTCAGTGTAAAAGTGTTTAGTTAAAGATAGAGGTAAAATGATCAAGAAAAAGACCAGATGTCTAAGAATAAATCCTTCGGGAACATCATAAAGATTGTGGGGACTTTATGCAGAGGAAGAAACAGGGATGGGAGGTTGTGTGGTGTGTGTGTGTGTGTGTGTGGGGAGAGAGAGAGAGGGGAAAAGAAAAGACTCTGGAAGGAACCAGAGATGACTGGCTAGCTAAACAGGTGGTTTAGGAGAATGAAGTTGTCCATCATGGTGAAGGCTAATCTGAGATCAAAGAGAACGAGGGAGGTGAAGGATCCATCACCAGCAACAGCAAAAAGAAGGAGGCTAAGTACATGCAAAACAATTGTTGCCATATTACAGACAAACTGAAACCTGGACTGGGGTCAGTCCTGGATTATTTTACTTTGAAAAGATGAAGGAGCTGCTTTTTCATGCATTTGCTGAGAAAGTGAAGGTTAGACATGAAGCAATAGTTGGTGTGTCAGGGTGAAGGGAGTGTCTTTTAAGCAGGGAATGCAAAGTGATAGACTTTAGAGGGTGCAGGAAGGTACATTGGCAATGGTGGTAATATAAGGAGCTGAGTGAAACGGGGAGGTGGATTTCTTAATAGATGGATAATATCAGAAAGAACCTGGTGAACAAATCGTGGAGAGGAAAAAGAAGGAAAAGCATCATAAGAAGAAGTGGATGAGAGTGAGCTGTTTGAGGCACAGGATAAGGCATTTATGAGACTGAAGAGTGAGAGAAGATTACCAGCACATCTGGAAACTGGGAGGGACAATGAAAAAAATAAATCACTCAACAGACTTGTATACACCAGACGTTTTTATCCAGAATTAATTGACTGCTAAGAATCAAAGTTTGACCTAAAACAAACATTTGAGGGGTGTCCAGACTAGTGTTTACAAACATGCTAAATAGCTCAAGTAAACTGGCAATTAATTAACTTGAGGTAAAAACTCTTGTGTAGACATACTCTGAGTTGTCCACTGTATCTACTAACAGAGACTCATTCTAGTTAGGAGTAACTTTTTGATTACATAAACTGCCACATATACACATTCATAGAATCATAGAATATCAGGGTTGCAAGGGACCTCAGGAGGTCATCTAGTCCAACCCCCTGCTCAAAGCAGGACCAATCCCCAACTAAATCATCCCAGCCAGGGCCTTGTCAAGCCTGACCTTAAAAACTTCTAAGGAACTCCCGAGGTAATGCATTCCAGTGTTTCACCACTCTCCTAGTGAAAAAGTTTTTCCTAATATCCAACCTAAACCTCCCCCCACTGCAACCTGAGACCATTACTCCTCGTTCTGTCATCTGCTACCACTGAGAACAGTCTAGATCCATCCTCTTTGGAACCTCCTTTCAGGTAGTTGAAAGCAGCTATCAAATCCCCCCTCATTCTTCTCTTCCACAGACTAAACAATCCCAGTTCCCTCAGCCTCTCCTCATAACTCATGTGTTCCAGTCCCCTAATCATTTTTGTTGCCCTCCGCTGGACTCTTTCCAATTTTTCCACATCCTTCTTGTCGTGTGGGCCCCAAAACTAGACACAGTACTCCAGATGAGGCCTCACCAATGTCGAATAGAGGGGAACGATCACGACCCTCGATCTGCTCGCAGTGCCCCTACTTATACATCCAAAAATGCCATTGGCCTTCTTGGCAACAACGGCACACTGTTGACTCATATCCAGCTTCTCATCCACTGTAACCCCTTGTTCCTTTTCTGCAGAAATGCTGCCTAGCCATTCAGTCCCTGGTCTGTAGCGGTGCATGGGATTCTTCCGTCCTAAGTGCAGGACTCTGCACTTGTCCTTTTTGAACCTCATCAGATTTCTTTTGGCCCAATCTTCTAATTTATCTAGGTCGCTCTGTATCCAATCCCTGCCCTCCAGCATATCTACCTCTCCTCCCAGTTCAGTGTCATCTGCAAACTTGCTGAGGGTGCAATCCACACCATCCTCCAGGTCATTTATGAAGATATTGAACAAAACCAGCCTGAGGGCCGACCCTTGAGGCACTCCACTTGATACCGGCTGCCAACTAGACATGGAGCCATTGATCACTACCTGTTGAGCCCGACAAACTAGCCAGCTTTCTATCCACCTTATCGTCCATTCATCCAGCCCATACTTCTTTAACTTGCTGGCAAGAATACTGTGGGAGACCGTGTCAAAAGCTTTGCTAAAGTCAAGGAACAATACGTCCACTGCTTTCCCCTCATCCACAGAGCCAGTTATCTCATCATAGAAGGCAATTAGATTAGTCAGGCATGACTTGCCCTTGGTGAATCCATGCTGACTGTTCCTGATCACTTTCCTCTCCTCTAAGTGCTTCAGAATTGATTCCTTGAGGACCTGCTCCATGATTTTTCCAGGGACTGAGGTGAGGCTGACTGGCCTGTAGTTCCCAGGATCCTTCTCCTTCCCTTTTTTAAAGATGGGCTCTATATTAGCCTTTTTCCAGTCATCCGGGACCTCCCTTGATCGCCATGAGTTTTCAAAGATAATGGCCAATGGCTCTGCAATCACATCCGCCAACTCCTTTAGCACTCTCAGATGCAGCGCATCCGGCTCTATGGACTAGGGCTCGTCCAGCTTTTCTAAATAGTCCCGAACCACTTCTTTCTCCACAGAGGGATGGTCACCTCCTCCCCATGCTGTGCTGCCCAGTGCAGCAGTCTGGGAGCTGACCTTGTTCGTGAAGGCAGAGGCAAAAAAAGCATTGAGTACATTAGCTTTTTTCACATCCTCTCTCACTAGGTTGCCTCCCTCATTCAGTAAGGGGCCCACACTTTCCTTGACTTTCTTCTTGTTGCTAACATACCTGAAGAAACCCTTCTTGTTACTCTTAACATCTCTTGCTAGCTGCAACTCCAGGTGTGATTTGGCCTTCCTGATTTCACTCCTGCATGCCTGAGCAATATTTTTATACTCTTCCCTGGTCATTTGTCCAATCTTCTACTTCTTGTAAGCTTCTTTTTTGTGTTTAAGATCAGCAAGGATTTCACTGTAAAGCCAAGCTGGTCGCCTGCAATATTTACTATTCTTTCTACACTTCAGGATGGTTTGTCCCTGTAACCTCAATAAGGATTCTTTAAAATACAGCCAGCTCTCCTGGACTCCTTTCCCCCTCACGTTGTTCTCCTGGGGATCCTGCCCATCAGTTCCCTGAGGTTGTCAAAGTCTGCTTTTCTGAAGTCCAGGGTCCATATTCTGCTGCTCTCCTTTCTTCCTTGTGTCAGGATCCTGAACTCGACCATCTCATGGTCACTGCCTCCCAGGTTCCCATCCACTTTTGCTTCCCCTACTGATTCTTCACGGTTTGTGAGCAGCAGGTCAAGAAGAGCTCTGCCCCTAGTTGGTTCCTCCAGCACTTGCACCAGGAAATTGTCCCCTACACTTTCCAAAAACTTCCTGGATTGTCTGTGCACCGCTGTATTGCTCTCCCAGCAGATATCAGGGTGATTGAAGTCTCCCATGAGAACCAGGGCCTGTGATCTAGTAACTTCCGTGAGTTGCCGGAAGAAAGTCTCGTCCACCTCATCCCCCTGGTCCAGTGGTCTATAGCAGACTCCCACCACAACATCACCCTTGTTGCTCATGTTTCTAAACTTAATCCAGAGACTGTCAGGTTTTTCTGCAGTTTCATACCAGAGCTCTGAGCAGTCATACTGCTCTCTTACATACAATGCAACTCCCCCACTTTTTCTGCCCTGCCTGTCCTTCCTGAACTGTTTATATCCATCCATGACAGTACTCCAGTCATGTGAGTTATCCCACCAAGTGTCTGTTATTCCAATCACATCATAATTCCTTGACTGCCAGGACTTCCAGTTCTCCCTGCGTGTTTCCCAGGCTTCTTGCATTTGTGCATAGGCACTTTAGATAACTTGCTGTTTGTCCTGCTTTCTTAGTATAAGGCAGGAGCCCTCCCCTCTTGCGCTCTCCTGCTCGTGCTTCCTCCTGGTATCCCATGTCCCCACTTACCTCAGGGCTTTGGTCTCCTTCCCCCAGTGAACCTAGTTTAAAGCCCTCCTTACTAGGTTAGCCAGCCTGCTTGCGAAGACACTCTTCCCTCTCTTCGTTAGGCGGAGCCCGTCTCTGCCTAGCACTCCTCCTTCTTGGAACACCATCCCATGGTCAAAGAATCCAAAGCCTTCTCTCCGACACCACCTGCATAGCCATTCGTTGACTTCCACTATTCAACAGTCTCTACCCAGGCCTTTTCCTTCCACAGGGAGGATGGACGAGAACACCACTTGCGCCTCAAACTCCTTTATCCTTCTTCCCAGAGCCACGTAGTCTGCAGTGCTCCATTCAAGGTCATTCTTGGCAGTATCATTGGTGCCCACATGGAGAAGCAGGAAGGGGTAACGATCCAAGGGCTTGATGAGTCTCGGCAGTCTCCCCGTTACATCATGAATCCTAGCTCCTGGCAAGCAGCTGACTTCTTGGTTTTCCCGGTCGGGGCAGCAGATAGATGACTCAGTCCCCCTGAGGAGAGGGTCCCCGACCACCACCACCCGCCTCCTTCTCTTGGGAGCGGTGGTCGTGGAACCCTCATCCCTTGGATAGTGCATCTCAAGCCTTCCAATCGGCAGAGTCTCCTTCTGTTCCCTTCCCTCAGATGTATCATCTGGTCCACTCTCCGCATTAGTACCTGTGGAGAGGACATGAAAACGGTTGCTTACCTGTATCTGCGTTGCCGGTACATGGATGCTCCCCTTTCTTCTTCTGGAGGTCACATGCTGCCGAATTTTTTCACCGTCCTCCTGTCCCAGCTGTGCAGCCTGCTCTGAATCTTCAGAGCACTGTGTCCGTAGAAGCATATCCTGACGTCCATTCAGCCAGCATAGTAACTCAGTTACAGTATAATTCATCTTACAGGTAATATTTCTCACTGTCCCTTTCACACTGAGTTGACCTTCTGCTGTCTTGCATCCACAGCTAATAAAAATGGTGCTCTGGGTAGGGGAGAAGTGAGAATCTAAAGGGTATATATCCCTGGAGAACTGGTTCCTAAAAAATGAAAATGCATTTGGTGATCTGTTCCTAGGGTGGAATTTTCAAAAGCACCTCAGGGAATTCAGAACACAAATCCCACTAAAAATCAATCACAGAATAATAGAATATCAGGGTTGGAAGGGACCTCAGGAGGTCATCTAGTCCAACGCCCTACTCAAAGCAGGACCAATCCCCAACTAAATCATCCCAACCAGGGCTTTGTGAAGCCTGACCTTAAAAACTTCTAAGGAAGGAGATTCCACGACCTCCCTAGGTAACGCATTCCAGTGTTTCACCACTCTTCTAGTGAAAAAGTTTTTCCTAATATCCAACCTAAACCTCCCCCACTGCAACTTGAGACCATTACTCCTTGTTCTGTCATCTGCTACCACCTAATTTCTCTAGATAGTTGCAAATCCTATCCCCGAGTGTTTAGTGAATATTTGTATTCACATCAATAAGTTTAATACAGGTTGCAACAATTTTGTACAATTCTCCATTTTGATGTAGGAAATACCCAGGCTGGGTGCATGTGTACGTGTGAACACTGCAGTCCAGGCGTGATGTACATCAGCAGAATGAGGTGATAACTCAAGACTAGAATAGCAGAAGGTCTGTGCTTCAGGACTGACATGGAGTGACACATCTGTGTGTGAGATGGGGAGGTGGGGGAGGGAGTCTTTTTTGTGTGTGTGTAAACTTATACAGCAGCTAACTGCACTATGTTGGGCATAAATGAGCACTATCCGGTCCTGTTTTTCCCAGGCACCAAAATCACATAAAATGCTAATGGTGTGCCCTTTCCCCATAGTGATGACCTGAATTCCCTACAGATCTAGCTCTATCAACCCCTTGATCCCACATCCCCTTGAGATACTGTCAGCAGTGGCTGTGATGATTTGGGAAATGTACAACTTATGAACCTAGCATGCATGAAGAATGTGGGTGTCTACACACCGCTGCTGTGGCATGGTCCCATATCCATGCTACAGTGCAGTGTGGGTGGGGAAAGGCGTGTGTTCTCACTGACAGTGGACTTCCTAACCCCAAACTGGTTTGCAACTCACTGGTAGTTAGATAGAAAGTGTGAAAAATCAGGGTGGGGGTGGGGGTAATAGGCACCAATATAAGAAAAAGCCCCAAATATTTGGACCATTCCTATAAAATCAGGACATCTGGTCCCCCTACTGGTAGCTGTTAGGTGTTGCCACTTTTCAAAGGGCAACAACCACCTGCTTCTGCACCAGAGGGGATCCAAAAACAAGTGGTCTGCTACTGGAGGGTTGGTGCAAGCTCCTCCCAGGAAGGTCTGTTTCCTCATTCAGAAATTCTGAAGGCCCTGGTCATCATCCCATGTTTCCAAAATGATGTGATCCCACCACACGGAGCTATTTTTCCTGAATCAGGAGCAGTGGTCCACACACAGGCATTAAATTACTATAGATTATTATAAAAAGGGTACACAAGTGATTGAAAGACCGTACTCAAAGTCAAACTGGGAGGGCGTATCTAGTGGGGTGCTGCAGAGGTCAGTCCTGGGTCCGACACCATTCAGAATTTTCATTAATGACTTGGATAATGGAAGAGGAGAGTATGCTCATAAAATTTGCGGATGACACCACGTTTGGGGTGGGTTGCAAGCACTTTAGTGGGCAGAATTGGAATTCAAAACGACCTTGACAAATTGGAAAATTTGCCTGAATTCAACAAGATAAAATTCAATAAAGATAAGTGAAAAGTACTTTACCTAGGATGGCAAAATCAAAATGCACAACTATAAAATGGGGACTCACGGACTAGGTGGTCCAGAAAAGATCTGGGGTGATAGCAGATCACAAATTGAATATGTCAATAATGTGTTGCAATTGCAAAAAAGGCTAATATCATTCTGGGTTGTATTAACAGAAGTGATTTATATAAGGCACAGAAGTAACTTTCCCGCTCTACTTGGCATTGGCAAGATCTCAGCTTGAGCACTCTGGCCAAAATCTGGGCATCACACTTTAGAAAAGATGTGGACAAATTGGAGAGAGTCTGAAGAAGAGCAACAAAATGATAAAAGGGCTAGAAAACCTGACCTTTGACAAAAGGTTAAAAAAACTGGGTATGTTTCATCTTGAGGAATGAAGACTGATGGGGGGACCTTATGACAGTCTTCAAATATGTTAAGGGATGTTATAAAGGGGTGGTGATCAATTCTTCTCCATGTCCAATGAAGGTAGGACAAGAAGTAATGGGTTTAATCTGCAACAAGGAGGATTTAGGTTAGATTTTTGGAAAATCTTTCTAACTATAAAGGGTAGTGAAACTCTGGAATAGGCTTCTAAGTAGGGCTGTCAATCACGATTAATAGTCCTGTTAATAATAGAATAGCATTTATTTCAATATTTTTGGATGTTTTCTACATTTTCAAATATGTTTATTTAAATTACAACACAGAATACGAAGTGTACAGTGCTCACTTTATATTTATTTTTCTTACAAATATTTTCACTGTAAAAAACAAAAGAAATAGTATTTTTTCAGTTCACCTAATACAAGTACTGTAGTGTGATCTCTTTATCATGAAAGTTGAACTTACAAATTTAGAATAATGTACAAAAAAACTGCATTCAAAAATAAAACAATGTAAAACTTTAGCGCCTACAAGTCCAGTCAGTCCTACTTCTTGTTCAGGCAATCGCTCAGACAAACAAGTTTGTTTATATTTGCAGGCAATAATGCTGCCTGCTTCTTGTTTACAATGTCACCTGAAAGTGAGAACAGGCATTTGCCGGGCACTATTGTAGCCAGTGTCACAAGATATTTACATGCCAGATACGCTAAAGATTCATACGTCCCTCGATGGTTCAACCACCATTCTAGAGGACATGTGTCCATGCTGATGACGGGTTCTGCTCAATAATGATCCAAAGCAGTGCGGATTGACGCATGTTCATTTTCATCGTCTGAGTCAGATGCCACCAGCAGAAGGTTGACTTTCTCTTCTGGTGGTTTGGGTTCTGTAGTTTCTGCATCAGTGTTGCTCTTTTAAGATGTCTGAAAGCATGCTCCGTACTTCGTCCCTCTCAGATTTTGGAAGGCATTTCAGATTCTTAAATCTTGGGTCGAGTCCTATAGCTATCTTTAGAAATTTTCACATTGGTATCTTCTTTGCATTTTGTCAAATTTGTAGTGACCGTGTTCTTAAAATGAACAACATGTGCTGGGTCATCATCCGAGACTACTATAACATGAAATATGTGGCAGAATGCGGGTAAAATAGAGCCAGAGATGTACAATTCTGCCCCAAGGAGTTCAGTCACAAATTTAACTAAAGCATTAGTTTTTTTTTTTATAATGCCTCATCTGCATGGAAGCATGTCCTTTGGAACGACAGCCGAAGCATAGGAATCTTCAGTGCATGTGGTACATAAATATCTTGCGACGCCAGCAACAACAGTGCCATCTGAATGCCTGTTCTCACTTTCAGGTGACATTGTAATTAAGAAGTGGGCAGCATTATCTTCCGTAAATGTAAACAAACTTGTTTGTCTGAGCGATTGGCTGAACAAGAAGTAGGACTGAGTGGACTTGTAGGCTCTAAAGTTTTACATTGTTTTGTTTTTGAGTACAGTTATGTAGCCAAAAAAAATCTACATTTGTAAGTTGCACTTTCAGGATAAAGAGATTGGACTGCAGTACTTTGTATGAAGTGGATTGAAAAATACTATTTTATCATTTTTACAGTGAAAATATTTGTAATCAAAAATAATATAAAGTGAACACTGTACACTTTGTATACTGTGTTGTAATTGAAATCGATATATTTGAAAATGTAGAAAAACATCCAAAATATTTGATAAATTTCAATTGGTATTCTATTGTTTAAGTGCGATTAATCGCGATTAATTTTTTTGAGTTAACCATGTGAGTTAACTGCAATTTATTGACAGCCCTCTTCTTAGGGAAGATGTGGAATCCCTGTCATTGGATGTTCTTACAAGCAGGTTGGACAAACACCTGTCAGCGATGATCTAGGTTTACTTGGGCCTGTCTCAGTGTGGGGGACTGAGTTTGATGAATCTCTAGGTCTCTTTCAGCCCTACCTTTATATAATTCTATAATTGGTCCAGATGCACTACTTAAGCCAGAAGGAGGCACAGGAAGTTGTTTGAGCAAGGGAGTTAATTCCTGACCTGTACTGGATCCTGACTGATCCTGGTGTTGTTTCCTGACTCCACTTTGACCTTTGGTACTGCTATCTGCCTCTGACTTCAGCTTCACCCTGGTACTGTTCCCTGGTTCCTGACTCCGGCTTGACCCTTGTCACGACAGTCTGACTGTGACTCCAGTCTTGACCCTCAGAGTGACTCGTGACTGTTTCGAGCTCAACCGTGAGCATGACTTCTAACCCCAAATCTGACCTTGACCTTTGTTGTGATCCTGGTTCTGACCCTAGCTTTGATTCCTGGGTTCTGACCCTGGCTCCAACCACTAGGCGTAACTGCCACAGTCCCTACACTGATTCCATCCATGTCTAGTATGTATACACACGTACACAACGTGTGCCTGTGCCTAAAATAGCATGTGTGGAGACTCATCGCAGTTATGGGGTACACGTTGCCTAGGGAGGTGGTGGAATCTCCTTCCTTAGAAGTTTTTAAGGTCAGGCTTGACAAAGCCCTGGCTGGGATGATTTAATTGGGGATCGGTCCTGCTTTGAGCAGGGGGTTGGACTAGATGACCTCCTGAGGTCCCTTCCAACCCTGATATTCTATGATCCTATGTGGGGTACATAGCAGTAAACAGACAACTACATGTACACATTCACAAGTATAGATGTAGCCTAAGTGTATGTAATCCACCATATGCTGTCCAGGCTGTTTTACTGTATCTCCCAGACCAGGAACAATGGAAGGTCATTAAACATTGATGGCTCCCATTCAAGTAGAAGCACCTCGGGGCAATGGGAAAGCAGTCTGATCAGATTTGTCTGAAGGGGCTGGAGGCTGGAGAGTGGAAAATTCCCAAACAGAAGAGAGAAACTAGGTGTTAATGCTGGGTTTCAAGGGATCTTTGAGGGAACTGAGAGGGACTCACAGGCAGAAGCTTGGGCAGGAGAGAGGGAAAGAAAGGCATTATTTCATAGAAGGGGGGTTCTTTTTAACTGTAAGACCAGCTGGGGGAGAAGGAAACAGGCTGCACAAGAGAGAGAGACTCTGTGATTTGTGGGAGCAGCAATGTGCAGGAGGGAGGATCCTGGGCTCCTTTGAGGACTCCGAACTAAGCCCAAATAATACTCCAGAGTGGTGAGGAAACTGAGACAGAGAAATGGTCTGTGTGTCTTAGTGTTTTATCTAGATCTATAGATATTTTGTGCTAGCTAAAATAAAGAGTGATTGGTTTATGGAACCCTTACAAAGACTATGTGTATGTTTGTCCCTGAAGAGGTGAGCTATAAACCCAGGGAGCTCACAAAGTTGGAGCTCTGGGAATGGGTGTGCTTAGACTACTGGACAGTACTGCTTCCCCTGGTCACCTTGGGGGAAAATCACATGGGTCCAAATTTTGACACTCTTGCTCCCGCTGAGTAGTGCCTGGCTTCAGGAACTGCTGGTGAAGTAAGGTACTACTCACTGGGTGGAAGGGAGGCATGACTGTAGGGTGTGTCTAGAACTCAAGATGGAAGATTGTTAATATAACGGCCACAGAAAAACAAGAACGATGACTTTGCAAAATCCTTAGTGCTTAGAAAAAAATATAGACAAAATAGACTTGCTAAACTGAAACAAAAGATCAAAAAACCATTCCAGAATTGGAACAAGTTCCTTCCCTGTTACACTGAATGGCCCAAATAGGTATCATACTACAGGGGAGCATATATTGTCAAAGGATTTGCAGGTCACCTTTAAGTCCACTGGTTTGCTTACACTGAGGTTTTTTTCCACAGGTGTCACTACAGTGGCATAGCTGCAGTTTGACACAGGGCAAAGCTGCACCAATGCATGCCACGTCATATGCTGATGCAGCACATCTACACGAGGGGTTTGCACTGCTCCAACTTCATCAGTGTAGCTCTGCTGGTGAAAATATCCTCCGTGTAGGAAAATCCTAAGAAGCAAAGCTGACCTTTATGGATTAATATTTCTTGCCTTGCTTCATTTATTTTCAGCTTCAGAAAAAAAGTGTTTCAATTTAATGGGACTCAGGTGGCATGATCAGGAAACACCCAGAACGGATCCAGGTTTCAGAGTAACAGCCATGTTAGTCTGTATTCGCAAAAAGAAAAGGAGTACTTGTAGCACCTTAGAGACTAACCAATTTATTTGAGCATGAGCTTTCGTGAGCTACAGCTCACTTCATCAGATGTATACCGTGGAAACTGCAGCAGACTTTATATATACACAGAGAATATGAAACAGTACCTCCTCCCACCCCACTGTCCTGCTGGTAATAGCTTATCTAAAGTGATCATCAGGTGGGCCATTTCCAGCACAAATCCAGGTTTTCTCACCCTCCACCCCCCCACACAAATTCACTCTCCTGCTGGTGCTAGCCCATCCAAAGTGACAACTCTTTACATAATCAAGTCGGGCTATTTCCTGAATAAATCCAGGTTTTCTCACATCCCCCCCACCCCCATACACACACAAACTCACTCTCCTGCTGGTAATAGCTCATCTAAACTGACCACTCTCCAAGTTTAATCACACTTAAACAATAGAATACCAATTGAAATTTATCAAATATTTTGGATGTTTTTCTACATTTTCAAATATATCGATTTCAGTTACAACACAGTATACAAAGTGTACAGTGTTCACTTTATATTATTTTTGATTGAAGTGTTCTCCGGCTGGTTTATGAATGTTATGGGAACTCTTCTGGCTCTATCAATCTGTTTCTTTACTTCTGCAGGTGGGTATTGTAGTTGTAAGAAAGCTTGACAGAGATCTTGTAGGTGTTTGTCTCTGTCTGAGGGGTTGGAGCAAATGCGGTTGTATCGCAGAGCTTGGCTGTAGACGATGGATCGTGTGGTGTGGTCAGGGTGAAAGCTGGAGGCATGCAGGTAGGAATAGCGGTCAGTAGGTTTCCGGTATAGGGTGGTGTTTATGTGGCCATTGTTTATTAGCACTGTAGTGTCCAGGAAGTGGATCTCTTGTGTGGACTGGACCAGGCTGAGGTTGGTGGTGGGATGGAAATTGTTGAAATCATGGTGGAATTCCTCAAGGGCTTCTTTTCCATGGGTCCAGATGATGAAGATGTCATCAATATAGCGCAAGTAGAGTAGGGGCTTTAGGGGACGAGAGCTGAGAACGGATCCAGTGACTATTCCTCAGAGCTGTTTCCATTTTAATTTTCATTACCTTGTGTGAAAGGCCATTCTGTATTCTCACAGGGTGAGGGGTGGGGGACAGAGGAATACTTTTGGCAACCTGTTCCTGTCTTCCTGTCATCTTCCTCCTCTGTTTTGAACAGAGGGGAACCTTCACCACACCAGCTCTCTCTCGGCTGGCCCTGTGACGCAAAGCCAGTTGAATCCAGGATTGCTGACAAAAAGCTCCGTTGTTAGTGAAGATGCTAGGAGTAGTTTTAAGTACCAACCAAGGGCTTTGATAATCCCCAGTAAGTACTGGCCCTCATCAAGTATGCTATTTCACATGTGTGCATTTTCTTCCTTTCCATGGTTATTAGAGATTCCTTGCTTGGAGGAAGGATGTTAGCTCTGGAGTCCTGGCTAGATTCCAAATGGCAAATTCCATTCTGCCTGAGTCCCCCCTGTATGGGGAAATGTTCTTCATTGTCTGTGCTGAACCTGTGTGCAGTGTCGCCTTACTTCACCCCAGAGGTGGCAGCACTTCACTGAGTACCTCACCATGACTGTCAGGAGGGTCGGCAGCCTGTTACTCACCCAATCGGAACTGTATTTTTATTTCCTCCAGTGATGATAGAGCCATGCTGCATGAAACTTCCCAGGAGTCTTGATGGCCTGGAATTCAATACCCCCACTGTATTCTTCAGAAAGGCAACCCATTAGCTATCATGGTCATAAGTCATGTCTGAAATATGTTGGGTACAATTTTAAATATTGTGAGGCTTGCATCTAGCCACTGTTAAGGGTTTTTATAAGGCTCCTCTCTTTAAGTAGATTTTTCCCTAACGATGGAGCAGCATAGCCACCTGGAAATGACAATCATTATGTTTGAGCTGCTGTGGCTAGCCAATTAATATGGTGGCAGGGAGGTGAAGTTTCAGACAGAAAGGATGACCAGGGAGGGAGGTTGACCTTCTGGTTAAACCTCAGACATGGAAATTTCCTATTTCTGCACAAGCTTCCTTGTATGACCTTGATCAAGTCTCTTCCCCATTCCCCACTCTTTGCCTCACGTTCCCCAGCTGTATAATGGAGATAACGTTATAAATGTTTATTTTTCTTTCTTGCATCCATCCGGTGCTCCAGCATGTCCTTCACTAAGATACTGCTGAAATTCTAAACTCCCATTGGGTTATATATTTCAGGAGCTGCCCTCTATTTTTTATTCCTTTTAAATTTTTACCTCGTGGCTATCTCTGATCACCCATCTACTCCCTGTTTTTTTTCCTCTTACACGTGCAATCTCTTTGTCCTTCCTGCCTGACCAATGTTTACAGGCTAGATTAGACTGGAGGGAGTGGGGAGAAGTGCAGAGTTTAAGCAAAGCAATTCTGCTCAAAGGGCCGCTATCTATCCTGCTTTGTCCCGCCCAATTATTGCTTTTTCAAAGCATCTTAAGTTTTGTACTTCCTCCCCTGCCCTTGCTATCCCAGGATTTTCTCCTTTTGGAAATTGATCGTGGATCTTAAGTAATATGCAATTTTCTTTAAGGTTTCATTGCCTTTTCTTAATTTGTTCCTGTATGCGGTATCTATTGGACAATATTTCCAAACCTGAGAACTCTGTGGCTCAGTCTTTCTACCCTAACAAGTGGTGGAGGATAAGGCAGCTGCATCACAACCCTAGAAAATGTGCACACAGGTGCTGGGAATTTCCTGTATGAAAGGTGCACATGCCAACATAAAGTGTGTAACTGCCCAGGAAGATGGGCATGCAAATATCCACTGGTATGTGTGCAGAACCCCATTGTCCGTATGCAAGCGTAGGGTTGGTGTGCACAATTTCCTGAGCACATGCATTAACTTGATTCTTGGGACCTATGTTTTGAAAATTTTGCTTATACTCTTTGACATTTTAAAAAAAAATTGAGGCTGGGTTACTTTTTTTCCCCGAGTAGAGATTCAATTTGCAGCTTAAAGATAGACGCCATATTCAGAGCTGGGGCTGCAGAGAGCAACAGCATCTTCCCTGGTGGCCCGGGCCGGCTCCAGACACCAGCATTCCAAGCAGGTGCTCGGGGCGGCACTGTGAAAGGGGCGGCAGTCCGTGTGCCGTCAGGGCGGCTCTCGTCTTTCTGCGGCAGCGGCAATTCGGCGGCAGCTTTACTAAATCAGCTGCGCCGCGGCAGCAATTCGGCAGCAGCTTCAGTCTTCTGGCTGCCGCGGCAGCACTTCGGCGGCAGCTTCCTGCTTGGGGTGGCAAAAATGGTAGAGCCGGCCCTGCTGGTAGTAGGCGGTACAAAGATTGACATCGCAACTTCTGGGGAGCTGGCAGGAGAAGGTGTACAGAGCAAGCCTTTACAGAAAAGCAACAGTTGAGGTATGGCCAGCTATGGCCAAGGTATGTCCACTTTGCAATAAAAGAGGTGTTCTTAACTCGGCTTAGCAAAACTTTGTTAGCTAATTCAGGTTTTAATAGCGGTGATGACACAGAAATATGGCTCTGAACTCAGGTTAGCAGCTCAAATTCAACCCCTGGTTCCAGGATAGGCTTTTATTTGAGCTGCTAACCTGAGTTAACAGCCAAGTTGCCATGTCTTCACTGTTATTTTAACCCAAGTGAATGTGAATTAGCTAACCTGAGTTAAGACCACACCTTTTTTTTGCAGCGTAGACATATCCTCAGTGATGCTAGAAGATGCTGTGAAGCAAAAGGAGGTAATGTAATTTAAAGTCAGGAGTCTCTCTCTTTCTTGTGTGTGTGTGTGTGTATATATATGAGCTGTCAATTAATCACAGTTAACTCATGCGATTAACTCAGAAAAAGCTCTGTAAAAATGATAAACAAAATAAATAGTATTTTTCAATTCACCTCATACAAGTACTGTAGTGCAAGCTCTTTATCCTGAAACTGCAACTTACAAATGTAGATTTTTTTTGTTACATAACTGCATTCAAAAACAAAACAATGTAGAACTTCAGAGCCTACACGTCCACTTAGTCCTACTTCTTGTTCAGCCAATCGCTAAGAGAAATGTTTGTTTACATTTATGGGATATAATGCTGTCCGCTTCTTACTTATAATGTCACCTGAAAGTGAGAAAAGGCATTCACATGGCACCTTTGTAGCTGGCATTGAAAGGTATTTAAATGCCACATATGCTAAACATTTGTATGCCTCTTCATCCTTCCGCCACCATTCCAGAGGACATGCTTCCATGCTGATGAAGCTTGTTTAAAAAAATAATGCATTAATTAAATTTATGATTGAACTCCTTGGGGGGGGGGGGAATTGTATGTTTCCTGCTGTTTTACCCACATTCTGCCATATATTTCATGTTATAGCAGTTGTTAGGATATAGATATTCAGGCCTGTCTGTAAAGGCCTATACTCTAAGAATTTAGGTGTATTCTTATCGCTTGGCTAGTTCTAGAGGTATAAAAGAAAGAAATCACTGTCTGCCGGTGTAAGGGCCTTCTCTTACTATGACAGTTTGTGGCCCTGTGCTTAGGCTCAGGCCTTTGGCTAAGCAGCAGAGGCAGCCATAAGCTGGGAAGCAAACAGTCACATCCTCACATTCCAAACTAGTCACATTGAAATAAGGTGCTATTGGGCTGTTAGGCACTATCAGGACAGGATTGTGTTCCTATACCTCCAGAGAAAGGGAAGTGCCTAGAAAATGTAAAAGGAAACTTAGTTTGATAGCATCCTGTCTGGCAAGAACTCACTTATCAATAGCTGGGATGTGAAATCCTCACTTCTGTGTTGTCTTGTCATTGTAGTTCCCACTTTGCTATTGTTTGTCTGTATAATCTCTGTCTGGTTCTGTGATTGTTCCTGTCTGCTGTATAATTAATTTTGCTGGGTGTAAACTAATTAAGGTGGTGGGATATAATTGGTTACATAATCATGTTACAATATGTTAGGATTGGTTAGTTAAATTTCAGGAAAATGATTGGTTAAGGTATAGCTAAGCAGAACTCAAGTTTTACTATATAATCTGTAGTCAATGAGGAAGTCTGGGTGTGGGTGGGCATGTGGGTGTGTGAGACGGGAACAGGGAACGGGGGTAAGAAAATTGGAATCATGTTTGGTAAAGGGGGAAATGGGAACAGGGAATGGGAGTAAGGAAGTTGGAATCATGTTTGGCTAAGGGTAGGAATGGGAACAGGGACACAGGTGTAAGGCTCTGTGGTGTCAGAGCTGGGAAGGAGGATACTAAGGAAGGAAACTGGAATCATGCTTGCTGGAAGTTCACCCCAATAAACATCGAATTGTTTGCACCTTTGGACTTCGGGTATTGTTGCTCTCTGTTCATGCGAGAAGGACCAGGTAAGTAAGTGGGTGAAGGAATAAGCCCCGTAACAGCAGTCTCAGATGATGACCCAGCACATGTTATTCATTTTAAGAACATGTTCACTACAGGCGTGGGGGGGACATGAAGTCACATGGACTGCTGGGGGAATAGGAGGGAGTCTCTTAAATTCCTCTGTAGCAGTGAAAAATGCAGCTTTGGGGGCAGGATGATGGTAACCAGTTCCTGTAACCCCAGGGCTCAAGGCAAGTCTCAGAGGGAGGGGCTGGACAAAGCCAACTCCTGTCCCATGATCATCTCCCGGGGGGAGGGGAATGTTCCACCTTGTAGCAGGGGGACCACCCCAGGAACTTGCAGGTCAGCAGGGGGCAGGGCCTGCACTGGGGTGCACAGAGACATATGTCCCGAAGGTGGAAGTTAGGGTCCTGGTGACAGCTGCAGTGGGAACAGACCCCAAGGACTCTGTAGCTGGGAAAGGGGGGGGAATTTTGCTGGCCAGTGAAGGGTCTGTCATAGCTGGTAGTTGTGAGCCCACAGCTGGACCAGGGTCACCTTCCCTTCTGGGGGACACAGGAGTATCTGACCCAGAGGGGAGCCCAGAGTGGGAAGCCCAGACGGAAGGTGAGGAGGGAACGGAGAGTCCATCCACCTTTTGTAGGGAGGGTCTTCCCAGCAGGAGGGTGAAAAATATGCATTTAAAATGCCAGACCCCTCTCCTGTGAATCATGTTTTAAGGGAAAACTGAGGGTCAGATCTCCTGGAGGGGGGAGTCCACCCAGCTAACCTTTTGGGAACTGAAAGTGGGGTGTCCAAAGGGATCTTGCCAATCCAAGGCACCCCACTGAAAGATGTTGTTCTTGCTACGCTTGTAAGAGCTAAAACTGTGTCTTCAAGGCAGGAGGGAAAAAATCTCTGCATGGGTGAAGCTTCACAAGGGAGTGGGGTCCAGCCAAGAGAAATTCGGGGGGGGGGGGGCCACGCGGCGCCAAGGGCAGGCATGGGTGCAGCACACCCTTTCCTTGCCAAAGCCTCAAACACAGGCCTGAATTAAAAGCCTTCTCCAAAGAGGCAGAAGAATCTGCATCAGAGTGCCTACCAGTGGGCACAAAGAAATGGGAAAATGCAATAGACACTAGACAAGCTAAATCATGTGAACAAAGCCTGTCCATCTTAGATTTGCTGTTCATCTGATGTCTTTTGCTAATTCATCTGTGGGTTAAAACAAAGGAGTTAATACTAGTGGTAAACCCTTTAAAGATGTGGGACATATCTGATTTGTGGAAAAAACTGTTGTACATGCTAGGGATGGTGACAAGACAGTCCCACAAGCATTTTACCCTTCAGCTTATATCTGTAAACAAAGCTTGGCACAGCAGCAAAAGCATAACAGGCCCATGCTGCTGTGTAGAAGGGGAAACTGAGGCACACCGCCTCATGGCATTGGTGGCTAAATGCCAAGACACTTACACTTTAACAGATATTGCTGTCTGCATTCTGTTAGCAATACTACACCCCAACCTGATTTCAGGCACCCGGGGACCAGGAACCCCAAAACTTGCTAGAACACTTATTAATGACATCAAATGGTTTAAAGGTACTGAAAGGGAGTGTGACCAAAGATAAACAGGGACTTTACATGTACTGCTTCCGCCATGGACAGTGTCCAAATCTCTGGCAGTAAGTTCAGGAGGACGGTGTGACATTGCACCCCATAAGTCTTTATGGAAACATGCTTATGAATGTATATATGACATAACTGGAATATGTTTTATGCTACATATGCCATGTAACATATCTCTGTAAAGGTTATGATCTACTGAATCTACTCATCCTATTTGTATGCAGGTATCATTTCTGTGTTCAAAGTTATGAATATTGGCTGTGTACTTGCTTGATTTCTAAGTAGCCTTAGTAAAGCATTTGGTCAGCTTCTTGAGAAAGGAACATGCAAGTTAAGTGCCCAGTCAAGAAACACTCAATGAACAATGGATCTTGGAAGACTCCAATCCACATAAGAAGGCTACTTGAGGACGTTCAAGGTAGCATGTGAACCATGGCTGCTACCTGTAAGCTCTGAGTCATGCATGGACATGTGACTTGCCCATGTGTCTCCAAAACTCCATCTTGTAGCTGGGTTTCTACACAGGGGGAGGGAGGGGTGTCCACCCACAAGAGAAAGTCTATCTAAACTGCTGGGAGACCCCTCCATTTTGTCTTCAGCTGGCTCAAGAGATAGTCTCTCCACCCCCAAAGGATACCTGAAAGAAAGTGGAACAAAGGACAGTAACTACAGGGGGTGTGAGTGATTGCTGGACCCAGACTAGGAGGAGACTAGTCTGCAAAAGGAAGCTTACTGGAACACCTCTGAGGGTGAGGTTTTATCTATATTCAGTTTTCTTACTGTATCAGGCATAGACTTGCGTGTTTTATTTTATTTTGCTTGGTAATTCACTTTGTTCTGTCTGCTATTACTTGAAACCACTTAAATCCTACTTTCTGTATTTAATAAAATCACGTTTTACTTATTAATTAACCCAGAGTATGTATTAATACCTGGGGGGTGGCAAACAGCTATGCATATCTCTCTATCAGTGTTATAGAGGGCGAACAATTTATGAGTTTACATAACAATTTATAAAGCTTATACAGGGTAAAATGGATTTATTTAGGGTTTGGACCCCACTGGGAGTTGGGCATCTGAGTGTTAAAGACAGGAACACTTCTTAAGCTGCTTTCAAGTAAGCTTGCAGTGTGTGGGATGTAATTCTGACCTGGGTCTGTGTTTGTGGCCGGCAAGCATGTCTGACACAGCCAGGCAGGGCTCTGGAGTCCCAAGCTGGCAGGGAAAGCAGGGGCAAAAGTAGTCTTGGCACATCAGTTGGCAGCCCCAAAGGGTTTCTGTGATCCAACCCGTCACAGTACCAATGTGAAATTTCCAAAGAAAGATACAGCACTCGGCCCAAGGTTTAAGAATCTGAGGTGCCTTCCAAAATCTGAGAGGGACGAAGTGTGGAGCATGCTTTCAGAAGCCTTCAAAGCACAACACTCTGATGTGGAAACTACAGAACCCAAACTGCCAAAAAGGAAAATCAACCTTCTGCTGGTGGCATCTGACTCAGATGATGAAAATGAACATGTCAGTCTGCACTGCTTTGGATCACTGTGATAAATAAAGGGGGGGGGGGGTAGCTCCCTTTGATGGACACCCACCCAGCCAGTTAGCTGTAAAATCCCTCTTGGTAGCTGTTCTCTACTTGCTTTACTTGTAAAGGGTTAAAAAGTCCCTCAGGTTAAAAAAAAAAAAGTGGGCACCTGACCAAAAGAGCCAATTGGAAGGCTAGAACTTTTTAAAATTGGGAAAGAAACTTTCCCTTTCTTTGTTGTTCTGTCTGGGCTGCAGGGACACGGTGCAGCAATGCTATAAGTGAGAATGCTGTGTAAGGTTTGAACCAGGTATGAAAAATTATCTTCCATACCTAGAAGGAATAATTTGGATATGGAATGTTTAGATAAACACAATCAGGTTTATTTCTTTATTTTGGCTTGTGGATCTCCTCTGTGCTAACCCCAGATGCTTTTGTTTGCTTGTAACCTTGAAGCTAAACCCCCAAGAAAGCTATTTTGGATGCTTAATTTTTGGAATTGCTCTTTTAAAATTTAGCAAAAGCCTAAGTTCCAGAAATATTTCTTTCTTTTTGTTTTTAATAAAATTTACTTTTTTCAAGAACAGGATTTGGATTGTTGTGTCCTAAGAGGTTTGTGCCTATGCTGTTTGATTTGCTGGTAGCAACAACTAATTTCCTTTGTTTTCTTCTCCGCTCTTCCCTGGAGAGGGCAGGTGAAAGGGCTGAGGGTACCCGACAGGGAGAAATTCCCAAGTGCTCCTTCCTGGGTCAAAGGGGTTTTTGGGTTTTTTTTTGTTTTTTTTTTTGCATTTGGGTGGTGGCAGCGTTTACCAAGCCAAGGTCAGAGCAAAGCTGAAGTGGCAAGTATACAGAATACTAGCCTGGGGTGACAAGTATTAATTTTTAGAATCCTTACAGGTCCCCACCTTCTGTACTCGAAGTAGTAGAGTGGGGATTTAGCCTGGACAATCATTATCTAGCAGAATCTGTCATCAGCATAGATGCATGTCCTCTGTAATGGTGGTTGAAGCATGAAGGGACATATGAATCTTTAGCATATCTGGCATGTAAATATCTTGTGACGCCGGCTATAACAGTGCCATACGAATGCGCATTCTCATTTTCAGATGACATTGTAAACAAGAAGAGGGCAGCATTATCTTCTGCAAATGTAAACAAACTTATTTGTCTGAGCAATTGGCTGTACAAGAAGTAGGCTTCAGTGGACTTTCTAGGCTCTAAAATTTTACATTGTTTTATTTTTGAATGCAGTTATTTTTTTGTATATAATTCTACATTTGTACTTTCAACTTTCATGATAAAGATATTGCACTACAGTACTTGTCTTACGTGAATTGAAAATTACTATTTTGTTTTTTACAGTGCAACTATTTGTAATAAAAAATAAAGTGAGCACTGTACACTTTGTATTCTGTGTTGTAATTAAAATAAAAATATTTGAAAATGTAGAAAACATCCAAAATATTTAAATAAATTGTTTTCTATTATTGTTTAACAACACGATTAGTCGCAATTAATTTTTTTAAATTGCTTGACAGCCCTAATATAAATATATATATATACAGTACACACACACACACACACCCCATTGTTTAAAGTCTCCCAGGATCAGTTTCTCTGGACATATATGAAAGTGTTAGATGCTTGACCAAAGCATAGGGGGTGGAAGGAGCAGCAGAATCATGTTATCATCTTTATTGCATTATATACCCAGCTTTTATTGATTAAACCTGCACTGAAGGCAGAGAAAGATCTCTTTATTTGCCTCAGCTGAGTTCCTCATTCTAAAAAAGCACTCTGATTTGTAATTGCAATGGAAAGATTACATAGAAAGGGATTTATTTGAGTGGAAGCTGATTGATAAAGCACCTCTTTTAAAGGGCTGGGTCTTTTAGATTTGTATTATAAATTAAATGAGTTCCCTACTCTTCCCTGTTATTCTTCTGTGCTTTTGCTGTGAAGGAAAAAATGTAAAATGAAATCTCTCACACATCTCCTCCAAGAGTTTGGTTTAAAAGAAAGGAGGATAGAACTGAGGAGGGACTGGATGGCTCTGGTTTAGTTATCTTAGGATACAGTGAATTTTGCCTCTTGATCGCTGGTACAGATCCCATCCTAGTATTGGAATGACCAAAAATCATTACTGGTAAGTGCCCAAATGGCACCCACATGGTCCAGTTGGGGTCTGGGAAAGGGCTAGAAAGCCTAAGCTCTATGCTCTTAAAAGCAACAGCAGTGAAGCAGGTGTGAGTGGGGTGAACAAAATGGAATAGTTGCTCTCAAACCAAATTGTTGGTGTGCAGATTCAACCCATCCCCAGGGAAATAGCGTGTATTGGCAATAACTGAATCCAATGTATGAATAGCAGGGAGGAGACCATAATGATGAAATGAGATAAATCATTTTCAGATGGAAAATGTAAAGGTCATTTGTGACTTGAAATGCAGAGAAGCTCTAGGGAGACTGTCCATTAATCACAGAGGACCCAGTATTACGAAGCTTAATTATTTGCAAAGATTAGAAGATGCAGAAATTCTCCATCTCCCACTGTCTATTGTATGGAATGCAGGATTTTTTATGTTTAACAGAGCAAGCTACAGACTCGACTCATTCTAATTCCTTCTCAAGAATCACCTCTTCTCCGATGCACCCAGCGAGTAATTCGCTGCCCTCTCCACTCCTTTTATTATGTAATGGACAGAGGTAGATGGAAGGAAAGTGGATGAACAGAAAATAAATGATCAAAGCAAATATGTAATTGATTTAATGCAATGTGTGTTTTCATATAAAGGGCACCAGCCTGAAGGTACTGAATTGCTTCATGAAGTGGGAGTGGCAGGTGTATAGCACCTCGTTGGATATGGGCCAGAAAGGACCCAATCAATGCATAACCTATTAGACCAACCTTCTCAAACATGGATGCCCAGGGTCAGACCCCTCTATCCATAGTTGCAGCCCTAAATAAATACGCTGATTTAAATAACAGTGAGCAGTCAACAGCTCCCACTGAAATCAGTGGAGTTGTACAGGACTGAATCTGGACCGTCATGTTCTGTTCTATTCTAGCCTACCTACCAGACATGCCAAACCTGTGAAAAAAACGTAGAAATTGGGCTTGTTTTTGGCTTAATTGGCTAGTTTTTTGCTTGTAGGTTGTTTATTGCTTGTAGCATTTTGCTGCTTCTTTTTTTGATCGGCTCCCAGCAAGCAGGGGCAAAGACGGGAGAGAGTCAGGGGTGCACAGCAGACCCACTACAGTCCCAGACTGCACGCCAGGGGATCTAGTCACAGAGAGTGTTGGGATTCTTAGGGATTGACTTGTTTTGGCCTAGTTTTGAAATGGGATTAGCTTGATTTCTTCCTTATTGTGAAAGTTGGGGTGCTTGGTTACCGCATGAAAGTTGGCAACTAGATTCTTATTCTGGTGCCTGTTTCCATAGAATGGCATCTAAAAGCCTCCACAGAATAAAGATGTCAACAATAGTAACTCTCCAGTCCTGCCCAGTCCCAGTGGGATGGACTGGGTTTGTAGGCTAGTTTTAAAAATACAATATGAGAATAAAGATCTTGCTGGACAACTTACGTGACGTTGATCCAAGATAATGTGCTGTCCAGTGACTTGATCACTTGCCTACATCGAGACTACTTAGGGCACAAATTATGACTATACCAATTTCATCTCTGGTGAAAAGAAGTTAATACAGTGTATGCATAATTGGGCACTGTAGTGAGCATTTCATTTGCATATGATTGTGCAAATACGCCCCAAGGTGGGGTTTTTTTCTACACTGATATTTGAGCATGCAAAATGTAGGCCCAGTTTCAAAGGCTCTGTTTGAAGGTGGCTGAAAGTGTGACTTATTGTGTGTGTCTGGTGCCATCAAACACCCTTTGAGCTTTGCACTCAAGGCTCTGACAGTCACCTTCAATGGAATCAAAATTGCTTTCCGGTGTCTGCTTGTCTCCTGCGCAGTTTCTCTGGATATGTGGCTCTGCTTGGGAAGCATGTGTGAGAAATGAGCGTGCATGCCCTTATTTCATTCTGTTGCTTCCTCTTGCACTTTGGAAGGTGTATAGGGCATGTGACTATGCAGCTGCCATGCTAATGTGCCTCAAGTTTCAATTTCCATACTGCCCAATGCTACTCCATTATCAGTCCATTCTCTCTCTCTCTCTCTCTCTCTCTCGTGTCACCCCTTGGAGTGATAGTATCAACCAACCAGCTCAGGACTAATCAAACAGGTCTTAAAGAGTAAAATTTAACTGTTCTAGGGGCTAAGGATCATTGGCATTCAGAAGGCAGGGAGTAGAGCTGGACAATTTTTTTTTTTAAAGTTTTAAGGCAAAAAAGCTTTGATAATTTGAAGTCAGATAATTAAAAAACCCAGGAAAAATAATCTCAGAAAATACAATATTTTTAACCAGCTCTAATAAGGAGTCCTATGCACAGGGAGCATAACAAAGGATAGTTCTCTCGCCCGTCATGACACTAAACCAGTACATGTGTAACACAGCAATGACCTCAAGAAACAAAAGCACAAATTCTGGTCCAGTGAGAAGAAAGGCAAAAGAACATTCAAATAACCCAGGCTACCGACAGGGTCTTCCAGGTTAACAGACAGTATTCACTCCCCTCAGTAAAGGCCGGTGTGTTGCACATCTAATGCTCCCATGCAGGGAAGAAAGGGGTCATATTACAGGTAGCACTGTGATAGGGAAACTTCCTCTGCCGGGCTGATATTCCCCCCTCCTGCTCAGGTGGATAGGGTTGGGAAGTGGGCAGAGCTTTGGCATCACCTCCAATGCACCAGGGGAAGTAATCTGCACCAGTTGTCATGACCGTGGCTTGCGCAATCAGGCCTAGTGATCAGAGTAGCAGCGGTCAGCATTGGAACCAGGAGACCAAGCCAAGGGTCAGAGCTAGAATCTGAGAGTAAGCCAAGAGGGAGGTCCATTACCACAGCTGACAGAGAAGTCTACCTTGTTGCATAGACACATCCTGGCACTGCTCCTGAGGGAAGCTGTCCGTCCGGCCTCCTGAGGTGATACGTCCTGCAGTATTGATCTTCACAGGGTCTATGCAATAATATATGCAGCCCTATGATAGGTAGTGGTGTTGTGGCATCAGATGTCTGGCAGCCTGCAATTCGAGGTTCTGGTCCCATCCCCGCAGAACCTTGCACCAGTTAGGTACAGGAAGGGAAATGGGAAGCAGATTCTTCCTCTGAGTCAGACTATGTTTTGGGCAGCACAATGATATGTGGCTCATTACTCAGGGCTTGTGGCAAAGCCATGATTTAACTCCAAAATGAGTGCCATAAATCACTCTGCTGAGGCATGTTTTTATTTCTGTAGAATGAAAAAACTTGACAATTGAGCCTTATTTCAAGGTCCCACTGAAGGGCTCTCATCCCTTTTAATTCAGCGCGCTCTATGCACATATGTGCACTGTGTATGAAATGAGTGTGGTGTGAAATGTGAATAGCACACTCAGTGAAATACATATACATTTGATCACACAATGGGGTGAGTAACAAGAAAGCAGTTCTGATCTCACTGACTGAATGTAAAATCCATTTGTCAGCTATTCAATAAGATGAGTGCTGGAGATATTTAACAATTTGCTTTGGTGGTGTGCATTTTCTAATTTATTGGATGCTTGCTTCTTTCATGAAAGTAAATTATGTATCATTAATCTTTCTAGGAGACTGGTGTCATAGAGTTAATTTAGTGATTATTTTCTCAAATAATATACCTGCTATGAAAGTACTGTTTGATCAATATAGGAAATTAATCAGGTATGCCAATGAATTTATGTGTGTATATATCTAATATGCACCCCTCCAAACTTCACCTCCACTCCTAAGGGCATTCAAATATATTTTGGGGTGAAATCTTTAATTTAAACATCTTCCAGAATTAAATGTTGGTAGAAGTTGAGATTTACAGTGGGATAGAAGCTGAGCTGATTGATCACTCACTCCATGCCCGGCAAATGGTGGGGGCTGGACACTGATCACTCCTCCACCACACAGCCTTCTAAATGGTGGGAATTAGGCCCTGTTTGCTCCCTTACCACCAACACCACAGAACAATAGGCACTGAGCTCCAAGAAGCTGGATTCTTGAACCTGTGTGGAGCTCAGTATAGGATCAGGGCTTTTGTTACTACACAAGGGTGTAAAGCCCCCAGTTCGGTAAAGTTTTTAAGTACACGTTTTAACCCTTTTGAAGTCAATGAGACTCAGTTACATGCTTCAAGTTTAAAGGCACATGTAAATGCTTTCCTGAATAGAGAGAGACTTAAGCACACACTTAAGTGCTACCTGGCATCAGGGCCCGACGTAGTAGACTCACCTGGGCTCAGTGACTCCCAGGCCTCTGAGGAATATTTGTCCTTCAATCTTGGTCTACATGTACTAGCAATGAAGAGGAAGTGGGAAGTCTAGGGGAGTCTTATAGAAGCCAGTATTTACTGAGAGGCTAGCGGTGGCTTAGATAAAGTAAGCCCCCACCCCGATCTTTCACCCTTCCTAAACTTGAAGATTTTTTTGAGATTTAAAAAAAGACGTGTTCATCTTATGTTTTTCTTCCCACTTTCACTGCTGCCTCTACACATGCTGGTTCCAAGTGGGACTGGACAAGAAACTAACAAAGTTTTCCAAGCGATGCTGCCCTTACCATGTTTCTAGACTAATGGGATGTTTTGCTTAAAAATCTGCTGTCCGGAGGTGGTGGAGGAATTAACCACTTGTGTAATTCCATGGAAGTAAAATGTTAGTGAACACCTGCCCTGTTACCAGGGCTGGCTCTAGGGTGACCAGACGTCCTGATAAAATTGGGACAGTCCCGATTTTTAGTTCTTTGTCCCGTGTACCGACCGATGCACGGTTGGGACCCATTTGTCCCAATGTTGCAGCTTCGGCCACTCCGGCAGGTTTTTTTTTTTTTTTTTTTTTTTGCTTCCCCCATGTGTCCTGACATTTTGTCCCTTACATCTGGTCACGCTAGCCGACTGTAGGATTTTTGCTGCCCCAAACAAAAAAAATTTTGGCCGCCCCCACTTTTTATTCGTGCCCCCTTCTGCCCCTGGCTCCACCCCTTCCACAAATCCCCCCCCCCCCCCCCGGGCGTGCCGCATTTCCCATCCCCATTGCTTCCTGCAGCTCCCCTCCCCCCCGTAACCTCCTGCCCTAGCTCACCTCCGCTCCGCCTGCTCCCCTGCTCCCCGGAGCCGCCGCTCCGCTTCTCCCCCCTCCCGCTCAGGCGAGGGAGAGGCAGCGCGTTCGGGGGAGCAGGCGGAGCGGAGGTGGGGAGCGCAGGAAGCAACGGGGGGGGCGGGGTAGAGGAACCGCTCCCCGCCCCAGCTCACCTCTACCTCCACCACTGCTGCCGCCTCCCCTGGGCGCGCCGCCTCTCGGCTTCTCCTCCCTCCCACCAAGGGGGAAGAAGCGGAGCTGCGGCGGCGCGCTCAGGCGAGCTGGGGCGGCGGGGTCTCATTTCTAGGGGCGACATGGCCGGCACCGGAATGCCGCCCCTAGACATGTGCCGCCCCAAGCACCTGCTTGTTTTGCTGGTGCCTAGAGCCGGCCCTGCCTATTACCCTGCTTTATACCGGTGCTCCTACTAGTGCTAGTAAGAGCAGAAGCTGTCCAGTGGGTTTATGTCATTGAATAATTTGGTCCAAGAAGTTCAGAAAGTGTCTTAATGTTTGGGTTGTCATATGAAGCTGATTTTTGAACTTTTGAGGTTCGCCCATTACTAAAGCTAATATGTCCCAGAGAAAGCTGCCCTCTCTGTGACCTTGTGTGAGTTTACAATGTCTGATATTCTATTTTGATTCTTACATCACTTTGGTGTTTGGGTGTCTTTGGCCTGGACACCCTAAAGAAGTGACTCCAACTTTCTTCTCTAACTTTAATTTTACAGAAACCTATTTTTCGCTCCAACTAGCTGGCCTCTTGTAGATTGCTTTCTAACAGTAACCTGGGATCACTGTAGCCTATTATCCTAGAGGATCAGAAGACATGTTTTATGTGATAGTTTTTTTAAATCTTATATCATCCATGGTAATCAGATAATCTACACAGAGAGCTGTAGTGCAGAGGGTTATTTCATTATTCAAGCCTAGCTTAAAACTTGGTTTAACTCACATGAGAAATGACAGAGGATAAAAAAAAACTTGTGTATGACATTGAGATCTGTAGGTGACAGGTGCTATGTACCTGCCACCTGTCAATCACATCTAGCCCGGAAGGAGGAAGACTTTGGAATGGATATATGTGAGACAGTCAGTAATTGGCTCCAACCCTCCCTCCTGCCATGTGGCCTTGATGGAAGTCTGCAGAGAGGAGCCAGCTGGTGGCGGCAGAAGCAGTCAAAGCAGGGACCTTTGGATCTCTGGACATTCTCTGTCAAAATGGTAAAATGTTCTCTGACTTTCTCTGCCCTGTGCTGATAGGCTGTTTGCTCCAACCTTTCCCCCTCCCTTTGCCCAGTCTCTTCACCTCAGCTTCACATCTGCCCTTCCCACCCTTTCCTTTCCTGCGATGCCCCATTACTCTCCTCTTCCCTTTTCTTCCATTTGGCTGATCCCTACCTAAGTAACCTTCCCCACCTTCCCTCTGCAAAATCAGGAAACTAACCTGCCATTTGCAGTCATCACATAGTCCATCCCGCTTCTGTGTTACATGTAAACCCTGTGAAACTCTTCTCCTTTTTTACACTTTTTTGTTTTATTATGCGGGAATTTAGTTTCATTTTGTTTTATCACCCAGGGGAAAATCGGAGGGTCCTGCCTCCAGCGGGGATAAAATGAAATAAAACTAAGTTCCTGAAAAATTCCAACGAGGAGGGGAAGGGGGGACTGGAGATCGAACCTGCCCCAACCCACTGCAGAGGTGAGGTGCTGGGGTGTTGGAGAGCAAGCCCACCCTGGCCGGGTCAGGAGGTGAGGCCCCGGGGGATGGAGATTTGGAGACTGAGCCCACACTACAGTTACCCCACAACAGCAGTTGCTGTCCTGTGGGGCTGGCCGGCCCCAGCTCTGGGTGTTGCAGCCTGGCACATGAAGTTTCAGTGCCTGTCAGGTTTGGCCTGCCCAGGCCTCTGTTGTAATGGCGGTGCAATTCTGTGTGACAGGTTGCAACGCCTGGAGCAGGGAGCCAAGCCCAGCCAGCAGGAGCCACCACCACTTTTAGTTTTATATAATGCTGTGATATTTCACAAGTGCAAAATATACGGGTCTGTAGTTGTACCCCTCCCCCATCTTGCATCTGCCTTGTCTATTTAGACAATATTGTCTCATTATTTTCTTGTGTTCCTTCATCTGCCTGTATTCACCTGTTGTCTCTTCTCTTATGTTAGATTGTAAGCATTTTGGAGCAGGGCTTCTGTTTGTTCTGTATGTACAGTGCCTAGCACAATGCGACCCTGGTCCCTGCCTGGGGCTCTAGGCACTACAAAAATACAAATAATTAATCATAATTTTAACTTTCTCTTCCCTTCCCTTAGTTGAGTGGTTGGTAGTTGAGGATTTAATCATCACGAATGTATAGCCATGTTTCCCCTGACATTAGTCTGTCCTTTATGTACTCGCCCTGTCCAGCTACATGTATTCTGGTGACAAGGGAAGATTTGATGAAGAGAAGGATACAGCTTGCAAAACATGTATTCAGCCATTTCCAAAAACTTCTGTGTTGTCAAAAGTTAGATTGGTGACGTGCTACATAAGGTCAACTCTCCTGTATGAATTTGAGAGCTAGACACTTTTTAAAAAAACACCGAGAGAAGACTCGGAGCATTCCAGTTTTGGTGTTAGAGAAGAAGGTTAAAAATTAGTTGGATAGCCAAAACTATGACTGGAAAGAAGATGAGAAGGATGAATTTAAAAAGAGCACAATTACTTTGAGAACCTAGGTAAAACAATAACCTCTTTTTGTGGACACATAGCTTGCCAATCACAGAGCATCTTGCTTCCAGAACTCATATTCTCAGGCAAGATCGCAGGCAACCCAGGAAGTGGAAGAAAAAGAAACTGTTATGTTGGAAATACCAGCAAGACTGGAATTCAGAGGAGAGCGGAAGTTTACAACTCTGTCATGACTGCAAAAGATGGAAGGTGGCAGGTGACAACATGCTCATTGGAGCTGCCACTTGTAGAAGAAGAATGGAACCATAGCACTACCATCACTAAGATCTAGGAGACCTTTGTTTCCCATGTTTATAAGTAATAAAGTCGCATTCCATTCGTGGCATTATGACATGGAGCCAAATTCTCTGCTGCTACAACTCCACTGAAGTCGACAGTGTTACATCAGCACAAAGTTTGGCCCATTATAGTTAGAGGCCTGTAAACCTGCCCCACACTTCCATGATCAGGCCCCTATGGTTCAGTCTAGACAGGAAAAGTGTGAAGGAAAATGTATATCAATTTAGTAGTTCAAAGCCTGATCCTGTGCCCGATAGAGTAAATATGAATTTTACCCTTGACTTTGTCAGCATCAAGCTTTTATTAAGACACTGCCATTTAGATATTTTAAAAACCCTTCATACTTCCTTTATACCTATACTTTATACCTGAATCACATTTAATTTTGTCTATAATACAGCTGGGGGGGGTGTCATAAAATGTAGAAATTAGAGATTAAAAGGCCTATTAAGTCTAGCGATGGACCTAACCCAATAATCTCAGATCCAAAGCCCCAGATCTGTGTGTTATGTATGGGTAGGGGTGTTGAAATCTGTGTCAGAACTTTGTGACTTGATCTCATTTCTAAGTAAGCTCTTTTTTTGGGGTGCAGTATAGAATTGTCCCCTTCAATACAGACTCCAGGATTCTGAACCAGCATAAGTTTAAATGTCTCAAGCTATTGGGCTTCCACTACTTACAAATAGGAAAAATCTATATTCAAAGCCATACACATTTAACCAGGTTTAAAGCTAGCAAAGCAGAGGGAATATAAAGAAACAACCTCAAACATGGTTTATGTCTAGTTAATCACATAGCTCTAGGAATAGAGACCCATGTCTTTTCAAACTCCCCAGCCTTCCCCCTCAGGCAGTATGAGATCTCCTCTAAATTTGCTATTTCACTCACACGGGAGTTACCATTATTCAGCTTAGATTCAATTTACAGGCAAGCTTCCAATTTTTCAAAATAATCCTTTCAGCAACTGCAGAAATGCTCTTGGCAACAGCTGTTTCTGGGGCTTAGTTAAATTTGTGGTTTTTGGTATTAGCTCCAGAATAAGAAAACTCCACAAGTCACCTGGGACAACTTCATCTAAAATCGGGTTCAGCCATCAGCTAACATCTCCTTGATGATGATACCTTTCTCCTAAAGGATCTCAGAGCGTTTTATCTGGGTGGAAAATGAGTGTGAGATCAGATTCAAGCCATTAGACATGTAGTGTTGCTGTTTTCTTTTAGTCAACTGATGTCTATCAAAAACAGATGTACAGTTTGATTTTAATTTCATCACTGACTCTAACACATGGAGCACAGTGCTCCAACCCAACTTTATCTTGTTATGCCAATTTCTGCCTGTTTAGTAAAGGACCATTTCCTTCTGTATCAATTAATTGTAACTGCAAACAAGTACCCTTGTATTTTTCAGGGACCTGTAGGCATCCTATAATGTTTATCTATCCTTACCATGCCTGTAGTTTTGAAAAAGTACACCCATTTCTATTTATATTAGCAATTCTGTATTTCCCAAATTTCTGATACTATATCACCTGTCTCAGTTTCTATCATCATGTTTACATTAACCCAGCATGGAGCAATAGGTGCTCAGATCCCATGGTGCCAGACAATCTTATAGAAACCTGGAAGGTTAGATTTGATTACTAGTGTTTTGGTTGTGTGCTACAAACAGTTCTGAGGGGTGGTGGTATGGGAGAATTAAATTTGACATTACTGCAGTCAACCATTTTGTGTGCCCAGCCACTGCTAGCTGAAAACCATGTACCACATAGCTAGAAAAAAACGTTAGGGCTCTGAGAGGCAAGGCCAAATAGCTGCATGATTGCAGTTTTGCTAGTCAGAATGGGAGGACGAGACAGTGAGTTTAAGAATTCCATAAGAATGTAAGGGGGTGTTTGGGTAGTCAATGTTGGTTTTAAAGTGCCCCTGACATATACGTTTTATAGTTCTTAGACTAAAAATACTAGAAATGCTTTGGTGATAAAATTGAGTAATATGTTGATACTAGAAGAATTGGTGACCCACTAGGAGTCACCTTGAGTTACAGCTAACTTAAACAAAGCACATAAAAGCGTAAGCAAAAGAATACACACTGTGGGGCAATCCGAGGGAGCTTTTCTTCAGGCAAGGAGCTGACACCTAAACTTCCCATCATCTGGACAGAAGGAGGGCCCCCGGGAGCATGGGTGGTAATCACTCAAAACCATCTCATACTTTTTGGGTAACTATAATGTTTGGGGTGCTCTGAACTTATTGCTATAGAATATATGTGTGTGTGTGCTTGAGACATAATAAAAGTTTTAGGTGAAAGCACTCTGGTTTGTATCAATCATTTATCAAATGGAAGAGCTGTGTTCCCATTGATTTCTTCCTGACACTACCTGGAGAGAAACAGTAAAGTTACCACTGCTTTGGGGTCAGAAAACCCTGGGTAACAGTGGTATAAACTTCCAGCAATCACATTATGAATTGCCACAGTGTTTGTGAGCGGTTTCTCCATATTCACGTTTCTGGTACCATGCTTTATACTCTTAGGGGAAAATGGCTTCCTCTAATTGAATTGCATTCTCTACTCTGCTGCATATCCTGTCTTACCACAGCTCCTGCACTTCCATTCTTGGATTTGCTAGATGCTCTGCTCTTCCCGAGAAATAGAAACACAGATCCCTCTTGATTTCTGAGTTCCTCTTGGATGTAAAGACCCCTGTGTCTTTCTTGGCTCTGGACTGGGCATTCCTTTTTGCATGCGGCATGGTGGCAAAGGTGCTCCCTCGAACTGCTGGATCTTTCTCTTGGGGGATACAAATATTGACACAATAGCCTCTGATGCACATTAGGGTTCTAGTTTGTCAGTGATACTCATCTGCCCCTCTGATCCCATGTACAAAATAATCCCTGAAGGCTTCTCACAAATGCTTACCAAAATAACAAGCCACAGGCAGCTTTTTGGACCTGAACCAACCATCTGAAGTGAATGGGAGTCTTTCCATTAACTTCAGTGGGCTTTGGATCAGGCCCTTTAAGATTAGCATGGAAATCTATGTGCTGCTGCTTCTCATTTCATTGCTTTTAAAAGTGAAAGTTACATTTTTTCTCAGACAGGAAATTTGATGATGGGTGCAGTGCTGTTTTGGCACTTCTGTCAAATCCTCATAGTTTATTTAATCCATTCCTTGAAGGAGACCAGTGGGCCTGATTCAAAGTCCACTGAAGTCAGTTGAAAGATTCCCATTGAATTCAATGACTGTGGGATCAGGAGGACTGAGTTAGGAAAATGGATCTTTCCTTGTGAATGTCTTCGGTACCATTAGTGTAAATATACTGCTGTGGCATTGTCCACAGTTGTCAAAATCCTCACCTCTCTCATACATTTTCCCATGAGTGGCCAGTTTGACCTTTCTCTTCTGTTCATTTTTTTAACTAGAGGTCTCATCCTTTACTGCAGCTGTACTGCTGTTTTCAAAAGGGTCTCATTCTCATGCCTTGTGGTTTTCTTGTCACAGCTCCGTAAATTCAGTCAGCTGATCATGCATTTATGATATTGCAATGACTTCAATGAGCTCAGAATAACAACAAAAAGAAAATAACCACCAAAATCATCCAGTTCAAGCAGAGATTCTGCCACTGACTTACTTTGGGAAAGTGGCTTAACCCCACTGCGGCTCAGTTTCCTTATATGTAAATGAGTAAAACATTTGCCTACCTCCCACGCAAGGTTATACAGCTTCGAAGTTAGAGGTGGACAAGTCCAGGTATGCTGTATTGTTTATCCCCTTCTAGCCAGTTCTCCTTACATTATATTCTCAATATTCTCTTGAAATTACTCAAATGATAGGGCTTCTACGTATCCCTTGAAGAAACTATCCCATGGTTTAATAGACTCTCATTATTTGGATATTTTCCTCAGAGTCAGCCTACATTTTCCTAAAATTAAGGTACTATTGCCCGTAATAACTTTAGTATCATTAGTAGATCGTTAGTATCAAAGATCCTTGCATCCAGGAGGGAATCCCTGCATAAACTGTTCTGACCCCAATGTACTCAAAATTAGACATGGGTCAAACGGAAACCTCCAGACCCTGAACACCCGAAAACTTTAGATGGATGTTGGGATTTAGAGGGGGTTTGAAATCTAGATCAGAATTTTGTGGGTCAAGCCATTTCTGCTCAAAATTCTTTACACCTCTCTGCTCTTTTAATCTTCAATGGACTTGACTGCAAACACAGTCAGCTTATTACAGGTGACTGACCTTCAGGGAAAATTTTCCCTGGGCATTTTGCTGGGAAATAATGTTAAATTCACTCTTCCAGCGCATAAAGTGAGGTGACATCTGTGTCTGCAAGACTGGGTGATGATTTCCACCAGGCAACACGGCAATATGGAAGCTGCTGCTCAGCTGAGTGGCTTTTAATTGTTCTGAATGGAGCAGCTGTGTGTGCTACAGAGGCTGAGGAAAATGGCCTCTGTAGTGTGTGTTACTGCAAACCTTTCTAAAGCCTCCCAGCATTGCTGGGATTTAGAGTCTGAATTGTGTTCTCGGTGCCTCCTACAATCACTCTCATGCCCTGTGTTTTGCCCAGGCCTCTTTATTTAATGCTCCATCTGCCCCTGTGGCTTTTGTCATGTTATCACTCATTACAATAGGCTTCAGTTTCCAATGTTCTAAGCATCTAAGAATCTTTCCTGAAAACTCTTCAGCCTCCACTTCCATCACTTATTGACTATGAGCAGTGTTTACAACCTGCCTTATGCCAGATTCTTTACTTTTGTAAACTCTGTGTGTCAGGTGCAGAGCTGGCCAGGAATTTTCCCTTGGAATTATTTTCCAGAGGGAAATGAAATACCATAACATTGAAATTTGCTGCCAGAAAATCTTGACCTTGCCAAAAAAATGTGGATTTTTTTGTTGGTAAAATCTAAATGAGATATTTAGTTTCAGGACACATCTATCCCAATTTGAATATTTCATTTTGTTGAACAGACCCAGAATGTTTAATTTTGAATGAGTTCTATAAAACATTAAACTGCATTTCTTTATCAGCTTACTGCCTTATAGGAGTTGTAGTTCAGGCCCCCATTTTCTCCTACAGGCCAAGCTCCCTGGAGGACTAAATCTCCCATAATACAGTCTAGGTTTCCCTCAGACCAAAGTCTGTGTGGTGCATCATGGATGTTGCATGTCACTGGGGAGATGTAATCCTGTCAATGAATTTGACTTATAGGGAAGAAAGGGAGCATCAGACACCTGAAATATAACTCCCATGAGGCAGCGGTCATGACAAAAAATACAGTTTAATGTTTAAATGAAGTTCTGGGTCACTCCAACAAACTGAAATTAAACATTTTAATTTTGAGAATGTCTGTTAGATTGTTTCATTTCAATTGAAAAACAAAATGTTTTGCCATTTTCTAATATAATTGTTTTTCTTTTCTGTAAAAAATGTAGGAATTTCAACTTTGTCCCAATTTGGGTTGAAATGTCAGAATTTCCTGTGGAAAGGAAGTTGAAAGTTTTGCTCAATTCTAATCAGGGCTGCCTAACCGATGTGCTTTGATAAAACTCCATGCACACTGTGGTGCTGTATAGAAGTGGGTGAATTATCACTTTAAAATGGGGAGACATTGATGTTGAGGCAAATCTGAGCATTTAGGCCCAGATATTGGATAACTCCAAGGGGAAGGAATTCTCATCTCTATTCCATGTCTGCTTCGGGGGCGCCTTCCCTTTGTAGGTGATAACGGCTGGTAAATTGACATAGCAGCAAATCCCCACTGGAAGACAATATGCCAATTCCCTCCGGGAAGTGGCCCCTGCAGTGTGAAAGTGGGAAGGGTATTTATACCATGTGGGGGTATATTACAGAAGCTATGTAGAGTAGTGTAGCAAAACTGCATTGATTCTGCTGTTTGCAGAAATCTCTATATTCACACCTCTCTGGGGATGGGAGGCAGGCTTTGCTTCTTGTAGTAGAAGAAAAGTACTTGGCCATATTTTTTCCTCCCTATGCTGCAGTCTGTGCATTTAATATCTTCTTTCCTCCCAGATTGTCTTCTTCAGAGCTGCTGAGAGGTTTGTAAGGCATAGGGCAGCTAGATGCAATTGTAGGTGTCCTTGGTGGGTTATAAACATTGCAGTCATTGCCAGAGTTTGAAGGAGAAAATCTTTAACCTGTTCTTTTGCTGAATATTGTTTTATGGCCATTTAAAAATAGATTGTAATGAGGATAAGGATTCTTCAGCAAGCAGGCTAAGCTGTAGCTCAGGGTTGTACGTGTTACAGCTGTGCAGATTTGTTAATTTGTTAATTATACTTCCATAATTAATACATTCATAAAGCCAACATTCATGTGCAAAGTTGAGGGAGTTGTATGCGTTTACATGGCCAATGACAATTTCACAGTGTGTGTAACAGCTGATTTGTAAGTTACTGATGTTCAAAGTGTGTATGTTATAAAGCTTCATTGTGGGAATTTATTAACACATTAAAGCTTATGATTCGGGCTGTCAATCGATTAAAAAAATTAATCACATGATTAATCACGCTGTTAATAATAGAATAGCATTTATTTAAATATTTTTGCATGTTTTCTACATTTTCAAATACATTGATTACAATTACAACACAATACAAAGTGCACAGTGCTCACTTTATATTTTTTATTACAAACATTTGCACTGTAAAAAAGAAACTTCAATTCACCTCACTGAAGTACTGTAGTGCAATCTCTTTATCATGAAAGTTGAACTTACAAATGTAGAATATGTAAAAAAGAATAACTGCACTTAACAATAAAACAATGGAAAACTTTAGCGCCTACAAGTCCACTCAGTTCTACTTCTTGTTCAGCCAGTCACTCGGACAAACAAGCATTCAGTATTGGGGGATGAAAGGGGAGGGGGGAAGTAAGCAATGACTTGTGCAGGAGGAGAGTCTGGGAGGACAGGGAGTGACAGTGGGGAGGAGCAAGCAATAACTTGTGCAGGAGGAGGGTGAGGGAGGTGTCTTGCTGCTGGTTCTGGAAGGATGGTTTCTGATACTGGACTCGCCTCCTTTCACTGAGCTAGGTGGGCTCCCTTCAGCTGAGTGTGCACTTGTTTGCAAAGGAGGGTGGATTTTTACCTCAGGGACTCATCATACTGCAGGGGAGGAGAGGGCTGGTGCAGGGACACTGAGCTTGTCAGGCCCATGTTCTCTGTGGGGTTCCCCCTGAGGGGCCAGCTGGGAACAATAGAGCGTGGGCCGGCTAGGATGACGATATGTCCCATTTTGGCCAGGACAGTGCCCTTTTTCAGCTCTCTACTGGCCGTCCCTGCTTTTTCGCCAAAACTGGGCATTTGTCCCAGCTGCAAGGCAGAGCAGAGAGTGGCGGCTGCTGCCCAGGGGTCAGCTGAAGGCAGCACTGCCCACCAGCAGGAAACCAGAGAAATTTGCTGCTGGCCAGAAGTGCTGGCTTCAGAACTGACCCCTGGGCAGAACAGAACTTGGCGAGGGAGGGAGGAGGGAAATCAGCCTCAGATGGGGGGAAGTATAGAGCTGTGGGGGAATCAGGCTCAGCCGGGGGAGGTGTGGAGCTGGAGGAGAGGGAATCAGGCTCAGCTGGGGGAGATGCGGAGCTGGGGGGAGCAGTTCAGCCCCAGCTGTGGGTGGCATGGAGTTCAGGGGTGGGGGTCAGCCCCGGAGCTTGGGGGTCAGCCCCAGCTGTGAGCAGCACAGGGTGCGGGGCCTCAGGTGAGTCCCTAGCTGTCCTGTTTTTACTTAAGAAATATGGTCACCCTGGGACAGGGGATGTCAAGATCGTTACTTCTCCACTGGAGCCAGGATGAGAACCATGTCTTTCTCAACCCAGGGTTTGGCAACCCTTGGCACTCAGCCCATCAGGGTAAGCTCCCTGGAGGGCCGGGCCGGTTTGTTTACCTGCTGCATCCTCAGGTTCGGCCGATCGCAGCCCCCACTGGCCGCAGTTTGCTGTTCCAGGCCAATGGGGACTGCGGGAAGCAGCGGCCAGCACATCCCTCAGCCCGTGCCACTTCCCACAGTCCCCGTTGGCCTGGAGCGGCGAATCGCGGCCAGTGGAAGCTGCGATCAGCCGAACCTGCAGACGCAGCAGGTAAACAAACCGGCCCGGCCAGCCAGGCAGCTTACCCTGGCGGGCTGGAAGCCAAAAGTTGCCAATCCCTGCTCTAGCCTCTTCTCTTCCAGCCCTCCGGTGGTGGCTTGCATTACTGCGCCTGACCGGACATAGGTTCTCTACAGCAGCTGATGCTGCCCTCCTGCTCAGAGGGTCTGCGATTAGTGCACATAAAAAAATATTAACACGTGAATTGTGTTGTGTGTTAATCGCACACGTTAACGGTGTTTAATTAACAGCCCTACTTATGATGCAAAAATCTGTGTTTGATAGTGCAATCACATGTGTATTCTTAAAGTACACAGGTCAAACTTAACTGACAGTCATATAAAATTCCTACTCCCCAAGTTTTAATACCCAGCTTAAAAATCATGAGGGGATTGTAACAGACTTATGGGCAGAGTGGACATTGTGTGTGTGTGTGTGTGTGTGTGTTTGTGGGTCTGACCCTTCCCATTTAGAAGGTGGGGACCAATTATCTTCCATGGCTCCATATCTCCCCCACCTCAAATATCACAGAACACTCTTTGTGAAAACGCTCAGAAGCTTAATACAGCTGGAGTCTGCACTAAGTGTAATATAGAGTCCCCTTCACTCTGGGCAGACCCCCTAAGCTGAGGACAGCCACAGAACTGTGTGAATAACTCACTTTTTTGGTTTGCTGACCAAGCAGAAAAAGCATATAATTTTGTTTGGGCTGAACAAAATACTTCATTTCGTTTCAATTTTTAACCTCACAGCAATTTTATTTAAAAAGTAAAATTCTAAATGGAATCATTTGAATAAAAAAAATCAAAACATTTGATTTTTTTTTCTGAATGTTTTTTCCAATGAAACCAATTCATCAAATTCAGCATCAAGCTGTGACAGGTTTTGGTGCATTCGTCAGTTAAAAAGTTTTTTGTCAGAAAAATGTCACCCAGTTCTAGCCACTTGCTCTCATGGTACCAGTCCATAAGAATTGTGCTCTTGAGCTTGAGGCAGGGCTGTAGTGGGCCAGGGGCTCTGTGCCTCAGGAGGGATATGCATGGATCATGTGACATCTGTGGTCTAAAGATCCATTTTTCCATTGAAAAGCAAATCTCACCCTCTAAAGGAAGAATATGGAGAACATTCTCCAAGGGGAACATCATGCAGCCCACCCATCCTCCACCCTCTGGCCCATGGGAGGATTCAAATGGGTTCTATAATATGTATTGTATTTGTGAGTTTGGTTTAGATAAAAGCAGCTTTAAATCCCAGATTGCAGCCCCTCTGCCAGCAGAACTCCATTTGACTTCAATGGGAACTTAATGCAGAGAGCACTACACAATCATGCCTGCAGTTGGCAAACAAATGAGAGTTGTATTTGAAATGTGACTGGTAAATGGCTATGGATTTAATAGAGATGCGCCCAAGGCTTGAAAAATGGAAGGAAGTTCTTGCAGTTAAGGGACTGGTCTACAACTCAGAAAAATCTGGATTCAATTACCTACTCTGGTGCAGGCATTCTGTGTTAGTCACTTACCATCAGTGTGACTGTCACATTTGGGGTTAAACCCAGACCAGGGAGAGTTTGTGTCACCACTTGTCCTGTAACCCTGAGTGCCTTTAAAATGCTTTGCTGCTGTAGTTCCCTGTGTGGATGTTCCCAGCCATCATGCAAGCATGCACTGAGTGTCTGTGTTAAGCCACCCTGGTTCAGCAACTGACTTCAGCAGCCTGCTTGCTACTCCACAGCCATATTCTGGTCTCCACTAGACTTGTCTAGTAGTAACCAAGTGACCCAATATACCCTCAGCTCTGAATTTCCCCAAAATCATCTACCTTGAAATGTCCAGCCCTCTCCTGGAACGTTCAGAGAAATAATAATTGTCCTTAAAGACAAATAATTTTGTCTTTAAAGAGACAAAAGCACAGCAGCTTGTTGCTTTAACTGCAGTTAATAATCACTTTCATTCAAACACAGTACTAGGTTGATTTAGAATAAAAATAAAACATTTATTTAATCAAAAAGAGAGAACATAAGAATGGACCTACTGGGTCAGACCGAAGGTCCATCTCGCCCGTATCCTGTCTTCCAACAGTGGCCAGTGCCAGGTGCTCCAGAGGGAATGAACAGAGCAGGTAATAATTAAGTGATCCATCCCCTGTTGCTCATTTCCAGCTTCTGGCAAACAGAGGCTAGGGACACCATTCCTGCCCATCCTGATTAATAGCCATTGATAGACCTATCCTCCATGAACTTATCTAGTTTTTTTTTAACCCTGTTATAGTCTTGGCCTTCACAACATCCTCTGGCAAGGAGTTCCACAGGTTGACTGTGCGTTGTGTGAAGAAATACTTCCTTTTATTTGTTTTAAACTTGCTGCCTATTAATTTCATTTGTGACCCCTAGTTCTTGTGTTATGAGAAGTAGTAAACAACACTTCCTTATCTACTTTCTCTACACCAGTCATGATTTTATAGACCTCAATCATATCTCCCCTTAGCCATCTCTTTTCCAAGCTGAAAAGTCCCAGTCTTATTAATCTCTCCTTATATGAAAGCCATTCCATATCCCTAATAATTTTTGTTGACCTTCTCTGAACCCTTTCCAATTCCAATAGATCTTTTTTGAGATGGGGCGACCACATCTGCACACAGTATTCAAGATGTGGGTGTACCATGGACTTATATAGAGGCAACATGATATTTTCTGTCCTATTATTTATCCCTTTCTTAATTATTCCCAGCATTCTGTTTGCTTTTTTGACTGCTGCTGCACATTGAGTGGATGTTTTCAGAAAACTATCCACAATGAGTCCAAGATCTCTCTCTTGAGTGGTAACAGCTAATTTAGACCTCATTGTTTTATATGTATAGTTGGGATTATGCTTTTCAATGTGCATTACTTTGCATTTATCAACATTAAATTTCATCTGCCATTTTGTTGCCCAGTCACCCCTTTTTAAGAGATCTTTTTGTAGCTCTTTGTAGTCTGCCTGGGTCTTTAACTATCTTTAGTAGTTTTGTATCATCTGCAAATTTTGCCATGTCACTGTTTATCCCTTTTTCCAGATCATTTATCAATATGTTGAATAGGACTGGTCCCAGAACAGACTCCTGGGGGACACCACTATTTACCTCTCTCCATTCTGAAAACTGACCATTTATACCTACGTTCCTATCTTTTATCCAGTAACCAACCCATGAGAGCACCTTCCCGCTAATCCTCTGGCAGCTTACTTTGCATAAGAGCCTTTGGTGAGGGACCTTGTCAAAGGGTTTCTGAAAATCTAAGTACAATATGTCCACTGGATCCCCTTGGTCCACATGCTTCTTGACTCCCTCAAAGAATTCTAGTAGATTGGTGAAACATGATTTCCCTTTACTAAAACCATGTTGACTCCTCTTCAGCTAATTATGTTAATCTATATGTCTAGCAATATGCTTCTTTATTATAGTTTCAACCAGTTTGCCCAGTACTGAAGTCAGGCTTCCAGGCCTGTAAATAAAAGAGAGGTTTTAAGTGAGTTGAAGTATAAGAGCTAAAGTCAGAAATGGTTACAAACATATAAAAGAGAAAACATGCATCAAAAAGTCAAAAAAATTATCTAGCAAGATACAGTCTTTGTTCAGGATGGTTGTTCTCTTGCTCACCATCGTCTTTCCAGCTTTCTACTGATTGGGCTGGCCAGGACCCATCACCGAGACCAAATCACTTGGTTTCTTTGTCTCCTTAAGGTGAGGGATCCCTTGAGGTTCTTTCCACCCTCTCTTTATAGTTCAGTGAAATGTATTCTTCTGAAGGGTACCGCTAAATAAAGTACATTAGTTCCTGCTAAGTAAAGGAGCCATGAGAGCTGGAAGATAAGGCTCCATGCTGGTTCCTCCCGCACTGATGGTTGGTACTATGCTGATGATCTCTTCCTGCTGCAACCTCAGATACAAATGAATAGCCTGGTGAATTTGGGCCACACCTGGTATGAGGTGTCAAGCTCTTTCCTTTGTCTGGAGAAAACCTGTTTATCAACTCCACTTGACATTCCCCATAGAAACACCTTTTAGTCATAGACTTGTTAAAGCATGAAATTACTGAGTATCCATAATTTCACATACAGCATTGTAACATGTATTTTCCAATTATATTAGTGACACTGACCAGGGTGGTGGTAGTTTTCAAAGGCATATTTTGTATGAAAATCTTTGCAGTAATGTGTAGGGTGGAAATACAGGGGTTCCTAGGGTCACAGTACCCTATTTCTAAAATTGAGATATTATGTTCTCCTGCCATTTAGGGTGTGAAAATGAATTAATATTTGGGAGGTGTTCAGATTCTATGGTGGTGGAAGTCACAGAAATACCATGACAGGTAGAAGTTATGGTACAGTTGACACACATATTGGCCAAAAAAGAGAGTCAGAGCCCCATAAAACGTTATATGTTTTGAGATTTATAACTATTTACAACTTCAAAAAGAAAAGTGACTTAGATAATCTTTGGTTATCTGACCTTGTGTACGTGCCACTAGTTAAACTTGCAAGGATAAACATACAAAGATGATCCATCCTCATGTTCCAGAACGTAAACCAATTAAAAGATGAGAGATTTTCCCTCAGGACATAGTACTGGACAGTTATGCACATTATGGAAGTTTTAGGCCTCCTTCTGAAGCATTGATGACTGTGGGAGACAGGATGCTGGACTAGATGCGATCTGTTGCAATATGGCAAGTCCTATGTAGAGCTGAAATAAATATTAGTGTGTAAAATAAATCAGCAGCCCTGATCTGAATTGTTTATGTCAGGTTAAAGAAATCCTTCTTTTCAGTTCTGTATTATTATTATTTTATTTTATTATTATTTATTATTAGATTATTATTATAAGGAAGTAATGCATTTTAGAGAATGAAAAATAGGAACTGAGCTTCTGAATTCATCCTTTTACTGCTCACATTATCTAAAGATAGGTTTCAGAGTAGCAGCCGTGTTAGTCTATATTCGCAAAAAGAAAAGGATTACGTGTGGCACCTTAGAGACTAACAAATTTATTTGAGCATAAGCTTTTGTGAGCTACAGCTCACTTCATTGGATGCATTCAGTGGACTAAGTTGTCACTGAGGCTAAGGTTCATGTGAAATCTGGGTTCGGGTCTCGTAGCTCACAGCTGAAATGAGTTTGTTCTCTATAATCCCAGTGACCATTTCACTGCTTCTCAAACCTCCTGGGAATGTAACAGATTGGTAATGTCCAGCCTAAAAATGCAATAGCAGGGGGTAGTGGAGGTCATGTTTGAGGAGCTTTGCTTTCTGGATCTAATCCAGTTTGTCCTCAGTGTACTGAGATTTAAGACTGAAGAGCAATAGCAGACCATGGGGAAGAGGAATCCAGCTATGTAGGTCAGGCATGAAATGTATTAACACAGCTGTTAACAGAGGCACAGGACTGGAAGAGCAGGTGATGATGTAGATCTAGAATAAGGTGTTAGCAGAGTAGTGTAGGAGATTGTTGAACAGTACCAGCCCATACTACATGTGCCCTTAGCCAGTGCTACACTTTTCATATGCAATAAACATAAACACCTTCTACAATTATTTGCAATGAGACGGTTCACATTCACCAGGGGATCTCAAAGTGTTTTACAGACATTAGTTAGGTAATCATCATAACCACCCCAAGAGGAAAGTGTTAAAACCATTTTGCATACACAGGGCTCGATCTTTCATAAGGCAAGCGCAGAGTTTTGTATGTTTAAGTGCAAGGTAGAAAGTGCTGAGCAGGTCAGGGAATGCATGGCATGTTGATCCTCCTTCAGTAAAAGTGAGGTTACTGAGTGGTGTAACAATTATCAGGGCCAAACGTAGCTCAAGTCTCTACAGATATCTCCATTCCCTGGCCCTTTTTTTATCCTGTGGTCTTGAGAACAAAAGCAGATGCTCAAAGTGCTTAAGACGCTCTGGTGCTCAGCACAGAGGATACATCTAGCACTTAACCTTACTTGCACACATGTGTATTCTCCATTCACACCTAACCTGGAGTGCAACAGGCTTTCAGTACCTGCCATGCAGAGTGCAAGGACTTGTCAGGTCAGCACCAGAGAAGTTAAATAATTTGCTCATAGTCACACAAGGAAACAGCAGCAGAGTCAAGAACAGAACCCAAGAGTCCTGACACCCCCGCCCCCCATTAACCGCTAAACAACATTCCCTTTAACAGAAACAGCCTGACTGTTGCAGGTTCTCCTGACTCTTAGGAGAAGAGCTTCCTGACACACTGAAAGAAGGGAAATTAAAAAACGAAGACAGTCAATTCTTAATGAGTTCTTGAATTTTCTTACTTGTGTAGCTGAAACTGGTTAACTTTACTACATATATAACAAAAAATCAAGAGCTTGACAATAATGAGACATTCATTTTATTTATCGTTTTACAAGGCAGACCAATTAGTAATGTTATGGTTGGAGAAACTCATTTTTAAGCCTTGTGTGAGGATATTATCACCAGACCCAGTCTAGCACCACCTTTATTATAGAATTAAATGTAACTTGCAGCAAATCTGTTCCCTTCAGGGCTGGGAGTGGTAATCAAAGAAGCAAGCAAAATGGGAAACTTGTTTCAGATTTACAGTCTTGGAAATTTGATCTTTAAATTAATCACACAGAGAGGAAACTGGACCCTCCTGCTGGGTTTGTGCTTCACATGGACTATCTTTTTTGTGAAATTGCCTTCTTCCTATCCACTTCAGTGAGATGAAAGGATGAAAGTCTCTTTAGCTGGTAAGACTGTATGTAACAATGTTCTTCAAAAACCACTTTACCAGGAGCCATGTCACCCTGGGCTGCAATCAGATCACTATTTACAAACAATGCAGGATTACTCTGGCTTGGTAGCTGAATTGGCAATTCAGGTGCTACAGAAAAAGGTGTTGGTGATTTAGGAGGTGGTGCTCTTCCTTCCAAGTCCATACCAGACTAAATCTCTGTCTGGTGTCACAGATCCTGCCCTACAGTGGCCTGAGACCCACAATACATTAGAGTAGCCTGGAAGCTGCTCTAAGATATGCCTGCTGGTTGTGGTCCTTGCAAAAAGGCCATCTGCTGAGGATAGTAGAAGGACAGTATGCTCTGGCCACATCCCCGTACTGCTTCTCATGCCCATCTGTGCTATGGGAAGGTGGCACAGGAGCTAGCTCAACCCTAAATCCACTGGGAACTGTCCATGCTTGAGGAAATCTGGCTGCTTTCCATGCCCTGTGTGCCACTGGTTCAGTGCTAATGGAGTGGAGAGGATGACATAATCTTGGAATCAGCAAAGGCCTCAATAGCTACTGCTGCCTTGGTGAAAAAAGATGTTTAATAGCAGAGTTTTGGACCAGGGCGGGGGCTGATGTTTACATAGTGTTGCAGTGGGAATCATTCCCACATGTAGTCCTGGTAAAAGTCTAAGTACACTGACTGAGCCTGTCTCTGATCTCAGTTTGGTATAAATCAGGAGAAATCTTTTTGAAGTCAACAGAATGATTGCTGGAATAAAACTGGTGTGGGGTCAAAATCAGGTGGTTAATAGTGCTCACTACCTCCTCATATGCACCTCAGTGGCAGGAATCTAGTGTAGAATCCCTCCCTAGAGCAGTTTTGCATATGAAAATGTCACGTAATAATACCCAAAATAACCTTCAAGGAGGCACTTTCACTCACATCAACTGGCTATATAAATCCATTTTCCTTGCTTTTGCTTTTCTCATACCATTCTAGTTAGAGATTTTTGTGCTGAACTTTAAATATTTAGAAACATCTTCCAGATGTGTCCTAAAATACAGATGGTTCTAGCAAGAGGATAGTCAGCAGCCAACTTTTGCAAGAAATCTGAATCTGGCAGACAAATCTCTTCAGAACTGCCTATGGAAAATAACAGTGGATAAATCTTGAAATCCTTAGCTGCTTTTGACACCATTCTTACTCAAACACCACTAAATGACTGCTCTGCCCAAGTAAGTACTTTTGGATTCGGCACAAGAATAGCATTTGGTTCCCATTCCCATACTCTGGACACCTGTAGGAACAGCTGGAAACAAAGAGAAGTCAACACCATAACACTGTCCGGACCAGCATCAAGTGTTGTGAGGACCACCCGAGGCCTACAGAGCAGTTTGATATCCACTGCCATCCCCCATATCAGGGAAATGTACTTAATTAGCTAAATTGAAAGTTGCCCTGGATGATACATCTAACACCCTGATCTTTAGAGAAGTCCCAAGGGATCTTGAATGATCATGAGTGACAACATCTCGCCTGGAAAATGGCACCTCTAGAACCAGCACAATTAACACTATGATTACTCATTACTGAGTCAGAGATGAGTGCAGCACCTTCTGAATCCCTAGCACCATTGCATGAACCACCTGTATTTTCCTTCATGGATTCCCATCCATATACTAGCTAGGTTTAACCTAGCTTAGCTTGTGAAATCTGAGCTCACCACCCTACGTGTCTGCTCCCCCATTGACCAAGTCAGCTTATATCTAGCTTCTCCTGCTAGCTTGAACCAACTTGCTTTAGCACCTTATGACTGAGAAAGTGCTGACCTTATCACTAAACCCTCTGATGTGATCTTTGAATAGTATGTACCACTTGCCTGCTCTTACCTTGATTCAGTATCTGAGTGTTGCCTCTTTTTAATAACTCCAGTTAACCTCAAAATAGTTTTGAAGCTCCTGATCTTGGAGCACTGGGTCAGTATGCAGACAGGTATTTGTATTTCCAAGCCCTTAGAATAATATTGCAAGAGATGAAACAATTGCAATAGTGATGCAAAACCACTCAGTTCACAGGGTCTCACATGCAACTTTCAGAAACTTCTGCCTTCTGATTGTTGTTCATTGGGATGTTCAGTGGAAATCCAGGCTGTAATATAACTGTCTGTTTTGTGTCCCAACAGATGGCTGCATGCTCCTGTCTGTGCCAAGCAGTCTTTAGGATTTCAGAACTGACAAAGGATACAGAAAGGACAAATATTTATTGAAATCACCATTTTGCAAATTGGATGTGGTTTAATAGCCTTCCAGAGCTTGTTGACTTGTGTCTTACGGTTCCTCTTGCCAAAGGAAAGGAAAATTTGCTAGTTTATCAACTGCTTGTCAACTGCTAGCTGTCACATTCCATGAAGTGAAAGAAGGCAGGTTTAGTCATGCAGATAGTGCTGCTGGAAGGTCTATATCTAAGTCAAGCATCTCTGGTAGGATTTGAACCAAGAATTCTGTGATCGCAAAGCAGTGGCTCTCGAGCATGAGCTGAAGGTGAGTCTCTCTTAACACTTTGCAGTAGTAGCCTTTGTAGTCTCTTGCTGAGCATCCTCCAGCCACTAGAATTTGAGGGTCAGATACTGATCTAAATTTCATTGCTGTAAATCCATTAGCTTCAGTGGAGTTACTCTGGATTTACACTGCTCAAAATCCAACCTAGCAACAACTGCATACTTTTCCCACCCTAACACAGTGCCCAAAGTTGTTGTAGGACTGCAGCTTTTGTCCTGTGCCTTTCAGGTGCTGCACATAAAGTACATGCCACAGATGCCACTCCAGCATAGCATGCACTTGTCAAATACACTGCTCCAATGGGTCAACAGTGTGCTTCATTAGATTCATAGATATTTAGGTCAGAAGGGACCATTATGATCATCTAGTCTGTCCTCCTGCACAACACAGGCCACAGAATTTCACCCACCACTCCTCCTCCTATATCTGTGCTATTGAAGTCCTCAAATCGTAGTTTAAAGACTTCAAGGAGCAGAGAATCCTCCAGCAAGTGACCCGTGCCCCATGCTACAGACGAAGGCGAAAAACCTCCAGGGCTTCTTCCAATCTGCCCTGGAGGAAAATTCCTTCCCGACCCCAAATATGGCAATCAGCTAAACCCTGAGCATATGGGCAAGATTCATGAGCCAGATACTACAGAAAATTCTTTCCTGGGTAACTTGGATCCCACCCCATCTAATATCCCATTACAGGCCATTGGGCCTATTTACCATGAATATTTAATTACCAAAACCATGTTATCCCATCATACCATCTCCTCCATAAACTTATTGAGTTTAATCTTAAAGCCAGATAGATCTTTTGCCCCCACTGCTTCCCTTGGAAAGCTATTCCAAAACTTCACTCCTCTGATGGTTAGAAACCTTCATTTAATTTCTAGTCTAAATTTCCTGGTGGCCAGTTTATATCCATTTGTTCTTGTGTCCACATTGGTACTGAGCTTAAATAATTCCTCTCCCTCTCCGGTATTTATCCCTCTGATATATTTATAGAGAGCAATCATATCTCCCCTCAACCTTCTTTTAGTTAGGCTAAACAAGCCAAGCTCCTTGAGTCTCCTTTCATAAGTCAGGTTTTCCATTCCTCGGATCATCCTAGTAGCCCTTCTCTGTACCTGTTCCAGTTTGAATTCATCCTTCTTAAACATGGGAGACCAGAACTGCACACAGTATTCCAGGTGAGGTCTCACCAGTGCCTTGTATAACGGTACTAAAACCTCCTTATCCCTACTGGAAATACCTCTCCTGATGCATCCCAAGACCGCATTAGCTTTTTTCACGGCCATATCACATTGGCAGCTCATAGTCATCCTATGATCAAACAATACTCCAAGGTCCTTTTCGTCCTCCGTTACTTCTAATTGATGTGTCCCTAGCTTATAACTAAAATTCTTGTTATTAATCCCTAAATGCATGACCTTACACTTCTCACTATTAAATTTCATCCTATTACTATTACTCCAGTTTACAAGGTCATCCAGATCCTCCTGTAGGATATCCCGGTCCTTCTCTAAATTGGCAATACCTCCCAGCTTTGTATCATCCGCAAACTTTATTAGCACACTCCCACTTTTTGTGCCAAGGTCAGTAATAAAAAGATTAAATAAGATTAAATAAGATTGGTCCCAAAACCGATCCTTGAGGAACTCCACTGGTAACCTCCCTCATTAGACTCAGCATAGGAGGATTTGAACCATTCATTGAGTACGTACGTGAAGATTCTGCCCCTGATAGGAACTGAGCTGAGAAGCAGCAGGTCTAGAATTTAAGGAGTTCATCTCTATTTGTGGTCAGTAAGTAGCAGCAGTTTTGCATACAATTCTGTAGATATATTACAAACTAAAATTCAGCAAGTTTTGCTTAACAATTTGCTGCATGAGCTTCATTATCTCTCCAATGAACTCAGGCTGGGTTTTAAGCAAACTGGAGCCAACTATCTAAACGATCTGGGTGATTTAGGGTTGTCAGTGAAAACAAGCAGAAATAATCATAGTTGTAGCACCATCTATTCAAAAATCTCAAAGTGGCTAATAAATATAACCGTGCTTTATAGGTGTTCATGTAGCCTTCACAATGCCCCTGTGAGGTAGGGAAGTATTATTTTTTCCAGTGAGAACACTGAGGTACAAAGAGATTAGTAGATTTGATTTTGAACACTAGGACCTTCTATAAACCAGAATTTCTCTAGTCCACTTTTGAAGTGTCTACCACTAAACTCAGAGAAGACTCTCCATTAATGTAGCTCTGGGCAGTAATTGTGTGAATCATGTTTTCAAAGCCTGCAATCACTAGTGGACTAGACCATTAGAGTGGGAATAAAGATTGCAAAAAAAAGGGAGGGTTTATGAGAAGCAGGTCGAACAGTGTTCCCTATCTGGGATGATTCAAACAAAAAGGATGAGGTGTTTGGACAATCATATGTCTAAGCTCTTGACTGTGGTGATGGTTTCTGTGATTACCTAGATTAAGCTGAAATGTGGCACGTTTCAGCTCTTCAGAGCTTGGCCAGGCCTTACAAATACCAGAGATAGAACTTGTTCTATCACCAGAGTAGTCTGGCTGTATGAGGAGGATTTGAAACAAGTCCTTTGGGTACAGTTGAGATGATTTTAAGATCATGGATATCAGCTTCTAGTAGCCCTGTAGAATGAATGTTGGAACTTTCAAGATTTGTCTTTTAATGTTGCCTGATAGCCTTTTTCCAGAGGTACCTGCCCCATGCCAGGTTGCTACACTGGTAACTAATCAGCTGATACAAAGAGAACTCAATGATACACTTGTCCATGCAGACCACCTGTCCTGAGAAAACCCTGATTTGGGTTTTATTTTAAAAACTCTTCCATGTGTCAATTCTAGAAACAAATCTCTATGGGACAAATCATGAGGTCATTTTTTATTAGTTTTTACCCATGTAAAATTCCCAGCTGACCACAGGATTTAACTAACATACATAGACACACTGACTTTCCAGACCTTTGGGTATGGTCTCTTAGCTTGGAAATTGCACCATTATAAAATACCTGTGTGTTGGGAAGGCATTTAAGTGTGGTGTTGCAAGCTCTGTGAACACACACAGGTTGGAAATCCTTGTATCTATGTACACTGGACCAAATCTGATAGTCAACTTTTGCCTTGTCTTTATGTGTAGGTGTTCAGAGTATTTAGTGTATAATTTCACAGGGGGAAAGGTGTCGTGGGGAAGGCACGGATCCACTTGTCACCTCCTGAAATAGTACGTTTGTTTTTCTTTTAAAAGTACCTCTCTGGTGTTGGCAAGCCAAAGTCAGCGGCACTGTGCTAGTACGTGAGGATTGGAAAATGAAACTAAATATTCAGTATCAGACACATGATGCAGACCAGTCAAGTTTCATTGTCCAGCTAAATAAAATAAAAAATTTAAAGAGATAAAAGGAGAGATGAACATTAGATTTAATAATCTCTATCTACCTGTGGCACTTATACAGCGTCAATGACCTATCTCGGTGCTATGTAAATTATTTAGTTTGAATGATCTAAAAGATTATAACTCCGGCAAAGAATTACATTTTAAATATTTGAGGCCAATTTTTGATCTCTGTTACACTGGTGTAAGTCTAGAGTAGCCCCATTGATTTTATTGGATTTACTCCAGCTTTACACAGGTGTTTCTTTAAGCGTAGACTGTAGCCCCTGATTTTTCACTTGAACAGTGTCCCTTTAAATGAAGTCGTTGGCTACACCTGAGTGAAGCAGCTCTAATCACAGAGCGCTTAGCATGGAAATGAAAAAGCATAATATTTGTTGCGTGGGCTGCCGTATGCACAAGCACCATAGTCTCTGAGTAACGGCCCATGCTGTTCTTGTTAAGTGTCTAACAGTGCCAAGGATTGGTGATGGGGTTGTAGAGTACAAACTAATTATCTCCAACAATTGCCTCTGCTTATTTCTCGCATGAAGGGGCAGCATCTTCACTGGAACTGGTTACATATCGTAGCTCAGGTTTAAGGGCCGTTGATTGGATATGGGATATTTTGTGGTTGTCCATAAAGAGGAAAAGTAAAAATATGGCAGTTTCACATTTTATAGCACTGAGTCTGCAGTTCTGGGTAATTTCCTAGTAAATACACTTTTGAAATCCCTTCTAGGTGCAGTGGGTGGAAAGTGCAAAAAGTTGGAGGATACAGAATAGTGTCTCTTTATTTGATGGAGATTCTGGTGCCTCTATATGTGTTTGTAGAAGCTTACCTTCAGCAGGCGAGGTCTGAGGATCTAATCCTGCAAGGTGCTGAGTGACTCCTACAACATGCTCAATGTCCTCAACTTCCATGGAATTTACTGGGCCTGATGCTACAAGGTGGTGAGTGATCTCAACTCCTGTGGAGGACTCAATGGCACTCAGCACCTTTCAGGTTCAGGCTCGAATGGCTTGAGGTATGTCAGCATGGGCCAAATCCTAAAGTGTCCTGAGTACCCCCAAATCTCATTGACTTCATGATGAGTTGCTGCTGAGTGCTCAGCTCCTTTTATGATTTTAGGCCTGATCTAAAAGCCATTAAAACCAACAGAAAGACTCCGTTAACTTCAATGGGATTTGGATCAGGCCCTTGGCTTTGTGCTTTTTGTTTTCTTTGCGAATTTAGCAAAGGTTCTGGATTAACAGGCCCTAGAATGGAGCACTCTGTAATCCAGAGCGGGTACAGCACAGGCAGGGCAAGCTTCCCCTACACAGCCCCACCGATTGGCCTCAACCCCAACATCAATATTGCAATGCCAGTGCAGGAGGAGGTGGGGCTTAGATCTGCTTTCTGGTCCTCTACTTGCTGCCCCTGCCTTCTTACCCCCAGAATAGACAAGGCCCTGCGGGTTCTAGATGCTTTCCCTACCATGACCCAGCTAGCTTATTTCTATCAGTTTGTCCTGAAAAGCTCCATTGGGAGCATTGAATTAATCCCCTGTAAAGCTGTTCATCATTGTTTCCATAAACCAAAGAAGGTGGGTTATAAATGAGGAGGCAGGGAATTGGAATCGAGTTAGGTACAATGTAAATTCTGCAGATGACTATATTTAACTAAGCATAGAGCCAAGGAGACTTATATCCACATGAGAGAGACTGACATTTCCTGCTTGTACAATATTAGGGGGGGCTAGACACAGCACATCCTAGCTTGCGGGTAGAGAACACACATAGAAGAGGGGAGGGTGTCAGATCAGTGGCATGCTCCCTCTTCTCCCAGATACCCTTCTCCTGGTGTTCTGTGAGTATTTAAAGAACAGGTCTGTTGACTGCAAAGGGTGAGGGGTGAGCACCTTGATGGCCTTTATATCCTGGTAACCTTGAACTTTTACACTTCTCTAATAAAGTCACGTAGTGGCCTGTCTTAAAAATGGCTCTATGCAGCCGCCACAAACATTATAAGGTATAAGTATCCTTCCTGTAGCGAAGCTTCCATCTGGTAATGGGCGGGGCAGAGGGTCAGGTTCCAAGAGCTTCCTTCCTCATATCACCATGTCCTCCTGGCTTAGGATGTCACCTTCAAACCCCTCCACCTCAGGGGACAATTTCAGGAAAACTGGGTATCTGCCCTTCAGGATATATATTTGACTTGTTACACACAAATGCATATATATGTGTGCCTGTATACATACATGTATATAAGCATGCACGCTTGCTCGCTCACACTAGCATTTCTCCTAAAGTAAGGGATGGAGGTGGGGAGCAGAGCATGATGGAGTTGGAGGAGACGTCAGCATTGAGTCACAGTGTGTAAAAAGCTGATTCTAAGTGTAACAAAGGCAATTCTTCCTAGCCAGTGAGGAGAAGACAGGATATAATGAACTTAAACTGCAGGGTACCAATGATACTGCCAAGAATGACCTTGAGCGGATCACTGCGGACTACGTGGCTCTGGGAAGAAGGATAAAGGAGTTTGAGGCGCAAGTGGTGTTCTCGTCCATCCTCCCCGTGGAAGGAAAAGGCCTAGGTAGGGACCGTCGAATCGTGGAAGTCAACGAATGGCTACGCAGGTGGTGTCGGAGAGAAGGCTTTGGATTCTTTGACCATGGGATGGTCTTCCATGAAGGAGGAGTGTTGGGCAGAGACGGGCTCCACCTTACGAAGAGAGGGAAGAGCATCTTTGCGAGCAGGCTGGCTAACCTAGTGAGGAGAGCTTTAAACTAGGTTCACCGGGGGAAGGAGACCAAAGCCCTGAGGTAAGTGGGAAAGCGGGATACCGGGAGGAAGCACAGGCAGGAATGTCCGTGAGGGGAGGGCTCCTGCCTCATACTGAGAATGAGGGGCGATCAGCAGGTTATCTCAAGTGCTTATATACGAATGCACAAAGCCTTGGAAACAAGCTGGGAGAACTGGAGGTCCTGGTGATGTCAAGGAATTATGATGTGATTGGAATAACAGAGACTTGGTGGGATAACTCACATGACTGGAGTACTGTCATGGATGGTTATAAACTGTTCAGGAAGGACAGGCAGGGCAGAAAAGGTGGGGGAGTAGCACTGTATGTAAAGGAGCAGTATGACTGCTCAGAGCTCCGGTACAAAACTGCAGAAACACCTGAGTGTCTCTGGATTAAGTTTAGAAGTGTGAGCAACAAGAGTGATGTAGTGGTGGGAGTCTGCTATAGACCACCGGACCAGGGGGATGAGGTGGATGAGTCTTTCTTCCGGCAGCTCGCAGAAGCTACTAGATCGCACACCCTGGTTCTCATGGGTGACTTTAATTTTCCTGATATCTGCTGGGAGAGCAATACAGCGGTGCATAGACAATCCAGGAAGTTTTTGGAAAGTGTAGGGGACAATTTCCTGGTGCAAGTGCTAGAGGAGCCAACTAGGGGGAGAGCTTTTCTTGACCTGCTGCTCACAAACCGGGAAGAATTAGTGGGGGAAGCAAAAGTGGATGGGAATCTGGGAGGCAGTGACCATGAGTTGGTTGAGTTCAGGATCCTGACACAGGGAAGAAAGGTAAGCAGCAGGATACGGACCCTGGACTTCAGGAAAGCAGACTTCGACTCCCTCAGGGAACGGATGGGTAGGATCCCCTGGGGGACTAACATGAAGGGGAAAGGAGTCCAGGAGAGCTGGCTGTATTTCAAGGAATCCCTGTTGAGGTTACAGGGACAAACCATCCTAATATGTAGACAGAATAGTAAATATGGCAGGCGACCAGCTTGGCTTAATGGTGAAATCCTAGCGGATCTTAAACATAAAAAAGAAGCTTACAAGAAGTGGAAGGTTGGACATATGACCAGGGAAGAGTATAAAAATATTGCTCGGGCATGTAGGAATGAAATCAGGAGGGCCAAATCACACCTGAAGCTGCAGCTAGCGAGAGATGTCAAGAGTAACAAGAAGGGTTTCTTCAGGTATGTTGGCAACAAGAAGAAAGCCAAGGAAGGTGTGGGCCCCTTAATGAATGAGGGAGGCAACCTAGTGACAGAGGATGTGGAAAAAGCTAATGTACTCAATACTTTTTTTGCCTCTGTCTTCACGAACAAGGTCAGCTCCCAGACTGCTGCACTGGGCATCACAACATGGGGAATAGATGGCCAGCCCTCTGTGGAGAAAGAGGTGGTTAGGCACTATTTAGAAAAGCTAGACGTGCACAAGTCCATGGGGCCGGACGAGTTGCATCCGAGAGTGCTGAAGGAATTGGCGGCTGTGATTGCAGAGCCATTGGCCATTATCTTTGAAAACTCGTGGCGAACGGGGGAAGTCCCGGATGACTGGAAAAAGGCTAATGTAGTGGCAATCTTTAAAAAAGGGAAGAAGGAGGGTCCTGGGAACTACAGGCCAGTCAGCCTCACCTCAGTCCCTGGAAAAATCATGGAGCAGGTCCTCAAAGGATCAATCCTGAAGCACTTACATGAGAGGAAAGTGATCAGGAACAGTCAGCATGGATTCACCAAGGGAAGGTCATGCCTGACTAATCTAATCGCCTTCTATGATGAGATTACTGGTTCTGTGGATGAAGGGAAAGCAGTGGATGTATTGTTTCTTGACTTTAGCAAAGCTTTTGACACGGTCTCCCACAGTATTCTTGTCAGCAAGTTAAAGAAGTATGGGCTGGATGAATGCACTATAAGGTGGGTAGAAAGCTGGCTAGATTGTCGGGCTCAACAGGTAGTGATCAATGGCTCCATGTCTTGTTGGCAGCCGGTGTCAAGTGGAGTGCCCTAGGGGTCGGTCCTGAGGCCGGTTTTGTTCAATATCTTCATAAATGATCTGGAGGATGGTGTGGTTTGCACTCTCAGCAAATTTGCGGATGATACTAAACTGGGAGGAGTGGTAGATACGCTGGAGGGCAGGGATAGGATACAGAGGGGCCTAGACAAATTGGAGGATTGGGCCAAAAGAAATCTGATGAGGTTCAACAAGGATAAGTGCAGGGTCCTGCACTTAGGACGGAAGAACCCAATGCACAGCTACAGACTAGGGACCGAATGGCTAGGCAGCAGTTCTGCGGAAAAGGACCGAGGGGTGACAGTGGACGAGAAGCTGGATATGAGTCAACAGTGTGCCCTTGTTGCCAAGAAGGCCAATGGCATTTTGGAATGTATATGTAGGGGCATAGCGAGCAGATCGAGGGACATGATCGTCCCCCTCTATTCGACATTGGTGAGGCCTCATCTGGAGTACTGTGTCCAGTTTTGGGCCCCACACTTCAAGAAGGATGTGGATAAATTGGAGAGAGTCCAGCGAAGGGCAACAAAAACGATTAGGGGTCTGGAACACATGACTTATGAGGAGAGGCTGAGGGAACTGGGATTGTTTAGTCTGCAGAAGAGAAGAGGGGGGATTTGATAGCTGCTTTCAACTACCTGAGAGGTGGTTCCAGAGAGGATGGTTCTAGACTATTCTCAGTGGTAGAAGAGAACAGGACAAGGAGTAATGATCTCAAGTTGCAGTGGGGGAGGTTTAGGTTGGATATTAGGAAAAACTTTTTCACTAGGAGGGTGGTGAAACACTGGAATGCGTTACCTAGGGAGGTGGTAGAATCTCCTTCCTTAGAAGTTTTTAAGGTCAGGCTTGACAAAGCCCTGGCTGGGATGATTTAAGTGGGGATTGGTCCTGCTTTGAGCAGAGGTTGGACTAGATGACCTCCTGAGGTCCCTTCCAACCCTGATATTCTATGATTCTATGATTCTATTCAGCCGTGGAGACACGAGTTAGATTTTAAAAAATGAGTATGTCTGAGAACGTATGTGTATGTCATAGCCTGTCTTGGATGCATTATTGGTACCATTGTCACAAAGATCCTCAAGGCTTGGCCCAGGCACCCATCTACTGTGGATAATTAAATTGAGAAGTTGGTTATTTGAAAGAGAGAGAAAAACATCTTCAGTGAATGCAGGTTTCATTTTAAAAAGAGAAGCCGAGTTTTAGCAGGGATTTAAACGCTGTAACCCTAGCTGCTCAAGCTCCCAGTCTATTTTCTAATCTCCATTCTCTCTGTATTCCTTCATGATGCCTCCTAGCACATTACCAGAGCACTACATCATACAGAGGATGCTGGAGGGCTGGTTTCCCCCCCAATTCTTAGTAATAAAGCCATTCTCCTTTCAAGCAGCCCCTTGGCCATTGATTGATCCACTCAATGGGGAAGGGAAATCAGCTTGGATGAAATAAGCATCACTCATCCCGAACGTTTTCTGTAGGTCAGGGTTCCTTCACTTTTGTGTTGGGACACTGTGATGCAAATGTCATGATGATGTGATGCAATCTGGGGTTTCCCAAACATTGTGGACAGTGTGGGCAACTGTGCCTTTTAAGACGCTTTGGAACCAGCCCGCTGGAACCAGTTCTAATGTTAGGCTCACATTAGGCAACACTGATTAGTTAGAACTCAGATACTGAATGAAGCAGACCCGGGCTTTGAGTGATCACTGAACACCACATGGTACCAGCAGTAAAACAAACTAAGAAAATCCCCTGAGTGGAAGAATAGAGCAATTAAAAGCCCCACTAGAGCTGAAACTCTCTGGAAATGTATAAGACAACAGCAGGTGGTTAAAACAGTGCTTCACACTCTGCATTTGCAAGCGATGGGTGCCAGCAAAAAGGAAGACAGGCAAAAGGTAGCCATATTTCTGACAATAGCTGTTTCTGAAGCATTTGCTATGTGTAATAGTGTTTGGTTAACTCAGGCAAGGGAGGCTACATATTAAACTGTGTTGCAGAAATTTCAGGAGAACTGTATTCCATGGAAAAATGAAACATATGAGAAATATATTTTTGCACAAGGTAGAAAAAGGTGAAACTATAGAAGAGTTTGTGACTGATCTAGGGTTGAAGAGCCAATCTTACAATTAAGAGGGAGCTCTCAGTACTGGATGGGAGTTTGTTTCAAGATATCAGGATGGTGATTCCTAAGGTGTTACAGAAAAAAATGTTTTAAAAGGATACACTGTCATTTAGGGCTTGAAAAATCTAAGAGAAGGGCCAGGGATGTTTTATACAGGCCTTAAATGAACAGCAACATTGAGGAAGCTGTTAAGGTTATTTGGCCTGTATTTTTGGCATGCACAAGTCAAGCAAAAGAGCCCGTGTCGGTGCACAGAAAAACTGAGATTTGTTTCCATTGGCTGGAAAAAAACGTACTGAACTCAATTCCCTGAAGTAGCCTTATTAGATGATACCGTAGCTAAACAAGTGATTGTGCATATCAAATCTGTTTTTGCTAGACATGATATAGTAATGTCTGATGATGGGCCACAGTTTAGCGGACATGAGTTTAAGTGGTTGCACTGAAGTATGGGTTTAGACATGTATCCACTAATCCTCATTAATCCCCAATCCATCAGCTTGCTAGAAAGCAGTGCCAACATAATAAAACGCCAACTGAACAAGGCCGTGGAATCAGGCTCTGGTCTGTATTTAGCACTTTTAAATTACATAATGACACCAATGAAGTATGGGTTGTCACCTGCCAAAATTTTGATCAAAAATGCCTGCAATATTAGAAACTGACATCAGAGTCACGGGGGACTTGTGGATAGTGACCAATAAGGCAAAACCACAAAAAAAAAAATCTGTATGATTTGGAGTCCCAGCAGCTGCCACTACTTAATGATAACGATCCAAAACAATGGTTGCAAGCAACAGTGGTGTCACCCAAAGGCTGCCCTGCTGTATGAGGTTATCACCCCAGATGGACACACACAGTGTGGAGGAACAGGCAACACCTTCTCCAAATTCTAGAAGTGAGGGAGATAAGGGGCACCATCTTGCGGAGAAGGTCTCAGACAGGCATAGAAAGCTGAAAGGGCTGGCCAGGCCCTTTCACAACCAGAAGTAAGGGACTCACTGCTGCTGGACAACAGTGGTGCTGATATCTTGGGGAAGACCCAAAGGGCACCTCAGAGACTAATTAAACATTGCTACTTAGTTTAGTTATGTTGATTATAAGTATTTGAAATTCTGTACTATGTTAATGTTGCTTGTTAATTGTTGTTTTTATGTTCAGCTGGGGAAGGAAGATGTGGAGAACTGTACTTTTATGAGGCTCTGGCATGACCCATTTGCAAGCAATTCTCATGTTACACAGAATCTCATGTTAGTCAGTCCTGATCAGATGGAACTCAGACACCGAATGAAGCAGATCTCTGTCAGAGTCCCTGGCTCTGAGTGATCACTGAACATTTCATAGAACCTGACTGCCAGCTGCTTTGAAGTCTCCTGGCCCTTCCTCTCCGCTCTTAATCCCCTCTCTGTCTCTGGTATGCTCAGAAATCTATTTAGATATTTCTTGAGCACGCACTGCTGCTTGTTTCTTGGAATGGCCCCTGCTGTTGATTCAGTGAGTGGCACTGATAGATGGTGCTCCCTGCCCTCCTAGCGGGAGGAGTCACAATGATGGAATGTCAGGAGGGAAGGGGAATGGTGAAAACACTAGTGCTTTGGTGGTCAGTGAAAAGCAGAACAAAAGAGAAAACAACAGGGACTTTCTCTCCTGAAAAGCATGGCTCTCGTCTTGACACAAAAAGCTATGATTTTCCTGGTGTCCCTCCAGCTGTCACCCCAACCTGAGCTCTAAAAATAATACCTCAAAATTAGGTCCACAACAAATGATCACAAGTCCCCAAGCACCTCTTTAACTAATGCCTTACACAGGGGATGGAGGGAAGAGTTGAGAAGCAGGTGGACTGAGCCATGGAGGAACTCCGGAATTTTACTTTTAGCTCTTCCACTCACTGTGTGGCCTTGGGCAGATCAATTAACCTCTCTGGGCCTGATTTTTACCCATGCAGTTGCTGTGTACACTCACCAGTGCATACTTTTCCTGTGTGCACACACCTGCATGTGCACTTTGTGATTCACTGCTGCTTGTGCATGGGGGATGAACTTTTCATACACAAAACTCAGCTATCCAAGCACAGAACTCACTTGAATAACAGGGCGTGTGCTCCGGGGAAAGGATTCAGACTAGCGGTAGTTTCCAAACACATAGCATGAGAGAAAGAGTCACATGACATGCCAATCTTAAGTCACAAGACAGGATGAGGCGCAAGTGTCCAAAGCAAAAAGTTTATAAAATCAACGCAGGGCTCTCAATTAAATCAAAGAGTAATGAAGATTGAGGTAAATGGGTAGAACACTCTGTAGATACATAAGAAACTTGAGCAAACAGCCCCAACAGTCAAAACTGGCCATTAAGGGGCATGTGCAGGATATTAGTGACAGACTACGCTGATGTTATTGAGAGCCTGTAGGAATTTTTTATCTCAGTGTTTGTATTTGGTGCTGAAGGTCATATTCTTTCAGCAACTAGATAAATGTTCCTTGTGGGCAAGGAAAAGGAGAGCGAAATTTACAAGGTCTGATTATGGCAGAACAGTGGATTAGTCAGTTAAAGAGCTTGGCAGAGATTTCTGGTGGTTCACTAAGGAAAGAAATTAGTTACTGGAGGATGGCTAATAAATACTACTGTTCCTATACAACCATGGACTAAATGCATATGTGCATGAGAGAGGGTGATTTCCACTGATTAGAGCAAAAGACTGGGAGCTAGGATTGTTAGGTAAAGTTAGGAGATGTGTTCCCTCCCCCGGCCCCTATAAAAATTCTAATGAACACACAATTTTTCGACTGGAAAAAATATTTTGATGGAAAATTTCCATCCAGCTCAACTCTTGGATTTTATTTTTGGCCCTACCACTTTCCTGTTATGTGACTTTGGGCAAGTCATTTTCTGTGCCTCAGTTTCCCTGCCTCTAGAATTATTATAATAACAGGGATGTGGAAAGCATTGATAAAGGTTGGTAAAACACTGTGAGAGCCTCAGAGCTTGGTATTTCCAACTGAGGTTTGCTTTGTGGTTTAAGGGTTGGAACCTGAAATCCAAAAGCAGAAATTTGCGGAGACTGAAAACCCCTATGGATTGAGGTCAAAGCAAATTTGTTTTTGAACTGTGGCAAATGAAATTATAGAGTATTGCATAACAGCAATTATTACATAATACAGCAGTTACAACAACACTTTGTACTAGAGCTGACTGAAAAATGCTGATGAATTTTCACACACAAATTTTGATGAAAAATTTTCATGAAAATTTTGAAATTTTGAATTTTTTTTTGGCCTGTACTATTTTGCCTGTCTCTAACATCTTTTATCCAAGCTTCTTAAAGTGCTATAAAAATATTAATTATAATGACACTAGAGAGCATTCCTACCAAAGCAGGGAAGTCTAGTATTATTGGCCAGATTTTGAAAAACTACTTGTGATTTTGGGTGCCTCATTTTTGGGGTATACGATTTAAAACTTGTTAAAGGGGCCTAATTTTCCAAATATGCTGATCACATGTCCTCTGAAAATTAAGCCCCTTTAAGATGAATCAAGTCAGTCACTCAAAATTTCTTGCTATTTTTGAAAATCTTGGCCATTATCTCCATTGTGTGAAATAGTAAACCGAGGCAAGGGGTTGATTGACTTCCCGAAGTTCACACAGCTAGTCAATGGCAGACCCAGACACAGGTCTGATTTCCAGTCCCTTGTTTCAAACAGGCAAAACTCTCAGATATATGACTTACAAAAAGCAGGAAGCAGAAGTTCATATAAGGAATACCAGATATAACACCTCTGCTTGAGGTCCTTTAAACATCTTACTGAATCAGAAGACAATGGTGAAGCTTTGGAAGATAGTTATCTAGCTTTCTGAGGGTGCAACAGAGAAAGGGGAATGAAAAAAAAAATTGATCAACAAAGTTAGTGAGCGTGACATGAGGGGAGAACTTCTGAAATGGATTAAAGATTGGTTTAGAGACTTAGATAGGACATCGGGAATGTCAGTAAACGATGCCAGTTAAGAGTGGAAAGAGGCAGCAAACTGGGCGCAACACTTTACCTTGGCTATAAATGATCCTAGGAAACATATCAGTTCAAAGTGATGAAATTTGCAGACAACTGGTAAATTTCAGGGAGGGGAGACATTGGGAAAGTTTCTACAACAGGGTGGAATGGAAGACCCAACTTCCTAATGCTTCAACCTAATCAGATTTATGGTTGGGATACAAATTCAGTGTCAGATGAGGAGACAAGCAGCCAAGAGCTAAAGCAACCCACAAAAAGCAAAACACACCAAAGGATAATAGAAAGACAGGGTGGGTGACGTAATATCTTTTATTGGACCAACTTCTGTTGGTGAAAGAGACAAGCATAAAAGATATTTACCTTACCCGCATTCTCTCGCTAAGATCCTAGGTCTCACAGAGCTACAAAAACACTGCATACACTGCAGTTCTGTGATGGTAATGATTCTCTTGCATTGTTATAACACTGCACCCAAATAGATGACAAAGCACGTTGTAAGCCATTTCTAAAACACAGTAGTCCCATCTGGGTGGGACGGGGCAACTGTTTAACAGCACACACCCATGGTTTTTTGACAGGAATAAAAGATTTCTGCATCCAATTATAACTACAGTGGGAGATAACTCACCAAAATGGAACTAACTAAGCTAGAATCATGGAAAGTGCTATCCAGGGCTGCTGGGAGTGCAGGAGGACCCCCTGGCTGTATGTTTCCATCATATACAGGATTTACAGTTTTGTTCAGTGGCTTTCAGCACCCCCACTATACAAATTGTTCCAACACCCCTGGTGCTATTAGATCTTTAATTACCACAAGTGATGAGGACATCAATTTTTACATCCCACCCAAAAGAAAGAGGGCCTGGTTCTGATTTCAGTTATACTTGTGCAAACCAGGAGTAACTCAATTAAAGTGAAGGGAGTCACGCAGCTATAAGTGGGAATCCACTCCTGTCATAAATATAAAGGGAAGGGTAAACACCTTTAAATCCCTCCTGGCCAGAGGAAAAACCCTTTCACCTGTAAAGAGTTAAGAAGCTAGGATAACCTCGCTGGCACCTGACCAAAATGACCAATGAGGAGACAAGATACTTTCAAAGCTGGAGGCGGGGGAGAAACAAAGGTTCTCTCTGTCTGTGTGTTGCCTTTGCCAGGACTAGAGCAGGAATGCAGGTCAGAACTCCTGTAAAGGGCTAATAAGCAATCTAGTTAGATATGCGTTAGATTCTGTTTTGTTTAAATGGCTGATAAAATAAGCTGTGCTGAATGGAATGGATATTCCTGTTTTTGTATCTTTTTGTAACTTAAGGTTTTGCCTAGAGGGAGTCTCTGTGTTTTGAATCTGATTACCCAGTAAGGTATTTCCCATCCTGATTTTACAAAGGTGATTCTTTTACTTTTTCTTCAATTAAAATTCTTCTTTTAAGAACCTGATTGCTTCTTCATTGTTCTTGAGATCCAAGGGTTTGGGTCTGTGTTCACCTATGCAAATTGGTGAGGATTTTTATCAAGCCTTCCCCAGGAAAGGGGGTGTAGGGTTTGGGAGGATTTGGGGGGGAAAGATGTTTCCAAGTGGGCTCTTTCCCTGTTATATATTTGTTAGACGCTTGGTGGTGGCAGCAATAAATAGTTTGTACCTTGGGGAAGTTTTAACCTAAGCTGGTAAAAATAAGCTTAGGGGGGTTTTCATGCAGGTCCCCACATCTGTACCCTAGAGTTCAGAGTGGGGAAGGAACTTTGACAGCTCCAGACAGAAAGACCCAAGACACACTCCTACCATCACCTGGAGGCATTAGTTTAGTATGTGCTCTACGGGGAGAACCTCACCTACTGAGTCGCTAACACCACTTCCTGTGGTTTCTCCTCTAAGTACTGTCCCCCTCCTGGGGCTGCTGAGCTTATGCCTCTGCCCAAAGCACAGGCTGAGGTGGCAGTTCTGAGTGAGCACACTATGTAATTTTTATGTGCTTGCTGTTATGTGGGTTTTTCTCTCCACTGCAGTGTATAATCTCTTCACTTCATCCAATGCCAGTGCTATCTCAGTATTCTGTGTGCATTCTAAATCCTGTTCAATCTAAATGTGCCCCTACTTTCCTTGTGATACCTTTATTCCTAGGCTAATCTTGAATTTATCTTGAATGTGGAGGGCTGTAATCATTGCAAGCTTTTTGTTTCTTAATGGAATCTGATCACTGTAAAGATCTTTGCTTTTCCATTAACAGTTATTGGTTTACTAATCACTCCATCTCTTGAGTCACAAGCACAAAATTAACCATTTATGTAATCACCATTACGCCCTGATCAGGATCCTTTATGTGTATAGGCTGCTGCTTGCTAAGAAGGCGAGGCATGTGAAAGCAAATACAGTGTCACAGTCAGAGCATCCCTTGGTGATATGACTGAGCTCACTCACATGAATGTCTGATCAAGAAATAAATCTGTTAACACAGGGAAATAAAAAGAGCCATGCTGGAACAGACCCATCTAGTCTGGTGTCTTGTCCTAGACAGTGGCCAGTGCTGAATGCTTCAGAAGAAGGCTTAAAACTCCCATAATGCACCTAATTGCACAGTTGTGCAATATGAAAAGAAGTCTCTTACTGACCCAAGCTGGTAATCAACTTATGCACTGAAGCACGAGGACTTATAGACTTTGTAATATATTCTGCAATAACATTAGCTAAGATAACCTTTTTCATTCACCAAACCAAAACATATTCATAAATATGGTGCAGGCCCTTCAAATGAAAACAAATAGCCATGTTTAGCCCAAACTCAGACCTAAAATGCGACTGACAGGGGTTTATGATTTATGTTGTGGCAAAGGAATAAAGGGTGCTTTACAGACAGTAAGTAGAGAAGGGGCTGGATCCATAAAGGTACTTATGGGCCTAACTATCTGTGTCATTCAGAACAGCCCAAGGGCAGAGGGCAAGGGACAGTCTGATATTTAGCAGTGAGTTTCATCTGACCTGACCAGCCCAGTGTACCCCAACTCATTGTTGTTATAATGTAGATCTAAAAGGTGTCATATGATATGTCATTGGAAAACTCATAACTCACTGGTTATTAATATCATTGTGTAATGTACGTGCAAGCAGCTGATGGAAAGTTATGGACATAAACTGAACTTACAATACTTAAAATGTGTTTGCCAGTCAAACAAGGGAATGTGGTTTCTCCACCAGGCAGTTACATCCAAAGGACCTTGAAGGACAATGAGAATGCATTGACATATCAGATAAATAAAGCTGTTAAGTTAACAAGTGTGTGTTTGGGGGTGGGGTGGAGAGACAGCATGGTTACATCCCAGCAGGGAAGAGAAACTTTATTTGAGCTATGGCGACAGAGGAGTCTAAATCTCAAATAACAAGCAATTGAATCAACAGATTGAATACAATAGTAATGAATCATGCAAGGTCTTTTATCAATGCCTGTAACATGCTGGTGACTAATATCATTGTAAAATGGCTATATAAACACTATAGAAGGAATTATGAATACTCATTGATACTATGTTTTAAAATGTTTGGCCAAGCAAAGGAAGGAATAGTTCTCACCCTGACAGGAAGGCGTCAGATGAGCTTTGGAGATATAAGGAGGGCCCTACCAAATTCACAGACCATTCTGGTCAGTTTCACAGCCATAGGATTTGAAAATTAGTCAATTTCATGTTTTCAGATGTTCACACCTGAAATGTTAGGGTGTTGTAACCATGGGGATCTTGGCCCAAAAGAGGGCCATGGGAAGGTTGCAAAGCTGTTGTGGGGGCTTGTGGGCTGCCACCCTCACTTCTGTGCTGCCTTCAGACCTGGGCTCTGAAGGCAGCAGCCACAGAGCTTCCTGCACCTGGAGAAGGCTCCCAGAAGTGGAAGTGAGTCTGATCTCCCTGTGTTGCTGGGAGCTCCTAGCTGGTAGTCCCGGCCAGCTAGTGGGAGACAGGGCTTGCTCTTCCCCTGCATGGCCTCTCTTGGTGGAAGATCAGACCCACCTCCAGGTACCTCTCCTGGCTGCAGGAAGCTCTGTGGCTGGGCAGCAGCCCCGGACCTTTCTGCAACTGGAGGAGGTTCTGATCCGTGCTGCTGACAGTGAGGCCATGCTTTCAGGAGCCTAACTTTAGTACCCTAACTTCAAAAACGTTGTCCAAAATGTACTAAGAATTCAGTCCTGCTCCCATTGAACTCAATGGCAAAACTCCTATTAACAGCACAGATTCAAGAGCAGGATTGATTATTCTAATTTGATTGATGGGAAAATTCAGACATAGAGAGGTTAGCAGTGAGCATTGGCCTAAATCTTCTTCCATTGATGTCCCTGGCAATTTTACCATTGACTTTACTGGAGGCAGGTGCTGAGTGTTTTTGAAAACCCCACCCTAAATGCCTTGTCCAAGATCAGACAACAAATCAGTGACATGTAGAACCCAGAATTCGTGAATCCTAGTCTCTTGCTCCAACCCTGAGACAGCACCCTCTCTATTTGTCCTCACTTGTGTAACACTTACATCTCCATCCATCTTGTGATATGCATTCTGAAATGTACTGATACAATATCCCATGCTAGAGGACAGACAGTTGAGGATGGGGAGTAAACTGTGAGCAGGCAGAATTGAGGCTTATTTCAAAGGTAATTCTTCTGGCCAATGCAAAATAGGAAAAAACAGATTGGATGTGATTGTGAACAAGGTCACTGAAAGACTGAGAAATGACATTATTAATTAAATGAGAAATATAAAAGAATTGTTTATAGACTACATATGTGCTGATGTGTTTTACCCAGCAGAATTGAATGGCTCCTTTGGAGCAATAACAATCCAGTGCAGATGACTATATATTTAGACAATTGTAAAACTGTGTGTTATTCACCTAGTGCAGTAATAAAGAATAATGGCTATAGGGTAATATATGTAGAGTGTGTGTGTCCATCCATCCCCATCTACAGAAGCTAACACGTATGCAGAGGGAAATATTTATTGCTGTCTGCAGACCTGGGACACCTTTTGTTTTTTCCACTGAATTAAATTGCTGTTGACAGTTTCAGGCTGTTATTGCTTCAGATCTTCCTAGGTAAACAGGGCAAGGCTTAATCAAGATCTCGATGAGAGACCTACAGCAGAAACTAGGGGGGGCCAAGGAAAGCATTGTTAGTTGCACGTTTCCTTCTCAGTCAATATGAAGCCCTGTGTGCCAATGTCAGAATGGTGTAAGGGGGCACGGTGCTACCTTTTGGAAGAGATCTAGAACCAAGGTCTTTAGCACGTGTGGTCATTACAGATCCCATGGCATTTTTTGTGGTATTAGAAGTGGTAACCTCAGTTTTCTGGCTAAATGCCAACTTGGCTAACTACATTCTGCCTACTTCAGCCTATCAGCATTTCTTAAAACATTTTCACTGTAGTGCCTTCATGAAACTGCCCTCACAGATCCATTTACAAACAGTATTCATCTTCCCTTTTCATCCTGAATCATGGTGTAATATTGCTGGACGCAGTATAATGACGCCTGTGTCCCAACCCAGAGTCAGCTGCAAAACATGTAACTGGAAAAATCATTTTAATACCCCGAGACACTGAGGCTTCCTATGGAAAGGGCCTGGCTAAAAGTGAAATTCCTTCCCTTTGTGCCTCCCTCCAGAGGAGTCCCAGAGCTGATGACGGGGAAGCTCTGACACATCCTGCTGGCAATGTCATCCAAACGTTCCTCCAGTGCAGTGGCTCTCAATCTTCCCAGACTACTGTACCCCTTTCAGGAGTCTGATTTGTCTTGCGTACCCCACGTTTCACCTCACTTAAAAACTACTTACTTCCAAAATCAGTCATAAAAATACAAAAGTATCACCACACACTATTAATGAAAACTTGCTTAGTCTCATTTTTACCGTATAATTATAAAATCAATCAATTGGAATATAAACATTATACTTGCATTGCAGTGTATAGTACATAGAGCAGTATAGACAAGTCATTGTATGAAATTTCAGTTTGTACTGACTTCGCTAGTGCTTTTTACGTAGCCTGTTGTAAAACTAGGCAATTATATAGCTGAGTTGATGTACCCCTTGGAAGACCTCTGCATACTCCCAGGGGTACATGTACCCCTGGCTGAGAACCACTGCTCTAGTGCTGAGACAGAACTTGCAGGGGCCAAGTGATGAGAGAGGTACGACTGCATCATCCACATGCTGATGTTTGGGAATGAGCACACCAAGGTGATCCATATGCTACAGCAACATGGGAGAGCGGATTGATCTTGAGGGGGTGCCATATTTCCGATTACTCGGCACGGATGTGCCATCACCTCCAACTGACTCCTATCTGCTGGATATGATGGGAACTACTGGAAAGGAGGTCTGGAAGCACCAGCAATGTCTCTTTTCCTGGTCACCGAAACAAGCACATCAAAAGCTGTGAGCTCCAGCATGACCAAATCCAAATCCCTGACCCCCGATAGGAGTGAAGGCCATTGGGAAGGAAGGCTGGAGCCCAAGCCTGAACCTACACAGGCTGTTACTTAGTCTGAGTGTAGCTGGAACTGGAAAGGTAGAGCTTTCTCAATTGAGATGATTCGAGTTGGGTGTGAGAGTCAGATCCTAAGTGATTTTGTGAAATGTTAAAAACTAAAAATGTTGATTCTTTGGGAACTTTTAGTGCCGCACTATCAACCAGCGGGAAATTGCACAAGAGCAATGCACATGACGGCCTTGGATGGAAGGGAGAGAGCGAGGGTACGAATTAGGACATAATCTTTTGGGGGCTGTCAAATCTCATTGAAGTAGCTGGCATGATTCCCGTTGACCTCAGCGATCTTTGGATGAGACACTAGATTCCTGCTCTCGGTGGTTGAAATAGATTTTCAGATAGTTTTATTCGATTATTGACGTCCATGTGAGTCAAGGGAGCTATGCTGCTGTAAGCGGGAGGAGACGCCGCCTGTGCACTCTAGACACGAGGGGATGCAGAAAAGCCGGGGGAGATGTTGGAGAAGATGGCACTGCTGCTGCCTGCATTGCGCTGGCTCTGCAGATAAAGCAAGACCCTGAGTCTCCAGGGCTGGCACCTCCCAAAAGTGCTGCATTAGCCTTCCCCCTAAAAATAAAGTAAATGTTTTGAATAATTTAGCTTTGGTCCCTGCCGCTGTTGTGGTTTCTCAGGGTTTGTTTGTGGGGTTGTTTAATATGGTGCCAAGTCGGTTTCTACCCTGTGCTGCAGTGGAATTTATCTCCAGTGCTCATGATGAAATGTTAAAAGAGTATGACACGGGTGTGCATGTGGAAATCATCTGTAATCTTTAGCCTGCAATAGCAGAGCTCTCTTATCTTGTAAAGGGGAGGGAGGAAATGAAATTGGATTTCTTGCTCCTCATGACAGCCTCCTCTAGCTCTACTGTGGTAGCCCCTTTGGGTACTGTACAGCACAGCTAACCTAAGCTGCTTTTCTAATTGGGGGGCAGCTGGCAGATGTTCAGTTTTCCCTCAAGGGTGAGGGGCAAAGCTAAAATATTTGATACAAAATCTACAGTTTCCATTTTGTCTTTGTTTCCAGACTTACAGCATTCGGCGCTTTTATAATACTTGGGTCTTAAAAGAACAGACCGCAGGCAATGTGAAAACGAAAAGGCCATTTTAAAAAGAACCATCTGAAGAAGTACAGCATCATCATGACCCATTGCAATAGGCTGGAGGGGTAAATCAAGAGTTGATGACACACTTGAGAATTACTAGCAGCAAATTAGTAATTCACAAGGTGTACGTAATATGGTGTAATACACAAGAGAGAAATTATCCACTGTTAACACACAAGATTGCAATAACATAATGTAATTCACAATGCCAGTGACACAGTGCAATATACCTGTCAAAGAGCATGACAGGATATACGTTAATCATGCTCACCTGCTCCACAAGGATATGGTGAAGATTAATTGGTGCACTAGCTGGGGGTCTGATTCCCCTCGCCTACTGGTTTTGCACCAGTGCAATTCACTTTCTTTTAGTGGCATTGCACCTACTTTGTCCAGGTGTAAATGAATGCATTCAGGCTCTCAGAAGGGAATTCAGCCCTGCGTTGACCATAGCTCTGGTGCAAGGACAGAGGGTACAGCGACGGAGCAGCTGTGGGCATCTACACAGCAGCTGTAACTCCCAGCTCGGTTGGATGTACATGTTCTAGCTTTGCTAGAATTAGCATTGTTGCTGTTGGCAGCACAGGTGGCGGCTTGGGTTAGCCACCTCAGTACATACCTAGGGTATTAGACAGGGCTGTACTCAGGTGGCTAGCCTGAGCCATCACCCCGGCTGCCTGGCCACACTGCTAATTTTAGCATGTCCGCTCAAGCCGAGCTAGTGCACATATATCTACCTGAGCTGGGAATTACACCTCCCAGTTGCTGTTTAGCTGTATACAGAGAGGAATCATTTTGCACTTCTGCTCAGAGGTTGCTGGCAGCAAATTCATCAAACCTGCACAGGCTAATGGAGTCTGAGGGTCACCATAATTTGTTTTTCCTGCTCCCATGGCCCCTAGAGGGGCTTGCAGCAATGGGAAACTAAGTAGGCACTGGACCATGCTGGCCATGTGTCTCGACTGTGATCTACCCCTCCCTCTCCCTGCCTGCCCCGATTCACCCCTCCTTTCTCTTGCCTGCCCCTGATCTGAGTCTGGCTCCCCTGGAATGCCAGTGTTACTCGTTGAAGGGCTGGGGGCTCTATGTCTTCCCTACTGTCCATTTTTGTTGCCACAGCAATGGTGAACCTGTCCCTTCATGTCTAGTTAAATGGACTTTTCACTTCTTAAATAAATGTGCTTTGAAAATGTAACGGGAGCACTACGTGCTATGGTTCTTATGTAACATCACGTGCAATTATGGGTTGTGAAAAGAAATATTAACTGGCTCTCGTTGCCATACAGTGTGGAGCAGTGTGATTTGTCAGTGCTGCTAGATGAGTTAGTAATTCAGTCTGTGTCACTCCGACCCTTGAACCAACACCCCAGCATGATGCCGTGGTGGTGCTATGCTGTGGAAGGTGCTGAATGAGATGGGCACTTCCATCCATGGAAAATGGCTGGAGCAGGATCCTAGCTGTAGTATCCTGGTCAGTTCGATGGGTTTTATTATATACTTTGCACAGGGCCCTGTGTAGGGGGCAGTGTGGAGCTGTCCCACCTTAGCAGGAGCACCTGTAAAGCACAATCTCGTCCAGTGTGGAGGATGGAGAGGGATAGGATTCCATATTGCTTCATCCAGGAGGTTGTCCCTCTTGTTTCAATGCTGAATCAGGCAAAATGCCTATTGGAGTATGCTCCAGCAGGGCAATTGCCTGAGATCCTTGGTCATGCAAAGAAGGGCAGTGGGAGTAAGAGCAGGGAGGTCATTTAACCTCCATATAGGGCATTGGTGAGACCAGTACTGCATACGGTTCTGATGTACACATGTTAAAAAGGATGTTAAAAAAAACTGGAGAGGGTGCAGAGAAGAATCACAAAAATGATTTGGGGGCTGGAGAAAATGTCCCTGAGTGAGAAAGATAAAGAGCTCAATCCGTTTCGTTTATTAAAAAGAGGACTGAGCGGAGATTTGGACATGGTGTATAAGCACCTTCAAGGGGGAGAACACTGGGTACTAAAGGGCTCTTTAACCCAGCAGAGAAAAATCAAATAAATTAGAAATAATAAAGGAAAAAGTATAAAATGAAAACCAATAAAATAACTCCTGAATATAAAGTGTGTTTATTTATTATACCATTTAAAGTGTGTGAGAGACTTTTCCACTGCCTCACATGCAAAGAGTCTTGAGCTGTGCACCAGATTTAGCTCTCCATGACGACACTTTTCAGTTGCTCTGCGTGGTGGCTTCTCTAGGACCATCTCCTCAGTGAATGGTGGTAGTCAGTCATATGTGGTATCCATGAGTCCTGATCATTCTCCCTTTATTACATTGTGGTGTTAGGTGACCCTCAGCACAAGGGAGAAGGGACCAGTGTGACATCACTGCACAAACTGTGTTGGTTTTTAGTATCACAGCTCTCTCCATGAGGCAGAAATCCAGACCTGCGCCTGCTCATTCTTGGAACACCCACTCAGCGATCAGATCCCTGAAAAGGTGTGTGGAAGAACAACTGCACCAAATTGTTCTTTTGGTCATCTCTCATCTTCACTCCCGTAATCTGCTCCTCTCTCGCCTCTTCCCTCTCCAGTCTGTTTAAAGCACCAAAAGCTAAAATTTCTTGCTCCAGTCATATCACCCTCCCCGTGAAACATCTTCAGAGACTGACTCTCCTTTTCTGCAGCCAGTTCAAGCTGCTCATCTTTTTTGAGGCTGTACAAAGCTCTGCCCTTTCCTATGTCTCAGACATAGTTTATGTGCTGTTTCCTGTTCCTTTCTGCTTAATGGTCCTTTAGTTTGCTCCTCCCACTCTTAACTTCGTACCCTCTTTCATTCTACTTCCTGTGCTTAGAGCATCCTCACACTTCCCCTGAGCAAAGTATCCTACCTCTTCTATTTCACATCTTCTATGGCTGAGTGACTGTAAATCTGCTTGTTCCCACCCTCACACCACCTGCTTTAATAGTTTGTAGCATATCTGGCCAAAATAGGCGTGTTAGAGCACTTGGCTTTTCGGAGGCAACATGGATTAGTGTAGAAAGTTGGCTTCTGTTTCCAGCTCCTTCAACCAACCTACTGTGTCACTGTGGGCAAGTCACTGCTCCTCTCTGTGTCTTGCTTTCCCTGTGAAATTGGGATAATGATACTCTGCTTGGTAAAGTGCTATGATATGTATATGTACAAAGGCATACTGCAGAGCAAATTATTTATTATTAATACAGCTCGGAGTGATTGTAGGATGTAGTTTTCAAAAAAGGCAAAATGGGAAAGGCCCCTCTCTTGGATCCAGCTAGAACTGGTCAGAAAATCTTCTTTGTTCCTATGAAAGTTTTCAATGAAAAAGATTTTTTGTTATAAAATTTCTTCTAATGTTTCCAAGTGTGACAGGTCTGGGCCCTTTTGGGTGTCACCTGATTTGCTGGGATGCCACTGAGTCAGCCTATTCTGCCAGCCTGGGTCCCCTTTACCTGGCCTTGCTGGGGTAGGCTCACAAGCCTCTTCCAGCCAAGCACACAGACAGGGCCACACCCAGCTGCACAGAGACAGAGATCTGCTCTGGAAAAATTCAACCTTAGGGACTCGCTCCAACACTCTGGTGCCCACTTCCTTTAAGGGATACAAACCCAAAGGTTTTATGAAATTCTCTCCCTCCCTCAATATGGAGAGAGATATGCACAATTTCTTGCCCCTTTCCCCAGTTAGAAAATACATAAACTTGGTTATATTATAAACAAGAAATAAGTTTATTAACTACAAAAGGTGAATTTTAAATGAATATAAGAGATAACAGACAGAACAAAGCAGATTACTGAATAAATAAAGCAAAATACACAAACTAAGCTCAATATACCTAAGAAACAGGTTACAAAATGTAATTTCTTACCCTAAATGTTATTTCAGGAAGGTTGCAAAGTTTCTGTGGTTCAGAGTTCCAGTTATAATTCTTTTCAGACTGGACTCTCCCCGCCACCCCACCTTCCCTTCAGGTGGCTTTAGCAGTCTTTCTTCTTGGGCAGACAGGCCAGGGAGAGGAGGAGCCCATTTGCCATACTCCCCACCCTTAAATAGGCTTTACATAAGGCAGGGAATCCTTTGTTTCCCAAACTTGACCCCCCCTTCCCTTCCAGTGGAAAGTTACAAGGAGTCCCAGGTAATGTTTAGTATCAGGTGACAAGACCACCTGACTCTGTAGTATCACAGCATCCATGAGTCAGTGGCAGCATGGAGCATCTGCAGGAAGGTCAAGCCTTTTCACAGTCCATTGTCCTCGCTGATGGGTCATCAACCCTGCATGGCTTTTCTACTGTTGTACTTGAAGTGTTAGCAGTGGGCGTCACCCAAAGTAGCATAGTTGAAATACAGATACATAGTCAATATTCCTAACTTGAGATACAGAAATGATAGAGGCATACAAATTGGATAATCACATTCAGTAAATTATAACCTTTCCAATGATATCTTACAAGACTCATCTTGCATAAAGTATATCTCAGTTATGTCATATTCATATTATAAGCCTATTTTCATAAAGAATATGGAGTGAAACATCATACTAAGTATTGTTGAAAAATTGAAAACCGAAAATGTTTCAGTGCTGGGATTTTCAGGTGTGTTATTTTTTTTAATAAAAACTCATTTTTTAAAAATCAAAAATAGACATTTCCTGCATGTTATTTTTCATAGAAAAAGCATTTAGAAGAAAATATATAGACCAGCTCTGCAACGACAGGTTCCTATAGAGGTGCCTAAGAGACACATTTGCCATTGAAGCGTTTCATGTTGGCAAGATGGTCTTTTTGTCTGTTGATTTTCATGGTTGAGCCAATTTGAAGGGCTTTGTGCTATCGAACTTAGAGCACTCACCCAGATGCCCGGTTATGCTAAAGTTTCATAAGTCTCTGGATGACGCAGGCTGCTGGTAGTGCAATGTGATGCCTTTCAGTGGGTTAGTGCAATATGATGCCTTTCAAATCCAGACCAAGAGGATAGTGACCAGATCATTACTGTTTGGTGGCCTCTGTGAAATGAGTTGGTGAGTCTCAGACCAATTCATAGTGGACAGTGCCCAAGTCACAAACCCACCAACACAATTGACATTAATTGCCTCTCTTAGCAGAGCAGATCAGAACGAAATAGGTAGTGGAGACTATACTCTGCTCTCCGCCCCACAGAGGTCCCTCAGGAGCAAGACTACAGAACATGCATGCAAAGGCGCTGACTCCGTGGGTGCTCCAGGGCTGGAGCACCCACGGGGAAAAATTAGTGGGTGCTCTGCACCGACTGGCAGCCAAGCTCCCCTCACCCCCTGTCCCACCTCCTCTTCCTCCTCCTCCCCCTCCTCTGAGAGCGCCGCATCCCCACTCCTCTGCCTACCTCCCAGAGCTTCTTGCCCGGCTGCTGCCAAACAGCTGTTTGGCAGCATTAGCATGCTCTGGGGAGTGGTGGGGGGGAACGTGGCGCACATAGAGGAGGAGGCGGGGCTGGGGCAGGGATTTGGAGAAGGGTTGGAATGAGGGCAGGGCCTCATGGAAGAGGTGGAGTGGAGGTGGGGCTGAGGGCAGAGGGGGCGTCAAGCACCCAGAGGAAAGAGGGGAAGTTGGCGCCTATGCGTGAGTGGGGTATTCAGTGCAGTTTCTGCGGTGTTTTGTCAATAAATAGAAGATTCCAGTCTCCAGTACAAATGGTATTAACTTCAATAACAGTACAAATTAAATTAAAATTGACTTAAGCCCTTATGGACTGGGTGCAATTTCGCTTGACCGCTGTCATGTATTTCTGTGACAGTTACTCTTCCCATTTCTTCCCGTCATAAATGGTCATGGTGCAGTGACTGCCTCATTCTTAGGTCTCTGTGGGCACCTCCCTTTCACTGAAAGCAGGACGGTTTTCTTTCTCCCCTCTAAACCATCTTAATAAATAAACGAGTAGATGAAGTGTTGCTCCTAATTGGAATGGACATTAATATCTTCCGATGCAAATTACCACTTCTGGATGTCTCCGTGCAAGTCACTCCAATCTACCATCAAACTGGGCTGTTGAGACTCCTGTTGCTAAGCAGTGTTGCTAAGCAGTAGTACAGAGACAAGCACTGTGGTTTGCTCCACAGCAAGATTGTTTTAAGTGTGTGTGTGGGGGGGGGAGTTGCAAAGCAAATGTACATCAATCTTTTGTATCCCAAATGTACTTTGTATTTGTTTGTTTAAAAGAAATATACTGTAAAGGCGTGGTCAGCAGCAATATTTCACTCTTCTGGTGCAAGCACAACCCCTCATGGTGTGTCTGCATGGTAAGAACTGACAGCATCTGGCCCTGCATCACCCCATTAAAGAACACCCGAAGTGCTACATGAAATGGTGTTGGGGATTCCAACTGGGGGATCGTCCCTCTGAGTCAATGTTGAACCACTTCCCCATTGCTAGAGGCCACTGTGACGCATAAAGCACTGTCTTTTTCACAAGAAGTAAAACTAAGAGCCTGACAACAGATAGTTATTAAAAATCTCAGTGTACATTTGTCTGCGTGGGGGATAGTGTCTTGACTAAAACTGATTTAGAGACATAATATGTTGCCTTTCTAAACTCCCCTGGTGGTTTAGTTGGATGGATATATATATAAAATATATCTCCTGTCCAAAATTGTCACGTTGCGTTTAGAAAAGACTCCAAACCAGAACCTCCAATCAGAATTCCTCTGAATTTCAGAGGTGGGAGTGGTTCAGATACAAATCTAAACTTGCTCTTGTGAACTTGTGTGGGGATCTGAGCAATACCAGAGAGGCTCTGTTTTCCTCTTCTGATCTATATGTGGCCAAAATCTCATGAGACTGATGGACGCTTTGAAGTTTTTTCCATTCAATATGATACAAATCTTGTGAAAGCAGTTTCTGGATTTTGGCACCTTTGAATCTAAATCACATCTTGACCTGATTCAGCCTTGAACCAGAACCTCAGACTTGAACCTAACCTTAATGTGGATGTGAACATGGTTTGGTTGGTTCAACTCAAACAGGGTTGCTGTGCATTGTTAAATAGTTACTGTTCTGCACTGCGGGGTGAATTGTACATGTACAGCAAAATATAAATGAAAGGTACTGTATTGTTATGTGAATTGTCTTTTGGAAAAAGTCTGAACCCTCACACACCTCATCATCAGTGAGTCAGTAGCAGCAAGTCCGAGACAGGACCTGTTAGTGATATCATTGGGTTCTTAGTGGAAGATTAAATAGTGGCCAGGCAAGCTTGGATAAGCATAACTGCCCTTGCTGACTCACATGGGCACAATCATAATGATGTCCCAGGTAAATCTATCAGCCTGTCATCAAGGGTAGTGTTTAAAAAGTTCTTTACTGGGCTGAGAGTGTCTAATAGGGAAGGTTATGGCTGGTGCAGGAAGTTGAATGATTTTTTCATACGCATAGCAAGTTAGGAAAATAAAGACAGAATTAGTTCATAGCAAAGGCGAAGGTAAGGAGTGGTGATGCCCTTCTTAATAGGTCCTGTCTCAAATGTTTCCATGGTAAAACCAACAAGACATAGTTACAAATGTTTCTGTCTGTTTTACCCAGGACCGTGTATTTAAGTTGTGGCTCTCTCTCAGCTGTCCCTTCTTTGAGATCCAAATGGGTGTCTGAACCACCATGTAACCTGGGGTATTTGCTCTTTTTTGATACTCCACAATGCTGCCATCTGCTACATTGTACCAGGAAAATGATGGGAGAGAGAGTGTTATTTGTGCTAAAACCAAAAACATTTTCCACTTAATTTTAGCTCCCCGAAGCAAATTCCTTGCTTTATGTCTTTCTTTGACCCACTTTTAGTCACTCATCAGCTTTCATATGCTGTGGAATCGTAGAACTCAGAGATGGAAAAGACTTACATTTAATCACCCCCCCCCCCCGTCCCGTGGCAAGTAGGGGATTGTTTCCTATAACATGATCTCCAATACTTTTTTGAGGTCAATTTTAAATACTGCTAAGTAATCAGGCCTCTGTCACGTCTCTTGGAGGTACAGCCACATGCAAAGTGCATCACAGTCTTTTAATCTGAAGGTGACCACGGCGTGGATTATAGTAGCAAGGCTGCCATCCAAAACGGTTGCAAGTTGTGAAGACGAATCACTGGTCACTGTAGCTATATGATTATCCAACAGCAGCTTGGGTGTGTCCATCAGACCCCTTAGACTTTTGTAACAATTGATGGGCACATGTACTTAATTAAAATATAATCCTATCCACATCTTCTGGCTGCTTCCGCCCTCACCACTTTAGTCTTCCTGAATGGAGTTTGTTACCTTGCTCTCAACCATGTCATGTTCTAATCCAGCTACTGAACAAAGCAGTTGAGAGTACTGGTTGAGTCAGATGAAACAGAGACAGCCATCTTCTACGTACTGAAAACATCATAACTGCCAGGCCACCTCACTTATCATCAAACCAGTCCCCTCTACACTTAGGACTTCCTGGGCTTAGGACGGAAGAATCCCATGCAGCGCTACAGACTAGGAATCGAGCAGCAAGGCAGCAGTTCTGTAGAAAAGGACCTAGGGGTTACAGTGGATGAGAAACTGGATATGAGTCAACAGTGTGCCCTTATTGCCAAGAAGGCTAAAGGCACTTTGGGCTGTATAAGTAGGAGCATTGACAGCAGATCGAGGGACTTGATCATTCCCCTCTATTCGTCATTGGAGAGGCCTCATCTGGAGTACTGTGTCCAGTTTTGGGCCCCACACTACAAGAAGGATGTGGAAAAATTGGAAAGAGTCCAGTGGAGGGCAACAAAAATGATTAGGGGGTTGGAGCACATAATTTATGAGGAGAGGCTGAGGGAACTGGGATTATTTAGTCTACAGAAGAGAAGAATGAGATAGCTGCTTTCAACTACCTGAAAGGGGGTTCCAAAGAGGATGGATCTAGACTGTTCTCAGTGGTACCAGATGATAGAACAAGGAGTAATGGTCTCAAGTTGCAGTGGGGGAGGTTTAGGTTGGATATTAGGAAAAACTTTTTCACTAGGAGGGTGGTTTACCCCACTGGAATGGGTTACCTAGGGAAGTGGTGGAATCTCCTTCCTTAGAGGTTTTTAAGGTCAGGCTTGACAAAGCCCTGGCTGGGATGATTTAGCTGGGGATTAAGTCCTGCTTTGTGAAGGGGGTTGGACTAGATGACCTCCTGAGGTCCCTTCCAATCCTGATATGCTATGATATACGCGGCACAAGATGGAGCCCTGAGACGTGCCACATTACAAGTTACCTACAGGAGAACTGCTAACACACCCCAAGGAAAAAATATTTTTGTTTTGAATGTGCAAAAATAACTTTTACTGCAAAATTGACAATTTTTATAACATATGAAGAGTTTTGTACTTGCTCCTATATGTGAAAATAATACTACTGGTTCTGCCTTTTATTGTGAGGATCTCAAAGCACTTTACCAACAGTTATTAAGTAACAATATCCCTGTGAAGCAGGGAAATATTATATTTTCATTTTCCAGGTGACATTGAGATTTAAATGGCTTCCTTGAGGCCACACAGGAAGGTTTGATGCAGAGTCAGGAGCAGACCTCAGATCGCCTGATTCCCCAGCCTGTATTTTATCCACAGGATCAGCCTTCCCTTAGCCCATTGTGCGCTATTCACCCATGTTTATAGAAATGGCCTTCATATCAAACCTGAGGTACTAATCACTGGCAGAGAGTGCTGCAATCTGAACTCCAACAAAAGCTTTTTAGGGCAATCCCAGCTACATAATCATAGCAAGATGTCTTTGGCAATTCCACTTGGTTACAGAAAATAGGACAGCATAGGAATCCAGGAAAAGGACTTCAGGGAATGGGAAAAAGAGGCGTTGTGTGGTGTGTAGGTGTGTGTGTGTGTGAGAGAGAGAGAGTTGGGGGATGGGGGATGCACACACAGGGAAATAAGCTTCTTTCTGTATTTTAATGTGAATGAATAAACAGCACTATAATAGATTTCCAAGGCATTTGATCCCAATAAACCATGTTAATCCTTAGGGCTATTCTGGCAGTGAGAGATAACTGCACAGAAGCTGAAAGGTTCTTCGCATCAAACTCACATTTCTGTGTTTATGGTGCATGTCCATTTCCTCCCCCCCTTAGAAGAAAATAAATAAATAAATAAACAGAAGGTTTCAAACTCTTCCCCCTCCTGCCCCCGAAAGCAGAGCCTCATCTGCATGGTATGCCAGCTGCTTGCTGTGCTAAGAAGAGCTTTTTAATTTGGATTTTATTATTGACGGTGAGGGCTGAGGCGAAATCAAACCAGTTAACAACACAAAGGTCTGAATCATCCCCGGTATAATTCCCACTGGTTGGGTGGCATTCCACGAGGCGGGAGGCTGCCAGGCGGGGTGCGGGGGGGGGGGGGCGAAGCATCGTTGGCACCAGCTGTGCATGTGCGGCTGTGCTCTGTGGGAGTGGGCACTGCCAAACCACCCTCCATGCCACACAGTGTCTGCTTTGCATGCGTTCATCGCTATTCCTGCCTCGCCTCCTCCTGTCCGCGTCATCATCGCGCTGAATTGCGGGCAAAGGCGCATGGCTCAGAAATGCAGAGCCTATATTTGTTGACACGTTGAAGAGGTGTGACTGCACGTCTACCGATGTGATATATGCCATCATGTGCCAGCAATGCCCCTCTGCCATGTACATTGGCCAAACCGGACGGTCTCTACGCAAAAGAACAAGTGGACACAAATCTGACATCAGGAATCATAACATGCAAAAACCAGTCGGAGAACACTTCAAACTCCCTGGTCACTCAATAACAGACCTAAAAATGGCAATTCTTCAACAAAAAAACTTCAAAACCAGGCTCCAATGTGAAACTGCAGAACTGGAATTAATTTGCAAACTGGACGCCATCAGATTAGGCCTGAAGAAAGACCGGGAGTGGTTGGCTCATTACAAAACCTAAACCCAATATGTCAATTGAATTGTCTCGTTAGACTAACCTCACACTTGGTAAGGCAACTCCCATCTTTTCATGGATTTTCCTGCGCGTGAATTTTCCGCTCCATGTATCTGAAGTGGTTTCTAGCCCACGAACGCTTATGCCCAAATAAATGTGTTAGTCTCTAAGGTGCCACAAGGACTCCTTGTCGTTTTTGCTGCTACAGACTAACACGGCTGCCCCTCTGAAACCTGTACGTAATTTGTAACCACTCTTAAAGGCTGACTTTGGTACATATGGACATGATTGCTAGAGCTGACTCGGGCCAGTATAAAATGGGCAGCTGCTGTGCCAGCGTCTTCCAACCACTGCCATTGCTGTTCCCACACCTCTGCGCTGGACTCCTCACACAGCTTAACGAATCCTGACCTGTAGTACCCTGGCTAGTCATGTCTGCGCAGCCCTTACTCAGGTCTCCTAGTGCACTTTAACCCAGATCTAAAGAAACATCTGCTATGTCAGTCCTGGTGCGGTTCTGAATGCGGTTCTACCAATGCAATGTCAGTCCTCACCTGCAGTTACTTTGGAAGCCCATACAGTCTGCCAGTGCATCTCAACTCAGATGTACCGTACCATCCGCTATCATAGTGCTAGGGTGCTTTGTCGCTCAGTCCTGGCCTGAAGCATACGCTATTACACACGCTTTTGGGATTCTCCTGAACAGAGACGAACAAATTGTGTGGGTTATGGTTTTTTGCACAGATGAATGAATGTCCATTAGGGACTAAGGCAGGACCCAGCTCAGTTTGACTTACCACTTGAGGATTTGTAGTCAGATTTTCACAGCTGGATCTTACACTCCAAACATCTTTCACTTTATGGCTAACATTTTACCCTCTTTTCCCAGACAATGACAGCTAAGAAGGAATATTCCTTTATCTAGTCTACCAACCTTTAGTTTATGAAGTGCATTAGGACCTTTTAGGCTTGCTTTGTCAACATTATAAATGTGAGGCAGATGGATTTAAATTGCAGCAACCAGATGTGTGGCCAGATTTGGAGAATCCCAAAACTTGTATTTGGGGTTTTGGGGAGGCCTATTATAAACATAGGTGGCATCCAGCTCTGGAATACAAACCCTGCTTCAGTGGCCTAAATTCAGGGGAGGGTGTGAGATTTCAGAATCAGGATTACACTGGCCCCAGCCTGTATAGCTTTCCAATCAGTAGGGCCATTCCTGCTAAGTATTCTGTGAAAGCTCTGTGTTGACAGAATAAAACCCTGATGACTGGCTGGAAGCAGTGTGCTTTAGAAGTGGCCATCAGGAGAGCAACTACTCCTTTGATCTTCCTAATCAGAGGGGAGATGATGCAGGAGCTGATATAAAGAAGGGAGAGAGCTCGAGAGAGGCTGAAGAACTGGTTGCTTAAATAAAATATTTTGTGTTAATGTCCTGCATGTCCCCCAGCCAACAAATACAAACCTTTTGCCTTGGCCTTGAGATCATTAATCTTTGCTGTTTTGGAGAGTTCAATACTCCAGTCTTTAAAGGCATCTAATCCTTCTGCTGATGAGCATGTTCCTCGCTCCATGAACCTTTCACAATCATGGTGCTGCCGGCATTTCATTATGAGCCTGATCCTGTTCCTGCTTAAAGTCAGAGGCAAAGCTCCCACCTGTACAGGGCCAGGTGCTACTGGTTCATGGAGCTCAGTGGACTGTTCAGATGTCCCTGGTGCATTCAACAGCACAGGAGATGCATTCAGCCTGTGCACACATAGTACATTCAATAGCCTAGCAGGTGGAGCGTGCCTGGAACATACCGGACATTGTAGTGCTGGCTATGTATTTTACTTAAGTTTATTGTACCTGGACCAATCAGCACTATTCAAAGAGGCCGGGGGGGGGAGGGAAAGCAATAATAGCAATTACATTTAGTGGTGAGAGAGAAGACCATTCAGCCCACTTGCAGGCCCAATGGCATCAGAAAAATCAGTGTATGCTGTACAGAGACGATCGCTTTGAGAACGGCATCTGAGGAGCTCAGAAAGCAATGGAAGAACCCAGACTTCTCCACCAGTACCAGTGACAGGAACGCAATTAGTTGGGCAGCAGATGCAGCATGGCTTCCTCTACTCTCAACGCTTACTTTTATTGAGAGTCTTTAAGTAAGTGATTGAAACAACCCTGTGAAATTTCTCTCCATATGTAGTAGTCAAAAAAGGAAACTAGGATTCTCAAAACAATGGTTTAAGGCTGCAACAGTATTTGTTTTGGCAGCTCGTGGCACAGTAATGAACAGACCAGCCTGACTGCTGCCAGAACAGCTGTAGCTCTGAGGGGGGGCATTGGAAGAAAGCCAAACAAGGTTCCTTCCGTGCTCCCACTCAGGCATGGGTGGCGTGTGAATCCTGCATTTGGGGTGGCTGGGCATGAGCTAGAAGTGTGTGTAGCGGGGGGGCACCAGTGCCCGGACTGTGGCCCTGTCCTTGCTTCCCCTGAAGGCTGCCCCCGCCGACTTGGCTGCCTCCCCGCAAGGTCCTGCCCATGCTCCAGCCCTGGCTTCTTCCCCTGCCCACTGCTCACACCTCTTCGCTCCCCCACTCCTCCGAGATTCCCCCAGCCTGCCACTCGCGCCTCTTCATCCCCTCCCACTGCATTTGCCTCTTTGCCCCCTCCTCCAAGACCACCCCACCCCCCCCTGCCTGCCGCTTGCACTGCTCTGTCCCAAGCAGCAGGTGGTGATGGTGGGGGTCTTTGGGGAGAAGAGGCAGAGCGAGGGCCGGACTTCCAGGGAAACAGGGGCGGGAAGAGGAGCAGCATGGACAGGGCCACAGGGGAAGAGGACAAGAGGATGGGAGGCCTCGGGGTGGAGCACAGGCAGGGCTACTGCCCAGATGCCCTTTCTGTGGCAGCACTCTGAAGGCGCCAGGCCGGCTCGCCTCCACAAAGAGGTGCGCCACATCCTGTTTGGGGAGGCTCTGTCTCCCCTGGCCTCTTATACCCGCTGCCCAGGCACTCAGGAGTCAGCATATGTCCCCAGTGGCCCATCACCTTGGCTGGGGACACCACATGTGGCAGGAGCTCCCCTCACATGGGGTTGTGGGGGAGTGAGAGAGCATGTCAGGCCAGGCTCCCCTAGCCTCAGCACATGGCCCTGCTCACCCATTTCTCCCTCCAGCCTTCTCCTGCTATTATCTAGCATGGTAAATCCTGTAGCTCAAAAATGCAGTACAAGCCAATACACAAGGTTCAAAACCTGAAGGTACCTGATGGCAAGGGCTGTTACAGTTGCAAATAACAGAATTTATTCTTGTCGCTTTCCTATTTAAATAAACCCTTGGACACTCCATACAAAAGTCCATTGTTGGCAGAACGTTATTTAGATTGTAAAGTCAAGCACTTGAAAGTCAGGGAATATGAAACTTTAAGTCGCACAGTAGTGTTTTGCTCAGGATTGCTGCCTCAATGAGGACTTGTTGGTCACTGCTCAGAGAAAGAATAATGATTGTTTAGGAACTGAGGCTATACCCCTGTGACAGTCTTTAGCATTATGTTCACCACGGTCACAAGATTGTAATAAATTTTATACAACGTATGACTTGTGAAGTATCATTTGAAAGCTCATAATCTGCTGACCGTTTTTGTTCTGGTAAAAGATATGTGTCTATACATTGTATGTAAAGTTATATGATTCTACTGTTTCACATAGCTGTAACATGCTCCAGAGTTAGAAAAGCAGGCATAAACCAGTTTTCAGAAACAAAAAGACACTGGCACCCAAGCCAGATGTTAATGACTCATCACATGCTTAAACAGCCATTCTCTAGCAGGCAGAAGGTGCGAGTAACAAATTTACATTTCATCACGAGGCCGATTCAAAGCGCACGTCCAAGGATGGTTCTAGCACAAGAAATTGAATTGTAATGAGGGGAGAAAAACACTTGCCCTCACTCTCTCCTCCTTCATCACTGTTCATGACATCAATGATCTGAAAAGAACTGAGGTTCGGAGGGCGTGCTGGCTGGGAAGCTTTGCAGCCAGTACAGCCAGCTGGAAGCTTAGAAATCTTTTTGCTCTTAAGGTCACTTAGCTTGTTAATTTAGGCATTTCACTTGTGTTTTATCTGTTACTTCTTTTGTAACCAATCCTGACCTTTATGCCTCATTATTTGTAGTCACTTAAAATCTTTCCGTAGTTAATAAACTTGTTTCCCAGTTTTATCAAACCAGTGTCTTTAGCTTAAAGTGTGTGGGAAACTTCATTTGGGATAACAAAGCTGGTGTATAGCATTTTCCATTGATGAAATGATGGCCTTTGTTTGAGCTTGCATTATTCAGCAAGGTGCTGGGCAACACAAGACGCACATTTCTGGAGGAAAGCCTGGGCTTAGAGAATCTGCTGGTGTTCTTCTGCAGTGTACTTCACGGGTGGCAAGCTCGGAGTGCTCAATACTGTGGGCACAAGTTACATGCTGCAGGCTGTGTGTTAACTGGCCAGGAGTGACTTGTTCACCGTTAAAGTGGTGTAAAAGCCATCCTTGGTTGGAGAACTGAGGAGACACAGCTATTCAGCAGGCCAGATTGTACCCTGGGGAATATCACAACCCCTTACTCTAGAAGTTGGGAGGTGGCCACTAATTGCGTGTGCATCATTTTCTGGGTGCCAGCTTAGGGCATTTGAGGCCTGATTTCCAGAGTTGTTGAGCCCTCACAACTACAACTGCAGTCAATGGCGCTGTGGATGTTCGCCAGCTCCAGTAGTAACATAGTGAAATTTGGAGGCATGAGCCTAGGGCAAGGAATTAGCGTGTCTGAATTCTAATCCTGGTGCTGCCACTGATTTTATGGGTTGCCTCAGGTATTTTTGGCTCAGCTTCCCCATTTGTAAAAGGGTGAAGTCTTTTATTGCAAGTGGATATATGGCCCTAAATTAATGTTAGTCAGGCACTTGATACCCTAATTCAGTGTTCAGTGAAGGGGGAGCAAATAAGGGGTAAATAGGCAATCTTCTTTCTGGCATTTCTTAACTTTTCTGTGCTTGACCAGAGTATACGATTTTTACTAAAACATTTGTATGCAAGCTTTCATTATTTTAGAGTGTGTGGGAGAGATGTGAACCATGCAAATACTTTTCTTCCTTCAATTACCTTTAAAATAAGATAGATATTGTTCCTTTCAGCATGAGATGTCTTCTGTCTCATCTTTTCCCTCGCCTTTTCCTCCCTATCAAAGGCCTGCTGTTATCTCCAGTTTTTATGAGGACTATAAATTATTGATCCAAACCATGACACTGAGAACAGTGCAAAACTTTACTTAGAGCCAGGAAATCAATGTGCTATCATGACAGATGCTCTCTGGTGCTTTCACTTTTCCTGTTTGTGGCGCTCATTCCATGGTGTGATTCAGTGCCATTTTCTGGTCCAGTCTTTTGGGCATTTAATAGCCTGTTTGTGTCATGAAATCCAAATTTCGCTGTCTCAGCATTGAGTTTTCAGGAAGTCCCCAAGCCCCATTAATAATTGCCTTTATAGTGCTTTTAATCTTTAGTAGTACACTTTACTTTGTTTCATCCAAATTTTCCTCTTGGGGAGAGGGGAACTTTCAGCTCTCCAGCCAGGGCTTTATCCAGGGCAACCTACACATAACTCCTGGGTACACTAGAGTTTTTAAAATGTGATCAGCCAACTCTATCCCGTCCCTGATGCTGGACCTAACACACCAGGTCATTTGGGAAAGGCATGTGTAGGGTTCCCAAAAGGTCCTGGCAGGATTTTGTCTGGCACAGGGCAGGAGGGTCCTCTTACCTGATCAGCCTCAAAGGAGATGTTGGGCTCAAAGAGTAAGTCTGCCAGCTGGAAATCGAAGGAGTAAGACATTGGTGCCAAAAAAAGCGCTTTATCAAATGAGACTCAGAGGAAACAGGCACAGAGGACACAGACACCCCTTCACCACCAATGAAAGATCTGGTTTGTTAACAAACCGGGAACCCACTTCTCCGGTCATGTCTCTGTCCCAACACCAATTCCATGGAGGCTGCTACTTCCTTACAGCAGCAGTAACTGCCCTGGTCCTTGTGTGTGTAAAGAAGGGGCTCAGAGATCTGCAGAGGACTATCTGAGAGGGCCTAACTACCCTGGCTGTCATTGAGAGGTTCCAAACCTTGCTCCACAGAATGACTGCAGAGCTACTTTGCGGCTGCTTGTTCACTGGCTCAAGCTAGCTTGGCCTAGTGAGTAATACTTTTAAAAAATCACCTTAAGGAAGGGATTTAGCCCCATGTGAACTATGTATACTAAAGCCTATTTTGTCTTTGTGTGGTGAAATAAACATCATTCAAGTGTGTTAGCGGAGAAGGCACTCCACGCTACAGACAATGGCTCTAAGTCTTTATTTGCACTTTTGATTAGCGTAAATAAAGAATAACATCCTGAAGTCAGTTTAAACTGGTGTAAAACCTGTGTGAGTGAAAGGAGACCCGCCCCCCGCCCATAGCCTCTACTGCTGCATAATTTACCATAGGAAAAGCTGAATAATGGAAACACTGTACAAATTGTTGACTAAACAAAAATGACTAAACTATTAAAAATTGTAGACTACAGCCTTGAGCAACTTCATCTGTAAATTCGCTGGGCTACATTCTAAACTCTTTACACAGGCCACACAGTTTGCAGTGGCATGGCTATTATACCTGCACAAATAAGAGAGCCTTTCTGTTTCTTCATAAACTCTGCTGCTGGTAGAAAGACAATGTAAGTAGACGCACAAGGAAAGGAGGAAGTGCGGAACATGTTGGGACAGAAGACAGTGAGATGACCATCCAGGGTGCTAGAGGAAAGCCCAAAAGGATGATTTTTCCACATGCAGGATGGTCCCTCCCTACAGGAAAGACACATTTTTTGGGTGATGAGAGAATGTTGCATCTCTTGGGGAGCTTATTATGTGAGGAAGAGGAAAATAAGCAAGAGACAGGCACAGATATAGACTCTATTTTAAGCTACCATCAGGCGTCTCAGATGGCACTCATGGCTGCAATACCGCACCCCCACCTTGTCACTTGTGTTGCCCACAACCCAGCTAGGTTCCCATGCATTCCTGCTGAGCAGCAGGCAGGCATCAAGGTTTCCTCTGCAGTGAATTCCCCTGTGGCACTGGATCTGTAGGCCACAGCTCTGCCTCTCCTCTCGCTGCTCCTTTCAAATCAGCAATAGAGAAGACAACAGCGACTGAAGGAGGTGGTGGCCAGAGGCGCATGAGATGAGCAATTGCTTTGCTGCCTTGTTGGGCCTGTGCTTCCCCAGCTCACCCTCAGCGAGAGGCGAGGCAGAGACTTGCTGAAGTGGGTGGGAAATGTCATATGTGGAGCCACACAAATCATGCCAGCTACGGCTGTTATAAGGGATGATGGCCCAACCCGCTGGTGAGCGGTTCTCCAGAGCTGCAGCGCCACGAGGACAGAAAGCGCTGCCCTGGCTGAGACAGACTGTGCTCCAGTGTCAACACATCTCAGGGATTTAATGCAACTGGGGTGCTTTTTGCCCCTGCTGGAGCCAGTCTGGGGAAGCAACTTCCTTTGTGTGATTTTTTTTTTTTTGGAGGGCCAGGGTGGCAGGGAACCTTTCTGCCTGGCAGTTTTCCACACATCTCCATCATCTGGGGTAGAACAGCTGCTGCAGGAGGCAGGTAGAGCACCCCTCCCTGCCCCTGCCCCCATGGCACTGACAGACGTTTTTGGCTATGGGAAAGGGTAAAAGAGGAAGCAGCCCATACTGTTTTCACACAAGGTAAAGTGGGAGCCAACAGAGCCCAGCAGTTCAGGGCATCTTTGCTCCCAACCCTCTTGTGAGAAATGGGATGGCTCCTCTCTCTTCCTCCCCCCACCACTGTTGGGTAATGCTGCAACACCAGACCCAGGAAGGGAGGGAGGAGAACCACCATGAAGCTGCCCTTCCACTACCCCAAGATGGGGGAGGGTGGAAGAGCCCCTGGAACTGGTCCACCTCCCTCCCTCGTCCCCCAGCTTGGGTTGGGGTGAAGAACCTCCACAGCTGCAGAAGCAGAGGTGTGCTGGGGAGGCATGGGCATATGTGGGCCAAAGAGGGTTCAGAGTGGTTGTGGGGGCTGGGCAAGTGGAGTTGATATAAGGGCTGGGGTCACAAAATTAATTCATTTGGAGCAGGATCACAAAATTAATTGCTTAGTGCCTCCATTAACCCAGGGTGAAATCCACATGTAGAAGGCCCATCCCCTCCTGACGCATTACTGAATAAGATCCCCATAATTTGGACAACTGATTTGAATGAGAATTAAGTCTGAATTAAAAATGAGAAAGGACTACAGGTTCAGACCTTTGTTGATGGTAGAATCTGTCCCCACTGGGCCCTTTGGTTCCAAAACTCTACAGCTTTGAGCTCAATGGCAGCATCCATTATATACCAGTAAAAGAAAACTAATTACATACTCTCCGCAGGCTTCTTGCCATTAGGGAAGGGGTCGTCACATCGTCACAGCACCATCTGGGCAGGAAATTTAACAATAGCTTTGAGTTTTTAAGTGCCATGGCATATAGCTGCTATAACAATTTGATTAAAGGAAAAACCTCAGTGGTTAGCAATAAGGCCTTCAATAGTTAAATAAATATCATTTAATATTATTGATATTTTATAAGCTGAATTTTCCAAATTCCTGTCAGCATTTCTCTATCTTCTTATCTTGGATTGGGGCAAATGCTCTCTTTGGGAGAGCTGCAGTTGTAGCAATGCTTTGTAGCCTCACTCTGTTCTGGTGATACAAAGGAATGATTCATGAATGCAGTTTCCATTTGGATATGTAGGAAAGCAGGTTCCTGTTGAAAGGTTATGTTCTACTAAGCCATATTTAAAATGTAGGTAATTGCCCACTGATTAAAGTGCTTGACAATGAAACCAGACTATAACGAGGGGGTGGGGGAAATGTACCTTACAACAACTTGAAAGGCATCAGTTTATCATGTACTCACATGGGGCTCTACATTCCTTGAGTTGCTACATCATCAGATAGTCAAAACAGGTTCTTATTTGACCTAGCTTCCAAAGGTCCTAGCCCTGCGGACACTTGAAACTAGACTAGACAGAGCATCAGAAAATCTGCTGTAGAGCAAAGGATTAAATAATCTGACAGGTCTTAACCTGCTCTGATTTCTATGCATCAAATCCTAAGGTCCTTACTCACCAAAACTGCCATGGGAGTAAAGGACTAAGTTAAAAACGACATAATGACTCAGGGTTTGGCCCATAACTGTTAATTTTTCTTTAAAACAATTTTTGTTCTAGCAGTTTGCCTTTCCTTGTGACTATGAATAATAATTAGGGGCCCGATCCTGTGAAGTCTGACTCTCCCACGTATCCCCACTGACTTCAGTTGGGCTACTTATTTGACTATGGGCTAGTTAGGTTGGCTGGACTGAGCCCCACAATACCTTCCGCACTATGCTATTTTGCTGTTACCATGCTCATCTCACCTACAGAACATTAGAGTGTCTCTTGAGTCTTTTGGAAATAAAAGGACAGCAACATCCAAGGCTTTGGGAAGAACATTTTATTGCTAAGCATATCCTTGAACAAAAATGCAAATAAGAAAAAAGAAAAGAAAAGAAAGAAAGAAAGAAAGAAAGAAAGAAAGAAGGGGGGAAAAAGCAGTAACGTCACAATAATTCAAATGAATAGCCTTAAGGTTCTGTGCATAAAACAACAGGGGTATGGTAGAAGCCCACATACAGAAATGCACATGTTCCCAAAAAACTGTTGAATAGAAACTTACACAAAAAAAGTAACAGAAAAGAAGGTGGGATTTTTTTTTCTTAAAAAAAATGGGGGGTGGGGGTTAAAAAAAAGAAAGAAAGAAAGCAAGAAATCATTTCACAAGACTCCAAGAACAGCAATCTTTTACAGACATTGAGAAATAATCAACTTCAGATAGGTTCGGCCACTTAAGTTGTCTACAATCGTGCTTTCATACCTTTTTAAAACTTGTCTTTTTTTTCTTTTTTAGTATTTAAAAAAAAATCAAAACAAAAAATAAACCACCCAAAAAACAACCTCACACACACACACACACACACACACACACACACACACTGAAAAGCTGTTAACTGCAAAAGCCTCATCTCTAACATGAGAAGGCTGCTTTTTATTTTGTTCCCATGTGCGTGTGTGCGTTTGATGACACTTTTCTTCAAAGTCAAATATTCATGCGAATTATAAACACCAGCAAGAGTAGATTGCTAAATCTAAACAGCTGATTAGTTTTCATCTGTACACAGAGAAATTGTACATTTCTGATACTCCAGAGTCCTCAATTCATTTTGTGTTTGTTTTTCTTTTTGCCTCTCTCCCCCTCTCTTTTGCTTTTTGCACATGACAGTCATGGCCATGAAACCACTTGGTTATTGTTCTGTACAGTAAGTTACTTCCTTTCACATAATTGGGGAAAAATAAAAACCAAAACAACCAAGATTAATTAAATCAACTAAAAACAAACAAAAAAAGCCAAGTTTAACCATAAAACATTATATACCTCAGGGTAATCTAGAAATTACACTAGCAAAAAAAGTAGTAAAATATGTAAACAAAATCTGAGAATTTTTTTTTATCCTTTTGACACAGCTAACTGTGACAAAGCTAAAACACACACTCTCTTCACATTTTTATGGTTTGCTTTTTGTTGATATTATTAAAATGTTTTTCTTCTAAAACAACATTCTCATTCCATGTAAACACCTTTTCCAGTCGTCCCATCGAACATATGGTGATAAATATATCTGTGTGTATATATATATATATATATATATTTATATATATAATACTATTATTAACTCCTTTTATTATTTTTTGTGTCACAGCAGCTTTATTAATTTCTTTTCTGTTATATAAAAGAGAGCGTAAAGGGAGAATAGGGCAAATGGAAAGACAGAGATAGTCAGAAATGTCAAGCTACAAAATTAAAATATTACATATGAAAAAATCTTCATGTCAAAAAAAACCCTATGAATTTTGCACTTGTTCGCAGCATGTGTTTGGCTTGTGTGATGTTTATGGTTCTTGTCAAAGGTTGAACTCCAGTATTGTCTTTCTGACCTCTTTATTCAACCGCTTTATTATTAATTTTTTTGCATGCATTGCAATCAGTCACAGAACCAGAACCCAAAGAAAAGGCTCCCTTAGTTTAGCATTGTATATCTAGCTCAGAATAGTTGATCACTTTTGTTTTGCTTTCTCTCCCCCACCCCCTCTTTAGCCATAGTTTGGCTGTTCTAATGCATACTCAATGGTCTTGTCAAATAAAGCCAATGGCCTCAATCAAACCAGACTGTTCATGAGTTCAGTTGCAAATACTGGAGCCAAATCTAAGGGGACTAGTTTTCCATGAGAATCATCTTCATCATCACCCATTACACACTTTCACTGTGCTATTAGCAAATAACTTACTGTAGACAACGGATTCTAGAGAACACACAACCAGATATGTAGAGTGAACACCATGGGTACCTTTTGAGTTCATATATGGCAATAGTCTCTTTATTTATTAGGTGGGTTCCTCCCCCAACTCCCCAGACTTCTTCTTGACTCATGTCCTGGTTCATTCTCTTCTCCCCACCCCCCTAAAACAGGCAAAGAAAACCAAAGAAAACCAAACAAAAACCAACAAGCCCCCAAACCATTTATTCCCCACCCCCCCGCTCAGATCTCGAAAAATTATACATAAGCTGGACATGGCCAGATCAGTTTGTTTGATTTTTTTGTTTGTTTGTTTAAAATGTTTATGCATTTTTTCTTTTTCTTTCTTTCTTTTTTTTTTAATAAGTAAACTGAAAAATGATCGATACAGTCAAAGATCACGAACATCATTAAGACTCACTTGGAGATATGAAACAAGTAAGCCGTGAATCTTCTACCTTTTGCGGAAAGTTCAGCGAAGAGGAGATGTGGAGACTTCCAAGTCCACCAGCATGGTAGAGCTGCGTGTGCCATCTCCAGAACGCTAAGTGTGCTTTATAATACAGTAGGGCAGAGTTTGCTGACTCCAAGCGATGACTGAGACGTTAACAGTCACAGCTGAATTTTTTTCCCAATTTTTTTTCCCACAAACTGTAGCTCCCAATCTCGTTAGCTGTAACGGCTCTGATATTTCAGTTAAATCTCATTAAGTATGTATATATTTATATATAAATAAGTATATTTTTACACATAATACTCTTTGTCCTTGTTTTTCTGTTTCTTGTGGCCGCTCTTTGTGCTCTGCTGCTTCTCCTTCACGAGCGTGCCATTGCTCTGGGCTGAGTTGCTGATGTAGTTCCGCGTCTCATCCACCTGATAGGACCCCTCGTCCCTGTTCCTGTACTTGTACATGGCGTACAGGAGGATCAGGATGCAGAGGGCAGCAGCAGCCACAATACCGACGACCATCCCCGTTGTGCTGCTCGACTCGCGGACCACCTCTGAGGCCCCCGGAACCCGTCTGATTCCTGGCTCCGTGGGGTTTGCTGTGGGCACATTACGGAACATGGGGGAAGTTATTAGCGGGCTCTTCAGCTTTGTGCTGTCTAGCTCATAGGCAGTGGGCAACGGAAGCAAGACTATGTCAGGCTGGGGTTTGAGCTCACGGTTATTCATTTTGCCAGCAGGCAATTTGGGTACCATCCCAGTCGAGGACGAAGCTGTGGAGCGGATCAGCTCAGGGGACAAAGCCGTGGTAGTAGTCCTACCAGTTTCGGAGACTTTGTTAGGTCTAAAGTCCTTGGATTCCCACTTAGGTGCATGTGCTTTGTAGCCACCTTCGAAGACTGAAGTGGAAAGACTCTTATCTGTTACCAAGGAGAAGGTGGTGTAAAAATCTTCATCATCAGTAGGGGGTAGGTTAGAGTCAAAGGTTTCCCCTGAGCCATACCCAGATATCACCAAGCCATCATCATCACAACCATCGCTGCCTTGGTCCGACAAGCAAGGTAACCCCGCCTCAGAGGTCATGGACAGGGAATCTTTGGTGGTCTCAATAATGGTGAGGAGGGGGCGAAAGGTAGGGGGGAGTGTAATGAAAGGTGCACGAGTAGCAATAGGAGGGATATCTAAAGGGTCTTCTACAAGTAGAGGGATAACTAATTCACCTCCTGGGATTGAAAAGAAAAAACAGAAGATTAGTAAATATTCATGACACAGTGCATCATGTTCAATTCACTGAGCTCAAAGGTGGTGAAGGACTGTTATGAAGAAGTGTCATGGAGGCAGATTTCCTGCCCCTATCCACACCATCAACATACTTTTTCAGGGTTCTAGGAAGCTTTCTGCCCAACCCTGCTTTTGAGATAGGTGAATTGGCCATTCCAATTCCTCTCTATTTTAATCTCTCCTAGGTATGTTCAAGTGAGAGAATTTGAAATCCTAGGGACCAAAGGGTTTGGGGTCCGGAAGATACTCTCAAGTGACTGCAGAATTCAAACTTGGCATGGTTCCATTTTCTTATGTCTTTTAGTATATGGGAAAAGAATACTTAATTGTGGAATTACTCCAAACCTCCATACAGTACTGGTCTCTTGGGTTGGATTTTGCTGCTGAAGCATGCTGATTTTACCAGTTTTTCCTCTGATCTTTCTTGTCACTGGTATTTCTTCTCTGCCATTTGAGTTCCACAGCAACTTCCAAACAATTCCCAGTTCAACCTTTTCTTCTTGTTTGTCCGTCCTGTTTTTTAAATTGTGTGAGTGAATGAAGTGCGCATGAAAGGTAGGGATGGACTGTTGTGGTTGGAACTAGATGTGGTGCAAGAGGGCACAGAGAGCTCCTCAATGCATGGTTGTCTTTTTGATCTTCAATACCCTCTGCTACTCTAGCCCTTTCCCTCTCCCTGCCCCTTCTCAGCTCTGCTAACACACCCTGCTATTGATCTGCAATACTCCTTGTTGTTTCAGTGCTGTGCTTTAAGGGACACTGACAATCCTGGTTGATTGTGCCAAACTGTGTTGTGGTTTAATGAAATGGATAAATAAGAAATAGGATGACCTAAATCAGGATTTGAGCCCAGGCCACGAAAGTGAGGAGTAATCTCCATCCTGCACTTTCTGGTATTTCTTTCTGTGCTGCTGGTTGTGATGAATGTTACTTTTTCTCTAGTGTGGCAGACAGCTTTCTGTGAAGCAGGTACTAAATGAGAAAATCTCATAATCTGCTGTCTGGGAGTGCTTGTGCTGTGAACAACCAGCAGCCATTCCTCACTTTCTCCATACCCAAGCTCATTATCTCTGTGAATAAGAGATCCAAGGTCATTTCAGAACCTGGGTATCTCAGCACCACTGTGGTGCTTGCAAGCAATGAGGCCTCCTAAGATTTTTTGTTTTATCAGGGTAGAGGCTTGAGTCACACTTTCACTGTAATGTGACTCTATTTTCAGGCTCAGGAGGCTATCAGTCCACTTGTCTTTTATGTGGGTATGGAAGCATAATGGATTACTCGCATGTATGGTCAGGTCACACAGTCTTGTGCTTAAGTTTAGCGTTCTATCTTTTTTTTTAACTGAGTCATGTTGCCTTTGCATGTAAATTTTGCTTTTAGTTATAATTTTGTTAGGCATTTAAGCTAATTGGGCTGTATCCTGAGATCCTAAGGTAAACCATCTTTTGAGTAATCATTTACATCAGTGTAAAGCGAGTGCCTACTTGTGTAAAATGTTACCACTAGTGTAAGTGGAGAATTCTGAGGATTTAGTATTATTTTACTCACATTTTGCACAAGTATATATGGCTACAGAAAGTGCAAGGCAATAGAGAATCAGACTGAGTAAAAAACTCTGGCTTTGACTTAATTCATTAGTGTTAATTAATTGTCTTTCACCCAAGTGACTGTTGAATGGCGTTAGGATCAAAAATTCTGCTATCTGCTATTCTGCTATCTGCACTGTGATGCTCTATTGTATTTTCTGCATTTGTTTCACACTGAATTTCCATTGGCAGTTCCACTGCCAATGGTAGCTCTACAAAACATATGTCACCATATGCTACTGATCAGAGAATATGATTTTGTCCTAAATCTTGTTTGATGGGTGCTTGCAGGTTTACCATCAATTCAATCCAAATTTACTTGGGCAGCAGTCATTTTTAACCACCAATTGGAGTGTACAAATGTAGTTTCAGTGCCTTTAAAATGTACCGCCTTCAGTATTTCAAATCGGATAGCAACAGTGGCATATGGTTATTCGTATCCTTCAGTAGAGGTAAAATGCTGGTACCACTGAAGTCAATCGAAACCTTAATGTTTACTTAAGTGGCACTAGAAATTAGCCCCAAATAAGAATCCATTATTTTACTTAGCCTCTTAATATACTCGTGGAACAAAGCTCGTTCTAATGTATGAAATGAAAATGGCAATTTGGAGATGTCATTTCATTTTCTGAGCTTCCAGGTAATGTTCCTGCCACCTCTGTTACTGAACAAAGAAGGGAAAAATTGAATATTATGTGTCTAAAATAATCCCACAGGATTTCTTCAAATTGTATCTGTTCAGTACAAACATGGGAAAGGCAAAGAGCATCATTACGCTGCAGTTTGCCAAACGACTACATTGCATTTTGTGAACCTGTGATTCCGGTCTGCTCCTTGTGAAATAATATCAGGCACTTGTCCTGTTCCTGTTTATGCGACTGTTTCAGAAGTTTGTTTTCTGTCCATTGTTAGCGTGGGGCATGGATAATCCATATTATCACATGGTCTCAAAACAAACTTGAACGAGGGCCTTCAGGAAAAGATCATCTATCAGAATAAGTTCCATGGACTAGATAAGAGTGAATAAAATAATGGAATTTTCAGCCAAATATGAATTGAGCTGTCTGTTGAGTGGGGAATTGAAGTCCCTGAAAGTCATCTGAGGTCTGTTGAGTGGCTGATAGTGATTTTGAGATCAATTCATCCACCATTATAAAATAGCATTCATCTGCAATTTTAGTGCACCATCTGTGACATACAACTGGAGTCTGAAGTTTGGCAGTTTTTAATTGCCCATCTAAAGCCTCTGAAGTGCCTCTGTTATTAAAAGCTACTATGCTTACAAATGGCTTCTGTTGATCTGCCACCCAATGGGGCAATATTTTGGGCAGCTTTCCTCCCAGAAGGAAATACTTTAGTCCATTTTACAATCAACTCTTTGGACTTGACCTCAAGGAGATGGAAATATTTAGTTTTTAAAACCAGAAGACAAAGCTTTCATTAGCAGAACAACCACTTGCATTAAAAAGCAATTCATTTTTCTAGGATTTATTTTTTACTTGCAGTTAATGATCAAATAGGTCATTATAAAATGGTTGTGTTTTTCATGAAACATCAAGAAGAGTCTAACAGAGCTATTAGGATTAATGGGGTTCCATATCTGTAACTGAATTGTCTCTTTGTGTACAAAAGTAGGTCAGAAAGAAGACAGTGAGCCAAATTCAGAGGTGAGTCTGAGTCTTAGCATGTATCTGAGAGGTAGTATAACTTATGTGCTTGCACAGCTGAGACAATTTAGGCTTTCTTGGAATCACTTAATCTCACCTCTGAATTTGGCCCAGTGTGTCTGGTGAGTCGTATCATGGGTGCAAGCTACACCCAAAAAATAAAGATACAGTTAAGGGTCCTTCTCCTGGGGTTCATGGTTTTTAGAGGAATCATCTCCCTACCAAGGAATAAATACATTGGTCAAAGTTGCTAAGATATTGTGGCTCTTGGAATTCATGATTTGGTTTGGTTTTTGGATTGGTGGGCGGAATGTTCTTTCATTCGCACTAAAATCGGCTAGTGTCTCATACAGGAAATCCCAACAATAACGCAGTGAGGAAGGAGTATTTAGGTTTGTTACTTGATGGTATGCACATGTTGCTGCTTCCTGTGAATGTATAACTGCATCCGATGAAGTGAGCTGTAGCTCACGAAAGCTCATGCTCAAATAAATTGGTTAGTCTCTAAGGTGCCACAAGTACTCCTTTTCTTTTTGCGAATACAGACTAACACGGCTGTCACTCTGAAATCTGACATTTAACCTAGAAATCTCTGCCTACATCTAAGAGTTGAAACATTCTCACACAGTGGCTCTGTGGTGCAGACCCTGAAGGTTCAGGCCTTTCCCTATATAATTAGTGCCCATTTTATTGTCCAAAGTATGTATAGCACCAAAAGAGATACAAGAGGTACAGATTTCAGATAACTGTAGGGGGATGCAGTCATCTGACTCCCATTAAATAAATGGTCAGGATTAAAGTCTGTTAATTACTTGTTTGAAAAATAATCTGATGTTGCAAAGGGCTACATTAGTGCTAAATATTTGGGGGCCAATTCTTGAAGTCCTTCATGATTTGGTCCATTGTTACTGAATTGTGCAGCTAATGCTTAGAAAATGTACAGTGAAATTCCCGCTTAAAAGATATCCACTACTCTCTGTTTGATTGAGATTCAACTGCAGAGACATGGGATGTTGGTTCCTGGCTGCTATTGCTTTGTTTGGAAAGCAAGCGTCAGTTAGTGGTACTGGCGGATGAGCTGTGGATTCAGAGCCTGTTTACAGAATTCAAAGCATTCCAAGAAGACACCAGAGCCTTTTTTGTTTGCAGTCCTGCCCATTCCCCTTGTCCCCTCTCCCCAGCGGATGGGTGCTCCCTGAAGAAAGCTGTGAAATTGAAATGGCTTGTGTTGACAGCAGAGTGCTGAAAGATGAAATAAAAGGAATAGATAAAATGGCTTCCTCTGCTGTGGTAGGGATGCAAAATAAGTGACAAGTGCCAATAGCAGTGCCAAGAGGATTGAGGTCTGCGTGGTATGAAGCCCCAACCCAACAAAACACTAATATCCAAGTGCTTCCTTTGGATTTCTTCTTTCTTGGGAAAGAACAGTGTGTATTCCTTAAAGTTAGCATTTTAAATCTGGATCTTATACTTTTTTGAGAGGGTTGTGCTTTCCTTTAAACTAGTGAGACGACTGGGGATATAAAAGGTCTACGTTAGCCTTGAAGGCTGCCCTGCTTTTTCCTTTATGAGTGCTTTATAGATATATAATTCATACCTCTGGGGCTGATCTACAGTAAGGGCTCTCTGTCACTGGAAAAGATGGAGTGTAAAAAATTTAATAGAAGCCTTCTGAACTGTGAGGATGTTGTGGGTCAATCGTGAATGTAGAGGGCACCAAGCAAAAAAAAAAAAAAAGAAAAGTTGGCAGCCTCCAATTCTCATCTTTCTGGCCAAGACTGTTTCACTGGAGTCTCAAGCATCAAAGAGAGGCAGCACAAAAAGCACACACGAACAGAAACATGAAAGGTTCAACTTCCAACTCTCATGATGAATATAAAGGGATACAACACTGTTTCTTCCAGATGTGGCTGAAAATCTTTAAGGTGCCAGCCGAAAAGCCCAATACAGCACATTCACATCCTCAGGTATTGAAATTCCACATCTAAAGTCTCTCATTTACATGTTATTGTTGCACTGAAACTCAACTCCATTTTCAGACTGAAACATCCTGCTATGGAAAATAATCCCTTCCCTACCCCCCTACCCCATATATGCAAGTTGGGTGCCAAGAAATTCTAATTAAGTCACTGAGTTTTTCAACACTTCTTGAGGTTTGGTCTCCTGTGAGTTCTTTGAGGGTGATGAGGGAAAATATTCAGACCACAGTTCTTGAGTCACAGGAAATCTGATGCTAATATGAAATGAGCATTTTTAATATTCTCTCACCTCTTTCCAACCTCATTTAATTGAAACTGACTGTCAGTAACACAAGGGCAGGCCTCACTTCCCCAGTGGGAGTGCCTCAGCCTTCTGCCTCAAATATCCTGACTCCCCCCTTCCTTCCAAAGCACCAATTGTTTCCAAAGTGACTAGACAAAACCCTAGTTTTGGGGCCAGATTTGGTTTAACTGAATTGCTTTGAAACATGTGAGACCCCCCACAAGAGCCTCTCTACAGGAATCTCTAACAAAATCCACTTTCCTAGTGGCAAACCGCAAAAGCTAAATTAAGAGCTCAATCTTGATCACATTGAGGTCAATGTCAAAACTCCCTCTGGTTTCCAAGTTGGTTCCTAAGGTTTATTTCTACTTAGACAGACACCGTCAGTTACACCAAGGCCTGAGTTTTGATCCCTAGGGATAAGAGATCTACTTTGGAGGAAAGAAGAACTGACTTCACCTTTCCTGGGGGTGTAAGAATTGGATGCGATGGTTCTCAATTTAGTTTGAAGTTTAATGTTTGGAGAGAATTTTGTGTCTGTAAATTGTTGGTCACCTCAGCAAATACCAGTTTCAACGTGGCCTGGAGTGGGGCAATACCCCAGAAAAATTAACGTATTGGTTTTTACGATGTAATCGCGGCCAGGAGGCAGTGGCAATCTCAGGAGAGAGCTGCTTCTCATGTTTCCAGCCTAAGTGTTAGATTGAAAATGTTTATCTAAGCAGTCAGACTTTGAACTGTTTCTCTGAACCAAACAGAAGCTTAATCAAACTCTTTTGAGTTTCTCCCATCACTGTTTTAAATCCACTTGATTCACCAACAATAATGACAACTTGCTAATCAACATAATTACCGGTTTCATTTACAGCATCAATTCTTCCGGGAAGCTGTCAGTAGAACCTGAGTTATCGGCTATATATTGAGTAGCACACTACCATGCTGGCCCTTTAAAAGTCCACCTGTCCTAAAGGAAGGACATCTTTTTTTGTTTTTACCAGGAACTCAGTGTTATCCAGTGGAATTCATGCTGCAGAGAAGGAAGTCCCCAAGAGACAGGGGAAATTTTTAAAGTCCGGGACATTCAAATGTTGGGAGAAGAGGGGAACAAGCAAATGCTACAATTGCTGGAAGAGTTAGCAGTCATGATGCTAGGGCCATTTTGGTTGATGGGTTTGCACTGTAACAGTACACTTGAGAGTATCTTTTTGACTGTGGCAGAAGCAAGAAGACTGACAATCAAGGAAATTAGCAGGAAGCATATGCTTCTGTAGGAAAAGGGGGAACTGGAGATCAGAGCAAATGGGGACTCTATTGCCAAATGGGGACCAGTGTCTTAAAGAAACTTCCCTTGTTTTCTCCCGGATATAATCTACGCACAAGGCTACAGCAAGTTTACATCTGAGTGAAAACTCTTGGCATTACCGCTGATTCTTTCTGTGGGAGGCAAAAGGAACTGGGGCGAGAACTGACAGAGAATGGGAGTGAATTACCCTGGGCTCCTTCACCCCCTCCTATGAAGAGTAGTACAATCATGTAATAGGCAATATAGAGAGAGCATGTAACATAACAGCAAATACCAAAACAAACATATCCAAAAATTAAATAAAGGAATTTAAGGTTTTTTTTTTCTCAAAACCAAACCATACACTAGAAAATAAAAATTCCACAACAAAGTTAAGCTCATCAAAAGAAAAGAAAACAACAACAACAAGAACAACAGGTCATTCGCTTTACCAGAAAAAGAAAGAGAAAACCCAAGAAAACCAAAAGAAAAAAAATATAGGAAATCAAAAATGTTGTTTCTTTTTTTAAAAAAGTACTCAAAAATAGATAAAATTAGTCAGAAGAAAGCATACCACATTGATTTCATATAGTCAACTTACATCAACAAATTGCCCGCATGTTTTTTGGCATGAAAGAAAAATTTACAAAAGAAAGTTGTGTAAGAATGCTCTTGGACAAGTAGAATTGCCACATTCTTGTAACTTGCTTTTTTTTGTTTTGTTGTCGTTCTTAAAAACTTTTTTTAGCGAAATATTTATTATTTATTTTTTAAATATAATTATTTTACGACAAAGGGTGATACAGGGAGGCAACAACACATACATCCACACCACATAACATGAAAAGAAAAAAATCTTGCACCTTAACAAATTTGAATTTATTTCTCTGTTGTTTTGGGTTATAAATTATATGTTTGTTTGCTTTGTGTAAAATGTTTCACATACTACAATTGAAAAAAAATGTAGGCTTTAGAATTTGCTTTGATTATTTATGTATCTACAGATCTAATGCTTTTTGAGAATCAAGGTTTTTTTGTCTTTTGGTCAATTCAATATATATTTTTTAAAACATTTTCTTTTCTTTTTTCCTAGAATTTTTGTGTGTGTGTTTTAAGGAATGGATGACGGCACATAAAATTTTAACAATGCGAAAGAAAGGGTTGGGGAGGGGACTTATGGGAAGAAAAAAGATGCCTAGGGTGGATGGATTGGGAGTGTAAAATCTATGAGTGTACTACACAGGAGATGAAGATGATGGGAGTGAATGTGTAAGTCAGTTGCCATGTCCATGTAAGGGCGGTACGGAGTGATCTAGCAGCATTAGAGCTTCTGGCTGTAAGGAAGGGATGGGCAATATACAAAAACAAATGAGCATATTCATGCCCATCAACAAAAAGAAAGAACAGAACTCTAACATTGACAATCTCACAAACCCTAAGCTGCAACTTCTTCAACATGCAAGTTACAAAAAATTATTAATAATAATTAGTTTCATTAAAGATTCTCAAATTATAAAAACAGTTAAAACTTTTTTTCCTTCTAAAAATAGCAGTAAAAATACATAAACTAATAATAGTAATAATAATAATTAATAGAGATTAAAAACAAAAAAACTAGTTTTATGCACTGGAATTAGAACAACTTCAACTGCAGCTATGCACAGCCTCATGTTCACCAGGAAGTTGACATCAATGTTCTAAGGAATTGGAGACATTATGTGCTTCAGTGAATGAAGCCATTTATTTTAAATGCTCGGGTGCTTTGGTATCCCCTCCCCCTGAATTGGATAGTTTTAAATTCAGATTCTTTACAGCTGTGGTCTGGAAAGTATGGATGTAGGATTCTGCAGGTGAAGTAGTTCCTTGTTTAAAGAGGGAAGTAAGGGGGAAAATTGCAGAAAACAATTCATAACTTTTGTTTTTTGTTGTCATTAGATTGGAACAACCCAAATCTAAGATAGAAATCCAACCATTGAAAAGAAATACATCAAAATATAAATATATAGAGATACACTAAAAAAACCAAAACCAAAACCAAAAAGCACTTTATTCCCCAGCAAGAAGGGAGAAAAGAACAACTGTGGTTTTTTAAATTTTATTTTTAAAGAAAAAAATATTCCACACACTTTCAAAGATGAACAAACCAGATGCACACATTGAAAAGGAACAGACAAAGCAGTCTAGGGACACTTTCATCATTTGGATATTTTTTGTTTATGGATTGCATTCCCTCCATTTTAAATTTTCTTTTAATTTTTGGCCAAAAAACTCCCCACCCACCAATGTACTGCTTTTTTTTCATTACTTTTTTTAAAATAAACACAAGGGAAAAAAGGACGTGCAGTCTGGATGTACGTCATAAATAGACATAGGAAAAGAAAGAAGAAATTGGCTGAGATTGACAAATGGGTTATATAATAGCTTCATTTTACTGTAGGATGTTAATAATAATAATAATAATGCATGCTTAAAGTAAGTTGCATTTAGGGAAAGTAGAAAAACAGAACAGCAAGCTAGGACTTGGGAGGGAGGGGAAAGGAAGTTAGCAAAAAAGACAACTCAAGGAACAAGGTGGTATATCATTTCATGTCTGTCCAGTAAGGGCAAAGTACATTCCAAAGGATTCTGTGCAGGTTATGGGAACAGATTAGAAGGGCTATGGGGTGGGGGGATGGAGGGAAATTGCAAGAGGTGCTAGGAAATACATTCCACACTCATTATAATATTGCCTGTAGGGATCGAACACACAAATACGCTCAAATAAATTGGTTAGTCTCTAAGGTGCCACTAGTACTCCTTTTCTTTTTACAAAATGACAGTCTTTTCTCAAGGCCCAGTTCTCCAGCCCAGACTCATGATGGGCAGCATATGTGCAACTAATCTTTTTGGGATTGTTCATGTGAGTAAGTACTAATCATCTTGAGTAAGGGTGCAGAATTCATTTCCTCAAACACTTCCTACTTAAAATAATGATTACTGCCAGGGAGCCTGAACAGGCAAATGCTAACAGTAATGCTGATTAACCTGTTTTTCAAAACAGTCAGCAATTATTCACACAGAGTCAAAGGGCCTACTTCCAAGTGGGGATTCACAATCTGGCCCAATGGAGATACTCATTGCAGTAAGCATAAGTCTGGTAGTAAGTGTTTGTAGGACTGGATCTGTGATTAGTCTCACTGAAGATAGTGGACAATTCACAATAGTAAACAATACAACTGGTAGTAAGTATTTGAACCTTCAGGCCATAAAGCCTTATATAGGCAAAACTCTCATTGAAATTAACGGGTAAGGACTGCAGGATTGGACCCTTTGTATTTTATAAAGTGGTTTTACTGCTAACAAAGTTTATTAATAATCAGTCCTATTGGGCTTTACTAGACCTGGAAGCTGAGGAACAGTGGTAGTCTTATATACAAAGTATGATACAGAGAGCATCCAGATGAGGGCTATGTTAACAAGAGGGACAATAGTATTTTCAGAGCCACTCAGAGAACAAAGCTAATTTTGTGAACATGAGATAAAAATAAATAATATGTAGAGAGACACTGAATCCTCCAACTTTATACTTGGATGTGCTATTGAAAAAGTGTCCCAAGCTGGTAAAGACGGGAGGATGGGAGTTGCATGAGAAAAGCCCGACTTCCACTGAAGGGCGAAAGGCATGAGACTACCCTGGCCACTACCATGTGCAGGAATGCCCTCTGCCTCTACTGGAAGACTGCGCTGGAACTATATACTGGGGACTGTGTTAAGAAGGGGGAGAGGTTCAACCAAAGACTGGGAAACCTGGCTAGGTGAACCTCAGGGACAATGCATATAGGCACACATGGCTCCTGGGGCTGAACCCATTTGACTGATCCATGTGGAATGATTTTTTGGGTTCATGTGTGAATGAGAAAGGGTTGGTTGGCAACAAAGAACAGTGGCAGCAGTGAGGGCACTGCAAGCCCCAGTGGGGTTATTTTTTGGGGGCAAACTTTCAAAACGACTGTCCCTGGGCACCATTCCCTACCAGGATTCTTAGCCTCTGGTTTAACAGGGTTAATCAGTATACAGGAAATTTCACAACGAGGCATTTAAGCTTTGAAGTTTAATCATTCCTTGTTGTGACTTGCAGCTGGATTCTAAGAGTAGTGAAATACCTATATTCAATACACTGGAACACTGGAATTCACTGGGTTGGGATTTTTCTCTGAGAGGGTTTCCCATCCATTGCCAAGAAATTAGCTTGAATTTGTCAGCACTTAAGACACTACAGTGGTGCAGCTGTGCCGCTGTAGCACTTCGGTGCAGACACTACCTACACCAATGGGAGGGATTCTACCGTCGGCAGTACCCCAAGAGGCAGCAGCTAGGTCGACAGAAGGAATTGTTCCGTCATCTAGCGCTGTCTACATTGCAACTATGGCACTCAGCGGTGTGGATTTTTCATACCCCCGAGAGCCATAGCTACACCAATGTTAATTCCTAGAGTAGACCAGGCCTCAGGGATGTTTTTTTTTAATTGGCATACAGCAGCACTATCTGAGGTAATCAAGCCCAAATGCAGTGGGTTGAGTAGAGGGGTTTACCACAGCTCCAAAGCCCATAACAACCCAGATTTACATATTCTAGAACAAACTGATGCATGCCCCACACTTCATAACTGGTTTACTGATTTTTGTAACGCATCCCTATACATATCACGTACAGTCCACGAGCTACAAAATATGCTAGAAAGCAAAGCTGCAAACTCATCACACATTACTCTTCTTACTGTTTCTTTATCTACTAACTACATGTTATTTACAAGGCCACTTGTGAGTTCATGCTTTGCCCATTGGTAACCTCTGTTTCCTTACTTCTGTTTTCTTTTATTATGCAGGCCCAAATAGACTCTAATGTGTGGGGAGCCCAATTTCCAAACTTGAAGCTTGACATTGGCACCTCAGTCAGTACTTAGGACCCTGATTTAAGTGTCTAACTCAAGGGCTAGGGATATGAAAAAGATGTTTAGTGGCCAGATGATCAAAAGAGCTCAGAACCCACAACTATAGCCAGATTCCCCCCTGCCCCTAGTTCACTTCCCATTTAGAGACCTAAATAAACGGCCAGACTGTGAAAAGAAAATCTGGACATAAGAATCACAGTAAGAGATGCTGAGTGCTGAGCAGTTTTGTAAACCTGTTCCATATTCAGGTGCCGAAATGGGTGCTGAGCACATTAGAAAATCTGCCTCTCAGCTCTTTTAAAAAATCCAGCCCTAACCGCCTAAACACAGATTTAAGTACCTAATATAGGTCCCCCAGTTTGCAAACTGGGTTGAAAATATTTCCACATATATCTGTAAACTAAATATTTTGCTGCACTCATGATTTTTTTTAGGGCAGAGGCTACCATGCTGCAACTGTCCCTCTGAAACACAAGCAAAGGTTGTAAAAAGGAAAATAAATAATAAATATTTTGCAGCATGCTGTCACTTTTATTTTCAGCTATTTAAGCGAGGTTGAAGGGCTGGGACTAAAGGGCTCAGAATCTTAAGGGGCTAAACACTACTGGTTGAAGAACAGAAAATTTAAGTTTATAACAGTTGGCCAAAATTTTCTTAATTTTGATTTTTTTAAATGACATACTCAAAATTCTTTTTTTTTTTTTTAAAAGGATGAATTTTTTGCAAACACTTTCCTCCTTTTTTGGAGCAGCTCTGGTTATATCAATTATACTAGCTATTTTCAGGAGTTTTCTAGTTTTGCATTTCTTTTAATTACATTTTAAAAAGTTGTAGGTAAGTGTAATGTTCATATTAGTGTGAGATCAACAGAGCTGGATTGAACTAGGTATACTGTACAGCACCTGCCTTCAAATGTCTCCAAGATAGCATGGTCAATACACCTCTCCCCGGTTCGATAGTATTCCTATGTGGTACTCCCCGTCAGCTCTGCCATAAAGCCATAATCCTGACCTACAACAATCTATGCTATTTCAGTCCTGGATCACGCACAATCTCTTCTAGACCTGTAGTGTTCTCAGTTATTTCAGTCCTTGACTTGCACCAAACTGACAATTTACCTCATCCCCAACATGCGATACCCCATGCTATTTCAATCCTTCGCTCTCCCATGCAGCTCTGCTCATGATAGGGTTACCATATGTCCGTTTTTTCCCAGACATGTCCGGCTTTTTGGTTCTTAAATCATCTTCCGGGAGGAATTTTTAAATATCTAAAAATGTCTGGAATTTTGCCATTATAATTTTTCCCCAAAGAAGAGTTGATCATTCAAGAAAGAGAGTGAATGTTGATCATTCGAGAAAGAAAGTGAATGTTGATCACTTGAGAGAGTGCCTGCTTTTCCCCCCTAGCTCGCAGCGCTTGCGCCGCGAAACAGCTGTTTTGCGCAGCTGGGAGGGAGGGGGGAGGAGGGAGAACATGGAGTGCTCAGGGGAGGAGGCAGGGCCAAGGCCGGGATTTGGGGAAGGGGGTCCAATGGGGCATGGAGGGGGCGGAGTTGGGGCAGGGACTTTGGGGAAGGGGTTGGAATGGGGGAGAGGAAGAGGTGGAGTTGGGGCCAGGATGGGGGGGAGCAAATACCCCTCCCCCATGGAGTGTCCTCTTTTTTGAATGCTCAAATATAGTAACCCTACTCATGTATCTCAACACTAACCAGTACCATCCCCTGCTATTCCAGCCCAAACCTAGGGTGACCAGATAGCAAGCATGAAAAATTGGGACAGTGGGTAGGAGTTAATAGGCATCTATATAAGACAAAGCCCTGAATTTCAGGACTGTCTCTATAAAATCAGGACATCTGGTCACCCTATCTAGGCCTCCAATTCTCATTGTTGATGCACTTCTGAGCTGCAGTATTCCCTGAGCTCTGTCCTGGTCCTCTCCTTAGTAGAGATTTCCACTCCTGGGCCTTTTTTCTTTCTGATTTTCACATGCACTAATAGTAGGGAAAGGATGAGTCCTGTATATTCAATTTCCTGTTCTATTGTAACCTAATTAGAATGAGAGCCAAGATCTTTAGTGTTAAAAGGAAAAGCACATTTCCCTATTGCACAACCCAGGCCCCCTAACTGCTTTTTTGCATACTTATATAATCCTACTTTAGTTATCAGACAATGCTTTTTAGGCTCATTTAGAGGCATATTTCCATACTGAGGCAGGACTGAGATGATAGTGACAAAAGCTCTTAAGCGGCTGGTTCTGTTGAACTGAGTGATGCACATAGCCCTGTAAGTAGCTTAGCTATAAAACGGAGAAAAATACACCCTTATCTATGCATCTGTTTTCAGCTTCAAGTGATGTCTGCAGCAATTTTTCTCCAGTTAGTGCTTATGTGGCAAGAATCCACATTAATGAGAAGCAAGAAAAATATGTTAGGGGCTTATGTGCTGTGCAAAGGGGGTGCCTTCTCCCTCCATTTATGCCCTAGCCTGGCAGAAACACAGAGATAACACACAGACAGCGACTCCACCTAAAGATGGCCAGTGCACAGGCCAGCAGAGCTGGCTCCTTCTTATGTTCCCCAGACCCCCCAAGAGGAACTGTGGAGGAGTCAGCTAGAATTCTTCCTGGGGGGTCCAGCTGCGGCTTGGCCCCTCTGAAGTCCTCCAGTGTGGACTGAGGCAAAAAAGCCATCCTCTGTCCCTATATGACTGAAGGGAAAAAGAAGGAAACAGAGCAATGACAGTTCCAGAGTGGTGAAGTCCCTGTGGAGCGATTAGGATTAGGGAGATTCTGGTAGGGATCAAGGAAAATTGGCATCACTATAGAGTACTTCCTGCAGGCAGGAGCTGACAGGAAAAACTCCTCTTTACAGTGTAGCTTTAACTCTTTCCACACAGCCAGCCCAATGACTCCTGAGGAAGAATTATACTATTAATGGCTAGCGTGTAGGCAGGGTGAAAGTAATTTAACGGACTTACCGGTACGCAGAGTGGCTGGGGTCCCTGGCAAGGTGTGGGGAGGGGGGGTGCAGCTCTGGGCCCCCAGATGGGGCAGGGCCTTGGGTGGAAGGGGCAGGGCCTTGGGCAGAAGGGGGCAGGACTGGGGCCAGACTCCCCCAACCAGCCCTTCAGCACTGCCTGGCCTGCATCGCCCGGGGCTCTGGCAGCAATTTGAAGGGCACGGTAACGGCAGCTGGGAGCCCACGGCCCTTTAAATCGCTGTCTGAGCCCTGGGGCAACTGCCCCTTTTGCTCCCCCCATCAGCAGCCCTGCTGGTACGGTCGGCTGTGTAGTGGTGGCTACTATCTTACCAGTATGCCAGACTAGACCGGCTTACTTTCACCTCTGCTTGTAGGGCAGCAGCAGTAAAACACGTTGTTTTCTCTTGTAAAATACTGCTCCTGTGATTTTTAGTATGTTGCTCAAAGCCAAATTGTTTTTCTCTGAGAAAGAGAGGCCTGCTTTAGTGGTTTTAGCACAACACATAGGAACACAGGAATTTCTATACAGGTTAAGACCTCAGCTCTATTTAGTCCAGTACCTTTCTCCAATAGCTGACACCACCATATACTTCAGAGTAAGCTGCACAAACCTCACACTAAAAGTCCAGAATTCCTAATTTCGTATCTTAGCTCTGAGATTGACTCAATCTGTGACCTCACACAAGTCCCTTTGTCTCTTTATACTGCATTTTTCTTATATATGCAACTATACCCCAACCGCCCCCCCCCCCCGCAAAAAAAAAGTGTCCCAATTTTTCACACTTGCTATCTGGTCACCCTACAGAGACATCAGGGAGATGTGTGTGTGATGACCAGTCTGGCCTTCTTGTCAGAGACATAAAGGCCAGTTACTGGCTACAGAGATATGTAGGGAAAGAAGCCCACATGAGACATCACTGAAGTTGTCCCATGTACAGTACTAGCTGCTTAGTGGGGCAACCATACACTCCTTCCAATAAATGGTACTTCAAAAAAACTCTCACATGTTCATCTAGAGCTCTCAGTATCTGCCACTAGAGAATCCAAAGAGTTAACCATTACCATGGCTTTCAGAGGTAAAGCAGTTTCCCCTTCTTTGCCTTGTTATCTTTTTATACTCCTTTGAACCAAAGGAGAATCTCTGGAGGTCTAGTCAGCAATTCCAGAACTGATGAGACATCCAGCTGTGGCTGGCTTTAAAGTCTTCTTAACATGTATCTCTGCCCAGCCTGCACTCTCTGCCAAGTAGAGACACTGATGTGTTTGTTAACGGCCAAATCTTTCATATGCAGTCGGGCAAGCTTAAAGGCTTTTAGGTAAAGCTAAAAGTTAGGTAAAGTTATTCAACCCTTGTGCTCAGAGCTGAAGGTAAGCACCTGGAAAAGATTTGTTCTGAATCATCAGGTACTGGTCACTGGTGAAGACAGGAGAAAATACTCGGAAGCCAGATCCTTCTTCTGTCAAAGTCAACGGCAAAGCTTCTTCCATTCACTTCAATGGGAGCAGGATCGGATTCTAGGTATATCTCTAGGATAACCCCATAAAGCAAATGTTATCTCCATATGTATGGTATTCTAAAATATGCAAGAGGTTTTGCTTCTCTGCAAATGGGATGCTGCCAAGAGAGCCCACTGTCCCCAAATATGCTTCTCATTTTTTTGAGATACAATCAAATAAGAACATAAGAACAGCCATACTGGGACAGCCCAATGGTCCAGCTATATCAGTATCCTATCTTCTGTAAGTGGCCAGTGCCAGGTACTTCAGAGGGAATGAACAGAGCAGGGCAATTATCGAGTGATCTATCGCCTGTCAGTCAGTCCCAGCTGACCGCAGTTGGAGATTTAGGCACACCCAGAGCATAAGGTTGTATCCCAGACCATCTTGGCTAATAGCCATTGATGGACCTATCCTCCAGGAATTTATCTAATTCTTTTTTTGGACTCAGCTACACTTTTGGACTTCACAACATTCCCTGGCAAACGAGTTTCACAGATTGACTGTGCATTTTGCTAACAAGTACTTCATTATGTTTAGAGCCCTGCAAATCCGCAGGTATCTGCTTTATATCCAGGGACCATTTTTGCAGATAGCAGCTAGGAGGCGGATACAAATTTTGGGTATCCGTGCAGGGCTCAGGAGCTGTAGCACAGACTCACCAGAGCAGGTGGAGGGACCCAGGCACCCCACAGCTGCCAGTGTGGTTCTCCCTGACACAGCTGGGGGAGGGGCTGTCGGAGCCGCAGCCTGGTCATGACAAGAGCCGGGCAGGCAGCTGTGGGGAGCCGTGGTGGACCCTCCATCTGCCCTGGGTGGGGAGGCCAAACAGCCCCTGGCCCGTGTCCCTGCTCCCCAGGCCTGTGCCGCAGTTCCTCACAGCTGCCTCACCTCCCCCCCCGGGCTCTTACTGTGGCCCGGCTGAGGCTACAAGACACACATGCCCCCTGCTGGAGCCGGGTCGGGGAGAGCCATGCGGAGTCGCGGACCCTCTACCTGCCTTCGGCTGGGTGGGAAGCCTGGGGAGGCAGGGACACAGCCGGGGGCTGCTATGAGCCCCTCCCCCCTGCACCGTGGGCAGGTGGAGGATCCGCGGAGGGTCCCTACTGCTGGCTGGGCTCCACGCTGGCCTGGCCAGAGGGGGAGAAGAAGAGGGGGATGGGGAGGGGTCCGCCCCTGTGAAAAGTGGATGGGCAAGGACCCTCTCCTCCCGCCTGCCACTCCAGTGTCACTGCTGCACATTTAGAGCCCTGCAAATCCATGGATATCTGCAGATAGTTTTTGCGGATCATGGATCCGATGAGGATAAACATTTCTGTATTTGCGCAGGGCTCTAGTTATGTTTGTTTAAACCTACTGCCTATTAATTTCATGGGGTGACCCTTGATCCTTATGTTACGTGAAAGGGTAAATAACACTTCTTTATTTTCCCCACGTCATTGATAATTTTATAGACCTTTATCATATCTCACCCTTCTTTTCATCTCTTTTCTAAGACTTTTTAATCTCTTCTTATATATAAGTTATTCCATATCCCTAATCATTTTTGTTGCCCTCTTTTGTATTTTTTCCAATTCAAATAAATCTTTTTTGAGCTAGGGTGACCAGAACTACATGCAGTATTTATGGTATGGACGTACAGTGGCATTATAATATCTATCCCTTTCCTAATGGTTCCTAAAAATCTGTTAGCTTTTTTGACTGCCACTGCACATTGAGCAGATGTTTTCAGAGAACTCTCCATTATGACTCCAAGTTCTCTTTCTTGAGTGGGAACAGCTGATTTAGCCCCCACCCACATCATTTTGAATGTATAGTTGGGATTATGTTTTCCAATGTGCATTTGCACTTACATTTCATCTGCCATTTTATTGCCTAGCCACCTTGTTTTGTGAGATCCCTTTGTAACTCTTCGTAATCTGTTTTGAACTTAACTATCTGGAGTAATTTTATATCATCTGAAAATTTGCCACCTCATTGTTTACTCCCTTTTCCAGATCAGTTATAAATATGTTGAACGGCACTGACCCCAGTACAGATCCTTGCGGGACCCCACTATTTATCTCACTCTACTGCAAAAACTGACCATTTATTCCTACCCCTTGTTTCCTATCTTTTAACCAGTTACTGATCCATGAGAGAACCTTCCTGCTTATCCCAGGACAGCTTTGTGTGCATAAGAGCCTTTGGTGTGGGACTTTGTGGAAGGCTTTTGGAGAGTCTAAATAGACTCCAGCTGCAGCTGCTTGTCCTATTTATTTGCCTCTAAACTACAGATCATGCAGAGATTAGCAGATTCACACAAGCAGCTGAGTCCTGGGCTGTTTCAAAAGCAAAACAGGAGATATGAGGCATTAACTTCCCAGCACATTCCCCCAGGCCATATCTTGACACTTGCACCATTATTCACAGACTGCAAAGAGACAATGAGCCAAGCAGGCTAGAGTGGCAGCAAAGCTATAGTTTCGTGGCATCAGGGTATAGTTATGAATCTGAAGTGAATCACAGAAACCAGACATGGAAGAGACCTACTTCTCATCTTCTCCAACCAGCCCTTACCCCAGCTGCAGGGCTGTTCCTTCTAATAACTTTTTCCAAATTTTTATTCAGTCCTATTCCGGGCTTTTGTGATGTGAGTTACCAGTGACATGCCTAGATTTTTAAATACTATTGTATTTGATGGCTGAATGTGCAGAATTTACTGAGTACAAAATAATATGCCAATAACATTGTGGTCAAATATGATTTTGGAACAATCAAGTGGTACTTAATTAATAAGTAATTAAATCCCTTCTTAATGCCCTATTTGAAACACTTAGGACATGTCTACACTGCACTAAAAGTCCCATGGCACAGGGTCTGAAAGCCCAGACTCTAGCCTGACCCCAAATGAAAATCATAGAAGGCCCTATGACATACTTCCACAGTAAGCCCCAAAAATAGCCCTTTAAAATCCCTTATGGTCTGCAGAAAAAAATAATCTTTTTTAACAGGAACTCAATGTTATGCAATGGAACTCATGTTGCAGGGGAGGTGGAATTTTAAAGGGGCAGAACTGTATTTGCAAACATTAACCACACTAAGTTCACTTTGATGCTCTCCTATTGGTCCCAGTTAAGGTGAAACTTCCAATTAGGCCATTTAATTTATCGGTCCCAACTGGAGCAAGATTATAGTATATTCTCAAGGGTTTTGTCCAGTTGTCAGGAACTCAGGGGATGGGACTTCTACCATTTCTTCGGGGGACACCATTTGAAAACATAAGAGACCTCATTGTTAAAAAGTTTATTTTATATTCACCCTTAACTTTATTTTGGTTAATTTCATTCCATTACCCCTAGTTCTGTTCCTTCACATAAAATCCTAAATAATTCTTCCTCTCTACATTCAGACATTTGTACTTTCTAACATTCTGGGAGACACAAATCAGTGTTGGATAGAGCCAGCCTTCACACAAGGAACTTTTATCTTGAAAAAAAAAAAAAGTTTGCCATATTCAGTTGAGTAAATGATGAACATGTCAGCCCAGTTCCTACCGGTTAAGCCTCTAGAAGGAATCCAGAATCCAGAGCACCTGACTTTACATGCACCTCTGTTGAAGCTTTACATGCTCTTCTAGCTTCAGCAAAACACACTGGTAACAATATCACTGGAAAGAACAACTTAATCAATGCAGCTTTTAAAGGAGCTACTCATCAAGCTCGGGAATGTTGGAGAGATCTGTTCTGCAAACTATAGACAAAAAATAGGCAATCAAATGAATGGGGGTTAGTTGGGCTGCACCCAGATGATGAACAGTTCCAGTCACAAGGCATAGCATAACTGCCCTGGAAAGGAATCCACGCCAAACATCTCAATAATGGGAGAAAGTGTTGAATTTCATAATCCATTAGAGAGGGTGAGTGCCAGCCCTGGGCAAACTGCACAGAACACATGGTGTACAAGCTGGAAAGAAGCTTCACCCTGTGGGCTCTTATTAAAGTGAAGTTTTCATGTTTCAGTACCTTCAAATCTCGCCTCCTTTCTGTTATAAATCAAGGACATTGGAGTGGCCATGACAAAATGACATGGATCTGCATGCTCAGCACCAGCCACACCAGGGTACAGACTGGTTAGAGAGTATGGCTGACACTCTTATGTATTAAAAACTCTGTCGGAAGGCATGACCAGGCTCTTTGGGATGATGGGGGAAAGGGAGGGCCTGCAATGCCAGGCCTCATGGGCTGAAGAGTGTTAAATGAGGAGATCCTCAGAGCTCCAAATGGAGAGCTAAACCACGCTGCCCAGGCAGGGAGAGAGATGAAGACTTGAGAGTTGGGAAGGTGAGCTTGATCTGAGAAGTCAGTAACGTTTTCTTTCCTTTCTCTAGAGCCTGATTTTGGTCTCTCTTGTCACTTCCCGACACGTAGAAATCAGGTACTAACTGGGTAGGTTTTAGAATCACTAGTTAGAGCAGCTTCATTCCCACTGCTCCCTCCCCTACCTAAAGCAAGCAGGAATTATCATTTTAAAAGTTTTTCCTCACTGCTTCCCTGCAGAGAGGACTTTAAAAAAATTAAAAAGCAATTCACTGCAAACCTCAAAACACCATGACACTTTGCTTGTATAAAATATTCCAGGGCAATTAGGTTGTAAGACCCTAGGAGCAGGGACTGTTTTTTTGTTCTGTGTTTGTACAGCACCTAGCACAATGGGGTCCTGGTCTATGATGAGGGCCCCTAGGTACTACGGTAATACAAATAGTAAATAATATTTTGGAGGGCATTTCCAAATTATTGACTATGTCTATTAAGATGAAAGGCAATTAACATATTGGGCTAGGTTCTGCTTTCGCTTACCAAGGTATAAAAACTAGTATACTTGAGCCATGCATCCAGCTTCTCCTTTCACAAGTAACTCATGCCAGAGTGTAGGGTTCTGAGTTCCTACCACCACTACCTTCCCACAGCCAAATAGCTAGTACCCAAATGTTTACAGCTGCATGCTACGTGTGTACCCATAAAACACATGCATTTGTGAGCACCAGGTAGGTAATCTTCTACCAACTAAATTCCTATTTGCATATGCAATAATGTAATTTTGTATGTAAATATGAAGCTTCAGGAGCACAAAGGCTCCTCTTATATCCTATCGGTGCACCAGCTGTATTCAGCTCAAATTTGTCCCCAAGGTCAACTTCCGGTGCTCCATTACACTGTTATAAATCCAGAGAAAGTCAGTTGTGATTCAGAGTAACATTTTTATCGAGCTAGGTACTTATATGGCCCTCATTACCATAGTATCTGAACATCTCACAATCTTTAATGTATTTATCCCTGTGAGGTAGGGAAATACAAGTATTCCCATTTTAGATGGGGAACTGAGGCACAGAGAGGCTAAATGACATGGTCAAGGACACACAGGAAGTCTATGGCAGAGCAAGGGCTTAAACTTGGGTCTTGAAAGTCCTAGGCTAGTGCCCAAAGCACTAGATGATCCTCCCTCCTAAATGTTATCCTTGATGGCCATAAGTGTTTTGATGGTTTTGTCTTACTGTGGATTTAACTTGGAGCATATTATTCAAAAGAGGAAAAAGGGCAAACAAAAATTTAGTCTCCATATTGGGCGAAAATCCTGATGGTGAGAGATGTTCAACTGTGGAATTGTCTCCCAAGGTGAGTAGTAGAAGCCCTGCTCTTGAGACATTGAGGGTATGTCTACACTGCAATTAAAAACCTGTGGCTGCCCTGTACACCTCGGGCCAAGTGGCCGTTTAATTGTAGTGCAGACATTTGGGCTCCAAGTCTCTAGGACCCTGCAATTGGAAGGGGCCCAGAGCTCAGGGTGCAACCCTAGCCTGAGTGTCCACAATGCAATCAACAGCCCCTTAGCCAAAGCCCTGCAAGCCTGAGTCAGCTGGCACGGCCCATTCAGGGGTGTTTATTTGCAGTGTATACATACCCTGAGAGCTAGGCTGGACAAGAATATAGGCTAGGGAACAGTCTTGCAGTGGCCCCTGAGATGAGGAGGTTGGACTAGATAGGACTGAAGAGGTCTTTTTATCTGTAATTTCTATGATGCTATGAAAAGTAAAAATGTAGAGTTGGGGTAAAGCCCTCACTCTCTCGCAGAGACCAAAATGGGTTGAAATATTTCCCACAAGTTAATGTACCCATATCCTGATATCCATGGTGCAATACTGTGAACAAAACCCCTGAAGGGGTTAGATCAGTTTACCCATCAGTAAAATGAAGATAGATACTTATGCACGTTTGTAAGGTGCTTGGCTATCTATAGATGAAAAAAAACTACAGGAATGCTAGTTATTATTGCTACGAATTAGTATATGAGTGGAGACCCAGTATGCAGACTGCTGATGGAATCCACCTGGAGCACAAGAACAGAGTGAAAAGGCCTAAATAAAGCTCCTTAAAAAAAACCCAACAACCCCTCAACCAACAAACACAACCACAACTCTTCTTCTGTGAACTGCAAAGGGGTTGAGGTAAACTTTAAACCCCAGCAAAGCTGGTCTTTTGTGTGAGATGTAACAGGTTGTCAGCTCATATAGATTCAGGGAACCTGAGCTGTTCTTTCCCTTTGATTGTACTAATATTTAGATGCACCAGGGGTCCCCAGAGACCTCAAGTGAAGGTGCTTGGAAACCAAATGGCAACGATTATCAATCTGCGCTTTGAAGCCAATTTTCCTGCTAGGCAGCTCTTGTAACTGCAGCAAAAATACAATAGAGCTGGCTAATGTACGAATAAGCCAGCTCTGAAACGCTGCAGGGGAGCCCTTTATGTAGAAGCTTTCAGCATGTGAACTAATGCTATCTATCACTTGAAACGGATGAGGGGGGTTTACTGTGATCTAGGCTCCAAGGCATTTTTGGGGTGGTTATCTGACAGAGATTGTATTTCTGTGGGCAAATTATATACCAGTTGGCAAACGCTGCAATGCAAAACAAGGAGCTGGTTCTGCACCCTTACTCTAGAGAGGCTGATCTCGTACATGGGTGGAGGGGGGCTGCAGGCAGGTTTGAATCCTCTTTTTCAACAAGGTGAATGCCGAGAATAAACTATATTGTGAAGCCAATGGTTTAAGCTGTTTATCAGTGGTGGCCTTATGGCAAGGAAGCAACTGACAAGGGTAATTGCTTTGTTTGCACAACAGATTGGATTGTAAGAGGAACAAATGCAGTTGCAAACCATAATCCTTCCTAATATTGATAATGCCAGAACATATTTGAGAAGCACAGGTAAGGATTGTGCTTTGGGGGGTGGGGTGAAAAGTCAGAATTCTTGGGTTCCATTTCCAGCTTTGGAAGGAAGTGTTTTTTAATGGTTAAAGCAGGGAACTGGGATCAGGACTTCTGAGTTTCCTAGCTCTGCTCCTCAGTGACTTACTGGGTGAGATTTGGCCCCACTCTTCCTCTTTTTTCCTACCAGTAGCAGAAAAGGTGGTTCCCACTATCACAAGTCCTGAATGATTTTTGGTTGGAGGAATTGGTAGCTTCTGAAATATAATGATACTTTGCAACTACAGTACTTAAGGCTCATAGAACCAATTCAGTGTTAAATTACTGCAGAATCTCTACATGACCTTAAATTGTAGCAAGTACGCATACACTTTAACCTGATTCTGCCCTGCAGCTGCTTACTGTATAACCTGCAATCTTAACATTTAATATTGAGGGTCACTGTTAGATCACTAAAAGAAGAGTTTTAGATAGCTAATAACCATTATATCTGAGCTTCAGGTATGATAATACAGGAGCATAACCATCACTACTACTAGCAAAATGAAAGTTAACTGCAGAGCAAGTCTAATAGGATGGAATGTTAATTAACATGATCCAAAAAAAATTAACATTTTTTAGTTGCTTCTATTAAGAAGGAAGATATTATAAGGGTGGATTTTAATAGGAAAGTCGATTGTTTTCTCATAGCCTCTCATTTCCTTTATCTGTATTAGCCATAGAATTGCAACTTTCTTCTACACTGATGTGTTCATTATTGCTATTCATAGTCTTATTTCAACCTAGAGATGAAATTGGAAATGTTGCATTAAAAGAACAAACAATTTATCCATGTAATTTTGCTGCTGGCACAACCTACAGCTTTAAACTCTGTGGATGAATTAAAAAGACTTTCACATTCTAACCCCAGTGGCCTGATTTGTAATCGCACATTATGATGTGTGATGAATGCTTATGAAAGGGATTTCGTGGTTACTTGAAAGGATGGGCCCAGCAGTTAAGGAAGAAAGACTCATTACAAACACGAGACAATATCTGTGTCCAGCCTAACCTTTGCTGAGGTACATTGGATATGAATAGGCACAGGGACCAATATGTGTTGGAGATGGTTAGGAAACTCTGGCTTTTATTCCCAGTTCATAAACATGCATGCTAGTCTTAAATAGTAGTTGAAGTGTCTAATGCAATCTGGCTGTTCTTCACAACCTTCCAGGGCATTCAGTTAGCTGTCAAAATGGAAACATGCCAGAAGCCAAATTATCAGCTGCTTGATTTCTACTAAATGTTAACAGGCACGTGCAAAAATAACACTTGTGGACTTCTAAAGATTTTTGGGGCTTCTAGAATAGAAGAATGCCCTGTGCTTTTAGAGGCTGAAGTTGTGCTTGTTTATTGGCTTACACATCCATCTCTAATAAGGGAACTCTAATAAGAGGCTGGCTGTCACATGAGCTGATGTTGCCTGCTCCGAATCTCCGGTTGTTAAGATGTCTCATCACCAGGCAACTTGGTTGTGGCAACCCGAGATAACTCATGGGGAATTATCCAAACAGCAATTTAGCCACATAAGTTTCTTCTCTGAAAACTAACTGTAAAAATGGAGTCATGGAGCTCCAAGTTTACTGCGTCTCTGTGGCTGCAGAATAAATATGATCAATTTCCAAGATGTTATTCTTAACTGCCAGCCCTGCCAATTCAACTTGGGAATTGAGAGTCAAACTGAGGGTCGGGTTGGCTGACATAACTACTAATAAGAAAGATTCTATAGGCCAAACTATACCTCAGTGACACCTGTGAAACCCCATTGTCTTCAGTGGGTTTTCACAGATATAAAACCAACTGGTAATTGGAATTTAGTAAATTAGTAAACTGTGGGCCCCGTCCCCCGCCCTGAGGTTGACATTTGTTCCACAATTAAACAGCCTCTTGGCCCAAGCCCCACGAGCCCAGGTCAGCTGACATGGACCAGCCACGGATGTGAATTTAATTGCAGTGTAGATATACCCTTAGTAAATCATCTTGGGCCGATTAATCTCTCTTACTCAGTGTTGTTGTTCCCCCATTTGTAAAATGGGAGCATAATATTCATCTCCCTCACTAACGGCTTCTGAAGCTTCATTCACTAATGTCTACTAGACACTTTCAGGGTCTCAGATGAAAGATGCCAGAAACATATTCGAACATGGTACATGGCTTTATATAAGACTGGGTTCACTGTCAGGAATGGCCAGAAAGGATCAAAAATATATGGCTATCAAAATGGCAGTGGCAATCCTTCCACACTAGCCTATCATAAAGACAGCAGAGCTAATGTTCGATATAGTCTGCAAACATGAACAAGCCTCAGCTGTACCCTTTCCAATCACAAGTGCGCAAGGGACAGAGACACCAGCCAGGCTCAGAGGAGAGGCAGAGGGATGGAAATTGCCTGAATTCGGAAAGCCTTCAAGCATGTCTTATCCATTCAGAGCATGTGGAGCAGAGCAGGGCACTGTAATGAAATACAGTAAGTAATGCAGACGATATGCACCTTCATCAAAACAAGCTGTTGGACTCAACAGCTGAGGGAAGCTGAGCAATGAGATGATGCAGGTACAGCCACTCTGCTCGATTACAGCACTCTGCTCGATTACAGCTGTCTTTTACAATTGAAAACCTCACATAAGGCTAATTCCCAACAGTGGGTTTTTTTTTTTTTCTCTTATATCCAACTAACAACCTCGGGCCTTTATTCTACAAGTGGCTGAGTACCCTTAACTCTCAATGATCTCACTGGGAATTGTGGGCACTCAGCACCTTGCAGCATCAGGCAGCTAGCTTGTACAGCCATATGTGAATCTATAGTTATTAATAATACATATACACATGTACATACATACCGGGCTTTTTTGACTTGCCAATAAAACTTTAAATTTACAACAAATTCCAAAAAGCTATGGTGATCCAAGTTTAGCCCAGTCTGCCTCCTTACTTTATGAACTATACCCCCTCTTAACAAATCCAAATGAAAATCAGCTTCAGCTACATAAAATTTGATGAGTAGAAGTGCTGGTGGATATTTGTAAGCAGCTGGGGAGTGGTGAAAGGGAACCATGCTGTTTATATTTTAAACCTGCTGTCTAGCTCTAGTCTCTCAAGAATTCACTCTGCATGGGACGCTTTCATGCCATGCAAGGAATTTCAAATTCTCTGCACTGGATCTGACATTAATGTCTGGCAGGATACACTACACATCTTAGAGTACGTCCACACTGGAATAAAAGACCTGCAGCACAGCCATGGCTGGACTGGGTCAGCTGACTCGGGCTCCAGAGTTAAAAATTGCTGTGCAGATCTTTGCGCAAGGGCTGGAGACCAGGGTCTGGGCCCCTGCCCCATGGAGTCTCAGAGCTCAGGCTCCAGCCCAACCCCAAATGTCGACACCGCAATTCTACAGCCGTGCAGCCTGGGGCCCACAAGCCTGAGTCAGTTGACTCGGGCCAGCCACAGGCATTTAATTACTGTGTAGATGTACCCATAAGGCTCGATTCTTCTCTCATCTGAACCGGTTTTATACTGATATAACTCCACTCATTTCCACTGAGTTATTGCTGATTTACATCAGTATTAAGTGAAAGGAGGATCAGGTCTTTCACCTCAGGGGAATCACAGAATCCGGATATGATTTCTGACATGTGGAAGACCTGTTAGGTCATCTAGTCTATCTCCCAGGGACAAGTGCAGGGTTGTTACCTACTTTATATCTTTTTATATGCTTTACTTTCTAGTATTCTTTAAAGGCAAACATTATTTGCATTATAAAGCACACATCTTATATGTATCTCTTATATAGTCCCCATTTCCAATACCTTTTCCAATGCTATAGTCAGCAATGAAGAGCTGTAATTTCCTAGATTTTATAAAGAGAAACTGCATTTGTCACCACTTAATCCTCTGATGCAAGGAGCCTCTTCTCCCCGCACCAACCCCCTATGCTTATTAAGCTTTCCTACCCATTGATACTGCGTTCAGAACTTAGGCTGCGTATGCAGAGGTGGTATCCCTGTAAAGGAGGAGGGAGCTAACAGTCCTTCGCTGGATGACTCGGGCACTGGTGCACCTGAAACAAAACGTGTTCAGTTCTGTGCATCTCATTACCAAAAATATACTGACAAAGTGGAAACAGTTCAGGGAAGAGCAATGATCAATGCTTCAACCCAATCTCCAGAATTACTTGTAACTCAGTTGTGGATAGCTTGTTGTCTTGCTTTGCATTTCTTGACAGCACCTTTGAAAGGTGAAATTGCTGAAACACGATAATCCACTGTGCAAGCTGTCATGACCCTAACATGACAACATCTATTTGAAGATGCCCTCCTGGAGTGTGCAGAGGACAGAAAGCTCAAGGAGAAAATAAGAGAAAATACAGTTTTCTTTAAAAGTGAAGGGGAGATTACTTGGCTCTAAAGAAGATACTGTGGTCCATTGGTTAGAGTAGAGCTGACACTCCTGGGTTTTATTCCTGGCTCTGACAATCACCCAGTATAGAACACATCACATACTCACTCTGTGCCTCAGTTTACTAGTGTATAAAATTGGGATAATATTTGCTATCTACACAAGGGTATTGCAATATTTAGTTCATTAATAGTTGTATGGCTCTTTGAGACCACTGAACGAAAGGTGCAAATACATGTTCAGATTATTATAGTTGGTGTAGTTGCCATGAGAGAAATCTGTTGCCATTCACTCCTCCAGCCCAAATTAAAAAACACACACTCATAAAGGTGCAGGCTGCCATCATAAGCCAACTCTCAACAAAAAATGAGAAGGAAAACTTGATTTTGTAGGGATTTTTCAATGGCAAAAAAAATGTCCAACTCAAGTCTCACACACTGGGGCCCGTACAAGACGGCTTAAAAAAAAACAACACGATTTTAATGCAGTATGTTGCTATATTGCCTCTTCTGAGGCTCAAGCTATGAGTCTGTCTGGCAACTAAAACCAGGGGAGGGTTGGTGTAGGAGGGGAAAAAAACCAACTCAAGATGTGTACATTTTGAAAGCTTTTCACGGGAGTGCTGCATGCATAGCACAACCTTGTGTCTGGGAGCTCCAGCTACGGGATGCAAGGAGCTCTTGAAGGTTCTTAACTAGATGAATTGGCAAATTGTTATTTGAGCCATTGCTCCTTAGAACAGAAGCCAATGAAGAAACTTGTAACTAATGCAGCACCGGCCTGGCAAGCTGCTGGGTAATAGTTGCAATGTCTGGCTCTGCAAAATGCAGCTACGTATGACCATTGGAGGAAAATTTCTTCGCCAAATCCATGATGATCTTCCACATAGTCATTATGAAGGGGGAAAATGATTTGGTGACAGGAGAAAAAAATCACCAAAAGAAAAAGGAAGCTATATATTCAACAATGATCAAATGAGGTTTCAGATACTGAGCTTCATTTCTTTTAGACTCGCCACTGCTCATGTTGGTCACACAAAGCACTGGGTGAATTTACACTCTTCAGCAGAGAAATGTTCAAATAACTGGATGGGCAGAGCAAACTAGGGATCAAAAGGCCTCACCAGGCTTCCCTAGCTTTCCTATGCAGGTGGAGGAGTTATTACTAACGCAGCGATCTAGAAGCACCAGTGTCTGCTTTCATCTTTAGACAATCCTGTTGTTAGGATAGATGTGCTCCAGGCATAACATTTGCTGAGTTGTTTTACCAGCTGTTTCTAAAAATACCAGCTTAGTGATGGAGACTTTTTTCTCTCTCTTTTCAAAATATTTTTTTTCCCAAGGAAAAGGCGATAGGTGTGGGAAACAGCATCTGCTGAAAATATCACATAGCTTAGGGGATGGACTTTTAGTTTTACAGTTGCTTTTAAAAAATAATGCAAAGCTAAGAATGAAACAACTGAACACACTGGTGCATTCTAACCCCTCTCCTTTGACAAAACTAATCAAAGGTTTTATATTGCTAATACAATCACAGTGGAGTTAGTGACAGATGTCTCCTATCAGAAAAAGACCCTCAGCTAATCCACAGATGAGTTTAATTATTTGGACATCCTGTCAAGGGAGCAAGGAAAGTCGAAGAGTGAAAAGCAGAAGGGAAAGAAATAAACAGTTAATTAAAAAACAGTTCTTTGATGGTAGAAATTATCAATTGAATTTTCAGGTGTGAATGCAACAGATGATCATGAAAAAATATGTATAGTGTGTTTATGACTACAAAACCCAATATTTACACCTATAGACTGCCTATATTTACACCTAGACCACATAAATGGCTAACTAGGCATGTAATCTGTGTGAACCAATGCCCACTTGCATATATAAATATTTGCGGTCATACCTGTTGTGCCCTCCTCCGAAAATGTTGACCTAAATGGTAAGTAGGGAAAAATACTCTTTGGCAATTCCCCCCATCCACTTGCTAAAGTTTCTGCTGAATCCCATATGCCACAACTGCCTGGTTCCCCTGCTACATTGGCAAGTCACCTTACCTTTCTGCCAGTTGCCTGGTCCCCGACTCAGCTGCCCGACACCCACTCCCTTGTTCTTCTTAGTGATAAATTACTTGAACCCCCTGTCACCTGCTGGCCCTTCTCCAGCTCCCTGATGTAGGAGTTACAGCCATCTGCCTGACGTCTGCCGTAGCTGACTATGCCCAGGAGCTCTCAGAACCTAGGCTCAAACCTGGATGCACTCACAAAACAACGTGGGGATAGTTCATTCTGGATTAGGAGCCAGTCCCTGCACTCCCAAGTCCAAGGTTACAATTAACAGATCTAATTCTGGAATGTGCGAAGGAAATAACACACAATTCTATCTACTTGCTCCACATTTGCTGATAAATCCCCAAAGTAGTGCCCTAGTTTAGTACCATGGAGAGTGCTCCTTGGAATTTCTTTTTGCTTCAGCACACACACCTGCTATGTCTATACTTACGGTAGGCAGTAAGTATGTTGAGTACAGGCACTACACATGTACCACACTGCAGTATTTAGCTACATGCCTCAGAGAAAGGCTCTGGCAGCGGGCCACTACACTGCTAAACATAGTCTAGACCTAGGAGACACTGTTTAGGCGTGTAGAGAGAGACCATGTAGGGAACATACTGTGGGGCTTCACGTGTATAGGGCACTCTATTGTACTCGCCTCAGCCATACCTCACCATCTACACTGCTATTGATAGCCATGCTAACTGGGCGTGCAGTGTCTGTCCTCTACACAGTGTTATAAGTGTAGTTGTTGGTGTTGCAGTAAGTATTTGGAGACACTTCTTTGCAGTACATTAACGATCTATGGGTCAGTACTAAAACAGCCAGTTTACAGAGAAACCATAAATGCTAGTAATAATAGAACAAAAGTAAAACTACTGTATGCATTTCTATAGCATTTTTCAGCTGATGATCTCCAAATGCTTAAGAAAGCTTAGCTAAGGCTGCTGTGAGGCAGGGAAATGTTATTAACTTAACTTTACAGAGGTCAAGAAAAGCTAAGTGAATTGCCTAAGATCTCAGTGGTAGAACTAGAGCCCAAGAATCCTGACTCCCAGTCCCGTGTTCTGCACACTAGACTCACTGGGTGAAATTCAGAGATGAGTATAAATGAACCCCATGGAGTTAAGCTGGCCACCATAATTTCAAGTTACAGCAGTTTAGATGGGCCCTGGAAAAGAACTAATTTTCCCTTTTTTTACTTCTTTGTGATAAAGGTGTGAAAGGTTGTTGTTTAAAAAACATCCTCCTTTTTTGTTTGAAATTCAGCTATTGTCTACCTTGAAACTCTGTATGGTGAGTGGAGACCTGGTCAAATATGACTTCATAACTGTTAAGAGAGTGAAAGCTAAATAACAGAGGGGAGGAAGGGGGTGGGATTCTGAGTCAGTCCGGTTAAAACTTTTTACTTTTTGTTAACATGTATTTAACTCCAGTGCCTAGAGAACATTGCAAACCATACCTCTATGCCCCCTCCTCCCCCCCAAAACACCCTTTGCATGCTGGATTTGGCACTGTAGCATGGATATGATCTTGGGGACGCTGGGAGGATTTGCTACACTTGTGGAGGGCAGTGAGAAGAAAAGGTCCATGTTTATACTATGAAATATTTGTATTTTCCCTGGACTAATTATATTTTTTTTTCAAATGTAAAATTGATAAGGGCTTCTGGCTTTCTCTGGTGTAACTCAGGAGTAGCTCTACGAAAATCAGTGGTGTTGCACCAATGGGCGTAGCATCAGAATAAGGGCTAGTCTAAACTAGGGTTGCTCCAGCGGCGCAGCTATGCTGATGTAGCTGTGACACTGTACCGCTGCTAGTGTAGATGCTCTATGCCGATGGGAGAGAGTTCTCCCAAAGGTATAATTACTCCACCTCCCGCAGAGGCGGTAGCTATGTTGGTGGGAGAGCGCTGTCCACACTGGCACTTCAGTCAGTGTAACTTATGTCACTCAGGGGATGGCTTTTCCACATTCCTGAGCAACTTAAGTTGTACTGAAGTAAGCGCTAGTATGTACAAGCCCTTAGAAGATCAGGTTCTTAATTTTAAAATGGGGCAGCTATTCTGCTGAAAAGTGTGTGTGTCCATTGGCAGAAATGGGGGGGGGGGGAATCATACCTTCCACATAAGTAATGGATTGAAAAATATGTCTGATCACTAATTGAGGGCCAGTGGTTCGAAAAAGTACACTGGTCCTTAAAGCATGTGAACTGCTCCCACCAAAGAGCTCCTGGCCCAGGTAGTTTTTAAAATATTACAGATTAAAACAAGCTTGTCCCCTAATTAGTTAATTGTAATAAGTGTAAAGTAATTTAGTCTACTTTTTTCTAGTTCTAGTGAGCCCATAACTGTGCTGTGGCATTGTGGCCACGGTGGTACTTATTGATAATTTTAAAAGTAATTATGATTATTAATTTAGTAAAATGCTCAATATTTACACAAAACTTAAATAAACGATCGTTTCGGACCTCCACTGCTTTGCCAAAGTCAGAGCAGCACTGAGTCCAATGCTGATGCTGATTGCTACCCTTTTCATATTGATGTGGCAAAAATCTTGGAATCTGTTGTTCTTTTAAAAGAAATAAATCTGATCTGTTCTCCCCTTAAATGTATTGGGGTAGTTGTCGTGCCTCTTGAATGCCAAAAGAGGAACAATTTATATCATTGTCAGCACAGGACAAAAATTATGACAGGGAACCACAATGGAGGTGTGAAGATTAACCTTTTCTTGCAGAGCTCTTGCGAAGTTTTATGAAGATGGCATTCAACAGCATGATGAAAATATAGAAAATATTATTTTTATCAAATTAGGTGACACCTGAAATTTAAAACCATGCCAGGCTGATTGCTATCCTGCTTTTATCCCGTTTAAATCTGGTGTAATGAGGTGGGTTAAACATCTTTGAATACGGTGGTGTAACTGCCACACTTCATCTGAGATAGTTGTAAGAAGCCACTAAACTCCTTTATGCAACGAGGTAGCTGAAACAATAGTGGCCTTCACCCCAAACACTGGCATGTCACCACCCAAAACAAAGGTACATGCAAGGCACATGTGGGCAGAGGGGTTTTGCTGTATACAGTTGTGTGAAGGTTTATGTGTCTGTGAGAGAACCAGCAAAAAGATGAGAAAACCTGAAAGAGAAGGTAGGAAGGAAGCACCAGATTCAGGCAGAACAAGCACTGGGAGCATGGCACTGAGAAACGCCGAGAGAGTGCTTTTGGGCAGAGTGCTGGCTTAAAGAGGCTTGATGCTGTGAGCAAAGAAACTATCTCCTGTTGTTCGGGGAAACAGAACTTTGTACATTCTTTGTAAATTAACAAGGCTGCACCAAAGATACCTGACTCCATCATCTATTTCTCCTCCTAAGGGAAACAACTTGCAGGGCCCCAAACTTTGACTATCCACTTGGGTCAAAAAGGAGTAATGGTGGCGTGATTTTGTTATCCAGTTTCTCATACAGCCCTAGAGTCAGTACTTTATACCACTTGAGAACTGAGGCTCTAGTGGCTAACAGATTGGAAATGAAGTAGAAATGTAGGGTGAAGGCAAGGTGGTAACCCTGATGACAGGACTGTAAATTCTGATATCTCAAGCCCTGCAAGGCTGGAAATAAAAGCAAAGCACAAAAGTATCTGCCACTGGCCTTTCTAAGAGACATGATACTGCGCTAAATGGGGCACTGGACAGTTTTGGAAGTGAACTTTATTTCCATGGGCAGGTTATGTTCTTTCTTATGCTGGTTTTACACTGGTGTAATTACACTGATTTTTAAAATAAAATTACATCTGATTTATACCATTGGGAGAGCAGTTTTTATGCCCTGTTTTCCTACTTCCATATTAACTTCACAACTACCACAACAGAATAATTTTGAAGTTTAAGAACCTCAGCATTATCTCGAGTGTTGTTACTGTACTGTCCTTTTTTACTGTCCTTCACCCTTGTCTAGTGATTCTGGTGGAGCCTTAGATCCCAAAGGGTGAGCCTTGGGTCTTTCTGATAAAGCAAGCTCAGACATCTCACCCAATTTGGAATCCCAGCCTCCAATGCCTATTCAGCTGCTCTCCAGAGGGAGTGCACTAGCTATTGTTTCTTCTAGTCAGACACCATTTCAGATATTAGCAGGGGGCTTTCACCTCCAGGCAACATCACCAAAAGAATACAAAACAAAACCCTTCAACTACAAAATGAGATTTGAAAATATCTCTGCTGATAGTATCTATCTCTATATACTTGACATACTTTTCCTTTAGCAACACGTTTCCATAATCTTCTGGCAGGCACCAGGATATTATTTATCTTCAGGAAACAAGATAGCTCTTTCTTGTTTCACATTAGATAATCACTACCCTAGACATATAGAGACCTAACATAAATGCATTTGATTGTGATGCAAAAAGCTTTTTTTGAATCATATGCCACCTCTTTCTTTCTCTTCTCTTTCACTGCATGTGTCACTGGGTATTTTTCGCCTTCTCCCACATACTTTATGAAGCTGAAAATCAAAGCTAACAGGGATAAGGACTTTCTCCCAGAAGGCTCAAAATATCATATCTTAGTAATTTAGATATTTGTCAGCTTGATAACCCAGCCAAGGTTTCTAGAGGGATTGCCAGAATGTGACAGTGCACATGGACTGGAATATAAACAAGTGGCTTGCGAAAAGGTCTAGAACCAGTGTGGGCAAAGTGGCCAATGCCCCTGAAAACCCTGGGTCTGAATCTGATCTCACTTGCACCTGATGTAAACTGCGAGAACTCAAAGTTAATGAAGTAACACTGAAAAAAGTTAAATTTCTGGAGCAAAATTCTGATTGAGGGTTAGATTCTGAAGCAAATTCCACGGTGGTGGAGTTGTTAAATGCATGGACCCTGCATATGGTGTTCCAGATACACCATTTATTTCCAGATAAGTTGTGAAATACTAATCTGAAGGTAATTTATCCCAATGATTATGTGGTAATGCCATTGGAAACTATAACATTTGGATGAAAACGGTACTGATAAGCCAAATGTTTGATTTTTTTGACCATCTCCTAGTTTCTTAAAACTATTGATAAAATCTGTGTATTTTCAAGGAAGTGATAACTGATTTTTAATACTTAGGAAATAACAACATACATGTGGAGCATGTAGTATTATGATCAGTTTTGTATAACATGCTGGTTTTATACAAATACATAATTCCATATTCATCACCACTTGCACTTTTCCTTAACCTTACTAGACAGAGGACAAATAGGAAATACTGTTATTTGATAAGATCAGAAATTAACACTTCCTGTTGTATCAGGGTGAAATTCTCTTAATTTACATACTTCATCTCAATGCTTACTTATAGCATATTGGCTCTTACAAGCTAAGTAAGGCAGGGCTCTGTCAGAACAAAGTTCTCAAACCTCTCCAGGAGGGGCTCTTCTGAACCTAATCTCATGATGTAAGGACATTTACAGCACGACAAAGGTATCTGTGAAAATTCAGGGTTTGATTTGGTAAGCTAGAATGTGGCTATTTCTGATTCCCACCCAGACTATGTGCCTCATATCTAACAGGAATCTTCAGAAGGAGGAAGAAGAAATTCAGAAGGTTATTTAAAAGGATGGTCAAAGTTAGTTTACGTTTTTCCCTTTCTTCCAACCTACTGTGACCAATGTGAAGGCAAATTCCCCTGTGTGCAAACATTCAGAGCATGGAATCTCAGTAGAAAAGATCTTCAATCTGTATAAATGTAAAGTCTTTGAGGCAGACCCCCAGTGACTCTAAGCTTATTCATCTCTCCTGTTATGTACAACTGATGGGCCTCTGATTAACAGAAACTCCCAAGAGAATCTAGTCAATTCCAGCTCTATTTTTGACTGCCATCCTCTCCTCCCTCCAGGATCTCTGCCTTTTAACAAGACCTCAAAAAAAAAAAAAAAACCCATCAAAAAACAAAACAACCAACCCTGCATTTTTTAAAACTTAGATGAGAGAGACAGACCCCATTGCAGTCATTTTGGAGATATTGCATTGGAATGCATCAATCAGAAATCATAAAAATGAGCTGTGATTCTATCTGCTCACAAGTGTGTTTAGTTCTCTGGCAGGGAGGGAGACTTGGAGAAAGACTATAGCTCCCCAAACAGAGTTATAGCCAGGTAATAAAATGGAGGGGCGAGGGAGTGATGGAGTGGTACTCCTTCTCCTTCAATAGCCCCTCTAATCTTTGTTGGCTGCTGCTTCTTCCTTTCCCCTCACACTTCCCCATCCCCTAGATTAATACCCTCACAGATAAATCTTTTTCTTATCTGCAGAAAGGTAACACTAAGGCAACAGCAAGACAAGCTGCCCCTCACAATGTGCTTTGTGATTGTACCTCAGTTCTGATTTGGAGTCTAGGGATGAGAGGGGAGTTGAGTACCCTTTCCCATTCAATCATTAGCTCAGTGGTTCTCAAATGTTTTTTTTTCGCGGACCACCTGAAAATTGCTGAGGGTCTCGGCAGACCACTTAATGATCTTTCCAAATGTCTTTTGTACCATTTGCTAACTACTGTAAAGCCCTCTGGATAAAAGTGCTATTTAAAAAAACCCAAAATAATAATTAACTTTTTTTGTTCTATAAATAAGAGCACACAACTCATATTTTAATATCAGTAGCCTTATCGTACTAATGCGATGGATGTGCCCTCTCTCCCCCACCGCAGCAGCCCCCAAGCTGGGGCTGGGAAGGAGGGGGGTCTCTCCCACGCCACAGCGGTCACAGAGCTGAGGCTGGGAAGGAGGGCCATTTCTCCCCTGCAGCCGCAGCCCCGGAGCTGGGGAAAGTCGCTTCTTTTTCTGGCCACCTCAGCCTTGCACAACCCAAATTCCCCGCACCCCCCTCTTCTCACCCCACTGCTCCCTCCCACCTACCCCCTATCCCACCCAAGGCCACCAACTCACCTTATATGTGCATCTTTTCCAGGGTCTAGGCACCTAATTAGTGGACACATGTCTGTGCGGCTCCACTAATTAGGTGGCTGGCCCTTCATTCTCTCATGTACGGCTGCCCAGGTGAGCACCTTGGAGGAACTATCTGCGGATCACCTGAATGGAGTTTGTGGACCACTGGTGGTCCATGGACCACAGTTTGAGAACCTCTGCATTAGCTTGTTTGCTGAGACTGCTAAAAGGTATCTCATTTATACCCAGATCCTCAAAGTTATTTATGCACCTAACTCTCATTGATTTGAAATAATTTAACTGATTTCATAGGCCTCTAAATACCTTTGTGGATCAAGGCCCTAGTGCCAGTTATGATGATCGTCACCTTTCTCAGTAGGAAGTTGTCATAAATATAAAGGGAAGGGTGACCACCTTTCTGTGTACAGTGTTACAAAATCCCTCCTGGCCAGAGGCAAAATCCTTTCACCTGTAAAGGGTTAAGAAACTAAGGTAACCTCGCTGGCACCTGACCCAAAATGACCAATGAGGGGACAAGATACTTTCAAATCTGGAGGGGGGCGGGGGAGAAAGGTTTTTGTCTGTCTGTGTGATACCTTTGCTGGGAACAGATCAAGGAGGCAAGCTCTCCAACTCCTACAGAGTTAGTAAGTAATCTAGCTAGAAAATGTGTTAGGTTTTCTTTGTTTTTTGGCTTGTAAATTTGCTGCGCTGGAGGAAACGTGTATTCCTGTTTTTGTGTCTTTTTGTAACTTAAGGTTTTGCCTAGAGGGATTCTCTATGTTTTGAATCTGACTGCCTGTAAGATTATCTTCCATTCTGATTTTACAGAGTTGTTCTCTTATCTTTTTTTTTGTTCTTTTAATAAAGTTCTGATTTTTAAGAATCTGATTGGGTTTTTGGGTCTTAAAAATCCCAGGGGTTTGTGCTCATCTTGTTTATCCTCAAGCCTCCCCAGGAAAGGGGGTGTTTGGGGAAATAGGAACTCCAAGTGGTCCTTTTCCTTGGTTCTTTGTTAAGCACTTGGTGGTGGCAGCATTTTACCTAATCCAAGGGCAAAGAATCGTGCCCTGGTGAAGTTTTAATCTAAGCTGGTAAGAATAAGCTTAGGGGGTCTTTCACGCAGGTCCCCACATCTGTACCCTAGAGTTCAGAGTGGGGAAGGAACCTTGACAGAAGTGGACCAAGAACGTTTCACACTGACCACCAAACAGCACAGGGCGGGGAGCAACTTCTGGTTCCTACTAAAGCTAGTTGAAAATGAAAGGGACCAAAGGGAGCCCTGTGAATGACCCCCAGGCATTGCAGATTTTACACTTTCATTCGGATAAGGAGTAGCACATTGTGGTGGGGTTAATACAGGAATGGTAGTTGGCATTACCCTCCTAACTACTGCTACAAGTTCACACACATGTATGTACTTGATATGAAACGTACAGTATCTAAAAACCATTGTTTCAACAAGAAACCATAGCAACTAATAGCAACAGCAGCCTTGGCTATTCATAATTCAATCATGATAATAAGGCTTAGAACTAATATACTAATCATTATAACACTTTGTACTAGTTAATAATACTATCACTCTGTTATATAGTAACTTTCATCTGCGTAGCCAAGATCATTTAAAATGATTAATCAATTAAGTCTCAGCTGCCCCCCACCCAAGGTTATGTAGCTAAGTATTATTTCCTTTCCCACACTTTACAGATGGATGAAGTGAAGCATATAATGGGAAGGTCACAGAGTGAATCAGTGTCAGAGCTCAGAAAAGAACTCTGGAATCTAGACTCCTGATCGTCTGCTCTAACAACTACACAACACTCTGCTGGCCAATGAAGTATGTCACAACTTGTCCAAGCTAGCAATGTTTGCTCCCGGAGAGACAATGAAAGCAGAAACTGAAACAACATTTCAAGTATTAGTAAACCATTTATGGACTTATCTAGGATAAAATGGAACAGAACAGGATATTATATTGCACTTCTTATGCCCCCGTTATCTTCAACAACTTTACAAACCAGAGAGCTAAACGTGACTATGCAATGACTGTATGAGGCAAACTCAGCAGTCACTCTGCAGTCTGCAGCAACATTTCATGCCCAGCCTTGGATTTATTGTCATGAATTTATAACGTATGCTGCAACACCGTGGCCCCTCAGAACTTCATGATGCAGCAGGAGTAAACCTCAGATCTTTCTGCTCTAAAAGCACCTTCACCTTAAGGCTCTCCTTTGCTGTTAGCAGTACAGGACCTCTGATGCCCAGATGAGCAACCCTAATTCCATCCAATAGAGGGTAATACAATACCTTTGTTCATTGTAAGCAATTGGTTTAATTAAATAACACCTAACAAACTACTGCAACTAAATGGAAGGTCTTCAGATTTACTAAGAGTTACTCTATGTGAAAATTTAATTTGTGGAGATTTAAAAGCTAAACCTAATAAGGTTTAAAAATTAATATATTGTTATTATTTTTCCAGATTTGATAATGCTCAATTAAATGTTCCAGATCAAACAACTTCCTTTTTTCTTCTTGATTAAGTCACGATAGGACTCTTGGTATTTATGGCAGAAAAAAAAGGTTATTAAGTCTGGAGTCCTGTGCAAATATGACAACAAAAACAACATATTGGCCAGTATCAACTAAACTAAACTCTTGAGATGTTAAGATGTCCTACCACCATCCTCCTTTGGCAAACCCCAGACTAAGCAGATAATAGGCACTCTACAGGTCAGTAAACCTGGTTTCTATTTGGATCAATTTGGTATAAGCACGACTAGCTCAGAAATAAATACTTGAAGGCCCTGAAATAAAGAAGTGAAGACAATCCTGGGACCTTAACATTCCACCTGCCCTGTAAAGTGAATTCCATCTCTTCCTGCAGGATAGCCGGGATTTTAGACTTCATAGCTAAATGTGCGCATGAAAATGTGTCATGAGGGTTCTTGCATACCAACTGCAAGAGATATTGGCTCTGTTCTGTGCATCATTCCCCCATTGATATGAGATGAATTCACTGAATCCACAAAACGGAAAGGAGCACTTGTGGCACCTTAGAGACTAACAAATTTATTTGAGCATAACCTTTCCACAAGTCCACCTTTTCTTTTTGCGGATACAGACTAACACGGCTGCTATTCTGAAACCTGTCACTGAATCCAATGGCTGCAGCCTAATCCATTGAAGCCAAACAATGATGGACAAAGATGGGTATTTAAGTCCAAAAGGCACTGATCACGTACAGTCAATAGTGCTGTCTATTGTCTAGCCCAGTTCATAAGTGCAGGATACCTACAAAATGAAAGTCAGCTCAGATCTGCTGAACATTGGAGATGGGGCCAAGCTGCAAAATTCACACCCAGATCCAATCATCCCAAAGTTCTGCGTTGTTCAGATTTGGGGTTTTGGTTTGGGCCCATCTCTACTTAGCACACATCCTCAGACTCAGCCAGAGTTGCTCCTTAGCATCTCACTTGGTCGAGGTACTGCTTACTGATTCCACTATGATCAGCCAGAGTTAGCTCTGGCCATCAAAAGTAGAATTCTGCTAACTGGTTATGTCCAGCTAAAGTATTTGGGCACCAATTGGTAGACACAGCAAAGAGCAAGCAATAGAGCTGGAGAAGCAGAGAATATCAGCTCCTTGCCCCTTTTGCAACAGCTGGAAGTTAGAACCTGACTAAGGTTTGCCCTAAAATCTGGTTAGTGTGACAGGATGAAACTGGCATAGTTGGTTTCCAAATTTATTCTGTTGCTAATAAATCTGTGTCCCAGTCAAATAAATGGCAAAACTTCTTCTTCTTCTAACAAACAATGCTACAAACTCAACCTGGCATCTGAAAACCCAGCTCTGCTCTTTCTGCCCGTATGTCACCCCAGCAATAAAGATTCTGAAGTTGGAATTTAGCTGACAATGTTCTGCTGATCTGTAAGGCAGAACAGACTCCAGCTAACGCTCCCAGAAGATCCTCAGGAGCTAACAAGAGCAAAACAGTTCAGTCTTGGTGGCAGTAAAAAGGGCAGACACGACTCAGTATACAGGGAACTGTTCTGTGGAGTAAAGAGGCACTGTTCTTATGGAGTCCCTTTCCAGACTACAACTGCATTGTAAATTTTAGAAAAAAATCCATATATCAATACATGAAATTGCTTTGGCAGAGTGCCACATTTTTTTTCAGCAGTGCCAAAAAGGCCCCTCTAAATTTAACATATAGCCTCAATTGCATGTAGCTTTTCCCAGAGACTAAGCTAGCTGTGCATAGACACAGTATGGCTTTGCTGTGTAAGGTGTTGGCATATGGAAATGCTGTTCTTGTACAAAGAAGTCACTTTAATGTTAGGTCAGTAAAGCAGTTCTAAGTGAAATGAAAACAACAAGGGTTGGCAAGTACTTTCCAGCTGCAAAATTTGTCTCCATTGACAGGTTATAAAGGCACCTTATGATTTCCATACTGCAATCCTGGCATCAGAATATCAGTAAAAGCTTTTTGCCCCTTTGTGAAGTTTCCTCTAGTGAAGGTTAAAAGGGAAGGCAGAGGACGCGGGGGGGCGGGGGGGGGGGCGCGGGGGGAGTGAGAGGGTGCGAGGGATTCAAACAACATCTAACGAACAGAGAACAGAATCACATAACAACACCGGAACAATGGACTCCAAGACACACTGACAAGACAGATGGACACAGACAAGACACAAGATCGCTACCAAGATTTTAAAAAATAGGAAAAAAAACCCCTAAAAATAAATAAATATAACATTGAGACTGCAGAGGCAGCCACTGGTATTGGTACAACTCATCCAAAAAGAGTAAATAATAATTCAACTAAAAATAAAAGTTAAAAATAATCTCCCAAATCATGCACTACAGACTTGCTGGGTTAGCCTGACTGCATAGCTCTGATGAAACACAAAATGGCGTCATCACAGCTCATGCACAGATTAATGAAGGCCATGGTTAGTTAATCAGCTAAAACTACAGCATGCCACAAAAATGATCTTACACTGACCCAGAAATAAAGATACAACAGATATTCTGCACTTGCAATAAAATTCTTTTTATGCCATCTGCAGTTTGTAGGGATTTTATTGTTGGAAGGGTTTTTTTTTTTGCCTTGTTTTTTGTCTTTTGTGGGGGAAGAAGAAACAGTTCTTGCTTTTTTTTAATGAAAAGAAATGTAAAAGGGGGGAGGTGACAAGAGAGGGTCTGTGCAGAAGCAAAAAAAGGAAGGAAATAAAAGGGAGAATAAAAAGAAAGGCATGCGGGGGGTGAGAATCTTCATTCTTTTGCACACAACTTTCTTGGGATGTCTTTTTTAATCTGGAAGTTTGAATTTTTAGGATGGCAAGAAAAGATTTTGTTGCCTTTGTTGGATTGCAGAGCTATCTCTCTCTCGCAAGTTGATTTAATCATTATTTTGTTGGAATTACTCCAAAAATACAAACCAAAAATTACAACAACTTTAAAAATTAAAAAAATAGCAATATGGCATCATCATGATTAAAAAAAAATAAATAAAATAAAGGTAACTAAAATATCAATCACCAAAAATTCATGCGGCACAAGATGAGGCGAAACGACAGAAAATGTTCTTCAAATATATACAACGTATATATCTATCTATATATACATGGAGCCTTATGTGTATATATTGATGGATATAGCTGTATAATTTTTTATTCTCTCTGCCCCATTCCTCCCCAAGGCTAACTGGCAGATGAAACTATTCCTTGAAAAACGAACAAATAAATAAATAAATAAAAGGAAAATAGGGGGGAAAAACCCTCCAAAGAAAAAGAAAAAAACATGCTTTATTCACCAAGAATTAACAGTATCATGCATCTGTCCATATCAGTGGATGCTGGGGTTAGATGAGGGCATGAATTTCTGTGTAAACATGTGATTGGATGATAGGGACTATTGCAGATATTGGTCTCACATTACTTTAGTATATATAAATATGTATATATATACTGTATACAGTGTATATATAGATCTAAACTATATAAACTCGAGGGGGTGTTTGGGGCTTATATAGAAGGATCAACCCCCTGAAAACCAAAGCCAAAATAAAAATATAACATAAAAAGGAGGGTGGGAAAAAAACCCAGAAGGCTCTGCATAAGTGATCAGTAAAACTTGTTCTTTTGTTTTGGCCATAAAAAACATCTGTAGCCAGAAAGTTCCATCAAGCAGCCATTGTCATTACAAATGTCACCTCATGTAATTCTGCCCCACAAGGATAGTCCTCATTTCAGACCCACGCACCTGGGACTCAGTCCTGTATTCTCTCGGTGCCCCAAGCCAGTGGGAGGGTTCATGGAGGTAAAAGTCAAGGTCTTAGTATCATTTCACTCTGGCTGTTGTGAATGACTAACCGTGGAAATGTAGCCTCTGGAAGATGAGGTGGATTGTATTTGTGCTTGAGAAATGATGCCTGTGTCAGGATTTACATCGGGCCCTTCTGTTCCCCTCGTCTCTCTCTCACTTTAGGTCCTTTGCGTTCTGTGTGGCTGAGGAGTTGAGAGCTATGCTGCACAATTTGAGCCCAAAGTATCCCCTTTGTGAGTGTCACACTAAAGGCAGTGTGTACCATTCACACACATTTAAGGGCAGAATGTGAGCCCCAGAGACAGAAACAGGGTAATATTCATTTTGCCTGATGCGGGATCTCTGGTCAGAGGATTTGACATTGAGGGGTGAGCAGCAGAACATGTCTCACAGAGTTCCTGCTGGAGATGGGTGTGATGGAAGACAGCTTTCAAATCCACTGGGTGCTCCATAGAAGCCCAGTGGTGCTAGCTGAGGGAGGGTTGCGCTGAATCAGCATTTCCCCTGATTTTCCTACCCATGATTCCTTCCACCCAGAACTGTGCTTTTCCTGCTGGCTACTTGCCTGCAGATCCCTAGTGGAAGAGACAGTGTGCCCTGCCCTGCTGCTTTCTGCAGCTAAAGCCTGTGTCCTTGGCAGACTTTCCACTGTGGAGCCCTAGCACTCAGGGTTACGTTGACAGAAAATGGAAACCCATGGATTAGTCTGGCGCATAAAGTAGAATAGTGTGTTCACAGTTGCATGTATACTAGCTTCTGTATATATAGATATATGTGCCTACCGTGTAGGTGTGTATATTTGTCACACACACATAGGTAAATGCAGTCGATGTTTTAATGTTTCAGGGCATGAATTACAGGTCTTTGGGTTTCTGCTGAAGGTTTGGCACATTGACTCCCTCCTGGGAAAAGCCTTCTGGTTTGATTTGCTAGAGTCAGCCTCAGGTTAAGTTTTTTGGATGAATGAAATACACCAAATAAATTCCTCTTGAAAAAGGCTGGGAAAGTCAGTCAGGCTAGTAAAAACTAGAAGCCTGCAACCAAAGCAGTTAGAAACCCACTGTCTGTGTGAACCCAGGGGGCCTGGGAGGTTTACCTCATAGCTGCGGATCATTCCTAGAGGTTATGTTACAGGATCTCGGTTTACTGGCAAGTGTTTGGGTATTGTTGTTTTGACTAATACCATAAGTGTGCTGGGCTGCAATTCCAACTCACTGCCCAATTATATGCATTTAATCTGAGTCAGTCCCAAAGGGTTATAAGGACAAACTTGACGGATGAAAGGGTAATGGTGCTGAGTTACAACAGCAGCTGTTAAGAAAAGAGAACCATGATTTTCAGGACACTGGAGGCTGTGTTAAAGGCAGATGAAATTTACTCTTCATTTTGCTGAGGGCTTATAGCTCAGACACACAAATACCCTCCAGGTTCAAACTTTGCACAGAATAGCTTTAAAAATCTTCCACCCACTGATTGTAGATGCATGATCAGAACAGCACAGTGGCTGCCTCTTTCTCTAATATGCCGTGTCAAGACACTGGACCCAACTTTGGGGGTGTGAGAAATCTGAACCAAAATCTGGAACTGAATTGCACAAATGACTTCTACCTCTAGAATGGGCCAAACCAACACCTTTGGCCTGAGTACCCCAGACTTTGGGAGTATTTGAAATCCAGATCCAGATATAAATATGGTATCTTGGGCACACTTAGAGAATTGATTATAACAAGCAATTCAGCACTAATGCAGAGGAGGGAAATCTCTCCATTTTGGGTGACTTTCTCCCCAGCACCCTATGTGCCATTTAAGTCCTACTTTACCCCTGTATTAGGGTTTTAAGTGGCATATATGAGGTATTTAGGGCCTTCTGCACGAAGATGAATGTCAAACTTTCTTATCTTTAGACCATCAACCACTTTTCTGTTATTACTTTCCAAAGGGATTGTTATTAGACTCATTTATAGTGCTACCACTGCTTTTTAGGTACACTTCCATAGGTATCGCAAAAAGAAAAGGAGTACTTGTGGCACCTTAGAGACTAACCAATTTATTTGAGCATGAGCTTTCGTGAGCTACAGCTCACTTCATCAGATGTTGAACAACATCTGATGAAGTGAGCTGTAGCTCACGAAAGCTCATGCTCAAATAAATTGGTTAGTCTCTAAGGTGCCACAAGTACTCCTTTTCTTTTTGCGAATACAGACTAACACGGCTGTTCCTCTGAAACCTTCCATAGGTATGTGTGGTTACATGACAGATGGACCCAAGCTTGATCAGAGCCAGGACAGGAATGTCAGGGAGAGAACCTGGGGTATAAACAGGGAGCTCAACTGACATGCAGGTTGCAGGCTCCTAGCAGCAGTAAGTTTGCCTGTAGAAGTGCAAGTTGCCTGCCATCCCTGCTGTGCTGGGAGATGGCCAGCACAGCCCCTATACAAAAAAGGGCTGGAGAAGCAAGTTTCTTTTTTATACATCTTTTACTTTTATCAAAGTGGGCTAGAGGTATTTGGATCCAGAGTAGCTGTATGTTGAGGTTCAAGGTTTGGATTCAATGCAGAATTAGGCCTTGGGTTCAATGGTGCTGACATCTCACAAGTAGGTCTCATGACATTTTTGACCTCAAAGAGATGCAAATCTCATGATTTTCTGCCATCTTTAAACACATTCAAACCAGAATCTGAAAATGGTCTCCTCTGGGTGTTGGATTGGACCCAGAAAAAAAACCATAGGAATATATTTGGCTCTGGGGATTGGAGTCTGACTCACATGAAATCTGAAACGCTTTGAATTGAAGGAGGAGACTCTCTCCTGACCTTGACTCATTGTGCTTGTGTATTGCACAATGACCTTACTCTGGTATGCATCACATCTCACAGCTGCAGTAGGGTAACCATTTGTGTTTGGTAACGGATAGGTTACTGGATCATAGCTCTGGGTGTGAAGCAAAGCCACGTCCTGACATCTGGAACAAGCTCAGGGGCTTTAAAGGTTACCCATTATCAGAGGAACATGATGGGGCCTGAATTGGGTCTGTCTTTTAATTTCCAATTTGTTGCAGAACTGAAAAGAAAAGCCACAGGGTGGTGTAAAATACACTGACCTGCCAGCAGAACAGGAGGAAGCAACTTTAAATGAGTTTGATCAAAAACACAAGTAAAACCATCTGGTTCTTTCTCTCTCTGGGGTATCTGCTAAAGGAAGAGATCCTTGCAAATGGCCAAATCGTGCCCTGGCTGGTGAAGCAAGAGGGTACTGAGACACGTCCAATGCACCCTCCACCACAGGGGTCTGCTGACCAGGGCAGGATGGTTCAAGGGACCCATGTACTTTGCTGCTGATTTCAGAAATATCAAAAGGACCATTCTACTTCCTTTGAAATTGGGGGATGGGGTGGGTTCTGACACTGAGGGTATATCTACACTAGAAACGTTATTGTGGCACATCTGCACCACTGTAGTGCAGACACTTACTACAGCATCAGAAGCGGTTCTTCCATCACTGTAGTAAATCCATCTCTCCAGGAGGTGGTATCTAGGTCAACAGCATAAATCTTCCATTGACCTAGGAGTGTCTACAACAGGACTTTGGTCAGCCTAATTACAGTAACTCCTCACTTAACGTTGTAGTTATGCTCCTGAAAAATGCAACTTTAAGTGAAACGATGTTAAACGAATCCAATTTTCCCATAGGATTTAATGTAAATGCGGGGGGTTAGGTTCCAAGGCAAAAAATTTGGGGCAGACAAAAGGCATTATATATTGTCCAGTACTGTACTGTGGTTGGGAAGTGCCCCTGGCTTACCCCACACAGGCACAGCCCACTGCAGGCAAGGACACTAGGAAGCACCTTCGCAGCAGCAGTGGCAGCTTACCTGGAGAAGAACAGGCGCCAACTTTGCCAGGGGATGCTCTAGGCCTGCCCCTTCCTGTCCCCACTCCACTCTAGGCTCACCTCCTCTCACCCTCACTCCACCTCCTCTCCAGAGCATGCTGCATCCCCGCTCCCTCCTTCCCCCCCTCCCGAAATTCCTAAGTGCCACCAAACAGCTGTTTGGCGGTGCTTAGGACTTTCTGGGAGCGAGGGGGAGGAGCGGAGATGTGGCACTTCCCCCTTCCTCCCAGCGCTTCCCTGCTGCCAAACAGCTGTTTGGCAGCGCTTAGGATTTTCTGGGAGGGAGGGGAAGGAGTGGAGACGCAGTACTTCCCCTCTCCTCCCCTCCCTCCCAGAAAGTCCTAAGCGCAGCCAAACAGCTGTTTGGCAGTGGGGGAAGAACTGGGAGGGAGGGGGAGGAGGCGGAGAAGAGGAACTTGTGCAATGCTCCCTTGTAAAGTCGCTGCTCTTCCACAAAAACTTACAAGCAGTGGACAGAGCAGGCAGCCAAACGATGTTACAAGGGAGCATTGCACAACTTTTGACGAGCATGTTCCCTAATTGAGCAGTGACGTAACTTTGAAACAATGTTAAGCAGGAGGACGTTAAGTGAGGATTTACTGTTCATTGCACAGAAAATGAAATTTTTCACAGCCCTGAGTGATGTAGTTAAGCTGAGCTAACTTTGTAGTGTAGACAGAAGATATCTAATTGAGGAGTAAAGTAAGCCCCAGCTAGCACTTGTCCACAGCAACATACTTGCTATCCAGTGGAGGAGTGACCATAGGTCTTCAGATCATAACTCTGTGTGTGGGTGGATCTGGTATATTAGCCATCCACCTCTCCTTGCACTGTGACTGATATAGCCCTGCTGCTTCTCCCTCTACTGACTTTGCACACTAGTGCTGCTGAGAGGATTTAATCCCAAGTGCATAAGCGAGCATCCACAGCAAAGATCACTTGGCCAGTGGGCCAGTCAACTCCTCCACTCAGTACCAGTGTAAATCCTGAGGCACTCTACTGACGTCAGTGTATCACCTTACCCTCTCAATGAGGCACTAGGGAGGGGTAATCCCCATTGTATATATGAGGCACAGAGATGTTTGGGGACCAAATTTTCAAAAGTGCCGAAGTCACTTATACTTTCAATGGGACTTCGGCTCCTACAGGCCAGATTTTCAAAGGTATTTAGGGCACCTAGTGGAATATTCCAAAATATTAGTGCAATGGCTTCTTCCTATTTTAGAAGCCTGCTCCTCCAGGCTTGACTCATTCACTGATGTTACATTCTCAGATTCTGTACCATCACAATTCATCACCATGAAAAGAGCTGTGACACAGACTGGATGTTTTTTCTAAGAGATCTACTCTAGGAATTATTTTGGGGAAGCCCGTGTTATAAAGGAGATCAGACTAGATGATCACAATAGTCACTTTTGGCTTTTGAATCTATAAATCAATGACTCTATTGCATTGCAGGGAATGGACAAGAGGAGCAGGCTGATAAAGATCAGAAAATACTTCCATTTTGACAGTCAAAGAAAAAATGAAAGTTTATTGAGATCTTTGAAGATTAGTAGGGGTCTTTAAATGGACGAACCAATAGTTTCTGTTTCTTCAGTCCTTTGTGCATGGCACTAAATTCCATGGCCTTGACTTAATAAGGCGCCACTGTGCTGATTCCCAGTGACTCACTGCTGCCTGTCTCTATGGTAGGTCTTACTGTGCCACTTGTACCCACCTCTGAGTCAGCTGTTTACATGCTAACCTAGTCTCATGATTGCCAGGCTGGGATGTAGGACAGCCTTAACTCCACTGTGGATTACAGAAAATATGCTGAATGCCAGGCAGTGGAGCACTGCCAAGTACAGCTGAGCCTGGTTACGTAACCCCAGCTGCATGAAAATGTTGGAGGAAAAGTTTTCAACTACCTGCCTGGCTAAGTGCATAGACCTTTATATTGATCTGGTAGAAGGGATAGAGGGGAGAGGCTCTACCATTTGCTTGCATCTGCCTGAGTGTCACTGCCTTCCCTAGTGGTTCCACTGTGGAATTTCCCAGCTACAGTCCAAAGCCATGTTAGTTATTGCATGACCAAGTTCTACCAAAAAAAAACAAAACAAAAACAAACCCACAACAACCAAAAAACGCAGGCTGCCTATGAAAGGTGGAAAAGAAATATGAAAGCACTAGCTTTGGGTGACTTTTATTATTATGACTATATTAATCTGAAAGCTTCAGGAAACTATGAACAGAACATTTTATGGGGTTTTTTTTTAGCAAAAAGAAAAATAACCCCAAACAAATAATAAACCAAAGCAAAAACAAAACAAAAACAAAAATTAAACAAACTATTTATGTGTTTCACCTTTAATGATGTAAGAGTCTAACCAAACTCCATTTTTTAATGTACACAGAAATTCGATGATATCTGTTCTCTATTATATAAATGCTTAACTCATGGCAAGCCTCAAAAAGACGACTTGAAAAAGTCTGTAAGAAATAAAACAGACTGCAGTTGCCTGCTGGATATCACATCATATATATCTCACCAGAAAGTAAAGCCATCAAACCATCAAAATGTATCTGGGTCTAAAGGGAGGAGTCAAATCATTTTCAAATGGCTACACTTCTGTTGACTCTTAATGGATACATTTTGAAGCATCATTACAGGTAACATGGCACAACTTAATACTAATTTTGCATTTACTGTGATACTCCCCAAGTTCTCTAGGCACACAGACAACAAAACTAGTATGAATATAGTACCATGTTAACTGCATTCAGAATCCCATGGACAAATATATTTTTGCAGCATATCCTCAGAATAACGATTAATGAGGATTAAATAGTATTGACCATTCTTTATTGCTCCACTTTAGTCTCTCTTCTCTCTCTTTCGCCCCTCAGTCCGTCCACCTTTAATATATGCTTTGGACCACATCAATTTCTTCCTCTCCACCTGAGCAGCACAATGGCTGCTACAAATACGTAGCACAACTGTTAACTATTAATTAATTAATTAGGGGCTGGTTCCAGGAAGTTTGGCTTCCTGTGAAAACAGCTTTCCATTAACTGAGAGGTTATTACGTCTCTGTCTTTTGTTATTGCCAACTCCATGGGATCTGATGCTTGGCTGTATAAATTTGTATTTTATATACTATATATGTATATGTATATTACATATACACATATAGCTATATATATGTATAAATTCACACACACACAAGCGCACACACACACACACACACATATATATATATGTGTATGTATTGTTTTTTGCAAATGAAATAAGAAAGCAAGCAAAACAAGACTGACCTGACTTACCTGTACTCGGCTCACATTCAATGAGGTCTTCGTCATCGCTGGAACATTCAGCGGATGAAACAATGTCATCAGTGGTCTAGCACGTGAAGGAAGGGATCAAAGAAGAGGGAAAAAAAGAAAAAAAGTGATAAGGCATTTCCTACCAAAAAGATTGTAACAGAGGCAGTTAACATTCCTGGGAAAATATTTTCAATTGCATCTTTTTAAAATGCTTGAGTTCTGTTCAACATTCCAGACATGTCTAGGTATTGTACACCTTCCATAATGTTGGTTTCCATTATACCAGATAAAATTATTCCACTGTGCTGCTGAATATTTCAGGTATGTACAGATACAGTGTCCCCGCTATGCTGTTTAATATACCAAGTTGAACCTGTTGTGCTACTGAACAGACTAGGTACACCCACGTAAAACACCTGCTGGGCGGGCAAATGGTCCAGATACAGCCAAAGTATGTCCAGTTAGAGCACATCTGGTGTTCTGCTGAAATACCACATAGGTCCATTCTGCAGCTGAGCATACTAGGGACTTTGAGGTTGAATGCAGTTACTGTACAGCTAAACATACTAGATGCAGTCAAATAACAGACACCTCCTGTGCAGCCAAATGTATCAGTTGCCCCCAGAGAACAAGCACGCTGTGTTGCTAAGCCCATCATTTGCACTCAGGCTGAGGGCACCTGCTGCTCTGCTAATCACTCCAGGTAGAATGCACCTGCTGCACTGGGAAACATTCCAGATATACCCAGACAGAGCACAACTGCTGCACTGCTAAGTAATGCAGGCACAATTCTTCTGTGCCGCTGACCATTCCAGATAAGTCCACATAGTGCAAAGCACAGTTTGGTCTGCTAACTGTAGAGGGATAGAGTCAAATGTTAATGGACCGGCAGCAGTACAGAAGGTGGGAAGGAAGATCTGGCACTGAAAGGCTTAAGGCAAACTAAGAATATCCCTGGCCTTTGTGAGTTTCAGTATGTTACTTGCAGTTTCCAGCTGGTAATTTTGTTGTTGTTGTTGCTGGTCTAAATAATGAGCAGCATGTACTGCAGTGTGTTAGGGAGAAGTGTAATGGCTTCTCTCCCCAGCAGCAACTCCTTCATGTAATTGCTGTAATTAGTTGAATTAGTAATGTGGACCATTAGGGAGATTTTGTGGCAGCCTCCGGACACAGGTTATAATGTTCCTGCACATAGTAGAAAATTATCCTACCCTCAGCAGCATCAGCTCAACCTAAGTCTGCCGCTGAAACAGTCTCTCTTTCCTGTTCCTTCCTGGCATGGTGCAGAAAGCCGCAGATCAGACACAGCCATGGGATCAGTGCAAGGACTCATGGAAGATCCATGTAAGAACTGTCCTTGCTGGGGCAGGCACAAGCTGCTATTTAACTCATAGACATTCAGGAGGAGTGTAATTTTCCTCAGTACCTTGTACTTAGGTTCCCAGGAGAGGTGTATTCATCCTGGGGACTTCAGGTCACTACAAATACACAACTCCTCATTCCACCAAAGGACTCTCCATCTTCCTCAAAAGGAGCACTCCCTTACCTTCCGAGCCCCCATATGACTATCTCAAAGGGCTCTTTCCAGCCCCAGGCTCCTTACACAATTGTTCTTTAGCACAGAGCTGTCCTGGATTTGTGCCAGGAAACCTTGCCCCGACACTGGCCTCTGATGCGGGCACATGCCACTCTCCCTTTCTGCTTCTTGAGCTGAGAGACGGCGTGGGAGCCAGTAGGGGAGGTGAGGCAGGGAAGCCCTGATCTAATCTCTCCTCCTTTTGGCTGCAGAATCTCTCTCCACCCCAGAACACCCAAACACTAGTCACTAGCCACTCACAGGTTGCATCCATTGGTCATTTTCCTAAGGGTTACACTCATCTAGTAGGGTTTTTGCTGGAGAATCCAAGTACTAGCTGAACACTGCTCTTCTTCCTGTTTGGTATATTAAGAAGTTAGTCAGTATATTCAGTTAGAACATACCTGAGGTACTGCTGAATGTATCAGGCACTTCTTCACACAAAGCTCTTTATGAGCTGCTGAACAAAACAAGTACTTCAAAATAGGTCACACCTGCTGTGGTGTTGAAGGTACCAGGTCCAACCTAACATTTCTCTGATTTCGGTGAGTTACGGTGGGCCTTGGAATATGACTAGGAGTAAGGGGGTGAAATTAAGATGTAGAAAAATAAAATCGGAATATCTATGAGGCTCACATAGAAAATAGCCCATGGATAGTACTGGAAGTCTTATCACATGAATCACTTAATCTTGGACTCGACAGACAGAGGACTAGGAAACATTTGGAGGGCACAATCCTGCAGTGGCCCATCGGGAATGGATTACATGGGACCTATGCCTTGGAAGAGCAGCTAGTTAAACAGGCATCAGACCACCTAGTCTATATATTGTGTTATTTTTGACTATGCAAATGGCCTTCTTAGGAGCCAGGCTGAGGAAAAAAACAGTCTACTTACGACCTTTTTGCTCTGGACTTCAAGAATGTCACATGTGGTTCAGGAGGTAGAAGAATGTAAGGAACTTCAAGTATCATGTTCAAAGAGATCTTGCTGGCTTTGGTACCAAGGTTCTTTCTTTGGCTGAACTGACATCTTCGTAGGGGTAGACGTTTTGTTGAAATGCTAAGGCTGATTTCTCACTTTAAATGAATTGGCTAGAATGCCTGTCTGTTCAGCACAGGGTGGGCAGAGGAGAGACGTGCAAGACATATGTTCGGTACCTATAACCTCCTTCCTACCAGATATATTTTAAGAAGCATCATTCATCCAAAAGGATACCAAACCACTTTATAAACAATACATATAGGAAGCATATTTCCCAACAGTGAAATGCAGCTGCCTCTGGAATGAAACATGTTAACTATTAAACTACAAAACTACAAAATAACAAGTGAAGAGTACTGAACTGAAAATGCTGGGATGGCATGTAATTAACCACACTGAAATCTGGACACCACAGACACCCTTACCACTTGCTAGAAGTACCATAGGATCTTTCTAAGTTTTATATTTAGAAGAAAGAGGACACTTCCAGAAGTGCTAGAGGTCCATGCTGGGATACTGGATTGATAAGGACTCTGAGGGAATTGCATGACCTGCTGGATCACCAACAGCTCTTGTAGAAATTGAGCTTTCTTTGTTAGATTAGAGGACTTGGCAAGTTCAGAGCCAGGATGCTATGGCTAAAAACCTTTGAGAGGAGGCAGGAATGGATTGGTTGCAGTAGGATATAAGCATGACAATTACAATATGCTGCTTTTTTGTTGATCCTTTATATATCATATGATGACTTTGGATGATACAAGCTTGGAATCAAATCCAACAGCAATGCCAATCTGAGTCAAGTGTGTTCCTGGAAAATAAGGAGCTCACTTGGAACATCTGCTTTCTCCTCTTGCTGGCACCATCTCCTGCAGAAGCTGGCAGATGCAGAACTTTGAAGTAGGACACTAGCTGTGAGCAAGAAAGAGCTGCACAGGCAGTTGGGCTGACACCTTTTCATCTTTCAACTCCCTCTCCCTCCTACAAGTCAGCTCAAGGCCTGAGCATCGCATATACTGCACAGACTACATATGTACATCCCCTAGATAAATGGTTTAAAGGGAAAAGGCTTATACAATTCTGATGCTTAACTGAATTCTAATGATTTACTGCAAGTGGCTTTCCTCTGTCACCCCGCCACCTTCCCAATTCTAAATACTGTGTTTTAAGGTTATCTTTTTTAAAATCTGTAAGCAAATCTGGAGGCCTTGAGAAAGGGGCCCGCTAGAGTGGACAAGAGTCAGGCAAAATGCTAGCAGATGGCGCCCAATTCTACACCTAACAATCCTGCCGGTCCTGACCTGCAGCACGTCTTGCTATTCCAGGACTGCTCTCCAACACAGCTTTACCAACACACCTCAGTTGTGACCAGCTAACTCACCCTGCACCCTAACTGCAGCTGCTGATAATGCCAGATTATGTAATAGCTTTGTATGTACAAAAATTAGGATTAGAAAGAAAGGCCACCAAAGCTAGTATAATTTTTTGACCAAAGCCAAGATCGCTAGAAACAACAGGAAGGACTAATTCAGTAAGCCATCTTGCCACCTACCATCCTGTATTATTTTTCCCCAAGACATGCCTTATCCTTCCATCGCTATTTGTTTTCCCAATGCCCGCACATGTTGGCTTTCCATGCACTTCCTTCAGTTCACATACCCAACATATGAATCATACTAGGTAGTATTTCAATGAGGAGGAGCAGAAAACTAGAGCAAATGAGCCCCTTAGGAGACCAGAAAGCCTTGTGGCTGGAATCTGTCACTTTCAAGACCATCTCATGAGACCAACATGACCTGCAAAGGGTGATGCAGCTTCACAAGACAGCATGGTCTAATGGAAAATAAGCATGGGCCTTGTCAACGTTCCTTCCCCACTCTGAACTCTAGAGTACAGATGTGGGGACCTGCATGAAAGACCCCCTAAGCTTATTCTTACCAGCTTAGGTTAAAAACTTCCCCAAGTACAAACTTTGCCTTGTCCTTGAACCGTATGCTGCCATCACCAAGCGTCTTACACAAAGACCAGGGGAAGAGCCTACTTGGAGACGTCTTCCCCCAAGCCCTACACCCCCTTTCCTGGGGAAGGCTTCATAAGAATCCTCACCATTTGTACAGGTGAACACAGCCCCAAACCCTTGGATCTTAAGAACAATGAAAAATCAATCAGGTTCTTAAAAGAAGAATTTTCATTAAAGAAAAGGTAAAAGAATCACTTCTGTAAAATCAGGATGGTAAATACCTTACAGGGTAATCAGATTCAAAACATAGAGAATCCCTCTGGGCAAAACCTTAAGTTACAAAAAGACACAAAAGCAGGAATATACATTCCATTCAGCACAGCTTATTTTACCAGCCATTAAACAAAAGGAAATTTAACGCATTTCTAGCTAGATTACTTACTAACTAACAGAGGTTGTGAGGCTGCATTCCTGATCTGTTCCTGGCAAAAGCATCACACAGACAGACAGACCCTTTGTTTCCCCCCCCCCCGCCTCCAGATTTGAAAGTATCTTGTCCTCTCATTGGTCATTTTGGGTCAGGTGCCAGCGAGGTTATCTTAGCTTCTTAACCCTTTACAGGTGAAAGGGTTTTGCCTCTGGCCAGGGGGGATTTTATAGCACTTTATACAGAAAGGTTGCAGAGTAGCAGCCGTGTTAGTCTGTATCCGCAAAAAGAAAAGGAGTACTTGTGGCACCTTAGAGACTAACAAATTTATTTGAGCATAAGCTTTCGTGAGCTACAGCTCACTTCATCAGATGCATGCAGTAGAAAATACAGTGGGGAGATTTTATATACGCATACACACTGTAACAAGAGTAATCAGGTAAGGTGAGCTATTACCAGCAAGGGGGCGGGGGTAGGAACCTTTTGTAGTGATAATCAAGGTGGGCCATTTCCAGCAGTTGACAAGAACGTGTGAGGAACTGTGTGTGTGTGTGTGGGGGGGGGAATAAACATGGGGAAATAGTTTTACTTTGTGTAATGACACATCCACTCCCAGTCTTTATTCAAGCCTAAGTTAATTGTGTCCAGTTTGCAAATTAATTCCAATTCAACAGTCTCTTGTTGGAGTCTGTTTTTGAAGATTTTTTGTTGAAGAATTGCCACTTTTAGATCTGTAATCGAGTGACCAAAGATTGTGTTCTCTGACTGGTGTTTGAATGTCATAATTCTTGATGTCTGATTTGTGCCCATTTATTCTTTTACGTAGAGACTGTCCAGTTTGGCCAATGTACGTGGCAGAGGGGCATTGCTGGCACATGATGGGCATATATCACATTGGTAGATGTGCAGGTGAACGAGCCTCTGATAGTGTGGCTGATGTGATTAGGCCCTGTGATTGTGTCCCCTGAATAGATATGTGGGCACAGTTGGCAACGGGCTTTGTTGCAAGGATAGGTTCCTGGGTTAGTGTTTTTGTTGTGTGGTTGCTAGTGAGTATTTGCTTCAGGTTGGGGGCCTGTCTGTAAGCAAAGACTGGCCTGTCTCCCAAGATCTGTGAGAACGATGGGTTGTCCTTCAGGATAGGTTGTAGATCCTTGATGCTGCATTGGAGAGGTTTTAGTTGGGGGCTGAAGGTGATGGCTAGTGGCGTTCTGTTATTTTCTTTGTTGGGCCTGTCCTGTAGTAGATGACTTCTGGGTACTCTTCTGGCTCTGTCAATCTGTTTCTTCACTTCAGCAGGTGGGTATTGTAGTTGTAAGAATGCTTGATAGAGATCTTGTAGGTGTTGTCTCTGTCTGAGGGGTTGGAGCAAATGCGGTTGTATCGTAGAGCTTGGCTGTAGACAATGGATCTTGTGGTGTGGTCTGGATGAAAGCTGGAGGCATGTAGGTAAGCATAGCGATCCGGTATAGGGTGGTGTTTATGTGACCATCGCTTATTAGCACAGTAGTGTCCAGGAAGTGGATCTCTTGTGTGGACTGGTCCAGGCTGAGGTTGATGGTGGGATGGAAATTGTTGAAATCATGGTGGAATTCCTCAAGGGATTCTTTTCCATGGGTCCAGATGATGAAGATGTCATCAGTGTAGTGCAAGTAGAGTAGGGGCATTAGGGGACAAGAGCTGAGGAAGCGTTGTTCTAAGTCAGCCATAAAAATGTTGGCATACTGTGGGGCCATGCGGGTGCCCATAGCAGTGCCGCTGGTACAGAAAGGTGGTTACCCTTCCCTTTACACTTATGACAAGCCTGTTGGTCAGGAACTCCTGAGTTCCGTTATGAGCTTTCCACCAACTGCTTTCATGGCCTTAGTAAAAATAATTTAACCTCTTGATGCATCTCTCCCCATTTGTCAAATGAGGTTGATAATACTCACCTGTCTTCCAGGGGGATTGTGAGGATTAATTAGTTAATGCCTGCCCAGTGTTCTGAAGATGCTAAGTGCTAAGTATTATTATCTACGGGCAACTGCACACTAACCACTTCAGGTATCTAATTACTCCATAAGGGCTTTCTAGTCAAAATGATATGAACAAGGCATCTCCCTACAAAGGGATGTTTTGTGCTTTCATTTGAGAGAGTAATAGAGAGAAAATATTTGCCTGCCCTGTACATTAGCTAAATTCTATATTAAAAAGAATAATTCATGCTATCCTATTTTAAAATATGGATTTCATTTTTTAATCCCAGCACTGAAATTACTTGGCCCTGTATTAAGGGCCATAAAACTAAAGATAGGTATTATAATAACTTTCAATAAAATCTCTCTCTGGCAGGAACCCTTTTTATTCCTTCCCTGAAAGATTTTTTATTGCATTTATATTATTTTTTTCTCTCCCTCTCTCCAGTGTTTATTGAAATTACCTTGGAATAAAACCAGGGCAGGAGAAAGCTCAAAACTCTGCATCCACCTTTGAGGATTTATTTATGGGCATATTTACCTTCTCATTCTCTCAATTTCACAGAACTGACTCTCCATTCCCTCCAATGAATTATTGTTTCTGTAATCACCTGCTTCTAATTATTCACTCCAAGGGCCTCTTCAATCTTGCCTTGGTGATGGTTCTGCATCTTTGTTCATTACTATACATCACTGCTATTGAGAAGGAAGTCTGGTTGGCATGGCAAAGCCCGGTCAAGACAATTCTACTCCCCTTCTCTCCCCAAATGCACAACGTCCCAATTTATGCCTCAGATGCACAACCTTTGCCCCTTTGTTCCATGCAAAGTGGCAGGCTCTGAATACCCACTTCCCACTCTACTGTAGATGTGCAATGCTTTTGGTCACCTTGCTCCCTGGGTGCACCATTATTTGACGGAGATTAAGCACAGGATAAAATAAGCCCTGCCACAAAACAGCTTTATGAAATTATAAATAATGCAACCAAGAATGATGGAGTTCTCACTGCCAGTAAGAAAGAAAAGAGAAGAACCCATAAATATTCCCCGAGTCCAACAGACTAACTGCTCCACAGTACTTTCTCGGTGGCAGGTTCACTCTTTAAAGGAGGATTAAATTCTCCTACCTGCCTACCATTTGAATTTCTCTCCCCCTCTGCATGCCCTACTCTGAGTCCACCACTGCACTCTGAATGCATTTTTCAGTTTCTTTGAATGGGAGAAGCGTAAATCCCATTGTCACTGAGGAACCACAGTTTATATTTAATCTAGGGATGGGCCCATTCCAAAACCCTGGGTTCAAACATTTCCTAACATTGGGGATGTTTGGCTGTAGATCTGCACTTTGCATCTTCCTTGCATCGTTATAATGAGCTGACCTGAAACCCTGTATTTGAACATCCCAGAATATTCAGATGCAAATCCAAATGTTATGGATCAAGTATCTCTCTCACCTAAACTAGGGTTGGCTCAACCAGTTCAGATACATTAAAGAGCACCCAAACCTTTCCCTAAATTCAACCCAAACCTGTGAAATTTTCATGATGTTTGAAAAAGTCTCAAAAAGGTCTCCTGAACTCAACTGCTTGTCTCTCTCCCCGTCACCATGCCACTATACTTCCTGGCTCTGTTTCAGACCACAAGTACTGATATTCCATAAGAGTATGGGCTCAGGATATTTACTGGGCTTGTCAAAGCTACTAAGTGGGGAAGTCTCTTAATCTCTCATGATAGCCTATGCTGGTATCATTTCAAGTCTGGGTACCACACCAAAGAGACTCTGATAACTGAACATTGTCTCATTAAACATGGTACTAACATGCTATCATACCTGGTAATCCTCACTTATTTAATGGGAAATCTCACCTATCCTGTCTATGCTTTAAGCCTTTTTTCCCTTAATTTGTTTCAAACTTTTCCATTTCATCTTTGCAAATGCCTCAGAGGTGGTGACATTATTGCATGTCTGGGAGATTCAGTCTGGACCTGCACAAACAACTACCTCCAGATGGAAATAATGTGCAACATATGAGTGGGGAATACATGAATTTGGAGCTTGTAATGTGACAAGATAGCAACAAAGATGCTGCAGTTTTGGTCTGTGTGTACACAGCAGAGGCACCAGATCAAAGGACAGGGAATTGGTAGTCCCTCTCTGTGCAGCTTAGCTGAGGCTACAGATGGAATAACTGGGCTTTCAATATGTATTAGTTTCAACAGAGCTGCACCAATTTACATCAGCAGAGAACATGGTCCTCTATGTTTAGTCTTGGGCACTTCCATGCCAGAAAGATATAGACAAATGGGAGGGAATTTTAGCAACACTAACCACGCACAACTTGGCTAAAGAAGGACTAATGGAAGCACAGTAAGTGCCTACAAGTATCTCAATAGTGTAATAAACATCAAGAAGTAAGAAGAATTATGTAGGGTGCTCCAACATGGTACTTGGATGAAATTAAGCAAAAGAACATGTAGGATGATTGCCAGGAAAAAATTCTTGACAGTGAGCTCTCAGACTGTGAAGCAGACTCCTCAGGGAAGTGCTGGAAATCATCAACATTGAGGCCTTGTCTACATTAACCCTGTAAGTCAATTTAAGTTACGCTAGTTAAGTTACGTAAGTTACATAACTAATATCGATTTACAGCAGTGTCTACACCATGCTATGTTGGCGGGACATGCTCTCCTGTCGACATAGCTTCCGCCTCTCATTGAGATGGAGTTCTGAAGTGGACAGGAGAGCGCTCTCCCATCGAATAATCGTGTCTTCATGAGACCCACTAAATCAATGCCCGCTGCATCGAATGCCGCAGCATTAATTTAGTTCATAGTGAAGACAAGCCCTTCGACAAAGCAACCACACCAGCCAGTTATGAGTATCAATGTTATGAGTGTATAGGCCTCAATGAACAGCATTTTCCCCCTTCTATTTTAAATATAATCTGGTATTTACACCATGCTCATCAGCACCAAACACCTCCTTATCCATTTCTTGGGCCATTCCAAAAGCAGACAGTAAAGATGTCCAGCATGGGATTCCAGCTGTTCATGTTTCACTTTGAGCAAAGAGGTGTCACTGCCAGAGGTCCCCACATTGTTTTTGTATAAACAAAGGGATTCTCAAATGCCCTAGATCCAGACTTGCTGGGAGCCAGTCGGTAACCAGCATGCATAGAATTTTCCACATTAACATGACTTAGAAAAACAAACAAACAAACAAACAAACCCAACAACAATCCTCAAACCACCCAAAATCAACCTCAGCACATTTCCTGGCTGTGTGATCCTGGCTGGACACAAAAGAGCAAATTGATTTGCAGTCAAATGAGATCGTTATATAGGGTTCATAATAGATCTACCCACTGTAACAAAATCAACCATTCGGGCATTATCATCGCAGACAAGAGATTAAATAACCAGTCATGTAGGCTAAAGAAATAAGAAAAGTAGCCCCAGCTGCATGTCAAGTCCACTGCCATGGGTGATATTGTTTAAAAAGAGCCTTACAAGCCAAATTAGCCCTTTGGGAACACAAACATGCTTCAGCAGAATCAGTAGTTCATTAAGATTGTAAAGCCAGCCTCTTTTTGACCAGATTTGATGCCAAGTACCAAGGACTTTTGTTCCTATCCCTAAGCTGCACAAAGACAATGGGGCTAAAAAATAAATAAATCAGTGTTTCTGCTGTCTTAAGCCTTTTACCTCCATCAGCTGCTGGTGGGAACAACGATGGAGTTTGTGGTGGGGAGGACAGAGAAAAGAAGAGGGGAGGATTAATCTGTGTGTTGTTCAAGGCACCCTGACAGAGGAAAGAGGAGTATTGAACCACAGCAGCTTAACCAAACTTCACTGTACCTTCCCCAAAGCAGGGGGAATGTAATGCTACGTGGTGTTCCGCTGATAAGCAAATCCCTCTAAATCCTTTCAATTTATTTCTTGGCCTAGAGAAATTACATATTATTTAGGAGTTAGATAAATAAATAAACAGCAACTCATCTCCAGGAATCTAGAGTGGTTGTTTATTGATTATATACACACACACACACACACACACAAAGTCTCTTGCTTTCTGTTTCTCTCGTTTTATATTAGAGCTGTGCCCAATAACTCCCCATGTGGTTAAAGGCATGCCAACATTTCCATTGTGAATCCCTCAATGCAACCCCCAGAGATTTGCAGGAGTTTAGAACTCTACTGTAAAATATAAACTCTTGGCTAAAAACCCAGAGAATATGGTTTCTATACAAGAGGGGGAAGGAATTTTCTTTTTTATCCAATCTCTCCTTCCCATATTTTTAATCCAATCTTTCCTTCCCATATTCATTTGGCTGCTTTTCCAGAGATATTTTCAAGATATTTGTAAAATGTTGTTATGTGAGTGTGTTGCTAATGACTCCTTATGAAAAGTGCAATGCCTCAGAGTATTCATGATGGAAGAGTTTTCAAAATCTAATTTACTTTGCAATGTGTGATGCAGTTTATTTGCTTTTTTCTACATTGTTTAGCTTGGGAGAGCGAATCAGCAAAAGCAGTCAGTTTCACTTTCTCATTACAGTATTGGGCACTAGCCCCATAAAGTAGATATATATGCTATAGGCAATGGCTCCGATTTTTAAAGACGGGCGGGTAAAGTTAGGCTGTTTAGGTGCATAAATAAGTGTCCTGATTTGCAAAAGTGCCAACCCCCCCCAGCAACTCCCACTGAAGTCAACAAGAGCCACTGGGAGCTCAGCACTATTGAAATTCAGACAATTTATTTAGCAGCCTAACTTTAGGCATCTGTTTTTGAAACTATTAGCCAGAACGGTTTGTAAAGCCTTTTCTCCCAAAGTTGGTCCAAAGACTCCCTAATGGACAATTACAGTCCATCCCAAAGGCTCTTTGAAGACTTCCGGGTAGGTCTGCAATGTGCCTTGATTTCTCCTTGGATCATCCAAGAAAAATTAACATTTTGAACATAACTTCTTATAACGTTATGAATGCATTTGACGGCAAAGGCTTCAACTTTTTCTTTTAAACAGCTGGTGTAATCTATAAGCAGGGCACTGGGAGTCAGAGTGCTCAGTTTTATATTCCTGGTTCTGCCAGAGATTCACTGTATGACCTCAGGCAAGTCACTTCACCTCCCTGTACCTCTGTTTACTCATCTGTAAAACGGGGATAAAAATAACTTTCTTCCACATGGGCATATTGTTAGTCTTTTAAAGTGCTTTGAGATCTTTGGATCAAAGTGTAAGTGCAAAGTATCAATAAATTGGCAAAGAAAGGTCTACATTTGAGAAAGCTTGAAACTCAGATGGTCTGAGAAGCATCAGCTACCCTTTTGGGACTCAGCCTTTAGAAAGAGTAAATGGGCCCTTTCCCTGTGTGTTAGCCCTGCACTTAATAACTGTGTCAGAAGAATATTTCTCATTTACACTCTGCTCCTTTGCTGGAAATCAATATGTTGTTTGCTGGCATTTTTTCCCCTCTTCTCCTGGACATCTTTATTTAGCTTGTCTTTTCTTCTTTGGAGGGGAGGGAGTTGTGTTTGATTTTGCTCTGTTATTGATTAGATCATTCTGAGCAAGAAATAAATAACTAAATACAGCACAGTGGCTTTAATGACAATCTTTTAAGACTCAAAATCTCCACACCATGTTGCTTCCCCTCCTAGCAGGTGATTTAAAAGAAACAAAATCTATAAACTAAGATGACGATGCAATAAAAAGAAAGAGGCTGCCACACAGACTATTTAAGATGCATTTATTTTTATGTGCTCATTAATAAAACTACTTGGGTCCCGTTTCTATTTTTAAAGCAGTGCAGATTCCGCTGCCATTGCACCTTCTGCTAGGATCCCGTCAGATCTTTAAAATAGGCAGGGTGGGCCCCAGTTACTTTACTACTTGTTATCATTAAAGAAAATACTGCACTTTTCAGAAGAAGAAGGTGATGCCCTGGATTGTTGGCCAAATTCCAAACTGGGTAACTGTTTAGGCTCTTTAAATTCTCCTTGTAACTTTCACTGGACAAGGTATTCTTTACTTCCATGAACTAGACAATGGTGTAGTATTACTGTGCACTACCAGACAACTGCCATATTCCATACCAGAAATGGCTTTATTTCCGTCTGGGGTTTTCTTCTTAGAGTATGCGCAATGTGCCTTAGCTGGCACCTGACCAGGATTCATCACCAAATTTGGTCCGCTGGTTTGATCATTAGCTTCCCTGGCCTGGTGAAATGACCCCTCAAATGATAGATTTCATGATTCTAAGGGAAGGAAGGAATGAGAGCAGACTAAAGACAACGGGCTTCAAAAAAGCAGGTTTTAACAAACTCAGAACTGGTAGGTAAACTCCCATGGGAAGAAAATCTAAGGGATAAAGAAGTTCAGGAGAACTGGCAATTTCTGAAGGAGAGAATATTAAAGGCACAACTGCAAACTATCCTGATGCAAAGATAGGAAGAATAGTAAGAGACTAATATATCACAATCAGGAGGTTATCTTTAAAAAGGGAAACAAAGAGAATTTGGGGAATTATAGACCAGTCAGCCTAACTTTGATACCTGGAAAGATATACTGAAACAAATTTTAATCAATATATAAGCACCGAGAGGATAATAGGTGCAACACCCTAGCACCCTGCTATTCACCACTGTTATGTAATTAGGATATGTTTTGTACAAAGTGTGCCTTGTGAGGTATCATTCTATAAGTCTTGATCTGCTAGACATTAATATCTCGCTGGATTGCACATGCTATTGTCATATGTGAAGTTATGAAGTTTGGCTGTGTGTGTGTTACTGAAACATGTTGTGAGGTTGAAAGCACCCACAAGCAGCCTTTCAGGTACAACAGTAAAAAGGCCAAACAATGTTAATGGCTTATTGAGGAAATGCACACAAACACAAGGATTACCCTAGGAACTGTGTACAATAGAAACTTCTCAGAAATAGCACTACAAAATGGGAACTGTTTGACCCAGGTCACATCAAAAGAGCTTTCCAGCAAGAGGGAAGAAGATATAAAAGGGGGACAATGACATTGTGATGGTACCTCACTCTCCCTACAACAACACGCCTGGAAACACCTGGAAGTGATGGTCCCAGGCTAGAGGTATTTTTAGCCTGTGTATGAAAACCTGGGAAAGCCAAGGCAACTTGTGCTTTAAGAATCTGCCAGCCTGTTTATCACTCAGGATGAGAATTTGCTAATTTACATCCTACCTATCTAGTGTGTTAAGCTCAGTTTGCGGTTTTGTTTATTTACTAAGGTAATCTGTTTTGATCCGTTTGCTATCACTTAAAATCTATCTTTTGTAGTTAATAAACTTGTTTTTCTTTTGTCTAAAACCAGTGTGTAGAAATTATAACTTGGGGCAGAAAGCTGTTGAGGGGGTAAATTTTATGAACTTACACTGTACAGTTCCCTGTGTAGTGCAAGACAGTACAATTTTGGGTTTACACTCCAGAGAGGGGTGTAGCCTTAGCTGAGCCTTCCCATGCAGAGCTGATCTCAGCATGTGTGTGTGAAGCTGCATCTGGGTGTGTCCCTATCTGTGTGTATTCTGGTGAAAGAGCAAGCTTGGAGCGCTTGGCAACTTATCACAGCACCACAGTGTGAAAGGGAGCCCAGGCTGGTGGCACCCTGGGGGGAACCCGTCACAATAGGATTATAAGAAATGGCCAGCATGAATTTGTCAAGAAAAAACCACGCCAAACTAAGCTAGTTTCTTTCTCTGGCAGGGTTGCTGACCCAGTGAATTGAGGGAAAGCAGTAGACGTAATATATCTTGATTTTAATAAGGCTTCTGACCCAGTCCCACATGGCAGTCTCATAAGCAAATTAGGGAAATGTGGTCTAATTCTGTATTCAAAAAGTAGTTTTCAATGGTTCACTGTCAAATTAGGAGGGAATATCCAGTGGGGTCCCTCAGGGGTCAGTCCTGGGTCTGGTACTATTCAATATTTTCATTAATGACTTAGATAAAGGACTGAAGATCATGCGTATAAAATTTGTGGATGACAACAAGCTGGGTGCGGATGCTAGCATTTCAGAGGACAGGATTAGAATTCAAAGCAACCTTGATAAATTAGAAAATGAGTGTGAAATCAACAAGATGAAATTCAACTTTAAGACAAGTGCAAAAGTACTACACTTAGGAAGGAAAAAATCAAACGCACAACTAAAAGTTGGTAATAATTGGCTAGGTGATAGTACCACTGAAAAGAATTGGGGGGTTATAGTGGATCAAAAATTGAATGGATTTACAATGTGATGCAGTTGTGAAAAAGGCTAATATTCTGGGGCATATTAACAGAAGTGTCGTATATAAAACATGGGAGGTGACTGTCCTGTTCTACTCAACACTGGTGAATCCTGAGCTGGAGTACTGCGTCCAATTCTGGATGCCACGCTTTAGGAAAGATGTGGATAAATTGGAGGGAGCCCTGAGGTGAGCAACAAAAATGAAAACCTGCCCTATGAGGAGAGGTTAGAAAAACTAAAATATTTAGTCTAGAAAAAAGAAGACCGAGGAGGGACCTGATAACAGCCTTCAAATATGTTAAGGGGGGTTATGAAGACGATTGTGATCAATTGTTCTCTGTGTCCACTGAAGGAAGGGCAAGAAGCAATTGACAATCTGCAGCAATGGAGATTTAGGTTAGATAGGAAAAACTTTCTAATTATAAGGGTAGTGAAGTTCTGGAACAGGCTTACAAGGAAGGTTACAGAATCTCTGTCACTGGAGGTTTTAAGAACAGATTGGGCAAATGCCTGTCAGGAATGGTCTAGGTTTACTTGTTCCTTCCTCAGAGCAGGAGGTAGGACTTGATGACCTCTTGAGGTCTCTTCCAGCCCTACATTTTTATGTTTCTATAATTAATTATCATAGATGGAACAGGGACTTGTGGGTGATTCATTGTAGATCCCTTAATTCATGCCACCCAGAGGAAATAAAGGTTCTATCGTCTAGATGTAAACACTTAAGTAGTGGGGTATTTTATTATTTTATTCATAAAGTAACCGTAAATGTAATAGCTTTGCATAAATGGGCCTTAAAACAGCTTTTGCAATTATAGCGTTTACAAGTACCGCCTAGTTCAATAAAGTAACATCTATCTTTGAATATTCACATTAATGCACTAGACTGCTCTTTCCAGACTTAAATCTTAGCTAAACATTGTGTTGTTAACACTATCATTCCTTACACTTCTTTCTGTTTCTCTGCACGCATTAATGCACTCCCAGGGAATGGCATTTAAATACTGTTAATCACCGGGCACACACATTAGCACACAAGATGAGTCTCCAAACCTTTAAATGCAGAATAAATATACCTTCACTTCTACATACTTTTGCACACTGGACACACATTAACATGTGGAAGTAGACCTTTACAGCTCACATCCATATTAACACACAAGACTAGCTGGTAAATAACTATACGTAGAGCATACCCATTTAAAAAGTCCATAAATAGCTATAGCGTATAAATAACAAACACATTCAAAAACAGGTCTAGATCTTACATTTTTCCTGTTTGCACAGCCTAGCATACAAATTAACACTCAAGGTAAGTCTGCAAAGGGCTGATTTTAAGAGCCAGTGAGAAACTGCTGTGTCCCTCAACGAGAGTGTTCTTTGAAAAATCAGGCTGTAAATATCTGTTCGCTATCTCTGTACTTCTACAGCCTCTATCCGATTGTTATTTGAGCACTGCACAGACATTAAGCAATTTATAGTCAAAATACTCCTGTGAGGTAGGGAATTACAATTATCCGCATTTTCAAAGTGCAGAACTGAGCCACAGAGAGGTTAAATGACTTGTCTAAGGTCACACAGGAAATCTGTGACAGAGCTAGGAGCTGAACTCAGAACACCTGACTATCAGCAAAGTTGCTTAACCAGAAGACCATCTTTCACCTCTCAGCATATGGTACTAATTATCAAAGACAGCTACTCCATAATTACCTGTAAACACAACATACTGTACACATTAAAGGGACACTGTCAAGCTCAAATCTAATCAATTTTTTAACAGTGACTTAAAAATAATTTGAGGTATTGGTCCTGCCTCTGGGGCCCCCTGCTGTTTCTTGTGGGTTTACAATCCTGTTTTCCTATTATTAAAAGGTTTTCCCCCTCTTGTTGCTTTGTGAAAGGACTAACAAGCAAGAGGGGAAACTCCCTATTATAGAGAAACTGATTTTGCACTATGTGCTGTCAAATGCTCCAAGTAGGCAAACAAGAAAGAAAGAAAGTAAGAAAGAAAGAAAGAAAGAAAAGCCAACCTCAAATTTCTTTCAGTTCTATGAATCTTAGGAGCTACTTGTAACAATAGTAATTAAAAAATTTGTAGACGAGTGTAATTTTTAAGTTTACATTTCAACACCCAGAACTAGTCTCTAAACTATACAACATAACGTACATGGTAGCTCTTGGGGCTTATCTTTAAATAGCTGCATACACAGCATGTATATTATTATATGGGCTAGTCCCTAAATACTTTGCACTATAGATGGACAAACTGAATGCTACTTCTCTAAATTTAAACTAAACAATCTGAACCATTTGATTTTGGAACAATGAAGTGAAGAGATCTACAGGACTTATTGAGCAACCATGCACCCACCGTGCTAATGAACATACTAGGTCTGCTAAGCATGGCTGAGGCACCAGGTCTACCAGCCAGGTGAACTTCCAAATCCTGAGCTGCTGAACATACTGAATACCTCCTGGCATTCCATTAAATTTCAGTTGAACAGCAATTAAATGCCACATCAAGTGGTCCAAGCAGTGAACGGTTGTTACGCAAGCTAATTCTGCCATTGGGCAAACAAACTCCTGCGGACAGCTGGCCACAGTGAACATTTATCCTGCTGGGCTCCTCTGCAGCCCCCGCTTGAACATTTTCTCCCTGTTATGGTTAACAAGGCCATTTTCCTTGCTTATTTATTTAGCTCTCCATGGGATTTGATTAGCTGTAGCAAAGACAAATCAGTCTTTTCTGTATGCCTGAAAACGAAAAAAACCAAACAAACATAAAAAGTATGAGGTTGGTTTGAACGTCCCAATAGATGCTCAGCTGGAATGCACTTTACTGAGAGTTAGACAAAAGGAACTCAGGTGGCTTTAAACACCATCTGGAACATGCTGTGCTTGTCTGAGCTTTTACCTGTTTAAAGGAGGGGAAAAAATAGCTCAAAATATACCCAGTGAAGAGGCTTACAGACTCTTTGGAGATCTGTTTATCATGGCATCAAAGTACTTAAAGGTATTATCCTCATCCCCTTCCAACACCAGTTCTGAGTGGCAATGTGTAACAAGAACACAAGACAAGGGTCATCAGGATTGTAGGACAAGAAGCGAATACTTTCCCCTAGCATCCATAAATTACCAAAAGTTTCCTCTAAATTCAGCTTTGTGATGGAACCTTTCTGATGTCTTAATTTGCAATAAGGATAGTGTCAGCGTTAGAGATTCATGTTGGGTATGAAATGAAGAAACCTCCCTCAGAATGAGTTCATTTGAGTGATACAGACAGACTATTATTTGAAGATAACACACTTTCTGATCAGGGTCTTGAAAATAAACCAAAGTAGTGGGAATCTCAAAGGAAATCATTCTTTATTTTAGCTACAGCCCAGTGCATGTTGGGATAGGACAATCTGAGAACTTTTAGTCAGAGCCAGGAATACAATGGGCCCCTGTATATCTTTCTGCTAGGCAAACATGAGCAGGACACAGAAACTCCTAAATCTGATGCACTTTGGTGTGCCTCTTTTACGCTAATAATAGCCATAAAACCTCAAGTGATTCTGTAAGCTCTCTTCGGAAGAAGTCAGTGCACATAGGTCACTGACCATTTTCTTAAAATTTCCTTCCATGGCAATACCACTGGTGTAGCTTCATCTGTGGTAGCAAGCACAGGAGAGTTAATCTAGACAAAGAACTGGTGGCCACCAGTATTTTTAAGACTTTTCGACTTCCTTTAGACTTATTCCAAGTCGGGTTAGAAGATGCTACAGCTAAAAACCCTGCACCTTGTCTACACTACCCTTCCCATAGTTGCTATCGACTCGGTAGCTGCATAACTGCAAAGGTAGGCAATTTTAAGAAAAAAAAAAACAGGCTAGGCACAGTTTATATCTCAATACTGAAGCAATATTGAATACACCCAGGTAGTGGAGGGAGTGTTGTCTAGAGATTAGATTTCTAGATACAAAGATTTTAAGTCCAGAAGGGACCATTATGACCAGGGGCGCTGAAACAATTGGGATAGTGGGGGTGCTGAGTGCCACTGAACCAAACTGTAAACCCTGTATATGATGGAAACCACTTCAAGCCAGGGAGTGCTGCAGCCTCCCCCCCACGCACTCCTAGTTCCAGCACCTATGATTATGACGATCTACTCTGATCTACTCTACTCCTGCATAACATAGTCCAGACTATTCCATAGAATTACAGAACAGCTGACAGTTGGGATAGCTGGTTTCTGTCCCCAGCTCTGCTATTGACTTGCTTTGTAACTTTAGACAAATCACTAAACCTGCCCACCTACCCACCATGCCAGTTTAGCCATTGTTAAGAAAGACACGATACGCACATACCTCCCAGTGGTAACTGTATATCATGCATTTTGAGAATGCTGGAAAGAAGATGCTGTATAAATGCCAAGTATCAGAAGTAAAATAGAGTGATTTCATCTAATTAGTTTTATTTTGTGAATTTCAATACTACCATTACCTAACACTGGGCAAAATGGAATTTTCATTGCTTAAGACATTTAAAACCAAACTGGACAATATAACATATATGGTGCAATCCTTCCAGGTTAGGCGGACAAGCTAGGATCTAAAAAGTGATTTTCTTTCTCTAGTGTCTGTGAAAAGAAAAGAAGCAATGCAAAGGTTGGTACATTTCTAATGACTGGAGTTCCTGCATAATAAGAAAAGCATCTCTCCACATAGCCTCAATGGGAACAGCCTGCAGCCCATGTCTGCAAAAATAAACTGCAGCAAACTTACACGGCTCATTGCCAAAGGCAAATGACATACAAAAAGCCACCCAGTCACAACAGACAGACAGACCTTTTCCAATCAGAGAGCAAAGTTTTGAGCCAGGTGACCCAGCTTTCCCAACAGGCGCAGGGAAATGTGCGCACCATGAAGCTTTGAATATCAGCACCCTAGAGGGAATGAAACAAATTGCATGGCAGGTCCCAGGTTTCTCCCCTCTACCTAAACCTGCAACCTACACACAATGTGCAAATGAGTGAAACAAATGCTACAATCTAACACCATGGAGTTGTTGACAGATGTCAGCTCATTAAGTTCCATTCATTGGCTTCCTGCCATCTCGCCAACATATAATATAAATTGCTTTTTAGCAGGCAATCTTTCACCTTGCCTGAAAGCAGCTTGGGTATGGGTAGGGTGTTTTTTTTATTATCATTATTATTTTATCCCTTCTCGGTAATCTAGTTTACTTTGCAAAGTGCCAACAGTTTGAATGCAATTCAGGATACTGCCCAGTTATCAGGCTGCAACTGGAGATGAATATTTTATAGCAGCTGAACAGAGGTTCAGACGTAAATGACTACATCCTAATTAAACAATGAAGAAAGAAAGAAAGAAAGATGAGTTTAATTCCTGAAATATAGATCAGCTATGAAGACAGAGGCTTTCCTGTACTGAAGGGGATTCTTGATACTGCAATGTGAAGATTACAAGAATTTTAGGAACAGGAAAAGGCTTACTGGCCCTTTGTCAATCGATCTTAGCCACACTTCTCCATATTTCATTGTAGACTTCCATCCTCTATAAAAGGTTTTTAAGACATGCCTAAATTCCAAAAAGACACATAAAGATGCATGCACTCCTAATTTGCATGTGCAGTAATTGTGACTATGCACGAATTGGACTATTTGGAAATACAGTAGGTTTGTAACAGGCCATTTGCATTTTGCATCTGACTATTTGTGTGTGAAAATACCCCATTTGTATATGCAAAGAGGTTAGTTACACACATTAATTAGGGTGCACAACAGTGCGTACATTTTCCCATAAGTTCTTATGTATCTGGCCTTTTGCAAATCAGGGCCGATTTGTTTAAATATAATTCGAGGGAACATAAGAGTCCCGAGACGCTTTACAGAATGACTAAAATATAAAACAGAAGAGGAAACTTTATAGCATCCTTTATGGGATGTACATGGAAGTAATCGGAGTATGGTAGGACATGATAGACTGTTAATAGAGGATACTGGATTTTCCAAGCATACTAAATCCAACATGTTGACACCTTGGTGATATGTCAGAAAAGAACCTGGACAGATATCAGGGAAAATCTGTAAAACTATACATCCTCCATAAACAGAAGTGTAATGCTGCACTGGAATACAGTTGTCATCTGAAAGAGAATGGATTCATGTTCTAGACTGCGTATGCGATTATTAATAGAGTAAGGGCTTCTATTACAGTTTCAACTAATATATGAGACCCATATCTGTATCAGTGCTAAATGGGGAATCTATTCCATTATTCATTTCATCTCACTACCACATTTTCTCTGGTGAATGCTATTTATAGCTTGCAAGTTGTGAAATGGATCAGGCTACAATACAATATGAAAATGCAGCCTACTAAACACGGGCCCACTGGATCCGCATACCCTGGAGCTTTGTGGAAATCCAAAGTCACACTTCATAACACAGGCCTATCTCATCCACACTTGGAAACCATGGTGACAGATGCCTTAGATAGGTTTGCCAAGCCTCCAGGATTGGCCTGGAGTCCCCAGGAATTAAAGATTAATCTTTAAATTAAATATTACGTCATGCAAAGAAACCTCCAGGAATATGTCCAACCAAAACTGGCAACCCTAGCCTTAGACAGACAGATCAAGGAAGCAAAAGCAGGTCTACCAGCTGCATATGGATCCAAAAAAGACCATAGCACTATTTTGTTCAAAATCTCCACTCCCCACACTGCTTTGCATTGTGTTGTATGTTAGCAACTGCTACATTTCAGAAGTGGCTGCATTTGACTGGTGCTACATGATGATCATAGCAGTTCTTAAGGAGCCCTCCAGTTTAAACTTAGTATAGAAAAATAAAATATCATCATCCAAACCAAACCTTGGAATCTTTCCCTGCATCTAAGGCCCAATCTCAGAAACAATTAGGAGGAGAGCTACTGACTCTGACCTGGCCAGGGCTGGGAATACCTGTTCATCTGAACATCAAGGGAGCAAGTCATCGCAGGAGGAAAAGAGGGTGAGTGTGCTGAAGGGACATATTCTTCATCTAGGGTCACTACAAAGGTCCTATACCCAGCCACTCTGAAGCAAGTGAGAAGGCATGCAGCTCCCGACCTGCCCTTGTCTGAAAGCAGAAACAGCTGGGAACTAACTACCGAGAGGTTAAGTGACTAGCCCATGGTCACACAGGAAGCCTGGGGAGGAGCAGGGAATTGAATCCAGATCTCCCAAGTCCAAGGCCAGCACCCCAAGCACTGGATCATCCTTCCTCGGACAATTCTGTTTTGCAGCAACTTTTGAGGTTTCAAAATTTGTTTCCCGGTCTGCACTTGAATAAAAACAGAACCTTGTGGCCATTTGTGTGGAAAGGAAACCTCAGCTTCTCAATTTGGGAAGGTGTGGGTATAGCCTAATAATTGGGACAGTAGCCTGGGATACGAGGACCTATCTTCAAGTCCCTGCTTTGCTCAATGCAGAGCAGTCCTTCATCCCAGCTCACTCTGAATCAGTCAGGGCAGGGACTTGATCCAAGGTCTTGTACAGCCTAGGGCAGCACCCCAACCACCAGGCTGTAGAGCCTCATTCTTTCCTACCCCACTCAGAGAAAATGTCATCAAAACAGATATGGTTTTGACAAAACAGCATATTTCAGTGAAATGCCCAGCTCTAATATTAAGGGTCAGCAAAGGGGGATATCATCAGAATATGTACGCATTTATACATACGTAAGTATATTCTTTAAAAATTTAATATATGCCCATCTATCAACCATACCAAGCTGCCCATCTATCCTACTTAGTTGAGCAATTTATTGGCAGAGACCCAGAGTAGGTTTCCAGAAGGAATTTGAAGAAGAGGATGGTAGCCTTGGGGACTAGCTCATGGAGAGCGTTCCATGAACAGGGCATAAAGATGGATGTAAGAGCAGCCAGTAATAGCACTGATGCAGTGGAGGGAGGGGGAAGCAACATGACAAACTCCTTATTGGCTACACTTCTAGGGTCTCGGATTCTTTCCTCTGCTCAGGTTATTGCATTTCTTAAGAGGCTCACAAACAGCTGAATTAAGGAACTTGGCTGGTGCAGCTGTATCCTGACTACCTGAGATGGCACCATAATAATCTACAAAACAACACTGCCAGAGATTACATTCCAGTGCTTGCTGAGCCGTCTGACAAGAACAACCTCAGGAAAAAAAAAAGAGAACAAAAAATGTAATTGCATGCCTATCAGCTCCACTATCATAATTACTTTCAAACTCTGACATGGGTTGAATCAGATGAACAACCAAATCAATTTCTGCAGTTGGCAATCAGTGCATTCTTAGCTCATAAATTAAAATGTCACTGCTGAGGAGAGAGTAGTACAGAGAGACCAACTTCTCTCTCTTCCCCTCTGTCCCACTCAGTCTCTCACTTTGGCCTTTTATTCTCTATGCTCTTGCCTATTGCATAGCACAAGTCTGTTTCATACCAGAGCTAGTGCGACCGGAGACTGTGCATGGTGCAGGGAAGAGAAAGCGCTAGACAGTAATGAATGTCAATCCCTTGTGCATCAGTCCCCTATTCTAGTGACTGCAGGGTATAACAGGTTGGGGATTAGATGTGTCTGAGGAGACCCCGGGATCAGTTCTCTCCTGCGTCTGAGATGCATCCAGTGTAGGGGACAAGGACCGCTACTCTGGCCCTGGAATCAGTTAGAGCAGCTCAGAGGCATAAGGTCCTTAAGGCTTCGCTCCACTATGTCCTTTCCTCCCCACCCCCCCTTCCCTCTCTGTTAAGAAAGTGCCTGACACAGCAGCAGCCTCTGCCAGGTTTACAGTAGCAGAGAGCTCCCTTCTGCAGGGGGAATTCTTCACTGGCCAATTTATGGCCAGCAACAAGACACGTTGTGTGGCCTGAGAGGAGCAAAGTGAGAATCTCATACTAGGGAATACTAGGCTGAAGTATAAGCCATAGTAATGAAATGCTTAGCTCGGTGCTTCTTTCTTGAGTCTCATTCCGTTACTAGATAGGTATAATCTGTGAGCTACGCAAGAATATTCCCTACCCTGGCTCATCACTTTTCACATCACACTTCAAAATGCATTTCCCCACATCTAGGCTGTGTAGCATCAGGCTCATAATCTATCTCGCATGCTGTCTTCCCTCTTTTTTCTATAACAGAAACAATTTCATGTTTATATCATGCCTTTCAAGATGGTGATTCCAAAGAGATTTACAAATTATAAAGTATGCCTCTGAAATGCAGCCATTTCTGGGGTGGAAAGAGGCAGCTATTCAACCGTGCACAGCACCACTACAAAACAATTTTTTAACAGGAAACAAAGAAGAGTACTGTCTCTGATTTGGCCAGGACACCAGAAGAAACTCTCATGTTCTTATAAAAAGGTGCCACAGGATCTTTAATGACGAGGGATGCTTAGGAATAATTATACATAATTAATAATACAATTGTGCTTTACATGTTCACAGTGCTTTACCAACAGCTAATTAACAAAGTAATCCTCACAGCACCCCAGGAGGAAGGTAAACATAATTAGCCTCATTTTAGAAATGAGCAATTGTGATAGAGAAGTGACTTTCCCAAGCAAACCAGTGGCACAGTCAAGACCAGAAACCGGGAGCCAGATTCTCACCTGTCCTGCCCCTTGTGTAGTCTTTTATAGCAGTTCAAAATAAGCCAAAGTGCATATACATCATTGTTATTTTAATGTAGTAACATTTTGCACTCACTTTGCACTGATGCAGACAACTATATAAGGTGTAGAGTGACTGAGAACTGGACCCCACATTGCCAATTTCACCATTTTGTGCTCTAACAACTAGTATACGATACTTGTTATCCAGGAGATGAGGCTTCAAGCAGCTCCCGCTACCATCCCTCTGGAGAATTTGCTCATCACTCTCTCGGGGGGAAAGATGGCACTTACTGAATTTCTATCTTCACCTGTTTTTTCATTCGAGGTCTTGCATCTAGCTACTACTGAACCAGATACTTAGCAACCTCAGCCAACCTGGCTGATTTATTTCCTAATGCAGTTTTCTAACAGCCGATACCTATGTTGAGGGTTACACCTCAATTGGCATCTTCACACAGCTCAGGGTTTTTCTTCTGCTCCTTCTATCTTTCACAAACTGAGCTATAAACTTATTGAAATCCAAACCTGAATACAAAATACTTTCTTATTTATTAAAAAAATATGAGGGCCGACCACTTCAATCTAACCAGCAGACGGTTGATATGATTTATGGCATGTTGCATTCAGTCCAGGTCTCTTTTATCCCTAGCAGCCTGATTACTTTTCCCTTTCAGAAGTGAAATCTCACTTGAAGTGGAGCGTCTGTCTCTTTATCTAATGATTGGGGTAATTTGACCCCGTATGGTGTGACTAACCAAGCGAACGAAAGGTCTTATGTATTGTGTATCAATGAGTTCTCTGCTGCTGTTTGTCACTAGGAGCTGTCTGTGCTTCTGCAACTGCCTGCTCGTGCCTGTTGCTGTGCTGCATTGCCTGTGAACTGAAGACCCCATCAGCTGAACTCCAGCTGAGCTTCCCCGGGTATATGGTCTGAGACACGAGCATGTTGGCATCTCAATGCTATTTTTATTGGTATGTATGGACTGGCCAAGGGCAGAGGTGGATAAGTCCTTTTAAATTGGACTGGACAAACCCATGGTGAACATTTTTGGGGAACAATCCTGCTACGGTAGGATGGTGGTTGTGTATGTATGGAACACATGATTTTGTAGGTCTTTGTCATCTCAGATCTAATGGTTTCTACATAGGTAACATGGAGTCTGGTTTGCGTAGCCTACAGAGAGCCCAAGCCAGAACCTGCTGCGGGTGGGGGGGTTCTACTGACTTTAATGGATCAAAACCAATGATCAAGACCAAAGTCCACATAGCCCTGAAGTGTTTCAAAAACAGTTTCACATGAACAATGGTCTTAAGGACACAGCTATGTATCCCTCAGTGCAGCATGGAGTGGAGCAGAAGTAAAGAGATCAGGCTAGAGAAAAAAAATTATGCAATCGCTTTTCATGCTGTCATCTTTTATCTCAGGGGGAAGCAATAGAGCCACAGCTGATAACTGCCTGGATCAGGCAGCAGGACAGAGTCAATCCACAGAAATTCAGAACTCACAAATCAAACATAATGAATAACTGAGAAGGCCCCACTTCCAGTTTCAATTCTCTTCTCCTTATCTGCCATGCTAATATTTAGAAAGTAATTATGGCTCTTCATGATTAAACTCCCCCCCCCACCCCCCCATTCAAAATGACTGAGTTCTCTTTTGAAGTCTGCCTCAACCCGAAGGGAAAATCCATTTCTCAGCAGGTTTTTTTCCCCTTTTCTGCCTGGCAAGTAAAGAGGAATTGAACAAGTTCAGTGGAGCAGCAGTGAGAAGAGGTAGGGGATAAGAGGAGGAGGAGGCAAAATAGGGAGAGGAAAGGAAGTCTTATTCTGCACTGAGAAATGGCTTTAGGAATTAATGAAATGGAAGGAGTGAAAAATGAGGAGCTCATCTCAGATGCTGCCAGGTCTTTGGGGGTCACATGATAAGGCCCAGAGATCCTGCAGTAAGGTGGACACACCCTTGCACCTGCTTGGAGCTCATTTCAGGATTGGCATCTGAGATGCGGATAACTTCCCAGTGGCCCACGGGGTCCATCAGCACTCAGGCCCAGATCCTCAAAAGTATTTAGGCACCTATCTGCCTCGTTAGGCTTCTTAGGCCACCATTTAGATGCCATGGACATTTTCAAAATTGACACTCAGCTACCACCTACCTCTGTAGGTAGCTAAGTCCCCTGGGCACCTAAGTTTCAAGTGGTCAGCATGTGCAAACCACCTAAACCCTGACGCTGCTCCACAGCAAAGGAGTAGGTCAAAGCCCTAGTTCAAGCCAAAGCACAGAAATGAGATTCTCACACAAGGCTGGGAAATGCCTACCTTGCCAGCAGGGCTTAATCCTGTTGGTGTGTTCTGGGTAGGCTTAAGCCCTGATACCTGTCAGGCTCCACAGTAGGTAAATCAGATGTAAGCCAGTGGTAAGTATGTGTGTGGGAGGGATGTCATACAGCACACCCCAGTAGCACAGGGAAACGTAGGGCGAGCATGAGTGAGGTATTGAGCATGAGCAGGACAAAAAAAGAGAGAGACACTTTCAGCTGCTAGGACCTAGGCTACCTAAGCAGCTGGTCTGACTTGGGTGCCTAACTCCAGGAGATGCTTCCCATCTGAGGATCCCAAGAGGAGGTAGGCACCTATCTCTAGCCCATCAGCCAGGCACACTGGCTCAGTAGCTTAGGTGCCTACGCTCTGCTCCTCTCCATGCCCCTCTCCTCAGCATTTCACTCCTGGCTAGCTTACGTGACTCGCTGCTCAGCTGACTGGCTTCTGAGGATCCCCTTCTTAGGTGCCTAACTCTCCTCATGAAGTGAATGGGGAACTGGGCACCTGCCCAGGGCTGAGGATTCCACAAGGTGGCAGGCCACCTAGGGGTTAGGCATTGCAACATCTAAGTACCTCTGAAGATGTGAATCTCAGTGTCCCCAGCTAACGTACACTGTGAAGGAAACATTCCTGGCAATATAATTTCACATCTAATTGTTAATTAGTTCTTTGCAGAATGATTGCAGTTGGCTAAGTCCACCAGTGAGAACATGGATTATAAATCTTTGCCTAGAGTCTGAATTGCATCTTGATGAATTTGTTTACCTTGTTGGAGATGTAGGCATTCAGATACTATGATGATAGGGCCCCCTTAAGTACTCAGATAGCTTTATAAAGAGAGGACAGGAGAGACCCCAGAGGACCAGGAAAGGGCAAATATAGGACCTATCTACAAAAGGAGGAATAAAAATAACTCAGGGATTTATAGACCAGTTTAACTTGGGTACCCAGAAAAATAATGGAGCGAATAATCAAACAATCGATTTGTAAGCACCTAGAAGATAATAAAGTAATAAGTAACAGTCAACATGGATTTGTCAAGAACAAATCATGTTAAACCAACTTCATATCCTTCTTTGATATAGTAACAAACCTTGTGAATAGGGGGAAACCACTAGATGTGGTATATCTTGACTTTAGTAAGGCTTTTGATACTGTCTCACCTGACCTTCCCGTAAGTAAACTAGGGAAATATAGTCTAGATAAACCTGCTATAGGTGGGTGCACAACTGATAGGAAAAGTACACTCCAAGAGGAGTTATCAATGGCTCACAGTCAGACTGGAAGGTCATGTTGAGTGGGGTCCCACTGGGCTCCATTTTGGATCTGGTTCTATTCAATGTAATAATAAATGATTTGGATAATGGCATAGAGAGTACACTTCCTATGTCTTGCTTACAACACTCTTGCTTATACATCCCAGAATGATGTTCACTTTTTTTTTTGCAACAGTATTACGTTGTTGACTCAGATTTTGTTTGTGATCCACTCTAATCCCCCAGATCCTTTTCTGCAGTACTCTTCCTAGGTAGTCATTTCCTATTTTGTAGTTGTGCAATTGATTATTCCTTCCCAAATGTAGTATTTTGCATTTGTCCATACGGAATTTATATCCTATTTATTTCAGAACATTTTTCCAGTTTGTCAAGATTATTTTCAATTCTAATCTTGTTCTCCAAAGCACTTACAGCCCCTCCCAGCTTGTTATCATCCATAAACTCGATAAGGAATTCTTCTATCTTGAGGTACTGATAAGGTCTCAGCTGGAGTATTGTGTCCAGTTTTGGGCTCATCACTTCAGGAAAGATGAGGACAAATTGGAAAAAGTCCAGAGAAGAGCAACGAAAATAATTAAAGATCTAGAAAACATGAGCTATGAGGAAAGATTGAAAAAAATGAGGGACTTTGCTAGTCTGGAGAAGAGAAGACCGAGGGGGGACATGATAACAGTTTTCAAATACAAGAGAAGGGTGATAAATTGTTCTCCTTATCCGTGGAAGACAGGACAAGAACTAATGGGTTTAAATTGCAGCAAGGAAGATTTAGGTTAGATATTAAGAAAAAAATCCTAACTACAAGAGTAGTTAAGCACTGGAACAAATTATCTAGGAAGGTTGTGGAATCTCCATCACTGGAGGTTTTTAAGAACAGGTTAGACAAATGCCTGTCAGGGATGGTCTAGACATTACTTAGTCCTGCCTTAGTGCAAGGTACTGGACTAGATGACCCATCACGATCTCTTCCAGACCTACATTTCTATGTTTCTCTAAGGACTAAAGTCAAGTCAGAATTTTCTCCTGCAAATGAGTGAACTGTAGAAGGTTAGCCATGACTGTATCTGAATCACCACCAATCCCCATAATACCCCCAAAACTAAATGCAAAAGGAAATAAAAGTTAATGCAGAGCAGGAAAAAGGAAGAGCCACAAGCAAAATGTAGGTTTCCTCTTGTGTGCTTGTCCCTTTCTGAAACTCTGCATATAAACAGATGTGGGGGAAGTTAAGGCTCCCCTGGGACTATGCAGAAACAGTAGCTATAACCCCATGTCCCAAACACCATTCCCTTGTTCTCATAAAAGTAAACAGCACCACTAGATGACTCCAGAATGGGAGTTTCACTTCAAATTGGTGGTGACACTATGCCAACCAAGGTATCGGCCACAGTAGGCTTCAAATGTATACAAGGTTAAGGAGGAGTAGGATCGGCCAAGTGATCTGTTTATTTCAGAAGGAGCTGCAAGTCTCCACTACAGCAACTCAGACTGACTGCTCCCTGGGGTGAGGCTGTAGAACAGGCTGAGAAAACACTTTTATCTGGAATGAGCCAAAGCATCATTTATGGGCTGCACAATGGACACCTCCTTAATGCCCTTGTGCCTGCAAACTTTTTTCCTCTCAACAGAAACTGAAATAAAATAAAGGTCTCCAGTTGCCAAAGGGTCCAGCATGTGCTTCTTGGACCTGTTTTTAATGCTTTGTATATCACCAGCAGGTTTCATCATCGTCATCTTTTTTTTTTTTAAACACATTGCTTTTGAAGTTAATAAAATGAGTTGTTTCTCCCTGGTGCTGGACCATTTGCATAATTATAAAGAGGGTTCATAGAAGAGAGTCAATCAGATAATTCCCACATGCAAATTAAAGATCTTTCAATTAACATGGCAGGACGTGTGTGCAAACCATGCTAATGTGGCAGAGGATATCCCCGGTGGCAGTTCAGCACTCTGCCTGCATGCCAAGTCATGTCTTTGTCTCTCTCCACTTTTCTTCTGGTGCTATCTGTTCAGGCAAGAGATGGCAATGCAACAGAGGGGAAGGAAGAACTGCCACTGACCTTTACTAGGGTGTCTTTCTTTGGGTTGATCACTCAACTACGCTTGTACCATGGCATGAGGTCAGCATGAGCGAGGAAAGGAAAGTGTCTCAACATTTTAGGGACAAAAGTTTGAGAAGAATTGTCTCCCTTCAACAAGGTTCTTTCGTTCACAAGCTGCTTTGTTCTAATGCTACCTCTGCTATCGGGTGATTGGATTGTCCATCCTAGCTCTAATTATACTCACCACAAACTCCTTTCTCAAAAGGCACTCCCTACTATAACCTTGACAAAGACTGGCTGTGTAGAACTGCCTTTTAAAAAGTGGGAATGTCATTTCTAGAATGGACTCCAGACATTTAGAAGCTTTTATAACTTCATAACAATAGCTAAGAAAACGCAGAAGTCATAAGCCCTCAGACTTCAGGGTCACAAGGTTGTCACCAGCTGCAAGATCAAGAACTAATTTCCCCATGAGTTTAATATTATTGTACAGTTAAATACCCATGGGAGCATTATGCCTTCCTCTGAAGCATTGGCAACATTGGTTACCATCAAAGACAGGATACCAGCTGAAATGGTTCTTTGTTCTGTTCTGCTGCGGCACATACCTCTGTTCCTGATCACTGAATGACATTTCAAAACCAGCTCCTGCTAAGGAGAAATGTTTTACCTGTTGGCCTCCAGCTAAACAACCAAACACCTCTGTTTTACTTCCACTGCCATCATAGGCTGAGATTTCCTGGCTTTCAAGCTGGGAAACAGAATTATGAGTCCACAAACCTGAAAAGCAATGCAGACTGTACATGAATGTCTCAGAAATCCCTCAGGAAGATATCACACCAGAGCGCAGTTATACCAAAATCTCACACTTCTGACATGGCTCTGACATCATCCCTGGAACTTGTAATATTCTGACCAGCAGAGAGACTCCGCTCTTGACACCATCAGAATATATTTTTAGCTGGATTCTCCAGGGTGGTGATGCTGGGAAATCACAACTCCCACACTATTTTAAAAACAACTAACAAAAGATCTTTTCAAAATGTGTTTAACTTAAAAATATGGGAAGCTTCTTAGACTGATTAGGTGACCAGGACCAATGGCGTTTGGGGATTGGGGGAGGAGTTTACTGACAGTTGAGTAGGGGGAGGAATTGAAGGCCTCTAGCATTACTGTCTGTTTAATATATCGACCAGTTACATGGATCCCATCACTATAGTATCTGATCAACTATTTTATTGTTATTTTAAAATATTAACATATCACAATGTTAACGGGAAAATAATCTGCCTCTGCAAGGTTAAAAGCTGGACTATAGCCAGTGTATTCTGGTTACATTTCCTTGCATTTGCTGTGTCTACAGTTCTAGCAGTCTTGGGCAACATGGTCTAAGTGTAAGACTGTGAACCATGAATTTCTGTTTTACGGTCTGATTCTTTTTCCACTGAAGTTAATGGCAAGATTCTCATTCACAATAGTAGAGCAGGATTGATCCATCATTGTCCCATCACTGCCCTTTGATTCTCTTTGGGCAACTCACTTACCCTCCCTCTGTCCCAAAGCTCATTTATAAAACTGTGATAATTACTTACCAAAACTTAAAAGGGGTTACACAGATTAATTGGTTAATGAGCCAAATGCAGAGACGAGTCAAAGGCAGTCTAAACAGGTATAAATTATACTTTCTTTCAATTCCGCTGATGTGTATATTATACCTATTCAGTATCCTTTGGTTCCAGCCTACTTAGCAGCATCTAACATAAATCACCATGTCTCTGGGCTTATCTACATGGAGACATCCAGGAAAATTAAATCAAATTAACTAAAGATGTGAAATTGAAGTGGATTAGTTAAACTGCATTCAACCCCTAAGTGGACACTCTGATTCAGAATTAAAGTGTCCTGAATTTGGTTTATCTTAATTCAGTTGTGGCCCAGTGTTTGTAGAATGCTTCAAAATGATCAAAAGTGTCAAGTGTTATTTGTGTGGTAACCAGTAACAAAGCAGGAGTTCATTCTCAGCAATCTATTAGTTTTATAATTATTATTAATTTGACACCTGCTTTATTATGCAGCACTAGCAAACTTAACTTGAGCTTTTTCAGCACCTTTTAGTTTTAACTAAGTAATTACTTGAGTCAAAAACATTTATCAGATGAAGTAACTCCTTCCTAGAAATATATTTTAGATTTCAAGTCTTTGTTTTTTAAATAGTAGTGCATAATAAACTCATTGTGGAATTAGTAACCAGTGTCACTTCTGTATGTAATTTTATTTGAAACAAGTGATAAGCCTGAGTTTCAATTTTGAAGGCATATGTAATTGCAATTATTATATATTGTTATTCTGTGAGCTTTTGTATAGAATGAATATTCAGCCTTAAAAATCATGTGAAAGGATCAGTTATCTGAAGTGTGTGTTCTCTGTAGAAAAAGAACAATAAAAGAGTTTGTGTCTATCTGCAGCTGATGTATTTCTTTATTTATTTATGTGAGTGTCTTTATAAGTTTAAAACTTCACAGTAATATGTACAGGTTGTTGAAGTACATTGTGTTTGTGTATATGTAACCAGGATGTATTATACTAGAGGCTAGATCCACAAAAATATTTAGGCTTCTATTTGGCAGTTTAGGCACCTAAAATCCAACCACCAATGAGAGCTTCATAATCTCCAATCAGCTGCTGCCTAACCTCAAAGGCATCTAAATTCCCTAGGTGACTGAGTTTCTGCAGGTAGGAACGTGCAAAGCCTAAGTCCTGACAAAGCCAAGCAGTTTGGCCTAGCTCATGCCTAAACCCTGGTGGGACTCCCAAACTAGGCATTCCCCCATCTATCTTGTCTCTGAGGCCCAATCCAGTAAGCATTCTCAGAGCACACCTACAGGATCAGGCCTCACACAGAAGACAGCTGGAGGCAACCAGATCAGGAATTTTTCTGGGGTGTGGGTGTTTCTGAATATCCAATCGTCCCAGTGATTAGTGCACTCACCTGGGATGTGGGAAGAATCCCATATCCAGTTGAAAGTGCAGGTGGAATTTAGGAAGGCAGAATGTAATTACACAAGTTGGAATTTAACCAGTATTGTGAGGTTAATATTCTGATTTTGGGAGAAGTGCTTTGGGATTTTTAGGGCTGAATCCTGCAAGGTGCTCTGCCTGATCCAGCAAAGCACTTAATCATGAGTAGTCCCGTGTTAAACATGTGCTTAAATGCTTTTCTGGATTGGGCTACAGTGCTCAATGCTTTCCAGGATTGAGTCCTTAATGAACACAAGTAGTCAGGACATCCGTTTGAATTCTTAACCCAAACACAGCAACTTAAGCACCACAGTGCCTCCTAGCACCACACTGACCCATGACTTCATTACTGACTCAGAGGGAAGCCTGTCAGAGGGAAGAATGTCACTGCTGTGTCTCTATCACGGCTTCTTGCCACTGGGTGCCCCCGGCACCATGTTGGGGTTTTAATTAAGTACTGACAGTAATGAGAGCATCTGAGATCACTCATGCTGCACTGTTGCCATGAGTATGAGATGAAACCAGGCCCAAAATGGACATTTATATTATTGCTGCTATTTTTTTTGTTTCAGGTTTAATGCATATGCTGTTAATTTGAGGGCGATAAATAGCTTTTGGAGAAAACTCATTTCCACACAGCTGCAGTTAATCAGAGTGTGGAGTGCACCAGACCTGAACACCCAGCTGGAACAGATGGCTGTGCCATGCTGCTGCTGCACATCCCTGCCTTCCTGTGAAGGTTAGGCTGGATTGCAGAACCCTGGGAATTTGAGTTTGCACAGGCTCATACACATTCTGATTCTCTCCACAGCAGACCTAGTGGGGGAGCGCTTGATGGATTTTGAAACCCCCCTGGGGCCTGCGGTAGTTACTTGAGAAGTTTAATAACGGCTGGAAAAAGAGATACAAATTGGCCTATTTTTTTACATTTCCAGCAGCAAAGCTGAGTTCAGCATGTAGCACTATCCTGGTTGTCTGACATTCCTCAACGTTTCCATTCCAAGCTAGGGAGAAAATATCAGTCAGGTAGGTCACTGTTTGCAATGAACCTCAGAAGAACAACAGCAGTTATCTGGAGGGTTTCATCTGTAAGTTTCAAAGTGCTTTCCACAGATAGGTCAGTGTTTGTGTCTTCACTTCACAGACAGGGTAGCTGATGCACAGTGAGGGAAAGGTCAACATTTTCAGACCTGAGTGCCTAAAGTTAGACACCACCTAAAGATGCTTTAGGGACCATAGTGTGATTTTCCAAATTACTGCACAGAGCTTCTGCACCTGCAAGAGAAGCTAATGGGAATCGATACTCAGCATCTACAGGACAAGGCTCAAAATTAGAGGAGAATTTGGTTTTTACACTACACGTCATGCTCAAGGCATCACTCAGTGGTTGGTATCATTTCTGTTCCATGCACAATGTGTCAGGTGCTTTCAAAACACACAGCCTTTGCCTTAAAGAGCTCACAATTTATTAAAACAAGTAACAGGTGAAATGTGAGCAAAGGGAATACACGTGCAATCAAAGAAGTTCTTTTTAATACACATATTAATTATCCCCAGATGCCCCTCTACCAAGTCACTATTAGATGACTAATTTCCTCTAGCTGTCATTGTTACATGGGTCTTGAATACAATAGGGCAGTGACTGCACAAATGCCATGACTATTATGGGGTGAATCTGCAAAGGTCAGAGTAACAGTTCCTCCCACAAATGCCATTACATTAAGCCCCAGCTGGAATTGGTGTGAGACACACTAAACTCAGTGGGCCAAATTCATCTCTGCTGTAACTTCATTGACTTAAAGAAGTTAGAAGTAGGAATACATCTGCCCCATCATGAAGTTGTGATGTAAGGCAAAACCTACTCCCCCAGAATGGAAGGCAAGTGCACATTGATATTCCCTGAGAGGGAGAAATCTGGAAAGAGGTGACAGTGGATGGCTGAGTAGACATGAATTTGTCATGCAATGTGGCAGCAAAACATTTCAGGGCAGGAGCATGCTATCTGTGTGGCTCTTGCATGACCACATTTGAAAGACTGAGCTCACTTTAGGAACTATGTTACCAGAAAGATATATACCGACTGGGTTCAGAGAAGAGTAACAAAATGATCAGATACTTAATGTGGGAGCCTTACAAGGAAAAATTAAAAGAGCTAACTACTGGCTAAGCAATCACCCTGAGGGAGATGGGTAAAAGTCTATACTAATTTGAAAAGTGTAAATGTGCAGGAGAGAGAGAAATTGTTTAGTGTGATACACAAAGGTATAACTAGCTGTAATAGGATAAAACTAAGAAAGACAAAAATTAGACTTGATATCAGAAACACTCCTGGACTATGTGATATTTTAGGCTGTGGAATAGTCTCCCCAAGGGAAATGATGAAAATCCAGTTACTTACGGTATTTCAAATGAGTGAACAAAGCACCAATGAATGTACAATAGGCACTAATCTATGGCAAGGGCTAGTTCCTCTAATAAATCCTTCTATACCGAACATCTATGCTCTTATTACTCTGTGAAGTTCATAAATTAGAGCTGTTACCCTAGAATTTGACATTCCTGGGTGTACCCCAGAATTTGATAATGCTGCAGTCAGCAATTTTGTATGTTCAGCCACTGCCCGCTGAAAACCAAACATAATATAGCTAGGAAAATCTTAGGCCTTTGTGAGTCAAGGTCAGACAGCTGCATACTTGCAGTTTGTAAAGCAGAATGGGATGATGGGCCAGAAAGTTAACAAGTATGGAAGAGAGTGAATGAATAGCAACCTTGGATACAGGTATCCTGAATAATTGTTATGGCTAGAAATGTTTTGATGATAAGAGCTAATGAGTAGTTTTGCTGAAATTAGGAGAACTAGTGACCCACTAGGAGTCACTATAGGTTATGTGTTTTGTTTGAAATTAGCTAAAAAAGATTAGGCAAAAGAATATGCTTTGGAGCAGTCCAAGAAACCTTTCTTTGGGCAAGGATCTGACAGCTAAATTCCCCAGCAACTAGCTGGAAGGCAGGGCCGTCCTGGAATGCTGGCCGCTGATTCCTCGAATCCATTTCTTAAATCTAGCTAAATATACTTGTTCTAAACTCTACTGTGGCAGAGTGTGTGTGTGTGTGTGTGTGTGCGTGCGTGTGTGCGCATGCTTGAGAGCTAAAAAAAGAAGTTTTAGGGGAAAGCACTCCTGGTTTGTATCAATTATTTATCAGATGGAAGAGCTGTGTCCCCACTGATTTATTCCTGACACCACCTGGAGAGAAATAGTTAAGTCACCACTTCTTTGGGTTCCAAGAAACCCGGGGTAACCGAGCTGGCCCCCAGCTTAAGTCCTGGACCCAAGTACCCCGGAACTTTGGGAGTGTTCATACACATTTTGCAAATGTTCCCAATGGGTTCAATCTGCCCACCTCAAATTTTGGAATATTTGAAATCTGTATTGAATCTGTATCTGGTGCTGAATTTTGCCTCTTGAGCCCATCTTTATTGTGCCCTGTACCCACCACATTTCAGTTGTAACTCCCTTTGAATTCTAATGTTAGAAACTTAAGTGACATCTTGCCTCAGTTATTCCTGGTGTCAGCTCTGTAAATTGATCCTCCTTCCTGACTCTACAGTGCATTCAAGAAGTTTGCTATTATCTCTTGGGTAAATAATGAGGGATGACAAAAAGACACGTGTTGTCTTGAAGATGTCCATTGCAGCAGACAGTTGGGAAATTCTGGCAGCTGAGCAGAAAGAATGGAGAACATAATGAGGAAGTGATGGATAGACTAACAGACAAATAGATCTTCAAGAAGTCTAGACTTAAGAACCTCAGACTAAAAATGGCTCATTTATTATGGCTCTAGACAAGCTATTATTGTTCCCCTTTTTCCAACACATTGATGCTCTGGCTTTCCTCAAAAATGAGGTATGATGACACTGACATTCACAACAAGAATGCAGAGGGTTCTGTTTGTCTTCTCCCCTTATCCGATGTACGCGCACAGATATTTACTATGACATCAGGGCTGACAACAGTTGCTGTGCAGGCACACACTTCGGTTGAGTTTTCCAAGATAAGCACTGATACATGTGCCTACATATCTGAGAGCTGGACTCAGAGAATGACTGACAATCCTAAAAATAGATGGAGAGAACATGCTACTCTTGCTACAGATGCTTATAAAGCTTCTGACATGGGCAGTATGGAATGTCAGCTGCAAAGTCAAAAAGAGCCCTCTGAAGAGGAGTTCTCATGGCACCATTGCAGCACTTAAATGCCCTGATGTTACAGACAGGGAGATGACTAAGTTTAATCAATATGACCTGACAGGATGGGGAGATACTGTCTTCTGTCATTAAACCTTGTAAAGCACAAGGCCATAGGTCAAACGTGATTTAGTGGTTATAGCAAGAGACTGTGAGCTAAGTTCTATTCCTGGCCCTGCCATTGCCTCTGTAAATCTCACATTTCATAATATTTGAGTGTCTCACATTCTTTTGCAAAGTCTATATTCTCACAACATCCCCAAGAAGCAGGGCAGTACTATTACCCCCATTGTACAGTTTGAAAACGGAAACATAGAGAAACTAAGTGACATGCCCCAGGTCACCTGGGAAGTTTGTGGCAGAGTAGTGCATTGATTCCCTGCCTCCTGAGCTCAAGGAGAGCACCCTAACCACTGAATCACTGTTCCTCTCTACTCAACCTTCCTTCATTCCACTCACCTGGCCTTTGGCTAGTTACAAACACTTTGTGCCTCAGCTTACCCTTGGATATGGATATACATTTTTCACAGGTGTGCAGTGAGACTTGTAAAGCACTCTGAGTTGCTGGGATGGCCTCCACACATTCCATGTACTATAATAATCATTGGTCACTAATACCGTACAGTCCATATGGTGAAATCAGATAATAGTTTTGTTATATTTTAAATGAAATCCTCTCATTATTTTCTAGTCCATCCATTCATTTGCATTTCTATGGCACCCATTGACACAACATTTAGGCTCTATGATTAGTTCTCTAGATTGTAAGCCATGCCTCGGAATGTTCAGTAACCTCCCACAATAGTCATTCTGGGAATCCAAGGTCAGGCGTGGCAAACAGTGGCAATAAAACTCATCTGCCACATTTCTTTAGCCCTATTGTACTGAGTTAGTTTTGGTAGATTGAATGAGGATTCTGAGTAGACAAAAATTGGAGGCAGTACAGTGGGCATCAAAAGGGGAGCAACATTGCTGAGATTCCTGCTAACAATATTGAGCAGCCTGAAAATCATGTGCGACCCTACAATAACAAACCAATGCGCACAGCCTAGTGCTCTGAAGTGACCCTACAACACCAAACCATCCTTAGGAACAAACCTGTGAGTAAGTAGCATGCACAGTCAGCGCTTAAGAGCAGTCCTGCAACACCTAAGCATTGCATACAGCCCAGCATGGGCAAACAGCCCTGCACTAACAAACCAGTGAATAGAGCTCAATGCTAAGGAGAAACCTTGTGATTACAAAAATGTGTGCAGCCCAGAATTGCAATAAAAAAAAATCAGCACACAGAGTTTAACACTAAGTCAAAAGCAATGGCCACACAAGTCACACACAGCTATGGGCACACGGGTTTCTCACTACCAGTAACAGGCTGCCAGCTGCAGCCGCCATCATTCAAACTGGGATGGCTAAGCTTTTTGCACATAATAGATCTCCCAGGCAATCTAAAGAGAACATTCCCCCAGGCTGAGCTAGCAGGGCTGTGCTAAAGCTTGTCTGAGCTAGAAGGTACTTTTACAGTAATAAGAGCAGACTGCTCCTGTCAGCCCTTTCAACACTTTTGGTGAACTAGCACATGGCATCCCGGTAGAATGAACTGGCTCGTTAGGAGCTGTTTCCATTAAAATAGTAATCAATCTGAATGCAATTTACATGAGCTTTTCCCATCCACATGAGAGCTGAAAATGAAATGGTTTGAAAGAGAAAGGCACTTAAATGAGAAAAGGGCTGCACATGAAGTTCTATATCATATTCAAGAGCTTGCTACTAGATCAATTTGTGCCCCTCAATTGTCTCTGCTGCTCAGAGCTCACTCCTTATAGGTTCATAATCCTTGCACATACCCCTGTAAGAGACTGAAGTTGTAAATAGGTGATCTTTCTGCAGTCACCTGCAAATGAGAGAAAGATGTTTAAGTACTAATGTGTTCTGCATGTATTTATGTATGTATATGTGGAAGTGTGTGGAGACACAGGTAGGAGTCCATGCTGTGTGGGAATACGTATGTGGGAGTCTATACTGCATGCATGGGTGGGCTCACATATGTGCTGTTTAGTGTGTACAGGTACATAGATGGGATTGCTCCATGTGTGGCAGTGTGTACTTCGACTTTCAGACAGTCTTTGACAAGGTCCCTCTCCAAAGGCTCTTAAGCAAACTAAGCTGTCATAGGATAAGAGGGAAGGTCCTCTCATGAATCAGTAAGTGGTTAAAAGACAGGAAACACAGGATTGGAATAAATGGTCAGTTTTCAGACTGGAGACAGGTTAATAGTACTGTCCCCCAGGGGTCTGTACCGGGACCAGAGCTGTTCAATATATTCATAAATGATCTGGAAAAAGGGGTGAACAGTGAAATGGCAAAATCTGCAGATGATACAAAACTTCTCAAGATAGTTAAGTCCAAAGCTGACAGCAAAGAGTTACAAAGTGATCTCAATAAACTGGATGACTGACCCACAAAATGGCCAACGAAATTCAGTGTTGATAAATGCAAAGTAATCTACATTGGAAAAAATGACAGTCAAAAAAGCGAACAATGTTAGGAACCATTAAGAAAGGGAGAGCTAATAAAACAGAAAATATCATAATGCCACTATATAAACCCATGGTACACCCACAGCTTGAATATGGTGTGCAGTTCTGCTCACCTCATCTAAAAAAAAAGATATATTAGAATTGGAAGATGTGTGGAGAAGGGCTATGAAAACGATTAAGGGTATGGAATGGCTTTCATATGAGGAAACATTAAAAAGACTGGGACTGTTCATCTTAGAAAGAGACAACTAAGGAGAGGGGAGGGGATATGATGGAGGTCCATAAAATCATGAATGATGTGGAAAGTGAATAGAGAAGTGTTATTTACCCCTTCAGCAAAGCACAAGAACTAGGAGTCACCTGACTAAATTAATAAACAAACATAAGGAAGTACTTCTTCACAAAACGCACAGTCAGCCTGTGGAACTTGCTGCCAGGGGATGTTGTGAAGGCCAAAAGTATAACTTGGTTTAAAAAAAGAATTAGATAAGTTCATGGAGGATAGGAGTACTAGTGGCACCTCGGAGACTAACCAATTTATTTGAGCATAAGCTTTCATGAGCTACAGCTCACTTCATTGCCAGTGGCTACTAGCAAAAATGGTCAAGTATACAACCCCATGTTCCAGATGTCCCTAAACCTCCAATTGCCAGAAGCTGGGACTGGATGACAGGGGATGGATCCCTTGGAATTGCCCTGTTCTGTTCATTCCCTCTGAAGCATCTGACACTACCCACTGTCAGAGACAGAATGGGCTAGATGGACCATTTGTCTGATCCAGTATGGCCGTTCTTACCTTAGAGGAGTACATGGATGTGTGCAGGGGTGCAGGAACTGCGCATATAGAGGTGTGCATGACTGTGTGCTGGGTCTCAGAAGAAGCTATTATAATAATATAGCTCTTGTATAGCTATTTTCATCAAGTAAGGACACAGCTGTGTGAATTTATGTGATTTGCATGTGTGGTGTGGGTGAATGGTTATGTGAGCGTGTGTGCAAGCTGTACGTGGATGTTTACAGTTATGTGTGAATGCACGTATATATACGTTCGTGGAAGTGTGTGTGGGGTGGGGAGTATATACTCTCTGTGTATTTTTCCAGTGAGGACACATAGCTAGGATATGTATGCAAGTATGTGATGCGTTGGGATAGAAAACCAAAGGAAACCCTACAGTATCTGCTAGAAATGCCAAAGAATATTAACTTCTCACAGGAGGCTGACATGGGCTGGACAGGCAACATCATCTGGTTTCAAACAGCTCAGTTAGATCAAGGGGCAGGGTGGAGAAAACCTTTCATAAGCATGTGCACAGATTGAGTGTATTTTGTTTAATTTTTGTAACTCTGCCTCCTGCTGACCTTGAAGATAAAACTCGCTCTCCCCCTTTGCTAGGCTTCCCTTCAGAAGTTTGAAGCTATAGCTTAATCTCTGGAAATGGAGGTGCTTGTAACTCCTCCACGCTGTCCCAGGCTGTTTGTGGGTGCTGGAAAGGAGCAGCACTTACTAACGCCTGCATCATTGACATTCACTAGACATTTACAAATCAGACCAAAAGAGGCTAAAGTGGAAAGGAGCCATTTTCAGCAGGGAGCAGAGCACAAGGAAATAAAAAGACGAATAAACCTGTCACAGCCCTTTTCTTTATGGAGCTGAGGCACAGTTATTAGGTACCCGCAAAGAAGGTATGTTGGATATATGGCTCCTAATACATCGTTCATAATATAGCAAGTGTGCAGAAGGCATACAACTTTTCAAACAGTTGTCAGAGGTAGAAATACATACATTGTTTTATTGGGAAAAAATGACCAAAAGGATATCAAGTGAGCATTTGGGCGGCATGAGGAGGAGCCCGCGAGCTGTCTGTGGCAGCCTTTTTTCATAGTCGCTACTTGTCAGCAATGGGAAAATTATTAAGCTTTTATTATTATTTTTCTCTTAATAATTTGGGTGAATGTTTTACTGCTCATAAAAAGTGATTGACTGGTAGTGCTAGCTAGAGAGAAAACTCTGCAAACACAGAACTCTGCCAAGTGTATCTCCATCCGGAACTGTGGCACCCCTGCCATTCCAGAGCTGGGCTTCCTCACATAGCCCAGCTTGACCTCTCTTTCTCTCTGCTGTTCCAGACCTAAGCCCCTGACACAGCTCTGCCAGCATTCCCCACTCCTCATCTGACCTGCCTCTGTTTTCTACTCCTGCCCCTCTTACACCTTTGTCAATGCACCTCAATCTTCATCTGTATTTTCCCTTGGAATTCCAGGCTTGGCACCCCACGAATCTTTACTAATGTATGGCCACCCTGATTTATAGCTGTTGCTGCATAGAATCATAGAATATTGGCAGCATCCCACATAGCTTTGTCAATACACCTCTTTCCCAGCTTGCAGCAGTTTGTGGTATTCTAGTCTTGGGCAGCTTTTCCAATACAACTTAGCCCTGGCCTACAACACCCCTGCCATTCTAAATCTGGGCCTCTCCTGTGCAAGCTGTGCTAGCTTGCTAAAACACATGGGGTGGTTTGTGATATCAAATGTCCACTGGGGACTGGACTGAGAGACCACCAAATGAATGTCACTTGGGACCAGCCCCGGCTCTGAACACAGCTTCCCGGAGAGTGTATTATCCCAGAGCAACACTGAAGCTCTTTGTTGTCATCCTTCCTAATAGCCCAGCTGTGCACTAGCGCCTTAAACCAACTAACAGATGAAATACTCTTGACCAAAATTTTATTGCTATTTTCTGGGTATTACTCAAATAACTTCATCACAATAGCCATTCCCTCCCCATTGCTCTAACCATTAGTCCATGCTACTTCCATATTAAATAATGAGAATTCAGGAGGTCTGTCTGACATGAGCAGTCTGTCAACCTTCGGTAAATTTTTTCCTCCTGACGAGTACCTTATACTTTGCAACCAACAAAGCAGCTGCTGCAAGCCTATCACACATCTGATCCCAGATTTTTTCATAGGCAGGCTCATTTCAGAATCCAGCATCACAGAGCAAATACAGGGGGTTGAAACAAGGGGTAATCCCTGAAGCCAAGTTCCTGCCTGACCAACTTCTATCCACCACTGGAAGTAAAGCATTCACCCTTCTCAGAATATTACTGACTTAAGCTAGGCAAACTGGTTAAGATCAAATAAGAAACATCCCAACCCTGAAACTGAACCTGAATGGAACTTTTTCTGAGGTTTGAAAAAGTTCAGTTTCTTTTTTTTTTTCTTTTTCACGCAACTCTGCATGGCAGACTTCTGGCTTAGATGAGAAGTGCCACATCATCAGTTAGGAAATATAATTAGGTAGGAGTGATGCTCATCAGCATTTCACCACCAGCAGTGTTTACCTGCTGTCACTGTCTGCCATCCCACCTGCCTGTTTGCCACCTTTGATTCCCTTCTAAAACCCTTCTTCCTCTTTGCCCCACATCCTCCTCCTTTTCCACACAACATCTTCCTGACTTTTGCAAAGAAAAGATCAGCAAAATACAATATGAGCCCCCCCCGAATCCTAAGCAGCAGAACCTTGTTGGGTGCTCCCAGGAAATGCAAAAACCCTGAGCACCTGATACTTCGCCCTAAGGAGAGGGGAGGAGAGACATTTCTTTCTGACCCTAAACTTGGCAATCAATGAACTCCAGGAATGTAATAAAAAATTCCAGTAGCAAACTATGTAACTGTATTGATATTGCAAGGTGCACAAGGATCCAAGTGACTGTGGATACAAAATATGACAGCAACAAAAACTAACTTCCCTTTGCTATCGTTAGTTCTTCCCTAAATTTAGTAACGAGGGAAAATAAAAGGTGAGATGTGATCAGCCCTTGCAGCCTTTCTCCTCTTCCACCACTTTGAAGCTATCAGCCTCCTCTGAGTTAAGGCTAGCTCTGATTTCTTCCCTTTGATGACCCCCTGTGTAACTTCTCCACTACGCTCAGGAATGTATAAATCTGCAATTCAGACATGTGGAAAAGGCCAGGGCATCAGGGTAGTCATTTGTCCTCTCAATAAGGGTGAGTTATGTCTTCATTTAATTAAGTCCTCCACTCACTCTGCAGTTAAGCTTTATTCACCTCATTTTTTAATGTAACAAACAAGTTTTACGGGTCATTACACAGACTGTATGCCACATGCTGGCTGAACCAGATCTGCTTAGAAAAAAAGGCTTCTGTGATAAGAAGAGCCTCAAATGGCAAATTCATTTGGCTGCAAGCATTTAGAGAATGTTGTGAAATGTATAAATGAAACGCAGGTAAATTATACGAGACATCCAAAAAGTACTTTTAAAGCTGGGATAGATCTCCTTTCTGCAACCTCCTCTCCCTCAACACACATTTAACTGTGGACAAACATCTTCTGAATCTAGAGGTTAGGCAGGGACCAGACAACTCAATGCATTTGTAACTTTCAGCCAAATTTAAACTCAGGTCTCCAGAGGTAGAACTCTGGAGCCCTAAACAACTAAAAATCTAATCTGCACTAGGCTATTTGCTTCCCTTATGGAAGGAAGCTGTTTGTAGAGCCTCAAAGCAATAAATCCTGCAGGTTCATATCTTTCTGGTGGTACCTAAGAGAGAAGCACATAGCTCTGCTTAGCAATGATACCCACTGGGCCAGTTCCCCACTAATCCCTATACATCCATTCTAAAATATTAATTAGGCTAGTTCTTACCTCAGATTCACTTGTGATCTAACTGTTCTCCTTTTGAGGTGAAAGTGGACAGGGATCAGAAGTCCTGCTTGGTAACTAGCCATTCAGCAGATAAGATAGTGGGCTAGACGGGGCAATTTGGTCAGTGTTGCTGCTGAACCAATATCCCAGCATGGGTCTAGGGGCTACTTTACATTTGGGGGATACATCACACTGACTTACTGTAGTCGTTAAAGATCCTCTGACACTTTTCCAAGTATAGGTGTGTATTAGTTACTTTCCCAACACATCAATATATTTGAACTGTCTTAAAGTCACCCAGCAGCTTAATTGGGTAATGTGAAAATCCCCCTTGACTTGGATAGCATTCCCTGTTTCAGTTTGGGCCAGTCAATGTAAACAAGTGGGACTTAATAGTCTTTAATGGATTTATACCCACTTATATGAGGACTGATGGACACTTACTGTTTCTGTGCACCGTTAAACAGCCCTTGAATTCTACCCCAAGTGGCAGCTGCATTTCAGTGGTGGGGAAAATGATGCTTGGCTAGATTAGACGGAAAGATTAGGTATAAAGCACTTTGGGACCTTTGAGGAGGAAAGCTGGTATATAAATATAAGATTTTGTTATTATTAACTCACAGTCATCTTCTGCACAACCAATATTTTATAGTAATAAGTAGTAATAATTGACATTTACAGCTGCCTTCATCTCACAGGGCTTCACAAAGTTATAATCAAAAAGCACCCCTGAAATGCTGCCACCACTGTGGCAGAGAACAGCATCCAACCATACATAGTTGGAAGGAGAGAGAGAATTTTAACAACACCATCATCCATCCATCTTAGTTATTGCTCAGTCATTCATCACCATAGTCTAAGAGCTCCTCTTATGAAAAAGTGCCATGGGATTGTTTATGCCCATGCCGATCCAGCACAGAAAGGACCTCAGTGTTATGGCTCATCTGAAAGACCTACACTTAGTTTTCTAAATGTATCTGCCTGAGAATAATGCAGAACTAAGACTACTGGGATCTAAATCTGTGCTTTGGGGACCATATGTAGCTACAGATTTATAGACTTTAAGGCCAGCAGGGACTATATTTATGTATTCTGGCCTCCTGCATAACATAGGCCATGGAATCTCACACAATACTTGAAATTGTTCCCTCTCCAAGATATATACACATACTCCACTTCAAGTGGAAAACCTGCGCCTCTCAGGCAAAAACCATAGCATTGCCCATCACAGCATATCCAGGGGTGGCGGGCGATCTGGTATTACTACATACAAATTGGCATGTTGAGTAGAGTGGTGCTTGGGAATTTCTTCACAAAACTTTATCCAAAAATGCCACTTCATCATAACTGAAATTTACCATGGAAACGTATTGGGGCCAATAAAATTTCTGTTGGGAAAGTTTTTCAGACCCAGGATGGATTTTCTGATCGAAACCAGAGAGAATAGACCTACCCACTCATAGTGCAGTGGCTGGGACAATCATGTTGGATGTTCCATGATACCAAGTTCAAATCCCTACACTGCCTGGGTCAGGACTTGGATCTGGGTCTCCCTAATCCCAGCTGAGGGCCATAACCACTTGGCTAATGGCTAGTTTGAAGTGAGCATCTCTGTTCTTTCATGAAATATTTAGGAAGGACTAAGTTTTTATTCTGATGAGTAACAAAACCAAATGTCAAAATTTGTTGTGAAATGGAATTCATGTTTTCTGGCCAACCCTAACGTTGAGTGTAACCCAACTTATTCCTCGGATAGAGAGGAAAATATAAGATCAATTCACACACATCCTGCCACATTAAGTATATGCAGTTAATCATAATTATGGTAAATTATGCCAAGCATTAACAGAGGTAATCATAGGGCAATTATATCTTGGTTCATTTAGCAACAGAGACACGAATTCTAGTAAAAATCTGAACTGGCCTTTGTATTCAAAAGACATTACATTGATTTCACCTAATGGTATCTAATAGCAAGAATGTTTAGGACAATTTGGCTTTTGGGGGGATACAGTTTAATGCAAGGACTTGTTTGATTAGTACTATCCTAGTAATTCTATTCCAGTTTTGTGTATGTATGTGTGTGGATTCAGTTCCTCTGAAGCTTGATATACCACAATGTGAAGGAAATGTGCAAGCAAAATGAGTTGCAATATTAAATTACCATAGTGATCTCTGGTACATTAAGGGAATTCTGTTGGCAATAATAACTGTTAGCTCTTATATAGCACTTTTCAACAGTATATTGCAAAGTACTTTACAAAGGAGGGCAGCAGCACTAGCCCCATTTTACAACTGAGGAAACTAAGGCCCAGGGAGGGAAGGACTTGCCCAAGGGCACCCAGAAGACCAATGGGAGAGCCAGGAACAGATCTCCTAAATCTCAGGCCAGTGTGCTAACCAGTGGGCTATGAATCTTATTAGACAAAAATAAAATATTAATTTAGCGTTTTAGATTTCATACCATCATTAGCCAATGCCTTTCAGATGCACACCTTGTGAGTGTTATCCAAGCTTTCGTCACCTCAAGATTGGGCTACAGCAGTAGGTTACCTCCTTGGTAAAGCACTCTGAGAGCTACTGATGAAAAGTGCTATATAAGGCTATACCCTAATTACACCCAGAAACTGAAGCTATGGCAGAATGTGTTGTCCTGCAGAGGATTTCACCATAAGCATATTCAGTCACTGCTCCATACTCTGTACTGGCTACATGTGGGTTTCTAATGGAATGTAAGGTATTGGGTTTGGCCTCTAACTCCCTACTTGGCTGTTATCTTAGACCTTAGTCCATCCCGTGCTTTGCTGCACATTGGGCTACCCACATTTGCCATCCTTGCCTGTCAACTGCCCTTCTCTCCAAATCTTCCCATTTCATGTAAAGTGCTTGATGTCATTCAGAACTGTTCGTTTCCATGTTATTCACGGTCTTCCTCTCTTCTTCTTGCATTTTCTGGCTTCCATTCCAGGGCAGTATTTGGTAAGCATTCTTTTTCCATTTTCAGCACATGTCCTAGCCACTGATGTCTTCTTTTATAGATTATTTGTGAGAGGGTGCCTTGTCCAGTAATTTTTCTGACTTCTTCATTTGTCTTCCTATCTCTATATGTTATTCCCAATATTCTTCTCAGACATTTGTGATCAAATGCATCCTGCTTTTGCATATCTTTCTTGGTAAATTGCCATGTCTCACTGCTATATGCTGTGATGGCGCTAACATGGCTGCTACAGCTGAGATTAAAATTGGTACGGGAGCAGGAGTCCTACTGTAAAACAGGGAGGGTTTGCTAGCAGACAGTTTCTGTGAGGGGCATGAGACTTTGGAATTCATTCCCCCTTGGTCCATAATTGCCTGATTCTGATGATTTTCTGGGCACATTGTTCCAGACATTTGGAAATAAAGAGGAATAGTGAAGGGATGGAGGAGTGAGTGGGTGGGGGCATGATTTGAGCTTTTGAATTGCCTGGCTCATGGGTGGTGGGTTATGTTGAATAATACTGCTGCACTTACGGTAATATTTGCACTGAATTCTTGTGTCATGGATGCCTACTGAATGCAGACAGGTGCCCTTTTTAGCATTCTTACAAATATAAGGCACCATTTCTTTTGACAAAGCTGCAGAAAAATGTGACACCTGGAAAAATTCAAAACTGCATGGATTGGCGCATAGAGCTAAGAAACTAGAATAAAACCCAACATATCTTTTAATTTCTGTTGCTGCCATGGGGGAAATCTTGGACCTATTATAGTCCTTGGGAGTTCTGGTGACTTTCAGAATTGTAGGATGAGTCTTCCATTCAGATGCAGGGGTGGCTCATTTTATTTATTATCTGTTAAAAGCCAATAGTGTGATCTACACATTACAAGACCCAGTTGAAGCCAGGGTCACTGCCTGGAGGAATACAATTCTGGATAGGTTCTTATACCTTGCTCATCACCAAAGTATCTGAGTGCATTTACAGTCTAAACAGAGGGAGAAAGATGCAGTAGGGAAAGAAATGCACTAAGTGTCCTAAAGGATGGTGCTAATTTAAAGCATTCCTTATTGTATTTGGTTTTAATAATGGATTGGTGACAGCAATTTTACTAGCAAGGGCTAATGTTTTGGAACCTCATGGAAGAAATGAGTTTTGACCAAGGATTTGAAAGAAAAGATGCTGCTGGGTTCTTCTGACATTTTGGATGGGGGTGTGTGTGGGGTGGGTTTATTTAGGATCTGAAGCTTCATGCTTACAAAGCAGAAAACAAAGTATTAGAAGTGAAAGACAGAGACGCTCCAGTAGATCACTGAATGAGCCCCAGTTAGGGCAGCCCCCTTGGCCAGGTAAGTATAAACGTGAGACTGCAGTGGATAATAACCACAACTCCAGGAAGAACCCGTTTGCAGAGAACAAGAAAGAAGGATAACACTGCAATGGGAGGCTTTCGTTAACACTAGACAAGCCCCGGGTTGTGGGGAGGTCTGGTCCCACTGGATATGGGAAAGCTGGGCTGGGGTTTAGGACTGCAGATGTGCGCCAGGCAGGGGAAAAAATTATTGTGATTAGGAAATGGTTGAAAGGAAAGTAAAATGGGCTCCCTCCACTCACAGCCATGTGAATCCTGGCAGAAATAGAAGCAGCTTCTGCTCTGGGTCTGGTCAGCCATGGGACAGCTACTGGCACTGGTAACTGGCTAGGTGCTGGTAGAGCTGTACTGGTTAGACTGGAACAGATAACTCCCCCCCATCCCCTTACAATGGTATTCTAAAAAAGAAAACAATATCTATGTATGAAAATTTCCACTTGGCTCAACTTCTTTTAAACTAACACACTCAATGTTTATGGGAAATAAATCCAATCCCAATATTTCTGTAGAGATCAGATCACAGATGTTAGAGATGGAAAATATATTTACATCTTTATCTTATTATCTATTCCATTCCCTCCTGCCTCACCACCAGGCCAGGATTGTTCCCTACAATATGTTTGCCAGTGCATTGTGCAATCTGGTTTTAAATGTGCTAAGCAATGGTGGTGCCAGAACCTCCCTGGGGAGACTAATCCACAATTCAATAGGTCTCATACTTACGAAATTTCTCCGAAATATATTTAATCTTAATTGAAGCCCAATACTCCTAGTTATACCCTCTGTGCATCACCCTAATCAGTTCCTTACCTTTCTCTGTATTTACACACTTTGAATGCTTATGGCAGGGGCAGTCTATTTTTTGTCACGGTCCAAATTTCTTCGTCAACGTATAGTCCAGGTTGGGACTCCAGAGAAAATAATACAAAAATAATAAGAATAATGATAAAAGTAAGTAAATAAAAAGATTTTGCTGTCCGTTCAAAAGTGTCTGTCTTACAGTCTACCATCATGCTTCCTCTGAGTCTCCAGTTAGCCAAATTATGTGAACTTAAGTCTTGCATTGTTTCCCTCCAGGCTCCCAATCATTTAGGTTGTTTTTTGAATTCCCTCCAATTTAGCTATATTATTCTCATATTTAGGCAACTCGGAACCAAATGCAGTATCCTAGATGAGGTCACTTCTCTCGGTGATGGAATGCCTCTGCTACAAGTTCTTTCTTAGCTCTTTCTTAACTCCTGGTATGCTATCAGAGCAGTCTACACAAAGCTGCTGCCCTAGGAACCATTATGGTATCTGAGCTCAAGAGGACTGGGGCTAGGGTAACCCACACACCTCCTGTGTGTGGTGTTCTGTCCCATCTAGTGGCACCGAGACCGCTTAGAGAAAGAGAGCTTAATGAGTCTGCTCTACAGCTTTAGCTAACAGCCACATGGGTTTTAGTTCATGCAGTAGAGGCTCATGCACTAAGCTCCAGAGGTCCCAGGTTCAATCCTGGAAACCGGGGTCTGTCAGTGTTACACTGGCACTTGTATCTCTGCAGTGCTCTCCTCCTGGACATATGCCAGAGAACAATCATGACCTCCTTCTGGGCGAGGCATCTATTTTCTTTTTAGATAATATTAGCTGGAAGGATGCCAGTTTTATCATCTTTGCATGTTTGTGGGTGGAATGGGGAGGTTTAGATTGGATATTAGGAAAAACTTTTTCACTAAGAGGGTGGTGAAACACTGGAATGCGTTACCTAGGGAGGTGGTAGAATCTCCTTCCTTAGAGGTTTTTAAGGTCAGGCTTGACAAAGCCCTGGCTGGGATGATTTAACTGGGAATTGGTCCTGCTTTGAGCAGGGGGTTGGACTAGATGACCTTCTGGGGTCCCTTCCAACCCTGATATTCTATGATTCTATGATTCTATGGTAACAGGACTTTTTGACGTGTTTTAGGACTTTTATATGCCTCCTAAAGCAAGAGCCCGTCAGTTTCAGGCTTGAAGTCACCTATTCCTGCAGTAGACTGATCCATGGTAGTTTTACGTACCACTGTCGCTACCTGACTGAGCTGCTGTGTGGCATCTGGTGCAGCAGAGGGGCCTGGAATCTCCATCACAATGCAATACTTCTCGAACTTTATTAGTAGCCTTAGTGGCATATGGACCTCATGAATTACTTCACTTACTATGGTTCAAGCACCTTCATGTGGTCTCTGTAAACAGCCACACTGGAGGTCTAGGTATTCTGCCCCAAAGACAATTTGTGAAGTGGCTACTTTTGTCCAAGATTCCATCATGCAAAATTACTCAGAGATCTCCTATCCAAGTAATGACCCAAATGGCTGCAGGAATTTTCACGTGAATGTCACTCGAATAGTTGTGATATTCAGGTTCTGAATACCAGGACATTTGATCTACTCAGAATTCCTGTATGTTCTTGTCCCTAATCATTACCCCCAGAGCAAAGGGATAGGCTTTAAAGGATGTAACAAGAGATGTAACAAATCCATTTTGATAGCAGTAGAAGCAGTTATATATGTTTACATGTGCTTTTATATTTTATAAATATACTCAAATATCAGCCCAGGAATGCACAGGGAGATGGAGCTGTATTTTCAAACATCCATAGTGGTAAATGTTTGAAATTCAGAAGCCCTGCTACTATAACTGACTGCAAGTCAATGGTTATTAAACAAATGATTCAGAAAACATGTGTGGTGGAAAGACTGCAATGGAGCAACAGTCTTGCTTATGGTTTTTTACTAATTACGCCCACTGTATTTACATCTGCTGCTCGTGCTTTTTCAATTTTGCAGGTAATGTGTGATGAAGTGTATATATATCTCAGTGTGGCTGTGGGTACCTATGCATGTGTATATGTAATGTCAGTGTATAAAGGTAAGTATGTGTGAAAAAGAGAGTGTTCAGTATAAGAATGAAGGTATCTCTGTGTGCATGTAAAGATAAGCTTGTTAATGAGCTTTAATGTAAGGGAGCAGGTGTGCATATGTGAGTTTTAAAGAAGTGTGAGTAGAAATGTGATTGTATAACTCTGAGTGTAAAGGTAAATGTAAGGGGTGTGTGTATGTATGTATGTATGTATGTGTGTGTGTGTGTATGACTTGAAATATAAATACTGATTTCCCCCTCTTGCATCATAACCTGAAATAGGCAGAAGCTTAAACCGCTGTGGAATTACATTTTTTTTGTGTTTTTTTTTTTTTAAAGCCATGTCTTTGGTTGTGAGGTTCACATATTTATTTATTTTTATTCCTGCTGCCACAAATATAGGCAATGTTCTGCAAAGCGATAGCTATCTATGAACTCAGCAGCTTCACCAGCTAGACAAACAGCTTTCAGAAGTACAGCTTGTTGGGAGTGCTAAAGAATTGCCGTGGTCCTGTGCTGAAATAGACTGACTTCATTATCAGACTCAGTAAAGGTTGGAGCTTCACATTTCCTCAGCTCTGCCGGAAGGAAAAACGATACCCCTGGTAACCAAAGAACATTATTAAAGCTAGTTTCCCAAGGAGTTTAATGATAACTAAATTATTTCTCCTTAAGAAAACTAAATTGTGAAGCCAGTTACGTACTGTGTGCTTGACATAGTAAGTCTTTCTATTAGTGGCTATTAAATAGAAAGTCAATTTGATTTTTTATGAAGCAATATATTGGATTAATCTATGGAAGTGTTTTTTTCAGCATCCTTTGAAAGTAAAAATGAAGCCTACTTACTACATTTTTTTGTATGTGAGTGCTTGTCATCATCGGAAAAGACATCTGGATTTAATTATTCATCTGCTGCGTACTTCACAGTTTGATCACATTAATGATTTCATGACAGGGAGAAGCTTAATTGTACCATAGATAGCAACTTTTTATCTTTGGTACATATTTTCCAGCTGATCTTGCTGTTATGAGTAAGATTAAAAAAAGCGTCCACATTCTTTTAGCTACATGAATGTGCTGATGATTCTTCTCTGAATGAAAACTGTTTCTTAAAATAGTTTTTTGGGGAAAAAGGGGGAAGGTGAGGAATCATGAACAGGAAGAGTTTCATTTACACTAAATTATTATTAGCCTATAATAACACTACAAAGATGCAATGGGATGGATTCTGGGAGGTATTTTTATACCTATGTGAAACTGGAGTAGTTCTACTGATTTACCCCTTGGGCTTACACTTATCAGACTTTAGCGTACTGCCAATAATTATTATGCTTATATATACACAACAGTAGCTCTCAAATTGTACTAAATGCTGTACAAGTCCTCACCAGCAGGAAAAACAGTCCCTGCCCTGAAGAGCTCTCATTCTAAACAAAGGAAGTTTTCATTTGAAAACACAAGTCACAAATAATATTTTACTCTGAGGCGCTCAACACACTTTACAAACATTGATTCACTGAGTTTATCGTCATCTTTAAGAACTCAGGAACTACCATAACAAATCTAGTCCAATATCCTCTCTTCAACAGTGATCAGAACCTGATGTTCCTGAGAAAAATGCAAGAATTCCTATCCTGAACAACTATGGCATAGCAAAAGGTTCCCAACCTATTAAGTAAGTGTTGTTCTTCGAGCTGTGTTGCACATGCCCACTCTACTCTTGGTATCTGTGTGCCCAGCATCCAGCTGTCAGAAAATGTTTCCATCAACAATACCTGCTGGGCAATTTGAGTTCCCTCTAATGCCATGCACCACTGCATGCAGGTATCAAGGATAGAGCTGCCCTAAGCCCACCTCAATTCCTTCTAGCTGCAACTCTGAAGTAGAGGGGTAGGAGGGTGGGTTGTGAAATGGACGTGTGCAACGCATCTGGAAAAATAACCTTGCCCTTAAAGAATATCATATAGGGAGGCAGACATTAAAGCACAAAGCTCTCCTAATCTTCTGGCAGACGTGACGGCAACCAAAAATGATACTTTCATTGATAGATGCCATGGAGAGCAAGTAACTAAGGGCTCAAATAGGGGATCCATAAATCTGGAGTTTAATATTAAGTTTAGATCCCACAGGAGAATGGGGTCTTGCACTTGAGGATACAATTTGACAAAGCTTCTCAAAAACCTAAAATTAGAGAAAATAGAGCAATTGTCCACTTCAGGATGGAATATTGAAATAGCTGCTAGATGCATTTTGATTGAACAGTCTAACGTTGGCATTTCAGGTACAACAAGAAGCCCAGAATATGTTGCGCTGAAAAATGGACAGTGATACTCCATACTGGTGAGAACAGATGGAAAAACATCTCCACTTAGAGAGGTAAGTAGCTCTTGTAGAAGGATTTCTACTATTTAGCAGGATCTCTTGAACCTCTTTCAAGCAAGACTGCTTTCTAGTATCTAGCCATCATGCATCCATGCATTAAGTGAAGGGATTATAGGCTTGGATGGAGTAGGCGATGATATTGGGAGATTAGGTCCGAGTCTAGTGGAAGTAAGATTGGAGACGGACAGCGCCAGGAGAGTGAAGAACCAGTGCTGATGGGACCACACTGGGGCTATGAATATGACGTTTGCTTGTTCCTGTCTTATCTTTAGCAATATGTTGTAAATGAGCAGGATTGGTGGAAACACGTGGAGGAGCCTGTCTCACCACACAAGTAAAAACACGTCTGTCAGGGAACCTAGACTGTGAACCCCTAGGGAACAGAACTGCTGCCACTTTATGTTGGTACTTGTTGCAAACAAATCTATGTGGGGAAATGCCTACCACCAGAAGATATATTTGATCACATCTGGCTAAAGATACCACTTGTGGTGCCTCATAAATGATTGGCTCAGGCAGTCTGCTAGGTCCTTTTGGACCCCTGGAGCTATCATCAGCAATACAGAGCTCCCACAGCAGAACTGCCTGTTGGCAGAGTGGAGAAGAGCAGGCTCCTACATTGCTGTGGTGTTGTCTGTGAGGACTAATAGGCTGCTCCCCTTGATCTGCAATAGAAATACTTGGCACATCAGTCTGATAGCTTTCAGTTCTCTGACACTGATGTGTAAAGCTAAGTCTTCTGAGGACCATAGGCCCTGACTCTGAGGAGAACTCAGACGGGTTCTCCGTATCCCAGGGCAGATGCATTTGACACTTGCATAAGCATTGGTTGCAGACAGGCAAATGGAATGCCTACACATACATTGGCTGGATTTGAGCACAAATCTAGGGCGGCAACCACATGAGAGGTCACCCTCACCATTAAGCCTAGCTGATGGCAGCTCAGCACATAGACTGGTGCCAGACAGCCCTGCAGAATTCTGAGGTGTAGTCTGGCATATTGAACCATGGAAGTACAGGAGGCCATGTGCTCCAGAAGCCTCAAAAAGTTTCATGCTGTTGTGACCAGCTGAGTCTTCATATCTATAATGATTGATCAAATTGCCTGGCACCTCAAGTACAGAAAAAAGTCCTGGCTTGAGACGAGTCCAGTACAGCCCCCTATAAACTCAATTGTCTGGACCAGAGATAGGAGAGGTTTTTCTGCATTGATTAACAATCCCAGAGCATTGAACATTGCCTGGATCAGGGAAACACTGCTCTGTATTTGCAGTTTGGATCAGCCTTTGACAAGTCAATCATCTAGGTGGGGTAAACTTGAACTCCTAATCTTCTGAGGAATGCAGCGAGTATTGCCATGACTTTTGTAAAGATCCTGGGAGCTGCTGACAGGATGAAAAGTATTATGGTGTACTAGTAATGATCTTGATTCACCTGAGATTGAAGGTACTTACTGTGAGCCTGATTGATTGCCACATGGCCATAGGCATTTTTTAAGTCGAAGGCACAATACCAGTCTCCAGGAAGGGGACAATAGAAACTAAGGTGACCATGTGGAACTTAATCTTTTCAAGAATTTATTGAGTTGACACAGGTCTGAGACACACGTCTCCTGCTTTGTTTTTGGGCTTAGGAAATAGCAAGAATAAAACTCCTTCCCTCTGAGACTATATGGAACCTCCTCTATGGCTCCCATCTGAAGAAGAGATTGTACCTCCTGGGACGAGGCATTTCTTGTGAGAATGGTCCCTGAAAAGGGAACAGGAGGGAGGCTGAGAGGAAGGGGTAGAAGAAAACTGGATGGTATATCCCACTTCCACGGTACTCAAGACACACCAGTCTGAAGTAATTCAGAACCAGGCACTGAGGAAGTGGGACAGATGGTTTGCAAAGGTGGGGGGAATTTGAGTCTGGAGAGATGGAGACCAGTATGGTGACCTCAAAAAGCCTGTCAAAATAACTGCTTGGTACTTTCCAGGTGTCTTTAAGGGCCTGGAGCTACAGCCAAAGCAGCAGTCAAGCACCAGCAGAGCCTGTTGGTCAGCGATTCAAAGCTGCAGACCCCCGGTTGAATAAATCTTCCTGCCAAATCAGTCCAGTCTCTTCACATACTTTGATTTGGGTGGTAGCAGCCTGAAGCCCTTGAGCCTCTCTCTCATTGGTTGCTGTCATGACTAATGACTCTGGAGGTGGGTGGTACTCCAAACCTTGGGAGGTAGTGAAGATGGGTTCTGCCATTAGGCTTTAATATTGCCTCATTCAGTGGCAGAGCCACCCTGGATGGACCTACAGTTGTTGAAATGTTCACCAGGCAATGGATCTCCCAAATACCCTTGTGGTAAAGAGAGATTCAAAGAAATCACTCTGCTTCTCTGCAATAAGTTCTTTGCCAGCCTAGTTGCTCCATTTACTCCTTGTAGTTCAGCTGACACAATCATTCTTTCCTAGGCTTCCTGCTTCTAATATTCCTTGTGAGGTGAGTGTTATCCCTATTGTGTAGACGGGGACATTGAGGGACTGTTAGAAGAAATGATTTGACCCAGGTCAGACAGCAAGTAGGTGGCAAAGTTAGTACTATAACGCAGGAAGCCTGACTCCCAGTCCTTCGCTCTAACCACTAGCTAACATTATCCAAATAAAAATAGATTGTTCTAGGAAAAGTGTTGAAGATTAAGGAACTTCTTCTCTGGGATGGGAATCAGTCACTCAATATCAGGAAGCTAGGCTGCACTGCGTGACTAACAACATCGCTTTTATTCCCCATAATTTATTGTGGGGAAAAAACAAAATGATTGCTTTTCTGAAAGGGAGCATCATCTGCTTAGAGCAGGTGACTGGGAGTCAGATCTCCTGGGTGCTATTTCTGGTTTTGCCACTGACTCACTGTGTGACTTTGGGTGAAATAGGCACAGGAAGGATTTCCTGTGCCTGTTTTCCCATCTGTGAAAATGGAATCCATACCTACCTCCCAGCCTGTATTGTAAGAATGCCTGAATGTATGTATATTGCTTTAAGATCCTTGGATGAGAGGGCTTATTGTCATTAAAGATGAAACACCTTTCCCTGATGCAACACTGTACCAGTCAGCTCAAGGGCCCAGAAGCATTGTTTTGTGTTCCTCTGCCTGAGACCCAGCTTTGATCTTGGGAGGAGTAAAGGGGGTTTCTGCTCTCATTAGGCAGGCTGTCATAGCAATAGAAGCAATGAATCCATAGGAGGAGTTCTGCAAATGGTCGCAAATTACACTCTCAATCCATCACCTTGTCTTTTACTTAACTTGCTGAACAGAATTATTAAAGCTCCTGAGGGGGTTGTAGGTCACTTTCCCCAATGGGCGACTGCAGTCATAAAGAGGGGGCAAGAACTGGCGTTGCAGAACTGGCTCAGAAAAGAGGAGATCTAACCTGCCAAATTGCTTGTAGAGAAGTCTTTGGAGGAGTCTAGCTCCTCCCATTGAATATTCCTTCCAAAATGCCTTGCCACAGGTGAGAGAAGGGATGAGAAGATGCAAAGCCACTCTCTTAGGCCTTCTATGTCACTTTTCATCCAAGGACCTCAAAAAGCTTTGCAAACATTAATTAAGCTGAACAATATTCCTGGAGGCAAGTATCATTACACTTATTTAATGGACGGTTAAATTAGGGCAGAAAGAGGTTTCGTGAGTTGCTCAAGGTCACAAAGCAGGTCAGTGGTCAGTGTGATCTAGAAATAGAACCCAGGAGTCCTGACTCCCATTCTGAACTCTGTACAACACTCCCTTTAAAACCATATATACAGCTATTCTCTGCTTATCCAGGGGTATGGGTGGAAGCTTTTCGTTCAGTCCTACACCTTTGTTCATAAGATAAATTCCCATTAGGCCTGATTATGAAAAATGCTGAGGGCTCTTTACATGCTTCAGGAAACACTCAGCACCTTGCAGGATGGAATCCTCTTTCTTAGATACCTAGCTGGTGAGGTCTTGCTTGTGTGCTCAGCGAGAAACTGATCGTCAGGTTTGGGGTCATAAAGGAATTTCCCCTGCGTCAGATTGGCAGGGACCCTGGAAGTTTTCACCTTCCTCTGCAGTATGGAGCAGGGATCACCTGCTAGGATCATCTGGGTATATTTTCTCTAATCCATTTCCTGCCACTACAAGGGCCTTAGGCATTGGTGGCACCTCAGTCTCTCCTGTTCTCTGATTGCCAGTTTAGTCTCCTAAGGTCTGAAATGCTTTAGTTTAACTACAATTGTTGGGCTCAGTAGAGGGGTATTTGAGTGAAATGTAATGGCCTGTGTTATGCAGGAGGTCAGATTAGATGATTTAATGGTCCCATCTGACTTTAAACCCAGTGACACTATTAATCCTTTGACAGAGGGTAGGAGCTGTACAGGTTGGCTAATACCTAGCCTTGAAACTTTTTTTAATATTGAGAAAACCAGTCGTTGCAACCAAAATGCACAAACCCCAGTCAATTATCTAAACTGTCTGCTTTCCCTTCTCCAGAGATCTTGCACTCCTCATTTTGGTTGCCTCTTTCTTTGTCGACCACAGGACTATAACACTTTGATTTTCACATTTGACTTCTCTGGTCTCCCTGTGCTTCAAAGCTGTGCAGCCCTCAGGCATTTATGCTGGCCTGAGACCAAGCCAGACTTTAATGCTTACTGACAACTGGGGATGTGCAGGCTCAGAGAACACTCGTCCTCTGCTCTCAGATCCCTTTATTAAAGGGAAAAGGGCAAGTTGTCAGATATGAAAAATGGGAATGGCGACAAGGTAAACTTTGAAAGCCACCATGCAGAGAAACAGCAAATTCCACTTTGTCGGATTGAAAGAATCCAGTTGACAGCCTACATTCCTATCACTTTATCCAATCCCCACCCTCAATCTTCTGTTAACAATTTCACCAAAACTATAGGAAACACAGGGTTTGTCAAAGCAGTTCTGTCTACTAGTCCACCTAGTTTGGTATCCTGCCTCCTTTGCTATGGCATCAGACCACTGGTCCATCTAATCCAATATCCTGCCTCCTGCAGTACCTGATCAGATAATCTGGTCCTTCTCAGCCAATATCCTACCTGGCAATGACCACCACTCCACAAAATCACTCTGCTTACTGTCATCCCTCGCTATGTTAGGTCTAATATTTATGTTAAGCTCTTTGGGACAAGGACTTGTAGTTTGCATTTGCCTATTAAGTGTCATTCACATTGAAGGCACTGTCTGAGTTTAAATAAATAACACATCCAATACCGTGCATGTTGGGAAAAAATCTTCTTGACCTCTGTGAGCAAAACAAGAGAATTGATTACACTGCAGAGTGCATAGCTACAAATGTTGCTTAGTGATCATGAAATTATCCAGCACTGTCACAGAATACGGCAACAGAATTTGTCTTGATGACCTCCTGAAGCTAAGATATCAAGAGACCTGGCTAGGAGGACCTGCCTGTTTACTGATCTTGTGTCTTTTTGGGTGTGTCAGTTTCAGCTACCTCCTGCATAGTTTCCCTTCACTAAAAACAATCATCAGAGACATTCAGACTCACAGGGAGTTCTAGAAGCTAATGAAATAACACCAGACATGTTATGGAAACTGTGCTATTTGAAGCTTGTGAATCACCTTTTTGGCCCTTCTTGTTCAATCAACTCACATTCTCTCCATGGGATGCACTGGGCTTCATAGACCAGAAGAATACAATTGAAACTTACTGTCACTCTTCCTCACCACCACCGCCAACTAAGTTAGAATGGAAAATGAACTTGTCTTGAGAGTACCATCACTGCCATCTGTGATGAGGGGAGCTGTTTCTGTTACTAAGTAAATTTGCATGAAATCAGAAAAAAATATGCAAGTGCCCCAAACACCTTTGAGCAGCACCAACAGACCACTAAGGGTCAGTTCAACATTTTATGTTGTGCTAAGTGCATCTCAAGATGCCATTGCTTGTAAAGGTAGGTGGTTCTGGTGTTGTTCTCTTGTGGCTCTGTACGGAAAAGACTGATAGATCAGACTATAAGCCAAGATACTGTGGGGGGACGCTCCTCCTCCAGATCTGCAAATAACACCGTGATCCTGACTGGCAGCACCTCTGCTATTTAATTACTGAGACTCCAACTTAGTTCTTTCAATGCATCTCAGTCTAATCTGCTGGATCCCCTACTATTCCAGTCCTGGCTGACTCTAGATGAGAGACTGACAATCATTCCATAATGTGTGTTGCTTCTCTGATATGAATAACTGCCCAGTGGAGACTTGTAAATGCATCAATTTATTTCACTTGTGACATAAGCTAGTTATTTACCAATATCTCCTGAAGTGAAGAGACAGTGCATTAACTCCATATGTCATCCCCCGACCCTGACCACAGCTAACCATTTCCTCCCATTGCATAATCTAATCTGTACACACAAAAATGCCTTTCCTTAATGGAGCCATGGATCTCAGGTTCTTGTCCTTGGCCAAGGAGACCCCCCACAGGAACTGTACTGCTGGGTCACAGGTGGGCTGGGGAAAGGCGAGATGAGACAGAAGACCCAGAAGATGAAGTCACTTTGTTGCAAAGCAGTGGGAGTGAAGGAGGAAAGTATCCCTTCCCCATTCACCCCCTCCCCATTGCTGGTGATGCAGGCTTGTTGCATGGGCTAAGGTTAAGTTCTTAGTGCAGGGGTGGGGAGGGTGTGGTCAGAGGTCCTGAAATGTGGCAGTTTCATCCACCTCAGATACAGAGGCACAGCCCATAGAGAATAATGACTCTAAGAGGGTCTGCATCTCTGCAGTGTTATGCCTCTGCAGTGGCTCTATAGCTGCCTTGGTGTTTTGTTTTAATTGTTGTTGAACTCAACAAAGAAGCAATTCCTGTTGATTTTTTAGGGAAATGACAAGCACAAGCCAGTGCTGCTGCATGCATTTATTATGGTTAAAATATGTATGTGCATTCATATGTAAATTATATGTGGCCTTTGGGCTCCTGGCAAATCATCAAATCAGCCCCAGTGTCACAAAGTTTGGGAGTCCTTGTGTTAGTGTCATCCAATCTGCCTGTCAGAGCCCTTATATTTCTACAGGGGACAGAGGGGAAACCTCCCTTTCTGCCCTGTATGAGTGATTCATCATTTCATTCTGCTGCAGAATCCATCTCCAAAGGTTTCTGACAGTGGTGTTAAAGACAAACGACAAGGCAGCCATTTGAAGGAAAATCGTTATCTTTCCCCCCTCTCCTTTGTCTGTCCCCACTGGTATCAGCAAAGGAGGTGCATACAGATGGCCTGTATAACTTGCAGAGTTGATGGCACGACTTTCTGACTCTGCTTCCAAAATATCACCCTGCAGCACCCGATACCTTTTAAGAAACATTTGAGTTTTTGTCTTCATTTTAATGTAATACTGACAAAGGTGCCATGTTAATTCAGTCAGAGACCTCTAATGACAAAGCAGGTAGAGATGCAAAACCACTTTGTCCCCAACAAACCAATGTGTCTTCACCCTGTGCTGCAGGCATATGCTATAGGTAAGAAGAGAGTTCACTTTTCCTAAACTGATAGAAATCTTGGCCTCTCTGCTAAGGCTGCCAATAAGGGGGACAATCAGTGCCCATTATGGCTGCTTTTATCAGGTGGACACATCTTTGGGAAACCGGGAACAAGACCTATCAACATTTCACATCTTGACACAGTGACAACCTTCAGTGATGACTTTCAGCCTAGACAAGATTTCAGCTAGTGACTTAAGAACTAAAGGCTTCAAATCCAATTACCAATCTCCTAAATCATCAAGTCCCCCATATTTATAATGCCCATTGGGATTCCTCAGAAACAAGAGTAAGGGGTGTTCCTGCTATATATTATGTGCACTAACTGTGATATCTGGAGTAACACCATAGTGCAACAACTGAATTCCCTGTTCAGTGCATTTTGTGGAATGAGTTGGTGGATCTCAGACTAGAACCCAGTGCAGAAGTGTCCACATCCCAAAAACCTCCACCACAATTTGCAGCCAGCAAAGAGGTTAAGGACAGAATCAGTTACAGAGACTGAACTCTCTGCTCTTCCCTAGAGGCTGACTCCTTAGGGCAGAAGTTTGCCCTGCCACTGTCCGTGACTTTTGTGGATGAACAGACAAGATCAGTATCAAATAGGGTGCCATTCATCAACATTAAATTCACTTACTGTTAAAATTACAGTGGTATTAACAAATTACAGACACACATTGATGCTAACATCTTTACCTCTCAGAAGGAAAGGACAACATTCATACAGCAACATTTCCACTTTTTGTGGCTGCTATAAAAAAAACAGGTTTCAGAGTAGCAGCCGTGTTAGTCTGTATCCGCAAAAAGAAAAGGAGTACTTGTGGCACCTTAGAGACTAACGAATCTATTTGAGCATAAGCTTTCGTGAGCTACAGCTCACTTCATCGGATGTATTCAATGAAAAATACAGTGGGGAGATTTATATACATAGAGAACATGAAACAATGGGTGTTACCATACACACTGTAAGGAGAGTGATCAGGTAAGGTGAGCTATTACCAGCAGGACAGCAGGGGGGAAAAAACCTTTTGTCGTGATAATCAAGGTGGGGCCATTTCCAGCAGTTGACAAGAACGTCTGAGGAACAGTGGGGGGTGGGGGGAGGAGGAAATAAACATGGGGAAATAGTTTTACTTTGTGTAATGACCCATCCACTCCCAGTCTTTATTCAAGCCTAAGTTAATTGTATCCAGTTTGCAAATTAATTCCAAGTCAGCAGTCTCTCGTTGGAGTCTGTTTTTGAAGTTTTTTTGTTGAAGAATTGCCACTTTTAGGTCTGTAATCGAGTGACCAAAGAGATTGAAGTGTTCTCCGACTGGTTTTTGAACTCCTTTTCTTTTTGTAAAAAACCAGGCTTCTCACAACCAATGACATGAATAAATGAGAGTGAGAGAGAGAGAACTACAACACAATTTGTTAGCTTCAAAATTAAAGCCAGCCAATGTTTTAATTGGATCAGATTACCGAAGGGGCATTTAAGGTGTTTTGCAGTATTTCCATATACTTATGTCATTCTTGGGCTAATGTGATCAGCTTTCAGCCCCACTGTAGCATGGCTAGATCTCTGCAGTCTTTATCCATTGGTCCCTGCTGAAAACACCAGGCAACAGATCGTGGCAGAGCACCTTCCGATAAGCCTCTCTACTCTAGATGCTGCAGTGCCATCAGTGCCCTTGGTCAGTCTTGTGGTAAGCACCTGCTGCAGTGATTCAAATGGACTCAAGGAGGGGGTCATACAAACGTTCCTCAGCATTAACTTTCCTAGAGCGATATGAATTACAGATGGACAAACACTAGCAAATGGTCTGGTCCACCCAGCATGGTTGTTCTCTGCCGAGTAGCCTCTTTTCTATAGCATATTTATTGGCAGCCCTGTGAAAAGCATCAATTCACATCAACTGCAAAGGAGCAAATGGTGATAAGGAAGGTCAGGGTGGCTGAGAAGTCCAAGGCATTGTATTAAGTCCCTCCTGTAGCTGTGGGTTTACATGCTATGTCTAACCTCAGCCATCTTTCAAATTCCATGATGGCAGGAAGATGGCCTGCATGGTACAATCCGTGTTACACAGGACAGATTTCTATGCATACCAGAGCCTCTCCTGCTATATGGTGTGAGTTACTGGCATTTGCTAAACTGAGCACAGCTCTGAAATTCTGAGCAAGTGGTTTCTTGCAATTCTGGTGAGAAATAGATGTGCCAGCTTGGCATGTCAGAGAGGAGAGCAGCTCCATCAGCTAGAGATGGGTTAGTATAGCATCCCCTGTGGGTAAGCACTCAATGGACAGATGGTAATGGGTGGCTATAGAGGGAGCTGCCTGTTCCGCTGTCTCATCCCCAGGAAGGTGTATGACAGAAATGGTTGCTTCAGAGTAACAGCCGTGTTAGTCTGTATTCGCAAAAAGAAAAGGAGGACCTGTGGCACCTTAGAGACTAACCAATTTATTTGAGCATGAGCTTTCGTGAGCTACAGCTCACTTCATCGGATGCATACTGTGGAAACTGCAGAAGACATTATATACACACAGAGACCATGAAACAATACCTCCTCCCACCCCACTCTCCTGCTGGTAATAGCTTATCTTACACAGCAGATAAAAGGTGCTTCCCCAAAGGAGAGGTGGACTTTCACCCATACTTGGTGCCTTAGCGTGGGTTTGGGGTAGAAACGGAGGAGTGGCAGATAATACAACGTATCCAGTTTAGAAAATAAATAATATGGTGCTGGTGAAAGATGCCAGAGTGTCAGCCCCAGAAAATGAAGGTCACTATCAAGACACAGGTCACTACATCTTTGGCAGGGCAACACTTCCCAATATTGTGTCTCACCCCTGATCTAGAAGAACCACCTCTAGAGTCAATCAGACTCCGTGACTCATTCATTGACTGACTTCTGTCCTTGTGGTTGCTGGTTGCACTAAGAATTGGTCTGAGACCCAAAAACTCATTTCACATAAGCTATGAACAGCCACATATGGTGACTTTTGCTAACCATGGACTTAAGATGGATTCATGGTGGCAGCCTAGAGGTGAAAGGCTCTCTGTTTCTTTCATGATCTCCTGAGCCATCCAGACTCCTTTGATGATGAGGTAAAGGCATAAAGCTGGTCAGAGAAATTCCAACTAAACTTTTTTTGTTTCAATCAAATTTACTGATTTGTCAAACTTGAACCATTCCACTGAATGATTCTGACAAACTTCCATCACAACCCTGCCTACTTTCCTGCCAGCTTGCCTGCCTGACTTCTCCCCCATCCCACCTTTCAGAGTCTGCAGCTCTGGGGCAGCCAGCCACATGGACTTTCCCTTAGCCAAGGGCCCCAGGGCTTTCACTTTGTGGATTACATTGGAATCAGGGACTTCAGGACTTCCAGAATCCCAGGCCAGAAGGCTCTCCAGGCTGGCCAATTCCTAGGGCAGCTGGCATCTGGGAGTTGGCCACTCTAGGGAACCATCTAGCCTGACAGTTGGTGTTCTCAGTGCTTCCAGGCTCCTTGCATTTCAACCTGCCAGGGCCAGGACAGATGGGGGGAGTCCAGTCAATCTGGTCAGTTTCATCACTGCTATTTGGTGGTGGTCAGCTCTGAAACTGACAAGAATCATGTCAAATTTCAGGTTGTTGCTGCAAAGGCTTCCAGGGCCCCTGGCTCCAAGAAAGGCCATCAAGTGGGCCACTGAAGATCCCAGGGAGCATATTTCATTTAGGAAACACCATGTTTGTTTCCTAAGTGAAAAATTGCAGGATTTCAGTTCTGCAAATTTTTTTGCGTTTTTGGCTTTTTGTCCCTATTTGGGATGTTTTTCCACCCCCAAATTGTCATGGTCCGCTCTAGTAAGGCATTCCTTGGGTTAAGAAAGATCCATGCAATGACAATGCACAATGGCAGAGTGCTTCACATCTGGATAACTCCAAAGTAGCTAAGATCCATCTGTTTTTTAATACTTCTTGCATCTCAGTGACATAGACTGCTGTTGTTTAGGCTAATGTTTAGACACGCCTCTGATGCAGAAGTTAATCATCTAATACCCAGAAAGATATTGGAATCTGCTGGGACACGAAGTCTGAATAGCCTTTCTGGCCCTTTCCTCTTGTTCCATCTAGGGACATTCTATTGCTGAGATGCATTGCTCAAGAGACAAGAGAAAGACAACATTCCAGCCACAGGGTTCCCTAAATTTTCAGCAAAAATTAGAAAAGCAAAAGGGGAAACTGTCTTGAGAGTAGAGCTGTCATAAGGCGACAGAGCTAGCTGGAGTGTTAGCTCTGCATACAATAGGGACAATCTATTCAGTTCCACAGTGTTCTCAAAGGAGAATTTTCAGCTGACTTTGTGCCTAAAATTTGTTTTTTGTAAACTGAAGGTTTTATAGAACCTAAAAGCAAGGGAAATGTTCCCAAGCATTAACAAAAGCAATGAAGACATTAATTTAAAGAAATCTTTCCCCTGTATTGTGAAGAACCCAAATACAAGAGCATTGTGATACTGCATAAGAAGGGGCAAGTGAAATTGACTAGAAACAATTAGTGATGAGTTTGTTTTCATTGCAAATATGAGTGAAATGCAAAAAGTAAACCTGCAGCATTCATAGTGAAAAGCAAACTGGATATATTTAAAAAAAAAAAAATTGAAAGAGCTACTAGCATGATTTTAACCTGACTGTGAAGCAATACTGCCTTGCAAATGCACTTGGCTACTGACTTCTATGACTACCTACAGCTCCAGGTCTGGGCCTACACACAACTCTGAGATACTTCAAATTCTGATCTGGGGTACCTGCTCTCCTAATGGACCTCATTCCTGATCCGTAGTACTATCTGCAATTTCTGTTCTAAACCGCTAAGGCAGAGGTAGCCAAATCATACAAAAAATGTGCTCTATGAACAAATGACCACTGAGGATTAGTTTGACATAGTCTTCATACTACTACTGCTATTTTGCACTTAAATAGCATTTTAATTGAGGACCTCAAAGCACTTAGCAATAAAACCTGAAAAGACCCCTATTAGGGAAGTATTATTATACTAATTTTACAGATGGACAAACTAAAGTACAGAGAGGTTATGGGACTTGCCTGGGGTCACACAGTGGCTCCATTTCAGACTCCCAGTTCGCTGCTCTAACCACTGGACTACAGTTTAGGCTGCACCACTGGACTCTCCACTGTATAAACACTACTCCTTTAAACAAAACTCCAGTGCCCCAGAAAAAGTGAGTCCAGACGTCCTCCTTCTCATCACCACCCCAGTCTGGGACACGGAGAAAGGAGGCTTTACAGCAACTAGCCAATGAACCATATCTCACTGCAGAGCCCAAATGCTGGGACTGGTCATTGTCATAATGGACAGCTGCTCTTTCTGTGCCTCTAGCCATGGAGAATAACCATCTGAGTTTCCTGCACTGGAATAATTCTCCTTTGGGCAATACTCATGTGCAAGAGATGCACCCAGCTGTTACCAAACAATTGTGGTATCCCTTGTTCACCTCTATCTGTAGCAGATGTCTGCCTGAGCAATGCTAAAATAGGTTTCTGTTAGGTTTGCATAAGGTTCTGGAGGTGCATATTGTTAAAGAGAGCCTAGAAAACAGTTCCTGGAAGAAGGGAACCAAATTATTTTTACACGGCTCAGAATAGAACACAACATGTACCGCATGTCATGTGCTCCAGATAACTTTATTGTCTGCAGCAACAACTACCAAGCTGCACGTCTGTTCTCATTTATCTTTCTGTATTACCAGGCTGGGAGATTGCAACTTCTATGTTACCATATGATCACATCTGTGAGTTAATGCAGCAACATATGCATGCATAGTTTGGACTGCAACATAGTAATGGGAATGCACAGAAACTAACACAACTGAACTCATCACAGGTCAAGGGCTAGATCCAGTTCCAGATGGTGCAGAGGTCCTTACCAGCTTGGCTTCCTGCACCCCAGAAGACATTCATCCCAAAGAAGGGCACCTGGTTTTGCTGCAATTGTTCTCTCTTGGGGGTTCTCAGCTGTGGAGAGACCTTTAGAATATAGCTAGGGCTCTATCAGAAATAATAATAATCATACCTAACTCTTATACAGCACATTTCATCCTTATTGCTCAAAGCACTTCACAAAGGAAGGAAGCATCATTATCCCCCTTTTACAGATGGTAAACTGAGGCATGGGCACGTGACGTGCCTTGGTCAATGTCATATTAGCAGGCCAATAGAAGAGCTAGGTCTCAAGACTAACTGAAGTCCAGTCCAATGCCCTATCCACTGGCCTACACTGCCTGAAAAAGGCTGATATTACTCATTTAGTGCCAAAAAGTTGCTCAGCACTTTAAAAGCAATAAAGATAAAATCAGTCCCTATACCAAAGAGTTGGATCTTTAAAAAGTCAGCTATGGAGAAGACAGGATGTCCAGGGAAATCCACAGCAGGCATCACAGAAGGGAGGTTTTAGGATGGTCAGCCCTGAATCAGTGCGTCTCCTGACCAGTGAAGCTGCACATGCTCTCCAGGCAAACATCATCCCCTTTGGGAAACAGGGTGTCCATATGTGCGTGGTAAGAGAGGCCTCTTTAAAGATCTACTCTGCAATAAATTTGTCAAGTCTAATTTGAACAACTAGTGCCACTTCTTGGACCTCTGGAGCACAAACCTGGGAGGCACGTTGCTCATCACAGAGGTGAACCTCTTCCTGTCAGGTTTATCAATTGCTATGCCCATCTGTGCCTCTTTGCTTGCATGTATGTGGCAGCTTTTGTAAATGTGTTTGCTCTGGAAACCTCTTGTGGTGCTATAGAAGAGGAGACAGAATCAGCAAATGTGTATCGAGAAGATAAAGTTAATTATAAAGAGGTTAGTTTATCAACTATCTAGAAAATACTCCGAAATGTGACTTTAATTGTAAGACTCATTTTCATGTTTGTCTTTTCATGGTGTCAATATTGTCCACACCCTCATCTTCTCCAAGAGGAAGGTGGAAAATGGAAGAAAAACACTGAAAGACAATGGGGAAAAAGTCAGAAATCCTATTTAAGAATTATCCTAGCAGATGCCTGTCCACAGTGCAATCCCAACTCACCATCCTAATCCACTTTCTATAGAAACCAAAGAAATGCACAGCAGGGCGATTTGTGTTTAAAGATCAAAGGGCACTGTCAGATCATGTTAGTGGTAAAAGCAAAGCAAATGAGATCTTAGGTTGTATTGAGACAGGAACAGAAAATAATACAGAAATTGTCATCACAATCATACAAATCAGTGGCACTGTCCAACAGCAAACACTTAGTTCATTCTGGTCACTTCATCTCAAAAAGGTCATAACAGAAAAAATAAAAAAGGTTCAGAAAGAGACATTTTAAAGCGTAAACAGAATAATGGCTTGATTCTCTTCTCGCTCACACTGTTTTTGCTCTGGTATGGAGTTACTCCTGGTTTTCGCTAGCGTGAGTGAAAAGAGAATCAGACCCGAGGACTTTTTGGTTTGGAAAGAAAAGTAAGAGAAGAGTTAATCTAAAATAACGCATGTATAGACAAAGCTATTTATCTCACACAGTAATACAAGAGTAAGTGGGCACTCAAAATTAAAAAATCAGGCAATATATGTTAAGCAAACAAATATCAATATTTTATAACTTGCGGAATTTACGGCCACAGGATATTACTGAGGCCAACAGAACAATAAACTTTCCAGAAGGATTCACTATTTACATGAACAGCACCTGCAGTGACCTGAGCTACATTAATATTAAAAGGACTATCAATCTTCATGCCCCTTAAGCTGACTGCCAGCTATGGAGTCAGGAAGAAATCCAGCACACATACACAAAAGCCATCATTAGATGGTTTGTGGGGGTTACCCCTTCCTCTGAAACATCCCAGATGCTCTGATGCCTGTGGTACTTGTTAGGATATAGATATTGAGGCCTGTCTATAAAGGCCTATACTCTAAGAATTTAGGTGTATTCTTATCACTTAGCTAGTTATAGAGGTATAAAAGAGAGAATCAAAATCACTGTCTGCTGGTGTAAGGTCCTTCTCTGACTGTGACAGTCTGAGGCCCTGTGCTTAGGCTAAAATCTTTGGCTAAGCAGCAGAGGCAGCCATAAGCTGGGAAGTGAGCGGTCACATCCTCACATTCCAAACTAGTCACATTGAAAGAAGTTGCTATTGGGCTGTTAGGAATACAATCCTGTCCTGATAATGCCGATCACCTCCAGAGAAAGGGAAGAGCCTAGAGGATATAAAAGGAAGTTTAATTTTATAGTTTCTGTTCAGTAAGATTTCAGAGTAACAGCCGTGTTAGTCTGTCTTTGCAAAAAGAAAAGGAGTACTTGTGGCATCTTAGAGACTAACCAATTTATTTGAGCATGAGCTTTCATGAGCTACAGCTCACTTCATCGGATGCATACTTTGGAAACTGCAGTAGACATTATATGCACACAGAGACCATGAAACAATACCTCCCTCCCACCCCACTGTCCTGCTGGTAATAGCTTATCTAAAGTGATCATCAAGTTGGGCCATTTCCAACACAAATCCAGGTTTTCTCACCCTCCGCCCCCCCCCCCCCCACAAACTCACTCTCCTGCTGGTAATAGCCCATCCAAAGTGACCACTCTCTTCACAATGTGTATGATAATCAAGGTGGGTCATTTCCAGCACAAATCCAGGTTCTCTCACTCCCTCACCCCCCTCCAAAAACCACACACACAAACTCACTCTCCTGCTGGTAATAGCTTATCAAAAGTGACCACTCTCCCTACAATGTGCATGATAATCAAGGTGGGCCATTTCCAGCATAAATCCAGGTTTTCTCACCTCCCCCACCCCCATACACACACAAACTCACTCTCCTGCTGGTAATAGCTCATCCAAAGTGACCACTCTCCCTACAATGTGCATGGTAATCAAGGTGGGTCATTTCCAGCACAGATCCAGGCTTTCTCACCCCCCCCCCCCGGGAACACACACACACACACACACACATAAATTCACTCTCCTGCTGGCAATAGGTCATCCAAACTGACCACTCTCCAAGTTTAAATCCAAGTTTAACCAGAACGTCTCGGGGGGAGGAAAAAGCAAGGGGAAATAGGCTACCTTGCCTAATGACTTAGCCACTCCCAGTCTCTATTTAAGCCTAAATTAATAGTATCCAATTTGCAAATGAATTCCAATTCAGCAGTTTCTCGCTGGAGTCTGGATTTGAAGTTTTTTTGTTGTAAGATAGTGACCTTCATGTCGGTGATTGCGTGACCAGAGAGAACCAGAGAGAACCAGTAAGGACTCACTTATCAATAGACACAGCTGGGAAACCCTTATGTCTTTATAGATGTATTTGTGAAATCCTCACTTCTGTATTGTTTTGTCATTATGGTTCCCACTCTGCTATTGTTTATTTGCATGGTCTCTGTCTGGTTCTGTGATTGTTTCTGCCTGCTGTATAATTAATTTTGCAGGGTGTAAACTAATTAAGGTGGTGGGATATAATTGGTTAAATAATCATGTTACAATATGTTAGGATTGGTTAGTTAAATTTCAGTAAAATGATTGGTTAAGGTATGGCTAAGCAGAACTCAAGTTTTACTATATAGTCTGCAGTCAATCAGGGGGGGGGGGGGGAATTGGAATCATGTTTTGCTAAGGGGGGGAATGGGAACAGGGACACAGGTAAGGCTCTGTGGTGTCAGAGCTGGGGAGGGGGACACTAAGGAAGGAAACTGGAATCATGCTTGCTGGAAGTTCACCCCAATAAACATCGAATTGTTTGCACCTTTGGACTTTGGGTATTGTTGCTCTCTGTTCATGCGAGAAGGACCAGGGAAGTGAGTGGGTGAAGGAATAAGCTCCCTAACAGTACTCCTGCTAAACCCATCCATGAGCTCAGGAATAGTTCTGCTGTGGAAGTTCATCATCTTTCTACACACAAGCTGCACCTTCCTCCCTTCTGCGTTCTGCAGGTCAACTGGAAACAGAAATGCCAAACACTGACAGAGAAGGGACTTGCTGCTAGCTGGCTAGGATCACAAGGCCAATAGACAGTTTATAAGGGTCTAAGAGGCAGATCTGTTTCAGTATCTTATATCTGTGGACAACGTGGAGAAGGAGAGGGACAGTAGGATGGAGAGAGAATGATAAGAGACATAATGGCTATAAAGGAAAAATTATGAAAGCTGAGACAGAAAAAGGGTGAAGCAGCGATCTGGCAGTCTAACAATGTTCATGTGAATTCTTTTGGAGAGACAGTTGCCACTGACGGCAAGTCATAAACATTAATGGCAGAACAGCTTCAACTGGCACAGCAGAGGTCATTCACAAGTACATCGCATCGCAGAGAGCCTTTTTTAATTTAAAAGAAAAAAGAATCCAGTGCTTGACATGAATGGTTTTTCTTTGATTTGTTTTTAAGGTCTGTAGATAAAGACAACACAGTAAAAACTGAAAAGCACATCTGAGCTCATCTTTGTCCAGCAGCTTGGAACATCGCAGTGAGGGGCTGAACGTCAGTCTGAGGAGCACAGAAGTGTGGGGCTCTAGGTGTAGTTTAACAATTAACTCTGTGCTCCTGGCCAGTGAGATAATTAGGGCCCGCTTTATTAAAAATGTCACCACTTAGGATTAGTGGGTTTTCAGCCTGGTAATGGAAGAATGGTGAACAAATCTCTCCCATGGGATACTGGTACAAGGGTCAAACCCCTGGCTTTGTCGCTGCGGAGTCAGAGCCTAGGAATGTTTTAATGAAAGGATTCAATGGCTAATGAAAACCCTTTGCCAGTTCAAATAGGACTTCAAAGCAGAGGTGCTGTCACAGAGGGCACAGCAGTACTGGAAATAAACTATTAGGTGAACATACCTGGGAAAAGGATGTCCTATGGAAGCAGGTGCTCTCTCCGACTGAAAGCTTAGCTAGTTTCCCGATGTCCGGGAAACAAACTATGCAGTGAAATGCTATCACCACAGACAAAAACTGTTAACGGTCAGTAAAGCACACTTCTACAGAATATGATGATGAAATGTAGATTAGGGCACCTGTCTGGAGTTAATGCTGCTGTGCTTCAGAAGGGGTCACGTTTGAAAAGCGACAGAAACCTGAGGCCCTGCCTATTGCAATCATTAATGAGTCCACAATACTTTTTGTCTTATGAGGGAAGAGATTAGTCTTGGTGTCCTGGTGAAGTTCCAGTTTGGCTAATTACATTCTCCCTCTCCCAACTTTTTCTTGTGCTTCAACTCAGTATAGTAAATTCCTTCATTTCCTGATCTAAACCGCTGGTGGTACTGCTGAACAATGATCAACAGCCACCATGTTCTGCCCTGAAAGTGACTTCATTTCAGTGATGAACAAAATGATCCTTGTGCATAGCTTTTATGTTTGTAAATAGATTTGGAAACTTTTGGGGTGAAAGTAATTAACATCCACTATTAATGATTACTATTATTATGCAAATATAGTCCTCTGAAATGTGCTAGAGACTGAAGTCCTCCGTTATCCAAGACCAGATACAGCATAGACAATGACCAAAACCATCATAATTTAGGGCCCATGGACACATCAGTTTCTTTACATAGGTGGTGGATTTGTGGCTCCTGGTCAATGAGATGAGGAAACTAAATAAACTCCATCCAATTAGTGGACATAAAAATAGGGCAGCCCCATTTCCCATGTTATTGGTGGAAGTCACAGCACTGCCCACTGGGACTCTGTTAAATGGATCAGTTTGGGCAGCCTCCCGCCCCTTCTGGGTATTATGTGGAAAGGATCAACAGAACTGTGAGCTTCCCCAAGTCAGACACAAGACGGAAAGCAGACTTTGCATCTTGCACTGAGAGATTCAGCTCTGCTAGGCTGTTTGGTGAAGGCAGGTCAATCAAGTTCTAATTGATACTCCCACAAGCTGTAATATTCTCTACCAGCAGCTTCGTGCCACTCAGAATGGCAATTTGTTTCCCTCCTTCAAAGACAGCAAAGGAATTCCTTGTCTAATCGTCACAAGCCAAAGCCCCACTGCTCAACGTAATTAAGGCAAACACATCAGCACACAGAGGAAGTGGCATCTAGAGAGATTTGAACTAGAGAGATGAATGATCATTGCAAATGGCAATCAGTAAAACATAGTTTCACTGCACAGCAAGTGTATGTGTTGATAGCTAAGTATACCAGGAGATAGACATTCGTTTTGTTCAGAATCTCTCCAAATATATGATTTGCGAACAGTGATCCTATTGCTCATCACTCACACAACCATGATCTCCTTTCCAATTATTTTTATTGTTGCTACAGCCCATTATTTGAGTTTTCAAAAGGAGTGTACCTTTTCAAATAGTACTTCATCCTTTCTTTATCAACATGTCTTTAGAACTGGTAAAAATTTTGCTGAACAAGTTTTTTGATCCAAAAATGGTCTTTTAAAAATAATAAAAAAAAGTCAAGGCTATTGAAATATTCAATTTTCATGTAATTTTCAATTATATTTTTATCAGAATAGGATCAATTGGAATCCATAGCAACATATTTTTTTAATCAAAAACTATGTTTTCTCATTGAAACCTGAGTTTTCAGTCAATGAAAAATTCAGAAATGATTTCATAAAAATGTCGGTAAAAGTTTCACTGAAAAATTCCCAAAACAGGAGATGGGGTCACTTTGAACTCTGCAAAATGGAAACACGCTTGAATGTTTTTGTGCAATTTTCCCCCATTTTTCAACCAGCTATATATGCATCTAGCCCTTTCCTTTAATCTTGCTCATGTACAATCATAAAGAACATTACCCCTACCCTGAAATGGGGCTGAAGTTAGGGGATGGGTTGAGGCCAAGACATGGAACTCAACATGTTGAACGCAATAGGAGTTTAGATCTGGATCCATATCTGAACTTTATTGAAGTCAATGGGATTAGTCAGCAAGTAAAATCTACTGATGTGAGCAAAAGTTTGCTGGGCCAGTGGGTTCTCCCGTCTTACAGCTCAGCCTTTCACTAATAAGTCTGTGTCTGGTTTCCAGGCAGAATATGAAAGCGTTGTGTGTTAACAGTTCCCTGTCTCTTCCGTGGACTTCTGTCTGAATTCGCCCACCCTAACAGAGGCAAGGGTTCCCAAGCTGGAGAGCTTGGAGATGCTACAGTGAGGGGTGCAACCGACAGATGCAGTAAGTTCAGTTCTGCAGGTGCAGCCTCACTGTCACTTTGTATAATTCAAAAAGAAAAGGAGTACTTGTGGCACCTTAGAGACTAACCAATTTATTTGAGCATGAGCTTTCGTGAGCTACAGCTCACTTCATCATAATTGTAATCACTCCCCCGACTTCTCTGTAATGCCCCTTTGGAAGACATGAAATAAGACACTGTTTAACCACAGTCATCTTTCATCGCCACCATAGAAGATGTCTCTCTCAAATCTGAAAAGAACAGCAAAGCTGGATAAAAACAGTTTACAACCAGAGAAGATGGAAAACTCAGTTTTTAAAAGAATGACCTTCAGCTACTGCAGTGTTTAAATGGGATTTGAATGGGAGAAAAGTGCTCAGTAAATTCAAAGCGACCAAGCTTGACAGAGGCAGAGAGACAGCTGGTCTGTTTCTTTACTTCCCTCTGCCTTTAAAATGATCCTTGGTGTTGTAAACTGTTATTTACATCCTCTAGTCTATTTCATTTGTGAGTTGCTTATGGAAGGAGATGATATTGCCCTGCTTTCACCTGCCCCCCTCCCCTTGCTCCCTGACAAAAGCTCTGAATTACCTTCCTAATCCTCCTGGCAGCCTTTGATGCCTGGAATCCATCATTGCAAGAATGGGCTTCAGGAAATAAATTCCTACCAGCAAAGCCTGCTGAGCCCCACCAATTGAGAGGAAGGGCACTGAGAACCTGATCCAAAGACACTGGTCATGCTACTGGATCCTGAACATGAACCATCATAAACATAATTACATAGTTAATGCGTAATAACAAAGCTTATTTCAGGATAAAGACGGGGCCGCTCCCTTGCAAGCAACAGGAATTACTGCACAGTCACTCCTCCTGTTACTACAATGTCTCCTGAGTCCAGGGCAATCAAGTCAGCTTCTGGCTGTGTGATCCCTTTTATTTATCCCTGTTCAGATTCTTCTCCTCCCCCGCCCCATTGTCCTCTCACAACATGCATGCAACTGGAGCTAAAGACATTTTCTTTCATCTGAGAGGGCACAACAAGCAGTTACATCAATATTGGGGGCTGGCATCATTCTGAGATGCCGTTAAAAGGCACAGGACATTTCTTAGCAACTGCCTTTCACAGAAGACTTTTTTTTAAAAAAATTCTGTTAAAACTGGCACCCATAAGGATTTATGTGGGTCGAGCAGGTCACATCATCTGAGCTGCCCAGAAGCCACTATAGTTCACTTACTCTCTGAATTCCCTTCACTCAAGTTTCCTATATGTCACCAAAGGATAAGAATAGGGCAGCCATGTTTTGGGGTGGGGGAGGGAGGCGGGAGTAGGCTAGGGACTCTAGGATATGGTTACTTTGATGAGGGTCTGCACACTGCAGTGTGGACACCAGAGCCCTAGGTTTCAGCACAAGTTAGAAAAAACTTAACACCGGGTTAAAACACAATGTAGGTGCTCAAACCTAGGGTACCCTAACACACGTCAGCTGACTCAAGTCCCACTAACTCTGGGCTTACATTGTAGTGTAGACATCCCCTTAGAGGTGCACAGGGGTGGTGTTTAGTTCTTCCAGATTGCTGGGTGGGTGCTTGAGCTGGTTCTGTTTTGTTCTGTTAAGAGAAACCCCTAGATATTGAACCTGACCCTTGTTACTGCTGAAACCACCTGGCAGAAGGGTTACAAGTCATCTATGAAGTCTAAGGGGAAAGCAGGCGGCTAAGCACCTCATAAGCATGGTGAGAATCAGATGTAAATCTAAGTCGTCTCACACATGCCCATTCTCTGGCCATGTCCCACCCGTCTTTAAACCTGATCTCTTGAAAGTACAGGAGTAGGAACCCTAGGGAGTTGAGACTCACTCCCACTAAATGCAGAGGAGATGCCTCACGCTTCTCTGACTTGTATCCACATATAGCCTCCATTCACATTGGCCAAGACACACGCATTAAGCTCTCTGTTGAGCATAGCACAAGGCTTGTGGGATCAAAGCCAGAAACTACAGAGAGCAGCAGTTGGAGGGCTCACAGTGACACTATACAAGAATTTAGGGCAGGAAGTGAAGGAGAATGCAGTATTCAACTGAAAATGCAGTGGTATTTTCAAAGCACTGCACAAAATACCGCCTACAACCTTGCCTGTGAGACCGGTCAGCGACACTATCCCTGTTTTACAGACAGGGATACCGAGATACAAAGCAGGGTAGTGACTTGCCCATGGTCCTACAGTGAAAGAGCTGGGATTAAAATTCAGAAACCCATATTCAGTCCAGTAGACCACACAGCTTCTCTCTCTAAACCTTCAAAAAGCTGAGCCATGGTAGCTTGCCTCCTGCAACTTTGCTGCTTTCCATCTTTGCCCTTGACTGTCCCATCAATCTTCTCGCCATCAAATCCACTGTCACCTGTCAACACCCCCTGCTCGTCCAATAGATTAAGCTCTTCCAAGAGGAGGAAAAATATATTAAAGGAATAATAGTAATAATGCTGATAACAATAAAGAGTCTCAGAAATATATATTTCCTGCTCCTTCCTCCCTCCCTGTCTCCCCGCATTCGACAGTCACCCAGTGATAGCAGCATTAATCATTAGGGCAGCAGCTGGGAGATAAAGACCAATCAGAATTTTCCTGTGCGTTATGGTGTGTGTATGCACATGTTTGGGTGGGAGGTGGGAGACAGCAGCAGAATAATCTGTCATTTTATATATCTATACTGCGGGAGTCGATCAGGACTGGTTTCCCATTGTTATTGCGGATTAAAATCACTCCTGTCCTTCTGCTCACCTAGGAGGTCACCTTTCATAAAAGGGGATAAATATTATGACAAGTTAAATCTTACCTAGTTTGTATTTATTTATATATGTTCTCAATCTGCCGTATGGGTAGGAGGTCTCATGTACGTGGGAAGGGAGAGACAGATAGCACCATGGTTTTTTTCCTCTCTGCCAGGACTGGTTGCCAGAAGCTTCAAGGATGTCATCCCCTCTGTGATAAGGTCTGCTGGTTGTATGGGAACTGAACTGCCTGAGGATCCTGCAGGGGCTTGGATGACCCTAGGGGAGGTGTCTGTCAGCACAGGCAAGCCTGATTCAGTCATAGCTGAAGCAGAAGGAGCTGTGGGGCCTCAGCCCTCCCCACTGAAAACAGGTCTTGTATTTTGATAAGTCTGGGCCAGTTTGGATAAAAGTCTTTCTCTTCTCAGATCTGGAGCATGGTGGCAGGAGCTTTTGCTTCAGATCTGAGTGTTATGGTCCCTCAGCTACACTTCTTCCAAAGAGGGGGCTGGGCGTAAGACTTTGAGTAGAAGGGTTGCAAAACAGTGCAGGTAAAAAGAAAAGGAGTACTTGTGGCATCTTAGAGACTAACCAATTTATCTGAGCATAAGCTTTCGTGAGCTACAGCTCACTTCATCGGATGCATACTGTGGAAAGTGTAGAAGATCTTTTATACACACAAAGCATGAAAAAATATCTCCCCCCACCTCACTCTCCTGCTGGCAATAGCTTATCTAAAGCGATCACTCTCCTTACAACGTGTATGATAATCAAGTTGGACCATTTCCAGCACAAATCCAGGTTTTCTCACCTCCCCCCCCCCCACACAAACCCACTCTCCTGCTGGTAATAGCTTATCTAAAGTGACCACTCTCCTTACAATGTGTATGATAATCAAGGTGGGCCATTTCCAGCACAAATCCAGGGTTTAACAAGAACATCGGGGGGGGGGGGGTTAGGAAAAAACAAGGGGAAATAGGGGTTACCTTGCATAATGACTTAGCCACTCCCAGTCTCTATTCAAGCCTAAGTTAATTGTATTCAATTTGCAAATGAATTCCAATTCAACAGTTTCTCGCTGGAGTCTGGATTTGAAGTTTTTTTGTTTTAAGATAGAGACCTTCATGTCTGTAATCGCGTGAGCAGAGAGATTGAAGTGTTCTCCGACTGGTTTATGAATGTTATAATTCTTGACATCTGATTTGTGTCCATTTATTCTTTTATGTAGAGACTGTCCGGTCTGACCAGTGTACTTGGCAGAGGGGCATTGCTGGCACATGATGGCATATATCACATTGGTGGATGTGCAGGTGAATGAGCCTCTGATAGTGTGGCTGATGTGATTAGGCCCTGTGATGGTGTCCCCTGAATAGATATATGGGCACAGTTGGCAACAGGCGATACAACCACATTTGGTCCAATCCCTCAGACAGAGACAAACACCTACAAGATCTCTATCAAGCATTCTTACAACTACAATACCCACCTGCGGAAATGAAGAAACAGATTGATAGAGCCAGAAGAGTTCCCAGAAGTCACCTACTACAGGACAGGCCTAACAAAGAAAATAACAGAACACCACTAGCCGTCATCTTCAGCCCCCAACTAAAACCTCTCCAAAGCATTATTAAGGATCTACAACCTATCCTGAAGGATGACCCAACACTCTCACAAATCTTGGGAGACAGGCCAGTCCTTGCCTACAGACAGCCCCCCAACCTGAAGCTAATACTCACCAGCAACCACATACCACACAACAGAACCACTAACCCAGGAACCTATCCTTGCAACAAAGCCTGTTGCCAACTGTGCCCACATATCTATTCAGGGAACACCATCACAGGGCCTAATAACATCAGCCACACTATCAGAGGCTCGTTCACCTGCACATCCACCAATGTGATATATGCCATCATGTGCCAGCAATGCCCCTCTGCCATGTACATTGGTCAAACTGGACAGTCTCTACGTAAAAGAATAAATGGACACAAATCAGATGTCAAGAATTATAACATTCATAAACCAGTCGGAGAACACTTCAATCTCTCTGGTCACGCGATTACAGACATGAAAGTTGCGATATTACAACAAAAAAACTTCAAAACCAGACTCCAGCGAGAGACTGTGGAATTGGAATTAATTTGCAAATTGGATACAATTATCTTAGGCTTGAATAGAGACTGGGAGTGGCTAAGTCATTATGCAAGGTAACCTATTTCCCCTTGTTTTTTCCAAACCCCCGCCCCCCCCCCCCCCAGACGTTCTTGTTAAACCCTGGATTTGTGCTGGAAATGGCCCACCTTGATTATCATACACACTGTAAGGAGAGTGATCACTTTAGATAAGCTATTACCTAATTAGATAAGCAGGAGAGTGGGATGGGAGGAGGTATTGTTTCATGGTCTCTGTGTGTATATAATGTCTTCTACACTTTCCACAGTATGCATCCGATGAAGTGAGCTGTAGCTCACGAAAGCTTATGCTCAAATAAATTGGTTAGTCTCTAAGGTGCCACAGGTCCTCCTTTTCTTTTTGCGAATACAGACTAACACGGCTGTTACTCTGAAACCAGTGCAGGTAAAGAATCTCCCGCACCTGCAGTCTCTCCAAAACACAGCTGCTAAAAGCACCTTCCTCCTACCATGCCCGGCCATGTCACACCTCATCTCTCAGGCTTTCTACTCACTCACTCTCTCTTCCCACATGAAATGCAGCCCCCCATTTGCAGATACAAGACCCTTTGGGGTCTCATCCTTGCCTGCTTCTCAGCACTTCTTCTCCCATCTTGCTCTCTGCACTCCACTCAATAATACGAGTGCTCCCATCTTTGCCTTATTCTACCCTCCACTTCATGATTTCACCTGTGCTGCCAGCATGTCTGGAGGTGGCCCTTGCTTTGCCCACAAAGTTCTCCGTCTCTCTCCAGAGCAACTTCTTCAGGCAATTCTATTCAAATCTGAAAGACAGCAACACTTGCCACACAGCCCCCTTTAGCCCCAGTACTGGGCACTGCAGGCCGCACTGACACAGATGGAAGATCGCCCCCTGCCAGTTACTTTAAAGGTGAACACCTGCCAGACCAGACTGAGAGAAGATGCATTTCACTTGCTCCAAAAAAGTGACCTGAACACTGAAGGGAAACATTCACATCCTGCTCAGTACATGGATGGTTGGAATCCATGGCCTGACCCTTTGGGCTCTACTTTTCCATGGAAATGGTGTCAAAATAAATACATATTTCGTGGGGAGGGGGATACAAATAATTCATGATCCCCTATGAACAGCATCCCATGTATAGCATCCCACCTACTTGTAGAATATGCTAATGAGAAGAGAAAGGGTTGGTTGTAAACAGGTCGGTGTGTCAGGTCTCATCAAGCCACTTTCACTGATCACCAACAGCAACAAGAGCTTACTGCGGCAGCTGTGGCTCACAACTCACTGACATCTCATCTCACAGATGAAAAAGAAACTGGTGGGAACCTTTATGTTTGTGTTAACTAACCGCACCATTTCTCTAAAGAAACCCCAAGGCATTAATTAAATGGTTTCAGAAAGCAGGGTTGTCATAACAGCTTGGACGGGTTTCTAATTTCCATGCCATCATCCCAATGTGAGCCGGGAATAGTAAGAGACATATTCCCACCTCTCAGCCAGTCTTGTAACAAAACAAAATGGAAATATCTGCCCTGTACGTCTGCAGCTCCCAGCCATTTCCCTGTGGTGTATAAATACCAAAGAGAGCACGTGTGCATTAAGAAAAATGTGAGCCAATCCTCTGACTATATCTGAGCTGTAATCATCAATTCTACTTTATTTATTTCTAAGCAGACATTTACTCCAAATTATCTTTTGTTGTATCCTGTCATTGTACAGCTGTCTTGGAAAAACAAAACTTTATTTCTATTCATTTAGCATGGCCAGTAATGAAATCTGTGCCAGTTTACAATATCTAGCTATCATATCTATTTACATACAAGCCAAATTTTGAAAGTAGTCTCCCAAGTTGCACCCACATGGTTTACAAGTGCTCCTGTCTGCAAGTGCAAATACCAGATGCCTTTGAGTGCACAAATATAGAAATTCAGGCCCACATAAGGGTGCACACTGACTGGAGTTTAGGATGTTTCTTGGGTAATTTGACCCTGCATATCTATGGTACCTACAGATTTATCTTTTGACGGTAGGTCTATTGCATCCACACAAAGTATCTGTTTATTAGAACTGGTCAGAAAACAGAGGTGGCAGTGGGGAGAGGTTTCCACTGAAAGTGTTGATTTAAAAAAAAAAATAAAAAAATTGTGGCCCAAAACTGAAAAATTCCCAGCCAGAAAAGTTTCAAAAAATGAAAAATGTAGATAGTTCATGTTTTCATACACCGCACCAAATTGTGCCCTCAATTACACATTCCAGGGGTGTCACTGAGAACAGAATTTAGTAAAAGCCAAAGTAAAGCTCAAGCGCTGTTGCCAGTCCCAATGTCTGCTCAGATCTGCCGCTTTATGAGAGTTGGAGATGTTCATGTCTGGCCCCTGTAGCTGGAAGTGCTCAGGCCCTTGACTCAATATTTGATCAACGAAGTTCTCAAGAAAATATAGATTCCAACAAAACTCACAGATGCTAAGTGAGCGAAGAGAGTCAGCACTCGCACCTTTCAGTGCTGCCACCTGAATGCACACTATCCAAAGACTGAGCGAGAGCTATTTACTGAGAAACACTGCACAGCAATTTGTGAGATCCACGCTATGCTCTGACCATTCACTCAGTAATTCCACTGGAATCATGATACTCCATGGACTCCACTCATAGCAGACATTGATCATTCCAATAAGTGCTCAGTAACAAACTTTAGATAGGGTAGGTAGGTAGGAAGACAGACAGAACTGGTTGCCATATGCAACCCATTTCTGTGTTAGTGCTATGGCTCCTCGTACAAACAGAGCCTGGATTCAGTTTCTCTAGGATCAGGTCTGGTCAGTAGTTGGATGGTGGACCTCCAAATTTAACCCAGAAAATACTAATGGTTCAATAAGTAGCAATTTGTTTGCGTATTCACCCCATACGTCACCATGCCATAATAAGTGCTGCACTCCTGAAAGTGCCATCTTTTAGAGCAGATGTCAGAATGAGATCCTGACCTCTTAAAAAAAATCTGATGGCACTTTAGGAATGTTAATCTGAATGTTCTGTCCATAACATGGAAAATATTATATTCTACCTCTCTCAATTCACTACTCAGTCTAAACTGGGAAGTGTTTTTATTCATTTTCTGTCCTAAGCATTATTGCGTATCATTGCTGTTTACTATTAGCAGCTGCCACATTCCACCCCAGAGCTGGTGCCATTCAGTAGTGCATGAAGCTATTCCTGCACAAGGTATCTGGTTATCGTTTGGTATTATTATATTAGTCGCTTGTTAATCCATACAGAAAAGTGGCTTGCATGGAAACTTTCTGGATTATCGGCTCCTAACTGCTGCCTTCCTTCTCTGCCCCAAACCCCTCAGCATCTGGCCTAGTTGGAGCAGTTATCAGCTAGAGTGAGTAAACAAGGCTTGGTGGGCTGTTCTGCATCCATGCAATAAGTCTATCCCTTTACTCCAGGAGGACATAGGAGAGAAAGGGAAGGTTCCATCACTGAAATAGGACAAGTTTCGGAAGCTTTAGTCTTTTTGCATTGAAAAAAAAAGTCGAGGAAAGAGAAGGAAAGCAGGGATAAAAACAAGCTGCCTAATTTCCTGCAGTACAAATAGGCCAGTGAAGTCAGTCTTTAAAGTGCAGCCCCACCAAGCTCTTTATTCATTAGAGACTCATAACAAGCGAAGAGGAAATTAGAGGCCAATTTCCTTCCCCCAAAATTATTATCTAAGAGGACAAAAGAAAGTAGTACCTATGCTAAAGCAAAAAGGAGACAAATGTATTTTTCCCAGCTGACAGTTAAAGTCTAATTAGACTGACAAATCTTCTGTGCTTTTCTCTTTTGCGAGCTGTATGAGGCAAGATTCAGCCCCAGAGCCACACATTATGGAAGGACGTTAATCAAGATTAAAGGAGCACTGAACCTAAAGAAAATGTTCCTAAGAGGCTGTGTAGACTAGTGGTTAGAGTAAAAGACTATGCTCCAGAGAGGCCCTTTGCTGAGCCAGTGCAGATGGACTCTTGACATGTATAATGGACATTATACATCTTCCTCCCCCTGCTTTGCATTGTTTATATAGAACTTTCTGCAAGCACCTTCCAGTATTATATGTTATTTGTTGGCATTCTCTGGCACTCAGCACCATTCTTGAAAGCTCGCACAAACAATTAATTTAGTCTCCCAGCTATTCCTGCGAGGCAGGAGAGTCTCGTTATTCTCATTTTAAAAATAGGGAAACCGAGACACAGAGACTTGCACCGGTCATACAGTATGTCTGCAGCAGAGCACAGACTTCTTGATTCCTTGTATATAATATGCCTTAATAACAAGGCAATACTTTCTCCTTATTACGAATGATGTAATCTTTACTCACATACGTATTTTTTCTTACTATCTGTATCCATGGAACTACACCTGAGGCAGGGTTGAGACAGACCAATCCAGGTGATACCATTTTTCTCCTTACACTTAGATCTAAATGGTCACTAAACACACTGTGTTTATTGGTCCTGGGTAAGTGTTCCATGGAGTCCAATCCTGAGATCCTTACCCAGTACTTGACTTCAAAAGGACTTTTGCCCGAGTAAGGACTTTAGGGCTGGTCTTACTAGTGATTCTAGACCTGTCCTGGATGGAACACACAGACCAGGGTCACATAGTGAAGGTCTTCTCCGATGTTGTTTGAAGTGGCAACTCACTCAATAAGCCCCAAGCTGGTAACTATCAGTTTATAGTAGCCAGGTTGGCAGCAAAAGCCAGGAAAATGAAGGCCACCTCTAGCTAAGCACATTTTCAGACAGAATAGAAATCTCTCAAATCCACAGAGTTCTTTCATGTAAACTCCAGCCCTTTCCAAAATTAGGTAGGGAGGTCGGTGGGGTTCAAAGACTTCAACACTAGAAACAAGACTTCTAACTAAGAACATACCTTCTAGAAATAATGTGCCTCCTGACATGAGACAATGTCATGACACTCTCATAAAAATAGTCTGCACTCCAAGCGACTCACCTTAAGCAAGAGACAGCTGCTTGCCTCTCTGCCCTTTGTGGTAGCGCGGGGAAGCGGCGCTCCCAGAGAGGATATTATTAATATAGGAGGGCCTAGTGTGTCAGGGCCCTGCAGTCTGCAAGTGTAATTTAATATAACACACGTCACTTCTAAACAGACCTGTGCTTGAACGCAGTGCAAAACCTGTGTGTGAAAAGGTCAAAACAGCATTTGGACTCAGGATCGCCAGACACAGCTTAGTTATCTGGATAGAAAAATCCTGTATTAACTGCTTTGAAACAAATAAAGAAACAAAACTCCTTTCCCCAGCTCTGGTTTTCAATTAGCAGGAAAGCACAATTCTGGGAGGTGAAATACATCTTCCTTCAAAGCTCCATTGTAATGGACAAGGGTCATTGCATTTCTTAGTAGCATTAAGTATAGACTCGCCAATGCATTCTGGGCACACATCTCAACTGTTCCTCACTACAGACCCGCACTGTCCTCTCTATCCCACACTCATCTCACATCCACTGACATAAATTATTGACATCAAAAATGCTTAATCATAAAGGTGAAGTTATAGACATCACTGATGCTAAAAGAAATCTTTCACACATGATGCTTCCAGTAACATGATTTTCCCATGTCAATCATGTTGGCTACTGATTCCACATTGTATTCCATGCCTGGCCCTTTACGGATTGAGAAGTGTGACTGTGGGTCTCTCACTCTCTCTGTAGTTTTAAAGATCTTTCCAGATTTCCTAGGCCCTTTAGATGAACCACACATGAAAACGCTTGTAGTCATACTCTAAGTAATTGAGGAAAGGGACCATCTAGGTGTGGCATTAGGAGTAGATGATATCTTAGCAACTGTCAAGCCCCTATATACTACATGGCAAGTTGGACTTAAATACTGCCACAAGTTCCTTGGATTTGGCAGCGCTCTATGTTAGACTGGAAATTCTGCAGCAGCTTCAGATACATTGTGAAATGAAGGTTTTTCAGTTACTTAAATAGGAAAATGAATACTACAATCAGGACAGAAGCCCCATACCTAATAGCAAGTGTAGCAACTTTGTAGCTATCTTAGTTTTTATACTGGGCTTGTCAATGTAGTACCTCAGTGCTAATGTGTTCTCTCAGGTGGCTCTATCTTACCCTAGTTGAAGAATGAATTTGCTTTCTTAGATCTTTTCCATCTCTTGTCTCTGTGGTTGTTCGTGGTGCTGCCAAATTTGCCAGCACTAATGATGAGACTTGTGAGTCATAATTACCACAAGGCATCCGAAAACCACAGCTGGAGCTGCTGAAAACTACAGCTGGAGATGCGGCCCAAGTAGAAGAGGAGTATTTCTCCCCACCCTTGCCACACAAATAACACAACTTAAGCTGACAGAACCAAACAACTCTGCCCAAAGTGGGGAAAAGGAGAGCCATCTTGTGCCATGATAGCAATAAACTGGCCTGCTCCTGAATGTAATAGAAGTACATATTGACTTTTATCTTCCTTTCAGTGGGTTGAGTGAAGTGTCAAGAGTTATTGCTTTAATAACAGCAAAGATGAGGCCATTTGTTGTGGTACGTGTGTACCCAGGAAATCACTGCTTTAACCATCTTTTAGAGGCATTTCCACACTTTATTAAATCTCCTTGATGCCTTTTCAGCACACAGTGGTCTCAACTGGCCTAGTGAACTGTGGTGTAGATTAGGCAGGCAGCTTTCTGGGATATTTCTCCTTCAAGTGGGGTAGGATCGTTTCCATCTCTGCTCAACTCACATAAAGTCCAATTCTGACCTCAGTTATGCTGATGTAAATCTGTATAATTCAACTGAGGTCCATAAATTATGGCAGATCTCCACTGGAGCACAGTAACTGAGCACAGACGTTACTCTCCTGGACATGAAATCATACAAAGCCTTCCTTTAAAATTAGAGCTAGACACAGAGAAGAGAGAGTCCTAATTCCTTCACAATTTACAACAAACATCAACTAGACTTGGGATAATTTCCCCTCATGTAGTTGAGACTTTATATTTCATGCACCAGTGTTTGAGGCTAATAACTCAATTAATCCACCAACCTGCTGCTGCCTGGATTTCTAGAATGCCAAGGGGGCCGGTACAGTGTTAAGCCTGAGCTTGGGTTTAATCACTTTTAATTGAATAGGAGTAAATGCCACTGCAAAGATAATACTTCCAGCATAGGTAAGTAGATGATTTTCATGTTTTCTCATCATACATGACCAAGATTAGATGAAAAATTAAGAGAATGAAAATATAGACGAAAGAATAACCAGTCATTGATTAAACCTTCTGAATCAGTTAGAGAAAGCAGGGGATATTATATCACCAGTTCCAACAGCCCTGGATTTCATTAAACCTGCATTTCCCAAAACCCACCAACATTAATGCCCAAGGAAAGCTGTCTCAAAGAAGCAGGTGTAATCAGTGTAGGATATTATCTGTTTGGACAATAACACACCTACCTCACTCCTTTCGCTAATCAAACACTCTCGTTAAAATCACGGGCCAGATTCTTAGCCAGTGTAAATTGGTTTTGCACAGCTGAAGTCAATGGAAATATGTTATTTTCATCTGCTGTGGGTCTGGCCCCATATATAGTATAAAGCTAAATTCCCTTACCTGTGTTATTAACATCATCATAGATGACTGAAAGAATTCATAAAAATCTAATTCACTTTTCAACATCAGTGTTGGTTGTTTACATTTTACCGTTTACTCAGTGTAGAGTCAGACCATGAGCAAACAAGACTGTTCATCAGTTTCTAATCCATTCCACACTCAGGCTCTGACACAAGAACAAAATTGCTGCAATTTTTTGGGTTACAAACACTACATCAGGACAGTTAAATCTGAACAAAAAACAGTTTCCAGTGGATTTTTTTAAACTCAAATTTTATGAGAAAGGATTCTGTTGGTCACGGAGTTTAGAAAAGCTTGTTTCTACAACACCTAAATTCTGCAGGAAATTGATCTGACAGTGCCCCTTTCACATTATCTAATAGAATGCTGTAAGATTAGCATGAATGTCTCACTCTGAATGCTATAATCATTTGCTTTTTTCCACATTAAGAACTTCACCATTGCAGCAATACCTATGGCAATAATAATAAACAATAATCTATTCACATCCCATTAGGCTTTTGAAATTCCTTTAAGTGTAATTTTTTTCCCCACACATCAACTTGGAGACAACATGGCCCAAATCATATTCTCATCTACACTGCTGCAGCGTCGCTGGTATAAATAGAGTTGCACCAGTCTGACAGTAGAATTTGTACTCACTGTTACATGATACCCAGTAATAATTCAGAAGTTTCTGTTAGTTCACCAAAGCAGAAAGGAGCCCATTTCTGTGTTGGTTTTTACTCTGTACAACCTCATGAAAGTCAACAGAGTTATATGGCCTATAACTCAGTGCAGAATTTGGTCCAAGGGGCTTAACTAACAGGTTAAGTAAACAAGGACATATAAATAAAAATCTGATCAAATGGCTCACCTGGATGCTGGGTGGGGAGCGGTTTTTTCGGGTAGTTGTGGTGGCCATGGTTGTGGTGGTTTCCATGACTGTGGTAGACATTTCTGGTGGCATGGAGGTTGTGGGTGTTGTTCCAAGGATGGACGGGACTTCTCCAACCAGCCGGACACTTCCGTTGATTTTAATATTGGGGTTGTTCTCTGCTGCCATGTTCAGCACTTTCAAGCCATTGTAATAGAGACCGGAGAGCTGGCCTTGGAAGGGACGCCCTCTGTCCTTCCCTCCAATGGCTATTTGCGCCTGGGTGTTGAAGATCGTTAACTGTCGTCCTAGTGAAGGGGGGTGAATAAATTATTGCCAGACATTTCCCCCCTTCTTTACTATATAATGAGTCCTGGCCAGAGTGGACTGAATATAAGAGCAGGTTCCCCAGTGGCAGTGGTGGAGGCTGTTGGGTGGAAATGCAGTGCTTCAAATTTCTGTCTCAGACTCATTAATAGTAGAGATGGGCCTGAACACTGGCTCTAGAACCTCTCACTCTCACCTCCATACATGCAACTAAACTCTGGGGAAGTTTGGACCCAAACATAGATCTGGATCCAAACTTTGAGACGTTGGCCCATCTTTCATTACAAGCAGTGTTTTAATCTGGTTAGTCTCCTCTAGTAGCTTTTGGAGACTGCAAACCAACCCAGATGATAAAATCTCTCTAGGCTTAGCCCAATATATATATACATACATATATCTTTGATCCCTGAATGGTCAATGGGAAGGAGACCTGTGAACAGACAGGAAAGGGTAAGATACAGAGATGCTCTAAGAGAAGCTGATCTTTGGACTGCATGGGCAATTTAGAATAGCTGAATGCAAGAGTCTGGGTCTGGAATATAGTTATCAGGAATCTAAAAGTTGGAAACACCAAACATGGACATTTCTGGTGCTATGAAAGAGCAAAGTTCTTTAAATAGTGAACAATATAGTAATTAAGGTGATTAATCCTCACAACTCCCCTGTGAGGTAGCTCAGTCTTAATCCCATTTTTATAGATGGTGAAGTTCAGGCCTAGATGGGTTAAGTGACTTGCCCAAGGTCACACAAGGTGCGTCAGGTATGGATTTCATATCATGTTTACAGAAGGAATGTACCTATTCAGAATGGACCCTAGAAGCAGCTGCCAATTCTCCTAATCCCACAGACCATTCAAGTGACGTCCAGACAAAATTGATTCATAAATATGGTGCACTTTTCCATTCTGCACTGGGTTGACTAAATTAAAGCCATGATTGTTCTGTCCAGTGCAAACAAAAGGTTTATGTCATGTCACTCTCTGTGTGAGGTTTGGGGGCATGCCAATGGAATCTGCTGAATTAACAGGGAACCAGACTGGCCAGAGCTCAGGAGGGTATCAAAGTAGAGTCAAATCAATTATTACTGGATTGTTCAATTACGTTTTCCCTCCACCACCCCTTTCTTACAATGATATGTGCACACATCCCCATCCCTTCCTTCTTCCCTCTCTCACTCACCACTTTCTTTCTCTAGTCCAACCTGATAAGTGCAGAATGTAGTAGAGCATAGCCTATATCCCACTGTTCATTCCTTCAAAGCCAGTGGTTAAAGTAGATCAAAATAGGAGGGGGAGCTCACCAATTTTGGTGGTCGTCGTGACGGGTCTTGAAGTCAAGTGGTGATGCGGTGTTGCATCATCTTATGGTGACGGGATGGACCATGGGGAAGAGAATGGGGACAAGAGAAGAAATGTATCTGAAAGGAGTTCCTGCCCTCAAGGAGGTGCGCTAGCCAGCCAAGCAAAAGTGTATGTGTATGTGTAATGTATGGAGTTGTGGGGGCAGGGTGCACATCCCTAGTGCTCCCCACCCCCATACCTACAAATATCAACATTTAGACTTGACCAGAATGGAGGATCTGTACTGATGTAAAATAAAAAAAATAAAAATGGAGGAAGCACTGCGTCTTTCCCCTGGAAAATGTTGAAATACCTGATGCATTTTCCTGCATTTCAGGAGATTTTAACTTACCAGAGGCAAGTTATGTTCCATTAAAACATCAACAAACATGCACCAAAACCACAGGCCCCCACAGTGTAAAACCAAAGTAGCTTATCCCCTCTCCTATCTCAAAGCATACTGGGTTCCCGTGAGCATCTCCTATCAAAATGCAGCTCTCTCAAGCCCCCTCTTTGTTTTCAAACACTCCCCTGAGATCTAGTACAAACAATAATGCACATTTCGGCATCAAAAGACAGGGTACAACAGTTTATATTCTTGTGACTTACTGCATCCCTTGAGTTTTCTTTTCTTCCTTATTTTATGTCACTCCACTCGTTCCATTAGTGTTTCAGTTTCCCTGTGATTACCTGTTCCTTCCTTGTTCAATCTATCACTCTGCTCTGCATCCCTTCTCCTCTCTCTCATATTCTCTCAATTTCTCATTATGTTCCCTCCTATGCTGCCCTTTCCTTTCCTCCCTCCCCACCAGGGCCGGTGCAACCACTAGGTGAACTAGGCAGTTGCCTAGGGCGCCACGTGGTTGGGGGCGCCAAAAAGCGGTGCCCCGGATCGGCAGGGAGGAGCCGCCTTCCAGAGGCACCGGAGAGCCAGAATGTCGGCTTGTGAGCCCCAGCCATGGAGGAGCTGGCGTGGTGCAGGCGGGCAGCAGCCCTGCAAAGGCAGTGGTGCCGCTAGCGGGGAGCAGCCACGCCCCCCGCTCCTCCTGCCCAGGCTGCGGCCCTTTGCCCTCCTCCTCCCGGGGGCTCCTGTAGGCTGCAGCAGATGCATGCGGACGGCAGCCCCCCGTGTGTCCCCCGGCTTCCCCCTCACAACACTCGGCTTCTGCGGCTCCCGGGCGTGTGAGCTGCCACCGCCCCTCCCGCTGCCTCAGCTCTCTGCGGGGGAGGGGCTGGGTGCACGGCAGCCTGGCAGCATGTTTTGCCTCCACGTGGAGCCAGCCTCTGACTGGCATGGGCATGGTAAGGGGAGTCCCGGCCAGGAGGCAATCAGGGAACAGGGGGAAGGTTGGATGGGTCAGGAGTTCTGGGGGGGCTGTGGAGAGGGATCGGAGCAGTCAGGGGACAGGGAGCAGGGGGGTTAGATGGGTTGGGAGTTCTGGGGGTCCTGTCAGGGGGCAGGGAGTGGTTGGATAGGGCATGGGAGTCCCGGGGGTCTGTCTGGGGGTGGGGGGGTGGATAAGGGTTGGGGCTGTCAGGGGACAAAGAACAGGGAGGCTTAGCTAGGGGGGTTGTTCTGGGGGGCAGTTGGGGCAAGGGTCCCAGGAGGGGGCAGTCAGGGGACAAGGAGCGGGAGAGGGGGTTGGGAGTTCTGAGGGGGGCAGTCAGGGGGTGGGAAGTGGGAGGGAGTGGATGGGGCAGGGCTCTCCCCCCATCCTCTTTTTTGATTGTTGAAATATGGTAACCCTAGGTGAGGGTGGAGGTGGGGGGCGCATGGGAGCCAGCCCCCCTGCGCCGCGCCGGCTCCTCCATGGCTGGGGCTTGCCACCACCACAAGCGGAACGCTCTGGCTCTCCGGTGCCTCCGGAAGGTGGCTCCTCCCTGCCGAGCTGCTGCAGTGGCCCAAGCTCGGCAAAGCCAGTGAGTGGACTCGGGGCAGGGGCTGCCGGGGTAGGGTGAGGAGGGCTCGCGGGGGGGGGGGGGTGGGAGGTGGGTACCCTCTGGGGAGTTCAGGGGGCAGGGAGGGGGGAACCTGGTGTGGGGAGCAGCCCCTGGGCACAGCTGGCCCCTGGGGTCTATAAGGGCTCATTGAGATTTGCCCCTCAATGAACCAATGTGCGAGGGCCATGAGATGCAAGTTTCGCCTAGGGCGCAAAATATCATTGCACCTGCCCTGCTCCCCACTCACTTCCATCCTGTGACACCAATGCTTAATTTGTGCCAGGGCTGAGCTCTGGCACCCCTAGGTTTGGCAATTTATAGCCCTGACTCCTCTGGGTTTGCCGCATCAGTTATAAAAGTAAAAAAAATGCTTGAGCCCTAGGCACCTAATTGCTTGAGCCCCAGCACTTGTTTCATTACACATTAAGCACCACATTCTTCCCTTTGCCCTTCCCCTCAGAGTGGAGTGCCTGGAGGGATAAAAGAGATGACAGGGCCATTTTGCTATGCTTGAGATATTGTCCTCCTGTAATGGAGGGAGAGCTGATGAGGGACCAGCTGTTTCCATTTCTAACCCCTTCATACCATGCAGCAGGGAACCAGGGTCTCCTTTTTCCTCTATCAACCTGGAGGGAAGGTAAGGGGGCTGGTGAGAAGGCAGATCTGACTGTAGTAGAGACAGATAGGGGACATCACTTCTCTTATCAGGTGTCGCTGTTTCTTCCCTCAAGTGGTGGAAGACCCAGCCATTTCCTCAGCCAGTCCCCAGCTCTTCCTGCTGTTCCCATTTCAGATTCTCATGCGTGGTGAATCTTTGGTGCCCCCACAAGTGATGAGAGGTAGCTGAGCTCCCCGATCCAGGAAGATGAAGAGAAGTGGAGTGCTCTCTCTATGCTTTTAGTAGAGGAGGGTAGCTGGACTCCCCAATGCTCTCCTTTTACTTTAACCCATGCCCATAACACATCCTTACAACTGTCTAGGATAGCTCCATTTTCTTGTCAGAGACAACGAATCACCACACAAATGTTGACACATATTCTCCCGTCTTCACCACTTCTCAGTTCTCTCTGCCCTCTAATATTCTAGGAACATCTACCACATGGGCATGGCCCCAGGCCAGTAAAGTATAAACTTTATTGTGTTTTTTTTTTTTTTTAATAATGAGCTCTTCTAGTCCAAGAGCTGAACACAATGCATGCAGCTACTACCGAACACAGCACTGGTACTAAAGCTGTGCTTGCTAAAAGGACAATCACTTGTTGGGTTTCTCTATGAAGAGTCATTCCTAACTCATAACTCTGGTGTGAGGTGTCTGTACTTGAATGAGCATAAAGGAAACAAGTGGATGAAATGAATGAAAAATGTCCAAAAGATGAAATATGCAGAATTCCAGAGCCATGCCAGACCTCCCTTCTTCTAGTTTATCTATGGCTTGATTCTGCAATACTTATTCACACTGAGTAGAACTAACTCTCACAAATTGTCCTATTGACTCCAAAGACCTGACTCACCTGAATAAGTGCTACTCAATGTGAGTAAGGGTTGCAGACTTGGATCCTTATTTTCCACCTAGCTCTCGACTTGTTAGGCTTTTCTTATTAATAGGGGTTGCAAAAGTGGCAAATGTATGTTAAAATTTTCAAATTGTTGTGTAAAACTTTGCACAACTCAAGGTTTTATGTCTCAGTGAACAATTTGTTCACTCTCTCATTTTGATTTCTATGCTCACCAAGAAAATTCTTATGAAGAATTTCCCCCTTTCAGTGTCAGTGAAACCTTAGGCAACAGTATCTGTTCCATAACACTAAGTCAGAGTTTGGGGGCATTATTAAAAAGCCTAATTCACAGGAGCAGGAACTGCTCATGCAAGTAGGACCATTCAACTCAATGAGATTACTCATATGAGTAAGAATTATTTTTGTGAGCAAGGATTTGCAGGATCAGTCCTTTTGTCATGGTGCTTATAGCTACTTCTCTTCCTCACCTGGCCAAACCCTTGAACACTAGCAGGCTCAAATGCATTCTGTTGACCAACTCTGGTCTTGTTATCAATATATGCATTGAGAAGATTAAGCCCAGTTCTCCATTCCTTACTCACATGAATAATCCCAGTGAAGTCAGCTGTATTCAGGTGTTACTAGGTCTACTCATGTGAATACAGTTTGTAAGATAGGGTGCTTTTTATTAGATTTTTTAAAATCCAGTTTATAAAACTAAAAATTAAAAACCAATATAAACATGAATACTTTTCTCCCTTTGGTGACACTGGACAGTAGCTTTAACTCTTATAGCAGATGAACATCCAGAAAGGTTCTATATTATATTGTTTCTCCAAGAATGAACTATATGATCATTCTGAATAAAGTAACAGTGCTATCAAATCAGCACCACATCTATGGCAATTTTTAGAAATTCATGCTAATTAAAAATTGTTTAATTTTACCTTATTCATGCCAAGAATTCACATCTGGCAGAGAGCTATTCTATATGCTGTTTCTTTGATCAATCTATCCATCCATCAATTTATCATGCTGTATTTTGATAGCTATTTACCCTTTCACTCATCATCTTTACAAGGGCTTCTGACAAACGGCTTTCTTGATACATTAGGAGATGGATAGATGACTGGGTGGATGACTGAGTGGGTAAATGAATGGACGAGTGGATGGGTGAATGGTTACTTATTAAATCTTTCCACTTAGTGGTAACCATGTTATTTAAAAGGATACATCCATCTTGGCATGGTGGAACAAAACTATATTCTATCGTTGTCACGCTGTCACAGTGCACGATGTCTTTATATCACACCAATTGCCAAGACTCAATTTTCTTTTATGTTAACAAAAACATTATATATCCTTCTAGCACAAACGCCCTATGTCCGGGTTTGCCTGGGTTCTCCGAGACCAACTAGCTTAGACCCCGTTGCCCTTTTGTGATTGTCTTTTAACAAAGCATTGTCATCCACAGAATAGCAAACCCCAGGTCAAAACTTTGGGATGGTTTACAAATGAAAACGCCTTGGCATGCTTAAAAGCTCAGACTTGGAGAAGCAAGGGCATAAAATAAAGGATTCAAAGAAAAACCAAAAGATTAAGTAAACAAAACAAGGACAGGTTTCTCAAGCACATGAGCTGCATCACGGAGTCGGACATGCATCTGTTTTAACAAAAGTGAGGCAATCGTTGTCTTTAGTGTTAAAAGGACTTTATCAATTTGAAATTATTGAAACAAAATTATCCACTTTTTAATGTTAAACTTTAATTTTTTTAATCAGCTCATGCAAATTAACAGGGTAACTCGTTGAGACTCAGTGAGCATTTTCTCAACACTATTATCTCATTCTCTCTTTGTTAGTTGGCTCATATGAAATGTTCAGTAAACCCGGACTGGCTAAGAGATCTATCCACCTTAATTGACCTCCTCCCACTACTCTTAATGGGTTAATATTGCTTTACAAATATTTTTGCTATAGTCACACAATGCACAGGGGGGGCTCCAATCCTGTGTGGTGGGGAATGCTGTCAGGTCTCAGTGAAGTCAATGGGAGCTGAATGTGCACAGCACTTTGCAGGATCAGACCCTTAGCATGAAAATATTTTAATTGCAGTTAGCAAAGTTCCTCTAGTCCCCAACACTATTCAGGCTGGTGAGAGCAATTCGCTAAACCCCTGAGATAAGGAAGTGCAAAATTCCTAAAGGGTATTTATCCATCTTACAGTATATTGCTTTTCTTCTTTGGAGTATTTTGGTAAAATCTGTAGTCTGAATCAACACAGAAAATGCTAGATTTGAGTCCAACCATCACCCCCTTTTATCAGCAGGAATTTCTTTAAAGGAAACCAGAGAAGATTTTGTTCTGCTTTTCCTAAACTTCAGGGCATTTCGACTGTTATAAGTTATTTTTAGCATCACATTTAGGCTGCAAGGAGGAGATATGATTGTCTCTTAATCTCCAATATATCATCAAGGGCCTGATCCAAAGCCCAATGAAGTCAATGTGACTAATTCCATTGGCTTTAACAGGCTTTGAAATAGGTCTTAAGTGCATGAAATAATTTCCACCCCTCCACAAATTACTGGTATAGAACCAGATTCTATGCTGTTACAGAGCCCATTTCAGCAAATCCCTTAAGCACATGCTTAAATCTCTGAAGTCAAGGGGAGTCAAGCATGCACTTAAGTGCTCTGATGAACTGGGGCCGGTACCCATACATGGAAATCTATAGGGTTGCCTGGGGTGTAAGTTAGAGAAGAATTTGTCCCATAAATTACAAAAATAAAATAAGAAAAATGTTAAAACTGCACTTCAAAGCCCTTCAAGTTTAACATAAAAAGACAGAACAATCTGTCTCTGTCTCCTTTATTTTAGTTTAAATGAAAATGTTAATACAATGTTTTCCCTACAACATTTTTTAAAATTGTTAATTATGTTAAAACAATTAAGAGACATGCAGCTGTAACTGCAAGCCACACTAATGAAAGAAAAATCTTACAGGACGCGGTTTAACAACTGGGTTTGAAAAAACTTTTAAGAAAACTTTGATAATAAAAATATAGATGTAGTTTAAAAACAACTTAAAATAGGAAGATCATGCAGTGGTTAAATTGCCATAATACATGTTGTTGCATTTTGTTTTGTTTTAAGCGGTTCCTGAATTTTTGCTTGTTTGTCGTTACTTTTGATAGCAAGCTTAGAATTCCGTCCCTTTAACTTAATTTTAATAGCAATGTATTATAGCATGATTTATCAACATATGGCAGGTGGATGCTGACACAAATTATAATGAAAATTAAAACAACCATTTATGCAGCAGGCGATTATCATTTAAGAAACATTTATTTGCAGGCTTTAAAAATGAGGATTTAGAATCAAATGGGTTTAAAATGAAACTTTTAACGACTGTTACCTTTTTCCTGCAGCCACTCTTCTACGGGCCGGTTATATTTGAAGGGGATTTTCTGTTTTACCATTTGGAACCGTTCACTATCAGTGTTGCCTTTAAAGTTTAAAACACAGCTTAAAAAAAACAATCTGAAAAGTCAATGAAATCATTAAAAAACATCCTAGATTTTTTTTGTTTTGTTTTTATGAATTTATTTAATATAAATAAATGTATATGTAGAAAGAGAGCTTTATCTTCTTTGGTGAGGTGGAGAAAAGTTATTCACTCATTACTTGGAATTCTGGAAGGATCAAAGTGTTTAAATCTTAAGAAAAAGATCTCGGTCTTTTGTCTACCTTGGTTAAAGACACAAATATCTAATTTGCAACGTGAGACACTGGGCTACCTAATGATGTAGGTTGAAAATTTTGAAAAATGTTATGATCAGACTATAACACTGATGGCAATATATGTGGCACAAGATGTCAATTGCACAGGCATATAGCCTCGAATGACGCTCCTGACCCTCTTCTAGTTGGTAGGTAAGAAGGTGGATGGGTGGGTGGGAGGGGGAGATATGGGAGCAGTGGAATACATATGGAAAGAGAGAAAAGGGACAGATTTGAGGCAAGACATGTCAAAAGGACACAGCAGAAACAAACTAAGAGGGTCATAGGATCGGGGGAGACAGGAGACATGGGAGGGAAAACAGGAAAGGGAAAGAAGTGGCAACCAAACCTGCATGAAGGCTTGTGCCTACTTACCCAAGGCTTGGGCCTGCACCAATTGAAGTCAATGGGAGTTTTGCAACAAGACGGTCCAATGTGGTGTATTTTAGTGGGGAGCCCTTAACAGTCATAAACTACAATATAAATAATAAGATGGGCTTAAACCAAACTTTGGATCTGAACTCCCATAACCTTGGGACAAGTCAGATCCAGATCAGAACCTCATGGCTGAGCCCAATCTCCAACACAGGGGAGCAATCAGAGTTTTGCTCATTGTTGTTTCTTCTTCTCCAACCACAACCACTCTGTGACTGCCTTTATTTTTGATTTAATGGTTTTATTTATATTAAGACAATTTGATCAAATAAATGGAATCAAATAGTTCAAGATCAATCTCTCAGGCTTTTGTTTAGGGCTGAAATGCACATACAAAGCAAAAGACCTTCATTAAAAAAATATAATAGCAAGCTGCAGGAAGAGCTCATCTCACTGCATTAACACTATTGTTAACTGTAGTGCTATTGCTTCTTTGTTTTTAATAAGCGTAAGTTCAGGAATCAGTAACCACCCTCATGCTCTGGGGTGTATTTGTTTCTAAATGCCACATACCCATCTGTGGTATAAGATAAAGAAGGAATCAGTTAAAATGACTTCATATTTATTTGTTTATTCCAAATCAGATGCTAGACTCTGGTATGGCAATATAAAAACAGGACATTGAAAAATGTGTGACTAACAGCTGGCAAGATGCTCCACCCATTCAACAGCAGATGCCACCATAAGGGGAGCAGTGACTGTTAAATCACACATGCTCCATAATCCTTCCTGTACATGTGTAGCTTGGAAATGCTAACTGAGTAATGTACTAGCTGCCCTCTGCAGGATAAAATCAGGTAGAAGTGGTTTTCACCAACTACTGTGTGGGAGAGGGGGAGCTACTGTAATAGACATTAACAGGACTTAATCTGACAAAAATTCATGTTTGATATAACAAAGAAGTAACGTTAAGAGAGATTTATAAAAAACAGTAGCTGCATTTCCTTAAATTCAGAGGTAAAGCAGAAAACAACTTGGATTCGATTAACACCTCCAGTCAGAACACTTAACGTACAAAAGTCTGGTTTTCAGGTTGGAGCAACGGACAAACTCTCAGCCAGTTGAGTATGAAAAAACCTGCTATGGGGAGATGACTGAGTTAATTCCCTATAGTGACCCTGGGAAGTCAGCCATTTCTCTTTTTCCCTGAAGGAAGTCCATTGTGGGCAAGTGTCCTTTCACAAGACTGCTATGAATACTTCTCCCATGGAAGAAACATCTAATTAAGTAGTGGGCCAACACGCAGTGCTCTTTGCTGTATCTGCTCCTCTATCCTAGTCTCAGGTGACTAAACTGGACAGGTAAAGTAAAATATTGGAAGTACACTCTATCAATCATGCTTCATATCAGATTAGCACTGTAACATGGTGCCTCAGAATGACTGCAGAGACCGTCAGTTACCTGTATGCATATTCCCAGCACGCCTGAATCATATCAACACCAATAAAGAGTTCAAAAGTCAGTTCTTTACTTTTATGAGCATATCTTCATGAACAGACATCTTAAGCCACATTCAACACTGGGCCTGGGAAATGTCTTGAAGTGCTGAGAGTATATGTACAAGAAACTAAACTAGACAGAAAAATATTCAGCAGCAGAATAAGAGTTTTATGTCTTTACATTAATAAGCATCTGCTGATTAATACAGACTGAGGTCATTGTCTTAATGCTTCTTTGTCAATCATGGAAGCCAGGTGTTTCTTCAATTTCTTGTTCTAACAGATAAACTCCTCTGAAAGTCCTCATGCTGGTGGGGCAACTCATACTAAGTCAAGGATGGTAAAGTATGGACTCCTGTGGAGAACTGAGGGAAACAGTCTTGCTGTCCTTGGAAGAGTAGCAACAATGATGAATGCAGACACAATACACTATGGACACAATTCGTTTCCTGGTGCAACATTTCTTATGACCAACTAGTAAGGCATTTTGGTTCTTTATCAGGCCTTTCATCAATGCATTATTCTTTTCTCTGCTACAGCATCTGTGCTGTTAGTAATTACGTTTGTGTACAGCAGGTCTTCCTTAAGGGAAATTTGGTTTGCTGCATCCTGAAAGTTTTCTCTGAGAAAGGACTCAGTGTGTACCGAGAGCCTGATACTATATCTATTCTACAGAGGCAATAGGAATTTAGGATGTCCATAGGAGTTGAAGATAAAATTGTATGATTTGACCAGATATTAATTTGCCAAAATCTGAGGGGTGCAAAGCAATTGCAACTCTCATAGGGCTACATAAATTCTGAGATCCTTACTTTTTACTCACTCCTTATTAGGGAAAACTCCCATTGACTTCAGCCAGAGCTGACTCAGTTTTTACTCAGGAAACTTTCCAATAAAGACAAAGGGAGTTTTCCCAGAATAAGGAGTCTAAGGATTTGGCCCAGTGGGAGTTACAGGTGCTCAGGACCTATTGCCTTTTGCCCCAGTAAATGAAAAAGATGAAGAAAAATTAGTGTCATAGGACATCTCGCTAATGCAGGGCACAGACTGCAAAGACAATTAGGTCAAGCCAGTGTTGGAAGATTCTACTTTGCTACAAAATTTGATTTTATGCTCTCACACTTGAATCATCTTGTGCTTCAAATATCTTCAGGAAGGTAGGAAACTGTTCCAGGAAGAGAGGTTGGCAAAACTCAGATGGAGAGGAAATGGGAAAGGGTAACAGAGTTATAAAGGGTAGACTGGATGAAACTGCTTCTATGATTCAATCCTAGACCTTCCTGAAAACCAGAAAGGGCATAACTATTCCCCACCGCATCTTTAAAGATTTTTTTAAACTCAGGTTTAAGTTTATGTTATTATTATTATTATTATTTTGTTTTGCAGACATAGCCTCCAATAGTAATATATATGTGAAAAATCATACCTTTAAAAGCTATGAAAGTGCGAAGGACATTAGAAAATTCAAAATGGTTTAAAATTAGCACATTAGTACCTGCTCTTAGCATCTATTCATGTTTCTGTTTTTAAAATTTTATCTCCTTTATCTCAGACATTAGTAAGAACGGTTTTAAGAACATGTGCATGAGAATGTGTTCATCGACATATCCCCATTTACAAGACTGATTTAAAGAGCACGTTTCCCCTTGTTAAATGCCTGGAATATTTACCAGAGTAAGCACTATTACAAACTCATAAATTGCCTTAAATTAATATTGATATTGAGTTGTGCTTTTAAAAACAATAAATTAATACAGAATTTAATATGAGAGTTTCTATAAACAGTAACACAGGGTTTTCAACAGGAAATGACCCCATTTGTGACAAGAACTGACCTGATCAGTCTTCAAGCTATAATGTCAATGTTTCTCTTCAGATATAGAAATGTTAAGTGATGGCCTCTCGTGAGACCTTAGTGCCATCTCTTTCAAGAAACCACATGTACACACCTTCCAACCCCCATGAAACAAGCAACCCTCACTCCTCTCAAACCATCCAGCCTTTTTTAACTTTCTTGAGTCCAGCTCTGATCCAACATTTTCTTTGCAAAAAACACAGAGATGAATGGAGAGATTATAGTTTACTTTAAACAAAAATTGGATTAAACCCTGCAGTCCTTTTGCATTAAGAATTCCAATGCATATGAAAGGAGTGCAGGATCCCATTCATTATGAAAAAGTTCTGGTGATTAGTTTTGCTACTTGTGGTCATTTGAATATGAATGGGTCTTTTTACCCATGACATTTATCTGCTTAGCTCTTATTAGTACCAACAGAAATCACCCATTTAAGATACTCTTTTCACTCCCAGCTATGGGAGAATGAAACCATACATGCATCAATCTGCATTATTTTCTGTAACATTGCTACTTTAATTCCATTATGGAAGTCAGCTCCCAGAGAAACATTCCTCCAAGTACTTTTTCTCCTCTCTGATTGCAAAAAATGTATAGCATTGTCACTTCCAACTAGGTGCAGATTTGGATAAAGCAAATATTTGGATCCCACTGAGGATTTATATCTAGGACTAACTCTGATGTCAGACCTGACTCTGACTCTTTCAAGTATTACTGCCTACATGAAATTTGGCTTCAGTTTTCCTCCCAGACTAAGAAAGGTTCAGGGTTTCATGTTTGGGGAGGGTAATCACAGCTCTTTAAAATTCTTCCCATATTTTAATCCCATTTAACCTACAGGATACTTGATGCTTGGCACAATGGTCTAGGAAGGGTTGTTGAAAATTATCCCTGGGCAAAGTAGAATTTTCCTCCCAAACTCCCTCCTTAAAACTGCTAACTAATATTTTGCATGTTCTCTCACGGTTCCTTTAAGGAAACAAACAAGCTTTACTCAATTTCAGACCATTTCTAAACCAAAATGGGTTCTTAAGCCACTTGAAGTAAAAGAGCAATTCAGGCACTGACAAATGTTGCTTCTTGGTCCAGACACCAGTAATGATGATATACTGCTGCTAGAGTGAAGAAAAGTGGCTCAAAGGTTCCAGTAAACTGCACTGGGCAGAAAGAAAGCACTTGCTTCCAGGTGGAATATTAATACAAGCTGATATGTTGTCAAGTCTGTGAAGATGCTAATAAGAATACCGTAAGAAAACATTCATCTGCCCTAAATAAATGCCAAAGACGGTTTTATTCAGAGCCTAAGAATAAAGCAGCAACTCTTTCTTCAGTGCTTAGAAGATTCTAAAAAATGAGACGTTTTGTCTAATTAACAGTTATTGCACAGTGATAGTAATAGGGTAAGAAAACTTTTGGAGGTTAGGGCTGTAGATTTCAACTGGATTTACCCATCCCCTTTCCGTGATGTATGAAATTTCAGTAGGAGAAATATAAGTAAATAACCTTTGTGACTACGGCAAAGAGTTCTGGTTATTGGTTTTAGGTTCACCCCCTGGTATTTGACCCCACCTGTCTACAAGCTTTATATACAACCTATTACTATGGTGTCTAAGTACTGCACGAATCACAGAAATGTAGGGCTCGAAGGCACCTCACAAAGTCATCAAGTCCAGCTCCCTGTGCTGAGGTTCTTCCGGCAGCTCACGGAAGCTACTAGATCGCATGCCCTGATTCTCATGGGTGACTTTAATTTTCCTGATATCTGCTGGGAGAGCAATACAGCGGTGCATAGACAATCCAGGAAGTTTTTGGAAAGCGTAGGGGACAATTTCCTGGCGCAAGTGCTAGAGGAGCCAACTAGGGGGGGCGCTTTTCTTGACCTGCTGCTCACAAACCAGGTAGAATTAGTGGGGGAAGCAAAAGTGGATGGGAATCTGGGAGGCAGTGACCATGAGTTGGTTGAGTTCAGGATCCTGACGCAGGGAAGAAAGGTAAGCAGCAGGATACGGACCCTGGACTTCAGAAAAGCAGACTTCAACTCCCTCAGGGAACGGATGGCCAGGATCCCCTGGGGGACTAACTTGAAGGGGAAAGGAGTCCAGGAGAGCTGGCTGTATTTCAAGGAATCCCTGTTGAGGTTACACGGACAAACCATCCCGATGAGTCGAAAGAATAGTAAATATGGCAGGCGACCAGCTTGGCTTAATGGTGAAATCCTAGCGGATCTTAAACATAAAAAAGAAGCTTACAAGAAGTGGAAGGTTGGACATATGACCAGGGAAGAGTATAAAAATATTGCTCGGGCATGTAGGAATGATATCAGGAGGGCCAAATCGCACCTGGAGCTGCAGCTAGCCAGAGATGTTAAGAGTAACAAGAAGGGTTTCTTCAGGTATGTTGGCAACAAGAAGAAAGCCAAGGAAGGTGTGGGCCCCTTACTGAATGAGGGAGGCAACCTAGTGACAGAGGATGTGGAAAAACTAATGTACTCAATGCTTTTTTTGCCTCTGTTTTCACTAACAAGGTCAGCTCCCAGACTGCTGCGCTGGGCATCACAAAATGGGGAAGAGATGGCCAGCCCTCTGTGGAGATAGAGGTGGTTAGGGACTATTTAGAAAAGCTGGACGTGCACAAGTCCATGGGGCCGGACGAGTTGCATCCGAGAGTGCTGAAGGAATTGGCGGCTGTGACTGCAGAGCCATTGGCCATTATCTTTGAAAACTTGTGGCGAACCGGGGAAGTCCCGGATGACTGGAAAAAGGCTAATGTAGTGCCAATCTTTAAAAAAGGGAAGAAGGAGGATCCTGGGAACTACAGGCCAGTCAGCCTCACCTCAGTCCCTGGAAAAATCATGGAGCAGGTCCTCAAAGAATCAATCCTGAAGCACTTGCATGAGAAGAAAGTGATCAGGAACAGCCAGCATGGATTCACCAAGGGAAGGTCATGCCTGACTAATCTAATCGCCTTTTATGATGAGATTACTGGTTCTGTGGATGAAGGGAAAGCAGTGGATGTATTGTTTCTTGACTTTAGCAAAGCTTTTGACACGGTCTCCCACAGTATTCTTGTCAGCAAGTTAAGGAAGTATGGGCTGGATGAATGCACTATAAGGTGGGTAGAAAGCTGGCTAGATTGTCGGGCTCAAAGGGTAGTGATCAATGGCTCCATGTCTAGTTGGCAGCCGGTATCAAGTGGAGTGCCCCAAGGGTCGGTCCTGGGGCCGGTTTTGTTCAATATCTTCATAAATGATCTGGAGGATGGTGTGGATTGCACTCTCAGCAAATTTGCGGATGATACTAAACTGGGAGGAGTGGTAGATACGCTGGAGGGGAGGGATAGGATACAGAAGGACCTAGACAAATTGGAGGATTGGGCCAAAAGAAATCTGATGAGGTTCAATAAGGATAAGTGCAGAGTCCTGCACTTAGGACGGAAGAACCCAATGCACAGCTACAGACTAGGGACCGAATGGCTAGGCAGCAGTTCTGCGGAAAAGGACCGAGGGGTGACAGTGGACGAGAAGCTGGATATGAGTCAGCAATGTGCCCTTGTTGCCAAGAAGGCCAATGGCATTTTGGGATGTATAAGTAGGGGCATAGCGAGCAGATCGAGGGACGTGATCGTTCCCCTCTATTCGACATTGGTGAGGCCTCATCTGGAGTACTGTGTCCAGTTTTGGGCCCCACACTACAAGAAGGATGTGGATAAATTGGAGAGAGTCCAGCGAAGGGCAACAAAAATGATTAGGGGTCTGGAACACATGACTTATGAGGAGAGGCTGAGGGAGCTGGGATTGTTTAGCCTGCAGAAGAGAAGAATGAGGGGGGATTTGATAGCTGCTTTCAACTACCTGAAAGGGGGTTCCAAAGAGGATGGCTCTAGACTGTTCTCAATGGTAGCAGATGACAGAACGAGGAGTAATGGTCTCAAGTTGCAGAGGGGGAGGTTTAGATTGGATATTAGGAAAACCTTTTTCACTAAGAGGGTGGTGAAACACTGGAATGCGTTACCTAGGGAGGTGGTAGAATCTCCTTCCTTAGAGGTTTTTAAGGTCAGGCTTGAGAAAGCCCTGGCTGGGATGATTTAACTGGGAATTGGTCCTGCTTCGAGCAGGGGGTTGGACTAGATGACCTTCTGGGGTCCCTTCCAACCCTGATATTCTATGATTCTATGATTCTATGAGGTAAACCTAGACCATCCCTGACAGGTGTTTATCTAACCTTTTCTTAAAAGCCTCCAATGATGGGCATTCCACAACCTCTCTGGAACGTCTATTCCAAAACTTAATTACACTTACAGTTAGACATTTTTTCTTTATATTTAACCTAAATCTCCCTTGCTCTAGATTAAGCCTATTACTTCTTGTACTACCTTCAGTGGACATGGAAAACAATCGATCACCATCCTCTTCATAACAGCCCTTAACATATATGAAGACTTATCAGGTCCTCTATCAGACTTCTTATCTCAAGATTAAACATGCCCATTATTTTTGACTTTTCCTCATAGGTCAGGTTTTCATTTTTGTTGCTTTCCTCTGGACACTCTTCAGTTGGTCTTTCTTAAAATGTGGCATCCAGAACTGGACCCAGTATTCCAGTTGGGCTCTCACAGTGCTGAGCAGAGCAGGAGAATTACCTCTCGTGTCTTACATATGCCACTCTAGTTAATACACCCCAGAATGATTTTAGCCTTTTTTGCAACTGCATTACATTGTTGACTCATATTCAATTTCTGATCCACTATAACCATCAGATCCTTCTCAGCAATGCGACCACCTAGCCAGTTATTCCCCTTTTTGTCGTTTGATTTTTCCTTTCTGTTGAATATCATCTCGTTGAATTCAGACTAACTTTCCAATTTGTCAAGGTCATTTTCAATTCTAATCCTGTCCTTCAAAGAGCTTGCAACCCTTCCCAGCTTTGGGTCATCCACAAATTTTACAGGCATTCTCTGCACTCTGCATTTAATGAGAATATTGAATAGTACCAGACCTAGGAGCGCCCCTGCAGAAACCCATTAGGTACACCCTCCAAGTTTAACAGCAAACAATTGATAACTACTCTTTGAGTATGGTCTTTCAACCAAGAAAAGGAGTACTTGTGGCACCTTAGAGACTAACTAATTTATTTGAGCATGAGCTTTCGTGAGCTACAGCTCACTTCATCGGCTGTAGCTCACGAAAGCTCATGCTCAAATAAATTGGTTAGTCTCTAAGGTGCCACAAGTACTCCTTTTCTTTTTGCGAATACAGACTAACACGGCTGTTACTCTGAAACCTGTCTTTCAACCAGTTATGCCTTGACCTTATGGTAATTTCATCTAGACCACATTTCCCTAGTTTGCTTATCAGAATGTCATGTGGGCCTGCATCAAAAGCCTTACAAGAATCAAAATATATCACATCTACAGCTTTCCCCCATCTGCTAAGTCAGGAAACCTGTCAAAGAAAGAAATTATGTTAGCATGATTTGTAATTAACAAATCCATGCTGACTATTCTATAGAATCCTATTATCCCTAAGGTGTTTACAAACTGATTGTTTGATCATTTGTTCCACTAGCTTTCCAGGTATCAAAGTTAGGATGATTTTTTTTATAATTTCTGGGGTCCTTTTTGATCCCCTTTTTAAAAATGGGTACTATGTTTGCCCTTCTCCAGTCATCCATGAGTTCTCAAAGGTAATTGCTAATGGTTCTGAGATTGCTTCAGCATAAAAGGAGTATAAAAGTCAAGGGGGAAAGAAGCCGTGTTAGACTATCACAGCCAGCATTTAGTTCACATTTAGGGAATAAATTCTCTATTGATGTAAACTCGTACAGGTCCATTTGTCCCACAGACATCAGAAGGGAAGCTCTAGTTTCTTCTAGAGCTTGAGTGACCTATTTAGGAAGTGACCTATCTAGGAAGAGACACTGGAATACTCCACTGGGAAGCTAACATCTTTAACTGGTTCCTAGTGAGGGACATGGTTTGCTTTCAACCTCAGAATGTTTCAGCACTTTGGTCTGAAGAAGCAGCAGCTTAATCACATCTGTCTTCAAGGCAACTGAACTTATAAACACAATCTATTGAACAGTCCCACTTTAACATTTTACTAACACCACGTTTGATTATTAATACTGAAAAGAAGTACAAAAATTGTGTTGGTTTATCCTCATTAAATCTGTTTGCTTACTTTTAGCACCACACAGCTTGGAAAGTAAAACCACAATAACATGGTTGAAATCAGAATTAGAATCAGGCATTCTGCTTATAAGCAGTTGTATATTTTGATGCACTAGCTGGGCACAATGCTGCCGTGATTTAGGTTACACATTGTAGAGGACTTTTTACATTAAAACTGTTTAATCAAAACGTAGAAAAAACACCAAATGGAAAATAATATCTCTATCCATATTAGGTTTTGAAAGAGCACCAGACCTAAATACATGTGGCACAGGATTGTAGATAAAGAAAAGGATTGAGAATCAGGTGACCTGGGTTCTATTCCAGGTTCTGCTGCTGAATATCTAATGTAACAACTTCCCTGTGCTTCAGCTTTTCCATATGTAAAATGGGGACACAGCAGGGTGATGTGTGGATTTTGGGGTTTGAGATCCTTTGATGGAACATGCTGAAGAAGGGGAGACTGTTATCCTTATTTAAGTTTGCTTCAGCTTTTAGGTATTTTTTCTATTTTCACTGAACTCCTTGTTAGAAAAAATTGCAGCTCTTGCTATTCTGGGTCTTCTTTTCTTTCCTGTCCTCTTCTTTCCCATATCCCTGAATATCTTTGACTTGACCCCCTTCCTTCTGTTCCCACCATTGTCTTTGAGCCCTGCCTTTCCCTTTCATTCCTCTCGTTGTGGAGCTTTTTATTGTAAAGAGCTGAATTTCACACTGGGGCTACCTCAACCCAAAGACTTTGGAACAAAAGAAGACAAAGTCTCTATCGCACACATACCAGAAATAGGAGAGAATTGGCAGGCAAGACTGCAGTGGCAAAAAAAAAAAAAAAAAAAAAATCTGAAGTTACTCTGACAATCAGGTAAGTGAACTTGTTTCTAAGTTTTTACTGCCTCAAAGAAAGCCTGATTATCACAACTCCCCCTCTACCTTAACTTACACCTTCCTGCTACTTACTTTTCCTGATGCACTCCCATTTTCCATCTCTGGGGTATATAAGATGTACCAATTTAGCTTCTATGGGTCAGCTTCAGAGGTGATGTGAGCTTCATGTCAGTAACAGTTGAGTCTAACAATTTCTAACCTGGTGCAATTTACATGCTGTAAGGACCAGTGCAATATTGCACCAGGTCAGATGCCCTTAGGCATACCTTTCAATTTGGCCCTGATTTAAAGACAGGTTAATGGATTTGCCAAAGGTTACAAAGGAAGTCAGATAGTAATCTAAACTTCTGCATCCTCAGTCTAGAACAGGGATGGACAAATTACGGCCCGTGGGCCACATCCGGCCCATCAGAACATTTAATCCGGCCCTCAGCTCCCACGGGGGGTGGGGTCGGAGGTTTGCTCTGCTGGGGAGCGGGGTCAGGGACTTGTTCCGCTCTGTGAAGCTCCCAGGAAGCAACCAGCATGACCCCGCTCCGGCTCCTATGTAATACACAGAGACATGGCCAGGAGGCTCTGTGCGCTGCCCTGTCCGCAGGTGCCGCCCCTACGGCTCCCATTGGCCGCAGTTTACAGCCAATGGGAGCTTCAGGGGTGGTACCTGTGGATGAGGCAGCGCGCAGAGCGGCCTGGCTGAGCCTCGGAGCTGGAGCAGGGATGTGCTTCCGGGAGCTGCTTGTGGGAAGTGCCACCTGTAGCCTGCACCACTGAACCCCCCATGCACCCCAATCCCCTGCCACATCCCTGATCCCCCTCCTGCCCTCCAACCCCCTTGATCCCAGCCTGAAGCCCCCTTCTGCACCCCAAACCCCTCTTCCCCAGCCCCACCCCAGAGCCTGCACCCCCAACTGGAGCCCTCACTCTTCCTGTACCCCAACAGCCTGCCCATCCCTGATCCCCTCCCACCCTCCAAACCCCTTGGTCCCAGCCTGGAGCCCCCACCCCCCCTAACAACTCATCCCCAGCCCCACCCCAGAGCCCTCACCCCCCCACACCCTAATCTGGAGACTCCTCCCGCACCCTGAACTCCTCATTTCTGGTCCCACCCCAGAGCCCGTACCCCCGCCAGTGCCTTCACCCTCCTGAACCCCAACCCCCAATTTCGTGAGCATTCATGGTCTGCCATACAATTTCCATACCTCAATGTGGCTCTCAGGCCAAAAAATTTGCTCACCCCTGATCTAGAAGCACAGTGGGAGCAACCCAAATGAAAAAAGGAGTAAGAAGGTTAACCAAACTTTCCCAAACGTCCAAAGGAAAGGTTTGGTTTGAGCTTTGTGTGAAGATTTGGGTCAGTTCTTATTTTATATGCACTGATTCACCTGGATATTTCAGTCACCAGCAGCAGAAATGTTTTTTGTGGGTTTGTGTGTAGATAGTGAAACTGAAATTTACTGACAATTATTGATAAAAACCTAGTCCTGCCAAGCCTAATTGTACTGTGCTGAGTAAACTGATGGTGTTCAGTAAGTAGGTAATTATGATAATAATAAATATGCATAGTTTGGCTAAATGAAAGGTCCAGGGGGAAAAGGATAAGGTCTACAAACATCAGAAAGGTGCAAATCCCAAGGAAGAGGAGGGATTTTTTATGGTGCTCCATAGAGATATAACTAGAAGCCGTGGTAAGAAAGTGATGAAAGGAAATTTAAGGTGATTATTGAGAAGAACTTCCTACCAGTGCAATCTATTAGACTGCTGAATAGTCTCTTAGAAATGTTGGAAGCCCCACTGCTTGAATTATTTAAAACTGGATTGGATAAAGCCTGGAAGAATATAGTGCAGGACTCTTAGACTGACTGGAGAATGGACTAAATGTGACTTAACAGGCCTTTCCCACCTCTAATTGCTACAAATCTGTGAACTTTGCCTTCCCTCAAAAATCTTTCTCCTCTTTGCAAGAGTGTGGAAATAAGGCAGGAAGATTCAAAGCTTCCTTCAAGGAAGCAAAGTCCATGAACTAGATGCAAAGAACCACCCCAATCATTATCAAGAAACAGTGTGTCAGAAACAGGGTTGGGAGGGCCAGGAGGCTGATGTTTCTTTTTCCTCCTTTACCCTTTTCAATGATGTGTTTTCTAGGATATGATCAGAATCCTGGTATCTGTAATGTAGGCAAATATTTGCAGCCCTGAACATTTCCACCAGACACAATGGATTCCCTTTCGTGCTGCTTGTTTATACATGGATGCCTCCCCGCCATTGTACTCTACTCTTACCCAGCAAAAAAGGGGAGGGGAGTGGAGAAGGACAATACCTACCACACAGGAGAATGTGAAGAAGGGGAGTTCTGAAGCTTGATCCACTGACATTTGGAAAGGATTCTGAAATCTACTACAGAAGTTCTATGTATTCTCAATATTACAAAAAAATAGAAGAGGCTTAAAATGCCACCCAATTTGCAGGAGATACCCTGTTATGTAGGGTCAATGCCACTGAGTAACACTGAGTTCCAAGGGCAGGGAAAAACCCTCCTTCTGTGCAGGACAGGTTGGATTTTAAGAGTCTGGAACTAAAACACTTTATAATTTAATATGCTGTAATATATCAGCTAGTTAATTCCCACATGCACCATGTATGGTAAACCAGGATTTTTATCTCCATTTTACAAATGGGGTAACTGAGGCACAAAGTGGTAAAATAACTTGCCCAAAGCGGGACAGAGAGTCATTTGCAAAGCTGACACAAACTCAGAAGTTCCAGTCCTGTTTTTAGCCCCCTCATTTCTGGTAGAACCCCTTCCTGCAATCCTTCTACTTTTGGCCTAAATCATATGGTTTCCTTTGCATGACTGTATTCTCTGCTGCCTTTCTTATGAGGAGAGGGAATGCTGATGTGTCTGATCTGCTTCAATCACTGCAAGTCAGATGTGTCAACCTGGGATTACAGCTGGCACTGTTCTGGCTGCAGGCAGTAAGATCTAGAAAGCACAAAGTTATTGCTCAAGCTGCCAATCCTTTGGTCCAGCTGTTTGTTTTCTGTGTGCACATGTACAAGTCCTGGAGTGTTTTTGTCTGTTTTGATAGTGTTTGCCCATGCCTCACTGTGTCTATATGGAAATGTGTTTGTGTGTGCACATACCATGTAGTCATGTTTATGTATCTTGTGTGAGAGAGAGAAAGTACATTGTGATAATTCCATTTAACCAGAAAACTAAAAAAGAAGAAGTAACCTGAAGAGAAATGGAGCAATATTAATATCTAGCAGTTCAATGAGCTGTGCTGTCTAGCAGAATTCTCTTCTCTTACAATAATCAATTTAGCCTGTTTCTCCATCTTTCTCCAGCACCACATTATGATCATAGCCACGGAGCTGCAAAAGTCATGAGATGATTGAACCAATAACCTTTCATTTCACACAAGCTGAGTAGAAATCTATCCATCAGAACTGTTCTGATGATATCATACGTGCTTGGGTAACTGGAAGCTCGTATAATCACGAACCAATGGACAGAGAGACATGAGATTTCATTATATACGGAGTTTAGGATAGTCAGGGTTGTACTATGCAGTACATGAGCAGCAATAAACTTTCCCTCTAGAATTCTTTGGGAGAGCAACTAATTAGCTGGCTTCTAACTACTGTGCCTGGAGGATAATATGGTGATAATTTTTAGGAAAACACACTGGAAAGACAGAAGGAAACAAAAATGACAGCTCCAGTCCCCCAGTGCAGTGAAGCTGCTTCATGCCACAGCATCAATGGATTATAGCCCTAAAGGCAGCATATCTGAGCATGGGAGGAATGCCCCACTGCAGGGGAATCCTCCAGTAGTGTAGAGCCCGTACCATGTCTCTTATGTAATGCCCTACCTGTTGTTGGCAAGAGGGGGAGGGGAGACCGTAGCCAACTGAAAAGAAGGGTATCTTTATGTTGTCTAGTTCTCTGGCTGTCATATTTGGCATCTTAGGGCCTTTGGTAGCCAGCATAATTTAGACAATTAGCATGGAACAGAGCAGGCTCAGGACTGGGGAAATGCAAATGTCTCCATCTCCTGAGTTGCGTTCTGTGCTCCACAGCCAAGGTTCTGGAGCAAATGCCTTTCCAGAGGCATTTCTTCTAACATCTGGAGGAAAGTCAATTGCAAAAATACCCCAGACCGAGGGACCATGGTTAAGAAAGGTTTGAGACAATCTGAGGGTACTTAGGAGGAAGCAGAGAAAAGATATACATCCTATTATATAGCCTGTAAGCAACAAACTCCCTTTCTTCTTTGGGTCAGGTAACTTGCTTATAATATGGCAGACACTAATGCCCACCAAATTTCAGCTGGAAAGAGGATGGAAGTGTTTCCTTGATTACATCCCATGGGTTATGTAAGGATTGGTGGGACTTGAACCATCCAACATCCCCACACTGACACCCAGCAGCAGCTGTAACCTACCCACTCCCTGTGACCTACAATCCATATAGGCTGAATGCCATGTAAAGTTCCCTCTCGTGTGATCTGACAGTGGTCTTAGTGATCCCTGATTGGTTCCCTGACTCTACATAAGCCTCTGGGGCATACCAGGAACTGTTTAGGAAACAAAGTGGATCCTGTGCCATGACTACCTTGAATTTCTGTTCCTGAATTCCCTGTATCGACCTTGGCTCTGACTTGAATTCTAACTTCCCACTTACCCCTGACACCCCAACATGGACCCCAATACCTGGTGTAGACCCTCAGCCTGATTCTGTATCCAGCTCGGACTCTGGCTTGACCCTCAACTTGATTCTTGACCCTGATAAAGCTCTGACCCCTGGCTTCAGTTCTGGGACCCCCAAGCTCCTGCCACTAGTCCAGCCTACCTTCACCCAGGATCCTGACACGTTAACAAATATTAACAGGGAAAGTCAAACAACATTTGTTTGCCTTCTGGACACAATGGATAATTACTCTATGGAATACTGCCACAAGATATTATTGAGGCTAAATGTTTAGCAGGATTAGAAAACTATGAGGATAGAAGAATATTCACAATTCCAATAGATAGGGTACACATAGAATCATAGAATATAAGGGTTGGAAGGGACCCCAGAAGGTCATCTAGTCCAACCCCCTGCATGTAAATGGTAAATGTAAATGGTATATCAAGCTTCATGCTTCAGGACATAAGCCAATCTCTAACTACCTGGGAATAAAAAGAAACTTCCCCCATGAGCATGTTAGTGTGCGTTTTTCTATTGTGGTGGATATTGTATCCTTCTCTGAAGCATGTGGCCACTGTCCTAGGTAGGAAGCTGGACTAGATGGATAAGTGGGTAGTCTCCAGGGGGCAGGAAGGAAACTGCCCCACATCGAGTACCTTTGGATAGCAACATCCAGTAAGCCAGGTATGTTATGGTCAATTTTCTTCCATTTTTCTCTGACGCATCTAGCATTGACCACTAGACTGGATAAATGAAACATCCGTCTGATACAACAGGATACAAGACTCGCTGAACTAAGAGTCTGATGCAATATGGTAAAATCCTATGCTCCTTTGTGTGGTACTGGGAAGACTGCTGCTCAAGCATGTCTCCGTGCATTTTTTTCCCGTGGCTATTGCAGAAAAAATGCTAAAACCCCTGTCCCTGCCCATCTCCCTCCCAGTGATGGACTCATTTACAGTTTGTCTGAAATAAAATGCCCCAGGATTTTATAGAAAATTTCAGTGGGAGGGAAATCCATGATGTGATGTCAATTGAAGTGTCACAAACTGCATCTGCACTGAGGGTTCCCCAAGATTAGTTCAGCATTTTACCATATGGCAGGGAGAATGGGGACCCAAAGCCTGTTAAATTGCAAAATGACACTACCAGCCAGGTGGCCTGCTGGGCAGAGTTGTGCAAGCAGGTCTGTGTGCAAGTGCCTGTGTGCACAGGTCTTAAGGGTTGTAGCTATGTGCACAGCAGGTTCTTCGGTTGTGTGTGCTTGTGATCACATCTGAAGGAGTCAATGTGCATCTCAGAGAAATCATGTCTCTGTGTGCGTTTACACACTGGAGTGATTGTCTATGTGAGTGCTCAGTAGTAGCAGGAGGAAGTAAGTATGCTGCTCCCTGCTGGAGTGTGAGAGGACAGCAGGTTTTATATTCCCTTGATAGTACTAGAAGCCAGGCAAGAATTATTTAAAGGGGAAGAGGAGGTTATTTCGGTTTGATATGCACTGAGCTGGGGTCAAACATGGCCAGAAGGAACACAAGCAGCCGTGTGGGGTCTATCGGCAGCCTACTGCCCACCTTGCACTCAGTGTGCGTGTTCAGGACCATTTGTTGCCACCTGCGAGTCTACAGGTCTGATCTGGTTGCAAAAGTGGGGACAATTACAAAAGTGGGGACTGAGCTGAGGAATGCCTATAACTTGACTGTTCCTGCTTGAGTTTCTTTTTATAAGAAACAATAATGCTTTGGGTACACAGTGGGCAGGCTCAAATAGGACCAATATACTGTGCTACAGCTTAACGCCACCTCTCCTAAGCAGCCTTTTGTTGTTCAGAAACTCAGCTTTCTGTTACACTTAGTTCATGTCACATTTTAGCTCACAACTGTAGCCATGCAATGAAGATTGTCTGAAACTGCAAACAACCTGGAACAATAGCTGTGAGATGCACAAGCTTCCCTATTCATCTTGTTAATTCAGATGCCCAAGGATTACATTTTAAATGTCAGGTTCATCTTATGAAGGTCTGCACAATCTACCCTGAGAACCAGCCTAGCCTAAGGAATAGGTGGTGCTTTAAAAATCGACTTAGGTAACATGTTGTAAGATAGGCTTTCACATAACTTTAAAGGTGTTAAACTGTGACTATGCTGGGTGATGTGCATTTCAAATCACATTAGCTAATTCAAATTAAAAATCACTTTTTTCTCCTAGATTCGGTAGATCCACAGCAATAGTGCACATTGACATCTCAAGTGGATGGAGCTCACTCTGTGCACAGAGCTCAGAAGAGTACCTCTACTTTTTTTGCTCCTAATTCAAGAGCTCTCCATGGGATCCTGGTGGGGAATCAGGCCAGTGTATCTGCTGCTGAAGATGCTATCCTGTATGTGCAATTATACATATACTTCCTCACTTACCCTCTGCCTTCATTTTCAACCCTCCTGCTGCTGTTAAGTAATGCTGAGCTCCCTTTCCAACCTGCTTGGCTTAAGTTCCCTCTTGCTTAATGCAAAGCTGACAGAAACACAAACTGACAGAAACACAAGCACTTGATTTACCGCCACTCTCCTGTGTTGACTGGAAGTATTTGGGGAAGGTAAGCACACACACCTCACCACAGCATGCAATCAGATACTGGCTTAGCTTTGGGAGATGAAACCCAGACAGGTAGAAAGCTGTCTGTAAAATTAGCATAATCATTTTTCTCTTTAACTCTTTTTGCCTCCTTCATCTCATCATGTACAAAAGTAAGACAGCCACTATACTGCTTCCATGCAACCATTTGAGAGAAAGAGCACTATGCAAGTTAACCATTGCGCCACATGTCTGTGGAAAAAAAAAGCATCAAGTGCACAAGTGAAATGGTGAAAATTTCCAAGTAAAATTTAGTGACAACTTTTTCACAGCTCCAGACTCTATGCCCAGAACAGTGTGTGTGTGTGTGTGTGCACGCGTGTCCGCACATGAGTCCTGGAGTGTTTTTGTCTCTTTTGGCAGTGTCTGTCCACATCTATGTAGGTTTCACTGTATCTATACAGCAGCATGTATGTGTGCACATACCTTGTAGTTATGCTTATGTATCTTCCAGCCTTATAAAAACGTTATAAATTTTCTGGCCCTGCAGTGACAAGCTACAATCAACTCTTGATTTCATCAACTTGTCATGCTTTAATCATCCCTCTTGGCAGATCTTTCAACATATGTTACAGCACTGTCTTCAAACTATGCATCTCCAGAGCTATTTTATTAACCCTGGATTTTTATAAGTTTTAGACTCATTACAAGATGCAATAAATTTGTCAAAGGGATTTTACTTGCTGCCTCCGCTCCATGAAGATAGGAAGCATCTGAAGACTCATTTGAGTCCCACAAAATGAGTGCAATATGAAAAATTAAATGCCACAACCAAGTGTATGAAAACAACATCAGGGATCAAATGCAACTAACAATGCTAATCAAAATTCAGTTCAGGTCACCTCTTTATCCTTAACTTGCCACCCACTAACAGGGGCATTTAGTAAAGAAAATATTAAGACAACAATGGGGTTTGGCCAATACCCTCAAGGTAACTCTCGAACTCTTGCAACAACAACAACAAAAAAGAAAGAAAAAAAAAGTGCCACAGCCTCTCTTAATGACCGAGTGGTCAAGACCTCAGTTTTATGTCTAATTAAATGGATGGTATTCTCTAGTAGCACATGCTATGCAGCAGTATTGGGTGCAGGACAAATTTAGATGAAAGACCATCTCTTAGTGAATCACGCACACCATTTAGTAGAGTTCCTGAGTTTCCCTTGGGGGTCTCCCATCCAAGTACTGGCTAACCCAATACTACTGAAATTATGAGAGCGTGCGAAATCACAACCTATCAGCTTGTGCCTGCAACATGAAGGCACATGTTAGATGAGGCAGTTTGCCTCAAATGATCCATGGTTAACTCTTGGACCATCTAAATCTATTTTCCCCTTCCCTGGTGGTGAGGATTTCAAAATGCTTTATAATCATGAAGTCCCACAAATTCCCTATTTGACAGATAGGGAAACTGAAGCACCTAAAGGTGAGCTAACTTGCTCAAGGTCACACAGTAAGTGGCACAGCAGGGAGTAGAATACAGGCTATTCCTGACTCAGTCCCCTGCTCTGACTTTTGGGGCCATACTGCCTCACCATATTTAACATAGGGCATTTATAACAAAGAAGCTGGTTGTCATCTTTCAAGATCTCCTGTTGGGGAGATGGGCTGGGGACTAAAATCCAAAACCAGCAGCCATGCCTAGGAGCTGTTGCACATACCTCCCTGACACCCTCAGTCCCAAAGGTATCCTTGCAAAGTCTTTTCTTTAGTAACTAAAACAGCTTCTGCATTATCTGATGAAATTCCTCATCATAACAACAAGTTCCTCTATGTTTCGTGTAATTCTTTTACAAATAACCTTGAGTCGTACACATGTCCTCTTACTATCTCAGGAGAAAATCTCACTTCCCCACCCCCTTTTTCCCCCCTACCTCCAAACAAAAATGTGCTTGCTGTCTTCTGGGTGGTTATGTTTAATCTCAGGATTAGACAGAAGCCCATGGTTTGCCTTGAACAGCTTATCAGCTTCCAAGAGACATTTACGGAAAGAGAAAGACTCTGGTTTTGATAGCAGTAATTGTATTTAGCTTGTAAGATACAAGGCTATTTATCTCGTAGCTGGGAAATCACAGAGGGGGAAAAAGAAAATGTTGGTGGATAAAAACTAAATAAAACCAAGAAGAGAAGAAAGGAAATAAGCCCCTCAGGGCCCTCAAGTGGAGGGGTGGGGCAAGGAATAGACTTTTAGTTTAATCAAGTTCATGTCACTTGGGAAAGGAGAAAGTAGAGATAAGGGTGGAAGGGCAAGGAGTGTGAGTGGACAAGAAATTATCCATTTTAAAGCAAACAAGTGGCAATGGCAATTATAGAGGTGTATGGTCCAATTTTCAGGGGTGCCGAGTACGGATAATTCCCATTGAAAGCAATGGGAGTTGCGGATGCTGAGTACCTCTGAAAATCAGACCATTTGTTATTTATTTAATAGACTTATATCTATGACCATCACCAGGCCCCTGTATCAATACAACAGTTAATTATAAAAAAAATAAAAGCCCTACTCACTAAAACCCCTCCCCCATCCATATACAATTTAGTCTCATTTACTAAAAGTCAGACAAAACCTTAGAGAGAGAAGGTGGGCGAGGTAATATCTTTTATTGGAGCAGCTTCTCCTGGTCCTCTTCCTGAAGAAGAACCCTATGTAAGCTTGAAAGCATGTCTCTCTCAAAAATAGAGATTATGGTCCAATAAAAGATAGACTCTTACACACCTTGTCTCTTTAATATCTTGGCACCAACATGGCTATAACCACACTGCAGACAAAAGCTTGACACTCCTATTCCTGTACCCCAAAAGGCCTCAAGCTCACTGCATCCAGGCCCTCATGGGCCTACTCCAGCAAACAGGTTGCAGAAGTATGTGATGGCCTTTGAGAATACCCTGCAGTTAGATGTAGATAGTTAAATCCCAGGAACCAACTGCAAGAATGGCCCAGCAGATCATAACTCCTGTTGTGGCTCAGAAGAAGAGAGATGATCCTGTCCCATGAGTGGAGTTAAAACCTGGCAGAAAATGGTGTGTGAATGCACCCTTCATTTAAGATAGCTGTTAAGGGGCCACGCCAAAAACGATGCCTAAGAGAGCCTGCCAGAAACTAGCATTATGTGGGCAATTAGTTCCACTGGGTATTCTGACCAGGGGCTGTGTATCTGAGAGCACACAGAAATCCAGGGAAAGCCAAAAAGCCAAGCAAATGCCTGGAAGCACGGTGTGACCCTGGAAAAAGCTAGAGAGAGAGAGCTTTTGGGCCTGGTGTTGGCTAAAGACACTTGAGGTTGTAAGCTAAGAATCTGCTTCTTTGTTCTTCACTACTCCTGCATTTGAAGAAGCAAGATTTTGTACGTTCTTTGTAAAGAAGCAAGATTGTAAATACCAGATCCATCATTTTCTACTTCTAACTGGAACATCCCCAGGGCCCTGAACTTGGACTAGCCTCTGGGGTCAAAAAGGGGCAACACAACAGTAGAAAGAAACAAAAGAAACATGGGCATAGTTTAAATTTCATGTGTGAGCAAGAGGGGAATGGAAAGAGGCAGAATCTCAGCCTGCCATCAACACCTGCCCTTTATCCGGCCAACTCCAACTCAGAAATGTTGTGACACCAGAAGATAAAGATTGGCAGTAGGACACTGGCCCAGCAGAGCCACTATACCAGGAATCCCTCCCCTCCCCCAACCCCAACCCCCTGGAGCACTCTGGGGAGGAGTTTGGATTCCAATTTGCCAAACTTTGTGGTAAACCGTGTGTGTGTGTGTGTGTGTGTGTGTGTTGACGGGAGGAGCACTGAGAGGACAAAAGTTATTTCTATTACCTGGAGCCACTGGCATTAAAAGTTAATGCCACTTAAGAGAATGAGTGGACTCCTGATGGGAGGCTGGTGGAGGTCACCCACAAAGGTGATAGGAGGAGTAAGTGGAACAATTTTTTTCTCTCTACTTATCTGGAGAAACTAGCTCATGAGGATCTAGTTGTTCAATATTGAATTGATTCTCAGTTTTAAAATATTAAATGTCTATAAAAAGCCAGGATAATGTTCCCCTATTAAGTGAGTGACTCTTTAAATGAAAGTCTCTTCCTGTCTTTCATCTCACTTACCCCCACTATCCCTCTTTGAAACATGACTTCAATCAGACTTTATTTTGGTGTTATTGACGTGTTCTTTCTTTGCAGCTCCTTTCTGCCTAGTTTTTCTCTTCCTGCGGTACTGAAGGAAATGCAGGCACTGCATGGATGAATGAACAGAGAGACGAGGCTTGTTTTAATGTACACTCCAGATCTGGCAAGACCCCAAATCTCTCTTTGCAAGCAAAGGTAGCGAGAGAGAAAGAAAACCTTCTGGCTAGGATTTAATGAAAACCCACGGCCTGAGGTATCTATCCCAGTTCCATGTCAAGATAGGTGATTTGTTTTTAACCCTTTTGAGAATTGCTAGCTTCTTCTGGGATTCATAATTTGTCTTTTTTTCTCCTATTGTAAAGTGCCTCAAATACGATGGGTTTTACAATAATCTGAAATAAAAGTATATCAGAGGCTTCTCTTACCTTCACTGGCTCTTGTATTTTACCCAATAGGGACACTGTTCTTGATCCAGAATGACACTTATTAAACCACAAAAATAGCTGAATTTAGATTTAGAGAAAGCTCTCAGCAACTACAAAACCAGTCATCACTGACACACATCTATCACAGAGATGCTGCACCAAACATTGCTTGCACCCCAGAGAACAGTAGGGATGTAAGTCACTTCTGAAGAACAGAGAGTAGTGTAAATTTGCCATTCAGAGGGATACCCAAGGCTGAAGAATAGACACACTGGGCCTTCATGACCCAGGCATCACACAGCTGACTAGAAATGCTCTGTCTGAAGACACGCAAATCTGATACAGCCCATCTCCCTGTTGTGGGCTTGGGGGAGATGACAAAGGGAAAACAAATTCAAATATTGAATATTATCATTGAGCCAGTGGTTTTGGCTAAAGGGTGCCAGGACAGGTGGATGAAAGTGAGCAACTCCAGTGCATTCATGCTGATATTTGTTATTCCTCATTTCTCAGGAATATTGGCTCAAACCTGAATGCTACATCACTGCCTTATTGTCCAGTAAATGAGACACTAATAGGGTTGGAATGTCAAAGCCAGGCACGAACACTAAGAGACTCTCTAATGATTAGGATTATTTCAGGTTCTCCAGGCTAAGACAACCTTAGGCTCAAATGAATTCCTTCCTTTCAAATTTACCTCTACCCCTTCTTCCTTCCCAAAATGAGCAATCCCCATGTTGCAGGTGATTTGGCTGTAATTGGATGCTATATAAAGATATTTGGTCAGTGCCTGAATTGTTATTTTGTTGCTTTTTCTATTTTCTTTTCTTATTATATGAAGTTGCAAAGATAATAGCTTTGGAGTCTTTTGAACCCATTTGGCTATTTTCATTTAATTCCTTCTTGATTGATGGCTGTGTTTAAAGAAGAGTAAATACTTCTCTCTTTGCTCATTTAGTAACCATTGGTCTACACTTACACCATTCAAATAAATTATGAATCTCACGTATAATCCCACAAAAGGCAATGAAATTCAGAGAGGAAAACTGAAATAATATTTTAATTTACCCGCTTGTGGCAAAGATGGCAACACATATGGCAACACGCAAGATGGCCAAGTTTGCAATCCTTTAGTCACAATCAGCAAGTTACAGATAGAAGTAACTGTAATCATCAAAGATAAAATAGCACGTATAGATCACAGCATCACAGAAATGTAGGGCTGGACGGGACATCAGAAGATCATCTAGTCCATCCCTTTACATGGAAGCAGGATGAAATAAATATAGACCATCCCTGACAGGTGTTCATCCAACCTGTTCTTAAAAATTACCAATGATGGCAATTCCACAACCTCTGTTGGAAGCCTATTCCAGTACTTTGCTATCCCTATACTTAGAGAGTTTTTCCTAATATCTAACTTAAATCTCCTTTGCTGCAGATTAAGCCCATTACTTTTTGTCCTACCTTCAGTGGACATGGAGAACAATTGATCACTGTCCTCTTTATAACAGTCCTTAACATATTTGAAGACTGTTATCAGGTCCCCGCTTCAATCTTCTTTTCTCAAGATTAAACATCCCCAGTTTTAACTTTTCCTCATAGGTCAGGTGTTCTAAACCTTTTATCATTTTTGTTACTCTCATCTAGATTGTCTCTAATTTGTCCACATTTTCTTAAACTGTGGTGCCCAAAACCAGACACGACACTCCAGCTGAGGCCTCACCAGTGCTGACTAGAGCAGGATTATTACCTTCCATGTCTTACATACGACACTATTGTTAATTCACCCCAGAATGACATAACCCTTTTTCACAACTGCATAACACTGTTGGCTCACATTCCATTTCTCATCCACGACAGCCCCCAGATCCTTCTCAGCAGTACCACGGTCTAGCCAGTTAGTCCCCATTTTGTAGTTACACATTTGATTTTTCCTTCCTAAGTGTGGTACTTCGCACTTGTCTTTATGGAATTTATTTTTATTGATTGAAGACCAGTTCTCCAATTTGTCATGTTTATTTTGTATTCTAATCCTGTCCACCAAAGTCCTTGCAACTCCTCCCTGCTTGGTGTCACCCACAAATTTTATAACCATACACTCTCTTCTGTTTGCCAAGTATTTAATGAAAATATTTAATAGTATTGGACTCAGGACTGATTCCTGCAGACCCAACTAGATATTCCCTCCCAGTTTGACAGTAAACCACTGATAACTACTCTTTGAGTATGGTCATTCAACCAGCTGTGCAACCACTTTATAGTAATTTCAACTACTACATTTCCATAATTTGCTTCTTAGAATGTCATGTGAGACTGTTTCAAAAATATTACTAAAATCAAGATATGTCACGTCTGCTGCTTCCCCCTATCCTCTAGGACAGAAGGAAACTAGGTTGGTTTGGGACAAGTTGTTCTTGACAACTCCATGTCGGTTATTACTTATCATTGTTACCCTCTAGGTGCTTACAAATTAATTGTTTAATTATTTGTTCTGGTATCTTTCCGGGCATCAACGTTAGGCTGACTGATCTATAATTCCCCAGATCCTCTTTGTTCTCCTTTTTAAAAAATAAGTACTATGTTTTGCACTTCTCCAGTCCTCCGGGACCTCACCAGTCCTCCATGCATTCTCAAAGATAGTTGCTAATGTTTCAGAGAATGCTTCAGCTACTTCCTTAAATACACTAAGTGACTTTCATCAGTCCTGCTGAGTTGAATACATCTAATGTATTTAAATATACTTTTACCTGTTCTTGCCCTGTTTGGACTTGCGTTCCTACCCCCTTGTTGTTAACGTTTTGTTAAGTATCTGATCACAATTAATCTTTTTAACAAAGGCTGCAGCAAAACAGGCATTAAACACCTTAGCCTTCTTGATGCTATCTGTTATTAGCTGTTCATTCCCATAAAGTAGTGACACTTTCCTTCATTTTTCTGTTTTTACTAAAATATTTATAGAATCTCTTCTTACAGCCTGTTATGTTCCTTGCTAGGTGTTATTCATTTTATGCCTTAGCCTTTCTGATTTTAGCTCTACATGCTTGCACTATTATTTTGTATTCGTTTTTAGAAATGTGTCCATGTTTCCACTTTTTGTAGGATTCCTTTTTGTTTTTAGGTCATTAAGGAGCTCCTGATGGAGCCATATTGGCCTTTTACTATTCTTCCTATCTCTCTTTGCATCAGGATAGTTTGCTATTGTGCCTTTAATATTGTCTCTTTGAAAAACTGCCAGCTCTCCTGAACTACTTTTTCCCCTTAGATTTTCTTCCCCTGGGACTTTTCCTACCAATTCTCTTAGTTTGTTAAGTTCTGCTTTCTTGATGTCCATTGTTCTTATTCTGCTACTTTCACTCCTGCCTTTCACTTTCACCCCAATTGTCTTGCACCTTCAGATTCACAACCAAGTCCTCCCTGCTGTGAATGTAATGCTTTCCAGATATTAATGAGCATATGTAGGCTGTTTTATTCTGGGCAGTTGTATTTTATTCCTGCATATTACCCCACTCTACTATGAATGGGAGTGAGGCAGCTGGGAGAGAATAGATTCCTTGGCTATTTTTGACATCATATTCCTTTTAGAGAGGGACCAAAATGCTCAGTCCAGGTATGGATCAATATTTGAATTTTCTTCAAGGCGTGTGCTGTTGAGATTTTCAGGTTTTGGTCATATACAACTGTAGACACAGGACCAAGCTATGAAGCTTGGCTCCAAAGCCAAACCTCCTCAAAGTTCTGGTTCAGGCCTGTGTCTATATCCTTTACAAGAAATTCCAATGTGTGCACAGTCTCAGTGTATAGTAATGGCCAGTGAAACATTTTTGGTTTTAAAAGACATTTTAGGGTTATTATTGCTCACTAAACTTATGAAGCTGGTTAACGTCTATTGGGTCTTTTAAAAAAGATTTTATAACCTACAAATACCCAGAAGTTGGTATGTGTGTGAGGGAGAATCGGGGGGTTGGGGGACCTGGATGGATTAGAAATAAATCCCTCATCCTTGGGATGTGATTTTATATACCCAATATCAGCCCAGGCACATGGCTAATGTAGATTTTGTAAATCCATGAATTTCCTAATGGAAACACAGACTGATCTTTAAATAAGGCAGCAGCAGAGGATGCAGTTATGATATTTCCTAAGCAAGTTTTATTTTCCCTTTTCAAAAACTCAGCAAGTGAGAGAGCTGAGTATTTTGCTTCTTTGCCAGAGGGATTAACTACAGTAACTAATATAAAAAGAAATTCTATTCACAGGGCTGTACAGGCTGTAACTGGCTGCCAACTGGACTAGACGTAGACAACTGGGAAATAATTAATGGAGGCTGTAGGAAGGAAGCACTGGATTTGGGCACTTCCTAGCCATCCCACCCTCCCTAGCCAGTGGATAACTGGGCTGAATCTGATGCACCATAATGGCAAAGGTGCTGGGGAACAGGCCCTTTGAATATATTGCACTAAACATCTATAGCATTTATGTCATGTGGAATACGAAGTAGAAGGCACTAGTGCTGCACCATAGGGAAGCTCACTCAGATACAGAGGCTCCCAGCATGCTTTCTCAGTGAAGAGAAAAAATGAAATCACGCCCTCAGAGTAATTTATTAGTGTCTGGGGGGAACAATTAGGTGCAGTGTACTTTGGGTATCTCTCACGAGTGCCATCATTCGAAGCTAAATGGCTTGTGGGCGACTCCCACACTACTGGCAAATTGCCTAGTGTTTATCAGGAGAATCCTCCCTCTTTCCACCCCCAAGTGGGTTATGTGTAAACCTGGGCGAGAGGCACCAGAGGCTGCCTGGCTTTACTTAACACCGGCAGCTGCTGAATAGACCCCTGATGCCAAATAATAAGTTGACAACAGTGACTGTCTCTGCAATCTCTCTCCGTTTGTTTGCATTCTACAGACTATGTATGTCACTGAGCATCTCCTTGCACTGTCAGTGTCGCTAAGGCTGCATCCTTTTGATTTCAGGGTGACTTTGGCCTTCAACGATGGTGACACACAAACGGAGAAGGATGTGGCTTTTCTTCTCTGCATGCACATTACCCCAGTCTGTCACTGCTGCCCTTCTTTGCTAGGTTATGGTTTCAGATAGAATCAATATGAAACTGAATGGTTCCACATGGTTTTTGACGTGAAGTAAACTAAAACATGATGGTTTCAGCTGGATAGTGTGTCAAGTTTTGTTTGTGCAAACCCAAAATTCAGAGCAAAATTTCAGGGAATGAAAGCTTATGGGAAGCAAAAAGAAAGATCCACGCAAACTCCTGTGAACCAACTTTGCCACATTCGTTGTCCCTTACATTCATATCTATGCAGACTGCAATGAGGAGATAAGGTAGAGTGCCAAGCCCCCTTCCCACCACACTGCTCCTCACTCTGCTCTTTTTCATTAGAAATCACCACAAGTAACAAATCTAAGTTGTTGTTCAATCAGTTTGTAACTCTTTGTAAGATCAGGATATATCCAGCGGGCTTTTACTGTGCATGATCTATGTGCATATTGCCATGCAGCCTTTGTGCACCACACCTCTCCATACACAGTAGATGTTGGATGAAATACCTCATTTTCCAGCACAGTGAACACAGAACCCCTTTACATTGGATCAGGCTCAACCCAACTCTCTATTTCTGGGGATGTATAAATGTTTGTATACCACCCCAGTGTTTTGTGATTTAGTTGTTGTAACCCTTATTTTAAGGTGTGGATGGATGAGAGGGGAACGACAGAGAGAAAGATTTCTTGGTCAAACATATACCTGAAGGGTAGTGTTCATTCACTGGCCAGCTGTCCACCTGAAGAGTGGCATTTCCACCATTCCGAGTAAACCGCACCACATGATATTTGCCATCATTCACTGGGGTGCTCTCCTCTTTGATAGAAATATCCACTGTACCAATATTGAAGACCACACCAATCTTGCCTTGCTCCTATAATGAAAAAAGCAAGAAACAACCACCGATAAGTTACCATCTGGTATGAGAGTTCTCTAGGTCTGTATACATCTAAATAGTTAGACAATAGATGACAGTAGATGGCACTCAAAAACATGTAGCATAGTTCCTGGGTTTTGTAGGACCAATAAAACTTGTGGTTGTGCAATGCATATGTCTTTCTGTGCAGTGCTCTACATCAGCTCTTAATGCTATTCACCTGAGAATCACGACTAATTTCCTCCCTCAGAACTTCTCCATGGACAATTGAGAGCCAAGGACGAAAAACCAAGGAAACGTATTGAATGTTATTTGGGAAACATCCCCGTTAATTAGGTATCATTTGCTCAGCCACCACTAAATTGCAGCCACTATTGGGCTAGAACATAGCAATTGTTTGACACATACAAAAAGTACACAGCAGGTTTATTCCAGGAGGGAGTTTAGCGTAATTCCCCCAATTAAAAATCAGAAGGGGGAATTTTAGGGAGCAAAACTATAATTATCTAAATTGGAGATACATTACAGTGAGGCTAACACACAACTGAAAAGTCAATGGGATTTTTAATTACTCCAGGTGGTTAGAGCCTTGATTTTACTTCTCATCCTCAAGACACTACCTCCAATAGAACACCATCTTCTAGTACCACTCCTTGGCATTGCTCAGCACACACCAAGGGAAGAGCAAAGCCTACTGTATCAGCAACACCATTTCCTGTAGCACGCTGTGTGATGGTGCTGGTGGGTAGGGTTTTTTTGTTTTGTTTGTTTTTTATGATTCCCATCCATGCAATTCCCTGATTCAACCATTCTTAGCTTATGAACTATGAAGAGATCACAACCCAAAATGTACTGTAGGTTAAGGCTGTACATTTATTTATATCTATTTTAGGTACTTCCGGACTGCCTGTCACTGCAGGACAGAGGTGAGCAAACTATGGCCCGCGGGACCGTCCTACCCAGCCCTTGAGCTCCTGGCCGGGAAGGCTAGCCCCCAGTCCCTCCCCTGCTGTTCTCCCTCCCCTGCAGCCTCCGCTCGCTGAGCTGCCAGTGCTCTGGGTGGCGGGGCTGTGAGCTGCTGCTGCTCTGAGTGGCATGCTAAGGGGGCAGGGAGGTTGGATAAGGAGCAGGGACTCCCAGGGGGCAGTCAGGGGACAGAGAGCAGGGGGCGGTTGGATGGGGCAGAGGGCGGTCAGGGGATGGGGAAGAGCAGGGGGGTTGGATAGGCATGGGAGTCCTGGGGGGTCTGTCAGGGGGCGGGGGTGTGGATAGGGTTTGGGGCAGTCAGGGGACAGGGAGCAGTTGGGGTTGTTTAGGGGGTGGGGTACCGGGGGGTAGTTGGGGGGGGATTCCGGTGAGGGGGCAGACAGGGGACAAGGAGCGGGGAGGGGGGATGGGTTGGGGGTTCTGAGGGGGTCAGTCAGGGGGCGGGACGTGGGAGGGGGCGGATAGAGGGTGAGGGCCAGGCTGTTTGGGGAGGCACCGCCTTCCCTACCCAGTCCTCCATAGTTTTGGAACCCTGATGTGGCCCTCAGGCCAAAAAGTTTGCCCACCTCTGCTGTAGGATGTAAATGCTAATCACAGTAGATTGGATTATACATTAATACTTAACTGAGGGAGGCGGCACATGCAGTTTTTGTAGTTTACAGCTGCTATGTTTCAACATTTCCCTTCACGATCTGTTCTACCGGGGGACTGGATGATACTGTGGGTCATAAATATAATATGGAGACTTGCACAGGTTCAAATCGGCCCAGCTTGGCAGTGACCTAAAGTCTGTCCTATGGCAAATGCAGTCCAATTGTGAGGTACCCGCATCACAAAGTGGTCTTCCCGTTGGCTGTTTCAGCAGAGAGACCAAGGTTGGAATGGCCTGTGGAGAGTGAATTTCCCCTCTCCCCAAGCAGGGCTGAGACACATTAAGAGCTGGGGCTTGACACTACTCACTGACTGTTCTAGGTTTGCTCTCTGGACAAAGAAGGATTCAGCTTTCAAGGCTGTCAATCCAATTACCATCACCACATTCATTTAAGAAATTTTCAGCAGTTGCAGAATCCCTTCCCCTGATTCTCCACACTTGATATTTCTGAGCCTGGTCTCAGATTCCTCCCATACCCTAAGTTCCCCCATGCTTGACACCTCTCACAGACATTCCCCCCAATTCTCCCCACACCTCCTTCAGACTCTCTCCTGCATACCCTGTACCAGCCCCCTGACACCTAGAGCTGGTCGAGAATTTTTCAACAAAACTTTTTTGCTAAAAGTACCAATTTGTCAAAAATGAAACATACTGGTCCTGACAAAACGTTCTTAGATATTGGATAGGATTCAGAGCAATGCCCCAGACTAGCCAAAAGCTCAGCAGTTAGGGCGCTCACCAGGGATGAGGGAGAACAGGGTTCAAGTGCTGCTCTGAATCGGGCAGAACAGGGGCCTTAAATCTAGGTCTCCCACATCCCAGGTGAGTGCCTTAACCACTGGAATATTGGCTATTTTAGGGAGGGAGAGGGTCTCGTTCTCATGTTTTGCAAAATATTTCACATAGGAACAAAACCAAATTTTGAATCTCGAAATATTTCAGGAAGTGGGATTCTTGTTTTCTAACTAGCCCTGCCCACAGCCCCATTCCCCTTGGTCTTATAGGTCTGACACATTCCTCCTGTTTTCTTCCACTCCTAATATTTTTTTGTTTTACAGCAGTGGGCTGCCAGTTATATAAAAATCCTAAACAATTTCCTTGAAACACAAGCTGGCCATTAAGGAAACTGGACTGAGGTTTGAGTATTAAAATTTAGCATTGTGACTGATAAAATGTCCTGTTATCACTTTCTCCCCAAAATGGCAAGCTCTCCTACATATATACCTACTGATCTCAACAGAATGATCTCACAAGCATGCAGACTGGATGCTTATAGATTTACCTCCTGGAAGGATCTCTCTTATCTGTTTTCCCCAAAGCACTGGATGGATGGGTTGCCACTTCTTCACATACACACACCAATCTCGTGTGATGATAATCAGCACAGGATAGTGTGATATGGCAAAGGAGATGCCCATGGAGGATAACTTTAAGAAAAGCTGGACCTTGAGAATGAATGAAGTAGCTGTGTTTAAAGACTTCCTCCCCTTGCTCACCAGTTAAAGCTGGAAACTTTCATTCCATTAAGGAAGACAGAATTATTTCATCTCCAGTCCGTTTCAATTCTCGTTGGTGATCACAACAGCCATTTTCTTGATGAATAAGATTATCTGTTTGCTAGCAAATGATTGACCAATGGGTAAGAATCAATACGATGCTGCCAAATCATTTATTTGCCTCTTTCTCTGGTAATTAGCATCCACTTAGAAATAGAGTGGTTACTTGCTCTGAGATAATGAAGTTCAAAGAGCAAGTATTGACCAGATAATCAAACCCCTGGTGATTGGCCCCATCTGACTGATTTTGCAGGGTGCTGCTTATAGAATTCTTATCCTTTTGTGTGCAGGGGAGGAGGGGTCTTACAGTAACATCTTGTATTTCTCCTCTGTCGGACTCAAAGAATCAACCTTCTCTCAGTCTAGAAAGGCTGGTGATAGCTCTCCACACAATCTACTTTGGAAGAGGGGGTCGCTTTAAAATGAACTGAGTTCTCTCTCCCAACCTCCAGAAGAAGTACAGTCCTTCTCACAGTATCTTGATGCTTTTGTTTCTTGCCCATGTTGGCACCAGGAGGTCAGAACTATATAATAATGGGCCAATTCAGGAGGCTCTTCCTCAGGTCTATTCAGTCCATACTCAAAAAATCCCAGTGACTCTTCAACAAGAGTTTTGTTTGAGGGAGCTTTGCCTAGACATTGAGGGCCAGATTTTCTCACCCTTACTCACACAGAGCAGTGCCTTACTGCTCACATAGTTCCACTCATATTTACAGGACTAGTCACAGAGTAAGGTACTATCCACAAGAGCAAGGGTATCAAACCCAGCTTTAATACAGACCTCAAGATCTGGCCGGTTAATAACACTTACATGTACATTGCTCTTTTTTATCCAATGAATTTAAAGCACTTAGCAAAAAAGTGAACGACCATTAGTTTTCCCATATTACAGATGGAAAAAAAACAGAGGCCCTGAGAGATTAAGTGACATATTCAGGCTATGTCTACACTACAAACCATTGGCGGCAACGTGTAGTGTATGAGTAGCTACATGCCGCAGTGAAAAGCAGGCTGGATCCACACTATGGTGTGTAGCTATATGTGTCAGTGAAAGGCTCTGGCAGAGGGGAGCAGCAGGGAAAAGCTCCAGCAGTAGGGAGGTAACGGGACACTGCACTGCTAACAAATAACAGGGTAGATGGGAAGGCATAGTTTGAGGGAGTAGAGAGCCACGTAGGATATGTACTCGGATACATATCCGCACTCTTCATGCATTTCTTTACTCACCTAATCCTTCCCTCACGGTGTACACTGCTATTTATACCCACGTGAGGGGGGTTATGCATATACGTACACTACACACCACCAATGAAAGTGTGCAGTGTAGACCTATCCTTAGAGTGTCAAAGCTAGGACTGGAACAGTTCATTCCCATTACCGAACACATTCTTCTGGACTACCATGCCTCGTTATGAGGCATGAGAGACTGAGCAATTTACCCAAGGTCAGTCTGTGGCAGAGCAGGAAAGAGATCTGAGCTCTCCAGAGTCTCAGTCCAACTATTTTATAAAACTGTCCATCCCCTGGGCTTTGAAAGACAGGCTCTACCACTAAAATGAACACCCACTTCATGATCTTAATCCAGTTGGGTTCAGTCTCCTTCGCTTTTCCCATACATTTAGTTATTAGATTTTTTTCCCGCTACAGATTTCCAAACGCTGAGATTAAACAGACCAGCAGTGCTGTGACTGCCAAGGAATGATTTATCTCAGTGCCAATATTTCTAACATTTGTTTTGTCTTGAACAAAAAACCCCACAAAACAAAAGGAGAGCTGAATACACAGCAGCATTGAGCACACACAAAGCACATTCTCAGAGGGCCTATGAGCATTTAACAGGTAGCCTACATCTTTCTTCTCTCTACATCAATGTTTACCTGGGTGTCCCAGGCAGGTGAGAATCCATCTATTGATTTACCTGTGTCATTTTCTTGAAAACTCTGAGTGAATGTAAAGAGCTGGCAAAACCACAAGGAAAACTTTGAAACACTTTTATTTGAAAATAATGTGGTGAATACGGTATCCAATCTGTATTTCTCTGGCTTTCCTTCTTTGTTTCTAAGGCTGCTGTATCAGAGAAGATTCTTAAAGTAGTTCTTCAAGAAATCATCTCTTCCTATTGCACTGCCCCCTAAAATTGTCACCCGAGAAAGTTGTGTTACCCCTTCTTCAGAATCATAGCCCTCCTGAACACCAATTTCTGCCGTGAAGCCTATAAGAAATCAGGCATGCAATTATGGCTCAGCAAAGGAGCAGTTGTGGATAAATTATACGTATAAAAGAAAGTACATAGTACTAGCGATAAACATACCAGTCATACCCTTTACCATACTGCTTGCTGGCTGTATCCCCTTCCTCAAAGCCTTTATTTTTTTGGCTTTCAGAGTAAGTTCTTTAGGGAAACAATTTCCTGTATGTATGTACAGTATCCAAAAGATTTTGAACAACCACTATAATAACTGTGCAGTGGTTAGGGCATAAGACTGGAGTTAGGACACTTGGATATTACTCCCTGCTCTAACACACTGTATGACTTTGGGCAACCCATTTAAATTCTCTGTGCCTCAATTTTTCCTTTTTTAATTTTTCTAATGATATATTCAGCCACCATTATGAGCTCTGGGGATGAAAAACACTATATAAGTGCTAGGTACTATTCTAATATTTGTGATGACATAATAGTCTGAAAAGAAACTGCATTACAAAGAGTGAATGAGAACTAAGCAGGAGGAGATGATTTCTTAATGAATTAAGGGCAATATTCTTTCCTCAGCAATAGTTAATGGAGGAGAATGAAGCCTGGAAGAACTAATGCGGGCACAGAAAGAAACAGTGCTGCTTGTGAGTAGGACAGTGGAATGGGACTGGTGAGCAGAGCAGAATGAGATCACTGTGGGAACCCATATTCTACTGATTTGCAAGCCCACAACCCTGTGCCTCTTGCAAAAAAACCCTCCTCGGTGAGGGGATCTGCCATGCAAGGGGCATCGGAGGCCCTTCCACTTTGCAAGCCTAAATATCCTGCCTCCCCTTCAGTCCTGCAAGTTCTTTCTCTCTGAGGAGAGTATATGAAGGAGCATTTTCTGTGGCTGGCTCTACCATTCCCATGGATTTTTCCCCACAGGAGAATTAGATCCTCTTTTTATGTAAATGTTATGTGTAACATATGTCACTACATAACTGTCAGGATTTTGTTTTGTCTGTTCTGTACCTTTATTATCTGAAAGGGAGCATGGTGGTGGGAGGGGGGGGGAGAAGCCAATTTATAAAGCAAAGCAGTTGGAGCACATTAGAGGACAAACACATGCACTGTGCTCTCTCATGGAGCTATCTTGATTTCTTATTTTCCTTAATCTAAAACGAAAATTATTCAGACTGAAAGTAAATGGCTGATCCTTGTGTGTAGGGAAAGCACTTGGTCTTGAGTCATGAGAGCGCACCCACCAGGCCTCCAGACAATGGAACAAATTCTACTCCCAGCTACACCAGTGTAAATCCACAATATTGAATTCGGTGAAATTACTCTGGATTTATACTGATGCAATTGACAGCAGAACTTATCCCAGTACCTTTTTTTCTGAAATCAAAGACCTGAGGAACAGTTTTTAAAAAATAAGCCAAGACCCAACAAGCATTCCAGGATTACTGTGTTTCCCTGCTCTCACAGGTTTGACAGTACCTGCAACAGTATAGATTCTCTCCTCCCTCCTCTTTGTCAGGTTCCAGCATGACTAGACATCAACTGAAACCTAGCAGACAATACCGCTAATTACCTCTGTCTGAAGATCTCTGCTGATTATGCTGCTCTCCTTCCATTGTGATACGAGGCCTTTGGTAATACAACAAGCTTCTTGTATGAGGACTCCCTTAACTCACACCGGCGCACACACATTAATTCCCCCACCCTCTAAGGTCACAAAAGTCACTTCATTTCTCTTATAATGAGAGGCATCGCTGTTCCTCAGAATAGCTCCTTTCTTCTGTCTCCTCATTTCTGAAATCTATTTTAAACAGAGTCTGAAGTACTTTTATTTCTCCTCTTTGGGATTTTTTTCCGCTTCATTTTTGTAAGGTTTTTTTTCTTTTTGTGACTGGCTGTTAAATTTTAATCCAGCTGGCATATCACTTTCTTTCTTTGGTTTGCGGGACTTTGCACCATGATGCTAAATGCAGTAAAGCAGCCGGTGGAACTGAAGTTATAGACATTCCACGACAGGCCCACACACTAATTACTACAATGTCAAGTAGTTTTATGGGAACCTTTATCACTCTAAGATGCAACTCAGAGTTTTTCCTATTGACTGGGAAAGCAGAATTCAGTTCTATGCTTAGTGAGTCTTTCTGAGCAGTAACTTTAACTGGATACATTTCTGGACAGGTATTTATTTCCTAGGTATTTTTTTCAGTGGATTTGGGGAGTCTACATTCAGTACAAAGCATATGATTTCTGCTGATGCTACAATCCGGCCACTTTTGATGCCATTCTCATTATCACCTGGAGATAGGTCTGAAAACACCACTCAGGGTATGAATAACTGCACACTTTGGGTGACAGGTGTATTTGTTATGTTGAATCCCAGTTATGACTAAAGACTTCAGTGGCTGAAAAGTGGTAGGAAGATCATTTTCACCTATAAGTTTTGTGCGTAAAATCATTAACAAAAACACAGAATGGTATCAAAGGAATTACAGAACCTGGAATTTATCTGAAGTAAAATAACTTTGATTAGGGATTTCCAAGACCCCCTGGTGTTCTAGAAAGAGATCAAAACAATTTTTAGGTGAGAGGTAGAGTGTACATATGGGCTATCAGATACTGGTTTTGATTGGTCAATTTTTATGAGATATAATAAGTAGGAATTACAACCCCTTTTAGAAATTGCTTTTAAAGGGAGCACTTTTCACAGATTGAGAGGTTATACAACCAAAAGGGGCCATTGCAACAAAGGCCACATGAATTCGCTCAATTAATTCTTGTTTGAACTACAGCATATCTTTAGCATCCTATCTTGATGTAAAAATGCCAGTGATGGAGAATCCACATCAAAATTTAGTAAATTATTCAAACGGTTACTTATCCTCCCTATTCAAAATTTGCACCCAATTTCTTATCTGATTTTGTCTAGCTTCAACTTCCAGCCACTGGATCTTGTAATATCACTTTCTGCAATGTTGAGGAGCCCTCTATTAAATACATTTCTATTCCCCATGTAGGTATGTATAGCGTGTAATCAAGTCACCCTATAACCTTCTCTTTGTCAAACTAGACAGATTAGTCTGAGTCTATAACTTATAAGGCAAGTTTTCCAATCCTTTAATCATTCCCGTGCCTCTTTTCTGAACCTACTCCAATTTATCAACATCCTTCTTGAATGATGGACACCAGAACTGGACACAGTACTTGAGCAGCAGTCATACCAGTCCCAAATACAAAAATATTCCCTATTGATTCCTCCAAGGATTGCATTCGCCCTTTTGGCCACAGTGTTGCACTGGAAGCTCATGTTCAGCTGATTACTCACCATGACCCTCATGTCCTTTTCAGACGCATGGCTCCCAGGATGGAGTCTCTCATTCAGTAAGTATGGCTTGCATTCTTTGTTCCTAGCTGTGTAATTTTACATTTGGCTCTATTGAAACACATATTGAAACACATTTGTTTGAGCCCAGTTTACCAACTGATCCAGACTGCTCAGTGTCAGTGCCCTGTCCTCTACATTATTTATCACTTGGCAGTTTTCTTATACACAGAGTAAAGAGTACTAACTAAAATCACCATTGAAGCCAATAACATCACATACTGGAACGCAGGAATTTACCATCTCACAACAAGGTCTTCTTCCTGATCCTTAAAAATGTTCTGACCAAATATCATCTCAATGTGAAGTCATTAGGAAAGGGATAGATAATAAGACAGAAAATATCATAATGTCACTATATAAATCTATGGTACACCCAAGCCTTGAATATTGTGTGCAGTTCTGGTCACCCCATCTCAAAAAAAGATACATTAGAAATAGAAAGGATAAGGCAACAAAAATGATTAAGGGTATGGAACAGCTTCCATATGAAGAGAGTTCTCTCCACAGGTATCGTTGCGGAGAGTGGACCAGATGATATGTCTGGGGCGAGAAAGCAGAAGGAGACTCCGCTGGTTGGAAGGCATGAGATGCTATGTCTTGAGGTTGGGAGTTCCACGACCACCACTCCCAAGAGGAGAAGGCGGGTGGTGGTGGTCGGGGACTCTCTCCTCCGGGGGACTGAGTCATCTATCTGCCGCCCTGACCGGGAAAACCGAGAAGTCTGCTGCTTGCCAGGGGCTAAGATTCGCGATGTGACGGAGAGACTGCCGAGACTCATCAAGCCCTCGGATCGCTACCCCTTCCTGCTTCTCCACGTGGGCACCAATGATACTGCCAAGAATGACCTTGAGCGGATCACTGCGGACTATGTGGCTCTAGGAAGAAGGATAAAGGAGCTGGAGGCGCAAATGGTGTTCTCGTCCATCCTCCCCGTGGAAGGAAAAGGCCTAGGTAGGGACCGTCGAATCGTGGAAGTCAACGAATGGCTACGCAGGTGGTGTCGGAGAGAAGGCTTTGGATTCTTTGACCATGGGATGGTCTTCCATGAAGGAGGAGTGCTGGGCAGAGATGGGCTCCATCTTACGAAGAGAGGGAAGAGCATCTTTGCCAGCAGGCTGGCTAACCTAGTGAGGAGGGCTTTAAACTAGGTTCACCGGGGGAAGGAGACCAAAGCCCTGAGGTAAGTGGGAAAGCGGGATACCGGGAGGAAGCACAGGCAGGAATGTCTGTGAGGGGAGGGCTCCTGCCTCATACTGGGAATGAGGGGCGATCAACAGGTTATCTCAAGTGCTTATATACAAATGCACAAAGCCTTGGAAACAAGCAGGGGGAACTGGAGGTCCTGGTGATGTCAAGGAACTATGACGTGATCGGAATAACAGAGACTTGGTGGGATAACTCACATGACTGGAGTACTGTCATGAATGGTTATAAACTGTTCAGGAAGGACAGGCAGGGCAGAAAAGGTGGGGGAGTAGCACTGTATGTAAGGGAGCAGTATGACTGCTCAGAGCTCCGGTATAAAACTGCAGAAAAACCTGAGTGTCTCTGGATTAAGTTTAGAAGTGTGTGCAACAAGAGTGATGTAGTGGTGGGAGTCTGCTATAGACCACCGGACCAGGGGGATGAGGTAGATGAGGCTTTCTTCCGGCAGCTCACGGAAGCTACTAGATCGCATGCCCTGATTCTCATGGGTGACTTTAATTTTCCTGATATCTGCTGGGAGAGCAATACAGCGGTGCATAGACAATCCAGGAAGTTTTTGGAAAGCGTAGGGGACAATTTCCTGGCGCAAGTGCTAGAGGAGCCAACTAGGGGGGGCGCTTTTCTTGACCTGCTGCTCACAAACCGGGAAGAATTAGTGGGGGAAGCAAAAGTGGATGGGAATCTGGGAGGCAGTGACCATGAGTTGGTTGAGTTCAGGATCCTGACACAGGGAAGAAAGGTAAGCAGCAGGATACGAACCCTGGACTTCAGGAAAGCAGTCTTCGACTCCCTCAGGGAACGGATGGCCAGGATCCCCTGGGGGACTAACTTGAAGGGGAAAGGAGTCCAGGAGAGCTGGCTGTATTTCAAGGAATCCCTGTTGAGGTTACAGGGACAAACCATCCCGATGAGTCGAAAGAATAGTAAATATGGCAGGCGACCAGCTTGGCTTAATGGTGAAATCCTAGCGGATCTTAAACATAAAAAAGAGGCTTACAAGAAGTGGAAGGTTGGACATATGACCAGGGAAGAGTATAAAAATATTGCTCGGGCATGTAGGAATGATATCAGGAGGGCCAAATCGCACCTAGAGCTGCAGCTAGCCAGAGATGTCAAGAGTAACAAGAAGGGTTTCTTCAGGTATGTTGGCAACAAGAAGAAAGCCAAGGAAAGTGTGGGCCCCTTACTGAATGAGGGAGGCAACCTAGTGACAGAGGATGTGGAAAAACTAATGTACTCAATGCTTTTTTTGCCTCTGTTTTCACTAACAAGGTCAGCTCCCAGACTGCTGCGCTGGGCATCGCAAAATGGGGAAGAGATGGCCAGCCCTCTGTGGAGATAGAGGTGGTTAGGGACTATTTAGAAAAGCTGGACGTGCACAAGTCCATGGGGCCGGACGAGTTGCATCCGAGAGTGCTGAAGGAATTGGCGGCTGTGATTGCAGAGCCATTGGCCATTATCTTTGAAAACTTGTGGCGAACGGGGGAAGTCCCGGATGACTGGAAAAAGGCTAATGTAGTGCCAATCTTTAAAAAAGGGAAGAAGGAGGATCCTGGGAACTACAGGCCAGTCAGCCTCACCTCAGTCCCTGGAAAAATCATGGAGCAGGTCCTCAAAGAATCAATCCTGAAGCACTTGCATGAGAGGAAAGTGATCAGGAACAGCCAGCATGGATTCACCAAGGGAAGGTCATGCCTGACTAATCTAATCGCCTTTTATGATGAGATTACTGGTTCTGTGGATGAAGGGAAAGCAGTGGATGTATTGTTTCTTGACTTTAGCAAAGCTTTTGACACGGTCTCCCACAGTATTCTTGTCAGCAAGTTAAGGAAGTATGGGCTGGAAGAATGCACTATAAGGTGGGTAGAAAGCTGGCTAGATTGTCGGGCTCAAAGGGTAGTGATCAATGGCTCCATGTCTAGTTGGCAGCCGGTATCAAGTGGAGTGCCCCAAGGGTCGGTCCTGGGGCCGGTTTTGTTCAATATCTTCATAAATGATCTGGAGGATGGTGTGGATTGCACTCTCAGCAAATTTGCGGATGATACTAAACTGGGAGGAGTGGTAGATACGCTGGAGGGGAGGGATAGGATACAGAAGGACCTAGACAAATTGGAGGATTGGGCCAAAAGAAATCTGATGAGGTTCAATAAGGATAAGTGCAGGGTCCTGCACTTAGGACGGAAGAACCCAATGCACAGCTACAGACTAGGGACCGAATGGCTAGGCAGCAGTTCTGCGGAAAAGGACCTAGGGGTGACAGTGCACGAGAAGCTGGATATGAGTCAGCAGTGTGCCCTTGTTTTGGGATGTATAAGTAGGGGCATAGCGAGCAGATCGAGGGACGTGATCGTTCCCCTCTATTCGACATTGGTGAGGCCTCATCTGGAGTACTGTGTCCAGTTTTGGGCCCCACACTTCAAGAAGGATGTGGATAAATTGGAGAGAGTCCAGCGAAGGGCAACAAACATGATTAGGGGTCTGGAACACATGACTTATGAGGAGAGGCTGAGGGAGCTGGGATTGTTTAGCCTGCAGAAGAGAAGAATGAGGGGGGATTTGATAGCTGCTTTCAACTACCTGAGGGGGGGTTCCAGGGAGGATGGCTCTAGACTGTTCTCAATGGTAGCAGATGACAGAACGAGGAGTAATGGTCTCAAGTTGCAGTGGGGGAGGTTTAGACTGGATATTAGGAAAAACTTTTTCACTAAGAGGGTGGTGAAACACTGGAATGCGTTACCTAGGGAGGTGGTAGAATCTCCTTCCTTAGAGATTTTTAAGGTCAGGCTTGACAAAGCCCTGGCTGGGATGATTTAACTGGGAATTGGTCCTGCTTCGAGCAGGGGGTTGGACTAGATGACCTTCTGGGGTCCCTTCCAACCCTTATATTCTATGATTTTATGATTCTATGAGAGGAAAAAACCTGAGACTGCTCAGCTTGGAAAAGTAAGACAAAAGGGGGTATATGATCGAGGTCTATAAAATCATGAAAGAAGTGAAGAAAGTAAATGAGGAAGTGCTATTTACCCCTTCACAAAACACAAGAAGCAGGGTTCACCCAATGAAATTAATAGGCAGCAGGTTTAAAGCAAACAAGGAAGTACTTCTTCATACAATGCACAGTCAACCTGTGGAACTTGCTGTCAAAGGATGTTGTCAAGGCCAAAACTATAACTGGGTTCAAAAAAGAATTAGTTAAGTTCCTGGAGGATAGGTCCATCAATGGCTATTAGACAAGATGGTCAGGGACACAACTCCATACTCGGTGTCCATATGTCTCTGACTGCCAGAAGCTGGGACTGGATGGCAGGATGGATCACTCGATAAATTGCCCTGTTGTGTTCACTCCCTCTGAAGCATCTGGCCCTGACCACTGTCGGAAGACATGATAATGGGCTAGAGGGTCCATTGGTCTGACCCAGTATGGCCGTTCTTATGTTCAATGTCCAGGAATGCACCTGGAACAACACATGAGATGTGAATCTAAGGTTCTTATTGTTCCTATCTCCCGCCACTAGTGTTTCAATTTCCTCTCCTATATTACTCCTATTATTCTCTGTCTTATTTTTTTGGGGGGGGGGACTTTCTGCCTAATAAGAGTCCATTTTAGTCATCTCAGACAAATCAATCCTTGCAACGCTGTGCTGTGACTAGAGAGACAAGCTAAAAACAATTCTGGTAAAAGTTTACCAGGTCCTGGGGTGGCTAATTGAGTACTGTATTGTGCCTATGATTTTCCAGTAACTGAAAGATAAGTAGCGATGGGCGCTACATTTTGTTGGGTCAGATCCCCAGTGCCTTGTTAAGACCTTTCTGCACCAGTGCAGTCTACTGAGCAAGATTCACAAATTAAGTCAATCGAATTAGAGCAGCAATGAATTTGGTGCAAGAAGTTTCCATACTTCTGATAATACAGTTCTGTCAATGCAGCATCACACCTTGCCAGGGCCGGCCCACAACATTTTGGCACCTGAGGCAGGGAGCTCAAATGACGCCCCCGTGCCCCCTTGCTTGGGCCAAAACTTTGAAAGGTCTCAATTTTGCCTTCTTCCTGTTCTACTCCTCTCATGGTACTGCTCTGCTACCTACCCCAATAAAGGAGAACTAACAACTTAAAATGCCTTGTTCAAAAATTTTAAGTAACAGTTAACTTTCAAATGCCTGAACAGCAAATGCAACTTTTTTTGTCTGCATAGTAAACACTGGCTTTTTTATCTGTTTGAATAATCAAAGTGGTGCTTTCTGGGTTGCAAAGATTTGAACTGCTTCCTGAAGGTCCACAGTCTGGGCCAGGTCATGCTCTATTGAGATGGTTGCAAGGCCGACCAGCCTCTCCTGTGTCATTGTGGAGCGTAGATGAGTTTTTATTAACTTCAGCTTGGAGAAGCTGCGCTCTCCACTGGGAACTGTTACAGGAAGCGTTAGAAGTATGCGCAGAGCAACAAAAGCATTTCGAAAGAGGGTGGTCATCTTATTTGTGCACATATATTCCAGAACAACCTTTGAAGTTGATCCTGCTGAAATGTATCTTGAAAGGGCTTTCAGTTCATCACCTAACTCACTCGCATCAATATTGGGCATGTCATCATGTGTCCACACTGTCTCTAGTGCCCTGCATTGCTAGTTTAGGTCTTCTTCAGGTATTGTGAGGAGTTTCAGAGTATCATACAATTTCCCAGATATACTGCTGTGTTCCTTGAGCTGCATGAAACGTTCTTCAACTGACTGTATTGCACAATCTAGCACCTGGTTAAAGAATTCAACTTTGAATTGTTGTTTGGGTCTCTTATGGGATTATCCCATGCCTTGTAATCAAAATGTGTTCTTCTTGAGTGACTCTTGTATTCTTGAATGGGTGGGAAAATAGCTTCAGTGTGAAGTTCCTCTGCACTCTTCATAACATTTTGAAATCCCTCATCTGACCGGTAAGACTGTAGGTATGACTTTGCTTTGTCCAGTTGTTTCATTGCTCCAGATATATCAAGGTCAACACCTTGGAGTCTCTGGCTTACAACATTTATTTCAAACAGTATGTCATGCCACAACACTAAGCCACACAGAAATTTGAAGTTATCTATGTTTCTGGTGATTCCATTTCCCTCTGCCACTGTTCTCCCATGAACAGTTCCTGTCGTAGCATTATCCTCCATAATGGCAACTATGGCATCATCTATCTTCCCAATTTGGTGTTTGATAGGCTTTATCGCCTCCACTTGACTTTCCCATCGTGTGGCACACAGTGGATTCAGTATCAGAGAGGATGTTCCCAGATGTTGCTTCAAAATTTGCCATTGATGAGTTGATGTAGAGAAAAATACAGCTTTGAATTAAATTAAAAAATTCAGCAGCCTCACTAGAAGCTGACGCTGCATCACTGACCACCAAGTTCAATGAATGAGAACTGCATGGGACAAAAAAAGCTCAAGGATTTAACTCTCAGATCCGTGTCTGCATTCCTCCTTTCTTTCCTCTCATGTTGGCACCATTATGGTAGCCCTGACCTCTCATATCAGCTATTGCAATTCCCGTATCTTCCAGCTTGTTAAGAAGCACATTTGTCATACCAGCTCCTGTAGTATCATCAATGTCAATAGATTCTAGAAAATGCTCTCTGACAGTCACCATTGCAGGGACATTTTCACTAGGTTCTGTTGTTGTTACAAAATGCCCCATTAAAGTAATCTGTTCTGTACGGCTGATGTCAGGTGTGCAGTCCAGAATAACAGTAATATCTTGCTGACTTCAGATCTGCCAGAATCTTCTGTTTGACTTTTGTTGCCAGTAACTGTATGATCTCATTTTGTATTGTTTTTCCAAGGTCGTGGTGTGTGTACGTTTCTTGGGTGGTAACTCTTCTTAGATGCTCCTGGAGTACAGCATCAAACTCAACCATCAGCTCTACAATTTTAAGGAAGGTTCCATTGTTTGGCACCTACGGCTGATTTGAAGTGCCACGCAGTGCTAGGTTTTGGGTAGCAAGCATTCTCACAATGGCAATGAGACTTTTCAGAACATTTTGCCAGTAAAGAGACTCTGATGCAATCTTCTCTTGATGCTGTTCATCTGTGGTGGCCTTTAACCTTAGTCTCATCTCAAGCTCTTTCCACCTATGGAATACTCTCTGGTGATTTGCTGCCTTCTCATGGCATGCCAGATTTCTAGCCAGATTCTTCCAGTCCTTTGTTCCTATAAAACCCAGTGTGGCTGGAACATTAGACTGGAAGAGTTTGCAACAAAAACAATATGCAGCATTCTAGGTTTTTGAGTACATAAGCCATGGCCTCTCCACTTTGTCACCAGTGGGAATTTCACGCCAGTAATGCGTTGGATGGAAACTTCTATTTTCATTGTCTTTGGGGAACATGAGGTTTTTCACTTGCTGTGGCCCATGCAGTACAAGGAAGTCCCTCAGGCTACTGCTCAAGTGGGTCCACAGTCCTGGGTCATCTAGACTTAAGGAACTAAACTCAGCAGCAGCTGTTTCTTGCGCCTCCACCACACTCTTCTCTGATCTACACTTTTCTTCAGGAATGTGCATGGTTACATCCATTTGAGATGGAGATATGGATGTTGCAGTAGCTGCCAGGTCACCTGCACTCTGACTAACTGGAAGATCAGGCATCTCATTACCACTCACATCCTCACTGGGGTCGAAAGGCTCACTGTGAACATTTGTGTCTATGTATCTCAGGAGAGCTCCTTCCTGCTTAGATAGAAAAGATTCCTTTGCTTTCTTTCTTTTTCCGAATGTTGCCCCAGAGGGGTGTTTTCTTCTTTCACTCATGACTGCTGTTCCGTGCCAGCTATAGTGGCTCTCAACGCTCAGTTGAAGAGGACAAATAAGCAGGCTGGTAGCAGGGCCTGAGTGAGGGAAGATATCAGCGTCTTAAGGGCCTAACTGGCTCCTACTACTTCAGTTGACTGCCTGTTCTCCTCAAGTGGGTTCAGGGAAGCAGTAGGAAACAGGAAGCTCCCTGAGAAGCTGGTGTTAATCAGTCCAGGCTCCTGGGGGTGCTAGAGAGGTACATAAGAGGCTCCTCCTCCTCTCTCTCCCTGCAGCTCCTGCTCCTTTCTGTTATTCCCTCTCACCTTTTCTCCTGCCTGCCTGTTATGTCTCTTGTGCCCTCCTTCCTCCAGCGCAGGGCTCCACCATCTCTGTGCATCTAGAGCAGAGAGAATAAATATGCACCAGCAACAGACACAATTTTCTACACTCTGGGTCCTAGTGGCGCCCCCTCGACAGTCTGGCAGCTGAGGCAGCCACCTCAGTTTGCCTCGTAGTAAGGCCAGCCCTGCACCTTGCAGATGCTGACTTGCTTATAGAGAGGCAATATGGTCTTTACTGGATAGGGCACTTGACTGTAAGTCAGGTTCCATTTCTGGCTTTACCACTGATCTGCTGTGTAATCCTGGGCAAGTCACTTCATGTCTGTGTCCTCTTCCACATTTTGTCTATTTAGACTGTAAATGACAGGTTTCAGAGTAACAGCCGTGTTAGTCTGTATTCGCAAAAAGAAAAGGAGTACTTGTGGCACCTTAGAGACTAACCAATTTATTTGAGCATAAGCTTTCGTGAGCTACAGCTCACGTCATCGGATGCATACTGTGGAAACTGCAGAAGACATTATATACACAGAGACCATGAAACAATACCTCCTCCCACCCCACAAGCTCACTTCATCGGATGCATACTGTGGAAACTGCAGAAGACTTCTCTGAGAGTGGGGTGGGAGGAGGTATTGTTTCATGGTCTCTGTGTATATAATGTCTTCTGCAGTTTCCACAGTATGCATCCGATGAAGTGAGCTGTAGCTCACGAAAGCTTATGCTCAAATAAATTGGTTAGTCTCTAAGGTGCCACAAGTACTCCTTTACTTTAGACTGTAAATGCTTCATCTTAATATATTGTATGCTTGTACTACACCCAGAACAATGGGTCCCTGATCTCAGTTGGGGCTTCTAGGTGCTGCCATAATACACACAATTTAAAATAATCATTTAGTTCAGCTGTATAGTATCAGTATTAGTGACTAGACCTGCAGTGAGCTCCCCTCATCTCTGTTCTCTAGGAGCCATGGGAACGTTGTGGCACACATACTCACTTTTGCTAAATTCTACATCTACTAGGGAAAGTCTGGAAACCGTTGATGCCCAAAATCCCTTAGCTCACTCCATAGAAAGGAAGCCAGGCGAACAGTTTAATCATCTGTATGCTTGAAATGAAGACTTTTCTGTTGCCATTCACCACCCAGTCATCTTCCCCCCCAAGGAAATTATTTAATCCCAGGACCTCTGGCAGGATTAATTTATTGCCAGGCAACAGCAAAGCAGTAAACTCTGGCAAAAATAAACTCAAATGTGTTTAGGCCACATGATTTTGGAAAAACAACTTTTGCAAACAGCTGGTGAGGATCCACCTGTGAGATTATCAACCTGCTTTGTAACTGCCAAAGGCAAGCGAAGATTTCAATAGAATTGACAGCATGCTGAAGTAACCAGAACGCAAGAGGAGTCATGAAAGTACAATACCTACCTCTTAACTCACAAGTGAGAGGATTGTTTAGATGGTCTATTTGTTCCCACAATTGATTATATACTTTATAGAGACCCACCCTATGGTGGCATCTAACAGATCAGGAAGTGTTTAATCAGGGACTGAACCCCTTTTAATATACACAGTAGCTTTAAATACCTACTGATGCCTCCTAGAAAATATTGATAAACATTCTTTTTAGACATGATCTGAACTACAGCCCCAGATCTGAACTTCCCAAACCCCCAGATCTAAATTTTGCAGCTGGCCTTTATGTCCCTAATAGGCTGAACCAACACAATAGAAACACATTTAACTTTGGAACAGTTTAAGGTCTGGGTCTGAACTCTGGGCCCATTTCTGATTCTATTTAGAAATAATTCTGCTTCTCTGTCTCATCGTCTCTTTACTTTGCTACTCCCATTCTTCATTACTGGAGTTATTTGGCTAAAAGCATGGGCCTGCTTATTTCTGTGTCCAAGTGTTACCCTGGAGCTTGTTTCCCATCTGCAGCTGTGATCTATTTGCTAAAGATGTCACATCTAGTTGCCAAGGAAAAGACTGTGGTGCTATTGACCTGAGTGTTGGCTTCAGATAGGAGCCAGTGACCGCTTCAGAAACAAAGATCCTGATGGAGAAAATCTCCACATCCATCTTAGAGTGCTGTCAGGGAGGGTGTAAACCACCCTCAGACAGTTTCAGACAATTGAGGCTGACAGAAGCTGAACTGGCGGTTGCTCAAAATACAGCAAGAAAGACTTCTATTTATAGGTGGTATGGAATGTACTGCATAATGCTTTAACTGCTAGGCTTCCCTATCAAGAGGGTCAACACAATTGTTGGGTGTCTGTGTGATGGCAGGGAATGCATGATCCACTCTATTATAACAATCAGACCTGTCTGTCTCAGCCCATGCCCTGGTTGAAAAATAAGCACTTGTCTGGGAGAAATCATAAAAATGAAGACACCTGATCGGAGGGGTAAAGACGTGTCCATTTGTCACAGACCAAATAACCACAATATAGAAGGAAAAATAGGGGCAAGGTGCAGATGGCTTTTGACAATGTTAATCAATTTGAATTTGCTTCTGCAAACTGTAATGCTGGGCTACAAACTATAGCCCTTCCTCATAAACAGCATTGTTGAGTTATGGAGTTATCATTATAATAATGTTTACTCAAAGGTAGTTTGTCACAGAGCAGAAATGCAATAGTTTTTCAGTATGGTTCTGGTGAGATCACAATTGGAATATTGCATTCTGTTTGGGCACTTCATTACAAAAAAGAATATTGACAAACAGGAGAGAATTCAGAGGGAAAACAACAAAAAATGATGAGCTGGCTGAAGGAATTGATTTATGAGGAAAAGTACCTACATAAACCTACAGCAGCATGTCATCAACACATTTTAGCACACCAAACAAATCAATCATTTCAAGTCATAAAAATATCCTTCTATTCCATTGTGAGAAAACTTATGGAACACTGATGTAACAAAGTACCCAGGGACTATGTTCCCTTTGAAATCTTCATAACACATTTCATAAACTGTATATTAAATCAACAATATATTGTAAATACAGAAACGTGTTTTCTTTACGAAAACAAAGCAAGGGGTTAAGTAGCTTAAAACAGGTGATGTAGTGAGTAATGAAGAACCATATAACAGTGTAAATACTGGTTAGCTCCTTTAAATGTTCATTTCTACCCTTTCCAAAGTTTGTTTTTTGTAAGATATAGAATTTTTGTAAAGAGAAAGTGTAACATTATTTAGGGGTATTAGGCTGACTCCAATCAAACACATTTTCAGTTCCGATTGTTTTTAACAAAGTTTCTTGTTAAAGAATGACCTTGGTTTTTGAATGAGTGCCAAAAAATGTAGATTGGATTGGGAGACCTGCAGCAATAGTTCTAATGATGGACACCCCAAATGGGTTCTCTCTCTTGCAGACTTTTGCAACTTCATCGGAGGTGTGTGTGATATGAGAAATATATCTGAAGGAGATATGGGAATAGTAGCCCCAACTTTGGCCTTCACTGTCTAACAGAGAAGCTTTTATAGACCTGGAAAACTCAATTTCACATTTTATATTTAGATGATTTCAAGCCTGGATGAAAGCCTCCAATTTTCCTGGACTGCCTCTCTGCCTTCCCTAATCCTTGCACCCACTCCCCTTTTAACAAGGGTACAGACAGAAAGTGGCGTGCGTGCGAAAGAGAGACAGAGAGAGAACGAACCCTCAGGAAAGCTCCTGAGTCAGCTCAGGGAACACTCACAATTATAGAATCATAGAACTGGAAGGGACCACAAGAGGCCATCTAGTCCAGCTCTCTGCACTCATAGCAGGACTAAGTATCATCTAGAACATCCCTGACAGGTGTATGTCTAACCTGCCCTTAAAAATCTACAATGATGGAGACTCCATCAGAGAGATAGGAGCAGCACACCGAGGCCCAACCCCAACGGCTCATTCTTAAGATAGGGAGGGAGCATGTCATAGCAATCAATGGAAACCTGCAGTAATAATAAGAACACTAGTAGTGCTGGTCAAGTGGTGAGGAACCATTGTATCAATTAACTCTTATTATTAGAGCAGAGCTCTCAGAAGCAGTTATGAGCACTGCATATTGTTTCAATGTAGGTCCTGCATAAACGGTAGCTATTGTATATTTTTTTTAACATTTCCTAGAAATGGGAGGATTTTTCTCTCCAGAAATATATTTAGAATCCAGCCAACATTCTCCACCACACTGTAACAACTTTCAAGTAGATTATATTTGCACACAGAGTACTGTAATATACCTTATGTCGTGTCTCTCTGCAGGAACAAGATAAGTGTGGGACAGTTTCAAGCCTCTACTCTGAATCAGCTGGCTTTTGTGGCAAGAACTTTGATACCATGAGGAGGCTCAATCATTTCTCACACACGCATACAAATCCCTTTCTCCAGGCTTCAACCCTTTTTCATCATTTCCCTTTATTCTTCTACAAGTTACCCAAAATATTTGTGTTTGAAGCAAAGATTTTTCTTCACATCTCCTCTTCCTACACCTTGAGGTGAAGGGAAAGGCCAGATGTAGGCTGGCATCCAGATATGAAACTGACATCTCCTTGCACTAGTCTGGCCTTCTGTGCCCTGTTCCCTTAACCCATAAAGGAAATCTGGAGGCAAGAGTCATCTGTGAGGATACCCCTTGCCTTTACTTCCTGCAGACCTCTATAGAGCACAGTTTCTGCAAGAGTCCTGATGATTCCCAGAGCCATCCCTACTGTGGCTTCCCCCAGAAACTAAGCCAAGGGAGAGTTCCACAACATAGAGAGAGAAGCTGCCCAAGTAAACACAGCTGCAGGCTGACTCAGCTTGTGCTGCTTTCCCACACAGGTTCAGAGAGTGGAAGGATCTAGAGGAGCTAAGCCAGCTCAGCAGAGCTGGAATCCGCTGGAGCCCAAGCTCCCAACACCTCACAGAAAGTAATCCCCCAAACATGCTACATGATGAGTCTCATCCAAAGGCAGAATTTTCCTCTAAAGTATGAAAAAAAGGAGAAAAGGAGTTTTGAAGTTATGGTGTTGTTTTCTTCTCCATTCTCCCACGCAGAAAATAATCATGGACATAACATGCCGTCTACCTGAGCCTACTGGGAAGTGTCCCTTTTCTAGTCATGCAGGATTTCTGGTTTATTTCAGGAGTTCTTATATAAGCAACATAATACAAACTTGGCAAGAGTCTCTGGCTGTTGCATTCCTGCCAAGCAGTTTTACAGTAAGAAAATTCCACAACACAAAACAAATATACATAGAGTCAGGGCTTAAGTTCCCCCAGAGCCTCTGTCCTGGCTTCTGAGCAGCACAATCCCCATCTCTCCTCTATAGGAGAAACCCAGCCTCTATTTAAGTTGCTGAGCCTGACTGGACTCAGGATGCAGCTTATTTACTCCCCATTACATTAGAAGCAAGAGGAAGACAAAGGACAGGGTAGGCATGTTATTCAATGAGGGGGAAAAAACAATAACAGAAAATATGGAAGTGGCAGAAGTACTAAATGACTTTTTTGTTTCAGTTTTTACCAAAAGGTTTAGTAGCAATTGGACATCTAAATTAACAAATGCCAGTGAAAATGAGGTAGGATCAGAGTCTAAAATAGGGAGAGAACAAGTTAAAAATTACTTAGACAAGTTAGACATCTTCAAGTCACCAGGGCCTGATGAAATGCATCCTAGAATACCCAAGAAGCTGACTGAGGAAATAGCTGAGACCATAAATGATTATCTATCTGGGAAAGGGCAAATATAGTGCCCATCTATTAAAAGGGCGGGGGAAAATAAGGACAACTGGGGAATTAGAGACCAGTTAGCTTAGCTTCAGTACCCAGAAAGAAAATGGAGCAAATAATTAAGCAGTTCATTTGCAGGCACTTAGAAGATAATAAGGTGATAAGTAACAGTCACAATGGATTTGTCAAGAACAAATCCTGTCAAACCAGCCTAATAACTTTCTTCGAAAGGGTAACAACCCTTGTGGATAGGGGAGAAGCGGTAGATGTGGTATATCCTGACTTTAGTAAGGCTTTCAGTACTGTCTCGCATGACCTTCTCATAAACAAACTAGGGAAATGCAACCTAGGTGGAGCTATTATAAGGTGGATTCATAACTGGTTGGAAAACCTTTCCCAGAGAGTAGTAAACAGTGATTCACAGACAAGATGGAAGAGCATATCAAGTGAGATCCCGCAGAGATCAGTCCTGGTTCCGGTTCTGTTCAATATCTTCATCAATTATTTAGATAATGGCATAGAGAGTACATGTATAAAGCGTGTGGATGATACCAAGCTGGGAGGGGTTGCAAGAGCTTTGGAGGATAGGATTAAAATTCAAAATGATCTGGACAAACTGGAGAAATGATCTGAAGTAAATATGGACAATAAGGACAAATGCAAAATACTCCACTTAGGAAGGAACAATCAGTTACACATATACAAAATTGGAAATGACTGCCTAGAAAGAAGTACTGTGGAAAGGGATCTGGGAGTCATAGCAAGCTAAATATGAGTCAACAGTGTAACACCTGTAAAAAAAGCAAACATTATTCTGGGCTGTATTAGCAGGAGTGTTGTAAGCAAGACACAAGAAATAATTCTTCCGCTCTACTCTGAGCTGATTAAGCCTCAACTGGAGTATTGTGTCCAGTTCTGGGCGCCACATTTCAGGAAAGATAAGGACAAATTGGAGAAAGTCCAGAGAAGAGCAACAAAAATTATTAAAGTTCTAGAAAACATGACCTATGAAAGAAGATTGAAAAAAAATGGATTTGTTTAGTCTAGAGATGAGAAGACTGAGAGGGGACATGATTACAGTCTTTGAGTATATAAAAGGTAGATACACGGAGGAGGGAGGCAAATTGTTCTCCTTATCCTCTGAGGATAAGACAAGAAGCAATGGGCAGAAAGGGCAGTTTAGGTTGGACATTAGGAAAAACTTCCTAGCTGTCACGGTTGTTAAGCTCGGGAATAAATTGCTTAGGGACATCTTCAGCCTGAAGCTACTTTTTCCCCCCTTTTCTGTATTATCCCATCTCCCCTTTCCCTATGATAAAATGTCCACCACTGTTCCTCTCTTCTTCTGCCTAGCCTACGGCACAAACAAAGGCATTCTAGACCTGGTGCATGTACCCATCATAGACTTTTTCCCTCTATGTCCAGGTTCCCACCCAATCTTGTGACTTCTCTACAGCAACTCAAGAAACACATGGACTAGGGATCACCCAATGAAGTTAATAGGCAGCAGGTTTAAAACAAACCTAAGGAAGTGCTTCATACAACACACAGTCAACACCTGGAACTTGTTGCCAAGGGATGTTGTAAAGGCTAAAACTATAACTGGGTTCAAAAAAGAATTAGATAAGTTCCTGGAGGATAGGTCTATCAATGGCTATTAGCCAAGATCGTCAGGGATACAACACCAGGCTCTAGGTGTCCCTAAACCTCTGACTGCTAGAAATTGGGACTGGATGACAAAGGATGGATCACTTGATAAATTGCCCTGTTCTGTTCACTCCCTCTGAAACATCCGGCACTGGCTACTGTTGGGAGATAGGATTATGGACTAGATGGACCATTGGTCTGACTCAGCCTGGCCATTTAACTCTAAAATGCATTTTATCTTTCAAACTCCACTGCTAAAACCTTTGACCATCCTTTGATCTTAACTATTGCAGCCATTTCCTAGCTACCTTGCCAACATCCTACCTACATCTATCTAAATACTGCTGCTAAAGTCCATTTTCTTCTCCTACCATTGGCACGTTATCACTTATGAATCTGTCCACTGTCTTCCTGTCAGCTTGTATATCAAAGGCAAGATTTCTCATCCTTACTTTCAAAGTTGTAGACTATTCCACCTCTCTGCTATTACCTCCTCCTACTCCACCTCTCTGTCCCTTCTCCCTCCTCCTAAGACTCCCATCTGTAGCCTTCTCAAAGCCTGTCTGCATGAATTCTTCTGCCACCTCTACTGCCAATCCACCATTCGAATCTCTCAGTTGCAAACTTTCACTGTGAGCCTTTCCAGTATTAACCCACCTGGCAAGGTGTAAAAGACAGTTTGGGATGATATGCTTGGATCATATTCCTGCTATGATAATCAGATCATAGAATCATAGACTATCAGGGTGGAAGGGACCTCCGGAGGTCATCCAGTCCAACCCCCTACTCAAAGCAGGACCAATCCCCAACTAAATCATGTGAAATTAGTATCGATTTCAATATCAAATATCCACATCAAATCAATATTGATCTATATTCGTACCAATAAGCTAGAACAATGCCACAAACAACTGTCATATCAATGCTGACATTTACATTATCCACTTTAAGTTTCAGCAACAACAACCCATTGGGAAGAATGGAACAGATCACTCCTCTCAGAGTTATTATTTGTAGCTGACTGAACATTCAAGAATTCACCATTGCATCCATTTGTATATTTAAAGTTTTGCTTTGCAAACAAAGGGATAGAAAATTTTTGGTTTTAAATGAAAGATTAGATTCTGATGAATGCTTTTGCTGCAAGCTGTATTCCATTGCAAATTGTGCGGCTGCAGAAATACAGAATACACAGGGCCCCATACTGTTGATGCTCAGTAAATAATAATGGTCTCACTGTCCAGGAGCTCCTATTCATTTCTCTCCCCCCACACTCCCCATTTGTTACTCTGCTAGTGTTCCCTGGATGGGCCCAATTCTGCCATTGTATTCAGCCCCATACTGCATTAGATTTGAGGAAGGATTTCAGGATTTGGCCCAATACTAAATATTTAACCCAAAATATCACCCAAGTCCACAGAAACTGAACTTTAAAGAGCTGCACACCAATTTTAGGGAAACAAAACCAAAATATGACTCATCTCAACACTTCTGTAAGGTATATCACCAGAATCCCATCTCCACCCCTTTGGCCTGCCCTGGGCTGTGAATTCACTTGCCTGGCTGATTGGGGGAGTCAGTTAAATGGGGTCAGGTTGATGGTGTGAAATACAAACAGAGGGAGAGGAGAGATAAGAGTGATGAATGGCTGCAGCCTGCTTTCTGTACTACTCCATGCAAGCAGAGGATAGGAGTGGCAGCATATGGCATCAGGAGCTTGAAATTGGAAGAGGAGGGAAGGGGGAAACAGCAAACAGCTGACAACAGTACTTAAAACAAGACAGTATCATGGGTGGTAGATTGGTCTGACAGATTGGACTGTTCATCTCCTCCTCACTTTCCCCACCCCCCTCTGCCTGGCCAAATCTCAAGGTCCCCAACATCTTAGTGCTCACCTTTCAGGTCCACCTGGAAAGAGGAAAACAGAAAGCCATGGTTTGCAGGAGCTCCTATTTTTTAGGGTAAGGCCTGGAACAGGATTGTTGGCTGTATGTAAGCAGCAGCTGGTGAGGCAGGGCTGGCTGAGGTCAAATGCATATAAAATACCACCAGCAAATGTCATACTTGTTCCTTGACATCCTATTCCAACTGGTGATGTCTGTCTGATAACTTTGGAAACTGGAGCTTTAGAAACCTCAGTCTCAAGTGGCAATATGCAGAAGCGTAATGGTGACTGGGATTAGGGGGGTGGAGGAGAGAAGTCTGACAATGGACCAGGATTCCATCAAAGTATTCAGAAATCCAGCTCCAGATTCTCTAACAATTTATAGACTATCATAGAAGCCCATGAACCAGTGTGATGTACCTCTATAACCCACAGCAGGGAATCACAGCCACTATAGACACTGTCCTGATCCCCTTCTCCAACTCTGCTCCATGTCCCAGGCCCCTCTGTGGCTGCTCCACTTTCTAATTCACCTTTCTTCTCCTGTATGGTGCCGCACCCCATCAGGGATACTGTTTCTTCCTCCCATGTGTCTCCTCTCTCTGCCACACTCTTCAGTCCTCACCCATTTGATTCTGTTCCCCAGCGTCTCTAATACACACTTGTCTCCTTCAAAAGTTCTTACCTGAAGGTATTTAACATGCACTGCAAGAGCAAAGATTTCCCATCTGGCATGGAGAGGCTTTTTAAAGATCCCCCAGAGGTCCAGAAATGGATCTCTGGTGAAACTGTTAGCGCCTGGGCGCTCAAGCCAAAAGAGCGGCATGAGAGCAATACTAATTGTCCACTTTGTTGGCAATCAGAAATGAGTGAATCATGGAAAATGAATTGCCTTCTCAGCCTTACAGATCATCTGCCCAGGTGTGCCCAGGCACACTGGTGGTGCAATGAGATGGAACCTCCTCCCTCTTACTGCCTCTGCTGGACCTGTTCTGTGCATAGAGTTCTGTAGATACCAGGGTGGTCACTCCAGCACCTTTCGCTAGCTCTCCAAACAGTGAGTGCTGACTGGTTCACAGCAGAGGGCAAACCGTCAACTTTAAAAAAACCTGGAAATTACATAACAATGGCTCAGTACTGCCATTCACCCTTTGGAGGGCTGGCATTTCCCAGACAGATAAATGCTTCTGAGGAGGCATACAAATTCCTGTGGGGTCCAAAAGGTAATGCCACAACTGGCTTTCCAATACTGGTGGTCTATTCCCACAGCTATGCTGAGCAGGCAACACAAACTATTTACAAAAATACGGGGCAGGAGGAGGCAGAAAGAAAGAAATGTTGGTGTGGGTTCTTTGCCTGTAGCGCTATCTTATGTTTTCATTTTCCTTGAGGTAGAGCTTGAAAATAAATAGGAAGGAAACATTAAGTCCAAGGCCAAAAGGATCCACTGTGATCATCTAGTCTGACCTCCTGTATAACACAGGCCACAAAACTTCCCCAAAACAATTACTAAAACAGATCTTTCGGAAAAACATATAATCTTGATTTAAAAATTGTCAGTGATGGACAATCCACCACATTTGGTATGTTGTTTCACTGATTAATTACCCTCTCTGTTAAAAATTTTACCCCTTATTTCCTGTCTGAACTTGTCTAGCTTCAACTTCCTGGCATTAGATATTGTTATATCTCTGTCTGCTAGACTGAAGAGCCCATTATCAAATGTATGTTTCCCCATGTAGGTACTTACAGACTGTGATCAAATGGTTAACATTTTAATGAGAAGCAGAGGGCACAGTGCTACCTCTACAAACTAACCTGAGATAGATAGATAGATAGATGAGATTACAGGTCTGTTTGACAAAGGTTCCCCTGTGCATTCTGAGTCATTCTTTTGGCCAGGCCTTGGCTAGATGTGATTCTGAGGTTGTTATTTTCCTTTTCCCTATTGAAACCCCTCAGCTGGTTGCACACATAAAGCTGTGTCTCAGAGAAGACATGTGGGACCAAGGGACACGGGGAAGGCCTAGAGACAGCATGCTTCCAACAGTTGCTCGAAGGCCCCTGTGTTATTAAACACTGGTGATAATACTGAACTTGTCAAGCTATGAACACACATCCTCATGCATTTCAGAAAAAGTTTTCCTTGTAGAATGTTAAGTAAAACTAAACACATTAAACAGCCACCCTCCAGCACAGTTCACTCAAAAATAAGAAAGTACATTCCACTAAAGGTGAAGGAATGGTGCTTTTCAGAAGGCTTCAATCAGACCCAAATCTCTGTGCTTAGAGATATTTTTTTCAAATCTCCCTCCCTCCAAACACTGTAGCTCTTGCAAAGAACAATCATGTAAGCTCCTGGCCTGTCTCCACACCCCAGGATGGATTAACACGAGTCCCTGTTCAGACCCTTTCTTCAGGGCATCATTTAGGGATTGCACTGACAATCTTCAGCAAACCTCAAAATATAACAGTTTAATATAACTCCAGCAGCTAAACTTCCCCTGACCCAGGGGATTCCTTGTTGAAGTCTCCCTGGTCCTGGCAGCTCCTCCCCAGTCCTCTTACTTATAATTTGCCTTGGAGTTTCCTTGCCACAAGAACTTACCTGCTTCAGGTAAGAAGACTGGGGAGGAGGAGTGTAGATTCCCTTCCTCAGCTGAGTTCCTCCAGCCTTTCCAGGAATCCGGGGCTAATCAGGCAGCCACCTGACCCCTTCCCCGCAGGGTCTGACAATCCTCTCCACCAGGCCCAAACACCTGTTCTTAAAGGGGCCCTGCCTCAGAACAGGGCTGGCTGGCCTCAGACACGCTGGCCCTTAAAGTTCTATTACAAATCCTCTTCTGATTCCTCACATACATTAGTAACCAGTTAGAGCTCAGCAATATAAAACATACAAAAAACAACCTTTCTACTCATACTTGAGATTCCTCTGTTTATGCATCCAAGTATCACATTAGCCCTTCTGGCCACAGTGTTGCACTGGAAGCTTATGCTCAGTTGATTACCCACCATGACCCCCAAAACCTTTTCAGAGTCACTGCTTCCCCCCCCATCCTATGAGTATGACACAGAACAGGATTCATGGTGGGATTAGACATTTATATGGATAATGAGAATGTCTAAAGATGCGATTTTCCTTTTAAAATAGGGATATAAACCCTCATGTTTCAGAGTATAAACCAACTACTAATTGAGGGAGCCTAGGAAGAAACTTCTCTTATGGACAGATTACACCATAACCCACAAATGTCCAATATGGGGCTTCTTATAGTTCTTCAGAAGCGTCTAGTGTTGACCCATGTGAGCTAGAGTATACTGGACTAGATGGAGCACTGTTCTTGTCTCATATGACTATTTCTATATCCCAGTGTAATATATTATTGTTATTTGTACTGTGGTGGTAACGATAAGCCAGAGTCAGGGCCTCGTTGTTACACACTGTACACTTGGGATATAGTGTTCAGGAACAAAGCCTAAATATCCTTGCCAAAATTTACTTGATAAAAGTTTTCAAGTGGCACTGCCTCTCTCCATGGTTATAGCTTTGAGGAAACACTTTTACTTAAATGGGAAGACAAATGAACAACTTCTCTCGTCCTTTCTCTTTGCAAATACCACATCTCCCTTGCCCAGGGGGTTTATTGCAGCTTAAGGACGCTGGGTTTTTTTTGTTGGTTCCACTTGTTAAAATATTGGCAGCTCATCACTGCCTTCTACACATCAGGGAAGGCGAGAGATTGCTATGGGTTACTTTGATATGGTCTTTCATCTGTTTCTATAGAGAGGGATCACGGTCTAGTAGTCACTGAATCATGGGATTATGAGTCAGGTGATCCTTGTGTTATGCCCATATGGCAATAGATTTGCTGTGTAACCTGCACTAAGCTACATAATATGTCTGCCTCAATTTCTCCCTCTTTAAAACAGGGATAATGATACTCCCATTAAGTGTTTGTAAACCACTTTGAGATCCCTGGATGAAATGGGCTAGTCAATTGTAAACTTCACCCAAGATCATAGAATCATAGAATCATAGAATATAAGGGTTGGAAGGGACCCCAGAAGGTCATCTAGTCCAACCCCCTGCTCAAAGCAGGACCAATTCCCAGTTAAATTATTGTCACCTTCTTACTGAAAGGATCACAGATCTGTTTGCAGGCCCAGCCAGTGCCTGGCAGCAGAGTAGCTAGTTCTATGGCTCAGTCCACCCATTCTATCAGCAACTGATCCCAGAGGACACATATAATCATCACATTTATCGTGACGGCAATGGTGATAATGATTCCATGCAGGCTAATGAAAGCAAAGTGCACATGTCACCTTCTGGAATACTTGGTGATCAGGCAACACTGTCTGCAAGCTGTCTCTGCCCACAATGCACCCTGTAATTTAGTTAACAAAACAAGCCATTTCAAGGATCAGTCAGTCTACTGGTTTCCTTTAGCTGTTCATTTTTGGTACCTGTCATAAATATAGCAAGTCTCTCAGAGCAGCCTTGTAAGACGGAAGGGAGGGTAGAACCAGACTGGAAAAAATAGGTACCTTTCTTCCTATCTAAGCTGTCTACCAATGCTTCTTATTGTGTTACCGCAGCTTCTGCCTCATCTTGTCTCTGAAATGCTGCTCATCACTAGAATCAAACACAAACTAAGACATTGAAGATATTTTACAGTTCTCATTTCTCTTTTCCAAGTCTGCCTTTGCATTTCTGGATCCCTGGTGGCTATATAAAAAAGAAAAGGAGGTTTCATGTGGTATTTCTGGCCTGACCAGAAGTAGCAGGAATCCCACTATAAAGCTTTCAAAGTGGTAGCCATGTTAGTCTATGGGTATGTCTACACTACGGAATAAGGTCGAATTTATAGAAGTCGTTTTTTTAGAAATCGGTTTTATATATTCGAGTGTGTGTGTCCCCACAGAAAATGCTCTAAGTGCATTAAGTGCAGTAACTCGGCGGAGCGCTTCCACAGTACCGAGGCTAGAGTCGACTTCCGGAGCGTTGCACTGTGGGTAGCTATCCCACAGTTCCCACAGTCTCCACTGCCCATTGGAATTCTGGGTTGAGATCCCAATGCCTGATGGGGCTAAAACATTGTCACGGGTGGTTCTGGGTACATATCGTCAGGCCCCCGTTCCCTCCCTCCCTCCGTGAAAGCAAGGGCAGACAATCATTTCACGCCTTTTTTCCTGAGTTACCTGTGCAGACGCCATACCACTGCAAGCATGGAGCCCGCTCAGGTAACCGTCACCCTATGTCTCCTGGGTGCTGGCAGACGCGGTACGTCATTGCTACACAGTAGCAGCAACCCATTGCCTTCTGGCAGCAGACGGTGCAATACGACTGGTAGTCGTCCTCGTCGTGTCCGAGGTGCTCCTGGCCACGTCGGCTGGGAGCGCCTGGGCAGACATGGGCGCAGGGACTAAATTTGGAGTGACTTGACCAGGTCATTCTCTTTAGTCCTGCAGTCAGTCCTATTGAACCGTCTTATGGTGAGCGGGCAGGCGATACGGACTGCTAGCAGTCGTACTGTGCCATCTTCTGCCAGGCAGGCAAGAGATGAGGATTGCTAGCAGTCGTATTGTACCATCTTCTGCCAGGCAGGCAAGAGATGAAGATGGCTAGCAGTCGTACTGTACCATCTTCTGCCGAGCAGCCATGAGATGTGGATGGCATGCAGTCCTTCTGCACCGTCTGCTGCCAGCCAAAGATGTAAAAGATAGATGGAGTGGATCAAAACAAGAAATAGACCAGATTTGTTTTGTACTCATTTGCCTCCTCCCCTGTCTAGGGGACTCATTCCTCTAGATCACACTGCAGTCACTCACAGAGAAGGTGCAGCGAGGTAAATCTAGCCATGTATCAATCAGAGGCCAGGCTAACCTCCTTGTTCCAAGAAGAACGATAACTTAGGTGCACCATTTCTTATTGGAACCCTCCGTGCAGTCCTGCCTGAAATACTCCTTGATGTACAGGCACCCCCTTTGTTGATTTTAGCTCCCTGAAGCCAACCCTGTAAGCCGTGTCGTCAGTCGCCCCTCCCTCCATCAGAGCAACGGCAGACAATCGTTCCGCGCCTTTTTTGTGTGCGGACGCCATACCAAGGCAAGCATGGAGGCCGCTCAGCTCACTTTGGCAATTAGGAGCACATTAAACACCACACGCATTATCCAGCAGTATATGCAGCACCAGAACCTGGCAAAGCGATACCGGGCGAGGAGGCGACGTCAGCGCGGTCACGTGAGTGATCAGGACATGGACACAGATTTCTCTGAAAGCATGGGCCCTGCCAATGCATGCATCATGGTGCTAATGGGGCAGGTTCATGCTGTGGAACGCCGATTCTGGGCTCGGGAAACAAGCACAGACTGGTGGGACCGCATAGTGTTGCAGGTCTGGGACGATTCCCAGTGGCTGCGAAACTTTCGCATGCGTAAGGGCACTTTCATGGAACTTTGTGACTTGCTTTCCCCTGCCCTGAGGCGCATGAATACCAAGATGAGAGCAGCCCTCACAGCTGAGAAGCGAGTGGCGATAGCCCTGTGGAAGCTTGCAACGCCAGACAGCTACCGGTCAGTTGGGAATCAATTTGGAGTGGGCAAATCTACTGTGGGGGCTGCTGTGATGCAAGTAACCCACGCAATCAAAGATCTGCTGATATCAAGGGTAGTGACCCTGGGAAATGTGCAGGTCATAGTGGATGGCTTTGCTGCAATGGGATTCCCTAACTGTGGTGGGGCTATAGACGGAACCCATATCCCTATCTTGGCACCGGAGCACCAAGCCGCCGAGTACATAAACCGCAAGGGGTACTTTTCGATAGTGCTGCAAGCTCTGGTGGATCACAAGGGACGTTTCACCAACATCAACGTGGGATGGCCGGGAAAGGTGCATGATGCTCGCATCTTCAGGAACTCTGGTCTGTTTCAAAAGCTGCAGGAAGGGACTTTATTCCCAGACCAGAAAATAACTGTTGGGGATGTTGAAATGCCTATATGTATCCTTGGGGACCCAGCCTACCCCTTAATGCCATGGCTCATGAAGCCGTACACAGGCAGCCTGGACAGTAGTCAGGAGCTGTTCAACTACAGGCTGAGCAAGTGCAGAATGGTGGTAGAATGTGCATTTGGACGTTTAAAGGCGCGCTGGCGCAGTTTACTGACTCGCTTAGACCTCAGCGAAACCAATATTCCCACTGTTATTACTGCTTGCTGTGTGCTCCACAATATCTGTGAGAGTAAGGGGGAGACGTTTATGGCGGGGTGGGAGGTTGAGGCAAATCGCCTGGCTGCTGGTTACGTGCAGCCAGACAACAGGGCGGTTAGAAGAGCACAGGAGGGCGCAGTACGCATCAGAGAAGCTTTGAAAACCAGTTTCATGACTGGCCAGGCTACGGTGTGAAAGTTCTGTTTGTTTCTCCTTGATGAAACCCCCCGCCCCTTGGTTCACTCTACTTCCCTGTAAGCTAACCACCCGCCCCTCCTCCCTTCAATCACCGCTTGCAGAGGCAATAAAGTCATTGTTGCTTCACATTCATGCATTCTTTATTCATTCATCACACAAATAGGGGGATGACTACCAAGGTAGCCCAGGAGGGGTGGTGGAGGAGGGAAGGAAAATGCCACACAGCACTTTAAGCACAGCACTTTAAAAGTTTACAACTTTAAAATTTATTGAATGACAGCCTTCTTTTTTTTGGGCAATCCTCTGTGGTGGAGTGGCTGGTTGGCCGGAGGCCCCCCCACCGCGTTCTTGGGCGTCTGGGTGTGGAGGCTATGGAACTTGGGGAGGAGGGCAGTTGGTTACAGAGAGGCAGCAGTGGCAGTCTGTGCTCCAGCTGCCTTTGCTGCAGCTCAACCATACACTGGAGCATACTGGTTTGGTCCTGCAGCAGCCTCAGCATTGAATCCTGCCTCCTCTCATCACGCTGCCACACCATTGGAGCTTCAGCCCTGTCTTCAGCCCGCCACTTACTCTCTTCAGCCCGCCACTTACTCTCTTCAGCCCGCCACCTCTCCTCCTGGTCATTTTGTGCTTTCCTGCACTCTGACATTATTTGCCTCCACGCATTCGTCTGTGCTCTGTCAGTGTGGGAGGACAGCATGAGCTCGGAGAACATTTCATCGCGAGTGCGTTTTTTTTTCTTTCTAAGCTTCACTAGCCTCTGGGAAGGAGAAGATCCTGTGATCATTGAAACACATGCAGCTGGTGGAGAAAAAAAAAGGGACAGCGGTATTTAAAAAGACACATTTTATAAAACAGTGGCTACAGTCTTTCAGGGTAAACCTTGCTGTTAACATTACATACATAGCACATGTGCTTTCGTTACAAGGTCGCATTTTGCCTCCTCCCACCGCATGACTACCCCCTCAACCTTCCCCCCTCCCTGTGGCTAACAGCGGGGAACATTTCTGTTTAGCCACAGGCATACAGCCCAGCAGGAATGGGCTCCTCTGAGTGTCCCCTGAAGAAAAGCACTCTATTTCAACCAGGTGACCATGAATTATATCTCACTCTCCTGAGGATAACACAGAGAGATAAAGAACGGATGTTGTTTGAATGCCAGCAAACATACACTGCAATGCTGTGTTCTACAATGTTTCCCGAGTACGTGTTACTGGCCTGGAGTGGTAAAGTGTCCTACCATGAAGGACGCAATAAGGCTGCCCTCCCCAGAAACCTTTTGCAAAGGCTTTAGGACTACATCTAGGAGAACCGCAAATGCCAGGGCAAAGTAATCCTTTCACATGCTTGCTTTTAAACCATGTATAGTATTTTAAAAGGTACACTCACCAGAGGTCCCTTCTCCGCCTGCTGGGTCCAGGAGGCAGCCTTGGGTGGGTTCGGGGGGTACTGGCTCCAGGTCTAGGGTGAGAAACAGTTCCTGGCTGTCGGGAAAACCGGTTTCTCCGCTTGCTTGCTGTGAGCTATCTACAACCTCCTCCTCATCATCATCTTCTTCGTCCCCAAAACCTGCTTCCGTATTGCCTCCATCTCCATTGAAGGAGTCAAACAACACGGCTGGGGTAGTGGTGGCTGAACCCCCTAAAATGGCATGCAGCTCATCATAGAAGCGGCATGTTTGGGGCTCTGACCCAGAGCGGCTGTTCACCTCTCTGGTTTTCTGGTAGGCTTGCCTCAGCTCCTTCAGTTTCACGCGGCACTGCTTCGGGTCCCTGTTATGGCCTCTGTCCTTCATGCCCTGGGAGATTTTGACAAAGGTTTTGGCATTTTGAAAACTGGAACGGAGTTCTGATAGCACGGATTCCTCTCCCCAAACAGCGATCAGATCCCATACCTCCCGTTCGGTCCATGCTGGAGCTCTTTTGCGATTCTGGGACTCCATCATGGTCACCTGTGCTGATGAGCTCTGCATGGTCACCTGCAGCTTGCCACGCTGGCCAAACAGGAAATGAGATTCAAAAGTTCGCGGTTCTTTTCCTGTCTACCTGGCCAGTGCATCTGAGTTGAGAGTGCTGTCCAGAGCGGTCATAATGGAGCACTCTGGGATAGCTCCCGGAGGCCAATACCATCGAATTGTGTCCACAGTACCCCAAATTCGAGCCGGCAACGTCGATTTAAGCGCTAATCCACTTGTCAGGGGTGGAGTAAGGAAATCGATTTTAAGAGCCCTTTAAGTCGAAATAAAGGGCTTCATTGAGTGGACGGGTGCAGGTTTACATCGATTTAACGCTGCTAAATTCGACCTAAAGTCCTAGTGTAGACCAGGGCTATATCAGCAAAAAAATCAAGGAGTACTTGTGGCACCTTAGAGACGAGGTCAAGGTCAGCTCCCAGACTACTCCCTGGGCAGCACAGCATGGAGAGGAGGTAACCAGCCCTCTGTGGAGAAAGAAGTGGTTCGGGACTATTTAGAAAAGCTGCACGAGCACAAGTCCATGGGGCCGGATGCGCTGCATCCGAGAGTGCTAAAGGAGTTGGCGGATGTGATTGCAGAGCCATTGGCCATTATCTTTGAAAACTCATGGCGATCCGGGGAACTCCCGAATGACTGGAAAAAGGCTAATGTAGTGCCCATCTTTAAAAAAGGGAAGAAGGAGGATCCTGGGAACTACAGGCCAGTCAGCCTCACTCAGTCCCTGGAAAAATCATGGAGCAGGTCCTCAAGGAATCAATTCTGAAGCACTTAGAGGAGAGGAAAGTGATTGGGAACAGTCAGCATGGATTCCCCAAGGGCAAGTCATGCCTGACTAATCTAATTGCCTTCTATGACGAGATAACTGGCTCTGTGGTTGAGGGGAAAGCGGTGGACGTGTTGTGCCTTGACTTTAGCAAAGCTTTTGGCACGGTCTCCCACAGTATTCTTGTCAGCAAGTTAAAGAAGTATGGGCTGGATGAATGGACTATAAGGTGGATAGAAAGCTGGCTAGATTGTCGGGCTCAACAGGTAGTGATCAATGGCTCCATGTCTAGTTGGCAGCCGGTATCAAGTGGAGTGCCCCAAGGGTCGGTCCTCGGGCCAGTTTTGTTCAATATCTTCATAAATGATCTGGAGGATGGTGTGGATTGCACCCTCAGCAAGTTTGCAGATGACACTAAACTGGGAGGAGAGGTAGATACGCTGGAGGGTAGGGATAGGATACAGAGGGCCCTAGACAAATTAGAGGATTGCGTCAAAAGAAATCTGATGAGGTTCAACAAGGACAAGTGCAGAGTCCTGCACTTAGGACGGAAGAATCCCATGCACCGCTACAGACTAGGGTCCGAATGGCTCAGCAGTAGTTCTGCAGAAAAGGACCTTGGGGTTACAGTGGACGAGAAGCTGGATATGAGTCAACAGTGTGCCCTTGTTGCCAAGAAGGCCAATGGCATTTTGGGATGTATAAGTAGGGGCATTGCCAGCAGAAATCAAGGGACGTGATCATTCCCCTCTATTCGACATTGGTGAGGCCTCATCTGGAGTACTGTGTCCAGTTTTGGGCCCCACACTGCAAGAAGGATGTGGAAAAATTGGAAAACGTCCAGCAGAGGGCAAAAAAATGATTAGGGGACTGGAACACATGACTTATGAGGAGAGGCTGAGGGAACTGGGATTGTTTAGTCTGCGGAAGAGAAGAATGAGGGGGGATTTGATAGCTGCTTTCAACTACCTGAAAGGGGGTTCCAAAGAGGATGGATCTAGACTGTTCTCAGTGGTAGCTGATGAGAGAACAAGGAGTAATGGTCTCAAGTTGCAGTGGGGGAGGTATAGGTTGGATATTAGGAAAAACTTTTTCACTAGGAGGGTGGTGAAACACTGGAATGCATTACCTAGGGAGGTGGTGGAATCTCCTTCCTTAGATATTTTTAAGGTCAGGCTTGACAAAGCCCTGGCTGGGATGATTTAGTTGGGGATTGGTCCTGCTTTGAGCAGGGGGTTGGACTAGATGACCTCCTGAGGTCCCTTCCAACCCTGATATTTTGTGATACAAACACATTTATTTGGGCATAAGCTTTCATGGGCTAAAACCCACTTCATTGGATGCATGCAGTGGAAAATACAGTAGGAATATATATATATATATATATATATATATATATATATATATATATATATATATATATATATATATACACACACAAAGAACATGAAAAAATGGGTGTTGCCATACCAACCGTAATGAGACTAATCAATGAAGGTGGGCTATTATCAGCAGGAGAAAAAAAAACTTTTGTAGTGATAATCAGGATGGTCCATTTCAAACAATTGACAAGAAGGTGTGAGTAACAATAGGAGAAAAATTAGCATGGGGAAATAGTTTTTACTTTGTATAATGACTCATCCACTCCCAAGTCTTTATTCAAGCCTAATTTAATGGTGTCCAGTTTGAAAATTAATTCCAATTCTGCAGTTTCTCGTTGGAGTCTGTTTTTGAAGTTTTTTTATTGGAGAATTGCGACTTTTAGGTCTGAAATTGCGTGACCAGGGAGGTTGAAGTGTTCTCCGACTGATTTTTGAATGTTATAATTCTTGACGTCTGATTTGTGTCCATTTATTCGTTTGCGTAGAGATTGTCCAGTTTGGCCAATGTACATGGCTGAGGGGCATTGCTGGCCCATGATGGCATAGATCATATCATATCAACTTACTGAACAACACCAATAGCAACACTTACAGATCAATGGTGTTACAATGCAGAACTGCAATTTTGAGCCAAGCTCACTCCAAACAATGGTCCAAATCCTCAGTTTTCACTCAATCCTTGGAAACCTCATGCTACTGCTAAGTTATTCTTCCTGCATGTCAGCCTCCATTTGTACCACTGCCGTCTCTGTCAAACCGGCTTTATCTCTGAGTACTGTAGGAATATGGACATTATAATGAGGAAGTAGGAGGGACATTTTTGTTTTTCCCTGAAGGGCTTCAGAGTATTGGTATAAGAGCCCTAATTAATGGTTGGAGATGCTACTGTAGGCTTGCCCTTGTCATGAAGCACTGTCTATGAGGGGAAGGCAGGCATCTGCATGTAGACGACTCAGATCGAAAATACTCTCCAGCTGATTTTAAGTGTCTGGAGCCATGACCTAATCACACAGAATGCCCATTAGCTTTTTTCTTTAAAAAAATGTTAATTTAGAGAGAAAAGAAAATGTAACCATCTTTGATGTATGACTCAAATCAGGGTACTGGACAAGAAAACATACACAGTGGAAATCACATACAATCTGGCCTGACGTTTGCCATCCACACAATAGGGATAATAATATTTAACTAACTCACAGAGATGTCAGGAGGCTTAATTCATTAATATTTGTGAAGTGCTTTGAGATTGTCAGACGGAAGTGCAAAATATTAATATAAATTATCCATAGAACAAAATGGTTACTACATGTGGTGTACAATAAAACCTAATTACACTGTATCTGGTAAGAACTTATAGGGTTAAGAATGAAGTGGGAGAGCTGCTAACAAACATATGCAGTCTTACATTCAAATCAGCTACTACAGTATAACAAATATTGTAGCCAGTCTTTCAAAAAAGGTACCAGCAGCGATCTTGGGAATTACAGACCAGTGAGCCTTATTTCCAACCCAGATAAACTGATTGAAAAAAGTAATTAAAGTGTTTAGATAATATGATATGGCAGCAACAAACCAACATTGCTTATGCAATAGAAAACTGTGCCTCTCTAATCTACTAGTATTGAGTGTCTCAACAAAAAAATAGATAAAGGAAAACAGGCCTATGTAATTGAGTTGGAATTTCAAAAGGCCTTTTAAAAAAAATCCAGGAAAAGAGACTATTATGGAAATTAAGCGGTCATTAGGTGTGAGACAAAGTGTTACCCTGGAAACAAAAAGTAGGAATAAACTGGTTGCTTTTTCAACATGGCAGAAGGTGAACAATGGAGTGCCCCAAGGTTCTGTACTAGGAGCCATGTTTAACATATTTATCGGTGCTCTGGAAAAATAGGTGAATAATGAGGTGACAATATTTGCAGATGGCATACAATTATTTAGGTTATTATTTAAGAGGAGCCTTACAAAGCTGGGGAGCACAATGGCAGATGAAATTCACGGTTGACAAATACAAAGAAATGCACATTACAAAGAATAATAACAACATATACATGCTGCCAGGTTCTAAATTATCTGGAATCACTCAGGGAAGAGATCTGGGGGCATACCTCTCAAACTGTCAAGGCTTAAATGTGAAACACACATTTTGCATGACAAAGACCTAAAATAAGGGACCCACAAAAATCGTTCATACAGGAAAATTAAAACACTGTGATTCATTCCCCCTCCCCTTGCAAAAAACTGTTTCTGTAACCTCTCTTCTATATTCCTGTATTTCTGAGGTAAATACTTTTCAACAATAACATTCAGGAGACAACAAATGCATGTGGAACTTTGGGACTAAAATGACTGATGTCCCTCAAAACAGGGGAAATTTGAAAGATATGCCTGGGTGTCTCTGTGGACAGTGTCAGTGTAAACCTCTGCTCCAGTGTGCAGTTGCTATCAAAAATGCAAACATTATGTTAAAGAATATAAAGAATGAAATAGAAAATAATACTGAAAATAGTAGCAGGACATTATATTAATTAATGATACGCTATCACTGGGAATACCATGTCCAGTTGTGTTCACCCTATTTCAAAACTTTTGTAGCAAAAACTGAAGGATGGTGGTGGTTGGGTGGGTTCCAACGAAGGACAACAAATATGATCAAAGAGGTGGTAAAATGTATATAGGAGGAGAGATTGAAGAGAATGTGGCTGTTTGGTTTAGAGAGGAGATGCAGATGAACGAGATGGGACAAAATAGATGTAAAAAAATTAGGGATGTTGATTAATCGCAGTTAACTCACGCGTTTAACTCAAAAAATTAATAGCGATTAAAAAAATTAATCACAATTAATCACAGTTTTAATTGCACTGTTAAACAATAGAATACCAATTAAAATTTATTAAATATTTTGGATGTTTTTCTACATTTTCATATATATTGTATTCTGTGTTGTAATTGAAATCAAAGGATATATATTTTTATTACAATATTTCCACTGTAAAAATGAGAAACAAAAAAAAAAAGTATTTTTCAATTCATCTCATACAAGTACTGTAATGCAATCTCCTTGTCATGAAAGTGCAACTTACAAATGTAGATTTTTGTTACATAACTTCACTCAAAAACAAAACAATGTAAAACTTCAGAGCCTATAACATTTTTAAGTTAAACTTTCATGATAAAGAGATTGTACTACAGTTCTTGTATTAGGTGAACTGAAAAATATTATTTCTTTTCTTTTTTTACAGTGCGAATACTTGTAATAAAAAATAAAGTGAGCACTGTATACTTTGTATTCTGTGTTGTAATTGAAATCAATACATTTGTAAATGTAGAAAACATTCAAAAATATTTAAATAAATGGTATTCTATTATTGTTTAACAATACGATTAATCACGGATTTTTTTAACCGTGCGATTAATCGCTATTAATTTTTTTTAATCGCTTGACAGCCCTAAAAAAAATAATGAATGGTTTAGAGAAGGTAAATTATGGGCTCCTGATTACACTTGCTTCTAATACAAGAACAAGTCAACATGCAATGAAACCGAAAGGCAATGAATTTACAAAACGATGAAAGGAAATACCTTTTTTTTTTTAACACAACTCATAACTAATGTGCAGAACACACAGCCACACTATGATTTGGAGGCCCCTTGTTCAAATGATGATCAGGCATTTATGTGCACAATGAAAATATTCAGAGTTCTATTTGATGACTTATACAAGGGATATAATGTAGACTCTCATGCTCCAGGTCATAGATCAACCATTACCTGATTGGAATTAGGAAGACACTTCCCCTCTGAGGAGATTACTCCATAATTGTATACTAAGAAGCTTCTTGCACCTTTCATTGGAGCATCTGGTACTGGCCACTGTCAGAGAATGGATACTGGAGTGGCAGGACCACTGGTCTGATCAGACATGGTCGTCCAGTCCAATTGTGCCTTTGGTAGTTTCCCCTCAGGATGTACATATACTAACCACATATTCCATCACGTTTTTGTTTTCTTTATATCCAAGGAAGTCATTTTCAAATTCATCACTTGCCCTCTCCATCCTGTAGCCTTTCACACAGCAGCTAGCCTCTCAATAAATCATATCAAGTGAAACAAACCCAAGCATGAGTCTTCACCGGGTCCTGGAAAGATACTCAAATCACAAGCCAATTATGTGTATTTTTCTAGGTTCCCCATTCCAAGCAAGGCAAAGGAAAAAACCTGCCTGGGTTTGTGTGTGAGGAAAACGATGGAGGAGGTTTTCATATTTCATATTACATTAAGTGCGCTGTAACAACCTATGAAGCAGAAAGTATCATCAATCACAGGAAGGGCGAGTGTAGGAGGAACCATCGGCTCCTGGAGCATGTTGCCACCGTATCTGTGGATTAAACATATATATAAGGTAACAAGAGGGACTAGTATTTAAGAAATGGAAGTTACAATGATTTTATCTAAAACACACCCCAGAAATCTCTGCTGATATATTAGTCTAAAATGCACACAACCTGTTAAGACAGCCATCTCACCTCAGGACATGATACAGTCTAAACAGGTCTGGGTCTGCTCAATACAGGCATGGCAAAGGAGGGATAAGAGGGTTTGGTTCTCCCCTGCCTTGCACCTTATGCAGCTAGTTGTACCAGTGCAAAAGGAGTGACCGTAAAAAGCTACCCAATCAGATGGTTACATTTTACATGCACTCTGCAAAGATGTAAATATAGAATCAGGTCACAATCAGGGAAGAATGAGTCCCAGGGTGCAAGGGGAAAATTACACAGTTGACCATAGATGGCTCTTCTCCCTCTGCGGCCATATTGAACACACTGTACTGGTATGGTGCTGGGGTAGTGTGCTGCTGCAGGTACCATCTTTGAGATGAGGGGTAAAACTCGGGTCTCACAAAAGAAGGTCACCAGGATGAGAGCCCCCTTTCTTTACAACAGCAGCTGCCTTCTGTTCCTGTGTGATAACAGTGACCAGGGCCAGCTGGGAAGGTAGATGTACTGCAAGGAATGTACAAATCAAGTCATTGCAAACGTGACAAAAAGTAATAGAAGAAATTTTACAAAGATATGCCTAAATGATATTCTATTTTCTACAAAAGACCCTGCTCCTTCTCCTCCCAATCCCCCATAATCACAACAGAGAAAAGATCCAGGGCATCAGCTTATAAAACCCTAACATTTTCCTATCTATTTTCACCTTGGAAATGCAATACACAGGGGCTTGAAAATATATCTGTCTCGTGTAGGTGTGATCTTGGGCGACCGTGCATGGGGGTGAATGGGAGAGCAAGGGTATGAAAGAAGTGTGGCATTTGACATCCTCCCATGTTGCACTGAGAGGAAAGGACAGTGACAGGTAAGCTACCGTCCTGTCCGTCCTCCAAATAACTCTCAATTAACGTATCGTATGAAGACATTTCACATTTACTCCTTAAGATCAGCCTGACAGTTTACCAGCTGTTTCTGTGCTATTTTTGCCATGATGGCATGAGTAACCCAAAGTACCTTCTCATTTACTCTGCAAGCAGTGCTACTGCCTGCTGTTCATGTCTCAAAGTCTGTTCCCTGAGTGGGGATGTGCCATGTCTTCCTTTTCCCATTCACCTTGCACGCCAGAGGGTTGTGATAGCATGAGAAACACAATTAGTTGGATCTCATTTTGGAAGCATTTCTACCATGAAGTTGGCCTCCCTCCTCTAACCTCTTCCATAAGTGACTGAACAAAAAATAAATTGTTTGCATCTCAGTACTATTCTCTTTCACTGGATTGTGAAATCATGACCCATGAGGATGGGATTCACCAATGCTGGCCTTTGCCATTCTGATAGCTCAAAGCGCCATCCAATTGGTCTCCTGGACAGGGCACCAGAAGATGGTATTTTCATGATGATGATGGTGATGATGAATTGTTTAGAAAGCTTCTGAAATATTAATGTTAACACTTGGCTAGTGTTTCTGGGACATAAAGAAGTTTTGCCTCAGGCTAGACAAGCATACCCACTTTGATTTCCTCTTTGACTTAACATTTTGTCAGCCACATGTAGGCACTTAGGTTAAACAAATGAAGAAATTAACAAAAGGGAGGATGGGAATGTCACACCTTTTCATTCCATCCCTATAGACACAGGTCAAAAGATTACTGACAACTGATAATTACTGATAATTTTTCATGTCCTCGAGATATGATGGCTACACTTAGATCAGGAACCAGCCCATGTGGCCTGGACAGGGAAAAGCCTTGCAAAGAGTATCTTGCTATTGCTAGACTGAGGGCCTGCATGAACTTTGGATGCCATCATAGAATCATAGAATCATAGAATATCAGGGTTGGAAGGGACCTCAAGAGGTCATCTAGTCCAACCCCATGCAGGCCTATTTTTGTGCATGGGTTTACAGGAAGTGCAAAATTAGTTTAGATATAGGCACGTGAGTAGGTCTAGAACAGTCAGTTATGCAAACATTTACAAGAAATGGGCAGTCACTCACTGTAAAGGCACACACAAAATGTATATAGGCATTGGGGTAAATTTACATAAGTGACTTAGGAGCTTAAATCCAATTTTTGAAAAGTGACGTAGGAGGCACTTGGGAGTTAGGTGCCTAAATTGACTTAGAGGCTGTGGGCCTCAGTCTGCAAAATGCTTAAGTCACTTTTCAACATAAGGCTGAGGCTCTTAAGGCATTGAAATGCTTTTGAAAATTTTAGGCCTGGTCTGTTTAATTGGAAATCAACCCTCAAAAGTAAACAACAACGGGAATTCAGGTTTCAGAAGCCTAGACACTACTGTGATTGGTGTGACAGACATGGCAATTTCCTGTATATCCTTGGGAGACCTTACTGAGTTTAAGTTAAAATATCTTTGGGTTCACTGTATGAAATGGGGCTGTATGTAACCTCTCTAGGGAGAAGATGCCATTTGGGGCCTGGCAGTTCAAAGGACTGTATTGATAATGTGCCAGACAAGAATGGACTTTTGGGGCAAAACGTAAGAAGTGGATTTCCTAGGGAACAGTGAAAGAGAGTCTAATACAAATTCCCTGCCTCAGTTATGCAAAAACCCAACTTTTTGAAGCTATGCCCTGAGAGTGGATCATTGTGTGCTGATTACCTGCTTCGGAAGAACGGATATCAAAGGCTCAGCCTGTAAAAAGAAATGGCTGAACTGCACAGCTCAGGGGTTGATTCTGAATCTGAGTCATTTATGAACTTCTAGCCACAGGAAAAACCCAGTGGTTCGTTTTGAAGCACTGACACTTACCAGAACCTAAGGTTGGAGCTGGGGATGAGCTCTGGTAAGCTTTTTAGAACTGTGCATTTTTAATAGGTTTTCTCTGTAATGCTTTCACCTTAAGAATAAATGTGTTTGCTTAGAAGGAGCTGTATGGTCACTCACACCTGCAGACAACACACTGGCCATAGCCTTCAGAGAGAAAGCAAAGCACAGGCACGGGCCTGTTTAGGCAGTCTGGCTTGCTGGGGTTATCAAATATCACTGTAACCTGGGTATTTAAGCAGCCTTAAAACCCTGATCAGAAGGGAGAGAGATGTGGGTCTCTGCCCAAGAGTGGTGATGGCTAGGAGTTGAAAATCTTTAAGTGGGCACCCTTGAGCGACCACAGAGGCGGAACACAGGTGCAGTTGCCCTGAAACTGTGACAACTGGCACCAATTAAAATGCTTAAGATGATTAGGTACATAATGTCACAGCAGCATAGCATTAGGAAAAAACATGATGCTTACTCTATGGTACATTTTTATCACTAATGTAACCACCTCACCTAGGGACAGCATGGTGCATTTCTGAGTATATAAGTTTTTTTGTCTTATTAACTGAAGGGTCTGAGTTGTGTTAGTTTTAAACCTTTCATATACTTAGTAGTGTAATTTGCAAAATATAGGAACCTTTCAGAATGAAAAGCAACTAGCCAATTCCCTTCTGAGAGGCATATCTTGGTTATGAAGGAAGGGCTATGAATGAGGAAGAACAGTTAAGAAAGAAGCTAGGTAAGAGAACAGAGTATTTAAAGAGATTAGCACCCTATAAGCATTAAGGGACCACAGGTGACTATTCCTTTTAAAATATGTCTCATAAAAGCAATAGCCAAAATCCCTACAGCTTCAAAGGATAGAACTTTAATGTTTTTAATATAATTGATGAAAAACACAATAAGAAATTACTAACTAGGACTTGAGTCAGTCCTTGTAGGTGTTGGTTACCCAGCCTGGGTTGTACTCTGTCATCCCAGGTCTGTGAGAAGTTATATTTACTATCAGAATCACTAGCTGGAAGGACACTTGAGGAACAGAATGACACATTTACTCCAAATTCTCTTCTGTATCTTGTGGCCTAACACCTGCCATGTCCCATTACATCAGCCTGATGTGAGTTAGGATAACAGGGTGCATGCAATGCTATTCAACATGAAGTTTTTTTAGAGTATTTTTATATTGTCTGTATCATTATTGCTGAGGTAATTGTGTATGTGCAGGTACAAGCTCTGTGGGATTAGTTTGCCCTTCTGACAAATCATGTGCACATATCCTGGAGTAGGAAGCCAGGCTTCCAATGTGTTTGCCAACGTCACACAACTGGCCTTTTGAAATACTACAAAAGAGAGACAGAGTGTAAAGAAGGACGGCAGTGCTTGCCAAATGGCATCTCCTTCACATACTTGACACACACTGGTCTGGATAGTCACTGGAACTGCAGAAGCCAAAAGCTATTAACAAAGGGATAGAAACAGTCATTTGGTTGCCCCACCCACCCAGATGGAGGACAAAGAGAACAGCTTATTGGGAATGGCCTTCAGAGGAGAAGGGATACAAAGAAGAGGGCAAAACATGGCAAAATCCAATAGCAAATGATAATTTCTTTTTTACAGCAGCTATTTCCCTCCCTCTCTTTTAGTATCTAATCCATACAAGAATCTGTTCCTGGATGCACTTTACAAATAAGCCAGTAAGAACTCAACAACGCGGGAAAGTACTGCAATTAAAAAGGACTTTCGTAGCTCTTTAGTTGTAATTATATAATCTAACACGCTTGCTAGTTGATGCTTCACCACAGAAAAGGAATGGGGCTTGGGGTTCAAAACCTGAATTGTGTCTATTCCCACCATTCTCTGTGGCTGTTGATTTGCTTGTGGAACTGGGGAGATTTTTCTTTTCTAGGGACCCCGAGAACAAGCTGTTTTATCATTATTTGTATTACAGTAATATCTACTGACTGATGTGTGGCCCCATTTTGCTAGACACTATACAGAATAATAGGACAAGCAAGTGGTTGTAGAAAAGGCTACATTATACAATCAGCGAGAGCAATGTGATGGGCTGCAAGTGGCAAGCAAGTGCCACGATTTTTTTCAGGGGTAGGGTTTTGTTAGGCAGGAGTTGGCTAAACAGAAAGACAAGGAAGGGAAAAGGAGACAGTGGAGGGAGGGGTTGAGGGGGACAGGGCAGAGAAAGAAGAGGGAGGGAAGGAAAAGGAAGCATGGAGGACAGATGAAGTGAGGCTGAGGTGAAGAATCTGTGAGAGAGGGAACGGGAGAGGGTTGAAGTAAACAGGCAATCACCACTTCTGTAGGAAAATCCAGTATTTTCTCTCTATGTATCGATTCCCTGAAGAAATGGAGATGTGGAACACAATGAGATGAATCTGCTGGTCAAGTCTCCTCTGACGAGGGGGGCTGTCTTGTGTGTGACTTCTATTTTGGGAGTACTGATGTTCTGCCGCAAGCATGCTACAAGCGTAGTGAATTTATACAGAAGGTAACGCATTGGATGTATGGATAGCCAAGCCAGCTAAATGGAGGAGCAAACAGCAGTTGGAGCAAAATGTGTGTTTAAGCAATGCCAGGGCTGGGAATTAACTTACCACCATGAAATCAGCTTACTCTGGAAAAAATGAGCTTGGAAAAGTGGACTAATGGGAAACTGCAGGGTGGAATTTAGGGTGCCAGAGTATAATTAACCAGATATGAATTAGGTCAAAATACATGGGCTGGCATACCTCCTGCCATGAAAAGTGATATTTAAAGGGATATTTAAAGATCACAAGCAGTCAGGACATCAGTTTTACTTCCTGTCCTAAAGACGGGACCTCCCAAAGCAAAATGCCCCTTATCACCACGCTGGGGCAGAGGTTCAGTACTGACTCTGGCTAAGTGCTGACTACTCTGGTATCAACACCACTTCCTGCAACACCTAATTTAGTCCTTGCAGTTGTCCCATTCAAACCTGCTGTAGTTTATGAGATGCAACAAGATCACAGCCAGAGGTGAAATGGTTTCAGGTGTTTGTAGCGAAAGTGAAATGTACTTGGGCCCATATTTTTCCATGTTCCCTTTGTTAGTGCTGGAAATGTTTGTGCTTGAATAAGACCTATCAAAGAGAAGTAAAAGTCATGATCCTATTACATTAGTGTGATGTCAAATCCAGGCTGATTGATTTCATGGCAGGATTAAAGTGAAGGAACAGTGGAGGAGTCAAGGATGGAGCTGATGCAAATAGCTACAGTAGTTTAATTAGCAAAGGGTCTCTGTGAAATGTAAATGGTTGGAAAGCTTCCTCCCCTGAAACTGTGTAAGCACATGCAGCCTGAGCAGAATGCCCATCATGACAGCTCCAGAACACTGACCAGGGCCAGGGTCTCTGGACACATGGAGATACCTATGTTGAGCAAGCTTCAATGGTCATCATGCTGAGATCATCCTGCTTCCTTAGGAGGCTCTGCGTAGCCTCACACTGCTTTAATTACAAGTCCTTCCGATTTCAGAGGAACAGCCGTGTTAGTCTGTATTCGCAAAAAGAAAAGGAGTACTTGTGGCACCTTAGAGACTAACCAATTTATTTGAGCATGAGCTTTCGTGAGCTACAGCTCACTTCATCAGATGTATACCGTGGAAACTGCAGCAGACTTTATATACACACAGAGAATATGAAACAATACCTCCTCCCACCCCACTGTCCTGCTGGTAATAGCTTATCTAAAGTGATCAACAGGTGGGCCATTTCCAGCACAAAGCCAGGTTTTCTCACCCTCCACCCCCCCACACAAATTCACTCTCCTGCTGGTGCTAGCCCATCCAAAGTGACAACTCTTTACATAATCAAGTCGGGCTATTTCCTGCATAGATCCAGGTTTTCTCACATCCCCCCCACCGCCATACACACACAAACTCACTCTCCTGCTGGTAATAGCTCATCTAAACTGACCACTCTCCAAGTTTAAATCCAAGTTAAACCAGAACATCTGGGGGGGGGGGGTAGGAAAAAACAAGAGGAAACAGGCTACCTTGCATAATGACTTAGCCACTCCCAGTCTCTATTTAAGCCTATTCTCTGTGTGTATATAAAGTCTGCTGCAGTTTCCACGGTATACATCTGATGAAGTGAGCTGTAGCTCACGAAAGCTCATGCTCAAATAAATTGGTTAGTCTCTAAGGTGCCACAAGTACTCCTTTTCTTTTTGCGAAGTCCTTCTGAGACTCCCTCCTCACGGTGTACACTGCAACCTTGTTCTGCAACAGAACAGGTGGTGGTTCCACTAACCAATGTCCTGTGCTTGTTTTGCCCTTTACCTATGGAGCTTGCTTTCTGCTTAGATTAGGACTCTAGTTAAGCATAAATCAGAGCTGAAAACTCATCAACAATGCTCTGTTAAAATGTGTTTTAGATAGAGGTATTTTTCTTTTCATCTTTCTGGGAGTGTTGGAAGAGAGAGATTGTGGCGTGTTGAAAGCAGGGAGATGACGTCTGATTGATTAATCACACTGATTAAATTATTAAATTGGGCTAGTGGCTGCAGAGTGAAAATGTAGAGAGAAAAAGGGCACCTATTTTCAGGAAAACTGTTAATGTCTAAATCAGATCATCCATCTCTTTATGGCAACAGAGATAACAGAGCAAACTCTCATTGTGTGCACAAAGCAGATGTGGGATTTTGTAAGTCTATGAGAGAGGTGTCAAATGCCAGCAGCCAACACTGTGGACTCTAAACACCACATTTGTATGCTGTGTGTGTGTGTGTGTGTGTGTGTGTGTGTGTGTACATGGATTATTGCACCATCACTGAAACGAAGCCACTTCTCGGGTGGACCACTACAGCTACTTAACAACACGTGGCAATGCTAAACACCAGTTTATTATTATTATTAAAGAACATGTATCCAACCAAATCTCCAAGGGCAATTTGTGGAAGCAGAATACAGTCACTCACAATGGAATACAGCCAGTATACAAGGGTACCAGACCCCTACGTCCATGGGATGTTTTAACAACTACAAACAGTCTATTCCTCATTGTTATAGGCTAGGCAAGAAGGGACCTCTCACAGAACAGCACTTCCAAACACTACATCAATGCATTGTCTCAGCAGCAAATCAGAAGAGTGCTACCTACTGAGCCACAATCTTACTTCCTGAACTACTTTGGTTTTCCTCGGAGATCTGCCACCGAAGTACTGAACAGACCAAATTTTGCTTAGATTGTGAGAGCTAACAAGATCACGGCATGACTGTAGGCTCAACTGTATATTAATACAATCTAAGTAGGGGGAAAGAAAAGAAATAATCTTATTCAGTACTGCACATACAGAATCAATGCAAGCATAATCAATCAACTAACTGCAACGGGCCTGATTCTTCAACACCTTCATTGAGCATTACGGAGCCAAAACAGTTATAAGGGACCAGCCTCCGTCTCCCTCCAATGGCTCTCTCACCTTATCATCATCCTCAGACTCCAAATCCCATTTTCCCTAATTTCATTTGAGATTTCTCCAGTGGTATGTACTGTATATATAGAACTGATATAGTGGTACAGTCCAATTGCCCATCTAGCCTAATATCCTGTTTGTAACAACTGCCAATTTCAGATTATTCAGAGGAAGGTGTAATATCCCCAGTGCACTTATTGGTGTAATATTATACCACACTTGCTTACTGACCTCAGCTGATGATTGCTTTATGCTCTAAAGCATAAGGATTGACAGTCCTTGTAGGTATTTATCTAAACTGCTGTAGCTGCAGTATACAGCTACAGTGTCTAGTCCTCTGTGGACATTTACAGATTTTTAATCCTGTAATCTCCTGCAGAAGTAAATTCCTTGGATCGAATATGTTTTGTGGAAATAATGTATTGCAGTGGAAGTGCTGGGAGCATGGGAACGGGAGTCAAGAGACAAGAGTTTTAGTCCCAACTCTGCCAGGGGCTTGCTTTGCCACCTTGAGCAAATCTCTTAATTGCCCTGTGCCTCACTTTCTCCATCTGTAAAACAGGTATTATAATGCTCACCCACCTCTGTAGTGTTTCAAGGTGCTTGGATTAAAAGTGCCGAGTATTATTATTATATTTTCCTTTATTTGTTTTTAATTTTTTTCTGCTTTTTCATTTAGCACCTTATTGTTTGGTTTTGATCACAGCCAGTATCAAAATCTGAATCTTAAAAGGTATGACTGCTGCTTGCAGGAATCCCTCAAGAACTACTTCCCTTGAAATGCCTTTGGAAAAGGACAGCAAACTTTTGTTAAACCTTCTCCTTTTACTTACTCCTTTCTAAATTTGAAGCCTGACACCCTCCTCTCACATTATCAGCAACCCTCTCCCTCCTTGTAACCAGTAAAACACACACACACACACACACACACACACACACACACACACACACACACACACACAGACTTCCTACCTGTTTGAAACTTTACCATATCTTCCTAACTTGTGCCTGTAACTAACTTTCAGTCTCCAACCATAACTGCTATGATTCATATATATCCTGCGAGGTTCAATGGTAATTAACCAGGGCTTTTAAAATTCTCTAAGCCAGGGTGGTGGGAGTAGAGTGGGGTGTATATGAAGCACTAGGATTTCTCACAGTAGGTTGTGGGATGTTGAGTTTCTCTCTGAGAGGCAGCTCAGTTACATCAGGAATTCAGACAAGTAGGAAAGAGGAGGTAGAGAACTGGAAACAAGCATAGAAAAACCCACACACTGTATTATTCATAAGCAAATATGTAATTACGCTGTCTCTCTTCCCTGAGTTCAGGACTTGTACTTTCAAAGAAAGACAGACAGAAGTGTGTCAGGATGTTGCTTTGTGTTGTGTTAGTTTCATTTTCCCTTTTTAAAATATGACACATTCTCACAGGAATGAAAGTGGGACAAACTGAGCAGAATAGAATAGGGCTCACCCAATTGGGAGGATCCAAAATGTGGTACTGAGAAGCCACAAAGTTTAGACTTCTATGAATCATAGGATTAGAAGGGACCTTGAGAGGTCATCTAGTCCAGTTCCCTACACTCATGGCAAGACTAAACCTCTTGGACTTGCAAAACTGGGCTGGAACTGTAATGAAGAAGCGATTCAGCCCTTCTAATAAGGAATTACTGGGTGAAATCGTATGTTTTGTGTGCTGCAGGAGGTCCCACAAGATGATCATAATGATCCCTTCTAGCCTTAAAATCTATTAATAAATTATCAGAAGACATGGCTGGTGAGATGACGGTATCTGGGAGACTTAGGGAGTTAACCAGCTGGTGAGTCTTTCTGGGGCATTTTTGCTGCTGATTAACTTTGGAGAGCGAAAGAGGAGCACTTTCTGTGCTGGGAACCTGCCTTCGAGTTTGGTAGGACTCTAGCCTGGTCGTGGTGTTTGCTGTGTTTTGAAATCTGGCTTGGTTGCGGACTGTCCAGGATAAGCTGCCCTGCAGTTAGGTGAGTTAGCACCTACTTTCTAGTAGCGATCTTTGAAGTGCGGTTTTTTGTGAATAGGCCAGTGAGTAGAGGAGTTGGATAAGAGGGGTTGAGTTGCCCGTTCCAGCTGCAGACAGGGCCCAGGCTTTAAAAAGGATGCAGGCTCCCAGTGGTTGGTAAGACAAAGGCAGCTGGGAAATTAAGGGGGTTAGTCAGCAGAGTGCGCCAGCAGAAGAAGGCAGGGAGGTAGTGTGGGGTTTTTTTGTTTTTGTTGTTTTTCTCTTTTCCTTATCTTGCAGGTGCTCTGCAAGGAAGAACTCACAATGGGAGGAAAATGGCATTTTCCTCTGTCTCCACCTGTGGGGTCCCTGCCAGACAGGCCTCCTGACTCTGGAGGCTTCCACCCAGGCCCTGATCTTGACTTGCTGGGAATGTACCAACGAAAGCCAGGCAGAAGGAGCCAGCTGAGGTCCATCCATCCCTCTGTCCACTGTGCCTGCTGCTCATCCACATTGGTACTAATGATACTGCCAGGTACGGTCTGGAGCTGATTGACAGTGACTACAAGGCTCTGGGAATAAGGATGAAGGAGTCAGGGGCACAAGTTGTGTTCTTGTCCATCCTCTCAGTTGAGGGTAAGGGCCCAGACAGGGACACACACATACTAGAGATGAATGTCTGGCTGCGCAGATGGTGTTGATGGGAGGCCTTCGGCTTCCTTGACCATGGGATGCTGTTCCAGGAAGAACTGCTGAGAAGAGATGGGGTCCACCTGACTAGGAAGGGGAAGAGCATCTTAGCACACCAACTTGCCAACCTAATGTAGTGAGGGAGGTTTTAAACTGGGTACTCGAAGGGGGCAGGTGACAAAAGCCCACAGGCAAGCATAAAATAAAGCAATCTTAACAGAAAAGCCTATTGGAAAATTACAATAGGGTCATGGGAGCAACAAGAGGAAAATCATTGGGGAAATCTGCTCAACATCTTAGCGGTCTATACACAAATGCAAGGAGTATGGGGAATAAACAGGAAGAACTGGTTGTATTAGTACATAAGCTAAATTATTACCTAATTAGCACCACAAAGACTTGGTGAGATAAACCTCATGACTGGAATATTGGTATAGAGGGGTATAGCTTGTTCAGGACAGACAGGCCCGGAAAAAAGGGAGAAAGTGTTGTATTATACATAAAGAACATATATACTTGTTCTGAGGTCCAGAAGAGGGGGTGAGAGGCAGACCAGTTGAAAGTCTCTGGGTAAAGATAATAGGGGGGAAATAGGGGTGATATCACGTTGGGGGTCTACTATCAACAACCAAATCAGGAAGAGAAGGTGGATGAGGCATTTTTAGAACAAATAGCAGAAACAGCCAGTAGGAATGGGGGACTTTAAATAACCAGATATCTGTTGGAAAAGTAATAAAGCAAAACACAAATTTTCCAATAAGTTCTTGGAATGTAATGGGGACAACTTTTTCTTTCAGAAGGTGGAGGAAGTATCCAGGGAACAGTCATTTTAGACTTGATTCTGACCAACAAGGAGATACTGGTTGCAAATCTGAAGGTGGAAGTCAATTTAGGTAAAAGTGATCATGAAATGACAGATTTCATGATTCTAATGAAAAGTGAGAGCAGCAGCATGAAGACAATAGACTTCAAAAAGCAGACTTTACCAAACTTAGATAACAGGTAGGTAAAGAAAATCTAAGGGATAAAGGAGCTCAGGAGAGCTGGCGATTTCTGAAGGAGACCATAATAAAGGCACAAATGCAAACTATCCCGATGTAAAGGAAAGAATAGTAAGTGGCAAATATGGCTCTATCAGGAGTTCTTTGTTGACCAAAAAAATAAAAAAGAAATCCTACAAATGTGGAACCATGTTTTGCTTCAGTCTTCCCTATAAAGGTTAAGGTTAAGGATACTCAACATAACTAATATTAACAACAAGAGGGAAGGAACACAGGCCAAACTGAGGAAATAACAGGTTTAAAGTATTTAGATAAGCTTTTGTTAGTTTTAATTACTGTGAGAAGTATGTACGCTTGATAGTTAAGGAGTTGTGTATATATACCGGAAAATATGTTTTAAATTCTGAATCAAAGCAGGGTTGAAGAGAGGATTCTGACGAGACAAAGGGGGGTACATTCACCTGCCTGTCTGTTCACATAAAATAAGCATTGTAAGCCAACACAATGGAAGTGCATTTGCATACGTCAGTATGAGGATGGGAAGGCAACATAGGGACAGCACACCAGGGAATAAACCACAGAGGTCATTCTGACTTTGGAGACAAAACAATTACTTTGTGGAATATACAGGGATGGCAAAGAGGAACTAAAAGGACAGCACTTTTTGCATTCCTGAAAGAGGGATCACAGCCATGTTGTTTGGAGATGCTGAGAGATTGCTTTAGGTGAGAAACTTCTTTCGACAAGGGTTTTAGCCTGTTAAAGTTAAATTTAGACTCTATGAAGCATGTTATACCTCTTGTTTTATATGTAACCATTTCTTGTTCCATCAATATCCTTATTCACTATCTCTAAAATCTTAGCCTTTGATAATAAACTTATGATTGTTTTCACTATAAATATATCTCAGTGCTGTGACATATTGGAGTTGATTCTCAGCTGAACCAAACAAGGTGGTGTGTACACTGTTCCTTTGGAGATGGCTTACTAGGTTACTTCTGTCAGTGTCCAGAGGATAAGGGCTGCACACTGAAAGAAAATGCTTCAAGAGGGCTCAAGGATTGGGGTGCACCTATGTGCAAGGCAAATTAAGGGTTGGCAGAGCCCTGAGGAGATTGTTTTGGTGGCTAATGGACTAGTGGTATAAGGGAGCTGACACCCAGTTAAGCAAGAGCAAATCTTCCTCTTGCTGGGGGTAACAAAGTGACTCACCATCCTGGATACCCTGAGAAAGCATCACAACATGTCATTCACCTCAGCGAAAAAGTCATGAAAAAAGTCAGGATTGTCACAGTTAGGGGCACAGATATTAGCAAAAAACAACTGTTAAATTCTCAGCTTCATCCTTGATTATAACATATCTACCACCATTATCTGTCCTAGTATCCGTAATCCTTATATTAAGTTTTTATACAATAGGATCATAGAATCATAGAATATCAGGGTTGGAAGGGACCCCAGAAGGTCATCTAGTCCAACCCCCTGCTCGAAGCAGGACCAATTCCCAGTTAAATCATCCCAGCCAGGGCTTTGTCAAGCCTGACCTTAAAAACCTCTAAGGAAGGAGATTCTACCACCTCCCTAGGTAACGCATTCCAGTGTTTCACCACCCTCTTAGTGAAAAAGTTTTTCCTAATATCCAATCTAAACCTCCCCCACTGCAACTTGAGACCATTACTCCTCGTTCTGTCATCTGCTACCATTGAGAACAGTCTAGAGCCATCCTCTTTGGAACCCCCTTTCAGGTAGTTGAAAGCAGCTATCAAATCCCCCCTCATTCTTCTCTTCTGCAGGCTAAACAATCCCAGCTCCCTCAGCCTCTCCTCATAACTCATGTGTTCCAGACCCCTAATCATTTTTGTTGCCCTTCGCTGGACTCTCTCCAATTTATCCACATCCTTCTTGTAGTGTGGGGCCCAAAACTGGACACAGTACTCCAGATGAGGCCTCACCAATGTCGAATAGAGGGGAACGATCACGTCCCTCGATCTGCTCGCTATGCCCCTACTTATACATCCCAAAATGCCATTGGCCTTCTTGGCAACAAGGGCACGCTGCTGACTCATATCCAGCTTCTCGTCCACTGTCACCCCTAGGTCCTTTTCCGCAGAACTGCTGCCTAGCCATTCGGTCCCTAGTCTGTAGCGGTGCATGGGATTCTTCCGTCCTAAGTGCAGGACTCTGCACTTATCCTTATTGAACCTCATCAGATTTCTTTTGGCCCAATCCTCCAATTTGTCTAGGTCCTTCTGTATCCTATCCCTCCCCTCCAGCGTATCTACCACTCCTCCCAGTTTAGTATCATCCGCAAATTTGCTGAGAGTGCAATCCACACCATCCTCCAGATCATTTATGAAGATATTGAACAAAACCGGCCCCAGGACCGACCCTTGGGGCACTCCACTTGATACCGGCTGCCAACTAGACATGGAGCCATTGATCACTACCCGTTGAGCCCGGGTAGTCTTGCTCCTTGACTTGGAATTATAACAGAAATGGGCTACAGCTCCAACACAACTATCCAGTTCTCTTAATGATCCTTTAAGGCTTGTCCTTGGAGGTGTCTTATCTCTAGTTAGTGTTTCACAACATCCCCTTGCACTGTACACTTCTGGTGCTGGGCTGGAATGCCAAGGCTCCCCTAGCAGAAGTAATGTTACAGCCACCCCAATATCCTTCCCAGAGAAGGAACACTAGAATGAGCTACTCAGATACTAGTGATTTCCACCAGGCTCTACATAACAGAAGCAAGTATAAATGGGGACTTGCGGGAGGGTTGGGGGGTGGCCCGGTATTTGCAAAGTATTTGCAAAGCCTGTGACATTCAGGCTTTACAAGGAAACAAGATCCAGTCTTTAATTCCCCACCTCCATGGCTTACTCAGTGTGGGGGTGCTCTTAGTCTAGCTATCTGCATCTCTGATAGTCACACACTGGGAGAATGCAGAGAGGAAGTTGTCGTGCACTCATTCTGTGTGTATGATAATGTCATCCTGCAGTGGCTGACCCTGAATGCCACCAGAGAAGACATCTGTTTTAGCTCTAGTGACAGAGACCTCAGCTGCAGAGCTGAATGAACACATTTCTAGTCCCAACTCCTCAGTACATGTGTATCAATTTGGTTTCTGTAGCAGTTGGGTCTGCTCTCTGAAGCATTCAAAAGTAAACAAAAACTTCTCCTACTCAAACAACCCTGCTGAGAAAGCGTGAAGCATCCTCTTTTCCCCCACTGCAGGTTTATCTATTGGCCCCAGCTGTAGCCTCACTTGCTAGCTTTGTCCTGAAAATTAGATGATGTTCTGATTTATCCCCTATCATTGTACATATTGCACTACAAGATGGGGCTGTCATTCTTCAGAATTTCTCTCTGCATCCCTAGACGCTACTCTTATCAGAATGCAATGTCAATGTGTACCTCTTGGATCTTGACTATCTACCTATTTATCCTATCTGTCCCTCTGCCACTCTAGATCAGTCGCTTTCCTAGCATTTGTTTGCTTGTTTTTGAAAAGAGATATTCTTTTAACCCTCTGAATTATTTCAAAGCTGGAAGGGCTCTGGAGGGGAAACATGGTTTGAATAGAAGGAAAACTAGACTGGGAAAAGCACTGGAGAATAAACAATAGGGAATAATCCCGCATGGATTAGATGACCTGTCTTTTCCATCTCCGAACTTCTAGGATTTTCTGAAATGTCTCTTTGGTTTCAGGCCGCTTGAATAACACCATGGAGGCAATGCCTTGTGTTTCCCCAACAAGTCCAGTTCTTACACAAAGACAATGACTTTGCTGTCAACACAGCACAGCACTAACAGAGGCAGAAGTTCAAAGCTGAAATCCAGCTCACTGCATCAACTGGTCTCCATTCTACCTGCTGTAGGCCCCACGGTAGCTGTGATGCTTATTTCATTAGTGTTTGTGAAGTGTTTTGAGATCATCAGATGGAACGTGCTGTCATCTCTGCTTGACATCTAGGCAGCCTAGAGCATATATTTTGTGCTTTGCAGGGAGGTTAAGGAAGAAAGGGGACAATATCTCAGTGGGTTTCAATAATTTGATAGTGGTTTAGGGACCTAGTGTGAAACAAGGTTTTGGGCTCACTGCAGTTGCTAATGGATAGGGAGCTAGGCATCACAAATGACATGAAATGACTCTGCTAGAATGCCCCAAAAGTGGTCCTTCCAGGCATGCTGGATGGGAGTAGAGATGCATGATATTTGGGATGAAATCCTGGTCTGAAGACAATGGGAGTTTTGCTGATGCAAAGGATTGCTAATGCAGCAAGGATTTCACTGCAGGATTTTCACAGGAGAGTCATGGGAGCAGATTCTTAGCAGAATCATGGGAGTAGACATCTCATTTCTTGGTTCCCGGAAGAAAGCACCACACTGTCCTGTTGTGCGATTGCCCCTTACAGCACATTCTTTCAATTCTTCCTGGCATAGAATCCCAGAAAGATTGTCTATCTTCCTTGGATGGCTGGAGATCATTTTGCAGGCATACCTGATTTTTCTCATGGGTCAGGCTGAGCAGCCGTCCACAGGTATGTTTCATACAGCTATTTCATCTGACCAGCTGGATCTTCACAGATATTTTCAGCAATTAGCACACTGAGAACATGATCATGATTGGATACTTCTGGATTCTGGAATTCCTACTGGTCCTCTTCTGTCTGACAATCAAAGTTAGAGCTGGTTGAAACTTGTAATTTTCATTTCATGGGTAATTTTGACATTTCAGAATTTGTTTTTAGTCCAATGTGGATTGAAAATATTTTTTGAAATTTCCCACACAACACAAAAAGTCTCAGAAATTTTTAGTTTGGAAATTTTTCAATTTTTTGTTAAAAATGTATTTTGTTTTTCATATTCATATTACTTTTATTACTTTTGTATTATTTCATGGCCTCAGTACTAGTAGCGCATAATATGTGTTTAGTGTTTCTTTCAGCACAGCTACCCTTTATACAGAGGAAAGCCCCATTTTGTTTCAAGCAGGAAAGAAAACATGGTGCATCCATTGCCGGTCACAACCACTGTTCCATCACTGGCTATCAAGGCATTGCACATAGGACTGGACCTAAAAGGAAAGCCTCACACACTTCCTCTGACCACTCCCACTGAAACTCATCTGTTTGCTGCTCCTGTTCATCTGGTAATTGACCTATATTAAGCCTTGTTGTTTAGCTCCTCCCCTCCTTTGCTAACAAGGAGGGATTATCGACTCACAGACTTCAAATACAGGGTCTGATCAAAGACCCAATGATTCCAGCCATGTACTCCCCACAGAGACATGAACAAACAGACCTCTCTCACTTGGCCTGTTCAGGGGCCCCAAACCAGAACAGCTCATATATCAGGGTCAAAATAGAATTATATAAATTTCTGAGAGCTGGCAGGACTGTAATTATCCCACACATTGTGGGAGGAAAGGAGGAGTTCAAAAATGAGAAGACAGATTAAAACACTATGTGATCTCATGATGTGTGGGGGGGTCTGATTCATGACTGCTGAACTTCGAAGGTTGGCAGTACTGCTTTCTGATAGCCCTAGACCTCTAAATGATAGGTAGCATAAAGCAATGTGACATAAACTTTCCCTCTACTGATGACAATATTCCTTTACCTTTTACTGTAACTCAAACTTGCTGCTTCTGCACTCTTCAGCTTCTGCACCATGCTCATCATGATGGTAGCAGAGCACTTTAGAATTACTTGTACTCCTGCCTCTCCAGTGGGGCTAACAGGGAAGGGAATACAAGAGTCCCAGGCCTGGACTGGACCTCTGAAAGCCTTTTGAGGTTGTCCACAATTTAATTTTTTACTCGGTGGTATTTATGCAACTGTCTCACAATGGACAGCAGTTGCAGAGGTGGAAACTATCTGTAAAGGTGGTGTAGGATTAGGTGTATATAGTAGAGAAGGAGAAGCATGGAGGATAGATAATAAGGCCAACGTGGGGAGAACTAGTTGATAGCACCTTAATTTATAGGCAGCCTAGAAGACATGGGTGTGGAAGAATGTGATGGTGAATCAGTGAAAAAGCTGGAGTAGCAGCAGCAAAGGATCATCCTCTGACGGTGCAGAGAAGAAAGGGAGTGACAGGCAGTCAGGACTGGCAGAGCAGAGGGAATAGCCAATGGCATGTGCTTTTTAAATAGACAGCTGGAATCTCAGCCTTTCATACATCAGCTGCGTGCTACAGCTAAGGCTGTGCTGCTTTTGACGAGACCGCGGCTGAACTGCATTTCTAAGAATGTCCTTTGCTTATGTAACGTGATGGTTTTCTCTCTCTGTATAAACATTGCGGCGCTGATGGGGGGAATAAAAGGAAAAGAAGCTATGTCTTTGCAAGGCTTTGGGATCATATTTTTAAGTGCACCACTGCCTCTTTGGTAGGTCCTTCTAAGAGAGCTGGGGAATGATAACTAAGCTTAAAATACTTCCTTGTAATCTGCAGTGTTCCATCATGAAATCTATCAATCAAAGGTCCACTCTTCTCCTATCCCATGCTCATAGCTAAACTTAATACCACAGACAAGAAACTGCCACATGCCTACATAGGTAACACTCGATCCTGAGAACCGAAGCAGCAGCTATTTAGACACAAAAAGATCCCCTGCACCAGCTTCCACCAAGAAATTAGATGTATCTTGACTTATCTTGTTCTGGATGGGCTCTGTACTTACTGACCATTCACCAAGAGCAAAATAGATGAGCTATAATATTTCTGCCTTCTTGTAGTCCCATTAATGTGACAATGCCAGAGACAGTAAAGAGTGAGATACCACAATATGGGAAACAGAAGAGTAGTTGGTGGTGGTGGCAGTGATGGTGGGTGATAGAATACTTCAAGCATTTTTCATTCAGATACCAGCATTATCCGTAACTAATAAGGTTTGTTCTCCCAATACCCTTTGGGTAGACGGAGATTTCAGTTACACCAATGCAGGTCCAGACTAAGCCCAGGGATGTCAACAGAATAGCTTTGGATTGACACTAATGTAAAATGAGATCAAAATCTGGCACCATGATACTAAGCCAAATTTGCTCTAGGAGGCAAAAAGAACTGGTAAAAGTAAATCTACACAGCACGAAATATTGCATCGAGAATTCTGAAGAAACTCCTGGATGCTGCCAGGATATTGGATCACATCTAAGGTTATTATGGGCGATATCGTAAAAGGAGAAACGGAAGAGCTATCATTTTAACACTAATGTGAGCAAATTGTAAATATTGTAAATAATAAAAAAGGGATTTAAGTGGTGGGGCACTCAGTTCTTTACTTGCTTGTTTCCCTGCCTCTATATGCACAAGATTTTTATGGAATGAATGGGATAACAGCTTTATTGTTCAGCACAGAGGCTGCTTTTGTCTCCTGCCATAAGGGAGTCATATGAATGGTTTGTCTATACACAGAACAACAATAGTGTTTCTGCATGGCATGAATAATGTGATTAAAACATAGGCTTTCTTGCTTAGCGCTGTCACAGTGGTCTTTTCCCTTGGATCTAAATAGGTACCATCTCTGCCACAAAGAGCACCCCAGAACTACTGCAAGATGAAGATTCTATTTGGGCCAGTTTCTTCCTTGTCCTATTAACAATTTTTTCTATTTAATATTGTAACCAGTCTTTGCCATCTTTTCCCCCCTCTTGGTTCAACGTAGCCTAACTGACACTGGCCTCTGCTGTTCCGTTCAATTATAACACATCTGTGACCATGTAGGACTTCATGGTTGTCACTGTGCTGCACACTGTGGCCATCTGGAACCTCAGGGTAGCAACAAGGATAGAACTCAAACAGTCCTGTGCCAAAAGCACAGGCCCTTCCCACTTGGAACTAAAGGAGAATCTCTACTGGCAGCACAGCACTTATGACACTCACTTGTGCAGTACTGATTCCATGCAACAGAGGGCAGTAAAAGCTGCACTACCGAGACACGTCATTTACACTGTTATGTTAAGGGGGGGGGGGTAATAAGATGCATTCAACCGAGCTATCTCAGGTATAGGTTAACTGTCAGTTTCCAAAATGTGTTTTTAATTAGCACCATAGATCCTAGAGATGGCAAAGACCTACCTGGTGATATATGGCTCAATCCCCTATCCAGTGCAATATTATACCTTGCAGTATAATTTCCAGTACAATTTTAAATTATTTAAACAACGTGGCTTCCCAGCTTTACTTGAGAGACTATTCAATATTTTAATAGACCTAATTACTGGGAAAGGGTTTTTTCGTCCCTTCCCTTTATACTTAGCTTACAGCTTTATTTGATTCAGTTTAACTCCATTCCTCGTATAGTTATGCCCTCTTCGTCCACTCCCAATTCCTCCATGGAATTTGTATTTGTCAAATGCATTGATAGCCATTAAAAAGCCAGTATTTACCAGTGATTAGCACACAGTGGTATGAGAGAGAACACAGGTACCCTCTTTCCTTTGAACAGAAATTAATGTCAATATCCCAGATATCATTGTGGGGTAGCTGTAGGTAAATGCTGACTTTAGAATGACTACCACTATACTTGGAAATATGGTTATCATGACCCTGCGCTCCCTTAGTTGTTCTCTGGCCAAGATATGCCTTTATTGAGCACTGTAGAATGCTATCAGTTGAATTATGTAAATTCTTTTCTTGTAAATGCCTAATGGCTGTTTGATGTGATTCTAATAGTTAAGTTTCCTTGTTCAGATATTCAGTACATTAAAATTTCTATTTTATGATTTGTTCATTAATGGCATTTTAATAACTCAAACACCTCAGTGACTGCTCTAAACAAGCATATTTTAAACTAAATAATAAATAATTCATAAATATTTATAATTAATAAATTAGAGAGCAGAAAGATCAATTGTTGTGTATGTTGTATGAAAAGGCTGTTCCATTAAGCCATTAAGAACAGCACTGGCTGGAATATTAAACAATAGAGGAGAGGAGTGTATGGAGAGGAAATGTAATGCCCTCAGACTAATCTGCTTTTATACCACAGCCTATTCGGTTTTCTAAAATATTTAAACTGTGTCTAATCAAGCTTTCCACTAGATCTTTCCCAGTACAATGTAAAGTGAGTCCAGTCCAGTTTTATGAAGCATCCTCTCCAGGCTCTGTACCTCGGTCAGACTCTCCTCTTGTTTATACCCTGGTAACCCTATACAACTCCACAGAAGCACACTTAAGTGTATTACTCCTCTCAACCACCTTTGGTATCTCCCTGGTATCTTATTCTATGTGCTTACTACAGCGCTGTGCTTCACATAGTCCCTTCTTGGTTGCATCCCTTAGTTTTTGAAGCTCCTAACTTGTGTGAAGAATTTATTTCCATAGACTTGATTAATTCTTTTCATTATTTTTGTCACTGGCAAAGTGATCTGAATTTGAGCCTCGTTTGAACAGCACAATTCAACTAACTCAAAACCGTTGGCCATGGCTCAGCATCTCAGATTGTGGAGCCCATTGATTTGGCCGCAGGGGCAGATGTCCACAACATAAATACAATTATACAACTGGCACTAATTAACCTCACTACTGGCTGTTTCAGGGGCTAAGGAATGAAAGGGTCATGGAAATTGAATTCCCCTCCTGCCTTAGGAGGCAGTGTAGGGGAAACTTGTACGGTGTACCATGAACATTCTGCTTGCTCTGGGGATAAAGTGGGTTTGAGCCTCTAGAGATGTCAAGCCAACACCTTTCATCTGGACGAAAACAGCACATAAACAAATTTTATGGAAAGGAAAAGGGATGAGAGGAGGCAAGAGAGACAGACAGAAATAAGACAGGTCCACTGAGGTCACTTATTTTGACAGCAGGCAACTTCTTTGGCTAACTGTACTACAAGCTTGCAAACCCTGGCTGATTATTATTGGTGAAAGCCTAACAGGTAAAACCAGGGCATTAGCTCATTGCTGACCTGCTTAACCTTCAAAAATTGCCCATCCGCAACAACAAAATCTCTATCAAATGCTGAATGTACAAAATGCAGTGCAGGATGCAGACTCTGACATGAGCAATAAGGCCATGGCCCTCACCCTGCAATGGGAGTGCATTTTTACTGCCCTGCTCCAGGCAAGAAGCTTGCTTGGTTGATGGTCTACCACAGCTACTAGGTTTAATGTACAGCATTGTCTCCTATATGTACAGCACCGTAGCAGCTCTTTTCGTTTCTCAAAACCCCAAGGAGTTAGCACAATTTATAAGTACAAGTCCATCACTAAAATGCAACCACCTCTGAGGTGGTACATGGTAGCTGTTTAACACACACACACACACACACGCACACACACACTTTAGGATAGGAAATGAAGAGGGGTCCTTTAATTCAGCTGAATTCGAAGTGGCAGAATGTGATCACTGCAGATGGAAATTGACCGAGAAACCAGCATTAATAACTTTCCTCCTGCAAAAGTGCTTGAGGGTCTTGAACAACATCAGGTGGCCAGGAGGTCAAATTTATGACTCCTCCAAAAGAGACAGTGAAATATCACCAGAACGGCCAAGATTTCAACAGCCCCTTTCCCTTTCTCCTCCCACAGTTCTACCCCCCTTCCATCCCTCCCCAAGGAAACGTAAGAGGATATTTTATAGAGGATATTCTAAAGGAACCAGGGAATTAGACTCCAGCACACACAGAAAATGGATTTTTGTTTTCTTTTGTTTTGTTATCAAGGAAGCTTTCCTGAAGCACAAAAGTCAAGATGTGCCTCTGGTATGTGAACATTCACCCACCATCAGTCACTGTCACGGGCTCCCTTCCATTCTTGATCCTTCTCACTGATTGCATTAGATTTAACCTATTAAATATTTATTCTCTATTTTTCATAGCTCATGTGCATCTCTATAACTCACCTTGAAGCCTCCTCATTTGTACCATGATAAGACTCAGTTCCTAGGGCTTTTCATTTCGCTCTAGACCATGATTCTTTGGGAGACTGTAGAAAGGAGGGCATTTCTTTAAAGGTACAGTAGCCTATCTGCACCTCTTACCATATCTGAAAAGAATATGGGTCGACAGATGATTGCCTCACCACAGCCACGCATCAATACAAATAGGAAATATAATAGTTTACATATAATTACAAAAAAAAGAGGGAGGAGAAAGCAGAAGCATGTGAAACACATTGAGTTGCATTTTTTGCTACTGATTTAGGAGACTTTGCATATTATCCCTTTTTCAAAGCCCCTAAAAGCAGAGTGGGAGGAATATTATATTTGCTTTGCATGCCTCACCTAGAACCAGGGAGGGGAAAAGCTACAAGCAGCTGTTGGTCAAAATAAACACACAAATAATTAAGTAATATTTGGATGGCTCAGAGACTCTGTAATATGCTATAGAGCTTTTCACCTATAGGTCAGGGGTTCAAACTCAGCTCCGGTCAATACTCTCTGATGGCTGTTTGATAGCCTGAATGAAGTAATTGGTTGGTCTCAGTACAGGTCCTAGCAGTCAGCTGTCCAGAACACACCAGAATCACCAACTGGAAGTCTCAGCACTGAGACCAAGGATGGGCCATAGACTTCCCTCTCATCTTCTGCAAGTGGTTCAGGTCAGCATGGGGAAACATGGGTTGGGATGCAGCTTACACTGTTGCTGTCTGTGACATGCCTATTCTGTTAATTCCTCTCTCAAGTCTCCAGTGCTGTCAATCTAGACACAAATACAAGATTTGGAAACAAATGTCCTCAAAGTTTGTAATAAGCTGGGCAAAAGCATCTTCTCTTCTGCATAAAGAAAAGTCAGATGGAAGTAGAAGTTGAAGTTGTGAGACCAAAGTACTGAGCAACCTTCCTGGTGAGCTCACTAGGAGGTCATTCAAGGACTCTGTTCATGGAAACAAATACATGTTATTGTGAGGAATATTGTGACAAACTGTGGAGGTGAGATAACTTTGAAATATGCTTCACTCTTTGTTTCCTGTCTTATCAAAGGAGTGACAAATCTCTTACCACCTCCAACCTGTAGCTCCCTGGATCACAGACAACTACAGGGATCACTTCTCCACTTCACTGACTCCATTTGCCATCAAGTCTCCTATCAAACTTACCTACAAAATCCAAGTCCCAGAGGACTAGAGGCTTGTCTACGTGGGGACACTCAGGAAAATTAATCCAAATTAAGTAAAGGTTATAGTGGATCAGATAAGCTGTATTAAACCCCTGTGTGGGCACTCATTCATAATTAAAGTAGCCTTAATTCAGTTTATCTTAATTCTGAATTACATTAGTAATGTGTTGTTTGGTCTCTCTTCCACTCCCCATGGGGATAAACATGTGCAGTGGATGTCTTGTTTTGGTCGGGTTCTTTTTAATATACCTGTTGCTATGTATTTATGTCAGAGAAGACAAGGTCAAAGAAATGTGTACCGCACTTGGAGCGGAAGGTGGTGAAGTTTAAGATGGTCCTTCGTTCTCCGGGAAATACATTCCGAAGTCTTGGAACAAACTCTCTGATCTCATCCATTCCCATGCTTCCAGCTACTACCTTTGCATGGGTTTCTTGTCTTTCTTCATCATGGGGGAATGCAGCTTACCCTGTGTAAAGTGCCTTGAATGAATCTTATTCTCAGTATGTTCACAATGATACCTGGTGATTTCTGTTAATACTATTTTAGATGCCACACAGGTGAATGACGGCAAAAGGGTCTGAATTCATCTGCTGGCAAACTGGGACAGGCTGGCCAGACAGGAGTTAACTTTGATGGGTGTTCTTTACAGCATATATTTAAAAAAAGATGCTTTGACGAGTTTGAAAAATAGATGGGGTATAAGTAATTGCAGTTCCCGGTCAAGCATATCCTGAGCACTGACAGTTCCTGAGTGTTTCAGTAGATGCTTATTGGAAATGCATGGAGCAGAGCAAGTCACATGATCTGCTAACTTCTGTAATCCCAAAGATAGAGAATCTCTTTTTTAAAGAAACACACACAACATTACTGTCTGAAAGAACACATACTGATGCAACTGTCTCTTTCTCTCTCGCTAAACCCTTGGCACATTGCTCTATGATTCTTTTCTGATCTCATACTTATTAAAAACTAGAGGTGAAAGTAAGCTGGTACGCCCTGGTACGCCCCAGGGTGGATCGGCTTCCCCAGGTGCAATTTAAAGGGCCTGCGGCTCCCAGCAGCAGCTGGAGCCCCCAGCCCTTTAAATTGCTGCCAGAGCCCCACTGCTGGAGCCCTGGGGTAGCAGCGGCGGGGCTGGGGCGGCAATTTAAAGGGCCCAGGGCGGTAGCGGCGGCTGAGCCCTGGGCCCTTTAAATCGTCCCCGGAGCCCCGCCACCGCTTCCCCAGGGCTCTGGCAGGCTCCGGGGACAATTTAAAGGGCCCAGGGCTCCAGCCACCACTACCGACCAGGGCCCTTTAAACAGCTGCCAGAGAGCCCGGCTGCAGCTGTTACCCCGGGGAGGGGAAAGGAGGCACTTGCCGGTACAGGGTGGATGGGGGCTGGCTCTGACATCCCCCAGCCCCGCCCCTTCCACCCAAGGCCCCGCCCCTTCTGGGGGCCAGAGCTGGATCCAGCCCAGCCCCGCCCCACACCAATAAATCCCTAGACTTACTTTCACCCCTATTAAAAATTGAATTGGTCGAAGAGAGGGGAAAGCATCCACTGTTTCGCTTTTGCAAATACTAGAAAAATACTGCAGTTAAGAGTCTATTGTGTGTTCCCCAGTGCCCTCTACTGGATACAATTAGAACTGTTTAACTAAGTGTATCACTGTATAGTGCTAAACAGCTAAAGGAGAGTGCTAGAGGTTTGTGCTTTTGGAGCAGGAGGCTCCAAGTATTACTGATGTCATTGTGAATTTCTGAGTAAAAACAGCATAACAGTAACTGTGAAGTTATAGGTAACCATAGGTTTGCATTAGTAAATTACCTTTTTTTGCAACTAGCAACTGAGAATGTCTAAGTACTTCAGAAATATATACGAATTAAATCTCAGACCAAGGATGCATACCATGCAAGAAGTAGAATCGGGAGTAGAGCCCAGAAGTCCCAACTTCCAGAAGTTCATTCTCTGGATATGCAACATGTAATGCTTCACATCTCTTAACAAGCAAGCATTGCTCCTGTCCCGATCCCAAAGTGGATTGTTTGCAAGGGCACACATGGTATATGGGAAACACTGGGGAGCATGGGGTGTACAGTAGCATGCTGATACCTAGAATTCTATTTTATTCTACAGAGGTTCTTCTACCATGCTTGTCACTATAGTATCAGAATAACTTTCAGTAGTGTGTATTCCTACCATAAAATTTCATCTTGCATTTCGATATTGCCTTTAAAGCCAAAGGACACCAAAGTACTTTATAAACTCAGCAACCACGTCAATCAACACTGTAATGCAGCCATCTTTTGGCTGGGATGCAGCAGTTGTTGAACAGCACATAGCAACATTACATAATAGTTTACCACAAGTAGTGAAGAATCCCATCTTCAAGTGAAAATGCAGTGGTAATTTCAGGCAGGCACAATGTAGATTTTGCTCAAATTAGAATTTGGTCTGGACACCTTGTTCTATGAGCCCCATTCTTACAAAAAGCATCATGTGATCTTTAATGATCCAAAGCTGTGAGAACCTTGGTTTAACATCTAATCCAAAAGATGGAACCTACAGCAGCACAACCCTTCTAGCACCATGGCAAAGCATTAAGTCAGAGGGAAAGTGTATCACCTTCCAAATTACAAACTCCAATTCTTGCAGTACCTGGTGTTTGATCAAGGAAATCTCCCATCTAAATGCTGACCCAGCTTCAAACTTGCTTAGCTCAGGAGATCAGGCAAGATCACCATTCACATGGTAATCTCACAAAGAGGTAGATGAAAAAGGTGAAGTCTCCCATCTTCTTCTGTATGATCTAATCTATGGGTACTTTTTTGTATTGCATTTTCTCTGGCCACACTCCTGTTTTGTCAGGTTTCTCCTACAGTCCTTTCTCCGCCACACGCTCTGCTATGTAGCTCATCAGGAAATTTGCTCCTGGTCAGATCAAGCTCAGACGTAGCAATTAGATGGGAAACAGCCACATGGCCAGATGTTGGTGATTCTAGTAATGAAATTCCACCAGCTTGTTATGGAAATCGAATACAATCTGGTCACCGTGGATATTTAATGTAACGTTTCACTGGATTCAGGAGAAGCAATTAGATTGCTGAAAATTGTGCTTCCATTCCCCTTAATTCAATACTGACCACTGCCAGGAATGCAATATGTGATGGGACTGACAATTAATTTTGCATGCAATCACTGTAATAAAGTGGGAAGGGACAGCAAGTAGAGAGAGAGAGAGATGTGCAAGGTGGTATAACTATGGGCTTGTCTGAACTAAACAAGGAAACTGTTCCAACAAATTGGCTGGCTGTCTCAATTGCTCTTGCAGGGATTTAGCACATAGCAAAATGCAACTCTGGTTTGGGCAGAATCATTTAGACACATTCACACACAGCATGACTCACCACTGTGTTTATACCAATGCATTCTGGTACTCTGAAGTACATATCCCATAATTATTGCCAGCAAAGCTCCTGGGAGCAGGAGCTTTGGGGTAATTTCCAAACATGAGGCAATGCATTTTGGGATGGATTTAGGAGTAATGGCTGAAAAGAAGGAGCTAAGATGTTTGTGGATTTATGGTCCAAACTAGAAAGAAACCCTTGTAGATTGCACCAGTTCAGCCAGACTTGAACTAAAGGCCTCGTCCCCGACACTGGACCAACTAAAACAATCAATGGATGTAAAAACACCTGGCGTAACCACTGTGTGTGGGAACAAGGTATACAAGCACTTCAAGATCAAGCAATACTGTCCTGCATCTCATTTTCATTTGGCATAGACAGGGACTAGGAGTACTGGATGAAATTAAGGAAAGGTATATTCAGGTGACTATTGGGAAACACTTCCCAACAGTGAGGTCTTTTATGGTGTGGAACAGCTGCCCTAATGGAATTGCTGGAAGCCACATTGCTCGCATCATTTTCAATTAAACTAGACAGGAAGGATACAGCGCAGGGGGGAAAATGTTTAATTTCTAATGAGAGAGATGGACAGAAGTAGTAAGAAAATATTCATATCTAGATAAATTAAAAACAATACTATATTTACTCAAGATTCAGCAGAGATGCCTGCAGCAGTTTCAGACACTAGTTGGTGACACAATTAAGTAGGATTCATGTATCAAAAACAAAAACGAGATATTCAGGCTGAAAAACATGCCTTTATAAGACCATTCATGGCCATTCCCTGCCCCAAACCTTTCTGGAGGACTGCAATAATTGGCCTCTCTGTTTACATTCATAAATAAGTGAACAACAGTCTTTCCACTGCCAGAACTTATGTACACACTTTCTCTCTGGGTTTGCATTGGAGTGAAATATTAATTTCAAACAGCTTCACTGCATTTCTTCTGTGTGAAAAAAAAATATGAGCAACTCTGAGAGGTGAAAGTTTTGAAGCTTCAAGCAGGGTTGACTCAGTGGTAGGAGAAAGATGGTTTTATCAGACTGTGTAGCTTGAATTTCAAAAGCATCTAATATACCACTATAGTTAGTTATAGGATCGATTCTGGCGATTTCACAGAGAATATATCAGTAGCAAAAGAACAGGGGAGCAAGGGTGTGAATGTGTGTGTAAGAGAAAGAGAGAACCTCTGCTCATCCATACTGGCTGACAAAATCAGTGTGACTCTTCAGACCCTCATTTGGGATTTTTGATATTAAAATTGTAAGCAACTGCACGATTGGTAAAAAGCATTAGGTGAATGTCTCTTAGAGAATTAAGCACTCTGCCACAGAACAGATAGAACCTGGGCAGGAGCAATGCAAACGCAGCAACACAGAAACAGTGCTACCAGTCCAGAGCAATGGTAATCTAATTCGGTGTCCTATCTATGACAATTGTCAGTATCAGATGCTTCATAGGAAGGTGCAAGAAAACCTGCAATGGAATAACCTGCCCTTAGGGGAAATAACTTCCTGACCTATGTCAGCTAGCATCTGGCTTTTAGGTTAGATTAGCATCCTCTGAAGTGTGTCTCAGCAGTCTCAGATCTTGGCTAATGAATAATTTTGTGCCAACTTCAAATTTTGCAACTCTGTTGTTCAGCTCCTTTTCCAGACCATTTAATGAATATATGACACGTCATCCTTCCTGGTGTGAGCCTCAGCTAGCTAGCCCTCACCCACACCCCAATCTCACCCAGGCACTGGCTAGGGAGTTCAACTACATTGACTGGGTAACATGAGATAGAGATACAGCACCTGGGAGTGAGAAGCACACAAAAACTTCATAGCCTATTCCTCCTCACGAAAGACTCGATCCTCCATCTACTGTAGTCAGTGCCAAAGCTCCCAGTGACTTTGGTGGGGCAGGAGCAGGCTCTAACTCTCTCAACAGCCTGGTGTACACAATGAACTGGAAGGGAGGCAAGATGGATCCCCGGGTGTTGAGGATGATAAGCAATTTCCCCAAACCACCCACTGGCCACGTTAGTTTAATTCTTCCTTGTGCACCTGGCCCAGAAGCCCAGGTGCTTTGGAAGCCAATCTCTGGTGTATGGATCTGTGGGACTTTGCATTGTCAGCAGACAATTTCCAAACCCTCTGAGTTCTCTTGCCCCTAATATTAAGAATGGAGAAACACAGTGCTGACTTTGAATGGTTTTGCTTTAGGAGTGAAAATTGTTACAGAGATGTGTGTGAATATTTGTGGTTTAACGATGAAATATGACTTTGCTGACAATTGTTTCATATCAACACAGCAACACTTTGCATTTACATATACTTTTTCACTAAATATCTCAAAGTATTTTATGAATATTAATGAATAAAGTCTCATAACTCTGCTGTGAGGTAGGTATAACTTCTATTTTAAAGAGGAGGAAACTGAAGCACATAAAAATCAAGTGACATTCCCAAGGTGGCATATTGAAGAATAGAAACAACTCTCCTAACTTCTAGCCCTATACTTTGCCTACAAGATGTTCCTCCCTCCCTTAGCTGTCACGTTAAATTGTTACCCATCTTGTATTGCTATTGGCTTCAGTGTCGTTAGGTTATTTCCCCCTACAGAAACTTGCATTGGAGTGACTCCATCAGGTAGCAGAGAAGCCTTGCAATGTCCTGTCCTGTCAGCATGACCCTCCCCCTACCTGCCACTAATGCATACGCAATCCACATCTATTTCTCTCTGACGTTTTTCAGCATTCTGCCTGATAGATGGAGTAACCTCTGTTTTTTAGCAGAGTGAGATTAACAAGAAACAATGGGAGTAGGCTGTGCGCGCTCATCAATATTCAATTAACTCTCTCTGAAGTATGACTGCCTGTGTCAGGGTAAGGAAGCCTCGAAAGCACAGCTCACAGGACAGAGGGAAGGCGTGGAATCACAGGGACCATTATGAAATAGACAACAAGATAATGGCCTGTGGCTGTAAGGTACAGCAAACTCTTCACAGAATCACAGAAGTTGGAAATGGGAAAGACCTACAAGGTCCCTCTAGTCTATCACCCCAAAGGGCAGTGTAAGATTGTTTCATACTGGACTGGTATATTCGACCATGATTTCTCCAGAATTTTATTTAATATAAAATATAATATATATTGATATAATCAAATTTGGCATTTTATATATTCAAAGCACTCTACACATTAGCTAATTAATAATTACAACACCTTTCTGAAGTGTTTATCCCATTTTACAGATGAGGAAATTGAGGAACAGAGAGGGAGCAATTTGGGGATTTGCAAATCAGTAGCAGAGCTAGGATTAGAACCCAAAAGCTCCTTGCTCACAATCCCTGTTCTGTCCACTAGACTCCACTGCCCTTCTGAAGTTATAATGAAGCAGAAAATAGCTATTGAGGCACAGAATTAAACACTGTGCATGAGACCTGTTCATGAAAATGTCAGAATTCTACCTGGACAAACTAGTCTGTGGGATATGTAACTAGGAGTAATGTTATGAATTTAAGATAAAGAACATTTAAGTTAAATATAAAGAAACATTTTCTACCAGGGTGGCCTATTAGACTAAGGAAGTTGAGGAAGACCCATGGTTTGAGTCACCTCAAACTACACTGCATAGCAGTAGTTCTCAAACTATAGTTCATAGACAGCCATTGATCCATGGAGACCTTCCTGATGGTCTACCCAATAACACATACGGAGAACCAAGCAGTGGGAGATTGTAGTATGAAGAGGAGGGACGTTTCACAAGAGTACCTCTATCTTAGAAAGTGGTCATCAGAATGAAAAAGTTGGCAAACCATGGCAGAGACTTGGAGCAATGATGGCAAAGATCTGATATGATACAAACAATCTCTTTGCCGTATCCACTTTTTTATGATTTTATGATAGATGGGCACTCCACATTTATGAAGAAAGGACCACTTTTCCTAACCAATGTCAAAAGAATTTCCTTGTGTGGATTTTGTTTAGTTTCCTATACACTAGTACCCTACAAATCTTTCACTGCTCGTACCTGTGAATTGGACATATCTATCCAGAATGGGAGGAATGGAGTTCTGCCTAGTGATGTTTGTAACCATGATGTCCATTGCTTAGAACAACCTTGGGTAATTCTCAAACATCCTTTTCTTAAATTAGAATCTTAATTTGAGTCTCTCCGTCTCCCTTGTACTCCCGCTCCCCCCACCATGACTACCGGTGTTGATTAGGGAGTGATGGTGAAGGGGCATAGTTCTGTATTTCTTTAAGATGTTTTCTCCATGGGTAACAAAAAGACATTTGTTAATTTCTCTCCTGAGTGGGTTTTGGAGGCTTTCCAAGGCTCAGATAAAGAAAGCCTCATTACCTAATTCCACAGCACGCAATTGTTCCAAAGCACCAGCCTAAAGTTCAGGGCACTTCTATTATCCAAATCATGGAGTTCTTTTATCAGTTTGGTGCTATCAGACAGCAGGAACTCAGCAGCATGTTCCTCTTGCGCAGTCTTCATTCTAAGGCCTGATGTCATAAATGGCATCATTTCTATCTCTTTAGTGGCTGCCAAAAATAAAAATTGTGTATACCAGGAGAATTCTTCCTTTATCTTATTACACCTGCTGCTGATCAAAGCCACTGGAACTCCCAGCAGCATATATACACAGAGTGTATTTGACCAGACTGGCCCAGTGATGGCACTGCTGCCCAAAAGGAGAGATTTCTCTTGCCAGATTAGTGTGGACAAGATGACAAAAGCAATATGGCATCTTTATCAAGTTTCTTCCTGGCCATAAATGCTTCTGTACAAAGTACATTGGGACATTATGTACATTCAGGATGCAAAGTCTAGCGAAGGCCCTGGCAATGCTATTGGGACATAAGTCAGAGATGTATGCAACACATGTGCTTGGCTCAGTGGGGAAGATTCTTTTAGTTCTTTTTAGTGAATTTAATGTTTATAGGTCCTTATCCAAAACCAGCTGAAGTCAATGGAAAAACTCCCACAGACTTCAATAGGCTTTGGATCAGGCCCTTACAAAAAAGTGCTGGACTAATAACCTTGGACAATGAAGTCCTCAATATATCCATAATGGGCAGTGGCCAAGCACTTTCCCTGCTCCAAGGAATCTCATTCTTGACTTGGAAGGATTACCTCTGGCAGTATGAAGGGAGTTTAGGCTCCATGCCCATGTCCATAAACAGCTTGGCCTCTCTACAAAGACCACCAGCTGGTAGCAATAATAGTGATGGTATGTGTGATATACCACTAGAAACTAGGCTGAGACCCACCAACTCATTTAAATAATGGCCAGTACTTTATCTATTTATAGCTTCTTCTAGCCGAGGACCTCAGATACAGTGTTCAAAGAATAAACACTAATGACACAAACCCCACAAATCTCTTTGGGAGGTAAAAAAATTATCACTGGAGCCGGTTTCTGGGTGCGGAAACCGAGGAACAAAGGAGTGAAGTGTCTTTGTCGAAGTCACACAGTGAGTCAATAGCAGAACAAGACCAGAACCCAGGCCTCCTTGACGCCCAAGCCTGTCCGTTAACCACTAGACCATACTGCACCCAGTCATTTCACACACCTAACTGAACAGCCTTCTGAAGGAAACAACTTTCAATCATTACTGACCATGGCTGGAATTGAATCACTGATATCATGGCAAAAAACTCCAATTCTCATTTACAACTTCTTGAGCCAGCCAGTCACCTAGACAGCTAGTCTTACTGCCTCAGATGTGTTGAGCAGGAATGGAAGATGCAAAAGAGAAATGGAAAGGGTCAAACTGCACCATCAGAAAGCTCCACAGAGGCTGTCACTTCCCAAGCATGTAAGCCAATTACATCTTATGAAACATGGCGTTCAGAGAAGTAACCCACAATGCACAGCAGACCTAGCCATGGAAATGTTGCATAAAGAACGTATGAAGAGGAGGAGGGGGAAGCATACAAAGGAAAATGCATGAAGCTTTGGTATGGGCCTAACTTGCTTGGACATCATTCTCTTCTGCTGCTGGGTACTGTTACATTACAGTAGCAGCTACAGTCAGGATCACAACCCCATCGTGCTGGGCATTACAGACACATAAGATGACATTGTGCCCTCCCTCAAGAGCTTAGCATATTATTGTCTTTTTTCATACATTTTAAGGCCAGAAAGGACCATTAGACCATCTAGTCTGACTGACTATATAATGCAGGTCATAGAATGTCATCCAGGTACTCCTGTACTGAGCCCAATAATTTGGGCTTAACTCATACATAGCTTCCATATCTACTGTACAGTGATTGCTGGTGTGGGAAGCTCACCAAGAGCTCCTTGGCTATTGGTCGCTAAGGAGACAGTTGAATTTTATAAAAAAAAAAGATGGATGTGTTAGAGAGGCAGATTGAGTATAGACCAGCCAACTGGTTATGGACTTGGAGTGAAATTTCAGAGGTGATGTGTATGGTTGTGCCGGGTAATTTAAAGGCTAAATTGTGCTGTTTTGTCACTATCTCAAGGAGACATGGAGTCTGGAACCCCAACTGCACAAGGAGGGATCGCCCATCTTTGAAGAGAGAATCTGGCCTAATGTTGACTCTCAATGGCATAAAACAAAGGTAGGAGAAGTGCCTTGATATTTGAAGTGGAAATGATTTTTAAATTTTAATTAATCTTTATCTTAACCCTTAGTATAAAGCAGAGTGTATCTGTCTTTACTAATTTATTTGACTTTATTCAAAGCTTCTAACCTTGTTCTAGCTCTTTACTACGGGATGGGAGAGAAGAATGTTTATTCCGTCCATTTCCCACTCCACCACCAAGAGCTCTGTCTTTCTCACCCTTCCTTGACTTCTCCTGAGCAAAAGTACACCCTAATCAACTCCTTACCCTTCTGCTCTTTCCACTACTGAGGACCAGAAGATGGGAGCCCCTCTACCCAGGAATCTAAGGACCTCTCACTCCCTGCTTGCCTCACACAGCTACTCGTCCCATCTTCCTGCTCCCCTAAACTGCCAAGACCATGCCAGATCTTCCTTCCTCCCCCTCTCGTCCCTCTTTGATAAGACCTTCCTTTGTGATCTGCCTTTTCCCATCATACTCTTGTCTTTTTCTGGGGACTGGAAAGAAGCTTAGTGTATCACAGGAGAGGCAGGTCTGAAACTTTCCTCTGTGCTTTCCAAGTAAGAATTGTACAGGGACTTCCCCCTCTCATAGGCCTCAGTCTAGTGATGGGACAGAACTAAATCCCAGATTCAACCATGTCCTGAGCATTGGGGAGTATCAGATCCATGAGCATATTGCCTGGTCTTCATTATAAGGCATTCTCCCATCATGCCCCTCTGCAAATCAGAACTGAAAAGCCATTTCCAAGCAGTAATTTACATTCATTATTTGCTTTCTAAGCTGTGCATTTTCCTTGTCAGTACGTTGTCGTCAGCTTCTCACCCATTCCCTTGATTGAGATGTGCTCTCTTAACCACAGATGCTGGTGCTAAAAGACCAAGACAAACCTCTCTCTCTCTCTCTTTCTCACACACACTTCACTGTTACATAGCAGCCATCCTTGATCTCAACCTGCAGAACAACCGGAGCAAACTCCAACCAAATCTGAATGGTACCCAAATACTAGAAACAAACCAAAACAAAGCACAAGGGTCAGGCTTTTGCCAGCTCCTGTGCAGGGAGCAAGTATCCTCTCCTTTCACTTATGCCTCTGGGCAGGAACTAATCACAATGTGGCTGGGGAGCATTGGCTCTGCTCCCCCTCCTAGTGCCATCATGGATACTAGCTGCCCAAAACGATGTGGAGACAGAAATAATGAGCATTGGACCATCACATGGGAAAGAGAGCAGGCTGTACTCTTTGCCAGGGTGGGGTATCTGACATGCCACTGTGCACTGCTGGTTGCTACAAGAAGGAATTCTCCCGGGGACTCTGGCTGTAATTCAGCCCCTCAGCATCTCCCCATCATGCTCAAGGTTGGCAAGGGAACAATCTAGCCACAATCTGAGCCGTAACATGCAAACTACTGGAAAGAACATTTCAAAAGCCACAAGTTAAGCCATTACCTTACCACAGTAAACTGCACAAAATACAGCCAGACTCTTGCTGAACACAGAATCAGTGTTCACAAACAGAAAATCAAAACCAGGACATTCAAAGCATAATGGAAACCCACAGAAGTACTCAGTGTGACAGAGGAATGGTTATTTAAACTGAGAGATCTTTCCTACTCCAGTGTCCAAGATAACAAGATCTGTGAGACATATTATTTCTCAGAGCATCAGAAACAATATAAGAAAGGAAGAAAAATGTGCATAATCCTACAGGAGTAAAATATAATGACACACACACACACACCACCTAAAAGAACATTAATAAGGTTGCAAATTTAAGCATTCAAGTTAGGAAATTCAGAAATTAAGGTTGCCTGGGTAACCTTAATTCAGCCCCCTTGTGGATACTGTCTGTCCCTTCTGCCCTGTCCCTTCCAAGGTGTTCCTGTCCTATCTCTTCCCTATCCCTGACTCCCTGTTCCTGTCCCATTCTCCTTGCTTACCCAATCACTCTCTACTCTTGAGGCTTCTCATCCCAGTCCATCTCCTTTCCAAGCCAATCCTAGTCTCCTGCCCTAGGATTGCTATCAGAGTCTCAATCTCTCCCTCCCCAATCCCCGTTCCCACCTCCAGTCTCTTCATCTGATTGTGTCTCCCCTCCCTCACAATGTCTCCCACTTCTGGTCACCCTCCCTGGGTGACTCATCCAATCTCAGTCTTCCCCCACCTTTTTCCTGGCTCTTTGATCCAGTCTCTTTGCCCAGTCCAGCCCAGTTCTCCCAACAAACCCCAGTTCCTTGTCAGCTCTGTCTCTCCTCCCCCCCTGCCCTGGTCCTGCCACTGGCTCCTAGTCCCATGTCCTTGTCCAGTCAGGCTCAGTCTGCCCCCTATCGCCAACTCCTCATCCGATCTCAGCATCTCCCCAATCACCTGCTCCCCCAATCACCAGTTCCCATCACCTAGTTTCTCTCACCAGCTCCCAATCTCTATTTCACCCCATGGCTCCAGTCTCAGCCCAACCAAGCCAAGACTGCCCTCCCCGCAAGCTCCCAATCTCCTTGCCCAACTAGTCTCACTCCCAGCTCCCAGTCCCGGTTTCTCTCCCTTGTCCAGCCCAATCTTACGAGATTCCTTATCCCAATCTACTGATTTCCTTCCTCGGTCTGGCTTTTGTCCCCTCTGCATTCAAATCCAATGTCTTCTTCCTCCATGTTTCTCTCGGTCCAGGGTTCAGCACCACTTTGGCCCAGAGCAATTGGGAACAGCCATTACAGGGCAAGACTGGTTTTGCTTCTCTAACTCTGGGTTGGAGCATCCACAGTGGGGACAGATTCTTTGGCGATTTTAGCTCTTAAGCTCTAGTAAGTCTATTAAGCATGTGTGAATTGTGAGTTTTCAAAGGCTTATAAATTGGCCAAATTTGGACAGATTTTTCACAAGGATAGCAAAAGGCACATCCGTGACACAAAGGCCACCTCCTTGCCAAATTTCAAGTCCCTACTCCAAACTACGGGCGTGCTAGAGTATTTAAAAGAAATCTGAAGAATTTTTTTAACTTGGGCAAAACAATGTCATTTTCCTTAGACTCATTTTTGGAAACAGCTGAACCATCTTTATTCGAAATGTTCAAATAATAAGATAAAATACAATAAATACAATTCAGCCTCAGGCAGTCACCCAGCATGAACATTTCAGCCCTTGTGGTTAAAATCGGGTAACATTTTAAGCAACTGAAAACAGGGTATTACAATGAGAAGTGTTAGGCAACCTAATATTAGGTGGTGCTACCGGCCCCATCTATAATTAGCACCCACCCTACACAGAGACCTTCAGTATACGCAGGCTTTATTATCTCAAAGGATTATAACCAGTGATGAGCTGCCAAAATTTTAACAACTGGTTCCCTATAAAAAGTTCTGATTTAAGGGCTGTGCCCCAGTATGTATTTTTTGTACCAGTAGGGTTACCATACGTCCGTATTTTCCCGGGAGGAAGTTTTTGGTGATTTAAGAACCAAAAAGCCTGACCTGTCCGGGAAAATATGGATGTATGTTAACCCTACCTAAAGTTCTTTTTTAAAAAGATGGGCCTGAACTAGAAATGAGCTCCGTTTCACATGTGTGGTTCCCCGCCACTCCCCGGGGGTGTGCTAGGGTGACCAGATGTCCCAATTTTATAGGGACAGTCCCGATTTTGGGGTCTTTTTCTTATATAGGCTCCTATTACCCCCCACCCCCCGTCCTGATTTTTCACATTTGCTGTCTGGTCATCCTAGGGTGTGCACATGTGTGGCCCCCCTCATTGAAGCAGGTGTGCAGGGTTACTGCCCTGGGAACTGCAGGGCACCAGTGGACATGGGGCCAGCTGCAGACAGGGGCGTGGGGCCTGGCTAGCTGGAGGCAGGGGGTGCGGGGCTGGCTGCGGGCAGGACAGGGGGTGCAGAGCTGGCTGGAGACAGGAGGGTGCAGGGTTGGCTGGAGGCAAGGGGGTGTGGGGCTGGCTGGAGATAAGGGAGTGTGAGGCTGGCTGGAGGTAGGGGCTGGCTGCGGGCAGGGCAGGGGGTGTGGCAGGGGCTGGCTGTGGGCAGGGCAGGGGTTGAGTGCAGCAGCGGTTGGCTGGAGACAGGGCAGGGGGTGCGGGGCTGGTGCGGGCAGGGCAGGGGGGTGTGGCAGGGGTTGGCTGGAGATGGGGGGTGTTGGGCTGGTTAGCTTCAGGCAGGGAGGTGCGGCAGGGGCTGGCTGCGGGCAGGGGGTGCGGGGCTCGCTGGAGACAGGGCAGGGGTTGTGGGGCTAGTGAGGGCAGGGCAGAGGGTGCGGCAGGGGCTGGTTGCGGGCAGGAGGTGCGGGGCTGGCTGGAAGCAGGGCAGGGTGTGCAGGGCTGGCTGGAGACAGGGCAGGGGGTGCGTGCGGCACGGGTTGGCTGGATACAGGGCAGGGGGTGCGGCAGGGGATGGTGTGGGTAGGGGGTGCAGGGCTGGCTGGAGACAGGGCAGGGTGTGCAGGGCTGGCTGGAGACAGGGCAGCGGGTGTGTGCAGCACGGCTTGGCTGGATACAGGGCAGGGGGTGCGGGGCTGGCTGGAGACAGGGCAGGGGGTGCGTGCAGCACGGGCTGGCTGCGGGCAGGGCAGCGGGTGCAGCAGGGGCTGGTGCAGGCAGGTCAGCGGGTGCGGGGGTGGCTGGAGACAGGGGCTGGTGTGGGCAGGGCAGGGGGTGCAGCAGGGGCTGGCTGCGGGCAGGGGGTGCGGGGGTGGCTGGAGACAGGGGCTGGCTGCGGACAGGGCAGGGGGTGCGGCAGGGGCTGGTGCAGGCAGGACAGGGGGTGCGGCAGGGGCTGGCTGCGGGCAGGACAGGGGTTACAGGGGTAGCTGGAGACAGGAGCTGGCTGCGGGCAGGGTGGTGGGTGCTCACGGGGAGAGCAGCTTGGAGCAGCCTGAGCAGCAGGACGCAGCCCAGGCCCAGCAGAGCAGCCGGGGACCCACCAGGCAGCAGCGGGAGCCCCAGGGCCAGGGGAGCAGCAGCAGCAACAGGGCTCATGCCCAGGGCCAGGCGGCAGCCCACATGGCTCCCACAGCACAGCGCCCCCGGCGGCCGGATGAGGAATTACATCACTTCTCGGCCGGAGCCCATCAAAGCTTTAGTGCCCCCTGCAGGGAAGCGGGTTAACAACCGGTTCTAAAACTGCTTCAAAATTTAACAACCGGTTCCCGCAAACCCGGTGCGAACCGGCTCCAGCTCACCATTGATGGTAACATTTCTTTCTTTCTGCAGATGTTGTACTTAAAGTCCCAGCAGCCTTGGCAACACTCAACACAGCCGTGTTATTGAGTATGCACTCGCTGCTCGCATTAACTCTGGGTTGACCTATTAAGCCTCACTACTCCTCAAGCCAACGCTGTGTCTCACAAGACTCCCCGCAAACACTTTGGGTCATTTTGACACAGGCCAAAATCAGCATACACGCTGGCCCCTTCCAAGGCAGTCTCAGACATGAGCTGGCTGCACCTTTGACATGGATGCCGCTCGTGAAAGAGAGGCTGTTGCAGTCTGAGTCAGAGGTCAGTTCTGTGGAGGATCTCAATAAGTTATCTCACTGCGAGAGCAGTGACTATGATAGATGTGGAAGAATAAAGGAAGCAGCTCAGTTTCTGTTTGTCAGGCTGATCTTTTTGTTTGCAAACTCTCATGGACAGGCAGAAAGAAAAGACTAGTATTTATGTGTGGGGATACAGATAGATACAGATAGATAGTTATATCATGTCTGCCTATATCCATATCTCTCAACAGCAGCTTAGTGTTCTCTGATAGTATCAGACCAGCAGTAACTTTTGAGGAAAACATTTCAGAAGGAGAATATATTTTACCCAATAACCATAAAGTAGCAGTGAAGCTCTAACCACAATCAGATAAACTGACCCCTTTTTCTTTGTTCCTTTGCACAAGAAGAAACGAAGAGTGGGTTTTCTCTCTCAGAGGAGTAAATCAGCTTCATTCTAACTAATGTAAATCACTCATCACTGCTTTTGAAGACCTTTCCGGATGAGAGCTCTCCAGGTACAAAACTAACTACATAAGAGGTGAACACATGTTTTAGTGTCTTGGTAAAAAACGTATCATATGGGTTTTCTTCACCTTAATTACTGGACAGATGAAGATTAGACCATACGGCATCTCCACCTGGCACAGGAGAGTTTGTGCAAAAATAAACCCTTTCTATAAACCCCTCTGTGAAATACTTAAGCATGGGAATTGCTCAGCCCAAGATGATGCATAGGAGAGGTTCCATATGCCAAATCAGCATTAAGGACCCAGGTACATGATAATTAATGTGGTAAAAGAGCACGCAGAAGAAGAAGAAGAATGTTACAGGGACTGGACGGCTACAAGGAAGAGTACAGTTATATGCACCCTTGAGCCTGTAGGTTGTCAACTCAAATCTGACCCAAATCAGGAATGGCTAAAACTAGCTATCTGTTGGCTGCTCAGTGGTCTGTGTGAAACCATTTGGTGGGTCTAAGTACAGTTTTTATGGGGCAGGTTTCCACGTCACAAAACCATGGCAGTAAGCATGGACGGCCTACTAACTGACAGTCTCAGAAGAAAGGGCAAGAATTGAATAGACTATGTAGAATGAACTGCCCCTAGAAATAGCCCCTTCAGGTCTGGAGAGAGACATAGCCGTTGCTATGACATACCAGTCACTCTGGCATTTTTCACCAGTGCTCAATTCACCTAAAATACTACTCAAAATGTAAGAGGGACAACAATGACCAGAAATTCAGAGCAATGAAAACTAAAGTTTAGAAACAGCAACTTCATCTGCTAGAATTTTAATTAATCTAATTTGTGCAAGACCTTGTATTTGGTATTGATCTCTGAATCCTTAAAACTCTCAGCTTAAGTAACTGTTAGAATTTTTTACTATTATTTTGTGTATTACTGCCGCAATTATATATGTGCCTAAAATTTAGTTCTGAAGAGCATATTCACATCTGCATTGGTTCAATGAGGTTTATTCCTGCTATAATACCCCACTTCCTTTGTTGTATTGACTGATGGAGCTGTTCGGCCATTCTGTGGTGCTGAAACAGTGATTGAATGAGGAGATGATAGCATCAGATTTGATTTGTTAGCTTGCAGCATGGTTTCTAACACCCACAATTCCTTCTCATTAAATAATGATCCATCAAGTTGGAAATGATTAACTTCTGAGTTCAGAATTAAATCAGTATTGTATCTGGGCTGCCATTAGTATAATTAATTTTCCTGTCGATGGCATATATGCTGGGTGTCTATTGTTCAATATACCTTTAAAAATCCTTTACAATTTTTTTCATTTAAATAACTCAGATGGAATTTTTTAAGAGTGGGGGAGAGTTACAATAGTATTGACCTTCTCCTCTGAGGAGGATGCTAATGCTGCAAAACAATCAATAACCTGAGGAGAAGACTACCTCAAAATTCAGGCCACCGTTTTTTTCCTTTCCTCCCATAAGGTTTTATACTGAAGATGTGCCAGGAAACTCATTTTACATCATGCCAATAGTTCCCTCCATGCAAAGAGAGTGTGATATTAGAAATCAAAGATCTGTAGAGGTCAAAGGAGCCTTCCTGAGTAGGAAATAAAAATAGATAATGTGAGGAATGGAGAATTTCACTTAAACTATGAATCAAAAGAAACAAAATGCCCCAAAAAGATGCTTAGATCTCATAAACAAATTTCTAGCTCATGCTGAACCTCTCTCTGCCTTCCATCAAAACCACAGCTGGAGACCTGTGGGCTGTTTCTAAAGGAGGAAAAGCCATCTGCTTGTCAGCTGAGCATTCTTCGGCTTTCAGCTGCCTTCAGTGCTTTCTATACAAGGGATTAGGCTTATCTTTTTGTTTCCTAGATGATAGGATCTCTGCTTGAGGTATATCCAGAGTTAAATAGTTTGCAGCCAGGAGGTAAGTTCTTGGATAGGAGGAGGAGGTCATGTCCATATTATGGGCTCTACCAGCGTGAAGCATTCAAGATGCAGGAGCCCATGTTAGTACTTTGAGGAGCCCACAGGGAAGTTAGCAATTTAATAAGCACCAATTCAGCAGTTTGTAATATTAATGGTAAGTGATGGATATGCTATCTACAGAAGGACCTGGGCTCTTTCCTATGTCATGGAGTCACAGTTCCTCAGTGTCAGGTGAGGCTGGGAGACATACAGTGGCAGAGGTGTGGAGGAAAAGGGGATTTCTGATATCAGAGTGTACCTCACATAATTGATCAATGGACTTGCTGCCCTTTTGCACCTGACACCTACAAAGACTCATCCCTGGCCTTTAGATAGCAGTAGAAAAAATGGGAGACCACTCAGGGCCCCATTTGCCTCCCAGCCGAGTTGGGGTGGGCACCACAGAAGGGATATGCAGTTTACAAGGGATCCCTTATCATTTAAGGGAGTTGTAAGGTGCTGGGTTTTTTTAAGGAAGTAATAATGCTAGGTAAAGAGAAGCTTGGGGAAAATACATAGAAGAGGAAAAACAAGCAAGCAAACACATGCATATACAAAGAAAGGGAGCCTGGGGTCACTTTTTCCAGGGGTCAGTTGGGCAAGTGTTAATGAAGCCCACAGAGTTACAGTTCAATATGTATTTTTACATGACAATTAAAAACAAATGTTTGAATGATTAAGAATCATTCAATTGTGCCTATTGCTAGATGACATAATCATGTGATCTTCTCACTACTACTCTTCCCTCCTCCCATTTATTAAATTCAATGGTTGTGTCTTGTATTTAATTAGATTGTAAATTCTTAGGGGCAGAGAATGTGTTAGAATGTCACCCAGCACAACAGGGCCACAATCCAGACTGGGGCTTTTGGGCACTACCATAATATAAGTATTAAGTAGAATGCAAGATTATTTTCTCTGGGGAGTTGGGGGAATTACCTGACTCAGATTCTCAGTCTATCTGAAGAGGACACAGAAAGGACTTGTGCAAGTGTAGGAGTTTGCCAGAACAGGCTCTTTTCTATTTACTTTGCAGTTCCTGGAACTCAACCATAGCTGGAAAACAACATGGCAAAGCAAATAAATGCAACGTTTGTACCCTTTTCTTTTTTACAAAGCTAAAAGCACACCGCTGCATATTTCCTCAAAAGCAACTCAGCCTGATACCCAAGTACCAGCTGAATCATGTTCACAGCCCCTGAAACTAGACTTTCTTCCATTCTCCAAATATTCAATAGCATTTATTTAATTTTTATTACAGTCTTCTGCCATGCCAGTGTTGTTATTTTACTGTACAGTTTTAGACAGCTCGTTTTTACCAGCAGGGACTCATTAATAGTGAGCAATTTGTTGCTTAATGAGTTGTTAACCCTGAGTAAATATATTAAAATAATAGAGTGATAAATTCAAATTGAATTGTGTTGGGCTTGTTTTTGTTCAGTAACATCTCCTGTAGCAAGAGAAAGTGCCACTTAAAAAGCAATTTTTGATAAAATATATTCCAGATTGCTCACAGTTAACTTTTAACATACCATCTATCTCTTCCCTATCTGAGCCTCATGCTTTTGCTTTAGTGTTTTTGTTTCCTGGGCTGCGGCACAACCACCAGTGGGGTGGAGGGAGAATGAGGTCATGTATCCCTTTTCTATTATAACTTCTTATTATCTTACTGATGCTCGCTCCTGTGAGCAGGTGACACTCCCACCCTGCTCTACCAGGTCAGTGCTCACTCCCTTTCCTGGAGTTTGGCTATATTAACAGGGTAACACAAAGTAAGTGTCGAACTCCAGGTCAATCCTTCTCCTGCAGTCTCCTCTGTTCCTAGGATTCCTTCCTGAGGACTGCTTAGCTCCAGACACTTCCATGTGGATGGCCACTCCCACTTCTCCATAGCAGGAACCAGTTAGCATCTTCCAGCAAGGTTCCAACACCTACTAATAGGCTAGATCAACAGAAGAATCCAGCCACCATGATGCATTCTTCAATATAGCTGTAGGATGTATGCAGTCTCAATCTTGATCCACTGGACAAATTCTTTATGTGACTGAAGCGATACTGGGGGAAGTGGGGAAGGTGTGCAAACAGTTGACTGTAAATGGCCCATATTATTGCCGGCTACAGGCTCCAATGATCAGTGGAGGTATAACAACTTGTGAACAATCAGGGATAGCTACCACTGTTCTACACAATTGGAAAACTGTTCTTCCCAGCTTTCAAACAGCATCTATAGACGGAGAGATTCAAAAGATACAAGACCTTAAACCCACATTGTTCTGATCATCACCTTGCCTTTACCCGCTCCACTTCAGTTTCATTCTATGTTGCTGTCCTTGCAGTACCTTCTGCCTACAACCAGCACCATTCCGTAGGACCACCCACTAAGAGCCTCCCATGATTAGCATTTACAGTGGATGTGTGCCTGCATAGGGGGAAAAGCAGAATGAGTGTATGCCTGCACTGAGGAAAGACGTGAGTGCAGCAGCCTTTGATTATAGCATAACATCGTGGTCTGTGACTCAGCTAGTGTGCCCCTCAGGGCAATCACGGCTTTAATTTAAACATCTTTCATGCACTACAATTCAGCTCCTCAACATTGCTGTGTCTGTCATTTATCACTGTGGAAAAAGCTGGGTGGAATAAAAGTTCCCTTGAACAATAATGGAACAGACAAACGAATACCCAAATCATGTTCTATTGTAAGGAGACATCACTCAGAACTCCAAAGCATGATTCCTAACAGCAGACTATGTGGCAGGTGATGAGGCAAAGCCACACAGTCATCTTTCACATGTAATCAGTTGCCCACTTCTTGAAGTACAATTATAGTCAGAAATTCCCCTTAAGAATGGCACCTTCGTACATAACAAAGCTACTCTCAGAAAGCCAAATTCATCCTCAGAGAAGGAAGCTGCAATTCCCATTGGTTTCAAGGGAAAGGAAAACTGCTTACTCTAGGGATGAATGGAGACCTGCATGCTTTTTGCATTGTATGTACTTTATTTACTGACAAAACCTGCTTTACTACCATCAGCCTGGCAAAGCGAACATAGCTTTAGATGGGTGAGCTGGATTTTATTCTGTCTCACACATCAGCCACAAAGCCATCAGCTAAGTATGGACTACAGAATCATTTGGACCAAATCCTGAAGTTCTTGCTGAGTCCTCACTCAAGGAAAACTCTTACTGTTGTCAGTGGGAGCTTTGCCTGAGTGAGGACTTTAGGACCCGGCCCAATGCAGTCAATAAGAGTTTTCTGTGAGAAAGCAGAGTAAAAGCTAAGGACCACAGGATTTGGCCTGAAATCAGGTCTTAGCAGCAAAGTGGAGGAGTAAATAATTTTTAGCTATTTTATTTCTTACATGTATTTATTTGTTATGCTTTGAAATTCACACACACTATTACTGATCTGGAAGGTTAAGAAGTTATGTTTAATTTATTTATTTATAGTTCTGGCATCAACATTTACTAGGTTTATATCCTAATTTTAAAGGAATGAAAGAAACAGAGGCAGCACGGATGCTGACAGCCCGGGGTAGAAGAGTTTGGCTAAGATTTGCAATGGCTTTTGTCCAACAGTTTACTTGACAGATGCTGGATGTGAGGAAGACAAAGATTTTACATAAAATGCTGAAATGGAAAGATGCTTTATAAGATCAGTAGAAGGAGGGTTTATTTAAAATGAGAGCATCTCCTTCATTAACACCCATTCAAATAAAATATACACATGATATTCATGATAAGGTGAAGGGGTGCTATTTGGTCTCCAAGGAATAAGTGATTTATCTCAGACAATTTCCCCCTCCCCTTCCACAGGTGACAAGAGGGATCAATATGCACTGACTGTGTGATAGACAATGGATAGAGAATGGCTGCTGGGAGGGGGCAGGTTTCACACCCAGGGTCATAAAACTGTAGAAGCCCAGGATGGAGGAATTTGCCATTTCCTTATCTGCCTGTGTTAAGTTATTCTGCTGGCCTAGTAGATAAAGTACTCAACCGGAACTTGGGAGACAGGTCAGCCACCCACAAGGCCAGTGGGAAAGCTGGGAATAAAACCTAAGTAACTCCACTGCTCTTGTGGGTCAGGAATATGGATGGCTCAGGATACATACCGTGGTATAACAGTGGTTAACATTTTCTCGCAGAGTCCTTTCTGCTACTAGTAAGAACATCTTGCACAGTTTCAGAGCAGAAATGTTTTAGATCCAATGCTTATCCAAATACCAAGTTGTGAGGTGAAGAGCTTCTGGGTTGGGATGTCTGACCCTACAATTCTTTTGAGTCAAGAGGTCTGAGAAGGACAGTCATAGGTGGTTCTTTATGGAGCTATAACTGTACTACTGTGAAGGAGTCTGCCAACGTATAGCCTTCTGTCAGTACTGCCAGTTCACAACCCCTTGCTCTCTGGTGCTTTTTCTCGGTGGCTACTGTGGCCAGTGTCGATGACAATGCAGGGCATTGTGTGTTCTGATCATGGCCATGGGGCTTAAGAGGACTTCAGTCCCTGTGTCCTGGGAGTGAAGACTCACTCAATCTGGATGGGTTGGGAAGGGATCCCTTCTCTTAGTAGATCTAGGAGAATATGTGCTTTAAATTTATGAGAGTGCCCCTTACTCTAGTGAGAAGGCCCAGGCAAAGAGTCCTTCACTCTAGCCATTCCTGCTCCTGAGTCAGACATTGAGCTAGGCCGTGCATTCCTCGAAGGCTCAGGCCAATGGACAGGGGAGATCTCCCTGGCCTGGATTTGACTGAGGCCCCATGGTATGTTTCCTAAGGTGCTTCTGAACTGGGGTTCTCGCACCTGCCACATTGGGCTGGGGGAAGGAGTGGCAGATATTGTAATTAATTGAGATATGAGCTTATCTGAGGTAGCAGAGGCAATGCTGGTGATCATCACTGACTGAGAAAGTGGGGGCAGGTGATACAGTTTTTGAAGCCTGGAAATCTGGTTGTAATCTAAGTCCTGCGCAGGGGGATCAGAGGGTTTCCCCAGGATGGAGATTCAAACTAACTGCTAGCTAAAGTTATAAAACTACTAACACAACTAACTATAAATAAACTCTGAAATATTTACAAGGAAACATTGACAAGGATCAGTTCCGGACACTGGAGAATACAACTCAGGCCATGTGGCGGTAAGAAGGAAGTGGACAAGCACTGGTCCACACTGGCCCTTATACTCTTTGCATGGAGCACGAGGAGAGCAAGGGCACAGGCACAGACCAATGGGCACTACTTCCACAAATTCCCTGGTCTCAGGTGCATGGAGCGCATATGAATGCAGGGTGGAATACAGAGAGATATCAGCACTGAAAGAAGAACCAGAGAAACTACTAAATGTCCTCAGGTTGTGATGGCTTGTGGTAGGCTACATAACAAAGGGTAGATTGACTCAGTCTCATCTAATGCAATACAATGAACAACCCATGCTGACCCAGAGATAAAAGAGAAACAAACAAACATGCAAACCATTGCTCTTTCTCAGACAACAATTTTTTCTCTCTTCACTGCTATTGGCATTTGGGGAAACCTTGCTGAGTCTGTGAGAGATTAAGGCATGCTCTCGTATCTATATGTAAGGGGAGCTATTTTATTCTTATTTGTTAGAAATAGGCCTGAATTTTTGAAAGTTGTATTTGGGGGCTGCAAAGCCAACATGACTCTGAAATTCCACCACCCTCCCCCATAATTTCTCTAGCTAAAGAGGGGCCTGTGATCTTCAGTAGAAACAGAAGAATCTCCAAGGAGTTACAAGTGAATGACATACATCCTGAATATATGCTTTATTTTTATTGGCTCTCTTTTGTCTACCTCTCCCTGTACCCTCACTTTAACCGTTTATTTTAACAGTCTCTCCTAAGCAAAAAATTACCCCAATAAAATTGGAGTTCAGCTCAAATGTTCAGTCCCATGATGCCTGAAAGTGTTCTCTCATCCCCAGTTAGAAATAAGTACTCCATCCCTCCTGCATCCTCTAAACTCTTCCATCCGTCTCGCTCGAAGGCACATGTGTGCGCACACACACATTCCAGAGTGGGGATATATTGAACTTGTACCAATTCCTTTCTCTGCATCGCTTTCCTCTCTTTTCTTTTTCCCCTTCTGCTGAGGTTATGTGCCAACACCATGATGTGTGTGGCACTGACAAATTGATTGATTGTGGTCCAATGTTTTATTTTATGTAAATAGTGAGTCCTTTTTTGTGTTGACTAAGTCCAATGGCATCTCATCTGTATCTGCTGAAGTTCTTCGTAAATAAAGAATTGGGGGAAAATAACCACATCCTGCACACCAAATGAAGTACAAAGGCACCTAGTAATATGGCATTGCATGTGTAACACAAAAGCCAGACTACACCTGATCACAGTCCAGTCTGGCTTTGGAATCTCAGTTGAATGTGCTTTGTGTCATAAACTTCATATTTACCAATATTTTAAGGGCCTTGTTTTGCACAGAATTAGACAGAAAAAACCTAATGGACATCTGGGTTGTCCCCTCTTCCACTGCAAGACTGTTTGCCTCCACCTAAGCCTTAGATTCCCTATTGGTAAATTGGGGCTTCTCCTACTTCCCAGGGTTGACATGAGATTTAATTAGTGTTCATAAAATACTTTGAAATCCACAAATGAAAGGGACAACAGAAACTTAGATTGGGGCAGGGACTGTCTTTTGGCTCTGTGTTTATACAGCACAATGGGGTCCTGGTCCATTTATTACAGTAATAAATAATTATTACAGTGTACTTTATAGTGTTTTGTCCAGTTCTGCTTTATATTATTCAAGTGGTTAGGGCTTTCAACTCTTCTGCTGGGAAATTAAATCTACAGATCTATAGCATATGTACAACAGCATATGTACAATGCCCATTGCTGTAGTGTCTAAATACTCATATTCCCCAGCCTACTAGATCTCACCATCAGGAAGTAATTGCTCTTATTCAGTGACTACATTTCCCGTTTCTTAATTGCAATCCATTCTTCCTTGTTATTAACCCCTTGTTCCATCCTTAACAATTCCTCTCCCTCTTTGCTGTTTACACTTGGAATAGGTTTCAAGCAAGCACATCAGTTTAAATTCACTCCTGTGTGTAAAACTCCTTTGAAAAGAATTGAAGTTTATGGATTCAGCATTTTTGAAGTATTTATTTTAAAGGCTTTTTATTTATTTTTGCTCTAAATTGGACCTGAATTCAGCTCCACCTAGTGAAATCTGAGTAGGATCAAGCATACATTTCTGACTAGCCAAATAGCCGTATGTAGCATGCTTCACACTGCAGTACCACTGGCAAAATGAAAATTAAATGCCTAGCAAGTCAGAGCATGAGGAAAGAGTAACTATGTAATGGCACTGAACAGTACCTGGACATCTATCTATTTCTTCCACATAACTGATTGCCTCTCTATAAGGCCTTCATAGGATTGTGGCTGACATTGCTTATAGTACATATTACTCCAAAGATGTAATCTGCTTAATCCTTTCATCTAACAGTCATTATCACTGAAAGAGCAGCTGTCTCTCTAAACACAAGCGGCCAGTAACGATTTCTGGAGAGTTATGCAGCACATGTACAGACCCTGCCAGAGCAGTTTATGTGCTAAGTCAAATTCAAAGGGAGGGAAGTGTAGGGGAGACAGCAGTTCAAGATTCACTCAGGAAAAGCCATGCTGTGGCATTGTTTTCACCAAAGGTTTTTATTCTTCTCTATTCCTAAATAGATCTCTCTGTCTCTCTCTCTCTCTCTCTCTCTTTTTTTTTTTTTTTTGCTTGGGGGGGGTTTGCTCATGGAATTGAAAGACTAATAGTACTGACTTAAGATGGGGGTAGTGTATGCGGGTGTTGTGAAAACATCACACATGTGCCCCACTCTTGACGTGCAGCACCCCCTACTTCAGTTCTGGGTCCCTTCCCATCCCCCAGCTCTGCCAGTGCACCTCCACTCTGATCTGGTGCATCCCCTGTTATTTTAAACCAGGACTCCTGCAAAGCCCTCTAAGTGCACTTGAGCCCTGACCTGAGGTATTACTTGCTATTCCGGTACTGGATCGCCCCTGAAGAAACTGCTGCTACACCTTAATCCTGACTGTAGACAGTACTGCGATTCCAGTCCTAGGTCTTTACATAGCTCTGCCAATCCACTTCAGTCCTGCCCTGCATCACCTCCTGCTATTCACGGATGTGGCCGCTTGTTCAGCAGGACACACCCCTCCCTGCCCAACAATGCAAAACCTTTGTGCTTTCACACTGAAAACCTCTTACGTCTAAAGAAGCTGGGAAAGACCATGGCAAGAGTCCATCCATTTTCTTCAATCACACAATAACTGCCACTCCCTAGGAGCAGCGGCAATCACATGCTTTGATGCCACTGCTCTCTCTTGCTCCCATAGCCACTAAGTATAAGAAAACTCCATCTGTAACTCAGGCCAGACATAAATGATATCATGTTAGGATAGCAGAAAATTGGGCCTTTCGCATTCCCCTGATCTCATGCAGCCAACCGCTACACAGTGCAGGGAATACTGTGTGTTCTGCTTCCTGAGCAGGTCCTGCTGATGCAGCTGTTGGGTGTTGCGGAGGATGTGTCCTTTTCTCACAGACCTAAGCACATGATTTATAAGGGATAGGAGAAAGCTGTCAGGGAGGATTAGACAAATGCAGCCTCCCTCCCCACCCCCACACAACCCAGCAAACATCCTCTTCCTTCAAGCTGAGATGAAAGAAGAAACAAAACAAACAGAATCACTAAAGCAAGCCCTCTTCTAAATAAATTTATCTACGAGAGATAAGCTCAGAGATGCTCCCATCCAACAAAACAGCAGACAAAGGAGCTCTTATTTATATAATTCAGCCCATTTTTAATATCTCTTCTCCAAATAAGGCTGTGGAAATAGCTAAGCTTTAATTAGAGCTATGTAGCTGCAATGCAGTGTACCTGGTACAAGCAGACCTGTAAGAATCCCAGACCCTAGGCAGGTAGCAGAGCACAGCTGAGTTCTGTAGGTGACATGGCTTGGACCCTGAAAGGGAGAGAGGTGAAGTCTATGAATTAGAGCACAGGACTGGGAGCAAGATTCTGTTGTGGCTTCTGCCACTGACTTGCTCCATGACTTTGGACAAAGTCACTTAGGCCAAAATTCCCAAACTTAAGTGCCTAATATTAGATACCTACATCATTACAAAGGAATGGCCTGATTTTCCAAGGAGCTCAGCATCCACAACTCACACTGAGAACAGTAGAAGGTCAGCACCGCTGGTAACAAGCACCCCTCTGGACCTCAATCTCACCCTCTGTAAAATGGGGAGAACAACATTACCCCACCAAACAGGGGAGCTGTGTGGCTTCATTCATTAATGTTCATAAAGTGCTTTTAGCCCCTCAGATGGAAGATGCTAGAGATGTACAAAGGCCTAAGGATTTGACATATCACTTAGATGTCATAAGATATTACTCAGATTCACAGACTTTAAGGACAGAAGGGACCACCATGATCATCTAGTCTGTCTAGTTACTGAAATCCTCAAATTTTGATTTAAAGACTTCAAGTTACAGAGAATCCACCATTTACTCCAGTTAAAACCATCAAGTGACCCATGCCCCACACTGCAGAGGAAGGTGAAAATCCTCCAGGATCTCTGCCAATCTGACCTGAGAGAAAATTCCTTCCTGACCCCAAGTATGGTGATCAGTTAGACTCTGATCATGTGGGCAAGACCCATCAGCCAGACACTTGGGAAAGAATTATCTAGTGTCCTGTCTCCAGCCATTGGAAATATTTGCTAATAGCAGTCGCAGATGGGCCTTATGCCATCATAGGCAATCTATATTAACTACGTCTATACAGATAAGACACAGCCAAACAAGCAAACAATTTCCTCATAGATCATTTAGAATTTCATTGATTACCTTCACATTCCCCTGTGGGTGCTGAATACTCCATTGTTTTTGTTCTTTGACAGGCCCCACTCCATGGCCTTATCCCATTACTAAGTATTTGTGGCAAGACTAGCAGTAATAGAAGCACTTGGCTGTGCTACCCACGTGGGGGGGGGGGGAGCAAAATGCGACCTTGTAACGAAAGCACATGTGCTATGTATGTAATGTTAACAGCAAGGTTTACCGTGAAAGAGTGTACCCGTTGTTCTAGAAAATGTGTCTTTTTAAATACCACTGCCACTTTTTTTCTTTCCACCAGCTGCATGTGTTTCAAGGATCACAGGATCTTCTCCTTCCCAGAGGCTAGCGAAGATTAGAAGGCGAAAAAAACGCACTCGTGATGAAATGTTCTCTGAGCTCATGCTGTCCTCCCACACTGACAGAGCACAGATGAATGCGTGGAGGCAGACAATGTCAGAGTGCAGGAAAGCACAAAATGACCGCGAGGAGAGGTGGCAGGCTGAAGAGAATAAGTGGCGGGCTGAAGAGAGGGCTGAAGCTGAAAGGTGGCGGCACTGTGTTGAGCGGAGGCAGGATTCAATGCTGAGGCTGCTGGAGGATCAAACCAATGTGCTCCAGCATATGGTTGAGCTGCAGGAAAGGCAGCAGGAGCACAGACCGCCGCTACAGCCCCTGTGTAACCAACCGCCCTCCTCCCCAAGTTCCATAGCCTCCTCACCCAGATGCCCAAGAACGCGGTGGGGGGGCCTCCGGCCACTCCACCCCAGAGGATTGCCCAAGCAACAGAAAGCTGGCATTCAATAAGTTTTAAAGTTTTAAACTTTTAAAGTGCTGTGTGGCCTTGTCCTTCCCTCCTCCACCCCCCTCCTGGTGCTTCTCTTCTCCACCACCCCTCGTGGGCTACCTTGGTAGTTATCCCCCTATTTGTGTGATGAATGAATAAAGAATGCATGAATGTGAAGCAACAATGACTTTACTGTCTCTGCAAGTGGTGATCGAAGGGAGGTGGGAAGGGTGGTTAGCTTATACGGAAGTAGAGTGAACCAAGGGGCGGGGGGGTTTCATCAAGGAGAAACAAACAGAACTTTTACACCGTAGCCTGGCTAGTCATGAAACTGGTTTTCAAAGCTTCTCTGATGCGCACCGCGCCCTCCTGTGCTCTTCTAACAGCCCTGGTGTCTGGCTGTGCGTAACCAGCAGCCAGGCGATTTGCCTCAACCTCCCACCCCGCCATGAACGTCTCCCCCTTACTCTCACAGATATTGTGGAGCACACAGCAAACAGTAATAACAGTGGGAATATTGGTTTCGCTGAGGTCTAACCGAGTCAGTAAACGGCGCCAGTGTGCTTTTAAACATCCAAATGCACATTCTACCACCATTCTGCACTTGCTCAGCCTGTGGTTGAACAGCTCCTGACTACTGTCCAGGCTGCCTGCGTATGGCTTCATGAGCTATGGCATTAAGGGGTAGGCTGAGTCCCCAAGGATACATATAGGCATTTCAACATCCCCAAAGGTTATTTTCTGGTCTGGGAATGAAGTCCTTTCTTGCAGCTTTTGAAATAGACCAGAGTTCCTGAAGATGCGAGCGTCATGTACCTTTCCTGGCCATCCTACGTTGATGTTGGTGAAACGTCCCTTGTGATCCACCAGTGCTTGCAGCACTATTGAAAAGTACCCCATGCGGTTTATGTACTCGCCGGCTTGGTGCTCCGGTGCCAAGATAGGGATATGGGTTCCGCCTATGGCCCCACCACAGTTAGGGAATCCCATTGCAGCAAAGCCATCCACTATGACCTGCACATTTCCCAGGGTCACTACCCTTGATATCAGCAGATCTTTGATTGCATTGGCTACTTGCATCACAGCAGCCCCCACAGTAGATTTGCCCATGCCAAACTGATTCCCGACTGACCGGTAGCTGTCTGGCGTTGCAAGCTTCCACAGAGCTATTGCCACTCACTTCTCAACTGTGAGGGCTGCTCACATCTTGGTATTCTTGCGTCTCAGGGCAGGGGAAAGCAAGTCACAAAGTTCCATGAAAGTGCCCTTACGCATGTGAAAGTTTCGCAACCACTGGGAACCACTCGGGGGGGAGGGATAGCTCAGTGGTTTGAGCATTGGCCTGCTAAACCCAGGGTTGTGAGTTCAATCCTTGAGGGGGCCATTTAGGGATGTGGGGCAAAAATTGGGGATTGGTCCTGCTTTGAGCAGGAGGTTGGACTAGACGACCTCCTGAGGTCCCTTCCAACCCTGATATTCTATGATTCTATGAATCATCCCAGACCTGCAACACTATGCAGTCCCACCAGTCTGTGCTTGTTTCCCGAGCCCAGAATCAGCGTTCCACCGCATGAACCTGCCCCATTAGCACCATGATGCTCACATTGCCAGGGCCTGTGCTTTCAGAGAAGTCTGTGTCCATGTCCTCATCACTCACGTCATCACGCTGACGTCGCCTACTCGCCCGGTGTCGCTTTGCCAGGTTCTGGTGCTGCATATACTGCTGGATAATGCCTGTGGTGTTTAATGTGCTCCTAATTGCCAAAGTGATCTGAGCGGGCTCCATGCTTGCCGTGGTATGGCGTCTGCACAGAAAAAAGGCGCGGAACGATTGTCTGCCATTGCCCTGACGGAGGGAGGGATGACTGACGACATGGCTTACAGGATTGGTTTACAGGGAATTAAAATCAACAAAGGGGGTGGCTTTGCGAGAAACTGAATGGTCACCTCAAGGATAGAACTCAAAACCTCAAGGACAGAACTCAAAACTGGGTTTAGCAGGCCGTTGATTTCACAGAGGGAGGGAGGGAGGAGAAAATGAATACAGAACAAATCTGGTCTATTTCTTGTTTTGAGCCACTTCATCTATCTTTATACATCTTGCTGGCAGCAGACTGTGCAGTACGACTGCTAGCCAACGTCAACACCTGGGTGCTCGGCAGAAGACGGTGCAGTATGACTACTGGCCATCATCTTCTGCTAGCTGCAGATTAAAAGACAGTGCGGGACTGAATCACCACGAGACAAAACAAGGGAAATGACCTGGCTGAGTCATTCCCATGTTTGCCCAGGTGCCCGGTTAAAAGAGCACCCAGGACTACGTCGATGACGGCTCCCAGTCATACTCCACTGTCTGCTGCCAAAAGGCAATAAACTGCTGCTGTGTAGCAATGCAGTACCACGTCTGCCAGGACCCAGGAGACATACGGTGACGGTTAGCTGAGCGGCTCCATGCTTGCCGTGGTATGACGCCTGCACAGGTAACTCAAGAAAAAAGGCACAAAACGATTGTCTGCCCTTGCTTTCATGGAGGGAGGGAGGGAACAGGGGCCTGACGATATGTACCCAGAACCACCCGCGACAATGTTTTAGCCCCATCAGGCACTGGGATTTCTACCCAGAATTCAAATGGGCAGCGGAGACTGCGGGAACTGTGGGATAGCCACCCACAGTGCAACACTCTGGAAGTCGATGGTTGCCTCGGTACTGTGGACACACTCCACCGACTCCATGCATTTAGAGCATTTGTGTGGGGACACACACAATCCACTGTATAAAAACACTTTCTACAAAACCGACTTCTATAAATTCGAACTAATTTCGTAGTGTAGACATACCCCCAGTCTCCTTCAAGAGGTAGGTGTCTGTTTCCATGCGTGTACATCTATCTGTCTCTCTTCACATATGTTTCTGTAAATCCCTCTATGTCTCTCTCTCAGTGTCTGTCTAGCTCTTCATTTGTCTCTGTGTGTCTGCCCATCTTTCCATCCACCATTCCAGGCAAATTTCTATTCATCTTTGTCTGTGCATGTGTCTCTGTTTGTGCAACTGTTGCTCACTCCCTCCTCCTCTCTCTATATTTATATACCCCGCTACATACACACAGCTTCTCTCCTTGTTTGAATAACTTCATAGGAGCCTCTGGGAAAGTTAATTTTTAATTAATTCCCCCCCACCCTCTCTCCACTCAGCCCAGATCAAATGTGTAGATAACACCAGAGTGAGACAAGCTCTTTCCCAGCAGCTCCAAACTGAGGCAATTACACATTCATTTGCCTTTTCCCTTGAAATCAGCTCAGATGAGAAGAGTAATGGTTTGGCAGACTCTACTACTGCTGGGTTTGGGTTTTTTCCCCGTTCCCTTTCTTTCTGGGAAGAAGGAAAGTCTATGTTTAAAAAAAGCACAGCTTGGTTGGCTGATCAATTTTTCAGCAGACAGGCTATTGTGTCTGAGTCACATCTTCCCACTCAGATTGCAAATGTGTGATTGACTGAAAACACTTTTAAGTGATTGTGAATGGGGAGATGGCCCTTCCCCTTTTTGACTAGCAAAGAATAGACAAGAGGGTTTCTTTTTTCCAGGCATGTATATTCAAGAGCCTAAGTAGGCAGATTCAAGCATGCGGGAGATGGGGGCCCTAAGTCTGAAGCCGGGCATAAGGGAGCAGGGACTTCTACTGCACTCTATGGAAAGAGACATGCAAATCTAGACACAGGAGATGGGAAAAGAGCAAGGTCCATTAATAGTTGCTGCCTTCCTCCCCCCATCCCAGTACAATCATAAGAATTTGTTTGAGTGGACGAAGTAAGGAGAAAAAGCGAATAGCCCTCAGCAAACCCTGTTCTCATCCACAACTGCCTGGCACGCTTCATCTTTCTTCATTTTATCACCGCCCCTTCCCTCTTGTTGCCTCTTATCTCTCCCCTCCCCACTCTCCCCATTTAGCTGGCTGTAAATGTATTTCCTACACCTCTCCAAATAAGGTATCTGTATGGCTCCCTCACTGCAGCAGCTGAATGCTGCATAAGTGTTTATGGATTTTATCTTCACAGCACCCCTGTATTATCTCCATTCTATAGACAGGGAAAAGAGGCACAGAGGGATTAAGCACCAGATTTTCAAAAAAGGCTCAGTGCCCACAATTGGAGGCCAGGTTTTCTGAGATCTTTTAGGTACTGCCAGGAAGGGGCCAGATTTTCAAGATTATGGAGCTGGTGGATGCTGAACCCTTCTGAAAACGCTAATTTAAGTGACTTGCCCAAAGTCACACCATGAGCCTGTGACTGAGCTGGGAACAGAACCCAGATCCCGCCTGGAACTTTGAACCAACTTCTCCCTTGAGCTTAGATTCACAAATGCTCCCTCTTTCAATGATCTCACCTCAAAACTCACCCTTCCCTCATATTGCTGGCTAGTCTCACAACTTGCCTCCAAGGTGCAATGCAGAAGATTACTAGCAAACTGACTTGTTTGCCATATCAACATGAAGCCAAAGCCTGCTGTCCATTACACACATGTGACCCAACCTGGCTGCATGCATGTTAGTGAGAGCATTTGGCCCTGGCATGTACAGAGAAACATTATCAATGTTTTAATTCCTCTTTGCAGTATGTACGAAGGACTGTGAGTTTCAGACCTCAATGTGGGTGCTAGGGTTTCATAGATTCATAGATATTAAGGTCAGAAGGGACCATTACGATCATCTAGTCTGACCTCCTGCACAATGCAGGCCACAAAATCTCACCCACCCACTCCTACAATAAACCTTTCACCTATGTCTGAGCTACTGACATCCTCAAATCATGGTTTAAAGACTTCAAGGAGCAGAGAATCCTCCAGCAAGTGACCCGTGACCCATGCTACAGAGGAAGGCGAAAAACCTCCAGGGCCTCTTCCAATCTGCCCTGGAGGAATATTCCTTCCCAACCCCAAATATGGTGATCAGCTGAACCTTGAGCATATGGGCAAGATTCACCAGCCAGATACACAGGAAAGAATTCTCTGTAGTAACTCAGATCCCACCCTATCTAACATCCCATCACAGGCCACTGGGCCTATTTACCATGAATATTTAAAGATCAATTAATTGCCAAAATCATATTATCCCATCATACCATGTCCTCCATAAACTTATCAAGTTTAATCTTAAAGCCAGATAGGTCTTTTGCCCCTACTGCTTCCCTTGGAAGGCTATTCCAAAACTTCACTCCTCTGATGGTTAGAAACCTTCGTCTAATTTCAAGTCTAAACTTCCCGATAACCAGTTTATATCCATTTGTTCTTGTGTCCACATTGGTACTGAGCTTAAATAATTCCTCTCCCTCTCCGGTATTTATCCCTCTGATATATTTATAGAGAGCAATCATATCTCCCCTCAACCTTCTTTTAGTTAGGCTAAACAAGCCAAACTCCTTGAGTCTCCTTTCATAAGTCAGGTTTTCCATTCCTCGGATCATCCTAGTAGCCCTTCTCTGTACCTGTTCCAGTTTGAATTCATCCTTCTTAAACGTGGGAGACCAGAACTTCACACAGTATTCCAGGTGAGGTCTCACCAGTGCCTTGTATAACGGTACTAAAACCTCCTTATCTCTACTGGAAATACCTCACCTAATGCATCCCAAAACCGCATTAGCTTTTTTTCACGGCCATATCACATTGGCAACTCATAGTCATCCTGTGATCAACCAATACTCCAAGGTCCTTCTCCTCCTCCATTATTTCTAATTGATGTGTCCCCAGCTTATAAGTAAAGTTCTTGTTATTAATCCCTAAATGCATGACCTTATAATTCTCACTATTAAATTTCATCCTATTACTATTACTCCAGTTTACAAGGTCATCCAGATCCTCCTGTACGATATCCTGGTCCTTCTCTAAATTGGCAATACCTCCCAGCTTTGTATCATCCGCAAACTTTATTAGCACACTCCCACTTCTTGTGCTGAAGTCAGTAATAAAAAGATTAAATAAGATTGGTCCCAAAACCGATCCCTGAGGAACTCCACTGGTAACCTCCCTCCAGCCTGACAGTTCACCTTTCAGTAGGACCCGCTGTAGTCTCCCTTTTAACCAATTCTTTATCCACCTTTCAATTTTCATATTGATCTCCATCTTTTCCAATTTAACTAATAATTCCCCATGTGGCAGAGTATCAAACGCCGTACTGAAATCTAGGTAAATTAGATCCACTGTGTTTCCTTTGTCTAAAAAAATCTGTTACTTTCTCAAAGAAGGAGATCAGGTGTTTGGCACGATCTACCTTTTGAAAAACCATGCTGTATTTTGTACCATTTACCATTGACCTCAATGTCCTTAACTACTTTCTCCTTCAAAATTTTTTCCAAGACCTTGCATACTACAGATGTCAAACTAACAAGCCTGTAGTTACCTGGATCACGTTTTTTTCCTTTCTTAAAATAGGAACTATGTTAGCAATTCTCCAGTCATACGGTACAACCACTGAGTTTACTAATTCATTAAAAATTCTTCCTAATGGGCTTGCAATTTCATGTGCCAATTCCTTTAATATTCTTGGATGAAGATTATCTGGGCCCCCCGATTTAGTCCCATTAAGCTGTTTGAGTTTTGCTTCTACCTCAGATATGGTAATATCTACCTTCATATCCTCATTCCCATTTGTCATGCTACCATTATCCCTAAGATCCTCATTAGCCTTATTAAAGATTGAAAGTATTTGTTTAGATATTGGGCCATGCCTAGATTATCCTTAACCTCCACTCCAACCTCAGTGTTTAGCAGTCCCACTTCTTCTTTCTTTGTTTTCTTCTTATTTATATGGCTACAGAACCTTTTACTATTGGTTTTAATTTCCTTTGCAAGGTCCAACTCTACTTGACTTTTAGCCTGTCTCACATTATCCCTACATGTTCTGACCTCAATAAGGTAGCTTTCCTTGCTGATCCCTCCCATCTTCCACTCCCTGTCTGCTTTCTGCTTTTTCTTAATCACCTCTCTGAGATGCTTGCTCATCCAGCTTGGTCTACAACTCCTGCCTATGAAATGTTTCCCCTTTCTTGGGATGCAGGCTTCTGATAGCTTCTGCAGCTTTGACTTAAAGTAATCCCAGGCCACCTCTGCCTTTAGATCCATAAGTTCTTCAGTCCAATCCACTTCCCTAACTAATTTCCTTAATTTTTGAAAGTCAGCCCTTTTGAAATAAAAAACCCTAGTCGCAGATTTATTTTTGTTTATCCTTCCGTTCAGTTTGAACTGAATTAGCTCATGATCACTTGAACCAAGGTTGTCCCCTACAACCATTTCTTCTATGAGGTCCTCACTACACACCAAAACCAAATCTAAAATGGCATCCCCTCTAGTTGGTTCAGCAACTACTTGATGAAGGAATCCATCACCTATCGCATCTAGGAAAATCTGAGCTCTATTATTATTACTAGCACTCATCCTCTAGTCTATATCTGGGAAGTGTGACAAAGTTCCTCCTCTACCTTGGTGGGTCTTGCGCTTATTGGCGGATTTGCTCGCCTTGGAGCTTCACAGCAGCCCTCAGTGTGGCCGTTTTCGTGAACCCACAGTCCAGATCAACTCCTCCTGTGTCAGACCAGGAGTTGGGAGGTTTGGGGGGAACCCGGGCCCGCCCTCTACTCCAGATTCCAGCCTAGGGCCCTGTGGAATGCAGCTGTCTAGAGTGCCTCCTGGAACAGCTGTGTGACAGCTACAACTCCCTGGGCTACTTCCCCATGGCCTCCTTCCAACACCTTTTTTATCCTCACCATAGGACCTTCCTGCTGGTGTCTGATAATGCTTGTACTCCTCAGTCCTCCAACAGTATGCGTTCTCACTCTCAGCTTCTAGCGCTTCTTGCTCCCAGCTCCTTACACGTGCACCACAAACTGAAGTGGGCTCCTTTTTAAACCCAGGTGCCCTGATTAGCCTGCCTTAATTGATTCTATCAGCTTCTTGATTGGCTGCAGGTGTTCTAATCAGCCTGTCTGTCTTAATTGTCTCTAGAAGGTTCCTGATTGTTCTGGAACCTTCCCTGTTACCTTACCCAGGGAAAAGGGACCTACTTAACCTGGGGCTAATATATCTGTCTTCTATTACTCTCCTGTAGCCATCTGGCCTGACCCTGTCACAGGAGTTAAAGTCTCCCATGATCACACAGTTTCCATTAGTATTTACTTCATTAAAAACATTAAAGAGGGCTCTATCCATATCCAAATTAGATCCCAGCGGTCTATAGCACACCCCAAGCACTATCACAGGGGAGGCTCTAGTAGTTTTCTTCCCCAATGTGATTTTTGCCCAGACGGACTCTGTCTTATCCATTCCATCGCTTCTTATTTCTTTATATTCTACCTCATCATTGATATACAATGCTACTCCACCACCTTTACCTTTATTTCTGTCTTTCCTAAACAGCGCATACCCTTCAATACCTGTAGTCCAGTCATGACTACTATTCCACCATGTTTGTGTATATAATATCTGTCACCCCACCTCATCTCTTCCCTCCTTCCTCCCTAGCTCTCTGCAGGCTACTGAATTCAGATAACAGCTGCTTCAGGTACAGCTGGAAAAGATGATGGGGAAAAAAGGGGATCAGAATGCCAACACCTGAAGAGCCAGCATAGGAAAGGAGATAACAGGAGCCTGAGGACAAAGCTTTACACATCACTTCCCTGCAATGCTCAGCTCCAGCACAAGCAGGAACCGGCAGAACTGGTATTAATAAACCATGGCACCAATGGAAAATGTCACAGGTCGAGTCAATCATTTGGGACACTGAACAAGACATAACACTCATCTCCTTAACACTTGTCGCAGATGAAGCTCACATGGCATTTTTTGCTGGTTAGGGATGCTTTCATATTGACATTCCAATGTGGACAGTTATTTCCTGCCTCCCTAAACTTCCCCTGCATGGACAGCTGTATATTACACTAGGGATTAATATGGGCCAATGAGTTTAGCCTCACAGCTCCCCTGTAATTATTAACACCTTTATACGACTAAGTACTATCCCTATTTTACAAGTAGGGAAACAGGCACAGAGAGGTTAAGTGACTTACCTAAGGTCACACAACACATTTTGAGATTCATAGAATCATAGACTTTAAGGTCAGAAGGGACCATTATGATCGTCTAGTCTGATCTCCTGCACAACACAGCCATGGAATCTCACCCACCAACTCCTGTAACAAACCCCTAACTTATGTCTGAACTACTGAAGTCCTCAAATCAAGGTTTAAAGACTTCAAGGTGCAGAGAATCCTCCAGCAAGTGACCTGTGCCCCACGCTGCAGAGGGAGCAAAAAAACCCCAGGGCCTCTGCCAATCTGCCCTGGGGGAAAATTCCTTCCTGACCCCAAATATGGCGATCAGCTAAACCCTAAGCATGGGGGCAAGACTCACCAGCCAGACACCCAGGAAAGAATTCTCTGTAGTAACTCAGATCCCACCCCATCTAACATCCCATCACAGGCCATTGGGCATATCTACCGCTAGTATTCGAAGATCATTTAATTCCAGATTATCCAGATTTGCATCTCAGAACTCTTATTTAACCACAAGAACATTCTTTCTCCCCATTCTTTACTTATTTCCCCAAATTATTATGCCACATTCCTATGTACTATTAATCAACTACCCTGTCCTATTTCAGAGGAGGCTGAACTGTAGGGATGGGTGAAGCCATTCCTGTCTATATACAATTTTTAAAGTGCTTTCAGCATCCTTCATCATGAAAGAATCACATCAGTATCAACCTTCCCCCTTGAAGAGTGCAGTGTTTTACGGGATGTGCTGGTTAGCTAGAGATCACCTGAAACTCTTGGCCTAGATGGGATACAGCATTCATCCTGTAAGAAGGTGAGAAAGGGTTAACAAGACAGTGTGTGACTGTATCATGCTCATGGCACACCTCCAATCTATCTTGATTAGTCAGGCTTGTAACCCATGTGCATGGCCTGATAGACACAGCAGCAGATGAGAACACTGATGTTTTTTATGATCCACTTCAAAAAGTGATTAGCAAAAGCCAACAGGCAGGACATAATCATGCTTGCTGGAGACCACAGTGCAAAGATTGCCGCCAGGGGTTCATCCATGCAAGGACCATTCTGTTTGTGCTGGGGACATGCCGCATACGTGATGCCTGAAAGGGTGAATTTGATGCAGCGAACACAGCAAGTTGTACAAACTACATTCTCAGCACTTGGATGGAGAGGAAATGCACAGAAACTCTCCAAAGACTTCAGCTCAGGGGTGCCGGAACAATTTGGGGATGCTGAGAGCCATTGAACCAAACCATAAATCACAGAAACCGCTACAAGCCAGAGGTGTGGCAGCACCCCTACTTCCAGCACCTGTGCTTCAGCTCAAGAAATTTCTCATAGAACAAGTGGTGAAATGTGAATTAGAGACAGATGGCTGGAAGATGCCATTGTGGCTGAAGAGGCTCCAGTAAAGTGGAATCCTTACCCAGAACTACAATTGATCCTGAAAGGAAACCTTTTTGAGATTTGAGAAAATAAACATTCTTTCCCTCATTTATTTGCTTGCCGCTGGCTTCCTGGCCTCTGCTGTCAACAGAAGTGGAAACAGAGTAGCCTAGTTCTTACAGTAGAAAGTGAGAGTTTATTCCTGCATTCTATTCCTGACTCTGCCACTGACCTGGTGCCTGGTTTTGATCTCAATGAAGCCAATGGCTGAAGGTAGTGGCTTTTCTTGTAAACACAGCCAGTTCGCTTAACCCCTCAGTTTACCCAATCTGTGGAGTGGGTTTAATAATACTTACTCCCCTTTCACACAGCTATACTGATGGGCTTGTCAGGCATCAAACTAAGGGCTTTGAGATTCTCAGATGAAAAATACTACAGACGGATACATTAATTTTACCACCAGGAGAAAGACTTTTCTAAGAGCATTTATGTAATGAAAAAAAAAAATCTGAGGAAAATCAGATATCATGCAAGAAGGCCTGTCCTCATGACAATTTCAGCCATGTTTTGCATTCTCAACTATACTGGGTAGTACAAATCAAGTCTCTGAGCCTTTGGGTTTCTCATCTGAATGATACAATAATAAGCAGCCTGGGACTTTGCATCATTTGGCCTTTATCAGCTAAGTATTATGGCCAGTTAGGTGCCTATATTCATATTTAGGCAACTAAATAAGATGGCTGATTAAAAAGTGCTGAGTACCCAGAACTTCCATAAATTTCCATATGGTCCACAGGTTCTCAGAACCTCTGAAAATCCGCCCATTTATTTAGATGCCTAAGTATGAATTTAGGTGCCTCATTTTAGACACCCGAGATTGAAAATTTTGGAATACAGCTTTAAAACATTTCTTCTTGCTGATGTTCACACTGGAACTCGAACTGCTGAAAGGCTCTCACGACCTCAGCATGCCTACCCTGGGAGAGAGAGTTGATGAAAGTAAAAATTAAATCAAAGATAATTGATTGAAAATATAATTGATGAGGAGCTAATAGCACTAGAGAATACAGCCCACACACTTCAAAATGTTCCTCGGTTATTGTAAGGCCAGCCAAAATTAACGTGCTTCAGGGTAACACAGAACTGTGCTTTTCTTTGCTGCATTTGTTCTTCTGAAGTTACCTGCTGCAGGTTTTTAGACTGCCGTTCATTTAAAAAGAAGTTAGATTGAAAGCAGCCAACTCTTGCTTGACACAATGGACAGGTGGCAGAATGTGGGCCCCATCCTGATCACACTTACACTGAAGACAAAGGAGTTATTCTTTACACTTTTTGGTTTAAGTAACAGGAGAATATGCTCTCCATTCTCTTATCAGTCACCCCAGTCTAACTGTGGATTCATTCCTTTGTTGTTACATGTACGGTGGTAGAACTGAGTAAAAATTTAGACCAGTATCTTAAGGCTTGTCTGCACAGTGACACTGAGAAAAATTAATCCAAATTGACAAAAATTGTGAATTTAAAGTGGATAAATTAAGCTTCAATAAACCCCTGTTGGATGCTCTCATTCAGAATTGAAGCGGGCTTAATTTTGTTTAGCTTAATTCATTTTAGAAATGAATTAAACTAAACTGAATTAAGGACTCTTTAATTCTGAATAAGGGTATGTCTATACTGCAATTAGACAGGGGCTCATGAGGCTTGGGCTACGGGGGCTGTTTAATTGTGGTGTAGACACTCTGGGACCCTCCCAGCTCTTAGGGTCCTAGATAACATAAATCTTGGCTATGGACACAGTCTTAATTGAGAACTAGCATCTTTGCTTGGTTTGAGTTGTGTGCATGTGTAACTTTAAAGTTAAAAAGTTAAATGTGATGTCTCATTGAGCAAAAACTCCTCCCATAAACCTGCCTAAAACGTCAAGACCAGGAAAAAATTCATAGGCATGAAAAATATAATGGATTCTGTTGCTCTAAGGTCTCCCTGATATTTTTGATGCATTCTAATGTTGCAAATATTAAGAGATCACAGAAGGGGGCGGGGACTTTGTATCTCTTTTCTTTGAATACAACCAGATCAAAATACAACCAGATCTGGTGGTAGCTGCCCTGTTAGCCTAGTTTTGCAGAAAGCTCTCTGCAGCCAAACAATAGCAGCCTCTGAGTCGGGAATTCAGTCCTCCTTCATGCCATTAATCTCGGTGATGGATTGTTTAAATGCTAACATTAAGCAGAGGCAACTTTTGTCTTTAAAAAAGAATGAGGCAATTAAACGCAAAACCAATATTGATGCAGCACAGTTAAAAATTTTAAAATAGGAAGGAAGAGAAAAAGTTAGTTTCCTGAGCAACATTACCCATTTTAGGGCCTGATTCTGCTCTCACTCACATCCATTTTACACTGCATAACTCAATTGGTGTCAGTGGTGTTACTCCTAATTTACACTGAGGTAACTCCCAGGAGAATCAGGCCCCATGCAGTACTTTCTATCCCTGTTTCTCGATGTATCTTATTATAACACAGTCTATTTTGTGCTGCAAAAACATGCAGAATGTGCAGCACGGCCAAGTTCATGATCCTATGAACCTTGGGCCTGATTCATCCTTGCTCTGTACTTTGTGCAGTCATTTACACTCATGCAAAGTGGTGTAAAAAGTCTTACTATTCCTAATTGATGGTGTTCTATACTCACTTTTTACTGATGTGAATGACTGCACAAGGGGCAGGGCAGTCATGAATCTCTTTTCACTTTCGGATTGCTTCACTTGGTGACTTTTTATCCATGAAATCTTAATGTAGTTTTTCAGTTTAACGGGTGGGGGGAGTTGTGCTTACATGCAGATGTTTATGGAAATCTTTTTGTTTTATCTAATACAGAACCTATAATAAAACTTCTTCATTGCCCCCATTAGTCTACCAGTGCCAGATTCTTTTCAGCTTCCAGGCACAGTATAAAGCGTAACTATTTACTTCAGTGTTTACCTGGACTTGGGGAAGAGAGGTGTTTGTCATGAGAAATAAACAAAGCTGCACTAGTGATGGGAATCTTTTTAGTCTCTCACTGTCTATACTACAACTTTTAACCCTCTTGTAACTGGGGTCTCTGACCTAGCTGCATTGTAGACAGGACCCTGGTGACTGTTCAAGCAGCAAGCTATCATCTCCTTTACAGCATAACAGTAAGTTTGGCGATAACACTGGGATACATTACTACTGGCTCAAAGAGGTACAGGAGGCAGTTACTCAGCTAACTAGACAGATCTACTGGACAATGGTTTTTCTATATTCTGGCACTTATCAAGCATGAAAACTCCTTAACTGACCTGACACATTATAATCTTACCAGACAGCCCAGAATCAGTGTGGTCTGAAAATATAGATTTCCAGTCACAATAACCACTGTCATGCCATTACATAACAGTTTCTATGAATGTGGCAATCTTGGTACTAGTGGTAGATCAGGATGTACATTTCTGTAGGAAACCCATAACCTCACACACACAAATAGCCCATGCTAGACTCAATTATAAACCAATGTTCTCCTGTTAACATCACTCCACTTGTACAATCCAAAGGGTGCTTGTGTTAAAATGACACTCTCGGATACAATGGGAGCAATTTGAGATTTCTGATGAGATTGAAATATGAAAACCAGCCACGGAAGATTGCACATCTTCTATACAATAACTTATTTCTCTCAGTCTCTTCGTTATACACTCTGCAAATGAGATTCAGATTCAGGGCTTCAGAGATTCAGATCAGATAAGCATCCAAAAGTTGAAATGCTTAACAAAAAATTACCATCCTAAACTTTAAAATTTGACCTGTTTTGTATAGAATTACTTGTCCTACATGGAAATGTCTCCACTGAACAGTGAATTCCACTACGTGGTGTCTTTGCACCAGATCTGCTGTCTTTACTGGCCAAAGCAATATTTTACGTTATGTTTAAACCCTGCAGAGCCGACACAGCTATGGAAGAATGAGCTGGAATATGTTCTACATTGTATACCGGCAACAGAAATGTCTGCTAATTCTGACTGTGGGGTCTTTATTACTATTGATGATGGAGAAGAACCCAGCTTGGCTTTCAGAACACAGCATGAGCTTGCAGTGATGGCATCTGTATGTAAGTTGTTGCACAACAAAAGTCTGAGCAAGAATAAAAGGACCAGGCAAGCCTTTTGCAAAACAACCAGCCAACAACTCATCCCCAACCTTCATTTCCCTCCAATGCCTAATTTCAGCTAGAAGGTAATTGTGGTTTCTTTTAAAGAAGGATCCCCTTCATGTACACACACACACACACATACAGAGTGCATAGCCAGAGAAGCAAAGTTAATTTCACAAGTGCAGCCAGCTGAACAGAAGGCTTCAACAGGCAAACTAACATCTATAGCTAATCCCAAAGCGCTCCCTGTACCTCCCATAGTGCTTATTGGTCACCTGTCCCTTACGTCAGGGGTTCTCAACCTTTTTCTTTCTGAGGCCCCTGCAACGGGCTATAAAAACTCCACGGCCCACCTGTGCCACAAAACTGGTTTTCTGCATACAAAAGCCAGGGCTGGTGTTAGGGGGCAGCAAGCAGGGCAATTGCTTGGGGCCCCATGACACAGGAGCCCTTGTGAAGCTAAACTGCTCAGGCTTTGGCTTCAGCCCCAGGTGGTGGGGCTTAGGGCTTTGGGCTTCAGCCCCACACGGCAGGGGTTCAGCTTTCTGCCCGCTGCCCCAGCCAGTCTAATGCTGGCCCTGCTTGACGGGCCCCCTGAAATCTGCTCGTGGCCCCCCAGGGGGCCCCAGGCCCCTGGTTGAGAACTACTGCCTTATGCCACAGCATTCACCAACCCACATCCCTCCCCCAGCACAACTGAAACAGAAAGAGACCTAGTACTTGAACATCAGATTCCTGTCTGGCTGTGGCATGAAACCATTTGAGCTGCAATTTTCTCTCCCTGAGCTGAGAAGTCAATATGGCACAAAGCATTTGAAGGAGGGCTACCGCACACTAGTTGCAATCATTTGAGACCATTTTCTTTCACTGATAGAGGAGACCCACTTACAGGCAGAATGCAGGCTGTTGGCGGAATTGAATTCAATTACCGAACCCTGAAACTGACCACAGTTTGCCTTTTGGTTGGGGGGAGGGAAACACACTTTTTTCAAAGATATCATTAAATGATAGTGCTTAGATAACTAGTGGGGTGGAAACTTCTCTAATAAGGCCAGTTTATGACACGATCTGGTCTTTTAAGGGAAGAGAAACCTCGTGTTGGTAACCAAGAGAATATTCAGGCTAATGTTCTGCCTCCTCCCATCCTGCTCAGGAAGATCTGCTGGCTGGGACATAATAGCAACTGATGCTGTTGAATGCCACAACACAGGCACACACCACCTCACATACACTCATATATGCCCAGATACCCCTGATATACTCCCGTATATACAAACATACACACTAGCAAGACAACATTCAGCCAGATGTGCACATGCACACACTGCTTAAGAAAATATACATACAATCATACAAACACACACCAAGAAAATGCATCGCCAATTGCACTCCCCAGACCCATTCAAGAAATTCAGCCAAATGTACACATACCCCCAAAATATACAGTCCTGTACACAACCACACATGGGCCCAAGAAAATATACATACAAATAACACCCTCACTCTTGAAAATAGATGCCTGAATATCCAATCATATAAAAACACACCAAGAACATACACAAAACCGAAATACACACACTGACAAAAATACAATCAAATGTACCTCCACACTCACATCTCCAAAACACCCACAGCACAAAATATATGCTGAGAAACACAGCCACACACTCCCAAAGAAATTGAACACCTAAATACACAATTCTACTCTGCTTCTGCTTCTACAGTATGATGTGCCTCTTATCCAATCTCTTCTTTTAAGGGTAAATTTAGTGGTGTTCATCTTAGGGTAACCTCACCTATAGTATCAGCTGTAAAGCCTCAGGCCAATGGGCTGCTGCTGTGAGATTAAGCAAAACTGGGGATAGACAGGAGAGCTTGTTTAGATAAACTAAGGACTGACTGGACTGTCAGTCAAAAGTTGAAACAACTCTGTGAACCCAGGAACATCAGAAATAGGACTGGAAGGGATGTCCTGGGTCATCGAGTCCAGTCCTCTGGTATTGCAGGCAATCCTGTCATATAATCCAGGTCATAAATTGATCAAGCTCCATCTAAAAACTAGTTAGAATGTTTGCCTCCACTACTCCCATGAGGTAATGGAATAATCTTCCCACTCCTTGGATGATCAGAAACCTTATTTTAATTTGCAACCTATATTCATACCCAGTCAAACCCAGTTTATGCCCGTTTGTGCTTGCGTCAGCATTATCCTTTAGCTTAAATTGCTCCTCTCTCTTCCTGATGTTCACCCCCAATATGTTTATACAGAGCATTCATATCCCCTCTCTGCCTTCTTTTTATTAGGCTAAAGAAGCCATGCTCTTTTAGTCTCCCCTAGTAAGAGAGGCTCTCTATTCCCCTGATCATCCTCAGTAGCTAAGTGACTTGCCCAAGGCCACACAGCAAATCTGTGGCAGAGCAGGGACTCCCAGTCCAAGGCTAGTGCACTAAACACTGTACCATCCTTTCTCCCCAAATTCAGAGATTTGCAGTTAACTTTTTCTTCATTTTTTCCATCAGCATTTTGATATAGTTCAGCATTTCTTGGATTTGGACAGGATCAGAGGTAAAAATATAAGAGAGGCTGCTGTCAGAGCCACACCAGACTCTCATTTCTCCCTGTGCAACCCCCAGGGGAGGTGCAAAGGAGTATTTTGACTGGATCCGAACCAGGAAATAGTGGAAACCTCCTGAGAAAACATGTTCTTGTGAGATTTCCTGAAGAGCTTCAGACCTTTCACAATCATCATTGTAATGAGGAGGATGGGCTGTGGCCGGAACACAGCTGGTGCAGGGAACGCTTGTTTATGGCTAACAAATAGCTGTTCAGTGATTGTCACCATTATGACCTCTGATACAGCTGCAGCTAAATTAGATACCGTATGAAGAGGCAAAGCTAGATCCACGTGACAGCCTGTCTTGGAGCTCACTACGCCAAGAGCTATTGAGATCAATGGTGGAAGTGTCTTTTTCATTTCAATAATAAAAGCAATGCTGCTTGACATGACATACTAAATGCAGCAGAAAGACCCAAAGGGGAGACATTTTTAAAATGTTTAAAGGACAATGGCCATTTGTATTAATTTATATTTGATGGAGGGACTTGTAAAAATACCTATGGAGAAAAACGATTCATAGATTCTTAGATTGCAAGACCAGAAGGGACCATTGTGATCATCTCGTCTGACCTCATCTATATCACAGGCCATAGAACTTCCCCAAAATAATTCCTAGAGCAGATGTTCTAGAAAAACATACAATCTTAATTTTAAAATTGTCTATCATGGAGAATCCACCACAATCCTTGGTAAATTGTTCCAAAAGTTAATTACTTTCACCGTTAAAAATGTGCACCTTATTTCCAGTTTGAATTTATCCAGGTTCAATCTCCAGCTATTGGATCATGTTATTTCTTTCTCTGCTAAACTGAAGAGCCCATTATTAAATATTTGTTCCCTGTGTATTTTCTTATAGACTGTAATCAAATGACTCCTTAATCTTCTCTCTTTTAAACTAAATAGATTGAGCTCCTTGAGTCTACCCCTGTAAGGCTTGTTTTCTAATACTGTAATCATTCTTATAGCTCTTTCTGAACCCTCTCCAATCTATCAACATCCTTCCTCAATTGTGGACAACAGAACTGGACACAATATTCCAGCAGTGGTCACACAAGTGCCAAACATAGAGCTAAAATAACCTCTCTACTCCTACCCAAGAGTCACCTGTTTATGCATCAGCTCTTTTCACCACAGCATTGCACTGGGCGCTCATGTTCAGCTGATTATCCACCACGATCCCCAAATCTTTTCCAGAGTCACTGCTTTCCCGTATAGAGGCCCCCAGCTTGTAAGTTTGGCCCACAGTCTTTATTCCTAGACGTATACATGTATCCATATTAAAACACATATTTTTGCTTACCAAGTGATAAGTTACCAAGTGATCCAGGTTGGTCTGTATCACTGACCTGTCCTCTTCATTATTTACCACTCCCCCATTTTTTGTGTGTTCTGCAAACTTTATCAGTGATAATTTTATGTTTTCTTCCAGGGTCATTGATAAACATGTTAAAGAATGTAGGACCAATAACTGATCCCTGTAGGATCCCATTAGAATCACATCCGCTCAATGATGATTATCCGTTTACAATTACATTTTGAGAACTATCAGCTAGCTAGTTTTTAATCCATATAATGTGTGCCTTGTTAATTTTATATCATTCTAGTTTTTTAAACAAAATATCATGCAGTACCATGATTTAAGCACGTCACATCAACACTATTGCCTTTATCAACCAAACATGTAATCTTGTCAAAAAATATATCAAGTTAGTGTGAAAGGATCTATTTTCCATAAACCCATGTTGATTTGCATTAATTACATTACCCTCCTTCCATTCTTTATTAATTGAGTCTCGTATCAGCCACTTCATTATCTTGCCCAGGATCAACATCAGCCCAACACACCTATAATTACCTGAGTCATCCCGTCCTTTTGAAAACTAGCACATTAGTTTTCTTCCAGTCTTTTGTAACTTCTCCAGTGTGCCAAGACTTACTGAAAATCAGCATTCAGACAGCTCTTCTAAAACTCTTGGATACAAATAACCAGGACCTGATTATTTAAAAAGATCTAACTTTAATAGTTTCCGTTTAACATCCTCCAGAGATACTAGTGGAATGGAAAGAGTGTTATCCCATATGGTGGGACTATCTGATCTGTTTTTTCCCAAAATACAGAACAGAAATATTGATTGACCAGTTCTGCCTTTTCTGCGTTATAATTGATAATTTTACCATTTCCAGCTGGTAAAGGACCAACAGTATTATCAGCATTCTTTTTGTCCCTAATGTGTTTTAGGAACTCCTCCTTATTGTCCTTAACTCTACTGGACATAGGTTGCTCCTTGTGTCCTTTGGTTGTGGTCTAGTGATTAGAGGCTTAGAGCCGGGCCTCTTGGCCTCTATTCCAGGCTCTGGAAATGAATGAGCTCTAGTGATTACAGCAAGGGGTAACTGTGAGCCTGGATGCCTGGATTCTATTCCAAGCCATGCCACTCTCCACCAGATATTCCTCTTCTTTCACCTATGTGGGAAGCTGTGCTGGGGAGGGGATTCAATCCCCTGGGAAAGGAGGTGACAGTACAGCTTCACCCATCTCCCTGGATGGCCTCATTTACTTTTGTGGCTTCTCCAGCCAGCTCGGACATCCCAGAGGAGTAGGGAGTGTGAGCACACTTGAATTTCATGAAGCAGATGTGGTCCATTCCTTTCAGTTGGGCTACATACACATGACAGTGGAATCCTGCCCTCTATCTTTATCTTCTGTAAACACAAAGGATTCTGTCTCCTCCCATCATCTTACATTCCCTTTCTTGTCCTATTTAACAGCTTTGCTAGTTTTATTCAGCTGCTGGGAGAAAGGAGATTTGATGAGACTCATCTATTGCTGGGGCCACACTGACCTAGATCTTTCACTCTTTTCCCTCTCTCCCCAACGAGCTGCAGTAATAAGAGCTCAACAGCTCTAAAAGCAATCGATTCAGAGACAGCGTGGGGCAATTACCAGCCTGGACGGCTCGGCAGACTTCCAGTAAAATAAATACAGAAAAGATAAATAAAGTTTCTGTAGCCAGACTGTCCTCTGTTCTGCAGGGAGCCCTTTGCTTGGGGAAAAAATAGCCTAAGTCTGAGGAGGTTGGGGGAGGAAATACTCAGAGTGTGAGACAGATAGAGACAGAGGGCAATAGGCAGACAGACAAAGACCCAGAGAGACAAGCATGGCCTTAGTCTCCTCTTACATCTATTTTGGCAACAAGATAATTCTACTGACTTCAGTGAGGTCATTCAGGTGAGAATCAGGCCCAGAGAAAAAGACAGACAGACCCACACTCACGGAGGATCTAGTGAGGTGTAAAAGAGCCGCAGGCAGACAGACTAAGAAGGATGACGGTGCAGTCACAGCAGCACCAGGCAAAAATCGAACACACAGTGTCTTGCATTAATTTTATCAGTTTTCGATGTGAATTTAGTGGCAGTGGAAGATGCCACCCTGACATCTGGAGTCTGAAGTGCACAGAACAGGCACAGCACAGCAAGCTTTCCCCATTCACAGAGCCCTGTCAGTGTGCCTCAGGGCCTATCTGTAAGGATGAAAGCGGGACCCGATTTTAATGACTAGTTCAGCCCCTTGACTTTTCTACTGAGATTGTCACAAAGGAAATCTATAGTCTAGCAGCCCCATAGGTGGTGGTGGGGAGGCGGCCTATCTGGGTGCTCCCCGGAAGATCCAGCAGCTGACGGGGGTCTTCTGTGCGCACATACCTGGCAGAGCTTGGGAGAACTCAAACAGTTACTAAAGTTTTATATAATTTACTTAACCTGAACAACTAATGGAGAGGGGATAAAGAACACATTCCCATTGGATTCCCTCTCCTCGGGAATCCATGGCATGGACTACAACCGCTAGCTATAAGAATGGGTCAAATTCGTCTGTGGAGCAACTCCACTGAAGTCGTGAAGTCTCATAGCCCATAACCTAGAGAGGGAAAGATACAGAAAGGGGAAGTGACTTGCCCAAGGCAACACAGTGAGTCAATAGCAGAGCTGGCAATATGCCTTTGAAGTTCCTGGTTCTGAGGCCCATGCTCTAATCACTAGTCCTTGCTGCTTCCTTAAGGCATGGGGGCTACTGCGTAAGACCATGAAGGGGGTTTCACCCCACCTCTAGGAAATTCTGATAAAAACTTTAAGAGGCTCTTCCTCACACCCAACTCCTCAGGTCCCAGTTGGGTTCCAATGTTTTGAGTAGATGATCAGAGGATGATGAAACAGACAAATTTCCAAGGCTATTGCTTGGGTATCTCGTATCAGAAGAACCAGCCAACTGTCTCTTCTCCTCCCCTGCTGCTGCTACTCCTACTGCTGGAATCAAATGCCATCAATGCCCTGGTGCAATTTTTATGAGCTATGCACTCAGCCATACCCAGAAACACTGGGAGCTTCCTGAAGGATGTATTTAGCACAGCAGGTCCAGCTCTATCTCCCCTCCCCACTTCACCCCCTATCCCAAACCCTTCAGCTCCACAACAAGTGGCTCATGCTCCAAACCTTCCCCCTCCAGGCCCCAGACTAACTGCTCCGATTTATTCAAGACAAAGCAAAAAGGAAGGGCCCAGCAGCAACAGCAGCAAGGGGCAGCATCCCAGGTTTTCCTATCACTCTTTGAGGTGGTCATATAGTTAAGAGGAGTGACATGTTGCCACTTCCAGGAGCCAGGTAAGGAGCCTGCCAGTCCTGCAAACCGGCCTTTTAACAGCCCGGTCAGCAGTGCTGACCAGAGCTGCCAGGGTCCCTTTTCAACCAGGCATTATGGTTGAAAAACAGACACCTGGCAACCATACATATAATCCTGGGAAATGAAAACACTGCTCCAAAAATATAAGGGAGAAGGCATTGGGAGAGATTACCCATAAAGTCCTTGTATTCACTCTCACACTAGTGCTGCGTTTCCACCAGTCCCATTAACCTAAAATATTGCTTATTGGAAGTGATTTTTAATGGCTCCCTTCCTATACCTAGATGGAAAGGAAAATTCTCCCAGATCAAACTGGATGCATTTGGTTTGCCTGTGTATTTTCCTTCCCTCTTTCTTTCCTCCCTTTTCTTTCCATTCCTTGCTCTTATGGTTTTATCCCCCCCTCCCTATCCCTATCTCTTCAAAAGAGTATTTCAGGAACCAGAAATCTCTCCTCCTCATATCAAAGTCATGCCAGAGGCAGCAAACAAGATGTCCTGAGATTGCAGTGCAGCTCAGCAGAACCATCTCTCAAACAAAGCCACCTTGCCACATGGTGCTGTACATCAAACAGCTCTCCACATCATTCTCGTGACCTCAGGGGTTTTGACCTGGGTCTAAGCAGTAAGCGGAGGTTCCTGAAAGCACCTGACACATTAGTATTTACGGGGAAGAAGGAGTGTAAACGTTGGCTGGTGCCAGAGAGAATGGGTGAGGGGAAAACAGCAGCACCTGCTGACTTAGGCTAGGTCTACATTAGAGAGCTTACAGCAGCACAGCTGTACCGATGCAGCTGCGCTGCTGTAAGATCTCTCGTGTAGCCGCTCTATGCTGACGGGAGAGAGCTCTCCCATTGAGAGAATTAGACCATCGCCAATGAGTGGCGGGTATGTCAGCGGGCAAAGCACTCCCACCGACATAGCATTGTGCATATTACCACTTGTGCCAGCAAAACTTATTTTGCTCTGGAGGGTGTTTTTTCACACCCCTGAGTGACATAAGGTTTCCCAACATAAGTTCTAGTGTAGACATGGCCTTACACTGAACTCAATGTCCAGAATGGCCTTGCTTTCTGGTTAAGGGGCCATGTGGCCCATGTGGCTCTGATGCCAGGCCAGTGCAGGATGAGTGCAGGTGAGGGTTGTGCGGGGGCACAGCACAGATGGGAGAGCAGAAAGGCCTGCAGTCACTACATTTAGTGCTGTGTTTAAAAACCTTTGTACGGAGAGATGCATTTTTTGCTCTTTATAAGCTTCCAGAAACAAACATTTTAGCTTCAAATGAACATTGGTGCCTCCAGCTGCTAAAAGAAAAAAGTAATTTATTCTCATTATATTTTTAAAGTTAATTAAGCAGCAGTGAAAGATGCAAACTAGCACACACTAGCAGAAGTGCTAAGATCATGCTGGCAATATGCTAGAATCACACATGAAATGTGCAAGGGTATCCTTAACTAGAGGTGTTCCTTGGTTCTTGCATTAGTCTTTAAATAGTTGGTTCTTGCCTGTTCAACAACAATCATGCCTGATCCCTGCACTTTTGCTGGTAAGAAGCCCTTAGCAGCAGTGTGAACTTCCCTCAAAATATCCTACCAATATGCCTGTACTCTTGTCATGAAGAGACAGAACAACTCCAGGAGTGGGTTGGGAGTTCAGTCTCTGTGGCCCATTTGGTGAATGGCCTTTCTGCTGAGTCCACCAATATGGGGGCTAATAGCCATAGCCGTTTTTGTGACATGGACACATTTCCAGTAGCAACTGGCTGACACTCACCTACTAGCTTATTTCATCTGGATGGCAACCCAACAGTTGGCAAAGAGATAGAAATCACCATTGGCCATTACCGACCTGGGCTCAGGGGTATTTACTGAACCAACATTCCCCTCCCTCATGTTTTTTCCCCTCTCTCGCCCTCAGAGGCAGAAGCATCAGGAGAGCTCAGGCTTTTAAAAAGTGAATCATAAAAGTTGAGCCTGCCGACTTGGGTTTGGATTATCGACGGGGAAGGTTGATAAATAGTCTTGGCTTGAGTGATAAACTCAGATATCAGAGAGTAAATCTAGTGGAAAAGAAAATCTATCTGTCATCCTCAGTTGCAGCTGCAGAGGCTGTTATTGGCAGCTGGGATTTATTTTCTTAATTCTGAGCAACTTTCAGCTCCCCTCTTCACCCACACACGTGCACCAGCACACCCCTTCCCACACTGGCAGTATGTTGGCTTGTTTCATTAAAAGGCAAATATTTTCACTTGGATTCACCTTCCCTTGTGGGTTTTCATTTTTTTCTATCTATATACACCGTTGTCATCTCATGCACCATGCAGAGTAATGCATGCAGCCTGTGTCCTTTGGGCAAAGTCAAGGAGAAGTGCAGCTAAAGTCAAACTCCGGAAACAGCCATGCTTACTGCATTGGAAGCATAAGAGATGTACAGGCCTCAGCCAGATTCCACTTCAGAGCTGCACAAAGGGGGCTGAATCCTGTGCTCCTTATTTCATGGGAGTTTTGACAGAATGCAGGTTGCAGCATCATGCCCAGTGTATCTACTGAAACATTAAGCCGTCGGTTCTACTTGGATGGAAACATCTCAAGTTGTGTTTATTTATTGGTCTCAGAAACATATCCATCTGTGACAGGCACTTGTAGCAGTAATTGAGCAGTCTAACGGCAGACATCTGAAAAACACCACAGTCTACCGGTGCTGGCCAGCGTCCAGAGACTTGTGACACTTAGGAAATTTCAATGGAGCAACAGCAAAAAAATATATTGTATTTTCCTCCAGGACTTCCCAGTTCTCACCTTGCCACTACCCTCTAGACAGCTGCTATAAAACCCCATTCACTTGTCTGACATGATGCAAAAACCCACAGTGCCAGCAAAGTGTTAGGACTCAGAACTGGGTGAATAATGAAAAAATGCTTAGCAAACATTCGGACTAGTTTTTAAAAGGATTCACTTTGTTTGTAGTTGTGCCCTTTCTTTGTTTTCCATGAACTTTCGAGCAATTGCGTCTTGTGTCCATGGAGGTTTGTGCAGAGCACATTTCAAAGTGGTATTTGTTCTGGAAGTATTCCCCTACTCATCCAATCAGAGCACAGAAACAACAACATGGGACTTTTCCCACCAACTATGCCTCAGCAAACCAGCTCAGATTTCAAATATTTGTACATAATCCAGAATAAAAAGTAATAACTATAGCAATTTTAAAATATTCAGTCAAATTAATGTGAGTAACAATGCTGCAGGAATCCCCATCTGCTGGTGGATATTCCATGAGCAGAAACAGAGACAAAATGTATGAAATAGTTTATTAGTTGGGAATTGTTCCCTCTGCTTCTAGAATCAGGCACAATTCGACTGAATTTACAAATCCCTCATTCATGTATTGAACTCAACATGACAACTCCTGAGGTTTGCCAATCTCTGTGCTTTCTTGGCAGCTGTCTTATTATTGCCAGCTATACCCTGGCCAAACATGTTACACTCCAACCTCTTCTCTCTGTTACCTACAGACCCTAGACCTCATTCAGCCTGCTACTAAAGCACGCTCAGGAACTTCAACGAGCTGTGGAACACATTTCCTCATTGCACTAACAGGTAACCTAACAAAATCATAGAATCATAGAATATCAGGGTTGGAAGGAACCTCAGGAGGTCATCTAGTCCAACCCCCTGCTCAAAGCAGGCCCGATCCCCAATTAAATCATCCCAGCCAGGGCTTTGTCAAGCCTGACCTTAAAAACTTCTAAGGAAGGAGATTCCACCACCTCCCTAGGTAACGCATTCCAGTGTTTCACCACCCTCCTAGTGAAAAAGTTTTTCCTAATATCCAACCTAAATCTCCCCCACTGCAACTTGAGACCATTACTCCTTGTTCTGTCATCTGCTACCACTGAGAACAGTTTAGAGCCATCCTCTTTGGAACCCCCTTTCAGGTAGTTGAAAGCTGCTATCAAATCCCCCCTCATTCTTCTCTTCTGTAGACTAAACATCCCCAGTTCTCTCAGCCTCTCCTCATAACTCATGTGTTCCAGTCCCCTAATCATTTTTCTTGCCCTCCGCTGGACTCTTTCCAATTTTTCCACATCCTTCTTGTAGTGTGGGGCCCAAAACTGGACACAGTACTCCAGATGAGGCCTCACCAGTGTCGAATAGAGGGGGATGATCACGTCCCTCGATCTGCTGGCAATGCCCCTACTAATACATCCCAAAATGCCATTGGCCTTGTTGGCAACAAGGGCACACTGTTGACTCATATCCAGCTTCTCGTCCACTGTAACCCCTAGGTCCTTTTCTGCAGAACTGCTGCCAAGCCATTCGGTCCCTAGTCTGTAGTGGTGCATGGGATTCTTCCGTCCTAAGTGCAGGACTCTGCACTTGTCCTTGTTGAACCTCATCAGATTTCTTTTGGCCCAATCCTCCAATTTGTCTAGGTCCCTCTGTATCCTATCCCTACCCTCCAGCATATCTACCTCTCCTCCCAGTTTAGTGTCATCTGCAAACTTGCTGAGGGTGCAATCCACACCATTCTCCAGATCATTTATGAAGATATTGAACAAAACCGGCCCCAGGACCGACCCTTGGGGCACTCCACTTGATACCAGCTGCCAGCTAGACATGGAGCCATTGATCACTACCTATTGAGCCCGACAATCTAGCCAGCTTTCTATCCACCTTATAGTCCATTCATCCAGCCCATACTTCTTTAACTTGCTGGCAAGAATACTGTGGGACTTCAGCAGAGAGTGTAAAAAGCCACCAAGTTGCAGAAGTAATAAGTGACCTATTATCTGCCTGGCTGAGTTGATTCAATGCCTGCCTCCTCATCACAAATTCTGTAATAAACTGGAGCTTGGGTATCTCTATTGAAATGTAAGAATCAGCCATGGAATAATCGAGTCCAGTCTCTTGTCTCTGACAGTAGTTAATACTGGATTGCTTTGCCAGGTGCAAAGACCCACTATGGTACCTATTTCTGAAACACTGTACCGGAATGGGATTTCTGACCTATTATGTACCCAAATATTTATCCATTTTAAATATGTTGCCTTTTAATTTGATTGTGTGCTGCCTTGGCCCTGCAAACAGGAGCTGGACTGGCCTTCTTGACACCATCCCCTATTTCAGTGATCTCTAGAATATCTCCTATTATTCTTCTCCGTTCCTACTTAAAGAGTCTTACTTCATTTCATGTCTCCTCATACAATAGCCCCCCAGCCAGCCAGCCTCCGCTCATTTTCACTGCCCTTATCTAGACCTTTTCTATTTCTGCCATTTTTTGCGATCAAACTCCTGTCACACAGCATTGTTCTGAAACCACTTTTACCACCAGATTTTTAAAGGGAGATCACTTGGGGGCTCCATCCTGACCTGCAAATCCTAGCAACTGAGCAGCTAGGGGGACTTCACAGGGCAAAGCCAAAGTACAGTGGGAGTCGGAAGGGGCACCATGGAGCTTACACCTGTCTAACAAGATCACTGTGTGGCACTTTGGTTTAAAATGCTGCAGAGAGATGAGGAAATGAAACAAAAATTATCGGGAGAAAGGTAGATATTTAAAATGCCTTAAACTGGTTGGTAATAAGATCTCAGCAGCACACGGAGCAGCCGATGGGCCGGGCCATGGCACTACTGCTGAGTTGGAGATGTGTTTGGCAGCAAGGATGAGCAAATCAGTTTGGAAATAACAAGAAGGGACTGAACTTTTGGCACGAACTGTAACTGAGACTTTTTTGAGGTTCCAAAAACCTTGCTTGAAGCGTTTGTTTGTTCTGGGGGGAGGGACATATATTTTTTTTTTTTTGCAGCCGACTTTGAAAAATCAGAAGGGCTGATCTCATGAGATTCCAGCCCAGTGTTTCTGGATTGAAGGAATGAGTGTGCTAACCCCACTACTGATAATTATTTAATGTTTATATTGCCTTAATATCTAAATGCCAACCAGTTTGGGGCCCCATTGGGATAGGCACTGGACAAAATTATCAGTGGTATCCCCTACCGCAAAGAGCCTACAGAGTCAAAAGGAAAAAAGACATAACAGGTGGATGAGATAAACATATAGGTCAGGGTGTAGGGTAAACATTGTTAAGCTCTGGAACAAATTACCTAGGGAGGTTGTGGCATCTCCATCACTGGAGGTTTTTAAGAACAGATTAGACAAAACACCTGTCAGGGACGGTCTAGATCAGTGCTACTCAAAGTGGTGGTCATCGGCTGCCAGTCTGCGCGCACATTGGAAAAAAAATTTGCCAGTCCCCCACATCAGATAGCTTGAGAAGCACTGGTCTAGATAATACTTAGTTCTGCCACAGTGCAGGGAACTGGACTAGATGACCTACTGAGTCTCCTTTCATTTCTATGCTTCTATGGAGTAACACAAATAGAAGTTTGTGAGCAGTTCTTAGTTAATTAGGAGCACTTGTGCTGAAGGCCCTCCTCCTCCTCTCCCAGTTCCATCTCTCTCCAAACTACCAAAGGAGCTGTCCCCCACCCTCTTAACCAGCATCTGAAGTGCCCTCTCCCTATCATCCCACTTGGAGAAAAGCTTCCAAAAACCCCACCCACCTTATCTCATCCATCAGGTGTCCTCTCCAGCAAGCACAATCCAGATGCCATGCCTGAATGGTCCCAACCCCAGCCTCTGGTGTTCCAGCCAGCCTACAAACTAATCTGCCACTTCCTGACATGACAAAGGAGCAGGACCTGGAAATGGCAGGAGATAGGGTACGTGCACATAACAGACAAGGGGAAAGGGTGTGTTCCCATCTTGGGGGAGGGCAGAGAGGTTCTGGTTTTGCCAAGGAGTCCCAAATGATCCCTTCTTTGCACACCAGTGCCCCCTTCCAGCCTCTCCCACTGGAGACTAGCCAGCCCAAATGATTTAAAACACATTTGGACTGCCTAACATTCAGGCAAACATTTAGGTGTTTATCTGAAGTGAACTCACCTCTGAACCTTGAAGTTTTTGGAGGGAAAAATCATCCCAAGTCAGGACAGAAAGCCAAAACCTCAATATTTGCAGAAGTCAAATTCCACAATATTTGGTTTCAGAAACACCCAAATGTTGGGCTGCCAGGCTCCTCAGAAGCAACTCCGGCTCCACAACTGCCCCACCAAGCAAGTTGCTGAGGAGCCAAGAGCCTAGAAGCCCAAGCTTCCCATTAGGCAGGCTGCTGAGGAGGCAGGCAGGTGGGCGAGCTGGCAGAAAACCAGGCAGATTTCCACTGGAAACTTGCCTCATTTCTTTGGAAAGATTTGTCAAGAGTGACACAATCCCACAGAACTTTTTGCTTTCAAGGAAGTGGCATTTTCTGACAGACAACATTCTGTTGGTAAGTTTCCAGCCAGCTCTAAAGCTCACTCACCACCCTTCATTATATATTAGTAGTCACACTGGCATTGACAAACACGTAGACATATGCCTCCCTGCAGCTTCCAACCATGCAGTGCTTTGATGTCTGCAAGGGCAGGGCTATAACTGTTTAAGGGATACACGTGTGGCACAGCCTTGGGGGATGCTGCACCTGCTGAACAAGGGCTGGAGAGCTGCCAAATATGCTCCTCTTGGAAAAGTCATTTGCTTTAGTATCTGCTAATTCCAGGCAGGGGGGCATGTTCTTCATGCTTGGCTGTGTCCTCTCTGCATTTTCAAAGAACATGAGGAGAGGGGAACAGGGCAGAGAGTTGTGGTGCTTAATAGAAAAAAATCCCCTCCGAGGTCCTTCTATAGAAATTAGAGAGGAAAGAAACAAGCTGACTGTAGCAGGCTGAAACCCTGAGCTGCCTTCTCCAAGATGGCCCTTTAAAATACTCCTGCCCAACCATGTCCAGATTGTCAGTGAAGCCTCTTAAATAAACCAAAACAAAAATCTCCCTGACAAAACATCCCTTTCTTCCGAGGCATATCTGCTGGTAGGGTGGTAGGGGTGCAATTTTCCCAGTGTTCCTCCACTGTTTGAAGGCAGAAACAAAACAATTCAATCTCATTCTCCCTGGCCTAGGAGCACTACTAATGTCTCTCACCTCCTATGAGGGAAGAGGCAGATTATATGGTGCCCTCCTTCCCAGAAGTTGTCTTAACTGGCTCAGCAGAAGCCCTGCCCCACTCTTCATTACAAGTCTCCTGGGCCTTAAAAGGAACAATGGTGTTGTGTGGAATCTTCAGGAAAAAAAATCTCTCTCTCTCTCTCTCTCTCTTTCTCTCTCTCTCACACACACACACACATGCACACTCACTCACTGCAGATCACAGAATACAACCTGTAGCTTCTCTAACCCTAACTAACTGAACTCTCAGGCAGAAACCTAAAACCTGGAATGGACATGCATGACCCAGCTGCTATACTCATTACTCTAAAAACAACCTGGCACAAATTACAGAAAGAATTCTCCATAAACACTACGAAGAGCCTGGAGGGTTTCAGGCTCTAAGGGCCAGATATTTAAAGATATTTAGACACCTAAACACCTATCTGGCCCTAATTGTTACCCCAGGATCCCTTCTCCTCTCTCAGCAGATGCCTCTGGCATTCCCAGGGTCTCGATTTGTCCTAGAATGCAGTGGCCTGGTCTCTGTGACTTCCCCCTCTGGCCTTAAAGAGCCAGTATACCCCATTACACTGAGGAATGGGGAACTGGGATTGGAGGAGAGTGAGAAAGGAGGAGCTTAGAATGACTATGTATGTGCCACAAATTGCAGGACATTCAGAAATCAACAGTAAAGTAAAAACATTTCAGTCATTTTTAAAATCTGACCTGCTCTCCTCTCTGCTATACCTCACAAAACCCCAGCACACCGAATCCCAGCATCTACTTTAATGCTACTGCTTAGCAATTAATAATACCAATTATTTCTCCCAGTTAACCAGTGAAGTAAGTATTAAAATACCTACTTTTATTGATGGAGACACTGAGGGAGGGAAATTAAGTAACTTGCCTGAGGCCCCAGAGAGAGTTAGTGGAAGAGCAGACAGTGAAACTCAGTAGTCTCGGATTCTCATTTCTGTGCTCAGGAATGGGAATATTACTCTGTATCTGCCCCCAGAGCCCTGTTAATAGCTCAAAAAACATTTGGGCACCAGGAGAAAATAAACATAATCAGGGAAATTAGAAGCCCTTGGATGGTATTCCAGCAGTCAGTGAATAATCCCACCTGGATCTCACCACAAAGGTGACTTTAAATATTAGGAGCAAGGGGTATTGCATTTGGAGTAAGTTCCCTGCACAGCAGCAGACCTGGGTTTTTAGGTTCATAGAATGGGGCTGGAGAATCATGGCAGTGAAAAACAAAATCTATGTGTAAAGGAATCATGTCACCCTCCAGCAGTCTCCCTGCACAGTGCTCAAAACTGTGTGTTAATAAGCATGTAGGAAGAGGAGCCACATCTAGCACGTCATCGAGGCAAAGTCAGGCCAAGGTTTCAAGGGGAGCGGGACGAGGGGAGTAAAAGAGGAAAATGGGGATGATCGTATAAGATTTCTCCAGAATTAAGAAATAAAATTAAATCTCATGTCTCTGGTGCATGGGGATACAAGTTCTCTGCAACACACAGGAAAACTGCAATGGAATTATGTCTAGCTAATGGGGTTACCTTGTGTTTTTGCTGTTTCTGCCTCTGCAGCAATGAAAAGTCTGATTGCCCAGCAGCGGAGGAGCCAGAGTTGGGATAATGTGATAAGTGGACACTGACTTGTCGAATAATCTGATTAGTCTGTGTTTCATTTTCATCTCTTGACAGAAGGAAGGGAGACTCAGTCTGTGATACAGACTTTCCCCCTTCCTGCTACACCGCACTCGGGACCCAAAATATATGCAAGGAGGCTCTCCCTCTTCTCCTTACTGCCCCAGAGGCAGTGGCCGCAAAGGAAACTCAGGAGAGGGAGCCTACTATGCCATTACATGTACACATGCTGCTGGCGGTTCTAAATACAACTTAGTGGGCCAAACGTATCCCTGGAAATCAGTAGAATTGAGGGAATAACAGATTTTTTTCAGCTAAGTGTGCCATCCGATTTTTTTTTTAAATGTGATTAGTTTAGAACCAATGCTGAATATTTGTTTGTTCCCTGATTAAATGAAAAATTGAAAACATTTTGTTCAGGCCAGATGAAACATTTTGAATGTAGAATCAAAGTGACATCTTGAAGTATCGTTTCAAACTGACGTTTCATTTCAGAAGTGTTTCAAATTGACATTGCGTTTTTAAAAATGGCAATTTGAAACACAAGGACAACGAACTGTTTCGACATTTTGGTTTTCAATTTATTTTCAGTTGAAACTATTGGCTGAATTTGTGAAGTTTTTGTGCCCTGAAAAATACATTTTTTGCCTCGCTCTGATTATAACCAAGGATAAATTTTACCTCGTGGGCTAGTTTTGAATCTCTGTTCTCAGATCTTACGTCACCTGCATGACACTGAAGGAAGAGTTGATCTAAAGGGGTTTCAGCTCTCTCTCATTCCCCAGTCTTGCCCTTCTAGCCCAACCCTAGATGCAGTATAATTCCTACTGATTTTATTTCCTCCTTCCTCCTCTCTGCACAAAAACAATGAGCAACTCTCAGGCTATGGGCCTCAGCCTCTGCTCACACAGGGAGGAAGAGAACAGCCAGTTAAACCAGGTCGGTATTGGCCACCTCTCATTACCATCTGTCTGTATAAATCTCTCTCAGGCTCTGATAATGGATGATACAGTGCAATCTGACAGTGTCACATCATTCACACACCATTACTTGAGCTCTTTAGGGCAAAGGCTGTTGATCTGCGATTTGCAAGTGCAGTGCTAGCACAAGGGGGCGTTGATCTGTAATTTGGACTTGCAGGCACTACTTGTTCATCATAACAATAACCTCCCTTCCCAATCCCTCCACTTTATTCCTCCAAGTGCCTCCTCCGCCCACTGTAAGATTCCTCCTTCTAGGCCTGGAGCATCCTCCTTTTTCTCACCTACTAAGCCCCCCTTCCAAAAGCCACCTCAAAACCCATCTTGTTAAACAATCCTTCCTTGTGTCCTTTCCTCATTAGTAACTCCCAGGCCCCGCTTCTCCCACACTATTGTCCCTTCTCCTCTTTTATTTACATTGTAAGCTCTTTGGGGAAGCAAATGTGTTTTATAATATCTATGTTCAAGCAAACCTATGATGCTATAGAAATGTTTAATAGCATAATAAATATTAATCAAATTAATAATACCACTATCGTTCCTAATGCATGGTTCATTCCCCACTGCCATCGGCTCCCTGGCATCAATATTACTAGGTAGGATGCAACGTTTTTAGCATGAAACCAAACACAGGAAAGAATGAACCAAGAAAGGAAAATGCAGCCTTCTGCCCTACTAAAGAGCAAAGTAACAACCTTCCCTCTGGAGATTTAAAGTAATGAATGCCTGTTTTAATTGAAGCTGCAGCTGATGTGTGAGCTCCAAATGGGCCTCCCTCTCTCTCTTTCTCTCTCTCTCTAGGTGATGCTGTGCAGGAAAGAGCTTTTAAATCAGTCAGCAAGCTTAATGAACTTCAATATCTCTTCGACAAGGGCAAAATTACGAACATGCACTTCACTTCCAGACAATTAATTAATTTGTTTACACAATTTCTTTGCTTTGTTTTACTTTCGTGATTCCCCTACCCCCACCCCTCAGTCCTCCAGGCTTTCTAAATCTCCAAGATGTAGGATTAGCTTTTGACAATTCTTTCTCCTCTGAGGCACACAGGAATTGAATTTGAGGGGTGGATTTACATACGAACAACTGTGTGGCAAGGGGTAGAAAGAAGAGGTCTGTAAAATTAGCTTGGGGTTCCTTTCTAATCTTAAAGGGGACACCAGTCCTTGAAGTGGATAATAACCATGTAGCACAGGCATTTGGTGGTTATTCACACAGACAGTGGGTGCATTTAAAAGGTGGCTGCCACTTGGAGAGTTTCACCCCACCTACCAGATAAGACTTGCGCCATAGCCTGAACCATCATCAACCTGAGGAGACCCACACCCAGACACCCACATGAAGTGGAGAGACCCACCCACTTCCAGACCAAAGCAGACCAACTCATTCTCCCTGTCTGATCATCCAGCCCACAACCAGAAAGGACCCACACCACCAGCCACACCAGAGCCCAAGGCTGCAGGACAATCTGTCCACCATCAGTGCTGCCAGCAAAGGTGTAGGGTAACTTGCCCCCACTACTGCTACTGTGAGAAACAGCTGACACAACTAGAGGTGCCTCAATAAGGTGTTGGGGAGGAGGGAGCATGGTGGATGGAGAGACCCCAGGATAGGGGATGGAAGGACAGATGGATTTGGCATGGTGAGTCAGAACTCATGTACTTTTTTCAGTGGGGGAATGTACTTCACCCAGGGAATGCCACATGACGGAGTCTATTAGACCTGCTGTATTACTGTAGAATTATTACAAGAATTTTCTACATACTCCCAGCTGGTATTATGTTCTGATTTCATTTATGGTGGTGCAAATTTGAAGCAAGTACATTTAAGTCAATAGATTTGACAAAGTATCTTTTATTTACTTGTGCTTAACACTGAAGCTTATTGATGGACATTAATAGGCCAGTCACAAACATATTTTAATAGGACTATTGATTAATCACAGTTAACTCATGCGATTAACTCAAAAAATTAATTGTGATTAAAAAAATTAATAGCGATTAATCGCCTTTTTAATTGCACTGTTAAACAATAGAATACTAATTGAAATGTATTAAATATTTTGGAGTTTTTCTACATTTTCAAATCTTTTATTTCAATTTACAACAGAATACAAAGTGTATAGTGCTCACTTTATATTATTTTTTATTACAAATATTTGCACTGTAAAAAAGATAAACAAAATAAATAGTATTTTTCAATTCACCTCATACAAGTACTGTAGTACAATCTCTATCATGAAAGTGCAATTTACAAATGTAGATTTTTTTTAAATAACTGCACTCAAAATAAAACCATGTAAAACTTTAGAGCCTACAAGTCCACTCAGTCCTACTTCTTGTTCAGCCAATCACTAAGACAAACAAGTTTGTTTACATTTATGGGAGATAATGCTGCCCGCTTCTTATTTACAATGTCACTTGAAAATGAGAATAGGTGTTCACATGGCACTGTTATAGCTGACATTACTAGGTATTTACGTGCCAAATATGCTAAACATTCGTATGCGCCTTCATGCTTTAGCCACCATTCCAGAGGACATGCTTCCATGCTAATGATTCTCGTTAAAAATATAACGCATTAATTAAATTTGTGACTGAACTCCTTGAGAGAGAATTGTATGTCTCCTGTTCTGTTTTACCTGCATTCTGCCACATATTTTATGTTATAGCAGTCTTGAATGACATCCAGCATGTTGTTCAATTTAAGAACACTTTCACTGCAGATTTGACAAAATGCAAAGAAGGTACCAATGTGAGATTTCTAAAAATAGCTTTTAGGTTTAAGAATCTGAAGTGCCTTCCAAAATCTGAGAAGGCCAAGGTGTGGAACATGTTTTCAGAAGTCTTAAAAGAGCAACATGCCAATGCAGAAACTACAGAACCTGAACCACCCAAAAAGAAAATCAACCTTTTGTTAGTGGTATCTGACTCACATGATGAAAATAAACATGTGTTAGTCCACACTGCTTTGGATTGTTATTGAGCAGAACCCTTCATCAGCATGGAAGCATGTGGGTGAAACATGAAGGGACATATGAATCTTCATCGCATCTGGCACGTAAATATCTTGTGACGCCGGCTACAACAGCGCCATGCGAATGCCTGTTCTCACTTTCAGGTGACATTGTAAATAAGAAGTGGGCAGCATTGTCAATGGGAAAAAATCAAATTACTTTGTTTTTCTCGTTTCAATAACCAAATATATTCATACATAAAATGTTTCATTTAGATTAGAATATATTTTTCCGTTCATTTTGTTTTGATTTTGTATTATATTAAAATATTAAAATATTAATATAGTTTTATTGTTATAATTAATATCATTTTATTACATTTATATGTTTAATACTATAGCATATTTAATATGTTCTATAATATTATTTTATACTCTTTGAATAGAATCATAACTGTTCTCACGTTATCAAAACACAATATTTCAACATTATTGAAACTAAACAATTCCACATTCTCCAAATGAAATGTTTTGGTGGTCCCAAATCACATTGTTTGAAAATTTTCATTTCATGGGACATTTCTAAAATTTTCCTTTTCGTTCCAGTTTGTAACTCTGTCCTTTTTTTGAAAGGTCTGAATTTCTCATGGAATAAAAATTCCATTTTCCAACCGGCTCTAATGGCCAATATTCCATCAGGGACCTCCTGTCCTAAAATGAATTCTACTAACTGAATGTCCACTGACATGTTATGAACTCTGCCATTAGCTAACTGTCCTTTTGGCTTCACTATTCAAAGCTCTTGACACAAAAGAAAGAGGAGGAAGCTAACAGAGTCATTGACCAGGGAACTTACTTGCTGCACTCAAGAAGGTGCAGGACAGGCACTGATAACTAGATGTGTTCACTAAATGATGTTTGGGGAGAGGGTTCACCATGAGAGGTGGGTGACAACACAACTACCGGTAAGCTGTAGACGCCAGGTGTTGTAAACAGAAGAGCTCTTTGCTTGATGAAAGCAGCTGGCCAAGGCTGTTTTTAGTTAACGGATTTTTATATTGGTCAGTGACTCAAGTAAATTCACTATAATGAAGCCAAATCCTCTAAACTAGTGATGGACAAAGTACAGTCGACATAGCCCCTGGAGTGCTACAGCAGAGCCCACAGCTGCCCTATTTTTAATGTAGTGGTGCAGTCAATGGAGACTACACATCTCAGCATGTGATGCTTCATCTTGATCCCAGTGGCCAGGCCTCTCAAATTCAGATAGAGGACCTGCAGTTTCTGTGGGTCAAAACTCTGTATTATAAAACTAAGGGTAGTGGCAATCTGTTCTGTTTTGTGCAAATTTGATTGCGGCCCTGGGGCTCCTGTCAGCTTGCCAGCGTAGTTCCCAGCTGGGCCAAGATTTTGTTGTGCCCGCTGCTGCTGTGAAAGAAGCCAGCTGATGGTCAGAGCAGTTTACGCTGTTCTTTGCACTGCACCGTAAGTCTGATTTTTCTGTACTTACACCATTATACGGGAGTGTCACTGTAGTGACTTCAGTGAAGTTAGTCCTGATTTAGAATGGTATGGGTTAGAGGAAAACCAGGCACAATATCCTTAAGATCCATAGGTGGCTCAAAAGGAGCATGTAGGATTACAAAGCGCAGTCCTCGCCCTTTAACACCACAGAATGAATAAATTCACTTACCCCTCCGGAAAAGAAAACCTAACAGACTTAATTACTTCGTTCACTGGGTTGAAAACTGCTGACTTTGTATAGTAAAGAGAATAACAAATCCCGCCGCACCCCCCCCTTCTGTTTCAAAAGCAGTTTTTCTTTCTCTTTCCTTCTCTTAGTCCTTCATAAAATGAAATCCCAACAGCCCACTTCTCAGGGAAATGAACACCAGCAGCACACAGCAGAAGCAACTAACAATCAGAACCAACAGGGAGAAAAAGAAAAAAAAGCTCATTGCCTGCATAGATTTGCTCCAACTGCCCAAGAGCAATTTTAAGGGTGGGGGGCAGGGGGGGAGAGAAGGGGCAGGGAGGGAACACGGGGGAAGCTCTGAAGAGATTATTTTTAAAAACAGAAATTATTTTTAAAAAGCAATTTAAGGAACTGTCATTAGCTGCATATCGTTCTCACACAAGGCCTATTTTATTTAAATAATCTATCATTTTTAATTTGCCTTTCAAATCCAAAAGCTGTTTTTCAGCTGAAATTGGATTCTAGCATGGTAGAAGCGTTCAGTGTGGGTAGTGTAGAGCGACCCGGTGTCATCTCGATACCCAAATGGCAACAACTGCACTAACAAACCGACAGCAGTGCCTTTTAACACCCCTTTCTAGCTGTTTTGCAATGCTCAAAGAAGGAACAGAGGCCACCAGATTTGAGGTTGACCCTGAACAATCCCTGCAGCGTTCCTTAAATATACATTTAATTAAAACATTCAGATGAATGTTATTGGACATCAAAGTGAGGGGCTGATAGAGGCAAGCAAAATCGGGTATAGTGCAGATAGGGACTGCACAAGGTTCCTTTGCACCTCTATAACGGTTCTGAACTAAACCATCCCTATTTCCCACCTCATCCCCCACATAGCTCAGCCAATGCATCTCAATCGTGAACTGCAATACTCCTAATATTCCAGCACTGGTGCCCACATAGTTCTGCTGATGCATCTCTACCCTGACTTGTATTTACCTTGCTAATTCAGTCCTGGGCTGCTCATAAACATCGCTGTCAATGTAGCTTAGTCCTGTCTTGCAGGCCACTCTGCTATTTAAATCCTAGCTCCCCACAAATGGTTCTACCAATACACCTCATTCCTGACCTGCAGCATTCCCTGATGTTCCAGTCCTGGGCTCCCATACAGTTCTACCAATTCATCTCCATCCTGATCTGCAGCAGACAAGGCTGGTCCAGTCATGGATTTTTCCTGAACAAAAGCTGCTTAATGTATTAACATTTATGGGATGGTTAAATGTGAGACTATCAACCTAATTTTGCTTGTGATCTGGTCCAGTCTGATCTCAGATCTCTGGGTGGGGGTTGCTGCAGTCATTCACTGAGCCACTCTATCTTTTTTTAGAAATCGTTTTATGGGAAAGTATGATTGAGGCACATTCTCATCTCTAGAGATGGCTGCAATTCATAGGTTTATCTCCTAAAACTTCCTGTCAAGAACCTCACTGTAAGTTTCAGAAGAAACAAGTGTAAGGGAACTGAGTTGTGAGTTTAAGGTAGAAGACATTGTGGATTATGACAGCCGCATAATACTTGAGATGTATTGCAGGAAGTATTGTCAGGACAGAAGAGTTCTGCTAAAATCATCCCTCCTCCCTCCACCCCACACGCACATTGGATACAGAGTTTCTTTAAGTCCACTGCAAGCTGCATCTCTCCTGAGGCACTGTCAGACAGAGGTAATGAGAATCGCATGTGCTACTAGCTCCAGGAACAAATAGCACTCTCCTGAGTCTCATTTAATGCTGCAGGTACAGAGAGTATGGGCCTGATTCTGTTGTTTCCACTGGTGTAAATCCAGACTAACACAACTGACTTTGGTAGAATCACTCCAGTTTTATGCCAGTGTAAGACTCTGGATACATGTCTCTGAGGGGCTGTGTTTGAGCACTAAGGCATTTCCAGTTAATTTTCATGGGTACTCAAAATGAAATTTAAGTGCCTGGAAGCTAGACTGTTTCAGTATTATTATATCAGAGGCAACCTTGTAACAGAGTTCCTTTTAAAAGCCTCAAAAAATCAAAATTTTCCACCAAAAACTTAGAACCAAATTGTTTCTTTTGAAATTTTTCACAGGGATAACACTTGATTTTTGGTTACATGCCATTGATCTTCTTCCTTTAAGAGCCACTGTATCTGAGAACGATTTGGGTCAGGTATCTGCTATCCAGTTTTCTAATAGCTTTTCTGTGTGTGCCTTTAGAATGGACAATAACTGTATTCAACTGGTTATTGGCTTGCCCTCCATCTGGCATCTGCGCTTGCTATTTGCACATAACTGTAGCCCACAGCTGAATCGGAACCCTGTTGAATGAGGTCCATTCATAGATGTTCCACAAGTTGAGACAAAAGGGACAGTGCAACAGAAGCTATTCTAGACCACTGATGAATTTCAAAGGATCTTTAGAAACCAACCAGGTTTTGGGACAGCTAGGAGGCTCCCCCCCAGCAGAAACCTGATTAGTGCTTTAAATTTCAGCCCATGGTTAGGAGATACTTGGCCAACAGAAAACTCCAGGGGTCTGTTGTGACTTCTCGATCAAGACAGAGACCTGAGCTTTGGAGTGGGGATGGCTGATAGAATACAAGTCCAGGAGTCATAAGGTCTCCACCCTTCTGGCAGAAATTAGGCTTCACATTTTTCCTGCTGAGTGAAATAGTAGTTCAAGGTGTGAGAACTGACTTCCCATGTCAGTATAGTTGATGGCAGTAATCATAGTTATTCATATTCGCCTTTGGTGATATACAACAAATAAATAGTCATATCTCTATGCTCAGCACTACAGACACAGGGCAATAAATATGTAACAAGTATTAAGGTGAAAGTTGATGGAATGACTCCTCAGAAATAAATACAGCTGCACTCAGTAAGGTCTTTTCCTCAAGGGATGATACTTAAAAGAAGAACAAGTTAACATAGCTGGAAATAGAAAACTTCCCCCATCTTGAAGTTCAGAATGAGCATGGAGTCCAACCTATCCTCCAGGCTCTCCTCTTGCTGTCTCCCATCCAACCAAATTATAGTCTTTCCACTGGTCACCTGTGCCCAGCGGGGGGAAGCTGAGCTGGGGTTAACCTCTTGCTCACTGGAGATCATATATCACTACTTTCCCTTCTAACAGATACAACACACACACAAAATAGGAAACTGAGCCAGCATCACTCCACTTCTCTCAGTTTGCTTCCCAACTCAGGTAGCACATCCTCTCTCTGGTTCTCTGCCCCTCCAGGCTAGCAGCTGGCCCTGAATGTAAATCTCAGATGGACAAACTCTCCAGTGCCACGCAGAGATCTCAGCAAACCTGTCTGATCCCAATCACTGTTTTTTGGTGTGCCCTGCCCAAGACGGATGGCACCTTCTGGACAGGGTCATCTAACCATGACCTGAAGCTAGTGCCTCAACCTGCGCTAAGTGACCCTTCCCCATAACTTTATTACTGTATTATTCTTTGTTAAAATGCCAGTCTCAGGCAGGCCGTTCACATGGCTAGTATGGAAATGAGGCATGCCATACTTCTGAGCTGCTTTTAATGACTTAATTGCTCTGCAGAAGAAAGAAGCTTCATGCAGCTACGGAGAAATCATGCTGTTGCCAAGAAGAGCTGAAGTACTGGGGTTTCACTGGCTTACACATCAATGTTATCAAAGGGTCCACTCCTGTGCAGGGGTGTTCCACTTGAAAGGCTATACACAATCAGAAGCTTTTCCCCTGCTGCTCTGGACTACTAATCTGGAGCCAGCACCTACTGGAGCATCTCCTTTCAGTCCCAAACATTTGCTTTTGGTTTTTTGCTCTCAAAAATGATTTGGGCTTCTACCTTTGATCAGCACATTGCAACACAGGCACATTGTAGCTGCCTGAATGGCTCCTACCCTTCGCCCGACATTGATTTTGCTGGCACCACCAGGAGAAATAATGCACAATTACATCTTTACACGCTGTAAATAGGGCCACATGGGTTAAGGCAGGAAAATTTGGTGTCATATCAGGCCTTTCATCCTCCAGGTAGTTCAAAGCGCTTTACAAAGCAATAAATTAGTTGCTGGCAGTGCAGCGGCTGTGTAAGGCAAAAAGCAGCAGCTATTCTGTGCTTGGGAACAGCTCACAACCAGCCTCAGAGACAGAGCCGTTTTCTGTGCAAGAAGGAATGTTAGTTAGGGCACTGGATTGATCCCCAATGCATTTCTGAAAGTGCCATGGGACCTTTATCCCATCTCTGGTGACTGACTAGGTGGAAGGTTAAAAGGGCCTCAATTTTACATCTTCTCCAAAAGCAGCACCCACGACAATGCCGCATTGCAGAATCAGCACTGGAGACTGCAACTGAAGAGTCTGTCACCCAATAGCCTACTGGTGGAGTTAACTCCCTGTCAGAGTTGTGTACATGCTAAGATACAGCCTGCACCTCTCTATTGCGCTTGGGGGAGTGCTGGAAACTCAGACTGGTTCCGTTCGAACACCATAGTTCAAAATGAGCATGTTCAGCGCGCTCCTGTTTGCATTCTATAGACGTGCCATTGGGAGACAGAGCCCTGAGAGAAGTGGAGCTGGGAGTTTAGATACAGCTACCCTCCTACAAGGCCAACTGAATAGGCTGTAATCATACTTTGGAGAGTATGTTTGCCAGAGGCAGAGAGGGAAGGTAGGCATTTTTGTGCCTACAGGGGCCAGATTTTTCAAGCACTCAGCACCCACATTTAGGGTCAGCTTCACCGGAAAGTTCAGCATCCAACATGCTGAGCTCTTTGGAAAATCGGGATGCTTCTTTTAGTGCATGGTCTTGGTGCTGAGGACTTTTGAAAATCGGGCCCATGGTACCAGTCTATATAATTTGGTGTATATACCATAATGAACTAGCTGGTGTATATGCATGCAGCTGTCTACTACCAGTCAGAATCGCAACTGCATACCTGTTTGTCATACACACTATACTGCTAACAGATGGCTGAGATTCTCCTCTCTCTGAAATCGTAGGGATCAGTCCTCTCATAGCAAACAGATCAGTTCTATGCCTCCTGTCACTGTGAATCTCTGAGTGACCATGACATGCAGCATGAAACTGTTAGATTCCTCAGTAGTCATGGATTGTTACAATTTTTGGTACCATATACTTTTCATATATATCTTGTTTCTCTTGTTACTGGTATTTTAAATAAATACACTTTCTTCTTTGCACTAAAAAACTGGGCATGTGAAAAATCCTTGACCCACCAACTCTCCACAAACCCATAACATGACTTGACTGTTTGGGCATGAGTGAGCCCAAATCCAAAAGTGGAGGATATGAACTCATGATCACCTAGTCCAGAAGTAAGAATGCTGCCAGCTGAGCCATTAAAGGCATGCTTACATCTATACAATCACATTGACCAATTCTACGGTTGCATCCTTGCTTTTATTTCCTGGAATCTAGCCTATAACTCTGGTTTTCAGTTCATGCCTTTGATAAGGTGGAATTACATTTGCTGGGGAAATCTCTGTAACCACACAATGTGCTAACAGTGAAGTATGCAACTGGTTTGTGACATTCAGGTTGTATTAATGGAAGGTGCCATTAACATATACAATAATTGGGGCTGAAATTAAATAGATTGTTAAATTGTCCCCCATTTCTCCTAGTTCATGGCTTTCCCTCCATGAGTTCATGCTTCCCTCTCTCCCCCCATACAATTCCCCTCCCTCATTCATGGTTACTGGAGCTGCAAGAATCTCAGCTGGTGGCCATGCAAACCCCTTTCTTTTGTGTTCTGGCATCAAATGAACTCAAAGACTGTAAACAAAACTAAACCAAAATTGTAATTTCCAGTGATCAGCATGTAAAGCCAGAAACTAGCTTTGGGTTTGCATGCAACTGGACCCTGGGTTACTTGAAGGGTTCATGTATCTCAGCAACCAAAGTCTAAGATTTGAGTTTGCAATAAGACATACAAATAGATAAGATTTATCTGCATCTGGGTTTCTTGTTACAAAGGTTTCACGGGGCTCTAACCGTTATAGCCTTCAGGTAGCTGCAGATACATCAGTGTCCCCCTCTCTCCCTTTAGTGATCATGAGGCCAAACGACTCATATTTAGGGCCAAATGCTACTAAGTTACACCAGAGTGAATCCACTGTAGTCAATGGGGTTACTTCAGATTTACATTAGTGCAAGTGAGAGCAGAATCTGGCCCTCGGCTTTTTTCACAGATGGGCCCAAACCAACCCCTGTCATCTAAACCCCATTTAACCTTGGGGTATCTGATATCCAGATCTGAATTTTGAAGCCTGATACTTCTATTTCTTTTAACGCTTCCTTATGTGTCAGTCCCCCCAATCCTTCTTCTGGCTTTTTTCTGAGTGAGGTGCCCAGAACTGTACTGAGTTGAGGCATTCCGATGGGACTTTGCTAAGGAGCCAACTCTACATGTAAGCGTATGTGTATGCAATTGAGAAGTTGTGTGTGTGCGTTCGCATACACATGCTTAAGCTCAATGAATGTGAAGATGGAAGGGACTGGGCACTGTCACTTCTGGATGAAGAGGACACCAACACCAATGTGGTGAATAATGACTTTAAGCAGTACTAAACCCTTCTGTTCAAAGCCTAGGGAAGAACAGCCTTGGCAGGTTCTGCCATTGGGTAGGTGAAGGGTCATACTCAGCTCAAGGCTTTTTGGCTAGGTTCCCCCTAATCAGCACGAAAAACCTGGAAAGCTCAAATATCTGCAAACCAAGATTTCCTCCTATTCCTTCTCCCTCTGTTTTATGTGCCTCTGTGTGTGTAGTTGTGTGTGTAAGTCAGCTGACCTACAAAAGACAAGCGAGTCCCATCTCCTAGGAGGTAGGCACTATTCTTGCAGCTGTTAGCATAATGTCTCCCTTGGGGGAGCAATGAAGCGCTAACACTTCACTATAACTTCTCTACTTCTTATACTCACAGAATTTTTTCTCTAGCTCAATTTAAGATGGAAACTGTTAGATGGGCAGAAAACATGCCATAAAGATGCTCTGTATCTGGATCCTCTTTGCATGCATGCTTTTTCTCTTGCTTCCCCCATGCCCTCCCTCCTTTTTTTGGCACAGTGAGAAACAAACAACTCAAAGCTAACATTCTTTTGTGAACACCTTAAGATTGGGTGGATTAGTCATAACTGAATGTTTCCTCTCTCAACAACTGGGGACTCGCTTAAGAGCGCATGAGCGGACTAGAACTAGACTAGACAGTCTCTCTGTTTGTCACTTGTGTTTAATTATTCTTCAACACCCAGCAATATACAGAGAAATCTCGGTATATGAGAAAAGACAGTACCATGACTGGCTACCAAACAAATCTTAAGGACTTCAAAACCTGCTTTCAAATCCTCCCCAAGATGGCCAAGAACAAAAGACCAGCACAGACTAGTTAGCTCCATCCTGTTACATAAAAGGGGTATTTTTGAAAACCAAAGAGCACTGCCATTTTCCAGACTTGCACCAAAGTGAATGCAGTGTAATCTAGTAGTTAGAATATGCTGCTGGGAGTTAAGACTCCTGAGTTCTAATCCTCACCCTGCCAGTGACTCTGTGTGTGACCTTGCAGTAGACACTTCAGCACTGACACTTATTTTCTGCATCTGTAAAATGGGTGTAATAATATCCATCTACCTACTTCCCTGTCTCCCTCCTCCTGGAGGCACTGTGAGGTGATTTTTTAAAATGTATAAAAAGTGCTTGGAGTTCACCCAGACACAGGTTCTTGGGAAGTGCACAGCACTAACTGGATTCATTTCAAATTGTGTTTGCCATGATATTCTCAGAAGCTACACACCTCATTTCCACATGGGTTTTTGGTGAACACTCATGCCACATTTAAATGGAGAACAACACACACAAGCTAGCACTGGACACAGACTCTGAAGTAGCCAAGCAGTCACCAATTCAGTTAATTTTTCATTGATGAGGCTTCTTAAGACACGGAAGTAAAGGGCCCTTAAAACCAGCAAATGTGGAAAACAGAACAGTGTGATCTAGAGGAACAAGCACAGAATTTGGAGTCAGAAGTGTCTGAATTCTAATCTAACCTCAGGCAAATCATGTAACCTTTCTGCCTCAATTTCCCCGTATGCATAGAACAGGGAAAGTACTGCTTTACCTACAGCACCTTTTAAAGCTGTTGTGAGGGGTAATTAATTAATATCTGCACAGTGCTTTGAAGATGCTGAGCAGTATTAAAAGATGTCTACTTTAGTAGTACAGGGAGTTTATTCCAGCTGTATAGAGCCTCAGGCAAAAACAGACTGTGTGATCACTTCTGTAGAAACCAGCAGAAGTGGCACCAGCACTAGATTAAAGTGTCATCCTTTAATAAACACCAAATTGCAAGATAGTTGCTCTGTGCATGTATAAGGACAGACTCCGCACTATTAACCACAAGCAGACTCCCTCTAGTAATCCATGGTGTAGAAAACTCATCACAAGCTAGGAGAACTAAAAGAGAAATGCTTTATCTCACCCTCACAGTCACGTACACTACAGAAAGAGGAAAGGAAATAAAAGTCAGTGACTTAGGGATGAAAAACAGACTAGCCAGCTTCCTGGGGATGAAGACTTCCTCTGCAAGCACACCAAGGTGCAGTAGTTGAGGATATAGTTTATGCTCCTATCAAGGCCGGATCAACAGAGATAATTGGAAAGCAACAGGCAATATATAATCATGGGCTATGTGATGAGATCAACTAGTGAATTTCCAATGCATATGGAATTCTTCCTCTAGGGTTCACTCGACAGCAATATTCAGCAAGAAAGGGCATTGCTACACAGCTTTCTATCATAACCAGAGATGGCACATGGGGGGAAGGAAGCCCAAAAGGATCAGGGTTGGGGTAAGCATCTGAAAGCTAAGATGCTTTTCCAAACCTAATATGAATTACCTGAACCTTCTGAGTCCTGTGGGTAGGAAAAAGCCCAAGGAGACCTGCTGGGAACACCAGGAGAACAGGTGATTGCCTGGTAGTTGTAAATTAGAGTGAGAACATTAGAAGATTCATCACTGATATTTCTTGGGGTTGGCCTTGTTTTTTCAAAATTTCATCTCCAAATTTCAGTCAAAAGATGCCAGCACCATTTCTCTGTATCCTCACAGCCCTCTGCAGGCTCATATTTACCTTCAAGCCACATAAATCTGGGTGTTACTTAGCATATCATTTTCTTTACTGGAAGCTATTTACAACAGGAGTGCTGAATCAGGAAATAGAGGTGATAGGAAGTGTTACCAGCATTAAAGAAATAAATCCCCCATCATTTTAAAGCTTGCTCTGCTGATGTTCTGCTTGCGTGCTTCTTTCAGTAGTAATTTTCCACACATTTGGGCCTGGGCATTGTACGTTGATAGCTACACTAATAACAGTACCTTTCTTCTTTTCAACTCTATGCAGAGCAGGATAATTTATAAGATGGATTTTTTTCTTTTCTTTTTTCATCAAAATATGGCTGATTTTTCTCGGTTTGCTTTTACGCTCTCTCTGTTTGATGGGAAAACTTCGCTTCCCAGCTTCATTTCTCTGTCATCCCTGATGCCTGAGGGACTATATCTCACAAACTCCCTCAAAGAATTCAAAACCAGAAAGCTGCAACTAGGATTTCAAAACTTCAGATTACAATTAAAAGAGGCAGCTACAGCTGCTTGCATACAAATAAACTTCTGTGGAAAACAGCATTTCCCTCTGGAATTACAGACCCTGTACCGACCTGAATTCAGTCAGGCTTTGATTGGTTTGCCTTTAAGATCATGGATTCAAACTCAGCTTAGCTGAATAAGGGCTAAAATTTGTTACCCTAGGATGGATGCTTATTGGCCTATGTGAAATGAGCTAGGTGGGGCTGTCTCCTTAGGATTCCCAATGGACAAGAGCCCACATCACCAAAACTACTACCACAGCTGGCAGTCTTAGTAGATACACCATGGAATGAAGGGGACCTGGAAGCTGAACTTCCTTCTTATCACACAGAAGTTGTTCATCCACGAAAATGTAGAGGCGCATTGTGGGGTAAGGGAAACTTGACCTGCCTCTGCTCCAGCTGTATCTACTCTGTTGATAGTGAGGACTTCAGCCTTCACAGTTGTATGTAAATCAGGAGTTTGCACAAGGAGACTGGCATTGGGACAGCAATAATTCTTCACTATCACCTCCTGGGAATGGTAGAAGATCACACTAGCGACCATATCTATCATATCTATCTATCTAGGTAATCAGTGAATTTAAACTATGCTTTTCACTATGATCACAAGAGAGACGTACAGTTATTTGCTTAGATCCTTTCCCACAAAACTCTGTTTTCTTACTTGCATGTCAACAAATACCCTCCAGAAAAGCAGGTTGAGTTACTGGCTGAATGTCGAGTAATTGCTTTGGCTATCACTATGTTTGACACAATCAACAAACCAAACCATTGCAGTGCCCACAGAACCACAGAAGATGGAGATGAAAAAGACCTCCTAGATCATCCAGTCCCTCTTGCTACAAATACAGGATAGCTCTCTGCAGTACATTCACCAGAGCTTTGTGTCATGTGTTATCAGGCCAATAACATTTTGGATCTTTGAAGGTCTCCTGCCTGCCTCTGTAGTGTAGTTTCTGTGTTTTATTGCTGGGTTGTTTGTTTGGGGGGGGAGAGGGAGAATGTGTTGTGTTTTTTCCAAAGCAAGGAAGAGATGATTAAGATATCACCATGGTTTGGATGCTCAGCAATCAGTCAAATCCTTCCTTTTGGAACAGTTATAGAACACTGTCAGTTCCTGTATTATAACTTTTGGGGACAAGGATGTCTTTTGTAGCACTCAGCACAATAAGGTCCTGAACTTGATTGAGGCACTCGGGCATAACTGCAATATGAATTTTATATATAACAGACAACAACAACAACAAGAAATTCCAGGCAAAATCACTTGCTGCCCTTTGGCTGAGGGACATGCCTGAAACTAGGAAAACAGAGGAACATCATGGGATAACTCTCTAATCCTATTTGGGTATTTCTAGCAGGGATTCTGATTTGTTTCCAAATAGCATTATCCATGTATTTACAAAGTGAACTGGGATATATTGCCCCAAGTCCAACATTTTTTTCTCCGAAGTCCCCTGGAGAGTGAGAGATAGTAAGCTGCACTAAATAAAAGGCAGCAAATGAAAATGAAATAAAAAAAAATCCAACAGAATATATTAAAACTATATTAGGGAAAAGAATCAATTGCCAGATATATTACTGAAATAAATATTTACACAATGTCTTGTGAAAACCCCAGCTGAACACCAAAGATCTTAAACTAGGCTCAGGCCACCTTTAAATATTATATGCTACCAAAGCCACATTTAGCTGTCATGTACTTTCTCTGTATTTCCTTTCTCATCATTGCTAATTACCAATGTAAAGAGAAACCTTTTTCCTTTCCAATCAACATGCTGATCCTGTCATATTTATTCAGTGATGGCTTAATCTACTGCTTGAGATATGAGGAATGTTTCTCTGGTGATGAAATTGTGATGTAAAAACATCTATCAAGTAATCTCTGAATAATCCAGCATTAATAGGAATCAAGACTTCCACTATGGGATCATTCAAATTGAGATTACAATTCCCTCACTAATTTAAAATATATTATAGGTAGGGCTGGTAGCACTGCCTCTTATTAAGGTTGCCAAACTTTTTCCATTATAAGACCCTGTCATAAATATAAAGGGAAGGGTAAACACCTTTAAATCCCTCCTGGCCAGAGGAAAAACCCTTTCACCTGTAAAGGGTTAAGAAGCTAAGATAACCCGCTTATACCTGACCAAAATGACCAATGAGGAGACAAGATACTTTCAAAGCTGGGGGGGAAACAAAGGGTTCTCTCTGTCTGTGTGTTGCTTTTGCCAGAGCAGGAATGCAGGTCAGAACTCCTGTAAAGAGTTAATAAGCAATCTAGTTAGATATGCGTTAGATTCTGTTTTGTTTAAACGGCTGATAAAATAAGTTGTGCTGAATGGAATGGATATTCCTGTTTTTGTGTCTTTTTGTAACTTAAGGTTTTGCCTAGAGGGAGTCTCTATGTTTTGAATATGATTACCCTGTAAGGTATTTACCATCCTAATTTTACAGAGGTGATTCTTTTACTTTTTCTTCAATTAAAATTCTTCTTTTAAGAACCTGATTGCTTTTTCATTGTTCTAAAGATCCAAGGGTTTGGGTCTGTGTTCACCTATGCAGATTGGTGAGGATTTTTATCAAGCCTTCCCCAGGAAAGGGGGTGTAGGGCTTGGGGGGATTTGAGGGAAACGACGTTTCCAAGTGGGCTCTTTCCCTGTTATTTTTGTTAGACACTTGGTGATGGCAACAATAAGGTCCAGGGACAAAAGGTACAATAGTTTGTACCTTGGGGAAGTTTTAACCTAAGCTGGTAAAAGTAAGCTTAGGGGGTTTTTCATGCAGGTCCCCACATTTGTACCCTAGAGTTCAGAGTGGGAAGGAACCTTGACAGACCCTGTGTTCAGTTGGTCAGAACGTTACCAAACTTTAACTGTATAGGCTGAAATATTCCTTACTGTGTGTCTGCCTCTTGTTGATCTTTTTACAACATTTCAGCCCAGACACTTCTGCCATTTCCAAGAACAAGGCCAGGAAAAATATATTTGGAGCAGGGATTTGAAATTTTGGCCTCTGTGTCAGAGATGTGACTTTTGCCATCCCCATGATAATCTGCCCAAATTTGTCCAAGTTATAAACCTTTGGAAAATCATAGTTTGCACATACTATGGACTTGGTAGAGCTTCACAGATAAATTCCCTGAAGATTTCATCTGCACTGAGCATGCTCCTGACTGGGGTTCAGCAGGACTTCCCCTGCAATTGCAAATGAAGGCTGGTATTGGCCAGCCAACAGAACTGAGATCAGGAAGCCTGTCTCTCCTGATCTCTCAGTGTCTCCTGGTGGACCCTGGCAGTGCAGAAGGGGATGCTGCCTGATTCAAATGCAGAGGGGACAAGAGTCGGACCGAAGAGGGAGCATGGGAGGAGTAGATCAGGACAAGGAGCCAGGCAGAAAAACTGGCACTAGAAACTGGTGGAAGGAAGAGGGAAACCGGGACAGGGATGTGGGGTGGAAGGAGACTGGGAGCTGGAAGTTAGGGCAGAGAAGATTGGGATTCAGGTAGAAGGAGCCTGGGAATGGCTGGGCAAGAAGATTGGGACTGGGAACCAGTAGGGTGGAAGAAAGGAGGTGGAAGGGGAGACTGATCTGATGAGGAACCAGGGTGGGGGGGCACAACTGGGATCAACTAGGCAAAAAGAATGCTAGTCAAGTGTGGGTAGGCATGGAGAATGGGACTAGGATGAGAAGTCACGACTGGGGAAAAGAGGTGACCAGGAGAGAGAGAGATTGGAGGGAACAGAGCACAAGAGACCCTACTCCCCTGAAGAGCCTAGAATGGAATCCAAGATTCCAGAGTCTCATCATTACTCTGCTGTCAGCAAATGTCTGTGAAACTCATGGGCAAAGGGTAACAACCTAGCACTGCTATCAGTTATTTTATTAGCTCAAGTGGCAGAAATCTGTGTGGTGGATCTAAAGATTCCAACCCAGCAGGTGGCCCATGTGGCTGTCAATATAGGTACATCTACACTGCAAAAAACCCCACACCCGTGCAATAGCAAGTCTCACAGCCTGGGTAAACTGACTTGGGCTCACACTACAGGGCTAAAAAGAGCAGTGTTGATGTTCCCGCTAGGGCTGGAGCATGAGCTCTGACATCCACTACGCGTGCCCTGTTTCAGAGCTTGGGCTGCAGTCTGAGCAGGAAGCATCTGAGTGCTTCACAAACATTAAGTAACTTATTTTCACAATACTCTTGTGAGATAAGGGGTTTTTAATGTGCCCATTTTACAGACCTGGGAACTGAAGCAAAGAGATTAAGGTCAAAAGTATCCACTAATTTTGGGAGCCTAATTCAAGACACCTAGGATGCGATTTTTCAGAGTAATTAGCATTATATAGCACTTTATACATTCAAAGGACAGCTCCCATTGCCTTCAGTTGCATCTGTTAGTGCTCAGCACTTCTGCAAATCACCAGATGCCAGGGTCTCAAGTCAGTCACCCAGAAAATGAGGAACTCACAATTAATGAACACCTGTGGAAAGTTTGGTTTACATGACTTGACTAGCACTCTTAATACTGTCATTTTCTGAGTGCTTGAATTCACAACCTTAATCAAGTTATTTTAAATATATAGAAAGAACAAAGAGAGAGATGTTGTGTCAATATATGATGACTTTGTGTCAAAATAGAATGACATTTCACCATGATATTGTTAGGAATTATGCTGTTGTCACATGATGTTCTGTCAATACATAATGACAGTGAATCATCATGCTGAGACAACAGTATTGCTAATAATTTACAAGCGTCAAGAGGCTGTGCCCCAAACCCCTAATAATATTTTAAAGAGAGAGAGAGAGAGAGAGAGAGAGAGGGATGTTGTATCAGCAGATGATGACATTGCATCTATATATGAGGATAGTGCATTTCAACAGCGCTTTGTGCCATTGTGTCAACAGTAATGCCACTGCATTGTAATCTTGAGTCAATACAATATGGGAATGGTTCAATAAGTATGACACTTCACCATGATTTTGAATCAACAACAACTATGCTGTGCCATGGCACTGCATCAGTCTGTGTTGATACCGCATTAGGACATTGCATCAACATATAATGATATTGGAAGGTGATCTTGCATGAGTTCAGTGATATTGAGCCATGATGTTGCACAAATATACAATTATGCTCTACCATGACAGCATGTCAATGCACAGTGGCACACACTGGCACAACGCTCATAACTGCATCGTACACCAAGGCAACGTGGAGAGATGGACACTCAGATATCCCAAGACCACTTGATAAATCACTCTGCGGGAAAAATGTAGGTTAGTGCCAACCCTACCCCTAAACATTGTCAGCTTGGTGTTGACAAAGTTTTGCTACCCTCAGCAGAGGTGCTCCTGAGAGGTTCACCCAAGACTGCCCTTCCACATTTTTCTCTCTGCTTTCAAGTTGCACAAGACAGCATGGTTCTCCAACACTTTTTGTTTTATCTGCTCAGCCATTTGACTGCATATGATTGACCTCATTGCAACCCATGGAGAGTAACGAAATTCAAAAGCAAACCAGTGTGACAGAGAAATGGCCCAATTATGCTGAGTCTTGCTTTTCTCCTGGCAAAACGGATGCAGCGTAGCACGCCAAGACACAAAGGGAAGCAGACACCTAGAGAATGCTGTTGGAGGAGGCAGATGAAAGGATGACAATTATTTTAATCGGCTTCCAAGAGGTGGCAATAACGTTTCCTATAATTGCAGAGTGAGGCAGAAAAGTCAATAATTTCGGCTGGCCTTGTTTCTGAATGGAACCTGCATTAGCTTTTCATCCTCTGTGCTAGTGAAGCATTGATTATTTCCCATTAAGCAATACTTGGGTCAGCTTTTTCTGGTCCCACTCAATGGAGATGGAGGCTAGGACCACCAATTACTGGCTGTTCATGTCAGTTTGCTGGGGAGATTTTTTTAAATTGTTGATGGTATTTTTATGTTAATTATTATTTAGTCGTACCCTGGCTAGGTTCTGACCTTAGCACTGGGTTACTTTCCCACCCCAATGGGATGTATTTATACCAATACTAAATGGAAGCATAGCTCAGTAAGAGTAAAGAACAGATAATATGGCAGATTAATTAGTTCAGTTTGGAATGGCACCTACTGCAACATGGGGTACAGTGGAATCTGTGCTCCCCGTTCATTTCCACTAGTGAAGGGGGTTACAACTATTGGAGCAAAACATGTGTGTGTATAAGTGTGAGGCTGTAGTTGACTGGCACCTCACAGCACCCTCTGGTGACCTCAGGGCACCCCTGCATGCAGCCCTTAACCTCAGTTTTCATTCTTGGATTCCCAAATAAACTCCACACAAGGTTTTTCTATTCCACTCACAACTGTCCTCCTTAGGGTCTGATTTATTATCTTGAAGTTCAAAAATAAACATAAAAGTCTTCTCTCTGGCCTTCAGCTGAGTACCACCCAAACACCCTGATCTGGTCAGAGTCCTTCCTGCCTTAGCAGGCTACCCAACCCTTCCTAGGTGGAATAATTCCCTGCTCTCAGGGTCTTCTCTGCAGGAGCCTCTCTCACTTCCTGCAGTCTCCTAAATTCCTCTCCCCCCTACTGCAGCCACTTTCTGCTCATTACAGAAAATTGCCTGATTTCCCTCAGGTGGGGCTCAATCTGAAATCAGGGTTGGCTTGGCCCAGGCTCTCCAGCCCAAGCACAAGCCATGTTGTTATGGGGGGAAGACCCAACTCACTGTGGGATGTTCCCTCTCCCTGGGGCACTGTAAATCCCGCAGCATGAGATCTGCAGGAACATACTGTGTGGGAGTTTGGAGTGGAGTCAGAGTGAGGCAGCAGCTGTTCTGCATGGCATGTTCCTGTCTAAACCTGCAAATATCTAAATGGGAGTTAATGATGCTCTGAATAGCATCAGCTTTTGCTGGATTCCCTCTGGGATTGGTCACTCTGAGGAGGCAGCCAGTGGAAGCATGACTTCAGAAGGAGGCTGCAAGCCTCTTTGATCTTGCAACAGAGAAGGCAGCTCTCTAACTTGTGGGAACAATCCTTGGGATTTGGTACGTAAGCAGAACAATCAGTGACGGGACCAAGTTTGGGGGAAACGTGTTTCTTACAGACACCAAATCTTGTCACAAGCAGTAGTCCCTTTCGCCCTCTGGACAGCTAGCCTGGTTCCCTCATTGCCGAGCAATAGCAGAGGACACTCCCCCCAAATCAGTAGGGACCTAGTCTTCTCTGGTGGTGTGCATCAATCAGGCAGCTTCCTCCCTTGCTCTAGCATCTGCTTCTCCTTCCTCTGCTGAAGGCTGTCTGCAGTCTCAATCAAACGTCACCATGGCAGTTACACTCAGTTGACATTTTCAAGCTTTCTTTCACAACCGTAAAGACCAGAGGTTTTGGGGCATTTGTTTAAAATGAAAGCAGGCCGCTGCTCAGCTGTGCGAGACAGTGCACGGCACATTCCACTAGGAGGCTCCAAAGCAGCAGCGGGGGACTTGCACTTTGGGTATTGCACAAGAACACTAAATGGTGCTGAGCATCTCCTGCGAGGGGCTGAGTACCCCTTCAATTTCAGTGAGAGATAAGGAGATTTAGCACCCTGCAGGAAGCACTCAGCAGTGTTCAATGACAGTCCACAGTATATGGGCATGTGTACAGAAAATGCGGGTTATAATGCTCCAACTAATAGTGCTCCATGCAATTTGGGTACCAAAACGCTCAGTTCACCACCCAGCTGTTGAACCCAAGATTCCTGTTCCATCAGCCCAACAATGGGCTCATCTCTAGAGTTATGTAGGCTCTGACCAGCATGCAAGCCTGGAGCTTAAACCTTAGCCCCGTTCTGAGAAGCAGGAATACCCTTCCCTTTAGAAGAGCAAAAAGCCTGAGTGAGCAGCAGCCAGGAAAGGAAGAACGGAGTTCTGTATGATGTTCAGACTGCCTGAGGGTTGACAAGGGATCTTCATTAAAATGTTTGTTTGTGATAAAACTGTTCTCTCTCGCCCACACTACCCTCTTTCATAAAGGCTTCTTTTACTAGTAAACACACACTCTCTCCGTTTCTCCCTGTTGCTTACACATTCACTACAGCATTAGAAGCAGACAGATCCAGGAAGCGGGTGTATACAATGAAGCTGGTGTGCGGGGGTGAATCTTCAATGGGACCTATGTCGCTCCCCGGCTCTGTGTGTTTAACATGTTCTGGAGCTGCCAGCACATCATTTCATATTTCATTTCAAGAATGCAGCGTATCCTACCCCAGCGCCTAACCCAAAAATATAGCCACTTCTCAAACCAAACAGGAGGTTAATTAAGAAGACTGAATCCATTATGGAAGACTATCAATTATTAATCAGCTGGTCCCACAATTATCTTCTCCCACATCCATGAGTCCTTCTCAGTCAGTGAGGGTTTTATAGCGGCTGGTATCTGTTTGCAGCCATATTACCTAGGGCTAGGAGACCGGACTCTTTCCAAGGTAAGGTGTGGTAAGTACTTGGATGGGAGATTTCCAAGGAAAGCAAGAGATGTTGCAAGTGGTGGGATTGGTAAATCAGTGGGTTGTGCTGCAATGTAGTGAGACAATACCTCAGCATGGTGCTAATGGACAACCAAGATTTAATAGTTACGAAGGGAAGAAAACTTTTTGAGAAAAGCTATTTATAAAGAACAGGTAAGGGAACACTTGGAAAAATTTAACATATACAAAATATGTATCTTCAGACAAGGAAAGAAAAGAGATTCTGGCAATTGCCACCACAGACTATTAATTTATGTCCTTAACAAAACAATCTAACTAAATTAAGAAAAATATATAATTAAATTAACAAATTGGGTTAATTCTGTTTCTATAAAATGGGTCTCCTAAACAAACCTTTCTTATATTTAGATTTTAGTAACTCATTGAACATGACCATCTCCTGAAATCTTATTCTCAAAATTAATCAGCTTGCATATGAACACTGTCACGTGGATCAAAATGGCTAGAGAATCATAAAAAACAGTTATGATAAAGGAGGGAACGAATTAAGTGGAATTGTCTATTGGAATACCTCAAGAGTTGGTGTTACATTCTGGATAGCATGGAGATTTTATATACCAATCTTATATGCCATAGCCAGATTAGTTAGGTAGGCTAAGCAATAACTAAATTTTAATAGGATAATAGTTTTACATATTTGCAGACAAAAAACTATATTAAGATGGAGTTAACATGCAGAGTGATATCATTAATTTAGAGTAAAATATATTGCAAGGATGTTCCTCCAACCAAGCATTATAAACCCAGAAAATTCAAAGTTAAGGTTAAATTTAAAAGATAATTTAACCTAATAAACATGTTAAGATATGGAAATGCATAGTAATGGCAGCCAAACAACCTCAATGCTGCCCTGTAGTCATACTATGCAATAACCATATAATTAGAATTAAGGCATTTTAGTGTCTGTGGTCTCACATTAAATTAAACAGACTTTTAAAGAGACACTGAATTTTTTAAAGGTATTGTCATAAATATAAAGGGAAGGGTAAACCCCTTTGAAATCCCTCCTGGCCAGGGGAAAGCTCCTCTCACCTGTAAAGGGTTAAGAAGCTAAAGGTAACCTCGCTGGCACCTGACCAAAATGACCAATGAGGAGACAAGATACTTTCAAAAGCTGGGAGGAGGGAGAGGAACAAAGGGTCTGGGTCTGTCTGTAGTCGTCTTGGCCAGGGACAGAACAGGAATGGAGGCTTAGAACTTTTAGTAAGTAATCTAGCTAGGTATGTGTTAGATTATGATTTCTTTAAATGGCTGAGAAAAGAATTGTGCTGAATAGAATAACTATTTCTGTCTGTGTATCTTTTTTGTAACTTAAGGTTTTGCCTAGAGGGGTTCTCTATGTTTTTGAATCTAATTACCCTGTAAGATATCTACCATCCTGATTTTACAGGGGGGATTTCTTTATTTCTATTTACTTCTATTTTTTATTAAAAGTCTTCTTGTAAAAACTGAATGCTTTTTCATTGTTCTCAGATCCAAGGGTTTGGGTCTGTGGTCACCTATGCAAATTGGTGAGGCTTTTTATCCAACATTTCCCAGGAGAGGGGGGGTGCAAGGTTTTGGGAAGTATTTTGGGGGGAAAGACGCGTCCAAACAGCTCTTCCCCAGTAACCAGTATTAGTTTGGTGGTGGTAGCGGCCATTCCAAGGATAACGGGTGTAATATTTTGTACCTTGGGGAAGTTTTGACCTAAGCTGGTAAAGATAAGCTTAGGAGGTTTTTCATGCAGGTCCCCACATCTGTACCCTAGAGTTCAGAGTGGGGGAGGAACCTTGACATGGTGGCAGCGGTGGGATGATGCTTTTAATAAAAAATAGAAGTAAATAGAAATAAAGAAATCCCCCCTGTAAAATCAGGATGGTAGATATCTTACAGGGTAATTAGATTCAAAAACATAGAGAACCCCTCTAGGCAAAACCTTAAGTTACAAAAAAGATACACAGACAGAAATAGTTATTCTATTCAGCACAATTCTTTTCTCAGCCATTTAAAGAAATCATAATCTAACACATACCTAGCTAGATTACTTACTAAAAGTTCTAAGCCTCCATTCCTGTTCTGTCCCTGGCCAAGACGACTACAGACAGACCCAGACCCTTTGTTCCTCTCCCTCCTCCCAGCTTTTGAAAGTATCTTGTCTCCTCATTGGTCATTTTGGTCAGGTGCCAGCGAGGTTACCTTTAGCTTCTTAACCCTTTACAGGTGAGAGGAGCTTTCCCCTGGCCAGGAGGGATTTCAAAGGGGTTTACCCTTCCCTTTATATTTATGACAGGTATAAACACCAAGTAAAGAAAAGAAAAGAAAAAAAGGGGATATAAATGACATGGATGAGATATAACTGAGCAAAGGAAAATTTATGCTGAAGAACAGAAGCAACTTGCTGATGATAAGCCCCATTAGCTGGTGAAAAAGTCTCCCGAGGGAAGGGGTTGGAGCCCCATTACCTGGGACTTTTAAAAGTGGACTAGAAACACCTCCCCCCACCCCCAAAAACTGCAGTGTTGGGAACAATCCAGCACTGATATACAGAGAGAGTGAATGAGACCTAACAGGTCTTTTCCGTGTTCATGTTATTCACTGCACTGCCAGAGGTGCTGTCTTTCAGGTGACGCACCTAGCTCTTTATTCTTGGCATTATTAAAGATCCCAGGACACTTTTCACATTAATTGGGGTTTTGGCCCCAGTGTCTTGACTAAATTCTAATTTGGACAATTACTTTCTGGTAACTTAAAGTTCCTATGTAACGTCAACTGGATACAATAGTCTTCATGTTCAGTCCTAAACTGCTGTGAGGTGTTTCTATGAGTTGTTGTCACATTCCTCCCCAGAGGTGGCTGAAAAATCCAAGCCTGCTCAACCACAACAGGTCTGAGAGTATCAAATGGATATGGCTCTTTAAAATGTTCCATTTCAGAGTATTTTCCACCAGCCTCTTACTCCTTCTTTGCCCCTCAGCAATCTACAATGCAAGCTTTAATTTAGACATTACGTATCGGGGTTCATATCATCAGAGTGTGGGAGCCCTCTATTCCTGGAAAACAAGTACACCTGGCCCAATCCTCTTCCTGGATTTTTCTGCATTGGCTGAATCAGTAGCCAGTAGACCTTTAACTAATGCAAGTTCTCACGGATATTTTATAAGAGGCACACAATCAGCACGGTATTCCCCTGTACTTCCAGAGCTGTATCCTATCTGCTTCTCTATATAGCCCAAACTCGCTTTGAACCCAGTCTTGGTTGCAGCTTCTATTCTGCTGTCTTTGGTAGTTTGATCCACACATTAATTATCTTTTGTATAAAATAAATTTCCTTTCATCTTCCTGAAAGCCCAGTCCTTTTTTAAATAATTATTTGTATTTTCTTGGAAGATCTTTTTGTGGAGTATAGATCTGTCTTGACATGGTCTTCCAACGGATCATACTTATTTTCAGTGGAGAATTTTCCCTGCAAATCCTGGTATGCAAACGTCTTTGTCTTCATAAGAATTAATGGCTAGCCCTCTGACTTTGGCACCCTCTAATGATTCTGTATGTCATGTCATTGAGCTGACTTATGCCACCATCCCACCACCTGAAGAAATTCCTCTGGTATTCAAAATGCTGATGTAATAACTGCCTTTGCTTTCCTTCCTTTGACCTTCCAAGACCTCTCTGTGAACAAATGTCATCCTTCACTCAGAAGCATGAGACTAGGTCTTCAAAGAATTAAAACAAGATTGCACCAGGAGAGCATCCAAGTTTTGCTACACACCCATCTTCCTAATGTTTAGATGGACTTGTTTATATTGGATAGAAAGGAGCCTGGCAATGGTAGAATCATCAAGGGATGCCACTGAGGCACCATCAATGCACACCTTCAAAAAGAGATTTAATACTGATCTCAGGAACGAACACAGAGTAAGGGTTCTCACTGTGGTTCATGGGCCACGGATGGTAATCAAAACACCCTTTGAAGGGCTGTGGAGCTTCTTCTATTGCTATGATGAAGCACATGTTTCTCATCAAGTAGTGACACTTCCTGCCATTTCTGGATTCTTTTAAGGTTTCCTCAGGGGCTATTGGACCAGTAAAGCAGATGAGACTCAAAATACACACTGTCTAAAGTAAGCTGAGTAAGAAGGTCCCACTTCCACATAGTCACTTTTCTGATATGTCTCACTGACTTGTCTGAGCCCAATCTAAATTTTTGTTTACCTTTATGTCTATACAGATTTAAGCATACTGTCAATGCTCCATAAATAATAAAAATGGCCTGGAGGAGGTGGATGGATCTTGCAAAACAGCAAGAACCCAGACAGAGTATGAGGGACAGAATACTCAGATATCCAGGGGAGCCAGGCCACCTCTCAGACATTCACTCAGGACATGCTTATCCCTCTCCCAACCTCATCTTTACCTAGTTTACCCTCTTATTAAAATATTTTGGGCCAAATTCACAGTCAGCTCCATTGATTTCAGTGGAGTTGTACCCACTTATGCTAGTGCTCATAATCTGTGCCTTTATCTCTGAACCTTATCTACACAGCCAAGAGAGCACAGGTAGAAAATCAAGTGAGCTACAGGCTCTCCATCCATCCCTTCCATCATGTAACATGCTCTGATGTCCCAAATAGCTATATGTTTTTTGTTTTATTTTAATGTTAAGATATATTCTCCCCTTTCACTCTTCTTCCATTCATTCACCATTGGGGTCAGGCTGAGGAATATGCATCAATGAAGAGAAGACACAGTGATAGGCATCATCATAGAACACAGATAGAAAGTGATGGTACCACTAGAAAGGTACATTCTTCAAGACCTCCCCATTACCAACTCAGCCTGTCCCAAAGCTGCCTGGTTTCAGGAATCTAAGACCCATTCCCATAGTCAGGAAACTGTGCAAAATTTTAATCTAACTGTACTACAGTCAAAAAACACATTAGTATTAAAAATGAACGACTTACTGAAAAGTACTAAACAACACTCAGCAACTGAGACACTTGCTTGTATCGACTAGTTCAAATGCATTCTCTGACCTGGAGCGGCAGAGGTGATGCAAATGACCTGAGAAACTGCCAGCCACTTTCTGTATCATTAGTTCCCTAATAGGATCAACACATCTCATTCTCCAGAGGTGAAAGGATGCCTTAAGAATAGAAGCCCAGGCATTTCAGTATAGAAAGTCCAATGCTTTTCTAGGAAGATGCTAAACTCTATTTCCCACAGACAGCTAAGGAACAATAAACCACGATCAACCTGTTGATTATGATAGGTGCTTTATGCAATCTTTGCTGGTAGCTCCACACTGTAATTTCTCTCTTAGTGTGTATTGTAGAATACAAGCCATGGGCCAAATTCACTCCTTGCATAATTCTGGACACTAATAGTTGCATGGGGGATTCATAAATGGTACATCTGCAGAAACCAACACTAACCCTACCAATATGTTAGTTTATTAAAATGCTATAAAATGGGAATTCACGGCTCAGACTGTATATAAAGCTTTATGTGTCAGAATCCACATATCAGGAAACCTACAGTAGATATAATTGGTTCTTCTCTGTTCCCTCCAGCTTAATGCAGGAGGGTTGGGGATGGGGGGAGTGAAGTCCTAATAACATGCAAGATGATGAAACCGGGAAAAGATTGTTCATGTTTCCGTTCTTCCACCTTCTTCAAAGGCAAAATATTCGGTCTCTCTGCTTCCATGGATATCTTTTATATTCTCCTGGAAATCACTTCTTTTTGGAACCAGACTTGTAATCTATATTTTCCATTAAAGAAATGAAAGTGAGGTATTGTTAACAAAAGCCCTTTGGGGGTCAGGAGGGCAGGGGCAATAGGGGAAGGCGGAAGTATGAGGAAGACATGTAGTAGCCATGCACATTCCAGACAAAGCCTGGAGCTATCTTGTCTCAGGATTGACGGCAGCAGGGGAACTACCCTCCTCACCTCCTTACTGCCTCCACGGAGTGAAGACTGCTTTGTATGCCCTACATAACCGACAGTCCCTCAGCTTGGCTGCTCATATTACAAGTGACATCTCTCCAATTATATCTCAGAGCCCAGACACAGCAGTTTGTCCTTACAGCTATAGAGGCCCATTAATAACCATCCTCAGGAGCACGGTGACTCTCGAGACACACTCCCATCATGTGACTCCCTCTTTGATTCTAAGTTTCTGCAGTCAGAGCCAAGATGCCATCTAATGTGTCAAAACGTTTATTGTTTCCTAGCCTTCCACAATATGAAACCAGAAAGCAACCCTCCTTCCAACCCAGCCTTATCAGTTAATAACACTCGCTGCCACTGAAGGCTGGAGAAATAGGAGCGCTTAGAGAAAAGAACTGTGTTTAGACAGTTCCGAAGCTGCAACAGACATCCAAATGTAGGAGGGAAACTCAAAACTTTTGGTTGAGAACCTGTCCTTTCAACCCACTTCCCCGCCAGGATATGGTTGCACAACATCACCCATGCTGTTCAAAGATGCTCACAGATCTCCCAGACACTCTGAGGGTGAACTGAGAAAGGACCGTCTCTCTTAAAGGGACAGTATCAGATAATAGAATAGCCAAGTTTACAATTTAACAGAAAAACTAAATTGTTCTACAAAATTTTACTATTAATAAACAGTTTCATGGATTTTTGTTTAATTTCATTTTATATAGTTTGCAAGAGAATGTTTAATATAAATGCTTGCAGCTCAAACACCCAGACCCTGTACTGTGCTAGAGCAGGAGTGACAAAAAGTGAAACGGACTAGTGGGAGGAGAGAGGATGGTCTGGTGATTAAGGCATAGGGGTGCAAGTTAGGAGACCTGGCCTCAGAATTCCTAGCTCTGATAGTGACCCACTGTACATGACATTGGATATGTCACTTAGGGCTGGAGTGTGGCATAAATCACTCTCTTAGCTTGTGATGGGGTGGATCTCTTCTGCTGTAGGGGGAGCTCTAGGAGTCAAAATGGAAGCACAGCCACTGTACCATTCCTTAACAGGGTGCAGTGCACTCCCCCTCTGCTGGCTGGTGAAGGGGAAATGGCAGAGGCAAGACCCATCAGTGGACCCTTGGGCTCCCTCAACACGAAGACTCCCATTCTACCCAACCTCTTCCCTCCCTTGTGCACCTACACAAGAGCCAGCATAGCTTGGCCCATAACCTCTCCACACCTTAGTTTCCCAATCAATAAAATAGGGATAATAATATTGACTTACCTCACAGGCAACCCCACAATAATAAATGTGGGTACACAGCTCTAGCAATCCTAAAAGATAATTAGCAAGCGTTTACAGCCCCAGAACTCACAGGCATCTCTATACCAACAAGCCCGTGCATATGTGCAGTGGAGGAAATATAATTCTGATCAAGAAATAACTTTCAATCACAAGCTCATAGGAAGATTATTGTAAACAAAGATTTTAAAGTGTGTATCCCAGTTTTAAGCAAAACATGCCATTTGTCACCTTTGATATAGTTCATATGTTTATTTATTTATTTATTTATTGCTGTAGATACCCAAAGAAATTCAGACCATATTTTGGATAATCTCCTTGCCATCGTTCACGCTTTAAAAATTGCAGCCATTCACAGCAACTATACCTGGAATATTATGCGTAATTCAGATCCCCATGGGTAAAGTAAGATATAAGGGGGGAAATAACTGAGAAAACACAGACACAAAAAGGACAGCAAAAATGATACAGTGCAAGGGCCAGAGAATAAAACATGTAGGGAGTGACTGAGTGCGCTAAATTTATATACTGTAGAAAAGAGAAAACTCAGGGGTGACAGGATCATACTCTATAAATACCTTCAAAGTAACAATATAAATGCAGGAAGAAAATTATTCCGGAGATTGTAGGATGAGAAGCTATATAGCCTGAATGCAAGGGAGGCCAAGTTTAGCCTAGATAAGAGGGGAAAGTTCTTTCGGGTCAGACTATAGGACTGGAGTGGCCAAATTGTGGCTCATGAGACGCATGAGGCTCTTTTACAGGTAAAGTGTGGCTCGTGGACCCCCCCACTCCCATGCTCCCACCCCATTCTTCACCTACCAGACTTGGTGGGGACCTCTGCCTTGCAGTGGGGTGGTGGGGTAGGGGCTTCTGCCCAGTGGTATGGTTGCCAGGTGTCCGGTTTTCGACTAGAAAGTTCAGTCAAAAGGGGACCTGTGCAGGGTCTAGTCAGCACTGCTGACTGGACACCAAAAGTCCAGTTACCTCAGTAGCCACGATCAGACTCTGCTACTGGGAGGGCAGGAAGAGCAGTTGCTTCTGGAGGATGAGGAATCCTGACAGTGCTCAGCGATTGAGGAGCAGCACCAGCAGCCGGGCTTGCCGTCTGTGACGGCCCAGTCCATCTTCTCAGCCTCCTAGGGCCCCGCTCTCTCTGGCCCCTCACTCCAGGAACAAACACCACCACCACACCACCCTGCTGTGCCCCTCTCTGGCCCCTCACTCAGAGCTAGCACAGATATGTCTCCTCAAGCTGGAATTTACAGCTCCAGCTTGAAGTTCCGGTACTCCAATAGTTATAGAGTCTAAATCTACAAGATGCACCCTTGGCAAGGGGCTAACAGTACGGTTGCCAGGTATCCAGTTTTCGACCAGAACACCCGGTCGAAAAGGAACTCTGGCGGCTCGAGTCACCACCACTGACCGAAAAGTCTGGTTGGCAGCGCAGTGGGGCTGGCTGGCTCCCTCCCTGCCTGGCTCTGCGTGGCTCCCCAGAAGCGGCAACATGTCCCTGCAGCACCTAGGTGGAGGGACGGGCAGGGGGACTCCGCATACTGCCCCTGCCCCAAGCGCTGGCTCCATAGCTCCCATTGGCTTGGAACTGCAGCCAACGGGAGCTGTGGGAGTGGTACCTGCAGGCGGGGTCAGTGCGTGGAGCCCCCGGCCCCTCTGCCTAGGAACATGTCACTGCTTCCGGAAGCCCCCTGAGGTAAGCACCGCCTGGAGCCTGCACCCCAACCCCCTACCCCAGCCCTGAGCCCCCTCCTGTACCCTGAACCCTTCATTTTTGGCTCCACTCTGGAGCCTGCACCCCCAGCTCAGAGCCCGTACTCCCTCCTACACTCCAAACCCCTTGGCCCCACCCCCTAGCCTGGAGCCCCCTCCTGCACCTCAAACCTCTCACCCTGGCCCCACCCCAGAGCTTGCACCAAAAGCCAGAGCCCTCACCCACTCCCACACTCTAATCCCCTGCCCCAGCTCAGTGAAAATGAGCAAGTGAGTGAGGGTGGGGGAAAGCGAGCAACAGAGGGAGGGGTGATAGAGTGAGTGGGGGTGGGACCTCAGAAAAGGGGCAGGGCCTCAGGGAAGGGGCAGGGCAAGTGTGATTTGGTTTTGTGTGATTAGAAAGTTGGCAACCCGAGCTGAAAGCCCTCAATTTCCAGTGGCTTAAATAGGTTCTGAAGCATCTCATGGGCAACTCAGTATATATAAAACAGAATCAGGCCCATAAAGATTAGGCCTACAAAATCCATGTGATCAGACTGCATGACTTAAGTGGCCTTCACTGTTCCCACTATCTAGGATGCTTGAAGTAAGCAATATGCAAATGTGTATCCTGAAGGGGGAACTTTTCTTCCTCCTACCCCCAGTTGCATAACTTGAGAAGGGTCAAAAAGGAGGTACTAAAATCAAGCAAATATTTTTTTCTCCTGGCTCAAGCACTGATGAGCACATTTATAAATAAGCAGCCAAGCCTCTCCCTGCAGGACCCCCAGATGATGTTAGGAGCAGTCACAGAGCTACATCCCTATGCTCTAGTTTGAAAACCTCCCTCTGGACACCCACTGAATTTTCTCAGCCATTTTCAAATACAATCTTCTTTCCTTGAAAATGTGGTTCCAAGGTTCTGAATGGCAGCCAAGAAATAGTAAGTACAGTTTGGGACAATAAGGATGACCCTTCATAACAGGTGTGAGGGACAAAGGTGTTTAATATAGTCCAGATCTGACCCAGAGTTCTCAATGGAAAGATTGACACAGTCCTAGCTGTTATTAGATTAGTTATTAGGTAACTGCATTTCCTACACATCACAGAATCATAGAAATTTAGGGCTGGATGGGACCTAGAGAAGTCATCTAATTCAGCCCCCTATACTGAAGCAGGATTAAGTATACTTAGACTGTCCCTGACAGTAGTTTGTCTAGCCGGTCTTTAAAAACCTCCAAGGATAGGGACACCACAACCTCCTTAGGTAACCAGTGCTTAACTACAAGGGTAGTTAGATAGTTTTTCCTAATACCTAACCTAAATCTCCCCTGTTGCAGACTAAGCTGGTTATTTCCTACCCGACCATTGGTGGACATAGAGAGCAATTGATTACTGTCCTCTTTATAACAACCTTTTACATATTTGAAATCTTATGTCTGCCCCCCTCCCTGCCCCGCAGTCTTCTCTTCTCTAAACTAAACATTTCATAGAGAGGGACAATTGCCTCCCATGACTTTCATCCGACACCACTGAATTATATTAGCCTTTTTTTACAGCTGCATCACATTATTGACCCATATTCAGTTTGTGATCCACTATAATCCCCAGATCCGTTTCAGCAGCACTACTGCCTAATCAGTTATTCACCATTTTGCAGTTGTGCGTTTGATTTTTCCTTCCTAGGTGTATTATTTTGCACTTTTCTTTATTAAATTTCATCTTGTTGATTTCAGACCAATTCTCCAATTTGTCAAGGTCCTTTAATTTGAATTCTAATCCTGTCTTCCAACTTGCTTGCAACTCCTCCTGTCTTGGTGTCATCAGCAAATTTTATAGGTGTTCTCTCTACCCCATCACTGTACCACTGTCTGAATTGTTGCCCTATGCATGGTATTCACCTGAATTACACAGAAAGCCTTTTGGTACAAACACCTAGTCTATGTGTGTGTTCTCCGGATAGTTTTACAATTCTGTAAATAGATGATATTATACTGGACCTTAAAAAGGATCTTCAAATGCAGATGCATTGTCAGGACTAGAGATGGGCCCAAAGGAGAACCCAGAACAAACACCCCAAAGTCTACGGGAAATACAGATCTAGATCTAAGTTATTGGGTCTCGAACCCATCGCTAGTCAGGATGACCTACCACAAGCATTATGTGGCTCTCTGAAGCTATAGTCAATGATAAAGCAGCTCACCTGTTCTTCAAGACTGAATATCTCTGGGTCAAGGGGTTTGATAAGATCCAAGGAGCTAAATATGTGATATTAGCCTCTTATGACAAGGTCTCAAAAAATAAGAGACCAGTTCTAAAACAGCAGAGGAAGCTTGAATTGGTGTAAAATTCCTTTCTTTACCATATCTAAAGCTTTCTTTCACCACAGCTTCAAGACACTGGATTCCTGGCATCAATAACTGACAAGAGTAAAGAGTAAGCTACTACCAGATTGTCAGTTAAATTTGCGTTTAAAGTGAGTGACACACCTTGTTATTGGGTATAGGTGAGAGATATGTTGGAATGATGCTTTATCCTAGCCCAGATTATACCAGTTATACGATGTAGTATCGTATAACTCTCTAGGCGGCAAGTTGCTTAAATAAAGCATCTGGAATTCGAAGGTTGGAGAAAAAGATATTCCAAGATTTCTAAAGGGAATTTTCCACTACAGATGCTTTATTTCCACTGGGTTTCAGATTTAATGTATGTAAGTTTTTTCCCTCTTCTATTAAACACAGAGATGGAAGGGGAAAAACCTCCATCACCTGTTTAACGTAAAAGCCTTTCAAATCAGCAGGATGCTTTCAGTTCAATTATGTTTTATGTACTGTGAGGTTAACTAAAGGGAGAGGCTTATTAGCACAAATAATACCACCTCAGGCTGTGATCCCAACAGATCTCACAAGCTAAGCAAGGTCAGGCCCTGTCAGTATTTGAATGAAAGCTCTCTGAAGACAATTCACAATGCAGCAGGAAATGGTGTGGACATTACAGTTTTCTAATAGGTACTGTTCTTACCTCTAAGTCAACATTCAACCAGTTTCCCAGTATGCAATAAGAAAGCATTCTGCCAGTGATGTTGCTGAAAGGTGTGACCCAGTGATTTTAGCACAGGAAACTCAAGGTCCAATTCTAGCTCTGACACTGGCTCTCTCTGTGGCCTTGGGTCTCTGTTCCTCAGTTTCCACATGTGTAAAAAGATTCAGACCTACATTTCATGTGGGTGCTGTGAGGATTAATTATATAATACCTTTAAAGTGCTATATTTTTATATTTCAGACATTACTGTTATTTGGAGGGTTGTCTCTTTCTTAATGAGAGAAAAATCGGAGCTCTTGCACACTTGGGTCATTGAAGATTAAGATCTGGATTAAGTTTAGAAGTGTGAGCAACAAGAGTGATGTAGTGGTGGGAGTCTGCTATAGACCACCGGACCAGGGGGATGAGGTGGATGAGGCTTTCTTCCAGCAACTCGCAGAAGCTACTAGATCGCATGCCCTGGTTCTCATGGGTGACTTTAATTTTCCTGATATCTGCTGGGAGAGCAATACAGCGGTGCATAGACAATCCAGGAAGTTTTTGGAAAATTTAGGGAACAATTTCCTGGTGCAAGTGCTAGAGGAGCCAACTGGGGGGGGAGCTTTTCTTGACCTGCTGCTCACAAACCGGGAAGAATTAGTGGGGGAAGCAAAAGTGGATGGGAATCTGGGAGGCAGTGACCATGAGTTGGTTGAGTTCAGGATCCTGACGCAGGGAAGAAAGGTAAGCAGCAGGATACGAACCCTGGACTTCAGGAAAGCAGACTTCGACTCCCTCAGGGAATGGACGGGTAGGATCCCCTGGGGGACTAACATGAAGGGGAAAGGAGTCCAGGAGAGCTGGCTGTATTTCAAGGAATCCCTGTTGAGGTTACAGGGACAAACCATCCCGATGTGTCGAAAGAATAGTAAATATGGTAGGCGACCAGCTTGGCTTAATGGTGAAATCCTAGCGGATCTTAAACATAAAAAAGAAGCTTACAAGAAGTGGAAGGTTGGACATATGACCAGGGAAGAGTATAAAAATATTGCTCGGGCATGTAGGAATGAAATCAGGAGGGCCAAATCGCACCTGGAGCTGCAGCTAGCAAGAGATGTCAAGAGTAACAAGAAGGGTTTCTTCAGGTATGTTGGCAACAAGAAGAAAGCCAAGGAAAGTATGGGCCCCTTACTGAATGAGGGAGGCAACCTAGCGACAGAGGATGTGGAAACAGCTAATGTACTCAATGCTTTTTTTGCCTCTGTCTTCACTAACAAGGTCAGCTCCCAGACTGCTGCACTGGGCATCACAGCATGGGGAGTAGATGGCCAGCCCTCTGTGGAGAAAGAGGTGGTTAGGGACTGTTTAGAAAAGCTGGACGTGCACAAGTCCATGGGGCCGGATGCGTTGCATCCGAGAGTGCTAAAGGAATTGGTGGCTGTGATTGCAGAGCCATTGGCCATTATCTTTGAAAACTCGTGGCGAACGGGGGAAGTCCCGGATGACTGGAAAAAGGTTAATGTAGTGCCAATCTTTAAAAAAGGGAAGAAGGAGGATCCTGGGAACTACAGGCCAGTCAGCCTCACCTCAGACCCTGGAAAAATCATGGAGCAGGTCCTCAAGGAATCAATCCTGAAGCACTTACATGAGAGGAAAGTGATCAGGAACAGTCAGCATGGATTCACCAAGGGAAGGTCATGCCTGACTAATCTAATCGCCTTCTATGATGAGATTACTGGTTCTGTGGATGAAGGGAAAGCAGTCGATGTATAGTTTCTTGACTTTAGCAAAGCTTTTGACACGGTCTCCCACAGTATTCTTGTCAGCAAGTTAAAGAAGTATGGGCTGGATGAATGCACTATAAGGTGGGTAGAAAGTTGGCTAGATTGTCGGGCTCAACGGGTACTGATCAATGGCTCCATGTCTAGTTGGCAGCCAGTGTCAAGTGGAGTGCCCCAGGGGTCGGTCCTGGGGCCGGTTTTGTTCAATATCTTCATAAATGATCTGGAGAATGGTGTGGATTGCACTCTCAGCAAATTTGCGGATGATACTAAACTGGGAGGAGTGGTAGATATGCTGGAGGGCAGGGATAGGATACAGAGGGACCTAGACAAATTGGAGGATTGGGCCAAAAGAAATCTGATGAGGTTCAATAAGGATAAGTGCAGGGTCCTGCACTTAGTACGGAAGAACCCCATGCACCGCTACAGACTAGAGACCGAATGGCTAGGCAGCAGTTCTGCGGAAAAGAACCTAGGGGTGACAGTGGACAAAAAGCTGGATATGAGTCAGCAGTGTGCCCTTGTTGCCAACAAGGCCAATGGCATTTTGGGATGTATAAGTAGGGGCATAGCGAGCAGATCGAGGGACGTGATCGTCCCCCCTCTATTCGACATTGGTGAGGCCTCATCTGGAGTACTGTGTCCAGTTTTGGGCCCCACACTACAAGAAGGATGTGGATAAATTGGAGAGAGTCCAGCGAAGGGCAACAAAAATGATTAGGGGTTTGGAACACATGACTTACGAGGAGAGGCTGAGGGAACTGGGATTGTTTAGTCTGCAGAAGAGAAGAATGAAGGGGGATTTGATAGCTGCTTTCAACTACCTGAGAGGTGGTTCCAGAGAGGATGGTTCTAGACTATTCTCAGTGGTAGAAGAGGACAGGACAAGGAGTAATGGTCTCAAGTTGCAGTGGGGGAGGTTTAGGTTGGATATTAGGAAAAACTTTTTCACTAGGAGGGTGGTGAAACACTGGAATGCGTTACCTAGGGAGGTGGTAGAATCTCCTTCGTTAGAAGTTTTTAAGGTCAGGCTTGAGAAAGCCCTGGCTGGGATGATTTAATTGTGGATTGGTCCTGCTTTGAGCAGGGGGTTGGACTAGATGACCTCCTGAGGTCCCTTCCAACCCTGATATTCTATGATTCTATGATTCTAAGATTTCATGGGAACATTTGGAAGAGTGCATGTGTGGGCATCCTAGTCAAATTCCAGTTCAGGAAACTAACTATACATTGCCTATTTAAAATTCCCTCCGTAGTTTCAACTGGATGTAATAGTATTATTCACTCCTTGCCCTAAATGATTTGTAATGTTGATCTGCGTTGTTAAAGAGCTGCTGAGTTTCACCACAGAGGTGTCTGCATTTCAGTGGAAGTGATCTGGAGTATGCAAAGTGTTTTGAGAAACTTTGGGAGAAAGACATCATGTAAATGTGATATTGCTATTATTTTTTCTTGATCAAAGTTATTTTTTTCCCTTCTTAGTTTTAATATTACATTCCTGTTTTAAATACTTTACTATTTACTTTGAGAGCCAACCAACTTCACTGTAGCCTGACACTGTAAAAAACAATTCTGTCTTTGATGAAACAGTTACATCAGACATCAAGCCAGGGGTAAATTAAACTGATAATTGCCCTACTTTAATTTTCTCTGAGTGGTGGCCTCCATTTGAGTAACCCTGCTGTCCTCCATTAGCTGCAATGCTGTGAATTTGATTTTTGGAAACGGCAATACAGAAGGTGGTAGAAATATAGGAAATGAGAAGATTTTATTATATGCAGATTTAATTTACTGTTTATTTGTGCAGTGTGTTTGTGTGAGTGTGTGTGAGAGAGAGTTTTGATATTATCACATTTATAATTTGGTATGTGTTTCTTGTAAAGGGGGAGATACGTACCCCAGAATCTCTACTAGTGATGCATGAACAATTGGCGTTTTAACTGAAATAAACACCAACAAATTCAGATACATCTCTGAGTCTGTGAAATCTCATGAGAACAAGCTCTCTTGTGAGATTTCTGTTGCGTTTCACTTCAGGTAGCCCAGAAAAGGACAAAAATAGCCCTTTCCATGACATTTTCGTACTTTCCCACAAAAATGAAAAAAAAATGACAAACAATTCCAACTTTTCAGAACTTAAAACAAATTATTGTTGTCATTTTATCTTCTCCAGCTTGTTCATTCCTCATATTCACTTCCAGACCATGTGGCCATACTAAAAAAACAAAACAAAACAAGACAGCAAATGTCAATCATGAGAACCCTAATTAGTTTTTGGTGTTTAAAAATACTCAAGGGAAGTTTGCAATGCAATATGAGTGGTGCTATGCAAGTTGTTAGTAAGATAAGTACTACAGTCCTGGATAAGGTCATCTACCATAGAAACAGAAGCCATAGTCTCAACTCCCAGAAGATAAATGTCAATCAGCAAGGACCCTTTACTTCTTTGCCCACGAAATAATCTAGGTCTCGGATTCATGTCAGCAGGGGTCTTTGGGATAAATATTGTGGCTGGATCTAAAAGAGGTCTGGATAACTTAATGGCAAATGATAACATTTGAAGCTCCACTAGAATTTGAAATAAGAATAAAGGTAAGCAAGTCTCACGCTTCAAGTTGTAGGCTAATTACATGCAGGAGACAGGAATGAATTTATCTCATCCATTGCATAACTAGGAATTTGCATTATGGGTTTTGCCTTATTTGGGAGGTGTGGTTTTGGGGTTTGGTTTTCCTTCCTCCTTAGAAGCAGGGACTGGCCTTGCCAGAGGCAGGATACTGAACTAGAGAGAACTGTGTTCTGACCCAGCATTGCAAATCTTGTTGACTATATTAAACAAGGAACTGATTGGAGCAGTCAAGTTTCCTTGAAAAAGCTGATGAAAGCCCCCTCTCTTTACTGATAAACAAGCAGAGATGGCTTATTTAACTGCCAATGCTTAGGACACATTTCACAGAATTAGCCATGGTACTTAGCACTAATACTTTATTTTTCCCCCTTAATTTTCATTCCTCGCCATCCAACTAATCTCATCTAGCCTAGGGACCTGAAGTCCCAACATTGCTCCCACACCTGTGACTCCAGCCTGGCAAGCTGCTGGTCCAACCACAATGTTACCGTTGATGCTAACCCAGCTGTGATGGAGCAGAGAGGCCCACACCTGCAGAGAAGGGGTTAAAGAAAGCTTATGGACCCAGCTAGCCCTGCCCCACTATACTTACAGCCAATGCCAAGCCTAGAGTGGGAATAAAATGAAAGAACCTGGCTCAGTTCAAGGCAGACTGGTGAGGAGGCAAGATGAAGCTCTGCCTCTCTGTGAACGGAGCTTTGCTGGTAGAAAAACAGGCCTGATATCCAGGACAGCCACTGGGAGAGAAGCTCTTAGCCCCCAAGTGAGACTGATGCTCAACTGACTGATGCTCAAGGAACTATTTAAAAGACTGGGGATGACCCAGTAGTGAGCTGACTTTATTTTTTGCTTGGGAACATTTTAGGGCTAAGCCCTCCACCCCACCACCCCCAAGGCGTTAAAACTGTAGCATCGCCCAGTGAACCCAGGGGGAAGAGACTTCCTCCATGCCTCTCAAGAAGACCTGCAGCCACATCAGGGTGCTGAGAAGGTCTATAAGGGGGCGCTACTCCAATCATGCCAGTACAACAGCCCTACAGTTTCTTCCTCCATCTATCAAGATAGTATTCACCAGCTTCAACGGCAGTGATAGAAGTGCAAGGATCTAAGAATATAAAGCTGTTCAGTGGGTGGTTAATGAATTCCCATATCAGTACTCTGAGCCTCTGTGATGGCTGAATGCAGCTGGGGATCTAAAATCCATCATCTTTAGCTACAGGGAGTCAATGAGTTATTTCTTGCACTGCTGCACTGAGCTATACACCTGGTGTAACCACTGGCAACAAAGCAGGGATTGTGGCTCAAAGGGTCAATGAGAAAATTTGATGAGGCATAATGCCAAGTGATGCTAGACATAAACAGGTTTCAGAGTAACAGCCGTGTTAGTCTGTATTCGCAAAAAGAAAAGGAGTACTTGTGGCACCTTAGAGACTAACCAATTTATTTGAGCATGAGCTTTCGTGAGCTACAGCTCACTTCATCGGATGCATACTGTGGAAACTGCAGAAGACATTATATACACAGAGACCATGAAACGATACCTCCTCCCACCCCACTCTCCCGCTGGTAATAGCTTATCTAAAGTGATCATCAAGTTGGGCCATTTCCAGCACAAATCCAGGTTTTCTCATCCTCCGCCCCCCCACACACAAACTCACTCCTGTAGTAGGTGACTTCTGGGTGACTACAAGATCTCTATCAAGCATTCTTACAACTACAATACCCACCTGCGGAAGTGAAGAAACAGATTGATAGAGCCAGAAGAGTTCCCAGAAGTCACCTACTACAGGACAGGCCTAACAAAGAAAATAACAGAACGCCACTAGCCGTCACCTTCAGCCCCCAACTAAAACCCCTCCAACGCATTATTAAGGATCTACAACCTATCCTGAAGGATGACCCAACACTCTCACAAATCTTGGGAGACAGGCCAGTCCCTGCCTACAGACAGCCCCCCAACCTGAAGCAAATACTCACCAACAACCACATACCACACAACAGAACCACTAACCCAGGAACCTATCCTTGCAACAAAGCCCGTTGCCAACTGTGCCCACATATCTATTCAGGGGACACCATCACAGGGCCTAATAACATCAGCCACACTATCAGAGGCTTGTTCACCTGCACATCCACCAATGTGATATATGCCATCATGTGCCAGCAATGCCCCTCTGCCATGTACATTGGTCAAACTGGACAATCTCTACGTAAAAGAATAAATAGACACAAATCAGATGTTAAGAATTATAACATTCATAAACCAGTCAGAGAACACTTCAATCTCTCTGGTCACGCAATCACAGACATGAAGGTCGCTATCTTACAACAAAAAAACTTCAAATCCAGACTCCAGCGAGAAACTGCTGAATTGGAATTCATTTGCAAATTGGATACTATTAATTTAGGCTTAAATAGAGACTGGGAGTGGCTAAGTCATTATGCAAGGTAGCCTATTTCCCCTTGTTTTTTTCAAATCCAGAAAACCTGGATTTGTGCTGGAAATGGCCCACCTTGATTATCATGCACATTGTAGGGAGAGTGGTCAGTTTGGATGAGCTATTACCAGAAGGAGAGTGAGTCTGTGTGTGTATGGGGGTGGGAGGGTGAGAAAACCTGGATTTGTGCTGGAAATGGCCCACCTTGATTATCATACACATTTTAAAGAGAGTGGTCACTTTGGATGGGCTATTACCAGCAGGAGAGTGAGTTTGTGGGGGGCGAGGGGCGGAGGGTGAGAAAACCTGTATTTGTGCTGGAAATGGCCCAACTTGATGATCACTTTAGATAAGCTATTACCAGCAGGAGAGTGGGGTGGGAGGAGGTATTGTTTCATGGTCTCTGTGTATATAATGTCTTCTGCAGTTTCCACAGTATGCATCCGATGAAGTGAGCTGTAGCTCACGAAAGCTCATGCTCAAATAAATTGGTTAGTCTCTAAGGTTCCACAAGTACTCCTTTTCTTTAGTCATAAACAGTCACACTGGGGCTGGGAGCGTCTTCATCCTAAACTTCAAAGCTTTAGCACTCAACTCGTACTCTCTTACTACCGAGACTTAACACCATTATCTTGCTATGCAAAAAGGATGGTAGATAAAAATAAATGAACTATTTCTATGATGAGCTAGTTCAGAGAAATTAAAAACTGAACTTTAACCATCTCTGCAAACTCAAAAACTTTGTTTCAAAAAAAGTTGATCAACTTTTTCTTTACAAGTTACTTTTCATTTTCCTGTTTTTCTGCTTTCTGCGGAAGAGCAGACACAGCATGAGTGTCCAAACTCCGGAGGTTTTTCAGACCCAAGAAGTCTGTGTAAGGTTTGGATAAGCCTCTGAGAACGTTAAGGGGCGGATCCTCAGCTGTCATAGCTCCACTGAACAAATGGAGATATGACAATTTACATCAGCTGAGGATCCCTTGACCCTTCGCTGCTCCTCATCACCGAGCCTGCAAACCTTTTGAGATTTGCCCAACAATAACAAAGTCTCTCATGGACATAAGGATGATACTGAAGCTATATCCCCCTATCATTTCACCTTGTCACTGCTTATCAAGCACAGCACGTTTATCCTATTGTCCTTCATATTTTTGGGTGCACGTTGTGGTTCCTTATCTCCTTGAACACGTACAGATATGTTCAAGCTACCTTTCCAGAAATATAGGCCTGTTCCAATTAAGGGCTGTGTTACATAAAATATGGCTTTGTTGCTGTTCAACACACTTTTCTAATATAGTCCTATGTATCTCAGTGACCTCCGTTCTCTTTTTGTATCAATTGAGGTTCTGCTATCCAGAAACATACAGGGGCCTTCAGGTGCCCCTAGAAACAAACCTAAGGCCTTTAGATCATGAGCTTTTAGTTGCAGTGTCCCTCACATCTGGTACTCTGTCCCCATTTGAGCTGAGAAGAATGTAAAGTACTATCTCCATTTTAAAGACCAGGTTTAGGATGCATTTGTTTTCTGTGTCTTGTCTAGTTGAATATAGGCTTCTGGATTCAGGGAGGATTGTCTTTTTATTGACAGATTATAAAATACTATAGCGCACACTGGGCCTAATTTATCCCTTGTATAATTCCATTGACTTCAATAGAGTTACGCCAGTGATGAATCTGGCCAAATGAGTTAAAGGACCAGTAAAGAAGCCAATTGTACTGTATATGTGTATGAAGTAACAGTGTGGAGAAATTCAGCCTGACAGAATGCACCACACAATGTGACATTCAGCAACGGTAAAAGGATTATGATTTTCCTGATTAAATGACTGTTATGCTTTTGGATAGACAATCACTCTCCTCAAATGTTCAATAAGAAAGTGAGAAAGACATTACCTACACAAGCTGTGCACCGGTTAGGGTCTTGTTCTTTGGCCACTAAGAGTGGAATTTAATTTCTGGAACAGTTTCTAACCTTATTTGTCAGACATTTCCTTCTTTCTTATGGATGCCAGCATCCCATATGTGTCCCAAACACAGAGAAACTGAGCCAAATTCAGCAGCAAGTCTGGGTCAAAATTTGTGTAACTTACACCATCTTCCTCCCCACTCAGAATGAAAATTATGACAACTCAGTCTCCTTTAAAGTCACATCTACTAATACATAATCTTCACTCCCCCTTACACATCTTCTCTCAGACACACTTATATACATCTGGAGTAACCTCCCTTGAAGTCACTCAGCCAAAATTTGTTCTCCATTAAACCGGCATAAATTCAGAAAAGCTCCATTAACAATGGAATTACTTTGGTTCACACCAGAATAAATGAGATCAGGATTCAGTTCAATAGCGTTATCTGGATTTACATTAGTTAATGTAACCGAAACCAGAGTTCCATGCCAAATCTGAATTGTAAGGCTACGCCTACACCTGAAGCTATGAGTGTGATTCCCAGCTCGCACAGACATACTCGTGGGTAGCTCTCATTTTTGGCTAGCGTGCTAAAAATAGTAGCGTGGGGGTAGCGTGGGAAGTGGCAATCAGGAGCTGTGCCAAGTACAAACCCACCTGAACCTTGTGCATAATGTACTATGCACTGCTAGCTGTACCTCCACTCACCACTACCCATACTACCATGCCTACACTACTATTTGTAGCATGCTAGTTTAATGAAAGCTAGCGCAAGTGTTTTTGTGCAAGGCAGGAATCACACCTCTAGCTCACAGTGTAGACGTAGTTGCAAGGAGGGGTGTGGAAGGGAATCAGACTTGGTTAAATGTACACACCAGGCACCTGTGAGAATGAAGAGCTGCAGAAAAAGCAACTAACAAGAGGGTGTCAGTGGAAGTAAATCACACCCACTTTTATATCCTCTGAATTTGGCCCGCTTTGCACAAGACATGGTTCAACACTGGAAACAAGCAACTGCAGAGCTCTGGGACAAAACCACGGCTGATGCAAGAGTGAGGAAGGCCAAAGTATCTCATGTCTGAAGTGACTTTGAACACACAAGCTGTATAAAGAAAAGGAGTACTTGTGGCACCTTAGAGACTAACAAATTTATTAGAGCATAAACTTTCGTGAGCAACAGCTCACTTCATCGGATGCATACAGAGGAAAATATATGGGGAGATTTTATATACACAGAGAACATAAAACAATGGGTGTTACTATACAGACTGTAACAAGAGTGATGAGGAAAGGTGAGCTATTACTAGCAGGAGAGCGGGGTGAGGGAGAACCTTTTGTAGTGATAATCAAGGTGGGCCATTTCCAGCAGTTGACAAGAACAGTAGGAGGGGAAATAAACAAGGGGAAATAGTTTTACTTTGTGTAATGACCCATCCACTCCCAGTCTTTATTCAAGCGTAAGTTAATTGTATCCAGTTCGCAAATTAATTCCAATTCAGCTGTATATAAGTGCAAAATGTGAATTACTATCATCTCTATGGTATAAACACCCTATCTTAAACATACCGGCTCTGCATAGATCTCAGAAAACACCTACTTCATCACATCCCCTCTTCAGCGCTCCTGCCCCCATCCCCAACTCTTATCTCTGCTGAGATTGCATGTTTAGGCTGGACGCTGCCCTGAGTGTCCCCAGCAGGCTCTCTCCACACAAGTGACTAATGAGCTGTTAAAGCTCCTCAGCCTAGGAAATCCAAACAGGCCTTTGTCACTTGGAACAAGCTATGGTAGGGAAATTGTTTTCCAAACACTAATGCACTGAAAATAGAAGAAAACCAAATTCAACCCAATGGATACACCTCAGCCCTATTCTCTCCCTCTCAGCCTCCATTTATCCAGGTCCCCTCCAAGCCAGAGAAGACTGCCTTTTTCTCACTTTCCTCATGGTTAGTTCTTGAGATCCAAAATAATTCTAGGTCAAACCCTGCAGCCTTCAGCTATGATCGGACAATGAGTGGCACTGATGACTCTCAACTCCCACTGGATTGACCTCATTCAGGCAGTGTTGCTTTTGAAGTCACTGGGAGTTTTTCCTTAGTAAGGATTTGAGGATTGGGCCTAGAGTTTTTCTTCTCCAAACCTATTCCAGGTCTACCCAAGAATTCAGAGGTGGGCCAATCTTACCACCTCATAACCACACTCAGCATAAACCAGAGGTGAGCTGATGGTTTACAACAAACATCCAAATGAAAGACAACAGTATAAAACATCAGTGCACAGAGTGAGTGACGTATCTCTTGGTAGTCATCAGGAGGAGGATATCTATCATAACCCACAACTGTCCTGTTTCCCTCTATTCACTCTGTGAGATATTTTGCATGGTGTAAATTAGGAAATGACAGCTGTTGCAGACTAAGGAGAATGAATATGTAGAAACATCTGACCATAGCTTAAGCCTGCAGTCTTCTAGAACTCTACCTGTTACAAGAGATTCCTCACAACTCTGAGAGCACCACCCGCACACCTATGCCACGCAAACCTCATGATAGCAGAAAACACCTCCTTATTACACTTCACCTCCAGGAGGTGCCAGTAGTTTTGTGTATATAAACACCTCATGCTTCATACACCACATGGATCAACATGATACATGGGCTGGTAGCTCATGTCTCACTGAAATCAGGTGGGAAAGAGTTACAGGGGTTATAAATTCTAGTCATAGGAAACAGATGCCTCAGCACACAAATCTCCACAGTGTCTAAAAGACTCATAATGGAAAAAATTAATCCAAGCAGATTCACTGTAAATTATATACAGACACGATTAATAGGATAACTTCCACACACACACCCCTCCAGTATCTGGAAAGTAAAATGAGATAATAAATGCCCTGCAACTTCTCTCTGTTGCCTGCCATGGGTGAAAGAACAAAAGACACCAGAAAGTGTCCACTAACATAATTAAGTAGGAGTCATCTTGGCAATTTCTAAAATGGTACCTGTCATTTGTTATCCATAGCTCACAATATGAAGGTCAGGTGTCATCTTACTCACCATCTTAGACACCACTGAGACTAAATATCGTCACTGCTAATCACCAGGAAATGGTTGCTGTCAACTCTTGTTACCACCAGCCAGAAATCTGAGACAGTCTGGTGGAGCAAGAGTAGTTAACCAGACAGTCTGGTGGAGCAAGAGTAGCTAACGGACAACTTTTGAACACAAAATGGAGATGATCTATAGCAGCGTTTCTCAAATGTGGCAGTATGGCTGCATGCGGACACCAGGGGGGTTTCCTGCGACCAGGACAGCCTTTTGGGCAGAGATGGGGGAGGGAGCAAAGGAACGGTGCGTCGCTGCAGTGCCCAGGGACTCCGGGGAAGGGCTTCAGCACCCCTTCCCATCTTTAGCTGCGGGACTCCAGGAGTGGGCTTCAGCCTGGGATGCAAGGCCACAAAAGGGAGCTTGAGGCAATGGTGTGGGAGGGGAAGCAGTGGAGTACAGGGGGGCAATGGGGAGCCTTAAGGAGTGTGTGGGGCGGGGAGGCAGTGGGGGCCCAGGGGATCTGTGAGGGATTGGGGGAGGCAGTGGGGCTAGGGGCTCCAAAATACAACTGTACATTAATTGTATTATTGAGTCTGCAAAAAAAAACCCAACCCTTCATCAATCAATTACAATGATTTAGACATGTATATGTGCATATTTATTTGTGTTTCCTAAAGTTAATTAAGTATTTTAGGAAAATTTGTCAGAATGGCCACCAGCAAGAGTTGGTGGCCGCACTCTGAGGCCACCAAAATTGTGTTGTGAGAAACCCAGATCTACAACATCCAAACACAGGGAAATGAGGATGCAGGACCCTCCCAGTGACCATCCACAGCTTGGGAATTTTGAAATATTTTGTTGCTGAAAACAGCCAAATCATTAATTATTAAAATTGTAAATGTCATCATTATATCACTTACCATCCCCCTTGTTTGTTTGTTGTTCCTTCTTTCTCTTTCTTTTCTTCCTACTTTCCACTTTTCCTTCTAGAATTCTTCTCTCTAGTGATCTGGCCATTCTTCCCCCTCTTTTTACCATTGGCTTAATCGCTCTATTCTAGTTCCCCATCTCTATCCTAATCTCTTCCCACCATTATTTTTTTCTCCTCCATTTTTATCCCCCTTTGCTCCTCCCTGTCTTTTTCTCCCTGGCTCATATCTCTTGTGATCAGGAAGAATACATGTCCTACTTATCCTCTCAGTGGAGGTAATGGCAGACTTTTGGAAGGTGAGTGGGTCTCACTGTGTCTTTGCAGGTGTTATCTACCAAATACAGGGGAGTTGATCGCAGTGCAATAGTTTTCAGCAAGTTGGAAGAGATCTTTGTTCAAGAAAAGCAACCAGAAATTCAGGGAGCCATACATGGCCCCATCTCATAAGTGTCTCTTGTTTCAAGTGGCAACCATCATTTTAGATAGCAATTTATCTCCAACAGGACCCAAACCTGCTGTTAACTCATTGTTATGATTGTGACTAATTTACATAAGAAATGCTGAATCATCAAACTGAGATAACACAAAATATTATGGATGCTCAATGAACCAGTAACCATATCATTTCAATCTTTCTGCTCTATTTTTTTTGTGTCCGTTGATATGAGTCTCTCTCTCAGACTGGGTTCCCCATTAGGGCCTTGGCAGGGTCAGAGGTACATATCAGGAGACAGGGTACCTAGATGAGAATAGCAGTGCCCTCCTCCCCTTCTTGAATAGCTTACACAAATACTCTTACTCCGTAATGACCAAAACACAACAGGAGATATTAAATCTGTACTAGCCCTGCATTTGCTGCTTGTGAGCATCCTAAGGCACACATGGGCCTAACTACCCAGAAACAATGCCTGCAGCATTTTTATTGCAAACATCAATCACAGTTAATAACTTCAATTATACAAAGCCAAAGTGTCCAAAACCAGCTGAACGGTCCCAGTTCTCACAGAGAGCAGAGCGATCAAAACACATTTAGAGTATAGAGGACAAGCTTTAAATATTACTAGCAAAAAAGAAAAAAAAATCGAATATCTTGGAAGTAAACAATTCTTTATTAATGGACTCTTATTTCACAAAGATCTTTTCTGATTTGCTTCAATAATCCCAGCAAAGTTCTGTCCTGGTATAAAATCACACATGTAAAAAGTTCAGGTAGATTGATTGATTACTTTTGACATAATTAAGAGCTGAACGATAAATACCAAAAGCAAGGTAGAAATCACAAGTGTGTTCATGATTTATCTAGAAACCCCATTATAGCCAGATTGATCACAAAGAAATACTGCACTGAGCACAGTTCTTTACCATCATTAGTAACTACTGAACTGGAAGCAGACAGTTGCTCTGGGTTCCAAATGTAAGCTGCCAGCCTTTTGTTCCTTCGATCATGAGTGAACGTCACAGTAATAAGTTGCCAGCATTTTGTTCTGTGTTTGCACAGCACCTAGCACAATGGGTTCCTGGTCCATGACCAGGTTTCCTAGGTGCTACGATAATCAAATAATAATCATCTCTCTCGTATCAATAGACTGGAGAGGACAGTAAATGAACACATATAATCACTGTGGCATAAGACCACATGCTACATGATTTATCGAGTCATGGTTGGAGTTTAGCCCTGGAAATATATCCCCAAAATCTTTACCAGACAAAAGAAAATACTTGTATGAGAATATGTTGGTGTTAATTACTATTACACTCATTCCCCTTATAAACACTTCAGCAATTTATGGGCAATATTAGATTGCCCAATCTCGTTTGCTTTCTAAACAAATGATCCAAAAGTAAAGAGAAACCCAAAGTTATCACTGACAATCTCTCTCCTTTTACACTTGGCCAATTATGTTCTCATTATACGCCTGGCATTTTGTTTATATCTATTTCACAGACTCACTGTATTGTTAGGATTGGGGGATCCATTTTCACTTGATCAGTGGCTCACAATCACTTTTCCTAATAGCAGTATTGGTGGATAGCACTTTAGGTTCCAACCCCTGACTCAGGAAAACTCCATAAAATTCTGAGTGCCTCCTATAAGAAACTGAACATCTTCAACTCCCTTAATAGTCAATGGCAGTGTAAGATGCTCAACACTTTACAATATTGGTGCCTTTATGCTGGGCCGTAGCAAGCCTCCTGTTCAGCTATGTTCCCTCTAAACTGCCATCAAGCTTGAATGGCTTCAAATCCCATTCTCAGTGTTAAAAACAACCAAATCCCTGTTGTGAGTTAGAGCAGAAACTGCTGAACAGGAGGTGGCCTAGACTGGTACTTCCAACTTCTTAGGCTGCAAACCTATTACCTAAAAAATCTGGAAAGCTCCTATTTAGTCTCCCCTCCTGCTCTGCTCACAGGGCTCCATTTTCTTCCTCATCTCAAAGTTTTCCAGTGATTTGCTTTTGATTCTAACATCTCTATCAGAAGTTGGGCCTATGTCCTTCCCAGTCACATTATTAAAATTTATTTCTGTGACTGAAATCAAATTTTTATAATCCCAAATTATATCCATTGAGCCAGATCCTCAGCAAGTGTGGAACAGCATTGCTCCATTGATGTGAATGGAATTATGCTCATCGACACCAGCTGAGAATCTGGCCTGGCATTTAAGTTTCTTTTATTGCTACCCAGTGAGAACACTGTATCTTCTTTGTAATGTATAATAAAAAAAGGGGATGAGGTAAAGGGAACCATACTCTCCATCATTTCCAGGCTTTTGCACAGGGCAGGGTGGGTTAACATTGCCATAAAATAGTCCTAATGTAAGTGTAAATCACACTCCCATTGTATTCCATGGGAGTTCTGTCACAAACCTCAGTGGGACCAAGTGTATCACACTTAGCTAAATAAACTGGACCCTGAAGGAATGCCTGGGGAGGTTAAACTCAATGTGTGCTGAAGACATAGAAAGTGAAGAATCTACATGACACATGCTGTTTTACATTATTAGTCTTTTGATTCATTATCTAAGTTCATTCCTTCCCATTTTCTTCTCATTCTATTTATTCATCTCTGAACTCTCTCAATTTCCTCTGTATATTCTATCAATAGGATAGTACCCAAATCTATAAATAGACTTCCCCAGATATTGTCTAACCAGCATTGTGTCAAGAGGAAGCATTACCTCCCTGATCCCATGAGTGATCCCATTAATCATACATCTAATGATTACACCTTCCTTTTCCGAAGCAACACTCATCTTTAACTCTTCAGGAACACCCATCACATATATCCACATTACTGATGCACGCAAAAGTGAAACCCAGGTCTGGCATAGACATGGGTGTGTACTCACTATGTGAAGCTGCAGAAAGTCGCCGAGCCCAGGAGCACTGTCGATTCGAACCAGGATGCCATCCTTCACAGTTGTGCTGAAGCCTACAGCAAGACGATCTGTCCTTGTGCTGGGTCTGTCATTTGCTGGCCAGGTATACAGGATGAGGCCTCCACTCTTCCCAAAGATATATGTGGCACCAGCTGCAAAATGAAAAACAAAGAGGGAGGTGTTCGTTCACTATGGTTTTTGCCGTGTGTGGTAACGCTGTAATGGCCGCAGAGAGGAATATATCCAAATACAAGCATTTCATTAGCACAAGTGATGAAATCTAAGGCCTGTGAGGCTATTGTCACCCTCAATTAAAGACACAGGAAAACTGAAATAATACAGAGCAGATGTTAGTTAAAGAGATATACTCTACATTCCACTGGGTACTAGCAGAAGACTGAGAATGCACTGTCTCCAAAAACCTTTATGCATTGTGACAAACAATGTAGTGAGCCTTCCTAAACACTAGCATTAATTCCACATCTCATCCAAGGAAGTCACAAGATGGGGAATTATATCCCTCTCCCACCATATACACAAGGACTCTTCCTCCCAGAGAATGGCATAGTCTTTTCAGCGGAACAATGGCTCTGAATTGCTGGATGCCTTTCCTGATTGAAGGGGATGTGAAAGCAGAACGGCTTTCTAGTACACAAAATACACCCACTCTTTCCCCCTCCCATTAATGTAGCACTGTTATCTTTCAGTAAAACAAGATGCAAAATAAAACAACAAGAACTTTAAAAAGTTTGCCATTCAGATAATTATGGCTTCTATGCCAGTAGTAATACTTTCAGAGATCCTTTTAAATGAACATTTATGCTATTCACAACACCCTAGTGTATCCACACAGTATTAACAAGGGAACCACAAATAGATAAATGCTGCTTCCTTTTAGGAAGGAATAAATCACCAATGACAGATACTGTACACATCCTGCTAAAGTGTAATAGTATCCAAATCAAGACAAGCAGCATCTGCAATAAAGACAGCTACAGAGTTTATCAAGAGCCTGTGAGTTCATTATCGTTAACACAAGCCTGGGCAATGCCAAGTAATGCACTGCTTTTAAAAAACAGACACCACTTCACAAACTTGGTATTCAGCCTCACTTGGAGATCCACAGCTAATGTCCAGAGGAAGAGGTGTGCTATTAGGATCAATTTTACATACAAGGTCGGAGACCCAGACAGGCTAAGGACCAGATTCTCAGACTTGCCCCGTTCCAGGTTTTTAAAAGAGCTCATCACACTGGTCCCTGAGCTCTTTAGAAAATATGGCCCTAAAGATCACAATGGGAGATGTTTCAGAGTAGCAGCTGTGTTAGTCTATATTCGCAAAAAGAAAAGGAGTACTTGTGGCACCTTAGAGACTAACAAATTTATTTGAGCATAAGCTTTCGTAAGCTTCAGCTCACTTCATCAGATGCATTCAATGGAAAATACAGTGGGGAGATTTATATACATAGAGAATCTGTGGTAAGGTTGGGAACAACACATGCAGGAGGCCCAATTTGTCAACCATTGAGCTACACCCAAGTCTATAATGCACTTTTCCTAAGGGTCACAATGAACTATGCAATACTAAATGCAGCCAATTGGATTCCACCAACAGCAGCAGGCATGAGATATCAATGGGAAGCAGAGGAGGACTGGGTGAATATACTTCAGATCATAGTTTACCTAGGGGAGGCTACAAGGTCATTTATTTTTTATCAGGAACACCCGCAATTAAACAAACAATCTCAAAGTGAATTAAGTACAGTTGGATATTGCTTGGGTCATTTGGTACCAAAACTGGGTCACACATGAGTCTGGCTGCAAAGCCACAACTCCATTGAGGCTCTTTGTTTTATGTAAGTAAGTAGAAATAAAAACAATAAACTTCATCCTTATGTAGGGCTTTTTCTCTAGAGAGCTCAATATGCATCGCAAAAGAACGTAAGTGTTGTTATCTCCATTTCACAGATGGGGTAACTGAGGCACACAGAAGGAAAGTGACTTGCCCAAGGCCAAGTCAGTGACAGAACCAGAATCAGAATCAGAACTCAAGTCCCCTGACTCCTAGTCCTGTGCATACCCACTGGATCATACTCTCAGTAAATGTAAATAAACTTGTATGACATTTCATTCATAACCCAGAACTAAGACAGAGAGCACACTGACAGAGCAGAGCTGTGAGCATGTATTAGTCCAATTTCAGAAATGGTGACTCTTCAGACAGAGACCAAGCGCCCAATTCTTACCTTCTAACTGAATCTCTACCTTCAGCTGTGGAGTGTAATGGTAGGTGCGTGACTACTGCAGAGTGTAAACTGTTTGTTTATCATCCATTCTTACAAGTACACTTAAAGCCTTTTCATACTAATTAGAGGTGTTTGTGTAATGAATTATCCACAGCTTCTCTCCATGTACGGATAATTCACACAGCCCACAATAAGTGCATAAACTACAAATATCTTTCCTCTTTAGTTTATTAGCTAGTTCTAAATGTTTTATATATTATATTACACTGGCTCACAGAATAACACAAGAAAAATCAACATCTGAGTTTGAGTGTACTGAGTTTTTCTGATCACTTCTCGCTCTGTAGACCAAACCCTCATTTCCAAAAGTTGTTCCCACATGTGTTCGTGTGCTTGGCCTTCACTCCTAATTCTGATCACTGGGACTTTCAGTTGCAAGGATCAGAGTGGAAGGAATGTCTTCGCTATATCCAAAGGCAGATGAGATCGCCTCACTTTTCTGAGTGCCATTTGGCTGCAGGTAGAGCATGTCAGAACTCCTGCAAGTGTCAATTACAGCCAATTATAACTGTATAGGCCGGTGACGGCACTCAACTGCCTAGCAAAGCTCATACTCTCCTCGCAGGACAGAGATTTGCTTCTAGGCCTGACTTCAGGAAGCTCAGTTTCATGCCTCTGTGCACAGTAATCATTCAGCTGTAACAATCAGAAGAGCAGGCGACCTAAACTGATCCTTATAACAGAAACCTACTGTACTGCAACTGTTCAGTACACGATCCAGAATTATCTGCAGAATGATAGGCAGTCCAGTTTGCTGACTTCTGTGTAACTTTTCCTACCTGAAATATAATTTAAAAAAAAATGAATGCATGTATATACTTTCACTTACAATTGAACATGTAAACATGCCCCAGTGATAATTATGACATGAAAAATCCTAAATAGTGTAGCACTAATCATTTGCTACAAAATTTGAATAAAGTAATCACTCCAAACAGAAATCATAAGATGCAAACATTAAAAGAGAATATTAGATGGAGGAGGAAGAACACAAAGAGAAAAAAAAGAGATATACAGTTTATGCTACACGGTAATCATGTTAAAAATAATGCCTGACTCATTTATGTGTCTTTATATATTACACATACAAAACGTGTTATAAGAACATTAAAGTTCCAAATTGAGCACTCAAAAGTTAGGAAATGCCAGAATTAAGGTTGCCTGGCTAACCTTAACTTGGCCCTCCTGTGCATATGCATTATGATCAGATCTTCAATTACATGATCACATACTATTTTTTTTTCCATAGGACCCCTGCTTTCTGCACTGCATAGGATACATGGTGATCACTTAATGAGAAGCTATTCAATATTTTGTTTTATCCTCATCGTTCAATGTGTGTGTCCCTAAGCCTTATTTAGTGCACACTATTCAAATCCTGCTCTGAAGATAGAATTATTCATTTCCTCTTTGGCTTTTCTTGAGAGCTTCACAAACATTCATTAATTTATCATCATAAAACCCCTGTGAGATGAGGCAGTGGTAATATCCCTATTTTACAAATGGGGAACTAAGTCACAGAGACTAAGGTCAGAAGTTTCCAATAATTTTGGGTGCTCAATTTGAGACCCCAGGGCCTAATTTTCAGAGTACTTAGCATTATAGAAAACTTGATATGATAAAAACACAGTTTCTGTTGACTTCAGCTGCAGTTCTGAGTGCTCAGCACCTAGTAAATAAGGAACACACGATTATTGACCGTCTGTGTAAGTGACTTGCCTAGTATCACATGGGAACTCTGGAAAAGGCAGGGATAGAATCCACTGCTTCAGGGGAGTGTTCAACTGCCGTAACCAAGAAGTCCTCATGTCTCTATTCTTTTAAACGTAGGTGTTTTGTTTTTTTTTAAAAAAAAAACAACAAATTCCATCATGTGGCATCATATTGATAACCACATGCTTCATCAGCAGGGATGGAACATTTAGCTCCACTGCACAGGCCTCTGCCATTTGAGGTAATAGACTAACTGATAATAATAATAGTAGAATGCCATCCTCTATGAGGACCAGCACCAGAGAGGGATGAGACACGGTTCGTCAGTGGGTTTCACAGCTATTTGCTGATAGCAGATGAATAGTGAGACTCAGGAATTCTGGGTTCCATTCTATGCTCCCAAAAGGCAGGGGCTCTAGGGAGCACAGACTCTTCTGCCTGTTCCCCACCAAGCTTGACTCATTCTCCACTGTCTTCTCCAAACTGTGCCTGTCCCAGCCTGTCTCTTCCCCACCCCGTTAACTTCTTGCTTAAACAGTCCAAGTCCCTACCTCCAACTGTTTGTCCCCAGTTCCTTGGCAGTCCCAGTTCCTCACTCCCAACTGTCCAATCTGTGTCTCCCCTCCCACCAGCCCCACTGGTTCCCAGTCCTAGTCTCCCACCCTGGACTCCTCATCTAATCTCAGTCTTGGATAATGGAGTGGCACATATGCTTATAAAATTGTGAATGACACTGAGCTTGGAGAGATTGCAAGTAATTTAGAGGACAGGATTAGAATTCAAAATGACCTTGACAAATTGGAGAATTGGTCTGAAATCCACAAGATAAAGTTCTATAAAGATAAATGCAAATTACTACACTTAGGAAGGAAAAACACACAGCTACAAAATGGTGAAAACTGGTTAGGCAGTAGCGCTGCTGAAAAGGATCTGGCGGTCATAGTGGATCACAAATTGAATATGAGCCAGCAGTTGCAAAAAAGGCTAATATTATTCTGGGATGAAATGACAGGAGCATCGCGTGTAAAACACAGGAGATCTAGAATACTGTGTCTGTTTCTGGGTGCCACACTTTAATGAAGATGTGGACAAATTGGAGAGAGTCCACAAAAGAGCAACAAAAATGATAAAAGGTTTAGAAAACCAGACCTCTGAGGAAAGGTTAAAAGAACTGGATATGTTTAGTCTTGAGAAAATAAGACTGGGGAGGGGGCTGAGGACCTGATAACAGTCTTCATATACGTTACAGGCTGTTATAAAGAGGACAGCAATCAATTGTTCTCCATGTACTTAAGGTAGGGCTGAAGCCCTTGGGGTACATCTTTGGCCCCCATGGCTGGGGCAGTGGAGTTCAGCAGGCTCAGTCTTCAGTCCCCGCTCCTGGGGTCTTGTAGTAATTTTTGTTGTCAGAAGGGGGTCACGGTGCAATGACATTTGAGAACCCCTGCATTATGCTACTAGTGGAGGTACAATATGCTGCAAATATTCACTGGTATGTATATCTGCATTATATTGGAGTGGAAAAAGATTTTTAGCAGGAAAATTACAAGGGACGTGGGATATAAACTCTTACAATAAACTCAGACGATACTTTTGGCATTTAAATTTAATACAGCAGGATCTCCGTCCATGGTCTGGACCCCTTAGTCATCATGCTTAAAGCTCCTGTTCATTCTGGTAATCCAGCACAGACTGTGAAGAATATAAATCTAAAGATAATATTTTCTACCTGAAATAACATGCAAGACATATGGCATGCTCCTTCCCCTCAATTCATTATCATGCCTTTGTTCTCTTGCAAGAAATCTTAGGTAAATATAGATGATACTGTGTTATTTTTATACAATTTTCTATGAGGATTGAGAAATTATTTTAAAAAATTGCTTAATAAGGAGAAAAACGGATGTCCACGAAGGCCGGCTATTTCTGAAATTGGAGACTTGAAAGTTCCCAGGCAGCATAACTTTATTATACTTTTCCTAGCTAGATTTTTTATTTCATGGATACATACAGTCCCATTATGCACCTTCTGCTGAGCCCAGTAGTTCTGATAAGTCGCTTCACGGTGTGCTTAGTATGCTGGTGCTGAGATACTATTATGTTTATTAATAATAGTAACCATGTAAATTTTCTGCTTGCTAGCAAGAAGCTATCAGTTCAACTAAAGGAAAATTTGCTATGATGGCATTTTGGTCATTTTTCTTGGTGAGATTTGCACGTTACCAAGAAGCTGAAATTATTTAGCTTATTCCCTGTAACAAGACTATTGTAAGGATGGAATCACTAATACATCACAAACAATTAAGTGAATTTAGCTGTGTGAAGCAGGACCCAATTCAAATAATGCAGATGACCTTGGCAACAATTGTACCAAGTAGCCTTGTACAGTGGCAATTAAATAACACAGACCTAAGAGCTTACCAGGGTGGTTAGTGCTTTCAGAAAATCTTATTAAAATAAGATTAAAGGTCTGACAAACTCACAAAGGCAGGGAAATGCAGATATAAGGCTGCCACCTATCTCACTATACCTAAGTTCTGCATACACTCTTCTATCACTAGTAAGGGTTCTAACAAGAGAGTGTAAATTGGAGCAATTGGTAAAATTGAGCAAAGAAAATCATAGGCTGAATATCAAGAGAAACTGATCAAGAGACAAGGTTTGTCTCCAATAGGATGTACAGGAAATGTCACTGCTTTCCAGAGTCATTTAAAAACAGGTTACTGAGAACGCACTGCAGAGAACATTTCTGCCTCAGCCGTGGGGATGGACAAGATAAACAGACAGAGCTGTTCTAACCCAAACTTCAACTGGCCAAATATTAGTCCTCACTCAGGCAAAGCTCTCATTGAAAGGAATAAATCAAACTGAGTGTAAACTGAGTGAGGACTGGCTTTTCTGAACAATTCTCAGTGCTTCAGAACAAAGGGTGACACTCTATAGCACGTGCAGTTCAACCACTCATTAAACTAACCACTGATTAGTTTAATCTCAGCTCTGCCACGGAGGGGTGGCAGAGCTGCTCCTCTTTTGCAGGTTCATGGCTTGGCTTTGAGCAAAACCTCAAATACTAAATTGCCAACAGGTGTTCAGAGCCACTGTCTCAAGAGAGGACACTGGGCTAGAGGGACCATTGCTCTCACCCAGAATGGCCATTCTTATGTTCTTACTCTTCAAAGGTCACTGCAGGCAATCCCCATCACTTCAGCACAAATCCAGAGCTAATGAACAAATTAACAGAGTAAGTTAATTTTGTTAATTTAGAAGTAAACCAATGAATGAACTAACTGAGAGTCCCTTACTGGAACCATCATTGAGATCCAGAAACAATCCACTCCCAGCCCGCAAGCTTGCCCAACAGCTGGAATTTGAAAAAAATAACGTTCCATGGTAGCTCCTAGCAACTAACCAGGCCTTTACAGAGTCCTTAGCTGTTACATCACTGTCTCATGTTCAACCACATGTTGTACTTCCCTTGCAACCCCATACATTAAACAATGTTAACAGAACACATTACGTAACATTCTCCCCAGTAGCATTACATTACTGGAACAAATGTTCATTAGCTGAGTATAACTGAAAACTATGACATTGTTTCTAGCAGCTTCTGAATGATGCTTTCCAAAGTTAAACCTTCTGGGGGCATCAAAGGTGCCACACATGCTCTCCTAGCAAGAGATGTGCTCCCAACCAATCTTCCCTGAGTAGAAATTAAAAGATCTAATGAAGGACAGCTTGTCTTGGAGGAGACATGACAAAACTGTATGAAGGGCATCAACACCAAAAATAGAAAGGAATCATTTGGGATGGTACATGGGTATATAAGTAGGAGAACAGGATGAAATTAGAAAAAGAAAAATTCCGGTTGGAAATCAGGAGAAACTCCTTGTTAGGGTGACCAATAAGGCTGTGGAATAGTCTGCAAATGGATGTAGTGGAATCCCTGTCATTTGGGCCTGATTAAAGTAGATTGACCAAAACACTAGAAAATCTGATGGGGAACATGGTATCACAGATCTTTTCCATTTCTAGATTCTGCTGCATGATTTTATAATTCCTACTGTCCATGTTGAACCTGCCATAGTGGTATTGCATACAAGTTCTTTGTCTAACTAACATATCAGCTATGTGATGGCATCTCTAGTTTTGAAATAAGTATTTAACAGAGCAATCCCCAGTGGGAGCTATGTATCAGACAAATAATGTGTGGCTCAAAGTCTGTCTGTGATGAACATTCATTTCATTATGGAGGGAGTCACTGTCAAGTGAATCTCACAGTTTTACAAACCATTGTAATATACATAATAGAAAGAGATAGCAAGTTACTGTCATTATAAATAAAAAACCAAGGGAAAATAACATAAAACACAACCAAAGAGAAGGGAGGGCTATGATTCAAATTACAAAACTGGTGGGCAGTTTAACGTTCAAGAAAAAGAGAAATTAATAGCAACCAGCACAGGGTTAGTGCAGATGGGCACTGCACCAGCTTCAGCCAGACCCACCCCCTTCATGTCTCCCAGTGCACTGTGGTCTTTATTTTGGCCACTCATGCTTGCCCAGTTACAAACTTCCATTTAATTCACCTCAGTCTTTAACTGCAACAGCCCTGTTATCCCAGTCTTTATCCTTTTCTCTTCTCCTCTTGCAGAGGCTGCTGATCTTACCATGCCAGACCAGAAGGTTATTTTGTGATGTGTACAAATGGAGACTAAGAAAAGGGTGGGAGAGACCTCCAAAATCATTCTAACTTGGGACCTAAACAGGATTTGAACCCAGGACTCTGGTAGAGAAAGAAACAATGACCTAACCCACTATACCACCACAAACTACCCCTGTAACCCACCTTTAACCATATTATGCCCAATGCATATTGGCACCTGTGGTATGCAGGATCATTCACTGTCTGGCAAAAGTGGGTTGACTAGGGATGGTCATTTTACCCTTATGAAGAATTAATTTGCTGAGGGTTAATCCAGACTTCCAGCATTATTTTACTGCAACTTTTTCACCTTCACATTATTCCTTATATTTTAAGTTGACCAATGCATTACAGAGCTGGGAGTTGAAACTGGGTTCTGTGTCTGGCTCTCCCACTGTCTGACGCAAAGCCCAACGCTTAATTTCTCTGTGCCTTTCACCCCTATCTAAAATGGATCTATTAATACTTATCTGCCTCAGAGGAATTAGAAAAAGGGGTTGAAAATGGCTATAGACGTATCATCAATTGTCTGGTTCATTTGACCCATTCTATCACAGGATTCTTCCAAGGAGAAAATGAAGAAAGGCATTGTACCATATGTAAGATGATTGATAGGGTGTCTTTTTCCTCTTATGTATCTGGAGCTTTAAATTGTCTGAGATGGAAGAAATGTAAAGCCCTAAGAAAATGCAAAGCTTCCAGGGCAAAAGTGTAATCCTTGGAAAGCAACGCTTCCCTGCTTAAAAGAGTTCCCATGGACCAGCTGCTTTTCCTTCAAGATGCCTACTCTTCCCCAGACAAACCCTCTGAGACCTAATGCGAACACCACCATATCCTCATATCCTTCTATTTAAAAGGCAGACATTGTCTGACGTTAATTAAACTGAAATCCTTGCTCAGCTTTAACATTCGAGGGAGCTAGGGCTTCTTCTATGGCAAAAAAAAGGAAAAACACCACAACAATACAAGCCTGACACAAAATGGAAGCAACAACTCGGATCGTGCCTGTCTTCCTTGTTTCCTTTTTAAAATGACAGCAAATTAATACAAGTCACTTTCTTCCTGGTATGTGTGGCATTAGCCAACAATTGGATCAGACAATATGTTACTTCTTATTAGTTACACCATATTAAAAGATAGGTTTCAGAGTAGCAGCCGTGTTAGTCTGTATCCACAAAGAGAACAGGAGTACTTGTGGCACCTTAGAGACTAACAAATTTATTAGAGCATAAGCTTTCGTGGGCTACAGCCCACTTCATCGGATTCATAGAATGGAACATATAGTAAGATATATATATATATATATACACACATACAGATAAGTTGGAAGTTACCATACAAACTTATCTGTATCTATCTATCTTACTATAAGTTCCATTCTGTGCATCCAATGAAGTGGGCTGTAGCCCACGAAAGCTTATGCTCTAATAAATTTGTTAGTCTCTAAGGTGCCACAAGTACTCCTGTTCATATTAAAAGAGAGATTGGAAGGAGTGGGGGGAGAGAAGAAGGGAGTGCTCCTGGAATTGCCACGCAGTCCAAAATAATTTACACTCAAACTATGAATGACTCCAATTCCTAAGCACTGGGAAGTCTGACTTATATTCTCCTCAAGGAAAATTTGTTGCTGGGTACCTTGGGGTTACCCATCACCAGCACAGAAGAATCCTCGAGGTTAGCAGCTGCTTAAGTGGACCAAAGATAACCATGGATTTAACAGCCTCAGGGTGATAAATGTCAACTATGGACCCTTCGCACTGCAACAAAGAATCTGAACAGGGATCAGCTGGCTGAGGCATGGCTTCAATGTAAACACAGTGGCTCTGGAAATATAGGATCAAGTTTTGCTCTTGCTCACACAGGTACAAAGACATTGAAGGCAATGGGTCTGATTCTCCACTGCCAAAGGTTGGTCCTGGGCCAAAGGCTATCCACTGATTTATACAAAGGGACATGTGGCCCTCCTAATTTTTAATACAAAGCTCCACTTTGATCACAATAGAAGGTCTTTTGGTTTGAACTGGAGCATCACACGCTGCAGCTGTACTCTCTGTGGGACCACATCTCCATGTTAAAGAGAAGGCTGGGTGCAATCTGGACCATTTTGTGCTAACTAGATGCAGCCCAGAGTTTTCCTGCAAGCAGCCATTGTATCCCTTAGCAGGACAAAATTTGGGAGCCCATCTCATAGTCAAAATTAATATGGTGATGCAGGGGATAAAACCACACACACACCCAGAGGGACAATGAGCTGGGTGATGATTCCTTGGTTGAATTTGATGGAGATAAATTAAAATGTTTTTCAGCTGCATCCCACTGCCAAACAAGAGCTGAAATCTGAGTAGGATTTCTTTTTCGGGGTGACCTGCTTGATAAAGAGCACCCAGAGAGGATGTCCTTAGAGAAGCCCAGGAGACAGACTGCCAAAGTAGCAGAGCTCAGAGACTAGTGTTATCAGTCATCATCGTAACTGGATTCACAGCTCTGCTGTGAGGGACATTCACTCCCTGTGTGTACAGAAAGTTTATGGGATCTGAATGTTACTAGAACAACCTAGAAACAGGACAGGATGGAGGCCAGACTGCAGCCACCGATTTCGGTCCATTCAACATTCTCCCAAACAGTTGCTCTTTCTAATGTATATTTCCCCACTCTGGGACCAATCCTATAGATGCGCCACACCGTCAATTGTGGTGGGAGCCAGGAAGCACAGTGTCCCATAGGCCCAGACCTTTATATTTATCTATTTTTGTTGTTGTTGGAATATATTCAAGCCACATTCCCTAGTGCTGCCTTTGGGAGCACTTTAGTTTCTCCATATTAATTGCCCTCTGCATAACAATGTTTCCTTGAAGTCCCTTAGTGCTTAATCCATTCCTTAGCTCAATCTACGACCTTTTTGCTTTTCAAGCCTGGGTTATCTTCACTCATCGTTCTGTGGCCTCTCTCCTCTTTATATACCTCACTGAATTTGATATAGTTCACTCATACTCTCCTTAATCACAGACACTGGCAACAGAAAAGACCTACTGTACTGGAGCATCCGCCACTCCTCAGGCAAGAGTTGTTACTCTCATGGATCCTGCTCAAATTTTTCAGACTTGGGTGCCTGAAGCCAGGTACTTAAATCCATATTTAAGCAGCCAAATTAGAGGTCTGGTTTGCAGAACAGCTGAATGTCCACTGGATTCCACAGATATTATGGGTACTTTGCACCTCTGAAAATCAGGCCACTTATTTAGTTGCCTAAATATCGATGTTATGCTTTAGGCATCCAAGTTTCAAATTTTGGACAATTACCCAAATCCTACGATCTTTATCCAGGCCAATCAATGGGAATTTTGCCCAAGTAAAGGTTGTGTAAAAACTACAGTCTCAGAATTTGCCCTCCTCTTTCTAAGCAACACAAATATAATTTTTCTAAACTCTTTGCCTAGTTTCTAACCTGCTGGTTTTTGTGTTAGGTGTTAAAGGTGCAGGGATGACATTCTCCAGTTACCTGACACACACCATGATCAAAGCTTGCCGATTCACCCAGGATGGTTGACTCATACACCAGATCGGTTTTGAATAATTTTTTTTATTCTAAAAACTCCAAGACCCTAAGCTTTAAATTCTCAAAATAAACTTAGAGCCCTGCTGAGTTTGTATTAATACATTAACTCCACCCCAGTATAACTTCTGATGGAGTCATACATCTGAACAGACATCCAAATACAAAGTCAATTCTACTGCTTCAGGGGGGTTGCTTTGTTTTTTAAAGATGTCATACTTGTCCACCTACCAAGAAAAGGAAATGGAATGTCCTTTATTCAGTCACTTACCCTGTCTTCCTTTATCTCCATGCCTCAGCTTTCTGCCTATATTTTATCATATAGGTAAAAACATATATTGGCAGCTATAAGGTTCTCAGCAGTGCTGTCCTGTTATCTGAAGTCCTGGCATGGATGTGTATGTGATCTCTATAACTGAGAGATCACATACACATAATTCTCTAGGATTCCACCCCACTTCCATTGTTCCTGTCTCCTCTGACTTTGTCTGGCATTGTGCAGATTGAGAAACTTAGAGCACAGATTTGCTTTTTTAATCTTTTTAGGGCTTGCAGCAGGCAGGATTCACACTTGCAGCAGAATACAAAGTGCCAAGGAAAGCGTTTCATTTAGATACCTTCATTTCAAGACAGAAGCCTGATAAATGGCAATCAGAAATGTCCTTTGAAGAAGCAAATTAAAATTGAAAGCCTAGACTTATCTGCTGAACAAGGGGTGGAAGCATAGATGCTCCAATATGACCTCCTATGACAGGTGATGCTCTCAGGTTTTATCTCAAAGAAACATCCACTAGTTATGCTACTGTTTGTAGCCTACCAATTTGGTGAGTCTTCTATAGGTCATTCAAATGCACAGAAAGGGCCAAAGCAAACCCCTAATTCCAAACACTCTGGGATTTGGTGGGAGCTCAGATCTAAATCTGGATCTGAACTCTGTGGATGAGGCTCCTTCTCTATGGAAAAGTCTGAAAGACTTGGAGAGGTCCTCTCTGAAGAAGTTTTTGTCGGCAGGTTTTTTTTTTTTTTTTTAAAATCACCTACATACTCTGGTTTCTCTTAAGAACAGTGCGTCCTAGGGAACACAGCACTGGACTGGAATTCAGAAGACCTGGTTCTAGTCACAGCTCTGCCACTGGCTGAGTGTCATGGGGGCAAATCACTTCACGTCTCCATGGCTCAGTCTCCCCTTTTCTACAATGGGTATAATCATACCAAACTCCTGTGTAAAGCACTTTGAGGTCTACTAATTAGAAGTGCTATATATAGGAGCTAGGTATTATTATACACTCAGGAACTGTGTAACGTTTCATGCTTCCACACACCAGTTACCATCAGCAATGTTGGAATTTTAAGCATCTCACTTCCAAAGCATAGATTTATCCTACCTGCTAAACTAACAGATTATTTCAACTACCAGAGGTAACCTTATATCCAAGCAGATCCATCATTGTTCAGCCAAAGGCACTGTGCCACCACTGAACTAACCACACATGGCACTCTACACTGGACTCAAATTACAATTTCTGCAGGTTCACAAACATGCAACCAAAGGGATAGGTGTGAATATCAACTGGTGGCGAGATACAACACATGGGTCAGGAATATTAATCACCCACATGATTAATAAATACTAAATAACATTGGAACTTTTAATAATAATTATATGTTACATTTAAAGAATACAATCTAACCTTTATAATAGTTTTATACCAATTAATGCAGCTAATCTTTTCAGCAGTAGCTCTCACTAAGCTTTTACAGAGTTGGGCAAGCAGTACCGTACCCAAAGTCCAGGAGGTTAAGTTACTTCCACAACCCGACACACTGAATAAGTGGCAAAACAGAAAACATGTCTCTAAACTCCCAGCCCTTTGCTGATTCCCAGTCTCTTGACTAGACCATAACTGCTCAGTAAATTACATCAAGGAACCTTGAACCTCCAGCTTCTCTGCCTAGTAACAAGCACCATATTGCACTGCATTTGTAATGGATATGCCAACAATAAAAGGAAATGCATTTTTGAGAATCTCATTATGGAGCCTCTCTATATCGCTCTGGTGTGACCCATTCTGGAATATTGCATTAGCTCCAGAGTTTCAGTTGCAACTTCCATCTTGACTTGCTGTGTGACCTTGGCCAAATCACTTAATCAATCTGTACTTCAGTTTCCCCATCTATAAAACAGGGATGATAATACCTCCCTCCTTTCCCCAAAAGAGTGTTGTGAGGGCTAATTATGTGATGTTGCTAAAGCACTTTGCAAGTGATCTATAATTGCTCAGCATTATAACCCTCCCTAACTTCCCCTCTTGCAACCAGCTTTCATTTCCACCACCATGAAAGGAAATTAGCCTGTAAGAGGTTGATCTGTGGGAGTGTTACACATGCAATCTGTTAAAAAGTACTGTGCCGAAGTAAAAGACAAGTGTAATGGCTGTTTAATCATCCTCACTATGAAATGCCAATTCTTTAGTCTCTTATGACATTCATGAATGATGCAGAGGGCTGTCATGATGAATGCAAAGCAATTCTGAGCGACAGATACTTTCACAGAATTTATGGCCCCTACCCCCCAGGACAAAAGGGCTCCTGAGCTAAGTTATTTGTGCTGTGAGAGAATTTACACTCTAGCCAGCAACTTCTTTTACCCTACTCAATAAAGTGCTTATTTTGATATACTGACTGTGATCCTTCAAGAACAACAGCATGCCAAGAAAGTCAGCAATGGAGAGAAAGTGCAAACGTTTACGTATGACTAGCTTGCCTTGAGCCCTAAGACTTTTCATAGGGCTGGATTCTGTAGCCTTTACTCACACTGAGTAGTACCTTACTCATGTCATTTGTCCTATTGGAAGGACTAGGACTGCTTGGGTAACACTGAATCAAAATACTTCTCTACCCTTTCATTTGAATCTTTATTATTTAAACAGCAGACAATGTTTGTGACTGCAGCATAGAAGGCTGCACTGAGGATTGCAGACACAGACAGAGCACTGAAGCAAGGGCCTTGGATGTCTCTCCAGAGAGTGCTGGTGGCTTATATTTTACAATACCCATCACTTCTTAACCCAGAGCAGGTTTTATATTTAATATTATTGTACATTTATGGACTACTTAATCCCAAATGGCTTTACATATATAATCCCAAAGTGGGTTGATACAAACTATATGTGCAGGAATTACTTCATCCACCACTGAGTTAAAATACAGTAGCTGTTTAACGGTGCACAACAACACTGCAGTGCTCAGACACTCTGTAATATGTGCCACATAAATAACTACAGTAGACAGTAAGATAGAACTCTTTAGGGCAGGAAATTAAGTATACAGTATCCAGTGGAAATTGCAAAGAGGATTTAGAGAGGCAGAATATAATTATTGAAGCTGCACGAACAGCTAACAAATAATTTACAACCCCAAATTAACCCCTTTCTAACATCTAATCATGAATCATGCTTTCCTCAGATCTAGTCTCCACTCATATGTATTCCATGCATTGTGGTTTTTCCAATGTCTTTGTGCACTGATCATTAATCTGTGTGAGGATCGATACTCCGTATTTGAAATTCAAGCTGGGTTGTTTCGTTGTGATTGGTCAGGTAAATCACATAGCATTGTTCCTGTTCACTGATTGGATGTGTGCACAAGCAAATCCAGTGCAAATACTTGTGTGCCCAAACTGACATACGATTTTGGAATTCGCTGTTGGTCATGCTTGATTCCTTGAATGTCCATAGCAAAAGGGACACAAAAGAGATGTGAGCCTGGCCAAAGCAAGCTCACTTAAAAATGGGAGCAAGTATTTTGTGAACAATTATTTTTGGCAGTATTCATCTAGTCTAGTAACTACCCAAACTGGAATTTGCGCAGGACACTACTGTTAACACAAAATGCCATAGGCTCTTCAACAGCCATAAGGAGACAGAACCTAGATTTCGTGCACCTTCTGAAAGGTGCCACCTTCCACAACACAATACTCCTTGCCACTATGCTGGAAGCTTAGTTTAGTGTTTCCAAAGGTAGAATGGCACCACCTATTGAATCAAGAGCACCCACTTCCACACTACCCCAGTTGGCCTGGGTCAACTCCCATCCAAATATTCATCAGGTCCACTCCTACTTAGCGTACAAGACTTGACCAAATCACAGCACAAGTTAATATGATCTCCTCTCATGCTTTTGTTGCTGGCACAGGGCCATCATGAGCAACAGAAGAATGGGGAGAAATTATGTGAGAAGAGCCTGGTTCTGGAATGATCAAGTTCACTTAAGACCATGTATATTTGGAGCAGACTCACCATTATCTTACATTCCTGCAGCTGTAACTTCTGCCACAACCCTCAATTTTACCACTCTTACAAGCCCTTTAAATTCTCCTACTGCTTAAGAGTGCACTCACTTTGTGTGCTTCCTGGAAGTGCCGGTATGTCACCAAGTGTGTGGTTCATCCATTAGGTGCCAAGGGCTAACACTCCATGTAGGGAACAATTCTGCCATCTCTCTCAAACATCAACCTTTCAAGTAAACCTGAGATGTCTTTTCATATCGTTTCTCTCTCCCTGTGCCGTAAATGCAATATAGTGATTCACCTCTTGCTTTTTTATGCCATGCACATGCTGCAATAATACAGAGGATTTGTTGTTCATCCCTTCATTTCTAGGTCTGTAGTACCTCTTAATCCCCCGAGATTACGATCCTCCATCCTCTTGTCCTACAGCTTGATGGGTGGCAGATTCCGTGCCAACTGCATAGGCTCCATCCCCGTCGATTTCATCTTACCGAGCCTCACCAGTACAGACAAAAGTATTTTCACCAAGGGCAAGGGAATAGCATCAAGTGGTGGAGGCAGGATGGGGGGTAGGTATCCCATCTCAAATACAGGAAGCTTGCCATGTTCAAGCTTTATCTAATTTATGGGCTCCCCTGCTGGGCTGGAGCACAGTATGAGCAAACCATGGTACTAACAATGCCTTCCCTATACAGTGTTCTCATTAACTGCCTATAACAAAAATGTAATCCCTCTGTGCTCATGGCAAATGACTGCAACCTCTTCTGATGAGCTGAGGGCCCAGAAGCAAAGTCCGTCAGCAGAAGACACCAGAGTTGCACTGGAGGTTGGCGGAGGGAGGGAGAAGGAATTTGCAGGTCCAGGGCTTAAAATGTTTTAGATCTTTTTGTTTGGGCCCAATTCTGACTTAGAAATAACAAGAGCAAAGTCTGGCTCACGAAAACAACTGACCTCTGCATGTTTGTATTTTATACAGAGGTTGTGAGCATGCAGCACATTCAGTTTATACTGCTCACTGTGGGAAATCTTAACTCCCCCAGCCAGGTGAAAAGAGAGGCCTTCAGCCTCAGACATCGAGAAACACAGAACATGCCATTAGTAATACTTCTGATCTTTTCCATCCACCTTCCATCTGAGCATCTCAAAGCACTTCACTATCATTACTGAAATCTGACAGCAAAATGAGACATACCAGCCTCTCCACTGTCCCAACAGGTGTTTCTTATCCTGAAAAGTGCATTCCATTGGCTAACACGGAGTTCCTGCTTTAAAAACAAAACAAAACAAAATAACGACCCTCCCATGCTACAGGACAGAAGAGAATTTTCAGGCTCTGGGTCCGTATATAAGTGTTACTAGACCTGTCTAATGGTTTCATAAAATAAGGCTCGGAGGCTAAATGACTTCCCCATGGTCACACAACGAGTCAGTCCATAGCAGAAAAAGGAGTAGAATGTGCATCCCAGCTTTACTGACTACACAACACTGCCTCTCACTCTGAACAGAGTATGGGAAGCACCAAACTACAACCCCCCAACAACATTCTCTCCTGGTTTAGCTCCATGATGTATTCCTATTTGACCACTGGCTAGAGCCCAGAGTAATTGTTATTTACCCAGAAAGATATGCAGGGCTGTGAAATTCCAGTTCTCTCCTTTGTCTTACTTGAGTCCCTTCAGTTTCCCCATCATTTAATTCAGCCCTTTGATCTCTCAAGTATTAACCTTGCTGAGACCAGCCAAAGTCAAGACACCTGATCCCCCAAATTCCAAAGTTAAGTTCTGATCTGGATATAGATCCCAGCTTTGTTTCTCAGACTCATCTCAAGCCCAAGAATAGGATTTCTCCAGAGCTGTTTTTACTTTTCACTGAAGAAGGCCACTTCAGGATGCTTATAGACCTACAGGAACTGCTGCTTCTTTGGGGAGATCTTTTCAACATCTCATTCTGACAGCAGTACCTTCCCTTCAGTACTTCTTAAATATTGGAATGGATGCTTAAAGCAGCAAGTGAATTCCAGAAAGATCCATTTTTCTTTCACAAGTGCAGGGTCTTATTAAAGCTCAGTGCTGTTTGTTCAAAGCCCCATATGGATAGTTAAAGGAGGACTTTCACAAAGGGGAAAACTTTGAAATACATAACACATTTAAACATTAATTCATTCCTTTTAATCTGCAATCATTCTCCTTGCCACTTTTTCTAATTATCAGAGATATCTGTGTCTAAAAAAGGGCTTCCTGGCTCTTTTACTCTCTCCATTTGATCCTACAGTGAAGTCATAACATGCTGAATTTGTGAGCTCACAACTGTGAGGTCATAAACTAAGGGTAAGAGGGCTGCATTAAGATCACACATTCATGCACAGCATGAGGGCATAGTGAGGAAGTGTCTGAAGGGTGTTGGGCTATGGCTACTCTGGGTTGCAGAGCAGACTGTGGACACCCAAGAGTAGTTGTAGAATTAGAGCATATCTAGGGATTCCTCTAATTTATGCTGGGATCTATGCCACACCCCACGCCCCCAGAAGAGCCTAGAATCCCACAGATGCCAAGGTGAGATAAAATTTAACAAATTAAGTCCAATTCTACATCAATTTCAGTTAAAGTGGTGTAAGTTTTCTGTCCAAACAGGCCTTAGATCTACTCACTCCAAAACAACCCTTCATGACTCACTTGGCTTCTTTCTGAAGATCTTTTCATCCAGCTATTGTTCAGCTCTGACCATACTTACTTCAAGAGCTCTGATGTGAACTGCAGCCCACTGGCGACTGCAGCAGTCGCCAAAGAATTAACAACGATTCATGAAAACTGACGGTCCCATAATCAGTGGTGACAGGAGTTTATATTGAAAGTATAGTGTTGATTGAACCATTTCCCAACATGGCCGCTTGTGCGCACACACACACGCACACACACACTTTCTTTCTGTATACAACAGAATGTGTAAAGAGCTCTTTGATGGGTGGCAGAAAGGTGTTGGAGCTCTCAGCATCTCTTGGAATCAATTATCAATCAATTAGAAACAGAAAGAAGCCAAGATATGTCATGTTGAGAAAACAACAGTGTAAAAGAGACTAGGAAATGCCATTTTATTTCCAGAAAACTAGTTTCAGCACACACATTCAAGGCCAAAATTAAAGTGGTAATCACGTACATTTGCCCAGTCAACACATGATATAAAGCCCCAACAGGTTGTAAGTGTTTGACAGTGCCTCACATAAAGTGTGTGTGGAGGAAAGTGTGAATATTACAGCATCCATTTTGGCACTCAGTCCTAACTTTCAACAGTGCCGGCTCACATCAGTACATAATCTGTAAAGTCAGGTGCTTCATTTTAGCAGGCACATGTCTTGGCTGCAAGTATAATGATTTCAATCCTCTTACCAAGGAGGGAAAGCTAGAGACCTAACCTGCAACAGAACGACAACACTGAAAATAAGATTAACCTCAACACAGAGAACTATAAGATAGCAACATTATTTAAGCATTTGCAAGGCACTCAGATATCACAGCTGTGAGCTTGATAATAGGCAGACCTGTCCCCTGTCCTCCTGCTGGGAGAATTCCCAGAATTATTCAGTAACAGCTCATAGGACAGCCCTTATTTGGGTACAAATATTTTCAAAAATGGTACACGGGATGGAGGAGATACAAACAATTATAAGAAAGTGAAGACATTGTTAACCCTTTGACACCTACGGGATTGTATATGGGCTGTAATTCCTACCAGATCTCATGAGCTGAGTTGTTCAGTCCTTGGGTTAGGAGAACTCCATGAAGAACTCAAGTGATGCAGGATATGGCACTACTGAGTCAGTCAGTGGCACTCCTTTCTCTCTCATCAATACAGAGTGTGGTGCTAAAGGTCACTATACTCCTGGTGGCACTGATTTTTGGATGAACTGAGCTCTTGACCACTTTTAGTTATTTGTCCATGCCCTCATCTCGCACCTTGATTACAGCATCTTTCCTCTCTCTGGTTTCCCCTCATTGCCCCCCTTTAAATCCATATAAAATATAGGTGCTAAAATCATCTTCCTTGTTCAACACTCTAACTACATCAGCCTCCTCTTTGAATCCTTCCACTGGCTCCCCCTTTTCCCCCTCACATCAGTTAAAGCTTCTCTCCTAGCCTTCTGCATCCTTTGTCCCTGAACATTTACTTGTTCATGGCCACCTGCCCATTCACTCCTCCAACGATGCCAGCTTTGTATGTTCATTTATTCACGTCTCCCACAAACATTTCTATGGTTTCTTCCATGCCATAACTAGTGCATAGAACATCCTCCATAAAATGATCCATAAGCCACTAACCTCTCTCCACCCACCTCTGCTGTGATGCCTACAAGAAATCAGCTAGCTAATGATGGCTAGGTGGAGTGGTAGTAGGGAGCAATGATACAGATTGTAAACTCAGGGGCTATCTTTACACTAAACACTGCGACCCTGATCCTTGATTGAGGCCCCCGGACTTACCAGAACACAAATAGTAAATAACAACAAATATTTATTCATAAAAATAAAACAAAAACCTTTCCAAAGTTCAGAAACCATCAGCTGCACATGTCACTAACCACATGATCTTACTACTGCTACCCTCATCCTCCATTTCCCGTTCCTCCTGGTTCTTGTTCCACATTACCGGATAAGCGCTTCAGAACAGGGATTGTGCCTCCCTGTGTGTTTGTATAGCACAGGCCCAGTCGGATCTCAGTCTTAACAGAGGCCTTCTGCTGCTTCCCCTATACAAATACAATAATTTAGATCTGATCAGCATTGAGACAAATATCAGTGGTGTTAAAATTCATACTTCATAAACATTTCTTTCTCTTGTACTTGAACCAACCCTGCATGAATCCAACCTTTTTTATCTGATCACAGAAATAGGTCTGGATCTTGGTATGCAATGCACAATCCACAACCTACTCATTCCCCAGAAAAGAAACAAAAATGGTCGAGGGACTGGAAGGATTGATTGATGGGGAAAGATTACAAAAACTAAATATGGCTAATCTAAAAGATGGCTGAGGAGTGATCTTGAAAGAGTCTGTATGTGTCTGAAAGGTGCACATACAGAAAGGAAAAGAAATTTCAAAAGTACTCCCAAATGGAAAAACTCGCAATAAGGAGATAAGAGTGAGCAAAGGAAAATGTAGGGGAAATATTAGAAAAAAATTACAATGAACTCTGAGAAAGCATAAAGCATCCTCAAGGGAAGCCCCATCACTTCAGTCATTTCATGGTGATTCATAATGTAGGGAGGAATGATCCTATTTTGGTGAATGGATGGAGCATGTCCCCCAAAAGGTCTCTTCCATTTCTAATTTCTATGGTCCTGAATCAAGGCCAACCTCTTCATTCCAAAGCTTTCATGGGTGTCACTATCACCATGTATGCAGCACACCATGTACAAGGAGAGACGTAAAAAGCATCCCTTGAAGATGTGCCTACAAGTTTTGATGGGCCTTGAAAACCCAGACGCAGTGCTGCTTTTACTTCCAGTGATATCTTGCTCTGTCTATTTAAGTTTTTATACAGCCTCTGCCACCATTGTATTCCAGCATATTTCATGTATGTACTTTGAGTTCTTTTCAAAGTACAGTTCAAAGAATATAAACACCAATTTTATTTCTTTTTTCCATGTGTCTGGAACCCTTTGCTTGAGGGGTTTTGTTTGATTTTGGTTTTGGTTTTCCTGGGTTTTTCTCCTGCTGATATCTCCTAGAGGCATCACCATGGTGACTAAAACACCAACTTAGATAATAACGAATGCTCAAAGTTTTCCTTCAGAGCAATCTCCAGCTGTTGAAAACTTTCCCCATTTATCTCTTCACAGCCTCAATTAGAGCAATTGCATCTTGGAACTAATTTCCTCCTCCCTCCTACTGAATAGACTTTGGTCCACCTGTCGATCTGCATCCTTGCTTCATTACTTGCTGACAGCTTGCAGTGCAATTCTGCTCCCCTATCAAATTACTTCTAATGATTGTCTTCCGTAACATTATCGCCTCAGCTTTTCAGCATACAGACACATACTACTGTATGCTGGAAAGGGGATAACTGGGACTGCCAAAGAGGCAGTGAAGTCCAGTGCATAGGACACAAAGACCAGCAGTCAGGAGCCCTGGGTTCTATTCCAGACCTGCCACTGACTCAGTATGGAGCCTTAGGCAAGGCTCTGTGCCTCAGTTTCCCCATCTGCCAAAAGCACTTTGAGATCTACAGATCGAAAGTGTAATATAATTGCTAATGATTTAGAGAGTAGGCTTTTGGCAGAGGCCAGGTCTTGACCACTTGTACTGAGCCTAGCAAATGTCTGGGAGCAGTAAAACAATAATTAATAATGAGAAATATTGTGGTTGATTTTACTTACAACAGAGGTTCCAAAACTGTGGGGCACATCCCTCTAGGGGGCCACGGAAGAATGTTTAGGGGGGCATGGAAAGGCCTGGGCTAGCCCCGACGGCAGCTGGGGAAGAGAGCGTCATCCAGCCCCACTCTGCCCCCAGCTCTGCTCCAGCCCCAGCCTACGCCCCCGGCTCCCAGTCCTGACCACAGCTCCGCTCCCAGCCTGGGGTCCCAACCACAGATCGGCTCCCAGCTGCAGCCCTGGCCCCAGCTCCCAGCCCCAGCTCCCGACCGTGGCTCTGCTCTCAGCCCTGTCCCAGCTCCTGACCACAGTTCCCAGGAGAGCATGGAGGGTGGGGGGCACAGAAAACTGCCTTACAATTATATCCACTATGTGATTCATTTGATTTTAGTGCTGCTGCCTTATGAGAGCACTTTCTTGATTTGGTTCCTGTTCCCATCACCTCTTTATGTCCCAGTGAGCTGAAACGCAAAAGGTTAAAGACAACCCACTAGAAGATGGCCATCAATTCCATGCCCAGAGCCAGAAAGAGCCTCCATGACTTTGGCATGTACTCTGAAGAGCTTTAATCATGCTAAGTGAACCTGCTTCTCTAAGGCAGAGACAATGACAGAGGCTAGAGAGAGGTCACATTCCATGACTTCTCGAAGATTGGCAAAGGCAATTAGAACCCATACTTTTCTGGCAGATGGGTCCTAGTACATCTTAGTATTGTAATATTTTTAATGCAGTAGCCACTATGTCTAAAACAAATGTGCTGTGAGGGTTTTGGGGTTTTTTTTAGGGAAGAAAAAGTGAGTTCAGATTTTGATCCTTTCAGTCCTTGACCTCTCAGATGGACAATTAGGGTCAACTGTGATGGGTTTTTTGGTTCAAGGGGACACACCAATGGAACTGAGACACACCAACTTATTTCTTCCCTTCTGATCTGCAAAGGTGCAACGTGAAGCCTGCAAGGGTTAATGGAGCCTCAGGACATTAATAGCAACTCTTCAGCCTCTCCTGGGAGTCCCCTCCTAGTCTGCGGGAGAAGAAGTCCTCTCTGCGACATGTCCTAAGAGATCCAGCACAGAGCTGTGTGCCAATGGAAAGCTCTGACCCATTAGGAACATTATTTTTTACACTGTTAGATATTAAAACATTTTGTTCCAGTAGGGGTCTCCTTATTTCTGGCTGCTCTGTGGTTCTGTCTGGAACATTTCCACCTGCTAATCCTCCCACGAATCTGATCCCTCCACAATTTTTGACTGGTGCAGGGATCCAGGAGGTGTAGGTTTCAGGGGCCTGGTAAGCATGTGACAAGTGTAAAGGATTACTGTAGTCTGACTGGATACGCTGTGCGTCAGTCAAAGTTATGGCTGGGGAAACCACAAGCCTTGTACTAATATCCTTGGAGACAAAGGCTCACATTAACATGCCTTTCAACCCCGCCAGAAACATATTGCTTGAAATAAAAGGGAAAAAGAATTTATTATTCTTTTCAAAACCCACACTGGGATGCAAAGAAATAGCCTAAACTATTGGTTAAAGAGCAATTAGAACCTCATAGAAGACTGTGAAAACAATCTTTGGAAATAGAGTAGAACCTCGCCTTACAATCCACACAGAATACTGGCCATCTCTTCCTATCAATGGGAACACAATTTAATAGCAGAACACTGTTGTGGGGTCTCACAACACAACATTTCATTATTTTCAGAAAATGTACTACAATACATATACTAGCCCACAATGAAAAATTGGCTAAAATAGCTAACCCACAATGGACAAAAAGTCCAACTGTTACTGCAGGATAAGGGTCCTTCTTGTTAAATTTGAAAGTCGGTTCTTAGCATTGGGTGTCCCAGTCACTGGAGCTAATTCACAAAGTTCAGCTGTACCAGATTTTCTCTCCTTTTTTTAACGAAGAGCTGGGCACCTGCAGATCCCACTGATATCATAAGGAGCTGTAAGTGCTCAGCAACTCTGAAAATCAGGACCTAAATGATTTGCCCAAGGTCACACAGAGAGTCAATCACATAGCTAGGCAAAGAACCCAGGATTCTTGACTCAGCTCTGTACCCAGCAGCACCACACCATAGCTGCACCTCCCTCCTTGTTACATCACAGCCATTTCCACAGGGGCCAATTCTGATGTCACAGAGAGTTAAGGCTTTAGATGGGAAACAAGCAGCAGAAGATGATGAACTCTCATGAAGCAGCAATCCTGATTTCATGCAATTGTCCCTAGTAATAAAGAACAGGGAAGAGAAATACCAAAAATATATGGCATACACGCATAATTGTCCCTTCATAAACCTTAGTTTTTCTTCAGAACATGCCTTAATGAGACCTCTGTGGCTCTTTAACCTCTCACAAAGGCAGTTATATATTACTGGGAGGGAAAGATTCCTCCTGACCTAGCAATGACCACAGAAATGTGAGTGGAGCAGATATAGCAGCTTGATGTTTATGGGATCTGTCTTCCATTTGTACAGTGCACCAGCATGCTGAATTTTTTAAAACATTCAAAATAAAAAAAAGAAAAGAAAGAAGAAGAAAACAAGGGAAGATATTTGACCTTTAAGAGCCAGTGGGTACTACCTTGTTTGCAATAGCTGCAACATCGACCCCTAACCCCTTGTCTCTGATGCTTAGACTGGGGGCCCTGAGGCAGTATTCCACTGGGGCACTGTAGCTTATCACACAGATCCATGTTAAATCACGCTGCGAGTGTAATCTTTGTGTAAGAATTAGTAGCGGCAACAAACTACATGATAATCACAAAATCACAGTCAAAATATGCTGCTTGAGAGGAGAGAGGGTGCATGAAAAAAACCGCACTGGACTGGAAATTACGCTGTTGAGCCCTGCAGCAGAAAGGCCTTCTAACATATAATTAGATTTTGCTGAATGGAGAATTATTTTAATGGAAGTTTTCCTTTTGGTTTCTTGTGTAGGCAGTTCAATCCAGAAAACAATAAGAGTGGTTTCCATTCACACCCAAGCAGAAAATAAAATTTAAATATAAGGCTATGTCTACACTACCGCGGTAAGTTGACTTATGCTACGTAACTCCAGCTACGTGAATAACGTAGCTGGAGTCGACGTACCTTAGGTCAAGTTACCGTGGGGTCTACACCGCGGGAGGTCGATGGAAGAAAATCACCCGTTGACTTACCTTACTCTTCTCGTTGCGAGTAGAGTACAAGGGTCAACTGGAGAGCAATCTGCAGTCAATTTGGTGGGTCTTTACTAGACCCACTAAATCGACCGCTGGTGGATCGATCTCAGAACGTCAATCCCCGCTGTAGTGTAGACCTACCCTAAGCCAAATGTGTGAGTGTGTGTGGATAAATGTATATACAATATATAAAATTCATCAACCCATAGTATTTTTAAGCCCCCAAAATTCCCAGGGTGGCAGAGGAGGGCTTGAACCCCAGTCTCCTTGGCTCTATCTTTAGTCCAGAACTGAAGGTACTCTAAAAATTTCAAAGAAAGTGGAGTCCTATAGGCTGCCCAAGAAGAGGTTGTTTTCAGTTCCCATCAGCAGAGTCTACCTTAACAGCCCCTGAGATAGTGATTGTGAAATGACTCAGGGGACCAGGGGGGGTTTTCAGAACTGAAAACAAGGTGGGGTACCCAGAGTAAGCATGGTTCCTATGTGGACGATGTAGGGTATTTCCCCCCATTTTGTTTAACCCTGCATTTCTGAGACCTCTAAAATAGGACAAGCCAGCTTTGCGTAGATGCTTGGTTCAGACTGAAGATTACTTGTAAATCTCCCATACAAAAATGCATAGGAGATCTTCATATCAGGCATCTGAAACTTTCAACTTCATCTCAGCCTTAATTCAAATGCAGCCTGTTTTCATGAACAAACACAAGTTCACATGAATTCTGTCTGGGCCCAAAATATTTAGCCTGGATAGGAACTGCTTTGCTCTCATTGTATGTCTGGGAGTCAGTGCATTTTGAGCTCAATCTACATTCTCTGGGATAGGTTGCATGGAGTAAATCACATGCAATTTCCTAATACGGCCATTAGTCTCTGGTTTCTGGTTCTGATGAATGGGTGATCAAGTGTGAACCTCTGTGGCCCAGCTGAACTTGCCTATGGGTTCACAATGAGATTCATCCCTGGGAAAACTCGGTGTATTCAGACACAAACTTCAGAGCCTGTAAACCAGTTACTGAAGAGGGAAAAACCAACCAAACAGAAAGAATGAAAACAAAAAACCCACTTACTTTAAAGCAAATTTGGAAAGATTATCAAAGGTGTAATGTTTATCATATTTGTACTCAATTTTTGAACCAGAAATCTGAGAGCGATTACGAATGTCAGCCGTGGGAGACACTTCAGCTGAGACACCTCTGAATAAATCTGCCTCCACCATTTTCTGATCAATTTCAATGGGACATTATTCCGGCTGTTAGAGTGGTAAATTTCTATGTACAAGCTGACAAACATCCAGTACAGCTCATCTATATATGTAGCTAATAATTTGAGGAGGATCTTAGGTTTACATGCAGATGAGATTTAATCCCAGAAAATGTCCAATGAAGAGGAAGAAAAGCCTACAAGAAAAAGGATTTATCATGTTCAATGGAAATTTGTACCAATGAAACTCCCTCTAGTCTTTTCTCAGCTTTTCAGACATATGATTAGAATAATCAAATGTGCACTGAAAGGCTTTTAATCTGCCAAAACCTGAACTCAGGATTCTTTGTTTCTCCAGCAGCAACGGACAGCATCTGTAACCTCTAAGATTGAATGCAGCTTGCTTTTCTATATGCTGATTTAGGGGTTAGTAATATCATCTGCTGCTGTGGAAACCTAGAACCTCAAGCTCAGGTCTTTAGAAGGTTAGTAAGAGAAGAACTGATATTAAATACCTTAATTCCCTTTAAAAATTAAGGGACTTTAGAGATGTTTATCCATATAACAGGGAAAAGAAAGGCAGTGCCAGCTTCCCACACTCCTGTTCTTCAAGCCAGACCCAAACAGACTCCAGACTCAGAAGGGAGTTCTTTCTCCATTTCGTCTTTGGACTCTCTGCACAGGGCCAGCCCACAGCATTTTGACACCTGAGGCAGGGAGCTCAAATGACGCCCCCATAATCCCTCGCTTGGGCCAAAACTTTGAAAGGTCTGAATTCTGCTTTCTTCTTGTTCTACTCCTCTCATGGTACTGCTCTGCTACCTACCCCAATAAAGGAGAACTAACAACTTAAAATGCCTTGTTCAAAAATTTTAAGTAACATTTAACTTTCAAATGTCTGAACAGCAAATGTAACTTTTCTTGTCTGCATAGTAAACACTGGTATTTTTATCTGTTTGAATAATCAAAGTGGTGCTTTCCATGCCTTCTTGGTTGCAAAGATTTGAACTGCTGAAGGTCCACAGTCTGGGCCAGGTCATGCTCTTTTGAGATGGCTGCAAGGCTGACCAACCTCTCGTGTCATTGTGGAGTGTAGATGTGTTTTTATTAACTTCAGCTTGGAGAAACTACGTTCTCCACTGGGACCTGTTACAGGAAGTGTTAGAAGTATGCGCAGAGCAACAAAAGCATTTGGAAAGAGGGTGGTCAACTTATTTGTACACATACATTCCAGAACAGCCCTTGGAGCTGATCCTGCTGAAATGTATCTTGAAAGGGCTTTCAGTTCATCACCTAACTTACTCGCATCAGTTTTGGGCATGTCATCATGTGTCCACACTGTCTCTAGTGCCCTGCATTGCTAGTTTAGGTCTTCTTCAGGTATTGTGAGGCGTTTCAGAATATCATACAACATCCCAAATATACTGCTGTGTTCCTTGAGCTGCATGAAACGTTCTTCAACTGACTGTATTGCACAATCTAGCACCTGGTTAAAGAATTCAACTTTGAATTGTTGTTTGGGTCTCTTATGGGATTATCCCATGCCTTGTAATCAAAATGTGTTCTTCTTGAGTGACTCTTGTATTCTTGAATGGGTGGGAAAATAGCTTCAGTGTGAAGTTCCTCTGCACTCTTCATAACATTTTGAAATCCCTCATCTGACCGGTAAGACTGTAGGTATGACTTTGCTTTGTCCAGTTGTTTCATTGCTCCAGATATATCAAGGTCAACACCTTGGAGTCTCTGGCTTACAACATTTATTTCAAACAGTATGTCATGCCACAACACTAAGCCACACAGAAATTTGAAGTTATCTATGTTTCTGGTGATTCCATTTTCCTCTGCCACTGTTCTCCCATGAACAGTTCCTGTCGTAGCATTATCCTCCATAATGGCAACTATGGCATCATCTATCTTCCCAATTTGGTGTTTGATAGGCTTTATCGCCTCCACTTGACTTTCCCATCATGTGGCACACAGTGGATTCAGTATCAGAGAGGATGTTCCCAGATGTTGCTTCAAAATTTGCCATTGATGAGTTGATGTAGAGAAAAATACAGCTTTGAATTAAATTAAAAAATTCAGCAGCCTCACTAGAAGCTGACGCTGCATCACTGACCACCAAGTTCAATGAATGAGAACTGCATGGGACAAAAAAAGCTCAAGGATTTAACTCTCAGATCCGTGTCTGCATTCCTCCTTTCTTTCCTCTCATGTTGGCACCATTATGGTAGCCCTGACCTCTCATATCAGCTATTGCAATTCCCGTATCTTCCAGCTTGTTAAGAAGCACATTTGTCATACCAGCTCCTGTAGTATCATCAATGTCAATAGATTCTAGAAAATGCTCTCTGACAGTCACCATTGCAGGGACATTTTCACTAGGTTCTGTTGTTGTTACAAAACGCACCATTAAAGTAATCTGTTCTGTACGGCTGATGTCAGGTGTGCAGTCCAGAATAACAGTAATATCTTGCTGACTTCAGATCTGCCAGAATCTTCTGTTTGACTTTTGTTGCCAGTAACTGTATGATATCATTTTGAATTGCTTTTCCAAAGTAGTGGTGTGTGTACATTTCTTGGGTGAAAAGAAAAGGAGTACTTGTGGCACCTTAGAGACTAACCAATTTATTTGAGCATGAGCTTTCGTGAGCCACAGCTCACTTCATCAGATGTGTACCGTGGAAACTGCAGCAGACTTTATATACACACAGAGAATATGAAACAATACCTCCTCCCACCCCACTGTCCTGCTGGTAATAGCTTATCTAAAGTGATCAACAGGTGGGCCATTTCCAGCACAAATCCAGGTTTTCTCACCCGTTCTGTTATTTTCTTTGTTAGGCCTGTCATATAACAGAACGCCACTAGCGGTCACCTTCAGCCCCCAACTAAAACCCCTCCAACGCATTATTAAGGATCTACAATCTATCCTAAAGGATGACCCAACACTCTCACAAGTCTTGGGAGACAGGCCAGTCCTTGCCTACAGACAGCCCCGCAACCTGAAGCAAATACTCACCAACAACCACATACCACACAACAGAACCACTAACCCAGGAACTTATCCTTGCAACAAAGCCCGTTGCCAATTGTGCCCACATATCTATTCAGGGGACACCATCACAGGGCCTAATAACATCAGCCACACTATCAGAGGCTCGTTCACCTGCACATCCACCAATGTGATATATGCCATCATGTGCCAGCAATGCCCCTCTGCCATGTACATTGGTCAAACTGGACAGTCTCTACGTAAAAGAATAAATGGACACAAATCAGATGTCAAGAATTATAACATTCATAAACCAGTCGGAGAACACTTCAATCTCTCTGGTCACGCAATCACAGACATGAAGGTCGCTATCTTAAAACAAAATAACTTCAAATCCAGACTCCAGCGAGAAACTGCTGAATTGGAATTCATTTGCAAATTGGATACTATTAATTTAGGCTTAAATAGAGACTGGGAGTGGCTAAGTCATTATGCAAGGTAGCCTGTTTCCTCTTGTTTTTTCCTACCCCCCCCCCCCCCCGATATTCTGGTTTAACTTGGATTTAAACTTGGAGAGTGGTCAGTTTAGATGAGCTATTACCAGCAGGAGAGTGAGTTTGTGTGTGTATGGGGGTGGGGGGGAAGTGAGAAAACCTGGATCTATGCAGGAAATAGCCCGACTTGATTATGTAAAGAGTTGTCACTTTGGATGGGCTAGCGCCAGCAGGAGAGTGAATTTGTGTGGGGGGGTGGAGGGTGAGAAAACCTGGATTTGTGCTGGAAATGGCCCACCTGTTGATCACTTTAGATAAGCTATTACCAGCAGGACAGTGGGGTGGGAGGAGGTTTTGTTTCATATTCTCTGTGTGTATATAAAGTCTGCTGCAGTTTCCACGGTACACATCTGATGAAGTGAGCTGTGGCTCACGAAAGCTCATGCTCAAATAAATTGGTTAGTCTCTAAGGTGCCACAAGTACTCCTTTTCTTTTTGCGAATACAGACTAACACGGCTGTTCCTCTGAAACATTTCTTGGGTGGCGACTCTTCTTAGATGCTCCTGGAGTACAGCATCAAACTCAACCATCAGCTCCACAATTTTAAGGAAGTTTCCATGTTTGGCACATACAGCTGATCTGAAGTGCCACGCAGTGCTAGGTTTTGGGTAGCAAGCATTCTCACAGTGGCAATGAGCCTTTTCATCTGGTGATTTGCTGCCTTCTCATGGCACACCAGATTTCTAGCCAGATTTTTCCAGTCCTTTGTTCCTGTAGAACCCAGTGTGGCTAGACTAGAAGTGTTTGCAACAAAAACAGTATGCAGCATTCTAGGTTTTTGAGTACATAAGCCATGGCCTCTCCACTTTGTCTCCAGTGGGAATTTCACGCCAGTAATGCGTTGGATGGAAACTTCTATTTTCATTGTCTTTGGGGGACATGAAGTTTTTCACTTGCTGTGGCCCATACAGTACAAGGAAGTCCCTCAGGCTACTGCTCAAGTGGGTCCACAGTCCTGGATCATCTAGACTTAAGGAACTAAACTCAGCAGCAGCTGTTTCTTGCGCCTCCACCACACTCTTCTCTGATCTACACTTTTCTTCAGGAATGTGCATGGTTACATCCATTTGAGATGGAGATATGGATGCTGCAGTAGCTGCCAGGTCACCTGCACTCTGACTAACTGGAAGATCAGGCATCTCCTCACCACTCACATCCTCACTGGGGCCAGAAGGCTCACTGTGAACATTTGTGTCTATGTATCTCAGAAGAGCTCCTTCCGGTCTAGATAGAAAAGCTTCCTTTGCTTTCTTTCTTTTTCTGAATGCTGTCCCAGAGGGGCGTTTTCTTCTTTCACTCATGACTGCTGTTCTGTGCCAGCTATAGTGGCTCTCAACACCCAGTTGAAGGGGACAAATAAGCAGGCTGGTAGCAGGGCCTGAGTGAGGGAACATATCAGCGTCTTAAGGGCCTAACTGGCTCCTACTACTTCAGTTGATTGCCTGTTCTTCTCAAATGGGTTCAGGGAAGCAGCAGGAAACAGGAAGCTCCCTGAGAAGCTGGTGTTAATCAGTCCAGGCTCCTGGGGGTGCTAGAGAGGTACATAAGAGGTTCCTCCTCCTCTCTCTCCCTGCAGCTCCTGCTGCTTTCTTTTATTCCCTCTCACCTTTCCTCCTGCCTGCCTGTTATGTCTCTTGTGCCCTCCTTCCTCCAGCACAGCGCTCCACCATCTCTGTGCATCTAGAGCAGAGAGAATACATATGTACCAGCAGCAGACACAATTTTCTACACTCTGGGTCCTAGTGATGCCCCCCGACAGTCTGGCACCTGAGTCGGCCACCTCAGTTTGCCTCATGGTAATAAGGCCAGCCCTGTCTCTGCAGCGACTGCCAGAAAAGAGGCCTGTTGTGCGGGTGGTTTTGTGATGTGGATACATCCACGAGGGACCAGACTGAGAGCTGTCACCACTTCCTTTCACACAGGCCACTTACAAATGTAATAACATCAGAGCCTTGACTATCTGCACTTTGCTACATCACAAACTTTAAACAAAACACCCAGAAAAGCAGTGTTCTCTCCTTGCCTCTCAGTGAAGAGGCCCCACTTGGGGCTGAGCAGACTAAGGTTTCGTTATTTTTGGAAATTGTGCCATGTTGCACTTACCAGTATATTTATCATAAGCAGTTAAAACAAAACTACAACTGACCAGATAAACAAAGCACACACTGCGAGTCAGCATCCTTGCTTGGCCTTCCCTCATCCCCCTCTCACTGGGGCCCAATCCTGCTGACTCTGAACTCAACAATAACATACCCATAGACTTCAGTGGTTCAGGAACTGGCCCTTACTTTTTCAAAAGTCAGTCATTCCTAATATCATTCAAAAGTCAATCACCAGTGTTTAATTAATGAGAGAAGCTTTTTAGTACACATCAACAGGGCCTGATTTTCCTTTTCCTAACATGATTGTACCTGGATGTCACTCCATTGTCTTCAGTGCAGTAGTTTTGGGCTCTTGAAAAGGTTTTTAATGTAACTGAATTCTATTTATGGCTTGAGTTATTTAAAACAAGAGTGAGAAACCTTGGAAATGTGCTGTAGGTAAAAATCCTCTTGCTATTGGACGGACTAGACAGCCTCATAGGTCTTTTGTATCTTTAAGTGCTATGATTACAATTCACCTTTAACTAAGTAGCATCTGCTAATAGAAGATGTTAGCCAGAGGGGGTACAGATGCTCGGGATATCCTGTATGTTCAGCGTTCATTTAATTGAATATTATCAACCATTCCCTTGAGATTACCTTTAACGCATGATGAGCGTGTTTCAAAGGAGAACTTTCTTGTGAGCATTGTGAGATTTCAGTACCTGACAGAGAGCAACGATCGTCCTTTATACTGCACACTCCAAAGGACTCTCCTTGGGGGAAGTCTGTTCTATTTCAGCTGTAACAAAAGGGCGGGGGAACCTGTGATATCTCTATTGAAAAATGTAGTGAGTACTAATGAAGCAGAGATGGATGAACCAGATTGGAGAAAATATGAACCTCTTGCCATAGTCTTGAACTGAATCCCACCTTTTGTGGTGGTTAAAAAAAAACCATGAACTTCCTTCTCTCCACCTCACTCCCCACATTGTTTTTCATTTTTGAATGATCTTTCCCTTGTAGAAACAATTGTCCAGTATTCTCTAGCAATGGACTAAAATGCTATTGTCAGTTGAATGGGCCATCTTCTCAGGAATAAGGTGAGGGAAATGAGGTGGGTGGGAGGGGCACAGAAGGAAAACCATAAGAAGAGAGGGAGACGCAGCAGACATTTGTAAAAAGGCCATTTTAGGGATGCAGTTGCTGGTCTCTCCCACATTTAATGTGCCAACCTCCAGGCATTTCCTAGCTGAGGGAAGTCCTACACTAGGGTGGGTTAATAGAGACAAGGCAGACTGCAAAGTCTTTGTGACAGTGGCTGTCTTTTTCTTCTGTGTTTGTACAGTGCCTAGCCTAATGGGATCTTGGTCCATGACTGGGGCTCCCAGGCACTTCTGCAATACATAAAAGAATGTGTTTGTGGAAAAGGGGCTGTTTCTGTAAGCTGACTCACACTGCAGCATTTTGACCATTATTTTGAATAATGGACAATACTCACAAGGCCTGCCAGAAACTGAGACCACAAAGTCTCCTCGGAAAGTCTGATGAGAGGAGTCCAAAGCAAATCCTCATGTTCAAACATCCCTACATTTGGGGAATTTCTGACTCCGGATCAAATCTTTGTGGCTCAGGCCTATTGTGTAGTCAGCTGTCCCTATTATGGCTGGTAGGCCAGGCCAGAACTTAGAGAGAATCTGTGCAGCCCCCTAGACAACATGGGGTATGTTAGTCACTTGGGCAGCCAGAGAAGCAGAGAGAACCACAGGGGTTGTCTGTGCCCAGCAGCCCAGTAAAGAATTCATTACAGGCAAGCCCTGTTACATCTCTATCGTAATGAGGTTTTCTTGTTGATATAGGAGTCTCTGAGAATTGTCCCATTTTGGTGTGAAAAGGTTTTCCTTCCCGCAACGCTTTGCCAGGGTGAGGGGTGCATAAGGGAAGGTTCCTCTACTGGGCTTGTGATCTCAAACAGCAGAAAACCCAGTTTGCTTTTCTATTCCTAAGCCCCCATTTCAGCCTGTTGTTCCTTTCTTCGTCCCCCTGCCCCCTTCCCTTGAGATACAGAGAAAGACAGACAAAGATAAAGCGCTGGGCAGAAAAATCAGACACTAAAACCTGCTGTGAACACATACATGAAAAGCCAGCACAGAGGGGGGTTTTAAACGGTTTGAAAAGGGAGCTCATTTTTTGCCACCTGAAAACTCCTTTCACAGGGCTTCCAAAGGAAAACATAGTGAAGAGGGGAAAAAAGAATAGGAAATGAAAATAGAAACCCCCATGGGAGAAAAAAAATCATATGCTGCCAGCTGTTCTGCAAAGGCAACAATGTTTCTCTCCAGGTCTTCCTATTTATTTTACTTTTGAACAAAGCGGGGGGGGGGGGGGGAGAGGGGGGACGCGGGTGAACAGCCCTTTCACAGTATTGCTTTCTGTCCATATACATTTTTTATTCAACTAGTAGAATCTAGAGTCCTTTGAAAATTTATTAACAATGACATTTAGACAACACAAAGCCATTTCCATTCAATTAAATAAACACAGTGTGTTAACCTTCAGTAAAAGAAGTAGCCACTCATTTTTATAAGCTGCTGTAAACAGATTTCTGGGCTTCAACAAAGTCAAGATCAATAAAGCCTCTGCAAACCATAATAATCTGATGCACACTCTATCGACAGCTGCTCAGAAAATAAAGTTTGATTCTGATGGTCCTGATGATTGGGTGCTTTCCCAGTCTCTTCCTCTCGCTCTCGAATGTCACAATGCCAATGCCAGGACCAGAGTGAATTCAAGTGCAGCATTACATGAATGCATGCAATGGTCATCAGCTGCTCAGGTCTCCCTCTTGAGAGAGGATTTGAAAAAGTGCTGAGACCACGAGTTCCATCACCACTACTTAAGGGGGAAGGAAATCACAATTGGTTGTTTCAATTTTTATATCTGTGTTGATTTATTATTGCCTGAGGCATAAATAGCCAACTAAGACCTAGGCTATTGTATTGCAACTATTGACCACATCAATGCAGACGCACATGGACATATCAGTTGGCTGGCCCTTTCTTTTTCTTGAAGCTAAATTAGTACAAGGGAGAGGTGCCTTCTGTTATCCACAGAACAGGCACAGCCCAGGCAGTGAAAAGGCAGACTTCCCACATCCAATGCCTTGCCAATGTGCTACACATCTACCTGCACGGACCGCCACTATAGGTGAGCAAGGCAACCAGAAGCAATGGCTCATTTATTACTTTGGACTTTCTGCTGAGACTGCCACTGTGTGTCTCAGACCTTCACATTTTCTACAAAGCCCCTTAACACTATCTTCATGTCAGTGAACATGCTGCTCCCCACCCATTGTAACTAATGCTCCAAGATCGGACTGTTCTTTGGGTCTCCTGGGACATGTTGATTTGCTTATCTATTTCATTGGTTACTGCAGTTCTGTGATACAGGGACTATGTCTTCTTCAGTGTGTTGCACAGCTCCGAGCACACTGTGGCATTTAATAGCTAGCAAATATTGTGATTGTGGATTTTATCCTGTCTGCTGTGAGCAGTCTCCTAAACTACAGCTTGATCAGAAAACCTACAGAATGCCAAGTTATGTGGTAATTAATCTTTGATCTACTCAGCAACTTCTAATATAATTACCTAGGAATCTGCAGGGACGTGACAACTCGGTGATGAATATTTAATATTAATATGCAATTACACAGTAGTTACATGATTACACATGGCCAGCATCAAGGTAATGAGCTTATTATGGGGCAAATGTTAAGGCCCTGATTCAGTTTTTACACTGTCCTTAGGCAAATTCCTATTGAAGTCAGTGGGAGTTTGCCAGAGAAAGGCCTGAATAATCAATGAGTAAGGATTTAAGGATTTGGCCCTATCTTCTGTAGAAGTAGGGTGGGATTTTTAAAAGTGCTCAGTGTTGGCCTAACTTTGCCCCAACTGAAGTCAGTGGGAATGGAGGTAAAGCCACTGCTGTGGATTGTTGAAAACCCTGCCCACACTAAGAAACCTAAACGTAGATTTTTGCAGGTGATCTAGATTAGAGGTATTTGAGACTTTTGTCAACTACTCCAGTGCAGTGGCTCAGTAAGAAATGTTCCCACCGCACAATATGTCCCTACAATAACATGGTGAACATTTCAGGGTGAATCACAGACTGGAAATAAGATGCCACAAGTATGTCTATCAAATGCTGTATGTCAGCATTGCCCCATCACATCAGTTTCATTATGCTACTGGGGCGTCAGTCATGATAATCTGATATGGCGAGGTGATACATAGCTTGATCATAACAATTAGAGATGGAAAAAGACTGTCACATTATATAGTCCATCTTCCTGAATGTGCAGGATTGTTTCCTACCGTGAGCCAGATTCTGATCCCACTTAGACCCTAGTAGTCAATGGAGTTTCACCAGATTTACAATGGTACAACTGAGAACAGAATGTGGCCCTTTTAAAGTCTTTTACAGAACAGGTACTGGTCACCATACCAGGAGATAAGCAAGGACCTAATCTAAATACACCACATTGTGGAAAATGAATAAATTAAGTCCACATGGAAGGCAGATGCTATTTTGTTTAGTACTGCAGCCTGCCAGGGAAATGGGTCTGTACTTGCTGGACACCTCTGTTTTGTATTTATTGTACCTCTGAACTAATCCTAATGAATTCATTTTCTATGCATGGGGATCTCATCTAGCCTTCCAGAGGAGTCCAACAGCAACTCAGCATTACCAAGATCAATCATTAAAATAAATTGCTACCTACAATCTCAATCAGAAGCCACACAATGAGCCTGGTGGGGTAGATATTTCTATTTAGGTTCCTTCCCCAATTACCTTGAGAGATGTTGAAAGAGAATATTTCATAGGCTGCAGCAAAGCAATTCATTTTGTCTCCCAGATACAAATGCAATATTTGTCTATTCCATCTACCACTCTAGTCTCTCTCTTATGGTAGCCACTGTCAAGTCTGCAATTTGCCACTTTTAATGCAGTTTACAAGGGAAGCAAACTACTCCAGACATTGGTACTGAAGGAAGGAGGGCATTGCTCTTGTGTTCTGATGGATTCCCTATTTTCTACAGTATTCATCAGAACACAATGACTATGTTAAATTTTGAAATTATGTTTTTTAGTCCAGGTAACAGTGTTTGGGCCTGCCTATAAGAGGCAATGACCATTCATGGCAGTTTGGAAGCATTGTTGGCTCTGTCAGTTGTTTCTTTTAACCTCTGCTCGCTTAGGGTCCAAACTGGTGGCAGATTGTTACTGTAGTTGAGTGAAATTGACCTTTAAATGTATATGCCCAGAATGGGCCCTCTGAAGGCTAAAAGTAACAACTAGAAGTATCAAACTCATCAGTAGCATAGACTACAGCAGAGGGCTTCGATATGGCAAAGTGACAGATGTGTGTATGGGAAGACAGGGAACAGGCTACGGTAGAACAAAATGGCTGTGACTTTCCCTCCAGGGACTTGCCTCCTATGGTGCTGGAACAATGTTATAGGGGGAATGCTGAAGGCAGAAACCAAGTATTTGGGCTGTTGTTACTACTTCAAGCCAGGAGGTGCTGCAGCACCCACAGCACCCCGAGTTCCAGTACCAATGCTTGCCTCTAAGGTAGGTGCAGCTAGGCTGGAAAAAAGGTAAAGATGGGTCAGGCGGGAAGACATTTGATAACCTGATTGCCTCAAAAGGCTCCTCCTCATGGAGCCCGAGCAGGAATTAAAGCTTTACCCTGATGGAGCCTGGTGACAGAAATACAGCTTTCCCTGTGAGTCACCGTATGGTGCAATGGGGTCAGCTGGCACAAGAGGGCATACTTTACACTTCTCTGTGGTAGCTTTGGTGAATTTGACCTCCTCTCTCTACATATATTTGCTGACCTGTGTCACCATTACCTCACTCTCCACATCTCTCACTTCGGGTTGTACAACCACTGTGCTCAATCCTTGACTCCTTGTTGATCCTTATGGAGTAGGTACTAGAGCCGGTTGGGAATTTTTCCACAATTTTTTTTTTTGTCCAGAAATGCCGATTATTTGAAACTGTTCATGAAACAGGCTTAGTTTCAACAAATTTCCCAACTTGAAAAAGTATGCTGAAAAAAGTTTTGAAATTGTCTGAACATTTTGTTTTGATGTTTTCTAAATGACAAATTCCAGCTTTCCTCTCCAAAATGATTATTTGTTTAGAATTTTAAGCTAAATAGTCTGAAAAACAAAAGATTTAAAAAGAAAAAAGGCCCAAAATATCAAAATGAAACCTTTCAGTTGACTCAAACTGAAAAATAATTTTGATTCATGAACATTTTCAAGATTTCAACTTTTTGTCCCAATTCATAACGGTAAAAAAGGTTGGAACTCTCAAAAATATTAATGGAATGGGAAAAGTGCTTTCCTCCCAACTCTAGGAGATATTCCTTCCTTATAGTTCTCACTGGCATTCACCTCAACACTAACAGCTGGAGGAAATCTACTTTTAAAAAAAAATGTGACTTATCTGACCTTGCCTGCCCTACTACTCAGAAAGACTATTTTAAAAATTGGGAGATTCTCATGATGTTTTCCATTTGATTAATTTCTGCACACTAAAGCATTGATTCCCTGCAATACGCCACAGGCTGAGTCAACTGCGCTGACCTCTTTGCAGCTCCACCAAGCAGCATGCAGCACAGGGCAATCCTCACAACATATGCATGCACCATTCTCGGGGTGACACTACTTGCACATTAGCCAGGGTGAAACTTAAAAGAATTGTGTGGGCATGTATTGAACCATCAGACAACAAGAGAATGCCATATGATAAATACTACAGAGAAAACACAAAGTATAGAAATTAGGGTTGGCCAGAAAACAACCATTCCATGCTGCAGAAAATTGGAAGTCTTTGAAATTTGTATTCATTCCGCATCTCGAGTGAGTGCCCAAACAACCAGGCTATTAGCTATTCTGAGGTGGATTATTCTCTCTCATTTTGACCAATCCTCGACCTGAGATACCTTCTTGGCAAAATGTTTGTAAGAACCAATACATTCCCATAAAACATTTGGGTTTTGGTGAAACAGGATTTTCCTAGGTGAAAAAAAATGTATTTTTCTTTACCAGCTCGAATACAAATATACTGCACACCTACTACACCTTCCAATAGAAGTTCCTGGGACCACCAACTCACCCCCACCAGGATGGAACACTGACTCAAAGAAAGAGCACTATCTACTGAATCAGCAACACTATTTCAACTCCCATGAAAAGCTCCTCAGAGCAGATAGCATTTCTTCCTGTGGGTCTGAACAGGGACTAACTCACTTGCGGTGCTATCAGAAAACAAATAAATAAAGATGGAAAGACTCCCATTGACTTAAAAGGGATTTTTTTTCTACAAGAAGGTGGAGGAAAAATCCTTTGAACCATTTTCAAGTTATGAAAATAATACACAAAGCAAGTCTGAGAGTTGGCACTTCTGCTGACTGGTGGTGCCTCTTAACGAGGTGAAGTGTGTAATTTGCTAAGGATCTGAAAAGGCACCAGAGTTAAAATTCCTAGTGAGCACTTTCCCATTTTTCTTTTTTCTTTTCCTTGTTTAAAAAAATTAGAAATTTTAATGTACGAACCTGCTGTACATTAATGCAATATTAAAGATGTAGTTAAAAGGAGTCTTTAACTGTGGCTGTGCAATACATGAAGGTTCCCACAGCAGTTTTGACTCAGGGATATCAAAAGTAGTTTTATAATATTTTCCTGTTTATTTTTTTAAGCATGTAACAAAACAGACTGAGTTATGTTTTTTAAATGTACATCACAGCAGTTGCAGGAAATGCAGTGCTGCTGAGCTGCCCCTAACTTTTGCATTTCCTGACTCTTTATGTTTTTACCTCTGCAAACTTACATTGCAGAGTGAAACACACACAGACACATGAATGTATAGATGGAACGCTTTGCTTATCACTACAATGCAACCACTTATGAGAGAAAAGGCAGTAGTCTTTAAATGGCACACAAACACAATAGTTCATAGCGTACCTCACTGGAACTATAATGGAATTTCAGTAGGTAACATGTAATGACCCAGACTGGAATTTGGCCAGGATAACCAGGTTAACACTCCTATCTTTGAAGGAAGTGGTATGGGCTCTCCTATGACAGAGAGCAATGAAGGATGATTCCCTTTTACATCTCATGTCATATTTTACATAAATGTTAAATACACAAAGAGTTAGGGTCACATCTTGAAATTTCTACACGGGACCAGGCTGTGCCAACCTCAAACTACGCACAGAGGAGACCCTACATGTGGATCTTTCCACTTCTGTACAAAACGGAAGCTCCACCACCTCCCTAGTGCATCTTCCCCTCACTCTGGACCCTGCGGAGGCCTCTCTGTGATCAGTGTTTGTGGTGAGGAGAGGGATAAAGACTGGACAGGCTGAAATGTACATTGTCCCCTTCCCATCCCATGGAAAACAGACACAAAATTTAAAACAGACACTGATTGCAAAGTCTTTTCTACAGGGTCCAGGGACCACTGCAGCCAAGGAGTGGTGCAGGGGGAGGTCTTTGGCCTCTGAAGATATTCCTGGAGATCCAGGAGGCAGGCAGGTGAGGCCAACACCACTTGGATGAAGTCCCATGGGGGAAACCCATGCAGAAATTCCCTCCCATAGTACCCCCATCTCAGGAGCTTTTCTGTGTGTGAGGATGGTCTGGGCTTCAGTTCTTATTCAGCCAAAACTCCTAAAGAAGGGGGTGAGGATAAGTATGTGGCTCAGAAAGAGATGGATACTATGGTCTGGGTTTCTCCAGAGCAGTGGTGGGCAATCTGTGGCCCATCAGGGTAATCTGCTGGTGGGCCATGAGAGAGTTTGTTTACGTTGACTGTCCACAGGCACGGCTGCCCGCAGCTCCCATTAGCCGGGAACAGCGAACTGCGGCCTCTGGGAGCTGCAGGCAGCTGTGCCTGCAGATGGTCAATGTAAACAAATGGTCTCATGACCCACTAGCGGATTACCCTGACACGCCACAGGTTGCTCACCACTGTTCCTGAGGGTCCTTGTCTTTCCTCATGTTGGTATTCATCTCACATGCCTCTAATGAATGCCCCAAACCCACTTAATTGATGAAGCCTCTCCTTAGAGGAGTGTCTGAGCTACCAATGACTCTAATCAGAAGCTTTGCCTCATGTTTTCATGGTATGACTCTTCAAGTTTGGGAATTCAATACTTTTTCTCCCTCACCTTCCAAACACGAGGAGCTTGTGGCAAAATAAAATAAGGCACTTCGCTAACTTTTGAGCCATCTTCTCCACTTCCAATCACTCCATTACAGGCTTCATTAACTAAAATTAAAGGTACAAGGAATAGCTAATGAAAGTGCTGTCCATCTCATGCTAGCAAGCAGACCCAGGACATCACAATTAGGAACTTTCTCAGAAGACTAGCTTCAATGAAAAATAAATGAACTTGTCCAAATGGAACCCCTCCAGCAGCAGCATGAATGCTTAGCGCTGGCTGCTGTGGGTACGCAGCAGGGCCAAACGAATGTATCAGCTTTGGAATAGTCCTGCTTTCAATAGTGGAGGAAGAAAGAAAAAAAGAAACAAAGAAAGACGGGAGGAGAGAATAGTGAAGAAAAGTGATAAGAGAAAAGTGAGTGTTCAGTGTCTAAAGGTGTTTATGCACATATCACATAGCAGATATACTCACTCAAGAGGATTGTATGTACAAAACATCTTCCTCTCGTGTGTGTGTCTTCTTCCTCATGTATACACACACTTTTATATGATAGATAGATGTATTGTAATAAAGACTGGATGATGGGGGGTATATTCTTAATCTCTTCAGTCCCTGGAACAGAACCTGCCTGCCCTTCCCAAGGGAAGACCAGATTCTAAGCATCTGAATTTTACTGGAAACAAATACATACATTGAATTAATTCAAAGACCCCTCTTGGAATAATCACAGTTGTGAAAGCTCTCTCAGAAAACAAAGAGATCAAGACCAAAACACTTCCTTTGTGAGACATGTGGTACTTAAGTGAGCTTTCGTGCCTCTTGGAACAGTAATAGGAGGGCAAAATCTGTGCAATGGGATTGATGACTCACTAAGTGTCTGTGTTATTTTTACAATCTCTGGTAACGCTGCATATGTTTTCACAAGCTGCTGCCGGCCTATGAAGGTTGTTAATTTAATTGTCTTACCAACTGGACCTCCTCAGGCCAAATCCTGAGGGCTCTACCAGCCCTACATGAGGAAAGCTCTTACTGAAAGCAATGGGCCAAACTCCAAGAGGTGCTGAACACCTGTATCTCCTGCTGATGTCAGTAAAATTGCTTAGAAACTCAGGATTCTGGCTGAGGAAAAAGTGAGGGGAAATGGATTAAGGAAGTTAGGGGTTGGTTCATTCCAACTTTGGTCTAATCCATCTATTCATTCCGAGTCATCGATCACTAGATGGAGAATCACTTCAACAACACACTGCAACACTGCATGACATTCTGAGGACAGGAAAAGAACAATTCAACTGACCCTTATCCATAATGTTGGAGCTAACATCATTGCACCTGTGAATAAAGCCAACAGGATCTTTAATAAAGACAAAATGATATCATACTCACTGTACAAACATTACCTAATTAATCCTTACAGCACCCCAATAGGTTACCAAGCATCATTATTCCTGCATAGAAAGGTTAAGTGATTTGCCCCAGATGCTACATGAAGACAGAGGATGAGTTAGGACTGCAACTCACAAGTGGTTAGCTTCTAGTTTGGGTGGGTTTTTTTTGTTTGTTTGTTTGTTTTTTGCTCTGTTCACTAGACCTGAGTGGTCCAGACCTTGTCTTTCTGTTTCATCCAAAAGATGACACCTTTCGAAGCACAGTCTGCCCTCACACCAAGCCAGATATTGATCCTGAAACAGCATCTACCAAATCTGCAACACTGCTTCCTACAGTAACTATATTTCCCCTAGAGGTCTCCCATCCAGCCAAGTAGTAACCAAGCATGACTACACTCAGCTTGACCAAAGTGTATGACTTTATGCCATAAAAATTGACTTAATAGTAGAGGGCTCTGCTCAGATCACATGTGAGAATCAAATTAAGCAAAATATACCACTAGGGAAGGGAGAGGGGGGCAGAAAGCTGCCTACTGACTTAGCAGCATGAAATGCACCAGGTATAAAGATATGTGCAGTTACCAGGTTTGCAGAGCACATTCCTTACTAGCCACATGCCAGAGGTGTTTAAACAAACAATGGGCATCGACACTTCAAACCCCATTAGAAAATGCATTTGTACTTACACAGCTGGCAAGAGAAACAGCATCAAAATGATGGAATTAAAACCCACTAACAGCTTTGAAATGAGTCTTGAAATCAATATTGAGAGGGACACACACACATTACACTTGGTGGGATATCCAAGCCAGGCTCCTTTTGCATGCTTAAGTGGACTCATGTGGCAGTCTGGGTAGATATTAACAAACCATGTCTTGAAACAAAAAACAAGTAAAATTGCCATTGAAGAATTGGTTTCTGTTAGCAAATTTTTTTTATTTTTTTTTAAACAGAGTTATAAAGGCACCTGAATTCACGCTCATCAGATGATGAGCACAAGGCAACCTTCAGGAACAGTCAAGTCTCTCTGTTAAAATCTAATGTAATCTCTCGGGATTTTTAGTGCACTTTTCAATGTGGTATTTGGCACCAAATTCAGTGATTATAAGTAGAATCCTAGTTGGAAATTAACCAGGGTAAATAGCCCTATGTTTGGAGGAAATGCTGTGATTCTTTGATGGCATGGAGCAAGCAAGAGTTTAAGACCATCATCAATACTCCTCCCTGCATCAGGCTATGGCACTACAGAACCACCTGTGAGGAAAGCTGTGATATTGGCAGAACAGGTGCCAGCTCATGTCAAGACTGCTAAGCCCCCAACTGAACACTGAGGAATGCATAGCTGGAAACCAGTCTGGCTCACCCATGCATTAGTATTATTAAAACAGGTATGAGATTTATAAAAATGTGTTTAGCATTTAAACTTTATGAAATGCTTGTAGGATGCTGCATACCTCACTTAACTTCTGTAACCCATGTTATAATGTTACATTAAGTGTTTGTACTGTAAACCTCTGTAACTGTGTAACTCACCAAACAGAAAAGAAGCATTAATAAATGTAAAGACTTGCTTCCTACAGAAGGTGTTAGGTCCTACACACAAGGTGGCACACTGAAACCAAATGAGCCATTGTGAAACATCAAAGAACAATAACTTTGTTGCTTTCTTCGCCCCTTTCCCCTACCACACACAAACAGATGTGCATGGGGGCTCATTCCACCAGCCTGAACTCTGGGGAAAGGGAATGAAAATCCCTGACAGGAAGAAAATGCATCTTTATTCTGCGTGGACTCTGAGGGGCAAAGATTTCTAAGCATAAGAAAGGTATCCTGAGTGCTTAGCCTTGTTACCCCCAAAGGACATATAGAGCTTACATGTTACAGCAGCTTCTATTTATTACCTTTTGAAACTAAGACTGTAACTCATTTGTGTGTATCAGTTTACCTGCTTTAACCTTGTAACAAATTATCTTATTTCTTTTTCTTAGTTAATAACTCTTTAGTTAATTCATAATAGGATTGGCTCCAGCATTGTCTTTGGTGTAGGATCTAAAGTGCAGTTGACCTAGGGTAAGTGACTGGCCCTTTGGGAGTGGGAGTAACCTGAACATTGTTGAGATTTTTGGTATAAGAGACCATCACAAATGCAATCTTACTGGGATGGCAAGATAGATCGGAATACCCAAGGGGACTGTCTGTGACTCCATGTTAAGGCTATTGTAGTGCCTGAGGAGTTCACACTTGATATTTGTTTGGTGAAATCTAAGCCCTGGTGTACACTACAACTTATGCTGGTATAACTACATTGCTCAGGGGAGTGGAAAATCCCCACCCCTAAGCTACGCAGTTATGCCAACCAAACTCCCAGTGACACAGACATTCCTTTGTGGAGTGGTGGAGTACCTAAACCGAGGGAGAGCTCGCCCGTTGGTGTCGGCAGAATCTTCACTCAGTGCTACAGCAGTGTAGCTGCACTGGTGCAGTGCTTTTACATGTAGACAAGCCCTAAGTATAGAACTCACAACCAATTTGAGGTGTGTGTCCTGCTTCTTGAAAGTCTGTCTTGAGGTTGGTACTGACGCCCTTGAGCCATTCCAGCCAGTTTGACAAAGGTATCGGTGGGAGGGAAAACGGGGTTGGCCTCTGTAGTATGGTGTATGGTCATGGACGCAAATGCTGTCATGACCATAATATAATCGACAGAGTTTGGACTATTTTATAGAAAAGTGGTTCCCAGACACTGGTATACATATCAATAATGGCTACTTCAGCCTATTGTTATTGGTATTCTAGACCCTTGCTCCCCTTCCTTAAAGGTGAACTCTACATTGGGTACAGATGTCCCACTGCTACCCAGCTGCAGTTCAGTTAGGTAAATTCTAATGCACTACAGAGCTTGGACTGCTCCAACCCCCAATTCCCACAATCAAGGCCGCACCTTCAGTAGGTCTGAGTGGGCTCTAGCAGAGTGGAAGCATCGGGCACATCAGGAATATACATAGCCAAGGTTTGGTAAACTGGTACAGTTGTCCTAAAAAGTTGGGAACTGTTGCTGTGAGGTATTGTGACTAAAGGGCGGCAGATGAGGAACTGACGCAGAGGAAAGGAGAATTACTCCCATTGATAAATGATCATTATGAATACATAGACATTGCATTCTTGTTTTAGAGCAACAGATTAATAGCAAGCACTCCTGGGTTCTATTCCCAGCTCTGTCACTGACTCACTGTGTGAACTGGGGCAAATCTCCTTTACTAGGTAGAATCCTCACATCTCCTGTAACATGAGAAGTCAATGCTTACCAGCCCCACAGGGCATCATGCCGCTCAGCCCATTCATGTGTGTTACATGCTTTGAGATCCTTGGTTAAAACACATCGGAGACTTGCAAATTTAGCGTCTGGTTCTGCAACCTTTATTCCCACTTTGATAAGGATGTGTGTGTGAGTAAGTATCGCAAGATTGGACCTTATATGATTACTTTCTAGCTGAAGATGCCCACCCTCTGCCCATGTTTTCCACATTCACCTCAGTTATTGCACACACACCCATGCACCCTCTAAATTTTGCCAGTTGGATATATTTAGGAAACAAAATATTCCAGACACATTATAAGACCCCCGTTTGGACACATGTTAAACATGTGAGAGGGGTAGACACTCCAGTGTTGGCCGGTCTCCTTCCTTTCCCCTATCCCATACTCACTTTAAAGACAATAAACTTTATAATGAAGCAGTGATAACATCTCCCCATTTAAGCTAACAGGCTTATTGTGCGCTCCACCACAGAGCATGCTGTTTTAATTAGCAAGATAGATTTCAGAGTTGATATATTCTGTTGTGCTATAATTCCTGCTTTTACAGTAATTTTCTCCTGCTTTTCACACTATAATGTGCTATAAATCCTACTTAGGCTGCTTCACTGGCCTGTTGCTACTCGGAGTCAATCTTTCAGGCCTTCTGTTGCCATGACAACCTCCTGCCATCCTCCCGTTCTCTGGAATATGATGCAGTCTCCTGGGGAAATTGCTATGAACTTGAGGATCACACGGCTTTCAGCCCCCAATGCTTGAATTCAGCCCCATCTCTTTTCTACTTCCTACTGGCTTAATTCTTCCCCCACAAACCCTTTTTGTGCTGTGTGTGCAAGTCTGCGTGTGAAGAAAACAAGTCAACCAGAGAACCATTCTTCTTTTCATCCCTCTTGAAAGGGGATGCCTGGAAAATAATGTATTCTTAGCTGGTTTTAATGCCTAAACAAACCAGGCACAATTGGAGCAACCCCTCCTCCCACCCTCTCCCTTTTGTTTTCTTTCTTTCTTTCTTTCTTTCTTTCTTTCTTTCTTTCTTTCTTTTCCTAATCTCCTATGCTCACATATTCACGGTCCCAAAATGCTCATTTCACCATTTCATCTTATTAATACATGTCCTTATTTTTAATCCCCCTGCCTCCTCCTCTGTCACCTTTCTCGGTCTTCTCGTCTCACTCCTTTTTCTCTTCTCCCTCTTCTTCTGCCTCTCATTCCCCCCTCCCCCCTATTTAACACTCCTCCTTTCCTGCCCCACACCAAGTCCTCTCCTTCAGTACATCCACGGGGGTCCATCAGCGATCCAAGATTCATTTGTCAACTCGTTCTGTTCCCCAGGTCACAGACCACATTGCACTGAGCCTTAATTAAGCTTCAACTGTTGTTGGATAAGGGACATTTTTCATTTTCTTGAGTTTCCTTATTTTATTTATATTTATTTTTGACTCAGTTTCATTTTGAGATCTGTTAAAGATTTATAACACTGGAGAAAGCATAAAATCTTTCTCCTCAACTGGAAGGGAACAAACAAAAGTAGGGTTGATTCACTCTGCATCAAGTACACATCTCCCTTTACACAGGGAAACAATTATTATAGGCACAAGGCCCAGTACATAAAATATTAACTCCTCTGATGTCATTGCACTAAAACAGCATCTGTGAGCTCCCAAGTATTCGCAGGCGTTGGGGAGGCAGCATTTCTCCAGTTCACTTGCTCCATGGAATATTGATTCCCCAGCCCTGTTGCTGCTTTTACAGATGCCAGTCCCAGTGACGGCAGAGAGAATCTGCACAACTATTCCCAATGGGAGACACTAGAAGATACAGTAGGAAATGCTCTATCCAGGGACCTTTCCTAAATTCATGGGACTATCCCTATTTTCACGTGTCTGTCAAGCACTTGCAAGCATTACTCACACCAGGACAAGTTCACAGCTGGCATCACTGCACAACATGATTACATGGAAGATATGCTCCCCAAACACACAAACACATTCCTAACACAAACTGAAAGAAGAGGCTACTCTAGCCAAGTTGGACTCTCTACACCTCTGGGTTCATCTAGTCTGGCATCCAACTCCTCCACCATGCAGGATCAGATCACTGGTCCATCTAGCCAACTATCCTATGCCCTTCCTATACTGGTGAAGCTAAACTGGACTCCTGCTACCAACAGTGGCCATCAATTGATGCTTTAGAGGAAAAGTAAAAAGAAATCCTTAGAATGAACCTAGACAACTGTGCAATATTAGAAGAAATTCCAGTTGAAAGTTTTCAACTGGTTATAGTTGGCCAACTAGCTGTTGCATCTATTTCTCTCCTGGTTCCTGGATTTATCAATCCATTAGCAAAGCCAACAGAGACCAGAAGAGACCAAGAGAGAGCACCAGAAGAATTCTCATGGAGTCTACTAGAAATTTCTCAAGGGATGCTGAATGTAGGAGAGGATTAGTCAGACCTTTCCTGCTGTCACTGGCTTGATTTTAACCAGCTCCATTATTAAGGCAAAACATTATTTCCAGATCTTTTTGTTATAAACCCAATCACAGTATTTCTGAGTCACCTGCAGTCCTCTACAGTTAAATAGGCTGTCTGGCAGCTCCGAAATTATATTATACGCAAACTGACTGGCTGGGTTCAAGGCTAAGAAAATGTGAACTGATCTCAGAAACAGAGCAGGACAAACATCAGAAGGTTCAAAGGCTTGATTCAGATTAAGCATCCAGAAGTTGGGATGCTTCTCCGAACTCTCTCAATATCCTGAGTCTGCAGCACTGGGCTGGAAATGTCTTGAGATTCCCTCCTTCGGGTTAGGTGAAATGTGCCTGGGGAACTGTATCTCGTATATTGGGACTCCTGCTTCTGACTGAAACAGTGGCCACTTCTGCAGAGTTAGCATACCCCAACAGATGGATATCACAGTTACGTAGTGCTGCTGTGCACTGTCAAAAAGCTGCCAGGTACCGCCCAACAGGCGGTTCCCCCCCCCCCCCAGTAGAAGTTGCCCCATCTGTTTACTGGGATATACAGTAATGGCCTGATTTTAAGAGGTGCTGAGCACTCACAGATCTCAATGAAGTGAATGATAGGAGCAGAATAGAGCTAGTGAAACTCCAAGTTCAGGCTTTAGAGACAAAGAGCCTGATTCTCAGTTTCGTGAAAACACCTTTTTACCACCCTGCAAATATGGCCTGGGTGCCATCCCTGATTTATGTAAAGCTGCCCTGCCCTCATAATTGTGGATGTGTCAGGAGCATGATCAGAGTGACCTGCACTACCAATATTCTTTTCTTCTTGTAAAGAGCATGCAGAATGTAAATTATGGCAACCCTCAGGCTACTTTAAGTTTCACAAGGGACCAGGCAGACCCCTGCACAACTCTAGAACATGGGGAATGCAAAAGTGGCTTAAAGCTGCCTTTTCTTGCCTTCTCCCCAACCACTAATCCAAGAAAAGGAATGGAGTAACTAAGAATCAGACCCAAAATTTCTTTGAAACCAGAACTTGATACAATGACCTTTGTGATATGGGGTAAACATCAGCCTGTCCTGATGCTACCCCAGTTTGGATTACACTCCAGGAACACGGCAAGCAAGAAGGCCAGATGCACAGGGAAGCCTCCAGTCTCTCCTCCTCCTCACCAACCATCTCTTGCCAATCATATCCTGAGAGACAGCTCCCCAAGGACACACTCTTCTGAGCTACCAGTGTTGCAGGGTGATGTTGCAATGACTGCCCCAGACTTAGATTGGAGTTTAGTATAGACATTATCCTGGGTTAAATTTGGCATGCAAGGTCTTAAGTGTGTTATATTGTGCCTGGGTATTGTACACCATTTTAAACAGAAAATAAGAAAACTGTTCAGTCATCTGTGTGAATTGAACTGTGGGACTCAATCCATTTCCTAGAGGACAAGTGACCACCACACACAAACCACCATCACAACTGGCATCTTTGAGGAATATCTCAGCAAAATGCTACAAACACACTCAGAGATTGATCGATTGGGGAGGAGGTGGGCGAAGGAAAGCTTGAACAGCCAACACCCCATGTTCTGTGCATAGCCAGAAGATTCCAATCTCCTTGGCTTGTTAACATGTCACCTTACACAAACACTATCACACAAAATATTTAAAAGAAATTAATTCAATACAAAGGTCTCACCAGAATCAACCATTTCCAAAGTACTACAAGCCCAAAACAATACAGAATATGGTAATTTCTAATGTCAGTTTACAGTCTTGTGTTTGAAACAAATTTCTTTATATCTGAAATATTTTAGAAACAACATGGCCCTCAATGAAATTAAATGGCACCAAACATAAAATGTGTCATTAATCTGTGGAACTATGTGCTTTTAGTATACTACTGGAACAAGACTCCAAGTGCAGTAGACATTTCTATGGACAGGAACAACATCTGCAGTGGCACTAAGCTAGGATAAAATCACAAGGGGGCACCTATCCTGTTTCAGGATCATCAAATGTGGAGTCAGGAAGAAATAACCCCTGATGATGTGGTGCAAAACAGGAGATTACCTCTTCCTTTTGAGCATCCCCCATGGGCCAGGGCTGCAGACAGGGTACCAGATTAGATGGATCATATTGTAGATCTGTTTCAATATATAATGTAGAAAGGACTCACATTCTGCAGCATTGTGTATGAAGCAGATGCTGGGCACTCGAATCCTGTTCCATGGCAATTCCGTGATGAGCTTTTGGACCCTAGTGCTAGGAATTGGGGGATAGGCAATTATATCCTTGCATAATTCCCGTCAGTGCTGATGGAACCCATACTCTGGTGATCAGATAAATCCTTCAGGCTATATATTGGAACCCAGAATGGAATCCCTTTAGAGGGCAGTATGCCAGTTACCCAAGGTCAGAATCATGCCATCAGTACCCAAAATGTGAGACTCCCTGACAGATTTGGATTTTTTAAAAATCTGTGATAAAACATTCCAAAATAGTTGCCCTGGCTCATCACAGTTACTCATTATCTGGTAAATAACACGTGATTTAAAAAAGAAAAGGAGTACTTGTGGCACCTTGTGGCACTTCATTTAAAATGTCCCAGCACACATATTGACTCAATAAACCATAACTCTCCTGGTGAGCTACTCATGTCTCCAAGATAAATACCAGCCTATTTTAAAACTGCATTAGATCACATCGAATTCAATGAAACTACTGTTGTTTCTCTCGTGTGATATAACTTCAGTCGATGGAATGTCAGCAATTGCTTTGCTTCTACTGTTAAGTATGTCTTACTTTTTTCTGCTTTAAATTTGACAGTGAATTGTAATGTCCATCATAATACTTAGCACTTATGGAGCACTTTACATTTACAAACATTAACTAATTACAAAATAAAAAGGAAGAATGGATAGTGCTGGCTGGAGGCAGGCACAGCAAGGCAGGAGCTGTGCAAGTCCCCCTCCCACAATGTGGGAAACATACCTCCAGCTTCAAATGCAGCATTCCTTTTTACTCCGGTCCCATTTCTCCCCCATACCGCTGTGCTAATCCACATCAATCCTGACCTGCTGAACTCTTCTTATTCCAGCCTGGGTCCCCCCACTCACAGCTCTGCCAATGCACCTCTTTCCTGGCCAACCGCTACTATTCCAGCCATAGAACACTGCAAAAGCTAATAATGCATCTCAATCATCCTGCAACCTCTCTCTTTTTCTCTCGCTCCATGATGTTATTCTAGTCCTCAGCTCCTCACACAGCTCTGCCAAAGCACCTCACTCCTGCCCTCCTGCACCTCTTGCCGTTCCAGTCCGGATCACTGCACAACATTAGCAAACCAGACCTGCAGTTCCCACTGTTATTCTGCCTTCTGCCTCTCCCATGCTCTCACTCAGCACTGACCTGCTGCACTCTCTCTAATTCCACTCCTCAGTCCCCCATGAGCATGAGGGTGCTGATTGTGCAAAATTGTGTGTGGTTTCACTTGGTGGCTCAGCATCCACAAGGGACAGACTCCAGTCACTTGAAATCTGCATCTTCAGCTCCCTGCTGAACTCACAGGCTTCCAGAGTTGAAGCATTCAGAGCCCTAGATGGGTACAGTGGTGGCAGTGATTGACTTATTTGTGTCAGTGTCTTGCACAAGGGAAATAACTCAGTTGTTCATTCTGCGATGATCGTATGCCAGGCTGTGTGACCTGACATGCCTGGTTGGAGGATTAATTTGTTTCCCCCAAGGGATGTGCCTGGGAAAAGCTAGAACATGGTAGTGACACAAGCCAGACTGATGCAGCTGCTGATTCAGGGCCACATCTGTGCCAGGAGCCTGGGCCAAATAAACAGCCACTGCTAGGCCCTGCGTGGTTGGAACATTTCTGTCAGGCTCTTATATTGTGTGATGCCAAAGAGCATTCAGCTACTCCAAGCACCAGACTGACTGAACATCAGAACCCTAATTCTCCCCTATGCCTTAGCACAACTCCAATGTAGTGGAGAGTCCTGGCTGCAGGAAGTCAGTTGTGTTTCCCTCAACCTGGCATAAACAGCAGCAGTAGAGAACCTACTCCAACTTCTGCCACTGGTATCACATCTGTAATGGACCTCATACCAATGGAAGATCAAGCAGTATGGAATTCTGTTCCACAAGACACTCACACACCTTGCACCCTCCGTCCACTCATGGAATGTCCCTGACAAGCCCCATTCTTCCCCTTACCCTGGGAGTGGAGGGCCGCTGTTGCACAAGGCAATGGAGCTGTCTCTATCAGCCTTCTGCAGATAGAGAAATTACCTACCTCAGGGGCTATCTCCAGCTGATTACACAATATGTCACTCATGACTACGATACTATTAATGAAAATCCTGAGGTAGATATGAATACTGAGCAAGGACCAAAACTATAATGTTAAATTTATCCAGCCTGGGTTACACTGGGTGATAATGAAACTTCTTCAGACACATGGCCAGTTTAACAGCTGATAAACTGTAGGATTTCATCAGTGCTGAGGAGAATGGTAGAGACAGTCTATCTCACAGATCATCCCTGTATACACATTCAGAATTACATTGTATCTAAATCTGATGATATCTCCCTAGTACGGAAGAACATGGGGACTTTACATACCACACAGCTAGCAGCATAAAAGAGGAGAGGCTTTTCCTCATTAATAATAATACTTAGCTCTTACATAACACTTTTCACCTTCAGATCTCGAAGCACTTTGCAAAAGGAGCACAAGTATCATCATCGCCATGCTACAAATGGGGTACGAAGGCATGGAGAAGGGAAATACCTGACACAAGGATACATAGCAGGGCAGAGGGAATACACAGAAGAGGAACAAATGCAGTTTGGGACATGGAAAGATTAAGAGAGGAGGAAATCTGAACACAGTTTAATTTGTCTAATTTGGCTAAACACACTGAAGATGGGCATAACTGTCTACAAGGATTTGAAAGGTGGCACCAGCAAGGAGGTAGAAAAATATGTTAGGGAGCTCTTCTAGTTAGTTAATGTCACCCCACTTTTCCTACTAGAAAATGTATGTAGTCTGAACATCAGAGAATATTTCTTACTAATGAAATCTGTAAGACTGTGGGAAAGTCTCTTCATGAGATGTGATGAAAGAAGTTCCATCACAGGAGAACTATAAGACTGGGAAAGGAGCAGTCCTGCCCTGGCCAATAGGGATGGACTCAATCTGACTTTAAAGTATGTGCAGCCTTGTTTGTTCCTCCAGCAGCAGTGACATAGCATCTCCTGATGTTAAAAATCAGCTTCCCGTCAGCACCACTGGACGCGAGTCTGAATGTCATAAATAAGCTAATACAGCTTCAGCAATGTCTACAACCTCCTTACTGGCAGAGCAGTGAGCAGTGTGTCATTTTCTTATGTTTCACACGCAGGAAACCCAAGCAGGAAACTGGATGGCATCCAGTAAAAAATAAACTCTCCATCAAAACTACCACCTGCAATCTGCCTCACAAAACTCAGTGTGGGGAGAAAGATACTTCTGCTTGATAATGCAAGGGGGCTAGGTGCAACACTTCGAGAACCTTTCACCTCTGAGGCCCTGGGTTGAAATCCAGATGAAAATGAAAACAGATTTGCTAGTTTCATCCTAGTCCTTGGAAGATATTTGTCCTCAGCACAAAATCAGGACAACATTTGGTATGATTGTAAAGGCATTGTGGCTGTTTCTACAGAAGGGAGACCCACGATTGGAGCAGCAAGAAGCGTGTAGTTGCACAGCTCTGTGTGAAGGAGCCAGCAATGGAATAGCAGGCGGTGCTGCAGATCAGGACTGAGGAGCATTTGCAGAGCTGAGTGGAGGGAGCAAAAGTCTGATGTTGCAGGAAATGCTGCAAATTCAAGATCAAGGTGTGTCGGCAGAACTGAGAGTGGGGAGCCAAATATGGTGGACACTGCATCCCAGATTCTTCATAGTGATATTATTATGATATGATTATGACATAGTTATGATGTATTTTATGCAAGATAAGTCGTGTGAGGTGTCATTGGAAAGGTTATTATCGGCTGAATATGATTATCCTATTTGTATGCATGTATCACTTTTGTATCTGAAGTTATGAATATTGACTATGTATCTGTATTTCATATGTAGTTACGCCTGGGTAACGCTTACTAGACAAGATGTTTTCATTCTATGCAGTGGGTGGGGAATGGGCCATCCGGAGAATAACAGGTCTTAGAAGAAGCTTATATGACACCTGGGGAGCCCTCCTAAGGATGCTACAAACAGCCTCCGAGTAATGGCTGCTATGACTCTACAAAGACATGTGATGTGACCACATCTCTAGACTCCATCTTGGGATGTCAGTGTTTTTCCAAAGACCGTTTGGAGACCAAGCTTTGAAACAAAGACTCCTGGAAACACCTGAGGAACAAAGACTGAACTAGGGGAAGTGCTGGACCCAGGCTAAAGGGATTTTTAGCCTGTGAATGGAACATCTGGGGATTCCAAGCTGTAAGCAAGTGCACCTTGCCCCTTAAGAATCTGCAGCCTGCTTGTATCATCACTTAGGGTGAGAATCTGCTATTCATATTCCATCTATTTAGTATATTAAGTTTAGTTTGCATTTTTGTTTATTTGCTAAGTAATCTGCTTTGATCTGTTTGCTAACACTTAAAATCTTTTATAGCTAATAAACTTAGATTTGCTTTATCTAAACCAGTGTGTGGGAATCATAACTCAGGGCAAAGGCTATTGCATATTCCTCTCCACATTGAGGAAGGGGGTGAATTTTATGAGCTTACTCTGTACAGTTCCCTTTGCAGCGCAAGATGCGTTTACACTCCAGAATGGGTGCGTGCCTGAGGAGTTGTGATAACTTTCCCCTGCAGGGGCTGGTCAGTGAGCCTGCTTGTAACTTCAGCTGGGTATGTCCCTTCCTATTTGTATACTGGTCAAAATGCAGGCTGGAGGGCGCTGTAGCTTGTCACAGCAGTACAGTGTGAATGGGAGCCCAGGGGGCTCAGTAGTATCCCAGTTCCAGGTAGCACCGTGGGGGAAACCCCTCACATATTGGTCAGCAAGAGGCGCTCCAGGTCAGGACTGAGGTACATTGGCAGAGCTGAGTGTGGGGAGCTCGGTACTGGAATACCCAGGGGTGCATCAAGGTTGATCAGGAGGGAGGCGCATATGGCAGAACTGAGGGGGCGGGGAAGGTGAGTTTGCACCCTGCCTGTCCCGACAGTAACTCTGAGTGTCGTTTGTGTATCACTTCTATGGGCACTACATTCCTCCAGTTTGGAAAAAGAAAAATGGTTAAGGCCAAAGATGACATCGTTGGCATTATTAAATATGATATTGCTGAACAATTAAGTTTTAATCCTGTGGTTAGGGCTCTGAAATGCTGTCAGGGTCACTGCAGAGCTTCAGAAGAGGCCTTTTAGATTCAGCAAGAGCCATTCAGAGTGCAGTGTGCAGGCTGGTATGTGAAGTTCACCTAGGCTGTTATGGTGGCAGTAGCTGCCACACTAACACGGACAAATACCCTGGAATCCTGACCTCCCAGGAGGATCCATGCTGTAAAACCTGCTTGTTATGAGTGAGTCACTCTGGAATAGACAGCCCGAATGCAAATGAGAACCTTAATTGCATTTCTTCCCCCTCGGCCCTCACAGTTGATCTCCCCAATAGCACATAACTGCTGTCTGGCCTTAGCTCCCGTAGTACAACTAACTCTTCCCTCTCTGTTATGCAAAAAGACGGGCTAATCCTGGCTGGTGATGAAATTTTGGCTTTATGCAGTTTAGCATCCCAATCACACGTGCACTGTCATCTTTCATGAAAGCTATGATCTATCCTCCTCTGCAACTTCCTCTCCTTCCACTGGATGGGTCAAACTGTCTCTTTCAGATCTCAGTCACAGCAGTACCTGAACAGCACCCAACAGGAGGGGAGCAGACAGAAGCAAAGTCCATCTCTGTCATACATCCCTGGAGGGCTGGGATGGAGTTTGCTGAGGGTGTTTTTCCTGCAGGATTTCCACTCTTGCCCCCTCCCTTGCAGCACCAGCTGTGGAGCTGGAGTCTCAATTCAGCGGTGGCATAAGCTGATGCACACAAGGTTCCCCCAAAACCAAATCTACACCCTGCTGTTGGGTGTTCTTCTTTCTGCCTTCCTCTCTTTTGGGCTCTCAGCATGTGAGTTCTCAGTCTTTCTAGGATTTACACCAAATTAGGCTTGTGCCCATCCAAACACAGCAGGCCAAATTCAAAGGTAACGTGCAAGAGTATGGGTTGGCGGGGGGGGCGGGGGGGCGGACGGGACACAACAGTTAGACATGAGTCCGAGTCTGAGACTGTTGGTACATATGAGGGAGTTTAGAGAAGGCTCTAAACAGGTGTAACAGTGACCCTGGGGGCCGGAAGGTATAATTTACATCAATTTAGACTCTCTAAACTTAGTGTGACAAAACTAGCTTCTTAGTTTGGCACCAACTCTACTATACTTGGGAGGAAAGGAGGGCTTGTTTTGGTGGAGGAGGGAGGCTTATCTGAGACTATCACATTTGCTCACATTGGACTTCAGGAAACACGGCCGGATATTTACCTGGAGCCTGCAATGCAGGCAACACAGCAAGCACTCCCTGCCTCTGCCATTCACTGCAGCCAAACATTTCTGCTGTGGAGCAGTCAAAGGTTCACACTGGGATTTTAACCCACATGCAGCAAAATCTTTGAACCAGAAAATGCTAGGCTCAGTTTTACAGAGGTACAGGTTTTAACCTAGCACTTGGCAGGAGGCCCCGCATGGAGTTCATCCCAATTGACTCTGGATCTGGCCAGCGCTCTTAGTTTCTTTCCCACTCACCTCTGCACCCTTCCTTGACCTGGATGTGCAGATGTAGCAAACTGCCTTGTGCCCAAAGTGCTGGAGATGAAGAATCTTGCTGCGTGCCTCTGACTGGCTGAGCTTCTTCGGATCCTTTCACAACAGCAGAAGAGGAAATGGGTCCTGATATGCTGAGGTGGATGAAGTTGGCACAGAAGATGCAGGAATGGATGGATGACTGCATGATGGAGGCAGCATTTCAGAGCCAAATGGTTTCAAAAAAGGCAAGAAAATTTCCAGATGAACGGAAAGAAAGGTTAGTGTCCAGGTAGGGTCCCAAGTGCCTTATTCTTTTGTGAAATGTCCTGCCATATATACAGCTCCACTGCCATGCACATATCTCTGCTGCCCATCTTCCCACAGCCACCTCTCCCCCATCCTCAGATAACTCCACGGGCTCCCCACAGTCAACATGAGGAGCCACTTCCAAATTGTTCTCATTTTTAAAACCGGCATAAACCTAAGCAGCCTCATGGACTTTGTCTCTTTCTCCTCCTCTCTCCATGCCTAGCACCTCCTCTCCCTCCCATCATTTACTTTCCCACTCTACTTCTTGCTGCAGAAGGTCCTCCTTACCTGAGGGCTTGTTTAGGATGTCAAGGAAGATCAATAATCTGCATAAGTTATTGAGTAAAACACTATAAATCATCTGGATCCTGAGAGACTGAATTTTCCTCCCCTTTGAAAGTCAGGGGTAGAGGAGTTTGAATATTTTTTTCCAGACAAAAGTAGGTTATTTTGGTTCTGCAAACACTGAGTTTTACCAATCTCTACAGCATATGCACGTGTTCAGCAGATAGTTTGTAATGAACACATTTTAGCCCATGATTTGTTTGTAGACTGGTTATTCTGAGCAGTCACGATGTATTATTGATATGATTGGACAGTCATATGGTATTGTTTCTGTTCAGTGACTGGAGATACACAGGGCTCCTTTCTTCTGTCCACAAATTATCCATGAACATTCTCAACTGTTCTCCAAGTCCAGTCTATTAATCCATCTATGATATTTAGATGCTTGTAAATGAATAAATGGAGTCATGAATACCAGGTAAAAAGAATCTGATGGGTTTCTTTGCATACACATTTTTTTGTTGTATTTAGTTGCTTGGCTGTAGCTAGCGGCACGTTGCTTCTTGAAAGGTGTCTCAAGATCTCCAGTGCAGAAGGTTCTTGGAACTCAGCATAATGGTATAAATATATCAGCAACCCTAAGGGATTCCAACATGATAGATTAACAGGAGCATGTTACCATCACTTCCTGACCTAATTGCAAAACTCAGCTGGGAGATATCAGATGTCTAAATAAATAATCCAAAATTCACCCATAATCTCCTACCACGAAAATGCCAGATGTTCCAACCCTGGAGAGCTCTGAGGTTTATACAGTCTTCTGCTTGTTGCATACACTGCAGATAACAGTGTCTTAAATATGTTGCCCCAGGCTTGTATCAGAGCTGAGGAAAGCTTTGCAACAGCTCTCTAGCTTCTGTGCTACCAGTGGAGATCAAGCTCCTGTGTTCTTGGTGAGAGTAAGAAATAGCACAACACACAGCTTCTCCTGAGAAGCCAGAATCCTTCGAAGCAATTCAGCTCTTGAAGAACAGTCGCTGAATTAAAGTTAGAGCTCCCGTCTATCAACTTCCTTTGTTTCTATTTTTTTCCTTAGTGCTCTGTCACTCAGAGAAGCGGAAACACAGCCAGCCCTGAGTGATCCGAATGAGGGGTTCTCATGAGAACGCACAAGGGTCGAGTGAAGGGCTCAGAGAACTAGCTTGAATCATGCATTGTGCACACAATGGAGACAGTATGGCAAAAAAAAACCAAGAGAGATTACATAGAAAGATAATTAACTAGACAGAAGGGATGAGAAATAAGAAAGGATGGAAAATTTATGTATGAAACAAGTTAAGGTTCTTATTGTTTTGTTTCCTGATGTCCTGCTCCATTTCCGCCCTCTGAGACTTCGGAAGTGAAGCATTATTTTTGATCTAAAGGGAGACACAAGACAGAATTCATTTCTGGCATAAGCTGGTACAACTATTGTGATCTTCAATGGAGTTGCACCTGCACATATCAGTGTTAAATTTGGTCCCAAAATCTTACTCATAAACCGAATAAGATATTTCATTTGTTTCTAGGATGCTCATTTTATTTCTACAAAGAAACAGATTGATTTTCTTGCTGCATCACAGGTGAAAGTGATGAAGCAAGACACAGAACTTTACCAGCTGGAGTTTTATATCTGGGCAAGGTGGTGAGAGCAGTAGTTTGTTGCAGGGGTTTTATTTAGCTGGCAAGCAGGACCTCCCTCTTGGACTAGTCTGTTCCTAATTCTCTTACCCAGCTCATCTCTCCTGGGCAGAAATTCGAAGTATATCCCAGTGGTTCTGAAAAGCAGGCAGAGCTGCAAAGCACTAATTACATCCTCAGTGGTGTGTAACAAGCATATCACGCCATTGCAGCTACTGTATAGGACAGGCACAAGTAACATCCCAGTAATTATGTTGCTGATCTGTGTGATTATACAATCCAGTTCCCCAGGGTATTGTTGCTTATTCTTCTTGCTGTTATATAGTCAACCCATCCCACCCTAGTCAGCCCCTCTTTCAGCCAGAGAATCACTTCCCCCTTGATTCAAGAGATCAATGCCAGCCCTCATTTTTTTCAATGTTGAGCCCCCAAACCTGAGCAGTACTTAAGACCTAAGTAATACTGCTCTCTGGACTGTCAGAAGGCCATTTTCATGGCTCAAAATGGGCTAGCTAGTAGCACGCCCAGGGTTGTGACTATTGCTGTTGCATGGAATGGCCAATAGAGATGCTTATGTAGGCTGGCTAGCAGCTCCATGGATTGGCAAGGGAGTTTACTCGTTAATTAGAAGACCGGATTAGAAGTTCCCTGGACTGATGATCAACAAGGTAGTTGCTCCACTGAATGATCCATCAAGAAATGGTGGTCTTGAGAAGAGAAATAATGAGCATTCACTACCATGGCATTCAAGTGAAACAAAGTAAACAGCAGCTTCAGAGGTAGGGAAGCAGGAGGAACAAGGTCATGAAAGCACAGTGATTTAGCTTTTTGTTTTGTTTGTGTTTTGACATAAGAACGCCACCACCAAAAAAAAATATAAAACAAAATATTGAGAATACATTTTGCTGTTCACATGTGTCCTGGTGGGAACAATATAAAAAATAATTTAGGACCAACCGTGTAATTATGCGCATTTATTCCTACCTTCCATTACTGGAGATAACAAGATGAATAGTAAAAAGTGAACTTTAACAATCCTGTAATTATAGCCACTGAACCGTACGTTATTGAAAGAATTGTGCAAAGTCCAGATGCAAAAGAATCAATTAGGTATGTAAATAGAAATGAAACAGTAAAATAATCAAGTGATGAAGAAGTAATGCACCACACTAAATAGCTTCTCAGCTTCTTTTACTGCTGTGTTTTCATTTCTTTAACAAATACTTCATTTATTTTTATCATTTTGCCACACTTCCCACAATTATACATTGTTCAAGTGTTATAACCAACCCAGCAAAAATATCCTGGTGGCTGCTGATTGCCATTCACAACTTCCTATTTTACTCGTACACATAATTGGACTCGCTAGAGCATTTTACATCCTTGTTCTTTGTAATATACGTACTAGAATACTTTGGAACACTGAGGATTCGACCGCTTGCAGGAATGATGGAAGCAAGTCCAGGGAATTACTGTGGTTGACTTGTCAAATGTGGGTGTCTAACTTTAAGTCTCCTAAATCAATATTCAGCCACTTAAAAGAGAAGCAGCCTGATTTTCAGAAGTGCTGAGAAATGCCAGAAGTCAATGGAAGCTGAGGATGCTTAGCACCTCTAAATATCATGCCCGCTTAAGTGCCTGACTGTGGATCTGGGATCCTAACCTTAGGCACCCAAGGTGGAAAGCTTCAGCTGTAGCTGTTAATATTTGTTTTTCTGTCTTGTGTAAGATTTCCCTTTAGCACTCAGCAAAATCATCTATTGTAACAAGACTAGTCAATAAAAGAGTCTGATTTTGTAGATGATCCTTTGTGTTTTTTAAAAGCAAATTTTGTGCCAGTGAGAGGTGTCAGGCTGACAGCCCAGAAATCAAAGACAGTTTTATCCGCAGAATAGGTAGAGGCTGGGCAGCTGCAGGGCAAACTTCTGCCCCATCCCACCTTGGCCAATGTGCCTTAACATTGACCTGGAGAAGACACTATTAATGGTGAGAGTCCAAACCCTATGGCACATCCTCTGCCCAGACTGCAAAGGGGGCTACCCATATAAGGAAGCTACTACACTAGCAGCCCCACACACTGCAGTTCACAATGTTACTACAATGTTTTGGGTCATTACCTTCAAATACTGCAAGGTTTTGTTGCAGCTAATTAGGAGCAATTAGTGCGAGTGGCTTCTTTAAGATGTGGACATCTGCCCATCTGGAAATGGACTGAGGCCAACACATTTAATCACTTCACCAAACAGCTAAATTGTAATGCCAGGCCAGTCTGCCACCCTTCCCCATCTCTAGAGTTCCTAAAAATTAAACAGCCTGACTCTCCACTGCCCTGCACCTTGTGCCATCACTGTCATCCCTGCCAAGTAGGCATGAAACACCACCAAATGCGAATGGAAGCATTTTGCACTCAGCACAGGTGTTAATAATGATACTAGGTGTGCGGGAAGGGGGAACCAGGCCCAAAGACACCATCTCAGTCCCCATAATGCTCTCTAAATGCTGGTCTTTCCAAGCAGATGGTCTCCTTGGGCTTCCCCATTTAATCCTGTGCTGTTATTTCTTTCTGTTTCTATGGCCCAGAGAGAGGTAAATTAACTATTCTGCTATCCGCTGCCCTCTTCCTTTCTTCCCTTCACTAAAGGGAAGGCAGAGGTAGGCACATTTGAGGAATAGTGCAATGAAAGCTCTGCTACGGCCATTGAGTTCAGCTCCACTTCAAACCAGGGCTTTTTAAACACCTGACTGGATGAGAGGATGGGAGAAGGTCTGCGTGACAAAAGAAGTGCAATAAATGGGTTGCTTTGCATATGGCTGAAGTGCTGTATTTCCAGATCACCAGGAGGCTTTACTTAATATCTCCTCTTCCCTTGATTATCACCAGCCCCTTTTCTATGGCTTCTCTGAACCCCAGTTTGTGCAGACTGCTTGCCTCCATGAATGTACTAAGGAGTGTGAGCATACCACCCTGTCCTCCAACAGCTCTAGTGGCTCCCCATTCATTTCAGGATCCAATTCACAATTATCCTCTTTTTTAACATTTTCCATGGACTTGCTTTACGCCACATCTTACCCTCTCTACTCCTCAGTCCTGCTGACCTATTACCAGCCTCCTCTCTGTTCATCCCCATAGTGAGGCGAGAGAGCCTTCTCCTCTGCAGCTTGCAACAATGGGAACAGTCTCCCTATCTCGGTTCCTTTCATTTTAAAGCCATTTGATAACATTCCTTTTCTCTTAGGGATCAAGACAAGGGAAGGATTTATTTCATTCTAACTACACTATTTAAGGAGGAGGAATAGTTTATATGAAACACACTGTACAAAGGATGTGTGTGGAATTCTCCTTCATTTGTGCTCCCCAGGATGGAGTGCTGGTTCACCTCTCATTTTTCTGAGGCCCAGCGGGGTGGGCTGGCAGCCACATATTCCTACAGCAGCACCATTCACGACACCACACACAGCCCAAAACAGGCCGCTCCAGCCAAACTAGCAGGGAACTGCACTCACCAGTTGGGTTCACTGAGGTCTAGCAAAGCTTATTAAGGGAAGGAATTATTATTTTTAAACCAAGAAACGTAGGTGTCTTCCAACAAATCAACAGCCTCTTTGGTCTGTCTCACAGCTTTCGCCGTTGTCAGTTTAATTTTGTTTTTAAACAACATACAGACCTCAGAGACCTCAGTTAGACGTTTGCTAACTAAAGGCTGCTCAGGACATTTTCATTCAAACAGCATTTTAACTCTTTAACTCTTTTCCACCCAGCTCTATTACTAAATGCAGTTTTAGGGTGGGGGGAAGAAAGGAACCTTTTGTAGTGATAATCAAGGTGGGCCATTTCCAGCAGTTGACAAGAACGTGTGAGGAACAGTAGCGGGGGGGGGGGGGAGGAGGAATAAACATGGGGAAATAGTTTTACTTTGTGTAAAGACCCATCCACTCCCAGTCTTTATTCAAGCCTAAGTTAATTGTGTCCCGTTTGCAAATTAATTCCAATTCAGCAGTCTCTCATTGGAGTCTGTTTTTGAAGTTTTTTTGTTGAAGAATTGCCACTTTTAGGTCTGTAATCGAGTGACCAAAGAGATTGAAGTGTTCTCCAACTGGTTTTTGAATGTAAGAGTTCTTGACGTCTGATTTGTGTCCATTTATTCTTTTACGTAGAGACTGTCCAGTTTGACCAATGTACATGGCAGAGGGGCATTGCTGGCACATGATGGCATATATCACATTGGTGGATGTGCAGGTGAACGAGCCTCCGATAGTGTGGCTGATGTGATTAGGCCTTATGATAGTGTCCCCTGAATAGATATGTGGGCACAGTTGGCAATGGGCTTTGTTACAAGGATAGTTTCCTAGGTTAGTGTTTTTGTTGTGTGGTGTGTGGTTGCTGGTGAGTATTTGCTTCAGGTAGGGGGGCTTGTCTGTAAGCAAGGACTGGCCTGTCTCCCAAGATCTGTGAGAGCGATGGGTCATCCTTCAGGATAGGTTGTAGATCCAGCTTCTAGCTCCCTCAGAGACCACCTCTTCTTCCCTGTCTCTCTTCCCATTCAAAGGCTGTGAACACCCATTAATACTGAGGGAAGAGTAACCCTAACCCATCCACTCATCTTAAAAAGAACAGTCACCCCTAACCTACCCAATCCGTCCCCAGCAAGCTGGAAGTACCAAGTGTTGTGTTTTGCTCAAACACAGTGAAAAGCATGAAATTCTCAATCTAGATAATTAATATTTAAGACTGCGGGGGGAGAGCTGCGGAAATAATAAAGACTAAATATAAAGATTCCATCTGAGACAAGGAGAGTTAGAGTGTCACTCACTCTGTAACCATCTGCATCGGAGATTAAACAAATGGCAGCTGCCTCAAAATAGCCCCTACACACAGGCAGGGAGACATTTAAAGGTGCAGTTGCCCTGGTTTTCTAGCTATATCTCCTTTCAGCTACATAGCTTCATATGCCCATTAGGTTCCTTATACTGTGGGATGATAAGCACCGTCAGCTTCCATTGACTGCAATGGGAGCCAAGGAGGCTCAGCATTTCACCAGAGGAATGCCAGCCTACCAGCTGCCACTGAACACGCTCTGGACACCCCAGGGTGTCCACTGCTCTCACTGTCTCCACAACACACACACACACACACACTTTGTTGTGTGAAGCAAGGAGGACTGTGTTTGGAAACTGTACAATTTTCAATCCAAAAAAGATCAAAACCAGTCCCAATATTTGCTTTCCCATGGAGGGAACTAATGTTCTTCAGCATGAAAGGACCCCAGAGCTGACCTTGTTATACAGAGATTGGAATCAATCAGCTGCATGGGGAGATCCTTTCCTAGTATGCCCCCTCCTAATCTTTCTCCTCTATGTAAGGCACCTGCGTGCAATATTTACCACATTGGGAATGATACAAACACACTGGCCATGATCCCTACTATAGGCTTATTCAGCTGTGGTGCTACTGAGCTGTTTTACAAGGCAAGCCTCTTGCTACAACACAGGGAGACAGAGACAATGGCCCTTTTTGACTTGCAAGGAGTCTCATGCAATCAGTCCTGTAATCAGCTATGATGTTAATGGCCCTGGGGTTTATCCAGTAGTAATGGAGTTACCTTATTTTTAAGAAGGGGTGGTCTCAAAAGAACTGCAAGTTAGACAAGCAGCGTGGCTGCAGAGAGACACAGAGAGAGAAGAGGCGGAAAGAGTAAAGAAGGGGAAGATGTGTGCTAAGGAGTCCCTACTTCGGTTTCTCAAACCATTATTAAGCAGAGAAGAGAGATTCCAAAGGGTGAGAGATCTAAGCAGCTAATGGAAATCTACTCACTTTTCATTAGTACATCTCAAGCTGCTCTATTGCACAACTTTGGCACCAACCAATTTAACAAAAGCAGATGCAGGTTAGAACACTAGTTGCAAAAATTATTCAACACACGGATTGTCCCACCCAATAGGAATGCAGCAGCCACTTGAACAGCTTCGCCGGGGGAACACAAGCTATGATAATTAACCCTTTCTTTACTGGACTAAACTATGACAAGTGGTAAAGCACATATCTAAGGGGGAAGAGAGCGTGGGATATTGAGAAAAACGTGGAGGCGGAGGAAGAGGAGAAAAAAGGATTAGATAAGAAGGGGAACCAGCATAGCAAGCATTTTACAAATCTCCGTTGAAATCACTGCTTTGTTGGCTGGGTGAGAGGAGGTTAAGAAAAAGGCAAAATCCTGTTTCTGAGCTCCTGTTTACTTCAGCGGATAAACAAATTTGGATTACGGGGAAAAAAAAATCTGAGATGTCAGCATACTTCAAAAGCAAATCATTTTACTCAGTACACTTTCCATCAGCGGGATTGCTCCCAGCTCTCTTGCGCTCTCGCTAATGTTTTCTTCACTGCCTTAGTTTACAATGGTGTCAATGACAAAATTGAAGGCACTGATAAAAGCATCATGGAATCAGCCTAATCCATACAGTCAAGATACGCTCACCCCCAATTATACAAGTAGTATTATTGTGCAATTTTCTGCATGGAAACACAAAAATAAAGATGACAGACAATCTCACTTTCCTCCTTTCTCCCACCCCACATCTTCTCTTTAATCTGTCCTTACTTGGCTGGTCTGTCAGCAGGAAACTAAAAAAAAAAAACACATCAGGGAAGAACAAGGGTGGCCTGACTCCCCTTGTGGGGACCACACCAAGGAAATGAGCTTTACCTTGGAAAAGCATACAAATTAATTACATTCCCAGTGAGAAAACATGAGGCCAGCTCTTTAGCTAGAGTAAACCTCACTACAGCACCATATAAGTCAGTGAACTCACATAGATTTACATCAGTTAAGACTCTAGTCCATGGTCTTTGGGAGTTGGGCTTTTGCTTTTTTCCTACACAGTCTCTTTTGCTTGCAGCCATAAAGCCTTGTCAAAGGGATTCTGTCAACAATTTCCCAAGAAAAGCAGAACTGGAGCTGGTAGGTGCTTGGAGAAGAGACCTCTTGGAAAACTTTGATGATGCAAAAGTCATTTAGTAGAGCACTCTTCCCTCGTCATCAGTATTTAGCCAATGGCCCCAGTACGTGCTATGCTACAGGAAGTGTGGATGATGATTCAGTAGGAAGTACTCTTCCCTCAGAAGGTCCATCTACACTTTGAGCTGGGCTCCCAGCTCGAGGAAACATACCCACACTAGTTCTGATAAAGGTAATGTCCTAAAAATAGAGGGCAGTTGCGGCAGCATGAGAGGCCCCAAGTACTTATCTCTTCAAGACACTAGGCACATACTCAGGGTGGCCAGTTCCTCAGGCTATTGCAGCTGCATTCTACTTTTAGCATGCAGAGCTAGCACAGGTATGTCTCTGGGAGCTGGGAAACACATCCCCATCTCAAAGTGCTGACATATTGTGAGTCAGTAACAAAATATTGCCCTGCTTGGTGCCAGGTGGCACTGTGCTGCCAGAGGGGCCATCTTTTGGATGAGACATGAAACCAAAGTCCTAATAATTTGAGATCTTACTCTGGAGATTATGTTCTAAGTCAAACCACTGTGCTGAAGTCTAAGCCAAATATCACGTTAGATTCTGGTTCATCCTCTCCATAAATCAGCCTAAATCCCAACAACTAACAGCAGGGCGTGCACGACCAAAATGCAGCTTGGAATGCATAGGAACTGAAGAGTCAGCCTGACCACCTGTTCACATGGGGTGATGTCCCACCTCGGGCAAAGACCAATGTTCAAATAAAATCAAAGACAAGCAGAAATAAGCCAGGTGAAAACCATATTAAGCAGAGAGGGGCAAAGGGTGGGGATGAATGGGTATGTCTAGATGGCAATTAGACACCCATGGCTAGCCTGTGCCAGCTGACTTGGGCTCGTGGGGCTCGGGCTAAGTGTTTAATTGTGGTCTAGACATTTTGGCTTGGGCTGCAGCCCGAGCTCTGGGACCTTCACATCTCACAGGATCCTAAAGCCTGAGCTCCAAACTGAGCCCAAACATCTACACTGCAATTAAACAGCTCCTTAGCTTCAGTCGCACAAGCCCAAGGCAGCTGGCATGGGGCAGGCATAGGTGTCTAACGGCCATGTAGACATACCCTCATAGCATACCCAATATGGCTGCATTTGTTTATTACTATCCTGCTTGCCAGAATTTGAGCCTTGAAAAATCATACAAAGCATGACCCTGGAAACTTTATTCAACTGGCTACATTTTCACATGCACAAAAACCCAAACAAACAATGAAAGTTGAAAAAAAATGAAACAACACAAGAAGTTTTTAGGTTCAGAGAATTATTTTTCTTGCTCAGAAGCGATGCATTTCTACTGCATTAGGGAAACACTGATTATAGTTCTAAATGTTTCCAAGAGCAACGAAGGGAAGTAACCTTCACCTCTTGCATATATGTCTCAGCAAACCTGCTTCATTTCTAACAGTAGCACTGTGCGAAAAGAATACAAAAATCTTTCAGAACGTATCCGTTTGGGGCTTGGAAGGGGGATTATCCCACATGTCCTTTAATCAAAAGAGCCCCAACTCAAGTGAGCCAAAGGCAACACAAACAAAAAGCTCATAGACTTTAAGATCAGAAGGGACCATCATGATCATCTAGTCTGACCTCCTGCACATTGCAGGCCACTGGCTCTCACTGATCCACTCCTGAAACAGACAACTAATCTCTGTTTGAGTTACTGAAGTCCTCAAATCATGGGTTCTTAAGCAGGGGTTCTTAAACTGGGGTTGTGACCCCTCAGGGGGTCGCAACGTTATTACATGGGGAGTCGCAAGCTGTCAGCCTCCACCCCCAAACCTTTCTTCACTTCCAGCATTTATAATAATGTTAAATATTAAAAATGTTAATTTATATATTAATATATTTTAATTTATAAAGTGGGTCACACTCAGAGGCTTGCTGTGTGAAAGGGGTCACGGGTACAAAAATTTGAGAATCACTACTTTAAAGACTTCAAGTTTCAGAGAATTCACCATTTACACCAGTTTAAACCTGCAAGTGATCCATGCCCCATGCTGCAGAGGAAGGCAAAAAAAAAACCCAGGATCTCTGCCAATTGGACCTGGGGGGGAAATTCCTTCCTGACCCCCAAATATGGTAATCAGTTAGACCCTGAGCATGTAGGCAAGACCCATGAGGTAGATATCTAGGAAAGAATTCTCTGTAATAACTTGGAGCCTTCCCCATCTAGTGTCCCATCCTATGTCTGTCTTTTGCTTTCTTCCTTAGCTGTTTCCATGTTAAGTCACAAAAGCAGAACCATTTGTTAAGCAGTCAGTAGACATATATTGGGTATTCAAGGTTCTGTGTATAGTTCAGATTTTGCCGAATGTCCCGGAAAAACCATCCAACAATATAAATTCATGTGGTTCTTTTCCATTCTCCTCAGACATAAATGCACCTCCCATGGAAGGGGTCACTGAATCTCATTGGGCTGACACCACTTTATGCAGCTACGGTACAAAGTATGCCCTCTCCAATATGTGTACAGCACAGTGTGTACAAGGTGTATTACAGATCAGGGAAAAAACACCCCCTTGGGTCAAATTCTCCTCTCACTTACACTAGCGTGAATTAAGATTAACCCCATTGCCTGCAGTAGAGTTATACAAGTGTGAAACCTCTGTAAGTGAGAATGGAATCAGGCCTCCTGCCTCTAAGGGCTAATACTCCAGCAGATGGATGAGTGTTGAAGGGCTTCACAGGATCAAGCTCTACAGAAGGCTCTAAAGATATTAACTATGGCGAGGGATACTGAGATCCATATTATCCCCAGAAGCAGTCTGAGTTAAGAAAAAGCTGGGCTGGGCAGATGGAGAGCTGGAGCAAGAAAGAAGTGTATGTATTTCTTTTGCATGATAGCGACAAAGTTGGCATGCGACAGAAGGAACTGGGGCTATGGCAAAATGGAGCAGTGCTGGGGGGAGCTAGGTGAGTGAGTAATGCAATGCCCTGGGGAGATGGAGCTACGTGAGGCCATAGGTAGACATACTAGGTCATTGCAAAGAAATGATGCAACTAAAACATTACCCCTTTTTTCCATCCTTCAGGCCACATGACATCTGTGAGAGACATTGGGGGTTATATATTTCTAGTGCAGTCATTCAACTGCAAATTCTATATAATAGCTCATTGCAAATCACTCTGAATACCTGGAGTATCAGAGTTACAGGGCCTGATTCTCATCTATATGGAGACCCTGTTACACCTCTCTATGGCTGTGTAAATGGGTGCACTTTCAGACCCCTTTACACTGCCAACTGTGTCCCCTCTATGCTGCCACAGGGATGTAAAATGGTCTTAGTATAAATGAGAGTCAGGCTCACTGGTTATAAACCAATTACCGTTCTAGTCACTCTACTGTGGATGTTGTTTCATTCCAGTGGACTCTGCTGCCCCATTTTCCAGTGATGGCTGTTGCTGGTGATTGCAGTGAGAACAGTATGCTATCTTTATTCCCACCTTTGACTTGTCACAGGCCTGTTTTACTCACAACTTGTGGAACACTTTAGGGTCTGAGCCAGCCAAACAATCCTTGTTTAAGCAGAATATAACTATTAATGCTGCCTATGTACACAAGGTGCCTACACACTGGTGATTGGTGCACAGTATGGACAGATATAAATAGGTCTGTACTACACATAGGATATAAATACAACAATTAACAGGAATTGGATGAATAAATTACCATGCTCTGCAATTAAAATTTACCAGTTAGGACATAAAACACACACTTATTTGCATCTATTTTGAGCATGTTTTCTGCACTAAACTGCTAATAATCATCTCTCTGGGTCTCTAAATTCACACAGAAAACACCCATAAATCGCCATTCCATGAATCTCATATGTGGACAGAAACCCTTAACACTGAGATTAGATTTCTGATCCATGGTTTGTAGATAGTCCCACAGTTAGTGAATCTATTCTGTGGCTCATAAACTTTGCTAAGAACTTATCAGGTTCAGTAGCCCTCTCTCTCTAGACACAGCAAGGGTATGGATGGATCATAGGCCTGGATGCTCTGTGATAAGCTTGGGGCATGAAAGACATTCCTCCTTCCCAATACAGATTTCTCCCATCCTCACAAAGTTCCTTATCCTGCCTAATCCCTAGCAGAGATTCCCACATTAGCCTCTTCATCTGTAGTGAATAGTGTTTATTCTTGCCTGTCTGGTCCATAACCGGGATGGAGAGAGAGAGAAAATAAATGAGTGTCAGTGACAGAAAGATGGAAAATGCCAGACAGTGTGACAGAACTAGAAAAATAGAAAGAGAGAAAATGTGTCAAGGAAAGGAAAGGAAAAAGGAAAGGAAAGGTCTACATTTACTAGCAGATGATAAATAAGGAGACACATACAACTCAGAGTCACACATTCTGACTGTTGACAATCTGCTACAGTACAACACCTCAAGCATCCATTATTTTTTTCAATCTGCTAATGAGTAAATGTCAAGATGAGAGATGCTAACGTACTGTATCAACATTTCCCTACAGCCACAGAGCCCATTATCAACACAGATAAACCTGAGCCAGGATAAATTTCTTATCAGAATATGGGCAGAGAACAGCTTAAAATTGTGTTAGATTGAATAGATCTTCATTGCTGCAAGCTCCCTAAAGCAATTGGAATAGTAAAATATTCCATGCAGGAGTCAGAATCAAAATACCCTCCTTGCCTCCCATCAGTTTGGAGAGGTGCTGTAACAACTGCACCTTTGACTCGATTTTTGGGCACCAGCTTTAAAGGAATGATTATTCTTTGCTGCCTGTACCAGATAGGAATCTGAAATAGAAGTTTAAAAACATTTTTACCCACCCCATCCAGCCCCTTTTGGAGATTCAGGACTAGAGAGCCGCGTAAATTATGGCAAAGAAACCCCTCTGAGGCCAGTGAACTGTTGCTGCTGCCGAACACCTTGTTCTTTGCCCTTGAGGTTTAGCCACTCAGGGGAGACAGAGGCAGCTTCTGTTGACACTGAGTGATTTGGTCTAGACCCAACATTCAGCCTCTGAGGGGAATATCACTAATTACAGAGTTGTGTTTATTTGGGGTGATTCTAGGGGGTTAATAAAAGGAAAAATGAAGCTGATTAGCGAAACAGATTTCCTTGCCAGCAAGTTCTATGAGGCTTTGAAATGGTCTCTGAAAGGAAAGCGATGGAAGCCCCAGTGCTTTGGCCATTTTAACTGGACTGGATAAGCTTTTATGGAAAAAGTACCATACGATGTAATAGGGATGGATGTAACAAACTGAGTTCTATAGAAATTGCTCTAAAAACCTACAGAACATAATCAGGAATGATCTCGGTTCTATAAAATTGTTAAACCCTCCTATGGAATGTAATAGAGTTAGATCCCTAGGTTAGGATTCTACAAAGTGGGTCTAAATAATCTCGACAAAGATTATCACTCTCTATTCAATGACATACAGGTCTCTTCCATAAAAGAAGCACCACAGAATATACTGCAGGGAACAACTCTGCATTGGCCATCACATTTATGTGACCAAGTCGGTATTTTCCATTACTAATTCAGATGTTAATATTCACTTGACTTTCCACCTCTATATTTAGGGTTCATTTCCCTGAAATACAAACTAACACTGAGTTTCAATAATGTATTGCCATCACAAGATACACAAAGTTAAGTCATATAGGATACTTTTGACAAGGGTAATGGGATAGCTGTGTTTTATGAATTGTGTAACTGCCTATTTTGGATTTGGTACCAGGGTGCTACATTATCTGGCTACATCTCTGGCTGGTTGTCCTATTGCCCAAAGTTATGGGAAGGTTTTATTCTTTGTTTTCCCCTAGACCAGTGGTTCAAGTGGGGGACTGAGAGTCAGGATCTCTAGATTCTGGTCCCAGATCTGCCACCAACTTGCTGTGTTTCTTCCTTGGGGCAAGGAGCATCCTTTCTCTGTGCGTCAATTTCCCTATCTGCATGAGCCTGACCTAATTCACAGGAAAGTCGAGAGGGTTGGTTAACGATTGTAACACTCAGTCAGATCCTTGTATAAAAGGTGTTATAAAAGCACAAAACATCATTATTGTTATTTGTGCAAACAATGTTCTGTTGATGACAGGTTAGTGACGTATCAAGTGACCAGAAAACCAGATGGAGCAATGCATCAATGGTGCTTACTTCCCCTTTAAAAAATCATAACCCTTTTCCTCCTCCTCCCCACACCCAATGCAAGCACTAGACTGCAGCCCTAGGCAAACGAGTAAATGTCGGCCTTTCCTATCAGACTGCCACTTACATATCTGAGATTCTAGGTGGACACACTGTTCTGCCCAGCATTGCAGAGCTTTCCCAGTCTCACCGGTCTGTACCAAACATGAGGCAAGCTTTCTAAACCATGGAATGGTCCTTAAAGGGCTATGTTCACATTCAGTATTAATCCTTTATATTTAGAAAGAAATGCAGTAGGCAAGGTGCCTCGCAGGCACAAGGGGAGCAGCTGCACCAGAAGGCAGTCCCACCCCCAAGGCGGGCACTGGCAGACATTTCTTAATAGCCAGCTAGTTACCTTCCCCTGAGGATTCTGCTGGCTAGCAGAACATTCCCCTGGAACCATGAGTTCCAGCCAGAGCATTATAAAATCCCTATCAATGAAGTCTGCCTGGGAGAGGTGCTGAATCAGTGCATTTCCCAGCCAGCCTGGTCTTACACCCTCCTGGGCTAGCCTTTCCACTTCTGGCTCTGTACTGGCCAATCCTAGACCCGCAGTGGAGGTGAGGGCAGCTTTTGTCATGACTCCCTTCCTTCAGGTGGGCCTATTACAGTAGGGAACTGTACGTGTTAGTGGCTAATTAGAGAACTTCAAGTTCCACTGCTGGGACCTTTCATCAACATAAATCACACAGACAAAAGTAGCAAATCTTCTTCAAAAGCATTTGCATGCTTTAAACAGTGAGACTGTGTTTGATACACAGTACCTGAAATTTAAACCACTGTACTTGGAGAGCATTTAAGCACATAGTTACATTTAAAAAAAAAAAAAAAAAAAGGCCAGTCTCCTAATTCAAATACATTTTGTGATGAACACCTACAACATTGCATTATTTCAGCTTCAACAAAATTCCTACTTCCTTACAAAGGAAAGAAGAACACAGCAGGGAAACTGGGAGATCTGCTCTCAATATAACCAACCTCTTCACTGGCTAGCAGCTGCCAAAAGATGTGGATCAAATCCAGGAGGGAATTAAGGATAAAGACTTCCTACTGGGCCAAAGACTTCCCTTTGCAGTTTTATTTTAAAACATAGGAGATTCATAACTTCATACATTTCTTATTCCTAATACCCAAATTGATGGATGTATCAGGTAGACAGACCAACAGACAGCAACAGATAGATGCTAAGGATTTACTCCACCCACACACAAAACAGGAAGATGTTCTTCACAAACACAAAGATCTCAAGAGGTCACCAGAGAGCAGGCTCATTCAACAGAGGCTCTGCACATCTCTATGTGCACTGGTCCCAGTGTGTTGCCACAGCTTCCCTGATGGTTGGTGCACACCCTCAAACCCAATTAAAGAGGGGTTTAATGTGTTGGGGACCAGTGCAAGATAATGCTGGTCAAATCAACATTAACTTGTACCCAGATGATCCTGTGGCGAGTAGCTGTTTTGCCAACCCTGCCTTCTCCCACTCATGGATCCTTTTCCACGGGGATATTCTCCGATGGGGTCAGGGAAAAGCAGAGCATGCCACAGGACCGTATCACCCTTCCACCACCCAGATCAGCACATCTGCTTTTCCCTCTGTTCATGGAAACACATGGGAGCATTCAGCCCACCGCAGAATGTGCCAGATATATCAGCCTCTAGTGGGGGGAGGATTTAGGAATAGTGATGACTGACAGATAGGGTTAGGGTTAGAATCCATATCCCAGCATAAGGGAGGTGGGGAAGAGGGAAATAACTCTTTGCTCCACCCCATGTAAGTTACATAACAGCCTCCTGCACTTAAGGGTTTCAATAGATGGTTAATCAAACATCATAGATTGTGACAGAGTACAACAGGTCAATAGGTTGCATATAACCATCTACATAATATCTTCTACAGATGTGCTTATGATCATTTACAACACAAATTGTATAAGCATGCTAGAGACATAAGCGCTATTTAGTGTTTCTAAACCATTAACAAATGAAACCTTAATATAAAGCAGAGGTGGGCAAACTACAGCCCGTGGGACACATCTGGCCCGCGGGACCGTCCTGCCCGGCCCCTGGGCTCCTGGACTGGGAAACTCGCCCCCGGTCCCTCCCCCGCAGTTCCCCCTCCCGTGAAGCCTCAGTTCACTGTGGTGCTGGTGCAATGCTCTGGGCGGCGGGGCTGCGAGCTCCTGGGGCAGCGCAGCTGCAGAGCCGCGGCCTGACCCCGTGCTCCAGCCGGGCGGCGTGGCTGCCTGCCTTGGTGCATCCGTGCCCCCAGCCACCGGTGCTCCAGGCAGAGTGGTAAGGAGGCAGGAGGTGGGGGAGGGGGGTTGGATAGAGGGCAGGGGCCAGAGGTGTGGATGGGGTCGGGGTGGTCAGAGGGCAGGGAACAGGAGGGTTGAATGGGGGCAGGGGTTCCGGGGGCGGTCAGGGAGAAGGGGTGGTTGGATGGGGCAGGAGTCCCCGGGGGGGCAGTTAGGAAGGAGAGGGGGGGTTGAGTGCAGTTAAGGGGAGTGCAGTTAAGGGCGGGGGGCAGATAGGGGTGGGGGGTTCAGGGATGGTCAGAGGACAGAGAGCAGGAGGCGTGGATGGGGCAGAGGTCCCGACCCCTGGGGGGGCAGTCAGGAATGAGAGGAGGGGTTGGATGGGACAGCAGGGGGCAGTCAGGGGTGGGAGCTCTGGGCGTGGTCAGGGGACAGGGAGAAGGTGTGGTTGGATGGGGCAGGAGTTCCAGGGGGGCAGTTAGGAAGGAGGGGGGGTTGGATGGGGTGGTGGGGGGCAGTTAGGGGCGGGGAGTCTGGGGGCGGTCAGGGGACAGAGAGCACGAGGACGGATGGGGCAGGGGTCTCGGGGGGGGCATCAGGGGGCGAGAAGTAGGGGCGGGGGTCGGATAGAGGGCAGGGGCCGGGCCATGCCTGGCTGTTTGGGGAGGCACAACCTCCCCTAACCGGCCCTCCACACAATTTCTGAAACCCAATGCGGCCCTCAGGCCAAAAAGTTTGCCCACCCCTAATATAAAGCATGAACAGCTAAAGTATAAAGGAGGATACACTGAGGCTATGAATAAGTTACAGGATCTAGGGTGCAGCAGGCAGGCAGTTGCACATCCCTCTCCTCCACCCCCACCCCCTCCCCGACTTTAAAACAAAGGAACATTTGCAAAACACTGTTGATTCTAACAAGATTATTCATCACACTCTGGCCATCTATAAGGGGTAGGACACCTTCTTGAGTCTGATGAAACGGTTGTGTACATTGCTCTTTTGCTATTCAGTCCCTTTTATAGTTTGCAAAAAACACAACCCTTCTGGTTTCCCTGAAGGTGACTTCCACCCATTGGAGAAATGCCAAGATATTTAATTTCTACATACTCTAGTTTAGCAAGAAGATTAGAATAAAAAAATTTGCATGCATTAGAATAGCTGCATAAGGGCAAAATATTCTGTAAACAAATGTAGGCACTTGGCGTTTTCAATTATGAAAACTAATACAAATGTTACACAATTTGCTGCACCTGATTCTCCCATTGAGACTAATGCTATTATAAAAGAGTTATTCCTTAAGCGTATGTAGTTATTTAACTTTAGGTCACAAATCAAGGCATTGTATTGTATATACAGCAGCATTTTATGGGCTCTTAGTTTTACTTTTTTATTTTAAAGCCCCAAAATATCTCCCATTTAAATGCTGATTTTTCATTCTCTTTGGGAACTTGAGGAAACACAGCTTCTTTTATTTGTTTTCCCCTTGTTCTTCTATTGTGACCTGAGGCTGAAAAGAGAGTATGTGTTTGAAATAGTAGACCTGTGATCAGGAGGAAAAAAGTGATCACAGGCTCAGAATGGCTGAGTCCATATACGGAAGGGGAAAGATGAAAAAAATCGGTTTATTCCTGTTGGTCTGTAATAATGAATGTGGCCTCCACAATGCTACAAATGGTACAAATTGAAGACTGCCAAGCCCAAACGCTCGGCTACTCCACATAACCTTTTTGGGGCTTGCAATCTTTGCATTATCTTCTGTTCTTGCCCAAGTGAAGCTGTAACAAACTTTTCTTACTTTTCATTTTTAATCAAAGGAAAGGCTGAAGGTTAGATTCTGCCAGGGGGGGAAAATGGAAGGGCACAGTTCAACCCCTGGGAAGCCCTCCTCAGATAGGGCCGGATCCAAAGCACACTGAAGTCAACAGAAACACCCATTACGTGCAATGTGCTTTGGATCAGATGTTTTTTTTTAAATTACAAATGTGACTTTCAATGCATGCCGGTATGACGGGATTGCACTTACACATATCTATATGCATGCAAGTCCCTAGGCACTGGGGTTTGCACATGTACAAGTCAGGCATGCACAAAAGTACACCCACACACTTTTTGACCTTTGAGCTATATAGGGGGACATAGTGGCCAATATATATGAGTCACTCATCTAATGGGATGATTTAGTTGGGGTTGGTCCTGCTTTGAGCAGGGGGTTGGACTACAAGAACTCCTGAGGTCTCCTCCAACTCTAATCTTCTATGATTCTATCAGATCAGAAGCATTCAACTGTGTAACATAGGCCCCATAATGCTAACAGCTAAAGAAGATTTTCCTTTAGCTCAAGTGGCAATGGGCTATGCTTTTTGAGCATGATCTTAATGCCACTGTAAAGTTCTGAGTGCCTGCTGCGTGCAGCACAGCACCAAATAGGAAATGGATATAGAACCACAGCTCTATTAGCATATACCTTCTTTGTGCAAGAGGAATAACTGTCCCACAAACCATGATGTAAATGTCAAACCACAGCAGGAACCTGACTCTATTCTGCTCTTGTGGACATCATCAAGCTCCACCTGTTACAGTTGCCAGAGTAACTCAGAGGGAGCTGCTAGGGGCTGCATTTTATCACTAGCTAAGGGAACCCACTTATGTGGGATGCCTTTGCTACAATGTTGACAGCACATCGCTAGGAGGAAAAGCAAAGTGGTATTAAGAAAAAGCTAAAAAAGTAAGACAATTCTGTGGCATGACGCCCTGATTGCCAACCTGTGGTCTGTGGAGCACAAGCGGTTCACAGCACCCTTCCCAGTGGTCTGCGGAGAGCTGGTTAGTCACGTGGTGCTGGCTCCTTCTCCTTATTTATAGCTGCTAAACTATATTAAAAGGCAGATCCCAAACAGCCATTCTCCTAATATTACTCTTCCTTGTAAGCAATCACGGTGGTTGGTGCAAGGATGTTGTGGGACTGAGGATATGGTTTCCGTGAGACAATCTGTGGTCCACACTTTGAAAAAGTTTGGGAACCCCTGGCATAAAGACTATACATGATGGTATGTGGGATGCCAACTACAGATCATGTGGGATTTCCATTATTTGGGACCAAAATCTTGTTAAGAGCAGCTCAGGAGTTATCAAAAAGCTGAACGCTAGACCTGGTACAGGCTTGAACCCAAACTCTCAGCTCTAGCCTGTTCCAGAGCTGAACAGCATCTCCTGACCCAACTCAAACATCTAAAGTAGGAAGCTGTGTCACTGCTCAGTGAAAGTGGCTCACAAAGGACACCCCATTAAAGGCAGGTCAATCCCTCAATGGTTTGCTTAAAGATTTTGGTCTCTGTCTTTCACACACCTGACCATCTTCTTCCCATCAGAGAAATGAGTCATTTCTTCCTCTGGTAAGCTTGTGTTGCAACCACTCATTCAGTGCAGCAGAAGAATTCAGTGGTGTCAAGCTAGTCACACTTTGTAGGAATCCATGCATCACTGCAGGAGTCTCTCACCTCCACTGCCTCATCCCAGATCACAAGTTTCAATAACAACTCTGCATAGAAAAGCCTGCTATTTGTTTGTACAAAATGGTTTCCACTTAATTCTGTTCAAGGGATTACAGTGAATACAACTGGTATGTCAGCAAAGTAGCCATTTAATTACATCTTTCTCCACCACTTTCATTCACTCACTCATTATGTGGACAGCAAGAGGTGCTTAGTGGAATGGAGGTTGACAGGTGATAAGTACTTAACTTTACTTAATGGCAATATTTTCAGCATTTAAGTCCAGTGGCCTAACACACAACTCACAGATATTAACATTGTTTCTCTGCATTCCCTGCATTGCACAAATTCCTGAGTCTAACAAAGCCATTTACAGAGATGGTCAGCTACTTTTCCCAGTTGGGGATTAGCTGTGTTTATGATATTCTTCAAAACATTCAGATGCAAAAACTCCAAATAATGCAAGGGGCTTTTGTCAAACCCAAAGAGAAGAAAGAATCCACTATAGTCTAAGGCTTTGTCTACACTACCCACCTTTTAGCCACACTTTTACCCGGGGTTCTTTCAACCCAAAGCTCTTGGTAACTGTTACTCTGTGCGAGGTGGTGTCAGGAAATAAATCGGCCATCCGACCAATAGATGGCTGGCACAAACAGGACAACACAAGAGTGCTTTCACTTAAAGCTAAACTTTACTTAGTGTCAAGCACTAAACACACGTCCGCAAAAGTTAGTAAAGCACCCCCAACCCTTGATAATTACCAAAGTTGAGTGTGGCTCTCAACCAAAGTCTCCCCGTACAACACGGCTGAGAGGTGTGCAGTGTAGCCGCTGTTGGTTGGCCGGACAGAGCTTTCCCGCCGACAAAAAACTTCTACCACACCACCACTCCCGCCCAAGTGGCAGTAGCTTTGTTGGTAGGAGAGAACTCCTAACAACAAAGCTCTGTTCACACTGGTGCTTTTTGTTAACAAAACTTTTGTGTTTTGGCGGGTGTTTTTTAAACACCTCTGAAGGACAAAAAGTTCAGTGGCCAGTGTAGACAAAGCTTAAGATGACAACCCAGCAGAACCATGGCTCTGTGCATGAGCAGATAATTAACCCTAAACATACACGAATAATGGGTTTCCTTTCCCCATCAATGGTTCCCCCCCTTCAATTATTTCTGAGTAAAGTGAAATGGTAAATAGCCTTTCCACACTAGATGATCCTTGGAAAATGATTTTAGAAGTGGCATGATGCAACTTTGGAGGCTTTTCCTGAGCAGAGGTGCTGTAGGTCATGACTGAGGCGCATTGCCAGAGCAGGGAGCAGAACCTGAACAGCAGAAGGTGCAGCAGGCCAAGATGGAAGGTAGTGGCTAGTCTCTTGAGGAGCTAGAGAGGCTGCTACAGGTCAGGACAGAGATGCATGGGCCAAGCTGCGTGGGAACCAAGGACTGGCATAGCAGGTTTGCTGCACAGCAGGAGTGAGGGGCATTGGGAGAGCTGTGGGAGGGACCAGGGACTGTAACAGGAAGGAGCACTGAATGGCCATGGAAGAGTTTCACAGAGTCTGCCTGCATGATGCCTTTCTCTCTCTCCTCATGAAAAGACAGAAGAAAAGCTGTGCTATTTTATTGCGTCCTTAGCCTGTCTCAAAACCATTTCTTTTTGTCTCCAAAGTATCAAACAAATGGAGCAGTTAGTTGCTACCCAGTTTGAATTCGGCTCTCTGCAGAAAAGGGTAGCAACTATAAAAGAGCCTTTGAAACATCTGTACGAGACACACGTTTGTGACTAACCTAATCTTCTACTCCATTGCCAATAGCTCTTCAGAGATGCAGCAGTGAAACTGATCTGACAGTGGGAAAAGTGATACCCAGGTTGGAAGGTGACTCTTTTAGCGGGGTACATTTCAATGAGGTTTGCCTTTACCACTTCCTCCCACATGCTGTGGCAAGCCTGCACCTTCGAAGAGCTCAACAGACACAAAGCCTGCAGCGTACCTAGTACTTTGGTTGTGTTTGTACCAGAGGGGTTGCTTTTGCACAATACATCATTCTCACGCAAGCTCATCACAAGCCACTTCATTGAAAGAAACATATTCCCTTATCGATGCTGCATTTCATTAAGATTTAACTTCACCCTTCCCAAATGCCCTCATGAGATGCAATATCTTGGTTTTCACAAGAGTTCTGGTAGGAAGCAGGAAACCTTTCAGTCTCATTTCAGTTCGGAAAATAAATCATCTCCATATTAGACAGGCAATCTGTTGCTTCCGCACACTGCACCTGAGCTGGAACAAAACCATGTACCTGCAAATCTGAAATTCTGCAATTATCACACTCCAAAGGTGACCTCCTGCTGTTGAAGCTGAAGGCCAGAGAAAGCCTTTCAGTGGACCTAATTAGACAGCATGGTCACCTCAACTGTGGGGCTCAGTTCCCACTCGCTATCCCTGTGCACATATTGGCCTGGAGCCTGCAAGCCTTTCCATGGTGTGTAGCAAGGAGGGTAAGGCTGTTTCACTGCAGCACTAGTGCAAGTAGAGGTTACATATGAGTAAAAGTAAGGTTAAGTGCTAGGTACATCCCGCATGCTGAATGATAGTGAGTTGCAAGCCCATTGGGTACCTGCTCTCTTTCTTTCTAGAGACCTGGGTAAAAAAGAAAGAGGCCTGGCCAGAGAATGAGTGTCTCTGATGGGAAATGAGTTTAAGCATGAGCCACCTCACCCCTGTTGCCAGGCACGAATAACCTGCTGGCCACACAGTAATGCTTAGAGTGCAGGATTGATGATGCCCTCCTCACCCCTTTTTGTCTTGTGCTTATACATACAACACTCTGCACTTGCAGGAGGTAGGATTGTGCCCATTAACTAATTATCTACGGTCCACAAGTAATCAGCTTAGGAGGCACCACTGCAGAGCAAAACCACTGGAAATCAGCAGTGGGTGCTGATGGAGACAGGTACAAGAGAGCTGTTAGAATTGTTCTTTTAACTGGCTGTGGTCATAGGCAGTAACCAGATGGAGCACTGATACTCCCCAGGCTTCCCCGTCAGTAATTGCCTGAACAAGATTGTTGGATGAATGACAGGACATACATCGAGCTCTTTGTGGCCAAAACCACATCCTCCGCTCCATACAGCACCAGGAGCCCCGGCAGCAAGCAATACAAATAAAATAATAAATAACGGTCTTTTCCATCTCCACATTTGGAGGTATTAGTTCTAAGGACGATCAAATGGCAAGGAAAGAGGATGAGTTGGAGGGGCGTTAAGATTAATTTATCCATTCAAGCGGTGGGATTAATTTGAAAGATTTCCTTTTAAAAATGTAACTTGGCCCTCAGGAAAGAGCTTTACTCACATGTTTGTATACAGCGATCCTGCTACCCCTTAGACGCTGATGTGCTCATTGAACTGTGAGGGAAAAATACTCAACTCTGAGACACGTTGAAGATCTGCAGCCTTCTCAAAAGGTTCGGGAACATCTTTTGTCACTGTGATGGGCACAGCTCAGCTCAACCCATCGTAAATTAAAGCCATCTCCAACAGCTGAGGCCATGCTATGTCAAAGATCCAGGTGTGCAGCAGAGCAGAAGACACCACTGAGTTGACACCACCAACAGCATTGACACACTATTAGTAAACAAACAGACCCTGTGATCTTCCTCCTTGTTGGTAGTTTATTTCACAAGCACCGTCTATAGCCTTACTGGGGAAAAATCCCTGCCCTCAACATTTGCCTCTTGTTTTTGACACCTCATGCTCAAAACATCAATTTAAAAGTGAGATACTTTCCTCACATCACAGATTTCTAACCAGGCAGCACTTTCTTATAGCACAAAGCATGTGTGTAAGGAGGGGGACAGAACTGTTCACAGAGATTCACACAGTTCCCACAGCCACATGGCACCATTTGCTACGGCACTTCTCCCTGTGAATTAGCAACGAATCAATGACCTACAACAGTGTTACAGGAAGAGTTTAGTCATTTTTCAGCAGGCCTCTAATTAGTGCACAAGTAAATAAGAGGCACACAGCCACCTCCATGTACAAAACAATGCATTTCCACATGTGAATCAGAGGTTTAAGTGCACTCAAGAAACCATTGCAATCAGTTATTTAATGGAGGAGGTCTTCCAAGAGTATTTGTGCAGAATTGTACACAATACATTTGGGGATACTCTGAGGCAGTTTCTAATGACAGGAAATTTCCTAATTAGCACGCTTTCTGGTATCCTTTTTTCTGTACTTGATTTGCACAGTTGAGTTTTCACGTGTTCTGATGATTATATATGTACAGATTTTGTGTGGGCACCCATCAGAGGTCTACTTAAAATGGAGATCTAAAGTCTGTACCACATTTTCAAAATAAGTAGGGGTGATAGCTTGTGTCCAGGTCAAATTCCAATTTGGGTAATAATGCTCTGTCTAATGAAATTCTCCCTGGGGGCATCAATTGAATACGATTATATTCTTGTTCTATAGCCTTGCTGTGTAGTGTTAAACAGCTACAACGTTCTACCCCAGAAGAGACTGCAGTTCAGTGGAGGATGAACAGATTCCTTTAATAGGACACTGAGGTCCCTCAGGAAATGCAGCATAATATTAACTAAGATTGTTTTAATGCAAACCTAAAGTCTGCTAACAATAACTCTGACAATAAAGACTGTGGCACAATTTTATTTCTGACCTTGGGATTACAATGCAATGTCTGCATGTCTTTTGGATACACTGTGGCAGTCTAAGAACCTACATGTTTTGCATTTGACCATGCCAACAGTGATGAATCTGACCATCAGAGGGAATATTTAAAGCTGTCAGCTTGCATTAAGTCTCTATCAATCCTTTGAAATATTAATGATAAATAAGGACTTCTACAAAGAGCCAAAGATGCTGGTTTGTTATTTTTTTGGGTTTTTTAAACTGATCTTTATTTCTTTTAAATGTCTTTTATTCTATTCTCTTTGAACAGGCAAAGATACCAGCACCAAAGCTAGAAACCTGTGAACTGGAGGTACATGAGCTCAAGAAAAATCAGAAATGGGGGACCAATTCAGCAAAGCACTTAAGCATGTGCTTAATTCTAAACATGCTTGAAGTCACTAGGACCTAAGCAAGTATACTGCTGAATAGGGTTGTGACACAGGATGACTAGCTCCTTTACGTGGAGATCTGCCGGACACACCTGTGACACAATTAATTAGCTGCTTCCCAGACTGAGGGTGGGGGTCATACTTAATGGACACCTGGGCCTCATTAAAGAACTGTAAGAGATCAATCTGGGATTTGACACAACAGTGAATGGGAAGATTCCTTTTGAAGATATTGAGTGAGGGTCTACAGGGGGTTGGGCACGCCAAAGGAGTCTGACTGGGGACTCAGGGCTGAAATGCAGAGTGGAACATGAGAACGGCCATATTGGGTCAGACAAATGGTCCATGTAGCCCAGTATGGTGTCTTCCGACAGTGGCCAATGCCCCCAGGTGCTTCAGAAAGAAAAAAAAGAATACGCAATCATCAAGTGATCCACCCTGTCTTCCGCTCCCAGCTTCTGACAATATGAGGCTAGGGACACTCAGAGCATACGGTTGCATCCCTGCCCATCCTGGCTAATAGCCATTGACGGACCTGTCCTCCATGAACTTATCTAATTGTGTTTTGAACCCAGTTATACTTTTGGCCTTCACAATATCCCCTAGTAAAGAGTTCCACAGGTTGATTGTGCATTGTGTGACGAAGTGCTTCCTTTTGTTTGTTTTAAATCTGCTGCCTATTAAATTTCACTGGGTGACCCCTAGTTCTTGTGTTATGTGAAGGAGTAAATAACACTTCCCTATTCACTTTCTCCACACCAGTTACAATTTTACAGACCTCTATACAAGTGGTCTCCAAACTTTTTTGATCGCGCACCCCCAGGAAAAAAATAAAAATTGCCACAGGTGTGCCACCGAAGGAAAAAAAAGTGAAGAGCTGCTACGTAGAAGAGCTGCCACTGGCATGCCAGCGGTGCTCCTCCTGCCACACACCCCCAGGGGTGCGCGCACCCCACTTTGGAGACTACTCCTCTACACCACAGAGGCAGGCCTCTGTGGAAGGCCCTGAGCAAGGGCTTGTAGGTGACTGTAAGGGAATTCCAGGAAGGGAACTTGGGAGTCAGGGCTCAATCCCAGAAACAGACTGAAAGGTAACCCAGAAGGGACTGGGAACAGGGCCCAGAGCATGGGCTGAAGAGAAGCCCTAAATGGGGACAGACAGAAAACCCCGGGGAGAAGGTAACTGAGGCAGAGAGTGCCTGCAGTGCCAGACTTGGTAGTAGGTGGTACTATGGGGCAGCCACACTCTTTTTACAAGCTGGTTTTAACAAAGGCTTAAAGTTAAGCATGTGCTTTGCTGAATCAGAGCCCTGGAAAAGATCTGTTCAGTGATCTTGTCTATCCTAAGGGGCTGTCCCTTACATTATACTATCCAGCACTTTGTCCAGTCCAGTTCTTAGTGACTCCAGCAACAGGGTTTCTGTCATTTCCCCAAGAGGATGTCCTATATTGGAATATCCCTTCCACTTAATTTCATTATATGCCAAAGTGGGTTTTTTAAATGATAGGTTCAATACTTTGGTAGGAGGGTTGATCCCTAATAGTTGACTGGTTTTTTATTCCATACATAAGCAAAGCAAGACTGCAATTTTTTGTAATATTTTTTTCAACTTTATGTACTTGGGACTAGCGAGAACTCAAATAGTTCCAGGCATTTAGGACATAACCATTTAATATAGGGCTGGATGGGTGGTATGGAGAACTTCTGAATAATGTGTTTTGCAAAACAGCCAAAGAACACTCCTAACAGAAATAGTAAATTTAGTGCTAGTCAAGGATGCTGAATTGACAACCTCAGAAACTGAAGTTCACAGAAGAGATACAGCAAGTGTTGTGAAAGCAGCCCTGATATTGCTCCTTACCAATGTGCTATCACCCTGATCTGGAGGAACAACTTCCAGGATAGGACAGCAGTTCATCGTGCATGGCCCAATCATTCTTCAGCCTTTCTGCAGAGATTGCCATCAAGGATGCCAGCAAGTACCAGTGGTGGTGTGGTGCTTTGTGGACTGTCTCTAGATCTATTTCCTAAAGTGGCTTGGATCATTGTAGTATCTGAGTAGACATCTGTCCACTAGGAAGTGGATGGAGTCTGCCAGTGTCACATACACTGAACAGCCACCTGATAACCTGCAGTCACTACAGAACTGGGGCTGGCATCCACTATCTTTCTGGCAGTCCCAGTGCTGCTTTTCTTGCCATTCATCTCAGCAGAGGCTGTTGAATGTACATGGTGTGGCGAAATAATGGATTGAGAGGATAATTATTATCTCCACGTGGCAACTTGAAGCACCTATATGCACAGGACTACCATATTGAAAAATCACATCTCTTAAGCTAAATAAATTACTTGTGTACAGTATGTGAGGTAATCCATAAAGCAATTTACTCTCCTGCCTTTGTGCCAATCTATGTTAATTTAGATAAAGATAATTGATGATTTGCCACATCAAATGAATGAAATAAATCCATAAAATTTGACCCTATCAATTGTCTTTTCAATTAAAGTAAAAACAGCATTAATCACCTTGAGCAGGACAGCCCTGAGAGAGCTTCTCTACCTAAAGCTGAACTGATAAGAAGGTCACAAGATCATCTTCTGAAATCTATCTGGAGTCCTCAGTGTGATTGTGGACCAAGCACTGCACCAACTGATAACATAGAAATCAGTCTATAACAGTTTAAATCCAACTTGCAATGTTGCAACCACTCTCAGTGATTCAATAACCTTGGCTCATTTCCTTAGGGTGGGTAATTGCCCTGTATTAAGTGATAAATTAAAAAGATTAACCAAAATACTAACTACAATAAATGCAGCTAATTTAAGAAATTTTAGCTCTGTATGATTGCCTCTTTATGGCAATTGAATTAAAAAAGCCTCCCTCTGATTTAACTAATGAGAAAACATTAGATAAAGATGGGTTACTTTATTTTATACTGGTTGACAAACAACAGTTTATTTTCTTAGTATGCAGCTCAAACAGGATTTTCCTCATGGACTGGCAATTCCACATTTATAACGGGATCTTACCCTGTCTGGGTGAATAGCTTCCCCCAGTCTAGAAGCGGTCTTTGTCTTACAGGTCACATCTTATGCAAAATCTTGGAGGGGGCCATTCATGGTTTCATCAGGACTAGGAGGAGTTCCCATAATGATGGGCGAAGGAAAAGAAACAAGAAGAGGAGTGGGTCAAAGCCCAATATACACTTGAGTTTATATGGCTCCTATCACATTATACCCAAAAGCAATAGAACAGCAGTAAAAATGCCTCCAATTAACCAACAGAAAACCTCTCCAAGCTCCCCCCTCTCTCTGCAAATGCTCCAGTAAACAGTTAAACCTTATATTTTGTCCTGAAGGGTTAACAAATTCAGGCGCTGCTGGATCAGAGGGAAGGAGAGAATTCCGAAACTGAGGACCCTTCACTCCGAACATTATGACACCTGTCCCCCTTTCTGTTCAAATGCGGGTGCTACCAGCACTAGTGCATTTAAGATGTCAAGGTAGAAGACAGACAGAAAGCCTCGAGGAGTACATCAACACTGCATTTAGACACCCACAGTTGGGCCTTGCCAGGTGACTTGAACTCATGGGGCTCAGGCTAAGGAGTGTTTAATCGCAGTAGATGTTTGAGCTCGGGCTGCAGCCCTGGTTCTAGGACCCTGTGAGATGTGAAGCTCCCAGAGCTCAGACTGCAGCCTCTTAGCCCGAGCCCCCTAGCCAAGTCAGCTGGCAGGGGCCAGCTGCAGGTGTCTAATTGCAGTGTGGACGTACCCTAAGGCTTTGTCTTCACTTACAGCAGGGTATAGAGTACAGGCACTACACTTGTAGCTACATACCACACTGAAAAACTGGCTGTGTCACACTTGTCACTGTGATGTGCAGCTACATGCGTTAGTGAAAGGCTCCGGCAGTGGAGAGACAATGGGAAAAGGCTCTGGTGGGAGAGGTAGTGGGGAAAGGTGTCAGTAGGACTTTTCCCACTTTTCCCACTGCCAGAGCCTTTTCACTGCAGTTCTAACTGCACCTAACATTCTGGTTCTTATTCAGAACAACCGATTCTGAAAAACAGGGTTGGAAATCTGATTTAGTTGGGGATTGGTCCTGCTTTGAGCAGGGGGTTAGACTGGATGACGTCCTGAGGTCCCTTCCAACCCTGATATTCTATGATTCTATGAAACTGGCTTGTTCACAAGATTTCTGATTCTTCCTGCTTCCAAGAAGAGATAAAGCTGAGCTGCAGAGTTCAGGTCCAGAGCCAAACTTCCTTAGAGTCTAGGGGTTTGTCTACATTATCCACTCCCGTCGACTCCAGTACTCCACCAGGGCGAGAGGCGCAGGCGGAGTTATTCATGTAGCTGAAGTTGCGTAACTTAGATTGATTCTCCCCCCGCCAGTGTAGACCAGGCCTAGGTGTGTTCAGACACTGGATTTTAGTTTGGGCCCATCTCTTTTTTGGAGTGGGCTAGAAATACCACTGGGAAGCCTAGCTGGTCAGGTTTTGTCACTTCCAACTCTGTTCTGAAATGGGAGTGCAGAGGCAAACTGTAAAAAAATAAAACTGAAAGACAAATGCAAGCAAATGTTTTCGAATCCGCAGAAAAGTCCAGTTTTTCCCCCCCTGGAAATGGGCATAGGCTCAAGGGTGGGGAAAGTACTCTTCATATTCCCAGAGTGCTTTACCCGTTCTTAATAATTCTGATGCACTTTCTGGGTGGGAGCGCAAATAGATGATCATTCTGTTCTCTTCGGGAAATGCTGAAGCCCTTCACACTGTTTTGCACTCTCACTGGGATGAATAGGATACTGTGGAACTAATGTAGTTTGTCAGTTAGGATCTGACACCAGCTTGTGCTTCTGCTCTCTCTAGTGGCTCTTCAAATTCAACATGAAGATGGCTCAAGTGCTGTTAGAGAGAGGGCAAGCAAGGCTATGCCACCCAAAAAATGCTCCAGATAATTGCTGAAGAATCCACACCAATGACCCAGAATAATCACTTCATTACAGCTCATCTTTGAAACATGATCAAGTTCAATCTTTATTAAACTGACACTGGTAAGTACTTTATTTTACTTTTCACTCTTCATTCTCTTGGGAAGGTTAAGATATATCTTTCCCTGCAGATTTTGAGTGATGTCCTAAACTGGTATAAAACAGCACAGCTCCTTTTAAGTCAATTTAAACCAATGCAGGATCTTGCCTCTCATCTCTTTTCCATCTGGCAAACACATATTTCACTCCCAATGTTTCCTGTGAGGAAAAAGACAACCAAGGGAACCAGCAGTAGACTTTGTAAATTAACTTGAGTTCCCTCTACTGGTAGGATACCTACCTTCAAAGAAGTTAAGGAAAAATATGATAAATATGTATAAAACTATGGTTATAAACTTTTGAATTTATTTTTAAATTTCTCAGTAAGAAAGTGAGGAACTTTAGAATTCAAGGGCATCCAAATTCCATTGTTTCAGTTCTTTAGAGTGAGCAAGGGACTAAGGGATATATTTTAGAGAAAAATCCTTCATTGGCAGATTGGGATGGACAAAATGACATGCGACTGGTTTGGGAAACAATGCGGTCCCTGGGATAGGCAGGCAGGAGAGCTGAGTTTCATTCCCAGCTCTCCCACTAACTTGTTGCATAACTTTGGGTAAGTCACTTCCTCTCTCTGCCTCAATTCCCCCATCTTGTAAGATAAGGATGATAACACTGACCTGATTTTGTTTGGCACTTTGAGATATATGCATGAAAAGAGCTATATAAATGTTGCTGTTATGGATGTTTTCTGTTTGTAATGTCTAGAACTATAGGACATTTCTCAATGGAGTATAAACATTTGGCATGTAAAATTTGATGACTACAGTATTTGACAATGTTCCTTAAAGGATTTAATGCAGTCTTCCTCTAAATCTTCTTCCTGCTCTGCTGTATTTTAGAAAGTTATCATCTGTATTGATTAGTCTTTACATAGCTGGACTTTTTTTTGTAAATGAGAGATTTTCCAGATGTTCTGTACATTAACAAATGTCCATTGAAACAATCCAACGTAATTTCAGCAGCACTAATTCAATTTACCGGTTTTCCTTGCTTCAGTTTCTGACTTTGCAGCATCCAGTAAACATGTCTAATCTAGCAAGTAAAGTAAATTGCCTTAAATGTTTAAATTCGTTCCAGACTGCAGCTGGCATCCATGTGTCACATAACTGCAAGTGTAAAGCAATTATCAGCAATATCCAATTTGTGTGTCGGGGAGTCACTGAACAGCCATCACAGGGTAGATAACTCTTGGACATTGCCAACCTGAACTAGTGACCAAGAAGTGAATGACTCTCTAGCCAGTCACCAATTCCCAGCCAGACATTTGCCCCACCCACATTGCAGTACATACATTCTTTGCTTTCCCCCCATCATTCTCTGGTTTAGAGTTTGGAGGCTATACATGGGGGAGAAAGAATATCTTTCTTACTGATTTATTTTATTGCACTTTACATTCTCCAGAGGCTAAGGTCAAGCCAGAGTCTTCACTTACAGTATAAACAAGCTGAACAGTCATTTACCTAGGATAAAAGCAGGCCCAGATCTTGAACTCCTTAGTCCTTACTCAGGCAAAACTTCCATTGAAATCAATGGGAATGCTGTCAGACTAATACATAGCACTTTTCATCTGAAACTCTAAAAATGTCATTATCCTTATTTTACAGATAAGAAAACTGACTGAAGCCAACACAGTTAAATTTGAGTGCCTAATGTCAGGCACCTAAATCTATACTCAAGCCCCTAAATAAGTGGCCTGAATTTCAGAGGTGCTGAGTACCTACAGCTCCCAGTGAAGTCAATGAGAGTTGAAGATACATAGCCTCCAAGGGACCTGACCCTGGGAGAGTTACCCGATGGTCTAGCCATGAACCCCCGACAATGCAGCTGTTAAGCTAATCTCTTAGGGCTTTCACAAGCACTAGGTAGGAACCCTCTCCTTCTACATGTGGGATAAATGGGGAAATAAGTTCCCTAAGCCTTCTTCCACTCTTACGCACCTCCCCACCCTTACGCAACGCAAGTCACGATGTTGCCCAGAAAACAGACACAGAAGTGTCCTCTCAGCCATGAATTTTAAGGTTCAAACAGGGTCAGTCTCCTAAGAACGGCATCATCGTGTCAACAGTACATACTCCATGTGGCCACTATTTCTCTCCCAAATTGATTCTCTCTTAGTCCTTCTAGTGAGAACAGAGAATTTCTCCAAAGGAAAGAAGGATGTGATCTCACACCGTCTTTTCTCAGACACATGTAACAACTTGCAGAGATGAAATGTTCCCATTCTCTGCCATGTTTAGGCCCAGCCGTTGTACGACAAAGAGCCACCAAGATCCTTTGAACCGCTCATGAAAGGAAGGGATTCTCCCCCATCCCACCTAAGCAATATAGCTGGCAGCAAAGATCCTCACTTGCAGGCACACGAGGCAGGAGTAAGAACTTTTCGGTCATTAAATAGCTTTTAAATATACAGGATGGAAGTCAGTATGGAAGTGGAATTCACCAAGGTTGGCTTCCTAGGGAGAAGACTCCTGAACCTGAGCAATTATCTGAAAAAAACAGTGGGCCTGATCCTTCTCTCATTTATACCAGTTCCACATCAGTGTGAATCCATTGACTCAATGGTATTACTCTGGGCTTACCCTGTTGTAGGAGGAGAACCAGACCCAATGTCCTTATCCCCAGCTCACTAGACATAGGAACTTACTCATGGGTCTATGAAATCACCTACTTACCTCCATCCTTCCTCTGCCCCATTTGTTGAACAAATGAAAAAGCAGCAGCAATGAAAGGATAACTCTGGAGATAACTTTGGCCCATCCCAACTCCATTATGTCACAGACTGATGCGTGCTGTCCCAGGGAGCTGAACTCTGCAGTGACTCTGATAACGCCATGAATTTTAATTTCCTAAAGGACCAAGTTGTCATTCCATCTCCTCTGGGCATTCCTGTTCTGTGTCTGAAGTTGCTGTTCTCCCTCCCCCCCGCCACAGTAGTCTGCAAATATTAAACTGACAATGACATTTCATTCAATGGTTAGACTAATTTATGGGTATTATATCGAGTTGTAAAGTTAATCAGTTACTTCATAAACAAGAAGAAAGAGGGAAAGAAAGAAGATTATTCCTCATCAGGGCTCAGAAGCAATTTCAAAACAAGGAACTCAATGGAATAAGATTTGCACAGCAAGTGAGTTTACTTTACTTACATTACATTTAAAACTATATATTTTAAAAATTAGCCCAACTCCCATTACACGCAGAGCTGGTTTCTGGGGCATGGAGGAGGGCTGGGGGGATTGAATGTGTGGTCCCCATCACTTAATGGGCAGACCCAATCTGAAGAAGGGTCCCAATTCCTAGGAGCAACTGCTGCTGACATCACTGAGGCCTGATTAACTCTGCCCCTGAAGCAGCCCTGGTCTCAGTGAAGGTGTTCAAATGGGGAGCTCCTTAACTTCTCTTTCGACAGCACCCACTGTTGGCAAAAGAGCAGTGAATGGAGCCTATGCAGCTGATCCTTGACGCCAGCACTGAGGGAGCTGGCATTACAGGTTCATTGCAAAAAGGGGGCACAGCCCTGGCTTTAATGTTTACAGTGTGGGTATTTTCCAGATGACCAGGCAAAAGGAAGATGCACAGTGTCTGTTTGCAGCCTTAAAGGATTAGAGGGGAGTCATGTGGCTAGATACTGAGCAAAATACAAGAGATCATAAAGTCATAAACAAATGTCCCTACTTGGTTTGGTTACCATTACTGATCCTAAACAGGAGTGAAAACAAAACAGCCATGCTCATGAGAACCCCACGGCCATATGCGCAATGAGTTTGTAGGCCTCAGCCTATTTCCAAGAGACATCACAACACTGCCACCGCATGTGGTATGAAAGCAGTCTCTGCTTAAGGGAAGAAGCCAAACACAAGGAAGCAAGAAGGTCAGAATGGGATGGGAGGGTGGCTAGCTGTGTGTACAGAGCAAGAATAAAACTTTAACTTCATGTTTATTTGGATTTTGAGTGAACTCCAATAGACTGCTTGGAAAATGGCTCCAGCACCATGTCCAAACTCACCACAACTACTACCACAAGAAGGAGGAAGGGACCTGAGAACAGGGAGGAAATGCAGAGCCACTGTTAAAATTAGACAAGGGCCCAAGCTTGAACCAGTTTCTGGTCCAGATTTCCAACCTTCACCATAGTACAGAGGTGTTATGGTTCAGAGTTCTGGTTCGACCCTTTAGATGCATAACCCTAATAGAGACAGCTGGGTCTGGGAGTTGGGGTGAGATTGTGCACTCCTCAGAAATAAGAGCACACACTTAACAGGAGTTAAGGATTCTCACCAGCTGGAAGCAAGAGAGGAGCCAGCAGCATGTAGCAGCCCACTGCATAGTGATCACTTCTGGACTAAAACTCCCCTCCCCTCCCCTCCCCTCCGCTCCCCCCACCCCCAAAAAAAAAAAGCATGCTGGGAAAAAGTTCCTATAAAGGGGCAACTCTACACTAGTGAGGATTAGTCGGGACGAGCAGTCACCAAGGAAACTGATCCTACAGCAGGGTCCACCAGAAATCCCAAGACTAAGGCCCAGTTATTTTAAATACTGTATTAGCTCGGCTAGACAGGCCTATAATAATGGTAGTAGTAGGGTCCAATTAAGACTCAGAGGGTTTAGTATGAATTCTGCATTCAATGCTTTGATACTATGGTGATAGGTGCTCTTTTCAGTAAGATTACATAGAAAACACACACAACTCACAACATACCCTCCCCGTCCTACAGAGAAAACATGATAGGCCATTGTTATGGATGGTACTCCACTCTATGAGTAGTCTCCACTCCTGTCCTCCCAAGAGATTAGTTATAACAGAGCAGTTACACACACAGTTCCACTACACCACACCCTCTCCGCTCATAATTGGGGAGCGAGTAATGTTCAGCCAGTCAGGCAGTCTAATGAGCTGAAAACCCCTTGATGATTTCAGACAGATATTAGAGTATTATGCGACCATCTCCAAGCACCCTGTGAGCCAAGGGCCTGTCCTATGTTTGGGGTCACAATAAGCCCCACCAAAGGTAACAGTATTTAATTTACCCAAACCATTGCCCCCTTCTGCTAATCCAGCCCAGCATATGGCTCCCTTGCTTTCAGAGTGTGACAGTACCAATTTGGACACTACTGGCCAAGTTCAAGTGAGGTATATGCCACACTTCACAAAGGACAAGATGATACGAATTTAAGAAAACTTAAGTCAAGTTAACTTAAATCAAGGAAATAGGGAAAGACACAACCTAAACTGCAAAAGCAGAAGGGAAGAAAAAGATTATTCTGAGCACGTCTCGGAAAATGTCGGGACACATTCATGATGGCAGCACGTTCCTCAAGGGGTTTTCTGAAGATGTGCCAAACCGGTGCTGGCCATGAAAAAGAGGACCGGGCAGGGGAGTGCAGAGGGAGCGACAGAAATTTGGGACCACGAGCTGGGTGAATTATCTGACACAGTCACGTGGTAGATATCCGAAAATAAACTGGTCTACAAAACAAATGCAAAGCTTTTATGCAGTGGTGCAAGAGCTGGACGAACACTCCTGGATCTGGTCATTAGTATTCTGGATTCTGACCAGGAAGGGCAGTAATGAGGCCTTTTTGCAGAGGATGTAATAATGCACGAGTAAAGCTGGTATATGCATGTCAACTTAGAAAAAGATTAGGAATATTAGCATGTGGTCTTTTAAAAAAATAATACAACAGCCTGCCTCTTATGTGTGAAGGAGTGAAATGCAATTCCACTGGAACAGAGCTTAATTTTATTAACTATCTAGAAGGGTCAAGAGACTCCTGGCTCCTTCCCAGCAACTAGCTTGCATATCAATGATACCAATTTATTTCACCTCGATATTCAAGACCCACCAAACCACCTAGATTCAGGACTGTCCCTTCCCATTATGGCATCCCTTTCCATTTGCATCTACTATTTCTTATAGCCAGCTGGGCTTCCCTCATCACACGCATAGTATGGCGCATATGGTCCATGGTGCATTGCGGTCAGATTTTTCCATCCTCACATTGTCCTCAGGCAATGTCAGAATTTGAGAATCTGTTTGTCTGTGTCACAGTGTTGCTTACCATTCTTCTACATAATGGCCAGCAGTCTGACACCTCCAGTACACATCTTTCCCTTAGAGATCTTTGTCCAAGACACATTACATCTGGCATTGCCTGCAAACTACTAGCATCCCCTCTATTTTCGATCTGTAATTCCTCAGAAACCCCCTTAGAATCCAGACTCCAAAAACAAATGAAAAAGAAATAAAGGAAAATCTGCCACCCAGTACACTTCCCCTTCCACACTCATAATCAACACCTATTGCAACCCAATTAAAGTCAACTTTGGCATATTTCAAAGGACTGGGGATATGGAGACATCTTTCACTTACCAGGTCACCAGTTTGCATCCAGGCCAGACCAGGGGATTGAATGGTACATGGAACTGTTTCAGGGATATGGAGTTATCACTGCTAGGTCATTAGCTTACATTTGAAAGTTCAGGACTGACTGATGGTTGTTCGTGGCCTTTCTGAAAAGAGTTTTATGTGTCTCATTCTAGTATCCAGTGGGGAAGAATACACATAGCAAAAAAACAACCAATGAACCAAACACAAATGCAATAGCCCTGCAACACAGTAACATATACCCCTCTAGTTGGCAGGGTCAGCAGAGTCCAAGAGTTGAATGGGCAATGGAGACTGACCTCCTCTGAGCAGCCCTAGAAATGGTCTTTCTAGGTCAGGGTAGAAGGCTGAGGCACATTGGCAGGATGTGTGGGAAGCTTGTGCTGCCCATGCTTTACCTGTTCTGTAGATAACAAGAAGGGTTTGGGTGCCAAGACTGCCAGACTAGCACTGTGCCCTGGCACCAGTCAATTAGTTAAATAAAACTATTCAGCATTTTGCAGGAGAACGTCTGCGAGCACACACACCCCTAATCTGCCTCCTTCACTAAAAATCATCTAAAGGCTTTAAATAAAGGCTCACTTCCCTAGAGCTAGAATCAAGAGTTTGAAGGGGAAACTGTACCAGTTTGTATTATCAATTATGAGTGTTCCTGCAATCCTGCTTAAATATCTGCAAAACTGGTGAGAGGGGAGTCCTCAAGGGAATCTGGAGACCAGATAAGCAAAGCCAATTCCCAAGACCTTAAGTATCTATGCAGCTTTGGACAGACCCACAAAGTCCATTCTACCCCTCCCACTCTACATACGTACACAATCCTCTCCTGAATATAACATAGGACCCTTAAAAAAAACCCTTCACATCATAATTCTGTATCATGTTTTAAAAAGCATTTTAAGAATATTTCATGCACCAGTTACTTCAAAGATACTGTGATACATCAGATGTTCAAAGCTACAGCTTCTTGCTCTGCTTGCTCGTGTCATTTTAAGCAGCAAAATGCTAAGAGGGGGGGAAATTGTGTGCAGTTTAACACGGTTTCTCTCAAAGTTTTTCTTGCTTCTGTTACTCTGGCATTGCCAGGGCCACTGCTTTCATATTCAATTATATATATCTACCTACATAAGGTACCGCTGACTGGAAATCATGTTTGAAAGAGCCTGAGAATGAAGTTAAACAGGAAGAAAGAAGATGAATGGCTGAGGATTCCACACCCATGCATCACAATTTGCCTGCAAAAGGACACCAAAGTTAATTAGAGCATGGTTCCCAATTGACCCAGCTGCTCCCACTTGCCCACCATCCTATGCCTACATAGTGTCAAGACAGTGGCACTAGGAATACCGAGAGAGAGTGAGCAGGTGGTGCAGCGGTGCATTTCATTCATCATCTTAACCAGCAACTTATAAAAGCAATGAAACATAAAGCACCATCAGACCCGAAAAGCTACCATAACTGCAATAGCGCCACTAACTAACCATTCAGCCCCATGTTCTGCATAATTAGGGTGCTGGTTCATGACCTGCACCGGTGGCATTTGCAAAAGGTACTAGGATGCTGAGTGAGACTGGATACCTGGCACACAGGAGGAGCTTTATATTACAGCATCAAAGAAGCACATGTCGAAAACCGCACGTCCTCTTTTAACAAAGAGCAAAGGGCAGAAGTGAGTGGAAGTAGGTGCCCGTGCCCCTAAAAGACATCTACACAGCGGGGATGAGGAGACTCTGACTACAATCGTAGGCACTGGCTTATCCCAAAGAATATTTTCTTCTTTAATTCTATGTATTGATTATGTTATTATTTTTATCTTGCAAATCAGCAGCAAAGGGGAGAGTTTAGCAGCCAGGCTTTTGCTGGGTGCTTAAATGACTGGAGAAACATGTTCCCTTTAGGATGAAAAGACTTGTGCCATAATTCACCTTGGAGCTTTGTGCACAGCAGGAGGGGACAGGGACATGAAAAGAAATGAGAGAGAGAGAGAGATTGTCTGTGGGGATAAGACTTCACTTCATGCTCTCTGAGGAGAACCTTACAGCTAGGCTGAGAACACCAAAGATCCTGAGGGTAGCGATAGGATACAGAGGGACCTAGACAAATTGGAGGATTGGGCCAAAAGAAACCTGATGAGGTTCAACAAGGACAAGTGCAGAGTTCTGCACTTAGGACGGAAGAATCCAGTGCACCGCTACAGACTAGGGACCGAATGGCTCGGCAGCAGTTCTGCAAAAAAGGACCTAGGGGTTACAGTGGACGAGAAGCTGGATATGAGTCAACAGTGTGCCCTTGTTGCCAAAAAGGCCAATGGCATTTTGGGATGTATAAGTAGGGGCACTGCCAGCAGATCAAGGGACGTGATCGTTCCCCTCTATTCAACACTGATGAGGCCTCATCTGGAGTACTGTGTCCAGTTTTGGGCCCCACACTACAAGAAGAATGTGGAAAAATTAGAAAGAGGCCAGTGGAGGGCAACAAAAATGATTAGGGGACTGGAACACATGAGTTATGAGGAGAGGCTGAGGGAACTGGGGATGTTTAGTCTATGGAAGAGAAGAATGAGGGGGGATTTGATAGCTGCTTTCAACTACCTGAAAGGGGGTTCCAAAGAGGATGGCTCTAGACTGTTCTCAGTGGTAGCAGATGACAGAACGAGGAGTAATGGTCTCAAGTTGCAGTGGGGGAGATTTAGGTTGGATATTAGGAAAAACTTTTTCACTAGGAGGGTGGTGAAACACTGGAATGCGTTACCTAGGGAGGTGGTAGAATCTCCTTCCTTAGAAGTTTTTAAGGTCAGGCTTGACAAAGCCCTGGCTGGGATGATTTAATTGGGGATCAGTCCTGCTTTGAGCAGGGGGTTGGACTAGATGACCTCCTGAGGTCCCTTCCAACCCTGATATTCTATGATTCTATGAAAACACAGGAGTGGAACAACTCAACACACCAGGTTGGGCCAGTACAGGCTCTCCTCTATGAGGAGGTAGCCAGGGAAAAGGACTCCCAGTACCACTTCTCCATATATATAGCTATATCTTTTCTGAACACAGCTGCTGGAGGCAGGGCTGCACATCTCCAGCCTTTCTGAGGGCATCACAGCTGGCACCTGCAGCAACACCACGAGGAGGAGAGAAGACAAGCCAACCCTATTGGACAAGACAAAATGGAAGGGTCATGCTGGAAGTCTGTTTGAGTTTCACGGAAGGGTGAAGGCACATCTGAAACATGAGAATAGTGTAGGAGCCAGGGGAAACCCTCCCCTCATTCCAAACCAGTGCATGAACTGGGCTTAGAGCCTCACAACCTCTGATATCAAGAGGTCCACCCATGCTGCAGCTCCAGTCGTGGTGACCGAACACAGGAATCTCTTGAGTTGTACCAGTGGGAAATAGACATTTTTTCCCATAGAGAAAAATTAAACACATTTCCAGCTCTTCCACTTCTGCTCTTCAGCATCTGAACTCAGAAGATTTCTAGGAGAAATAGGGGAAGCACTTTCTACCAATGGGGAAGAGCCTTAGCTTTCTTACTGGGAACGTAAGCCGCCATAACCTCACTGTACCTGCCAAGCAATTACATCCCACACCCAGCACCTACGAGTAGCGCTGGTTTAGAATTTTTCAGTGAAATACTTTTTCACTGAAACCAAAATGGTTTGCAAGTAAGGGTTGGTTTCAATTAATTTCATGACTTGAAAAAAAAAGTAGAACAAAAATTGTCTCTTTGAAACAACTTTTCCTTTCCAAAAAGTCTAAAAGGGACAAATGTCAAAATCAAAAGTAACTGTTTTGAAATTAAATTATTGAACCTAAATTATTGTTTCAGTTTGTTGGTCTGCAAAAATTTTTGAGATTTCAGCTTTTTGTCCTGATTCAGGCTGGGAATTTTTTTTCAAACATCTCAAAAATTTGGGGGTGGGTGGGGAAATTGTTGACAGTTTTCTCACCCAGCTCTACCTATTAACCCTGGGAGGGAGATAGGGGAAAATGCTCAAATAAATTTGTTAATCTCTAAGGTGCCACAAGTCCTCCTTTTCTGTTAGTGGAAAAGTAGACATAGCCCATTACTACTACCCCCTCAGTACCATTCCCATAATAAAAGGCATGAGGAAAACACGGCAGGGATGGCCTAGGAATTCCCAGCTCTGAGGCATCTAGTTTCCCCTCCTGCAAAGCCCAGAAATAAAATGTGTTGAGTGCAGTGGGAAGACCAGGCAGAGCGGGAGGGAGTGTGAATTTACATCCATTTATTCTGAGCCAATCAGCAAAGAGCCGAATGGGAGGGTGAAGAACACAGAGTGTAAAATTAGTTTACATTTAAATAACAGCTATGTGTGTGTGGGTTTGGGGTCCACCCCCTGTTGGTTTAAACAGCCCAGTGTTGCCTATGAACAAAGCCTAAGAAGATTATGTTCTGTGAGGATGATCTCAGCTTTCTAGTGCTGTCATGGCCTCAAAAATTACTGCATTTCAGCTTTCTCCCAGGGAAAATTCAAGCCCTTTTCCTTTAATTCCAATGTACTGCTCTAGCTACTCCAGAGTTTGTAGGGTGTAGAGTATTTTTAACACTATAATTACCAGGGCTCCTCAGAGGTCACTGCTGTCTCAAGCAATGAGGGTTGCAAGGCTGGGGTGGAAGGTGATTTTTCCAGATGTCCAGGTCCCATTTAGGACAGCTGCACCGGTGTGTTAACTGTACACAGAGAACCAGGGCACCCCACGTGCTGTGCTGTTCCGCTCCGAATACATTATCTCATCTGAGCGCTAAATTATGCGGAAAATATTTCGGCAGCTCAAATATTGAGCAAGCGATAATGATGTTGTCACTTTGGCGAAGTGTGTAAATATCAATGCAGATGGATAGCGTTTGCAGAGATGAGAGAAGCTTCTTTTACCTCCAGTGTGCAGTTCCACTACCGCCACTGGGTGCTAGCAGCAAAGAGTTCGCTGCTTTGGAGAGGCCGCAGGGCAGACACTCCCCTCCACACACAGTTGGCACAGCCTTCCCATTGCAGCATGCAAACTTATTCTCTGCCTTTGCCTCCAGGAGGGGCTGCAGCACGGAACAACTCCACCAATAGGGCCAAATTCCCCGCTGAAACCAGCCAAGCGCCACCTACCTATGTCAGGCCTGAATTTGGCTCTGTGCCTTTAAAGAGCTTTGACTGTGTGTGGTATAGTGTGTTTGGAGTGTTTTGTGCAAACCTGGTATAGGTGCATCTGCATATACATCCTGCACAGACACTCGTGAACGTTCCACAGGTGTGAAGGCACTGTGCATGTTGTGCTTTGTGCGTGTGTGTTGGGTATGCATGTGTCAGGTGTCCAACGTAAGGGTAGCAATCAGCTGTGCTATCTGCTGCCTCTGATAAACATGCTGGAAGGACAATTGAGAGAGATAGAAGATTGAACTGCAGAAGAAGAGCTGAAGTTTGCATGGATGGAATGAATTGGCTCATATACCACAGGCTGTGGAATAACCAGAGTGCCAGGAGAAAAGGAGTACTTGTGGCACCTTAGAGACTAGCCAATTTATTTGAGCATGAGCTTTCGTGAGCTACAGCTCACTTCATCGGATGCATACCGTGGAAACTGCAGCAGACTTTATATACACACAGAGAATATGAAACAATACCCCCTCCCACCCCACTGTCCTGCTGGTAATAGCTTATAGAGTGCCAGGGTAACTAATGACAAGTTCACCCTCAGGCTAGAAGAATCAATCCTGAAGCACTTGCATGAGAGGAAAGTGATCAGGAACAGCCAGCATGGATTCACCAAGGGAAGGTCATGCCTGACTAATCTAATCGCCTTTTATGATGAGATTACTGGTTCTGTGGATGAAGGGAAAGCAGTGGATGTATTGTTTCTTGACTTTAGCAAAGCTTTTGACACGGTCTCCCACAATATTCTTGTCAGCAAGTTAAGGAAGTATGGGCTGGAAGAATGCACTATAAGGTGGGTAGAAAGCTGGCTAGATTGTCGGGCTCAACGGGTAGTGATCAATGGCTCCATGTCTAGTTGGCAGCCGGTATCAAGTGGAGTGCCCCAAGGGTCGGTCCTGGGGCCGGTTTTGTTCAATATCTTCATAAATGATCTGGAGGATGGTGTGGATTGCACCCTCAGCAAATTTGCGGATGATACTAAACTGGGAGGAGTGGTAGATACGCTGGAGGGGAGGGATAGGATACAGAAGGACCTAGACAAATTGGAGGATTGGGCCAAAAGAAATCTGATGAGGTTCAATAAGGATAAGTGCAGGGTCCTGCACTTAGGACGGAAGAACCCAATGCACAGCTACAGACTAGGGACCGAATGGCTAGGCAGCAGTTCTGCGGAAAAGGACCTAGGGGTGACAGTGGACGAGAAGCTGGATATGAGTCAGCAGTGTGCCCTTGTTGCCAAGAAGGCCAATGGCATTTTGGGATGTATAAGTAGGGGCATAGCGAGCAGATCGAGGGATGTGATCGTTCCCCTCTATTCGACATTGGTGAGGCCTCATCTGGAGTACTGTGTCCAGTTTTGGGCCCCACACTTCAAGAAGGATGTGGATAAATTGGAGAGAGTCCAGCGAAGGGCAACAAAAATGATTAGGGGTCTGGAACACATGAGTTATGAGGAGAGGCTGAGGGAACTGGGATTGTTTAGCCTGCAGAAGAGAAGAATGAGGGGGGATTTGATAGCTGCTTTCAACTACCTGAAAGGGGGTTCCAAAGAGGATGGCTCTAGACTGTTCTCAATGGTAGCAGATGACAGAACGAGGAGTAATGGTCTCAAGTTGCAGTGGGGGAGGTTTAGATTGGATATTAGGAAAAACTTTTTCACTAAGAGGGTGGTGAAACACTGGAATGCGTTACCTAGGGAGGTGGTAGAATCTCCTTCCTTAGAGGTTTTTAAGGTCAGGCTTGACAAAGCCCTGGCTGGGATGATTTAACTGGGAATTGGTCCTGCTTCGAGCAGGGGGTTGGACTAGATGACCTCCTGAGGTCCCTTCCAACCCTGATATTCTATGATTCTATGAATATTTCAAGCAGTCTGCAAGGTATCACACTCCATCTTGCCCCCCTTGGTACAGAGGTGTTGGATCAACATTTCCCAGTGTCTTTTGCACTAGAGATCGGGGCAGGAATTCCCAGCCCTCCAAGAGGTTAAGCAAATACCAACATTAAAAAAAAAATTGCAGCAATAAAACCACTTATTCTAATGTAGTTTCTCTCCCAACGGACACATTATAAAAGGTGAGAGAGACCCGGTGCAGGAAGTCAAAGATGCCACTATCAATAATTCAGAACTTGCCGGTGTCCTGTCAAGCCAGGGGTATGATACCCACAGGAGCCTTTCAAGGACAAAATGCCTCTCCTGACATTTTCAATATTTCCCTCTATTCTGCCAGCGAAGAAAGTTCTGCCCACGCAGGTCCCAAAAAAGAATCTAGGTTGTAAAGTACAACAGGGCTTTTTAAATGTTCAAAATGCTTTTCTCCATGGGAAGCAGTCTCTCCTACTCAGCACCTTTCAGCCCAAAGGGTTTCATGGGGCCATACACATGGCACAGGCAGCACTGTAGCCCCTCCGGGGTAGGGGTGACAGCTAGTCAGCACACAGCACAATGGTGAGGAAGGGAAATGTTGACCAACTCTTCTGAAAATGCCAGAGGGATCTGTAACATCCTCTCCGGGCAGACAGTTTTTCAGATCTTGTCTCAAAGATCAACACAAGTGTCATTTAGCCTCTGCCTCATTTCCCCATCTGTCAAACAGGGATAATGGCACTTCCTTACTCACAGGGGTGTTGTGAGAATAAGTACATTAAAGATTGTGAAGTGCTCAGATACTAGAGAGTTGGGGGTCCTATAGGTACCCAAAAGACTTATTTCCTAAAATCCCTCTTTAGGCCTATTGCTAAGGTCATCTCCTCCCTCTCTGCCATAAAACCGGTTTCACTACTGCCAGCCCCTTCTCTCCTTGCTTCTCTGGCACTGCCCTCAATCTTCTGTCACGCCTTTCCCAAACCCCTCTTTCATCACCATCTTCTTTACAGTACCATGCACCTTGTGACACAGGCAGACCAGGTGGCAGCTCAGGCCAAGGCCCCTCGGCCTCACTGAACACTGACAAATGCATAGCTGGAAACCACTCTGGCTTACCTGTATGTTAGTATTGTTAAAACAAGTATTAGCATTATAGAGATATGCTTGGTGTTTGGATTTTATGGAATGCTAGTGAGTTGCTGCATGCATGAACCTCATTTATAATGTCTGTACCCCACGTTATAATGTAATGTTTAAGTGTTTTGCTCTGTAACTGTAAAAAAGTGTTTGCTATGAAACTGGAACCCCCTCAATCAGGGAGATGCATTACTAAGTATGAAATACTAGTTTACCACAAGTGGTATCATCATCTGCCCAACAAAAGGTGGCTTATCGACACCAGATGAATTATTGTGGAACATCAGTGAACTGTTCACTGTTTTCCCCACACCCATGAACAGGGGACATGCACAAATGCTTATACCATCACAGTTTGACCGGGGGAAAAGGAACAAATATCTCTATCATGAAGAAATTGTCCCTATGTTGCTTAGACTTCAGGGAGAGGGCAAGACTTCTAAGCATAAGCAAGGGATCCCTGACTGTTTATCTTGGGCTAGCCCGAAGAGACATACAAAGCTTGTACATTACAGCAGCTTCTATTACTTTTTGGAACCTAGGACTGTAACTGATTTGTGTGTATGTTTACCTGCTTTAACCTTGTAAATACTCTCTCATTTCTGTTTCTGAGTTAGTACATTTTTCATTGATTATAGGATTGGCTACAATCATTCTTTGGTGAGAAATCCAGAGTGCACTTGACCTGGGATAAGTGACTGTTCCTTTAGGACTGGGACTAGCCTAAATACTGTAGTGATATTTGGAGTAAGGTACCATCAATCACGAAGGTAAGCTTGCCCAGGCGGCAGGATAGACAGAGTTTCCACGGTACACATCTGATGAAGTGAGCTGTGGCTCACGAAAGCTCATGCTCAAATAAATTGGTTAGTCTCTAAGGTGCCACAAGTACTCCTTTTCTTTTTGCGAATACAGACTAACACGGCTGTTCCTCTGAAACAAGGGAACTTTGTGACTCCCTGTTAAGGCTGTTCTGGCGCTTGAGGAGTTCACCCTTAATACTTGGTCAGTGAAATCTAAGTATAGCATGCGTGCACACACACCCCAGTTTGGGGTATGTGCCCTGCTTCTTAACAGTCTGCCCTGAGGTTGGCACTCACAGTCATGAGCCACTCCAGACAGCTTGACACACCCACACTATATTTCTCTGCAGCACCATTCATTCGGCAGAGCCAAGGGAAGTATTTCTTACCATGCTTGCCCTAATGTACCATCCTGACAAGAAGGAGGGTCTAGTGGTTGGGCTGTTAGCCTGGGACTTGGGAAACCTGGGGTCAATTCCACGCTCCACCACAGACTTCCTGTGTGACTTCAGGTGAGTCATTCAGTGTTTGGCTATGAGCTAGGCATGTCATTCGCTTGCTTGTGCACACATACTCATGGTAGCTTGATGAGAGCTCATGGAGTATAAATAGCAGTGTAGCTGGGGACGCTGAGCCATGTATCCATCAGTTCAGGTGGGTTTCTGCTCAGCCATACTGCTGCCCATGCTACTGTGGCTATGCTATTATTTATATTTGCACTAACTCTCATGAGCATGTGCATACGAGCAAGGGAATGACAACCCTAGCTCACAGTGTTGACATAGCTTTAGTCTCTTTGTGCCTCAGTTTCCTAACAGTACTTTCCTACCTCACGGAGGTGTCGTAAGGAAAAATACATTAAAGATCATGAGGAGCTCAGGCACCATAGTGATGAGGGGATAAATATGATATAGGTATACGGAGGACACAGTGAAGCTTAGACAGGCAAACCCAGGGATGCCCAGTGCCAAATGTAAAGTCACACAGAGTCTTGGAACACTGATTCCCCCCCCCCCCCCCCCCCCAAATAGAGCCAAACCAGTCTGAACCCATAAAATTTCTACTATGGCTCAAACATTACTCTGAGACCTCCCATCCATTCCCCAGGACCCACTCGCTCTCTTCCTTCGCCCCTCCCCCCTCAGCCTCTCTAACACAACCCTACAGCAGGAATGAGTGCTCGTGTGCTTTGCTAAATCTGGTTCAGTGAAGTCTGTTTCATTAAGCTTGCTCAGCCCCTGGGCGACCCAGCCCCACCTCTTCATCCCAGAAGCCGAAGTTCAGCCACCCCTAGTATCTGGCCAGCAATGCTGAATCCCCTGGCTCCCAACCAAAGGATTCATGAGCAAAATCAGCATCAGGATCTGAAAACAGCAACAGAGCTTTTTCTAGTCTGAGCCTGACCCACTTGTTCTCCAGGCCTTTGATTTCCCAGCAAATCATTCTTCATACAGATTGCATTGAGCCTTGCAGATTCACGTACTGAGTTCTCTATTCAAACAGAATTAACCATCAGGTCAAAATGAAAAGGTGTTTATTTGTTCTTTACATTGTGAAGGGCAAATGAAACAACAATAGCTTTCATTAGAGGGGTTCTCTTTTTAAAGGATTGTATATACTGTAGCAAATGATGGCACTGCTGCGCTGCACAGTTGTTTAAGAGCCTTACTGAGCAAGCTGAATCCCTGTGGCAGGTTTATTCACTCATAAGGAATTCCTTACATTATTTAGTACAAATAAAGATACACCTTTCACAAAAGGTTTCTGCATCTCAGGCTGCTCACATTCATATTTGATACGTGAACAGAGCTAGAGCCCCTTCCTTATTCCACACCAATGCGGGGGAGAGTCTCTTGTGAGCTAGCTGATTTTTCATCAGAACATTGGGTTTCTACACTGAATTGGACCGATGGGCCATCAAATGCTGCATCCTGCCTCCAGACTTCATCTGTGCCTGATGCTTCAGAGGAGAATGAAAAGAACTCACAGCCTCCATGGCTACTTATGCAAAGCCGTACATTGGGATGAGGGACGTGTAATTCCTTCCTGACCCCTGCACTGATCAGATAACTATTTGAAGCATGAGATCTGATTACTCCTGTTTTGGGCTGCACTGTGACTTTAAGTCACTGTCTGCGCTGGGTAGGGTGAACACGGATTGTAAGCAGCAGGAGCCCTTAGAGAGATTCTGGCTTAATGAGCTACAATTCCAACTGGGGTTCTGGAGGAGTGCATGGCAGACTGGCAGTACTGATAGCATATACTCCCGCTCAGCTAGCTGGTGAAGAGACAGATGCAGAACCAAAGGGCTGCCCTCACCCCACCCCTCTCTACTCCCTTTGGAAGTAGCTACCTTAACAGAAGCCCTACTCTACCACTGTGCCTACCCTTCCTGATTGTGGCTGGGCTCTGGGCAAGGGCAAAAAGGCTACTTGTACCCTCTCCCCCAGCCCTTGAACAGGGCTGGACACAGTCCATCTATAACTGTTATTATTCTGATAAAACTGTGAAATGCTTGCACAATCCAGCTACAGCTGGTGACTCCCTAACCCCGGGAACTCCAAGGGCCAAATACACCCTGTGCAAGGAGACACTTCCTTTCATTTCCCTGCCATCTATGTCATTGGCTGGCCCTTTGGTCCCATATTATGGGTCTGTAAAAAAGAGGCACAGATCAGTAGCTGTCAGTCTCTTCACCTTAACACTTCAATCAAGTCTCCTCTAATTCATCTCCTTTCAAAGCTAAATACGCCTAGGTTGTTGGGGTTTGGGTTTTTTGGGGTTGGGGCAATCTCTGTCCCCATATAAACCCTACCGGGCAGATATCTTCCTTCCACATTTTGGCTGTGCTGGAAATACCAGGAGTACAAGCTTCCATGCTATGTTTCAGCAGCTAGGTCCAAGCCAGCATCTGCAAGTGCAGAATCAGTCATGGAAAACTATTTAAAAAACAAACAGTTCACTCAACGTTTTTTTAACTTGAAAAAGGTTCAGCTGGAACACGGGGTAGAGATTTGGGGGCTTAGTGCCAGTGGGCGGGCTGTGGGAGCTGTTCGTTTAGCCCTCCGTGATTCTCTCTCCTCCCTGGTTTGTAACCAACAACACAAACTCCCCTCTAATGCCACTAATGCTATTACACTGGAAAGCCCAAACCTGGCAAGAGAAAAGGCTGCATGTGGCAGCTGATCCTGGACAGCAACAAAGATATGAAGAAGAGCATGTCTCATGGCTTTATGCACAAAATGTAATGTTAAATTCATTCCCTTCCCCATTCCACCAGCATCCTCCTGCCACCTGAAAACCCCCAGTGCCTCCTCTCCTAACACTCCCCTCTGTTCTTGTTGAAATGCTAATTGATAATTTATTGCGCTTTTCCATTTGCTGTGCTAACCCAGAGCTTGTGCTGCCTGATGTGTAAGCAGCTTGTCCTGGGGATATGGTAAAACCTGCCTTTGATCAGTGTTTAATCCTTCAAGGTGCTCAGGGGGCTGCAGTTTAGTTTCTGTGTGAAAGCAATTAAAAGGATGGAGAAAGAGGCAACTTCAGGAGTCGGACTCTCACACCCTCCCCTTCCTCCCCCACTCTTCCCTGGGAGGGGATGAGAAATGTTTATCACACCAGGTGGTTGTCGCATGGGGGAGAGGAATAGCTCAGAGAGAGTAGGTCTGGCATTGATAAGTGCAGGGATTCTAAACACAGGCCATCAGGAATCCAAGCCGCCTGTCTCCAAAGTAGCCTGAAGAGCTGTTTTTTCTTCAGCTAAATACAAGCTCTTTGGGGGGGTTGTGAGCTTATTCACACACCCCCTCCATACACATAAACCTCCTTCACTGAGGACAAGCAGAGGTGGCTCAGTTTTAGCAGATGGTAGCCGAGATCTCTAAGGAAAATCTTAAAAAAATATAAAGTAACCTGTTCCCAATAAAGTAAGCAGTTCCCACACAGCTAAATATGTACCAGCTTGGCAAAGCTCTGACTGAGGGCAGAGCCATCTGGAAGTATGGGAAAGGTGCAAACACCAAGCCAGGGAAGAAATTTGGGATGCTAAAAGGGAGGCAAAACTCGGAGTAACAGTATGAAGAAAGGCAATTTAGGCTGAACGTCAGGGGACACATCGCACTAGAGGCATCTAGGCTGTCTCTAAGGTGCCACAAGTACTCCTTTTCTTTAGGCTGTGCAACAGTCTCCCTACTAAAGTGGTGGAAGCCCCACTCGCTTCGGGCATTGAACCAAACAAAGCCCTGGAAAATACTGTATACTGTCCCTGCACAGGACTTTTTTCACCCAAAGTTGATATAATAACATTCGTTCTCCACCAATTCACACACAACTTAGTACTGTTAAACCAAAGGACTATAGCGGTGACATCTCAGCTAGCCTGACCACCTGTCTCAAACACTTTTGCTATTGTTTGACCTTTTTGGCTCTTGGAGTTTGTAAGCTTACATTACAGAGCTCCACTGTGGAGGAAAGTCCTCTTTGTCATTAGGTAGGTGCTGTGAACCAAGCTACTAATATTACTGAGAGGACACAGCCATTTTTATCGGTCATTCTAAGATATCTATAGAATGACAATCACTGTAATAATAAGGTAGCATCTTGCCAGAATGCTGAGGCAGTCTACCTATTCCCAGTTCCTTATTTACTTCCCCAGTTCCAGGCTGACGGCTATTACTCATTCCTCGCTTCAATTTATAACTCTGCAACATTTACCATACTAACACGAGGAAGAATTATCCATTCCTACATGACACAAACAGGGGACAGATGTGGTCCACTCGAGTGAGCCTGACAGGGCTGGAAGCCAGGACTCCTGGAATTCCATTTGTACCTCTGCCACAGAATCACCCTGTGACCGCAGGAGAGACATTTTCATCTCTAAAAAGAAAAGGAGTACTTGTGGCACCTTAGAGACTAACAAATTTTCATCTCTGTGCCTCAGGTAGGGTGACCAGATGTCCTAATTTTATAGGAACAGTCCTGATATTTGGGGCTTTTTCTTATATAGTCACCAATTACACCCCACCCCCTCATCCCTATTTTTCACACTTGCTATCTGGTCACCCTAGCCTCAAGTTCCCCATCTATTAAATGGGATTAATGATTCTGACCCACCTTGGTGAAATGCTTTTAGATGTAGCAATGGAAAGAGCTATGCCAGTGCAAAGTATGATTTCTATTATTTGCACACATTTGTAATACAAATATACTGTTCTGACTCCTCATGTGTGCACACACCTGCTCTGTAATTTAAAAGAGGAACTGGAATTTGAACCTGTAATAATCACATAATAGCACTTTGGGGTCACTCCAACCAAAACATCTCTGAAATCCTTGGACAACTGTGGGCACAAAATGACATTCCACTCCTTGACTTGATGCTTGATTTCTAGGACAAGTGATGTTCTGTGACAGCACGCACATCTCCAGACTCTCACCTGAACACATATGCTGTACAAAAATGTTTGTAAGAAGAATGGGTAACAGGGGTCTGAAAATGTCTGAGTAGCAAAATAACTGACTTATTCAAATGCCATTTGGGAGAAACCATTTTCAGCAGATCTAAACAATACATGAAAAAAAGTGTGTTGATGTTCTTTAAAATATATTTTACACACTAAAACGTCGACCTTTTCTCATACTTAAAAGATATGGGAAATACTGCAAATATATGGGTCAAATATTATAATCAAATGGCTTCCAGTCCGGGGGCAATTCCAGGAGTTGGTTTGATCTCTGAAGCAGTTTATGGTGTGGAGCCAGCATACAGACTTCCCCCTGCTTATCCACCTCCCCTTGTGCTCTGCTCCTAAGCTCAGAAATGCCCTACAGCAAGACAGGAACCCTCTGCTTTCCTTTGCTGCTCCCCAGTCCTGCAGCATTACCGAAACTCTCAGGCTCTCTCCTCCCCTCTTGGGATCTGAGGCACTAAAGAAAGACACACATCCCCAACACTCCTCTCCACAAACAGAACTAGCTCTGGGTCAGAAAATTCACATCCACCCCAAACATCTTCACAGAAAAGCAATTCTGAGACGCTTGGAGGAAAGAGTTGGTTTAGGTACAAATGACAGTCCCCACCTCCTTTCTATACCCCTGGCTGAGCTGGAGAATTCATCTGCCTGTTTTTCCCTTCTCAGGCTTCTTTCAATATAGAAAATGGTGTACGTAAAAAGCCAATTGGCTCGACAAGAGCTACTTGCCTTAAGAGTTTTGCTTTGAGGGTGTGGGGTCGGGATCCGGGGTGGGAGGAAATGAAGCAAATAAATGTGTATTAATCCTTTAAACCAGAGAGTTCTAGCAAATGCATTAAAAAGTTGGCAGCGGCAGCATCAAATCCCACAGCCCAAGCGCTACGTATTATCTTCTAGAACGAATTACCACACTTCACACCTCCCTAAAAGCTTTCCAGCATGACTGCCAGTTTTATCAGCTACCTAGAGGACTGGAGGAAAGCTCATTCATTAGTTTGCAATCTTACCCCAACTCTTCTCTGTGCCTTGAGTGAAGAGGTGACCAGGACACAATCTTCAGAGCAACTGTACCGGCTAAATTATACCATCTTGCATTTCTATAGTGCCCATTAGCCCCAAACATCCCAACACACACCACCAACTATGAGTAGAAATTTCAAAAGCATTCACTGGTAGCCTAGCTCTACTCCCACTTCACACAACTAAAGTGCAGCCATCTCTGGGGTGGAATGTTGGCAACTGGATAACAGTACACAGCTATATTATGCAAACATATAGGCGAGGAAATTAAGTAAAATTCTGTGTCCAAATAAAGCTGCTGGGGGGATTAGGGAGGCAGGATGAAACTAACCAAATTGGGATTCAGCAAGAAACCACGATTAACATCCCAAAACTTAGGGATAGTGTCACGGGAACTTGAACAACAAGTAGCTAGGATCTCAGCTGTATGTCTAATTAGAAAGATGATACATCCAGTGGCAAAGTACCCCCTAGCGACAAGAGTACTTAGCTCAATACTAGGATATAGGAACTGTTACAGTGGATCAGACCCAAGCTTCATCTAGTCTAGAATACTGTCTCTGACAGCGGCCAGTACCAGATGCTTTAGAGCGGGGGTGGGCAAACTTTTAGGCCCGAGGGCCACATCGGGGTTGTGAAATGGTAAGGAGGACTGGGTAGGGAAGGCTGTGCCTCCCCAAGCAGCCTGGCCCCCTCCCTCACCCCACCCCCTGAGTGACCCCCTCAGAACCCCTTATCCATCCAACCCCCCCCTGCTCCTTGTCCCCTGACTGCCCCAACCCCTATCCACACTCCTGACAGGCCCCCTGGGAACCCCGAACCATCCAACACCCCCCACTCCTTGTCCCCTGACTGCCCCCTCCCAGGACCCCCGTCCCTAACTGCCCCTCCAGGACCCCACCCCCTATCCAACCCCCCTTGCTCCCTGTCTCCTGACCGCTCCGTCCTGAACTGCAGCCCCATCCAACTGCTCCCTGTCTCCTGACTGCCCCCCAGGGATCTCCTGCCCCTTATCCAATCCCCCTCCCCCTTACCATGCCGCTCAGAGAGCAGGACAGGCTTATTGGAAAGCCTGGGAGGTGGACGGGTGCTACCTGCGTGGCAGCATAACTACAGGGGAGGGGGAACAGTGCAGGCGGGGCCGGGGGCTAGCCTCCCAGGCCTGGAGCTCAGGGGCCGGGCAGGACGCTCCCTCGTGGCCCGCGGGCCGTAGTTTGCCCATCTCTGCTTTAGAGGAAGGTGTAAGAACCTTGGGAGGCAGAGGTGGGGAAATCTGCCACACAGAGATCAGGACAAGATCTAACCCTGAGAGACTAGCTGAACCCCTGAAGCATGAGCACCCCTGACTGAATCATCAACACCTCTCTCTGTATCACAGCACCTTTTAGCAGCACCCTGGGTCACTGCTGAAGGCTTGATCACAGCTGACTAGGAAACAGTTTTCCCATCATGAGAAAATTGTCAAGACATCAAAATAGTTTGCTGTCCCAAATCAGGACAAAAAGCCAAAATCTGGAAAATTTTCATTAACCAAAATCTGAAGAGAAAAAAAATTGGTTCAGCTCAGTTGAAGTGTTTCACATCGATCATTTCAAAGCGTTTAGTTTTGATTTCAATCGCTTTCTTTCTCCCCCCTCCCCCCCCAATTTTAAAAACTATAATTATAGTTAAATCAAAATGTTGCTTTGAATGGAAACATGGGGATTTTTCGTTTTGAAAATGCCAAAACAAAACATTGAGACAATTTGGAAACTTTTTCAAAAACATTTTCAAGTCAAAAATTGGTCAGATTGGTTCCTGCAAAAAAATGTTTGGGGTCTGATAAATTGGCATTTTTCGATGTAAAAAAGGTTCATCAAAAAAATGACCCGCCAGCTTCAATCCAGGGGAAAGGGCAACACCAAGCCGTGTGAAATAAAAATTTTTCTCTCTCTGTTAAAGGACTGAGTCAACCTAATTTATTTTGATGTCTGGTGATTCCAGATTCCCTTTTGTCTGTGACCTCATCCAGAAATGTAACACTTGTTCATCTCTCCAAGGAACTGTATCTTTCTCTCTCTCTCTGTCTGGTTCCAAAATAGTTTTGCATATTAAGGATTTCTTTTTTTGTGTAACATTAAAATGTACTAAATTAATTATTTTCCAAGTCACAGCTTCCCTTGCATCCTGTCCTGGCCAGGCTGACACACCGGATGGGCCAGGAAAAGAAATTAGATCATACACAATCTGTTACTCATTTTAGTTTCCCTTTTTATTAAAGACACAGCTAAGGCAAAAACAAAATGGTGGGGGACGGATCCTCAGCAAGTGTAAATCGGTATAGCTCCACTGCATGCAGTGATTGGAATGAGCCAATTTACAGCTGCTGAGAACCTGGCCTATATATAAATGTAAGGGGGAATTCAGCCTCTCTCTCTCTCTCTCTCTCTCTCTCTCTCTCTCTATATATATATATATATATAAGGGGGAATTCAGCCTCTCCCTGCACTGGTGCCAGCAGAGAAACAAAGGAGACACAGCTTATGCTTCCCCTACTCAGCTCCTGCAGCCCCCAGTGTAGATTACTTCTTCCACAACCCGCACCCTTGCAGCACCTCTATGGGCCACTGGACAGATGCAGAATAAATAAGACATAGATCTACCATGGCCACAACCCCACCTGTCCCGATCCACCCCCATCCTCCTCCAACTCATCCCACCTTGTCCCAGAATAGCCCCTGTGCGGCGGCACAGTGCTGGGAAAATGGCTTTGTGCCAAGTGCCTGGGCCTCCTGCACCAGGGAATATTCCTTGACAGTGGGGAGGAAGGAGGTTGTGTCTCCCTTGCAGTTCATTTGGATGATTAAAAAGCTAAAAAGGTATTTTTAAATTTTGAATGGCCTTTTCACCATTTCTGTACTCTAGTTACTATTTGCCCTTCCCTAAGCTTTGAAGAGCAAAGTGAGACTGGTGGGTTTTACTTACATCCTGCTCTCAGTGACACCTGTGTAAATACAGAGGACCCCTGAAGTCAGTACAGTGGCCCAACTTTACACCAGCGTAACTGGGATCAAAATCCGGCTCTGTCTAGATGGTTTCCCTTTTTGCTACTCATGGACCACCATGATAGTGTTGGGTCTAGCGGCTTCATAGTACTACAGGAAAATGTGAGAATCTCTCTAGATATACACACACATGCCCCTATGGATGTTTTCACTGAAAACATCTCTAGTCATATTGGGAGAAAGATCCTGAACTTAACTCAGTACTTATCTGGTCACAACTCCCACTAAAGGAGCCAATCCTCAGATCCTAACAGCCAAAAGTGACACTGGGCCCAACCCTGAGAAGTGTGTAGACAACAGGAAATGTGGATACTCCGCCTAAGCGGAAACTTTGCTTGAGTAAAGACTGAGGGACAGAAGATATCAGGCCCCTGGGTAGGTGCAGGAGGGCACGAGAGTGCATGAGCAACATTTCCCCAGCCCCTTCTTTAAGTCCCCCATGCAGGGAATCTCTATGCTCATTGAGTGCATGGACTCTACACCTAGTTCTGCTGCTGGGAATAGGCTCTGTGGAGGATGAGGGGCACTCTCTCTAATGGTGGTGCAGTGCTTCCTAGATCCAGGAGCAGATTTACCATGAAACAAACCATGCGGTGGCATGGGACCCCCAATGGGAGCCCTCAAAATGCAGGAGAAATATCTGACAACCTGCCCCTGAGTCCCGGCCGGCAGTGCAGCAGGGCTCAGGCATGCAGGCTGCCTGCAGGCTGTGGCTTGGCTGGTGGCCCCACGCTGCTCCCGAAAGCAGCCGGCTACTGGCACATCTCTGCGTGCCCCTAGTGGAGGGACGGGGGGGGGGGGGGGGGGAAGGCGGCTCCCTGTGCTGCCCCCGGGCAGTGCACAGAGTCCCGCTGCCCTTTTCCTCCCAAAGGGCATGCAGAGACATGCCTGCTCTGCCTCCCTCCCTCCGCGCCACTTAGCTCCCAGAAGCAGACGGCATGTCCCTGCAGCCCCTGTGGGGGTGGGGTGTCTCCACGGGCTGCCCCTCCCTGAGCGCTGACTCCGCAGATCCCATTGGCCGGGAACTGCAGCCAATGGGAGCTGAGGGGTTGACGCCTGTGGGCAGTGGCATGCGGAGACACCCTGCCCCCCCGGGCTAGGAGCTTCTGCCAGAGGGGTGTGTGTGCCGGTCGCTTTGGGAGTCGTACTGCTGAGGTAAGTACTCCCCCTGCCCCCCTCCTGCATCCCAACCCCCTGCCCCAGCCCAGAGTCTGCACCCTACACCCAAACTTCCTCCCAGAACCCACACCCCTCACCCCCTACCACACCCCAACCCCCTGCCTCAGCCCAGAGCCCACACCCAAATTTCCTCCCAGAGCCCACACCCCTCCTCCCACACCCAACCCCCTGCCCCAGCACAGCACACTCAAACTTCCTCCCGGAGCCCACACCCCAACCCCCTGCTCCAGCCTAGAGCCCGCACCCAAACTTCCTCCTAGAGACTGCCCCCAGCACCCTCTCCTGCACCCCAACTCCCTGCCCCAATCAAGGTACCTCACTTTATTTTCATTTATTTCCCATTACTTATAATATAGGAGGATGAAGGGGAAAAAAAGAATGAAAAACAGTGGTGGGGGGATGAAAGCACGTGCTTTTTCTTGGCTGGGTCCCGAATGGGGGCCCCCTAAAATGAAGCTGTGCACATGGTCCCACTAACTCTAAATCTGCCACTGCCTAGATCCCTACACAGGCCCATCATTGAACAGGGCTTGTACGTGATACAGTCCAGCCTTGAATGCAGCTTTCAGGCTTTGACCCATTAGGGTTGATAGTTTCCTCAACTGTTAGAAAGTCTTTACATAACTGACACCCATTTCCCAGCCAGGTTGGAAAACCACAAAGACAGACTCCACTGTGTCACAGAACAGGGGATGGTAATTGGACATGTCAGATTCCCCTGAAAAAAACCTAGCCAGACTCACGCACTACTGTCTCTCCAGGGGACACTGGGTTGCAATCAGCAGCTGCTGAGGATTTTGCCTGGGACAGGGGAGTTTAATAAGCAGCCATGATGGGCAAAAGATTAGGATGTTTCCCTAGCAAAAAACACCAGGCTATTAAACTCAATCCGCCCTCTGTCTTAATGTTTTCTCGTCTCTGTCACACTTGTTGGTGACACTGGTTCTCATTGCCAGACAAGACCAGCTTCTCTGGGATAGCGAATTCTTGCAGTGAAGTGTCCTCACTGCTAAGTTTAAAGGGAAATCCCATTTCTTCTGCCCTTCCCCAGCCTCCCACTCACCTTTGAAAGCAGTTCTGCTGCAGATTTTCTTGGGTAATACAGTTGGTTGAAATTTTTCAAAGTAAAAACTTTTTCACTGAAAAATGGCTTTTTTTTTTTTTTAAGGGAGGGGAAAATCATGGCAAACTTTTGACTTATTCAGCATTTTCAATTTTTTTTAACTGTTCCCATTTGAATTTTTTCTCAAAAAAGTGTTAGAGTGGTCACAGAAATGTATTACTTGCTGAACATTTACCGAACACTCAAAAATGGTTTCATTGCAAGCTCTGCAAAACAGAAACAACTTCAAAATTCCTAAATTAAAAATAGTATGTTTTAACTAGTTCTACAGAAACGCACACAGTTAACCCATCCCTCACTTCTCTCCCATCCTCCTCCCCATGCACACATGTAGGGAAATGATAATGGCATGACCTTACAACATGGACATTCTATGAGACATATTTTCAACAGGCCACTAAAACACCTGCCAGTATTTGGGGGTTTTGCCATTCCCAGGCCCAAATGTGTGCACACAGATTGGGTAAAAAGAAAAGGAGTACTTGTGGCACCTTAGAGACTAACCAATTTATTTGAGCATAAGCTTTCGTGAGCTACAGCTCACTTCATCGGATGCATACTGACTTCCACAGTATGCATCCGATGAAGTGAGCTGTAGCTCACGAAAGCTTATGCTCAAATAAATTGGTTAGTCTCTAAGGTGCCACAAGTACTCCTTTTCTTTTTGCGAATACAGACTAACACGGCTGTTACTCTGAAACAGATTGGGAAATTACACATGAAATGACCTTCTGTATACACAATTATCTGATTTACATGCAGAAATGGATGCACCCACAACTATTGCAGGTTGACCGTATATCTATCCATTCATTACAGACTGCTGAAGTAGTACCTAGTGCAAATGGTACTGACCAGATATAACCAACCAGGGCTGCCACATGCAAATAGCACAGTCAACACTGATGGTGCCACCTGGCTCTCTGGAATCCCCAAGGCGAGATGAGTTACAGGAGGTAAAACCCAATCACTGAGAAACGCTCATACCCCCTGATGGCCGTTTAATGGAAAAAGCACTTGACTGAGAGCTGTGATAAGCCAGCGCTAGGGAAAAACAGGTATGGAGAAATGAACAACAAATGAAGTAAATAAAACCCTTCTCAAGCCAAGAATTAAGAGCCTTTTCCGAGGGTATCATCCTTCCACACAATTAGCATAAAAGCCACTGCACCCTGACACCACCCTCCCCGCTCCAATATGAATGCTTTCTGGGAGAACAATCTCAAAGAGGTTCAGCGTCATGACTAAAAGGGTCCTCACATTTAATGGGCCAATGATGTGTTAAACTGGAATCTCTGTTAATCAGGCACTTTTGTCACCATGGTAAAGCTCAGCTTCCTAAAGTCCCAGTGCAAAAAAAAAAAAAAAAAGTGTTAATAGGATGAGCAAAAAAGTCAAGTGAGATGCTATCTGAGCCTGCCTGATAGGATTGCAGTTTGCAGACAACTTCTGCTCATCTTGGATGATGAACTATCAGGATCCAGCAGAATGCACCATGCTTGTTTCCCCAAGACCTTGACTTGTGGGTGGCTGGGTAATGTGAACAACATCTAGCCAGCTTAACATAGATTCAGTGAGGCCCTGGCTAAGACCACAGTGTTGTTAAATATCTGTTTTGAAAATACCCAATCATTGCAATAGCCGTACAATGCAGAGGATTAAATTTGTTCTCTAAGTTCTTTAATGATAAGCAAATTTAAATTACAGTCAAGGACTCAACTCAGAAAGAAATGTTTGAATGTATACAGAGATAATATCACACATAAATAATACTTTGCATTTATACAGTGTCTCTCAAAATGCTTTACAAGTCTAGGTCAATATCATTATTTCCATGTTACACAGAAAAACTGAAGCACAGAGCGTTAGAGTGACTTGTCCAAGGTCACACACTGCTCGTGAATGGTAGAGCCAGAGAAAGATACCCAGTCATCTATTCTAACCACTAAATAGTGCTGCTCACTGACATGTAACTACTCATCACTGCTGATACTGAAGAACTGCTTTGTTAAGGCATTGGTGGTAATAACATACAGACAAGTCTTGCAAAATGCAAATGGTTATATTGGGTGAGTCACACCAAGATTATCTATAAACAGACATGTAAACGTACAATACTTACATTATATATTTGGATTTACTGCCTGCTGTGGCTCAAGTTTTTAAACAGGTAACTTAGATATGCAAATCCCTAACGTGTGCACACAAATCAGGATAGCTCACACACGCAACCCTAACCTGTGTGCACCAGGATTTGTACGGCTATGCAACAACCAGAGATGTACATATTGGGCTTAAGAGTCCTGTCTACATTGTAACAACTGCTGTGTTGGGAGACTCCATTACAACACTGTAGTCCCTGACACGGTTCAGAGTCTAGCAGTGTAGATGGGACTGAACCATGTTTTCACCATGCTCCCAAATCAGGAATTCTTAGTGTACAATTAGTGCAGAAGTCTGTAATGGAAAAATACTCATAATGGAATTAACAATACATTAAGTTGTCCCAGGCCGTAGCTTGGTCCAGGAAAAACTAAAAATCAGGGGTTCAAACAGTTGCTGAGAACATTTTACAAGGGTGCACAGAAACATACTAGTGGCCTGTGATGTTTCCTGTATAGCTCCTAGGTGCTCCTTCAGCCTCCTGAACTGAGGATACCAAATCAACTTAGATCCAGCACTGTTTTCTCTCTAGTTAAGACAATGAGCAGAAAGTCCAAGAACAGGAACAGATTATAGGCATATGTTCTGTCCTGACACTGAAATCTTACATTCTGGAAGATGGCACAACATTAGTATATCAGCTGCCAGGGCCACAGTACCTTCTGGGACCACATCTCTATAAATCAAGGTCCCCAAGACACATTTCCTCTTCCTCTCACTATTCAAGCCACAGTGTAAACACTAAGTAGGATGTGAGTGGAAATTATTTTGGGAGACTTCTAAACACTTTGAACATATTGTCATATACCTAGATTCATACATTTCATTAAAAACCCAGAAGAATACATTGTGATCATGTAGTTTGACTTCCTGTATAACTCAGGACTCCCCTTATTTCCAGTCTGAATTTGTCTAGCTTCAACTTTCAGCCATTGGATTGTGTGATACTTTTCTCTGCTAGACTGAAGAGCCCATTATTAAATATTTGTTCCCCCTGTAGGTACTTACTGTAATCAAGTCACCTTTTAACCTTTATTTTGTTCAGTTAAATAGATTGACTCTTTGAGTCAATCACTATAAGGCATGTTTTCTAATCCTTTTACCAATCTCGAGGCTCTCCTCTGAGCCCTCCCCAGTTTTTTCAACATCTTTCTTCAATTGTGGGCACCAGAACTGGACACAGGATTCCAGCAGCAGTTGCACTTAAATTGCAAATTTAAACAGTTAAATTGCCTCTCTACTCCTACTCGAGATTCCTGGTTATGCATCCCAGGATCGCATTTGTGCTTAGGCCAACATGTCATACTGGGAGCTCATGTTCAGCTGATTATCTGCCATGACCACATCTTTTTCGGAGTCACTGCTTCCCAGAATAGAGACCCACATCCTATATATATGGCCTACATTCTTTGTTCCTAGATATATACTTTTACATTTAGCAGTATTAAAACTCCTACAGTTCGGTGGCATCCAGTTTACCACAGTCCAGATCACTCTGAAGCAATGACCAGTCCTCTTCATTATTTACCACTCCCCAATTTTTGCATCATCTGCAAACTCTATCAGTTATGATTTTATGTTTTCTTCCAGGTCATTGATAAAAATGTTAAATCCATTGGTAAGTACATTTTGAGACTGATCAGTTAGCCAGTGTTTAATCCACTGATCGTGTGCCATGTTAATTTTATACTGTTCTAGTTTTCTAATCAAAATGTCATGCAGGACCAAGTCAATCACCCCACAGAAGTGTAAGTATCAACACTATTACATTTATCAGCCAACCTTGTAATTTCATTAAAAAAAAAGATATCAAGTTAGTTTGACAGGAGATACTGATCTATGGACATATAAACCCAGCCTTCACAAAGGGTCAAATGATGGTAAAGAGAGAGGGCAGGTTACAACATAGGTGTGTGTGAGCACATGTGCATGCGCGCATGTTAAAAAACCTCCTTCCAAGCCAGGTTACAGCTCAGCACGAGAGGAATGCCCATGCTGCCTAGCCCAGTCCGCAGAAGTTACCTTTAGTTCCTTCTTTGCTGCTGAGTCTGCCAGCTGGCTGGGAAACACAAGAGATCAACAAGCAAAGATTTTTATCCAGGGGCTAGTACACTGTGCATGCTCTGCACATTACTATAGCCATGGGCGCCGGCTTCCGCTGGTGGGTGCTCAACGTGCCCCTGCCCCCAGGCCCACCCTGACTCCACCCCGTCCCACGCCCTCCCTGCCCCGGCCCTGCCTCTTCCCCAGAGCGCACCATGTTGCCACTTCTCCCCCCTCCCTCCCAGAGCTTGTTTCACGGTGGCAAGCACTGGGAGGAGAAGCGGGGACGCGGCGCGCTCAGGGAAGGAGGCGGAGGGGAGGAGAGCGGGGGCAGGGAGCTTGGCTGACGGTGGGTGCAGAGCACCCACCAATTTTTCCCCATGGATGCTCCAGCCCTGGAGCACCCACGGAGTCAGAGCCTATGACTGTCGCCAAGTCTGAAAAAGGGATCTGCAGGTCTGAGCTTCTCCATTGGCCAAGCTGGTAGGAACAGTGCTGAGGTGGTTCCTTACCTTTGCAAGCACTACGCAGTCATTTGGCTGGATTCTGATGGAACTTATACCAATGGACTTCTGATTTACACTGGTTTGAGATCAGAATCTGGCCCACTAGCTAGCGAATGCTTACCAAATCTCTAGGAGAGCAGTGAGTATTGGAAACCCCATTTCACAGACTGGGAGAATGAAGTGCAGAGGAGTGAAGTGATTTGCACCACGTCACAGTGTCAGAACTGGGTTTCAAACTCAGGAGTTGCAGCTTTCCTGTCCCATGCTCAGACCACGCTGCCTCTCCCCTCTTGAGGTACTTTCAGCCGAAAGTCACTCTTTGCAGGGCTTATATTTGCTTAGAGTAAAACACGGGGCAGACAGAAATGTTTCTCTGAAGCAACATACCCCAGAGTGCAGCTAAGCGGTGCTTACAAATTGGAATACTACAGCTGCGGTTTGCAGACAAAGCACTTGGCAGCGAACTACTGCACATTTTGGAGCCTGAGCAGAGAACTCTTTTAGCAGCATTCAGTCCCAACTGAGGCTGTGTTGGACTCACTCATACACAGCCCTGGCTTTTCTGCAGGGAAATACCTTTCTACATAATGTTTAACCAGTCTGTGGAACTCACTGCTGCAGGATATCATCACCGCAAATAGCCTAGGAAGAGGCAAAGAGGTGGGAATGCACCTAGTAGCTAGTGCAAGGTACAGGGAGTAAGGAGTCCTGGGGTCTATTATCAGCTCTGCTGATTAGTGTTTGACTTGGGCAAGTCACTTCGCCTCTCTGTGCCACAGTTTCTTATTAGCAATTTAAGGAATATAACCCTAATTACATATGCTGTAAGAGTGATGTGATGATTTACGAAGGTTTGTACAGTGCTTTGAGATACCTGGAGGAATATTGTTATCAAAAACAATAGCATCTGAAATGCAATTTTATCCTAGTTAGTGTAAGGGCTCTCAATCCTCATTCTTCACAATATAAGATGATCACTTGCAAGGTCAAGAAGAAATACTCCTCCTCTGAGGGACATAATTAACTGTATCTTAGGGGTTACATGCCTCCATCTGAAGCATCTGGCTTTGGCCACAGCACTACAAAGGTAATTTTCCCTCGGTTGATATTCAACCCTTCTTGTCAACTGTTGAGAATAGGCCACTTCCACTTTAATTGAACTGGCCTCGTTAGCTCTGACCCCCGCACTTGGTAGAGCAACTCCCATCTTTTCATGTGCTGTAATATATATACACTGCTTACTGTATTTTTCACTCCATGCATCTGATGAAGTGGGTTTTAGCCCACGAAAGCTTATGCCCAAATACGTTTGTTAGTCTCTAAGGTGCCACAAGGACTCCTCGTTGTTTTTGCCAAAGACAGAATACCAGACCAGATGGACCAATGAGCATGGCAAAATCTTATGTGATGGATTTCTTCCTTCAGGTTGGATATGTCTCTTCTAATTTTACAATAACGGCTAGTCTAAATTAGTGCTGATGTTTCATTGATCGTGCTGTACATTTCTCCGGAGCACAGCAAAGCAAGGCAGTTTATTCCCCCATGTACCTCAGCTCAGATACAGCATTTCTTTTTCAGTGGCTTCTCTGGTTTCATTGACCTGTTTTTCCAGCTGGGTTTGGCAGAGGCATAAGAAAGATGAACAGCTTGCCCCTCATATTACCCACAGCATCCATGACTAGGCTAGGATTTGAACCCAGAATCTTATTGGTTCCCAGCCCTTTGTCATGCAAGGGCTAAAAACACAGACGTTTCTTACTACTAGAGGCTTATCTGAGAATTCCTGACCTGGAAGCAACCCATGAAATCCCTGCAAACCCTCTTCCAACGACACACAGTCTTAACTTTTCCCTCATATGCATGAGTTTGCTGGCCAAGTAAAGCTCTGCCAGACAGGCCATTCTTATTCTGTGTCTCCCACCTCCGAATGCATTATGTTGGAATGTCAAAGTCACTATAAAACTTGTCTTTTGCACTGAGCCAACCCATAGGAAACTGCAAAGGACTTGTGGGTTTTTTACATAAAGGGTCACTTTCAGTAAGTTTCCTGTCTAGTTATGTTTATAACTTTATAAGATACCAGATATTTAAAGAAGGAAACTGTGCAAAAAACTTTCCATGCATTGCATTGTAAAACAAGGATGCTGCATTGTGACATCACCACATTGTGCCCAAGCATGACGACAACCCATCCTGGCACTGGAAGACGAGGAGTTTTTCTTTTAGGACAAGCCCTCTATTGGGCCATAGGGTGAGAGTTTCAGCAAAAAGTGGTATAGGGAGAGGCTACCCCAAATCCTCTAGGATTTTTGCAGCATCTCCAGATTATTGACAGAATTCCCATAACTATGATGTTCAACCATGTGAATGCCTGCAATTGAAACAGCCACCCCAGAAGGTGCCCTTGCATCCCACAGCAATGCTAAAAGGACAAAACAAAGGGGTCACTGTAGGACAATCAGAATAGCTGTGAAATGGGATAAAAGAAGAAACAAAGGGCTCACTGAGAAACACCTGCATCTTAGTTCAGCTTCCCTAGGGAAATATATTACACACACATAGCTCCTAACCCTTCTCAGCATCTGAACTGAGCTTCTCTATGGAAATGCATTACACAGACATAGCCCCAACTCTCAGACAGACACATGAAAACCAGACGCTGCTTCTGAGCTGAACCAAGTGTCTATGAGGAAATTATAAACACCCCTACACACACACACTTCAGACATTGCATCTGAATAGAGTGGAGTTTAGTTTTCTATGGAAATTTTCTACACCTGCACTCTCTCACTATTTTAAAACACAGTGTGGATCATCTCAGGTAGCAGTACAACAACCCAGCCTTTCAACTGTAATAATTTATTATGTGCCTGTTGTGGCCCCCAGGCTTATTATTCCATACAGTCCAAAAAAACAAAAACAAAAAACTTACCATGGGTTGTGGTGGATTCTCCATCACTGGGAACTTTTAAATCAAGATTGAATGTTTTTCTAAAAAACACATACCTTAGTACAAACAGGAATTAAATTCAGGGAAGTCCTATGGGCTCAGTTAGATAGAAAGTCAGTCTAGATGACCACAATGGTCCCTTGGGCCTTAGACTCTGAGTTCAGATCTAAGAAGAATGTACAGGAGTGACCCTGCTGATAAGATTTGATACTTCATTTCTTTTTTACTTTAGTTAGGCTGTTTATTTCCTCCAGCTGCAAACTGCCTGTGTCTTTAGTTGAGAGCTGCTTTGTACTTAATAGATCTTTGATGATCATTCTCTTTTATTTGTGATTAAAAGGAAAGGAAGAATGGAAACTATATCCTTGATTGATTTATACTTCTATTTAATCTCGCTCTTCCTCCTTGTCTCTCCATCCCCTCCGCTTTCCCTTGCTGGCTGAAACTGCCTCTACAATTTAGCTCACAACTTCTGGTCAAATGGATTGATTGAACCCTGGCGGAAAGAGTCTCACTTGGTGGCAGAAATGAAAGGAGGTAAGAACAGGGAACACTGCATGTAAGTGACAAGCCTTGGATAATGTAAACAGCCTCTTGTGACAACAGTGAAAAGTGGTGGTTCTGCCCCTTCTCTCCCCTGCCCCTCTATGGGCCAGAGGGAGAGAAAGGATAGTCCACTGTTCTTTATTGCAGTGATGGAGTCACTCTCACTGGGGGTTGTGAATTCAGTCACTCAGGGGAAAAAAAATAGCAGTGACTGAACCAGGAGAACACTGTGTTTTAACCCTGGAGTCCAGTAAATCAAAATTCCTCTGATTGTGTGATCTGGGGATGGGGTCCCAGGGTGAGGACTGGCTGAATGGAAGTGCGATTGTCCCAGTCCTCATAACACTGCAGGGATGAAACCTCACAGCCAGTGGCACAACATAAAAACGCCACAAGATGTTACGGTGCTCCTGTGTGTGCTGAATACAAGCTCAAATATTTGAGGTGCAGTTTGGGTGCCTCCTTCCAATATATTATAAGCTGAGAATGATACTTTGCTTCTCTGATGCCACCGGTCACTCTAGGGCCTCAGAGTGCTTTACAAGCATATTTACTCACGGTACTTGTTACTGTCTCCAATTGAGGCACAAAGCAGTAAAATGGCTTGCTTCAAATATCACACAGTAAGCCAGTAGCAGAGCTAGGGAGAAAACCTAGGAGTCCTTACATCCCTTCTCTAACCACTAAACACGCCTTCACTGGACAGCTTCAGCTGTTGCAAAGTGACTGTATGAAATCCTGGCCCAATTGAGGCCAGTGGCACACCCTCTGAGTTAAATATCCCCCCTTTAAGAGAGATCACACATCTGAATGGCTTGGCTGCAAGATGTGGCCTGAGTAGATGGCTTGATAACTAGGGCACAGACTGTAATTTAGTTAAACCAGTAACACCCTGACTAAAATGGAGTAAGCTTGAATTACCATGAGCAGAATTTGGCCCCTAGATCTTTGGCTCTGAATCCCTGCTTTCTTTTCCTAAATCAGTACAATCCAGCTCCTTGCCTGAGGGGGGCAGCCCCGTCACCTTTCTCTGCTGTAGTTTACTGCAAGCACTGCCAACCTAACTCACGGTACTGACTGATCTCACATAAGCAAGTCAAGAGTTCCCTTAACACCTGCAGGCCACAGGAAATTCTTCCTGAGTCTCACATTTGGAAATGCAAAAAAACCCACCAAAACAAAAAACCCACCTCTGCTCTGCTTCTCCTTCTTCCCCTTATGAAGTGCTGAATCCATCTCTCAAGGAAAATTAATTTCTTTGCCTTTTCCTTGCCTCTAATGAACTGCCTCTGAATGCAAGAGGGCATGGGAAAAGGAGAACAGAGTCAGTGGTGAGCAAATAAAAAGTGAAAAGGCATTCAAAGCCATCAATATCTTTGCAAAACTAGCCTGATGGAAATGTGTTGGCCTGCATGCAGGGGAGGGAGACTGGAACAACTGGCAGCAGCCGTCATTTGATGAAAAAGAGGAGACATGGTGGAATTGTCTTCCCTTCAGTCTCAGGATGTGGGGGAAGGAGCCAGATTGCCAGGTGATGGCCACGGTCACATAACAGGATCTAGACAATGATCCAGGCCCAGACAAGGATTCCAGACCCTGGGCTCTGGATTCTGTTGAAACCACACTGGCTATTGCAAACAGCAGCCTGATTCAGTAGTCAATGAATGAAGAGCTCTTTTTGGAAAGCCTAGGGCAGGGCACCATACGCCATGGCAGAATGCAACACACACAAGAAGGGTCACCATGAGGTAGGTAGGTAGGTAGAAAGGAAGAGCAAGCAAGCTAGTTCTTTAGTTGCTGTTCTGACTCCTTCATCTCACAAGGCTGCAAGATTCCAGAGTGCTATGGTATAAAAAGCACAACATTTCTATAAAATGGTAACACCAGGAGCTCTGAGCACCTAGAGAATTAGCAGCTGTCTGAGAGTTTATTGGATAACGTTCTCAAGTGGTCAACATTTCTTAGGGAAGTAACAAAGGGTGAAGCACATTAAGTTTGGAGGTTTGATTCACATAAACACGCAAAAGCCAGAATGCTCCTCCAGATAATCAGAATCTCTCCATCTATAAACCACACTGGAAATTCCATGGAAAAAGGCCAGCCAGAAAGGATTGCAGAGAGCATGGAGGCAGGTGAGAAAAGTGACCCAAGCTTCTTTTTGTCAAAAGTTCAGTTTGATTTTCTGGATGAGGGTTCAGCTCGGTTCTTATTTTCCCCAAACCTACTCACCCATCCTGCAAGGAAGGAAGAGGGACCAAAAACATTTTTGCTAAACGAATTAGCCTGTGTATACATGCCATAAGAGGCCTGCCTTCCAGTCTGAAAGTGAGCACAGCTGCAAGTTTCCACCAACACAGTAATGAAACCCTGGAGTTCACGCTTTCCCAGCAGAATTTGCAAATGCTCTGTGAGGCGAGCGAGGAGAGATGATTTGTAAATCGTTAGACTTCTTTAGATGTCTACTGTGTTACCTATCAGCTCTGTGTTCTTGGGGAACCAGGATGCAGTACTCAGCCTGCCTGACTCATGAAAGACCTCCCCTCACTCCTCCCCCCAGTCTCTACTTGAGCCAAAGCCAATCAGAAGGAAGACTTACAAAAAGCAATGAAAAGGCAGTGGAAGACACACCTGAACCCCTCCGGACAAGGGTGACAAGATTAAGGAAACTCCCCTAGCCTCATCTTCATCGAAGATGGGACAGGGAGGCATCTCTATTAGCATACAGAATGGAGACCAGAGATTCCAAGGCAAGAACTGCACTGAACTCTGGGACCAGAAAAGCACTGCATGATGGGGTTAATGTTAATGAACCAGATGTTAATGAACCCATGCCTGCACACACCCAGCTCAGTAGTTATCAGACCAATTCTAGTAATAAATCCTTTATTGGTATCCAAAATACTGAAGCTGCCTAATTGCACTGTGAGTCGGGTGACCAGATAGAAAGTGTAAAAAATCAGGACAGAGGGTGGGGGGTAATAGGAGCCTATATAAGAAAAAGCCCTCAAAATCGGGACTGTCCCTATAAAATTGGGACATCTGGTCACCCTAACTGTGAGCTCCCTGGAAGGACCACCACTCATAGCCAGGAATGATCAGTTCCTATTGCCTAGCCTGAAAAAACAACAACTTTGGTATACTCCCGTGAGCCATCAGTTTACCCATAAACAAATCTTGTGTTCTCCCTTGAACCATTGTTCTTTCCCTACACAAACCCGTACCCATGCTCCAGTAAGTGCTCTGATGCCTGGATCCAAAATCTGCATCAGTTCCATAGGGACGTCATCTTCTCCTGACTGATCATGCTGGTGGCTCTGCCTGTCTCCAGCACTCTGGACCCTCAGCTACCACCTCCATCTGGGAACCCCGATCCATTCAAGCTTCACGGAGTGGTGAGAATCCAGCTCTCTCTCTCTCTCTCTAGGTATAGCCTTCTGACCCTGACTTGTGTGATCAGTTATAGTTTTCTAAACCTGACTTTTATAATCAAATTTAAGTTAGATTTAATATTATAACATTTTGTTTGTTTGGCTCCCCTTGTATGGTTATTACCTGGCAATGGTTAAGCTTATTGCTTCTCTCTTTCCCCGTCCCTTGTGGGCATTTTTTAGGCTTCCCCATTTGCTCTGCAGCAACGCTCCTCGTACCTACGCGAAAGAGCCCTGCAATGCCCAAAAATCCTGTGGGATTTGCGCATCAAGTGGGTTACTAACAGAACAATTGTAATGTGAAAGTGGGGATAGGGAGGTGCTGAATCTGGGGCATATGAGGGTGGCAGCTTGGAAGTGCTGCTCGATCCAGCTTGCTCAGGCGTGCTCTATTCTGGTGCGGTGCCCATGGCATATGAGGCTGACAGCTTGGAGGTGCTGTTCGACCCAGCCTGTTGAGTCCAAGGGCATATGAGGGCAACAGCTTGGAAGTGCTGCTCAACCCTGCCTACTGAGTCCAGGGACATATAAGAGGTCAGCTTGGGAGTGCTGATTAAACCAGCCCTCTCAGATGCGCTCAGTGAGAGTCTCTGATTCTGGGGCTGGAAGGACCTAGCCCTGGTGAACCTAGGTCCTGCAGGATAGGTCCACTGGGAGGGAACTTGCAGAAAGGAGAAGTAGCGCTCCTTATGAGAGCACAAGTGACACAAGCAGTACATTGACAGAATTACAGTCAACGCCCCCCCGCCCCCAGAATAGTAACCCTAATAAATGAATGTACCCCAAAGTAACAGGAAAATCTGGTAACAATTGAGGAGGGTGTAGCTTGTATTTTCTTCCCAGATAATAGTTCTGGAGTAATATCACTTCAAGGGCTGCACAGGATGACAAACTGTCTTTTCTAACACTGTTCAACAAAACCCGCCCATCAAAGAGTAGCTTGAAGCATCACACCACAAGCAAAGGATGGCTGCCTTAATGTCAAACCATGGTCATCAGTGGGGACGGAACCTAGAAAATTCAGCATCAAAACCACAGGCCATCTGTCTAGGTACTTGTATGGCTTCCATCACCATGGTATCTCTACAACTTGAGGTAAAGGAGCAACTCTGGTAGATGCACAATAAGTAGCAGGGTGTTGTGATCCCAGGTGCCAGCCACTAGAAAGAGTTGAGAGCACGTGCAGAGAGACTCCACATAAGCCTTGCCATTCAAGTTCAGACAATTGATTCCTCTAGTAGTCCAATATGATGGTTAGGAGCAGAGCCATGAAAACCAGCCACCCCCACCTATGAGACAACTGCTTTGTCTTGAGAGAATGAATTTAGTCTCCACCCCAGAGGAGGTGCTTCTAGAGCAGGGTTAAGGGCCCCTGATGGGCAACATGGGGGAAGATAGCAGAGCAGAGGCAGGGCAGTGTCCGCTCTGTGACTACCCAGAGGAAGGTCAGTCTGGTGGCACAGCTTGCATGAGTTCTCTATTAAAAAAAAAAAAAAAAACCCCCAACCATAAAGAGCATCCAGGACTCTCTACCATGTGATATTCAAAACAAATGTGCAGGGCTTTCTCCCCCCCCCCCCCCCCCGCAACATCTTATGACGGTCTGCTTCATTCACCCCGCCCTCTTGGCAGCACAGCTGTTGTCATATCTGCTGCAGCTCAAGTTTCTTTCACCCACCCTTTGCCCAACCAACAGGAATGTCAAGAGACAAAAGGTGCAACAGAAAGATGTTAGGGTAAAACCCTAACCCTGGTTCAGTTCAATATTGTCTATCAACCTGCTATGCACATTTAGCAACTACTATCGCTCACACTGAGTTCATTTTCATTTTAATACACCATACAGAAAAGCAGCCCAAATACATATTCCCACATCTAAAGCATATAATCTGTAAACTATAGGAAAAAGCAGATCATTTCCATTAGTTTCTTATGTAGCAAAAACCACAATTTACACCCAAAGCATATAATTATATTCAAATTCTAAAAGACAGTGTTGGAAGTACTTTAAATTCATAGTTTGGGGGAAAGTCACTCAGGGGTATATGCAGTTATGTTTTAATGTGCAAAAACAACACGCACACACAAAAAGAGAGAGCAAGAGAAGTAATTTGAGCAAACGGCGAGGGGGCCGTGGAAAATTACAGACCCACACTCCCAGTGCCTGTCTGGAATTCTGAGCAGCCGGCGTTCCATCATAAAACATTCTTGCTGTTCCTTTGAAAACAACAAAGGTGGCAATTGTGGCTAGACCCCATTCAGACTTCAGAACCACGGCGGAAAACACTGCCAGGCTCTGTGTCCAGAATTCAAAAGTGTCCTTCCTCCTCTTCAGGCAGGGTTCAACCTTGGCTGCTTTTTGGGTTGCCAAAGCACAAGAGTAATAAAGGGACTTTGCACATCTATATTGCTTCCTACCTAGGATCTCAACGCACACTAATGGACATAGCTGCTCAACCCTGCTGGGAGGTAGGTCACCGGTGCTGTCCTCATTTTCAAAAGGTATAGGAAATAAAGCAGAGATAGCGAAAATGAGTTATCCAAGATCACACGACAAGTCAGAGCCACTGGCCAACTTAAAGTTTACAGTGTAAACTTCAAGAGCATCCCTCTGCTTCAAATTTAATATTCACAGAAGCTAGAAAAGAAAAAGATCTATTAGATCTTCCAGTCCACCTCTCTGCCAGTGCAGGATTGATACCCAGGACAATTTAAGCAGAAAGCAGGTCCTCTTAACATCATAGTGAGTGGAAATGGAAAAAGACACAATAGTTCCTATGCAGTCCACTTCCCAGCCAAGACAATATTCAGTATTGCAGTATATTCCCCAGTGCTTTGATCAATTCTGTGTTAAATTACTCAAGCTATGGGACTTCCACCACCACCCCTGGATGAATACTCTCCACTTTTAAATTTTCCAGCAAGAGATGCCTCTCTCCCATACCAGCTCCTGCCTGAAGTGACTGTGGAGTGTGGACTATAATGCTTATGACATCACATGTTATTACGGAGACAATCATAACATTGCTTAAGTATTTTGATGCCACTGTAGCAGGATGAAGGGAAAAAAAAAGCTGCCTGATGACTAACAAAATTTCCTTTAGTAATTAGTTACAGTGGAAGAGAAAATGATAACTGTAACATATAGGGTGACTGGACAGCAAATGTGAAAAATCGGGATGGGGGTATGTAAGAAAACCTATGTAAGCCTATGTAAGAAAAAGACCCAAAAATCGGGACTGTCCTTATAAAATCGGGACATCTGGTCACCCTACTAACATAGGAATGTTAAAGATTGTCATTTTATTTTTGTAATGATGATTGTATAGTGTGAGTGTGAGAGTGTGAGTGTCTTCCAAAGTAGCAGAAAACTGTTTTACAACCTAAAACTGATAAACAGACTACACATCCATACTACCTATCTTTGAAACACAGCCATCTCTGGAATGGAACATAGCAGCTGTTTCACAGCTCAGAGCAACACTAACAAAAAGCAGAGAAGATTGCGTGAAGAACCACTCACCAGCTAACTCAGCGGGAAATATAGGGAGAAAGAAAGCCCTGACTTAATTATGATTCAGGACTAACACACCTCACTCTTGCAAAGTGTGCCACCGGATTTTTAATAAGACTAAGGAATCAGAAACTTTGTACATCTCTTCTGAAAGGGGGCACCTCCAGCAGCACAGCGCCCCCTAGCACCATGATGGAGTCATAGTTCAGAATTAACTCAGAGCGCGGAGGGTCGTTTACTAAAACAATACCGTCTGGTCCCAGCAGCACCTCAAGTTTTTCTTGCTTGGTACGGTGACTCAGGAACCCCTTAATGCCAACTGGCAAAGGGGTTACAGGAATGTCCTGATTCTGGTAGGTACATTCTCGTTCACCAAAGAATGCCATGTGAGGTCTTAAATGAAAGTGTGGGTTCCACTGGTCATTAATATCATTGTGAGATATATGTATAGATACATGTAAGGAGTTATATTTACTGAAAATATGTTTTACAGGCATCGTTGGCTAACAGGTTTTCTGTCAGACAAGAGAGGTTATTCACCTGTCTGTCGGGTGCAAAATAAGCACTTTAAGCTAACACAATTAATGTCCATTTACATACAAAAACAGCAGAGAAATGTGAAGTCAACAGGGAAGCAGCACACAGGAAAAATAAGCCATGAGCGTTGGGGGGAGGTTATCCTGACTCTGGGTACATATGAACTTTAGGGATATAAGAAGGCAAAGACAACACCCCTTTATCCTGTACATAAGTAAACTGGCAGTGCGTTTACATTCATGAAAATGAGATCTCAACCAACCTTGGTTGAAAGGCTGCAGAAGATATTGGTTGAAATAAAACTTCTTTCGACAAGAAAAGCGGCAAAGAGTCCTGTGGCACCTTACAGACTAACAGATGTACTGGAGCATAAGCTTTCGTGGGTGAATACCCACTTCGTCAGATGCATGTCTGATGTGCATCTGACGAAATAGGTATTCACTCACAAAAACTTATGCTCCAGTACGTCTGTTAGTCTATAAGGTGCCACAGGACTCTTTGCTGCTTTTACAGAACCAGACTAACACAGCTACCCCTCTGATATTTAGACAAGAAGTTTACCTGTTAAATTTAGTCTCTAGAAAGCATGTTATGATTTTGTTTTAGATGTAGCTATTTGTATCCAATATTCTCACTCATTCAGGAGGTAATGTATGATAATAAAACTTATTGTTGTTTTCACTATGAATCTCTCTCAGGGCTGTTATATTAAGCTGGGGCTGATCCTGACTTAGTCATATAAACTGGTGTGTACATTAGTCCTTCAGGGACTGCAGATCTGGCATTTCTGTGAGTGTTCAGTGCATAAAGGCACTGGACACTACAGGGGAACACTTCAAATGCTATGGATTAGGAACCAAGTCACTGGCTGAATTGTCTGGGGAAGGCAGTAGGGAGGGTACTAGCAGAATTTTCATTAGCAGATCTAGAGGAGAAGCCAGAACTAGAATAGTAGGAAGTGCAGGTCAGAACTGGGGTTCATTGGCAGAGCTGTGTGGGAAGCTTGCACAGCACTGATTTGGGATTAGTTCCTCATTTGCATAAACACTAGTTTTCACTCACCAACTGAAAAAAAAGAAATTAGCAACATTACAACCCTCATAAATGCTTCATGTAAAGGGACTACAAATGACAGGACTTGAGAAGTGACTAAGGCCTCCGAGTTGCCACCTACAAGTTCTGGTGACTCCTCACTGCCAATCCTCACAAGAAGCCCTCGCATTACACCGTGACTCGCTCTGCAGTTTGAACAAGCCTGGTCCTTGCAAGGTAAAAAACACACCTCTTCCCCAGCCACCCCTGCTGAGCAGATTCTGAGGGCCTGGCCCTCCTGCACATGGCGTCACGAAAACAGCTCTGCATACCCCCCGATTTGCTGAGGAGGGGGAGATAAAAATATGGCTGGAGGGAGAAAAGGAGAAACCGAATTAATTAATTCATCACCAAGACAAAATACACACAAATCTTATTTTATCTGCCAACCAGTGGCATGCATTATTCAGCTGCCTAGTGCAGGCAAAGAAAAAAACAGAGCAAGGGACTGCAAGCCACTGATGCAGGCTTTGGGGAAGCAGCTCACCCAGCAGGGAGCTAAGCAGCTTCATAGCCCTCCCTCCCCACCCCCCGATTAGCTGATCTGGAGTGGATGAAACGTTGCCATATCTGGGCTGCAGATAAACTGACCGAGAACTTAAATGCGCTATGGACTTCTTTTCCTACCTCAAAAGCTTTCCCTCATGACAGAGATCCCACTCTGCTTTGGAAGGTCCACACACAGAATGTGGCATTGTTTTTCTAGGCAAACCTTTGTTTGCTCACCTGCTGACACAGGTGTGCACCTGGCACAGAGAATCATTATAAAGAGACCAGCTCCTCTATATACTATGCTGTGCCAAGTTTCAACATTCACAGGTTGCAGCAAAGAATGTGGTAAAGCAGCAGCTTGGAAATTTCAGCATTAATACTTATAATACTCGCACTGAGCAGATTGCCAGCTCAGGTCTCCATCCTGCACCACCTAAGTCAATGGAAGTTTTGCCACTGATTTCTGTGGAAGCCCAAAAGCAGCCCCAAACAAAGGCATAGGGGGACATCTATTCACTTATCTAGAGAGCTATACATGATGGCTGCCTCTTATGGGACAGGTTTTCCACACTGATTAACAGTTTCCGGTGTCTGTTACTTGCATATGCATACAAAGACTGAGGTGCATAAGAGACTCAGCAGAGGTTGAGGAGACCAAGTTCCTTCCAAAACTGACCTCTGGATAGTCACAGCTTGGTTTAGGCAGCACAGATGGGGCACTCGGGATGGAAAGGCTCTGAAGGGCTAAACTGCTTGGGGATTTGAGGCCTGAGCCTGCCCCAACTATCAATTTCAACTGGATCAGGATTAGGCCCTTTAGTTTCATCCACCAAAGAAGAAATCAAAATCCCAGAAGACACAGACAGCCTCTTTTCACACACATACACACGCAAACACACCCCCACCTCCCTGAGTTCTGACTCTGCAAAGCTGTCACAGGTCCAAATTCCAAGTGCCTCTATTGTACAACAAGAAAGGAAAACACAGATATAAACCAAGCCTGTGTTTTGGTAAAAGACCAGCTGTCTTCATGGTCCCTTTCTCCTCTCTCACTCTTGCTCATTCCCACAGGGGGTTCCATGCCAACCTTCTTGTATGGTACGATTTAGGGCGGGGGTGGAATCTCAGGCTGGCTCATGTGTTGGCATCAACTCACGGAGCCTTCCACTTCCCTTGCCTTGTTACTGAAATGAGGGAGCAAGGAAAATGCCCCAAGTCCCTGAACGAAGCTGAAGACAGCTTTTATCTTCCACTGGATTGGTGAAGCTGGAAAAAGGGCTCACAGTGACAGCTCTAGAGCAGAAAGGAAGCTATTTACACCCTCATGAACCATTCCCTGCCACCTTATATCAGGGCTACCCAATAAAACATTTTGCTCCATATGTTAAATCCTCACTCACATGTGGTCTATGAACCAAACTTCTCCTCTGCCTCCCCAGAAATTGACACACATTCAGCTGAAGAGGTAGGGCTAGAGGACAAAGAGGACAGACAGAGGTGCTGGAAGTACGGGTGCTAGCCCTGGCTTGAAGTGGTTTCCATCATATACAGGGTTTACAGTTTGGTTCAATGGCTCTCAGCACCCCAAATGGCTCTCACTATACAAATTGTTCCAGCACCCCTGGACACAGGGTGCTCTGGATGAGGAGGGGCAGGGTACCTGTTACAGCTGTTGGATAGACTGGGTTGGAGAGAAGGGAAGCCAGTGACTGGAAGAGAAGGGGATGCTATGGGCCAGGACTGAGCGCCAGCAGAGCTGTGGTAGGGATCAGGACTGGGATAGAAGAGGGTACATTGGTAGAGCTGTACACAAGGTGCAAGAATAGAATAGCTGGGAGTGCTGCAGGTCAGAGATGCATTGGGAGAGCTGTAGCAGGAAGCCCAGAATGGGAATAGCAGGGGGTGGTACATAACAGGGCTAAACTGCCATTATGTGGGGATTCAGGATTGAAGACACAGCAGTGCTGCAGGTCAGGATGGTGCATGGCCAAATCTGTAGATATGGGTAGGTTGAAAAAAAACTCTCATCATCAGCCTCAAAATTGAAGGAAAGCAAATCTAGACACTGCGCACAGAGCCAATCAATGCCACCTATTGAACTCCATCCCCATCCACTGAACTGAGCTTCAGATGAGTTTATTATTAATTATTATTATTATTATTAACCACGCTTATTATGGTAGTGCCTAAGGACCAGCCAAGAAGGGGGCCCCACTGTGCTAGGCACTGTACAAACAGAACAGTCGACAGTCCCTATCCCGAAGAACTCACGATCTAAATAGAGCCTGGGTGGAGCAAGGGGTGGAAATGTGGGAACACACCGTGAACAAAGGGATAGCAGTGACAGAAACAGTGCTGGTGCTCCGGTCATTTCCCAGCCTTCAGCGATATGCCAGCGCTGCCTTGGCCTGGGTAGAGGTAAGATGCTAAAGAGCCTGGAATCCACACCTTGACCCCCTGCCCTGGGGTTGCAACTTTCAGCTGCAGCTCTGGAGAAACTCCTTCCAAAAGGCCAGGCACTCAGCTGCCTGGGCCTCCCTGACCCCTGCCCAGATCCTCGCTGCAAACCGGCGGGCAGGTTTAGAGGGCGCTGAGCACTTGCCGCAGGGGAGGGAAAGGTGCGCCGGGGTGGGAGCGGGGAAGAAGCGGCTTGACTCGCCCGGGCCGGGCGAACGAGGAGGAGCGGTGAGAGCAGCACAGGGCAGAGCGCGCGGCTGCCGAGGAATCCAGCTCTGCTCCCGCACTCCCGTTTATCCCTCCCCCGGCCGGGGAACGCGGGGAACCGGGAGCAGCACAGGCCCCCCTGCCTGGCAGGTTTACACCGGCTCAGCGTTGCTCAGCACGCCAGGGAGCACAAGGACTGTCCAAGCAAGCCTGCCTCCCCGCCTTTCACCGCGCTGCTCTCCCTTCTTTCCGGCCTCAGTTCTCCCTCCTCCCCCGCTCGCTCTGCCGGGCTGCATTTACATGCAGTTCCTATTACTGCCTCTCCCCAGGTTTTCAGGGAGCCAATACCAGCCACAGCAGGGACCCAGCATCAAGAGCAACCGTTTCCCTTTACAGGCTCCCAGCTGCTTGACAACTTCATCAGATAACATTGAGAGACAGCGAGCGAGCGCCAGCCACAGCTGGCATCTTCCCCCCCCCCCCTTGTAGCTTCTGACACCTCCCCAGCGCCCAGGGCTAGCGTGCAGCGGGGAAAGGGGGCATGCAGTAATCCGGGTCCTAAACACACCAGAGAGGGTTAGGGCAGGTCCCCGGAGAAGACCCTCTGCTATGGGGGCTACTGGGCATCACCCACGCTGTACCGCGCCGCCTTCTTAAAGAAGGGGCAAACTATCATCCCCTTCGAACTTGCTATACCAAGTCCAGCCCTCAGACCTTCACTAACTGCCGTTTTGTGGAGACGGTGCCCGATTACATAGCATATGGCCAGATAGGTACACGTAAATGGACTCTGCCCCCCTCCCGTCAGGATGTGTGACTATGTACACACCCAATACACACACACAGCTCCCCTCCAAACACACATGGATTCGAAATGTCAGTTTCCCTGCAGAGAGGGGGTGTGTGACACACACACACACTGATGCTATGGGACCAGCATGTCCTAACCTACAGCAGGGCAAATGGAATCTGCTAATGCAGACCCATGCAGAGTCATGATCCAAGCTTCCCACTTCAGCATCAACAGAGGCAGAGTCGCAGTACATGAACAGAGCGCTCTCGGATTTCAGGAAGATCTGCTGTCAAACATTAGGCTGCCCAAAGCAGCCTGATCACACCGCCGCCGGCTCCGGCCCCCCCAGGACCCAGCCCCCTCCGCAAGAAGAGTGGCCGGGTCAATTGCACTCCCAGTCCCAATTGCCGGCTGGCAAGCTACGTGGGACTTTTCTCACAGCCCCGACGCCGCTAGCGGTAAGTCCCTCCGGCTTCCCAGCCTGGGAGTGGGGCTCACGGCTGGGCAGCCAAGGGTAAACCCCCCAAAACAGGGCAGCTCTGATCTGCCTGCAGAAGTTGGTAGTTTTAAGGAGGTTATTCATAAAAGCGGGTTTTTTGGGGGGGGATGGGGGGTGATAGAGGTAAATAAAAGGGGATTGGGAGTACGGGAGAGAAAAAAATACGCCCGCAAGAGAAAGTCACAAATTCTATTCTCAAGCCCCCCGCCCCCTACATACAGCTGTTCTCAAAAAAGGGTTAGAAGGAAACAGAGCGAGAACCCACCGTGTCCTCCTCGTAGGGAGACAGGCGAGCGGTAGATAGAAATAGGCACAGAGTGGTGCTTGCTGCCGTGGAAATGATGCTCATGCTGAGCCTGAGACACAGACGAGGAAGAGGAGGCAGAAGAAGCCACGTTAGAGGAACTCCAAACCGAGCTGACGATACATCCCCAAAAGAGGGAGCACATCCACAGGGTCCAGGCGGGGTGGCGTCCTGGGCAGATGCTGGGGTCTATTCTCAGGTGCATGGTCAATGCACTGGGCACCTACCGACGGGGAGTTTGAATTCCAGCCGGGAAGACAGAATACGGTTCATGATGTCAAGGGGCCCATCCTAGCAGAAGGGAGAGTCACTTCCAAGGTGGGAGGGTGTGTGTGGTGGGACGGGAGCAGAGGGGAATGCGGGGGGAAAGGTTAACAAACAACCACACTCAAAAATTAAAGGTCGATGTTTCCCAGGGCTGGCTCTACTGTGCCAGGAACCCTGCTGCAGCACCAAACCGCCAGGAGGGACCAGGAAAGGCACACATGTCAGGAAGAAGGATCCTGGATCTCTCGCTTGTCAGGTTCCTCCAGGATCATAGATGACTTTCCCTGTCTGTGATCCTTGCCTCTCACTTAACAGGAGAAGGGCAAAAGAAAAAATAGCTAGAGACCCCAGGAAGGTTTTTGATTTTTACCCCAATTAAAAGGGGGTTCTGTTGCTTCTCCACTACCAAGTGTTGCAATGCAGAATCGCTAGGCGGACACACACAAATCTGGATGGTTACCCTCCTTCCTCTGCATCCAGGCGGCAGGGAACTCAGTGAGAGAGAGAGAGAGAGAGAGAGAGAGAAGAGGAAAAGAGCAGGGGAAGAGGAAAGAAGTCCAGAATCCACAGGAGAGGCACAGAGAGCCTTAGGTGGAGCAGGATGCTCAGGGGGCAGCTCACTAAGTGAAGGCGACCAGGAAGCCCAGGTGAAGTGAAGAGAGGACTTAGGGAGCCAAATTCACAAATGGGCGAGCCGCACGCAAATAGGCTCACTCAAGAGAGCGAATCAGTGAAGCCCAAACACTCTGCAGAGGCAATGGCTGGCTCCTGAGAAAGGAGGGGCTGGAATAGGGGGCTGGCGTCCCACCCCCTCCATTCACATACATCTTTCTCTCACTCACGCACGTCCCCTCCCTCTCTCTCTCTCTCTTCCTGGAATCTACTCTGGCTAATGATGCTTCCTGAACGGCTATTTTCCTTATACTGAAATCATAATGTAAGTCACAATTAGCCTCACTAGGGCCAATGCAGGATTGTCCCCTGAAGTCCATTTATTATTGCAAACAAATACACAATAAAAATCAATCAAAAAGAGACAAAAGTCATGAAACCAAAGCCAAGAGCCAATCCCCATGCAGGCATAGGAAGAAAATCAATTGCTGATACTGACCCAGACTTTTCCGCCTCAGAACCTCCAAGTTTAAAGGGATGGTTCTTGAAAGGAGTATCCAAGCACATCCTCTCATCTGTCTGTCTAACTGAGAATGCACCTGTCCCCAGCCTCCAGCATTCGCGGCGCTTCAGTATAAATGGTGGCAACGAAGAGTCGAACCACACAAACGGAGTTGGGAGCCTGATTTTCAGACATGCTGAGCACCTACAACTCCAACTGAAGCCAGTGGGAGAGTCAGGTACTTAGCAAACCTGAAAGAGAGAGTGTGTGTGTGTTTCCGTCCTCCTGAGGTGAAATCAGGGTGGACACTTCGCCTAGTCTATAGATACACAGGGGCGAGATGATGGGACATTCCCGAGCCCCCGCCGGGCAACTGGGCACATTCCAATCCCATCTCATCCCTTTGCGAATGACTCTGGAATAGAATTACAGGGTTTGTATCCCCAGTCACTGCGAGGAGGAAGGAAGAGACGAGGCATCTTCCTAACACAGGGGAAAGAGCTGAGAGCAAAGCAGGAGGACAGGAGGGGAAAAGCCTTTTCTCTGAAACTCCAATACGGAGAGTGGGAGCCGGCAAGATTCGTCAGCCTGGCCTGTGGTCTCGACACCCAGCCTTCCGATCAAAAGGAGAGAAACTGTCTCCCCTCTCTGCCCCCGTTTGTTTGACATCTACAATGTGCCAGCAGCGAAGGGGAGGGGGAAAGGGAGAGAAAAGAGCAGGGGAGGGGAGAGACACTGCCAAATGCGGTGGCCATCTGTGACACAGGGAGGAGGTTTACATCGGCTCTTCCTCAATCGGATCCCACCGACGGTCTGCACAGCTCAGGAATGATGCACCAGTGACTGGGCAGAGAGGGACTCTTCGGCGTGCGGGCCATGCAGTCTAACTTTGTAGGAACGCTATAGGAAGCAACAACGCGGCATAACACTGCTTTGAAGAGATCTAGAGAGTTCGCAACAGTAGCGGAGGGGGAAGAGTGAAATTGCCAGGGGCAGGCTGTTGTGTGGGGAAATAGGTTTTCTGCTGTGATTTGAAATTAGTCGGAAGAATGGACGGGCTGTACAGATGCAATCTACTGCAGATGCAGAGCAGAAGACTCTCCCCCCAGCAGCTTTAAGCACAGTACATAAGCACATATAACAACGCCCTTTATTAACTGAAGTACCTTCCTAGCTTTTGGATATTCTTTGCTAGATAAAGGCGTATGTGCCTTCAACTACCTTCTTGCACCAGAGCCATGTCGCAACCTGGGATAACTGTGCTCATTAAACATCTACATTGCTTTTATACAATGGTGTCTGTTATGTTTCTGCAACAGTGGGCTGCGTCCAAACCAGTGTGTTTGCACTGAACCCTCAGGGAGCCAGAACCTTAGCCAAATGGTCAGATTCTGCCTTTCATAAATAAGAATTCTATTCAGTACTTACAGCACTCTTCACTCAGAGCTTAAACTGCATATCAATTTGCATTACAAATATCTCCATTTAACACGGAGAAGCGGAGACACAGACAGGTGAAGAGATTTGCACAAGGTCATTCAGTGCATCTGGGGCAGACCTAGACATAGAACGAAGGTCTCCAGACTCCCATTTGGGAGCCCTAACCACTGAACCATACTGCCTCCCAATATCATTATTAGTCACCACCCCGGCTTGTAAATAAAGGAACCTCTGCGTGTCTGAGAACTTGCATTCTGTTGTCAGGGGGGATGGTGCACAAACAAACCATAAACCTACTCAACTCTTATAATAACTCTTCTAATTTCACAGTTATTTATCACACAGTCAGTGTTTTTGGAAATCGATTTTGATTTGGTACAGTGCAGACATAAGGCATTTGTAGATGGAACTCAGAGCTACTTCACTGAGATACAGTTGAGAGGAATAACCATTCCTGATACATTATGATCATTTCAGAATGGGCAACTGGAACCTCACACCTGGAGTTTTTAGTTTAATATGGCATATTTGTAATTTATTTTCTCGTTTAAGCTATCTAAAGCAGTGGCTAGAGCAGCCAGAAACTCATCACTGAGGGTTGGAGGAAGTTTTCCAGAAAGCAGAACTATTCGCGTTTGCATTTATCTACCAATCATGCAGGGAACTTGAAGAGCTTAACAAATTAATTAAGTTACAAATAAATTAATTTAGCCTTACATCCCCATGAGGTGGGTATTATCCCATTTCAAAGATATGCAGAGTGAGGCACATTGAATTTAAATGAGATAGTGGAATAACTGGGAATAAAGAAGCAAAGAGTCCTGAGGCTTAGCTCTGTTCTAATCATTAGACTACACTGTCTCCCAAAGGTTGTTACAGAGCCTATGAGCCCTGTCTCCTGTTCAAGGCACTAGCCTCCAGTCCTTTTCCCTAAAAGTTCCTACCCACTCAATTCTGAGGTATGATCGAGTACAAATTACAATATCTTGAAATGTTTGTCTCCTAGTCAGATTGTGGGGAATTTAGTCATTCTCTCAGAAAAGATTTTAAAAGGTAGTCCCATCACCAAACAGCTTATTTCTAAAATACAGACAATATATTTTAAAATAACTATCCCTGCCAATGATCAGGACAGTACAAATCAGCTGTTTCATGACCACACTTTCTCTCAGTGGCTCGTGTTCAGAAAGAGACAGAACGTATTGCAAGCTTGGTCACTAGTTCCCTCAATGACAAGTGATGGCAGGTTTAGAAGATTTAAAAACTAAGGGCCTGATCCTGTTCCTGCAGAAGCCAATGGCAAAACTCTTTTTAACTTCCATGGGAGAAGAACAAGTTTGAAGAATTGTACTAACATTAGCGTCACGTACAGGCACAACCTCTGGGAAACAGCAGGGGAGTTTCTTCTCCCTCTCCTCCCCTCCAGCTATGCTTGCTCTAAGGGGTAGAAAAATAGAAAGGCTTCCTTCCCTTTCTGTAAAACACGCACTCCTCCTGCTGCTAATCCCCATTTAATGCCCTCTTGGACCACCCTATTCTCTGTCTTCCCATGACCTTACTCCATTTGTGCCAGTCGACTCCCGGGCGGCTGCAGCTGGCACAGCCTGCAGGGGGAGGAGGGCAGGGCATAGACACTGTGGCGGTCTCGCATCCCACCCAAGCGCAGTCCCCCACACTTAGGTAGCAGTAGGCATACAGCATGGGCGGGGGGTGGGGGAGAAGACAGAAGACACACCAAAGAGTTTGGTCATCACTTAAAACTGCCCTACCCTGGGTCAGGGGCTGCACTGGGCCTGACAGCCCCCAAATAAGGGAGGTGCAAACCACCACCCCTTTGTCTCCATTTGGCTAGAAACTGGTGGATCAGTTGCCTTTGGGAAACAGGACAGGAGAAGAAACAACCTGCACATTTTATTTTAATTTTATTTTATTTTTAAAGGGCAAAACTGTGAAGGCGGCTATAAATACATCAGTGGGTTCTGGTGACACCATAAGTCACTCTGCCTTGCTTTATTAGGTGCCAATGGGTGTATTTACTGCCCTGTAATTCACAGTCCACCCATTTATTTAGCACCACCATTGCAGGAAGAGGGCAGATTTCAATTGCATTTTCCCCTCTCCGGTTATCAGACTAAGTTTATCGCCACAAGGAGAAGTTTTAACAGCAGTGTTCCCAAGGGATTTACTTGCAAAGGAGATTCGTAGTTTTCCCAGATGCATTGAGTTTGGTGCATGAGAGATGTGTTTTGTATAATGAGTTTATTCTTTAAATGGGGGTGATCGCTCTCTGTCACAATCCAATGAGGTTCATATGTCATTATAAGTTTAATTTGTGTCAGGTAAGAACACATCATTTCAGATGCTTGTGTGTCTGCAGAACTGGGATGGATGTATCAGGGAGACAGGCTCCCTATGGTTGGAACCACCATGGGGATAGTTTGCCTTCTGACAGTTTGCTGTGCTGACCAGATCCACAAAGAGCTGCAAAAATGAAAAATGATGAAAAAAAAATTACATCTTTTCAAACCTCAGAAGGGATCTGATTTGTATCTAGTTCTGGAGAGGCTCTTACTTTAGCCTACTTGTATAGTTTCTAATATATCATGGCTGTCAATCACTTTGGTGCACATACGGGTCACTCAGAACCTCACAACCACAGAGAGCACCCAAAACACACGCTCCTAGCGCATAAGTCAAAGCTAATGGGGTTTCTCCTTTAGCAGTACTGGGCCTCTGACACATGGTTGAGCAGTTCTGATTCCATCCAGCAGAGGCCAATGGTGAAACATGCACATTAGCCAGATCATTACTCTATCACTGGGATAAGAGAATCAGATAAAATAGACATGGACTCAAAACCTCTCTCCAGACACAAAATAAGTCTCTCAGGGTTCAAAATAATCCACTTCATTTTGTAAAAATGAAGGGTGGGGGGAAGAGAATAATTTCTAGTTGTGATCTTTATAGAAAGGATTGAACAAAGCAAGGTAGGGATGGGGCTGCATGCTTTAGAGAGCTTAGCGCTGGATAGAGACTCCTTCACCTCTTGGTGCCTGATTCAAATGCAGCTGAGGATGGTTGTGACCAAGGGTTCTCATCAAATGGTGGTTCTTCAGCACCCCATTGGGAATGAGCTGTTCCCAGGGTATCCTAGTGCCCAGGTGTCCACATTAAAATTGTCCCTCTTGCCAGAGTCATAGAAGGCCAAGGAGCTGCAGTGTCCTGTCATCCCTAGAGGAGTGTCCCTCCAGCTCAGGACTGAGGCACATTGACAGCCTTGGAAACCGAAGTTCTTGAGTAAAGTACAGAACAGGTACAGCAAGACAACAGCTGTGTCAATCTCCACTGACTTAAAAAAATAGAAAAGGAAAAACCCAACACCAGAGCTCCTCTCCTCCCCATCAGCCTGCCAGAAGCAGAGCAGTACCATACCCCTTTTCAACAGGGTTTCTCAACCTGTGGGTCGGGACTCAAAATTGGGTCACCAGAATGTTTCAAAGAGTGGCATGGTCCACTCAGGAGGACAGTGCCAGACCTGAGCAGGGCTGCAACCTTAGAGGTTGCAACACCCAGAGCCAAGAGCCACACCCGCCAGCCCCACAGCACAGGAGCTGCAGGAGCTGCCATTGTGGGGTGACTGGCCTGGCCTGCAAGGTAAGCGGAGCCACCAAGCACCTCAGCCAGGCTGCCTGCTCCACCATGGGACCTCAGAGCGCTGCCTGGAAGAGTGACAGGACTAGGCCCCAGCTCCCTGCCCTGGAAAGGGGGAAGAGGCCTGCAGGGAGGCACTGATTGATGGGCTGGTGCTGCATCCTGGGCCTGCTCCAGCTCCCCTGCAACTATGACAGGGAGAGTGACACTGCCCCCACCCCCCCGCCCCAACTTCGAGAGTGATGCTGCAGGGACCCCTTAAGCACCCCCTCCCACTTTATTTGAAACTATTTCAATAAATTATAGCTTTGTTTCAATAAACAGATTGGGCTAAATTTAAGTGACTGTGGCTATTAATGCAGTCAAAATCTGGCAACCTGCCTGGGGACCTGAGTGAAACCACCCCATGGCCTCCACCCCCAGACTATTTACTGGGTTATGACAGGCCATAAACATTGATAAATGGGTCCTGAGCCCAAAAAGGTTTTAGAAACACTGCTTTACAGGACAGCGTATCATCATTCTATAAAGATCATTGGTGGAACAGGGTAACTGCACATCTGTCTCCCTCTCTGACACCAAGAACACATGCTACACTGAAGAACACTACTGGGCCAAATTCTACATATTCTCACACAAATGCAACTCTCATGCGGTCAGTGGGGTGGGTAAGGTTTAACTCATGGCCCATTATTTTCAGGACAAACAAGCAACTTCCCCCCCTCCCCCAAAAGGGGGACAGATCATTAAAATGTTAATTTAGCATCAGTGAGACATTAAGACTGAGTTACAGATATGCTTAGGATTGTCCTCTGTCTCCCCACATCTCAGGGGAAAGAAACACACCCAGGCCCAGAAATGGGATAAGCAGCCAATTCCATCTTTGAATGCCAGCTACATTCATACCTGCTAAAAATCTCCCATCAGCATAACATTATCTTACCATCATTGCCTGGGTGCACAGACTGCCACAAGCAATGAGTATGGAGACTTGGGGCATGATTCCACTCTCACACCAAGGTAACTATTGAGCAATTCAGGGAAGCCAGTGGAGTTATGTTTTTGTAAGTGAAAGGGGAAGCAGGCCTGAGGAGGGAAACAGCAGCTGATCACAGCTCTGGGGGTTGGTTACCCCTGAGTTGAAGCCATGCTGCTGGCCCATGGTAAATGGAAAACTGTGTGATAGGCGGTGCAAAGGTAACTGTTAGAATCAGAGGGAGGTTCAATTCTTTAAGTATCCAACCTTCTCATGACTGGAATTTTTTCCTGAGATTTCTCTACTTCCACTTCCTGTCCTGGTGGAAACAAGGTAGTGCAGAGGTGGGTAGAAATTAATCCAATTTTTATGAACCTGAGATATGGATTCTGAGTTTGACAATTGGTCTGATCTGTCATTAAAGTTCAAGTTGGTTGTTTCTTGGTCTGAATCAGCCCTATTCAGGGCACCATTTGGGAAGGCATGTTTGTGCTGGGCCAGTCTGAGGAGCAGAGCCCAGACTTTTTGGCCAAGTCTTACTGGCCATCAGGGCCGGATTTCCCATTAGACACGTGCCTAGGGGCACCGGCATTCTAGGGGCGCCTAAAAATTCAAATTCTGCTGCTCCTGATCCCAGCAGGGGGCGGGGCCAGGGCCAGCTGAGTGGGAAACAGCCCTACATAGCACTGCTGGACCACTCCTCGCTTAGCCCGGCAGACAGAGTCGCATTCCAGTGGGGCTGGTGAGTACAACCTGGGGGCAGCACTTGAGAGAGTGGGTCTCTGGGTAGTTTTTTGGGGGGGGGGCTCTGGGCAGTGGGGCAGTTGTGGGGTGCAGTCTGTATGTATTGGGGCACTGGGCAGTCTGTTTGGGACTGGAAAGCTGTGGTGGAGCTGTGAGGGGGGGTCCTGAGCAGTAGGACGGTGGGGGCATCTGTGGGCAGAGAGGTGCTGGGCAGCGGGACGCCTAAAAGTCAAGTGGCAGGGTGCCTGTGGTGGTTATGAGCTCCGAGCTGCTGCGGGTGGCGGGGGCACCCTGCAGCTCCTGGCTTCTGTGGGCAGGGGGCTCCAAGCCCCTACGCCTAGAATGTAAATCCGGCCCTGCTGGCCATATGATTTGTGAGACCTCAAGGTGATGGAAAAGGTTAGAAATCAGGCCATGAGTTTCCTCTCCATCTAGTCCCTCTGTCAGATAGAATCAAACTGTATGTCACTGATCCATTTCCCGAAAGAATGGGGTATCAAGTGCCTTGCTTAGGTTCAGCCCTGGGTGGGGTTAACATTTACAACCCCCCTCCCCCCCGGCAACACACACAGGCAACATGGTAGAATAAGCAAGGGAGTGTGAATATGGTTTGTCTGCATTCTGTCCCCTTCTCTACATCGGATTGTGGTGGGATAGATTCAGCTAGGAGATTGAACAATTACTGCCCTTGCCTTCAGCACAGAAGCCAAGGTTTGAATGGAGCACGAGGAAAGAACTGTGGTCTGTACTTAGGACTTAGCTAAAACTGTCAAGAATAAAGAAAACTACAGAGCAGCAGACTTCCTGACAACCTCTGCAATTTGCATGATCTATATGGTGACTAGGGCAAATTCATCCCCAGTGTAACTTCCACAGCTCAGACTGTATCTCTTTTGTGGATCAATAGAGGACTTCAGTCTCCAAAGTCCATCATTCTGGCCCCTTTTGCACAGGTGCTAAACATTAATTCTGATATATTAAAATTAATGTCATGACTTTTTAGCCTGGGAGGAAAACGCTAGGAAATTATTTCTGATGAGCTTTAACTCGGAAACTTAAACAGTGCCTGAAAGCCTGGATTAGCAAGTGGTGGGAATAAAGATGGTTAAAACGTCAATTGCAATAAACAGGGAATTATTTTAATTTTTATCCACTAGAGTGGAGAGGAGATTTTTTATTTTCCTTTGGAGCTCAAAGAAACCTTGTCTGATGCAAAAAATGAAATGCTGGAAAAGCTGTTGCTTTTGCTCCTTTAAATTGGCTTCTGTGCTAATGAAAAGTGAACTCCCTAATGGACACACTGCAAAGGCTCCCCTCTGCTTTTCCTCTTTCTTCCCACCTATCATCTTGCCTGGTTTTTGCCTGTAATCACCTGCTCATCTCACAGCAATAACTGCTAGGTGATGTGTGTTTGCTGTGGCCTCCCCAGACACTAAGAAAAGAAAAGAAAAGAAAAGAAAAGAAAAGAAAAGAAAAGGAGAGGGGGAGAAAAATCCTTCAATGACACAAGTGTCTCACTGCCAGCCAGACAAAGAGTGAAGCGTTTCCTGTGGCCCAGGCTGTTCATGTGGGAGCTGCTGATAGGTGTAATTTCCTAAGATGTATACCTTGTCAGTGTGCACAAGATGAACAGAAAAGAAGGTCAGAGCAGCCAAAACTGAAAGATTGGAAGGACAAAAGGAGAAAGCAGGGAGCACCGTTGGGCTGCTTTTAACTCTCACAGGACAGATGCTGCATTGTCTGTGGCAAACCTACACATAGGCACAGCTGATAATGCCTATGTAAAGAACCCCTCTTCCCCTCACTCAACACTCACTCCCCCTTGACACTCAACAGATGAAACCACCATTGTGCAACGTGGTCCTTGCGGCTCTATCAGCCTCTCCCTGGGTGTGGCTGACAGTGACTCCCCTCCTCCCCAACCATGTTATCACCATGTTATTGACTATGCAGGGGAGTCTATAGCATAATTTAGCTAGCAGAGCTCTCAAACAAAATAAATAACCTGCCCCCCCCCCACCTACAGAGAATCCATATTATCACCCTGCTACCAATCTCCAGCTATCATCTGTAACATGGAAGGTATCATGCAATGTCGTCACTGGAGCTGCAGGTGCATCTCTCAGGAGAAGATGCAGAGTGTAGAGCTTGGTCCCTCTAGGGTTAAGATAGGACTAGAGAGAAGACAGGATAAAACTAACTGCTCCCTGCTGGTACCCCTAGAATATGTAGAGCCTGATCCTGCAGCTTCCAGTGATTTCAAATGGGCACGCAACACACCTATGCAAAAACACCAAATAGACCTGAGCACACCGCAGGCTCATTCACAGCAAACCAGGGGATTCCCTGGGACACTGAGTCTCCAGCAGGGAAGCTGACTGAACACACAGAAGGGAGAAACATGAACCACTTTAAAAAACAACAACAACAACACTCCTTTTCCTCCAGAACAGCTGCACACCCTCCTAACTCAGGCTCCAGTCCACATAAGCTTCTTTAATGCTTCAGATCCCAAGAGACTCCAGCAGTTTTCCTATCCCATCAAATCCTCCATCCCTCAAAGGGTGTGTGCACGTGCAAGTCACATGGAGGCAAACAAAGTGTCTGCTTTCTCATCCTAGATGCTCCCTTTACCCACCACCCCTGTATCTGAGCATAACAAAATCTGCACAAAGGAGTGTGTGTGTGTGTAGGGGAAAAAAACCCTGCAGCAAAACCCCACTGGAGCTGCAAATGCTTACCCCAGAGTTTGCGTGAGCGTCCAGCAGGCAATACCTTTAAGCTCTAGGCACCTGTTAAAAGTGGGAAGAGGAAACAAAGAAGGGGAGCGAGCAACACCCTCCCTCATTGATACGCTGTTAACAACTGATAAGGCATAAACTGTTCCCACCATAATTGTGCTACTTATTGAACAGCAAGGACAAAAAGCCCTGGCTACTTGTTGCAGAGCCAATGGAAAAGCTAGTGCTAGGGATGCAACAGATGCTGTTTGAAGTAGCCAAGAACACACGCAAACAGGCTTCTCCTTCTCTTGCCTCTTATCTGGTCCTCCAGCTCTGTCAACCAGAGACTGCCACAGAAGAAGGGGGAGTGGGGAACCACCCAAGTAAATGCCTGTGTAACACTCAGAGGCAGCTCACTTGAAAAGTATCAACTGTCATTCCATTGCTTTTGAACTTTGATCAGTCACACAAAAGCCCTGTGCACCTGGGGTCATCCCCTTTCCTCTTCTCTTTGTTATAAGAAGGCCTGTGCATATTTTTAATTGGATGTCACCCTCCCCCCTTGTCTCTTTTTCACACTCTCACCAGCCCCTAAAGGTGAGCACTCAGGAAGACCAGGCCCAATCCATCAGTGTCTCCTGCTGGATGGGAGCAGAAATGCAGTTAGTGCTATGAGGCAGGAGTGAGAGGGGAGCAGCCTTCACAATGACCCACTGTTCTCCACTTATTTGCCCTCTCCACCTCCACATTCTGCTCTCCTCCTGCACAGACAGAGCTTATGGCAACGCTAGCTATAGAAAACCCTAAAATAGGTTAAACAGACAGACACGTGGGCTGTATAACAATTTTCCTCAGTGCAGAGATGCTCCTTACCAGCTACCAGCCCCCACATTGAAGTATCAGGGGCTTATTGATAAAGAGGACTCCATCTGATACTCCTGGCTGTACTAAAAAAATGCTCCCACGTTCTACAGTAACACCCAACTGCAGAATAGTGTTTTGACCAGACACTGTAGAATACTGTAGTACATAAGGAAACCTTTAGAAAAAAAGTTTGTAGTTTTCTGCAGTAACAGACCAAATCACTATAACTTGAAAAACAAACACCCCACTGCCTTAGATCTGTCCTTCAGAGGAGAGGTGCCCAGTGCCGCTATGGTTGATCAGGCATCATTGTCCATTGCAAAAAGGAATTCTTCTAGTTCTGGCAACAAAAGCTAAATGGGCTGAAATACAAACAGAGAAAGGTTTCAGAGTAACAGCTGTGTTAGTCTGTATTCGCAAAAAGAAAAGGAGTACTTGTGGCACCTTAGAGACTAACCAATTTATTTGAGCATAAGCTTTCGTGAGCTACAGCTCACTTCATCGGAAGTGAGCTGTAGCTCACGAAAGCTTATGCTCAAATAAACAGAGAAAGATCACTTCCCCCTCCAATATCTCCATAAAAATTGCTTTGGTAGTACAATCAAGCAATTGATTAATTATTGGAATGGCACAAACAAGAAGGAGAAAATGGTTTAGGGTGGGTCAAATTAGCATGACGAAATTAAGCAAAAGGACAATTCAGAAGGAGTGTGAGGAAATATTTCTTAATTATATAGGGAACAAGTGTAAGTCCTGGAAGTCCCATTGCTTGGATGATTTAAAACTGGACAGGACAAAGCACAAGAGAATAGACTGTATGAAACAATCTTGCACTAGATGAGATCCAGGAGGTCATTTTCATTTGGAACTTGGAGGATTCTGTGGCCACTATCAGTAATTGCATTTATACAGTACTAATCACCATCACTATTGATTTAGCTATTATTAACTAGCTGTAACAAATTGAAACTGAGCAAAAGGAAAATTTAACCTATCAGGACAGATTTCCCAATGCTGTTGGTGGAAAAGTTTCTCATGGGAAAGAGATGGGAGCGCCATCATTTAGGAAATAAGAGGTCAGATCTTCAAGAGCCCAGTGCCAGATTTTCAAGTGTTCAACACCCACAACTGGGGAAAGATTTTCAAAATGGGAGTAGAATTACTTTGAAAATCTGGCCCTGCCTTTGGGTGTCGAGCACTTGTGAAAAATCCAGCCCTTTTCCTCCTTACTTCTGAATCAAAGCACCATGATTACAATGCTGCTCCACAGTTGGAAGATTTGCTTAAGAACGTTACTTATAGGAATGTACCATTCTCATCCTATGGGTTTGTAACTCACCTAGCACATTTTAGGCATCACTACTGCAATGTAAGTCATAGTAACAGAAATGGTGATTGAGTTTAAACTAGACTCTCAGCTAGACAAAGTGCTGGAGACTCTCCTGTAGGGAACAATCCTGTACTGGTCATATGGGCTAGGATGGCATTTAACAGGTATTTTTACCTCCATCCATTTTTCTCCTTTCCTATCTTCCATTTTTATAATTGCCCTTCTCATCCTACTCCCACACACACGTATAGGCTCACCCACCCACTCACTCTCCTTTCGTTCCTTGCCAAGTAGGAGCACCCTGCCTAAGAGTCAGTCATTTGCTGTCCACAGACCTGCTGGTGTGTTTTTCTAAATAGCAGACATCTGGAGGAACTATCTGCTTCTTACACATTTCTCAGCATGAATGAAGGCCAGGAGGGAATTTAGCACCAATTCTTTCCAAAATATCTTCGGTCTCCCCTTCTTTCCCCTCCCAGCAGAGTTTCAGGAGTCCATCCTCAGCTACATAAGTGGATTGGCTTCCAAAACCATCCTTCTTAAGAGAATAAACGCACACAAGGGGGAGTGTACCACCCCTTACATCTCTATTGTCTAACAGCATTATAATTTTGACTGGTTTTTGGAAGAAACAAGTAGAGCCAAGGATAGAATCCAGTTATCTTGCATGGCATTCAGCCTCCTTAACACAAGACCATATTTTCTCAGTCCCCTGCCTCATTCACTACACACCTATCTTCTATAGCAAATAAGACAGGAGTCCTACAGACAACAGCGTCATTCGTTACACAGCCCTGAGCACTATCCATGCTGTACAGTGAATGAGGCAGGATCCAAAATAGCATGTGATTAACGACTGTCTCACAACGCATACACACAAGAGGCCAGAATTAAGTTTGCACTGACAGCTTAATTCTGTCATTTCTTATCTTTTGTGTACTTGACTTGGCAACTTAATGATCTTTGAATGCAGGATTTTTGTTTGTGTTTTGTACAGATCACATAACAATTTAAAGGGGTATACAGATACTTTATTTAATGCACAATTTATGCAGTGAGGAAATGCAGCTAGTATGTCTGTGTCTCAAATGGCCCATATAACTGAAACTAACTCCTAGCACAGTGATGGGCACCATAGTAGAGCCTGAATAGATTAGATTAAACTACCGGTGCTAGAAACACATGGACTGAACTATTTTTCACTTTCAGTTGATGCCAGGCATCCTGTCATTCTCCTCCTATCCCTTCCAAAGGGTTCCCGTTAGCAGGTTGAGAGAATTAAGTTAAGTTGACTCACCATTATTAATGGGTCTCTCTAATTCAATTGTGGCATGTTCAGAGAAAGCCACCTGCCTTCCCTTCCAGCAGAAGAGGATGCTGAAACACTGCTGACCTTTTGCCCAGCTGCTTTAAAAGTAAAAATTAGATGCACCTGGCCTAGCAGTTGTTTCTGCAGCCACTCCCTGGGATGTGGAGTAACAAGTTTCTGTAGGGAGCACGCTCTTTTCGGAGTCAGTGCTAACCTTATTGTCCTAGCATAGTGCTAGGGCAGGGGTGGGCAAACTTTTTGGGCCGAGGGCCACATCTGGGTGGAGAAATTGTTTGCAGGTCCAGGGCAGGGGGTTGGGGTGCGGGAGGGAGTGTGGGGTGTGGGAGGGGGTGCGGTGTGCAGGAACAGGCTCAGGGCAAGGGATTGGGGCAGACGAGGGGTGCAGGGTGTATGAGGGGGCTCAGGGCAGGGGTGCAGGAAGGGTGCGGACTGCGAGAGGGAGCTCAGGATAGGGGGATGGGGTGCAGGGTGCAATGGGGGCTCAGGGCAGGGGTTCAGGAGGGGGACAGGGTGCAGCACGGGACTCGGCACAGGGATTGGGGGGCAGGAGGGGTGCAAGGTACAGGCAGAGAGTTGGGGGGCAGGGTGCAGGAGGAGTTCAGGCTCTGGGGTGGCAGCGGTGCACACCGGGGCCAGGGCAGGCTCCGTGCATGCCTGCCCTGGCCGCACGGCACGCTGTGCCACTCCAGGAAGCAGCTGGAACCAAGTCCCTGCATGGCCCCTGGGGGAGGGGGCAGCACAGGGCTCCGCACACTGCCCTTGCCACGCCTCCAGATACCTCCCCCGAAGCTCCCATTGGCCTCGGTTCCCCATTCCCGGCCAATGGGAGCTGCGGGGGGTGGTGTCTGGAGGCAAGGGCCATGCACGGAGCCCTCTGCTCCATCCGCCCCGGCCCCAGGGACATGGTGCCGGCCGCTTCTGAGAGCGGTGCGGGGCCTGCGGCACCAAGGGGGCAATCCCACGGGCCAGATCCAAAGCCCTGATGGGCCAGATCCAGCCCATGGCCCACCCCTGTGCTAGGGGATGTTGTGATGCTGGCAGTGGGTGCTCATGACTCAGAAGGGGACACTAGTCATTACTGACCCCAGAGTGAAGCTGTAGGAGGTACTGGGTACTCAGTAAGTGGGGCTAGTGGCAAGGAGGGAATTCAAAGTACGTACCCCATTTAATTTTAGGTAGTCTCAAAAAAGAGAGTTTAGGACTAAATGGGCACAAACCCCGAGCCAAGTATAAACCAATGTAGTGATGTCTTGGGTCTGCAGGAATTCTGAAACCATAGGTCTGAGAGGGATGAACTACAATATTGGTTCTTCTGTGTTTGTACAGTCATAGAATCATAGAATCATAGAATATAAGGGTTGGAAGGGACCCCAGAAGGTCATCTAGTCCAACCCCCTGCTCGAAGCAGGACCAAATCCCAGTTAAATCATCCCAGCCAGGGCTTTGTCAAGCCTGACCTTAAAAACCTCTAAGGAAGGAGATTCTACCACCTCCCTAGGTAACGCATTCCAGTGTTTCACCACCCTCTTAGTGAAAAAGTTTTTCCTAATATCCAATCTAAACCTCCCCCAGTGCAACTTGAGACCATTACTCCTCGTCCTGTCATCTGCTACCATTGAGAACAGTCTAGAGCCATCCTCTTTGGAACCCCCTTTCAGGTAGTTGAAAGCAGCTATCAAATCCCCCCTCATTCTTCTCTTCTGCAGGCTAAACAATCCCAGCTCCCTCAGCCTCTCCTCATAACTCATGTGTTCCAGACCCCTAATCATTTTTGTTGCCCTTCGCTGGACTCTCTCCAATTTATCCACATCCTTCTTGAAGTGTGGGGCCCAAAACTGGACACAGTACTCCAGATGAGGCCTCACCAATGTCGAATAGAGGGGAACGATCACGTCCCTCGATCTGCTCGCTATGCCCCTACTTATACATCCCAAAATGCCATTGGCCTTCTTGGCAACAAGGGCACACTGCTGACTCATATCCAGCTTCTCGTCCACTGTCACCCCTAGGTCCTTTTCCGCAGAACTGCTGCCTAGCCATTCGGTCCCTAGTCTGTAGCTGTGCATTGGGTTCTTCCGTCCTAAGTGCAGGACCCTGCACTTATCCTTATTGAACCTCATCAGATTTCTTTTGGCCCAATCCTCCAATTTGTCTAGGTCCTTCTGTATCCTATCCCTCCCCTCCAGCGTATCTACCACTCCTCCCAGTTTAGTATCATCCGCAAATTTGCTGAGAGTGCAATCCACACCATCCTCCAGATCATTTATGAAGATATTGAACAAAACCGGCCCCAGGACCGACCCTTGGGGCACTCCACTTGATACCGGCTGCCAACTAGACATGGAACCATTGATAACTACCCGTTGAGCCCGACAATCTAGCCAGCTTTCTACCCACCTTATAGTGCATTCATCCAGCCCATACTTCCTTAACTTGCTGACAAGAATACTGTGGGAGACCGTGTCAAAAGCTTTGCTAAAGTCAAGAAACAATACATCCACTGCTTTCCCTTCATCCACAGAACCAGTAATCTCATCATAAAAGGCGATTAGATTAGTCAGGCATGACCTTCCCTTGGTGAATCCATGCTGGCTGTTCCTGATCACTTTCCTCTCATGCAAGTGCTTCAGGATTGATTCTTTGAGGACCTGCTCCATGATTTTTCCAGGGACTGAGGTGAGGCTGACTGGCCTGTAGTTCCCAGGATCCTCCTTCTTCCCTTTTTTAAAGATTGGCACTACATTAGCCTTTTTCCAGTCATCCGGGACTTCCCCTGTTCGCCACGAGTTTTCAAAGATAATGGCCAATGGCTCTGCAATCACAGCCGCCAATTCCTTCAGCACTCTCGGATGCAACTCGTCCGGCCCCATGGACTTGTGCACGTCCAGCTTTTCTAAATAGTCCCTAACCACCTCTATCTCCACAGAGAGCTGCGGGGGGTGGTGTCTGGAGGCAAGGGCCATGCACGGAGCCCTCCGCTCCATCCGCCCCGGCCCCAGAGACATGGTGCCGGCCGCTTCTGAGAGCGGTGCGGGGCCTGCGGCACCAAGGGGGCAATCCCATGGGCCAGATCCAAAGCCCTGATGGGGCTCCACAGCTCACAGTCCCTAGCACACTGTGGTCCTGGTCTCTGCCTGGGGCTCCTAAGCACTGTGGCAATACAAATAATGAATTGGTGAGTGAAGCTTAAAGATGGCAATTTCAACACCAGCTTGGTTAACTATTTCCCTGATGATCATTTTAGTAGAATAATCCAGCTCAACTGCTTCATCTGCAATGCTGAACTATCTCTCCCCATTCCCCAGGTGCCAACTGGCCCCTCCAGTTTCCCCCACTGACCACTCCTAGGGTGTCGTTACTCGCTGCCTGTGCAGAATCTCTGGCATGCTAAAAACTGAAAATGTGGGGACAATGTAAAACTGAGGTAAATATATTCAATTTACCATCACCACAAACGCAAGGAAGGCTGTGCTCATTATAATATTCATATTGGTCTTCGATCGCATAGACACCTCCACTTTTTAACACTATCTGAAGCTGCCCCAGAATTTCCAGAATGTCACCAGAATACCTCAGATCTTGGGGCCTTCCACAGAATGTAGGTCCAGTTTGCCATAGAGTACACAAGGCATTTATTATATCTAAGTTGCAGTGCTTTTGCAGTCTCAATGGGCCTCTATAAACATGAGTACACCATCATGCACACCCAGTTTGCACTCATATATATTCAGGTGAGGCACATAGATAAGATGTGTACACACTCACCCACCCACCCACAGCAGTTCACAGTTTATACACAGGAGTTCAAATACACCTGCAGGCACACACATATACATGGACACAAAGTTGTAAACATGCACAGACCCACATACATCCCCATGAGCATGTACATAAATGCATCCACACCCAGAGTGTGGACAAGTACATGCATCCACACACACGTTTAACCACATAATTACAGGCATACTCACAGATGCCTAGACATCTACAAAGGTGCTCATGTGTGCCAAGGAGAACATATATGCATCATACATACAAGTGCACAGTCACTCCCACATCTCTACAGCCAGGGGAACAAGATGCTTCAGAGCAAAGTGAACATCACCAGCTTCCCACCAAGCACATCTCAGATTTTCCCTTGCAAAGGGAGAAAGCTTAGTTGTCAAACCCAGTAATAAATGCTTGTCAAGGCTGTTTCTGATGGGATATAAAGGTGGTGGCAGGAGTGGGGGCCACCAGAGTCAAACTGCACAAGCTGAACTCAGAGCAGGGACGAATCAGTGACACAAAGATTCTTCTCCCCTCTGTGTCTCTGGGAAATGATCAACAAATCTTTCAGCGTAATTACTCTCTTAGGTCTGCTGGCCATGCTCTCAGGCCTGTAGTAGACAGAAGATGCTCCTATCTTATCTCAGATTAAATGTGCCTAGTGAAAGTGATCAGAGGCTGGGGCAACCATTATCTTTCCTCCTTAGAAATGAGGACGATGACTCCTGTCAAGGCCCTTTACTGGCTGTGATAGTGCTCAGCCAATATCAGTGGGCAAAACATTTGGTGTGAACAAAACAAAGCTCCATATCGAGCAATCCTCTTTTATTTTTGTTTGCTCTTCTACGCCTGCTTAGTGAAGTGGCAAGGTGCCAGATCCTTTTTTAACTTGCACAAATGTGTCTAAATGTCACCCAAGAGCCTTGTTAGGTGAATATCTTGCCAAATGTATTTTCCCCTTTTTAAAAAGCATTTAAAAAAAATTAAAGACTCCAACTCTTGCCACCTCCCCACCTCCCATTCCCAAAGCCAGATCACATGCCCAGCCCCCAGCATTCCCAAGATCTGCCCTCTGTGACAATCCAGAGTTGCACTCCCTATAGTCTGCTGCAGCAGCTTTCACCTCTTGGTGCAGAACATGCCTTTGCCCTGGGGTGCTGGGAGGAGAGGCCCCTATGCAGATAGAGTGAGCAAGCCTGAAGGGCGTTCCAGTCACTGTACAGCAAGGCTCCCTCCATTTAAAAAAAATATTTGGAAGCACATTCATTTTGTTTTATTACCATGAGTTTGGAGGTAGAGAACGGTGCCCAGCTGACAATCCAAAGAGTAGGCAGCACTGAGGGTACTGCAATATGCTCCTTTTGCGCGTTTGCTACTACCAAAGAGACTGAAATCTCCCCTGTAATGTCCTGGCCCTGCCACAGACACTGCAGTACAGGAAACTTCAGTTAAAGCATCTGGAGGAGGACAGTGGGAGTGGAGAATTCCTTGTCGTCAAAGGAAACCTGCTCAACTCCTTCAAAAGAGAAGTCTAGGAACTTACATTCCTAACTCAGCTGGACTCTAAAAACCATGCACTTAACAGAGACACTGGTTTTATGACCCATTACAACAACTTGTAACACCCTGCTGTCTAGTAACCCTCCATTGTCTTAGACTGCAGAGGTGTTCATTGTCCATTTCATTTTAAGTCCTCTCCTACAACATGTGTGAGCCCCTTACACTAAGCAATCTGACCCACCTTGTATATAGCTTGGACATTCTGGTTACCTTCCCCAGACCTGAAGAAGAGCTCTGTGAAGCTGAAAAGTGTGTCATTCCCACCAACAGAAGTTGGTCCAATAAAAGGTATTACCTCACCCGCCTTGTCTCTCTCAGTGTGAGTGGAGGCAGTACAAGCTTCCCTCTCCATCCTGGCCCCTGCTGCCAGTGTGACTTTTTCAGTCAGCTGTTCCGCAGTCCAAGCCAGGACAATGATGATGGTTGCTATAGAAAATTGTGAGGAAGACAGCTAAGGGTATTCTATGTGGTAGTGTAGTAAGTCTGGGAGCTAGAGAGCCAGGGAGAATTAGAGTCTGTGTCTAGCAGCCTCTTTGAACAATCTCCTTTCCACTTAATACAGTGGTCACCAACTGGTAGATCGCGATTGACTGGTTGATCCTGGAGCCTCTGACAGTCGATCGTGCTCTCCGGCTGCTAGAAATCTGGCGGCGCAGTGGGGCTAAGGCAGGCTCCCTGCCTGCCCTGGCCCTGCGCCGACGTTCCTGCGGCCCCTGGGAGGTGGGCAGAGGTCTCCGTACACTGCTCCTGCTTGCAAGCACTGCTCCCACCACTCCCATTGGCCAGGAATGGGGAAGTGCGGCCAATCAGAGCTGCGAGGGTGGTGCCTGCAGGGAAGGGCAGCGCACAGAGCCACACCCCGGCCCCCCCTAGGGGCCGCAGGGGCATGCTGGCTGCTTCTGAGAGCGGGGTGGAGCCGGGGCAGGCAGGGAGCCTGCCTTAGCCTTGCTGTGCCGTTGACCAGGAGCCACCCAAGGTAAGTGGCGCTCGGTGGGAGCCCGTACCCCAATCCCTAGCCCCCTCCCAGAGCCAGCACCCCATACCCCCTCCTGCACCTGAACCTGCTCCCAGAGCTTGCACCCCTCACCCTCTCTTGCACCTCAACCCCCTGCCCCAGGCTCAGCCCAGAACCCCCCCAACACACACACACTCCAAACCCCTAGACCCCAGCCCAGAGCCTGCATCCCCTCCCGCAGCACGGTGAAAGTGAGTGAGGCTGGCGAAGAGCAAGCGACGGAGGGAGGGGAGATAGCATGTGCAGGGCGGGGCCCCAGGGAAGGGGCGGGACAGATCATGGATTGCACTTAAATTAAAAAAGTGATCTTATGCATAAAAAGGCTGAAGACCACTGACTTAATACAACTAAGTCATTCCTCTTCTCCCCCATGGGGGGTGCTACACTCCCTCAGCCTTGGTCTGTAAAGAACCATCTCTAGGCATGAATTCCACATTCTTATTATACATCTGGATTGGCATTTACAAAGATCATTTTGTGCTTAGCTCACATTATTTCCCTCTCAGGCACATTCCTAAACGCCGGAGACTGAATTATTGACCTTCTCCTGGATGGGAGAAAAGCACTCAGGGAGGGTCACCCCAGTCTGACCCTCCCTGGGGGGCTGAAGGTAGGACTCACAGCAAGTAGTGTGTATCCCATGGGACGTTCTAGAGTCATGTAGAAAAACTGTGACATTGCATTACAACATGGGCAACCCCATATTAATGAGTACCAATGTTGTATCATCATGTGATGCAACTGAACCAAACAACGCAACATCCTCCTTCATGATGCTGCCTAAAGTGAACACAGGCTCCTAACTGTTCTGCATGCAGGCCATTAGAATTAGTCCCAGCCCCTCAATTTAGGGACAGCTGGCAACTCCTAAGATGAACCCAGGTCTATTGGAAAGTGACTGACCCCAGGCAATCAGAAGCACAGGCCACTCCACTTAGATCTGCTTTGTTCTGGACCATTTCTGGATTTGTGATATCTAACTGAAGAGGGACTTTCCACACTGGAAGAAAGGGGCATCATAAATGCCAATTTCCTTATTGCCAAGCCTGCCTCTCCCAGCTGCTTGCCCACTCCCAGCTGGCAATGATAGAGTACTCCATTGCAGGTCACACTGCAGAAACTCAATATTGCCAACCCCAACAGTTCAAAAATCATGAGTCAGACTGGAATGGAGTGCACTCACCTCCCAGGAGCATCCCCTGAGTGTGTGCACCTGCACTCTCTCTCTCAGTTTGTGATGGGTTTTCGGTGACTCAGCCCTCCGGCCGAGTCTCAGATAGTTATGTGATATAAAAACAAAGTAAACCCCCTCTGGGTACAAGTCCAACAGGGGCCTCTCTCGGTGCCCTCTGTAAAATATCTCTCAGTTTTTCCTTGCTCCCTTATAGAGCGGTGCCTCAGGGCTCCCTCCCTGGAGGCAATGTCTTCACCCTCTCAGCTCCTTTCTGGCTGCAGCTCTCCAGCTGCACCACTACGGTTCAGTTCCCCTTCTGGGGTTCACCAATGTCCAGGCCACTTTCCCAGTGGGGGTGGGGGGAACCTATAGAAAGTAGCCATCTGCCATGTCCCTTTAAATAAACTACATCACTGCTACAATTCCTGGGGCCATTTCCCCACAGTTCCAGTTCATTCTTCGCCTTTACTTCAGGACCTTGTCCTGATGGCATCACAGCCCAGAGCACCATCCACACTCCTCCAGCTCTAGCAAGGTACAGAACTTACACTGACCCCGCAGCTCTTCTTATACTAGCTTGCTGAACCCTGATTGGCTGCTTCCTCCACAGCTGCTCTAGGCAGCTTGGAGGACTTCTCCATTCCCCTTTTCTGTGGCAGGTTGTGGAAGGACTGCCAGGCCTTAAGCAGGGGACCTCCGATTTAGTCCGCCTGTCACACAGACCCCCCAAATTCATGAGATTGGTTAAAAAGTAACATTTGAGGGGGTTTTGCTTTGCCTTCTGGTTTTTGAGCTATTGACCGGAGACAAGCTTTTGACAAGCTTTTCTCCGCAACCAGAAGGACTAGAAAACTTTCATTAAAAAAAAAAAGTAACCAGAGATCATCACATAAGCACGTGCATCCAGGAGCTGGAGATGTCACGTAAGAAAAATGTGAGCTGGCATGAGACTCAATCGAATTGTGAGCTGGCGATGTTGAGACATCTCATATTTAAAACCCAATCAAGTTTCTCAGTCAGTGGAGCATTTCAATGCCTCTCTTCTGCAAAGGCATATATGTGCAGAGGGAGGTTAGCATGATACGCCAGTGGATCAGTATTTACTTGGTATGATCTCGGTTATCATTAGACAGACTTGTCCTTACACTCAGAAAAGGAGACGACAAATCAAGGTCATTGCTTTGGCGCGGCAGTGCTAATCACTAGTCTTCCCATTTAGCTGAACCTTAACTATGCAACAATGTTCTCTCTCTCCCCCTCCCACCAATCCTTCCACCACCACTCTGTATCTCTTTCTTTCCCCCCTCATCTGACCATCCACCTGCCTCTTTTCTCCTCCTCCTCCTCCTCCTCCTCTTTCTTGCGATGGGTCTATCCCTGTTTCATTTATAGAATGGAGGAGCCACTATGATAGACATGTACCTTTAGCTCTTTATCCAGCAGTACACAGTACCTCCCACTATCTGTATATATTTCCTGTCCGTTGTTGCCTGTTATCCCCTTGTGTCCCCTTTCCCCTCATTAACTCTCTTGCCGTAGTGTGCTTTGGGATGCACTAAGCAGCCCTGCTCCCCCCATCCATCTTTTGCAATGCCACGGTCTTCCTATGAGCCCAGGGAATTTTTAAACAGCGATTTTTATTCATGTACTTCTTGAATTTTGGCCCTCTTGCAGGGTTGTAGCTCTGCCAGGTGACTGCGGAGGCAGCGTATGTAACCCTGAATGCTCCCAGAGTGGCAGCCCTACAGTAACTCGGCAGTGGAGGGGAAAGAAACATCCAAGCTCCGGAGGCTAACATTTGGCAAAGAAGATCAGTTTTTCTGCTGCCTTGGAAATGATGGATGGATAAAAAGGCTTTTCACAACCTGTAGCCATTCTGCCCTCCACTGCCTGGAAACATGCATGGGATATAAATTGCCTCATAAGGAGACAAGCTAAACTCCACTGGCCTAAACTGCACCTGCAAAAAGGGTGCACACAACCCCACTATACTGCACCAACCTTTGCACGTGTAATCGGGTAATTGTGTACGTTAGGCCTCATTTGCAAGGGCAGTCTCTGTGTATACATGTGACAGTGTCAGAGTGGACAGATTCAAGGTGAGAGAAGGGCTCCACCTAATTTGGTTTATTCCTTTGGGAAAAGATTAAAAGTTTAGACACTTACCCAGTGCTCTTTGGTAGAAAAATGTAGCTAGATATCTCCTGAGAACTTGTTCTCTCATAAGGTTTCTTATAAGCTCTTGTTCCAGCTTGGCTGGAAATAATGCAAAAATAGCCCTTTTCATGGTGTTTTGGTGCTTTGGGGCTCAGCTGAAATCTGGCAGCAATGGAGAAATGTATGAAATATCTTAAAATGAGGTTCTACTCCGAAAGGGCCTCCATCAAATGGCACTGTGGGGCCCACATCTTCTTGCCTCTCAGTAACTTTCAGTTCACATGCACTCAATTTACAAGTAAAAAGATGTTTTCCCCTGTCAGCTCTGTGATCTGAAACAGAAGCTGGGGTTTGTATGACCATGTGCACTGTCATCAGTAAGAACAACTCTGCAGGACAATTGCTATCTGAAGTGACACCTGTGCAATCTCATTGCTTTTAAATCCTACTTTGTGACACCTACGCTATCCCGCTCTCTTCAGATTATGCTCTCTGCAGTCCCACTAACGGGGTTGTGCAGGTATCAGTGAGGTCATAATGTGTCTGTATTACTGGTGATGATGCATCTGAGAGAAAGAAAGATCCCAGCTTGATTCTCAGATCCCCCAGGGGAGGGTTGGGGGCACCAGGGGTTAACAGACTGGCATTTAGAAAATTCATCTTTTTATTCGCCAGGTGAGAGAATCTGAGCTGGAAATCAGTGGGAGACAATGAATATAGAATCCCGCAATGCCATTATTTTCAGGGTAGAATTGCACTTTCAGCCTCACAGCACCCCTGGGAAACAGGTAAGTACTATTAGCAACATTTTACAGATGGAAAAAACTCAGTCAGAGTAGTTGAGTGATTTTTCCAGAGGGTTGTAATGCAAGTCAGTGGCAGAGCCATGAACAGGATCCAGGAGTTCTGACTCCCAGTTCCCTATGCTATTCCTTATACTACACTAGAAGGAACATAGTTCGCCCCATCCCTAATGAAAAGCAGATCAAGAGTATGGGAGATAAAGTATTTTGTTGATCCCCATAAATCTGCATTCAGACCACATAAGTATCTGTAGAGGGAATGTGTCAATGTCTATGAATTAATACTATGCATTTCACACTGATGTGAATGTGCAACATTACTTGGCCTCAAACTAGATTAAATAATTGTGAAGAAAATTAAAGCAAGGAGTTTATCTCCATAATAAGCTACGTGCTAAGTACATTCTGTGGCCTGTTAGGAAAGACCTGAAGGGAGGCAGTCAGGAACTGTTAAGAATTAGCACCACTTTCTCTTGTCACACCAGGTATTCTGGCAAACTTCAGATTTTCATGGGGAAACTCCCTGACAGAATGCTAATATATCTACATACCACCACCAATACCCCCTCCCCCACCCACTAATATGCCTACTTGGCAGATTTAATTATAACCACTGTTCATACTTGGTACATTTGAGCATGATTTTTCAAACTTTTGTAAAGCCTAAGCTGGTTAGAAAAGAGAAAAGTTCTGCTGATCATTACATAGTAACACATTCACAGTTACGATGCTAGACACCAACCCTATCTGGAACGTCTAGCTGGTAGCTAGGATAGAACATAGAACCTTTTGCTCTAGGAGCAAAGGGCCTTGCTATCTGACCTAAGGGACTTATACAGCACATTTCATCCGAATATATCAAAGCACTTTGCAAATATTAGATTCACAACATGCCTGGAAGTTTAGGTATTATTATCTCCTACTTACAGAGAAACTGAGACACAGAGACTTACCCAAGGTCACAAAGTGAGCCAGTGATAGCTAGAAATAGAACCCAGGAGTCCAGTCTGTCAGCCCTGGTGTCTAGCCACTAGACAATGATGCCTCCCTTACAGTCCATGCCTCGAGTAATGGCAATTATAATGGTTATTATTACAGTAACACCTAGAGCTAAGCTCTGTACTAGCATACAGTAAGAGAGAGTTTCTGCCTTTGCCATTTTAATTCTGCCCCCGGTGTGAGTGCATTATGATACAGTCTTTAATTACATGATCACATGCTATTTTTCCCCACAGGGTCCCTACCTCATTCAGTGCACAGGATAGATGGTGCTCACTGAATGAGCAGCTATTTAATATTCTGTTTTATTCTCATTGTTCAACGTGTGGCCCCAGATCTTATTTACTGCACTATACAAACCCTGCTCTAAATACAGAATTTAGAATTTCCTCAAAGGCTTTTCCGCAGTGCTTATCACTACAGTGTCTGAGTGATTCACAAATCATTAATTATTTTCATAACACTCTTGTGGGGTGAGGGTATTTATCTCTATTTTACAGATGGTCAAAAGATTAAGATTAAGGTCAAAAGGGTCCACTAGTTTAGGTGCCCAATTCGAAATACTAGGGCCTTATGTTTTTTCAGAGAACTTAGCACTATATAGCACTTTATATGCTCAAAGCACAGCTCCAATTGCTTTCCATTGCAGCTGTGAAGTTCAGCACTTCTACAAATCAGACCCCAGGAAAATGAGGAACACACAATTAGTTACCACCTGTGAAAAGTCTGGTTGTCCTGCATCACTCAGGAACAGAATCCAATTCCCCAGGGCAGCATTCAATGGCCTTACCTATAAGGCCATCTTCTCTCTTCGTGTAATTCCGTGCCTCATTCACTACACGCTTTCCAACACCAGGTCTCTGAGACCTCCTGCACCACAATTAGAAGGACTGGGTGGACCACGTGGCGCTTGGCCAGAGCATGGGGCTTCTCAATTCACACGTCCACCATCTTGTGCTCGAGAAAATGAGGGCAGCCTTGCCTCCTGTTTTTCTCGCTTTCCTTAAGTGGGTCTTGCAGGAGGATGCTCCCCTCCCTTACCCCTGCCCCTCCGGAACTCATCATCGGGCCCCTGCCCTGCAAGCCTCCCCGACCGCCCCAACACACAGCCGAAACACTAGTTAGCTGGTCTGCCTCCAAACTCCTGCCTCTGGCGTGAGCACCCACGGGAAAAAAATAGCAGTTCCTCCCCCTCCCTGCAGAGCCTCCCACTTGCTGCAATCAGCTGTTCAGTAGCACACAGGAGATGCTGGGGGGGAGAGGATGCAGTAAGGGCGGGGCACGCTATTGGGAGGGGGTGGAACGGGGGGAAGAGGCAGGGAAGGGGCAGGAAGAGGTGGGGTGGGAGTGGGGAGGGAGGCAGGGCAGAGGTCAAGGTCCCCCAGGAAATGACAAGGTCGGTGCCTGTGTCTATACATACTTGTGCTTCACACCATCCACTTCCTCGTGCTTGTGTCTCTCCCTAACACCAAGTGGCGGGACCTGCTGCCACCTGAAGAGGGCAAGGAACTTTGGTGGGCCAGTCTGTACTCCACTCTGGTCCCATGGTCCATTGGGGATATTAGTTGGTGGCTCCTTCACAGAGCTGTGAGCATTGTCGTGTACCTGCTGCAGTCCACAAACTTCCCTGACACCTGTCCTTTATGCAGCGAGAGGGAGACGTTGGCACACACCTACATAGGGTGCACCAGGTTGCAGCCCCTCTTCCAGCTCCTCCAGAACCTCCTACTGAGGTTTTGGTTGCATTTTTCCCCACACCTCCTGATTCGTGCACACCCCAGCAATGGCCCCACAAAGTTGCGAGACCTTCTCGTCAACCTGCTGCTGACCCCAAGACAGCCACCCATCACTCCAGGAAGAGGAAGTTGGATTGGGGGTGGGGGAAGGACTCTGTGATTGTGGGACCATTTCCATTCCCTTGTAATTCACACCTCTGGGCGGAGTTCCTCTGGGCGGCCTCCACCGACTCCCTTGATGCTTTCAAGGAGCGGTGGGCGCTGTCCGAGGTTCTCTGATCAGTGTCCCCGTCCGGTTCCCTTTGTTTGACCCTTTGATTGGGGGAGAGAGTAAGGGACCCCAGCCCCAGCCATTGCTGCTGCGGACACCACCACCTTAGAGGGGTCCTTTCACACGTGGGTGCACGTGCCCCCCTCCCCCTCCGGATTGTCCACCCCACAGCCTGCCCCTTTGATGGGTGCTTTCGGAGGAGGGAATTGTTGGTGACACTTGGGCGTGGCGCCAGGTAACTCGAGGGGGTGGCAGACCTTGAGAGTCGATGAAGCCCCCTCGCTCTGGGCCACCAGGTAACTCTGAAGTGTGGAAGACCACGAGAGTCGAGGAAGCCCCCCGCCCTGGGCCAAGGCAAGCTTGAACACTTCCCTCCCCTGAAGCTAATGATAAAACAATTGTGATTGGTTGCTGTGTTACACATTGCATATGCTGTTTTGTTCTTACTTTCTAAGTGTATTATGCAAATAAAAACACCTTTTTTGCTTAAAAAAAAAATTACTCTCCTATAGCCATCTGGCCCGACCCTGTCACAATATATATATATATATATATATATATATATATATATATATATATATATATATATATATACACACACACACACACACACACACACACATATATATTTCTTTTGAAAATGAATTTAAACTTTCAGTGAGTTCCCTTTTGATTTAAAGAGGTGCTGCTGATTCTTCCAGTACTTCTGTTTTACATTTTTTATTGAACAGCTCTAGAACTGAAAAGTAGCTTTTCTTCAAATTCCCCTACCTGAATAGCACAGGGAAATGAAAATGCCTGTCAGCAAAAGTAATGTGTTTAATACCACGCCAGCCCTAAACATCAGCAGAGATTTCTGTGTATTGCAAATAATTCTATCACCAGCCCATATTGCTCTGTGATGTGTTTTTATCTTTGCCGTAGGATAATATCAATATTTCAAGCGCAAGCAAAGTAATGTTTTATGAGATTGATGTGGGAAAGTACAGTGACAAGTACATAAAAAAGGGCAGGGAAAAATGCCAGCTCGTCATCAGAAAGGCCTTGAACTTCCATAGGGACTTGTCTAGTTTATCCGCTTCTAATCAATGTGGTGAGGTCAGTTGGGCTCCTTTTGACTTTGATTATGTTTTTAACAGGTGTTCACGAGGAGCGGAGGAAAATACAAGTAACCTCAGGAGAGCACAGGTAGTGAGACACGGAGTATTTCCCCTGCCTACTAGGAGGCTGCAAAGGAAACTCATGTTAAAAGGCTACGTTTTGTTAAATCATTAACTTATTATTATTATTACTATTACAGAATCACAAAGGAAGGAGATGTGGGGGCGGGGGGGAATCTATTGCTGTCTATTGCACAAGACAATCCAGGACTGTCTACTTCTTGCCCATATTCCTTACCTTTCTAAGTCCTTTTGTATTCTTTTTCTCTCCTACCTGATATTTACAGCTCCTCCCAGTTTAGCAGCAACATTCCCTTTCCTGATCATCAGTAAAGCTGCTCATCAAGATCAAGATTTTCAAAAAAGACTAGTCATTTTAGATGCCTCCATTTTTGGGTGCCCCACCTGAGACAGACACCTCAAAGGGGCCCAATTTTGAGATGGTAGGTGTGCTCAGTACATTCTGAAAATAAAGTTCTTCTAAGGTTTCTCAAGTTGTTCACCCAAAAATCAAGGCACCTCAAATCACTAGTCACTTCTGAAAATCTTAGCTGAATTCAAAGCTGGATCCAACACCGACTCTTGCAGAACCCCAAAGGGTACCTCCCACCACTCTGCTCCTTTACTGCCCACATCTCAATCCATTGTCCTTTGAGGACCTTCAGATCATTTACATGCCATGTAACAGAGCCCTCATCTCTAAACCAATATGAACGAGATGCCTACAAATCTTTTAGAAAATGACTCTCATAATGAGACAGAATATCTTTTATGGTGCAATATTATTATAAAGCAGTAACTTGGGTTTTCCCCCCCTAAATAAACAAACGAGGAGGACAAATTTCAGTTGATATTGTTTCATAGTATGCAAAGCTAGTACGTTTTAATAAGAAATGCACCTCCAGGCTAAGAGGTATGCATTTTATACCTAAGGGAATGGTGTAATAATACCATTTAATGCGATCATCAAGGCTGATGGGAGCTTGATGGCTTTTATATGTTTTAACATTTCTTTAGGAGGTGGGGGAAAGAGAGAGAGAGAGAACATGGTTTGTAGATTAGGTAAACATCAGAAGTGACAGTGAATCAGTCAGTAAGTGGATGGCCCCACTAGCACTCCCTCATCCGCACTCAATGTGAGATGGGCAGCTCCAAGGAATTTCCCATGGAAGAGACCTTTTAAGAAGGCCCATCAGCCTCAGAGAAGGAGAGATTCAGGAGCCACTGCCAGCAGCACCTGTGGTAGTGTGAGGAATGAGCTGGGACCTACTCCCTCATCCTTCCACAGATACAGGACTTCGGGGCACACGGCCAGCAGCACCATCTCCCCTCCCAGCAGCACTAGAGCAGGGTTTCCACTGCCTCAGAAGTCCCAAGTTTGTCAGCAATCCCGGGACACTGTGTTTTCTTTTGTGAGGCTGGAAGACTGACTGTTGAGTGAGAGATGGGGTGGGAAAGGAGTTGACTGAATACAGGGTTAGGTTTGAATATAACTAGGGGTATATTGGTGGGTCTAGGTTGGAGGAGTGAGGGCTGATGCTGCCCCAGAAACAGCCTGTGGCTGTCTGAACAAACAACATGGCTAGGAAGAGAGGTCTGTGCTCCTCCAATTCAGCAGTGATTCTTTGTAATGGGGCCTTGCACAGCAGCAGAGGGACAAGTCTCAGTAGAGAAGTGGGATGGTGCAGTGTGCGTGAAGGGCTGGCTTCAATGTGATTACGGGCAGGGAGGTCGGGGGGAGGGCAAGAGGAAAGTTTCATCCGGATTTTAGAAGTTTTTTGGGGGGTGGAATTATAGAATGATTCAAATAATTTGGGTTTCTTGGTGCCTGTTGCTGCCCTAGCCTCTCTCTCTCTGCTTTTATGCCATTGCTCTTTCCTGTCTTTCCTTTCAACAGGTACAGCACAATCCTGTACAGGCTTGTGCATGTGGAATTCTTAGCAGAATCTAGCCCTTAGTTTAAAGTTAATTGGAGGTGGGACTGTGTCTTCTCTGAATCTGGAAACAACACATTTTGGACACTGTTAAAATATAACTAAATAACAATAAATAGCTGTTATTTTGATACCAGCTTGTCTTTTAATTGTGTGTACAAATACAGTATCATATCTGGGTTTAAGACTGTGTCGGGAAGCTGAGATCTCAGGTTTATAAATACATCTAATTTTTCACAGCTCCAGCTTTTCCACTTTTTTCTTGTAGCTTTGTGAGAAAATATCAATAAAGTGCAATTATTCCCCCACCGGGCCATATGTGCATCACATTGGCAGATGTAGCCCAAACACTGCAGCTGCTGGAAAATTTCAGAGGCAAGATTCTTTAAAAGAAGCAGGTTGGTGTCAGTCTTAAAACTCTATCTATAATTAAAGATTGCACTTCTGGATTCTCTTTGATTGCTGAAGAGGCAGGGAGAGTTCCTCCCCAGCCCTGGAATGCTGCTCTGTGATTATGTCACAACTGATCTTTAAGTGTTCCATCTGGGGGTTAGTCATTGCCTTTCCTCATGATTGTCTTCCAGCTATTTATAGATTGAACTCCACTATTACAGCATTCGCTAACTTCCCTGAAAGAGGGTCTAAAATTGCAGGCTGAAATGCTAGTTGTGCATACACTCCACCCATTGGGACAAATTATTTTTATTTTCTCAGTTATTATTTTTATTACTATTTATTATTTGTATCACTGTACTGCCAAGGAGCCTCAGTCACTAACCAGGACCCCACTGTACTAGATGCTGGACAAAAACAGAATAATAATAAAATAAAACAGACCCTGCCCCAAGGAGTTTAAAATCTGCATATAAGATAAGAGACAACAGGTGGATACAGACAGAAGGGAGAATAGACAGAAACAATATTGGCAAGTTTGATTGGCATACCAGCAGCCTAAAAACCGTCAAACCTCTCCTATGCCATGATGCCTACGGTTCCAACAGCATACATTCTGAGTAATTAGGGCTAAAAACAGATTGGCTTTAACTGACTCGTTTTTGATTTACACCAGCATAACTGAGAGCACAGACTAGTTCATTGATTTCAGCAGGAAGTGCATGAGCCTGCATGATGACAAAGGGCTTGTCTACACTTACTGATCAAGAAGCAGCAATCGATGCATCGGCGGTCAATTTAGCGGGTCTAGTGAAGACCCACTAAATCGACTGCAGATCGCTTTCCCGTCAACTCCTGTACTCAAATGGCATAGCTTAGATCAAATTTCCCCTGTAGTGCAGACAAGGCCAAAGTCCTGGCTCAGGTTAGACTGAAGAATGGAGCACCCACAGGGAAAAACTGGTGGGTGCTCTGCACCCACCGGCAGCTCCCTGCCCCCCCACCCCCACAGCTCACCTCTGCCTCTGCTCCGCCTACATCTCCTCCCCTAAGCCTGCTGCATGCCTGCTTTTTCCCCTAGCTCCCAGCACTTGCGCCACAAAACAGCTGTTTCTCGCAGCAAGCGCTGGGAGGGAGAACGTGGCGCACTTGGGGAAGAGGCGGGGCCAGGCTGGGAATTTGGGGAAGGGGTCAAATAGGGGCAGGGAGGGGGTGGAGTTGGGGGTGGGGACTTTGGTGGAAGGGGTTGGAATGGGGGGTGGGGCAGGGGTGGGGAAAGGGTGGAGTCAGGGCAAGGCCGGGGGCAGAGGGGCACGAGCACCCATCGGCGCCGTGGAAAGCTGGGGCCTATGATGGCTTGTTCAGTGTGAGGAATGGGATTGGAACTCCTGGCTCCCAGACCTGTGCTCAGGACTCTCCCTTTCTCATGTTCCCATTAGATATTTTAAACTTTATATTTCATTGGTCTCCCAACTGAAAGTCTCCCTGACTGCTCTTCATGCCCTGCTGTCTGCAGACATCCCTATCTAATTCACATTTAGCTACAGCCCAGATTCATTTCCCTAATCTTCTCACAGACGCTCTGGAGGGAAAAGGAGACTGAGGGGAGCACTGCTGTTTGAGAAAGCTCTCCCTGTCTCAGCAGCCCCTTCTCTGAGATCCAAGGAGCAAACAATGGTATTTGCCCTTGCAAATATCTTTCACTGTAGCCTACAAGCTCCACACAGCACCTGGCTGCTGAGCTGTTACCACCTTCTAGCAGGAGCAGCTGATATTAGATTACACTGGGACAGGGTCTATTGTTCCAAACTGTTTATTGTACATTGCAGGGAGAAATTCATGACTTACTTGTGCCTGTAGGGAAAATTATTGCCATTGCTTCAGATCTCCCACGTGACTCCTGTTAATGTCTGCAAGGTTGAGGTTATGTAACTGCTTTGTCTGAATCCAGTCATTTTGCACAGAGCCTAATCTAGGCTGATATGGTTTCAGCCCATGTTTGCAATGTCCAGGTTTTCAGTCATCCAGTCTGAGAAGATCGACCATGAGTGAGTCTTCATGTATGTACAGAGGGGAAGTTAGCACGTGCATCTAAGCATGTTTGAATCAGCACCCTACTTCAAAGCATAGAAAAATTAATCTGCTAGTATTGATTAGCTGGAGGCTGCTGTGTGCTACAGTGTCCTAGCAGATGAAGAAATCACAGGTAATGAGCCAAATTCTGATCTGAGTTACAGTGAATACCCTTAGTGAATTCAGTGGAGTTCACCTATTTTTTTTTAAAAAAGAGCAGTATTCTGTGCACTAATGGTCCTATTACCACTTATAATAGTAATGATACTGCAGAAACATGAGACAGATAAATGGAAACATGATGGTAGGGAAACATGAGACAGATAAATGGATATATTCGTAGGGACTGGAATGTCATAACATTGGTGCAGCACTGTAGGTAAAAACAATGTATTGTTTTCATCTGGAAACCCGCACTGATCTCCCCTCTCAATTCTGTTTGCCTGGAAAACCAAAACAGAGAGAAAGAAAGTAGCAATTTACCATGAGAGAGAAGAACAAAGGACGACTGCTGGATGTACTAGACAGTGAGGAAAATTGCTACCTGGCTTAAAGCATGGAGCTCTAATTCTCTCTGCAGTAGAAAAAGAGCCAAGCCATAAATGCAAAGTCCAACTGCATTAGAACACAAAAGGCAGTAAGTCCAGCTGGACCAGAAAGAGACTGTGAAGTGTCACCCTGGGAGAGAACCAGGACTGAGTTTGGACAAAGACCATTGGAGAAGTTCTGCTAACAGCTTGGACTGAGGTTTGTAGCCCTCTAGCGACTCAGAAATGATGCTGGTGTCTCCCTCCTTTTCCTACAGCTGTAGGGTTACCATGTGTTGGTGATGATGAGTTTCGTGTAACAAACAAGAGGAGAGAGGAAATTATTAAAATGGTGAAAATGGAGCAAATAAAGATCATTTAAAAATACAATGCGTTTGGTGCAACAGGACAACTCTGCTAAGCTGTGTGGCTCTGGTGTCAAGGAAGGTAACTTCAGTTGGCACCTGACCCTTTGGAGACAATCAGATATGGGACAGTCCTATCCCTGCTAACCTGAGAAGACCCTCTTTGGGCATGTCCACACTGCATCTGGGGGCAAGCCTGGATCCACAGACCTGGGCCAGCAGGACTCGTGCTAACACTCTGAAGATAGCTGTGTTGATGGTACTTTCACACTGTGGCTCAGGATGGAGCTCAGGCTCTCAAGCATACCCCTCTCCTTCACCCCAGACTTCAGAAACTGAGCCGCAACATCTACACAGCTATCTTCAGAGTGCTAGCACGCGCCTCTGGCCCCAGGCTGGGAGGCTCACTCCCAGCTGCAGTGTAGGAATGCCTTTGGGGTTGGGAAGAGATTCCCCCTCCGGGGAAAGAACCATGGAGTTTTCACCTCCCTCTGGAGCACTGAGCTGGGATGATCTGAAAGGCTCCGGAGGGCACATATCACACAAGTGATGAATAAATGGCATTGATGGGTTCTGGTCCTTTAAGTCTTCTATTCCTGGATTTCTCCATTGCTGTACCACTGCTGGCTCAGAGGGAAAGTCCTTGGCAAACAAAAAGAATAAATACAGCGCAAGGCCCCAAGGAAAAGGGGTTAGACAGTAATGAGGAAAGGGGAATACATCAATGGGAAGCAGCGAGCAAGCAGCATTTGAGCGAGGTTAACACTGACCACTTATTCCGAGCTAAAGAAAGGCTGCGTGGGGACTGTGATCAAAACAAAAGCTGCTTGGGGTGGCATTTCCCCTACACTATGCACGTTCCTCCAGGCTGAGGAAGCCACAGGCCTGTGATCAAGTAGCACCAGGTCCGGCCTAATCTGCACTGCACGAGGCTGTTACACACTCCATCCAAAACAGCACCGTTGTGCTGCTGGGATGTCATGCTACTCCGCCACGCAGCTTAACAGGGAGTCTCACGCCACAATGCACATACACACCCAGTCCAGCCTGACCACTCTCCTATCCCCTGGCAGGAGCTCCTCTTTTCAGCTTTACATTCCCAGCTCAGAGACAGAGAAACAGCCAGTCAAAATTCAGCTCAAAAGCCTCTGGTAAGTGCTCCATCACTTGTAATGTCTCTGCCTTTCCGGCAGTAGGTATTAGATAGGGCAACTCAGGCATAACCCACTGACACAAGCAGCAGCCAAATTACTCATTTAGTTGGTCTGATTTTTATTACATTCTACCTCCAGGCACATAATCAGACTTCTATTCACTAACTGCTTCATTCTTTAACAAGCTATTCACCTGAAGAGGTTTCACTGCAGGATTTCCACAGTACAGGCCTTTCTTTGTGTGCATTAGCAGTGGAATTTGCTGTTTCGGTGTTGTGCTTTTGCTCATTAAAAATAATTTCCCAATGAGTTTGGTTCCTGTAGCACTTCAGTAATATTGAAGGCTCTGGTGCTGCATTAACTGCAGACAAGAAGCTACAGACCAGCAAGGAAAATGAAAAGGGGTGGGGGGGGTGGGGGTGAAATGGGAGAAGAGACAGACAGACAACTTGGCAGGACAAGAGAGACTGCTGGTACAATTCAATTTTTTAAAATAATTTCAACAGATAATATTGATGTTTGTTTATTTTGTATTTCTTATCAATGTAGATTTTCACAGTTGTGGGAAATTATTTGGGGGGGGAGTCAGTCAAGCCAGAGGATCAGACAATAATTATTTAATGATGTTGAATTTCAAAAGGTAAAATCTTTATAACTATTAAAACACATATTGTTGCCTATCTGAACATTTCAATTATTGTTGATGGAAATATTTTGCCATCGGTTTGTGTGTGTATGGTGAAATCTACATTTACTGATAAAACGCTAATCATTCCAAGCCTACTTAGAGCCAAGCCCAGGTGGGTTACTGTCATCTGAGTTGTTGATTCTGGTCTCCCAGGAAAATGCCTCTTCCTGACATGGTCACACCCTTCCTCCCTCCTTATGCTTTTGTCCCTTACTAAATGAATCGATTCTCTCTTTTCCTTATTCCTAACTATTCTGTATTACACAAAGCTGCATTCCTATACTGTCTTTGGCCCTCCTCCTGTTTTCCCTACTATTTATATCTTGGGTATTTACCAGAGATTGATTGGCGCCTGCACCCCAGATCTGAAATTCCCTGCCCCAATCTTCAGCGAAGTTTTGATGCTGCAACATCCCCTAGAGTATTGTAATAAACAACCTAGCATGTATGCAGTACCTCAATTGTGTGTCATTGGCCTTATAATGCTAACAGCAACTGATGGTGATTCCCCTTCAGTTGCTGTGCTTTCAGAACAGAAGGATCAAGGTTTCATCCCTTTTCATCATAAAGTTCCATATGACCATGGTATTGGGCAGAGACATTGCATTCTTGGATTTGTTACATATTTAACGTAAATCAGCAACTTCCAGCATAGCTCCCCAATGCGGTATAAATAAGAAAGTTAGCAGGATTTTGAGGTGTATAACGATTATTCCAAGATGCAAAACTTGTTAATCTCCCCTCTGCTGGGATTTAACCACAGACGGCAGTCAATGATCTATTTCTAATATACCATGTAAAAAATGAGTCCCATTATTCAATGAACCAAAGGCTCAAACGCATTAATCCCCAGTGTAAACCAGCTGGCCTCACTGGGCTCACTAGGGATTAATTTGGCCTAGTCTCTTTAAAACCAACTGCAACTCCCTCTATAGAGTGTAAGTGCTAGCTACTTCAAAGAATCCAGCATGATAAAATGGTATTTACTGTTTTCTAAACAGTACAAAAGGCGAAGAGGGACAGCCTCTAGTGGCACACCCGGGCATAGAGGAAACATTGCAGCCAGTTCCTGCTCAGCATAAAGGCACCAAGTAAGAGATTCAACAAGAAACTGCTTCTCCTGCTTTGGCGAAGGGGTTTCCCCTCCCACTCCAAGAGACGATGTGGTAGAAACCTCATTGCTTGGGACAATTAAAACTAGACTACATAAAGCCCTGGGGAACGTACTGCAGGGAACTCTCCTGCACTGGCTGAGCAGGGGTGAACTAAATAGGACCTAATAGGTCTTTTCCATCTCTAATCATGTTGATAAGAGCTGTCATAGCCACTGACAGTGAGGGTCCCCAGAGAGTGTACTGCAATGACAAGGGAATTTAAAAGCTAACCCCCTGGGCTTGGCAGGTGTCAATACCCGTTGCCTTTTTCTGTTTTGTTTCCAATTTTTACCGAATGGCTCCTTTGACCCATTTGTTGCCTTGTGGCACTTTTGGACTGCTAGGTGAGAAATGGCCCTTCAACCTGTCTTATGCCCTTGAGGAATCTTGTAGCTCTCTTTGCCACTTGTACTGGCTGAGCTGGCAAAGTCAGAGTTTTGTGGGGAGGGTGAGGGGAAAACATGTGGAAGCAGCTCCAAGAAACTAGGCTGCAGATGAAGCTGGGTCTCTGGGGAGAGCTACTAAAAGGACGTGGCACAAACAAAAGCAAGAGATGATGTGCAGAGCCTTTGACAATCTCTGCACAGGTTTCACCTCTAATGTGTCTGTACAGTTGCTTATGTGGGAGTTGAGAATACAAGGTAGTTGCCTATCATCTCAGACTAGACCACCGGAATAATAATAATACCTAGAGAGCACTTTTGGCCCCAGGATCTCAAAGCACTATACAAAAGCAAGAACCATTCTCTCCATTTTCCAGTTAAGGAAGGCAAAGAGAAATGAGGTGACTTGACCAAGGTCTCACAAGATCACACAATGGGTAGCACTGAATTCTTACTGCCACTCCAGTGCCCTATCCTTTAGGATGAGTGTGAGCAGTGTGATATCAGATAAAAGTTCGTAATGGTGACATCTGTAGGACAGTGGAATAGTTTCCCAAGGGAGGTGCTAGAAGCCCCTTTGTTTGTGAATTATTAGGCTGGACCAAACAAAGCTCTTGTGCACTGACAGCAGTGACGGATTAGACTACAGACTTTTCTCCACCCCCTACTTCCCATGATTCTCTCTGACATGCCCATTCTTCACTCTAGTGAACACAGTACATGGTTTTTGGTGTGGTTTTGCAAGAACAAAATAAGGGTGTCTACACTGGGGTAACTTTATCAAAATGTGCTTTCAAATTATGAGCTAAATCCTGGTCTTATTGAGGTCAGTGACAAAATCATCAGGGAGTGAGATTTCACCTTAACTCCATTCACCTGTCCCATGTGCTTTCTACAGTTTCAGTCACTCCTTGTTCTATTCAGCAAAGAGCGCTACATTTTCACAAGGGCCAGCCTCCCTAGTTCACTGCCCAAATGCTTCTTCTCTAACTCAGTGCCACAGTAAAGCTTAAATCCTGAATCAGTTCTTTGCTCCACTGATACACCATGGCATCATAAGTAGAAAGACACCAGAACCAAATCTCCTCTCCCACAAATCCTCTCCCACACTTTAGGGTGTCTAATTCAAACTTGACTCTGGACTGAAATTGTACAAATAGATCCTGTCCTTACAATGCGACAAATTAAAATCATGTCCAATCTCTGACTTTGGGGCATTCAAAATATGGATACCGATCCACATTTTGCAGCTTGAATTCAGCTTTAGTAATAAGCACAGGACTGTGGTTTCAGACAGACTCAAGCAGAAACAGAGTCTGGAGGGAGAACAACCTCCCACCCCCCTTTGATACCAAAAACAACCCGTCATATTAAAGTGGTTCTGGAATGTATGTTCTTCTGCTTCCCTGTGTACTGCCAGGAACACAGTGGTATGGATGTGCACACTGCACTCAAAGTGTGCCACACACCCTAGCTCACAGAATGAAGACTGGCTTCAGCACCAGAAGTTAGATATTGATCTCAATAACATCTGTGTAAACCCAGAGTACCTCCAATGGGCTCACCGAAATTCCAGTACTCCAGATTTAGGCCAATATGAGATTAGATTCAGGGTTTAGGTACTTATTTTTGCAAACCCAATTCATTCTTCCAGGTCACTGGAAACTCTCCTGAATTAAGCAAAAGGATCTTAGCAATGACTAATCAGTGCAAACTCTTAGGAAAGAGTAGACATTTATTACCCTTGTGCACTGTGCAATAATTTCCCTACACATACCACACACCAGAGATACGTGATGGTGTGGGTGCCACAACATTTTTATAATCACGAGTCTGGGGCGACCAAATTAGTCACAAGTTTGATTTTTATCTCTCTCCACTTTTCTCTCTTTAAAGTACATTAGTTGCTATGGAAACAATGTCACTGGAATGGGAGGAGCTTTGTGACATTCAGATAAACTGTGTGTTTCTACTAAATGTTACACCCATTGTGTGGAGCTTCAGTCAAAATCTAACCACTGTGTATTATTCACACTAAGTACAGAACCCTACACACAGTCTTTTCAGAGTCAGTCTGAAACATGTTTCTGTATAAATCAAAATAGTTCACCTAAAGATCTTAATTGTTCATTTCCTTTCTCTTCACTAGTCATAGGTTTCCTAGGTTTTATCATCTCACGTGGATAACACAGCACACAACACAGACTACAGCAGGGCCTGGCAATGTGAATTTCCCATGTAAGCTGAGAGATATGACAAGATACTAGAGGAAGAACCCCTGCCTGAATCTGGTGTCACCATTAAGATGTTTCTTCCCCGATGTTCTTGCAAGGAGATGGCTCGAGACTGTTTCCTCCCTAATGGATCAAGGGAGTCCGCTAGCAACCAGGCCTTTGCATCACCTTTAATATCCTTCTTAGAGAAGAGCCTGAGATACAGATTCAGATCAGAATCAAACTCCCTCAAAATTCAGAGTTCTTTTTAGCTTTGGGGTCCTCAAATTCTATGGCCTGAAATGGGAACTTTTATATAGGAACTACATGGTGCAGCAGATCAATGACTCACCCATTCCTGTATCCAGAAGTGATCAAATCGAGATTGCTTTGCAGTCAGGAGTAACCAACCTTCTTCGCTACCACCACCCACCCATAGGTGATCCCAAATTGTTCCATACTATAACCTGTTAGGGTTAATTTCCTCCTGTCTATAGTTTGTGATTAAGGATGGGAGAATCAATTTAGAAAACTTAATACCACCATCAAATCTTCAACTAGTTTTAGAATCTTTTAGAACTTCTGAAATGCTCACATGACATTTACCCCCCTTTCTTTGTTGTTCTATATTTTGGCCAGCACCAGAAGCAGAAGTGCCAAGACACCGCAAGAAAGGTTGTTCTACACGTACTTTCCATCGAGGACAAGAAGTGTCGGAAATTTCATAGGAAATTATGTCCTCACAAACATTCCATCCTTTATTTTGGAGATTTAAGAGGTTTGGAGATTTTTTAAAGTCATTATCTATTAATTATCATTTGTGGATAGTTACAATTTTGAAGAGACTATTCTGTATCCTGTAAGCTTAGATCCCCTACATTATTTTGAGTCAATATATCACTACATCACAACACTGCATTGTGTTGTGATGATGCTCACACAATATTGTGGTATCATGTTGCAACAGGCTTGCCACTCAGGACAGACATTTAGGAGTGGAAACCCTATATCAAATCCACACACTGCATCTGCTGCTCTCTGCATCATTTTCGGACTGCCCTTGTACCCCGTGCTCATGGAACTGGAAACAGAAGTCTGCAGAGATAAAAACTGCAATTTGGAGGGTTTCTCTTTCTTTCACTTTCTGTACTCACTTGCTGAGGTGACACTAACTGCAGAACAAGACTTCACCTCAGGTAGCCTCACAAACAGAGATGCCTGTTTCTGAATAAGCTTTCATGGGCTGAAACCCACTTCATTAGCTTATGCCCAAATACATTTGTTAGTCTCTAAGGTGCCACAAGTACTCCTCGTTCTTTTTGCTGATACAGACTAACACGGCTACCACTCTTAAACCTGTTTCTGAATGTTTACTCTCTGATTCTTGACTTTGGCACGGCACGGGTTAAGAGGTAATGCGTGACAGTGAGGAAAGCAGAGTGTTCTATTGGTTAAATCACAGTATTGGGATTTGAAACATGGGTTCTGTTCCCAACTCCAACACTTGCTTGTTGTGAAGCCTTGGACAACCTTCTCTGTGACTCAATTTCCCTCTCTGTGAAATGGGGCTAATCAAGCCCTCATTTATAAAATGTTTTGAGGCCCCCAGATGACAATAGCTCCATAGGGATGAAGTAGCATTCTTATTATGATTAATTAGAGAGCTGGGCAAATACCTCAGACTATATCTTCTGGTTGAATAACTGTAACACTTAGAATCAGATTTCCAATGCAAATACGATGAGTTAAAAATTCATTTTCTGATAATATTCTCTATATTTGCTTAACATTTGCTCTTTTCACTAATTCCTCAATTTTCACTCATTCCTCTTAGCAAATTGTTTCCTATAATATACAGAGAAAGCAATAACAAAAGGTGATTCCAGCTTGTCATAGAGCACCACATCTTCTGAGAGGGAGTGTGACAGAGCTCAGAGCCTCTTGCTCTGAAAGGCCCCAACCACTTCAGCTATCTGAGAATTAAAGAATAGGTCTATGATCACACAGTAGGTCAATTCTGATTCCACCCAGTGGAAGGCAGTGTTACAGAAGCATACTACCCATCTCAGACCTCATTGATCCTTTTTGCTTTGAGCTACATGCAATAATCTGTGTCCGAATTCTTTTATACCAGCTATATTAAGGAGCTGTTTAAATGATCTTTTGGTGATATTCATGAAATTATCCTTGTTCCTCCAGAAGCGGGAGGGTTTTTTCCCGAAATACTGTCTCTATAGATATTGTGAAGATAGAATAATACTGTTTTGTACTTAATAGACAGAAGAAGGATTTTCTCTTCTCCTCTTCCTTTCCTCATTATTTATCTGTGTCCATTTTGCCCTCAGTTTTCCTCTTGTAGTACCCTGTGCCTGTGTAACTTGGAATGCTCACCTAAGAGAAACCTAGTTCATCAGCTTCCCTCTCTATTACTCCTTTTTTATCTGTTGCTTTTATTTCTTCCATTTTCTCTCCTGCTTGTTTCTTTATGTGCCTCCTTGAATATGGCTTTGTTCAAAAAAAGGAAAAGAACACTCTAGTTGCATTTTGTTAGATCTATTCATACAGGTTTATATTCTTACAGCAATACAAGAATAATTAAAAACAGACTGATTCTATCATCCATAGATGTAGCTCTTTCTTCCACTTATGTTAGATGCTTTACATTGAATTTGATCCTGTCTCCAAGCCTTTGAGTTGCTTCCCCTCTGTATATGTCACCCTAAGACCTTCCTTTTCTCTTGAAGTGATTGAAGTGTTTTGTGACACACCGTATTAAGGGCACAATACAAAAATAAATCACATTGTACTGTAATCGCATAGTTGCCTGACGGCATGGATTTACATGAATTACACCAACACACAATGATTGGGTAGGAACCACTGGAAAGGACAAAAACCCATCAGAGAACATTCAAACCAGAAAAGCTCCAGGAGGAGGATGTTAACATCAGCAATGGAGGTGGGTAAACTGTTCACAATGGATAGAGATAAGGAAATGAGTTGGTGATACCTCTCTAAAAGTCTAAAGGACACTGCAGTTCAGAACTCCAGCTTTAGCCCTTCCAACAGCATGAAGCAGGCAGGTGGGAAGCCACTAGGCTTGCCTATCCTCTCACACTGGTGTAAATCAGAAGTCACTCCACTGAAGTCAATGGAGATACATCAGCATGATTGAGAGGCTCAGTGCCTAAAGCAACACGGCTGAGTGAGGAAGGCATGGAGGCCTCAGTCTCTGTACAGAGCAGGAATCAGAGCTTTCCAAAGCTGCCCTTGTTTTTTCTCTGTCTTCCTTTCATCTAGGCAACCCCTTGTCCTTTGACATACATGGAAATGGATAAATACAAGGCCCATGATCCATAACTTTATGCAGTCAGGGGCCAGGAGCTCAGTACCAGTGGCGGAGTCTATAGCCTTCTGACACAGCAGGAAGATATAAATCACTTTGCTATGTCTCTGGCAATAAAACAAAGGAGAAAAAGGTCACACAAGAGAGTTTGTCCTTTAGGCAGTTATCAGACACAATGGTGGGAGGAGAAAAGAATGGGAAAGGCTAGTGTGTGAAGACCAGAATTTAACCCCAAGCAGTAATCTGTGCCCTTTGCAGGAGGATCTTTGATTGTTTTTCTGACTGTTCAAATCAAATATCTGTATCAGAATTCCCCATTACTAATGACTGAATAATTATTCCCACTCTGTAGCCCAGCAGGTCAACCTTCAAAGCAGTTTTACATCAGTAGAAGCAGGTGGGTGTAGGTGAAGATGCAGAGAACAGATGATACAATTTTCAAATAAAAGAAAATTACCTGGTCCCTTAACATTCATGTTTCACACCCATTACAAATCTTGTAGACACAAACGCTGCTGGAATTGCAAACTTGGAGAGAACAGCCTGAATATTGTTGTGTGCCCAATAGCAGTAGTGTGGTCCAGAGGTTAGAACAGGGATAGTGTGTGCCAGGTCTCCTGGGTTCTATTCCTGAATCTGCCACTGATTTGCTGGGTGATCCTGGGCAAGTTATTTAACCTCTCTGTGCCTCAGTGTCCCAATTTGTAAAAAGGGCCAGTGTCAAGGTTCATTCCCCACTCAGAACTCTAGGGTACAGATGTGGGGACCTGCATGAAAACCTCCTAAGCTTACTTTTACCAGCTTAGGTTAAAACTTCCCCAAGGTACGAACTATTTTACCTTTTCCCCTTGGACTTTTGCTGCCACCACCAAACGTCTAACCGGTATTTATTATTGGGAAAGAGTTCGTTTGGAAACGTCTTTCCCCCCCAAAATCCTCACCAAAACCTTACACCCCCTTCCTGGGGAAGGCTTGATAAAAATCCTCACCAATTTGCATAGGTGAACACAGACCCAAACCCTTGGATCTTAAGAACAATGAAAAAAAAAACAATCAGTTTCTTAAAAGAAGAATTTTAATTGAAGAAAAAGTAAAAAGAATCACCTCTGTAAAATCAGGATGGTAAATACCTTACAGGGCAATCAGATTCAAAACACAGAGAATCCCTCTAGGCAAAACCTTAAGTTACAAAAAGACACAAAGACAGGAATATCCATTCCATTCAGCACAGCTTATTTTCTCAGCCATTTAAACAAACAGAATCTAATGCATATCTAGCTAGATTACTTACTAAGTTCTAAGACTCCATTCCTGTTCTGTCCCCGGCAAAAGCATCACACAGATAGACCCAGACCCTTTGTTTCTCCCCCCCTCCAGCTTTGAAAGTATCTTGTCTCCTCATTGGTCATTGTGGTCAGGTGCCAGCGAGGTTATCCTAGCTTCTTAACCCTTTACAGGTGAAAGGGTTTTTCCTCTGGCCAGGAGGGATTTTAAAGGTGTTTACCCTTCCCTTTATATTTATGACAGCCAGTAATACTTTAAAGTGCTGAGAGTTCTTCAGATGAAAAGTGCTATGTATCTGCCAGGCATTATTAACAACCCATGACACTTGCATAGAATGTGTCAGATTCTACAGTCCTTACTCAGAAGTAAAGAGAGCAGGACTGGGCTCTCTCTCTCTCTCTGGACAAACTGTTCATGTCATGGCATTTTACAGGTATTCATTTCTACTCGCTCCCACTTCTCCATCCTCATCCCCTACTTTCCTGTATAACTATTGTCATGTAAACCACCCAGAGAGGGAAAGAACTCCGCTATGTACCTATCAGAGCAGGTGGTGAATGGCTCTGAACTGTAAATGCAATTGAAATGACACCTTCTGGTTTGATAGGGCATATTGGCATCTCACTGTAGTGCTTTGCAATCCACTGTTCATTTACTGGTTTGTATCATTTTATTTGGGGGAAAAAACGGATGCAGTAAATCTACACAGTAGCAAATTTAAAGCAATCAGTATTCCCGTAACCTCGTGTGAGTGCCCCTTTCTGGTCGGGTGTAAGCCTGCTGTTTCTTAGTTTGGAACAAGGCGGCACCCACCCTTGCGGCAGGTCTTCAGTGACTCAGCTCTCTGACCAAGACACATGCACTGTCTTTACATGGAGCAAGCAAACCCCTTCCAGGGTATATAGTCTCTACCTTCTCACAGCCCTGATATGGGGCTGTACCACCAAGACTTCTTCTCTGAATACACTGCCTTCTATACCAGTCCAACAGGAGCCCATCGCGATACTATCAGTTGGCGTGTTCTTTTCAGCATCTCTCCCTGGGCTCAGTCTTTAACCAGACAAGCTGGGCCCATCACGGTACCCTCGCTGGGTCTGCGTAGGCTCTTGGCTCAGTCCTTGCTCAGCCCAGCAGCCAGTCAGGAGCTCCATCTTAGCTCCCCAGGACTTGCCTATGGGCTCAGTCTTGCGTGCACTGAGTTGTCTGTGATCTTGCTACTCTTCCAGCCAACCAGGAACCCAGTCCTCTCTCTTTCAGCTCCCAACAGTAACTGACTGCTCTGTCCCTGTTGCTCCTTTTTATACGGCCCTCCTGGCCCTGAATGGCCACTCCAGCAGCCCCTTTGACTGGATGCTTCCCTTGTAGCCACTTGGAGGACTTCTCCTCAGTTCTTTTCTGGGGCAGAGTGACGCAGGGTCACAAGGCTTCCAGCAGGACTCTCTGGACCTAGTCCCCCTCGTCACAATTCCCCACACCCAAAAACATTCTCTTTTCTCCTATTGAGAAGGGGACTTTTTATCTCCAAATATTTCCACACTGCAACTGCGACCTAGAAAAATCTATCGCCTGAAAGTGAAAGTCCCAGCAACTACTGTTGTAAGGAGCCACCTTCTGTCTGACATCTTTAGTGACCAGGGACAGGCTCTTCCCAAGAACCCATGGTGAGCTGGAGCCGGTTTGCACCGGTTCGCTAGAACCTGTTGTTAAATTTAGAAGCCCTTTTAGAACCAGTTGTTCCGTGAGGGACAACCGGTTCTAAAAGGGCTTCTAAATTTAACCAGCCAAAAGTGGCGCCTTAGGCACCAACTCCATGGGTGCTCCAGCCCTGGAGCACCCAAGGGGAAAATTTGGTGGGTGCAGAGCACCCACCAGCAGCTCCCCGCCCTACCCCCAGCTCACCTCCGCTCCACCTCTGCCTCCTCCCCTGAATGCGCCGCCCCGCCCCGCTCTGCTTCTCCACCCCCCCCAGGCTTCCCATGAATCAGCTGTTCGCACGGGAAGCTGGGGCAGGCTGAGAAGCAGGCTGCAGCTTCCTGCTCAGGCCCAGGGAGGAGGAGGTGATCTGGGGCGCGGGAGGGGGCGCAAGGAGGGCCGCCCGCGCCGCAGCAGGTAAACCGGGGTGCGCAGGAGAACTGCTCCCCGCCCCAGCTCACCTCGGCCTGAGTGGGAAGCCGCCGCCTGCTTCTCAGCCCTCCCCGGCTTCCCGCCGAACAGCTGATTCGCGGGAAGCCAGGGGAGGGACTGGAGAAGCAGAGCAGGGCGGTGCGTTCAGCGGAGGAGGCAGAGCGGAGGCGGAGGTGATCTGGGGCCGGGCGTGGGGCGGGGAGCTGCCAGTGGATGCTCTGGTCCCACCAAATTTTCCCTGTGGGTGCTCCAGCCCAGGAGCACCCACGGAGTCGGCGCCTAAGGCACCACTTTTGATGCAATCAGTGGGGGAGCGGCCGTTCCCCCTGCTTCCCACCGGCTACGCTCCCCTGCCCCTAGGAGCCAGACGGACCTGCAAGATGCTTCCTGGGAGCTGCACCAGGTAAGCACCTCCGGGACTCCCCATCTCGCCCCCCGGCAGGTGCCTCTGGCTCTTAGGGGTGGGCACCCACTACGGTGGCCCACGAGACCCTCCTGCCCAGTTCTGGGGGCAGTCAGGGGACAGGGGAGGGGGGGTGGATGGGGCAGGGGTCCTGGGGGGGCATCAAGGAACGCAGGGGAGGTTCGGGGTTGGGGCAGGGGTGGGCAACAACCCCCTTGTGGGGTGAGGAGGGAACCCGTTGTTAAGATTTTGGCAGCTCATCACTGCCAAGAACCTCCCATCACTTCTAGGAGAAGAGTGGTGGTGCCCTTATTAAACAGTAATCATGACACTGTGACTGTATTCTTCCATAACCACCCCAAGCACAGCAGGAGCATGACACGAAGATATAGAGTTTGAGGCCATTGCTGCAGAATATTGCAACAGTATGGGATGGGTCCAGGGGAGTGACAGGGAACAAGAGTCCTTTCCCATGGCTGCCTTGGGCTGCACCTTGGTTCATGACCCCTGTCCAGAAGAAATGCCACTCCTGCATCCCCTAGTAAACATACTCTAGTATTTGACAGTAATGATCCCAAAATAGTGCAGCTGATCACATCATTACTGCCATCCTTGGAACTGTTAATGTGGAATAGGTTCTTATACTGCCTTCATCACTGTAGTATCTGAGCACCGGAAACAAAACACGACTTTTCCCTTTTCTTATGGGAGGATCTTATTGGAGGATCTCAAAGCACTTTCCAAGTACTAGCTAGTTAAGCCTGTGTGAAGTATTATTACCATTGTTTTACAGGCAGCTGGTGTGCTGTGACCCTTGCTTATCACACTGATCAGAATTATCTCCTTGTTATTTTGTGCCCTCTCTCTCCCCAGACTTTTTGTTGTCACTTTCATATCATACTTAGAATGTAAGTTCCTCAGGACAGGGACCATCTCTTTTTGTTAGATGCTTGCTCAGTGTCCAGCACAATAAGGCTGGAGCCTGTATATGTTACTGAAATACAAATATATAATAATCAACAAGGGTAAACTGAGACACAGAGCAATTAAGCATCTCTGGTAATAATCTTACTGAATCAGGCCAGATCTGAGCTACCTCAGACAGAGATTCTTGTTCTGACTAACAAAGCCCAGGTTTGAATACATGGAGGAAAAGGAAAGGGCACTGTTGGTCAAAGGTCTGGGGCTACCGAACCCATTATCTATCTCTGAGGTGTCTATCACCATAAGAATCAAAGATCAGATCAGGCCAAGAGCAAATGTTGGCATCTTTTAGAACCCAATGGTTAATATTCGCATGAGGTTGCCAGGACTGTGCACGCTAACCTGGCCACTCAGTGTGTAAAGGCAGTTGTGCAAGTACAAGGAGATCTTTGGCCTCTTTTACTGAAAATGTGGGCAAATATGGATAGCTGGACAGACTGATGTGCTAACTAGCCCATCGCTACTAGAATCCATTGAAGTTTATGTGCCACAGAGGATGATAAACAATGTCACCTCCTCCTTTCCTACATTTTGTAAATCACTGAACAGACAGGCTGTATGGAAAAGAAATGATCACAAACCAAGGAGAGAAGAAAGCCCCCAAAGGGAGTATGCCATCCAGTAATGACTTGTCAAGCTTGCACACAGACTCCGTTTTGCATTAATTGACTATCCCAAAAGATTCTCCACTACTTCCCTGTCTCATGTCTAGTGCTCCAGGCAGACAGAGGATATCGCTGCTGTAGGTCAGGAGCAGGAGGGAAAGAGATGTAGAACAGATCTGTACCATTTATTCTCCTCTCTCACTTCACCATGCAGACACATTTGAAATCACCTAGTGGCAACACTGCCCTCCCTGCAAGGCAGGCTCCCTCCATGTAACTACAACCCAGTATCACTGACAACCTGGAGAAATTAGCGAGAGAAAAGAGCTCTTTTGTCTAGGCTATTCCCTGGCGGAGGCAAGAGGGATCCCTCCAGCATGGTAGACACACACACTGGCAATGAATGCTATTGAACAAGCATTACCGGGAGACATTGTCTAGTAGTGCATTATCCAGTTCCATATAACTCAAGCAATGGGACTTCCACCACTTCCCTGGGGAACAGAGGTTGTATTCCTCCACCCATGGCTCACACTGTTAGGAGATTTTCCTCTGAAATTCAGCTTCAGACTGAAGTGTCCTTTGCTCAGTTTCTGTTTTTCCTAGTTACACCTCCTTTGGCTATATGGCTCACGCTAAACAATTCTTCTCTCTTCTTGATTTTAAAGGGTTATCTTACCCCTGGTTAGTCACCTGTTAGTCATGTTGTACATATTTAGTTTGTTCATACAAATCCACGCACCGCTATCTAATTCCCTAGGGAGACGGGAAAAACAAAATGTGCTTTCAAGCGCACACAGAAAAATGACAGATTGTCCCTCATTGTGTGTGTGCACGCGCATGCACACACAGACACACACACAGACAGTATGTCCTGGCACATACTTAGGTGTATTTACTGTATCATGCCATATGTTTAAAGAAATAGACCGGAGGGAAGCAGCCAATTTCAGAATGTTTTAAGTCTATTTTACATCTTGTCAAATAGCTTCTAAATATACATGCAACAGAATTCATGGAGTTCATAACACAGCACATATGGGAGCAAGAAACCATTTTTGTGAGGTTTTTTGTAATGATCATCAAGTGCTTGGAGGCGAGGTTTGTCAGGAGACAAGACCCAGCACTTCTTATGATCAGTAGCTCAGCTGGAGTCTTCTCAGCTTTCTCGAAACATCTCATCATTACACTGGGCAAGCTCAGAGGCTTAACACAAGTATTGGTATAGTTACTCCCCAATTAACACTACAGCATCTCATTTGTATGGTCGCTATCATATTGGTAACTGGATACCTATCCTTACAGGGTAGGGTTACCACCTGGCCAGTATATGACCAGCCTGGCCAGGTTTTTTATGAAGTTGCCAGAAAAATAATTTAATCTTCTGGGTATTTTTTTTTAACATGGGTCCAAAAATGTGCATCACTATCACAATACACTAGGTTTCTAATATTAAAAGTTCTGTGTCCAACTAAAGATGCTGCAGTGTTTCCCCTTCTACAGTTTGAGTAAGAAAATGATGTTACGAGTCTAATCTGTGTTCTCTCTCTAGATACCATAAGTGGCTGTGGGGAGGTGGGGGTTGCAGAGTTGCCTTGTGGTTGGGGTAGCGGTGGGCTTGCCTTGTGGGAGGGAGGACTTTTTTTTGTATTTTAAAGGTGGTAACCCTATTACAAGCAGAAGCCCTGTATGGGTGTGTGAAGGACACAAAGACATATCACATTTTAAAGGGACACAGTCAATTTGGTGACTTGATTACATTGTGTAAGTAAGTACCTTCACAGGGCAAAAACATTGGGAACAAATGGACTCTTTAATCTATCAGAGAAATGCCTAACAAGAACTAATGGCTGGAAGCTAAAACCAGAGTAATTCAAATTAGAAATAAAGCACACATATTAAACAGTGAAAGTGATTAACCATTGCAACAGGCTTCACAGAAACGTGGTGGATTCTCCATGTCGATGTCTTCAAGTGATGACTGGATGCCTTTCTCAAAGATATGCTTTATTCATACCTGTGTTTTAGTTATTAGGCTCAATACCGAGGTAACTGGGTGAAATTCTATGGCCTGTGTTAAGAGGTCAGACTACTGATCTAATGGTCCTTTAAAGTCTATGAATCTACTAAATCAAGTGGATGTTTTAGGAGTTATAAGTAGTTTCAGATAGAGTGCCTGTCCCTGCATTCCTCTACCAATTTTTGTGGCTTTACAACTACATTCTCCTATTTTTTAAAAATGTTTGTCTCTTCTCTGTTTCTGCTGGAAGGGACCCAAACCAGCAGGAGAAAATAACTGACTGACCACAAAGGGGAAAAAATGAAAATGACTATTCACAAAGTGCTGTAAAATGCTATGTACATGGTAAACAAGCAGGAGAAAATATTTCCCCCTCTAACAGTATTGCAAGCCCCAAACATTCAGAAATCATGTGTGAGGCCCCACCGAAACAATCACAAGATTAGCTTGAAAATTACAAGATCTTTAAACATAAGAATTTGAGGGTCTTTTCATTTTTCTTCTAGTTTTTGGGTGTTTAGTGGGTCACTTTCCAGCTTTTCTGCGTAAGCAGGAAGACTAAAAGCTTATTTTAAAAACAAAAGAAAGAAAGATTGTGAGATTCTCATGTAATGACATGACTCCAGGAGCTAGGGCTTTAAGCAGAACATCAAATACTGAGAGATTCAGGGTAAATCACAGGAGCTGGTGATGCTGCTTTTATCTTTCTCAGTTTTAGAGATCATAGATGTTGCTTGTAACAATAGTAGATGAAAATGTTAAGAAAGAAGAGGGGCTTAAGTAGATGTAGTTGAATCCCTTACTGCCTATATTTTGGCTACATTTTTGGGGCTGTTTTATGGTCGTTTTGTAATTTCAAGGCAATAAGAAGTGATCTATGGGATATTTTCTCCAGCAAACTAGGATTCATGGGGAAATCAAGGTAATTATTCAACAGCAACAGTTAAAGATGCAGTTTGTGTGCTGGGGGGTTGTGGCTATTTGTTAACAGTGAGTCTTGTGTATTAAACTGACCACTGGAATCAGGGATAGAAAGGAATTCCCTCCCACAGAATACTGGATAGGACATCAGTGCCCTGTGGTGGCTGCTGAGATGTCCAATAAATCATAGGTGTCCCCTTGATGTCCCATGACAACTTCTGTGGAGCCTCCCAACTGGATTGTACGCTGCAGTACAGTGCAGTAAAGTGCCTGACTCTGCATGGGTCTTTGAAGTCTGCTGCAGTTTCCACGGTATGCATCCGATGAAGTGAGCTGTAGCTCACGAAAGCTTATGCTCAAATAAATTGGTTAGTCTCTAAGGTGCCACAAGTACTCCTTTTCTTTTTGCGAATACAGACTAACACGGCTGTTCCTCTGAAACCTGATCTCAAAGAGTTATTCTCTTCAATTAGCAGCTATGAATGGTGTAAAAAATGCTCTGGAAGTAATTCATTTGTCTCCAGCAAAAACATGGCCATCAAGGACTTTATAGTGCTCACTATAATGAGCACTATGGCCACACAGAACTTCAACAGAGATTCTCCAAAAGTACAGGCGCCCTACCATGTGAGTTAAAGAAGAATCTTCATTAGGTATTAGCAGTACATGGTCTGTGACGTGCAGATGAGAAGTCCTGATTCCATCTCAAATACCGACCGGTTCATCACACTATTTTCTCGGAACTACCACTCATCATCAAATGTGTGTGTGTGTGGGGGGGGGGGGGGGGTTGTTTTATATTTTTAAAACATTTAAGTGATTTTCTAACCAAAAAATAAAAATTGTTTCCCAGGGTAATGCCAGCTTTGCCACTGACACATTGTGTGAGCTGGGACAAGTCTATTCACCTCTCTATGCCTCTATGCTATGTATTAAAAAAAGGCTAATGATACTGACTTACATCACAGAGGGACATTGAGGATTAATTCTCAATGGCTATAAGTGCTTTGAAATCCTCAGACAAACTGCGAGAGATCGGCAAAATGTTGTCAAAATTACCCTCCTGCCCTGCCCTCTGACATAAATTTGACTCTCTGAGCAAAAGAAAAATAACATCTTCTTCGCTTCTGTAGCAGCCCTTGGATTGTTAGATGATTTTAACCTTCAAGATTCTTTTAACATTACCGTACAGGAAAAGAGATAGGGCAGGGGGAGATAACTACACTCAAATTTACCTGGATTCATTTTTCAAACTTTTCTTTTCCCTTTTAATAGCCATTTTATACCCACAGCACTGACCCTTATTAACCATCGTTGCCAGACCTTGCACCATTGTTTAAAAGTCTCTCTTTCCTACTGCCTTCTGTGACTGCAGCCGCCTGCCAGTCTGTGTGTAGGTAGGACATGGTGCATAAGAAGAAACAAACAGCAACGACAGGACAAAAGCTCCCCACCCCCACCCCGATAGGAGAAGATTGATGGTGGCAAATGGAGAAGTGTCACAAAGCCAGCCTCACGCTTGCCAAAACCCAAGGCCACATTTGTCATCCGTGGCGATTTCTCCCTGGTGCAGGCTCCTTGTCAAAGGGACCAGCTTGAGCGTTCAGCTGGTGAGGAGACGTAGGGGTGAAGAAGTGAAGATATCATTCTTCATTACTCACTCCAGAAAAGGGGAAGGGGAAATAAAAGAGCCGAGCATGGCACAGTCTTGATTAATTACCAGTCTTGGCAGTGACAGTGAATGCAAAAGGAGGACAGTCAATTTCATAGCTATCCACACACACAGTGAACGTACCTTCAGCGAGAACATCAGCTAAATGAGGCAGACACTTCACATCCGTATCCCAAAAGTCTGGAAGCTAAGAACAAAGAACACCACAGCTCTCTGCTCCCCGCACTTCCTACCTCTGCACAATTAGACTGCAGTTCAAACCACCTTGACATGCAAATCTTAGGGACTTAGGGCTGGGAGATTTGGCCTTCAAACTGCAGCATGTTGCTCAGGGAGTTTCCAGTGGCAAATTGGGTACACAGTTTGAAAAAAGGGGTTTGTTTGTGGAAACCAGAGTTTGACCCAAGCTGGATCTGAACACTCCCGAAGTCTGGAGGTGGTCTGGCCTTGAGGTTTTGATTCTGGCCCATCTTTACTGTAAAAGCTGACAAAAGACTTTGTCTGGACTGGGAAAATGACCTCCTTCCGCCCCAACCCCCCTTGTTGTTTTAAACAATGCAGAGTGTGGTTATGTTAAGAAAGCAACTCGGTTAAAATGGCATTGTGGGCCTCCTATCAAGTCTGCTTAGTGTAGAAAATAATTGTCTTTTCCCCAATGTACTTTATTAATAGTTCCCATATAGTTAAACAGATCCAGCGTATGGGCTGTATGAACTTGTTTTCTCTCTCACATTTGCACCTGTTTTCATAGTCCCAGCTCTGTAGCATGTAGCTGGTGATGCGAACCTGTGAAGATTTATCCACCAAAATCAATCATCTCCGAAATCATCCAAATCCACACTCAAGCCAAGGAGATGAATTTTGTTTCCAAACATCTAAGGGGCTGATTTTTTAACTCCTCGTGGGAGTTAGATGCTTAAAAAACTTTAAAAATCTATCCTTCAATGTCTTTCCCTTCTCCACTCCTTGAGGATACCCACATTACATCCCCTCCATCTGATGCCCCAAGGTGCATCCACCATCCTTCTGGCCTGCCAGCAAAGCCTATCAACTCCTTTCCTTAGTCAATCGGAGCAGTCAGTCACTGTGAGCTTCATCCTCTCACATAGGCTAGCTCATTTCACTCACAGGAATCCCAGCTCCAGAGGAAGAGCATGGGAACAAGTTCCCTAACCCTAAGATGGCCAAAAGGGTCTGGTAAAATAACAACAAATCCATGACAGCCTCAAACCTCCAGGTTGACATTCCACTGCACATTGTGGCTATTTGGAACTTTATGACAGCAACAGGAATGGGACTGAAATCGTAAGCTCTTTGGGATCTGGACTGTATTATGTTGTGTGTGTGTATAACACCCAGCACCACAAGGCACAGATTCTGGCTGGGGCTTCTAGTTGTGACTGCAATACAAAGGGCAAGTAAATAATGACCAGAAACATTGTCGCCTCACACTTGAGCCAATGGACAATCTCTATTTGAGAATCAGAGCTACGACCCACAGTTGAGAAGTTCTGACTCCAGCCAACAGAGGGCAGTTGCAAGCACACAATACATTATAAACAAGAAGGATTCCCTGAATCTTAACCCAAAACTTAAACTGAACCTTTCTGATGGTTGAAAAAACATTGGTTAGCTTCCCCCTTCCCCACTCCACAATTTCCATGTTCGTAGTTAGTGCTATAGTCTCACGTGGAATTGGGAATGAAAATGCCAAAAAGAAAAAAAGAAAGATTGCTCCCACCGCCCAAATGAAAGCCAGAAGTAATCAAAATGTCATTGAGAACCTACAGTATGATCCCTATGCAGAGCAGTAGTAGCACTCAGTTTGTAGTGGCTGTCTGCTTTCTTCTTTCACCTCCTAAAAATCCAGACAGCACTGGTTGCAAGTGAAATGAATCCGTGGGCCTCAGCTCACTGCAAAAGCAACACCATAGCCCATCTCATCCAGTGTGTGTTCCAAGCTCATCCGGCTCCGTTTAGGCCAGTTAAAGGTATGGATCAAACGCTTAAAGTCATTAACTGCCGCCTAGCAGTCGAATCGATGCTGCCAAAAATCCTGGGCTGCCCCTCCCGAATGCCCTTATGTCAGTGGTGTCCCTGATTAACTTGTTTTTAATGACTTCAAGCATTTGATCTATTCACTTCACCAACCTAAATGGAGGGAAATAAACATCTCTTGACACACACACTGTACAATATTTACATGGGCTCACAAAGATAGAGAAGAAAGGCGATATGGATACTAGGACAGCAGCTGTAGATCACAGTCACGTTCATCAGTGGCTCTCACAGTTCAATTAATAGAGACTAAATTCCACCTAGTGCAGAATATCAGAGTTGACATCTGAGTCAGACCAATGGTCCATCTAGGATCTAGCCCAGTATCCCGTCTCCGACAGTGGGCAGTGACAGCTTCAGGGAGAATGTACAGAACAGGACAATTTTGGAGTGATCCAGCTGTCTTCTGGCAGTCAGAGGTTTACGGTCACCCCAAGCATGGGGTTGCATCCCACCGATCTTGGCTAATAGCCATTGATGGACCTATCCTCCAGGAACTTTATCTAGTTCTTTTCTGAACCCAGTTATACTTTTGACCATCACAACAACCCATGGCAATGAGTTTCACAGGTTAATTTAGCATTGTGTGAAAAAGTACTTCCTTTAGTTTGTATTAAACCTGCTGCCTATTAATTGCAACAGGTGAACCGTGGTTTTTGTTTTCTGAGACAAGGTAAATAACACTTCTTTATTCACTTTCTCCATCCCATTCAAGATTTTATAGAACTCTATCATATTCCCCGTCTCAATTGTCTCTTTTAAGGCTGTCCCACACCTTTTTAGTCTCTCCTCGTACGGAAACCATTCCTTACCCTTAATCATCTTTGTTGCCCTTCTCTGAATCTTTTCCCATGCCACTATATTCTTTTCAAGATGGGGCTCTCAGAAATGGATACAGTAGTCAAAGTGTGGGTGCTCCATGGATTTACATAGCGGTATTATAATATTTTCTGTCTGAGTTTGTACCCCTTTCCTAATAGCCCCTAACATTGTGTTAGGCTTTTTGACTGCTGCTGCGCATCAAACTGAAGTTTTCAAAGAACTATCCAGGGTGACTCCAAGATCTCTTTCTTGAATGGCAACAGCTAAGACAGGTGACGAAGATCATTAGAAAGCCTATGATACTCTTGCAGATGACAAAGAGCCAGGCAGAGGGTTGACAAGCATCCCAATGTATCTGAATGCACCCTAATGTCACAGGAGCACTCAAGTGTGCTGCAAACTCACTTTGATGGCTACAAAAAGGGCCCTGAACCTTGTTCTTTTAGGGTATTTCAAAGCCATCATATTTTAATGCATCACACAACATTGTACTGGTACAGCATGAAATTGGGGGAAAGAGGGGTGTGACAGGGTCACATGCCATTGTGATGCTATGACAACATGATGTTGCATGGTGATGCCATGGTACCACGTGATGAATCAGTGTCATGGCATCACAACACAACACAACACATCATGGTATAAGAATAAGTGGGGTTGTCCCATTGGCCACGTTTTAAGAGGCAGCCTCAGGAGTGAAGCTCAAAAGGTCTAATCCCATCAGAAATTGTTCAATCTGTGCTGTGCATGTGTTCGCTCTCTTCCTTTATTATATTACACTACATATAATAGCCGCTTGATCACATCGAGGTGGCAATTATAGCATTGAAAAGAGGGTGGAGTGTGTCCTGATAACCTGGCTAGCCAAGCTTCCTGTGTACCTGCTACAAACCCATCTTTGGATTCTGATGTTCATGGGCCAAAAGCCCACTGGAAATGCATTCAGCCTAGGAGATGGCACTCACACTCTGACTGCCTTCATGATGAATACTCTACCAGTTTACCATTAGCTCCTAGAACTGGAATCCCATAGGAACTCTCTTAGCAACTGGATACTATGGGAGTTTAGGTTGGACTGTTGATTTGATAGAGATCAGCTTAGAGTTCCTCCGGGGTCCATGAGATAGCACACACTGGATATGGGGTTCTGCCACCCTTTACAGGATGCAGTGGGGGCTCCCTTCTGCACAACTGAGCTTAGGAGAGGGCAGGGGGAGGCATGGCTCTGCCGTTATGTTGCTTTTCCCTGCACCCTTTGGGGCACTGGTGGCACTAGCATAGCTCAGGGACTTCACTCCTCAGCCTGACTGTGGCTGGCCCCTGCCTAAGTCTGGCTCCTTTTTCCCGCTCTCCTCTTCCTTGCACAGGGCCAGTCACAACCCAACCCGTAGACAACAGGACATTTCCTGTTCCTTGGGGCCCAGAGGGGCTAGAGCAGAGTTTGGCAGTTTCTTATCTCTGGGAGTGCTAGGGCTTTGCTGTCAGAGCAGCACGCAGGGATTTATTCTAATTTATTACCATCTGTAACTCAGCCAGAACTTCTGCTCAGCCTCCGACACTGTCAGCTTCATTTCCTTCCAGCATTCCTCCCCCCAACCCCCATCTCCCCTCCCAAAGACAGTAGCAATGATACAGGAAAGACAGAGAGGTCGAGCAGAGCCCACATTGTCTGCTCCCAACAACAGGTCTCCATAATAGCGTCAGGGAGTGGAACTATCATCTGGTAATCACCGCCCAGGGAGATCAGCTTGCATGACATGGCTCATATCCTTGGAATGTGATTTTCAGCCAACAACCAGATTCTCTTTCAGATTCTCTTCCTTTTGCGGCTTTTCTCTCTCCCTCTCCATAGGACAAGGGAGTCTTTTTCTTCTATTATTAAAGTGGAGTGTTCCCCTCCCCCCGCCCAGTTCTCTCTGAAAAATAGCCGCAACTAAATAAAGAAAAAAACACCCCAAAATGAATGCTAGCTCAAAGCCTGGCTACGGGAAATGTTTAGAGAAGCATCTGTCATCAAGTGGTTAGAGTAGCAAACAGGCTGAGGACTTCTAGGTTTTATGCCCAGCTCTGCCACAGTCTTGCGGTATGATCTCTCTCTATGGTTAACAGTCTTACTGGAGTCAGTTTGCAGTCTGTCTTTCTCTAGGTGTTGGAATATGACTCTAGAGTCTCTTCTCTTCCGACCCCCCATATTTTCTCTCTCTCAATTTTTATAAACTATGGGCCTATAAACTAGATCATTGTACCCATTTTGCAGATAAATAAACTGAGGGATAGAGGAGTTAAGCGATATGTCCCCCAGGATGACAATGTGAGACCATAGCAGAGCTGAGAACCCAGGAATCCTGACTACCAATCCATACTTTAACAGTTATACTGCATTCCCACACAGAGAGAGACAATGCCTTTTCCCTTAAGTATGGCAAGTGTGACCTACGGGCTTGAGCACTGGGCTAGTAGGTAGTAGACCTGATTCTATTCCCAACTATGCTCCTAACACACAGTGAGATATGGGGAAAGGCACTTCACAGCTCTACACCTCTGTTTCTATATCTGTAAAATGGGGATGGTCATACTGACCCCCATTTGTGAAATGCTTGGAGATCTGCAGTGGAGGAGTGCTAGACAAGTGCTATTTATTATTAAAAATATGATCCGATCCTATATCCTTCACAGACCCCAGCAGCACCTCAGCAACAAGCAGCCCAACCTTGTTAATAATACACATCCCAATGGCAGTAGCATGTTTAGCGCCATATAAATCAGACTCGGCAGTTAGATGAGTTTCGAGAGTTATCATGTCTCGAGAGGAATGACCAAGTGCTGACAGCTCACCGAGACTTCCTCTGCACAGATGTTAAGAGGCTTTCCACAAACCCTTCAGCTCCCACAAGATGGAAAAGCAAGAGATAAAAGAGGTTTTTGCAAACTTTCCTCCTCCATTTTTTCAACTTTCTTTGCTGCTCCCCCTCCTCCAGCTGCCTCTCTCTCTCTCTCTCTTTTTCATTACGAATTATTTAATTACTGGACTGTAGCCCAAAACTCTGAAGATTTCACATCTTGTTTGGTCTAATTACATTGGCTGGCCTGACAAAATGGTTTCATCAATGGGATTGCATTGCAGGAGCTCTGGCTAATCAATTCTTTGACACTTAATTAAGAACTCTGCTGGTCTTTGAGGATTCCAGGCGGGAGGAGCAGGAGGCAGACAGTGAAATGTCTAGAAATGGAAAGTGGCGCCCAGGCTGTTAAAACTCTTGGCACAAATGGACTCCCATTTCCCTCATTGTCCCTGCTCTTCATACAGCTTTAATGTTACCTCACGCTCTGTGTATCATCTCTCTCTACCCACTAGTGCCACTTTTTTTTATTAGTTACTTTAATCTCGGCCCTGCCTCCGGTAATGGCTTCAAAAACCCTCTAGGGTCTTAGATCTACTTTCAGACAATGTTTCCAATGCAGGCCACAGTAGACAGGCCTGCAGCCATAACACTTCAAGTTGTGAGTGCGTCAGATTTTATAAGCTAGTCAGGGCTGGTACTTGGATCGGAAACCTCCAAGGGAAAACTCAGGCCTGCCACAGGAAGTAGTACTGGGACTCAGCTGCGGGTGCTAAACCCGCTGAGTCAGTACTGATCCTAATGCCCAGTGTAGGGCTCAGGACTGGTGCACTGCGGGGAGCAGGATGACCCTAGTCAATTGTCCTCTGCATATCACTACTGACCCCCAGGGGCGGCAGGTCTGTAGAAATGTTGGTGGTGCCCAGAACGCCCAGAGCCCACCCCGCCCCCTCCAAATTCCGCCCCCACCTGCCTAAGGCTCAGGGAGGGAGTTTGGGTGGAGGGAGGAGGTCTGGGGTGCAGGCCCTGAGCTGGGGCAGGGAATTGGGGTCCAGGCTCTGGGAGGGTGTTTGGGTGAGGGAGGGGGTCTGGGGTGCAGGCTCTGGGAGGGAGTTTGGGGACAGGAGGTGGCTGTGGGAAGGGGTTGGGGTCCAGGCTCTGGGACAGAATTTGGGTGCTGGGTGCAGGGTGCAGGCTCCGGGCTGGTGCAGGATGTGGGAGGGGTGCAGGCTCTGGGATTGAGTTTGGGTGCAGGCTCTGGGCTGGGGGCAGGGGTGCAGGCTCTGGGAGGGAGTTTGGGGACGGGAGACAGTGCAGAGGGAAGGGGTGCAGGCTCTGGAATGGAGATTGTGTGTAGGCCTAAAGGGGTGGAGGTGTAGGAGGGGGTGAGGGGTGCAGGCTCTGAGAGGGAGGTTGGGTGCAGGCTCTGGGAGGGAATGTAGAGGGCTGGGGTGCAGGCTCTGGGAGGGAGTTTGGGGGCAGTCGGGGGTGTGTGGGAAGGGGGTGGGGGTGCAGGCTCTAGAAAGGAGTTTGGGTGCTGGGTGCAGGTTCTGGGCTGGGGGTGCAGGAAAGGAGAAGGAGTGCAGGAGGAAGGGTTGAGGGGTGCAGGCTCTGGGAGGGAGTTTGGTGGCAGGAGGGGGTGGGGGTGCAGGCTCTGGGATGGAGTTCATAGATTCATAGAATATCAGGATTGGAAGGGACCTCAGGAGGTCATCTAGTCCAACCCCCTACTCAAAGCAGGACCAATCCCCAATTTTTGCCCCAGATCCCTAAATGGCCCCCTCAAGGATTAAACTCACAACCCTGGGTTTAGCAGACCAATGCTCAAACCACTGAGCTATCCCTCCCCCCCTTGGGTTTGGGTGCTCGGTGCAGTCTCTGGGCTGGGGCAGGGGTACAGGAGGGGGTGAGGAGTGCAGGGGCAGGAGGGGATGTGTAGGAAGGGGGAGGGGGTAGGGAGGTGCGGTGCTTACCTAAGGCTCCTAGGTAGGGCAGGCCGGGGGGCCTCCACGTGCTGCTACCCCCAGGCACTTCCACTGCAGCTTCCTATTAGCCCAAGGGGCACTCGGGGTGGGAGCAGCGCAGGTGGACATGGACCCGACTCACCCCGCCCCGGGGCTGCAGGGAGGGGCCAGCAGCCACATGGAACGAGCAGGGAGGAAGCCACTCAGCTCCACTGCGCTGCCAGTGGTGTGTGGGGGCCCCGGGCTGTTTTAAATGGCCCAGGGGATGCGCGGGGGGCGGAAAGCGGGCCCGAGGGAGAGACTCGGCCTCAAACATTGCTGGAGCCTGGCCCCAGGCCAGGAATATTCCTAGTCCCTTAGCACCACGGGCCCATAGAACTCACCGCCCATGTTGATCCCATGGTCAGCATGGTGCTAGGTGGAGGTGCAGGCTTTCAAGCGTGTTGTGAAATTGAGGTTTTGTCATTAAAAATCCCACGGCACTTTTTGCAAGAGTAGAGGTGTGAACCCTAAAATCACAACTAAATTCCAATATGAATAACTCCCCCCTCCCACCCAGTGTCAACTGGATATGATATTCTGGGCAGAAAAAGATAACTGAGTGATTAGGGTCCTAGCCCAGGACACTGGAGACTGGAATTCAATATTCTGCTCTGAGACCTTGGGCAAGTTATTCAGGGCTAGATTTTTAAAGTGCCTAAAGATGCAGATAGGCAGCTAATGGGATTTTCAAAAGCACCTAGGCATCTAACTCCCATTGGAAACTATGGCAGTTAGTTACTTAAGCACTTCTCTGCTTCTTTAGGTGCCCAAGTACAATTAAAAAGCTGGCCCTTAGCCTCTCTGTGCCTCATTTCCCCATTTGTAAAATGGGAATAATAGCGCTTCTCTACAGAGAATCACAGAACCATAGGGTTCGAAGGGACCACAAGGGTCACCTAGTCTGACCCCCTGCCAAGATGCAGGATGTGTTGTGTCTAAACCAACCAAGAAAGATGGCTATCCAGCATCCTTTTGAAAACCTCCAGAGAAGAAGCTTCCACAATCTCCCTAGGCAGTCTGTTCCATTGCCCTATTGTTCCTATACTTAGGAAGTTTTTCCTGAGATTTAATCTAAATCTGCTATGCTGTAGTTTAAATCCACATTCAAATTTCCTGTGGTGGGAAGAAACACCTCAACAGCCCAATACTGTAGCATTTAATTTCAGAAAGGGGAACTATGCAAAAATGAGGAGGTTAGTTAAACAGAAATTAAAAGGTACAGTGACTACAGTAAAAAGAAAAGGAGTACTTGTGGCACCTTAGAGACTAACCACTTTATTTGAGCATAAGCTTTCGTGAGCGACAGCTCACTTCATCAGATGCATGTAGTGGAAAATACAGTGGGGAGATTTTATACACACAGAGAACATGAAACAATGGGTGTTACCATACACACTATAACAAGATTGGTCAGGTAAGGTGAGCTATTACCAGCAGGAGAGCGGGGTCGGGGTATGGGAGGAACCTTTTATAGTGATTATCAAAGTTGGCCATTTCCAGCAGTTGACAAGAATGTCTGAGGAACAGTGAGGGTAGGGAGGAATAAACATGGGGAAATAGTTTTATTTGTGTAATGACCCATCCACTCCCAGTCTTTATTCAAGCCTAAGTTAATTGTATCCAGTTTGCAAATTAACTCCAATTCAGCAGTCTCTCATTGGAGTCTGTTTCTGAAGTTTTTTTGTTGAAGAATTGCCACTTTTAGGTCTGTAATCGAGTGACCAAAGAGATTGAAGTGTTCTCCGACTGGTTTTTGAATGTTATAATTCTTGATGTCTGATTTGTGTCCATTTATTCTTTTACATAGAGACTGTCTAATTTGGCCAATGTACATAGCAGAGGGGCATTGCTGGCACTTGATGGCATATATCACATTGGTAGATGTGCAGGTGAACGAGCCTCTGATAGCGTGGCTGATGTGAGTAGGCCCTATGATTGACAGATTGACAGAGCCAGAAGAGTACCCAGAAGTTCAGGCCCAACAAAGAAAATAACAGAACGCCACTAGCCATCACCTTCAGCCCCCAACTAAAACCTCTCCAATGCATCATCAAGGATCTACAACCTATCCTGAAGGACGACCCATCACTCTCACAAATCTTGGGAGACAGGCCAGTCTTTGCTTACAGACAGCCCCCAACCTGAAGGAAATACTCACCAGCAACCACACACCACACAACAAAAACACTAACCCAGGAACCTATCCTTGCAACAAAGCCCGTTGCCAACTGTCTCCACATATCTATTCAGGGGACACAATCGTAGGGCCTAATAACATCAGCCACACTATCAGAGGCTCATTCACCTGCACATCTACCAATGTGATATATGCCATCATGTGCCAGCAATGCCCCTCTACCATGTACATTGGCCAAACTGGTAACACCCATTGTTTCATATTCTCTGTGTGTATAAAATCTCCCCACTGTATTTTCCACTACAGGCATCCGATGAAGTGAGCCATAGCTCACTGAAAGCTTATGCTCAGATTAGTTAGTCTCTAAGGTGCCACAAGTACTCCTTTTCTTTTTGCGGATACAGATTAACATGGCTGCTACTCTCAAAACAGTGACTACAGTGAAATCCCTGCAAGCTCCATGGACAATTTTCAAAGACACCATCATAAAGGTTCAACTTAAACATATACCCCAAATTAAAAAACACACTAAAAGAACTAAAAAAGAGACACTGTGCCTTAACAACCATGTAAAAGAAGCAGTGAGAGAAAACAAGGCATCTTTTAAAAAGTGGACATCAAATCTTAGTGAGGTAAATAGAAATGAGCATAAACACTGCCAAATTAAACGTAAAAATGTAATAAGAAAAGCCAAAAAGGAGTTTGAAGAACAGTTAGCCAAAAACTCAAAAGGTAATAACAAAATGTTTTTTTTAAGTACATCAGAAGCAGGAAGCCTGCTAAACATCCAGTGGGGACCCTGGCCGATCGAGATACAAAAGGAGCACTTAAAGACTATAAAGTCATCGCAGAGAAACTAAATGAATTCTTTGCTTCAGTCTTCACAGCTGAGGATGTTAGGGAGATTCCCTAACTTGAGCAGTCTTTTGTAGGTGACAAATCTGAGAAATTGTCACAGATTGAAGTGTCACTAGAGGCGGTTTTGGAATTAATTGAGAAACTTAACAGTAACAAGTCACCGGGACCAGATGGCATTCACCCAAGAGTTCTGAAAGAACTCAAATGTGAAATTGCTGAACAATTAACTATGGTTTGTAACCTGTCCTTTAAATCAGCTACTGTACCCAATGACTGGAAGATAGCTAATGTAATGCCAATATTTAAGAAGGGCTCTAGAGGTGATCCTGGCAATTACAGACTGGTAAGTCTAATGTCAGTACCGGGCAAATTAGTTGAAACAATAGTAAAGAATAAAATTGTCAGACACATAGAAGAACATAAATTGTTGCGCAAAAGTCAACATGGTTTCTGTAAAGGGAGATCATGTCTTACTCACCTCAGTCCCCGGAAAAATCATGGAGCAGGTCCTCAAAGAATCAATCCTGAAGCACTTGCATGAGAGGAAAGTGATCAGGAACAGTCAGCATGGATTCACCAAGGGAAGGTCATGCCTGACTAATCTAATTGCCTTCTATGATGAGATTACTGGTTCTGTGGATGAAGGGAAAGCAGTGGATGTATTGTTTCTTGACTTTAGCAAAGCTTTTGACACGGTCTCCCACAGTATTCTTGTCAGCAAGTTAAGGAAGTATGGGCTGGATGAATGCACTATAAGGTGGGTAGAAAGTTGGCTAGATTGTCGGGCTCAACGGGTAGTGATCAATGGCTCCATGTCTAGTTGGCAGCCGGTGTCAAGTGGAGTGCCCCAGGGGTCGGTCCTGGGGCCGGTTTTGTTCAATATCTTCATAAATGATCTGGAGGATGGTGTGGATTGCACTCTCAGCAAATTTGCGGATGATACTAAACTGGGAGGAGTGGTAGATACGCTGGAGGGCAGGGATAGGATACAGAGGGACCTAGACAAATTGGAGGATTGGGCCAAAAGAAATCTGATGAGGTTCAATAAGGATAAGTGCAGGGTCCTGCACTTAGGACGGAAGAACCCAATGCACAGCTACAGACTAGGGACCGAATGGCTAGGCAGCAGTTCTGCGGAAAAGGACCTAGGGGTGACAGTGGACGAGAAGCTGGATATGAGTCAGCAGTGTGTCCTTGTTGCCAAGAAGGCCAATGGCATTTTGGGATGTATAAGTAGGGGCATAGCGAGCAGATCGAGGGATGTGATCGTCCCCCTCTATTCGACATTGGTGAGGCCTCATCTGGAGTACTGTGTCCAGTTTTGGGCCCCACACTACAAGAAGGATGTGGATAAATTGGAGAGAGTCCAGCGAAGGGCAACAAAAATGATTAGGGGACTGGAACACATGACTTATGAGGAGAGGCTGAGGGAACTGGGATTGTTTAGTCTGCAGAAGAGAAGAATGAGGGGGGATTTGATAGCTGCTTTCAACTACCTGAGAGGTGGTTCCAGAGAGGATGGTTCTAGACTATTCTCAGTGGTAGAAGAGGACAGGACAAGGAGTAATGGTCTCAAGTTGCAGTGGGAGAGGTGTAGGTTGGATATTAGGAAAAACTTTTTCACTAGGAGGGTGGTGAAACACTGGAATGCGTTACCTAGGGAGGTGGTAGAATCTCCTTCCTTAGAAGTTTTTAAGGTCAGGCTTGACAAAGCCCTGGCTGGGATGATTTAATTGGGGATTGGTCCTGCTTTGAGCAGGGGGTTGGACTAGATGACCTCCTGAGGTCCCTTCCAACCCTGATATTCTATGATTCTATGATACTAATCTATTAGAGGTCTTTGAGGGGGGTCAACAAACATGTGGACAAGGGGGATCCAATGGACATAGTGTACTTAGATTTCCAGAAAGTCTTTGACAAGGTCCCTCACCAAAGGCTCTTACGTAAATTAAGTTGTCATGGGATAAGAGGGAAGATCCTTTCACGGATTGAGAACTGGTTAAAAGACAGGGAACAAAGGGTAGGAATAAATGGTAAATTTTCAGAATGGACAGGGGTAACTAGTGGTGTTCCCCAAAGGTCAGTCCTAGGACAAATCCTATTCAACTTATTCACAAATGATCTGGAGAAAGGGGTAAACAGTGAGGTGGCAAAGTTTGCAGATGATACTAAACTGCTCAAGATAGTTAAGACCAAAGCAGACTGTGAAGAACTTCAAAAAGATCTAAAAAAACTAAGTGATTGGGCAACAAAATGGCGAATGAAATTTAATATGGATAAATGTAAAGTAATGCACATTGGAAAAAATAACGCCAACTATACATACAATATGATGGGGACTAATTTAGCTACAACTAATCAGGAAAGAGATCTTGGAGTCATCATGGATAGTTCTCTGAAGATGTCCACGCAGGGTGCAGCGGCAGTCAAAAAAGCAAACGGGATGTTAGGAATCATTAAAAAAGGGATAGAGAATAAGATGGAGAATATCTTATTGCCCTTATATAAATCCAAGGTACGCCCACATCTTGAATACTGCATACAGATGTGGTCCCCTCATCTCAAAAAAGATATACTGGCATTAGAAAAGGTTCAGAAAAGGGCAACTAAAATGATTAGGGGTATGGAATGGGTCCCGTATGAGGAGAGATTAAAGAGGCTAGGACTTTTCAGCTTGGAAAAGAGGAGACTAAGGGGGGATATGACAGAGGTATATAAAATCATGAGTGGTGTGGAGAAAGTGAATAAGGAAAAGTTATTTACTTGTTCCCATTATATAAGAACTAGGGGATCACCAAATGAAATTAATGGTAGCAGGTTTAAAACAAATAAAAGGAAGTTCTTCTTCACTCAGCGCACAGTCAACCTGTGCAACTCCTTGCCTGAGAAGGTTGTGAAGGCTAGGACTATAACAGGGTTTAAAAGAGAACTGGATACATTCATGGAGGTTAAGTCCATTAATGGCTATTAGCCAGGATGGGTAAGGAATGGAGTCCCTAGCCTCTGTTTGTCAGAGGGTGGAGATGGATGGCAGGAGAGAGTTCACTTGATCATTACCTGTTAGGTTCACTCCCTCTGGGGCACCTGGCATTGGCCACTGTCGGTAGACAGGATACTGGGCTGGATGGACCTTTGGTCTGACCCAGTATGGCCATTCTTATGTTTTTATGTTCACTGCCTCTTGTCCTGCCCTCTATGGCAAGAGAGAACAACTTTTCTCCATCTTTTTTATGGCAGCATTTCAAGTATTTGAAGACTGCTATCATATCCCCCCTTTAGCCGCCTCTTTTCCAAACTAAACATACCCAGTTCCTTCAGGCTTTGCTCACCTGGTTTGCATTCCATCCCTTTGATTATCTTTGTCACTTGCCTCTGGATCCTTTGCAGTTTCTCTACATCCTTTGTATACATTGGTGACCAAAACTGGACACAGCACTCCCGCTGAGGCCTAACCAACACCAAGTACAGCGGTACTATCACCTCCCATGACTTGCATGCTGTTAATGCAACCTAAAACTGCATTTGCTTTTTTTGCAACAACATTGCATTGCTGACTCATGTTGAGGCTGTGATCTACCACAACTCCCAGATCCTTCTCAGCAGTGCTGCTGCCAAGCCAATTATCCCCCATTTTGTATTTTTGCATTTGCTTTTCCTTTCCTAAGTGTAGCACCCTACATTTGTGTTTGTTGAATTCCATTTTGTTGTGTATAGCCCAGTTCTCCAATTTATCAAGATCCCTTTGAATTTTAGCTGTATCCTCCAAAGTGTTTGCAACCACCCCTAGCTTTATGTCATCTGCAGATTTATTCAGTATGCTCTCTATTCCTACATCCAAGTCATTAATAAAGACAGCAAATAATACCAGACCCAGAACAGATCCCTGTGGAACCCCACTCGAGACCTCCTTCCAATCTGACATAATTCCACTGATAGGGACTCATTGTTTGTAGTTGTTTAACCAATTCTGTATCCACTTAATGGTAGTTCTGCTGAGCCCACAGATCTCCAGCTTACTTCTCAGAATGTCATGTGGGACTGTGTCAAAAGCCTTGCTAAAGTCCAGGTATATTATGTCCACCATATACCCCCCATCCATCAAACCAATTACCCTGTCAAAGAAGGAAATCAAGCTGGTTTGATATGATTTGTTGTTAGTAAATCCATGCTGGCTGCTAGTTATTACCATTTCATCCTCCAGGTATTTGCAAATTGAATGCTTTACACATTGCTCTAGTAGCTTCCCAGGTATCTAGGTCAGACTGACTGGTCTATAGTTCCCTGGCTCCTCCTTTTTAAAGATGGATGCTATGTTAGCCCTTCTCCAGTCTTCCGGAACCTCTCCTGTCATCCAGCAGTTTGCAATTATTATTGCCAGTGGTTCCAAGATTCCTTCAGCACCTTGGGGTGAATAGTACCAGGCTCTTCTGACTTGAATTTGTTCAAATTAGTCAGAAGCTCTCTGGTGTGTTTTTTACTTATCCTGATCTGCATCCCTTCCCCTTTATTGTTTATGGTAATGTCTCTAGTCATCCAGTCACGTTATGTTTTGTGAGAAGACTGAAGCAAAGGAGGCATTGAGCAGCTCTGCCTTCCTATCATCGTCCGTTACCAACTCACCTTCTCCATTGAGCAGCAGGCCCACGCCGTCCTTGATCTTTCTTTTTTGTCTGACATATTTGAAGAACCCCTTCTTGTTGTCTCTAACATTTGTTGCCAGCTGTAACTCATTCTTTGCATTGGCTTTCCTGATTTTATCCCAGCATGTTCACACTATTGCCATGTATACTTCCTTGGTGAGATGCCCCTCCTTCTATTTCCCATATGCATCTCTTTTGGTTTTTAGATAGCTAAAAAGCTCCTTGTGCAGCCACATTGGCCTCCTGTGGCTCTTTTTATCTTTCCTCTGCATCAGAATAGCTTGATGTTGAGCCTCTAGTATTACATCTTTTAAGAACTGCTAGCCCCCTTCGGCTCCTTTTCTTCCTAATTGATCTTTCCATGAGACCTTGCCTATTATTTCTCTGAGTCAGTTGAAATCCACCTTCCTGAAGTCCAGTGTCCTTGTTTATAGTGTTTCACTCAAGAAATAACACATGACAGATGATGTGGAGGTTGAGATTGGTAATATTGCATGTGGTTTGCCCCCTGCCTTCAGCCCGCAGTGATCATGTGAAATGTGTTACTGAGACTAAGATAACTTTTTTCCCCACTTCAGATGGCAGATTTATTAATGCTGAAATCCTTTTCTAAATATTGCTACGATATACAATTGATGGGATTTTTTTTAAAAAAGAAATGTTAAGGGAATATAGCTATTTTAAATCATCTTCCGTTACCAGCTATGTTACCAGGGTGCTGTGAGGTGCTCAGAAACTACAATAATGGGGTCATATAAGTACCTGTGATAGTTAGATACATAACCTGCCCCACTTCCTGACCTAGAGTGATGAGTGATGCCACTTCAGCAATGGGCAAAGTGATGTCTTTAGGCTATTATTTTGTATAATCGCTAGTAAAGTCTCTAAAACATTTGGGCTCAACTTAAATGAAAGGTGCTTTACAAATGTGTTAAGCAAACACATGGGGATTGCAATCTGTTGCTGTTTAACTGCACAAGAACCTCACTAAACTAATGCTGTCATTCAAGTGATTGGATCACCCCACTGATGCCCACAACTCCTCTAGCGTGACGCCTCCCATTAGCAATGCCAGATTAAGCAAGGGAGGTAAAAATCATAAAATGGCCTTGATAACCTGACAAAACTGGCACCTGTGGAAAAAGCTGTATTTTTTACAGGAGGAAGACTGACTGTGATTTCCTGTCAGTTCCCAACTTTACAATGACAAGTGCCAAGGAGACGGAAGCAGATTGCAGCCTTATGGTCCATGCTCAGAACAGAGCAGTCTACATGGGAAGGGGAAGAGACTTTGGTATCAAACAGGAAGGCTCAAGACAAGAGTGGCACAGCAGCACCCTATCAAGGCAGGTCTTTTTAAACTGGCATTAACAGCCTGGGATTTGAGGGTCATGCATCTGCAGTTGGGTCACTGTACCCCAATTGGTTATGGGAATGGCAGCGAGGGCTGGGAGAACCAGGTCAGAGGAAATAAGAACCAACTCAAGCACTCACTTAAACTTGAACCACTTTTTTTTGTTGCTGTTGTTGAGGATTCAAGAAAAGTTCAAGTTCAGGCCAGGTACTGGAATCAGAAGTAAATAAATAGAAGAAATAACAGAAGAAACAATGAACTGAGATATCCCCAGTCTGATCGGGATGACTAAGTCCCTGAGCTCTCGTAAGCCTAGTTAAACTGCAGATCCCAGAAGTGCAGATATGATTCAATAGCAGTATAAGGACAAGGATTATGATTAGACGATGCAAGGTCAATGGTTAATGCAAAGATCACAGCTAGCGAAGGATACTCCTGCACGATGCCTGCACATGCACCACAATGGTATTGACTCTGTACAGCATTATGGGATACAGTGTAAGCAAGATCTAGAGCCAAATTCTCTGCTGCTATAGCTTCCCGTGGTTCCATTGACATCAATGGAGCTGCACCACTTTAGACCACCAGAGAATTTGGTCCATGATAATGAATTTGATACTGTCATGTTTAAAATAAACCAAAAATTAATGGAAAACCACATACACTAGCTATTAAAACATGTCTGCTTTGTAATTTGCTGTAGATTGTTACATTTGATAAAAACCAGCTGACTTAGGAATCAGCTGACACAGAACAGAATGTAGCAAAGCACATGTAATGGAGTACCTATGAAAAATGGAAATTGGGAATTAATTAAGAATATAATGAGCAAGAGATTGAAAACCAACTTTCACAAAGATCTCTGTATTGGCTCCAGCCCCTCCGTACTGACTGTGTGTCAGCTTGAAAAGGGACTATCAGGAAGTTAATATTTTGCTGTAAGAAATGTGAAAATCTTTGCTATTTGTACTATTATTACTACTATTTTTTTGGCAGTGCTGGGTAAAAAAAAATAGGGAGAAAGAAGTACATTTGCTTCTTCCCAGAGAATATGATTTCAAATTTCAATTAAAATGAAATGAGCAGCACGATTATCGCTATAGAGCAGGCTCCGGGTAGCAGCAATAGGCCTCTTTCACTGCCATGGCAACCGGCCTTCATTGTCACGGCTACCTTCATGCTACATGTAATTGTCGATGTGTGAGCTTGACTGATAATACACAATCAATACGCCATAAGCAGGAAACATTTTTTTCAGTCTGGAAAAAAAAGCGAGAGGGGCAAAGAAAGAGGGAGAGAGAACAAGGGACAAGGAAAGAGAGAGAGAAAAAGGGAGGGAGCCGGAAATAGAGAATGTGTGGGAAAGTGGAGGGAGAGAGACTTAACTTTGAAATACCTTTATTTAACAACTAGCTGTGCAGTTCTATCCATTAAACATCCTAAAATGCTTTAATTGGTTGGAAAAATCCCTCCTGTAAATACAAGCAGTTAATCACCCCCACAAACACACACATTCACTTAGCATTTTCACTATATCACTGGCATCATCATCAACACAACAGGTGACCCAAGCCATTGCTAAAGGATAACTGTCATCTCACACACACAATAAACATTGATTCCAGTGACAGTGATTGCAAGAAACACCCAGCACCTTCTATCCCCTGGAGCCTGCTGAATTTTCTTCGCATGATTGTAGAACCGCTAGTTAAATTATGCCTGATCAATTACAAAACAAGCCAAAGGAGAAATGAGCTGGGCTGGGAAACTGGAGTTTACTCCTCAAACACACACTGAGCTGCAAAAGAACAATTCCTAAAGCATGAAAAAAGCAATCAGGCATTGAACAATCAAGAAAAAAGTGAAGCACTACATCAGAATGTGGGGAGGAGAAGGGAAAGACCTAGTTACCTTGTCTTCTCCCTTCCCCTCTCTCCATTCTGCTCTAAACCCACCTGTTACACTGGGGTCCTTTCAGATAAACTCCCTGTCTTTAGTGCTAGGTTTGTACAGTACCCAGCATAATGGGGCAACAACTGGAGCCCTTGGATGTTGGTGTACTATAAATAATAAAGAGAGAGAGGGAACGAAAGGGGGAAATAGGTGAGAGAAAAAAACCAGAGGAAGATGGAAGGAGAAAGAAACTGAGAGAAGGGGGCAAAGAAGATAGAGAAAGAATTGGAAAGGAAAAGCAGGTTGCTTATTTTTGTATTTGCAGGCCCAAATATGCAGCTACACTGACTCCAGTGAGAGTTCCTTATGTACAGTAACATGGTAGCCAGGCCCACAGTGTGGGACCAAGGCAAGGGGAATGGTGTTAGATGACCTCCTTGAGTTGCAACCCCAATGGCTAAAGACGTCCCAAGAGAATAGGAAGAGCAGGGCTGTGTGGCACAAACCATTAGTCTCCAGCAGAGTTCAGTAAGCAGCCCAGTGCAGTTGTCATATAAAGCCTGATCAAGACTCCCACTGTTCAGGCCAGTATGAACTCAGTGTCCCAATGCTGGGGATGCTTCACCATCCACGAACAGCACCATCAAACCTGGGATTTTCCTGAGCAAAGTGAAGTGGTCAGCACTGCTGCTGACACCAGCTGAAACAGGTAGGCAGAGAATACAAGTGCAGAAGATGAATGGATAATGGGAATGCAGGCCTGAATCCCAGGAGAGAAAATAACCATAAAAATTAGATAAATCACAGGTATAAAAGAAATTTTCAGCTGACTTGGGATGCGAATGTTCACAGAACCACTCAGCTCCATGTCCTACAGTGCTGCACACGCAGAATTATTTCTGCTCTGCCTGTGCATGCATCTCAGCTCTGGAACAGTGTCTTCTCAAAGAGGTGCATGTTGTTGGAAATGCAGGGTGTGATACTTTGAACTAAAAAATATCAGCTATGCAGTCAGGTGAATAGGGATCAAATAACAAATAAGTATAAATTTGTCTTTGGGTCAGTTGAGACAAAGCTCCCATGCTCAGTTACGTTCACTTAGACACTAAACAACATACATGCCCGATGCCAACAGTTTCCACTACAGGTATATTGTCAATAAGAATTCTAAATACAAAGCAGTCATCTATTAACATTAAAAACCAGTGCATCCCACAGCTAGCCAAGCCCCAAAAGACTCCACATTGGTATCAAAATATAAGTTACATTCCCACATGCAGAAAGCCAAAGTTAAGTATGTGAAAGCTGCCTGGAACACCATTAGCTTTTCCTTTAACTGCTGTTCTCGGAGGTGACAACAGTAAGGGAATTGGCCCTGACCACACTTTCTTTAAGGAAGGCCATGCCCACTTTCCCTGCAGAAAGCCTGAAATGAGAGCAAGCTCCGTGAACCACAATATGCCCCACCTTCCCCCCCGCAATACTCCAGGATCACACGGTAGCATCTTTCCTGGCATAAGTCACTCTTCAAAGAAGAATAGACATAACTTGCACCTTTATTTGTCAAATTCTCTCCATGCAATAGATAGGATAATTGAACCCCAGTTGTCTAACATTTATGGTATAAACCTCCGATAACAATGACTTGATTGACAGCTCCAGTTGTGGAATGTAAGCGAAAATTCTTTTTGGATAGAAACGTTTAAACTGTTAATAAGTAAAGGTAGAAACGAAACAACAAAGAACAATTCTGCAACAACTGTAACACCAGGAAACGTCCTCTCAAGGTTTCAGCAAGGTCACGTCTCACGGCACCACAACCTGAAGTGACCATAATGTTCTGTTTTTATCAGCATTGTCCTAGTTTTTCATATGATGTCCCAGTGTCTCAAGAACTTCTTTTTGGACACCTTAAATGTTCTGGTTTTTCATTTTCTCAGTCAAAACTTTTTTTTATAGCTACAACAGATTTGCTCAAGACATATTTCGGTACCCAGGAGAATTTGCTCTATATTTAAAAGGAACAAAGAGTTCAGCGTCTGGAGTGAAGAGAAAAACTGAATGAGGGCTTATCTACAAGGGCATGTTTCAAAGAGGACTAGATCAAAATGCATTAACAAATGTCCATCAGTAGGGTTCACATGGATAGTTACAGTGTGGCAGGCTAGTGCTGGGTAGATTAACATCCCAGCTTGTCACAAACTAAATGTTAGTGTAGAAAAACTCTAGGTGTACATGCTAGCAAACTGCTCTTTGGTCCCAAAGCAATGTTAACAACACTTGTGCAGTGTTTCATGATAAATTCACTCAGAACATTAAGGACCTGATTTTGTAATGAGCACCGTGCCCAGCCCCACTGAAGTTACTCAGGCTCTATGTGAGTCCAGGACCATTGCAGGATCAATGAGTGACTGTAAAATATCCCCCACTCTGAGAAATACGTACACATTACTGTGGAGTCAGAAGCTGGCAGCAGCAGCTATTTTGAATGAGTAGTTCACAACTCTAAAAAAAATTGCCAAAGTGTCCCATTCTTGCATTTTGAAAATACTGTGAATCAAAATGAATCATAGTGGGGATGGTTGAACGCAGGTGAAATCAATAATAACCAGAGGTGCTCATGTGCCATGGTGATGGGTGTGGTATGAAAACCTAGACAGACAGACAGAAATGATACAATATGAGATGACAGAACCTGAAAGGTTCAACAGTTCAGATAGAATGATCCAAACTATTTGTGAATGATCCAAACTCCTTAGGTCCAACACAAGTCACCATCTACGGCGGCTTATCTGTCATTCTTGTTTCAATCAAGACAAAGAACAAGGCACCAGAAAAGCCTGGACAATAAAAAGATCAGTCCACAGCACACAAAGGCAGTCCTCTGCCACTAATGTACCCAGCTAGTAACCACAAAGCTCTAATAAATCTCAGAGTGTATTTGAGTGCACTAGTAAAGAGCTGCTTCCCTGAAGTGATCTTACTCTCAGTCCATCACTGCTGGCATGTACAGTTTCCATCTGACAGAGACCCAGGACTAGTGCGCAAATGAGCCTGGTACACATGGGTGTACAATCCACTAATGTGCCCCACCTCCCTCATCCTTCCAGCTTATGAGTTCAGTGACTCAGAGGCAACGGAAGCAGTGATTTTAAGTCAGTGTTACAGCTCAAGCTGCTTTCAGATCGGGATAACAAGTGGTTGCAGGGGCTGTTTGATTAAATCTGCATGATGTCTTAAAGGAGAGGTTTGCAAAAAAGCAGCCCACACTGATAAATATATACAAGCCTCTGAAGGGTGTTTCAGGGACCCCAAGGAGTGCAATTAGGGGCAAGAGGATAGAACTGAACAAAGGAAAATGGAGGATGAATATGGAGAAGCATTTCTGTTTGGTGAGGAGCCTCTCAGACTTTGGAACAGTCTCCTCAACATGGTGGTAGAAGTTTCATTGCTTTAGTCATTTAAAATTAGACTGAACATATTACTGGTGATTATGACATAAGGAACAATGCTGCACTGTCCTCAGAGGTATGGACTAGATGGCTCAGGTGTATGTCAGCTAACTCCTAAGATTGTCTCACTTCATCCTGAAGAGCTTTGTAGTCTGTCTATATACATTTGCTAATCCCAGTGTTCTGGCAAAATTTCAAAATGATAGGCAAAAAACTAATGATCTTAAGTTTCCCCCAGCAGCTTCCATTGGAGATAGTATTGTAGTATTCTCTCATAAGTAAAGTGTAGTGTTGCACTGGCATGGTCCATTCCAAACGTGATGGCTGCCATACACAGAATGGGGCAGGGGTGGAATGGGAAATGTGGTGGCCATTTCAAAGTGCTCAGCAAACTACATGAATATCTATGACAGCAAATGGAGGAAGATATCACATCCAATCAAAAATGTGCAGGAGCAAGTTTTGGTAGGCAGAAAATAGGTCTCCAAATTAGTACTAGACCAAGACTGTGGATTTAACACATCTGTCATTGTGAAAAATGACATGAGACCTTTGTGGCCTCAAGGGGTCAGGACCAAGGTTTATGTCTCATGCCACACTTGTGGAGCACTACACTGAGGCACTGGAGTCCATACTGGCTCAGAGGAAAAGAGTGCCATCTACTGAGTCACCATTACCACCTCTTGTAACACGCTGGCTTTTTCTTGGAGGTCTGCCATCCAAGTACTGACTCAGGAGCTATGTGAAATCTGACAAGATCACAACACAGGGCAATCTGGCCACAGGTGACCTAGCAATTTTTCCTTCAGAAGATTCTGCCATCCCTCCTCCCAGGGCACAGTTATGTCCTGGGAATCTTCCAGACACAAAATCCCACAAGTTTCATAAACTTGAAAGTCAAAGGCAAACAACTCTGGATTCCTCCCCACACACCCCTTTTTTGTTTTTCTTGAAAACTTGACAATTTAAGATTTTAGTGGTTTGATTTCTTTTCCTTCACAGAAATGCACCCACTCTTAAAAACACACAAGATCACTTACTTTTCAAATGCAAATGTTCAAGAGAAACACATAACAGCAGGAGAATTATTCCCCTTTCCCCAATGAAACAATTTGCGTGTATATTACGCTCAAAAGTAATCCCTCAGAAACTGTAGATTAGGGTCTCAGAAAGCGAGACAGAAGAACTAGGATCTGCTAAGAAGATATTATTTTCTGATGTTCATTACAATTATTAATTTTAGGGGGTGGAGGAACATTAATATTTGAAAGAACTATCAAAGCATCTTTAAGTGCAAAGCAAAAATTAATAAATAACTATATTATTTAAATCCATTCCCACATCTCGAGAGGTTATTTATTTTCTCTGAAGGCTGATAAAAGTTCCCGATGACATGCTTTCTAATTTTAAAATTGCTCTCATTTCACACTTCTGAGAAACCTGATGTCGGGGAGTGAGTGGGCGGGTCTGTTTTAAGTGTGATTCACACATTAGATTCTCTTAGCAGCTCCTGCATATTGAGGACTGCTAACCACAGCCTATGTGGGGTCCAGCAAGGAAAGGGTCACTGGAAAGAAATTAAATTTAAAAAAAAGAATAAAGTTTCTGAACCATCTTTTGGTATGTGCCTCTACAAGGTCCTGTCTACATTACAAAATCTACCACAATAGGGAATCTGGTTACAACAGCATCATGCCAAGTATGGTTAAAATCACAGGTCCATCTTGCAGTGTGGATGGATTTGAACCAGTCTTTAGTGCGATTCAGGACCATACCTACAGCATTATTCAAGACCACACCTCAAGCCCAGTTTAGTACCATCTACCCTGGAAGATGGAGCCATACTTTAACTGTGCCTGGGGCTACAGCACTGCACTGGGTTCCCAGGCAAGACTGATTTTGTAGTGTACCTGGGGCTTAATTCTCCTCTCAGTATGTTCCTGAGATGGACTTACAGGGTGCTAAGAAAACAGTCATCTCCTCTGTACACATTTTAACATACTATATATTCCCACTGTGTGCCTGGGCTGATGGCTATTCCCCTTTCGAACTCCCAGTGAGAGAATAACAGCTCTTCTTGAAATCTTAGCTGCATCATGGTGATAGGGACTTTAGAAATATCTGAGGAGTCCAGATAGGATAGACCCAGCCAGATTCTGATATGAGCTGCACAGGTGTAAATCCAGAGGCAACCCTTTGGATTTATACCAGAATCTGGACCATTTCCCCTCTATCAGATGCCTGAGGTGGACTACAGCTTTCTCTCTCCTAAGCCAACCAACAAGGGGTTACTGGACAGCAGCATGATGCACTAGGTGCCCCTTATGGGTGCAGAGCTCCTAGCCCAGGGAGCTTGGAACTCAGATCACTGCCCTGGATGGCAGCCAGAGATGGGTGCAAGCTGACTGGTTTTGTGTCTTCCCCCTCATCAAGGCTTCTTCTTGGAACGTCAGTCTGTGAGAGGGTGGGGTGGGCACCAGCAGGTGGCAAACTTGTATTTTCCTTGTAGAGAAAAGACAAAACCCGTCATTATGTTTATAAGAGGGATTCTTGGTTAAAGTGACCTGACACAGAGAGATGTTGGGCTTCTCTCTGGCTCTCTAGGTCCCAGACTGACTAACCCAGCCTTTAATGGAATTTCATCACCCAGTCTCCCTTAAATCCTGTCGCAGTCGTGGAAGGTTGTGCAGACTGCCCTAGCAATGCATGTAACTTGGCTTTCCGAAGTTTCCAAGCACAGTTGTGGAGAAGGAGGTGGCAGGCTGGGTGGTGGGGAGGGAATGATGTATGATACAGACAAATGCACACACAACATTGTAATTAAGTGTAATTTCAGAAGCGTTTACCTGCATTTCAGTGTCTGACAACTTTTCACTTGCGACTCCTGCAAACGCCTCAGCATTACACAGACAGATCGTGTTTTTTGTTGCTTGGGATGGGAGGAGCGGAAAAGCGAGTTGCTTGCCGAATTAATTGCTGTCTCTGATCACAGCAACATGAAGAGAAATCCAGGCACTTTAACCCTTGCTTGGAAGGTTGTAAGCAATTGCACTAGAAAGATTCCTAATTGGGGGAAGGATATCCAATTATGTATGCCTGGCCTCTACATGCAAAGCCTCAGCCTGGGTCTACTGCAGGGGCGCTCTCCTCCTCCCCACTCAGAGTGTTTCAGCATAGTGCTAGATGCTTGAAAATCTGAATTTTGCTGTTTGATGGAGTGAGCATGCACAGGTACTGGAACACTGGTTTAACCTGAAGCATCCTGCAGCTATCGAAGGAGTTAGTCTAAATCTCTCTTTCCCTCTCCCCTCCGCCTAGGAGCTGCTGCCTGATTTACTGCTGCTTTACTTCCATCTAAGGAAGAGGATTGCTTGCGGGAAGGAGCATAAGGCTGGGAGCCAGGAAACCTGAGTTATTTTCCCAACTGTGGAGCAGATTTGCTGTTGGGCAAATTACTTTATTTCTTTGTGCCAATGATTTCCCCCTCTGTAAAGCAGGGATAATACTTATCCATATTTGTCAAGATCTAAGGATGAAATGCAGTATCTAAAAGTTAAGTGTTGCTCTGGGGAAATCCAGTGCTAAGGAGTTGTTACGAAAACACATTTTAATGGAAACCCATAAAGATGGCCAAATGCCTTGTGTTCCGCTGTTCTATTTTCTTTTTCTTTTTTGTCAAACTAGCAATGAAGATCCAATTCCTGAACCAAAGTGTCACTTCCCGGCATGTCAGGGAATGAGACACATCGGGTTATGACAGCCTGGATACGATCTCACATGCTATTATATAACATGACACAAAGTTTTCCAGCCCTTGTTCAGTGCTGATGTGAACCAAACGGTAAATCAGCAATTAAAAAGAAAAAAAAAAAAGGGGGGGGGGCAAAGGGATTTTTCTTCCAAAAACAGCAGGGTAATGTATTTGCCCCCCACCCCCCACAACACAGAGACTCTTTGGAAGAGGGTCCTCTGTTCTTTGCAAACAACTCTCACCTCAGATCGGACACACTCACTACACCAAACATGTCTTACAGAATTATCCATAAAGAGCTCCCTGTATCTACAGAAAGCGTGTAATTTGTCAAGGTTCATAATCACTGCTAGATGTATGTATGGGTAATACTTAAGGAATGATGTATTTATACTGAAAGTAAGCTTTATGGACTTGGAGAAATGCAAGGCTCAGTTGTTTAGCCTTGTCCAATGCTAAGACACTCAGTGGAAAACCATCAGAGGCGACCACAAATGATTGAAACCACTTCAAGATAAAAAAAAAGAACATTACAACAAGAAAGGGGTTCACCCTGTCTAGGAATAGAAACAAAAGACTGTTTCAGTATAACACAGAGAAGAGAGAGGTCCTCTGGATCCTTTTACTCAGGAGTCATCTTGAGGAGCAAGATATATTTATGAAATATTAGATCCTGGTTCCAATGAAGCCAATCAGCTTTGCAACTAACTGAACTTGTGGGGAGAAGCAACTATTAATGAGTGTACACCCTTGGTTTGTGTCTTATTATTTTGACTCGTACTATAACCATTTGTTTCCACCACTCTCTCTTGTTTCTAGTTAAATCTTTATTCTGTCTTAAATAAACCTACTTGCATTTTATTAGAAGTGTTCATGAGTGCTGTGTGGTTTATAGGATAAGGGTAGTAAGCTGGAGTACACTGCTCCCCTGGAGGCAGAGAATCTGGGATTTTTGTGAGTAATTAATGTCAGAGGCTGGATATCACAGGGGAATGATTCAAGGGGACTTGGGTGTACCTATTGTTAACCTGCACAGCCCAGAGGAGGGTGCTTGAGTGGCTAACACACTGGTGCTGCTCAGGAGCTGACATCCAGCCAGGCACAGGCAAGACTCCCTCACACTGCAAACCCTCCTTTTGAGGCCGACTTTGGTAAATATTTCCAGTACTCACCACAACAAATGACTGAGAGCACAGGGAAGAGCAAGGCATACTGTGCCCAGCTGACATGATTGGTTCCTTCAACCCACTGATGCAACTTCACCCTGATCCACTGCCTCCTGCAATTTCAGTCTTTTTCCTCCACTGACAAAAGTCAGGAACAGGGCAAAAAACTTCAGAGGAAGCAAGCTGAGACCATCTCAGCCTGATTTCACCTCTGATATGAGTAGGGTTAGATCCAGGTCTCCAGAGGTGAAAGACAATTAACCCACTGCATTCACACTAATGATTATTAATTACTTCCATTTCTTTATTCAATTTATTTCATTACCTGTGTTCACTGCATGAAACCAATTATTTTGGGAAGGGCTGGGGTGTGGGAAGGATGTGTGAGAATTAGAAGCCCAGGTACCAAATCACCTTCTCTATTGCAAGGAGAGAGGCGTCCTGCTTCATGTATGAGGTGTTTCCATCCTTAGCATCTCCATGCTCTGCAGTGTCTTTTGGGCCTGTTCCTCCTCCTTTCGTTCCTTTTCAGAGGGGCAGGGGGCAGCATATATCCGTGCTAAGCTTCCTGACATTCAGAACGTGTGAATTGCAACAGTGAAGCAACAGTGTCCTCTGGTGGCCAGTCTGCATAAAACTAGGAGGCCAGTCTTGTTACCCCCCCTCCCCCCCCCCCCCCCCCGGAGTTTACAGGTGACAAAATCATTGACAGCAAGGAGCTAATCTCTCATTTGTAGCACAAACTGCAAAGACATCCAAGTGACTCTACTGAACTTAGGAGAAACAGCAAGTAACTCGTGAGTTTCCATGTCCCCAGCTGTGAAAGACAGAGTGACCTCGTCCCGTGCTAACATCAACCACATTGGGAGGTCTCTTGGAATTTAATTGCTGATGTTATTACCCCTGCCTAGGTGAGTCCTTCTCCCCTACACTTTGTGACAAATAAACAGCCACCACATGGACACTTCATCCATTCATGCTATGTCCTCAGTGATAGATGGGATAACGCACAGTTACTTGAGCAGCGCATGGCAGAGGGGAGACAGTTCTCAATGGCAGACACGCAACACTAAGTAAGTATGGAGAGTTAGTAAAAAAGATGACAAGGAAGGGAAGAAGACAACTCAGGACAGACCAACTGAGAGATCACCTGATCTTTCACATGCAGCTTGAGCTGAGCTTTTTCCAGAGAGGAGGGGAGAAGTACAGGAAGGAGCTGAAATAGCCTGGGCACTTTTTCCACATATTCATTTTCACTGTCGCTGGCTCTGCATTTCGACCTGGAGAGAGGCTGTTCTGGCAGCATTCCCCATTCACCCAAAAGCAGATATTACCACAGATCCCCCCAGCACAGAGAGCAGAGAGCACAGCCAGCCCCCATTTTGCAGAGGGGACTGTATCTTTACACATAGAGCGGGGCCACTTTAGAACTGGGTTCACACAATGGGATGTATGCAGGGACTGTGGGGCAGTTTCTTCTGTGATCAGCTGTAAACACGATCTGAACCAGAATCACCCAATGAAACCCCAGATCTTGGGAGTTTGGACCCACAAGAATCACCCCCCGCCCCCGCATCCTGCCCTCTAGGCAGGCAAAGCTACTCAGCCAACCCAAAGAGGCCAGTATCAGTCAGTCACATCCCTTTCTCAGGCAGAACTTTCTATGTCAGGCAAAGACAAACAGTTCTCAAAGCACCAGGAATCTATCAAGGACTGTGACTTCTGCACCTTGGGGTTACTAAGCCGGCCCCAAGTTTAACCCCAAGTCTCCCTCACACAGTCTCCTTGGGTGCTTTTATGGCCCTCCCTATAGCACCAGTGTCAGCCTGAGGCAATAATCCCTTACTCCTTGGAAACAGAGCAGTGCATTGGCACCTTGTCATGACCACTGTCTTCAAGGGCTTGTCCCTACTGCAGTAGCCCCAGCCCTAAATCTGCATCTTACAAAGGGGCCCTTTGTGAACAGACATCCTCCATAAAACCTATGACAGGAACGAGCAGGGAGGGCAAAGGCAGCAGCTGCTGATGTGGCTGGTCATCTCTCATACCACAGCAAGTATTGCGCACACTCTCTGCTCCCTGTCTGGGACCGAAATGACCATTTGTAAATGATTTTTAATTGTCACATTAAAGAGAGCCAGTGCAGCAGTCGGACAACTCATGGCTTCGGAGGCCTGACACAACCATTGGGCTTGGATCAGCCGTCAGGATAATGGTGTGGGAAGATGCGGTTACACAATCAGGCACAGGCAGACAAGCATGGAGAGGGAGAGGCTGGGGTTAGCGCACATTCCCACCCCTCTCCTGGGGACTGGCTAATGTAACGCATTGGTGTTGCACCCTATTACACCATGGATTCATTTGGCCCATTGTGAGCAGTCCCCAAGAGGCTGCTCTTACTTATGCTTCACTACCCATAATGCCGTGGGGGCAGCCAGAACAGCTGGAGCACAGAGATACTCTGGCTAGGTCTCCTTTTCTATGACCACACCCCCCTGCACTGGGGAATGGGAAGGAGTGGTGCAGAGCCACCGTGCTGGCTCTGAGCCACCTACAGATTCCCTGTATGAAAGGGGAATTCCCTGCTAGCCGGTTAAGCTGCCTACCTGGCTGTGTCACACTATCGGAGCAGGGCAAAGCAGCCAGATGTGGGGGCCAGTAACTGGTTCATTAGGCGTAAGGTTAACTCCACTAGAATGCTAATACTAGCTGAATTGTGCTCACCTCTTCAGATGGTTTTGCTAAGATTTCTAGGCAGGAGAACTGGAACCAGTGCACAGCATTCAACCATACACAGCTGCTTCCCCTATATCCACAGATGGTTAAAGTGGCTAAGGGAAATATTTTCCTTCAAAACTCAGTCAAACCTTTTTGGAGGCTTGTAAACAGTTTGATTTTTTTAGTTTTAGATTTAAAATTTCTGTGGCTGTCCCTGCACTTTCTGGCTTAAGCAGGAAGAGACGACAGAGTTGATTTGGATGAAATAAGAATTGCCCCTAGAATTTACCCAAACTTTTTTGAGGCTCAAAAACAATGTGTTTGGGTTTCTGTTCTTTCTATTGCAATTTTGCTGTGTGTTCCCTGCCTCCATCCAGGGGCTGGATTGAGCCACTTGATGGCAGATCTCTGAGAAAAAAAAACAAAAATAAAAACAAAAAACCCACCACAGCCCTCCTCCAAAAACCCCCTTCAAGCTATAGCTGCTAAGAAAATCTAAACCCAAAGCAGTGCTGTTTGACTGAGTTCACAGACAGGCAGATGGAAATGATCATCTAAGAGAAGTGTGAGCTGTCCCAACTCATCTCTGTAGGATGTTAACCCTGAAGTCTACTGGTGACAAATGAAATGACAGCATTGTGAATTATTTCACCGCTGACCATTTTAGCAGAAACACCTAGCTGTTCTGGACTGTAGGCACAGCTTGGGTATAGGAGTGGGAAGACCTGTATATCTGCCCAGAGAGACTTGTCTCCTGCTGAGATCCCTGGCCCAGTTGTGCAGACCCCAGAGACTTGGCTCATTCACAAATGCCCAAACGTTTGGATTCTATTCTATTCATGTTCTTATACCATGCCTATCACCCTTGCATGTGAGCACCCTCCTAAAGTGCATTAAACAACATGGTTGGTATTTCTCATGTGTAAGTCTTTCTTTCTCCCTCCCTTTCTTTTTGAACAGGTTCTCCAAATCTTTCAAAGCAGCAATCCTGCTACAGCAATCCTGCACAGCTAGTAGTCTACTACTGGCTTCTTCCCATCCACTCGATACCTCCCAGAATCACTTCTCTTTTGGTACTATCGTTTTACAAAGGAGTGTGTGAGCGGCATTTTGCTGAGTATCCCAGCACTACCACTACAGGAATGGCTTTGATCCACCATGCTCAGCCTTGTAACTGCCCACTCTGAGACCAAAGTAAATAAATGAAATAAAAAGGAGGTAAAGGCCCTCCCAAACCAACCCTCCAAATCATGAATTATAAAAGTTTGAGGGGGATGGGACAAACAACAGGAAACAAGAGGTACCCAGCGTCAGTGGAGCTCTTGGATTCACATTTAGCTAAACATATTCTGTGGTATTAGATATTGGTATGAGGGCTGGGGTGGGGGATTTATGCTGCAAAGGGGGGTGGTGGTGGTGGAAGGAATGGCATCCCTCCCATTTGCAGTTTTCCTCAGTTCATTAAATGAAAGAAATTGATTTGGCAAAGCTAATTTTGTAATTCAAAAGCTTATCAGGGCTTTCTGTAATGAGCTGAGCAAACAGATAGTAATTCAGTGACAATATTGACACGGTGCACACCAAGGGACGTTTGTTTAGAAAATTAAATAATAAAGGAGAGAAGAGGAGGACCTATTCTGGTTCTTAGTTCATCCCATATCCCCAGTCCTCTGGTGACCAGTGATATAGCCTGAGCTCGGTCAGCAGATAGAGGAAGAAAAGACTTTTGTAGGTGACCTCACCTTGCCCCCATGTAAGGAAGGTGACTTGCATGCGGCTGGACTACACGCTGACTGAATTCATTGTGCTCTAGTTTCCCTTTGAGACTATGGCAGAATCCCTGTCCAGGACCCGAGAGAAGAGCTATGTAGAAAGACATACAAGACTAGAAATTTCACTTATATAGCTCATCTTTCATCCTCCAGATCCCAGAATGCTTCCCATAGTGTGTGACAGGCCTGAGAGTGGGGGAACAGAGACAAGAGAGGATGCGGATGGGGGAGACGGAGACACCATTCCTTCTTTGAGAAAGCTTTTCCACATGACCAGAACAACATTCACATCAACCTTCCTCTCCTCCTCCTCCTCAGAAAAACCCAAACCAAACAAAAACCCTATCCCAAGCAGAGCTTACACCCTGAAAAGGGACACAAGCCAGAAGTGGTCCACTAGGACTTCTCTGCAGTTAATCTATTCTGTGGAAGATGCTCAGATACTACAGTACAAGCAGTACTTGTCAGCAGTACAAGCCATGAGAAAGAGAGAAAGAAGCCTCGCAAGAGGGACATCGATATAATAAGGGCAGAATTAGGGAGAAGCAGCTTCCAGAGGGAGATGGAAAGAGAGATGGGGTGGTGGGAGTGATGGTGGGGAATTCAGAGAGGCTAAAAGAAGGGAGGGAGAGAGAGAGATGGAGACCTCAGGGGGCTGAGAGAAGGGGGACTCCGAATTTCACAGGGATACAGTAACCATGTTCCACTCTAAAAGTTGTTGCATTTCAGTGATTAGAATGTGCATCCAGACACATACCTGTGTGTAATGTAGAATGCAACTCCCCCTGCCACACACAACCCCCCCCCCGCCCCCCGCCGCCCCACACACACATATATATTCATGAAAACTTAAGGGTTCACTGCTAAAAGGAAAAAAAAAGACTGGAAGCTTAGTTCATACTCTCTCACACACACACTCACACACATGATAAAGGGGTGCAAACTGCACCCATCTGCACCAAGAGAGGCCCTCTGAGATTCAGCCACAACAGGGGAGGTGGTGTCTGAATCTCTTCTCTCCCCCAGGACTCCTGCCAAAGGATAGCAACTTTCATTTCTGGCCATAGCTGCAAAGGAGCCACCAGTGGAGGCTGCCTGGAATTGTGATCAAACAGTACAACTCCTGGGAGACATGGCCACACCCTGACTCACTCACTGGCTGGGATACACCTGCCAGTTCTGGGTGAGCAAGTATTGCAGGCATCTTGTGCTGCTGTGATTCCTTCCCTGTGTGAGACAGATTATGCAGTGCCAGGAACCCAGGTTTCCATCAGTGGGAGCTGAAGGACACTCAAGCCCAAGAAATGCACACCTTGCAGTGACTCAGAGAGAGCTAGGAACTGTTACAGTTTATGATGCCAGTGAGCACCTCTTGGGGTGGAAGGCAAGGTGGATTTGTGGGTTCTCACAATACACCCCCAAAAAGCATAATTATGAACCTAAATATTCAGTTTCTCACAATCTCAAACGTGAGTGCTGATCTTGTCCAGTTCAGCTAGTGGCAGATGATGAAATCACAGCCTGAGGTGGCATGAAAAATTGCTCACAACTCCCATGGAAAGTTACAGCTTTGAGCCAAGCTGACATTCCTAACAGGCCTGGAACTCCACAGCAGGAGTTAAGAGAGTTCCCTGCCTCAGCTACCCTCAGAAGTGACCTCGTTCTGATGTGGGAAGCAAGGACACTGTAAAACAGAGCCAGCTTGAGCTCTGCAGCCCCTTTGTAAGTTTGGTCACAGCTGCCCTCATTACAGCTGCCTCCTGACTGTATAGCCAGCCTACTCCTTTCCCCTGGAATGCAGCCTTGCGAGGAAGCTACAGGACAGGTTTTGTGCAGCATTTTGAGACAAAAGATCGCACAAGACAAAGACAGACAAACTGGTATTCTGGGCAGCTAGAAAAAACTGAGGTGATGTTTTGAACATCTGCTTGCCCTACATGTGAGATTTCAGTCAGTCCCTCTGATTCACATCTTCCTGGCTGCTCCTGGAAACTTCACAAAGATGGGTATGTGGTAGGGAAAGTCCACTTTAATACTTGTATACAGAGACAGAGTCCGTGAAAGTAAATCCTGAATTGCCTCTGCTTGCCACTGCCCCTCGCTAACTATCTAGAGCAGTGGTGGGGAACCTGCGGCCCACAGCCCACCAGAGTAATCCACCGTCGGACCACAACAGTTTGTTTACATTGACCATCCGCAGGCACGGCCGCCCACAGCTCCCAGTAGCCGCTTACTGAATTAGACTTAAACCAGAGGGTAAAATCCCTGCAGGTTACACTATAGGGAACAATCCTACTCTGCCCTGAGGAATGTACTAAATGGAACCTGGCTGGGCTTTTTCATCTAACTTTTATGAACTAATAACTTCAGCAAAATGTCATCTGTTTTTTCCATGGTGATTTTTACTGGTCAGTATATGGTATTGTAATGAATTGGCTAATGAGAAACAGAGTGTGTGGTTACATGCAACTGCCCTCTACTGAATGGAATCAGAACTGTTCAAGTGTGTGTCATAGGCCTTATATTTCTTTTCTAGTAACAAATAATGGAGAGTCTCCTCTAGTTCAAGTAGTAGGTGTCTGTGCTTTTAGAGCAGGAGGACCAGTTTCATCCTCACTCCAAATCTCAAGTTCTGAAGGGCCTTATAGATAGGATAATGACAACTGTGAATTCCCTCCATGACCATAGGTTTCTTCTGACACAAAGACAATCATAAACTGGACTCTACTGCACAGTAGACCTTGCTAAGGAAGCAATGACATTAACATCAGAGGAGTAAAATGAGCTGAGTGAATAGTAGAACTGCTGAAGAGCATCAGACGTCAAAGGGGGATCCACACATCTCCCACTCTAATGTCAAATTAGTAGGGGAAAAAGTGTGGGAAGGGAGGCCGTCATGGCAAACGCAGAATGCGGCGGAGGTTTTTCCCAAGGAGCTCTTACTGTCTTTGAGATGCATCAGCTCCTGCCTGAAACACGTGAAGAATCTGAGTATCAGTTTAGCTTTTACTTCTGAGGTTAAAAACACTAAATTACAGATGCCAATTTTTTTTTTCCATTCTCCTTCAGATTCCTGAAAGCCAGGGTAATTTTGTCGTGAGTCATATTAGAAAAAGAACAAATGATGTTACTGCTCCCACTTATCATGCACATATGCAGAGCAGATAGTCTCTCTGACCCTATTTGCGTCTGCTGGTTCCTGCAGTACTAAACAGTCTAAGCATTTGTGCTGTGCTCCTCAACATGGTGTTGGTTTCTTTTTGAAAAAACTCTGCCCCCATGTAACACCCATTAAAGTCAATGGGAGTGGCACATGCACAATTAATAGAAGAATTAACTAGCGTGTGGGGAAAAGATGTTGAGTGAGAGAGGTGGAAAGATTGGGCTGACTTTATCTTTGATGTAACACAGGGGACATGTTGATTATAAGCACTCTCCTAAGCTCGAGCCACAAACTACTGTCCCCGCACTGGAGATGCCCATACACCAGGACACTGATGGTAGATAGCACACATCTTCAAAAATATCCCTCCTCTTCCTTGCTGCTCTGCAGACAGCGACAAGAGCTGATGACTGTCCCTCGTCTTTCCCAAATGCTTTGATTACTAGTGACATGTAAATTATAATAATTAAGATTCTGAGTTTACACCTCACACTGAGATGAATAGGGCAGTTCTGAACAACATCATTGCATCAGTTTACACCTGATTCACTGTCTGAAGGTTTCCTTCATTGCAAGAAAGGTTATCGTTGCTGTTCAGTTATTTATTTATTTTCAACAGATGCCTAGATTCTGGAGTATAAAATGGCAGCCTCCCAAACAGTTCAGGCTTGCTGAGCCACCCCAAGTCAGTCCAATTCAACATCAGTATAAAGTCACTGAAGACAACAGAGCTATTAATTATCATTATCTGTATTATGGCAGTACCCAGAATCCCAGGTTAGAATCAGGGCCCCTTAAGCTAAGTTACATGCAAACACAGAGGTAGACATAGGTTTTGCTCTGAAGACCTTGCAGTTGAAGAGTTAGACCATGGATGGATTTGGCCTATTGCATGTAGTGGGGCAGGTGACACGTTTGGGATAGAATCAGAACAAACTAATTTTTCGCACTAAAATAGAACTAAGTTTTTCAGGTTGGAAGAAAGTTTGGTTCTAATCTTCCTGTAGTGTCATTTTTGAAGCTGCCTCTGCAATTCCTGCTTCTATTTGCAGGTAGGAGTAACAAAACACCATGGAAAAGACTGTTCTCATAATTATAATTCAGGTAAAAACTAGGAAGCCCTGGAAGTCATGCATGACAGCTTTTTCTGGTGTGATGTCCAGATGGCTGTGGTTCAGTTATGGTGAGGATTATCCTCCAAACTTCTGGATCCACATAGCTGAACTAAGCCTCCAGGGTTTTTTCTGGTACACTCCATGATTAGTTTGTAGCGGGAATCCCGTGTAGCTTGAGGTATCTGTGCACAGTTATGCATTGCAAAGAGATCAGAACCAAATCTCCAGGCTCTGATACCCCCCAGACTTTGCAAGGAGGGACAAGGAGGGGATAGAAAACATAGATCCTAATTTCACAGCTCAGTTCCATCTCTAGCATATACACCTCGGTGCATCCAAACAGGCAATTTCTCACCTGTGTGCACACTGACAGATAAAAAGGTCCTTTATATATTTGATAGATCCCATTGTAGAAACATGTTGCACTGTCCAAGCACACACTCTTTGTTGTGATTGATATAGGTTGTAAGGTCTTGAAGGCAGGAACTGAGTTTTTACTCACTGTGCAAAGCATAAGCACCAACTGTACCATATATAAATGTTAAAAAGATAAATATGATTACATTTTGTCAAGAGTAAAATTTACTGCACATTTGGCCTCCATTCTTGCTCATGAACCGACCCAGACGTCTAAGAATGGATTTGTTATTCAGAAACATCCGTCCCATAGTTCATATGAACACACTTCCGCCTACAGAATGCTTGCAAACTGCTCACTTCAATTATTCTCTATTCATGGTGTCAGAGGAACAGCCGTGTTAGTCTGTATTCGCAAAAAGAAAAGGAGTACTTGTGGCACCTTAGAGACTAACCAATTTATTTGAGCATGAGCTTTCGTGAGCCACAGCTCACTTCATCAGATATTTGAGCATGAGCTTTCGTGAGCCACAGCTCACTTCATCAGAAAACCTGGATTTGTGCTGGAAATGGCCCACCTGCTGATCACTTTAGATAAGCTATTACCAGCAGGACAGTGGGGTGGGAGGAGGTATTGTTTCATATTCTCTGTGTGTATATAAAGTCTGCTGCAGTTTCCACGGTACACATCTGATGAAGTGAGCTGTGGCTCACGAAAGCTCATGCTCAAATAAATTGGTTAGTCTCTAAGGTGCCACAAGTACTCCTTTTCTTTATTCATGGTGTGTGACTGTTGCATAGAATTGTTTCTACTCCCCAACTGGAGAAATGAAACTTTCTAAATGGGAGAATAATGGGCAACAAATACCACATCACTAACCATGACTTACCTTCTGGGATAGATTTGGGGGTGATTAATCACAGGTCCTACATCTATGAAATGTTCAGGTTTTAGGAACATTTTCACAAAGAGCTGGTGGCTGTCCAAACACTTGCGGACAAGGAAAATGTGACCTCACAGACAGCAGTAAACCAAACTCACAGCTTTCATATGAGAAAATATTTGTGAATCACCTTTTGTATTATGGGGCAAGCTCTAGTAAATGGTAAAAATATGGGGATGAGCCCTGTTGTTACGGCATTGCAAAACATAAGGTCCTTTTCCAATTAGTCATTATCATTGTTACCACCACCTTACCACCATCAGTGACATCCTCTCCACTGACCTCAAAATAATGGTGGTATACTTTCACTGTCGGAAGCTCCGCCCCAATGCCTGCAATACCTTGGTAAACAGCCTTTCACCTAAACAATGTAGCTGCCAAGGAACTGTTCAGTGTCACTTCTTGCGGTCAATGGGTCCAAAATTAGCCCTATCCAAAGTACTTTGGTATAACCTTAGACAGAAGCTGGACTTGTAGTGTTCATTTGGAAAAGATATATGTAGGGTGGCCAGATGTCCCAATTTTATCAGGACAGTCCTGATATCTGGGGCTTTGTCTTATATAGGTGCCAATTACCCCCCACCCCTATCCTGATTTTTCACCCTTGCTATCTGGTCACCCTAGATATATGAAAAGGTAAAAGTAAGGACTAACTTCATCCAAAAACTCATGGGCATAACATGGGGTGCTGATGCACACACAGTTCAAACAGCAATTAGCACTCATATATTCCACCACTGAAAAATGCGCACCAGTCTGGGTGGGCAGCTCACATACCGAATCCCTGGATGTGTAGCTTAATGCTGCAATGAGAATCAAAACTGTAACATTCAAATCAGCACCCAATCAATGATTGCCCACTCTGGAACACATACTCCCAACCAAAATTCGGAGAGACACACAGACAGCTCATGAGTACAAACAAACCCTGGCCAACTTGAATCTACCAATTCATGAGGACTTCAAATACCTTCCAAAGATGCCTGAAATCTCATAAACTTTTTTGGTATCAGGCTAAAGCTCTTAAAGTGTCCTCATTCAATCCTGAGGCACATTGGAAAGAATTCTGGGATAATGCTAATGTCCCAAACACACTCCTGATTGCCAACCCCACAAAAGACCATGCAAGCTTCAACCTACCCCAGAAACAATGGTCCTTTTTGATCTGTTTCAGAAGACTTTTTGGCAAATGATGTGATCTTTTACACCTCTGGAAGATGAGAGACAATGCACACTGTGACTATGGACACCAGTTGCAAACTGTGGTGTTAATGAGAGCCTGCTTTGATCCTTTGCCAGTGGCATCTCAAACTTACATCAAGTCACTTCCGAAGCTGTTCATGGCTCACTAATCTGAACTTGGTTATCTGAACATTGCTAATCACCTCTCTAGCTATGTGAAAGGAAGAGGAAGTTATCATCGTCAAAGCTAGGAGAGAATCCAAGCAATTCTTCCATTTCCAGGAAGACTTGATCATTTCCAAGACAGAAAGAGAACCAGCAGCCAAGGTTCTTAACACCCTTTTTTCCCCTTTCTATATTGCATCCTGCACACATGTAGGAGTTATAATATGTCCTGCACACATACAGGAATTGTTGCAGGGGGGGGGAGGGGGTTATGGATAGTTAAAGATTCTGAGCTGTGATATTAACAATCTCCCATTCTTTTTCACTCCCCCGTGAGGTATACACTGTTAAGATATCACTAGGTGACCGCATTCTACTGATATGGGTATGCTGCAGTGTCAAAATGCTTGTGTGATGATACTTGCATGGATGGAGTGGTTTTGCAATGCAATCTTTGCATCGCAACACAGCAATAACTATGTCCGGGCACAGTGATGCCATGATTTTGTCACAGGGGAATTAATATTAAAGGCCAGGATTGCACAGGAAGCAGGTTTAGATGACAGTTAGTGGAACTGAGCTAGATCCACCCGACGCCATTGTAGCCAGACACAGTAACAGAGTCTGCTTTTTCTGGATTCTCCTTTCATCTTTAGCTGGAACTTGAAGTAACAAACCCAGAAAGCCAGTACTGGAGTCAAAATCAGATGGCATCAGCCAAAATCAAGGCAAAGGAAGCCAAAAACAGCCTAAAATTTCCCCACTCTCATCCTCTATCACACAGACCTCTCTCCCATTTGTCAATGTCACACTTGCCCCCTCCCTGGTCACCAACATCCACTGATGCCTTTTAAAGCAAGGAGCTGACTGTGAGATCCTGGGTTGATGGCGACTTTGATTCAATGCTGACTTCAAAGAGAAAGTGTGAGGTATTTACACACAAGTGACACACCATCCCTTCTCCTGCTTGCTATGCCCTGATGAATAACCAAGGGAGCTTTTATTGAGATGCAGGGAATGCTGAGAGCAGTTTGTCTCTGAGTCAGATGACATTTTTATTTTATATATAAAGAAAAATGAGGTGGGAGGGACAGACAGATAGAGCAAGAGGAAGAGTTGCAGCTAAGTACCTCATCAGATCAGCTCATGCTCATGTTCCGGAAAAGCTAATCTTTACACTCCTGAATGGTAATTAAGTGGCACTTGTGTCCTTCGAGTGTCGAATAAACGTAGGTCAGCTCAAGTAAGGACCTCAGAAATCTCACAGTCTGATACCCAATTCTGTGATTCAAACCCTTGTCTCTGCCTGTAGCAAGGACAAGGAGGGTGAAGGGTTTTCAGTGCTGCTGCCTTCCTGGGGTTACATTTTGGGAGACTAGAGGGTGCTTTAGTCTAGTGCACAGTGAAGGTGAGGGGCTGATAACACTGGTCAGACCTAGTCATAATACAAGTCGATGCAAAACAGGCTTTCTTTGCACAGCTCTGCCAATGCAATTCAGTCATGCCCCGCAGCACTTCTTGCTATTCCTGTGCTGGATAGCTCGGCCAAAGCTGCCGTACCCCCTGTTATTCCAGTCTTGAAAGTCAAATAAGGTAATGCCCATCTCTAGTTCAGCATTTAACCTGGCCCCCAAATATCCAACTGAAAATAACAGAATGAGACAAATCACATCGAGGACTCCCTGGGGATCAGAAGTTGTAAATTAATAATTTGTTTAATTATTTCAGTTTACAACTCTGAACCTTTCAACACATCCTTAGCTGCAGCCTAAGAGCACTGGCACATGGTAGGGTTCCTAAGGCATGCCATGTTCCAACTCTTATTTCCAACAGACCCCCCAAAAAAGCATCCTTGGAAAACAGTTCTTTCCCAAGGATGTTTGCATGTTCCCAGGGGTGCCAGACTTCTAGCTTGTAACCACTGTCCAGGTCTCTTTAAACTTTTGCCAGCTGATAGTTCCAATAGACTCTATAATACTCTATTAGACAGGCTGGCATGCATAATACACTATTAGGCAGGTTGGCAATGGATAAATTAGTGTCAAATGCCAGGCTAGGATTGCACATCAGGAGCTGGCTGTAAGGATTGGCAGGACTTGAACACAGTCCCGCAGAGGTAGCAGGCAACTACCACCCCCACACTGCCACCCTGTGGCATCGGTAACATAGCCATTCCCTCAGACCCATAATCCTCAAAGGTTGCACACCACAGGAAGTTCTGCCTTGAGTGATCTGACTGATAGTGGTCTTAGTGATCCCCGACTGGTTTCTTGATTCTACTGACTTGGGTGTGTTGTGAAGTCCATGAAGTGTCCAAGCAACGACATGGATCCCTAGCTAGGTATCATGACTATCCTGCTTCTCTGTATTGACCTCGGCTCAGACTTGGATTCTGACCCCAGAACACCAACACTGACCCTGTTACCTGGTATTAACCCTTCACTGGACTCCTGATTCTGGCTTGACCTTCAGTTTGACTCCTGACTCCTAGCTTCTGTTTGTGGCTCCCAAGCTCCTCTTGCTAGTCCTGCCTACCTTTGCTGAGGATCCTGACACCACCAGGAAATGGGTTCATTTCTTTTTTTTGTTTCTTTATTAGCTGTAAGAAAAATATGGAGATTTTACTTCAATTTCTGCTGGGAAGGATCAACTCGAGTGGCTTTGAGGAATTGTTAAACGATTGCGCACCCTTCACATCTCTCTCTGTGGAACAGCAAAACAAAGTAAACCCGAAGTCTTGTGTCCTTTGATAACTTTATGGAGATCCAATCTTAAAAACAGAAAAAAGAAAAAGATAATTTCAGAAAAGCCGATTTTTTAAAAAAAAAAAGCAACAAGCGGGTTGCTAGGCAACAGGTTGAAGGGGAGGTCAGTTTCAAAGATTTCCAGTCTTGCTGGGGATGTGGAATGTGCAGTGACAGCTACTTTGCATATGAGATACATCAGGCCAGAGTCCCCATCAAAAGGGATTACAGGAGTTTGGGGCCTAGCTGGGATATTTGAGAGATTACTGTGGTAATCAAGATCAATCCCCTTCTCCCATCCAGACCCATATATATTCTGAGTCCCCTTGGAAAGTCTAGTGCCATAGGCATTTGGTGACAGTTCAATTATCTACAAGAAATCACAGCACAGGATGGGGTAGGGAAGAACAGGAAGATAGAAACCTAAGCCTGGGTGAAGTATCCACTTGACTATCTTCTCCCATAAGGTTTACATCCCATTTATACACTCCATCCCTTCCGTTTCCTGTGGCTCAGAACAGCTTGGTGGGAAGAGGACAAAGTCAAACAAAAGAGGACAAAGTTAAACACGTCTTATGGGAGAAAAAAATTCTTCATCTGAATAATGAACAGTCCAAACCTTAAGACAGGGGAGGGCAATCTTTTTGGGCCAAGGGCCACATCCGGGTGGGGAAATTGTATACAGGGCCAGGACAGGGATGCAGGGGGGAGTGCGGAGTGTGGGAGGGGGTGTGGTGTGCAGGAATGGGCTCAGGGCAAGGGATTGGAGCAGAGGAGGGGTGCAGGGTGTATGACGGGTCTCAGGGAAGAGGGTTGGGGTGCAGGAGGGATGCGGGGTTCAGGAGGGGGCTCAGGGCAGGGGGCTGGGCTGCAGGAGGGAGCTCAGGGCAGGGGGTTGGAGTGTAGGAGGGGTGTGACAGGGGCTCAGGCCAGGGAGTTGGGGTGCAGGGTGCAGCAGGGGGCTCAGGGCAGGGGGTTGGAGTGCAGGAGGGATGCGAGGTGCAGGCAGGGGGCTCGGGGCAGGGAGTTGGGGGGCGGGTTGCAGGAGGGGTTTGGCTCTGGCCCAGCACCGCTTACCTAAAGCGGCTCTGGGATGGCAGCGGCCCGCACCGGGGCCAGGGCAGGCTCCCTGCCTGCCTGCCCTGGCCCCATGCCATGCCACTCTGGGAAGCAGCCGGAACTACGTCCCTGCGCAGCCCTTGGGGGAGTGGGGGCACAGGGCTCCAAGCGCTGCCCTTGCCACGCCTCCAGGTACCTCCCCGAAGCTCCCATTGGCCATGGTCCCTGTTCCCGGCCAATGGGAGCTGTGGGGGGGGGGGGGCGGTGCCTGGATGCAAGGGCAACGCACAGAGCCCTCTGCCCCTCCCCCGAGGCCCCAAAGATGTGGTGCCGGCCGCTTCTGAGAGCGGCGCAGGGCCTGCGGCACCACAGGGGGCAATCCCGCGGGCCGGATCCAAAGCCCTGAGGGGCTGGATCTGGCCTGCCCCTGCCTTAAGAGGTAAAACATGGCACCAAAGGACTGTCATTCCCAGTCATTAACAGATCTCCAGGGAAACATGCGTCTGCACATTTTAGGGGAAAGGGACTTCAATGATTTAAATCACACTGAGTCAGCGGGAATTAAAGCTACATGTGAGCATGTCAGACTAGCATGTGGACAGGGTTATTGCTGTTTAGTATATGCGCGCATGAGGCACCAGCAGGACATTAATCACTCTAAGAACGCCATGACACTCTGCCTTTCAAACTGCCAAAGCCCAGATGTACAGGGTAACGTAATGAGCACAGCAGGGCTGTCTATCACTTCAGCTCAGTGGGTGAGCAATTCCTGATCATGCCAGGTCTGAACTGGATGGAGCATGGGAATCTAGAATGAGGGGCACTTCTGGCACCTCTGACAGAGCCCTGGCCAAGGCTTGCTTGGGAAGTTTGTGGAAGAGAAAAGCAATATTCAGGGACCCAGCTCCAGGCAACGGGTGCTATAGAAACAGCCAGTGCCTTTTGCATTTGGTTGGGTAGAGGTAGGGAAAGGGGGATGGGGTAATCTATCACAAACTTCCCCCAGGCCTTTATAACAAATGGCACATTTGTCAGGTGAGACCACACACGCAGCCCCCTAGTGTGTTCAGCAGCAGACCCCAGACACCTCCTCCTAATATCATCCAAATACCTTTTTGTCCTTCTCTAGTGCCTCTCATTTGAGGGCTTCGCACACATTAATATATTAAACTTCAAAAAGCTCCAACAAGGCAAATATCCCTATTTTAAATATGGGGAAACTGAGGCTAAGAAAGAGGAAATAACGTTCCCACAGTGTCAGTATCAGAGATAGGAACAGAGCCTAGGAGTTCCTGCTCCAACCACTAGGCAACACATCCACTGCTATGTTATTTGGGATATTTTTCTGAACCCAAATATTACTGATAGAGAAGCTATTTGAGTCATTTCTCATCCCCAGTGAATGTACAGCTCACTTTTCTCTCCCCACTTGCAGGACTTACACTGTTGCTGTAAGAAACACACTTTCTAGCCAGGTAGAGTGCTGAGTGGGAGGACTGTGGGAACAACTTTGAGTTTCACAGCACTGAAGGAGGCTGTTAGGGAGAAGCAAGTGCCCTCTGGTAAGAAAAGTGTTGTCTTAATAGCCAGAGCCTGTGGCAGACACCTTTCATCAACCCAACAGTCGCCCACAGTATGATACGATTACCCCACTGCCAGCTCTGCCTCTGCCTCCAGAGCCCCGGCCGTCACTACTGGGAGGCGTTAAAAATATGCACTTATTGCAAAGAGAGGAAGAGAGAGCAGTGGAACAGAAAACGAGGAAAGGAAAAGAAAGATAAGTTGAAAGGGAAAGAGGGAAGAAGAGAAAAAGAAAGGGGAAGACAGATATAAAAAGGGGAAGGAGGAAGAGAACAGAAGGAAAGAGAAAGAAAGGAAAAGAGGAAACAAAAGAGAAGAGATAGGAGTGGAGAAGCCAGTGGAGATGCAGAATGAGGGCAGATGCACAGGTCACAAGGACAGAACTTTTTAAAAGATGAATGGCAAGAGTCATTTTTAAGAGTAGTTTTCTCATACTATGTGTCTGAAGCACAGATCTGATGAAGAGCATTTCCCTTCCCCACTGCATGAGCTGCTGCTGGGGAACAGTATACAGATACCAATGGGGGAGAGAAGCATTAAGAGGAAACACCCACTTTTTAACCTATTTAGGGCATATCCTAACCAAATCCCTGTTCCTTCCTCCTCCATAATGATTGTCTCCTGGCTCTGGCCTCCTTCCCCCAACTCTCTCTTCTTGGGAGGTTTCAGAGTAACAGCCATGTTAGTCTGTATTTGCAAAAAGAAAATGAGTACTTGTGGCACCTTAGAGACTAATCAATTTATTTGAGCATGAGCTTTCATGAGCTACAGCTCACGTTATCGGATGCATACTGTGGAAAATACAGAAGATGTTTTTATACACACAAACCATGAAAAAATGGGTGTTTATCATTACAAAAGGTTTTCTCTCCCCCCACCCTACTCTCCTGCTGGTAATAGCTTATCTAAAGTGATCACTCTCCTTATTATGTGTATGATAATCAAGGTGGGCCATTTCTAGCACATACACATTGTAAGGAGAGTGATCACTTTAGATAAGCTATTACCAGCAGGAGAGTAGGGTGGGGGGAGAGAAAACCTTTCATAATGATAAACACCCATTTTTTCGTGGTTTGTGTGTATAAAAACATCTTCTGTATTTTCCACAGTATGCATCCGATGAAGTGAGCTGTAGCTCACGAAAACTTATGCTCAAATAAATTGGTTAGTCTCTAAGGTGACACAAGTACTCCTTCTCTCTTCTTGGTCTGTGTTCCTCCCTGTTTTCCCCTTCCCGCCTAGTCCTTCTATCGTCTTTATTTCCTTCCTCCCATTCTGGACTACGGGCTTGGTCCTGAACCATGGAAGCCAACTGGAGTTTTGTCACTGACTTCAGTGGGAGTAGGATCAGTCTTACATACATATTTATCTCATGCTGGGGGGATGTTTATCACTTGGACTTCCCATGCTGTTGGGACCATGCCTTCAAACCTGCCATTCCCTGCTCTGCCTGAAGTCACAGGACACGCAGACTGGCATTGGTGTCATCAGCTAAACTTCATATGTACAGCAAAGGGGACAGAGCTTCCACTCTGAAATCACAGGTCAAAAGGAAGATCTCCTTTATCTGTCTCTACTAGGAGATCTATTCCCTTCCTCAGCCTCTAGTGACCAGAGGTCCATGATCCATAGGCACTAACAACAGCATGGTTAAAAAGCACATTGGCAGAATGGCGAGCAGAGCACTGATCAAAGCAGCGCTCCAGCTGTCACAATAGCTGGGGTATTTCTCACCTGCCCAGGCTCTGACCAACCACTCTGGCAGAAAGAAGCCCAGTTTCTAGTACCCCTTCACCACACTGCAAGACCACTTACCCAATTGCTAGAATGATCTGAGATAGATGTAAGCCATATAACTAGATGGGCATCACATCTAAGCATTAAATCTAGCTGTCTATCCATCCATACATGGCCTTGTCTACACAGGAAGGTTTTGCCAATTAAAGGTATAGATAGGGTATAACCTAGGATTGCTCAGATGAGCAGGGCAATGGAGAACCTATCTGAGGAAAGTATCAGGGGGTAGCCGTGTTAGTCTGTATCCACAAAAACAACAAGGAGTCTGGTGGCAATTTAAAGACTAACAGATTTATCTGAGCATAAGCATTCGTGGGTAAAAACCCCACTTCTTCAGATGCATGGAGTGAAAATTACAGATGCAGACATAAATATACTGACACATGAAGAGAAGGGAGTTACCTCACAAGTGGAGAACCAGTGCTGATAGGGCCAATTCGATCAGGGTGGATCAGCTTTGCCTTTCCTGGAATTGACACCTCCTCATCTATTATTGGGAGTTGACTACATCCATCCTGATCGAATTGGCCCTGTCAGCACTGGTTCTCCACTTGTGAGGTAACTCCCTTCTCTTCATGTGTCAGTATATTTATGTCTGCATCTGTAATTTTCACTCCATGCATCTGAAGAAGTGGGGTTTTTACCCACGAAAGCTTATGGTCAAATAAATCTGTTAGTCTTTAAGGTGCCACTGGACTCCTTGTTGTTTTTACCTGAGGAAAGAAGACTAAAAGAGCTTGATTTGTTTAGCCTACCAAAAAGAATGCTGAGATGAGATATGATTGCTCTCTATACACATTGGGAGTAAATGGCCAGGCAGGAGAAAAGCTATTTAAGCTAAAGGACAGTGTTGGCACAAGAACAAACAGGCATAAACTGGCCATGAAGAATTTAGGCTGAAAATAAAAAGAAGGAATGTGGACCTGGAACAGCTTCCCAATAGGACTAGTGGGGGCAAGTAACCTAACTGGTTTTAAGCGGAAGCTTGATAAATTCATGAACCCTAAGGACTACCAGGGTTGAATCTGGTCCTCTGCCTTTATTTATACAAGGGATGTCAGTTTTGATGTTCGGCCTTAACCACAAACTCACAGCATCAGCTCAATGTCACTGCATCATCATGTCACAAAACAAGCTCATTACGAAATAAGATCACAGCCCATCGCAGTCTAAGAACATCACTCAGCATAAACATGAGGTGCTGGCCCACGGTGGTGTCTGGGACATTTCACTGGTCCAATTGGAAGCCTTGATTTCTTGAATCAACCCTTTAGAATCAGGATGATCCTGTAAAATTCAGGGCATGTGGTAATCATGCCTTAATGTTCACTATTGATGCCTGGCTGGAATTTTCAAAGGGGTTTAGGGGAGATAGGTACACAGCTCCCACTGTATGACTTTTTGGCACCTCCTGCTTCTGGTCACGGTATAACTATTATAAGAAGAGCCTCTCTTTTGGGATTTTGGCACTTCTGCTTCTGAACTTGGGAGAGTGGCAAAGACATCGAAAATAATGAATAGAAGTTATTCTGATGCTCAAGAATGGTCCAAAAATAAACCAAATCCAAACCAAACCTATGTATAGTTCAGTTCTTATATCAGCCCAGCCAGTCTGCCTGTCCCAAGGGAGTGTTTGCTTAGTATAGTTCTATGTCTGCACTTTTACAGGTTGTGACATTTATGTGCATGGTTTAAATGTAAGAGTTGAATTGACGTAACTGGTAACATTACATTCATTGTATTAATCCCCCCGCCCCAACTTAATTTTTGTAGCAATTTTATATATATCTTTGAGTGAATGATTTAACCAGTTAAATAGTTCTGTCGTCTGGCTGCTTTACACCCAATCAGAATGGCATAATTTTATTTATAATTTTTGTTGGTGGTGGGCTAGCTGATTTAATGATGTCCCAGAAGTATAAGGCAATATTAGCATGATTGGCTGCAAAACTGAGGTTGTGGATGTCTTTTGGCAGCTCATTAGTGGCAATGCTGGGCAGACACACTCTCTGGATCTCTTTCTCTTCTCTTTATCTGCTGATTGGCTGGGGAAAGAGGGACTGGCCAAGTGGGAGAACGTTAAAAGTGTAAATATTGTGTGTGAATTTGTATTAGAGAAGAAAACAATTTTGTGATAAAGTTGATCGTTTGCTGAGAAAAAGTTTCTACACTGTTATCAAGTTTTAGAGTATGCAGGACAAGAGTTAGCCTGTAGTATAATTATTTACTTATATAAATAAATACTTTTGAATGACTTGAAACCATCAATTTGTGCACATAGCTAACTTATGTAGTCACACAAATTTATCGGTTTTCCTTACACCTCCCCTATTATTTGTTACAATCTAATTCAAGACAAGATGCCTGAGGTGAGTGTAAGTTCCTAGGGGTATGGATTGTGTTCTCTTAGGTGTCTGAGACTGTTCAGCACCTCGCACTAAGGGGCCCTGATACCAACTGAGGCATTTGGGAGCTAAGAAAAACGATAAAAAAGTAACAGGAATCTGGATGCAGAGTTCTCCACTTCCTGTCCTCAACTTTTGCATAATGTTTCTGTGCCCCATTAAAGAGGGTGCATCCCACCCCAAAAGTAGTTGTATTTAAGTGGTGGCTGGTGCAGCTCCTCAAGGTACTTTAGGGTCCATCAGGCTGAAAGTCTTGATAAATGAAGGAATACTGTTTCTCCTCCACTTTTAATCTTAGGCTTTTTTTAAACTGCATTTTCTTGGAATACTGTAGGATCTTCTTATCTGGGCTGATCCCTGCTTATGCACCAGTTGCTTTTCAGATGTGCACTGGCTGAGAGCAGCCAGGCAGTTAGGGAAAAGACATAAGAAGGGAAGAAGCAATTCCAATTGTGTATCTCCATCCCTTTCCCCCCAATCTGAGATTTGAAACAAATCATTATTTCCGGACCTGACTTGGCCAGACCACCAGTGAGTTTAGTCCATAAGCCATTGCAAATGATCCCCTACAATTACAACTAGAGATCTGTCTGTGACTGTCCCAAAGATTGCCCACTGAAGTCTGACCCAATGACAGACAAGACAAAATCAGGTCCAAGTTTGCTGGGAACAGGACAACTTCCACAGAAAAAACAGACCCAACTCTTCACCACAAAAATCAGGCAAGACACACAGATGTGCACACCTGCACCCAGATGAGCAGCACACCACACACTGATATACACACACTCTCTCTTATTTCACTCAGAAAGAATAAAAGACAATACTTTTCATCTATGAGTCATAGGCAAATTTGGGACTGAATTTTACAGGTTAGCATTTCCTTTCCCCCATGCCCTTCCTTTATATCAGTTCTACCAGAATTCCCTCATTGATTCATTTTAAAAAGCAATGCTTAACATCCCTGGTTCTCCTTCCCTCAAAGCTGGGATTCATCATTATTCCACATGGACATACATGGCACTTAGGCAGGTTCCCCCAAGCCACTGCCTTCCACAAGCTGCATGTCACAGAAGTCAAAGCAGGCAAAGCAGAAACCAGCTAGAGAAGAAGCAGCACCAAGTCAGATGGAAGGTTCTGTAAAGAGGGCTCCCCCAGTCACATTACCATGGCTGGTGCTTTCCTGTGACCTTCAACATGCCACTTCAGCTCCCTCCAAAGAGACTTAAGCAGCCTCTCTGCTATTAAGCTCTTCCTTCATTTGTCAACAGAAAAGCTGCTAAATTGCTACCCTGAGCAAATTTACATAGAAATTACCAATGATACTCTGTAAACAGCACGGAGAATTACAACAGAGAGCCACCCAGCAATAGCACTCCGGGGTTACGCTGCCTTTGGAGCAGAGAAAGCTGGGGACAAAATGATGAACAAGAAAAAGCACTGGGCTGGGGTAGCCATCAGCCTCTGTGAGCTCCTTCTGGGCTCTCGGTGATCACTTGCTTTAGCCCCCTACCTAACACAATCTCCCAGGGGAAGAGGGGAAGTATGGAAAGAGGTCTGAGCTATTTTGGGTTTCTATTACAAAGTGTTCTGGAGTTCTCTTTGCACACCATCCCGAGGTTGCCTCATAACCTTTGTGTGCAGCCTGCAGAGGGGGCAGAGGCCTATCCCACCTAACAGGAGGGTGTTTGGGTTTTCGGTCCATGACCCTCTGCACTGTATTCCTCTGCCCCTTATAAAGAGTTCATAAGGTCACCTCTCGCCTGCACACCTGCAAGTTAGATGTGAGGGACCTCCCTTGGACCACCTATCTGCTCTGAGTTCTTCCCACACTCAGATGCCTTTCTCCATTCCTTTATTAAGGACCCATTTGGTTACCTGCCTTCTAACACACCTTTGCAGCTCCGTATAGGACTGCTGGCTCAAGCTTTTCATCCTGTGATCTCTCCCCAGAGCACTTCTTGTGATTATGGGATGGTGTTACTTAATGCTAAAGTACAATGAAATGCCCTCTCTCTGCCTAGTCACTTTATGAAGCACCAGCAACTGTAGGCTCAAGTGATCATTAACACAAGATAAGCCCATCATGACTTCCTGTTATCACAAGGATAGGAATTGTAGGAATTAATAGGAATGTTCCTTTTACAATGGAAGTGGTGTCCTGGAGCTGTGAGCTGATTTAGCAAGCCCCTGCACAGTAATGGTCAAGACCAAGGCCTCAGGGCCCAATCTTGTAAATCATTACAGGATTATTCATAAGAGTCAGGGGAACAGCATCAGGCCCTGACATAATGTAAAAGCACTACCCTTTAGCCAGTTAGGGAATGGGCATTGAAGGACTCTGAAGGCCTTCCTCAGACAGAAGGGCCGTGGCTGTGATAGCTGGGTCAGGGGGGGTTTGGTACATTATAGTGGAGTAGGGAAAAGAGACTCCTCAAAACTTTTGAAAAATAGATGGAAGCTCCCACTCTGCTTTTCTGGGGGGTGGGGAGAGAGGGGTGGGTGTATGTGTGTATATGAAGAGCGAGCATGCGTGAGCAAACACACATATCAGGGCAAAGATTACCCTGTGCTCCGCACACACGCCTGGCATGAAATTGCTGTCCAAAGTAGGGGAAAAAATTCTATTTCAAATAATGATCAAAGCTATCATGCAGGAATGAGTGGCTTCCCATTCTTAAAGCAAACAGCCAGCTAATATTTATTCCACAATACAGACAAAACTGTCAAGGGGAAGAGGATAAATTGTTTTCCCATAATGGTGTTTCTTTTCAATCAATTTCCCATCAAGCTTGATTTAAGTGGATGCCATGTCAAAACCTCGGGCGGGAGGCAGAAATCTAGGACAGTACCCCACCAAAGGTGAAAACTGTGAGGCAGGCAAACCTGCAGAGTTCAGTTTAAAATGCCAGCACTTCACACGCAGTCATTCGCACAGTCCTCTCCTTCCTCCTTTTCAAACAGAAAGCTCTGCAGCAACTGGGCCAGCAATGTAAAGAATGAAACCGGTCAGAAAACACGGAATACTAGCAAAAAGAGCAGGAGTACTTGTGGCACCTTAGAGACTAACAAATGTATTTGAGCATAAGCTTTCGGGTCCCAGAGCTCAGGCTCCAGCCCAAGCCTGAATGTCTGTACATCAGTTTTTAGCCCTGCAGCCTGAGCTCCGCAAGCCTAAGTCAACTGACCCAGGCCAGCAGTAGCTGTGCCGCAGGGCCTTTACCCTCCTGTAGATATACCCACAGAGGCTGCTCCCGGGGTGTTAAGGGCACTCAGAACCTTGCAGAGTCAGGAATAGCTTTGAATTCAAAAATAATTTTGCCTCATTGAAAGGATCTGTTTCCTGGGGATTCAGGTAGGCAGACGGGCTGGGAATATTACAATGGTTTCTGGGGTCAATCAGGTTGGAATAGATCCTGTAGAAATGGTGCTATTTTTTTCATTTATTGTACCAACGTCTGTGGGTGAAAGAGACAAGCTTTCAAACTACACAGAGCTCTTCTACAGAAGTTGGTCCAGTAAAAGATATTACCTCACCCACTTTGTCTCTCCAATATCCTGGGGCCAACACGGCTACAACAAAACTGCTTTAAAAAAAAAGTATTAGCCAAACATTTTTAAGCCTTGAATAGGTTCCGGCAGGTTGGCTAATATTTAGGATGAAGGCTCAGGGTGGGTCTGAAATTATCTGAATCAGATCATTCAGTCCTAAGATATTAATGAGCTCTTAACAGATGCTGAATGATAGAGAGACAGAGGTATCCCATTTCTTCCCTCCTTATCCTCTCCCCACCTCCCCCTGGATACAAGTGGCTCCCGTATAAGTACATAAGACAGGTTTCAGAGTTGTAGCAGTGTTAGTCTGTATCAGCAAAATAAATAAATAAATAAATAAACGAGAAGTACTTGTGGCACCTTAGAGACACACAAATTTATGTGGGCATAAGCCAGTGGTAGCCGTGTTAGTCTGTATCAGCAAAAAAAATCCTGAGGAGTACATGTGGCACCTTAGAGATTTATTTATTTATGCCCAAAATTTATTTGGGCATAAGCTTTCATGGGCTAAAGCCCACTTCACCGATGCATGCAGTGGAAAATACAGTAGGAAGATATACTGTATATACACAGAGAACATGAAAAAATGGGTGTTGCCCTACCAACTGTAACGAGACCAATTAATTAAGGTGGGCTCAGAATTATGCTCATGATGTTACATCTGAAGGAAGAAAAGGGAATTTAAACAATAAAGACAGTGGTTGTGTCTTGCTGACTGAGGGCTTGCATTCTGATCTGTAGCTGCCACACAGCCACAGTACTGTAAATGTCTGAGCATGATGATTTCCTCACAGCAGTGCAATAAGCCCCAGCAAATGGCTCTGCTATATTCCTAAGGAGGCATCAGACGGACTTCCCAAGCAAGAGCCACAGAATTGAAGCGTTAGTTAGAATTGAAGCAAAGGTTAATGGGCACTTACCACAAAGATGTTCCAGTTTCCTGGCCTTACGTCTCTCATTACTCATCCACAGGCACAACACAGAGCAACAGCAACAGTGTTATGGACACCGAAAGTGAGAAACAACAAGGGATCCCACACCACCTGATGACTCAGCTCAGTGTCATAGCTACCCAGTGGGTGGCTGGGAAGTGGATGGGGAGAGTTAGGCTCCCCTCTCTGCCGTACCAAGGACAGCAACGAAAACTTGATGGAGGGCTGCATTTCGGTGACAGGCTAAGTGATTATTCTGTGTGCGGAACTGCTCTCGAGAGTCGCGATTTCTGAATAAAATTAAGCTTCACCACTCATGATCTTGTGATAGTACTCTCAAATGTCAGGATTTTTTTTCCAGCCCTGGCACAAATATGTTTCCAGTTAAGCAGGAGTTACTCCACCCTAAACAAAGGAATGTGGTTTCTCCACAGGGCAGTTAATTCCAAAGTACTTTGGAAAACAATGGGTTTCAGAGTAACAGCCGTGTTAGTCTGTATTCGCAAAAAGAAAAGGAGTACTTGTGGCACCTTAGAGACTAACCAATTTATTTGAGCATGAGCTTTCGTGAGCTACAGCTCACTTCATCGGATGCATACTGTGGAAACTGCAGCAGACTTTATATATACACAGAGAATATGAAACAATACCTCCTCCCACCCCACTGTCCTGCTGGTAATAGCTTATCTAAAGTGATCATCAGGTGGGCCATTTCCAGCACAAATCCAGGTAAATGGCCCACCTGATGATCACTTTAGATAAGCTATTACCAGCAGGACAGTGGGGTGGGAGGAGGTATTGTTTCATATTCTCTGTGTATATATAAAGTCTGCTGCAGTTTCCACGGTATGCATCCGATGAAGTGAGCTGTAGCTCACGAAAGCTCATGCTCAAATAAATTGGTTAGTCTCTAAGGTGCCACAAGTACTCCTTTTCTTTTTGGAAAACAATGAGAATTCATTTACATATCAGATAAACAAAGCTATCAAGCTAACAAGTGGGGGCAAGAGATAGCGAGGCTACTCCCCAGCAGGGAAGAGAAACTTCATCTGAGATACTTGTGACAGTGACCCCCATAAGGCTTTATGGAAATATGCTTATGAATATATATGACACAACTGGAATATGTTCTATGCTACATATGTCATATAACATATCTATGTAAAGATTACGATCTACTGAATCTATGAATCCTATTTGTATGCATGCATCATTTTTGTATTCAAAGTTACGAATATTGGCTGTATACTGGCTTGATTTCTAAATAACCTTAGTAGAGCATTTGGTCAGTTCCTGGAGAAAGGAATTCACAAAGTTAAGTGCCCAATCAAGAAGCACTTAAGGAACAATGCATCTTGGAATGCTCTAATCCACATAAGAAGTCTTCCTGGAGACATTCAAGATACCATGTGGGCAATGGCTTCTGCCTGTAAAAACTGTGAGTCATGCATGGACATGTGACTTGGCCAGGTGACTCCAGAACTCCATCTTGGAGCTGGACTTTGCATAGGAGAGAGGAGGGGGTCTCCACCCACAAGAGAAAGTCTATTTAAGCCCGTGGGAGACCTCTTCATTTTGTCTTCAGCTGGCTACGGAGATAGCCTCTCCACCTCCCAGGCTACCTGAAAGAAACTTGAACAAAAGACAGTAACTACAGGGGGTGTAAGTGATTGCTGGACCTGGGCTAGAAGGAGATTAGTCTGTAAAAGGAAGCTTACTGGAACTGGTGAGGTTTTGTCTGTATTCAGTTTTATTAGACATAGACTTGCGGGTTATATTTTATTTTGCTTGGTAATTCACTTTGTTCTAAGAAAAGGAGTACTTGTGGCACCTTAGAGACTAACCAATTTATTTGAGCATAAGCTTTCGTGAGCTACAGCTCACTTCATCGGATGCGCAAATAAACTGGTTAGTCTCTAAGGTGCCACAAGTACTCCTTTTCTTTTTGTGAATACAGACTAACACGGCTATTACTCTGAAACCTGTCACTTTGTTCTGTCTGTTACTACTTGGAACCACTTAAATCCTACTTTCTGTATTTCATAAAATCACTTTTTACTTATTAACCAAGAGTATGTATTAATACTTGGGGGGGGGGGGGCAAACAGCTGTGCATCTCTCTCTATCAGTGTTATAGAGGGCAAACAATTTATGAGTTTACCCTGTATAATCTTTATACAGGGTAAAACAGATTTATTCAGGGTTTGGGCCCCATTGGGAGTTGGGCATCTGTGTGTTAAAGACAGGCACACTTCTGTAAGCTGCTTTCAGTGAACCTACAGCTGTTAGGGGACATGGTTCAGACCTGGGTCTGGGTTTGCAGCAGGCTAGTGGGTCTGGCTCAAACCAGGCAGGGCACTGAAGTCCCAAGCTGCCAGGGCAGGAAAGCAGGGGCAGAAGTAGTCTTGGCACATCGGGTGGCAGCTCCTAAGGGGGTTTCTGTGATCCAACCCGTCACAATACTATATAAAGAAGTGCGGGGGGAGGGGGGGCGAGCTCAAATAAACAATTGAATCAACGGGAAAAAAAATCCTGATATTTGAGAGTTTTAAAAGTGAGGCTTAATTTTACTTAGAAATCCTGTCAGCCACCCCAGTGCAGCCAGAGCTTCAGGTGTCAGCCCTGGGCAGCTGTTCTCCTGACAGCCTGGGAAGTGGGAGAGGGGACCTCACTGCAGCCCCCCCAGCCCCAGGCTAAGGAGCAGAGGTGAGGCTGGGAGCTGCAGGGGGGTTGAAGTGAGGAGGGTGAGGGCTGATGGGGGGGGGGCTGTATTGATGGTGGATTCTGAGCAGATGGGGTGCATGCTGGGAGGGTGAACTGAGGGCAGTGGGGGTTGATGGGGTAGGGGCCTGAACAGATGTGGGGGTGATGATGGGCGCTGGGGAACTGAACTCAGAGGGGACGGGTCAGAAGAGAACTGATCTGGAACTACAGGACAGGATTAATTACTGGGCAGGAGACGGGCAGATGTGAGGATGAGAGCTCCTGCAGCAGGGGCCAAAAATCACCTTATCCAGTACATGTGGGAGAATGGGCAACACTAATTGTCGCATGCACATACCCTGGGGATGGGCAGAGAGAGTTCAAAAATCAAGAGATTGACCTAAAAAACATTATATAATTTTTTTTATGTCATGATTTTGGGGGGTCCTACTCATGATTTTTGATCTCTTGATGTTGGTAATACAGTGTGTGTGTGTGTTAGTTAATTCACACTAAAAGTTTTCTGGGACCACTTCGGGATGAAATTTCCCATGAAAATATAGGCCAAGATTTTCAAAAAGAGGTATCTAAAGTCAGGTGCTCCTATATCCATATTTAGCTGTCTAAATCAGTGACCTGATTTTCAAAAGTGTTGAAGTCACTGAGAACTGCAGGATGCTCACCACTTGAAAATCAGGCCACTGAGGTGCCTAAATGTGGATTCAGGAACCTAATGTTAGGTACCTATCTTCTTGGCTGTAAATATTATTACCTCATACAAAGAGCTGCTATTATCCATCATAAATCTGTGACATTTCAGAAACTGCATTCTACTAATTGGGCCAGCTCCTCAGACAGAGCGAAGACGTGCACAGCCCAGCTCAGAAGCAGGAATGCAAAGGTGGTGTTTGCACTCATCTGGTCTTAGACTACTCCCCTGTTGTAATTACAGCAGCCAGTTACACTTCGAACTGATCATGGTCCTAAGGGGCCACATAGCAGTTGACAATCAAAGGAGTGTAAGTGAGTCCCAGCTGTACCCCCTTTATCTAGCCATAGCCCCCTACACTAGCAGCAGAGAGGGGGTTGTTGGTGTAAGAGCTGGTATGCTGGTTCCAAGCCAATAGAGGATCACTCCTCACTGCAGTAATCTCCCATGGTCATTTATGGCAGTTTTAGGTCCTCCTAGCAGGGGAGAAGCAGGGCCACTGAGTTTATCCTAACAAATCCACCAAAGTCTATTAAATATATAATCAGGGTACATTTGTTTGCCTGTATATTACCAATACCACATGTAACTGAGGTCACATCTCACCTTATTCTTCACCCTACGAAAATAAACCTTCTAGTGACACACATCAATGTGATTCAACACTAGCAGCTGAGGAAGACCCAAAACTGACCACTGCTGTATTCAGAACTGTGATTCGATACTAGCCCCATTGATACCCATTGTTATAACTGCTAATCAGAGGTATAAACAAAGGGCTTGGGTTTTACTTGAAGTCTTTGAACCTACTGCACGGACATTTTCCCATTCCTCTACGGTGCATTTCCTCTGTGGCCCAACAGCAGCCCTGATTCTAATCACATCTTACACTTACAGGGTACTGGGAGCAGTGCCGCTCGCTGCCGTAGCCTCCCCTGGCATTGCAGAATGGTTTTGGAGGGTTTTCATCTCTAGAACTCTAGTTTGAATACTTTGGCCCTTCAATGGCTGTCTCTCTCTTCATCTTCCATTGTCCAGCCAGGTCACCTTTTAAATTCAATCCCCTTCTGGGGTAACTAAATGAACAAACAAAACTTTTAAACAGTTCTTCTTCCCCTCTTTGACTATACTGAAGTTCCCTGCCCCTGGCCTTTCCTCCCAGGCCCTGTGGAGTTCTTAAGTTCTCATTAAGGAGAGCACTATCTCCCAGGAGACCTTTCTTTCCAGACAGGTTTCCCCACAGGTTCTCCTTCCTGGAGGAAACCCTGGCAATTTTTACAGTTATTACAAGGCCTATCTCAGAGCCTCCCACAGGAGCCTAACCTGGTCCCTGTAAGTTCTCTTCAACCTGCCTTCACCAAGCTCTTCCCAGAGAGACGGAGCTTCCTACTTCCTTTTTCCTGAGCCTCTTCCCCGACTCAGTTCTCTTCTCTTCCTATGTAGTCTGCTCTGACCCTTTCACAGCTGGCATCACTAGTTGTAATTAAGTCACCAAATCAATATCAGCTGGGGGATAATGGCTATGTCACAGGCAAGGCTGAGCCCAAGGGCAGCCAGCCTACAACAGGCGCTGTACATCTGAGGATAGCCAATTAATCAATACCCCAGTTAGGTAGGTATTAATGGTATTATCAATTTACAGAAAGGCACACAGGAGGTGGTTAAGTTACTTACCTCCAATATTTTACCCAACCAATCTGTCAGAGCAGGAAACAGAACCCAGGTATCCAGGGGTGAAAGTAACATTCAACACTTACCGGTACGGGAGCCGGCTCTGGCCCCTGGAAGGGGCGGGGCCTCAAGTGGAAGTGGGAGGGGGTTGGGGGGGTCAGCATCCCCCAGCCAGCCCATCCGCGCTGCCTGGCCCGCACCACCCAGGGCTCCAGCAGCGATTTAAAGGGTCTGGGGCTCTGGCCACTGCTGTGGTAGTGGCAGCCAGAGCCATGGGCCATTTTAAATTGCTGGCCCCGGGCAGCTGCTCCTTTTGCCCCCCAACCTCCCGTCAGAGCAGACAAAAGTGGCAACAACGTTAAAGTGCTGCCGTGGCAGCTCTTTAACATTGGCTGAGTATGGGCCGGTACTGGTGGCCACTTTTTACCGGTACGCCGTACCGGCCCGTACCGGCTTACTTTCACCCTGCAGGTATCTCTGCATTTAATTAATTTCACTCCCTCCCCTAAAAGCTCAGGTTACTAATACTCTAATTACATTTATTTGCAGCACCTACGCATCCCATTTGTGGACCAGAACCCCACTGTGCTAGGCATGGTACAAACACAGAACAAAAAGATGGTCAGTAAGGAGGCACTTGCTGTCTTTAAATGGAGAGAAGATGTTGTGGAAGAGCTGGCCCAGAAAAGAAGAAAACAAAGGGTAAGAAGGCTGGGAGTTTATTTAATCCCCTCAGCATGTTGCTTGAGCTCTCAGATTTCCTTCCCTGTGTCTTCTGTAGGGAAGGTAAACTACTTTGCCATTATCTTTCGGCACCCTCTGAATCCAAAATCACGACGCTATCTTCATGAAATGCATTGCAGAGGAACTCTCAGCATGAGATGCTCATCCTGTGGTTATGGCTTTCAGGATCCTCCTCCTCCCCCTTTCTCCCTCCCCCCGCCCCCCACGCCCCGGCCTTTTGGCAGCACTTTTCAATAATTGCCTCACGTTGTAACTTCAGTGCTTAGGAAGTAGGGGAAGCAGTGTAGGAAGCAGCTTCTGCATCGTGTATGCATACTTACCGTACCTGCACACAGTTATATGACACTTACAAGTGCAGGGCACTGTCAGAGGAATGAGTATCTCCGCAATGTTCAAATTATCATGGTATTGAGGTTATTGGTCATATTCAGTACCTCTTTTTTGCAAATCTGATGAAAACAATCACACATGTATATCGATTCTTTCATTCAAATTTGCCTCCAACCACACCACAATGTGTGTGTTTTAAAAAATGTGTACTACACACACATGCGTGCATGCATGAATGCTAAGGGCTAGATTTTCAGTTGGTCTATATCAGCGTCTTTCCACTTAAATCAACAGAGCTACACCAATTGACAACAGATGAGCTCCTGACCCAAAATCCCTTTTGCCTACCACTAAATTGCAGCCACCTCTGGTAAGGTATACAGCAGCTGTTTAATGGCACACAGCCACGCTACCCAAAAGATGTCTAGGACAGGTAATGAAGAAAAAACCTCAACCCAGTGAAACAACAAGGGAAATATAGCAAATCAAAATGTACCCAAACTGGCCAATACACCACATTTAATACCTAGTTTTGCAACACAACAGCAGCAAATAGTGCTGGGAATTTTAATGGCCAAAAGAACTGAGGACTCACTTCACTAACTTCTCATCATGAGGATGACACCTCTACCAGCACAGCACCTGCTAGCACCATGACAGACATTGCTTTAGTGCTGATGCCAAGGGAAGAGTGCCATCTACTGAATCATGAACTCCACTTTATACAGTATGTGAGTACTGAATCAAGCTAGCCCTGTTTAGCTGGTGTGAGCCATCAAGGATCACAGCACAAGGGGGTGTGACTCAAGTCCTAATGACGAACCCTAGGAAAATTCCTTTTTGTATGGAATATGGCCCAAAGCCTCATAAACTAGGAATTCAAATTGAACTATTAATGCAATTAGAATTCCCCAGATGTATCGCGGGCTCTCAACTGAACAATTTCAAAAGATTCCCAACTGATGTCAATGGAGTTAATTGGACTCCCTGCGATAGTGTGTATAAATCCTACTGTGGGTTGCCAACTTTTTAATTTCTGAAAACCGGACCCCCCCCCCCGCCCCTTCCCCCCAATGGCCCACCCTGGCCCTGCCTCTTTCCCCAAAGCCCAGCCCCTGCTCTGCCTCTGCACCCAAGGCCATGCCCCCACTTTGCTCCTCTCCTCCCCTCCCCTATTGCTCGCTGCTCCTTGTTACAAAGTCTGCCAAGCCCTCTGCTGCCTTAATGTACATCCCTCTGCACTTGAACTGTGACATAAGAGTCATGGAGAAATCAATTCAGCATACAAGGGTGCTGGAACAATTTTTATAGTGGGGGTGCTGATGATGGAAACCATCAACTATTTGGTGTTTGTTATTACTACGTCAAGCCAGGCGGTGCAGCAGCACCCCTAGTTCCAGCACCACCGCTGGCAGAAGCAAGGGACCCATCCCTAGGAGTTAACAGCCTTGGGCCCTCTTCTTATCACTGGTTTGAATTCGGCCTCTTTGCTTTAAGCAGAGGCCTAACAAGCAGATTCCAGTCCCAGCGGCACCTCTCTAAACCCCGGACAACTCCAGTGTGAGCAGCCCCAAGGGACTTGCAAACCCCAGCTCCAGCCAGCCGTCTGGGAGCGCAGGTCAGAAGAGCACTGCGGCTGCACGGACTAGCCAGACAGCCCTGCTGGCAAGCTAGGACACGGCCCTCCTGCATGGCAGCCTCCCACCTCCCTCTGCGCTGCCTATCCAGCAGCCCCCTCCCCGCCTGAAAGCGCGGCCGGGGGAAGCACTGGCTGGTGGGGCAGCTCGCATCCCTAGGAGGGAAGGAAACATTCCATGCCCGTTAGGAGCCCTTTGTGCGCTTGCCAAAGGCCCTCGCACTCTGCCCTCAGCCACAGCCCTGCACACAGTGCTCCTCATAGGGGCTGCCTGAGCTGGTGCATGTGTGCTGCTGCGGGAGCCACCGCTTCAGGGCTGGGCAACAGGCTGGCACATCGTCCCCACTCCCCGCCCGCAGTAATAGGACTTTTGGTACCCGATCAGTACATCCCACTGGACACCGCCAGATCCACTTTTTGATCAAACTTTCTGATCGAAAACCGGATACCCAGCAACCCTAACACCGCAGTAGAACTGAAGGGGTTAAGGAGCAGTTCTGGGCCCAGGTGACTCCCTGAGCCTGCAGAGCTTAAAATGGAGGCAGACAGCTCAGATAGGAGTAGCTGGGGGACCAGGGCAAAACCTCCCCTGAGGGCTCCTGACCAAACCTGTCACAGATGCCTCCGCTGAGAAGGAAGGGACGACCAGCTGAGCCCAGCCAGGCTGAAGGTTCAGTTACCCTTCCCCCACCACCTTGCTATCTTAAGCTGGACTTTGAGACCGTGGAGGGGGATGGATGGTAGGAAGTGGCTGAGGGAGGCAGTCTTGGGGCACACCCTGGTGCCTGACATTGTTTGCCTCTCCTAGGGCCCTGAGTCAGAGCACAGTGGAGTGGGAGGACCTGGGCTCCCCTACCAACCCCGCTTCCCATATAGGAACATAAACCTCACTTCCACCCCTTCCAGGACTAAAGAGAAGATAGAGGTGCTGAAAGCCTCGTGGCACGTATGAGCCACTTACAGGAGCCAGGAGACAGACCGAGAGTCCTTCCCTGTTGGAAGGATACAGGGCCCTCTATGGTTTGTTGTACACTGCCTGAAGGGGGCATTGAGCTAAATTGGTGGTCAGAGGGCTGAATTCCCATCCAACAAAAGGCTGGCCGTCCCAATAATGGAGTTGCTGATGGGAGGCCCCAGAGACAAAGAGGGGGAAACTGAGGGACTTCCCATCACACATTCCCCCTTTCCGAACCTTTTATTCACCTATATAAAGCTCTGGAGAGAAATCGTGCAGGAAGGACCCTGCTACAATGGAGCTGAATGAAAAGGTGATGGTATTTTGGCACAAAAGAATGTGGGACTATTCCAAGGGCAAGGGGCAGCACCAAAGAAGGCAAAAGGAAGCAAACAGGAGAAGGATACGAAGGGAGCAATGATGCAAGAGGGAAAGGGAGTTGGACAGGACTTGCACGATGAGATGGAAGCAGAGATGTAAGGAGGAGCAGAGCATTATGCGCAGCTTTGAGTAAGAGGATTAGAAGCGTGGACTTGATGTGGAAGACAAGTGAAAGTCAATGAAGAAATCTGAATGGAATAATATGCACAACAGATTATATTTTCAGCAGCATTTTGAATAAACTGGAGAGAAGCAAGGAGGCCGAAGGCAAGGTGGTTGCAGTTATCAAGGCAAGAGATAACAAAGGCATGGACAAAGCATTTAACAGTAGCAATGGACTTTATTTTAAACCTACCACCACAGCTGGCCCTTTAGTTGGCAATTCCATCAAACAGGCCAAGGATCAAATTGGCGACGGACACCTAACTCTTCTCTCCTTCCTACAGCTGGTTTTGGGTTGGGGCTAAGGAACATCGGCAGGACAGCACATGGAAGGTGTGCATTGCTACAGATTGTACTGAACTGTACCTAGTATTTTGTGGGCAGATTGAGGGTTCACTTTCTAAGGCTGTCAGTCTGGAAGGAAAAAGCTGTTCAAGAATTTTGGCAGCTCCTCACTGTTCAAATTCCTTTGGCGTTTTTATTTGCACGCAATATTAGCTCCAGATAGAGTGTGTGTCTGAGACAAAGGCCCCAATCCTGCAAACCTTCACTTTGGTGAATAGTCCCAATGAAAGCAATGGGATGATTTGTGTGAGTAAGGCCTACTCATGTGAATACGAGTTTCAAAATGAGGCAGATGCTTTGGGGAGCACTGACATACGGGGTGAGGCCCCCCCTTGGAAATTCTCTATTACATATATTTCCACCTTTATAGCTTAATGATGAGAGAACAAACATGTGACAGATGTTAGTCATGTTGCTTAACACACGAATGGAAGGCGCTCAGATACTGTGGTGATGAGCATGGTATAGAACCTATATAGAATAGGCTAGAACTACCTTTCTGTTCTTTCTAAGTGAAGCACTATTTGGTCTCTGGGGTCTACACCATCGACTCAATAGGTTGTGTTTATGAAGCTCATTTTCTCCTTTCATTAGCTCTTATCACTCTCTCTGTACTGCTGCAGATCTCTCTTTCCCTATTGTTAAGGTAGTCAGCCAGTGTGTAGCAGCCTCAATAGTCATAAATTTATGTGTTACTCAAGTGATGCTCTTCACCGCAACCCTATTATCCTGTCATCCATTCTGCCTTTTTTAATGCACCTTCAAAGTGCTCCCTCCCTGCAAACTGCTACAGTAAAAATAAATTAAATGAATAAAATGAGCTTCATTATTTAGTGATTGTGTTACTTTAAAAAAATGAGAACTGTGAAAGAAAACAAAGACCGAGGGGGGAAATAAAAAACCACAACAAGCAGCAATGTCAACAAGTGACAGTACAGACAGGGGACCACTAAAACCAGCCAATCTGAGCCTTTGGCCAAAATTTGAACCAAACATCATGCTCCAATATTTAGTGTAAAATTTTGCTCCTATCAATGACCTGCATTTAGCAATCATGGTGAAGAGCAAATGAATGGGAAATGCGGATAAAACAGGACAGACACAATTAGATACTTAGAGTGTAAACTCCTGGGGCACGAACTGTCTTTTTGTTCTGTTTGTACGGCGCCTAGCATAATAGGGTCCTGGACCATGACTGGGACTCCTAGGCACTGTGATAATACAATAATAAATAACTCAGTTATATTAAATAAAACGTGCTCTGGATTTCAAAAAGTGTGGGTTTTTTCAAATGTAGGAACACTGAGATTATCATATATGTTTAGACCAGTGGCCCATCTAATCTGGTTTCCTGTCCACAACAGTTATCAGTACCAGATGTTTCAAGTACAAGAAATCCTTTACTGGACAATTATGGAATAAGTGACCTACAAAAGAATTTTTCCCTGACCCAGGCAGTTAGGGTTTGCTTATGCTCTGAAGTATGAGAGTTTATATTCTAGTTGTCCTAGCTTCATAGGGGTTAGAACTAGGGATGCAGGGGGTGCTGCAGCACCCCCTGACTTGAAGTGGTTTCCAGTATACACAGGGTTTACAGTTTGGTTCAATGGCTCTCAGCACCCCCACTATAAAAATTTTCCAGCATCCCTGCCTAGCATATGTAATTGGGATGTGTTCACTATTCAGAAAAGGATTAGACATTTCTATAAATCCTGCTAAACTGTTGACCTCTATAGTATCATGTGGCAGTGAGTTCTGCAGGTTGGCTATGCACTGAGTAATACAGTACTTCCCTTATCAGTTTTAAATCTGTTGCCTTTTAATTTCATTGGGAGTCCCTTTGAAAAATACTAGAGTGAGTTGTGCATAGAGCCCTGGGTAGCCTTAATACAACCCTACACTAGACCATATTGCCTTCTTACATTTTTAAATTAGTGAAAACTAAGGCATCTCAAGGAAACAATTTGTAAGAAAATAAATACAAAACTATTGGCTTGCAGAGAAGCCCAGAATGCAATGTAGAGAGCAACCAGTACTGTGATGTCACTATTCAATTAGAGAGAGCTACGTTGGATAATGGAGTGCACACAAGATTAACTTTACTTAGGTTATCATAGGCAAACTGAGCCCCATAACTTTATAACAAGTTCTCCCCTTACTTTAATCCCAGTTTGTACGGCTACAGATAAAGCTTGGAGATGGACTTTGGTTGTTGGGTTTTCAGCTCACTAATTAGGTACTGCACTCCATAAAAAATTCACTGCAGTAAAGAATCAGAGGAGCTAGCAGAGTGAAAACCTCTTTAATCCTTCTGACCTTTACGACAAATCTCCCTCCAACAGAAGACACAGCTGACCTTTTCTATCCACTGACACCACGGCCTATTGTGGGATTCCACTTAACCAGCACTCTCTGGAAATTCACTAAAGCCACTGCTGGGGGCCCACCTCTGTTCTACAAGGATGAAATGATACACAACCTGCTTAAATCTAACCTGATTGTTGTCAGTTGTTCCAGACACTCCCAAGGGTTACAGCTGCAGGGCTGCCAACATTCCAGATGTGCTCAGGAGAAACATATCTGCACCATTGCCAAATATACCAGATGTGTTCAGGTAGATCCTGAACTTGTGAGGCAGGATGGTCTAGTGATTAGGGCACTAGCTAGGAACTTGAGACCTGGGTTTAAATCCCTGCTCTGGCACAGACTTCCTGTGTGACCTTGAGCAAGTCACATAACCCCTCTGTGCCTCAACTCCCCATGCATGAAATTGGAATGACAATACTTCCTTCTTTCACAGGGACATTGTAAATGCATTAAAGATTGTGAATTGCTTGGCTATTATGGTAACTATAAATTGATAGATTTGCAGAATATTCTAGGCGCACCAAAACAGCGGATTATACCCTACAATTAGAGGGGGACTACACAGTATTGTGGGTGTGATATAAAAGTGTTATCAGCATGAGTTTGGTATGACTATTACTAGTGACTAGTAAAGCCATGAGTGACTTATGAAGGTCATTTCAAATCAGTGCCAGTAAAAGCTTTATACCCAACTGCACCACCATGGCTTCTGTACATACCACACTTTTAACAGGAAAACTAAATGTTTGAAATACTTTTATAATTTATTTTCACATCTTTTTTAATTAGACCTATTTTTGTATCCCTCCAGCTGTATAGCCTGGCTCCCTTAGTAACCACGTATCCAACTATAGAGAGCTCAGAGGGAGAGAGAAAAAAAATACATTAAAACTAATCAATTTGTTAAAACCCCAAAATAACCTGAACTTGATGTTTTTGGACTGGATACAAGTACCTAAAGTCAAGAGTCCCTTGGAGTACTTTGCTTGTCCCATGTGTGGAGGAGCAGAGAGTATGTGGTTTGCCTCCATTCACATAAGCACATGTGACTCCAGGAACAGCAAAGACAAGGGTAGCAAGAAGAAAAGGAGTACTTGTGGCACCTTAGAGACTAACAAATTTATCTGAACATAAGCTTTCGTGAGCTACAGCTCACTTCATCGGATGCATGCAGTCTGTATTTTCGACTGCAGGCATCCGAGCTGTAGCTCACAAAAGCTTATGCTCAAATAATTTCATTAGGCTCTAAGGTGCCACAAGTCCTCCTTTTCTTTTTGCGGATACAGACTAACACGGCTGCTACTCTGAAAAGGGTAGCAAGGTCCGCAATGGTATCAAAAGCCATTGGAACAAAGAAATTCCTGGTCTACAAAATAAGGCAGCAGCAGCATGTTCAGGGGCAGAGCATGCCACCCGAAACCCCATTCCCTCTCAGATCTGGCTTTGGACTCAACCCTGTGCAACAGCAATCATTTTAGAATGAAGGCCTGGGAATTCCTTTCTTGCTCTGCTGTATGGCTTTGCATGGCAATGGCCAAAGAGAGAGAGAGAAACAACATCCCACTAAGAAAAGTTGGGAAAGAGAGTTAAGGATAGCGCCCACTACTAATGTGGCCCCTTCCCCACTTCCACTGAAGCTGAAGTGAAAGAAAGAGAGAGATGGATCCATTTTCTGGCTCTTATACCATGTATAACCTTGCCACAAGAACAATCCACCCCAAAGTTAAACAGAAACACAAAGGAAGTAATATCTTGAGATACCTTCATGCCTTCAACAAAACTATTCCACAAGGGAAGCTGGTAAGAATGAGCCTTTGAGTAGTGAGTCCGGGCAGAAACACTATTTTTGGGGGGGAAACCCACTAAATTAAGTGACTATTTAATGAGGTCTAGGCTATACCCTGCAGGTGCAGATCTTCTCTGAGGAATGATCCTCACAGATAGCTAAAATAGGCATAAATCCAGCATCCACTAGTGAACATCAACACCACAAAACCCAAGGAAGTCTACTCTGTTTCATGTAGGGGCACAGTCAGTGCCCTGGCTAAAGGCCCATTTGGGTATTACCTAAAATTCCTCCTACAATGCCAACTGCAGACGTTATTCTCCTTCATCTCCTGTTGCATTTTGCTACTAACCAGCCGCCACAGTTTGTCCCAGAGGTGACTGCATTTCAGCAGTGAGCAAAGGATCTCTGTACAGAATACTATTTGTAAAGGGCTCTGGAACCTTTTGGGAAGAAATGCACAGGCACAAAAAGAGGAGGCTGCTGCAAAATGTGGTCCCGATATTTCAGTCACCCAGCCCCACTGCACACATTTCATGATCACCGGGTTTTAGTGTATAATTTTGCTGCTGCTTCCTAATGAAGTAGCTTTGTTTCTGAAAGCAATTTGCAGAACGGATGATGTTAAAAAGTGATTTACATGCCACCATTCTCCACTACCCCTCAAAATGGGCAAAAGACACAGAGCAGGGACGCGCACTATGACCTTTGCCCAGAATCCACCATGAACAATTTTACGAGGTCCAAACAGGTCCCCACCCCCAACTTGTTTTTAAAAATGCACTTTTAATTTTTGCTCCACCTCTGGACATCCAGAAATAGCCATGTCAAAACACCATGAAAAAAGAAAACTGCATGGGATTTAGGGTCTGACTGGAAGCAGTATGTGCTGGAAATCTCACGAGAAAAGCCTGCTCTCTCTGAAATTTCAGTGCAGGTTTGCAGACACATGATCATTCAGAAAAGCATCAGAAGGGCTGAGTGCTCATCTTCACTGAGCCAGAAGATCACCCTCTCATCTCCCCATATGGATTTGTTTCTCTTCAGTTTTCCCCAGGCTCCCTACTAGAATATCCTCATTTTGAATGGGTGAGAAAATGCCAAGCAGGAATATGGGGATTGTGAAACCTGGGAGCAGCTTGGAGGGGCTGATTTAGGAGGAAACATGAAGAGTTAAATATAAATGTCTTGGACAAATGATGACTAAGGAGGAGAATGATAATAGTCCACAAGTATGTGAGGGGCCTAGGAAGAGGAAGGGGCATAACTAGGAGGAATGGAATGAAATTAAGAAAGGGAAAATTTAGGCTGAATATCAGGAAAAGTTTACAGACAGTGAGAGAGTGGAATGATGTGGAATTATTATTCATTTGTATTACCATAGTGCCTAGGACCCCTCATCATGGACAAGGACCCGATTATGATAGTGAACAGGGAAAAGGACCAGAGATCCAGCACTTGGGACATTTAAAAACCGGACTGCACAAAAGACTGGAAAATACAATGAGAAACATTGGCTCCTGCAGGGAGGACAGGATGGTCTAACACAGATTTTCAATTTCTAATGTCTTTGATCCCTAGGAAGGCTGAAAGGAAACTGAAGCTCTTGCACATGGGGAAAAGGTTTCTGGAGGAGAGAGGTGAACATCTTGCCTCTCATAAGGAGACATTTATTTTACAGATCTCACTCTCAGGTGATGGAATTTACATCCAAGAGATTAGGATTAACCTTCCAATCACAATGAGCAATGATATGGAGTGATATCACTGAGCAGAGAAGGGTCACAATTTATTCAAGGTATTTTTCAATCTCTCTCAATTATTTGTGCATGTGGCCACAATGCAACTGCTTGCCACTGTCTTCAGGGAATCATTTGCTGATGTCCCTTTACTTGTTCTCCCTCTTCCATCATCTGAGCAAAATGCTTATCCTCAGATTGCTCCTTCCCTTGGGCAATCCCAGGGTGAGTTCTTTCCTCGGTGCCTTTCTCCATGATCCTGTGTCTTATCCTAAAATATCTGACTCCGGATTTCCAGGGGATCCCTTGGGACTGACTGTATCATTCAGAGGGAAGGCCCTTTTCAAGGTCTAACCTTTAGAGGAATTTTCTCCTTCAGTCCATCCATGACTGATATTTTAATAACTCATCACAATGAAGGTGAAAAGTGTCATCAAGTTGGCCATACCATCTCTTCCCCTGATCTTCTCCCATGTCCCTGATGACCCTCTGAGTGATGCAAATATCTGTCTCTCTGGGAAAAGGCTGCACTAAGGACTGGGCAAAGCTGCACTGTTTTGCTTCCCGATAATTTGTTGGAACATTTTATTCATTTTCAATTGATGTGGGTTTGCAAACACCATCCACCCACAAGAATTCAGGTTGGATAAAAGCCACAATCTTAAAGTGAAACTCAGTCTGAACTAGTGAACTTCCCTTGGTTTTTTCATTGAATTTGCACAAAACTGTACAAAAGCTAGAGCTGCACCCATCCATGGCCTGGACTGCACCACCATCAAACCTAATCTCAATTTAGAGTTTGTGGCAAAACTTAAAATCAGGTTGTTCTACCATAAAATCTGAAAGGAGGGGGAACATTTTGGATATTTCTAACTGTGACCAAACCATCACATTATCTCATCCTCCAACGAGAGGCCAGGAACTGTAGCTCTGCAGAAGCAGAATGGCATTGGGAACCGCAGAATCCCACATTCATTTCAACCTTTCAAGAGGGTCAAATGTGTGCTTTTTATTTCCCATTTTTGATGCCACAGTAACTCATCAGGCTCTCAGCGGACTCCATGCACCATTAACGGACAGCAAGCCTGCTCTACTGCAGTCCTGCATTGCAATGCTTCATCTCCTCTTACCTGGCATGCTTTGTATTGGATGGCTGGCAATGTGCGTACACATTCATTTTAAGACAAGTAACCTGGCTGTTTCCCACATGTAAAGCTAACTAAAGACAAAACTCCCTATTAATCTCAAGCTTCCCCATCAGGCACTTGTGAATGCAACAGATGCTGGCGCTGTCAATCTCTCTCATCCCTGCGCTGTGACTCCACTCAGCAGAGACAAATGTCCTGGGAAAAAACGGGGGGAATGACTATTTAAAGCAAACTAAACATTCAACCAGAGAGTTTGCTATATTTGTATCAAGGTATCGCTAGTCTACAGTGGGAACTTCCACACCTGAGCGATGCACCTATGCTGACCTCACCCCCAGTGTAGACAGTGCTTGGTCGATAGAAGAATACTTCTGCCCACCTAGCTACCACGTCTCAGAGATATGGTTACCTCTGCTGATGGGAGAGTCCCTCCCGTTGGCATAGGTAGCATCTACACTGAAGCACTTCTGCAGCACTGCAGCTGTGCCACTGTAGAAGGCTGAGTATAGTCACAGAAACCAACCATTCATCTTACATTCTGAGCCAGAGCCAAGCTGGGGCTTTACGGGGCTGAGTGGGGGGTCAGTGTGGTGCAACAAATTGGGACAGCCAATTTTGTATCAATCACAGCCTTGAAATGGCAACTACCGAAGGAGATAGCAAGAGCAATGGAGAACTAAAGGCCTGCCTGGGTACCGCCTTCATATGAGCTCCCAGCAGCCTTCCCCTTTGGCTTCTCCATCCATTGAGCAGCCATGCTGATGACTCAGTGATGGTGCCTAAGAACTGGCTTTGCCACAGCTGGCTAGGTAAGCCTGGCTCTGCCTTTGATGTGTCGACAAATGAAGTGGGGCTGCTGGGTTTCTTTTGTGGGACTAAACCCTCTTCCACTCACTGACTCTTTCCCACACTTTCTCCCTGGATATCACAGAAAATCCGGTGCCAATCCTTTAACCTGGCACATACTCAGATATAAAGGTGATGGGTGCCAGTAGAAAACTCTAAAGCAGAGACAGATAGGAGGATGGATTAGTGTCACACACACAGAGTCTTATACCTTCCAGAGAAGGGGACCTTCAATTATACCCAGCCTGTTTCAAAACATCCTTTAGCACCCCATTCCCCAGTGACAAACAGAGGAATCTGCATGAAATACCAGCAAAGGGTTAAATTTCTCCCTGTATTCTGCTACAGACGCTTTCCCCAGAAATGTTTAAGCTTAATTGGTTCTGCGTAGGAAGGAAGAAACCGTTGATATTTTAGTTACCGAAATATATTCTAGGGTTATTTTTTTTAATAAAAATAAAATGCTGTTATTAAATGATTATTCATAAATGGGATAGTATAGCTATTAAAAATAATACTCAGATCGTAATCAGTTCTGCTGTCTCTCAGCATGTGGGTGGGTTTCAGATGAGCACTAGGGAGGGATTTAGATGTTTTTGGTTTGGGATTTTTGGTACTGGTGGGGGTGTATATTAAAACTTTCAAAGTTATTTTGATGATTTCATCTCGCATCTGCTTTATTTTCATTAGCGCTGAAATTGTCAGTAAGGGAGTCAGTTGTGGGCTGTATGATTTGGACTTCTCCACTTCCATGAACTTGAACTGAGACCCACCAACTCATTTCACATATCACTGAGCAGGGTGGACATGACTTTCAGACAGTACTTATCTGAGCAGGATTCAAACTGGTGACTTCATAAGAGTCTGTAACCCATCACCCGCATAGCCCCATCCCCTAAGGTTATTTGCTCTTTAGTTCCATCAGATGCCTTTAAATTGTCAGGATTAGGACAGAAAAGTAGAAGTGTCTCCCCTTCAGAGCAGATTTGTCCTTTAACACAGAAAAGGTGCAGGGAATGTGGAATTTGCGGAGATACAGCTTTTATGTGCAGCCACTGACCCTCCTTTGGCTGAACTTGCTTTCCCTTTATTGTAATAGGAATGTTTTTTTCACTTTTCTTGTTTTCTGTTTCTCTTCCAATTACCAAAAAAAACCCAAACACAACAACAGCAATAAAAACCAAAACCCAATCCCAGAACCCCAACAAGACTCCCCAACTTGCTCTCAGGGTGCAGAAAGCACAGCTGCCATCGGAAAGGGGGTTGCACATACCACAACAGGAGATTTGTGGATGTACAGAGAAGGTAAATGGGCTGTTACCACTACATTTTCAAAGCGATACACATAGGACAAAGAGAATTTCAGACAGTTTTTATTAAAGTGAATGTGGGTGAAGGAAAGATGGGATGGGTCACTCAGCTAGAAATACAACAATTTGAAAAGGTGCCTTCTACCTGTCTCTGGAGTCAATAAAGCTATTAATATCCTGCACTTCCGTGGCATCTTCCACAAAGATCCAAAAGCACTTTACAAACACACTTAGTAATTTGGTCTTACAGGCCCTCTGAGAAGATGGTCAGTATTGTTATCCCCATTCTACAAATGGGGAAACTGAAATATGGAGCAGTGATATGAGTTGCCCAAGGTCACACAGTAAGTCAGTGGCATAGCCCGGAATAGAACCCAGAACGCCTGACTCTCAGTTCAGCACTCTGACTTATATGTACACTTAGGGAGCCCATATATCCTGCTTTGGTTGGGACAGTCCATTTTTTAAGCCCTGTCCTGGCCATCCCGACTTTTTTGACAAAAATGGTCATTTGTCCCATTTGCTGTTACCAACTTGATCAGTTGTCAAGAGCAAACAGGAACAATGCCCACTTTTGTCAAAAAAAGGGGGGTGCGGAAGAACATGCAGTGGGAGCGGTGATGCCAGGGTCAGCTTTGCAGGGTCTTGGGCTAGCAGCTCAGGCCACTCTCATGTTGGGGGAGAGGGGCCTTGGGAAAGGAGCTCAGGCCAGCCCTACGCAGTGTCCTGTTTTCCCTTTGGGAAATATGGTCACTCTATGCACACTCCTTCCACTTGCTTCACAATATCTATTCATATTTAGAGAAAAGTTTTGAGTGAATTCCCATGCTTATGAGATTGACGGGTTTATACAGAAGCTGGGATGTATGCATAGTTTGGGCATGCCCTATGGAAACTCCCCATCTCTGATCTATGGCACTCCATGCTGATCCAGATTTGGGATCTCATGCATCCTGCTTCACCAATGCACCTCTATCCTAATCTGCAGCACAGTCTGCTGTTCCAGTCCTGGAGCTCTCCTCCCCCGAAGTTCTGCCAATTCACCTCTACCCTGACCTGCAACACCTCCAGCTAGTTCAGCTCTGGGACTCTTTCTTGCAGAAAAATCATGCTGAACTATGGCAGTGATTTTATTAAGTGCATGAATGGGGACTAGGCAGAAAGAAACCAGCACACTCATTTTCACTTGTAATGAAGGGCTTGACTGAACCTGGCTCTACAGAGGTGAAAGGCTTCTCGACACAGAAATAATCCAACCTAGTGGCTTTTGTACATTTAATTATTTCTGAGTAAGGCAGGTGCTCCTAAAGGTCCCCGGTTGACAGCTCTGGAGACTGATGTCCTGTGATATCCACAGAACAGGTACAGTCCGAGTAGTGGCAGTGCTTTTAGGTCTGGTTTAGTTTAGTTTGGGTTTTAATGTGTCCTTCCATTTTTAATTGGCTATAGAAATGTCTCATTTCCCCCCGTTACTTCTCTCCAAGAGACAAGGAAAGGTGATTCTTCAAGCCACATAGACTTTATTCCTAAACCTGATTAACCTTCCTAAACATAGGCTGTACCTCCATAAATACAGTACTTTTATTACTCTGATTGCCACGGCATCTGCAGGTTAATTAATCTGTGATGTAACTTTGCAATAGAGAAACTAATCTGTAGGTACACCTAATACAAACTGCTGGGTAATTATGTTTTAATAGCTTTTGTTGTTAGGGTGGGGGAAGGGAGTGTCATTAACCAAAGCCAAAAACAAAGAATTTTCAGAGGAAAAAAAACTAAAGGAAGTACGAAGAAGATTGAAAATACCAGTTTAAAATGTTGGGTTCAATATTATTTTATGTTTTTATATATAACTTTTCAGCTACACAATGAGATGCAACCACCTCTGGGGTGGGAGGGCAACAACTTTATAACGGTGTATAGCAACACAACGTAATAGTGGACTGAGTGTAAATTTAGGACAAGAGTATCAGGACAAATCCCTTACTCTTATCAAAAGTGTCATTGACTCGTAGAACTGGAAGGGACCTTGAGAGGACATCTAGTCTAGTCCCCTGCACTCGTGGCAGGACTAAGTATTATCTAGACCAGTGCTGTCCCTAGCTTTTCTGGGACCCCATGCAGCCCCCCCACGGGGGGGGGAGGGGGAGGGAGGGAAAGTGGGCTGGTCCCAGGCCTCCATGTGGGGGGCGGGGCTAGCTTGGGCGGGCAGGGGAGAACCTCCCCGCCAGCACTCACCGGCGGCATGGCTGTGGCCGGGTTGCTGCACTTCTCGCCACCCGGCTCTGCTGCAGTCCTCAGGGGAATGGGGGCAGGGCTGGGGCGCAGCAGGGGCGGGAAGAGGTGGGGTGGAGGCAGAGCAGGGGTGGGGGCTTTGGGGAAGGGATGGTGTGAGGGCGGGGCTGGGGCAGAGCAGGAGTGGGGGCCATGGGGAAGAGGCGGGGCAGGGGCTGGAGCGGTACTCAGCTGCGTAGGGCACCAGAAAATTTGCCCTACGCAGCTTTGCATATGGGTAGGGACGGCCCTGATCTAGACCATTCCTGACAGATGTTTGTCTAACCTGCTCGTAAAATTCTCCAGTGTTGGAGACTCCACAACTTTCCTAGGCAATGTATTCCAGTGCTTAACCACCCTGACAGGAAGTTTTTCCTAATGTCCAATCTAAACCTCCCTTGCTACAATTTAAGCCCATTGCTTCTTGTCCTATCCTCAGAGGTTAAGAAAAACAATTTTTCTTCTTCCTCCTTCTAACAACCTTTTACATACTTGAAAACTGTTACCATGTCCCCTCTCAGTCTTTCGTCAAGACTAAACAAACCCAATTTTTTCCATCTTCTCTCATAGGTCATGTTTTCTAGACCTTTAATTTTTGTCGCTCTTCACTGGACTCTCTCTAATTTATCCACATCCTTCCTGAAATGTGGGGCCCAGAACGGGACACAATACTCCAGCTGAGGCCTAGTCAGTGCGGAGTAGAGCGGAAGAATTACTTCTCGTGTCTTGTTTACAACACTCCTGCTGATACATCTCAGAATGACGTTCGCTTTTTCTGCGACAGTATTTACACTATTGGCTCATATTTAGCTTGTGGTCCGCTGTGACCCCCAGATCCCTTCCCGCCATACTCCTTCCCAGGCAGGCATTTCCCATTTTGTATGTGTGCAACTGAGTGTTCCTTCCTAAGTGGAGTACTTTGCATTTGTCCTCATTGAATTTCATCCTGTTTACTACAGACCATTTCTCCAGTTTGTCCAGATCATTTTGAATTTTAATCCTATCCTCCAAAGCACTTGCAGCCCCTCCCATCTTGGTATTGCTCGCAAACGTTATCAGTGTAATCTCTATCCACTTATCTAAATCATTGGTGAAGATATTGAACAGAACCAGACCCAGAACTGATCCCTGTGGGGCCCCATTTGATATACCCTCCCAGCTTGACTGTGAACCACTGATAACTACTCTCTGGGAACCGTTTTCCAACCAGTTTTGCAGCCACCTTATAGTAGCTCCATCTAGGTTGTATTTCCCTAGTTTGTTTACGAGAAGGTCATGCGAAACATTACTCTCTATGCAAAAATATCTGCAGCTGCAGGAGATGAACGAGAGTGAAGATGATCTAATGGTTTAGGTACTAGCCTGGAAATCAAGACACAGAAACATGGGAATGGGCATATGGGATTGGCCCATCTAGTCCAGTATCTTGTCTCCAACAGTAGCCATCACCAGATGTGTTAGAGGAAGGTGTAAGAACCTGAAGTAGGTAGATGTGGAGTAGTCTATTCCCTTCATTAGGTCTCATCCTCATTTCTAATTGTGACTTGCTTAAACCCCGAAGCACAAGCTTTAATATCGTTTCCAAAAATATCGTTAGTATTAGCTACTCTAATTCTGGGTATTCTTGTTATCAATATCAATGTCTAATCTCTTTCAGAATCTTGCTAAACTTCCAGCCTACAATTCCTCTGGCAAAGAGTTCCGAACTCTAATTACTCATTGTGACACCTAGATTCAGTTCTCTGCTCTGCCACAGATCTCACAAGTGACCTTGAGCAAGTCACTTAAGATATTGTAAAGATATTAGGCATCTCCACACTTTTACAAATCTGGCCCTTAGTTTCTATGCCTTAGCTCCCCATCTGTAAAATGGGAATAATAGCACTTCCCAGCTCATAGGGATGTTGTGGGGATAAATGCATTATAGATTATGAGGTGCTCATTAACTACAAGTAATGGGGACCACACACATAACATAGAAAGATATGCAGCTCGCCTACAAGGACTGCACTTAGTCCAGGCTCATCCAGCTTGAGAGGATTATGCTCTAACATCTATTCTCCAGAGCTTTGTCCAGTTGAGTTTTAAATAAACTAAGCAACGGGATTAACTCCCCCTTCACTGTTAAACGTGTCCTGATATAAAGATGATATGTTCCATTGCTCAGTTTCTCCCCATTTCTCCTAGTTACACCTCACTGTAACTAGGAGAAATGTGGATCACTGTAAATAATTCCTCCCTCTCTTTGGCGTTTACAGCCTTCAACCCCTGAAATTGGTGACAGGTGTCTTCACAGCAGATGGTGGCGGGGCATCGTGTTTAACAGATGCTTGACAGTAGGTTTATGATATTATGCCAATTGCTCAGGTGGCTTTAAATCATCCAGCACAGCTGCACAACCTAGAGGATGAGCCAGCGGCACTTGAATCCAGGACTGTGCAGGCTAGGAGATGGGTGACCCACATCAAGGTTGCAAGCTGGTATCCAGCTCTTTCCTTTGGCACTTTGTGCACCGGGCACTTGATCTGAATCCCAATTACGTTCCATTTTTCAAAGCTCATAAGAAGTAAATGGGAGAGAGCTGATTTTTGTTTCCCCCTTTGGGTGATCACCTCCAACCCTGCTCTACTTTGGTGACATTAACAGATGCACTATTCTGATCACTTCCTGCCTCACTTGTCATCTGTAACATTAGCGGTATAATATGATGTTGCTCCCTGGGCACCTTCATTAGGCTGTCACCTGTGTTAAAGGCTCTGAGGGCCCAGCTACATAGCCTTAATATGGCCATCCGATCTCTATAGGCAAATAGATTATACCGAGGAAGTTTGCACAGGAGGTAAGAAGAAGGGACAGTAAAGGGGGACAGAAGGAGGCAGTAAAGGGTACAGAGAGCTCCCACAGTCCCAAAGGAAGAAGGGAAGGGGTGGGGAAAGCCCTTGTTCCTCCCCCCAAACGGATGAACACTATACAAGGTAAATTCCCAAAGCTAGAGGGGATCACCAGCCCCAAACCAGAATGCCAGAGCCAGAAATTTGGAGCAGATCCAGGCAAAGCTAGGAGACAACTTTTTCTTATCCCTTCCCCTCCACTTTGCATCTGTGGACAATGCTGGTAAAGCTGCCACATCCAGGGAGCCCGGCAATGCTGAGATGATGCTTGCTGCTCAGTGCTGAGTACAAGCTGCATATCTGCCTCCCAGCCTCCTCCTTACTTGAATCAGATGTGCCCACGAATGACAGAGAGAGATCTACACACACCCTGAGTGGGGTGGGGATATTCATTCTCAGTTCAGAGAGCAGAATACCACCACCAACCTGTGTAGCCCAATAATAACAGAACTGCTCATGAGCCAGCCCCCAGTTACAGTCTATGGAGCCATGACATTGGGATGCCTTTCGCTTTCTGTGTACTGTGCCTTTTAGGGTATGTCTATGTGGCCATGAAAACCTGCAGCAGTGAGTCTCAGAGGCTGGGTCAACTGGGTAGGGTTCATGGGTCTAAAAGTAGTATTGTAGAGGTTCAGGCTTGGGCTGGCGTCTGGGCTCTCAGATCCGCCTTCTCCAGGTTTCAGTACCTGGGCTCCGGCTCGAGCCTGCACATCTGCCCTGCTATTTTTAGATCTGCAGCACAAGCCTTGTGAGTCCTGGGCTCTGAGACTTGCTGGACTGGGCCATTTATTACAGTGTACAATACCCTTCTTTTCTAGGTTTCAGAGTAGCAGCCGTGTTAGTCTGTATCCGCAAAAAGAAAAGGAGGACTTGTGGAACCTTAGAGACTAACCAATTTATCTGAGCATAAGCTTTCATGAGCTACAGCTCACTTCATCAGATTCATGCAGTGGAAAATACAGTGGTGAGATTTTATATACACAGAGAACATAAAACAATGGGTGTTACCATACACACTGTAATAAGAGTGATCAGGTAAGGTGAGCTATTACCAGCAGGAGAGCGGGGTGGGGGAGGGGGGACCTTTTGTAGTGATAATCAAGGTGGACCATTTCCAGCAGTTGACAAGAATGTGTGAGGAACAGTGGAGTGGGCTGGGGGCGGGGAAATAAACATGGGGAAATAGTTTTACTTTGTGTAATGACACATCCCCTCCCAGTCTTTATTCAAGCCTAAGTTAATTGTATCCAGTTTGCAAATTAATTTCAATTCAGCAATCTCTCATTGGAGTCTTTTCTAAGGGCTCTCCCCATTTTAGAGACCATAGCTATTTTGACCTCAGAGTCCCTGGAGCCTGTTTAAGAGAAGACAGATGTACACATTGCGCTCTTTTGTGTGCTCTCTCAGAGACATAGCTTTTGTTATTTCCTGCTGTTTTCCCCTCATTCTAAAATAAAAATCATTTTAAGATTTAATGTATAGGACTGCTTTTTGTGTAGGAATAAATAGAATATATGGTTGCATCCAAAAAAGAGTGGGGTCCAAGCACACTCATGGCTCGCCAATGCCTTCCAAGTTCTGGGCTGTCTCGAAGGGCCTCTGAGACAACACCCATTGTTATTTCCTTACCCAGTCTCTACTCCTCTATTCAGTGTCCAAGTAGCTGGTTCCTTCCCTCGCCATGCCAACTGGATGAGGGAAGACACTATCAAATACGTCAACTCCATTGTGGTACAGAGCCCTTAGCATTGCCTTAGCCACAAACTGAAGGATTCACCAAGATAGAGGGTCCAGAAAAGCCCACTCATATGTGTGTCCGCATGCTGTGTGCACTCCTGTCCCCTTGCCCAATCCCATACACTGCTTTTCCACACTCCTTGCTACGCTATAATTGGAAGATTTATTCCCTGCCACGGCCGCTCTGATGCAGACTTTCCCGAAAGCTCTTTAAGCAATTTTAGCACTTCAGAAAAACTGCATTATAAATGTAACAAGAAATACATGAATTTTGTATCAGGTGTCAGCATGGTACCTATTATTCTAATAGTAACAAGGGCAGCAGAAGCCCTATTTTTTCTCTTCATTCTTGGCCGGAGGAACAAAGGGTGGTGGGCAGGGAAGAGAAGAACAGATGGGCAAGGCTTGGGAACTCCTTCCCGTCAGGGTATTGTTTGCGCAGTATCTTTCAGTTCTGGCAGCAGAAGCACCATCCTTTGTCTAGGCTAGTCTGAGAGGATTAGGATCAAGATCCCTTTGAACTATCCCTTGTTAGGAAAGAGATAAAGAGAGCACCCTCATTCCAGACCCAAATTTAGCTCCCTCCCACATGTAGCCCATCTTGTAGCTTATTATGGTAAATTATTTACATGGGAATTGTGAAGTCACCAAGCAGAAGAAAGGGAAATTGTTATTTATGTCAAAGGAATGAAGCCTGCCTTTTTTTTTTAAGCTTTCTACTGTATGAGTCAGATAACATAAGGTGGGAAGATGGCACTTCAGCAGCCAGCAGCACAGCAGGTGGGGTCTAGAGGGACAGGTATACACAGCAGGTGTGTTCTGCCTGGTACATTCAGCATTACACAAGGTATGTGTTTAGAAGGAAGGTCTTGCAATTCAAGCACACCCTGGGGATCAGGAGTTCTATTCCTAGCTCTGTCACTGATTTCCTGCCTTAACTCTGTGCCTCAGTTTCATTATCTACAGAATGAGGATGCTACTACTGACTTACTCCACAGCCAGGTTGTGAACCTACATGCATGACTCTCTGGAAGTTGTTGGGAGATCTGGCTCATATGGAAGGCATAGAGAAATGCAAAGTATTTTGATTACTATCAGGACATACAGTACACATTATATTCAGAAGCACAGTGTGTGTATTCTACCAGATGGGCCTGGTTCATTCAAGCAACTATCAACCTGTTCTTCTTTTAATATATGATTTAACAAAATATTCTGGCCCTTTAAGTCTACAGGGGACCTGAAAACCCCATGCCAGGAATGCTGGAGTGAACAAAGGCTCAGGAAATCACCAAAGCAGGAAAAGAGGATGCAGTCCTGGGAAATTAGTAGGTGGGGATGGGGATGACCAGGACACTGTCCCTTAAAGGGCCTGGGACCAGGATCCCTGTAGCATAGGATGAGGAAGGGCTTCCCCTCTCTTCCGGGCAATCAGGAAGAGCTCTCTGAAGAAGAGCAGTATACATGTATGGAGTCTCTTTTCTTTAGTTGATGCTTCTTAGATCATCTGAAGGAGAGCAGTCTGGCTGTTGTGCCCATTGGTCTATGTCTCGTTCCTTTACAAATACTTTACATTAATAGGAGAGATTATTATTAGCATCACCATTTGTACCAGGGCAGCCATCTCCTGATCTCCCCCTCCATGGACAGCAGAAAAGAGGATGCGGTTCTCCCTCCGAACAGGGGAGACACTGACAGAAGGAAGCCAGAGCCAAAAGGCTGAGCTCCTGCTAGGAAAGACTAGAAGTGGTGAAGAGCAGACTAGGATAGATTAAGAGCTCTGTGCATGGCAGAAGACGCAGAGCTGAGTATGAACTTTTGGATTGTGAAGACCCAAAGGACTGTCTTGAACTGTTTCTATTATTTAACCCAACCCATACAGGTGTGGGCTTGGTAGCAGCCATTACAGAGACTGTGTGGAGGTCTTAAAGGGCCCTGAAGATGGAAGACAGAGACAGGCTGTGGCAGAGCCTCTGCTGGCCATGGAGGGGGAGATCAGGAGGTGGCTGCCCTGGTACAAATGGTGATGCTAATAATAATCTCTGCTATGAATGTAAAGTATTTGTAAAGGAACGAGACATAGAACAATGGGGACAACAGCCAGACTGCTCTCCTTCAGATGATCTAAGAAGCATCAACTAAAGAAAAGAGGACTCCATACAAGCTCATGGCTGCTGTGGAAATGTGTTTCTCATGGTAAATGCTCTTCATTGTATAATATGTTGGAATAATTCCTTTGTGCTCTGGGGCATTAGCCCTGCTTGTTCCCAGTTCAGTAATATAGCATTGCCCTTTTCACTTAGAGTCAAATCTGTCAGCTGTACCTATCACATTTCTCTCCCCATTCTGATGGGGAATGACACACGATTGCAGAGCCAATTACTCCAACGCAGGCCTTGGCGAATGGGTTCTTCTCCTCCTCCACAAAGTATGTTATTCCTGCTTCTGCTCCTCTATGCACTATGCCCTCCAGTGCACACACAGGACTCCCAGCTCAGCACCCTAAGAATGGCTATGCTGGGTCAGACCAATGGTCCATCTAGCCCAGTATCCTATCTTCTCTCTGAAGCATCTGACACTGGCCACTGTCGGAATGAAAAGAACAGGGCTATTACCCAGTGACCCATCCCCTTTCATCCAGTCCCAGCTTCTGGCGGTCAGAGGTTTAGGGACACCCTCAGCATGGGGTTGCATCCCAGACCATCTGGGCTAATAGCCATTGGTGAACCTATTCTCCAGGAACTTATTCAGGAAGTATAACCTAGTTATACTTTTGGCCTTCACAACATCCCCTGGCAGCAAGTTCCACAGGCTGACTGCATTGTGTGAAGTGGTACTTGCTTATGTTTGCTTCAAATCTGCTGCCTATTAATTTCATTGGGTGATCCCTATTTCTTGTGTTATGTGAAAGAGTAAATAACACTTCCCTATTCACTTTCTCCACACCACTCAGGATTTTATACACTTCTATCAAATCACCCGAGTCACCTCTTTTCGAAGATGAAAAGTCACAGTCTTTTTAATCTCTCCTTGTGGAAGCTGTTCCATACTCCTAATTACTTTTGTTGCCCTTCTCTGTACCTTTTCCAATTCTAATAGATCTTTTATGAGATGGGGTGACCAGAACTGCAAACAGCATTCAAGGTGTGGGTATATGATGGATATATATAATGGCATTAGAATATTTTCTGACTTATCTATCCTTTTTCTAACGGTTACTAACATTGTCTGCTTTTTGACTGCTGCTGCACAATGAGCAGATGTTTTCAGAAAACTATCCTCAGTTACTCTAAGATCTCTTTTTTGAATGGAAAAAAAACTAATTTAGAGCCGATCATTTTGTATGTATAGTTGCGTTATGTTTTCCAATGTGCATTACTTGCATTTATCAATACTGAATTTCATCTGCCTTTTTGTCACCCAGTTTTGTGAGATTCCTTTTTGTAACTCTTCACAGTCAGCTTTGGTCTTAACTATCCTGAATAATTTTGTATCATCTGCAAATTTTGCCACCTCCTTTTTCATCCTCTTTTTCCAGATTGTTTATTAATATGTGGAACAGCACAGATCCTAATACAAATCTGTAGGGATCCCCACCATCTACCTAAGCACTACAATGGATTCATGCTTGCACACACACACACCTTTCTTCCTGAATTGAAAAGCTCAGGGTTCAATCCACAAACTGACATTTTGACCCAATTCCTTTTTGTGGAAACATCTGAAAGGGCAATACGTAACAAAAAAAAATGTGGAATCTCGAAAGTTGCCATGAAACAGAATTATCAACTTCCAAGTCAGCTCTAGCTGGGACTTTTGCTGGCTTTAACGAAGAGTTAAACTTTTAAATCTTACTTATAGAGCTACTAGAATTGGTTTGCATAAAACAAGAGCCAATCTGACTCTTCCCCCAAAGCTCCAAAGGAAGCTTTTCCAAGTTTGGAAATGTTTGGGGAACTTCCCACCCCAAATTATTTGTCATTTCTGCATCTGCCTCTGTGCTTCTAGGTTCCAAGCAGAGGCAGAAGCTCAGAAAATACCACAAAAGGATGTTTCCAAGAGAATGCTGACACAATGAAAGCAGGAGATACCAGCAGCTGCATGGGAAAGACTGTCCTTAGGAGATCTCCATGCCAATTCTCTAGTCCCAAGAAGTTCAGAGAAATGGCATTTACACTTAGGGTGCTTATCTGAACTTTCAAGATTCATTCTCGTGGCTTATCATTAAACTCTATATCACTCAATATCAATCAACCCATTACCTACCTTCATGGCCTCTTTGGTCCCCCACATTCTTCCTCTTACACACCTGCCATATTTCTTCACCCTTTTACTCCTTAAGCCTCAGCCTTCACTACAGGGTTAGCCTCCTGTTTTCCAAAGGCCAGATGCTTCCTTTACAGGTAGTTAACCCTGCTCTGCATGCCAACCCAAGAGAGGAATTTGCTCCTTACCTACCACCTATCCATCGGTGGCACTGTTAACTCTGCAGCACACCTAAGCTTTTATGTTTTATTAGTTAGGGTATCCTGGGCACTTTATTATCCTTGGCTCTTATCTACCTTCTTCAGTATGGCTCTTCTACTTTATTCCAGTTCAGGACAATAAGCTGATGGTCATAACTAGGTCAAGAAATGTAAACACTGGACAAGTGCACAAGCAAGGACTCGTATTTGTGTTCAGGCTCTTCTAATGAGTGGGAGACCCTTCAATGGAGCCAAATGACACCATGTTTGATCACCTAAAATGTTCAAAAACCTGCACTGTGAACATCCTGTGCCTATCTGTCCTCTCAATTAAACTGGTGTGAATCAGCAGTAACAGCAATGAAGTCAGTGAAATTACATTGGTGTGAAAGAGGAAAATCAAGTGCACTGTGAGGAGACCAGACTTTGTGTTAATGTGGCCCCATAAATAACTCAGTGAGTCACTCAACAAACCCTGTGAAAAACAAATTTAAATAAGAAGAGTGAGATCTCTGGATTTACTGCTAGTTGGGGCATTATTCACACAATCAAACAGTAGCTCTGGAAGTGCTCAAATAAGCCCATCATGCTCCGCAGAGGTAGGTCTTATCTGACTGCTTGCCAGGGTTCGCTGGCTCTGTGACCGTCTCATTGCTGCCTCCCACTGAAGAAGCCACTCCCGGGAGCCACAAAACCTGGTAACAAGTTAGTCAGTGGTTATATCCCAGAATGCCTTTGTGTCCGCAGTGTGAGGCATGTTTACTGTCACTTGCTTGGCATGGTGGACTTTTGACAGCATGTTCCACACCTCCTTTGCAATCCACAGTCCAGGCTCCAAGAGCTGACTTCCCTCCCTCCTCATGGCAGAGAGACCTCAAAGGGCATGGTATGGAACAGCAGCACCAAGGCATAAGGAACATTCTTAAGGAGAAGGGTGGTGATGAAATTGGCACAATCTCTATTAACCTCCTGAGGAGCCACGCTCATAATTCGGAGAAACAAGCCCTGTAGTGAGGGCAGGAATGGCAGCGAGTTGCTATAATGAGCACAGAGAAAGACTGGTGCCTGGGAGTTGTGCACCACTCTGGGCTCTTGCCGCACACCGCAAAGGTGAGGACCTTGCTGGGTGTAAATGAAAAGAGCCTAATGATTTTACATCCTGCTTCAGTCTCCCAAGCCAATATTATTTTACAAAACAGAAACCACAAGAGACAGAAGCAATGCAGCAAGACTGCAGGCCGGATGCAACACAGCTTTTGCCAGCCACTCCAGATGTACTTTTATGTGTAATAATAAGTAGGGACTCAAAAGGTTTGGATGCTTCACCCAGACACCTCAGCCTTGAAGCCCGGCAATAAATCTAATGAGAGGGGGATTTCAGTTACCCCTGGGCTTTGGTCAGTTTCTGAAATAATAACACCAACTCACATAGTGCCTTCCATCCAAGGAAGCACTTTCCAGACATCAAACCAGTTCAGTTGCATGACAACCCAGGGGATGATTAACCTCATTTTATACATGAGGGGTTTGAGGCACAGAGAGATTTAAACTTGCCCAAGATCCCACAGTGGATCAGTAACACAATGCAGGATAGAAATTAGGTGTCCGGACTCCCACTGCTGTGCATTAACCAACCGCTCGACCATGCTTCCTCTCCATACATCATCTTTCCTCTGCACCCTCCCATCCTGCTCCCCGTGCAGAATTGTTCTCTACTGCACAGTTAGTAGCATTTTGCCAAGTCCAATTTTAAATTTGCCAAGTGATGGACCATCAAACACTTCCCTCAGGGACATGATGCCACAGTCCGATACATCTCGCTACCAGGAAGTTTTCCAGGATATATGCCTTAATTTTTACCTCTTTTTTCCTTGTACTCTTCTGAATACTCTGTCTCCTTCCTTGCTTGGTATTACAATCCCCTAATACCTGTAGATTAACATTACCCCCTTCTCCTTCCCAGACGCTGCTGAATCAAACACCACAAAATGAAACCTTCCAACCCTCCTTTTAATAACAATCCCTCCAGACCCAGACCATTTTTGTTGCTCTTCCTCTGAACTGCCTCTATTTGACCACTAACAGATTAGCTCAGGGGTGGGCAAACTATGGCCCACAGGCTGTGTCTTGCCCATCAGATGCTTTAATCCAGCCCTCGAGCTCCCACTGGGGAGTGGGGTTGGGGCTTGCCCCGCTCCGAGCTTGCCATGGCTCCGTGCGGCTCCTGGAAGCAGCAGCATGTCCCCTCTCCAGCTCCTAAGTATAGGGGCAGCCAGGGGACTCCACATGCTGCCCCCGCCCCAAGCGCCACCCCCGCAGTTCCCATTGGCCGGGAACCACGGCCAACTGGAGCTGCAGGGGCGGCACCTATGGACAGGGCAGCGCGCAGAGCTGCTTGGCTCGTGCCACACCTCTGCATAGGAGCCGGAGGGGGGACATGCCACCGCTTTTGGGAGCTGCTTGAGGTAAATGGTGCCTGGAGCCTGCAACCCGACCTCCTCCCGTGCCCCAAACCCCTGCCCCAGCCCTGATCCCCCTCCCACCCTCTGAACCCCTCAGTCCCAGCCCAGAGCACCTTCCTGCACCCCAAGCCCCTTGTCCCTGCCTCACCCCAGAGCCCGCACCCCCAGTTGAAGCCCTCACCCGCTCCTGCATCCTAACCCGCAATTTTGTGAGCATTCATGGCCCTCCATACAATTTCCATACCCAGATGTGGCCCTGGAGCCAAAAAGTTTGCCCATCCCTGGATTAGAGAGAGGAGTTTAATTCTTTCAGGGTCCATTCTTTAATGCTTGGCTTGGGATCCCCTCTTCCTTCTGGATGTTGGCATTTTCCCTTTCTGATTCTTGCTCACTGCTACACGCCCCAAGCAAGCAGACTGCCAGCAGCATACCGAATGGAAAGAGGGCAAGGACCAACATCAATCAATGGCATTAGGACTGCAAATGTTTTAGAGAAGTGGAAATAAAGACAGGCACGTGGAGGAATTTATTTATCCACTTGAATTAGGAAGGAGGTGCTAGATATTGTCCTGCAAATGCTGAGATTATTTGCTCAGTGAGGAAGGCCAGTATCTGCCACTTCCCTTCTAGGCCCCCTTCCCATTTTAGCCCACAGAACTAGAGAGAAATAGATGATAGATCCCAGCACTAAACAACCACCATAAACCTCACATTGTTTCATTGCCTGGCTAAATCAGTGAGAGGCAAATGCCAGTATCAGGAGCCCTTAACGTTTCCACTGTGGTAAGGATTAAGTCTCACAAAAGTGGCTATCTCAGCAGAAATATAGAACCATGGTCTGCCACATTAACATAAAGCACGGCAGCCAGACATTATTGCTGCCTCTAATCTCCAAACACTCAGGAGCTGAGCTGCATTCAGTGGAATGATCTATCCACCGTGATGCACTAGTGTTTGCTCACACACACACACCCCTTCCCTCCCTCTTGAAGTCCAGAGGTTTATCCCTCCTGAAATAGAAAGAAGCAATATTTTAACTGCCCCTGCCTGCTCCTCTTCCTCTAACACACTCATCAACTCTGATTGTTGTGGGCACTTGGACTCCTATTCTGGGTGAAGGTCAAGAAATACAACTATCCAAAGCCTTATTAACAGGTCACTGTTCCTACTGCTGAAAACAGTTTCCAAAGTCCTTCAGTGCCTGGTGGCTGCTGCACCTTCTCCTGAATATTAAGAGCACTTCACCATCACCCAAGGGCTTAGGTTTCGGAATGTGAGCTTCGGAAAGTGTTTTGTCGAACAGGGTGAAGTAAAAGGAGATTTGTCAGCATAAAGGAAACACAATGGCCGTAAGGATGTGAAATATGTAACAGTTTATACAATAGGGTTCAAGCTTGTCTGTAAATACATTTAGCCCCCTAAAGGTCATTTTAGAACAATCTTTCAAGTGGTCTGCATGCTTCTCCTTTCACCTTGTGTGCATGTCCCTATCTCTGGGCATCTCTACTCTGGAGCAAGAAGTGATGTTTCCAGCTCTGAGACACACTCTCACGCTAGCTCTGCTTGAGTTGCCCACTAAAAACAGAAGCATAGTTGTGGCAGTGCGAGCAGTAGGACAGCGTAGCCACCCCGAATACACTCTGTGATAAATGAACGGGGGCGGGGCGGGGAGGGGGGAGCTCCCTTTTATGGGCACCCAGCCAGCCAGTCAGCTATAAACTCCCTCTTGGCAGCTGTCAAGGCTGATTCCCCACTCTGGCACTTTAAGTGCAGAAGGTGGTGGCCTGCAAGGATTTTACAAATTAATACTGGCCACTCCAGGCTTGTATTAAACTCCCAAGGTTACAGCTTCTTTCTGACCTTGGATGGGGAGAAGCTGCTACCACCCAAATGCAAACCCCTTGGGACCCAGAAAGGCACACTTGGGAGTTCCTTCCTGTGGGGTACCCTCAAGCCCTTTCACCCCCGCTCTGGAGAAGAGCTGGGAAAGAAAACAAAGGAAACTAGCTGTTGCCCCCAGCTAATTAAACATCATATGCACAAACCTCTTAGAACACCAAAAATCCAATCCTGTTCTTAAAAAAAGGTAAATTTTATTAAAAACAAAAATTAAGAAAATACATCTGGAACCCAGGCTTTTGCTAGATTTTAAAAGAGCAATTCCAAAAATTAAGCACCCCAACTAGCTTTCTTGGGGGTTCAGCTTAAAGGTTACAAGCAAACAAAAGCATCTGGGGTTAGCAAAGAGGAGTTCACAAGCCAATAAGAAATAACCTAATTGCGTCTTTCTAACCATTCCTAATCTATTTCCACATTTGGGGGTTCCAAATAAGTAGTTCTAGGTATGATCTGATGATCTATGATCATACCTGGCTTAAAGCTTCTCATAGCATAACTGCTCCCTGTTCCCCTCTTTCTCAGAGAACAACAACAGAGAGAAAGGGGAAACTTTTTCCCTATTTTAAAAAGTTCTAGCCTTCCCATTGGCTCTTTTGGTCAGGTGCCCACTCCCTTTCCTTTACCTGGGGGACTTTGTTAACCCTTTACAGGTAAAGCAAGTAGAGAACAGCCACCAAGAGGGACTTTATAGCTGATTGGCTGGCTGGGTGTCCATAAAAGGGAGCTATCCCACCACCCTTCATTTATCACACACTCCCATCCGAGATGGGGTGGCTAGCTTGTTCTGTCACCCATGCCACAAGCAGCTACACTTCTATTTTTAGCATGCTACCTTGAACAGAGCTAGCGTAGATATGTTCACCTGAGCTGGAAATTACACCTCCAGCCTTAGTGTTAGCATACCCTCTGCCTCTCTCCCTCGCCCTCAGCGTCTCGTCACTACACCAAGACCATCTACACACAAACTTGACTACAGCTAAACCAGTGAAAACCAACATGTGGAAACCCTTATTTCAGTTTCAGAGTGGCTTATTTTGATTGAGTTTAAATTTGCTCTTAACTGGTTTAAACTAAAGTGAAGTAAGCCTGGATTAAATTGAAATGAGCGCATCGGTTTAACTAAATTGATTTAAAATCACCCTTTAAGTTAAACTGGGTGCAACTCTGCATGTAGAAAAGCCCTAAGGCAGAATGTTGATCCTTCAGAAAGGCTGACAAAGGCTTGCTTAATTAATAAATAATACTAAGAAATATAATAGGAAAGAAAGCAGTAGTAGCAGTAAATAATGCAGCATCTATTATCATGATAAAGATCATGATTATAGAGTTGATAGACAGCTAATACTATGGCCCCTGCCATGAAATCTTTCTGCACATTTCCCTGATGCTGGTAACCTGATTCAGATCCAGCTCTATGTATATGGTTGTTGATTACATTTTTTTTTAAATGAAAAATGGTGACCAACAACAGGAAGTAACCCCATGAGTCGTATGCCATATTAGCACAGTGCCACTATGTTACCTCCAAAGCTTCACCCCTTAGTGGCTGAATAGTGAGCACGCAGAGAATCTGTGCTAGCTCTGGGGAGGAATGCGGCTACAAATCTTCCAAAGGACTTAGCAGAATTAGTACTAGCGACTAATAATCACACTTAGGGCTTTTTATTCAGCACTTTAGCAAAGTGCTGCACAAACAAACAGAATTGTTAATCATAGAATCACAGAACTGGAAGGGACCTCGAGAGGTCATCTAGTCCAGTCCCCTGCACTCATAGCAGGACTAAGTATTATCTAGACCAGTGCTACTCAAAGTGGTGATCCGCGGACATTTATTTAAATAAGGCCGGTCTGCGTGCACATTGGAAAAAAAATTGCTGGTCCCCCATATCAGATAGCTTGAGAAGCACTGGTCTAGACCATCCCTGAGAGGTGTTTGTCTAACCTGCTCTTAAAAATTGGAGATTCCACAACCTCCCGAGGCAATTTATTCCAGTGCTTAACCACTTGACAGTTAGGAAGTTTTTCCTAATGTCCAACCTAAACCGCCCTTGCTGCAATTTAATAATAATTTGACCTGGGCCACATTAAGTAGCAGGGTCAGTAAAAGGAGAAGCCCAAAAAGTTTGGTTCAGAAAGACATCTCTCCCTATTAAGGGCATTCCAACAGTCCCTGTTAGAGCCCCACCAACACTAAAGGGTTAAATTCAAAAAGGAAATTGATCATACTCAACTCTAGCTCAACCTACAGTTCCACACTGGATTCACTATCTCAAAGTAGTTAGATGCTCCTGCTAAACTGATCAGCAGTGAAATAGCTAGCTATGTTGATGTCTAAAAGGTTGTTGTTAGGCTCTGGAGTTAACACTAATTCAAATGAATGGGAGCAGTTCACATCTCTCAGAACTATTGCTTCATGCTCTTGATGTCTTCATCCATTTAGTTTGGCAAAAAATTAATTGACAGGGCCAACTGAGAAGTGCAGTAAGACACGCCAGCAAATACCCTCTCAAACCCCTTCCCTACCCTCACACACACACAGTTCCCTTCCTCCCAGCAGACTACATGACAAGCTCTACCTACACCAGCAACACATCTGCTAGTAGATGTGATAGCCTAAAGACATACCTGCTTAAGTTTATGAAGGCCCTTGTATTCCAGGTGAGAGATCTCCCCTTTCCATTTCACTCTTAAGCCAAGCAAGTACAGCATCACCTGGATAGGAAGTCCCTCCAGAAGGGCTACATGCTTCCTATCACTTCCTAATAGCAAGACATCAAGATAACCCTAGGTCATCTTGTTCCAGATAACATTTTCATTTAGGGCTTGTCTACCTCGGGAAATTTACTGGAATAGTTATACCAGCATAAAGAGGAGGGGGAGTGGCAGTCTATGTCAAAAATGGCAATACCTGTTTTTGAGTCACTGATAACTTGGAAGAAAATAATCTTGAATGTTTATGGACCAATGTCCAAACAGATAAAGCACAAGATGGGGTACTAGTTGGCGTCTGCTAAAGATTACCAAATCACATGTGGGAACAGGATAACTGCTTCCTTATGCACCAATCTACAAAGTGTAGGGAAAAAAGCTGCATGATTGTAGAGGACTTCAATTTGAGTGACATATGTTGGAGGGCTCATGCTACCAATAAAATAAAAACAACCTTGTACTTTCTAAACATAACAGATGAAACTGTGCTAACTTAAAAAGTGTTGCAGCCAACATGGAGGAAATCTATGTTAGACCTTCTCCTAACAGATAAAGCGGAACTGATCACGGAACTAAAAATTAACGGTAGCTTAGGTACAAGTGATCATGACCTGATAACATTTATAATATGCAAGCAAAATAAAGTCCAGACCAGCGGTATATATACTTGGTGCTTTAATAGGGCCAACTTCATAAAGCTGAAAACTGTTATGAGTCCAATCAGCAGGGAGGAAGAATTTAATGAGAAAAATGTGAATGATAATTGGGAATCGTTTAAGAACACCTTACTAGATACCCAAAAAGTCACAATCCGGGAAAAACGCTGTTGTTGTTTTAACTAGCACAGCAGCAACAGGGATGGGGTTTTGGCCGTATGCTATTTAACATTTTTATCATGACTTGGAAGTAAACAAAGTCATCACTGATAAAGTTAGCAATGTCACAAAAATGTGGTTAGTGGTAAACAATGAAGAGGACAGGTCACTGATTCAGAGCTATCTGGATCACTTGGTAAAACTGAGTGCAAGCAAACAATAATAAACCTGAAGGTCAACGTACGTATCTATGAACAATGAACGTAGGCCATACTTACAGGATAGAGAACTGTATCCTGGAAACAGTGACTTTGAAAAAGGTTTGGGGGTTATGGTGGATAATCAGCTGAATACAAGTTCCCAATGTGACACTGTGGCCAAGATCCTGCGATGCATAAACACGGGAATCTCGAGTAGGAGTACAGAGGTTAGTGCCCCCTCTCAGCCCTGGGCCCCACCCCCACTCCACTCCTTCCCCCAAGCCCTCACCCACCCCACCTCTTCCCGCCCCCTCCCCTGAGCGTACGCTGTCCCTGCTCCTCCCTCTCAGAGCCTCCTGCACGCCATGGAACAGCTGATCCGCAGCAAGCAGGAGGTGCTGGGAGGGAAGGGGAGGAGTTGATCAGGGCTGCTGGTGGGTGGGAGGCGCTTGGGGTAGGGGGGAGCTTGGCTGCCAGTGGATGCTAAGCACCCGCCAATTATGATTTTACCTCTGTGTTTACACTGGTGCAACCGCTGCTGTAATATTGTGTCCAGTTCTGGGGCTTACAATTTAAAAAGAATGTTGATAAATTGGAGAGGATTCAGAGATGGGCCACAAGAATGATTTAAGGATTAGAAAACATGTTTTATAGTGATTGACTGAAAGAACTCAATCTATTAAGCTTAACAAAGAGAAGGTTAAGTGGTGACTTGATTACAGTCTATAAGTACCTACATTGGGAGCACATATTTGATAATGGGCTCCTTAACGGGGCAGAGAAAGGCATAACGTGATCCAATTGCTGGAAGTTGAAGCTAGACAAATTCAGACTGGAAATAAGATGTACGTTTTTAACCATCAGAGTAATTAAATATTGGAACAATTTACTAAGGGTCACACTGGATTCTCTATCATTGGCAGTTTTGAATCAAGACTGGGTGTTTTTCTAAAAGATTTGCTCTAGAAATTATTTTGCGAAAGTTCTATGGCATGCACTATACAGGAGATCAGACTACATTATCAGAGTGGTTCCGTCTGGTCTCAGAATCTACGAATAATTATACTGCTGAAGTTATACCAGTATAACTCCCCATGTGAGCGCTCTTAAGGACACTTTATACAGAGAAACTGACCAGCTTAGCTATAGTGAAATAATTATTATAGCTATGCTGGTCAATTTTCCCATGTAGACAACCCTTTATTCTGGAATTTAAACTGGAATTTTCCAATTTAGCTTATGTCATTTTGGAAGCAGTATCAGCCAAACTGGAACACGACACTCTTATTCCAGAGTAAAAGTGTCCACATGGAGTGTTATACCAACATAATTAGAGCCCCATAATTACGCTGGTAAATTCCCCCTTGTAGAAAACATATTAGTCATTGCAGTTACTTTTGTCCCCTCTTTAAATGAATGCAATGCTGCTGTTAGGCCAGACTGAAGTCCCAGTACAGAACAGGCATACCATGAAAACAAGCTTCTCCAAAGCTGCCCCACCTTAGCCTTCACCTGGACAGCCCCCACCATGGCTGAGACAGGACTTCAGTGGAATTCAGGGTGCTCTGCACCTCACACAGGATCAGACACTAAGAATTCAGCTGAGCCACTGGGTAGTTATAAATACTTTCAGATGCTACTTGCCAGGGCCACTCTTGAATTAGAATCCTAGACCAGAAAGTCTCCATATCGTGTGTGTGTGGAGGGGTGTGGTGTGTATGTGTTTGTTTTAAGCTACTGCTTTCTCTTTTTCATTTCCCTCCATGTAAAAAAACAGAAAAAACAAACAGAGATCAGACAAACTCATCACAACAAGGAATACTTTTGGCCCCACACAAGATGCCTGAGCTTTCAAGCAACCCTGCTGTGCCAAATGCCGGCAGCCTGTGCTGCCCAAGGAGTCCCTCATTCCTGGTAATTATGTATTTGGGCCGCAATGCCATAACAGTGGCTTAGGGCAATCTCTTCTCTTAAGAAAGAAAAGAAAAATCAATCAGAGTGTGCTGTGGCTCGACAGGTCTGCAGTAAAGCCCAGCCATGTAGAAAATAGAGCAACAGCCTCACTACAGGATTGAAAAGACAGGGTTAGCAAACTCCATCATCGGACACAATTATCTCTCTGGGAAAAAAACCCAAATTTCACAGATATATAACAAAAAACTAGATTCAGCTTTCAGATGCTGGGAAGTATCACTCTATGGGCCAGGCACTGCTCCTGGGGCATCTGCTACCTTCCTGACAGGCCTGCTAATCCCTCTCTTCCAACAGACTCACTATAGGCTATGCCATGCCTCAGTTTTGCAGAATGAAAAAGGGGGAAACAATGGGGGAAAGAATCAAGCTTGGGAGACTCCCTTTCCTCATCATTCCTCCCCATCCTTTGGGAGGAGTCATATTGCCAAAACCCAGGATAGGGTCTCTGCTTTTCTCAGTTTATTCCGCAAGGCATAGCAATTCCATCACAGGTCCAGGTGGGGAAAGTTCGTCATGGCATCAATATGCAGCATCTAATTGTCAGTAGGAGATGGGCCCAAACCAAACCCCCAAATTCAGACACCCCAAATTTTAAGGAACAGGGGTGTTGAAATCTGATCTGGATCTGAATTTAGCAGCCTGCCCCTCTCCTTATGATGAGCCAAACTAAAGCCCCCAGTTTACACACACACACACACGTATTCAAAATACAGACCCAGATTTAAGTTTTGTATCTTTGATGCCTCTCTAATCACAACACCCTTCTCCTCCTAGCAGAGTTACTCCTGGAGAAAACCTGCACCTCTGCGGTGCAGCAAAAAATGCCCCCCTCCCACAGATTCCCTTTGCTTCCTTGCAGAAAATGGTTTATGTGGGAAAGCAAAGAGAAGCTGCACCACTGCTCACTCCCCACTCCCGGCAGCTCAGGCAGCCAGGGGAGAGGTAAATCGCTCCAGGCAGGGGGATCTGGGGATACCCCAGGGCACCCAGAGATGTTAGTCCCAGCTGGGTGGGAAGGAGGAGGAGCACGGAGATGGAGTTCCCTCTCCCCTTTCCTTGCACAGAGCAGCCAGGGCTGGGTCAGATCAACCCCCAGAAACGTCCCCTGGCTGCAGGAATCTCTGCACTATAGTGGGGGTGGGGAGACAGAGGTTTGGTGGGAGGGGGTCTGGGTGCAGGGGGTTGTGAGGTTCAGTGGGGTGCGGGGCAGGTGCAGAAGGGTCTGGGTTGGGCAGACAGAGGAAGCAGCTCCCCCATACAGTGACTCCTCCCCCCACCCATGCACCTAGACCCCCCCCCAAGCTGCCCCACATCAGGAGCACCCCGCACCCAGAACCCCCTCACCAAGCCCCCCGAGCCTCCCAGCTGAGCCTCACCCCCTGCATCAGGAGCCCCCCACACCCAATCCCCCACCACTGAGCCCCCATCAGCTGCACCCTGACACCCCACCCAGCTCCACTCCCCCAGACCCCTCTCCCCACTGAGCCCTAACCACCTTCACCTGTACTCCCTGTAGGGTCCCATTCCCCCTGCATCCAGAAACCCCCACCAAGCCCCTGTGGATCCAGATTCCGCCCCAGGCCTCCTACCGAGCTGCCCACACCCAGATTGCATCACACAGAACCCTAGTACTCTTGAGGGAATTCGCCAAAACATTTAAAATTTTAAGATTCTGTAAAGTTCTGCATATTTGATTTGTCAAAATAACACAGAAACACAATTACAATATAATCACACCATTTTCAAATTTTTGGTAATTTATTTCAAAATATTTGTCAGCAAATAATTGAAAATGGTGTGATTATATCATGTTACTTTGACAAATCAAATATGCAGAATTTTAAAAATGTTGTGTGCAGAATTTTAAATATTTTGGTGAAAAATTTTTAAATTTTTCGCACAGAATTCCCTCAGGAGTACAAAGTGAATTCAGATCCACCCTATGTTCCACAAAGCGCTTCTTGCGGAACGCAGGGCAGGACCCAAAGAAAACAAGCCGGCTAGTGTACTTCCAGAGTCTGACCTACATCTGGACTCTGGAATGGAAAGAACCTTCCTGTACCTCACCCTTATTATAAACTGAATCACCACCTTTCATTTATTCATTACTTTGGAAAAGTGAGAAAACCTTTGTGATGCTTGTATACTTTTCCCAGGCGCCATGAGTCCATTAACTGCTATGGTACCTGCCCTGCTGCAGGCAGGTATTACCTTCCACCAAGTATCCCCTACACGCACCACCATTCAGTACATCCACCCAGTCACTTCTCTGCAAAGCTGCCTGTTTACCTCTTCTGTCTCCTTCAGCAAAGGAATACTTGACTGCATAACCACAGTCATGAGGTTGTGGACAGCTCCTAGTGCTGTCAAACCTGGTGTTAACGGAATGCAGGCATCACTGTGCCCCAGAACTTTTATGACTGTGATGAACACTGGGAAGCACTGAAGTATCTGTGTTTATTTCTATTTGTATTTATAGCTTTCAAGTGCTACCTTTGTGCCTTAGAGAACCATTTACAGGACTGAAATTACACAAAATCATGTCTTCCCAAGAGATTTCAGTTCCTGAATAGCGGAAATACAAAGACCTCACATTTCACAACTGGCCGGGAGGCACAGACCATGCAAAACAAACACAAATACAGAGACAGCTGGATGTATCTGGGCTCCTCCACAGCCCTGCTGCTCATTTGTACCCATGCCTCATTTTTTGAGGCACTTTCTAGCAGGTGCACAGTTCTTCATTTGTCTCCCATCATGATGCATATCTTTTTGCCTATTTGTGCAGAGAGGGTGAGACAGAGACGGGAATTGCAATAAAGACAACCTATAAAGAATAGAGAACAATGGATAATCCTAAAGGACGGGGGATCTGTCTGACAAATAGGCTAGTTTTCATGACCCCTGCAAAGGACCCATTACTCTGCAAAGGAGTTCAAACTAGCTTCAGCATAGGTGATGGGTGAAGGGCAGTCTAGCCTCTACCAGATCAGCTTTGTAATGGATAATGGATTATGAAATGAGGGTTCCATTCTGATTACTAAACACATTAAAGGGATTCATAGTTGCATCTTGTTCAGTTGAGCACCACCATCATTAACCAAGGAGTGCTCCTTGCAGAGTATCCCATCTAAGTTCTGATACAGCGTGGCCCTGCTTAACTTATAAGTCACCATGCAAAACTATAGCTACATGTCTTCCCAGGAAACAAAGGTGAATGTCAAAATCAACTGGAACTGTAGGAGCTGATTAAAGAGGTGTAATGCAGTCATCTTTATTTCTCTACCTCTTGCAGAGATCAAATCTGTCCTGCCCCAGGTCAGCCAGTAGGTTTGCCAGCTTTCTACTCACCAGAAATTGATGCATTGCAATTGCAATACAATAAATTGGATCACTTTCCAAAGAAATGTGCTCCCACTGCGTTATGGGATGATCGTGTTTCACTGGGCCCAAAAGATACCATAGACCTCATAAGTCTCTTCAGAGCAGTGGAATTATGCTGAAAAAGTCAGCACGAAGTCAGGAAGATCACAGGTTTACTGAGGCAGGTAGCAACCATAGGTGGGTTCTGAGATGGGCTGTTTGGTGACAGCAAGAAAACAGGAAAGGAGACAGAACCTTTCTACACTGTGCAACTTCCCTCTTCATAGGTCCCCACGAAAGGAACTAGTATAGACAGCTCTATGGAAGCTGCTGTGCTTGCCCCTCTCTCACTCTCTCTCTCTCTCTCTCTCTCACTCACACACACACACAGAGTGCTGGAAGTGCTGACAGTCAGTCTCTGTGTGGCCTGCAGGATGCCAGAATTGCCCTCCTGCGGCCTTTCCCTTTTACACTCCAATGCACTGCAACTGAAGCAAAAGCCCCCATTAGCTGCAGATCAGCAGGCTGCGGATTCACCAGCGCGACAGGTAGAAGAATAAATAATGGAAGGCAACACATGTCTGAGAGAAACTGGGGAGAGAAAACGGCTCGCACAAGGCAAAGGAAAATGGCAACATGGTAAATAAGACAGCTGAGATTAATACAAGTATCACCTGTCCATGCACAAATCACTGACAGCCGGGACACAGTGACATGTTATGATACACTCCCAGGGATGTATTTTTCTATAATCCACACTAAATACTGTGATGCTTCCAGGAATACCCAGAGTTGCGAGGCACCTCGCTACCACCTGCTCTTAGTGTGAGGAAGCCTTGCCTATGCCTGCCTAGGGACAGCTCCCTGACTCCACCACCCAGAGGCAACACAAGTACTCTCCTCTCAGCCCAGGCAGGCTCCGCTGTCCCTCTGCAGGCACACTGCAAACCCAACCCTCCCACTCCCACCTTCCCAACGTCACCCTGCAGCTTCCAGCCCCTGTTCCAATAGGTTCTCACAGAATTCGCAGCTCTGTGACTCCCAAAGGAACAATACACCCCAGCTTACCAGTTCAATCTCTCCACTCTACTCCCAGCACTTAGATTTGTATAGAGTGAAAACAAGTAAAAGTTTATTTAATGAAGAATAGAGGTTTGAGAAGCTGCAAATAAACTTAATGGAAACAAAAAGTTACATATAAAATAAAATCATAACACACTTTCTAGAGCCTAAACTTAACACAGAGGACAGTCTCCTGTCTTTTAAAGGTTGGTTCACCCGAAGTTTCTCTCCCAGCATTAAACAACCAGACCAGCTGTGATCCTCCTTTCGTAAGACAAGCCAGCTGGTAGTTTATGCCCTAGCTATAGGATACCTGGGTGTACCTCTGCACTCCCAGATGTAGTTCCAATCATCCAACATCTTCACTTGTAAACAGGGTACACCCTGCTGCTTGTTTTTCTCTGTAGAGAATCTCCTCTGGAGACTTCACAATATCTTGACTAGCATTTTGTTCCGACTATAAATGTGAAGTATACACTACTCAATTTACATACAGCCAGACAAGTAAATAAGCATCTCCAAACTAAAAGAAACTTGTTTATCACCTTCTGGTGACCAGCCCCAACTCTCATACTATAAGAGCATAATTTTCAGTGTATTTTCCTAACTCCTTACATATTATCTGTACATACATTATGATGATCAGTATGACACCAGCTTTTAGTACAGACCTTATATGACACTCTTTGATGAACTGTTAAATAGAGACCAGACCCAGGGGATCCCTGAAACCCTTATGTACCCTGTGCCCTATGCCTGTTGGCACCAAGAGATACCTGGGTCAGAAATATGATGTAGTGGGAATAGGGGAGAAGCTCATGGGAGCTCTCATGGATCTTCGTCCATGACCATTGCTAATTAATGCCTAGAGCTTTTAGAATTTAGACTGACAACTGCAGGAGGTAGCAAAGGGTGTACAGTGCTGCATTATCAATACACGGTGCAGTCAGTCCCTAAAAAATTACATATGTGAGACCTGTAAAGAAGGATTCCCAGTGAAGTGAGCACAGCATGCTGCTACTGGCTCTGCTGCACAGGGAAGGGAACTACGCCAGATTGAAGGACAGGCACTACAGTTCCATTCCTAGGACCTCAGCTCCTGGAGTTACTCAATGAGGTCAGAATCTCGGTTTTCATTTTAGAAACCTATTTCTTGTGGATGCAAATAAAAGCGTGAAACTGACTTAAGCGTAAGCGATGCCTGCCTGACTCTGAAGAGAGCCTGAAATAATAGTTCCAAGAAGTGTGACCTGCCCATTGATCTTAACTCTGAAACTTGCTGACACCTTAAGAACAAAAGGGGCCATGGCATGGGGATGAGGCTGCTCTAGATTGCTTTAAATCACATCTGGAAGAGACAAGGCCAATTGGCTGAGCTGGCAGAACTGCTGCTTTCAGAGCACAAGAGTCCTGGCTTGCGTCTCAGCCAGTTAATGAGTGGGAAACCTACAAGCCCAGCCACAGAGTCAGTTTGTTTAAAAATATGAACAAATGTTCAGTGAAAAGATTTTGCTGCACTCATCCAACTCTGAAACCGGAAACACACATAACTAATGCTAATTACTAATGCAAGATGGGAAATGCTGGTGGACAAAGGACACCTGTACCTTTAAATATACATATTTGAGATTGTTTTGGTTAATGTACCCTGTTGTAGTTATGTTCCTCAAGATAGTTTTTATATATACTGTAGGAAGAGCCTCAGACTTCATCCGTCTTGTAACACAAACTGAATTAAGGAATCACATTAAAATTTGGTCCAGTTAAATTGATTTCTAACTTGGTTTGGTCAGCTGGTGAGGACAAAGTGTTGGGCCTTGCCTACACTCAACTTGATGGGGAAATCTTCCACAGTGTGTCTATCATCTAGACTTGCTCTGACAGGGATGAAATAAACCTGGTGCTTATCTATACTAGCACTCTTGCTATTGTTGGCAGTGGAGCTCTACTGGTGCCAATGTAATGGTAAGAGATTTCCCAGAAAAGTCTAATGTAGACACAGCCAAAGGGTGCAGAATCATGTTAAAAACTGTATCTAGACACAGATTTTAAACATGATTCAGCCCCATCTATACCAACTAATGGAGTTTGTCTACATTAAAACAGTTCTAAGTCATAATTCGCTACCAATGTAACTGCGGAGAGTGTAGTAACGGTGGGAGCTGTAGACAGGGCTTGTGCATTTTTACTAGCATGTCATCGAACCTCATATGATTTGTAACCACCACATGTGATTTGACTGTGTTTGCAGCTCTTTCTATCTTTCTATCTTTCTTTCTCAGCTATTTGTTTTCTGCAAATGTTCCAGTTAACAAGGTTTACAAGTGGAACGTTTGACTATTCCCCAAAAGCACATTTTAAATGGCAAACTAACCAAAACAATGCAAATCTGGATATTCACAGTGAAAACTACAGGGGAATAATCAACTAAGAACTATTTGCTGCAGAAAGAATTTGGAATAATTAGTGGATTCAAGAATTTCACAATCTGTGTAAGGACAGAAAAAGAGGTGAATTTAAGTGAATACATTGTTCATTATGAATTATCCTTGCAGCTCTAGGTAAAGATGAAATCCCTGTTGTCTGTCTCGACTGTTATTGTGTATAAAATCATTGGGTCTGTTTACACTACAGCTACCATCATTTCCTTGAATCTGCTTACAAATTGTTTGTCCCTGAAGGTGGTTCCAAATGGTAATCTAGACTGGACCTTAGCCATGCTTCATGAACAAGCTGTCTTTGTCTCACCAAGCTTTTAAAAGGAGTGGCTATAGATTTTCTCAGGAGTAAATTAAATCTAAACAGCCCATTGAGTAAGGGTTAGGCCTTTTTTTTTTTTTTTTTGGTCTCATCCAAAAAAAGATGGCACCTCCTACGGCAAGATTTAACGCTCTCGTAGTCAGATGGAACAGTAACACTAACTGAGTCAAGCACTTTCTGTAGAACCTTGGTTCCCATTCAGATACTACCTAAGCAAAACCCCATTCTGACTGACACGTGAGGAGATGATGCGTTGACTCAAGGAATCCCTGAGAGCTCAGTCTTAGCAGGAGGGAATCCTTCATCTCTGTGTATCAGTCAAGAATATGGAAGAGGGATATGAAAGTATTACCAGTACACAAGACCAAGAGGGCTTTCCAAAGAGCTACAACTATTCTGGCTTCCCAACTCACAAGCTTTGGTACTAAATTACAATACTTACATAGTACTTTTCATCCAAAGATCTCAAAGCACTTAAATAACACTAAGTAGGCATCACAGGTATTACCATTTTCAGGCTTGTAAACTGACGAACCAGGATGATTTCTTCAACACCACACAACGATTCAAGAGCAGAATCAGGAACACAGTCCAGGAATCCTGACTCCCAAGTCCCTGCTCTAACCACTAGACAACACTCCATCCCATAGTTCAGCACAGAACCCCAAACCCGCACTTCCCAGGTTCCTCTTGTAACCATGAGACCAAATTCTCTCTCCAAAAGGCGGCACAGAAAAAGTCAGTCTAATACCCTGAAAAATATAAACAAAATCATCAACAGTGGTGGTAGCCACCGGCAATTTCCAATTATTCCCAGATAGCTCAGCCTCTTTCTTTGAACATCATTTAACATCATGAGATAACAGGAAGTGATTTGTCAGACAACCAGCTGGAGTCTAATCCTGCTATCCTACCTGAGTCTGCAAGAATCTCATCTGGAGAATCATCTTTTGAGATTTCCTTGACCAATGGAACTGGCTATGAAAGAGCAGATAAGCCCAGAGGACACCGCGGAAATTAACTTGACATTTTCCCTATGTAATTTTCTTGTGTGGGATAAAAAAGTAGTATGCAAAATAAATAGAATCATAGAATCATAGAATATCAGGGTTGGAAGGGACCCCAGAAGGTCATCTAGTCCAACCCCCTGCTCAAAGCAGGACCAATTCCCAGTTAAATCATCCCAGCCTGGGCTTTGTCAAGCCTGACCTTAAAAACCTCTAAGGAAGGAGATTCTACCACCTCCCTAGGTAACGCATTCCAGTGTTTCACCACCCTCTTAGTGAAAAAGTTTTTCCTAATATCCAATCTAAACCTCCCCCACTGCAACTTGAGACCATTACTCCTCGTTCTGTCATCTGCTACCATTGAGAACAGTCTAGAGCCATCCTCTTTGGAACCCCCTTTCAGGTAGTTGAAAGCAGCTATCAAATCCCCCCTCATTCTTCTCTTCTGCAGGCTAAACAATCCCAGCTCCCTCAGCCTCTCCTCATAACTCATGTGTTCCAGTCCCCTAATCATTTTTGTTGCCCTTCGCTGGACTCTCTCCAATTTATCCACATCCTTCTTGAAGTGTGGGGCCCAAAACTGGACACAGTACTCCAGATGAGGCCTCACCAATGTCGAATAGAGGGGAACGATCACGTCCCTCGATCTGCTCGCTATGCCCCTACTTATACATCCCAAAATGCCATTGGCCTTGTTGGCAACAAGGGCACACTGCTGACTCATATCCAGCTTCTCGTCCACTGTCACCCCTAGGTCCTTTTCCGCAGAACTGCTGCCTAGCCATTCGGTCCCTAGTCTGTAGCTGTGCATTGGGTTCTTCCGTCCTAAGTGCAGGACCCTGCACTTATCCTTATTGAACCTCATCAGATTACATATGCTTACAAATACATATGCTCTGAATGTCAGCTGGAGTGGGACAAAGGTCCTCTGAGTAGGAAGCCCATTTCTGTCTTTATCTAGGTAGAAACAGGGTAAAGTTCAGCAACTAATGGAAGCTATTCAAATTCTGTTTCCCCAAGAGATCAAACAAACATGACAATCAGGACTAATTCATCATCACTGAAAATTATGGATGGGAAAGAGTGGAATGAATGACTCAGGGGACCTATACTGGAGCCTTTTGCTCTTACATCACCAGTTCCAATCCAGCCCAGGTTAGTAATGACCAAATGTCGCCCAAAAGCTGTTCAGTGACACAGGTGAAATGAGTTGGTAGGTGTAACTCCAGCTCTTGGAGGGGCAGGTGCCCACATCTCTCTCTCTCCCCACACTGCAAGTGACCCCACTGCTAGAAACTTTAGCAGATGGGCCACGTCTGAAAAAAGCCCACAAGGAATAGCCTCCACTCCAAGACTAGAGGTGATCCCAACATCTCACTGTTAAGGCACTGAAATTAAGAGAGCAAGATTGCACTTCCACTGGCCCAGGCTTTGCCTGTTCTGTAGAGGATTCCAGTCACTGGAACTGTCAATCCATCAACGTCACCAATGCTAGTTTTTCAAGGAAAAATTAGACAAATCAGAGAGGCACATGAAGGGACTGATCACATTCGGGTAGGTACTTTGATGGTTTGGAACATTAATCTTCTTTCCCTCATCCTGGTATATGCTGTTTTTGTGGTTTTCCACAGACCTAGCACTCTAACATCACAGAGGGGAAAAAATACCCAGACCAAAATCATTAAGTTGTGAGGAAATATATAGCTAAAATGCAGGAACATTATTCTCAAGCTCACTTAATTTCAGAAGCAACAAGGACAGTAATTTAGAGCTGATTTGCATGAAATTTCTCATGCAGACAGATCTTGGTGTGAACTAAGGTACATACTTGGTTTGAGCTCTATATCCCTTGAATTTGCATTTTTGAACGGAAATTTCCCCTTGTAACTCTCAATATGTTTGTGTTACCTTTAGGGAACAATAAGGGAGCCCTCCTCTGTCTAATGTATCACTTGTAAATTCCCATGACAGGCAAGGAGAGACTGTGTAACCTAAGGGATAAAATGTCTCCATTTTAGCACAAAGGGAGTGAGGTCATATCCACTCTAGGCTGTGGTTTAATTTAAATGCCTGTTTACTTGGTTCCATTGGTGCTGTTATAATTTAATTCATGCCACTTTTCTGAAGCAAAAGAAGTTGTATCTAATCCAACAAATCCAAGCTACAGAGAGTACCTGAACCATACAGAAGTGGGATAGCTATAAAAACAACACTGCTGGAAAAAGAGTTAATTAGTTAGGCCCCACTTCAGGTACTTAAGCATGTGTCTATCTTTAACCATGTGATCACTTCATTTGAAGACACTGTGACTACCATAATCAGGACTCTAATACTCCCTAATACCTAAGCTAATCAAGACACAATAAGGGCTAAATTGCTCTCTTTTTCTTTCCCAATGCTCACAAACCCTCAATGGGGAGATCAGAACTGGAAAAGGGCAAGACAACACTAGCCCTAATGTTGTCTTGCTTCACTCAAATCTGCTCTCCTGAACTCAGAGTTGTTCAAACAGGTTCCCATGATTGGGCCTTTACATGACAAACCGCTTTTGAAGGTGCTTTGTTTAATGCAGGGCCAGATTCTGCCATCCTCATTCACTCTGAGTAGTCCCTCACTCTGCCAGCTGTCCCACTGGCTTCAGTGGGATTACTTGTGGAATAAGGTACTGTTCAATAGGAGTAAGGACATCAGAGCTGGTCCACAGACAGCACAGAATAAAGGGCTCTTTTTCCTGACTTGGCTTTTGTTACACGTGAGCCCTTAGGGTCCAGTATATTATAGGGGAGGGCACCCCGGCAGGCAAATGTGAGGTGTTTGGCACTTGATGAGCTTTACAATTCACCATTCACAAGCTCACACATTCACAGCAATTTATGGCATTGCTTTAAAAATGCAGTGTCCTAACACACCCTGTGCTGTGAGCCAGACTCTGCAGGATGCTGGCCACTCTCCACTCCCACTGAGGTCCATAAGAATTGAGGGTGCTCAGCACATTGCGTGACTGAGCCTTTCGGAGTCATTATCATCTTGACCCACAAGTTCTGAACTGATCATTTTGTCTGTGTACAGAACATAGGCGCAAATTTAGCTACCGCATAAGCCAAATTCATGACTGTCACAACTCCACTGATGTTAGTGTACTTCTTCTAGCCTGTGCTCACAGCCAGTACACCCCATTATGTCTCTCCAAAGAAATGGGTGATGGTAGCGATCACAGACCAGATGAGGTAATCCACATATTCAAAGGCTCTTGTAAGTAGCTGCCAGACACATCTCAAAGGTACTCAAATATTTAGCCATTTACATTCCTGGGGGATGCTCTGCATACCACTTACATCCAGCAGTGTGACCCCAATATGGCTGCATGGACACATGATGTCTGACAGGCATCAAACCCACGCAGCCTGCAAGCACATGCCAGCTATGGCACCTGAGGGGTGAAATCACTTGCAATGCAATGTGGATCTTACAGAACCTTGCAGCACAGAAGTAGATTGAAGAGCCTGACAACAGAATCATGTATGACCAGCAATGTATAACTATTGCTAGTGCAATCCATCTGGATGGTCAACGCCACCAGAGATTAGCAAGGGTAGCACATGTGATTTCCACTGGCACTCTGCTTCTCTTTGCTGCTGCTGCTGCTCAGGGGAGGCAGTAACCTAAGAAAAACTTGTGCATGTTGGGATTTTAAGCATCTCAATGACCTTGTGTTATCGTTGGCAGGCGCCAGCTAATCATGCTCCTTTCAGCCCAAGCAGCCAAAGTCCTGCTCAAGTACCACCCTCAAGGAGTACAGGCTGCTAAATTAATCACAGTGGCGGCTTTTGGGCTGGAGAGAAGGAGACAGGCAAAATGTTCATCTGTGCCCTTCTGCTCCTCAAACTTCCTCGACCTCTCTCACTCCCTTTTTTGAACCTTTCTTTTTATTTAGCTTCTGAAATAGTTACATGCAAAATGCACCAAATAAACCATCTTACACATATAGCACCTTTCATTGCATAGGATCACAAAGCACTTGGCATACAGTTCACCCACCACTGAAATGCAACCAACTCCAGGGCGGAATTTAACAGCACACAGCAAAGCTACACAACTGTTTGGGATGGGAAGTGAAGAACAACTGAAACTGCAAGGAGAACTCAATAACTTCCGATAGCGGAACTTGGCCAGGACACCGAAGCTACACTTTGACTCTTACCAAAGTGCCATGCAGTCATTCATGAGCACAAGTGGTAAGGGCCTAGCTTTGTGCCTCCTCTAGGGGAATCTGTCCTCAGGAAGTTTTATAAAAGCTGGAGCCGAATGGTGAATTACTTGCTACTCTGAGGCTCCTTTACCAAAGGGGAACAGGCAACCTAATGACACCTTAATTCTGGGTCTAGTCTCAGAAGAGACCTTGTCAGAGGTGAAGAGTTTTCTGTCCCTCAGAAAACAAGTGGACACAAAACTCCAAGGACTTCTGGTGTCTTTCCTGGTACTGCCCATCTGGGTTTCTGTATGGAGTTATTCTGCAGTCATCTAGGGCCTGATCCAAAACCCAGTGAATTCATTGGAAAAAACTCTGATTGATTTTAATGAGATTAGGATCAAACCTATAATACATGACAGCTCAAAATAGTTACTATCGCAATGCACCGGCAGAGGTCTTAGAAAATTACAGGTATAATACATAGTACAGTGGCTAATTCACAAACAAAGGTATCACAGTTTCAGTAGCTACATACATCACATTTTCTGAATCTAGAGTCTTTGGAGGGCTAAATACATCTCCTTAGTGAACTTAATTACACATCAATCTTCCCCGGCTGGAGGAACTGATGAGAAACGGTGGCTCTCTGGCTGAGCTCAGAGGACAAACTGGAGGCAAGAGGGAAAGGAGGGGAAGGGTTTGCTCAGTCCAAAAAGAAAAGTAGCTGTTTCTTAGTCCAAAGTTTTTGATTAGCCTTTCCTTCACTATTGGTGCCAACCTTGTTATTTACAATGACTGAAGCTGCGAGGAAGAGAATGCAGAGATTAGATTACGAGTGCTCTTTCTTTCCATCCTGCTGCTTCTGTAGATGGTGAATTCCCTCCCATTCCAGTACCACTGACAGCCCCTGAATTGTAAGTCTGTGGGGGATCTCAAGCAGCGTTTAAGGTACAGCCTACCATGTTTAGAAGGGAGAAGCGCCTATTATTCTTGCTGGGAGCTCTTAGGGAGCAGCAGACATCCTGACTTCCTCTGTGATTTGCATAATATACAGGCTCCAGAGACTGTGTCTATGCTATGTGGCTATATGGACATCACCTGTGCCTATGATATGTGGCTATAATGATGACTACTGGCAAAGGAATTTCAAGGTAAGTCTTGTCTAATCTAGGCTGGAGGCCTATTATCAGAGAATCACAGGACTGGAAGGGACCTCGAGAGGTCATCTAGTCCAGTCCCCTGCACTCATGGCAGGACTAAGTATTATCTAGTCCATTCCTGGGAGGAGTTTGTCTAACCTGCTCTTAAAAATCTCCAATGATGGAGATTCCACAACCTCCCTAGGCAATTTATTCCCGTGCTTAACCACCCTGACAATTAGGACATTTTTCTTAATGTCCAACCTAAACCCTCCTTGCTACAATTTAAGGCCATTGCTTCTTGTCCTATTCTCAGAGGTTAAGAACAACAATTTTTGCCCCTCCTCCTTGCAACAACCTTTTATGTACTTGAAAACTGTTATCATGTCCCCTCTCAGTCTTCCCACAAACCCATTTTTTTCCATCTTCCCTCATAGGTCATGTTTTCTAGATCTTTAATCATTTTTGTTGCTCTTCTCTGGACTTTCTCCAGTTTGTCCACATCTTTCCTGAAATGTGGGGCACAGAACTGGACACAATACTCCAGTTGAGGCCTAATAAGTGCGGAGTAGGGGGGAAGAATTACTTCTTGTGTCTTACTTACAACACTCCTGCTAATACATCCTAGAATGATGTTCACTTTTTTAGCAACAGTGTTACACTGTTGACTCACTATGATCCCCAGATCCCTTTCCACCGTACTCCTTTCTAGGCAGTCATTTCCCATTTTGTATGTGTGCAACTGGTTATTCCTTCCTAAGTGGAGTACTTTGCATTTGTCCTTATTGAATTTCATCCTACTTACTTCAGACCATTTCTCCAGTTTGTCCAGATCATTTTGAATTTTAATCCTATCCTCCAAAGCACTTGCAACTCCTCCCAGCTTGGTATCATCCACAAACTTTATAAGTGTACTCTCTATGCCATTATCTAAATCACTGATGTAGATATTGAACCGAACTGGACCCAGAACTGATCCCTCACGTATTATGCCCTTCCAGCATGACTGTGAATCACTGATAACCGTTCTCTTTGGGAACGGTTTTCCAACAAGTTTTGCACCCACTTGATAGTAACTCCATCTAGGTTTCATTTACCTAGTTTGTTTATGAGAAGGTCATGTGAGACAGTATCAAAAGCTTTACTAAAGTCAAGATATACCACGTCTACTGCTTCCCCCCATCCACAAGGTTTGTAACCCTGCCAAAGAAAACAATCAGGTTGGTTTGACACGATTTGCTCTTGACAAATCCATGCTGACTGTTATGTAACCAGTAGTCTATCTACTATTAAAGTATGCATTTGCCATTACTTTATCTCATACTCCCAGACTATTAAAGTCACTTGCATTAAGGAGACCATCTCAAACCCTTATCAACTCTGTGTGGCACTGAGATCCAGGTTTCCACAGAAACACGTGTCAGCATTTTCCCATTGGGCCTGTTCATTTTGGGAATTCTTTTTCAGAGTGACAGATCCCAGGGAGAACTTCAGATAGTGTTAACCCCACCAGCACCAACTGCTCAGCCTAATGGTGGCCGGCCCAGGTTATAATGAAATGTGGAAGCAGTTCTCTCAGAACTGGAGATGGGCACTGCAGGTTTGGAATGCAGTACTGTTAGAGTTTTGGCTGGATGGCTTTTGGCAGTATTTTTTCCCCCTGAGAGGTAAGGGCATTTAAAGATTCTTCACAGATTTAGAAGGGACCTTGTCAGGACTCAAATCATGGGCCGCTCCGTGGCATAGCTCCATGACTCTTTTAAACAATCTTTTCCTGAGTTACTAACCACAGATTATCAAACTGGGATCCTGGGAACTACAGGCCAGTCAGCCTCACTTCAGTCCCTGGAAAAATCATGGAGCAGGTCCTCAAAGAATCAATCCTGAAGCACTTGCATGAGAGGAAAGTGATCAGGAACAGCCAGCATGGATTCACCAAGGGAAGGTCATGCCTGACTAATCTAATCGCCTTCTATGATGAGATTACTGGTTCTGTGGATGAAGGGAAAGCAGTGGATGTATTGTTTCTTGACTTTAGCAAAGCTTTTGACACGGTCTCCCACAGTATTCTTGTCAGCAAGTTTCATAGATTCATAGATATTTAGGCCAGAAGGGACCATTATGATCATCTAGTTAAGGAAGTATGGGCTGGATGAATGCACTACAAGGTGGGTAGAAAGCTGGCTAGATTGTCGGGCTCAACGGGTAGTTATCAATGGCTCCATGTCTAGTTGGCAGCCGGTATCAAGTGGAGTGCCCCAAGGGTCGGTCCTGGGGCCGGTTTTGTTCAATATCTTCATAAATGATCTGGAGGATGGTGTGGATTGCACTCTCAGCAAATTTGCGGATGATACTAAACTGGGAGGAGTGGTAGATACGCTGGAGGGGAGGGATAGGATACAGAAGGACCTAGACAAATTGGAGGATTGGGCCAAAAGAAATCTGATGAGGTTCAATAAGGATAAGTGTAGGGTCCTGCACTTAGGACGGAAGAACCCAATGCACAGCTACAGACTAGGGACCGAATGGCTAGGCAGCAGTTCTGCGGAAAAGGACCTAGGGGTGACAGTGGACGAGAAGCTGGATATGAGTCAGCAGTGTGCCCTTGTTGCCAAGAAGGCCAATGGCATTTTGGGATGTATAAGTAGGGGCATAGCGAGCAGATCGAGGGACGTGATCGTTCCCCTCTATTTGACATTGGTGAGGCCTCATCTGGAGTACTGTGTCCAGTTTTGGGCCCCACACTTCAAGAAGGATGTGGATAAATTGGAGAGAGTCCAGCGAAGGGCAACAAAAATGATTAGGGGTCTGGAACACATGAGTTATGAGGAGAGGCTGAGGGAGCTGGGATTGTTTAGCCTGCAGAAGAGAAGAATGAGGGGGGATTTGATAGCTGCTTTCAACTACCTGAAAGGGGGTTCCAAAGAGGATGGCTCTAGACTGTTCTCAATGGTATCAGATGACAGAACGAGGAGTAATGGTCTCAAGCTGCAGTGGGGGAGGTTTAGATTGGATATTAGGAAAAACTTTTTCACTAAGAGGGTGGTGAAACACTGGAATGCGTTACCTAGGGAGGTGGTAGAATCTCCTTCCTTAGAGGTTTTTAAGGTCAGGCTTGACAAAGCCCTGGCTGGGATGATTTAACTGGGAATTGGTCCTGCTTCGAGCAGGGGGTTGGACTAGATGACCTTCTGGGGTCCCTTCCAACCCTTATATTCTATGATTCTATGATTCTATGATAAACCATTGAACACAGTTTAATAATCTGTTTTTGCTTTCCCCGCTGATGCTGTTGGTTTGCTCAGTGCATTTCCTTCATTTTGAGCTGTAAAACTAGATCAGTCAGTTTCACTTTCTCCTTAGTAACTGCATTTTCTTGCTCAGTAGCACAGTGCTCTTCTTTTTGGGTTTCAAGCACTGATGTGGGATGGGGGCCGTTCAACCATCTCCAAATACAGCTGCATTTAAATCCTCTCTCAAAAAATCATGACAATATAATTAATTTATTCTTGGGTGGGAGAGGTGTTGCATTTTAAATCCAAAGCTCCATTTTGAGACTAACTAAGTTGCACATACTGTATCAAGTTTCAGGGTCTAATGTCTGAGTACTAATGCAAAAGCGGCAACAGCAGAAAGCTAAAAGAATAAATGCAAACTTGTCTGCCCTGGAACTTTGCTGCCCTTAGGCATGAGCCAGAAATAATCCCAGAAGCAGGATGCAAATAAAATGTCTCCTCAGCTCTCAAGCTTTAATGCATTTTACCTTAAACATTTACATTAACAGATGGGCCCCTGCAGTCCTATAAAGTCACTTCTGAGTTCATTTCCATGTCACTCTCGGTTCCATTTATCACCGTCCGGGCAACAGAGAATGTCACTGGGAGGTTGAGCCAGGAAGGGGACAAACTGTTTGAAGCAATTGACCTTACTTTAAAAGAGATTATTAAAAAAAAGATTATTTAAAAAAAAAAAGTGACAGGAAAAGGAAAGAAGGTGAAGCCCTGGTCAGATGACCCAGTGTGGCAAATTATAGAGCACTCTTTGCAGTCAATCAGTCACATTGCTCCTCCGGCTGAACATTCTGATACCACTTCTCTAAACTGGGATGTGGTCAGATGTGGAACAGGAATGGACTGGATCATACCCCTTGAGGGAGAGAGACTGATCATTCCCTTCAATTCAGGAAAGGGGAGGATAAAGCCACAGATGGCTCCACTCACTCTAGTAGGAGGGGGAACAGCCTCAGGCCTGCCCTTATCTATCTAACTTCAGGCTTTTGTGGGACTCTTCAAGCCAGTCTTCAAAATTTCTCCACTTCCAGTGCAGCAGCTGTGAAAATGATACTGGATAGACTCGAGGACGATAGACAGTTCTTGAGCTTTTGAAACCCACATGTGGCTGGAGTCCCTTACAGCTGGGGAGTATATCACCATATTATTTGTGTCACTTTTATTTTGTCAAATGGCAAAGAGAAACTACAGGGACAGGAGGGTCTGCAGAGATGAAAATCTCAAATGGAGGGGAAAGAGCCAAGTTTGGTTCAGCTGTATTCAGTGGAGGCTAGGGACAGGAACTGATGGAAACAGGCACAACATGGTGCAGTTTTATTTAGGGGCTGGAGGGGAGACACAGCAATAGACTAGTTCCACTCAAGTCACTGGGATTTAGATCTATTTTAGGTACTTATACAGTCCCCATCGCTGTAGTATCAGAGCCCCTCACAATACCCCTGTGAGGTACGGAAGTGCTATTATCCCTGTTATACGGTGGGAACTGAGGCACAGGGAGACTAAGTGACTTGCTCAATGTCACACAGGAAGCCTGTGGAGGAGCAGGGACCTGAATCTAAGTCCCAGGCTAGTGTCCTAAGCACTAGACCTTCCTCTGGACCACTCAACCAGAGGTGCTGGATCTAGGGGCGCTGGAGGGGCTGCATCATATACAGGATTTACAGTTTGGTTGAATGGCGCTCAGCACCCAATTGTTCCAGCGCCCCTGCACTCAACCATCTTTACTGTCCATGGGATCCAGACTTAGCCATGGAGTGAAACTAGTACTGGTCTGTTTTCCTTCTGGGTGACAGGGAAGGGAGGAAAAGAGCCACGCACCATTCCATTCTCACTCTGGGAGAGCAGGCTTTCACTTATTAAACTAGTATATTTTACAACTCTATGGGCTTATCTACACAAACACAGTCTGTGAAAAGTTACAGTGCACTTTGGAACAGAGGAGATTAAAGCACACTCAGGAACATTTAATGTGCAGCAGCAGCATCCACATGGACACTTACTGCACGGCAGGCTAGTGCACTTTAGATTTACACCCCAGTTTGCCATGAACATGTCTTATAGCCAAGCCCCCAATCACTTCAGGGAATAGGAGACAGTGCATCTATATTGTCTGTGTGGAGAGGCTGCATTCCAAATTTGCACATGAGACGATCATAAAAAAATACACTACAGTTTTCTGCAGTAAAGATCCAGCTTACAATAGTGAACGCACACTGTTTTGGACTACTACTAAACAATACCGCTCTGTTTAAATAAGGGGAGATCTGCCTATTCCCACAACCTTTAATCTTGAGGCCTTTCAGGTTTGTCCAAAGTGTTTAGGCAACAGTGAAAATGACAATTCCACACCACGGGTTCCTTGGTGGCAATCCATTCCTTGTATAACTCTACTAAAGTAACTGGAGTTACACCAAGGATGAATTTAGACCAGGATGTCTTCGGAAAAATAGCTGAAGCTGCCAAATTAATTTCATATGTGATTTATGCCTACCACCTCAGAAGAGAGTGAAGGCATATGTACTAGGTTGCAATGCTCTCTGGATCTCAGGGGCCAGTTAGCCCAAAATCAAGCTTCAGAAACCACAGGGACACAGAGGAAAGCACCCTGCGTTGTTACTAAATTCTTCTCTGAGAGGATGACGCTTGTTGATTTATGATAAGCTCATATTTCTTCCCTTCCCCACAGTTGCGCAGTGTGTGCCTTCAGAAAACCTCTGATCCTAACACGAGTCAGTAGTACTCATGGTAAGCCGTAATTTCTATTTATTTCACTGTGTTCTTTGTTGAAAACACTGTTGGTACCTAGCAATCAAAGCTAGCCACATTAGAAGAATGGACGCAGCCTGAGAGCTGCTGGACGTTGCATGGATCCCAGGAATCATTGCTCTTCCTCCTTGTAAATGTATGCCGGTTTAGATTTAAATGATGGAGGGAGTAGAGAGAGGAAGGAGAGGCTAGTACAGGTTTGCAAGATGCTCAGATTACACAGAGACAGTTACATTATTTAGATATTAATAAAGGCAGTATTGCTAGATGGTATGGGGATGGTATGAATTTGTTCAGATAAAACAAAACTAAGACCTTTGCCCCAAACTCTTTGAGTTTCGAATAATTAGGGGGGGTTCATTGACTGTTTTTCTTTGTTATTTGTTTCTTTTCTCACAGGTCTCTAATTTTGGGCTGTGGCTGGATCTTGAAATGGAAGCACCTCAAGAGAAGATATTCTCTCAGTATTTCCAGTGGAGCCAAAATTGGGAAGCACTGGAAATTTGGCAATGATATACTATTTCCAGCCCAATCTGACAACCAAAGAGTTTGCATTGTAAAGACAAGCAGCTGCCATTTGGGAGCTTTTGCAAACCAAGCTTCCAAACTCTGCCATGGTTCACCTGTGCTGACTGATAATGCAATCCTGGGTGTTCATGCATTCCTGATGCAGTATCACAGGAGACGCAGTAGGTTGGCAATAGGATGGGATTCATGAGTTTTGCCACTACTGTTCCCCTTGTTCTGACATCATAAGCCCTTTGGTCACTAGAGCTCGTGAAATTTTTCAGTACAAACTTTTTCTCCAAAAAAATGAAGATTTGGGTCATCAAATATGTCACAAATGTGTGTCAATTTCAGCTAATGCATAGATTCCAAGGCCAGAAGAGACCACTGTGATCAAAACAGAAATAAAATAAAAGTACATCAGAAATGTGGAAACAGTTTGTTTTGACATTATCAGAATGAACAGTTTCATTTTTTTCTGGCTAGATTCACAAGGAGATTTAGGTGCCACCCACAAAATTGGTGGTGCTGGTGCCATTTCCTTTCTACCCAAACACCCAGTGAATCTGAATGGCCCTGCAGAGAAGCTGCCTCCCAGGGCCGCTGTCTCTTGCAAGAAGGGTTCTGTGGCAACTATCGGGAAAGTGAGTCTGACTGCACCTCCATGACCCTCACATAGGCCTTTTCATCAATCATGTTCCTTTTCTGGGGCTGCTACAGTCACCACTGGGCAGACAGATATGTGGGTGTATACATTTCTGGGTGCTACCGCAAAATGAATAATAAATAGTACAGGCTTGTGCCCATTTCACCAGACACGACTACATGCAGCAGTATGTTAAGTGCTGACGACCAGGCTGTTCTCAGAGTCAGTCCCTACAGTCAGAGGAAACCAACAGATAAACAATAGATCAGGGTGAAAGAACAGTACATATACTGCTGCCTCTTCACTAGGTATATGCTGCTTGCCATGAAGCGCTCAAGAAGTCACTGACTGGTGAACTGGCTTTCTGTGTACCTGTGCACCACGGCCTCCTACTGAATGGAATACATATTACAATCTCAGTGGGGCATACTATTGACTCAAGTAGTAGATCTGCTTTTTTAGCTCACTGAGTAGAAGCCTGTGTTTTGAGACTCAAAGGCTATAAAATTCTACACCTCAAGGCTAAAAGCAGGATACCTATGCTGTGTATCAGTGGTGCAGCCACATTACAGAAATCGCAGGGGAGCAGGAATGAAAATACATTAGCCGTACAGCCTCTTTGAGAGAAACAAACAAGACAGGAAAAAATGGGTGTAGTATATGTCCCCTTCAACACGGCTGCAACTGTGTACAGACACATGCAATGAGAGTGCAATGTTACAGCACTTCTGTCTTCTGCCTATGAAAACAAAAGTGCATCCTCCCTCCAGGTTTTACACACCTGGATTTCAAAATAGATATGCTGGTCATCTTCAAACAGCAGCATTTGCCAAAAGAAATCATGCAGTGGCATCTGGTAGGGGAGAGCTCTCCAGTTAGTAATTGTCGATGCTGGGGATTTGCCTCTAACAGACACGGTTGTGGCTGCATTGATGCAAACTCCAAGCGTAGGGGCTTAGGATGGTTCACCCTATTTGCTACAGTTTAGCATACCGCCGCCAGAAAAAGGGGGAAGTGCATACTGTGGCTTATAGCAGCTTTCTATGTGTACATTGGGGGTTTCCAACGTAGTTCTATCAGTAGCTGTAGGTGGGGCAAATCCCTAGTAAGGAAAAGTCTTAGAACAGGAAACAACTGCGTGGTTGGTACTTGTTGGCCAGTGCTGACTGACTTTTTAATGGTGACCAGCGTGTGTGCACGTGTGTATGGACCCCTCCCTCCCTCAGTGAGCACATGGGTGCATGCACACACTAACGCTATGGAAGCAATTCCTGGAACAAAACCAAGCTGCCTTCTCATTTTAGAAATTGACAACCCAACAACTGCTAGCGGAAATCCAGCCAGTCAATGGATGGGACTGTGGTGGCGAGTCTTTCTTATGAACCTGTTTTTGGCTTGTGAACCTTCTCTTCTTCTTCTTTCAGCGAGTGTTGATTTGAGCAAGTCACATTTATAGTACTAATTCTGCAGAGACAGGGAGGGAGGGAGGGAGGCAGGGAGCGAGTGCACACTGTGCAGCAAACTAGGACTGCAAATGATGGGTCCCAGGGGAACTGGCAACACAGATGTCATAAAAACCATTTCAAAAATTGTATACAAAGACACAGCTGTGTGCTCGGAAGAAAAACAGGTGGCACTGGAATCAAGGGCTGATGAAATGTGGAAATAAACTGTCATGGGAACCCTTAAAGGAGCAGGCCTGGCTTTCTCCACCCCCTCTCCAGAAAATACTAAGGTTAAATAGCCCTCCTGAAACTAAGTGACCAAGCTTTCCTCAAGCTCAGAATCTCTCTCCGATCACTATAAATTATTACAAGCTACATAATACATCTGAAGTCAGCTGGCATCACAGGTCTCCCAGCAACTCACAGGATCAGTCCCTTCTTCCCGTTGGAGAGTTCTGTTCAGGAGCAGCTGTTTTTCAGTGCTTTTTCTTCAGTTTTAGCCTTCCGTTAAGGGGGTTGAGGGGACTCCCACCTTCTTCTCTCAAGGTCAGTGAGCCAAGGTCAAGCGTCAGTCAGGGGCTGAGGCAGTGGGGGACCCAGGAGGCTGCCGGCTGCCATTTTCTGGTTCTTCTCCTCACTAGAGCAAGCTGCTTCCTTAACCCCAATCTGTTATTTTGGAGACAAATCCTCTGTGTGTGACAGATTTTGAAAAGCCTTGCAGCTCCCCCTCAGAAGTTAGGCCAGATTTAAGGGCAATGTGATCCTATTAGAACGTGAGGTCGTGCAATTTACCGTAGCAAATAAAAATTCTAGTTTAAGAGGTCAGTTGGTCTCCGTTTCAGGCCATGGGGAGCTCAGTACTTTGGTGACCTTTCACACCCTGGAAAACTTTTAACGTACACTGTGAAAAGTGATCTGATAGAAATGACAGTGTGGGGCTCCCTATTTAGTCTCTCTGCGATTCTAGATTAGATCAGCCAGAAACTCAACCAAAGATCTAGGAAATCCAGCTGGGCTCCTCTTTCTGTCTCCTATGTCACCACTCATAATAGAGATTCTGTATTTGGAATGTAGCTGACAATACTGGTGTACTGAGGATAAACAAGGCAGAAGAGTCCAGCTCTAGCTCCCATAACTTTGTTGGCTCTGCAAATGCTAAATTTATCTGTGTGAGCAGAGTATGTAGAGATCACACCAAAGACAAATGGCGAACAGCTCTGTGGTGTAAGGAGGTGCCATTTTATAACCACGCTTTAAAGATATTATTTATTTATAGAATGCCACTCTTGCATTATAGGGCCAGATGCTGATACCCTTACACTGAATAGCATTTTCCTCCACACATGTTCCCATGGACTTCAATGGCACCACTCATGGTGGAAGGTGCTACTCAATGTGAACAGAGGTATCAGAATCTGGCCTCGGGCATTTTAGTCACAGAGAAAGAGATGCTTCTGCTGCTCCAAAAAGCTTAGAATTGAAAGAAAACAGACCCGGGATAATTATTTGATGTGGGAATGGGTGAAGCTGGTGCCTTCCTAACCTGCTCTAATATTAAGAGCTTGTCTACACTTACAGCACTGCAGCATCGCAGTGAGAGATCCTCTCCCATCAGCATAGGTATTCCACCTTCCCGAGAGGTGGTAGCTAACTCGACAGGAGAAGCCCTGCTTTTGACATAGTGCTGTGCCCTATCAGGGGTTAGACTGGTATGACAACGCCACTCAAGGGTGTGGATTTTCCATACCCTTGAGCGACATAGTTATACCAACATAAGTTTGTCGTGTAGACTAGGGTTAAGTCTGTAGATCAGAAGTTCACCTCATTCCAGGGGTTTAGCTTTATTAACAATAATAAAGTTGAGGTCAAGCTTGGCTGTTCTTAGGCTATATCTACACTGGCACTTTCGTCTCTAAAACTTTTGTTGCTCAGGGGTGTGAAAAAACACCCCCCTCCCCCGAACGACAAAAGTTTTAGCGACGAAAAGCATTGGTGTGGACAGCGCTTCGTCACTCCTGTCTCTGAAGCTACTGCCCCTCGTTGCGGGTGGTTTTATTTTGTTGCCAGGAGAGCTTTCTCCTGGTGATAAAGAGCAGCCGCATCGTTATAAGCTGCACTGTGTAGATGTAGCCATACTGTTCCTACTTCAGGGTTGCTCAGCCCACACCCTAGATCCTCTGTCTAGAGAGCCACTCCAGTTCCTCTCTTAAATCTGGGGGTAGGGGTGAGATAATGGGCCACTTACAACAGAGTCAGCAGAATTCATTTAACACTTTCCTGGTAGAATCAATACTTCCTAACCGTCTGAAGAGGAAAGAGAGCAAGGTGGAAATGTTCTGGCAAACACTGCCAGCCTGCGCAAGGAGATTAGTAAGGTGAAAAGGGGAGGGATTGCTTGAAGAGATGATTCTTAACTATTTGAATGAGGAGGGAGAGAGCATTTGGAGCACAAAGTAAGCAAGAATGTAGGCACAGGAGACGTGATGAAACTGTGAACCTGGGAGTGTGAGAAGATGAAAGCAACTGTAAGAGGAGAGGATTGAGATGTGGAATACAGAGAAATAAGAACAGAGACATGTGTGAGAGCACAATTATGCCAGTTGATATAGATGAGATTGAAGAGCCTGAATTTGATATAGGAGGAGACAAGAAGCTGAGGGAGGGAATGAAAAAGAGAAGATTGATGTGCTCAGAGTAATGGGAGAGGGAGACAAGATTCAGATAAACGAGAGAGACAGTGAGACCAGACAGTAAGAGGTTACAGTGAACAAGGTGCGCAGTGACATGGGTGTGCACAAGAGACTCAGCTGTGGGGTCAGGGAGCACAGGGCACATTGCAGAGATAAGAGGACACAACAGGACTTAGCAGGAGGGGAAAGGAGAGCAAGATAAAACCCAAGTTACAGGCTTGGGATACAGGAAGTGGAGGTACAAAATAAATCCTTTAATGGGAGATTTAAAGGGTCACTGTCCTCACTTGCGGCAAGCAGCTAGAAGGGTATTATATTAAGGTGCTGACTGCACTGTCCTGTATTTTTTCTTAACTTCTTTGTCCCTCTGTGCCCAGGACCATGCTGCAAGGGGTGTACCTAAACGTGGCTCCCTCTTTAATCAGTCTCCTAGAGCTGGATTCCTTCAGTGCTGTCAATCACAGCCCACTGTGATGCCTCAAGCAGAATAAACTGTCACACCACAGAAGGAAAAGGGCAGGGTGGGAAGAGATAACCCCTCACCCCCACCCCAGCATTGCTGAAATCAGGTCCATTTCCTCTGGTGTCCTGTCTCTGACAGAGGCCAGGACCACATGGTTCAGAGGAAGTTACCAGAATCCCCATAATGAGCAAATATGCACTCAAATGCCCCTGTGATGGGAAGAGCGGAGAGGCTTTAACCTCCAACCATTGGTGGCCTATCTTTCTTGTTGAGTACTACAATCTCTCACCTCTGTCTCCATCACGTCAGTCCATAATATTGCTGCTGCCACAGTTTGTAAAGCGGATGCCGATCCACAGATGGCAGGTACTTGAGGAGGGCAAAGGATTATTAATAAACAATGACAATCAACCATTAATAATTGTCTCTATTGGCATGTTCCTTCACAGATCAAACAGAAACAGCCCGTGGCTTGAATTTACCAATAATAAACCTCCCTGCCTTTGACCAGGCCTTCAGTTAAAAGGTAGGCACTGGATGGCAAGGATAGCCTTGTGGTAAAAGCCAGGATCTAGGAGTCAGAAAACCCGAGTTTTATGCCTGACCCTCTTAGGGGAAGTCACTCAAACTCTATAGGCCAAATTCATTCCTGACACTACTCTGTTGTCCTGTCTGTCTTGTAAAGAGCCTTGCACCCTATAGTCCTGTAGAATATCAGCAAATAAAGGTGGCCACAGGTTGCACTTGATCATATTTTGGACAACACAATGCTAGCTTCTAAAGGGCAACATTTTCCCACCACGATAAGGAAATACTCAGCACTTCTAATAATCAGGCCTAAGAGCCCACTGAAGTCAGTTGGAGCCAGGGGTGCCGCTAATGACAGGGGGTGAATCAGTCTTCTTACACAGAGGCCTAAATTTAGGCCTCCAAATTTGGCCTTAAATTTTTACAGAAATGAGCAAATAAATAAGAAAGTGGTGTCTTAGGCCAGTTCTCCCACAACCCAATGTGGCCATGGTTGTGGCTCAGGTCCCCTAGAAACACTTCCCATTCGTTCAGCCCACTGGGGCCATGATCCCACATGCGCTGGAAGATAACTAGCTAATTTTTTTCTCAAATCAAAGCGATGCAGCTAAGATTGCCCAGCAGACTTGACCCTGGCTATTGATTACTCCTCAGCTGAAACTGCTACAACCCCGCTTGGCAAGAGGCCAGCGGTATCAGATATGTTTTTACAGTTTTCTGTCATAAATTACTGAAGTCCCTGGCAGGGCCTCAGACTGCCCCCTCCTTTTCTCCCCTTCCCACAATCTCCCCTTTGACTTACGTGCCAGAGCACCATAATGGCTCTTCGTACATCTAATTGAAACAAATGCTATTGACCTAGACACATTTGCAAGTAAATCTGGTTGGACCTCAATCAGAGAGCATGTGTTTGACACCAAATTATGCTTAAGTGCTGCAGGAAGAAAAATGGGAACACATGCTCTGGCAGATAGTGAGACAAAAGCAGGACTTAATTAAAGGGTTGAAACATACACCACTGAGCCCAGTAAATGAGCTTCAGAGTGGAGACCAGGAAGTGCAGGGCTGCCTCTTTTTATGGGAAGGGCAGTGTCGAGGATGGAGTTTGTTAGTGTAAATTCACTTCTCCACACCCCCAGAAGCACTTGGGCAGAGATGAGGACCCCCTGCCCACTCAAAATCACCCCAGTCTGTGATCTAGCAACACTCAGCAAGCAAAGTAGTATCAGATTTCCCCAGGGAAAATCCAGTGTGCGACTGAAGACAGCATTGATGACTCAAGAGAGTGCTCTTCCCTCCAAGTCCAGTGCCCCAGCGTGGTAGAGAGCGTGGGTGTGGGAGTAACTGTAGTGTCACATCCAAACCTCTAGCTACCTTTTGATGATTGTCTAAGTAGACTGGAGCCAGACTCCAACACCCCCACCCCACCGAACTTCTCTTACCGCAGAAAAACCCTCACCAAGCTCAGCCCTTTTCTTTCAACAGGCCCTGAATACTCCACTAGTAATTCAGCCCCCAGAAGAGGGAGAAGGCTCTCAAAGTGGCAACAACAACGCCAGTGGTCCTCTGAAAGTGTTCTATGACTAGAGGATGGGGCGCACACTCACCTCGCTGGCCACCAAGACCAAAGAGATATTACGAAGGAAGAGGGTTGTCTGCAGCATTTGTCCCAAATCTATCCCAAATTTAGCACTAATTAAGGTGGGCACTCTAGGTTCTCTTGGGATTTTGAGGTACTAGAGTGCCCCCCAGGGATACGAACACTGCAAATCAAATCCACTGGGTATGTGTCCTCATTTCAAGACTCCTTGTGGACAGTCTCTACAGAGAGGTGCAAGACTGAATGGGCCAAGGAAACCTGACTACTCTCACCCCCAGGAGGAGGTCCCTGCAGGTTAGGGGTGGGGCATCCGGTGGGCATAAGAAAAGCTTGCTCTGCTGACTATGTTGTAGGTAGACAGAGAACTGTAGTCACCAGGGATGTTAATTCTGCACCTTTCACCAGCATGAAGTTCACTATTTATGTAAACAAATTAAAAGTGAACTGAATTTTATATGAGGAAAAAAACAGGTTTGCAGTATCTGTCTACAGGCAGAGCAGAGCACACCTGAGACTAGCTAGACTCTCTGCTCCTCAAGAGTCAAAAAAATTGAGTAACACCCAGCCAAGGGTCAGGGCCTGTAGCATCCCTGTGAACTTCCAACCCTAAACCATCAGTCCTGGCCCTAGCAGAAGTCAATGCAGCCTCTGCTGCTGTCAGCTGGGTTTCCACCGAAGCAAAACAAGTGGTCTTATCTCCCTCACAGATCAGCGGATGAGTTGTGCTTGCTATGTCTTTGTCAGACTCATAAACACAGCAAGCCATGACAGAAGCTATGGCAGGGGGAGAGGCCAGGGTGAGCGATACAGTTCACAGATTACAACATGCAACATCCATCAGTGGAAACAGACACAAATCACAATCCTCCAAGCCTGGCTTTAGCAGCGGGGAGTGGGCTGCTGCTCAGGCTGCCCCAAGCTATGCCTCTGCTGTTTTCTCAGGTCCCAAAGGTGTGAACTAGTCTCCTCAGCATGGCTTTTTGTAGGCAGAAAAGAGCCCATATCAAACTGTGATGGACTGGAAGGGAGGCCTCCAGTCTTCTTTTATTCTTCCTTCTTCAACATCCCCATCGCACTCTGCTTCAGGCCTGGAAGTGCAGCACAGCTATGGCTCCCGGTGGATTGCACAGTAGCACAGGCACTTCTAGGAGCTGTTCAGAGAGCCGCTGCTCTTCCTTCAGAAAACTCTCTCCCCAGTGTTTCTCTGAACAGCATCTAAGGCAACTGGACCGGAGGGAGCTAGACACACATTCACCAAACCCGGTTGGGCTCTGCAACTGAGCTGCCTGACTCCAATCTAATACAGGAGCATGGTGCACCCAGCTTATCCCACTCACACGGGGCAGCTCTTTGGGCCATATCACGAACTCCTCCCTCCCAAGGGTAAGGCCAACAGACATCAATGAACTACTTGTGTGAGCAGGTGCTCACCAGTGTGAGTAAAGAGTTCATAGTCCAACCCTTGATCTGCAGCTGTGGTCTGTCGTCTCCACGTAAAATCATTTGCTGCACATTCAGGGAGGAGCTTTGAAACGAGCAGCAATCGCTTACATTTATAGCAGCCCTTTCATCCGAAAGAACTTCACAGACGACACATGCTGGGCTCACACGCACCACTGAAATGCAGCTAACCCTGGGATGGGATAGGGCTGCTGTTTACCAGTGCACAGCAATGGCACCAAACAATTTAAAGCAAGAAGAGAAGAAACCTGTATCCAACTGAAACTACATTTCTCCTGAACTTCTCTTCTAATTACTCAGTCTGAAATCTGGCAGGACAAGAAGGTTAACACCGTGACTCCTAGAAAGAATCTATGGAAGTCTTTAACAACCACAAGAGACCAGGACCTTGGCTATATGCTCAGTCAAAAAACTGGCACCTGTGGCCCTCAGGCCCATGCTGTGTCTTTGCTTCAGTCCTGACTCAGAGGAAGAGTGCCATCTACTGAATCACTAGCACCACTTCTTGTAGCAGCTGGTTGTCGTGTGGAGTGCTTGCATCCACACAATTACCCTGCTCCAGCCCTGCATTGCTTATGAGAACGGAGAAGATTACAGCCTGACATAGTAAGACTCAGTCTTTTTGAGTCTCCAAAAAAGGAAGCTAAGCTTGATACTGCGACAGAGACTGACAAGAACAGGAAATTAAGAAAACAAAACGAAAAAACCCATCCTGCTGAGAAAGCTTGTCAAATAGGGGCTGACACACACCGTGCAGACCTCATGCAGTGTCCCCGCTCAGAGATGTCATGGCCCTCATCGGTTTTGCTGCTGTAATATTCCTCCAGGAAAGGAAGGCTTAGCAGACACCCTGCCAGTCAATCTGACGACTGCTGACAGCCCAAGGGAGCGTATGAATGGGATACTGATGCCTAGACTCAATGGGTGCTGACAAATCCAGATAATAAAATTGCTGCAAGGAAGAACTGCCTACGTGCATGCAAATACCTACAGGATCCATACATGCATACACAAATATACATCCCCTATGCTGTATCTACCATGAGAAGAGAGAGACAGCATCGAGGCTGGATGACTGTAGCATGCCTGGGGTAGTGGCGTAAGGCACAAAATGAGCTTAACCACCCGACAGTTTCATAATCTCTTTAATATGTGTCACTGCTATATTATACAACACAACTAAAAATCATACACAATAAAATAGTAGTGTAGCATGGACTACAGTCAGACCTTGTCTGCATGTTCACTGGGCAATAAAACCACCTAGGAATGGCATGACACAAAGAGAGAGGAAAGAGGGTCCTGAGGTTTAGCCATGCAATTGGGAGGAGGACTGTTGGGTGCTGCCCCTGGTTCTGTCTCAGATTTTGTGTGTCTTGCTCACAGAGCCCCCACAACTCCCACCTGACTTCAGCTGAAGCTGCTGGGGCTCAACAGCTCTCAGGATGTCACACACAAAAGTCACACATTCAGCTTCAGCCTCCCAACTGGGCATACACAAAAAGAGGTTCAGGACCTCCTGGTTGTGTGAACCTAACACCTGAGGGCAGGGTCAAAGATTTGTCCCTTTGCTGCTAATGGTCCTGTTTACATGCCAGTTTTGCCAGTAATAATAATAATTTCAAAAACCCCTGGAATAGAAATGCAGAGAAGTATGACATTTAGGCAGAAACACCTTTAAAGAGATTGTTTTTCAAAGTTTTCCAAGGGGCTTCAGTGCCTCTTTTAATTACTCAACAATATCAGGATTACTGAAGATACTTTTCACATGCCAGTGGGGAAGATGGGAGCTGTGGAAATGAAGAACGGCTGTTTTTCATCAAAATACCGAAAGTACTGCTAAATTTTTAATTTTGTTCAATCTCGCTGTTACTGGTGGAGAAGCAAAGGGGAGGGCAGAAGGGAATCCTTTAAAATATAATCCAAAGATTCATGATTCATAAAGGAATCTAGACAGTGGTGTAAATTCACATTTTTGTTATTGTCAAGAACATTATGGAAGCTGACAGCCAAATTACGAATTTATGGGCTTCCCAGTGTTAGCCCAGCTAAACAGCAGTGTTCTTTGTATGATACAGTGGCTAATTAAAGGCTCATCACTTGGGCCATAATCTGGGGTGGCAGTGGTTTTCCAAATGTAAAATCAGACCCAAAAATAATAATATTGCACTTCGAAGAAGTAAAGGAAGAAAGGGAGAAGGCTGAAAGATGGATGCCGTCTAGTTTTATCTTTGCTTCTTTGTAAGATAAATCATAATATTCTAACAAATGCATGGTCATCTACCACTTCATGACTGTCACACTGCTATTTCTTGGGGCCACCCAGAACTTCACTGAGAGCAGGGACAGAACTCAAATCCTCCTGCTGCACAAGTGAACTATGAGTGAATCTCCATCAGCCGTTAGTAGTAGAGGGGCCTAGAATACTCAGATAAGCGGGTCTGATTCCATCAAGTAGGAACGGTGACATCCTAGCCAAATCATTGTGAAATATCTTACCTGGCCATAGCAATTGTCATTCTGAAGAATCCAAAAGTGCTTTACAGCACAATATGTAGAGTGATCACCTTATTCAACACTGAAATGCAGCTATTTTCTATATTGCAATAGGGCTCAAAATGTGCTTACCACTTTCCAAACAGAGGAAGACAGTCCTTGCTCATCAGCTAACTAGGAATCCTCTAGCTCATGAGGAGTTTCAAACTTGAAGTTAACACCATAGACTGCAGCAAGACTTACATACAGTGTAAGAGGAAACTGCTACATCCTTTGGCATTTGATACTGGGATATAGAAATAGGCCAATACACAAAGTTACACACAAACATCAGTGACTTTTGGAGGAGCAGAACAAATTCAGAAATTCCAACCAAAGTTTCAGATAACAGTAGCAATCTCTGATATGTAAAGTCAATCCAAAGACATTTCTCTTATGGCAGGTATGACAAAGGGAATTTAGTACCCTAAGTACTGTGTTCATAAATGGAGTACTCCAACATTGGTCCATGCTGGATGTCTCATGGGAATGTGTTAAACCCCCCATGATGTACCAACAAGCTTTCTACAATGAAAAAGGACACATTCAGGGTCGGCTGCGAAGTGGTTTTCTGGACATTTGCTTTGTTTTTAAAAGTTGTTTTCTGCAAAGGGCATCTCTGGATGGAAAAACAGTTCCTGAATAGAGCTGGTAGGACAGAAGCTGCAGATTCCAGGGACACCTGGGTACTCAATTCAGAAGCTGCATCTGCCACATTAAGAGGCTGATTATAAACAACTGAGTTCCCTAGGGTCTAAGGAGACACTGCACTTATTAATAACAACTGCATCTTACAATCCAAGAGTGCTTCAAAAAGGATCAGTCAGCTTGAATGACTAGTTAGGAAAATTTATAAATAAGGGGAAATCCACCACTGAAATGTTCTGCCTCTGCAGCGTAATGTGGTTCAACAGTATATGCCAATATTGTGAAATTAACCACGACCTCATACATGCGGACACCACAGTCATCAGTACCGCTTGAACCAGGCACCTTCCACTAAAAGCACAATCCCCTGCCAATTGTGTTAACGCTGTTTCTCAGCTATTAATAAGTAGCAATCACTCTTCACTGGGGCCAGTTACTAGAATGTGAGATGGTGACACAGACTTGGACCTTATCTACATTACACAGTTTTGTCGACAACATAGTGATGGTGGACACGCTGCAATGCTCCTTCTGCCAACAAACTCTCCTGCCTTGCCAACAAAATAAAACCAGCTCGACAAGAGGTGTAGAGCTTTTTGTGGCAAAGTAATATCGACAAAATGTCAGTGTAGACACTGCGCTTGGTTATGTCACTGTAAATGGCCTCCATTAGTTATCCCACAATGCCCACCCTGACCACTCTGGTCAGCAGTTCAAACTCCGCTGTTTTGCATCCATTTACACAGATACCCACCCCTCCCCTTTAGAGGCCTGGGAATTTTTGAAAATCCACTTCCTGTTTGTGTAACCCACACACCTCCTGGGTATGGTGTTCTGTCCAATTTAGTGGAACCTAGACTACAGAGAGAGAGAGAGATCAATGAGTTTGCTCTACAGACTTAGCTAAGAGCCATATGGCTTTTAGCTCGCACAGTAGAGGCTTTTGCATTTTTCTCCAGAAGTACCAGGTTCAATCCCACTCACCAACAACCGGGGCCTGTCAGTGTTACATTTGCTTGGCATAGACAGCTCAAATCACATATTTCTAGCTGACCATGGTGGCTCCATGCAGCAAATGCTCTCCTGCTTGGAGCACACCTGAGTTGTTGCATCTGCTGGCACTGTGGGGAGAAGAGGCTTTGCAGTCCCAGCTCCACTCTCACCATAGGAACTTTGATATCTATGGTCAAATTTCTTATGGCATGTTGGATAAGGGCTACGAACGGGACACATAGAATCACAGAAGATTAGGGTTGGAAGAGATCTCAGGAGGTCATCTAGTCCAACCCCCTGCTCAAAGGAGGACCAACACCAACTACACCATCCCAGCCAGAGATTTGACAAGCGGGCCTTAAAAACCTCTAAGGATGGAGATTCTACCACCTCCCTAGGTAACCCATTCCAGTGCTTCACCACCCTCCTAGTGAAACAGTGTTTCCTAATATCCAACCTAGACCTCCCGCACTGCAACTTGAGACCATTACTCCTTGTTCTGTCATCTGCCACCACTGAGAACAACCGAGCTCCATCCTCTTTGGTACCCCCCTTCAGGTCCTTGAAGGCGGCTATCAAATCCCCCCTCACTCTTCTCTTCTGCAGACTAAACAAGCCCAGTTCCCTCAGCCTCTCCTCATAAGTGATGTGCCCCAGCCCCCTGATCATTTTCGTTGCCCTCTGCTGGACTCTCTCCAATTTGTCTACATCCTTTCTGTAGTGGGGGGCCCAAAACTGGACGCAATACTCCAGATGTGGCCTCACCAGTGCTGAATAGAGGGGAATAATCACTTCCCTCGATCTGCTGGCAATGCTCCTACTAATACAGCCCAATATGCCGTTAGCCTTCTTGGCAACAAGGGCACACTGCTGACTCATATTCCAGCTTCTCATCCACTGTAATACCCAGGTCCTTTTCTGCAGAACTGCTGCTTAGCCAGTCGGTCCCCAGCCTGTAATGGTGCACGGGATTCTTCTGTCCTAAGTGCAGGACTCTGCACTTGTCCTTGTTGAACCTCATCAGATTTCTTTTGGCCCAATTTTCCAATTTGTCTAGGACACTTTGGACCCTATCCCTACCCTCCAGCGTATCTACCTCTCCCCCAATTTAGTGTCATCTGCGAACCTGCTAAGGGTGCAATCTATCCCATTGTCCAGATCGTTAATAAAGATGTTGAACAAAACTGGCCCCAGAACCGACCCCTGGGTTACTTCACCCGATATCAGCTGCCAACTAGACATATCAGTGCCGTGAAAAGATAAAGGAGCTGAGGCAGGCGTACCAGAAGGCAAGGGAGTCAAGCCATCATTCTGGTGCTGTGCCAAAGACCTGCCACTTCTATAAAGAGCTGGACGCCACCCTCAGCGGTGACCCCACCTCCACCGCCAAGAGCCCTGTCTATACTTCAGTGGGGCTAGAGACAGCAGACTCAACCCCAAGGATGAAGTCATGGATGAGGAGGTTGAGTTGGAGGACGATGTGGAGCACACGGCAGGGTTGTCCGGTGGCATGGTGAGTCAGGACCTCTTTTCCACTCAAGAGGGGTCTAGCCAGTCCCAGAAGTCTGTCTCTGGTGCGCATAATGCAGGAGAGGAGAGCACTGGTAAGTGATTTTTTTTTAATTGATGCTGCTTGGTTATATCCGGTAGAGCTGCCCTTTGCTTTGTATATTCTAGAAGTGGGTGAAGGGATAGAAATGTACAAAACTAGCTGTGTTTGTATGTGCTTCACATTCCCCTGTGCAGCTATGCTGTGCGACAGAACAGTGTGCTAACGCATGCCAAGATTTCACGGGAATCCTCCAGAGAGATCTCTAGGAAACTTTCCTGGAGGTATTTGCCAATCCTCTGCTGAAGGTTCCTTGGCAGAGCTGCTTTGTTCCTTCCCAGATTGTAGGAAACTTTCCCACACCAATCAGCTATCACTTGTGCAGAGAACGAAGCAGGACACAGATGAGCAGCATAGGGACACAATCTGAAGCTGCATGCATGCATAAAGATGCACCCTTCCAACCTTGCTTACCCTCAGGAGTGAGATATTGTCTTCAATGACCCATGCCTGTGGAGAATGATGGCAGAATTTACAATATTGTCCCTAGTCGCCTGCAGTGACCCCTTAATAAAACACCTAGACCCTTTTCCCCATCTTGAGCACCGCCCCCGGAGCCAAATTCACCATGTTGAGAGTATTTGCCGAGCTGTGTGATTGCCAAGGGACAGTGAGAAACGGATTCATATTTAAAAAGAGGTGTATTTTACTATAATGATTCGATGTTGTGCGTGAACTAACAATCGTGCTTCTGTTTGTTTCTTGTGCTTCTGCAGATGTGGCCTTCAGTGGAACCCCCTACATATCAGCAGAGCACCTCCGCCAAATAAGGAAGCAACTAAGGAGGGCATGTTCTGAAAGATGCTCCAATCCTCAGAGGCCAAAAAACAAGAACACCAGGAGTGGAGAGAGAACCTGAAGGAAAAATTAAATTAGACAGGCAGGACAGAAAGGAGAGCCACAAGCGAACTGTAATGGGCCAGAAATGGATGATAAAAGTGACAGAGGAGCAAACAGAGGTGTTGAAGTCCCTAATCACATTGCAAGCAGAATACATGCATGCTCACCACCACACCCCACAGCCAATACAGAACGGCTTTCCATGCCCTCCCCAGATTCCTCCCACACATTACTTGCAACTTCCCTGCACCTCTTGGTATCCCATTCACTCCACCCCTTTGAATATCTGCCCTTCACTGTTATCTCCCTTCCCACCAAGCCTTGAGTGTGTGTTGTTAATTGGTATTTAATAAAAACAAATGCTCTGAAAGATAACCAATCTTTATTTTTCTACAAAACATGGTAGTTGCTTCTGGATTTAACACACAGTGGCAATTTCATCATTTGCTGACTACAAATTCCGGTCAGTCTGAAACTCAGGGAATGATGAAATGGGAAAAACTGCATCATGGGATGTTGAGCCCGCACCCATGATGCACTGCGATCCACTCCACCATCCCACAACTCCAAGCTGCAGAAGGTAGCGAGTAGCACGGTGGGATAGTTACCCACAGTGCACTGCTCTCACTGTCGATGCTAGAGCACCAACTGTGAATGCGTTCTGCAGACAGCAGGAGTGTTGCAGGAACTTGCACAAGCGAAGTAATTATACCGATTTTTGATTGTCAGCAAAACTTGCATTGACAAAACTGTGTATTGTAGACAAGACCTCTGCCGTTATATTACAAGAACACAATGCTTTAGGAGAGGAAGTGAAAAACAATCTGTGAAAAAGCTAAAGAGAGAATATAGAGAGGGGAATTTAAGACAACAATGTAAATATCCATTCTGAAATTTAGCCAGGATAGTACAGCTAACACTCTTACCCTAATGATCCTCTAAGAACAGTGACAAGTGAAATGGGACTTTTAATGAGCACAGGCAGTTTTACATCTCATTTGAAAGATCCCACATCCCAAAGTACAGTGTCCCACAAAGAACATGGGCTCAACACGGGCCCTTGGAGAAAGAAGGCACCATTCTTGTTGACTTCAACGGGAAACAAGCTTGCTATATTGCAAGGCTTTATTTAGCCTCCTAGGAAGAGTACCCCGGAGCGAGTAACCAGAATCACTTCCAGCAGCATGCTTAGTTGTCTTTGGACCTCTCTCATCCAAGAACTGTCCCAGCCCAACCCTGCTCAGGTGGAAATCTGACTGGATTGCATCACAAGGGGGCCTGGCTGTATGTCTAGAGAGGTGGGATTGTCATTTCCACTTCCCTCTACCTGGCCACTGGTAGTCTCCAGGGGCTGTCAGGAGCGCTGATCTAATATTCTCCTGTTTATCAGCACCCCTTGCCTTTCTGAATGTGACATGTCCTGTCATTTTTCATATGGGAAAAAAAATAAAGAGCAATCAGCCCCCAAAGATGATATAATGGGATCTTCAAAGAGAGGAGGAAACAGCAGCGGCTCCTTCTGATTCTCAGTGTGGTGGAGAGGGCAAAGGGGAATTGACCAGAGGAGACTCAGAGACCTGGATCACATCTGAAGAACAGGCTTTGCAGATGGAAAGTGGCCCATGATTGTGTGAGGCTGATCCCACAATGCTGGTGGCTCTTCTTACTAACTATGCCCATACAAATGAAAACAAAAAGCCTAGATGACTCCCTTGGCTCTGCTGATTTTAAATATGGTGCACACAGCTGGTGCCCACATCCTCCTCATCACTCCCTGCAGTTCGTTGCCTGGGGTAAAACAGTCATCATTTCCGTAACTCAGGATTTCACAGGCTGCAGCCCAAAACACAGAGGGCACTGCTGTTCCAGCTCAGGGATAATTTTAGGCTTGTTTCTTAGTCTGGGGGCTAAGAATGAAGAGGTTACCACTGCAGTCCTGGGACCACCATGCTCATTCACCAACAGCTCAGCCCTGAACTTCTTTTCTCTGCCTCTGGAGTTTCTACCGCTCAGGCCCCTGCACTCCAAAACATTTGAGACCTCATTGTGAGCAATCTCTTCCATGCTGCCCTTTACACCTAGAATGTGTCTTTTGGCAAGGCTGCTGCCTTTGTTTCTTTGAATTCCCCTCCACCCCGCCATCCACCAGAGACCTACATCTGCCCAGAGATGGAGAAAGAATAAGCCAATGGCTCAGTGGAGAGCAAGCTAGGGATACTTCTACATACAGAACAAAGTAACAAGCCCTGTGGCTGCCATCCTCCTGATCCTCATTTTCCCTTTCCCCAACCTTCAGCTATGCCATGGTTTTTCACAGTTATAAACTCTTTGAGCAAAGATAGTGTCATCAGCACCAGGCACAATGCTGGCACCTCTGTAATACAGATAACAGTAGTGAAGCCTTAAAGGAGCCCCTGTCAGACCTGAACTTGCAGAAATATATGGGAGTGCCACATTAAGCAGTCCTATACTTCCCAACACCACCGGTTACCACAAATCTTGCTCCTGGAGGCCCCATATGATGTCACACTCCAGTGTATGGGGCATCATAAGCAGCCACCAGAGAAGCTATTGCGATGTTACAAACACATTGGGCAGAATCACTGAATGGCTCGGGCAGCAATAGGAACCCAATTATATAAGAGAAATCTTTGATTTAGTCACAAATACTTGTGTGTGTGCATGCGCACATGCACTTATATGCCGATCTAACTTTATAATTGAAGGGTAAGTTCAATTTAGGGCTATATATAAAGATGACCCACTAGGTTTGACTGTAATAAAAACAAAAGGTGGGTGGGGGTGGGAGATGAACTGGGAATTTAATTCTCTCTTGAACCATACAATGAAAACAAAACCATAGCACAGGTTCAATGGCTGGCTGAGCACACTTGCAATTTTCCTCCCCATTTATCACAAAATATAAAGATAAATCACATTAAAAATTCACCTGCATTGTCACCTCTCCCCCTGTCATCCATCTTTTCAAAAACATAGTATACAAATTACTGCCCTTAAGGGTGCAATTTCATTTTGTTCACCTCAGAATTATCACTGTTGATAGCTATTATGGTAAGGACAATTTTCCGTGCAAGGATTCAGAAAATCTGCAGTTTAGACGTTTGTTTTGGTTTGGATTCTTAATTTTGCCACTGTGCAAAAAATATAAATAAGGAGAATGGATGTAGAAAAAGGGAAGACCAAGAGACAGGCAGGCAGACAGACACAGGCAGACAGGACAGAAAAAGGAAGAGACACAGAAGAGAGATACAGAGGAGAGGGAAAGAGAATAGACTCACATTTGTATTACACTATTACAAACCCTTTGATTGCTCTAATTACACCTAAAGGAAAACAAAACCCCTCTGCTAGTACCAAGCACATGAATAATTAACTGGAAAGGAAGGAAGGCAGGAAAGCTATAAACAACCCAAACAATCTTGAATTGCAGATAGGTTTCTGAGGAACCAGGAGAGCACTGAATCATAGGACTGCAAGAGACCTCAAGTGGTCATCTAGACCAGTTCCCTGCACTCATGGCAGGACTAAGTATTATTTAGACCAGTGGTGGGCAACCTGCAGTCCATGGGCAGCACATGGCCCGTCAGGGTAATCCACTGGCGGGCCACGAGACAGTTCGTTTACATTGACCATCCGCAGGCACAGCTGCCGGCAGCTCCCAGTGTATGCGGTTCGCCGTTTCCAGCCAATGGGAGCTGCAGAAAGGAGCTGGGGAGGAAAATTGCTGGCCGCCACTTCCCGCGGCTCCCATTGGCCAGGAACAGCAAACTGTGGCCACTGGGAGCAGCGGGCGGCCATGCCTGAGGATGGTCAATGTAAACAAACTGTCTTGCGGCCTGCCAGGGGATTACCCTAGAGGGACACAGGTTGCCCACCACTGATCTAAACCATCCCTGACAGCTGTTTATCTAACCTGTTCTTAAAAATCACCAATGATGGAGATTCCACAATCTCCCTGGGCAATTTGTGCCAGTGCTTAACTACCCTGACAGTTAGGAACTTTTTCCTAATGTCCAACCTAAACCTTCCTTGCTGCAATTTAAACCCGTTGCTTCTTGTCCTATCCTCAGAGGTTAAGGAGAACAATTTTTCTCCCTCCTCCTTGTAACAACCTTTTATGTACTTGAAAACTGTACAGTCTTCAGTCTCCTCTTCTCCAGACTAAACAAACCCATTTTTTCAATCTTCCCTTATAGGTCATGTTTTCGAGACCTTTGATCGTTGTTGTTGCTCTTCTCTGGACTTTCTCCAATCTGTCCATATCTTTCCTGAAATGTGGATCCCAGAACTGGACACAATATTCCAGTTGAGGCTTAATCATCTTGAATTGCAGGCAGGTTCTTGAGGAACCAGGAGAGCAAATCATTGCTGAGGTTCCACCTCCCTTTTCCTTTTTGTGTTTCACGTCAGCTGAAGAGCTGATATTGAGCATCTTGTCTCTCCTCATCCCCCCCGCCACACACACACTATTCTTGACCTGCAATCAGCCCACCTCAGGCTATGATTTTGTCGGATCCTCTGTTTAAGCTGCATTAGGCCTTTGGATTTGGATGGATTTTCGTAGGAGGAACTTCCAAGATGATGCATGCAGAAAGGGATGTTGGAGAGTTAGTAGGTGGCACTCTACTTTCTGAGTTAGGACTTAAATAATGCCCCAACAGGGTGCTAGATGGGGCTGTCTTTCAGACTGGTTCTAGAAACCATGATCCTGTGTAGCCATTAAAGATGCTGTGGTACTTTTCACATGAGAAAGGATGTTCGTGCCAACATCCTGGCCTAATTCCAACCTTAGGGATTCTTTGGAATGAAAGGCACCAGGCATTAAAGCTAGTGGATAGTATTTTTCTAGCAGTATTTTTCTGTCTAAATTTTGATTTGGCCTCAAATGTCTTCCCTACTTGGAACAGCAAATCTGCCTAAGTGGGGGGCTTTGGGACTTATTCAACACACTAGCCAATGCCGAAGGAAAGATTACCAAATGTTGACTGAATGGTCTGATCCAGTACAGCAGGACACATGATACTAGATTGGATGCAGCCATTGAGCCAGCTCTGATATGACAGAAGGTGTGTTACCAAATTTGACAGACCAAAGAAACTCCTTGGATCCTTGTCTGAAGAAACTCCTTGGATCCTTATAATGGGGTACTAAAATTCCTGGAAATACAATCCCCATGTTCCACAAAAAGTGGAGCAAAAAATAAATAAGCATTGAGTTAATAACTATTACAAGGAGAGCCACAGCTTGTGATGTATTAATTATAATTTCATCCATTTTACTGAACCATCAGAGAAAAAAGGAACAATGAATGTTCACAAAAAGGTACAAATAGAAGCTGGCAATGGATTTGTTCTTCTCCTCTGAACGGGGGGGGGGGGGGGCTCCTTGCTGCTCACTGGAATGAAAACCCTAACCTGTAATTAATTGAGTGATCAAAAGGAAGACTGGATTTTTATTTTTATTTTTTTTTACTGGTATGTCAGAGCAACACTGCCAGTAGCCCCTCACACACATCAAATAACCGGCAGCTAAGTAAAGCAATTTTCAAATTATGAATGTTTAGCGAAGTAAATGAGTATGTTCAATAAGGTGGCAGGCAAAAAAAAAAAAATCCTACATCTAGTTATTTATTTATTTTACCTCTGGAAATAAAAGCCTTTTAGAGTGCAGAACTGCATTTGCTACATGCTCCATGATGGATTAGCTCTGGGAAGCTGAAATAAACAGCCATTCGTCTTACTGCCCATGTTGGCTCTGGGTGTACTGCACATAGCAATAAGATGAAAACCCACAGCCTGTAACCTGGGGCTGTGCACTGGAAACATCTGCAAAAAGGTGTGGGCACCAGAGGGTACCCTGAATCGCTTTTGGAGCAGCAAAGTTCTCCCATTTGTATCCTCCCTCTAGCTCACTTACCCCAAACACCCTCCCTCCTGATAACCACATGGAAAGGTCAGTAACAGTTGCCCTTAATGAGCTGTCCTGGAAAGATCACACTCAGTGGACAGATAATCTCTTGCTTCTCATCACAAAAAGTCCCAAAGCACTTCACAGGTTGTGCACACAAAAACACCGAAGACTGAAATGCAGCCACCTCTGGGGTGAGAAGACTGACATGCAGTGGCAGCATACAATTTTGTTCAAGGACACTGGGTCAGGCTACTCCTGTTATGAAAAGTATCCTAGAGTCTTCAGTGTTGGCACAGAGCAGACAGAGCCAGGGATTTAAAGTCTCTTCGAACAGACCCATAACACAGTAACATGTGTATGGAAAGCAAATTACAGCAGCTAAACCCAGAGATTAAAGTAAGCCGGTCCGGTATGTCATGCCAGACCGGACCGACTTCCCCGGCAGTGATTTAAAGGGCCCGGGGCTCCAGCCGCCACGGGGAGCCCCTGGCCCTTTAAATCAACATTGGAGCCCTGCTGCCACTACCCCAGGGCTCCAGCAGCTGGGCTCGTGCTGAGATTTAAAGGGCCCAGGGCTCCGCTGCGGTAGTGGTGGCAGAGCCCTGGGCCCTTTAAATTGCCCCTGAGCCCAGGGGCTCCCAGCTGCCTCTGCAGCTGGTAGCTCTGGGGGTGATTTAAAGGCCCCGCCTCTTCTGGTTGAGGCCACGCCTCTTCCAGTTGAGGCCACACCCCTGCCCAAGACTCCGGGGTACCAGTAAGTCCTTTAAGTTACTTTCACCCCTGGCTAAGTCTCCTCTGTATACACTGCTCTACCTCCACTGGCAGAGGTTATACTGCTGATTTACACCTATGTAAGCAAGAGGAGGATCAGGCCTCCTATATAGATATAGATAAATGACAGGAGGATAAAGAGTAGAGCAGGGGTTCCCAATGCGGTGCCCGCAGGTGCCATGGCGCCCACCGAGGCATTTTTGTGCGCCCGCAGGATACTCCACCGCCGAAATGCCGCCGAGAAGTATGGCCATTTCTCGGAGGCATTTTGGTGGCAACGCTTCTTCCCGCTGCCGCTTTTCGGCTGCGGCATTTTGGCGGCGGGGTGTCCGGCGCCCGCCACAGTCTTCTGGGAATAGCAATATGCTATTCCCACAAGAAAGGTTGGGGACCACTGGAGTAGAGATTAGCCCTGCTGGAATCTGAACTGGTTCCAGGGATTCTTTCCAGTTTGATTCTGAGCTGTCCCTTCCAGGGCAACATTTTCATCTCGAATTTAGAAGGACTCAGAAGAAACTGCATCTCCTGCAGCCCATTCCAGTGCCCCAAACACCCTGAACCAAAAGAGAGAGATCTCCAGTGCTTCTCCTGTCCTACTCCCCCTTCTTTCTGCTCCAGCTGCCATTCTTAACACCTGGAGCAAGGAAAAGGCAGGGTAGAGAGGATCAGGTATAACTGACAAATTCTGAAACAAAGCGGAGAACCACACAGCTATATACAGATGTGACTCTCCTTATATTATGACAAATCCATACCTGCTACATCCAGGCATCACAGGTGCCAGCTGGACTACACACAAGGCATTGGGGATAAATGAACCCCACATAGGCCTGTACCAAAGATAAATGAAAATCTCCATTAGCTGTAGCAGTAGAATGGTTTATAGTCTCTGTGGGATGGCCAGCCACTCCAAGGAGACAATCACAAACACTTGATTAGACCTGATTTTGTTTAACACACATACATACCGACCAGTACGTTACAGTGAGCTCTACTACTGCCTCAAGGTATTCATTGTACACTGAACACGTTGGAAGCAAAAGTCTCGCTCCAGCATGGAGACTGCTAATCAACCATTTCACTTTCCATGATGCAGCAGCCACTGCTAAACTATTAGCTGCGCTATTGAAGTGCCAGGGGGAGTTTGCCCATTGCCACTTGCCTTCTGGGATGGAGCCGGCAGGAAGTAAGAGACAGTTATTGGGGTTGTGAAAAATGTACAGGGACGTTCAAGTCAAAAAGGAAGAGAAAGAGAAATCCTTCCTTCCACCATCTGGAAGTGCTATGCAGGGTCATGGTCAGTGTAGAAGGAGGGAGGGCCCAGTCTGACATTCAGAGTGATGACGGACAGGAGAGAACTGTGCCAGAGAGAACTGTGCCTCGATGCTGGACGTGAAGGGAAATAAGGAGATTCCACAGACCCTCCGAGCTCCAAAACAGGAAGATTGTGTTTCCATTGTCTCCACTCCAGAGTTGCCTAAAGTAGTTGTTCTCAACCAGGGGTACATGTGCCCCTGGGGGTAGCAAAGGTCTTCCAGGGGGTACATCAACTCATCTAGATATTTGCCTAGTTTTACAACAGGCTACAGAAAAAGCACTAGCAAAGGCAGCCCAAACTAAAATTTCATACAGACCATGACTTATTTATATTGCTCTATAGTCTATATACTGAAATGTAAGTGCAATATTTATATTCCAGTTGATTTATTTTATAATTATATGGTAAAAATGAGAAAGCAACTTTTCATTAATAGTGTGCTTTTGTATTTTTATGTCTGATTTTGTAAGCCAGTAGTTTTTAAGTGAGGTGAAACTTGGGGGTACACATGACTAATCAGACTCCTGAATGGGGTACAGTAGCCTGGAAAGGTTGAGAGCCACAGGCCTAACACACTGGAAGAGGTGAATGAACTCCAGAAACATACACCATACTACACTTAAAACTGCCTTCACCAAACAAGGACACTCATCCAGAGAAGTAGATCGCATCATGGAATGGACCCCTCAAATACCCTGAGAGAACCTGCTTCAATGCAGAAAAAAAAAAAAACAACCTTCTGACACACCCCTAGTTGTTCCCACCCACCCCACACTGGAACCCATATGGGGTGTCATTAAACAATTAAAAAACATATTGAATAGAAACCCCATCTGAAATAAATCTTTCCCCAACCACCTCTCCTGGCCTTCAAACAACCCCCCAACTTCGCCAAGCTCATCATCAGGCGCAAACTCTCCACAGACCAGGACCCATCAACTCAAACCACCACCAGACCCTGCCAGAACAACAGATGCAAAAGCTGCAGATACTGCCACAATGGTAAATACTCCTCCTCAACACATCTTTCAAGATCCAGGGGTCTTACACATGGCTATCATAACATGGGCTGTACCTCCTCCAGTGCACCAAATGCCCAAGGGTGTGAAACTAGACAATCATTACACTCCCAAATGAACTCTGACAGAAAAATGATAAAAGACACAAATATCGTATCATCCCTGGGCAAACATTTTTCACAAAGTGATCACTATGTATCTGACCTCTCAGTCCTCCCCCTCAAAAGAAACCTGCACAACCCCTTCAACAGACAAGAACGGCCATATTCAGTCAGGCCCATGGTCCATCTAACCCAGTAGCCTATGTTCCCACAGCAGCCAATGCCAGGTGCTTAGAGAGAATGAACAGAGCCGGTAATCAACAAGTGCACCATCCCCTGTCACCCATTCCCAGCTTCTGGCAAACAGAAGCTAGGGACACTTCAGAGCAGGCTTTGCATCCCTGCCCATCCTGGCTAACAGCCGCTGATGGACCTATCCTCCATGAATTTATCTAGATCTTTTTTGAACCCTGTTATAGTCTTGGCCTTCACAACATAGTCTGGCAAAGAGTTCCACAGGTTGACTGTGCACCGTGTGAAGAAATACTTCCTTTTGTTTGTTTTAAATCTGCTGCCTATTAATTTCATTTGGCGACCCCTAGTTATTATGTTATGAGAAGGAGTAAATAGACTTCCTTATTTACTTTCTCCACACCAATCATGATTTTATAGACCTCTATCATATCCCCCCTTAGTCATCTCTTTTCCAAGCTGAAAAGTCCCAGTCTTATTAATCTCTCCTCATACAGAAGCTGTTCCATACCCCTAACCATTTTTGTTGCCTGTTTCTGTACTTTTCCCAATTTCAATACATCTTTTTGAGATGGGGCAACCACATCTGCACGCAGTATTCAAGATGTGGGTGTACTATGGATTTATATAGAGGCAATATGATATTTTCCTTCTTATTATCTGTCCCTTTCCTAATGATTCCCAACATTCTGTTAACTTTTTTTGACTGCTGCTGCACATTGAGTGGACGTTTTCAGAGAACTATCCACAATAACTTCAAGATCTCTTTCTTGAGTGGTAACAGCTCATTTAGACCGCATTGTTTTATATATCATTGGAATTATGTTTTCCAACGTGCATTACGTTGCATTTATCAACATTGAATTTCATCTGCCATTTTGTTGCTCAATCACCCAGTTTCGTGAGATCCCTTTGTAACTCTTTGCGATCTGCTTTGGACTTAACTATCTTGAGTAGTTTTGTATCATCTGTAAGCTTTGCCACCACATTGTTTACCCCTTTTTCCACATCATTTATGAATATGTTGAACAGTACTGGTCCCAGTACAGACCTCTGTGGGACACTGCTATTTAACTCTGTCCTTTCTGAGAACTGATCATTTATTCCTACCTTTTGTTTCCTATCTTTTAACCAGTTACTGATCCACGAGAGGACCTTCCCTCTCATCCCATGACAGCTAAGTACACCACATCCACTGGATCATCCTTGTCCACATGCTTGTTGACAGGGCCAATCAGAGGGGGAGGAGGGGGGGCAGGAGGGCCATTTGGCCTGGGCCTCAAGATCAAAAGGGGCCTCAAATTTAGACACTTGTTAATTTTTTGGCATTTGATAAGTTTCGCAACTTGTTTTTATGCGCATCCCTATCAGAACAAAATGTGACATACTCTCTCAGCTTAGAACTGCAAATTTAAGCAAATAAGAGATGTGAACTGGTAAAAGACACAGATTTTTTTGTTAACTGATATAGATTTTGTCATATTAAAGAGTTAAGAATGTTCATAAATATTAATAAAAATATATCGGTTCTGATGGCACAAGATTAGATCATGTGTCATCATTTTTTATTTTTATTATGGTTAGGGGCCTCAAAAGATAGAAGCGGCCAAGGCCTCTATGGACCTCTGAGAGGGCCTGCTTGTTGACCCCCTCAAAGAATTCTGGTAGATTGGTGAGGCATGTGTGATGTTGCACCCCATAATGCTTTATAGAAATATGCTGATGAGTGTAAATATGACATAACTGGAATATGTTTTATGCTAGATATGCCATGTAACATATCACTGCAAAGGTTATGATCTACTGGATATATTCATCCTATTTCCACGCAGGTATCATTTTTGTATTCAAAGTTATGAATATTGGTTCTGTACTTGTTTGATTTTAAGTAGTCTCAGTGAAGCAGTTGGTCAGCTTCTTGAGAAAAGTCTATTCTCAGTAACTGCCCAATCAAGAAACACTTAAGCTAACAATGAACTCTGAGAGACACCAATCCACTTCTGAGCTTTCCTGGGGATGTGGTGTCCGCCTGTAAGGAACTGAGTCATGCATGGACATAAAGAAAAGGAGTACTTTTGGCACCTTAGAGACTAACCAATTTATTTGAGCATAAGCTCTACAGCTCATGAAAGCTTATGCTCAAATAAATTGGTTAGTCTCTAAGGTGACAAAAGTACTCCTTTTCTTTTTGCCAGTAAAGACTAACACGGCTGCTACTCAGAAACATTCATGGACATGTGACTTGCCCATGTGACTCCAAAACTCCATCTTGGAGCTGGATCAGTGTTATAGAGGGAGAACAATTTATGAGTTTACCCTATATAAGCTTTATATAGTGTAAAATGGATTTATTTGGGGTTTGGACCCAATTGGGAGCTGGGTATCTGATTGCTGGAGACAGGAACACTTTTTAAGCTGTTTTCAGTTAAGCCTGCAGCTTGTGGGGGACGTGGTTCAGACTTGGATCTTTGTTTGCAGAAGGCAAGCATGTCTGGCTCAAACAAGGCAAGATACTGAGGTCCCAAGCTGGTAGGGAAAATGGGCTCAGAGGTAGTCTAGACACATCAGGTGGAAGGTCCAAAGGGGTTTCTGTGATCCAACCCGTCTCAGCCTGATTACAAAAACCATATTGACTTTTCCCCAACAAATCACGTTCATCTGTGTCTCTGATCATTCTGTTCTTTACTATAGTTTCAGTCAATTTGCCTGGCACTGAAGTTAGGCCTACCAGCCTTTAGAGTAACAGCCGTGTTAGTCTGTATTCGATGAAGTGAGCTGTAGCTCACGAAAGCTCATGCTCAAATAAATTGGTTAGTCTCTAAGGTACCACAAGTACTCCTTTTCTTTTTGCCTACCAGCCTGTAATTGGCAGAATCACCTCTGGAGGCTTTTTTAAAGCCTGGGAGTTTAAATTCATAACTTTGCTAGACACTAAAAATCATGGTTTTAATAGAGACACTGGATTTACAATAATTTGTAATCCACTAACCCACCTGTTTTGTTCTATGACTACAGAGTATTAATGGGCCACTTCATCTTGAATGGTCCTTTAGAATACCTGTTAACTACTTATGCTAAACAATCTGATCTACTCTGTATTTAGCTGTGACACTCTGAGTACCTTTCCCTGATTTGCAGAAGAGCTCTGCATAACTCAAAAGTGCGTCTCTTTCACCAATAGCAGTTCGTCCAATAAAAGATATTAGCTCACCCACACTGTCCCCCAGAAACACAGACACCTCTGCAGCTCCACACCGGAGAGAGACAGCACACCTCACACCGAACTGTTCTCTTACCAATCAGAATCCAAAACAGGCCACCAATCATATGTGTATCGAATACTGCACACACTCCTACCACACACCTCCCCAGTATCCTCCCTCTACCCCTCAGGCTCTTGGAAGATCATTCTGCTGTCTGGGTGGTGAGGAAAGAAGTGTCGGAGTTAGTTGATGGGTACAGAGTATTGGAGAGGAACCTTAACAGGGAGGCTACTCCGGGTTGATCATTCATACCATGATTGGAGTCTGATGCAGTATTATATTAGCCCACCACAGTAAATCCAGGTGGCATTGCCATCTATCAGTTCCACCTAAACGTATTCATCTGCCACTAGTCCCCGCCAAGGGCCTTAATGTGCATAAACAGTCAAAAAACCATCTCCAATTAAGTTCTATTTGGACGAGTCAATGTTAACAAACAGCTACCACCCCGCACACACCCCTCAATACTCATCCCATAGCCCCACAGCATGTCAGACAACAAAGGAAACAGACACACACATGTCCCGTCCCCCCATATCAAAAAGCCCTGTAAGCTAAAGGATCCCAGCAACTACACTGGTAAAAGCCACCAGCCTCCGTCTCAGGTATATGGCTGGCTGCTATATCTCTGCTAATGCTGTGACTACCTGAACTTTGTCCTGGCTCCTCCCACTAAAGCCCTCAGAAAGGGAATCATCTAAAATACAGAACAGTAATAAGACCTTTCCCTTTTCTCAGCTCTGTTTTTGGATTTGCTCTTTGACGCTGGCTCCCATTGCAAAAGGAGGCCACCCCATGGCTGCACAATTAGCGCTGGTTTTGTGCTACTGGGAACAGCCTTCAGAGTAGCAGCCGTGTTAGTCTGTAGCGGCAAAAAGAAAAGGAGTACTTGTGGCACCTTAGAGACTAACAAATTTATTTGAGCATAAGCTTTCGTGAGCTACAGCTCACTTCATCAGATGCATTCATCAGAACAGCCTGGAGGTCCTGATCTTGGCTCTGGACAAATCCATTAAAGAGAGGAAGTTCCCAGTGAAAGCTCAGGACTCTCTTCTCTGATGAACTCCCTTTTCAAGGGAATGAGGTAAAACTGATCGGAGGTTTGGAAGGGAGGAGTTAGCTCTCTCTCAGATGTGAAAGCCCACAGCTAGCTGGCTCCGCACAACCCTTCGGGCCTGGGATTCACCCACCACCATACATCACTCTGTCTTCTAGTCTGCTTAGCTTCCTGTCCTGCAACCCCTCACGCTCTGTCTGGGAATCCCTGTCTTACAAGGCTTAGCTGTAACAGAGACCTCAGGCGTGATTCAGATCTCACTCCTGATATGCCCCAGTGTGAGGAGTGGAGACTCAGGTCCCACTCCTTACAGCCATTCAGGTGCTCCACCATCATGTGCTGGCTGATGTGTGATCTGGCCTTTTCTGCAAGGGCAGATGGCCCCTTCTCCATGCAAGAGGTTTGCCTGAAGCCATTTGAACCCATCAGCATCTTAGTGGGACTGTCCGACAGTCCCCCCCTTCTCATAGATTTTACACTGTGTTTAACCCTAGTTTAGTTAGTTTACTTTGGACTTGCAGCTGTTCTCCCCTCTTTTTAACAAGCTAAGAAATAACTTTGTTAAAGCTTCCCCCACCTCCCCCAATCATACCACCGCATCCCTTAAAATAAACCTGTCAACACTAACTACCCCACCAGCTTTGTGTTTTCCACCTTTGCCTCCATTCCCATAAACCCAGGGTGCACATCGCTGCCCATACATATCTGGAGTTTGGAGAGTAGGGTAAATGTCAACAGTCAGTACAGATTTTCAAGAGTTGTCTCGCCACTTGGCTTCATATCTGAACACCGGCTCTGGCTAGTGCCTTTGGTGAGGACTAATTCTTCAGACACAGGCCCTCTGCCCTGCATTCTTCCCGAGCTGAGCTTTAATGCACCCTAATGATCCTCTCACCCGCAGGCTTTGGAGCTGCAACTTTGCATGGGAAGGCATCAGACTGACAAGTTAAATGAAAAACAAAACAAAACAATCAGCAGAGTTTCAGCTACACGCCCCGTCTGTCTCTCTCTATCCAGATCTGGAAGGATTACCATCAGATGGTGCTGAGAGAGCATAGGGCAGGAGCTGCTGTAAGCCATATCTACAGTGCAGAGCATACATGCGCACTCTTCATGTTGCTAACACAACATGATAGAGGCCAGACTGCTCCCATATGGACGCAAGAGTATTCCACTGCCAGTGGGGTCAGCTCCTGTGCATAACAATGAGACTCATTCCCCCTGCAGTTTCAGATAGTTATGATTCTTCTTCACTGTCCCCAAAAGCATAAGGTGTTACTGTGTGCTGTTAAACAACTGTCAGGGTCCAACCCAGAGGCGGTTGCGTTCTCTGTGCACAGCTGGTAAAGTGCTTTAGAATCTTTCACAATAAAAGTGCTAGAACAAGGCGAGAGATTATTAACAGGAGCATTGCCAACGTCCAGCAATTAGTGCCATCTTTGTCAATCAGGATAAACTCCAGTGACACTTCATTGTACCACTGCATCCGTCTGACACAACACAGCACATCAAAACGTCACCCTGCAAGGCAAAACCTCAACGAGACGACCATTCAAAGGACCCACAAGTTACTCTGGGAAAGATGAAAGTCTCACAAGCGGTGCTAGAGTGTCACAGGACTGCCCCACTAAAAGCAGGATGCTCCCAGAAATATCAGAGCATCTGACAGCTTTGAGCGGGTCACAACAGCTGTTGGGGAGTGCAGGCTCTGCCAGAAGGCTGCTTAGGGTAGAACTCAGCTTTTAGATGACAGCACTGGGGAACAGCTCATTTTCTCTGCAGCCCTGGAGAATGGAGCTGACAGGGGAACTGCTTCTGGGTGCAATTCAATCTACTAAACCAACACGCAAACAGCATCCCTAAGGAGAAAGAGGGGCTGGTCTCCAAAGTCAAGCGACATGGAGAAATGCCAGAGTCTGGAGACTGAGGCACATTCTTGCTCTTCACTGCAGCACTCTGCTAGCAGCCCTGTGAAAGAGCCTGCAGAGCAAAGTGTATTCAGATGTTCAGGTGGTGACCAGACTTTAAAGGCTTGGAGGTTTCATTTTAGTACCTTGTGAACCTCTGTGTTGTTTAACCTATTATGGATTATTTTAATTCTTTTACCCTGCAAACCATTTCACAAAGAAGGGCTTATAGTATGATTTCCCCCATTTTACAGCTACGCATACTCAGGATCAGAGATCACTGGATCGATTTCAGAGGAGCTGAGCACATAATTCCCAAGTGAACTTGACAATACATTGATGAATTTAATGTAGGGAGAAACAATCCTTATGAAACACTGAGGACTTATATTGGACTTTGCATCGACAGATCTCCGAGGGCACAACAAGGCTAGGTAAATGGCATTATCCTAATATTACATAAGGGGAAACTGAGGCACCAAGGGAAAGTGAATTCCTCAAGGACACAAAGAAGTAACTGGTAGTGCTAGGAACAGAATACAGGTCTCTTGATCCCCAGTCCAGGACAGACACTGGACCAACCATGCTGCCTCAGGTATATATAGCAGTATTGTCTGGGCTTTGACACAACTGGGAGGTTGATACATTCTATCACAGAAGTGGCTCCATTCCAGGGATGCTGTTTGTACATATTTTGCAAAGGACTTAGGGATCCCTTGCAATGGAAGCTGCTACAAAAATATCAAATACAAAAACACAAATACAAAAAATTATTTTAATTTACAGCAGTCCCTGAAAGACTTAATTTATCCCCAAGGGAAGGTGCAAGTGTTAGAGAAAACCCCAATTAAGGAAGGCCATTTCACTCTTTACTGTTACTGTACTTTCCTGCGCTGTTGTTCAGCTTCACAGCAGAGAAGTGAAGACAACATAAGATAAAGGGGGAAGCTAAGATAGGACCACACCAAGCACCTTACCATTTCAAAAGGAGCAATTACTCCCTTAAGTATACACATCAGAAATGGAGACCAGCAAATTTCTGGCGGCCTCCTGCATTCAGGAGCTTGTGTTGCCAGTGCTGGAATGCATGAGGGGACTCCCCCAACTGCTGTCTCAAAACAAGCCCCCCCCCCCCATATCAAAGTCTGTTCAGCTGCTGACCTACACTGGACATTCCAGTCTGTGTACACCACAACGTGGTGATCCATTAGTAGCTAAGCAGAACACAGGGAAGCAAAGCCTGCCCTCTGCCTGTGTTCGTGTATATAGAAAAGGAACCTTTTTGTTAAGGGGTCACGTCTTTGTTAAGGAGAATGTGGTTTAAAATCCTCTGAAACAGATGTTTTCATTTTCTGTCTACTGCACCTTTAAATGGCTAAGAAGCTTGCCTGTGTGCAGAGCCAGCAGCCAGTTTGCACGGAGTTGCTTTAACCTGTTACAGAGGACATGGGAGTACTCTCCCCTGGAGATTTCACTTTTGTTCTTCTTGCTGTCCTTTCCCTTAATCGTCATTGTAGGCGGCAAGTATGCAGCTGCCCTTTGCTGCCTGAGAAACAGAAGCAAAACATTCTACGAAAACTACCCAGCAATCACGCACTGGCTCTTCCCTATACTCTTTCCCCCTTTGCAATGAAAAATGTGATTTGTTAGGATGGGTTAATTGGACTCTTATTCCTTTCAGCTCCATAAAGCAGTCTTTGCAGAAGCAAAGAGAAAGGTCGAGGGCCTTGCATCTGGGTTAGCCTACTCTGTTTATGGGCTGCTTTGATTGGTTATGGGCTTGGTGCTGGGTGTGGAACAGAAGAGAGGAAGAACCCACGGAAAGCAAAGCCATATTGGTGTTGCCTCAAGGTCACTCTGGCCCCGCAGTGAACACAATGTATTTTCTAGCCTCTCTATTATTTCTGCACCATTAGGGATGTCTCAATAGACTCCTGCCACCAAATAAGTGTCCAGGGACATCACAGCTGGTAGGCGAAGAATTGCTCGGTGTTGTGACTCCTAACAAAGAGGAGCATAAAATCAAGATGCTGATTTGCAAGTGTAACCCACACACCTCCTGGGTGTGGTGTTCTGTCCCATCTAGTGGCACCAAGACCACTTAGAGAGATAAAATGAGTCTGCTCTACAGCCTTAGCTAACAGCCAGTTGGTCTTTAGCTCATGTGGTAGAAGCTCATGCACTAAGCTCCAGAGACCCCAGGTTCGATGCCGATAACTGGGGTGTGTTGGCGTTACACAAGCACTGACTTTCAGCACACAGGTTGCAAGTCACTGAAGTAGGCAGCATGGTCCCACCAGGTGCACCCTCTGTTCAGGGGAGTTCAAGGGAGAGGACTTGAGAATGGTAAGAGATGAGGGGGGAGGGATAGCTCAGTGGTTTGAGCATTCACCTGCTAAACCCAGGGTTGTCAGTTCAATCCTTGAGGGGGCCATTTGGGATCTGGGGCAAAAATTGGGGATTGGTCCTGCTTTGAGCAGGGGGTTGGACCAGATGACCTCCTGAGGTCCCTTCCAACCCTGATATTCCGTGAACAAGAGTGAGTATGGCCACAAAGAATGTCTCATGCATTTAGGATGGGGTCTAGGACTACAGACTCTCAGAAGCTGACTTACTGAAATGGTGATCACAACAGGAGGAGGAAGACGGGCACAGGTCAATTCTACTTGATAAGTTTATTGGCTACCTAACATGGTGTCCCAGCCATCACTCAAAGGTAACCTACCAGTCAGCATGTGCTTTTTCAAGGAAGGGATGGGTTGTCGGATCCAGTGAACCTTTCAGTGTCAACTCAGCCATCCCAGCAAGAGCGCAGGCTGGGCAATTCCCGTTTCACAGCACAAATGAGAAAAGGCATCCAAAGGCAAACAGGGATAGGAACAGACACATTCATCATACCTAACACAGTGGGATGGGCTGACAGAAGCAGGGCACCAGCCCCTGCATGCAAAAATCCCGAGAAAATCATGAGCCACTTGGTAATGGTTAGCAACTTATCCATGTGACAACTTCTGTGTCAGGTTATGGATACTGGAGAGGGGAAAGCCCCATTGGACCTGATCTAGATAACACCTCTAGCCAGCGCAGAAAGGGTCCTTCCAGCTTATGCACCAGGCCTTGTCATGATTCAAGCAATGAGGCAAATGGTAAGCAGGTTAGCGGATTATGACTTGTACAGGGCAAGGTGAAAGGCAAAGGCAGAATAAATATCAAGAGCTCTCTTGGAAGTGTACTTAACCAGTATGAACCATACATCTTCCACTGAACCAAATTTTTTTTTATGACAACTCTGATGGGTTTTATTTTCTTTAACTCTCATTTCATTTTCTCCCAGCCTCTTCATTTAACACAGCACTATTCCTAATATAATGACAGGTTTCAGAGGAACAGCCGTGTTAGTCTGTATTCGCAAAAAGAAAAGGAGTACTTGTGGCACCTTAGAGACTAACCAATAGTCTCTAAGGTGCCACAAGTACTCCTTTTCTTATTCCTAATATGAATCCCTAATTACCTTCCCTTTATTTTAAGATAAATGGCATTTATTTTCAGCTATCATTTCTGCAGCCTTAATGAAGTCTTTGCCAATGGAATGATGCAGGATTTTGGAATGTGACAGAACTCTGACTGAAGTAATTAAACCAAAAATTTTTTTAAAAACAGCATTCTAAATTATTTATCCCAAAGTCAGCACTGTGTTGCTCAATGCTTAGCTGACTTGGACAGACTTCTCCTTAGATGGAGGATTTGCAGTAATTAAATACTAAATATTTACTTATAATACTTTGCACTTTACAACATCGTTCATCAGAGAATCTCAAAGTGTATTACAAAATATTCATTAGCTGTCAAACATCCTTGGCAGACCAGTGAAAGATATAAGTTGATTTTTTCACCCACCGCTGAAATGCAGCCACTTCTGTGGTGGAGCATGACACCTGCTTTGCACCAGTATTCGTACAAGAAACTTGATTCTAAAAGTTACTCTTCATCCAATCAGGGAACTGTCATACAGTATTGAGTCCAATAAAAACAGCTCATAGACAAAACCTGAATGCTTGCAACTGACTGCTTTTGAACAAGCTATAAACTATAAACCAAGAACTTTAATCACAGAATGGTTGTGTCATTTACTGCCCTGTCTGTGGGCACTTTGCAGAGGGAAAGAGAAGGGAAATGCATCAAATGATACCCTGCCAAATACAGTCCTGGAGCTCACAGGAAGCAGGTAGTGTTTTTATAGGAACTCGGTGCATTCCACTGCAATATATCCTGTGAGCAGGTGGGACTGTATTCACCCAAGTCCGGCTGTAGCTCTGGGACTTATCTTAGTATTGAATTTGAATGCTGAATATTATCTATGGTGCTTCAACCCAACATTTGCTATGCCAGCAATTTTGGCTGTGTGATGTATTTCTTATATTGTCGTTTTATTGTGCATGTGTAGTGGGTACTGTGTTTTTATGTGCCTGCTCTAGGGAAAGTTGAAGCAATAAAAACGTGATTGATTGACATTGTGTCTCCATACCATGACATTGAACCAAGGAGTCATGCCACCAAGTACTACCGCCAGCCAAAGGAGATTTTCTGTGCTGAGATCATGAGCCCTTCTCCAGTGATTCACCCCAGCTGCCCATGGCTCGCTGGCCAGAGTCCTCTTCAGTCTCAGTTTCCCGCAGCAGAATCCCCTGCCCAATCACACTAATGAGGAAGGAGATATTAATGGGGTTTTCTTAGGTGTCTTTATCTGCCAGGGGGAACAGAGCAATTTCCCCAAGTCAGGAGCCTCACAGCAAGAAAGACAAGGGGCTGGAAAGTGCTTTCATTTCTTGGCTAATTTCTCCCCGCAAGGATGCTCTTAGACAGTTCAGAGCACCTCTTGCCCCTTCCTTCTCTTCTCCCAGTGAGTGATCTGTGAGTTTCTGTTCAGTGAGGATTAAGAACTTGAGAAAGGCTCAGCTTGGATATGACCCAAAAGCCTGGCTGCCCATCCCCAATTGAACAGCTCGCCTGTCTCCTTTCCTCTCTCCCTTCTCCATAACCCATCTTACGCTCTCTTTCCTTCCCACCCACCCCACTCCTTTGGCTCCATTCTTCCCTTCCTGTGACCCACAGAGCTCCTTCTCTCTGGCCACAATTCTCCTCTCCTCAAAGCCCTAATGGCCCCCAAATCTCTTCTACCAGCCCTCTAAAAGGCAGCTTCCTCTGAAACCACCAATGGGTCTGAATTAGGGGGAATAATCCCTCTCTTCCTGAACCCCTACCACCAAACTGCCTCTTCTTGACACTCCCCCCCGCCCTGCTTGCCCCTTAGCTCACACACCCCCAGGCCTCTGGGAGAGAAGAACTCACTTCTCTCACTCACTCTCTGCTGGGTTGTTCAAGGCTCATTCTCTAGTCTGCTGAGTGACCTTGGGCAAGTCACTTCCCTCTCCGTGCCTCAGTTTCCCCATCTGTAAACTGATACTGACCACCTTTGTAAAGCCCTGATCTAAAGAGGAAAGATGTTACATATTATTATGCCTGGCTCAGAAAAGCCCCACACCCCTGAAGAAATACACCCCCACACACACACCTCATGTGAAAAGACTGCCTGCCCAGCAGAGAGCACTGGTCTCATCAGCTCCCATCTCCCTTCACACACTTGGAGATGGAATTAGGTGGGAGGGCTGTGAGAAGTGAAAGGCTGGTGAAAAAAAGGGAGATTATGCTGAACTACCACCCCCCCAACAGAGAAAGCTAGGTTCAACCCGGGGGGGAAGGAGGGGATGTTCCCTCCTGCCAAACCAGTTCATCTGTCCCTATCCACAGTGCTTTCCAAAGCCATCACAGCCAGACCTTCCTCAGCACTGCCCACTGGACACAAAGGTGAAGAGTTATGACAAGCAAGAGCAGATGCTCTATGTGTTCTAGTGTAAAGAGAAAGGGACTACAACCCGGGACTCCTGGGTTCTAGTCATAGCTCTGCCACTGATTTGCTGAGCGCCATTAGGCAAATGTCACTTTCCCTCTGTGCCTGAGTTTCCCCAGCTGTAACATGGGATAATAATGCTTATTTAATTAGGGCGGGATTGTGATTGGTTCTGTGCAGGTACACAAAGGGAGGGGGAGGGCACATAGAGTTTCCCCCACCTTGTGCTCCCTCCTGAGGAACCAGCCACAATGGCAGTCCCTGTCCTCTACTCAGTGCAGAGACTCCCCCCAGGACTCTTCCCCCCAGGAGTGCTAGCCACCTCCAAAGGGAGAAGGGAAGGGAGGGGGTGCAAGTGGGTGCATGGTGGCAGAGCTAGCTGGATGCATTAGGGAGAGCATGCTGCACCCTCGCTTAAGGAACGGAGCAACACATAAAACTCTAGGAAGCACAGTGCCATTTAGCATTGTGGGGCTCCACAGAATACGCAGTGAGGTCAATGCCTCAAAGGCCAAGTTGGGCCCATAATGTTTGAAAGGTGCTGTCGAGGTAGAAAACAAGGGAAATGCTTTGGAGCTGAACCTAGTGGAATCTGGGCCATCTCTAAGAGCAAGATCAGAAAGGAAAACCTTCTTATTTATTCTGCCCCATGAATACATCTACAGTCCATTCATTCACTACCCGGGACACAAGGTACTTTTGCTTAAAGAAAGGTAAATAAACGTTTTTAATTTCCTCCACAATTTCTTAAGCTGTGTGTCCACAATCAGATCTGTTGTTCATAAGAAAAAAATGGAATTCCACTCAATGCCATATTAAATTTTACGCCCACTAAACTTTACCAGCAGAGAATAAGCAGTTTGTCTGTTTTCCATCTTTTCATTATGCATTTTTATGCCTCTATGTCTTTGCCTGTTAGACTCCAAGGACTGGAAAACATATTCTGAGCAGTTTTACCTGGATAAACACCATATAAAATACGGATATTTATTGGCCTCACAGGAATTTTACTACATTAGAAATAACAGGAGATCACATTTAGATAAACAGATAGGAGCGCTAGTAATCAATATGTATACCTGCCTGTTACACACACACACACATGTTCCACACATGATTTTAATTAACTTGCCCAGCACTTGGGGTTCCGTGGGGATACAAAGTCGGCAGGATCATTAAACCCAATCATTTTTTCAGCCTAGCTGATATTTCACTAGAGCCATTCAAATCAATTTACCCAACAGAGACATTTGTCCCTGGCCTGTCACCATGGCCCGTACTGAACGTCCTGCACTTCTTTATCTTTTGGCAGGGCCATCATAAGCGAGTGACACAGAGGGTGATGTATGGGAACTCGAATAAGTTATAAATCCTCCATCCCTTCATCAGCCGTCATCTGGAGTGAATTTACTCCAGCCGGCCTTGGCAACAGCTCCCTAGCTGTGCTCAGAGAAAGTCAGCTTTAAGATGACACATTCTTTGAGGTGAAGATCCTCTGCACATTTGAGAACAAGTGGGCCCCAGGATGGGAAGAAGCTAACTCTAGCTGCCTCCTGTGGGTAGTCGTGTGATAGCCACACAGGCGGAGGGATAGTAGCAAATCCAAACATGACCACACACTGTCATTTGTTGAACTGTACTGTACTGTTAGGAGCTGGGTGAAACCTTGTTATGGATTGGGTTAAAGCCCTGTTGAGGTTGATGGGTGTGAACTCATCCCTCAAATAACAAACTAAACATAAGCCCCAACTAAAAGGTGTGTGTGTGTGAACGCGGCTCCCAGCGATAAAGCGCGGTCTATACTGGCGCTTTTCAGTGCTAAAACTTTTGTCGCTCGGGGGTGTGTTTTTTCACACCCTTGAACGACTCAAGTTTCAGCGCTGAAGGTGACAGTGTAGACACAGCCTTAGAGCGCTAGCACAAGCCCCACTGTCCCAAGTCTGTTGACCCAGAGTGGGAGGCCTGCTTCTGCAGGCTGTGGAGTAAACAGATACTCAGGTCACAGACAAGAAAAAAGCCAAGAAAAGCCAAGCAGGAGTCTGTCAGCACAGGGTGACCCAGGCAAAAGCTAGAGAGGGTGCTTTTGGGTCTGGAGGTGGCTAAGGAGGCATGGGGACTGTAAGCTAAGAATCTGCTTCTTTTTGTTCTTGGTTCCTTCTGAGTTCAGACACACAGGACTTTGTATGTTCCTTGTGAGTCAACAAGACTGCATCAAAGAAATACTTATCAGCAATTTCTACTCCCAACTGGAACTACAATTTCTACTCCGAGGGTACCCAACTTTGCTTGTCCACTTAGGTCAAAAGGGGCAACAGTACACAGAGAGCAGCAGAGACATGCTCAGAGCCACCTGCTCCAGTATCACAACCCTTACATAAAAAGAAAAGGAGTACTTGTGGCACCTTAGAGACTAACCAATTTATTTGAGCATAAGCTTTCATGAGCTACAGCTCACACATCCGATGAAGTGGGCTGTAGCTCACGAAAGCTCATGCTCAAATAAATTGGTTAGTCTCTAAGGTGCCACAAGTACTCCTTTTCTTTTTGCGAATACAGACTAACACGGCTGTTACTCTGAAACCCTTACATACTTCCACTAGTGGAAACTCGCTGGTAACAGTGGAAAGCATTAAGAGGTCACTCTTCTCTGGGCCTTCAGCCACTCGGGGGTGATATCACCCACACAGACCTACAGGTCAGTTTACATTCCCGGAGGGCAGTGATGTGCACATACCCCAGTAAGTCTATCCCAGTAAGCAGGCATTTCCCCAACTCAAAAACCAGGACTAAACTGCTCTTTAACCACAAATTGAATTAAACCCATCCCAGTTATGTGCCCTTCCCTGCTCCTGTTCTATAAGGTAATAGTCACTCCACAGGCCCCGAGGAATCGCCTCAGCCAACAATGTGGCGGGGGGGGGGGGATGGCATGGACAAGACCAGTTACACCTGTAGTCAGCTCTGACAACAGCACAAAGACAGTAAGGAAAATGCTTGCCTGTTGTAAGAGAAGAGGTCGCTTGGAGCTATATATAAGGAGATTGAAACCAAACGGATGCTGGGGGTTTCTTTACAGACAGGAGGGAGCAGGGAAAAGATCCTCAGACTATCTGCCAGCTTTCTTTGCAAATGCCCAGTTGTGGGCTGTGCTAGGCCCAGCTGAATTGTCGATGAGTCTGACGCTGCTCTGCAATCCTCTCCCTCACTGCAGAAACGGATAGTAGTCAGAAAAGAGCTGGATGGGTGCTTCAGAGAAAGCACGGACTATACAGCAGGAAACCTTGGATGACAAGGTTTATGGGGAAGGAGAGACAGACTTGGCCAGTCCAGGCTGCTTCTTTGCACAAAGCACTCAGCCATGACACAGTCCTACATTTCATCTCCTCACTAATGATATTCCTTCCTCCTCATTTACGGTGATCATCGCAGGACATGTCTGCTGCAGGCAGTTACAGCAGGGGGCAACTGCTACTTGTCTCTGTTGCATTTGCCTGACAAATACAACTAGTAACCTCCATGTGCTGTAGCAGACTCTGTCCTTGCCCTCGATTAACTGGTGGTTGCCAGAGCCATGATCTACAAGCGCCTCTGTCCTTCAGAAGAGTCAGATATAAACACTAATGAAAGGGACCCTTCACCACTACACCTGAAGACATGGGTACCATTTGTGGAGCATTCACTACTACTGCCAGCTCTGGGATCTCCCCTCTACCTGATGAGCACTGTGCCTGTTATTGGATGTATTCTGTTCTCCAGGGCTTGACCTTTATTTGCATTCAAACACACCAAAAAGTTTCTTGCCAAACATGTTTTTAATAATAAAATAAAATAATAATAATAAAGCATGTTCAAACGTCCTCCCACAAAAAACAAACAAAGCCAGATTTTCAAGACTCAATTATCACCACCACCCCCTGTCACTATGTCATAATTAGCTGTAATGATGTGGAATGGAGAGAACAGTTAGGTCATAGGGCACAATAGGTGCAATGTCTCTGAAGCAGTGGTCTGTGTCAGTCTAAACAGGCCATTGGAATGATCTGGAGCCAAAGATACTTGACTAGATGAGCCATTGATTTTTCTGTCTGCTAAAGGTATAGAATGATACATCTTCATGTAATAAGCAGAGCACAGAAACCAGCACTACCCATCTGTCAAAATCCCTTTTGCTTTAGCAGTTATAGCACCGAGAGTAGTTAGTGAGGGGAGACCATCTCACTGTTCAGTTCACAGGCCCATCCCAACTGGCTCAGGTCTGCAAATCTAGGCTGTAAACCGCCCTGCAATTGACTCTCATGAGGGATTTTACTGTTTCAGCTAGCTCTGGAACACTGCAAGAATAGCTTTTCATATTTTGTTTTCCACACACGATTCTGGCCCAAACCATAAAATACCAATGTGGCATGAGACCTGGCCCTTTCCCCTCAGAAAAATAAATAAATAACCCAGATCTTTGCAAGTCCCAAAATGTTTAAAGTTTTGTAAGGGCTTTGAAGGAAAGCTTGGATCAGTTTTTATGTGAATGGTGTCCCACATCCCTAACAGCATCAGTGTTACGCCTGGTCTACACTAGGACCTTATATCAGTATTAAAAAAAAAAAATCCACACACCTGAGAAACAGCTAGACTGACCTAACCCCAGTGCAGACAGCGCTAGGTTAATGGAAGAATTCTTTCATTGATCTAGCTACTGCCTCTTGGGTAGGTGAGTTACCTGTGGTGACAGGAGAAACCCTACCTACGCCAACGGGTGTATTTACTCTGAAATGCAAGAGCTGCAGCAGTGCTGCTGTAGTGTTTTAAGCGTAGACATACCCTTAAAATGCCTTGAGTTAGAATCGCCCACCCTACATTGCTCTGTCCCCACCCCCACCCCCATACACACATACGATAGTTCAGTCTCATCATAGAAGCAGCAATCTCTCCTTCCCCATACACACATCTCATTATCCATCCTTAGTATACGTCTTGAGTAATGCAATTTACTTCAATGTCACCAAGAGAGACATGCTCCTCTGGGACTGTCATTACCATAAACCACAATCTGTTGCCAATTTTTTTTTTAAAAAGGGGGTGGATAAGGCCATATAAACTTCTTTATAACAAAGACAAGCCACTTTGTGGCCCCATCTCACTTTATTTTGGTTTTAGCAGCCCCCCTGCTACTGCTCTTCCCCCCTCACTGTCCTCAGCTTTGCATTTTGCCTCCCTCCATGCTTCTCTTTCAGTGCTGTCACCACTGCAAAATGTTGCCACTGCCCACCTGTTCCTGGGTTTGTGGGAGCTGTGCACAGCCATTTCCCCAGGTTGTTTCACCTAAGCAGCTCTTTTCGATGGGTATGGGCATGTCTATGCCAAGCCCATCCAGACATCCCCAGAGAGCTCTCAGTGCTAGCAGATGACAGATGTGATACTAAAACAGGGCACCAATGTGCATGTGTTTGTCTTGCCTGAATGGACGACCTCAGGCTATGATCTAAAAATAGCTCAGCAGCTTAGCAGAGTTAAGCCAGACAGTAGATTGTAAGATCTCAGGGGCAGGGACTGTCTTCTTTGTTATTTGTCTGTTCAGTGACTAGCCTAATTAGGCCTTGATCCTTGACTGGGGTTCCTTGGCACTACTGTACAATAAATAATACGTGGGTGAGAAAGGTCAAGGGAAAACTCAAGGTGCTACAAGAAGTGGCGAGGGGGACAAGTAGGGGGATGTAATGGAGGATCTGGGGACCAGCCTATAATTCATATTATTTCGCAAGGAAAAAACTGCTTGGAGCAGAAATAGACACAAACGAACGTTTTAAACCAGAGGCCTGAAGAAGTGGGGACCTGAGCTGGCAGAAGACTATCTGGAATGCAGTCTGGGAGTTTGATCTTTCAAATACTGAAGTATGCTATTAATCATCGTTATGGGTCTTTGGGCTTGTCTACCCTTACAGTGCTGCAGCTGCTGCGCTTAGTGAAGATGCTACCTATGCCAATGGGAGACTTTCTACTGTCAGCCTAGGTACTCCACCTCCCCGAGAGGCAGTAGCTATGTCCATTGGAGAAGCCCTCCCATCGACACAGTGCTGTCTACCTGGGGGTGGGGGGAGGAAAGAGGTTGGTATAACTATGGCACTCAGGGATGTGGATTTTGCTGAGTGACATAGTTAGGCCGATGTAAGTTTGTAGTATAGACCAACGGTTCTCAACCGGGAGTATGCGGCCCCCTGGGGTCCGTGAGCCCTTTCAGGGGTGCCGAGGGGCCCCGCGGATGAAACCTGGTGCCCCAGGTCCTGGTGCTGAAGCCGGGAGCAGCCTGGGGACGAAGGCAGCGCTCCCCCACCCCGAAGCCGGGAGCGGCCCGGGGCCGAAGGCGGCGCTCCCCCACCCCGAAGCCGGGAGCGGCCCAGGGCCGAAGGCGGCGCTCCCCCACCCCGAAGCCGGGAGTGGCACAGGACTGAAGACGGTGCTCCCTCCCCGAAGCTGGGAGCGGCACGGGGCTGATGCTGATGTAGCAGAGCAGTTTGTGCCACAACACTGGCACCTTCCCCAAGTCGCTGAAGCCAGCAAACCTCCACCCCCGAAGCCAGAAGCAGCGGAGGGCTGAAGTCTGGGGCTGAAGCCAGGAGCCCCAGTACCCCTCTCCCCCACTGAAGCTGGGAGCTCGCCCATACACAGCCCCTAGCCATCCCTTGCCTGAATCCTGACCTACTCCCCTGCCTACACACAACCCCAGCTACCCCCCTCCCTGCATCCTGAGCTACCCTCCTGCCCTCACACAGCTCCTAGCTACTTCCCTGCCTACACCCTGAGCTACTTCTCTGCTACACACAGCCCCTAGCTACCCCCTCCCTGCGCCCTAAGCTGTTTTCAAACTTTTTGAACTGAGTCCCCACTTTGAGGTATATTTTTTGGTTGCGTTCCCCCACAGCCCAGACAGGCTGGGTGGCCTCCTGAGTGAGTCAGGGGGTGAAGGTGGCGCTCCCTCTGTGGGCCCCACTGTGCAGAGGTGGCTCAAGCCCCACCAGCCCTTTCCCCCCACCCCCCCATACAAGTAAAATTATGTCTATGCCCAAGGGTCCTCACCCCTGGCCTGGAGTCCCGAGTTCCCCCACCCCTGCCGCTGGGCCCTGGAGTTTTTATAGCATGTTGAGGGGGGCCTCAGCAAGAAAAAGGTTGAAAACCCCTGGTGTAGACCAAGCCTTTGTACCCTCAAGAGGCCATCTCCAATGCAGTGGGCATCCTAATTTGTGTGCGTGTTTAAGTGACGGGAGAAGACCAATTTGGAAAGTGAGGCTAAACAGCCCTTGCCCAAGAGAGGCATTTCTGAATGCAAGCTGACCCAGATGGAAGGGCTTGATAGGAGATTTCAAGACACAAATAGGGGGTTAGTATCTAGTCAGGAAGTGACGCTGACAGGCTGCTCCCAGGGGTCAGAGAGGAGATTGCTTTCAAGGGTATGTTAGCTATTCCCTTTTTTCCCCTCTGTGACTAAAAAGAACATGCCTTATCTCATTTAGTTTATGAGAAGTGTAAATCTGGAGATGTTAAACAAACGATTTCTTTTGTTTTAATTCTACATTGGCTCGGTTTTTAATCAATCTTGTTTTTATTAAGATTGTCTGGGTAATTACAGCAGTCGTCACCATGGATCAGAGAACCCGGTCACCTCTAAGGAGAGGTGTTGAAGGGTAGAGAGTTTCTGGAACACACACCATATATCTCTCCTCCCTCTGCCGTCACTGGTGTCTGTTCCCAGTGAATTGCATTGCAGTCAGGGTGCGGTGGGTGAACACAACAGAAAGACCAATGCACCAAGCAGGAGATGAGGGTTGGTGGTGTGTTCGTCACACTGAACCAACGACCCAACCTGGGGCTGGGGAGGTGGCACTGGAAGCACTGGTCTTTTGGTGGAGGCAAAAGAGGATCATGCCATAGTATTACTGCAGCTTTATAAAGTTTGTATATATTTTATCATGAATTATTTACAGCGCTCCTTGGGCCTTTGGGGTGGGAGGGCTTCTAAAATATACAATTACCAATAAAACTCTGAGATTCTTAGCGAGATCCAAAAGGCACTTCTGACATGAGAAAAAGTGCTGTATCCAAATTGTTGGGGGGAAGGGGGAGATTACATTTTGCTTCCTTAAATTCCCCCCTGCAGTTTCAAGAGGGTCTGCGATTCTCCTTTATTTCTTCTCTTAAATTGTTGGGTAGCATTGTTAAACAGCTGCCGTATTCCACCCCACTGGTGGGGAAAATGATCCTTGTGTCTATATAGCCTATAAAGATAAAGGCCATAAAGCACTTTGCAATGAAAGGGGCTATAGACACACATGATTATCAAAGCATGATCACACACCACAGAAGGCCACTGTGGAGCTTCTTTCTCTGGTGCCTTGCAATTGTGTAGTCATTCCCAGCTGCGTAGCATGGGTGTAAAATGCATATGCTCTTATTTGGTAGTGTTTGAAAGTCCACTTCAAGCAGATATAAATGACTATGTAATGTCCACGATACGGAAGAATCAGGGGCCTTTGTGTTTATAAGAAAATCCTACCCTTTGGCTATGCAAGGAGATTTGGGAATATCATCTCTAAAGGGCAGAAAACTGAAGAACAACCAGAAACAGACATTGCCCAGCACTGCGCTTCTCATGCTAACTGCTGTCAGGGCATGGCACTGTTGTTGACTACCAGCTCTTCTTCGTATAGGAAGCCCCAAAACATCATATTTTACAATCAAGAAAAAAAAATCACATTCCAACCCCCTCAAAAAGAACTAAATGATACTAAAGAGCTTGTTAAAGGGAAACAGCCAGCACTAAAATTATATTTTAAGTCATTTCCTACAGCACTGACACCAACATAAGGGTATTTAAAAATTAATCAACTAAAAATCTAATTGCCTTTTCCTCACTGATGATGTTTGTCTGCGCTTTGCTTTTCACTCCACTGGGGCAGCAAAACTGGACTGATCAGTTTCAATTCCTAGAACTCATGGGCCAGGTCTAAGATGGAGAAAACTATTCAGTTAACTTATGTCTCACAACTGTAGTTAAAAGGGAACTCTGTAAATGAGGTGTGAAGTACATTGAAGGAAGGGAGGGTATTGGTGGGATCAGCTCATTTAGCTGCCTTTTGGGTTTCCAACAGTACTAGGGAAAGGTTTATATACTTAAAAAAATCTGATTAATTCACTTTTCTTTTCCTATGAGACTTTGTTCTCTCTTCCCCTCCCCTCTATATTTCATTTATACATACACATATGTATATATACTAAGTGGTGTGTGTGGGTGTGTGTATCTATACACACACACACACAGAGCAAGGGATGTAAACTCAGTTGATAGGGCCCGATCCACATACAAGGTTCTGCAAGTGGCTCATGTTACTCAAAATTCATACATACAAAATAATAGGTTTTTTTTTCCTTGTAGTTGTCGGGGTGGGACACTACTCCTTATAGTCCTGGATCCTTAAAATCCACATACAATGCAGGATCAAGGCTGTCTTTTTTTCCAGGGTCACAGCGTTCAATAGAATTCCCCCTGCAGGGCAGTTTCCAAGCACTCCAAGAATTGTATAGCTCGCCCCTGATTGTAGCTCCATTTTGGTAGTCTAGGGAAGGAAGATAAGGGGATCAAGCAACACTCGTTCATTCAGTCACCCTCCACCCAACCCCCCTCAGATTTCTTGAACCTCTTAAAAATTTACCAATGCGGGTTCCTGGGAATCATGCAAGTTCATACCATGTGCTGATTCTCCTCATCTCTCATTCCCCAAACTGTAGTCATTTATACTGCAGTAAACAGTACATTAGCTACCAGACAGCTCCTAATCTGTCATCCTTTTTGTTAGGATCCACTCTATCTACTCAACAGATGAGGCTCCTCGAAGAGACTTCCCCTTTTCTAATGAAGCAGCAGATGAGTAAAATGGCTCTCTGTCTGTGCTCTGAAGTCAGGCCAGGACCAAAATAAGGTTACAGCTTCTAGCCTCCTGGCTCAGCACCCCCCTCAGCCCTGAACAAACGTTCTCAGCAGCACAGGGGGACTGACAGCCCTGGAGACTGAAGCCCTCTCTCCATAGGCCAGGTATAGCCAGGGCAGTGGCAGGGCAAGCTTCCCCAACACCATCCCCATCCCTCACTTGGCTCCCTTGCAGGGTCAGAGTGGAGCTTAGTCTCCAATGCCCAGTCAATCCTCACTTTCTGCTGAGCTTGCCAACACAAAGGGGACAAACAGGGCCGCTGAAATTGCGGATTTGTGCATATGAGAGCGCACTACAGACAGCACTTGCCTGAGAATCAGACTGAGACCCTGATTAATTGCATACAGGCTACTAAGCACTATTTAGTCATTGACTACAATCAATTACATTCCATCTGACCTGTGAAAGACTCCATAGCCCTTCACCAACAATGCAATACCCTGGCCTGTTCCCCCTGGTATGTGTTGTTTTAAAGGTGCAACTTTGCCTCTGAATTGCAACAGGCATATGGAATAACTCACTGCTGGGGGGGGGGGGGGGGAGTCTCAGACTATATCATTCAGTGACAGGGACAGAGTCCATATTCCCGCAGCAGAATTCTAGTTGTATTGCTCAGTTATCTATCTCAGGTTCTTGCATGGCCCCTGTAACAAGATATATTGGCCCTCTAAGAGTAGAGGGGGCCAAAAGACACAGTTCCAGGAAGCTGATGCTAAAAAAGGCCCGGAAAATGGCCTGGTAGTGGAATGAGAGGAAGTGGTCCAGGGGAGTTAGTAGTTGGATGGGGAGAAAAACCCAGGTCCCTGTCCCAGAGCCTGTGACCAGGAGCTCTATAGTGTAGTGCGGGGCAGGGCTCCCCTCTCTTCCAGCCAGTGGGGAGGTGCTCTCTGGAGGTGGGCAGTATACAGACAGCCTTCTCCCTCAGAACAGGGGAGACACTGGTAGCAGAAAGAAGCTAGAGCCAGAAGGCTGAGCTCCACAAAGAAATGGCAACGAGTGGAAATCCTGTGAAGAACAGAGGCTGGCAGAAGAGCTCCGTGTGGGTGGCAGAAGAACCAGAGATGTGTGCAAACTCTGGGGCTGTAGTGCAATGCATTTGACATTAAGGTTTATGTGGAACTGTTTGCAGTCATTAAGTGGAGGGTGTTACTTAGTCATCAGGGAGACTGCGTAGAACTCACAATGGGATCCTGAAGAGGGAGCACAGAGGGAGGGTGCTCAGTAAGTGCCAGCCCCATCACTGTATTATATGCACACCTTGGGAGCTTTAATGTATTTATCCTCACAATAACCCAATGACACAGGGAAGTGCTATTATCTTCATTTTACAGGTGGGGACCTGAGGCACAGAGAGACTAAGGCTGTGTCTACACTGTGGACCTTACAGCGGCAGACTGCTGCAAGCTCTACACCAGCAGGAAAGTGCTCTCCCGCCGGTATAATTAAACCACCCCAATGAGTGGCATTAACTGTATCAGCGGTACAGCGTCTCCTGCTGACATAGTGCTGTCCACACTGGCACTTTTGTCGGTGAAACTTTTGTCTGTCGGGGTTTTTTTTTCAAACCCCTGCCCAACAAGAGTGCTAGTGTAGACAAAACCTAAATAACTTGTCTACAGTAGAGCAGGGAATTGAACCCAGGTCTCCTAAGCCCTAAGTTAGTGCCCTAACCACTGGACCATCCTCCCTCTCTCCAGCCAACAACTAGTGGCATTTGCTTTCTCTGACTCCGTTCTTTAGAGAAACAAAAACTTTTTTTTTTATCTCAGAAGAATAATACATTAAGACAAATATCAGAGGGGTAGCCGTGTTAGTCTGGATCTGTAAAAGCGGCAGAGTGTCCTGTGGCACCTTATAGATTAACAAACGTACTGGAGCATAAGCTTTTGTGGGTGAATACTCACTTTGTTGGATGCATGCACATTTTGTCTTAATGTGGCATGTCTTTGCCACATTAAGACAAAAACTCTTTCAGATCTTTATACCAAGTGACTATGAAGTCTGGATGAAGCCCTGCTGTAAACCTGAGAAAAACACTTCCCCCCACCCCCAGCCCCCATGCAGTAGTTTCAGAGGAGACTAAAAAAATGTGAATGCTCCCGGTGAATAAAACTGTCACACTTTGTCCTTCTACAGTCTCCTCGAGCCAAGGGTCCCCAAGCCTTACAAACATTCATTAATTTAGCTTCAGCTCCCCATTTTTCAGATCAGGAAACTGAGGCCGCCAGAATTCTTCATGCCTTCGTCACCTCTCTGCTGGACTACATCAATATGATATACCCAGCTGTGAAACCTTCAGTACTCAGGAAATGTCAGCTGGTAATGAATGCTGCAACATGTCTCTTTAGCAATGCAGGCTACCATGAGCACATCAAACCTGTCCTCCACTCTCTACACTGGCTTCTTCGAGACTTTTGAATCATGTTCAAGGTCTCAGTCCTTATCTTCAAACTGCTCCATGGCCTAGGCCCAGGATACTTAAAAAAAAAAAGTTTAAAGCTCTGGGACGAAGACCCTGGTCGACAACGTCACTTCTCCAGCACAATGGGGACTCTCAGCAGCAAAAGTAAAGCTTGTCTGTGTGGGAAACAGAATCTCTTCCAGAAGTGCTCTGAGACTGGGGAATGAACTTTCTCAGGAGCTAATGACAATTGCAAGCCTCACCTCTTTCCACTCCATGCGCAAGGTGCATTTCTTTGACCTTGCCTTCTGTAATATAAACATATAGGAATAGGTATATTTAACTAACCAACAAAAAAAACCCAAAACCCACCACCCAACAAGACACACCACTCCACGTGCTTCTCCCTCTGGGGAGAGCATGAAAGAACAAACAACATGTGACAGATGTGTTGTCATGTTGCTTAATTCACTGCTGGAAGGTGCTCAGATACTACACTGATCAGCACGGTATCAAAACCTATATAGACTAGACTGGTAAATGTATCAGGAAAATCTGTGACAGAGTCAGGAATAAAAGCTAAAATCTCCCAGCCCCAGTTCTATGCCTGAATCTTGAGAGCAACCTTCCTCCCTAGCAGCGGTAAGCTCCAAAAAGTCATGACTGACATTTCCAAGTGATAGCAAGTGCCAAGGCATGTTGAACTTCACCCTAAGTCCATGGATGGTGCTGACAACGTATCAAAAGTGTAACTGAGAAAATTTCTGAGATCTTCCTCCGTGAGCAACTGCATGGAGAGCAGCTTTGATTGGGCTCCACTGAAAGGTGAAGGATGACAGCTCCTGAGAGAGGGACCTTAGGAGCAGCCAAACCTGGGAAGAAGCGTTCAGCTGAATTGCTATGTTTCATTATTGTTAACAAAGCCAAAACCCAGGAAGAAGGTGAGCATGGACTATATAGCGTGTGGACTTTGTTGTGTCCGAACAGTTGGGAAAGACACCTGCTCACACTCTTAGACCATATGGTCTCCTCATTTTCCTACTTAGCATCCGCATATAAAGCGGGGAGAGAGCCCGCAACCAGCTAAGCATGGATGCTAGGATAGGGATGTCATGGCACATCTGAGCTGCATCAGCTAAAATCCAGTGCAGTCAGGCCACAAGGAGATCAGCTTCAGGCCCACGGGGGTTTGCAAAACTGTGACCTTCCCAGCATACAGATCCGCCTGGAATTTGAGAATAGAAAGAAAGCAGTTTCTATGCAGGCTGAGAAGTGCAACAGAATCACACAGGTGGACCTATCTATTTTTAATATTCCTATATAGGGCTGTACTATCCTTTAGACCTTGCCACTGGGAGATACATTCCAAGCAACTTCACATCAATATCAGCCCTGAAAGGTACTTCGGGACCATCTAAAATGTCCTGCAACTGGAAATGGGACTGTCCCATGAGGAGTAGGATGGACCTAAAGAAACTTCAGGCAGGTCCCATCTATGCCACTGCATAATGCCCAGTCTGGATGCTTAAGGATGTTTTGAGAGCAGAGTCTGAGGGCAAAAGGCAGTGGAAAATAGTCCAAGACCTTCAACAGATTATCACAGAGATACTGCACCAACTCTACACTAGGCACCGTGTCAGCTTTTCGGGGCAAGGGCTTTGGTTTTTTAGTGTCTGCAATCTCCCGTATTCATAGTAAATTCCTTGGTATTACCTTAGGGAAAAGGTCTAAGTGGCTCACAGTCTCCCACCCCACCAGTTGCTCTTCTAACCACCATGCAGAGCTACCAATCCAAGCCACCAATCTGCTCCCAAACCAGTAATACTTAGTGCTCCTTTCATCTGCAAAGGAACTTCAGGCACTTTAAGAACATTAAGCCTCATAAATTATTGACCTGGTGAGGTAGTGTGGTCCAGCAGATTTAGTTCATAGCTAGGAGACAGGAGCTCTTGAGTTCCAGTCCAGCTCTGCCACCAACTCCCTGTGTACATCAATCCCTGAGCAGTGGCGTCATCCCTCGTGCTTCAGTTTCCCCAGCTGTACTGTGACATTGACCTGCCTCCCAGAGAGTTTTCATGTCTGCACAGTGCTTCAAAAGTATAACACAACTGTGCATACAGACTAAGCATGCTTTATCTAGATTTGTAAAAATACAAACTGAGCACCTATGCATAAGCGCTAGGAACCCTTGATGTTAGTTAAAAATATATTCTAGCTGCAGCAATTTAAGGTCCCCCCCCCACAAATTCCTTCCCCCCTACTGCCAAACCCCACCCCATCTCCATCTTTACAGTTAGTTCAAATTAGGTAGGCATTCAGACCACCCATTCTTGAGAGATACTGGCCAAATGACCTATTCTGCCAGAGTAAGGGAGCCAGGAACAGAACCCTGGCTTTCAGCCCCCTGCTCTCACTACAAAGCTTCAGTCTACAAATCGGCACTTTATTTTCAGCCTCTCTGGACAAAGCATATCTTTGCTTCTGTAAAACCTCTGAATTAGCTCCCCCTAGCTCTCATCTGCTTGGTGCTAACTGAGTCAATTCTGGCTGTTAGGTCTCAGCTCCTGTCAGCCACTCAGCACCTAAATCCTCCCGAAAACAAAACTCCCAAACCCCACCCAACCCTTCTTTAAAAAAAAAAGGGACTTCTAGTTCTACCTCATCGTCTGCCTCCCAGAACTCCCCAGCAAACACCCTGCCTGTGCCATTCCACACTTTCAGAAACCCTCTCCAATTTCCAGGCTCGGGCAATGTGCTCTCCTTGCGGACGCACATCCATGTCGTAGATGAGTTCTCCAAACCAAACCCTCTGGAGAACCAAGCCTCCCCCTTGCCCTCCAGAAGATGCTTGTGCCAGAGGCTCAATGCCAAGGCTTCTCCCATCACATATTACGATCTGGCTGAAATCTCATCAGGAAAAAAATCCTCCAAAGATTTCATGAACATGAATCTGGTGACATTAGAGAGGCTCTTCCTGGGCTGAGACTAGCAAGGAGACCCCAACTACCACCCTGGTTCTTAGGGACCCTGATATAGACTTCCCTCCAGCAAACCAGGGAATTAGATAAAGGAATATGAAACCTGATCCACTTGTGAGGAGCTGCACTGGCCACTGGACCGATGTGGGACCAGGTGAGAAAGCTTTCCCTTTCAGGACAGAATCCTCTCTGTTCCTTTAGAATGCCTCCAGCAAACCAAAAGGCACCATGAATGATTCGAAGAGACAGGCATCTTCCCACTGGGTGAGTGTGTCGAGCCTCCCAGAAGAGTCCCCAGCCCTGGACAGTGTCCCTACAGCACAGTGTATGGAAAGATCATACCCAACAGCTAATGCACAATCCACTTCCCCAGATGACGGCGCAGATCCGGCTCACCATTAGTTGAAGCGTCTAGCATTGGGATGTATCTAACTGCACGCCTGATTGAATGCCTCTTCCCACAGTTCTTGGGCAATGGGGATTTTTTTTAGTGTCCTTAATGCAGTTGACACTTGTTCGAAAGGCCCTTCTCCTCCTCATTCCTGTATTATAAATGACCAATTATCTAACCTGAGGTAATGCAGGCTCTGGTCAGGGCTAATGAAGACGCGGTGGGCGAGATCCTGTTCGCAGCTCACAGTCCCATTAGGGAAGATTAATCACCTTTTAACTCACATTTCTGCATCTTGGCTCCAAGCAATGAGAAGGCAGAGAGGGAAGCATCCATCACATTAACCAAACACCACAGCAAACGCTCTCCCCAGCTGATCAGCCTCAGGGCATCCTGCCCCCAACAGGGGCTGGAGGGACCCAAAAGGGAGAGCAGCTGTGGGACTCCAAGGAAGCTCATGGGGTGGGAGACTGCCACTAGGGGCCCATGGTGGAGAACTTCCCTCTGGCTAGACCGCAGACATGCACCTACAAGATCGTGCTGCATCTGCTTGAAGAGGAGGTGTAAAGGTGGTTAAGAGTAATGTTAGACCACTAGCAGTCACCTCACTAAACAACAGGTGTCATTACTCAACGCAGGACGCTTGACGGGTTGAAGGGAAGTGTAGGTGAGCAGAAAATCTGCCTAGGACATAGTAAAAGCCTAACCATTTGGTGCTACCCAGTAGATTATGATGCCTTCAGAGACTGCCCTGGGCAGCAGAAGAGTATAATCTTAGCTATGCATTTGGAGAGTATTCACTACCATAGCGTCTGAGCACCTGACAACCCTCTCTCCTCACCTAAACCAGAAAAGCCCCCAGTACCATCAAGCCAAACATTCTGTCACTGTGACACCAAGTCCTAACACTGATCCTGGCTACCCCTGCTCTGATATTGCTGTCATGGAATGAACTCCTGGGAGTGCCACTCTGTACCTCATTCAATTCCCAGAGAAGGAAGAAGAATACATATCTTACATGACTGGGGAAAGAGATGGGCATTGACAGCCCTGGAAGATTTGAGTTCTGATTGACTGCAGCCTAATGCCAGATAATTACTGCAGCAGTGGAAAGGAGAGAAAGAGAATCCACATCCTCTAACTGCCTTCAGCACCAGAAAGGATAGGCCTATTAAAGAAAGACCAGCTGTATAGAGCAAACTCTACTGCAGGGCTTCTGTTGGTTGAGTTTTCAGAGTGTTGTCTCTTTCAGTGCTGTTGCCAATGAACTTTAAACCCATCAGGTGGTGGCAGTACCAGTCCCCCATTAAGAGAAGCCCCCAACCCCTTGTCCACATCAGCTTTGACAGAAGAGGACTCTCCATTTACACATCCATGTGATCTCCTCACACACTCACTCATCAAGCTGATTTTGCTGAGTGATAGAACCATAGGACTGGAAGGGACCTCGAGAGGTCATCTAGTCCAGTCCCCTGCACCCATGGCAGGACTCAGTATTATCTTAATCTTCACAGCTTTTGAGATCCTTCAGCATCCTTGGTTGGCCAGAGATGAAAGTTTCCTGCTCCTGCTTGAACATCTTATCATGACAGTTCTACCAGGAATCTCCTCAAAACATGGGAATGTAGACGCCAAAATAATGCAGGGAATATTAACCCTGTCTCCCACCCCCAATTTGAAATAATTTACAAGACATTGGTACCTACCACCCCCAGAGATGTCCATGGTGTCAGAGAGGAGAAGCCAGTACACCTCAACTGAGTCTTTGGACAGAGTGATGGAAAGAATATGAAAGCTAATGAGGCAATTGCATTAGACTATGAGAAGTCCCCCACGGCTCCCCATCACTCCCACCCAGGAGAGCAGGAGCCCTGCTCAGGAAATGTCCCCAAACATCTGCTCAGTATGTTTATGGGAATGGTCTGAGTATATTTCATGCAGGTGAGAGGCGCTGTGTTGTCCTCTATTGATGCAGAGAAGAGAGACAATGAAAAATGCCCAACCAGTGTGCCTCAGCTCTGACCTGGATATCAGTCCGTTAGAAGTGGGTGAGTAATTCATAACAAAATTCATTCAACAAATAATTACTTTTGGGACTGGCTTGGAGGCAGCCTAATAGCACTGGACTGGGACTGGTTCTATTCCAGCTCTGCCACGGACCTACTGGTGATCATGAACAAGTTCCTTCCCCTCTCAGTGCCTGTTTCCCTACCTGTAAAATGGGGATAATAGTATTGACTTCCTTTGTAGAGTGTGTGGAGATCTCAGGATGAAAAGAACGATATAGAAGTTAGGCATTACTACTATTCTTTGGCCTGTGAACAGAGCACAGTATGCACAGATGTAGTCATTAGTGGCAGTTATTCACACATTTATTCAAGGAATAATTCTTGGGCCGCAGCAGATCACAATGAATATTCAGAGTTTGCACTGTGCCAGTTATTAGCATGATTTCTGTTCCCTGGGCTGGAGGACCTTCCAGCTGGAAGCACAAATGGACACTGCTACCATTAGACGTACAATGTGAAATGTGTGTTCAGTGAATATTCAGGCTTGACATTTGCTTTTTGAGAGGATTCACCCTAGTAAAGCTCAAGCACTCAAGTATGTGGGAAGCAAACTCCAAAGAACCAGGAATATGCTTGGATCAAAATTGGCTTTGAATGAATATAAGTGAACATATTTTTTCTATCGTTCATTTAGCACTGTGTGCTTATGAGACACACAGACTCCACAGTGCTCTCAACCTTTGGCTTCTCTGCTCTGATATCATGAGTCAGAATTAGAGCCAAACACAGGATTTGTTTTGATGGAGAAACCTGCCCCCAGTAACTGGCCTGGAACTTTTTTCCCGGCCCCGCAAACACATTCCCCACTGAAGCTAGCTATTAGCCATCAACTGGTCACAATGGTTAGCTACTGGCCTGGGCCAGATCTGAAGTGGCGGATGGCTTCATTGCTAATTCCCTGAGCCATCCGAGTCCCTTCATCACTTCAGTGCAGTTTTAAACAGAAGCTCTCCTTGACAATGCAAACTCATTGCCTGCTGCACTTGGCAGCTCTTAGGATTGAAAAGATGCAGCATGGCGCCAGCAGCAAGTGCCAGAGGGGACTCAGAGCTCTGTTAAAACAAACAAATAAAGCAAAAACTACAAACGAGCAAGCAAGCAAGGAAGGCGCCAGGGAAACTTTGCTCAGTGTAATAGTTTAAAGACTTGGTCCCTGGAGAATTCAATTCCTTCTGCTCTCATGTGCCCTCCCGCTGTTTAACTCTGAGTTGTGTCGGCTCACAGCTGCTGCTATCTGCAGGCCTTGGACTGCCATCAGACAGAGGCACATCTAGAAGATAAGAGGCCTTTCCCCTGTCGCTTGAAATGGCAGCCCGAGTTCTCTTGCCCTAGAGAAGATGCATTACACAGCATTTACCGTGGTTATTTACAGCACAGCCCATCGGATTAATGGTTGCCCGATAGAAAACTGTAGATTCAGGAGGTCAGGTTCAAACGAGCCCTGAGCTAAGTGAATAACCTTTGCAAAAATGATGGAAACTTGATTTAAAGATTTAAAGAAATCTTGATTAAATCTCGTGATTTAAAGAAATGCCATCAAGTTCGTTTAAGGCCCAAAGTTTTAGGTGCATGGAATGTGAAGGCTGAAGAAAACCTGACAGGACAATGACTTCACTTGCACTGCAACTCCTCCTCCTCTCTCCTGAGTGCTGCAAACCCAAATCCTACACCTACAGCGTCATGCTACAGTGCAAGAACCAGAAAGCCAAACCAAAAACAGGAAGTGAAAACAGCCAATCCAGTTTTACTGTTCAAACTGAGCAAAGTGCAGACAAAAAAACAAACCACATCAGCAGTGAGAAAGAAATCAGGAGTCTTATCCCAAGAGGTGCTGAGATCTGCTGCTATTGACTTTGCTGGGAGTTGTGGGTGCTCCACCACCTGCCAGGATCAGGCTCTAACGAGTTAAAAAACAAACAACAAAAACTTTTCAACCCCCACTTATGCAGGTAAAGATTTGTGGGTTTGCACCTGATTATGGAGCCCCTGGAGGGTGGAAGGAAAAACCAGTAAGATAGCAGATTGGTGGTAACAGAAAGGTAGGAGAGCAGAAAGACAAGCACTTTGGAAATGCTGAGAACAGGGGCAGTAGAAGAGGTGGAGAAAAATGATTCACAACCGAAGCATCAGGAAATGAGAGGTAGCTTTGTGACGATACCAAGTGTGTCTGTAGTATAGAGGAAACATCTACAGCTTTCACAGGAATATTATCTCGGGGGATCTGAAACAGGGTCTGGTCTTTCACCTCTAAATGACTGGCTTGAATCCAGCCACAAGGCTCTTCTGTGAAATGAGTTGGTGATGTCCATCCCATTCCTAGAAAACAGGTGGCCAGGCCACTAAAAACTACCCTCCACAGTGGCACTTATTGGTTCTGTTATTAATCATCTGAGTGGCAAGGTCAAGTACTGAATGGACCATAGACAGTCAAGTCTCTTTTACCCACGGAAGTTGTCCCTCTCTGTGGGGGTGACAGACAATGGTAGCAACCCAAGTGGAAATTCCAGTAGACTACATTTTATCTCTGTGTTGGCTTCTAAGGATCAATCTCTGTTTATTTCTACTGGAAAGTCAGTAGCTGCAGGAGACCAGTGTTTCTCTGTTCCAAAACCTAGTTGCAAGTTGGATCCAGTTGAAAACTGTTTAACAGGAATTTTCCCAGGGAAGTGGCTGTGTGTTGGGGAACTCAGAACTGCCACTGATTGTGCTTTACCTGCTCTGTGGTTGGAGGATTTCGTACCTATGGCTGCACCTTCATCACCACTAAAATTCTTTGGGAAAAAAAAAAAAAAAAAAGGTCAAATTGTGTGACTAGACAGACCCCCACAACAGAAAAGCATACATACATGCCTGCACTGTTCTGCTTTTCTGTTTAATAGAGCAGCTCCCAAAATGTACAGTCTTAGAGCAGCCTCCTGCAGGTTTCCTAAGCCCTCATAAGTGAAGGCAAAGCCACAGAGTTGGCTAAGCAAGGAAGGAAAATGGAAACTGCCGAGGGCTGTACACTGCCTGAGGTGATTTTGGAAAACCTCTTTGTGGGATTAATTTGGAGAGGAGAAAAAGGCAGCCGGAGAGAAATAGATTCTAACTTCATTTCAGTTTTCTCCTTTCAACTATTCACCAAGGACTTGGGAAGTCAAACGATGCACGTGTGGACAACCTGCAGGACCACAGCACCACCTAGTGGGTGTGAGGAGCCCAAGCACTTCAGCACTTGAGGCACCTGCTGCTTGGCTTTTCAGCAGCCCCCTCTTCTAACAAATCTCTGTTGAATTTATGCTTTATTAAAAATAATGTTCACTGCAAATCTATAAAGAACGAATGAACAAACAAGTCCCTATTTTTATCTCCCAAACTCATCACCGTTAACATAAACACTGGGGGTCTCTACATAAATAGAGACGCGTGGGCAGAGAACCATCTGCAATGAATGTTACTTGCCATCAGTCCTATTGTAGCTATGAGCACCCTCTTCTTGCAGGCCTTAACCTACTGTAGTTACAATGAGCACCATCACCAGGCCTCAAAAGCATAACCCTGTCAAACTTTGAGCGGCCCTCCAAGTTGAATCAGTCCCGGGAATTTTCATCTGCCTGGTCCCAAAAGAAAAAGGGTCCTTTCAAGTTAGAATGGAGAGCTGGAGAGAAACTCAAGACGTACATTGTCACCCTCCATAGTATCAGCTATCAGCACTAGAGGCGTCGCTGGATGAAGTGTTACTGAGTGGCAGATGTCACCGGATTCACTCCCTCCCTCTCAAAGTACCTGGACAGAAATGTGAACTTCCTGCCACTAGCGGAGGTAGTTTTCAATGACTAGCTTGGTGTTCTCTCAGGCACTGGTCTTTGGGTTGAAATTTACCCTACTGTAGGAGGCACGATGCACCAGGTAAGACTCCTGCTAAGGGCTTAAGCATAGGTCGTTGTGCTGGTGTTATACATGGAAATGAATTTGATCCTTTCTGCTGCGCTCCGAACACTGTGTAAGAGTCCAACAAACTTTCTCTACCCACAGAAAGATTCTACAGCCATCTAAGTTCTGGCATGAAGATCTGAGATGGTTTTTATTTTAGCCTAAGCCCCAGAAATTGGCTTCAAGTCTAGGGCCTCAATGTGTTCCCTGGTGCTATGTCTACTCTACTTTAAATCAACTGAGCAATGGGTCTTCCAAAGCACTTCCCTGCAGAGGCTACTTCAGAGCCTGGTGGATGTCTCTGTTAGGGCATTTCCCCAGGTACATCTGAACTTCTTTGCACTTTATAAGAGTTTCTATGAGAGGCATTTCTAATGAGTGGGCATGAGCTGAACAACACAAAACTTCAACCTCACACATGACCACTTTACGCTTGTCTGAACATACTGGTGCAGGTTTTGATGTTGACAGCACACAGAGTGAACCTACTCTTGCAAAGGGCAGGAAAAAAGAGAGAAAGACACTGCTGATTTGCATACATTATATGTAACTCACTATCCCCAGTACAAACTTCTACCATGAGCTACGGTTAAACAATGGGAAGCATGGGGAGATCTGCCTCATGTCACCTCTCGTTGTGAAGGCCCTTGTAACCTCACAGAATGTCAAGTATTATCAGAGAATTCACCAAGCAACAGACTATCTAGCTGTGGGATGGAGTGTGTTGAATACACAGCAATGTAGTTTGTATTTGAAAAACAGAAGTGCTCTTTAAGCATACAGTACTATTATTAGCATTAGCCTTCATGCTTTGACTAGCTGCTTGTGTAGATTTCTGGACTGTAAATTTACAGGTTTGGAAATATAACCCACAATAACAGTGGGTTATCCCTCATCCACCATCAAATAGCTGGACTGTCTACAGAGGTTTATGGAGATGACAACGCCTGTCAAATATTAGCTCTCAGAACTTTAGCTCAAAAGCAGTGCAAATTCATAGTTTTAGCTGCAGAGGTCCTGGGTTCAATCCCCAGATAACTCACCAGAGCATCGTTACCAAAACAAAGCAGAGAAAATAGTTGATTTAAGCATGGGAGCTCTCAAGGCTCCACTGGGCGCTCTCCCTGGTTTAGATTCTTGAACTCATTTCTGAACCACAAATACTTATCAGGGCTGACAATCTGCATTCCCAGGTGGAAGAAATCAGACTACTGAAGCCCCAGATATTTTAAAAAACAAAACAAAAACACAATGATAGATCCCTCTGCAGCATTGAGTGGTCTTCCCCTCCTCTGTGGGAAAATCAGTGGCAGATGAACTATTAAAGACACAGATGCTTCTCTGGGACCTACAAACTGCATGACTGATGGCTTGTGATATCCTGCCATCCATTTTCATCATTTGCCTGAGATCAGCAGGGCAGAGATGTAGCAGGCAGAAGGTCATGTTCTGCAATTTGGGGCAGGGAGGAAGCTATGACAGATAGTTATGTGAAGCCAGAAAACTTGACACCAGCTTTGCAGTGGCCAAGCTATGCAATTAAGTTTCAAAGCGGAGGCAGGAGAGGAGGAGGAGAACTCTGACCATGTTTCTTTTAAGACGACAGGCCAGACAGTGTTCCTTTAACAGAAAGGAACAATTTGTGTTTGGCAGGTGTATTATTAACACGCAAGTCAAATAAAGTTATTCTAGTCCTGGGGTTGGCTACAAGACCTAGGAGAGCTCCTCAGCTAAACCAAGTAGGCAATTATTCCCATGCTGGAAATTGTTGTTACTAAGAAGGCCTGGTACAAATTCACCCTCATTTAGTTACCCTTTGCTCTCTCATGGAAGGAAGAAAGGGCAGGGCAGAAAAGGTGGGGGAGTTGCACTGTATGTAAGAGAGCAGTATGACTGGTCAGAGCTCTGGTATGAAACTGCAGAAAAACCTGAGAGTCTCTGGATTAAGTTTAGAAGTGTGAGCACCAAGGGTGATGTCGTGGTGGGAGTCTGCTATAGACCACCGGACCAGGGGGATGAGGTGGACGAGGCTTTCTTCCGGCAACTCGCAGAAGCTACTAGTTTGCACGCCCTGGTTCTCATGGGAGACTTCAATCACCCTGATATCTGCTGGGAGAGCAATACAGCGGTGCACAGACAATCCAGGAAGTTTTTGGAAAATTTAGGGGACAATTTCCTGGTGCAAGTGCTGGAGGAACCAACTAGGGGCAGAGTTCTTCTTGACCTGCTGCTCACAAACCGGGAAGAATTAGTAGGGGAAGCAAAAGTGGATGGGAACCTGGGAGGCAGTGACCATGCGATGGTCGAGTTCAGGATCCTGATACAAGGAGGAAAGGAAAGCAGCAGAACACAGACCCTGGACTTCAGAAAAGCAGACTTTGACTCCCTCAGGGAACTGATGGGCAAGATCCCCTGGGAAATAACATGAGGGGGAAAGGAGTCCAGGAGAGCTGGCTTTATTTTAAAGAATCCTTATTGTGGTTACAGGGACAGATCATCCCGATGTGTAGAAAGAATAGTAAATATGGCAGGCGACCAGCTTGGCTTAACAGTGAAATCCTTGCTGATCTTAAACACAAAAAAGAAGCTTACAAGAAGTGGAAGATTAGACAAATGACCAGGGATGAGTATAAAAATATTGCTCGGGCATGCAGGAGTGAAATCAGGAAGGCCAAATCACACCTGGAGTTGCAGCTAGCAAGAGATGTTAAGAGTAACATGAAGGGTTTCTTCAGGTACGTTGGCAACAAGAAGAAAGTCAAGGAAAGTGTGGGCCCCTTACTGAATGAGGGAGGCAACCTAGTGACAGAGGATGTGGAAAAAGCTAATGTACTCAATGCTTTTTTTGCCTCTGTCTTCACGAACAAGGTCAGCTCCCGAACTACTGCACTGGGCAGGACAGCATGGGGAGGAGGTGACCAGCCCTCTGTGGAGAAAGAAGTGGTTCAGGACTATTTAGAAAAGCTGGATGTGCACAAGTCCATGGGGCCAGATGCGTTGCATCCGAGAGTGCTAAAGGAGTTGGCGGATGTGATTGCAGAGCCATTGGCCATTATCTTTGAAAACTCATGGCAATCCAGGGAAGTCCTGGACGACTGGAAAAAGGCTAATGTAGTGTCCATCTTTAAAAAAGGGAAGAAGGAGGATCCTGGGAACTACAGGCCAGTCAGCCTTACCTCAGTCCCTGGAAAAATCACGGAGCAGGTCCTCAAGGAATCAATTCTGAAGCACTTAGAGGAGAGGAAAGTGATCAGGAACAGTCAGCATGGATTCACCAAGGGCAAGTCATGCCTGACTAATCTAATTGCCTTCTATGATGAGATAACTGGTTCTGTGGATGAAGGGAAAGCAGTGGACATGTTGTTCCTTGATTTTAGCAAAACTTCTGACACTCTCTCCCACAGTATTCTTGTCAGCAAGTTAAAGAAGCATGGGCTGGATGAATGGACTATAAGGTGGATAGAAAGTTGGCTAGATTGTCAGGCTCAACGGGCAGTGATCAATGGCTCCATGTCTAGTTGGCAGCCGGTATCAAGTGGAGTGCCCCAAGGGTCAGTCCTGGGGCCGGTTTTGTTCAATATCTTCATAAATGATCTGGAGGATGGCGTGGATTGCACCCTCAGCAAGTTTGCAGACGACACTAAACTGGGAGGAGAGGTAGATACGCTGGAGGGTAGGGATGGGATACAGAGGGACCTAGACAAATTGGAGGATTGGGCCAAAAGAAATCTGATGAGGTTCAACAAGGACAAGTGCAGAGTCCTGCACTTAGGACGGAAGAATCCAATGCACCGCTACAGACTAGGGACCGAATGGCTAGGCAGCAGTTCTGCAGAAAAGGACCTAGGGATTACAGTGGACAAGAAGCTGGATATGAGTCAACAGTGTGCCCTTGTTGCCAAGAAGGCCAATGGCATTTTGGGATGTATTAGTAGGGGCATTGCCAGCAGATCAAGGGACATGATCGTTCCCCTCTATTCGACATTGGTGAGGCCTCATCTGGAGTACTGTGTCCAGTTTTGGGCCCCACACTACAAGAAGGATGTGGAAAACTTGGAGAGAGTCCAGCGGAGGGCAACAAAAATGATTAGGGGACTGGAACACATGACTTATGAGGAGAGGCTGAGGGAACTGGGATTGTTTAGTTTACAGAAGAGAAGAATGAGGGGGGATTTGATAGCTGCTTTTAACTACCTGAAAGGTGGTTCCAAAGAGGATGGATCTAGACTATTCTCAGTGGTAGCCGATGACAGGACGAGGAGTAATGGTCTCAAGTTGCAGTGGGGGAGATTTAGGTTGGATATTAGGAAAAACTTTTTCACTAGGAGGGTGGTGAAACACTGGAATGCGTTTCCGAGGTGATGGAATCTCCTTCCTTAGAAGTTTTTAAGGTCAGGCTTGACAAAGCCCTGGCTGGGATGATTTAATTGGGGATTGGTCCAGCTTTGAGCAGAGGGTTGGACTAGATGACCTCCTGAGGTCCCTTCCAACCCTGATGTTCTATGATTCTATGATTCATTCACTGCCTTAGGTCTCAGTTTTTCACCCCCGAAGCTCCAATACTGCAGCGCACCTAATCCCAGCTAGTTATGGGACAGCGCTGCAGGTACACACTTGTCAAAGTACTACATACGTCTCATGACCTTCAATGTTATGCAGCTCATCTTCAATGCAGGGCATCAGAGGGGCTCACAAGGATTCACACCTAAAAGCTGGCAGGTGATCTGTAATGAACTGATGGCTCAGTTAGTCACAGGGTCGGCTCCTTCACATACCCATGAACAAAGCTGTGTTTCTATTAACAGTTCTCTGCTGCAGACAGCTATTTTCAGTCATTTCATTATTTCATTCTTGCCTTATTGCAGATGAGCTGAAAGGACAAAGAAGGGATCTCTCTCTTCAGAGTTTGGTCCATGGGGAAGTTCTCCATGCTGTAGAGAATCCTTACATGAGTTCTTACATGGAAGTCCTTTTCTCCATTCCCAATTTCTCTCAAGGCACAGCTATCTCTAAGCAGTGAAACACCTCCAGACAATCAAATCCATCCAAAAGCCCTCCCCCCCACCACAGCCAACTTCACAGGTACCCACACAGTCAACCTCAATCTGCCCCTTGGGGATCATTAGTATGATAACTGTAATTAAGATTTTGTGTCTAATTCTCAGTGTTCCACAGCTGAGCCTATTATACCAGCTCCTAGGTAACAAGCCTGTAATGTTACAGATATGTCTCCATGTACAGCTAAACTCCACTGGAGATCAATAGGCAGCCATCTTCCAATGACAGGCAATAATTAGCGCATTAGGCAGCTTGGATAATGAACAAGAATCTCCTCCAGGACCTTTCATTTCCTTCTGCCTTAGGTTTTTCCGGTCAAGAACTTTCATCATAAAAAAGGGGAGAAAAAACAGACTAGATCACTCTCTCTTTTACACAGACCTGGACTTACTTATGGGCTCAAGGTCTATCCCAAAAAGGACAAAATTCAAGCACAGACTGTCTGTGCATGCTGGCATTCCTATGGTTGCTGGGCACAATGGTTGGACCCTGCAAATACTTTCATGGAATAGATTGTCCAAATTAGGACTGTGATTTTAAAGGCGATCTTCAGTCTAGTGTACAGACACTTAACTTCAGAAAAATCTGATAAAAGTCTCAATCAGATTCAGAGAGATTTTGATCTCAGTGATACTGTTATAAATCCAAAGTAACTCTACTCAAATCAGTGGCATTACTCTGTGTTTATACCGGTGCAACTATGAACAGAATCTGGTCTGTAAAAGCTAGAGATGGAACAGACCTATTTAGATCCACATCTATCCATTCCCACTGTTAGGAGTGCTAGTGATGATAATGTAGTATTCAGGCCTGTATATTTGCCTGAGATAGAATTTTGGGTCTTGTTTGCCCATTTGCCTTTGATATTTTTATATTCTTACTAACATGTGTGAACAAAGAACAAAGACAATGTGTGTTACATCTGCCTACAAGCAGATGGGGTGAAAAGAGATGAGAGAAAGAGCTAAAGTGTTGCTGGGTAGAGTGGGAGTTTAATATATGAGTGCACACTTGAAGGACAGTCCTGCCTCAACTCCTCTCCCAAGAGAGGGTCAAGGAGGATGGGGGAGGTATAAGAAACACTAAAAGCCAAAGAAATGTCTAGCCCTGACCAAAGCACAATCTCACTCCTTACCCCTCCCCTGGGATTCAAAAGAGGTAGTACTGAAACCCCCAGACCCAGGACCCTCCAAAACAGAACGTCACCATAACTTGTAAGGGATGGGACCAACGGCTGTGCACTACAGGTATAATTATCCCTGCTAAGGAAGGGGAAACTGGGACAGTGAGAAAAAAGGCTCTACCAACATGTAGAGCTATGGACGTGCTTGCCTGATTAACCCCAATAAACATCATGTTGCCTGCACTTCGGACTGCTGGTCTTTTGCTTTCTGTCTGCGTGACAAGAACCAGGGGAAGGGTGAAGGGGAAGGGTGAAGAGAAAGCCTTTACCACCCACCTGCTAGTGCAGGGTTGCTCTTTACAGGCTATTTTCCAGTCTTGTTCAGCAGCTGGAGTAAGAGCTGGATGCAGAAGATTAACTTCGTGTATCTTTCCATCACCTCCCCGGCTCCAGAGTTCAGACTTTCCAGTTCCACTCATGTGACGTCCCAGCAGGCTTTATACTGGTGGCATCATAGCCAACAGAAAACCCTGCTAAAGCATTGAGCCAAACAATTTTAGGCTGGAATCTGCACAAAGTGACTTCCAAAGGATTCAACTCAGCAGAGTGTAACTTAAGAGAATGGTTTGGTCTTTGCCTAAGGATCCATCAACATCCATTTGCCCTAAATTTCCAAGATTACCACCACACCAGTCTATTGAGAAGAGATTCAGATAAAGGCTCTCAGGGAGGAGGAAGTTGGTGAGTGGGGAGAATGTTATGGTGTTTCCCTTGAGTTTTAAACCGGCTATTGCTGATTCTGTATCCCGGAACAGAAAGCCGGACAAACGCGAGTCATTAAAAGGCAAAAAAGCTGGTGGGTTTAAAGTCTAAAGTAAATCCATTGAAAGCCCCTTTTAAACTTTCATACATTGAAGGCTGTAAAGGCCTTCAGTATTGTATTCTACAGTTAGTGGAGTTTGTCTTTGCAGATCACCATCAATAGATGTGGGCAGTTTGGGGTGCACAGCTCACCAATTTTGTGGCGACATCAACTTGTGGCAATGCCTGGTCATAGCAGCACCTCTCAGAACAAACATGGATAGGCCACCAGTGAAATCTACCATCTCTGAGTCCAGCCTTTACGCTTCATAGCAGGGATGAAACTTCTATGACCAAACTATCCCCAACGAGAGAGAAAGCTGCAAGATGTCAACATGACCTGCAGAAAACGTCACACAGCAAAATAGTGCCCCTGACGGGTGCCAAGCTATGGAGAGGCTTCTCAAGACTGGTTTAAATGAGTGGCATAAATACAGAACAAAGTCAGGAAGAGAGAAAAGTAATTTCTAGTGCATCTTGTTTAAAGGTTGCTACTGAAGCTGCTGTTACTGCCACCTGTATAAAGCCTCTTCCTTTCCATCCCATCAAACTCTGTGGCATCACTGGACCATAGCTTATGTGGTGACAGCAGCCAGGTGTGCACAGATACCAGTGACTGATTGTGGCTCCTCTATAAACGCTCCCTGTGCCAAGCTGCTGATGCAGTAGTAATTAGATTACCCACTCGAATGCTAAAGAGCTAGCTGCATTTGAGGGAGCAGGAAAGAGTAAGTTTGCGAGGCTCTCTGTTGGAAAGAAGGAAATTGTTTTCGGTCTGAGCACCTGAGGGAGAAGTTCAAAGATGTGGGAAAGGACATTCCAGGGACAGCTGCCCCCAAATTCCCTGCTTAACACAAATCTCACCCAAAACATTTAGGTCCAAATTCACCCCAGTGTTAACATGGCTGACCCTCAGGGATGACTCCAGATGGGTGCATGGGGTAGTACGCCAACTGGACTCGCTTTCAAACAAGCTCTTGACCTGCATCCCAGAGAGACACTTTTCAGGTGCAATTTCAGGGTGAACTTGCTCTCCTGCTTACGGAAAGGCAACAAAGCCTTCTTAACCACTTGAGTGCTGGAACAAATATACATTATTTATGATACAGCAACAGAGAGGTGAACGGCACTTTACTAAGTATGAAAGGCAGATCCCTGTCCTGAAGATAGTACAGTCCCAGACGTAACACAGCAAGTGATGGCAAACAGTTAAACACAGGAGGAAGAACAAAGGTCATGACCAATAATGATCACGTGATTTATACTGCATGCTGAGTACACGGCCACATTTATATCTCCTTCCGCCTGCTTCTTATTATTTTGGAAGGCTGAGGTCATTAAGGCACGGGGGCAGAGAACAGCATCAGAAGGCCGACCGACAGCAGAGAAGAATTGGAAGGAGGAGAGTGAGGATTCTTGATTGACTGGACCAGGCAGGCAGTTCTGGTTATAGCAGGTGATGTAAAAAGGCACTGAGGAGAGAGGGGACGAAAGAGATGAAGGAAGGAGCAAGGTGAGAGGAGTGGAGGAGAGGGTAGGATGCCTGCTCTGCTCTAATAAGGCCTAATTCATGCGAGTTGAGTCAGAGGTAGCTTTTGCTTCATGTAGAGTGGACTTTGCTGCAGAGTATTATCTGCACGCTGTGGGAGAGGGGGAGAGTGTTAGCTTTTATTTAAACAGCTAATCAGTTTAGCCACACACAACTAATGATTTATTTTGCAGCAGATTTATTTCCGACATACCAGCAGCCTCTCAGTGCTTCCTGCTCCCAGTATCAATAAGTAATAAGCTGGCCACATTACAAATGAATGGGTGATAATTAAACATGGGCAATAAAAGGGCTTCTGCAAATAAATCAGGCTGAACCAATGGAGGTGAAGTTACAACGAGGTTACCAAGCCTGGACACCAGGTAATTGGCCCAACTGGCAACAACAATCACTGAGGGGGGGGGGGGGAGAAGTGCTCACCTCTGAGTGACAGGTTTTAATCCAACTGCAAAAATAACTATGGATGCTCAGTGGCACAGATGAAATGAGCTTGGAGGGGAAAGGATCTCAGTCACGTTCTCGGAGGCAGGTGAGCATTTCATAAAAAGCCCTCATCATTACTGCATTAACTGTCCTCCTTGCTGGGAGTCTCAGCAGAGAATGTTACATGGAAGCTAATCTCCATTTCATTGCTGAAGGTCAGGGTTGTACCACATTCTTTGGGCAGGATGAGTAAGTTTGTCCTGTCACTGCTCGTTGTACACCTAGTCTATAGGCCTTCAGACTACGGAGCTGTCAATCTAGCACCTAAAAACAGTGCTAAATTCACGTAGGGTAAAAAACAGAAAAGGTAAAGTGCAGAGGAAGATGGGAGGGCCTGCTCCACATCCCTGACACCAGGCTGCAATGTTCATAGATGGCCTACTCCTATTTCCCTGTTATTAGGCCCATCACATTCTGACCTTTATTCAAAAGTTTTGTTCTGAGATTTATTCAGAAACTGCTAATTTTGGCACTGACATTTTTAACTGAGCTGAAGGACAAGAGAGCTCCACTAACATGAACCAGCCCCCCGTCAAACAAAGAGCTGGCGTTCAGGAGGGCTTGAACATGACAAAGCCATTACTATATGAATGAGTCACATGCATGGAGGAAGTAACCCTGCCTCCCTCTCTCCTCTCCCCCACCCCACACACACTAATGGGATTCACCAGATCAAAGAAGCAGTGCATGGGTTATAAATCACATGGACAGGGTCCTTTGATGAAAAATGCTGCCAGTTACTGTGAAAAGAACAGTGCCATATTACCACTTCCCCAGGCAACAGAACGAGCCACATCTCACCTACCAGCACCAACGTTCGAGTGAGAAGATCGCTCTGTTTGTATCAATGCACACTTTGGAAGTGTGAGAGAAGATATACAAAGAATGGGCAAACATGGACTGCTTCTTTTTCCTGCAGACTGAATGGAAAACTTGTTTTAACAGATTGGATCAATATTACAACCTATAATTTTAAAAATAAATAAATTAAACCAGAGATCTGCTCGATAGCCAGCAGAAAGACTTAACCACCAGACAGTTGTTTGGAAAGGTGCTTTACACTCTCCTGTTTGCTCTAGCCACGCTGATAGCTATCGATCGATCTGTTACAGACAATGAGCCTCTATTAATACACACCTGAATCAGCCTGGTGACGACTCCTGAAAACATTTTCCATCTACGTGAGACACAGAGTAACTAGCAGCTCTCTGTGAGATGTAGTTTCATCCCACCCAGCTGCATTCCCTTTAGCTGGATCTGTCAAGCCCAGCTTTATATGACTTCACTATAGAGGACGATTGGATGGTCTGACTACAGGGATATGGGGCACATCATAGTTCCATGACCAAGATTATAGACAACAATTTTTGCAGATGGTACATCTCAAGTTACTGGGAGCCCGGAATTAATACATTAAGGTCCAGTGTTAAAGTAAAGACCAAGGCTATGTTTACACTACAACTTCTGTTGGCACAACTTATTCAGGGGTGTGAATAAACCACTCCCATGTGACATAAATTACACCAACCTAAGCACTGCTGTGGACAGTGCTATGTCGATGGGAGAGCTTCTCCTGCCGACATAGCTACTGCCTCTTGTGGAAGTGGTTTTAGTATGCCAATGGGAGAGCTCTCTCCTGTCACCACAACAGTTGTATGTTTAGGCAAGCCCTTTTTTCTCGAGCTAGGCTGGGGGGCTCCACAGATCTGAGTTATCCGATTACACTGACATTGTGTCCTAATTTGGAAAATCAGTACCTCAGCAGCACATGAAAAAGTCTTGCACTTGGATGCTCAATGTAACATTTAGGCATGTCAATGCCTGATTAATAGCCATAAGTGCCAATTGTAGCATCCTAATGCTGGATTCCTATACCTTATTAAGATGCCCACATTTGAAAGTTGGGTTGCAAGTCAAAAAGACTGGTCCGATTGACCAGAATTGCTCCATCATTAACTAGTAGCCGTACCAGGTGGAAGCAGAATTGAACCTACATTTCCAGAACTTTAGACATTTCTTTGACTCTCCCACACCCTCTCACTGTTTGCAGTTTTAGTACAGTATCCAAGGCAGACTTCAATAATGCCTTAGAAACCAGGAAAACAGTAGCACTAGATCATGACTGATTACACATTTTTACAGCCCATACTCTAAAATTATTCAATGTTTTCTAACCAGCTTGTACTCTATACAATTAATCTTTTTTTTTTCATTTACATCCAAACTGGGAAGTGCAATAGCAGCAGAGAGTCCATTCCAGAGAGGTACAGAAAGTCCTAGTTGTGGGACAGAATTAGACTAATTGCTCCAAATGAGGATTACTCTCTCACCAAGCCTTCTTGAGTATTGGTCAACACAGAAGACTCCTTCAGTCTGCAAGGTTTATGCTAGCAAGTTACAATTCACACCTACTGGTTACTGGGGACTAGATAAAGCAGCTACTGAGAGATTCATTTAAATGGACTAGCTGTGCCATTTATCCATCCCACAGCGTTACTGAAATGTGCTGCACTGAATCTAGCCCAGTGCAATCATCCCAGCGAGGACATGTGTGCTATTTATCAAAATGGGATGAGAAAGCAGCTCATCTGGGCCAAATTTTGCTTTCATATAGACTGGCGTAAATCTGTAATAACTCCACTGATTAGTCTTCAATATAAAATGGGTACTGTAGCCATGCACTTACACCAGTGCAAGAGTAGAAATTGACCCTAATGTATTTATTTAATGAGCGTCTCCCAAAATAACAGAAACAGACTGTGTTTAAAAAAGAAAAAACTTCTTGAGCCAGCAGTTCCTAACAGATTCCTAAATGGCAACTAAGGCTACAGCTTGTGTAGAGGAAGGCTATTTTCTCCTGCCAGCCACCCCACTACATCCAGTTCACATGACACATAATTCACGCTCACATTACAATACTAGCACTTCTGTTTGCATCAGACACAGGTGTAATAAGAAACATGTTGAACAGACATGGAACGAGAGCCAACTGCAGCGATTCTTGCTTTGTAGCAGGAGTGAGGTGATCAGTGACAGGAAAAGGCATCTCAAGCCTCAATGCTTGGCAGAGATTATTAACACAACAAGATGGCACACGTACCTTGTGCAGATCCCAGCTGGACTCTTGCTGCCTTGGAGCAGTCAGTGTGACTTACCTTCCCAGCTCTTTTTCAGACACACATCCTCCAGCGAGCAGTTCCGATTCACTGGCAAGGGCACATACAAGCACCCGCGGGCATTTGGAAGCTGGTCAGCGCATCTGAGTCACCATCACTCAGATCAAACTACTCTCTGACTGCCCTGCATGGCTTTCCAGCTGCCAGCTTCAAAGCGGCAAGGAATGCCCAATTACAGACTCACGAACCTGGCTTGTTGACACTTCAGAGCCTGCCTGAATTCATTAGCAACAGTGTAACAATGGTAGGGCAACACTCTGGAGCCGGGAAGCCCATTAGGAACAAGGAAGAACACAGCATCAATAATCCCTTTAGAGCTCTCCAAGGCACTCACTTAAATGCTGCTTAACAGATTCCAAGGTAGGGTTTCCTCTATGCTACCAGCCTTATAACATGATCTGCTTAGCAAATTGAAGTTGAACTACAGAGCAGTGCTCAAAAGTGGGGAACTAGCAACCAGATGTGACAAACAGGGAGCTACACTGCTCATTTTATGAAAGAGTGGAGAACTATGGGGAGAGAGGTCAGTATGGCAAGGAGATAGTGATGGTGTCTCCTATGCAGCCCGAGCTCAGAGCTTACCTGCCCATTGGCCCAGACAATCCTGTGAATCTCTTTTCAAACAGAACACTGGTAGACACCCAGGGCCAAATATTGCTCTCATTGATTTGTGGAAGGCCAAGCTTCACAGCCCATGAGAGGAAGGGGGAGAGGGTTGTACTTTTGAGGATACTCTCTTTGAGGAGAATTTCAGTCCCACAGGTTTGGTCAGACAGTTCCAGTGGGCAAGGGTAGAAATGTTACTCGAACCTGGTGGGACTAGTTATACTTAATCAGCCATCCCTTTAAACTCTAATAAAAAACATACTGTAAATGTGCATATTTAAATCATCATCATGATTCAGTATTGATCCAGAGTACTCAAGCGCATAGCACTGTATTAGCTGCAGTATTCACTCAAAATGAATGAGCACTACAGTAAATTCACCACAATACTGTATGTATTGTAGTACTGGCCCATAATGCCGTACTTACTCCTGTGTTCTGGACCATTACAGTAAAACACTGTATTTCGTAAAATAAAGGAAATTGGAAGTGATGGTCCTGAACCCAGCTGCTTCATTTAGGTGTCAGCAAAAGCTATTGAAGGAGGGGAAATTATCTACACACAGTTCACAATTTTTTCAACTTCATTATTAATCAGAGGCTTTAGGGCAAATCTGATGAGGGCAGAACACTCAATGTCTTGGAACAAGGCAGTTCAACATTTAAAGGAATACAACTACATTGCTCTTCCGCATTTAATCTCCCATCCCAATTTTAAACCAAGCACTTCAGTAATCAGAGCCCAAATCTCCATATTTACAGAAAGCCAGCACTTCAAGAATCCTTGCTATTCTTGGAGTGGAGTGATGTTCAGTGGTTTCATTTGGGGGGTACGACTTTGTCATAGGGATTGAGATGAAAACAAACCCAAAACAAGACTCTGACCACAAAACTATATGAACCAAAACGTGCCAAGTTTTGTGCAAGTCTAATTATTACCCAGCATATGTAATTATGCCGGTTTCTTCAAACCCAGACATTCAGTGGTCATTGTCATTAGATCCCTTTGTAAAAATGAAAACAGGAAATGCACATTCAGCAAGGATTACATTAAAACTAGATCAAAGAGAAAAGAATCTACTGGATCTTGCTTCAAGGAATCCAGCCTTTTAAGTTTCTTTCTATGAAGCAGATGATTTGGCTTTGCTATTGGGAAAGCTGCGTTCTGGAAGTACCCACTCTAATTGTTTTCTATCCCCCGCAACACACACCCAACTCCCTACTAAGTCCCAGACAGGAAAAGCTGGCACTCACGGTCATTGCACTGGCTCCCAGAGTATGAAGTCATGGAACAGTCGCAGGTAAAACCTTCCCATTGCTGATTACAGATGCCCTGATTTGCACAGGAATCTTCTTGGCAGGTGGTGCTTGGTCCTGGAAATGGGACATGGAGGAAAGCATGAGACAAAGCCAGGAAGAATGGTCAATTGGTAGCTCTGCTTCATCATCCTCATCATGCAGTATTGAAAAAAGTAACCCAAACACTTTTTCCATTCTTGGACATGCAACAGAAATTCAGGGTAAACAGAACACATAGAGAACTGCACGCGCAGCAACAAACAGCAACCAGTGACACACCACAGAAAGGAGGAGTGAAACAACAACATATTCCCTCCTATGCAGGCTCAGCGGAAATGCTTAGTCTGGCGAGTGTTCAGCCAATGAAGAGGAGAGCCATCATGTTTATCCTGGTCTTTTCTCTCTCTGACTCATTGACAGTGGCACTTCATTTGAAGCAAGGGTAGCCCATTGGGCAGGTTGGTCTGAAGGCTGCCCTTCCTCTTTGTTACAAAGATGCAGGCTGTAGGGAGCACTAGGCCAGCAGCCAATGCTTCAGCTTGGTCCAAGCGACCTGGCCATTTAGATCAAGATGAAACTTTGCAACCTGGAACCTGCACTCTCACCAGGCTGCTCCTTTGTATTAAAGGTGAGAGTTACTGCACGCTGTCCCATTTTAGAAAATTATGTAGGGCCATCAGGGAACCTGCCATTAAGACCTTCAAATGGGCAGAAAATGGGCAACTCTGGTGGAACGGTTTAACTCTTCAGCATGAAGAGTTTTCAGCTCTCCCTTTTGGACTGCATTTGCCAACCAAAAACATGCTTTCATTGCTGGACTGTTTTGGGGGACAGTCTAATATTGCAATCCTGCTCAGAGATACTCTGCTAGTGTGACACGCACACATAAGGCAAGCAAAGAGTGGTTACCAGGAAAAAGGAGTTCAGCTCCTACTGGTCTAACCAGGCTGCGTTTTTGATCACTTGACGAAACTGCTCATTCACAGTAATGATCAGACATATGCGAACACATGTAAACACATACACAGTCTCTCTCTCTTGGAACAATGAATAGGTGGCTCTATATAATTCTTATCCTGTAGTATTCTGGAAAAGAAAAAAGGGGTGAAGGTGGACAGATGATGAACTAGCCAGGCTGCCCAAGGTCCAATTAGTCATCACTGGGCTAACCTTGAGAACCATGGAACAACAACTAAATAAGACAGCTGTCCTTCTCTAGCACCTTCCATTGCAAAGTGTTTTAGAAACAGCAGTTAAGTTGGTCTCACAGCCCCCCAATGGGCTAGGTCAGTATCATCTCCTCCGTTTTGCTCCATAGGATAATGGAAGCGCAGAGAGATCGAGGCCAGTATTTTCAAATATATTGGCCTAGAGTTAGGTACCTAAATCCCTATTGAGAGACCTCAATCACTTTCAAAGGATCCTATGTCTGTTCAGCACCTCTGAAAAGCAGAGCACTTATTTAGGTGCCTAAATATGATTTATGGTGATTAGCTTCAGCCTCCTCCTTCCCCATTCCCCCAAAATGGAAAAATGTGACCCCAGTGATTTCCCCTGTACCACACCCCAAATAAGTGGCCTAGGCAGGAATAGAACTTTGGAATCCTGAGTCTCGGTCCCTGCTCTAACCACAAGATCTTGCTCCCTACCATGAAAATAGAATGGATCCATTTGACTTTGAGTGATCTTTGAATTCTGGGCTTTATATGCTTGCCTTCCACCCCAGGAATCCCTCTCTCTCAGCCTCTCCTAATCACTTCACATCTCAGCTGTCACAGGCAGAGGGATCCCGTCTTGCTTCTTTTACAGCAGCTGTGCCCTCCCTGAATGGACTGGGTTCACTGGGCAAATTTAAAAGTCAAGCTTTCTGACTGACTGCCTGGGACAAACCTGAGGCCTTTCTGGCTGCCCCTCTAGCAGGCGTCCCACTTTAGACTTGCCTGTTGGTGAAGTGCCAGTAGCTGCCTACTGTTCTGACAGAGCAATGTGAACAGCAGCATGTCGGGAGTATAACTAGCTATTAGTGCAGCAGAAAAATGTTGAGTTTGTGTCACAATCCAAACTGCTCTGCAAAAAAGCCTCAGGAAAATATGAAGGCTGTTTGGTTGCAAACATCTCCGTGTCTGGCAAAGTGCCCAAGTGAATTCAGCCATGGAATGGGGGTAACAACAACAGGAAAATGGGGCACTCCAGGTTTGGAAGAAAGGGGTTTCTCTCTCTCTCACATGCAGCTAGGTGCGCATGTGTGTGTTTGTTTTTACCTACACCTGCATAAATCCTGGTGCATGCAAATGGAGTTCTTCCAGATTTTCAGCAATGTAGACGGAGAACAAAATTTGACCATGTGTACATGTGTGAGTGTTCAGAGAGAGTGCGTGCGTGAACGACACGCACACACACACACTCACTCTCTCTCACACACACACACACACATTTATATAGATACACAGAGAGAGACATAAGTGGGCTGCACAGGAGATCTGATGCCCACTTCAGACTTACCCTGACCCACACAGAGGAGGGGATGTTAGTTTAACAACCTGAAATAGATCCTCGGCTGTCATTCTTGCCTAAGATTTTCTGAGTAAGCAGAGGAGGAGGTGAAGGAGTGGGGTGTCAAAGGGAGTTACCTTTCCTCTGTACTTCAGGACACTGAAAAGCACCCACACCCCATCCCTAGCCTAACCCCAAACCCTGTTGTCTGTGAAATACTGGTGCTCTTGGAGCAATTTACAGACAAGTTAAGAAATCCTGTTAATATTCCCACAACACCAATGATGCACCCATCTAGTGCAGCTTTACCTAGCAGCTAACTATTTCTAATTAGCCTTTCTTTGTCATTTTTCTCTCCACTTTCCATACTACCCCAAGAAACTTTACTTATTTCAGGTAAATGGATTTGGCAGCAAAGATCATTCAGTGTGGACAACATCTGTTGGGATGCTTCAGAGAGGAGGGACAAGAAAGCTCCCTGGGAAGAGGCTGAGTCAGCAGTATCAGTAATGACTTGGGAATCTGAGCCATGCCCTTCCTGGTACCAAAAATAGGCAGTCACTAGTCAGTGGGGGCACAGGGAGAGCTGAAGGACACAGTAACATGGTCTCCTAACTGCATTTTACAGGGAATAACCATGACATGGGTGTTATGTAATGCAGATCGAGCCTTAAAAGTAGCGAGGAAAAAATAAAATAGCCCATGACGATAGTCTGAGGAGGAATTTTAAAATCCTCATGACACTTCACAGAAAAAGCCTGAAAATCTGCTGGATTTAAAGTCATTTGTGACGGCACAGCACCGATCTAGGGTATTATAGCTTGCCTCTCTCCTTAGTACTATGGGACATTTACGTGGTAACAAAAGCCTTTTGTCTGAGAGTTCATTTGCTCCTGCTGCTTACAGTCCTTGTCTGGTATCATAATCCTCTGTTTGTGACATCAGAACTTCGTCCAGAGCAACTAACAGGGTACTCACGGGGGGTTAGTACTAGGAAGGAAAGCAACAGGAGCACATGAGGGATTATAAACCCCAAAATCCTGTTTTCAGGCACTTGCCTTTCAGTGATAATGGATGAGGATGGGTGGCAGAGATACAGAATTTATGTAATGACAGGTTTCAGAGTAGCAGCCATGTTAGTCTGTATCTGCAAAAAGAACAGGAGTAGTTGTGGCACCTTAGAGACTAACAAACTTATTTGAGCATAAGCTTTTGTGGGCTACAGCCCACTTCATCGGAGGCGCATCTGATGAAGTGGGCTGTAGCCCACGAAAGCTTATGCTCAAATAAATTTGTTAGTCTCTAAGGTGCCACATGTACTCCTGTTCTTTTTGCAGAATTTATGTGTACAGAGCAGCAGAACTGGTTATAAATAACATGTTGCCAAAGATCTCCACACGGTGTCAGAAGCTCCATTTTTAATGTAATTTCTTTGGAGATATTTACAGCATCTAATAAGTACAGTTAAAATAAAGCTTTAGATCTAGTCTAGAAGCCCTACAAATAATTGCATCTCTCAGATGTAGACAGAGACAAGAGGACCAACTTCTGTTGGTGACGGAGACAAGCTTTCGCACACAGAGCTCTTCTTCAGGTCTGGGAAGGGAACTCCCAGATTCACACAGAAATGCAAGTTGGAACTGATTGTTTAGCATAAGTAGATAACATATATTGTAAGGGACCATTCAAAGTAGAGTGGCCTGTTAACATCTCTGCAGTCACAGCATAAAAAGAGGGACCTAGTGGGTTACAGATTGTTGTAATAAGCCATGAATGCAGTGTCTCTATACAATCCATGATTTTAGTATCTACCAGAGTAATGAATTTAAGCTCCCTGGTTTGTCTTTTGAAAGTGTTGTGCAAGTTTCCTTTGAGGATGAGGACAGATAGGTCAGATATGAAGTGACTGTTCTGTGAAAAGTGTTCACCCAAAGGTGAAACAGTGTTTTTGATCATTTTCCTGCATGAGTTCATTCAAGAACATAGTGATTCTCTGGTTTCACCCACATAATTGTTATTGGGGCATTTAGTGCACTGGATGAGGTACACTACAAGTTGCGAGAGGCATGTGTAGGATCCATGGAACTTGAAAGGTGTATTGTGGCGGGTGTTGATCATTGTAGCAACGTGGATATATATCTGTAGGTTTTGCATCTGCTGTTCTGGAAGGGTCTACTATAGCTTTGAGTTGCTGTGTCCTGATCTGTGGGGAGCTTGCTTCTGATGATGAGCTTGGAGAGGCTGGGGGGTTGTTTGAAGGCCAAATGTGGGGGTTCTGGAAAGATTTTTTTTTAAGGACTGGATCTCCATCGAGTATGGGTTGTAATTGTTTGATGATACTCTGTATGGGTTCCAGTGTGGGGTGGTAGGTGACAACTAGGGTTGTGAGGTCAGAGGGGGTTTTATTTCTGTATTGAAGCAGGTTCTCTCCATGAATCGGGGAGGAGGGCTTTGCATGATGCAATCTACTTCTCTGGTGTAGCATCCTTGTTTGGTGAAGGTGGTTTTAAGCGTGTTAAGGTGTATATCCTGGACTTTCTCCTCAAAGCATATTCTGGGGTATCTGAACGCCTGACTGTAGAGAACAGATTTCTTGGTGTGTTTGGGGTGGCAACTGGATCTATGAAGGTAGGTGAGATGATCTGGGGGTTTCTTGTACATGGTTGTCTGTAGGGTTCCGTTGCTGAAGGTGATTGTAGTGTCCAGAGAGCTTATGCTAGTGTGGGAGTGTTCCAGAGAGAGTTGAATGGAGGTGAACTGGGGGTAGTTGAAGTTGTGGTGGAAACACACACTGGATTTAGGGCTTTTTACAACACACTCTAACCCACTAACCCCCTCTTTTTAGCCTATAATTGCAAAGGTGTTAACAGGCCACTCTACTTTGCATGGTCCGTTACAATATGTGCTACCTAGTTATGCTAAACCATCTGTTCCACTTTACATTTGTGTGTGACTGTGGGAGTTCCTTTCCCAGAACTGAAGATGAGCTCTGTGTGGCTCAAAAGCTTGTCTCTCTCACCAGCAGCAGTTGGTCCATCTCTCACGTGTATGAAAGTTTATACATTCTAATTGGTAAGCTGTGTGTTTTCTCTTATTTTTTCTCTGAGTTTACATGCACCTTGGCCATTTTTGCCATCTTCCTCTTGGGAGTATTTATACTGATATTTTAGGCTGGATTCTCTGGCCTTCTGAGCCCACTTAGCACTGTGTAAGGGGCGCAAAGTGAACTTAAAATAGTCAGAGATGGACCATGGAGAATTTCTCCTGGGTAGGGAAACTGTCCAAACAGCAGAAATGTGAAAGATGCAGCATGTCCTGTTCCAGTTACTCCCTACCCTGGGCATGGTCTAAGAGGACAGAGGGGCATGCTGGGGATGTGGCATGACAGAGAAGAGCACTGCTACAGTGGATCCTCTTCTGGGGTAAGGTCCATGAAGAGTCCCTCAACCACTCTCTTGCAGCTCTAATTTACTAAGTGGCTCAGGCAGCTGCAACTGGCTCCCTGACAGTCCTCCCTTCTCACAGTTGAGAATTCAGGCTTTTATTTCTCATCGGGGCTATTTGGACAGATGTATGTTTTTTGTTGTCATCTTTTTTCCACCCTCTTATAATAGAAGAGAGTCACCGTCCGGTTGAACAAGCCCAGCACTCCTGGCCAAATTCCGCTTTGGATAATTGCTTTCTGCCTCCTTACATTTCTCCTGAAATTTCAGTGATTTTTCCCTGCCCCCCCATCCCAATCTAAAGTGTCTGCTGGTGTTTCTGTGTGCTGTTAAACCTACCATGTTCCATCCCAGACGTAGGTGCATTTCACTAGCAAGTGAAGCAATTCCTGCTGTGTCATTTCGCTTTGGGATGAAAGGCAATGAAAGGTGTTTATTATTCTTATGAGTCACCTAAGGAATTCAGTTTCTTTAAATGACGGTTGCAGAATCATAAAGCTCTTTGTGCTTTGGTCATACCTGGCACTGACAGTGAAGCTATATAAATTATTCCTGATCCTGCATGTCACACCTCCCTCCCTCCCTGAAAATCCAGTCACATCAGTGTAGGTGTGCTATTTTTGACTATGTTGTTTCCTTTGAATTGACGGGGTAAAACATAATCTGGATGCCAAGACGACTTAGAAGGATGGCCATTTTCACCCATTTCTCCAAATGCACTGATGTTCAGATCTTGTTCCCTTGAACCTTCAACAGGTTGGAAAGGGATGGGGAAGTTACCCATGTAAGAAGCCCCTCCCCGCCCCACTTGATGGGTGTTTCATGACAAAAAAACCCCCCAAAAACCTGTAACTGGACCGGAAGCAAAAGCAAGTCCATCTTGCTAGTGCCATGAGGAGCTAAACTGAAACGGTCTCCATCCCCCAGCGCTTATTAAAAGAAAGGTTTCAGAGGAACAGCCGTGTTAGTCTGTATTCGCAAAAAGAAAAGGAGTACTTGTGGCACCTTAGTGAGCTGTAGCTCACGAAAGCTCATGCTCAAATAAATTGGTTAGTCTCTAAGGTGCCACAAGTACTCCTTTTCTTATTAAAAGAAAGAAACTGTTACTAACCTGTTCCGTAACTGTTGTGCAACACATCTTGAAAACACATCCACTCCATTTCAGGTGAATGTGCCAGTGCCCTGTTGTCAGAGACTTTTCCCTCAGAGGTACCCATCGGGGTGGTGCACGCATCCTCTGCTGCCCTATGCTACTGCATGGTGGTATAAAAGGCGGAGAAGCCCCTGACCCCCTTCAGTTCCTTCTTACCAGAGACACATTGATATCGAGGGGAAGGACAGTGGGTTGTCGAATGCACATCTCAAAGTACAAACAGTTACAGAACAGGCTGGTAACCATTTCCTCTTTTTCAAGTGATTGCACATGCCCATTCCACTTCAGGTGACTCATAAGCAGTCCCATCTGGGGGTGGGATCAGAGTCTACCTGAATAAGGAGTGGAGAACCACACATCTGAATCTGGCCTCATCTCTAGATTGCTGAGAGATGGCATACTGTGAGGCACAGTTATGCACTGCAGACCACTTTACCGCTTTACAAATGTGTAGGACAAGCACTTCAGCTAGGAAGGCTGCAGAAGCTGCATGTGATCTCATTGAATGTGCTAGTACTCTGCTGGATGGAACTACATTGGCCAAGTCATAACTCAAGCATATACAGGAGGATATCCAAGATGAGATCCTTTGAAAAGAGACTGGGAGACCTTTCATCCTGTGTGCAAGTAGCACAAACAGTTATGAGGACCATCTAAACTGTATGAGCCTGTCCAAGTAGAATGCAAACACTCTCCTGACATCCACAGTATAGAGTATCTCCTCATCTTTAGAAGTATGAGTCTTCGGGAGGAAAGAATGTAGGTATATTGCCTGAGTGATATGAAAGTGAGAAACCACCTTTGTAAGAAACTCTGGATATGGATGCAGATAAACCTGGTCTTTGTAGAAGACTACATATGGAGGAACAGATATTAATCACCTGGCAGCGGTGATTGCCACCAAAAAGGCTTCCTTCAGGGAGAGATGTAACAAAGAACAGGTAGCTAGAGATTCAAAGGAAGAACCCATTAGTTTTGAGAACACCAAGTTCAAGTCCAAAGGGGAAACAGGATCCTCTGAGGGTACAACTTTTCAAGACCCTTCATAAACCTTATTGACACAATGTTGGAAAAAAAACAGAACAATCATCAACTTTGAGAGCGGAAAGCCAAAATAGCTGCTAGATGAATCTTGATGGAACTAGTGGCCAGACCTTGTTGTTTTAAGAAAAAGAGATAGTCCAGAGTATGATGTAGTGGAGACTGGACCAGAGAAACCCTCTTCTGCTGGAACCAGAGGGAGAATCTCTTCCAGTTAGCCAGGTAATTATTCCTAGTGGATGGTTTTCTACTAGTTAAATAGTACACCTGAAACTCCCTTTGAACAAACCTCTTCCTGGGAGATTAGACATGGAGCATCCAGGAGGGCCTGAAGGTTGGGGTGGAGGAGGCGATCGTGATCCTGAGAGATCTGGTGGGAAAGTCAGTGGAGCTTTGACCTAGAGGGAGAACAGAATTGATGCATGACCTGAGCATAGTCTTATCTGATTTTCAACAATACTCTTGGTATGAGTGGGACTTAAGGAAACTAGTACATGAGCATTTGTCCAGGGCAACAGGAAAGCATCCGTGAGGGACACCAGGCTGTGATCTTGTTGAGAACAAAACAAGTCCTGATGACCTTCATTGCAAAGAGGTCTACCAGGGAGTCCCCCTCAGCCGGAAAATCAACTGGGTAGATGGAAAGACCACTTGTTGTGACTGGTAAATAATCTGCTGGTCTGCCAGATTTCTCTTCACACCCAGAAGGTGAGATGCTTTGAGACTGACTGAATTGGCAATGCACAAGTCCCACAGTCTGATTGCCTTTTGGCACAGCAGCGTCGACTGGGCCCTTGTTTGCTGGTTCATATAGAACACAGCTGTTATATTGTCTCTAAATACACGCGGGCTTCCTCCTTTGATATGGGGAAAGAAGACTTGACAATGGCCCACAGTTCTCTGGCATTTATATGCAGAATTAAATCCTGTGTAAACCACAAAGCTTGTGTCTGCAGGGAACCCAGATGAGCCCCCCCCCCCCAACCTAGGGTAGAAGCCTTTAATTAGGGTTAAAGCTGGCTGAGGAGGAGCAAATGGCACCCCCCCACACACACATCTGAATGGTTTGTCCACCAGTCTAGAGAGGCCAGGATTTGAGTGGGCACTTGCACCATGTCTAGAGGGTGACGAATGGGTGAGCAAATTGAAGCCACCCACCCCAGCAGTTTCCTGAGATGGAATCTGACATGCTGGACTACATGAGGGCACATGCCCCAGAAACCTGAGGCAATTTCACACTGTCATGGTGGGAGAAGCTTTCTAGTCTAAAAACAATGGCCAGCATCATCTGGAATCTTAACTGGAGGGGAAGGCCTTGGCTTCTGTAGAGTCCAAGACAGTGCCAATGAACTCTATTTTTTGTACAAGAGACAGGACTGACTTTTCTGCACTGATGAGCAAGCCCAGCATGTTAAAAGTGGATTGGATGACAGTCACGGTGAACAGCCCCCCGAGTCTTGGACCAGCCTGTCACCAACCAGTTGTCCGGATAGGGAAACACTTGAATTCCTGATTCTCTGAGGAACACTGCCATACACTCTGTGAACACATGTGGGGCTGTGGACAAGCCAAATGGTAGGACTTCAAATTGGTAGTGGCATTAGTTGACCACAAATCTTAGGAATTTTCTGTGTCTCTGTTGTATTGGCACATGGAAATATGCTACTTTTAAGTAGAGGGCAACATACCAGTCACCAGGATCCAGGGAGGAGATAATGGAAGCCAGCATGACCATGCAAAACTTTATTTTTTTCAGATGTTCGTCGTTGAGCTGTCACAGATCCAGTATGGGTCTGAGGCCTCCTTTTCCTTTTGGGATCAGGAATTAGCAGGAATAAAACGGCTTCCCTTTGAGTAAGTGCAGAACTTCCTCTATAGCTCCCAACGGGAGGAGAGATTGCAGCTCCCAGAGGAGAGCTTCCTTGTCAGAGTGGTACTTGAAAAGGTATAAGGAGGGGGGTTGGCAAACGGGGATAGAAATGAACTGGCGAGTCTGTGGTGATTCGAGAGCAAGCACGTAAGTAGTGGGATAGCTGGTTGATAAACAGAGGGGTAGGCAAGGCTGGTGAAAGCCTTGAAAAAGCTGTGTGAAAAACTGTGAAAGCTGGTGTGCTATCCTCGACAAACATTAAAAAGTTTGCTTAGAACTCCTGTCAGGAGGAACTAGGAGCAGCTACAGAAGAAGAATGGGGAGGTCTTCTTCTATAACCTCTGCTGTTTTTTCTCCCTAGGTCCTGGTGGCAAAGCATAAATGCAGGATAGCGGTGTGGCTGCTGAGGACAAACTCCTTTTTCTTTGGGACAGGTGTATAAATGCCCAGAGATTTGAGCAATGCCCTGGAGTACTTCAGATTATGCACCCTGTCTGTCGGGTCAGAAAAGCATGATGATGCCTCAGAAGACAGGTCTGGTATGGTCTACTGGATCTTTTGAGGGAGACCTGATGACTGGAGGTGTGAACATCCATGTATCCAACTCTGCCTGAAATGAGGGTCTAGCCGCTAATTTTACTCTCCTCTGCTAAACCAAGAAATTCTTGTCTTGCATTCTCTGGTAATCAGTCTCTACATTTTAATGTACTGAGCAGAGTTTAAAGTCATAGTGCCCCAGCAATGCCTACTGATTAGCAGTCCTGCAAGCCATCGAACAGAACTTCTAGCCAAACAGGTCGAGTTTTCTAGCATCCTTCAATTTTGAGGTAGACTCTTGTTGCCTCTGGTGCTCTCTCTCATTGGTGACTGAGACCACCAGAGACCCCAGAAGGGGCTGGGTGTACAGGTGTTCGAGCCCTTGGGAGAGTACATAATATTTGTGATCTGCTCACTTTGATGGTGGGGGTGAGGGGAGGGAAGGGAAGATGAAGTCTGCCACAGAACTTTGGTGGGCTCCAGGATAGCTTCATTCATTGGAAGCGCCATTTGAGAATATCCTGCTGTGGCTAAAACGTCAACCAGGCTGTAGGATGACTCATGAACTTCTTCCACCTGGATACCGAAAAATCTTTTTAAAAGGTCCTGATGAGCTCTATAATCATCAGGTGGGAGTGAGGAACCCTCCGAAACTACTGCCGTGTCAGGCAATGAAGATGACGAAGCCAAAGTTGACGGAGATGGAACCTCTTTTGTGTCCACCCAAGGGGAGATTCATCTGAGCAACATCCTACTGCTCAGTAACAAGCCCAGTACAGGGCATCATCTGCTGGTGTACTTAGCAGGATGGTTTTTCAGGCCTACTTAATGCAGCAGAGGGTTGGGTGTGGAGAGGACCTGGATTTAGACTAGAATCCTGGCCAGGGTGGTCCCTGCTGGGTAAGTCCTCAGAGAGGAACAGCAAGGCAGGTGACATAGCTGCGAGATGTATGAACCAACATCCAGGTCCTAAGATGATCAGCTTCTTCTGACCAATGGGTGGGCTGATCCTGTCAGCGCCAGTGATTGGTGTCTGGAGCTCTGGGACAACAATACCAGACACCAATCACCAGACTGGCTTCCCACTCGGATTGCTGTATTGTAGTGGCTGGCAGAGTTTGACCTGCAGCCATCAGTATCAGATGAGAGTACTCCTATACCATTGGTGACACTAGTACTGAGAGGCTCAACAAGTCCTTCGCTGCAGCTTAAGCCTCCAGAGTTGACAGGACCGGGCTAGCCTCTGGCTGGTGGGTCAATGCAGACTGCACTGATGAGCTCGATGGTGCCTATGCTGGCGCCGTAGTCGACAGTCCCTTCTGAGCAGATGACTGCCTTGTGGAGTGCCTCAGCTTTGAATGCCCTCTTTCATTGTCCACGTGCCTGCCAGGCTTCACTGACCTCGGAAGCCAATTTGCAATGTTTCTTCTTCAGCTCTAGGGAAGGCAACTGGTGCTGGCATTCAGCCAACATAGGCAGCACGCTGATCACTGAAGCTGAAGCGCTTGGCAGCTGTTGTGAGCGGGAAGGCTCTGATGGTAGGCACAGAGCTGTCTCCATCAGGAGCAATTTAAGTCTGGCTGCCTTGTCTTTCTTCATTCTAGGGTTAAAGTCCCTGCAAACCTGATACTGATCCTTGATATACAACTCCCTGAGACACTTCAGGCAACCGGAGATGGGGTCACTCACTGACATCGGTTTCTTGCAGGAGTGGCAGGGCTTGAATCCCAGTGACTAAGGCATGCACCAGTAACGGTATCCAGAACAGGAACCATAGCATCAAAAAAACCACTTGAAAGAACATTTATAACTATCACTAACACACCATCAACTACTAAGCTAGTACCAATAGGTATGAACTCTATACAAATAGAAGGAAAAAACTTGCAATGGCAAGATAAGATGCTCCACCCACAGTCATGGGTGGTAAGAAGGAACTTTTAGGAGGTTCAGGGGTGGCTCCGCCCTTCATATCAGCACGGGACAGCAGAGGGGTACCACTCTGATGCGTACCACTGAGGGGGAAAAGTCTGACAAGAGTGCACCGGGCGCACATGTACCTGAAGTGGAATGGACATGTGCACTCACTCGAACAAGAACTATGTAATAAGATCATCATCTTACTCATCAATCAAGAAATCTGCCCCCGCTTCTCTTTGCATCTTACTTTACTAACAAAGGCCTATGTTTTGGACTCTGTTTAGAGCATGCAGGGCCAATACCATGCTGGGAGAATCAGCAAGGCTGGATTCTGCCTCAGGCATCAGCTACATTAGGCCGTTTAATTCCAAACCAAGGCTCACTCCTACTGAGGATTAAGGAGGAGGCTGAAAGAACCAAGCTTAGGTTTCGAATCATATGTGAACTAAGAAAAAAAACAAAACATCTTTTTGACGTATAAATTAAGTCAATTTGGGGCTCGATCGTCCACCACTTCGTACTATGTCACTCCTGTGCAAAGAGGGTGTAAAACACTTTCAAATAACAACGATGGCATTTTATACCCACTTTGCACACGTGTAAACAATTACACAAGGCAGACACAATCGGGTCCTGTGCCTGGACTCACACACAGCATAAATCAGGAAATCCCACACAGCTATGTTAGCCAAGCAGGCTGAAACCAAGCCCTAAAAACAGAGCCAGATATTCAAAAAAGTGCTCAGTACCCACAACTGGCAGAGGATTTTTGTAATGAGTTCAGATTCCATTTGAGCACCTAACTAAAGAGCCAGGAAGTGCTCAGCGCCCAGCAGCTCCTGTTCTCAAGGACTCAATCACCCTCATGCTGAGCAAACCTGGCCATGTATTTAGGCACCTTAATGGGAGCTGAGCTCTCTAAACACCTGACCCCCATTGTGGGTGCTGAGTCTTACAGAAAATTCTGTTCTCCGCATGCGCTTGGCTGTGAAATTTAAAGGAGTAGGACAAGCTAAGCTGAATATCCCCGTTAACACAACTCACCCAAAGAAAACACATTCCACTCACAGTGACAAGAGAGATTTAGCAGTAATGCTGCCCCATGGAGAATGCCTTTATACCCACTTTATAGGTTTTATGCACAGACCCTAACACATACAGCCCTGCTCCTCCCGCACTCAGCATCCCGAGAAGGTTTCGAGGAGATCACGCCCTGGGTGAGTGTGAATGGAAATGGCTGCACAACAAAAACTGAGCTGCATAAAAGGGAATATGTCAGGTGGCCGAGGGGGGGTGGGGGGTGGAGGGAGGGATGTTGGAAGTGAACCACATTAAACAGACACAGAAGTTCAGAGCAAAATAAGGAGGGGGACGAAGAGAAAAGACTGAAAGTGCTGAGTGTGAACAACAAAAGTATAGTTAATTGGCTTCCTTCCACCCCACCCCAAATCAAAGCAGCCCAGAAACAGTGCCAGCAGATCTCATGACATTTTAGTGCTCATGAGTGTTCTGAGGTATCCAAACTCACAGAGAAAAGGTTGGTTTCCTGAAACTGAAAAACTACTTCATGCAGTCGAGATACCATTTCCTGCTAAGCTTCAGCATGCCCAGTGTTCTGTATCTGAAAGGCAAATATCCCTATGGCAGGGTTTCACAAGGGAAGACTTAAGGCCTCTCACTAATCCTGGGCCTAATATGGAGTGAGTTTTCATCACTGCTCAGAGCCCTTTAACTCCTGGGCATTGAAGGTCACCCTCTGCATAATCTGATGCACTTTGGGATCTCTTCTGCCACAGAAATATGCTCAGAGCTCTCATCCACTTCAACAGCAGTCACGCACCCACCTGAACAGGTGAATGGAACCTGTAGCCTATATAGGCACAAGGAGCTATTGGCAGAATAACTAGAGGGCGACAGAGACTGAGGCCTAAGAAACCACAAGGTATCTGATGTGGGAATGTCAGCAGGAGCTTGCAAACCTCCCAGCTGCATTTCAGTGGAGGCCACAGAGCAGCTTTGCTCTGAAGCTACCTACACTTCCGTGTATTCCTGAGGTCCCACTCTGCTCCACACATTTCCACATGTCCTCTTCCCTTCTCCACTCTTCATGCAAACACACTTCGGAGATCAGCTGCACAGAGTGCTGAAGGCTGGGGGTGGCATCTAACACCCTCTAATCTCAACCTCTAAAAGACCATGCACTCCAACTGTACAGAGTGCCTGGTCCATCCCCAACTGGGGAGTGGAAGCCAAAGACCCCCAACTATTCTGGTCTCTAACTAGGAGGGTGTGAAAGGCGCTTTCTGTTCCTCTTCCCTCCACCCCACAATCAAAACCTGGGTTAAGTTAGCAGACAAGGCGTAGTTTTTTTGAAGTGATTGAACTGCTATAGACTGTGGCTTCAGGGTTCGCCACTACAGAGCTTTGATGTACATTCTCCATGGTTTTTTTTTTAATTTTGAGACCTCTTCTCTTCTCTGAGTGAGACAGGGGATCCTGTGCATTCCTTTAGGGGTCTTCCACTTTTTCCTATCCTTTACTCATTCATTTATTGATGTACCATAATACAGTTACTCTGGCTCTTCCAAAAGGGAATTTGACAGCACTCCCTACTTCAGAGCCGAGCACTGTTACATCCTCACTGACCTGAGAAGTCACTGTCACTCCCTGCTGCCGCTTGTGGGGCTGATGTCCTCCCTTCTCCAGCAGTTTCAGATTTGCCTGCTCAGGGAGCTGAAGATCATAACTAGGGCCCTACCAAACTCACAGTCCATTTTGGTCAATTTCATGGTCAAAAATAATAAATTTCATTATTTCAGCTATTTAAATCTGAAATTTCAGAGTGTTGTAATTGTAGGGATCCTGACCCAGAAAGGAGTTGGGGTGGTGGTGTGTGTGTCACAAGGTTATTGTAGGGGGGTTGCAGTACTGCTACCCTGCTAACCTTACTTCTGGGCTGCTGCTGGCAGCAGAGCTGTCTTCAGAGCTGGGCAGCCAGAGAGCGGCAGCTGCTGGCCTGGATCCCAGCTCTGAAGGCAGACCTGCCACCAGCAGCAGCGCAGAAGTAAGGGTGGCATAGTATGGTATTGCCACGCTTACTTCTGTACTGCTGCTGGTGAGGTGCTGCCTTCAGAGCTGGGCACCTGGCCAACAGCTGTTGTTCTCCGGCCATCCAGCTCTGAAGGCAGCATAGAAGGGTGGCAATATTGCAACCCCCAGTTTGAGGAATGCTGGTCTCGCCCATGAAATCTGTATTGTATAAGGTAAAAGCATACAAAAGACCAGATTCCACGGTCCATGACATTTTTTCATGGCTGTGAATTTGGTAGGGCCCTAATCATAACTCAAAGCTTTTATGAGCAAAGAAAAATCTGTCTTTTTCCACCAGGCTCTTGAAAGCTCACCAAAGCTCAATGCACTCAAAGTCTTGCCTTAGTTCCGTATTCTCCAATACAATCACCTCTGTAAGCATTGCAAAAAATTTGAACCCTTTGTGACTTTTGTACAACAGTCATTCAAGACAAGGAACTTTCAGCACTGGAGAGCAGCTCTGGTCACAGTGGGATCAAATGTGCTGCTATAGTTTAATAACCAGGATTTTCTCTTTTGCCACGGGGAAGCAGTGTGTGTGTGTATGCGCGCTCATGTGTGTGTGTACCTTCAACCACACCCTCTCTTCCAGTTCCTTATAAGCATCCTTAAAAGATGATCCTTGCCCACACCTGTTATCTTCCAACCCATCTCCTGTTATCCCTTCACCTCTGAGCTCCTTGAATGGGCTACAAATACAGGCAGATGTCTCTTTTTGAACTACTTCCTGGATCCCATTCAAACCTGGTTTCCTCCCTCCCAACCCCACTGACATCATTTTCAACAAAGGACTCTAATGACCTCCTTTGGGCCAACTCTTGGTACCCCAACTCATCTTTAACCTCCTTTAACATTCTGTAGCTTTCAACCCCATTGATTGCTCTCTCCTACTTAATAAACAGTAAGTGATAATATCAGATGTCAATGAGAGTTTCATGCATGGATAAACAGTAGGAAATGGTCCTAAATACTTTATGATACTTATTGATGAACCATCCAATTCAAGGTTTCTAACAATCAAGTAAAAATGATCAGACTCGATCTGAGATCCATAGTACTAATTGCTGCCAATATCTGCATGTTTGTTTAATTAATGTTTACAAAGTGCCATATACCACTAAGTGATTTTAATTGTTGCTAACAGAGAGTTTTCTAAATTGAAAGTCAAAAGACTTTTTTCCAAACTCGTTAAAATTAGAAATGTTTCTCTCTCTCTCTGTTTTTCAAAGTCTGCATCATCAAAATGGCCTTCACCATCTCTTCTCCTCCCTAAGTGGGGCTGAAATTACGAATCCAAGTTGGCCCTTCTGTCCTGTAAAATACTAATGGCCATCTGTATTTTACCAACCAGCTGTTAAGTGGTAGCTTTTCATCCTGAACAATCATTAACTATTTCAGGAAATCAACCCGCAAAATTATGGATACTCACAGTCTGCGATGCAGTCAAACCTCTTGAGCTACTGAAAACACCCTCCTTGTTACCCTGAGTTCCTCCCCAAGCCCACCCTCACTCCCAGAGGGACTGAGAGTTAGCCCCTTTCCTGTTGTCTCAGAGGTGTGACAGCATCTAAATGGAAGGCACTAGAGGTTACACAAAAGGCATCTTTCAGTCCAAAATGGTAACGGGAACAAGAACCTTCTCTACCTTGCAGGTCAGCTTTGGTCAACTCAACTTTGTTAGCAAAAAAACAGAAAAAGCAAAAACAATAAACCAGAGATTAGTAAAAAGGCAGATAAACCAGAACATCACTGAAAATAAACAAACAAAAGCAATTGGCGTAACCAACACAGCCTACAGGCATGGTTAACACACACAAGAGGGGCACTGCAAACAACACAGACACGGGGAGAGTAGGTGGAAGACAGGTAGCCACTGCTGCCGTAATCCATCACACTAGAATGCTGCCTGGTTTTGTATCAGACAACAAAGCACTGATGATAGGGGAAAACATATTTCACTCTCACACACACATACACACAAAAACCAGAACAGAACAGCAGCATCCTATGATGTACTACCAGTTACACAAAGTACTCCCAACCCCCTGTGGTGTTTACTGATCATTTCAGCGGTCACCTTATCCCCCCCACTAAGAAATACTTAGAATCCATTAGAATAAAAAAATAATCTATTTGACGTTTAACATGTGAGCTAGGACGAGATTTATTGCCTTGCAACATCCGGATTCAGGCTCGAAAAGCAAAGCTGCTCCCCCTCCTCAGAGTGCAGCTCCCCATTGTCTTTTTGTCTAAAGTGAATGTAGGATAGGTGAACGATGCAGGATTGACAGTCCTGGTGACAGACATACTCTTCACCCCCTCAACAGGGCCTGGAACTGGGTGTGAAGTGACAGTGGAAGCTTCCTTCACATGCTACCTCCTTCCCCGGGGCCTCACCCGGCTCTGGAAGAAACCCACACACACTTGAGAAAAGAGGGCAGTTCAGTCTCTGTGGCCCATTTACTTCTTGGCAGTTGCAGCAGTATACATGACACAGAGAAAACCGTGGTGTTACCAAGACAGAACTAGGACCAAGCTGCACGCAGATAAAGGAGCACAAAGAAAACCCACCAAACGTTGAACTGGTGGATAAAGATGAGTTCTCCCCAGCTACAGGGAGCACCCCTGTTACGGAGAAGCCACACTGATTTTTGATGTTTCCAGCTTTGATTTTTAGTTTTCGCTTTCAGCACGGAAACGGGGGTGGGGATGGGGACAGGGAGCAGCTCCGGAATCCCAAATTACACATTTCTATTAGCCATCCCTGTGGCAAGACTATTTGACATAACACCGGCCTTTCTCATGGGTGGATAAGAAGTATTCACTCACCTTTCTGGCTTATTGTTCTGAATAAGAGCTACTAAAGGCTAGTACTGAAACTTGGCTAGTGTTATTTTTTCCCCTTCTCCTTTTACATTTACTGCTCTATAAATCGGAATTGGCAATAGAAGCAAATGTGCAGTTTCCTGTGGTTCCAATAAAGTTTAACATCTTGAACCTTTGCTATCATTTTACAAGCCACAGTCCATGAAAAGACTCGAGATGGCAATTACCTCCCCTTTCTAGCCACTCTCATTTTTCCCCCGTCAGAGCAGCTCCATTACACAGACCCATAACATTTCCAAAAGTCTCTCAAATGAAGAGGGACAGCTTAACTCATTTCTCCAGGTCTTTTCCCTTGCCACTTAGTACAATAAACAGTCTTTTGTGTAGAACAAATGGGGACTCTCCTGCTGCCCAGCTCTTAATCTTCCTCCCACCTGGTCCAGCAGTGACGTTCTCAGGGAGGATTTGTGAAATTACTTTTCTCCGTGCCAACAGAATACAATGTTATATAGTGCAGAGGTGTTGCCAAGCTGCATTACATTACTGTTGCATCAACTAGACCCCCAACCCAACATGGCCAATCCCTGATGCTTTACAGAAAGGTGAAAAATGACCATACTTCACCTCATCAGGTATGAGATATTGAGGAGTGAAATCCTTTTTGACACCATCCAGTGATCAGTTTACAAGCATGAGATTTGATTAACTTCCCTCTTCCCCTGCTCACATGCTTCTCCATACGCCAGATGTACTGGTCATTCAATTATCCAGCCCCACTGTTTGATTCAAGTACTTCATGCAGCAGTGAATTCCAAAGGTTAACTATACATTGTGGTATGTAGCATAAAATTATGATTTGACTGTGGGATTTGGCAGAGATTAAGCTGGGCTAAGAGAGAAGGAAGTCCATCACAAGAGCAAAATATCCTGAGCAGCAGTATAGGAAACACTCAGTCTCTAGCCAAACAATAATTGCTTGCTCTTTTCTGTGATGTTTAGCAAAAGGAGCAAAGTGTGTGGTGGGGGAAACGGAGAAGCAGAAAAACACATGGCAAATGAACGAAGGCAATGAAAATGACCTCAGGACACATCAAACATACCAGTTACTCATTAGGCTTAACGGCAAGGGTCACGCTCAGGGTGCTTTCCCAAATCAGAGCTTTGCTTATATTAGGGTCATTGTGGAAATCAGTGCACTGCAGCTTGACTCTTATACACTGTGGGACAAATTCAGCCCTTGATTTCAATGATGTTACTCCATGGATAAAGTGCTCAGCAAGAGGTTTCGGACCCATGTCAGCTCAAAAGGCAGCAAAGGGGAGAAAGTGCCCCCTTGCTCCAAGCCTCAGTCTGCATTGAGGCTTTACTGGGTTATTCTGAAGGAGGGTTATCCTCATAGATCCCATACTTTTCTTCATTTTCACTCCATTCCCAATTTTACTTCTCCCATATAGACTCCACAGTACAGAGACCCTTCCTCTGGAGCCTTATACCACTCCAAGTGTTTGCCTGATGCAGCTTGAGTAAAACAGGCCATTCCTATCTCTCAAAAAGGATACCATGCTCCCAGCCCACTGTCGGTGGTTGAGGAGCTATAACCATGGAGATTCCTAGGTGGTGACGTGCGGAATGTTTATTTTCTCCCCAAATTCCAACACTCTGCTCATCTCTAGTGCTTGCCGCTCAATGACCTCAAAGAGTTTAAAAAGACAGAACTGCACTTCATACTTGTCTATTCACAAGGAGCGTATACCCACCCCAGTGCTGATGGGGACAATGAGGCCCACAGCAGACAGGGGGATTGTTCAAGTTCACACTGTGAACTTGGTAGAATCATAGAAATGAAGGGCTGGCTGGAAGGGACCTCAAGAGATGGTCTAGTCCATCCCTTCATGCTGAAGCAAGTATACCTAGACCACCCCAGCAGGTTTTTGTCCAACCTGTTCTTGAAGACCTCTAGTGATGGATTCCACAAGCACCAGGGGGAATCTATTCCAGTAATTAACTATTCTTAGAGTTAAACAGTTTTTTCCTCATAGCTAACCTAAATCTTGCTACAGACAAAGCCAATTACTTCTTGTTCTGCATTCAGTGCCATGGAGAACAATTCACCATCCTCTTTATAACATCCCTAAACATATTTGAAAAACATATCAAGTCCCCCGCCCCCCCCCCTCAATCGTTTCTCAACATTAAACTTATCCAGTTTTTTAACCTTTCCCCATAGATCAGGTTTTCTAAACCTTTTGTCATTTTTATCGCTCTCTTTTGGACTCTCCCCAGTTTGGCCACATCTTTCTTAAGAGTGGGGCACCAAACACTGGGCACAGTACTCCATCTGAGGCCTCACCAGTGGTGACTAGAGCAGACGAGTTACTTTCCCTATCTTACATACAACACCCCTGTAAATACACCCCAATATGTTAGCCTTTTTTGCAACTGCATCATGTGGCTGGTATGTTCAATTTGTGACCCACTATAAGCCCCGTATTTTTTCTGCAGTACTGCTGCCTAACCTGTTATTCCCCATTTTGTATTTGAGTCTTCCTTCCTAAGTGTAGTAGTTTGCACTTGTCTTGTAGGCACTTATAGAGCTGAGCCCCCAAGCCCTTGTAATGAGCAATAGAGCAGTCCGGTTTGCCTTCCCCTTGTTTTTCTAAATCTGATGAACCCATACAAAAGCTTTTGTGGCTCACAGTGCTAATTTGCTGGCCCAACAACTCCAATTTGTGCCAAGATCATTTCTACTATAGCTGATGTCCTAGTCAATATTTTGTGACTTTGCGGTCTATGTTGTAGGTCCTCGAGCAAACATTAAAGATAAAGATGAGACTTGCCTAGATCACTAGGGCTACAGCCATTCCTTATCAAGTGACACACAGTATGATGTTACTCTCACACAGTTTGTGTGTTAAACATCAGCCAGAGACAGATTCCTCACAACAGAGCGCAGCAAAGCTATTAGCTTGGCTAAATACCTTCCAGGAAAACAGGAGCTGCCAGCCTAGCACTGACCAGAGCTTTACGAGATCAGAGAACAGCTGTCAATCGATCTTGTGTAAACAACAACAGACTAGACTCAGTCTTCAGCAAAAGGGCACAGAAAACAGAAGCTTTAGCTTCACAGGCCTATTTGCAGTTTCAATTATGCCTTGGTTCTTGTTTCACAGAGAAGCATCCATCCTGAGGTTGAAATGTACCTATGCTTGGCCACGTGTGAAGCTCTCTTGGGGCATTTCACAAGAGCAGAGTTTGCCAACAAAAAGGGGATTGAACCATGGACCTCTAGAGACGAGATCATTAATCACTACAGCTTGAGCTAAAGAGCGAGGCTCTGCAGAAACAGACCCATATCTTTTGTGAGTTGGGCACTGAGAGGGACATGTAACACAAAGTGACCAGCGGGTTACATTTGCTCTGCTACCCTGGTCAAATTCCAGCTTGTGTAATTTCTTTCTGTCTACCAAACTCCTCCCTGTAATGTCAATTAGATACATAGTTCTTCTTACTTTCAGGTCTGTGGCATAGCATTTCTATACACTATTCAAGACCTGCCACTTTCTATCCCAGAGGTGGCTGCATATCAGAATGCTTTAGGATCCCTCAGGTGCTAGAGAAATAATCCATTATCCTCCTATAAATAGCATTTATCTCGAACTACCCTAAAGCACCTTACAATACCCCTTGTGAGGTAGATAAGGGACTTATTCTCCACTGAAATGCAGACACCTGTGGGATAGAACATGGTACCTGTTTATCATTGCATAATAATGTTACGCAATGATTTAGCACAGGATGTTAAGGAGAATCATGTATCCAAAGAAGTGACTTTCTGAAGGTCACACAGGGAATCAGTGGCAGAGCCAGTATAATAAACCACACTCCTTCCCTGTCACATTCCCCATGGGAATAAAATTCCTATTTAGTGGTGATATGGGACAGGCCCCTTAACAATCAATATAGGTGGTAAATATAAAGGCTGATCCCATATAGAGAGTGAACCCACAGCTTCAGGGAAGATGCTGGCCACCTATAATTTCAGGGGTGGTGAAGATGTGAAATAAGAAGGGTGGGGAGAGGTTACACCACTGGAAACACAACTGGGCAGAAACCCTGCTCACTCTGGGCTCCGAAGATCAGAGTCTAGAGTCAGACTGGATTCTCCTATGTGCCCAGCATCAACATAAATCTGCTCCCAATGAAATCAATGATCAAACTCTTGAAGAGCTCAGTGGAAGCAGTTAAGTCAATGCTGAGCACTTTTGAAAATCCACCCAAAGAGTTTGCACTCTGTCTCCTCACTGTTTTGGGATAGATCCTTCTCGAATGGAATTGATCAGAGGGACACATCACTTACCCACCCTCACTCCCCAAAATCAAAAACACTGCACAAGAGATTAGCTCAAAGATGTGTTTATTCCAAATGATTTTATATGCTCAAAATGGTGGCATGGAGCCCAACAGCTGTCCGGGCCCTCAGCCTTTCAGGGTGGGGTGACACTGCACCCGGAGCCACTATATAAACAGATTGTTCAATCAGCACCAGACATACACTGCAGAAAGTGTAGCACTGAGAGGAAGGGCAGGTGAGATATGACCACTATTCAGGGAGGCCACAAGAAGAGTTGGCGCATACTCTCACATCTTGACTACAGCACATCACTGTCCTGGAGGCTGCTGGGACATCTGTCCTAAGGCAGGAGAACCAGCCTTGTGTTTCCTCACTCCTTTGGGACTGTTGTTGTTTCTATCCCAGGGCATGCTGGCAGGGTGTTCAACAACTGCCCATGAGGATGAGGTAAGCGTTACCTCAAAAGATCACGTTCCTGCAATGACAGGATGAAGGCACTGGTGGCTCTTCTCACTTCCTTCTTCTGAGATTTGATTTTCCTTTGATGCAGCTCAGAGAAGGATGCCTGCTAGTGCCACTAAGGGTGACTCGATCCCCGCATTCAGGCAACACCTGCATTGGAACACTGGTAGGAACAGTGCTAGGGCTTATCTTATAGGAATGGCTGGCGAGCTGAAAATAGATGCTGTAGCAGAAAGGAGGGGTGGGGAGATGTACTGGGAGCTACAGCCCTGGCAGGACACAGCTGCCCTGGGCACCAGTAGTAGGAAAGGTGACCACTCATTTGGATCCAAGCTCTATTGGCCAGTGTAATGGCTCTTTTCCTGGGGGAGGGTAAACAGTTCATGTCACTTGAGTGACTCCTATTTGCTGAGCCAGGAGCAGAGATCGCTGGCTCTGAAGAGAGCTTTAGCCAGCCACCCTCAGTCAGGAGGATGGGCTGGCCTAAAGCAGGGGCCTAGGAGAGCTACTAGCCATCCCACACACACAAAACTGCACAAGCTATATATTTTAAAAATACACTTAACAGAAACTCCCAATTTGGAAGAAAGGTTTTCTGGGCAATGAGATGACAGCTGGGAAGAATCCAAAGGGAGCATTTTTATGAAGGGAAAGGGAATTTTCCAGAGCCCTGAAAGCAATACTGTATGAGAGCGAGAGAGACAGTATTCCCACTTTTGGTGCCCTGGCTACCGGCCTAATAGGCACAGCTACAAGTGCTTAGGGACCACTGTGACTTCCAGGGGAAATGGCCAGATTAATAGGCCCCATTAAAAGCATGCTGGGGAGGAAGGAAGACCAGGCTACGCGACTGTGTATCACACTCCCTTGCTATGAAAATAAGGTTTATATCAAGGGCCTTCTTCTCTCATCCCAGTACACAAATAACTCCCACCAGTTATTGAAGAATTTACTTTTACCCAGCAACAGAAGGACTGGGATCAAACACTCCCTGCAAACCAGAACACCCAACTGATGAGCTGTAGGGAAGGGTTTGGTTTCAAGTGGAGCTGCTGCTTTAAGGCTTCCCAGTTCTTAAAGGCTTGGAGGAGATGGCACTCCACCGGAATTTCCAAAACTGCCTAGCAACAACCCTGGTGGGAAGGAAGGGCATTTCAAGGGGATGGAGGGACCCAAATGGCCAATTGTTAGCTTGGTGGGGAATGTAATATACCAGCTGGCGTGCATGCATGTGCATAGAAGGATCTTATTCTACATGTGGGCCACCTAGCAGTTAGGGTCCACAAGCATTAGGGTCCTCGATAGGATTGCACATCTTTTGTGTCAGTGTGTGAGATTAGTTTTCCCCAGTAGTGAATGCCGGCCTACAAAAAGACATATGCCATAGCACTACTGACAAGCCAACAAAAATTATCATGTAACTCAAGTGGTACAGGTCTAAGCTTTGGGAGTAGTAGTTGTAATTGTTCACATACCACATCCATGTGCTTGAGCTAGTGGTCTTAAAGTCAGTCTTTTTATTTTTGGCTGCTGGAAGTCTGGCCTGGATAAGAAGTCATTCATTTAAGGTGCTAGAAATCACTTTAATGAAAGCACCTTCAGCCATTCTCCAACTCTTCCACTGTGAGGCCCACTTCATAAAAGGAATGCTCTCTTTGACCTGTCCTCACCTCCGCAAGCCCTCATCCCCTTTTCCCTGCCACTACTTGGTCTTCAAAATGTTTAGTTTTGTGAAGTCCCAAAAAGGGCCCTGTGGACAACTGGTGGCCTGCAGAGCACAGCTGAGAACCTCGACTCCAGAGCGAGGCTAGACACTTTAAATATTCTTAGTGTCAATAAGTGGCTCTGTAGGAAAAGCACATGAGGAGCTTGCTACCAACACCGAGCCCAACATCTTTCCATTGCTGGAGACACAATATCCTAGGGTAATATAACTACATGAAAGAGTCATTGGCAACCACTGATCACCCCCACTCAGACACTACACAGTCAGGAGGTTACAAACATGGCAATTACATGCTGGTGGCAGTGAAGGACATCACAATGAAAGCAAACCAATGAGATGGCCTGTAAAGTTGGTGAGCGGCGGAGCAGGGGGCAGTGAAGAGATAAGGGGAGCTGCCCCAGAGGGGAATGCCTCTAAAGTGAGTTGTACCTTCACATCCGCGCTCAATTTGCCCACTGCGGTGGAGAGCGTCATTGATTAGATCAGGCAGGCGCCCATTCAAGTCCACTGATGCTAGGCAGCCCTGAAACCCATCACGTGAAGCCACTAGCTTCGGGACATTGCTGTACATGCCTTGAGCCAGGCCAGCAATGTAGAGATCACCTGGAGATAAACAGGGTAAAAAGACAAAAGCAAAAGGAAGTAAAATAAATGTATCTTCCAGAGTTGCCTTTACCTTATATTCATTAAATGAATTGCACTGCCAGTGAAAAAAGGGTAGCCAGAGCTGTGTATGGTGTGATCCGGAACCCAGCGTGGCTAACCCACCTCAGTGTACATGCAGCATCCATTGCTGTTCCTGTCATGGACCCTCACACAAGCCTGCCAACATATCCAGAACCTGACCTGAAGCATCACCTGTCACTCCTGTCCTGGGCCCTCACACAGCTCTGTAAATGAGCATCAACTTCAACCAGCTGCACCACTTATTGTGTAAGGGGACAAAAATCTAACAATTCCATCAATGCCCTTTGATCCTGATCACCTGCCCTTCCCACCCTACTTTTACAAATATGCTTCCATATTGACCGATACCACCTTATTATCAATCCTGTGCTTCCCCATAAACAGCAGTTCTTAGTCCTGACTGTCTATGCATCCTGCCACTCTAGTTCTGTCAATGCTGTACCTGATCTAGAATAATAGATTAATGCAGGAGAGGCCTGTCCTAATCAAAGAATAATAATTGTGTCGAAGGAGTAATTCTACAGTGTGAGTATGCTTGAAAAACAATCTCTGAAGGAACAAGATCAGCAAAGTATGGTGCTTAGAGAACTTGCCAATAGAGCAAATGCAGAATGAAATTCAAAGAACCCCACAACACAACCCAGACCTTCCATTCCTTGTCCATGGTTATGCAGCTTCTCCTTGGCTACTGCTCTCTCCCCCCACACCTCCTGCAGGCCCAAAGGGGCACTGGCATGCTTCTGAGATTTACCTTTAAGGTCAAGGTTTTTGGCACCATTGATAACCTGAGTAACAACCCTGGTATCCACTTTTAAGCTGTGGGTGTTACTGTTGTCTCGGGTGATGACCACGTTGTGCCACTGGTTGTCATTGAGAGGCCGATCGCTGTTGCCCTTGATGACGTTAGGACCATTCCCAAGGTCAAACACGTAGTGTATGTACCTGCGAACAACACACGTGCCAGCTCAGATCATCTGGAGACTCCAGAGCTACTGTTGGTCTTACTCTAAGCACAGCTAATAGACTCTTAGGCAAAATTTGGTGAAAGATTTATGACATAGGATCACAGTATCTAGATATGAGAAAGACGTATCACATCAGAGACTCCACCCCAGCATGAATGAGTGGCAGTCAGGAATAGAACCCCACAGTCCCAGTCTTTTGCTTAACCACAACACCATATGCCTCATTAAAAAAGAACAGAAATTGACTAGCCAGAGGACTTTCTCTCTTTGTATAAACATTTTAAAGGGTATCCACAGCTTAGCCGAATGCCCTCAGGGACCACAGCACAAAGCTCACTCACCCCTTGACCAGCTCGACTGCGATGAAATCGCTGCCATCACCGCTGTTGAAGAGGATGAAGCCGTCAGCTGAGGTGGTCTTGAACTGGAAAAATAGGTGCATGGAGGTGTAGGCCTGCAAGGTGGCCAGACTCAGGTAGCTGCTCTTGGTCTTAAAGGTGACCGGGTCAGCGATGATGTTGCGGAGGCCGAAGCGTGCTTTCAGCTCACAGTAGTCAATGTCACCATTCTTGCACAGGTCAATGTAGAGCAGCCCATTAAACATGAGACTCTGGAGGTGGCCAATGAAGCTAGAGGGGATGACGGAGATGTACCGCTTCTCTGTCATGATCCCCGTTTCAATGTTGTGGAACTCCAAGCGGGTGTGGTCGCCAACCATTGTACCTGAATGCCGCAAACAAGAGGAAAGATTTAGAACACACAGCATGCTAGGGGATTGGTAAACAGGCTAAAGAAAGCAATTCACCTTCAGGTTTCCATATCGGTAAGGATAAATTTCAGAGTAAGGATAAAGTAATCATCTAATAGGCAGCCTGTGTATGAAATGAGTTGGGGGGTACAGTCCAATTCCTAGCAGCCAAGTTTCCACACTACAAAAGCCACCAGCACTCCCGTGGGCACTCTGAAAAGTGGAGGACCAAGTGGGTTGTGGACAGTGAACTCCCTGCTCCTTCCCTAAGGGTAGGTCTCTGCTGGCCTGGGTTGCTAACACTTTCTGTCCTTCCATAATGACCCAACGAACCTCATCATCACATCCCTGCTTGGCACAGAGCCTAGAAAACTGCACTGAAACTACTTCATTATCTCAGAGACCCCATTCTACAGAAACAGGGCAGACATGCTTATATGAGCCAGATGTGCCAGGGTACCACATTCACTGAAACAAGCGGAGACCTTATCACTCCACCACAGAGAGAGATGGGAGCCAGCAGATGCACAGAGCTGATTCTTAGAGAGGACGAAAGGGGGAATGATGGAAGAAGGTGGTAATTAGGAAAGGACCAAGAGTGAGATTTCATTTAGCTTTCAGGGGTGTCATTTAAATGTATTATTTGTTAAGCTCCCACAGCATGCTCAGCACTGGAGGGGAGACCAGGTCCCTCCTCCAGGGACTTACAGTCCAAGAGTCCATCACTACTTAGCGCTAGGTGCCCTCAGCTCCAACCAAAAATAACCAAAGTTGAAGGCACTCAGCAGCTTGCCAGATCAGGACTGCTGAAAAAAAACAAACAATTCAGATACACTTTTGAAATAAGTTGTTGGTTCCTAGTTTGATGATTGATGAAGTGAGTTAAAAAAAAAGAGAGAGAGAATGAGAAACACGGACACAGGCATAAAAATGATAATGTGTTAAAAATTCACTCTGCTGCTCCACACAAGGAAAATGGCCTCTCCCGCTGTCTGATGTTATTCTGGTTGTTGCTTAGCTCTGCTCAGCAGCATAGTAGGGGGTTAACGCATGAACAGGCAACAGATAAGACAGCCTCGTTAACTTCAAACACCAAATTATTGCATGATCTGGGCTCTACATGTCTTGGTGATGAATTTTCATTATTCAGTATAACAAAATATCTAGTTATATGACCTTAAAGCATATTTAGTTAATTACATATACATATTGTACTTCTATATCAGTACAGATACTCATTTATACATTACACATACAAAAACAATGTTCAAAAATGTTAAGGTTGCAAAGTCAAGCACTCACAAGTTAGGAAATGCAAGAGCTAAGGTTGCCTGTGCACCTTAGTTCAGCCCCCTTATGCAAATAAAGGCAGTATTATAATGCATATACTATTTTGCCCCAGGACCCCTACCCCATTCAGTGCACAGACTGGATAGTGCTCAATTAGCAGCTATTCAATATTTTGTTTTCTCCTCAGTGTGGCCCTTATGCTTACTTGCAGCACACTATTGAAATTCTGCTCTGAAGACAAAATTACTACATTTCCGCATGGGCTTTTCTGAAATATTCAAGAGCTTCACAGACCCCTGCGAGGTGAGCGGGTGGTAGTACCTCAACATTACAGATGGGCAGCTGAGATAGAGAGAGTAAGATCAGAAGTAACGACTAATTTTGTATACTCAGTTTAGGATGCCTAGGACTTGATTTTTCCAGATATTTAGCATTGTATAGCACTGTATATAGACAAGCACATCTCCAATGGACTTCAGTTGCCATTCTGAGTGCTCAGATCCCAGGCTCTCATGTTGGGCACCCAGAAAGTGAGGAACACAATCAGTGACAACCTGTTAAAAGTTGGGCTTAAATGATTTGACTAGCACCCTAGAGAAACTCTGTGCCAGAGGCAGATATAGGATCCACATCACCAGGGCACCATTCAACAGCCTTATTCATGAGATCCATCTTTTCCTATCACTACACTCTACATTCACTACACATCTCCCAACTTCTGCAATCAACAATGCAGGAGGCCTACATAAAATAGCCTCCTTTTCTATACAACCCTGTTTCATCCTCATAGCAGATCCATCCTGTTCACTACTTAGACAGGTGTCCTGTAGAAAACAATAGCATCTGATCATGTTGTTCAAGACTTACATAACGCATAGGCAAAAGGGGGGGGGGGGAGCAACTTAAGGTTGCACAGACAACCATAGTTCTAGCATTTCCTAACTTTCAAGTGTTTAACTTTACAACCGTAACATGTTTTTAACATAACTATTTGGATGTATATACATATATTTATATATATTTCATAAAACTGATTGGTTTTATGAAAAATGCACTTTCAAGTGGCAGTTTTCTTTGTGCACCTTTCTTAGCTGTATGATGAAAGTGCCATCTAGTGGCTGTTACTGAAAATCACTTCCAGAATTCCTCTAATGCAAGTGAACTGTGTTATTGTGCTCTCCAGCACAGAGGCAAAGTCAAAAATTCACTCTAAGGCTGAAAAGTTGCCTCTTAAGCAGAAGAACTTGCCCAGTGACGTGAGGAAGCCCCATCTGCTCCTTGCTCGAACTAGCAAAGGTGTGTTTGGTATTACACTGGGCATCTCTCTCTCCATTTCTCACCACACCACAGAGTGTACATTTAGCACGAATGATTTAGAGAGCACATATGATCAAGTACTTTGAAACCACCCCCTTGTCCACCTGTTAAGCCAGCAGGATGCCTGGGTCATTTCAAACCCTATTACCCATCTTTAGTTTTTTTGCTGAAGTTTTTATCTGTCAGGTTGCTTACAACTAGGTCCTGTTCAGATGCCAGAAGCCCCCTCTTGTTATATATATATATATATAAATTAATAAATACTTAAGAAATTCCCCAGGAGCTTTCTATGAGGAGGACCCATGGAATTCGGAAGAGAGTCTTCTATCTAGAGCACAGCTGAACAGGAGGAGTTGCAAGGGGGCAAACTCAACCTTAATTAGCTGCTTCTCCTAGACTCTCATATTTTCATCACAAGCCTCTCAAGATAGCAAGTATTTCTCTTAAAGCGCCAACTCCCAGAGTCATGCGGTTATGTGGAAATCTCAGCTTTCATTTAGAAAAATTAAAATATGTTTCTAGCGCCCATTGTTGTAAAGGAGCAGATGGCAAAAAGGAACTCTAAAGGCTCAAGACCACAAGACCAAAGAACCCAATATATTTTTTTTTAAATTGAATGATTTTAAGCTTATAGTGTGTGTGTGTCGGGGGGGGGGGTTGTCTAATGTTTTTTGAACATTTGGGGTTGGCTATATGGATCTCTTCTTATTCCTCCCTCACATACTACATGCAGGCACATAACCAAGAGCAAATTAACACACTTCCTTCCCTCTCTAACATCTCAATGGCTTCCTTCTTGCTTTCTGAGTGAGTTCAAGCCCTTGTGCATTCTGCTTGATGCGTCTCCATTCCCAGGGTCCACTCCAGGCCACTGTTGCCAGAATTGGTTGGGAAGAAAGAGGCCCTCATAACTGGATTTGCAACACAGTGATCCCCAGTTCAGAGGCCTACACAGAAAGGTGGAGGAGAAAGAGAGACAAAGAAGAAGGGCGCATGTGTATTCTGAAAAGAAGCTAAGAACAAAGAAAGACAGTAGAGATACCAGTACATTGCACTCACCCTCAGCTACGTCATCATCAACTGTCAGTTTGAGGCTCTTTCCTCGCCGTACCACCCGGACTGTGTGCCACTCATTGTCATTAAGTTTCTGCCCAGCATACAGGGTTTCAGGTCCTTTGCCTGGGGATGGTGATAAGTACAAGAGTTAAAGACGGACCCTACTACACGGCAGTGCTTGCCTGATTAGGAGAGTCACCAAAATCACCCTGGTGTGATATTGACCGCAGCTCATCAGAAGATGGCAAAGGAACTAGTGCTCAGAGCCAAATCCAAACTTCTGTCCCTTTCTCACCCAAAATGGATCAAGATCATTACCCCCTACACTCTAAAAAGTGCCTTCTCCCTCACATCCCAGAAGGCACATGCATAGAAAGGTAGGTGGAGGGCTAAACACCTTTCCTGTCTCCCCCAGAACTCATCATTGCCAACATAACTTCATATGGCATATCGCAATGCTAGGGGAACATGCTGATGGTGGGAATAACTCTGGAGTGAGACCAGTACTGAGCTGGAATTCTGCTTTATTAAGTCTCTATAGTTAGAAGAATAGCAACATGCTACTAGAGGCTAGAGATTCCACAAAATTGTTTCTCCTGGGCACTGGGCCTCCTTAATCTTAGTGTAATACACACCAGGCTGGTTTCGCCCTACAGGTCTCCAACCATGACCAAGCACCCACCAACTTGACTGATTGCCAGAGAACCGTAAAGCAAACAGCATTCTCAGCCCTCTCCATCCCCCTAGATCAGGGCTTTTCCATTTGGGGATGTTCTCCCATAAAAAGAAAACAAGAACAATTCTCCTTGCAAACAATGCTCCTGAAGGGAAACCAGTCATTTCCCCCACGATGTCCAGCTTTATTCCCCACTCATTATGCTGGGCAGCCAAACCTTTGAAATGCTAATTGCTTCCAATTCCAGAACTGTGACACTGTGTGCATATCAGTCAGTGAGTGAAGATCAAATAGTGGATTGTGCTAAATTCAAAGTGTCCATGTGGGTTGCAGCTTAGCACTGAGTTGCCTTGGCACAGGTGTGTGTGGGAAGCCCACAACTAGTACAGCAGAGGGTGATGTAAGTCAGGACTAAGAAGCATTGACAGAGCTGTGGTAGGGGGAGCCCAGGAATGAATGAGCAAGGTATGCGGGGGGTCAGAATTGATGTGCATTGGTACAGCTGTGGTAAGGATCGTAACTGACATAGCAGGAGTTGCTGCAGGTCAAGACTTTGTGAAAAATCCAGATCACTTGTCCACGTTATAGTCAACTATAATAAGATTTGTCCATTGTATTCAAAAACAGTAAAAATGAAGCAGTGAAAAGCAAATCAGAACGAATAATGCACTGTGTCATGGCTGGCAGAAAAGTCTGATTGTAGTCAAATGCCTACTGCTAGCCAGTTTAGACACAGAGGAAAGGAAAAGCAGAGCTGCCACAGTCATTGGAGTAGCAATGCAGGTCATCCTTCTCTTCCCTTGGTTCCAAAGAAGGTGAGCTGCATAGTATAACTCTAGTGAGAATTCCTCCTTGCCAGGGGAACCACCCTGTGTTGCCACAATTCCTAGCTTGTGGCTATGCCATTCCTGTGTGACAAAGTCAAACCAATGGCATGAAAATGAACTCCAAGTCCACAGGGCAGGTAGGTTACACATGACACCCAAATTCTGCTCTCCATTAAAATGGCACAAGTTTATGGAAGCTCAATGGAGCTGCATGAGATTTTAAATTGGTACGAGAACAGAATTTGGCCCACAGCCTGTATTATGTATTTGACCAGCCAGCAAAGTTTCTGCCTGTGCCAATACAGGGGGCTCCATTAGAAACCCAACACATGCCACTCTGCAGTGACTGCAGGAACACAGCATCTCCTCTGCCAAGTATTGCACAGAAGTTACTGCTGTTCAGGCACTTATCTGGGGTTGTGAATGGTGCTTCAATGGTGTCCACTGACTATGGGGCAGTTCACAGGTCATGGAGGAAACAGAAGGCAGAAATCCTTGAAGGGCATGTTGACAAGTCTGAAATTATCCAATATTCATCTTTACTGCTCCAGTCTTGGCTTACACTGCATGTTCATTGTTCTGGGTCTTTGTAAAATATGTTTATTACTTATTAGTGTACTTTCAGATGCTAAGAGATTTTTTCTATACAAATATTGGGGCTCGATGGGGTTTATTCAACTGAAATAGTCCAGTGTGGTGATGGTCAGAAACGTGATCATGTAAAAATATAGCATCTTCTTACTCATCATGGCTCAGAGCCATAGCTGCGGACTTTACTGAAACAGATGAGTTCCCACGATTAGTCCTACAGAGCTGACAGAGCTATGGGAAAGCCAGCTGGGTCCTATTTCGCTTCACACATCAACTGTCATCTTTTTTTAAAGAAAAGATGCTACAAACAGAAAGAATCTGGCAGGAGTTTCTGTAGAGCTGATTAAACTTAATGCAAATAAATTATCTGAGAAGTTCAGGACTTTCTTCTGTTCATGAACTGGTCCTGATTTCTGCCAATGGGTATGTTATTTACAAGCATTCACCAAATGGTTTGGGCTAACAATTTTCCACCTACGGACTGCTTGGGCACTGCCCTCTTTGACTAGTCTTCTTAGTGCTACCTCGTTAGATGGAATCTTTATAAGAGGAGAATAATTAATACCCCTCTCCACGCATGGACTCCCTGGTTCGTATGTAACTCTGGGTACTCCTACGAAGGGATGCTACTCCCCGAGCCTCCCTACAAACACAAACCCATTCCATAGGAAGTGTCAAGAATAAGAGGACACAAGCATAGTCAAACCAAACAAGTGTTTGAAATGCAAATCAATGCTCACAAACACTGGTTTTCTGTATTCAACCAGCTGTAATGTTCACATCCCTGTTGAAGGCGTGTGCAGGCTGACTTGCAAATGAACAAACATAGGCTGCGTTTCTGCAACTGGTAGTGCGTAAATGAACTGCTGAATCTGCATGGAGCCCTACTTACTGCAATGTGGCTGTGTATGAGGTAGTGACCCATCACACACCATCAATTGCAGAAGCAGGACCTGTATACTGAGAGTGCAGATGCGTGCGGTTATTAGCGATTTCAGAGAGTATAACCATTTTTAGAAACGAGAAAAGCACTTCTGAAAATTTTATCCATGTGCATGGAAGAAGTGAGTTGTTTATCTTTAGGCAGCCACCTATGGTTCGGTCCCCACCAGACATCATCGTCTGCTCTCAGTTACAGCACCACTGCAACCAACTGTGATATCATAGATTGGAAGTTTTGGCCTCTTCTGAGCAGATGGACAGCGAAGAAACTCAAAGATGCACCTTACCCCATATACTAAGATCCCTGGCAATAAAAAAGGAGGAAGAGAAAGAAGACAGAAGCTATGAAGCTGAACTGCTGGAAACGTTTTCTATTTATAATGTTTTTGATGAGATGGCAGCTGGTCCTTCGGCAATTTTTGCACATTACTTATTTTTTATGAGCAAGGACAAATAAGAGGCAGAATGATTAGCATTGCGCAAAAGGAACAATAAGAGAAGTTTTGCTTGAGTGAGAAGATAAACATGAAGATGCTGGAATTTCACGGCTGTCTTTAAGGAGAACACATTGTTCCACCTTTGGGGCCTCTTGGTCTTTTGACGCATCTTCCTAACTACTTCTAAAGATGATGGGCACTATGTACCATGTGTCATCAGGGGAGAAGAGGCCCCTCCATCTCACGTGTTAAAACTTGAACGAAGCAACTACGTAAGTATTTCCTTAATGTTCAAGGTAATCAGTCCCCATTCCGGAGCAAAACCTCTCCTCAGATGGCTCATCATCTGCTAACACACAAATTCAGCAACTTACTGAAGTGTGCAGCCAATGACTGCTTGGCGAGGCTGCCGCTTTCAACTCAGGCTCAAGTAGGTTTCTTCAATCTGCCCAGAGTCAGTGTCCATAATGTATATAATGCAACTCTTTAGTCTTGAGAAGACTCTCTCAGGATGTCCCCAACATCATTTCCATGTAAAAGACCCATCATGGTCAATTAACAGTAAGGCCTCTAGCAGGCAGGCATGAGGGTCCATACAGAGCTACCTTATGTTTTAATAGAAAAAAACACAACCACCCTAAATGGCTCAAGGACGTACTGCCCTTTAGTCTTAGCTGAAGAGAACCTACTCAACTGAAATAAGGGTCTAGTCAGAGGGATGCATCCTTCCAGGAGCATAAACAATGATTTGAAGGGAACTGACTACTCCCCATTTAGAATGGCCCTGCTACACAGAATTCCCCCCTACCTGAATGTACCCGATATGCTCCAATGATTCATTAATTTCAGTGGAACAATGGCAGTGCAAAATGGAAACTGAAGGCTGGCAGTGAAAGGGCATCCCTCTTCCTCCGTACCTATCACTCACTGCTGTGTGCGTCACAGAGCGGTCTATAAAAATAAGCGCAGGAGCTCAAAAATCTCCCATCCCTTCAACACAGGTTATCATGACCTGATCCAGTTATAGAATCAAAACGGGCCTCCATGAGACCAGACTTTGTCTTTCTATTGAATTACTGTTTAGGTCACTCAGGAGTGGAGAAAGGTCACCATGTGTGACTGTTGGAGCTAGGGAGACAAAGCAAGAAGGCACAGGGATAGACCCTGGGGAGGGCTCCTGGTCACTGCAGAAATAAAAATAAACTATTGCTGTGTATTGATAGTGGGATTTTAGAGAAGACTCACAAGAAGCCTTAAAGAGAGATTGCACAGAATTCCGACACTGCTTTGCTGCCACACTATGTGTCTCAGCATTGCCTAGTGAGCAGAGACAGGCTACAAAAGCTGGGCATTTCCATGCCCATTAGACACAGGGCAATGTCTTCCTGGAGTTCAGTCAACGTCCCACGGATTTGAGAATTTTTCCTCCCTACTGATGCATCTGGAACACCAGAAAATTGTTTGTTTTTTTTTCCATTGGTAACAAAATACTTTGAAACTACTAGCAAAAAGTGAATGTGTGATTGTAGGACGAGCCATGCAGGTCCTTCCTGCAGTTAGAGGGGACAAGTGCACCTTAGATAGCTCTCATTATACTTATGATAAGACTGGACTAGTGCAACTGCTAAACAAACTGCCTCACTGATGTGGCTAGAAGATGGTGAATGTGAGGCAACCCAGGGAGAGAGGGAAATTCGTATCTGGGAACTGTTAGTGGGAAAGATTAAGTCAAGATGTTACACACTGATCTGTGCCACTCTTATGCCTAACACCAAATGGCCCACCTTTCCTCTAGCCCAGACTTATCAGAGGTGCTTTTAAGAAGATACTCTATGTACAGCTCCCCAGCCAGGAAATTTGTATTCATTCCTTAATGCACTGAAGGAATTGGGGAAGGTTTGGGTGAGGAAAGTAGAGTAGGAAGAATCTGGTAGAGGACAGGGAGGCCATGAAATAACCTCAACTTTGCTCCTGCAGCTGCCTGACATCTAGTGAGTCACCCCGAAGGACAGTGTGAATGTTAGAATAGGAACAAGGCTTAAATGCACAGCTAGCTGCAACCACAAGTCCCTTCAATTAGCATTAGGTACAGCTGAATATAAACCATCAACATGGAGTTTCCTAGTGTATCAAGAAAGAGAATGTTTAACTGAGGCAGCACTGTGGCGGGACGAAACATATTTGTCAGGCCTTTTTCCTGACTGGAGTCCACTCTCCCCTCCAGAAGCATTGCTAATTGCAAGGAAACAGCAAATGACCCCAGATGCCCAATATGTTGCAGATCTGTTTTAGAGACATCAACCACACCAACACACACTCTCTGGTTTTGCTCATATGCAGGTTATAGAAACCCCTTCACCATGAAAACACTGATGCTAAGAAAAAAATGAATGGGTATGCTTCCCCCGCTGATAGATCAATGACTTCACCCCCCATGGCCATTCTTACCTGCATGGATCCTCCATTCTTTCATGCGAGCCATTTCCATATACCACTCCAGATTAAGCTATTCAGATCAAACAATACATGCTTAAAACAGAAGCCTTTTTAGCAGGCCTGTGGAAACGGTTACATTCACAGCTGTACAGAATGGTTCTGTAACCCCTTGGGGTTTAGAGAGCATGGCCCCTTTAAACCTTTTTCCTAAGGGGGTAGGGGGAGCAGTGAGAGAAAGGAGGGAAACTCCAGGTGGGGCTCTGGAGCTGGAGAGAGAGGGAGAAGGGCTGCAGCAAGCAGGCCCTCCCAAAGTGAAGCAGCAGAGAACCTGCCTGAAGCCTGCGAAGGACAGCACGGCCAATCAGGGACACACCAGGACAGGAGCCAGGAGGAGCACTGTGCCGGGGGGAATCGCCCGAGAAGGACAAGCCGGAGCTAGACCCAGTATCACTGCTGCCCAGAGCTGCATGGGGCTGTGAGTACTGGGGCTTGTGACTCTGCACTGGGAATAAGGAGGGAGGCTGCTAGTTAGTTAAGTGGGGAGATGGTCACTCTGTGTGGCTTTGCAGAGAGCAGCAGAGAAGGGCATCAGAGGGGTTTGCTGGGGAAAGTTCACTGGCACCAAAGATGACCAGGAGCACCCAAGACTCAGCACTGGACTGGAACTTTGCTCAGGCCTCTTGAACTCTGTGTGCAGACACATTGCTCGGTGTGTGCCCTTTCAGACTGTACTACCACTGGGCCTGTGGGGCCTTGGTTTGGATGCAACTCTGTTTTACTGCTCCCCTTATATTTCCCCTTGTTGTTTTTCTCCTCTCATCCCTTTGTAAATAAATATCTCCCTTTGTTATATCCATTGTAGTGTGTGTGTGTTTTCTCACTCTGGGGGGGTTGGAACAGGTGCCCCTGGGGTGGAAGGGATTTTTCCTGCTCCATTCCTGCACACGCCTTCTCTTGGCCAGAGCTGCCTGCAGAGCAGACTCCATCTTGGCCAGGAGGGCGCGAAAGTTACAGTTCCATCTGGAAGTTGATGGAATTCTGCATAATTTGCAGCAGCCAAACCAGGAGTAAAGTTTATTTATTTAGATTTATACCACGGTAAAAAAAATAGCAATACCAACACCTAACAATCAGTAAGGCTTACAAGTGCAAATGAGAACCTCCCAGTAGCAATCATATACAAACAGATTAATTCAGGGGGGAAAAAGATCAAAAGCAGCAAGATCATCTCTTTCGCCTTCCCAGAAACATACACTCAGCCTCCCCCAAAACCTTGTTCACCAAATGGCTTTTACTCAATGTTAGACTATTTCCACCCATACTCTGTCTGCTTTAAAACAGCACGATAAAGTTAAAGGTTACAGTTTAAACAAGCAGTCCTGGCTTCCTGTACAAAGACCTTCAGAGCCAGATTCTGCCATCATTACTCGTTTTCAACCACCGTAACCAATGTTCCCCATAGGGATACTTGTGGAGTAACGTATTACTAAATTGGAGTGAGGGTGGCAAAAATCAAACCTCCAGACTCAGTCTTTTGGGGCACAGCCTGTGTTTTGTGTCCCCTTCTGAGCTGATAACATTGTGTATGATTAAACACTAACTGGATAATTAAAACTGAAACATTTAACTGATTGCATATGTGGTAAAACTGTGAATTATATTTCTGCCCTTTAATTTCACTGTCCAATTTGGATTAAATGTAAGAGTAGCGAGTTACCATTATACTTAGCAAACAAGTGAGATCATAATGAAATCTTTCAAGGATGATGGTGCAGTAGGGTGGTATTTAAACAAGCAACCATCAGAGCAGCAACATATTGTGTGACCTGAACAGAACAGAACAGGAAAGTGGAAGCAGAGATTTATTGGTGACTTTCAATTTCAGCTAAACTTTACACTTCGTTAACTTTAACTTAACATTAAGTGAGTGTAAGCGCTGGACTAACAGCGCTGGAGATCAAAGTGCACTTTTTATTCATAGGACAGGTACAGCATGGGCAGCAGAAGTGCAAACGTCCCACACAGTGTTCCAGCAATGTGCTTAAACCCTGACCCAGAAGAGCTGCACTGTTAGTGAGAAAATAATGCAGTCTCCATTCCTGTTTAAGTGTGGATCTCTCTACGGAAGCTGTCAACAAGTGGGCCAATAAGGACAGCTTACCCAATGTGAACCCTTACCCATTTAGTAGTTGAAGTCAACCTTAGTACATTTCCACGCAGGCCAGCAAGCAGCCCACAGATAAGAATGACACTGTCACTGATGACCTGGGCCAGATTTAAACAACTTTCCTTAAAAAGAAAGAACTGAATCCCATTCCTGATTCCCCAAGCCAAGCACCTCGCAAATTTCAACAACAGGTTTTTTTTCTTTTCCCCCAAATTATTCCAATCCATGTTGGGAGAGACCCATGTTAACTATTTGATGGACTCTAATTCATGGTGTAACACAGCTTCAAACAATTTATTAAGGAGGAAAATAATTATTTATTATTTGAATTTGGAGAATGACCACACAGGTATTAGGGTGACAAAACATGGTCACCTATAATTAGATACAGGAATAAATATAAAGAGCCTTCGGGGTGTGGAGGTCAGAAAGAAGGCAATGAATTCAGTGGGGTGTGAATGAGGATCTAAATGACAGCAATAAGGCAGCCTACAGTACTGTTCAAATTCTGATGTATGGAATAGTAATACTTCACACACAGTTTGTTTCCCTGGAGAATTTTGCAACTTTTAGCAGAGTGATAGCTCTATTCCCATTTTTCAGGGAGGGAAACGGAGGCACAGAAAGCTAAAGTGACTTATCCAAGGTCACACAGTGATTGAGTCTGGGACAGAGCTCACATCTGGAGACCAGCCCCCTTGTTCCAACTATTGGAAGGTGACGCCTAGCAAGGGTGGCACAGTGTTGTTCTCACCCCTACTACCCACAGCCACCCATTGCTCCCTGCATGTACAGCAAGAAACTGATGTTAAGATTAGAGCAAAGAACTAAGCTGCCATCACTGTTTGTATCAGACTGGACAAACAAATTCCCAGCAGTATACAGAGTTTCCAGTGGTGCAACATGTGCAAATATAGATGGGTTATGCTTCTGTTATTTCTGAAGTGTCCCAAAACTTTGGGGGGTTTGTGCACATAGGGAAAGGAGTCTCAGTGGTTACACACAGCTCTTGTAAATACCCATGAGGGACCATTCAAAGGACTAGCTCCAACCTCACACCCACACCTTTTATGCACCAGAAACTATATCCAAGTGAAATCCTAAGCTTTCAGTGCCGGGTTCAGGTCTTCTCTGGGGTTTGCAAAACACTGGGCTCACTTACTGGGCTTTGGTTATTAGATGGGCTGGGATCTGAGTTACCCAGGAAAGAATTTTCTGTAGTATCTGGCTGGTGAATCTTGCCCATATGCTCAGGGTTTAGCTGATCGCCGTATTTGGGGTCAGGAAGGAATTTTCCTCCAGGGCAGATTGGAAGAGGCCCTGGAGGTTTTTCGCCTTCCTCTGTAGCATGGGGCACGGGTCACTTGCTGGAGGATTCTCTACTCCTTGAAGTCTTTAAACCATGATTTGAGGACTTCAATAGCTCAGACATAGGTGAGAGGTCTTTTGCAGGAGTGGTGGGTGAGATTCTGTGGCCTGCGTTGTGCAGGAGGTCAGACTAGATGATCATAATGGTCCCTTCTGACCTAAATATCTATGAATCTATCTATGAATCTATGGTCCACGCCCACCCCTACCCCCCACTGCAGGACCCACATGTGTTAATCTTTCCCCCATATCTAGCTAATTGCTAAGAGGGGTGTTTTTGTTGCAGTTTTTAATTAAGCAACATAAGCACCCCCGGTGTCTTGGATGGAAGGAGCCTTCACACAAATTATATTATTTACGGATAAAAAACAGCTGCTGCAACACAAGCAGAGGTTTTGCCTTTACAGGAGCATGTACATTAAATTACATTTACAAATATACAAAGGGAGGTTTGTGTTTCACAGAAGATGCAAAAAAGAGAGACCGTGGCCACGTGTGCCTATTAAGATCCTAGGGCTCTTTTCCTCTGTACTCAAATAGGAGATGTTCGCTACAACATTTGGCTAAATTCCATTTTTGGCAAATATATTCTCCCTCCCTAAAATACTCCTGTAATTTCAATTAAATATAGGATTCTTCGCTAGTTACTCTCCTGAAGTGTTGCTATGGGTGTTTAAACAACTGCCACTTCCACCCAGAGGTGGCTGCATTTTGGCAGCAACTGAAGTGATCCCTACAGCAGATAGGCCCTTAGGCCCTGATCCCTGTATGTGGAACTTTCATTGTATTGGGACCTATACAATTGGGGTTCTTCACATTTTCTTACTACTTGCAGGCAAGGAAAACTGTCTTTTCCTCCCAAAGTGCCCTTCTGGCATGGTCGGTATTTGTGGGTATGAAGTTCTTCCTTTAGCTATGATAAAATAACACCCCTAGGTCTTTTGGGCTGCTACCCCTAAACTCCTACACTCACTTAGCATTTATGTAGCATTTTATCTGTTCAGAGCACCGTACAGCTAATTCACCCTCACTACACCGTTGGAAAGGAGATGGATAAAGTATTATCTTCAAATAAAAGAAACTGAGACAACACTAAAGTGATTTGCCCAAAGCCACACAGAGAGTGAGTCCAGGATTAAATCTTGGCTTTCCCCAAGGCCATGCTACCTTATTTCACCAAAGTTCATAGAATCATAGAATATCAGGGTTGGAAGGGACCTCAGGAGGTCATCTAGTCCAACCCCCTGCTCAAAAGCAGGACCCATCCCCAATTAAATCATCCCAGCCAAGGCTTTGTCAAACCTGACCTTAAAAACTTCTAAGGAAGGAGATTCCACCACCTCCCTAGGCAACGCATTCCAGTGTTTCACCACCCTCCTAGTGAAAAAGTTTTTCCTAATATCCAACCTAAACCTCCCCCACTGCAGCTTGAGACCATTACTCCTCGTCCTGTCCTCTTCCACCACTGAGAATAGTCTAGAACCATCCTCTCTGGACCTACCTCTCAGGTAGTTGAAAGCAGCTATCAAATCCCCCCTCATTCTTCTCTTCTGCAGACTAAACAATCCCAGTTCCCTCAGCCTCTCCTCATAAGTCATGTGTTCCAGACCCCTAATCATTTTTGCTGCCCTTCGCTGGACTCTCTCCAATTTATCCACATCCTTCTTGTAGTTTGGGGCCCAAAACTGGACACAGTACTCCAGATGAGGCCTCACCAATGTCGAATAGAGGGGGACGATCACGTCCCTCGATCTGCTCGCTATGCCCCTACTTATACATCCCAAAATGCCACTGGCCTTCTTGGCAACAAGAGCACACTGCTGACTCATATCCAGCTTCTCGTCCACTGTCACCCCTAGGTCCTTTTCCGCAGAACTGCTGCCTAGCCATTCGGTCCCTAGTCTGTAGCTGTGCATTGGGTTCTTCCGTCCTAAGTGCAGGACCCTGCACTTATCCTTATTGAACCTCATCAGATTCTTTCGACACATCGGGATGGTTTATCCCTGTAACCTCAACAGGGATTCCTTGAAATACAGCCAGCTCTCCTGGACTCCTTTCCCCTTCATGTTAGTCCCCCAGGGGATCCTACCCATCCGTTCCCTGAGGGAGTCGAAGTCTGCTTTCCTGAAGTCCAGGGTCCGTATCCTGCTGCTTACCTTTCTTCCCTGTGTCAGGATCCTGAACTCAACCAACTCATGGTCACTGCCTCCCATGACCTTTCAGAAATTGGCCAGCAACCAGGTGGAAACATTGATACTGGGGAGGCTGACTGGGGTGGGGAAGGTTGGAAGCAGGATGTGTTTGGAGTGCTGGTTCTGGGATCAGAGTAGATTTCTGGTAGCTGGGAAGAGAAGTAAGTTAGGATTCTAGTTTGGAATAATCCTTTCCCTACTTTAAGCTCCTGCCAGCAGCTCTCCCTCACCCCCACAGTAAGCACTCCCAAAACAACCTGGAATGCTGTTGCCAGAAACCCACCCCAGATGTCAAGCAACTGCTTTTGTCCATTGCGGAAATCCTCCGTGGGGCTGGATTCCTGATTCCAACTACCTCTCTACAATGGATAACTCACCCAGCCCAAATGCCGCTGCTAGGACCTGAAACCTTGGGAATTACAGTTACTTCTCGGGATTACTTGCAAGATTCCCTAAATCTGCATCCCAGCCCCTCTGTGTATCCCTAAGGGAGCCATTGCTGTGGGAGTGTGAGCTGCTGATCTTGCAGCTCTCTCTCAGTGCATTCTGAAGGACAGATGAGGATTTAGACATATGAAAGAAGAAAGCACTTGAGGTTCATTCTGAGGGTGCCTTTGAAATTCAGATTTTAAATCACAGCTTTCATTTTAGCTAAGAAGCACTGAAGGGAGATAATGACCTAGGAGGCAAGGAAGGGAGAGAGGTTGGCAGACTAAGTGCATGTGGGTTTGATTGAATCCACATCTCTGCCTCCAGGTCTCCTAGCTCTTGATGCCAGGCAGCATTCCCTAACTCGCTTCCTTCCCCCTTCTCTACCATACCCAATGAGGCATCCCACCTTCACATCCCCTTTAAACATAAAAGATGCAGGGACCAGCTTCATCTGTGCTGGACTCTGTCTTTACCACACTCCCAGAATGCACTAAGCAACGTATCAGGCACAGACTCTGACAGGAAGCACTATGTGCCTGACCTACGCAGAATAATCAATTCCAACGCTGTGGTTGAGTCAGAGGTACCCGCTACTCTAAAATCCAAGTAAACTCCTCCCAGACCTTTCGTGTCCTCTATCTTTCATGAGGAGCTGATTTTCAAGGATCAGTGTTGGCATCCCCTCAGACAGTCAGAATTAGACTGAATTAAAGGGAACAGTACCAAAATGGACCTGTGGGAGGGGGATGGACAAAAATGGATTAATATGCCTTCCACTGCTTTTCCCCCTCCAGCTACCTTCTGAGATTGCTTGATTAAAGGGGATTTAAAAAAAAGTCACTGATGCCGGGGAGAGGGAAAGATAATCAGTTAAAATAATAAGCACTTTTAGATGTCAAGGAGAAAGGGCACGGTTGCTAGCTAGCAGGCTGATGAGGAAGGGGCCATAAGAGAAGGGAGGCAATTATGCAAGATCTCCTGGGATTTATTTCATGGGAGGGAAAGTCATTAGCCACAATAACAACAGTTATGAGAATTATCAATCCTCATGCATAAGGTTTAAGGGAGTAAGGCCAGCCAGCATTGTAAAGCTGCTAAGGGAGACAAACAGACTTGTATTAGGGTTCCATGTTAAGTGTCCCTGGGCAAGTGAACTAAGAGGGAAGGTTGTTTGATTCTCAAGCTATAGTACATATTGGCCTCTGGCTAAATTGTGAAAAGGGTAGAATATCATTGGTGGCGTGGGCTGGTCTCAAATATCTAAATTTCTTACTTTCTGGAGGCCTAGAGGTTACTATAGTCTATTTTCCAGGGTGGGTTTAAATATCTACAATTTTACTCCGAGAAATGGTTACTCTCCCCTTGTTTTTTTTTTTTTTGTTTTTTTTGATGAACTAGCCTATTTGTTTCCTCTTTAGCCATCTGCTAGGTGAGTGCTTTTTGTTATTGAGGCAGATGGATTAGGCATTTCTCTTTTCTCCTCTATCTTCTCCTCTATCTCCACCGTGCCTTGATTTGGAGGTTTTATCATCTTATATCAGGGCCAAGACAGTTGAAGGGAGGCCTGCTGTGATGCCATCTCATCCAACAACCAAAGCAAGGCTGGACCAGGTCAGCACTCTGATAGGAAACCTCCAGCTAACACCTGGGTACTACAGGGTATTGAAGTTTGCAATTTGATAGATGGTGCTCTTTCCTCTATGTCCCTGCTGAATCAGTGCCCTGGCTGGGTGCTAGGTGGCACTGAAAATGTTACTGCCAGAGATTTGTTTTACATCTGATCACTTGTGCTAAAGAGCTGATGGCACTTTTTGTAGGCTGTGCCAGAGCGCTACCCGTAGCACCCTGGTCACTGACGTTGCTGCAGAACGGGGAAGATTGCATGCTTAACTGAAGCCAATTAATCAGTTTCCATTAGTTATTAGATACTTGAGTGGCAATTGCTGGGCTAATGAGGCAACTGGCTCAATAACTGGGCAAATATATATTTGGGAGGCACAGGAAGTATAGGGGAGCTGAGAGAGTGAGCCAGTGGCAGAGGAGAAATGAGAAAGGCATGTGGAAGGCTCCTTCTACGTCCCTGCTCCTCCTGTATACCTGCGGTACAGTCTGTTGTGCATTTAATCTCCAGTTGCAAAGCATATGTGGCGAAAGAGAAACAGTTGGCAAGTGTTTGTGGCTAGGCAGTGGCACTGACAGGGTAGGTAAAAGGCCACACACGGACACAGGAGTAGGAATGAAAACTCCCATACAGTGTCGTAGCTGAACTCCGTTTGGCTTCCTTACACTCTGGCCTCAGCTGAAGCTGTAGCAATAATCTTCACTTCCTATCATAAATTCGGGTGCGGTGTTGCCAAGCACAGCTGAAGAGCCTCTGCACTCCAGTGGTGGGCAGAGTGATCGCCCTATATCCCTTCCACCCAAGGAGCACTGGGAGGGTTCATTCATTCATGTTAATAAAGATCCTGTGCGGAAAAGGCATGATAATAAATAGCACAAAGGTATAACTGTTTACACAGCTGTAGCATGAACTATGACAGTGCTGAAAAGTTGTTCATGGTGGGGAATGTTCACAGATGCTTAGAGCTCTATCAAATTCACGGTCCATTTTGGCCAATTTCACTGTCATAGGATTTGAAAAGTCATAAATTTCATGATTTCAGCTATTTAAGTAATGAAATTTCACAGTGTTGTAATTGTAAGGGTCCTGTCCCAAAAAGGAGTTGGGGGGGGGGGCGGGGAAGAGTTGCAAGGTTATTGTAGCGGGGGGTTATGGTACTGCCACCTTTCCTTCAGCGCTGCTGCTGGCGGCGGTGCTGCCTTCAGAGCTGGGCAGCTGGAGAGTGGCGGCTGCTGGCCGGGATCCCAGCTCTGAAGGCAGAGCCGCTGTCAGCAGCAGCACAGAAGGATGGCATGGTATGGTACTGCCACCCTTACTTCCGCTCTGCTGCCTTCAGAGCTGGACCCTTGCTAAGCAGCTGCCACTCTCCGGCGACCCTGCTCTGAAGGCAGTGCAGAAGTAAAGGGCAGCCCCCCTAAATAATCTTGTGACCCTCCTGCAACTCCCTTTTGAGTCAGAACCCCCAATTTGAGAAACATTAGTCTCCCCTATGACATCCATAAAGTATAGGGTAAAAGCACACAAAAGACCAGATTTTGCAGCGGGAGACCAGATTTCAGGGTCCGTGATGCGTTTTTCATGGTTGTGAATTAGGTAGGGCCCTACAGATGCTCCTTGAAATGGAGATCCATATTTACTTTTAACAATTAAAAAAAAAGAAGCATTGTAGGTGCTAAAACCAACAGTTATGGACTGCGTCATTGGCTAGTATGTATGGCAGGAAATTGAGGAAAATAGATGTCTGGCCATACTTCTGGATTGCTGCTGTGGTCCATGACAGCAAGATGGCTGGGAAGGGGGTGGGGGGAATATTATCCCTCTCCTAGCCTGCCCTCATTGGCTCTGGCCCCATGTGACTAGTTCCACAGACTCCAGGAGGACTGAAGAGTCCCCAGTAAGTCACAAGAGTGGGTCCCACATGAAGCTGGAGTCTATTGACTTCACCTGCTCTGCTCCAACGAGTAAGGGCTGTGGGAAGAGATCCTGTTCACTCTATTAGGTGTACCATTTAAGTCTGCAACTTCCTCCGAAGGACATGGGATAAGGCCATTGTTGCAAACAGCATCAGAGAAAACTGATCCAGTGCTTTCCAATAAGACACAGCCAATCCCAATGTTTCTTTTAAAAAGTCCGTCAGTTTGGGATTATTTTGTTCAATCAGGGATTTGAAATCAGCCAAGGAAGCCATATAGACCTGGTCAATGCAAAAGCAATTATCTTGAATATTAACAGACTGGAATTAAACAGAGGTCGCACAGAGCTAGGATTAGAACTCAGGAGATCCCTGACTGTCAGTCCAGTGCTCCAACCAGTACAACACATGATTTTGCTGGAGTGAATCCTTAAGGACATGATACAAGGGCACTGTCAGGGTTAAATAAAATAAATCCAATTTTGTTTAAAAACAGGGCTCCACTTCTGATGACTGCTAGTTCCACTTGGAGGTTGGGGTTAAGGGTCTCCAGTACTTCAAAAGTCCAACTTTCTTTACCCATATTACTAACAAATGGGTTAGATGATTAAAGGGACTTTAAACAGAACAGTATTATGTGCAATTTCTTTTTCACTTTGTGTGCTATAATTTCTTTGCCTCTCTCACACACTAAACAATGCAAAGTGTCCATTCTCTTCAATTTCACTTGCAGGTTCTCACGCACTAACGAGCACAGACTGCAATGTCAGGGTTACAAATACTGAAGGGGAACATCTGATTCCCCCACCACTACCCCGCTGGACAATTTTTGGTTTTAAGATTTCATAGATGGATCTCTTGGCATTGTGTAACAACAAACCAACAAACTCAAGCTTGAAAACAAGCCAACATTTCTGACCAGTTTAGAGCCAGAAATGTCCCTTAAAACAAAAATAAAGTATGTGTGTCTGGCTTTGTCTGATCATGTAATTACTAAGATTTATAATTAGCAGCCAAGCCTAAATCCTGCACATTCTAGTTGACAAGTGTTGCTGCAGGATTTGGGGCCGTTATGGAGAATACTATAGTAAAAAAGGAAGGAAGGCATTGCCTTCCATTCAAATGCATGACAGGAGATGGCAAAAAGAGAAGCATTCTCTGATGCACTATGGGATGAAAGCTGTTGTGCTGTGGAATTACTAAAGAAGTGGGTATAAATGTAGATTACAGTGAATTAAGCAAAACAATTCATTGTTAACTATTCATCTGCAGGATTTCAACCTTCTCTAAACCATGCCTTAAACTCTGCCACCCTCTAGTGTTTCATACCACCACAACAACAATGTATAAAACACTGTTGGATGAGCAGAGAGTACTGTCAATTCCCCCAGCACTTCACAAGTTTCACACTACACACAAGAACTATTTAGTAGAATTTTCCAGTGACACCTTAATAATGGAGACCAGGAGTCAGCACCGTTGAGACAAGTTTTGTTTGTTTGTTAAGCAAAGATTTCTTGGCTCTGATCCTTCTATATTGCAAAGCATCATTTACAATGGCCACGAAGTGGTGGCAATTTAGTTTCAGTAACGGTAAATTAACAGGATGTACACTTGCCTGATTTTCAAAAGGTGCTAAGCACCATCAATGCTCATTTAAGTCAATGGGAGCTGTGGAGCTCAGCATCTCTGAAGATCAGACAAACAGATGCATAGATTAATACCGATCTCTGTACAGAGGGCAGTAGCAGTGACAGATTTCATACAGCGTATTCCAGCTCCAGTTTTATAATAAGCATAAGCTTATATATGAACCTTTCATTCATAGGGGGTCAAAACAGCTTAAAAATTCACCAATAGTTTAATCCACATAAACTTTCCATTAATCCAGTTGGTTTTATCTATGAAGCAAGCTATTTTACATAAATCTGTTTTAACATCGCCTAACTAATGTAAGTGCAACACTGTGAAAACGTAGAGCACTATAGAAGAGCCAAGTAGCATTATGATCAAACTGGAATTAAATTATTTCAAGTTCACCTTTAAAACCACTGCTCTCTGGCTCCAAACAGCTAAGGAGTTTCCAGTTTTACCATGAAATTTATTTTAAATGATGTGTTCAATCTAGTCACACTGTTTCGCATGTGCAGCTCTGAAAAGACAGTGAGATGCGGAAGCTGAGCCAATTTGCATAACTGGACTGAATGTGAAAATGACTCTTTTGGGAGTTTCCTTTTCACCTCAAGACACAACTAACCGCTTACCGAAGAACTCTGGTTGAAGGAAAAGTATATCGCGTATAACTGATTCTGACATAAAGTGAACTTGACTCTGCGTGCGCACGCACACACACAGGATTCACTGTGCCCACTACAGGACAGCAGTCACCTGAGAGAGAAATTTTGCAGCCGTTTAAAAGCACACCGCAGTGCTACACAACATTTGATACAAGAAATTAAGGTAATCCTATACAGAAAACTGCACAGGGAATTCAAAGAAGCACAAAGTAGTAGCACTAGTTGGAATTTAGCCACAGCACTTGGGTTAAGGCTTGTATTCTTGCAACTAGTCACATGAGGTTGTAGTTATCTAAACCATTGATCTACCAAGCAAAAGGCGTTTTGGCCTTGTACAACCCCTCTCTTCCCACATCTCCAGATGAATGAATGCCTCAACTATGGAACCTCACTAAGTAAGACCTGTCCTGATCCTGAGTGAATTTATAGACCAAGAACCTCAACTAACTGCTGGGCGGGTATTATACCTACAGTGAGAGGTGATTGCTTTAGTACTTTGGGCCTTGAGTACGAGGGGCTTTAATTATTAATACTAAGACCCTGACTTGCATCCTTGGTATATGGGCAGATAGTGTAGATCGATGTCTGTGTATGAAGAATATAATTGACTCCCCTCCTAAAGGAGCAATGAACACCCAGATTCTGCCACATGTATCCTAAGGAGAAACCACATTAGGCATACATTACAGGCTAGCCTGCATACAAAAAAAGGTATAAGATCATTATGGTGCGATCAGTCGCCCTCTCAGAAAAACAGAAGAACTTGCCATATAAGCCACTCTTGACCATAGGACCTCTTTGCTAACAGAGTTGTCAAAGTGCACCCCAACATCCACATCTGTGATAACTGCACCAACTGACAACCAGGGATGGTTTCATATCTCATCCCACCCAAGGCACCTCCAGCACCACAGAGTAGCACATTGAAGCACAAGGATCAATAGTAACTCAGAAGGAAGATTACCTCCTACTGAATCACCAGCTACATTTCCTGCAGCTACCCAGAATTTCTTTGGGTGCCTCTTATCCAGTACTGATCCAATCCAACCCTGAAAGAGATAGAACACGAGAATCACAGGCCACATTGGGATTATTTCCAAAAAGAAACCTCAAATAGCTCCACCTCTTTATATGCCTCCATAGAGAGGGCAAAAGACTATTTCTCCATTAATTCTGCCTTGTCAGTCACTCTCTAGACATGTAACAGCAAAGATGAGGTTCTTCTGTACAGCTTCCAAGACCAAAGATGATCATAACTTCTGTATCTAGTCCTAACTACTTAGAGAGTAAAAATACAGGATTAGACACAGATATACACAGCATCATAGGTTTAACCCCTTTGTTGCTGCTATACTCTGTGTCAGACAAATTTTCAGCCCCGTCCCTGGCAGCGTTGATAACTTTATTAGAATGACATGATTTGCACATGTTACAAAGTTAGTTTATCAAGAACCAGCATCCTTGTAGGTATGCTCAGTAGCACTCAAGGAAAGACTATATTCCCATACAGCTGATATAATAATTTTACTCAGCCACCACACCAGCCTAGGCCAGACAGACCGCAGGGCCTATAGCTCATGCCTTCCGTTAACAATTCAAAACTGCGAAGGGTGGGAATAACAAGGATGAAGCTTTTGACCCCTATAGCAGGCCTAACACTGAGCTACTCAGGTCAGATAAATATTTACATCAGAGGTTTTATGCTAAATGCTAAATAAAGCTTGCTTCAACCAGGCCTCATACTAACTGGAGATAAGACCCCTCTAGCTCAGGAGTCGGGAATCTTTGGCACGCGGCCCATCAGGGTAATCTGCTGGCGGGCCGCGAGGCATGTTGTTTACATTGACCGTCCACAGGCACAGCCCCCCACAGCTCCCATTGGCCAGGAACGGCAAACCGCGGCCACTGGGAGCTGCGGGGGCCATGCCTGTGGACGGTCAACGTAAACATCATGTCTCGCGGCCCACCAGTGGATGACCTTGATGGGCTGCATGCCGAAGGCTGCCAACCCCTGCTCTAGCTAGAGTCCAGAGGCAAAGTCTGGAGTTTCAAAGTCAAAACAAAAACAAACCAACTTGCCAGCAATTCAAACTATCAAAATAAGACTGCCAATAATAGCTCTCTATTCCTTCCCTGTGTACAGTTTATGTATCCCCAACTTCTGGGGAACCACGGTCAAGCTGGGGTTGCTAATCAAGCTACTGAGTAACACTCCCCTTCAGACTCTGGTTTCTCATCCATCAGCCTCAGAAGACTGTTTTATACAATCACAGTGTGACTACAGGAGCATTTGGTTCCTGGGTTTTAGCCCTCTGCTTTCCAGACCTCATTAAGGGTCCATCCATCTTCTCCATCACGACTCCTTGGAGATAGATGTTATTGTTTAAAATACGGTTTCCACATATCTGTGTTGATGCTGCACTCATATGATAGATTTAAATGCAAAAACTTCCCAGAAAACAACTCAGATGCTAATTGGGACCCTCACAGCGCACAGCCAAAAATCAGAGTAAATTCCTGGAAATGTTCTGTGGATAAAACGTGGTGACGTTTTCCTCAACACCCTGTTATGCCCTGGAGACAGTGTCACACTGGGTAGTGATCACTGGATATACATCCATCCACTAGGACACTTGGATTATTTCCCGGGGTCTTTCTTCAAGTGCCCAGGGTGTGCAATATAAGTAACAATAATTCATCTTTCCAGTGGAGTAAGCCTCAAACCTATGTCCTGCAAGTTGAAAAACACTGAGTAACTAAATCAAGTAAAAAGAAAAGGAGTACTTGTGGCACCTTAGAGACTAACCAATTTATTTGAGCATAAGCTTTCGTGAGCTACAGCCCACTTCATCGGCTGCATCCGATGAAGTGAGCTGTAGCTCACGAAAGTTTATGCTCAAATAAATTGGTTAGTCTCTAAGGTGCCACAAGTACTCCTTTTCTTTTTGCGAATACAAACTAACACGGCTGCTACTCTGAAACCTGCCATAAATCAAGTAAAACAGAGACAGAATTATAAGAGGCCTGGGTGAAAACCAAAATGTTACATACTAGGGACATGAATGTTCGGGCATATTTCAAATCCATCTAAGTCTGCCAAACCCAACATAAAATGAAGACTCTGGTTTGGCAGATGTGTGGCAATATCCTGTCACTGCACAACCCATATAATGTAACTACAGAAGCCACTGGCCCAGAAGAGCTCTATAGTCAAAGAGCCACAGAGAATAGGTAGATGACAGCCCTCTTCTGCCACATGCACATACACACCCTCCCAGAAATAGGTTCTTGGATCATTCAGTGGAAAGGACATCCAGGTTCCATTTGGGTGAATCTCTAAATCCTCCTGGGATTAACAGATTAATAACCATTCAGGTGGCATGCAATAGGAAGGTAATATACAATTAATGCAAAAGATTGTGTCATCCCTGCTGGACTAACCAGTAGAGGGAAAGAGGATGCTGATTATCAAGGGCTAGAAAAGTTAATCATGTAGTTTGAGTGATAGCAGTTTATGCTTCTGGTGCTCCATGTTTTAGGTTCTACCCCAGCTGACAACTGTAATATCCATATATGGCCTGGGGTACATAACACTAGCAAAATGGCAACTGTTTCAGAAACAACTTATGAACTTGCTGTAATGTCCTTGCACATTGTTCTACTAGTCACCACGTTAATACAAACTGCAGAGGGTGAGGGTACATCTACCTTGTAGCTGGGTGTGCAAATGGCAGCTCATGCAGATGCAACAGAGCTAGCCATATTCTAGCTAACTCACTAAAAACAGAAGTGAGGAAGCTGTGCACAAGCTTCCATGCAGGTTACACATGTATGTTCCTGGAGGAAGGGAGTGTCAGGTGGTCTTAGGCAGCCTGCACTGAGGCCCATGCTGTGGCATCCTCACTTCTCATTTTAGCAAGCTAGCTTGAATACAGCTAGCACAGGTATATCCACACAAGGTGCATTTCACAAATCTGCAATGCAGACATACCCTTAGGAAGGCACTAGGAAATCATGCGCTATCAAAGAGAACCCAGTTTAAATGAACTTTTAACTAGCTGTGTTTTCAAAAATTTCTGACATGTTTAAGTATTCCAAACTGTTTGTTTCTGACCCTCCTCAGAATGATCCAGGAGCTTCCTGGATTCAATCATTATGTGTGATTATGGCCAGAAAGGAGCCTAGGTAAGCAATGGTGCTAACCTAACTCTGAGACTTATCTGCCAACTTCACTGATACCTAATTTTAACTTCCCAGAGACCACACACTTCTGAAAGAGCCACCTGAGTTCTACTCTGCCCTGTGCATCACCAAACAAACAAGCAACTAAATTCCAACGACAGAGTCTTAATTACTGGGGATTATACATAGGGCATTAAGAGCAAAGAAGGGTTTTCGCATCCCAGATAAAGACTACAGTGCTGCCAGTTAGAAAAAACACCCACAACAATCTGGCATGTAAACTGAGTCAGTTTGCTCTGGAATCACTGAGCAGAAATAAACACAAGATGCACAATACTGGTCTATACCTCCCTCTTGAATGGAGCTAGTTGGTCAGGTTCAAAAGAGAACATTGCATGCTGGAACCTGAAGTCCTTGTGGCCCGTATCTCACTATTCAAAAGTAGAGTAGCAGCAATTTGTATCATTTTATGCAAATTACACATGGTTCTTGGGTTCCTGGTAGGTTGCCAATGCAGGCCTGAATTAGGGAAGTTTGGATCTAGAAAGGATGTTATTTCAAAATTCTCCAGGAGGTACTGGCAGCCTTGCAGGGACCACAGCTTTACTCTGCTCAATTTGGCTTCAGTGCGGATTATTGTACTGCAAGGTACTGCAATCCCTGCAGATACTGAAGACAACCTTATAGAACCACAGAAATGTGGAGCTGGAAGGGACCTCAAGACGTCAGGTGAATTTGATGGTAACACAAGCTAAAGCTCTATCCTTGCTCTTCTGGGTGCAGGCTGGGACACAAACTGAGAAAGGACTCTCAAAATGATTCAGCCTCAAAGTATCCCTCCCTGGTGTATGTAAAAATGACAATTTTGCTTGGACATATTCCTGGAGGTTTCAGCACAAGAATATTTAACTGAAGATTAATCTTTAATTCTTGGACAATCCTGGAAGGTTGACAAACCTAGATGTACATTTGGTTTTAGATGGTCTCACTGAGCAGTTGAACATCACTAGCAGTGTGTCTGTCGCAGGCAAGCCAGGGGATTGCTGCAAGGTCATGAGTGAGGACACTTGCTCAGTGTTTTCTTTTCACTATGCAGTGTCATCAGTTTCTTAAATCTTCTTGGACTCTTGTATTTGCACCCAACTCAGTAGGTTCAAGGCAGAGTTAAGAAGGAGATTTAGGATCCGAGCAATTCAACAGGACCCTTAGAATTTTCAGGGCCTGACTTATGAATTTATTTTATCCAGTACTATGCGATCGGTTGCAGAGGTCTCACCTGAATCACTGCAAGCCAAGGGTTAGTTCCTGACTCAACTCTCCAACTTGAGAACAACAACAAAGCAGGGTTGGGGAGTAAAGGCCCAAACAGGTTCTCAGAGGAGAGTCAGGGAACTCTAATAACCGCCCCCTCCTCCCCAAAACAAAACCCAAACCAAAAAGACAACTCCCTGAAGAGACAGAGATCCACACCCAGGGCCAAGTTCAGAAGTAAGTCTCAATCAGGGGTGGCAGGTTTGTATAATTTTTGGTGGTGCCTGGAACGGGTCCAAGTCCCCCTCCCCCCCCACCCCCGCCACCTGCCTAAGGCTCTGGGAGGGAGTTTAGGTGCAGGAGGGGTGAGGGGTCAGGCTCTGAGAGGGAGTTTGGGTGCAGGGTGCAGGCTCTGGGCTGGGGCAGAGGTGCAGGAGCATGTGTGGGAGGGAGTTTGGGTGCAGGGTGCGGGTTCTGGGTTGAGGCAGGGAGTTGGGGTGCAGGAGGGCGTGCAAGGGACGGGCTTTGGGATGGGGCAGGGGGTTGGGGTGTGGGGTCGGGCTCTGGGAGGGAGTTGGGGTGCGGGGTATGGGCTGGGGCAGGGGATTGGGATGCAGGAGAGGGTGAGGGGTGCAGCACTTACCTCGGGTGGCTCCCGAAAACAACCCCGCCCCCGGCAGCAGCTCATGGGGGGGCCTGGAGGGATTTTAACAGGCATCGCCCCCGCAGCTCCCATTGGCCGCAGCTGGAAGAGTTGGCGCTCAGGACAGAGGCAGCGCGTGGAGACACCCCTGCCACAGGTGCCGCAGGGACGTGCCGGCTGCTTCTGGAAGCGGAGCGGGCGGACAGGAAGCCGCCTTAGCCCCGTTGCGCTGCCGGTGGTGGCGGCGGGGGCCCTGAACCCTTTTAAATTGCCCGGGGGTGGCAGGTGGAGCTAGGGGGATGCTCCGAGGAGGCATGGGGGGGCAGCAGGCAGGGCTGGGGGAGAGACCCGGCCCCTAACTTTGGTGGAGCTGGGCCCCTGTGCTCTCATATTGGTGGAGCATGGGCACCATGGGCCCATATAATGCACCGCCCCTGCTCAGCTCCCAGTATAGCCAATATTGATTTTACTCCTGATCTTGGGAGACAATAAAGTTGGACTTAGAGGACTAAACCGGTTGACATAATAATGAAGCAGCAGTATCTGTTCTAGTTTTGAAAGACTTGATTGAAGAACCACCCTCCCTTTGGAAGAAATTCAGTTGGGATTATACTATGGCAAGAACTATTACACTGTGGAAGGAATGCACAACAGAATGGTGGAAACATCATTGCTTGCATCTTTTGAAAACACACCGGACAAATCCCTAGTGAACAATCCTGCCTGGCCCCCAGAGGTTGGGGGATGAACTAGACAGGACCCAACACACTGTCCATTTCTGCAATTCCATGATTCTCTGATCTCGCAAGGCTGCTGAACAGTTTCTCTAAAGAGTCTAAATCTTCCTGGTTAAGTTTAAGGTGGAAGAATTAATACTTCAGAAACATTCTCTCACCCACCGCCCATGAACCTGAATTGTCTCACCTGTGAGCAGTGCATTATCTGGATAGCACATTGCCCAGTGCCAAACCATAATAGGCTGGATAATAAATGGAGATGACGAGGGTCTGGTAGACAGAAGAATGGCTGGACACAAACAGATAAGGCGTTGGGAGACAGCTGGGTAGATAAAAGATGGGAAGATGCACAAGACAAAAAGAGTAATGAACCAAAAGGTGCATAGAGAAGCGGTGGACAACCTACGGCCCGTCAGGGTAATCCGCTGGCGGGCCATGAGGCAATTTATTTACATCGACCATCCGCAGGCACAGCCACCCACAGCTCCCAGTGGCTGCGGTTCATCGTTCCCAGCCAAAAGGAGCTGCGGGAAGCAGTGGCCAGCATGTTCCTGTGGCCCGTGGGCTGCAGGTTGCCCACCACTGGCATAGGGTGATACAGTTGATAAGTGACATGGGGGAGAGTTTAAATTAAAGATTTTTAAATCACCAATTTTAATCATATTTAAATCAGCAAGCAGGAAACCTCTATTTAAATAATTGATTATAATCTTGTTTTGCATTTGTACTTTAAATTAGTCTTCTTCTTAGCATATGCGCAATGTGCCTCAGGTGGTATGTGACCAGGATTCATCACCGAATTTGGGCCACTGGTTATTTTCCTAAAGAAAGGTTGATTCTCATTGGTTGGTAACCATTAAAACATGTCAATTTGCAAGTAAACAGAACCTTCGCACTAAATTTGGTGCTTCCTCCCCGCCGCCTCTAACCGGGAGGATACGCTATACATATACACATCTATTTAAGCAATTATATAGCTTTACATACATTTACCCAGTTCTTATTTTTTTTTTTTACTTTTTTATTATTTTAGAAAATAGTGAATGATGCATTTATTTAATAGATGATTAATTTCTTACTTGTGATTTGTGTCAAGCTCTATTTGGATGGAAATTCAAATTAAAAATGCACAAAACCAGCATTTTAAAAATTATTATTGTTAAACAAAGCCACCCTAAATGTGCTGAAAATATATGAAAAAGTTGATCAAAATACATTTTGCATTTAAAACCAACTGATTAAAGAAAGTATTATCTGTATTCAGTGAATTGAACAGATTGTTTCTGGTCACCATATCTTTCGGGATTTTCGAACTAGTGGATCTCAGCCTCTCACACCTAGCTTTTATTCATAGACTTGAAAAGGAAAGACAAGCTTTCTATCTTCTTCAATTCCCAACTGATTTCTTAACTTTAAATAAACTAGTCATTGAATTGAATTAACTGAATAAAACTGAAATGAAAAAAAATATTCTCTCTGCACCTGCAGAAGAAGCTAGTGGCATTAATAGGTGATTTCAAACAGGTTTATTAATATTATATTTAAAAATAATTTTAAAAATAATCTATTTGTATCCATTTTGGGGAAGTGGGTACAAAGGAGTGGGAAATCCTGCAAGATAGGTAAGTGAATAGGCACAGAGGCTGATAGACAGACATGGGGGTGAGTGATGGAAGGTAGAAAGGACATGGATATAGAATGTCTACCCTGCAGGGCCTGAGTCTGAACATCTACATTGCAATTTTATATAACTCAGCAGCCTGAGCCCCATCAGCCTGAGTCAACTGATAGGCCAGCTGTGGGTGTTTTATTGCGATGTAGACATACCCTATAGTCATAGAATCATAGAATCATAGAATATAAGGGTTGGAAGGGACCCCAGAAGGTCATCTAGTCCAACCCCCTGCTCGAAGCAGGACCAATTCCCAGTTAAATCATCCCAGCCAGGGCTTTGTCAAGCCTGACCTTAAAAACCTCTAAGGAAGGAGATTCTACCACCTCCCTAGGTAACGCATTCCAGTGTTTCACCACCCTCTTAGTGAAAAAGTTTTTCCTAATATCCAATCTAAACCTCCCCCACTGCAGCTTGAGACCATTGCTCCTCGTTCTGTCATCTGATACCATTGAGAACAATCTAGAGCCATCCTCTTTGGAACCCCCTTTCAGGTAGTTGAAAGCAGCTATCAAATCCCCCCTCATTCTTCTCTTCTGCAGGCTAAACAATCCCAGCTCCCTCAGCCTCTCCTCATAAGTCATGTGTTCCAGACCCCTAATCATTTTTGTTGCCCTTCGCTGGACTCTCTCCAATTTATCCACATCCTTCTTGAAGTGTGGGGCCCAAAACTGGACACAGTACTCCAGATGAGGCCTCACCAATGTCGAATAGAGGGGAACGATCACGTCCCTCTATCTGCTTGCTATGCCCCTACTTATACATCCCAAAATGCCATTGGCCTTCTTGGCAACAAGGGCACACTGCTGACTCATATCCAGCTTCTCGTCCACTGTCACCCCTAGGTCCTTTTCCGCAGAACTGCTGCCTAGCCATTCGGTCCCTAGTCTGTAGCTGTGCATTGGGTTCTTCCGTCCTAAGTGCAGGACCCTGCACTTATCCTTATTGAACCTCATAAGATTTCTTTTGGCCCAATCCTCCAATTTGTCTAGGTCCTTCTGTATCCTATCCCTCCCCTCCAGCGTATCTACCACTCCTCCCAGTTTAGTATCATCCGCAAATTTGCTGAGAGTGCAATCCACACCATCCTCCAGATCATTTATGAAGATATTGAACAAAACCGGCCCCAGGACCGACCCTTGGGGCACTCCACTTGATACCGGCTGCCAACTAGACATGGAGCCATTGATAACTACCCGTTGAGCCCGACAATCTAGCCAGCTTTCTACCCACCTTGTAGTGCATTCTTCCAGCCCATACTTCCTTAACTTGCTGACAAGAATACTGTGGGAGACTGTGTCAAAAGCTTTGCTAAAGTCAAGAAACAATACATCCACTGCTTTCCCTTCATCCACAGAACCAGTAATCTCATCATAGAAGGCGATTAGATTAGTCAGACATGACCTTCCCTTGGTGAATCCATGCTGACTGTTCCTGATCACTTTCCTCTCATGCAAGTGCTTCAGGATTGATTCTTTGAGGACCTGCTCCATGATTTTTCCAGGGACTGAAGTGAGGCTGACTGGCCTGTAGTTCCCAGGATCCTCCTTCTTCCCTTTTTTAAAGATTGGCACTACATTAGCCTTTTTCCAGTCATCCGGGACTTCCCCCGTTCGCCACGAGTTTTCAAAGATAATGGCCAATGGCTCTGCAATCACAGCCGCCAGTTCCTTCAGCACTCTCGGATGCAACTCATCCGGCCCCATGGACTTGTGCACGTCCAGCTTTTCTAAATAGTCCCTAACCACCTCTATCTCCACAGAGGGCTGTCCATCTCTTCCCCATTTTGTGATGCCCAGCGTAGCAGTCTGGGAGCTGACCTTGTTAGTGAAAACAGAGGCAAAAAAAGCATTGAGTACATTAGCTTTTTCCACATCCTCTGTCACTAGTTTGCCTCCCTCATTCAGTAAGGGGCCCACACATTCCTTGGCTTTCTTCTTGTTGCCAACATACCTGAAGAAACCCTTCTTGTTACTCTTGACATCTCTGGCTAGCTGCAGCTCCAGGTGCGATTTGGCCCTCCTGATAACATTCCTACATGCCCGAGCAATATTTTTATACTCTTCCCTGGTCATATGTCCAACCTTCCACTTCTTGTAAGCTTCTTTTTTATGTTTAAGATCCGCTAAGATTTCACCATTAAGCCAAGCTGGTCGCCTGCCATATTTACTATTCTTTCGACTCATCGGGATGGACTCATCTAGTCTTTGACAGTCCATGAAATAAGAGGAAAAAAGAAAGCTGAAGAGATACCAAAAAGTAGGTAGATAGCCAAATAAGTAGTTAAAATATGACCGACACTTAAGCAGAGAGAGGGGGAAGAGAATTGTTTTTTTCCAGCACAAAGAATGAGAACAGCACACTGCAGATCTTTGCACTGAAACTGGCATTTGAGAGTGACCTCCTGCTCCTGTTCAGAACACAATTATTCCGAGTATCAAACAACAAAAGAAAACAATTGCAAGCAGAACTCCAGGTGCCTCCGAACGGCCTCCACAAAGCACAGATGAATTTTAAACCATCTTTCAGACACATGCCAACCTCCCACCAGCAAACCACATGCACAAGCACGGGGAAAATTTAAGCATTGCCAAGTTATTGAAATCAACTCATATGCAAGGCAGCCGCTGGGGAACAGGCAAGAACATCAAGAATCCAGCTGCTGTTCTTACAGTGTAAGTGTTCTTAATGGGTAGGTTGGGAAGATTGATTTGCTGCTGTGACACCCTATTAACCAGGTACATTGCTGAATTTAGTGCCTCATGGAGGAATACATATATATGTATTAAAAAATAACTACATGAAGAAAGACGGAAAGCTGCAGGTATTGCTGTGACAGGTAATTTTTTTTCTCCTGTCCTTCACTCACATTTAAGATGGATGAAAAAATGCTTTGAATTCCTATGAACTACGTTTTAAAAGTTTTATTCTCCAGAATAGCAGCATTAAAATTCAGTGGAATCCAGCAAAATTTCGCTTACAAGGGCTATTTCGGTAGCTCAAATTGTTTTTTCTGTAGCGGGCATAAATCTGTACAACTCTCTGCACACTAGCCAGCCATCAATCCATCTCCTGCAATCCACAATGGCAACATGGGTTATTGTACTGAACCAGTGTGAAATGCTGCATGCTTTTTTACAGCATGCTACCCAGGTATGCCACACTGGGTTTGAATCAGACCTACCGTAACTCCAATGGAGTTCTACCAGCAATGAATTTGGCCCTCTAGCTCCATCATCTCTGCAGTGATCTGCACAGCAATTCCCAAGCATGTTCAGTCACCATAACACAGCACGTTGGGGTACAGGAATAGCTGATGTCTTGCATTACTACTGTAATAACAAAAGTTCTCTCCGACCTACCATCTGTTAGTCTCTGGGTCTATTTGCTACTCTAGAAAAGAAGTGGTGGTCTTGGCTTCTTGGGGAATCACTATGTCTCCTGCACACTCACAGCATGGGTGGGCTCTTCTAGTTGCACTTTAACTGAGATAATTATATCTTAGCAGGGATGCTACAAACAATTCCACACTATCTAGGGCTGACTATGGAAGCTTTGTAGTAAATTGAGCCAACCACACAGTGGCCCATCTCCTAAACAGAAGTACAAAACAGCATATTGCATGCACACATAAGAATGGCCAGACTGGGTCCGACCAATGGTCCATCTAGACCAGTGTCATGCCACTGCCAGTTGCTTCAGAGGGAATGATCAGAACAGGGCAATTTACTGAGTGATTCATCCTCTGTCATCCCCTCCTAACTTCTTGCAGTCAGGAGTTTAGGGACACCCAGAGAATGGGGTTGCATCCCTAACTAGCTTGGTTAATAGCCATTGATGGACCTATCCTCCATGAACTTCATTCGTTTTCGATCCCAGTAATACTTTTGGCCTTCACAACACCTCCTGGCAATGATTTCCACAGGTTGACTGTGGGTTGTATGAAGAAGTACTTCCTTATGTTTGTTTTAAACGTGCTGCCTATTAATTTTGTTGGGTAGCACCTAGTTTGTGTGTTATGTGAAGGTATAAGTTGCACTTCCTTATTCACTTTCGCCATATGATTCATTATTTTATAGAACTCTACCATATCCCAACTTAGTCATTTATTTTCTAAGTTGAACAGGCCCAGTCTTTTTAATGTCTCCTTATATGGGAGCTGTTCCATACCCTTATTCATTTTTGTTGCCCTTCTCTAGATCTTTTCCAATTCTAATATATCTTTTTTGAGATGGGGTGACTAGAACTGAAGATGTAGGCATACCATGGATTTATATAGTGGCATTATGATATTTTTGTCATATTATCTGTCCCTTTCCTAATGGTTCCTAACATTCTATTAGCTTTTTTGACTGCCACGGCGTACTGAGTAGATGTTTTATAGAACTATCCACAATGACTCCAAGATCTCTTTCTTGAATGTTAACTGCTAATTTAGGCCCCATCATTTTGTATGTATTGTTGGGATCATGTTTTGCAAGGCTCATTACTTTGCATTTATCAGTGTAGAATTTCATCTGCCATTTTCTTGCCCAATTATCCAGTTTTGTGAGATCCCTTTGTAAGTCTTCACAGTCTGCTTTGGACTTAACTATCTTGAGTAGTTGTGTATCATCTGCAAACGTTGCCACCTTACTGTTTACCCCTTTTCCAAATCATTTATGAATATGGTGAACAGCACCAGTTCCAGTTCAGATCCTTGGAGGACACCACTATTTACCTCTTTCCATTGTGAAAACTGACCATTTATTCCGATCCTTTGTTTCCCACCTTTTAACCAGTTATTGATTCATGAAAGGACCTTCCCTCTTTTGCTTAAGAGCCATTGCTTAAGACCTTGTTAAAGACTTTCTGAAAGTCCAAGTGGATCCATATCAACTGGATCACTCTTGTCCACATGTTTGTTGACCCCCTCAGAGATTTCTAATAGATTGGCAAGGTACGATTTCCCTTAACAAAAGCTGTTTGGACTTTTCCTCAACGAATCATAACCATCTGTGTGTCTCATAATTCTGTTCTTTACTGTAGTTGTAATCAATTTGCCTGATACTGAAGTTAGGCCTACTGCCCTCTGGAGCCTTTTAATAACCCAAAACCAGCATTATGTTAGCTCTCTGTCAGTTATCTTGTACAGAGGCTGATTTAAATGGTAGCTTACATACCTCAGTTCGCAGTTCTGCAATTTCATATCTGAGTTCCTTCAGAACTCTTGGGTGAATACCATCTGGCCTGGTGACTTATTACAGTTTAATTTATCAATTTGTTCCAAAACCTCCTCTATTGACACCTCAATCTGGGACAGTTCCTCACATCTGTCACCTAAAAAACTGGCTCAGATGGGGGAATCTCCCTCTCATCCTCTGCAATGAAGACCAACGCAAAGAATGCATTTAGCTTTCTTGCAACCACCTTGTCTTCTTTGAATGTTCCTCATTCACCGAGGGCCCCCACTCAGGAGTGGTGGAAGCACCCTAAAGTGAGGAGGCCACAGGCACCCAAACTAGGGCCCCGCTAACACCACCGCTTCCTCCCCCCAAGGCCCCACTCTCCCTGTGACCATGGCCACCTGAGCCCCCCGTTCCGGTACCCCTGACCCCACTGATTGTTTGGCAGGCTTCCTACTTCTGATGTACTTACAAAAAATTGCTGTTAGTGTGTGTGTCTTTTGCTAGTAGCTCTTAGAATTCTTTTTTGGCCTGTCTAATTATATATTTTACAGTCAATGGGCCAGAATTTATGCTCCTTTCTATATTCCTCAGTAGGACCTGACTTCCCATTTTGCCTCTTTTACTCTGTTGTTTAGCCATGGTGGCATTTATTTGGTCCTCTTTTTTAAAAAAATTATTTAGGGGGGTATACATATAGTTTGAGCCTCTATTATGGTGTTTTTAAAAAGTTTCCATGCAGCTTTTTTATCCTTGTGACTGTTCCTTTTAATTTCCATTTATCTAGCCTCCTTATTTTTGTGTAGTTCCTCTTTTTGAAGTTCAACCCACCACCAGGAGTGGCAGGTTTGTAGAAATTTTGGTGGTGCGCAAAACCCGCCTCCCCAAACTCTGCTCCCCACCTGCCTAAGGCTCTGGGAGGGAGTTTGGGTGGCGGGAGGAGGTCTGTGGTGCAGGCCCTGGGTTGGGGCAGGGGACTGGGGTGCAGGACGGGTGAGAAGTTGGGCTCTGGGAGGGAGTTTGGGTGGGGGAGGGGGTCTGGAGTGCAGGCTCTGGGGGTGCACGAGGGGGTGAGGGGTGCAGGCTCTGGAATGGAGTTTGCGTGCAGGCTCTGGGTTTGGGCAAGGGGTGGGGGTGCAGGAGGGGGTGAGGGGTGCAGGCTCTGGGAGGGAGTTTGGGGTCAGGAGAGGGTGTGTGGGAAGGGGGTTGGGGTGCAGGCTGTGGGATGGAGTTTGGGTGCTGGGTGCAGGCTCTGGGGGGTGTAGGAGGGGGTGAGGGGTGCAGGCTCTGGGATGGGACTGGGGATGCAGGCTCTGGGAGAGAGTTTGGGGATGGGGGGGTACAGGCTCTGGAATGGAGTTTGGGCGTAGGCTCTGGACTTGGGCAAGGGGTGGGGGTGTAGGAGGAGGGGGTGCAGGCTCTGGGAGTTTGGGGATGGGAGGGAGTGCAGGCTCTAGGAGGGAGTTTGGGGGCCAAATGGGGGGTGCAGGCTCTGGGAGGGGGTAGGGGGGTGCGGCGCTTACCAGGGGCTCCTAGGCAGGGTGAGCCGGGAGTCTCCATGTTCTATTACCCCCAGGCACCGGCCCCACAACTTCCTATTGGCTGCAGGGGCGCTTGGGGTGGGACACAGACCTACCCTGCCCTGGGACTGCAGGGAGGGGCCGGCAGCCATGTGGAGCGAGCAGACAGGAAGCCGCTTGGCTCCACTGTGCTGCCGGTGGTGAGTGGGGCCCCCGAGCTGTTTTAAATGGCCTGGGGGATACGCGGGGCAGGGGCGCCCAAGGCAGAGCCGAGGGAGAGACCCAGCCTCAGACATTGCTGGAGCCGGGCCAGGAATATTCCTGGTGCCCAGGTACCACGGGCCCACAGGACTCACCACCCATGCCCACCACAATAGCATTTCTTTGGTATTTTTCCTCTTACAAGGATGTTAAAATTTAGTTACATCATGGCCACTATTACTGAGCGGTTCAGCTATATTACCCTCTTGGACCAAACCCTATGCACAATTTAGGACTAAATACAGAAATGCCTGTCTCCTGCAGGTTCCAGGACTAGCTGCTCCAAGAAGCAGCTATTAATGGTGTCTAGAGATTTTATCTTTGCATCCTGTCCTGAGGTGACATGTTCCCAGTCAATATGGGGATACTTGAAATCCTCCATTATTATTGGATTTTCTGTTTTTGTAGCCTCTCTGATTTCCCTGAGCATTTCACAATCACCATCACAGTCAGCAGTATATTCCTACTGCTATACTCTTATTATTCAATCATGGAATTTCTATCCCTAGAGATTTTATGATACTATTTGATTTATTTAAGATTTTTACTATATTTGATTCTATCCTTTCTTTCATATATAGTGCCACTCCCCCCCCCCCACCCCTCAGTGCAACCTACTCTGTCATTCCGATATATTTTATACCCTGGTATTACCATGCCCCATTGATTATCATCATTCCACCAAGTTCCTGTGATGCTTATTATATCAATATCTTCATTTAATACCAAGCACTCAAGCTCACCCCATCTTAGTATTTAGACTTCTTGCATTTGTATACAAGCACTTATAAAATTTGTCAGTCTTTAGTGGTCTGCCTTCATCAGCTCGGTGCATTGCACTACTACTGCTTGTTCAGTATTGGATCCAATTTAAGATGCCTGGTCTTTGTCTTCAAAACCCGGATGACCTTAGGACCTGACAAGTGAAAACCTGAGAGACTACACCTCTCCCTCTCCACATCAAAACATGAATACTTGGACCAATAGGGACACTGCCCTAGAAGGTAGCTACAGCAAAGTTATTGCATGGTGCCTGGCTATGGAATTTCCTTTTTCTGAGCACAGTGCAAGACACACCTTTTTGATAATCTTCCTCCTGTCAGTGTCTCCCCCAAAGATGCATATAATAAAACCTCATGGAGGGAGGAGAGACTACAGCCTTACCAAGTTGATGGTGATTCTCATTTTTTTATTTGGCATCTAGAAAACTTGTTGATCCAGACACCGAAGTACATAGATATAGCAGATACAGAAAGATAAATAGATGGACAAGAGCATGTTGGGCAATGCCAATTAAGAGGAGCCAATTGTATGCCTATTGACTTAGTAGTTTTACTGGTAAACACTGCATCATAAGAGAGTATTTAAAGGCTTCTTGTGGATTACTGAGTCATTATAGGGCTAAATTCAGTGCCTTGCATAATGACAGGTTTCAGACTAACACGGCTGCTACTCTGAAAAATGAGCCATTACACTTAGAGTGCAAAGTAATGATTGTAGAACTTGAGTGCAGTTTAGAAGACAGAAATAAATTCAGTTTAAATTGTAGTGCTGTAGGATTTACTGTGAAATTAAGTCAGTAGTTAACAATAATTACACCACAATTAAATAGTCAACGTTGCCATATTATTGAAGGGGAGTTACAGAATCTCCGTGCCCTGGAAATGTGAGTCTTGAGCTTGTTTTGATTCACAGGGAGGCACACAACCTTTTGGACACTGAACACATCTAGCATACATGAATGTCTGGATTGTGCCAGCAATCTCGTTTGAACATGACTGGTTTAGGTCTACAGAATTCCAGCAATAATGCAGTTAAGACTATACCACAAATCACACTGTGATCTCGTCAGATCTCACAAGCTAAGTAAGATCAGACCTCGTTAGCATTTGTACAAGAGCAGGGGTGGCAGGTATCATAGGCCCTGGCCAGGCTGTGGCCCCGCCTATGCTCTGCTCCCCTATCCTGAAGCCAGTGGGGGCTCTGCTTCTGCTGTGGCCTGGAGCTCGACTGGCGGCCACGGGCTGGGGTGGCTAGGAAGAGTCAGGGCAGCTTGGGCCAGCTCAGAGGTTGGGCCAACTGGCTGAGCTCAGGACAGCCCGGGGCAGAGCACAGGAGGCTCAGGTAGGGTTACCAACTTTCTATTTACAGAAAAACGAACATGCTTGCCCTGCCCCATTCTCCACCCCTTCCTTGAGGCCTTGCCCCCGCCCTGCCCCTTCTCCAACACCCCACCCCCCAACTCACTCCATCCCCCCTTCATCACTCACGCTCCCCCACCTTCCCTCACTTGCTCATTTTCACCGGGCTGGGGCAGGGGTGAGAGCTCCAGCTGGGGCCATGGGCTCTGGGGTGGGGTTAAGGATGAGGAGTCTGGAGTGCATGGTGGGTTCTGGGTTGGGGCCAAGGGGTTCGGAGTGTGGGAGGGGGCTCCCGGCTGGGACAGGGTGTTGGGGTGTGGGAGGGTGTATGGGCTCTGGGCTGGGGGGTGCAAGCTCCAGGGTGGGGCCATAAATGAGGGGCTCAGGATGCAGGAAGGGGCTCCAGGCTGGGGCAGGGGTTTGGGGTGCGGGGGGGGGATGAGGGCTCCAGCTGGGGATGCAATCTGTGGGATGGGGCCAGGAGGTTCAGAGTGCAGGAGGAGGTGCGGGCTTCAGGAGGGAGCTTGGGTGCAGGAGGGGGCTCAGAGCTGGTGCAGGGAGTTGGGGTGCAGGAGCAGGCTCAGGGCTGGGGCATGGGAGGGGATGTGGGCTCCGGGCAGCATTTATTTTTGGCGGCTCCCAGGAAGTGGCGACATGTCCCAGAAGCTCCTAGGCAGAGGTGAGGCCAGGCTGCTCTGCAAGCTGCCCCCGTCCACAGGGGCTGCCCCTCCAGCGTGCATTGGCTGTGTTCCCAGCCAATGGGACCTGCGGAGCAGACACTCAGGACAGGAGCAGTGCACAGAGCCCCCGCGGCCACCTCTGCACCCAGGAACCAGAGGGAGAAGTCCCCACTTCCGGAGCTGGGCAGGCAGGGAGCCTGCCTTTGCCTCGCTGCGGGCAGCCATCTGGACCTTTAAAGGCCCAGTCAGAGGTGCTGACCAGAGCCGCCTGTGTCCCTTTTTGAGCGGGCGTTCCGGTCGAAAACTGGATGCCTGGCAACCCTAGGCTCGGGGCTCCAGCCTCAGGGGGAGGGGAGTTTCAGGGAGCGGCGGGGATTCACCCACCACCCATTTACAAGAGACAAAGGAAAAACTAGGGCAGCATGGTAAGTAGTTCTGGAGACTCACTTGGGAGAACCTTCTCTCCACTTTTGGAGAGTACTGAACCAATGGTCCAATATGGTGTTAAGAGGTATTGCTCCCCTGGAGGTGTTATTCTAATAAAGCTATATTTCGTACTTTTACAGCATCTTTCATGAAGTAATTTCTTTCACTAAGCCTTATCAAAGCACCAAGAAGAAAATATGATTATGCTTATTTTATACTTTAGTAAACTGTGGCACAACTCTGTTGAGTGACTTGACCCAATCATACAGTAAGTCAGTGGCAGTGCTCATTAGGAGTCAGGGCCAAGATTATCAAAGTAAAAAATGATTTTCAGTGCCCAACTTGAGACATCTTTAAGGGGCATGATTTTCAGAAGTTGGGTGCAAAACACTGTCTAAAAATCATGCCCTTGAAGGCACCTTGTATTTAATTTTTTTTTAAATCTTGGCCCCGGTGTTCAGTATTGTGCTTTAACTTCTGGACCCAGACAGAACTATACCCCCTTGATGAAGCATAGCTCCTGATCACAATGAAAGTCCTCTTGCAAAAGCTGAGGTTTTAGGCCTTGGGATCCTGACCATATTCCACATTAGATCCCCTAAGCCTAAGTAGATATATTGCTATGACTGTATAGGGACATCTTTGCTCCCCGTTCATATACTACTCCATAGGTGCTGGAACTAGGAACTGCATCCCCCGGCCTGAATACAGGGTTTACAGTTTAGTTCAATGGCTCTTAGCACCCCCACTATACAAATTGTTCCAGCACCCCTGTATTACTTTGTAGTCTTGGTGTGCATTGCTCAACAGCTGCTGCATTCCACTCCAGCGATGGCTGCATTTCAGCGAGGAGATCACAGATAGTTTGTAGTTATAGAAGATCACTGCACAATACTGTATGCAAGCCTTGAAATGCTGAATGCTAATAATGAGGAAGTAGTGTCAACCCCAAAAGAAAGGAGAATGGGGGGAAATATAAATACTCAGGGTGCACTCCTATTCCCACAGAATTCAATGGGAGATTTGCCATTGCCTTTAACTGAGCCAGGATTTCACCCTTGGATTCTTAATGCTTGCTAGTGTACTTCGCGTATCTTTCAGTTACAAAGGTGGTGAGGGACATTCACAATGGCAACAAACAAAGGAAAATATAAACCGGAAGCATAGCAGTGGACCCAGGAAGTACAGAGCTCTGCAAAACATTAATAATTTGCTTAATGGAATGAGAGTGGAAAATCCTGCTGTGCGCACACATTTCAGAACTGCAATGGTTTCACATCATTGCCCAATTATGTCTGCAAAACACCCAGCTATCTTCATCATTGTGAGGCAGGTGATTTTGCAGGCCAAGCCTCCGGTTTCTTTTCTACCAAAAACTGGTTTTGGCAGGAAGATTGAAGCTGGATACTTGCCAAGGCAGAAAAGTTTGTATGCCTTCCAAAAAAGGATTATAAACTATCTGATGCAAACATTTAATTGTTTGATGCTTTCCTGCAACTGGGGCAACTTTTCTTCTGCAAGATTCCACCCATCTATGGAAGTAGATGAGAGGAAGCATGATCCAGTAGTTAAGGCACTGGCCTGGGATTCAGAAAACCCCTGTTTAATTTCCTCTGGGATTTTGGCAAATCACTTGGCGTATCTCTGCCCCAACTAAAATGGGGATAACAGATCCTCCTTACCTCCCAGGGGTATCCTAAGGATAAATGCATTGTGAGGCACTCACATACTGCAGTAATAGAAAACTGATACCAAATGCAATATTATAAGGAAAGCAGAACAACCCAAAGGGCAGTGTCCTGGACTACAAGTCTGCAAACCTGGGCTCTTTCCCCAGCACTGACACACTACATACAAAAATTCTAAATATTAATAATATTAAGAGGGGCACAGTTGATTTTACTGGGCTAGATTTATCCTTTGTGTTACTAGACTGACTTCAGTGGATTATTTTGGCCTGTTTAAATCAAATACTCACCTGCCTCAATTATGTGTCCCCTCACATTAGAGTCAAAGAAATGAAAAAAGAAAATGATCTATTAGGACAAGCCCCCGGCAGTCCACCCTGTGGCAGAAACAACACAAGATTGTTCGCTATAGAATAGCGGTAGGGCTTTCTCATATCTAGCTTTAGAAGAAAACTTCTTAAGGGAGACTATTCCATAGACCTTAGGATCTCACTGTGAAGAGTTATTCACTAATATTCATTAGAAATTATGCTTTACTTAATTGCATCATCTTATTACCACTGGCTTGGTGCTCCTTAACTGTCTCCTCTCCCTTCTGCCAACCCCTATTCATCAGGTAAGGAAAGCACACAGATTTAGCTCTTTTGAGCTTCTCTTATAAATCAATCACACCAGACCCATTTAGTTTTGTATCTCCTATGTCCTACAGCTTGTCACCATCTTTCTAACATTGAGTTGTTCACAGCTGACTATAGTACTGTATAGCAGATACCACCTTGCCAGAGCGGTACAGAAAATGACTATTTTGCATCCGATGAAGTGAGCTGTAGCTCATGCTCAAATAAATTGGTTAGTCTCTAAGGTGCCACAAGTACTCCTTTTCTTTTTGAAAATGACTATTGTCTCCCTCCTCTGTGACATAACAATCTTTCATATGCAGTACCAAGTCTCATGGGCTTTTGCATTACTACATTGCATGGGAACATCATACCTAATCCTTTATACACTATCACCTGCTAGGGTCTCTTTCGGCATTACTGATTATTTGAAAGCTGCCTGGATCATGTCACAGAGGCAGGATTCCCTGTTGCAAACAGCCCTCAAACACTCTGTCACAGGTTCACCGGTGTGCTTTACTTACAATGTACTATACAAGTCCTCCTCTCCCCATATAAAGTTATTACCTTCTCCCTAACCAAAAAAAAGCTCTCACCTCTCTGAGCTCCTGTGCTTCTCTAGCCCTTGTTTCTAACTTTCCCCACTCCCAGCTTCCTCTTCTGGTCTCTCTTTTTACTGCCCTCAGCTGAACACACTGACTCACCTTGTGAACTGGTTAATCACCAGATACTTAACCAGTTATCTCCTCAATTTGGCCCAGGTGGAGACCTTGCAAACTGCACAGAGTGATGAGTGGGCCTTAGGCTACTCTCACTATCACAGATCTCTCCCTCTGAAGAAAAGGTCAGCAACAACCTCTCAAGAATAACAGAAGGGACAGTAGTCCAGAGGGAAGAAGACCTGTAGGCTAAGCTTGATACTGGAGCGGCCTGCCTGGTCCTCTCTGAAAGTTCTGGACAGAAGAGTACTCCATTTGCAGGCTCTACATCACTCAAATTCTCTTAGGATCTGATATGTTTAAAGAACCTGAGCTATATTATGCCACTGAGCATTAAGCACAATTCTCCAGTACAATACCGGCAGCTACTCTTCCATAAGCTCTCGAGCACTTCAGTCTGCAAGATTCACTCTGCCATTAGCCTTACCCGTCCCCTTTTGGTGCTAGAGAGATTTCTAATAATAAAAACAAACTACTCCCTTGCACAGTGTATAAAGAACCAAGTCTTGAAGAAAACCCCACGAAAGCTTATGCTCTAATAAATTTTTTAGTCTCTAAAGTGCCACAAGTACTCCTGTTCTTTTTATTAATGTTGTAAAGAGCTTGTAAAAGTTGTTTCCAACTCATTTGTTGTATCTCTCCATCTATAAATTCAAAAGTCTTGGTTACATTTCTCCAGCTGCGCAGGGCTTGAGGGAGCCATCTCCAAAAGTAAGCTAAAAAGATTTTCTAGACCTAAAAACATAAGTGCTTTAACATCTAAAAGCGCAGGTCCTTCCAGGGGTGAATGTGAGTGCTGTGGGTCCCACTGGGAAGCTAGGAATCCCCTCCCCAGTGGAGTAAAGCCCTGGAAGAGCTGTGGGATAACAGACGTTGAAGCTGTGACATTTTTAGCTTTGTAAATCGCCCATCCTCGGATTTGATTTTGTGTATTGCACATTGTTCCTGCCTTTCGGTGCTGCTTATTTTAAATCCACTACAGCAAATCCTTTTCCTGTGGTGCTTTAAGCAAGTTATTTCACCCCTCAAGAATGAAATCTTGGAGAACAGAGCACAGCCAGACTGCGCACTGGAGTCCTCTGTGCGACGAGTCGGAGGAAAGAATCATTTGGCCAAAGCTGAGATTCTTCACCCTTGAGGCTGCAGTAGCTACCGCTGCTTCTATGTCCCTTTTCCATGAGGAGCAATGGTAATGGCATCACCTAATTTGTCCCCAACCCACTCTTAGCTGGGCAGCCCACAGTGACCCTCTATGGCACACCTAGAGCATGGACTTTTATCTTCCTAACCCTGCTCCTCTCCAGGTATATAAGAGAGCCACATGAGTTCCAATGCATCTGATAAACTCCACAGCCAGAAGTTAGCGATTCCTCCATTGGATCTTCCTCAGGGGCTGTAGCCAGTTAACAGTAATATATTCCTTGTGCTTCCTCTTATTATTATGGGGGAGTGGCGCCCACAGAATTTGGGGGCTATTCTAATTAGGGTCTCATACCATACCCATCACCATGTATCTAAGCACCTAAATCCGATTAAGAATTCCTGGAATAATTACAGCAAGTGATTTTGAAAATCCCATATATAGTCCCTCTTCCTCATCAGCTCCCTGGATGTAGTGTTGCCAACTATCTAATCGCACAAACCCAAACACCCTTGCCCTGCCCTGAGACCCTGCCCCGCCCCTTCTCCAAGGCCCACCCCCACTCACTCCATCTCCCCTCCCTCTGTCGCTCGCTCTCTTCACCCTCACTCACTTTCACCAAGCTGGGGAAGGTTGTTGGGGGGCAGGGGGTAGATGATGGGTACAGGCTCTGGCCAGGCTGCGCTTACCTTGGGCAGCTCCTGGAAGCGATCAGCATGTCCGGCTCCTAGGCTCAGGGGCAACCAGGCAGCTCTGTGTGCTGCCCCTGCCTGCAGCCACCACCCCTACAGCTTTCACTGGACACGGTTCCCAGCTAATGGGAGCTGCGGAGTCGACACTTGGGGTAGGGGCAGCATGCAGAGACCCCCTGGCTGCCCCTCAGCCTAGGAGTCAGAGGGACCTGCCAGTTGCTTCTGGGAGCTGCACAGAGCCAGGATAGGTAGGGAGCCTGCCTTAGCCTCACTTCGCCGCCAACTGGACTTTTAGCGGCCTATTAAAATCTCCCAGATTGGTTTCAGTAGCCACCGGGAGATTGATTCCAATTCCGGGAGACCCCCAGCCAATCCGGGAGGGTTGGCAACCCTATCTGGATGAAGGCTAGTGGATGACTGTTCTTCAAACTGTCACTGAAGTCTCTACTGAACTGTGTGATTATTTCAGGAGGGAAGTAAATAAAATGGTATTAAGTGGCAGGAAACATGGAAATCCTAATGGTGGCTATAAACAGGTTTCAGTATGCTGTCTTCACTGTTCTAGCGGTTAAACGTACCAAGGCATAAGAAGGCCCAGCTACTTGACTAAGGAAGCCTCTAGCAAGCTAGAGTCTCACTCTGGGTAAATGAACAGACTGGCCACCTTGTCTAAAAGACTACGTTCTTTAGGACAGAATGCACCACTCTTTGTTTGAACAAGGCCTAGCAGAATGCAGACTCCAGATCTACACCCTGTTTCTCTGAATGATGTGTTCAAAATGTACCTTACTATTTCATCTGAAAAAATTCAACTACTGGAGTTCCCCCTATCAGACTCCTCTACATCCTCCAGAAATAAGGATGCATCTATCACAGAAGCAAGAGGTGTAAAAAACCTAACTAGATCAGTCAGTCCAGACCCTGGCGAAGAGACAGGATTGTTCCCTGCACTATGTTCTCATCTCATTTTTAAATGTCCCAAGCAATGGGATTCCCCCCACTCCCTTGGAGACTATTCCACAATTAATAGTCTTTACTATTAGGAAAGATTTCCTGATATTTAGTAAAAAGAAATGCTACAGCATCCGATAAAGTGAGCTGTAGCTCACAAAAGCTTATGCTCAAATAAATTTGTTAGTCTCTAAGGTGCCACAAGTCCTCCTTTTCTTTTTGCGGATACAGACTAACACGGCTGCTACTCTGAAATCTGATATTTAGTATAAATCTTCCTTTGCTAAATTTCATCCTATTGCTCACTGGACTACATACAACAATTCCTTTCCCTCTTTGGTCTTTACTTTCCTTATATACCTTAGAGGTTTATTAGAAGTAGAATTAGTATTACAATTGGGCCTAGGGCACCCCACCAACTTGACCTCTGCGCCTTCTCTCTTCTCTGTTATTGCTTGACTGAAAAGAGAGAATCATTCACAGCGAATAATCCGATGAATTTTGCTTCTTTTTCTGTTTCCATGTTATTTTTGCAATTATAAACATATTGTAAATTGGCCAAATACCTTTGGTGAACAGTTCGGGCCTGTAGCTTTTCTGGTTGCAGTTAGTTGCAAGTATCAGATGTTCTAAATACAGTCTGACTGTACAGAACACATGCCATGCTTCTGTTCATACACTGGTTGAATTACTCTTAGAATTAGATTTCCAATTACAACACTTACAATTATAAATTCAAATTTGCTTTCCACCAAAATTATGCAAGATTAGCTCAAAATTAATGTTGTCAGCAAATGCTCTTGCCAGTAACGCTCACTTGAATATTCAAAACACAAAGAAGAAAAAGGAGGGTCTGGTGGTTAAGGGGCTAGCCAGGAACTCGGAAGACCTGGATTCAATTCCCTACTCTTTCTCTTCACCCAGCTCCAGCTATTATTTTACTTACACAGCATCACAGATGTGGGTGGTGTTTTTCAAACAGAGTAAGACATGTGTCCTGCCCTAAGGAGGTTACAACCCAAGGTAGAAGGATACAATACAAAAAAAGGCTGTGGCACAAGGGATGGTGCAGACAGGCAGCAACGGCTGGGAAGAGAAGAGGGATTTGAAGAGGGGAAAACACTGTAGCTATGTAGTAGTCAAGTGTAGAGCTTTAGAGAGGAGAGTGAAATGCCCAGATTTCATGCAGAAATGGCAAAGAAGCCAGAGAGCGAAGAAACTCCAGGGACATAGACACAGTTGGTGGAGTGAGCAAAAGAGGAAGAGTACTTCTGCTACATTATTTTTGGAAAGGAGGCAATTGGTTTGTCACCCTGTTAATTTGTGGAAATCTGTAATACTCAGTTGTGGTTCAGTCTTTACCTAATTCTGCTCATCAATTTTTAATTCCAATTTAGGCATGTAGATTATTGTAGCTCCAAGTTATGTGGTCATCAGCAGATATTATGGATATGATAGAAGTGGCAAGTGTTCAGACTGCACTTCCCCAATGCCCTCAATTAATCTCTTCTTCTGTAACGCTATCGGGGAGGGGACCCATAAAGGTCCGAACATTTCTGATCCAGTGCACTGTACAAAGTTTCACTTTCTCCACTAATGCTGAACATGTTAACAATTTCAGGATCCAAACAAAACTCCTATTAGCCACTCTTAGGGTCAAGAGTAACAATAATACTTTGCTGCACGAAAGAATTCTTGAATTTCCAACCACTGGACAGTAAATCAGATCACAGTCATCAGCACAAATTCCTGGCACCTCTCCGACTATTTGTCGCTGCACTAGACGATCTTGAATAGCATAGAGAATAAGTCCCACAGTGAAACATCAGCATGCACATCTACATGGATAAAAAGCTCAGCAGATTATCACTCTTTTAGACAGCCTGGCAAACTACCACTCTTATTTACCGGACTGTAATTCCAGTGAAACAACTGTTTTCTCTGCCTGCCTGGCTTCACCTCTGTTCAGGTTCCTGGGATCCACATAAACCTACATTATGTATTACGTGGGTCATTATTTGGGGCACCAAGTGTAACATATTTTATGATAGGAACCAATAAAGTTCTCTAATTTTTCTCCTGAAATTACCCTTGATACATAGCTATTACCACTTAAAATTTGACAGTTCCCATCGATCAAGTCAATGTTTAAGTTAATACTAGCCATAAACGTTCAACCCCAGCATAACTGGCTGTAACATCTGCCTTATAAACTGACATTTGAAAAATTTCCCTTCGGGGAAAAATATTTCAACAAGTTCCATCCAACAAGCTGAACTTGAAACTAGGAATATTTGGGGGATATAATGGAAAGTAGTAATGGGTAATTCTTATCAATGACTTTGTATAAATGGCATTCAAATAGAAAATTAGAAATTTCCCTGGGGTTTTATCTTCATTTTTTTTAAAGGTTATATGGCCTGAGACATTTGTGCAATCAAGATTCACTAATGTTCATGACTTCCTGCCTACATTTGAAAAAGTTGCCAGAAAGTTATTAGCTACAGCTAATAATGAAATCTACCAGCTACACACAGATAAAAAAGATATGACAGGGAGGAGCAAAAGAAACCTTTCCCAGTGCCTGCTAATAGCCTTCCATAGCTGCAGAGGGAAACTGACAGAATTCTAGTCAGTTTTGTAGCTGCCACAAGGCTGTGAATGGGAACAATGATAGTCACTGGTGTTTAGTCAATTTCACTCTGCTACTATTTGGAAAAGCTCTGAGGAGTAGCAGATTCACTAAATTATATAAGATAGATAGTGCAGTCTGTTTGAAGACTTAGGAAAAGATTATTACTTTGGACACATTCAGTTCATACTTCAAAGGTTATCTTTGCAGCAACAATTATTTGAACTTTCTTTAAAAATGAAAACTTAAATTTTGCACAAATTGATGAGTTATATCCCCACTCGAGTCAGGGAAATCTTCCACTGGTGAACAGAATAGGCAAGTGGACTTTTCAAGCCCTGCACTTCTCTTACTACAGAGTAATCTTAATTTGTCTGATCTCTGCATATGACAGATTCCCCTCTCCTGCTTCCATCTATGAGTATTCTCCCAAGCCATGGAAACTCCACCTGCACTATCTTTAACCATTAAAAATGTGGGTTTTAAAAATATTATCACCAACAAGAATTTGATCATTACGGTAGCTGGCAGCACATGTTTCCCAGTATCCTTCCAATAGAATCCCTTCCCTCAGCTTTCTGGAAGCAGCCAGAGCTTATATGGCTCCGTGATTTTCAGGACTAAAAGAGTACATGACAGGACCCCTTTACTCCAGCTATAAGAAGTCCCTATTACGATAGATTCCACTGTTGTACAATGACTAAAGAAGTCAAGCAACACCAGGCTGTGGATTGGTTCCAGAATTCAGTTAATGACACAGCTAGTTTTAGGCCTCACATTTAGATTTTATCGAAATGCACCCCTAACCCCACGAAAATGAATACAGACTGGCCTTCACTATATAACCCACATACCTCCTGGGCGTGGTGTTCTGTCCCACCTAGTGGCACCGAGACCACTTAGAGCGAGAGATAAAATGAGTCTGCTCTACAGCCTTAGCAAACAGCCAGTTGGTTTTTAGCTCATGCGGTAGAGACCCATGCACTAAGCTCCAGAGCTCCCAGGTTCGATCCTGCCCACCTACGACCAGGGTCTGTCGGTGTTACAACTACACTAGAGACATGTAATTGCTAGCCATTATGCAGTCAAACAGCGGAGAACGGGCATTATAGTTACGATTTGAATTAGTCTTGTTTTGGACAAGGCTAACCACTCCACAGTCCTCTACAATACCAACCTGCACAGTGGCAGTGTGTGTGGAAACTGCTGCCATAATAGCCGCAAAGTGCAAGCTGTTCTCCCATTAGCATCCTGCACTACACTACTCAGTGCCCTGTCCGGTCTTCGTCCTGTACTCCACTGCACAGAAATCAAGTCGGCCAGAAGCCACTTACTCTTAAAAGCAGTGCTTTTTTTTTTACACACTGTAGAACTTGTTTGTGTGCTACTGTCAAAGAAGTCAACATCTCTACTTCTGCCGCCCAACTGCTTCCATTGCTTGCATGTCTTAGATAAGACCGTTGTATGAATATGCTGCCTGCTGTCCTGAGAGGGGAAATCCACGGCCAGCTTCTCTGTGTCTAACTGGATGGCTGAGTGACCGTCAAGAGAGGGTGGAAGGCACTGGCTGAACCATGCTGCATGGCTAGACTCAGGATGGTTGACAAGCAGGGACACATTCCCCCATCGAAATAGTAACACAGAAATGGCAATGTATAAAGGCTAAATATAGGAGACTGTATTGGAATAAACTGCATGTTGGAGATAGTGGCCCAAACATTAATATTGCAGTATACATGCCAGCTCACATACCAGACCATGGTACTTAAGTAGCCCTCTGCTCTTATTTACCTGCAATCATATTACAGTCAGTCTAATTCATGAACCAGATTCTATACCTGTGAGAATGTGCTATGCCTTCAGAAGGTGCAGCAAAGGCAAAGCCCAGAGAGAGAGAGGGGCAACGGCGGCTTCAAGCCACCTTTGGGCCCAGCCCTATCCTCAGCTGCTCTGGGGGCCAGTGCAGCCCCTGACAGAGCACAGCAGCCAGGAGTTGCCCTATTTTACTGCAAACCACACTCCCTACCCTCTGGGCTGTCTGAGCAGCTCCACAGTCCAGGATCCCCTCTGAGAGTTTGTGAGGAAACCTGTGCAGGGTAGTCTATGGATGTGCTACACAAAGCCTGTGCTGGAGGAAAGTCTCCACCAGCCAGCCAAGTGTCTTTTATTGGTGGCATATAGGGGCTGGAGTGGAGTGGAGAATCCTTCTCAATGTGTCTTTTTATTTAATGTCTTTAAAGCAGTCTAAAGCACATTTGAAAACCAAACTGATGTGCAAGTGTCACATCTCATAAGTAATGGGGCAAAAAATGACAACCCAGAGGAAAAAACCTTCATTTTAGTCCCTATATCCTCTCATTCCACAGCAATTATGTCCAAAAAAGTTTGTAATCAAGTTTTTGGGTGATGCATATTTCCCTTTATCTTCCCCTGCCCCAAAAGCTCATAGGGCCTCATTGTTCATGGTGCTCCTCTTCAAATATTATCCATGCAAATAACTCTAGTGCACAGTTATTGCATTCCTGCTCTTCCTAATGATGACATATACCTAATGATTATTAACTCTAGTATTTCTTATTTCTATTGTAGTGATCACTCCTGCAGTAAAGACATCTCAGCACAGCTGATGTGGAAATGGAAAGAGGTAGTTTGCATATAATGTGAGGTCCGGGAGAAGGAAAACCAGAGAGGATCTAGTGACAGATATGCAAAGACATGAACAGGGACTCTGATTGAATGTACCTGTATGGAGAGCTGAACATGGGGGTCACTGCTGAGTGGCAGGACAAGCATCTTGAAAAATTCCTGAGTGGCAAGAGGACAGAGAAATGATCCAGGCGTATGCTAGGAAAGAGTGTGATGTGAAGAGTGGACAGACAACTCCAACGGGAATTGTTTATAAAAAGCCACAAGAAAAACCGACTGCTGCTTTGATTCAGTAGTAGTTCTCCATACCTGCAGCTGTACCACCTGTCCAATAACTTGACATCAATCAAGACTGTAGGAGTTACTGGACTGCCTTTTCTCTCTAACTCCCTCACAAATGTTCCCCAGGCATTCCCTCTGCAAGGGCATGGGAAGGAAAAAATGTATTCAAACAAGATACACTTCATTCTCCTGCTCTTATATGTGCTAAATATATATATTTTTAATACTCCAACTGGGCTGGACACTTTACTTGTTTGTGTATAATTAAATTTATTCTTAAAAAGAAAGGCTGTCTGTGCACTTTGCACATCAATGACAACGTTGCAGTGATACAACATCCCTTCATTGCTGCATAATCTCCCCCATCGACACAGCATAAATCCACCATAAAATCATGCAGAGGAAATTGCAACCACCTGAAAAAAACACACAACCACAACAATCCACTCCGCCTCAAACTTTTTCACCATGCAAGTACAGAGAATTTGATAATAAAGTATGTTTTAATATATAAAAAGAAGCCCAGCTGGATCACACCATATAATTAGTTATGCTACAAACTACAAGTTATATTCCCTTCACCGGTCCGTACCCAGTTCCCCATCACTGTTCTAGAAGTGTCCACAAAGAGCATTTCTCATGTGACCAACCGCAGGCTCTGCTAACAGCCCAGCTACAACAGTCTGTCTGCCCACATATGCATAGGTTGATACCAGTCCAGCTTCTTCAGCCCTCCACTGTTCATTGAAAACTTTACCTTTGCTTTCACTTACAGTACATTCTGAAAATTGCAGTGGGCAGATGAGATAATGCCTATATTATTCGCTGAACAGTTAAAACAGGCCAAAAGTCATCTTCACTTGTCTTTTTAGGTCTCCCAAACACACCTCACCATCAGCCTATATCTGCTCTTGAAAAGTTCCCTACTTTTGAAAATGCCTCTTGCACTTTTCCTGACCATCCTATGTAAACGTTCACAATCCCTCTATGATGATCCATTAAGGTCTGCACTGAGCAGCACTCCTTTTGGTTGATGTATTCCTCAGCTTGTTTTGGAGTTGGAGATGAAGTGAGTGACTGGAGAGACACTGAATGTACACATGGATTCTATCCATGGCTCCAGCACAGTCTGGGAATCACAACTTTAAATCCCTTGATCTCTGGCACAATGGCCAGTTGGATCACATACCCTGCAACACATTATACTGTTCTGGAAAACTCCATGACAAAAACATCTACTGTGAATTTTCCAATCCCAAAATGGTGTCTAACTGACAGGTAACAAGTTAACTTCCACAGGGCAATCATTTATGTTGAGCTGAGTTCCTATCCACTTAGTTTGGAGTTGCAGGGCCAGGGCCATCTCACCATAGCAGTACAGAGTAGTTCCCTTCTTATTATGAAGTTATTGAGCCACTGCTGCTCATCCCAGGTCAGTGCCACGACCCCGTAGTCAGGGTCCAGACCCATAAGCAGCACTCTGCCCACTGAAGATCATCAGCAACTACATTATGCAGCCATCTACTTTGGACATGGTAAAGTGCTGGACTCAATCTCTATTTCTTCACAGGTACTCACAGAATATCTTCCACCATCTAGTCATAGTCACCTCAGACTCCTTGCAGTGACTTCTCCTAAAAGAAAACTTTCTCAGTGCTTTTTCTCTTTGGCCTCCAATTTGAAAGAATAGCTAGGAAACAGAGTCATCGTCTGGAAAATGATTGGAATTTGACTTCTTATACAATTCTGCCAGGCTCCCAAAAGGCCTTTCAAACGTTCCCAGAAGCCATACTTCAGGAAGCTGTGCTCAGAACAGTGAGGCAGAACCCAGAAGATGTGTACATACTGCACGGCTGATGCTTATACCAGAAATGTCCCAATGGTTCAATTCTTTAGTGCAGAGAAGCTCTCAGAGTGCACAGCAACTGAGTGACAAGCTACCATTTTCCCAAGTCACTTTTAATAGCAGAACTCTACCAAATCTACATTTTTCTCGTTGCAGCCTCTTATCAAATCTCTTGATTATTTTTAAAATTAAGAACAGCTGGAATCAGAGAATGTATTAGTAGATGATTAAATAGGAATGTTTGTGTGCACATAAATATATACAGAGAGAGAGAAGGAAAGCGGTCTTGTATAGCATTTTTTCATATAATATAAAATATATCATACCATATTAATAGGTCAACTTAGCTCAGTACTTTTCACAACTAGTATTGGTTTTGGTTTTGCTTGTCACACAACTTGAGCAGTGAAACTAGACTAGCCAGTTTCACATTTGTTTCTAATCAGTTTCACTCTCTGGTCCTCAAATAGTAGCCACTCTGGTGCACACTTTAGGAGAATACTGAAATCTAAAATATTCTCACACAAACAAACAACCTAAAGTAATGATGTGACACATTGCTGCTGCTCAGAGGGTGAATTTTACTATCATCCGAACCCAATGACCTCAGCAGTTACTGTTTTACATTTTGAAGCTGGAATTTGTCTCTCGTTTGGCCTGTGTACTACTGTGGATCAAACAGCGTAGTGAAAGAATCAACCACATGAGACTTACTGCAGTCCAAGAAAAAGGATCCTTTTTATTCTTCCTACTCTGAATAACAGCCAAATAAAATCTAGTTCCTCCTCAACAGCTACGGGAAGGGGACTCTTTTCCACGGGAATGGTACCATGAACCTACAGAGCTAAGGATAATTAAGTCTACAGCTGTACAAAAGCTCTGTCAATACCCATTTTGTCTGATTCATAACACTCCCTGCTACTTCAGTCCTGGCCAGTGACTCCAATTATGGTGAATTATGTGTTGGTTCTCTGATGTAAAGTAATATCCACATGGAAATAGCATGAATCTGAATAGAGTCACAAATGGAACTAGTTAGCTGGATCCCATTAGATCAGGTAGAAGCCCCTAACCAGCTTTCTGTTACTTTACACCCTCACCCTTCATATGTTCTCATCAGGTCCATCTGAAACACAGAATATCAGGGTCGGAAGGGACCTCAGAAGATCATCTAGTCCAAACCCCTGCTCAAAGCAGGACCAATCCCCAACTAAATCATCCCAGCCAGGGCTTTGTCAAGCGGGACCTTAAAAACCGCTAAGGAAGGAGATTCCACCAACTCCCTAGGTAACCCATGCCAATGTTTCACCACTCTCCTAGTGAAAAAGTTTCTCCTAATATCCAACCTAATTCTTCCCCATTGCAACGTGAGACCATTACTTCTTGTTCTGTCATCTGCCACCACTGAGAACAGTCTAGATCCATCCTCTTTGGAACCCCCTTTCAGGTAGTTGAAAGCAGCTATCAAATCCCCCCTCATTCTTCTCTTCTGCAGACTAAATAATCCCAGTTCCCTCAGCCTCTCCTCATAAGTCGTGTGCTCCAGCCCCCTAATCATTTTTGTTGCCCTCCGCTGGACTCTTTCCAATTTTTCCACATCCTTCTTGTAGTGTGGGGCCCAAAACGAGACACAGTACTCCAGATGAGGCTTCACCAATGCCAAATAGAGGGGAATGATCACTTCCCTCGATTTGCTGGCAATGCTCCTACTTATATAGCCCAAAATGCTGTTAGCCTTCTTGGCAACAAGGGCACACTGTTGACTCATATCCAGCTTCTCATCCACTGTAACCCCTAGGTCCTTTTCTGCAGAACTGCTGCCTAGCCACTCAGTCCCTAGTCTGTAGCAGCGCATGGGATTCTTCCTTCCTAAGTGCAGGACTCTGCACTTGTTCTTGCTGAACCTTATCAGATTTCTTTTGGCCCAATCCTCTAATTTGTCTAGGTCCCTCTGTATCCTATCCCTACCCTCCAGAGTATCTACCATTCCTCCCATCTGCAAACTTGCTGAGAGTGCAATCCACGCCATCCTCCAGATCATTAACATGTTCTGCGTTAAGTACAACTGACAGCATTTCAGGTCCCTGCACTACTAAAACAATGTTACTTTTGACTGTTTTCTAAGCAGCCTGCAATGAATGGGCAATTTATCAAATACATGGGTACCTTCAACAATGGAGGGGCCACCATTGCTCAAGGGCAGCCCAAGAAAATTCCACCACCCACACCTCTAACTACTGCATTTCAGATGATGTCTTCAGAGCCACTGACTCACTGTATGGCCTTGAGTAAACCATGATCTTTGTGCACAGAATAAAAGTAGGACTTGATTGGGGCTGGGGAGGGGGAGGAGGAGGAGGAAACAGATGCTTAATCTGAGACGAGCTATCCTAGGTAAGTAAACAAGACACCAAAGCCAACCTCCTACAGGTTACACCAACCCACCAGCTGTTCACATTTTCTTATAGATTACAAATATGTTGACTTTTGACAAACACATTGTTTAACATTTAACAACATCTAATGCAAAGCAACACCACAATGAGACAATATCTGGAAATCGCTATCAGCCTTACTTTCAGAAAGCTAAGGCCCACTGTCCACATACCTCTTTGCATCCTTTTTGCATGATCCTTTACAGCCTAAGCACACCTAGCCACATCCTTTCAGAGATGCCCAATTTGCATGTGATGAGTGCATGCACAAAGGCAGTTGTGTAAGTACAAATATATGTGAACAGATTCCAAAAGTGGAACAAATGCATGTTTCCACTTTCTGAAAGTCAGGCCTTATATTTTTATTTTCCCTAAAAGAGCCTGTTATTGCAACCCCCAATAATTTTATTTTTAATCTGTGCCCTTTGTGTTTGAGATTTAGACGCTTCTTAGGATGGCCAAGGTACCTACAAGCTCTGAAAATTATTTTTTATTCTTCAAGTGTGCAATTCAGGCATTAATAGCTGTCACCTCTCAGCAATAATTGACTCCCTAAGATTCTGTTTGTAATCCTGGCCTTCTCTCTTTCTCCTTTACCATCATTTCTTGGTTTGTATTCACAGTCTCCTCTAATTCCAAAATTTGAGTCATTCTATTTGCTCATCCATTCCCACCTGTTTCAGGACAATGAACCTATTTACCAGCCCAAAGAGGACCTAATTCAGCTTTCAGTTACACCACTATGCAGATGTAACAAACAGCATAACTTTTTTCTCTAAGTGTTATCTTGTGCCTGCAGCCTCCTATCCACGTACTAATGTGAAATGTAGTTCAGGTTGCTCAAATGAACATCTCATAAGAAGGGGGCTAGGAGCAACCCAAGCTCCACAAAGAGCTACAGTGCTCACAATTAAACTGAATCAGGTTGCACAGGTGCCGCAAGATTCAGCAGAGGCTCATCTTTAAGGTATGTGGGGAACCAATCTGTTACACAAGCCTCAAGTGTCCATACCAGACTGGAACCACTGCCTTGGCTCTAAGTCTCATGGCTGTAGGGAGTCTCCTGACTGATTTACAAGGGTTAGCAAACATGCAACAGATCCATTTCCCTTTTAAAAAGGGATGTTCACCAGCAGAGAGGACTCGTGCCTGCACTGATAATGGGGTGGGGGCTGAGTGAGGGCAGCTGGCTTCAGCAGTGTTACTGAACATGCTGAGTGGGGCGGCACATGATCCCACATTCCGCCCCCCACACACACACATACACACATCACCTCTGTTCACCAGTGTCCAAAACATTAAGTGTTTCTATTGTTCTTACCACCTTGGTATGCAGGCACCCAAATACAGGTCTTACATGTACCAATAATCCCCCAAACTCTTGAAAGCAGCAATAGTTTAACTTTCTTTCTCAAAGAATGACTTCATTCTGTTTGCTAAGAGATATACTGTAGGGAATAATCCTGCCCTGGCATAGTGAAGAAACTAGATGATCCTGTAAGACTTACTTGCCTACCTATAATTCCTGTGAAGTCATACTGCAAGGCTTCTTCCTTTCTAACCTCCACAAAATAGCTTACCAAGCAACACTGCCCTACACAAACTTTAATGTGGAATGATAAATGCATCAAGCTGACAAAAAAAGAAATGGACTTCAAACTACAGAAAAGCAAGTTTACTTTAGATAGAAAGGAAAAGCCTCTTAAAAGTAAATGTAATTTGGCAAAAGAAGAGCTTCTTGAGAAGTCACTGCAGGCAACCAATGGAAATATTCAAAAAGAGATTAGATGACACTCCCTCCCAGGATAAACCTGCAGAGACTCGGATCTGATAACCTATTAGGTCGCTTTCAACCATACCTTCTATGAGTCAATATACATAAAGCATAACGGTCATACTGATCCTCATTGTGTTACACCAGAATAATACTGACACGTTAACTAGATACACTAAAGAGCACACCAGCAGGGTCTATACAAAGCACTTAGAGAGCAACATGTTAGAGCGCCTTATGAATCACACCCCTCCAATGTGCTTTGCCAGCAGCGTGTAAAGAAGCCCTTTTAGAGTTATCTAACTGACCCCCTTTGGTTATGGTGGGGGGGACGGGTTGTTTCTCAGTAGCCTACCCAGAAATGTTAAGTCTGGCTCTCCTCCTTAACATTCTGATCCCTCTCGGATACTGGGAGAGAGCTGCTCCCCCAGGCAGCTGCTGATCTGTGGCTTGTGCCTACTATTTCCCAGGCAGCTACTGCATCCTGCGTCCCCCATGAGTGCTGCTAGTCGTATACAGGGGGTGCACCATGTGACCCACATACCCTACTAGCTGGTCCAGAAGGGCACAAGGAGGAGGTGGGGGCAAGGTGCTGCTGCACTGGTTGGGAGACTTGCAGCTTGCCGCCTCTTGCCACCAGCTCAGGCTACAGTTTGAGGAGCTAGTATTAGGAGGGAGCCTGCAGTACAATGGCAAAAGGACGATCAGCCACTAACTAGTTTGAAAAATGACTATCATTGGAATTTAAATGTAACAGAAAAGTATTTTACACCTACATACTGTGTGATGGGGCATCCACCCCACTCTAGCTCCAGAAGAGTTAACAGAAGCAAAAGAGGCCAATTCACCATAGGTTGCACCTGGAGCAGAGCTAGGACGCAATGAGGCTTAATTGGGGATGAAGCTCCCTTGAGCAGAAACAAGTGGGGCTTCTATAAAGCCAGAGAGCCAGCAACCAGGGATCTGCTGTCACATTCCCTGATACAAGGGGGAGAGTAGGACCCTGTAATAGGAGTGTAGGAAACAGTCCAGGGAAGGAGCAGTAAAGGCTAAGAGAATAGAACTGAACTGCTGGTTTGAGAGCCCCTGGATTGGAACCCGGTGTAGAGGGTGGGCCCAGGTTTCCCTTCAAGCCACTGTGGGAGTGATGGGTCAATGCAGTGGATATGGAGACAGCCTGAGACTGTGTAGAGAGAGACTCTGGTGAGACCCCAGAATGGGAGGATGATTGTGACTTGACCAGAGGGCGCTAAGCCACGAAGGAGAGATACTGCAGCTCCTGACCGGCATGAGAGGGGCATAAGAGTGAGTGACTGAGGCAATGGTCTGAGTGACCACTGGATGGGACATGGCCAGTGGTGAGCTAATTCCCCAGATGAGCTAAGAGGAGGCACCGATGATCAGCACATACCCATTACATACTGAAACAAATCCATGTCAACTAGGACTTCACTCTTCTCACCATGCTGCACATAGTGGCCAACCAGAATCGATCAAACGTAATAAACTCCCAAGTGTTGGAGCAGCAGCCTGGATGGAACTCTGATCCAAGTGTTGGAGCAGCAGCCTGGATGGAACTCTGATCCTCCTGCTCTGAAAGCACAGGCCTCTACCAAATGAGCTAATGGGTTCCTCCATTTGTTATTATCAGCGTGGGGCCCAGGACATGTAGTTATAACTCCATCCAGCAGAGGAAAATAGCCATCTCTCTGACATCCATATAACTCAGTGGCACCAGTAATCTTCTGATAGTGAAATCCCTGCCACACCTCACTGGACTACAAACTTCCATTCTGCACAGAGGACCATTATAGGAAATTTCAATAAAGTGAAACAATTCAGGCCTCTCCTAATTCACGGAGTCTGAATTTGCTAAAAGCAGATTCTCTTTGTTCATGTTGCAGTAACATATATACAGAGGCATATAGTGTTAATATCTTTTGATTATTTTCATCTCTTGAGAAAATCTGGTGGTTTTTTAAAAAGTGCAATCCTGAATATAGAAAACAAAAGAACAATCTGCAAGGAAAGCAAACTTACTGAAGTGACTAATAACTACACAGCACCAATTAATTTGTGTTGACATTTTCCTCCTGTGAAATGTCACCTTGATGCCCACTTAAGTGTATTTTAAAAAAGGTGCTGAACCTAACCAACCAGACTCACAGTATGTGCATCAGACTGTCATGGTCTGTACAATGTATTAGGTACTGCGTCACTAGATGGAGCTCATTATCTGTGAGATCCACTGAACATTGCAGGGTTATGAAAACCCCACACATTAAAGAAACAATGTAAATCAACTAGATTTATATTCCACAAAGCTATTTAGGTTGTTTTGACTTTTTATTTAAAAAAAAAATTGTGCCATATATTCTTCAAACATAAATAGCAACGCATTTGTGAAGGAGGAGAGGGATTCGGGGAGCTGCGGGATACAGAGAGGCATGGGTTACGTTAGAAACAGCCAACATCCGTAGACAACATCGTCTCCACAATTGACAGAAAGATTGCTGAGGCCAACACAAAGGGAACACATGCCCCAAGAGCCCATAACTGGGATTATTCCCATCAAGGACCCCAAGGCTTTTGTTTTTGTCACTAACATCATGGGAGGGGAGTGTGTGTAGTAATCGTGCCTCAGGGGTATCCTCCCTCATAACAGTGCTCTGAACAAGTTTGATTTCCTGGCCCAGACTCTTGCTTTCACGGTCAGGATGTGAAAACATGCTCGGACCTTTCTCTCAGAGATAGAGAGGGAGGAGGAAGTGCCTTAAACAGCTCAGACTAATCAATATGTAGTGCTGAATATCTACCATCAATGGATCGCAAAGCACTTTGCAAATATGAATTAGTTGAGCCTCAGAAAACCCTGGGAAGTAGGTTTGGATTACAAACCCCAGTTTACTGGTGGGGGAAACTGAGGCCCAGGAAGATTAAGGGCCAAATGTGCAAACCGAACCCACTTTATGGATGCCCAGTGTGAGACAACTAGGCCCTGACCCTGAAAGATGCTGAGCCTCTGCTACTACTAATGACTTTGGTTTGAGTTGTGGATACTTAGCACCTCCAAAAAGCAAGCCCTCAGTGTCTCAAATCTGGCACACAGAATTAGAGACAACTTCTAAAAATCTGGATCTAAGTGACTTGACAAGATTACTCAGGCAGGCTTGGCAGAACTAGGAATAGCATCCAGGTCTCTTGATTTCTACTCCTTTGCCTTAATCACAAAAACATACTTCCTTACCTTTATGGACATTAATAGATTCTGAATGAAATTCAAATTCAGTCTCCTCAGGTATGGGAAGAGGGGCTTAAAAGCTAGAAAGGAATCCCCCCCAGGATGTTCACTGAAGGCAGACAGGAGGAGAAATATGTGCAGCAAGGAAAGATTATATGCTTACACTTAAAATGAATGGTAAAGAAATATAAATGCTGAGGAGAGCAACGTCATCAATAAAAAGACAACTGTGCTTACCCCCAGGTAGTCAAGCAGGGTTCAGGGCTTCATTATTATCAAGTGACTTTTCAGAAGCTCATGTCATCCAACTTTCTGGGGGAATTCTGTGCCACTGTGCAAGTGCAGAATTAATGTCCCCCACAGATTTTTCTCCCCAACAGAATAATTGATTCTGACAGGGAGGTGAAGGGAAGCTGCAATTACACCTTTCACTCACCAGAGGTTGATGTGGCACGGGAAGAGAGGACAACTGGCTCATGGGCTGGAGCAGCCAGCACAGAGAGAGAGGGGGCAGAGGCTGCCTTTCCCACAGTGCCATGAATATGGGGGAGGGAGAGACGGTGACGGACAGAGCAGGGCACCTGGGGCTGCTGGGGAGTCATACAGACTGGGGTTCAGAGAGGCTAGTGGGGGGCACACTGAGGTGAAGGTACAGGAGCTAGTGGGGTGACAACATTGAGCCAGGAGCCGAATGAGAATGGGGGTGCAGGGTCAAATGGGACAGGGCAGATATTAGTGACACTGAACAGGAGAGGCTAGAGGGCAGCCACGGTCTGTACAGGAGAGGCTCCCTAACAATCCCTCCCCCCTCAAAAAAACAGTTCCATACTTCTCCCACCCACACCCAACAACCTTCCACATGTACTCCCAGGCTCCTTCCCAGAAATTTACTTCCTTTTTCCTCAGCTCCTCCATTACCCCTGACTCCCCCAAGCTTTGCACTGCTTCTGAGGGGTGCGTGAAATACGTTTCTGTATAATAGTTTAAAATTAATTACTCAAATTCTGTAATAATATGCCTAGCAAGGAATCTATTTGTCAAAAAACATTTCCTGAATCTTTTTTTGTTATCCGTATTTTTACAGACATACTTGTTGACAGGTATTTTGAAATAAATTACCAAAATAATTGAAACTGATGTGATTACATTGTTATTTTGACAAATAAAATATGCAGAATTTTAAAATGTGTGCTGAGTTTTTAGGTGCAGAATTCTCCCAGGAGTACAGTATGTACAAAGAGCATTTTACAGAACCACACAGTGACAAGGCCACTCACTGGGCGGAGCTGGTGATCTCTTTAACTACTTCCCATTGATTTCAAAATAAGACAGCTCCAAATACATACATGGTTTAAACAAGTAAAAACACTAAAGATCTTGGTGGCTACTGTCAAGAGCTGACATTTGGATTTTGAATAAAAACTGTGATAGTGGATCAGATCAGTATGGCCAATACCAGATGCTTCAGAGACAGGTACAACAACCCTACAGTAGACATTAATGGAATAACCTTCCTGTAGGGGAAGTATCCTCCTTACTCCTACAAATTAGAGATTGGTTTATGAGCTGAAGTGTAAAGGTTTATTATATTCCTTGAGATAAGACATTTTTAACCCTACAGCATACAAAATGTAATTCTGAATGTTCTTTTATTCATATGAATGCCTGACTTTTAAAAAAAAATCCAATTTAGCTCTTGGCCTCAATGCTATCTTGTAGCAGTCAGTTCCACAGGTTAATTATACATTGTGTAAGAATGTATTTCCTTTTATCAATTAGTTTGAAATTTTCTACCTTTCAATTTAATTACATGTCCCTTGTTTCTCGTCTTATATCTAATGGGTAACAGAAGCTCCTGATTCACCTTCTCTAGATCATTCATTATTTTGAATACTTCTGTCACATCTTCTCATCTCCTCTAAAACTACAGTCTTTTCAATCTTTCTTCATTTTTAACATGGATATGGAAGTATCTCCATGTCACTAACCACTTCCATTACCTGTCTCTGAATCGGATAGGAAGAGAAGATTGTTTTATCAGAACAGAGTTCACCACTGAAGCTAAAAGAGTTTTACTTCTATACATGAATTTGTTTCATAGCACAAAGTAATATCGAGAGATGTTACAAATATAATAGATACAGCTAATCTCCTTTCAAGTACAAGGATACAGTCCTCTAAGGGAAGATGTATCAGATTTTAAACAGACACACTGGGATACAAGCAAACACCAATGAACAGTCACTAACAGCATGCAAGAGAAGGGTCAATGTAAGTCCACTAGAGACTTAGAAATTGCCATACTCAACCATATCCAAGATCCATCTAGTTCAGTATCCTATCTGACAGTGGCCAACAACAGAAGTTTCTGAGGAAACTGTAAGAACCCTGCAGAAGACAAGTGTAGGGTAACCCCACCCCGCCACTCACACAAGGTCTCATTCTGATCTCTACTAGACAGCTTAAACCCTAAAGCACGAAGTTTAATATCATTGCAAAATTTTATAACACAGTAAAATCATGTTATCCATAGAAATGTCCAATCCCTTTTAGAATCTAGCTAAGTTCTTGGGCTCAATGACTTTCGATGGTAGTGAGTTCTACAGTCCAATTATGCATTGTGTGGAAAAATGATTTTCTTTTACCAGTTTTGAATTCACTACTTTTTAATGTTACTATCTACTTGTTCTTGTATTAGGAAACAGAAAGAAGAAAACATCCCAGTCTACTTCTTCCATAACATTCATTATTTTACATACTTGTATTATGTCCCCTCTTCTTTCAAAGACAATCAGTCTTTTCAATTTCTTTTCACAAGAGAGCTTTTTCATGCCCTGTCTTCTTTAGATGATGTTCTACAACATATAACTAGAGCATTTCTTCTGCTATGGGCCTGGGGGTCTGAATTTTCAAAAGGTGCTATGCATTTGCAATGTCAGATGAAGTCAACAGGAGGCTACTACAGTCCCTTGAGAAGGAGATTGTTATACTACTGTATCCCTGCCCAATCTTTTCCTTGCCCCCACAAGACAGAATATCTGGCAGATAAGTAGTATGAATTTATGCTGTAGCCTGTGACAGAGAGAAAAAACAAAAAAACCCTGCCTTTTTCTCTTTTTTAATAATAGTCAGAATATTATTCTATTAAATGCCTTACACCTCTCCCAAACACTGCCAGTCTCAACATCAAAGTGTGCATATTTCTACCCTAATAACTAGCTGGAGACTTGAAGTAGACCTCCTCCCCCCACACCCCAATGCTCTGTTTAAACTGAACCTGCAAAGCTTTTCCAAAGAACAATTTTGATTACTCTGGCCTCTGAAGGATTTTTCGCCTCTATTCCCTTATCCTCAAGGGGCATAAAGGGCAGAGAATAAAGTGGCCTTTCTAGTCCTTTATGTTTTAACTCAAAAAGTATTAATAAAGGGCCCTGGAGTGCTGTGAAATTAAAAAAATAAGTAAAATAGAAGAGCAATGAAAAATCCACAGTCTTGCCTGAAAACTGCCCCATTTTAACCCTTTGGGGGAATGGGGTTTGAGCTTTTCTACCTTAAGACAACTGGGCTTCTAATAAAGCAGAGTGTTTGAAGCCCATAAATTCCAGTGTTTGTTTATTTAGTTAGTTTTTCCACAATTATCCAACAAACCCTCACTTTGTACCAAACAAGGACAATGGGACAAATTAAGACTCAGGATAAATGGATGCAATTTCTGGGTGAAGTTCCATCTGTGGCCACTAGGACTGAATTTGGTGTGCAGTATTTGCAGGCCATTAAGAGCTCAGTCTGGCATTGGGGAACAAGGAGTAGTTTGAGAGGAACAGCTGACTGCCCTGCTTAACCAGAGGCCCTACACTGAATGAATATACCACATTGGCCCTTTCAAAAGACACAGAGGCTATATAAACATAATTTAAACCCTAAGCCACAGACCTCAAAGTCCTTGAGGCAGTCTTCGCTTTCATCTTTTCAAGTGATAGTTATATTGGTTTTCAACACATTTTGTGAGAATATAGCAACTCTCATTGAAGTGGATTCCAAAGCAATTAAACTTATATAAATGAATCACTTCACATACTACTGAAGTGCAGCCACCTCTGAGCTCAAACATGGCAGCTGTTTCAGAGTGTGCAGAAACATTAAGCAACAGTACAGTTTAAGACAGGAAATGGAGACTATCAAATTTAAGAGGAATTGTAGGGGAGGGGAGAGTTGGGAAGTTAGGGAAGCAGAATGTACCTTAACTGAAATTTAGCCAGAACACCAAGGTTAACACCCTAATTCCAGCCCCCAAAGTAGTCCGTTTCTGTGAAAGGTAGCACCTGCAGTAGTCCCTCACACTAGGCCTGATCCTGAAAGTACTCTCAATTCATAGAATCATAGAAGATTAGGGTTGGAAGAGACCTCAGGAGGTCATCTAGTCCAACCCCCTGCTCAAAGAAGACCGAACCCCAAGTAAATCATCCCAGCCAGGGCTTTGTCAAGCCAGACCTTAAAAACCTCTAAGGATGGAGATTCCACTACCTCCCTCGTAACCCATTCTAGTGCTTCACCACCCTCCTAGTGAAATAGTTTTTCCTCATATCCAACCTAGACCTTCCCCACTGCAACTTGAGACCATTACTTCTCGTTCTGTCATCTGGTACCACTGAGAACAATCTAGATCCATCCTCTTTGGAAGCCCCCTTCAGATAGTTGAAGACTGCTATCAAATCCCCCCCTCACTCTTCTCTCCTGCAAACTAAATAAGCCCAGTTACCTCAGCCTCTCCTCATAAGTGATGTGCCCCAACCCCCTGATCATTTTCTTTGCCCTCTGCTGGAATCTCTCCAATTTGTCCACATCCTTTCTATAGTGGGGGCCCCCCAAACTGGATGCAATACTCCAGATGTGGCCTCACCAGTGCTGAATAGAGGGGAAATAATCACTTCCCTCAATCTGCTGGCAATGCTCCTATTAATGCAACCCAATATGCCATTAGCCTTCTTGGCAACAAGGGCACACTGTTGACTCATATCTATCTTCTCATCTGCTGTAATCCTTCAGCTCCTTTTCAGAATCTGGGGCACTTGAGTCTGCACTGAATCAGCAAGAAGGCCAGCAACTGAGCCAGCAGCACCTGGGTTTACCTCAAAGATCTTGATCTTCCATCGAAATTCTGAACCAGCTCAACCCTGCTTATAGCTTGTGCAATCTGAGGAGAACACAGCTCAAGATGGCCTGGTCACAGACAGTTTAACGGGGCTACAGTACACAGCCTACAGTTCTGAATGCCTTGCTTAAAAGGAGTCATAATGAACTCTGAATCCTCAGCTCCTGGCCTACTAGTCCCATTGTGCACTCAAACTTTCTGAGTGAGGGCTAGGTTATTCATAACTTGCATTAAAGCGATTACATCAGTTTTTATTTACACATACTTTAGCGATTCAGTGCAAGTCTCTGTGTGAACACTTACTGTTCTTTGGGAATAAAAAAATGTCCTATTTCAATTTTAAGTCTTTTTGCAACTCACTGCTATGAATTACAATTACAATCAACTCAGCTACTGCAGTGCAACTTTGCGCAGACCTGCCCTGAGTTACTGCACTATGTATCTTCTGCCCGCCCCTACTCTTCCCTTCCTCTTCAGACACCTATAAAAACACAAGTGCAGGTCTGTGTTCCATGACAGGTAACAGGTACCAAGCTGGAGAAAATCCTCTTGCCTTCCCTACAAACTCCTCAGTCCGTTCAACTGATTATATACAGGTCCTCTTCAGGTGCCAGGAATGCACCATAAGCAACCGCTCCTCCTTCAGGGAACTGCAGTACTGTGGATGCTGATGCAAAAAGTTCTAGGGCCAGTCTGAGGAGGACTAGTTTGTGGGTAGCTGGATGTCACCAGGGGGTGTTGTAGGAGGATGGTTTGTTTTATGTTAGTTTAGCGATGTCATTTATTTATTTTGAATTAAACAGAGTAACACACAATCATCACGCTGGGGCTTTGGGTGCCCTTGCTATCAATTAAAAGCCATGATACAAAAAACAAAGTGAAACAGCAGCACATTCCTCCCCATCCCCATATCAACCACCACACAGCAACAGATTATAAATCAAAATCTCTCACCATCACATTCCACAAAAGAAAACACAGCCAACCATTTGAGCCCTCAGACTACAGAAGGACTGCACAGTGTGCCTGAGGGGTCAACAAATTCCAGCTATCTAAGATCAAGATGGAGGGAGTGAATTCCTAAAATCAAGAGCCTTCCCACAGAATGCCAAGAGAAGATCTTTCCTTTATATAACAAGAGAGAGAACGAGGCAACTCTCAGGTAAGTTCCAGACCATTTAGAGAAAAAACAATGCCTTAAACTCCACCAAGCAGCCAGCACGGATCCTGGAATGGTGACTTTCAGCTTCTAAATGGATTTAAGGACTAGCTCCTTTTTGGAGTACACTGAAGTAATCTAGTGGTGACAAAATCATGGATCATTTTAGCAAGGACTATCTTAGAGAACAGGTCACAACCTCCTGACCACACACATGGAAAATTAAGAAGTACTGGTCACTACTTCTATTTGGTTAGGTAAAAGCAGCTGAGAATCTAACCCTACCCATAAGTTGCAAGCTTTGTAACAAACGATGATCAAACACATTCAGTAGGGGAGCTGTTATAACAGCCGCCAAATCACCTGGTTACTTCCCGCAACCAACCATAGCATTATCTGGATTGAGTCTCAGCCAACTTGCTCTCATCCATTCTGCAATCTCACGAGACACTAGAAAAGATACTCCTTCGCACTCTCTGGCTAGAAATGCTGAGAGCCCTTTGGCTTAGATTTTCTCTTTAACTCTCCTAGAAGTTTTAGATACACATTGACAAAGCAGTGATAGAACAGAACATTGTGGTACTCCACATTAGAGAGCCACTGGGGCAGAATAGCATCTTCCACTTTTGTCCTCTGAAATGTCTTGGTGAGAAAGGAGCAAAGCCACCAAAAAGCAGCCTTATCCGCTCTTATCAGAGAGTGCTCCAAGGAACTGAAAGCAAAATATATGTATAGCTGTTGAGTCAAAGGGATTTAAGCACCCAACACACACCAATGCTGTTGGATAATATTCGCTGCATCTCCCACAGCTCTCAAAGAGACACAGATAAATTCTTTAGAAACATCCAGTAACAGACTGAAGATTTGATACAGAATGGTGAAAAGTCAAACAGTCACTGGATACACTTAAAACAGTGGCTTTCAATCTATGGGCTATTATTGGCCTGCAGTGCTACTTCTATTTCAAGGGAAAGAGAGGATGCCTGTAAGGTTAAGTAAGGCAGTGGGGACTCAGGAGATCTGCATTCTGCCACACATTCACTGTATGACCTTGGGGAAAACACAATCTCTCCCCTGATGTTCCTCAGTCTATTAAAATGGGACAATATCATCTACTTTATAGGATAAGATGCTAAATTCATGGGCGGGAGGTATCACAGAATATCAGGGTTGGAAGGGACCTCAGGAGGTCATCTAGTCCAACCCCCAGCTCAAAGCAGGACCAATCTCCATTTTTTGCCCCAGATCCCTAAATGGCCCCCTCAGGGATTGAGCTCACAACCCTGGGTTTAGCAGGCCAATGCTCAAACCACTGAGCTATCCTTCCACCTTATCATAGGCCAGGAGAGGCTAAGCCTCCTCAAACCGCCTGGTGTGGCCCCGCCCATGCTCTGTCCTGAGGACCCACTCCCGCCTCCTACTCTTCCTCCATGGCTCCACCCATGCTGCTCCTCTTCTTGCTATTGCTCAGCCTCTCCCTGGAAGGCAGCTGGGGTTGGGGTGGGACTTGGTGCAGCGGGGGCAGGATTCCTCTAGCCATGGTGGGGAGCTCAGGGCTCTGGCAGAAGTGGGGTGAAAGAGGCCGGGCCAGGGACTCGCCTCCCTGAACAGGCTAAATTCATTAAAGTTTGTGAGGCACTTGGATACTACACTGATGAACACCATAGCGAAGCCTGTCACAACTGTAAAACAATGGCAAAGCACATGCAATTGAAACATGAGTTCCCCCCCCCCCTGCAATTCTGGAAGTTTCAGTTGTTCATGCATCGATTTTAGCAGTGATCCTTCCTGTAGGCCTCTGCCTGTTTAGATTGCTGAGAAAAACTAAAGTCTGTTGACAAGTCAGGTTCTTTTATGTAAATGTAGGTCAAATCAAATGTGTGGATGACACCAAAATTGCAGGGAATAGCAAAAACTCAAGGGGACAGAACCAAACTGCAAGGTGGCCTGGACAGATTAGTGCAGTGGAGGTGGCAATCATGTCTCATCTAAGTTACATCCCCCTTTGGATTTTCTGCCCCTCCGATTCAGCATCCACAGCAAATCTGATGGTGGTTGAATTTACATCAAAGAAACACCTAACAAAGCCTTAGACAAAAAGTTCTTGCTTAGCAACCCAAACAAGCAGAGGCTGGTATGTATGTGTGGGTTGTGGAGGTGGGTTGGGAAGCAGAGCTCCAGCAAACCCAGACGAGGGAAGCTTTGCTTGAAGATTAAATGTGCAATGGAAACTTTCTATGATCACAGGATAGCTTTGATTCAGTTGTGTATGCTGTGACAGAGGCAGCCCCTTGGAATATTTGGAGGCACACCATGCACCACCAGCAGTCCACAACCTTCAGTTTGAAAGCTATTGTTCTGTATGAACTGGGTTCCAGAGAAGACAGGAAGGCAAGCAACAGAGATTCTCCATTTTGACAATTCATGGGGCCAAATGCATCCCCTGAGTAACACTACTGAGACATACATAGAAAGAGCCAAAAGAAAGTAAGGATTTATTTTTGCTAGTATACATGGCTTGGTCTTATTTTCATGTTCCCATACTACAACAAGCTACATGGCGAACATATTCTCCTGGATCTAGTGGAGATGAGATACAATATGGTTCTTTTTAGCCCATTCCATGCTCCCCCCAACACAGTCATAAATCACCCTCTTTCCTTCTCGCCTCCTCTAGGGCCGTGGTTCTCAAACTTTTGTACTGGTGACCCCTTTCACATAGCAAGACTCTGAGTGCAACCCCCCTTATACATTAAAAACACATTTTTATATATTTAACACCATTATAAATGCTGGAGGCAAAGCGGTGTTTGGGGTGGAGGCTGACAGCTCGTGACCCCCCATGTAATAGTGTCGTGACCCCCTCAGGGGTCCCGACCCCCATTTTGAGAACCCCTGCTCTAGGGTGTATTTAAAGTTGGGAGTAATGTCACCTTAGAAGTGTTGTGTCTTTCTGAAAACGCACCCTGCTTTACAAAGGACACTGAAAGGACATTTATGGTGCCTTACTGCTGGGAGAACACTGCCTATACTTTTTGAGGTCTATGGTTTAGCAGTTATTTTGCTGCCCAGTAGATCTGGAATTAGCAGTAATTTCCCCCCTTGATTATATTATTTTTCATGAGACCACTTTTAATAGATGACTAGGACTGAGTCCTGCTTACCTGATGGTTTAACTGCCTAGGGAAGACAATCCTATAGACTGATTACCATAGCCAGATCAATGCACAGTCCAACATACCAAAAAAAAAAAAAAAAAAAGTGACAGCTTGAATTTTTGCTTTACACTTGGATTTTCACCGTTAAAAACTGTAGCAATAATCACCTCTAGATCACATGTTAAATGTAGTTAGTGACCGACTGGGTTAAGAGCCTTTGGCTTTTCCAGACAATGATTAACTGCCAGGAAATGTCCATTACATGAAATACGTACAGAAAAATGGAATAGAAGCCTTACCCAACACAACAAGCTCTTTTGAGGCCCCATTCATTTTCATATACCTGTCATTCCTCTGGATGCTCCTTCCAGATCAGGACAGAGGTGGTGGCAATGGGTAGTGTCAAGGGGAGAAGGGAAGAGAATCACCTTACCTGATTCAGAGGCATCCTCCACTGCATCATGGTTATTTTACACGGTGCTGTTCAATTATAAACATGGGCATATAAGAAATGGAGCACCAACTGAACTGAAACCTACTTTGTGTACTTATGTCCATGTCCCCCAACAAGGAATGGTCTCCCACATTTCCCATTTTTGGAAGAAAGGAGCAGAATGTCTTACCAGAATGTAGCAACCAAGGGAGAACCTGTTCAACTGAAATGGGTGGGACAAAGAAGTTGGGATGCTTCTAGGAAGCCATGCCCATAGATATCCACAGCAAACCATCTTTCTCTTACCAAGACAGGGTCCGTCTAGTCGTGTTGACGAGCTTGGAAAAACTATAGGCACATCAACAGTCTTAAAGCTGCTGGAGAGCCTCACCATATTTTTAAATTTAAAAAACAAACCACTCAGGCTATGTGACATGAAAGATACATTAATTCACAGTACCACAGGCTGCATCACTTAGACGAAGGAACGTTCTAACCACCTGTTTATGAGCAAAACCCAGTCATAAAACCAGCTGTAAACAGCAGACAGGAGTGAACAACAACAACAATTTCCCATCCCTTTCCACACATATAATAGCATTTAAATCATGTAGCATCGCAGAAGAATTGTCTAGAGCTGATTGTAATTGACAATAATTACCCGTATGCATTTCTCCACTACATTGTGTTGTGCTGTAAACCTGATTGTATTAAAAGTAAACAGTGCTTATGAAACCCCAAAGCAATAGGAAGCCAATTCCTCCTTGATCCCCTTAACTTTCTTACTCCACCCCCCACCCTCTTAGATTTCTATACATGCAGAGAAAATAACCCCCAAGAGTTTTAAAAACTTAAACACACACTTCAAACCCCAAGGCAGACATTAACACAATAAAAATGGTTTAAGCTCTTTTTGGTGAAATGGGTTCAGAATCAGAGGGGAAATGAGAAATGAGTAGGTAAAGGATGTTTATGTGCTTATGGATAACACACAATTAAGCCATCTGGGAATATATGGGTAGCCAAATATCTTACAGACACCTCTCTCACCTGAAAAGCTTTGAAAAAAATCTCAGGGGCTGTAGTTAGTGGATTTGATGCCCAGATGATTCTTCCCTTTTGTGCATATATTGGCATCAGGAAAACATAAGGGAGGGAATGAAACAGTACCATGATAACGGTATATTTCAGAGAGGACACCCATATGGAGAAGTGTGCAAGGACCACTTATCAGTTACACAATGGTGTCCTTAACTAGGTGTTGCCCTTGAATAACTGATTCTTGGATGCTTCACATCAGCCACGCATGATCCTTGCACTTCTGGTAGGTGGGGTCTGGAGGAGAGAGCAGCTCTGCAGTCAAATGTCCCATTAGTTATATTGAGACCCAACTGTTGGAAAATGGGGCCAGTTCAATTACACACCAATCACTTATTAAGCATGGGGGATGGGATCAACAAAATGTGAGACAAAGAGATGGGGAATGAGATGGGCAACTGTCCTGAACAACAGCTAAAAGTGGGAATCTAGGCATTAAAGTTCACAGGGACAAACTGCAACCCAAATTTGGAAGATATTGTAATGAAGTGTTACTTATTAAACATGGAAGGTGTATAATAAATAAAACAGATTAGACACCCTCATGCCCACTCAGAAGAATAGAAAACCTGGAACACCCTCCTGTCCCCTGATTCCTTCGTAAAAAGAAATCCAAATATGAAGTGCTGGAGACCTCCACTCTTAGTCTGAAACTTAAATCCATTTTTTTTCCAGCTGAAAGCAAAATGATTTGGTAAAACACTTTTGAAAAACCCTAGCCCTAAAAAAAATCCCTAAAGCCCAATAGATGATCCCCAGGTAACTAGATTCTATTTAGCTAGCACCACTTGCAATTAAGTGCAATACCTTGACTTTACCAGGGGCATGAGGGGGGAGTATGGAAGTTTTCAGTGGCATGTGATCAGAGTTGTGTAGTGCCTATGGGTAAAAATAATTTATTGGGTGTTTGGTTTGTTTTTTTTTAAATCTGCCTGCTGTCCTGGGTTCCACGATCTTTCTGCATTGCTTTACCCTGAGCCCACTAGTGTATCTTAGAACCTATTGGGGACTTATTTCAAGAGGTAACACAATACTAGGTAATAATCTCCCCACGCCCCAGTCACCACTGAAAGAGTTTATTGGGTTGCAGCAGGGATGACACAACCTGCTCAGCCTCCTGATTTCAAATCTCAGATGGCAACAGATGTTTCTTGTTTTCATTTTTTTAAAAGCCTTTCTTCTTAAGAACAGGCAAGGGAAATTGATCCAGTGCTGGGATCTGTGGCTTATGGGGCTTGTATTGCTCTGCACAAATAAGTGCTCTCCCTCTCTGGGAAGAGAGCAAGGGATAGAGCTTCCAAGACACTTTGCAGCCTCTGTTCCCAAAGTCTGTGCACATAGAGTCTGAAAGTATCCTTTTAAAACGTTGTTAGTTTGATTTCTTATAAGTAAGGGGAATGGGATTAAATGGGGAGGATACAGAATGGATGTAGTTACAGGAATGGCAAGCCTCCATATTACCCTTACACCGAGATAGCTCCCACTAAACGGAGCAACGGCAATTCTGAAGGTTTTCACTGCAAGTGGTAAGATTAATGAATATAAGACAAGTTGTGTGTGGACACAAGACAGTTTCTGCCGAAAATCAGAAAAGTTATACTACTGCAACTTTCCTATGTGCTCGCATACTCCAGTATCAGCAAAGTTTGTCCTCCAAGACAAATTCACGACCTACCTTCCTAGCCACACCTTTTCAGAATGTTGTTGGTTTTGAGGAAAAGTCACATTCTCCATGTGCTAATGTACATGTCACAACTGAGAACTGCCTACACTCTTTATGTATTTTGGGTCACTTTTAATGGGAAATAGCAATCAAAATCAGGGCTGTCTAGCCAACACTGAGACTGGGGCAGACCTAAATTTACCATCAGATAAACAGAGTGGTAACTCTACCGTGGTCCTCACTTATTGCATGAATTAGGGTTCATGAAAGGAGCTAAATCAGATGCATTGTAGTCCCTGCTGTCAAAGTGGATGTTTTCAGGATAGAGTTTCTGTGTCTTTGTTTTAAACAATAGTCAGTTTGCACACCTACTGCACTGTCTATTCAGGAATCTCAGACGGTTACACAAAGAAACCAACACAAAACAATTTGAAGATAGGTGTTCCTTCCATTTAACTGCTGGAATAGTGAGGAAGAGAGAGGTTAACAGACAGAGTTTCAAACGTGGCCTCAAATTTTGGATGGCTGGAATTCGGGGTGCCTGCCATGAGATGAAAAGAGCTTGAATTTCAGAAGTGATGAGTATCTGCAGCTTACATTGACTTAACTGGTTTCAGAGTAACAGCCGTGTTAGTCTGTATTCGCAAAAAGAAAAGGAGTACTTGTGGCACCTTAGAGACTAACCAATTTATTTGAGCATGAGCTTTCGTGAGCTACAGCTCACTTCATCGGATGCATCCGATGAAGTGAGCTGTAGCTCACGAAAGCTCAGAGACTAACCAATTTATCTGAGCATGAGCTTTCGTGAGCTACAGCTCACTTCCGATGAAGTGAGCTGTAGCTCACGAAAGCTCATGCTCAAATAAACTGGTTAGTCTCTAAGGTGCCACAAGTACTCCTTTTCTTTTTATTGACTTAACTGAAGTTCTGGGTGCTCAGCACCTCTGAAAAACATGCCTTGAGGTTTAAAATTGGGACATACAAAATTAGAGGCCACTTCTCATAATCATGGCCAAATTATTTGTCCAAAGTCACTCATAGCAAGTCAATGGTAGAGAACGGATTTAAGAGAACATTGTAGGGAGAGTGGTCGCTTTGGATAAGCTTTGGATAAGCTATTACCAGCAGGAGAGTGAGTTTTTGTGTGTGTGTTTTTTTGAAAAAAGGGGGTGGGGGGGTGAGAAAACCTGTATTTGTGCTGGATATGGCCCACCTTGATTTTCATACACATTGTCAGGAGAGTGGTCACTTTGGATAAGCTATTACCAGCAGGAGAGTGAGTTTGTGTGTGTGGTTTTTGGAGGGGGGTGGGGGGTGTGAGAAAACCTGGATTTGTGCTGGAAATGGCCCACCTTGATTATCATGCACATTTTAAAGAGACTGGTCACTTTGGATGGGCTATTACCAGCAGGAGAGTGAGTTGGGGGGGGGGGGGGCAGAGGATGAGAAAACCTGGATTTGTGCTGGAAATGGCCCACCTGATGATCACTTTAGATAAGCTATTACCAGCAGGACAGTGGGGTGGGAGGAGGTATTGTTTCATGATCTCTGTGTGTATATAAAGTCTGCTGCAGTTTGCACAGTATGCATCCGATGAAGTGAGCTGTAGCTCACGAAAGCTCATGCTCAAATAAATTGGTTAGTCTCTAAGGTGCCACAAGTACTCCTTTTCTTTTTACACTTTTTTTCAGAATTCCTTAGCAATGATTTTACACAAACATTTATTTTTTAAACAAAATGTAAAATATAATCAAAACTATTGGGTAGCCTAGTGGTTTGGGGGCAGTATCTCATGCCACCACTAGATCTTGTGTACTTCCAGCATTTGCAGATGTATGTAGATGTCAAGATGTGAAAATATGGAGCCAAAACCACTGCAGTGTAAGACCAATGTTGTCCCAGGGAGGAGCTTGACTCACTGTCCCTTCTAACCGCAGTGGGAAAGAGGAATGTACAGATCTCTGCTCTGCATCTAAAAGATAAGATGCAGGATTCTGTTGCTGTATCATTTCAAGGTGGCAAAAATTCAAGGAGAGTCTGAGACAGGGTACGTTGTCCACTTTGTAGGGAGTGTGTTGCTATATTTGGGGGCATTAAAAGTAGACTGGGTATAGATATGGGTCATATTAAAATGTATTAAAGGGCGTGGTGGCTGGAAGAAGGCCTCTGGGATATAGGAGCAACATTAAGGTAGTTTGGGGAATTTTAGCTATGAGTTTCCAGGTTGCAAATATTTGTCTTTTCATATATTTAACCTTCCGTTACAGTATTCTGGCTATAGATTAAACAAACTCCAAGAGTGAAGAGAAAAATGAACAAGTTTGTTGTGGAGAAAGTCTACAGAGGAGCAAGGCTTTCCACAGTGATGCTCCCAGAAAGGAGGAGGCAGATGAGAACACACAGCTAGGGCTGAGGATGAGGACAGAGAAGGCAATGAAGGGTGAAGGGTGAAATATGGTGAACAGAGAGCAGGAAACCTGATGGAAAAATCAGAAAACAGGAGTCACGATAAAGGCCAGGTAAAGTGAAGCCAGTGGATAAACAAGTCCATCTACTGTTAAGGACCAAAACCAATCGTGAGAAATATGCTCTGAGGTGTAAGGGGTCACAAAGGTGGAAGATGAAGATTCCCCAGATCAGGGTGAAGGGTTATAGAAACAGGAAGGATACAAAGGCATCAAAGTCAGAAGAGAAGGAAAAGGGGAACTAAAGAAAGGAGAAAAACAACGAGGCATCCGGTGGCACCTTAAAGACTAACAGATTTATTTGGGCATAAGCTTTTGTGGAAGAAGTGGGTTTTTTACCCACGGAAGTTTATGCCCAAATAAATCTGTTAGTCTTTAAGGTGCCACCGGACGCCTCGTTGTTTTTGTGGATACAGACTAACACGGCTACCCCCTGATACTTGGTGCCAAAGAAAGGAGAGGAGAGAGAAAAATCACATGGAATGAACTTCAAAAAGAGAGAATGGTAGGAGAGGAAGGAGGTGGGGAGAGGTTAGTGTGTCAGGAAAGGGAGAGGGAGAGCCTGCACAACCTGTAGAATTTGAGGAATGGGAGATGGCAATGCAAGGACAGAGTCTTCCTGTGTATTTGCACACCTCCCACCACAACAGGCTCCTGATCCTGGCGGGGCTGTCTGGGTATTACTGTAATATAAATATCAAATAAAATATTATTATTGGAGAAAGGAAGATGTGCAGAAAAAGAGTATGGAGAATATGGTACATTCAAAACAGTGGGAGGAAGTAGGAAGAAAAGCAATGTGGCTGACGTGTAAATGGCCATCAGTATTGCGAGGCAGATTAAATCGCAGGTCACTGACCATTGACGTGGCAGAGAACTTCCAGGAAACATTCAGGGAGAAGACGGTCAATGCTTTGGAGGATGTTAAGGCAGTACAATGTATGGCGTACACAGCAGTGGAAAGAAGAGTTAGCAAGAACCAAAGGAAGACTAAGGAAGGGTATAAGTATGGAGAAACAAAGGCCAGTGTATCTGGGACACCTGTGGAAAGAGTAGAGAAGCCCAACCTTCAGCTTGGGTCTGCAAATGGCTGCAAGTAGACAGCTCCCTTAGGCACTGCTCTTCAGCCACATCTGGCAAAGCCATAACCTTAAATGGGCTGCTTTCCAGAGGGGTGGGTAGCTCCCAAGGATGGGGGCTGCTGGGATGTATGGTTCCACCAGTGTCAGAAAGTGGAGACACTGTAAGAGAGGATCACATAGGAAGGTAGCAGTTCGTTGTCCCATAGAGCTCTGTTGAAGGGCTGTCAGTTACAGAAGCAAAGATCTGAGCGCATCATAATTACACCCAGCACGTCTATAGGTCTTTCCACCTTCAAAGTACAAAGCAGGTGTGAACTGCCTCATTCAGCCACACCCTAGGGAACTAGGCAAGCACACCCTACTGCAAACTCCACTGGAATCCTTCACCTGGGGTCTAACTAGTTTCTACTGGTAAACCAGTAGCCCCAAGGAACCAGCAGCCTACTATTAGACCTACTATTCTGTTCCAAAATTTAGTTGGCTAGCAGTGAGGCCTAACATTCAACTCAATGGCACTTCTGTTTGTCTGTCTGTAACATGGTAACTTTTGAAGACAAATCAATTGTGACATTCCAGGGAATGTTTTAGGCACCAATGGGAAAACTAGAATACTGGCAAAGCCAGATTTCCACACAATGCCAATTTGGGGCTGCAGGCAGAGGACTGTGAGGTCAGAAGTAATTCAGCCAGACATCACTCACTTTCTCCAGTTAAAACTGCAGGTCACTACTGAGATGTTCTGACAGAGTTGGGGGGCATGCAGGTTCAGGACTGGAACAGTAGGGGCTGCTTCATATCAGGAGCTATACTGACTGAGTAGGAGCGAGGCTGAAGATTTGCACTGTGGCTCCCGCTATACCCTGCCTGGTTTAGGCAAGATCATTTACATTGCCTAGTCAAAACTTCCACCTAGTATGCTTGACTTCCAAGACTAAAGAGCTTGGACTGCTTGGATTTGCAACATGAGAAGTGTAAATAGGTGTAAAGTGGAATGGTTTAAAGACAAATGAAAATGTTAGCAGGAGAGTAGAATGTGAAGTGTATGGGATTGGCTGCAATCAAAAAGATTACAATGGTGGGGACACTGCAGAAGATAAAGACATAATAGGATGCCAAAGAAAATCATACACAAACAACTGAAGCAGCAGCTCTGACCAGCGTACCCAGGATTGCAGCCGTGGGGAGCTCATCCAGTCAGGAATGGAAACACAGGAGACAGAGCTAAAGAGAGGTGCAGGAACTCAGAGAAGAGGAGAATGTACCATAAAATGAGGCTGAGTGATTCAGAGGACTGAGCAAGAGAACCTGTCATCACTAAGTCATTTGTACAGCAGTGACGAGAGGTTACCATCTGAGAGCTGTTGAGTGGCTTAGATTAAATGAGTTGGTGTGTCTCAAACTAGTAATCTGTACTAAAAATATAAAAAGTTCCCACCACCAAAGAAAAAAAAATCAATTACTTGTCATCAGGGTGCTGAAAGTGGAAAGCTCCCATAGGGCACAACTATAACCAAGCTCAACGGGACATAGAACCCCCACTGGACTCTAAATGCTCCCAGAGAGAAATGGCAAACAACAAGAAAAAATGGAAGCATAAAATAAAGTTATTAAAAGTCTGTCAGTACTTTAGCGAGAGACCAAGCTGGGCCTAAAGGGGCCCAACTAATGAAAAAGGCCGCGTGTCACTTCAGAGTCCAGCAGTCTGACCTCCATTTTCAGCACGTTTATGCATCAGGAAAACCTGGCCATGCGTCAATTTTTCTTTGGGGAATTTGGATTGAGGCAGGGTTTTTTCCCCTCTTCATTTTTTACTCAATCTCTGGCCCATTGACATGTGGCCACATCACCAGAACCAAACAATGGTCCCCATCCTAGCAGTCTCAGAGAGACACCAAGGACTGAATGGCTGGTAGGGACTGAATTCCCCTCTCACCTCTACAATTGACCCACCCAAGTCAGGATGAAGGCAGATTGGCAGAGCAGCAGGGGGAAGCTTGTTCCACTGTTATATGTGATGTACTTGTTCTGTGGATAAGCAGAAGGTTTCAGGATTGGGGGCTGTCAATCCTTCACCTTTGATCAAAGTTATATAAGAATCTTATTAAAGAAAAATTAAATAAACAGAAAAAGAGAATTTGGTTTTATACAGCACCCTCAGACCTGAGTTATATCCCAAAGTGCTTTACACTGACCAACTCCCCAGCAGTGCAGAGATTGCAACTATATTCTTTCCTCAGCGACTGCACACACCTAGCCTTGGACATCAGAGCCTATTTTATTCAGACAGGGAGTGTTGGTTAGACCACCGAAGTTTTCCACGTTTCTTCTGGACATGACAGCCCTGGATATAGACTCTAGGACTTGCGTGCAAGATATTAAGGCCCAGAGCTGAGCCCCAACAAGTTATGCTGATGTTTTTCTTTAACATGGAAAGTTATATTTCCAATGCAGCCGATCCAATTTCTGGCACAGGAGGGACTTTGTTTTAATTTATATATGTAAATGCAACTGTTTCTCAGCTGGTTGTGCTATGGGTAATATATACAGGGGCATGGTAATTGCAGATATTATAAACCTGCTGCTATCAAACAACTGCATTTTTCTTTCTGCATTATTTATTCCAAAATTACCAGCTAAAAATAAAACCGTTGTTATTTCCTGTGACCTAAAATACTGCAGGTGGATTTCAGAAAATGAGTAACTAACAGCACTTGTAAGAGCTGGAGTTAGTTGACAGGTGCTGTGCAAGCTTCTGTACACTCAGCTCTGCCTGTCCTGACCTACAGCACACCGTCTTATTGCAGTCTTGGATCCTACACACAAGTACTCCTGTTCTTAATGCAGCTCTAGTTTCATCTAAAGCAACTCTTTCTAAATGCTCATTTCATTTGTGACCTAAGCAATGTTTCAACTCCCAATGTATAGTCTAACACTAAGCTACCCTTCCCTCATTCATCCACTACAGAACTTACATCAACGACTGTATTTTACACAGTCTGTGGAGGGAATTTCAGTTGTTCCCCATGTTAGCATACAGAGGGCCCTGGCAGAATGAGACTGCATTCTCAGAACTGACATTTATGGCTATGCAGTTAAAATTATATGAAATTTAGAAGCTCCTGGACACAGGGGTTTAGATTGAATTGTCTGCTCAACCTTCACTACAGACTTGTGAGAAAGGCTGCAAATGTCCTCAGACATATAATTAATGCTGCTAGACTACAACGAGCTCTACTGAGTACATATCCAGTTTGGAGGGAAAGAAAATCCCACAGGTAGGCTTGGAAGGATTACATTGTTATTGGTAAATGCTGGTAAACATAGATTTTACCATACACACAAACCAATTGAAAAATATTTCCCTTGATAATAATAGAAATTTACAGATAGGCAATGTAAGAAAAATGCTGCTTGAGAACTTAAGAGTTTGATTTAAGGATATTAACTTTATATATTTTGACATGTGGTGTTTACAAATTGTGTTTTAATGGTTATAAAGCTTTAACTTTTTACACCTCATTGTCTACCGTCACTAAATAATTATTGCCGGACTCCTTACTGTCTGACCCCCTCCCCCCATAATTTCCCATAAGCGCGAAAATTTAAAGGGATAAAATAGAAAAAATGCTTCAGAATAATGTCATATCAAAATCATAAAAATTGAATTCTGCCAAGCCTACTTGTACTTCCAAATGGTAGTACAAAAGAACTTAGTACTTCCAAATGGAACCAAGTGTTCTTAACTCCCATGCATAATGTGGTTTTGGCCTCTGCTGTGAGAGATCTCACAAAAAGCTCCTGTCCTCACATGATTTTGGGGGGATAGGAGAGAGAAAGATTCCCACACACAATTTCATGTAGCTTAAGGGAACATGCACTCAGCTGCAAGCCAAGAGACCATGATTACTAGTCTCATCTGTTCTACTGACAATATTTCTATGCCCTTCATAAACCTTATTATTAATCAAGGTCCCATACCGTAGGGGAACTATCATTCATCCATTTTACACATAAAATAATGAGAGTTTACACAAGGTCACTTCAGGGAGAGCCAGGAATGGATTCATAGATTTTAACACCAGAAGGAACCATTATGATTATCTAGTCTGACCTCCTGCATAACGAAGGCCAAATAACCTCTCTTAGTAATTACTGAATCAAGCTCATAACTTCTGTCTAAGCGACAGCATAGCTTTTAGAAAGACATCTAGTCTTAATTTAAAGTCTTCAAGTGATGGAGAATCCACCAAATCCCTATGTAAACTGTTCCAATGTTGAATTTCCCACAGGATTGAAAATGTGTACCTTATTTTTAGGCTCAATTTATCTAGCTTCAGCTTCCAATCATTAGATATCATAATGCCTTTGCTACATTAAAGAGCTGAAATCGCTTCCCCATGTAGGTACTTGTACGTGATCAAGTCACCACTTAACCTTCTTTTGGATAAACTAATGGATTGAGCTTCTTTCATCTATCACTATAAGGCATATTTTCCAGACCTCAAATCACTCTGGTTACTCTTTTCTGATCCCTTTCCAATTTTTCCACATTCTTTTTGAGGTGTGCATATAAGAACGGGACACAGTACTCCAGTAACTGTCTCACTAATCTCATTTACAGAGACACTACCTCCTCCCTACTCCTGCTTTATAGCCCCCTGCATATACATTCAAGGGTCACATTAGCCCTCTGAGCCACAGCATTACACTGAGAGTTCATGTTCAAATGGTGAGCCACTATCACCCCGACATCCTTTTCAGAGGCACTGCTTACCAGGATACAGTCCCCCCAGTTTATAAGTATGACTTACATTCTTTGTTCCTAGATGCATTTGACTGTATTAAAAACGCCTGTTATTCAAATGAGCCAACCACACCAAGAAGTCCAGCTTGGTCTGCGTAATTACGTGTCCCCATCATTATTTAATCACATCCCAAAATTTTGTATCATTCTGACATTCTGTATTTCAAAATAGCAATCTGGAACCCCCATATTTACCACTGTGATATGATTATGAGATGTTCAGTACAAAGTACGTCTTGGGAGGGATCATTTGAGAAGTCATGATCTCTTGAACATTATTATCTTGTTGAATTATACGTGTTATCACTATCTATGAAGTTATGAAGCATTGCTATATGTTTGGTACTGAAATACATGGTAAGTGAGAAATGCTCACAGCTAGCCTTTCAGTGGCAACAAAGGAGCAAGTGACAAGACAGGTTTACATCAGGACCTGCCAGACATATTGATGGCCCATCAAGAAGAATCCACTCTCCCTGAGACTCTTCAGAGAGGGCATGTACGCAATGGGGGCTGCCTAACCCCCATGTCATAGTAAGGATCTTTCTAGAACCTGGACAGAAAGTATAAGCGAGGGTCAATGACATCACCACTTAGCCTTCCTCCTCCCTCATCTCAACACCTGAGAGATCGTCTGGAAGACAAATACTTTGAACTGGGAAGATTGGGTCCATGCTGAGAAGGAAAGATAGCCTGTGTATTAAGAACTGTGAGCTGCCTGTAACATCTATCAGGGTGAGAAACTGCTTGATTCAAATCTTGCTTAATCTGTAGAATTTAGTCTGTGATTTTATTTTTAATGTAACCAACTTTGATCTCTGTGCCTACCACTTGTAATCACTTAAAATCTATCTTTCCGTAGTTAATAAATCTGTTTTAGATCTTATCTAAAACAGTGTGCTTTTGGTGGAAGTGCTTGGAGAATCTCAGCTCAGGTTAACAAGGGCTGTTGCACATTCACTACCCTTTGTTGGAGTGGCAAACTAATTAATGAGCTTGCACTGTCCAGGGGAGTCTTGAGCAGTGTAAGACAGTATATTTCTGAGGTGCAAGGCTGGGGGCTGAGGTGATTTGCTGGTGTCTCTCTCTGTATATAATTCATGAGTGGCTTAGAGAGCCATAATGCAAGTTAGCTGAGTGTGGGTCTCCACATGCTGATGGCTGAATGATCACAGCCCCTGGAGGGATTTGCTGCTTGTCACTTGCATAACACTGTAAGAGACAGCCCAGGCTGGAGAGTTAAGAGGGCACAGTGGTCCTATAGTTCCAGGTTGTCCCCTGGGGATCCCATCGTAGTCATTCATAATTTTTAAATAGCAATTATTTTATGTTTTCTTGCAGATCACTGATAAAATTATTGAATAGCATTGGGCTGAGAAAAGAGCCATAAGGGATCCCACTAGAAACACACCTCCTCATGTCAATTCCCCATTTACAATTAAGTTTTGAGATCTATCAGTTAATGAATTTTTAATCCACTTAATAGGGGCTGCACTGATTTTGTATAGTGCTCATTTGTTATCTATTGTTTTTCCCTCACCAGGAATAGGTCCCAGTTCTCTAATATAACAGATCTAAATGTCATTTACTCAGCCACCTTACCTTTCAGAAGGAACATGACAGATTATTTGCTTGTTAACCTACACTGACAGTGTACTCCGTGTCACCCTCTAGTGACTACACCACAATGTGATGGTCTATACTATTATGGTCACCACATTTACAAGACTATGATAAATTTTGTATAAAGTATGCTTTGTGAGGTATCATTTGAAAACTCATACTCTGCTGAACATTATTGTCCTGGCAAAATTAGTGTATTAACATTGTATGTAACATTATAAGTTTCTACTGTATAACATTGCTGTCACATGTTTCAGAGTTAGAAAGACAGGCTCAAATCAGTTTTTAAGAGACAAAGATACACTGGCAGTCCAGCTAGGTACCAACCAAGTGGGCTATCACTTATTTTAGCAGCCATTCTCCAGCAATGGGAAGGTGTGAATGAGAAATTTATGTTTCATCACAGGGACTGTTTAACCTTCATGTCCACAAGAAACTACCTGTCTCTTGATATAAGAATGAGGGACAGTGGTCTCCAATTCACCTGTCCTCCTCCCATCCCTTTGCTCATGACATTAATGACTCTCAAAGAACTGAAATAAGAGGGAGGGGTCCCAAGCTGAGAGGAGACCCAGCCTGTGAAATTTAAACAACCTATGGTGAGACAAAATCTTTGCTTTTAGGTTCACTTAGCTTGTTAAATTATATATTAGCTTGCGTATTACTCTTTTATTTTCTTTTGTAACCAATTCTGACTTTTATGCATCACTTGTAATCACTTAAAATCTATCTTTCTGTAGTTAACAAATGTATCTTGTTGTTTTATTGTTAACCAGTGTGTTTGGATTAGAGTGTGTGGGAAACTCCATTTGGGATAACAAGGCTGATTTATATGTCATTTTCCTTTGATGAAAAGATAGACTTTCTATGAGTTTGCATTGTTCAGTAGTGTGCTAGCCAGTACAAGACACATTTCTGGGAGAACAAGGCTGGGACTAAGAATTTGTGGATGTTGCCCTGCAGTTTAATTCATGCGTGACTGCTCCGAGTGCTCATGTATTTAGCTGCGAGTGAATTTGCATGCTGAAGGTGGTGTGAGCAGGCCAGTAGTGGATGTTCTGGTAGCAAAGTGGTGTAAAAAGCACTACAGGGTAGATAATTAAGGGGACACAGCTGTTCAGTGGTCCAGATGGTACCCTGAGTAACAGAACACATATATGTTGGTTTTATGAGAGCATCCATTCTAAGAGACCTTTTTCTTGAGCTCAGTTGATCATTCTTTCCTAACCAAATGCATCAGGTTCATTCCCTGCAGATAACCCAAACTGTTATACTTGGCTATGCAATCTATCACTAACAGACAACTCTCTGCTGCCAGAAAAAGATCCCAGGAATCCTGATGCCCAGTATCTCACTGCTGTCTCATAGATATGTAACAGGCAAAGTGTACATTGTGTCTTCCTCTGTGCACTGGTTCACATAAACGATAACATTATACTTACACCCCCATCAATGATTCCTACAATTGAAGTGGAAGAGGTCTGTGTTAAGACTATGAACACTGAGCTCAAACCCTCCTGATAACCGAGCATGGGGTGGGGAGGGGAAGAAATATACTATGTTCTGTATAGATATGTTAATATAGGGACCCTGACATAATTGCTGGAATGATGTTCTATTGCTAAACATTGTATTTAGAAGTTAATTTAGATGTTAATATTTGTTTTACTTTTGCACTGTTAGTATTTATATTTTGGCTCCTGGGAGCTGTTTTTTTAAGAATAGGATGTGGCACTTTATCATAGCACATGTTTGAGACACAGCAATTTGTGGGAGACTTTGCCTGTGTATCCAGAGAGGGGCCATATGCACATGAGTTGGCAACACTGGGTTAGAATGACAGCTCCCCACTCACCAGGCATTAGGAAAGGCTAAGCAGAGTGTCCACTCTGAGTAGCAAACAGGGAGGTCTACATTTGTGTTTATATTTAAGAATGAAATCTGAACTTAAGATGATCACACACAAGTTGGGGGTGGGAGGCTTCCCCTTAGAGGTGAAAAAAACCCCAAAAGACTGGCAAAAAACTGATTTTTTTATTAAGTCTCATATTTACACCAATTTCATGATTTTTAGAGGTCTGACTCATGATTTTTGAACATTTGAGGTGAGTATTAGTGGACACCATTCAGAGCTCCCAGGTTCTCTGCATCTCCTCGCAAGGCCATGAGAGCTGCCATACAGATCAGACCCAAGATCCCTGTAGTGCAACGTCCTGTCTCCAACAGTGGCTAGCACCAGATGCTTCGGAGAAAGATTACAAAAATATGGAGAGGGCAATTATGGCATAAGACACCCTTAGAGGCAGTCTATTTCAAACCCCCATCAGTCATATCTGTATCCTACCTATTATAACTGCAGATATTTTATTGTTCAGCTAAATGTCTTTCTTTTTTAAATCGTGCTAAGTTCTTGCCTCAGTGTTTCACTGCAGAGAGTTACACCAGCATTGTGTAAGAAATATTTCCATTTGAGGAGTGACGATGCATATGACAGCAAGTGAAGGAAGAGGATTTGTGTCTTTCTATATATTTTTATCATTAGAATTTTTTTCTCCTTCCCCATCTCTCTATCCCAGTCTTTTTTCTCTACCACTGTCCAGCTTTGCCCACTTCTGGGTCCTCTGTTTCCTCTCCCCATGACTCCACTCCTCTCCTTCAAACATTCCAACTTCTTTCCTGATCCCCCCTTCTTCTGTCCCCCCCCACCCCCATCCTTGGCCTGCACCTTTCTGAACCCAAACACATATTACTTCCTTTGAGTCCTTTTACCCCTACCCACAAATCTACACTCTGTTCAACAACTCCCTCCTAGGGAAGAGCAAGGGAGAATGTGCTGATGATACTCAGGACGTGAAGGCTAGTGGCAAATAGGAGCCCTTCCCATACTGTCTCAGTCTCTCCTGCCCACTTGCCTGTCCCACTGTGTAGTATGGAGGGGCACAGTGAGGAAAAAGTCAAGGCTGCCTTTCTGTATGCTCAGCAGCCCAAAGGCGAAGTGCTACTCCCTCACTGGTTGCAATAAGAACAAGGAAAATACATGACTGTCTCCTCAACTGAGTGATCCTTGGAAGGTAGGACCATTTGAGGAGAGCTCTTACATAGGCTCAGTGTTGGGAAAAGGAGGCACGGAGCTTTGCAGCATGCAAGCACGTCCCAGGTGACTAGGTTCTTCTAACTTAGTGTTTCTCGAACTGTGGGTTGGGACCCAAAACTGGGTCACCAGAATGTTTTAAAGGGTCGCGTGGCAGTTCCTGTCCCACAGGGCTGGCTACGCTCGCCTTCCTGTTCCAGGCACTGAAACCTCTGGGGTCCCAGTGCCAATCAGGTTTGGCCTGATGATGGGAGCTCGGGTAGGCCAAATTTGAGTGCGTGGCAATGCAACCCCATGTAGCCAGGTCACAACTCCACTCTCATAAATTTGGTCCAGTCAGGGGGTTGGGGCCAAACCTGAGCAGTGCTGAAGTCCCAGAGATTGCAATTCCCAAAGTGGAGAGCCAAGCTGAGCCAGCTCCACAGCACAGGAGCTGCAAGAGCTGCCACTGTGCGGTGAGTGCTGGGCAGGACCCTACTGAAACCACCCCCGGGCCTTAACCGCCAGACTATTCACTGGGTTGCAACAGGCCATAAACATTTACAAGTGCGTCCTGACCCTAAAAAGGTTGAAAACCACTGTTTTAAACTGACTCAGTGACACTACTCTCTGCTGAGTAAAACTGCCACATCAGGTAGAGTGGACAGCACTGACGAGATTCAGAGGGGAAGAACTGGGGGGCCTAGAATACTCTGAACAGAAGAGGAATAACACCCTAGAAAGTGTTGGGGAGAGTGGAATTTGTTAATGTAGTTACATCAGAGAGAAGCAAGCAACTATGAAACCCCATGAGTGTGTGTCTTGCAACTCTTTCCTCTCCAAAGTGTTTTATGAACTGGAGTCCAATGAGGTACATGATTTGGGGGGAAAATATCAAAAATCAAAAGCTTTTTGCTAGAACACACATTGCCCATTAAACATCTTGGGTTATCAACAGATCCTCAGTATTGTGTTACAGGAAAAGGCTGCATGGACTAGTGCTTAGAGCAAAGGACTAGTCAGGTGATCTGGTTCTACTCCCACTTCTACCACTTGCCTACTTTGTTACCCTGCTCAAGTCACTTTCCCTGTGAAGAAAAACTCTGAGGAGCTCAAAAGTTTGTCTTTGTCACCAACAGAAGTTGGTCCAACAAAAGATATTACCTGCCCCACCTCATCTCTCTTACTTCCCCTCTGTGTTACACAGTTCTATGCCAGCCCTCCCAGCAGTATACACGGCAGAGTGACACTTACCCACTTTTTGTATTATTAGGGCAAATTTCTGCAAAGGATTATTTAATAACACACAATTAGAGAGACCAAGTCACTCAAACACAGTCACTGAGGAAACAAGACTTAAAGTAAGAAAAAATAAAGCTGCCTAACTCTCTACTGACAAGTAACAGCAGTACCAAAAGTTCCACTTACATTTCACCACTTTGTAGGGACTCCCTCAGAGCTGGGACCAACATAAAATGAATGCTACTGGCAACATAGCAAGCTGTCTTTAGACCAGGAACAATTATCACAGGCTCAGCCACAGACATGATTATAGCTGAGAAAATAAGGCTAGTCATTAGTTTGGGCTCTTTAACTCTAGCTAGGAGCTCAAAACAGAGCCAAAGCCCCTCTGCCTTCCCTCCCCCATGCTGAATTGGGGGAAGTCCAGAGCTGGTTCCAAAGTCTGTAACTCTTGCCCATGTCTTCTTAGTATCTGGTTGCAAACAACACTTTGGGGTTAAATATTTACATTCCAAATATAAAAACAGAGGCTAGGTGGTGCTGTGGGTCAATAGATCAGCATCAGGAAGCTTTGGCTTTAAAGTCTGTGCAACGTGCTGGCAACATAACATTTTAGATAAATGTGAAGTATTATTATTAAAGGCACGGGGTAAATAAATTTCAAAGGCTCAGTTAAGTACCTCCAGGCCATACAGGTCAATCACAGACCATCACATGATATGGCTGAGCTGACAGTCTCCAACCAGAAAAGGCTTATGACTGGAACCAAGAGCGGGTGCAGCAGTACGAGAGAGGGTCTTAGGACTGCAAGTTATGGGTCAGGAATGAAGTGCGTTGTTGGAGGCTCTCTGGAGGCTCTCAATTGCGAAGTTGGGGCAAGGTGAGAGAGGTGCAACAGATGAGAGTTTTAGTACCCTGGCAGTGCAGTACAGGGGGATATCGTACACTGCTTGCCCACAAACTCACCCACAAGATGCCTGGTCTTATACCAGTGGTGGGCAACCTGCACTGGCCTGTCAGGTCAATCCACTGGTGGGCCGCGAGACAGTTTGTTTACATTGACCGTCCTCAGGCACGGCTACTTGCAGCTCCCAATGGCTGCAGTTCAGCTTTCCCGGCCAATGGGAGCTGGGGGAAGCGGCAGCCAGCACATCTCTGTGGCCCATGCCGCTTCCCGCAGCTCCCATTGGCTGGGAATGGCAAACGGTGCCAGCTGGGAGCTGCGGGCAGCCGGGCCTGCAGGCGGTCAGTGTAAATAAACTGTCTCAAGGCCTGCCAGCGGATTACCCTGATGGGCTGCAGGTTGCCCACCACTGTCTTACACAGTGTTATCAGTCCCTCCTTCATTTTAAGGCAGCACTAATATTCATTCAAAACACCACAAATACAATACTAATTAAAACTGGTGCTAGGATGAAGCTGTCAGCTTCTAGCAGCCAGAGACTCTGTAGAGCAATTCAGAACACCTCTGATGAGTCTCCCAAGCTCAGCTGCTAAAACGTGCACAAAGACTCAAGATTACTGCTGACTAATGCTGGCATCCAGGACATAAAGTGCAGAGCGAATTAGGGAACTAGGAAAGGGAGCAGGGACCAGTCTCAGGAACTGCCAAGCTTGGATAAGGTCAGATTAGTATTGTTCAGAGAGGAAAGATAGCCTTGTGGTTAAGGTACTGGATTGGGACTCAGGAGATGTGGGTTCAATTTGTGGCTCTGACACAGACTTCCTATGTGATCCTAGTCAAGTCACAATTTCCCTCACTTTAAAAAAGTCAGGGGGAGGGGGAAGAGAGGAAGATGCTATTACTTTCTTACCTAGCATGGATATTATAAGGGCAAATGCACCAATCTCTGTGAGGCACTCAGATATGAGGTATTTCTAAAAGACATGCTTTAGTTCACACAGGTGTTGATGCAGAAATGAGTGGGTGAGGGTCTCTGGCCTGTGTGATGCAGAAGGTCCACTCTTAAAATATAAGATGGGAATCAGATAAGTACCTAGACAATTACCAGAAAAGCCAAACTCCAGGAAATTGGGGATTTTAGACACTGCTGGCCAGCAGAGTCAAGGGAGTAGCATTGACAGTCTCCAGAGGGAAGGGATGAGGTTTGGTGTTGGTGGCTGGAGTTAGTTAAAAGGAATTATACAGGTCAATCCTTGGAGTTCCATAAGCCCTGCTTCCTCTGTCCAAGAATATGAAATAATTCCCTCGAATTTTGCGATTCTGAACTTCACAGGACTGACTCTTCAGAGATTAAAGCCATGGGCTAGATCCATCCTCCTCCCTGTGTGGAGAGCCAACCAGGACAATATAATGTCATCGATAAACCTCTGCACTTCTACTTGGTCCTTCACTCAAGGATCTCCAAGTGTTTTACAAACAGAGTGGCCTCGTCTACAGTTAAAAGTTAGGTTGACATAGCTACTGTGCTCAGGGGTGTGACAAGTTCATACCCCCAAGCGCCGCAACTATGCCCACCTAAACCCTGTGTAGACGCAGCTTAGGCTGATGGAATAATGCTTCCATCGACCAACCTACTGTTACTCAGAGAGGTGGAGTTCCAAAAGCAACAGGAAACCCCTTTCTGATGTTGCAGGAAACATCTACACTATGGTGCTACAGGGGCATACCTACAATGCCATAGCTCTGCCACTGCAGCACACATAGCGTAGACCTAAGTCTCACAATATCTCTGGCAGGTCAGTGAGTGCCATTACCCCCACCAATGCAACACAGGGAGATGAAGTTGCAAGCCCAATGTCATGAAGCAAGTCAGTAGAAAGAGTCGCAACACCCAAGTCCCAGTCTACAGTCTACCACCGTCTCCTTATTAGTATACCAGCTCACCCTGGTGACAATTCCTGATATTCTGGAACCTAGTAAACACTGAACGGTGATGTCTCTCAGCATCTTCCCACTGTTATGAGCACTGAAAAGCAGACCACGGGGTAGAATGCCACTGCTGCTTCAAATTCTCTGTACAGAAAATATTTATTCTTAGCAGGAAACTGACCTCTTGTTCTATTCTGACACTAAATATTTAAAATTGCAACCTTCCAGTCTTTCATTTACACCAGCAATAGAATAATACATCAACTAAAAACAAAAAGCCAAACTATTCTGTACTGCAGCCAAACAAAGAATCAACATTTTCAGTAATGTGGGCCTGATTTTGCAGTGATGCTGAGCACATGCAGCTCTCTTGCTTTTCAAGCAGAGATGTGGGTGTTCAGCAGCTCTGAACACCAGACCGCAGGTGTGTAAACTTGGGTACCCCAGATTTTTCACCACTTTTGAAAATTTGGCTCTATTTGAACAGCACACAGGATCCTTTGCTGACTCACAAGAGAGATATGATGCAGCATGTCCTCAGTTTACAGGAACATCAAGAATGGGTAGGAGTTTCACCAATGAAAACCAGCAAGCAGTAGAGAATTCTTAAGAGCAGCACTATAATCAAAACACTAAGTTCCAGTAGATACAATCTTTCTGTTGTTACTAAACACAGAGCAAGCTATTTCCAAAATGGCAAGGGCCTTCTGAAATAGAGGTGAGTGGGATATGGGCTCTGAAATACATATAGTAAGGAGAAGGTAGGGTGCTCAGGTATGCCACACACACATTTACTAACATTCTGGAGGAGCAGAGGGACTAATGTGTACCAAGACAGTAGTTTCATAAGAAAGCAGGGCTCATCTGTTGAGTTACACAAAACCCAAGTGCTAGAATCTTGCATAAACATACAGAGTAATTACTGCTGGTTAATGTTGGCTGCTGGAACCTGTTAATTACAACCACAATATAAAGGCAGTTGGAGCCTCTTTTAGACAGAGAGGGGACTAGGGGCTGAGACAGGCGATCTTGCAATCAATTTGGAAAGGAGATTTAGGGTTATCGTTCGTTATTGTCTGAGTTACCAATAAGGGCAAACGTCAGGAAAGATGCATTTGAGCTGTCTACAGTGTGTATGCACCCTGTCAGGTGCGTGATAGGTACTCTACCTCCTTACATGTTTTGTATTCATCCTGCTGAGCAGGATCTAGATATAGGTCCCCAGCTAGGAGGCACTAAGACTAATATTTGTGTGTTCTTGAAACCCTTCCAATGCATCCACAACAAACCAGATACCAGTGTGAAGAAAGAGTAGTTCTGAATCCCAGAAAGATGGAGGAGTAGTAAAATGAGATCTAGAAAGTGCATTAGACCAAGAGGCAACAGAGGAGTAATTGTGTGAACGGTATAGTCTAATTACTCAAGAAGAAATGCAAGATGGGAGCTGTAGGCAAGTCAACACAATCCAAAAATTTGACATCTACACCCAATGTCCTGAGTGGGTGAGATTTCTAGACACACTAGGTAAAACCAAGTCCACAGCAACTCTAGGTCCATAAACATCTATGCACAATAACCTTTATCATCCAAGTCCAAAGGAGAAAAGCAAATGTGAAACTCCTTTAGACCTGTACTATCTCCACACTCTTCCCGTTGGTCTGCATGGTGGACCAACCATGTCCCAGTGCCTCGAGGCCACAGTACTTCCACTACAACACAGCAGGCCACACGTTTGTCTTAATGATGGACTCTATTCCATCACCCAAACTCAGCACCTCAAGGGAGTCATAATGGTACTCCATTTTCTCAAGGATCTGCTCTCACTGCTAAGCCAGCCAGATGTAGGATTAACTGTAAGGAAACAAAAAATGTTTTGTGGGTGTACCCTAAGGAATAGACAAATTAAACCACTGGTCAGAAAGAGGAGGGCTGGAATGTCTGGTCCCTACTATGAAGAAACAAGTGAAATCCTTCTTAGGGGTTTGTTGCTTATGGCTGATGGTTGGATCCTAGCTTTTCCACCATGATAACTCTTTTGTATGATCTCATGAAAAGCAAAGATCCCAGGAAAGTACGTTGGATACCATCATGCACAGGTACCTTTGTGGAGATCAAAAAGATCCTATGCAGTAGACCTGAACTGTGCAATCTTGCCTTCTCCAGAGATTTTATCCTGAAGTCAGATACCTCTGATATGGGACTTGGGGCAGTTCTCTCTCAGTCTTGTCTTGGTGTGGCATATCCTGAGATATATTTAAGTAGTGATCTCTTTCCCTGGAAGAAAAATTGCTGTGACGGAAAAGGAGTGTCTCACTATGAAATTGGTGATAGTGACTGCACTATCCCATCCTTAGAGTCACTCTCACTCTGGCTACTGATCATATCCCTATTAGGTGCCTGCAGGCCAAGGTTACCAATGCCAAGATCATCCACTGGTGTCTGGTTTTTCAACCCTACTCATTCATGATGCACCATAGGTGAATGCGGACTTCCTTTCTCATGGGGAGGGGTTCCTGCCAGGTATGCTGTTGGCTATGCTTTTGGAAGAGAGGTATATGATGGGGTGTAGAGGTGCTGCCAGGTCCCCAAACACAACTTCAGCTTCATTTTCCTTTCTGACAGCACAGATACTCAGGGAAAAAGCTATAAGGACTGTGGCAGAGACAGAAGAAGGACGACACCTGGGGGAAGGCAAGGCTCAGCTGGGAATGCCAGTCCAGTCCTATGTTGGGAATCTTTTTGTTTTGATGTATGCTGGTAAAGATTTGCACTTGCTGAAAAATCCTACTGGTTACTGCTGTTTTACTTCTGAGTAGTCAGTCTGCCAGCTTACACCCCCTCCGATGAGCTTTCCTGGAGAAAAGGTGATCAGGCTGAGAGTTCTATGTATTTGGAAGACAGCGTCTGAAACTACTCAGGTAAGAAGGTGCTGTATAAATGCAGAGTGTTAGAGCGTGTGGATCACTACACAGCACGTGACAGCAAAGGGTCACCCAGCAGACAAAAGACAAAGCAGATGTGACAGGTGGCTGCAATAGATTGGAATCAAAATAAAACTAATGGACAGGACAGCCCATGGGTGGAAAATATATGCAGGACTTCCTCCCACTCTCCCTCCCCCACCCCCCAGTGTAAAAAAGGACAATTAACTCCCACACAGAATTAAGAAAGAAAAGCAATCCTTCCTGGTCTGGTGAGCTCCTACTGGTTCATGTCATGCGTGGGAATCTTCCTGGTATTAATCCTTTCATTTTCAAATCATCACATAGGGGTGCGGCACCTTCCCTGAGAGCAGCTGAGTCTGCTGCAGCTCCCTGTGAAGTCATTCGGGATTTTGGTCCATAGCTTCAACAGAAGTAGGATTTGGCCCATATGTTTTAGCCTAGATGAGTAACAAACTTCTTAATCCTGCCTTGAAAAGGCAGCATGTGTAAATACAGTCAGCTTGCTCTTGCTATTTATAGAGCAGTTTGAGCTGTTTCTCTCTCTCTCTCTCTCCTCGGTACCCCTGGGAGGTAAAGATCAATACAATGATAAAAAGATTAGACAGCCTAAGAGACCAAGTGAATGACTGACACACTAGATAGATAGATTTGGAAGAGATACACAAACACACAGCACCATTAAGGCTGATAAACCTATTGACAGATACGCTCAGTGCATACAAACAGAACATACACAGTGAGAGGGAGCACTAAGCAACCACAGCTGGAGAATTCTAAAGAGGAAAGCTCTCCACGAATTCAGGCGTTAAAGAAAAACAACAGTCCCCTCCTTTACCCAAAAAAGAAAAAAAAAAACGTAACAACATGCTGTGTTTTTGCATATAATTTGCTCTTTTATATTTCAAAGCCGCTGCCTTCTGACTTGGCTTTTGTGTGTTTAGATCAAAGCAGCGGCTGCCAGAGCTTTGCCATTGTTTGGGGTTATTTACAGAAGGGCAGAGAACAATTGTTCTCAAGATAGGTGAGGGCTCTAAGACAAACAGGTTGAGACAACCCCAAGTGAATTTGGAAGCCAGCCTTTCCTCTCCCGCCATGTGGGGCGTGTACCATTCAGAAATGCATAATCTACATTTTCCTTCCAACTGTTTATTTTTAAAATACTACAGTATTCTATGCTAGTGACCATGTGACTCCTCCATCCTCCAATACTTCCACAGCCTCCCTCTTCATTTCAGGACCTAGTTAAAATGGATCTCTCTGCTTTTAAAATCTTCAAATTGACTCCCTCCCGGTACCACCTCTCTCTCTCTCCTCCCTGCCAGTTACTTTTACTTATTTAACACTAGCCTCCTCTCTTCCGCCACACAATCTGGTCACTGTCAGTGCAAGAGTCTTCTACTCTGCAGCACCTTCCTGCAGCTTTTCACCTAGCTAAAATGCCATCTCTTTTCAAGTCTCATCTGAAAATACATTTTTATTCCTTTGACTAGGATGCATCTTAATTTCTTTTCCTACCACTATTAGGGCCTGCTCCTTTGGAGTTTGATAGGCGCTTTGCTTTTTGCTTTAGTGAGGAGCAGGATCACACCCGCATCATGGTGGTGGTATTACTCTCTGTAAAACAATTTCAGATGTAATTTTATGAATAAGATGTAAGATAAAGTTAAGATGCTGCAAAATACACCACATTCATAAAGTCAATAATTACACATGCGTTTTCTGTATTAAAAATACAAAAATCTGTGCAATAATTACTGAGCCTATTTCAAAACACCTAAAGAAATAAATGTTTGTCCAATCTAAACAAATTACAATATGAGAATTAGTGTTATGTTATGTTTAACGGGCATGTGCCAGAGGATGGCCTGCTCGCTTCATGCTAGTTGCCAAGAGACCCACAGGAAGCACATGCTACAAGGTTCCCTGAAAAGAAGAAGAAAATCATGTGGACAGTTTGGATGGGCCTTTTGTTTAGAGTGCAAACGAAGTCCTAGGTTCATCCGGTGAGTGTAGTGAAGGGCTAGGGCTTTAATTTAAGGCTCTGTTGTCCTGTTGTCACAGAGAGATTAACAAACTGGTTTTGCTGCAGATTTCACTGTTGCAATGACGCAGGGAGTAGCCTCTTCAATTTTCAATGTAGGTAAAAGAAACCTACTTAATTTATGGATGTGATTACTGTTTAGAGTTCTACATAATTGTAGTTTGCCATGGCATATACTTAAGTGCTGGTTCTTACAGAGATTTGTCTTATTGATGAATGCATCCGATGAAGTGAGCTGTAGCTCACGAAAGCTTATGCTCAAATAAATTTGTTAGTCTCTAAGGTGCCACAAGTACTCCTTTTCTTATTGTACATGCATTGCTGTATATATGTGCTCAATACTGACTTTTGCAAGAATTTTACTGACATACATGCAGGAGCTAATTCCACTGAAGTCAAAAGAGTTATGCCTGTAGAGATTCTGGCCCTGAGTGATTCCTAAAAACACTGCATCTTACAACAGCATTTATTATCACAATGTTTTGGGCAATAAATGAGTTTTTAATAATTTCAGCACCTTCAGCACCTTTAATAATATATAGCACCTTCAGTCTAAAGATCTTAAATGCTTTAAAGACATACATTAATGCAAGCTATCAAATCTTCCTTGGAAGCAAGTTACTATTATTATCCATACTTTAAAGTCAGAGAAGCTGAGATAAAGATGGATAAGCGACTCACACAAAATACTCCTGTAGAGTACTGTAGGGACTGTTATGGTCTTGGGGCTGTTCCAGAGTTATAGATTTGAGAGAAATCCATCTCCAAGTTCAGTGAAAAGACCATAGCAACATCACTTTCTGAGATCAAAGTTATTCTTAGAGGGCAAAATCCACTAGCATTACTTCAGCTCTGTGATGGGGGTATGGGCAATTGAGGCTGTTCAGTGGCTCTATGCCATCTCTCATTAGATCAATGCAGAGGGGATGGAGGGGTTGTTTTGAGGTGGAGACCACAGCATCTATGACTATGCTGATCCAGTGGGGATTTCCTGATAGGGGGGTTCTGTCTGCCCTGCACAGATCATGTTTAATGGACACAATGGGAAAAATACTGGTGACAGCCTATGGCTGGTGTACACCAGGGCTCCCATTGCTGCTAACATCAATGGAACTGATCTGTCAGGAGCAAAAGTCAAAAGTGTGTCATCTCTTCCTGTTGTTCGTGCCCTCACTTAGACTGTAAGTGCTTCAGAGCAAGGATTCAGTCTTTATTTGGCTGGTAGAGATCTGTCACTGCATGTACAGAGACACCACAGCCATCAGCAGGCATCAAAATGAGGCGTTTATGCATCAAAAGCACAAGCACACAGCACTAAAGCTAAAGGAGTAACTCCCATTGCTGTTTGTATGTAAGGAAGAGGTTTTATCATCACTGGGACCAGCCACTGGAGGGAGATGTGGTCACATCAACATTTGTATGGTGCTATGTAATTAATGGTAATAATTCTGATCCTGATGTGAAACAAAGGTTTGGGTTGGTTCTGTTATCCATGCCAGTTCACTGAGCCCCCGAATAAATATTCTGGGCAAAATTATGCTCTGTCTTCTGTAATAAGCATGCAGGGCCCTGACTCAGCAGAGGTGATGCAGTTCTGCTGTGGAAAGTGGGGCAGGAGTTAGGGACCATATGTGGGGTGTCTACAGCCTCTACCCACCACTGATCTCTGATCCAGGAGGGGATCTCCTCAACTCTCCATGGTAAAGAGCAGTTTGGGGTGTGGGTCAGCCCATGGAGAAGCAGGATAGGGACAAGTAGACCAGCTCTATCCGTTATAATCCCCACTGGGAGCTCCTACTGGAGCCATGCTCTCATTGGAGCTGCGGTGGTGAAGTGGTTCTAGCAGCAGTGCAGAAGTACCTCTCCACCACAGCATTTTTAAATGAAAGCTTAGAATGTGAAGACTCTTGTAGAATGCTGCAGATATTGTGGCATCACCCATCGATTCAAACTCATGATTTCTTTCTGCCCTTTACATTGTAGGTGATCAGTACATCAAAAGAAAACAGGCCCTGTGCTATTTTTTTAGTTCTTTATGAAGTACAAAGAAGTCCTAAAAGGCTGCTTTCCTTCAGCTTTACAAATTCAGGTTGCATCTACCCTGTTTCTTCCTGTAAGACTCCATGAGAGACTGGAAAACTAGCAGGATCACGATCTCACAGGTACCATAAAAGTGACACCTGAGCAACTGAGAAAGGGAATGATTTTTATTCAGGCTGTTTAAAATTCTTTTCTGTTGTTGCAAACAATTTTACTCAAACACCTGACAAAAAGTTGGAAGAAAAAGTATTTCTGCTAAAGAAACCCCCCCGTCCAATCAGGTAAGAACTGAGAAAACTCCCAATCTGCTTCTCTGAGTCATCCAAGGAGATCTCCAGGAAATACAAGACTTGATGTTCCTACGTAAAAGTAAGCAGAGGAAGGAGAAACACCCTTTCAGCTGTCTTTATCCATCAGAAAGAAGAGGGAAAAAAAGGTCCTATGTCTCTTTAGATTGGATATTATGAAAAACTTTTTCACTAAGAGGGTGGTGAAACACTGGAATGCGTTACCTAGGGAGGTGGTAGAATCTCCTTCCTTAGAGGTTTTTAAGGTCAGGCTTGACAAAGCCCTGGCTGGGATGATTTAACTGGGAATTGGTCCTGCTTCGAGCAGGGGGTTGGACTAGATGACCTTCTGGGGTCCCTTCCAACCCTTATGTTCTATGATTCTATGATTCACCACTGCTAAAACTGGTGGAGCTGCACTGGTGGCAAATGACTACTACAATGTTTGCCCGTGTAAGCAGAGCCACTGTGAGAGCTGTGGTCTGTAAGTGCAGGATGGAGAACCAGAAACTAGCTTAAACTCATTAATTTGGGTTCATTTGAAGCAAATGAATTGAGAGCCTCCCTGCCTTCTGAAGCCAGTTAATCTGTCATGGCATTGTGTGCAAGTCCTCTGAGAAAGAGTGCTCCATCAATTTCTTCACATTCTTCTTCACTGAGGAAAGTCTAATTACTGGAAGGGAGCCTGAGTGACTCCATGAATTTGGCCCAACATGTTGTAGTTATACACAATGCTAATCTCACTACAGGAAAATAAGAATACAATATTCTTAGTCACAGAGGGTCCACAGGTATTCATCTGCTCCCTGACCCAGGCCCCAACTTAAAAAAAATCACTTTCCCTTAGCAATGGAGAACTTAAAGGCAAAAGGCTTGATTTTTCAGAAGCACTGAGTGTCCAAAACTCCTAACAAAGTCAATAGGGGTTGGGGTTGCTTAGCACCTCTGAAAGTCAGGACCAAAATCCAAAAGCAGAGCAGAATTTTGACTATTTAGCAGTACAGTCCCAGCAAATTCAGAGGGAGGGAGGACTTCTTTATAGCATACAAATAATTGCCAACATTGGGACACCAGAAAAAGGGACCCACTGGTCAGAGGAATCGACATGGTCTGTACTGGATGGGAGATCTCTAGGATGTGGCAGAAAGTGATGCTGCCAATTCCACAGTTGGTGCTCCTCCCATTGTGATAGGAGAGTGCTAAACTCCTGGAACTACCATCTTTAATTTGAGATGTAAATCCAATCTCCTGTTACTTCTGGGTGTGCCACATTTTTCAGCAACAGGAACTTGGATTATGGTGCCCGGGCCCAATTGCCATTTGGGTAAGCTGCTGCCTACCTAAAATTCTACCTGTAATTTAATTAGGTAGGGTTTCCTCCTGCCTTTCTTGTACTAAATTGTCAGTCAAGGTTGCTATGTGTTGTTCAACTGATGTCCTGTTCCACAATAAGGTGGCTCCATTTCAGTGACAGTGGAAGTGATTCATGTGTCTATGACTCTTAAGAGCTCCTGCAAAGTCCTTGCCTCACACCCACTGTGCACCTGACAAGAGAGACTACAGAAAAACACTTGTATGATATATAGTATTTTATTTGAGAAACAGCATGTTGTCATGTTGTTAAAAAGTGTAATGTGGTCCATATTTACAGGGAACAGAGAAAACGCATTCAAGTGTTTACTATTAAGCGCACTCAACATGCTAACATTCTTTTAATTTTTGTTGGGGGTGTTTTATGGAATTCTCTGCATTTTGTTGCATTTTTTAGGGATAAAAGAAATTCCATAATCTTGAATTATATCACACACCCCTGGAATGCCCTGTGCTGCATAAATTATGCAAACCTGCCCCACTGGGTACACATTTTGTCTATTAAAAACCCTGTGAGCCAGGTGCATAATGTCTTCAATGATGAAAGTGAATGAACACTGAATGAGGCAGGACTCCTACAGTCCGTTATTGGTTAGATAAAGACTGGGCAAGACAGTGAGGTTAATGGTGTTTATTCCCCTCAGGATAATATCTGAGAATTAAAAGAACGGTACAAAATGGGTTTATGACTATTCCAAACTATTACATTAGAAAAAATAATGTATATGTGCCATCATTGCCCTTGATTGGAATCAATCAGTGTTTCAGCTGTGTGTCATAGACCTTATACTTCTCACAGCTACCAGAAATAAATTCTTCAGTTCAGGTAAATATGGTCTGCTTTTTAGTACAGCAAGAGGCTTCAAGTACCATCTCCGCTGCCACCAGGCCATTCCAAGCACCCATGGTATGCAGCATCATGATAGATGTGACATCCTAAGCAGCCATAGATTTGTTACAATATTTTAATCTTTTTAGCAGTTTTTCCCCTATGTAGTTCCAGAGATGTTACAAGATCTGTAGAGGTGGGACTATGGAGAAAAGCCCTGCCATTGGCTCTCATTCAGCAGCCAGCTTAACTTCAGTACCCAGAAAGATAATGGAGCAAAAAATAATGGAGCCACATTCACAGTCCCCCCATCCCAGGTATACAGTCTCAGGTTCTTCTCCCAGTCCTGGTATGTAGCCATAGCTCTAAGGATTCTTCCCAGAGTCCCTGTCTTCTTAAACAACGCAACTGAGGCCCAACTCCGTACGTGCAGCTGCTGTCCTTTCGGCAGTCATCACTGGGCTCAGTCTGCAACCAGACCAGTGGGGACCATTTCGGTGTCCTCACGTACTCAGGCCAGGTTCTGGGCTCAGTCCCCTGGGGCTCAGCCTGCCCACACTGATCTGTCCACAGGCCTGCTCCTCATCCATCCAGCCAAACACCTGGTCTTTGGCAGCCTTCCTTGGGCTCAGTGCTGCCTGCAGTGAGTTGTCCATGGTCCTGCCAGCCAGGCAGGAACCTAATCCCATCTGATTCTGGTTCCCCTGTCCCCCCAGAGTTCCAGGCAGGAACTGAACTTTCTGCTCTGCTGCTTGCTTTTCATATGGCTCTTCTGGCCCCTGGTTGGTCACTCCAGCAGCGCCTCTGATTGGTTGCTTCTCTGCAGCCACTCTAGGCTGCCTGGAGGACTCCTCCGCTACTCTATTCTGCGGTGGGGTGACACAGGGGCCTCAGGACGTAGTCCACCCCATCACACCAAACTAATAGCTTTCTTTGACAAGGTAACAGTCCTTGTGGATAAGGAGAAGCCGTAGATATGGTATATCTTGGTTTTAGTAAGGCTTTTGATACTGACGCACATGACATTCTCATAAATAAAATAGGGAAATACAACCTAGATGGAGCTACTATAAGGTGGGTGCATAACTGGTTGGAAAACCATTCCCAGACAACAGTTATCAGTAGTTCACAGTCAAGCTGGGAGGGCATATCAAATGGGGCCCCACAGGGATCAGTTCTGGGTCCGGTTCTGTTCAATATCTTCACCAATGATTTAGATAAGTGGATAGAGATTACACTGATAACGTTTGCGAGCAATACCAAGATGGGAGGGATTTCAAATGCTTTGGAGGGTAGGATTAAAATTCAAAATGATCTGGACAAACTGGAGAAATGGTCTGAAGTAAATAGGATGAAATTCAATAAGGACAAATGCAAAGTACTCCACTTAGGAAGGAACCGTCAGTTGCACAATACAAAATGGGAAATGACTGCCTACGAAGGAATATTGCAGAAAGGGATCTGGGGGTCTTAGTGGATCACAAATTAAATATGAGTCGACAGTGTAACACTATTGCAAAAAAAGCAAACATCATTCTGGGATGTATTAGCAGGAGTGTTGTAAGCAAGACACAAGTAGTAATTCTTTTGCTTTACTCCACCTTGATTAGGCCTCAACTGGAGTATTGTGTCCAGTTCTGGGCCCCACATTTCAGAAAAGATATGGACAAATTGGAGAGAGACCAGAGAAGAGCAACAAAAAATGATTAAAGGTCTTGAAAACATGACCTATGAGGAAAAATTGAAAAAATTGGGTTTGTTTAGTCTGAAGAGAAGAGTGAAGGGGGACATGCTAACAGTTTTCAAGTACATTAAAGGTTGTTTCAAGGAGGAGGGAGGTAAACTGTTCTCATTAACCTCTGAGGCTAGGATAAGAAGCAATGGGCTTAACTTCCAGCAAGGGAGGTTTAGGTTGTACATTAGGAAAAACTTCCAGTCTGAATGGTTAAGCACTGGAATAAATTGCCTGTGGAGGTTGTGGAAACTCTGCCATCCTACACCTGTCATAGATGGTTTAGATAATATTTGGTCCTACCTTGAAGTGCAGGGGACTGGACTAGATGACTTCTCGAGGTCCCTACCAGTCCTATGAGTCTATGATTTTGACAGACATTGATATCAGCCAATAGCAGTACTGCCCATAGTTCCTCTACACCTTGCCCATTTTGAATAATGTTTTCAATTCTTTAAAATGAGCTTCTCCTCGTGGAAGGAAGAACAGTTGACATACTGGTCATAAAGATGTCAGCATGCTAACAGGTTAACAGGCAATTAAACCTGAACCTAGACTTATTCTAAGCATCTCTTGTGGTAACAGTTAATTAGCATAACAACATCCCTGTTTTGTTTCATGCTTGCTGATGGTACTGTTCATTCTCAGGAGAGAACAGAAATGGTAACTTACCCCCTGGGATTTTGGAAATAATTATAAATGTACCAAGTCATTTGACCCCTATTCATGATCAGGCCTGGGTGCAGTGAAATCCACTGAGAGGAAAAAGCTATTTTGCTGTAATGAAGTGTTCACAGCTGACTGTTTAACATCACAGCCACTGAGTGAGTAGCAATTTCATTCGTAAAATGACTCTAGGATTTTTCTTAGGCCTCCTCACTTTCCACATTCAGAATGAAAATATTTTCAGTGTATTGCACTTTCTGCTGGCTAGAACAATGGGGTAGGGAAATATAATGAACCTTCACTGCTGATCAAAAATTCCTGCACTAAGTCAACAGGATTCCTTGTGGTGTCAGAGGTTTTCCTGAGGATTTTCATGACTGTGCCAGCAGGATATGGGAAACATGCTCAAGACAGATCTTGCAGGGGGTGACACTTAAGAAAAATGATTATTCCTGGGAGGGGCAATTTTTCAGTGGTGATAGTACTAGTGAGAGGTTATTATTTCTCCACAGAAGAGCACAGGCAGAGGCAGTGCAACACACCACACAACAACACCACACACCACACAACAACATGCCTCACCCCTGACCCAGAGGAACTTCGGGAAAGAGGGAGTTCACTTTGTATGGCCCATTCAGACCTTGGCCTCTCTCCTTAGACTGCTAACAAGTGGGCAAATTAATAGCAACTGTGATTCCGATACTTGTCTCAGTGGAAAAACTCTAGGTATTTCTAAGGTGTTCCCTACTATAACCTCTGCGAGCATTTGCACAGGCTGCCCTCACAACTCATTTCACAGAGGCTTCTGATCAACGGACCTGGTATGTTTTTAATGTAAGCTTCCATCCTCCCTCTGCCACCACAGCTCACCAGCTCTTCTTTGCTCCCTGATGGGCATTTTCTAGAAGCAGCACTTTCTACTGGACAGGCTAGCCTTGCAATGCAAAGAACAGGCAGGATGGTGGGCCATAGTGACAGAGTTACAATGGAGGCCACTAGTAGGACAGGCTAGTTGTTGCTCCAAAACTGCCTAGAGTGAGAAGAGGCTCCTTCTTGGAGCAGCCTCTTCTTTCTATCATTCTGTCTCCCAGGATCTTTTCACTTCTCTGAATATTGTTCAACATCTGTGCCCTCAGAAGCTGCTATTTTGATTTTAACATTGTCAGTAGGTTGACAATTTCTCCCTTTTGATGGCTTTATTCAGGAATTAGTACATTAGCACTGCTTACAAACAGCTGGCTTCCCCATCGACTCATCAGTATATCAGGTCTCCTAGTGCCTTGAAAGAAAGACAGGAAATGAAACAAGAGAGAAATAGCCATCTGATCATTGCCTGCTGGGCAGAATTTGAAGCTGTCCAAGAAGACCCTCAGGCTTCATTATAACTGTAGAATAGCAGAAGTGTTGCTTTTCTAGACACCCCCCACCCCCACCCCAGTGTGATGCCCTCAGAATCTGATAGAATATAGCTGCTTTCTCAGGTAAATGCAACTGCTCACAGCTGATATGAGGGAAAGACTGGGATGTGGAAATACATGAATAATGTGGCCGAAGAACTGAAAAGCAAAGTTTAGAAGCCTCTTCCACCCCTTCCACTTCCCCCAGTCAGACTGAGTGAAATCCTGCAATCATCGCCACGGGAATGTTAGCAGGTCACCCCACTTTTCCTGGAAGAACGTAGTAAGGCAAAGACTACGCCCTAATGACTGATGGATAAGGCAAAACAAAGCCATCCAATGACCTGGTAAAACTCATATCCAAAGCTCATAGAACCATCATCTGACTCTGGAATCTGCCCCTCCCATCTTCCACTCCTTTCCAGCGTACACCAGGCACCACCCACCGCATCTTCCTGGCTGGTTTTTGGTATGTGGGGGATCTATCCATCTGTCTAGGTGCTATTCTAGCACTCAGAACCCCAGCAGTTAAAGTGCTGTAATTCATATTTAGTGATGAATTACTAGTTTTCTATGCTGGTTTGGATATTTTATTTGGTTATCTTATCTTCATGTCCTTCCAAACTATGTTTGTCTTTAGTTACACTCTCAGGTTGGGCTCTGAGTCTGCAGAGTCTCAGATCTTTACAAAGAGAAATATAGAACACTGCACTCAAATTTCCAAAGGCGGCAGAGGACTTCAGAAAACCAGAGAGTTAATAAAACAAGGGAGATGACAAGTGTGTTGTGCAGACTGCCCAATGTGTTTCCAGGGAGTGATGACTGTCAGATAGTCAAAAGGGTGCATTCCATCTGGGTCCCAACCCTATAATGCAGTGTACAAAGGGACTTAGGGGACTATATTCTAAACAGTGCTGTCCCTTTAAAACCAAGTGACTTTAGAAAACCCACTGAAAATTGACAGACCAGAACTGCAGCCTTTCTAAAGAGGAAAACAATACTACCTTTAGGATCATCAACCAACCTCTGTTAACCAAGTCTGGGCTAACTGGAATTTGGTAAATCAAGGCTATACCAGAGTTTTTTAGATCAGATTTAAGGCCTCCAGGACATTAAGTGACATGGGGCCTTTGTGCTATGGCAAAAAATGCATTCTAATGTCACTGCTTTTTCTGACTTTACACATAATCTTTTGTCCTTTATTGTTTAGTATTAAATCCTACCCCGCAGGGATGAAACGACAATGAACTATGCCCCAGCAGCACTTCAGTCTTCTCAGTCCTTGCAGTACTGATGTAATTAAGGTCACTGTTAAAAACCTTCATTTGTTAGAGTTCTGCATCCAGTAATACAAACCACTATGGTCTCTTCACCAGCTACTCAGGTTCAGAACTGCTCAAATTGCTGTGATCTGCCCAGAATTTACTGCCAAGGGCAGCTTTCAGGATGGTGAGGAGCGCTCGGTGCTGATTAGTACCTGTTCTGTTTTTTTTTTTTGTTTTTTTAATCATGCAAGGTCTTATTAGAAAATGCCTCCTAGGGCTGCTCCCTATCGAAATTAAAACATGCACAAACACCCTCTTCTTCCCCACACACTATGTCATGTTTTCCAATGTTTAGGTCAATTTTCTGCTCATGAAAGTGCAGGGTTGATAGTACTGAAAATCCTCCACGTAGCCACAGAACAGGTACAGCTCAGATGGTGGAAAAGCAATCTTCCTGCACACAGTACCCACTGCCTTATCCCTGCCCTGGAGGGCCCCAGAGAGGAGTCCAGTCTCAAAGGCCATGCAAAGTCTGTTGAGACTGCCAACTGTGGGCTTTATCACATGGATAACTGTCCGCTGTTATCTGGACTGAGGCCAACACATCACCTGACACAAGCCATCGAACAGCCTTCAGATGGCAATAGCTTTCAGTCACTACACATCCAGGCTGGATTCAAATTAGCAGGTTGGAGGCAAAAGACTCCACATCCGTTACTTTGTCACAGAGAGGAATCTTTCATTTAAACCTGGAATGCTACCGGAGGATGGCAGAGAGAATCTCTTTTTAACATGACCATCCAAAAATACAGCTTCCTTCCTGCCTTTCTCCCCACACTGCAGTGACAGCATTGGGCTGAACTGGCACCTGAATACATGACTTCCAGCCCAAAGGTGAGAATGCTACCAGCTAAGCTGTTCAGACACTAAAGCTCCTAAAAGTAGCTGCCACGTTGCAATACAACATGCTAATGACTTGTCATTATTTCCCAGGCTTTGTTAGCATTAATTTCCTCCTGGATTACATTAAATTGGCATTAGGAGATACTAACATCACAAATATGATGGGAACAGCTAATCATATCACCTCATTTTACAGATAATATTTTCTTGTTAGAGCATTATTAAGCTTTTATTAAAATGACAGCAGATTCCCTAAGAAAACAGAGAAAGGCTCGTAGTGTTACAATGTTTTGATTAGATTTGGGTTAGCATGGTTGCATATTTGTTTTGATAACACAGTGAGAGAAAAGCTCTTAACATTTCCTGGAGATTCATATATCCCAGGCTCCTGCTTTATGTTGCTACATTGGTGCTTAACAAAATGAAACTTTGACATTTTGGAAAATGGAATTTAACAGGGCACTAAATACAACACAGTCTGCAGCTGGAAGGGGAGAGCTGGCCTCATGTCTTAGCTACCTGCTATTGTCAGAGGTAGCTCCACAATTAACTGGACTCCAAGCAAGGAACCAACCATGAGGCCCCCTAACGGGGTCTCCTAGTGGCAACTGCGCTATGAGATCTCTTCCTCCCCTTTGTCCCTGCTACTTGAAATGGAAGGAAAAGTAGACTCCCAGGTTGCTGAGGCTTCAAGACTCTCACAAATGAACGTTCTAGTGAGAAGCGAAGGCCTCACTACGAAATGTCAAGTGAGAACCCAGCAGTGTTCCTTGGACCAAAGACGACAGCTGCCTCCAAATTATTGCCTCCTATATCGGTAGCCCCTACCTCGTCTGTGATCAGAGAGACAATGCGGGAAGGTGGGAGAGATGTAAAGGAGGCCAGGAAACAGACAGCAAAAAAACAACCCAGAAATGTCACGAACATGAGGACTTCTGCACTCTATACTCCAAAAGCTACTATATCTGAAACGCATGCAGTGCCATCCCTGGGGCTTCAGTTTGGCTAGGACACTGAAGAATACACCCCTAGGAATGAGAGATGGTCACTGAAAAAGAGAGATACAGAATGCAAGGACTAGAGCACACTGGAGAGGTAAAGAAATACTGGATAGCCTGGCACAATAGATGAGGAACATTATAAGGGCTTTCCTACCTTCCTCATAGGTATGTTGGCCACTTCAGGAGGCTGGATACAAGAGGAGATGGACAAAAGAGCTGTTCCCCTTGGGAAAATCCTGTGTTCTTATGTTCAGAGTTCAGACCCCCTTCGTTTTTTAAAAAGTTTATGTTTGTACAAGCAGAAACATTTGACAGGCCCAAATCTCTCCTTCAAAGCCAGACAACACAATTGTTCCATCTGTTAGGTCTGTGCTGAGAAATCACTCTACACAGCTTCAAACTCTGTGATCTGAGGAACTGATTCTGAACTTGCTTCCACTGGTGTAACTCTACAGACTTTAATGGAATTACCCCAATTTAAGTGAGATAAGCATCAGGCCCTTCAGACTTCAGATTTTGCCAGTGGAGGTCTTTCCAAGAGTGAAATGAGGGGGCATTTTTTAAAATAAAATAGATACATGAAAAGAAGAACATGCCCCCTATACACAGGATACCAGATCAATCATCCCACCCTACAATTTGGGGGCATGAAAGGGATGGGGAGTGAAGAAGAGCAGGAAAAATGGGGTGGTGAAAGGCAGAGCATGACATTATCAGGAAATGTGAACAACCCACATATGCAGCAAAATAGCACAAAAGCTCCTCCAACCCAAAACCATCCTTCAATGAACAAAAAGAGCAATGAGAATCAAAGTCCTTACCTGTCACTGCATGCTGGAAGCCTTGGAGGCAGCATGAGCTGCAGTGCTGTCTATGACCAGGCTAGTAGGATACCCGGGCCACGTCACTTTTACTATTCCATGGGATCTCCCAACCACAGCTCTGTTTGCTTTTAAAACATGATCCAGGTCTCCTGTGTTCAGTTAGCAATGGTGACTGCATAATCTGAGGCCCCTCAACTGGACAGGAAGTTTATTTCTTGAGCTCACTCACCACCCTCACCCTTAAACCCCTCTCCTCACCTCAACATACAGCACATCCTCCCAACCTCTGAAATGTTACCCTGAATCCAAGGAGGGATTCAGGCTACCTAGAAAATTAATCAACCTAGGAGACCCACAGCCATATGTGTAACTCCCGCTCCACAAATAAATCACCAGGCACCTATAAGGATGAGATTTTGCTTTTGCTGTTGCCTAAGCAAGTTGAGTTTAGATTTGATCAGGGATATAGTTTCCTCACTAGTCAGCTCCCGCATAATTCCCTTCCAGTAATTGGGATGGACAGACAGCCTGAGTCATTCCACCAGGCCAGCAGTGCAGCAAAGGTTTGGAGGGGAAAAAAAAGAAAGAAAGAAAGAAAGAAAGAAAAAGAAAAACCAAGCAAAAAATCATAAAAACTAAATTAGGAAAATCCAAGTTGTTTTAAAAATAAATAACATCTTTGCCAGAAGAACATATTTAAATATGCAAAAGTCTAGACTATTAAAAATTCATGAAAGCAAAATGATTTAGAGAGATGCTGACACTGGTGGGGAAACTGACACAAACTGCTTGTCTGATTTCTTTTGTCTGTCTTTTTTTCTTTCTTTCCTTTTTCTTTTTTATTATTACTGAAGGGCATTCATTTGCATGAAAACAGAATCTTTGTTTCCTCCTGCAGCTGCTGATTCCACACCTGAAGACAGAGCCCTTTCTGGGTGACACTGCAGGAACCAACTGTTCTCAAATAGGGGTGGGGCTGGGGAGTACATCAGATGCTACCTCTGAGATCAGTGCTCAGAGGACACACTAATGAGCATGGTACAAGTTCCTGGATGGATGGAGGAATAAGTAGCAAGGAGCATGGGAAGTCTTAGGAAACAAAAGATCCCATTTCTATGCAAATGTCCTCAGTAGTGCTGGACAGAAACTGGCAATCTCATTTTGCAGGGATTCAGGGAATATTTTTCCTAGCCTTGTTTTGCACCCCTTGAATACAATATTCAAACTAACCTAAAAGCTCAAAAGGAAATTCAGACAAAGGCTCCATGTTCCTCCTGCTTTCAGATCCATGGAGCCAGCCAGTTCCGCCTGGCACTGCATAGGATACTAGCCAGCCCACATCCTGCACACATCTCTGTGTACTCCTGCTCCATTGCAGACTGACATGTGAGGCAGCTGCCAGTGACCAGGAGGGGAAACAGGTGTGCCATCTGCTCAGGTGTATATCATCCCCTGCTACATCTGCACACCTCTCCTTGGTTTGGGCCAATACCATATGCGAACCAAATATTGTATGGTTTCCATCACTGCACCTGCACAGAGAGTCCCAAACGGAAGGGAGAGTAGCAAAGGGAATCATTCCCAGCGAGAATCAGCCATTGCTGCTGCTGGCTGTTGTTTCAATGCTGGCTGCAAACTACTTGTTTGCTCCAGAGAGCAGAGTCTGAGGCTGTCCCTCCTGGGGCAGCTCCTGGGGCTGTTAGAAAACTCAGCCTGAATGAAGTGACCTGACATAACTTGCTCCTTTCCTGGCCTCCCACTAGCTCAGATGGGACAGACTATATAGCTCAAAGGATAAAGCCAACAGGGTTTAGAAAACCTACCAAGCCAGTTTTGCCTTCTTGTCTTCTGGTACCTCCAGACCAACTTGTTCAGCCTTCTATAAAGGCCCCTGCATGGAGCACAGCACAGAAGGGCCACCAGTTCAGAAAAGAATTTTGTTTTAATTAGAGATGAGCCTTAAAAAAAAAAACACACTTGGGTCCAGCCGCCCCTAACTTTGGGGGCTGATTGGTTCCAAAATCCAGACCCACGTTTTGTGGCCTGAGGCCCATACTTATTTCAACAAGTTCTAAACTCATGATTTTTGAAATATGGCAGAAGAGGCTCTCTCTGCTGCACTACAGAGTTTCTGGCTGGGATGTGGTCTTTAATGATTACTCTGCATGGCATTCCTAAGCCTCCTTCTGTCTCACACAGACTGAAAGGGACCCAGAGTTAGTCCCTCAGATGGAATTTGTCACAGAAGCCTAGCTGGTGAGGTGACCTGCAGGTGATTCTCATACAAGAGTCTGAGATGCTACCCCAAATGCCAACGGCTTCTTTTCTTCCCCTCCGCACCCAAAAAAAGCCCGCCAGCCCCCTTAAAAATGGTATTGAAGAAATATCAGATTAAGCAGCCACCACTCTGTCCTGGACATGTTTTACTATAGGAGTGTTTTTCAGGTAGTGGAGAAGTGTATACAGTACCTGTTGTTACCTTTACGTGTTCTCTAAATATCTCTAAAGGCATTTCCCAAAAGACAACAGGTTACTACTGAAACACATTTTCATCTCATCCCAATGTCAGGGATTGGGAGCTTTTCTGCAAAAGCACTGAAACAACAGTTCATCTCCTCCTGGGAGAAACCTCACATAATACATTTGCACACAATCACCACGATTCTTTCCCTCCTCCCCCAGCCCCAGATCCCACCCCATCGTTGATTTTTGTATTTAAAAAATGAATAAGAAAGATAAAAAAAAGAAAGAAAAAGAAAAACAGCTTATAAACTAGCAAAGGAAATAAAGTTAATTTCTTTTTTTAATATATAGAGAAAAAAATGAAACTTGAGGGAAAACTTACTGGCGTTACAGTTTATCCTGATACAGTCTAGATGGGGAAAAATAAATGAAAGATGAAATTGCATCCTTCAAGGTAACAGCTGCAGACATCCAAAAACAATCAGTCCACCCTTCCGGGGACAGACACACGCAAAGAGATGTGGCCATTTTATATTTATATACAGTCTGTACAAGCTCAGGCATGGGTGTATATGTATAGTATATTCTATTGAAATATCAGATATATATGCATATATATATATACATACACACACACACACATATATATATATATACACACACATCCGTATAGAGAGATATACCTATATACATATATATCCACATATCGACACAGAAAGTTCTTTTCTTTTTAAGGAAACCTATGCAACTAAGATTATCTACTGCTTCAGACCATGAACTGATATTAATTAAAAGGAAAAAAAATTGTCAAGTAATTAAGGCACAAAAAATAATCTTCCTCAAAATGCAAGTCATACCCCAATGTCCTTTCTATTTTTTGAAACCCTCTGCAATTTCTCTAAGAAGCTTGAAGTTTAAAGGCAACCTTTACACTTGGTTTCTTTTGAATTAATTCATAGTTATTGCATAAATATACCACCTGTCCAACACAGTATACCTGTAAAATCAGTCTTTCAACGTTGGTTGGTGCAATATTTAACCCTTTCCACCTCTCCCCAGGACAGACCCTCTCTCACTCCCCTTAGTGTTAGCCCAGATTGCTTTGAAAAAATGTGCACAGGTGCATTTGCCACTGTCCATTCAAGTGAGGAAAGGGTTAATATACCCCCCCCCCCGCAGTTGTGTCCTATCATAAAATGGCCACTTGCAAACGGCTAACCGCACGAACACCCAGCCCAGATTTCAGCTACTTTTTGGGAGGTTGGGGTTATTTTTTGATTGGTTGGGGGAGGGATTTTTTTTTCTTTTTTTGGTTCAAAGATACCCAGCTCGGCCAGCTCCGTGGAGCCCAGTCTCGTCTTGCTGCCTGAATGTTAGTACTGAATGAGACACCTGTAGCATTCAGGCAGAAGATGTAACAGGCAGTGAAGTGGCAGACCTCAGAATCTTTGACAGCCCTGCCTGCTTCACTCGGGGGTTCCACACAGGGGGGGGGGGGAGGGAGAAAAGGAGCATCGGAAGAAAGGAGGAAAGAAAAAGAAACAAAGGGGATACAGAATTCTGTTTGTTCGCTCTAATTAACAGTAACTGAGGAGCCTCCACAGAGAAAACAAGTGCTGTTTGATGGCCTGAACCAGAGACCTTCTGAGCACCTCCTGCTTCCACTTAACTTACTAGAAACAGCAAGTGCTCAGTCCTTCTCAGGATGAGGCCCCTGGGGAGGCTCTTGCATTTAGGGTCCCTGGTTTGATCCTTGGGGTTGTGAACATCCCCCACTGGAGTGCCCCAACGTGAGCGCCCCAGCGTGAGCATGGAGTTAATGCATCACCACAGTACCAGGCGTCTTTGACCTCCCTGGCCTTCTCTCCTAAATCCCAGGTTAAGGATCATAGTTTCTGAGTTCTGGCCATCCTGACCGGATATCCTGGAGGAGAGCCTCTGTAACCGCAGCCTTGCCCAGCTGTTCCTCTGTATCATGGGGATATGGCCCAGCAGCAGAAGATATACAGAAAGTGAGAGAGACTAGAAAGAACACAGAGTGGGAGGAGAGCTAATTCGGCTGCATATCAGGGTGAAATGCTTTTACTCCAAAGGGTGTAATAAGGACAATTCTTTCAGTAGCAGAAATAAACTGCAACTTTAAAAAATAAAAAGGAGGGGGGTGAAGGAAAAGAATCAGTTTCTATAAATAAAGAAGGGGTGGAAGTGATTAGGGATATACCAATCAGAAGCAGCAATGCCAGAGAGAGTCTGTTCTCAAGCAGAACTTCTCTTGAGAAAATCTGGGGTTGGTTTTGTGCGATTAGGTTTGTCATGTGTCGTCAACCGCAACAGAAAAGTGGGAGCAAACAGCCCTGGAGCAATTGGTACGATCACCATACAGTGGTAGCTATATCCCTTATGGGAGGGGTGAGGGAAGCCCTCTAAAATATATAAGAAACCAGCTGTCTTTTCCTCTCTGACCAGAGAGAGAGAGAGAGAGAGAGAGAGAGATTGTGTGACTGAATAGTAGACTGAGATAGACCAAGAACAAGTGGTATGGCTAGATCAGTACAGGGGTTTACTGGGGACAAAGTCACAAACGATCAGTATAGAGAAATATGGCAGGGTTCTGAACAACAATAATCAAGCTGGGAAACTAAAAAGTCAGTGGCAAATATGATTGATTTGCCTGGAGAATTCTTGCTTCTTTATATAGGGGTTTTGAATGGTTCCACATGTACCAGAGTATTTTTTTCAGAGTGAGCTGCTGTATGGGGGTGGAGGATCGGTGCTTCAAGAGAGACACAAATACACTCCTTGTTTTGTCTGGTAGGTTTTTTAATGTACAATGAGAGACCACGCCATTTAGTGATCTGCTAAAATGACCTGGATTTTGTGGGAGGCTAGATTTCCAGGCTCTGAGAACATGAGAACACTGACTGATCCCTCCTCCAGTTCCCACCCAAAAATGAAAACCAGCCAGGGCACTGTCCTCCAATACCAATGGCTGCCCTAGTGGAGATCTTCCATGGGAAGTGTTCACATTGGAGGGATTCCGAATCTGCTGAAGATCTCGTGAATCATCTGTTTATTTGAACCGACTCTCTGAGATGTTTAAGATTCACCCAGGACTGGATTTTATCACCCCATGATACCAGTGACATGTGACCTACTGAAACTACAGTTGCTCAGTACCTCTCAAAATCAGGCCCAAACTGTTTCAAGTTGGGCAGCAAAAAACAGAGGCACCTAATGGCTACTGCAAAAACTTAGGATCAAGTCTTTATTTTCCTGCCCCAGGGCACCAATTTTGGCCTTAGCCTAGCGTAGCAGAGAGGATTAAGCCATCAGTGAGTAAAACTATTTTCTCCCCATTATACCAAGCTTCAAAAGGATGAAAATGGCTCTTTAAATCAGAGCAACATTATGAAACCAATGCACTTCCAGGTTGTTGTGGAGTAGAAGGTACGTATTAAGGCACAGATCCACGTAGCCAAAGCAAGATCAGCTGAGGAGCTTGGCAGTAATTAAAGAAACCTCCTGGGATTCCCCATGTTCGTATTGGTGCAGTAAGGCTTTCGGTAATCCTCGCTGAGGATTCTCAACACTGTAATTGGGTTGATTACTCTGAAACTAATGGGATTTGCTTTATTTCACTCTGGCTGAATTCCTGACTCAAAGGGGTTTTCTGTTCCTTTGAATTTTAAAGGTGAACATGACCAGAGTAGCTGTAGATCTAGTTAGCAACTGTTAGGTTTAGTCTATGAATGAGATGTCTGGAGGGTAGGGGGCAACGCCAAAGCGCCATGTTTATGGGTGGGGGACTGGGAAGAGCCAGGGAAGACCCAGTCCAGAGACCTCCCTTCATTTATTCCTACTGTAAATCAGGAGCTCCTCACCAACAGCTCAGTCAGTAGGATCTCCTAGCACTGGATTTTCAGGAGCATGTTACCTGGGCACAGGTAGAGGGGTTCCTCTGCACACAGGTTAATGGCTCCAGCGCAATGGGCTAAAGTTAAAGGTAGTATTGGTATGTAATTTAAGGGAAACACAAGTGTGCATAGACAGAGTGTGGTGTGCAGAAGTTGTGGAAAGGAAGCAAGGACAGGAAACAGAGCAGCGTGAATGAAGGGCTCTAACAGCCAGAAATAACTTATTTAAATGGTAGATGCTGAATTCATCCCTGGAGTCATTCCACTGCAGTTTCTGGAATTACACCAGGGCTCTCATGGCCCTGTTTATCTGCAGGACACAGTTGTTGTGTATATCTGCCCCATCACCCTGGAGTCCTCCATCTACGCACTCATTGAAAGATTTGCTGCTTCGGGTGGTCCCTTCTTCAGTCATGTATGGGTGGTGTGCAACAGTCAGGATCTTCTGGAAACTATGCCTGCCTGTGTTTCTCAGCGTCTGTCTTTGTGAGGTGTGTATCAGTCCTTTTGAGGAGCAGGGAAATTCTAAGAATCCCCACATTTGTCAGGGATGGGGAGGCACTGGAGTGTGCTGGGGGTGGGGGCGAAGAAATCATGAGCAAGACTGGAAAGTAGATTTGGAAATGCAAACTTCTCACTAAGGACTCTTCTGAGAATGGACAGGGTGAGCAATTATAGGGCCATCCTACCCCCAGTCCCTACCTATTGTCATAATTCCTGTAACAGAAATTGTGAGAGGGTCAGTGATAAAAAAAAAAAAGGGAATGTGGCATTTCAGCGCAGAACCGGGGCTGTGATTTCCCCACACTGGGCAGTAGGGGGGCAAAGGTGAGCTGTCTCAGTCTCTCACTAGGGGACAGGGTGCTCATCAGCACAGATACTTAGCTTGCAGAGCATTGCTAAGGCATAGGATCTTTCTTCAGAATCAGTGAAAGGGAACATCTGCATGTGATTGGGGGGTGGGGGGCATGCTACTTCCTTCAATAAGGTCCAGACCTAGCTCTGGAAGTGCAGGCCACAGGATCCCAGCAGTGTTGGATGGGAAAGGGGAAGCACAGGACAAATTAATGGGGGCCTGGTGACTGCTGCTTGCTCTGGATCATTTCTGCTGGATATAGTAAAACAAAACAAGGAACCTAACAAGCCAAGATGTGTTGTGCATATGTTGGGTGTGAATGAAAAAGTGCCTCATTAGTGGCAGAGTCTGAGGAGCTGGTGGGGGGGGAGGGCAGTGTCAAAGTGCAGCAGCTGTGTCTGGCTGGGTAGGGTACAAAACTGTTTTCTGCAGGGCATGTGGAAACTGAGTGCAAAATTATGTGTAAATGAAATATATGAAAAGATGTTGTGTGTACTGTGTGTGTAAAGCAGTGTCAACGAGAGTGGGTGCCTGTGGTGTTCTGTGCATGCATGTGCTTTGTGCGTGATACGCACACATTTGTAACAGAGAGTGACGCGTATGAGGGACAAGTCATTCTCTCTGGAAGGGAGCATACGGCCTCAGCAGTGCTGGAGGACTCTGACCCACAGCCACTGAGCCAAACACCTCTCGGGGCAAAGCAGAAATTACTGGTTTGGAAAGCCCAAGACATCACTGCTCCCCTCAAGGCCGAAGCTCAGCTCAGGATAGGAAGAAGTCATGAGTCAGAGGAGCTTCATATGTGCTATGCTGCAGCAGGGGCTTTATTCCAGTCACCAGTATCTTGAGGGAGTGCATGGGAGAGGAGAAGACAGAAGCTAAATGCTCTCAAACATAGCTCAAGGGCAGCAGAAGCCAACCAAGAGGAGGGCAGAGGAAGAAAGTTGCTGTTCCCAGCTGGTATGCCATTTGTCTCACACTCAGCATGTCTTTGAAGCAGCAAGGGCTATTCCAGGGCACCCCTCACTGTATTTCTCTCTCTCTCTCCCCCTTCTCTTTCTCAACTCAGTTGTGAGATCCACCACATTTGGGTTCTAACCTTCACACAGCAAACATTCAATATGTTGTGAAATGTGCTAACACAAAGAACACACTGGCCCAGGTCCCTGGCTGGGATGGTCTGAAACAGCTCCTCATCCCCTTTAAATGAACAGAATTAATAGTCAAGGCTCTTTCCTTCCCCCTCCCACCCAAGTCTGCATTGGAGTAAGCATTCCTGGTTTAGTTTTTAAGCAATGAATGCTGCAGTGGTGAGGGGGATATGCCAGCCCCTGCAGGCTGCTCTGTACACTCTGTTCTCAGGGCTGTTTGCTGTGCGGGCCGCAGGCTTCAGGCCTTTGAAGGGTTGAATACCATCTTTTGATTTACCATGGCTGATGGGGTGTGAGAAGCTTTACAACTCAAATACTCAGGGGGGAAAAATAACAGCACAGAAAAATACTCAAACCATAACAGAACCCAAATGGAATTGAATGAGGAAAAAAAGGACAGTTCTTAGTAATAGCTTTAAATAACTTAGAAAAAAAGCACAACTAGATAATACACCACTCAAAACAGTCTGTGCTGATACAGATCTGGCGCTTACTAGCCCATTTGTGGATTTGGACGTATGACTGGTCAGATCTGAGCTCCCCCTTATTTGGAGTTGGCGGCTGTCTGTCCCTGAAAAGTGCATTTTGGCAGTGTTGAGTCAGAAGGTCTTGGATTTCACTTGGATGTAACCTGTCTCCTCAAATAGTTGACAAGAACTTTGGAAATTATGGTTCTGTGGCTCAAATCACTGGGGGAGCAGAGCTCCACAGGCTCTCCCTAGCTGCAGCATTGGTCATTTTTTTGGAGTACAGACATTCACAGCTCTGCAGGGTCAAAGCTCCATGTCTGCGAAGCTTGGGAGTTCAGCAAAAATAATGATTCAGTCACTGTGTCTCCAGCATAACTGACCTTCAGTAACAGAGTTTTGGTTCACCAGGGTTTCCCCACGTACCAGTCCCTTAGCAAGGACAGTAGGTAGTATATATTGTAATATGAAGTTCTTGGTCAAAACTCTGGTAAAATGCTCAGAAAGCATTTTTAGTCATATTCTTTAGGTGGTAGGGCATTAAAAGCCAGATGTTTAGCATCTGGCCCAGGTGGTCTAATGGTCCCCAGAAGGTCTGTAACAATTTACCACAGCTGATGAAACAAGCACTATTGGCAGGCATTGGAAGAAAACGTTTTCTGCTCTCCTCGTGAAAGGGAAAGCCACTATGATATAAAGTAGAACCCTTTAAAGTGAGGAAGGGGAGGTTAAATGGGCAGAAAATGTTTCCTGCCTTTGCCAGTACCGGAGTGCCCTCTTCCCTCACTGACTTCCATGGAAGTTGACGGTGTCTCAATACCTATCAGGTGGCACCCTGCTCAGCAGAAAAAGGGGGTAGAGCTCAGTAAGGACAACACTTTACATGCTGAAGTGTCTTGTGTGAGAGGATCTCCAAGTGCTTTGCAAGCATCCACTATTGAAGCCTCACTGCTTCCCTATGAGGTAAAGTAGCTTTAGCACCTTTAGCAGAGGGATAAAGTGAAGCACTGGAAGGTAAAGGGACTTGCTCAGGATTACAGTGAGACCGTGGCAAAATTCAGAATAGAACCCAGGTGTCCCAGATTCCTAACCCCTGCTCTAACAACATAACACGCTCTCCCTCTTAAAATATGAGATTTGGCCTCACAGAACTTTGATTCTCAGAAAGACAAACTTTTTCACTCTCTAATTATCAGAAAGAGTTTCAGAAAAGGGACCGCGAGAAGGGACAGAAATTCTCAGGGTGCTAGATTATTAGGACAAATAACGTTGGATGGGAAAAACAAGCAGCTGCAAACACACTAATCCACACACACGCTGGAGTTGTTTGAAAGATTCTCTTTATATGTTGGACTACAGAACAATAATTCTTTGGAACTGATCCCCAAAGGGGACATGGTAGGCATAAGGAATTCTCCACTTCACTTAGAACTGATACAGGCAGAGATGGATGCCACTTGAGAAGTCATTGTGGCGGCTGGAGATGATCTATTTCCCCATGGACCAGTGCAATTTAGTACTGCCTCTGCTGCCATGCTGGCTGAACACTCAATGATGCTTTACACTACTCTAGTTCAGCTGAGTACAGCATGTAAATTCCAGGCAACGGAAGCTATGTAACAGTGCAGTATTTTTCCATCTAAGGGAACACTTAAAGCTTCCAGATCCTCATGGGATGGCGACTATTTTCATTTCTCATTTTTAAAGATAGGGCTTGTTCTAACACATCATCCCCTTTCCACCCTCCAAACCCAACAGTAAAAGAAAGGGCTGACTTTCCCTTCCAGAGCCAAAGGAGGCTAGAAGCAGTTCTTTTGGAAACCAGTTAATGCCCCCTCCTGGATCAGCCCTAGAGGCATCACTGCAGGGCAACATGTTACATTGTTCCTTGTTGACCTCCAACAGCTGAAAGTCCAGATGAGGACCAAGGTGGAGCAGTCCCTAGAAGCATCATTCAAGTTACAGCTCATTTGGGTCTGGTGCGGCATGATCTAGATAATACCACCTATGTCTAGCTGTGACATGATTCAATGACCGAATCACATCAATATATAATCCGATGTGCGACACTGTCACTGCACTGTGCAAAGTCATTGCCATGTCTCTTCTTCACATTATGGCCCAGCCAGGACTCAGGAGTGAGTTTCCGATTGATAGCTCATAGTATTTAGGAGATGTCACAATGGGGCTTGGAATTTCAAAAGCTAGCCCAAACTCATCATGGAGCATACACTTAGTTCCTGTTAGATACCCTAAATATTAGGGGAGGCTTACCATTTCCAATAAGTATCATGGCTCTGCAGTTCTAGCTCAGATTTTCCTCTCAGTTATACTGATGCAACCACATGTAGTCAAGCAGATAGCAGCAGTATAAGTGAGAAGAGTATTTGACTTTGTGTTTATGTTCAACTCCAAAAATACCAAACAACCAAACCTACCCAATCTCTCTTATCCCTTCTTCCCCCTACCCCACCCCCCCCACAGGCACTTTGTCTCTTCAAAATTTTCAGACATGGAAAGTCAAAAATCAGGGGACCATCCACACTGCTGGCCTACAATGATGAGAGAATGGGGGGGGGGGCTGGACACATCCTCAACCAAATATCCCTAAATAATTAGAGTGGATCGTTTTGTTGATCTACAGGCCCCAGTTACTCAGCTCAGGTTAATAAGAGAGTCTGTGTTTGTTATGAAGGAAACTCCCCCACAACCATCATTTTTATTATCAAATTTGTTCCCACTCAGGTTCTGTCTGAGAATGAATAACTTTGAGGAGACAGAAGTACGCTTGGCAAACTGGTCAACTGACTCAAACAATGTCAGTTGTTTGGTCAAATATTGCAGCAAGAATGTCCTGATGCAGGTGGCAGCCTACCTTTTTGATTGCATCAGGTTGCTATTCTTGCATTTTTAGAAAACTTCATGTAATTGTGTTTCACATTTTTCAGAGTTAAAATAACTCAGTTAAGTAATTTTTTGTAATTAGGAATAAGTATCTAAGGCGTACACTATCAAAATCATAAAGTCTTACTCTTTTTTGTTATTGTTCTCATGGTTCTAATATTTATGAGTGCTTTAAAATATTTGATCATTTTGACATAATTTGACTGATCAATTGACCATTTTTTGGACTGGTATATTGACCCACCTTACACAAAACAAAGATAGGGGGAGCACCCGAAGGGGTTATTATTGATGCCTTTGAGTTTAAAAAAACATACTAAGCCATTCAATAGTAAGAGTCTTAAAGGCTACAACCTACATTAGAGTTACTTGAGCATGGGGGGCCATTACTTCAGAACACGACAGTATTTTTTATAAGGGTTTGGGTCCTGAGAAGGTTCAGCATTCAAACCATTAAACCAAGACTAGTCTCTTGAGAGCCTGGGATTCACAGCACCTACCCCTTCCCTCCATGTCTGTTTGGCTTCCCTCCCATGACCTGCTCTGACTGTTTTGAGTGGTGGAAAAGAGGCTGAATTAATGAGTATATGATTGATCAAAAGATGGACCAAGTAGCATGTTTTACACAAAGCTAACCAGTTCCAGAACAAGAAAGGAAACTTAAAAACATAAAGACTTGAAAACCACCACTATCCATGACCAAGAGTTGACATCAAACGTCCATGCAGAAACTGTCAGAGAGAATTTCTCTCTCCACAGATGATATCATTAAAAGGGTCTCAGCAGCTACTTTAGAAATCAATCATATCCGATCAAACCAACAGAAAAAAAGAAAAATGATAAAGAAAACACTAATCACAAGCCCAAACTAAAAGTGAAAGGGGGAATCTCTGTAGGATACCTAAATTGACCATGAGTTTGACACGCCCTCCATCTAGCTCCAGGCGAAGGGTGTCGGCAGAATCCCGTGAAGTGGTGGCCATTAAGAGCCCATAGGCACGCTGGGACATGAAGCGGAAAGACACATCTTCTGCCTCTGTGTGCATGACCATGGGCATGATGATCTTCATGTACATGCTGCCATCGTAGCTCAGGATGGAAGCCTCTGCAGAGAAAAAAAGAAACAATGACTAACCACGAGAGCTACGTAATGCTTCTATGGTCACTTACACACTGTTTATATAGCAATCACTTCACCCACCACTGAAATGCAGCCACTTCAGGGGTATAAACACAGTGGCCTCACCCAACAGTGGCCTCACCCAGCAATATTACACAACAGGTTAGAGCAGGAAGCAGAAGATATTGTATCCAGTTAAAATTACAATGTAAGGAAGCAGAATACAGTTGTCCACACTAGAATTTCCCAGGACTCCCAGGATAGCACCTCCTCTTGTGAAAAGGGCAATGAGATCTTTAATGAACACTTGTTGCCAGGACCTTAATTTTATTATCTTCTAAAAGACAGCTTCTTCTCTGGCAGCCCAGCTTGCCCTAGCACTGTCCAGGGTCACTAGTTTAGACCGTCCCTATTGATTCACCAAAACCCCTTCCTGCAGCACGTGGTTTTACTTTGGAGATCACAGATCAAATATTTTAAGGAATGCCACTTATTTGGTAAGGCAATTGGTCAGATAGAGACTATTTTCCAAGCAACAATTTTGCAAGGACTCTCAGACTGTGATACAACTGTACAATTTTTAAACCCATATAGTGATATTTCTTAAATATAAGCTTTGCCCAGTAATTTTCATACGACCTTCCTTTATGTCTTTAAAATGAACAGCTGGTCATCAGCCTGCTTGAAGATATCCTGCCCACACACAGGACAGGCCCAGCATTTAGAATCATAGAATATAAGGGTTGGAAGGGACCCCAGAAGGTCATCTAGTCCAACCCCCTGCTCGAAGCAGGACCAAATCCCAGTTAAAACGATACAGCCTGAGATGGTATCACTTCAGCAATCACATACATTCACAAATTGTACACAGGCTGGCACAAGCCCTTTCTCAACCAGGGATGACGGGCAATGGCTCCTTCAACCTTGCAGAAGCTCCATTACCCAGAGGACAAAACATTCTGAAATAGCCCAATTGTCACAATCAACACAGCTGTTCAGTGAGCTGCCAGTCAGCCTAAAGGTCTAGCTGACTATCATCCAGAGGGATGTTTGTGGCCCAAAAATGGGTACCAGGAATTTTACAAGGACAAGAAACACACAGAAAATATGTCAAGCCTCACTTTTTTAAAAAAAAAAAACCCCATGGTTAGAAATTAAGAAAAAAACCCACGCGTGTTATCTTTCATCTAGGACCTTCAAAAATCCTGAGAGGGAGAGGCATTGTTTAGAATAGATCAAGGAAGTATAACTAGAAAAGGGTGAAGCTGAGCAAAGGAAAAATTGAGGCTAGATAGCAGGAAAAATTTACCTTAGGGTAAGTTAGTGTGTGGAACAGTCTTCCAAGAAAAGTGGTTGAACTCCGATTGCTTGGGGATACTAAAAACTAGGTTGGGTAAAGCCCTGCAGAATAGACTACAGGAAATATTAGCCAGGGATGGACTATCAGGTCTTCTCTGCCTCTATTTTGCATGTGATCCTATGAGCTTATGAGTCTGTTCTCTCCTTGGGATGTGTGTAAAACTCATTTGTTTTAATGGAGGGGACAAATATGTACTGGCACGGTACAGGTTTTCTATCTCTGACTTCTCTTCCTCTATTATTTTTTCCCTTACTGGTACAAGTTGGCTAACGTTCCTGGAGACATGCTGATATGATCAATGGTTATGTGATGCAAAACAAGGAAAGAAACAAACCAAGACCCATGTCAGGTTTAAGTATCACTACAAACACAGGAAATGGCATAGGATAGAGCAGGGGTCTCAAACTTAAATGACCACGAGGGCCACATGAGGACTACTACATTGGCCTGAGGGCCACATCACGAAACCCCCCCAACTGACCCCACTCCACCCCTTCCATGAGGCCCTGCCCCTGCCCCACCTCTTCCCACCCCTTCCCTGCCCCCATTCCAACCCCTTCCCCGAAATCCCCACCCCAACTCCACCCCCTCCCTGACCCCAGGGGGTGCAGGAGGGCTGCAGGGTGCGGCAGGAGGCTCAGGTCAGGGGGTCGGGGTGCAGGAGGACTGTGGGGTGCAGCAAGGGGCTCAGGGCAGGGGGTCGGGGTGCAGCAAGGGATCGTTGGGCGGGCTCCGGCCCGGCGCGCACCGGGGGCAGGGCAGGCTCCCCGCCTACCTGCCCTGCCCTGCCCCTGCGCTGCTCCAGGAAACGGCTGGCACCTGGGGGGGGGGGCGCACAGGGGTCTGTGTGTTGCCCTGGGCGTGCCTCCAGGCACCGCCCCCGGCAGCTCCCATTGGCTGGGAACGGGGAACTGCGGCCAATAGAAGCTTCGGGGGAGGTACCTGGAGGAGCAGCCAGGGCAATACACAGACCCCTGTGCCTTCCCAGTGTGCGCCGGGCCGGCCAGAGCCCCTCTAGGTAAAGGCTGGGAGGCCGCGGGGAGCTGGCGGGCTGTGGAAAATAACCCTGGGGCTGCATGCGGGCCGCGTGTTTGAGACCCCTGGGATAGAGGTAGGAAGAACACCAGGAAAACGGAAAAGGAAAATCAGAGTCAGGAAAGAAATTACATTTTTCTATCTTCTTCAAGGACGTTACAGAAAATAGAGGTGTGAGGGGAGGAAAGGAGCTATAAAAATAAGTACTTAATATTCTCTATTTCCACAAGTTTTTTGCCTGAGGAGACTGATGTACATCTCTAAAGGGATGGAATTGAAGTCTCATGCTAAAACTCTGGCAACCTGTACAGGTTTATAATTATTGTTTCAGTCCCTGAATATGCATAAGGGGTCCCTGGATTAGTAAATTTTATAAATTCCATAAACACAATACATGAATTAGTGTCCCCTTTTCCTTGGAGATAACACTGAGTTATAGCAATCACTACATGTGAGATATTAATCACAGAATCATGTAAGAGAATCCAGAGTTTGAAAAGACTTCCTATGGTGTGACACAGGCAGGCCCGGGCATGAGTATTAGCTCTGATGTGTCCAACCATCTTACTCTTTCACCAAAAGGGGTCATGTGTGGTCTCTGCCAAAAGCTAAGAACTAGCTAATCGTCATGGGTTCTGCAAAATGTTTCTAAGGGAAACGATTTTAGAGTTATGTAACATGTAGGATATAATGTTCCAAATCAGTTGGGAGCAAAACCTATTCCTGTGGGGGGTGGGTGGGAGGAATGTCTGAGAGCTGACCTAAGCAACATGAGGAAAGGGACATCTGTGCGCTGTGCTAGTTTGCATGTACAGTCTGGGCCAGACGCTGGTTTCAGCAATTACAAAGACAAAAGAACCCAAATAAAAGTCTCTCACTAGGGGCCCGCTGGGTCAAAGGACAATAATCTCTAACTGTCTAAGGGAAGGAGAAAGTGGACAAGGAGACATCCATTACAGAGGAGGGATTCTGACACAGGGGTGTCTCATGAAAGATAGATCCCAGTTTTCAGAACTGGGCAAGTGCTGTAAAAACAAACCATTGAGTGAGAAACACCTTATCAGACAGGAAAGGAACTTGTTAATAAGTAGGGGCTATATATTGCCTTTATGCTTTTCCTTTATCTGTGACCTTATGTTTCCAAACCCTTATACTTGCTTTTATTTTTGAATCTTTATCTCAAGCTCTTTTAAATAAACTTCAATTTGGTTTTACTACAATCCTGCCTCAGTGCCATGTGCTAAGGAGAGCGCTGAACAGAGGTGAAACCAGTGAACTGTGGCACTGTTTCCACTGAGCCAGTGGATCAGTGTATACTGCGGGTGTCCTGAAGATAGGGAACTGGGTATTCAAATGTAACAAGTGGGGTGTGTAAACTGCTATCCTGCAGAGGGAAAGAGAGAAGTCTGTGGAGCAAGTGTCTGTGTGGACAGCAACCAGTGGATGAGGAAGTTTCCCATAGTGGGCTCCCTCTGACTGTACGCAGGTGGCAGTGATTCACCCTAGACATTTTGAGTAATCCTGAAAAGCATTGCATAGGGCCTACCCAGTCCTCCTTGCTGGGATCAAGACACGATTGCTCTCTAATACACATTTTTTTGTTCCCAGTGATGGGACTTCCACCACTTTGGGGCAACTATTCCACAAGCTTATGGGATCTCACTGAGGCAGTTCTTCCATGATATTCAGAGACTATGTTCTCTCTTTTAATTTCATCGCTTTCCCTGGTAGTTCCCAGCAGAACTTCTTGGTCCTTACATGAGCTAAATTTTTAGACACAGGCGTGATAAGCCTGAAAGAGCCAGTCCTTATTGCCTCCCCAGCTCCAAAATATGCAGGCCACACCATTTTTGGGAAGAAGCAATATGCACTCCTTCCTGCCCACAGCTATCCAAGAGCTGCTCAAAGCCCTGGACAAATAGCTATGTTTCCCTGATAGTATGCTCTCTTGTATTCCAATCAGAAATGGGTGGGATTTGTAGTGTAGCCCTTTCATTGGTTAAGGATTCTGTTCCACTGCCCTGAAGATGCTCTCAATTTATCTTTCCCTCACTCCCTTGCTGTCTCTTTCAAGTTTAATCTACGAAGTCACTCTTATAATGGAACTATTCTTTTTTTGTTAACAGAATCCAGACCCTGCTGTTGGCAGGAACTAGAGCTAACGTCAGTTTCTCTCCAAGTTGGGGAAGGGGGTGAGAGGGTAAGTGTGGAAGGCGAGCAGGTATGTAGCTATAGGAGACAGTGGATGTATGCGTGAGAGGAAGAAGGTGTATGTGCACATGTGCCTAGTTGCAGGAGATGGCACATGGCTGGATTTGTGGTCGGGAGACAGCTGTAATGTAGAAATGGGTGTGTGAATGGGGTGGAGTAAGTGCAGTAGATATAAAAGTATGTGGGTGGAGCAGATATGGTGAAGAGTGGGCATGTGGATGGTTGGGAAGCATGGTGGGGAATCAGTACTTGTTTGTGGGTTCACTAGCAGATCATACTACTGGTATGGCATGGAGAGACTAATACACCAGATTCTCTGACTTTTGTTAGCACCATTAAATTCTCTCCACATCAAAGCAATAATGGGATCACCAAGTAACATCCAAGTAACATACAAATAACTAACCATTCTCCTCATCTGCACTTCCCACCCACTCTCATACACCAGTCCACATGACACCTGCCCCCACCTGCACAGCCATACACCCTCTGCGTGCCAGCCATTAGTGACATACATCACCCAGAGAAATACATCTGCTCTTGGCTAGGGGACACAGAGGAAAATGGAAGCACCTTTTTCAGATTGGGGAGCTGGGCTTCGCTTATCAAAATCCAGTCAATCACTTTCCCCTTCACTTCTGCATCCCTAATTTGCCACCTGCAGCTGCAAGCTGGAACCAAATGTACTGGATATTATACATATATTCACAGGCTATGTGTGTACACACACACACACTCACTCACTCACTCTCTCTCTCCCCCACCCGCCTCACTGTGGATTGTATTAGAAAGTGCAGTCAAGCATGAAATGGCCTTTTGAGGCCTTCAGCTCAGATGTGCCCTGCATAAAACAGTTGTTTGCACTAGTGCCTGTGGGGAGTTGGGTTCGGGGGGTGCACAGTACTTAATTTGTAATGAAAGAGGTGCCAGGGCTCAAGCAATTGTTTTTACATTCATAACTGATTCAGCAAGCCCAGAGGCGCTTGGGCTCAGCCCTGGCACAAATTAAGCATTTGGAGTGTATCTAACAAGAGCTGCAAATCTGTTCCCTCCCTATTCACAGTGCTATTTATTAGATATGCAGAAGCCATTTTGCACCTGTTATAAGCTACTACTTTGTCTTCTTCCAGAGCTCAAAGAAAAAGCGGAGAAGCAACAGTAACGCTTGGAAGAGCAGAGATCCAGAGAGAAGCCCCTTTCCTGCAGAGGGTCTGCCTGCATAATTCAGCTCCTCCACTCCCTGTTCTACAGATTGCCTGCACCCCTAGCACTACAGGTAAAACAAAGAAGTCGAGATTTTAATTATTTTTTTAATTATTATATCTATTAGAGAGGGACCAGAACAGCTCCCAGAATTGCTGGAGACAGTACAAAAAACTAGGCCTAACCCCACACCTTAATTTCATGATGAGGATTTCTGTATCATAGGCTGAACCAGAACCTAAAGGCAAATGGATTTTGAAGATAGGGGTTGCGGAAGGGGTCTAACTTCAGTCCCAAACTCTGATTCAAGTGTGGTGGCTGTAGCTCACCTCTAATATTTAAAGCATTAAGAATTGATAACGGGTGCAGGGGGTGGGCCAACAAAAGTAGGAAATCACCTCTCAGCATACAAAACACCCCTCCCTCTCCTCCAGGCCAGGGCTGAAGCAAACTAGAGATGAGATATGTGCAAGGGGAGAAGTTTACCCTGCAACTGCCCATGCCATTCCTATTCTGAGGAGGGGGGGGGGGGGCTTTCAGGGCTGTCAATCCAGGCTCATTCACCAGACCACCTTTCATTAAAAATTAAAATAACTCAGCAGACTTGCGCTTGGATTGAGTGCTAGAGTCCCATAGGGATCCTCAGGATGTGCTTATGACACAGTCATCCAACATTCACTAGGGTTAGTGTTAGCTCTGTAAATATCACATGAGTACAGAATGGCCACTTGACAAAGTCCCCTAGTTAAAACGTATGAGTTTGAAGAGTGGCCAATGGTATAAATACATCCCGTTAATCTTTACCAGACGACATTTGCCCACCCTCGCCTTTAACTCAGAGGTGTGACCAGTGACCACTACAAGTTTCAGTGTATAATGCTATATCTATGTAAGCAGGATCTGAATAAATGCTTCCCTGACAGCTAGCTGAGAGGGGAGAGACTTTGGGTGTGTTTATGTAAATGCAGCTGATGAAGTGAGCTGTAGCTCACGAAAGCTTATGCTCAAATAAATTGGTTAGTCTCTAAGGTGCCACAAGTCCTCCTTTTTGCGAATACAGACTAACATGGCTGCTACTCTAAAACCTATGTAAATACAGTTTGCTCCTGCCCTGCTTAGATATGCAGCAGATAGAGCAGTCTCAAAGTAATCAACTTTGGCTAGTGTTGGGTTACAAATCACCTTAGTACTGAATGCAAGGGTAGTGAAATACTGTTACCAATGTTGTAATTATTGTAGGAATACAGGAAAGCAGGACTGTGCTTAACCTGTCCCAAATAAGGGGGTCACTCTCAACTGACAGCCTTGTTAAGCCAGGGGCTTGAATGCTAGAGCCCTGTGAAAGTAAGAGGGGTGGGACCAGGTGTCCCAGCCAGGAGGTGTGGGCTCTCCCTAAAGGGTCCTCCCTGGACTCATTAAACCTGTTCCTCCCCACTGTTCAAAGAAAGAGCTAAATAGGCTTCATGAGAAGCCTCTTTGTTATTTTAAGTGCTCAATCAGAGCTGAAACCAGGCTATGGTAAGAGTGGGTTTATGCCCTGCCTGCTAAGAGCTAAAAATCACTGAGAGCTGAAATTACTTGAGATGGGGCTGTGTTTCTGCCCAGCCTCCGAAGAGCTGAAAATTACTAAGAGACTGATGTACAGAGGTCACAGAAGAGAGGCAGGTGGCAGCACTAGTTGACTGACAGTCAGCTGGTGAATGAGTGGCTGGTGAGGTGGAGAGGCGCAGCATGCGGCCAGCAGGGCGGTTGGCAGAGAGGCATGGTGAGCAGGCAGCTGGCGGAGTGGGCCATAGCAGAGCCGCGCAAAGAGGGGTGGTGAGCGAGTGCTCAAGCAGCAGAGCGAGTAAGCTCCGCTCCCTCCATGTAGGGTGGGAAGTGAACTCTGCAGATGCACCTCTGAACTCTGGGTCTGCACTGACCAAGGACAGCAACTGTGAGTGGGGTGTAGAGAAGGGTCAGGCACGTAAAAGACTTTTGGGTTGCTAGACTTAAGAACCTGAGGGGGAAAGGACACTCTCCAACTTACTTGGGGGTGGGTCTTTTGCTCATGGTTTGTTTATGAACCCTGGTTGCAGTGTTTTCCCAAATTAATGCCCAGTTACTTCCCTCATTTATTAAAAGTTTCTTTTCTACACTCACACTCGGTGCTTGTGAGTGGGAAAGTATTGCCTCTGAGAGGTGCCCAGAGATGGTGTGTCATTTTCCCAGGTTACTGGGTGGGGGCTCAAGCCGGTTTTGTGTTGTATCGATGGAAAAGAACCCCTAGATACTGAACCCAGCCTTGGTTGCTGCTGGCTCCACCTGGCAGAAGGGTTACATCTATATCCAAGTGCCTTGGCTGCTCAGATGAAGATGGAGTATTGCACTGTGGAGCCTGTAGTCTCCATAGGCTGCACTTCTGAATTAAAAAGAATGATTGCTGCAATCTGATATGCAGGCTGTGTATGAATCCTAGCAAACACCCCTTCTTCCCCCACCACAGAGAGCAGCCCGCAGAAAGGAAGGAAGAAAGGATTAGCAGACTGGTGATGACTTACTGACCTTTCACCTCTCTGCTACAAGTTTACATTCCAAAGCAATCCCTTGTTCTCAAAAGTTGTGCCTAGCCACTGGCACCTTGGTGGACTTTGTCAAATTAGTGGATGGGTCTCAAGACAGCTCCTAGTGGTCAGGTGGCCACATTACACAAACACAACATAAAATATGGCCCTCAGTAATGATTAAGGTCTGAATGGTCCATGCAGACTGGACTCTATCTCACTCCTAAGAGTGGCCCCTCTAGGTTAAGGTTAAGGCAGATTGGCAGGAGTTGTATTTGTGAGAGAAGCTTGTAGAGCTATTACCTCGCCATACCTGAGCACTTTATTCCTCAGGGCTGTCAATACTGCACCAAATTTAGAAACATTTTGTAAAAGGAATAAACCTGCCCATACCATGCAGGCAGCACTCAGGTGTCCAGCTCTCAGCTGCATGTGGGAGAAGGCCAGGGAGCCAGCTGGCCTGGAACTTGGGCAACAACAATGCCAGTAAGTATCATGTAGGGGTGTGAGTGGAGAGAAAGGAGTGTTTAGCTCTTTCTCAACCACAAGCACTAGTATTGCCAAGAACTCAATCACATATTCTCTCTCTCGCACACAGTCCCAATAGCTCTTTCCATATGAAACAAACAATTGCTTCTTTGACCCTCTAGGCAGCAACAATCCGAGGCAAATACTCAGTGGATACAAGTTACAGATTCAGTCCATCTTAGTGGTGGATTCATTTCTTTCATTCAGTCCTTCTTTCTCGACTCCTGAGCCCTGCTCTCCTGACCTGTTCCTGGTTCTAGCCTTCCTACCTTTTTCCTGATCCCTGTCCCTGGTCTCAGACTCTGACCCTTGCCTCAGTTTGCTGACACCTAACTTTTGACTCCTGCTCCAACCACCAGGTTGGACCACCAAGCCCTAGTCATGACACCTAGATCCTAGAAGACAGATACCCACAGCACACACACAAAAACCCCTCTTAAGAGGCACTAATTTGTCCCACCTACTGAGACGCTCAGCAGTGACGTCAAGGACTGAATGGGCCCTGGAGACTGAACTATGCCCTCAACCCTGAAAGTGGGTCTCTAATGATTAGAGTAGAGGCATTACTGATGGGCAGAAGATAGGGGAAATCTGCCCAATGCTGACCCGGTCCTGGAAATAACCAGAGGGCTGGGAATCTCAGTCCAGCACCTTTCACTGCAAGTTTCTGCCCAGATATGGTGCTCACGCCAACACACAGCAGTGTGCAGAGACATCCTGGATGCCCTGATGGAGTTCTGATTGCAGTGGCTGGGGGAGCTCACTATGCCCAGCAGGGGTGCCAGATTAGGGAGACATATTTGCAAAGACAAAAAGATAAGCTACATTTATCAGCCACCCCAAAGCCAGGAGCCATGTTACTGTGAGCTTGGCAGTGGAGAGAGAGAGAGAGAAACCAGGCACTGATGCAAAGCTGCTGACATATGGCCAGGGATCTATGAAAGTCAATATGTTATTAGGAGTGATTAGCTTCCCAGCCCTCTGCATTGGGGCCCTGCCAGCTTTAATTTTACACTTAGCAGCTAAAGGAACAATTCTCCCCTGTTCCTCCACAGCGCCCTTCAGATACCTCCTAGCAAGACAGTAATAGGCATACTCTTGAAATCAGTCACACAAAGCTAACATTCAAGGGCTGCTTTATTCTCTCTCACTTGCTGTCTTATTCTCTCCATTCTTTCCTGCTTTCTTTTCTTCTCCACTCCACCTGTGCCTCCTCTTGCTGCCTCCCCTACTATAATCTCTTGTCTCGCTGTTTATGTCCCCTTCCTTGTCCTGGAGAGAGCATACTGAAAGCTGGGGGGTGGGGGAAGAGGGGCGAGGAAGAGGAGTCCATACTCTGTGAAAAGTTGTGTTTAAGCCACAGGTGACATGAATTCAGTGGTTTCAATCTGTTTCCCATTTTGATGCATCCACTACACGAAACCACTACCAGTTTGCCTGAATCAGCAGAGTTTCTAGTGGAAAGTCATTTCAAGCTGCAAATAAACAGTAATAATGTGCATCCCTGTCCAAAAGGGATGCACATTTAAATACTTCTCAGGTAGCAAACACCACCTAAGCAGTAAAAGTGCACTCACATGATGAAGAAGTTACTCATCTTGTGCAGTAACATTGGTTCTTCGAGATGTGTGTCCCTCTGGGTGCTTCACTGCAGGAGTGCTTGCATCCCTGAGCTGCTGATCGGAGAACTTCAGTAACAGTGTCCGTTAGGCCTGCACATATGCTGTCTCCCCTTGTGCCCCACCATGAGGCTAGTCAGCGTGCATGGGCTAACCCACCTCAGTTCCTTCTCTGCCACAGAGTCACTGACAAGAACTTCGAAGTAGAGGGGAGGAGGATGGACTATGGAACACCCATAGGGACACACATCTCGAAGAACCATCGTTACTGCACAAGATGAGTAACTTCTTCTTGAAGTTGTGTCCCTACGGGTGTTCCACTGTAGGTGACTCCTGAGCAGTATTCCCACTGGAGAGCTGGGACTTGGGAATCAGGTCAGTTACAGATGACAGTACCATGGAGCCGTAGATAGCATAGGAGGCGGAGTCCCCAGTGATCACATAACGTTCTGCGAGAGTGTGGACTGACATCCATGTTGCTGCTCTACAGATCTCTGAAATAGGGACATTCTTGAAGAAGGCAACGGAGGAGGAGATTGACCTTGTGGAGTGTGTACGAAGAGTATCTGGAGGGGTTATACTGCAAACTTGGTAACATTGTCTAATGTAGTTTGAGACCCACTTGGGAGAGTCTTTGGGCTGATATTGCTGAGCCCTTGGATTTTTCCGCAATGGACTGGAAAAGCCTAGGGGACTTCCTGAAACCCTTCATCCTGTCCAAGTAAAAAGCTAGGGCTTTCCTGAAGTCTAGTGTGTGTAGTATAGCCTCTCTGTTGTCTTGGTAAGGCTTGGGGTAAACGGTTGGAAGGTGAATCGATTGATTAATGTGAAATGAAGAGCCTACCTTGTGAGTGGACCTCAACTGGTGTTGATGGCCATGGGAATTAATAGCGTGCAACATAATAGAGTTGGGTGGAGGGTGGGAGAAGAGGAACGGAGTCTTTCATGCTGGGACAATCTTTTTTGTCTGCCCGCTTGTAGGTAGGTGCCACCGACAATGGCGTCTGCCAGATGGTTCTTGCTAATGGGTAGGGGGATCTTTGAGGAAGAGGATGAGTGGAGTATGTCAAGGAGACAATGGTGGGTTTCCTGGACTTCCTCTCGTGGTATTTGGAGTGTGTCCACCACTCTCTTCACCAGGTGCTGGAAGAGGCAAAAAAGTCATCTGCCAGAGATGGCAGGGGATGCATGATGGCCTCATCCAGGAAGAAGGAGGAGGATATGGTCCTTTGGCATCATTTCTTCCTCAACAGCACCCTTGTGTTCTTACATGGATTTTTTCTGGAGGTTCCAAAGCTCGGGAAGCCAGGGCCAAAGGGGTGTGCCTTGAAGGTTCTCAGGTGGAGCTAGAAGCTTGAGAGGCATGGTGCAGCCCAAAGATCCCAGTATGGCCACTGGGCTGGGTGGTGGTACCCATGGGTCACCATACCAAGATGGTGGTGGTGAGGCCATCTGAGGGCATGCTCGAGGACTCTGTTGCTACTGGGCACCATAAGGAGTCTGGGAAGAGTATTGTGATGTCAGCTTCACAAGATCACTATCCAAACCCTCACTGGAGGGTGGGGGAGAACGACAGGGCAGCGGCAAAGACTCCCATGCCAGTCGAAGATGCGGTGCAGAGGCATCTCCGGTAAATCCAATACACAGAGGTCCCCAAAGTAGTGAAGGCATTGGGAATGCACATTTGCAAAGAGGTAATCCCTGTCTCAGGAGAGGCACTCTTGAAGCCTAGTGAAGAGGGCATGTCCCATGTGGGAAGGGTCCCCAGCGAGAAGGAAAAAAATAGGGAAAGAGTCTTTTTTTAGGGAGAAAAGGTAAGAAAAGGGAAAAACTGCAACTAGAACTACAACTAAGAACTAGGAGGCTAACTAACTATAGATCAAAATAATGGTCCCTAACAGAGTGCGAATAGCTTTGTCTCTAGCCAGGGCAGTTGAGAAGGAACTGAGGGGGCTTAGCCTGTGCATGCTGACTAGCCTCGTGGTGGGGCATGAGGGGAGGCAGCACATGTGTGGGCCTTATGGACACTGCTACTGAAGTACTCTGATCAGCAGCACAGGGACACAAGCACTCCTACAGTGGAGCACCCATAGCGACACTTTCAGAAGAAGAATCTGTGTTACTGGGAATACAGACCCCAAGCATTTCAGACATTTTTAAAGCACCAGTTCAAAATGCTATCTCCAAGAATGAAGAAATGCTCAAGGACTTTGCCTATAACCTGAGCAAAACCTTCATGTGGCTAGTTCCATTTCACAGCACACCTCTTTCCACTCCACACACCAACGTGTCAGCCTTTTCTTTTTGCGGATACAGACTAACACAGCTGCTACTCTGAAACCTAAATAAAAATGGTATCTTACTCAACAGACCCGGCCCTTGGGTTACATCTCTTGACTTGTGTGACAAAAATACATTCTGACTGCTTTTACTTCTGCTAGCTCTTCAGAGCCAGCACAGCTGAGACAGTGAGCTAGGGACTATTCCTTCCTGTCCATCATCATCAGATATATCTGTGCTAACCAGGGGAAGGCAATGGGACTTCAGAGAAGTCACTGAGGACCTAATTTGACCTGCAGAAATATATTATTGTGATGATGCATGAGAAGGAAAGAACCCAGCTTGACTCTCAGATCCCATCACTGTCAATTAAAAACAGAAAAAAAAACCTGGAGCTGGAATCACTGAGGCACAAAAAACATGGAACTTCACAAAGCCATAATCTACCAAGTCACTTTTCAGGGTAGAACCCACATTAAGACACTTATAGCCTCCATGATGTAGGGCAAGTCTTTTCCAAATTCTAGGAATATTTTAAGATAGATAAGGCATTTTTAAGGTGAGATTATATCTGAAACCTGGGAGACAGTGTCCCTTTCATTCTTACAGGCTTAGGCAGAAAAAAAAATCAAGTTAAACGACACAGAATAAGCCAAAATGTGAGCCAAGTTTAATAATTCTAAAAATTATATTGAGAAACATTTGCCAAATTCCTAAATATATATTTGAAGAAAATCCTCACACCAAACCCAGAACATACCACACTAACTGTCCAAAGCAATAGCCAACAATTACATAGGACATACACACACAAAAGTGGTTTATGCTTGTGCTCCCGCTATTGGTTGTGAGGTTTATTGCCTGCACTACTGAAATAGAGCAGCTGCATTCCAGCCCAGAAACAACTGTTTAACAGGGCACAGCACTGTTATACAACAGTTTAGGAAAGGAAATTAAGAATGCCTCATACCAGTAAAACAACAAGAGTTTTGGAGGAAGAATTTAACTTCCCAATCTGGAATTTAGGCAGGATACAGGAGTTTGCACCCCTTTTCCAGTGACAATTGCAATGGGATCTTTAAATGTGATCACAAATGGTCACGACCCTGGTTTTGTATCTCATCGACCACATCTTGCAGCACTACACTCCTTAGTACTGTGCTGAGGCACTGGTTTCATACAGACTCGAGGGAAAAGCACTATTCATATTCATTACTGAATGAACAACAATATTTTATGCAGCAAATTGTATTTTCCTTGGATTTCTCCCATCCAAGTACCCACTGGGCCTGACCCTACTTAGCTTGCCAAAGGAAAAGAGCCCAGAATAAAAGAGAACATAAATAAAACCATTTTTAAATATCTGCTTGAAAATGACCCATTAAACTAGAAATGAAAAGTGTTTTCATTAGTCTAACAAAATGTACGACAAGTAATATCACTAAACTGCAACTGGATGGGTTTTATTGTACTAGTAAGAACAAAGACATTCTGCTTCTTTAAAGACTTCAACCTGTCAAAAAGTTATTACTATCATTATTATTTGTTAAGCACACAGAGAATGCATTCCTGAAGGAGACCCAAAGCAATTTCTGAAATGGGTGATAATGACCCCAAAAAGAGAGATGCAGCCCTAAAGGAAAGTAGAAGATGAGGGAGGCTGGGATGGAAGCTGGCTACAAGGTGTTCAAGCAACCACTTTTCAGGAGGCCTAGCTCATTGTTGGAGTAATTAAATAATATTAATAATCATAATAAATTAATATTTCTGAGGTCAGTGCTGTAAACTGAAATAACTAATAAAGGTTTGTGTAAACTAGACCAGACTGGGGTCACTAATTTTCAAAAGGCTTGATACATTTATTTTTTAAAAAATAGTGAAATTTGTTGAATTACTGTTTAAAAAAATATGACTTCAGCTTTAGAGGAGTGCAAGTAAGTTGGAAAACCAGGCTAGATGGTTTAATTGGCTGGAACAAAATATGAACCAACCTGAACTTTAACTTGAAACTCAAACCCAGCCCGTTTGTTTGTTGGGAAGAAGACGGAAGACTGACTACCTTATTCCCCATTATTCTTCCACAGTAATAACTGCTTCTGCAATTCTGGGTTCCAAACATAAGCAGAGTATAGTGAGAAAAAGCTATTCTCTCAGTATGTTCAGCTCATGCCAACAAGAAGTCTCCAACATACCCACCCACCCACTTCTCAAGCCATGAAATATTTCTGCTCTAAGGCACAATGTTTTGAAACATTACTGTGAATACTTAAGAGCCTTTTTTACAAGGTTTCAGCTCAAACTGGATGAAATTTCAAGGAGCCTGTTAGTCTTATGAAACCTCCACATTTTGAGTGGAAAGCTCATAAAGTTTCCAAGAAATTTTAGATTGATCTGAACCAGAACCTGAAAATAGGCCCCCTCCAGTCTTGGATCTGAATCAGAGACACCTATTTGGATCAGTAGTCTCAAATCCCGCTCCCTTTGGACCTCAGGCTTCTGGGTTTTATCTGCCCTCTAATATGAGCCTACTGCCCAGATCCTGTGAGGTTTACCTGTAACTAGTCTACAAAGTGGGCTATAGCATTCTAACCAGAGCTGGGCTTGGCATGTGAAGTTTCCCACCAAAAACGAACAAAGGGGAAAAAATAAATTAAAGGAAAAAACCCCCTCAATCCATAATGAAAGGTAAATGTTAGATGATAAACTCAGTGTCTGCTCTCTCCAGGCTGCACTCAGAGGGATTCTGTCTAATGAGGAGGTGTAAGAGCATCAGGCAAGGCAGTGGAAATATTTGCAGACAGAGAAAACTGTAGCTGGTAAATGTTAGTGTTAGCCCTGGGAAGTGAGGAGTGTGGGGCTATCGCCTTGCTGAAGCTTGGCAGGTACGCAGGGGAGCCAAAATGGAGCACACAAGCTCCTCAAGCCTGCTCCAAATGTCACTCTAACATTTGCAGAGCGGTGCGTAACTGTTTGAGGAAAAATTTCCGTCAAGAAGGTCAAAGATGGAAAAGTTACTTTTAGTCAAGCAGTGTAGTGAGAAAGGCATGGGGCTCTGCCGAAATGGCACTTCAAGAACTCACTCCCCTCCGGCACCTCCAGCTTCATTCTTTCCTCATTGGCATTAGCTGTTGTGGTCTGCAAACTCTGGTGTTGCTTTTAAATTGAAACAAGCAACCTTTGTTTAGGTCAAGCAGTTCAAGTCCACTTCTTATAGTGAGAGGAGAGTTTAGTCTCAATGGAATTTTACACCTTTGGTCTCTCTGCTGAGATAGCCAGCAAAGACCAAGCTGTGGTAGTGGTTTCATCCTATTCCTGTTGTACTGGGAACTGGTCTCAGACCCACCTACTCGTTTTGTATATGCCACTGAACATGTTCTGGTCACTACTGATCCAAGATGGAAGATATTTGCTTTGTGAGTTATACAAGTTACTCCTGGGGGAACTCTGCACCGCTGCACAATACAGAATTTTGCAGAAATTAATGTTGTGCATGCAGAATTTCCTTTCCCCACCCACAGAAATGGGCTGCAGAGATGTTGGCTGCCACTAGGGACCACTGGACCTGGCAGAGCTCAGCTTGCAAATAGAAGAGAAGGCCAGGGAGAGGGGAACTGGAGGGTTCCCAGAAGTTGCAGTTCCCAGCACACCCTGAAGAAAGGAGGCGATGGTGAGCAAGAACCTCCGTGCAAGCCTGGGACACAGAATCAGGCTCTCTCTCCTTCTGTATCCCTGGGCTCTAGGAGGATAGGATCTGTGAGCGTTTGGGCCAGGGGGCCCCCGCCACTGGCCTCTGGGTGGTAGGAGTAGCGGGTGTGAGTGTCCAGGCTGGGGTGGGGGGCACAGCAGGGCTCTGGGCGGTAGGGGATTGTGAGTGTCTGGGCCAGGGGGCATAGCTGGGCTCTTGGGGGGAAAGGGGTGCAAGTGTTTGGCCTCCTGGCTGCGCTCTGGGGCAGTGGGGGGAAGGGGAGGGAGCAGAGAAGCAGGAACTGGGTTGTAAGGTTTTCTTTAACTCTCTACTCCTGAGAGAGAGAGAGAGAGAGAGAGAGAGAGAGAGAGAGAGAGACACACACACACACAATACAGATATACTTGATGACAGGCATTTTGAAATAAATTACCAAAAGAACTGAAACTGGCATGATATATAGCGTTATTCTGACAAACAAAATCTGCAGAAATTTTAAAATATTGTGCACAGAATTTTTATTGTTTTGGCACAGAATTTCCCCAGGAGTAAAATGTATTGGAGGCAGTATGGTCCCCTGGATAGGGTGTGCTATTGGGACTCAGCTAATCAGGGTTCAGATCCTGGCTCTGCCACCAACACACTGTGTGACCTTGGGCAAATCCCTTAATCTTTCTAGCTACTGTCAGAGACAGGATACTAAATGTGGTGGAGAGCTCCTTACCTCCAGCCTCAATGATCCCCCGGGTCTTCTCTCTAAAGCACCTCTGTGCCTTTCCTTCCACTGGAATGACCTGATCAGTGCCCCATGGAACTGCCACCATGCAACTCCTGAAGACTCACCTTCTTACTGTTGCCAGCAGTCTGTCTGGAATATAAGGCCCCATTCTTCTTACAGACACCCACATGATGGTGGGCTCTGAGGGTAGGTGACCATCAGGAAGGCGTTCTTTGCTCCCCTAGACTTCACAGAAGAGGATGGACATTCCACTTCAAAATCCACAGTTCTAGGGGATCCACTGAAGATAATCATGCCTCTGTGGTACTGCCCCTGAACAGCCAGGCTCCTGCAGCAACTCTGCTGCCACGGCCTTATCTGAGCACCAGCTACCCTTCAAATGGGTGTCTGCAATACGGACCGGGAAGCAGTAATTTACATTCATTGGTTTGGCCTGAGGATCTGGTGCAAGGAAGAGTCTGGCAGAGACCAACCAGGCCCCCAGCTCTTCCTCTGTCCTGATGCCCCACCCCCTATGGAGCCTGAACCCTGCAGAGCCCTGGAAGAGATACTGCTAATATGGTCTGGAGCAAGGGGGCAGCAGGTTGCGGAGACAGCACTCTCTCGTTCCAGGCCATTCTCAAGCAGCAATGCATCCATACAAATTCAGCTTATGGCACCGGAAGAGGTGGGGGAGTACGAGGCTTTACTCTGTAAGCTCTTTGTGGGCAACTAGGGCCTATGCGCACCAACAACTAGGATGCTGTATTAATAAATGATAACTCAGTATTGCAAATCCTGTGACCCAGAAGAAGTCACAAGTGAGAGTTCAGAAGACTTTTGATGCATTACATCTGTCACAAGGGGGGGGGGGGGGAGAGAGAGAAACTAGGCAGAGAAGCAGAGTAATTATTAAAATGAACGTAAGGCAAACAGCCCCACTGTAAACTAAAAATAATATTCAAAAAGCCTGGCAAATAAGTCAGATTTGGGGAAGTGTGATGGAGCACAGCAGGTAGCAATTAGGAGGATAATGACAACATACAAGCGGAGAAAAAATTACAGTATACCATTTAATTTGGGGTTCCAGACTGCACCTTCCAAATTTAAATTACAAGCTAAACTAAGTGGTGGTTATAACTCCAGGAGGTGGGGGAGGGCCCTTCACGTCTTTTTCTTCTCCCATCGAAGAACTGCCACATTCCAAAAGTAAGTTTCACAAAACTACAGATCGGAGGGTGGTGACCTCCTGAAAGTGCCATTCAGATACAGCACAGATGGCAGTGGGGGAACAATTATGCTAATTTCCAGTGGGGTGTTAATGGATGGGTAGGCTGTGTCCATTTCAGCTCCTAATCAGTCACCAGAGAAGTTATGGCAAAGAGTGCTCACCAGTTAACAATGACCAGTGGTCACAGCATTACCACTGAAATTAGAAGAGAGAAAGCACAAACTGGCAGTTTGCATGGGATGGTGGTCGATGGTACCAGGCACAGAGGGGTGAAGAGACAGACATAGATATGGCTTCTAGTTGTACAACATGTAAGTTCTCTGCACACACACAAGATAATGCATCCGATGAAGTGATCTATAGCTCACGAAAGCTTATGCTCAAATAAATTTGTTAGTCTCTAAGGTGCCAAAAGTACTCCTTTTCTTTTTGCGAATACAGACTAACATGGCTGCTACTCTCAAGCTAGATCTATTGGTCTTTTAAACTTTAAAATAAATAATCCTGCCCCTTGAAAATCCCTCTGCCCTGCAGACTGAATGCTATTAAACAACATTGGTTCCTGTAAAGAAAAAGGCAAACCTCCTTCCTGCAGGACAGGAGGAATTTTAAAGGATAAGAACTAATATCTGCAGAGGAAACTGCAGACTACTGAAGCCACTAGATTTCACAGTTTATAGAGTTTACCAGAGAGGAGCACAACACAAACTGTCCCAGCTCTGACCCCATATCGGGCAGTAGCACTCATTCTTGGTTGGGTCACTAAGCTTTGAGACTGGCTTTGGCCACGTGCATAATCAGTAAGCACTGATATGATAAGGTGAGATTCAGAGTCACATAGCCCAGAAATACCTATTGCAAGCATTATGCAGACTCATGTATGTTACCTGATCCACTCTGAGCTTAATCCTGGATGACTTGTAAATTCATCAGACAGGCAGTGGTCCCAAACCCAGAAGAAGCTGGTATCTGTGAATCAAACTATATGAACTAGTGTTGGACAAATAGATCAGGATAAAACGGCTAACCAAAACCTTCCACTCAAAACTCAATTTTTATGGCTTGCAGAATTTCAGATTTTTTCCCCCATAGGTTTTTTTTTTTAAATAAGAATGTTGCTTAGTAGTTAGAGCAGGGGAACAGGAGTCTACTCCTGGATTCTATTCCTGACTGCCAACAACTTGCTGTGTGACCTTGAGAAAGTCATAGAGGACAAATCTGAAACTTGGGAGCTGAGCTTGAAGTTACCTACGTAAAGAAAAGGGAGAGCTGCTGAGCATACACAGCCTCCATTGACCTTGGTTATATAAATGGTCAGCATCTCTGAAAAGCAGATAGCTAAATCCAAATACAAGTTACCTAACTTTGGGTGTCTGAAATGGAAAATATTGGTCAATGTCTCTGTGCTTCATTTTTGCTTATCTGAAAATAGGGAGAATAATTCCTACTTTTGGAGGGAATTGTGAGGCTTAATTAATGTTAACAAAGCTCTCTGAGATCGGAGGAAAGAAGCTACAGAAGTGCAAATTATTATAACAAATCTGTGGACGCTTAGGACATTTATGGCTGTCGCTGTGCTGCATGCCACATTCACTCAATTTCAGGGCAACAATCAGAATAGAACTGATCCAAAAGCACTGGTCTAACCCACCACTAGAGTAAAGGAGAATCTCTACTAGCTGTTAACAGTATAGGGTTAGGACATATGTTTTCGGTTCTGATTCTAACCAATGGAGGGCAGTGGTACACAAGTACACCAACCAATAACATTATCTGCACACTTCCACATTCCCTGGTTCTAATCAGGACCAAAACCTGAAATAATCAAGTGCCCAATAATTGCTAATCTGGTAAAACTGAAAACAGTCAGAACCAGGAAATCTTGGGGCAAGTTTGTTCTCTTGACATCGCCAACTCGCCCTTCTAAATGAAAAAGGTCCAGAAAAGCTTGAGATAAGCGTGTGAACTTTTGAATTCTTATCTACATCCTTTGATGTTCTCTCCCACCACTGTTTAAACTACAGAAGACTCAGATATTCACCCTACCTCAGGCACTTTTGTATTTACTTAAAGCTGAGTTGTGAGAGGGTAGCTATGTTCTGTATTACTTTGTTCAAACCAGAGCTAATGGAAAACTCCTCTGAATAAGACAGACTGATAGTGAATAACCTGCTATTTATCCCATCTAATCCACTTCTGTCCATTGTAATGAAGTCCAATGGGATATTTACTCTCCACACTGCTCGCTTACCAGATGTGATGCACTGTGTTACAACATTTTTGATCCATAACATCAAATTATGCCAGATTTAATATAGCCCATCAGGGGAAGAGAGTGCCACAAACCAGTAATTTGACTCAAACTGATAACTCTATCTCTACTCATCACTGACTGCCATCTACCACACCGTGCCATTTCCAGTGCATCCTCCTTGCTGCCCACCAGGTGGTGCAGCATTTGGGTTAATTGCACAGGGAGGAGTGTAAAAGACTCAGCTTGTGGTGAAAGCCACGAGTGACCTTGGTGTTTTTAAAATGTCTCTTGGTTCTCTACAGATGCTGATCCATCAGGTGGTCTCACTTCAAGAAAGGGCTGGTTCCTCACTTCATAACTCATGCATTCTTCTCAATATGAGAGACTGAGAAGCAGAAAGAACAGCAGGGCCAGTGCCCCCCAGCACCTTCGTTTGTATTAGTATAAGCAGCACTAAGGAGATACAATGGGTTCAGGCATTAGTTTTTCACTCACAAAGACCACAGCTCAAATCTACCTTGAGCCAGAAGAGACACAAGTTTTGCAATCTCAACCCAACAACAGGTATTTGTTCACCTCACAGAATTGTCACACTATTATACAGCATGACCAGCAGGGCTGATGAATGGCAGTCTCTGTTCAAGTGCGGGTCAGGCCTGGGAGAGCAGGGGATGCTGCAAGTCAGGAGTAAGGTGCACTGGCCAAGCAGGGCAGGGACCTACATGTAAATACTGCAAATGAGGACTGAGCTCTAGCCCTTCCATTAGATGATATATTTTTTAAACAATTAAAAAAGAGAATAAAGGACAGCAGCAAAGATGGATACAAAAGATTAGTTTGGCCATAGTTCTGTGCTGGGAATAGTCACCCAGAGTTAAGAACCAATGAAGAGCAGAGTGATCAAGACCAGAGACAGAGGCATAGCTCTATGGGCTCAGGAGAGGGTGTGTGTGTGTGGGGGGGGGGGGGGGGGGAATCTAGCTCCCAATCAGTGTAACAATGGTTATCACATTTCAGTGTGGTTTTTCCATGATCACACAGACAATGTTTGATAGCACACAGTCTGCCCAACCTGAAAGACTGGATTCCCCCACCGTGCATTACTGATCTGTGTGCACATATGTGTCTCTCTCACAAAGCATCACTAATCTGCACTCAGTAAACTCAAAGTGTCCAAGGACTGTTCAGCAGCTACCTCTGGAGTAGTTTTAACCCCAGAAACAGAAACACAGCCCATTACAGCAGCACTTTCACTTCTTGCCTCCACTGTGCCACTTCCAAGAGCGTTCAGCAAGTGTAAAGCAATCATAGATTTACTTATTAGCAATCATGGTCTTGCATATTGGCACTAGCTTTCAGGAAGCCTGGGAGATAGAAAGCATTAGAGACATTAAAGAGCCATGGGATAGCTCAGTTAAAGAGCACTTCTATCAGGACAATATAATTGTGTAGATACTTTTCTTGCAGCAGTATTAGCCCTAACAGCTGCTGAGACACGTAAAATACTGTACTAAGGAAAAGAATCTTCTGCTCACACCTAAGACAAGAGAGACACTGGGAGATGTTGCAAGTGGCTGGAGAGATTGACTGAGGAGCGTAAATTACAGGGACTAAGCACATCTAGCTCTGCTCAATCACAGCTAAAATGGAGACAGAGTAATAACTAATCCACAAGTACTAGAAGGGTGCAAAGAAGGAGGGGAGAGGAAGTGGCAGCCCCAGGGATTAGAACAAGGAGGAAATGGATGAAACTGAGCAATAGGAAATTTTTAGGTTACAAATCAGGGAACATTTCTCAACATTTCTCTGTTAAAGTGTGGAATGGGAATAGGGGGTAGTGGAATCCCTTTTACATGGATCATTTACAACTGGACTGGTAGAATCCCTAGAGAGTATCAGAGAAGAGGAGATAGCTCTTATATGTTGCTGTGGTAGCATAAAGCATGGCAAAATAAGCAGGAAAGTGTTTCTGCAGATTAACCCCTTAGCCAAAGAGGTAGCAATTCCATACCTTCCCCACTGTTTGGAGCAGTGAGATGCCAGATACAAAGCAATTCAGTGGAAAAGTTAACAGTCGATCCAAGTGTCAGAGTTTAAGGCTGCTCAGTTCAAAGACAAGAAAATTCTCTCCCTGTTACACAACCCTGAGTATAACAATAATGGGGAGGGGCTGAGCAAGGAGTCTTATATTTGTCAGTCTCTTAAAGGAAGGTCTCTGTATAAGAAGGCCACTATTCCATTACATGGACTAAGTGGAAATAATGCAGGTACAGAAGTAGCTCACATTCCAGGCTGCAGATGATCTGCTCAGGAGTTGCTTTATTTTCTCTCTTGCTCTTTCTCAGCACTATGCTCCTTCAGCAACATCTGCCCTTGTCATCAATATAAAGGGAAGGGTAAACACCTTTAAATCCCTCTTGGCCAGAGGAAAAACCCTTTCACCTGTAAAGGGTTAAGAAGCTAAGATAACCTTGCTGGCACCTGACCAAAATGACCAATGAGGAGACAAGATACTTTCAAAGCTGGAGTGGGCGGGGGAGGGAAGGAAACAAAGTGTTCTCTCTGTCTGTGTGATGCTTTTGCTGGGACAAGAGCCGGAATGCAGGTCAGAACTCCTGTAAAAAGCGAGTAAGCAATCTAGTTAGATATGCATTAGATTCTGTTTTGTTTAAATGGCTGATAAAATAAGTTGTGCTGAATGGAAGGTATAATTCCTGTTTTTGTATCTTTTTGTAACTTAAGGTTTTGCCTAGAGGGATTCTCTATGTTTTGAATATGATTACCCTGTAAGGAATTTACCATCCTGATTTTACAGAGGTGATTCTTTTACTTTTTCTTTAATTAAAATTCTTCTTTTAAGAAACTGATTGATTTTCATTGTTCTTAAGATCCAAGGGTTTGGGTCTGTGTTCACCTATGCAAATTGGTGAGGATTTTTATCAAGCCTTCCCCAGGAAAGGGGGTGCAGTACTTGGGGGGATTTTTTGGGGGGGGAGACGTTTCCAAGTGGGCACTTCCCCTGTTCTTTGTGTAACACTTTGGTGGTGGGCAGTGTTTAACCTAAGCTGGTAAGAATAAGCTTAGGGGGTCTTTCATGCAGGTCCCCACATCTGTACTCTAGAGTTCAGAGTGGGGATGGAACCTTGACAGCCCTCTTCTGCACGATTTTCTGCCATTGACACTCTAATGTTTCTTAGTCTGCAGCACAATGACTAGGATGTTGCATCCACAGATCTGAAGAGGCAGCCAGAGAGTTACAGATGGCACAGGCCTTTCAACTGTGAGATCCAGCTTTCAGTCGCTGCTCAGGTCATAAGTTACATAAACTATATAGTCTCACATTATCTAGTGCATATCTGCACGCATCACAAAACTGCCACACAATTTAAACATAATCTAGATGAACAAGGGATGCTCCAACATTAGGACTGAAAGCGACTGGCAGAGCAATGTGGGAAGCTCACAACTGGAATAGCAGGGAGGCTGAATGTCAGGACTGACATGCATTGGTGGAACTACGTGTGTGATGCCCGTACAGCACCTGCCAGCACCATGCCCTTCTTGCAGCTATTTGGTGCCCCAACTGCTCTGAGATCTCCCTTACTTGGAGCCATTGATGACTCCGGCCAGAAATTCCTCCCACTGGGAGATGCAAAGATAATCAAAGCAATACCAAGATGAAGAAAGAGAAGGACTTACACTTCTAGAGAGCACTTCCCACATCCCAAGGAATGCCACACAGCTTTACAAACTATAGACAATTACTTCGCACAGCATTAAAATGCAGCCTCCTCTGGGGTTCAATGTAGCAGCTATTTAAAAGGTTACCATCAACCTGAAGATATTTTTTTAAATTGAGTTAATAGCAGTTGGATGTACTACACCTGCCAGAGTCCCTCAACAATATTTGTAATTTTACAGTCCATGTTCCTGTTTTCTTACTGTCAATGTTTTTATTTTCCCTGTTGTCAAAGATGCATACCAATAACAGGGGGAATTGACTGACTATACAGATGAAAAAGTAGAGCCAATCAGAAAATTTCTGCCCCCCCAAAATAACCGATAAATAGGAAATTAAATTTCATTAAATGGGTTATAAATCTTTTCCTCCCAGTTTCCAAGCAGCTCTAGGAAACAACAAAACATGCTATGCACAAGCTATTGCCAAATCCAGGATTTGATTATCCAAGATGGAAGTTAAGACACCAGGTTTTGACATAACAACTTTACCACACAAGACCAAAAAACGGCACAATACTAAAAGCAACAATGGTGCATTTTATTCATGCTACACCACTTCTCCTTGGAAACAGATGATGGGAGCAGCAATCATTTGGTCTTCCACTGCTTATGGGGTCCCATCACATAATGTAAATGTGCCAAAGCTTCATTCTGAAGACAGTGACTCTATGGGGGGGATGGCGGGGGGGGGGGGGGAGAAGAGGCAACTCTCTATCTTTCCAAAACGATAAACCATATCCAAGAGTGAGACACGCCCACGAGTGAGATAGTGCTGCTGAACAGTGCCAGATGCCAGCCACGGAAATGGGAATGTGTTTATGCACCAAGCAGGTGTTGCTTGTCTTCATAACAACATTACACAGTGCAAACTTCCCCCCACACTGCCCTTGCCAGTGTGCCTCAGCACTGCCCTCGGCAGGGATCTCCATCTCTTCAATCCTCAGCCTCTTTGAGGTGATGAAGACACCTGTCCACCTGGAACTGGGCAAAGCACAAGCATTCATTTCAAAGGCCTGATCCTACAAGAGCTCTGCATGCACCCTGGTTGGGTTCCATGGTAGTTCCAGGCACTGTCAGCTTGAAGGATCAGGCCATAAACTTGGTTGTTTACCATGAAGTGCTTTTATTCTGAAAAGTGGGGATTTCATTCATTACTTTTGGTCTAGTTTTGCCTTTTTAAAAAAATAAGTTATTTTTCAGGGGCTCGTTAAAATGGCCCACAGTAGGTCAATATCATGATATTCTCACTTTTTATTAAGGACTCAGAGGTTTCTAATGAGTTTCCCTTAGCAGTCTGTGTTTTGTTTAAACACAGAATGGACGTATAACATACAATATAGCGGAGCAGTGAGAGTAGCATTAACCACTAGTGGCCATAGCCCAAAGACAGGCCAACGGAGGTACCAGGGGTTCTCCTTCAGTTCATGTAGCAGAGAGTCCAGTCTAATGTAGTTTTAGGCTGTAGTCCAAGGTTCCAATCCCAGCTCTGGAGAAAGTTCAGTGGTTAAATTAAATTGAAACAGGAGGGGGAACTCTCATTGCACCAACAATGGGGGTGGAGGGAAAGCTTTATGGCAGCACTACTCACTCAAGCCAAGAAGAGAAGGGGAACGGTCCTCTCCCCCATTCCCCTCAGGTTAACCCCTGGAGTCATGTGTATGATTTATATAGTAACTGTTACAGTTCTCTGCAGAACATATATTGTTAAAGGAGGAGATAAATGTGCAGCAAAGCTGAAGAATTTTACACAGTTCTACCCTCCTACTCCACCACTACTGACCTTTTATTAATTGTTAGAAAGAAATCAAAGCACTGTGTTAAATAAACGTAAGCAGTGTCAGGATGAGCTCCACCCTGACATCTGGTGGCGAGGTGTGGCAAGTTGTAGAAAAGTACTTCAGGGGCCTCACCAAGGGGCCCATACCACCAAGTATTAATACTTGTCCCCAGCCTCTCTCAATTCACAGAGTTTTGGAACCCATGACCCTTGCCTAGCAAGTGCTACTTAGTTGATGGTGAGTCCCTCCATCATAACAAAAGGCCAAGTACAGTTCCAAGCACAGTTCCCATAATCAGGGTAACAACAATTTATTCCTCCTGCCCCAATAACAGAGACACTGGGGATCCCACAGCAGCCAAAGTGACCATTTGGGCAGCTATGGCCTCATTCTAGGCGGGGTGGGTGTGCCTATGCAAATGAGATCAGCACCTGAAGTTCTCTTCCACAACTTGCCACACCTCACCACCAGATGTCAGGGTGGAGCTCATCCTGACACTGCTTACATAAACAATGTGCTCCTTTCTCATGAGGTTAGGTTTATAAAGCAAAAAGCTAGATCTCGCCTATGCAGCAGCATCCAGTATTGGGACAACAGGGGTCATTGATTTAATGCTGTTTGCTGATTAATTACACACAGCCCTGTGTGGTTCCTAGGCAGCAAATGAGGTAAGATCTGCTCATGTGAGAGGAAGAACAGCTTCCCAGGGGTCTAAAGAGGGGGAAAAAATGATGAGGAGGCATAACAAGAGTAAGCAAAACTACCATCTAGTGATCAAATTTTAACCTAACATTTTAAGAGGCTAAGTCAAGCACACCACAACAGGGCTAGTGGTTGTCTTGACCTGAGTTTCTTGAGTCTGTTTGAAAATGCCCTTCTCCAGCCACATGTGATTATATTCTGCTTTCCAAGGCCCTAGCAGCTAGCAAAGGAAGAATGCATGTTTTAAGCAGCAAAAGATAATTTCATCAGATTATTATTATTTTCTCAAACTGCCCATTTTGATTCCCAGTTGTATGGCACAGATAAGAGCCTGCAGCAGGAACAATATAATAAAACAGAAGTGCAGTCTCAGATTTGTTTGGGGATGATACGGTCTTCTTAGCCTCTGATGTAAACTAATAGCACGTGGGGGAAGGGGTGAATGTCATTGCGCTAAACAAGCTAAATTACTCTGGCAAGTGATTCACTGAGTGTTCCCTCTGGAAGTTTCAGTAATACAGCAACCAGACCAGTTTTTATTTCCCTGTCACCTGTGTCTTTATTGCCCAATGCTGTGTGCCACAAATCATTTCTCTCAGCGAGCCAAACATGGCTTCATCTGTGGTCCTGCTATGCACCAGGACTAAAAGACTAAAGGGAGCTGGTCAAAATGGCTCACCATGCCCTGCTCCTCTTTGCTGAAATGACATTTGATAAGACTCCTTTGATATATTCCCACCTAAACATCAACATTGCTGGTTTACGGATTAAAGGAGGACAAGTCAAGACTCCTGAGTTCTACTCCTGGCTCTACCATGGACTTGCTGGGTGACTTTTGACAAGTCATTTAAGCTTTCTTTGCCTGAGTTTCTCCAGTTGTAGCACTGGGATTAGAATGTTTCACTCTTCTTTCTAAAGCACTTTGAGATTCTCTTCAAAAGAGGTGTTTTAGAATCAAAAATACCTGATGTTCCTATTCCACAGATACAATAAACTATGTTAAAAGATTGCAAATTGAAGGTATCAAAAATCAGGAAGCCATGACTGGGCATAGATCTATTTGGAGCCCTCATCTCACAGCTCAGTAGTGATTAACTCTACATTATCACCAAGTACTACTTTTAACATGAATGGAAGTGCTAGTGAAAGGTGTCACACTGACAGATTGTCCTAGAGACACATCTTCCACACACAGCAAGAAAAGTTTCCCCATACAAATCCCTTGCCAACCGCCTTCAACTTACCCTGAAAGGCCTGATACATGCATCATCCAAGACATAGAACATGTCTCAGCTCAATCAATGCCTGAATCATGCAATTCCCACTTACAGATCACTAAGCGAGAGACCAAGGTATCAAAAAAGTTAAACTCCTCACCTGCAGCAGCAGGTAAGCAGCCTCCCTTGTGGAAAGAGGATTGGTTTCTCTTTCCAATGCAGAGTGAGTCATATGCTCCTCCAGTGGGCTGTCATGTTCCTGAGGGCTTTGGCATTGTATTTGTCTAGTACCCCATACTGCAGACTCTATGCTAAGTGTTCTCAGAAGAACTACAAGGGTACAAAGAAAGCTTAGGAGGTGGAAAGACAGTATCCTTCAAGTGTGTTCAGGAAATGATACACTTCAATATACAATGACAGGTTTCAGAGTAACAGCCGTGTTAGTCTGTATTCGCAAAAAGAAAAGGAGTACTTGTGGCACCTTAGAGACTAACCGATTTATTTGAGCATAAGCTTTCGTGAGCTACAGCTCACTTCATCGGATGCATACTGCTCAAATAAATTGGTTAGTCTCTAAGGTGCCACAAGTACTCCTTTTCTTTTTTCAATATACAATGCATTTCAAGCCCATCTGAAGTGTAATAACAGTGTAAAGTTTATCCCCAAGGGAGGTCTGCAGGGATTTAGCAAGTCAAGTTGGACGGCAATTGCTGGAATAAAGAGCAAGACGTCTTTCTGGTACTGCAGCTGAGCTCAAAGACATGTGTGGAGATGGAGAAGCAGCTGTAGTGCTGCTGAATGTCCATTAGATGGTGATGAAATCTACATTTGACTCCCCTTCCCGTTCACCGAACATGGAATTAGCACATTAACAGCACTGCTCCCTAAATGCAGGGAAGGGAAATCAGAGTCAGGAGACTTACTTTTTCACTTTGGTACAATTGTTTCCCACCCCACCTCCTCCCCCAGATCTCACTCTGAATCAACAGTTGGTCTATGCAGGGGGTCCTGATTATGATCTCACTTACATCAGTTTTGTACTGGTGTAAGTAAAAAAATTCAGGAGCTACTCCTGATTTACATCAGCATGGAATCAGACACAGACCAAGAGAGTCCATCAGAGGGGGCAGAGGAATCTAGTCTCATGTAATCGTCCCACATTCTGTTGTTTTAAAGTCAATTTTTTGCTGCTGAACGATGCCAGTCTCTCTCACCTCAGACGGAGGAGGGTGGGCCCTTTCCAGGGCATACCTACAGCAAGTGAGAACGTGACACTGGCTGTGCATCGTTCCTTCCATCTGAAGCCCTCAATACACTTTAGAAGCATGAATTAGCAGACCCACCACAAACCCCCTTTGAAACAGGGAAGAATTAACAACCCCATTTTACAGAGAGAGGAGAATGAGGCACAGAAATGGGAAGCGATTCATCTCAGGCCACACAGTGAAGTCAGCAGAGTGGGGAATAAAACGCAAGTGCCCCGACTCCTAGTCCTTCATCTGAACCAGGAGATTATCCTACTTGTTTTGAGTGAGCTAAGGGTACAGTACCATCTCTTACACTAGCCTTGGAAAGTTGCAGTGATGTGATGAAATGAAAGATTTAAGAGGCTGGAGGTTCCTCAGGAAGCTGAAAAATCATCACCAAAGCCTAAGATGATGATTAAACCAGTAAGAAAAAGGGAAAGGTCTTGAGGCTAATGAAAATGCAGCCAGTGAGATTCCATCATGATAACACCTGCCTTCCTTTCAAATCCTACATATGAGGAGACAGAATCTGAAGGGTATGAACTGAGGGGCAAGAGATTTTTGTAAGATTTCAATTAGCCTTTCATTTAGTCCAGAGTTTAGCTACCACTGAGTTAAGCATCCTTCACAGCTACAGACTCTCTATTTATATCCACTAACTGTGCATATTCCCTGGTTCCCTGATTCCAGACCAGCTGCTGGGCACAGCTGTGTTCCAACAAAGGCATTGAAAACAGCAGGGACTGCTGAGGGAATAGGGACTGAGGGAATGCTTCCCTAACTTCACCCAGGCCTGGAAGAAGAAATCACAATGCTGTTCTTGCTAATTTCTGCCCCAGCTGAAAACCAGGGAACAATGGAAATCTCGCATGAAGAGCCCAATATGATTAGATCTCCATCCTGATTTCATTCCAAATTTAATGGGTTTTCATATGGAGCATTGACACATACGTGTACATGCACACACTGGGCTTGATCCTGATCAGCACAGATGGTGTATGTGTAAGCATAAAGAAAGAAATTATGAGCATGGCTCTCAGATACAGGAGTGATGGATGACCTGCAAGAAACTAGAGAGGTGGAAAGATCTAGGCATGAGAGTGCAGGGGATAATGATCCTGCAATGATGCAGTCAGTAAATTACTTCCACCTGGTTGCAGGAAGGAGGTAAGAGAGGAATGCAAAGCTAAGTGCCTCATCAGCATGACAACCAAGCTTAAACCTAAGTCTCCCCTTTGTACCAACAATACTTGAGAGATGGGAACAGGCCACACTCCCACTCAAACCCTAAGTGATTTTGGGGTAGAAAGAGTGAAACAGAACCCTCTGTCCCTTCAGCCCTAAATAGCTAGAGGATTAGGAAGAAAATGAAAATTTCACCCCTGACTTCTTGTTCCTAGCCCGCTTTCCACTGGAGGAAGAGAAATGCCACAACGGAGCAAGAGCTCACTACTGCCCAAGTGAGCACAGAGAGTTGGTTGCAGGTTATCTAGTCAGTTGTGGGCCATCAGCGGGCACAGGGGCAGTGCTGGGGGAATACTGCATGGGTTTGTGGAAAGAGTACTCGATGCTGCTTCTGTTGCTAGAGAGAACAGGCCTGAACTCAGGACTAGGCACCTTTGCAGGCTGGAAGAGCAGTCCAGCCACAGCAGAGAAAGTCCTGACCAGTACCGTGACCATGGGAGCTGACACCTGGCAATGTAGCAGAAATCAGGACTCACCATTACAAGCTTACACTGCAACCAAGCATCAGCAAGCACCACAAGGGGAAGGAGACACCCTATTCAAAGGACTGAGGGACTGGACAGTTTGGATGATTTGTCAACTAAAAAAAGGATTATTGTATTATTTCAGCACTGGGGACTCAGTGCACTGTATTATTGCTGGCTCTGTGTGACCTCTTAATAGTTCCTGTTATTGATGGTGGTTTTGCCTTTGCCCAGATAAAGTTATTGATGTTATATCTGGTATATTCATTTCTGAGTTCTTTCCTGCCTCCCTAAAGCCTGTGGAAGGTGAACAAGAGGTTTGGGCCTAGAGAGAGTCTCCACCCTACATATCTATGTACTTGTCTAGCCCCCATCATAGTAGTATCTGAGCACCTCAAAGATAAATATGTTAAAGGTTATTACACCCTGGAGAGGTAGGGAAGCATTATCCCATTTTACAGATGTGGAACTGAGGCATACAAAGACTATGTCACTTTCCCACGGTCACTCAGGAAGTCTATGGCACAGCAAGGAATTGAACCTAAGTGCTAGGTTACCACACCGGACCTCCTTTCTCTCCAAGACATCAGTGTTAGAATTTGGGGACAGCTTAGCAGACAGGGATGGTCCCCACAAAAGGATACAGCTCTCATTTAACCTTACTTCTGAAGCTTCTACTCACAGGCACTAGAGAGAAACATTATGACACTGCCTGCTGCACTCTCTAGGACTCACAACATCAAGGTGTCAAAGAGACTGGCAGGCCAGATTTTTTCTGCCTAATGCAAATCTCAGGGCCAAATCCTGAGCAACTAGATGCTAATGTGATGGGTGCATTACAGATATCAAAATTAGATTAGCTGGAACCTGATCATCTCGTACCTGTCGAACTCCCACTGACTGCAAAGGGGCTAAGGGAAAAAAGGATTTGACCCTCAGATTTTGAGAGTGTTATGTGGCGGCAAGCAGAAAAGATAAGGATTGAAAATTTACCGGCCTCAGGTTTAGAACTGATCATAATTGAGTCCTGGGCCAGTGCCAGGAAAACATGGCTAGTCAGGAGAAGGGAAGATTTGGAGCCGATATTGCACAAGCTGTTGGGGTTCAAAATGGATGTTGCTCTGCTTTCCAAAAGTGTAAAGTGTTAAGCTCAAACTATAGCAGCCCCTAAAGTCATGTCATATTCATGGTGGGGGCTGGGAGAAGAGGATAAAGCAATCTAGAACAATGTGACCCTTAAGGTCTGATGTCTTGGGACTTGCCCTACACTGGTCTTGGATCTCTGATCAGAAAGGACAAATTTCAGTCACAGATAAGCAACGCAATCAAAGATGCCCCAAAATAAAATGTCACAACATTTAGGGAGGTGACTCAACTAGAACATTTCTATTCATATGGAGAACCATTCCAATAATGATGCAATCCTACATCATCATTTGTACTGTCGGAGCATCAAGGATCAAAGCCCTGTTGTGCTAATTTACCTAAGTGAATAGCAGTCAGAGCACAATCAACTGCCTGGTCGTTGTCAAGTGTTCTGTAAGCATCACAGCAAAGTGAATTCTAAGGGGGGAGGGGAGGGTTGAAGGATGACAACGTGGTGGCATGCATGCATTGAAGTCAGCTCCGTAGACAAAAGACCTGGGCTCTGCTCCCAGCTCTGCCATTGACCTACTGAGTGACCCTGGTCAAATTCTTCACCTTTTTCTGCTTCTATTTCCCTGCTCACTTTTTGTCTTGTCCAGTTGGACTGTAAGCTCTTTGGGGCATGGGCTGTCTCTTCCTGTGTGTTTTAGGATGCCTCCCACAATGCGGCAGAGTTCATTTGGGGTCTCTAGATGATACTGTAATATACACTAATATTATGCCTGCCTCACAATTCACAAGAAGAAGTGGTCTTGCTCCTCACGTCTCAAAGATCTAGCACAAGAGTTGTGGCGAGGTCTCATGTTATTAAGCTTCCTTTATCTTTACAGATCAGACTACTCTGCATTTCCTAATTCGTTATGAAGTATTATCATAAACAACTAACACAGTTGACAGGATAACTGAATAAAGTACATTCTGGGACTTGGCATCTTGCTTATTTTTAAGTGAATATTCATTTTGTCACTAATTCAAACCCCCACATCCCAGTCAATAAGTTGGAATTACAAAGAAAATGGATATTTTGAATCCAGAAGACATTTTCGAGGTTATCACAGTTCAAAGTTACATATGTTACTGATCCACAGATGTTAGAGATGGAAAAGGCCTAAACAGATCATTCAGTGACAATGCAGCTCTTTTTTTAAGCCTACAGGACATTTTCTGCTGCTTTATCCAGTCTAGTTTCCAGTGTTCCAACTGATGGGTTTCCATCAGTTCCCTTGGGTGTCTATTCTATAGCCAAATACATCTGTTAGTGTGTTTTTCCGGATATTCACCTTAAAAACTTTCATTTCCTAATTTAACCCCAATACTCCTAGTTAGAATCCTTTGAACTATCCTAAATAATTCATCTGCTCCTTTGGTGTGGATACCCCTCCAAAAGATGCTGATTTATCATGCTCCTATTATGGTCATCATTGAACAAGCAATACATATTAATCTCTTAATTTTTCTTCATTAATTACTCCCTCCAGCCAGCCGATCATCTTTATTGCTCTTTTCCAAATTCCCTCCAGGTCTGGTCTGAGGATAAATTATATGACAGGGCCTCTTTATGCTTTTTTTAAAAAAAAGATAACAATGGGAGCTCATTAGCAGGAATGCCCTATTTTACCATAGTTACAAACATCACTTCTCACCATAGCCTTCCTATTAGGAAGTGTCCGATGTCACTTTGCCATTGCATGTTTTAACAGATGGGGGACGATACTCATGCTTGTTCTCTTGACAAAGATCAACTGGTAGAACTGTTTAGGGCTACATTTTTTTGCGTTATGCAGTTCTGTCATTGCTACCGAGCTGATAAATAAATTAAAATCAAGACTCCTCACAAAAGAAACCCTGACATGTCAAAAAACAAAACAAACAAACCCCCACAAGTTCAGCACTTTATAAAGGCAATGAGTGATCTTATCTGTTTAATGCTATAGTGACCAGGACAGATTTTTTCCCCTTGAGTGACTCAAGTACTATAACCTCTAGTAAGACAAATGCTATGTGTACATCCGTAAAGATGGCATAGTACTGAGATTACCACAAAAGGGGGGCATTAGAAACACATTCACTGGCAAATAGCACAAGAGAAAGCAGACGCTACATTTTTAAAGGAAATCACTATGATCTTTTAGGATATTTTACGTACATCAGCTGATCCAAGCAACACAGTTCTTTGGGAGATATAAACTCAAATTACCCACAGATACAACCCAAAGCTGCCCCCATTACTGTACTGGAGAGAAACTTCTATATGTCACCCAGCACCGACAGGAAGATGGGCTAGATAAAACGTATGATTATTAGCAGTAAGTTAGGAACAGATTCTGTCACCCTTTCCCAAGCCAAGCTATCCCACTGACAAAGATATTACTCAGCATAAGTAAGGGTAGCAGAATCTGGCCCACTGGGACTATTTCTCCAATGTCCCTCGTCTCAAAGGATCTCAAAGCAACTACATTGCATTCACTTCACCTACCTGTGGTATGGAGTGTGGTAATGTTAGTCTGATAGTCTTTATTATTTCAGGACCCTACTTCCAGCGGGGAGCTAACAGAAGTCTCCCAAGATTCCCTCAGTATAGCCCATCAATCAGAGCTCATCCAAAACAATCACAGAGACCACAACTTAAACAACCAATTCTTTATTAACTAGGGAATTAGGAATAGGATAGGCAAGAAGGGAATGGGGAGGGAGGATCAATAATATTGAACAGATTTTATAACCTTGCACTCTTTCACACAGGGATTACGAAAGGGTAAATGATGGCTGCTCTATACCATGTCCAGATGCTGTTGCTGAAAGACCAGGATTCAATGGCTGACTCACTGGACCACAATCACTGCTGGAACTAGAGTGACCAGATAGCAAGTATGAAAAATTGGGACAGAGTATGGGGGGTAATAGGTGCCTATATAAGAAAAAGCCCTGAATACCGGGATTGTCCCTATAAAATCGGGACATCTGCTCACCCTAACTGGAACAGCTACCGCACTGGAGAATGACTGAGGAATCAGGTAAAAGGCCTAACTAACTTTCCACCCTAACCTCTTTTGCGATGTCCTGTCTGCGAGTAAGAGCCCTAGCTACTAGAGGTAGAAACCCAGTGGATGGAGGTATGCTTCCCTTAAAACAATAAACCCCAACAATAAACCAAATCTTTTCCCACACAATTAGAGTTGAGCTGTGATGTAGGCAGTAAACTATGTCAGATCTCTTTCCAAGCCACATCTCTGGAAAGAACCTCCTCCCTTTTCTCCAAGGTAAGGGCAGAGGAAGAACCCCTTCCTACTCTTTTCCAGACTATATAATCCCTCCCATTGCCTAGCAACAAGCCACTACATTTCCCACCTTTTGTCTCCTAAGGGAACAAGAAGGCTGTCTAACATGGCGGACTGCTTGTCCTTTCCAAGCCAAAATGGCAGACAAACAAAACCACATTAAACACCATTACCAAGTATCATGTCATAATTTGATTGGGGTGGAACTCACACTAACTGCTTAACAGCACACTGCAACACTAGGCAGCAGTTAGCACAGGAGGTCTAGAAAAATACTGCAGCCAGTTGAAACTCAAGGCATAATATAGTTACCCACATTAGAATTGGGCCAGATGGCAAACGACCTGTTAAGTCTTTTGCATCTGCGAGCTACACTACACCAAATCGATGGCCTTTATAGTCATCACTAGGGCTGGTCTTCACTGGTAAGCCGACCTAAGTTACTTACCCCGGAGTCTTCACGGTGCTGAGTCAACGGGAGACACTCTCCAGTTGACTTACCTTAATCTTCTTGGGGAGCTGGAGTACTGGGGTCAACCGGAGAGCGCTCTGTGGTCGATTTAGCGGGTTTTCACTAGACCCACTAAATCAACCCCTACTGCATCAATTGTAGCAGCATCGATCTCCCCATAGAGAAGACCAGTTTATGTCTACACTGCAAGTGAGAGGTCTGACTGCAGCACATGCAGGCATACATGAACTAGCTTTGATAAGACAAGCTTGCTAAAAGTAGCAGTGTAGCCATGGTAGCAGGGGCAGCAGCCCAGGCTAGCCACCTGAGAACAATCCTGCCTGGGATGCTAGGTATGTATTTGGGTAACTAGCCCATGTCACTCTGGCTACACAGCTATTTTTAGTGAGCAAACTCAATCAATGCTAGCTCAGGTATGTCTACACATGCTGCTATGATTGCAGTATAGCTATATCCTAAGTTACACACTGTAGTAACTTAGCTCTATTCTTGCTGCTGCCAAAGTTTTAGATCTTCTCCTGCTCCAAAAACCATAGTCCTCTACTACATGAACTAAAGAACAATCTCTGTCAGCTGTGTGCAGTATAAGACCTCTGACAGCCAGTTGAGTAGTTCAGATTCCATCCAATAGAGGCCAGTGGTAACACACATTCGTTATGATATAATCTTATTTTTTTATTGTAAACGTTACACTGTGGTGCCTCTCAGTCTACAGGGCAAATAAATAGAGTGGGAGGACACATCCAAGCAGAGGGTAAATAAATAACCTGCCAAGCCCTGCTAGATGACTTAATCATGTCCAGAATTGGAATGGTTTATTGAATTGAGTGAGAGTCTGTCTCACAATATCACGCCCATATGGGTAACAGTTGCCAATTTGCTGCCAAAGTTTAGCCTTCCCAATGCCCAACATACAATCTCATTGCAGGGAGCAATTTACCAGGTGTAACGGGGATTCTGCCAACTGTCAGATCAGCACCCCCCACCCCATTCCCATCATCAGTTATGCAATGACAAGGGCAGGCAAAGGCCCAGAGTGACTCTGCCATTTGCAAGTTGGTCCAGTAAAACATATTACCTCACCCACCTTGTCTATCTAGTTTGCAAGTGGAGTCAATCAGCATTGACTAGCAAATATCTCACGCCTCTGCTTTCTCTGCCAACCTCCTCCAACAGTCACAGAAAGATCTCCCAAAATCAAATACCAGAACCAAAGATGGTGGCTTCCCACCCTCCCCCCATCACCAGGGGAAACAGCCATAATGAGGCACCCCTGATCCAACCAGCAGAAAAGATTGGGACTCATCTGACTCTGCCTTTCCTTTCCTTCCCCATCTCCCCTATTCTCAGGCTTTACCTTGTCTGGTATTCCCAGTACAAGGGAGCAATGTTAGATAGTGGCCTGAGCATAGGCTAGGAGCCAGGAACTCCTGAGATAGTGGTAATAGTCCTTACATAGTTTCAGAGCATTGAACAATCATTAACTGAGAAATTCTCAGAAGCTCTTTGAGGTAGATAAAGGTTTTACACATTTTACACATAGGGAAACTGACGCACAGAGGGGAAATGAGTTGAAGGACACGGCAACTCAGTGGCACAGCTGGGATTAGAAGACAGGAAATCCTGGCTCCAGCCTTGAGTTCAGTGTCTTAGACTAAATATATCAATAAGAGAGCACGGAGTTCTAATCCTAGCTCTGCCACTGACTCCCTCTAGACTTGGGCAAATTGAGGATTATTCAGTTCATGCTGGGAAAGCTAGATGAAAAGGAAAAGTGCTAAGCATTATTGTGAGTTACGGGGTCTCAGCAAGGTCCTTTGCAGGAGCCAGTCATGCATTAGCAACATGATTAATATCTGTCATGTTTGATCGCTCATCAACATGTGCAGTGGAGTGTTTTGTTTCGGATTTTTTGTATGACACATAAATATAGCAACATGTGTATATGTCTATATGTTATTGTTAGAGAAGGCAAGGTCACAAAAACTGTACCTTGCAATTAAAGTGAAAAGTGGTGAGATTTGTGATGGTGTTTTAGTTCCTGTGGGAGTTAATTCCACAGTCTTAAGTCAGACCCAGAGAAAGCACTGTCTTCTGAAATTTTATTGCTGTATCTCAGGTTCTGTCCAACAGGGGGGAAAGATTTCCCACGCTAGTGTGGTCACTCAGGCAGAGAATCATACAAAGGTTGGGGACACTTTCTGTGACCTCTTATTTCACATATACACAGTACAGTGTGACAATTCATCACACAGTTGATATCTCAGGACAGACACAGGATGTAAGAAACTGAGGATTAAAAGTTAAAGAAGAAGAAGACTTTTCCAGTCCCTAGCACTTTCCATCCACGGATCTCAAAGCATTTCACTAATATTAATTTGATCTCACAATCCTTCTGTGGTGTAGGGAAACTTCATTATCCCCATTTTACAGATAGGGAATTTGAGGCACAGAGAACTAAAGTCACTACCCAAATGTCCTGAATCCCACCTCCTGGTTTAAGAGATTTAAACAGAGAACTTCAAGCCTCACTAACAAGAGGCTCTTCCAAATTCTGGCAACCAAAGTCCAACAATTGCCCTTCTCTGGTGCTCCCAAGGCACCCTGGTGCACTATTTGTCCCTGCAGGATAAATGCTCTTTTGAGAGGTCCAGTTGCACAACACTCAATCCAATTCCCTCACAGTCCTGCTTTTGTTGCCAGCTCTAACAGTGGGAATGGGACAGGTCGAGGATAGAGCAGAATTAGGAGGGTTTCATGCCAAAGGGAATGTAGAATCATATAGACATACCTATTATGTCAGAACTAACCTGCCCCCACTCCCCGAGAATGGTTCCCTGTAGTGTATTCTCAAGGGCTCTGTCAATAGAGTTTCTAATGACAACAGCTAGGGTGCTTTCATCACTTCCCTAGGAAGATTATTCTACAGGCTATTTTATTTCACTGTCAGAAAAGGTTGCCTGAGATGTAGCCTAGATGTTCATTTGCTCATTAGTTGCAGATGTTCTCCTTAACACAAAGGACAAGGAATTATTAAAGGTGGGCTTAACACCATCCAGATATTAGTAAAGAGTGATGTCCTCCCTTGCTGGCTAGGCAGCTGGGGAATGGGTGCCAGAGTCAGTGCCATGCAGTAGGAAGAAAGAGGAGCTGCCTCTGGATAGTTGTAGCCCAGAACAACAGTCTGTCACGGGTGTGTGGCTTCTTCTTTTTCACCTTGTCCCATCAATACGAGTCAGCCATTCTCATTCCTCATCTCCACTGACAAATTCCTCATCTCTTGACAAATGCCTCTTCCAAGTTAACACCAACCTTCTTCATATCCTCTTTCAGCATCTCGAATGAGCTTTTTCTAGGTCTTCCTAGTGGTCTTTGGCCCATGACTATGAGTTCTTGCACCCTCTGGTCAACATATCCCACATCTTGTCGTCATTTCACATGACACAACCATCACAGTTAATACTCCCTCAGCTTTTCCCTGTGGGGAGCTACCTGCATCATGGCTCATGCTGTTTCACTGTGTAGCTTATCAGCACCAGTCTTATGCAATGTCTCCAAGAACATTCTCATTTCAGCAGCATGTAGTAGTTTAGTCCTCTCTTGCTCTTTGGCCAGGATTCTAACACATACATCACGGCTGACCTAATCATGATCTTATACACTTTGTTCTTTAGTTTACTTGGCATATTCTTATCAGAACTCCCACCAACTCCCTCCATTTACACCAAGCATTCTTTATACAGCTCCTAACAGCCATAGCCACATTACTGTCATGATTCAACACTGAATCAAAGATTTAGACTGTTGCACAGACTAACTCTATACCATCTTGTTTTACTGGCTTCTTGTTGTCCTTTCAAAGAAGCATCACATGTAGTCTATCTTCTCTCAGACTATTTGTGGGCAATTTTCTCCTAATGCAGCCCTCCATAGTTCTAGGTCCCTTTCCAATTTGTATTTATTTTCACAGCACAACATAATGCCATCAGCAAAAAGCATGCTCCATGAAACTTCCCCTCTAATCTCCTGCACCAATTGTCCATTACAATCACAAACAGGAATGGGCATAAGGTGGACCCTTGACGTAGGCCTATACTCATTGTAACCGCAGCTGTTGTGCACTACTGTTGTGCTACTCTCATGCATGTCCATAATAGTCTGAACATATGCTTCCAGCAGATTACATGAGCATTGACACCACCATAACAATTCTCTAGGAACTCTATCATATGCCTTCTCTTCATCCACAAACACTAAGTGCAATTCCTTGCATTTTCCCCTGTCCTTCCCCTGCAATATTCGGGCTGCAAACACCACATCCATTCTTGACCTTCCTGGCATAAGCCCAATTTGTTTGTCAACTTGCTTGATGCTCTGGCTCCTCCCAAAGTCTTTTCTCGATAATTCTTTCCATCATGTGACTCATTAACTTGATGGGTCAGTAATTACTACATTGTTGCACATCTCCTTAACGCTTGAAGATAGGGAGTAATGTGCTATTTCTGGGCTCGTTCAGTGTTTTTCCAGTTTGAAGAATTAAGTTGAAAATCTTCATCACCACCACCACACCCTTATGACCTAATGCTTTAATGCCTCAATTGATACACCATGTGTCCCACTGCTTTCTCACCTTTCCGCATCCTTAACATTGTCTGAATCACTACCATGGTGATAGGTCTTGTGAGGTTGTTGCTTATGCATACTTCCCTACTCTGTCATGAGTGTGTGAATGAAAGGCCTAAATGATTTAGGAACACCCTGTGTCATGTTCACCTGATGTTTCTCATATGTAGGGCACCAGGCCAGATGCTTCAGAATACATGGTACTACATGTCCCCTCAGACCCCAGCCAACTTGGTCATGTCAACATTTTAACCTTAGACCAGTACAACTTGCTTGTGAGTGATCTACAGTCTCTGGTCTTCCCAGGCACATAAGTGATGACTAGCAAATAAGTTACTAGGTCACAATAGGCTCCTTAGAGAAATCTTACCAAATTTTATTAACAGGCTTGTGAGAGTAGCAACAACATCCCCTATGCAGGCAGCCTATGGAACTGGTCTGGTCTGGGTGTCACCAAAACTGTGTTGGAAAAAGAATGTCAGAGGAAGTGTGATACGGTGTACAAACCCCACCCTAGAACTGAAGGGGCGCTACAGAAGCCTTCCTCTGGAGAAGAGGAACCTAACTGCTGGGCCCAGGCAGACTGAAGGTGCCATTAGTATCTTTATCTATCACCTGTTCACAACAGATTGCAAGACTAGGACTATAGAGTAGGTGGGAGGAAGGGACCCAAGGAGGGCAGCCTTAAGGCACTCCTAGGTGCTGGACCTTTGCATACCCTTATAGGGCCCTGGGCCAGAGCCCAATGGAGTGGGAGGGCCCAAGCTCCCCTACTAATCCCCCTTTGCATTAAGAAGGGCACAACCCACTAACTATTAGGCAACACTTCTAACGAGCACCTACCATCGCAGGAAGGCATTTGTGAACCTTCTCTCAAAGCCATTACAGGCCTGCCCAGGCTCAGTGTTGAATTCTGTTACTACCACCATAGTATTAAACATCTCTCTCAGACACCCATCACCCTAATATCTAGATACTATCCTAAGAGCTCCTCAGTGCCCACTGGCAACGAGTTCACTAGCATGTAACAGCAACACCTAGCTGGGCTGACAAACTCACTATACTCAACACATTGCTGTCATTGTATTCATCTATAAAGAATGTCATGCAGGGTTTCAAATGAACGCTTATATCATGTTGGTCATCATAAGGATTGAGAGATGCATGTATGAGCGTTATCATGAAGTTATATGTATGTACTAAACATGTTTACGCTATATAACCAGGTAGGGTAGATTAACAAATTTTTCCCCGGACCAAGGAATGTTGATTTACCTGTCTGCCTAAGTCTCCGATGTAAATCAAACAGTGTGTAAGTCAACACAAAGAAAACTTCATTTGCATATTAAGTCAACAGGCAAAGCAAGCTAGCAGGAGAATGAGAAAAAACACTGTCAGCACACTGAAGAACAATGGGGGAGAAGAACTTTGAGAGTACATTTCAAAAGGATATAATCCAGAAAACCTTTAACATGTAAGGAGGAGGAATGGGAATCCCCTGGGGTCCACCACTGAGGGAGCAAAAAGGACAGTGTTTTCTGTATCCATGAAAACTGGATCCTGACCAAGGGGACTGGAGACACTGGAAGGTTGCTTTAGGTGAGAAACTTAACTTACACAAAGATTTAAGCCTGCTAAAATTATGTTTCTTGCAGGTAACATATTATACTTTTGTTTTATTATCACATCTGTTTCTACTACCCTTACTCCGTATCTCTAGCTTTGTTAATTAATGTCTCTGTTTTATCATGTGTGGATTCTTAGTTGACTCAAGTACACTGTCTCTTTGGAGGTAGTAGATTTCGTAATTTCTGTGAGCGCCCAATGATAGGGGCTGGATATCACAGGGAAACACTTGTCAAAGGGACTCGGGGTCTGGGATGCACCAAGCATTACCTGCAAGACAAAGTAAAGGCTGTCGGAGTCCTGAGATGTTTGACTGGGGTGGCTAACAAACCGGAGTGACAGGAAGTTGTCACTCAATTTAACTCCAAGTCTCTCTTTTGCTAAGGCAGAGGGGTAAACAAGATCATCTCTAGTTCTAGGTGCCCTGAGAAGGTTTCACACTGGGCACCATATCCCCATTGTCTCCAGAAATATGAAGATCTGAAAATGCTATTTTTAGCAACACCAGTCAGTTTATGCAAGCTGGAGGAGAGGGTTTGGTGACATAAACCTCCAATTTGAAACATCCAGCATTCTTAGACTCTGATTCAAATTCCAACAGGGGAAACTCAGTCCTTCATCCACAGGTGACCTGAATTCCTAGTTCTGCCACTGACTCATACAACCGTGAGTCCCTTAAACCTCTCTGTGCTCAGTGTCCCTATCTGTAAGATGGGACTAATGATACGTACCTGTCTCTGGAATGTACAATAAGATGGATGAAAGAAAGTACAAATTATTATTCTGAATTAGATAAACATACTAAGGGCTTGTCTATACCCAGTAGTTGCAAAGGTTTCATTAAACCACTGGACTTTTGTTTATGGATGCTACATCTTCTTAAAAATGGATTACAGCAGGTTAGCTTGCCCTGTTGGGACAAGACCAGGTAGACTAAGGGAACTCAGAAGTGTTCTCCTTATTCTGCATTAGGACTCACTGGCATTTGAGCTACCACTAAGCACTCTTTTCCCTACTTGGTTAAAGAATTCCTTAGACTTTCCCATCCTATTTTCTCGCGGGAGGGGGAAAGAAAAGCATGCTAGCCCCCTCCTCTGACTTCCCTAGGAATGGAAGAAGAATACTATGCCTTGGCTACCTGTCATATGGAAGAGAGAGGTGAACAACCCATTTCCAGTGTGGAAAGAAGACAGAACTGCACTGATAAATGGCATGAAGATGGCTACCCATCTCTAAACACAAATAAGCCTAGTATAAGGACCCATCCAACTTCTTCCCCACCACAACAACTGCATCAGTAATCATTCTTATCCCTCTTATCTCTGGGGAGTGACCATCAAATGAGTGGCCCACAGACAAAACCAAGTGATCTGGAGCAGGAAAAAAAACAGAACATGCAACCAGATGACTACACCCAAATTGGAGCAGAATTACATTTTACAGGTACATTATAGCTAGACTTGGAAGAATTACATTTTTAATCAATAAATGTCGGTAAACATCAACTTCACTATACACACAAACCAACAAAAACATTCCCATTGATAATAATCAAAATTTGCAGATAGGCAAAATAAGAAAAATGCCGCTCGAGAACTTAGTAGAGTCAAAAATCCAGTGATGTACACTTTGGAACTATGTTTGTTACAATGGACTAGTAAATAAATAGTAAAAACAGATGTGATTTGTTGATTTAAGGATATTTACTTTGTAAATTTTGATATGTGATGTTCCCAGTTTGTGTGTTAACTGTTTATAAAACTTTAATTTTTTGAATCTGTCATTAAATAATTGTTTGACTCCCTCACAATTTCACACAACTGTGAAAATTTAAACTAGATAGAAATAAAAAACACCTTCTTAAAAATAAAACATTGATATTTTCTGTGCAAGTTATACAAATCTAATTCCGATAAGCCTAATTATAGCTCTGCACTGCCTGATCCTCGCGGGCCCCACCAGACACTCCCCACCAGAGGGTGGAAGGCAGATTTCTGCTGGGGGAGGAGAGCTGTAGAGTGAGGCTGGGTTTCCAGAGGACTCTGCTGGTAAAGAGCTATGTTTGCTAAGTGGTTAAGATGCTCTGCTACAATTCTGAAAGTCTGGGGTTTGAGTCTTGCTCAATCTCATACCTCCAGTTCACCCAGCTGCAAAGGGAGGTGGGTATCCTGATCCATTGGGTTAGGAGAGTCAAAGGTGGTTGGATGTGATGCTGGACACCTCATTCCCTTATGTAACCTTGGTTATGAAACTGACATGCCTTAAGTACATGAGCAGGGGAACTCTGACTGATGCTGAAGACCACATTAGGTATACACCGATTCACCGCATCCCACAGGCCACTGTGGCCATAACCCTTCCCTGATGAGAACGCCATTCTCTCTGGGGAAAGCTGGCCCCAAGTGGAAGGGGAGATACAGTTGCTTTCAAGTCTCTCCTCCTGGCAAACTTTCCAACCAGTGCTCTGAGCCAGTAGCAACAGCCATGGAATGAATTGTGGTCAGCACAAAAATAGGGGGGAGATGACAGTGTTATGAACTCTCGTGGTTTCTCTCAACATCAGTGAGAGGCTGAACAGAGGGGCTCAGTGAACAGCCACAGTCAAGTAGAGAAAGACAAAGGAAAAGAGAAATACCAGCTGTATAAATGAAGGTGAGGGAGAAATCACCGAATGAAACAGCTGATTACTAATCCACATGCTGTCACTCTGACTTTATATCCAGGTTAGCTCAGGAGACTGTGTATGAAATCTGTCCTGCCACAGCAGCATCTTCTAAACTCTTATCTGTATTCACAGTCCAACAGGGCTTTAGCTTTATGGCTGCAATGTTCTTGTTTCTTCTGCAGGTCCATTAGCACTGCACGCTCTGTACAGTCAATACCAATTCCACCTGGCACTTCTCTGCCTTTATTTATTTATTTAGACACAGCCCCTTCCGTCTGCCAACTCCATTACTTTCCTGATATGACTAGCTGTGGGTTTGTGTTTTGGATTTAAGAGCCCAGCGCCTTTGGCTTTAAACAAACAAACAAAATTAAAAGAAGAAAACAAACGAGGCAGTAAAACAGGGAGCGATAAGTCTCTTTTGGTGCCTCATATGTCTCCTCATTCTGCTCCTTTTCCTTTTGCCTAATCACTTTACCTGAAACAGTTGCATGCTATAAGATAACAGAGAGAAAAGGTGGATGAGGTAATATCTTTTATTGGACCAACTTCTGTTGGTGAGAGGCAAGCTTTCCATCTTCCGCAGGCTTCCCAGACCTGACACTACCTCTGTGTAGTTCTTTTTTAGGTCTGGAAAACCTGTGTAAGCTTGTCTCTTTCACCCACAGAAGTTGGTCCAAGAAAAGATATTACCTCACCATTTTGTCTCTCTGATATCCTGGGACCGACATGGCTACAACAACATTGCATACGAAAAAGGCATTAACTATTGATTTGACAGAGCTCTGCCACTCCTTCTTTCTCCTCTTTTTGTCACATCCCAGGGAACTATCCATGACACAACTTGTTCTTCTGCACAAGGAGATCTGAGATTTAACTGGCACTGGGGAGGGGGAAAAGGGGAACAAGAGGAAGTTGTTGGATCAGGGGATCGAGAATGGACTTCTGAGCAGGGCAAGTAACTGTGCTACTTCCTCAGGTCAAAGCAAGAGACGTAACCCTTTATCCTGCCAAATTCTGAACAGGGTCTCTACATCCCATCACAGGGCTATTCATGCTAAATCTCTTGCATTATGACAGTTCTCTCAGCTTCACCGCCAGCCTGAATGAATAGCAAACCATCAGCTATTAGTACTTATCTGCCTTGTACTGTCCAATGCCTTAGGGGGCTAATACTGCTCTATATAAAAATAAAAGTCCAAGTTATGAAAAACATAGCTAGCATTTATGGCTGCATCTGGATTTCTAAAATTAATCTGGAAATGGGTTTCTCCTAATCACATTCTAGAGCCCACCCTCCCTCACCATACCCATCATTCCCATAACCTGTCAGGTCTTTACTGGGTTGGGTTAAATGCATTCTCTGTGGCTCCTAGCAGATGATTGAATGTAATACCTTGTAGCACAGTCAGAGCTGGTGTCTCCATGTCAAAGTTTTAGCTTTTTGCTGTGCCTCAGTGTGTGGCAATCAAACAGATCCTAAAATGTATGGTGCTTGGCCTCCTACACTTAATAATACTGCTGAAACACATTGGGTAGCAAAGGATACACACTTGATTCTGACTGTGGTCAGTCAGCAGAGCAGAAGGTATGCAAGAATCTGAATGCCCCATAGCAAACTTGAGCAACTCACTCAGTTGAAGAGGAGTGGTTAATGCAAATGAGGCTGCAGTGACTTCTGCCCACTGAATTGCACCTAAGAACTGGAATGCACCAGAACGAAAACTTTATTCTCTAACGAGCCAGTCAGTCACAACACTAAAAACAAGAGAGCAGGAGACAGGCTGTTTCATTGGCTGGGAAAGGGTTACAGGGGATTCTACATCTAGATTAAGATACCGTATGTCCCAATTTCTGTGGGACAGTCCTGGTTTTCCATATGATGTCCCAGTGTCCCAAGGACATTTCAGGCCAGCTGAAATATCCTGTTTTTCATTTCAAAGTGTTCAAGTTTTTAAAATTATAAAATATTTTTTCAAGAGGTTTTCTAGTCCCACCCCCCACCCCATTTCTTTCACACCACTGTTCCAGGCCAAAGCTTATCATCATGGGTCACGTGACAACAATGCAGTAGGAGTTCCATGAGTTGATGACCAGACTGCTCTGTGCAAACCCCTGCATTAGCCCCTTGGAGTGTGTTCAGGCCTCTTGCCCTTTAATCCACTCCCTAAAGGCTAAATGATTGATAATGGCAGCCTTGTCTTTGGTTCCCTTTTAGTACCAGCTCCAAAATTTGGCCTATAGCATGTGGACACTTTTTACAGCACCAGCCCTCCAACTGGGTCATTTGAGCCCCTCCCCTTTAATGGGCGTATGGAGTGTCATCCAATGGGCCTCTAACTACTAGTCCTGGGGCCCATTATCCCTCTCCCCCTTCTTCATCAGGGAAGGAACAAATAGGAACAGAAATGAAGTCCAATAGTCTTATGTAAGGGGTGCCAGCCTGAATCTGGGGCTTCAGCAGTCCTGCCCCCTTCCCGCCACGGGTTTATAGGGGACCCAAGCCCACCCTCTCCTCTGGGTCCCAGCCCAGGGACCCTATGGTAGGCAATCAAAGACTGTTTGTTTAAGATCCCTGCTGCCTCCCTAGGCTACTTCCTACCTCCAGCCTTTGCAGGCATCTTTGCACAGCACCCTTTCCTGGCTCCTTCTGCTGGAAGATGATCTCTCTGGTCAGTTTCACCCTGCGTGATGCTGTGGAACATCTCTCTGATAGCTCCTGGTCTCTCTAGCAGCTACCCAGCACTGCCTGCCTTGCAGCTTTTTATCCCAGCTGTTGCTAACCAGGCATTTGGCCGCAGCTGTGGGAGTGATTGCTCTCCTCATTAACCCCTCACTGTCTGTTGTTGTGTGGGGTCAAAATACCCCATTACAGAAGGAGGAAGAGGGATGCCTTACAAGTCTTCTGTCATTTGTTTCCTTCCTCTCTATGGTCACCCGAGCAATAGAGAGGAAGGAAGTGAGGGGCAGGTGTGTGTGGGGAAAACAAGCAGAGAGCCTCCTTTCTTTGTTCTGCTCCTCTACTCCAGCCAGAGCCAGAATGCAGAGCGCATATTTTGCAACACTAAAAAATATGTTGCCACAAAAGTGTCCTTTTAAAATTCTGAATATACTGTCCCCTGATGTTTAGGTCACCAATAGTCCAAAGTCATCTGAATGCCTAGTCTCACTGGCCTATGGAAGAGGGGTTGAGGATATACTGGGCCCAGGTTCCAATGAGAGAAGTCGTCAACTTCACAAAAACCTGCACCACCGGAAATGGCACTAATTGTTTCCCTTGTTGGCTGTCAGAACAGTAAGGCTACAGACTGTCAGCCTTGATGACTGATCTCCCCTGTAGTCCCTGGAGGTGGGATCTCTCTCACTTACAGGTAAGGCACAGCAGAGGTGAACCATACCCTATGCACTGTCTGCTCAGGGGATAAACAGAGAACTTCTAACACACCTTTCAGCCACAGCTGGGGAGCATCAATAGGGCTGAACTGTATTCCCCATTTAAAACCATCCAATAAAAGGCGCTCCATACAAATTCACTATCTTAATATTTTTTTTCTTTGCATCATCTGTTTGAAATGGGATCTGAAGGTGCTGGGATCAGTGGATTTCTAATTCCACTGCAGCTCCATCTGAATCCTGAACTCAAAATGCCTTCATGTGACTTCTGATGGCTATACTCTTTAATCCCTCTGCTTTCCTCAGTGACATTGCACTTTGAGAGACTATGTTTCCTCCTTCTTCAGGGGCACAAGAATACCACAGTCACTCAAAACAACATGCTAAATGAGGCCAGTGGCCCAATCTAGCCTGACCCCAAGAAGTCCTGCACTTAAAGGTCAGGGGTTCAGAAAGTGAACACCTGCTTGACAATAAAGAGAGGAAGCATTGTGAAGCTGGAAGCACTGATAATAGATCTTCTTTACTCGGGCATCCTCCCTAGTGCTATCTCTCTTTTCATCAGGGTGACCTTTGTGTTAGCGTGACAGATTTCTCCAGGCTTTCATGTTTCACTTATTCACACCTACACCACCTAGTGATACACTATAGCAAAGAGTGGCTCTGAAACTTATTCGCATAAGAGACCATTTAAGGTACAGGTCCTCCTGTAGGCACCTCCCCTCCCACACTCCCAAGCCCAATTTCCCTACCTGGTTTAGGTGACAATGAAATGTAGATGGCAGTAAAGAGGCCACTAAATAAGATTAAAATAACTAACCTGTAACATGATGGGTGGGACTGCTTCCAATCCATTCCTCCCCTTGGAATAAGCACACGTTGGACTCTGGTTACCTGAGAGTGGGGGACTCAGCACCCTGAAATTTCCACTCAGGTTCCATTCACCTGGCTTTGGACCCCACTCATACACATGAAGTGATTTGTCACTTACCGCTGTACAAGAGGAGAATGAAGCCAAAGCAAGCAGGTCTGAGGAAGCCAATATACGCCACCAAGCATGGCCTTTCCAAGCCAATGGCAGTGGCTGTGCTTTCGCACTCACTTTCCACATCAGATAATAGCCTCGGCCCATCCATCAAAACGTCTAAGAGGTGACTGCCTGTCACCAGATGGGGAGAGAGAGTCAATTAAGGGAGAGTCATTAATGCCGAATCATTTCTCTTCCCCAGAGATGAATAGAAAAGAAAAAAGGCGGCAGAGAATGAGAGTGTTGGGACACTGCCTGCCTGTCAGCTCAAAGGCCTGGACTGGGTGAACCCGAGACAGAAAGTGCTCATTTCACAGATAACGTCTCCCAGGCCAATTGGTTATTTTAACTATTGGAAATAGTTTTTCATGACAAATGAATCCATTTTTTCACAGCCATCTTTCCATCAAGCCATTCCACTTCATCAATGCCAGGGGCAGCTGCTTGCCTCAGCAGAGACTGCATCTGGCCTGACTGCAGCGCAAGAGAAGGAAAGGGGCATGTGGCAGCCAGAATAGGGACCAGCCATCAAGTGAGATGAGATCCCAGACATCCTACAGAGTGAGAAGTCTCTCATGCCAAGCTCCATAAGGGCTCCTTCGGGCACACAGCAGAACAACACAGAGATGTTCCACATTCAGAGTAACCAGCCCCACCCTGGATCCCACATCCCTACAGGCTTCCCATACACAGAACCCTGTATCCTTTCTGCTAACAATGCGGGCTTGCTCATCTGCTTCCACCCACACAGAGAACTCCGGCTCCCTTCTATTCATGGGAACTTTCAGCTGTGTCAGGTCACCTCCTCACCACAGTCAATCCAAGTCTGAGTAACCACAAAGACAGGTTACTACAGTGTGTTATTCTTCAACTAGTGCTGAATGGCTCTTAAGTGAGCTGAGCCATTATGAGCACACACACACTTCCAATGCCAATCAAGGAGTTGGTTATAATCTACAAAACAATACATGGTTTGGGGCCCAGTTATGGAAGGGTTGTCCCACTATGGGAGTTGTGAGCACTGGATCACCATCTCTTGTGGTTCCTAGAGCTAATGTCTCTGTGAACAATAGTAGGGTGTTCTCAGCAGATAGCACACACCACTGGTACCTATCCCCTCTGTAGGTCCCACCAGAGCCCCAATGCAGTGTGCTTCAGGGCAAAGACATATCAGTTAACCTAAATTTTTCACTGATCTCCAGGCCATTTGAGTGGCAGGATATGTTGAGTTTTATATGGTCTTTTTAGATCTACATTTTGAGGGATTTGTATTCATGAGAAGCATCCAGTTGCTTAAATCTTGGCTACCATTTATAAATCAGTAAGTAAATAAATACAGTATTGCACTGTTGGGGCAAAAGCAGCAAAGTCTTGTAAGAACAAATGCGGAAGACACCAGAAAGCACCAATCCCAGCTCTCTCTCCCCCGACCTCATGTAATGTCTCCCTGCCTCTATTATGCTCCCTGCCTCTATTATAGTCAGGAGTTGACAGTAGTACAGGTCTGATGCAGTCTGGGATTATCCAGTTCCTTATACTGGGAATCCACAATAGAGGAGCCTGGGGGCAGTCATGTACTCAGAGGCAGGCAGCTTCCGGATGGATATTTGGATTGAAAAGACTTTCATCATGACTAGACATTATCCACTGAGCAGTTCCATGCCCAGAAACAAAGCCCTCAGGAGAGAGGCTTGGAGACAGATAGGGAAACATGGAAGGTATTATTTTCTTCTGTGTAGTGCAGATTAATGCATCCAGCTGAGATAAAGATAAAGATTTCCCCCATCTGGTTGTCAAGACAGGAATTCAGCTGTCTAAAATATCACTTTTAAATACCAAGGTGTGTGATGGGGAGGAAGATGAGAGAACCAGGAGGAGAGAGAGAGAAATCATAACCATCTCAGACTTTCTCTAATAAAACATGGAGGGAAATTCATTTGAGTTTCATACAGTCTTAGACTTTCTCAGTAGAAAGCTCTTGTTGTTGCGGACCGTCACATCAATGAGACACCTAGTTGTGAAAGTTCACCATCCTAATGACAATGAAATGGTCACCCCCCAAAAGATGTAATCAGCCCAGCCATGGGAATTAGCTGTACACGCTCTTTTCACAGGGAAAGACATCAAAGGGGTTTCAGGGCAACAATTGCATTCACTTGTCTTGGAAACAGCAGACAACCTTAATGTCCTTTGGCTGGGTACATGGATCTACGCAGCCTACAGACTCATACCCAGGGCCGGCTCTAGGCACCAGCAAAACAAGCAGGTGCTTGGGGCGGCACATGTCTAGGGGCAGCATTCCGGTGCCGGCCATGTCGCCCCTAGAAATGTGCCCCAGCTCGCCTCTGCCTGCTCCCCTGAGCGCGCCGCCGCCACTCCACTTCTTCCCCTCCCCCCCACCAGGCTTGCCACCCGTGAAACAACTGTTTCACGCAGGCAAGCCTGGGAGGGAGGAGAAGCCGAGCGGTGGTGCGCGCGGGGGAGGCGGCGAGCTGGGGCGGGGAGTGGTTCCTCTACCCCCCACCACCCTTGCTCACCTCCGCTCCGCCTGCTCCCCCGAATGCGCTGCCTCTCCGTCGCCTGAGAGGGAGGGGGAGAAGTGGAGCGGCGGCGTGCTCAGGGGAGCAGGCGGAGCAGAGGTGAGCTAGGGCGGGGGGTTACGGGGGGAGCCACAGGAAGCAATGGGGGGGGAGGGAAATGCGGCACGCCCAGGGGAGAAGGCAGGGCCGGCGACTTGGGGGAGGGGTTGGGAAGGGGAGGAGTTGGGGCGGAGCCAGGGGCACAAAAAAAAAGGCGGGGGCGGCCAAAAAAATCTTTGCTTGAGGTGGCAAAAATCCTAGAGCCGGCCCTGCTCATACCATTCTTTGAGGGGGGAGGGGGGAACCTCAGTGTGATTATGGAGCCCTGGGAATTCCACTGGCCTCAGTTTCCCCACTTTGTTTCCATTCCCTTCAAAACTCACACATTGTCTGAACTGTGCTTTCAGGAGCTGGATGCAGCACATCAGAGAGGCAGACAAGCTAGGGGGCTGCTTATATGTTAGCAGGGAAGCTGCCACAGGTAGCAAGGAAGATATCATGGAGTGGGAATGGACAAAGGAGACATAGGTAGCAGCCAGGAGTAGCGCTTGAGCAGAGCTCAAGGACTGGGATGGGATCTTAAGGCTGAAATACGAATAGGCCTCAATAGAGAGGAGAGCCTTGAACTTTATATAGTAGAAGACAGGAAGCCATTATATTAGTAACAAGTTATGGCCACATACAGACAGGCACCATAGTCGTCAGCAGCGACAGAACACAGGACCCTATGCACCAAAACCACAGGCTTACGCTAAAGAACTCCCTTTGCTGTCAGTAGCAAAATGTTATTGGTTGCTTGGACCAGCCACTAGAGGGATACATAATCACATGTACTACTAGTGTACTACATATAGATTCAAGAAGATGGTGAAGAGAAATTATGAGAGTAACCAGGAAAGGCAAATGAAATCCCCTTCATCCAATTGCCCTTGCAAAAGCCAAGGACTCTTAACTAATAATGAATGCAGCCTTAGCTATTAGGGATGGACAAACCAGTGTGGGCCAAAAGAACTGACCTGAATCTTCTCCCCACGCTCAAACTGAACCTTTTTATCACATTTGGAGAAGTTTGGTTAAGACATCCCGTAGGGACCTACCCTTCATTAGCAGCAGCATGACCGAATGGGCCCTAACTAAGACTTTTCAGTGTCTGACATCTATGATTCTACCATCCATACTCACTCTGTTATTTTAACTTTCCTGGTATCTTTGTACATCCAAGCTCCAGCTGAGATTAAAAGTACTAAAAAACCTGTTATCATGGTAGCCCCAGCACCTCTGGAAGCTGACCCTAACAGAAATCTGATGAGAAAACCTGTTCTCAGAAGAAAGAAAAGGAGTACTTGTGGCACCTTAGAGACTAACCAATTTATTTGAGCATGAGCTTTCGTGAGCTACAGCTCACTTCATCAGATGCATACCGTGGAAACTGTTTCCACGGTATGCATCTGATGAAGTGAGCTGTAGCTCACGAAAGCTCATGCTCAAATAAGTTGGTTAGTCTCTAAGGTGCCACAAGTACTCCTTTTCTTTTTGTGAATACAGACTAACACGGCTGTTACTCTGAAACCTGTTCTCAGAAGATTTCAGCCCGAATCTGCAAACCCAAGAGGTTTAGACAGTCTGCATAATCATTGAAATATTTGAAGTTTTGTCCCAAACAAACCTCCAAATGTGTGTTGATTCAACCAGCACTGAAAAAAGATCCTTTCTTCTAGCTGTGCTGGAGACAGAGCGAGGGTTGCAATACTTACTCCATGTAGTAAACAATTTTGTTGCACTTCTTATTACCTGTAATTTTACAGCATTTCAGTTTATTGCATACATAATGGGCAGATGTGCATTGTCATTAAACTGCTTTTCGGAAATGTTGCAATAAAGATAATAAAGTGGAAGCTGTAGCGCTATGTTTAACATCAGCATAACCAGCAGCAGGTGTACTGCCATTCGCAAGCAGCACACAGACCTGCAGGTAATGAACCCTTGGTTGTCCCGGGGCTAATCACCAAGTCATGAGCAAAGCGAAACAGGAAAAGACTCTGGGTGCAATCCCAGGAAGAACTGGAACTGGAGGTCCACCTGGAATGGACCCTGGGTGCAGCTCTGGGAAGGAGAAGAACTGGAACTGGATTTCTATGTTCATGTGGAACATATTTTGGGTGCAGCTCTTGGGAGGAGGAGAAGAGCTGGAACAGGATTTCTGGGTACACCTGGAATGATGGGCTCTGAGTACGCCTATGCCAATGCCTATCAGTTGATATCAAAGGATTACAATCCAAATTTCATTGCCCCTTATTTCAGTCCTAAATTGATATTGGTGTCTCATAAGCCTGCAGGCTTTCATTTGGTTAGTGTACATTTATTAGAGAAGAAATGCCCAATCAAGAGAATTAAATCAGAGAGTGTTGTCTAAGCCAAAATGATGAATCCTGCTTCCTCACTGGCACCTGCTGGCTCTGTTATTCTCTTTTTGGGTCTTTGTTCTACATTATGCCCTTCACTGGGTGCAGGTGAGAGGAAAGGCATGCAAAGAGCTTTCGGGGCAACAACTGTAATGCGTTGCACTGCTCTGAGTTGGTGGCATCTCTGGCATTGCATCCAGAGAATTTGGCTAATCTGAATACAATGCACATTCCCGGCTCTCCTCTAATGCCAGGGTTTTGTTTTTAGAAAAGTCTGAAGGCTGAGAAAGGTGCTCTCTCATCAGAATGAAGATGCGCCTCATCCTCTATAAGATAGATCTCTGCCTCCATCCCTAGCGCATTCGCAGCCCACCTTATATAAAAATTGTGTTCACCTACTGTTGCAACTGATGTCAAACTCTTAATAAATTAGAAACTGAATGACACAGCAAATGAAACAAGTTTTAGTCTGTCTGCACCAGTCTATCCCATACCAACCTTCCTCCTCTTCCAACTGTACCAGCCCCACCTCTCCCGCATCACTTCTCCTCTTCCACTCACTTGTACGTTTGCTCCAGCCCATCCACCCATTCCATGCAGGGCTTCCCTTAGGACTTTTACTCTTTCCGCTGTGACAGACATTTGGGGTTGGGGGTAAAAAGCCATTTCACGTGGAATGGGAGGAAATATGCTATCCTTTTAATCTGAGGAGTTCCTTGAGTCAGCTTTAGCAGAGTCTGTCCTGGTGGAACTGTTTCTCCTGCATGACACAAGCTGGCCTGGCACTGATGAGGGGAGGGTTGGGGAAGAGTTTCCTTGGGCTATTAGGTGGTTTGAAATAAAGGAAATTAAAATACCCACCCATAAAGACAAAAGTATTTGGAACCGAGTGCTGAGAGAGAGAGAGAAGCTGCACTAGAACCTGGTGCTACCACTGCTCCTGGAGAATATGGATATCAAAAAGACCAGAGGTTACCCAGGGGTACATCTTCCACTACTGCCCTGTCCCGAGACCCCAAAATCTAGAGAGCTCTGGCCCAAACCTTGGATGTTCACCGTGCTCAGTGACCAGCCTTGCAACACCAAAATCCTCACCCCACTCCTGACACCTGGTCTTCCTCTCATGGAGGTCAGAAAATAGTCTTTCCCTTGACTAGTCTGTTTAGCTTCACTAAATCCTGCCTTTGGCTGTATATACCTGGCTGTTTCTTGTTATCTCTGTGAAGTGTCCTCGTATCGGGATGTCCAGGTGCCATCTTGGCACACGTTCCTCTTATTACTACTTATATCATTAGCGCATGCTTTCTAGGAGCCCTTTGCTTGCCAAGTTCTGCAATTAGGGCCTGCCTCTGGCTCACAGCCCAGCTTTGCTTAGCAATGCCTGGAAGTACTTTGGTTCAGGCTTTAGGCCTCAGACCAGGCCTCTGATACAAGGGTTTATGTTTCAGGGTCTCTTATTACACAGAGTTCTGGTGGCCACACACCTCCCACAGCTACACGCACAAGACTCCACTCAAAATCTTGTTCTGATTAGGAATTCCTGTATCCTTTGCCACCCCTGCGCTTTCCCTCCCTCCACTCTTTATTTGCATGCACTCACTCTGTATAAACATGATTTTGAAGCGGACTCGTAGGTACAGCAACACGCCCAAGGCATGCTGAGCCCTGGATTCGCAACACTAAATCCCAGCTCTCAGTAACCTCATGCTAAGGATAAAGCCAGCCTCCTCTGGGGGCAATAGGAACCTTCTCTTTTGCAACTGTGTGTTAGAAGCTGTAAGGCTGCTCTGACAGAAGGGTTCCAATCCTGCAAGTCAAGGGAATTTAGGAGTGCTCAGCACCTTGAAAGTGGTATTCAGCACCTCAAAGGTCCTTCCTTTTGTAATGGGCCCATAGCAAAGCAGCCACAGTTCTAGTTTCTACGTATCCAGGTGTTTATGCCACACTCCTCACTGTGGTAGCTGAGCTGTGTGGCACTGTCAAACTCCAGTCTGCCTCTTCCTCCAGAGCAGGGACAGATGCCTCCAGCTCCTACAGTGCATCCAGGATATTTCATCACAACAGAAATTCACACTTAGCATCAAGAGGCATGTTATCACGGTGATAAACCAACTGAGCGCCCCTTTGTGACTCTGCCTCAGCCAGGGATTGAGTAGTGTCACACAGCAACGGCCCCTTTCAGGGCCTAGTCTGCCAGTGACTGCCTTAGGAAGGCCCATCTGGAAGTAAGTGGCTGCCCTAGGTAACCAATTAATGATTAATTAGTCCGTAATAGAGGTTATCCAAGCTCAGGCAGGAGAGGCACTCCAAGGAGACAGGCATCTGTATTTCAAGGAATCCCTGTTGAGGTTACAGGGACAAACCATCCCAATGAGTCGAAAGAATATTAAATATGGCAGGCGACCAGCTTGGCTTAATGGTGAAATCCTAGCGGATCTTAACATAAAAAAGAAGCTTACAAGACGTGGAAAGTTGGACATATGACCAGGGAAGAGTATAAAAATATTGCTCGGGCATGTAGGAATGATATCAGGAGGGCCAAATCGCACCTGGAGCTGCAGCTAGCCAGAGATGTTAAGAGTAACAAGAAGGGTTTCTTCAGGTATGTTGGCAACAAGAAGAAAGCCAAGGAAAGTGTGGGCCCCTTACTGAATGAGGGAGGCAACCTAGTGACAGAGGATGTGGAAAAAGCTAATGTACTCAATGCTTTTTTTGCCTCTGTTTTCACTAACAAGGTCAGCTCCCAGACTGCTGCGCTGGGCATCACAAAATGGGGAAGAGATGGCCAGCCCTCTGTGGAGATAGAGGTGGTTAGGGACTATTTAGAAAAGCTGGACGTGCACAAGTCCATGGGGCCGGACGAGTTGCATCCGAGAGTGCTGAAGGAATTGGCGGCTATGATTGCAGAGCCATTGGCCATTATCTTTGAAAACTCGTGGCGAACAGGGGAAGTCCCGGATGACTGGAAAAAGGCTAATGTAGTGCCAATCTTTAAAAAAGGGAAGAAGGAGGATCCTGGGAACTACAGGCCAGTCAGCCTCACCTCAGTCCCTGGAAAAATCATGGAGCAGGTCCTCAAAGAATCAATCCTGAAGCACTTGCATGAGAGGAAAGTGATCAGGAACAGCCAGCATGGATTCACCAAGGGAAGGTCATGCCTGACTAATCTAATCGCCTTTTATGATGAGATTACTGGTTCTGTGGATGAAGGGAAAGCAGTGGATGTATTGTTTCTTGACTTTAGCAAAGCTTTTGACACGGTCTCCCACAGTATTCTTGTCAGCAAGTTAAGGAAGTATGGGCTGGATGAATGCACTATAAGGTGGGTAGAAAGCTGGCTAGATTGTCGGGCTCAATGGGTAGTGATCAATGGCTCCATGTCTAGTTGGCAGCCGGTATCAAGTGGAGTGCCCCAGGGGTCGGTCCTGGGGCCGGTTTTGTTCAATATCTTCATAAATGATCTGGAGGATGGTGTGGATTGCACTCTCAGCAAATTTGCAGATGATACTAAACTGGGAGGAGTGGTAGATACGCTGGAGGGGAGGGATAGGATACAGAAGGACCTAGACAAATTGGAGGATTGGGCCAAAAGAAATCTGATGAGGTTCAATAAGGATAAGTGCAGGGTCCTGCACTTAGGACGGAAGAACCCAATGCACAGCTACAGACTAGGGACCGAATGGCTAGGCAGCAGTTCTGCGGAAAAGGACCTAGGGGTGACAGTGGACGAGAAGCTGGATATGAGTCAGCAGTGTGCCCTTGTTGCCAAGAAGGCCAATGGCATTTTGGGATGTATAAGTAGGGGCATAGCGAGCAGATCGAGGGACGTGATCGTTCCCCTCTATTCGACATTGGTGAGGCCTCATCTGGAGTACTGTGTCCAGTTTTGGGCCCCACACTACAAGAAGGATGTGGATAAATTGGAGAGAGTCCAGCGAAGGGCAACAAAAATGATTAGGGGTCTGGAACACATGACTTATGAGGAGAGGCTGAGGGAGCTGGGATTGTTTAGCCTGCAGAAGAGAAGAATGAGGGGGGATTTGATAGCTGCTTTCAACTACCTGAAAGGGGGTTCCAAAGAGGATGGCTCTAGACTGTTCTCAATGGTAGCAGATGACAGAACGAGGAGTAATGGTCTCAAGTTGCAGTGGGGGAGGTTTAGATTGGATATTAGGAAAAACTTTTTCACTAAGAGGGTGGTGAAACACTGGAATGCGTTACCTAGGGAGGTGGTAGAATCTCCTTCCTTAGAGGTTTTTAAGGTCAGGCTTGACAAAGCCCTGGCTGGGATGATTTAACTGGGAATTGGTCCTGCTTCGAGCAGGGGGTTGGACTAGATGACCTTCTGGGGTCCCTTCCAACCCTGATATTCTATGATTCTATGATCTCCTGGGAGGTATTCCCGGGGGGCTGATCAGAAGGTGTTCTCCTGGAGCAAGGTGCCTAGAAGGAGTGCTCCTTAAGACAGAGGGCTCTTGTCATAAATATAAAGGGAAGGGTAAACACCTTTAAAATCCCCCCTGGCCAGACAAAAAACCCTTTCACCTGTAAAGGGTTAAGAAGCTAGGATAACCTCGCTGGCACCTGACCAAAATGACCAATGAGGAGACAAGATACTTTCAAAGCTGGGGGGGGGGGGGGGACGACAAAGGTTCTCTTTGTCTGTCTGTTGCTTTTGCCGGGAACAAAAAGGAATGGAGTCTTAGAACTTAGTAAGTAATCTAGCTAGATACGTGTTAGATTCTGTTTTGTTTAAATGGCTGAGAAAATAAGTTGTGCTGAATGGAATGGATATTCCTGATTTTTGTGTCTTTTTGTAACTTAAGATTTTACCTAGAGGGATTCTCTATGTTTTGAATATGATTACCCTGTAAGGTATTTACCATCCTGATTTTACAGAGGTGATTCTTTTTACTTTTTCTTCAGTTAAAATTCTTCTTTTAAGAACCTGATTGCTTCTTCATTGTTCTTAAGATCCAAGGGTTTGGGTCTGTGTTCATCTATGCAAATTGGTGAGGACTTTTATCAAGCCTTCCCCAGGAAAGTGGGTGTAGGGTTTGGTGAGCATTTGGGTGGGAAAGACGTTTCTAAGCGGGCTCTTTCCCTGTTATATATTTGTTAGACGCTTGGTGATGGCAGCAATAAAGTCCAAGGGCAAAAGGTAAAATAGTTTGTACCTTAGGGAAGTTTTAACCTAAGCTGGTAAAAATAAGCTTAGGGATTTTTCATGCAGGTCCCCACATCTGTACCCTAGAGTTCAGAGTGGGGAAGGAACCTTGACAGCTCTCCAGGGAGCCCACCAGAGGGGGGAGCCTGGAAAACATGCTCCTGGTGATGGGAGATCCCTAGAGGAAAACTGCAGTTGGCAGGAATTCAGGAGGGCCTGGTCTCAGCATGGGGGGGGGTCTCTCCCAGACAGTGGCTGGAAGCCCATACATGCTGCCCTGTGGAAGAGCAGCCATTGCCAGGTCTCCATGGACCCCTGACTTCGAAGAAGGACTTTACCCATGTAGTAACAAAAGACCTGGTTCCAGAGGTAAAGACCTGAACCAAGAGGACCTGGACAGAGACGAGCAGTGGACTCAGATGGAACAGAGAATTAAGACTGCCTTGGTCTCAGCCAAGGTGCTGGGGCGAAGGTGTTGTTTATGTTTTGTGTTGGACTTTCTGTTAATAAATAAGACCCTTCAAAAGGGGATGCTTGTTAGTATTTAAAGGTCTGTCTGGGCTTCTTTATACCCTGCATGAGGGGAAATCAAGGCACAGCATAGCTGGGGTGTCACACCTGACCATAAGGGGACATTTCAGGATGGCCTGTCTTATAACAGAAGTTATTGATCACTGTTTTATCCTCCTAGCTCAATGTGTGGCCTCAGGCCTCATTTAACCATCCAAGCCCTGCACTGAATACAAAAGTATTAATTTTATCAGGGGCCTTTTTATGGCTCCTGCCTCCACCCTGCACCTTCCACTTCACCCCATGCTCTGGCTCCTACAACCCCCTCTCCTCTTATGTCCTCCCCACTCCCTACATCCCAGTGTGGTAGTTTCCTCCATCTCTTCTGTATAGGTGTCAGCAGGGAGAGCATTGAAAGCAAAGGAGGAATAGTCTCTGGCATTACCCATGGTACAATCTGGACCGGTGAACAGCTGTGTCCCCTCAGTTCTCCAACCTGGGGGACCCTTTACACTGCTTTGCTATGAGAGCTACCGCTCCTGGTCTGCACTCACACAACCTCCAGCGTGTAAATCACTCCCAGTTATACTGTATGAGTGCGATGGCCCGCTACTCATGAATTACACCAGCAAACTCCCAGTCTCAGACACTCCCCCAGAAATATATGGTTTGTACTGCCCAGCCCTCCTTTTTCCCAGGGGTAAAATGGGATCCCCCTTTACATGGGGGTTGTACCCCTCCTTCTGTGACTTGCACTCATTGGACAACGAGGCTTGCTCAAAGGCATCAGCCAGTGTAGCCATCTCTGCTACAGATTTTACAGATTTATCCCACAGACTATTTTTTACATTGTCAGTGCATATACTCAAGAAATGTTCTTGAGCAATGAGATCAAGCAATTGGTCATAATTTTCAACACCTTTCCCTTTTGCCCATTTTCTTATTAGGTCACACATCTTATAAACATATTCACTGGACTCATGCCAGCACTCCTTTTAGATTTCTAAATTTCACCCTATACACTTCAGGAGTGATTTGAAACCTTTGTAAAACAGCTTTCTTATATTCAGAATATATCAAAGCTTCACCAGTTGGCATTTCATGAAATATACTCAAAGCTTTACCAGAGAGTTTTGCAACCAGTTTGGGGGCTTTCTTGTCCTCAGGAATCTTATGGACTTCACATCGCTTTTCAATTGTGGTGAAGTATTCCTCAGTGCAGTCTGGCTCTTCATATGCAGGAGACAACTTGTCCCAGCTGAGAGTTCCCTGAGTGGAGGGAGATTTTGGTGACCCTGGGATCTTTCTGTGCTTTTCTAACAGTTATGGGTAGTAATTCCTCTCCCTCTCCTCCATGGCTCACTTCTGGGCTTCAGTTTCTTTTTCTTTAACTACATGGCTCTCCTATTGGTGGCTTCTTCAGCTCCAGTGCAGCAGCTAATTCTCTCTTCTTCAGCTCCAATGCAGCAGCTCCTTCTTTCAGTCTCATTTCTACCTGCCACTTTTGGAATTTGTGTTCAGTCTCTCTTTCTTCTGCTTCCAATCTGGCCAGTTCTAATTTTGCAGTTGCTTTGTTGGCATTCATTTTTATACTTTTCAGTTTCTATTTCCCTCACCCAAAATAAGTAAACAGAAAACGACAAATAGCAACCTCTCTTTGACTGTTTCCAGCCACTGCATTTGAGACTCACTTAAAATCTCTATGCCAGTGCTTAAAGAGTAAACTTTACTTAGGCTAACAAGCATAGATCCTGCCAACTACGCCACTGTGACATTGCCCAGGGTACCATCTGGACTGATGGGTGGCTGTCCCCTCAATTCCCCAACCTGGAGTGCCTTTTACACTGCTTGGCTGTGAGAGCAACCACTCTTGGTCTGCTCACACACAGCCTCCAGCATGTAAGTTATTCCCAGTTATACTGCATGAGTACTATAGCCAGCCATTCCTGAATTATATTACAGAGTGACACCAGCAAACTCCAAGTCCCTGACTTCCTCCCAGAAATGTGTGTCTTATACTGCCCAACACTCTTCTGGATCGTACAAGCTTTATATAAAGTCCATCCTTTCATTAATAGAAAATGATATGCACAAATCCCGTTATCCCAAATGAAGTTTCCCAAACACTTCAATCCAAACACACTGGTTTAGATAAAACAATAAAACAAAAGTATTAACTACAGAAAGATAGATTTTAAGTGATTACAAGTAATGAGGCATAAAATCGGCATTGGTTACAAGAAAATAAAAGTACATTGCAACTAATGCCTAACTTAACAAGTTAAAGTGAATGCAGAGCAAAGGTCTCTCTCAACACGTCTCATCAGCCTTACGGTTGAACTCCTTTCAGTCAGGAACTCTCCCTCAGTCCAATGCTTTTTCCTTTGTTCAAGTGTTGTTGATGCCATGAGTAGAGATAAAGGAAGAGATGACTCGGAGCATTTGCTCTCTCCTCTTATCATCATTTCTCTTGTCCAAGAATCATCTCCAGCTGAGGTTCAGGAGACAGAAAGTCTGTGTGGACAGGAACCTCATGCTACTTCTTTGTCAAAACATAGATTCTTTGCCAACACCCTCTCTCCTGCGGAAGAATGGCCACTTTAGATGGTCCACTTGATCTTGTTGACACTTGGCTGAGGTGTGGCTAAACCTTTTGTCTCTGGAGAAATGGTCTGTGACTGCTCTCCAGAACGTTTTGGTACATGTCTCAGGAATATCACACAGCGCAATCTTATAACTTTACATACAGTGTTATCCCACACATTTTATCAAGGCAATAATGATCAGCAAATCATGAGTTTTCAAATGATACCTCACATGGCATACTTTGTAGAGGTTTTACTATATTCTTGTAAAAGGGGTGAACATAGGGGTACAGACTGTCACAGTGTTTCTGCTCTCAGTTCCTGTGCCTGGCATCAGAGCAGTCCTTGCTTCCAAGAGGACAACTGCAAGGAAAGTCCCACTAAGCCCCTGTTCCCTCATGCTGAAACATGCTCAGTTGTTCTACGGGGATGGTGCCGCACAGTCTGGTCACTCATAGTAGCTTGTGGGGAATAGGGCAGGCCTAGTGCAGGTGTAATCTTTGGAGAATTTAGCTGCCAAACTCTAACCAGTCTCTACTGAGCATGTACAAACTGACATCTTTCAGAGGGCTCTCTCTAAGTTAGCCAAATGGGGGGCGCATTTTCACAAGACCATCAAAAGGCAAATCCCTGAAACCAGGGAAACCCCTTGCTAAATTTGAAGACCCTGCCCCAAAGCGTGGAGGTGACAGAGCTGCTCTGTGAAACAGTTGACTTTTTTAAAAACATGAGCAAAATGATATATTTTCCCCTAACCTTGTTCGGAGAAATGGTTGAACCATTTTAGCTGAAACTTTCCAAAAAATATTCAAACTTAGGTGGACATCGGCATAAAAAATTTCAGTCCAAGTAGTCAAAGTCTGGCAAAGGTATACACAAATGAAAATATGGTTTTATATTGGGAAGTGTCTGGCAACCTTAACTAAAGGAGAAGCTACAAGCTCTGCCTACAATAAACGTCCAATTCTGCTTTGACTCTTACTAACCTATTTGACTCAATGACATCCTGCTGGAGTGAGTGCCACAGGTTAATTATTGTATATAATAGTTTCCTTTCATTTGTTATAAATGTATTCTCTCCCTCAGGGATATGCTTGCTTTCCAGTGGCTCTCTCTCCAACTTAGGCACTTACATGGCCCCCACAGTATCTGAGTATCTAGCTAACTTTAATAGATTTATTCTCACAACGCCCCTGTGAGGTGGAGACATGCTATTATCCCCACTTAACAAATAGGGATGTGAGGCACAGACTAAGTGTCTTGCCCGGGGTCATAGTTTTTTGTTGGTGGAGCAGGAGTTGAACCAATGCTCCCACTGCCTGAGCTAGTACTCTAACTATTGGGCCTTCTTTCCTCTCTACTAATGACTGCTGAATCTCTAAAGGTTCAGAGATCCATCCAAAAGTTCAAATGCTTATTGCAATCCCTTCACTCCACAGGACTCATGAGAACAGTCCTTCTTGCACATGATTTCCAGGACTACCACAGTGGTTTGGGCTAGTTTGAGAATACCACGAGTGCAGCCTTCCCCTGGGTATTTTGATATTTCTGATGGAAAACAGAAAACTCAGATGTGTGAGACCTTAACTAAAATCAGTCACACTGAAGACCCACATTGAAACATGATCTCAGAGATCAGTCAGTTCACGTTCAACATGAAGGCTGAGGTTGGTTCTTGTTTATCCAAACTGCTTTATCTTGACCCAATTTACAGTCAAATCTGAGGTACTCAAGTAAAACTGAGAGGTTTCAGGGACAAATGATTCTGATAGAAGTTTTACCTGTGAAAAACCTTCAGGATTTGGTCCTCAGACAGCACACTTCTGTCTTAATTTGGCTAGTTCACCAGCATACTGCATGTGGAACAATATACTATTGTACATTATAGGGAACAACACAATCTAGCTATCAGCCTTTACCCCATGCTCTTTACTGGAGTTGCTGAACAAAGGGGTATCCTATCCTGGATGACAGACACACTAGAACAGAATAGGTCTTTGCCATTTCTAAGACTAACTCCTCTATATGATCCCACCTCCTAGTCCTGGAGGATCTTTCTTTACCTTCAGCAGCTGTGGCACTTTGAGCCTGAAAGTGCTTTTGTCTAATTTTCAACCCCCTGCAGCAGTGAAGCCAACTGACTATTATTACGCTCCCTTCCCTCTCCCCAGGACTAAAGACTGACTGAAGTGAGCCAGGCTGTTCTTGGCAAGCGCAGGTTTCAAATTCTGCCATCCGCTGCCAACAGTTGATGCTAGTCATTTATTTAAAGCCCTGTCCTGCCGTGGCTACATTTTGCCTTCACTGTCCTATATCTCTTGTTCACCCCAATCCTGAGGCAGCTCCCCAATTCCTGTGCTCAGTAGGGCGGGTAGCAACATTGCCCTCCACAGTGCTTGAGCCACAGACTGACTGACAGCTGGACTTACAGTCACCTTTGGGTGTCAGGGCATAAAAGTTCGAGTCAAGTATTGGCAGTGTCTATTTCTGTTTGTCATGCAGGCAAAATCACTGCGTCATGATGCCATGTCCTGAGATCAAGCAGTTGTGTCAGTATGTGATGAAGCTGTGATGTAACCTCATGATACAGATAACGTGGAGTCATCACAACATGATTCAGTCTGCAGGGCTTTGTTGTGTGAGCAGTTTTTCAGTTCCAATCCCTGTGCAATCTCTTCCCATGAGCTTCACCCTGAGCTGCAAAGTAAAACTCAGTTGAAACAGACAACTCCTGTCCGATTTGGGGTTGAAACCAACATGGCCTGCACTGTTTCCACGTATAACCATTACTGCATTTCCAGACTTCAGGTCCCCCGAAGCTCACGTTTCTGCAACTTATCCCCAGCCCCACACTCACCAAAAGATTTGTGACCCTTAGTTTCTAGGAGATACAATCAACAATATTACTGAGATCTTCATGTTTCCACAGCACTGCACATACATTCATTCATTCATTCTCCCAGACCACTCTGACGCTGGCCCAAATTTGCCTGGCTCTGAATGTCATTACACACATTTCACCCAACTATAAATTGGATGCCTACAGATAGCTCTGAATTCTGACTCCTGCAAGCCAGGCTCATGACAGGGACTTGGAATCAGGAATGTCCTGTGAGTTTTATCACAGTGTTGGTCACTCCAGGGTATAACAAATTGCCTCAAACAAAAACTAAGGACAAGCAGAAAGTTAGAGTTTGATCCTACCGCAACACAGTATAAGGAAGCAACGAATTTATGGTGTGGTGCTTCCCTGACACAGCACCACTCAAAATGGCAGCATGCACTCGGGTGTAGGTGGGTCAGGGGAATTCTCAAACCCCTGTTCAGAAAACCCAGTTTTGCAGTCATCTAACCCAGTAAAGTGTATGGGGGAAGCTTCAGGACTGACATTATGCATAGATGCTATACATGGCTGCCTACAGTGCTGAATTATTAGGGGCCCGGTCAAACAGGGTGACTTTCCTTTAAGGGCACACTTGCAGCACTAGGAACACCAGCAGTAGCCAGGGTGAGGCTGGGCACCAAACTGTGTAGTGCTGGCCTTGGAAGCTGTACCATTAAGAATAAATCTTGCACTTCTAAAGCCTAAAAATCCCAACTGCCCTGCAGGGAGAATTCTATTGATCTACAGTGAGTTCCTGTTAAATAAAATCCTTCCCCTCCTGCAAAGCAGGTGAATTGCAAAGCCCCAGAACTATACAGTGCTTTGCACACAGTATCTAATTAATCCCCACAACCTTCATTGGAGGTGATTCAGTATCATTATCTCCAATAAAGATAGGAAAATTAAGGCACAGCGAGGGGAGTGACTTGCCCAAGGTCACACAGGACATCCATGACTGAGCTGGGAACAGAACCCAAGAGTCCTGATCCCCAAACATGTGGTCCAGTCACTAGACTGTGCTACGAAGTGGGGGAGGCCAGAGGGCAAAAACAGATGAAAGCCCTATGATTCTGCCAACAATCCACAGTTGTGTTTCAACAAGTACATTCCAGCCGCACTCCAGTCCTAATAGCCAAATATTACTGAGAAATTGATCTCAATAAAAAGTAACATTACCAAAGGGAAGTTCCATTTTCTTTGTTAAGTGGGCCTACTGCTATCTTTTTTTTTTTTTACACTCATCCAGCTTATTCTGAGCACGGCACCGGGCGCAATACAGGGGCAAAAACAATTAACGGAACCGTCTGGGATTTGAACGGTCTATAGATCAAATGTCTTTTATTTGCTAAGCTCTGTCTCATTTGGCCTAGAATGGATGTGTCTTGGCTGCCTGCACTGGCAATAATTGTGCCTCATATATCCCCAATCAGACGCCTTTAAATGATCAGACAGAACTAGCAACAATGAGAAGAAGGTGTGGTGACATTCATTGTACTTGAGAAATTGCTGACTGTCTTCTACAGATTTGCCCTTGGCACAGGTGAGTTTGGAGGCACCTTGTCACTAGTGTTGTGATAACTGGGCCTAAAAATTTACCCTAATTGTGAGGTCACCTGTACAACCGTGGGAAAGTTTATTAAGTTTCTCAATAACCTATGATAACAAATGTTTATAGGAAAAGGTGCAACAGGGAGGCAGGGCTGAATTAGTCCAAACAAAAAGGCCTACTGGTTCAATTCAAGGACTGTGTTGAGATCGTGTCTTGTAAACACGAAAAATGAGGGACCAGAAATCAATCACACTGATACACAGTGGTGTATCAAAGATTACGTCTAACTGGTGGACAAAATAATGAGGGGATGAGCTATTTCCCCTTCACTCCTTTTTGGGGTCCTTAACATCAGAGAGACTTTAAAAGGGAAATTGGTGGATGGATGGAGGCAAGCACAATGCTGGCACACTGGAAGATCAGAAAAGGGGAAGGAGAAGCTTCACCATCACAGCTGCCACCCCCACCGTGTCCTGGGAGCCTGGACATTCTTCATCTAATCCTGAGAGGTGTCCTGACCAGACCAGACCAGAGAAAAGGAGCCAGAGGACATTGCTACCTCCACCAGCTTCAGCTGAATCTCAACCACCACCTCGGATGAGAGACTTTGTCTCTCCTACCTCTGTCCTGTGTCCTTTCCCTTCACTACCATTTTTCTTCTCTTTCCTGTCCCTTTTCTTCTGCATTCTGTCTAATTAGAGTCTGGCTTGCCCAGCCAAGACTGTATATTCTGCATCACTGCTGTAAGCCTGTGACCAGAACGAGGCAGCTAAATGAACTGTCCTAAACAGTCGGACAATGCTATGGTTTGCCAGGTCTCGGGGTGGCTAATAAGACCATGTGCTGTGCCTGTATTTCCAGCAGTGAGGCTGCAAGTGAGAGTCAACACAAGTGACAGAAACTGCATTTTCTATCTTTGCTGGGGTTTTTCTTCCCTCTTGTTTGTGTTTGTCGTGTTTCATCTTTGAAGAAATGGGCTCGGACTTTAACTACAACAGTAACAACAACAGCCCTTCTCAACTACCTTTTTCTCTTTCCCTCAAAAAGAACAGTTATTACCAAATAATTGTCAAATAAGAGGGGTTCCCTTCTAAAAACTCTCAACAGTTAAAGTGAAAGGGATTTACATTTCAAATACTTTAATCTTTTCCCCTCTTCTTCATGTATCTTTAATAAAAGGTTAAACAGATATTTAATGGTGTGTTTGCCATGGTACAAAGCAGGCTGAGGTCTCTGTATACCAAACCCTAAGCCTTGTTTAACAGTGCTTAATGTTGGACAGTGACTGGGTCACGTTAACACCTTTAACTCTCTGGGTCCATTTATTCCATCTAAATTAATACAATACTACAGTACCCTACTGGATGGCTCTGCCAGCAACTCAGCCATCAGTGCAGGCAGATGAAGGAGAGAGACACAGACAGGGGGATACCTTCCTTGTCTGTCAACCAAGCCTGTGCTAAAGCAAAAGGATCAGCAGGACCCCAGCCTGCACCTGGGACTGCTACCAATAAGCCACCTGGAACTCATCACACACAGCCACATTTTGTGCCCCAACAGATGAAAGACAGAACTCAGAGAGGGAGAGACACTGAACCTGGGGAAAAGAGACTTCAGAACTGGGAGGAAGGATCCCCACTCCCCAGGGTATCATCAGCTCAGATGAAAGTAAGATTAACTGGTCCTTGGGGCAGAGGGTGAGGGGGAACCATCACAGAAGGAATGCTCCCTGGTAACCTGGGTAGGGATTGGCACTATCAAACGGGAGTAGAGTTTCCTTTGTACTCAGGGTGGTGAGGACCATTGGGTGGGAGAGACTCAGATCCCACTAAGCCATCAAAGTGAGGAGAAGAGTCCCCGGAGCTTGGGGGCACCATCCTAATAACCCAACTTTAAGTCCAGGAGCAGCACAGTCTTGTCCCCACTGAGCTCCTACACACACCCAGTTTGGTAAGCATGATCTCAAAACACACTTGACTTACCCCGCTCACACGTTTTGCCCCAGTAGCCAGTGCCAGTGCAGTCGCAGATGAAGCGGTTCCAGCCGTCCTTGCAGAGAGCATTGTTCTTACATGGGTAACTGTCGCACTGCTTGGTGCTGAGCCGGGTGCAGGAGGATTTGACCCCGGCAGCATTCTGCACCTCCGCCAGCTGCCGGATGTTCTTGCTCCGTCCATCGATGAACAGGTCCCGGATGCAGCCTACATAGCCATAGTTCAGCATGGCCGTCCAGAGCTCTGTGGGGAGGATGAGGCCTGCCCGGTTCTCAGGTAGCCCACCTAGGTACATGTCCCCTTCCAGGTCCAAGATTTCACTCTCCCCACTGGCAGTGAATGGGGTGCGCCTGCTGTTCACTGATATGGTACCTGGGGTAAGGAGGAAAAGGAAACATCAGCCAACAGCTCCACTGACAGCGCAGGTCTAGTTCAGTTCCTATGGTCCTTGAATGCAGGTTAACGATGATGGTTTCAGCTGGGGAGACTGACGATCCCCAGTAAAACACAGCACTGACTGAAAAAGTGTGTCCTACACTGCCCCTCCCCACCTCTTCCCCCCAGCCACAGGCTCTAAACTCTTCCAGGCAGGGACTGTGTGTCCATGTGTGCTTCTACAGCACAAAGTACAATGGGGTCCCACTCCTGATTAGGGACTCCAGGTGCTACAATAATACACACATTCAATAACATGGTCTTAGTTCTCCTCCTGTCTTGTAGGAAGAGAGGGTCTTTCTTTAAAAAAAGAAAAAAAAAAGAGCAAAAACCCAGGAACTCAGTGTTATTCAATGGGATTCACCCTGCAAGGCAGGAAATCACAAAGTGCAGCTTTGGAATTAGAAGGCTCTGGTACTATATAGGATTAAAATAAATAGTACTCATACTAATACATAGCTCTTATACAATGCTATTCATCAGCAGACCTCAATGCGTTTTACAAAGAAGGTACCATTATCCCCATTTCACAGGTGGGAAAATGGGGAGACAGAGAGGTGAAGGTGAACTCCAAAAGAGAGAGTTCTTATTATTATTTGTAGTATTATTATTTGTAGAATTATTTGTATTATTTGTAGTATTGTTTGCTTCTAGGCTTCAAGTTGAAAGCCCCATTGTGCAAGGCACTGTACATACATACTTGAAGAGGCAGTACCTGCCATGAAGAGTTTACAATCAAGCAGACAAAGGGTACAAGGGAAAAACAGAGAAGTGTAAAGACTAACAACAAGATCATCCAATGGGTCAGTGGCAGAGATAAAAGCAGAACCCAGGTCTCTGACAGGCCAGCCCAGTGCAGTCTACTAGACCACACTGCTTCTCATTCAGGACTTCAGCTGTTTTTGAAATAGGGACACCAGCCCACCAATCCGCTTTGAACTAAGAATCAGAAACTTGTTCCATCTAGCTCTAAATCATCACGTGTGATTGCCCTGTCATTAAGATACTCTGTGTCCCCAGAAGGGACTGTCTATGCTTTAAGATTAATTCCAGATCACTGCATTCTTTATCCTACACCCCTAGGAGGGGGCAGGGGAGTTTGGTTAATAGAGTTTGCTCTGAGAAAATGCAGTCACATACATATGCCTTTCCCCCCCTTAAGCTGTAATACGCATCTTCTTGAACAGAGAACAGAATGCAAACAGGGCATTTCACGTGTGTGATGTTCTATATAACTTAAGGATAATGTCAGAGGCAGCAGACTGTTTGAGGCAATAGAGGCATTACAAATTAAAGGCTCAGAGAGAACTGGGGTTGTTTGATGAACCATGTTGTGTAAGTAAATTGCACCACCACAGACATTTTCCACTTTATATGGCAAGAACACAATACGGCTATATACGCAAAGGTAGCACATCACAGAGCAGCACGGTCACAGTCCCTCTCCACCTGGCTCTGCTGCCACTGCACTTGGAAGGTTGTGTTCATGTTGTGGACAGTATACTGTATTACCAAAAAGAGAGTCAAGAGAAGGGTAACTGAAATGATCAAGGGGCTGGAGAGTCTGACTTATGGGAAAAGATTAAAAGATCAGATGAAACCTGACTAGCTTCGCCAATCAGTCACAGAGGGAGAGACATAACAGTCTGCAAATACTGAAAAGGCGAAAATACCCAGGAAGGAGAGGAAATGACAAGGCTAAAGATGTAAAGCAAGGAAGAAGAGGATGAAATTAAGAAAGGAAGTATGTATCTAGGCTGAGTAATAAGCTAAGCTTCTTGATTGTGAGATGCATTAGGCTCCACAACAGTCTCCCTATGAAAGTGACACAAGTCCCATTACATGGAACTTTTAAGACCAGACTGGAAAAGCCACTGGAGGGACCAATCCAGCACTGGACCTAGGGAGAAGGGACCAGATGAGCTAGGAAATCTTTTCTATCTCTAACATCTACAATTCTGGGAAGACAGAACAAAGTTCTACCACAGAAATCAGAAGGGCTCTTCTGCCTCATTTCTGACCCCTCAAGGGCCTTAACTGGGGGCCTGTGTAAGCGAGTGGGAGTGCCCAAAAAGGCAGCAACCAGTGAAGGCAGAGCCAGTATGGGAAACAGGACACTGATGCAACCGGACATCCAGTTTGCCAGGAAGGCTTTCAGAGTCAGCAGGGGTGGGATAACATGTGCTCTGTAGCTCAGAATTGGCTGAAAATGTTCTCTTGTAATGAGGTGCAGCATTTCCCAGCTAGAAAGGGTGACAGATTTCATGGACATTACCAGTAGGAGGCTGCCCTGGGGATAGAAAGGTTACAGGATACGGGAGCGGATGTTAGGCATCCAAGTCCGAGCTGTCAGCTCTTGTCAGCATACAGTGAAAATAGAGCTTTGGTTGTGTTGCCAGCCATCACCGACTGAAGCACATGCAGAGCCAAAGGGGACTGGAGATGCCAGAGGTTATGTGAGCAGGACAACTGCCCTGCTTCCCAGCAGCCCCTTTCCTACTCTTGTACCTAGTGGTAGGGAGAACTTGGACCTTTAAAGGTGATTCTGCTTAGCTCAGCAGAGCTCAGAGCTTGGGAGAACTGGAAGAAAGGAAAGAATCTAATGAGGATGGGGTACCTTATGAATGAGATACAGAACGTCCAGTTCACTGGCTCAAATCTAGCCCAGATCAAAACCAGTTTTCAGTTATTAAAGCCTAACGGTTATTGGATGACCTATGTGAAATGAGTCTGTTGTTTCTCAGTCCAGTTTCTAACAGGCAGATGTCCACGTCACAAAAAGCTCAGGACCTGCTGGCAATCAGCAGAAAAGCCAGGGACTGAACAAACCATGGAAACTGAATTCCTTTCTCATCCCTAGCAGAGGCCCCTGAAGGTTTGAATGCTCAATGCACACTAAAGGGGTTACATGAGGGAACTCTCAGTGCTGGTCCTCCTGTTACCTTGGCAGAAAGGACATCAGAGGGCAGGGCTCTCAATCCAGCAATTTTCACCAGCACAAAATTCAGTTAAAAAAAGAAAAGAACAAATCTGTTCACTGTTGTTCAACAAAGCACATTTAATTTGAAGTCTGTTATCTCTGATCAGGTTTCAGGCAATCAATAAACCTTTCTGCTGAGCAGCAAACAGGTCAGTCCTGCAATCTGCCTCCTTGGGGTGCTCAGGTGACTTCTCCTAGGGGTAATGTCAATCTCAGCTATCATTATGCACCAAAATGTGCCCCTCTCAGGTTGGATTTTAACAAGCTGTTTCAACCAGGACTTTGCTTTTTCATCTTTTTCTTCTTACTCTGGAGCTCTTTTTGTCCAAGGGCCAGGTATGCTCCATGTGAGCAAGCAAAACTGTAGGCAGTAATGAACGCTACTAATTGAGTTTATCCTTGCAAGTTAATTAGATTCTAGCAAATCTACAGAAATCATTTATTTATTTACGTCTTCATTTGTAAAATGTTCCTGTCGATGTCGCTAGGTGCTAATGGAATCAAATTACATACATTAAAACCTAGATGGGCTCAATGTCAAACACAAAGAAACTCCTTTAAATGATCACAGAAATGACCAGCTCTTCAGACAAAGGCCTGGATAAAGAGAGAGGCTGTGCAGTAGTCCCTAAAAGTCAGCTCTTTTGAAAAATCAGGGGAAGCAAATTCCCTCTGCTGAGAACACTCTATTGCAAGCCCCAAGAAGCACAAATCTAGGACCTTTATATTATGGAGATCACAGGTCAAATCCCAGACCTAACTGCAAATGTAGGCAAAATTCCCTTTACAGCAACATATGGCCAGACATTCAACTCCTGATGGTCTAGGACAGGGGTCGGCAGTCTTTCAGAAGTGATGTGCCGAGCCTTCATTTATTCACTCTAATTTAAGGTTTTGTGTGCCAGTAATACATTTTAGCATTTTTAGAAGACCTCTGTCTAGAAGTCTATAATATATAACTAAACTATCGTTGTACGTAAAGTAAATAAGGTTTTTACAATCTTTAAGAAGCTTCATTTAAAATTAAATTAAAATGCAGAGCCCCTGAGACCGGTGGCCAGAACCTGGGCAGTGTGAGTGCCACTGAAAATCAGCTCGCGTGCCACCTTTGGCATGCGTGCCATAGGTTGCCTACCCCTGGTCTAGGAGAAGTTCAAGCCCAACTGTTCACATATTCACAAGGATCACGTTGTAGATATGATTATTTAACTTCCTAATTTATTTTGGAGCACAACCACGAGTATATGTTTGCTTGCTCTACAACATCAGAAACAAAGAAAATACCTTTGGAAACTAGATAATATGGTGACAGGCATAATATAAAGAATATATATATTCTGTTAGTTGAAATTCTAAAAGTGAGAAGCAGCAAAGAGGACTCAACCAGATATAGAAAGACTCAGAGAAGGACTTTCACTCTGAGAAATACTTTGGAAAGGGAGAGCCTAGCTAGGAATAAAGGAAGAATCCCTATTCAAACAGTGATCTGCAAGAGCATCAAAGGAAACAAGAGAATAGGGCAGTGATTGGCCAACTCCTCTCTCTCCCTTGTCCCGACAAAATTTTCCACTAGTTTGGAAGTTTCTCCCTGTTAATTGTGTTACCTAGTCTCCCCAGACCCTACATAGACCCAGGAGAGGGTGCTAATATTGGGTCAGATCCTGAAGGTCTTACTCAGTTTCTACTCAGCATTTATTTATTCCCAGTGAAGTCAATGGGAGTTAGTTGGAATAAAAGCCAAGTAATAAAATTCATTATGCACTTGACCCCAAGGCTTGCGCCCCCCAAAATGACCACTATGATGATGTACGTGATTACTGAACTAGGTGCAGATTAAATAGAGTTAAAGAGTAAGATGCTGAAGGGCTGCTTATAAAGGCTTCTTCTGTGGGGCTATTCTAAAGCTCACGTTGAATACTTCATACACTTCTGGCCCTTTGAAATGTCTCCTACTCTGCTAGGTGAATTTCTTTAAGTAACACAGAGTTCTTGCAAGAAAGCAACTCCCTTCTAGGAGTAAGAATTTTAAAGGACCAGGATTTTATGCTCCCCCACCAGAGGAGAAAGATGAACCTATTTAAGATTTTATGCTCCTACCTGATCTGCCATCTCGCTGGATATCAACATGATACCACTCTCCATCATTGGCTTTCTTCTGGGTGGCTTTCACCTTGATGGTGCCGGAGCCCATATCAAGCAGCAAGTAGAGGTTCCCATCTAGCAGCTCCACTGCAAAGAAGTCTACCTTGGTGTTCTTTTGGCTCCTGGCATCCTTCCTCTCCTGGGGCTTGCCATGGGTGAAGAGGATCAAGCCATTGGGCTCAGTGGTGCGGAAGTCGAAGGAGATGGAGCCCATCCGCTTGGTATTCCACTTAGGCAGACTGATGTAGGCCTCTGGAGTCTCAAAGCTGATGGGATCCAGCGTGGCCACGTTCTCACATGTGAATTTCACCTCCCCGTAGATCTTCATCTTGGTGTCACTGATCCTCGCCAAGCGAGACAGCTCCAGACGGATGTCGTTATTCTTATAAACAACCTGTCCGAGACAAAGATATACTCTATACATCAATTCTGCAACCAATACAATGCCTCCCAATCCCTACCAGGCGTGGGAGAGAAGCACTCAAAAATGCTTTGGGGAGTGGGGATGAGACCTTGGGAGAATCTTACATGGTGACAGAGAGGGAGGACAGGGCTAGGATGGTGCCTGGAAATAACAATTGGCGCACTATAAATACCATAAATCAGAACAGCAGAAGAGAACAATTACTGGAGGCCAGGAAGCACCATAACCCCACCACAGATCCCACTGCATACACTGCCATTGAGGATCTAGTACAGAATATACACTCTGCGGCTGGAACCATGATGCATCATTTATATAGACCCCACTACAACACACACGACAGAGTGTACCCTTAGTATTCACATACACAAGCTCTGTAGGAAAATCTGGACCAATGCTGCAGTTTCTTTAGTATCCTCATAAGGTCAGTTAAACATTGGAGCGGGAGTGCTAAAATTTCACTTACATTACAGGTGCTAGGAAATATTGGTGAGTGTACCGTGGATCCTGAACAGCCATAAGCTTCCCCCACAAAAGCAAACAAACAAAACTAGCCCTAACTTTTCTCTCATCAAGAAATCTTAAAACACTCTGTCAGTCACAAAACCTTACAACAGGTTTGTTCTGCTATCCCAGAGGCTGACATCCAGCCAGAGGGGGAGCTCAAGTAAACTAGAGATTCCTATTTCTAGAACCAGACAGACACAACTGAGTCACTATTGAAAAGGGAGGAAACAGAGGGAAGCCATGTTGGCTTATAGTATCAGGAAGATCAATCTGCAACAAACATAAAAGGATAACAGTAGGAGGGGCAGCTTGATAAAATTCTAAAGTAGATAAACCAGGAATAATTTAAAAAAGAAGGAGAAATCTGTACCCACTTAGGACTCCACAGCTTTCACTAGGCTTCATGCAGTACCCCCTTGGAGCTTTATAATGACATTTGAGATACAGCTCAGATCCTCCTGCTCCAAAAGAACAAACCTTTGCCTCTTTAGCTAAGAGAGACACTTGATGTAAGATAGTTTTTAAGGGCCTATGACACAGTAAAGTAGTTCTGATTCCATCCAGTAGAGGGCAGTAGTGACACATAAATGTTGGCCACTTCCTTACGATATTCCTAATTATAACACTCTGCATCTTCAAAGTTCTTTACAAATACTAATGAATTAATATCCAAAAGGGGAATGCAATTTATTTGTTAAAAGTTTACAAATAAAATATATCCTTAGATGATGCTATCTCTAAACCTTGAATTTAATGATTGTGTCACAACCCCAGTGCTCTCTGTCATTTCTGTAGACTGGCTGTGTGTCAGTGGGATATATGACAGTAGAGACCAAAACCTTATTTCTAATAAAAAGAAAAGGAGTACTTGTAGCACCTTAGAGACTAACCAATTTATTTGAGCATAAGCTTTCATGAGCTACAGCTCACTTTATCGGATGCATACTGTGGAAAGTATAGAAGATCTTTTTATAAACACAAAGCATGAAAAAATGGGTGTTTACCACTACAAAAGGTTTTCTCTCCCCCCACCCCACTCTCCTGCTGGTAATAGCTTATCTAAAGCGATCACTCTCCTTACAATGTGTATGATAATCAAGTTGGGCCATTTCCAGCACAAATCCAGGTTTTCTCCCCCCCGCAACCCACTCTCCTGTTGGTAATAGCTTATCTAAAGTGATCACTCTCCCTACATGCCACAAGGGGCCACAGCAATGGTTCCCTCAACCCACCCAGCAATATTGTTAACCTATCCAACTATACTCTTAACCCAGCAGAAGCAGCTATCCTATCTAGGGGCCTCTCCTTCTGCCCCTCCACCCCCACGAACATGATACAGTTCTGTGGTAATCTAGAATCCTATTTTCGACGTCTCCGACTCAAGGAATATTTCCAACACACCTCTGAACAACATACTAATCCGCAGAGACCTCCCTACCAAACACTACAAAAAGAAGGATTCTAGGTGGACTCCTCCTGAAGGTCGAGACAGCAGACAGGACTTCTACATAGAGTGCTTCCGCTGACGTCCACGGGCTGAAATTGTGGAAAAGCAGCATCACTTGCCCCACAACCTCAGCCGTGCAGAACACAATGCCATCCACAGCCTCAGAAACAACTCTGACATCATAATCAAAAAGGCTGACAAAGGAGGTGCTGTTGTCATCACGAATAGGTCGGAATATGAACAAGAGGCTGCTCGGCAGCTCTCCAACACCACTTTCTACAAGCCATTACCCTCTGGTCCCACTGAGAGTTACCAAAAGAAACGACAGCATTTGCTCAAGAAACTCCCTGAAAAAGCACAAGATCAAATCCGCACAGACACACCCCTGGAACCCCGACCTGGGATATTCTATCTACTACCCAAGATCCATAAACCTGGAAATCCTGGGCGCCCCATCATCTCAGGCATTGGCACCCTGACAGCAGGATTGTCTGGCTATGTAGACTCCCTCCTCGGGCCCTACGCTACCAGCACTCCCAGCTACCTTCGAGACACCACTGACTTCCTGAGGAAACTACAATCCATCGGTGATCTTCCTGATAACACCATCCTGGCCACTATGGATGTAGAAGCCCTCTACACGAACATTCCACACAAAGATGGACTACAAGCCGTCAAGAACACTATCCCCGATAACGTCACGGCTAACCTGGTGGCTGAACTTTGTGACTTCGTCCTTACCCATAACTATTTTACATTTGGGGACAATGTATACCTTCAAACCAGCGGCACTGCTATGGGTACCCGCATGGCCCCACAGTATGCCAACATTTTTATGGCTGACTTAGAACAACGCTTCTTCAGCTCTCGTCCCCTAATGCCCCTACTCTACTTGCGCTATATTGATGACATCTTCATCATCTGGACCCATGGAAAAGAAGCCCTTGAGGAATTCCACCATGATTTCAACAATTTCCATCCCACCATCAACCTCAGCCTGGACCAGTCCACACAAGAGATCCACTTCCTGGACATTACAGTGCTAATAAACGATGGTCACATAAACACCACCCTATACCGGAAACCTACTGACCGCTATTCCTACCTACATGCCTCCAGCTTTCACCCTGACCACACCACACGATCCACTGTCTACAGCCAAGCTCTGCGATACAACCGCATTTGCTCCAACCCCTCAGACAGAGACAAACACCTACAAGATCTCTATCAAGCATTCTTACAACTACAATACCCACCTGCGGAAATGAAGAAACAGATTGATAGAGCCAGAAGAGTTCCCAGAAGTCACCTACTACAGGACAGGCCTAACAAAGAAAATAACAGAACACCACTAGCCGTCATCTTCAGCCCCCAACTAAAACCTCTCCAACGCATTATTAAGGATCTACAACCTATCCTGAAGGATGACCCAACACTCACACAAATCTTGGGAGACAGGCCAGTCCTTGCCTACAGACAGCCCCCCAACCTGAAGCTAATACTCACCAGCAACCACATACCACACAACAGAACCACTAACCCAGGAACCTATCCTTGCAACAAAGCCTGTTGCCAACTGTGCCCATATATCTATTCAGGGAACACCATCACAGGGCCTAATAACATCAGCCACACTATCAGAGGCTCATTCACCTGCACATCCACCAATGTGATATATGCCATCATGTGCCAGCAATGCCCCTCTGCCATGTACATTGGTCAAACTGGACAGTCTCTACGTAAAAGAATAAATGGACACAAATCAGATGTCAAGAATTATAACATTCATAAACCAGTCGGAGAACACTTCAATCTCTCTGGTCACGCGATTACAGACATGAAAGTTGCGATATTACAACAAAAAAACTTCAAAACCAGACTCCAGCGAGAGACTGTGGAATTGGAATTCATTTGCAAATTGGATACAATTATCTTAGGCTTGAATAGAGACTGGGAGTGGCTAAGTCATTATGCAAGGTAACCTATTTCCCCTTGTTTTTTCCAAACCCCCCCCCCCCCCAGACGTTCTTGTTAAACCCTGGATTTGTGCTGGAAATGGCCCACTTTGATTATCATACACATTGTAAGGAGAGTGATCATTTTAGATAAGCTATTACCAACAGGAGAGTGGGTTTGTGGGGGGGGCACGCGGGGGGGAGGAAACCTAGATTTGTGCTGGAAATGGCCCAACTTGATTATCATACACATTGAAAGGAGAGTGATCGCTTTAGATAAGCTATTACCAGCAGGAGAGTGGGGTGGGGGGAGAGAAAACCTTTTGTAGTGGTAAACACCCATTTTTTCATGCTTTGTGTATATAAAAAGATCTTCTATACTTTCCACAGTATGCATCCGATGAAGTGAGCTGTAGCTCACGAAAGCTTATGCTCAAATAAATTGGTTAGTCTCTAAGGTGCCACAAGTCCTCCTTTTCTTTTTGCGAATACAGACTAACACGGCTGTTACTCTGAAACCTTATTTCTAATGTCTACTCTCTGTAAACCTGCTAAAAACACATTTTATGCACCAATTTTATGACACAAAAGTGACACTTGCTACCACTTCAAAAGGTAAATACAACTATTTATGACCATTTTTACTTCTTTGTGAGCTACGTGGAAGGACTTGAGGTTAGACTAGATGACCCTTGTGGTTTCTTCTAACCCTATGATTCTATGACTGAAAGGGTTGTTTTGTTTGGTTAGCTTTTGTTTAAATGGGGAACGACTCAGCTTTTCTTTCACCTTAGAAATTCATGCGCTGTTTTTCCTCCAAGATTCTGTGGACAACTAGAGAACTAATAGGGGTAGGACATCACATGTGAAAGGAGAGAGAGAGAGAGAGAAACTCTTTTGTGGAAGATTCACAACACTTTGTCCCTTCAACTGAGAGCTGAGAAAGCTGCACCTCCAGTTCTCTGGACCTCCAAGGAGTACTCCAGCAAAAGAAAACAACCTTCCTGATATTTCTAATGTAAAGAACAAACACAGGAACAGGGTTTAAAAACAAAACAAACTCCCAGACCCCCCTTTCTATTATAAAGTAGCACACAAAAAAGGTCATATTCTCAGCCCTGCTCAATCCTTTTTGTGCCAGCCTGGCAGCCCAGACTGGATGGAATCATGGTTTAACTCACCAGTTTAGGATTTGGCTTGCATAGTGGAATCCCAGAGTGGTGTGAAGCTCATAGAACTGGCTTTAAGTCAGCCACTCTTGGCCCCATCCTGACAAGTGGTGAGGTCTGTAGATAAGAGAGGGCATGGCCAGACTGCCCTGCTCTTTGGTGTTCCTGGGCTGGCAGAGTACCCCTGGGAGGCTGCTACCAGTCACAGAACAGAGCAAACCTGAGGCTGCTCTAAGTTGCACTAGAGGGAAAACTGGCCTAAGTCACTTCCAGGACTGAAGGACAGAAAGGTGGCTTTATGCCACTTTTGTTGCAACTCCTTGGGGCCTGTGGGAAGTACTGCTTCAGATCAGAGGGTCTGGGACAGCGGCCCAGTATTTTTCCTGTGTAAATTATCTGTAAGAGACAAAACACTGTCACACCAAAATGTGTCAGGATGCTGAGTCCAGAACACACAGAAATCCTCCCAATTTGAGAATGAGACTCCTATCTTGTAATGGAACATCCCACCTCCTGACTGCCTACCTGGACCTCCAGGTTGCCCTTATGAGATCTCAATCTTCACGCACCTCACCAGGTCTTCTGGTGTCTTTGAACATGTAGCTATAAATAACTGTTTAACCTGTCCTCTTCTCATTTAATCATAGTAATAATGTTCCATTCGCTAGTGCCTTCCATCTCTTGGACCCATAAGGTGAGCATCATTATCAGCTTTAGAGACAGGGAAACTGAGTAAGAGAGAGGGTAACTTTCCCAAGGTCATAGAACACAGATCCCCTGACACCAATGCTTTAGCCATAAACACATCCTTCCTCCCTGTCAATTTCCCTGATTAAGAGGAATTATGGAAAAGAGCAAAAGAAATGGGACTCAATTACATCACTCAACAGGGCAACACAACAGGAAAAGCATAAAGTTTTGTTAAAGAATAAAAAAGCTGCTGTAGAGCTGGGATATTGCTTTTTCTAGTCCACACAGCTCTGATTCCATGAGGACATGGGATCTATGCCCAGTCCCAACTAATGTCATCTCTGCTTTGGTACTTAATAAAGCAGCACTATATGGCCCTGGGACCACAAGTCACTCAAATAGAATGAAGGGGACCCTGATAGTAATTTATACAAATCAGAAGCTAGGAATTGTAAAAAATTGATAAGGGAAGCTAGAGGACACAAGGCAAAAACTATGATCAGTAGAATTAAGGACAATAAAAGGATATTTTTAAGTATATTAAGAACAAAAGAATCCTAACAATGGTATTGGTCCATTACTAGATGGCAATAGTAGAACTGTTAATAATAAAGCAGAAAAGGCAGAAGTGTTCAATAAATATTTCTGTTCTGTATGTAGGGAAAAACAGATGATATATTCATATCTTATCATGATGATGATGATGGATGATGAAGATTAAATACTTTCCAGTCTAATAACTAAGGAAGATGTTAAAGAGCAGCTACGAACGCTAGAAATTTTTAAAATCAGTAGGTCTAGAAACCTTGCATTCAAGAATTTTAAAATCGCTGGCCTAGGAGTTCCGTGGACCATTGATGTTGATTTTCAGTAAGACTTGAAACACTGGAGAAGTTCCAGAGGACAGGAAGGATGCTGATGTGCCAATATTTAAAAAGTGTAAACAGGACAACCTGGGTAATAATGGGCTTGCCAGCTTGACATCAATCCCAAGCAAACTAATGGAACAGCTGATACACGACTTGATTAAGAAAGAATTAAAGGGCGTAATATAATTAATGCTAATCAACATGGCTTTATGGAAAATACACGTCAAACTAACTTGATATCTTTTTTGATGAGATTAGAGTTTGGTTGATAAAAGTAATAATGATGACGTAATATACTTAGACCTCTGTAAGGTGTTTGATTTGGAACCACATACTTTAATGAAGAAACTAGAATGATAAAAAAAATCAACATGGCATACATTAAATGGATTAAAAACTGTCTGACTGATAGGTTTCAGAGTAGCAGCCGTGTTAGTCTGTATTCGCAAAAAGGAGGACTTGTGGCACCTTGGAGACTAACCAATTTATTTGAGCATAAGCTTTCGTGAGCTACAGCTCACTTCATCGGATGCATTCAGTGGAAAATACACTGGGGAGATTTATTTACATAGAGAACATGAAACAATGGGTGTTACCATACACACTGTAAGGAGAGTGATCACTTAAGATGAGCTAATACCAGCAAAGGGCAGGGAGGCGGGGGGGAAGAAAACCTTTTATAGTGATAATCAAGGTGTGCCATTTCCAGTAATTGTAAATGGGGAATTGTTATTGAGTGGGTCTGTTTCTAATGGGGTCTGATAGATATCAGATCTTGGACTTATACTATTTAACATTTTAATCAATGACTGTGAAAAAAACAAAATCATCACTCATAAAGTTTGCAGATGAAACAAATATTAGAGGAGAAGTAAATAAGGACGAGGACAGGGCAATCTGGATTGCTTGGTAAGCCAGGCACAAGCAAACAATATGCATTGTACTATGGCCAAATGTAAAGTCATACATCTAGGAACAAAGAACAGTCTACACTTACAGTGTGGGGACTCTATCCTGGGAAGCAGTGACTCTGAAAAGGACTTGCGGGTCGTGGTGGATAATTAGCTCAATGTCAGCTTCCAATGCAACATTGTCACCAAAAGGGCTAATATGATCCTTGGATATATTAACAGGGGAACATTAAGTAGGAGTATGGAGGTTAGATTACCCCTGTATTTAGTATTGGTGCAACTGCTACAGGAATACTGTGTCCAATTCTGGTGTTCACAATTCAAGAAGGATGTTGATAAATTGGAGAGGGTTCAGAGAAGAGCCACCAGAATAATTAAAGAATTAGAAAACATGTCTTACAGTGATTGACTCCAGGAGCTCAATCTATTTAGCTTAACAAAGGTGAGGTTAAGGGTGATTTGATCACAGTTTATTAGTATCGACACAGGGAATAGATATTCGATAATGGAGGGCTTTTCAGTGTAGCAGACAAGGGTGTAACAAGAACCAATGGCTGGAAGTTGAAGCTAGACAAATTCAAATTAGAGGGGAGGTGCACATTTTAACACTACATGGTAATTAACCATTTGTACAACTTACCCAAGGGCTGTGGTAGATTCTCCATCATTGGCAATTTTAAAATCATGATTAGATGTTTTTTGAAAAGACATGCTTTAGTTCAAACACAAATTAACTCAAGTCAGTCCTCTGGCCTTAGCCTTGTGTGATGCAGGAGGTCAGACTAAATGATCCCATTGGCCCTTTCAGGCCTTAAAATCTTGGCATTCCCCCGAAATAGCAGTGCTGCCACAAACCAATGCACCTTTCCAGTTACGGAGATGACTTAAAGAACTGGGAGCATTTGCCAGAGAAAACCTTCTGCAGGCTCAACATGCACAAGAGACCTCCTATAACTGCACAGCTCAGTTAAGAGGGTTTAAACCAGGTGATAGCTTACTTGTACTACTACCCAGCCCAGAGTCTGAACTTTTAGCCCGCTGGCAAGGGCCCTTCAAGGTAATTAGAAAGGTGAGCCCCATCAGTTAGAAAATCTAGCAACCAGAAACAAAGGAAAACACCCAAATTTATCCTACAAACTTCTAAAGGCCTAGAAGGCCAAGGAGGGCCTTTCATCGACTCCTTCCTCCTCCCCCCCCGAACCAGAACTAGAACCCCACACACTGATGGAAATAATCTGCACGCCTGTAAAGATGGGGGAAGCCTTACACAGTGAACAGAGGACACAAGTCCAGGAACTAGTGGACTTGTTCCCCATCATCTTCTTGTCCACTCCAGGAAAGACCCATCCTACTGAAACAGCACCAGGACAAAAAGTGAGGGGAAACCCTCAGCCCCGCACTGGGAAAATGTGGGACATAAGCTATCAGGAGCTTCAAGCAATGTTAGACCTGGGAGTGATGGAGATATACTGTAGTGAGTGGAGGGAGCTCCATTGTCCTGGTCCCTAATCTGGACAGGACGATACACTTCCACACAGTCAACATGATATCTAAATTTGATTCCTATCCCATAGATGAGTTATTGGACCAGTTGGGACAGCTTAGTGTATGTCTACCACTGATCTTACCAAAGGGTAGTGGCAGATCTCCCTCACACATGACTCCAAGGAAAAGACAGCTTTTTCCATGCCCTTCGGCTTGTACCACTTCTGTACCATGCCATTCTGACTCCACAATGCAGCTGCAACCTTCCTGAGGTTGATGGATAAAAATATTGCAATATGGACTATATACTGCCACCTAGTTGGATGACATTGTCATCTACAGCCAGAATTAGGGGGACCATGACCACCTGAAACAAATAGCCGCGGTACTTCAACCCCTCACGGATGCAAGGGTAACAGCCAATCCAGCAACATACAAGATTGGTTATTGTGAGGCTATGTACTTAAGGTATACATTAAGAGGTGGCCTATTGTGGCCCACATTTATACCTACAAAATAACAGGTTCTGGTATGCCAACCAGGAAGGACAGGTTCGCCAAGCCTCAAGGCAAGCCATTAAGCAGTTGGTACCACTACTCTCTATCCCTTTCACGATTAGAGAATCTGGGACTACACTAAAGAGACTAAGGAATGGGAATTAGAATCCCCACCCCCTTCAGGCACAGTTGGATTATTTGACTCTCTTTTCTGCCACAGAGACCTTGCTCAGGCAGATGGATATACCTAAGGAATTTTCAGTGTCCAAACAGTAGGAGGCACCCATCAGCAGCCTTAGAATTGTGACACCTGGTCTGTAAGGTAAAGTTAGTATATAACTGTGGTGGGTTTGATCTAACTTAATAGGGGAGTGTGAGAAGAGAAACTGGAAAGCAACATAATAGTGCTAGATAAGGACACCCCAGCACACATTTGAAAGACAGTGGGGGAAAGATGTTAATTACAAAGACCATGTCTCCAAAGAAAAGTAAAGCTTGTTTTGACAGCTGGGAGCTTGGAGATCAAAAAGTTTAATCAGTTTTTAAAGTATTTCTCCCCCTTGCTTCAGGGAGAATACAGTTTGTGTGTTATGGGAATGGACTATGCCAGCCAGATGTTAGGAGTCTCATGGTGGGAGTCTGAAGGAAGCTCAGACATCCCAGGATTCCCATTGTGGAAGATGGTTAGGTACCTGGTAAGCTAGACATGTGTTTTATTGTTTTCAGACCTGTTTTCTATTACATGTTTTTTGTTCTAAACAAATACTACTTTGCTTTACGGAGGCTGTCTGATTACTGAGTTAACCACTATCATTGCTCCTGGAGGAAACAAAACCGCAGGGTCTGTGCCTAAGTCAGATCTGCTGAGTAATTATGGTTTGTCACAGGACTGCAGCCTAGGGCCCAGTCTGAGAGAGAGAGAGAGAGAGAGCCAGCCATGTGTTTCTACCCAGAGCCAGATGACAGCTAGAGGCCTGAAACTTGGCAGGGGCTGCACTCAACAAGACCAGGAAGGGTCAGAGATGCATTCCCCCCCCTTTTTCCTAACCTCTTTTTTCTGGAGGCCCTGTGTTGGGACAGACTGGTGGATGGGCACCTCCTCCATTCCTCCGTATCTCCTCACATTATACCCCAGCTTCTAATTTTTTTCTGTCCATTTTCCCCTCTCCATTGTTTTCTGCCCTTCTCATCCTGGTACGTGTGTGCTTGCACCTAAGTTCCACGCTGCAAGAGCAAAGACAAGGGCTGAAGAGCTGGCTCTTGAGCCTGCTGACCCAAACACATGAGCTGCTCCTAGGGCCAGCTTTATTATGGGGATCTGCAGGAAAAGGGAGAGAAGGTTGTTTTCAAGGAACTGCTCACCAGCAGCACGTTTGTAGTACCATATCAGAATAGATCCACACACATGCAGCTTTCCTCACCCGCACTTCTCCATTTTACCCCATCCACCCCTCGACGAATCTGACATCATCCAGATTGAGATACACAGTGCCTGAGTGATTGGTCATTGAATGCTTGGTGACTGGGTCACCAAAACTAATTATTGCAGCACAGATACATTTACTTCCAACATGGGGCATTGCAGTCAATACTAAGTCAGAGAGGAAAGCACCACCTTTTGAGGTACCCACAGCACATCCTGCAACGGGGTATCCTAGCACCATGCACGGATACTGTTAGTGGGAAGAGCACCAGCAATTAAATCACCAGCATAAAAATACAAATGGTATCCGACTTCCAAACACTTGTTCAGTTTTTTTTGGAGTGCTCCCTCCGCCGTTCTCCACTTACACTAAAACTCCTTCAGATTAAGGCCTTTTCTTCAATCTGGAATAGCCCCCATTTAGCATTAGACCTGCAGAAATGCTGACCCCCTAAGCATAGACGAAAGCAAACCAGGCTGTGCATAGACAGAGCTAATCTATGGCTCAATACATTTACATTCCTGCATTTCCTTCTGTACTAATGTGCATCAGCACCAATGAAGCCACACCACTGGCTAAATGGGACTATTCTTGAATACAGACAATGCCAGCATATTTTGTTGCACATTTTGGTGGTAGATGCCCTCTTTCAAAATAGAATCCCTTCCCTTGCATCTGAAATCAGTTTGATTCTGTCCCAAATCTGAACGGTGTCACACGGGCTCTGGATGCCTGGGGAAAGTAGCCTTCTCCCATTTTGGACACACGTACTCTCTACAGTCCTCCATGTAAAGAAGTTACATGAAGGGGAAAGAAGAGGGTGGAAAGTCTGAAGTGTTTCACAGGGTTCAAGACCCAACCTGTATTCATCCAAACTGAAACAAATAATAAATTTTACCCTAACACCATGAAACTGCCACATTAGGAATAAAAATTCCCAAGATACAGCTGTGTGTTAACAGAGGCTTCCTCCTTGATAACTCAGTCTACCCTTCACATAGGTAAGCAGGCTGCTCAGGAAGGAGCTACAATAGACACAGAAAGGCCTTTGGTAATCAGCAGTGAGAGAACCCAAGAAAGTATATGACACTTTTTCATAGATATTAAGGTCAGAAGGGACCATTATGATCATCTAGCACTCCTGCACAATGCAGGCCACAGAATCTCACCCATCCACTCCTGCGATAAACCTCTCACCTATGTCTGAGCTATTGAAGTCCTCAAATCATGGGTTAAAGACTTCAAGGTGCAGAGAATCCTCCAGCAAGTGACCCGTGCCCCATGCTACAGAGGAAGGCAAAAAACCCCCAGGGCCTCTTCCAATCTGCCCTGGAGGAAAATTCCTTCCCGACCCCAAATATGGTGATCAGCTGAACCCTGAGCATATGGGCAAGATTCACCAGCCAGATACACAGGAAAGAATTCTCTGTAGTAACTCAGATCCCACCCCATCTAACATCTTATCACAGGCCATTGGGCCTATTTACCATGAATAGTTAAAGATCAATTAATTGCCAAAATCATGTTATCCCATCATACCATCTCCTCCATAAACTTATTGAGTTTAATCTTGAAGCCAGATAGGTCTTTTGCCCCCACTGCTTCCCTTGGAAGGCTATTCCAGAACTTCACTCCTCTGATGGTTAGAAACCATCTAATTTCAAGTCTAAACTTCCTGATGGCCAGTTTATATCCATTTGTTCTTGTGTCCACATTGGTACTGAGCTTAAATAATTCCTCTCCCTCTCCGGTATTTATCCCTCTGATATATTTATAGAGAGCAATCATATCTCCCCTCAACCTTCTTTTGGTTAAGCTAAACAAGCCAAGCTCCTTGAGTCTCCTTTCGTAAGACAGGTTTTCCATTCCTCGGATCATCCTAGTAGCCCTTCTCTGTACCTGTTCCAGTTTGAATTCATCCTTCTTAAACATGAGAGACCAGAACTGCACACAGTATTCCAGGTGAGGTCTCACCAGTGCCTTGTTTAACGGTACTAACACCTCTTTATCTCTACTGGAAATACCTCGCCTAATGCATCCCAAGACCGCATTAGTTTTTTTCACGGCCATATCACATTGGCGGCTCATAGTCATCCTGTGATCAACCAATACTCTACGGTCTTTCTCCTCCTCCGTTACTTCTAATTGATGCGTCCCCAGCTTATAACTAAAATTCTTGTTATTAATCCCTAAATGCATGACCTTATACTTCTCACTGTTAAATTTCATCCTATTACTATTACTCCAGTTTACAAGGTCATCCAGATCCTCCTGTACGATATCCCGGTCCTTCTCTAAATTGGCAATACCTCCCAGCTTTGTATCATAAGCAAACGTTATTAGCACACTCCCACTTTTTGTGCTGAAGTCAGTAATAAAAAGATTAAATAAGATTGGTCCCAAAACCGATCCTTGAGGAATTCTACTGGTAACCTCCCTCCAGCCTGACAGTTCACCTTTCAGTATGACTCGCTGTAGTCTCCCCTTTAACCAATTCCTTATCCACCTTTCAATTTTCATATTGATCCCCCTCTTTTCCAATTTAACTAATAATTCTCCATGTGGCACAGTATCAAACGCCTTACTGAAATCTAGGTAAATTAGATCCACTGTGTTTCCTTTGTCTAAAAAATCTGTTACTTTCTCAAAGAAGGAGATCAGGTTGGTTTGGCACGATCTACCTTTTGTAAAACCATGCTGTATTTTGTACCATTTACCATTGACCTAATGTCCTTAACTACTTTCTCCTTCAAAATTTTTTCCAAGAACGTGCATACTACAGATGTCAAACTAACAAGCCTGTAGTTACCTGGATCACTTTTTTTTCCTTTCTTAAGAATAGGAACTATGTTAGCAATTCTCCAGTCATACGGTACAACCACTGAATTTACAGATTCATTAAAAATTCTTGCTAATGGGCTTGTAATTTCATGTGCCAATTCCTTTAATATTCTTGGATGAAGATTATCTGGGCCCCCGATTTATTCCCATTAAGCTGTTCGAGTTTCGCTTCTACCTCAGATATGGTAATATCTACCTCCATATCCTCATTCCCATTTGTCATGCTACCATTACCCCTAAGATCCTCATTAACCTTATTAAAGATGGAGGCAAAGTATTTGTTTAGATATTGGGCCATGCCTAGATTATCCTTAACCTCCACTCCATCCTCAGTGTTTAGCAGTCCCACTTCTTCTTTCTTTCTTTTCTTCTTATTTATATAGCTATAGAACCTTTTACTATTGGTTTTAATTCCCTTTGCAAGGTCCAACTCTACTTGACTTTTAGCCTCTCTCACTTTATCCCTACATATTCTGACCTCAATAAGGTAGCTTTCCTTGCTGATCCCTCCCTTCTTCCACTCCCTGTCTGTTTTCTGCTCTTTCTTAATCACCTCTCTGAGATGTTTGCTCATCCAGCTTGGTCTACAACTCCTGCCTATGAATTTTTTCCCCTTTCTTGGGATGCGGGCTTCCAATAGCTTCTGCAGCTTTGACTTAAAGTAATCCCAGGCCTCCTTTGCCTTTAGATCCATAAGTTCTTCAGTCCAATCCACTTCCCTTTCTAATTTCCTTAATTTTTGAAAGTCAGCCCTTTTGAAATCAAAAACCCTAGTCGCAGATTTATTTTTGTTTATCCTTCCGTTCAGTTTGAACTGAATTAGCTCATGATCACTTGAGCCAAGGTTGTCCCCTACAGCCATTTCTTCTATGAGGTCCTCACTACTCACTAAAACCAAGTCTAAAATGGCATCTCCTCTAGTCGGTTCAGCAACTACTTGATGAAGGAATCCATCAGCTATTGCATCTAGGAATGGGATGTAGGGAAAACAGGGTATCTATAGTTTAGTTTTCTATACGTCAGTTGGTGGGGAGGGAAGATTGTTGTAAGCTGAGCTATACACTCAAGAGGGCAGTTTAGTATTGAGACTCCTTCAACATGGGCAACTTTGCTAGTCTGAAGCACTTACAAAATTTCTCCTGCCCAACCTGAATTGAGCAGCTCTGCTCCTGGGTTAATGAAAGCCCTAATCAGATGGCTTTTCATAACAGTCAAACGAGCCTCTTTGCAATCAAGCAAAGATGCAGAGAGGGAGTGGGAGAGAGGGGCAGAGAGAGAGAGAATATGCCAGGTTTGGCAGGTAGCCAATATTGAATTCATTACAAGGCAGGCACTATTAATTAGGAAACATAGCCTTGAGTGCTGGCTGCCCCAAGACATGCCCTCCCCCTCCTGCAGGGATAATGCACATTTGCTGTTAGCCTGCCAGTCACTAGATGTCCCCAGTGTCATATAGACAGCAGCTAAAGTGAATTTTTCTACTCCTCACAGAAATCTCTTTTAAAGATGGCAGTTTAAGTGTAACTGGTTATTGGGCCGTAGTTTGTTCACCTGCCACATCTCCTATATTAGGGCTTATCTACATCACAACTTGTGTGTGCAGCAGGCCAGGGCACGAGTCTAGAGCACACTAGCCTGATGCACACTCAGTCACCGTGTGGACCTTGCTACTGCGCACTAAAAGTTCTATAGTGCACTTGACATACTCCTGTTTCCAACAGCAGTAGCAGGGTCACAGGGTGACTTAATGTGTGGCAAGCTAGCATGCTTGTGAGCCAGCAAAAGGAATGAAAGCAAGCAAGGGAGCAGCCTGCAGGAGACCTGAAGCCTGGGGCCAGCTTGCTAAATGAGCTGACCAGAGACATCTGGCACAGAGAGGGAACCACAAGCACCTGGTTCCTTATGAGAGAGTTGAAGCAGTTGTTTGAGGAAACTGACTCGGGGAAGTTTAAAGGGGAATCAGTGCTGAGCAGTACAGATACAAGCTAAACCCGAGGCAGAACTCATAAAAAAGAAAAAGGACAAGATGAAGGAATCCTCTCGCTCACCCAGGCTCTGAGGTAAGAGCCATGCATTAGGACAGATTTTTGGGACTCTCTGAGTTTTACTTGTCTGAATAAACCCCAACCCCTATAAGGATGGCAACTGGACAAACGGTGGAGTATCTGTAAAAGGGCCTGGAAGGAGAGAATAAAGGGCAGAGAAGAGACACCCTAACCACAAGAGGGCCACATGGGGCAGCCCAATCTTCCACATTGCTATAGAGTCGCACTCTACACTACGGAATAAGGTCGAATTTATAGAAGTCGGTTTTTTAGAAATCGGTTTTATAAATTCGAGTGTGTGTGTCCCCACAGAAAATGCTCTAAGTGCATTAAGTGCATTAACTCGGCGGAGCGCTTCCACAGTACCGAGGCAAGCGTCGACTTCCGGAGCGTTGCACTGTGGGTAGCTATCCCACAGTTCCCGCAGTCTCCGCTGCCCATTGGAATTCTGGGTTGAGATCCCAATGCCTGATGGGGCTAAAACATTGTCGCGGGTGGTTCTGGGTACATATCGTCAGCCTCCCGTTCCCTCCCTCCCCCCGTGAAAGCAAGGGCAGACAATCATTTCGCGCCTTTTTTCCTGAGTTACCTGTGCAGACGCCATACCACAGCAAGCATGGAGCCCGCTCAGGTAACCGTCACCCTATGTCTCCTGGGTGCTGGCAGACGCGGTACGGCTTTGCTGCACAGTAGCAGTAACCCCTTGCCTTCTGGCAGCAGACGGTGCAATACGACTGGTAGTCGTCCTCATCGTGTCCGAGGTGCTCCTGGCCGCGTCGGCTGGGAGCGCCTGGGCAGACATGGGCGCAGGGACTACATTTGGAGTGACTTGACCAGGTCATTCTCTTTAGTCCTGCAGTCAGTCCTATTGAACCGTCTTATGGTGAGCAGGCAGGCGATACGGACTGCTAGCAGTCGTACTGTACCATCTTCTGCCAGGCAGGCAAGAGATGAGGATTGCTAGCAGTCGTATTGCACCATCTTCTGCCAGGCAGGCAAGAGATGGGGATGGCTAGCAGGCGTACTGTACCATCTTCTGCCGAGCAGCCATGAGATGTGGATGGCATGCAGTCCTTCTGCACCGTCTGCTGCCAGCCAAAGATGTAAAAGATAGATGGAGTGGGTCAAAACAAGAAATAGACCAGATTTGTTTTGTACTCATTTGCCTCCTCCCCTGTCTAGGGGACTCATTCCTCTAGGTCACACTGCAGTCACTCACAGAGAAGGTGCAGCGAGGTAAATCTAGCCATGTATCAATCAGAGGCCAGGCTAACCTCCTTGTTCCAATAACAACGATAACTTAGGTGCACCATTTCTTATTGGAACCCTCCGTGCAGTCCTGCCTGAAATACTCCTTGATGTACAGGCACCCCCTTTGTTGATTTTAGCTCCCTGAAGCCAACCCTGTAAGCCGTGTCGTCAGTCGCCCCTCCCTCCGTCAGAGCAACGGCAGACAATCGTTCCGCGCCTTTTTTCTGTGCGGACGCCATACCACGGCAAGCATGGAGCCCGCTCAGCTCACTTTGGCAATTAGGAGCACATTAACCACCACACGCATTATCCAGCAGTATATGCAGCACCAGAACATGGCAACGCGATACCGGGCGAGGAGGCGACGTCAGCGCGGTCCCGTGAGTGATCAGGACATGGACACAGATTTCTCTGAAAGCATGGGCCCTGACAATGCATGCATCATGGTGCTAATGGGGCAGGTTCATGCTGTGGAACGCCGATTCTGGGCTCGGGAAACAAGCACAGACTGGTGGGACCGCATAGTGTTGCAGGTCTGGGACGATTCCCAGTGGCTACGAAACTTTCGCATGCGTAAGGGCACTTTCATGGAACTTTGTGACTTGCTTTCCCCTGTCCTGAAGCGCATGAATACCAAGATGAGAGCAGCCCTCACAGTTGAGAAGCGAGTGGCGATAGCCCTGTGGAAGCTTGCAACGCCAGACAGCTACCGGTCAGTTGGGAATCAATTTGGAGTGGGCAAATCTACTGTGGGGGCTGCTGTGATGCAAGTAGCCCACGCAATCAAAGATCTGCTGATATCAAGGGTAGTGACCCTGGGAAATGTGCAGGTCATAGTGGATGGCTTTGCTGCAATGGGATTCCCTAACTGTGGTGGGGCTATAGATGGAACCCATATCCCTATCTTGGCACCGGAGCACCAAGCCGCCGAGTACATAAACCGCAAGGGGTACTTTTCGATAGTGCTGCAAGCTCTGGTGGATCACAAGGGACGTTTCACCAACATCAACGTGGGATGGCCGGGAAAGGTGCATGATGCTCGCATCTTCAGGAACTCTGGTCTGTTTCAAAAGCTGCAGGAAGGGACTTTATTCCCAGACCAGAAAATAACTGTTGGGGATGTTGAAATGCCTATATGTATCCTTGGGGACCCAGCCTACCCCTTAATGCCATGGCTCATGAAGCCGTACACAGGCAGCCTGGACAGTGGTCAGGAGCTGTTCAACTACAGGCTGAGCAAGTGCAGAATGGTGGTAGAATGTGCATTTGGACGTTTAAAGGCGCGCTGGCGCAGTTTATTGACTCGCTTAGACCTCAGCGAAACCAATATTCCCACTGTTATTACTGCTTGCTGTGTGCTCCACAATATCTGTGAGAGTAAGGGGGAGACGTTTATGGCGGGGTGGGAGGTTGAGGCAAATCGCCTGGCTGCTGGTTACGCGCAGCCAGACACCAGGGCGGTTAGAAGAGCACAGGAGGGCGCGGTACGCATCAGAGAAGCTTTGAAAAACAGTTTCATGACTGGCCAGGCTACAGTGTGAAAGTTCTGTTTGTTTCTCCTTGATGAACCCCCCCCGCCCCTTGGTTCACTCTACTTCCCTGTAAGCTAACCACCCTCCCCTCCTCCCTTTAATCATTGCTTGCAGAGCCAATAAAGTCATTGCTGCTTCACAGTCATGCATTCGTTATTCATTCATCACACAAATAGGGGGATGACTACCAAGGTATCCCAGGAGGGGTGGTGGAGGAGGGAAGGAAAATGCCACACAGCACTTTAAGCACAGCACTTTAAAAGTTTACAACTTTAAAATTTATTGAATGACAGCCTTCTTTTTTTTGGGCAATCCTCTGTGGGGGAATGGCTGGTTGGCCGGAGGCCTCCCCACCGTGTTCTTGGGCGTCTGGGTGTGGAGGCTATGGAACTTGGGGAGGAGGGCGGTTGGTTACAGAGGGGCTGCAGTGGCAGTCTGTGCTCCAGCTGCCTTTGCTGCAGCTCAACCATACACTGGAGCATACTGGTTTGGTCCTGCAGCAGCCTCAGCATTGAATCCTGCCTCCTCTCATCACGCTGCCGCCACATTTGAGCTTCAGCCCTGTCTTCAGCCCGCCACTTACTCTCTTCAGCCCGCCACTTACTCTCTTCAGCCCTCCACCTCTCCTCCCGGTCATTTTGTGCTTTCCTGCACTCTGACATTATTTGCCTCCACGCATTCGTCTGTGCTCTGTCAGTGTGGGAGGACAGCATGAGCTCGGAGAACATTTCATCGCGAGTGCGTTTTTTTTTCTTTCTAAGCTTCACTAGCCTCTGGGAAGGAGAAGATCCTGTGATCATTGAAACACATGCAGCTGGTGGAGAAAAAAAAAGGGACAGCGGTATTTAAAAAGACACATTTTATAAAACAGTGGCTACACTCTTTCAGGGTAAACCTTGAAAGTTAACATTACATACATAGCACATGTGCTTTCGTTACAAGGTCGCATTTTGCCTCCTCCCACCGCGTGAACGGATTTTGGTTGAATGCCAGCAAACATACACTGCAATGCTTTGTTCTACAGTGATTCCCCAGTACGTGTTGCTGGCCTGGAGTGGTAAAGTGTCCTACCATGAAGGACGAAATAAGGCTGCCCTCCCCAGAAACCTTTTGCAAAGGCAGAACCGCAAATGCCAGGGCAAAGTAATCCTTTCACATGCTTGCTTTTAAACCATGTATAGCATTTTAAAAGGTACACTCACCAGAGGTCCCTTCTCCGCCTGCTGAGTCCAGGAGGCAGCCTTGGGTGGGTTCGGGGGGTACTGGCTCCAGGTCTAGGGTGAGAAACAGTTCCTGGCTGTCGGGAAAACCGGTTTCTCCGCTTGCTTGCTGTGAGCTATCTACAACCTCCTCATCATCATCTTCTTCGTCCCCAAAACCTACTTCTGTATTGCCTCCATCTCCATTGAAGGAGTCAAACAACACGGCTGGGGTAGTGGTGGCTGAACCCCCTAAAATGGCATGCAGCTCATCATAGAAGCGGCATGTTTGGGGCTCTGACCCAGAGCGGCCGTTCGCCTCTCTGGTTTTCTGGTAGGCTTGCCTCAGCTCCTTCAGTTTCACGCGGCACTGCTTCGGGTCCCTGTTATGGCCTCTGTCCTTCATGCCCTGGGAGATTTTCAGAAAGGTTTTGGCATTTCGAAAACTGGAACGGAGTTCTGATAGCACGGATTCCTCTCCCCAAACAGCGATCAGATCCCGTACCTCCCGTTCAGTCCATGCTGGAGCTCTTTTGCGATTCTGGGACTCCATCATGGTCACCTCTGCTGATGAGCTCTGCATGGTCACCTGCAGCTTGCCACGCTGGCCAAACAGGAAATGAGATTCAAAAGTTCGCGGTTCTTTTCCTGTCTACCTGGCCAGTGCATCTGAGTTGAGAGCGCTGTCCAGAGCGGTCAGAATGGAGCACTCTGGGATAGCTCCCGGAGGCCAATACCATCGAATTGTGTCCACAGTACCCCAAATTCGAGCCGGCAACGTCGATTTAAGCGCTAATCCACTTGTCAGGGGTGGAGTAAGGAAATCGATTTTAAGAGCCCTTTAAGTCGAAATAAAGGGCTTCATTGTGTGGACGGGTGCAGGTTTAAATCGATTTAACGCTGCTAAATTCGATCTAAAGTCCTAGTGTAGACCAGGGCTGAGTCACAAGCCCTTAGGCAGGAGACATTCCTTGTTTCTCTTGTTGGGTGCCCTTCATTCTCCTGCATGTCCCATTTTGCAGAATACATGGTTATAAAGACAAACACTGAAATCTTTTCAAGCATAAGAACTCCTTAAAGTTTTAAGAACCATACATATATTTAAGTACCCTGAGCGGGGCACATAGTCATAGAGACTGCATGTCCCAATTCCCATAGTATCTATGTGCAGGCAGCTATGGTTCATTATAATGCCAAAGAGCTTTGGCTCCCTTTAATGGTGTAGGATAAGTTTAATACCACTGACAAAGAATTAAAACTGGTGTAATGAGAGTCAAATAGGATTTGAGCTGTGTTAACTGAATTTGATGTGACTCTGAACTACTTTGAACAAAACCAGAGTATAAACTTGTCCTGAAAAAGACACTCCTACATTAAAACAAGGCCATTTGTACCTATTCCACACAAAAAATAAGTCTTCCTATCAGACCTCTATCTGTTCTGAAATATGTAATGTTTTGTGGGAAAGTGCAAAAGATAAATGAACCAGTTCTAAGAGGACCAAGTCAGAAGGCTTCTGGAAAGAGAGAGAAACTCCTTGAAATAGGAGATAAAGAGAAACAGAAGGGAAATTGGATGAGAAACACAGTAGAAGGTTAAAGGTATAAGTCCAGCAACTGGACCAGTCACACTGCAGCTACAAAGGATTATCCAGGGAGAAACATATTCTAGAAGTTAAAGCTTTCTCTTAGACTTTATTCAGCAGACACTGAGGACTGACAGTTCAGTACTTTAATGAGAGGCAAAATTACCCTTTAAGTCACAGAAAGGCATCTCTGTACCTCGAGAGAATTATTTAAGACATCTGAGCATGTTCCTGAAGATTCTAGGACAAACCGAAAAGGAAAAGATTGTGCACATACTATCTGAGACCAGTCCTTGGGGAACACAGAATTTCATCTTACTTCTCCAGCCATCTGCCTCTCTTAGTACCTTGGATCTATACCAGAACACAGACTAAGTATTACGCCATGCTCCTCAAATATTAAAGTACCTCACTGGAGTAACTTCTAAGACTTTTCACCACAATATCCAGCTAAGCTTCATCTAAGAAAGACAAATTAGAAAATTGTACTCAAAGCCCCTGCAGCCTGCAGGAGGGGAAAAAAAGCTGAAAAGTAACTTTTAAGTGTTAACTTCTGACGTGAGTAATACAACAACAAACTTTTGCTTATGTTGAGCTTGTTATTTCTGTACCTGACAATGAATGCTGTTAACTGTATGAAATGTTCCACTATCTACCTTTTGGTTGGTTTTACACTGCAATGTCTGAACTACAGAAATGCATTCTGTTTTTTGATTTCTTGCTTTTAATGCACAGTAATAAGGTAGAATTTTGTTTACTACATGCGTGGAGTCCTCTGTTTTGGGCTATACTGAATGCTAATTAATGTGGGATATTTCTGTAGGATACATTAGCCTTCTGATAAAATTGTCAACAGTTTAAGACTGTTTAATTTGGTTTCTGAGTGATTAATAGACCCTACAATGGCACTTTGATACTGAGGTGAAGGGCACGTTAGAAAGGATACAGATTAAATTAGATGGACACACTGATGATCATATTGCACAGAGTGGGAAGAATCTCCCTAGTTTAATACTGGAGGAGCCAGGGCAAGGGCAGCTTGTTCCATGTTTTTAAGTGAATTTAGTGCTGCTGAAAGTTGCTAGGTTAGCCCCAGTGACCAAAGTCCTCTGTTCATCTACAGAAAAGGGACAGCACAGGCAGCAGTAACGTTACACTTCACAGAGATCCTGCCCCCTGCCTCATCTTTGACCTGAATGGACTAACTCTAGGGGATGTCAGTCTCTGTGGCCCTTTGACTCGACACTGGATAGTCGAAGGAGTGAATGGGCCATGGACACTGTAGCCCAATTAGGTAAGACAGTGAAAAAGCAGTTTAGAAAAAAAAATAGAAAGTCTCATGAAAAGACAAGGAAAGATTTAACTGAAAGCAGTGACGTGAAAAACAAACTCAGAAACTGAGAAACAAAGGGCAACAATAACAGAAAAATTCCTAAAACAAAATAATGCAGTATACTAAGGCGGGCAGGGAGGGAGAGTGTACATGCACAGGCATATGCATGTTCATGCACCACTGCCCTCTTCAGTGGATGGAATCAGAACTACAGAACTGTGGGTCATACACCATCTATTGCTGATAGCTAAGTAAAATTATCCTGTGGCTCGAATACTAGGCGCGTGTGCTTTTGGAGCAGCAGGATTGGAGCTGTATCCTTGTTGTCACCATGACATTGACTGGCCACAGTGTACACGACATTGACAAATGCAAAGACCTAAGTAGCTATCAGTTTGTTAGAACACTTTATTACAGGTGACAAGTTAGTGACACCTCTTCTTAAGAAGGCTGTCTAACATTTTCCATGACAAGACATTATCCGTTGTTTATAACTTTGCCACGCCTAAAGTGCTGAGCTGATACGTTCTACGCTGGGACAATGCCCACACTGATTTTTATTTTTCTTTGGTTTAAGTTTCAGAACTAATGGTCCAGCTGTTTCTGAGAAAGAGCTTAAAACAAAATACGTTGCTTGGCCTATGTTAAAAAAAACGTACAGCTCTTTCACAGAGATGGGCTTGTGCCTCCCTGCTTTGGAGCAGGGATTTGGCAAGGGAATCGCTTGGTGTGAGAGATGTGCCTTTTGCTTTCCTGGTGGAAAACACACCCAGACGTATCCAAGTTATGAGCCTTTTTCAAATCTCAGTTTGCATCTGCTCAGTTGCTACTTGATTTAGTTTGGCAGCTAAATTCTCTAAAGGTTCTGTATCTACTGGCCATGTTCTCATAGCTCCTCCATGCCAACAGAACTATCCCTGCACCATCACCACAGAGCAACTGAGCATGCACCATCTCAGATCCGCAGGGCTGAGCAAGGCTGTCCCTGTAATTGCTCCTCCCAGCTGCCAGGGGCCACTGTGGCACCAGACACCAAAACCGAGACGTGAGACTGGCTCTCTTGTGTTCTCAGTGCTCTCCCTGCTGACACCCCGCATGGAGGGAAGGTGAGGGATGCCTCCTGACATGAGTGCAAAGGAGAATCGGGGGGAGGGGAGGGGGATAAAAGCAGGATGAAGGGGCACAAGAGAGCAGAAGATGGGGAGTGAGAATAGAAAAGAGAGAGTCAAGAGCAGAGGGAAGGAAGGAGGAGACCAGCTGGGGACAGGAGCAGAGTGAAGGGCACAGAGCAAGGAGGGCAGGACACAGGAGGGTGTGAGCACCGGAAGACATGGATGGGGGCAGAACAAGTAAGCCTTCTACTGATACCAGTTCCTGTTAGCTCAAGTAGCAGAATACTGTGCTGTGGATCGAAGAGCCCAACTCTGATGATGATCAATGTGATAATATGATTCCATAAAACAGAATTTTGGGTTGTGGGATTTTTTTCAATTTTCACATTTTTATAAAACTTAGGAAATTACATTAAAACAAATTACATTAGAACATTAAAATTGCAGAGTCAAGCCCTCAAAAGTTAGTAAATGCCAAAACTGAAATTGCCTGAGTAACCTTAATTGCTTCCCTAGTGTGCTTCCCTAGTCTTGAATTACATGGGTACATTATTTTCCATCAGACCCGTGCCATTCAATGCACAGGATGGACAGTGATCTGGGAACGAATCCAGGTTGTTCAGTGAAGGAGGCTGTTTTCTGTAGAATCCCTATCTCATTTGTTGTTGAAGTCTGAAAATGTATGGCGAATGAGACCAGAGATTGCAGGAAGAGAAAGGATGGTCTAGTGGTTAAAGCAGTTGACTGTCACCCTGGAGAATTGGATTCTGATCCCAACTCTGCCACAGAATTCCTGTGTAATGCTAGGCAAGTCACCTAAACCAAAATTTTCACAGATGGCCACGATGTGTTCCTTGTTTTCTGGGTGCCCAACTTGAGACACCTGGGATGTGATTTGTAGAAGTGCTGAGCACTCACAGCTACAACTGAGGTCAAAAGTGTTCTGAACATATAAAGGGCCAAAATCATAGAATCATAGAAGATTAGAGTTAGAAGGGACGTCATCTAGTCCAACCCCCTGCTCAAAGGTGGACCAACCCCAACTAAATTATCCCAGCCAGGGCTTTGTCAAACTAGGCCTTAAAAACCTCTAAGGATGAGGATTCCACCATCTCCCTACATAACCCATTCCAGTGCTTCACCACCCTCCTAATGAAATAATTTTTCCTAATATCCAACCTAGACCTCCCCCACTGCAACTTGAGACCATTGCTTCTTGTTCTGTCATCTGCCATCACTGAGAACAGCCTAGCTCCATCCTCTTTGAACCCCCCCTTCAGGTAGTTGAAGGTTGCGATCAAATCCCCCTCACTCTTCTTTTCCGCAGACTAAAACAGCCAGTTCCCTCAGCCTCTCTTCATAAGTTATGTGCTCCAGCCTCCTAATCATTTTTGTTGCCCTCCGCTGGACTCTCTCCAATTTGTCCACATCTTTTCTGTAGTGGGGGACCCAAAACTGAATGCAGTATTCCAGATGTGGCCTCACTCGTGCCAAATAGAAGGGAATAATCACTTCCCTTGATCTGCTGGCAATGCTCCTACTAATGCAGCCCAATATGCCATTAGCCTTCTTGGCAAGAAGGGCACACTAACTCATATCCAGCTTCTCATCCACTGTAATCCCCAGGTCCTTTTCTGCAGAACTACCACTTAGCCAGTCGGTCCCCAGCCTGTAGCATCTTAGCTGCTCACATTGGGCATCGAAAATTAGTTGATATGTTGCAATTTTGGTCTTTATCTCTGTGTAAAGTGGGGATAATACTACATCACCTCATAATGAGGTTTCCTAACTTGGAAGTGCTTGACTTTGCAACATTAACATTGTGTTAATTTAGGATTTTGGAAGCAATACTGCATACAGTTCACCATTACAAAAGCACATTTACCACAGTGGGGTATTAGAGTTTTAACTATATTAAGCTGTATATTCAGCTCACAGATAGGCTCAACAGTTGTGGGATGCCTCTCTAATTCCAAATTTATGTTGAAACCCTACACTCGACAAGCTATCTGGAGCTAAATCTGTCTAGCTTGGGTCAATGATGACTACATGGGGAAATTATAACAATGTCAACTCCAAGCGAGAGAGGAGACATTTAGGATGGCTCAACAAGTTATTTAGGACATGAATTATATTGCTTAGGACATTGAAATATACAATGTCCTAAGCAATGGATACAGAGAACCTTAGACAAATTAGAGGACTGGGCCAAAAGAAATCTGATGAGGTTCAACAAGGACAAGTGCAGAGTCCTGCACTTAGGACAGAAGAATCCAATGCACCGCTATAGACTAGGGACCGAATGGCTTGGCAGCAGTTCTGCAGAAAAGGACCTAGGGGTTACAGTGGACGAGAAGCTGGATATGAGTCAACAGTGTGCCCTTGTTGCCAACAAGGCCAATGGCATTTTGGGATGTATTAGTAGGGGCATTGCCAGCTGATCGAGGGACGTGATCGTTCCCCTCTATTCGACATTGGTGAGGCCTCATCTGGAGTACTGTGTCCAGTTTTGGGCCCCACACTACAAGAAGGATGTGAAAAAATTGGAGAGAGTCCAGCGAAGGGCAACAAAAATGATTAGGGGACTGGAACACATGACTTATGAGGAGAGGCTGAGGGAACTGGGATTGTTTAGTCTGTGGAAGAGAAGAATGAGGCGGGATTTGATAGCTGCTTTCAACTACCTGAAAGGGGGTTCCGAAGAGGATGGATCTAGACTGTTCTCAGTGGGAGCTGATGACAGAACAAGGAGTAATGGTCTCAAGTTGCAGTGGGGGAGGTTTAGGTTGGATATTAGGGAAAAAAAATTCACTAGGAGGGTGGTGAAACACTGGAATGCGTTACCTAGGGAGGTGGTGGAATCTCCTTCCTTAAATATTTTTAAGGTCAGGCTTGACAAAGCCCTGGCTGGGATGATTTAGTTGGGGATTGGTCCTGCTTTGAGCAGGGGATTGGACTAGATGACCTCCTGAGGTCCCTTCCAACCCTGATATTCTATGATTCTATGAAAACAAGGCTAGACAATGTCCTGGCAAATAAGTATCTTACTTGTGACTATATAGTGTTTCACATCTACACAATGTTGTGCAGATAACAACTGTCATAGGAAACAGGCCTTTCTTCTTAGTGGAGCTGGGAACTGTGAATTTTCTGATGAAGTGAGCTGTAGCTCACGAAAGCTCATGCTCAAATAAATTGGTTAGTCTCTAAGGTGCCACAAGTCCTCCTTTTCTTTTTGCGAATACAGACTAACACGGCTGTTCCTCTGAAACCTGTCAAAATGAATTTCCAAAAAATTGAAATCCGCTCCCTCCCCTCCCCAATTCATTTTTTCATCAAAATGAAATGAAAAAGAAATGATTTTTTCAGGTTGGTTCAACCCAAATCAGAATATTTAGTCCTGTTGAATGGACTTGAAATGTTTTGTTTCATGTGAGTTCAGCAAAACATTGAACTGCATTTCCCTCTCACTGCATTACCCTATGGGAGTTGGAGTTCAAGCTGCCATTCTCTCCCATGGGTTGGGATCCCCAGATGACTACATCTCTCATACTGCACTGTGGATTTCCATCTGACCAAGCTGCGTAGTACATCATAGGAGTCACATGACTCATTGGAGATGTATTCTGGCCAGGGAGCCTAGCCCATAGAAAAGAAGGGAGGCATCAGGCTCCAGACTTACAGCTCCTATGAGAGAATGTACCACTATGGGGAAAGGTTTCAGAGTAGCAGCCGTGTTAGTCTGTATCTGCAAAAAGAAAAGGAGGACTTGTGGCACCTTAGAGACTAACGAATTTATTTGAGCATAAGCTTTCGTGAGCTACAGCTTAGTCTCTAAGGTGCCACAAGTACTCCTTTTCTTTTCACTATGGGGAAAATGCAATTTAATGTTAAATTGACTCAAAATGAAGCATTTTGGGTCAGTTCAATAAACCAAACACAACACTATGATCTCCAGAACATCGAAATGTTTCATTTAAATTGGATTCTGAATTGAATTTTTATGGAATTTCCATTCTTCCAAAAATAAATTAATTAATTAAATAAAATGTCATCCTATTTTGGGGTGAAATCCAAATGTTGAAATGTCAGGACTTCCCTTGAGATGGAAATTCTCATGAGAACTGGATTGAGAACACCAAACTCATTTCACAATGTGGGTGGGGGGGAATGTGGTTAAAAAAAATGGGCGTGGCTGACTTTTTTTTTGCACTGGTTAGGGCAATGGACTAGGTGATTTAACAGGCCTTTGTTGTCTAGACAGAGGTGAAGGGCTATTCTGTTTGCTATTGATGCAGATGGAAACAGTACATAGACCAGGAGCTTGTCTCCTCCCAGACCCTCAATACAGCACCCACCTATGTTTAAATTCCATGGCACAGTTCCTCAGAACAGTAACAAGCAGAAGTTTCTTGCCTGGCTGCTGTGGTCTCCCGAGGTCATTAATTAAGCAAGCCTCAACACTAAGGGGAAGAATTAGCAGCTTTATTGAATGTACTTAGCGCTGGGCGATGAACTCTCAGCCCAGCATCTCTGTCATTGGATTTCACTTAACTGAGGCAAAAGCTGAGGGTCCAGGCTAATCCAACAAATGTCGTGTTATTTAAACACCGACAAGTCTTAACCAGGCTGCACAAGTTACCTCAGAGATGTGCCTCAGCCCTCCTCTCTCTCCTGCTAGCCCAAGCATCAAGCTCAGCCATACTTCCCTTGTTTCCATTGCAGTGCAGGAGAATGGTTTAAACAAACTTCCTGCTTATGCATGACCACTGAGACCCCATCTATACTGCCAATGTAATGAAGTATGGGAATGTAGCTACATCACAGCCAAAAGTTGTAGAATAGACAAGGTCTAACCGATGACCCCCTGTAACTATGTTATACCCCTAAATAGTTCAGGTTCCCAAAATGTCCATCCCAGCATGCCTTGGCTGTGTGAAAACTTGAAGATGGAAGACTCATTACTTCCCTGCATCCAACCTCCACTCACTGCAGGGGAGCATCAGAGAGAGAGAGTTATATTGCCCCCATTCTGTTCCAACTTAGCCACTACATGAGTCCCTAAGGGACCTTATGCTAGTGGAGGACACGTGTAGGGGAGCTCTGCTAACAGCTGCATCATGCCCTGCAGCTCATCCACTATAGTGGGGTGAGGGAGCAGAATGAGGGCAGTGTAACCAGACCCCAAACAGTCCCCCTACAGCAAGTGGACAGTAGTAGCACTAGGATAGGAAACTACACCCTCAATCTCCCACTTTTGATGCTTCAAGGAGTGCAGCAACTCTTCTAGATCTTGCCCTCTTGTACGCAGGAGCACTGGAACAATTGGTTGCTGAGAGCCATTGAACCAAACCGTAAACCTGTATATGATGGAAACCACTTTAATCCAGGGGGTGCGGCAGCACCACTAGTTTCAGCACCTATGCTCATATGTATAGTCACCAACATCTGATCCAGACAATCAGAGGGTCTGCTCAATCTGGCCAATAGATTCCAGCTCTGTGAATGTCCTTCAGTCCTGACCTGCAGCCTCTCACACAGATATTCGCTTTCTATTCAGCCTATACCCAACCTTAATTAAAGGGAAGCTTGTGCTCTACTATAATAGCTCTTAGTCTGTGAATTCAGTTTGTGTAATATTTAGCTACCAAGATAGAGTAATGCATTACCCTGTGATCCCTCCCCCAGCACTTTACTGCTAAGTTTGCACTGGGTACCACCCCCAGCGCTGCTGCAGGACTTCAACCCACAAGGTGCTTCTGGTATTGGGTTCCAGTGCTGGCGAATGCAGGAGGCAGAGCCCACTTTCGAGTCTGTTCCTTACTTCAGCACAGTTTCAGGAATCTAATCACATTCACCATGGCCCCAAATCCCACAACTCATCCGCTTGTCAGCGAGCCACCAAAATGGGTCAGTCAAAGCGCCAATCTGTAATGGAAGGACTAGGAGTCACATTCCGACACAGCTAAAGATTGGTGAAGGGAGGCTGGGAATATGGTGGCTCCCTCCCCCGGCCCCACATCTGCTGACATGGCGCTGCCTGGCCTGCACAGCAACCCCTAACAACAAACTGTTTTCCTGGTCCTGCTTTACAGGCCTCTCAGGGCATAATACCTAATCAGTGCGAATGAAGAGCCCAGTGGCCCCGCCAGAGCATATCTGGGCTGTTGGTGACACATCCCATTAATCACTCGCTTCGCTCTGGAATCTGTATGCATGGAGTGTGAGCCCAGCTTCCTCTTGGGGAATAATACAGCTGTGGGAGTGAGGGGGAAGGAGTCGGCCAAAATGCTGCCATCTGAATGCGAGAGACATGAAGGAAAACAAATATCTCAAGGATCCAGACAATAAGAGCAAAGGGTGACATTTTTGGGGAAGCTTAGAGACAAACTGCAGAGATTGGGGCCTAAGTACCCACTGAGTACTGGACTGTGGTTCCCTCTCAGAAGCACATGGGGAGCTGCAATCAGAAGCAGACAGGGCTGTTTGGTTATGAGAGAGGCTCAGAGCCAGCACTTGGAGCCAAACAAGGCTGCTGATGAGCTGGATCCTGTGAAGTGCTGAGAGCCCTCAGCTCCTTTGGTAGGAATTGGAGGTACTGTCAATTTGGAGGACTCTGCCCACTCTGTGTTATTTTTCATACAAATTAGTTGGAAAAAGTCCATCTAGACTATCACCCTGTGGGCCACTCTCACTCCCCACATTTGGCATTAGATACTTCCTGGGGGATTTCAAAGCACTTTTTTAACTGTAATTTCTAAACAGTAATTAACCATCATCTCACAACTGCCCTGAGATATAGGGAAGCATCATTATCTCCATTTTATGGATGGAGAAACTGAGACGCAGGGAAATGAAGTGACTTGCCCAAGACCATACAGCAAATCAGTGTCAGAGCCAGGAATAGTGCCCATTCATTCTAATACCAGCCCTGTGCCTCAGGGTAACAGGGAAACTCTATGGCCTGTGTTACACATGATATCAGACTAGCTGATTTCTGACCTTAAAATCTAGGAATCATCCATGAAGCTACAAAACCAGCCTTTCACAGTATTACTTCCTTTTTTTCCTCATCCAATTTTAAACATCTCGGGCATTGGGGTTTCCAACCTCCTGCCTGGGGAGAATGATATACCATCTAACAGATGTCACCAGTAGGAAAGGTTTCCTGATATAAATATTGTTTATATCGTTATTTTACATTTTGCTTTTGCTCAGTTTACTCTAATTTCAGAACCTCTTGCACAGGTCCTTTGGTTTGCACCGTCCAAATTCTCCCAAGGGAGCAGGAAATCTGCCTGAGTAATTGTTAGGCCAGGCTGCTCATGTTTAACTCTTTTGATCCCTCCTACTCAATGGGGGCCTCCAGCCACTTTTGTTGCTCTTATTTGAAGTCCATCCCATTTAATGAACAATTTTATATCTGTACAGGACTTTGAAACATTTCTGTGGTCCAGGGAGCAGCAGTTGCTGGGGATCTGGAGTCACCGTGTTTGGGGGGGAATTTCTAAAATGTTGAATGTATACTAAATCCAATTGTGTTGCTCTCTGAGAAGCCAAATCCTTGAGAATCTGGGCCAGATTTGATATTCTGCTGGAACCAGCTCTGCTTAATCCAGATGGGGAAAGTTCCTCCTCAAGAGATCAGAGGGATAAATCACATGGCAGTTTGACTCTGGCTATACAAAGCAAGAGCTGCCAACAATGTGAAGTCCAACAGGTACATGAAAATGAGCAAATGACTCATCCCTCTATGAAGAGAAGGTTCAAGCAATCCACCCATTTGTGTGGCACAGTTGCTACTGACCAAGGGATGGGCAGGGAAATGAGAGGGTTCACATACCTGTGCATGTATGTACCTCCACATATGAAAGCTTGCATGTGTGCACCCTTGTGAGTGAGAGTCGGCACACATGCTCAAATGCCTATCCTTCTGTGCATGCCTACGTATAGGCATTTGAGCACATGGGCTCACATGTATGAGCTGGTGCCAACGGTGTATTAACACCTAGGCCGACAAGGCCTAGGCCAAGGGCGGCAAAATTGCAGGAGTGGCAAATTTATAATAGCAGCCAGAGGCTGCTTCCCCAGGCGCCGGTTCGCGTCCCCAGCCCCACCCCAACTCCACCCCTGCCCCTATTGGTCCCCTTCCCCAAATCCCCGCCCCAGCCCCACCTCCTCTCCTGAGTGCGCCATGTTCTCCCCTCTACCCCCCTCCTTCGCGAAGCTGTTTCGTGCACAAGCAGGGAGCAGGGAGAAGCAGGACCCGGCGGCACACTCAGGGGAGGAGTCGGAGTGGAGGCGAGCTGGGGCAGGGAGCTGCTGGGGGGGCAATTATTTCAGGGCCTAGGGGTGGCAAAATCATTAATCCACCGCTGGTGCTCATATGTATGTACTGCACCAGTTTACTAACATGTGCCGATATGTATCTATATGCATCTGTGTGCTCACAGAGGTGTCCATACATGTCTGTGCACATATGTACATATGAACACTACATGCATGTGCACACATGTACATCATCATGTTCATGTGTGTAATGTGCAAGTCTCACTTACATGCATGTTCATAAATATATGTGAGTACATGAGCTCATCTCCATATGTACCTGTACGCTCACATACAATGAATTAAGTGCGCTGATGTGACTGTGCCTCCCCTTGGATCTTTGTAGGGATGTATGTATGAACTCACACTCAACGCACACTCCCTACAAGATCTGCTTTCCTCCAAAAGAAAACACCCACACCTTCAGCTCCTGCTGACTTGCCATGGCTGACTTTGCGACATCCTTTTGTGGTGGCTATTCATGCGCTTATGTCCAACACTGCCAGCCTGGTGCCAATCTTGGATGAACAAGGGCATATCAAGGCTGACAGCTATGTCTTTGCAGAGAAGCAGCAACTCTGGGTTAGATAAACAGGCATGTTAGCAAACTTCAGAAGCCCTAACTCACATGCACCTGTTTGCAATGTGGGATGCAGATCCTGAACTAGGCTTACCACGCTGCTGACTGGGATGGGCAGAATGGCTGCCACAATGCAGATATTTGGCTTAGCTGTCTTCACAGTGTGACTGCAGGGCAGTGATGCAGATAGTCAAACATAGAATATCAGGGTTGGAATAGGGTTGGAATGGACCTCAGGAGGTCATCTAGTCCAACCCCCTGCTCAAAGCAGGACCAATCCCCAATTTTTTTGGCCCAGATCCCTAAATGGCCCCCTCAAGGATTGAACTCCAAACCCTGGGTTTAGCAGGCCAATGCTCAAACCACTGAGCTATCCCTCCCCTCAACTAGGTAAAGCAGTGCACAATTAGAAGACTGGACCGTGCACTGCAACATCTTGCTACCCTCGAGGATACCGTGGTTAGATGGCTTAATCTACATAGCCACTTGTGACCCAGATGAAAGAAGCGCCCATTTCTCCATTAGAGTTAGCACATATGTGTACTTTGTCCCATGTGTAGATTGTCACACATTCACATAGGAGTGTGCCATCAAGAGACCCAGCAGCTCTCGTGATTTCTTTCCCTCCCCAACCCTGAAAGCACTTCAGAGAGCAGGAATCTGCTACATTCCTCTGAACTGCCATTCACAAGAATAGAGCCTTGGCAAGGATTAGTGGGAGGGGAGGACAGGACAGTGTCCCTGTATATACACATTTATAAGCACTCGTCAGCCAAAACAAACCTGCAGGTCAGCTATGAGCCCAGAAGTTTGACTGTACCCATCAAATGGGTGCACTGGGTATTGGGGAGTTAAGGGAATGGGACAAGTTAGCCCCACCCAGAAAGAGCTGATGTGCAGAACAGTGATGGAACTTCCCTCCTGGGGTGAAGGAGGAAAGCCCACCTCTTAAGCATCTCTTTGATTTTCCCCATCATCATGGCTCAGGTGCCTTTCTCTGTCTGACATGGGAGTTGGAGAGACAGACAAAGAGGAAAGACGGGGGGAGAGTGGAACAGGATTCCTTATCTTGAATCTTGAAGTGTCTAATGCAAGCTCTCCCCCTGCTGAGTACATTTGTGTTCGGGGTCCTGTTTCCAAGCCCAAATGAGCCAGCCCCAGCCCTACATCTCACTTCAAAGGAGACAAACAAGAAAAAAGAAAAAGAAAAAAAAACCTCAACACCCATGATGCTAAGTGAACAAAATGAAGGAGACAGACGGTAAAGAGCAAGCTCCTAAAGAAGAGCTGCTCGGCCCATGCTGGGCCCCAGCATTGCAGTGTCTCTGCTTTTCCCGAGCAGTAATTGTTCTGCCTGGTTTGGGTCCTCCACATACACACACACACACACAAAAGAAGACAATTAGAAAAAATGGCTAGGACACAGTGTCTGAAATTGCAGCTGTTGTCTGTATTGTGCTGTCCTTTGTTTAACAGAGCACCATACTCTGAGAGGCTGTGTTTTTCCTCTATTTGCCTTTCTCTGTTTTGTGCAGGCAGTAAGATAAATAATAGCTGAAATGGGCGAGTTATTTCCCTCCCTTCCCAATCGCTCTGACACGTGTCATCGGGTCTGTGGGGGTTTTATGATAAAATGCCCGTGTCCCTGAAAACAGCAGTGGGGCCCCTCAGTGCTTTGGCTCTCCCAAGCCCCTTGCCTGATCTCCCTGACTGCAAACCCAATCACCCTAGCTAATATGTAATAATACTTTGGCAATTCTATAGCAAATTCCATCCCAGAATATCAGCGTGCATCACAAAGGTAGGTAAGCATTATTATTCCTGTGCTGAGGAGGAAGCTGTGGCTCAGAGAAGAGATGTGACCTGCCCAAGATGGCACAGCGAGCCTGTAGCAAAGCCAGAAATAGAACCCATGAATCCTAACGCTCAGTCTTCCATTTCCCCTCTAACTAAGCCTTCCAAAGGGGTATCCCACTGAGTAGAGAGGCTAACTGGCATGGCCTTCCCCCACCACTGGTAATAAAGCAGTTTAATGGTAGAGAAAAGACTAGAACCACGTACTCCAGATTCTCAGCTTCCTGCTCTAAACCATACTCCTATGAATAAGCATAACCTCTCAGAAAGGTAAAGTAACTAATTTAGTTGTAAGCAGAGGGGGAAAAAAATCTGTTAATTTATACTATACAAAGTGTATTTGCACATTGATCTATGGGATAGGGGAAATGGGTCAGAGTGGGAGAAGCATTGCCTGCTAGGGGACGCTCTTTTATCTCTTGATTTTAAAGAACAATTTTCACCCCAGGTGGCAGGTAGCTTTTTTTTTTTTTTAAAAAACTTGTTGAATGTACTCTTGCATTCATTACAGGAGGAAGCTTCAGAGAACCGGCTCAAGCCAGGTAGAATAAAATCAGGGATTATGCAAGCTTCCCTCACACACAGCTCTACCAATACACCTCTGTCCTGATCTGAAGCAGTCCCTGCTGTTTCACTCCTAATCCCACACCCATCTCTGCGGCTGCCCCTTAGTTCAGACCCCACAAAACCTGCTGCTGGTCTAGTATTGGACTCCCCACACACAGCTCTGCAAATGTACCCCAATTGTGTCCTGTTTGGGATGATTCCCCTGGCTCTGACTGATTTCATCCCTATTCTGGATACTGTTATATCTTCCCTACCAGAGACAACATTATTCTTGCAATTATGTCTGAAGAGAAATTTGGTCACTTTGGGAGTGCCCTGGATTGCACCACCTTTCAAGCATTTTCAAGTCCTTTTCCTAGGAAAGGAGAGCAAGTGTCACCTGTAAAGGTTTGAACACAGCCTCACTTCAAAGGACGCAGCCAATCACTGTGCTCTACCACCAATAAACTCAGAAGATTATTCAAGAACAAGGTAGAAAACTTTCCAGGTAGTGCCCTTAATATGTTTGTTACCTTCTCCCTTGGTCATGGGTATGAGAAAGTAAATGAGCAAGTAAATGAATAGATGTTCCACATCCGTCACTCGTCCCCTCTCTGCAGCACACAGGCACCCTGGGACATGGGGTTTATCATACACTAAAGGGGAAATGTTTGTGGGAGCCCATTTAAAAATACTGGAAGACTATCACTATGGATTGGACCTGGGGACATAGAGGCGAAAGGCTCAAACAAAACTGATATCCATATGGCTAGCTTGGATCTCACAGAGACAACGGCTTACCTGCAGAGGCCTGCAGGGGGTGAATCGTGCCCTGAAGGGCCACAAGGAGACACTGCAGAGGCAATCCTGTCACATTACTAGATGACATTTTGGTTACAAAATAACAACTATTAAATGGATTTAAATTGGCTAACTGGCAGTTCTCATGCATCTGACGAAGTGGGTATTCACCCACGAACGCTTATGCTCCAATACATCTGTTAGTCTATAAGGTGCCACAGGACTCTTTGCTGCTTTTACAGATCCAGACTAACACGGCTACCCCTCTGATACTTAGCTCTCAAAAAGTAATTGTAAATGGGTAATCATCCTCCAATAGAGGTACTTCTAGTGGGATCCCGATAGGGTCTACACTTGGCCCAATGTACTACAATACCTTTGTATCAATGATCCAGAGGAAAATATATAATCATTGCTAGTAAAGTTTGCAGACGATATAAAGAATGATAAAGTGATAAATGCGGAGAACAGGTCAGTTATACAGAGCAATATGGATCGCATGGTAAGGTGGCACAATCAAGTAATACGCTGTTGAGAAGGGGGGAAATACCTGTATTATTTGTTATAAATGTCACATGCACCTCAATTTATTTGTCTGATATTATCCTGCCTGACTTCACAGACTTAAGTCAAAGAAGGCCGTAAGGGGAAAACCTACAGGAAACAAAACAGTGGCAGAAATAAGGTACGATCACAGAGAATACCAAAGGTCCTTGGGGGAACAACTGGGAAGCTACTAACTGGGGAATCACCCAGCCAATTCTTCCCAGGCCAAACCTATGATCAAAGGGGATACTAAAACTTTAAACATCTTCGCTTAGGCAGGAAGGGGAGTTGAGCAGCCAGCAGCAGCTGGAAGGAAGTCTCTGACAGAATAACAAAGAGCATGCTGCAGCAGTGTTGTCTGCTTCTCCCACCCCAAAGACGGAGGGAGCTGGGCTGAATGGAACTTATAGTTAGCAAGGAAAGTTTAAGGTTTAGATAAGGGGAAATATTTATATAGGCCTTCACTGTTTTAACCCTTATCTCTGATTGTTATGCATCTTTGGGTGAATGAATAAATAAATAATGCTTTGTTTTGAAGAAGCTGTTTTTGAGTCACTTTAATCAGCCATGGGTCACAGGCTCCCATAGGAAAATGGCTTACAAGTGTCAAACACAGTTGGGCCTGTCCTGTGAACAATTGGGAAGCAGGGGGGACGGCTACCCAGAAATCCAGTCCTAGAGTGGTTGAATCACAGGATTCCATGCCTGAGAGAAGTGCAGAGGAAGCCACGCAGTCACCTGAGGGGTACACTCAAGAGGGACAAAAAAGGGATCTAAAGCACAATCCGTATGTAACTGTGGCACACAAACTTCAATAAAACCAAATAGAAGGTAATATGTCTAGGAACAAAGAATGTAGGTCACACACATAGGATAGGGACTACATCCTGGAAAGCAGTACTCTGAAAAGGACTTGGGGGCATGGTGGATAACCAGCTGAACATGAGCTCCCAGTTTGGTGATGTTAAGAGGGCTAACACAATCTTTGACTGGATATGCTGGGGGATATTGAGTAGGCAAATGGAAGTGCTATTCCCTCTGTATATGGCATTAATGAGACCATTACTGGAATACAGTGTCCAGTTCTGATATCCACACTTCAAAAAGGATATTGAAAAACAGAAAAGAAAAGAGCTACACGAAGATTTTCCAGATGTGAAATTGTTCATTACAATGACAAACCTAAGCCGCTCAATCTGTTTAATCAGAGAGAAGGTTAAGAGGTGACTTGATCACAGTCTACATGTATCTACCTGGGGAGAAGATTTATGATCATAGTGGGCTCTTTAATCTAGCAGACAAAGGCATAAAAACATCCACTGGCTGGAAGCTGAAGCGAGACAAATTCAAACTAGAAATGAGTGCAAATATTTAACAATGAAGATAATTAAGCTTTGCAGCAATTTACTAAGTAATGTGGTGCATTCTCTGTCTCTTGAATTCTTAACATCAAGATTGGACATCTTTCTAAAAAAAATGCATGCTACCTCAACAAGAAGTTATGGGCTTGATGCAGGAATGAAGGATCAAGAAAAAAAATCAGGGGAAAAAAAAAATCTATGGCTGGTAGGGCTGAGGCAACAATTAAAAAAAATCCTAGCAGTTATATAGGCCCATTACTCGGCAGAGATGATAAAACTGTTAATGATGATGCAGAAAAGACAAGTGATCCATATTTCTGTTCTGTATTTAGAAAGAAGCAAGATGATGTGCTCATATCACATACAGATGATTAATCACTTTCTAGTCCATTAGTAACCAAGGAGGATGTTAAACAACATCTACCGGGGCTAAATATTTTTAAATAAACAAGCTCAGATTACTTGCACCCAAGAGTCGTAAGTGCTGGCCAAGGAACGCTCTAGCTCACTGTTAATTTTTAATAATACTTGGAGGACAGAGAAAATTCCGGATGACTGGAAAAACGTTACTGTTGTGCCAATACTCAAAAAGGGCAAACAGGATGATTGACCCGGGGCAAAATAATGGAAAAGCTAATTCAGGTTTGTGGCCGAGTGCTGAACCGGCACGCCCCCTAAAGGCCTGGCACAGTGCCGCTGTGACTCTGCCTGTTTCCCTCCTATCAGCCTAGAAGGGGCTGGGGAGGACAGGGTGTGTGGAAGTGTCTTAGTCCTCCAACCAGCTCATGTGAAAATTCCTCCCATTCCTGGGTCCCCAAAGTCCTAGCTTAGCACAAAAAAAGGTAAATCCTTCCACCCCAGGCTCAACTCTTTGCAGACGCTTCACCCCTCCTGGGCTCTTCAGAGTACAAAGCAAACGTATTTCTAATCCGCCTAGGCTCTTGCAACCTAAATTGGTCATTGTAAGCCAAACAGGGCAATCCTCTCATGCTAGGCCTACCCTGCCCCAGGGAGGCCCTGACAGGCAGCAGTTTCCCTCAGTTCCTGCGCTTCCTCCTAGCTAGGAACCAACTGAGCTGGGCTCCCTCTATTTAGCTCTTCCCTCACTTGCCTGACCCAAGCTTCAGGTGTCACAAGGTAAAGCTCATGGGGATACCAGCAGTCCATTAACCCTTTCCTGACTCATGTAGGGTTTGTATACCCTCTCACAGGGCTCCAATTAATAAAGAATTAAAGGGATAAAATTAATGCCAGTCAGCATGATTTTAGGGAAAATGTCTTGTCAAACAATCTTACTTTAAGATCACCACATGTTAGGTTTATAAAGGTTACTGGGTAGTAGTAATATACAAAGGACTTGTCTAGACAAACGGCGTGCAGCAAGCTGGGGAGTAAATCTACAGTGCACTAGCATGCCGTGCATTAACTAGCCATAGATACCATGCACTAATCATTCCCTTGTGTGCCTTGACCCACTCCACTTTGAAATGGCCATTTAGGATGCAGCATGCTAGTGGTACTATAGATTTACACCCCAGCATGCTGTCTTCTGTTAATCTAGACAAGCCCTTAGACTTAGGAAGACATTTGACTTAGTATGGCATGACATTCTGATTAAAAATTAGCACTATACAATATCAAGAAAGAACACGTTAAATGAATTAAGAACTGGCTGACTGATCAATCTCAGAAAGTTGTCATCAGTGGGGAATCATCATCGAACGTGGGTGTTTCTAGTGATTCATAGATGGGAAGGCCAGAAGGGACCATTGTGATCATGTTATCTGATCTCCTATATGACACGGGCCATAGAACTTCCCTGACTTACTTTCTGTTTGAACTAAAGCAGATTGTTCAGAAAAGTATCTAATCTTGATTTAAAATGATCTAGTTGTGGAGAATTCACCACAACCCTTGGTAAGTTGTTCCAACAGTTAATAACCTTCTCTGCTAACAATTTCACCTTATTTCTGGTCTGAATTTGCTTAGTTTCACCTTCCAGCCATTAGATTTACTTTATCTCTGACTGCTAGACTGAAAAGCCTATTATCAAAGTCTGTTCCCCATGTAAGTGCTTATAGACTGTGATGAAGTCATCCTTTAACCTTCTCTTTGTTAAACTAAACAGACTGAACTCCTGGAGTCGAACACTATAAGGCATGTTTTCTAATCCTGTAATCATTCTCGTGGCTCTTCTCTGAACCCTTTCCAATTGATCAATAACCTTCGTGATCTGTGAACACCATCAATGGACACAGTATTAGAGTAGTGGTCGCATTTTGCCAAATACAGAAGTAATGTAACATCCCAACTCCTACTCAAGATTCCCTTGTTTATACATCTAAAGATTAGCTCCTTTTGCCAAAGCATCACACTGGGAGCTCATATTCAGCTGATTATCCACCATGTTTCTAAGTCTTTTCCAGAGTCACTGTGTAACGCCATCAGGCAGGATTGAACTGGGGACCTCTGGAGCTTAGTGCATGAGCACCTACTGCATGAGCTAAAAGCCAACTGGCTGTTAACTAAGGCTGAGAGCAGACTCATTAATTGCTCTAAGTGGTCTCTGTGCCACTAGATGGGAAAGAACACCACACCCAGCGTGTGTGTGTGTTACAACTGCAGGTATTTTTTCATGCTTTGTGTGTATAAAAAGATCTTCTATACTTTCCACTGAATGCATCCGATGAAGTGAGCTGTAGCTCACGAAAGCTTATGCTCAAATAAATTGGTTAGTCTCTAAGGTGCCACAAGTACTCCTTTTCTTTTTGCGAATACAGACTAACACGGCTGTTACTCTGAAACCTTCCAGGATAGAGTAAGTATAGCTTACATTCTTTGTTCGTAGATGTACAATGTTTGCATTTGGGTGTATTAAAATGCATACTTCTGCTTGCTACCAATCAATCAGCAATCTGTCCTCTTCCGTATTTACCAATCCCACGTCTTTGCATCATCTGCAAACTTTACCAGTGATTTTATATTTTCTTCCAGGTCACTGAAAACAACAACAAACAGCACAGAGCCAAGAACCAATCCCTGCGGGACCCCACCAGAAACACCTTCTCAGTGAGGATACCCCATTTACAATTACATTTTGAGACCTGTCAATTAGCCAGGTAACGTGTGCCATGTTGGTGACTGCACTATTCTAGTTCCTTAATCACAACATCCTGGAGTTCTGCAGGGATCAGTATTAGGGTCCACGGCTATTCAACATTTGCATCAATGATCTGGAAGCAAATATAAAATCACTGCTGATAAAATTTGCAGAAGACAGAAAATAGTACATAATGATGAGAACTGGACAGTCATACAGAGTGATCTGTATTGCTTGGTAATCTGGGCCGATTCAAACAAAATGCGTTTTATACAGACAAGTCCAGTTATAGTATACATCCAGGAACAAGTAGTACAGGGCATCTTTACAGAATGGGGGTCTGTACACTGGAACGCAGTGATTCTAAAGAGGATTTATGGGTCACAGGAAATAACCCAATGTGAGCTCCCCGTGTGGTGATGTGGTAAAAAGGGCCAATGTGATCCTTGAATTTATAAACAGGGGAGCAGCATGAAGGAGTAGGGAAGTTATTTTACCTCTCCATACAGCACTGGTGGAACCAATACTGGAATACTGCATCGAGTTCTGGTGTACACATTTTTAAAGGAATATACAAAAATTGGAGAGGGTGCAGAAAAGAGCCATAAAAGTGATTTGAGGACTGGAGAAAATGCCTTATAGTGAGACTGTAAGAGCTCAGTCTGCTTAGTTTATCAAAGAGCAGATTGAGGTGACCTGATTACAGTGTAGAAGTCCCTTTATGGGATGGAAATAACTGGTACTAAAGGGGTCTTTAACAAAGAAATGAATAGCAAGAACCAATGGCTGGAAGCTGAATCCAACCAAATTCATAGATACTAAGGTCAGAAGGGACCGTTATGATCATCTAGTTTGACCTCCTGCACAATTCAAATGGAAATAAGACATAAAATTTTAACAGTGAGGGTGATTAGCCGCTGGAACTGACTATCCAGGGAAGTGGTGGAGTCTCTATTTCTTGATGGTGTTAAATGAAGACTAGATGCCTTTCTGGAAGATGTGTTTTAGCCAAACACAAGTTACTGGGCTCAACAGAGGGGTAAGCTGGGTGAAATTTAACAGTCTGTGATATACAGGAGGTCAGACTAGATCAGCGGTTCTCAAACTGTGGGTCAGGACCCCATTTTAATGGGGTCTCCAGGGCTGGCTTAGACTTGCTGGAGCCCAGGGCCAAACCCCGAGCCCAACCACCCTGGGCCAAAGCCCAAGGGCTTCCACCCTGGGCAGCAAGGCTCATGTTACAGGCCCCCTGCCTGGGGCTGAAGCCCTTGGGCTTCGGCTTTGGACCCCTGCCCAAACCAATGGGGCTCAGACTTTGGCTTTGCCAAATCCCTGCTCACTGTCCCCGGGGCGGTAGAGCTTGGGCGGGCTCAGGCTTCGGTCCCCCTCATGGGGTTGTGTCATAATTTTTGTTGTTTGAAGGGGGTTGCAATGCAATGAAGTTTGAGAACCCCTGGACTAGATGATCCAAACATCCCTTCTTGCCTGAAACTCCATGAATTGCTGAATGGAATTCTATGGCTTATGTTATGTAGGAGGTCAGGTGAATTGATCATGATGAGCTCTTCTGGCCTTAAAAATCTACGAATTGAGGACATCCTCGGGTGCACTGAATAATCCACCTGACAGCAGATTAGGAGATTGCAACTGAAACTCTTGCCATACTCTCAAATGGTTAATGGGCACCCGTCTTTTACTGGACTAAGTATGGGACTAGGAGTTAAAACTCCTGGCTTCTATTCCTGATCCTGCCACTAACTTACTATGTAAACTTTCAGCAAATGACTCTCTCTCTCAGTGCCTTAGGATGGTCTCCATCTAAAATTCATCTCTCAGGGTTTGATTTTTTCCCACACCTCTGAGTGATGTAGCCAGGTCGATCTAAGCACCAGTACAGATACTGCTAATTTGATAGATGAATTCTTCCATCAACTAGCTATGGTCTCTAGGAGGTGCAGATTAACTACAGTGACTAAAAAACCCTTCCATCGCTGTAGCAAGCGTCTGCACTATAGCACAGCTGCAGTGCTGTAGCATCTGCAATGTAGACAAGCCCTTAGTTAAGTAAAAAAATTGAATTCATAATTTTCACCCTCCTCTGTAAAGAGCTTAGACATCTCCAAATTAAGATCCCTTTAAAAGTGCCAAGTGTTATTATCACCACCCGAGAGAGCCAATGGGCAAGAGAAGCCCAGATGTGATGGAAGAGCTCTTCTTTATCCTTAAAATGTCTTTAGCAGTAGCAAAGGGAATAGAGAAATTGGTGAGCAAAGTACTGGTAAAAAGGTTCTTTGTATACACATTTCCCATTTAATATATTGAAGGGAACAATGGTGCACTTGGTAGGGGGAGATGGACAACGTGACCTAGTAGGTGTTTGCCATCTCTAATGTCTACGATTGTCTGAAGTTTGTCCCAGTAGGACAGTCCCTTCTCAGCCCCTTTTTACACAGCACCAGTCCACTGATCTGAGGCAGTAAAAACCACTCCTTGCTTTTTAAATTTCCTATAAAGGGTAACCCCACGGAGGCTCAGAGCTCAGAACAGAGACTCGTTTGGCAGTAATAAACCCCCTTTATTGTTACGTTAGTGGTAACAGCCATAGGAGAAGAAATGCAAACACATCAGAAGCATTGCTAGCAAGGCCCACACTGGCTTGGAGAGATTATAATGGATTAATTTTGTTAGCACTTTTTGTGGAATTTACAAACTCCATACACTTCAGGATCGCTCAGCATTGAAATGCAGCCACCTTTGCAGTGCAACTTAGCAGCAGTTTTACAGCTCTACTCAGTTTAGTACAGGAAGTGATGAAGAATACCGTATCCAACAGGAGGAGGATATGGGGAACCTATCTGTGTTGGAATTTGGTAGGATTTATTAACACCCCCACAAGAGCTGAGGGTGTATTGAAATTCCTGAAATTACCTTCAGCTCTGTCCCAACAGCCAAGACTATCATCTGGGCCCCATCTCCCATTTCTGTTACAGCAACCTCCTCCTCTGTGGCCTCCCTGACATTCACGTTGCCACCCTCCATTTCAAACAAAACAGACACTAAAATTATCGTCTTCATCCCTTGATCAGACAGACCACAGCATTCTCCTTCCCTTCACTATTTTATTCAAAATGCAGCCACTAAAATTGGGATCTTCATCCTTTGATCAAACCACAAATGCCCCTTCCCTTGTGAACCCCTTCCCTGGCTCCTTCACTTTTCCCACCACACCAACTTCAAACTTCTTACCTTCATCTACATGCCTCTAGATAACTTCGTCCCTGCCTACATCTCAGACCTCCTCTTGTATCACATCAGCCCTCTGCTCCTTCCTGATACCAGCTCTGATGTCCCCTGTTCTTCTACTTCTCCCACAGCTGTATATAAACCTTTAACACCATTAACTTGTGTGATGCTTGTAATGAGGTAGACAGGTACATGTACCATGGCCTCTAACGGTCTTCTCTGAGGCTACCCTTAGAAACAAGATGCATCTAATCCAATTGGGATTCTCCTGATAAATAAGTAAGTACACAAACAGCTGTATTTTAATTCCTGGATAACATGATGAAAATGACCGTGTCAGTCACAAGCTCAAGCCAAAGGTCACTATTTTATCTAATACAAACTGAATAGAAGGGCAGGACTGAGTAAATTCAACACATACCGGAGAACACCACAGGGAGCCTAGGAAAACAGCTGTAGGCAGAAGAGAGAAGAAAGGTGATGGGAGCTCCAGAATTTCAGAGTAGAGTCTAGTTTAACACTACTTACAAGTACTTGGTTACTGCAGTCAAATTACAACATTGTTACTGATCAAAAATCCTCAGACACTATCATAAAAGTTTATTCACTGCATAAACCCATGAAAGGTGTCATTACATCTTCCCCAGCTGGTGGTAGGCTGGCAGCCGGCCATAAACTTTGCCAAAGAAATCCATGAAACAAGTCATTTATACAAGGGCTCAAAAAGCCAACCCCACATAGATGGGACTAATGCTAGAATAAGAGAAGACGATGCATGCCTGGGCTTTCTTTAGTTCTACGGCTGTGAATCTAAAGCCAAAGCCAAACTCAACTGACCAGATTGAGGCAAAGCACAAATCAACCCAGTTTTTTTCCTTCACTTCTTAGCATATCGGCTCACCTACACCAGCCTCCATCAGGTGTGTAGGAAAGCGAGTTGAGTAAATAGCAATTGGCAGAAAAGAAGCAAGGGACTGCTACAGCTGTGTGGAAATCAGCACTGTGAGTGGGGTAGATGTCACACTTGTGTTTGACTGGCCTGCTCTGTGAAACAGAGCCTCCAAGGCCAGCCAATTGGGAGCCTGAAAAATAAAGAGGATGTCACCAGTTAGCAAAGTCTTCCCTGTTGGTAGCTAGATTTGTTGTGTATGTCACCACAGACAGGCCCTGAACAGGAAACCTTACGTGTAGGCCTTGATTCACCCAGCTGTCAAAATGGTAGCCCTAGCCTCTACTCTCAGCTATCCTGGTAGGAGCCATGGTGAGCTGGTCTCAGCTGGAAATCTCTGTGAAAGCTTACCAGTAGCTGTTCCATTTAAGTGAGTCTCCCCTCAAAGCACAGAAACCAGAGATGGAAAAGAGCTTCAACTTCCTACTCAGGCCCTAGGGTCAGGATTGTTCTCTACAGTGTGCTCTCCAGGGCTTTGTCCAGGCCAGCGTAAAACCTCAAGATTTCTCCATATTATACCAAAAGATCTCATTGAAAATCTAACCATTTCCATGCATTTCACAGGGAACTTTAGTCACCACAAATTCTCTTTCCCACTCTGGAAGATTTACCCTGATCAACATTTAAAAATGAGCAGCAAACTTTTCCACACATCTGCTCTGGGTTGCTGAGTCCTGGGCTTGAAACCTACCAAAGCATTTCTCAGAGTGGAAAATGATCATTGGCAGCCAGCTGAGAAGTGTAGCAGAACAGGGATGACCTGATCAACCTTTTAAAATCACTCCCTCCATTCCCTGCTGCTACTGCCGCCTGATGATGGGGAGTGCATGCAAAAGCAGGATGTCTGCTTCACTCCAGTCCCAGCCAAGGCAGCATACTATCTCCGCCTGGCATCTCACTGCCTTCAGCTGTGGTGAAAGTGGGAATCTCAAGGACAAGTGCTCCAGCCAGGACATTCTGCCAAGGTTAGCATTTCAAGCTGAGGAAATGGCCCTCTCTATTTTCCTCTGCGAGAGAGAGGGAGAGAATATACTCCCCCTCCCCCCAATTATCCCAAAGCCCGCAGGTGCCAGCAATCCGAATAAACGTAGAGCAATTAACAGAATTAACACAGCTTTAAATAGCTTGGCTCACCAGATGCTGACTCCTAGCAGGGTTCTATAAAACAAAGTTATTACAGATTAAACCATTAATCATCTGTTCGGAGGCTCGCTCTGGATGCGAAACCCATTCCAATTAAAATGGCTAATAATCAAAAAGGGAGGCATGGTTTTAATGGGCTCAATTATGCCAACCTCAAGCCCCATTTTAAATGCCAGTCTTCTTTCCCACCTCTACCCTAATTCTGCAGTTCTCCCCCTTCTCCTTTCTAGCATTACTACAGTGAGGGGGTGCTGCTGGGACCAAGTGCTGCCCTGCAGACTCAGAGCTTCCTAGCAGCAAGTGGGGTACTAGAGCTGTGCCAGAACCTTGAAGGCTGACAGGAAGAGTGTCGGAGCACGGAGGGAGTATGATCATAGGCACATGAATGCTGCACCTTGTCTAAGGGTGTAGCAATGCTATAGTCACTAGTACCATGCTCCACAATCTCCCTAGAGATGCTATGCCAACTTGTGACTTTGGCAGGCATAAGGACCCCATCCACTGCTCCTTTGCCCACTATCACTGCCCTCTACTGGATGGAGGTATGACTGCTAAATTGTGTGTCAGACCCCATGTTGCTAACAGCTAATTGAGGCTCTCCTTCAGCTTAAGCGCTAAAGACATGTGTATGCAAAGCAGAAGACTCTGAGTGTCGTCGTCCCCCCCCGACATGAAGTCCCCAGTGGCTATGATATACAGTACAGTTACACTCATGAAATTCCTAGGACCCCATGAATTAATTACAATACTAATCTCTCAGAGTTACTTTTCCTGGGGGGGGGGGGGGCGGTTCCAGCTCAAAGGGTGCAAAGTCCAGATATAAGCTCTTCTGGACAGGAGCCATATCTTCGCATATGTCTGCACAGTGCCCAGCACAATCTGACTGGGGCTTCTGGGTGCTACAGTAATACAAAGATGTAATCACAATAATATTGCAGTTTCCAAGGCAGATTCTCCACAGAGCTCTGGAGTGATACTACTTTAAGATGTGCTACAATCTCAAAAAGAACAGATGAATAATACCAAGGGACCTAGAGATATGAACAGTGAGATTTGACATGAGTAAACACAACTAATTCAATTTGAGGGACAGAACAATCCAAACCACAGATATTCAGTGGGAGAGAGACCTGGAAAGTAGCAGTGACAAAATAGAGCCAGGAATTAGAGTAGGAAAGAAATCAGAGGCAAGATTGTGATGCAATGTGGTAGCCAAACAAAATGATTTGGGGTGCACACTAAGAGGCACTGCATCAGCCAGAGAAGAAACCCTCCTTTCCTATTCAGTATGTATGGCTGAGGTGAAACCACACCAAGAATACGGTGTTCAGTCCTATGTCCCTGGTATCAAAATGATATCACCAAACTGGAGAGAAATCAGACAAAAGAAAGAAAAATTATCAAGAAGGTAAAGGAACCCCCTGTGGTCCTGAGATTAGATTGGTATGAAATTATACAAAGGGCATTTTAAACTCATCGGGAAAAAAATTCTAACAATGACCCTTCCCCTTGGTATACGTCTACAGATATTTCCAAATGTAGCTAGAAAGAGGATGACCATCTTCACCTAGGATAACCTTCAAAGGAAAGTTTTCTAAGGGATGGGTCCCTATGCCAAAACACTAATGACCCTTTTAATCCCACAGGCTAGGGCAGCTAGCCAAGTACATGAAGGAGAGGAACTCCCCTAATCATTGGTAGAGCTCTATCTGGTACCCATACACTATGTCACAGGATCAGAGGAAATATTAAACTCTGCATGCTCCACTTCACTAGTACTCTGAATGCTGAGCTTCTGGGCTCTGCATGCCATAGAAGTGTAGCTCTCTTTCCCGTATTAGGATGTTGGCACCCCGGCAGGCCTCATTCCTATGTACCCCAAGCCCTATAGTGGCTACTGGACATACCTGGGTCTATCTTTTTCCTGGAACTTTTTGCTCTACTTGGTTTATACTCATGTATGTACTGCAAACAACACGGTCTCCCCACTTTCTTTGGGAGACAATTCTGTAGCCTAACCGATCCCCACTCATTACTGGGAGTTTCCTCACTTTTGGCCTAGATTTTTTTAAGCCCATTTCAGTCCATTTCTCTTATTCCCCTGCCATTATTTCCTTTAATAGTATACTCACTTGAACTTAGGAACTAAGAACTCCCAGGCAACAAGGCAGAAAGGAGAATGCTTACTTTTTTCATTAGCTGTTAGCAGAGGGCTCTTAAAAGCTGCTCTGAGCAGGAGGAATTAAGAGCAGAGGGCATTAGGTTCAGCTGAGCTTTGTGCACACATGGGTGGATAAAGGTAAGATATGGCGGAATCTTTCCCATGGCAACCTCCATAAGTTCTGCCATTCCTGCATTGTTAGCTTAGAACTTTCCAATGTGCATCCATCATTATTCAGTATCCGGATTTAATTTCTTTGTCCTTTGAAAAGAGCAGGACTTGAGCATGTACATGTGTCAAGACGTCTGGGGTATTGTTGCTATATATCCTCCTGCCTTCTGATCTGAACTAAAAACAATGCTCCTGTAACCCCAAAGCATAGGCCATATTCTCTGTTCGCCTTTAAAGTTTCTAAACATGCCAGTGTGAGTACAGGCTTTGGCTCCTGGTAGGAGAACATGTTCCTCCTACAGCAGTTCCACAGCTGGATAAGATCTCACTTCCCTAAAATCAGCACATACAGCATGTCTCTGAGGTGCAGACGCACACCAGGAGTGGGAGTCCCACTGTATTTCAGGTTGAAGGAAGGGGGAGTCCACATCCGATGCTCTTGCTGCCAATTAAGCATGGAATAGTAGGTTAAGGCAGGATTCTTAGAGCCCCAGGATTCAAATCCATAGGAGGCTCCCATACCTGGGAATATGGCACAATGATCCACTCTTTGTGGTGTGTGAGCATTAGCTCACACGATAAGCCTCTTGGCCTCATGGCTGGACAAACTGCTCCATCCCCAATTTTATCTACCTGAGAGTAAACAATAATCAGGAAGCTCTGGAAAGACTGGGCGTTCTTCTGCCTCTGTGGGAGGCTACAAGAAGACAGTACTTAGACTCCCTTGCACATGAGCTAGAAGGAGGAGCCATCTAGACCCTACACCATGTGTAGACAATTCTGTTCCATCAAAGATGGAGAGAAAGGGTGGCCTGTTCTTGAAGGCTGCTTCTGTGTGCAGCTATTCTGAAGCTTTTGGATGGTAGAGGAATATTACACACACCATATTCTCCTGACTCATGTGTGAGAGACTAGCTGTATTCTCCAAACAGTGCTTGAGCCTGAGACCTGGCAGTCATAGGGAGCACCAGTAAATATCCCACCATGGAAAAATCTCACCCTTGACTTCCTGTTCTTTCCAGTATAGCAGAGTGGGCAAAAAGCACAAGACGAAGAGAATAAGCTTGATATCTAAGTGACACAGTCTGGTCTGAGTCTAGCAGCAATCCCAACCACCCAAACAGGTGAACTACTTCTTTGATTCCCACCCATCAGCTCAGCAGTGACAATAGGACCAAAAAAAGTCTAACACTTTCTATCATATCAGCTTTGGGGCTCTGTTCATCCTTTTTGTTCTAGGTAATTCTTTACTGTGTGTATCTAATGCATCCTGTTTTCCTTTAGGTCTAGTTCCTTGCTCTCTGGTACGTATTGCACATAGGGTATCCTTTTCAGGTCCATTCTTGACATGTCTAAACCATCACAGCTGTCTTACTGGAATCTTCTGTAACAGTGTTATTTCTTGTCCTGTTTTCTGATCTCTTCATTTTTTATTTTCTGCAGTTCTAAATTCTGAGTATGTCTCTCAACCACTTCATTTCTGGAGGCAAGGTCTATAAAGGAACTACAGGACTAGAACACAGAGCTGCAGAGCCAGGGACAGCCCCACAGTGCCACTGAGAGACCATGTAGAACTAGCTCCAAGAAGCGCTGTGGAGATTAGGTGTTGCAGGAAGAACCGCCCAAAGAGTTGAGTGAAAGACCCCTGCAGTCCTCTGATTGGCCCATGCACACTATTTAACCTGGATGGTGCCTCAGAAAGTTGCCTGGGAAATTATACAGACGCCTGGCCTGCCGTGACTTCAGACTACACCTGGCTTTCTGATCTTCAGTCTCTCTGACTCTGACCCTTGCCTCTTTATTTCATCGGTACTACCTCTGTTCTCTGACGCTGACTCTTGCTTATTGATCCCAGCTGTAGTGATTATTCTGCTCCCTGCTTGCTGACTACCTCTTCGTGGCTGTCCTTGACTTATGGACACCAGCCCCAGTGTGACTGTTAGGCCAGGCTGCCTATGACCAGTCCCATATCTTCCATTGTCAGATTTCCTTGTACTTGAGCATTCAGACCTGTACAGTAGTATCTGCATGACAATTCTCTCATATGCTGATTTTTGTTTATACTGAAATGTCTTTAGCCTTCCAGATCTTTCAGAGTTTTCCAAAAGCAGTAGCAGCTACTCTAATTCTTCTTTTAATGTCATCCTCACAATTCCCATTTCTCAATATTATTCTTCCAAGGTATGCATATGTTTCCACTTGTTCTAATTATTTGCCTCCAACTTTCATCTTTACCTCCTCGTCTTCCATTTGTTATAGTTTTTGCTTTCACACTGATCTTCGGTTTGAATTTTCTGCTTTCCTGGTCCTTGTCAGTTATTGTCTGTAAATCTTCCCTGGTCAATGCTATGCAGTCAATACTGTCTAGCAGTCTAAAGTTATTCACTGTTTCCCCACATAACATAACTCCTCTTGTTTCATCGTTCAGTGCTACAGACATTACTGCTTCTAGTCCCAAGCTGAATAAATACAGATATCAGAGAAGTGCACAGAACGCAACTGAATCCGTTATAACAATTTTATAGACCTCAAACAGACTTTTGACAGCATTTGGCAGGAAGGGTTATTGCAAGTCTTGACACTGTATGGCAAACCCAAGAAATTAATCAAGCAGATACAAGACATTTACAGCAATTGGAGGAGTGTGGATAGAGCAGACAAGAAGATCACAGAATGATTCAGGATGACCATAGGAGTGAAACAAGTATGCACACTATTGCCAGATTTGTTCATAGAGGAGAACAGCAGGATGCTAACTAGACTACATTTCAAACCCCTGTCATTTATATGGTATGTCTTACTGTCACCACCCACCCTCCACGTTCTTGTTTCAGAAACTCATTCAGACCCAACTAGATACATAAAGTATCTCTCTATGCATTTATACCATATTCATCCTTGCATATGCAAACCCTCAGAATAACACTTAGGGCCAGCTTGTATAAAGGTATTTAGATGCCTAAAGATGCAGACAGATGGTTAGTGGGACTTTCAAAAGGGTCTCAGCAGGTTAGGCACCTAACTCCCAGGAGAGGTGATTTGAAAATCTAAGTAGGTTCCTATCTGCATCTTTAGACACCAAAATACCTTTTTAAACATCTGGTCCTTAATATTATTATGGCACTTTATATCTGAAAGCAATTTACAAATGGAAAAACTGTGGCAGGGCAAGTTAAGTGACTTGCTTTGGGTCACAGTGCTGTTACTTGACAGAGCTGAGATTAGAACCAATGTTTCCAGATGAGGTTACTCGCTCTGTATAGTAACTGACGTTCTTCAAGATGTATGTCCCTGTGGGTGCTCCCCTGTAGGTACAGCAGAGCCCCCTGCACCTGAGATCTTCATCACCAGTGCCTGTTGGACCACACATGTGTACCTCCCCCTCTTATGCTGTGAACAGGACGTATATATAGCGATATGCGGTCCAACTGCCCCCAGTTCCTTCTCTCTGATGCAGAAGGGAAGAGAGTGGGTAGTGGAGCACCCATAGGGACACACATCTCGAAGATGGAGTGTGACTGATGAATATGCCTTGCATCCAAATAAGTCTAGGCATTTTCAATCTCTGTATGGATGGCTAGAACAGGATTGGTATTGACGGCCTCTCTCTTGCAGTGCATTGACCACCAGAGAATTTGGGGGAGGGTGTGAGAATAGAAATTCTGCATCTTTTGCGGGAACACAGTATTTTTTGTCAGCATGTTTTCAAGTTGGAGGGATGGATGCCGGGGTCTGCCAGAGCACTTTCACTGGCTCGAAAAGAACCTCATTGATAGGTAGTACGATCTTGGAAGAAGAGGATGTGTGGAGGATATCAAGCAGCTTATGATGCTGGTCCTGGACTTCCTCCAAAGGAATTTGCAGGGAGTCTGCAATCCTACAGAATAAATCTTGAAAGTGTCTGGAGTCATTGGCAGATGCATGGGGTGGAGGCATGATAGCCTCATCAGGGAAGGGGGGGGGAAATGTAATGTTGGTAGAGCTTCCTCCTCCTGTTGTTCCACCTCAGTCAGTATCGGTGGGGGGTTCAGCCTCCAGAGGGCAACAGACTGATATAGGTCTCTGGCTTTGCTCCCTGGAAGGTTTCTCAGATTGTGCCCTGTACATGGCCCCAGGTCCAAATATGGCCAGTGTGGAGGGAGTGGAACATGTGGTTGCATCCATGGTGGTCCACACCAAGATTGTGGCTCAGATGTACATCATGCACAGTGAGGATGAGTAGGTGGGATTTATCTGACAGACAAGGGAGTGATGGAGCCCTCCTCCTCTTCTTCCTCCTCATCACTGGGAAAGGGAGGTGCCATCCTCAGGGGGGAAAGGGAGGAGTGTTGTGAGTCTGGAGAGGAGGTTACAATTGGGGGGAGGTCACATCAAAGGAGAGGTGACTCAGCAGTGTCTGATACCAGCAGGCATTTAGGGTATCAAAACTCTTGTGGAAGGAGGAAAAGCATAGTCAGTGCTGACATACAACTTGGTGCCAAAGGAGGGATATAGTCTCCTAAAGTGTCAGTACATGGGGCCAAAGTCTTGGCCGGTGCTTATGATTTTGATGGTGCCAAGAGCTTGCTCAGTACCACCAGTTTTGCAAGTGCTGTAGCTCCTGAAATCAGCTTGGCTCAATCTCCAGAGCTGAGAGAGAGTGCGGAGGGCTGAAGGTCTGCCCGGTTAGGGTCTTTAGAGCATTTCTTCATTCCAGTACTTGGATGGGCCCTGGAGCTATGTCCCCTGTCAGATGCTGTTGAGATAAATGATCTTGCAGGGGATGGTGTTCTGGTGGCCTGTGAGGATGGAGCCCGTTTCTTCTCATCCGAGCAAGAAAGGGATGACCTGGGATGACCTGGCAGAATGTGAGGGCCTCACAGGGGAAGAGCTGGGCCTGGATCTGGTGCAGGTCGCAGTGATTTCTCTGTGAGAAGTTTTAAGTGAATGCCTCAGTCTTTTCTGGCTCTGGATGTCAGGCTTTGGCAGTGGGAACGCTTTTGTGGGACATGTCCCTCTCTCAGACAGGAAATATACTGTGGGTGGCCATCCGTTACTGGGAAGGTGGCCCCGCAAGAGATGCGCCTCTTAAATCTGGGGGATCCAGGCATAAGGTGAGGGGAAAAAGCTTCCCGGTTAGGAAGGGTGAGAAGCAAGGAAAGTGAAACCTAAGCTATGAAATAACAGTAATGGTAAAGTAAAAACAAAAAACTGGGGGGGGTGTTTGTTTTTTTTAGAATAGAAGAAAAGGAGAAGAAGAAAATATTAACTACACTACAACTAACAAGTAAAGCACTGACTACTGAGGGAACAGGAGAAGACAGATTCCATCTCAGACCAAAGGTGGTAGAGAAGGAACTGGGGGCGGTTGGACTGCACAGCACTATCCATACGTCCCACTCACAGCGCGAGAGGGTGGAGGTGCGCATGTGTGGTCTGACGGGCACTGCTGATGAACACTCTGATCCCAGGTGCAGAGGGTGCTGCCACACATATAGGGACATCACTATAGGGAGCACCCACATGGACATCACTCAAAGAAGAATCTAAAGCTTTGGATAGGACTGTTAAAAAAATGAAAAAACTGCTTTTCAACCAAAACTAAAACTTTTTGCAGAAATTTCTCAGTTTGTTTTTTTTTTTTGTTGGAAAAATTAAAATAAAAAAGAACTTCAGTAAAAATATTGGTTATTCAGTAAAAACCAGATCCGTTCTGATCTTTTTCAAAAGCCAATTTGGGTGCTGTACGGTGGGGAGCGACAGAGAGGCAGGTGGTGCTAGAGCAGTGAAGAGAGCAAGGAGGAAAGCACAGACAGATCAAGTTGTTGAGGATGAATTCGTGTGTGGGGGGGTTTAAAATAGCAATTTTGAACCGGCCCCTGAAATTAATCCTTACTGGAGGATGGGAATGATGTGATGGAGTTTGTATATGCTGGAGTATGGGAGAGGAGATGGTTTACCAAGCAGGGAAGCTCACTTATCCCCAAAAAGAGGAGAGAAGAGGGCATTTGACACCAGTCAATAGTGCCTCCTCTGGTCAATTAAAATGCATGGTGGATGTAATCCACACCCACGCAGCGTGACACTTTCTGACAGTGGTGCTGGAACACTTTTAATAGTGGGGGTGCTGAAAGCCAGCCCCTTTACCCCGTCCACCACCCTCAGCTGAGACCGGGAGCAAAGCCCCAGGCGCGGGGCATCAGCAAACCCTGGGAGAGGGCCGGCAGCTGGGACCACAGGAGCAGGGTGGCAGCAAAGCTGGGTGCAGGGCAGGCAGCCAGGCAAAAGGCTGGCACCCTTAATTCCTGCACCTATGCTTTCTGATGTCTGTCTTTCACCCTCTCAAGATGGCAGGAATGAGACAGCGATGTCAGAGGTAGGGACTTTCAGAAACAGCTACCATCATCCAAAAGGAAGACAAGCCTTGAAGCACTACATAGTCATCTTCCATATTATTTGTGTTACAGGTCCTGCCTGTGGGGAAGCAGTAAGTCCCAGTGTGTAGGGACCTGGAGCAGGAGTCAGGAGACCTGTATCCTATTCCTGGCTCCGCCACTGACCTCGTGTGACCTTGCCAAGTCATATCACTGCTAATACTCTTAGGCTTCTTTGAAAATCCCAAACTTTGAGCTCTACAGATGAAGAGCCCTATGGATGAGCTAAGTAATAATTATTCATTAGGCTTTAAATGCAGGTGCTCCTGGATAAAGGGTTGCCATGTGTCCCACTCAGAGCCCTCAGACTTTGGATGCAAAAGAAGTATTACCATCTGCTCCGTCATTGAGCACCAGGACAGAGAAAGGAATTTCACAGATGCTCCGCAAACATTCTCCAGAATCATCAGTTCCAGGGAGACTTATGTCAGGCTGGCTCAGACATTTTCAGTTGGCATTTCCTGAAACAATACTTTCACCTGGATGTTCCCATTCCAGGAAAAGCCAATTTGCTAGAGCTTGGGAAGTGAGAAGGGTAAAGAGAAGCAGCCCAACAGAAAGGATAATAAAGAGGAACAAGATCATATAGATACAGATGTAGTGTGACTGGAAGCCAGAAATTTCTGAGTTCTAATGCTGGTCCCACCTCCAAGTCACTTATGTGGCTTCAGACACATCATTTTCTTTTCCTATATCTCACAAACAAACAAACAAACAAAAATCTTAGAATTGCATTATTTAGCATGTGATGCTTCTCTCCCCACATGCTTCATCTCCTTAGATGCCAGTAACAGAGCTCACCTCAGCCCCTCTGTTCTTCTCCCATGGATAACAACTCTTAACAACTATGTCCGGCCCCTTCTTTCCACCAGAACCACCACCACCTTCTCCTTCAAAGCCACCCCTTCTGGAAATCCTTTCAGTTCTCCTTACCAATTATCTCCACACCTTCTCTTGCCCAAACAGTTGGCAGATTTCTGCCTTATCATGTGCTAAAGGTCAATTTATTATTAATATTAACTATTCCTATAGCCACAGTATCCAGAAGTCCCAATCAGGATTGAAGCCTCATTGTGCTGAGTGCTGTACAAACACACAAGATGACACAGTGCCAGTCTCACAAAGCATACAGTCTATAAGGTGCATCAGTAGAACCGTCAAGGGTGGCCCAGAACTGGAACAGCAAACCGCGCTGCAGGTCAAGATTGAGGTGCTTCAGCAGAGTTTTATGTGGAGCCCAGGACTCAGAACAACAGGAAGAGCTGCAACTCACAGATTAGAAGCATCAGAGCTGTGTGCCTCTTCTGGACAGCAACAACAAGGGATGTAACAAATTAAGAAAAAGGCATGTCTCTAGGATGAGGAATCATACACATCTTGTGCCCATGCTATGCCTGCCTCTGTCCAGTACTGCTAGCCCTTCACTTTCTTTTTTGAACATTAAACCCACTTACATTTAAAATCAATTACAAAAACAAACAAACAGACCAATCTAGATGCAACAGAGCAGCGGTGTCAGACCAATGTTTATGTGCAATTAATGCTATTCATGTCCTAAGCACCTCCGCAGAGCGCAAATGAAATTTCACCAGCTAAGGAATTCTGTCTCATCTCCACTTATGGATTCTTGGGGTGCTGTTAAACTGCTGCTCTGGGACTTGGGCTCCCACATGCTTTCCAGCTGTCTGGCTTTCCTGCTGTGGATAGCATCCCATGATCCTAGCAACATTCTCCCTTTGTCCTCTTCATCCTCAGGCTGACTTCTTCTGTCTCTAGGCCAGGGGTGGCCAACCTGTGGCTCCAGAGCCATGTGCGGCTCTTCAGAAGTTAATATGCAGCTCCTTGTATAAGCACCGACTCCAGGGCTGGAGTTACAGGCACCAACTTTCCAATGTGCCGGGGGGTGCTCACTGCTCAACCCCTGGCTCTGTCACAGGCCCTGCCCCCCCTTTCCCACCCCAGCCCCGAGCCTGCCATGCCCTCGCTCCTCCCCGCCCCCTGTGTGCCACGAAACAGCTGATCGGGAGGTGCGGGGAGGTGCTGATCGGTGGGGCTGCTGGTGGGTGGGAGGCACTGGGAGCTGGGGGAGCGGATGGGGGGCTGCTGACATATTACTGTGGCTCTTTGGCAATGTACATTGGTAAATTCTGGCTCCTTCTCAGACTCAGGTTGGCCACCCCTGCCCTAGGTCTTCTGCTTCTGTCCCTCTCCCCACCCACCAACTCCCAGCCTTCTCTTTATACCGATGTCTTCAGGCCTTCTCTTTCTATCTGTGTCCCCAAGCCTTTCATTTTTCTTCGTCCTCAACCCATACTCTGCCTGAAAAGTCCAACTCAAACAGAAGCCCTGCCCTCACTAACACAAATGGCCCTGTGCCTGCAAAAAGACCTGATTTGCATGCAGCATCATGGCTATGAACACAAAAACTAAGCACATGCACAGCCTCTTAAAAATCTGGCTCCCAGTGGCTGTATAACAGAGAGAGGTGTGCTGAGTTCCTTTGAGTCTCTCTCAGTCACATTCCACAGATACATCCCATCACAGCCAGAAGAGGTACAGTATGACTAGTGCAGCCTGGAAGTATTTTTGCCGCTGCAAAGTATTTTTCCCTTCCCCCACAACATCATACCCATATCCAAATGTGACTGTTTCTATCAAATGTGTTAGAGCTAATCAAAATTTTCCAAAATTCAGCTTTTTGATAGAATTTTGATGGAAACAAAGTTAGAGTTCATGAAATTGTGTTTTCCATTGTCAACCAGCTATCCTGTCTTACGATTTTCTATACTATTTGTTTCTGTAGTATATATGCACCCCCCTAAACCCCCAAGTAAATTAGATCTGCATGAAGGATCCCTAATGGAATCCACAGAGTCTTCCACTATTTTCCCTTTCCTGGTTATAAGAGGTTAGAGTAAGAAAATTTAAAAGCCAACCTTTCCTTTTTGCCACCATGGCTAAAATTCTCACCCAGGCTCTCTTCATCTCCCATTGTGATTATTGCACTCTCCTCCTCCAGCCTTCCTGATGTCCACCTCATGCCTTTCCAATCTGTTCAAAACATGGTTGTTTCCATCTTCTTCCTTGCCCTTCCTCCTCTGACCATATCACCAACCTCTTTGAATGCCACCAATGGCTTTCCTTTTTTCACCATATGAAGTTCAAGCTTCTTTTCCTCAACTTCAGGGCCCTTCACAGTTCTTCTTCTCCCTACTTGTTTATTCATCATCTCTTATTACATCAACCCCATTGCACCCTCCATTCTGCCAGTACGGCCAGCTTTGTCCAGTTCTTCCACATCTGCCTCTGTACCTTTTTTCACAAAACTCCTTATGTCTGGAATATCCCCCTTGAACCGACCTGTAAGGTCACTACCCTCTCCTTCTGATAACACCACTTGAAGACTCACTCATATCTGTTAAGGCTGAAAATCCAGAAAACTTGATTTTATGCAAATAATGCAATACCTCAATTTACATATTTGATGCATATGCACACTTTGTTTGCATATTTGCTTTTATTTTCAATTTAAGAAGTTGTTTTTCTTTTGCACTCCTGCTCCCGCATTCCAGTATCAGTTGCTCTACTACAGTGATAGGTAGTCTACAGAAATCAGTAACAATAGTTTAGTAGACATTTGGGTGCCTTTAAGTTCTTGTGAAACTGAATAGAAAAATAAAAACTTAAGTTCAACACTTAGGTTAATGATTTAGAAGATACTGCTGACAACCTGATGGGACTCCTCCAGTCAGAGCCACAGCAGCCATTAGAGAAGGGGATGAGAGAAGCCCAGATGCTATGGTGAGTATGGGAAATGCTCTGTCTTAACCAAATCAAGAAAAAGGCCACATTAACTCCATTAATCATGGACATCCCAGCCTGGTTTCCTCAGCAGAGACTCTCTCTTTCCCCCTGGGGGCTGTTTCCAACCCACCTGAGGACTGGGGTCACAGAGGCCATATTCAGGTCCAGCCCTGCTATTGCTGCCCACATTGTGGGCACTTCCCTCATCTCACCACCAGTCACCGCTCCATGTGAAAGCCCTTCCCAGCCACAGACAGGGAGAATGAGGCACTCTACCCCCACACAGCGTTATGGTCTCCATGATCTGCTATCTGACCCGAAGCGGGGATGAGATGCTCTAACCACAAACAGAGTATATGGCAGAAGCAACCTAGCTGAGGCCCTAGAGATTAAGGGCATGTGCAGAGTGCCTCACCCCCACTTCCCATTTAAGTCGTCTTGTTTCCTTGGGAGATTCAGCCTCTCAATAAGCTGCCCATAGTAGGGCACAGGGAGAGCGGGATGGAGACCTCTGCTGCAACACCTACAAGGGATTAGCATGAAGCCTGGCTGGGCTGACGGGTGGTGTTTACGATCCAATAACTATCACGGTGTAGCCCCCCTGCATCTCTGGGAATTTCTTGCTCCTCAGAGAGGTATTGCATTGTAGGTACTTATCCAGGGGAAAGGAGCACTCTGCCCCAGCCACTGTGTTCTCTGAAAGGGGAAACATTTGCTTTTTGGTAGCCTGTTGCTCCTCCCTTTCAGCAGTGTGGGGGAAGGGGGACAGAGCAAGAAGAGTTCTTTCTTCTCTGCAGCCCCTCACTGTCATTCTGCAGGCCCTTCAGTCAGTTCTCTCTCCCTTGGCAAGGGAAAGAAGACAAAACAAAGCTTGGTGAAGGGTTCCACATCAAAAACTGCCTTGTACTTGACTCTGATCCACTTTTTCAGTCCATGGAAGCATTGCCTGATATACTGAGAGAGAACAATCCACTCCTCAAAGAGCACCTTCCCACTCCTGTGGGGAGGCAAAGTGGACTGCCTGCTGCGACCTGACCGGCATGTCCCTGTTCCTTAACACTCAAACTCCCCCGCATCAGCACTTTGGTGGTACCCAATGTTATTTAGGTTCAGAGAATCACATAGGCACCGACTCCATGGGTGCTAAGTACTCCCTGGGAAAAAAATGGTGGGTGCTGAGCACCCACCAGCAGCCCCTCCCCATCAGCTTCTCCCCCTCCCCCATAGTGCTTGCCACCTGCCTTGGATCAACTGTTTTGCAGTGTACAGGAGGTACTGGGGTGGGGGGGAGTAAGGAGGAGTGAGGGGGGGGACACTCGGGAGAGGGGGCAGAACGGGGTGGGAAGAGGTGGGGCAGGGAAGTAGTGGGGAAAGGAAGAGGTAGGGTGGGGAGGCTTAGGGGGAAGGGGTGGAGTGGGGGTGGAGCCTAGGGTACAGCCAGGGATTCGAGCACCCCCTGGCACACTAGAAAGTCAGCGCCTCTGGAGAATCCTGTGGGAAGGAAAGCTTAGGAACTGGATTTTGCTTTACGCAGAGCTCAGAAAGCCTGAACTTCAGACAGGCTGTCTGTGTTAGACTGTGTGTTTCTAGGATGCACTTAGCTTGCTGTGTCATTTGGTCTGGAGCAGTGCAATTATTTAAGACTGCTTTTTAGCCATTAGCTGCCATTTACTGTCAAACCTATCTACCAGCACTGGAGCTGAAGAAAAGTAGAACTTTCAGAACTGTAGAGAGGCATGGTGGGTGAGGTAATATCTTTTACTGGACCAACTTCTGTTGGTGAGAGAGACAAGCTTTTGAGCTACACAGAGCTCTTCAGGTCTGGAAAAGGTACTCCAAGTGTCATAGTTAAATACAAGGTGAAACAGATTTCTTAGCATAGGTACAATAGAAACTCAGAGATACAAACACCAGAGTTACAAACTGACCGGTCAACCGCACACATGGGCATAGTTTGGGTAGGTAGGCAGAGCATTACCCCGCCCCCCCCACCAAAAACAGAGACAATGAGTGGGGGGGTCATGCAGGATCATGTGCCAGTGCCCCACCCCTGATTTCTGTGAGCCCAGAGCTTGCTCTGCTCAGCCTGCCAGGAGGGTGGGGTAGGGGTGCTCTGTAATTATCGCGCTGCACCTCCCCCACCCCTAGCACATTTCCACCTTGCTCAGCCCCTCTCCCTGCAAGCTGGGTCGGGAGGAGGCGAGGCTGTGAGACAGAGCCACTTCTGCTGGGTGAGGGAGGGTGGCTGCTCCAGCTCCTTGCCTCTGCAGCTGGACACCGCCTCCTGGGTCCTCGTGCCAGTTTTCTTCCCCTTCTATGTGTGCTGAGCACCCTGCATGGCCACCATCCTGTTTCCTGTACAATGGTGAGTGTCAGTGGTGGGCGAGGGCAAGGAGTGCGGCAGGGGAAATGGGGAAAGGGTGCTGGGTTAGAGTTAGCTTTTTTCTGCTGCATAGTAAAGTTTCAAAGCTATATTAACACTTCTCCACTCCACATTGAGTGGTCCCTTAGAATATGTGCTAACTATGCTAAACTATCTATTCCACCTTGTATTTAACTGTGACACTTGGAGTATCTTTCTCAGACCTGAAGAGCTCTGTGTAGCTCAGAAGCTTGTCTCTTTCACAAACAGAAGTCTCTCCAGTTCCCTGGGACCAACATGGCTACAGCACTGCTTACAACTTTCAGTTGTGTGTGTATGTCCTAGTAGGACCAATGATGACACATGGCTGGCTGGGAATATGAGAGGTGTTAACTGGTAAAGCTACTTATTTTATAGAGGACTCCCTTTTCCCATGTGTTCCCGAATAAGTTTTTCCCTCTAACGCCCTGCTGTAGAAATTTTTACTGTTTGTATTCTGGCTGATTCCTGTTCTCCTTAGAACACAGCAGATATTGAAATGCCCTTAGAGTTAGGGTGACATACCTTGTGTGCACACATCTTCAGGAGTGCTAGAGGCATTACTGTGTTCACCATTAGACCAAGTTGCCACGAAACAGACTATAAGTCGAAACCAACCCAACCTGTAAGTCCAGGCTGATCATACATATCTGCTATTGCTGCCTAGTAGTAGGGTGAGCAGGACAGTTTTGGCCAGGACAGTCCCTTTTTTAAGCCTTGTCCCGGCCGTCACCCTAGGGGAAATATGGTCACCCTACCTAGTAGAATGGGAGTTACAAACATTTCTATACTGATTGTCTGCTTTCCCTTTCTTTTCCACCCCCATTAGGTTGCTCATCTTCTTAACGAGACAGGTGCTGTCTTCGTGTGTATGGGAAGCACATTGTGTGTACTACCAAAACACAAATAACCATATACATACTAATAAAGTTACTGGGGATTTTCTTGTCATTACTTTCTCTGCCCCAATGAAAGTTCAGAGATGAACTTGTAGCACAGCGAAGACTCACTGGTGCGGCACCTCCTGCTGGTCATCTGGGAATTAGCTCTTTCCAGCCTCGGAGCGCCTCCCTCTGGCCGGTGTCTCACCTGCCTCAGGCCCTGTCTCTCTCCCCGAATCCGGTACCCTTTTCCCTTGAGGTTCTGCCCACTGCACACACGGTTTCCCCTCTCCAGGGAACCCCCGCCCCCTATACCTACCTTGCCTCAGTAACTAATGCCAGTCATCATTGAGCCCCCTCTCACAGGGGCAAACTGCAGACTGTAATGGCCACACACCATCGGCAAGGGGCTTGGGCCAGCTGCCTTTACCTATCCCCAGACTACACCTCTGCAGCCCCAGCACCTCTTTAGGCCTTGAAAAAGGCCTCAGCCTGGGGAGTTTCCAGGCTGGAGCTCACCAGCTCCTCTTGCCTTTCCCCAGCCCTGCTCTGCTTCAAGTACCCTTTTCTCCCAGGCAGCTAGAGCCTTCTCCCTCCAAGGCTGGAGAGACTCCTCTCTGCTTGTAGCCCCCAGCCCTCTTATCAGGGCCAGCTGGGCCCTATTGAGCTGGCCACACCTGTGGTCAGCTCCTCACCAGCCTCCCTCAGCTGGTCTCAAACCCTTTTACCTTGGAGTGGAGCAGCCGCCCCACTACAGAACTCTTCTGCTGTTATTACTGTTATCTTTACAGCACCCACAAGTAAGTTACAATCCTGATGTTCAGAGGTGTTAAGCAATGGTAACTCCCATTGACTTCAGTTGGAGGTATGGTGCTCTGTACCTATGAAAATCAGGCCCTAGGCTCTTTCTAGTAAAGACAAAGATGTGATGCCTGCCACAGACAGATTACATTCTCGTGCAGCAGGGGCACTTTCATGTTCTGTATAAGATTTAATCCAGACCAGATCCCTCTTTCCAACAACCAATGCACATCTCCTGATTGAGAAGATTAAGGCAGACAGCAGTTCCAACACCTTGAGGGGCATCATTCAGAGCCCAACACGCTTAAGACAACATAAAACTTCTTGAGAATAGCCTGTCTGACACTGCATGTGGCCCTTTTGTGAGATGGCAGAGTTGTTAGGCAATTACAGAAGAGCATGTGACCTAACATGGCCAGTTACATGATTTCTGCAAGAAAACCCACCACTGCCTCTCCTTTGATCAGATCTGCTGATACTTGTAATGTTCAAAGACAGAGGGCTCAATGGCACCTCTGGCGGAAAACAAAATCAGACATACTACAGCAAGAATACAAGAAATCCGCCCACAACACTTCACATTGCACAGTAGCACAAGGACCCTGGTTACCAGCAATCCTTATTATGAACTCTCTAAGAAGTGGTCTAGGGCAGTTGGTTCAAAATCTATGTCTTTTAGCAGACAGCCTGCAACAAAGTGACATGCACATTGATACACAGGGTCAAGAAACCATCAGCAGGAAGGCCTTTTACAATGCTTTCTATTAAAAAGTCAACATATACCAACAGTTACCACAGGGTACTGGAATGACTGCAGCAATTCCTATTCCAAGCATAGAGAAATAACTGCACATGTTCAGATCCCATGGGTAGAAGACTGCTGGCAAGTGCTGATTTTTTAATGATCACCACGAGAGTGACAAAAGCACCAGTCATCCTATTTTACCTGTAACATTGTATGTCTTTATTTCTTATTACTGTCACTTTACTCTTTTTTTTTTTTTACGACTCCTAGTCCTACTCCTGTGTGAAGTCTAGTCACTTAACAAGACATTGAATTTTCTGATGACTGTGATTTTCTTTTTTCACCACAGAAAATGCTAGTTAGCAATGGAAGGCCATTTGCCTTATTTTTCTGAATATTATCCCAATGTCCACAAGTGTTTACCACTGCTCTCAAGTGGCTGACAACCTACAGAAAATAACGGCCTTAGTGACACAGATAGCTATTGGAAATCTTTCTGTAGCTCAAGCAACAGAGGCCTGGTTTTTAGAACCCAAGATCCGGGGTTCTGCTGCTAATGCCTTGTGTCTGGCTGACAGCCATGTTTGTCTGTGTATGTGATCACAGAGCTGTTGCAGTGTCAGGGTAAGATTCAGAACCTCAGAGAGACATTCAGGGTGTAACAAAGGACAGGAAAAAGAACATTTGGGGGGAACAAGAACCAAAAAGCAGTTGTCAAAGAAGAAAATTACCTCTTTGAGGCAGCCCATGAAGTTGTTGCTGACCGGTGATCCAGGTAAATCTGCTGTACTTGGGCTCCCTCCTACATAGAAGAAGTCATCTGAACCCAGCATGGTGTAATCCTCTTGTGTGTAGCCCGTGGTAGTGAGGATTCCATCCACAGATATTGTCACCTGTTCAAGGGATATAATGGACAAAGAAAAAAATTCCCAGCAATGACCTTACAGTTCTGAGAAGGGCAAGTCGCCTCCCCTATGTTTTATATCACTTTTATTAATGTTTTGGTGAGGTTTGGTTTTTTTAGTGCAGCCAAGTTCCATTTTCTGGTCTGCTTTGCCCACGACAGAAGCACTCCAGCTTCTATTCACCCCTGTTTTGTTACCTTAGTGCTCCCAAGCCAAGCAGGCGTTCCATCCGTCAAGAGGCTCTCCACTAAATCAGGCTAGAAAATGGAACTGTCCTCAGAAGAGATTGTTTGTCTTAGCTGATTTTATGATTAATTAGTATTTATATTAATGATTATTGTTAGTTAGTTACTTAGTTATTATTCAGTCATTAGTAAAAAACACTACTGAAGTCAAAGTTGATATTTTTGGTTTTTTTATTTTATTTTTTATTTGCTCACGGCACACTGACAATCATGCATTCGGGGAGGGATGGAGGGAAAGGATCTCACTTTCAATACATTATGGATGTGCATGCCATGGACCTAAGGAGACACACGCCTACCACCCACCACCGCAAAATCGAAGAAAGGAACAAATTAAATTTTAAAAGCGCTGGCTGAATCATAACCATACTAATAATATGAAAGGAAGAAATTAACAAAAACTAATAAAATAAAATCAACCACACACCAGCAAGTGTGAGAGGAGCAGAGAAGAGAAAGAGAGAAAATGCAAAGCGTGCACACACCGCACTTCGACAGGCCCATGCCAATAAGATCTGGAGCCCGTAAATAAAGAGAGAAAGAGAGAGAGAAAGAAAATCTATTTCACACTTGCATGCAATCATCAAAAATGAAAACCAAACAGAAAACAAGATAATCATAAACAAAACAAAAAAGACCTCAAAAATCCCAACCCCCAAAACACATGGAGGGTGAAGGGGGAACGGAGGGGGAGGAGGGAAAGGAGGAAGTGAAAGTGATGTGAATTTTGTTTAAAGGTTAGAAGGGTTTGTTAGTGGTTAGAAGGGGATATGGAGGAAAAAAGATAGAGGCCAATAGGAGAGGGACAGTCACCAGACGTGGACATGCCATGCAGAATGTGTAGTGAAACAAACAACCGGCTGAGCTCCTTTCGGCCATGGCAGGTGGAAAGTCAGAGAGAGAGAGAGCAATAGGGAGAAGTGGGAAGAAAGAGGACAGCTCTTGCCAATTTGCCTACAACAGCCGTTGCGACAACAAAAGGATGAGAGAAAAAGAGAGCCTTCACCACACAAACTAGAGGCCCTGCAATGGTTCTGAGCTAAAAACCTTCAGAGAGTCAAAAGCAAAACAAACAAAAAAAGAGAGAAAGAAAGAAAGCTAAACTAAAAAGCAAAAGAGAGAAAAAAATCATCAGAGTGAAAAACAAAAACAAAAAGAAAAAGGGAAGTGAAGAAACCAACGAAAGAAATTACCAAACCCCATTTCCAGAACAGTTGTGTTTGTTTTTGTTGTTTTGTTTTTTTCTTAAAGAAAATATTTTAAAAAATAAAGAGGAAAAAAAAAGGTGTTCACAGTGAAATCAAAAGAAAATCAAAAGAGGAAGTAAATATAAAGGTGGGGGGGAAAAGGGGAGTAAAGGGAGGAAAAGGCGGGTAACACACGGCAAACCCAAAAAAAGAGACAATAAGAATGATATCTACCAGACAATGTAGTTTGTTTACCATAGCGTGTCCAATGCCTGAGTGCTTTGCGGAAAAGGGGGAAGAAAGGAAATTAAAAAATCGTGAACAGAACGATTGTTAATTAAAATAACTAAAAGCAAAGATGAGTCGTTAGGGTGTTAGTACATTAGTTGGTTAGTAAAAATGACACATTGCATGAATGGTCTAGTGTTAGTCTTTCAAAAAAAGGCGTGGGGCGCCTGACACACACAGAGTGAAAGAGAGGACAATATGACCAGGACTCTATGGGAAACCATGCCTTGTAGATTGTAAAGAGGAAGGGAACTGCCTACTCTCCCTGCCTCCCATACATATTTTAGCACCTCTCATCCAGAACTGGATTAAATTTAAAATTGCGCAATACTTACTTTTCAAAAGCCCATCAGGGTGTATTCCCCACCAACAACCCCTTCCTCCCCACAGATACACACACCGTCCACTCCCTTCAAGAGAGACCCCAACAAAGTATTTCCTCCCAGCCACCCCCATCCTTCTTTCCCTGCCCCTCCTCTAAGCTCTGCTACCCTCAAGTATTGCGGAATTATCCTAAGCAAGGAACAATCTCCCGTGCCTGGAAGCTGTTGGCTGAAGATGAGCCCAAAGCCCTGGGGCTGTCCTTCCAGTCCCTTTATTTGCAGATTTCTTTAGAACAGGTGAATTCATGACTCTCAGGAAAGACATACAAAACACATGTGGTTGGATTGCCAATGTCCACTTGTAGCTCACCTGGGTCACCTGGGGTGCAGGAGTTAAACCCATTTTACTGATGAAGAAATTGCCTGTGTCAGACATTTGAGGTGGCAGGGGCAAAAGGTTGACAGCATTTAGCATGTCTCTTGTTGTCTCTAAGACTGCGTCTCCATTACTAGATGGCCCCATCCTACAACGGTCTCAGGCTGCAGGCTTGGCCTCCACTACCCAACTAAGTGCTGGTAATGAAATAAAGCTAAGGGGAACCAGATCACACAGTTATCAGTAAAACCCAGTTGGTTTAACGGAACCTTGGGGTTGTTTTAAAATGTCCTCTAGAGTCGTGTGGAAGCCAAGTAGGTTATCTGTACATGTGTTTACAACCAAGGAACCCAAGGCCCCTGTGGTGGAATCTCTGCAGTGTGGCCAACTTAGTTGTTAATGCCACAGTGCAGCCAGTGGAGACTTCATGGCCCAGGATCCAGTGCTCCATTCTGATCCAAACAGGCAAAAACAGATCCAAAAATGTACACAATGGGAGCTGTCCTGCCTCCTGCTACTGACTTCCAGGACATTTTTCAGAGTCCTAGATTGATTTAGGAGGCTGATTTGCTTGGAGACTGATTTGCTTGGAGGAAATTGTATGGAATTGCAACACAATGTAATTATGTCCCAATTCCATTTTATTTGTTTTAGAGAATGAATGATAATAATACTTTGCACTTATTGCCTTCTGTCCAAGGATCTCAAACTACTTTGAAACCTTCATCAAAGAAGCCTCATATCAACCTGTGTGACAGAGCAGTATTATTATCTCCATTTTACAGATGAGGAAACTGAGGCAGAGACAGGGAATGTGACTTGCCTAAGGTCACACAGTGACTCAATGACAGAGCTGCAGATAAAACCCAGGAATCCTGACTCCCAGTCTCCATTCTGACCACTAGACTGCACTTCCCCCATGCATGTTCTGAAAATGCTGGTGAAAGATAGCTACAATCCTGTCCCTGCTACACATTTCCCAAAAGACAAAACCAGAGATCTGTTAACTATAATAGAAAGAAGATAAATAAAAAGTTTTACATTGACATTAGCTCAAGGGAAATTCTGAGTTCACGGTCTGTCCCTCTCTCTGAAGAGATTAACTACTGCATTAGTTGCTTGATCTAAGAAAACAAAGGACTTGATACTGTCATACCTTTGTTACAAAACATGTAACGACCAACCAAAAGTATTGGGCAAAGCCTCCCACATATGTCGGAAATTCTGATCTAATTTCCAGGAACATGGTCAAAAAATTATGTTAAAAATGGCATAATTTAAGATGTGGATTATATTATTAGATTTTTCCTAAGTCTCATTTGAAAAAAATAACTTTATTTGCTTTCTGGAAAATGTATTTCCCCCCAATGTAAATATTTTCAGTCAAAAATGAGGAGGCAATGGAGTTTCTTATAAAATCTAAGGGCCCAGAGTAACTCTTCTGTGTCCCTTTTCTCTAGCAGGGCTGTAACTATGGGAATGGTTCAGAACCAGCAAAGGCTCTTCCACCAGTCTTCTCTATACTAAAACCGATACTATACTATTCTTCTGTGCACATATATACTCTGGAGGTGATGGAGAGCAGATGATATATTGCATGTAAAAATATATACTATGTCCTTTATATCACCTTCCATCAGAAGATCTTAAATCACTTCATACATATCAGTGAATTAAGACTCACAACCCACCTATGTGATGGGTAAGTATTATTATTGCTGTCTTTTACAGATGTGGAAATTGAAGGAAAGAGAAAGAAAGTGACATGCCCAGGAAATCGGTGGCAAAATCAGGAACAGAACTCAGATCTCCTAAGTCCTACTCCAATGCTTTTACCACAAGGCACTCCTTCTCTGTTTTATTATGGCATAAGACCATGGTATGATGAAGGTGTATAGCGGCCATAACCAATTCTGGCCCCTGCACCTTGAATGTGGTAATACCTCTCTATCCCTCATGGCAGATATTAATGAATTATAAATCATTCCGTTGTTGAATTGTGTTTATTCTGCAGTCCAGACAGATTCTAGGAGTCCTCAATTCCCAGTGAAGTCAATAGAAATTAAGAGCACTCAGCACTTTGCATGACTGGGCCTTTAATCACCTCTGCACTGTGGGTTTTTTGGTTTGGTTTTTTGTTTTTTTTAAGAGTTTGGTCTCCTTGGTGGTTTGAAAAAGAATGAAACAGCCCTGCTATAACATCCCAGCTACTAGGCAATCAAGCAGGATCCTCTCAGAATTCAGGACCAAACAATAATGTTGTGAACAGACAAAACAGGATGTATAGAGTATAATGTAAAATGCCAGGTGCTGCCTCACCTGTTTTCCTTCAGTGACGAGAACATGCTGCTGCTCTAACCCATGCCAAAAAGACCTAGTGTTATTTGTATTCAACTGTGTACTCAGAAAATAAAAGATATCAGCTAGAGAGGTATTTTTTAAAGAGAGAGAGTCCCATTTATAATTCCAACTGCCAACCCTCCCCATCACCACTTCCTCAAGATCTAAACCAGCTCTGGCAAGCAGCAAGGATACATTTTGCTCTGGCTGCTCTTTGACGTTGAAAACTGATTTCCCAGAAAAATAAAAAGTACCATTAGCTAAAATGGCCTATAAACCAGAAAAAGATATTCAGAGAGCATCCATTCTGAAAACATCTAAAAATAAATAAAATGGAACCAATAAATAAAGTAATATATTCAGACCATTCCAGACTGACAGCCCTCAGACAGTTGCTGTATCTCCCTCTACTGGACCGATGGGAGTATTTTAATGAAACAGGATCATTAAGGCCTATCCACTGCATAAGAAATTAAATTTATAACTGCATGTGAAATAGTAGAACTAGACAAATTTTGACTTCAGTGATAACCCTGCTGTCGCATGTAATTTAGAACAGAATTTGGCCTGATTGAATATAATCCTCTAGTTTACACACAGACATGTCGAATATGTAAAAACACGGCATCTTGGATATTGTAGAAACATGGCAATTGCCGTAATGTATTAGACATCTCTCTCTAGCCTGTTTCCAACAGTGGATATTTCAAAAGAAGGTGTAAAATCCCCATAATGGGCAATTATGCACTAACACACCAATGGGTGAAGATTCTTCCTGATGTCAGGCTCTCACTGGTTTATGACCTGAAGCAAGAGGATGGTTATCCCATATACATTGTTATCCTAGCTAGTGTAAATGTTCCAAAAAGGCCGCTTTCTCAGCCAGTAAAGTTATATAAACCAGAATAACACCATGAGGATTTGTGTAAACATTCACATTAACAAGCAAATGGACAGATCACACTATTTATGTAAACTGATTTAAAATCTCAGTTTGCAAGCTGTTTACACAGTGTTTACCAATCAATAAGACACTAAACAGTTTATATCCATAATGTAAACCTCATTTGTCATGCAGTGGATGGGCCTAAGTGACTTGATCTATTCACCAGCTTCCAAAGCAATGTTATTTAATTTTATCTTATCTATTTATACACACATTTAGATTTCATGAGTGAGCTTTTAATATTTTAAGGCTAGCTGACTAGCGAAGACATCACCTGACAGAGCTGTCCACTTAAAAAAGTGACAGGAAGAGTTGTAAAGTTACAGCGACAAGAATCAGATAAAGCCATTCCAAAGTGGCGCGTTTGTGGTTTTTCTCTTTGTTTTCTTTTTTGTCCTTGAAAAGGACTTGTCCTTCCATTTTTCCAGTCCTCACAGCCAACAGAAGAGTCTCATCAGCAGAGACACAAGCAATAAAACAGATCACAGAACAGAAAAAAATAAAATAAAAAAGAACAGAGAAACAGAGATTCGGAAAGACTCCAGCCAATTAACTCCCAAGCTACAAAGTTAAAATAACCACACACACACACACACAGAAAAGAAAAAAGTAAAGGAAGAAACAAACACTTTAAGAATTAGACTTATGACATCATGGCAATGGTTAAATCAATTAACAAAACATAAAGACGACGAAGGGTGGGGGACTAAACACTTAGCTGTGGAAAAAACCACTCTGTTCCCACAGTATTTAAATGCAACAAGAATATTACTGATAAGATTGAAATGTAATTAAGGACATAATAAAAGAAAGAAAGAAAAAAGAGAAAAGGAAAAGGGAGATGAAAGTAAAGTCAAGTCACAAGTTTTATTATTAAATCAAACTGGGGAAAAATAGACAAAAATTAATAAGTGGAAATGGAGATATCACAACTGGGCTACATTCCCATTGACTACTGGTATTTCATTGTCCATTGGATAACTGAGAGACATCTGGGAGGGTAAAAACACTTTGATGTACTTCACCGAGCATCCCTATTTCTGTATCACCTGCCCCCATGTCTGCCCAGATAACACTAGAGAGAAGCCTTCCTGGCGTTCTCACTCCTTCACCATTACCTGCCGCAGGTTGCGCGTCACTTTAACGTCATGCCAAGCGTTGTCATTGAATTTGCCATTGACAGGCTCCACAATGGCCTCGAAGGCCCCGGACCCCAGGTTAATGACCAAGGAGACCGCGCCGTCTTTCAGAGCCAGGTTGACGTAATCAGCTGACTTGCCCGTGTGGAGGATGAGCCCGTTACGTTGCCACGTCTTGAAGGAGAGGGTGATCTCGTCGCTACTGCTCTGGATGGGGTTCTGGGACAGGTCGTAGCAAAGGTACTCTGAGCCACGGAAGGTGGCCACATTTTCATCTCTCGCTGAAAAAGAAGAAACAAAGAGAGAGCTGGTTAGTATTTTCCCTGCTAAGAACAGAATTAAAATCATTATTAAACTACTCAAAAATCTCATGGCTTTCTTAGTGTTCTTCTGTTGTTCCTGTGGACTGTGTTGTCTCTGTTGTAGTGTAGCTATCAACAGACTCAATAGTAGGGTCCTCAATCCATGTTAAAATCAATATATTGGCTCCACTTCCATTGCAGACAGCATTGATTCCATGGAAGACATTCAAAGGTAGCACAATAGTGGCCAGAAGAAGATAAATGTTAAAACTTACAATTGTGCTACAAATGAATTTACATTTTTATCAGAAGCATGAGGGAATGACCTCCAATGTAACCATCACACTACCACCTGCCCAAAAAGATTCCAAAAGGAATCACAGAATCATAGAATCATAGAATATCAGGGTTGGAAGGGACCCCTGAAGGTCATCTAGTCCAACCCCCTGCTCGAAGCAGGACCAATTCCCAGTTAAATCATCCCAGCCAGGGCTTTGTCAAGCCTGACCTTAAAAACCTCTAAGGAAGGAGATTCTACCACCTCCCTAGGTAACGCATTCCAGTGTTTCACCACCCTCTTAGTGAAAAAGTTTTTCCTAATATCCAATCTAAACCTCCCCCACTGCAACTTGAGACCATTACTCCTCGTTCTGTCATCTGCTACCATTGAGAACAGTCTAGAGCCATCCTCTTTGGAACCCCCTTTCAGGTAGTTGAAAGCAGCTATCAAATCCCCCCTCATTCTTCTCTTCTGCAGGCTAAACAATCCCAGCTCCCTCAGCCTCTCCTCATAAGTCATGTGTTCTAGACCCCTAATCATTTTTGTTGCCCTTCGCTGGACTCTCTCCAATTTATCCACATCCTTCTTGAAGTGTGGGGCCCAAAACTGGACACAGTACTCCAGATGAGGCCTCACCAATGTCGAATAGAGGGGAACGATCACGTCCCTCGATCTGCTCGCTATGCCCCTACTTATACATCCCAAAATGCCATTGGCCTTCTTGGCAACAAGGGCACACTGCTGACTCATATCCAGCTTCTCGTCCACTGTCACCCCTAGGTCCTTTTCCGCAGAACTGCTGCCTAGCCATTCGGTCCCTAGTCTGTAGCTGTGCATTGGGTTCTTCCGTCCTAAGTGCAGGACCCTGCACTTATCCTTATTGAACCTCATCAGATTTCTTTTGGCCCAATCCTCCAATTTGTCTAGGTCCTTCTGTATCCTATCCCTCCCCTCCAGCGTATCTACCACTCCTCCCAGTTTAGTATCATCCGCAAATTTGCTGAGGGTGCAATCCACACCATCCTCCAGATCATTTATGAAGATATTGAACAAAACCGGCCCCAGGACCGACCCTTGGGGCACTCCACTTGATACCGGCTGCCAACTAGACATGGAGCCATTGATCACTACCCGTTGAGCCCGACAATCTAGCCAGCTTTCTACCCACCTTATAGTGCATTCATCCAGCCCATACTTCCTTAACTTGCTGACAAGAATACTGTGGGAGACCGTGTCAAAAGCTTTGCTAAAGTCAAGAAACAATACATCCACTGCTTTCCCTTCATCCACAGAACCAGTAATCTCATCATAAAAGGCGATTAGATTAGTCAGGCATGACCTTCCCTTGGTGAGTCCATGCTGGCTGTTCCTGATCACCTTCCTCTCATGCAAGTGCTTCAGGATTGATTCTTTGAGGACCTGCTCCATGATTTTTCCAGGGACTGAGGTGACTAATGTGCCTCTGACCACTACCATACTGGTAATGCCATGCCAGACACCTGCCTGAACTACTGTTGGGAGTATATTTGAGATGGTATTGAATCTAATTCTGGTTGATTTGTCCCTTTGTTCCAAGGACATACTGAAGGGGTAAAATGAGTCACTGCCTCAAGTTCTCTCCTTTGACAGTCACAGTGAAATCCAGGTCAGAACACTGACACCAATCTGAAATGGACAGGGTAGCAGTAAACTCTTCTAGGTACTTCTAATTGCAGTACTTAGCACAGATCTTTGCCTGCTGGATGACACTACTTAGAGAATCCTTAATAGGCAGATGCATCTCTTTGTAGAGCAAAATAAAGCACGGGGGATTGTTGGCAGCACACAACAAAGTCTCTCTTTCTTTGCAAAAAACCCCCGAATTTCCTGTGTGTACAGTACACTAGGGCATGACCAGCAAATTCATTTCCTCTGGTGACTGGAGGCAGCATTTGAACTCAGCTCTGCAGAGAGGAAAGTAGGGTTCCCACATTTCTAATTGCTGGTAACCAGACCCCCAAGGTCCTTCCCCCTGCTCTGCCTCTTCCCCCAAAGCACCACCCCTTCCCCACCTCTTCCCCCCAAGGCCCTGCCTCTACTCCACCTCTTCCCCAAAGGCCCCATCCACGTCACTCATTCTTCTCCCCTCCTCCCCCCGTCACTCACTGGATCATCTCCACCTTCTTCTCCTGCCCCCGCTGGGCTCCCTCTGCTCCGGGACTGGGACAGGAGCTGCTGCATACTGACAAGGCGCCTGCCTGCATGTAGGAGGCAGCCCCAGCTGGAGCAGGTTAGTGACCCAGAGTGTCCCCCCACCCAATGGTAATTGGACTTTTGGTGTCCAGTCAGTACATCTGAACAGATACTGCCAGGTCCCCTTTTCAACTGGACTTCCCAGTCGAAAACCAGGCACCCGGCAACCCTAAATGGCAGCTGGACACAGAAGCCAAAAACCGGGATGATAGCAACTCTAGAGGACACACTAATATATAAATCCAACATGCAACCTAAATGCCTTTTTCACACCACCAATTCCCTGTCTCCTGCAGTCCCTCAGAAATGTCTTTTTCTCCTTCTTCTTTTAATCATCTAGCAGAGCTGAAAAAGGAGGAAGTTTTGTGCTTTTTAAAAAAATATAAAAGCTGGAGTGAGCTGTGTATTAGGTCGTTTCACATGGATAATTAACTGGTTTTGACAAACTGTTCTTTAGCCATTAGGGTTTTTTCATTGACTAATAACTAAGAATCAATGTTCTTGAAAGATTTCTTGCTTGTTTTCATCCACCAGTAAAGCAGCCAAATCCAGTGACGTTCCTGCCTCATCACATAACACGCTCAGATGTGACTGGAGAGTCAGCCACTGAACTTGAATCAAGTGTGGGGGGCAATACAAAATGTGGGTTGTGAAGCTTGCAAAATGGCTGAGAGTGAGTAGCACATTGTAAACAGGGTATTCAGGGGACTGATGCACATTCCATGGCTCCTCACATTATCAGCACAGTGGAATCTTGTTGAATCCCACCCACAAATGGAAGGCTGAATGTGAAATTCCTGGATGGCACAATCAAACTGCAGTCACTCCCATGTCTCTTGCATTAGGCAGGAGCCTATTCTGTTGCCACACTGACCCATTAGCAGCACTTCTTTGCTTCATTTTGTCTCATTTAGTCCAAGCAAAGATTCAGCAGAACCCCTTAATAAGAGACTGAGGGAAAGGGAAGTTACTTAATTTATTGTAATTGGAGTTCTTCTAGATGTGTGGTTCTTGTCTGTATTCCACTCTGGGGTATGCACACACTTCATGCACCTGAGACTGGAGAATTCCTAAGAGTAGTGTCTGTTGATCCATGGCTGAACCCCTCCTCTCCTCAGGCTCCACACCAAAAGTATAAGGATGGGGCGGACTGACTGTCTCTCCCCTTCCTTCTCTACCACAAATCCTGTCATGGTCCGAAGCAGAGGGGAAGGAGGGCAAGTAGTGAAATACAGATAGGGACCATACAGCTTGAAGAACTCCAGTTACAATAAGGTAACTAATTTCCCTTTCTTCAAGTGCTGGTCCCTATTTGTATTCCACTGTGGGTGACTGATGAGCATATTTAGAGAGGCGCATAGTGCAAGGATACCGGCTGGGATGATTTAGTTGGGGATTGGCCCTGCTTTGAGCAAGGGTTTGGACTAGATGACCTCCTGAGGTCCCTTCCAACCCTGATATTCTATGATTCTATAATATTGCTGCTTGCAGAACTGCTGTCCCAAGGGATGCATCAGTGGCGGAGTCCTGGACCAAGGTGTAAAGCCTCACCAATGTGTGGATGGAGCTCCACATAGCTGCCCTGGAAATGTCAAGCAGTGGTACCTCTGGAAGCAATGTTACTGAGGATGCTTGTGCCCTTGTAGAGTGAGCCTTTACCCCCTGTTGGGGAGAAAGCTGTGTGAATGGATAATAGGAGTAGAATACAGCTAGAGATCCGCTTAGGGTATGACTCCACTGCAATACAAGACCAACAGCACAGCCGCACCTGGCCCAGGTCAGCTGACTCAGGCTCACAAGGCTTGGGCTGTGGGGCTAACAATTGTAGTGTAGACGTTTGGGCTCAGGCTGGAGCCCAGGCACTGAGACCCACGGTTTCAGAGCCTGGGCTCCAGCCCAAACCTCAACATCTACACTACAATGTTAAGGCCAGCATCCTGATCCCCACAAGCCCAAGTCATCTGACCCAGGCTCTGAGACTTGGTGCTGCGGGCCTTTTACTGCAGTGTAGATGTGCCCTTAGAGATACAGCTTGCCTTCATACTCGTTCTGCTATGACAACAAGACAGTCTAGGTGACTTCCTGATCTGTTTCATTCTCTGACAGGAGAATGCCAAGGCTCATCACACACTGAGTGAATGAAGTCTTCGCTCCTCACCCAAGGCCCAGGGCTTCGGGAAAAACACGGGTAAGTGAACGGACTCGTTCATTGAAATTCCAAAACTATTTTAGGGATGAATTTTGGGTGTAATCATAGTGAGACTTTATCCTTATAGGCTATTGTGTACAGTGGATCATTCACTAAGGCCCTAAGTTCACCTACCCTTCAGGCCAAGGTGACAGCAGTGAGAAAGGCGAATTTCATTGACAGGTGAGACATGTAACACGTAGCTAGCAGTTCAAAGCTTGCCTCATCTTAAGGGTAAGAAGACTGTCCAACATATTTCAGCTGTCTGTGGAGAGAGATGTTTTTGCTGAGCCCAGACAGAGAAATGTTTCCCCTTGGATAGGTGACATTTTCTGGTGGAAACTTTTCTGATATTTTAAAGACTGATTTGCACCACCTCAGAGCAGGAACATTCTAGGCTTGACACCAATCCAAATACCAAGCCATGAGATGAAGAGCATTGGGGTTGCGATGCCTGACCCTGCCATTTTTCTGGATCAAGAGATCCAGAAAGGTCCAAATGCTAATAGATGGATGAAATAACACTGGTAGGAGGCTTGGAAACCAGAACTGGGCCATCTGGGGACAATGAGGATGACTTGTGCCCTGTCTAGTTGACTGTTCCGTAGAACGTGAGATAACTACCAGGATGGAAGGGAACAGAGAGTGCTCCTCCCTGCTTTATTCTATAAAAATGGCAGCTATGTTGTTTGACATTATTGGGACATGCTGGGATTGTATGAATGGTAGGAATGCTTTGCAAGCCTCTCCTACTGCTCTCAGTTCCAGAAAATTGATGTGTATTCTGTCTTCCCGAGGAGTCCAAGTGTTTTGTGCTGTGTAATCATCCATGTGGGCTCTTCAACCTATCAGGGAGATGTCTGTAATTATGGTCTCGTCAGGTGTGAAAGAGAACGCCCATACACACATAACCAGGGTCTCTCCACCAAGCCAGAGAGGTCTTCACCTCAGAGGGAATTGTCACTATAATATTCATGCTGTGCTTGCTCAGCGCATATACCGTTTGGAGCCAAGCTTACAGGTAAAGGAGATGGAGTCTTGTGAATGGCATCACATAAGTACATGACGCCATATGCCCCAGAAGAGTAAGGAACAGCCAAACTCACGTAATGAGGGTTGTGTGTAATTACATCTATCAGAGTGTCCCTGGTGCAAAATCTGTCAGTGGGGAGGTAGGCCCTCACCCCTGATTTAATCCGGTGTCGTTCCTATAAATTTATGAACTGTCTTGCAGTCAGGGTAGGTGTCTCCGCATTTATGCAGATTCCCAGGGATGCTAAAAGGTGAAGCAATGACGAAGTTGATTTTAAGGCTTCGAGGCAAAACCTGCTATTCAGAAGCCAGTACTCCAAGTACAGAAAGATGGTGGAGCTGGCTTGTCTGAGCTGAGAACACTTCTCTGAAGACTCTGGGAGCTATAGCTAACCCAAAATGGGAGCACCCTGTATTAACAGTGTTGGGAGTCCACCACAATCTGAGGAATCATCTGTGAGAGGGGTGAATATCCACATGAAAGTGCGAGTCTTTCATACTGAAAGCTGTGAACCATGTGCCTTTTCCTAGGAATGGTACTATTGATGTCTATGTAACTATACAAAATTGCAACATGTGAATAAAAATACTGACACAGGGTGAGAATGGGTCTCCAGCCTCCTTTCCTCTCAGGGCAAGAAAATATTTTGAACAGGAGCCTTTTCCACAATGTTCAGGGGGTACCTGCTGTATTGCTCCCCATTGGAGAATAGACTATACCTCCTGAAGGAGGATTCTCTCATAAGAGACGTTCCTGAAAAGGGGAAGGGGGTTTTGAAGAAGGTGCACAGAGAAACTGGAATGGATGATATACATCAACCACTTGTCTGTTGTTATTGCCTCTCTGTGTGCCCAGGGCTGGTTCCAGGAGATTCTCGATCCCCTGTCTGGGCTGAATTCCCTGGGTGGAAGTGAATCTGGTTCCACACGAATATCTTCCAAAGATGAAAAGGTTGGATCCAGGTCCATCAGCAGTGCTGATGGTTCCCTTGAGAGGAAATTGTAGCTAATGGTCAGGACAAAGGATGGACTTTTTTCCAGAGTCCTATATTCCCACAGGCATTTATCTCTTTCCCTGGTGAGGATCAGTCTCGACAACAATGAAAATTGTGGGTCCAGGAGGACGAAGATATCGTCCGAACTGGTATAAGTCATCAGCACCTTTGGAGGTTGTATCTTTTCACCTGTACCATTGGAGTAGGTGCAGAGGGTGATTCTTTATGGGGCCAGGATGGTATCGACACTGAATGTGATTTCTATGGTACTGAAGATTCCCAGTCCTTCAGGTCCCGGTGCTTCATTTTAGGTGGCACCGCAATCAGTGTTGAGATCGATGCAGAGGCTGTTACCGAAGGAGTTTTGCTCTACGAGTCTTTTGAACTCGCCCATGTGGCTTTGGATGGCCTAAACCTTTATGGTTTGGACATGACATCTCCCTCTACTTGGAGGGAGTCAGGGAGGGATCTCTCCTCTTAGAAAGTCTAGGAGAGGATCTGTTTTTGTGTTTGTGAGCATGAGGACGCTTTTACTTTCATGGGGACGGCTAACCAAAGGGTCCTTCTCTCTGCCCGTCTCCACTCCAGGGTCAGGCATAGTACTAGGAGATGCACTCCTTGCTGACTCTGATCAGTGTACAGGGAGCTCTCCCCAGCTGGTTGTGACTGAGGCCTCACTGCATGCTCCCTAAGGTACTTCCAAAGCCAAAGTTCTCACGCCTGCCATGTTCTGCTGGAAAAAGAATGGCAGATACTACACTGAGCAGAGATATGAGTTTCTCTGAGGCAGTGCTGCTTGTTGTCGCTGACCCAAATGAAGCAGGGACAGAAGACACAGCTTTTGAAGCCCAGTATTCTGAGTATAATCTAAGTCCCACACCAGGAGGCCAGGAGGGTTCATCGGGGTAGGGATTCTCTCACTAACTTCCTGGAGTTATCAAAACACTAATTACAAAAAACTAAGAATAATATACAACTGTGAATATTTATAGGAATATTTACAGAGAAAGGAAAAGCTCGAAACACTAGAGGATTCCATCTCAGGTCATGTGGCAGTAGGAAGGAACTGGAGAGATGGCTGGTCAGCACTCCACCTCCTACTCCCTTGTACCCTCAGTGCCGAGCATGAGGAGAGTAGGGGCACGGGTGCAGAGCAACGGATGCTACTCGCAAGAATTCTCAGTCTCAGACACATGGACTGCATGTATGCCCAAGAGTGGAACACAGATACGGAACAGCACTGGAAGAAGAAAAAATTATTTCCTGTCACAACTACCCTTGAGAAATAATCATGTGTTGATGTTTGTGTCCTCAGGTCATGAAGCAGGAGCATCATGTTATGACATGAACCCATAACGTCATCAAGTGATAGCACTGCAGTGTGAGGTCTGAAAAACCACCTAGACCCTTTAATAGCCTTGCAAGAGGGGCTCACAGGATGGATCCATAAAAATCTGAGCTTTCTCTGGGAGTGCCAAGGAAGGTAATAACTAATGTATATTTGTGCTTGTGAGAGCATTTGTGTGTGTACATAAGCATGTTTGAGAGTAGGTCACACACCTACATTTACACAGCACCAAGGAATACCCATGTTTATGTTAATAGACAGCCACCCCAGCCATAGAGGACTGACATTGATTGCACTTCTGAAGTAGTCAGAACCAAAAGCTTAACATTCTCTACTATGGTAATTTCTCTGCCTACTCACTTCTGATCTGAAGGAAAGAAATGTGTTACAATCAAGTCGGACACACGCTCTATATACCTGCAGGTAATTCTGATCAAAATAGCTAGCATCTGAGGTCAGGAGTCAAATGCAATCGTTATGACTAAGTCATTTCCCCACAGCCACAGATTTGTGAAGCATTGAATACACATTTAATGGCCTTTTTCTGGGAAGGTGGGGTGACTGTTAGCTCAACATAAAGTATATTAATAGGTCTCACTTCCAGTCTCCCGGTCACATAGATAGAATGCTGCTGGCCATCAGTACAAGGGATAAGGAGAAGGGTATATTAAAAATCTGAATAGTAATTTAAGGCATCAATTGCAGATCCATCAAAATGGGGCAGAGAAAATCCAAGATGTTTCACTTACACTCCCTATTTGTACAGATTGTTTTGATATGAAGCTTTCAATCCATACTCTATGCACAGAGTCATTCATCTGGTATTTTCTGCTCTGAAACTACTTCAAGCAGGCATGGGCATGAACGTTTTATTTTTGTTTTTTATCTGTTTTTAGTTTGTGTATGGATCTTGGATCCTAATTCCAAACTGAGTATAGAATTTGGGTATGAATAATCCCAAACTAAGATCCCATTAGGGATCCCATCCTAAAATGTACAGGATGGGCAAGATTCACACCAGTCTGCCCTATGTCTTACAAGCAGAGCTCAAAAGGCAATTTATTTTCTGTACTGTTTTGGAGAAGAAGCACATTCTAACGAGAGTGTCATGATTTACAGTGGGAAGGGCCCTAAATTCATTCCAGGCATCACAATATTACCCTACTGCATAGGCACATAGTCATGTGACATTAGTAGGAACTGGGAATGGTAAGTCATTATTTGTAGCAGTGTACTCTATGCCGTACAACAGAAAGGAAGGCACAGACCTTGCCCCATGGACTTTCCATAAAGAATTCAGACAAAAATGCACCAGGAGACTCCGAAGTTGATGCTAATTTACAACCTGTTATTTATGACAATTATTTTTACAATTTAACCTGGTCCCAGTGGGACTTAGTGAAATGCTTTTGTAATGTCTAACCCTGCTCTGAACACCTGTCAGTCTAGGATCCAACATTAATGGTGAGACTCATCCACCAGTCAGTGCCCATTCTGTGCTAAACTTGGTTTTGCATGCGCTGCTGCAGCTCTGATCTCACCAAGAAAAGCCTCTTTGCTAAGCAATAAAAGCAGAGGGGCCATTATGTTCCACCCAAAGAATTCCTATTGCTTAATGTTAGTCATTCCTTGCCCTTCTTTGGCAGCTGCTGTACACACTACCCTGAAAAGCTAGATGTCTCTGCCTGTTAAAAGCCTGCTCGTTCCTATCTGTTTTATGAAGATAACAACAATGAAGGTAAAGTCCTTTGAAACCACTGGATAAAAAGTGCTAAGTAATTATTAATAATTCCCACTGGGCATTAGCCATTAATGCATCTTCAGTGGAAAACAAGGAATTTCCAAGCACTCTTTATAGTGGCCAGCTAATAGCTTTACTAGTCCCTGGCATCAGCTGATTGGAATTTCACACAGCTCCAGGAAGCTGTCCAGAGAAGAGTGTGTGCTGGGTATCTCTGTTCTAGTGGATTTTTCATTGTTTGCAAAGCATGGATGATTGTGCTGTTATCTGTGTGAGATTTTGCATTGTTTCCCATTTGTGAGGAAACATTAAATTCCAAGCCTTTTAGATGGGGAGAGATACTTTTGGCTGTTGGCTGGAGAGAGGCAATGCTAAAAAGGTCTGAAAAAAGTATGGAGGTGTCTCATCACCCCCACATCTGGCCATCCCCCCGCCTAGCAATCAGTTCTGCCCCACCCCACAAAACAATCCTGTTGTCCCACTCCCAACATCAATTCTACCCCCATATTTGCTCTGCCCCAGTCCCCACCATCAGTTCTGCCTCTCCAGCCTCATATCTATTCTTCCCTTCTGTTCCCTTTGCCCTTGCAATGTCACCAGCCTGGATATCCCATTGGTTGCCTCTTCGCATAAAAGTCTCTGTGCCTTCTACCCTGCTGCCCCTTACACTTGGAAGGGAGGGATACAAAGCAGTATTCACAGGAAGGGTGGGCACTTGATCTTCCTAGCAGCTGATGTTTAGATACCATGGTGATGGGAGTTGGATAAAAACTTTAAAAGCCCCTTCTCCCTGCCAGCCACAGCACAAGGGTGAATTCTCATCACAATCCTGGATAACTGTTTTTTTTTTTATTTCTTTGGCTTTGCATTTCTCACAGCTTATCTTTTACTCTCCTCACCTGCATCATTCTAAAATGTGGTGATTTAAATGATCAGATTTATCTCCAGAGAGAAACCCCTCAAGACATGGGAGCATTCAGCAAAATGCAAAGCAAAAGGAACAAAGCATCAAGGGTGGGTAGATTTGTATTCCCATTGTGTAGCAGGATCTGGGGGGATAGGATATGGCAGCATCGTGAATATGGGATTCCAGAATCAGTTCTCCCAGCAGCCTCCCCATTGCGCAGGTATCTCTCTACCTAATGGTTGCTATGCAACCCACCAGCCCACCTGGTGCATGGCATACAGTGTACAATTGTAAGATGCTCCTATGCTTGCTGAAAATATGTGTGTGTGTGTGTATGTGTGAGACAGAGTGTGATATGAATGTGTGTGTAAGTGTGTGATTGCACTCTTCATTTCCCAGCTGCTTATCTTCAATACTGCAACACTCCCTTGTAGAAATCCAAGGATGTATTGGGATGCTGCTAGTAACAACTCCAACCCCACAGGCATGGATAAAACTTCCTACAACCCCCCTACAATCCAAATCAGATACAACAACATATCAAAGCAGACACCTCAGCACTAAGATAAAGTTAAAGCTCCACCTATTGATGGAGGTGCTGCCTACATAAATCATTACAACCCATTGCCTGATTGCGCAAATTCAAATTATGCCTTTTATATGCATGAAGTTACTCAGTTTCACCAAAGAGATGTTACATTAGCAATCATGATTTTATCGCGACTCTGGCAATTTTGGGATGGGTTTTTACCTGTCTCGTGAAAACATGATGAAAGCTGCCAACTCACAAAGTTCCCCTTGTTCAAAATGGCCACCATCTCTTATTACAGTCAATGCGGCTGACTTCATCAAGATGGCCACCATTTCCCTACAGTCTCTTTGCACATGGAAGTGAGGGAGTCATTAATAAAGAGGGTTGCCCCCTCCCACTGTCTTCAGTGAGGTTGAAGCCATTCCCACAGACAAAATGGCTGCCACACTGTGGTTCAAGGGGCTAAAGAGGACACGGGGACTATGAGGAGCAGCAAAAACACTATGAAAGATGGATGGGAAGAGTGAGGCACTGGGGGAGCATGAGTCTAGGGGTTACAGGAGAATGGGGTATGGGGAGAAGAGAGACTGAGGAGGGTGTTAAACACCCTCAGAGGAGTTTGCTCTTCTTAGTTCACAGTTAGGATCGCTATCTGGATCCCAAGCCCCACACCACCACCATTCTTCTAGTTCAGCCTATTATAAAGATAAGAGAATCTGGAGCAGGAGTCAGATTCAAAATATCCCCCAACACAAATTGTTTGGACCTGGGTTTTTGATTTAGATGTAAGATCTCTAGTATTCATCTAATAAAATGGCATCTGCTAACCCTGGTAAAAAAAAAAGGACTGGGTTGAAATTAAGAAAAGGAAAATGTAGGCTGAATATCAGGGAGCTCTGTGAGGCTGAAGCAGTGTCTTCCCAGTGGAAGCGGTGGGACCACCATTGTTTTGGACACTTACAACTAAAGTACACAAAGCCCTGGAGAACTGCCTGTGGGGAGCCTGCACTGACAGCACAGGCAGATGGAGGTGAAGATTTTCTTTGAGAATCACAGAGATGAGGGGAAGGATATTCCTATCTGAGATCGATCAAAGAAGGGCCAGGAGGAAAGCCTGTTCCTGTTGGACCCCCCTATGCTTGAAAAGCACAACAAAAGGAGTGGAAAGACAGATGCAGACAAATAGCATTGAACTAGACACTCCTGCACTTGTGATGGCATCGGTTTAACATAGGAATATAAGAGCGACCATACTGGGTCACAGAGTAGCAGCCGTGTTAGTCTGTATTCGCAAAAAGAAAAGAAGTACTTGTGGCACCTTAGAGACTAACCAATTTATTTGAGCATAAGCTTTCGTGAGCTACAGCTCACTTCATCGGATGCATTCAGTGGAAAATACGGTGAGGATATTTATATACACACAGAACATGAAAAAATGGGTGTTATCATACACACTGTAAGGAGAGTGATCACTTAAGATGAGCTATTACCAGCAGGAGAGCGGGGGGAAGGGGGAGGGGAAGAAAACCTTTTGTAGTGATAATCAAGGTGGGCCATTTCCAGCAGTTAACAAGAACCTCTGAGGAACAGTAGGGGTGGGGGGGAATAAACATGGGGAAATAGTTTTACTTTGTGTAATGACTCATCCACTCCCAGTCTCTATTCAAGCCTAAATTAATTGTATCCAGTTTGCAAATTAATTCCAATTCAGCAGTCTCTCGTTGGAGTCTGTTTTTTTGGGTCAGACCAAAGGTCCATCTAGCACAGTATCCTGTCTTCCAACAGTGGCCAATGCCAGGTGCCCCAGAGGGAATGAACAGAACAGGTAACCATCAAGTGATCCATTCCCCTGTCACCCATTCCCAGCTCCTGGCAAACAGTCTACCAGAAGCGGTCACTCTTGCTGTTGAGCAGAAAGCTTTTTGGGTGTCCTGGCAGTATGAAGTTTAAGTAGAAAATAAATTACATTAAGAGACTAATCACAATAATGACTCAACAATTATCTTCAAAATGATCCTTTTACAAAGTATATTGTTGCATTTTAGGGTTCTAATAATGTTTCTTAAAATGCTATGGGGGACAGCAGGTGCTGTTGTGTGTGTCAGAGTGTGTGTCAAGCATGTGTGTGTGTACATGGCTATGCCATTGTGCAATAACACATCACTTACATCAGGCTTTTCATCTTCTAACACTTTACAAGTCTTAATCATCAAAAGCCACTTGTAGGTCATTTTTGTAATGGGTAGGGTGTGTGCAAGGACACAGGTGTACGTAGGGTGTATTTCTCTGTTTATGACCACGTGTGTATCAGTGTGCAGAGAGTACTACTATAGGGTGAAGAGGGTGGGTTGATGTGTGTATCTTTATGCCAGCATGTAGGGGGCATTTTGTGTGTTTGCCAATGTGTAGGGTGTAAATATGTAAGTGTAAAGGAGTGGCTCTGGTTTGTAAGAAGTGTGCATAGGGAATATAGTTGTATAGTGTGTGTTTGTAGGGAAGTCTGTGTGTGGGGGGCATATGTGTACAGGAGGTTTGCCAATTTGTGTAATATGAGCAAGTACATGGAGGTATGTGCAGGGGCGTGTGTAAATAGTGAAGAACATGCAAAGGGAACAGGTGAGAGAGTCGGTGGGTGTGAGAAAGATGTGGGTTTATAGGGAGTTGTATTTTGAGAAGCACAAGCAGTGTGTGTACATAGTATATGTCTGTATTGGGTTAACCATATGTGTGTAGGGGGTACACATACATGGGGAGTTGTGTACAAGCATGTATTACATACGTACATGTGTATAGAGGGAGTACGTGTATGCAGCATGTGAAAGTGAAGGGGTGCATATGTATAATGAAGACCACATGCAGTGAGAGCATGTTTTTCTATAGGGGTGGGATGCGGGGGGCTCATGGCTGTTTCTATGGTGTGTGTGTGTGGTATGGCATGTGTCTGTGTTTCTATGGTGTATGTCGTCAGGAGCATGGATGCCAGCGTGTTCTTGCACATGCTCCCTCCATGTCCTGGGCTTTTTCTCCCCCTGCTTGTCATTTTTTTCCTGTAGCAGAGCAGACTCCACCTCTATAGGGAGGGAGCTTAATGATTCAAATCCAATCTCCCAAGCGTCTTATCAGCCACTGACAGGCCTGCTTCTGACAGCTAACCTTTCCCACCGCACGCCACCAAAAAACGCAGACACCACAAACAATTAACACAATGTCCAAAAGGGAGCAAGGAGGGCTCCAGGCTAGCATAGGAGAGCACAGCGGAATGGAGGGAGAGAGGGCACAGTAGACAGGGGAATGACACACAGTGGCCACGGACATTCAATTTCACCCAGATCTTTTTTCTCCATTACACTCTTGTGGCTCGATCGTAGTGAAGCTATGTGTAAAATAAGGGTCATGAAGAGAAGGGAGAAAGAGGAAGAGCCCCACAATGTGAAAAAGAACATTAACCCCATGCACGCAAACCTTACACACAACCACCCAGCCTCTGTGCTGCAGAAGGCAGCTCTAAGGAACAAAGAGCCTTGCAAGAAAATGAAAGAGAATATAGAGCTGCAGAGGCTGAGATAATATCCCACATGTTTTCCTAAGTCATCCCCACTGTTGTGGAATCAGGTCCTACCACTGATTGGAAACAAGCATTTATTAAAGGACTAGGTGCCATTTTCTTCCATTAATGTCCTTTATAGTAGTAACAGCTATCAAACAACCCCTTCCAAAGCATAAAGACAAATTGACCCATCTCTCATGGAGTGAAACTTCATCACTGACTGAGCAAGAGGATAAATTCCCTTGGGAGAGATGAGCCTCTGCAGCATGAAGTGGAAAGTATGTTGTCCATTGGGTTAGTTGCCAAACTGGGAGTCAGGATATCTGGGTTTTGTTCCTGTCTCTACTGTCAGCTTGCTGTGACACCTTGAACAGATCAGTTAGCCCTACATTTTCAGAAGTGTCTTGGGACACTCTGGGCATGATTTTCTTTAGTTCTGAGCACCTTCACTGAAGTCAGTTTGTAGCCAATTGTAGCTGAATGCACTCAACATCTTTGGAAATCAGGCCCAATGTGTCTCAACTGAAAATTTTAGGCACACAGACTTAATGAACAGGTTTGAAAAATGTGAGCATTAACCTCTTCGGGCCCACCTGTACAATGGGGATAAAGTTACCCACCATTATAAAGTGCTTTAGTAGCTACAGAGGAAAACCACGGAGTATTATTATTATTATATTCAGGAAATACAAAAGGCAGAGAAGAGGAAATGAGAACCAATCACTCCTGTAGGATGTGGAAATATTGTATTTGGTCTGGAACTGCTGGATCTAGCCTAGGTCAGCTCTAATACAGCTCTACTATCCCTTAAATGTCACCTGGCCTTTTAGAATTCCACTCTCCCAAGATAAGTAATTTCATTAAACTTTTGTGATGGATGAATGAAATATGATTAGTTCTTTTAATGATCATGATCCTCATATAAGGGCAGGTGAGTTTTGTATAATACTATTATTAATTATAATTATTTGTATTATGGTAGGATCCAGCTGAGAGCAGGGTCCCATTGTGCTAGGCTGTGTATACGCATGCAGTGGGAGACAGTTCCTGCCTTGCCGAAAATTGTGAAAAGTGCCTAAGTCTCGTTGAAGTTCAATGTGGCTTAGGTGCCTGAGTCACTTAGGTGCTTTTGCAAATTTTATCCATAATCTAGACAAGACCAAAAGAGAGAAGAGGAAAGAAAATATCATCATCATCCCCATCTTACAAATGAGGAACTGATGGGACAGATTGGATGACTTCCCCAAGGTCACACAGTGGAGCAAATGCTCCTGATGATGATGTCAGGATGTTCTGACTCAATGATACCCTGGGATTTTTCTGTAAAGGTGAATTTCAGGTGGACTCTGGGAGTGAGCTTGAGAGGGGACGAACACTCAATTCTCAGGGGCTGTAATGGGAGCTCCAGTTGCTCAACAGCTCCCTCAAGGCACCCCAGAGGAAAAAGGAGGTGCTGGATCTTATAAAACAGAAGGGCTGGGAGCTGTGCCTGGGTGTGATCAATACTGTCAAATCATCTTTGGTGCTTACTGGCCAAATGCATAATACTTGCTGTTGAGGGGTGGTAATAAAACATACAATTGAAAAGCTTCCCTTCCCCTACTAACTCTATGATTTTCATGCCCTGTCCCAACACACATCAGCAGCAACTCCCGTGCAGCCCCTACCCCAAAACACGCACCACATGAAACTGAGTCAAACACCTGGAAGGGAGAGGGGGTGAGGAGTCATTGATAACATTCCCAGCATCATTGCTGTACCCAATACCAGTTATTCAGTTTTATTTCAGCAAATTGCTATGAAAGTAAATGCAGCCCTGGTGAAAGATGCCACAATGGCACTGTTGGTTTCCAAAGTTCTGTATTTATCCAAAGAATGGGTACAGCATGAGCATGTGCAATACCAGCTCCCCCTCAGATTTCCCTCCACTTCACCCATGGCTTAACCCTGACTCAGAAGGACCCTGCTCTCAGAGTGAGAGGTGCATTCAGACTCTATGCCACTTTCAATCCTTGGCCTCTTTGCCAAGGCTGTTGAGACCAAGAGGACGAATGTATATTTCTTAGTGTGAACACTTGCCCCACCAGGGATAGAACAGAGACAATGTGGAGAAAATACAGCTTGGCAGATGAATGCTGGTAAATATCAATTTAATCTAAAAAAAGAAAAGTAAGGGGAACAAACTACTTTATATCATGAACAAAATTATTTTCGTATCTTGATATGATTTATCATTGTAAAATATGAGTCCAGCTATTTATATTCAATTGACACCTTGCAGGATGGAGAGAATATTATTAAAACCATACAGGTTATTGCTTCTGTATGTCAACATGAAAACGAATAGAGTCACTGGTTCTCTAGCATTACAAGTAGGATTCTGATCTCACTTGCGCTGGTGTAAATCAGGAGCAATTTTATGGTGGTCAATGAAGGTACACCAGTATGATGAGTGAGAAGATCAGGCTGGCATCTCTGCACATTCACACGGTGTTCACTAAGCCTGTTGTTAGAAGGTTATAGCTGATGTAATTCTTACTCTTATAGGTAAAGCCTGGATATTGTGTGGACGATTTTTCTAATCCCCCTGCAAGAGATTTTACATAGTCTTTGTGTCATGAGTACAACAGCAAAACCATTTCCTCTGTGAGGTCCAGAAAGGAGCTGCCACTATTTTTCTAGAGAGGAGTTTGCCCTGGTGGATCTTGGATCCTGTTTTCTTGTAACGATGCTTATTCTAATCCAAACCCAAGTATCTTAAAAACATTTTAGACCCCCAGACACACCTTTTATTTGAAAGGACTGACCCTAAAGCACTTTAGGAACTATATGCCTACAGCACCACTAAAATGCAGCCACTTCTGGGCAGACTGGCAGCAAAACATGCGCTGCTCAGTCAAGGACGGAGACAAAATTTTGTCTGAAGGCCCGTAGAGTAAACGCCTACTCCTAGAAAGTGTTAGGAATCTTTAATGTCCACAGAGAGGGCAAAGGATGTCACCTTTGTAAAAGTGTGATTCTTCTCTGAAAAGTGACTGTGCCACAATAACCTTCTAGGACTCCAGGTAAATTGTCGCTCAGTAGCTACCAGATGAAATGTGCTCAATTTTCAAGTAAAAGAATGGCATTTTCTAACTGCCAGTGCTGCCAACTCATCCTGGGATCAGAGACACAAGCTGGATTTCTTTTTGGCTTGTGCACCACCACTAATAATAAAGATTCTGCAGATCAAATTGTACCCTCACCTACACCTTACTAACCCCATAGTATCCGGTGGGGTGACCCAGATGCATACCAGGCAGAATTCAGCCCTGTAACTGCAACTGAGTAAAGAGCCTGTTGATGATACACGAGTCAGAACAGAATCCAGCTCCCACACCCAGAACTGTGCTGGTTCTGCTGGACTAAAAGGAGTAAATGGTAAAAAAATTATATATTTTTGTCTCTACAGTCAGCAAATCTGACTCTGAAATACAGAGCAGCTCTGTTGGGTAAATTTATGTCCATTTTACACAGCCACTTTCTCGACCACAACTGCAGTTTAAGGTCTCTGACAAAAGTCCGCTACAGAGTAGCTGTCTTTGAACTACAGGATTTGAGCCAGTCCTTCCTGGAAGCTTAAGGATCTTTACCCAACTGCTCACATCATTAAGCAACCCTACCCCTGTCAGATGAGCAAAGCGGTTCCTGCTGCTATTTATACCTTTATGCTTCACTACTTCTTAAAGCACAAGGTCGATCTTGCAAAATGCACAGGGTGTGCTGCCTCCCGCACCAGCCACCTCCCTTTGTAGAACTTCAGGGCACAGAACTGCTCTGGCGTCGCAGTGACGATCAGCAGGCAAACAGGTAAGGTACACGCACCCTTTCAGTTCTGAGCAAAGCAAGAAACAGTCATGCAAAATCGTCTGTTGTATATTTGCACCTACCTTGAAAATATCAATAATGTCTAATCCCACACGCATGTGTGCAATTCCCAGGGGCTAGCACACGCGCACATGTTAGAAAATCTCGCACTGTAGGCCCTGTGTAAACATTAGCTGATTTCTTTTTGTAATTCTTCCATGACAGTGTGGCAGATTAAAAAGCACATTGATATTCAGCAGATGGAACGAAAGAGTTTAAAAGACTGTTTAGAACAATTTTGAAGTAGGTCAAATGACAAGTTTACACTGCAACAGCATTTCACTAATAGCTCAAGCTTGCTGGTCTCCAGGACCTTCCTTCCCTAAACTGTGATGAATCAAAATATTATATTCCAGATTTTACAAAAATCACAAATTGACAAAGCACCACTGCCCCCAGATGATCCCAAAACATTTTACAGCCTTTCCATTCAATTCACTTTACTTGGCAGAACCAGGTTGCAGGCCCTCAGATGGGAAAAAGCCAACTAACATGGCCCAATAGCACAAGCCAAGCACAACTCTTGCCCCACAAGGGGTGACCAGAAAGTGGGGCGCACTGACTAGGGCAATGCAAGAGCACACAGACATTGCCATGATTCCTGACTGCCACCTGCTTTGCCCTGGGGAGGGGGGTCAAACCCCGATTCAGGTGGAGTGACTCCTGCAGGGGCAGGAGGGCTGCAGATTGCACCTGCATTCACAGCTCTATATATACAGGAATCACTACAAGAAGAAATGAAGCCCCTTCTGGAGTTGAACATAACAACTGTTTAACAGCCATTGAGCAACATTGCTGAACCATTCAGGTCAGGGGGTGAAAGAGAATCCTGTATCCAACTGAAAGTGCAAGAGAGTAAGGAGACCACAGGTAATTATGAAAATTGTAAGCAAGTCGTTTTTAAGTGAGTGAAACTTCGGGGTATGCAAGACAACTCAGACTGCTGAAAGAGGTACAGTAGTCTAGAAAGGTTGAGAGCCACTGCCTTAGAGGAAGCAAGTCTTGACCCTGCTTTGTTCACACAGTGCAAGGGGCCTTGGCCACAGAGACAACAAAAATTTCAACAGCCTGCAGCCCTGAGTTTGAGAGACCTGACATTATTTTAATGATTTGCAGTGCTTGGGGTTCTTACTGGGATGTTCTGGGCTCTCCACAATCTCCCTGGACAGTGCCGTAAACAAACACATGGCTTGCTGTCACATGCGCCTCTTTTAAACTTCAAATGCCAGCACCCACAGCCCTCTTTTATTCCCCTGGCTGCAGCTTCCATGAATCACTAGCTGATGAAAACAATCCACAACCTGGAACATCTGAGTTTATCAGTTATTTTCCTGCTGCTGTATCTGCTTTCCGGAGCTGTTTAGCGTCCACTGGGATCCAGGTACACCTCTGATAAAAGACTGTTTTGCTAACTGCTCCATATTGATGTGTTTACAGCTCACACAGACACATAGGGAAGGGGAAGAATAAATCAGGCACCAGTTCAAAAAGGTTATTTTCCGAACACTTATAAAATGCATTTGGTTTCAAACAGTCTTCACGACATTATTTCAACAGGCAAAACTATTCTTACTTTTTACCATCTTGTATCACTGCACAGCAATCACTATTGTTCCAACGCTGATACTCGGGGAATAGCTGCTACCTTTATTTTTCTATTTAATAATAAATAATAATAAACTGATAATTCTTTGTCCTTTTCTGGAAGCCCTGTGAAGTAATTAATGTTTATCCCCATTTCACAGATAGAGAAACTGAGGTACAAGTAGGTGATGTGTCTTGCCTGTGGTCATACAGACGGGCAGTAGCAGTGCCAGGAATAAAGCCCAGGAGTCCTTGTTCCTAAATCCCCTTCACACTCTAACCTCTACATACACCATCACCCTTTTGATAAAAGAGGTGGGAGGGTGTTGTTTCTGCATTTTCATTGGATACACCTGTGAAGAATACCTCAAAAGAAGGACAGTCCATGACAATTGACATATCTTCAGGCAGCTGTAGGTCATAAAGTGGGGTACATATTTATTTATAACAGCCCATTGATAGTCTATGTGAAATAAGTCTGTTGTCTCAGTCCAGTGGCTAGTGGGCAGGTAATAAACAGCTGAAGGGCACATCCCCTCTGTATGCCACACAGCATGGTTATCATTTCTTATGCTGACTGGCGAATTCATCCTCTCTTCTTTTGGGGGTCTTTTATTAATACTCTGAAAGAGCTTTTGGCCAAACAACACCTGCTGTTTTAGTGACATTCCATTTGGCCCACTGTGAGCAATGGGATGTCTACTCGGGAGCAATTGTGGGTCTTTGGTGGGAAAGGATCACTGGATGGGCCTGTTCCCAATTGCATATGGGACAGGTGTCCACATCACAAAACCATCAACCCTCTGGCTCCCTTGTTGAGAGCCTTAGTCGAGGACAAAGACTGAATAGCCTTTGAACACTGAACTCCCCTCTCAGCCCACTGGGTGCTCCCTTCAAAACAACCTAAAGACTGGGAAAGGGCTCTGCAGTGCGTCCATTACCCATTGTGGTATCCAAATGGTGATTCTCCTCGGTTCCAGGCCCATGTCTGTCCCGACATGCCACTTTCACTTAGCCTATTCATGGTGAATTGTAAAAAGTGGGAGGGACACAAGGCAGAAAAAGAATTAAGTGAGGAGGGCTGAGAGGCCAAAATGGAGTCAGTTCCGTCCCTCCAAATCGCAATCATGGCCACAGATTTAGCAAAAAGGGGCTCTGATGTTCGATCTGTACACGCACACAAATTCACACTTCAGGGCAAGCATATCTAGAGCAATGGCTCTCTTGGAATGCACTGCCCCTCAAAAGATTTCATTCAACTGACAATGCCGCTGTACAGATGTGTGCAGGAAGCGGTGTGAGAGAGAGAACAGTGACTGTGAATGTGTGCTTGCGGCTGTGTATGTATGTGTGCAAAAAGTGGGTTTGAATATACATGCGTGGCATGTATGTTTGGATATATGTGGGTGGGAGGGTGGGTATGTGGATGGTTTGGGGCATACAGTGGTTGTATATTTGTTTGTGTGTTGGGGAAGGTTCCTCTTTTCTTTCCGCTAAATGAGAAAAGGCTGTCAGCAATTTCCTTCTGTCAACAGCTGGGAGATGGTTTTCTGCAGTTAGCTGCAATTTGTTTCAATTATGTGTATTAATCATAGCCTGCTGCTGATGGTATTCTTAACAAAAAAATCAGGGCTTTTCTTTTTTAAACAAGCCATTTCCTCTCTCATGGCAGCACTTAGCGACTGCAGGTTTGTCGGGGGGGAGGAGGGAGAGACAGCAGCTCCCCTGTTTGCCTATTTAGTTAATAACCTCAGGGACTGAAGGACTGGTAGGGAGTAAGGGGGGTGGGAGGAGGGTTGGTGCACTGGCCTTTCACTCTTGGAGAGTGGGTCTGAACATGACATAGGTTTTCAGATCTTCTGGCTTAAAAAAAGGCAAGGATGGAGCAAGAGCTAACACAGATTCGGTTATCTCAACTTACTCCCATGGCAACCAAAGGCAGAAATCCTACTAGGTTCCATGGGAGCATAATTGGCCCTTTTGGTTTCTGTCTCACAACAAGGGTCAATTCAAAAAGGCACCAAAGGAGGAGGTGGCAGCAGTGGCAGATTGTGGAAATTATAAAGAACTGTTTCCAAAGCCTTCCATTCAAATGAATGCAGAACCTCAAGTGGAAATGCAGTCAGAAGTACCAAGGTTCACCCGGTTTTGTGGTGAAATCAAAGGACATTTGTGAGTTGCATGCAGTTTTGATGCTGAACTGTAAATCAGGTTGTACCGGCTCAAAGCATGACCTGGATTTGCCCAAAGTGTTTGTGAACCCCAGCAAGCCTGCTGACGAACGTGCTCTGAGCCTGTAATGAACCATGAGAGCCGTCAAGTCCTGGCTGAGTTCAGGCTTCATTGTAAACATTTCCCACAGATCTAGAAATTCTCTCTCCTGGCACCATCAAAGTGCCAAGATCCCAGCAGTGGTTATTTGCCCACACTAGGATTTTGCAGCTTCTGCTCAGAAAAGGTTCAGGCTCTGAAGAGCAGAGGCTGTTTGCAGGTCAGGATTGAGGTATAAGAAACCCAGGACTAGAACAGCAAGTGAGTTACAGGTCAGAACCAAGATGAATGGGGTTGTATAGCATTCTGTCCTCTCTAAAGTCTCTCCTAAATATGCTATTGGGTAGAGCTGCTGAACCCAAACAACTGCTGCTTTACAAGAAGGAGTGATCCCTGTACATAGATCTATGAGATCCATCTACAGGGAAGGCACCATATACATACCACTTACAGGGGACTGCAACTGTGCAGAGTTAAGCCTGGTTTACACTTAAAAAGTTTTGCCAGCATAGTTATGTCAGAAAGGAGTGTGGAAAAAAAAGTCACACCCAGCATAGGTTTGTCGGCAAAAACCCTAGTGCAGCTGCAGTTATGCCAGAAAAAAGTCCTTTTGCTGGTATAGCTTATTTCATCTGGGGAGCTGGTATAAACTATGCTGGCAAAAGCACAGGGTGCATCTCCACTAGGAGAATTTGCCATTCTAGCTATACCAGAAAACCCCTTCTAGTGCAGGCAAAGTTTTAGAGTTAAAACAGTTTGAATCATCTAGTGACTGCAGTTCAATGGAATAGAATCAGGAGGCATCCATGGCAAATCCACTGGATACCCACTGAAAGCTACTGGACAGGGTAATGAGAATGACTTGAAGAGCCATAGTCAGTATTAAGCCCCATTTATTTTTATTTATCCTGAAGCTGTTCTGGGACACAGCACCTCCAGGAAAGATTCCAAAAGGGGCACAAAGCAGAGTTTTGGACTGATCTGATAGGTATGCCCTGAAATGACCAGACCAGTGCTTGGCTGCTGGCATGCAAGGGGCAAATCTGGGGAGGAGGTAGAGTGATCAGGAACCAGGGAAACAGCCCAACCCTTCCAACTCAAACTGAATTTTTCCTGACGTTTGAAACAGGAAAAAATAGTTTGCTTTCTCATTCCCCTACAACACACACATGATTTTTCACAGATCTTCACTTCCCAACTCCAGCCAGGACAGAGGTAAATTTACTGCCAGAGACAGAGGCGGATTTATTGACAGAGTGACTTGTTTTGTGATATTGGAGACCCAGACAAAAACAGGAAGTTCTGAAAAAAATTCAGTCCACGGCAATCAGCAGAAGTAAGACTAGCAGCCAAGCCTCCAGGTGTTTTGAACCAAAGCTTGGCTAGTTAAGGTCTGAAAGCAAGAGTGACAATGTGGAGAATTAATTAGAAATTAGCCTGCCCCACAGTACAGATCCAAGCCCCCTAACCTCTGGGTGATCCAAATACTGCACCGAGGCTTGTCTCCTGACTAAGCAGGACAACAGAGTACACCCACCATGGGGCAGACATTGGCTTCCGGACTTCCACTGCCTCGTGTTGTGTTCACCTAGCCAGAGGAAAAGCTAATTTACAAAAGTGCCTTGGCTTGAGGCCCAACAAGCACAGAACATCCTTAGAGGGCTGGCACTGACATGACGGTACAATGGGAAGTAATGAGCAGGTATCAGGTCAAAAGAAAACGGGAGAAGCCTGAAAGAGTAGATGGCTCAGAGCAATCATGCAGAAAGGCCTCAGTGTGACACAAACAAAGGGAAATATTCAGTCCTCAGATATCAGTGACAGGGACAGTAACTTCTCAGTTCAATATGAGATAACGTGTGTGTGCGTGCACATGCGGGCGTGCAGAGGGAAGGTAAAAGACAGAGAGAGAAGAAAGAGGCGCAGGAGTGTGTAGAAACAGAGAGAAGAAACAAGATAGGGAGAGCAAGGGAAGAGTAGAAATAGAGACTCCCAGACAAAAAGGGGAAGAGAGGAGAAGAGTGAAGGAAAAGAGAGGACGGGAAAGACAGAAAGTGATAGACAGAAGGAGAGAGAGAGAGAAATCTGTGCTGACACAGTAACAAATAAATCCCTGCGGCATGACAGGCGTCTGCTGAAGCGTTTCATTTCCCCGTAGTATAATGGTGTGTTATTGCCCATTATCTGTTCTGTCAGAGCCAGAGTCGATATTAAATGAGGGGCAGCTGCATTTAGCTGCCATTTTTCAGCTGTCTCTCTGTTGCCATGGACACTCAGTTGTGTCTGGATGAACCGAGCTGGCAAGCAAAGGGCGTGTGTGTGTGTGTGTGTGTGTGTGTGTGTGTGTAACTGCTCCAGGGAGGAAGGGAGCAAAGGACAGAAAGCAGCAGTGGAGGAATGCATGCGAAGGGGAAGGGTGTGTGGTGCAGCACAGGTCAGTCATGTCCCTACCTGCAGCAGAGAAATCAGCCTTTTCTAACATCCTATTTATTTGCCGGGGGTGGGGGTGGCTGGCTACCATCTGGTCAGGGCTTTGAGTTTCACAGGCTCTAATGACCCTCCCTATATCCCTCCTTTATGCCCTTCATGCTTCCACTGAATCTCCACCCCTCCTCTCCCCCCATAAGGATGATAATTATCGTCCCCTCATCTCTAGCACCTTCCCTAGGAGGATCCAAGAGTACTTCAGAAAGTGTAATGAACTGAGCCTTACAAAGGTCCCCTGGAAGATGGGGAAGCATCAATAGCTCCATTGTATAAATGGGGAAATTGAGGCACAGATCCTTTCCCTGAAGATCACACAGCAAGCTGGTGACTTTGAAACACAGGAATTCTGATTCCCAGTCCTTCTGATTTAACCATTAGACCACACTTCCTCAAGAAGAGATGTCAGGATTCCTGACCATTTGCCTTGTTGTTCACACTACCTCCCCGAATCAAGACCAGAATCCAGGAGTCCTGGCTTCCTGCCCTTTGCTCTCAGCACCACATAAGGCTGCCCACATGTGTCTCCTCACAAAGCATAACAAAATTGCTCAATATAACTTTGATAATTGCATAAAGTGTCTTAATAGCCATGGACAGCTACACTCCGAAGTCATCTTCTGTACGGGTCACCTTGAAATCAGGGGCTTTGCGGGCTTGTGATGGAATTAAATGTGGCATTGTGATGGGCAGAAAGACGCATGGAGTGAGAGAAGTACAGATTCTGGCCTCAGACCTCCCCTGTGGAAATCCTACTTTTTCTTCAGACCATTAGTAAACACTCCTCTCTTTCTCTGTCTCCAGTACTTATCTGACCCTGCACCCCACCCTCAGGAACACCTGAGGACCTATATCATATGATACTAACAGCGATACATGACCCTTTAGCATTTTTCATCAACAGACCTCGAAGCACTTTATAAACTGCAATGAACTAAGCCTCACAACCTATGCCCATTTTATAGATGGGAAACTGAAGCACAGAGAGGTGAAGTGACTTGCTCCAGGGCACACAAGCACAGGAATCCTGCCTTCCTACTCCAACTTCGTGGCACGCTATCTGATGGAAAGGATTTCTGAGGGTCCCCTCATTCAGCCATTGATATTTTCCTAACGCCCAGCATCTGGTGGACTCCTCTGTGGCCTCAGGCCTCTCACCAGCACTGCTGCCTTAGATGAGCAGGTATGTGCAGCTCTTCTCCTTCATGCTACCGTTTCCCCACAAGCTGAGCACACACTCTCAATGGCACACTTTCACAACACTCGTACAGTGAGCAAAGCAACCTGGTCTAAGTGTTAACTGCGCACAGCAATATGACTCAACATCAGAGTCCTGACTCCAGTCTACGTAAACCCAGAGCCTGGAAAGAGGTTTACCAGGCATACGGGTCTGCATTTTCTAAGTGTCTGTGAAGAGTGTTGAAAGCTACTATAGAAGGTGAAGAGATGGGTGTTCAAACCCTTAAGGTCCTTAATACTCCGGAAATTCCCAAAAAGTAACAACTTACATCTCTCTGGCTCTTTCTAGCTCCCCCAACCCAAAGCTGATCAGCACAGCTCTACGTAACATATAAGAACATACATAAGCACAGACCAGACAGGTGTGGCTATCGCGTCTTTGTAAGCCTGTGAATTCTTTCATAGGGTCCTAGTGATATATGCCCCCCAAATATACGAACATTAACATGAGGAGAGCAGCAAGATCCCCCATGCCCCGCTACATGTAACAGGCAACTAGGGCAATGGGCTGCTCAGATGAAAACTCATGACCATGAGATGGTGACCCTGAAGCATTCCCAGTACCTGGAGTTCTCTAGCCCTGCAGATGGACAAAGGGGCAGGTTCTGCTGTGAGACCCTCAGCTTGAGGGAAGCCCCTCTTTGACAACTTTATAACAACTCTCAGTTGGTGCCAGATGCAGTTGTCCAGTGTTGCTTCTGGTTAGAGGCAAGGTTGCTCTGCAGGTCCTTACTCCTGGAAGGTTAAATTTATAATGCAGGGATGATGACAGCCCCAAAACAGCTTGCAGCTGCTCGGATACTTTGTTGTTTATATTTGTCCTGAATTGTGATTTACAACTTCCTGTCAACTCCCACAGTCCAGCCACCAAAACATGAACAGTTTTCAGAGTAGCAGCAGTGTTAAGTCTGTATCCGCAAAAAGAAAAGGAGTACTTGTGGCACCTTAGAGACTAACAAATTTATTTGAGCATAAACTTTTGTGAGCTACAGCTCACTTCACTGGTTGCATGCAGTGGAAAATACAGTGGGGAGATTTATATACACAGAGAACATGAAACAATGGGTGTTACCATATACACTGTAACAAGAGTGATCACTTGTATGGTAACCTCATGGTTCAAACCATCCTACTCACTCTCCTTATCCTCATCTCCCAAAATCCAGCCTGAAAATGCCTGAAGTGAGGACTTAGTTCTCCAATTTCTATAGCATTACACCATTTAAAATTGGGATCTACACAACTTTGAGTTTGGACTGCATTGTAATACAGTTGTTGTGGCTCTTCCCCGCCCCCGACACACACACACACACACACACACACACAGTTTGCAATTAGTCACCCAACTCTCCTTCCATTTGCAAAGTTAACTAACCTATTTTCTTCTGGGCCAGACATTTAGTAACCTAGTCATAACATACCAGACCACCTACTTCATCATCCTGCTGTCTACCTTACTGAATCAGACCAATGGCCCAACTAGTCTAGATCCAACTAGTAGCTAGTACCTGATGCCTCAGAGGAAGGCTAAAAGTCCACCTTTCAAATGGTGCAATGCAATCAGATGGGAGGAGGAAAAAACTTTTCTGACCTCTGCCAGCAATCAGCTTATGCCCTGAAGCAAAAGGCTTAATTGACCTTGAGATTTTCACTGGAAATATTATTAATGGTTGTAAAATGGTGCAGTCATTTAAAATGACCTGTTGCACTCTCTGTCTCAGCGACCTGCTGCAGCACTGAACTCTGGCTGCTGTCTACACAGCAGCATTTCTTTCCATTAGGCTTAAATTTGCTGCCTTTCAAATTGTGCTTGGTGCTCCTTTGTTCTGTGTAATGGGGCAGAGTAAAAAGAGGGGACTGATCAGTTTTCACTACATTCTTCATTATATTAAATACCTCATTCAAGTCCCCTTTAATTGTTTTCCTTTCAGCGATAAGTGATCCCTACCTTGGCATTTTCTCAGCATACAGAAGTCCCTTCTCACCCCAACATTTCCGACCATTGTGTAGCCTCATTGCTGGGGGTTCTGAACAAAGCTCTAGAAAATACACTGTTGGGAACAACCCCTGCAATGGCCTCAAGACGTGGTCTAATTTCTCTAATACTGTAGGTCTTTTCCACCTTCAGGATTTGTTGCTTTTCACAGGATTTTTCCCATCTCCCTTATAGCTCTCCTGCTCCCTCTAAATACATCTTCTTTTTCTTTTGCTGACTGGCAGTTTCTTCCAAATTTCTTATCGTACTTTGTAGAAACAAATTCTGCCTCCATTGCTTATATGTTAATCCTCTCTTTAGCTCCACGCCACAATCAGGACCTCTTGCTTTTGAATGTGTAACTATCTTAAGCAGCATATTGGGCACCAGGGTGCGCCTTTGCCTTGCAGGATCTGGCTTTCCTCAGAGAGAGCCTAAGTTCAAGGTCTGTCATCAAAAGTCCTCTCAGCAGCTTAGAGAGATTTAGTAAATATTAGTGGAAATAAATAACAGATTTAGACTGATTTAAAAATATAAAGAACATTAACGAACATTCTGGTTTGATGGTTGCAATGACAATAGATTTGTGTCCAACAATCCAGAGAGGCCAACAGGAAGAAGAGAATTTGCAATGGGATTAAATGTGTGTTTTCACATTCACACTAGTCAGCAAAAGAGCATTAGTAAGACAGTGACAAGAGTGGAGATGAAAGTTGGCATTCATTGGCGTTTGCCATAGCAGAAGAGAGAATGGGACATTTTTGTTGCAATGCTCTAGCAAGCAACTATCTTAATGGCCATTCCAGGGAATTTCTGGGGCTGGATTTGGTTTGCCAGGTACATACAGCATAAAGATAGGTCTGCCCCTAGAGCTGCTAAGGTGTCCTCTCCAGATCAAGCCTAGCTCCCAGAACAAGGCGTAGGGCATCACAACTTGCACTGAATTCCTGCAACCCACCCCATCAAAAATTTCATCAGCTAAAGAACAGAATGAGGCAACTACACTCCAAAGCAAAATCTCACTGAGGGATGCCGTGAGCAGCTGGTATTTATTCTGCAACAGTTTTTAAACAAGGTGTTCATTTGTAACGTTCTAGGAAAGCTCTGAAGTGAGTGTTCCAACAAAGAACACTAGTACCATACTTTGAATTTCTGGGTGGGAGGGAGGGGAAGTGCCACCTTTTGTCTTTTCCCTCTCGCTCCCCACCGTCTTTTCTTGAGGCTTAAAATAGCCATCATCTTCCTTCCCACAAGCTGCTATCTTGAGCCAAACCTATTTAGCATATATACTGCACACTGGATTTGATTCACAGGATTGCACATAAGCTGCATAAAGCAACATAAGCAGGGGTGGCCAAACGTACTGACTCTCCGAGCCGCATACGATAATCTTCAGAAGTTCGAGAGCTGGGCACACCTGCCGGGGCTCGGGGACTTCAGCCCCGCAGGAGGCACCTGCCGTGGCTGAAGCCCCACTACCCCACCTCAGGGCAGAAGCCCCGATCTCCCTTCTCTCCCCCAGACTGGTCGGCGGGAATGGGGGGTGGGATATGGGGGGGGGTCCTCTGTGAACAGCACATTTACTGTAAAAGAGCTGCATGCAGCTCGCGAGCCGCAGTTTGGCCACCCCTGCAATATAGCTATGGGCCTGAATCTGTGCTCCTTACATGGGCAAAACACCACTGATTTCACTCGCATTGTTGACTTATTAAGAAATGGACAATCAGGCCCTGTACTTCTACAATTAAAAACAACTGTCTATATGTATGGTTTGTTTCATCTCAAATAGCCACCGTCCTTGCATTTCATTGTTTTTAAATCCTCATTATTTACCTTGTGCTTCCCTAGCACCTTCCCGCCAAGACTCTCAAAGTGTCTTCCAAATATTGATTTAGACCCAAGAGCCCCACCCCACAGTTTGTCAATAGCGGTCTCCCCATTTTACACCTGGGGAAACTGAGCTAGAGAGGTTAAGTCCCTCATTTTCAAAAGTCCACAGTCAAAAACACATGGGGACTTTTGCATTTGTGTGATTTGCACATGAAAAAATCCAATGCATGCCAAGAGTTGAGATTTGATAGCATACATACCTTTGCAGGAGCGCAATCCCTAACTTGTGTGTATGTAATAACATTGGTTTAGTAGGGTAATTCCATCTCCTGCTAATGGCTGATGTCAGCAACTAATAGTCTGCTATTTAACCACCATAGGTAGAGCTAACCCTCCCTTTAGCTCAAGTGATAGTGACTTGTGCCTTTGATGATGCTAATTCTGGGTTTGATCTCTGCTGAGGACTATGGGGGTCTTTATACAGCACCTTTTTTCATTACAATGAATACTCTTGGTTGAATAAACACTCAGGTGTTCTGTATGTACAAATCTGAAAATAATTGGGGCTAAGGATCTTAATTTCCAAAGAGCTAAGTATACCGAACTCCAATGGGAGACATAGAAGCTCTGTACCTCGGAGAATCACACCACAGGGACAAAACTCTGAGAAGAATCCAGCAGGCGGAGCCAGTTTCTCAAGAGAGCTCAGTTGTACCCATTTAGGCTCCAGAAAGGGCCATATTTTCAAAAGTGAGCAATATTCTGGGTTCTGAGCACTTTGAATATCTGACCTCATACAACTTGCCCAGGGTCACCAAGGAACTCTGTGGCTAAGCTAGGAAGAGAACACAAGTCTCCCAGGCCCATGCCATCATGAAAGAAGCACTGTTCCCACCCCACCCCATCCCGTCCCATCCCAGCACGTTCCTATGAGAGGAACTGATGCTGTCTGGAGTGACAAAGTACTGTCATGAAGAGGCAAGCAGTGAAGTGAATCTGTAACACAACAGCACTTATTATCATAATTCCTAATTATCACTGTTTAGAGGCCCCATAAGAGGAAGAATAATTACGTTTAAGAGGCAGAGTGATAAAGAGAAAAGATTAATCAACTCTCCATCCCCTTTCAGATCGCTGCAAGATCCTCCACATTTCGTCTGCTGCTTGTGAGCCTGTCAAAGGAATTTATTCCACAAAGGACAAGGGCTTAATTCCAGCAACACTAGGAATCCCCACAGCTATGACAAGCAGGCAGTCCAAGCTCTTCTTGAAAGGGCCTTTGATTGCAAACTTGAGGGTGAAAGCGAAAACAGAGTAGGAAGTAACACTAGCTCCTCTGAAATGAGGCATTTGGGCTCTTCAATCTACGCTAGAAGCAGCAATGCAGCAGCAGATGGGAAAAACCTCAACAGCATCAGAATACAATCCAGACATTTAAACCACACAAGGGAACCTGGTTTTTATTGCAGGTGTGAGGAGCTACTTTCCAAAATCATTGGGAAGAAGCTGCGAAGGGGAGAATGGAGCATTCAAACTGCCTCCTGCTGGGCAGTCAGCAAGCATGCAGGCTGCCGCCCCAACCCCTGACTTTCCAGGAGAGAGGAGCCCAAGAACTTGAAAAATAAAAAGCAGCTGCCAATCTGCACTACCATACTGGACCACAGAAGTGACTTATTGCATGCAGATCAGTCTTAACTTACTATGGGCTATGAGCACACACAGAGAGTCTCAGGCTGCTCTGGGTGCCACGACAAGTTAAAAGATGTTCCAGGGACTGGTACAGCGATTGGGGCAGGGAGATTTTTTCTTCTGTGTTTGGATAGGAACAAACATTCAGCCAGGGCTTGCCAAAGGCTCGATTCTGAGATGGGTGGAGGGCACTGGAAGTAGAAGGAACTAAGCTTCTCAAAAGAATCGGAATCTAAATGTCAACAATCAAATGCAGGGTGACCTTTGTGGTCTTTTCTGGCCCTGTCTAGGATTCTGTTGGCTCATTACTCGGGACAGGAATGTCAAGAGGGAGTAAGTGAATGGAACGTGTGTACCAGCCAGGATATATACTCGGGGGCAGCCAGCCCCTGCTGCTGGTTGCACTGCTGCAGCCACACTGCTATTTTTAGCATGCTAGCTCAACAGAAGCTAGCCCGTGTATATCTATCCAAGCTGGAAGTTACACCGTTAGCTTGAGTGCAGTCGTACCTGTAGACAAACTCAGGATAATATATGGCTATTGTAGCTTGAAGATTTCAGGATCCCACTTTTAATAATGTAGAATCATTTCATTACTGAGCTGGAGACAGCCAATCTGTTTCAGCTCTAGTAACCCCAGCCACCCACCCAAGCCTCTTGCATTCTCCAAAACTTTGCCCAAAGCTCAGAACAAACACTTTTTTTTTTTTTAGGTTCAGTTAATTGCATTTGTTTCCATTGCTGCTGCATCTCTGCAGTTCCAGGTTTTGACCAGGACCAGAAGTAGCAGTATCACTAGGGTCAAACTTAGGGTTGCCAGGCATATTGTGGTCGAAAATGGACCCTGATGGCACTGGTCGGTGGCTGCTAAAAGTCCGGTCAGTGATGCAGTGGGAGTCTGGGGCTAAGGAATTTTCCCTACCTTTCCTGGGAGCTGTGGTAAGCACCACTGGGACCCTACACAGCCTTCCGCCCCAACCTGGAGTCCCCTCCTGCACCCAAACTCCCTCCCGGAGCCCGCACCCCCCACAAACCCCTGCCCCACCCCTCTCCTGCACTCCAAACTCCTCACCCCCAGCCCCACCCTAGAGCCCACACCCCCAGCTGGAGCCCTCACCCTCCTACCCCATCCCACAGCCTCATCCTACACCCCAAATCCCTCATCCCTGGCTGCACCCCGAGCCATCTCCCCCACACCCCAACCCTCTGCCCAGCCCCGAGTCCCCTCCTGCACCAAAACTCCCTCCCAGAGCCTGCAGCTGGCACCCCTCCACACCCTAACCCCCAGCCCTGAGCCCTCTCCCGCACCATGAACCCTTCATTTCTGGCCCCACCTGGAGCCTGTCCCCGCTCACCTCAACCCCCTGCCCCAGCTCAGAGCCCACTCCTGCACCCCAAACCCCTCATCCCCGGCCCCACCCCAGAGCCCTCACTCCCAGCTGGAGCCCTTATCCCCCTCCCACACCCCAATCCCCTGCCCCAGCCCAGTGAAAGTGAGTGAGGATAGGGGAGAGCGAGCAATGGAGGGAGGGGAGCTGGAGCGAACGGGGGCTGGAGCGAGCAGGGGCAGGGCCTTGCAGAAGGGGCAAGGCAGGGGCAGAGCAGAGGTGTTTCGTTTTGTGCATTTAGAAAGTTGGCAACTCTAGTCAAACTGTGCAGCGAAGTACCCAGACTTCTTGTTTCTAATCCAAACCCAAACTCGTGTCAGATGCACCTGCCACTTCCCTTAGGTATTTCACCCTCCACTATGTGGGGAGCAGGAATAAAAGACCACAAGTTTTTGGATGTCCTTGTTTTGATTTTTATTGAAAGGGACTAGACAAATAGTTTTGTTGGTGCTGGATTAGATCCAGAGACCTGGCTCTCAGTACCCCATCCTCCTGGTGAATTGCAACGGGAAGGAATGTCTATATATTTAATAGGGAAGAGACAAATCTGAACAAACAGAGCTATGTGAAATTATTTCTCCTAAGAAAATTATAAAAAATATATTTGGAAATAACAATAAGGGATGCTCTTAGGCTTCTGAAAAACTGCCAATGCAATGTCACAAAATCTGGGTACTTCTGATTTAAATGTTCAATGACAAATTGGCTAAGGCTACTTTGTAACCACCAGAAACAGAATGGTCTAGTTATGAGAAAACAGTTCTGAAAGCCAGGGTCTCCTAAATTCTAATCCTATCTAGGTAGCTGAGGTTTTTATAAAGTGCCTATCACCTTGCTATCTAAGCCCAGCTCTGCCACAGACTTGTTGCATAGCCTTGGTCAAGTCACTCCCTGCCTCAGTCTCCCCATTTGTAAAATGGAAATACAGTAGAACTTCAGAGTTACAACACCAGAGTTATGAACTGACTGGTCAACCACTCCCCTCATTTGGAACTGGAAGTACACAATCAGACAGCAGCAGAGACAAAAGAAAAGAGAAAAAAGCTAACAGTACAATACTATGTTAAATGTAAACTACTAAAAAGTAAAGGGCCTACCTGCAGCCCAGGCTCAGTCACAGGGTGGAGAGAGCTTATATTTGCTGCATACACTCTCAGTCCCCCACCTCTTCCTTCATACTATTAACATCTACTGCCCTCAAGGTCAATTGAATGCCAAATGTAACCAAACAGGCATTGCTTTCATCTGCCACCCCCTACACTGTGAGCAATGATGTCCAAATTGCTGACCCCTCACAGTGGGCATAAGAGAGGGAAACCATAGTAAAGTGAATCAGAGGAATCAACCAGAGGCGAAAGTTGGTCCAACCTTTCCTGAGCTGCATGCATGACTCTATGTCAGACAGAGGCTTCCCTGCTGGGTAAAAGCTTCCCAGATAACATTTCTAACTCCAGTTAGTTGGGTAGCTCTTGCATTTTCTTAAAGACCCTGCACAGGGACAGCAAAGAGTGTCCTCCACCATCCAAGGGCCTTACCTGTACTAGATTTGTGTGGCTAATTTACTTCATAGGGGTTCATGCAAAGCTTTGGGGATGTTTTGGATCAGGTGGGTTCATATTCCCAATCTTTGCTTTGAGCTTCGGGTTCCAAAGAATAACATGGGGCCAAGCTGTGAAGTTCAGCTCCAGATCTGCATTTCCCCAAATGCAACACAGCTCTGTTCCATTCAGGATTCTAGCCCTGCTGGGAAGGGGAAGTTGAGTGGAAAGGAGGCAGATTGCAGAGTTAACTTGTAGCCCGGGGAGAGAATGGGACAGTTGCATTCTCCAGTGGCTGGTTGTGGAATAGCGAAGATGCCTTGGAAGCAAGTGTTTGCTGGTTTCCTTCACCTTACAAGCCCAGGAAATCAGGGTGAAGGTCAGAAAAGCCAGGTCAGAACAACGGCTGGAGCGAAATGCCAACACCCTCACATGTTCCCACAAACTGGCCTAAGGAAGTTCAGATAAGATGGAGAGGGAGAGAGCCACACTCCTGTACAATGAAACCAGAGAAAGGGGAGAAAAGGAAAAGGCTCACTCCATCCTCAGGCACTTTATAAACATGGAACAGATACTCCTCTAGCTATGGGGAGGGGAACCAGAAGATCGGCGTGCGGGGACTCTTCTGGCTCCTCACACTGCACAGGAAAGTACTGTTGGGTTGAGTCATCCCATCAGGGCAATCTTTAAGCAACTCAGATTGTCAGGCAAGACACCAGCACACATTAGAGATTTATTGTGTGAGTGCACATGGTTTTTATTAGGAATCATTTATTTCAGCACCGTAGGAGCCATTCTGCGTAACTACCCAGGTCTGATTAGTGGAGCCTGGGGGAGTGTGTGTGTGTGGGGGGGGCGGGAATACTGGAAGCAAGGGAGAAAGTGGAGGCTGCAACGCACCTTTTGGCCTGATAGGCAACCATGTTTTGGCTTCTAGTTTGTGAAATTTGCCCCCTCCATAGCATCAGCTTCAACCCTTTTCTCTCCTGCTCTGCATTTGGATTTCCCATAGTGGGATTTTCTGTTGGAACCATTATTCCCCCACAGCAGTCCATGAGAATCCTTAAGGGATAAGACACCTGAGGCCTTGCTGGTCTCCTGCTATTAAGGGGCAGGGGTACAAGGTGCTGTGCTCAGGAGGAGGGAAAGTTTCTGGCCAATGGGAGGTAGAGCCAGGGCAGAACTCTAGGCTGCAGGCAGTGCTGTTCTGCCATACCAGTCTCCCCTTTACTGGGACCTCATCACCTCTCCTCCCCACTAGCTTACAATCCCACTGTGACTCCCTCCTTGCTGCTGGTTTCTAACACCTTCTCTCAGGCCAGCAGCTAGCCTGGGAAGCAGGGTGCATTGGAAAGGCAAGCCCCAGGGCATGGAGTCTAAACTGGCTCCACCTAGGGAATCAGGAAGGGGTGGGCTGGTAGGGGGAGCACAGAGGGCCCGAAGAGACAGCGGCTTCTCTGAGAGCTCATCAGTGAGGACCAGAGAAGGGCTAGAAGGGCAAGGAAAGACTCACTAGCCCAGATAATGGAGAGAGAAGGAGGAGTGAGGCAGAGCTCTCTCTGCAGCACAGGAAGCAGAGGACAGAGTTAGTCCCTCAGCTTAGAATCTAAGGACCAGCATCCTCAGGTCCCAAGGGCGCCTGACAATGCAGCATCTGGCTTTGAATAAAAAAAATCACTATTATGTCTATGCAGCATCTCCAGTGCCTTGGCAAGGAAGGGGATGCTTTAGTCATTAAAATAACTAGTAAGAGTAGGAAGGGCAGGAGACTGTGTAGGGTGGGGGCACTAGTGTACCAGACAGAGGGGTTTTTAAAGGGGGTGTTGGTTTCCCCTCCTTCAATTCCACAGATATAGTTTTATTTGATATCTTTAGAACTAGTTAGGTTAGCAAGGGCCAGGCCTAACAGCACCAGAATGCATAACTTCCCCTCTACTGAGGAAGGGTGGGGTGGGAATGTTAGTGAGCCATGATACACACACACCCTCCACCTACCTACCTCCAGAGACTGAAAAGATATCCCAGCCTGATTCACACAGAAGCTGCAGTTCTAGTCTTGTGCTTGGTGATACTCGTGCTGTTTTAGCACCAGGGCAGGATGTTCAGATAAAGTCGGGAGTGGCGAAAGGAAGGTGCTGAAGGTATCGCCATCTCTCCCAAGCACATGCAATCACAGCCGTGTGCAGAAGCCCACGCACACAGCACTGCCCCTAGAGTCCAGCCTTCTATGCCACTCAAACTCACATAGAGAGCTCCGCACATCAATTAGCTTTGCAGTAAACGTAATACTGGTGATGGGCCCAACTGGCAGCTCTTGTGACTGAGATCTCCACGTAGCAACAGAAAAGACACACTCTGGTCAGTGCCAGGGAAAGCTTCCCCCGGACTCTACCATGAATGTGCCTCAGCCCTGTCCTGGAATTAGAGAGGATATCTATCTCTGTGACCCAGTCATTCTTCAGCCCCTCTGCATAAGCTCCCATCATGGAAGCCAGTGAGTACCAAGCAAGGTGAAGGCTTATGTGAGAGAGACTCCTTTCCTCAATGAACTTGACTGACACTCACCAACTATTTCACACAGGGGTTATTGAACTTCCACTGGCAGGGTCTGTCAATAGTATCCATCAAACCCAGTTATACAGGATGGAAATTATCTCGCCTCAGGAACCCTCTCAAACCATAAAGGGCCTAATGCGGAGAAGAGCACTGGTTTGTGGAAAGCCACTCATAGATCCTCCCAGCCAGAGAGTTTGCAGACATGCAGAGAGGGGATTGGAAAGGGATAAGGGACTGGGTTTCGAACAATAGGATGGATCTCTTTGACATGGCAGTTGTTTTTTGACTTTCACAGAATGTGGTCTGGGATTTGCAAGGGGCCTGCTCTAGCTCCATACACCCACAGTGCTTTCAAGAGATGGACTCCAGCACTTCTTCCAGATCCGATTCCCTCTCAAGTGTGAAATGGTCACGGCCTAAATTTCGCTTATGCCCATCTACTTAAACAGATAGTAAATCTCAGCAGCATTAATGTTCTCACTGAAGATCTCCTGACAATAAAGGAAGAGACCATTGCAACAGTCTTATCTACTGCCCCACAGGTGTGTGTCATGTCACTCAGAATGCAAGGCTCAGCACTGCTACATGAGCACAGGTCTAAAGCTTTCCAGCAAAAACATATGGGATGGGGAAGAAAAGGGACACTGTGATCCAAACCCAGCATTCAATGCAAGGTCAAGGGAGGGGCAGAACCTTGGAAAGTGACCTCAACCTCTTTTCTCCCACCCGGGCAAAGGCTCCTCTCAAAGTCCTGCTACATCTGAAGCTAGTGTAAAGTTTCCACATTCACTTGCTTGTTCTACTGGACAAATTTGTTGCATCAGGATATCTTGATGTGCAGGCCCAAAATAATCTGGAGGAACCATCAATGATGCTGCTACAATCATCAGTGTCCCTGGTGGGAATCCGCCTGATCCCTCAAAACCTGGGACAGATGGCAAACGTAGGACCACTGGTCTGGGCTTCAGGAAGAAATGTGCATTCAGTATGGCCAAGAGAAGGCTAGATCCATCTCAGGCATTGTGTGTTTAGAAGAAATTTAATTCTCATATTAGCCAAATGCCAGGAAAAGAAAGTCTAACCCCATCTCTCTCTCTCTCTCTCTCTCACACACACACACACAGCTTCTCATAGAGGCTGCCAATTGACTAACAGATCATGACTCACCTCTCTGTCAATCAGACGCCCAATCAGTGATGAAAGATCATTTCACTTAGGACACAAGATCTGCTGTGCATTAACACATTGCTGTGAGTATGTGGGAAGCTGCAGGAAAATACAGCTGGCTAGACACAAATCTGAAATTTGTGCTCTTGTTGATTAACCACTTGAATTCTCCAATCAGGGAAGAGAGGTAATACTTTGAAATGTATGTATCTCACCAACAACAGGGTGAATTTTGCATATTCATGATGACCTGTTTACAAATTATATGCAGACCATGGATTATTCGTTGAAGAAATTAATCAGTAATTTTAAAATAGTCAAACTTTGAGAATTTTGCAATTTGTTTGCAGACAGAGAGAGGTAACATCTGGCAAATAAATGACTGATTACAAACTATTGCCCCTGTTCTAGTCCTGGTGGGGTGAAATTACTCAGCAGGAGAGGGCTGTATAAAGAAGTCAGAATGGCTTCCTGTAGGAGCAGGCTCAGTGAATCAGACCTTTATCTAATCCAGTGTCCTTCCTCCAGCAAAGTCCAATACTAGATGTTTCAGAGGAAGGCATAAAACATCTTGGCAGCACCTATCCCAATGTGCCATACTATACCCTATAGGTAAGGGGTATGCCCTCCTGATCCCCACAATGTTTTTGCCCTAGAGCTTGAGACTTGAGGGCCCTTATAAATTTTGATCTAACTTTCAAACTCCTTAGCATGGGGGAACGCCTTTTACTTTTGTATTTCACTAAGGCCTTGATGTCTCCATCTAGATCAGGGCCCCATTGTGCTAGGCGCTGGCTGCACACACAAATAGGAAGACACAGTCCCTGCCCCAACTAGTTTACAACGTAAATACACAAGGGTGGGAGAAAGGAAGGATTATAATCCACCGTTTTACAAACTGCCAACTGAGACAAAGAGATTAAGTGATTTACTTAAGATCCCAGGAACACTGCAATATAGGCTCTATTTGAACCCACATCTCCCGAGTCCCAGTCTGGCACCTTAACTACAAGAGCCTTCTTACAGTCAAAAAGCTCCACCTTTCTTTGCAAACTGCTTTATTTCTGCTATACCAGACTGCACTCCAAGATTTCCAAGATTTATGAGAAAGGAGCATCTCAGTTGTACGACTACAGAAATGGAAGCCAGAAACTCTTACATTCCATCTGTTGCTTTGGACAAATCATTTGACTTCGCTATTTGATGTAAAATGCATCCAATAATACTCAATTACCTATCTCACTGAGATGTTGTAAGGATTAATTAATGTGTGTAAAATGTGCTGAAGTAATGTACTGACGAGTGTGTAATGTCTCACTATTGCCCTCTACTGGATGGAATTGGAACTGCTCAGCTGTGTGTCATAGGCCATATAAAGAACAGGAGTACTTGTGACTACTTAGAGACTAAAATTTATTTAAGCATAAGTTTTCTTGGGCTAAAACCCACTTCATCAGATGCATGCAGTGGAAAATACAGTAGGAAGATATATATACACACACACACACTTTTATATATATATATATGCACACATATACACATACACACACATAAGAACATGAAACACTGGGTGTTATCATACACACTATAACGTTATAGCGTGTATGATAACACCCACTGTTTCATGTTCTCTGTGTGTATATCTTCCTACTGTATTTTCCACTGCATGCATCCGATGAAGTGGGTTTTAGCCCACGACAGCTTATGCTCAAATAAATTTGTTAGTCTCTAAGGTGCCACAAGTACTCCTGTTCTTTTTGCGGATACAGACTAATGCGGCTACTACACTGAAATAGGCCATATACCGGTTTGATTAATTGAGATTCTCCTTCAGCTCAAGTGGTAGGATCCCATGCATGGCTTCAGAATGGAAGGAGGTCTGTTGCTGCCAGGAAGTTCCAAGTGCCAGCAAAATGGCAACCACAAAGCCCTCTTGGGTGGGCATGAATTTGCTTCAGTATTATATGCTATTAAAATAAGATGTAGACTCAAAGCCTGTAAACATTAAAAACGAGCTTCCTTTTATGTGAAAATGCAAGGGAGGACTGCACTCCTACCTTCAGTGTCTTTGTCTCCTAAACATAAACAGCCAACTTCCTTTCCTTTAAACTACATTCTTCCATGAGATGAGCTGCTAAGCAAATGCCTCTCCGTCAACCTCACTTGCAAAAAGTGTGTCCTTTGTGTGCTCTGACAGGTCTTTTCTACGTACGTTCCTTTCTGCACTGCTGAAGGCCCCTTAGCTCTCAGCTGCTTTAACTTCTAAAAATAAGAATAAAGCTGAGAAACTATGTAGTTCTGAAGACAGAAGCTCTACCATGAGGCTTTTGTATTCCCTAGCCAAGCAGCAGGAGGAAACTTTGCTTAGGATTTCCCTCTGCTAATATCAAATCTGTCTCTCATGTCCTGCAGGCTCTGTGCATAGCCCCATCCCTTCCTTTGCAGAGAGAAACAACTCAGACTTGCCGACAAGACACGTCCTCAACGCTGCATCTCTATTTATACTGCATAGCATTACCTCACTTCCAGCCAATCAAGGCTCTCCATGCCTCAACACTTTCTCCTTAGCTTGTGCTGCACCCACCACTGGACCAGACTATTGCCATGGCGAGCATGGGGGAGTTCGGAAAATAACATGCAGCTCAGTAGTTAGTATTTGGAGGAGAGACAAATAGAAATAGCACAACTGAACCTAACGAAAGTGGGTTGTCAGCATTCACATTTCCTGCCCGCAAAATTTAAAGAATGCAGAATAAAATTTACAAGCAAGGTAACGGGAAGCTCTCTCCTGCTAAATGGGTCTTCCTGGCTTCATGGCTTGGTCGCCATGGCTGGTAACAAGGTGACCCTCCTGTCTCCAGAGAGGCATTTCAAGAGCATGATTGAGAACTGCAACATGAGCCGCATCATTTCAGACACAGTACGAACCAGGTGGGGAAAGCGCCAAGATCTCACAGCTCACACCACCAATGTGGTACAAAGCCAAGATCCCAAGAGAACAAGTCCCACCCGCACCGCCGCCTTAGAGAGCTTTGGAGTGCAAAACTAGGGCTGATACAATATTTCTTAAAAAGAAAAAGTGGAAAGGAAACCATTATAAATCTTTACAGGGTGTTCAATATTTTTACACAAACAGTGATCCAGTAATAATGACTCCATAGCTGTGTGAGATGTGCATGTATTGTTAGTAGCTTTTCATACATCTAGAAAAGGGTGTTTTCATCTTGTCAAACACGGCCAGGCCAAACACAAGTCATATACTAATGAAGCAGAGAAGAAGTCAGGACGATGGCTCTCTCCATAATTTGAGGGAATCAGTGCTGTACTAGGAACAAAGAGAATTCTGAGAATAAGCTCTGGAAAAAGTGAGACAAGGTCTGGAACCCGAGGAAAGTTAGCTGATAGAACCACTGTCTATTCACTCTGATAGCCATGGTTCAAGTCTTAGCCGTGGCACTATATGGGGTGCATGCATATGGCAAAGTCCAGTTGCTGACTGAGGATTTCACTCATAGAATTTCCCATAATGCATCAAGTCTATGGACCAACTAGTTCAATGTCTCTGACAGTGGCCAGGATCAGATGCTTCAGAGGAAGCTGCAAGAACCCCAGAGTAAACACATGTGAGATAATTTGTCTCCATGAAGATTCCATCCTAATCCCTAAAAGTTGGAGACTGCCTTTTTTAATCTTGCTAAATTTTGGACCTCATTAACATCATGTAGCAGAGAGTTCCACAGTCTAATTATGCAATGAGGCAATAAATATTTCCTTTTATTCATTTTGAATTTGCTATCACTCTCAGGGAGGACAGGAACTTCTGATCTACCTTCTGTATATATTTTTAACATGTCCCATTATTCACCTCCATTCTCAGGTAAGCAATACCAATCTTTTCAATCTCTCTTTACATGAGAGATTTCCTATGCCCTTAATAATTTACATGCACTCCTTGGCTAAGTCGTCTCATGACAGCCTCATCCAATTGTTAGTGCAGGAGAAAGGGAGTCAGGACTCCAAGGTAATATTGCCACCTTGGAAATCGACTCATAATGTGGCTGGTGGCAAATCACTTACAGTAAGTTTTGGGTGCTCAACCCCTCTGAAAAAGCAGATTCTTAACTTCTTTTAGGCCTCAGTTTCCCATGTGTTACATGAGGAAGATGCATTTGCTGAGCTCCCAGAGGAGTTGTCACAATTAATTAATGACCAAAAGGAACTCTGAGGTTCTCAAACAAAAAGTGCTATAAAAACGCAAAGAATTAATGATATTCGTGTCTGGCCTCTCAGTTGACAGACACACCACTGAAAAGCTTATTGAAAGGAGCGTTCCTCCCCTTCCACCCACTCTCCCATCTGCACAGGGATTAGGAGACAAAAGATAAGAGTGAGGCCTGGTCTACAGTGGGTGGGGAGGAACGGGGGGGAAAAATCGATCTAAGTTACATAGCTGAAATTGACGTACTTAGATCTACTTACCGCAATGTCTTCACCGCAGTAAGTCAACTGCTGACGCTCCCGTCGACTTCGTCTGCGCCTCTCGCTCCGGTGGAGTACCAGAATCGACGGGAGAGCGCTCGGCGGTCGATTTATCGCATCTTCCCTAGACACAATAAATCGACCCCTGCTGGGTCAATCGCTCCAGTGGTAAGTGTAGACATGCCCTGAGAAGACTACTTTGTTCATATGAAGATTCCACTGGCATCATTTTAAGCTTTAGTCCAGGTTCATGATGCCCTATGTTATCATGCTCATTATGGGTCAGGAAAAGGACACTCACATGCCTCATCTGTAAAATGGAGATAATACTTCCTTGCCCCCACCCTTTGTCTTGTATATTTAGATATAAGCTGTTCAAGGCCGGTACTGTCTCTCATTATGTGTTTGTACTCACCTAGCCCAATGGGGTTCCAACCATGGCAGGAGCTAAGCACTGCCACAATACAAAAAAATATTAATACACAACATAAGGAAAGTGTTTTCTTTCCTGTGAGGGGCTGTTAACAGTATTTGTGCATATGTGTAGGGGCCCAAAGAGCTGCTTCAGCCTTGTGTAGCCCTGGGAGCCGAGGACTCAGGGAGCTCTCACTTTAGAGCATTTGCCATGTCTAATTTTGTTTTGTGTATTCTGCCCCTCTGCTCCTCCTGGAGGGATGGGGCAGGAAGAATCCATCAGGGTGTGGCTGGTCACAGCTCTCTCCCCACAGAGGCAAAGGGTGAAGTATACCTCAGAGCTAACTCTCCCACCATTCACACCTTCACCTATCTGCAGGTTTCAGCAGCTCTTTGCTTGTGGACAGGATAGCAGGCTGAAACCCTTGGAGAGGGTAAATCCACTCTAACATTTCGGGGCATCAGCTGATCTCTGCAGGGGTCAGGAAATTCACACCCAGCCCCCCAGGTTAAAGCACTGCAGAACTGAGCATGTGTATTATGGGGTGGGGGTTCACCTTGATTTGAACAGAAAGTGGCCACTGCTAGAGATTGGATGCATGATTAGATGGATCTGGTCTGTTTGGATATGGTAAATCCTGTGACAAAGAAGAGATGGAGCCTAGCTTGAGTTCATGAATGCTCAGGCTATGGTTGAAACTGAGTTTTGTTCTCTCCCCACTCCCTTCTTCAACAGGGATTTTCACTAATGGCTTTGGTGCAAACTCCAGCTTCACATTTCTGAGCCAATACCATGTCAGCATGCCTCATAGGTCAGGATACTGCAGCTTCCCGCAAGAGGCCTGACCACAATAGTTGCATCCTGGGGGCAACATTTACAACTGCTGGATTTCTCCAGCTAGCCTAATAATAGCAAATAACACAGTGTCACAGCATCAACCAACAAGGGGCAGACCAAGGCTAGGTACAAACTGGCTACCAGATTCCAGGAAGATCTCAAAACGCAAAGCACTGGAGGGAGGCTAAGAAGGTTTTTCCCCCCTATAAAATACATACTACAGTATACTACTGCTCAAGACACTAGAGACCTGGTTTTCAGAGGTGCTAAATGCCTACAACTTCAGCTGAAGTCAGTGGGATCTGGGAATACTTAGCACCTCTGCATAGTTCATATCCTACCTTCTGACACACATGTCCTACTGACTTCTAGGAGAGAGAATGCAGATAAAATGGACTGGCTAAACAGATTAATTTTGCCTCATAGTACCCTCTGAGGCAAGCCAGTAGTATCCCCAATTTATACATGGGGAAAGTGAGGCACAGGGAAATTTTACTAGCCAAAGGTTGCTCAATAAGTGAGTAGCAGTACTATGCAGAGAATCCAGAAGTCTCAACAGTGCTGAAAAGTCAGGTAGCTAACCAGTAAGTTTGAGAGGGGGTAGCTGCAGACTCTGTGCTTTGAATGTTAGAACAGCCAGAGGCAGGAGGAGTACTGCAGAGATCTAACAGCAAAAAAATTCCACTCTAGGTTGCAGGAATTGGCAAGTGATGTATTTGATCTGTCTGTGGGGTGTGTGTTTGACTTTTTGCTCTCTGTGTACAGGCTGTGTAGCAGACCCCTGAGTAAACAGCTGAGACAGATCTGTTTGCTGATGGTTGCAAGGCTCTGACCCTTGGAGCTTTGCTCAGCTCTGCCATTTGAAATCTCTGAAAGGTTAATTGCTCCCTGGTGGCAAGGGGCAGAGCTGAACTCAGCTAGCCAGGGATAAAAAGTCACTTGCTAGAGGAACTCAAGAGCCATGAACAGAGGCAGCTAACAGGAGAATTTGGAGTGCGAGAGCCTTTCCTTCCAGGTTTGGCACTACATGTGATCTCAAGTTGGCAGCAATGGAACAGTGGTGGTAACCTGAAACAGATGTGCTATGTTTTTCTTCCTGCCTGAAGCCAGAAGGGACTTCCAGTGCATGACGTGCAATTTGGTGGCTGTGCTGGAGGAAAAGTTTCTTGGATTAGAGGGGCAAGTTGAGATGCTACTGAGAATCAGAGAAGTGGAGGAGTTCCTAGACAGCCACATTCAGGAAACTTCAGCACCCAAGGTTCAAGGAAGAAAGGAGCTGGCCACCAAAGAGTCAGAGAGACAAGAAGTCAGAACAGAACACTGGTAGTCCATAACCACCAGAGGCAAGAGATCATGTCAGCATTCTTCATAGCTGGAGACAGAGGAGGACAGGCAGGCTGTGGCCACCAGAGAGAAGCTGACCAGGAAAAATTCCACACAGCTAGAAGTTTCAAATGATACCAGGTCCTCAACATGGGAACTGTGGAAAATACCTCTCAAGATCCAGCTGGTACAAGGAAACATTGAATTATGAGACACACCTGGTGATGGCAGCTCATCTCAATTTGTAAGAAAAGCAAGCTTGCCCATAAGAGTTCTCCAACCATCCAAGGAAGGAAGATGATCCTTGTTGGGGATGCAATACTGAGAAGAATTGAAAGAACTTCTGCAAAGAACAGGCGGGCAGTGTGCTGTCTTCCCTGAGCCAAGACACAGGCCATCACTCTAAGATTGGTTAGGCTTTTGAAATCAACAGACAAGGATCCACTGGTGATGGTTCATATCAGGGTGAATGACACTGCATCCTGGGATATCCCACAAATAGATTATTCAGGGAACATGGAAGAAGAAGAAGAATGTTCAAGCAATCTTCTCTGAGATCCTTCCTGTCCTGTAAGCAAATAAAACAGAGGATACTAGAAGAGATTGTGAAGTGACTGTGGATAGTCCTTTGAAAACCTTTGCTCAGTTTGGAGCGGCAGCCAAAAAAAGCTATCATTCCATTAGGAAAGGGAGAGAGAGAAGACAGAAAATATCATAATGCCACTATATAAATCCATGGTATGCCCACACCTTGAATACTGTGTGCAGATCTGGTCATGCCATCTCAAAAAAAGATCTATTAGAATTGGGAAAAGTACAGCAAAGGGCAACCAAAATGGTTAGGGGTATGGAAGAGCTACCATCTGAGGAGAAATTAAAAAGACAGGTAGTGTTCAGCTTACAAAAGATGACAAAGGGGGATATGATAGACGTCTGTAAAATCATGAATGGAGAAAGTAAGTGTTATTTTCCCCTTCACATAACACACGAACCAGGGGTCACCTACTGAAATTAATAGGCAGCTGGTTGAAAACAAACATAAGGAAGTACTGCACAAAATACAGTCAACCTGTGGAACTCATTGCCGGGGAAGCTGTGAAGGCCAAAAGTATAACTTGGTTCAAAGAAGAATTAGTTCATGGAGGATAGGTCCCTCAATAGCTATTAGCCAATATGGTCAGTGACACAACCCCATACTCTGGGTGTCCCTAAACCTCTGACTGCCAGGAGGTGAGACTGGATGACAAGGGATGGCTCTCTCAATAAACTGCCCTGTTGTGTTCATTCCCTCTAAAGCATCTGGCACCAGCCACTGTCAGAAGACAGAAAATTGGGCAACTGGGCTAGATGGATCATTGGCCTGACCCAGTATGGCCATTCTGATGTTCTCGTGAACCTCTGGCTAGATAAGTGGTGTGGGATGGAGGGCTTTAGTTCTGTAGAACATGTGACTACCTTCTATGGCAAGCGGGGACTGTGTAGTTTGGATGGCCACCACCTCAATAGAAAAGGGATCTCCTTGAGGACAGACTGGCTAGAGTAGTCAGGTGAGTGTTCAACTAATAAGAAAAGGGGAGGGGTGAAAAGAGGGACGATATGAGCACTCGTTTAGCACAAAATCAAGATGGTGAGAACAAAATTAATCAAGGAACCAAAGGACAAAAGGAGAAGAAATTCTTTGATTGCCTATACAACAATGCTAGAAGCCTGGGTAACAAACAAGAGTAATTGCTCATTTATGAGCATAAATTTGATCTAGTTGGTATTACTGAAACCAGGTGGAATAATTTGCACAACTGGAATATTGAAATCAATGGTTATAACCTATTAAGGATGGATTGGTTGGGCATTTTGTGTGAAAAATGGCATTACCTGTAGTCATATCACTGATAACTCGGAAGAAAATGATCTTGAATGCTTACAGATCCATGTCCTTCCAGATAAAACACAAAATGGGGTATTAGTTGGTGTCTGCTACAGACCACCAAATCACACGGGGCAACAGAATGACCACCTCTTTACATACCTATCTATAATGTGTAGGAACAAAACTGTGATCATGGGGGCCTTCAGTTTGAGTGATATATGCTGGAGGTCTCATCCTGCCTTTCCATTCCACTAGTCTTTCAGGAGGATATAAAACAGCAGCTACTAAAGTTAGACATTTTTAAATCAGCTAGTCCAGATAACTTGCATCCAAGAGTTTTAAAGGGGCTGCCTGAGGAGCTCACTGGACCTTTAATGTTGATTTTCAGTATGTCTTGGAGCAGTGGGGAAGTTCCGGAAGACTGGAAGAAAGCTAACGTGTCAATTTATAAAAAGGGTAAATGGGATGACCGGGGTAGTTGTAGGCCTGTCATACTGACATTTATCCCAGGCAAGATAATGGAGCAGCAGATACAGGACTTGATTAATAAATAATTAAAGGAGGGTAATGTAATTAATGGCAATCAACATGGGTTTATGGAAACTAGATCCTGTCAAACTATCTTTTTTTATGAGATTACAAGTTTGGTTGATAAAGGTAATAGTGCTGATGTAATAGACTTCTGTAAAGTGTTTGACTTGGTACCAAATGACATTTTGATTAAAAAACTAGAAAGATATCAAATGAACATAGCACACAAAGTGGATTAAAAGCAAGCTGATTAGGTCTCAAAATGTAATGGCCATTCTTATGTTCTTACCCTTCATCCCAGATTGATGTGACATCACTAATTGCTAACCTCTTATAAAACTTTCTCTCCCAGTTCCTATGATATCACTATCCAACTCCACCTCTGAAATCATAAACTTTCTGAATGAGGTGGTTTGAATTCCTCTTTCCAATGTGATGTATTTTGGAAGCACTAATCACAGCTCATACTTAAGCTTTGCACTTAAAGTAGGAAGACGACCGTGCATGTTCCCAAAAATTATAGCACTTACTCTGAGGGCTGAAAATTTTTTGTAAAGTAAATTCATTTCAGTATTGCAAACCCCAAATGTTCAAAAATCAGGAGTTCAGGCCCTCCCCCCAGATCATGACATTGTCTTAACAATCATGCAACTAAAAAATAAATAAATCAATGTTGGATCCTTTTTATTTGCCTTCTGGGTTATGATCCTTTAGGATACACTAGCTTCACATTTTCAAGCTTTTCTCTGTAATTCACGAGGGCTTGAAATTTACTTTTTTTTTTTTTAATGAAAACTGAGATAATTATTCAGTCTACAGATTCCAGCATCTGAGGCTTTAAAAAAACAACACTAAAAATTGTGAAACTCTTGATAAAATCATGAAAGTAGGCAACGGTATTTTAATTAGTTTTAGTTAAAAAATTCATTAAGAATTGGGTCCTTTAAGAAATTTAGCATTCTGTGTCAGACCCATATTTTGTTCCAAAATAGCTTTATAAAGGAATGATGCAGACTCTTCAAACTTCCCATATAGTCGAACTCACAGAAATTCTGTGCATAGGCTACATTTTAAGAAATTTATTTTTAGGATTAATGATTATTTTTTGTTAGTATTCTTCATCAGAGTGAAGAACTGTCTTCATTTAAAATCACTGCTGTCTCCTCTTGTTCTCAATAGAAATGAAGTCATAGGACTTAAGATGACCTTTTCGCAAAATGGCCACAATCTCCCATTATTCCCAATGGGAGCGAAGCCACTCTGCCCTCAGGAAAGACTGTGGCCCTGACAGCCCTGTAGTGACATGATGGTGGGGGAATTTATATCCCTTTAAAATGTATCTAATCTAGGACTACACACACTAGTATGTATTACTCAATATGGTATGATTATTGTGTCAGAGCCACTAAAGCAGGGATCAAACTAGGGAGCTTCAGAGCCAGCAGCTTGATCCTCTACAGCATGAGCTGAAGAACCAGGTTATGTAGCTAGGAGTCTATGGATTGGGCAGAGAGGGGGAAACGTACCACACACCAACCAATGGGTTAGATTTACATGGTGTCACTACAGGGCAGAGTAAAGGTTGTTTGGGATCCTTTACTGTGGATTTTCATTCCCTAACATGTTTGGGTTTCTTTTAAGTTAAGTTTAAACTCTGAATTTTCTGGGTTAGTGACACCGGTTTTGGGGAATAACTACAACATCCCTGTAATGTTCTTAACCCATGTTACTGATATGTAGTCAACCTTACCTTTAGTTTAGCATGTTTTTTACCTGGGAATAAACCAAAGTCCTGACCCCTTTGTCATTAAAGATCTTATGACACTATTCACAAAAATGGAGGTAGCTCCGGTGTCCTGGATAAAAATTTAACCTGGGTTGTGACATTCTACCACCCAAAATTCCTCCCTACGGTAACAATTGGATACAGAATGTTTCATCCCAAAATATTACATAGTGATGTGGTGGAACTGTATGCCACTGCAGAGTTGGATGCAGTCCACTGGTACCTAAAAGGATCCCCGGATATGTAGAATTTATGCAGCATTTTCAGATCACTTGGAATGAAAGGTGAGATATATAAATTTCAGTCAGCCATTCTCATTCATGTTTCTTAAGGCAGTGGCTCTCAACTTTTCCAGACTACTGTACCTCTTTCAGGAGTCTGAGTTGTCTTGTGTATCCTCAAGATTCACCTCACTTAAAAACTACTTACTTACAAAATCAGACATAAAAATACAAACATGTCACAGCACACTATTACTGAAATATTGCTGACTTTCTCATTTTTACCATATAATTATAAAATAAATCAATTGGAATACAAATATTGTACTTACATTTCAGTGTATAGGGCAGTATAAACAAGTCATTATTTGTACGAAATTGTAATTTGTACTGACTTTTCTAGTGCTTTTTATTTAGCTTGTTGTAGCTTATCTGGATGAGCTAATGTACCCCCTGGAAGACCTCTGTGTACCCTCAAGGGTATACTATCTTTAGGGGTCCACTTTCCTTAAAGGAGATTTGTCAAATGTGGAAATTCTGCAAAGTAGAAAGAAAAACACTTGTCCCAGTTCTGGGCACAAAGTATCTCACTGCTAGAGAGGGTTGCAGCTCTCCAAAATACTACATGCTGTTATGTCCTATGTCCTGTTATGTCAGTTCAGGGGCTCTGGGAATGCAATTTAACTTTTCCTTGGTGCTGCATCAGACACATGAACCAACGAAGATAAGTACAGTGGGTTAACCCCCACCACCTCAATACTAACCTTATTATGGCTGCATAGACACAACAGTGTGTGTCTTCCTTGGCTATCTTCCTTTCTCTGCTAGTAAATCTGGTGCATTACGAGATTCTGTAGTTGCCAAGTATTTAGCAAATATACATGTTTGGCAACCACAGTGTTACTGGAAAGGATGTGTATCTTGCGATGTAGCTTTGCCAACTGCTGCTCTATGTTACAATCCAGTACTTTCAGTTCAGCAGCCCAGGCATGAAGGATGAGAGTCACCCAGAGGCAGAGTTGGGAGACTGCAGTGCAAAATGTATCCTTGACAATACTCTCAAAACAGAAGAAGAAACTCTGCTTCGAAGGTATTCGCCACACTTTTTGTTCATTTTCCATGTGTTTTGTGCAAGTGGGTTTTTATTGCCAAGAATGTTCTTGGAAATAATTTGCACTAATATAGCACCTTTCATCCAAACTTCAAGAGGAGTAAGATTATTATCCCCATTGCATATACGGAGAAACTAAGGGTAGATCTATGCTGCGCACACACAAAAACCCCAAAACAAACAAACAAACAACCAGCCCACACACAACAACCAACACCTGTTGGCATCAAGTCTCAGAGCCCAGGTCAACTGACTCAGCCTCGTGCTATGGGGCTAAAAATTGCAGTGTACACGTTCGGGCTCAAACTGGAGCCAGGGCTCCAAGACCTCCTCCCTCACAGGTTTCAAAGCCCTGGCTCCAACTCAATCCCAAATCACCACCACAGCTATTTTTAGCCCCACATCGCAAGCCCTGGGAGCACGAATCAGTTGACCCTCACTGCCAAAGGTCTTTTCTGTGCAATGTAGAAGTACCCACAGGGACTTGCTCAAGGTCACACAGCAAATCAGTGGTCAGGATCTCAGGCATTCAGATACCAGGGTGATGGGCGCAGCGTAAGCACCTCAGAACAGATCTAATAGCTAAGCATCACTGTAACCTTAAAGAGATACTTTCAGACACTTTGGTCGCAAAGAAAGGTTCTGTTTTTAAAAAGGGTTGGAGGGAGAGAGAGTTTATAAAATCTAATAAGACTAAAGCTGCATGTTTGAATTCAAATCAGTGCTCAGTTATGAAAGCGATAAGCACCATAGAAAGAAGATAATCCTGAATAAACCCAAATCTCTCCATATTTGCACATGTGATTTTCACCAGCTCTTTTGTCACAGGGAGCCATTTATGGGATTGAAATGGCAGTAGTTCTGGTCTTTTCATGGTAGGTTCACTGACCAGGTATTTACAGTTACAGAAATTTAGATAGTAACAAATCTGCAGTCACCTAAGATTTCATAGCTGTCATTATGCTGCACATTGTGGCCATTTGGAATTTCATGGCAACAATGAGGATAGAACTCAGATCCACTGACTCCAAGAACACAGATCTGTCCCATCACTTGAGCTAAGGTAGAATCTCCATTAGCAGTGCAGGGACTATGACACACAGTTGAGCATTTGCAATTCCACCCAGTATAAGGCAGTGATGGAGCATCACTAATATATTTATAATTATACTATAAAGCACAACAGGGAAATTGTGACTGTTTGTGGGTAGGAGGATGAGGGGGGAAAGCTCTGTGTGTTGGCCTACAAGAGAGAGAGGTTGAGTGTATGTGTGCTGCTTGTGTGTATATTTGCACAACACAGTAACTGATACTATCACTGCCTTCCCTATTTTCTATTATTTTCACTGTACAGTGTCCACAGAGTTGAAGGAAGAGGCTGATAATGCACTAAGTGTTGAAAGAAATATTCATTTCCACATTGTGTCTATTAACCAAGTGACCCCTCCTTTTTTCCATTCCCGGCACTTGCAGCAGCAGCTGAGTTCTAAGTGTGGCATTTATCTTCGAAAGCCAGGTGACCACATAACAAATAAGAAAAATATGAGCACTCCAAAGAACCTAGATGGTTTTATGGGGTCCCTAGCCACACCCCTTTCACCTTAGGTTCAACCTCCCTCCTCTACCGCATGTCCTACCTTAGCCACTTGTACACCCCTCATTCCCAAAAGGGTCTATTGTGTCGCTGCTTCTTCTCCACTTTACAAACACTCCTGCCAAGCAGCAGTGGAGGAGTCCAGCCAGCTCTCTGCTGGAGCCCACTACTGTTCCTTTCCAAATCTGCCACTACTCTAGAGATTCCCATGGAGTTATACCCCTTGGAAGTCGCTGCCAAACCCCTCTACATCACCCAAATATTTATCAAGGAGTCCACAACTTTGCAACACCAACAGCTGCTTAGGCAACTTTGCCCAGAGCCCAAGGCTGCACCTGACTTGTGTAGTTTTATACACAATTTGCACAACTTTAAGGATAAAAAAAATGTATGCAAGACCAACTAGAATTATTGCTAACACATGTATTGTCCTTAACAAATGGGTAGAAAATGGCTGTTGGTCGAATTCCCCAGCAACAGAAATCTGCTACTGCTGTCTTCACCCTGCAGTTATGATGGGACACATCTTATGGCTAGACAGGCCACATTTGGTCTGACTGCACTTTGGCCAGGTATAGAGCTGTAAATCAGTGGCTCTCAACCTTTCCAGGCTACTGTACCCCTTTCAGGAGTCTGAGTTGTCTTGCGTACCCCAAGGTTCACCTCACTTAAAAAATACTTTCTTACAAAATCGGGCATAAAAATACAAAAGTGTCACAGCACACTATTACTGAAAAATTGCTGACTTTCTCATTTTAGCATATAATTATAACACCAATCAACTGGAATATAAACATTGTACTTACATTACAGTGTATAAGCAGTATAAACAAGTCATTGTATGAAATTTTAGTTTGTACTGACTTCATTAGTGGTTTTTATGTAGCCTCTTGCTATGCAAATATCTAGATGAGATGATGTATCCCCTATAACACCTCTGCATACTTCAAGGGGGACACATATCCCTGGTTGAGATCACTAATGTAGACCACCACAGAAATGAATATTTTTATCACCTGCATGTTCCCCTTAATTTTGACAATCTACATAAACTGATTTCTCTCAACACTTGAGTTTGAACAGAAAGATCCCTGCTTGCCCAAGATCACACACAGAGTCTTTGGCATAGCCAGAGATAAAGCAAATATCTCCCAAGCCCCAGTCCTGTGCCTAAACCACAAGGCTATCTTCAGATGCAGTTTGGGCCTTCAAGGGGAAGACTAATCAAATAATACCATGTTCTCTATAGTAAATGTCTCTCAGTGCAGTGTAACTTCACCGTGCTCACATCTGCAGGTAGCAGTAACTTATAAATAATTAACATGATTACACACAACACATATAAACGGTGTAATAAATTATGTACACCAGCCTCGCATTGCATCTGCTGGGACCTCGTAATGTGATTTAGCAGATAAAACACACTGTTTACTTAAAAGGTTTATCAAATTTTGAAGCGACATTAAATTATGCATTGAGTGTTTGTCTTTGCATGGATGCTTAAGTCCATATAACTTCTATGTATGAATCAATCAATCACAACCCTGTCTCCACAACCCCCTCCACATCGTACCATGGTAGGTGTTAAAGTTCACTGCGGTCGGAAAAGAGCTAGTTCCAACAGACACTGAGTTTAGTCTTAAAGTGAGTAGCATTTCCAAAAGTTCGCACACATAAGGAGCTTGGAGTCAGCAATCAAAACAGTACGGTGCACGTAAACAGCCCCTAATCTTAGAGACACTGCATAGGTGAAAATATGCACACAGTCAAAAACAAGCAGAAGACTAAACAATGAAGGAAAAGATAGCTTTAGTGAATAAAAGACTAAAATGAAACCGGGACACACATCAGACTGGGAGCCAGGGCTCCTGGGTTCTCTTCCCAGTTCTGCTACTGATTTGCTGTGTCACCGTAGGTAAGTCAGCTGTTTGGGCTGCGTTTACTTAGACTGCAAGCTCTTTGGGACAGGGAGTGTCTTTTTTGTTTGTGTTTGTACAGTACCTAGCACAATGGAGTCCTGGTTCATAAGTGGGGATCCTAGGTGCTACGGTAAAACAATAAATAAAAATAATGACAGTTAGATACTTGGTTGGCTCTGCATCCCAGAAAGAGTGCAGAAACCACAGTACTCATTACAATGAGAGAATGAGAGCCTGGAGCAGGATTAGCATAGTGCAGGTAGGCATCATACAGGCTTCTCCCAATGAGCTCTACCATACGCATTATTCCTGACCCACAGTACCCCCTATTATTCCAGTCCTAGGCTTCACACACAGTTCTGCCAATTCACCTCAATCCTGTCCTGCACCCCCCATTGCTATCCCAACCTTTCCTTTGCAAAGACTGCCTGTTGGGCTGAAGAGCGTGATCATTTTCTGATATGCACAAGATGGGACCCAGAAAATTCATTTTTGCTTGTAACTTAAAGCTCATCTGTGCATTCAGGTCTCCCAGCAATGGAACGAGAGTGCACTCACCCTGCTATTGTATCTTACATGTTGCTAGGCACAGAAAATTTAACTGGATCACTTCACTCCCAGCATCAGTGCAGAAGCAGATCTACAAATTTAGTGAAAGAAGAAGATTAAAAATCATATGTACTGCCTTATGTTTATTCAGTGAAAAACAGTACAGTACGATAATGCCATCATCTGAATCAATTATATGCCCTTATCTGGATCCCATATTGTGTTCTGGTCACCCTATCTTAAAAAGAAGAGAGCAGAAATAGAAAGGGTACGGAGGAGAATGGAAAAAAGAGTGGTCTGGAAAGAGTTCTGTATAGAGAGACTGATAACATTAGGACAGTTTGGTTATAGAGGAGGGGATAGGCCAGAGGTACTATAAATAATGAATCGTATAGAAGGTATATCGGGCACTACTATTCACCTTCTCATAAAACAGGAACAAGAGCACATTTAATGAAATTGAAAAGCAACAGATTTAAAACTAGGGGTTCCTCCCCCCGTCTACACACAATGCATAATTAACTCTCTGCCACTGGATAGCATTGAAGCCAAGAGCTTAATAGGATTCAGAAAAAGGACTGGACACATATGGATAACAAGAACAGCCACAGTTACATTAGAGAGGACAAAAATATCTGAAGAAGAGATGTAAACCCTGCTGCTTCAGGGCATAAGCCAAAAGGTGACGGGTTAGGAAAATGCCTCCACCTGTGGGCAAGTTATTCCATATTTGTTCACTAGAGGGTTTCTTGCACCTTCCTCTGAAGCAGCAGATACTGGCCTCTGTCAAACACAGAATACTGGACTTGATGGAGTGCTCGTCTGACCTGGTCTGGCAGTTCCTAAATGCCAATATATGCCTGGTAAATAGGAACCAAGACATCTCCCAGGGACCTGAGCTACAAGTGTGCAGGGATACTGTGGGAAAGAAAGATGCTAGTGGAGAAATCCTGACAAGGGCAAGACCTGCATCTCTACCCTCCATCTCCCCCTTTATTTCCAGGAAAAGGCTGACTGCATTATTAATGTATTAATTATGATAACAGCCTGTGCGAGACTAATACATGTCAAATTGTCCTCATGCCAAATTGAAAACTGACATTTTTACTTCATGAATATTGCTCCGCCAGTGACATTTATTGTATGTCCCCCCAGTCGTGCAAACGTGAATGTCAGGTCGACAGCAGTGCATTTGCTTTGGCTCCCCTTTACTTCCAACATTAAAAGTGCGTCTCTACCTATTAATTACCATGCAAAATGAGATCACATCAAGATAACTACAGGCAATATGCCGCAGCATACTTTCCCGTTTTTCTCACTGCACGGGTATGGTTTACCACTTTGAGGGAGTTGAACTTGTTATGAGATGTTCCTGCAGCCACACCCAGCTTGGGGGGGATTTAAAGCATCCTGGATGTCAGTCAGAGGTGATGTGACCTGTCCCTCAACCTTGAGACTGGGTGGCAATTCTCCTCTCCTGGCTTCTCTTCCCTTTCCTGCACATCTCCTACTTACGTCCTTTATATGCTCCCTGCAACACCGCTGCTGCTCAGGAGATAAACATGAGCAGTTTAGGAGTAACTGCAGGCACTAGGGGTACCCAGATGCGTCTCAGGCACCAAAAATTACCTGGATCACTTCTTGGCTGGCTGGCTCATCTTAAAAGCAATCATAATAGCCTAAAAAACAGAGATGAAAATCTTATTCAGGACACTATTATTCTCTTCCACGTGGGAGGCAACATAGTCTAGAGGACAGAGCGCTAAACCATGACTTGGCCTATGTGAGTTCTATTCTCAGCTGAGCCACTGGTCATTTCACCTCTCATTATTAAGCTGTACATTTATCAGTATAAATTGCTTAACTCATGGGATTGCAGCTTTATTACACCAGTACAAAACACATTTTTGCCATTATAGCTGTGTCCACACGAGTAGTGTTTTGCTGGAATAGTCTACTGGTATTCCTAAACTAGTACAGCGCTCCTAATGGAGACATGGCCTTCATCTCTAAAATCAAAATTCCCTAAGTTCACCACAAAAGTGAAATGTGAAAACTATTTTGTGTGTTAGCTAGATGGTGCTGGAGCACACTTAAGTGTGGTCATAGTAATGAGACTGGAACACAATCCTTCGTGGAGAGAGTACAGGGGGATGGAAAAGTATTTTTTTCCTGCATAAAATTTAGATTTTTTGACAAAAATATTGAATATTTGAATATTGCCAAATGAAATATTTCTATTAGGAATTGCTGCCACAATGCCTCATGGGAGCTGCAGTTTGGGTGCCTTATTTTCCCATTCTCTGCAACAGGCTGATCTCCCTGGTCAAACTAGATCTCCCATGATGCACCACAGAATCCCCTCTTGGAGGGGTAGATGGTAAATCATGGGAGTCCCTGGCCAAGGTATATCATGAGAGATGTAGTCCAGCTGAGGTGTCCAGCCCCCAGAGGAGACTGGAGACACAAGGCAATTGAACTACATCTCCCATGAGACATACAGCAGCATATGCAAGTCTAAGTATTCTGGGTTTCAGCCAAAATATTTTGATATTTGGCTGAAATATTTCAGTTTTTCTATGGAAAAAATCAAAATTTCCTGTGGAAAGTGGAAAAAAAATTAATGAAAAATATTGTTCTGTTGAAAACCCAGTTTTCCATTGAAAAAAAAAGTTTCAAATTAAAACTTTTGACCAGCCCTATGTGAAAGAGGTTCTTGGAATACCAAAAGCGTTTAGCTGTATGGTACTACTACTCTATCTTATGTAAAGCTGGGATTGGGCCCAACTGTAAAAGTTCGCAGTTCTCAAGGTGAGAGGAGGGTGATCCAGAGTTCTGGTTCAGGCCCTTCACTGGTTACAACATAACACCTTTCTCTTTTTGTCTCACTATGTTTTAACATGGCTCACCTACTTCAGGGATGGGCAAACTGATCAAACAAAAATAAGAAAAAGTAGAACAGCCTCCCCAAGGAAGCAGTGGGAGCTCCACCATGTGGGACTGCTAAACTAGACTAGACTATGACCTGCAGAATAAGCTACAGGGACTCATCTTCACAGTCAAGGTTCGGCACAACACTGCTTACATCTCTACTCCCATTTCCTCCTGTTTATCTACTCTATCTGTGATCTGGAAGTAAAGGCAATTTAGGGAGGTAGACTGGAATTATTAACATCACTGTCTAGCCAGGACATTGGGACTAACACTTTTCTATCCTTGCAAACAGTGACATGGGATTTCCAGTGACTAAAATTAAATATACATATTAACTCTTTGTATTTCCATAACACCTCATACCTGATGATCTGAAAGCACTTCACAAATTTTCACAAATTACGATTTACAGCCTCACCGGGAGGCTGGTAAACATCATCCCAATTTTACAGATGGGAAAACAGACAGAGAGGGGAAGTGACTTGCCCAAGATCACGCGGGAAGTCTGTGGCAGCGTCAGGAATAGAACCCACGTTGTATCTCAATTCCCAGAATAGTGCTCTAACCAGAGGCTCATCTTTCCTACCACAAGCAACTGGGACTTTGGTCTGATGGTACCTGTTGCACCACAACACCCCCCTCCCACCACACTGGGGCACTGGGATTGGTACTGATTCAGAGGGAAGAGTCCCCATCCACTGAGTCCCCAACGCCACTTACTGCAGCACCATGGAATTTCCTTTGAAGTCTCCTGTTCAACTGTGCTTGGCTCTGCTTAGTCTGCAAGACTGACCATGATCACAGCCTTGTGGTATCATGACTGCATTAAGATGAAAATGCGCAGTGCCTCTCATCCCTATGACAAGGCTCCAATAGAAGACAACCAAAAAAAAAAAAAAAAGCTCTCTCTCTCTCACACACACGAAAATCTCTCTCACACACATACACAATCATTTGAAAAGCAAAAGAATAAAAGTAAACCAGTGTCAGAGTGTAGCGAGTGTAGCTCCGTGTCGGGAGAAGCACCAGATGTGAAGTGTAATTGCTTTCTTTTTTTCCAAACTCCGTTCATGTTTTACAAACCAGGACTGACACTTGAACAAAGAGCCTAAAAAAAAGCAGGCAGGAGCTATGCAAATAAAGAGTAGTTTTGTTTTATCACTGTCACCTGTTCAGAAACCCAGTCTATAAAAAAGGAAGAAAAAGCAGGGCTTGTGGAGGCGGAGCTAGATGTGATTTTACAGAGAGAGAAATGGATGCAAAATACTTCCAGACATTGGGTTTCTGCTTTTCAGACCCATACCTGCCAACCAGAATTAACAATAAACACTTTGCATGTACATTAGACACAAGGTGGGTGAGATCTCTTTTATTGGACCAACTTCTGTTGGTGAGACAGACGCTTTTGTGCTACACAGGTCTGCAAGTACAAGTCATTTTGCATCCAAAACCCCCAAAGCATTAGACAAAGGAGATCAGTATCATTATCTCCACTTTATAGATGAGGAAACCTAACACACAGAGAGGTGAAGAGGACTTGTCACAGGACAATCAGTAGTGGTGATGAGATTAGAACCCAAGTCTGCTTTACTGCTTCTACCCAGTGTAATCCTTTTGATTTCAGTGGGACTAATTATGGGGTAGAGCGTGGGTTCTGAAACTGGGGGTCAGGACCCCTCAGGGGGTCACGAGGTTATTAAATGGGGGGGGTTGCGAGCTGTCAGCCTCTAACCGAAACCCCGCTTTGCATCCAGCATTTATATTGGTGTTAAATATATAAAAAAGTGTTTTTAATTTATATAGGGGGGGTCGCACTCAGAGGCTTGCTGTGTGAAAGGCGTCACCAGTACAAAAGTTTGAGAACTACTGGGGTAGCGTAAGGCAGAATTTACCTTGAAGCTGCCGGAACATGGGAGCTAGAGAAACTATTAATATAATGTTAGCTGTCTAGTCGCAACCCCTAAAATAATTTGTGGCAGCATCCTCCCCCATACCCTATGAATATAGCAAAATAATCTGCTGACTTTTAAATGTACCAGGCTAAATGCAGAGGTCCTTACTCAGGCAAAATCATCATTGGAGTCATTGGGCCCAATTCTCATTTAACTGAAAGCCACTGTACACTGTTCTGGGAGGCATTACGTGGTGTTAGGATATGTATACATTAGAGCTGAGAGGTACTAGCATCAGCTCATGTCAACATACCTATGCTAGCTCTGTTTGAGCTAGAGTACTAAAGACAGCAGTGTAGCCACAGTACCATAGACAGCAGCTTGTGCTAACTGCCTGAGAACATACCCTGTGCCACCACCCATGCGAGCATTATTTTTAGCATGCTAGCTCAGACAGAGCCAGTGTGAGTAGGTCTATGTGAGCTGGGAATCACACCTCACAGCTCAAATGTAGACATTGCCTGAGGGTTAATGAGAATCAGGCCCATTAGTTGCAGAACGCAAAGGGAGTTTTTCTGGGTAAGTATGAGTAAAGCGAACAGGGTAGGGCCCACATAATAAAATTTTCCTTAATACAATTAAGTACGTCATAACTAGCATGAATGCACTGGCACTATATTCACAGAGGCCACTAGTGAAAACCACAGTGGCCCAAAGTCTTCCAGGTAATTGCAGTTTGAACAGGAGAGAATTGGAAAGGTCTAAGAAAACAGAATTCTAAGAAAACTTAGAAAACAGTCCCAAACCACCTCAGCTACTGTAACCATGCAATGGCTTCTGCTGGGTCCTTATAACTGGACCCAGACATACTGCAGGTGCCAGCTCACTGCTCAAACTCACAAGCTCCATTCTCCAAAGCACAGGCCTCTCCTCAATGAGCTGAAGAAGCAAGTCAGCTAGTAAAGGGAAATGACTAGAGACAGAGCTGTCAGTGCTGCCTATTTATTATTTGTATTACTGAAGCACCTACAAGCCCCAGTCATAGACAGAGAGCCCATTGTGCTAGGTGCCGTACAGACAGAGAACAAAAGAGCTATTATTAAGGTTGCCCTACACTTTCTAATATAAGACCCTAGTTTTAGTTGCTTATAACTTGATCAAACTGTTCCATGCTTGAGAGTTTGCCTCAGGCTGATTTAAAAGTTTCAGCCAAAACAGTTCTGAGAACAAGGCTTAGGAAAAATGTGTCATGTTAAAAAATACATCATGTTACGACTGTTTGGTTGAGAAGCTGTAGCACCTTCAGGGTCTGGAAAAAGAATTTGAAATTTGGCAAGGGGGTGGCCTTTGTACCAGGGATGTGCCTTTTGCTGTTCCCAGCAAAATACACTCAAATATAGCTGAGTTATAAACTTCTGAAAACTCTCAATTTGCACATGCTCAGTAGAGACTTGGTGGATCCTGCAGCAAAGATTCTGACAAGACAATTTTCCATGACAATTTGAATGGAAAAAATTAAACAAAACGAAATTTCATTTCCAGTGCTAAAAAAGGAAGAGAAAGGAGGAAAACAAAACTCCCCTAAAAGATGTGATCATTTTCAATTCAAAATTAAATGAAATTATTTTGCGGTTATTTTTGTTTCTTTCTTTCAAAATATATATATTTTTGTGCTGGGAAAAAAAAGTCTATGAGAAATCTCCAACCAGCTCTGGTCACATGGTATTGATCCCTGATTGGAGAAGTCAAAAAACAGTCTCTTGGCCATTCCTAATATATACATGAATATTTGTAGCTGTTGAAGGACTCTATGGAGTGAAGAAGAAAAAAAGCTTTTCAGAATGGTCTCTTGTGGGGACACACTTATTATTTATCCTCATTCATAGTCCCCAAGAGTTTTCTTCCTGCGAACAGTCTCTTGTAGAAAACCTTGCTGCCCTGACTGTTCAGGAAGAAGCAAATAAATGTGGCAGTGAAGAGCAGTAAAGTTGATTGGTTTTCACAAATACTTCTTGCTGTATTTGCCCAAATCTATTCATGTGCTATTTACTCCAGCTTTTGTTTTGAGTATGTGCTTCCAGCACAAATAATCAGGCAAATACATATTTGCACAGTTATTCACCACTCTCTCTCACCTCCCTCAAACGATCTTGTGAACAAAAACCCCACAGCCAGGAATGTTTGTAGAAAGTTAACAAAAGGGGCTGTGAATTCCAAAGTCAAGCCATGTCATGGTTTTTATTCGAACAAATATTTGTAAATACTTCTTTTCAGTATTTACCCCAGCCTAGAGCCAACTGATATACTCCTAAGCAGGCCCATCCATCCAACAGGGATCCAGACACACATCATTGAGGGAACTGGTTTATCCTTAAAGGGATTTGACATTGTTCAGCCACTAGATGGCAGGAATGCTCTTATATGCAATCCCAATCCTAGGACGATTTGCTTCCACAGCAAATATTGTTTGCCTCTCTTTCCCCTGATATTTTTGGTTCTGACTATTTGTATAAAATGGGATCTCCAACTCTTAGGAGTGTTCATCTGCTCTAGTACTGCATCTGTGGCATCTGCAGCGGACAGCTGAGGAAATAGCTAAGCTGTGATGCCACAACCAGAGGATGACAAACTGACTGGTGTAAGGGTTGGGTAACAAATAGTAGGGTCAGATGTCTGTGAAGAAACATTGTTTCTAGCAATAAAAAAGAGGAGGAAAGAGAAATGCAGAAAATAAGAGAGCAAGGGGAAAAAACTGTCCCCTAAAGAGAGTGTTGTAATGTACCCACTGGTGTATTTGTCGTCACTGCACTCTTCAGGATGGAATGCCAGAGGGGTAGGGGGGGCGGGAGGAGGGTGTATTTCTCTCTCTCCCCTTTCCCCCTGATCCTTCTGACTACAGCCTATAGAGGATATAATCCCTAATGCTACCACAGCTAACGAGATTCTCATGGCTCAAATTGAAGAGGCCAGTGTTCTTGGATCAAAAGACCACGAGTTCCATTACCCCAGCCCCTGACAAGCTTCTCGTCCAGGTAGCCATTGTGTGCAATATTGGGAACAACCATGAAATCGACATGGCTACAAAACGATTCAAGGCATAGGCAGCATTTTAAATGAAGGGGCAATACTAATAACACTCAGGCTGAGCTAGAGGAAGGGGAAAGAAAAGCTCTTCATTAAAATCAAGTTGCCTATGCTGGGCCCAGAATTCTCCACTTCTTTCCTATATTATTAATATGATTCTTATAAAGGGAGCCACTGCTATTCACTAGATTTAAAAAAAAAACTCACAGTATTTAAAATGCTGCTGCAATAGTAAATATCACCTCTGGCATATTTGTCCTGGGAGAAAAGCGCACGATTGGGAATACCTAATTGAAATGTGCTACGGGAGATAAGGCCAGCTGCAGAGACTGACATTTAAAAGTAGGATACACCAAACAAGACATGAAATATCACTGTTGCCGCCTCAAAGCGGAAAGCCACTGTCACTGAACTGAACCCTTCTCCTCAGCCCCCTCCTCAGCTCTGTTGTGACAGGCAGAGCCAACAATTAACCCCTTCCCTGCTGCCACCACGCAGAGAAGCACTATTGGGGATGCTGCCCATGCAAAGACAATTGTAGTGGTCACTATTTGCACTTGGCTCTTCCCTACCTATAGTCGCAATTCTAGGTTCACCATGACTCTGGCAATTAAATATATATATATATTTTAAAATTGAGCATTTGGGGCTTCCCAACTTAGTAACGAATGACACCACAGTGCGAGGCAATCTTTCCACCCCAAAGGGCATGTTTGTCAAGGTGACCACTGTTAGGAACCATGTGAGGTTGACACTTGCTCTAAATCTAAGGGGGTTTTCAGGGAATTTTACCCAGGTCTGCCAATGATTTGCTCTGTAATTTTGGGCAAGTCACTCCTCCTTTCTGAGCTTCACTTCCCGCATCTGAGGAGAAGGATACTGACCAATCTCCCAGGAGCCTTGGAAAGCTAAGTCCATTAACAACTGTAAAGCACTCTTAGATGTATACTAAGCATTATTAGAACTGGACAACGCCTAGTACTCTCCATCCTCCATAGAGCTTGGACATGTTGCATTATCTACAGTGCTCTGAGTCAAGGACTGATAAGCAAACACCAATGTCTCACGTGGCAATGCAGATCACTAAATACTGGCTCCTGTGGCCAAAGCAAAATGAATGTTTTTATTCACATGCGGGAAGGAAGAACTACATGCATCCAGGAGAAGACAAAGACACAGGTGACGTGGTGCTTTTGGGATGGCAGCTAGTACCTTGGGAAAATAGTTAGCTTTGTAAACTCCTCTGTTGGGAAATTGGCAAGGGCCTCACGGGTCAACAGCTCTGTTCCCTTTCACCATTCCAGAAGAATATTCCATTTCAACACCTCTGTTCCCTTTCACCATTTTGGAAGAACAGAAGGACAACAATTCCTATGATTATAAAGTGTAACACAGTGGCAAGCACAGGAGTAGAGAACCTACTACTAGTGGAGGGGACAAGAATTCAGGAAAGCCCTTGGATACCACACACAAAAAGAAGAATTATTAGACGTTGGCATTAGATCAGATCCTAAGCCCTTTGCTGGCTTATTCACAATTTACACAAGGGCCTTTAAGCGACCAGAGAAGGTCCAGCAAGAAAACAGCAGGGAAGTAAATCTAACAGGGTATGTGTACAAACATAAAGGTTACACCCATCATGTCTCAGACAAGGATTTAATTATAGTTACTGTTCATTAAATCACCACTGATGTGTTATATAAATTTCACTCTCTTTCACCCTGGGATAGCAAGGAAGAAACTGGGAGCAGCAAGAGAGTCAAGCACCATGTCTTGCTTAATGGAGCCTCCTGCTGCCCAGGCAGGAGCAGCAGAGGTCTGCAAAGCCACCCAGGTATATTCTTGGATTTGGAGCTGCATTCTCTTTTGCACCACTAGATTGGCCACCAGATTAATAGTGTCACCCCAAATGGGAAACCCCTAGCTGAGGGTGGTGTGATGGGGTGCACTCACAGCTGTCAGCACCTCCTCCTGGCCATCCTGGGGATTAGCTCTGCCAGGTGCTATTCCATCCTCCAGTGGTGTCTCTTCCCTTGCCCTCTTATCCTGCAGACCCCTCTCACCCCAGGAACCACAGCCTTCTCTTCGTGACTTGACCTTCTGGCCAGGTCACTATGTGGTTTCCTCTTCTTGGGGCAGGGGAAGTGGTGGGGAGGATAAGTCTTTCCAGAACAAGCTGTCTCAGGCTGCCCTCTGCCTGGTCTGTCACACAGCCCCCCATGGCTGGTAGAGGAACCCAGGCATATCCTCTACTCCAGGTTCTAGCTCTAATTCAGCAGTTCTCAAACTGTGGGTCAGGACCCCAAAGTGGGTCACAACCCCATTTTCATGGGGTCACGAGGGCTGACTTAGACTTGCTGGGGCTTGGAGCCAAAGCCCAATCCCCACTACCTGGAGCAAAAGCCCAAGGGATTCAGCCTCGGGCAGCAGGGCTCAGGTTACAGGGCCCCTGGCTGGGACCGAAGCCTTTGAGCTTCAACTATAGGCCCTTCCTCACCTGGGGCAGTGCAGCTCAGGCTTTGGCCCTCCTACCCAAGGCCATGGGGCTCAGGCTTCAGTCCCCCCTTCTGGAGTCATGGAGTAATTTTTGTTGTCAGAAGGGGGTAATAGTGCAATGAAGTTTGAGAGCCCATGCTCTAGTCAACAGAAAAGGTCTGCACTCTTATTCCTTGCTGCTATCCCCTGAAACTTCTCCTACCTTTCTGGCAAACAGAACACATCCCCAAGATTAGCAGCAGCCTCCCAACTCCCTCCTTTCATAAGCTACCTTTTACCATGCTAAACACACCTCCCACAGAATGACTCCAACCCCTTGGTTTTGTACTGGCCCATCCTGTTCCCATCCAGCTGAGCCTCCTGTTTGATTAATCAATCCCTACTCCCTGGCTCCTCCTCCAGGTGCCACCAATAGGTTAATTGGGCCAAATTTACTCTCTCAGGGCCAGTGTGAGGATTATGCCCCACCACAGGTGGGGATTATCTGGGAGCAAAAGTGACAACTACCGAGACTTGGAATCAAACAAACACAGAGCCAAAACTTCATTCCATATAAGCTGCCAAATAGCCTTCAACTTTCAACCAACACTGCCTTGAGTCAGATTGGAATTGAGTTGAAAAGCGCCATATCTCTTCTCCAGTGCCTCAGGGGGTAGGAGGGGTGGGGGAGGGTCATTTAAAGGGAATGACAAACATTACAAAAATGTAAAAATGCCTCTTAATTCTCAAAAAGATTAAAAGAGATGGACTCTGCAGCCCCTTGCTTTCTGAGGCCCTTTTAGACACCCACAAACAGGCACAGTGGCACAGCACAGCAGAGGGTGACAACTGAGAAGGGCTCTGATCTACCTTATAATTATTAACATTTACAGCATCCATAAGTGAAATTTGTAGCACTTTTCCACCCTCCCACAAAGCTGTCTAAGTGGATGCGGCTTGCAGCATCTGAAAATGATTCTGGGGAGGATTTTTTGCCTTATGAACTAGCACAATATTTTACTATTTATATTATTACAGTATAATTGCTTGGGGGTCAAGGACTGCCTTTTCTTTCTGTTTGTGCAAGCACCTCGCATAATGGGGTTCTGGTCCATGACCGGGACTCCTAGGGACTACCCCCAATACAGATAATGAAGAATAATTATGATAAATATTACACACACTCCAATATACAGCAAGAGATCAGTCCCCGCCTCATTTCTTCATCAACCAGCAGCCACAGAGAGATGGGAAACAGAGGAGACCCAAGCCAGCAAAGGAAACGGAGGGTTCAAAGACAATTCTGGCACCCAAAAGGCAATGGAAGGCCCTCTCCACAACAATCCCACATCTATGGGGCTAGGTTTCCCCAAATCAATGTCCACTCGACCCTTTTCATAGCAGCAAAATAAATAAATTAATAAAATCTCCGAACAGCAGCAGCTCCTCCTTCCCACTCCTCATTTCACAGTGTTAGTTAGAACTTTGGGGTGAGGTGGTTGAGAGAGAGTGTGTTGCTCTTACTGCCCACAGTCTCAGCAAAGCAAGTCTGGAGTCCCTTCCAGAGAAGGAGACATTTTGGTGACCTGCGACAGAAATGTTAGATCTCACATTCGGGGTTTCCCTGCCCTGTAATCAGCAGTCTCATAATGAGAGTGTCCCAGAATGTTAGAACTGTATCACAAAAGGCCCTTCAAGACACATCTAGAGAGCAGTCAGAAAGACTGGTGAGCTTTTGATGACATCAGATGGAAAGGTCGAAGTTCAAATGTGGCTTCCTACCCCCAGAATGTAGGAGTTCCTAATAATGAACGAGTGTCCCACCTTTCAAGATTCTAGCTCACCAGGAACATGACAATTAAATCCATTTGCCAGACTCCCAGTCAGAAGCATCTGTATTATATTAGATACCCACACACAATATGTGGGTATATAACATATAATCCTGCAAGAACGGCCATTCCTCCCACCCCACCTACACGCTCAGGAGGAAAAAATGCTCCTGCACATATGATTCAATCCCCCTTCTGTGGCGTACAGTGATCTGATGTGCTGCCAGAACATTATGGCCTGTTCTAAAATAAACAAAGAGCTTTTCTCGCTTGCTGTGTAATGATAGTAACAATTCTGAGGCCCCCATCAGAGGAAACATTGACAAGTACAGAGCTCTCCTTCAGTGTGGTGTCTGCTACAGCACACAAGGTAACCTGGCACAAGCAGGGACAGGCCATGGGATGGGAATATATCTCCTTCCTTCCCAACGCATTCAGCTTGCAAGATCAGGATCTGGGAAAGGCACTGCTTACACGTGAATTTGGCTTAGGACACAAGTGAAATGAGTTTGCTAGTACCAGTTCAGTCAAGAGAGCATATACATCTCATAAAACCCCAGTTTGACTCGATTGGCAGATTTATCCCTAAAGGGATAAAACTGGAATGGCAGGGAAAATGGCAAAACAGTAGTGAGGTGCATTGCAGAGTGGTACGGGATCCCAGGACTGTGACACCAGGAGGGTTAGGAATGAGGCCCATTAGCAGAGCTGTGCAGGGAGCGGGGGGCACAAACTGAGATAGTACGGAAGTTGTAAGTCAGGAATGAGGTGCACTGGCAGAGCTGCGTGTGATGGGGCCCAGGACTGGAATATCAGAGAGAGGTTGCAGGTCAGAAATGAGGTGAGACTTGCACAGAGCCTTTTCGTGCTTTGCCTATCTGTAGTTAGCATTACCAGCTTCTCATCTTCATAAGAACCAAACTCATCCACTTTGAATTTGATAAAAGTCTGATCCATCAGTGAGATGCTGATGGTTCTTTACTGTAGCACAAATTCATGTCCTAATCCTCCCATCTGCGTTCTCCGGGGCACCCTAGGGTCACATTTTAAGGGAGATCACACCTTATTCTCCTTTCTAGTGCACTTTGGTATATGGTATATGCAGTGACTCCTTTCTATCTCCTTCCCTTCCTTCTTCTAGCAATTAAAAAAAATTCTCTTACCAGTCATTGTTGCCAGAAATTGCTGTTATTTTTAGGAATTTCTTTGAAAGTGCTCACAAGACAGCTGCTGTTATAGGAGCAGGAATATTCATTTTAGGTGCACATTCCAAGTATCCCTTGCTCGCTGCAGCCCGAACCTGTCTCTGTACCTCCCCATGCCTTGCCTCAGACTAGGGTGGTTTCAGCAACTATTTTAAGCTCAGGTTGGGCTTTGGTTGGTGCAGGAAGTGGCTGCTGGTTCTCTGTGTCTGTGTGTGTGTGTGTGTGTACTGTAAATTTCTCTATCTTCTATAGCTCCCAACTCATCATCCCTATTTTTGGAAGAGCTGATGGATGCTGACAGAAGGGGGAGGGGAATTCATCACAACTATATTTTTTCCTTTCTGATAATTTGACTGAAGCCTTTCAAAACCACTGGCGAGTTGGAATGGTGCCAGTTAGCAAAGCTGGCGCTCAGATACTATGGTAATGGGAGCAATATATAGAACTAGACACAACAGACCATGTGCTGTGGTTAGTTTCTGGTGATTGTGCCCACTAGACTTAGCACCCCATCTCCTCCCACTTCCCCCAAACACACGGACATCCTGATTTTGCACCAACCAGTAAAAATGGGAAGAGTCCTGATTAATCCAGATGCCTCTGCAAAACTGCAGCAGGAGCAGGCAGGGTTCCTTCCCGAACAGGATCACCTTCAGCTGATCTGGCTCGCATGGGGATGGAGTAAGAGCGAGTAAGCAGGAAGGTTCAGGTGAATTCTAATTAACTGGAGCATCCTCACGTCAGAGACTGAAGCTCCCCTCTAGGGGGCATCAGAGTGGTGGATGAAGGACATTCAAGTCTCATTACAGGAGTCTAAATGCCCCCGCTCAGATTCCTTCTTTCAAGGTACAGTGTAGCATGGTTCTAGGTCCCAGGAGAGAGGCACTTCTTAGGGAGTGGAGGCATTTTAACAGAATTCACTGAATTTCTAAGGGAGGCAAAATATGCTGGCAAAGATAACAATGCAACAGAGCAGGGAAGATGCTGAGAGCCTGGTCGGGGTTCCGAGCACATGGTGTGCCCAAGAGGAGTGGGCCATACATCATGAGGAGGACAGGGGGTCAGGGAGACAGCAGAGAGTCCCAGAGTGTTCTGATAAGGAATCACAGTTGATGTGAGGGCCTGGAGAGACCAAGGGAAAGAATGAGAGAGTGAACCAGTCCCAGGCACATCACTAAAAAACAGAGTCTGGCCGCCTCTGGAAACATGTCACTCAGCTAAGGGTGGGGAGAGAGCAGTACTGCTACAAGGTCACACTGCTTCATTAATTTGAGGGGAAGGTGGGTAAAGAGTCACCTTCCCCTTTCTCTGCTGAAGAAAGGCTGAGACCCATCAAGAGGGAATAGACAGATCCAAGCCAGCTATGGCACTGGAGCTTTTCTGGCATGAAATAATCTTTCAAGAACACTTTGGAAACACACACTCACTGAACACAGAATGCAATTATATACTGCTGCCACTCAGGATAAGTAAGTGGCTGCACTATATCCCGGCTGCAGCAGCAGACGAAGCATATCAGGTCCTGACAGGGGTGTCAGGCCTTAACACCAACTGTCTGGGAAGGGATCATATAGCCACAGAGAACAGGACACAAGCTTATTGCTGTAAGGTTATTCTGGAGCACTGGGCTGCACACACTGGGTCTGGTATTGTAGGGTTGTTCTTGTCTTCAGCATTGGGCTGCATACAGTAGGTTTAGTTATTGTAAGGTTGCTGCTGAGCACCGGCTGCACATGTTGAGTTGCTACCGTATCATAGGTTTGCTCTTGGATATTGAGCTATGTACACTGGCTTGTTAATGCAGGGTTGCTCATGAGGCATAAATGAACTGGGTCTTTAGGTGAGAAGAATTTGTTTTGGAGAAAAAGAAATAAACTTCGACAATTCTGTCAGTTAAATGAAGAGGGGGCAAAAAAGGGCGGTCCAATTTTGGGTCCCTGCCACTCCCAGCCTCCCCTTTAACACATGGGCTTAGGTGGGCATGATAACACTGGGATCCAAAAGCCAATTTGGCCTTGGTATAGACATAGCCCCATGAGGGCTATGCCTTTATACTATGCACCCAGGGAAAACAGCAGCGGGTAGAAACAACCAGCAGGAAGCCATCCGAGTGAGGAAGAGTCTCCTCCATACACTCGCCCACGGGGAGCTGCTAAATAAACACCAGCTCATGCAGTCGTGACTGCTGAGCCTAGCAGGTTATTCTTATTCCTTCTCAGCAACCTCCTTCCCAACATCCTCCAGTAAACAGGCACAGCATTCACAGCGCAAGAGAAGCTTTGGCCCGTCCCTGTTTCTCATTACCCTACGCCACCCACACACATTTTGTGCAGTCTGTTGCCAGATGGGGTCCTTCTTCTGCCCTTGGCCTCTCTCTCTCTGCTCCCCCTCCCACCATTTGAATTTGCACTCATATATTTTAATCTTTTAGATAAATCCCTCACAAATTTTGTTCCTGTTGCTGGGTGGAGTTAATGAGCTGCCAGATGCAGCTTAGCAAATTTGGGAGATCTTCAGTCTAAAAGGGAGAGAGATTCTTACAATGGGTAGATCACTGCCCAGGGCCACTGGAATGCAGAGGACTGCAGACAGAGGTTATTTGTACAAAGTGGCCCTAAGGTTAAGGCAGAGGGTGGAAAGTTAGGAGACCTGGGCTCTTTTCCTGGCTCTGATGTAGACATGTGTGACCTCTGACAAGCCACTTAGCCTCTCTTCATTTCAGTTCTCCCATCTGAAAAATGGGAATAAATAATAATACAAGCATAAATCTGCAGTCACTTACGACTGCATGACTATTGCGATGCTGAACACTGAGGCCATTTTAATTTCATGACAAGAGTGAAGACAGAACTATGATCTTCTGGCTCAAAAGGCACAGGCCCTTGCTACCTGAGCTCGAGGAGAAGCACTGCTAGCAGATACAGTTGGGCAGCTGCAATCCACGCATTAACCACCTCATTGCCATAGGGACCCACCCTCACAAGGCTTGCTGAGGCTTCATTCATAGATTTCTTTAAAGAGCTCTGAGAGCCTCAGACATATTACATATGAAACATACTGTTATTATTGGATCTCCAGCCTGGTTTCCAGCCCGTCGTGTCTTCCGTAGGTCAGTAGGGACAACATAGGTTCCACTAACATTGTAGTCTAGGCAATCTCTTCCGGGTAGACTAGGAACAATCCAGTGGGCCAGATGGGAGAATTGATTCACTTGTGACTTGCAGCCTGGCCACCTGTACTGGGGTCTTAAATATATGTAGTGTAGTTGTAGCCATGTTGGTCCCAAGAGTTAACACACATTGTAAGGGACCACTCATGATAGAATGGCCTGTTAAAACCTCTGCAGTCACTGGACAAAAGAGGAGGTTAGTGGGTTACAAATTGTAACAAGCCATAAATCCAGTGTCTCTATTCAGTCCGTCATTTTTAGTGTATAGCGTAGTAATGGATTTAAGAGAACAGCAGATGCAAAACCTGCAGACATATCTCCACTGCTATAATGATCAGTACCCCCCACAACATACCTTTCAAGCTCCACGGATGCCTATCACAACATGTGGTATAGCTCATCCAACGCAGTAAATGCCCCAGCAACTATGTGGGTGAAACCAGACAATCACTATGCTCTCAAATGAACTCACGCAGGAAAATGATAAAAGACAACACCAACCTATCACCTGTGGGTGAACACTTTTCACAAAGCGATCATTTTATGTCTGACCTATCAGTCCTCATCCTCAAAGGAAACCTGTACAATACTTTCAAAAGACAAGTCTGGGAGTTTAATTCATAACTCTGCTAGAGACATTAAAAATCATGGACTGAATAGAGACACTGAATTTATGGCTTATTACAACAATCTGTAACCCACTAACCCTATATTTTTGTCCTAAGACTGCAGAGTTAATGGACTACTCTATCTTGAATGGTCCCTTAAAATATGAGCTAACTACTTATGCTAAACAATCTGTTACACCATGCATTTAACTGTGACACTCAGAGTACTTTTCCCAGACCTGAAGAAGAGTTCTTTGTGGCTTGAAAGCTTGACTTTCTCACCAACAGAAATTGGTCCAATATAAGATATTACCTCAACCATTTTGGGGTCTTAAATGAAATGTAAGGATGTAAGAGAAATCCTAAGATGAAAGTTCAAGCCCTCCATGTGCAGAATGATACCTCATGAGCCTGGCCTTCTGAAGAAGATGACAGGCTTCTTGGAAGCCTCTTCTGGGAGGCCACTAGACTTGTGTGTGAGTCTGAACATACGTGTCACTTGCTCCCTCAGGGAAGGCAGCGTTGCATTCTGTTGTTGTTGGCTTGTTTCTAGTTTTGCTGACTTGACCATCCAGAATGATAAAGCAGATGGAAGTTCTGATTGTATAGGACAAGAGCAGCATGAGAAAGCAAACAGTGGAGGCGAAGGTGTGCGGCAGGGAGGGAGAGAGGTATAATGCAAGGAATGACATTTGGAGGACTCCAGGTTGACAGAAACAAAGAGCTGCCAACATTTTCTGCACCTGACAGGGGGATACAGACCCCACAGAGAAGATGGAAAGGAATGGGAGCTCAATAAAGAAGGAACATGATAATGAAATAAACCAAAAAGGTCTGCAGTCTCCTTCTAGGAGGACAGATCCTTTAACTACTAAGCCCCAAGTGGTTTACTTGGCAGAAGGAACATAACTCTTCAAATGCACTGGAACAGCCATGTCCCCAAACCAGCTAAGGTCTAACAGGAAGCCATCAGGGAACCCAGAGACTCAGCTGTATTGTATAACCAGCTCCGCTATCTCTAGGTCACACAATCTGAGCTGTCACAACAGCTGTGGGGCGGGGATGGGGGTGAGAGATTGCAGGTATGTATCCAGCAGGAAATCTTCATTTAGCACAAGAGCTCCCTCTAGGGAGCAAGAAGGGGAAAGGCAGATTAATTTTTTATGTTCTCTTAAGATGCCAGGAACAGAAATGGTGGCAAAACAACCTTTCCCATAACCAAGACACCCAGCTAATATACCAGCATTTCCATCTAAGGAGCTCAGAGCACTGTACAGTTAAGTCCCCTGTGGAATATTATAAACCTGAAGGCACAAAGAGGTGAAAGCCAATATTTTTCAAACCTGTGAATAAATTCTGACACCTTAATCAGTGGCCTGATTTTCATTGGTGCTGAACACTCACAACTCCCAGAGCCCCAAGGGCTCAGCACCCCTGAATACAAACATAGCAGTCTAACTACAAACTGAGTTGACTAACGTTAGCCACTCGAGCTTCAAAATTTTGGCTTCAGTGATTTGCCCAATGACACACAGCGAGTCAGTGCCGCAACCAAGAACAGAACCCAGGAGTCCTAATGCCTGTACACAGCCTGGTCTACGAGGGACTGACTGAGCACACTACAAGTACCCTTTATCAGCAAGCACTGGGTCTCCTGTAACAATTGCACTAGATTATTCAGAGGCAGAGGGTTTCAAAGTCCTGGAGGAGATCTTGACAGGACTTCACACATATGATAGATTTGTCTACCTATCTGGGTTCTTATATTTACTTGAATTGTGAGGTGTGTGGAACAGGATCATCTTTTTGTTCTGGGGTTTACACAGCACCTAGCATTCAGGGCCCCTGAGCCATGATTAAGGCCTCTGTGCACTGGTGCAACACAAATAAAGAATACATAATATATTGCCCCCCCACAGCATGAGTGTAACTGAGCATCCTAGAGCAGTGTCCTTCAGGATGGCTCTGTCACAGGGAGGACACTGGCTGCTAGTTACTTCTGGCAGCAGGCAGTGCTCCACCCCTACTCCCAACCCACCCACCACAGTGATGGAAAACCAATATGCTGCCCTTGCAATGAGCAATGAGGAATTACCCCCAAAACTGGAGGAGGAGAAGCCATGTATCCCCAAGGCTGGGAGGAGAACAGCCACCACTCCCAGGAGGAAACTTAAGGTAATGGTGGTTGATGACTCTCTTCTGAGGGGGACAGAGGCACTCATCTGTTGCCCTGACATGGCATCCCAGGAGATGTGCCGCCCGCCAGGGGACAGTATCCGAGACATTACGGAGGGACTGTTGAGGATCATCTGGCCCTCTGACTACTACCCCATGCTACTCATCCATATAGGCACTAATGATACCGCGAGGTATGATCCTCAGCAGATCAGAAGTGACTACAGGGATCTGGGAGTAAGGGTGAAGGAGTCTGGAATGCAGGTGTTCTCTTTGAACCTTCCGGTCAAGGGTAGGAGCCAAGGCAGAGACAGATGCATCCTGGAGGTGAATGCCTGGCTGAGAGGATGGTGTCGACAGGAGGACTTCGGTTTCCTTGACCACAGGATGCTGTTTCAGGAAGAAGGACTGCTAAGCAGACATGGGGTCCACCTACTGAGGAAGGGAAAGAATATATTCGGATACATATATATTCTGGCTAACCTCGCGAGGAGGGCTTGAAACTAGGTTTGAAGGGGGCAAGTGATGAAAGCCCACAGGTAAGTCAAAAACATGGAGACCTGGGAGAAGGGTCAGAATTTGGGGGGAGCATGAGCTGTTATAGCAGGGATAAAGGAAAGAAAAGACAGAACTGGGGCGAGGGAAAATCAAATCAGTATCTTAAATGTCTGTATACTAATTTGAAAAGTATGGGGAATAAGCAGGAAGAACTCAAAATGCTAGTAAATAAATACAACTATGACACGGTTGGCATCACAGAGGCTTGGTGGGATAACACGCATGACTGGAATATTGGTATAGAAGGACAAGCAGGGGGAAAAGGGAGGAGGTGTTGCCTTATATATTAAAAATGTACACTTGGACTAGGGTGACCAGATGTCCTGATTTTATAGGGACAATCCCAATATTAGGGGCTTTGTCTTATACAGGCGCCTATTACTCCCCACCCCCTGTCCTGATTTTTCACACTGGCTATCTGGTCACCCTAACTTGGACTGAGGTTGAGATGGAAATAGAAGACAGACTTGTTGAAAGTCTCTGGGGAAGGATAAAAGGGGTAAAAAACAAGGGTGATGTCATGGTAGGGGTCGACTACAGACCACCGAACCAGGAAGAAGAGGTGGATGAGGCTTTTTTTTGGAACAGCTAACAAAATTATCCAAAGCCCAGGACTTGGTGGTGATGGGAGACTTCAACTATTCAGACCTCTGTTGGGAAAATAACACAGCAAGGCACAGATTATCCAACAAATTCTTGGAATGTATTGGAGACAATTTTTTATTTCAGAAGGTCGAGAAAGCTACTAGAGGAGAGGCTGTTCTAAATTTGATTTTGACAAATAGGGAGGAACTGGTTGAGAATTTAAAGTGGAAGGCAGCTTGGGTGAAAGTGATCATGAAAGAGTTCATGAAGGAATGGTAGGAGGGAGAACAGCTCAATAAAGACCATGGATTTCAAGAAGGCAGACTTTAGCAAACTCAGGGAGTTGGTAGGAAAGATCCCAGGGGAAGCATGTCTAAGGGGAAAAACAATTGAAGACAGTTGGCAGTTTTTCAAAGAGACATTATTAAGGGCACAAGAACAAACTATCCCACTGCATAGGAAAGATAGGAAGTATGGCAAGAGACCACCCTAGCTTAACCAGGCGATCTTCAATGATCTAAAAATAAAAAAGAGAGTCCTACAAAAAGTGGAAATTAGGTCAAATTACAAAGGATGAATATAAACAAATAACACAAGTATGTAGGGACAAAATTAGAAAGGCCAAGGCACAAAACAAGATCAAACTAGCTAGACATAAAAGGGTAACAAGAAAACATTCTACAAATACATTAGAAGCAAGAGGAAGACCAAGGACAAGGTAGGCGCATCACTCAATTGAGGGAAATAATAACAGAAAATGTGGAAATGGCAGAGGTGCTTAATTACTTCTTTGTTTCGGTTTTCAACAAGAAGATTGGTGGTGATTGGACGTCTAACATAGTGAATGCCAGTGAAAATGAGGTAGGATCAGAGGCTAAAATAGGGAGACAACAAAGTTAAAAATTACTTAAACAAGTTAGATGTCTTCAAGTCACCAGGGCCTGATGAAATGCATCCTAGAATATTTCAGGAGCTGACTGAGGAGATATCTAAGCCATTAGCCATTATCTTTGAAAAGTCATAGAAGACGGGAGAGATTCCAGAAGAATGGAAAAGGGCAAATATAATGCTGCTCTATAAAAAGGGAAATAAGGACAATCCCCGGGGAATTACAGATCAGTCAGCTTAGCTTCTGTACCCAGAAATGGAGCAAATAATTAAGCAATCAATTTGCAAACATCTAGAAGAGAATACGGTGATAAGTAACAGTCAGCATAGGATTTGTCAAGAACAAATCGTGTCAAACCAACCTGATAGCTTTCTTTGATAGGGTAACAAGCCTCGTGGATAGGGGGAAGCGGTAGACATAGTATATCTTGACTTTAGTAAAGCTTTTGATACTGTCTCATATGACCTTCTCATAAACAAACTAGGGAAATACAACCTAGATGGAGCTATTACAACGCGGGTGTAAAACTAGTTGGAAAACCATTCCCAGAGAGCAGTTATCAGTGGTTCACAGTCATGCTGGAAGGACATAACGAGTGGGGTCCTGCAGGGATCAGTTCTGGGTCCGGTTCTATTCAATATCTTCATCAATGATTTAGATAATGGTATAGAGAGTACACTTATAAAGTCTGCAGACAATACCAAGCTGGGAGGGGCTGCAAGTGCTTTGGAGGATAGGATTAAAATTCAAAATGATCTGGACAAACTGGAGAAATGGTCTGAAGTAAATAGGATGAAATTCAATAAAGACAAATGCAAAGTACTCCACTTAGGAAGGAGCAATCATACAATGCACACATTCAAAATGGGAAATGACTGCCTAAGAAGGAGTACTGTGGAAAGGGATCTGGGAGTCATAGCGGACCATAAGCTAAATACGAGTCAACAGTGTAACACTGTTGCAAAAAAGCGAACATCATTCTGGTATGTATTAGCAGGAGTGTTGTAAGCAAGACACAAGAAGTAATTCTTCCGCTCTACTCTGCACTGATTAGGCCTCAGCTGGAGTATTGTGTCCAGTTCTGGGTGCTACATTTCAGGAAAGATGTGGACAAATTGGAGAAAGTCCAGAGAAGAGCAACAAAAATAATTACAGGTCTAGAAAACATGACCTATGAGGGAAAATTGAAAAAATTGGGTTTGTTTAGTCTCGAGAAGAAAAGACTGAGAAGGGACATGATAACAGTTTTCAAGTACATAAAAGGTTGTTACAAGAAGGAGGGAGAAAAAAAACCTCTGAAGAGAGGCCAAGAAGCAATGGGCTTAAATTGCAGCAAGGGAGGTTTAGGCCGGACATTAGGAAAAACTTCCTAACTGTCAGGGTGGTTTACCACTGGAATAAATTGCCAAGGGAGGTTGTGGAATCTCCATCATTAGAGATTTTTAAGAGCAGATTAGACAAACGCCTGTCAGGAATGGTCTAGATCAGGGATCAGCAACCTGTGGCCTGATCCCTGGTCTAGATAATACTTAGTCCTGCCATGAGTGCAGGGAACTGGACTAGATGACCTTTCCAGACCTGTGATTCTATGAGAGAATACAAACAGTGATATTCCAACAGTTCCTCTGCATGACAAAGTCCTCAAACCTTCCTCTCCCTAAAAGACATACTAAGAAAAGTATTTGAGCCAGCACCCCTTTCAGCCCCCCCCTCCACTTACCCCAGTTCTAATGTTACAGAAGGCAAAGTCTACCTTGCACTTAACTTCAGAGCCACTGGGACAGCACAAAGGGTTCATTTAGCCTACTTAGGAGGGGAAAAAGTTTCTTCCAATTAAATGATACGACAAACATTTAAAGGAATCAGCTCTCATTTCCTTGAATTATAGCCCTAATTCATTCATTACTCATAATTATTAAATTTGCTCAAAATGATTAGATAGTCTTTACTTATAACAGAGAAATAATAGGGGCTGCCAAAGTTTTCATGTATCATTTTGCATAAAAAGGCCCCAAAGTTCAGCATGTTGTGTGTGATTGTTGAAAAACAAAGATTTTTTAAAATATACAGTATGGCTAAGGGGGAAATAGGCTAAATGCCCCTAAAAGTATCTGAAAGCTGCAACCCCCAAAAGGGGGAAACAAACTGTTTAAGGTGATCTAACAGAGCAATGGGACGAAATGAACAAAGGAAAATTTGGGCTGAAAATCTAGAAATATTTCCCAGTGGTGAGGTCAATGAAACTATGGGAAGTGCTGGAACGTCCATTGCTTGGGGCATTCTAAATTGGACTGGACAAAGCCATGGAGAGAATAGACTGGAGTGAACCATCCTGCATCGACCAACAACCGTCTTTTCCATCTCTGTCTTCTCTGATCCTATGATCTGGAGAGTCTTCTCTCCTCTCGATGTGTTGAAGAGCTATTAGCATCGTGGAGTGGAGCTTAGACCATGGTTGGAAGTCAGTGACTGAAACAGAAGCAGTTAGTATAGATGCCTGCAATCTGAAGCTTTAGAATTTTAAATGAACCTTTGAAGTCTGTCCACTTTTCAGTCCTGAGGCCCCCTCCCGATATTCTCCTGCTTATATTAATGCCTCTTCAGCCCAGTACAGATGCACAATGAACAACTGGCTTAGGCAGTTCCTGTCTCCTTATTTTGGCATAATACTGTCCCTGCAGGATAACAGAGACACAAGGTGGGTGAGGTATAGGGTGACCGGATGTCCCTAATTTATAGGGACAGTCCCAATATTCAGGATTTTGTCTTATATAGGCTCCTATTACCCCCCATCCCGTCCTGATTTTTCACACTGGCTATCTGGTCACCCTAGTGAGGTAAAATCTTTTATCGAACCAATGGCTGCTGGTGAGAGAGACATGCTTTTGAGCCACAAAGAGCTCTTCTTCAGGTCAGGGAAAGGAACTCACAGCGTCACAGCAAAATGCAAGGAGGAACAGATTGTTCAGCATGAATAGTTAGCACATATTGTAAATAGAGTGACCCATTAGGATAACATTAGACATTGCAATGCACCAAAATATAATAAATGAAGGTCACTAAAAAACTTATCACACTAAACTCTGCCACTAGAATCTGCACAGATTATGTTTTCATCAACAAAAGTTTTCATCATTAGTGGCAAAGGGGGCTGAAATCCTGAGACCGAGTTAGAGTTCAACTGTTTAGTTATCAGAAAAAAAGCCTTTTTCAAAATTCACTTTCCTCCTCCCATTCCCCTCTCCCAGGGCAACTCAAACACATACACAATAACACTAATACCATATGCTTCAAGAGTGCCTTTTGTTAAGTGCTGATATAAAGTGCTGCCAGAGGAAGCCATTTGCAGGGTACAAGAAGTTTTATTCACCATATATAACCCAGGAACTATGCTTCAGATTCTTGAGCACCATCTACTGGCACCATATCTATTAACTGTTTACATATAAACAGATCTCGAGTATGCCTGTAACACTTTTCACGGAGGATGTCAAAGCACTATACAAACATTAACTAATGCTGTCTCACAGACCCACTGTGATGTGGGTGTTATTTGCATTTGATAGATGGGGAAACTGGGGCATTGAGAGGTTAAGTGACCTGACCAAGGACACTGTGGCAGAGTCAGGAAAATACTGCATCCAAAGAATGGCAGGTGTATATTACAGGAAGCAGTGTTGTCTGGTGTCATGTGAATAGCCTAGCCTTTGAACCTCCATTCCACCACCCAACAATTAACCTAGCTCAGGCATAATGCAAAAGCTGTAGAGGTTTCTGAAAGTTTACAGTGCATCATTCTGGCCTGTTTGGAAGGGACGTGGTTAACTAGAAGGGGTAACGTGGCACCAACTGCTCAAAGCAATTAAATGACATACCATTGTCCACTGCCTGCTAAGGATGCTAAAGATCCTTGCTGACTCTCTGGCACTCAGCTAGCCACTGTACTTCACAGCCTATGGAGAGGTGAGAAGCTCTGTGCAGAAGAATCAACCAGGGAACCTGCCCATGCAGCTTTATTTGTTTGAGCCCATCTGCCCTCAAGCATCATATATAGCCGGGGACTTCTAACAACAGCAGGCTCCATTTGGAGCCCTAGAAAGCCAAAATGGAGGTTCTATGGCAGGCAGGGACTGAGGGAGAATATTAAATACTCTATGCCTAATTGAGCATTTTTCAAATTAGCCTGACTGCCTTATTTGCTCTATTCAGACAGAACAAAGAGCTGAAATGTTACAAAGCATCTGCAGCACTCAAGCCCAATAGGCACCCTCCCCCTCCTGCCAACCTAGCCCATCACCTCTCCCAGATGCTCATGCGGAAAGCACATGCAGATGGAATGGAGTGTGATCCTCTCTCCCACTCAGTTACAGGGGCATGTTACCACCCTTCCCCAGACCAGCCATGCCAGCTTCCCATAGAATTTGACCAATTACCCCAGACTCTACTAAGTTACAGTCCTTAAACTTCATTTTCAGGATCAATAAATTTGAATTTGTGAACCAGCCCAAACTACCTATATTCTTTATCTCCTGATGTCTTGGTTTGTCTTCAAATCTAGACCACAAGATATGCTTTAATCAAACACAAGTAATCGGGCTCAGCGCAAGGGCAATTGGGTGAAATTCTGTGGCCAGAGATATTCAGGAGGTCAGACTTCATGATCTAATGATCCTGTTTGGCCTTAAAGTCATTGAATCTATGAAACTGGAAAATATTTCCTCCACTGCATTTCACAGTCCCCTAGTCAACTCATGGTTGTGCTTTTCAGGACCACATACTGGGAATAGCAGCATGGGAGTTTGACGCACAAATACTACCCATAAATGTGATGTCTCTCGTGCCAACTAAATGAAGAGTCGGTAAAAACAACCCTTAATCCACCCTTGTTTGGGCCCTTAGGGGTCACTTAGAAAGCATGATACACTGAAAGAAGCTGCCCCAACATTTCATATCTACCCAAAATGGTCTTTAAAAGACAAATAAGCCAAATCTAATAAGCACTTGACCTTTCCATGTCTTCCAACCAAAGGATGGAAATTGCTCTTATGAAACAAGCCTTGTACAAGCTGTGCTTCCTCTTTGTATACATGTCACACTGCATTGATTTCTTAGGATTCTAGCTATTTCACTGTAGCGTAAGGATTAGGGCCTCGTGGCTTTTTCAGTATAGAAAAAGGATGTGGGTTCTACAAAACACCAAACAGTTTCATTTCAATAGGACAGGAGTGTGTAAGAAGTCATTTAGGTTAAGAAGAGTCATTATTTACTTAATGAGTGAGAGCACAGGCATATCCAACCTATTCACCAGACTAAAGAGCACCAAAGAACTCTGCAGAATTGTTTCACTTTTGGAATACAATCCTTTTAGCAACATAAGTTGTATTCAATAAGAAAGTGAAAACATTGTGCAAGGTACAAATCACATGCCCCAGAAATGCCCAACAGGAAAAGAACACTGTTCGAAATGCTGAACTAAACATGGATATCTACTCGTGATTTTGGAATCAGAGCTGCATGGCCTCCGACCACAAATAAACTAGGAAGTATAGGTAATATGTTATTGCTATCTTCTGGTTACTGAAGGGAGTACAGCTCAGAAACCTGGAAGAATTAAGAATGGCCCCATTTTGACAGAGACTTCAAAGGACAGACTGTGCTCTGTCACCTTTTCTGGTTCCTCCTGAAAATCTGAAGAATGCTCCATAAAAGCAGCTCTCCATCTGAGACTAGCAGAGTGTGTGTGTGTGTAAGCAGAACTGTGACCAGCTATGTTCCCTGCTCCACCAGTGTTTTAAGCCAGTGGTTACTCACTTTTTTCATACTGTGACCCACCCAGATCCCCCTCCCACCTAGTCAGGACCCCATTACCTGGTTACAACCTGCAGCTGAGAACCTTTGCTTTAAGCCAACAACTTGAATTCAACAACTCTCTTGCATCCTGAGTCTCATGGGAACAGAGGGACAGGCAGGAGCATGAGTGCGTGTCTAGTTTAGAGAAGCTAATACTGATTCAGACAACATTAGGTCTTTGCATAAGGCAGAACTGTTTGTGTGTATTGTATACACTGCCTGATACATAACTTTAACAGCATCTCAAATTAGTGCCTGCAATGAAACTGCCTTAAGGTCTCTATGGGATATTAATCATTTATCATTAAGAGTCGCTATATGCTTTCTGTTATCTTACAATATTAAGAATTTATCTTAAAATATTATATACCTCCAACTGCTTACTTGCCTGAGAATTACTCTGCGCAGTTGCCTTGAAAACAGTTGCTTCCTGAGGGTTGCGGCTGTTTATTGGCCACAGAAGCAGCTTTTTCCCCCCTAAAGAGTTTTCTTCTCTTAAAATATTAATTGAATATCTTAAGCAAAAGAATCATGATGAGACGAGCATTTAGAGAGATTATAATTTTAATGATTGTGCTTTTACGTTCAGTATTCCTGAAAATGTAGTTCCTCTTTAAAAAGCTTGTTTCCTTTGTCTCCGAGTACAACAGAACCTCAGTGCTACGAACCCCAGAGTTACGAACTGACCAGTCAGCTACACACCTCATTTGGAACTGGAAGACCACAATCAGGCAGCAGCAGAGAGGGGAAAAAAGCAAATACAGGAGAGAACTGTGTTAAACGTAAACTATTGAAAAAAAGTGGGGGGGAGGGGGAGCAACATTTTTCTTCTGCATAGTAAAGTTTCAAAGTTGTATCAAGTCAATGTTCAGTTGTAAACTTTTGAAAGAACAGCCATAATGTTTTGTTCAGCATTACGAACAACCTCCCTTCCTGAGGTGTTCATAACTTTGAGGTTCTACGGTACTCCTTCCATATATAGTTAGTGCAGCTACCCTGCTGTCACAACTGAGATCAGTTGAGGCACTCACCCCCCATGAGGCAGCTTCTGCCATGTGTTTTCCCATGAGGGCTCCTCATTCTAGAGAAACTTGCCTCCCCTTTCCCTGACCCATCCTATCCCCAATTTTGTAACCTTCTGGGAATGCTGCAAAGGCCCTTTATCATCAGGCTTTTTAGGGAGGGGTGACCTGAGGGTGCCTTTCACCCCTTTTAAACCTTATAATCACAATTATAAGACACAAATATTAAACAGAAGTTACTAAATGTATACAGTTTTGCATCTTCGTAAGAATTTGCTGGCACCCCAATGACTGGAACAGTCCTCTAAGATAATCTCACCAACTCTTGTCTGGGTCCCACCAAAGTGTGGCCAACACCCTCCTGACAGCTTCCTGGCCCTAGCTGGAGGTCAGGGAGAGTGCTCAGAGTCAGATGAGGCTGACATAGAAGACCCTGTACCAGCCCCATGTCCTCTGAGATTCATATTTCCTCACTTTGTCAGTAATAAGACCGCATCCCCTGCCAATCTGATGCAGTGCTTCCATTCACAATATGCAGCTGTTTATCATTCAAATACAAGGCCACTAATATAGATTACTTAAGGGAAGGCAATAGCGGAGAAAGCAGTTTAGTTTGAGTTACGGTGCCTGATTAGTTACACTAGGCACACAAACCACTTCCCAAATGCAGTAATACCCCTACATGACTGCCAATAGAGCCCTTGTTTGCAAATCAGTCCATATCATAGTTATGATGGTGAGTACCAGGGGCCTTTGCTTGTCCAGATTTGCATAACAGGGCATTCAAACTATCTCAAGCGTCTGGAAGTTCTCACTCCAGTGTTCACTAGAGAGGGGCCTGTAAGACACCTTGGATAGTCTCCCTCTACCTCTTCACAGCAATAAGTTGTGGGAAACAGCCAGGCAGCTGCTCAGTCTTCCCTATATGCTCTTCCCCCAAAAGCACCTGACCCACCCTCGACTGCTAGCACCCAGATCCCATACCCTCTTGTAACCTCCCACAAAAGTTCTCTCAATACTTCACTTGCCGGTTCCCTGCTCCCTCTCACCTGCCCTATTCCCCAAGGTTGCCTAATTTTTCACCTTAGTTGTGTAGGAAACAAGTAGCAAGGAGGCAGGTTGTGTGGCAATAATGTGGATGGGGGATCAGAGAAGATTTCCAGGAGCAGGGAAGCTGCAACTCACCCCTCCTCACCTCTCTGCCCTCAGAAACACCTTCTGAACCCCAGCCAATTCACCTCCCAAACCCTGACCTGAGGAACTGCTCAGTGTTCAAAGGGGTAATGCCACCACTACACTGAAAAAATGGAAAATGCAGGGTTAATGATATTCTCAGCTGCTCCCTGGAAGACCAGATTCATGCATCGGAGTCAGAGCAGTTACACCAGAAACAAATTGGACCCAGTATGTTTGCCACATGTTCTCAATAGTCCATCAGCTCCCTACAATTGGCTCCTTCAAAACTACCTCAGTTCATAGGTTCCTCCTAGTCCAGATGTCACAGTAGACAAAGTAGTTGGATGGCAATGGCAAACCAGGTGGTGACGTCTAGACATGTGACATCCAAGTTGTGTCTCCAATTTTTGATTCCCATCAGCAGCAACTCAGCCTGTGCTGCTCCCAGTGGGGAGGGAGAGGTTACAGTAGAGGACTGAGCCCTGGTCTACACTAGGACTTTAGGTCGAATTTAGCAGCGTTAAATCGATGTAAACCTGCACCCGTCGACACGATGAAGCCCTTTATTTCGACTTAAAGGGCTCTTAAAATCGATTTCCTTACCTCACCCCTGACAAGTGGATTGGCGCTTAAATCGGCCTTGCTGGGTCGAATTTGGGGTACTGTGGACACAATTCAACGGTATTGGCCTCCGGGAGCTATCCCAGAGTGCTCCATTGTGACTGCTCTGGACAGCACTCTCAACTCAGATGCACGATTGTCTGCCGTTGCTCTGACGCAGGGAGGGGCGACTGACGACATGGCTTACAGGGTTGGCTTACAGGGAGTTAAAATCAACAAAGTGGGTGGCTTTACATCAAGGAGTATTTCAGGCAGGACTTCACGGAAGGTTCCAATAAGAAATGGTGCACCTAAGTTATTGTTCTTATTGGAACAAGCAGGTTGGTCTGGCCTCTGATTGATACATGGCTAGATTTACCTCGCTGCACCTTCTCTGTGAGTGACTGCAGTGTGACCTAGAGGAATGAGTCCCCTAGACTGGGTGGGTGGGGTGGAGGGGGGTTGCAAATGAGTACAAAACAAATCTGGTCTATTTCTTGTTTTGATACACTCCATCTATCTTTTATATCTTTGGCTGGCAGCAGACGGTGCAGAAGGACTGCATGCCATCCACATCTCATGGCTGCTCGGCAGAAGATGGTACAATAGGACTGCTAGCAATCTGTATCGCCTGCCTGCTCACCATAAGATGGTTCAATAGGACTGACTGCAGGACTAAAGAGAATGACCTGATCAAGTCACTCCAAATTTAGTCCCTGCGCCCATGTCTGCCCAGGTGCTCGTGATCGACCTCACAGAGGCGACCAGAAGCACCTCGGACATGACGATGACGGCTACCAGTCCTACTGTACCGTCTGCTGCCATAAGGCAATGCGTTGCTGCTGCTGTGTAGCAATGCAGTACCGTGTCTGCCAGCATGCAGGAGACATACGGTGACGGTGAGCTGAGCGGGCTCCATGCTTGCCGTGGTATGGCGTCTGCATGGACAAAACGATTGTCTGCCCTTTCTTTCACGGAGGGAGGGAGGGAAGGGGAGCCTGACGACATGTACCCAGAACCACCCGCGACAATGTTTTAGCCCCATCAGGCATTGGGATCTCAACCCAGAATTCCAATGGGCAGCAGAGACTGCGGGAACTGTGGGATAGCTACCCACAGTGCAACACTCCGGAAGTCGACGCTTGCCTCGGTACTGTGGAAGCGCTCCGCCGAGTTAATGCACTTAATGCACTTAGAGCATTTTCTGTGGGGACACACACACCTGAATATATAAAACCGATTTCTAAAAAACCGACTTCTATAAATTCGACCTTATTCCATAGTGTAGAGATGCAGGTCTCCAGGGGCTCTATTCTTTTCTCCTGCAAGAGGAGGGTTGGGCCTCTGGGTTCCACTTCCAGTTCTGCTGCTTACTGGCTGTGTGACCTGCAGCAGACTACCCTCTCTGCACCCTAGTTTCCCCCACTGGAATGTAGGGCTACATGCTCCTGACCTCAGAATTAATACTTGCCAAGTGTTTTGAGATATACCAGAAAAGGTATAAAGCTTTAAGCCCTCATTTCCCATAATTTCTATGCCCCAGGCCAATACACTAGAATGGAAATTATTAATGGAGGGTTTTTTAATAGAATTAAATCACTGTGGTACCTCATCATCTCACAAGCATTAATGTGATTTAGCTTTCCCAGCTCACCTGCCTGATAGGGAAGTGCTATTATCCCCATTTTACAGAAACTGAGATACTGAGAAACTAAGTAAAAAGAAAAGGAGTACTTGTGGCACCTTAGAAACCAACACATTTATTTGAGCATAAGCTTTCGTGAGCTACAGCTCACTTCATCGGATGCATTCGGTGGAAAATACAGTGGGGAGATGAAGTGCGTCCGATGAAGTGAGCTGTAGCTCATGAAAGCTTATGCTCAAATAAATTGGTTAGTCTCTAAGGTGCCACAAGTACTCCTTTTCTTTTTGAGAATACAGACGTGCACAAGTCCATGGGGCCGGACGAGTTGCATCCGAGAGTGCTGAAGGAACTGGCGGCTGTGATTGCAGAGCCATTGGCCATTATCTTTGAAAACTCGTGGCGAACCGGGGAAGTCCCGGATGACTGGAAAAAGGCTAATGTAGTGCCAATCTTTAAAAAAGGGAAGAAGGAGGATCCTGGGAACTACAGGCCAGTCAGCCTCACTTCAGTCCCTGGAAAAATCATGGAGCAGGTCCTCAAAGAATCAATCCTGAAGCACTTGCATGAGAGGAAAGTGATCAGGAACAGTCAGCATGGATTCACCAAGGGAAGGTCATGCCTGACTAATCTAATCGCCTTCTATGATGAGATTACTGGTTCTGTGGATGAAGGGAAAGCAGTGGATGTATTGTTTCTTGACTTTAGCAAAGCTTTTGACACGGTCTCCCACAGTATTCTTGTCAGCAAGTTAAGGAAGTATGGGCTGGATGAATGCACTACAAGGTGGGTAGAAAGCTGGCTAGATTGTCGGGCTCAACGGGTAGTTATCAATGGCTCCATGTCTAGTTGGCAGCCGGTATCAAGTGGAGTGCCCCAAGGGTCGGTCCTGGGGCCGGTTTTGTTCAATATCTTCATAAATGATCTGGAGGATGGTGTGGATTGCACTCTCAGCAAATTTGCGGATGATACTAAACTGGGAGGAGTGGTAGATACGCTAGAGGGGAGGGATGGGATACAGAAGGACCTAGACAAATTGGAGGATTGGGCCAAAAGAAATCTGATGAGGTTCAATAAGGATAAGTGCAGGGTCCTGCACTTAGGACGGAAGAACCCAATGCACAGCTACAGACTAGGGACCGAATGGCTAGGCAGCAGTTCTGCGGAAAAGGACCTAGGGGTGACAGTGGACGAGAAGCTGGATATGAGTCAGCAGTGTGCCCTTGTTGCCAAGAAGGCCAATGGCATTTTGGGATGGATAAGTAGGGGCATAGCGAGCAGATCGAGGGACGTGATCGTTCCCCTCTATTCGACATTGGTGAGGCCTCATCTGGAGTACTGTGTCCAGTTTTGGGCCCCACACTTCAAGAAGGATGTGGATAAATTGGAGAGAGTCCAGCGAAGGGCAACAAAAATGATTAGGGGTCTAGAACACATGACTTATGAGGAGAGGCTGAGGGAGCTGGGATTGTTTAGCCTGCAGAAGAGAAGAATGAGGGGGGATTTGATAGCTGCTTTCAACTACCTGAAAGGGGGTTCCAAAGAGGATGGCTCTAGACTGTTCTCAATGGTATCAGATGACAGAACGAGGAGTAATGGTCTCAAGCTGCAGTGGGGGAGGTTTAGATTGGATATTAGGAAAAACTTTTTCACTAAGAGGGTGGTGAAACACTGGAATGCGTTACCTAGGGAGGTGGTAGAATCTCCTTCCTTAGAGGTTTTTAAGGTCAGGCTTGACAAAGCCCTGGCTGGGATGATTTAACTGGGAATTGGTCCTGCTTCGAGCAGGGGGTTGGACTAGATGACCTTCTGGGGTCCCTTCCAACCCTTATATTCTATGATTCTATGATTCTATGACTAACACGGCTGCTACTCTGAAACCTGAGAAACTCAGTAACTTTCCCAAGAGCAGACAGGAAAGCTGAGCCAGGAACAGAACTCAAATCTCCTGAATGACAACTATTTTAGCCTCCCTCCTCTCTTCTAAAAAGCCTGAGATACTGTTCCCTGCAGGATCACTCAGAACAAACAACCACACTGAGCACAGAACAAGCAGCATGGAAGGGTGCGTTCTAAACTCTATCTTCTCTGACCCCATTTGATGGGTGTGTTCACACCACTCAGGAGTGGAAGGGGTTAATGAAGGCCTCATGGGCCTGCCACACCACATCCCAGAAAAGAGCAGTGGAAGTGAGTCCTCCAAGTGGCCTAGAGACGCTGCGCAGAAAGCAGACAATTGGAGAGAGGCTGCATGGAGCAGCCAATCAGAGCTCAGTGGGCTAGTACAAAAGGAGCTGCACGGCAGGGCAGTAGTAGCAGTTGCTGCAGGGAACTTGAGGAAGGAGGACCGTATTCCCAGCAGGCTGCAGGAAAGATAGCACCTTGGACAGAACTGGCAGGGACAGAGGGAGGAGGAAGGAGCTCCCGGCTGGCTGCTGGGACTTGTTAGCTGAATACCCTGAGAAGAGGGCGAAGAAGATGCTGGAACCATGGGGAAGTGGCCCAGGGAATTGAAGCAGCACTGAATTTAGTCAAAGAGATGTAGCAGGAGGCTGCTATCTACAGGTTCCCTGGGTTGGGACCTGGAGTAGTGGGTGGGCTCAGGTCCCCCCCATTAGCCACTGGGGAAGTGGCTGGAATAATGGACTGAACCCTGGAAGGGGGAAATATGGATGGTGACTTGGCCAGAGGACCGACTCATGAAAAAGATGTTGTGGTTCCTTGACTGAAGTAAGTCTTCAAGCAGAGACGACAACAGGAGAGGCAGCACCTGGAGAGGGCACAGTGGCTGGCAGAGCTAATCCCTGTGATGGGCAGCAGGAGGTGCCACAATGGTGAGTGCACACAGTCAAACCCCTGATGCTGTGGTACAACTGGGGGGTCTGGGCACTCATTTTCTGACTTCCTCCCTAGCAGGTTGAGGAGATAGTGACATCACTACAAAGCACAACAGTCCCTGAATGCCAAGGTTCTACAACCACTTCACCACCACAAGAAAATGTTAGAAACATTCTGAGAAGGTTTCCAGCTCGGATCTAGAGAGCTACTGGACTCCATGTCACTTTGAATGAAACAAAGCATTCAAATGATAGGGCAACCACTGGACTTGCAAAGCAGCTGAGATCTTTGGGCTTCCTTCCCCATTAAATAGCACTTTCAACTGAGCAGCCTTGTTTGAGCCATTCTCGTTAAGCTGTGCAAAAACTCAGCCTGGCCCACCACTGCTTTCAGGTTTGCAGCAATTGGTCACAAACAGAAAGACTAATGAAAGCAGAGGGGGAATTTCTGTGCTGGATGCTGAGCTTATGGACAGAGCACTGCACACACACCCCCATTCCCTAAATGTACTATTACAAACACACACCCAGACATACATTATCACACAAATGCACAGACATACACAATCTTTTACTCAAAGAAGCAAGCACTCATGCACACTTATCTCACAACTCTTCTCTCCCCCCACCCCCGACACACAGAGGCTCCCATTAACTAAGGTACTCACTCACCTGGTATTACACACACTGCCACACAGGCACGCTCACGAGCACTAAATGCAGGCACTTCCCCCACTTTTGCTCACTCAGACGAGCACTACATCTCTCCACTTCGAACAGAACCCTCTTAGCTACAGGTACTGCCCATCCCTGAACTAAAGGATGGTCCAACGACTTTATCCTGAAATGCACTAAAAGAGAGCATCAGACTCAGAGAGAGATCAGTGGAATTGTTAAGAGAGCTGTTCTGATACACCAGTTACTTTATAACAATGCTGTGGTCTATGTCCCATTTTGCAGATTGTTAGTGGGAGGACATGGTTTTGTGATATATATTAAGAGGGGGATTGGGGCAGTTTGCGTGAAGGATCCCAACATGAACGATTACCCTAGGCTGGAAAAGCACCAGAGAAACTGCTCTGACTCCAAGTATCTAAACTCTGAAAGTACACAGGGAGGAGGAGGGTCTGAGCAGTCTCCTCTCCCACAACTCCAAAGTCTTTTTAAAATTTTTTTTCTTGCAGCAGCTAATGCAGCTTCCAAAAAGGTGGCAACCTCTGCTATTGTGCATTGGCAAAACCTTCAAGCCCAGATCCTAGATCTCCCTGTTTATGGTCAGGTTAGCTTTCTAGACCAGCCCCGGAAGGTGCGCAACCCGCAAGGCTGGCTGCCCTTCTCTGTAACCCAAGCAATCCCTGGCCATCAGCGATGATGCCTGCCACTGGCACATCTCCAGGCGCTCCAAAGCTCTAAAAATGGCTGTTTCCATAGCAACTTCCCCCCCCCCAAACCTGTAGCTCCATAAGTGCCTTGACAGCTGAAAATGTAATTCTTCCGAGGAAGAAGAGGGAAAAAAAAGGCCAAGCGAATTTCCCTTTACAATGGGAGCTATTTCCACAGAGGCCATGTCACTGTCACTGCAGAAGAGCCGGACATCTTTGCTTCCCCTTGTTTTACCACGCCAAAGATAAAAGAGCCTCTGATAGCAGATGCCATGAGTGAAAGCCTCAAACCCAGCACAAAATGGCTCTCTTCTTGCCATGTTGCTAGGATTTGTATTTTCTGAGTGAATTTCTTGGTGGTGAGAAATGCCAGGTCGACAACATCGGAGAAGAAAGTGCTCTAGTTATCCCCTTAAGAAATGCAATGTCAAGGCAAGTTTTCCCCTATACAATCCTGTAACAGAGGGACCCCTTCCAGCAGTGAGAGAGGAGATCAGATACCAGGGCCCATGTGGTCCTTGGCCTAATTTCCCACAATGAGACTTATGGGGGTGTTGTGATGCTGACTCAGCCTGCCTGCCAGGCACCCAGACATGAACCCACCAACTCACTGGTGAAGCCCATCAGGCAGAAATAGAAAGATTCTGATATTTCTGAAGTCATGAGTACATTCTATGACAATTATTGCAGCTGGAATAGACACAGGGCTCTGATCATAGGGACCAATCCAGCACGGTGTTGCATAAGATGACCTAAGAGACTAATCTTTTATCTCACTATTCAGTGCTTTCTCCAGTTTGAGGCTGAATAGCTCCAGCCAGGGACTTTTCAACAATTAGCCTGGGAGACTACTGCACAGAGGCAGTACAGTCTAGGAGTTGGAGCAATGCACTGTGAGTCAGCTCTGTGCCTATTTCCAGCTCTGCCACCGACATGCCATGAGGACTGGGACTAATCACCGAGCCTTAGTTTCCTCATCTTTAAAATGAGACTAATAATATTTATTCACCTCGGTAAAGCACTTTGAAATGCTCAGATGAAAAGCACCATACACATGCAAACAATTAATAATGCTTTGCAGGTCTCATGTCTGAGGATCCCAAACAACTTTACAAACACCACTGAAGCCTTACAACACCCATGGGAGGTGCAAAGTATCTGTCCCCATATTACAGATGGGGAAACTGAGGCAGAGAGTGGCTAAGCAACTTGCCTAGGGTTGCACAGGAAGTCAACAACAGCAATAGAAATGGGATCCCCTCTGACACTGCTTCCCAGGCCTGCGCTCTAACAACAAGCCCCTCTTTGATCCACAGTTAGTAAAATGGCAGCCCTCAAGGTTAGGATTTTTCATTATATCTGGCCTACATTTCCCTTTGCTCAGCTTCATCTAATGCCTCATCATTATTGCTCTCTGTTTAATTTCCTGGCAGCTTTCCATGGACCTATGTTTCACAGGGACCTGCAAGAGCACTTCAAGGTTTAATCTGAAGACACTTCTGCTCCTTCAAGTATCCCAGCTCTAGATGGCCCTCTGGTTTTCCTCCGATTGCTACCATATGGTCCTGCATCAAACCATTTCCCACTAGAAACCAGGGCACAAGATGCAATACTCGGGCATATCTATTTCTTCTGGAACCACAGAGACTGTGCTGACTTCTTACCAAGAAGGAGGGAGGGAGGGAGATGACTGCAGGGGGAGGAAGGGTTATGGAGGAGAAACAATGTTTCTTCTGGTTGATTAAATTCCAGAGACAAGGGTTTTTTGATTCTCCTCTCCCTCAGACATGTAGAAAAGTAAAAGGGATAATCTGGTGCTGGGAGCTCTTTGAAAAGCAAAGGAGCTGCAAAAGAATTTAAAATGAGTTCAATATTTATACAGTACAGTTCTAATTAAATTAACAGCCCCACAGATGTGCTGGAGAGAGATCAGCAATGCGTCTCCTTCCCCTGAACCCTTTCCCCCTTCCATATGAGCGCAAATTAACTACAGTATGATACAATTGCAGCTTCTTACTTTGTTGCTTCTTTTTTTAAACAAGGAATTAAAAAATAGATAGATAGAAGTGATAATGATTTCTCTTGGAAGGAAAATAAAATTAAAGGAAGAGTACAAGCATCCTTCCAAGACAGATACCTGTTAATGACTGGTGGAGAGCAGCACCTGTCACTGGAGACCTTGCTGATTGTTTTGCAAAGAAAGCCTGGGATAAACTCAGGGGCCAATCGGATGCATACCTCCCAACAATCCCGGGTTTTGTGGGACTGTCCTGCATTGCCCCCTAAAACTCCTTGCCCCAGTTGAAAGGCAGTTTGCCCCAAGACTCTGATTTGAGAGGGCCCCCAAAACAAGTAGCATTGCAGCTGGGCACACGGGGTCACAGTTTCACTCAAGTTTGGCCTGCCCTGCCCTCCGTCTCTGTCAACCAAGGGACGGCCAGGCCAAATTTGAGCTAGTGTGACCCCGTTGCTAGGGCACACCACTAATCAAATTTTGCCCGTTCGTGCCTCCATCTCTATCTATGGAGAGGCGGCCGGACCAAACCTGAGTGGTGCTGTGTCCTACTTTAGCCACTTGAAAGTTTGGCAGGTATGCAGATGGGATGTGGGTGACATCTCATCCTGGGATCTGCAAGATTGACTTAGTAACATCCAGCATCAGAACTACTCCTTTCAAACAGGCCCACAGATTTACTCCCTTCAAGCCCTCCTCCCAAACATTCAGTCCTACCCTGAATACACTAGGCCCTTATTTATCGCTTTTCAATGAAAGAGCTCAACAGCACTTTATAAAGGTGTTTAACAATCACTGGGTTGGATTTTCTGCCGCGCTTACAGTAGGCACAGCACAGGAAGATGATGAGCCCAGGCGGTGAGGGAGTCACATTTTACCCTATGGATTCTGGGCGGGTCTGGAAACCAAAATGGCTCCCAGTGTAAATGAGAGGAAGCCTCCTGCCCCAACCTGCTCCCATGCTGTGGTTTGAGAGGGAGCCAGCACGGTTGATTGATTTAAATCATGATTTAAGTCAGCAAGCAGGAAACCTTGATTTCAAGCATCAATTTTAATCCTGTTTAGTCCTGTTTAGTTATTGTTCTAAATGTTGATTCACCTTAAAATATAGCTCTGCAATCATATATAGCCTTTACACACTAAATGTGGTACTTCTTTTTGCTGACCAGCAGGATACACTAGATCTATACACAATCATTTACACAATTATACTGCTAAATATAGATTTATTCAGAAACTCAATTTTTTTATTATGTCATTCACTGCTTTCTAACATTTCTTATTTAGTAGATGATTTATTTTTTACTCATGATTTGTGTCAAGCTTCATTTGGATGGAAACTGGAATTAAAAATTCACAAAAACAGCTTTTTAAAATTGTTTTTTTTTAATTAAATAAAACAACTTTAAATGTGCTGGGTACATAACAAAAAAGAAATTTATCAAAGCATGCTTGCATTTAAAACTAATGGATTTATTAAACAAAGGAAGTATTATCTGTAGTTAGTGAATTGAACTAATTGTTTCTGGTGAAAACCTAAATCAAAATGAAAATTTACAATTGAATAAAAAAAATAAATTGTTTCCGTTCAAAATTTCCCATGAAAAACTGAAAAATGGTGAACAAAAAAATTCAACATTTTTTTATGGGAAACAAAATCAGCTTTGCAACTAGCTCTAAACAAAGCCTGCTGGACACACCCAGCCCCTGGTAGGTTTTACCAGTCCTCTGCCTCACTTCACATAGTGTGACCAGGCCCCAACATCAAAACTCCCATGCTAACACCTCTCTGCAGCTCCCCCATTTCAACAAGGGCCAAAGGGCCCAGAGGCCACCCAGGGAGCATGAAGGGACTTGCATGTAACAGCACAGAAGAAAGTGTCCCTTCAGCAAGAGGTAGGAAGAGGAGGAAGAAACAGCAAGAAGAGGGGAAACATCAGAGGAAGGGGGAAACAAGGAAGAGGCAGAGAAGTAAGAAAGAGGAGAGGAGTTACTGCCCAGGAGATATGGAGAGGAGCGGAAGAGTGAGAAGGAGGAAGGAAGGAGAAGAGAACAAAAGGTGGGGGGAGATAGAGACCATTTCATCCTTTGTGTTGTATGCCTGGACAGTGGACCTCAGACCAGCAGGGCATGGGCATGAGTGATGCTGGTGTAGGACTCACAGCCCCAGCTATTTGCTGGTTGCCCCTTTATTAGTTTAGGTTTTTTTCTACCAGGCAGGATCTTGTTTTCATCTTGTCGTCATGGTGGTTTTTTTCCCCTTTCTCCCTAAGAGCAGCTGTCCCATTCACTTAGGGCCCAGGAACTGCTGCACTATCGGTGTATGTGATTAATTACACTGTTAGTCCTCATTAAGACTGTGGATTGGTGCTCCCGCGGCGAGGAAGCAAGACCAGAAGGATAAGTTATGGTGAGCCAGCAGGATCCATGCTCTGAAGTTTGTGTGTGTTGGGCATGTGCTGGGGCTTTTGTCTCCAAAAACAGCAATAGCCAAGTTGGGGTTTGGTGCATTAAGGAAACTGCAAAGCTTCTGCTCCTTGCTGGGTGTATTCAGTCAAACACCACAATGCCTCAGAATGTTTTACTGTCAGAGCCTGTTCTGTTTTGTACAGCAGAGGTGTAGTGCAACGGGTAGAGCTAGGGTCAGTGCCCGCTGAATTCTGCCAATACCTTTTGTCGACATGCAACACCCAAAGGGTTAATCGGCTCCTAGAAGTTAGTGATTAACTGCCCTCGGGATCATTGATTCGCCAGTGGGAGTGATATCATAGCACAGGCCCGGCTCTGTGGGCGCTCAGAGGCTCAAGCACCCATGAAGAAAAAATAAGCTGTGCCCAGCACCCAAGGGGCTGGCCAGGCTACTGCTCTGGTGGCCCTGGGGCTGGCCACCAATCTGCTGTTCAGCAGCTGGCCTTGCACCCCCAGCAGTGGCTCTGCCGCTGATCGGCTGTTGAGAGAGGCTACCCTGCCATCCGCCCCTCTCTTTATTGAGTAGTGATATGTTGAGGGTTCAGTGTTGCTTGAGTTTCCCGCCAAGACCTCCCCTGCCCAAAGCACAGCAGTACAGCTCTTGATACGATATTGTGTTGCTTCTGGCATTTCACTGACTTTCCAGACCCAGTGGGGGAAACTCAGATGTGGGAGACTGAACAGGATGGTCACTCTAGCTACAGCTATGTGACTTAGAAGCCACACAAAGAATCACTAACATAAACCACTTCTATTCAGTGCTACTTCTTAACCGTTAAATCACCATCCAATACACCAAGCTCCAATCAACCACTCTGTCCTCACTCTCCAGCTTCATTCTTTGCAGCTTCGAGCTTCCAGAACTCATTGCACTGCTCCTGTAAGGTTATGTAGCAATGACAGAACCCCAGCCCAAGGTCTTGCTAGAGCTCCCATTGTCAGCCATGCACCAGACCCACAGGACTGAAGTAAAACCAAGCTATACTTATAATTATTCCAGCCCTGATTCATAGATCCTCAAGTCAGCACAGAGCCAAAGATACACAACAATAGCCCCTCAGTAAGGGGCCAGAGCAACTGAAGTCTGGACTCCCCACACAGCTTGTTTGAGAGACAGAGAGATCAGATAAAAGTCCGATAAAGCAGATGCTGTAAAAGGATTAGGGCAAGCGGATTAGTGGCCTTGAGAACACAAAAAACTATCAGACTCTCAGTTTCCACTTCAGACTTAATCAGGCACAACTGTCCCAGCCTCCCCAATGTCCTGATTTCCTCCCTTTCCTCTTCTCATCTCTATCCTTTCTCGGTTTTTATCTTGCCATCATTGTTGATGCTCTCCAGTGGCAGATTAAGACCATGTGATCAACTTCCATTTAGATAAGTGGGACTGGTTTGCAGCCATACATTGGATCCACTTAGACTGGGAGAAGCTGAGGGGCTAGTAAGTGGAGTTACAGAGACCTGGGGTCCCTGCATGAGAGGCACTCGGGCAGGGGGCAGATAATCAGACAAGGTGCTGGGAGATTTCAGAGTCCAAAAGTATGAGGCTTCTGGTTCAGAATAGAAACCCAGAACATTGCATTATCCAAAATCCAGTAGCTACCTTGACCCACTTTGCCTGTATATTGCACCGTTTCCCTACCCTTCACCTCTCTGTCCAGTAGGGCCTGATCCAAAGCCCATTAAAATCAATGGAAGGACTCCCATTGCCTTCAGGGCTTGGTTCTAGCCTTTAGTCTGTGAGCTCTCTGGGACATGGGCAATGCCTTCTTATGCAGTATTGCCATCTCAAGAGATCCAAATTCATGTGTCAGACCCCCCAGAATGATGAGTTTTTAAGCCTATATTGTGGTTTTGGGGTCTGTCTTCCAATGTTTGAACTCCCCTTGCCCATGCCCAATGTCTGGCTGTTAGTGCTGCCTACTCTCTCAAATCTATTGGGTAAGGTGATTTTGGCCCCTCCCGAAGGAGCCCTCATTCCCACATCTGTCCATCCTCTGCCCAGCAATTCACTCTGCATCCACCAAGCTCCACCCCAATCAGTTCACTCTCCTAATACCTACTCCCTCAGTTCTGCCCCATCATTCACTCCCTACCTCCTCAGCAACTTGGCCCACCTCAGTTCAGCACCCCATCGGTTCAGCACCCCCCCCCCAGCCTCTCTGCTCCTCCTAGGGCTCTTCAGCCCCCGCTCCCAGGCCTGGCAGAACTGCAGCAGGGCCGCTCTCCCCTTCCTCGCTGGGGGGGGGGGCAGCTCCAGGGGCTCTTCACCACATTGTCCCTTCCCAGGCCTGGTGCTGCAGGGAGGAAGGCGGAGGAGTGGAGGCACTATCCTGTCCACATTGCTCACAGGAAGGGAGGAGGAAGCAGAGCACCCTGAGCTGCTGGACTCCTTAACTGCCTCCTCCTCTCCTGTGCCAATGGTTTCAGGTTACTATGGGAAAGGGAAGGGAGAGAGGGAGAGAGCTATGGCTCCAGCAGCTCTGATTGGTTATTCTACCCTAGGAGATGGGCAAGTGGCAGCTCATCAGAGGGCTCAAATTCACGAGTTGGCTGGGATTTCTGGCATCCTCAGGATTTTGGCTGGGGCTGGAATCAGTCTCATATGACTTGAAAAAAAAACAACCCAAAATAGAAGAGTTGCCAACAGTTTCTGTTTGTAGAGTGCCCAATGCTATCAGAAATACACAGCAATTTTCCCATGAATGTTTATTCAAGCAGGTCTGTGTTTGCATAAATGTTGGGAAATGGCCATTTGTTGTCTGTATACTAGTATTTGGAGACTACCAAATATATTCACAAGGGTACACAGGCATTTGTTGTTTGCAATACAAGTGCTCATTCTCTTAATAAAGAAAGATCAGGAATCCAATCAGGAAACAGAAACAGCACCGGGTGATTTAGGTGACCAGTCAGACACGATAAATTGCAAACAGTTCAAGTGAATAACTGAGAGCAGCCCATAGGTTGGAATATGTTCATGTGAAGTGTTTGATGAACAATTAGAATAAACTCTTAATCAAAGATTGATAACTCAGAAGCAATACAAAAGGTGTGACTTCATCAGATAAATTGTTCACTACATGATCTAACAATTCACCCAGTTCTAGACAACGGTAAATCATTCAGACAGCAATGTTACAGGGTCTGGGGGAGAACAATGCAGAAGCGTGTGGCAGTTGAAATCAGACACAAAGTCAATCTGCAACACGTCCATAACTACGCATATACCCGACACCAGAATGGCCAATGATGCCCCACTTGCTGCGGGGTGGTAGAACTTAGGTCTTCTACTCCTAGAGCTAAAGGAAACTCCATCATAGACTCTGTTAGTTCCAACTCCTGTGGACACTGATGCTCACTCATCAAACTTGAACTCCAAGTTGTACCTTCAAACTTTCATGCATCATACCTCTTTCCCTGTGCAAATGGACCCAGGCCCACATCTCAGGACATATGATGTCCTCATCCATCCCTGATGCTCTCATTATCTTTGTCCTTTCCCTTCCAGAGCCCAGATTCCTGGTCCCTTTGTACTCAAGGGAGCAGTCTGATACATATCTCTGTTTGCACCTCGATGCAGGTGAGAAGCAAAAGATCTGTATATAGGAGCAATCATCACTGGAACCTTCTTATTTTGATGCAGCTTTCCAGTGCCAAAGACAAAAAGCAGCTTTGCCCATTGTCACGGAGTCCCCGGGCGATGCTCTGGAACTGCTCCCTATGAAGGGAAGTCTCCTTTCTGTGAGCAGACTGTCTGCAGGACACACAGTTCACATAGCTTCCACCTTCCTGGGTCTGAACTCGGAGCATTCAGCATCCTCTCTGCCCCTCCGTGCGCTTCCCACAGCAAGTCCGTCCAGGCGGGGTCCTAGGGAAGCCAGAGGGTCCTGCACCCCAACTCCGCAGTCAGATGTGACTCTCAGCCAGGCAGTAAAATGAGGTTTATTAGATGACAGGAACATGGTCTAACACAGAGCTTGTAGGTACAGAGAACAGGACCGCTCAGATGGGTCCATTCTGGGGGGCAGTGAGCCAGACAACCACGTCTGCACTTCACTCCTCGTCCCCAGCCAGCCCCAAACTGAAACTCTCTCCAGCCCCTCCTCCTCTGGGCTTTGTCTCTTTCCCAGGCCAGGAGGTCACCTGATTCCTTTGTTCTCCAACCCTTTAGCTCTCACCTTGCAGGGGGGAAGGGCCGAGGCCATCAGTTGCCAGGAAGTAGGGTGTTGGCCATTCTCTGTGTCCAGATCCCTGCACACACCTGCCCTCTATGGCTCTGCAATGATCATACACCCTTATCCCACCACCTAGATACTTAAGAACTGCATAGGGGAAATGGAGGCACCCCCACAATATTCAGAGGAAACATTAAAGATCATCACACCCATGACCACTGGCAATGCACACCTCACCTTGCGCCTGCCCGAAGGATCCATCTACAGAGTTTGGCCTTCTGGGGTTGGATGAGAAGCACTATTACCCAGTAAATGAAATCTAAGGATTGAGTTGAGGCGAGAGAAAGAGGAGGCAGGAAGGGAGAGAAAACTCAGCCTGGCATAAATGATTCTACCAGGAACCTTCAGTTAAATTGATTGATATGAGTTTGCCAGCGATAGGGAAATGCACCATGTACCTTCCCCAGCCTTGTTTAGATTCTAAATAGCACAGTAAACCAGCAAAGCAGAGGAAGCTATAAATCTCAGCTGGGTCCTAGTGACAGCCACCATGCAAAGCTATTAGAAAGGGAAATTGATTAACTTATGGATACTGTCCATTTAGTGTCTGACATCTGCTCTGCCCACCTCTTTTCTCCCTGCTTACAGACCAGACTCAGAATTATTCCCCCACCATACACACTTACCCCCTTGCCCCCCTGATGTTACTTAATAAAGGCCATGCTGGGAACATGGAGTGAGGCACTGCAGTATTACCCCATCTCCCAGGGACCATACAGAAACCTCTTCAGTGGAGCTGCAGTGGGGATGGAGCAGAGAACGCTTTGCTCCGGGGTGCTGACTCCCCATTCTCTTCCTGTGGGTTTCTCAATGGAGAGATGGAAGGGGAGCTGGCTTTACCTTGGGGCGGGAGAATTATGACATTAGTTGATTCTGGAGAAAAATACACATAGGAGGAACCCCTACATTCTGAGGTGTTTAATCCAGGCCTGTTCGTTAGGGGAACTCACTCAACATTTACCGAATTTAGATATGTATATAGCACCATCAGCTTAGTACTATACCTATTTCTTATTCTCGTCTTCCCTGCTAGCAGTGACTGTGTTTCATTCACCCCTTCCCCATAGGATAGAGAACTATGAGGTGACAGGCTCTTCCTCAATCAGTCCCAATAGCCTGTTGGTTTACTTTTTGGCTCTGGCAGTGGCAGCCATAGGCCTGTGATCCCTGGCTGGCTTTCTCCTCCATTTCTTCGTGCCAGCCTGCAATGAATTTGCTTTGACAGGCTGGACACCTGGCCAGCGGGCAGGAGAAATCCTGACAGTTAGAATAAAAGCTCTCAGCCAGATGCACACATCCCTTCCAATGCTCTTCAAGGAAGGGGGAAGGGCTTAGCCACTGCCATTGATGTTCATGCACCTCACCCTAAGGCAGCACAGTCTCCTTTGCTACCTATCCAATTGCCATGTAGAGCAATCCAGAGCAGCTCACATTGAGCACCAGGAGCCACAGGGAGAAGCAGCATTATTATGTTAATGATACTAAACTGGGAGGAGTGGTTGATACGCTGGAGGGCAGGGATAGGATACAGAGGGACCTAGACAAATTGGAGGATTGGGCCAAAAGAAATCTGATGAGGTTCAATAAGGATAAGTGCAGGGTCCTGCACTTAGGACGGAAGAACCCAATGCACAGCTACAGACTAGGGACCGAATGGCTTGGCAGCAGTTCTGCGGAAAAGGACCTAGGGGTGACAGTGAACGAGAAGCTGGATATGAGTCAGCAGTGTGCCCTTGTTGCCAAGAAGGCCAATGGCATTTTGGGATGTATAAGTAGGGGCATAGCGAGCAGATTGAGGGACGTGATCGTTCCCCTCTATTCGACATTGGTGAGGCCTCATCTGGAGTACTGTGTCCAGTTTTGGCCCCCACACTACAAGAAGGATGTGGATAAATTGGAGAGAGTCCAGCGAAGGGCAACAAAAATGATTAGGGGTCTGGAACACATGACTTATGAGGAGAGGCTGAGGGAACTGGGATTGTTTAGTCTGCAGAAGAGAAGAATGAGAGGGGATTTGATAGCTGCTTTCAACTACCTGAGATGTGGTTCCAGAGAGGATGGTTCTAGACTGTTCTCAGTGGTAGCAGATGACAGAACAAGGAGTAATGGTCTCAAGTTGCAGTGGGGGAGATTTAGGTTGGATATTAGGAAAAACTTTTTCACTAGGAGGGTGGTGAAACACTGGAATGCGTTACCTAGGGAGGTGGTAGAATCTCCTTCCTTAGAAGTTTTTAAGGTCAGGCTTGACAAAGCCCTGGCTGGGATGATTTAATTGGGGATTGGTCCTGCTTTGAGCAGGGGGTTGGACTAGATGACCTCCTAAGGTCCCTTCCAACCCTGATATTCTATGATTCTATGATTCTATGTGAATGAAGCCCTAAGGTGAAAGTAAGAGATTGAGGGTGGGACACCTCAGCTCCTAAAAAAATATTACCTTTGACACAAGTCCCATTGAAGCTGTGCTCCACTCGCTCACTGTCAGTAGATAGAGCAGAACAGGAAAAGGGACAAAGAGAAAAACCACACAAAAAGAGAGAGTGGGAGGGAGAGGGAAGAAAGAGATAAAGTGGTGGACTAATGCACGATCCACGGGGCCCATGCCCAGGGGCTCTGGCCAATCTGGGGGCCCCAGCAGTAGCACCGGAACCTGGGTAGAAGTGGGGGGGCTCACTGGTGCAGGAACAGTGGCCCCATCCCTGCTCTTCCTCTTCCCCCTGAGGCCCTGCCTCCTGGCTAGGCCATAGTAAGAGCTGCCCAGAGAACCCAGGCCACTGTGGGGAGCCTCAGACCCTCCACCTGCCCAAGGCCGGGGTCATGGAGCCCCAAGAGCTTCCCTCAGCTCATGTCCCTGCCCCACTGGGGCATGCCACCCAGGGCAGGTTGAAGGTCCAGGGCTCCCCACAGCAGTCTGGGTTCTCTGGGCAGCTCTTACCATGGCCTAGCTAGGGGGCAGGGCTTCAGGTAGAAAAGGAGGAGCAGGGGTGAGGCCCCATGGCAAGGAGGGGCAAAGACTCACCTCAGCTCCCGCACCAGAGAGAGGGTGACGCAGCTATCAGCTCCCCTGCTGTGTAATGCAGCCCCTGCTGCTGCTGCTCTGCACCTGCCTGAGGATACTACACCCATGTTAAAAAGTGGGCAGGCATGGGGGGGGGGCAAATATTCTCTGTAGCTAGGTCTCCAGTAAATCTTAATCTGCCTCTGATGGCAGAGAGCTGTATTCTCCTAGCGCAGGATGTGAGTAGGTCCTACTGACTTCCCTGGAAGTTACACCATATGGTGGGAGCACAGGATTCAGTGTTTCCCTGTAAAAATGAAATGTGGTCAGAATGGAACCGACCGTCAACATTTTGCAATGAAGGGGATGGGGGTTACTATTAATAGAAAGTTGGGCCCCTGCTTCAATCCGGGTGACAGTCGGGAAGTTCTGCAAAGGAGAAATTACTTCATTTGGAAGGCAACAAACATCTTGCTAAAAATGACAGAGGAAAGCATCTGACCTCGAGGATATACATACACGGCAATTAAAAACCCTCTGCTGGCCTGTGTCAGCTGACTGGGGCTCCCTGTGCACACATTGGAGGGTCCTAGAGCCTGGGTTCCAGCCCAAGTTTGAACGTCTACACTGTAATTAAACAGCCCCTTAGTCTGAGCCCTGCAACCCCAAATCAGCTGGCATGGGCCAGCTACAGGTGTCTAATTACAGTGTAGATTATACCCCTAGTGGCAATACCTAGTGGCAGGCTAGTTCAAGTAGGCACTGTGCTCCTCAGAGCTCTCACACTGGACCTCAGATACTATGACGGGTGGCAACACAAACCCAGACAGACTTCATTCTTGGCCTGCAATATTCCATATAGATACTTCATTCTTGGCTGGAACTGTATCCCAGTCCTAGGCCCCGACACAGCTCTCCCACTGCACCTCAGAATAGCCTGCAGCACTACTGTTATTTCAGACCTATGCCTCTGTATGCAGCTCTGCTGATGAACCTAAAATCTGGCCCACTATTCCAGTCCTGCACAACCCAATTAGCTCTGCCAATGCCTCTCAGTCCTAGCTTTCAACCACCCTGTTGTTCCAGCACAGGGCCTCCATTGATCGCCTTGAACTAGGCAGCAATATTCAGAACAATGATAAGTGTCATCAGGAGTCTATGCTCAGACCTAGTGAACTAACATGGGCTTTGAACCCCAGTGCCCAAGAGATGAAAGGGCAGTGCATTAAGCCCTCTGCACTTCTGCCCTCTCTTCTGAAAAGCTACAGGCAATCTTGTATTCTCTAAGGAGTTTCTTCCTCTCTGGAGAAGTTGAGGAATAATAAAAACCCAATCTGGGTACTAAGAGTTAAAAACCAAAGTAGCTCTGTTTGCTCTGATAATAAAAGTCTAAATAGTTCTTAGTTACCCTGCTTCAAAGGAAAAGACATTTGACAGCAGAGTCTAGTGCAGTGGTGGGCAACCTGTGCCCCATCAGGGTAAGCTGATTGCGAGCCGCAAGACATTTTGCACAGGCATGACCCCCCGCAGCTGCCAGTGGCCGCGGTTCACCATTCCCGGCCAATGGGAGCTGCATGAAGCGGTAGCCAGCACATCCCAGCTTACCTACATGCAGCCCGCAAGCCGCAGGTTACCCACCACTGGTCTAGTGCATTAACTCTCCTAATATAGGAGAGAGAAGGAGAAAGCAACTGACAAACACAGGAAAACAGACAGGCACTTTGATAATGAGGATGTTGTCTCTCTTTTTGACCTGCTATGATGAAAGGGAAAACAAGTGTCCCTAAAACCCATCTGCACGCCAGTGCATTTAACCACCATGGCACTGACAGACTCCCATCTGCTGGTACATCAGATGCCACTGGAGGAAAATTGGAAGTGCCACTTTTTCCATTATTAGGCCAAAATAAAAACAATGTATATGGAAGATGATGGGACAGCCAGTAGTTCTGGGGATTCCCCAGAGAATTCAAATCTGGTCCCACAGCTGTTACTAAGGCTTTGCAGCTATCACGGGGGGAGGGGTGGGGGGGGACACACATATGGGGAGCAGTGGAGGGATGATTTTAATTAAATTAATTAATTATTAAGTAAGAGAAGCATTTCAGCAAACAATAGCTCAAAAACCTCAGGAAGCAACAGACTGCTCCTCCCTACTGACAATGCTCTGTGCCTGGGCCACCACCCCTCATTTCCCATGCCCCTCCCTCCAGTGATCGTTCATTCTCTCCACCATTTATTTATCCTAGCCACATTCACAGTATGAAGTTCTGTTCATTTGGCAGTATGATAGGGTGATTTCCATTAATTCTGCCCATTGGGAGGGGCTTAGCATCCCTGTTGTTATGATCTGGAGGATGTGTGGGCACATGAGACTGATGCCCTCTATAGCAGTGGTACTCAACCAGGGGTCCAGGGCTCCCTGGGGTTGGCATGAGCAGGTTTCAGGGGGTCCTCTAAGCATGGCCAGCATTAGACTCACTGGGGCCCAGAGCAGAAAGCCAGAGCGTGGGGCTGAAGCCTGGGGCCCTGAGCCCTGCCACCTGGGGCTGAAGCCAAAGCCTGAGCAACTTAGCTTTGCGTGGCCCCAGGCAATTGCCCCGCTTGCTACCTCCTAATGCCGACCCTGGCTTTTACATGCAGAAAACCAGTTGTTGTGGCACAGGTGGGCCATGGAGTTTTTAGACCATTTGGGGGTGGGGAACAGTGCGGGGGCTCAGAAAGGAAAAGGTTGAGAACCTCTGCTCTACAGGATAGAATCTGAACTGCTCAGCTGTGTGTAATAATCCCTATACAGCTAGCAGGAAGATAAGAGTTCTATACCTGTTTCCTCCATGAAGGTCTTGAGTGGGCATTAAGTACAGTACAGTAACAACTGTGAAACCCTGTAACTACAGATTTATTAGTATACACACACACACGTCACTAGTAGTGGGAGACTCAGAGTTTGTAGGGGAGAGACTGAAATGATTGCAATAGCATCATCCCTACACAGATACTGCTTACATAAACAACCTCTCCAACCTGGGCTGTTAGTTCCCTAGTACCCTATAGCCTTCATTCACAACGCACTGATAATAAGCCCTTTAAGTGTACAACCTGAGAGCTGGCTTGATAGCCCCCTCCAAGCCACAATGGGCATATAAACTGTAAGGGTTTTCCACAGGATACTATGGTGGGAGGTGGGAATAAAAGAATGGGGGGCGTGATTCTTTATTGCCCTGTTAAAGATAGAAAGCTGTGGCTGTAATTTATAGAAAAATAAGCCATGAAAGAACTTAAATTTGTCCTAAGACAACAAACAGCAAACGACCCAATCTGGGCACCTATCAAGGGAAACAAAGACTTCAGCTCAACAGCTGTCATGCTGGGATGGGAGTTATTCCTGCAATCAAAAGCAACCAAATCTTAACAAAAATATATCCTTCATGCAGAGAAAGAGGGAGGGAGGGAGAACAGAGGAACATGGGGAAATCATACAAGGGCACGCATCTAAATGGCTTAAACAAAGCTAACCCCATAACAAGTCTGATGACATAGTAACTGGGTACAGCCAGCAGGTTCTAGCAAACAAAGTATCAACCCAAACCTTTGGACAAAAATCCCAAGGGAGCCCCTTCCTTTTATTGTTTTATTTGTTTTTAAAATTATCCTGTTTTATTTACTTTTTGATACACTGAAACAGCAGAGTCCAGTTCACAGGGCATGGGACTGGGAGTCAAGAGACCTGAGTTCTACTCCTAACTTTGCCACCAGCTTGCTTTGTGACCTTGAACAAGCCACTCTACCTCTCTGTGCCTCAGTTTCACCAACTGTAAAATGTGCTATATAATACTTTTCAGCTGTAGCTCTAAAAGTGTTTTTTAAAGGAAGGTGCCTCATTGTCCCTATGAAAGCATTATTACATCATACTTCACATTAGATAACATTTTGGCTATTTCTTTTCCAAATTTACAAACAGCAAAGCAGTAAATGCTTGGCTTGCACAGAAAAGTGCAGCCTCACTGCAGAGCATGACAGAGAATACAAGAAAGAAGCCCCAGGATTTAGGAAGGTCCCTTCTTGACCACAAGGTATCTTAAGACCACTACCAGGACTTTGTGGCTGTCCACCATAGCCCTCTAGAACTTCACAGGAATAGCATGAACTCAGCTTCTGCTCTAAAAGCACAGGCTTTAGTGGGTGCACTAAAAGAGAATCCCCATTAGCTGTTAACAGCATGGGGTCTTTAACACTGATGAGCAGGCCTGATTCCATCCAGGAGAGGGCAGTGGTAACACATACACATTAGCCAGTCCTTTGTAATACAGTATTAAAATGATCATTTTAATTTGCACTAACTGAAAACTTGAACCAAATGTTGGGTGTTAGGAGTATTTATAGTGTTTTGAATTCATACTAATTTGACACTCTGTGATCAAGTGTACTCCCCACATTGGCCCTGAAGGAGTTGAATTAGGCCAGGTGGGCCCAATCAGCCAATTAAGCTGCAAACAGGAGATGTAGGCTGTGTGGAGGGCACTAACTAGAAATAATCACCTGTGAGGTAACATGCCGTGGGGGAATCTATAAAACCAGGAGGCTGGCCACAGTGAGGTAGTAGGGAGGAAACAGGCAGTTTTTCTCTTGGAGGTGGGGGAGACAGGAACCCCCTGAGAAAAGGGGTCTAACTAGGAAGAGTGAAGAAGCATGGTAGGAAGTAGTTCAGAGAAGAGAGTAATAAGGTTGGTGAAGACCCAGACCTTAAGTGCTTGCTGTAGGGCCCTTGGCTCCCCTGCCATCCACTGCAGAGCAGCAGCTTGGGGCAGTGAGTTGGGAGACTGCCTGAGACTCTATGGGAGTGATATAGTTAAGTCAGCGGGCATGAGGACTGCCAGATGCTGCTTGCATGGAGAGATTTGGAAAAGCCTCTCATGGAAGGGGAAAATCACAGACTGACCTGGCTGGAGGTCTGAGTCAGGAAGCAGCCATACTGCAACTCTGTGAGCAGGAGGAGGTTCTCAACAATGGAAGAGAAGAAAGGGGGCACAGAAGTTGGCAGAGCTAATCCCCAGAATTGCCAGAAGGGGGCACTACACAGCAATGAGTAGAGCACCCTGTGACAAACCTCCAAAATTAAACACTAAAAAACTTCTCAATTATTGAAAATAAAACCCAGCTTTGTGGAACTGAGGGTTTAAATTACAAAGATGATCTGTAAGAGCATGTAATTTGCTACCAGGTATTGATAAGGTGTTGGCCATGTAATGACAGACCGAGTGGTCAGTTACGTGTGTGTATATATACACTATAGATGCTGTATGAGGAGGTTCTCTCAGAAACTCTATATTGGAAACATACGTGACTTGAATTGGACTGACTTTTCCACTGGCTTGGAGCTACATGTACTGTATGTGAGACTATCGCGATAGCTTTTTTTGATTGATAAGAGTTCTGGACTGAATGTTATTCTGTACCACTCCAGGCTTCTTCTGTCTCATCTCTTATGGCCTGACAGAACAGTCCAGTTAGACACCAGATTTACATATTGTGGTTCCTACAGTTAAATCAGCAGCTGATGGAGTCTGCAGATTCTGTTCCACACCCCTACTAGAACTGGGTGCCACGAAGCCAGGATGTTGGTAACAGATTAATTTAGTACTCATTGGTGATGCCACTAGGGACAGGAAATTTTATCTTTCAGGAATAGTCACAAGTATCTTCACTGAAAGAACAGCATGATCCTGCAGTTTGTGCAAAAACATACATTTCAGCATAGGCTCCCCCAATACATTCACAGCCCTGGTCCTATCTCTGAGCTCAATCTGTGCTCTCCCTGCCCACCACTTACACCTATCCTACCCTGGGCTGTGATGGGAGCCTACTAACTAAGCATCAGGCCTGGTTAGTGCTTGCAAGGGAGACCTCTAAAGGAAAATCAAGTTCTGCAGGATGTGCACTAGACAATCTCATATACAACCTGCGAGCTTTGGGATCTTTCTGGATTAAAGTTACTCTAGAGTAATGATTGCTTCTCTGGACTCACTTTCTTTTATTGAAGTGCAAAGGGCTTCAGGACGTAATAGCTTGCAGTCTCCACTATAGGGGTGTTTGTTACCACCCATTGAAGGGAAGCTAGTGTCTAGAAAGGTGATCCTGCCAAGCATCTCATCCTAAATCCTGAAGACACGTTTTGTGAGACCCTGCACTGAAGCTAGTTACAGGTTTCAGAGTAGCAGCTGTGTTAGTCTGTGTTCGCAAAAAGAATAGGAGTACTAGTGGCACCTTAGAGATTAACAAATTTATTTGAGCATAAGCTTTCGTGAGCTACAGCTCACTTCATCAGATGCATTCAGTGGCTGAATTCAGTGCATTCCCACTGAATGCATCTGATGAAGTGAGCTGTAGCTCACGAAAGCTTATGCTCAAATAAATTTGTTAGTCTCTAAGGTGCTACAAGTCCTCCTTTTCTTGAAGCTAGTTATAGTTCACATGTTGGGTCACAGCACCAGCTCTTGTTTAGGCTGGCTGAGCATACAGTGTTTATTCTGGGAACTCACTGCAACATTACACTCTACAGCCTGTTAAATAGGCCCAACAGCCGACCTGCCCGAGCAGAAAATGATCAGGACTCTCAACAGTTAGGGCTGCTTTCAGCTACTCTCATTTTCCAAAGATGAGCACAATTCAGGACCTATCTACTTCCAGGCATCTGATACAGACCGGGCAGCTTTGACTGCAATTAGTAGCTCTAATAAACTGCACTTTGATCTACATTTTCCAACTGCCTAAGGACCCATAGCATCCCAGAGGAACGAGTGCAGATAATAGGTGTAGCCTGATCTCTAAACTCAAGAAACAGGCTATGTACATTATAACAAACGTACAACAATTTAGGAGCTCAAGAGGGAAGAGCCAGTGCACCTGTGACTGGTCAGCTGACCTCACATGGGTTAAAAGAAGGTGCTATAATTAGGGGAGATAATGAGACAGTGGAGAGTTCAATCAGGAAAAGAGCAGATGAGAGCTGCCTGGGGGTGAGAGCTGCCAGACACCAGGGCCTGTAGGGCATCTCTGAAAGAAGATGGTTCTGGGCGGAAGCTGATGACAGGAGAGCAGCAAGAGGAGGTTGCTGCCTGACCTCCCTGTGCCAGAGCCAGAGGGCTGAAGGCCAGAGAACAGCTCAGGGGAGTTGTTGATGTCTAAGATGGATACTTGAAGCTGATGGCTGGAGAGGGCTGAAGGCCGGGGAGCAGCAGAGGGGCTTACCTGGTGATGTCTCCACGCTGGAGAGCTGGAGCCAGGCAAACAGTGAGAGGGCCGAGAGAGTAAGGCATGCTCCCTAGTGAGAATGAACGCCCAGCAAATGGCTGTGGGGGTTTCTGTGGGGAAGAGCAGGGTTGTACTTCTACTGGAAGGTCTAGAGTGACTGTCCTGGTAATAGAACAGGAGAGGATCAAGGTGGAAGATACTGGAGTGTGGTATATGTTATATCAATTGACTAGAGGATGTGGGATTCTAAGGACTAAGTATACCAGGTGTGAGAAATAGGCTCTGTTTGGGACTTTTGTTATGGACTATTTGAACTATGTGTTAGTAATAAACTGACTCCAAAGGAGGAATTAGTGAATCACAAAAGCTTGCATGAAGTTAGCGGGGACTATGAATGAGAGAAACTGAGACGTACGTGCCTGTTCTGCCACAGTCTGTCGTCGGAGGATGCTCCAGGCGGGGTCACATAATGCCACATGGCTAATCAGAATTTAGCAGCAATGGGAGGGACAGGACTAATCTTCCTGCTCTCAAACACTTGCCAGGCCCCAAACACCAGAATTAAAGGAGAATGTCCATAGCAGCCTTCAACTACCCGAAGGGGGGTTCCAAAGAGGATGGAGCTCGGCTGTTCTCAGTGGTGGCAGATGACAGAACAAGAAGCAATGGTCTCAAGTTGCAGTGGGGGAGGTCTAGGTTGGACATTAGGAAACACTATTTCACTAGGAGGGTGGTGAAGCACTGGAATAGGTTACCTAGGGAGGTGATGGAATCTCCATCCATAGAGGTTTTTAAGACCTGGCTTGACAAAGTCCTGGCTGGGATGATGTAGTTGGTGTTGGTCCTGCTCTGAGCAGGGGGTTGGACTAGATGACCTCCTGAGGTCTCTTCCAACCCTCATCTTCTATGATTCATCATACACAGAAAGAAAGATGTACCAGAGCAAGGCCCTGAACTAACAGCTCTGAACATGGAATAAAACATCTCAATAGCTCATCAAGTTACTCCATTGACAGAAGGTCTCCTAGACTGGCCCGATGTTGCTGCACTAGTTCACAGGAGGGAATCTTAGTTTTGTTCCCATTAGACATGGAGAGAGGATGGTCTGTCTTGGATTACAGATAAAACAAAAAAAAATTGTTCATTTAAAAAAAACAACTTTCCATCTGAGCCGACTTTAGTCTGCACCTTTGATAAGGCCCAAAAGATCAATGTTTCGTCGCTCTCCCCAGATTAGCTTGTTCAATGTTGACCAATTCTAACAGGCAGATTGATAAAATGCACCAGCATTTGATCCTATCTGTAATGGAACATCTTATGCTTGTTAAGACCTGAAATTAACTTTGTACCACCAGTGGGTGTGGAGACGGGGGGACTTCTGTAGCTACGCCTGGAATATCCTGTCTCGCGTTGTGTCAGAGGGGAGAGCCCGGAGGAGGAGGGGGTACCTCTTATATGGGTGAGAGGCAAGGAGTTCAGTTTACATGCCTGCAGAATGGCTCTAATTTCATTCAGAGAAAGGGAACCAGCAGCAAGTAGGTAAAGAAATGAGATCCAATATTACGATGTGTCACACCCAAACAGAGCAGAGAAATGGTCCTTCTAGTCTGAGATCTGGTCTCGGATGGGGATCTCTGGCAAGTGGTTCACAGAAAGGATCCAAAGAACCCACTTTGCCAAATAATGCACCTGTACCATACTAGATCACGCAGCTTGGGGGATTTCTGCCTGACCAGGCCTGGTGATCATCAGTTCATGCCCTGAAGCATGTGAAATGAGAGAACTTGTAATTTGATCAGAGCAAGAATCACTACGCAAGCTATTTATGCATACAAATGAGTCATTATTTAAACTTGCTTTAAACAAATTGTGAAGAAAATAATTAAATTCATGAAGGTAAATGGAAAAGGGGGATGTAGTGCAACACGGATTCACCAGAGGTACATCATCCCAGACTCACCTGATATTATTCTTTGAGAAAATAACTGACTTTTTAGATACGGGAAATGCAGTAGTTCTAATAAACTTGGACTTCAGTAAAATGAAATTTGACATTGTACCCCAGGGGAAATTACTAGTTAAATTACAGAAGATGGGGATTAGTATGAGAACTGTTTGGTTGATAAGGAACTGGCTAACCAGTTGTGCTGAAAGGTGACATATCGAAATAGAGAGCAGTTATTAGTGCAGTTCCTCAAGGATCACTCTTGGGACAAATCTCATTCCATTTTTTATTAATGACCTTTTTAATTAGCTAATGAAATTTGCTAATTATTCAAAGTTGGGAGGCATCATCAATACAGAGGAGGATCAGAATGCTCTAAAGAAAGATCTAGATGGTCTTTAAGATTGGAGTGACCGAAATGGGGTGAAAGTCAATAATACAAAGTGCACTTAGTGCCCAATAATAAGAATTTCTGCTACAAGCTGGGAGCTCATCAGTTGGAAGTGACAGAGACCGGAGTATGCTGATCTATCACAGGATGACTCTGAGCCACCAACATGATGTAGCAACAAAGAAGGCAAATGCGATCAGTATCAATAGAAAGGTATTGATGCTATTGTATAAGGTACTGGTAAGACCTCATTTGGAATACTGTGTACAATTCTGAGCAAGCATGTTCAAGAAAGATGTATTCAAAACTGGACCAGGTGCAGAGAGGAGCTACTAGGATGATCAGGGAACGGAGGGCTTATCTTGTGAGAGGAGAATGGAAGAGCTCTGCTTGTTTAGCTTAGCAAAGAGAAGGCTGAGAGGGGATATGATTGGTCTCTATAAATACATTGGGGGGAGGACGGAAATACACCAGGGAGCATGAAGAGCTACTGAAGGTAAAGGATAATGTTGGCACAAGAACAAATGGATATAAACTGGCCATGAACAAATTCGGGCTAGAAATTAGATTTCTAACCATCAGAGGAGTGACGTTCTGGAAGAGTTTCCCAATAGGAGCTGTGGGGGCAAACAACTTAATTAGTTCTAAGAGAGAGCTGGGCAAATTTTGAGAAGGATTGTATGACAGTGTTGCTTGTGATGGTGGGGGACAGGGCTTAGCAGTCCTAAAATCCCTTCTGGTTTATGTCTTATGTTCCTAAAAGCTCATGCATCAGCCAGTCACCTGCTGGTGTTGGGAAAGGATTCATCCCCCCGTCTCCCCGATGTATCCTGAGGAGAGGGCAAGATCTGTCTTATGAGAACGGTCATACTGGGTCAGAACAAAGGTCCATCTGGTCCAGGATCCTGTCTTCCCACAGTGGCCAATGCCACGTGCTTCAGAGGGAATGAACAGAAAAGGTAATCATCAAATGATCTATCCCCTGTCGCCCATTCCCAGCTTCTGGCAAACAGAGGCTAGGGACACCATCTCTGTCCATCCTGGCTAATAGCCATTGATGGACCTATCCTCCATGAATTTATCTAGATCCTTTTTGAATCCTATTATAGTCTTGGCCTTCACAACATCATCTGGCAAAGAGTTCCACAAGTTGACTGTGTGTTGTGTGAAGAAATACTTCCTTTTGTTTGATACCTCTTGCCTATTAATTTCATTTGGTAACCCCCTAATTCCTGTGTTATGAGGAGTAAATACCACTTCCTTATTTACTTTTTTCACACCAATCATGATTTTATAGACCTACCAGTCCATAAAATATCTACCAGTATTGTTATCCCTGTTTTACAAATGGTGACACTGAGGCACATGAAATGATGCTAAGTGACTTGCCTAAGGTCATACCAGAAGTCCATGGCAAAGCCAGGAAAAGGACCCAGATTTCCTGACTCCTAATCTTGTGCTTTAACTGCTTAGCCATAATCATGCTTAGTCTCACAAGTTGTTTTTAAGATTTGTCTTTTGTTAGGTGCTCCCCTTGTTCTCAGGTTATGGAGCAGAGTAACTAGGAGTCAGACTACTTTTCCATTCATTTTATCAGCTTATATTTTATTCTATTTTCTCTTACTCTCTCTTCTCCTCCACAAACAACAAAGTCCTTATACTTTCAGTCTTTTATTTCTTAAATAAACTACCAAGAGAAGGCAGTTTTAGCTTCTCACAGATACTATGAACACCAGTTCCACCATCACAGATGTCAATGTTTAGAAATACTCTCTATGGCTCTATGCTATAAGAGCATGAGCTACTGAGATCAGGCTAGAAAAGACTAGTAACGGAAAGTAACAGCTTTTGGGTTTATAGATTTAGTTCCTTCTGAGCCCTCTGAAAGGCTATGTCTCATTGTTTCCTCTGCAGTCAAAGAAGAACTGATGCCAGACAGCCCCATCAGAGCTATGAGGTCTCTCTGCCCACTTCATTCACCCTAAAAGGGGTTAATTTCCAGTAGCGATCAATACGCTGTTGAGCAGCAAGCCACAAACTATACACAACCAATCACAGATACAAACAATGCCAGTCACAAACACAAACTCCTGGACATGCGCGCGCGCGTGCACACACACGCACACACTTGCTCAGACCCCATTGTCACACACAAAACACCAGTTGGGATTTATTGACCATGCACACGTGGAATGGAGGTGAAAGAGAGCAATTTGATTGCACAGTGGCAAGGATGATTATGAAGAATGATTATACACAGTGAGGAAAAACCACAGGACTGGGAACCAGGAGATCTGGAGTCTATTCCCATCTCTGCCATTGACTCACTGTGTGTCCTTGGGCATGTCACTTCCTCTCTTTGTGCCTCATATCCCTCACTGGGTGGCAGTGAGGTCCTGAGATACTCAGATGAAAGGTGTTTTGTAGATAAGTGAAGGGTATATTATTAAGACTCATTGCTGGTCACTAGTGATGATTTATTTGCAGAGTGGGGAGGCAGATTCACAGATGTTAAGGCCAGAAGGGAACACTACATCATCTAGTGTAACCACCTGAAAGCATACGTAGAACCTAACGGAGTGATTAAAAGGAGCTTGTTATTGCAAAGAATATTAGGAGACTATTTGACCACTGGCATGTTTAAAGCCTGCCACCTTATTCCTGTGGTATATGCACAGTCTCCAGCCTCATCCCTGTCTCTGACAGGTGGCTGGGGCTGGGATTTACTGATGTTTCTTGGCCCAAGTGTGACAGGTGTATTTTTTAATAAATATTTAGCCTAAATATGTGTCTGGTGGGGGGTTTATCCCTTTCAACTGTAAAATAGATTCACCCTGGCTGGTTCTCTGCAAGAAGATTACAAGGCCCATAAGTAAATGCTTTGAGTGCTGGATAATTCTGTCATGCTGCATAAGAGAGGCTGTGTGATAGTGGGCATCACAGTCACGGGTAAGGAGAAGCTGGGAGCTGGGTTGGGAGACAGAGGCAACTACGATCTCCCTGATCCTCTGAAAGTTGATATGCTCAGCTTCATTTACCATGAGTGCACGGTACGTGATCATTACCTCCATTTTCACCCTCGACTGAGATATGACTATTATTGTCTGGGATATGATTATTACTTAGTGAAGAGGCTCCATCGGGGGGCAGCGGAAGAAGTCACAGACAATATATATTGGAGAGTTTTTAAATCACTCGTGAAAGTGAGAGACTCCTAGCACTGGTTAGAGCTACATATGACTAAAGTGCAGGCAGGCAAACAGGACGCTTCTCACATGCAGCTCTGCCCACCCCCCTCAATCCAGCTGCTAGGTACCTCCACTAAACTAATCCTGAGAGCTCCACATAGTTCTGACAGTGCACCTCACACCTGACCCCACCCCCTTCCCTCACAATCCCACATCTGGCCCCATAGGGTATGTCTACACTGCAATTAGACACTGGTGGCTGGCCCACGCCCACTAACTCAGGCTCTGGTTTAGGCTGTTTAATTGTCCTGTAGATGTTTGGGCTCAGGCTCCAGACCAAGCTCTGAGACTTTCCCTCTTGCAGGGTCCTAGAGCCCAGACTCCAGCCCAAACATCTACAAAGTAAATAGCCCCTTACCCAGAGTCTGAGCCAGCTCTGTCAGAGATGTATATGCAGCCATTGCAACAGAGGAGGTTGTTGACCCAGGAATAGTGGCAGAAGGCTGTGGATTTTTATTTGCAGTGTTGACATACCTGTAGACAGCTGTGCCAAAACTTCTCTGGCCCATGGTAGCGGGACCTACACAGGCCTGAGAATTTCAAAACCATCTAGATGGTGCAAACAGACCAGCCTTGGCTTTCCTTGCTTTAATTTTTTTCAGTGGTGACTTGAAAGGCTACTTCATCTCTGCAAGAGAGACTACCATGACAGAAAAACCACAGCTTAGGGTCTATCACCATCACCAGTTTGCTCTTCCAACAGTTTAAAAAAACCTATCCCCACAACACATCCTGGATGGTGTAAAGGAGCTCACTCACTCACTCTGGAGTATGGTAACACCCAGTTAAATACAGATTTGATTATCATAATTATTACAACTGTGAGCTTTTTTGTTTACAGCAGCATTGTGCAGTGATACTATTTTGTTCCTGAAATCTATATGGAAATGATTTGTAAACCTGGTAAAACTTCATAACTAAATAGATATTTAACCCAGCCCTTCCCCATCTTTCTCAAGTCCCATCCAGTAGTCAGGACTCTCTGAACATTCGAAAGAGAAAGGAAATGTTAGGGCCGGTAAAGCGTGAGGTCTGACCTTGTGGTCAGAGCCAGGAGTAGAATTGGGATCCTAGTCAGAAATCCCGTCAAAGCCAGAGTTGGAGCCGGAAGCCACATCAAGGGTCACACCCAGAGTCAGCAACTGAGGTCAGGGTGAGGAGGCGTGGTATCAGAGATAGGGAGGAGGCCAGGTAACAGAAGGGCACCAGGTGGGCAGGCAGTGACTTGGTCTCAGAAGGTCTGGGCAGCAATAGACCTTGTTCGGACAAAGGGTGGGACAGGAACAGAAGGTGTTATACCTGGTAGTGTCCTATCTGCTGATAGTCATCAAAAGCTTGGTGGGCCTCTGGGGGCCAGTGAAATCTTACAGATTTATGGAGGATGGCAGTTAGAAGCTGTGACCATTGAGAAGACTACCCCCACACCCAGTTTGGGTTCCAAGCCGGGGTACCACCAGGGAGAAACCCTGTGATTATGCTAAACCAGGAGTTCCTCATCCATCTCCACTTCCACAGGTTCTCCTGTAATTGTGGATCTCTGTCATCAGGTTAGCAGGGGTTTTGACAGAACACTTGCATACCACTCCCCAACACAAGCAGAGCTTCTCCTGTCTTCTGCACTCTCGGTCATCCAGGGATGAGAGGGGCCATACCACATCAGTCTGCGTGGACTCCACCAAGGCAGAGTTTGCTTGGGCCTGAGGGCTGAGCCGTGGGTAAGTTTGGGAGGTAGGCAGGCTCCTCCTACATTCCAGTTGCCATTGCAGTCTGGAGTCTATCTATCCGGAACACAGTTCCGTGAAGGCCTCTAAACTGGCGAGGGGGAGCATCTGTGCCAGCTCATCTTTTAGTTCTTCATAAAGACTGAGATGAAACTGATGGAGGAGTGCGGCATCATTCCAGGCACTGTCTATGGCAAACATCTGAACTGGGCAACATAAGACAGCTGACCCCAGGGTTTGCCAAAGTTTTTGGTAAGGCAGTCTCTGCTGTGCAGGCCTTATGAAAGTCAGTCATCAAAAAATGGTGGCAAATGCTAGTAAGAAAGAGTCCTCATTGGTAAGTACCAGAAGAACCTGCTCTAGAAAGGGAGAGGACCCCACCAGGGCCTCCCTGATAAGTGGGCTCAGTACTACCCCCATGTTAATTTGAACTGTGATGTTCTCCTGGGGCTGGAGCATAAATGGGAGTCTGGATTGGGTAATGAACCTGCAAAACTTACTGCAGGTACAATGCTCTCTCTCCAGCAGAGGAACTCGGGGGCTGGACACCTGAGCCAGTGTTATAGAGAAAGCCAAGTGGTTACCTGCAGCTGCTCAGAATGTTGTAGCTTGTTCCCGCAAGGAGCAACTTCCCATCTGCAGCTGTCATACTTGGTCCTTCAGTTTCTGGTTCTCTGCCTAAAGGGCAGCAATCTGCTCCTGTAGATTCACAGGCCCCTGGGGTGAGGGTAGGGCCAGAGCCAGAGTGCTGTCCATAATTAGTTCAGGGATTCAACCATGAGTCCCAGAAGAAACCAAAATGGTCTGAGCGAGCTGTCAGGGCCCATAACATGGGTGGTCTGACCCAGGGGTCAGAGCCAAGATAGAGTTGTTGTTATGGTTGAAATCCCACCAAGGGTCAAAGATGGAGCTACAGTCAGAAATCACACTTAGTGTGAAAGCTGGTGTGGGTCTGAGGAGCAACAGGCCTAGCAACTAGTTGCTCAGACAAGGGGTGGGACAGGAACAAGAAGCATTATACCTGGTGGTATCCTATCAGCAGTCTACTGCTAGTTATCAGACCCCACTGACTCAGAGAACATAGCTTCTAGTGGTGGGGTATTAGCAGCTGTTTCCTCAGCAGACTTTGCAGTGTGATGGCACTTGCTTAGCAGCCCTGTGATCCTGAGCTTGAGCTCCGCAGTACAGAAAGAAACTAAGGACTGTGCATTCAGTCACCTTCTCACCATCTCATGTGCTTGCTTGGAGACGGCTCCAAGAGTTGTCCCCTAAAGAGAGGCCATGCAATAAATCAGACTATTACATGCTGGTCTCAAGAGATGGGCTCAAGCTGCAGGACTGAGATCTAGTATATGGATTTCAAATTCCACAAAGTTCAGAGGTGTTCAAATCTAGGGATTTTGTTGAGCTTATTTTAAATATTATTGGCAAAATTTGATTATAGGAGTTCAGAAAGAGTTCATCCAAAGTGTGGAGGTATTTGTAGGAATGTGGAGAGCTAGACAGATGAAGATGTCCATACTATAAACTAGCATTAAGTATCCCTTTACAAAGTAAGGGCATGTGTCTATAGGCACATATTATCACATGTACATATAAACTTCTTAAGGGGACACTATAAAGTAGTTTAGATGTGGGATTTGAACCTCCCCTCTCATGGTGGGAATCCAGACACAACAGCCCTGGACCACGATAGGAAAACCAGCACAAGTGAAACAAACCAGGCCTGAAGGAAATTGACCCATCTACCTTCGCTGCCCAAGGTGAGCAATATGCAAAACCCAAACAAACTGTGTGAAACACTCTTTGAGTGAGTTATATACTCCATAATATTTTCTCTTTGAACAATATACAGGACTGAAAGGAACAGAGGGAAGGGCATATTTTGGGAATGTGGTGTTCTTCCCCTTCCATTTTTAGTGGTAATATTGCTGGCAGAGGGACAGTGTTATTACCCTAGGAAACTAACTAGCTATGGGGCATTTTTACAGACTAGCTTTGCACAAGTTCTTCCCAGAGATTCCGAAGACCCCTGACTCTAATCCAGGGATTTTCAAACTTCATTGCACTATGACCCCTTTTCCGACAACAAAAATTACTACATAACCCCAGGAGGGGGGACTGAAGCCTGAGCCCACCTGAGTCATGCCGCCCCAGGTTGGGGGACCAAAGCCTGAGCCCCACCACCCCTGGTGCAGGGGGTTCCCCAAGCCTAAAGGCTTCAGCCCCAGCCAGGGGGGCCTCTAACCTGATTGCCACCACCCAGGGCTGAAACCCAAGGGTTTCGGCTTTGGCCTCAGGGAACAGGGCTCGGGGTTTGGCCCTGGGCCCCAGCAAGTCTAAGCCAGCCTTGGCGACCCCATTAAAACAAGGTTGTGACTGACTTTGGGATCCCAACCCACAGTTTGAGAACCCCTGCTCTAATCTAACATGCAGTTATTAAACTGGCTGCTAACTATATATCTATCCTTCCAGCTAGAGATAAAATGTAGCGCTGTGTCCCTCCATCTCTCTCCTTCAATCCACTGCACCATTGCCCCAGTTCCCCAACAATGACACAGGCAAGAGTGCAGGCACAGACTGCTTTTGGGGAAGAACCAGTAGTTGAGTCATGATTCCGTCTGAGATATTTCTGTGGTTCCAGAACTGCTCAGTGGAGCAGGGAGACATCAGTTTGTGTGGGACGTCTCTTTCTTCCAGCGTTGTCATTGGTTATTGCAGCATTAACCACTCAGCTTGCTTGTGTAACTCAGCATGAACTCTTCAAGCTGGCGGATTCAAACATCTCCAAAAATGACCAAGGACAACACAGAAAAAGAATGTCAAACATGCCCCGAAGACAAGGAAACCAGCCCTGTGTTCCTAATACTAACTGTTCTCCAGTAAATATATGTTCACTTGCACAGAGGAACCCTGCTGGCCTCCTCTGCCAAGGCTCATGTAGTAGTGCAGGTTCTTAGCAGGGCAGAAGTCAGGAGGTCTCTCACCATCTTTCACCCTCCTTCACAATATTTATCTGTAAGGACAAGAGAAAGGAAAGAAGGAAAAAGCTTGGAGAAGGCAAAGAGAGCCAGCAATGAATTTTCCATGGGCCTAGTTGTCTGCTGCCTCAATGGCTATATTCAATGACTTCCCAACCAGCATGGATCTTCCTATCAGGAATTCCCCCCACTTTCCTTCCAAGCCAGTCTTGCCTATCATCTACTTCTAAGCAAACTAAGTTTTGGTGTGTTTCCTCCTTTTGCACTTGCCTCCCCCTCCAGCTCCTCTGCCTCTCCTTTCCTGTGTGCAACACATGTCCTATGAGCATTCAAAGAGAGAGCTCCAAAATCCAAGGTCATCCCAGTGAGTGGTGTGTTACTACTCTGCCCTACCTCGCAGGAAACCCATCGGGCATTCACAGTCCTGGGGCCAGATTCTTATCTCAGTTACTTTGGTGTAAATCTGAATTAATTCCATTGAAGTTAATGGAGCTGACCAATGTAACTGAGCTCAGAATCTAGCCACTGGTATCCCATTCCCTGGATCAGCAAGTATGAGTGCTGCACAGATATTTGCTTTGCTCTGGGAGTTGCAGAGAGTGCTTCACTCATCAATTCCAGCCAGTGGGCTCTGATATAAATACTTTCCAATTGTCAGGGACTGAAAGGCAAACCCAACACATAGGTTACTTTGCCCATCCTACAATTCATGAGTGTGACCACAAGTTTTCCCTGCATCTTGTGTGACTGGCTCTGAAGGACAAATAATTCATCTCAGATTTACTTTGGGATAACTGAGTACATCATGACACTGGTTAATGGAGGGAGAAAAGAACCACACTGGTGCTGAGACCACTTTTCTAAACCACCCCCAACTCTTTGACCCATTCAGTGTGAGAATAGGTTCTTTTACCACATTTCTGCTTCCAGTCAGACCAGAAATACCACAGATATAGTCCCCCACTTGATATTGTGTTGTTTTAGGCCATTGCTGGAACCAAGAAGTGTGAAAATCAAAGAATAGGGAAAAGGTGATCAGAACTTTCTCAGAGCTCTTTGGCTGGATTGGCATTCAGGTTGGTCCATACTAGATCCATCAAGCTACTTACTACCTAAGTCTGGGTTTCCAGCACTAAGTACCCATTTTAGGCTCCACTGTGATCCTCCAAACCCCTGCTCAACTGACACCTAACCCATAAGGGTCTAAATTTCTGCTACCTAACTCCAGGCATTTGAATGTTTATATTAGAATTGGACAAGGGAAGAGAAGGGCAACAAAAACAATTCGGGGTATGGAACAGCTACCATATGAAGAGAGATTAAAAACATTGGGACCGTTCAGCTTGGAAAAAGGACAACTAAGGGGGAGGGGGGGATATGATACAGGTCTTGCAACAGCATGGCACCCACCTCTCACAAGCACCCCTTCTGGTCAGGTGTGTCTGCAATCTTTAAACAGTCCCAGCCCTGGTATTGGGCCATACCCCCAGGACTTCCTCCCTGCAGGCAATGGTTTCGCCCGCTCCAGCTGGGCCTCTTAACAGTTCGGTTCCCCTTCCAGGGGTTTATCACTGTCCAACAGCAGGCCACTTCCCCAGTGGCCTATGGGGAGAGGGAGAGGGGACCTAGGCCTGCCCACTACTCTCAGGCCCAGCCCAGGGACCCTAAGAATAGCAGCCAAGGGCTGCCATCTCCCTTTAACGAAACTACTTTCAGTTCCCTGGGCCACAGCCCCAGCCTTCAACACTTTACCTTTACCTCAGGGCTCCTCTTTATTCAGGCCCAGCAGCTAGCCAGGAGCTCTTGGTTGCTCCCATGGTCCCTGCCCCCACTGAGCTATCCATGGTGCTGCAGTTTCCTTTGGCCATCCAGGAGCATCATCTTTATTCCTCTAGCTCCAGCAAAGAACTGCCTATCTACAGCACTGCAGCTCCTTTTTATATGGCCCTCCTGGGCCCTGATGGCTGCTCCCTGCAACCTCTTTTGTTGGCTGATTCTCCGTAGCCACTCTAGCCTGGAGGACCTCTCTACTGCTTCTTTCCTGGGACCAGTGTGGCAGGACCCTGAGGCATCCAGCAGGGAGCCTCTGGGCCTAGTCTACCCTGACACAGGTCCATACAGTCATGAATGGGATGGAGAAAATGAATAGGGAAGTGTTATTTACTGCTTCACATAACACAAAAACCAGGGGTCACCCAATGAAATTAATAGGTAGCAGGTTTAAAACAAACATAAGGAAGTACTTCTCTCACATCTCACAGTCAACCTGTGGAACTCATTGCCAGGCGATGTTGTGATGGCCAAAAATATAACTGGGTTCAAAAATTAATTAGATATGTTCCTGGAGGATAGGAGCTATTAGCCAAGATGATCAGGGATGTAATCCCATTCTCTGTGTGTCCCTAAGCCTCTGATCACCAGATGCTGGGACTGGACAACAGGGGATGGATCACTCAATAATTGCTCTGTTCTGTTCATTCCCTCTGAAGCATCTGGCCTAAGATAGGATACTGGGCTAAACAGACTATTTGTTTGACCCGGTATGGCAATTCTTCTGTTCTTATGCTTCTCCCACCTAAGCCTCAGTGCGATTCACAAACCATGGGAAGGCAGACGTTCCTCACCCTCTCTCACCCATGGGGTCTGATCCAGTAGGTGTGCCCAAAGGCTGCCTACCAGATTGGGTCTCATTCAAAATCTGGCCAGAAGAGGAGGCGGTGGTATGAGCTGAGGGGTATTCTGTTATTGGGCTCCGTCAGTCTCTCCTGCTGACACTACTACAATTAAATAGTCACTGGAGCAGGAGGACTGGGTCTACCTCCTCCCTTGCAAGTGCCCTAACCATCAGGCTATAGAGTCTCTCTCTCTCTCCTCCTTCCCCATATGACTAATTATTTATCCACAGTAGAACAGCTTCAACAGAGAAACTGAGAGAACCACACATCAAAATATTCCATGGTGCAGTGGTTAGAGCACTCTCTTGAGAGATGGGAGAACCCTGTTCAAGTTCTTTTTCTCTTTCAGGCAGAGGGAGGAATTAAACCTGGATCTCCCACCCTTCAGGTGAGTGTCCTAACCACCGGGCTAAAAGTTATAAGAGGGGTGGTACCTCATCCTCCTCCAGCTATTTTGTGTGGAATCAGGCAGGCACTTAACTCATTCTCACAAGATACAACTTAGGGGCCAAAGCTGCCAGACTCCAGAGAAGGGGTTCCTGCCTGCAGATCACAAGCAGAGGTAGACACCTTACTCCACCCAAATGTAGGTGGCAAACTCTGTGAGGGGGCAGGGCTTCGGACACACCTCTCTCGCTGTCATCTTCCACTGGCTAGTTGGGCAGCCCCTGCCTACCATGCAGGCTTCTGTGGATCACATTCTGAGGCCTCTATCTCTCCCCATTCATTGTACAGGGAGCCTAGGCACCTAAACTCAGACTTTGTGAATCGTAGTGTTGTTCCTGTGATTTCTAGGTGCCTAAAAGTTAGGTGTTGCAATGCTCAGCGTCACAACGTCTAAGTTCCTTTGTGGACTGAGCATTTTGCCCTTTGGGAGTGTCATAACTATAAAGGGAAGGGTAAACCCCTTTAAAATCCCTCCTGGCCAGAGGAAAAACCCTCTCACCTGTGAAGGGTTAAGAAGCTAAAGGTAACCTCGCTGGCACCTCACCAAAATGACCAATGAGGAGACAAGATACTTTCAAAAGCTGGGAGGAGGGAGAAAAACAAGGGATCTGGGTCTGTCTGTATGCTGCTTTTGCCGGGGATAGAACGGGAATGGAGTCTTAGAACTTTTAGTAAGTAATCTAGCTAGGTATGTGTTAGATTATGATTTCTTTAAATGGCTGAGAAGAGTTGTGCTGAATAGAATGACTGTTCTTGTCTGTGTGTCTTTTTTGTAATTTAAGGTTTTGTCTAGAGGGATTCTCTATGTTTTGAATCTAATTACCCTGTAAGGTATCTACCATCCTGATTTTACAGAGGTGATTCCTTTACTTCTATTAAAAGTCTTCTTGTAAGAAAACTGAATGCTTTTCATTGTTCTAAGATCCAAGGATTTGGGTCTGTGGTCACCTATGCAAATTGGTGAGGATTTTTACCAAACCTTCCCCAGGAAGTGGGGTGCAAGGGTTGGGAGGATTTTGGGGGGAAAGACATGTCCAAACTACGTTTCCCAGTAAACCCATTTAAAGTTTGGTGGTGGCAGTGGAAATTCCAAGGGCAAAGGGTAAAATTAAATTGTACCTTGGAGAAGTTTTAACCTAAGCTGGTAAAAGTAAGTTTAGGAGGTTTTCATGCAGGTCCCCACATCTGTACCCTAGAGTTCAGAGAGGGGGAGGAACCTTGACAGGGACTAATACAGAAATATAGGAACACTACTAACAAAAATCCTTTGTCTGCTTCCATTGTCTTCCATCTGAGAATCTCAATGCATTTTAAAATCATTCTTTCAGTATCACCACCTCTTTGTGAGGTGGGTCAGCATTATTAACCCCAGGATACAGCTGGGTGAGCTGAAGCTCATTTCAGCAGAAGGGCTGATTTACGAGGAAAGATGAAATGAGTTAAATATGTCTCGCTTGGCCCAGCAACAACCAAATGAGGACACTCAATAACATGCTTTATAACTAGAGGAAGGGTGTATACACCACAGAGGCAGAGGAATTCTACAGAGTGGTTCAGGGAGATCTTCCCAACTGGGAGCTCTATTATATGCATCTCCCAAGGTAAGTGCTAGATGCCCCAATGCTTGGGACATTTAAAGGTAGGCTTGGCAAAATACCAGTGCAATAGTATAATAGCGAAGTACAGTTGCAATGGCAGTGAGATGGATCAGACTGGACAGATTAGGGCTTTTCTATCTCTGACTGCAATTATTCTGTGATACAAAGAGGTCAAGGTCACAGAATAAGTCAGTGGCAGACCCAGGAATAGATCCCAGGAGCCTAACAACCCATCCCCCCTTCTCTAACCACTAAACAATGCAGGAATCCTTATCTGCAAATGACAGTGGGTCTCAAGGGTAGAAAGGGGAGAAATAGGGAGGTTCCTCAGAGCACTGACAGGGAAAAGGGGCAGCGGGGGCCATCACTTCTTTGTCTATCTACTATTTTTATTGTTCATTAGCCACGTATATCTGGTCTGTGTAATCCATTAAAGAGAGAGGCACTAGGGGACCCAGAAAAGGCAAATTAATTCGCAGTTTATAAACAAAGTGCAATAACCATTAACGGGAAATCAGCATATTGCTCGTGTACTACATGATCATTCTGCAGACAGAATGGGGAATAAATTCACAGATGAATAAAAATAAGAATAAAAACAGGAGGAGGGGGAAAGGGAGGAATTTAATCCACAATGGAATATTTCAGAGAGCACTATTAATTCAATCACATGGAGGAAGGATAATGAGGACCATTGCAGAGCAAAGAGTACTTTAGCTTTCATTGTAATCCGGATAACCCAAGTCAAAGGGTTTCATCATCTAAATCTGAACCACATCAAGTAGAATTCCATACACACTTATGTGTGGTGTTAACCCTGAAACTCAGTCCTGACCTGCAGCACCCCTTGTGTATCTGGTCCTGTGCCCCAGAAACATATCTGCTATTCCAAACCTGACTCCGCCATGCAGTTCTACCTCAAAACTGAACCCGTGGCACTGTTGGCAAATCAAATTGCATGACAGAGCAGGCACCTACTGGAGAGAATATGAGACAAAGGAAGCTCAGCTGTATTATGTGATCGGCCACTTGCATTGTAGAGGTTTGTTATGGCTTCTCCTGAAGTATCCGATATTGTCCACAGCTAGTGGCAGGATATTGTACTCAATGGAAATAATAGTCTGATCTGCTGAAGCAAATCTTATGCTGTAGGAAGGCGGGTGTCATTGTATGAACGAATGTAAGCACAGTTTTGCTTGGAGGGGAGTTATGGCAGGACTCTCCTTTATTTATTTTACATCAGGAAAAAAGCCCTAAGTCTCAGCAACAGAAATGAAAGGGCAAGAATGATCATTAAAAAATTCACTAAAATATCCACAAAACACAGGAAATCATCCTATATTCAATTACTCCACCCCCATTCATCTCAAAGGACTCCCAAAGCACTTTAGACGTGTAGGTTTAAATCACGGGTTTGCAGAAGCAATTTAGGCACCGAACTGTTTTCTGAAAATGTTGCATCCACCTCTGGGTGGGTGGCTTTCAGTCAAACAGTCTGCAACACACTGCACAAAGGTGTAGGGAGGGGAAATGTTAGCCTAGCTGTCTACAATTATTTTTATGGAAATGTATATTGTTTAGGAAACTTGAAAATTTCACTTGAAAAAAAGCAGAAATGTCGCACTTTTATCACCTTCCACCTCCGGGTCTGGAGTACAGTAGTTTTATTCCCAAGTACAAATGGGAAAACTGAGGCATGGAGAGGTGAAATAGCTTGCTTGAGGTCACACAGTAGGTCAGTGGCAGAGCCAGGAATAGGCTCCAAGAATTCTGGTTCCCAATCCAGTGCTTTAATCACCAGCCTATACTCCTTCCCAGATCCAAGAACCGAACACAAGTGTCCTGGCTCTCACTCCACTGCTTCAACCACTAAAACATTTTATTTTTCTCTTTTTATTTTGTAAAAATTACACCAAAAATGATTAAAACCCAAGACTGGAAAATAATATAAGACCAGGGTGTTCAGCAGGCAGCATCAGTCTGAGCTGCATTCACAATTCATCGTCCCCTTCCTCTTTATTTTTTGTATGTTTTTTTTTAAAAGACCAGAAGGGGCCTAGGGAAACCCACCAGGGCATCAACTTAACCTTTGTCCCCATCTCTGTGGGTCCTCCTGATAGCCCTTAATCCTCAGCCAAGCTTCCACTGCTTGTCCTCAGACCCTGCTTCCAGTGATGCTGAATGCAATTACTATAATTGATGTGCCGCTTTTGTTAAGACCATGGTATCAATAAATGGGAGTACAACAAGCTGCTAAGGAAGATGCAGGGAATTTATTAGAATGGATGCATGCAGTGGATGGCATAATACCTGCTGATGGCCAATTCATAAATCACAGTTGGATTCTTTGGGAGACATGTAACACCCAGGCGGCTTCCCTCATAAAACAACAATAGTACAAGGAAATAAAGGGAAGTCTGCTGCTCAAACCAGGGTAAAACCTCTGCCTGATGCCAGGCCCACCGTCAGTGGACAGCAAAATTCCATATGGCTAAGCAGTCAAATTCAGAAGCATCTGGACATCAGATAAGAAATGTCACTGCGACAGGCTCTCTCACCCCATTTCCCAGCCAGCTGGGAAATCCTGTACAAGCAGCCTCTACCCTTTGTCACAGGATTTGAACTCCCAGAAGTGATTTGAGATCCAGCAGATCCCCCAGAGTCCAACCTGTACCTCATCATGGTGGAGGGGTGTAAAATCTGAAATAGGGGATTGCTCGTTGGAGTGATGCCATCAGTGATGTAGGCTGGTCCGAAATATCGCCTTGGGCATTATACAAGGTGGACAGGTCCAACGAGAACCCTGCAAATGATGGCTAACGCAAGCAGCAAAGACTCAGGGCAGCAGCTGCACCTAGCTACCTGAAGTGAAAGAAGTCATCGAGAAAGAGTCAAGGGCTCAGGTCTCACAGCATGAAGCCAGTACTGGTAAACCATGAAAAAAGGTTCGCGTTACTGCACCTCTGTCTCATCCCAGTGGGACAAAGTATTCTTTGGGACAGTCGTTCGCTCTTGCTTCTGATCAACATGAAAAGCTTAGTGCTCAGCACCAGGGTTAAAGCCCCTGCCCTACTCTGCAATGATTTCTCTAACATCTCCTAGAATGAGTGCTGTTGCAACCAGACAATGCCCCGGTATCACCAAGAGTGGCAGCATGGCACCCCTAAAGGGCAGCAACCTGATTTCCCAACCCAACAAGGCTTATTGCCTTGACACCCTGAAAGTAGTGCTCCAACGCCCATTATCCCATCCTGACTGAGTTAATCTGGCCCCATGTGCCTCCCAAGCACAATCTCTGTGGTACTCTAGAGCAGCAATCCAGCACTTTGTCACCATTTCTGGTACTTCCTCTGGTAATTATGGCTAGAAAGTGCTTCTTTTTGCACTGTCATGTACAGACCTGTCCCCAAGCCCTCTATAAACACACACAGGTTAACCCATGGAGCATTCCCTCCAGATCACATGCTCCGCAGTGACACATGTGGTCTGTGTGTGCAGAGTCTCCCCTAGTAACCAGTGACACTGAGTTAGTCTGATGAATCAATCTACTAAGCATTCTGGACCCCACCATTCTAGACACAGGGAGCCTGGGGCCCATGGCTGGACTGTTCCTGATCTAATTTATCTTAAATGTGTCCGTCACTGTGGTATCTGATCCATGTTAGTGTTTGCTGAGTCGGGGAGGGAGATGAAAGAAGTGGACAGATGCAACAAATGTCCAATATTATTTTTTAATGACAACAAATGTGTTTTATTTTTATGATGATTTATTAATGTGTTTCATAATAAATGTATACACTGGCCTGAGGCTCCCTCTTGCATTAATGGGTGCCACAACACTTGCAGCTCGGGGGCTGATAGCTCCTCTTATGCAAATGACTCGAGAGACTTCCTGCCATGCAAACAGTTTATCATTTAGGGCACTGTGTAGGTTTAGATCAGAATACTATGCTGTGGCCCAGCTAGCTCTGTAGTGCTGCTCCAGCCCCCCCAAATATATCAACTCCCCACAAAGCGCAGCCAAGAATATGTCCTTTGAGACCCATGTTCCAATTTTGGGGATAGTTACCACGCCCTCCTCCGCTCCAAATTCACAGAACACACACACACTTCTGGCCTTGTGATATTGTATAAGCTATCACAACATACAAACTTACCTACCAAGAGCTGAACTCGGGGTTGTGTATTTCCCCAGGAAGCATTACAACAACAACAACGCTTGGTGCTTATGTAGCATCTTCTATCCAGGGATCTCAAAGTACTTTTCAAAGGGAGGTAAGTATCACTATCCCCACTTAACAGATAGGGAAACAGGCACAGAGAGGTGAAGGCATTTGCTCAATGTCACACAGGGAGGCTGTGACAAAGGCAGAAATAGATCCCAGGAGCTGAACCATTGGTTCTAACCATTAAACTGTACTGCTGCACTCACTAGCATCCCAAAGCACGGCATTTATTTGCCTGCAGCTCTCCCACCCTGCTGTAAGTGCTTGTGATGCATCAGATGTTGCCAGGACAACATGGAATCCCGAGATAAGTAAAGGAGGATCATCAATGCCACCTTAAAATGTAGGTGTATGGAGAGTTTTTAAGTTTGCACCAATTTGGTTACAGAGTCACAATCTTAAAACTTTTTTAAAAAATCTTTGCAGTTCAGCTTTAAGCCAACAGGGGGTGGGAGAGGCCCTAGAATAGGGCACCATTCTCCAGCTATTCAAGAGAAACTAAACAGAGCTGTGTGAGACTGAGTATTTTTATCATTAGCCAGAAACCTGGGACAAGTTTCCAAACCTTTTAAACTCAGCCTGTGCTGAGTTAGGGAATGAGCGGGGGAGGTCAGGGTGGAAACATCTGCATCTTAGGCAAACTACAGAGGAGTCCAAACCAAAATGCCAAGTCTCAACACCCCCAAGCCCTGATCCCTAAAACTCCGATACAGACATAGGTCTGTGTTTCCCCACAATTCAGGCTTTTCAGATTTACTGCCCCAGTGAGGTCCTTTAATTGAGACAGGCCCAAACTGTGATGTTCAGTTCTAGATTTAAACTTCCCCTGAGTTTGTTAGAGTCAGTCGTCAGTCTGCCAGTCCGGACTCCTCTGTGATTCTGAATATCATTTTCAGCTCTGTTTGTACACCTGCCTAAAAAGAACCTCAAGTGGAAATAGGACAAGGGACCTGGTGCCCAGTCAGCCCTCAGATCTCTAGCTCGTTCTGGAATGAAGATTGGGCGCATTGAGGATGTCACCCCCATCCCCTCTGACAGCACTCGCAGAAAGGGTGGTCGCTGGGGTCGTCGTCTGTAAACCGTGGCTGGCTTTTGTTTCATCATTAAATCTCTCAATGAAAAAGAAAAAGAACCTCGCTGAGTTGCATCTCACTCAACTGCAACACTTCAGTGCAATCACTGAAGTGCAGAGTCATTCCACTCTGTTAAGTATTCACCCACAGTGGAACAGTCATTGGAGGAAGAGAGTGAGAGTGGCTCTATAGTCCAGTGGTTAGGGCATGCACCTGGGAAACCCTGAGTCCCGTCCTCCTGCTCCAATCGCTCTTTCATTATTTATTTGCAGAGAAACAGCTTCAACAGGAGAGACTGAGGGAGCCTCACATCAGAATATCCTATAGCTCCGAGGTCAGAGCACTCAAAGATGGGAGACCCTTCTTCAAATTGTTTTTCCCCCTCTGGCAGAGTTGAACCGAGGTCTCCCAGGTCAGCGTTCTAACCACTGAACTAAAAAATGAAAGGTCAGTAGTGACACCACTGGCTGGATTTTTACATGAGACCTCATCCAGTAGGTGGCCTCTCAGCACACCTGCCATATCAGGCCCCTCAAGCAAGATAGACATCAGAATGCCTATCTTCCTCCCCACCCCCACTCATGAATCGCTCTAAGGCTTAGGTGGGAGCTAGACATCTGAACACCTAGAGGGAGACAGCGGTGGACATGCTCAGAGACAGAAACACAGGTATCTAGGAAACTTATATCCTCAAAAATTAGGAGCCAAGAGAGTTTAAGCACCTACAGTGTTCATCAAGAGTTTTGTGGATCACTGAGGAGCCTAAACCCAAGACTTTGGTGCCAAAATACCTTAGTGGATCTGGGCCTTATAGCCCAGGTTAAGACAAGAGCAGGAGGAGATAACAGCACAGGGATTGGTGTGGGAAGGACCAGGGCAAAGAAGATCCACGCGTACACATGGATTTGAAAAGCTATAGCACTACCGTAAGGGTGTGAACCTGGTAGGTGTTCAACATCCTCTGCTATCACTGATTTCTTAACAGGTGGCTAGTGCCTTGCAGGATCAGGCCCTATGTCTGGACTCTCATCCCATGCATCATCTATGCCTGATCTGTACTGTATGACTCTGATCTAGAGGACAAGGCTCCAGAGAAAGGATCAGGTCTCCCCCGTGTATCATACAGAGAGCTAATCATAGCATTGGCACTTAATGAATAACCACCACCATCACCAGATTCCATTATTAATTTAGGACCTTAAAGAGCATATTTCTATAAAGCATTTCAATTCCATTTTATCTATATAATCTTCCTGTTCTGGTTGTTCTTCCCTTCCACACTTCTGGCTCTGCCGTCAACAGAAAGGAAGGAATCAGGGTTTCCAACACCACTTCCACCAAGGTAATAGATGTGATAGACTCAGGCTTACCGCTGACTCTGCTATTGATTAGAATTTGTCAGGAGATGCCATGGAAAGGCTGCAAGAGGCTTCAACCAACAAAAAAAAGAATGTAAAATGTATTTCATTCCCAGAAGTGTATTACAAAAGATGGAAGGTCAATTATTCCAGTAATTTACAGCCAGTCTCAACAACTTGGCTGGATTAGAGTGTGTAATGCAATAAGGGAGTTCTCTCTCCCCCAATTCTTCTTTAGTGGCAGGGTTGGATGTCAGGAGTAGTAGCACCAGCACAGGGCAACTAGATCTGTGACTCAGAAACCAGCAGGTTTAGGGTGATCTCAGGAGCTGGAGGCTTGGTGGGCACTGGGCAATGGGGAGGGGCTAGGAACTAATTTGGTTTGGGGGGGCTTGTCAGAGTCATGGGGTCTGGGTTCAGAATGATTTGGCAGCAATGAAGTGGGTTGATTTGGGGAAACTGCTCACTCCTGATTATTTAAATGGGTGGAAATGGTGGCGTCTCCTGTAACTTGAAGTCTTTAAATCATGATTTGAGGACTTCAGTAACTCAGCCATAGGTTATAGGTCTTCTCCAGGAGTGGGTGGGTGAGGTTCTGTGGCCTACAATGTGCAGGAGGTCAGACTAGATGATCATGATGGTCCCTTCTGGCCTTAATGTCTATAAATCTTCCTGCTCTCCTGAACACACTGGCCTTTTAGCCTCTACAACACTGTGCTTCTTCCCATGAGACCTCACACCTTCTTCTGTAACTGAGTACCCTCTTGTACATATTATAATGATGAGGCAGGATCCTCCAGCCTCTGTGTAGGTCCTTGGCATAACATTTCTTAACTGACTTAGATATGTGGAGTGGAACTTAGAGTGCCCTGATGCAGTATTGTGTTTTGGCACCCACTGGGATATGAAGTGTCCAGTTAACATTGCAAGGAGCAATTAACTCAATTCAGGGGAAGGGGACTTTGAGGGGCTTGGGGCACTCAGATATCTCAGTAATGGGCACAGTATAAGCTAGAGGGATAGATATGTAACCCACACCCACTCTGTGCGATACGCTGGTTCCCTTCTCATGGTGGCTGAGCCACAGGGCGATAAGCCAGCTACAACATTGGCTAACAGAGCTGGGTCTTCCAGCCCAGGCAGTTAATGCTGATGGTTTCAGATCCAGAGGGCCCAGGACCAATTCCTCCAAGGGGCATCGTATTACAGATCGATACCTAAAGCAGGCCTGCTGGACTGGAGCAGGTCAGCCAGTGGCCAATTACACTGAAAACCTGATGTAATACCAATTGCAGTGTAACTGGCCTGGATGTCAGTGAGACAGGGAGGGAGCCCATGGTCTAGAGAGAAAAGCGGGCATCTTAGATTGTTCTGGGAAACTCCCATTGTGCATGTTATCCAGGATTCAGCACATGCATAGGAAACCGCAGCCTCATCTCGCTTCCGGATATGACTCAGCTGGCAACAAAAAGTCACAACATTTCTTCTCTAATGGGACAACTTTTCTGTATGCAGATACTGGGCCGAATCCTGAGGTCCTTACACATTTCCACTGCCTCCTTCCTTAGGCCAACCTCCCTTAATTTCAGTGGCTAATGACTCCTGTGGGAGTGTGCCTGAGGAGGGGCTAGGGAATTTGGCCTATTGATAATGCTATGGTTTCTTTCTAAAGTGCTTAGCTACGGCACTATCCCAAGCCTTTCCCAACTAAACCAGAAGAGTCAAAAAGACTGACACTACACAAGTTTAGGAAGCAGCAAGAGTTAAACTTATAGTGAAACAAGAAATCAAACCACCCCATCATGTCAAAGGCTCTTCAACCTGAAAGGATATTGAAGCTCCTTTGAAAGGGGGCTCAGTAGCTCTAGTCATCCTCAAGCCAAGAGGAGAGGAATTCCACAGTTCCTGGGCTTTAGGGGCAAACACATGGACTACACATGGGCCCAAACTGCAAGTCTTAGCTCTATGACAGCCTGAACTGAAACTCTGGTTATGGACACTTGAGAGAGGATGGAATTAGATCTAAGGGCTGGACTCAAAATTTGGATCTGGGTCCAAACTTTCCAATAATGTGGCGTGTTTGGAACTAGGCCCATCTCTAATATACAGTACCTTTTCTGCCTGAGAAGCTTCTGGCTCTAACATACTCATCTGCTTGGACCTCAGAAAGAAGACTAGCAGGCAGAGAGAGAGGGAGCACAGTCTGTTAATTAGAGCAGTGGCCTAGATGTTAGGACTTCTTGGTTATCTTCCCAGCTCTGCCACTAACTCGGTGTTTGATCTTTGGCACTTCCCAATTTGTAAATTGGAGACAACACCCACCACTGTAAAGTTTTTTGAAATCCTTGGATGACAGGTGCTGTAGATTATGAGAACATACATTCAGCCCCTCCCCCTGGGGGGCTACATACACCTGTCAGGTACCCGACTATATGCTCAATGGGGTCTATCAGATTGAGGGTTTTCTGCACATCCCTTCCCCTCATTGCCTGAAGTCAAGTAGCATTCACAGGGCTCATTTTATTTCCTGAACTATAAAGGAAATAAGAACCACAAACTTCCTCTGATTCTAGAGCAGGATTATGTTTTATTTCAAACTGTTTTGCTAATATGATACTTTGAGCTTCCATTCTCTGGGATTCCCTAAACCCCTCTTCACTCTCTGGCACTTTGAGAGGAGCAGGAAGGGTTAAAAGCCCACCCTGGTGTTTTCTGATGGAGGCCACTCAACCATGACCCTGGCCAAGTGGCAGAGGCACAGGGAGTAGATTATCAATAACTCATCCTCCGCCTCCCTTTCCCCCCAGCCTGTTCTCCCTATAGGACGTCAATGAGCTGGAAAATGAAAGGAATAATGCAGGTTTAAGAGACTAATAATTAGGTCACAGCTGATCCCAGTTCAGATCAGCTGACAGACGGTGCTTACAATGCACAAGCCACCGTGCTAGCTGCCAAGGTCCATAGCTTTAGGACAGCCTTTCCCCTCATACTTTGCCTCTTCTGCTCCCATCTCCCTCCCCCCAATCAAATCTACAATTACAGCTACAAATCCACCATGTTTCAGTCTTGTTTCCTAAGGATTTAAAATCCATTGGTGACTCTAATCTCAGATTGTTGTCTGTTGCCCTCCTTAAACATCTTAAATCTCATTCTCCTCCATCTTGCCCCCATGCCATGCCAGCACAACAGTCTCATTCCTGCTCCCATTCTATCCCGTTCCTTTCCCCCTCCTCACAAGCCCCATGCTACCCCCTCGCAAACCTAATCGTGATGTTTGCTTGTTTTAGCTTCGGTAATCCTGTTGTCTCGCAAATCTCCTTGCCATAATCCTGCCTTTGTCTGTCAATACAATTTGTTTGCTGTGGGGAAGGAGAGAGGCAAAACATGCCTGGAAAAAGATGAAACCTTTGTTGCTGGTCTCTGGGCCTTTGCTGAGCACATTTTTGAGCACAGCACCATTCTCTTCTTCTCTTCACATCCAAGTGGGGTATAGCCCCCAAGATTAAGAATTCCTGGATTAAACCAAACATTGTAGCTGCTGCTAAATGACCAGAGCTGGACTAAGTACATGCAATGCACACTTACATACACTAGGCAGAGCTCAGGTGAGGGGAGAGGGAGAGAGAGAGGAAGACAGAAAGGGCTTAACCTCCCGCCCCCGCTGCCTTGGAAATTCTGTTGTCATTTATCTGTGCAAAGCAGGTGTAAAAGGCTACCAGATCAAAATAGCTTGACAGGTGTAAATGACAAGGTGAAAAGCAAAGGGAAAACAAGAACCGAGTTGCTCAGATACTGTGGGGGTAATGACAGGACACAGACAGACAGATAGATGGTTGGTGGTGAGATGCAAACCCACCGCTAGACAAGGGTTGCTCACTCAACTGCCATGACTCACCCCTCCAACAGAGCCTGCAAGGACTCAGTTCTCATTCTAACACGCTCCAGCCTTGTCTGTTCCCTACTCTGACCCGCTCCAGCCCTGCATCTGCCTCCTGACCGCAACCCAGCTTCAACTCTTGGCCTGCATATGGACCCCGACTACGATATGGACTGGCTTGCCTATGGACTCTGACCTCGGTTCTGACCCATGGCCTGTCCTCAAACCCCAGTTTCAGCACTGCCCTCAGCCTGGTACTGACCCTACATTTAGCTTCGATCTCTGCTCTAGACACCAGGCCTGACTGCTCGGAATCAGAGCCTGTCAGGTAGAAGCAGTTACAATGGTGTGTGCATATAAACCATCCAGTTTAGTCAGACTAATTCCTCCTTACTTCAGTCAAAACACAATATGGACCCAAAAGCTCAAAGCAAAACGCCATTTCAATAGCCAAGGGTTCATATGAAAACAAAGACTGAAGTTCAAGTGATTTGGATGCAAAACATACAGACAGTGAGGCCGTGCTGTCAGAAAAATGACTGCTGGATCTCATAGCACATCTTGATACTGGAATGTGTTTCGATTTGCAACAAATCATGAAACCAGGTGAGCATCATGTGGGTTGGGTTTTATTTGCTAAGATGTTTCAACAGGCTTAGTATGGCGTGACCTGCTCCTGAGGCTGGGCAAACTGGATAGGAAAAAATGAGATAGATATTCTCCCCCCTCCCAAAGTTCTATGCCTTTCTATGAGTGAACCGAAAGCAAAACTTCAAGGAGGATCTGAAATATTCCATTAACTCCCCCTCCTCTGAAATGACTCTGCATTTCAGGACTCCTGCTGGGACATGAGGTGCCAAAATCCTGGATTCAAAACAATCACCATCATTATTATAATGGGCCAAACCCAAGCCCGAGACCCAAGCACTTGGGCATTTGGGGAGAAACATTCAGAGCACATGTAGATCAAATTGCAGTCACTGTTCATTCCACTTTCCTTTTGTTTGAGACCTTGTTCTTTAATTCCCTTTTGTCTGGTTTTCCCAAGCATGAGCATGACACCTTGAAATGCATCCTGGGTAGTGTTATGGAAATTATCAGATAGGCAACTAGTACTCGTTGCTGCTGCTGCTTTAACTGTTGCCTACACTGGAGAGGTTAAGAGACTGAATAGGACACAAATAAATTAGCCACGAGGTTCTGATTATCATAGATTTTACAAGAAAAAAACCCCAGAATCCATGAGCTAAAGAAACCATCAAAGACCAACAAGAAGCGTAAGACACCTCCACATCTTCTCAAGCAACAAATGTGCAGAGCTGAGAAGAAGGGAAGAGAACCCCTGACAAACCACAACAAATACAAGGTACTGCTGGAATGGGCATGGAATCCTATGGAGATGTTTCCAAAGGGACACTGACATGGGCTGAAGCGGCCATTCCTGTTCTACCACTTCAAGGCTGGAGGTTGGTGGCTGAAAGTCTGGAATTTCATGGAGGGTCAGGGTGGGAGGTTAAGGGGGAGGAATTGGCATGGAGCCCAAGGGCTGTATTTGGGACACAACGATTGAAGTTATATTAACCCATATATCATCTCTTCCCCCAGTGACTATAATGTTTGGGCAACATTCAGCAGACTAGCAGAACCAGGAGCCCAGCATCCACCAGTTCCTATTTCAGCCTCATCTCGCAGTTGGGAATGTATTGGATTTTAGCTTCCTCAAGTTGTGGCTCCCCCCCCGCACACACACCTCACTTCTTTCCCCCTAGTAGGGCATTCCAGCTCCAGATTTGGATTAATATATAGGTTTTACACTTCCACTGATATCTCAGGAAGCCATGAGGGCCATGGTTAAGGCAGTCTTTATCAGAGATAGCGCTGTATGATCTTTACCCCTGCCTTCCTCCATCCCCCTGCCAGTTCTGGATTCCTGGAACTTATCGCTAGGGCCCTACCAAATTCATGGCCATGAAAAATGTGTCACAGACCATGAAATCTGGTGTCCCCCTGTGAAATCTGGTCTTTTGTGTGCTTTTACCTTCTACTATACAGATTTCACAGCGGGGAGAACAGCGTTTCTCAAACGGGAGTTGCAGGGAGGCCACGAGATTATTTGGGGGGGGGGGCAATTCAATCATGATATTGCCAACCTTACTTTTGCACTGCCTTCAGAGCTGGGTGGCTGGAGAGCAGCAGCTGTTGTCCGGGCACCCAGCCCTGAAGGCAGAACCCCGTGAGCCACAGCACAAAAGTAAGCATGGCAATACCATACCATGCCATCCTTACTTCTGCGCTACTGCCTTTAGAGCTGGGTGTCTGGAGGGTGCTGCCTGCTGCCTGAGGGTCCAGCTCTGCAGGCAGCAGCCTGGAAGTAAGGGTGGCAATATCGTACCATGCCATCCTTACTTCTGCAGTGCTGCTGGTGACAGCTCTACCTTCAGAGCTGGGCTCCCGGCCAGCAGTCACCGCACTCTAGCTGCACAGCTCTGACGGCAGCGCAGCCGCCAGCAGCAGCGCAGAAGTAAGGGTAGCAAACGCAACCCCCCCTCCCCCCCCCCACACATAATAACTTTGCGCCCCTCCACAACTCCTTTTTGGGTCAGGACCCCTACAATTACAACATGGTGAAATCATGAAATTTATGATATTTAAAATCCTATGACTCTGAAACTGACCAAAATGGACCATGAATTTGGCAGGACCCTACTTATCACGGTACAGGAGAATATATTACATCGGATTACATTTCTTGGCAGTCATCACCTAAAGAGAAGTATCACACTGGGGCCTGTTGCATCTGTGGAAGTAAACAGAGCATGGGCGGTCTCCTGTCACATCATAACACTTAGCACTTCATCCTTTTCAAAGTGCTGTGGAGAGATTAACTAATCCTCACACCGCCCCTGAAAGGTCAGTCAATAGCACTATCCCAATTTTTCAGATGGGGAAATGGAGGCACAGAGTGGGGAGTCAGTGGCAGAGTTGGAATAAGAATCACATATAGAAGGAGGCAAGATCACCTTGAAAGAATTAGGCCCGGTCTACACTACTGCAGTAAGTTATGCTACTTACATGAATAACGTAACTGAAGTCGACATAGTTTAGGGCGATTTACCGTGGTGTCTACACCATGCTGTGTTGATGGGAGACACTCTCCCACTGATTGAACTTACTCTTCTCAGGGAGGTGGACTACCAGAGTCGATGGGAGAGGTCTCTGCCATCGACTTAGCAGGTCTTCACCAGACCCACTAAATTGACACTGCTGCATCAATTGCAGCAGTGCCAATTTACTGGTAAGTGTACACATGGCCTTAGAAACCCTCTGCACATGTAGGTTTTAACCAATACCATTTACAACTGGTGGAGTTTCTCACCAAAGAGGACTGTGCTTCAGTACAAGAAATACCAACCCCCTGCATGCAAGGCAGAGAGAAAGGAAGGCTCTCTCACTGGATGAACTGCTGACATAAATGAGATCCCACTATGTGTAGTAAGAATGGCCCTGCTGTCTGATCAAGAGGGCTGTGTGTGCAGAGGCAGTGGCCCCAGGAGACACCATTTATTAAAGCGTCAGCATTCCCCTTGCTGGGTGACACAGAAGCTGCACTGCAGGACACCGCGATCTATCAGGTGGCTTGTTTTCACAAGGAAGCAGCTCGTAGTCTAATATTTATTTAACATCTGGCTCCCTGAGATCAACTTGCAGACAACACACTCCTTTATGGAAGAGTCGTGGAACTGCATTACTAATCTCCTGCCCCTTGCTGCTTACCACCCCGCTCTTTCATGCCCTGCAGAGGATTCCTGGGGCTAAGGAAAGGGGCTCAATAAATTGTGAGATTTGTTGAACCTCAGCCTCCCTTACCTCCCCAATTCAGATTTCTACCAACCTGTGGGAGAGTTGGGAGTTCATTACTCCCTCCGTGTTTCCTTCAAAAGAAACAAGACAACAGTGGGTAAGTCATGCGATGGGAAGGGCTGTGGGGCACCCTTTATGATTAATGACCCCTCTGGGTCCCTACTGTGTCTTCCTAGCCTATATTAAAGAAAGGACGAGAGCTAGCAAGGTTTGGTTCTGGGGTCACCCTGCAGATATTGATCTAGTGACATAAAACACACGTTAGGAGACAAGCTGATTAGGAGCTTCTGGACTGAATCTTACACATGCTGTACGTATAGTTTTTAAGTACGATTTCATAGACAAACTAGTTTGACCCTGCAGCTCCCAGAACACAGCTTTTCCCTTTGCAGCTAGCTGCCTGTTCTAGTCCAAACCAAAACCTGGAATGAACTACAGCGACTCAGCTGCTAAACTCAGTACTCTACACTACAGCCCTCCCTCCTCCTGTCCCCGCAAACTTTAAACAACCAGTAATTATTAAATTCACCACTTTGAAATATTTCCATCTTATAAATAAAATACAACAATGGGAATAAATGAAGCAATGTCAAAAGTTTGATTGATCGATCAACACATCCACAAAAACAGTCACTTATATCACACAATCCTTCAAATGCACTGGAGGTTGATGTCTACTTCTTTTCAGGTAGTGATGACTTTCTGCCTCTGGAGAGCAGGGGGTTGGACTCACTCACTTGCCTGGGTTCAGTCTCTGTAAGTTGTCATCTTGCAGCACGGGAATATAAGGAGGGCTATGAAATGGTTTGATGTGAGATGCATTTCGAGTGACTTTATGGGATCGTCTCTGACTATCATGCTTTTGACTACTGTGATCTTGTAAGGCTCAGGATAGAAGGGCATAGAGTTTGTCTAGAGGCTGAAAGTTTGATCAGAGCTACATCTCCCATGTTGAAAGAGGTGGTCTTGGTCCACCTGTGCTGGGCGCACATCTTTTCACGACGCGCTTCGTTTCATTGTCATGTTGATGTAGAGGTTCATCACCTGCTCTTAGCTCATCTTGTGGCAATTTTGTTCTTAGCTGTCTGCCAAACAAAACAGTTGCTGCCACCATGCCAGTTGAATAGTAGGGAGTGGTTCAATAATTATGGAGGAAACAAAATAGCTCCTGTTTCATGTCCAATCCACCAGCTGCAGCAATTCATAGTGCTTTCTTGAGCGTTTGCATAAACCTCTCAACTTCTCCATTGGCTTGCAGCCAGCACTGAGTAAATGTATGATGTTTGAAATTAAGTTAATCTGCAAACGGAGCCCTGAAAGGGAGTACCACTGTCAGTTTTAACAGCAGATATGCCATAGGCTGACAAATCTCGCCTATCTTGGTTATAACAGTGCTGGCAGAAGTAGTGCTGACCATTTTAACTTCTGGGTACTGAGAAGTCATCTATAACAACCAGTAAAAGCATCTGATGAAGTGGGTTCTAGCCCATGGAAGCTTATGCCCAGATAAATTTGTTAGTCTCTAAGGTGCCACAAGGACTCCTCGTTTTTTTGCTGATACAGACTAACACGGCTACCACTCTGAAACCCGTCAACCAGTAAATGGTTTTCCATTAGTGAGATCACAAAAATCCATCCTAACATCTGTCCATGGGGATGTGGACAGAGGAGATAGTTGTAGAGGAGGAATATGGTTTTCCAGAACTGCTGCCTGGCATAGTCTACAAGACTTAATGCAAGTTTCAGGAAGACTATCAATCCCAGGGAATCAGACTTCATCCTTTGAGCAGGGATTTTGTTTTTATCAGGCCCTGGTGACCTTCATGAACCAAAATCATGTGATCCCCCAACAAATGCACAGCAACAAGTCTTATATCTCAGAGTAGGAGGTCTTCATCCATGACAACAAGTTCATCTTTAAACAGGCAAATAATTGTAGCTTGTGTTTCAGAAGTCAAATGTTATAGGCTACGTAGAAATTATTTCCATTGACAACTTCAAAAAGTTTTGATGACCATTTGGAGACATGTCAGACTCTGCAGTTGTTACTATTTGTTGTAATGAGAGAGCTTTAGGAATGGTGTGGAAGAAGAGGAAGTTTACATGTGCTTCTGCTTTCTCTGTAGCATTGTGATTGTTAGCTGCTTTGGGAATAGGGTGCTTTGTTATCCACCAAGGTTATTCTTTTCAGGTCAATAGATAACTTTGTAGCCATAATCTTGCAGCTTGAACATCCACCATTCAATGCAAGATGGTGGGCAAAAAGATTATTGAATACAGGTTCAAGAAGTTTGTGATCTGTTAGAATCATGAAGTGACATCTGTAAATGTAGAAATGAAAAATGGGAACATCCCCATGCTAGAGCAAAAGCTCCTCTTTCTCTCTAAAAAGAGTATTGTTGTTCAATGGGTGAAAGCTTTTCTGGCATAAGCAATGGTGTAAATTTGACCATACTGGTCAACCTGTGTGAGGACTGCTACTAATTCAACAGAGATGACATCTATTAAAAGTTCAGTTCTCTTACTGGAATCAAAATAGGACATCACTAAATAACTGGCAAGGGATTTCTTAGTTCTTCAAATGCATTTTGATGTTCATTTGACCAAATCCATATTTGATCTTTCCAGGTTATATCTCTCAGAATAAATCTGCCACATTGATTGGCAAGCCCTAGCCCTAGCAGGCTATGAACTTCAATGGGGTTCATGGGCACAGTGGCACTATGAATCTCCTTCACTTTCTTAGGATCCTCTCAGACACCATCTTTGGAGAATGTGTACGCACAGAGCTGGCTCTAGGTTTTTTGCCGGCCCAAGCTCCAAGAGCATAACTGCCCAAGGAAAAAAAAAAAGGGTGGCCGGAATGCTGCCCCTGGAATTGTGCCACCCCAAGCACGTGCTTGCTTTGCTGGTGCCTAGAACTGGTCCTGTGTATGCAAAAAAAACCAAAACAAAAAACACTAATGTGGGTTTGATACTCATAATTGTCTGGGTTTAACCGACAAACTAGTCGGGGATCGGTCCTGCTTTGAGAGGGGGATTGGACTAGATGACCTCCTGAGGTCCCTTCCAACCCCTGATATTCTATGATTCTATGAAGTTTCTGCTTCTGCAAGCACTCAAAAACAGCAGCTAGTCAAGTGTCGTGCTCTTCAGTTGTGATGCCAAAACCAAATATGCCATCACTCACATTAAAAATGCCATGGATTCCAGCTAGTACCTCATGTATGGTGTTCTTAAATATTTCTGCAGCTGAAGAAATGCCATAACTGAGTCATTTATAGCACTAAAGACTTGGATTGTTATGTACCTTGACTCAGGGAGCAGCTCAAGCTGATGGCATCTTGCTGTGAGGTCAAGCTTAGATAATAACTTTGCTCCATTCAGATTTGCAATATTCTCATCTACAGTGGAGTGATGTGTTGCTCGTGTTTGCATATCCATGGAAATTTGGATTTTGACTAGTTGCTTTGGTTTCCAACCACTATTATTGGGGAAACCCATGGTGTGGGGCGACATATGGAAGTTCTTCCACCAGCTTTCTGACTTGGAAAGCAATGTGTCTGCACGGTAGAGCGACAGGCTGAAACATGTCATCAAAGTGAAAATTTATTTGCTGTCCCTTCAACTTTCCTATTCCTTTGAACATGTCCTCATGAGACTGGAGGAGTTGATTTAGCCAGCTAGGCTGTACCATTTGGATCATCTGAATCAGTCCTAGTGCACTTGCTCTGGCATAACTAATCAGTGTATCTGTGCCCATTAGTCATTGTGTACATTGGACAGGTAACAGACCTGTCCTTAAATACAAAATGAGCTGAGAATATACCACACGTTGTCAGTGAGACTGGATTTCCACAGGCATATACTTTTAGTGTTGTCGGTTGTTAAAGCCATTTCTGTGGCATGGCATCATACACACTTTGATCCATCACATTCACTGATGCACCAGTGTCAATTAAAATTTCAGTCTTGTACCCTGGTGTGACGATGTGGCATCATGATTGAACAATGTGCTCAGAAGACTTTGTTCTTTTGGGGAATACTGTTAAGACATAAGAGCTGTCACGTTCTGAGATTTTGGCTTGAAGCATGTTCACTTGATTCTTGACGTGTTTGTTAGAAGTTTCTCAACACCTGTATATTGTTTTAAAGTAAGATTCCACACACCACTGATTTACTCCTGCATCTCAAAGAACACAGCATGCAGCTTCCATATTGGTACCTAACAATCCTCTCTAGTCCAAACCAACACCCAGAATGGACTACAGTGGCCCAGCTGCTGTTCTCAGTTCCCTAAAAGACTGGCACAGATCACTGAATGGATTCTCCACACGCTGCCTCCTGCCTTAGCCAGCAGAGCCCAGGTGCAGTCTATTGAACCTTAACTCCTTTCAGTAGCATAGCAGAGTGAGTCTGTCACTTTGCACAGTCTGACATAACAGCAGAAGAATAATGGTAACTTGTATCTCTGGATCTCCATTCATCCTAATGGATCCTAAGGTATTTTGCAAATTATACAAAAAACTTTCCCCACGACTGAAATGCAGCCAGATCAAGGGTGGAACACAGTAGGAACTCAACAGCATTATGCAAGCGTTTAGGGCAGGAAGTGACAAAGAATCCTGTATCCAACTGAAAATGGAGGGGACATTTAGGGAGGGAGAATTTGATTAAATAGAATGGAATTCTTGCTATGACACTGGAGCTAATTCCCTGACTCTTGCAAAAAGTGCCATAAGCTCTTTAATGGTTAAGACCTCAGTTTTACATCTGATCTGAAAGCCAGAACCTCCAGCAACACAGTGCTGCCTAACACCATGAGGAATTTTGCACGTGCTAACTGATCAGATCTCAAACTCAGAGATGCATTTTATCTGGCCTCCAAACAAAACATGGCCCTTAATTTTAGGACATTAGCTATAAGCAATCTAAGTTTTGTCCTCACATGGCACTTCCTCAAATGTTGTACCATCTGCTGTACCAATCCAGGGCATGCGCAGGAATTTACATTTGACCGCTTTTAGAGGGGCATATTCTGTGCCCGCACTGCAGCCCTTGGGCCAGAGGAGCTGTCAGTTCCCGCTGTGGCCCCAGAGGAGTTCTGTGCCCCCACTGATTATTGGGGGGCATACCCCTGCTTGCCCCCCCTTACGCACACCCCTGTACCAATGTATTACAGTTGCTAACATTTTTAACTATAACAAATCCCCCCATACCACTACAGTTCCCAACTGTAGAGTATAAAATACAAGGCAGTGAAACCCTGCAAAAATGTACAGTAGGAAGCTGATCCAGGTTCATTGCTGGATTACACTCTGACTTAAGCAGGACATGTTTCCCCAAGGAAGTATGCTTAACAGTTGGATTCCACAAACCTGATTTGAGCCAGTGATACTTACTGGCATTGACCACTGCTTAATAGAGACGTTATTTCTGCTTAAGTGGCACAAGATGGTTCTATTAAGGCAACTTAGCTGAGAGTCAGTGCTATGGCACTTTAGCATAAGACCTCAGCAGGCTTCTGTTAGTTGAGTTTAATTGGGACAAGAGGGTATTCACACGTATCAACTCTACTGTTTTGTACACAGAGCTAAGCCCTGAGAGCTGCTGCTTACAACTCACACTGAAGTCAATGGGAGTCACAGGTTGATAGCACTTGCTGAACAGCTGTCAGGAGCTGACTCCATATGTATCCAATTAGGGCCGGATTCTATTTCACAGCAGTCGGTGGAAGTTGTACCATTCACTTTAATAGGAGCTAGATCCAGTCTCCAACATTTGTTCCTCATTTGGAGATGGTTAAGGAAAAGGCTAGAACAAAGCAACTCAAAATGCTTTTGAGATTGCCTCTCAATTTGGATTTTGGCCTGCATCTACTCTCATTGGTTGATAATCTCCTACCAAGGGACAAAAATCAAGTGTCCATGCTGATTCCTTTAGATCTCTCAGCTGCCTGTAACATTACTGACTATGGGGTTTGCTGGCAAACTGGCAGACTCTAGCGAGAGGATATGGCATGGCTCACATGGTTCTATTCTTTCATATTTGGGAGATCGCAGAGGCTGTTTTGGAGTAAACGGACATCTACCCCATAGTAAATCTCATGCACGTTTATGTTCTGTCTCCCCACAGCTGACCACGAAGCTGCTGGTGGAGATGCTGAGTTGATGTGTTGTGATACCATCTGTTCCCATCTTCAAAATTCCAGACAACAATGGAAATAACAGGCCCTGTGTGTGCCTGAGACAGGGGAAGGATGGCAAGGAAAGAGTTAAAGCAGACTAAAGCAGGATGAGACCCAATACAAAAACAATGTCTCGCAGTTCGTTTCTCTACCATTTCTTCTGCACTAATTCACAATCATTATAATGTCAGGACAAGCTTCCATATGCTTCATTTAATGACATTAATTAATTTCACACACTTCTGTTTTCTTTAAAAAGCAAGTAATGAAAAAACATTCCATTCTCCGCAAGAAAGAATACAGGTCGGCTATCGGAATTCAGCTTTCTTTTATGGGAAGAAAGGGAAAAAAGCTAATTGGTGCATCCGCTGGACCATGTCAGACTCTCTCGCCTCCTTCACCTTACCTCCCACCCTCCACCCAAACTCAGGTCTCCTAACCACCCTTGTGCCCTCCGCCCTGCATCCAGCTTTCTGACAAGCCAGTTCTTTCCACATGAAAAAGAAATAACTGGCTAGGGAAACGTCTGGGGCACCTATCTCCCTGTCCAAATAATGAATCCATTAACAGCACAGAGGAAAGGAATAAATGCATTAAGGGGCTTAGCAGATAACAGAGAGAGAAGCACAGCCTGTACGTTCCTGTTCTCTGGTGCTCAGACAGTTTAACCCACAGCTGCAGCACCAGAAAAACAAAAAAGAAAGAAAAGAAAATACCAGCGAACTGATCCCACTTTACAATTCTCTCTTTTATTTTTTCATGGGAAAACCAGTTTTGCTCCTTGCCTGTGTCTGACTTTTGCCATCTTCTATGCCAACTATTGTACTACTTTGTGGCTGTATTATTTATGATCTATTATTTAGACAAGTTTGGCCCGATTGTCAGAGGTGTTGAGCACCCAGTTTCAGTTTAAACTGAAGTCAATGAGAATGAAGAGTGCTCAGGACCCTTGAAAAAAAAATCAAACCCAAACTGGGCACTCAAGATCACTGGCCACTTTTAGCCCAGGGCCAATAAGTCTGTTGCAGGGCTAGGAACAGAACTCAGGAGTCCTAATGCTGACATCAGATTTATCTTCAAGACTATCCTCTCTCTGAGTTGTCCTACATGCCCTGCACCTTACGTGTTATTTAATAATGGTTTACGATTTAAATCAGAGTAATGTCCGTAGGAGTCAATCTGTCGAAATTACATTGTGGGTCTCCAGATTTATTCCTCCAACTCATAACTGATCAGTTTACAAGCTAAACCAAGGATTCTTTAACTACCAGCTAATGCAAGCACAGGCTAAGATCTGAAAACCCAACTAAGTTGCTTCTTAGTTAGCAGGAACACAGCAGACATGGGAATTGGAACATAACCAGTGTTATGGCATATACAAACCCCACGCTGGGCCCGAGCAGGGTAAAAGGCCATATCTGGTCCAGGTAGCCCTGCTGAGCATATGCAAATTAGATGTGCGGTTTAAAAGGAGCTCAGAAGCCCAGGCAAAGGATGGTGGACAGGGTGCAGGAGAGATGAATCCTGCTCCAGGAAGCTAGACAGAAGGTTGAGCCTGAGAGCGGACCACAGAGTGGGTAAGGCCCACAGGCAGTACCTTCTCCAACCCTTTGAGAACCAGCAGGTCTTGCAGGGCCCTGCCCATTTGGACTCTTGTTAAGTGATTGCCTGTTTGGACTATATGAGTTATGCCTCAAACTGAAGGGACACAGATAGGAAGTAGTCCAAGGCAGTCTCTCTGCAGGGAGGATCCTTCTGGTGTTGCTTGCCACAGACATCTGGGTTAGACCAGGTGCAGAGAGAAGGCCTGATTCCCATATCACACCCCTTTAAGGGCCAAGGCCCAGATGCAAATGCAGGCCAGAAGATTCCCAGCTTAGGATCAGGAACCAGGCACCTCTACTCTCCTGACAGAAAGGCAAAGGACCCAAGGTCAGGTGCGCTATTGCTAAGTCTCCACCCTCCAAGCACCCTAACACAGGCAGATAGTGGTTAAATATGGAAGGATGGGTTGAGCAAGTTGAGTCTCAAAGTCACTTGAGTATTTCCAGGAGGGTGGAGGGAAAAAAAATTAGGAGAGTGGAGCTTGGATCTTTAAATCCATTTGATCCTGCTTTTGCCTGCTATAGATGCCTAAGGAAAAACGGACTCTAGTTGGCTGGTCTGTAGATCCGGGGAGGGGGGGTGTCCATAGATCCACGGGGGGTCCATAGAACCAGTGCTATGGAAAACTTGCTTGTTGTTTGCTAAATAAGTGCTGATAGCATGGATGGAATACAGGGACCAAAACAGTGAGGGTGCCATGTAGACTGAACTTCCCCACGACTCCTAGAAGATACCCCTCTAGGGTCGAGGCTGAAGCACACTGGCACCAGCCTTGAACCACGCTACCAGACTATATCCATCCATCCCATGCGTAAATAGAGAATGTCAGACTCCCAGTCTGTCAATCTGTGCCTCTTCCCAGGGGTCTCGAGGATTGTGAGGCACCTTACTATCGCCTGCCAGCTCTGTGAGAAAGTCTTGTCTGTGCCTACTGTGGTTCAGCTCTCCGTACTCACCAGCCTCTGATAACACAAGCACTGCCTTCCAGATTTCCACAGGCTCTGCCTGTATAGGTCAGTGACAGGCACACACCAGCCCCCACCTGCTCCCAGTCCTGTGAGCGTCCCTCTGGCATGCTCAGCCCCTGGTGCACTGAACACTGATAACTTAAATCTGCTATTCCCAAAGGAATAATACGCACCATCTTCTAAGATTCAATTCAAGATCACCACTCTACTTAATGCACTGCACTTAAGTGTGTGTGTGTGTATATTAGTGAAAACAAGAATAAGTTTATCAAAGAACAGAGATTGGCGTGATAGAAGGAAGAATATTGGAAACAAATGGTTACATATAAAACAAAATCAGAACATGCTTTTTAGAGGCTAACTTAACTCACAAGGTGCTCCTCTCTCTCTTACAAGATAGCTCACCCCAAGTCCTTTTCCCAGCATTTACAACCAGTGTGGCTGAGATCCCTTCTGATCAGATCAAGCCCACTGGTGGCTTGTCCTCACAGAATGAAGGAATAATGGGGGATCATCTGCACACTAGATGCAGTTCCAAAAGTTCATTGTCTTACCCCTAACCAAGATAACCCTGGCTGTTTGTTTTTCCTGCAGCCCCTGCAATCTATTGATTAGCATTTTGCTCAGATTGTAAATGGGCATGCTTTGTGAACCATACAGTACTGAATTTGCTCATGATCTGCCAGAGAGAGAAATGTCTCTCCCTGCTGTCTGACAAGAGTATGCAGATCACCTTTTGGTGACCTGCTATAACTTAGACGTAGACAACAGACTTTTTAGTGTATACATAACTTCACATATTTTCCATACATATATCTCACAATGATTATGATGACCAGTGTGACAGAGGCTTCATTAGAGATTTTAGACAACATTCTTTGGTGGACTAGTGTGTAGTGATCAGACCCAGGGGATCCCTGTAACCTTCATATACCCCTGTGTCTCTACCAGCTAGCATCAAGAGATCGCTGGGTCATACAATCCAATATCTTTCACCAGTGCTAAGCTCACTGCAAAAACCCCTGCAATCAAATAGCAATGATGGAGGTGGAGAAGAGATCCAGAGAAGCAACATGGCTGCCAAAAGGAAGGTGAGCAGCAGTGGTTTTCAGGGTTATAATGGGAAACAAGTCCGGCATCTGTGGCAATGAGCAGGGCAGAAGTTCTGCCAGTACAGGGACTTTGAGAGCTACTGAAAACTCCCCCTCCTGCTGAGCTAGCAGAAAGGAAAACTCTCTCTCTCTCTCTCCTTGCCCTTTTACTCCCACTTTCTCTGCCCTCCTTCCCTATCACAATTTCTCTCCCCGTTGCTGTCCCTCTGTCCTTCCCCTCCTCCAACTTTCTCCCCCTTTGTGTCTTTTCCCTCTCCCCGGTCTCTCACTCTCTCTCATAAAAAGATTGTCCTTGTTTTTCTCCTTTATTTACTTTCCAGAGAGAGAATGACAGCAGTGGCACCTGCTTTGCACGCTGCGGCTCATTCTCTTCACTTCATTTTCCTCTCAGCTCAGGCTTGGCAGTTCCACCTCAGCGCTGCTCTCTAGAGACTCTCACAGCAAGGAGCAGCTTTGACTTTCGCCTCTTAAACTTTGATAAGTTAAGCAAGAACAAGGGAGGGCAGTGGGCAGCTGCTGGAAGAGGAAAAAATGTATAACACCAACTCCAGTCAGCCATTTTGAAGGTCATATCACATGGGCTTTCCCTTTTGTCTGCAATTGGAGAATGCCATGCCTGAACCATCACAGGAATTGCAATGAGATTGAGTCCGGGAAATAATCCTCCCCTGTCAAGGTTCCTTCCCCACTCCGAACTCTAGGGTACAGATGTGGGGACCTGCATGAAAAACCCCCTAAGCTTATTTTTACCAGCTTAGGTTAAAACTTCCCCAAGGTACAAACTATTTTACCTTTTGCCCCTAGACTTTATTGCTGCCACCACCAAGCGTCTAACAAATATATAACAGGGAAAGAGCCCGCTTGGAAACGTCTTTCCCCCCAAAATCCTCCCAAACCCTACACCCCCTTTCCTGGGGAAGGCTTGATAAAAATCCTCACCAATTTGCATAGGTGAACACAGACCCAAACCCTTGGATCTTAAGAACAATGAAAAAGCAATCAGATTCTTAAAAGAAGAATTTTAATTGAAGAAAAAGTAAAAGAATCACCTCTGTAAAATCAGGACGGTAAATACCTTACAGGGTAATCAGATTCAAAACATAGAGAATCCCTCTAGGCAAAACCTTAAGTTACAAAAAGACACAAAAACAGGAATATCCATTCCACTCAGCACAGCTTATTTTCTCAGCCATTTAAACAAAACAGAATCTAACACATATCTAACTAGATTGCTTATTAGCCCTTTACAGGAGTTCTGACCTGCATTCCTGCTCTGGTCCCGGCAAAAGCAACACACAGACCAAGAGAACCTTTGTTTCTCCCCGCCTCCAGCTTTGAAAGTATCTTGTCTCCTCATTGGTCATTTTGGTCAGGTGCCAGCGAGGTTATCCTAGCTTCTTAACCCTTTACAGGTGAAAGGGTTTTTCCTCTGGTCAGGAGGGATTTAAAGGTATTTACCCTTCCCTTTATATTTATGACATCCCCAAATATGACTTTTCCTTTAAAAAGAGTTGCAAGGGAATGAATAACTGCAGCAAGCAGAAAACATGAGGGGAGAATAATGGCCAAGGCCCCTCAGCCAACATTAGTGCCATCAGATCAGCAGTGAGAATGAGAGAAGGGGAAAGACAGCCAGCTAGATAGTACATTTCTAATAGTTACCACCTCATGATGCTAGAGAAACAATAAAGGATCCAGAGTGGCAGGGGAGGGGATCCTGCTGAATCATGACTTTACCTTCCCAGGAACTTTACCACCTCTGCCTGCCATCCTCACCTGTTCCAAAAAGGTGCCCTAAAAATGCCCTCCCTATACATGTAACAGTGATGACAGACCCAGATGCGACAGTGGGGGCAAGGGACACAAGGTTAACAACTGCATTTTTGCATAATGGCTTATTTCCCCTCATTGCTGTTCATAGCAGGGATGGATTAATTAGCCCAAATAATAATCATAGTGCCAATGAGCTATATTATTTCTTGATTACTCAGAGCTTTATTTTTAAAAAGGCCCAAACCTTCAACCATCAATCTACCTGAGCACACGGCTAGTCCATGTACGCACATATTCCTAGCTCTGTCAACCCTCGGCTTCTCTCCACTGCCTCTAATGGCACATTACACCAACTTCTTGTGTCCTGTCTTGACTTCCCTGGGAACTGTGGATGGCCAGCACCTCTGAAAAATCAGGCCCAATGTGCGTGAAGTGGAGCATCAAAACCAGATGCAAAATCAAAAGTCATTTTTGGAAATGTGGGCCTAAGACCTGCCCCAGATGACATAGCGAGTCAGTAGAACCAGTGTTAGAGCTCATGATTCCCAACTGCGTGTTCACAATGCTAGACTATGCTTACTCTATTATTAGAACAGAGACTATTAATCTATTATGTTTCTATATCCCCTGTCACCACAAAAGGTTCCAAAAAGTGCTTTGTGGACTACATACAGATGTCACCTCATCCTCTGTAACACAGCCACTTTGGGGACAGCACATAAACGCTGCCCGAGAGTTTTGGACAGGAAGTGAAGAATGCAGTATCCAATGGAAAGTGCAGGGAGGAGGGATCTATTGTGGGAAAATATTAGTTCTTCTTTTGGAATTTAGCCTGGACAATGGGGCTTACACCTCTGTGGTAGCTCAGGGGATATTTCATTGATCAGATCTTCTGTTTTACTTCTCATCCAAAACATAACCGTAGCAGCACATCATTAACTCCTAACACAATGCTGGATTCCTGGTAAAATTATGTGAACTAGCAGTACCACCTACCGAATCACCAGTACCACTTGCTGCCACACCATTCTTTCTCTTTGAAGATCTCCCTCCAGGTAGTGACCAAAACACATTGTTGCTTAACTGCAAAGACCTAACAAGATCACAGCCATAAACCAGATTACAGCTTTGTACTTGTCCAGCACCCCAAGCATCAAGTTGAGTGAATCTTGTGGTGAGGCTTTGCTTACCAAATGTGGCAGCTGGGTCATCTTAGCCAGATAAAATAAAAACAAGAGAGGTAAGAGATAAAGGATGAGAGAGGAAGAGAAAAAGAGCTAAACAGTGTGCAACCCAAGCTTGCAAATTATCATGGACAAAGGACAGTCTCAAACAAAGAGTAATTCAACCATATCGAACACCTTTTCTCCTAATCAGACAAGAACACACTGGCTGGCTGGGGAGAAGGCATGCAGCCAGCTCAGGGAGAGCACAAGGTTAAATACTGCCAGTCAAGGAGCTAGAAGTGCTTGGACACTTTGACCAGCTGCAGGAAGGCAGGTTGTATATGCAGAAAGGAAGGTGAGTTTTATATTATTTTACATCCACGACATATTATCCCAGGCCTGGGTTTCTTCCATCACCTCCGCTCAGTGCAGTCCTTTCACTTTTTTGACGTACACTAATCCTGATTCACACACTGATCTCAGGAGTGAAACTTGGAGGACTAATCCCACTCACCTTTTAGACTCCTGGGATGAAATCCTAGCCTCCCATGAACTCAATGGGAGTTTTACCACTGACTTCAATAAAGTTGGGATTTCACCCTCAGGATTTATCTCCCTGTAGGGAGGCATAGTTGGGCCTGCATGTCCAGCTGTGGTAACTGAATGGCCATTTTTTAGCATGAAAATCTGAATACTGGGCTTAAAATTTTCAATTTAAAAGAGAAATCCCCCCAACCCTATTATTTAACATCATGTCTGTTCTTCATTAAAGGTGCTGAAAGGGAAAACGTGGCTGAAATGCATATATTTTGATTGTAATCTCTGCCTCAGTATGATACAATGCAAACTGAGTCCTGTGCATCACATTTTCTAATCTATCATTTACTGAGCATTTTGCAACACTTTATCTCAATTTTTTCCTGGGGTTCATTTCAGATTTTTGTAGAAGTTGAAAAATCATACTCAATTGCGTATTCAGGCAAGTCAACATACCTTATCAGCTGCAACGTCAGTGCAGTCTGTTTGTTGGGGGGGGGGGCGTTTTAAGTGAAAATGTCTACGGAAATTGATGGGGATTGCAGGGGGAGCTTACCTGCTCCATAAATTCATAACTAGTTTGAAGACGAATCAAAAATTGCAGGTGCTGCTCTCAAGCAATGCTCCGAACGTTCTGGTCCAAATTCACAGCTGTTAAAAATTAGATTTCAATGGAGCTGCATCCATTTACACTAGCAGAGAGTTTGGGCCTCAGGGTTGTCTATCAAATGTAGTCAGATCATAGTACTAGTTTGAGCTGAACCAGAGGGGAAGAACATATATCTGTTGTTACTCAAGGATCCTATGAGGATGTGAAACAGGGACACGGTATGGCTGTTTAAATCCAAGCAATCCAATAGGTTTGGTACATTTATTTCTTTGCATTCAGTGTCTTATGTGATGCTAAATGGATCTATGAAATGAGGGCCCGAATGGACTCAGAGTAATGCCTCTTGAAGCGAATGGAGTCACATCAGTATAAAAGCGGTGCAAGAGGAGAATCAGGCCTTTTGATTCTTCCCCCTTTCTCCTTACACTATGTTACATTGATCCAGGAAGCAGTTTACCTGAAAAACTACATACAGACAATTTGTTTTAAACAAACAGTCACTGGCAGATCACACTGGTCCCCAGCGGAATGCAAGTGTCTTGAAACACAAAAGGCAGGGAAACTGAAATTGAAAATTGATCTCACACAGGCTAGAAGAGTGATTTCCTAGCTGGGATTTTAAATAACTCTTTTTTCTCCTCATTTTACTCACACACTCACATTTCTCTCCTCTAATTCCTCAGCTTTTGTCAACTAGGAACAAAGACCTCCACCATCCCTCTCTATTTCGCCAACCTTCTCATCAATATATTCTATTACCGAATGGGGGTTTAAGCTTTTTTCTTCTTTTTAATCAATAGGAAGCAAAGCAAAGAGAAAAATTAAAAACTCTAGAAAATGAAGAAAAAGGTGCTTTAAAAAGCTAATCGCTGCTAAACACTGACAGCTTATTGGAACATCACACAAAACCCCCGCTATAATCTATTTGGCTCCACACCACTGTGAAAAGTTAGGCTGCCTGCAAAAGACAACCTGGAGGGGCAAAGGGATTGCCAATGATGGTTATCACCTGGGAAAGGTGGAAGGGACAGGCCACAGAGAGGTGTAGTCTAGAGGTCTGAGCATAGCCCGGGAGCCAGGAACTTCAGAGGTTAATCCTGTTTATTACACCAACACACCTTCTGTGGCCTTTGGAAAGTCATGTCACCCTTTTGTGCCTCAGTTTCTATATCTGTAAAATAGCAATAATGATAATGACCCTCCTCTGGGGTCATGAGAATTGTTTAGTTCATATTTGTAAAGTACTTTGATGATGGAAGCAGCAATTATTAACTATGTAAAGAAAGAATGATTCCCTGTTCTATTTAGGGTACCAGACAAGGCACCAAGTTCTATTCCTGGCTCTCCCACAGACATGCTCTTTAATCTTGCTCCTCACTTTCTTCGCCTGTAAATTGGGAACAATAACACTTCCTTGTTGGAAGATGTCATTCATTTATGTTTGTAAAGCACTGTGAGGTTCTAGGGTGGAAGGCACTGCATAAAGTATTATGGAGTGCCCCTTGCCACACCACAGTTAAGGTTGTTAATTATTATTATCATGCCCAGCTCATTTCAGAATTTCTAAACAATTCATAGAGGCCCCTCGCTTCCATACAGCAATGAGTGATTCTGGTTTCATCCCCACCTTCTCCTAGCTACACCAAAGGTATCAACCCTTTGTGTGTGGAAGCAGTCCCCTCACTGAGGCCTATAAATCATTGGAAAATGACCTACCTGTAAGAGTAGTTAAGCACTAGAACAAATTACCTGAGGATGTTGTAAAATCTCTGTCACTGGAGGTTTTTAAGGACAGATTAGACAAACTGTTGTCAAGGATGGTCTAGATAATACTTAGCCCTGCTTCCGTGCAGGGGACTGGACTACATGACTGTGACGAAGCGGGACTGTTCTTAATGTTTCCTCTGAATATTGTGGGGGTGCCTCCATTTCCCCTATGCAGTTCTTAAGTATCTAGGTGGTGGGATAAGGGTGTATGATCGTTGCAGAGCCCTAGAGGGCAGGTGTGTGCAGGGGTCTGGACACAGAGAATGGCCGACGCCCTGTTTCCTGGCAATTGATGGCCTGGCCCCTCCCCCCTGCAAGGTGAGAGCTAAAAGGTTGGAGAACAAAGGAATCAGGTGACCTCCTGGCCCGGGAAAGGGACAAAGCCCAGAGGAAGAGGGGCTGGAGAGAGTTTCAGTTTGGGGCTGGCTGGGGACATGGAGTGAAATACAGACGGGGTTGTCTGCCCCACCCAAAATGGACCCAGCCGAGGGGTCCTGTTCTTTGCACCTACAGGCTCTGTTTTAGACCATGTTCCTGTCGTCTAATAAACCTCTGTTTTACTGGCTGGCTGAGAGTCACGTTTGACTGCGAAGTTGGGGTGCAGGACCCTCTGGCTTCCCCAGGACCCCGCCTGGGCAGACTCGCTGTGGGAAGCGCACGGAGGGGTAGAGGATACTGAATGCTCCGAGGTCAGACCCAGGAAGGTGGAAGTTGAGTGAGCTCTGTTTCCTGAAGACAGTCTGCTCACAGAAAGGAGACTTCCCCAGAGTCCTGAGTGGCTTCGTAGGGAGCAGTTCCAGAGCATCGCCCGGGGACTCCGCGACAATGACCTAGCGAGGTCCCTTCCAGTTCTACATTTCTATGATTTTTGAGACCAGTCTTCTCCTAGCATTGATATTTTCTGCATCTCTCTCACCCTCTCGGTCTTTATGACTTTTTAAATGATCTTGGCCATTTCAGTTGCTCTCCCCTCCTGTCTCTCCCTGGACTAAGACTCCTATGGTAGGGACATTACAAGACGTTACTGTGGAGGATCAGAATCCAGGTGGAGAATACTCAGCAGGGTTTTAAAGGGACACTGAATCATGTCTACGCAATGGAACATATTCTGTGCTGTGCCGCACAGGAAGCACAGGCCAGTGGGAGGAGCAAAGGTAAGCCACCTTTGCACAGCCTGGCTTCTGAGCCAAAGCCCTGGCAGTTGCTCTAATTTACAGCAACCGTACATGAGTTGCCTAAGGTCTGTGCCACAGCCTGGTGCAACTCAGAATCTTCACAACTGGCAGCGCTATGGAGTCTTCCCTTCCACCTTTGGCATGGCCCCTCCTTCCCTTAGATGACACTAAACTGGGAGGAGAGGTAGATACGCTGGAGGGTAGGGATAGGATACAGAGGGACCTAGACAAATTGGAGGATTGAGCCAAAAGAAATATGATGAAGTTCAACAAGGACAAGTGCAGAGTCCTGCACTTAGGATGGAAGAATCCAATGCACCGCTACAGACTAGGGACCGAATGGCTTGGCAGCAGTTCTGCAGAAAAGGACCTAGGGGATACAGTGGACGAGAAGCTGGATATGAGTCAACAGTGTGCCCTTGTTGTCAAGAAGGCCAATGGCATTTTGGGATGTATAAGTAGGGGCACTGCCAGCAGATCGAGGGACGTGATCGTTCCCTTCTATTCGACTCTGGTGAGGCCTCATCTGGAGTACTGTGTCCAGTTTTGGGCCCCATACTACAAGAAGGATGTGGAAAAATTGGAAAGAGGGCAACAAAAATGATTAGGGGACTGGAACACATGACTTATGAGGAGAGGCTGAGGGAACTGGGGATGTTTAGTCTACGGAAGAGAAGAATGAGGGGGGATTTGATAGCAGCTTTCAACTACCTGAAAGGGGGTTCCAAAGAGGATGGCTCTAGACTGTTCTCAGTGGTAGCAGATGACAGAACAAAGAGTAATGGTCTCAAGTTGCAGTGGAGGAGGTTTAGGTTGGATATTAGGAAAAACTTTTTCACTAGGAGGGTGGTGAAACACTGGAATGCGTTACCTAGGGAGGTGGTGGAATCTCCTTCCTTAGAAGTTTTTAAGGTCAGGCTTGACAAAGCCCTGGCTGGGATGATTTAATTGGGGATCAGTCCTGCTTTGAGCAGAGGGTTGGACTAGATGACCTCTTGAGGTCCCTTCCAACCCTGATATTCTATGATTCTGTGATTCCCCCAGCATGTCCTCCACACTGGAAGCTGTAAGGCGGACGGGGTGGGATGGTTGTGGTGCCTTTACAACCCCTATGTACCAACAGAATGGTACATATGACAGGAGGTCAGAATCAGCCCTGCGTCCCTGAAAGTAGGACACAAAGTAATCAGCTTAAACTGTAGTAAAGGAGATTTAGGTTAGATATTAGGAAAAACTTTCGAACAGTACGAGTAGTTAAGCATCAGAATAGGTTTCCAAGATAAATTGTGGAATTCTCACCATTGCAGGTTTTTAAAAACAGGTTAGACAAACCCCTGTAAATCTAGCAGGGAAATGTGTAACACACACCAATGGTTGGAAATTGAAGTGAGACAAATTCAGATTGGAAACAAGTTGTAAACTTTTAACAGTGAGGGTAATTACCCATTGGAACAATTTACCCAGGGGCTCCATCATGGACAAGTGGGTGTTGTTCTAAAAGAGCTGCTCTAGGAATTACTTTGGGAAAGTTCTATGGCCCGTGTTATCCAGGAGGTCAGACTAGATGATCACAATGGTCCCCTTGGAATCTTTGAGAGCTCCAGCTCCATTTTGCAGACTCAAAAGCAGAAACAGGCCCCCAGTAAAACCTTTGAGGCAAACTCCAGGAACTTTTTTTAACCTCCTGAAATGAACTGAATTATAAACCCTAAATCTGAGCCCTCCTGGACTCCAGACCTAAACCCAAAGTGATCAGATTTCATACAGAGAGATTCACACTGCGAACTCTGATCCAAACCTAGATCCGGACACAAAATTCCAAACCAAGATTCTAGCATAAAAATGAAGAAAATTTTGTTTAAAAAATAAGCAAAAGAACCCCCAAAAATTTCCAACCCCCAATAAGGTTCAGAGTCAGTTTAACTTTGAGGTGAAGGTGAAGGTTGGTTCTGATTTTATCCAAACTGATTTCTCCCATCTCCCTCAACATCCTTGGTTCCTCTCCACAGCTGAAATGGGTTGTCTGTCTCTGTTCACCAGCCCATTCCCCACTGCACTCCTGAGACACAAATCAGATAGGAGCCTGTCCTGTCAGGAAGATTAAACCTCCAAGCGATGCATTTTAATTACAAGGTCATTTTCATTAGGAGGGTATAACAGAAGGCACTCACCTCTTGAGCACCATCTGCTCCTGCATGTGGTACTGCAGGCCTTTTCCCACTCCTGGAGCCCCATGTAGGTTGTTGACTGCACTTGGCAGGCCTTCAGTGGCTCAGCCCTCTGGCCAAGTCATAAAGTCCAAATGAACCCCTTCCAGGGTAGTAAAGAGTCTAATAAAAGAACAATCTCTTTGCCCTCACTACGGTCTTTGGCCCTGCTTTGGGCCCTTTAAATTCAGTCCTTTGCTCAGGCTTCCGAGGGAGTCTGATCCCCTTCTTGGGGTTTATACCACTTTGCTGGTGGGGAACTTGGGCCTGCCCTCTACTCCAGGTTCCAGGCCAGAGATCCTGCAAATAGCAGCCATGTACCACTCACTTCAATTCATTGCTGCTACTTCCCTGGGCCTCTTTCCACCGGAACCCTTTAACTTACCTCAGGGTCAAAGTTCTCAGGTCCTTTCTTTCCCAACTTAAGCAAACGCAGCCAGAACCAAACTCCAGTTATCCCCCAGGCTTCTTTGGCACGAGAGGAGCACCCAGCCTCACCCTCTGGTCCCATCCAGGCACTAGCCTGCAATGGTCCGACAGCTCCTTTTATCTGAGTCTGCTGGGCTCTGACTGATTGCTTCCATGCAGCCTCTCTCGGCAGACCTGGAGAGCCTACCTTCACTGCTCCTCTCCTGGGGTGGGGTATAGTATGACCACAGGGCCTCCAGCAGGGGACCACGAAAGCCAGGTACACTCTATCACAGAGGGTCGTCAACGTCCAGGGAGTGAGAACAAGGGGAGATTAATTACAGTCTCCTTATTTATTCATTTTACCACAAGTTCACTTATGAGAAGATGAAGATAAAACGAAGGGGGAAACTTAGAATTTCAAATTTTTTATGACTGTCATTTTTTTAAATAAAAAAATAAACTAGCATATCTACTGAAAGGGGACAGGGAGGATCAGATGCTGTCGTTCGTGTGCTCCCGCTGTGAGATCAGTGAAAAGGAATGGAACTCCTGTTAGGAGTCAGATCTCTGATATTTCCCTCCATGATCAGGAGCTACATCAGCTAGACTGGGATGGATGGAAGCACCATACAGTCATGGAATGACTCCACAGAAAATAACATAACTGCAGTCAGCAATGTGGTTTCCTCTAGGAATGATATTTGTAACCGCAAAGCGGAATGAGGTAACACAAGGAGAAAAGGAAACTACCCAGTTGTGGGGGTTCAGCCCAGTCCTGTACCCCAGGCATGGAGCCTAACTCTCTCCAAAGCACTGTTTCCCATGCCGCCTATGAAACCAATTTATAGTCCTTTCACAGAATACTGGTGCAAGGGGAGAGACAAGTTGAGTTGTTCACTAGGCAGTAGCCCTGCACTCGATTACATGCACCTTAATACTCTACAGAGTGCTGGGTAACACATTTTTGTATCCGAGGAGAATCAAATGGCTGGGGAAGTCCCTCTGGAATCTACCCAGTTCCAAACTGCCCAGGCAAAGGAGAGCCAAGCAGCTCACATAGGTGTTTATTGCATGTCCTTCTGGTCCTTATCTGATGTCCACACCAAAACCTTTATATCGGTTTGTATCTTTCTCATGCCAGGAAGCAAACTGTGCCCATGTTCAAGAACCTAGCAATAAGCAAAATGCTCTGCAGAAAGACTTCCAGTACGAGGACTGGACTAAGTAATGCACAGAGGGGAAAAGCAGGAGCAGTGAAAATTGAGAAGAGAGGGGCAGAAAATTGTCCCTTCAACCTCAGCAAGAGGACCCGTGGAACATAAGAGCAGCTTGCTGAAGGCAAAAAGGTGCCAGTCAGTACCCATAAAGAGAAATTAGAATGAACTCTTAAAACTATGGCAATGTCCCTTCCACCACACTTCTAGTGAAGCTGAAATTGACATGGGTCACATAATATGAAGAGTCAGGGCTAATCAATAACTGGATAGGAGACTTCCAAAGAAAATCCAAGATGTGGCAGGCAGGGATGCAGGTGACTCAGTAGGGGGCCCTCTCCTCTGTGAAACTGTAACACACAAGCCACCATGTGGTGCCAGAGGGCATTGTGCTGCAGGAGGTGGATGTTGTCTTTCAGGTTAAACATAAAACCAAGATCCCATATCATTTGTGGTGATCAAAGGTCACTTCTTGCTCTAGACTGTTGTAGACAACGTGCACACTTCATTCCAGAGGTGGCTGCCTTTCAGAGGTGAAAGGATGAGTCTTGTATAAATGGTTTATAAAGCCCCTTGGAATGAAATATAGTGTAGAAGCGAAAGATATTATTAAAGTCCTGAATTCCTGATTTGGAACATGCATTGAAACTGCTATATCCATCAGGGGCCACCAGAGCAGTAGGCTACCAGATCTGAGAGAACTGCTGAGACCATCAAACTCATGTCAGCCAGTGCCTCCAATCCATGCCCAGAGAGCAGAAGGATAGTAAGCATATAACCCTTTCCCCCGTCACAAGCCTCACGCTGTCTCTGTGATGAAAATGCCTGATCTTTCCTAATTTCCAGTGCTTGCCCCGCTGCTTCCCTGCTATTGGTAAGAGAGGTGCTGGGGCACAAAACCCCAGTTTCACCCAGAGCATTCCAGCTTTCTGATGGCCCCTTTCTGCTTCACTCATGTTCTCCTTCGCTATTCTTTATCGCCAAGGAGAAATGGGAATTTCTCCCCCTTCTCTTTATGTAACAAGCTGCTGCACAAATCCCCCATCAAAGCCTTCTGAGAAGAAATAAATATCTGTTAGCCATTTATATAAACCAGCAAATCTGAGGGGTGCATGAGATTTTGGAACCAGAGGCTTCCAGGGCCAGCAGCTCACATACTGAATGGTTTAGGGTGGTTAAAAGGGGCATAGCCAGGAATCACCAGATGGAACTGAGTACAGAAAAAAATGTCAAGCTGGAAATCAGAAAACATCTGCTAATGGTGATATCTACTCAACTGAGGAACAGTCTCCCTCAGGGAAGTACTGGAAGCCCCATCACCTGAGACACTTAAAGCTGTGCAGGACAAAGCCCTTGAGAATACACTGTAGGGAACAATCATGCACTGGCTGGGAGCAGAGACCAGGAATGGGATTAGTCTAATAAGGCGTTTCCACTTCTGACTATGATTACAACAGTCAGAATCTGGCAAGGCAACCCTTCAATAACAAGGCATTGTGTGTAGTCCAGCACTCAGAAGCAACCCCTTGAATAACATAACAGTGATGTACCCCTACACTCACAAAAAACAGCTGCAATACAGGGTGTGGAGCTCAGCACATAAGAAACCCTACAACAAAGATAACAAACCAATGTGCACGGCTTGATGCTCATAGAGCAAGTTTCCAACAGAGCTGGGCAAATAGCTCAGTTTTCAGTTCACCAGCAGTTCCAAAAACATTTTTTTTAATCCTCTTGGGTCAATCCAAAACAAATTTGCCAAAATCAAAAATAATTATTTTCAGGTCAAACAAAATACTCTGTTTGACCTGCAATGTTTCATTTCAATAGAATATTTACCATTTTTCATTTTCAATGAAAATTGAAGGAAATTCTACACAAATGTCACTTTGAATTGAAAAACGAACTTTTTGTTCACAAATGTCAAAATGAGGCTGACTCTTTTTGCTTATTTTTCAACAAACAATTCAGCAAAGCTGATATGAATTCACAAAATAATTTGATGTTGCTGCTCTGGTCTCCCATGACAAGCAAGTAGGCAAAGCCCAGCAATTGTGAGCGATCCTACAAAAACAAGCCACTGTGGAAGGAAACAAATTTGTAGTGAGGAAAGTTCCCAAAAAATTCAGAGCAGGGGAGAAGAGTTATTTTAAAGAAGAAGGGAGGAAATGACTTCAGTTTAATACTATCATTACTTGTTGAGGTTTAAAGAATTTTACAATAATTTCTCCCTTAAAAGCCCAGATTCAGGTTCTCTCCCTTTACAACAGCATAAGAAATAGGCATTTACACATTTCTGTTTCCACTCCAGCAGGATCTACCAAGCAATAGGTTCCTCTTAGCTTCTTCTGCTGTGCAGGTGTCCAGCAAACCAGCCAGGCAAAGAGAGTGACCAATCATCTAATTGGGAAAGGCCTAGAACTGACAAGCCAGCATGTGGAATTTGGGCATGCGAGTCTCAGAAATCTTGTGGGATCACAAAAGAAAAGGGGCCAGTAACCATTCTCATCTTAAACTCAGTAGGGGAGGGAAAAAAGCATCTCAAGATTAATAGCTAACGTACTCGGGTATTAGGGATTAAGAGGAGAATCCTATTTGTTAGGATTAAGAGCGCTGGGTTCACATGAAAACCTTGACCAGCGAATTGCTTCCAAAGAAATGGCATTTTTCATTTATTGAGAGAGAGAATAAAATAAACCCATCAGCAGGAGGGCTACAGAATCCAACAAAGGTTTGGAAAAGAAAATCTACTAGGAAAGGTTAAACGGTCATAGTCAAGATAGAAATCAGATATTAAAAAATAAAAACAGCTTGAGTTATTAATAACATGGCAGATTAGGAAGAATGAGATTTAAAATCTGATTTTCACAACTCATGCTGTGCGTTTTACTTAGCAGCCCTTTGGGTCAGCAAAACTAGATGGAGCAGCTTTCCTTTCTGATTTGGAGGCAAAATGCTGTGTAACTAAGCTGCACCCTTAACTGAAGGCTTTAGGCACCAATCCTAGAACTGAAAATTCCTATCGGAACATTAACGAATTTAGCCTCACACCTTTCCCATTGTGCAGACTGGGAAAGTGAGGCACAGAGCGGTTATGAGCAACATTTTCAAAGTGCCCTGTGATTTTAAGTGCCCCCACTTCAGACACTAATTTTCAGAAATGTTCGGCACCCATTCTAGTTAAGTCAATGGGATACACTGATGTTCACCACTTGTGAAAACTAGGCCCAAGCTATCTCAAGTTGGGCACACAAAATTTTGGCCTAAATGACTTGCCCAAGGCCACAGTTAGTCAGTGGCAGAGCCTGTAACAGACAACCCAGAAATCTTGGATCCAGTGCCCACCTGTTGTGCCCAGTGTTGGGAGTGTGGTTGGCTTTGGATATAAAACACAGCAGGAGAGATGATCAACTTTACAAAACGTTTCATTTAATTTTCTTTTAAAAGCTTTCATGGAACATTTTCTATTGATGAGAAGTTTCTCATAACTGGAAAAGGGAGGAGAGCCAAAGACTCTACAGCAACCATTAGGGATCTCATTATGCCAAACTAATTAACCTTAAAGGTGTTCAGATACTATGGTGATAGGCACCAGTACAAAACCCTAATTAGCTAAGATAGCTAATTCTTCTTCTACATATCCCTCCTACCTACGTCCAAACAAATAACCTAAAATTAAGGCCTAATCTCACTTCACTGCATCCCTTTAAGAGGACAAGGCATGTTCAGTATGGGGAGATAAGATTACTGTCTAAAAATACGGAACAGGCTGTTAGAAAGGCTACAGGAATAAAATATTCCCATTTGTCAGGGAGGACAGAACAAGCAGAAATAGCCGGGAACTCAAGCAGGGAAAACCTAGGTAAGATATTAGCCAACCCCCCCCGCCCCAAACAAAAACAAAAAAGCCCCATCCCACATTACATAGTTATGAAATTTGGGATCTGAACATGCTGATGAGAGCCACTGTTACCAACAATAGAGCTATTCAGACAAACCATGTAGGGCTGAATTCATCAGTGTGCTGTGGTCCCGTTACACTGGTTCTACTGGTGTAAAGGGGATGCAAAGTCACTGTAATTGCAAAATCAGGGAATTCTCCTGACATAATGGGGAGGCAACAGTAGGCTGCAGCTGGTTTTATGCCATTTCCTACTGGAGTGCTCATTGCAGGGAATCAGGGTCGGAAGGGGACATGGCAAGAGTGTTCTTAAATCCCAGCTATTCCTGGCTGTTTGCAGGGGACTTGCAGCTGAGATGGCAGGTTGGATGGTCTTCATGCTGCTCTAACATGTGCCACAGGCCAAAGCAGACCCAGCAAGCCCTATAGCAAGGGAGATGCAGAGCCACTTGAGTGTCTCCACCTTGATCCCTATGCAAAGCTTTCCTCCAGTGTGGGGGGGAGGGTGAACTGGCTCACCGTTCACCAGGCATGGTCTGAGGATCTAGCTCAGGAAAAAAGCCTCTCCCACCACACAATGCTCCCATCCCCTGCTGACCTGGTGCGTAATACAAAAGGCTGGAGTTTCAAACTCAACCCCTGCCTTGCACAGGTAGTGGACTGTGTCACCGCTCAATTTCGCTAGGCCCATTAGTGAGGGACTCCCAAAGGAACAAAACCTCCAGGGCCCATGGCATAAGCCTCTCTGTGAAACCAGAGATGGGAAATGGAATTCTTCCCATGGTTCATTCCTCTTCGAGAGCCTTAGTCCTTAGGGGCTCTTGGAGCTCTGTTATGGCAACATCAGATGAAGAACAGCCTGGTCAGCGGGGAAAGGAAAAAGCAAGCAAAGAGCAGGTGGCTTGGATTTGTACACACGGCTCGTGCTTCATTAATGGACTAGAAACCTGTCTGCCTCCCCTCTGGCTGCACTGTGACTTCCTCCTTTCCCATTGTTATCCTCTGAGACTGGGTGACTCACCTTCATGATGAAATTGAGTCTCACCAACCCAGGGCCAACTGCATTTGTACTGCAAACAAGCCAGGAGCCAGCATTAGTTGGAACCCTCTTTCCTCCCCTCAGTGACCAGTGCTCTCTCTCAGGCATTTGCCAGGCTGTCAGTGCCTGTATAGCATGGCTGCAATGCCGTTTATTCAACAATGCCTGTATTTCTGTGTTAATAGCCAGCACCAGAGTTTGCAAATGACTCAGCACACACCAGAGCAGGAGACACTTACGACTCAAGTCAATTTCATGGTGTGCCTGTTTGCTTCTCAGCAAATGATATCATTCACAGTTAACTGTGACTGTTTATATAGAGACCTAGAGGTGATGGTGGAGAGCAAAGTACATATGAGCTTTCAATGCAATATCCCAGCAAGAAAAAGCCAGCCCTGAGCTGCATACAAAGGGCAGGGAGGGGGATTGTTCCTTTCAGTATGGCTCTACCTGAGTGTTGTGCTCAGTTTGGGACACCATATCATTACAGAGTTCAGAGAAAGGTAACCAAAATGATCAGGGAGCCGGATGGACAAACTAATGAGGAAACATTGGATTGTGCTAATTAGCTGGGTGAAGCAAAGGCAAAGTCAGGGGAGTATGATGGACATTACAAATGTCTGGAGAGAGGAAACCTCATGGATGAAAAGGGAGTAGGGGATAATTGCAATAGGAAAAATAGGACAAAACTAAGATCAATTAGACTGTCGAATATTCTCCCCAAGGAACAGTACAAAACACTAGAGAAAGCACTGTAGGAAACAGTCCTGGGATGGAAATAGATTAGCATGGGCCAAAAGGATCTTTTCCACCTGTAATTTCTTTCCCTCCAGGAAATGGAATCTTTAAGATTTCCTAAAGGGATCAACATGTCCCTGTTCTGGGAACCCACCAATGCTACGCCGGCCCTAAAGGCAGCTACATACAGTTACCCAGAACGCTTTGCAGCCTATGCTTGTACGAAACATTAACACTGTTAGCAAGACCAAGTCTGCAAAGGGATTTAGACTGTGGTCTTTCAGTTTCCCTTGCCTGTTCGTACCCCTCATGTAGGAGTGTAATATCCTGGTTTGGGGCATGTGGTTGTGACCCTTAGTAGCTGGATCCAGTGACTAACAGCCTACTATTTATACATCATACTTAAAGAAGCTGCTACTCCATCTCAAGGGGCGGTTTGTGCTTTAGGTTCTGAAAGTCTCAGGGCTTGTCTACACTACCAGCTGGATCGACGGGCAGCGAACAATCCAGCGGGGGGAAATTTATCACGTCTAGTATATACGCGCTAAATCAACCGCCGATTGCTCTAGCTTTGACTCCAGTATTCCACCTCAATGAAAAGCACAAGGGGAATCAATAGGAGAGCATCTCCCGTCAACACACTGCACACAGTGAAGACACTGCAGTAAGCAGATCTAAGTACGTCGCCTTCAGCTATGTTATTCACGTAGCTAAAGTTGCGTAACTTAGATCGATCCCCCTCTCCCCATAGTGTAGACCAGCCCTCAAGCTCAGTCTTTGCTGATGAACTATGGTGGCTACATCTATGCAGCCACAGTAAGGCCTTGTCTCCACTACAGGGGAAATTCGATCTCAGCTACGCAATTTGAGTTACGTGAATAGCATAACTCAAATCAACGTAGCTTAGACCTACTTACCGTGGGGTCCACACTACACGATGTCGATGGGAGACGCTCTCCCTTTGACTCCCCCTACTCTTCTCAATCTGACAGAGTACAGGAGTCGACGGGAAAGCAATCTACGGTCGATTTAGTGGGTCTTCACTAGACCGCCAATGCATTGATCGCCGCTCGTCGATCGCCAGTGTATTACAAAATCTTCTCCTCTAGCTGAGCAAGCAGATCCAGTTCGGAGGCCAGTGGTCTTGCCAGCCCCACACATCCTGAGTTTGATTTTGACTCATGATCATGGTGACTACAGGTGCCCTTGGGTTGTTGTTTTGGGCATGTTCCATTTGAATCTTAAGGGAGAAGCCAGTCAGTGCTGAATCAGGGGAAGCATGGCTCACCTGATCAGTCTCATTCTCTTCTTCAAATGTCTTCTGCCCTTGCCTCTAAAATGAAGCCTTCTGCCTGGGCTACTTAAGACAATTTAAGCCTCAAAAGGCTCAGCTAATTGGTTTAGTCTGGCATTAGAAGATTCTACTCCTCACATGTTAATCCCATTTAAAGTAGCCACTGCTTGCTCAATGTCCTGCAGAGCGGATATCAGTGCATGTAAGTCTCCTCCACAACTAAGTCACCACCTATAGACTTTCCATACAGGGAGAAACATGAAGTACAAGGTCACCTTTTGACGCAGTTCTGTTTTGCATGGGCCCAGAGCTTAGGCTGACCAGGTCTGGAACTCTGCAAGGGGTGAGCTTATTTTATTTAAGGGTCAGGCTTTCATGACACCTGATTATGTATTAGACTGTGAAATAGTCTCTCAATGGAAGAAGTAGAAATCCTATTGCTTGGGACTTTGAAAACTAGAATGGATAACTGGCATAATCCACTGCCATGGTGGCATCACTCACAGGACATTGTCACAGCACCAGGATCATTTTACTGGGGAGTCCCCTGCCCATCCCAATCCCATGGTTTGGCTTGAGCTGGAGAGGTTGGAAAATGAGCAACGGTTCTCAACAAGAACCAGCAAAACGAATCCACCCTCAACTGAAATAACCTATAGAGAAGCAGCAGCAGCCACCAGAGCTCTTTGTATTTGCCTAAGAGGAAAGTTATTTACAGTGAGGTCTGGCCTCACACTGCCACCGTGTAATTCCAGGCAATTGCACTTCCAAATAAACCTTTCTGGAGAAAATCAATGGTGACTTTGCTTTCAATCTACTGGAAAATGAAGTCCTGTTAATGAGTCACAAACCCACAGAAGGAGTGCTACACACAGGAGCTTGCTGCTAGGCTGAAGGGTTGGACTCAATGCTATCCCTCCACTCCACTGCTCCTTCTGTCTATTTCTTGTCTCCCCACATCACATACTCCTCACTCCTCGCACGTGTCCCTTGTTTGTCAATGCTATGCCTCTGGCTCAGCCTGCACCTGCATTTCCCTTTTCTCCCCACTGCTTTCATTTAGACTGAATTTTTTGCTACTAAAGAGTGCCTGAATGACATGGAACAGCTATTTTACAGGCAGTAGTGTTAACTTCCCACCCACGGTACCCTCCTCTCCAGAAACGCCCTCAAGGGACCAGAGAGAAGCAAAATCTCCATGGCTTATCCAACCTATGACCTCCTGACTGAGACTCCTACCAAGGGTCCATATTAGTGTAAATGTGGTGATATCCTGTGCAGTGCCCACCAGTCCACAAAAAACCAGACCAAGATGCACATTCCACAGGCAACTTCAGGCTACACCGACACATACCAGAATTTCCCCAGAACTGTCTCTCTAGCATGCTGTGCTCAGCATTTCCTTTCAATAGGGTTTGGAGCTTCAGCTGTGTGTTTTCCTAGCAATTCTACTCCTTGTGAGATCAGGCCAAATACAATGGTTGAGCCTCACACTTGTGTTTAATTGATAGCATCCAGGATATGGTGGGGAGCTCCCTAAGAAAGGGTTAACCTGAACGATCAAGCTCAGGGACTTTTAGGAGCCAAGTGCGTTGAGGGCAAAATGAACAATAAACACAGGAAGGAACAACAGAATAGGAGAAGGGTCAAAAATGTACTGCAGCCTTGAATCATGCATTCTCCTCCTGAGCGGGCACTTGGCTTTGCCCTGTTTAGCACCCACAGAGATCCCCAAATATGCACATTTGGGAACAGGCAACCAGCAAGCCACACAAAATGGCACACATGGACATGCACAGGCCCAGACATTCACACAAGTACGAACCACCCACATGCACACACAAATAAGAACACAACCACCACTCAGATTCACACAGCTATAACCACTAATTCTCTGAAAAATGCACACCAAAATACACATACACAGATGACACACCCTGAGACTCACTCACAAGCAGAGAAAGACAAAGACTACACCCACCCACACATGTACTATCCTTTGGACCTTTTCAGCTGATTTAATTTGAGACCTTTGTCTGCATGTGGGCTGCCAGTTAAACCCATCTGCAAGAATCACCCTCTCTCCCCACGCTTTATGGGGCTGCTGGGGCGGGGGGGGAGGGGAAGACTGGAGTTAGACACATCTTTGCTACAGTCCCAGGAGTCACTGGTTTGATTGTGGGTGAATGGGAAGTCCCTGCAGAGAGTCGAGGAGTAGAAGGGGCAACTTAACCTGACAATGGTATGTAGGGGCTTTAGAGTGTACATGAACAGACACTGAAAGGAAACAGACCAGGGAGCGGCAGGCAGACTAGGGCTGGGATAGGGAACATTTCACAAATAGGTCTTCAATTCCAATTCAATGGCAATCAAAAGCCAGTCACATCTGATGGCTGTTTGGTGTTCTGAGTGCAACAGTTCTTAATGGACACATGTCTACCTCACAAACTCCACCACCACAAGTTGGCCATCTTACTGGCAGTTTCAGATGACAAATCAAGGACCCAACAGGCCAGGTAGACTGAACACTCTTTGAGATGATCATTCCAAGCCAGGGGGCGGGTTGGACTCTTGTGAGGACCTAGGGGTTACAGTGGACGAGAAGCTGGATATGAGTCAACAGTGTGTCCATGTTGCCAAGAAGGCGAATGGCATTTTGGGCTGTATAAGTAGGAGCATTGCCAGCATATCGAGGGAAGTGATCATTCCCCTCTATTCGGCATTGGTGAGGCCTCATCTGGAGTACTGTGTCCAGTTTTGGGCCCCACACTGCAAGAAGGATGTGGAAAAATTGGAAAGGGTCCAGTGGAGGGCAACAAAAATGATTAGGGGGCTGGAACACATGACTTATGAGGACAGGCTGAGGAAACTGGGATTATTTCGTCTGCAGAAGAGAAGGGTGAGGAGGGACTTGATAGCTGCTTTCAACTACCTGAAAGGGGATTCCAAAGAGGATGGATCTAGACTGTTCTCAGTGGTAGCTGATGAGAGAACAAGGAGTAATGGTCTCAAGTTGCAGTGGGGGAGGTTTAGGTTGGATATTAGGAAAAACTTTTTCACTAGGAGGGTGGTGAAGCACTGGAATGGGTTACCTAGGGAGGTGGTAGATTCTCCTTCCTTAGAGGTTTTTAAGGTCAGGCTTGACAAAGCCCTGACTGGGATGATTTAGTTGGCGTTGGTCCTGCTTTGAGCAGGGGGTTGGACTAGATGACCTCCTGAGGTCCCTTCCAACCCTGATATTCTATGAAGAGTCACATGAACAGCTGGGTTAGTCTACATTTTTGGCTCCAGTCATAGATCTGTTGTCTATGGAGCCCTGGGGACCTGTTCTAGTCTCCTCTATGGTAACTCCAAGTTTGCACACGCAGTGAGCCCAGAAGCCAGTTAACAGATCAGTTACTTCCACTCCCGATCCTGGCCATTATGGGTATGTCTACACTAAAAGTGAAGGCATGACTGTAGCATAGGTAGGCACACCCATGCCAGCTTTATTAGAGCATGGCTAACAATAGTAGCATAGCCTTGGCAGCACAGGTTAGCAACTCGACCATTCCCCCAGGCTCCCCAGCAGGATTGTACTCAGATGTTGCAGTACAGGCTTCAGCATGGGCTAGCAACCTGAGAACAAACTCACCAGGGAGCCAGGGTATGTACTCAGGTTATGAGCCCACACTAAAGCCCATTCTGCCACATCAAACACTACTATTGTTACCCGTGCTAGCTAGATTAAAGCTAAGTCTGCCCAGGCTAGAATCATATCTTCAGTTGCAAGGTAGACGTATCCTAAGTGGCAAACACAAACTCCAGTTTACTCTCACTGCCAGCACCAGGCACGGTTTAAAAGCAACAGGAGGGCACAAATTTTAGGAGGGGTGGATAGTAAAAGTATCTGCAGGAAACCTAGTATTACATGTTTCTAAAAAAAAAATACAATTCCACAACCACCTAACACTTCCCAGCTATTGCTATGCTGCACTACATGGCCATGTAGAACTTAATGGAAACAGAACGGATAGCACTCTCATCCTCCTGCTCCAAAAGCCCATAGCATTGGAGCTAAAGGAGAATCACCAGTAGGCGTCAGCATTATAGGGCTTATGACACACAGCCAAGTATTTCTGATTCCATCCAATAGAGGGTGTTGCTACACATGAATCCCCAAATGCTGCCTCAATTGGCTTACAGAGGGGTAGGAGAGTGGGGGAACTCCCAAGAGGATCCTGCCAGTAATATGACACTGTCACTAACAAGAAGACACACAGGTGCCAGATTTCTAATTTTCCTGGGGGGTGTTTGACCCATGTTCCGCCCCAGGCCCTGCCCCCACTCCACCTCTTCTCCCAAAGCCCCAGCCCTGCCCTGCCTCTTCCCACCCCCATTACAAGTCTTCCCACCCTGTTCCGTCCCCTCCCCTAAGCATGCCCCACCCCTCCCTCCCAGTGCCTCCTGCACGCCACTGAACAGCTGATCCGTGGTGGGCAGGAGGCGCTGGGAGGGGCGGAAGGAGCTGATCGGTGGGGCTGCTGGTGGGTGCTGAGCACCTACTATTTTTTCCCTCATGGGTGCTCAAGTCCTGGAGCACCCACGGAGTCAGCGTCTATGACAAAACTCCCAGTCCACCTAGCCCTCCAGAATCTGAAGAGCTTTTACCTATTAATTGAAATACCATCTGCATGCTGTATTATTTATTAAAAAAAATATCATCACCAAAGGGATGTTGACATTCTGTAATGAATGAGATCTGAGCCCTTTAAGGGGGCAGTGCTGGGAAGACATGCCAGGCTCCTGGAAACAGACAATAACTTTCTGGCATTTGTTTGTGTGTATTTCTGATCAGTTCCTGCTCTCTCCCCTGCCTGCATGGGTTGATTTGTTTTCAGCAGAGCTGCTAATAGAGAACATTAATTCTTTGGTAGTGGGGGCCTCTGTTTCACCCTCTTAATGCCAGCGCTCTGAAAACAAGAGAGTCCAAACACCAGGCTTCGCTTGGGAATAGCTGGGAGCTTTATCTCCTGAGCCACAGAACCTCCGGGAACCTGTGCACAAGCAAGATAACCTCACAGACCCAAGGGGTGTCCCACTTAATCCTGTGACAAAACATAATGGAAATGACATAAATGAATTAAATAAATGAATTAAAGACAGTCTATGGCCATAGGCTGAATTGCTACCTCATTGTGCAGTGATGAGAAAACAGGGATCAATTTCATCGCTGCATTCTATGTCCGTAAGTGGGCAGGCATACACATGCATGCACATACGTGGCTTCTCTCTACAGCTGTACACAGCCATTTCTGTTCATAAAGGATATAAACAAATGAAGTATGTAATAAACCGTCATGATAAAAGGACACTATTTCTGCCCTGGAATGTGCTAAAGCCATTAAATGTATATTATTCACAAGACATAAATGACCAATACAGTGCATACATGCATCTACTGCATGGGTCTGTGAGCATATAAGTGGAGAATCAACAAGAGACCATTGCAAGTGAGGAGCTTAGATTACACCAAGGGGATCTGGTGAGGTCATAAACCACGAGAACAAAAATTCAATCACCAGAACAATCGTATCCCCCAAGCATGAAATGCCAAGAATTCACTGCTTGGCTGTTACATTTACATTTTATGCAGTGCCCCGATCGAAGTCCTGGATAATCATAATATTTAGCATTTATAGATAGAGCTTTAAACCCCGAAAGGCCTGAATCAGCCCAGCATTACTCCAGTTTGACTCCACTGTAACTCCACTGATTTCAACTGTTACCCTGGAGCAAACCTAGAGTAACAGAGTGGTGAACTAAGCCCAATGATCTCTAAGTGCCTTACCGATGTAGGTGAGCACAAAGATGGAACGTGGTTTGCCCTGAGTCACACCGCAAGTCAGAGCTAGGACTAGAATCCAGGTCTTTTGACAACCAGTCCCACCTGCTAACTTCTAGACCACACATCCAGTCATCCAAAATCCCAAGAGCTCCCCTTTCCCACTGCTATACACAATATTCGCACAGAGCAGCTGCTTCCTTCTTCCCTTTCCCATTCCCATTGCTTCAGCCTCCCCAGGCTAGCAGGCTGTCTGCTCTCACTGCTCTGAACACTGGCACTTACTAGTGGATACTGGTAATTCACAAGTGAGAGACAAAGCCCATGGATGACCAGATTTTTTCACAAAGGCTGTGGTGTGCTGAGCAGTACAGATACCCAACATGCCAGTGACCTGCACCTTGTGTAATCATTTACACCAGTGTAAAATGGTACCAAGTCAGGTAATATATTTCCCCTGTTTTGCATTTAACTTTGCACTGATGTAAATGACTACACAAAGTGCCGGGTAATAGGAAACTGAGCCCATAGTCTTGTACTAGCAGCATTTTAGTTTTGGTGGAGGAGGCACTTCTCTGAGCCCTGGCAGCTCCTTGGATCCTGGGTTTGGCAGCAGATCCTGGTGCAAGACACTTCTGTTCAGTTTTTTTCTCCTTAGGAGGCAATCTGGAGGGGCATCTCTTGTCCGTGACACACTATGGTAGTGGTTTGTTGTATCTGGCAGTAATAGTTTTGATTTCCGTAAATTTGCCCGATAACACACTGATGGTCACAATATAGCTCCTCAAACAAACATATCAGACAATGGGACTGCTGAAACTAGGCATGAAAAAACCCTCTTATCTCCAGCTCCTGGGTAGCACAGCACTGTTTCCTCTTGGACATTTAAAACCAAGACTGGTTTTAAATGTGCTAAGTGGTTGGGTTTCCACCACTTCCCTTGGGAGATTATGAAGTCTAATAGATTCTAGTGTCAGGATGTTTTTCAGTTTAAATTTTCACCTTCTTCATTTCACTTAGGAGTCACCTCTACAATACTCTTGCCCCTCAGAAAAAAGGAGTTGATGGCTGGGCTGATCAATGAGCCACTGGTTTCAGGTGCTTGAGATTATATATTTGTAAATATAAAATCGCTAGTTAAAATAGTTTTCAAATGCTCTTTAGCACTTAGATAACTCAAAAACAGATTCTATCTATTTATCTGTAAACATTTCTAGAGGACCGATCATTACTATATCTAAACACTGCAGCACGTGTGCATAGAGCCCAATTATCCACTGTCTTGCATCTTATGTTCTCATTTACAACCCCACAAAGTGATTACAACACAAGAGTAATATGCACCAGACCAGAATGGTATTATATCATGCACTCGGTACTAGCTAAACAATGACACATGAGCCAAGGCCGGGGAGAGTCCAGCTAAGCTGCTTTCTTATAACTAAAACTTTCCCCAGCAATGAGGGCAGGCATCTTTGAAATGTGTGATCAAAATTCTCTGTAAAACAAACAAAGTACAAAGGAAATCAATGCAAAAAACAATGTTAATTACTGCTGAGCTTTTAATCACATACAAGTCAGGGATTTCAAAGTTATGGTTCCCACAGCAACCACATCTTGGTCCCACTGCACCTATATATTAAGGAGGGAAGTTAAGAGCATATACAGCAATGCAAAAATACAACTTGTTCTCGGTGTGGCTGAGGTGCTGGGGCTACCGAAAGCATAATTTTGAATTTCTACTTTCATGAGCATAAGATTCCCACTATAGCATTATTCTTATATAATATATATTATTCTTATTTTCATTGTGCATTTAACATGTATTTATACTTCCAGACAGTCATTATTATCCTGGCAATAAAGAACAATATTTCGTTATGGCTGAAACAGCCATTCACAGGGGTGAAGTGAAGGTTTGTCTCAGTCATGGAAACATTTCAACAGCAGAGACTGACCAGACTATTTATCTAAATGACAAGTGATTGACAATGTCTCTGACCAATGACAAGCCACTGTCAGAAAGTTTCGACCCTTTCAGAAACAAACCAATAGAAAAGGAGTACTTGTGGCACCTTAGAGACTAACAAATTTATTTGAGCATAAGCTTTCGTAAGCTACAGCTCACTTCATCGGACGCATTCAGTGGAAAATACAGTGGGGAGATCATGTTCTCTATGTATATAAATCTCCCCACTGTATTTTCTACTGAATGCATCCGACGAAGTGAGCTGTAGCTCATGAAAGCTTATGCTCAAATAAATTTGTTAGTCTCTAAGGTGCCACAAGTACTCCTTTTCTTTTTGCAAATACAGACTAACACAGCTGCTACTCTGAAACCAATAGAAAGGATCACAATCCTTTAACAAATAAATTGGTTAGTCTCTAAAGTGCCACACGTACTCCTTTTCTTTTTGCGAATCCTTTAACTGATCATCCTCATTTTTCTTTGTATCCCTTCCCCAGATTCATTTATAATTTTGCTGTTGGAAGCGAGATCTTTCAAATGAGATGTAAAACTCAGACTCTGGCCAGTCCAGTTGACTGAACACAGGGCAGGAATCAGGAGTCCTGGGATCTTTTTCCATCTCATTCACTGACTTCCTGTGTGATCTTTGCCAAGTTACTTCACTTCTCCATTCCTCAATTTCCCCATCTGTGGAATGGGAATAATACATATACCCACCTTTTGTAAAGTATCTTGAGATCTATGGAGAACAACCTCTATACCAGCAAGACAGAGTAATCATCATCAGTGGCCTAAAAGACACCATTACATTTTTAGAACAACTGGGAGGGGGAGGAGGGGGGCTAATTTCTAGTGTCCTGGCGAAAATCCAATTTAAGTAATTTAAGTCTCCATTCTGCATTGCCCCCTAAAATTTCAAGTGGAAACAGTTCTCCTTCACTTCATGTTCTAAACTGTGTAAAGCAGCTGAGAGGCTATTGCTTCTTCAACCCACCTCAGTGGTGGCTGCATTGATTCCTATAGATCGTTTGTAAAGTTTATTGAGTGCTTTGGAATAGGAACTATATAAATGCCAGTCATTCATTACTCATTAATAAAATAACGATTTAATACCCTCCCCTCCCCCGTTTTCTCTCAAACTGCTTTTAAAAAAATCCAGTGCGCACTTTTTAAAGAATAAACCTCCCACATGCTTTCCTGCAATCTGTCAAAATGCCAACAAAATTAAATCTGTTTGTAGCAGAAGAAATTAAATTGAACACTGAGAAAATCCACATCTGGTGGCAGAGTCATGTTTTTAAGAATAACACTTGATGCTCTTTATGATTGAGTGAATAAAGTACCAGACTGAAAATCAAGAGACCTGGGTTCTAAACTCCACCCTTCTTCGAATCACTTTTCAACCTTGGGCAAGTCTCTGTACCTCAATCTCTCCAGCTGTAAAATGGGACAACTTACCTTTATAAAGTGCTTTGAGATCTATAGAAGTGCTATAAAAGTGAGCCCTATAAAAGTGCTAAGTGATGATGTGATTATTATCCTCACAGCTGCTTGATACACAGTAAACCCTCACAGCATCCTCGTGATGTGGGTAGAGTAACTCATTGTCCCTGAACACATTTTACAGGTAGAGGATAAGCAACTTGCCCAAGGTCACAAAGGGACTCAGCTGGCAGGAGCACCAGGCTCCTCATCCTGTACTCAGACCATGACTCCCTCTCTCTAAAATGGTGGCTTCTTTTGGATTCCTGCATTGGAAGTCAGCAGACAAAAGCCAGAGTGGAGAAATTCCTACTCCATGGGCAAGTAAACAAGAGTGAAATCCTGGCCTCACTGAAGTCAGTCGCAAAACTCCCATTGAAATAAGTGAGGCCAGGATTTTACCCTGATACTTGGACCCTAATCTCATTTGCTATTAATTCTTTATAATCTTTATATTAAAAGATGCCTCCATCCAATGTAGTTGTGCACATAGCTGGGCTATATTAACACATGCTCACATAGCTGTTTTCCTAATGTGTGCTATACTCACTCTTGAGGCTTGTCTTAGATTAAATTGTGAGCTCTTTGGGGTTCCAGACTCCCCTTCTTCTCAATCTTTGCACAGTGTCTAATACAACAGGGCTCCAACACTGACTGAGCCATCTAGGTGCTACTGTGAAACAAAAATAATTATGAAAAAGTAAAACACACTGGTATGCTGTCACAGCCAGGTCATGGGCAGCCAGACCTAGCAGTTGGAGCCAGAGTCCAAAGTCACGAGATATGAGTCAAGAGTCAGCTGGGTCTGGATACAGAGAAGTCTGAAGCAGCAAATAAACTAGAGGTCAGAACCACTAGTTGGGAACCTGTATTAGGCCAGGTCAGGATATCAGAGGGTCAGAGGCAGGAGCCAAACTGGAGGCCAGGAACCACAAGTCAGATGCCAGAAGTCAAGCCAGGTTGGGAAGCCAGGAAATCAAATCAGGGGAGCAGAAGGCACACTGTTCAGAACAGCGTGAAGCCCAGTTCAGAAAGCTTCCTGTGTGCTGGCGGCTTAACTAGGGCCAGAAGGCCAATGAGCTGCTCTAGGACTCTGACAGTTAGGGGTGGAGCCTCACACTGGGCCTGGGCTTCAGAGGTCCCAGGAAAGAAACCATCAGCACACTGCCAGCTGGAGGGTTGAAGCCTGACTGCTTCCATGAACCCTACAGACCCAGGTCCAAGACCCAGGGGTCAGGCCACATACAATGCCCAGAACTGAACACTGTCAATTCCAAGTTGGAGGCATATATTTCCCTTGTAAATAAAAAACTTTCCATCCCTGTATAATCTAATTACCCTCTTTGTACCTTATATATGCTCTAGGCAGTTGCAGACAGAGTTCATGTATGTTGAGGCCTTCTGTGGTCTAGGTCACAAGATCATGTGACCATGTCTGAGCCAATGGCTAACCGCACTATACAGCTTGGTGGCAAAGTTCTACTGATCATCTAGGTGCAAAATTATTTTGGCTTACACGGTCCTGTCTCTATTCATTGGATAACATTTTGCAATCCCAAATTGTAATATGTAGAACATGAGAGAGAGAGAGAGAGAGAGAGAGAGAGAGCATAAAAGACACAGAGGGACACATACACACACACCCCTCCCAACCAGGGACTGATTATGAAGCTGCCATATAGGAACAATTTCCACTCAATTCCATGGGAGTTTAAGCAATCATGAGACTGTAATTTCACTGAGAAGCCCTGGTGACCATCAACCAGCAGGAAGGCAGCCCTCAAGGTTAGTCCTGAAAACTCCCATTTGGAATTTCTGTATATTGCATTATTGCCCGTTTCTTATTCCTTATGAGGTTAGAATGTTTCCAAACAAAATGAGGTCTGTTTCCATTACAGGATCAGCTCAAAAACAAGCCTGTCAATTGTGGAAATAGACTGAATCACAGGTAATTTGTGGAATTCCGCTGCCATTTTAATATAATATGCAGATTAGAGTCGATAACATTTCAAAACATTCTTAAAGAACAACTGGATCTCCAGCTTAGCCCAGCTTCCTCAGTTGGAGTCCCTGTTCCCGCTGAATCAATACTGATCCTAGCTGCTGAACATGCAAAACTGAGCTTCTCACAACTTTGAGAGACAAGGAAGGTGAGGTGGTATCTTTTACTGGACCAACTTCTGCTAGTGAGAGAGACAATCTTTTGAGCTACACAGAGCTCTTCTTCAGGTCTGCTCTGCATACTTCTCACAACTTGTCCTTTAAAGATCTCATGTACTCTTCCCAACACAAGCAAGCACATCACAGGTATCCTGACCGCTTTCCAACACTAGTAATTATTTCCCCTTAAGTTTCAATCAGACTGGTCGTTCTTCCTCACTTCCTTTCCTAAATTGCTATGTAGCATTTGTGTCTGCTGTTAAACACAGGTGACTTCTTTTCAGTGTTGAGCTAAGTGATCCTTGTATGTACACCGTTTGTAAAGCACTTTGGTTTCCTTTGGGATGAGAAATGCTAGAGATCTACAGCTTTATGCCCATTTAACACACAGTGGGGATGAGTACTGCAATCTTTTCATTTTATCAATAATTAAATGATTGTTTTCCCAGAGCTGACCTTTTCCTGATGCAGGGCCTCTTTGTGATTACCTTTCCTGATGCAGCAAGAAAAGATTACAGTGCTTCTCATGCTCAGTTGCCATGAACATATATTTTCTGAGGGGCAGAACTTGATTCTCCTTGTCTGGCTTTGGAATCTTTGCTGGTGGAGATTTGAGATTTCCCTCCCCTAGCTTGGCTTTAGATGTTACTTCTTTCTTTTTCTTTTTTTAAGGGGCTGATGGACTGGGGAATGATTCTCTCTAACCTGAGCAAAGGTTAATCCAATAACTATGATATGGTGATCATTTGTCAGCCAACATGCTACAAAAGAAAATGTTATTATCACCCCAACCTTATTTCAACTCATGAAAGGACTCAGAAATGTAAGAGAGTTCAAATACAGTGGTGGAGAGATTTTTCTCATTTAATCTTTATACCAATACACACACCCCAAAACTATCACAATATTGGTATTTTTCAGGGATTTCTTCCTGGTCTTTTATCCCAACTCCTCATAAATGCCTCCTTCACTCTAAACGCCTCTTCTTTCAGATACACCATGCCAAATCCCAGCTGGCAAAGCAGTGCACACATCTGCACAGCTGCTGAAGTGCAGGTGATTACATGGAGAGGCCATTATGCAAATTCTTGATGGCAGGAGTAGGGGTGGTATGTCATGAGGCACAGTTTCCACAGCTATGTGGAGCCAGCCACCTATTTCTAATCATTAAACATTTGTTCACTGCCATTTCATGTAGTGTATTCCTGCTCTGGCACTGAACAGCATTAGGGAGTTGTACATATATGCACCCATGAAGGTGTAAGAGGGGATGATTATGTTACTGGTTAGGTAGCATTCTTACTGTACTGCACCTTCCCCAGGGCAGTTAATTGCACTAGGTTGCGGGGTGGATGAGGAAGCAGGCAGATGACTGAATCACTCACAAACAAGGTAGTTCAGAGTCTGGGCAATCCAAACCACAGCCTTCACCTCACCCTACCCCGGTGTGACAGCACCCAACTGGATACCAGCATGGGCACTGCTGCTGCCAATGCCCGTTAGTAAATGGCTTAAAGTTTTCTGTTTCTGAATGATCTCTCATTCCTTCTATCCCTTCCCTCCCCTCCCCTTGTATCACACTAAGTAAAATCCTCTCCCTCCTGGGGGCAAGTTAGTGCCGGTCCCTGAAATGTCTCTTGGCCCAAGAGAGAAACTGCAAGCAGCCCTTGTGCAGAGGCGGGCACAATGTAAACCTTGTGCTTCTGAGTGCAAGGAATATTTCAGGCTAGTAGTGCTGCTGGCACTAATCTCTCCAGTGTGAGTGGGATGCAACTATGCTGCTACCTCTTTGTCACTATCTTCTCCAGCCTGGGCAGGGAGCACCCTGGCACTGGCTTCTTCAAAGTGAGTAGGGAGCTGCTATGCTCTCCCTGCCTCCCTCCATCCGCACAGGACAGCTGGCTGGGTGCACAAGCACCTGAAGGGCGGTGCAGCAGCAGGCCTCTTCTCCCCAGAGCGCACTGTACCTGCTTCCCCACACAGTGGGTGCTATAAAAGCACTAGGTGTTTACACCCTCTGATTATCTGCAGAATTAGCATATCTGCCCTTAGTCAGTGCTTTGCCAAGATGCACATATTTAGCCCTTTAACCCTTCCTCCTCAATCACTCCCTCTGGTTCAAAGCAGGACAACGAATTGCTACCAAGTTTAGTTGAGGCCTCATCCTGCTGTAGCATTGACTCATTCCAGGGAAACTCAGCATCATGAGGCCATTATTTTGTCCTGCACGTTGAGTGCACCTAGGTGGCAGCCCTGATCTGAGTACGTTTGTCTACCTATCCCTGAGCTGCAGCAGCCCAGCAAAAGCCTGTGACATGCATTAGTTATAACTGAGAGACGGCAATTCAGCAATAAAATACAATATTGTCACTTTCAATATGTACTAAAAGTGATTTAACAGAGCTCGTGGCAAACGACTTACACTGCTATCTGATTACAATACACAGGGTAAATCAACCTCATTGGGGGTTATATTATCCCCTCTGACAGCCCAAGATCAATGCCTCCATTGTGTTTTTGTCAGATGGACCTCTGCTGCCTCAAAAAAGGACCAGTCCTCTCACCCCACAAAGTTCTCAAAGCCTTATGTATTTTTACCCTTGGATAAGGCATCACACTGCCCAGATACGAGGAGTCCAGATCCCTCCGGTTTTGCTGAATGCTGGCCTCTCACAGCTGCAGAGACATGAGGGGGAGAAGGCATGGACTCTCTCTCAGCTGGTTGCTCAATGCAAACTGGTCACACCCAACCCCCTCAGCGACGCATCCCACCACACGGACACACCATAGCCATAACTCTCCTCTCCTCTTTCCAACTCATATCTATCAGGACTGAGTCACCCACACCACTCCCAGCAGCACAGCAACCACTTGCGTCATACTGGTATCATAGGGTCCGTATTGATTCAGAGGGGAGAAAGCTCCAAACCGAAGCACAAACAGCATTTCACAGAACCACTGGATCCCTAAAAAATAGAAATGGAAAAGACCTATTTGAAGCCAATGGAAGTGTGTTCCCTACAGTTTACTCCCTAGGGCTTTGCCAGTCCAGTTTCATATGAATTAAGGAATAGGGCTGGTATCTCTTCTCTTGTGAGAATATCCCTTAGTAATACAACAGGTCTCACTGGTTGTGAGGGTTTCCTCAGAGCCAGTGTAAGGGGACTGTTGCCCCTTTACTAACATTCAGTGGGGGTGTTTTGGTTGGCTAGCTCCCAGTACTAAAAGGGGAAGGGTCTATGGGAAATCAGGACCCAGAGACCGATAGTCCCCAGGAACAATGGGGAAAGGCCAATGCTCCAGGTCAACCTGAATGACAGGGTGGGCAGGCTAATCAGGGAGTCAGGAGGCCAGGGATGTCTCATCCTCCGTGTGAGCTGGATTTGCCTGGGTCAGACAGAATGGGACCGAGCTAAAGAGAAAGCAGGGGTCCGAGCTAAGCTGGGGAGCAGAGCTGTGCCAGATCCAGAGGGACCAGAAAAACAGCCCAGAGAGAGCAGACCCTGTCCTGGAAGCAGAGCTGCAGACCCAAAGCCAGAGGCCAGCCCAGAGAGAGCAGACTTGCCCTGGGAGGAGAGCTGCAGCAACCAGAGCCAGAGGGGCCAGAAAAGCCCCCCAGGAAGCAGGTCAGTGCTGGGAGCAGAGTCACAGAAGCAGGCTGCAGAGCAGACCTGTCCTGGGAGCAGAGCAACAGCAACCAGAGGCAGAGGGGCCAAAGAAGCAGCCCAGGGAACTGGAGGCAGAGCAGCAGCAGTGCTGAGACAGAGTGGTGGAGCTGGGGCTGGAGCAGTCCGGAGCTGGGTGCGGTGAGCAGCTGGGGAGACCGAGGGGGACCCTGGGCAGCAGGCCCAGCACAGGGAGACGCCTCAGCCAAGGGGCTCTGCAGGCCAGGCTTGGATCGTAACCCCGACAGGGCGGGGGCGACACTGGGAAGAAGGGTCCTACCACTTAGAGCCTGAGAGCGTATGGCCACCACCAGAGTCCAGCCCACAGCATCCCTACAGCACAGCCAGGGCCTGAGAAGAAGGCCTGGGACTTACAAGGAACAGACTGTGAACTCCCCGGACATTCCAGAGACACTGTGTGTGATGTTCCCTGCCACAGAGCAGGTTGATGTGTTTCCTTTAACCTTTCCCATTTTTCCTTATTCTTTTTAAAATTAATTGTTGATTAAATAACTGGCATTTGCTTTAACTTGTGTGTAATGGTCAGTGTGTCAGAGAAGTGGCCAGTGCAGAGAGAGTACCCCGGAGTGGGGACACCCTAGCCCCTGTCCTAGGTGACCACAGCAGGGTTCAGGGTCGAGCCCCCCAGGAATCCTGGGCCAGCCTTGTTGGGGTTACGAGGACTCTGCCAGACAGAAGAGTGGAAGGGGAGTCCTCAAGGGCAGGGAGGCCACTGGGTAAAGGAAGTGGGAGCGAGGACTCAGATCCTTTCGCTAGCCCACTTCACCAGGGTAGCACAGAAGCAAGGAAAGTTCCCCACAAAAGCAGGACTATTCCCCTGCTTACACCGGCTTAAACGCTCCTTTGCTCAGTTTCTTCCCATTAATGCCTAGTTACACCCCTTTGTTGCCCTCAGAAACTTCTCTCACTTCATGCTGTTTACACCTTTGAAACACCTTCCTGCAGCTTATTTGGATTTCTTTAGGGGTCTCCCACCACGTGGTCCCGTGCTTTACCCACAAAAATCAGCAGGTTCACAGCCTGTTGTAGCAGAAAATCTATCTGTCAAGGACAGCAAGACTTGCCCCTCTCTGCTCAGATCCCCTGTCTCAAACAGTGACGCTACCTTGCTTGTAAACGTCTGAATTTAAATCCATTCAAAGGCAGTCAAGATATATTTCTCTTGCTGTTGCCATTGGAGATATAGAAAGTGGCAGCCCCACAGGGAATAAAGGGCACAGAAGGGTGAACACTTGGGGCTGTTATGCTCCCAGAGACCATACCAAAGGAAGAGGGATAATCAAAGAGAATAAAAGCATTCAGCTTCCCATACAGTTGCTAACCTCACCAATTCTTGTTAGAAGGCCGAATTGAGCCCGCTATAGAGGTCACCAGTAGGTGTAGCCACTAGGTGAAGATTCCCCCCTTCCCCCCTCCAAAATCTACCCCTCTCCCCCGCCACGGCCCTTTGAGAACACAGGCCTTGGTTAACTACCCAAAGCTCTCATAGTCTCACTGTTCAAGGAGATGGGAGTGGTGGAAGATGATTGCTCCCCATTGTAGTGGCTGCCTCTTTGCATTAGCAGCAGCAGAGTTCAGTCCCCACAGGGATACAACTCCTCCCTCCCCACTGGAAGGATTAACACTTGTGCACTCTACAAGCAACTGCTTATCTTGCAACTCTAAAATAAGCACCTTTGAGGCGCCTACAGTATACACGTTGCCTCTGGTTCCTTGCAGTCCCATCAAACTCCTGGAGTGACGCAAGCTGTCAGCCATGTGAGTCTGCACTGGAAGGCGGCGGCAAAGTGGCACTCTCTATGGAAGGAGGGGGCTATAATCACTCCCAACAGGAAAATTCCACTGGGACATGAGGGAGGGTAGGAGATGGGCGGGCACGCACACATACACACACACACACACACACACACACACACGCGATCTCTTGCTTCTCTCGGCTTCCCTTGTGCAAGCTCACTGACCTCCTGCAATGTTAACAATTTCCTCTATTACCTCCTTGCTCCACATCTGCTCAGGAGAATGGTTGAGTAAGCAGGTAATCCAATTGGGCAGAACCAAGGCAGTGAGCAAACATGCCTCTCCTCCGTGGCTCTGTTAGCCAAGTGCTCCTCAGCGCTTTCAGCTTCCGAGAGCCCAACACATTGGGGCTCAGAAAAGGGGTGCTGGGGATTCCTGCAGGGCATTGTTCTCTTGCTCTCATTCCCTCCTCTTCGCTGCAGATGAGCTCACACTTGGTGCACTGCCCATAAGACATTGCATTACTGTTTTTTAACAGGTACGATTTCCTGCACTGATGAGGACAGTTGAGGTGACTAAGAGGCCTTCTCCACCTCCAGCTTCTCACTCCTTATATAAATATTAGATAAGACATTAACCCTGGCAGATTCTGAAGACATTAAACTGGACCAGAGCTGAGAAGGCAATGATAAAATGGGCAAAACTGACCTAGATTTCCCTTCCTCTCCTCCCTGCTTTTCATTGAATACGCCCACTTCCTTTCTTTTAAGCCTGTCTAGACAAAGTACCTGCATTAAGGTGACAGCTCCCATGCTCCTTTGCAGTTCAGATATCCCTGAAACAAATGACTTCCAGCCATGACCACCCCACCATGGACCCTACTGGATGGGAAAGAGGTGAGAAGTCTGCCTTTGGGTCCATTAGTCCAAAGAGTCTCCTGGTGCCTATCATGGCTCCAGTACCATGGGGACCGACGGACACACACAGAGTGACTTCAGCCATCAGATTGCAGGGGTGGGATATTTCTACCCACTGGCTGAAGTGTCAGTCTCCAATTTGGCTTCTCACTGCCCAAGCCAGAAAGAGAATTGAAGCTCTTACCTACAGAGCAGAAGAGGAAACTTATGGCAGCTCAGAGCTGCCTCTTCTGGATGACCAAATAAATTAGCATATTTGACTAGGACTTGGTCCTGGCTACCCAAACCAGGGTATGCTACTGTGATGCTTGGATGTATAGTGATGATGTTTCATCCTATCGCAGCAATAGGATGTACAGAGGAGACAGGAAAAACAGCAGCTCTAGCATCATAATGGTCCCTTCTGACCTTAGTATCTATGAATCTATGAAAAGAAATTTTCCCACCAGATGGAAATTTATCACTCCTGTATGCGTGCTTAGGACTGGACTAGAAAAAAAAATTAAATCTGCAGGACCAGTCCTCTCTGAACTATTAACTCTGATTTTTAACAGATCTTGGAACACTGGGGAAGTTCCAGAGAACTGGAAAAGAGCCAGTGTTGTGCAATATTTAAAAAGAGCAAATGGGATAACTCAAGAAACTGCAGGCCAGTTAGGCTAACATCAATCCTGGCAAAGTCATGGAAAGGCTAATATGGGTTGCAAACAGCAACAAGTTAAAGGATGGTAGCTTGGTTTCCACTAGCACCTTGCAGTTATGATCTCAGTCACATGCCAAAAAAAAAAAAAAAAATCTTGACAAATCCCATCGCTCAATGGGCCTGTAAATCATAGACACCAACAAGCTTTCCATACTGAAGAACACTGCTCAAGAATTTTGTAGTTTACGTAACCAAGAGATAAAAGATGAGAAACAAAGGTCCACCCAGAGGAAAAGCACATCATCCATAGACAATAATCAAATCAGGGAGCTGCCACTGAAATGCACCTATTGGTGCTCAGGTACATTATGGACAGGCACAGACAGAAAAATTACACAGATAGGAATTAAAAGTGGAAAATGTCTAATAGGTTGATCTAGTCTATCCTGGGGCAAGTGTGGGATTATTTCCTACAATATAGTGGCCAGTGCTTTCTCTAGTCTAGTTTTAAAGGCCTCAAACAATCACTTCCCTTGGGAGACTATTCCATGGTCTAATTAATCTCACAATTAAGAAAATACCCATGATATTCAGATGAATTCTCCTTCGTTCAATTTTACCTTCTTACTCCTGATCCTTCCCTGCCTCCCTCTGCTTTGGATTACACTAAGCAATTCCAGTTCCTCCTTGGGCTGTACCCCATTTAAATATTCCTTGACAGCTTGTTTGCCTTGCCCAGTTTTACAGGCTTTTATCTGAGCATTGTTTTACCTCAGCTGTGTAGGAAGAACAAATGTGATCCCCCTCCATCTCCCATTCATTCACCATCTCTTAAAGAGACACTAAAAATGAAAGCTTAAGTTTTTCAAGGAAACAAGTGAGAGTGCAGGTAGCATCTGGTTCACTAGGGGAATGTGTTCATCTCAGCCCTGCTCAAAATAGTTTCTGACAAGAGTGAATCACACAAGTTCTGAAAAACTCACAAGAAATAAGCTAAGAAATCTATAGCTGCCTCGCTCAATTTCACTCCCTGTCTTGCTGCTTATTGACTTCTGCTGCCTTTATTGACAATGTGTAGCTCTGTGCCTGTCTCCTCCTCCGTAAAGGTAACTAACGAAATAAGAGGAGGGTGTGGGAAGAAGGTGAAGCGATGAATTACACTGAAGGCCTCCCACCGTGCCCAGTGCTCCAAGCACTAGCAAGGGGGCAGGTAAGCAGGCATACAGTGCTAAATTCTCATCCTCTCATGATTAACATCTGGTCAAAACTTATTGGCCTTGAATGGGAAACCCTGAATGGAGAACAGCAATTTTTAGATGCACACATCTAAAAAACCAAAACCCTGTTTGAGATGTCAATTCATTAACTTGGGGGATGAAAAATAATAAAATAAAAAATAATAAGCTAATAAGAGTTTAAAGGCGATCTGAAAGGCTTTGAACTTGCCAAGACCCAAGCACAAAATGTCTGCATATCTCCTGCAGTGGGTTGATGCTTTCACTAATCCCAAAAGTAGGGTAGGGAGCTAAATTATTTGTGCTGCACTGAGATTTAGTGACTGAACCCTACGTCTTCGGGCAGAAAGAAGAAAGGAAATAATTTTCCAACATTGTGTTGCTGGGCCAAACTAGGCCTTGTTCTCCTATTTTAAGATATATTTTTTAAACCCTCATTTTAGTTGCTTTTGTTGCTACTCTCTCTTCTGATCTTGGAGTGTTAGACCATTTAGAGTCCTTATGCTCAGACTAACTGGGCCAAATTCCAAAGTGATGTTGAAGTTACATGTTGGCGAGTGTGGGGGAGTCTAAGGGCTTGATCGTAAGGTGTTGAGCACCTTAATTCTCATTCATTTCAACAGAAACTGAGGTTCTTCACTCAGCACCTCAAGGCTTGACTACACAGGGAGTTAATCAGGAATAGCTTTTACTGATTAACTCCCTGTGTGGGCACTCTTATTCCAGAAGAAAAGGGTCTTGTTTCTGTTTGGATTAATCTACTTTGGAAGTAGATTAAGCTAATTTGGTGTAAAATATTCTTATCTGGAATAAGAACATCCAAACAGAGGTAATCAGGAATAGTTAATTTGCTTTAAATTCATATCCTACCTTATTCTGGATTAATTTTCAGATTAGACAAGTGACCTACAGATTGAGCCCTAGCTGAGTCTAAATTCTGGTATAACATAGACATGGAATAATCTAGAAGAAGGCCTATATTACACCACCACCCTTGAAACTGCCTGGGAATTTGGCCCACTATATGTGAGTGATGGGAAGGGCATACCCCACACAATTCCAAGGTGCACAAGGTTTGGTTTGCACTCATACCTACTTTCCTTTCCAATGTGATAGAGAAAGGGCAAGCTAGTCCCAAAAATTGTCATCTCTTCCCTCTGCCTCTTCTTCCTTCCCCTATTCCTTCACAACATCTTCTGTTTAAAGCATACCTCCTTCTGGTAAGCTCCCCCAAGGAAAGGGTTATGCTAATTATAAGTGTGGCAATGGCCTTATACATAGCACTGATCACAGTCTATGGTTTAGAGGTAGAGGAGGGATCAGGGGTGAGACACAATCTGCTCAGAGTTAGGTTGAATGACAATGGTATGAAGCCCAGAATCCTATTTATATTAGCACTATCACTAATGTAGCTACTTCAGAGCATATGGAATGGTGGGAAATTTCCCAAAAAATGCTAGTGTGGACACAGTGACATTAAGAGGCTCATAGACTATCAGAACTTTCACTTTTCCATCTCCATACCTTTGCGTGTTTAAATCTGCAGCCTAGATGCTTGCATTATTATTTTAAAAATAATAGTTTCCTTTGTTTTTAAGGCAATAAAAGGAAGATAAGGATAAATAAAAACTCCTAGCTGCACCACTGTGGAGCTGCATGGCTACAGAGGTTTCAAAATCAATAGCCATGTAGGTAAACAAGAGACATAGCTATGGTACTATAAAGCTGCGTAAATTTTGTTCACAAGTCCCTATTGCCACAGGCAGCTTTGCAACTTAGTGAAATTTAATACAGAGTACATTTGAAACCCATTTTAAAAAAATCTTATAAAGCTGTCATTTGAAAACCTTTTTGTCCGACTCACATAAACAATTCCTCACTGAGGTTCAGCCACATATGAAGTTTGACATCTTAAAAAGTTCACTGTTTTGTTTTGAGTGCTTTTAGGGTATTTTTTAGTTGTCTGCATGCAAAAAATATTGCTTGTTTTTAAAGCAGAGGAGTTCTGCCTTTCCCCCCCTCTACTTGTGTTACAAAAGTGGTGGAAGGTTCATGTGGTTCAAAAAACCAAAACCACCACCAAGCGTTGCAAGTTCCATCCAAAACAACCAAACCCACTTCTTGAGAAAGAGATGAGCAAATGAAAACAAAGGGGCTGTGTCCCAAACAAAGTACATGCTTCTATGAATTACATAATCAATCTCCTATAGAAAGGAATTTTGCTAAGGCACACACCTCTTTCTATGAATTGGGATGAAACTGAACAAAGAGTAACTGAGGTTGAGTATCAGCATAAATCTCCTAGAGTGAGAGCTATTTGAGTGAGCCCTGAGAGAAGCGATGGAAACCCCTTTGCTTGAGCCATTTGAAACAGGACTGGATAATATCCTGTAGGGGATAAGCCTGGCTTGCCCAAGGGCCTGGACTAGCTGGGACTAATAGGTCTCTCCTGTCATTAATATCTAGGAGCTTGTAATAGTGTGTCTGCCTTGCATCATGCAGCGTGGGAAAGGGAGCTTCTCTTTCATAGTTAGCTCGAGCTACACTCTGTAGACATATTAAGTTAATGTAGGCAACTGAGTCACACGATAATGCCAGGAAAAATCAGGCAACCTGTTCCTTTCCTTAGCATGACCCTGATTCTATTAATGCAAAAACAAGTATTTCCAGCAGACAGTTCAGGGAGGGAGGGAGAAGGAATCTCCCATTTGTGTGGGAACTCATTAAGTGTAAAAAAAGGTTTCTTCAGGCATCCAGTTCCCACTTCTCCCACCTCATCCCCGCAGAACCCAGCTAATGGATTACAAAAAAGGCAATGACAACCACTCATTTCATCAGTCCCTGCTCACACCCTCAACCCAGCTGGCAACTGCCTCCTCACCTTCATATCTACAGAACAGTAGGAGCCCATTCCAGAAGGCAGCATCCACCCAACAGGACCCTGAAGTGAAACTGATTTCAACCTTACTCTCCCTATTGCTTGCTGGAGAGTTCCTGGCAGCAAGATTCTCCTGCCATTAGAGATCTCTTTTGTCAGACTGGAGATGGAGGGACAGATGCTGCTATCAGCTGCACGGCAGTGAATCCAAAGTCAACCCAGTAAAGACAGAGGTTTCTCTTTATTTACACTGGTACTATTGAAATCAGAATCTGAGCCAGAGCCTTTCACTAATAGGACTTTTTGAGTTTCATTTTGAAAGTGAAGACAAGAAGCTTGAACTAGATGGCTTGGAAAAGGGGGAGACAGTGGAGAATTTCAAAGGGAAAGGATGATTAGGTCAAAGCAGTGGGCAGTAAAGATGTAGCTGGCAAGCAGAGAGAAGTGAAGTGATTTTCCCAGGATGACACAGCACGGCAGTGGTAGCTGTATGAATAGAAACTTCCTGATTCTCAGTCCTGTGCTCTAGCCACTGGACTGCACTGCTTCCCCTGGTTTCTCCCTTGTCTCCAGAAAAGCTGCTGCTGGCAATTCTGCAGCCATCATTACTGAGAGGCAGGCCTTTGCAAAGAGATGACGTAGGCACCCTATATGTGGGGAAAATTCTGCTTCATCTAGATCTCAACACATCCTGAATTTCACAACCTGTGACATGATATTGAGAAAAAGTTAACCTGGTCCTTGGTACGCTATCATATGTATTTCCCCGCCACACACACGTACGCGGAGACTTTGGCAAACCAGTAAAGTGCCTGGAATCACTATGGCTTATTGCTAAAAGCAGCCAAGTCAGCAGGCTGTAAATTGGCCATTCAGCACTCTCAGTTTGACCAAGGCAGGAGTGGTGGTGGTGGGGGTGTGTTTTGGGTGCCACAGAAAGGGCAGCTTGACCCCGCATCCTTCCTGATAAGAATTGTGTTGAAGTGGCTGATACATGCATTTTCGAAGAGCAGGATGTACCCCAGGAATGTCTATTGGGGAGTCAAGGCTGCAAACTCAGGAAAAACCCACACCTGGTTGATCGATAATCAAAAGGAACCTCTTGCTTGACTATTGAAACTGCTTACTTAACAAGCTTTCTTTAAGGGATATGTCATTCTATTACTAATGTATAAATAAGGGGGAAGTTTGAGGTAGTTGGACATTTTTTGGACTCTCCCTCTGGTACATCTTGCAGTCCCCACCAGCAGACAGAAGATTTGGCCACCGGAAGCCTGCCACTGTGCCACTCGAGAGCCACACTCAGCTTTGGTAATTATCAAGGATTGGGGGTGTTTTACTAACCTTTTGCAGATGTGTATAAGTGCTTGAGACTAAGTAAAGTTTAGCTTTACATGAAAGCACTCTTGTGTTGTCCTGTTTGTGCCAGCCATCTATTGGTCGGGCGGCCGTGTCTCCCTTGATTTATTTCCTGACACCACCTCACACAGAGTAAAAGTTACCAAGAGCTTTGGGTTGAAAGAACCCCGGGTAACAGAATTTGGAGGCCCCAGCGAGGATGTGGTAGAAAGGAAGGAGACGGATGGTACAAACAGTTTGTAGTTTGTCCATTGCAATAGGAGGTAAAAGACGGTGGAGTCGCTCCCGACAAGTTCCCATGTCGCAGTTCGCGAGTTAATTTACGGATACATTCCATTACTGGGACTCAGAACTCAGGCCGATTGCCTGCTCAAGTGGAGAAATTATGTCCAGAGACAGGGAAACAACTGGAAAGAATGAACAGTTGAACATGATGTTGGGAAACAGCTTGACAGATTTTGTACAAGAGTATGGGGGTAATGGATCCTGGAAGCCCGGTGCCTTCACTGGCCCTGGAGGTTTCCTGCAGCTCCACAAGCAATGGGCTATCTGGGTTAGTGCAGGAAGGTGGGGAGGTCCGAATGTTAGAGCAAAGAAAAAGGCTGCTTTGCAGGGGTTGTGGATGGTTGCAACAACACTGGATCAGGAGATAGATTGGTTAAAAGACCAGGTGCAGGAATTGGAAAGAATCAGAGCGGAAAAGGAAAGTGAAGTGATTAATTTGAAGGCAGAATCTGATGCTCTCAGAGCTCTCAGTGTCTCTGACACAAGCAGCACAGACGGTAGGAATGCAGAAGCAGGTATGTGACTGTGAGTGGGTCAGTAGTAACTTGCAGGAGGAAGTGTCTGAGTTGAAACAGCAGACCACAGAGAGCAAAGCTGCAGTCAGAGCCCTTTTGAAGGATTCACAAAGCAGAACCCAGGCAGATCACAGGGAGTGCCAGAGACAGATTTGTGCCCTTAAGGCTCAGCTGGGAAAGCAAAGGGGGACCATGGCAGCGATCAGAGGGAATTGTAGCTGGGAGGAAGACATAGAATCAGAGGAGGATCCCAATGCATGCCCCCCTTATTGCAATTATGAGCTGACGGACCCTGGTGAGTTCACCCTGGATCCCATTGGGCAGTCTCCATATAGTGCCCTACGGGAATCACTGGAAGAGCTGCAAAGGCCTCCTCCAATGGCCCCCATAGTCAGTACCTCTGTCACAAAAAGGTCAGGGAGGAACAGAGGAGCAGGTGGAGACTAGACTCTTTACCCCTGACCAGGTTAGGGCAGTAGGGAAATCAGTTGGCCCGCTGAGTAAGAGCACAGACTTGGGTGGATGGTAAGAGTATCTGGCATGGCTGGATTCACTACAGCTGCTGTGGCAGCTATATGCAGGGAGTGTATGTCCCCCAAGGATTTTGCAGGGCTCCCTTATGATATCCAGATGGGGGCCCCACCTGGAGCAGATGATACAGAGAAGCATATAAATGTGCAGAAGGAAGTAATACACATCCTCTTCCTGGGAGAAAGCCCCACAGTTATATTTCACCAGGAGAAGCAACAGGCCGGGGAGAGAGTAGAAAGTTATGTAGCCAGAAAGAAATTGGCATGGAGACATTCTTGGCTGACAAATGTCATTAACCCAGACTTTGCAGCCCTCCCTTTCAAGCAAGCTTTAATCCAAAGATTTCTCCCTTTAATTCGTATGGCCTTAGTGGGTATGGATCTGGAAGCAGTTCGAACAAGAGATATTGAGGATAGAGCAAAGCAGGCCTATGAGGTCTAAAAGGATATGCACCCTCCTAAAAGGAAACCTGATAAGTTGGCTGCTATAGCCCTTCCAAATAGCACACAAGGAAAAGAAAAAGGAGACAGACCCCATAAGGATCGAGGCAGAACCCCCGACCCATGGCATGGGGAAATTTGGAAGCAGCTTTTAAAATATGAGCCAAAGGAAATGATAGACCGACTGCCCACTGCTGAACTCCTAGGGAAATTGGCAGAACATGAACTGCCTGAGCATCGAGGAAAAAGCACCAGTGCACCACCGATTCCTGCCCTATAGGGAGGCTGGGCACCCCAGGATCCCCCAATTGTGGCACACTTAAACACCGATGAGTGGGGGAGGTTCACGGTTTATGTGAAGTTTGCAGGAGGGGCATTCGGACAGAATTTACTAATAGACTCAGGTGCCACCTACTCCCTAATTAGTATCCAAAATAAACACCTGTTTGGACCTCCGGCTGAAGTCAAAACCTTACAGGGATTTAATGAGGCACAAAGCATTGTCCCCTTCTGTAAAAAAAAATCCCATATAGACTGGGGACAAAGAAGAGCCAAGGGCAATTTGGTTGATGGATTTGGGGGGAGAAGATATTCTAGGAATAGATGTTCTGAGGGAATTGAGCATGCTAGTTGATTGTGCTAACAGGGTTTTGTGGGAAGTGCCTCCTTGCACCCCATGGGAGCCTGTGGAGATTTCAGACAGCTATCGAATAGCAGCCCTTAAGGCATCTGAGGAATCGGAATGGCCTGCTTGGCCCCCAGAAGTTTTAGCAATTGCAGAGAAATACCAGGAGGTGTGGGCCAAGAATAAAATAGAATGTGGTAGAATTGATGCAGAAATCCTAGTCACGGGCCCTGATCCTCCGCCCCAGAAGCAGTATCGATATCCAAAGGAGGCGGAAGCTAGCCTAAAGGAAACAATTGATGGGCTTTTGAGCCAAGGAGTATTAGTGGAACATCCCTGCACTAACAATGCTGCCCTATAGCCCGTCCTTAAGAGTGATGGCAAAACCTGGAGGCTTTTGGTGTATTTTCACCCCCTTAACCAGGTGACTCCAACTATGGCCCCCGTAGTGGCTAAATATCAGGAGGTAATGGCTTCCATTGTAGGAGGGGCCCAGTGGTTTTCAGTTTTAGATTTGGCTAACACTTTCTTTGCTATCTCCTTACACCGGGACAGCTACTATAAATTTGCTTTCACCTTTCAGGAAAAACAAATGTGTTTTGCCCAGGTCCCCATGGGATGGAATAACGCACCTGTTATTTGCTATGCCCATGTAGCAAAAATGTGGGAGGGAATGCCTGAAAAGGATAGTGTGATTTCTTATGTGGATGATGTCCTGGTCTGTACCCAGAGCCAGGAGGAAAAATTAAAGGTGTTGGACAGAGTGCTGCAAAAGATTCAAGAACCGGGGTTTAAAGTAAGCCCAAAGAAGGCCTAACTGTGCTCCCAGCAGGTACACTATCTTGCGGTAACCCTGGGACAAGAAGGGCGCTCCCCTGACCAACAGAGGGTTGAATTCATTCTCAAACTCCCAGCCCCCACAAACATAACTGCTCTGAGATCCTTCCTGGGCATGGTTAACTTTTCCCAAGATTTTATAGAAGGGTTTGCAGAAAAAGCAGCCCCACTGCATGAATTGTTAAAGAAAGGGGCAGAATGGAACTGGGGCCCACAGCAGCAGGAAGCCATGGCCCAGTTAAAACAAGCCTTGGCACAAGCCCCAGCCCTATCATATCCCCGGGTAGGAAAACCATTTGTATTACAATTAGCAACCACAGACAAGGGAATGGGAGCTGTGCTAAGCCAGAACCATGGAACCGGTCTCCGACCTGTAGCTTATGCCTCCAAGACCCTGAGTGAGCAAGAGAAGGGATTCACCCCATGTGAAAAGGAGGTCTTGGCACTCGTTTGGGCACTACAGCATTGGGAATACCTGGTGGGTTTGTCCCCTGTGTTACTGAAAACAACCCACTCCCCAGTGACGTATGTACTCACTGGTAAAATCAACAATGGCCACGTATCTAGCCCTCAATTGGTAAAATGGACCCTTGCTTCATTAAACACAAATGAAGATATGGAAAAAAACCCAGTACTGTCACCAATACCTTACGGCCTGCTGATAGAGAGGGAAGAGCACGAATGCCCATTACCTGAGCCACTGCCTCGGGAGCCATCCCTCTTCGAGGGAGGCGCCATGCTGAGTGAAATGCTGGGAATAGCAGATATTGTTTGGTTTGTGGATGGCTCTTGTTTTTACAAAAATGGCCATCCGCATGTGGGCTTCGCTGCTGTAAAAGTGCCTACGGGTGAGGTGCTAAGGGGACATGTATACCATATTCTGCCCAAGCAGCCGAAATTGTGGCTATAGCAGTAGCACTGGAAAATACCCCCGCCACTCAGGAGGTAGCCATTTTCACAGACTCAGATTGGGTCCTTTAGTCCCTGGTGGATTGGGTACCAGAATGGAAAAAGAGAGGGATGAGGTCTGCAGGCGGGAAACCCATAGCCCATGCCAACAAACTGACAAATGTGTGGGCATTGGTGGAGGCCCGGGATACTGTGGTACACATGGGAAAAGTCAGAGCACACAAGAAGGGGACTGAGGAGTCAAAATGGAATAATCGGGCAGATGAGGAAGCAAGGACGGGGGCCAGAGAGGGGAAATTGTGGCAGCCAAGAAATGGGAAAGGTATAGCTTCTATAGCAGCAGCCTGAAAAAGAGACTCAGTTCACATAGATTTAATAACCCTCCAAAGTCAGGATCCCAGCCTGACAGAGTTAGTGAAAAAGGGAATGCACCGGGAGTAGAAGGTGTGGCAGAACGAATCAAAAGTAATTCTGGCAACTAAGGAAGGGGAACCAGAAGCAGTCTGGGTGGTTGCCCTAGCTCATGATGGAGGACATCTAGGAGTAGAGAAAACCTTAACCCGATTGCAGGCTGCTGGCCACACATGAGCAGTGACTTGGAGCAGTTTGTAAATAACTGTCTACCATGTGCAGCCAATAATGCTGATCCCAAAATAATCAAAGAACCTCTGAGACATCAGAGAATAGAGGGACCATGGGCCCAACTGCAAATTGATTTTATTGGGCCCCTACCCAGGACCACAAGTGGTAATCGGTATTGTCTGGTGATTGTTGATCCCTTTACTAAATGGATTGAGGCTACCCCTACTTGAAATAACACAGCTCAAACCACAGCTCGGGTGCTCATTGAACAAGTAATAACCAGATTGGGCACCCCAAGGGAAACTGATTCACATCAAAGGCCCCACTTTATTGGGGAAATCATAAAAGGAATCTGCCAAGTGTTTGGGATTAAACAAAGAATACATATAGCTGGACACCCCAAAAATTCAGGGAGAGAACTAACCATACTCTCAAAACAGCTCTCAGAAAAGTAGTAAACCAGCAAGGGAAAGATAGGGACCAAAGCCTGCCATTTATCCTGATGGCTATCAGGGGGTCCGTGGCATCGCATGGAGTAACTCCATTCAAGGCGATGACTGGGAGAGATATGTGTCTCCCAGAACAGTGGTGGGTTGATGGAACGCCAACCTACAACCCCGCATCCTCACAGACCAATGGATGCAGCAGCTGTTAAAAGTTGTTGCTGACACCCATCGGCAGGTTTCCATAGCCTTGGGAACTAACATTCGGAAAATGGACAAAAGAATGAACAAAAGAACCCATCTTAAATCCCCAAGAATAACAGGTAGGAGACATGATTATGTATCGACAAGTAAGGGGAAAAGCACACGATCTCAGTCCTATTTGGGCAAGACCTGCTAGAATCTGTAACAAGGCTAGCCCCACTGTCTATCTGCTAGAAATTCAGTCAGGAAAGAAAAACATACTGAAGTGGTTTCACTCCTCACAGATAAAACGATGGAAGAGAAACCATCCCAGTCAGCATTAGACGAAGCCCAGCATCAGGCCCAGGTACTCCCAGCTTGGGGGAAACATGATTCAGACATCAGTGAGTCTGAATGAATATTATCTCTTAAGATGCTTCACAACTCACTCCCTCTTGAAGGGGCTTGGGGTGGGGGAACAGTCTGTGTGTTTTGTGTTACAGAGTCCTCAGTCAGCAGATGTCCAACAGCCCTGCCTGCAATGTGGTCCTGGCTGTGTATGTTGCTATCTGGACTCTTGTGTTTGTGGGTCTATGCTTCTGATGTACACCAAAAGCTATCGTCATCGAAACATGGGAGAACCACGCATGGAAGACACTGGAGTGTGAAGTAAACAATACCCTTGACATTGCTTCAAGTCCCGCATATGTCTCAGGGGAAAGCCTCCATCTTCTTGGACCCACAGATGGATACAACCCCACTTCCGTGAGGTTAAAAGGTTTGAACAAACTAAACATCACGGTCGGAATGAGTGGGGAAGCAACATGTATAATGGTTTGGACTGTAAATGACAGTCCACTTGGGCGGCTAAAGAATCCCAGAATGATTGGTGGAAACATCACTATCCTCATGCATGCCATAATCTTCCCTTCCCCTTTTTGGCCCGGGAGAGCAGATTTATGGGTGGGAGGAATTGGAAAATACTACCAGATAAAGTAGGCTGTCATTGGGTGGGAACAAACAGGATGCTGCATAATTGTAACCAACCTAGATGTGCGCAGCTGTGGACTGACCTGCCTGATAAAACAGCCCCTGGAGACCAAACAGTCCGATTTAAATTAGAATATGCTGTCTACCTCACTGGGAAGCAGACAAAATTTGGAAAAAACAGAATTGCAAATAATCACACCAGGAGGGGAATGGAAGACCCTCCCGTCCTGTTCCAACAAGAACCAGTGGCCACTCAAAGAGGAGCTCCTGTCTCTGCGATGTGGAGATCAGCATCAGTTAATCTGGTGTGCTAGTGAGGAAATTATCAACATGCCGGTTAGCATGACAGGAAAATGGCTTCTGCGAGGGCCTCATGGTGTAAAAAGTTGCAATGTTTGGGTCTTGGACCCACCAGTCACCAATTTAATCAGTCCCTATGTTGTCCAAACTAATGTCAAAAAGCAATTGGTTCTTGACCCTACTCACTCTCTCAAAAAGGTCATTCTAGACCTAAGTTTGACAAAGGTCTCAGTGATAGAGCCCCGGTGTAAGCAATTTGTTCCGCCCTTATTTGAAGGTTGGAAAAATTGGATGGAAACACACAATATTCCCAAATCAGAAAGTTCTAGCAGGGAAAGTAGAAGGGTAAAAAGAGACTTATGGGGAGCAATTGGAATGGGAGGAGCAGTCCTTAACAGCATTAATGAGGATGTGCTTGCAAACAGGATGAATGCAATGGGAGCTCACATAAAAGATTTGGCTACACCTATTAGGGTCTCATTCGAGCAATTAAGGTCTCTGCAATCCAAGTAGCAAATATCTTAGAGGAATGGGGAAAAACCCAAGAGGAAGACCATCGCAGCCTCTTGCAGGCTGTTGGCACTTTAGCTATGGCATGTATGCAAATGCAAGTATGGATGATTGATGTAGTAAAAGATATGATTCGTGATGGTATGAAGGGGGTGCTCCCAGTAGAAATCAGAAGCATCATCTGGAAAAATTCCACCCAAACTGAAAGAGAGTTACAGGTCTTGTGGAAAATGGTAAATTTCACCTATAATCAAGAGTCAGAGGAAGCCACTGTCTTTGTTTTGCTAATGTCCCAAGCAGAAATAAAATGGGTTTCTCCCATTGTGGCTTTAGGCCTCAATATTAATCAGACCATAATAGAACCTATCGACCACAGAGTGTGGGTGGTAGAAGAGGATCAAAAATGGAAAACGGTAGAATTGGGAGCCTGTTTAGAGGAATCTGGAATTGGATATGACTGTAACAAAAATGGCCTCCAACCTCAGGATGTATGTTTGGAAGTAACTGAAGGAAAAATGCCATTATGCTATTAACCCATTTGTAAGTAACAATTCTGTGTTTGTGTACGTAGGAAATCATTGTGTATGTCTTCGAAGTTGGTGTCCTGTGTTTCTTGTTAACTTTGTGTATAAAGTAAATCATAATCCTTATGAGAATAAATGTTTCTGTCATATTGTAGCAATTAGGGGATGTGATTTTGAATTTCATGTACCTGAATTGAAATATAGCCAGTTAAAAGTGTCTTATACTTTGTATTCTATTGTAAAACCTGTGCCCCTTTTAACTGCTTTACAAACATTGCTTGTACACCCTGATTTACAGAACCAGTTACATACTGCAAAACAGGAAGGGCGCAGAGTCATGGTTACTGTGCATCATAATGCCAATGAAATTAAACGGGTATTTGCAAGAATTGGCCAGGACCTGTCACACCGCTGGTGGGAAGTATGATGGATGGTCCCCCACTGGTACAGGCATCCTGAATTTGGCCCTACACCCCATCATAATAATCTTGGGGTGCCAAGTAGTAGTGGTTTTTGTCACCAGCCTAATGAAATGCTGGATATGATGCAAAATCCAGCAATTGCAAGTTTCCCGACAGATGAGTCTGTGGTTACTGCCACCGGTACTCGTACCCCCGGGTAAGGAACATATCGAACTTGTCACCCCTCCCTCAACTGGGAAAGGAGGCTAAGGTGATAGCTTGTCAATTGATATGCTGGTGTGCTAAGTGTGGGATGCCAACACACACACACACTCTTTAATTTCTCATAGGGCACGATAAAACAATCAGATAGTAATCTTGATCGCAGCTGACCTGGGCCTGATTCCAGCTAGTGCCGTAGAGCAGTGATTCTCAACCAGCAGTACACATACCCCTGGGGATACGCAGAGGTCTTCCCGGGGTACATCAGCTAATCTAGATATTTGCCCAGTTTTACAACAAGCTACATAAAAAGCACTGGCAAAGTCAGTACAAACTAAAATTTCATACAGACAGACTTGTTTATACTGCTTGTTTATACTTGTTTATACTGCTCTATATACTATACACTGAAATGTAAGTACAATATTTATATTCCAATTGATTTATTTTATAATTATATGGTGAAAATGAGAAAGTAAACAATTTCAGTAAGTGTGCTGTGACACTTCTGCATTTTTATGTCTGATTTTGTAAGCAAGTAGTTTTAAAGTGAGGTGAAACTTGGGGATACGCAAGACAAATCAGACTCCTAAAAGGGGTAACAGTAGTCTGGAAAGGTTGAGAATCACAGCCTATAAGGCTCCATATCTCATACCCTGATTCCCTCACCCAGTTGGTTCCTCAGGGTGGGGTTGGAGGGAACTGTTGTCCTAGAGGTAAAAGACTGCATATTCCATGCTCCAAAACCCCTAATTCCCCACACCTGGAACTGGACTGGAACCAGTGCCCTAGAAATGAAAGACTCTGCTTTCTATTCCCTGATCCCTTGAGACAGCCAGTCCTCTCTTCTTATTGTAACCTTAATGCTTTTTTCTGTTTTAAGGTGTTTGATATACAACAATACAAAATGGTTTCTCTCTCCTACCCTCTGTTTCTCTCCTTCTTTGATCCAGGCAGGAGAAAAATAGGATAATTAGATTTTTATTTCACACACACACACAAAATTTCCATTTTCAAAATGAGAATGGCTCCTTTAAAGAAAGGCAGATAATGGATGGAGAGCAAAATGGAGGGAGACAGAAATGATGGCCATAACCCGACAGATCCATAGTTTGAATATTATGTTTGATTTTCACAGTGGAGTGTTTTGCCTGAAAATTGCTTTTTTTCTTCCCTGCATTTCTTCTATTTCTTGTCATTTTAAAAAGGGACAGAAAAAGACAAAAAAAATCTATTTGAATGTTTGCTCTCAAAGTTACTCTGAACTATTGATCCAGCACTGCCTTTAACTCTCACTCAGGTGGTTTGGATCCAGGTACAGCACACATACACCATTAATTTCCATAGCACCACTCATGCAGCATCCTAAAGCACTTTATAGAGCTGACAGCACAATTAGAGGGTTCAATATTAACAGGAGAGGGAGAGAGAAAGAGAAGTAATTCTTCCACTCTACTCAGCACTGATAAGGTCTCAACTGGAGTTCTGTGTCCAGTTCTGGGCACCACACTTCAGGACAGATGTGGACAAGTTGGGGAAAATCCAAAGGAGAGAAACAAAAAAGATTAAAGGTCTGGAAAACATGACCTATGGAGGGAAAACTGAGTTTGTGTTAGTCGAGCAAAGAGAAGACTGAGGGGGAACATAATCTTCAAGTACATAAAAGGTTGTTGTAAAGAGGAGAGTGATACATTGTTCTCTTTATTCACTGAGGAGGGGACAAGAAATAATGGGCCTAAATTGCAGCAAAGGAGATTTAGGTGAGACATTAGGCAAAACTTCCTAACCATAAAGATAGTTAAGCACTGGAACAAATTACGGAGGGAGGCTGTGGAATCCCCTTGATTGCAGGTTTTTAAGAACAAGTTAGACAAACACCAGTCAGGGATGGTCTAGATAATACTTAGCCCTGCCTCAGTGCAGGGAACTGGATGACCTCTTGAGGTCCCTTCCAGTCCTACACGTCTGTGATTGCAAAAATACTTTTAACTAGAAGGCAAGTTAATGAGGTGGAGAGGTACATGAAGCTTGCTACAGAGGAGAAGGTTCTTGTACAAACAAGAGCCACACTATATGAAAGAACAGAAAGGAGGCTGGTGCATGCATATGAGGAGGGTAAGAGAGATAAAGCTGGAGAGCTTTACAACCAAGGCAGGAGCTCTGAAATCAATCTTGAACTGAATGGGGAGCCATTGAAGTTATTTGGTTTTAAGCTAGCATTTCTCTCTTGCACATCACAGTGGTATGACTGGGTTTCTCGGTATCTGTGAGGAGACGAGCCCAAGCCAGTGGTATAATGTGGCTAGGCATGTGTGCAGGTAGGCACCAGGCTTCTGAATGTGCTGGATACTGGAGATTTGGGACTTGGGTGTGCTCCAGAAAAAGACATTGTACTAATGGAGACCTGTGGCAAGAGGTCAGCAGAGGAGTTGGCAGAGCTGTGATGATCACAGGCACTGTGGCAGAGGTGACAACAGGCAGATTTCTCAAAGGCGGGGGAGGAGGAGAGAACATATGTAATACAACATTGTACAGACCTGGATGGCCACATTCCCCTAGCCTCTTTACTGCTTCCGTTCACTTTACAGAAGATGGTAAGCATTTAAGTAAGAGTGGATAGCTGCCTCTATCTTCCTCTGGTTCATGGACCACTCTGGGGCTTAGGCATCCAGGTGCTTAGAGTGAGGCAGCATTGCACATGCCCAGAGGCAGAAACATAGGTTACTAGAGAATCATAGAATCACAGAATATCAGGGTTGGAAGGGACCTCAGGAGAACATAGGCACCTACAGATTAGGCAGCAGCCAAGTGGGGTTTTGAGAACCACAAAGGATCCTAAAAACAGGACTTAGGATCCTAAATCAGGGCTTAGGCACCTCCGTACCTTTGCAGATCCAGGTCCTATTGACTGCAATGGGCTTTGAATTAGACTTTACATCCACTAAAAACCTACACAATATACGTGTCTCAACAGTGTGCTGAACTGTGCAGTGAAACAACTTGATATCATGTTTAAATGGATTATTTTCTAAGACAAATTAAATACAAATTCAAATGGAAAGTTTAGTTTGTATCAAAGTTTAGTTTAGTATTGTAGTTTATATCTATAGTTGTGTAATGTAATATAAGACAACATAAAAACACTACACTGTGTCACAGTTAAAGTTACTCAAAGTACCACAACTACTACTAATTCCTTATTTTTAGAGGCACTAGATCCCACAGTGATTGGCCCATGTGTACAGATGGATACAGTCATCATCCCCTGTTATTTATTTTGTCATTAAATTCTATTTCTTTTACACTATCAACATTTTCAGTAGGCCAAAGATTTCTGTATTGACAACATAACTGCATGACAGAAATTAAGAGTGGGAGAAAACTGGAGGTTTTGGCAGCTGGATAAGCGACACTGGGAAGGTGTGGGGAGAGGGGTCTGTTTGGGATTGTGGGATAAGCATTTTAACCATGCGTTTCTGCTAAACTGATCAGCAGCGAAAAGTTAACAATGCTGATCACTAAACTGCCATTGTAGGTTTCAATCATAAGCCCCATGAACGGGGCAGTCCCACTCCTCTCAGAATTTTTGTTTCTGACCACCCACAGCCACAGGCAGGCATTGCTACATCAGTTACATTCAGGCCATGTTTTCAGGTCATCTTCTACTCGGAGGTGTAGAAACAATGGGCCAGATTCTCATGAGATGCAAAGATAGAGATATGCTGATTCACACCAGTTGAGAATCATGCCCAATGTTTTCAAAAGGATACTGCAGCACAAATTCTGCAGCAAGGGCTGACTTCTGGGTATGGGATACCTGGGGCCCAGTCATTAGTGCCATTCTGCTTACTGGGAAAGCCAGTCCCCAGTATGGCAGGAAAAGAGAGTGGTCTCTGCTTTCCTAGCACAGCATTCTAAGCGTACTGTATGTCTTCAATGCAAAGTTACCCCAGACTCTTATTCAAGTGCTTTCAGTCTGGGCTAGTGGGCAGTGCTGGGTATGTGGGTTAAAGCCCAGCTTCCTCTTTCACTTGGGCTGGTAACCCACCCACTTTGCAGTGAGGATGTAGGCTAAATCTCTTGAGGGCTGATAGTCCTCCAGTGCCTTTCCAGTTACCATGGGCCCAAGGCAGACAAAGTCTCCAACAATTCACTTGGAAATAACCATAGAGAAACTCAACTTACTGCAGCACAAAGGGATATGTCCCTAGAAGTCCAGTGACACTCATGGGTGAGTGCAGCATCAGTGAGGACACACTCACGTAAGGCTTTGCAATGCAGCTGCTCACACTCAGGTGCCTATCACCTGGGCTAACACTGCAATGAAGATATACCCTATGTTTCCAACACTCTACACTGCACCACAGGCTACCGGGAAGCTGATAATTGGGGCTGTGTTTTTCTTTTTTCTTTTGGTTAAATCTTGTTGGCATTTTCTGGTCACAGCTCATAAAGTTCTTAAAAACCATGTGAAGAAAACTGTGCCACAAAGAATCACAGCAAGTTGTTATGGCAACTAGAATCTTCAAAGTTACCAGAAATTAAACATCTTTTTTTTTAAGTGGAACATGACCATTTTCCACACGCCTCCTCCCTCCCCACCATGATTTCTTTCTTTGTTCTCAGAATGGCCAAGCTATAGGGTGTGGGGGGGGTTGTCTTTACACATCCCGCTTCATATAAAATACGTCTCGGTAGGAATAATTATAACTCTCCTCCATCTCCAAAGACAGCAAAGAAAATTAAGGAGGGAGTAAAGCAAATGTGCTCAAAGAAACATCACACTAGACTCTGCCATGATCCCCAGCTCTGTCGGGAAGTCAGGCCTTCTGGGGAAAAGCACAGCATGAGTTTAATGATGTGGGAGCAGGGTAAGGCTGCCAACTTTTTAAAAACATTCCCTTTCTGGACAACATCAGTGCCAGTAAGTGCAGTGCTGGTCTAGTGGTTAGGGCTGGGGACTGGCAATCAGTGCTCCTGGGTTCCACCCCAAACTCTGTCACTGGCTCACTGTGCGGCACTCGGGTCAACGTTTTCAAAACTGGCCATTCGTTTTATAAGTCCCTGCAATGGGGAACATTCACCTCTCGAAAGGACCCCCTGCCTGAGTGTGTGGGGGCCTGCACTTTCTCTTCCCATAGCCCTGCTTGGTCTTAGGTCCTTAATGAGTCCTGTAGTCTATCAATGGTCTCAGCCCTGGTATTGAGCCATACCCCAGGGCTTCCCCTGGTGGCAATGTTCTTGTCCTCTCTGGGCATTTCAGGCCCCTCCTGCTAAGCCACTAAAGGGTTCAGTTCCCCTTCTGGGGTACCTCAAAGTCCAGGCCACTTCCCCCAGTGGCTAATGGAGGATGGGGGAGACCCAGGCCCACCCAGCCCAGGGACCCTGTAGATAGCAGCCATCTGCCATGTCCCTTTATCTAAGCCTTGCTGCTGTTCTAATTCCCTGGGCCACTTTCCTGCAGCCCCGCACCATCTTCACCCTTACCTCAGGGCCTTGTGCTAGAGTCCCAGCAACCAGCCCAGAGCACCTTCTCGCTCTCCCCAGCTTCTGGCAGTGTTGCCCTGTTCAAGGTCCTGCAGCTCACCCAGCCAGCCACATGCCTGCAGCTCTAACAAGGAACTGAATTCACTCCAGCCCAGCAGCTCTTCTTATACTAGCCTGCTTAGCCCTGATTGAGGACAAAGCCACTCTAGGCAGCTTGGAGGACCCTCTCCATTGGCCTTTTCTGGGGCAGGGTGAGCAGGGCCATGAGGCCTCCAGCAGGTACACCCCATCACAGTCCCATTTGACGAACAATGGGTCTAATTTTCAAAGGTGCTGAATACACACAGATCCCACTGACTGAAGCAAGGGTTGTGGGTGCTCAGCACCTGTGAAAATGAGGTCCAGTTGGGCTCCCAACAATGGAGACACTCAACATCAATAGCTACTTTTAACAATTTTGGCTCTGTCCTTTCTATACCACAGCTTCCCCAACTGTAGAAGTGACAGTGGCTCCCACAGTCTGTGATCCACCCATTGGATCACATTCCCTTAGAGAAGCAGGAATAGAACCCAGGAGTTAATATATATAAATATAATATAACCACTAAGCCAGGGCTTGAAATTCTACCCAACTCCTCCTAGTTCAAGATCAACACCTACTAGACAGGATGAAATATATCTGTACCAAGAAGCCACACTTCCCAAACCCACAACCACTGCAATTAAAGACACTATATCACTTGGTACTCTAATTAATTGTACCATGCTTTTTCCTTCTTTCCCTTCCTTGTTTCACTCCTTTTCTTTCCTATAATAGAGGATAGTGTACATTTTCCTGTGTTATCTTCGGTGTCCTCTCTCTCCCCCTCACCGCTTCATCAATCACTCTTGTCTTTCTTTCCCTACACTGGGTTCTCGCTACCTCCCCTCCCATATCCGCTATGTGTCGCACTTCTCCATATCCCTCTCTCTTACTTAATCCATCTGTCACTCCCACCCACCCACATCCACTCACACTATAGTATCATTCAGTCACTGCCACCAACCATTTGTAGTTTGCAAAATTTACCTGGCAGTCCAGGCTAGAGGACTCAGAGCAGCGCTGCTGTCCAAGAGCATCAACCAGATGAGAAGCCAAGCTCCCCATTGGGATAGGGAAGAGGGCTTGGATTTCTACAGTGTGCTGTCCCCCACCCCTTTTTGGGGCTCTGTCCTTTGAAATCTTCATCTGGAGATTTCGATCACCAATTTCTGGCTCAAGAAGTTCAGATAAAGCAACATCTGAATCAAATTCCCAAACCTTCTGAAATTCATTCTTCACTCGATCACAAGTGGTTGGAGCAAGGCAGATTCATAGCAAAAACTTACCAGCTGGCCCTGGAAATTCAATGCCCCTGCTGCCACTCTAACTTGAGTTAAAATGTTTCACTGCTGGATTCCATTTTATTTTTGTAAACAAACTCTAAATGAAGGCACGTTCAAAATCCATTTTTAAATTTTTTTTAAATCCCACTAACATTGTCTTGGCTCTGAAAGCTGCCAGTCTTGATCTTATCATAGGCAGCAAGATTGTTTTCTTTAGTTTTTCACATAGGCAATTCAGAAGAGGCAGGTGGCCCCTTCCTTTCCCTTATCATTCCTATTTATATAGCGCTGCTGGGAGCTGGAGCCCCTATCTCATGTAAGACTCCCTTTTCTTTCTCCCTTTCCCTCACACTTTAGCTCTTACAGAACTGGATCACCATGAATGGCATTTATCTCAGGTGATCTCCGAAGCCGACTGCAGAAGCACAATGCAAGCTCCATCCCCATTAACAGTTCTCGCTGGTAGGTTCAGAGCATAAAAAGGTAGCCAAACCATTCTGTCCCTATTTGAAAAGATTTTCCATCAATTTTTCTTCTGAATTTCAAATCCAAGTAATGTGTGTGCTGTTCTCACAAGCTCCCCTGGCTTTCAAAGGGAAGGTTTCTAACAATCTAAAACGTACTTTCCATGGGTTAGTCTTGATTGCATTCCCTTCATGGAAGTTAGAGATGGAAGTAGGCAGAGATGGGCCCACACCAACTATCAGGATCTAAACAGGCCTAATCTTTGAGGATCAGGATCTAGAGATCCATCTAGTAGAGTATCCTGTCTCTGACCATGGCAAGTTCTAGATGCTTCAGAGAAAGATGCAAGAAGCCCCATAGGATAATTAAAGGAAATGTATTCCTTACCCCTACCAGTTAGTGCTTTGTTTATGCCCTGACGCATAAGGGTTTATATTTCCTTCTAAAAAGCTGCCCTATCTAATGTAATGGTGGATGTTCTCATTAGACATTTCTGGATAATCCTTTTGGAATCCTGCTAAGCTTTTGCCCAGAATGGTATCTGATGGCAATGAGTTGCACAGGTTGATTATGTGGTATGTTTAAACAAAGTCTTAGATCAGCTTTAAATCTGTCATTTTATAATTTTTACTGAATGTCTCTTTATTCTTGCATGATAAAAGGATAAAGAGGAGCATCCAATTTGCCTTCTTGAGACCATTCATTATTTTCCATACCTTTATCATGTCCCATGCTATTCATCTCCTCTCTAAACTAAATATTTCCATTCCTTTCAATCTTTCCTCACATGGAAACCTTTCCAGGCCTCTCCTCATTTGGTTTTCCATCTCTGAATCTCATCTGTTTCTGCTATATGTTTTTTCAGATATGAAAAACTTTTTCCAGTTTTTCCGGAACTGAAGAGAGTGTACCAGGTGAGCATGTTCCATTGATTTATATAATGAAATTAACAGATTTTCAATACTATTTTCTATTATTCTTTTTCTGTCCTAGGTTTTTTTTTTTAATTAAAGCTTCTTTTATCATTGCTGGTATTCAGCAGAGGTTTTGATTAAGCCACCCATTGCTAGAACAGCCTCTATTTTGGCACTTTCAGTACCACTGGGCTCGGGATGTGTGGGAAGTAAAAAATAAAGGGGGGAAAATTGTGAATTTTTTCAAACTTGAAGGCCCTTTTGAATTGTGGGATGAAGTAACATGACAAAGGTCAGAGTTAATATTTTACCCAGCTCAGGTTACCCATATGAGCCTCAGACAAATTTTCCCAGAGGCCTATAAAGTACACAGTTGGCAACAAAAGGCCAGCCCACAGTGGCTTTCCATAGGTGAGAGACCAGCAAGAAAACTCAACCAGATATAATTTGATATGGTGATCAGTTGACAGCAACATGCACCAGGCCTACTCTCAGAGATGTTCCGCTACCCCATAGAGCCTTTCCTCCTAAATATGACTGTCTATGGTCCTTTTGAACTGGAAGAGACAAACGCCCTCTGCACTGTTTAGTCAGTGCCAAAGGTCTCACTGGAAAAGGGGGAAGGCAGCAGGCAGTCCCAATAATGGTGAGTGGGAATAAAACACTACACAAAAGAGATTCTACACCTGAAGACATCCTAGTGGAACATTAGCTGGAGCAGCAGCTTGGGGATTTCAGCCACTCCTGGAACAGCTCTGCTAAACAATGCACCTCCTTTCTGACCAGCAGTATCCTTTGCTATTCCAGTCATAGAATCATAGAATATCAGGGTTGGAAGGGACCTCAGGAGGTCATCTAGTCCCACCCCCTGCTCAAAGCAGGACCGATCCCCAACTATATCATCCCAGCCAGGAAATCCAACTCCACACGTGCAACTCAGCTCATGTACCTCACTCCTGATCTGCACCATTCCTGTTACTGTAGTGCTGGGCTCCCCACAGAGCTTTGCTGATAACTTTAACCCACTCTGTACTGCAGCAACCCCTTCCTCTGCAGAATCAGACAAACCTACCTCACTCTTTTAGTTTTGCATTATGGAGAAACAGTCCACGAGCAACGAGGCTGAGACCCATCAAACTCATTCCATTCATCATGCAAGCCACGTTTGGCCTCAGCTCTGCAGACCTAAAAAGGCAGTACACCACTACAGCAGCCACCTTATTTAAAAAAAAAAAAAAAGGAGCAAGCAGCAGCTGCAGCATGGGCATCAGGACTGCACAAATCCCAGGAGCAAAGAGTTCCTTTGGAGTTTCTCCAATGAAAGCTGAGTTGATCAGTCAGGAAAATCAAGTCAACCAAGCCATTTCCACCCAAGCAGGAGCCAATAATGAGGCCTCAGTGTCACTGGATGTGGGGAGGGAACCTGTCCCTTCCAGTAAGCTTCTCTTGCATGAACAAGTAGCTTGGGGGTCCACACAGTGGCAGAGCGGGCCCCAGGCGACCTCAATCTTGATCTTTCAAAATGAATTCTTCTCCCCAGATGACAGCATTCCTGCTGCAGCAATTACATGGCAAGAGCCAGAGTAAACAGAAGCAAACATATCCAGTGGACCCCCATCCCCTTGTTGGAGCTGGCTGCTTCCAATTAATTGTTAAAATAAACTGCAGAATACCATTTCCATTCCCTTTTAAAAGAGGAAGACACAAACCTTCACCTCCCCAGATACTCCCCCCCTCACCATCCCCCTGACCCTTGGCCAGGAGTAAACTGAGGCCGTTCCAGAAGCCGACTCATCATGAGCCCTTCTGCTCCATTAAGCAAGCCCATTTGGTCATGAATGTACATAAAACAGGCACCGAGCTTCTGCTCTCATCTATTGACAGAGCAGCAGAGGCCAGTGACACATATGATGAGCTTTCAGTCTCTGTAACAGCAAATGAGATCTTCTCAATAGATCTCCTGGGAGATTCTTATCTGCACATTGTCGTGGAAAAATTAACCACGCGTTGTGTTTGGATCAGAACAAGCCTGAGGCTCCTTTATTGATTACAAGCGTAGGGGGGTAACAGCTCTAAGTAGCTGCCCTAGCGTATACAGAAAATACAGGAGCTGAAAACCACAATTTGTTAAACCCACTTCCTTTAACAGCATTTTCTTATTTGGCATATAGTGCAAGTTTCAACAGTAGCTTTGCCTTATTTGGAGTTTAGCAAAAACAAGCTTTTTCTGTTATTGACAGGTGTTTTCTTTGCGGTTAACGGGTTTTTTTTTAACTTTTAGCGGTTATGGTTACATTTTCTTAAGCTGTGCTGTTTGCAATTGCCCCTCAATGGAATTTTCCACACTCTTTTTTTATGCTTCATATACACAGTTAGCTTGATCAAAGTTTTAGGCCTACTTGGGAAGTTTAGGCCTACTTGGGTCCACTGAATTTTTCCTCCACAACATGGAGCAAGTACAATTTATCCACTCAAGCACTGTTAGCAGCCTAAGGGTCAAACAGGCTGGTAGCAGAAGGGGAAATAGACAAAGCTACTGTTGGCAAGCCATATTCAGCCTTCTCCAGCCCCTCAACCGTTCCATCAGACCTCTTCTGCTCTGGATGGGCCCACCATCAAGAGAAACATCCAACAGGATTGGAAGTCCAAGGCAAAAGCATGATCAGTAACGGGATACTGACCCTTTAACCACGTGGTCACAGTTCAAATCTGGCCTAAGTCAGCATCTTAGGGTATGTCTACACTGTCCAAAAACAAAACACAGCAGTGACTCTCAGAGTCCAGGTCTACAGACTTGGGCCTGCAAGGCTTGTGCTTCAATGTTAAAAATAGTAGTGTGGACACTCCCACTTGGAACCCAAAGAGGGGTGTGGGGGGAACCTCAGAGCTTGAGCTCCAACCCAAGCAGAAACATCTACACTGCTATTTTTAGGGCTATAGCACAAGTCTGAATTTGTAGGCCTGAGACTTGCTGCCGTGGAGGGTATTTGGCAGCGTAGACATACTCATCGTGTCCTGTGCAAAATAAGCTGGTGAATCTCAGCCAATTTCTTAATGGACAGGTGATCACATCATTAAAACCCATACCAGAACTGGCACGTCTAAGCCCCTTTGTTGGCTAACTCAGCAGAGAGACTAAGAACGGGCCATCAAAATGGGACTCCCCCTCAAACTTCTAGAACTGGTCCCCCATATTAGAGGAGACACTGACAGGCAGGTGTGTATTGTTGCTGGCTGTGTTAAACCTGTTCTGTGCTTAAATAGAGGCCTTCAGTCTCCAGCAACTGTCAGGCTGGCATTGCTCACCACACTAAAATTCACTTAAGGAAAGAATCAGTGCTTAAAACAGCATGAATTAATTTATTACAAGCTCTTCCTATTCACTGTTGCAATCAGTGTTCTCAGCCTCTCTCTACTGATATTTAGTTTAAGCAGAAACACTTTATCCCCAGCCTTATGCGAGGTGGGACGCTTCCCAGGGACAGCATACACTCTCGCCGGTCAGATTCCCCACTGTTCTGAGATCCACCACTAACAGCAAAATAAGGAAAACTTATAGGGCCCTATTCTGTCCCTGTTTAAGCCCCTGGAAGACCATTCAAATCAAAGGATCTATAGCTGAGAAGAGACTGGGCTCACTGTTCAGCCATTTACTTATGCAGCTCCCATTATGTTACAGAGAAGGAACATACCTGGAGGTTAGAACAAGGGATTGGGCACCAGTCCACCTCCATTGTGTCCTTGGCTCTATCACTAACTTGTCATGTGACCTAGGAAAGTCCCGCCACCTCTCTATGCCTGTTTCCCCATCTGTAACAGAGAGACAGTGATATTGACCTGCCTCACCTGGGGACTGTGAGCTTGATTAATGTCTTTAAAGTGCCTTGAGACTCTCAGATAGATCAGCAATAGAAAGAAAGTACTATGAATGGGGACTCGAGCTGAGAGTTTACTCCCAACACCATTTTGGAACTTCACGGGGAAGGGAGCATCGTACCCACTGAATGGCAAAGGATTTGTTATATGAATAGCAGAGAACTTTGACAGAATACATTATTAATGCATGTTAGGGAAGCCTGTAGACTGAGGGTTACTGAGAAATGAGGTCAGTCTATGAATATGGGGAGTAAACACGACTGCCTGAAGGTTAATACTGGTGAAATACCATCTAAACACCAACTTCATGCTAAGGGCTTGTTCCTATCACTAGTCAAGATTAATCCATTAAAGAAGGTTGTCAGTGACCCCCCACTTTCGACTTCACTCAGTGAATATCTCTCCATTCAATAACTCTTCATATTCATGAAGAGTTATTGAATGAGGTCTTTCTTCCTCACACTACATTTCCCAAAGCTAATGTGTGGGTTTTTTAAAATAAATTGATAAAAAATAATCTCTTGAGAGGCTCAGATTCTCTGTTGGGATAGATGACCAGAGACACAGACAGTTAGCAAATCAGTGCAATACAGCAGACTTCCAGAGATGGAAGAGATCTATCAAGTATTACCTAAGCCATACCAGTGTAGGATTGTTATCTATAGTCTATTCTCTAGTTGCATTGTCCAGTGCAGTTTTAAATTTCCCAAGATACCCAGCACTTCCCTTGAAGAAACTGTTCGTCACAGCTCTTGCTACTAAGAAATATTTCCTGATATTCTGTGCCTAGATTTTCCGTTTCTCAGTTTTCCTCCCATTATTCCTTCATAATAATTTATAAATAGTAATAATAATTATAGTACCTTTTAACTGCAGTGAATTTACTTGAGAGGGGAATTTGGTCCAAACATATTGAAGCCAAAATTTCAAACTTGAGTATTTAAGGTTAGCAACCTAAATCTATATTTAGGCACCTAAATAAGTGACCCTAGTGTCAGACATAGTGTTACTACTGTTATTTCTTATTTGTTTGGCAATAGCAGATAGAGGTTAGGAGGAAAGTTCAAGGAGGTAATTGGCACCACTGTGTACAGGGTTGCTGGACCAAAGAATCCATCATCTGCTGAGGCTTGAGTCAGAGCACTGTGCCTGGTGAATGTATGGACAGAACTCCAAGTAGCTGCTCTGCAGATTTCAGAAAGAGGGACATCTTGCAGTAATGCTACTGAGGCAGCCTGTGCCCTAGTTAAATGAGCTTTGATACCACATGGAAAAGGAGTTTCTGCAAACTGGAAGAGGATGCAGCCAGAGACCCATTTCAAGAGTCTCTGAGAAGAGATGGTCTCACCCTTCAGTCTTCTGACAAATGAAACAAACAGACAAGGAGATTTTCAAAATGTTTTTTGTCGGATCCAAGTAAAAAGTCAGGACCCTTCAAACATTTAGAATGTAATCTTATCGTCTCTAGTGTTGTAGGGATTTGGATAAAAAACAGAGAGATGAATAATTTGCTTCACATGGAAGTCTGATAGGACTTTAAGAACAAACTTCAGATGTAGTTAGAGGGACTCCTTGTCTCTGTTAAAGACAGTATAAAGCAGGTCTGCCAGAGGAGCACCAAACTCACCAACCTTCCAAGCTGAAGTGATCGTTGTCAAAAAGGCTATTTTTGCTGTTAAATACAGGAAGAAGGATGAATCCAAGGACTCAGAATGGTGGCCATGTGTCAAGGTTCCTTCCCCACTCTGAACTCTAGGGTACAGATGTGGGGACCTGCATGAAAACTCCCTAAGCTTATTTTTACCAGCTTAGGTTAAAACTTCCCCAAGGTACAAACTATTTTACCTTTTGCCCTTGTATTTTATTGCTGCCACCACCAAGCGTCTAACAGATATATAACCGGAAAAGAGCCTGCTTCAAAACATCCTTCCCCCCAAAATCCTCCCCAAACCCTATACCCCCTTTCCTGGGGAAGGCTTGATAAAAATCCTCATCCATTTGCATAGGTGAACACAGACCCAAACTCTTGGATCTTAAGAACAATGAAAAAGCAATCAGGTTCTTAAAAGAAGAATTTTAATTGAAGAAAAAATAAAGAATCTCCTCTGTAAAATCAGGACGGTAAATACCTTACAGGGTAATCAGATTCAAAACATAGAGAATCTCTCTAGGCAAAACCTTAAGTTACAAAAAGACACAAAAACAGGAATATCCATTCCATTCAGCACAGCTTATTTTCTCAGCCATTTAAACAAATCAGAATCTAATGCATATCTAGCTAGATTACTTACTAAGTTCTAAGACTCCATTCCTTTTCTGTTCCCGGCAAAAGCATCACACAGACAGAGAGAACCTTTGTTCCCCCACCCCCCTCCAGCTTTGAAAGTATCTTGTCTCCTCATTGGTCATTTTGGTCAGGTGCCAGCGAGGTTATCCTAGCTTCTTAACCCTTTACAGGTGAAAGGGTTTTTCCTCTGGCCAGGAGAGATTTTAAAGGTGTTTACCCTTCCCTTTATATTTATGACACCATGTAAGTGCTGCTAGTAATAAATTCAGATCCCAGAAAGATTTAGGTCAAGGGACTGGAGGGAAAGTTCTCATACTGCTTTTAAGGAATTGGACTGTCGTGGGATGAGTAAAAACATAGTAGCTCTCTACAGGAGGATGAAATGTGCTGATGGCCGCAAAATCCATTCTCAATAAGCTGACTGAAAGTCCTGATGTCTTTATGGAGCGGATGTAGTTAAGAATACAGAGAAGTTCTGACTCTTTCAGAGGAAGTGATATTTCTGGCCCCACAGGGGAAAACACTTCTACTTAGCAATGAACAGCGACATGTAGAAAGTTTTCTATTAGTAAGCAAGATGGATTGCACCACTTTTGTGCAGGTTCATTCTATGGCTGTTGCCCAACCAAAAACCAGATTCTGAGCTGGCGGGAAGTTGGGTTGGAATGGCTGGTTCTGCCACCATTCTGAGAGAGTAGTGTGGGAAACTATTGTTAATGAATGCACCTATGGTTGGTCTCTTGCAGGGCCATGGTGAACCAAAACTGATGGAGCAACTATCATTCTGTATTCTCCAGAGAACCTGAGGTATGAAAGGAATAGGAGGGAAGGTATACATTAATGGTTCTGACCATGGGACTAGGAAGGCACCCCATCTGGAGTCCAGAACCTTGCCAGTGTGAGATCTAAGTATTTCTGGTTTGCTTAGGGGGAAGAGAAGTCCCAGGACAGGCACCCGCATTGTTGGAAGATTTGTTGGACCACCAAAAAGTAGAGCTCCCACTGGTGGTCCTCGTTGAAATGCCTGCTGAGCCTGGCTTCCAGGGAATTTACGACTCCTTCAAGATATACATTAAGAGGGTGATATTGTGCTGGATGCACCAGTTCCACAGTCCCACCTCTTCTCTGCACAGTGGTATGATCCTCGCGTCTCACTGCCTGTTTATATAACAAATAATGGTCATGTTGTCTGACCTGATCTGGACATGAGTGGAACGGAAGATGGGTAGGAAGTGTCTGCATGTCTCATGGACAGCCCGTATCTGTAGCAGGTTGACATGAAGTATGGACTCCTGTGGGGTCTGCAAGCCTGGGGCTATGTGTTCATCCAGGTGTGCTCCCCAACCCAGGAGAGACATGTCAGTAATTAGTCTCTTCATGGGAGGAGAAGAAGTGAAGGGGATCCCTCTATACATGTTGTTTCTTTCCACCACGTGAGAGAGGCTTAAACTGGAAGGGAGAGAAAGACCTACTTCTCTAAGGAGTCCTTGTTCAGAATATAGACTAATTTTAACCAGGTCTGAAGTCTTCACATGTGCAATCTTGTGAATGGGGTCACACAGGTGCATGCCACCATCCGCTCAAACAGCATCAGGAAGAGGGCTGAGGCATATTAGGACACTGAGGTCCATCAAGACAAGAAACCTGTCCAGTGGTAAGTATGCTTTGGCTATGGTTGAGTTCAGGGCTTCTCCAATAAACTCTGTAGTCCATGTAGGTGTTAAAGTGGATTTTCTTGGATTTACCTGAAGCCCCAAGGACAAGCATAGGTTCAGTAGGGTAATCACTGCCATCTGTACTTACTGGTGGACTTTGATACCACATGGAAAAGGAGCCAGTCATCAAGGCAGGGAGATATGTGACAGTTGAGTCTGTGGAAGTCGGCTGCTACCACTTCCATGGTATTCATTTCGTGAATACCCTTGGGGCAGCTGATAGCCCAAAGTGGAAAACTTTGTACTGAAAGTAGTCCATGCCCAACATAAAATGCAGAAATCTTCTGTGGGCCAGGTGAGAATCTTTCAGTGAGTGGCTGTGATGGGTTGGGTCATAGAGACCCCCTTGGGACTGCCACCTGATGTGCTGAGACTACCTCTGAGCCCGTTTTCCCTGGCAGCTTGAGACTTCAGTACCCTGCCTCGTTGAGCCAAACACGCTAGCCACTGCAACCACAGACCCAGGTCTGAACCACGTCCCCCAAAAGCTGCAGGCTTAACTGAAAACAGCGTAACAAGTGCTCCTGTCTCCAGCACCCACATACCCAGTTCCCAATGGGGTCCAAACCCCAAATAAATCTGTTTTACTCTGTATAAAGCTTATACAGGGTAAACTCATAAATTGTTTGCCCTCTATAACACTGATAGAGAGATATGTACAGCTGTTTGCTCCCCCAAGAATTAATTACTTGCTCTGGGTCAATTAATAAGCAAAAAGTGATCTTATTAAATGAAAAAATTGCAATTTAAGTGATTACAAGTAATAACAGACAAAACAAAGTAACTTACCAAGCAAAATAAAACAAAAACACATACGTCTAAGCCTAATACAGTAGAAAACTAAATGCAGGTAAATCTCACCCTCAGAGATGTTCCAACAAGCTTCTTTGACAGACTAGACTCCTTCCTAGTCTGGGTCCAGCAATCACTCACATCCCCATAGTTACTGTCCTTTGTTCCAGTTTCTTTCAGGCATCTCTTTGGAGAGGCTATCCTTTAAGCCAGCAGAAGACAAAATGGAGGGGTTTCCAGGGCCTTATATAGTCTCTCTCTTGTGGGTGGAAAGCCCTTTGTTCTCCTGTGTAAAATCCCCTCAACAAAATGGACTTTGCAGTCACCTGGGCAAATCATATGTCTGTGAATGATTCAGCTTTTTGCAGGCTGACACCATTGTTTATATGTTAGTTTGAACATTCCCAGGAAAGCTCAGATATGGATTGGCATCTTCCAAAGCCCATTGTCAGTTAAGTGTTTCTTGATTGGGCACTTACTGAAAATAGTCCTTTCTCAGGAAGCTGACCAAATGCTTCACAAAGGCTACTTAGAATCAAACAAATACATATCCAATATTCATAACTTCAAATACAAAAATGATACACACATACAGACAGCATAATCATAACCAGCAAACTACAACCTTCCCATAGCCACCCCACTTGGCCTCCTCTGTATAAGAACTGGTGCAACCATAGGACCCTGGTTGCAGCAATGATCTATACGGTCACAGTTCATGTCAATAACATCACAGTGGTGTATCTCATCCATATTCTCTCAGAACAGGGAATACCCTTTGAAGGGGAGGTAGAGGTCCTCCACTGTTGCTAGTACCTCCTTAGGGAACCAAGATGTCTATAACCAGGAGGCTTGTCTCATGACCATTGAGCTTGCTAGTGAGAAGGATGCCGTGTCTACTGCATCGAGTGCTGCCTGTAACAGTGACCATGCCACTAGCTTCCCCTCATCGAGTATGGCCTGAAACTGAAGCTTACTCTCTGGGGACAGTTTTTCAGAGAACTCTACCAGCCTGTTATAACTGAAGAAGTCATACTTCAACATGAGGGCCTGGTAGTTTGTAATCCTGGAAGAGGAGGCTGGCTAAATAGAATTTCTTTTGCCCAATACATCCAGCTTCTTGGCTGCTTTATCTGCAGGGTGCCTTTGGAAGGTAGGTTAGGTTGCCTCCTCGAGTACCAATGAGTTAGGGTGGGAAAATAAGTATTCTGTTCCTTTAGGGAAGATAAGATACATCTTTTCAGCTTTTTGGGGTAGGAGCACACAGGTGGACAGGATCTGCCAAAATGTCCTTAGCCAGGTCAAAGATGACTTAATTCATGGGTAAGGCCAGCTTGGCAGGAGTTGCTGAATGGAGCATGTCAAGCAGCTTGTGTGTTGGGTCCTGCACTTCCTCCAGTGCAACCTGGAAGGTGTTGACTGTCCTCCTGAGCAGCTCTTGGTATTGCCTGTAATCAGCAGGTAGAGAGGGAGAGACGGGCAGTACCACCTCATCTGGGGATGAGGACAAAACTATAGGTGGTTCCAGTGGTTACAGCTGCTCCTGCTGTTCTGACTGCTCCAACTGTGCAGCTTGATAGTCTACCAGTGTTTCCTCTCTATGTGTTGGAGGGTGAGATTAGGATCTGCAGTATTCAGATTCCAGGACACGATGGAAAGGGTCCCAAGTGCCCCAATGTGGTCACATAGGGTCATGAGGGTAGAAAGGTGGACCATACAGTGGGTACCAGTGCTTCCTTGGTGGTAAATATGGATTCTGGGTATGAGATGGTCTTCATGAAGCCCCAGAAGGCCTATCAGGACTGGGCTGTTGTGGTGAGGATCTTGGCAGAACCAATGGTACCTCCAACTCAAGAGGTGGGGCTGTTAGTGTCACCTGCATGAGGGTGGCAGGTGAGTCAGGGAGAGCAGTCTGATGTCTTAGCTCTGTTGGAGCTGGGGTCATGGAATGGTGGATGGATGGACAGTGTTTCGATCAGAAGAAAATCACCGTCTCTGTGAAATTAGCCTTGTTGGATTTGCCCATCCAGAATCCAGCCCCTGAAGTTAACTTGGGAGGTGTTGTTAAATATTCCTCACACTGCACCCAAATGCAGGAGCGTGGCTATCTCCTGGGCCCTCCAGAGCCCAACAACGTACCCTTCAGGATTTTCAAACAGCCTGTGAGAATCCCCAGTTTCACTGGCAACTATTCACAGTCCCTCATCTTGTACTCACTCCACAGATCCCAAGCAAGGGGCTGAGACATGTGGGCTACAGTACCCACTGGGAAAATATATTAACATCTTTATTGGCCTCTCCATCCAACTGAGTCTTTTCCGCATAAAGAGAACGGCCCCCGTGATACCAATTTCCCCCTTTCTGCTGAGCGTGTAAAAAAAAAATCTGTGGCTATCAAACCGGCACCTAATGGAAGCCACAAATATCTAATGACAAGGGGCCCCTTGGAACACTCTGCTCGGGCGTTACCACCAAACTGCCCATACCAAGAGCCATTGCCCTCAGACAGGCCCTGCCACCGCAGCTGCATCTCAATGAGGCCCCAGCCTGCAGTCTGTAATGGTTACCCTGGTAACAGTGTTCTGGCTGAGCAAGATATTGATTACCCTGAGGAATGAGTTTCCACTTGGAGAGGCTCAGATAATGTGATAACAGGAAGGGGGCCAGGGAAGAGGTTAACAGGGGAGGGGGAGAAAATCACCTTTGAGCTAGGGAACAAGTAGTTAAATGAGAAAGGTGGTTTCAGAGAGTTTGTTATGGTGCTACTGTGAACAGTGAGGCCTCCAATCCAGGGACCCAGGTCTGCTGGCACTGAGCTCCCCTTCTGAGCTTCTGTTGAAGTTAGTGGAAGTGTAGGAACCTCAGCACATTGAAAAATCAAGTGGCAGGGCTATAGTGGGGAATCCCCACCCCCTCTTGTCCTTTCCCACCAAGGCAGGTAGTTGGGAATAACTCTTCCCCCTGTTCTCATGCATTTTTCCTATCCTCCCTCCTCAGGGTAAAGGACTGCAATGAGATCTCTCCTGTACTGAGCTCTGCATATTCAGAATAGGAACTGCACATCCTCTGCCTCCCCAGTTTCTTGAAGCCTAACTCCCACCCCACGCCCAAGGTGAGACTCTTTTCAGTTTCCTTGGAATTATTTTTAGGGAAGTTCTTCCCCAGCAAGCCCCCAAATCACATGAAACAACACACCCAGGTCAGGGGTTCATCACAAATCCAAAACTAGGGCCAGGTTTGTGAGCCTTCTGGAGAAGCCCAAGGCCCCTCCCATCACATGCATTCTGGGGCAATGAGTTGGATGGAAATTAACTGGTAGCTAGTTCAAAGCTTTGGGGATACTGTGGTTTTATCTGAGATTTTCTCTGAGTTTGTGATTTCATTGGAAAATTAAACTCAAAGAGAATGTGAAAGGTTAGGAGGGCAGAGGATATGTTTCTCATACAAATCAAAGCCAACGTAAAGTGTGTTGCACCGCTGCAAACAACTACTGCAGAAACTGCTGCCGCCCTACTACTCTCGCAGATTTACATGTCGTGCTGGTCCAAAGTGCGGCATTAACTACTGTCATTGGGGAAAGGGAAGGAAGCAGCCAAAAGACATAAAATACTTATAGCACCTACCCCTTATTTAACATAAATACTCCATTATGCTACAGTAATGTGCCCAATCACAGCAGCTTACAGTAGTCTTCGAATTTGGAGCAGTTACTGCAGAGTACTGAAGTTCCAGAATACTGAATCTGTCCCTTGGCAGGGGGAAGGGCTGCTTGCTCCCTTCACTCCTAAGACATCTCCCCTCTCTTAGCACACAGAGTAAGGTCTCATACTGGTGACTGCTTCCACAGCCAGTTGTCATCCTGTGGCACTGGTTCTGAAACCCAGTGACAAAACACCTTCCCCAATCTCCAGCATCTTCCCTGGTAACTTTCAAATGAACCACCTTTCAATGCAGGTTATGGTTCCCATCCAGCGTGCTTGACACCAGCAGGAACGGTACCAAGATGAATCCGTACAGCGATGCTTGGAGCACCTGACTAATCCCACAGGGAAATAGCTGCCAGCCTCATTTGGTAATGGTTAATATCCACAGCATGAATCTGGGAATTCCTCTGCCTCACTGGAGCTGCCAGCTCAAAGTTCCTAGTGTGGTTTGACATCTAACTTTACTGATTAATGGTTTGAAAAATGCCCCTGAGCCTCTGGGCGCTCAGTTCTTAAGGAGTGCAGATTCTGGGTAAAAACTGTTCACGATATATATTGTATTTTTTCATATCTTATAACAGGAAAAACCACTGAAAGCAACAAGACTAGGGCCTCCCACTTGTCCTCCTCTAGCTATATCTACCTAAGAATGCACATGACCTCCCCATGACCATAGTATCTGAACATCATCCAAATATTCAAAAATAGAAACAATAACATCATTGCCATATCCATCCAGCCAAGAAAAGGGTCTTCTCATGCCAGCAGACCCTGCCCCTTCTCGACTTCCATTATATTGGACCCATGTTAAATATTTCTCTATCTCCAAACTCTTACGTTATCACGCAGGGTCAGAGACTTTGTGGTAAGGTTAAAATCAGGCCTTAAAACATCCATTCTTTCATTATGGGGGCAGCTATGATAGTCACTCCCAGCTAAGCACTGGGAGAACTTGACAGAAACCATCTGGCAGCAGATGAGCCACAAACAGCTTAGGTCTGTGAAGCAACCAAAAAAAAAAAACAGATCCTTTTCTGGCTGAGATCCTCCATACTCTGCAAAAATCAGACATGGAATCTCCTGAGAATAGGACTTTTAAAAAAAAGAGATTTCCTGAACCTCCAACAACCAGTTAACTCAGAACCACCTCCAGTATGGCCTTTTTGGCACTTTTGACTTGCTTCTTGGCCAGGATCTATACATGCAGAGGCATGGCAGTAACAGAAAAGATTTATCTAGATTGTTTCCAAGCCTCGGAATATGTTTGGATTACCTTTTGGGCCAAGGTTCTGGTCCATTTTTTAACCAAAACAGTTGACCATAGAATCATAGAATATCAGGGTTGGAAGGGACCTCAGGAGGTCATCTAGTCCAACCCCCTGCTCAAAAGCAGGACCCATCCCCAATTAAATCATCCCAGCCAGGGCTTTGTCAAGCCTGACCTTAAAAACCTCTAAGGAAGGAGATTCCACCACCTCCCTAGGCAACGCATTCCAGTGTTTCACCACCCTACTAGTGCAAAAGTTTTTCCTAATATCCAACCTAAACCTCCCCCACTGCAACTTGAGACCATTACTCCTTGTCCTGTCCTCTTCCACCACTGAGGATAGTCTAGAACCATCCTCTCTGGAACCACCTCTCAGGTAGTTGAAAGCAGCTATCAAATCCCCCCTCATTCTTCTCTTCCGCAGACTAAACAATCCCAGTTCCCTCAGCCTCTCCTCATAAGTCATGTGTTCCAGACCCCTAATCATTTTTGTTGCCCTTCGCTGGACTCTTTCCAATTTATCCACATCCTTCTTGTAGTGTGGGGCCCAAAACTGGACACAGTACTCCAGATGAGGCCTCACCAATGTCGAATAGAGGGGGACGATCACGTCCCTCGATCTGCTGGCTATGCCCCTACTTATACATCCCAAAATGCCATTGGCCTTCTTGGCAACCAGGGCACACTGCTGACTCATATCCAGCTTCTCGTCCACTGTCACGCCTAGGTCCTTTTCCGCAGAACTGCTGCCTAGCCATTCGGTCCCTAGTCTGTAGCTGTGCATTGGGTTCTTCCGTCCTAAGTGCAGGACCCTGCACTTATCCTTATTGAACCTCATCAGATTTCTTTTGGCCCAATCCTCCAATTTGTCTATGTCCCTCTGTATCCTATCCCTGCCCTCCAGCATATCTACCACTCCTCCCAGTTTAGTATCATCCGCAAATTTGCTGAGAGTGCAATCCACACCATCCTCCAGATCATTTATGAAGATATTGAACAAAACCGGCCCCAGGACCGACCCCTGGGGCACTACACTTGACACCGGCTGCCAACTAGACATGGAGCCATTGATCACTACCCGTTGAGCCCGACAATCTAGCCAACTTTCTACCCACCTTATAGTGCATTCATCCAGCCCATACTTCTTTAACTTGCTGACAAGAATACTGTGGGAGACAGTGTCAAAAGCTTTGCTAAAGTCAAGATACAATACATCCACTGCTTTCCCTTCATCCACAGAACCAGTAATCTCATCATAGAAGGCGATTAGATTAGTCAGGCATGACCTTCCCTTGGTGAATCCATGCTGACTGTTCCTGATCACTTTCCTCTCATGTAAGTGCTTCAGGATTGATTCTTTGAGGACCTGCTCAGTCCTTTTTCCGGGGACTGAGGTGAGGCTGACTGGCCTGTAGTTCCCAGGATCCTCCTTCTTCCCTTTTTTAAAGATTGGCACTACATGAGCCTTTTTCCAGTCATCTGGGACTTCCCCCGTTCGCCACGAGTTTTCAAAGATAATGGCCAATGGCTCTGCAATCACAGCCGCCAATTCCTTTAGCACTCTCGGATGCAACTCGTCCGGGCCCATGGACTTGTGCACGTCCAGCTTTTCTAAATAGTCCCTAACCACCTCTTTCTCCACAGAGGGCTGGCCATCTATTCCCCATGTTGTGATGCCCAGCGCAGCAGTCTGGGAGCTGACCTTGTTCGTGAAGACAGAGGCAAAAAAAGCATTGAGTACATTAGCTTTTTCCACATCCTCTGTCACTAGGTTGCCTCCCTCGTTCAGTAAGGGGCCCACACTTTCCTTGGCTTTCTTCTTGTTGCCAACATACCTGAAGAAACCCTTCTTGTTACTCTTAACATCTCTCGCTAGCTGCAGCTCCAGGTGCGATTTGGCCCTCCTGATTTCATTCCTACATGCCCGAGCAATATTTTTATACTCCTCCCTGGTCATATGTCCAACCTTCCACTTCTTGTAAGCTTCTTTTTTATGCTTAAGATCCGCTAGGATTTCACCGTTAAGCCAAGCTGGTCGGCTGCCATATTTACTATTCTTTCGACTCATCGGGATGGTTTGTCCCTGTAACCTCAACAGGGATTCCTTGAAATACAGCCAGCTCTCCTAGACTCCTTTCCCCTTCATGTTAGTCCCCCAGGGGATCCTACCCATCCGTTCCCTGAGGAGTCGAAGTCTGCTTTCCTGAAGTCCAGGGTCCGTATCCTGCTGTTTACCTTTCTTCCCTGTGTCAGGATCCTGAACTCAACCAACTCATGGTCACTGCCTCCCAGATTCCCATCCACTTTTGCTTCCCCCACTAATTCTTCCCGGTTTGTGAGCAGCAGGTCAAGAAAAGCTCCCCCCCTAGTTGGCTCCTCTAGCACTTGCACCAGGAAATTGTCCCCTATGCTTTCCAAAAACTTCCTGGATTGTCTATGCACCGCTGTATTGCTCTCCCAGCAGATATCAGGAAAATTAAAGTCACCCATGAGAACCAGGGCGTGCCATCTAGTAGCTTCCGCGAGCTGCCGGAAGAAAGCCTCATCCACCTCATCCCCCTGGTCCGGTGGTCTATAGCAGACTCCCACCACTACATCACTCCTGTTGCTCACACTTCTAAACTTAATCCAGAGACACTCAGGTTTTTCTGCAGTTTTGTACTGGAGCTCTGAGCAGTCATACTGCTCCCTTACATACAGTGCTACTCCCCCACCTTTTCTGCCCTGCCTGTCCTTCCTGAACAGTTTATAACCATCCATGACAGTACTCCAGTCATGTGAGTTATCCCACCAAGTCTCTGTTATTCCAATCACGTCATAATTCCTTGATGTCACCAGGACCTCCAGTTCTCCCTGCTTGTTTCCAAGGCTTTGTGCATTTGTATATAAGCACTTGAGATAACCTGCTGATCGCCCCTCATTCTCAGTATGAGGCAGGAGCCCTCCCCTCACAGACATTCCTGCCTGTGCTTCCTCCCGGTATCCCGCCTTCCCACTTACCTCAGGGCTTTGGTCTCCTTCCCCCGGTGAACCTAGTTTAAAGCCCTCCTCACTAGGTTAGCCAGCCTGCTCGCAAAGATGCTCTTCCCTCTCTTCGTAAGGTGGAGCCCGTCTCTGCCCAGCACTCCTCCTTCATGGAACACCATCCCATGGTCAAAGAATCCAAAGCCTTCTCTCCGATACCACCTGCGTAGCCATTCATTGACTTCCACGATTCGACGGTCCCTACCCAGGCCTTTTCCTTCCACGGGGAGGATGGACGAGAACACCACTTGCGCCTCAAACTCCTTTATCCTTCTTCCCAGAGGCACGTAGTCCGCAGTGATCCACTCAAGGTCATTCTTGGCAGTATCATTGGTGCCCACGTGGAGAAGCAGGAAGGGGTAGCGATCCGAGGGCTTGATGAGTCTCGGCAGCCCATCCCGACTGCAAAGAAAGGCAATAGGCACAGAGACAGAAAAGCTCCAGGAATACCAGGCTACCAAGTTTTGGGCAGCTTCATGTGCGATATTTTATGTTAATTGTTTAATGAGATAATTTGTGTAATTCCTAATAGTCTGCATGTAACCATAAACTGCAGTGTTCAAAACCTGTGAGCGGTGGTGGAAGGCAGCCCTAGTAAATGAAGTTATTTATTAACACAGCAAGAGCAAGGCAAGCTTCCCCCACACATTTTCCTGCCAGTATCCCTCAACCCTGAGATGGGCTGAGGGACTTCCTTTAGGGAAAACAGGGGACTTCAGTTTCTATGAACTATACAGTTCTTGCTCTCTCTGCTGGATCTGCCAATTAGTGTAAGGCACGATGGTGAGTTTGTAGGGCAGAAGCTAGAAAATGAGACCCACCAAACTCATCCCATAGGGGCTTACCAAACATCCATTAGATAGCAACAGCTTCTGATCCTTATTGATTCAAATCACAGACCTATAGATAAAATGGTTTTGTAGCTTGTTAGCAATGTCATAAGAACATAAGAACAACCATACTGGGTCAGACCAAAGGTCCATCTAGCCCAGTATCCTGTAGCCCGACAGTGGCTAATGCCAGGTGCCCCAGAGGGAATGAACAGGTAATCATCAAGTCATCCATTCCCTGTCACTCATTCCCAGCTTCTGGCAAACAGGCTAGGGACACCATCCCTGCCCATCTTGGCTAACAGCTATTGATGGACCTATCCTCCATGAATTTATCTAGTTCTTTTTTGAATCCTGTTATAGTCTTGGCTTTTACATCATCCTCTGGCAAAGAGTTCCACAGGTTGACTATGTGTTGTGTGAAGAAATACTTCCTTTTGTTTGTTTTATACCTCCTGCCTATTAATTTCATTTGGTGACCCCTAGCTCTTGTGTTATGAGAAGGAATAAATAACACTTCCTTATTTACTTTCTCCTGAGGCATCCAGTCCCTCATACAATGCTAATATCACACCTTGGATACTGAGGCTTTCTGTCTGCAAAGATGACTATTAAAATGAGTTCTGACCTTTTTGGAGCTTACACAGACATGATCTTGCATTCTCTGGACACACACAGGCAAGATCTTCTTCCTGCCGTTCTCATGTCTTTCAAACATACTCAGAAACCAAATGCCCTACCCTGTTCTTAAAGGGACAGCTCCCATTAACCAAAATGCAAAATACAAAAAATACAACAATAAAAGCGAACACCACCATATCCAAATTCACTTCTAAATACTGTTTTGCAATATAAAATCATTTCAGCAAGTATAACTATTCAAGAGTCCTCACAATCTTATTATTATTATTTGCATTACTGTACTGCCTAAGAATCCAACTCATGGACCAGAACCCCAGTGTGCTTAATTAAGAGGGAATCATATAACCTTTTCTCCCACACATGCATCATCATCAGAGTATAAATCGGCAGCCTTCAGATCCACAATGGTCTTTCACTTCAGCTATAGGAGTAACTGGTGATGTAATAGCTGATGATATCCTCTGTGTGCATCAACCCATAGAGGGCAGACTGACACACACTTTGTCAGTGCATTACACTATTTGTGAGATGGTACTGGACTGGTCAGTATTCCAGCCTTGGGGGACAGAATGCAGTCTAATGGTTAGAGACTTTAGGTATTCAGGAACATAATTTGGTACACTCTTTATGAGTGGCCATCTGGCAAAGTGGATGAAACTTGGTTCTGTTATATTAGAGACCAGGATTATGTTTCAAGATGTGCCTGACATGACCTTGTGCAACTTCTAAGTTATCTTATCTATAAAATGGGGAGTTGCCTCTCCCAAAGGGTACAAAGCCTTGGTTAGTAATGGTTTGAAGTGCACAGAAATATTAACAGCAGTCAGTGGAAGAGCTGAAACAAGACCTCATGATCTCCTGGCTCTCACTTCATGATCTCCTGGCTCTCAGCTCAGCTCTCTTGGGTATTTTGTGGGAAAGTCCCTCTCTCCCTCTTGACATTTATATTCAGATGCAAGAAGGCATGACAGACCTGACAGACCTGAAGGTATGTCTACACCGCAAATTAAGGTGTAATTGGAGTGCACATAGGCACACCTGCACTAGCTTTAATCTAGCTAGCATCGATAACAATAGTGGTGAAGATATGGCAGCACAGGCTTCAGTGCAGGCTACACCCCAGTACACACCTACCAGGTATCCTGGGTACATAATCAGTATACTAGCCCATGCTAAGGTCCATGCCCCTGCTATTACACTACTATTGTTACTTGCACTAGCTAGTATAAAGCTAGCACAGTTAAGCTTACCCATGCTACAATTCCACCTTAACTTGAGGTGTAGACATACACTGTTACCCAAGATGCATAATTGACACTTGACAGGTCTGGGAGTGTGAATATCATCCCTTAGGTGTGCATATGTCTCTTATACTATGAAAAGAAACCTCCCCAGAGAAGAAGGGGGTGGGGGAGACTCCAAATAGCGACCTTGCTTTCCAAGACATCACAAAGCTAAGCCTTCACACTGTCCCCCCAAGTCTCTGATGCCACAGTAATCTGTGCAGCATCAGAACCTAGAGAAATAGGAGACTCAGCCAATGCTCTCCCTGCCATCTGAACCTTCAGGTCTGTGCAGATTTATTCAGCTTTGATACCTGGGTTCGGCATTTGATTCTGACAGTTTGAAGTTTCTGAAACCCACAGAGGCCAATGGCTGCTGAATTCTGTGTCTCCAGCCAAGTCACTGAAGAACTAACTTACAAGATGTATGTAGGCTGCTTTCTTAAACTCAGTGTTACCTAGACACTGAAGAGGCCTGAATTCCAAAGTGAGCCATTACTCATGCAATTCTGTCCCTTCTGGAATTCAACCAGAGATTGCGCTCACGGCAGGAAAGTGCCTGCTTTCAAATAGATGGCAAACTGCACATAAAGCAGCCTCTTCAGATAACTCTCATGTCTCCAATAGACACCACGGTAGCTTCTCTGACCTACCCAGAAAGAGTTTCATCTAGGGTTACCAACTTTGTAATATTTAAAAACCAGACACTTCAGCAATAGTTCCGGAACCTCACTGCCCCACCTCTTCCTCACAAGACCCCGCCCCTTCCCCGCCTCTTCCTCCAAAGGCCCCATCTCCCATTCGTTCCTCTTCCCCCATCCCCCCATCACTCGCTGATCTTCCCCTCTCCACCACCTATGCCCAGGTCAGGAGGGACGAGCTGCAGCTCCCAGCACAGGTCGGAGGCAGCCTGGATGAGTAGGGGCTGGTGCGGGTGATGACGCAGTGCCTCCCCTGCCCAAAGTAACCAGACTTTTGGTGTCTAGTCAGTAGATCTGACTGGACACTATCCTTTTTGACCGGACTTTCCCATCAAAAACTGGACACCTGGACAGCCTAATTCCATCTAGTCTTTCCAGTAGCCTTACTGCTTTCCCCACTGTATAGGGGATGATTATATATTTGTAACTGTATTTGTTTCCTGAGACTAATGTGGACAATAAAGGGGAGTGAAAGATCAGCTACACCATGATCAGCTTCAAAAATGGAACCCCACAGATAACAATGTGCAAGAAACCCATGGATCACCACACCTACCTTCACAGATCCAGTAACCACCAAAACATACCAAGAAATCTGTTACCTTAAGCCAGGCACTCAGATACCACAGAATATGCTCTGAGGAGAAAGTCCAGGGTATACACCTTAACACACTTAAACCACCTTCACCAAACAAGGACATTCCACCAGAGAAGTAGATCACATCATGCAATGAGACCCACAAATACCTCAAGAGAACCTGCTTCAATACAGGGAAAAAAACATCCAACAGCACACCTTAGCTGTCACCTGCCACCCCACACTGGAACTCATATGAGTATCATAAAACAATTATAACCCATATTTGATGGGGATCACATCCTAAAATAAATCTTTCCTGAACCCCCTCTTCTGGCCTTCAAGCAGCACCACAACCTCTCCAAGCTCATCATCAGAACCAAGCTCCCCACAAACCAGGACCCACAAACTCAAAGTGACACCAGACCCTGCCAGAACAACAGATGCAAAACCTACAGACATTTCTCCACTACAATGACCAACACACCTCACAACACACCTCTCAAGATCCAGGGGATTGGCACATGCCTATCATCTCATCCAGTGCATTAAATGCCCCAATAACAACTATATAGGTGAAACAAGACAATCGCTATGCTCTGGAATGAATTCACATAGAAGAATGATTAAAGACAAAAACACCATATCACCCATTGGCAAACACTTTTTACAAAACAATCACTCCATATCTGACCTCTCAGTCCTCGTCCACACCTTTAAAAGACAAGCTTGGGAACTTAAATTCATAACTCTGCTAAACATCAACAATCATGGATTTAATAAAGACACTGGATTTATGGCTCACTGCAACAATCTGTAACCCACTAATCTTCCTTTGTCCTGTGAATGAAGAGGTGTTACCTGTCCACTTCACCTTGAATCGTCTCTTGCAACATGTGTTAACTCCTTATCTGTTCTACCCTGTATTTAGCTGTGAACCTCCGAGTACCTTTCCCAGACGTGAAGAAGAGTCGAAAGCTCATCTCTTTCACCAACACAAGGTGGCCCAGTAGAAGATATTACCTCACCCACCATGTCTTACACCACTCCTGTCAGTTCTGTGAATGGCTCCAGCCAGGGCTGTCTCTGCACAAGAGGCCCGGTGCTGGGCTGGCACGGATGCTGCAAGTCGTTGAGATGCATTGGCAGAGCAAATGTGGGAAACCCAGGACCAGAATAATAGGGGGGTGGAGGGGCAGACTTGAAGAGCACTAGCTGACATGTGTGAAGGAAGCTGAGGCCTGGAACATTGCGGGTGCTACAGGGCAAGATTGATTGCAATCAGTAGTCTTGTGATTCATGGAACCCCTATTTATATATGGAAATTTTTACATGGCTTCTTAAATTCCCTTTAAGATTTATTTTCATTTTTAAAAAGTAAATGAAGGTTTATATGGAAAATTCTGATGCTGCTTTCAAGCCCTCTAGCTTGATTCACCTCTGTGGGTGAATCAAGACATTTACGCACCATAGTCCGGTTCTGCCCCTTCTAATGCCAAAGCACCTGTCCTGTCTCTCTCCTCCCCAGATTAACCATTCAGCAAAAGAGTTTGCTGGAAATGCCCAGCACATTGGCCAGCTAGCTCCCATCATTCTTACAACGCAGACTTGGTTGTTCAAATCAATATTCGTTAGCAGGAGGAATGAGCTCATTTCATACATGTTCTAATTAGACAATAGAGATTATTACAAAACACCTGCAATGTTTGTAATCATTTAAAATAATGAGAATCAATATTAGCTTCCAAAGGCACCGTATGGTAAATGCTCATTCCAGGAATGTGATCCCTGATAGGCTCTCAATGTTTCAAAAATTATCATTAACATTTTTTAATTTGAAAGAACTTACTCACAGTTAATGAATCGGCTGCTGGTTTGTCCTCTGCATGGTGACCGTGTCTAAAAGCCGATTTAATTGCAATCCTTCTCATCCAGATCTGAAGGCCCTGCTTCCTTGGTGGATGATTCTATCAGACCAAACCCACCAGCAAAATAACTTTCTCCACCTCTGTAGTTCCCTATTATCCCAGGATCTCACAGCCCTTTGCAAACATTTATAACAATGAACATAGCATAAAGTAACAAAACCATGGCCCTCTAGGGACTTCACACTGCTGAATATGCATGTTCAGCATGACAACCCAGAACTTCACAGAGACAGTACAAAGATTCCCGTGCTCCATAACCACTGGTCCCCATCATTTGGATTATAGGAGAAGTTCCATTCACTATTAGCTGTATAGAGCATAGGACAGACAGTTGAACAGTTCTGATTTAATTCAGTAAAAGACCATGTGCTCTCTCTCTCCACACACCAGTTCATTACAGTTTATATAAATATTAAATGTATACACATGCTTAACCTCAACAATAAAAATACTGTATATACAACTATTCCCCATTTATTTGTGTGCGCACCATTTAACTGAGATTGTAAACTCTTCAGGGCTTTGTCTTCTTATCTTTGTCAGTAAAGCAGCATGCACATCTAAGGTATGGTAGAAGTAATAATTAATAAGTAAAAGCTATTACTCCACCTATTTTACTCAGGGAAAACTGAGACAAAATTAAGACAAGTTAAGTGACTTGCCTAAGGTCATACAGCAAATCAATGACTGAGTTGGAAATAGAATTCATGTCTCCTGACTCCCAGTTCCCCTATTCTCACCACTGGGTATATAACACGGGAACATGAAATCTTGCCCAAAGCCTAGATGACTGAAGCTTAAGGCTCTTTCAAGTTCTCTCTCATTCAAAATTGGTTCACCTTAGCTCATTTCATTCTCCTGAAATACTGCATAGAGGATAATAATATTTTTCAAAGGCCATTAAGAGCAGGCAATTGATAATGCAGTCCTACAGTTTGGAGACACGCATTTAATCTCAGTTGATGGCAAGCAAAGCAAAAGCTTCCCACACTAGTTTAACTACAGTCCCCTAGTTTGCACAGGTCAGCTTCTCTCCTATAAAGCACTGCAGCCAACTTTGCGTATTTTGAATCCTGGGAGGCCTGAGACAGTGAGTAAAAGACTGATGAAGCTGAGCTACCTCATTTCTTTGGCTCCTCCAACTTGGTGGTTAAACAAAGGTTAAAAAATAAATTGGATTTGGAAACAAATCTAAATAAATTAAAAAATAAAATGAAATTAAATATCCATCTAAGTTTCCACTGATTCTGTTTCCAAACATTTTGGGCTTTGGATGCTTACAGGGGTTCAGGGACAGTCCCAGAGGCAGAGAGGGACAGGTCAGAACATAGATCATCCTAGAGGGGGTTTTGTTGCTAAAGAATAATTAAATAATATGACATTTACCTGTCAACTTTCATTCCAACTGTTTTATTTACAACATGTTTGATTCACTTCACCCTTCACTAAAGTGCAGCCACATAGTACCATACTACATAGCTGTTTAGGACAGGAAGTGAAGAATATATTGCATCCAGCTAAACTGCAGGACAAACGTAGGAAGGCCTGAGTGTAAATTTAACCAAGGCACCAATGCGAATACTAACTTTTCTTGAAAGTGGCATGGGATCTTTAATGATTGTAAAGGATCAGGGCCTCAGTGTTATATCTCATCTGAAATATGGCACCTTCAGCCACATAATGCCCCTAGCACCATGCTGAGACATTAGTTCAAGGCCAAGTCAAGAACTGAAAGACAAAACCTAGTGAATAATCAACCTCAGGAAAGATTCTGCCCTCTGCCCTGGCAATAAAAACAGGAATTTTTCCATTTTTTTGAAATTTTGAAAAATGTCAACATTCCAAGAGAATATTTCAATCACTGACACAGCTCAAGCAGCTCTGCAGGTGGTCAAAAATATTTCAATTAAAAATGTAATCGAGTTTTTACAGATTTTTTTCCCCAATGAAAATTAGATTTTCATGAAAATGTCTCTCAAAAACTTGAAAATATATATGATATTTTGACCAGCTCTACTCCAGCCCCCATACTGCAGTGATATGGGGCAGAATTCCCCTGGTCCAGGCATGGGGCCAGGCACCTGTTCTCTGCTGCCTCACAAGCCCCAGTGTATGGGGCACACCAAAGACAGGAGGAGAGAGAGTGCCTGGAGCATGTGTTGCACCACAGCCCATAAGCCGCCTGAATTGGGCTGCCATAAGTTAGAGGAGCCAGCAGCTGTTCTAAATTATGCCTAGAGCCATCTTGGTTCCCCAAGAAGCCCAGAATATGGAGGGCACCAAGGTGGTATAAAGCCACCATTGCCCTCTCTCCCACAACCCTATGAACTCTGTGCTGCCACTCCAGGAGGCGCAGCACAGGATTGGACGCACCACATCTTTCAGGACTGAGGTTTCCCCAAGTCATCATCCACATGTGAGTTCTGATCAGCTGCAGAGCTACTTCATTTTGGACTAACAAGATCACAGCCCAAAGTGGGATATAGCCAGAGGAATACTCTTTCCATGAAAGAGGAAAGCAAAAAAACACAACCTAAAAAAGAATCACAAGCAGAAGTTGTAGTGGGGTTTGCCCACAGGGAAGTAAATTCCCAGGGTTTCCAGCTCCCTTTATTTTTGAAAATATATGGACTGTTGCTTTAAATCATCCTGGTAAAATACTGCCGGCTAGAGAGGCTGCAATCAGGAATTCTCCGGGCATCGGTATTTGTCACTGTGATCGTAATTCACAGCAATTCATAAACTTTTTCAGAATGCTGTGAACATATCTTCAGGGGGTTAATAAAACAGCTTTCCAGTCCTCTACCTCCTTCCATTGATAACTTATTCAAATTGTAATTGCCTGTAATGTGCACCCTATATCACATTACTACTTATGCTACATGCAGTCTCTGGGGCCATCAATCATACCCGGCTGTCAGCAAAGTCCTTGTTCTTGCCCTATCATCGAAGCCAATGCACCGCTAATGCTTGAGACATCATGCCCAAATAAAAGTGACACCCCACACCCACTCCAGCCTGTGTTTATTATTTGGGATATTTCTTCTCCCCCAAGCCCCAGCCAGCCCACTACAAACAAATTAACTGTACAGCATATATTTCCAGGGGACCTATATGCATGTTTCACACTGAAGACGTCATCAAAGCCCATTTTACCTGCTCCGCAGAAAACTTGGAGTCTGACTCTCAATATGTTTATGCCAGTTTTCCACCACTGACTTCAGCAACCTTATTCCTGACTTACACAAGTGCAAATGAGGGCAGAACAACAGTGCTGGAGCAGAGACGGCTGCTGGACTGTTTTGGGGGAGCAGTTGCATTTTGGGGAATGTTTCACCTCCTGTCGCAGGGGGAAACAGTAAACGGAACTGTTCCTCCCCCTGATTATATAGGCACCTAAAAGCAAACACCTGATATCACAATAGTAGGGGGTGTAGGTGCTATACAAGCTTCCCTGACCCAGCGCTCTGCCCACTGCACCTCAAGCCTGATCTGCAGCACCATATTATTTGACAGCAACCTCAAGCATGCTGGATTCTCCACAGTGTAAATGTGACATGCCCTGTGCTCTGAAGACCTTGCTAACATGTTGGAACAAGGGAGTAACAAAACACCAGGGAGGGGCTGGGAGTGGGGGGAATACGCAGGGTCACGATTACCTGGTTACTCAGCACATGCTCGTGCACACCAGAAAGGGTTGGCTGGTTTGAAATAAAGCGCCTGAGCTACTTTTGTAGGTATCATGGCACCTCCTCCTACTCTCTGCTGATGCACCTTAATCCTGACCTGCAGCTTCCTCTGCTATTTCAGTCCTGGGCCCCACACTAGTCTTTCAAAGCACCCCAATTTTAAGCTGCAGCAACTCTAGACTTCCTGGTTCTCAGCCTCATCCAAGCAGAGGGTGACAATGACTAACACCACATATTACCATGTAACACCGTTATGGACCTACTCACCTTCAAAGCACTTGACAAACATTCCATTTTATCTATGCAGCCTCATACATGTGCAGAGCACTTCAGAAGCAGATTAATCCTCACAACACCTCAGTGAGGTACAGTATGGTATTAGCTCCATTTTATAGATGGAACCCAAGGCAGACACTCTGGCCTGCTCAAATCCACAGGAGGAGTACGGGGCAGAGCTGGGATTATTAAAACTCAGGGGTTTCTGCTCAGAGGACGGCTCTCCCTCAAACCATGGGGGTAGTTCTGCAACATGGACAAACATTCACTAGAGACTAACACAGCCCAAGTCTGACGTCCTTTTACCCTCAAAATTCCCACCAACTTCTGCAGGGTTGTTACAGCAGAACTGAGGGGCAGCCCAGTTGAGTGGATAGGTCAGTGTACTCAGACCTACCTTGGTTCTATCCTGCCTCTGCCACTGACCTGCAAGTCACTCCACATCTCTGTACCTCTGTTTCCCCTCCCAACCGTTGTCTGTCTTTTGCATTTAGACCGTAAGCTTTTTGGGGCAGGGTCTCACTGTTTGTTCATTGCCTCACACAATGGAGCTGTTGCAATATACAGCATAATAATCTGACACATTTAATATTGTGCCACCAAATCCATGGCACCTGTGATCTCATGCCTCTAGTGGCACAAATATGCTCTTTCTTTCATAAAGCCACTCCATTCTCCAAGGGTGTAGGGTGATCGCAACTGGCCCAAGCCCCAAGGAGAACTTGGTGGTCTCAGCCTAAACAAGGTCTTATTTTTTGCAAGTGACTTACAAAGTGAATTGCTTGCGAAAGGGAGAGACAGCCCTCTCCTGTGACCAAGAGTGGAGCAGCTGATCAGGGCATATAAGGTCCAGATCCACCACTGTTTTAGCACTCCAAATAATTCCAGGCTTGTGCCCTACCCCGATTCATACAGACTGCCCCTCAGCCTAGCTGCCCAATGTCCTAAATTACTGACCTTTCCAAATGAAGCTGCCCAGCCCAACCTAGATTTTTATAATTATCTCTGTGCTGCTGTCAGATGCTCTGCCTCTGAATTCCTGCTCCACCTAGGGCCTTGCTGGCCTTGGGGTTTGGAGCCCAAGAGTTCTACCATCCTACGTTTATTTGATCTTGGAAGTGCTACAGCTCTAGCAACAGCCTCATCAGCGAGTCTAGCACATGTATGTAAAGGGTATGCCGGAAGGCACCATACACATCTACACACCAAACACCACACCCAGACCATTGAGGCCTTCAGAGAAATCAGGAAAACAACTCTAGATCAGATCTTGAAACAAACAAGATCTGATGAGATCCAACAGATAAGAACATAAGAACAGCCATACTGGGTCAGACCAAAAATTCATCTAGCCCAGTATCCTGTCTTCCGACAGTGGCTAATGCTCGGTGCCCCAGAGGGAATGAACAGAACAGGTAATCATCAAGTGATCCATCCCCTGTTGCCCATTCCCAGCTTCTGACAAACAGAGGCTAGGGACACCATGTCCTCCACAACATCCTCTGGCAAGGAGTTCCACAGGTTGACTGTGCATTGTGTGAAAAAATACTTCCTTTTGTTTGTTTTAAACCTGCTGCCTGATAATTTCATTTGGTGACCCCTAGATGATGCACAGGAGTGCAAGCTGGAACCTGAAAGCTGAAGATGGAAAACAGCCCAGCCTTCAACCCCTCCACACTGAACACAACATGGCTCCCACGTTTCAGATCAAACCCCTACACTGATACTGGCTCCAAAGCAGCCAACACTGCCTGAGTTAGTAGCGGGGGACATAATGGCTGAGAAGGGTCTGTCCAGCAGCTTGACAGACATCTTACAGCTAACCTCCTCAGCCCTCCTGGATTTCCTCCTTCCTCCATTTCTAGTGTCCCTTTGCGAGACGGAGAAATTCTCACATACCTGGGTTCAAGCAGATCTTCCTCACTTTGGCAAACATCATGCTAGAGAAAGTGAAAAGGGATGGGATGAAGAACACCACATTTTTTAGGGAATCTTCTCCTCCCCTCTTCTCCCACAAGGGAAGGCCTTGGGAGCATACCTGGTCACAAAGGGGTTGACCCTGAAAGTAACCAAGCATCCTCAATTCCTGCTGAAATCAGTGGAGTCATCAGTGCTCAGCACCTCGCTGGATCAGGCCCCAGACTAGATTATTAGCCATCAGGGAAGAGGCATTAGCTGAAATAGGATCTCCTCCTCCTCCCATCACTTAAGACAAATAATTCATCTTTTCAGTGAGCCTGAAGTGTACAAAATTCCAGAGACTGCGACTCAAACAGGAGACTTAACATTTCTGGGCAGGACTTCTTCAGAATGAGATTGCTTTCTTTCTGAGATTTACATTACCAGAGAGTCCGTTATTAGCCTGATATTTTATCTCTGACAGTGTGAGAAATATTGCTGCCATAAACCCTGCTGCCCTTAGTAAAATCTGAACTACTTGGTGAAAGCTAATAAAGTGAGGAACAATGAAGGCAATTGCCAATGAATACTTGAGCACCAAACAAGGCAGCACGTCTGTCTCTCTCTCAGACACACACACACACTTCCTTCTTCATCTGACTCTCAGACACAAAGAAGAGGGAATCACATGGAGAGAAATCACTTCCAAATTGTACGGTAGGGAGCAACTGTGCACTGGCAGCAAGATGGATTAGATGCGCTCTCTCATAGATCTTTTCCATCTTTAATTTCTGTGATTCATCTCCCCTTTTTAAGCCCAGCATCATGTTTAGCTTCCTTGAGAAATAAGTTCTTCTCTTTTTGAGGATGCTGGTGAAGAGTCGGAGGGAGGGTGTCTCAATGTACAGCATTGAGAAAAGACAACTTTCTACTGTATTTTTCATACCAACTCTACCCCAAAACACTTCACAGAATCAAAATGAAACATCTATAGAGCTACAGACTAGCAGAGGGGGACAAGAATGAACAGAAATAAAGGTGAAATACAGGAAGGCTGTTTTAGATGACAGAAGGCTCCTACGCCGACAGTGACAGGACTGCATGAAGGGAGAGGAAAGCCAGAATTAAGCAGAGGGAGCAGCGATGGGAGCAGAGAGAGACAAGGCCCCTGAGATCAGCTGGGACAAATCCATATAGGATTTGAAAAATGAAGGCAATTTTGAGCTAAGGACCTTATTGAAGCAATAATGCTACCTCAACGGGTGCTGGATTCAAGCTTCCTCAGAGACTCATTCACTCTCCCTCTATAGCCTCACGTTCCCCATAGGGCTGAACTGGGCTGCTTTTGCTGTCAGTCCCCAATCAAACACTTGGAGAATGGTGTCAACAGAGTGTCTGGTTCTCCATTCACAGCAATGTAAATTAGGAGTACCTTGCTATGAAGACATGGGAGCTACACCAGTGTAAACCAGGGCAAATGAGTGGAGAAGCAAGTTAAGAATGTTTTCAAAGGAGGGTGCCCAGGCCTGGAACTCCCTCCTTCTCAGGGGCTGTCCAGCAGGGCCCAAGTTTGATGACTCTTGTGCAGTTAATTGCAAGACATCTCTTTGAACAAGCATTTCCCGAACAGCTGAATCTGGGGTCTGTTTGTTGGCAGACAGGGTGGTTAACGTGATCTGATTTGTGTTTCCCTTTGTGGATGCCTAGACAATGGTCACACAATAACTCTTATCAGTAGTAGAGAGTTCCTCTGAACTCCCTCCATGTAAGCTGCAATGCCCAATGGTTTCCCCTCCCAACAGCTGCATGGCAGTGCTCACGTTCATGGGGGGGGGCCTTACCCCTCTGGAGGATAAATCCTCTCTTGCTCATATCTGGATGGCAATTTAGCAGCATTTTTCCATCTCACTGATCTCTGCCTCCTTTCCTCTCTCTCTTTCTCCCAGCAGCTGCGAAATGCCTGCCGTTTATCATCCTCATTAAGCACGTTACTGTGTTAACGTCTCCACTATGCATGGCTTTCAGATATTTACATTACTCTAAAGTCTCACATGGGCTCCGGTGCTGAAATAATTCCCTGCTCAGTTTCACTCTGCAGCCTGGAAGGCATGCGGGTGTCTGCACACACATCACTGTAAGGGCTCCTAAGACCCCCATCACCTTGGTATATCGGTTCATGACTTACAAGATTTATCTCCAAAAAAGATATTTTCTCTTCCCCATTCCCCAAACCCAAAATTTTCCCCTTTCCAAGTTATGCTCATTTGGCTGCTCATGTTCACAGATGTCTCAAGAAAGGCTCCCCTGGCTTCTTCCCCCTATGCAACCTACCAGGCCCACTTCCCAAGCCTCTTCTCACTCCCTCAAAAGACAGGTATAACATAGGCAGGGTAGTTTTAGTCTGGTCAGTCCCAGGATATTAGAGAGACAAGGTGGGTGAGGTAATATATTTTATTGGACCAACTTCTGCTGGTGCAAGAGACAAGCTTTCAAACCATACAGACAATGGCAGAGTAAGTTTCAGACACAAACCAGCCATCCCACTACCAACGTGCCTCAACCTTGACCTGGAGAGAGCATTTCTACAGCTAAGAGGAAAGTGTAGTTCTCTGTGGCCCATTCAGCCCCTTAGCCACTGTGCTGAGACTGCCTAGTAGGCAGTCAATTAGTGCCAGGGGTAGTGGTGGTAACTTTTATGATGAAGACACTTACCCCACTCGGTTCAGAGCGGAACTGAAATCCATCAACCCATTTCACAGAGGTCACCCAAGAACTGTCCGAAGCAAACTGCAATCAGTAACTGCCAACTAACATAGCAGTGACCTCAATGTGAAAGGGTATGGATCCCATTTTCCATTCTCCTGGATCTAACCAGATCCCTGTGTGCAAATTCACTGCCCTGCACGTTCAGACATTGTGGTGATAAGCCTGGTGCATATGTTTAGAGAGATGGGTGAGTAAAGAAATCTATTTGTGGCTAGGTACCTAAAAGCCTTACTATGTCTCTACTGCCCACAAACTACAGCTCACCTTCCCTTTACTGTTAACTTTCCACCTCTGACATTTAATCCCTCGGCTGGCCAGGCTTTGGGCCAGATTCTCAGCTGGTGTAAACTGACATAACTCTAGCGACTTCTAAAGAGCTACATCAGTTTAGTCCAGTTGAAAAAATCTGGCCCGTGTTTAGTTTAAGTGTGGGACCCTAATTGCTGCTGCATCACGGACTGAGATTTATATGCTGCCCAATCTCCTTTTGGCCTGGCATTATCTGCTCCACCTATACTCTGAGACATCACGGCCCCGAGACAAAAGTGACAGGTGTTGATGAAAGGGGCGTAGAAGGGACACAGATGCTCCCTTTATTTTGTCATTGCACTTATGCAAGTGCTGCAAGGGAAATGTTTCCAGGAAGCCATTAAAGGGCAATGCATGCTGGAGTCACAGCTACAGCTGAATGCAACATTTACTCTGCTGGGAATGACTGATCCGTTCAGAAGGGCAGGCCTGAGTCACATCTTGGCAATAACAACTAAATCACAACTGGAAAAAGATAATGGCTCTACCCGGCCCACTGCACAAGCCCACCCACTGCTAAAGGACCCTCCCACAGCCTATGGGGAGGATCTACTGAGCCCGGGAACTCAAATGATTACAGGGGACAACAAAAAATATAACAAGGGCAGGTGTGAAGGTCAAAGGGTCAAAATAAGGGAAACTGAAAGGGACACCAAGCAAAGAACCCCAGACAGTGCCCACTGCTCCTCGAAGGTGTCAAGGGAGCCAGCGGATGCCGCCCAGAGGAACTCTGTCCGGATGTGTGAATGGACGGAGGATCGGAAATAGGCCCCACAGTCGCAGAGAACCCCTCAGCCAACATCCTCTCCGTGGTGTTATAGATGGCCATTCTGGCAATCGCCAGGAGGAGGTTGACGAGGAGGTCCTGCGACTTTGTGGGGCCACGGATAGGGTCTGCTTATATGAGAAGGTGTGGGGGAAATTGCAGCCAAAAAAGCAGTAGTAGGTCAATGTGCGCAATGGTCTCCCTCATGCCGCAAAAGGGACAGGCATCAGAGACAGGGGTGAACCGCGCCAAGTACACGCCCGTGCTCACGGCTCCATGAAGGAGCCGCCAACCAATATCCCCAGCGGGCCATGGAACCAAGGTGGAATATAGGCTGGCCCACTAGGGTTCCTCACCCTCAATAAGTGGCAATAAGTCCTGCCACTTAGAATCAGGGTAGGACACAAGGGTGAGGAAATGGAGCATATGGAGCATGAGCATGTACAGAGGTGCCTCTGGCACAGTTCGAAAGTGAACTGGATGCAGGTTGCGCAGCTGGCTTGGGGTGTGTAGGCGGGGCAGCCGGGGGGCTCATGCGGCAAGGGCCCTATGAAAGGATCCGGAGGGTCTGGAGTGTAGGGTAGGCGGGGAGCAGCCTCCCGCAGGACCTGCTCAAAATAAACCCGAGAAGCGGACAATAAAGCTGCCATCACCTCCTGAGGTATGCGCTGGGGAGTACAAAGGGTGGAGAGCCCCATGCACTGAGTGAGCATCAGAGGATCCACCCAGTCTCACTGGTCATAGTCCTGGAGGTCTCCGATCCTGGTGACTCTTGCCAGAGCCAACCTCTGGCGCACCAAGGGGGACTCCGCCACCTGCACACGGAGTTGGGGATTGTGTAGCAGGGGCTCTGTGAAGAAATCCACCTGCTCCGTGGCTGCCACAGACCTGGTTGCTGAAACCAGCTTCAAAGTCCAGAGGAGATCCTGGTAGAAGACCAGCAGCCTGGACAGGCCTCGTGGAAGACCTCTCGGATGGAGATAAAGAAGCTGCCGGTCATATTGGAGCCCTCGGAGGCGGCAGAGGAAGGTGTGTGCCAACGTGCTCCACGCCAGACTACCTGCACCATACAGGTGTCTCTGCAGGGCCTAAAGGTGAAAGACGTGGACCTGGCTGTGGAGACAGACCAGGCCCTGTCCTCCCTCCTCCAGGGGAAGGCTCAGAACCCCTGCAGAGACCCAGTGCAGCCCTGGCCAGAACTACTCCAAAGCCAGTCTTGGCCAGGATCCCCAAGTCCAGGTTCAGGTTGTTGAGCTGGTGCCAGAGCATGGACAGGACTAGTTAGTTAATGTAGTTAGTTAAACACCAGGTAGTTAGTTAAGCACCAATGCCTTCCCCCACAGGCCTCCAATTCCCACCAGTTCTCTGGCAGAGAAGGATGCGTGATGGAAAGATAAACTCCGAGATAGAGCAGTGGACCCATGTTCCACCGAATGGTTTGAAGCGCGGGTGGGAGTGAGCTCACCTGCTACCCATCCCCGACCATCAGGCCAGAGCTCTTGACCCAGGTGACCCGGGTGGAGGAGGCTGCAGAGTAAATGGCCTGGAAGGCCTCCACCCGCACCAGGTCGCCCGGGTCCTGGACCATGAGGAACACATCACTGGCATATGCTAACAGGACCAGATGCATCTCTGGCTGACGGAGCACCAACCCCATCAACCTCCGTCAGAGGAGACAGAGGAAGGGCTCGATCGTCAGAGTATACAGCTGGCCCGACAGTGGACACCCCTGATGTATCCCTCGCCCGAAGCTGACTGGTTTGGTCAGGGTCCAGTTGATCCTGACCACGCACTCTGCAAAGGCATATAGCACCTGAGAAAAACCCACAAACTGGGGTCCAAAGCCAAACACTCACAGAGTGCCCAGGAGATACCCATGGTCCATCCTGTCCAATGCCTTTTCCTGATCCAGGGACAGGAGGGCGAACCACAGACCACCCCTACACCCAAGCTCCAACAGGTCCTGGACCAAATACAGATTGTTGAAAATAGAGCGGCCTGGGGCAGTGTAAGTCTGGTTGCGGTGGATCACATCCGCCAGCATGGACCCCAGCTGCAAAGAGATGGCCTTCGCTATGACTTTGTAGTCCATGCTGAGGAGTGAGACGTAACACCAGTTCAGAAGGTCGTGGAGGTCCCCCTTCTTCAGTAGCAAGGCAAGCACAGCTTGCCTGCATGACAAAGGGAGGACCCCGCTCCCCAAGGACTCTGCACAGATGGTGACTAAGTCCAGGCCGAGGATGTCCCAGAATATGTGGTAGAACTCCACGATCAGAGCCCATCCATGCCTGGAGATTTACTAGTGGGCATGAGATGGAGGGCTTCCGAGAACACAGCCAGAGTGAGAGGTAGCTCCAGCCAGTTCCGGTCGCCCACGCTGACTGTAGGGAGTCCAGTCCAGAGCACCCTGCAAAGGTCAGCATCAGTCGGATCTGGGGAGAATGGAAGATGCTGAGGAAAGGGCAAAAGATGAAAGGAGTTTGATTTTTTATGCTAATCCAAAACAAATTCGATAGAAGAGCAAGGAACAACAGACAAGGCTGATCTGTCTTGAGAACTTATTTCTATCAGAAAAGAGCCACTGAAATGAACGGTGAGTGGCAGAACTCAAAACAAACAGTTCAAGAGATAATGATCATTATGACGCTCCTCACTTGAGGTCAGTGTGTGTTCTCAAACCATACAAATGCACTTCCCTCCCCATATCTCCCACTGATCACTGTAGGGTTGTTCCCAACAGTATAATCTCACCGTTTTGTCCAGTCCCATTTGAAGTTACTCCAGCTGGGGCTTCTGTGTGCTTATAGTTTTCATCACTCAGGTTCAGAATGGAATCATCCAGATATCCAAATGTATGCAGCATTTACACAGGCAACAAGGACTAGGTAAAACAGAACTATAGGCTCAGCATTAATGTGCATTAGCAACGCTGGTGGGGAGCCCAGGGCTGGAACAGCAGGGGTTCTGCAGTTCAGAGCTAAAGTGGAATAAGGGAGCAAGGGGAAGAAGAGGCTTACATCATAACGCCGCCTAGACTGTTCTTGCTTTTAACCAGGACTAACTGTCCCACACCTACAAGAACAGGCAAAGTTTCCCCAATGTTTTGTTTAAAATGATGGGTAAGAACAGAAAGAGTACACGCTAATCTGCTGCCAGCTTAAATTGCAGTAGTGATTATTTGGGAACAACAGCAGAAAGTTTATAGACAAAGGGAAACTCCAGCACCTCCACCAGGAACCTCAAATCAATAGAAAATCTCCAGCTCTATCAAGTGCTGCAAAGAGCAGAAGACACAGGAGACCGAAAGAGCCTGTGATCAGACATGCATGCCTGTAATGACACTCATGCAGTTGCATGCTTGTACATGGGAGTGAACACTCATGCACGTGCACCCCAACATTCACACATCACCTTAAGTGTTCTCCTTTTTTGGCCCAACCTCTAAAGATCTTACTCAAGCAAAATACTCTTCCAAGTCATTAGGAGTTTTGCTGCAGGATATGGCCCTATATTCTGTCTTAGAGAAATTCTACACTACAAAATTAAGTCAACCTAACCTTCATCGATGTACAGCCACCGCAGTAATTAAATCACTTTTGCACATCTGCACTATGCTCCTTGTCAGCAGCATGCATCCTCACTAGGAGCGCTTGCACTGATTTAACTACCAGTGTGAGGCATTGTGAGATGGCTTCTGAAAGGCAGCAGCAGGCAATGTAAGCAATGCAGTGTCTACACTGACACTGTGTTGACCTAACTACATGAACTTAAGTGCTACGCCTCTTGCAGAAGTGGAGTTATTAAGTCGGTGTAGTGGGCAAGTTACATCGGTGGGAGCTGTCTTTTAGTGTAGACGCTACCAAGTTAGGTCAATGTAAGCTGCCTTACGGACCTAGTGTAGGCCAGGCCAGAGTGACATTTGACTTACCTGCCTCCAAGCAGCAGAGAAACAGACTCCAACAGCTGCTGCCCCTGAAAAGCCAGCCTCTCTCCAAAGGCAGTGCAGGCATTCTGCAGCTCTCAAGGGCTGGATGAAAACAGTCCCTTCCTAATCTCAACTGAGGACTTCCTTAATCAGGCCAAGCTATGTTTATCTGAGTGAGGAGTAAGGACTTCAGGATTTGACTGCAGAAGAGGAGCAGCCTAGAAGCCAGATAGCAAAGACCCATTAGGAGAGAGTCCACTCCACTATTAAGGACAAATATAACCCAACTACCCTATCCCCCTTAATGCTCTGATTGAGTTTGGATTGGACATTACACCAAAAATACATTTGATCTTGACCAGAAGGAAAATGTGAACACAAAAAGATGAAATAACAAAACCCAAAAGAAGCCAGACTAGCATATAAGGGAACAGGCTATTTGTTTCTTTGCAAGTCTTCCAGTTTCCTCTTGCCATGATTCATAGTTCTGCAACTTGGATGATATTCTGGAAGAAGAGGATGCACCAATCAAGGTACTAGTGGATGATTCACAATAATGATTTTCCATTCTGGGTCTCTATCTCTGAATCCCTCTCCTCCTCCTTCCAGACCCTAAATGGAGCAGCTTTTCACAGGATACATTTCTTTAGCCAGGCTGATTGTTATAAATGCTGGAACCTTTAGAACAAAACTGCCTTTTGAAGGACAATCATGAATCTCTGGAAGTTCCCTATTCCCTCCTGATAGGAAGGTGTTTGGCCTCTAATTGCTTCAGAGGGCATATAGGCACCACAGTCGTGGGTTTCTCTATATTAGAAACATGGAATCCTAGTTATTTCAGAGAGGTGTGAGCCACAAACTTTGGGTTTATTCAGATCCAGGATTTTAGTGCAGTCTGCAGGTAAGATTCAGATTCCAATCTCCTCCCAAAACTGAAATTTTAGACCTAATTGGGATTAGCAGTTGGGATTAGCAGTTTTTATTTTGGGCTCCGCTGTTACTACAGAACTATTTTGGAGCTGTTTTTACTGTATGTGCAGCCAGAGCAGATGGTGGAATTACCAATGGCCTCACAAGGAGCCTGGTTCTCATGTAATTCTCCTTCCAACATTATGGACCCAAGGGACGTGGTTAGTTCTAATGAATATGGGAACCTTTGGGAGCTTCTCCAAACTGAACCTCCAACTCTTTCTAGTTTCACCCTCTATTCCCAGCCCCTTGGAAGTGCCACAAGGCCAATGTCCAGCCTGTTTGCTCCACTGCACAGAAATGTCATTGTGCTGAGAGTCATCTGACAGCATCTACCAGAGAGGACTGTGTGTTTTGTAACAGTCCATTAGTGCAAGACTCTTAATGAAAATGAAAGCTGTTAACAAAGCCAAAAGGCAACAGCAGCCTCTAGTCTGGGGAGGGCAATTAAGCAGAAAGGGAGGGTGATATTGGGGAATAAAATTAACACATAGATAAAGAAAAAAGCGAACTGGTGGTGCATTAGCAATAATGTAGTTATGACAAACCATCCAGCTTCATTTAAAAAAACATTTTGTTTGCCTTTAATGGGCTATTTTCATATCTCCGGCTGACGCAAGAGCAGCTCTTCGCTCCCTCCACAACACAGACAACACAACACCAACAGGATATCAGTGCTAAGGAGATGAGCTCCCTCTGGAAAAAAGGATCCAGAGCATGGTGCCTCAGAGCTATTAAAGATGAAAAAGACTTAACAGGTCGCCAACTCGCCCCATGCCCTCCCCTTTGGGCATAAGAGCAGGGCTTCTTCAAATACTTTTTCTAATCCAGTTGTCAAGAACTCGAGCAATTTGGTTTCTTACTCTTCCCTTGGGAAGCTACTCTACAGTCTAATGCCATCGCTCCCATTGCTAAGAAGTTAATTCTTGATATTAGGTCTAAAATTTCCTTTCCTTAATTCCATTACATCATTTGTAGTTAATTCTCCTGAGATCACCTTAAACAATACTTCTGTCTCTGTGGGGCCTACGTATATCAGGGACTTGGAGAAGGATTTCATATCACTCCTTGCTCCTTAAATCAGCATTTAGCTTAGCTAGTCATAGTAGGGCTTTTACTTTTTCCTTCTAATTAATCCCTCTGTTCCCTTAATCATTAGAACCTTCTCAAAACTCTCTCAGATTTGTTGATATATCTCCAACACAGAGATGCTCAGGACCCTTAACACATCAAGATAAGTGCAGTTCACCAGAGCCACCTAGAGATGAATCATCCACTCGCTGCTCTGTGATGACAGAGGCACCCCAATATCACATTGGCTGTTTTGGCCACCTTATCCCACTGCAAGTTCCTGTCTAATTTTCTGGTTACTCTCAACCCTAGAGCAACAGGAGTTGTGTTCGTTTACAACAGAGCTGATTGTTCTGTCCACACTGGACTTAGCAATTGTTCCCCCTTTAGTATAATGCACACTTTTAATTGCTTTGCCATTTATGCCCCTCTTCATGATCACTAATGAAGGGGCTAGATAGATCTGGATCTAACACAGACTCTTATTTCACCACTACACGGCTTCCTGAGTTCACCACACTGCTGTTTATTATTACCCTTGGCTATTGCCTTTCAGCCAGCTTTCACTGCAGAAGACTCTTCATATTTAAGCCAAATTTGAATTAGTGTTTCAAATAAGATTGTCTGGCGCACTATGACAAACACTTCACTGAAGTCTAGATATATTACAGCTATTGCCTTCCTTCCATCCATCCACTAATTTTTGTAATTTAATGTAAAAAGCAATCAAATTTGTCCAGCATTATTTTTATTTATAAAGTCCCTCTGTTTATTGCTCATGGTTCTGCTATCTTATGTGGTTACAACTTTTTTCCCTCTTACCATTACTTCCATTATTTTACGAGGGGTTGAAAAAACTAAGAAAGTTTGAAATAATACTTTTAATCCAAAAAAGTGGTTGGTTAAGGGCTCAAATTTAACTCTACATAGGTCTATTATAATGCTGTCATGCTTTTTACTCTGCTGTGTAAGAAAAGAAGCACAGATTGCGACCCAGAGAAACAAACTGTACTACCCCTAGCCACCATAACTGTCACACAAGATCAGGGAGGCATGATGGTCTCAAGCCAGTGGGGTTGGCTGGTTTTTATTTAATTATGGATTTTTAACATAAATGTTTCAGATCCATTAATTTGTACACATCACAGACAATGGCACCACCAAATCTCCTTGTTTGCTATCTTCCCCTTTTTTCTTCCCATTTGTTGCATCTTGACAGTTCTCTGGGCACAGACTCTCTCTTCCCATGTTTGTGCCCAGCATATGTGCCCTTTATAATGATTGGGGACTTTTGACAGTAGCACAATGTACATAATATTGGAAGAGAAAAAATCTCGACTAGCCCCAGCTGGAAAGGGTGCCCAGTAGCTGATGAGTCACTGTTTGGAGTTTAAGAAAAGGGGCACTATAGATATCAAAGAAAATACACAAAACTCAAAAAGAAAAGGAGTACTTGTGGCACCTTAGAGACTAACCAATTTATTTGAGCATGAGTTTTCGTGAGCTATAGCTCACTTCATCGGTATGCATCCGATGAAGTGAGCTGTAGCTCACGAAAGCTCATGCTCAAATAAATTGGTTAGTCTCTAAGGTGCCACAAGTACTCCTTTTCTTTTTGCGAATACAGACTAACACGGCTGTTACTCTGAAACCACACAAAACTCAATCCTTGATCCTTCAGGAGCCTCTTCCAGCAGGTTTGTGACTAAGTGAGATGAGAGCCCTGCTGCCCCCCGCCACACCAGCCAATCCAGAGTCCTCGGAGTTCCCACAATGAATGACTGCCATTCCCAGCCCCTTTTTGCTTTGTCCCTGTTCAGATACACATTTCTAAATGTTTCCAGCTGCAGCAATAGCATCAACAGAAAGTTCTGCCGGCTGGCAAGGTGGCTAGTTGTGTAATCTCGCTTTTGCAACTGCACTGTACCCCTGGGAAGCCTGAAGACCGACAATTTAACCTTTTTATGTGCGGATTGAATAACTAGCTCCATTTATAGCAGTTTATGTGGCATCCCAAAAGGCACCAGCTAAACACCTGAACCCAGGCAATCACCCACCTGTAACAAGAGCTTTGCCATGTAATAAATACGCAGCCCAGTAACAAGACAGATAATCTCGTAATAAGAGACGCTTGACTCAGTCTTGTTCTTCCAGTGTTTTTCCCTCCTTCTCTGTACCACTACGATAAAGTAAAATCTCCATGTAAAATGAAAGTTAACCACATCACTTCCATATAATTGGGTAGACTTGTTTCAAAATTTGTATCTGATTCCCCTAACACAAACAACTGAGAATGAGTGCAGTTCAATGGTTATGACTAGTAAAGGGGAATCAGAACTCGTGAGCTCTATCCCCGCTTCTACCAGCAGCTCACTGTATGCCTGTGGGCAAACCAGTATCACAGAGAGGAGAACAATCAATGATTTAAACAATAAAAATCAGGATTTAAATTAGATTATTTTAAATTAAAATTAAAATATTTTAATTTTTAAAAATAAAATGATTTAAAATTACATTTGAAATTATGACAACTTATATTACAGTCTAAACTTCCTATAATCTATTACAATTATTTAAATTAAATAAAAAATTAATATTAAAGTGGTATATTTTTGCTGCCAACATTTTAAAGAAAATCAAACTACTGAACTGGCAGAAGTCACCAGCTCAGCGATGCTAAAGTGGCAAAGTGCTAAATCAGCTTTTCACAGCAATAGCCTTTTCTGCAGGTGGAAAGAATGTTTTTTTCCTTTCCACTAGTTCAGTTCAATGATTAAATTAATTCAAAATTATGAAACTGAATGGGAGTTAAAAGAAAGACTCTGAGTGAAAATACATGTTATGCTATATAACTGCATAAATAAATGCATAGTCTCCGGGTTAGTAAAAAGAAGTACCAAATTTAGTGTAAAGGCTATTTTAGTTTGCAAATCAACAACTTTTATTTAGGAAAATAACTAAAAAGTACAAATGCAAAAATGATTAAAATTGCTTGTTTAAATCAAGGTTTCCTGTCTGCTGAATTAAATCATGATTAAAATCAGTTATTTAAATTGCTTTGATTTAAATCAAGCCACCCTCGTTTCTTGGTATCTCCTCCTGTTAATAATAAGTATGCTCCTAAGGACTGGGGAAATATCCCCTATCCAACTCTGTCAAAACCTGTCATTTCTGACCTCCTGCCACTCTGCTTTTCCCACATAAATCTCTGGTAGCTTCAGGTCACAGCTGAGGTGCAATGGCACAGGTTTCCAGTGTCAAGAGTGGAATAAAAGGGGCTGCCGCAAGTCAAGATGCGGGTGCCTGGCTGAGATGTGTGGTGTTCAACAGTGATTAGTAGGGGTGTCACAGAAGGTCAAAATCAAGATATGTAGGGCAGTACTTTTTGAAAATACTTTGGACAGGGTACAGCAGGGCATGCTGGCTCTCAGAAGCTAGGCACTCTGGTAGGGTGAAGAAAGGAGACATTTTTAAAACTACACTGGGAGAACATGGCAAAGACATTTGAAAAAGAAAGATATTTACTGCAAGTCATTTGATTAAAAACACGCTTGAGGCTAAATAGGCCTCCTTGCACAGCTATCTATCAATACAAATACAAATAAAGTGACAGAAACCAATGCACTGAGATTAAAGTCAGAATAAGAACCTCAACAGAAGTAATTATCACTTGACAAAAGTGAGAGCAGAGGCCCCGACAATTATTATGGGACTCCAGTACCATGCTATTGAAACTACTGAAAAGCACATCTGTTACTGAAAGAAGCCAAAATTCTTACCGGGGAATCTTCTGCTCTGTTTCCAAAGGAGTTTGGGCTCTGGCAGAACATCGTCCCTCCTGCGTTACAGGGGGGGAAACTGCATTATAGGGGGAAGGGATTAGCTCTAGGCAAATAGGTGAAGGGCAGAGGCAGATAATAAAGGTCACAGACAAAAATTGTCAACCAACAATTCCACCCAAAGTCTCCTTTTAAAGTCAATAGGCCAAATTCATAGTCTTTAATCATATGTTATCTCAGCCAAGTTTTCTGGAGCAAAGGGAAGTTCACCCTAATTAAGAAATGGAGTAAAAGTGAGTGAAGAAGTCAGGAATTGCCCAATATTTACAAGAAGAAGAAGAAAAAGACCCAATTAACACCAACTGGTCCTCTTCTTGGCAATCTGAGCAGAGAGGGACCAAATGGGCCATGGAGGGTCCTCTTGCCCCTAAAGGGGATCCATGCAGGGCAGGCAGGGTTGATGCATTTTGATGAGGGTGGGAGAATATGGGGTGGAAGAAAGATCACTGTGCCACATCTATTTTGTATATTAAGAGAGAAGTCCATTCTCCAGGGCTCTCAGTCTAGCACCTTTCATGACTATGAAATTCACTCAGTTAAAAGTAAACTGCCCAGAGGACAAAAGTGAGGAAGCCCTTCTGTGACTCTCATTTGCAAAGCACAGAATGCTGTGCCCCAGCAAGGAACACCCTTACTCTTTTGGTATGTCTCTGCTGAGCAGACCCAACGCAGTACTGAGTTTAGAGAGCAAAATGGATGCCAACATTCCCATCCAGCAGAGGGAGAAACAGACAGAACTCATCCACCACTAACGGCTTCTGACAACGCTCTTGAGTGAGACAACAGTGAGGGCCTGGACAATAAGAATGCTTTTCCCTCTACCTAGCACCTTCCATCGGAGGACCTTAATGCACTTCCAGATCTGTTAATTTAGTCTCACACAGCACCCCTGGAAGGTACGTAAGTATCTTACCTCCATTTTACATAAGGAGAAACTGAAGTACAGCCAGGTGAAGGAACTTGCCCAAATACACACCAGAAAATCTGCAGAAAAGCCAAGATGAAAACTTCTCCTTTCCCTCTAGAGGCCCAAATGCTGAGCTGGCTTTCTCTTGCTTTCTCTCTGTTCATGTGGGCGGGGGTCTTAGTCTAATCCTGGTGCAATTCTCGCTGCTCTTTCTTAATCCTTCCACCTGTGAGATAATTGCCAGCATTCTGGAAAGAACTCAATACTAATCATAGACTCGCATATAAAGAGACAAAGAGCCAAATAAAATGGAAGAAAGAAAATCACAGGGCCTGAATTAACCAAGCACATATGCATCAATTCCTGAAGCTCCGCTAAACCAGCCTCTCTCACAATCGATAAAGGGCTCAATCCTGGGGGGAGGACTAAGAAAAGCCACATCTGTAAAAGATGGGCTTAACCTTCTCCTGTGCACATTGTGGGGTGAGATAATATAAAAATCAAAGAATTCAAAATGAGCTATAATTAGTAATACTTCACTGCTTATGATTCAGCCATAAATAATATCTGGGGATAGTTACTCCTTTCACCCTGTCATTCTATCCAAAGGACCAGTGCTCACAGCAGTTTCAGCTCCCAATGCTCTGATCAAGTCACCCCCTGCCGCATGTCTCTTACACAACAGATTCAGACTCCTGGCCATCAAGAATCTAAGTCATCTCATCCCTTACATCTCCACTCTCATTTCCCCCTTCTCCTGATCCCTTCTTTCAACTCTGTATCCTTTTTCCATTCTTGACTTCACACCTTAATTCATGCTGCCCCTAAACTTGGAAAACTTTCCCACTTCCTGTTGAACAAGTACCCCCTCTCACGCCACCTGCAAACCCCTCCTCAAAACTCACATCTTCCAAGAGGAACCCTCCCTTTGTCTCCTTGCACTCACCAATATTCTCCCTGCAACCTCCTTCAGCTGAACAGTTGTTCTGTCTGTCTTATCTTGCTGTGTCTCATCTATCCTGTATAGTAAGCTGTTCATTGCAGAGAGTGCATCTTAGTCTCTTTGTAAAGTTCTGTGGCAATTTATGGCACTGTGTAAGGAATTATTAATAAATAATTCCACCGTCCTCTCAGGAAATCCACTTAGCAGCTGGAAGCTAACCAGGAATTTCCCTTTCAGAGCAAGTATAGGATAAATCTAGGCTATCCAGTAGTTTTAAAAGACATAGTATTCTAGTGGCTAGAGCAGGGGCCTGGGTGTCAGTACTCGGGGTTCCATTTCCCACTCTCCCACTAATTCACTCCATCTCTCTATACCTCAGCTTCTCTAGGAAATAACCAAGGAAAATAAATACTTCACCCCTTCGCTGGATGCGTATGATGATCATTGATAATGATTCACACTTATTATTTGCTGCCTTTCGGATACTTTATAAATACCAACTAACTAATCCCTACAGTTCCCCCCTGTGCAGTGGATCAAGATTATTTTTCCTACTTTACAGATGGGGAAACAGAGACACAGATTCATGCAGGGTCTCACAGGAAGTCAGTAGCAGAGCTAGGAATACAATCTATATCTTCTGATTCTGAGACCCCTGCTCTAAATATTAGACTATCCACATGTACATGTGTGTGCTAGGTATTTCTAAGGCATTCATCCACATAGTATCCTGATGTAGTGTCAAAGCAAATTGCTACAGGCTCCATTTCTGAAGCAAGCAATGAAATTCTCTCACTCTTTTTTTCTCTTTTTTGGGGGGTGGGGAGGAAGATTGAGGAATATTTGAACAGAGAAACTGTAACTGTTCATGAGAAAGGCTGAATAGTGGCCTCCCAGCTCTTAAAACAAACTGCTGAGAAATGACCAGTTGGAATGCCAACAAATGGAGCTGTAATGAGCTCATCTCCGGAAAGAACAGAATCAGTCTCCATCCACTAAACACGCCAAACAAGGAAACCTGTAAAAGGGATTCCAGCTCCTGAATCAGTCAGACAAGGGAAAGAGACAGAGAGAAAAGTGAGGCCTGAAATATACTTCTTTTCAGTTATTTCTGGAAAGGGAAACAAAAAGGTGGGGGAGGGGCGGTGCATTGGAAAGCTGACAAAAATCATTATTCTCTATAAATTGCTTTGACATTGTATAGGCAGTGACCTTCACAGCACTACCAGTTTAATGGCATTTACTTCAACAGTAGCTGATTTCACTATTAAACACGGATGCACAGCACAAGATTATACAACTAAATCACTCTTGTAAATATTTAATATCATTGCCTTACTTTTTTTCCCTTTTAACAAATCACTATCAAAGACAGAGCACACAGTAGAAAACATTTATTTATTCTATCCTGGAAAAAGCTTAGTGCTCATGCATTTTATCTATCTAGTTCTCCAAATGACTTTGACACTTGAAAGCCCTTGTGATCAAAACAGTCTGAAGGAAGGCAATTTCGCAACCATTTAAGAACTGATTTCATGCACTGATCAACATCTACCAAACTTGCCTGACAGAACAGCATAAAGTTTAACCCAGTAGATGGATAGCAAATACCTGAAGGAGAAAATTAGTAAGAAAGCTACACTGGTTTAAATAAAAGTCATCATAGAAGACAGAAAGAAAGAGAATCAAATATTTTTCCCCAGAATTTTTTAAATCATTATTTAGGAAGTGAAAAGAAAAACACCAATATAAAAATGGAATTCCATGTATGTAGCCCATAGACAGTACAATAATGAATACATGTGCACAACAAAATATATTTATTGTTATGAATATTCAACACTGAACAGCATGAAATAAACTGTCCAGAGGTTTTTGAGTTATGTTTTATTAAATATACAGTTAACTGATGCCACAATATAAGTATAAAAATGCAGCAAGACAAAGTTACTAATGAAGCACACATAACCACATCTGGCAATACAAAACTTACCGAGAAACTGAAAAGCTAAGCCTGGAATTGGGTATTTTGGGGGAGGCAGGTCATTTTTAAAGACATCCATGCTTATGTTTCATATATTCAGATTTTTCCAGCATCAGAAAGAATCTTTCTAGTGCTGTGGCACAGAATGTCTGTCATGCCACAGTAACAATGATGATCTATTCAAACTGTCTATGAGCAATGCATGAAACTGCTCAGTGTAAAAATATTCAGAGATACTGATAACTAAATAAATGTATTTTAAGCAATTTACACCCATAGAAGAAAGGAAGGTAAGTTAACAGCTATTTAGTAATGGAACATATGTTTGATGAAGAAAATTTCCAGGGAGTTCCAAATTCTGGAAAAACACAAAGAAATTGGAATCTGGATGCTTACGGGACAGATTCTGATATCCTTACTTATGTTGGATAGTGGCTCACTCCACAAAAGTCCCATTAACTTCAATGGGACTATTATGGAGTAAGGTAATATCCACCACCAACAAGGTTATCTGAATCTGGCCCTAAAGGCCGTGATAAAAGCGTTAGGCTAGTTGAACTTGCAGGACAGGCAGGGAGCTGTCCAGGCTCATATAACCAGAACTCACCGAAAATGGAAGAAGCTCTCCAAAGTTCTGAAATGCAAACGCTAAGGACTGCCAGGAGCTGTCCAGGGTTCTACAATGTACACTAACAACAGCTTTATCACAGAGCTGGCCAAGGTTCTGTAATCTGTGTATCATGATCTAGCAAAGTGCTGTTCAGGTTTCCAATCTTAACTCACAAGGCAAGCCAAACAGTATATGAAGTTATTTTATCTACAGTCACCAATCCGGAAAATGACTGTTCACAGTTTGATTCCCAACATCTTAGGATGAATCAAGAATTATTCATAGATCCAGCCCAGAAACACACATTAAAAAGACAAAGGCTCTTCGGTTGTATGCAATGTTGTTGTAGCCCTGTTGGTTCCTGGATATTAGAGAGACAAGGTGGGAGAGATAATACTTTTATTGGACCAACTTCTGTTGGTGGGAGAGACTAACTTTCAAGCTTACACAGAGCTCTTCGGGTCTGGGAAATGTACTCAGCATGCCATAGCTAAATACAAGGTGGAACAGATTGTGTAGCAAAAGTAGTTAACACATATTTCAAGGGACCATTCAAGATGAAGCAGCTCATTAACACCTCTCCAATCATAAGGAGGGAAAGTTGAAGGTGTTGTGCATGTTTCTTTTGAGGATGAGGACAGAGAGAAGAGATGTCAAGACAAGTGTTCTCCCACAGGTGATACAGTGTTTTTGTCTTTTATCATTTTTCTGTGATTTCATTTGAGCATGTCTCATTTCATCTGCATAGTTGATACTGGGACATTTAGTGCACTGGATGAGCTATACCATGTTGTGATGGGCGTGAGTCAGACCCACGAATCTTGAAAGGTGTGTTAATCATCATAGCAGTGGAGATGCGACTAGAGGTTTTGCATCTGTTGTTCTGGAAGAGATTGGTGCCATGTTGAGTTGGTAGGTCCTGGCCTGTGGGCGGCTTATTTCTGATGATGAGCATGGAGAGTTTGCAGGGTTGCTTGAAGGCCAGAACAGGCGGTTCAGGAAATATTTATTTCAGGATGTGGTCTCCATTGAGCATGGCTTGTAATTGTTTAATGATGCCCCATATGGTCCCAGTGTGGGTAGGTGACAACTACAGGTGTGCAGTCAGAGGGGTTTTTATTTCTGTACTGAAGCAGGTTCTCTCAGGGTATTTGGGTGGCCCATTCCATGATCCAATCTACTTCTCTGGTGGAGTGTCCTTGTTTGGTGAAGATGGTTGTAAGTGTGTTAAAGGTGTATATCCTGGACTTTTTCCAGTCAATGTGGACTCCAAGGTCTATACCCCCGGAGTACAAGAATGCATCCATCGCCACTTGTACAAGTCGAAAGGTAACATACAACAACAACCACAACAACTATTGGGACAACTCCTTGTTGTCAATACCTGGCAAAATTCTCACCAGAATTTTGCTGAATTGCCTTGTGCAACACCTTGAACAAGGGCTCCTGCTTGAGAGTCAGTGTGGCTTCAGAAAAGGACTGGGGACTATAGAAATGGGGTTTGCAGCTCGTCATCTTCAGGAGAAATGCCAGGAACAGAACTCCAACCTGTACATGACTTTCATTGACCTGACAAAAGCATTTGATAGAGTCAGTCAGGAGGGTCTTTGGAAGATCATGGCAAAATTTGGTTGTCTGGAGAAATTCATCACAATGGTTCTGCAACTCCATGATGGCGTTCTCGCTCGCATTGTGGACAACGGTGAGTCATCTGAACCATTCCCAGTCACCAATGGAGTCAAGCAGGGCTGCGTGTTGGCCTCAGCTGTCTTCAGTATGATGTTCTCTGCCATGCTTACAGACGTTTTCTATGACTGTGACACTGGGATAGGCATCAGATACTGGACTGATGGCAAGCTCTTCAATTTGAGGAGACTACAGGCAAAGACGAAGGTACAGGAAGTAACTGTTCGTGATTTTCTGTTTGCTGATGACCATTCCCTGAATGCCAGATCTGAGTCTGACATGCAGCAGAGTATGGACTATTTCTCTTCAGCTTGTGACCACTTTGGTCTCACAATCAACATCAAGACGACAGAAGTGATGTACCAGCATGCACCAGAAAAGCCTTATATAGAACCTACTGTCACAGTCAATGCCAAACCCTCCAGGCAGTGGACAAGTTCACTTACCTCAGCAGTACACTGTCACATGCAGTTCACAACAATGATGAAAACAACACTAGAATTGCCAAAGCAAGTGTGGCCTTTGACAAACTATGGGCAATTGTGTGGGAGCATAAAGGTATTAGTCAAACAAATCTGAAAGTCTACAAAGTCATTGTGTTGCCAACTCTGATGTATGCATGTGAAACCTGGACACTGTACACATACCATGTTATGAACCTGAATGACTTTCACCTGGGCTGTCTGAGGAAACTGATGATGATAAGATGGCAAGACAAGGTTCCAGAGGCTATGTCTCCACTGCGCACCTTACAACGATATGATATGTGCTGCTTCAGCTGTAAGGTGCGTAGTGTAGCCGCTCTTTGTCACCGGGAGAGAGCTCTCCCGTGACAAAATAAAAACACCCCCAACAAGGGGCGGTAGTTTGGCTGATGGAAGAGCAGATCCCACTGATGAAGCACCGTCCACACTGGTGCTTTTCGTCATTAAAACTTTTGTCATTTGCGGGGGGAGATCCGTTTTCTCACGCCCCTGAGCGACAAAAGTTTTAATGACAAAAATGCCAGTGTAGACAAAGCCAGATACTGAGGTTTTCATGCAGGCAGGCATTCCAAGCATCCATACTCTGTTGATGAAATCACACATGAGATGGGCAGGCCATGTCACCAGAATGCCAGATGAGTGACTGCCAAAGAAGATCTTTTATGGTGAGCTAAAAGAGGAGAAACACTCTCAGGGAAGCCAGAAGAAATGTTTCAAAGACTCCCTCAAATTATCCTTGAGGCATTTCAACACTAACTCACTGAAGATCTCGCTCATGATCATTCTACCTGGTGAAGTTTCATCCATACTGGAGCTAGTCTTTGAGCAGAGGAGAACTACTGAGGTAAAGCAGAAGCATCAGCAACATCAATCTCACAGCAGCAGCATGTCCGCTGTTAATCAAGTAAATCACAGTGGCATCTCTCATTCAGTGTGCCACAGACAGTTCAAAGCTCAAATTGGCCTGATCAGCCACTCACATGCTGACAGAAACTAAACCAATCAGTGATGTCATGGTCATCTTTGAACGCAGTGTCCAGGAACTTGATGGTAGTGTGGGAGTGTTCTGGAGAGAGTTTAATGGACAGGTGGTGATTGTTGAAGTTGTAGTCGAAATCTATGAGGGAGTTTAGGTCATCTGCCCAGAGGATGAAAATTTCATCAACGTATTTCAGGTATATCATTAGTGGCATGGTGCATTTGTCCAGGAATTCTTCTTCAAGATGGGAGCCATCCTAGTACCCATGGCTGTTCCCATGGTTTGGGCGAAGTGCTGTTGAATGTAAAATTGTTATGGGTGAGGATGAAATGGATGGTTTGGACAGTGCATTTGGGGTGTATATCTGAGGGTTGTCCTTTATCTTCTAAACATTTGAGGCAGGCAGTGATGCTGTCATTGTAAGGGATGTTGGTAACAGGGAGGTGACATCCATGGTGGCATGGACAGTATTCTGAAGGAGGTTGTTAATGTTGAGGAGTATCTGGAGTACATCAATTCAGTCCTGGAGGAAGCTGGCCTTTAGTGGGTGAAACAAGACAATCACTACCATTCTCGAATGAACTCACACAGAAAAATGGTAAACACCATATCAACTGTGGGTGAACACTTTTCACAAAGTGATCACTCTGCATCTGACCTCTCAGTCCTCATCCTCAAAGGAAACATGCATAACACTTTCAAAAGAGGAATCTGGGAGTTTAAATTAATAACTTTGCTAGATACTAAAAGTCATGAACTGAATACAGACATTGGATTTATGGTTTATTTCAACAATCTATAATGCATTTAACCCATTCCCCAGCTTTTTTCCCCTTTCCTCCCTATAACTGGAGAAGCGTTAATGGACCACTTCACCTTGAATGGGCACTTGAAATATGTGTTAAATACCTATGCTAAACAATCTGTTCCACCTTGTATTTAGCTATGACACTCTAAGTACATTTTCCAGGCCTGAAGAAAAGCTCTGTGTAAGCTTGAGAGCTTGTCTCTCTCTCCAACAAAAGTTGGTCCAGTAACTTGTCCCTGGGTCACCCCCCTTGTCTCTAAAGGCTCTTCAGTGACATTTATTATAGCCAAGTTTTAATATTTCATGGCTTACATCAACTAACCCTGTACATAACAGAGAGTATTTTTTCTGATCTGAAGCAGTGATCAGCTCATTTAGAATGACCCTGGTCATTATTAAAACTATTATTTAATGAAAATAACATGTACTTTAGAAAATAGAATAAATTCTAGTTTTAGATAACAATAGTTGCTTTAAAAGCAGAGTTATCGTCACACTCAGATTCTACATTTTTCTTATCAACAACATCAACTTCTAATGATAAAAGGATTGTGTGATTTTATATCAGGGGTGGACAAACTTTTTGGCCCAAGGGCCACATTAGGGTTGCGCAACTGTATAGAGTGCCGGGTAGGGAAGGCTATGCCTCCCCGAACAGCCTGGCCCCCACCCCTTATCCACCCCCTCCCACTTCCTGCCCCCCTCAGAACCCCAGACCCATCCAACCCCCCTTGCTTCTTGACCCCTGACTACCCCCTCCCAGGACCCCCCACCCCTAACTGTCCCCTGGGACCCCACCCCCTATCCAACCGCCCCCCGCTCACTGTCCCCTGACTGCCACGACCCCTATCTACACCTCCGTCCCTAACTGCCCCCAGGGAACTCACCCCGTATCCAACTCCCCCTGCTCCCCATTCCCTGACTGCTCCCCCCCTCAGAACCTCCACCCCATCCAACCGCCCCCTGCCCCCTATCCCCTGACTGTCCCTCAGGACCCCCTGCCCCTTATCCAACCCCCCCACTCCCCGCCCCCTTACCATGCTGGAGCCAGCCACACCATTGGGCTGCCTGACAGGAGCGGCAGGCCAGAGCGCTGCCTACATGGCAGAGTACCTGCGGGAGAGGGGGGACAGTAGGGGAGGAGCTGGGGGCTAGCCTCCCTGGCCGGGAGCTGAGGCACCAGGCAGAATGGTCCCGTGGGCCAGATATGGCTGGCGGGCCATAGTTTGCCCACCTCTGTTTTATATCATACATTCAAATATATAAAAGCACACCCACAAACAATTCCCCAGTCAAAATTGATTCAAGGGTTTTCAGAGAAACATATCTTTAAACAACACAGACAGTGGTTGGTGTTAAAAAGTAAGCACTTATCAACACATACTACAGAGACTCTTCTTATTCTACATGTAGGAGAGAAATGTGGCATCTCAGACACCACTGTGTGGTAACTTTTGGAAAATGCTGCTGACATTTTAATGGTAACAATTGTACACACAAATTCTCAAAGCACCAGTTCTATTTTGTGTTTGGAGCCTTACCCCAAGAAGTAGGTTTAATACAATCGTTTCTTTTAAATATACTGCCATCTCTGACTTTAACAAGAGCAGGAATAAGAGCATATTTCCCCAGACCACTGTCCAACTCGATTTAGAGCCCTACTCTTCACTGGATTAATCCAGTTTTGCATCGGTGTTATTCCATTGATTCAATAGAAGTCACACCAATGTAAAAGGGATATAATGTAATGGAGACTATGGCTCCTAATAAAACTACCATGACACCAAATCTCTAAGTAAACAATGCATAGATGGCATCTCAAAGATCAGCATCCCAAAGAAAAGCCTATTGAAATACACGTTATGGTGCTTTATCCTGGAAAGTGCAGAGCACCCACCCATGAGGCTGAGTATCTTCAATTCCTTTTTACTTCAGTGGTTGTGGAGGACACTCAGCACCTCGCAGAATCTGGCCCTTAGTCATTAAGAGTGAAAATACTGGAGTGGGGTAGGTAGTATTACACACTTACCAAAAGGATGACAATCTTTGCAATAATGATTCTACAACCATTCGTATAGCATATTATCAGCTAATCTCCAGTCACAATATTTACCATCAGGCAGAGCACTGCAAACAAGACTGCTGGTTTTGAGTATTCATGCCGGATGCATCAGATCCAGCTTACACAGCACATATTTTATCAACTGTTCAATGCTGTAATGTTATCACTCTCACCCATGAAAGGCCACAATGGGCCTTAAAGCAAGAAACCTGCATCTTTCATTGGGTTTCATATTTTGCAGGGCTGTCTGTTGTGTAAGACAAGGGGCCGATTTCAGTTTCTGATGACATTATCATCACTTTGCGCATTACCATAAAGCCCAGGAAATAAGCTATTACCCACCATCACTCCTCCCAAATGTTATCACAGAGAATCATGCATTCACAAAACTGCATTAACTGTCAGAATTAGAGTCCATTTAAACAGCAGCTGTTCCTTCATTCCTAAATACGTTTTCAGTTCAAAACTTCATCCTGTACTGGCCTCTTTATTAACAGCACCTTTCAACAGATACAGAGAAAAATCAGATTTTTTTTTTTAAAGAAGCCACAGAGATAAGTTTCCTTTCCCTGCATTACTATGACCACACATGGAATATTAAAAGAAAATAAAATTTCAAAAATCCCATGGACACTTAATCATTAATAATTGTATGTTTACACTTCGCCTTTCATTCAACTTCAGCAATGATGCTGAAGCAGTATCACTTTCTGTTTCTAGTCATTCCACTCTCAGATTCTTATGCACTCGTCAATGTCTGTTTGGTTTATTAGGGCTTCCCACACTTAAGGGAAAGGTTTGCTCACCCTAATTTTTTAAAACAAAGAATTTAAATCCAAACACTAAATTCAGGCTCTAACCGACCTGCCAGCTTCCCTTTCAATTCTAAAATTGTGTCCTTGCAAAGATAAAACATATGTACTATATTTACAAAGAAAAAACATTATTTATTAAGATCTTTTTTCCCCTCTCTGCTGCTTTGCATCTTTGTTACTGTCCACTGGAAAGACTCCAACCTGCAGGGAAAAAACACTTTAAAACATTAACTGAAAGCACTAAATATCTGCCAGGAAAAGGCACAGTGTCTCTTTAAAAGTCAATAGTAAATTAACTTGCCCAAAAGAGTGCAATAATTAGCAGTTAGTAGCTTATTAAAAGGATGGCAAAGGCCAAGCTGCCATCTGGGATCTCCAGTTTCTTGTGATTGTTATTATGTCAAGATGTGCAAGTTGCATTAGCTTTCATGTCACCACGCTTGCCCTTACTTTACATGTAAATTTTAATGAAAGATACAGCACTTTAAAAATCAGACATCTATAAAAAGCGCTATTAGCCTGGCTTTTACAAAGCATATGGCCTGTTTCTCTACCTTCACATCTACACACTGCTGAATGCCAAAAAAAAAAAAAAAAAAAAAAAAGAGCGCCTTTTAGTTGGTATCAATTAAATACTCTCTTTGTGCAGAGTGAAACCTGAGCCCCATCAAAAACAGCAGACTACAATACCACATAAGTGGACAATATTTTTGCTGCTGTTTACAAACAAAGCAACCACAATGTTTATAACTCTCAGAGGAATCATTCTTCTTAATGAAAATTAAAGCCAATCAAGAGTCAGCTGATTATTCACATATAAAAGATACAGGTTCAAAAAAGGAGAATGAGACAGTAAATAAGATATTTAAAATTATATATAAATTGCCAAACACTTAACACATTATTATATATTTTGCATGCACACACATGTAAATATATACATACATTTTCATATGCAAAAACCATGATTTTGTCTGGAGATTTCATATTGTAATAACTAATCTGTCTGCATTTAAAATATGTGGTTAAAATGTAGGAAAACTTTTTGCAACATTTTTTCACAACCTTGGTTCTTTTTTCTTAGTCGAATTTCAAAAAATGTATGAAAATTTTTCTAAAGAGTTCTGATATTCAGAAAATATCTTCCACCTCTATAGGTAAACAAAAACAAGATAAATGTTTTGTGAAAAAAAAAATTATTTTTCCCCTTCAGATTTTGAAATCTGGAAAATGTTGACCATTTCTATGTATAAAGGATTTTAGATACAAATTAAAAATAATCTGTGATTGGGTAAAATAAGAAATCTGCAGCACTGGCTTTAATTATTTAAAAGTGACTCATTGACAGGTAACTCCATGTTTAAAATGACCCAGTTCCATCCTATTGTTTTTATGGACTGGACATTTACAAACCGTAAAACAAAGTGTTTCACTTTTTTAAAACAGCAGCGTTAAAAGGAAGTAAATCAAAATCAAAATCCTCCTAATAAACCAAGCAATTTATTTTTACTTTTGAAAGAAAGGGAGAAAAAAAATCACACAGATTTTCAAAAAATCAAAAGGAGGAGAGGTAAGGGGGAGGGGAACCCAGAAAATCCACATTCACTTTTAAAGCACAAACACATGTCAGACGTTTGACAGGACAAATCAACAGTTTCAGCAGCACAGACAAGGCTGCCAATATAAATGTAATGGTGTCTTTTTTCTGTGTCTTATATTAGATATTTATAGAGCATAAATGAGTTTCTCTTCATAATTAGTTACTGGCATTTCACTTAAACATTTGCATAAACCCTTGGCTACTCAGCTGAATTTACTCACAGGATTCTTAAATTCTGGGGGTGTTATTGGCAAAGAACGGGAGATGATTTTGCAAAGCACTGGTTAAACTCCAGTAATTATTTACATCAGAGGCCACAAAAGGTGGTCACATTTTCTTCTTTGCCATCACCTCCCATTCAACACGATGACATGGTGTTAGAAAAACAACCCTACCCCACCCAAAAAGAGTAAACACAATATTGGAAAGTATGACACATTTACCTGGATTAAGACTAGCCTGGGTTAGGAAGCTGACCAGACTTTTGACATGCTAAGGGCTACAAAGGCAATTTACTAGGTGCCTTCAGGCCCTAGTAGTACACATTTGAAAATAAAACAAAATAAACTGAACTAAAATGTGCTTATTCTTTCTTCCTCCTCCTTGATGGGGAGAAATTGCTGCATGTTTGAATTGGACAGCAATGAAAACCTGCAGTTGATCAGTTTTTCACTCTGACCTCACATTTATGGATGGGGGGAAAGGCAAGGAACACAGACAGTATTTTAGGACATTTAGGATTGGGGGTTGTATGTGGCCCTATGGATACACTTTGAACATTCTTCTGTTACAAGAAACCGGTTACTTTATCAGGTTTGTACTTAATCTCCATGTATTTTTGTAGTTTTTCAATTCATCAGGTGAACTCTTGATCCAACCGAAATCAGTGAGAACGTTGCCACTGACTTCAGTGGGGCCAGGATTCCACCCACTAGGTCAGATTCATTCCTAATGCAACTCCATGGAAATTAATGGCATCACACCAGGGATGAATTTGGCCCATTTCCTTTGGAGACCAATCTCAACAGAATCTTAAGCCAAACCAACAGTAACAATAAAAGGAAAAACACTGCAAGTATTAGGGGATTTATAGCGAGGGGTAGTGGTAAGGCCAATTATCATTTGCTTAACCAAAGGCTTTCAAGAGAACAATTGATATAGAAGAATGTGACTAGACATTAACTCCAGCTCAACAACAAATTACAGTTGAATATTTATGATTTATTTTATATCATGTATATGTGTAGAAAGGGATAGGGAAATAAACACTACATAATTATTCTCTGAAACCTGTCATAATTATTCTGTAATTCACGTCCCTCCTCCATACGAAAAGACTGGAACCACAATCCAAGCCAAAATAAATAAAAATCTTACCCACCCTTCCTTGAATTTGATGGTCATACACTTACTTTACCTCTATGAGCACCATGTTCTCTTTGATTTCAAATGTCTGATGTAATCGCAAGCATTACACATCTACTCAGCTTCCAGGACCCAAGGAGAAGAAAGCACATGGACGCCTTCCTGCCCTCCTCCTTTTTTGTATTCAGTCTTGTTGTAGCCACGTGGGTCCCAGGATATTAGAGAAACAAGGTAATCTCTTTTATTTGACCAACTCTCATCAGTGAGAGACAAGGTTTTGAGCTTACACAGAGCTCTTATCCAGGTTCTGAGGAAGAGCTATGTGTAGGCTCAAAAGCTTGTCTCTCATCAACAGAAGTTGGTCCAATAAAAGATATTACCTGTAGCGGGGTGATCACCCGCTCCCGGCCCAAAGGGGTTAAAAGCCAGCCCTTGGAGAGGGCCAGGGCTGGGAGCCTTAGGCTGGGCTGATTAGGAGGCAGCCTCAGCTGTGGCCATGCCCCAAACAGACTCAGCTGACCCTATAAAGGGGCTGCTGGGCTGAAGCTCAAAAGGCTCTCTCTAGCTTCTGAGAGGGAGGGATATGGCTGCAGGGACCTAAGCAGAGTACCTAGATTGGAGCAGGGCTGGGGAAGGGCCTGAGGGAGCTCCAGTCAGGAAAGCCCCAGCCTGCAGCCTAGTATTAGGCCCAACAGGTACTGGGGTTGCAGGGGACAGCCCAACGTTAGACAGAGGCAGCAGGTCCAAACCCAACCTTGCCTGTGATGAGTGGCTTATACTGCAGTCTACTCCAGGGTGCAGGGGCTAGCTGGTGACTGGCAGTAGCCTATGACCAAGGCGAGGTAGGGATAGGGGGTGGGAGTTCTCCGGGGAGGGGAGACCCTGCAAGTGAGAGGTTACTTCCAGGGGTCAGCACCCCAGCATACAAGGGGCACTGGGTCCGGGAGGGACACCGGGGCCCAGCGTAAGCGGGACACCAGCCTGCAGAGGGTGCTCCAAGGCTGGAAGTAGAGCTAATTCCCAGGACACCAGCAGGAGGCGCCTCAGGGGTGAGTCCCATGTGCTTACATTACCTCACCCACTTTGTCTCATCTCCTTTTTTGTCTGCTAATACCACTAAAAATAACCATATGTTATCTTCAGCTTTCCATGAATGCACTGGAAAAAAATGTCCTGCAGCCTTTGAAAGCAAGAGATGAAGAAGAAACATTTTACTGCAGGAGGACCCATAAATGCAAGATGTGGGATTCACTGGTGGTTGCCCCCAATGACAAACACAGAGTCATGAATTGAATACACTTTTTGGAGATGATTTACAAATTCAGATAACCCATAAGGCCTCAACTGAAGTTCTGTGTCCCGTTCTGGGTGCCACACTTCAGGAAAGATCTGGAGAAAGTCCAAAGGAGAGCAACAAAAAATTTTCTAGAAAACATGACCTACAAGGAAAATTGGCTTGCTTTGTCTGCAGAAAAGAAGACTGAGTGGGGGACACGATAGTTTTCAAGAACATAAAATGTTGTTTTAAAGAGGAAGGCTATAAATTGTTTTCCTTATCCACTGAGGACAGGACAAAAAGTAATGGTCTTAAATTGCACCAAGGGAGATTGAGGTTAGACTTTAGGAAAAACTTCCTAATAGTAAGGGTGGATAAGGACTGGTACAAATTACCTAGGGAGGTTGTGGAATCTCCATCATTCAAGGTTTTAAGAAGTGGTTAGTCAAACACCTGTCAGGGATGGTCCAGATAATACTTAGTTCAGGGGAGTGGACTAGATGACCTACCGAGGTCCCCTCTAGCCCTACCTTTTTGAGATTCTATGCAACCTTTGCTTGTGCATGAGGAAGTGGCTGCCACGCTTTACAAAAAAACCACAAGAATGCATAGAAATACGGACCTTCCAAGATCATTTATGCGTGCATTCTGGATTGCCTTTTCTGCAGGCTGTGGAACATATGAGAATGTTCAGCTGTGTATATATAACTACAAAGTTAAGTTATTTCTCACACCGAATTATGGAACTTTAAGCAGCTGATCACTATAACTAGAACTGCAGTTTGCAAGTTTGCTGGTAATTTTTTAAAAAATTACCATTTTCATTCGATTTCACCATAACAACTGAATGGACTGTGGGCCACATACTCCCATGGTCCACACTCCCAGACTTCCGTGAGAGATTGTCTGAGTAAAGACTTCAGGGTTTACCCCTAAAAGGCCTTGTTTACATTACAGAACATTACCCCCAAAGGATGGGATAAGCGGGTAATCACAGTTGGCTGAACAAGAGACTTGTCCTAGTCCACACTGACCATTAAATCGTGTTCAGCACTGTGTCAACTAACTTGATTGTTGGCAATTGTAGTCAGTCACAGTAACATTCTGCCATGTACATCTGGCCTAAGGAGCTTCCACTTTTAACAGTGCATACATGTGGGTATAGAATGCACTTCTTCCTAACTAGAACACCTCAGGAACCTTGAATAGAACTCAGAAGAAAGCATACTTAGGAGCTTCAACTAATGAAGCCAATTCATTTTTTTTTTAATTATTATTTTTTTCTAGCCAGAACAAAAATTATGAACAGTCAGTGGAAATTTTTCAGCCCAACCAACAGATTAACATAACGATTTGTCAAATTATTTAAGAACCCAATAAATACAAATACAGCCTGTCTTTTTTCTGATGTAATGCCTAGTGTCACTATAGAGAGAGGCTGTTTGCCAAACCAATTGGCTACATGGAATTCAGGAATCACAGGAAGGATAAATGATAACCAGGCACAGATGATTTGTGCCCTCAAAGGAAGGCTCATTGTGAGCAAATCCCTCAGCACCTGCATCCTCCCAAATTCACAATGATACCATTTCCACTGGACATTTCAGCCCCCCAGTTTCCTTATAGGCTCAGGAACAAGTGTGAGACTCCACTGTGTCCAGACCACGCCAGCTCGACTGGTCAGATTTTCCAGCAATGTATTTGTTAGGCACTAGGGCTCAGGACAATGAAGTCTGTTAGTCACTCTGTCAAAGCGCTGGTTGGGAAGTAGGACAAAGGGGTTGATTTTATTTGAATAAGTGTTCACAACTTATCAATTAATTAATTTTCCTCTCCCTTCTCTCTCCTCTTCCAAACACTTGATCCAATCCTCTTCCAAACACTAGATCCACAGCAGGTTTGCGACGCTTAGCTTTTTTGACAGTTCTGATTAGGGATGGATGGCTGCCCTGCTGCATGCTACCATAGATGTGAACTGCAGAAAGGCCAGTTGGAGCCACACATCAGTTCAGTCACCTCGCTCACTTTGCTTTAATGAGCTGCAAAAGAGACCCTCCGTTTAGCAGTGCTGATTCTTCCCCATCTCACCCCACTGCTCCTTACATCTCAATACCCTTTGGGGAAAAACAGGGTTTTTTCTCTTAAAAGACTCAGGGAAGTAAAGGAAAACAGGCAAGAAAGTACAAAATTCCACCCGAGTTAAAGAGAACTCGATTTGCCACCCTCCAATGTAGGCTTGATCCCGCTCCAACTGTAGTCAATGTCAAAATGCCCAGCAATAGTATCATCCCAACATGGCAGGGACATCAGTGCCAGCTAACTGGCCCCTGCCCTTCTGGCTCTGTCTTGTGTGAAACAGATGGTCAGAAATTTTGCCCTGGCTTCTTAAACTACAGAGCATTTGCCACTCTGTATAGCCCACATTGCAGTATAAATGATGAGACACCTAGAGCCTTTGAGACAAAGATGAAGCATTACTCTTAATAAATATCACCTTCCACAATTCTAGATAAAGCAACAGGAAAAGGTTGATGAGAGTTCTTTTTTAGTTAAAGTTCTAATGTGAACCATATTCATAGAAATAAAATTTCCCCCATGACCATGAACATTTCAATAGCAGATCAAGATTTAAAATTAAAAGAAAGCAATCTCTACCTTTACTTCTACCTATAGATAGGAAGTTGTGCATCCAGTTAAGGAGAGGTACGGAGGTGTGTCCATCATGGAGGAGGCAAGTGAAAAGAGCAGGAGGAAGGATAAAATATAAGGTCACTGGGCACACTCACAAAAACAATAATAGGAACATAAAACACACACAACACAAAAACAACAGCACCCAACAAAATACTGTGAAAAGGGAAAACACACCACAACTAAGCAGCAATGTGATGCTTAAACAATGGACAGTGTGACTAGCCACGGTCTGTTTAAGCTCTTTGGCTTCGGTTTGATTTTTCTATAGAGAAATGCAAACCACCCATGCAACAGCACTTCAATGATACACAGCACTCCACATCAAATGCAAAACAGGGGCAACAACAGATTAGGCAGGGTAAACATCTTGTGGAAATATATTTGCTAAATATTTTCCACATATCAATAGTGGAGTAAGATGAGAAACACTGCAGAACTTCTCCGAGCACACAGTGTTTGTATATTACATTGACACAGCATATAATATGTTTACACACACACATACATTTACACATTATAATGTATATATTATGCACATATATACAGTAAATACTTATTAGAGTGAAATGATAGAGAATTGGTTGGCAAGAAAAGAGCAGCCACTCTTCCTTGATGTGAGATGGATAAAGGATGATGGCCTGTGATTCCAGAGCTCAGTAGGTTTTAGACTATTCACCAGGCAAGTAGCTATGGACAGAGTTGTGGGCCGTGATGTGGGCTGGACTGGGTCATGTGACTCCTTACACCAACCAGGTTTCAAATGGCAATCTAAAGACCAGGTGCATCCCTTGATATAATCATTTGTATTGTAGGAAGAACAGATCATGTCCTAAATCATGTACATCCCCTTTAATACAGGGAAACAGTTAGGTCTCCTCACAAAGTCCACTTTCTCCAGGTAAATCTGATTAACCATGAGCCTTTCCAGACATTAGGTTCCAATTTGTTACCTCTTTTAAACTCTCTGATGGCTGGATATCCTTTTCTAATCTGGGCAACCAAAACTGTACACGTTATTCCAGGGGTAGAGCTACCAAGCCTGTATTCAAACTAACATTCACTTAGAAACTTACTCCCTCTTTTATGCATCCAAGCACCTGCTGGATTTTTCTGCTGAAGTTTAAATACTTTAATGTTGTGGCTTACCCTTGGGTTCATTTCTTCAGCAGCTTTGCCTAAGTCATTAACTATTTCATTACTAAGTGAGACAGGAATCCATCTCCAGTGCTGCTCCATCCTTATTGAGCTTCCTACATGCCAATGAGAGGTTGACACTAAAACACTGACACAATCCAAAGCTCTACAGAATCACCTCCCCCACCCTCTCTCTCTCTCTAGTCCCCATATCACAGCCCAGTGCCCAGGATGGAACCAGTGAACCCATTTTGCCACAACCAATAAACAAGCAACAAAACGTGTAACAAACTCCAGGCTGAGCTATTTAAATGTGGACTCTGATTTAGGCCTAAATCTTAATAGTAGCCCTCACTGGGGTTAGCCTAGTTAATTTTCCAGTGCATTTTGTTCCTTGCATATTTGAATATTTTAAGCTGCAGATGTAGAATGTACAGACCATTATATGTAATTTTCTCCAGGGTGCATAATGAGCTAGAATCATGCCATGATGGCTATTAGCATGTTTTTGCAAGAATTTTGCTCTGGAGAAAAAAAAAAAAAGCAAACACTGAGGGCCGCATTTACCACTCAGGGCTGAGAGTCATTACAGTAGGCATCAAATGTAAGGAAGGAGAAGAGAAAAGGTTTGTGATGGTGCATGGAAGGGAGGAACATTTCTCCTTTTCTCTCCTTTACATTTATTTTCATTTGTTTCTATCCCATTGCAAGCATCATGGTTCACTACAGTCCCCCAAGAATCTCTGCCCTGGGCATTGGTAATGCAGCCCAGGTTGGCAAACAGCCATGGGTGATGGGAACACAAAGGGGGTGAAAGGCAAGTGGCTTGACTGACAAATCCACCCTATGCCATGGACCAGGTTGCCTTCTGCAAGCCAAGCCCAGTCCAGAAAGAAGCATAGATCATCATCATCAAAAACCATTGACTGGCAAGGAAGAGAAAGACAAAGGACTTACCTTGTTCACTCATCATCAGGTGTGAGAGGCCTTTGAGAAAGAGAGAGAGGAAGTGAGAAAGAAAGAACACAACAGAAAAGCAGAAAGACAAATATACATACACACGCATGTTGATCGATAGATATACAGATCAATTGCTTATGCAGTCCAATACCTCCTGGTATTGAAGATCACATACTTGAGATGAACTAAGTATGAATATCACACTGTGCACACACATCCATTCCATAGCTTCCCATGTCAGGCAGGAAAGCTTGTGTCACAGCTAGAGAAAGTCCGATGTCAGTTGCAGAACTGTCTATGGGACTAGTGATTCAGAAGGTACCACATACAACTGTGGTTACTTGGCCTGTGGTGAAGGTCACCTGTAAATCTACAAGGGGTCACTCACAAACCTTGAAGCTCAAAACCAAGGACAGCCTCTACAACTAGACATTACGAGTCAGTGTTGTGGTGGCCAGCAGCAGCAAGCCCAGTATACAACCATGCTGGCTGGTGATTAGTCATTTGTGCTAACTGCATGTACACACCCCGCTGGACTCATTCATGAATGTGGCAGCTTCAGCACACAATTTTAAAGAGTTAATAATCACCTATCAAAAAATTAATAAAAGCCCAGCAGACCAGCTTCAGAAACAGATCTCACAGGGGCTAGAAAAAGGAATCTCTTAGCCTATTTTCAGTACCAATCCTTTCCTATTCCTTTCCCTTAATGACTGGAGATTTGTCTCCAAGCGGCAATGTGGAGACTGCCTTGAAGTTATTCTCTACAATTCTCAGGGGTAAACCAGCAAGAGGTACAGCCACACTTCAATGCTGGAGTTTCAGCTGCCAGACCCATTTGGGGAGATGGGGGTGAGATGATCACATTCATTTAGCCTCCTCTCCTCCTGTGAGCAGCACTTGGGCCCTCTTCCAAGAGCTTTATTCTGGTATTCATCCAACACTACTGCCAAACCAAATTAAAATCCATTTAGGGCCCAATTTTCAAACATGTGTGGTGCCCAGCTGCATGCATAACTTGTCTACACAAATGCAAACTGCATCTGCAAATCTGATAACTAGTGTATGCACATAGCTAGTTAGAAGTCTTGCTTGCTTGATCAATTCATCTCTTACCTTGACTCCTTCTCCCCATCTCTTACCCTACCCTACACTGAGGATATTTCAGATTTGATGCATGCATGCACGCACACACCTTTTTAGCTCCCTTCATTATGGAAGTCAAACAACATTACAAATGGTTCATTATTTCAGAGGGACCAAGATGTCAGATGAATCTTTTAGAACGAAAGATTTTTCAACAAGCAGCATGTTATGTTTGTATTTATTTATATCTCTTTTATAATTTTTCCCTTGCCGTGGTGCAGGAATGTAAAATCCAGTTCATCCAGAGAAAATGTTCACCCAAAGAGAACTCCAAGCCAGATAAGGGGATTAATAACTGTAAAGTCTAAAGAATGCAAATATCTGAATGTTCTTGGGAGATTACTGTGGATTTAGAAAAATAATCAGAAACACAATATATGTTTAGCAAACAATTGTTTAATTTTTTTTATTATAAATATACACAGCAGATTTGTTTTGATGGGACATATTTCTGATTTTTAAATTAAAAGGCAATTGGTTTATATAATTTTATGCAGTTAAGGGGGTAGTGTTGGGTTTGTGGATACGTGTATGGCCACTGGCACCATTACTTTGGATGGGCAAATCTCTTGTCAGCTCAGATGAATGCCCAAAAAATTGTCCAACCCAGGAGTAGATCAAGATCCTTAGGAATTATGATTTGAAGAGGCCTTGAAGCAATGGTGAATCAATGAACAACAGCTGGCATGGCACACTGCTAATGGCTATCTACCACAGGACATAGGGTGGAGACAGGTACCTGATCCTCAGCCCTTCAATTCATCTCAAAGAAGGGAGAGGAAGGCAGCAGCTGGGAGTCATTTGCTTTGGTGATCAATGCACCCAACATGCAGAGCACAAATTGTTGGCCATCTGGGGGTGAGGGACAAAGTCCGTTGGGGAGTTCCTTCCAAACTTTTGGTCGAGGTATTGCCCTGTTTGGAATTACCATGAGAAAGGTTCCCTAGGGAGATTTCCAGCCCTTCCTGATTCTGCTCAGATCCAAAATAAAAGATCAGCCTCTCACATAATATTTTTGTCCTGATGTTCCAGTCCCAGTTGGGCACAGGAAGCGCAGAGGGCAATGTAAAAAGTAACAGCCCAATAAAGACTTGCTACTATTTTTGAACCAGAAGGAAAAAGGTTTGGTTTGAAGCTGTATGGGAAAGGTTACTTTATCCCAACTGATTTGCCCATCTGAAATCCTTGCATAGATCCTTATGTTACAAACAGAAGGCCAAAACTTTCCTAACCCGAACATGAGATCAGATATTAATAATGAATAACTGCTTCCCTCATCTGAAAATTGAATCCCATGTCAAAGTTGGGAGAGTACAAGATGAGTGAGAGATCTCAGTCTGTCTCCAACCCACCAATAATCCCCAGAATCTTCAACCTGCAGAGCCCTAATTTGTGACACCAATCCTTTAACATGTGCAACAGAGACTACAAATTAGTGACACTAAAAACAACAGAGGTGGAAACTTTAAACGATGTTGAGGTCCTTTCAGCTCTAACATTTTCGGTAATCTGGGTTTCAAGATGCTGCATTTGTTACATCAATTTATAAAACACAAAGAGCAAGGTCAGCCCACGGTCATGCGGGACAAAGCTAAACTGTGGTCTAAAATGGACAGGCATACCGCCAGAAAATTCGTACAAGAGCTGTGAGAAACTTGCAACCCTGAAAGTCAGGCCAGGTTTTACCACAGCTCTAGTTATGTATCTATTTAGAAAGCAACCATCATTGTGATATTTAGGCACCAAACTCAAATGCCAAAGAATCTTTCAGCAGACAAAGACTGAGTTATGGTAGCAAATGAAACCATCAGGCCATGGTCCTGCAAGCCCTCTATGCACACAACTATCATTAATGCCAATGGGTGTTCCATGCCTGAAAAGCCCTAAATGAAATTCTGAGGTTTTACTGGCTTCAGCCCAAATTGAGGTCAAACTTGCACTATTTCGGCCAAGTTTCACTTTCAGTCTCTGGTTTGTTCAAGCAGAAATTCAGTTCAAACCCTGAAGGCTGCAAAGCCAGGCAAGATAAAACTGGGAAAAGGTTCGCACAAACCCATGTGAACCACAGTGGCCAGATCTAGTCATTATTATGATGAAATATTTGTTGAGCATTGACAATGTCTCAGCACTAGGTTAGTGCTTGTTAATATTTCCTCGGCTGACTAAATTTATATGAGATCCAAACTGAGACTGGCATAAAAGGGAAAACGTATTTCAGAGACTTACTCAGGATTACTTTTGAATGGAGAATGAGCTAAACTAACTTCCTGAAGCCTGGATCCAAGAATTTCCCTACCAGTTGAGACCAGAAATCCAGTATTTTGCCTCCCACAATGGCTGATAGCAAATGGTACAGAGAAAGGTGCAAGAAATCAGGTAATGGAGAGTTATGGAACAACCTGCCCATAGAGGAAGCTTATTCCTAAACCCAGGGAGTTAGTGGTTCTCCACTTATGAAGTCAAGATGTGAGTGACAGTGAGAATTGCAATGCTTCTTAGGAAAGCTCACCACAGCTTTCCGTACTGATGATCATTCTAGAGCAGTGAGTTAAGCTTTTGAAGCACACAGTGAGTTCAAGCCTTTTGAGAGTCACCTTATATCAGGGAGCCTGAAGTTGACACTAACCCACCTGCTTGGAGCAGCGTTTGATATTGCGACTTCGCTATGGTCTAGGACAGATGGGCCTAAACTTAGCTGCTGTTATCTCTTAGCCATGATCGGTGCCTGTCTTTACTCTTGGTTCCTGTTTGGGCTGGGGACGGGGGATTAAAACCAGTTACAGAGTCAGTTATGGTTTAAAAGGTTATTTTTATCTCCCTAGATCTCAAAGTAACATTTTTATGAATTAAAGTGTTTTTTTAAAAGAGTGCACTGTTCCACTTTCCATATCAAAGTCAAGAAATTAAGTGGTGCTAATTGCACAAAGTGCCAAGGGCCGACACTAGATTCTTATGAAGCCATAAGGACATTTTTTAAAGTAGCTTCACAGTGCAATTACATGAAAGAGCAATGTAATTAAACAATGGCCCTCGTGTTTGAAGACTTATTAGGGGCACTTTGCAAGGGGGTTACATGGGAAACCTTGGAACTATAGAATTTTTTTTTTAAATTACACTTGGGTTCTTAACACTCAAGACAGGGGGAATTAAAGCCACTAAACATAAAGGGGTGGGGGAAGGGTACAAAAACCAGAGTAAAGTGACAACTGATTGATGCAGCAATAGAAGATGGAGTCCTTTTGTTCTAGTTAATTATAGCTTGTCCTGTTTTACTGGGCCAGCGCTGTTGGAGGGGGGAGTGGAGTTGATTCCTTTATATTGCCTGGAACAAAGAGACTGTTAACAGGGATCTGGGGAAATTGCTGCATTAAGGCCAGGGGCCTCAATTTTTACCTTTTAATGCCAGTGCCAGACTGACAGCCCCAGAGTCAGAAGCACTGTATTATATATAATATATATGAATATGAAGGAAAATACAGCATAGGCAGCAGCAAGGCAAGTGTCCCCAACAACACGCCTGCCAAGGTCCATCAAGCCCTAAACAGCAAGACAGTCCACACAGGACTTTGGGGCTTCCCTAAAAGAAAAGATGCATGGTAAGCGCACTCATCCCAGACCCAGCATGCTGAGCAAGGCAGAGGGATGGGAAGGTGATGGGGGAGAACACCTCTCCCTCACCCCCCACCTCCCGTCTGGAAGGAGATGAGGGGATGTGGTGAAGTGTAAAATATTCTTCTCAGGCCCGGCTTTCTGCTGGACAGGCCAGATCTGCACAGATGATGAGCTGAGCTCTTGTCCTCTGGCACACATGGTGCCCATTTTTCATAGCCAGGCTGGGGAACAGGCATTCTTGTTGGATTCATCAGTGGTATGCCTAGCAGCTAAGAGGCTCCTTACAGGCCCCAGTAGTATAGCTGGTCAGAAGCTGAACATGGTTATTGTAGCCTGAGGCCCACTTCCAATCCAATTACACACAACAGCTGTGCGATTCCTCTCCTCTGTCCCAGGGCCAGGACTAGACTTTGTGGCTGTCAGGGGCAGCAATTTGAGAGGCAGAGTCAAGCTGAGTGGCACCTTGAAAGGGTGCCATCCTGAGGGAGAAGGCAAGGGGTAGGAGAGGTAGCACTCAGGTTATAAACCATCCTCTCCTTTTTGGCAGAATTAGTTGTTCCCAGTTTAATCTATATTGGAGACAGCATGTTCCTGGCAGAACCATTCAAATAAGGGGCTTATTCCTACGCAAGTGTATGTGAGACCATGAGAATAAGTGTGTCTGAGTGTGCAAAAGGGACTGCATACATAGTGAATGGGCGTGCAAGTGGGAGCAGCTGAGAATGAATGAAGCCCTGGGGACAGATGAAGATAGGAAAAGGAGGTAAAGGAATGAAAGCTGGAAAAGGAACAATATCAAATGGCCTGGACTTTTCAGCCTCAAAAAGCCAGTAACATGTCTATCCCCTCAGGGCCTCTGTGCCCTTACAACATAGTTGGCTATCCCTACATGCAGGCGAGGCCACAGTCCTTCTCAAGACCCAGAGTAACTAGGGCATCTCCACAAGGTCACGCTTATTTCTTTAAATACAAATTCTAATAGCAGCGGAAGCCATAAGAAATGATCCCCTTCGGCAGGGGTGTCACCGTGTGTGATAATCAGGCCGTATATCACCATCCTGGGGAGGCCCAAGTAGGTCTCCCACCCCAGAGATGGGGGCAGAAGGTGAAGCAAGTGGGTGTAGTGCTAACTTAGGACTTGTCTTCCCTACCTTGCTACATCGGTGCAGCCGCACTGATGCAACTGCGCCAACGTAGCACATCTGGCAAAGACGTCTTATGTCGATGGGAGAGCGTTTTCCCATCAAAGTAATTACTCCACCTCAACGAGAGGCAGAAGTGATATTGGCGGGAGATGCTTTCCCGCCAACATACCACAGTGCAAACACCACTTTAAGTCTACGTAATTTATGTCGCTGGGAGGGGCTTTTTCACACCCCATAGCAATGTAAATTACATCAACTTATGTGGCAGTGTAGCCCTTAGACATGAGTCTCTCACAGGTATCAGAACCAATCACCCTAATATCAGAGCACCAAACCCCTACCCCCTTAAATGCCCCCCTCTCCCCATAAGCAGCATGTTAGAGGCACCTCACAAGCTCCTCTGTTCTACTGGTCTATTCTCAATAAATTACTGTTCACCCCAGGCCCCTGGACCAATGGGAAAGAACAGGAGGAGCAGGGGAAGTAATGAACACCATAGGGAAAGAGAAAGAGAGCTTTACTCTCACACGATAGCTGTGCATCCTCATACCACTTTTATTGGGTCTCAGTGGCATGAACTGATACTTAATGATAAAAATATCAATCCACAGAGTTCTGGAAACTTTATGAAGGTAAGCCAGGATCTGTAATCCCTAATTTACAGACAGGAAAACTGAAGCAACAAGAGGGGAAATGACTTGCCCTCAAGGCCACACAGCTAGTCAAGTGACCCAGCTGAGCACAGACCCAAGAGCCCTGACTCCCAGTGTCCCACTCTAACCTCTGGACGTCACTGCTTTCTGTGTGATGCTTGTGTGAATGGACAGCGCCCCCACTTAGGGGGTAGATTAACACCTGACGAACTCATTTCCTTTGTGAAGTGAGCCAAGCAGGATCTGAAGCTCGTTCTCAAGGGGAGAGAGGCATGCCAGCTGCTATCCCTAGTTCCCAGGGGACCCCTCTTAACAGCAAAGAGACCGCACAGGCTGAGAGTTCATGCTAAAAGTAAAGTGACTATTTGCTTTGAATAAGATCCATTTCCCTGCACCTGCAGGGGCTTGGCCTGAGAAAAGCCTTTGTAGCATGTGCTTTGCAGAAGCCAGCACCAGGCTGTTCACAGGAGCTTGTTTTACTGTCTATTCAACAAGTAAAATTAATCAATTAATCAATGGGCCCTTTACAGCCCTTCTGCTGCCTGTGGGTAAATAGTTACATTAGCTCATAAAATTCCCAATTTGTCTTGCAAACGGTGAACAGTTAAAACGGTTGCTTGGCAGAAGCCCTGGGCTCCACTCTCTGGCTTGTGATTGGCTAGCTCACAAGGTAGTGAGCAAGCCCCAGGCATGGACAGAGAAAATGCAGACCTCCCTGACTGTAGGTAAGGAAACCTGGCTGTGTTCTACATAAATAGCCCAGTCCTGTGCAGCAACACAAGTGCAGGCTGCAGGGAGGAGAGAGGACAGGACAGGACAGGGAGTGCAGGACCTTCTTGGAATAGACCGGTATCACAGTTCAAAAAATAAGGTACAGGCAAGCATCGAATTGAGAACATGTGAATATGAGTGTGGCAGCATATGAAAAAGTGTCTGAACATAACAATAAGAATGTGAGAAAGCGTGCAAGAAATCCTGAGCCTGAATGCATGGGAGTGTGGGGAAATAAACACTGTGTGTCCAGTTGTGCGAACGCTTGTGAGAACATCGGAGAATGGGGGAGCAGGGCAGGGCAGCCCATTCAACACTAAATGGAGAGCCACAAGGTTAACAAAACTCTGCCCTGTGGATTTCAGTACATCTGCTCTCCCTCTCCAGGCCACCCAGAGCAATGACAGCATCGTTTTCATCCCTGCCCTGTTTACCGCTGGCTGGGCCCACCCCATCTGGTTGCTCATATACCCTCTGCAGCCTATTCAAGCCACACGGAGGTATTTTTGATGTACAAGACAGCAGCCATTTATGGCACAAAGTATCAACCATTCCACTGGGCCAAGAAGGGGCCAAGCTACAGTGAGTCATTGTCAGCCTGACTCCACTTTCCACGCCAGCCATGGGGACAAAGGCAGCTCCAGTGCACAGTGGAGGGGACTGTTACCCCACAACCCTTCCACATCTCTGGACACACCTCACGCCACTGGCCTAGCTTCCCCTCTCCATGCAACAGAGACAAGTATCTGACCTGCTGAGAGGGAAAAGCTCCTTGACTCCCCAGACTGGGGCTGATAAAACCTGTTTTTCTTGTTTGCAGGAGTCTTGCTGGTGGAGTTTCTCTTTCTGCAGCATCTCAAGGGGCCATTTTTTGCCATGTGGCCTCTTTCTTCCCTATTATCTACACTTTGGGTATGCAGTGACAACCCCTCCTTGGATACTCACAGAATACAAAGTAACTATGATGAGTAAGGGGCCCCAATGAGAGATGCTGAGAAGGGCTGGGGGAGTGAGATTTACCCACACCACTTGTCCACACAGATTCTGTGGATGAAACTAACAGGCTGAAAAATCTGATTGTTCAATGGTAGAAAAGCAGAAGTATTTTCAGGTTCAATTCTGGTGCCATTGTAATGCCGACAGACCCTGGTCATCGGTGGACGGGATCGAACCTAGGACCTCTGGAACTAAAGGCATGAGCTCCTACTGCATGAGCTAAAAGCCATATCTCAGTTAGCTAAGGCTGTAGAGCAGACTAATCAGTCACAATCTCTCTGTCTCCCCTCAGTGCCATTAGATGGGACAGAACACCACACCCAGTAGGTGTTTGGGTTACACCATGAGTTGGCAAGTTATGCATATGGCTTAGAAGGGTAGGATCGACCCGCTTAGCAGTCACCCAGAGTCCTGCTCCCATTTAAGCCAAAGGCCAAACTCCCACTGAGCCCTCATTCTGAGTCTAAATCAGGAACCCAGTGGAGCTTCCTAGAGGTGAGGTCAGAATCAGGCCCATTGGTTTCAATGGCAGCAGAATGGGAACCATGGAGCGAGCACTCTCAGTTAAAGCCTTTTCCAGCTGAAGATGGGGGATTCATTCCCCTTCATTGATGAGAGAGTGGAGTGGGGATTGGCTGCTGGAGTTCTCTATGAAAGAACATTTCCATGGTGGTAGATCCTGAAAATAAACTCTCCAGTTTAATTGCATTTTCTCTCTCCCTCTCATCTGATTCATTCACATGCTATAGAAAGGAAACTGTCAAGACCCCAGATGAAGAGTTTACAAACCCCAGTGTGACAAGGAATATTTTCACCACTTTTTACTATGCAAAGAAACCCAACAAACCTCCCCCCCCCCTCCCCCCGTATCTATGTTGGTGGAGACCCAGCACAACAGCTTTTGGCTCTGGAGCCAGAAAATAGAACAGACTAAAACTGGAAAGTGAAACTGACTATGCAAATTTCAGCATCCCAAGCTGAGTGACAATCCAAAAACATTAAACTATAAAATGATCAAAAGTATGTTTCAGCTTTTCAAATGCAATAATCAGCCTCAGGATATTAGCAACACAGAGAACAATTTTTTACAAAACCTGATTTTTACCTTAACAGCATTCCTATAACTGGTCTATTTAGTTTTGTGCCAAAAGAGATTTTGCAAGGGAACCTCTAGATAGAGAACCTCTATACAAAGACCTTGGAATCCAACCCCCACAGTGCCCAGCACAACATTCGCTCTGAACACTCATAGCCAGCATCGTGAGATTTCTATCCACTCTCACTCCCTACCCCACCCCACCCCAGAATAATCTTCCAGCTCAGTGAACATAACACTCACCTGGAATATGATTGACATCTGTTGAGACGTTTTCAGGGGAAGCAGAAGGGAGATGTGGAAAGAGAAAGAGAGGAGAGAGAAAAGCATTAGAGACACACACACACACAGCAGCTCAGAATCCTTGCATGGAAATCAATTCCATGCAAAACCAGAAGTAATTAGGTTTGTTGGAAGGCCACCCGTCTGCAGCCAAATGCCCACCCATGCAAGGGAATAGGGGTTGGCTCCCCCTCCGCTGTGCATGTAAAAATGAATCTGCCATCATATCTGTCTGGAGAAAGTGCGCTTCTGGAATCAGATAGACCCAAGTCAGGCCTGTTCCTGCAAGAATATCAGTTACAATATTCTATGGCGCTTCATGCACAAATGCAAACAAACAAAAAACTCACTGGCCCACAGCAGGTTTTGTACTTCACATAAATTCAAGCATGTTTTCAGAAAGGGGAAAGGAAACTGCTCCCCCTTTAAGAAGGGTCATTTGAATTTATGACCTATTGCGGGGCTGTGAACACAGTCCCAAAGAAAAAGTCTCTCCTTTTAATTCCTCCTGCCCACCGTTCCATGTGACCATCCTTCATTGCAGACAGTGGGGTTTGTGCGTCAGAGGTTTGCACATGTTGTCTCTTCCCAGGACTCTGGATTCAAACCAAGAGCTGTTCAATATGTTTTCCCCTCGTGTGACACAGGATCCCTTTTCCAATCAATCAAATTAATCCTGGAATAAATAAGTCCATTAAAAAGGAGAGAAGCAGGGACTTGTAAGTGGCCATATCAATCATAGGATAGGTACATCTTAAGCGCTATGGTGTCAGTTTCAATGAATAATCCATCAACTCCAGTGAATGGAGAAAAATTAATTCCTGCTTCTCTTCCCACCATCACCAATTTAGTCTCATTCTATGCACTTACACTTGTCATAACCCCTGTGGGGTGAGCCTCTGAGATCTCACAAGCTATGCAGGATCTAGCTAGGTCAGTATTTGAACAGGAGTGGAATCCTCCAAGGAAAAACTCACAGTGCAGCAGGAAGCAGTGCTTCTGATTCAAAAGGTGGCACTCTCCCCTCTAAGTATCTAACCAATGCCCGAAGTGTGGTGATGGAGGTGCTGTGCTGCTGGAGGTGGTATCTTTTAGATAAGATATATTAACCACCTGAGGTCACTAAAGTTCCCTTGGTACTTTTCCCACAAGACCAGGAGTGCACTATGCTGGGTGACTTGGCCTAATACCAGCTTTGAATAATATATTCTTCCTCTCCAGATCCCCCGTCAGGTTTCAGTTTGATATTAGATTCTCCACTCTCTGTCCTAAACTGTTGTGATATTGTAGAATGCTATGGCACAGTTGCCATGTTCCACTCCAGCAATGGCTACATTTCAGTGGTGAGCAAGTGAGCCCTGTTCATATTGCCACTGTATGTTACTTTCTAAGTGACTTCGGGATCTTTAAAGAATAGGTACACAGGAGTAGGTATACATGACACTTTATAGATATATTAAACACAGTCCTTGCCTGAGGAGTTAATAATCCACAGAAGACAACATACAGACTAAGAGAGGAATTCAGAACCAGATAATTTCATTTGGATTGCTTAGGTTATGCATGCTTGCTGGGTTCAGGGGGTTTTATTTTATTTTTATGTGTACTTTTTAACCATTGTGTTTGATATTTTAGGGAGCTGGCAAGGGAACAGGAAAGGACAGCTGGCACTGAAAGACTGGCTGGAAGAAGCTAGTTTTTAAGTGCAGGGAGGAAATTCAAGGTGCAATGAGTAGAGTGTGCAGTGGGAACGGGAAATGGCATGAGAGAAGAGGAGAGATATAGAGTGGAGATGAACCTTGAACATGAGTGTGGAGGAGTGTGAACGTGATGCAGAAGTAGATTGGAAACCACTGGACGGATTTATGCTGGGAGGTTGTGGGGGGATCAGAACGGCAGGCTAGGGAGATGGTAGCATTCAGGGAGAAAGATGATAGAGAAGGATGAGATATCACAATTATTATTGATAATTCAGTAGCTGCATCAAGAATCCATTCCAGGCAGACACAGAAATCCAGTACCAAGTTCTCCTCCTCTCAGGGACTTCACCCCAAGCCTAGTGTTCAAATGAATAAACAGAAAGAGGAACCAGCCGACGTGAAACCAGACTTAGGCCTGGTCTACACTACAAACTTAGGTTGACATAAACTGCGTTAAGTCAATCTAATAATGTATATGTCTATACTACCGAGTCCCTTCCGCTAACCTAAGTGGCCTGTAAAGTCAACTTCTGTACTCCTCTTCCACAAGAGGCGTAGCGCTTAATTCAACATCCACGGGTCGACATGTGGATAGTGTAGACACTGTGTTGTGTAATTTGAATGAATTGGTCTCCAGGAGGCCTCCCACAGTGCTCCACTGTAACGGCTCTGGAGAGCACTTTCAACTCCACTGCACATCAGCCACGTTCACAGGGAACAGCCACTCCCCTGTTAAAGCCCCGGGAACTTTTGAATTTTCATTTCCTGTTTGATCAGTGTGGAGAGCTCGCCAGCACAGTTGATCATGGAGACTCAAGGCCACAAACGTGCTCCAGCATGGAGTACACAGGAGGTGGTGGATCTCATTGCTGTGTGGGGAGAAGAGTCTGTGCAGGCAGAGCTCCGATCTAGCAGAAGAAATGCTGACATGTATGCCAAGACTGCATGGGGGTAAAGGGCTATACCAGGGACATGCAGCAATGCCGCGTGAAAATAAAGGAGCTTCGGCAAGTGCACCAGTAGACAAGGGAGTTCTGGTTGTGCCCCACAAACGTTCTGCTTTTCTAAGGAGCTGCATGCGATTCTCGGCAGCGACCCCACAACTACCCCAAAATGCTCCGTGGATACCTCCCAGGAGCCCTGGGCAACCTCGAGCAATGAGGAGGACATTGTTGACAAGGAGGAGAATGTGAGGCAGGCAAGCGGAGGATCCATTCTCCCCAACAGCCAAGAACTGTTTTTAACCCTGGAGCCGATCCCTTCACAGGCAGTGGAATGTGATGCCGAGGAAGGCACCCCTGGAACTCTGAAATCCTCTGCAGGAGGTTTCTGGGAAGGGCTGCCTTATTTTGTCCACCACTGTAGGACACTTTCCTGTGCCACTCCACTCTGCTGGCATCATTGAAGCGCACAGCATTGCAGCATAAGGGCCAGGTCTGTACCCAGATGCTTGCAGCATCTGCTCCCTTGCCACCTCTGTTACCCTCAGGAAAGTGATACCGCGTAGGGTCACCTAAGGGAAAAGGGAAGTTTTCAATGCTTGCCCTTAAACCGCAAACGATTCAACAAGTAATCCGCCCCATTTGGTGAAATCTGGGTCACACAACCACCCTTTCCCAAGCGTGCCCTGGTTGTAGTTGGAAGGGATCACCGTGTATTGCACGCTGCGTTGAAAAAAGAAAAGGGGGGTGGGGGGGTGGGTTCCTGTTTGTCTCCCTTTCCCCCCAACCCGGTGCCGCTTTTGTAAAAAACAAACTATTTGTGGGGCTTTACACTGGTGCCTGTCCTCAAGCACCATCCAGGTTGCTAGGGGAAGGGGGGCTTTTCTCAAGTTTCAAACTGTGATCCCAAGGACGTCTTCACAAAAGCAGCAGCACAAGACCTCTCGCCCCGTGGCCTTCCTCACCATGGCTGGAGCAGCACACTGACTCTTACAATAGCCAGCGGTTGTGACTGTGTTGTGGCTTGCAGTAAAGTGTACTGAGAGGTGTGGGGGTTTTTTTTTTTATTAAAAAAAATTAACCTTGCACCAGAAACAATGGATGCACCGTCAATGCTACTTTTCTGCTTTGCATTCCTGGCAGCCAAACTTTCCTTATTTCCCACCCACCCACACAGTGTTATCAGCCCTTTGACCCCAGGTTATCTTACTTTTCTTTGCAGTCTCTATGTGTGTGTGTGCATAATAAAACTTAACAGATTGAGGAGAAAAGGCTATTTATTCAACACATGGTGGCTGATAGGAGTGGAGTTTACAGGGGAGAAAATGAAATGGAGGGGACAGTTTGGTAAGGAACAGCACAGATCAGTGTCACATTACTCTGACTCAATGCTGAAACTGGTTTTCAAAGCCTCACGGAGACGCAGAGCCCCTCAATGTGCTCTTCTTATTGCCCTGGCGTCTGGCTGCTCAGAATTGGCTGCCAGGCAATGTGCCTCAACCCCCCACCCTGGCGGAAACTTTTTCCTCTTTGTTTCACAGATATCATGGCGCACACAGCAGGCAACAATGACAATGGGGATATTGCTTTCACCGGGTCTAACCTAGTACGCAAACAATGCCAGTGACCTTTTAAATATCCAAAGGCACATTCCACCACCATTCTGAACTTGTTCAGCCTATGGTTGAACCGGTCCTTACTGCTGTCCAGGCTGCCTGTGTATGGCTTCATGAGCCACGGGAGCAAGGGGTAGGCTGGGTCTCCCAGGATCATGATCAACATCATCAATGGTTATTTTGCAGTCTGGAAAGAAAATCCCTGCTTGCAGCGTTCTGAACAGACCTGTGTTGCTAAAGATGTGCATGTGATGCTCCTTTCCCGACCATCCCACATTGATGTCAGTGAAATGGCCCCTGTGATCCACTAGCATTTGCAATACCATTGAGAAGTACCCCTGTAGGTTACGTACTCTTTGGCAAGGTTGTCTGGTGCCAAGAGAGGGATATGCATTCCGTCTATCGCCCCACCACAGTTAGGGAACCCCATCACGGCAAAACCATCCACTGTGTCCTGCATGTTGCCCAGAGTCACTACCCTTCTTTGCAGAAGTCTATTTATGGCCCTGCAAACGTGGATCACAAAAGCTCCCAAGGTAGATTTACCCACTCCAAATTGATGCCCCACTGACCAGTAGCAGTCTGGCACTGAAAGCTTCCACAGAGCTATCACCACTCGCTTCTCCACTGTCAGAGCAGCTCTCACTTTAGTACTGCTGCACTTCAGGGCTGGGGAAAGCTCTTCACACAGTTCCTGGAAAGTGGACTTACACATTCAAAAGTTCTGCAGCCACTGCTCATCATCCCACAGCTGCATAACGATGCAGTCCCGCCAGTCAGCGCCTGTTTCCTGGGCCCCAAAATGGTGCTCAACCATGTCAAGGTGATGTGTGACTGTCGCCAGCAACTGCAAACTGCTCCGCTTTAGGTCTTCCAGCAGGGCTGCGTGTGTGGCATCCCATGGTTCCATGTGGTGGCTCCTGTATTGGCTGGGTAAATACTGCAGGATAAGGTGCGAGGTGTTTGTAATCCTCACAACAACAGTGTACAGCTGAGTGGGGTCCATGCTTATCGTACTATGGCGTCCGCATGGGTAACCCGGGTTTACGAAAAAAGGCGTGAAAAAGGCTTGGATTATTTGCCGCTGATTTCAGGGAGGGAGGGAGGGAGGCAAGTACATCATGGGAGGCTAATCCCATGTTCCCATAACCATCCGCACCAATGTTTTGGTCCCATAAGGCATTGCAAGCCCGACCCAAAATTCCACTCAGCTATATGCACTGTGGGATAGCTACCCACAGTGCAGTGCGCCATGCTTCGATGCAAGCTCTCATAGTGAGCACGCACTCCGACACAATGAGCGTAGTATGGACACGCAAGATCAACTTGCTTTAATAGGAGGCTCAAAGTTGACTCACATGAAGTCGACTTAACTTTGTAGTGTAGACCTGGACTTAGTTACAGCCAACATTACACTGTCCCATAGCATGGCATCTATGAGCTTAGTTCTGGACTGAACCAGAATTCTGTGTATGGGCCTACTTAGTACCTCTGAGCCCCATAAGAGTTTGCTGGAGAGCCTGGGGAGGTGGACGGAGCAGAAGAAGAGAAGGGCTAAGAAAAGAATAAGCCAAAGACAGCTAGGGGTGGAGGGCACATTAAACAAACAACAGAAGAGGGGCAGTAACTGATGCACTTTTCAGAATAGCACTCATTAAATTCTCTGTTAACTAAAAAAATCATGAAGATGCTCGTGCGTTTATCATCTCACTGGTACTTGCTATACAGACAGCCACCAAAATGTGGCTTCCAAATGCACCAAGTTCCAAATGTAATCAGGGTGAACAGTCAGCATGGGGGCCTTGGTTTATAAAGCGTAAGTTACACTTTCCTTTTCCAGTACTGTTCATCTGGGGGGTGTCCCCAAAAACACAAACCCCCAAATCTGAACAAAATCCTCCCCTCACCCCCTTATCTTCTTTTGAAAGCCCTTGCTGCTCCAGATACAAAAATTGCCATTAAAAAGTCAATATATGCACCACTGCAACACCTTTGCAATATTTACATTGTAGCACCACACTGCCACAGAGTTATTTGCTATTGTAAGTGTAAAAAGAGACTGTTGCATCTCAGACACCCCCCCTCCCCGCAAAAGCCGACTTTCACAGTGAGACTGCTTGCATTTTATTTTCAAACAAATGCTTGGGAGACTTGCTTTTTTGTTTCAACATAAAGAAAAGAGCACACAGCCTGCAAGCCCTCTCAGTAATACCTTACAATAATACACCAGCATGGTGTGCACCTCAGCTCTCGTGAGCAGTTCAAACAGCCAGAGCACAGCTCAAGCTTTCACAAGAGGGCTCTTTAAGAATACAGTAGGCATGGTTCAGTGTTTAGGAGTATCCCTACAAAGTGAGAAAGGAGGGTGCAGGTGCATTACACCCAGCCTAGTTGGATTTTGGGAACTGACTTTTTGCCCTCTCCCTACCCCTCAAATCTTTGCTAACCTGAGATATTCTCTCTCCCCATAAGCTCAGAACTTTAAGGCTAGGTTTTCTAGTACGTTTTTAAAAGGACTGTATCAAGTAGCTTTTCCCCTGCCCCCACTTCTCTCTTCTTCCTCAGCACTAGCCCACCTTCCTCCCCTCTCTCCTACCAGTAGGGGGAGGTGGTATAGGACTCGCCTGTTAAACTTGGAACACACACAGCCCACAGCTCATGAAAAGCCCATGAACAGAGGGTTCAGTTTCATGTGGTTGGACGTTTATCCACTTCCTCTGGCTCAGAGCACTTCAAACACAGGAAGGTTTGTCTCTCAACAAAAGGCAAGGCAGGGTTTGCTTTATCCTATACACAAGGACCCATTTATTTGCCTCTTTGTACAGGGCTGAGCTGCAAGCCAGTGCTGTTTGCTTTTGTTCTTTGATGCTAATAGCTCAGTTGAAAGAAGGATCAGCAGGGTTGCTGCCTTTGTCAGGTGCAGCCCCAGCCACCTGGATGGGGTGGAAAAGGAAAGAGGAGGATGAAGGGGATGGAGAGGAACAAAGCGGATGATATTAGAGCTCAGATCATAGCCGTGCCCGTAACAAGTATGTCAGAGATTTTGTGTGTGAATTTCAGCACTGATGAGAGGTGCCAACATGGGAGCCTCAGAGAGCAAAGGCTTCTGTTCAGTTGAAGGAGAGGTTCAGCATAAACCACAGCAGGGAAAGATTCCCCCATACATCGGCCCTGTCTCAGGCTGAAAAGATCTGCTCTAGGATGCAGAATCCAGTTTCCATGGCCTTTTCAGTCCTTGTCCTCCTTAGTGTCCAGTCACCATGGACACCTGTCTTCTAGCAGCTAGACCGAGACTCACCAATTCATTTCTCACAAGTCACCAGCCAGCCATCAGATGGGAATGATCTGGGCTGAATGGGAAGTGAATGGCTCTGTCTCCTATTACTAATCCACCTCATCCCTCCAGAGTACACCTATGTGGCTCTCAGGTTACTCCCGGTTTGAATTACTATGAGTGGGGAGCAATTCAAATATTCGGCGGGGGGAGGGGGAAGAGGAGTGGAGAGTTTGTGGGAAGAAAGAGGAGACTTTTTGTAGAGGGTGACATCCAATCAAGAAAAGTCCCTGTGGTAGGGCAAAAAGTGGGCATATTCTGAAGCACAATTCCTTTGTACACATTTAAAAAGTAATAATCCTCAACTCTGCCTTGCTCCTCACTTCACACAACTATAATGGAACATATATGTACAATTCCATTGTCAGAGGCATGTATGGTCAGGAACGTTCAGTCAGCCAATCTGATTGGTTGATTGCCCCCACTAGGAGCTTTACACATATTAATAAAAGTAGTTCAGGTACGGTAGATTGATACAACAGCCTGGGATACGACTTGAGAAGATACATGCTGAGCATGTGCGGGCTGGGTCATTATCTGGATAGAAGATTTCAAAGACCACGAAAGTGCTGCAGGAAGTGAGGCTGACAATTTAGTAGTGGGTGCACTTCCTTTTAACTCAGTTCTGATGCACTGCTTCAGTAGAGAGGTAGGGGGCTCTCTGTTACCTCAGGGGCTATATTTTAGATGAGATGGAAATCCCCCAGACTTGAGGTTACTGATGTCAAAAAAGCACTTTTTATGTGTCAAGGTGTTAACGTTGGGATTAATATATGGGTAATGCCATGATGCCACTTTCATTTACCTCTGCAAGTTCACATGGATCAAAGATTCTTCTTCACTTCCTATCCTAAACTGTTGAGTGGCGTTGCTGTTGCAGTGGGAAGGAAGGCTGCAGATCAAGTTAGCTTAGATCTTTGTGATTAAAATCAGCTGAGACACTCCAGTGACAGTGCGTGGGGTGTTTTTTGTCTGTACTCTCTGAGTGCCTGCTACCAGTCTCAGTCTGGGTCAAGCTAGACTCTGAAAGATCTGAATTCTTAGCATTATCACCTAGAAGCTTGGGAGTCCCCATACTTTGAGGATTGTTACATTTATGGTTACCTAGAGTGAGACCTTGGCTCCATAAGGTGAATGGGAATTTTGCTATTAACTTCAATTGGGTCAGGATTTCATCCCTCATGCTTATTTCATATCTCCTCCCCAAATACCATGACCAGATACATTCCTGATGTCTTTCCACTGGTTTCAATGGAGTTGCAGCAGAGATGAGTTTGGCACAGTGTATTTAATTTGTTTAATATTTACAATACTGTAAGAAATCCATCACCATATAAGAATATCATGGCTGTCAATGTGCTGCATGCCAGGGTCACCAGTAAAGAGAGATTACTTACCTGTGTAGAAATTGGAGTTCTTCAAGATGTGTGGTCCCTATCTGTATTCCACAGCCGGGTATGGATGTTTTTCTGGCACCTGAGACTGGAAGATGCTTGCTAGCAATGTCCGTTGGTCTGTGCCGTGCCATGCTCTAATCAAAGGGTATAAGAGGCAGTGCAGGCTGCCTGCCGCTCTAGTTCCTTCTCTACTGTGAATCAGATGTAAAGGATCTGAAGCAGAGGGGAAGGAGGGTGGGTAGTGGAATACAGACAGGGGCCACATATCTCGAAATACTCCAGTCGGTGGAGTAACTTTTTCTCCTTCTTTTGAGTGCTGGTGTGAGGCAAACTCGCAACTGGACCAGGGCTGCTCACTCAGCTACAATGACTCATACATCTAGCAGGGCCTGCCGTGACTCAACCCTCAGGCATACTGCAGCAGCCTCTGGGCAGGGCCAAAGGCAGATGACCCACCAGGCACAGGTATTTCACTCTCACCACCAGAGCTGCGAGTTACTCTGTGCAACAGCACCACTCCACTTGGAACCCTCCTGCTGCCTTGTGGTGTTACAGACTCCCTACGCTTCCCAGCTGCATTCAATCCTGTCCATTTTCTTGCCCCACCCTTGCCCATGTCTTGTTCCAGACTGCTTCAGCTTTCTCCATGTCCTATTCCAAGCCTGTTTCAGCCCTGTTCCTACCTCCTGACCTCCAGACACTTGGACCGACTCCAACCTGGTTTCGACTTTCAGCCTGCCTCAAGTCTCTGACAACAATCCTGATTCGGCTTGTCTACGGACTCTGACCCTGATTCTGACCCACGGCCTGTCTCCAGACCCTGGTTTCAGTGCTGCTCTTGGCCCAGTCTTGACTCTACATCTGGCTTTGACCCTTGGTAATCGTTCTCAACCACCGTTACAATCACCAGACCTGACCACTTAGAACCCAGACCTGATAGCTAGTCTGTATGTGGATTCCACTGTTGGTGAATGACAAGCAGTACTCACTGAAGAGTGGGCATATGAGGTATTGATGACTGAAGGACCACCAAGCCAAAGTATGCATCAGCTGCAGAGGCTTGCACTAGGGCATAATTTCATGTGAACATATGGCTAGAATTGCACGTTGCGGCTTTACAGATGTGAACGAGTGGCACTTCATGAAGTGAGGTTACCAAAGTTGCCTTAGCTCTAGTCGAGCAGCCCCTTGCTGAGCAGGGATATCAGCTAACTAGGAGCAGAGCAGGAAACAGCCTGAAATCCACTTAGAAAGCCTCTGAGAAGAGATTGTTTGTCACTTCATCCATTCTGCCAATGAAATGAACAATCGAAGCAATTTACTAAATGATTTTATTCTGTGTAGGAGGAACGCCAACACCCAGCATATATCCAGGGAATGGAGTCTCCTGTCTTCATTGGTGGCATGTGGCTTCGGTAAAAAAGACAGCTAAGCAAATTGTCTGGTTTAGGTGAAAGTCTGAGATTAGTTTGGGGGTGAATTTTGGGTGCAGTCTCAACAAATCTTATCCTTATTTAATATTGTGTGTGGTGTATCAGCCTTAAGGGCCCTTACCCTTCAAGTTGAAGTGATGGCTACTAGAAAGGTGACTTTCACAGATAAGAGGGACAGCAAGCTTGTCACTAATGGTTCAAACAGTGCCTTGGTTAACATCAAGAGGCCCAAGCTAAGATCCCATGTTGAAGCAGGCTTAGTTCCTTGAGGGAAAGTTCTTACTAGATCCTTTAGAAAACATACAGTCACTGGATGGGTGAAAATGGAGCAGCAGTCAACTGGATGGTGGCAAGGGCTAACTGCTGCCTCCTGTACTCCTAAGGAACTAAGTGAAAGACCTAAGGTTTTCAAGTTGAGCAGATCTAAAAACAGTCTAAAATAGTGTGAATCTCCAATTCTTGTGGGAAGATCTAGTGATATTGAGCTCAAAAGAGAAAATATATTCCACTTAGCTAAGTAGCACTTTCTGATGGATTACTGCCTGCTCTTTTTAAGGATGGCTTGAACGGCTACCAAACATGTCTGCTCTAGCTCAGTGCCCATCCAAATACCAAGCCATGAGGGGTAGGGAGTCCAGGTTGGCATGTCTTATCTTGTCCTGTGTAAAGAGGTGTTGGAAATACTGGATACTGATGGGTGGATGGGCTAATAGATGGAGAAGTTTGGGGAACCAAAACTGTCTGGGCCATCTGGGATCCATGAAGATGATCACCACCCTATCCTGCTGAATCCTCCTGAGAACTCAAAGTAAGAGTGGGATGGGAGGGAAGGCATACTTTACTTTCTATCCCTATGTGTGGGACACTTAATCTCCCTTGGAGTCCTAACCTCATGCCCCTCTGAAGCAGCACATCTTGCATTTCTTGTTTTCTCATGATGCAACCAGGTCCCACGACAGGTGTCCCTAGTGTCTGAATATGCTCCACACCGTGGAAATGTGTAACTCCCATACATGGTTGATTGAAAAGTGACTGCTGAGGCTGTTCTCCAGTGTACTGTGTATTCCTGGGAGGTATATTGCTGATAGGGTAATCTGGTGAATGGTAAGAATTGTTTGCAGACCTCTCAGACAGCTCTCACTTTCAGGAGTTTTACATACATCCTGGACTCACATGACATCCATGTTCCTTGTGCTGTGTGTTCATCCAGATGGGCACCCCATCCTAAGAGTGAGGCATCTGTAATCATTCCTGAGAAGAGAACAGAGTGAAGGGGACTCCCACATACATCCATTCTTTCTGGGAACAAAGAACTGAGGCCATGCTAACCTATCTATCCCAGGAAGAAGTGATTATACCTACCATGACCCCAAAAATGTTTTAATCAGCTGAACATGAGCTCTCAGTGTGACGCTGTGGTCAAAAGAGCAAATGCAATCCTGGGATGCCTTAACAGGTGAATCTTGAGCAGGAGTAGAGAGGTTATTTTACCTCTGGATTTGGCACTGATACAACTGTTTTTCTGTGTTGCCATCAACCACAAGGCTGTACCAGCTACTTCTACTGAGGCTTGGAGGGCTGCTCTTGCAACCAGTCTACCTTCATTAATAAAGGTTTGAAATTGTGCTCTGGACTTCCAATGGAGCTTGTCTCTGAATTCTGAAAATTTTGAGTAGTTACTTTGAAACTAACTCCTGATAATTGGCAATTTGGAATTGCAGGCTGGTTGACATAAATACCTTCCTTCCAAGGACATCCAAAGATTTAGCCTCCTTGACAGGGGGAGATGACCTCAAGTGTTGTTGCCTACTCCTTTCAGTGGCAGCCTGAACAACCAAACTGTTCTGGGCAGGATGCAGGAATAAAAATTCTGCTCCCTTTGCTGAGACAAAGTACTTCTTTTCTGCCCTCTTAGGGGTAGGTACATGTTGCCAAAGTATGCCACGTGACTTTGGCGGGCTCTAGCATGGCCTCGTTTATGAGGAGCACCACCCTCCTAGAACCTGTACTCTGTAAAATGTCAAGGAATTTGTAAGGTGGCCCCTGGACCTTCCCCAGAGGAATCTGGACCATGTTAGCAACACTCCTTAAGAGGTCGTGGAAGTTTGTGGTTATCTGGCAGAGATGGTGAGGCTCCCTCAACCACCTCATCAGAATATTCCTCACAGGACCGGAAGTACTGCTGGACCTGGCTCTTCTTCCTCCGTGAACTCCTGAAGGAGCTCAGGCTGGTATCTGGGGGAGGAGGATGGACTCTTGATATGACCGTACTGATCCAGGATATTGCTTGTATGGGGTCCATGGTCCCCAGTCAGGCCAATGAGAGGGGTCAAACATAGGTTGAAAAGATTCCCAGGGCAATAGGTACCAACAGTCACAAGGAGGTTACACCACATTGCAAGGCCATGGGGAGGCCCAGGAGATTCTGGATCTTCTATCAGGGCTGACATCTCTCAGTGGAGGTAATGCTGGTTTCTCCCAATGTCAGATTCCCCCCCAGGAGGAAAATGTAGAAGGTTCCATTTCTAATTGTGGCGCCATCAGTATAGTTGATGCTGAAAGGCCCCTACTAGTGGAGGAAATAGGACAGCAACTTCTCCTTTCATAGTGCATGTGGATCAACAGTGGGTCAGAATCTTCCTTGTAAGGATCGGGTTTGATAAGATGGGAGATTGCGGATCTAGAAGGATGATATTCTCCAGGGTAGTGTACCTATCACCAGTCAGGGGTGGTGGGGGGGGAGAACTCTTTTCTCTCCTTGCTGTCGGAGCTGGTATAGGAAGGCCTTTGGAAGCTAATGCTTCCTTATGAGAGCATGACGGTACTATTCGTGCCTGGGGCTCTGTGACCCAAGGACTCTTTAATGCCAACTGGCAAGGGGGTTACAATAATAACCTGATTCTGGTATGTTCTACAAAAAATGTCATGTGAGGTCTTACATGAAAGCAAGGGTCACACTGGTCATTGTTATTGTTGTGAAATATATGTACAGATACTATGTAAGGAGTTATGTATATATACTGAAAATATGTTCTTAGATTCTAGTCACAGTGGAAGTGGAGAAACTTGTTTTCTTTCAGACAAGAGATGTTTATTCAGCTTTCTCTCTGCCGGATGCAAATTGAGCACTGTAAGCTAACACATGGATATCCATTTACATACAAAGTTATCAAAGAGACATGAAGGCAACAGAAAAGCAGCGCACAGGAAAAACAAGCCATTGGCAATTATACTGTATCTGAATACAGACAATGAATTTGGGAATATAAGGGAGGCAAAGAAGACACCTGCATTTAGGAAGCGAACCGGCAGTGCATTTACATGCATGGAAACAGGATCTCAGACAACCTTAGTTGAAGTTGAAGTTAATTGGCGGCTGTGATTGCAGAGCCATTGGCCATTATCTTTGAAAACTCGTGGCGAACCGGGGAAGTCCCGGATGACTGGAAAAAGGCTAACGTAGAGCCAATCTTTAAAAAAGGGAAGAAGGAGGATCCTGGGAACTACAGGCCAGTCAGCCTCACCTCAGTCCCTGGAAAAATCATGGAGCAGGTCCTCAAAGAATCAATCCTGAAGCACTTGCATGAGAGGAAAGTGATCAGGAACAGCCAGCATGGATTCACCAAGGGAAGGTCATGCCTGACTAATCTAATCGCCTTTTATGATGAGATTACTGGTTCTGTGGATGAAGGGAAAGCAGTGGATGTATTGTTTCTTGACTTTAGCAAAGCTTTTGACACGGTCTCCCACAGTATTCTTGTCAGCAAGTTAAGGAAGTATGGGCTGGATGAATGCACTATAAGGTGGGTAGAAAGCTGGCTAGATTGTCGGGCTCAACGGGTAGTTATCAATGGTTCCATGTCTAGTTGGCAGCCGGTATCAAGTGGAGTGCCCCAAGGGTCGGTCCTGGGGCCGGTTTTGTTCAATATCTTCATAAATGATCTGGAGGATGGTGTGGATTGCACTCTCAGCAAATTTGCGGATGATACTAAACTGGGAGGAGTGGTAGATACGCTGGAGGGGAGGGATAGGATACAGAAGGACCTAGACAAATTGGAGGATTGGGCCAAAAGAAATCTGATGAGGTTCAATAAGGATAAGTGCAGGGTCCTGCACTTAGGACGGAAGAACCCAATGCACAGCTACAGACTAGGGACCGAATGGCTAGGCAGCAGTTCTGCGGAAAAGGACCTGGGGTGACAGTGGACGAGAAGCTGGATATGAGTCAGCAGTGTGCCCTTGTTGCCAAGAAGGCCAATGGCATTTTGGGATGTATAAGTAGGGGCATAGCGAGCAGATCGAGGGACGTGATCGTTCCCCTCTATTCGACATTGGTGAGGCCTCATCTGGAGTACTGTGTCCAGTTTTGGGCCCCACACTTCAAGAAGGATGTGGATAAATTGGAGAGAGTCCAGCGAAGGGCAACAAAAATGATTAGGGGTCTGGAACACATGACTTATGAGGAGAGGCTGAGGGAGCTGGGATTGTTTAGCCTGCAGAAGAGAAGAATGAGGGGGGATTTGATAGCTGCTTTCAATTACCTGAAAGGGGGTTCCAAAGAGGATGGCTCTAGACTGTTCTCAATGGTAGCAGATGACAGAACGAGGAGTAATGGTCTCAAGTTGCAGTGGGGGAGGTTTAGATTGGATATTAGGAAAAACTTTTTCACTAAGAGGGTGGTGAAACACTAGAATGCATTACCTAGGGAGGTGGTAGAATCTCCTTCCTTAGAGGTTTTTAAGGTCAGGCTTGACAAAGCCCTGGCTGGGATGATTTAACTGGGAATTGGTCCTGCTTCGAGCAGGGGGTTGGATTAGATGACCTTCTGGGGTCCCTTCCAACCCTGATATTCTATGATTCTATGATAAGTCACCACAGAAAATATTGGGTAAGACAAACTTCTTTAGACTAGAGAGTAACGGTTAGTTAAGTTTAGTGTCTAGAGAGAGTGTTAGGGTTTCATGATACAACTGATGAGTGACTTCTGGAAAGCTTTCACCGTGCGTGTAGATTCTTCTATTGTTTGAGTAAGTTTTTTCCAGAATGGTTTCATCTTAAGAATAAATGTGATTGCTTAGAAAGAGCTGTATGGTAACATACGATGAGGAGCAATTATGCTGTTTATAGCCTCTGAGGAGCAAGCAAAGCACAGATGCAGGCCTGTTTAGATGCTCTGACTTGCTGGGGAACAACACAGTATAGGCAGGGAACACTGCAGCTTGGAAAAATTCCAGTCAGAAGGGAGACAGATAAGCATCTCTGCCCAAGAGAGGTGATGGCTGGGGAGCCAGAAACCTAAAATTGTATGTTCACAGAGGGTGAATACAGATGCAGTATTGCTCTGAACTGTGAGAATTTCTCCTTGCTCAGCACCAGTGACAGACCTGCTCCTGTGGACAGTGCCAAAATAGAGGAACTTTGCTCCTCGGAACCTGTGGATCAGCACCATGACTCTTAAGGGCTCCTCAGCCTCTCAGAACAGGGCATGAAGAGTCACCGGACACAGAAGATGTCAGGGAATAAGTCCTCCTCTCAGAGGTGGAGTTGGAGAGGGATTTCTCTCTGGTACTCAACACTGCATCCTACTCTCTCTACACATGGTCACTCCTGCACTGAAAGTCACAGTGCTAGGAGGTGCACTTGTAGGCCTTGTCTACACTACCATGGTAAGTCAACCTAAGTTACACTACTTCAGTTATATGAGTAGGTCGACTTACCACGGTGTCTACACCGCACTGTGTCAACAGGAGACACTCTCCCGCCAACCTACCTTACTCATCTCGGGAAGTTGGAGGAGTCGACAGGAGAGCACACTGCCATTGGTTCTTCAACAGTCCCACCAAATCGACACTGCTGCATCCATCGCAGCAGTGCCAATCTACCAGTAAGTGTACACATGGCCCTAGATATCTTGGACTAGCATGGGGGGGATGGGACGGGACTCCCCAGCCCAGATCAGACTGTGGCTTCATTGCACACACCATCAGATGTTTCTTATGTCTATATTCCCACACTGGCATGGTTTGGCTGGGAAAGGAGAGGCTGATAGGGCACATCTCCGCTAAGTGCACTTCTCTGAGTCAGTACAGGCTCCTCTGATGGTCATCACTGACTGGGAAAGCCCAGGGGCAGGAGACAGAATTCCAGAAGCTCACAATCCTGGGTATAATCTATGTCACACATGGGTGGGGGAGCAGGGAATCTCTAAATACTAACTAAAACTATTAACTAGCAGGTAACAAAACTTTATATTTACAAATTAGCGAAGGATCGGCTCCTTGCACACGGAAGGGTTCCGCCTCAGAACATGCCATGGTGGAAAGGAAGTGGAGAGGCTGCCCTGCCCCTTATACCCTTGGTTTGGAGCTCCAGAAAAGGAAGGGCGCAGTCACAGCCAATGGACAGTGCTAGCAAGAACGTTCCTGTCTCGGTGCTTGGAGTACATGTGTACACCAGAGTGGAATAAACACAGGGACCAGCACTCAAAGAAGAACTTCATGGGGCAGCAGGTATAGGACTCACTCTCCCAAAGCACAGGTCCCTACAATTTCTGCTACTGGAGAATCTTCATTTCCTATGTCAACATGGAGTAGTTCTGATTCTGTCCAGGAGACAGCAGCGGTCTCTCACAATAAGTTACACTGCTATGTTGCCTTTCATTCTGGAGGATATCTTGGGCTTTAAACTCTCTGGAGCAGATACTCACTTGATGTGTTCTACAGCACTACATACATAATTAATAAATAGGATCCCAAAGCACTTTATTAACTGTGTGAATATAGGAATCATTCATCCAGTACTAAAATGCAGGCAGCCTTTGCTCAAAGCTCAACATGATGTTTTAACAACCACAGGTGGCCAGGACCTTGGTTTTACATCTCATCTGAATGAATAACGTTGATTTGATGCACATGCACTGAGCAGCCTGAATGCGTCACCATCGTACCCTCCACTGGGCACTGTCAGGTGTCGCCCTCTAATGGCCTATATAGAGGCTATAAACCACAGAAAACAGATTCATTCTCTTTCACCTCGAGTGGTAGGAGCCCTGGCTTTGTCCCCATCTTAAATCAAATCATCCACATGGGCATGGCATGTGCTATGACCAGCGACTGTGACATTACAACTGCCCGGACCTTTAAAAGAGAGCTTTCACAAAACTTGGCTTAAAGGGATTAACTACACCTACTGCTTTACAGAACCAATATGTAGAGCCACTTAACTCAAGTAACAGTAGAAGGAAAAAAACCTTAGAGAAAGTGAATTTACAGTAATCTCTCTAATTAACTCTCTATCGTCACCATTATTAGATAAAGCCACTCACTGATTTAATGGCTTTTTAAGGGGACTCCGGTGGAATTATCACCCTCCCAGCTCACTCTGACGTACACACACACTCCGAGACTCCAGTCACACTGGCTGGGAAAAAGTTGATTGTCTTGCAGCCCACAAGATGCAAAAATCCAGTCTGAACAAGTGAAATTTAATTACTTAGTGCTCTCTACACATGCTGTTAAGCTGCACTTAAACCCCCTGAGAGCACTGACTGACCAATGCCAGCAACCCCAGGATGAAGCTGGCTTCTACTTCTTTTTAGATGCCATTAGATGGCAGAAGAAAGGGACGAGGTGCCCTCCTGTCACAATACTCTGTTCCTCCCAGTATCCCTGCTCAGCTAGCTGTGCCCCCCAGACTGCAGTGTGGAAGAGCATCTGACTAATTTTAACTGCACTTTTTCCACACAACAGCATGGTGTGCAGCTGTCATTCAGTAGTATTTATGGAGACTGTGGCAGAGGCCAGCTTTCAGTCTTGGCTGTGCTGATCAGTCTGTGTACTCAGGACATTTAAGCACAGGTCCACACACAGCAGTGGCTTATCCTTCAGTACAACCCAAATCAACCTGGCCAGAAAAGAAATTGGGATACATTTTAGACTGTCTGTGGACAAAATCAACCTATTAGTGCCCCTGGGTTAAACCCTCTCCTGTCCTTTGCTTGGGTTCAGCTGCGGAGTCAAATTCCTCTTCTCCAAGACCTCCAAAGGGTCATCTGCTGCCCTAAATCCACTGTCAACACTGAAAGCTCTAGCCCCTATGAAACAGGAACCCTTTAAGCTTAGCCCAGGTGCTATATCACTAGACAAGAGAGGCATAAGTCACAGAAGGGCTTAGATACTATGGTGGTGGGTGCCCCAGAAATGCCATAAACAGAGTAAGCTGTGCTTTTGTACCCATGCTGGTTGCAAGATATTAGAGAAACAAGGCAGGTGAAGTAATATCTTCTATTGGACCCACTTCTGTTGGAGAGAGAGAGAGAGAGAGAGGTTTTTGAGCTTACCCAGAGACTTGAAAAAGAGCTCTATGTAAGCTTGAAAGCTGGTCTCTTTCTCTCCAACAGAAGTGGGTCCAACAAAAGATATTTCCTCACCCACCTTGTCTTTCTGATAGGCAGAGTAAGTCCCTCCCATATACACTGCTATCTGTCATTCAATACTACATGCAAACATACATCTCTAACCAACAGGAACATTATGTTCATCACACTTGCTAGAAATAACATACCCTCCCGCATTTATGGGCCACTTTAATCAAAACAAAGGACTACATTATTCTACTGCAATGTCTCTGTTGTAGTAACACACACACTTCTGTGAGCTGCAGCATGTGGGGCCACTACTACAGAATACTCTACTGTCATGTTCTTTCATCTGTTGTGGGAGGAGAAGGGGCTGCCAAGAAAGAAGTTATCTCTGGGGTTTCATAAATGATCCTAGTGAGGAGGTCAAAAAACATTCTTGATTTCCCTCTCAATGCATCTCAATTTGGTTGGAATTGGACACTACAGTCTTCTAAAACTTTCTGTGGCCTATACTCCCCGCCCTTCTTTATGACCCTTATGTAACCTCTCTCACTCGTTTTTGCACCTTCTTCCATGCAACCTCTTATGTCTGGAACTCTATCCTCTCCCCTGCCCGTTACTCAGACTTCTCTCCAAGATGCACTCTTCCACACAGCCCTTCAATAAATAATGAGAAATTGATTGTACATTCTTACAAAAAGCTGTGTCACTATTCCAGAGCTACAGCTGAAGCTGGCTTTCCCATTATAAGTCCAATTTTCTCCTAAGTCCTAACTCTAAAACAAAATCAACTGGCATGACATTTCAATGCCTATACATCATCATAGGGTAGAACTGTTATTGTAAGCTTGAAGTAAATCTCACAACAGAACTCAGTTCTGGCTCCTTGTACCATTCCATTGGCTCAAAACAGGCAGAAACTGGATGACTCTCCAAGATGAAAATTTCCCCCCAGCGAGGGAGTCCTTAGTAGTTGTCACCAGCCTCTACCACAGACCCATTGCATCCTCTTAGCCCTGGCCCTGGCATAGGGAATGTGCTAAGAGCATACTGGGGCTAGAAGCATTAAAGAGCTCCTTGTGATCCCAAGCTACCTGCTAGAGTTTTGCTGGTGATCTCAGCTAGTGGCTAGAGTGATCCTGGTGATCCACAACTAGGGTACTTCCCCTTCATGGCCATTACCACTTGGCATATGATCTAAAGTAAACAAGGGCTGGCTAGACCCAGCTCCAGGTTGGAAGAGCTAAAGCTGGTTCCACTCTTCTGTGTCCAGCTGAAACAGAGTGAAAAAGAAATATGGCCCATGGCTTTTCATCTATTACCAGTATATCTGCAATACTGATAAACCAATTGAAAGATTGGACCTTCATCCAGCATACTCCATGTGCCTGAATGGTATGGGTGCTCCTATTTAGGGGACGGTCCTGTGAGGTGCGAAGCATCTTCCACTCTCTTGACCCTGCAGGATTGAGCCCCCAGAGCATATATTTTTTAGGTCAGGGACTATCCTATCCATGTTCTTATACCATACCCATCACAGTGGTATCTGAGCACCTTTCAGAGATGCATTAAGCAACCTGACTGATATCTGTCATACATGGTATCTTCTCCATTCCTCTCTTCTCCCCAGGAAAAGTTATGGATGGAATTTGTTGCTGTTGTGATGATGTGCTATGCACTTTTAATCTATAATGGTCAGGCTGGAGGAGCACGCCTAGCACATGAAGGTACAGAATAGGCAAGGTCTGAAGTGGTTCTTAGTTCCTGTGAGAGTGAGCAGCAGTGTGTGCATGCTGTGGACACTTTGGAAATAGCAATACAAACAGCGGAACAAGGAGTTGACAAAGGAAGAGTTAGAGAGAAGGCAGAAGTGATGATGATTAAGCAAAGAAAGGACTGGTAAAACACATGAATCAGCCAGGGCTCTAATTTATTTGCTGTACCCAGCCTTCAATTTAATAAAACAAATCCCTTGGTAAGTCTGACAGAGTCATTAGAGTAATCTGGAGAAGCACAGCTAGAGCTAAGGCTAGCTTGGGGAAGGGAGGCAGGAGTGGGACCCTTCAATCCTACCACTCTGCCTGTCAGGGCTGTCTGCTCCTCTCCAGACCAGTCTGGACAGGCTGAAGCAACAGGATGATAGGAAAGGACGCAAGGTTGAAACCTCCCCACCCCCACTTCTGCTGCTGTCCTAATTTTGCATGGCGGGGAGAGGGGAAGAAAGAGAGAGAAAGATTTCATTCTGCTGCTTTATGAACTATGCCACTTGAGCACTTTTCACCTCAGAAACAACTAGGGTGATGAACCAAGGTGGAGAGGAAGGTCCCATCCCACAAGGTCCCACCTGATATTGCATAAGCAATAAAGCTGAAGGGGCTGCAGCCGAGGTTGGCCATACTGTTTGCGAAGGTCGGGGATGTTCCCTCATCCATTTATCCCGGGGTGCTTTCCATTTCCTTACGCAAACACTCCTCCTCTATAGAATCATAACCATTAGAGATAGAAGTATCCACAGGTCCATCTAACTGCAGGGTGGCAAACCATCCCCAGAGAGAGGGGGCATATTTGACATTAAAAGGATACTACTCTGGATGTTGGCTAAAGTCAGATACAGTAACTTACAGAGGGTCATTTTATTACCCTTTTACACAGAAATTCTGCCAAGCACTATCATCTCCTCTGATTAATATTAGCATTGTTATACCTATCCCAGAGGCTCCCACCATCCCTGCAGTGTCTGGCGCCATGACATACATTTAAGTCATCAATTCTCTCAAGAAAGAAGGAAGAAAATCCATACCCCGGCCCCGCACACTGATTATAGGCATTTACTGACAAAGAAACAAATCTAAGCAGTTTGTTTCCTAGAGGACTCAGCCTGGGCCATTCTGTCCCTCAGCTCTAAGGGAAAGACTCATTGGAAGAGACTAGTATGCCCTAAAGGTGGTGAGACTCACGCTCACTGATCTCTGGTCATGGCAAATGGCACTGCGGAGACCCCTGATTCAAATACTCTGTTACTCAACCTTACAAACTGAAACCCAATCCCGCACCATTTACCACTTTGAAAATAGAGACCAGGATCCCAGAATTGACATGGTATTGGCAATGCACCTAGTATACCTCTGGGCTCAGAACAAATGAATAGCAACTAATTATGGAGGCACTGGCTGCAACTCTATAGTTAGGGTTGAGTTCCATTTTGCACTTAAAGCAGGGAACTCAATCTATTTGTTATGTATGAAAAATATGGTGTATTCTCCCCACACTTGCAGCACACATTCAGAGTACAGTATGAATAATCATAATAAATGCATCTTCTCCTTCCCCTCCCCACTCTCATGCTTTTCCAGTATATATGTTACTTACTTGCAGTAATTACTACATCTGTAGGCACAAATACAGATTCAAATTAAATAGGAATTATTGAGCAATTATACTGGAAGTGTTTGCTCTGTTTAGCTGTTGCTGCATTGAAAAGAACTGCTGACTTAATCAAACATAGGGAATGTGATGGGAAGCAGCTGAATTTTGCTACTTTGAAAACTCTGAATTTTCTTATGTGCATATCTAAGTTTAGGCCTAGATTCTGCAATTGGATCCATTCAAGTGCAGATGTAATTGCGTGCTTAGGGCACGATCCAATGCTCTCTAAATCAATGTGGGTTTCTGGTTATTGTAAAAATATTAATATAATAAATAATAAATAACAATAATAATATGAACAAGCCCATACTTAGATCAGGGGAAACAGCAAGAAAAGATGTGGAGAAAAATAGCTGTGAGCTTTACTTTATGACAGAATGATTTCAAGTTTGGTGCCATGGTTTCTCTTCTCAAAGATCTCACAGGGTGCAGTGAAAACTGACAGCAGATTTGCTTAGAATCTACTATGTAAAGGAGACTCTTGATTGAATATGGACTCGTCCACCTCTAGGCCACCCAGTTCAAATCCACTCCAGGTCAATAATGACTAAAAGTCATGACCATTTGACAGCTGTTCAGGGGTCTGGATGAAATAAATTGGTGGATTCTCAATCCACAACCTAGCAGACTGATATCTGCAACAAGAATATCCATCGTCACTACAATTTGGTTCCAGTAGCACCACAAGGTGCTGAGCTTCTGTATTTGTACAGTGCTATGGTCTCTGCCCTACAGAGGTTGCACTCTAAATATTTGCACTAATTGCCCTCTCACTGAAATCCTAAGTAAAGAGGCCAAAAACTAAATGGAAATTAGTATAGTCTCACATCCCTAGAGGAGATTGCTCCACTTCAGAGATGTGGTACATTGGTGGGCCAGAAAGGGTGTGCGGATTAAAGAATGGTTACTTACCCTACTGTAACTGGTTTGAGATGTTGTAGTCCATGTGGATCCCAATGTAGGGGCACATGCATCTCATGCATGCAAGAACAGAGGGTTTTTTAAAATAGTATCATTCATCATCAGGGCTACGAAAATGGTCCATCCCTCCTCATATTTCCATATGAGGGCATAAAGGGCAGTGCAGCTGCAGACCTCTCTCAGTTCTCTCACAATTCAAAGTCTATATTGCTGAGGACTTGGAAAATAAGGATGACGGGTGGGTTGTGGGATCCACACTGACTACATCCTCTCTAGATGGTGAGAGTGAGGTGTTTCCGCTATATTACTCAAACGGAAATTGAAGTACTGCTCTCCCAAACTTGGCATCTGACCTGCCTGCCACGTCAAAGGTATAACATTGAACAAAAGCTAGAGCTTTGCTCCATGTTGCCCACTTGCACTTGTCAGATTGGCACATACTGCAGGGGGATGTATGCTGCTCATACCCTGATGACAAGTACCTTGATGTACAGAGGAAGAGGCTTACCGGGCATTTGATAGCATGTGGAAACGCACTTGATCTTTCGATGAGCCAGACATGCCCACAAAGAGGCAAGAAAATAGCCTGAAAAACTTGGTCCTGTTAATGTAATAGAGCAAAGCTCTGGACACATCCAAAATATGCAGCTTCTCTTTTCCTGCCATAGTGTGTGGCTTTGGGAAGAAGGCTAGTAAAGTACCTGATTAGCTTAGGTGAAATTCCAAGACTGCCTTTGGGATGAACTTGGAGTGCAGACCCAAATGCTATCTTACCCCCGTGAAAGGCTGTGTAAGGCAGTCTAGCCATGAAGGCTTGGAGCTCATGACTTTCTGTGCTGAGGTGAAAGCCATGAGAAAGACTGTCTTGATGATAAGGCAGTGTACTGAGCACTCTGACAGTTGTTCAAAGGAGGCTCGATGAGCTTTAGAAGAATGACATTGAAGCCCCATGAGGGAGTCAGGAGAGCAAGTATAGAGGAGGCCCTTGAAGAAATTTGATACTGTACAATGTGATAAGATAGAGTACGGGGTCTAAATTAGCTGTTACCACTCAAAAAAAAAGAGATCTTGGACTCAGTGTGGATAGTTCTCTGAAAAAATGCACTCAATGTGCAGTGGCAGTCAAAAAGGCAAATAGAATGTTGGGAATCATTAACAAAGGGATAGATAAGAAGACAGACAACACCGTATATAAATCCACGGTATGCCCACATCTTGAATACTGCATGCAGGTGTGGTCTCCCCATCTCAAAAAAGATATACTGGAATTGGAAAAGGTTCAGAAAAGGGCAACAAAAATTATTACAGGTATGGAATAGCTGCCATATGAGGAGAGATTAATAAGACTGGGACTTTTCAGCTTGGAAAAGAGATGACTAAGGGGGGATATGATAGAGGTCTATAAAATCATGACTGGTGTGGAGAAAGTAAATGAGGTGTTATTTACTCCTTCCCATAACACAAGAACTAGGGGTCACCAATGAAATTAATAGGCAGCAGGTTTAAAACGAACAAAAGGAAGTATTTTTTCACACAATGTACAGTCAACCTGTGGAAATCATTGCCAGAGGATGTTGTGAAGGCCAAGGCTATAACAAGGTTAAAAAAAGTACTAGATAAGTTCATGGAAGATAGGTCCATCAATGGCTATTAGCCAGAATGGGCAGGGATGGTGTCCCTAGCCTCTGTTTGTCAGAAGCTGAGAGTGGGCCTCCTGTTCTGTTCATTCCCTCTGGAACACCTTGCATTGGCCACTGTCGGAAGACAGGATACTGGACTAGATGGACCTTTGGTCTGACCTAGTATGACCGTTCTTATGTTTTTATGACTGTATTAGAGCATGACACAGTGATTTTGCTGCAAAGTAAAAACTGAGAGGGTTAAATGCAAGCCCCGCATGTTTCAGAAGCATAATACAGTTACAGATCTTCAGTATCAGGGCCTGTACTGGGTCTATATTGTTTTGAGCTGCCCATATGGACAATATTTTCCATTTCTTCTGAGTGGAAGATTTCTTGCTTTGTATGAGGATCTCCTGAACCAGTAGGTAGGAGCCTCTGTCAATAGAGCTCAGCCAGCCAACATCCAAGCTGCCAGATGCAATGACTGTGGGTTGGAGTTCAATATCTGACCTTGGTTCTGCAATATTATGTCCAGGCAGATAAGGAGGCATATGAGAGGCAGCCTGGATATCTGTAAGAGGTTTGACAACCAACATTTCCTCAGCCAGTAAGAGGCCATCAGGATGTTCATTGCCTTGTCCCATCTGATCTTGGATATTATCCTGGGGATCAAGGGGGTCAGTAGAAAAGCATATAGGAGTCCTCAAGACCACCAAAGGAGAAAAGTGTGACAATGAGCCAGGGTTTCAGGCCCCTTTGGATCAGAACTTTGAACATTTGGGGTTGTCTTTTGTGGCACAAACAACAATCATGGGACTCCCCCATTGATGAAATATCAGCACTATGATGGATTTCTGCAGCAACCACTCATTATTTGTTACTCTGTGTGCACTGAGGAAGTCTGCTGGGTCATTGCTGACCAATTGGAGATGGGTCCCAGCTTGTGGAGTTATCCCACATTGAAGGCATCACATTCAGACCCTGGGACACACTGATCCCTCCTAAAGATACAGTTGGGATCACAGAATAATGGATGGAGAAGTTTTGTTTGAACCAGCAGATACAAGGTGTAGGGTGGTAACTAACCACATCAGAAGGGTAATACGTAACTTGTTGTATCAGTGTATAAAAGAGGTGTCACAGACGGGATATCTTTGTCTGGCCTAAGGGGCAATGGAAAGAGCCCTGCCACTGACTGAGCTTGTCCTTTGTCACAAGCATACATATATTAGTGTCCCTGTAGAGTCTATGGGGTGCTAGAACTGTGCTTTGTCAAGCAATAAACCTGGCCGAGTGCCTTCAACACTGAACCGAGTTTGTGGTCTTTTAGGGTAGTACAGTCGAGGTCTGCTGGGTCAGCCCCCAGAAAGAACACACAGACACCAAATGACAACACCTAGATAGGGAGTACACAGACCTCAGCCATAACTGTAAATGCCACAGGCAAAGTCTGGCATGTGACACCAACATGTGGCCTAAGTGTCCCAGATGTATTCGTATTCTCATTGTGGGATTTGACCTTGGGTCATTTGCTGGAGAGACAGGAACCCATGCTCTAGGAGGTAGACTCTTCCCAATCTGCAGTTGATCGTAGCTTCTATGAACTCTATAGTCTGTGATGGTGTGTGTGATGATTTTGAAAAAACAGGGCAAGGGCGTACTCTAGGACTGTTACAATCTCCTGTTGAGATTTGCCTCTGATCAGCCAGTCATCACACAAGCAAGAGTGTCACAGGTTGGGGTGGATGGAGAAGTACTCAAAATCTGTTAGGTATCTGGTACCAGTTCTTGACTTGTTTTGCAGTGGGCATTGTCATGGCCAGTGCCTGCCCCAGACACCATGGTAGGGTTAAACAGTCACTCATTTTTGGTGTTGCTTGTCTGCTAGATAGGTTACTGGATGAAGCTGGCTCGTCCGCCAGAAGCACCCTGGAGATTGTGTCCTCAAGGTCTGATGAGACCTTCGTAGACTGATCCAGAAGATGGAGCTTTAGCCTTGTGCCACAGAGTCAAAGGGCAGAAGGGACCACCAGATCATCTAGTCTGACCTCTTGTACATCACAGGCCATGACCACCACCCAGCACCCGCACGCTAAACCCAACAACCAAAATTAGACAAAAGTATTACATCCCACAGGAGACTGGAATGTTACATGTCACAGGCAGAGAATAGGAGGTGCAGCAGTGCTCCCCCAATACAGGGAAATAAGTGGAGATATACCCAGATAATCCTGGCAAGTGACCAACGCACACACACTGCAGTGGAAGGTGACCCCCGCCTCCCTGCCTACACACACAGGTTCCTTCTCAACCACACATTTGTCAATCAATTAGGGCATGTCTACACTTACCTGCGGAGCAATCGATCCAGCAGGGGTCAATTTATTGCATCTAGTGAAGACGGTGGGGGGGAAGGGGAGGGATAGGGTGGGGCCTTGGAGGAAGGGATGGAGTGGGGGAGGGGCCTGGGGCAGAACTGGGGGCCGAGCACTCCCCAGCACATTAGAAAGATGGTGCCTGTGTCTCCAATGACGGAGATTCTGCAATCTCCCTGGGCAATTTATTCCAGTACTTAATCACCCTGACAGTTCGAAAGTTTTTCCTAATGGCCAACCTAAACTGCCCTTGCTGCAATTTAAGCCCATTGCTTCTTGTCCTGCTCTCAGAGGTTAAGGAGAATAATTTTTCCTCCCTCCTCCTTGTAACAAGCTTTTATGTACTTGAAAACTGTTAACATGTCCCCTCTCATTCTTCTCTTCTCCAGACTAAACAAAGCCAATTTTTTCTATCTTCCCTCAGAAGACATGTTTTTTAGATCTTGAATCATTTTTGTTGCTCTTCTCTGGACTTTCTCCAATTTGTCCACATCTTTCCTGAAATGTGGTGCCCAGACCTGGACACAATATTCCAGTTGAGGCCTAATCAGCATGGAGAAGAGCAGTAGAATTACTTCTTGTGTCTTCCTTATACACTCCAAGTAGCTGAAAACTTCCACAAGCTGAAGATATGATTACAAGGAGAGTAAGGCCTTTCCACTTCAGACAAGCAGCGATCAGAGGACAGGTGCTCTCTCACCTATTTTCTTTTTTTGGGTTTGATTTTGTTCTTATTTTTGTCTGCTTAGCCCGGCTCGCCTTCCTCCTGGCTCCTGAAGCTCTACTTCAAAGAGACAGTTTCGCCTGCCAACGCCAGCACACGAAAGCCCAGCCTCGCCAGTCACAACCGGGACGCTCTTCCCTCTGCCAGCCAAGATTGCTTTGACAGTTCTGCTTTCTCATCACAATATCCTGTCATCTCCCCCTCCCCCAGCCCCAGTCCTTTCCCTGAGATAAGCCTCCCATCCTGCTACATTAGGGGTCAGGGTCAAGAAGAAATGAGGAACAGCCCAAAAATGAGAGCACTCTCCCCCTGCTCCCTACTCCAGTGGTGAATCAGAGCCAGGGTCAAGTCAGAATGGGACAGGTAAGCTGAGGGGAGGGTAGTAGAGAGCACTAGCTCCCGAAGGAGCCTAAAAACACCACTTATCATAAACTCCAGGGCAGAGCCCTAGGAGAGCCCTGGCTAGGTCTCAGGGGTGAGAGGAAGGCACCCTCCCCCTCCAAAATAAGTTGTCAAACAGAGTCAGAGTTTGCCAAGTTTCAGGGCACCCAACAAGGTTCATCTATTCTCCCTATGTTTTCCCCAACAGGGTGGGTTTGTGAGGCGGGGGAGGGTGTTGAGGTAAAGACACTGGGAGGGGAAATAAGGATCATTCCTGTGGCTATTGGGCCAACAGGAAAAAAAATAAATCTGTGAAGTTACATGAGGTAGACAGACAATATCCTGGAGCAGCCTGTGCTATGTGCAAACAAGCTTCACAGTCCATAGCAGCGGCAGCAAAAAAAATGCAGAATACATGGCAAAGCCCCAGGGTAGGGCAGGATGAACTCTTAAGATTCCTAGAAAATGATAAAAATGTGATGGATCATTTGAAAAATCAAACAAAAACAGAAACAGCAGGGAAGATAAAAGAAACAGCAAGAGGTGAATAAAGACAATGAAAGCACATGTTCCTCCTGAAGGCAGCTCTTGCACTGCACAAAAGAAAAACAATTAAAAGACAGAGGTGTAAAGGAGCTATGTGCGCAGATTAATTCAAGGTGGTTTGGTTGTTTGTATACTCATGAAAGGCTGCCAGAAACAGTTACTAAAGGACTTGTACTTGTTCACGGGGCTACTCACCCCCTTCTTTTACATCCTGGGAACCAACATGGAATTCTGCCAATGCACCTCGATCCTGACCCACCAGATCTCCTGATACTCTAGTCCTGGGCCTCTTCACAGCATGGACTGGTAGCTTTCTACAATACACTGCACTAAATTGGGCTAATGCCTACAGCTTCAATTAACTTTAAGAGTTACCAAAATACATGCCAAGCTGGAAACTTTAATTACAACCTGAGCTGAGGAGTTACACTAAGACACACTCCCAGCCTCTCCCTGGTAAAACGTAATGCCCATTGGAAGTGAGTGCATCTTGTGATTCTAGAGCAGGTGAAAGAGCACCTTTGGGCACCAAAGCCTTTGTTCAGGTCTTGCTCATGAGGTGCCTAACCTGACACAGCTACATTATACCTTCAAAATAAAGCAAGAGAGTGGTGTGCCCTCAGATGGCACCATCTTAATTCCATATTGAAAAAGTTGTCTATTTGGGAGTCGATTGTTTGCTGAACAGTGCTGATTTCCAGGGCCAATGTCAGCTGCCAGAAGTGGGGCCTACTAGAAACACCTCCAGCCTCTAAAGTAGACTGATTTGGAGCAAAAGACTTCCAAGACAGGGAAGATTCAGAAGAGGGAACTCTTCCAAAATACTCTTCCCACTGAGAGCAGAGAAAGAAGTCCAAGTCATTTCAGGAAATGCTTTCTTCTGAACAGCTCTCCTAGAAGCAACAACCCAACACACAAGAGAAATAAAAGCTCTTTTGTTTCTCTCACATATAAACAGCTTTCTACAGATTCTGATCAAACTCTTAGCTGGGAGCCAGCCCAACATGAAAGAGTCCTGCTTTTAATGCTCCATTCAAGTCTCACAGCTCTGAAGCTATTTCTCCAATAAGACTGACTGTATACTAGGCAGGAAGCAATGTTGTCATGAGGTAGGGTGACCAGGTGTCTGGTTTTGACCAGAACACACGCTCAAAAAGGGGCCCTGGAGGCTCCGGTCAGCACCGCCAACCGGGCTGTTAAAAGCCTAGTTGGCAGTGCTGTGGAGCTAAGGCAGGCTAGTTCCTCCCTGTTCTGGGGCACCGTGCTGCACCCCTGAAGTCGCAGCAAGTCCAGCTCCCAGGCGGAGGGCACGGGTTCCGTGTGCTACCTGAGCACCAGCTCTGCACTCCGGCAGCGTGCACCACGGAGTCTTCTCCCCCCCCTGACCTAGGAGCCAGACCTACTGGCCGCTTCTGGGGCACAGCACGGAGCCAGGACGAGCAAGCAGCCTGCCTTAGCCCTGCTGTGCCGCTGACCGGGAGCCACCCAAGGTAAGCCTGCACCCCAACCCCAAGCCCCAACCCTCTGACCCAACCCTGAGCCACCCCTGCACCCCAGAGCCGTGCCCCCAATCCAGAGCCTTCACCCCCCATACCCCAACTCCCTACCCCAGCCCAGAGCCCCCTCCCACACCCTGAACCCCTCATCCCCAGCCCCACCCCAGACTCCTCACACTCTCCTGCACCCCAACCCCCTGCCTCAACCCACAGTCCCCTCCTGCACTCTGAATCCCTCAGCCCCACCTGATAGCCTGGAGTCCCCTCCTACACCCCAAACCCCTCATCCCCAGCCCCACCCCAGAGCCAGCATCCCCGGCCAGAGTGCTCATCCGAACCCCCTGCCTCAATCCGCAGCCCCCTCCCACATTCCAAATCCCTCAGCCCCACCCCCCAGCCCGGAGTCTCCTCTTGCACCCAATCCCCTCATCCCCAGAGCCCACACCTCCAGTCAGAGCCCTCACCCCCTCCCGCACCCCAAATCTCTGCCCCAGCCCAGAGCCCCCTCCCACACCCTGAACCCCTCATTTCTGGCCCCACCCCAGAGCACACAGCCCCTCCCACTCATTTACAGCTCTCACCGCCTCCTGCACCTCAACCTCAACCCCAACCCCCTGCCCCAGCCCAGTGAAAGTGAGTGAGGGGGAATGTAGTGAGCAGGAGCGGGGCCTCAGGGAAGGGGGGGGAATAGGGTGTTTGGTTTTGTGCAATTAGAAAGTTGGCAACCCTATCACAAAGGATGCCTGCATCAATTTGCAGAAGCACAGGTAAGGGTAGGCAGAAGTTTGCTGGGTTTGACCAAAAAAAATGCAAAAAAAAAAAAAATAATAATACACTCATTCCTAGTGCAAGGAGAAAGGCAGGGTTATTGAACTTGATCCTGACGGAATGCTCTGTAAAGTGCCCAGTGGCATGGAATTAATTTTAAATTTGCTATTTTAGGGCAAACAAAAATAATCCGAATTATTCAAGCAACTACATTTTTTCTTCCAGATTTGAAAGGGGAGGTGGGTGGGTGTGTGTGTGTGTGAACAGAGGGTGGAAACGGCAAGAAGTTCTGCTGCTAGAAACCTTTTCCCTCTCTGCTGATAATTTAAACACTCACAAAAAATTACAGAACCCACCAAGCACAGTCTAAAAAACATAACAAGTGGGCAGGAGTTAGGGAGCAATCTGACGAGCTGAAGGTGATTTCAACTCTTGGGATTATGGGACAGCAGTCACACAGCTGGGTGTAGAAGATTCTATCAGAAAGGGAAAAGAAAGGGCAATGTTTTTATCTTAGTTTATTTAAATTTTTTAAAGGACCTCTACTAGCCTAAAATTTAAAGTAAATTTCACATTCTTTATAATCCACAATATTGTGCTGCCTTTCAAGTATCCACAAAACAAAGAATTGAGTGCTTAGAGCAAGGTATTAAGAAATAGAGCTCTTGGATTCTAATCTGACCTTTTACAGCATCTCACTATGTGCCCTTGAATAACTAATTCACTTCCCCCTCCTCAGTTTTCCCATCTGTTAAATGAGAGTAATTTGCACCTCATAGTCTGGTTGGGGAGGGGTTCTGAAGTCTGACTGATTTCTCAGTGGTTGTGAGGTGCTTAGAAATGCCATGATAAAATTTATTGTTTACCTGACAGCACTTTAGCTCTTTCAGTCCATTGCGTTGCACACAATTTGAGTACACGAAGCCACAGGTGCAACTGAGTGGATGCCATATGACATTTTGATTGTAGCAGAAACCATCATTTAATTCTTAAATTCTCAACCTTAGCACTACATTAATGTATTTTCTTTTGAGTTAATTTCCTTTTTTCTTAAAAGTTTTCAAAAAAGGAAGATCTAAATGATTTTGTAGTTATTTACATATCTGATAATTAAAAATGATCACAGGTAGAGCTATCCAGATAAGGAATCTCACCGTGAATTAGGCTCAATGGGATAAATCCTAATGATGGATACCATGGAACAAATGAGGTATTAGGGTTAATTTTCAAATACACCTAATTCCCATTGACTTTCAATGAACTTAGACTTTTAAATGCCTGAGTAACTTTTTCAAAATGGGACTGTAAGGTAAATTTTTCAAAAGTGACTCAGGAACCTAAGTGTCTGGATCGACTTTTATTCATTCCTTAGTGATGCAGACCTCTCACTGAAAACAATGAGAGTTTTGATTGAGTAAAGATGGCAGCATGGGGTCATGGGGGCAGCTTGGGGTTTTTGTAATGGGCTTATACGTACTATTATTTGAATGTTTAATCATTGTGTATTGTTATATGTGCAAGGATCCTTAAGCATCTTGTGTGTGAATATAACTGGAAGGTCTGAAAGTGTATGTTTATATCACTAAGAACTGTGTTCTGCCACATTTACTCATTCTGAGTACGATCTTACTCTGGAAATAGTCCCATAGACCACATAAGGTGCTTCACAGTGCAAGTAAGAGAGGCAGAATCTGGACTAAAGAATAAACTTGCTCTTCTAGGTCAACAATTCAGCTTCAACCCAGGCTGGAGATAAGTTCTGAGGAGAGACTTCAAGGTTTACAGATTTCCATCTTGGTGCTTTTCCCATTCCTAAGGGGACTGCAAGGAACAAAGCATGAATGTGCATTGTTTTGGTGTGTTCATTCCATACCATTCTGCCAGACCACTCAGACCTTCTGTTCCTCAATGTTCCAAACTCCCTTATCTTCTAATAATGATCTGCCTCACCCTTTGCTGGAACATTCCATTATCATGCTGTTACAGGGGTGTTCGTGACACAGCAAGTGTGATAATAAATATATTATAATTTTTAAAGCACTAATTCAGTCCCCTCCGATATACACACCAACCAAAATGTTCTACTAAATGTACATGTACCACTTGTGATGCGTGTTAACTGATAAGAATATTGCATCTTGCCTCTCTCACCTGAGCAGTCCTCCTGATGGTGCAGCTCGGAAAAATATGCCTATAAATATGCACAAGTAGGAGGTGTGTGATTCAAGCAAACATCAAAATGCATATACCACTGAAAACAAAGAACACTGTAATAAAATAAATAAAATATTCTATTTCTATAATTTTTCTCAACCCAAGAGAGCCCAAAACAATTTAAACAGACTTGGAATGCAATCACCTCTGGGATGGAACATGGTAGCTGTTTAACAGCTGACAGCATCACTACACAACATTTTACCTCAAGTAAAAAAGATTATGTATTGAACAAAAACTGAAGGGGGAATTTAGGGAGGCAGAGTAAAGTTATTTACCTGAGTTACGTTTTGTTCATGGGAGTCTTAATGTTTACAGTGGACAATGTCTCAATCTCACATTTAATACAAAACCAAAAATTGCATAAGGCCCACCAGAGGAACTCAGAGGAAAGAGTGCCATCTACTGCATCATCCTCACCACTTCCTGCAGCAGCCTGTGTTTTCCTTGGAGGTCTTCCATCCAATTGCTAACAGTGTCCTGCTTAGCTTGTGAGATCCAAGGCTGCAGCTGCAAGGTGGCAATATATCAAACCCATGGCTTGTGTTAAATTTATTAATCAAGTTTTTGTTTTTAAAATTTTGACCTGTACAGTTAATCAGTCAGGTTCCCGACCTAGATCAAAAGACCCATAGGACCCATCTGATTCACTCCTTTCATCCAGCCCCTATTTCCTAAACACAGAAATTACACTGCAGCCCTCACAGGAGGCAAGGCCTCTTTTTCAGAGAAGGGAAAGGTCAAAAGAGAAAGAAAGTTGTGAGCCTTCTAGGCTCTTTCTTTCACCTGGGTCACAGACAAGTGATTTTATCTCCTCAATTTCTCTCTTTTTCTTTTCACAAGCCTTGTAACTCTTTTTTTAAAACAATTTATTAAGCAAATAGTCATACATACGCTTTCCATTTTTTTTAGATTCCCCAGGGAATAGACACCATACATTTTCAAAAACATCCAGAAAGAAGCTTATTGAATGTTGCTGTAAACACCACTGAGCTATGAAATTCACAGAGTGCTGACACCAGCCTCTCTCTATATTTGCTATCTCTGCCATGGACTCCGAGCAAGCCATAACCTTCGACCTGGGGTCCCAAAAAACCTAAGGTTCCTTTCAAAATATTGATGAAAAAGGCACCAAGAGGAACCTTGGACACAACAGCAAAGCTGAGAAGGTGAGAGGGGTGGGAGAGAGGCAGGTGTATGTCTGTGGAGACAGTACAGAGGTCTGTAAAATTTACACAGTATCATTTTTCTCAAGTACAGAGGCAACAAACTCAGAAGAAATAAAAATCCACCCAAGAGACTAGAGAAGCTTCTGAATAAATGCAGCAGCCAAGGAAGCTCAGGGGCCTGCCAACAGCACTAGATATTGAAGCCAGCTTTTAACCCACAGTTCAAATTTCTACATCCACAGATTCAAATTTCTACATCCACTTCCGCCATTCTTTAAACAGGACTCTGTCAAGTGCCTAGGGCCAAACCCTATTCACTTAAATGACTTCAGTGAGCTACTCCCATGAGTAAAGAGCAGAGGATCAGGCTCTCAGATTGTAAGATCCTTGAGGGCAAGGTACTTCTTTGCTCTTTGCACAGCAGGAAACACAGTATGGACAAGTAACAATAAATATTATATATTAATAAGTAGTTAAAGGCACAAAATTCAAAGATTAGAAGCAAGAGGGGAAGGGAGAATTGCACGGGAACTATCAGGAAGAGAACCATTACAAGTAAATTTTTACTTTCCCTTGCAGTGTTTTAGGAAAGTAAGACATCAAACAGCCTTGGGCGACTGCATGTGAAACTAACTAGAAGGGTTTAATCTCCATAGTCTTGCATCTTGTATAGTCATTCACACTAGGACAAAGGGATTTCAGACTCTTTCTGATCCAGTAACATTTTTACACCCACTTTGCTTTCTCTGACAGCAAGGTGCAGTGCAACAATGAGTCAGGTCTGCAGATTGAAGGTGACCAAGCTAAAATATCAGTTCCAACCTAAGCGAAAGGCAGAAAGTAAAAAAACCAGCATCAACAAGGAATGGGAAACTGGGCATTAATATGGAATTGAAAGCATTTTAATCATCTCAGGTGTTAGTTACAAAGGAGCTGTTTTGGGGAAAAGTGGGGGAGAGGGTTAAATCATGAAAAAGTCCCCCTTACAGAGCTGCTGGTTCCCTGTGAGAAACTTCAAAAGACTGTATGTGGACTAAGGGGAGGGTATGAAGAACTGAGCTCATATGTGATAAGTTAACAAGATACATTCCTTTATAACTGCAAGCGCAGCCTGGGATCTGAGAGCCAAACTGTGTTCCTTCTTTCTCGGGCATCATCACTCTCTATCTTGGGTTAAGCACCTCACAACTTCTTATGAGGTATTTACAGATGCGGCGCTGAGACACAGAGAAATGCATGCTACAGAATTAACTCAGATGATCCAACTTTGCATTACTTCCCTTGTGTTAGTCTATCAGTAACTTGTCCAAGTCACACAGCAAGTCTGTGACAGAGCAGGAAACCATAAGAATGGCAATTCTGGGTCAGACCCATGGTCCATCTAGCCCAGTATCCTGGCTTCCAACAGTGGCCAGTGCCTGATGCTTCGGAGGGAATGAACATAACAGGGCAATTATCGAGTTATCCTTCCTGTCATCCAGTCCTAGATTCTGTAAATCAGAGATTTAGGGACACCTGGAGCATGGGGTTGCAACACTGACCATCTTGGCTAATAGCCATTGATGGACCTATCCTCCAGGAACTTATCTAATTCTGTCTTGAACCCAGTTATACTTTTGGCCTTCACAACAAGTTCCACAGGTTGACTGTGCATTGTGTAAAGAAGTTCTTCCTTTTGTTTGTTTTCCAGCTTATTAATTCCATTGGGTGACCCCTGGTTTCTGTGTTACGTGAAGGGGTAAATAATACTTCCTTACTCATCTTCTCCACACCATTCATGAATTTATAGACCTCTGTCATATCGCCCCTCAGTCATCTCTTTTCTAAGCCGAACAGTCCCAGTCTTTTTAACTTATCCGCATACAGAAGCTGTTCCATACCCTTATTTATTTTTGTTGCCCTTCTCTGTTACTTTTCCAGTTTAGTTATATCTTTTCTATTTTTTGAGAAGGGGTGACCCAAAACTGTAAGAAGTATTCAAGGGGTGGGCATACCATAGTTTTATAATGGTTTCTGTTTTATTATCTATCCCTTACCTAATGGGTCCTATCATTGTTAGCTTTTTTGACCTTAAGCAGATGTTTTCAGAGAAATATCCACAATCCATTTCTTGAGTGGGTACAGTTAATTTAGACCCCATCATTTTGTATGAGAAGCTGGGATGATGTTTTCCAAGGTGCATTACTTTGCATTTATCAACACTGGATTTCATCTGTTATTTTGTTGCCCAAAAAGATAGGAAACAGTTTAGTGATATTCTTTTTGTAACTCTTCACAGTCCACTTTGGAGTTAACTAGCTTGAGTAATTTTGTATCTGCATATTTTGCCACCTCACCATTCATCCCCTTTTCCAGATCATTTATGAATATGTTGAACAGGCCCCAGTATAGCAGAGGACCTTCCCTCTTATCCCATGACCACTTACTTTGCTTAAGAGTCTTTGGTGTGGGACCTTGTCAAAGGCTTTCTGAAAATCCAAGTCCAAGTACACTATTCCCACTGGATCACCCTTGTCCATATGCTTGCTGACACCCTCAGAAAACTCTTATAGATTGGTGAGGCATGATTTCTTTTTACAAAAACCTTGTTGACTCTTCCCCAACGTATCATGTTTATCTATGTGTCTGATAATTTTGTTCTTTACTATAGTTTCAACTAATTTGCCTGGTACTGAAGTTGGGCTTACCAGCCTGTAATCAGCAGGATCCCCTCTAGAGCTTTTTTTTGTTTTTTTTCTTTTTTTAAATCGGTCTTACATTAGCTATCCACCAGTCATCTGGCTGATTTAAGCAATAGGTTACATACCACAATTAGCAATTCCAAATTTGAGATACTTGAGAATTCTTGGGTGAAATACTATCTGGTCCTGGTGACTTATTACTATTTATCAATTTGTTCCAAAACCTCCGTTTTGACACCTTAATCTGGGACAGTTCCTCAGATTCGTCATCTAAAAAGACTGGCTCAGGTGTGGGAATCTCCCTCACATCCTCTGCTGTGAAGCCCGATGCAAAGAATTCATTTAGCTCTGCAACAGCCTGGCCTTCTTTGAGCACCTTGAACATCAAGTGCCCCACTGATTGTTTAGCAGGCTTCCTGCTTCTGATGTACTTTAAAAAATAAAATTACGGTTCATTGTGCGTCATTTTCTAGTTGTTCTTCCAATTCTTTTTCAGCCTGCCTAATTACATTTTTATACTGGACTTGCCAGATCTTTCAATTCCCAGGCTTACCTCCGATGAATGGCCCATCCTTTCCTGCCAGAAATAAAAGATATTACAAGACAAAATCTGCCCTAATTTACATTTAAGCCACATCACTGTCTCCTCAGGGCTATATGGGCTTGACCAGATATAAGTGACAGCACAGTCTGACCTACAGTCTACCATACTGGTGATGATGCACAAGAAGGAAAGAACTCACCTTGACTCTCAGATTCCAGAATAAGTTGTCAGAGCTGGCAATTAGAAAACATTTTTTCTTGTAAACTGTGGATATTGGGAGAACCAAAATACATATAACACCCCTCTCCAGGTCATTTTTTACAGAGTCCCATTTTAGAGCAAAATAACACTTTAAACAAAAATAGTTCTGCTTCTAATACTATGTGGCACCCATCTCCCACCTACTGTTCCTTTCTCTTACATCCATCCTTCTTCCTCAGTCTCAGACCCTCCCATCCCACCAGCCTCCCTCTTGGCACCTGTTCCCATCCACAAAAGTGCCTCCTGTTGGAGGGTGGTTTTAGTGTGAGAGCAAATAGGCCTGCAATAAAGGATTGTGGGAGAATTAGCTCCAAGGCTAACATTGCTGACATCAAACAGCAACAAAACTCTGACAACTCACTTGGTTTCCACATGTGAAAGGAGAAGTTTTGTTATCCACCAAGGCCAAAGGTGTGGCCAGTGCAGAAGGGCTGACAAAGAACAGAATTAACAGATCAGCCCAGGATAGGTGGCCATTCTACTGTATCACCATATGCATTAGCACCTCTCCCTGGCTAGGGAGCCATCAGGGCTGAGAGACAATTTTCTCTCATCAGTTCACTGGATATAGCACTCCTCCTCTTCCCCATGAGCCTTTGGCTTTACCATTCCACCCATCACAGTGTGTGCAGAGTTCTAGCATTTCCTAGGATATCCTGGGAAGGTCCCACTCCATACTCCTGACAAGTCTTTAAAAACAGCATCCCCTGCAATACAGTCTGGACTCTTAGAGCCTGGGGTAAGGACGAAGACAAGAGCTACTCTATCTGCTGCAGAGCTCGGGGCTTTATTCACTGCTGCTCCATTTTTCATTATAGGCTCCATACACGACTCCCAAGCAAGCTGCCCAGCACAAGGTGGTACTAGGCAGTGACTTTCGGGGAATACTCTAAAAACAAAAACCCCAACCTCCTCCCTGAACTCCACGAAGTGGCTCTCCTACCCTGCCTGCATTTTAGTAGGAAAGGGAGTTGGGGCCCCTTTCCATTTTTAAGGAGACAGGATACTATTTCATAACAAATCAGAGATGGAATTTAGGGACATGTTAGATCCAAACTGAACCTCCGTGGCTCCAGCTCATCTCTAATATTTACTATTAGCAATAATAAACAGCGTGTATGCTGCACTTTGGAGCATCACAGCAGTTTACAAACATTCAATTAATAGATCTTAACAGATCTTATTTCTCTGATGCCCATCTGGCACCGCATAAAAATAACATGATTAGAAAATTATTATTTTAAAATGTGCCGAAGGAATTGAATCCAAGAGAAGCTTGAGAGAGAATGAAAGCGGGAAGTGAGCAGCAGAAAGAAGAAAGTATCAGAAACCAAAACAAAGGCAGTGTTCATCCCGAGCCTCCTAACCTCCAGCCCAAAGGGCACAGGTTGCACACCGACTATAAGTAGCTCCATACAAAGGCACATAGCACTCCTCTCCCCACATTTATTCTACAGCCCTCAGTTACCATCTGTTTTATGCTTAGTGTTGCACTAGAGGGTGTAGATCTGGGCTGCTCAAAGTGTAGCCCAGAGCTGCCTGCCCTCTCCCCATAACCGCAGGCCAAGGGCCACGCAGAGACCAGGCAGTTGTTTATGGCTGGTGAATTCACACAACAAGCAATTTATATTCATCTATCAAGGAAGATACAAGTAGGTGCAAATATTATGGTCGTGTTCGTTTGTTTTTGATTACAAAATATATGTAAATGTATATGCAAATTAAGTGCAGCCACCAGGTTTCTGGCAAAATGCCAACCCAGCCCTCAGTGTCACAAACTTTGGGGCAGCTAGAGGGGCCCATGTGTCTGCAGGAGAGTTCCAGGCTGTTCTCAATAGATCTACCCAGAATAGGAAGGTTGTGCTGTTCTAAAAGGGCAGGTGGAAGATAAACCCCATGGTACCTTGTCTCTTTAAATGAAACAAAGAGGCTATAGAGAAAGCTGTTCCCTCTGCAGTTAAAAGACTGATAATTACAGAGCGACAGGCTCCTCTGTCATTCAGCAGGCAGCATCCCCAGGAAATCTTGCTCTGTAATCAAGGGCAGAGGCGCAATCAGGCCCCTATTCAGGCTTCGTTTCGAAACAGCCCCTCCTGGCAGCACAAGAGCTTTGGTGTGTTGCTTTGTGAAGCTGCTGAAGGCATCCACTTCAGGGCTCTGCAGCCATTAGGGGAGTCAATACAGTTTTTAAGCATGCTTTTGGTTCACCTTCACCCACAGAGCCCAAAGAGGCCCCGGAACATAGGTGCAGTCTACACTGTTTCTAGGATCTGTATCTGACCTCCTTCTTACACGCTTGATGCTGAACTGATGCTAATGCATATCAGCAAGTCTGTCCTCAACAGAGGAGCTTGGCAAAAGGAGAAGATTTGTACCAGCGAATGCAAGAGAATGTGATCATGAGTGTGCAAGAGCACCAATATGAGTGTGCAAGTGAGGCTATTCAGGCAGACACACCAATATTTTGGTTGTTTTTTGTTTAGAAAACAAAAGGAAATGTCTATGGAGAAGTAATTTCTGTGCTATTCGAATAGTACAAGAGCTTCAGCCTATTGGCACCAGGCTAATCCCAGCAAGAATTAAGGGGCTAACTGGAGGAGCAGTGGGGAGACAGGTTACTCTGATTTCAGCTTCAGGATTCATGCCACCACCGCCCAGCAAGTTACATATTAAACTGCTATTCAAAACATTTACACAGGGTTGCCAGGTTCAATGAACCAGTTGTATTGAAAAGCGTTATTTTATTTCGAATGCTCAAATTTTCTTAAGTGCGCACACATTCGTACACCCAGGCAGAGAAACCGCCCATGCCGGTGACCAGTAGGGTACACCACTGGTCATTTGCACTTGCAGTTGCCACAATGTGTGCCATGCTGGTAATTGCGCGCACACATTCAGCACCAAATGCCCACACAGCTTTCTGAGCATCGCGGCCCGTGTTTTCATAGGATTTATAGTTCCATCATGTCACAGAATGTTACACTCTCCGCTCAGGTTCACTACAGCTGGAACTCCGCTTTGCACTGAAACAATTTGTGATACTGTAAATGGAGCTTCATTCCATCACAGTTCACGAGCAGCAGGTGCCACTGACTTTTTTGTTTGTTTGTTTTTATTCATTTCTCTGGCCACACGATAAATGAGTTTGTTGTGGTTTTACCATCTGCAGACACAGGTATCAATCAATAGCCGCGTAATGGCCTGAAACCTGTCAAGAGAACTCGTTATTAAAAAGGTACATATTGCATTTAGCTATTAAAACAGAAGTTATTGACTGGATCCTATCAACTCCCAATGAATGAGCTAACTGCATCGGCGACCAAGTGAAAACACAGGCATGCAAATTAAAGGGCTGACAAATTGTGTAAGCGGGTTAAGGATCCACAGCTGCTGGTGTCCAGTCAAAAGGGAGTGTGTCTCCTTTAAAAATAGAGAGAGATAAGGAATAAATTATTCATGTTAAATAACACTTGTGCAAATATCCCGGGGCAGGATAAGGAAATAAACTAATGAGAAAACATTAGCTCCAGCAACAAACAGTTCACTTTCTTGGGGAGGGAAGCAACAATGAACTAACAAATTAAAAAAAAAAAAGGTAGGTGGGTCAACAGTGGATCAAGCAGATAGGAAGTTTGGGCCCAGTCCTGCAGTCCTTATCCCACTGATGTCAATGGAAGTTTTACCAGATTCAGGGTATAAAAGGAACTTTTTGTAATAGGAAAAGATTTTCCAAGTCAAAGGAAAATCTTTGTACATTTCACTAGTTTCCCTGTTCCCTTTTCTTGGCACTTCTTTGTTTGCTTATTTCACCCTACTAGAGCTTTGCTTCTCCCTTGTCCTCTTTCCCAGAACCTGCGGTGATGCCACAATGCTGACTGGGTGACACTGAATGACAATGGGCTTAGAGGTCACGCTTGCAGGATTACGGCTTTGCTGCAGGATCAAGTGGAGGGAGAAGGCGGACAGGGAAGGAGAAAACAAGACTGTTTATGAAAATAATTAAAACAAATGAAATGCACGTGACATAATAGCAAACAGAGGAAATGAGACCAGCTAAGGAAATTGTTAAGGATATTTCTGAGGTTAGAGCTGAGGTGAAAGTTCCCTGAACAGTGCATCATACCGGAGGGAACAGACCATGGTAAACTATGGGCTAAAATACATAAAAAAGCACCCTAAGGCAAAGGCAAAATTTCTTCCCCCCACCCTCCATCATTAAGTAGGACATTGGGAGAAAAATGATACATCACTACAGGAAACAAACGGCAGTGTGACGTGTGATTTCACAAACAACAATAGCACTGTCTGCACTCCACACATCCCTTGCCCCATTAGAGATGTATTTCCCATACCTCACCTTCCACAAGGAAATATGAAAATTGCATCACTCAAGTCTTGTTCAGAGCTGTCAGCACTGCCCCATAGGTGGGCAGAAGCCCTGCTTGCTTACCGCATTTTTCAAGACATGCTCAACAGACTGTTGATATCTGAAGTAGTTCCCTGTGGAGCCTAGATCCATTAGCTTAGGAAGTAGGAAGAGGCTTATTTCTCTAGGTTTCAGAGTCCAAATGCAACTGTGGATCCGGCAATCCTATCCCACAAAACTTCCATTTACTTCAGCAGGATTTGGGGGTCTACAAAGGATGCCAGGAGCAGGCCCATATATTCATCACTAATTCTACACGACTGCTTAATCACACTGAGTGACCCAAGCAACCTCAGAACTTCTAAGGCCCAAGCTTAGCAAATCATTCTCTCTCATTAATAGGCCGATCCTGAGTGGTGCCAGGCACTCAACAGAAAAGTCGGGAAGTTGGGATATTTAGCACCTCTCAGGATCACATGCTTGGTCTGGTGTATGTCCCCCATTACACTTCTACACTCCCTCCCACAGGGTGATCTGGACCCCTAGATCTAGGTGAAACTTCTTGTGGGGATTGGTCCTGCTTTGCTGAGGACTGGTCCTGCTTTGAGCAGGGGGTTGGACTAGATGACCTCCTTAGGTCCCTTCGAACCCTGATATTTAATGATTCTATAGGTCGGTGAAAGGAAGGCAGGGTGTTTTTTGAACTCTAAAATCTATGGAAATTTCTGGCCAGTTTACAACCAAGACATCCCAAGTCTCCTCTTGGGATAAAACTAGTTCACAAAGATATTGCAGCAAGATTTTGGATTTCTCACGATCAACCTAAGGAGCTTTATCCAAGTCTCTTGCCTGTATGGACACTTAAAACAGTGGGGCCCACTAGTGAGAACCAATTACCACAGCATTTAAGAGAAGACCTAGAAACAAGTCCTGGTATTTATCCTGTGGTAAGTTTTAGTTGTTTGTCACTACAGTTTTATTTTGAAAAAAAAAAATTAAAAATCCAGTAGTTACACTCAATCTTTATTTGTATTGCTTCGGCAACACAGTCCGAACTTTCACATGGGCCCCAAAACGATCTGAGCAGGGGTTCTGGGAGCAACCAAAATGACAATCTCAGCCATTACTGTGTGAGAAACACAGGCAGAGCAGGGCCTTCTCCACACTACTATCAAGCTACCCCAAGGATGGCCTTATTTTTGCTAAGTCTTGTCTGTCAAGTATGGATTCCACAAAGCCCATAACCAGGGTGGTTCACGGTTGCTCCCCATTTTACCTGCCCCGCCTTGGCTTATGGGAGTGGGAGGGGGAATTCAAACAAACATTTGGGGTTTGATCAATCTTTCCTACAAACCCTTAGTGCTCATGAACTCATTGCCTTACCTTCTCCAGCCCCATTAACAAGTTAGCGGTAAGGATTCTCCCCACACTCCCAATGCTGTGCCACATCTGCAAAATTCCCTCTCTGCCATCATATGTAACCGCCCCCCCTTGCTATTTGCTATGGGTGAGGAGGTGCTTGTGATTTGGAAGGGGATTCATCTCCTTTGAGATCCACTAATAGAGGTACCAGGCCTTTTGCAGCCATGCTAAATGAAAAATTAGCCCGTTGGATTTTGCAAAGAGCTGAAGGGAGGGAAATAAGGCAGGTGATCTCTTACCTTCCGAGCAAAGTTTGCCAACATACCCAGTGGCAGAGCAGTCACAATGCGGCTCACCATCAAGAAGGAAGCAAGTGCCGCCATTCTCACAAGGGTTCTCTACACACAGCCCCTCCATGTCCAGATGAACCCCCTGGTTGCCCAGCAGCTGTGGTTCCGAGTTGCCATATTTCAGGTCCAGGATAAATCCCTGAAATGGAGGCTCACTTAGGATGCCATCAAGGGTCAAGGCAGCAGGGCGGATGTCTGACGGAACGCCACCAACAAAGAGGTCACTGACGATGTTCATGTTCTGGCGCTGTGGACGCACTTCACCAGGCTTGGCTTCACCATCCAGCACCAGCACCGTCCGGAGCTGGTTGCGGCTGACCATGAGGAAGTGCCAATTGCTGTCATTGACCTGCTTTTCTGTGACAACCGTGGTCTCGGCACAGTCCACGCTGAACCGGAGCTGGATGCGCCCATCAACCAGGGACAAACAGAGGAAGTCGCAGACACCGCCATCATCAAAGTAGAGGAGCAGCCCTGCCGAGACGTTGGTCTTGAACTGAAAGCTCAGGTCGCTCCTGGTGCTGGCATCCCAGCGGAGGTAGCGGGCCCACTGGTTGGGAAGGCCCATGAACTCCAGGCCCAGGCAGAGGCCCAGTAAGGAGCCCAGCAGTAAGCTCACCTTCAGGGTGAAGCAGACAGAGTGGAGAGTGAAGCCCATTGTTGCAAAAAGCTGCTCTTCCCTAGGAGAAATATAAAAGCCACAGCACTGGTGAGAAGGACCCCAGGAAAAATCACTGATAAATTCCACAGGAGGAGAAGAAAAGCACACGTGATCGGCTAGGAGAATTCACCTCTCCAAGAAAAGATCTCAGCTATCCACTAAGATCTGGAGGCTTTTATCCCAGAAGGAGAGGGTGTGTGGTGAGAATTCTCCAGGTGATCCACTTTCTTGAAGGGCAAAAAACCCAAGGTGGTCTCGTTTTGGTGGAAAACACAAAAGTGACAGTGGTTGTGAGAGAGAGAGAGAGAGAGAGAGAGTGCAAAGGTAAAGGCCAACTCTCAAATTCCAGATTCCTAGAAGCGATGACAACTGTGGCAGTGAGGTGGTGGTGAACTCAGAAAGGATATAATCATTGGGAGAGCAAAACCAAAGTCAGTCTTCAGGGTGCATTGATGGTGATCCAGCCCATAACTCCTCACTTGGCACTGAAAGAGCTTGCAGGACCTGTAAGGACAAAGCGGGGCGGGGGGACAGAGAGAGAGAGAGAGAGGGGTCAGTCCCACAGCCCACCAGAAGTCAAGTGTAGTTGGTAACCTGAGATTTGTATGCATTTCCTGGAGCAATATTTCCTTATTTAGCTGGCAGGATTTCATGTATGTTTGTACCTGCAGTTATCCCCTCATCTCCCAAGGTAGTAGGGCTATTTACACCATCAGACGTCTCAGGGCCTGAGTGAGAAATGCAGATGCTCAAGTCATGATCAGGCCCTATCACAGCAGATAAATAATCCTAAAAAGTTCTGATGAACAATGAAAAACCTGCCAATCACCTTGAGAAATACTGCCTCCAAGAAGTTTAAAGCCATCCCTCGGTAATAGTATACCTAAGGCATGCCAGGGAAACCCCCATGCCAGGCCACTCACTAATGCTGTTTCCAGGAATACCACAAAATTCCCCTTCAACAGCATGCAACTTCTAAGCAAGTTTGGCTCCTCTACATGTTCTAACACACTGACAGAGGGCAGTTTATTTAATCTTCACTGACCAGCAGACCCTAACAACTTTCCAAAGAGCCAAATTCTTCCCTCCCATCAAATCAAGGAGATCAAAGGTTCTGAGAGTCAGATTCCACTCTCAGTTACACCGGTGTAAAATTGGAGCAACTCCAATCACCCAGTGGAGTTGTTCTAGATTTACAACAGTGTAACTAAGAGCAGAATCTGGCCCCACAAATAAAATGTAATATATAGGAATGTTGCCCAGGTGTAAAGAAGGCAGAATTAGGCATGAATCATGAGTCTGGTACACACAGAAACATATCACACTACTGTGCTCATCCACAATCCCTTGATAATTCTAAATTGAGCAGACTGCAACTCAGAGGGTTTTTACTGAGCCTCTGACATGCTCCCCTGCTCTTGTGGGGTGCACTGCTGGACCTACACTGGGATTTTTTAGGAGGGGAGGGGCTAGGATGGAAGTGGTAGCCCAAAACAGAATTTGTATCTGCACACTCTGTTCCCAAAGCAGGTCAAATTGATTAACTCCACTGAGGAGGGATGGGTCTGCCCCATCAAGTTTACAGGCTGTAATAGCTTTACAGTCTCCCTAGTAATTTAACAAAAAATACTTATTGCAAAGACTAGAATTCCTTAGAACAGAAAGGTCCAGCACAAGCCAAGGGAAGGCATTTTGCACAGATCTTCTGTTCCTCGGCCTCCTATCATGACTCATGACAGACAGAACAGCAGTGAGGAGGCTGGACAGAACAGACATCCAGTTATCGGTTTTCCATTCAGCATTAGAACTTGCTACATATGTCCTGCACATTACTAGTGCAGAGACTCAAACCGGGACCCTTAAAACTAGGCCCAGCAGCTATACTAGTAACCTTTGCTTCTGGCTGACATGGTAGAAACTGCACTATGCTGGTATGTCTAGGCACTTATATGCCCCATCACTGTTGCACCCAAGCACTCCCAAATATTTAAAAATAGAAATAATAATGGTCTCAACCTTCAAGGTTCTACAAAGAGCTTGCTACTCACTAAGAGCCAAATTCACTCCTAGGATGAAGTGGGAGCAACTCCGATTGCCTTTAGCAAGAAGGAGCTCATAGAATATCAGGGTTGGAAGGGACCTCAGGAGGTCATCTAGTCCAACACCCTGCTCCATCCATTCCATCCATTTATACCAGTGCTGAATTAAATTCTTACTGTGGGAAGGTGGGTGACTGTGTCTGGGATAGGAGGATTATTTCAGATTAAAGGGAATTTGAAACTTGTGTGCGTTCTGTGATTGAAAATACTGGCTAAAACAAAGGCTACTGTAAGAGCAGAGACTTGTTCATAGACATGGGCTGGGCATAAGCCTCTAGGGAAAGACTATCATGTCAAGTTCAGCAAAAGTACAAAGCTAGACTGGATGGCTCAGAGGACTGGCATGAGGCCTTTCCAAAGCTGTCAATCTGGCACCTTTAACCAGCACTAAAAACAGGTCACTTGAAACACAAAACGAATCAATTACAAGAGAACCTGTAAGCAATAGAGAAACATGAGTTTTCAATGCCCCATGTAAGTCAGTCCCATTCCCTGCAGCTGCCTGACTGGAGCTCGTTAGCTTAACTGCTATAAACGCAAATACAATCAAGTCAAAACCAGAGGGAAGATAATTCCTTTTAATTGTTAACAGCTTGGCTCAGGCTGAGGGAGGAGAGAAAGCAGGAGGCATTAAGAGAGGTGTAAAGAAAAAAGGACCCAAATGTCCAACTCGTTTCTCCTCCCAATAACCCAGACATTGGTTCAGCCATTTATTCTTGGGCCTTGTGAAGCAACTGCAGGCAGAGATACCTTGCTTGCGTCTGTTTACCTTTCTAGTCCGTGCTCCCCAGTGGCTGCACTAAAATACCCCATGATTTATTGAGCTGGGGGAGAGAGAGCGAGAGAGAAAGAAAGTGATGACCCAGGCCTGGAATTATTGATGAGACAGGATTAAGACTATAATAACATGTGTAAATTAGCCAGCAAAGCGTTCCCAGCAGCTAAAGGTTCCCTAGAACGTTTACCACTGCCCCAGTAGAATTTGTCTCCCTCTTAAGATTCAGACAGTCCTTAAACAAACGTGAGAGGGAGAGGTAGGCAAGCTCAGCATTGCAGCCAGCCCCACAGAGACCCCACGGTGGAACGTCTCCCTCAATACTTTTAGATTCTGTTTGGCAAAGTATGAGAAGCAGCACCCCCCTCTCTCTTTCTGACTAAAAATGAACTCTTTCAAAGCTAGTGAGAGGTGCTGAAGCAACAGCCCTTGAGGCCAACAGCAGGTAAGTATCCACAGAACAGGTACAGTTCAGCCCACAGTAAAGCAAGCTCCTCTCACATCCATCCTACTAATCTGTCTCAATCCTAAACTGCAGGAACCCCTCTTGGGGGAATTCAGTCCCCATGCCCATTCGATATTTGGCCTCTCTCCCTAAGTTGCAATAATGGGGATCATCAACAGTGGTGGTGACATCTGTAATGTTAGCACTTGTCCATTAAGGAATGGGCTGGGACCCAGCAATGTGTTTCCCACAGGACACCAGAAAATCAACAAAATGAAAACTAGTCAGAGGTAGCTGCACTGGGTTCAGACTGCTGACCAAAGCGGGGAATCCATGTACTTTCCCGTCACCAATTCCCCTCAATCTATTTTATAGAGAAGATAAGATCATCTTTATTTAGGCAGAGGAAGGAGAGACGATTGCTTCAGGCCATGACAAATTATAGGTGTTATTTCTCCATATTTATGAGCTCTAACTTTGGTTTTGGGAAGACTGTCTACATCCAGGCATAGGGCAGGCTGGTGCTGTGCAAGATTGCCCCTAGAGCTCTGCCAATGCCCTTTAATCCTGACCTGCAGCGTCCCCTGGTATTCCAGTCCTGGGCCCCATGCAGCTCTGCCAACGTAAACCACTCTGACTGTACAGCAATAGGGGCTGGGAGAAAACTCAGATTTGCTGTCCCTTTTGGGCATTAGGAAGGATTGGAATTCAAGCCTTTAGAGATTAAAAGACTGACTCTTAGACCTGCGCCTAACACACACAGATGGCATGAAACTCCACTCTTAACATGTGTGATGGGGTCTGCACACCCCACACGGAACCAGGGCAAGAACAGGGTAATACCGGGCTAGGGAGGTCCCACCCCTCAACAGGTGCAGGGCGTGCTCCCAGTATAAAAGGACACTGTTAGAGCAGCAAAAGTGGGGAAGGAGCTGCAGGCTGTGCCAAGAAGCAAGGTTGGTGCTGGGAGCTGTGACAGGAACGGGGCTACAGCCTTAAAGTTGTTCTAGCAGCAGGGAATCCGGATTGCCCACATCTCTGGGAAGCTGAAAGCCCTATAAGAGGCTGCTTTGAACAGGATGTTAACAGACCAAGTGGAGTCTTCTGAAACAGTGACCACGCCCCACACAGCAGAGCTCCAGTTTGGTAGGAAGCGACCCAGGGAAAAATGCGACTTGGGGATGGATTGCTTACTAGTCCACACACTTTGACAAACCTCCTATGGCCCTGGGTTGGGACCTAGTGGAGTGGGTGGACCTGGGTCCCCCTACCTTGCACCCTGTTCCTCTGTGTGGCAGAACTCCAAGGGGAGAAATAGGAGCATTCAGGAGGGATTGAGGCCTGCCATGTACAACTTGGCTGGGGCCCCCGCTTTGCCAGCTAGGCCAGCGGAAACTGTATGACCATTGCCTGACCCGTAGGCCAGCTGGTCATCAGACCACCCCTTGTAAAAGAGAACTATAGCAACAGCCTCACGCAATACAGCACTTCCTCTAGAATACTGTAGTATTTTTTTTAAATGTGTCTTCTCCAGGAACCTCAAACTTTTCCCCAGCATGAATCCCAGTGTGAGAGAGGGGTTGTGTGCTGGACACCTCCCCTCCCAGGCACAATCATACAGCAGCTCTGCACCAATTCCAGCAATTGCTCACATGGCAAAGGTTCACATTTCAAAGGTTTTTCGAGTACTGGGATCTTATTTTAATGCAAATTTAGCAGCAGGAAATGAGAAGAGCCAGCCCCACGCGGCCAGCCAGCTCTTCACAGCCCACCAGCAAGCACTCCACAGAGCGCAGTTTGAGAATTGCTGCTCTGAAAGGATCAGCTGTCCAGCAGATCATCCCCACCTCACCCTGACACCTACCTGTGCTCCCTCTGCTTCAGACTTCAGTACAGTAAGGAGGAGACAAAGCACATAGTCTGCACTCTGAGCAGACGGCTCAGCATTACGCACACAGAAAACCCGCTGCCGGAAACACACCTACTTGCGCTATTCAAACTTCCCACTCACAGGAATTAAAGAGCTGCAGAAATCCCAGGATTGGAGAGGGGAGAACACTGTTCTGGGGGGAGGGGGGGTGTCAGCATCAAGTGCTGCCTGGCCACTAGCCACCTTGCCAAGACTAAGGGGCATCTTATTTATGCCAGGAGATGAGGGCCATTTGCTTAAAAGCCCTGGGGGAGGAGGGTCCGCCCTCGCGGTGGAGTGGCTCTCAAACGCTTATCTGTTCTATGCGGAGAGCGAGTGAGCATGAGTGACAATATCTAATTGCCAACTAATTTCCATAATTACTGACTGGCATACTTTTTATGCCGGGTTAATATCTTTGCAAACGTCTCACAACGCAACTGCTCGGGAAACAGAGAGAGAAGCCGGGGCACAGAGCTGACATTCAAGTTACTTACCAAACTGCACAGAAAGGCTTCAAGAGATACTGGTTTGCCACTCTCCATCTCTGCTGTGCCCCTTCTCTACCTCTTTCTTTGAGTGCTAATAGCTTAGGGACGGATATTTAAGTGTAATTTTCAGCAATTTCACATGCAGAAAAAACAGCAGCACTGGATGGAGCCAGGTCCAGGCAGTCAGGAGCTGTGCTAGCTTCTCACACACAGCTAGCCTGTTATCCCAGGCCTGGGTGTCTCACACAGCTTGGCTCAATCCTAATCTGCAGCACCCGTGGCTAACCCAGGCCTAAGCCTCCCTGAGCAGAAACTGCTAATCATACAATACACTGTAATGCAGAGACAACATAATTCATGAGTGACCTGCCTGAGATTCACAAACTCCTGTCACCTCTGACCTCAGCCAACACCTCATCTTCACCAGTCAAAGAGAAAGTGCAATAGTTCATCCTCCTCAGCTCCCAAAGGACCCAGTTCTGCTCCCACTAGAGCAAAGGGCAGTTATGTCACAAATTTCAACAGGAGCTGGCCCTAATTTGGGGTGGTATCAAACTTAGTCCCTGAAATTAGCCCAGGACAGAGCAGTGGGATCATTACAGCCTTGTAGTATATGCTGTCTGATATCAATCTATGAAATTCAAAATCAATAATTGATATTAAAAGCTGTGCTTGCCCAGGGCAGAGGTAGGAGAAGCTGATAGTATTTGTTTATCCTCTTTACACTTGTCTAATTCAATGCTGAGTATGGGGCTCTGTTTGGATCATGCCTTTTGCATGGCTCTTCACAGAGCTAGCTGCCTCTTAAACACAAATCCTCCTGGCTGGATCTATACCCAGCTGAGCTCTATCTAAAAGAGTGGAAAGGAGAAAAAAAGAAAGAAAGAAAGAAAGAAAGAAAAAGAAAAATCTTCAGATGAAAAATGCAGACATGAAAACCAAGTTGCTGCTGTCACGGGGAAAAACCAAAAACCACACACGCTAGCCTCCTTGGTGAGGGCACAGAGTGAGATGTTTGCACAGAGATGACAGGAGAAAGGAAAGAGAGACTGGAGAAAGTGGTTCAAGTGGATTTCGTTCTTCCTCCTTCCAGGAGGATCTGCTTCTCAGCCATTATCTCTGAACCCAGCAGCACTCTCTTACTGGGCTGGAGACGGCTGTGGGCTAGTTCAGGGGAGAGACTGAAGAACCCACTGTCCCTCTCGTTGACCTCACCATACAGAAGCCACGTGGCAATTCAATCCCTCAGGAATGGCAAACTCCCTTGCTCTGGCTGGTTTCTCCCATCCTGGATATCCTGCCTGGACTCTCCATAGTGGCTGTGGAGTTGTTAAATTATCAATAATGGCATCACCATGTGGTTTCCTTAAGAGATGGGGTTATATTAAAAAAAGCACTACCATTCAGATAGGGCCAAAGCCTCAGTTCACAAGTGCCCTGTTAAACAAGATTGGGCTTCTTTTGTTCCCCTCCTCTCTAGCAGGGCAGGATTTACATGCACGCACACACACTGGCTCACTGTCAGCCTGAGCCACCAATTAAAGTTTGCCAGTTTCCAGGAGCAGTGGGGAGGTGATTTGTGATTAGGAAGGTTAAAACCAATCTGCACCAGCCTCCCTGTTCCCCTCTTCTTGCTACAGAAGGAAGGGTAGGGCCAGAGTGTCCCTTTCTTACCAAACCAGCCCCGGATCTCACTTGAGGAGACGTTACCTCATCCGTACAAATTTACACACTATGTGAAATGGGTAACCATGCACGGGGGAGATGAGCACACACACACTTCATGTCAGACACACAGTCAAAATGCCACCAGTGGCCTCAGATGGGGTCTGAGCAAGCTGATAAATATGCTCAGTTCAACTGCAAGTACAAGGCCATGACAGCACAGCCTTCAAAACCAGAGGGCTGGGAAGCCATCTGGCTGCTGGAAGAGTTAATATTTTATAATGAAGATAATCACCCTTCAAAGCTCTTGCCTCCTGGGACTATTAAATAGATTCAATTCAGAACCAGAGCTCTTCAGATCTAGTATGGGGGAAGGAGGGGTAGAAAAGAGTCGGGGGGAGCCACGCATCTCTCCTTTCCTCCCCCCAAAATAGCCTGTATAGTCCAAGAGGGTGACCTTTAGCCAGCTTACCTAGCTCTAGCTCAGCGTGGATACAATTTACAGACCATTTCTGCTCTTCAGCTTTCTTAACACAAAGAAGAAAAATCAAAACCCAGGCAAAGGGAGAAAAGAAAGAGAAAATAACCCTGCAGAGCAATCATGCCTGGGGCTGCTCTGATGGCTCTTTCTGTTCCCTTCTAGGACACAGAAATGACTCCCAGTGTGTTAATTACTCCCATTACCACAAACTCTCCACTGACAAGAACTAGCTTGGAGGAGGGGTTGGCAGTGGCTGAACAGTTAGTGCTCTGTGCTGCCACGCAGGAGATCCCAGGCTCCCTTAGCTGCAAGCTGCTGACAAGGGCTGTGAATGCTGCAAAACCAGACAGCGTGGTTTGGGGTGACCATATGTCCCATTTTGGCCAGGACAGTTCCTTTTTTGAGCCCTCTCCCGGCCGTCCTGACTGTTTTGGTTAAAGTGGCATTTGTCCTATTTGCTCTTGCCAACTTGAGCAAATGGGACAAATGCCCACTTTTGTCAAAAAAGTGGGGCATGGTGCAGAGGAACGTGTGTGGGGGGGAAGGGTGAGCAGCAATACCAGCTCCATGCAAGGGGGGAGAGGCAGGGCTCAGGTGGGGGGCAGACAGGGCTCGAGTGAGCAGCGATGCCAGCCCCGCACAGGGAGGAAAAATCGGGGGAGCGGCGGGGCTCTGGCGAGCAGCTCAGGGCACCCCACAAAAGGATGAAGGTGGCATGGGCTCACGCTAGCCTCACGTGGTGTCCCATTTTCCCTTTGGGAAATATGGTCACCCTACTTGGCTGCTTCAGGGAAGGGGTGTGGCAGCACTGTCCAGCAGAAAGGAAGAGGGAATCCTGATCCCTGTATCCTGTTTTCAACTCTGCTGGTGACTCAGCATGCAAACCTAGATATGTCACTTCCTCCCTTCATGTCTCAGTTTACCCATCTTTAAAATGGGGACAATGATACAAGTTTAGAGATCCACAGATAAAAAACCCTTTAATATCATTTATTGCAGTGATTTTCAAACAAAGGTACACATACCCCTGGGAGTACCCAGAGGTCTAAATGAGGTACATCAACTCATCTAGATATTTGCCTAGTTTTACAACAGGCTACATAAAAAGCCCTAGCAAAGTCAGTACAAACTAAAATTTCATACAGACAATGACTTTATACATTTAAATGTAAGTACAGTATTTATATTCCAATTGATTTATTTTATAATTATGTGGTAAAAATGAGACAGTAAGCAAAGTTTCAGCAACGATGTGCTGTGACACTTTTGTATTTTTATGTTTGATTTTGTAAGCAAGTAGTTTTTAAATTAGGTGAAACTTGGGGGTACACAAGACAAATCAGACTGCTGAAAGGGGTACAGTAGTCTGGAAAGGTTGAGAGCCACTGGTTTATTGTATTGTTCTCATGTCCCCACCTCACTTCCCTACAGCCTCTCCCTTTTGCCAACAACAATCCCTTCCATTCTGTAGCACAGCTCATCCCATGGAATCTCCAAGCACTGTACTATGGAGAAGAGAATCTACATAGCGAGGTGTGCTATAAGCATTTAATTGATATGAGTTTAAGATGGCCACATTACCCACAAGAGGTGAAGCATCCCCCTTCAGATTCCATATGTACTATGTATGTTATAGAAAAAAATTACAAATATTTTGGACGGGTTTCAGAGTAACAGCCGTGTTAGTCTGTATTTGCAAAAAGAAAAGGAGTACTTGTGTCACCTTAGAGACGAACCAATTTATTTGAGCATAAGCTTTCGTGAGCTACAGCTCGCTTCATCGGATGCAGTGAGCTGTAGCTCATGAAAGCTTATGCTCAGATAAATTGGTTCGTCTCTAAGGTGACACAAGTACTCCTTTTCTTTTTGCAAATATTTTGGAGTGTCTTTTTTAAAAGGGGGACGACACTAGAACTACTGAAAATTCAAATTTGAGCCTTTTGTTACAAACTTGCAAATGGGATTACTTCTGGGAAATTTTCCCCAAGATTACAAGCCTTCAGAATAGGCCCGTTTTGCAGCAAGAGTGGATCTGGCATCAGAAAAAGCTGTCTTACAATCAGACACATGCAAAAAATAAAATAAAATAATAATAATAATTATGTGAGCCAGGCTTCAAATGAGAAGGGGAGAGGGGAATCACCATTTCACTTGCAGTGTTGCAACAGGGGAAATTTGTGGCGGTATGGGAAATCATGGCAAAATAAATAAATGAGACCACTGTCCACCATGCTGACCCATAGTCTCTCATTGTTTCCTTGTGCTCTCCAATCTGCCTGTCTGGAATCACCTGTTGTCTCTTGTCTTATACTTAGCTTTTAAGCCCTTTGGGGCAGGTTCTATCTTTCTGTCCTGTGTTTGTTCAGTGCCCAGCACAACAGGGTCATGGTCCATGATGGGGACTCTGAGGCACCACCACAATACAAATGAAGTATAGTGATTTTCTCCATTTTACACAGCACTGAAATGCAGCCCCCACTGGCCGGGACATAGTAGTTCTTTAAAAGTGCACCAACAACCCAAGAAAAGAAGGGAAATGATTATCCTGTATCTCTTTTGAACTGGTATTCTCAGTGTATCTTAGTGCTATAGAGGTTCCCTACCCTGCTTTTCACTGTAATAAAGAAGTCATTACTTTTTTAAGTAGCGTACCCACTGAAACTGGAGGGTGAATTTAGAGAGGCAGAATATAACTGCCCAGGCTGGAATTCTTCCCAGACAGAGCGGCTAATATCACTATGCTGGCAAGAAACATTCTGGAATATGCAATAACCTCAAGTGTTAGGCCCTTGGTTTTACATCTTCTCTGAGCAACAGCAGCCTCTGAGCACCACCTTTATCTCCATTTTACAGATGGAGGAACTGAGGCACACAAAAGATAACTGATTTACCCCATAAGCCAGTGAGACTAAGTTACCTGACTCCCAGTCATAAGATTTACCAATAGACCACTCTGAGCTCCTGTTGTCTGAAGTGCTTGTTTTGCCAAGGGCTCCTGGGTTTGCCCAGGTCCTGTGGGATGGTCTGTCCAGACAAGTTGATCTTTGTACTGCTTCAAAGCAAGCACAGCAGGAAGAGGCACAATGGGTTAGGCCCAAGCAGGGAGCAAGAAGGAATCAATGTGGATTTCTGATTAAATGGATATGCTCAGACAGAGTAGGAGCTGGGTAGCACCCTCCCAATCTCCCAAAATGCCAGCTGTCCATTTGGGGTCACACCATGCAGTCTGGGCCCCACTGGCTCAAAGAAAAGCAAGTAGAGTCTGCTTAGCAAGGAAATAAAGGGTCGTTTGACACCAGAAGCCCAGAAATGGCTTTTCGCATTACGTAACTTATAGCCATCTCTCCATTTCTTTTAATGTAACTTGATAATCTCATGCTATATTTGTACTAAGCTTCCCATAAACACAACAACAATGTGCAAACCTAACAAATGGAGAGAAGCCAGCTGTGGCCCAGGAACCTTCAGTTTAGCTCCTAAGCACCTTAAATAGCACGCACTACATTTGAATACTAACTAGGTACAAATCTCAGGGCATCCAATTAAACTGCAGAACAGAGGTGGACGAGGTAATACTCATGCAGACCTGGCTTCCTCCTGCCCCTCCAATTACTGATGCCCCCAAACAGGAGAGGACAGAAGTTTAGCTTGTTGGGAGTAGTATTTACACCTTACATGCAGAGCATCCAAGCCTAGCTGGGACTGACAATTGCATCCCATTCCCTTCTGTGACAGTCTGTATCCTTATGTTCACTATTTTTTCAAGACTATAATAAATTTTGTACAAAATATGCCTTGTGAGGTATCACCTGAAAGTTCGTAAACTGCTGATTATTATCCTAGTAAAATACGTGTGGCAACATTTTATGTAAAGTTATAAGATTCTCCTGTATTACATATTCCAAGTTTAGAAAAGCAGGCACTAACCAGTTCCTCAGAGACAAAGGCAAACTGACACCTCAGCCAGATGCCAACAAAATCAAGCGGAGTATCACCTAATTGAGTAGCCATTATTTAGCAGGAAGAAGGGTGTGTGCAAAAATCTGCATCTTGACAAAGAAACAGGTGGGAGTTCCCCTATACTCAGATTTTCTGTCTACTGAACCCCAGCTGGAGATGGTTCTTGTGCAACAGCAGCTGGAGATGACTTTTGCGCAAGAGAGGGGGCTATAAGAGGAGGAGGAAAATGCCCCAAAGGTACTCTTCCTCCACTTCCTCTGCTTATAGCCTCAACACCACCTGAAGGATTAAGAATTTAACACTGAATTGGGGGAGAGGTCCTGGCCGAAAAGGATTCCAGCCAGCAAGACTGCAAAAGCATGTGGTGAGACAAACCTTTGCTTTGAATTCATTTAGCATGTTAAATTAGATGCTAGTTGCAGTTTTACCTTTTATTTCTTTGTAACCAATTCTGACTTTTATGCCTTATTACTTGTAATCACTTAAAAGCTTTCTGTAGTTAATAAACTTGTTTTATTGTTTTATCTAAACCAGTGTGTTTGGCTGAAATGATTGGGAACCTCCATTTGCGATAACAAGGTTTGTGCATATCATTTTCTATTAATAAAATGACGGACCTTTTATGAGCTTGTATTGTCCAGAAGGAAACAGCTGGGCAGTACAAGATGCACATTTCTGGGGACAAGTCTGGGACTAAGAATTTGCTGGTATCTCTCTGCAATATAATGTGTGGGTGGCTGGCCAGATCACCCATATAGTACAGCTGGGAGCAATTTACATGCTAGAGGCTGTGTGAGAACAGACCAGGAGTGGCTGTTCTCACAGAGAAGCAGCGTAAAAGGAACCATTGCTTGGAGAACTGAGGAGACACAACTGCTTCAGGGTGTACCCTGGGGAATGTCACACCTCCATTTAAAAAGGCTTTGAATGCTCACTCCCCCATTCCCCTTTTGTGGATCTTCAGTGTCTACAAAATCAGAATCCCCCTGCTATGATACAAGTGAGGAGGCATTTCTACTGTGGCCTGTGCTTGCAGCATTGCACACTGACCTATGACCCAGCCAGTGTGCCGTGATAACTATCTAGGTTGCCTGGTGGCTATATGGGCATATCAACCTGCTGTTCTACACCAACAGTGACCATATAAAGCAGGGACTGAGTGCATCTCTTTGATAAAAGAATGTTACCGGGCCCTGGGGACTCACACAAGTAAGAAGAAATAGGATATGTATAAAGTATGTTGAATGAAACAAATTTTAGCTTAAGAGAGTTACGGGACCCCAACAGCCAAAAAAACGGGGAGTTATTGGCAAGACGGAGCTCACTTTTACCCCAGGTGCATTTTATTGGACTGCAAACCATTTCTGTGCCTCTCATTTTTTGTCATCCTATAACTTCTTTCCACTTAGTTATCTCTTTCCCTTAGAGACTCACTGCTGAGAAACATAAGAGCAAAATTCAGGCTTTGTAAAGTGTGAGATTTAAAAACCCTTAATATGCAGAGAAAGATTGTCATTAATTTGTTTTATTTCAATAAAATCAGCCGCTAGTGGGGTAATTAAATTTCCCCTGGCAGGGGAGATATGACAGGTCAACAAGTATGTGAAAGGCACATATAGGGTGATCAGATAACAAGGGTGAAAAATCGGGCCGGGGGTGGGGGGCAATAGACATCTATATAAGAAAAAGCCCCAAATATTGGGACTGTGCCTATAAAAACAGGACAGCTGGTCACTCTAGGTACGCATACCAAGGAAGGAGAGGAAGTGTTTAGGGTGCCACAAAGGGGTTGGAAGTCTAATTAAAAGTAATCGTTCCTGAGAATGCCATCATAGCAGCAAGGTGTTAAAATGTAGAGGAGTCTTCCACGGGAAGGGGCGCAAATCTGTGGCTTGATATACTTGACACGAAACCTTGGCAAAAGCACTCGTAAAATGTTTATAGGGAATAACTGTACACTGGCCGGGGAATTTCGTGCATGGCACTCCACAGCAGTAGGTCTTCTGTCCCCAGCTTCTATGACTCATTGTTGGAAACTCAAATGCAACAGATTTGTGCTAGGGGAATGGATTCAGAAAATGAAACCAGTTGATCAGCTTCACCTTCCAGATGAGCCCAAACGAACAAACAAACAAAAACAGCACCACTGGTGAAAAAAAAACAGGATTTTTTTAAATTTCGGTCGTAATAACTGTGGGTTGTAATGCCACAGGGGAAGACATTTCCCCCTGACTTAAACATTACTTGTTACATGTTAATGTATTAATGGTGCTCAGATGTATTTAGAAATACCTGAGAGAGATTTTATCTTGGGAGTGTCCCTTTAAAAGTCAGATCTTTTAAAGCATTTTCAGCCCTGGGACACAATGCAGTGCCCTGGAAGACGACTGACATTCTGAATAACTGGGCTGTGAATTCAAAATCCCAACTCAGCCAGCTCATACCAGGAGCCAAACTTGCATGTTTTAAATGGGGCAGAGGGGAGACAAAAGAGAGAGAGAGAGAGAGAGAGAGTTAGATTTATTGCAGCTACATAGAGAAATATCCTCTCAGTGTAAACATTTCAGATGCAACAGTAACCCATTGAACATCTAGGTGTAGGTGGCACATACTATCCTTAATGCTTTGGCACACCATATACAGATGTGCTTACTGTTAGAAAAATGACAATTATTTTCTGTGAAAAATTTTTGAAGAAAACAAAACCATTTTCATTTAGTTCAGAATTTTTCACTGAATTTTCTGATTTTCATCAAAGGAAAAATTCAGCCTGAGAAGATTTTAAATGTCCTCTTCCCCAATTTTCTCTCCCTTTTCTTCCCCTCCCCTTCCCACCCACCTTTTTTAAAACTGGACAAGAGAAAGAGAGGAGTGAGAAAGGAAAAAAAAACCAACAAATAAAAACCAAAAAGTTTTCCCTGGATTTTTAATCAAATTAAATAGAAATGACTTTTTAATTCAAAATGAATGAAAATATTTTTTCTTCATGAGAAATCAGAAGATTTTTAATGATAAAAAGTTTCACTAAAATGCGTGTTTAGTTTGAAAAGCCATTTTTGACAAGAAACATTTTGCTCAGCTCTAGCTACAGCTCCTACTTGATTTTTTTTAACTCCTAGCTCTGCACTCTACTGGGACATCGTTTTAAGAATGCTAGGACAGCAGGCAGGAGGTAGTACTGGAGACTTGTAATGGGCTACAGAGCCATTCTTCTCCAGGACAGAGATTCCAATCTGCCTCCCCCAGGTGAGTAGTGACTGAAAGCTTTTGCCAACTGGCAGTAGTTTGGCAGTCTGTGAAAAATTAGTTGGTGGGCCTAGGTCCAGTTTCTAAGCTAGGCATCCACATCGTAAATCTCACCACTTGATCCGACACTAACTGGTTCTGTTCTTAGCCATTTCAGTACAGTGGCCAAGGCCTGAATGGGCCATGAAGACTTAACTCCCTCTTAAACCTCAGTCTCTAGTATCTGTGTGTGCACTCTCTCCAAGGCAAGGCTAAGACACATTGGTGGGGAAAGCATGTGCTGCTGCTGCACTCATTTTGTGAGCAGATAGAGAACTTCATTCTCCGATCTGGTAGCTTTCACAAGCACAAAAATAACTTTGGGGAAGGAGAGGAAATTTATTTTTAAAAAGCTTTTTGCAAGCTAGTGCAAGGGAGGAAGATACTTGAAGCGTTTGTAATAACCAGGCAGGACTTTTGTTCCCCAATTGTGTTGAGTAACAGAGGCTTAGGAATAACAATGGGAAATGGTATTTAGTATCTGGAGAAGCAGATGGCTTCTGTAACCTGCAAATTGCCAGATTCTCGGACAAATTCATTCCTGGTGTAACTCTAAGGAAGTCAATGGAACTCCACCAGAGATGAATTTAACTCTTTGTGTCTATAGTATCTGCTTACAATATCTTGCTGGTAACAACTCATTCACTGCATATGTGGTACATGATCTGGTGGCTACAATACACATCTGAGCGTCGGAAGACAAGGTCTCACTGACTATCTGAGTGACTTTGGGCAAGTGGCTTTTCAGACTGTAAAATGGGGATCATACTACAACACCTGGTGTAGTAGCAGAGTTTAATTAGTAATTGTAAAGTGCTTTTAGCTCAAGCAATTCAAAAGGAAAATACCATAAAGGAGTACATCTGTCTTTAGGACCTTACCAGTCTCACCTGAAATTCAAAGAGAGAAGCATCTATAAAACTGAGTGAGTATTCCTTTGCCAATTCTGATGGTACTAAGGAGAGTAGCTGCATATCTTTTGCCACCATGTATTGTTTTTAAACATCCTATGCTGTTATTGGGTTGGTTGGTTTTAACTGTAACAAAATTCTGAAAGCGAAGATTTGTAAGCACAACCCCAAAACCTAGAACTTTCTTCTTTTGTTACAAATGTTGATTCTCCAATAGAGGTAAGAAATATAATCATTGTCAATTGTATTCAGAGAATCCTCAGTACAGGAGTCTCATTAGACAAAAAAGGGGGCAAGAATTTGGAAAGAGCATCAGCCTAACACAACCTTCTGAATGGCCAGCAAATGCAGGCTGAGGAATAAGATTCCTGTTGAAAAATACATGGTGACAATAGGTGTACAGTTACCATACTGCTCAGAGCTGGTCTGTTGTCTTGGACTGCATCTCACTGTTGGCTCTTTATCAAATGTCCCCCACAGGGAACCTAAAGTTTCTCCATAACAAAGATATTTCATCCAGACTACCTGAAACAGACATTTCCAAATAGATCCCCTACAAAATCCATTCTCAACAAACTCTTCTTGCTACTGTGCCAGACTAAGATTTCAACTGTATCCACTTGTGCCTGTCACCTCCCACACAACTGCTTGGCGCTAATCCCCAGGAGTCTAGGCTGTTTCTGGTGGCAAAACTGGAGTTTGGAACAATAACTCCATTGCAAGCAAGAGCACACATCTTTGAATGGAGGGCAGGCAATAGTGATGCACAGCAGAGAAACTCACTATTAAGTCAGGGATGGGGAGAGTGTCAGAAAAATTTCTGTTTAGAAGGTACTGCCCTAAAAACACCTCCAGACCCACTAGAAATCCATGGATGCTGAAGCAATGTCGTCTTACTCTTTGTCCCAATCAATACGCAGAGTCCCAGCTTTCTTAGGGAACTCCCCCATCCCAGATAAATTCAGCCCCCAAAACCCACCTATTTCCTATCCAGAGGCACAGGAACCCTACCAACACTGGCCTGAAGACTTAACCCTGGGAGACTCTTCATAAACCATCTAGCATCCTGCTGCTATTAGCTGCACAGACTATGCATATAATCAATTCAGTCTCTCCAGCCTCAAAACACAAGGCCTTGAAATTCCTCTAGGGCGAATAAGCCTGTCATCTGCTGCTATGATGTCTCATCCCAGGGGGTCTTTAAGTCCCCTCCTTTTTACAGTGGTCAGATCCTTTGGCCTTGTGCTGAATTTTCCTGCAGTAATGCCCCATGCAGGCAGCTATCATCCTGTCTCCCATAGTCAGTAAAACAGGCAAGGTCAATGCCCTTTCACCCTACTTCTCTCTCACACAAACACACTTTCTGCATTTCTGCTTTCTCCAAGGGACAGTACCTTATTTTCCTTCTCTAGTCTGGATTCTAACCCAGGTATTGCATCAATAATACCACATGCAGCCTGGGGTTTCATCAGTAATACCCATTATCCCAGCTCACCCTAACAGACAATTCTCAGGACAAGCAGCCTTTCCGTGCATGCCAAACAACAAAATCACAGCCAGATTCCACACTGAATGACCAAGGTAAAACCTATAGCCATGCAATGTTTGGTTGCAAGTATATCAGATTTCATATACAGTTTGCACATGGATGGGGATAACTAAAGGGAAAAAAAACAGACTGCAGCAACTTGCAATCCCTACCAACCAGAACTCTCTTCTGTTCAAGTGCTTTTACTGCAGACACCACAGTGATGCCTTCAAGTACCTTCCCATAGTTCATTAAGTGATGTGACTAGCATCCATCCATTATGGGAACCTGTGGAACTCCTTGGCAGAGAATGTTGTGAAGACCAAGACTATCACAGGGTTCAAAAAAGAACTACATAAGTTCATGGAGGAGAGGTCCATCAATGGCTATTAGCCAGGATGGGCAGGGATGGTGTCCCTAGCCTCTGTTTCCCAGAGGCTGGGAATGGGCGACAGGGGATTGATCACTTGTTGATTACCTGTTCTGTTTATTCCTTCTGGGGCACCTGGCATTGGTCACGGTCAGAAGACAGGATACTGGGCTAGATGGATCTTTAGTCTGACCCAGTATGGCCGTTCTTATGTTATGTTCTTACGTGGGTCTTTCTCCCATCTTCTCCCCAGGGAAGAAACTGGATATATTTTAATGAATGAAACATTATTAGTTGACTTTGAATCAGAGACCCACAAGTGAAAGGCTCCACCAACATCTCATGACTAAGCCCTCACACCAAAATATATTTGTTATCAAATGAAATACATAACAACCTGTGGCAGTGAAGCCTCTCATGAAATCACAAGTGCAGTACAAAGGCTACAATGACTCATTGCTAAGCCAGATGGAGTGTGGGGTGGAGAAGGAACCTGTAATTGAACCTGCACATATATTCCACAATTATCAAAGGAAATATTCATCACTCCATTCAAGGTGGCTAAAGTAGGGCTTTTTTCTGATTAAAGATTTTAAAAGGTTAAAATTTTTCCTTTGATCAGAACAGTTTTGTCACAGGAGAAAGCGACCACTTTGCATTAGTGGAGGAACATTTGCAAACAAACAAAAAACACCAACAAAACCACAAAAAAGTGGTCAAAAAAGTGGGAAAGGAAAAGTAAGGTTCCATGGGATGTAGCGAAGCTCAGGAGGGCCAGTGGTAGAAGCTTTTATATATTATTGGTAAGCCAGAGTGCTGGGAAAAAGGAATCCAGAGATGAGAAGCATGTAACAAGAGGCCTATGACCTGGATCAATTGTAGTCTCTTGTAAAATAAAGACACACCTTTATTCATCGTACCATTAAGAATTTTGTTATTTCAATGACTCCAATACCCCACTTCGCACGTCTGCCTTGGTGCTGTGCGGTTATCAAGATCTGGCCACAATACCCACGCCCCGGGAAAGAAAATTTGCTGCTTCCCTTTTTTAAAGGCTATATTCAACTGTAATTACTTTTATACTTGCTTGGGAAATCAGACTCAACTCACAGGAGGGTTAAAAAGGGGGGGAAGGAAAGAAAAAAAAAGAGAAGAGACAAAGGTAAATTGGAGGAATCCAACTAAAAGTTTCTAAGCCGCTTTCCCTCAAGTTTTAGCCAAAGCAAGCTTCCTTGAAGCATGGGATGGGGTGTGTCCTTTAATATTATTTTATCGGTCATCTAGTCAGAAAATTACTGACATTACTCTTAAAGCCAACAAGATTATCAATCATTAGACAAAGCTTTTATCTGGAGCTGCTGGCAAGAAATAGAAGGCCTTCCAGGACGAGCTTAATGCAGAAGGCTAGTGGTTCAAAGGGGAGGGAGGAGAGGAAGGAGCAGAAGTAGGAAAGATAGGGGAAAGGTTAGTTACCATATATTCCACATCACTGACACTTAGATTATTATTTTGGAGTAGGAAACACAAAACAGCAGCAGCCAGAGTGGACAGCATAAGAAACAGCACAGGTGTGCACAGAAAGGAATTACATCATAAAAGTCTGGCCCACAATGTATAATCACACCACTTGGACACTTCATCAAGAAATCTGTTCCTTGTACCAAAGCATCACCACCCACTCTCACTCCCATACTGACCAGGTCTTTAATTGTCGAGTTGCTCAGGGGCATGCTCTGTACACACTGGTGGTTGTTGGTGGGCCATTCACAGTATGTATGCTGGTTTGTCACTGGAGGGTTGCTGCTAAGCACTGGCCAGCATGTGCCCTCACCCTTTCATCCATCCATTCCTTTCCCCCTGCCCCACATTCCTTCTATCATTACCCCATCTATTCCTCTCCCGTTCTCCGCCCCGCCCACTCCTTTTTAAAATAAAGATTCTTTCCAAATTCAAACAAACAAATACAAGGAAGTAATTAACATCTTGAAGGAAGCAGACAGTAGAATAGTGTCACTCTGTTACTGCATTAAGACTTAACTTTCTATCTCCTCAAACTTCCCGCACTTTAATTAAGTGTTGTTACAGCAGAGGTAGGCAAACTACAGCCCGCAGGACTGTCCTACCCAGCCCCTGAGCTCCCGGTCAGGGAGGCTAGCCCCCGGCCCCTCCCCTGCTGTTTCCCCTCCCCCGCAGCGCTCTGGGCCACCACTCCTGCCAGGCAGCGCGGCTGGCTCCAGCCAGAAGGCGGGGCTGTGAGCTCCTGCTGCTCTGAGCAGCATGATAAGGGCGTGGGGGGGGGGCGTGAATAAGGAACAGGGGTTCCTGGGGGATGGACAGGGAACAGTTGGATGGAGCGGAGGTTCTGGGGGGGGCAGTCAGGGGATGGGGAACGGGGGGGTTGGATAGGTGTGGGAATCCGGGGGGGGGGGCTGTCAGGGTGTGGGGGTGTGGATAGGGGTTGGGGCAGTCAGGGGACAGGAAGCAGGGGGGGTTCGATAGGGGGCTGGCTCCCGGGGGGCTGGATAGGGGTGAGGGTCCCAGGAGGGGGTGGTCAGGGGACAAGGAATAGGGTGGGTTGGATGTGTTGGGAGTTCTGAAGGGGGCAGTCAGGGGGCGGGAAGTGGGAGGGGGCAGATAGGGGGCGAGGGCCAGGCTGTTTGGGGAGGCACAGCCTTCCCTACCCCGCCCTCCATACAGTTTCGCAATGCCGATGTGGCCCTCGGTCCAAAAAGTTTGCCTATCCCTGCATTACAGGCAAGTTCTATAGGTTCTGGAGTTGGGTTTATCAAATTAGCTTCTGAAAGTATGATGGTGTGCATTTGCAGGATGGGTTTGCTGTACAGAATGCAGCTGTAGCAGCAGAGCTGTCCAGGAGCAAAAGAGGCCAAGAAATCTCCCCAATATATCGAGAAGGCAGGCGAGGGAACAAAGGAGAATCCTACATCTAAGTGATACCAGTAAGAGATGGCAAAAGCCCACACCCAGATGACCCAGACCCAGGGAAGAGGTAAAGGAAACCTAGGTTCCAGATCAGAGAAATGGGAAATAGGTTATTAAGCCCGTTTTACCACATTATCCCTTTCTCTTACACGTAGACATTCATCCCCAATTTGGGCCCTAGCCCCATATGAAGGGCACCAGAAGGGTAATGGAACAATGAGGTGTTGTCCAATTTCTGGGATACTAGAGAGCTTGAATCTCTTGGAGACAGGCAGAGTAAAGTGGGTACAGTTGGGACTGCCTGGTTCCCTGAGATCCCAAAAAGATGACTTATGAAAAACCAAGTCAGAGCCAGAAAGAGTGGTTTTTCCTGTCCTCAGTGCCTACTTGGAGTCCCCCAAATATCACTTAACTCAGACATTGGCGAGTTATGTAAGAATCATAGAAGATTAGGCTTGGAAGATATCTCAGGAGGTCATCTAGTCCAACCCCCTGCTCAAAGCAGCACCTACCCCAACTAAATCATCCCAGCCAGGGCTTTGTTAAGCCAGGCCTTAACAACCTCTAAGGGTGGAGATTCTATCACCTCCCTGGTAACCCATTCCAGTGCTTCACCACCCTCCTAGTGAAATAGTTTTTCCTACTAAACAAACTAGACTTCCTCCACTGCAACTTGAGACCGTTGCTCCTGGTTCTGTCATCTGCCACCACTGAGAACAGCCGAGCTCTATCCTCTTTGGAACCCCCCTTAAGGTAGTTGAAGGCTGCTATCAAATCCCCCCTCACTCTTCTCTTCTGCAGACTAAACAAGCGCAGTTCCCGCAGCCTCTCCTCGTAAGTCATGTGCCCCAACCCCCTAATCATTTTCGTTGCCCTCCGCTGGACTCTTTCCAATTTGTCCACATCCTTTCTGTAATGGGGGGTCTCAAGGAGCAGCTGTGTTGGCCAAGGTTCTCCTCTCATTTGGCCTCTACATGTGCAAAACAATCAGATACTGGCAAAAAACCCACACATGAACAAGTAGCCAATATACAGTCAAAAGGCACAGTTCCTATTCAACTCCATCCCTCTTTGTCCTGGCAGAAATTCTTAATTACTCCAGATCTCAAAGTTTATATCTGCATTGGATATGCATAAATATCAAGGCCAGAATAGACTACTGTGACTTATATGGCCCTATCACTGTAGCATCCAAAGCCCTCCACACACTAGTGAATTTATTCTCATCACCTGTTTGAGAATGTATCATCCCCATTTTACAGATAGGGTATTGAGGCTCAGAGGGATTAAGTGCAAGATCACACAGGGAATCTGTGGCCAAAATCAGCCATTGAACACACATCTGCTGAGTCTCATCCACAAATACCATTCTTTCTCTAATGTAACTGAGATCAGAACCAAGCAGTGGATGAAAGGCTCTATGCAAAAAGTACACGTGGTGGTGGGGTGCGAGGGGACGGCTCAGCTTCTTGTCTCTTGCTATTTCTTTGTTCTCCAAACAAAGTTTCAAAACTTACTCGGGAATCAAGACCAAGGAAATGGAAAAGCAGCATATAAGATACCCACAGAGATAAGAAATGCCATTTTAGTATCTTGTATGTGTAGGCTTGGAAGAATTCGATTTTTTTACCCATAAACAGCAGTAAATGTCAATTTCACCATACACACAAACCAAAAAAATATTTCCATTAATAATTATCGAAGTTTAGAGACAAAGAAAAACACTGTTGGAGAACTTAGAGTGTGATTTAAGGATATTTACTTCGTGTACTTTGACATGTGATGTTGACAATTTGTGTTTTAAAGGTTTTAAAGCTTTAACTTTTTGAAGCTCAGTGTCTACTTACAATAAATAATTTCTGTCTATTCCCCCTGGTTGTCTCATACCCTCAACAGCTTCCCGCAACTATGAAAATTAAAATTAAAATTAAAAAAAGCTTAAAACAAGCAATATTATCCATCAATATTATTTAAAAATAGAATTTGCCAAGCTTACAATGTCCCTACAGGCCTCCTCTGTTATACATACTACATGCCCAATGGAAGAGCCTGTATTAATACTGGGTATTAATGTACGAAAGTCAGGAATTACAGACACTCAGTTCTTCTGCAACTGTAACTTGGCCCCTGTGCAGATTTAAGATTTTGTGTTTTGTTGTGGGTGCTGTCACGGTTATGAGTTAGTATGTACACCGTATGGAGAAGGAGGTTGAGTTAACAGTGCTGTGGGAACAGCAACTTTGAATTTCCTGATTTTGGGGCATTTAAATTCTCAGTCATGTTGTTGCACTAACTTAGTTGTTGGCACTGAATTTCCTTGTTTTTCCCTTCTTGGGAAACTCCAAAGGAGAGACAGATATTTCAGCAGAAGAGTCAAATGTGATTTTGCATATATGTGTAATTTGACATTAAAAATGCATTATGTCTAATCATTTAAACATAATCTGTGCTTCTAGCTACATGCAGGCTCATATGTAAAGTACTACACTTTAGTATATTCACAGGGCCCATTTTTCATAAAGCCTGGGAGTTCAGGACTGCATCAAAAGAGTATGCCCACATGTGCAATCACTGTGAAATCAAACTCACAACCTCCACTCCTTAAGCACAGGCCTCAACCACTTGAGTTAAAAGAGAATTTGCCTTAGCAGCGATTAAAACAGAAGTACTGTGCCAAAGCCTGAAGGGCTGGATTAACATAGAAACTTGTATTCATAATTAGTTGTATGGTAGTGGGTCAAGGATCGTGGGGGCTCTGTACAAACAGAGAGGAAGGCACAGTCCAGGCTTGGAGGAACTTACAATCTAAATAGACAAGGCAGACAAAGTAAATATTCAGGAGTGAGCTGGGCATGATGGAGGTAAACAGTCACCATAATAGATTTTCCATATGCCTCCACTTGTAGAGACAGGTAAAGCTATTAAAATATTTAAAGCCTCTGGAATAGCTTCTTGTAACATTTAAATATGCTCTAGCTCAGTCAGAATTTCTGCAGGAATTATAGGGTGAAATTCTCTGGCCTGTATTATGCAGGTCAGAGTAAATCATAATGGTCCCCCTTCTGGCCTTAAAATCTATTCATTTTATAAATAAGGCCCTACCCAATTCACGATATTGCATATCCCGCAATATTAGGCTTCCACTGCAATTTTGTCAGCCAAGAGGCGAACAGCGAGAGCCCTTCCATGCGTGGGGCCACCAGCCACCGGGGCTCCTGCTCTCAGCCATAGGCGTCTGATGGCCAGGGCTCCCGCTGCCAGCCCTGTGCATGATGGGGCTCCTGCTGTCAACCCCAAGCAGCTAGCAGCTGGGGCTCCCACCGTTAGTCCCGGGCATTAATAACTGCAATACAGTTGCAACAAAATGCCTGTTTATCAAAAAAAATTAGCAGGCATAGCATAGTACTTGAGTGTTTATATTGTTCCAGCAATTTTTTCTTAAACAAATAGGCCTTCTCTGGCTTTTCCAAATTACAGCAATTAGTAAGGTCCATTATTACTTTCCTGCAATTTTCCATGTCTTGTCCACAACTCAGCCACAATTATTTGCCAATCATCCCCCAATTCAAATAGGGCCTTATTTATAAATCAGCTCACTCACAACCACTACAGCAAGATACAAATGCTACATGTATCACTACAATGCCTGGAATTCTAGCTCTCCACTGACCCACAGCCCATGCTCACAGCCTTGGCAGTTTGCCAGATGAATCATATCTTGAAGATGTTATTGGTCCAGTACTGAACGCAGCCTGTCCTGGGCCGCAGACCATAATTTGCAGTCCATAATTTCACCTGATCTGCATTTGGGGAAAATGGCAAATAACTGTAACAGTTGTTTTTCTATTTGCCTCTTTCTAAAATGGTGGGGATATTGGACATGGTCCTGGTCATGTTGGATTAGTGATTAGAGGGACACCATTGGAAGTCAAAGGTATAAAACAAATGCAGTTTATCACACAGCTAAGTAATTAAGAAGTTTATGCTCAGGAAGTATGACTACAGACAGTGCTAGGCTCTGTGTGGTGTTTCAGGTTCAGTGTTTCAGACAACTTCAAACACCAAGGTCATAACCACTTACAATTAAAGAACTTCTACCACTTTTCACAGCAGTAGGAGAGTTAAACCCCGTGTCCTAGCCAAATTCCGTCTCCAGTAACCACATAGTTTCATTAAGTCCCCTCTGCAGGTTCAGTTGGTATGCACTCTTTCACTTCTTGTCAAATGTATACACTGTGGTGTCACCCCGGAAAATGAGTAATGGCCATACATGACCACATTCATTGTTCAGCTTCCACTTAATAATCCTCCTAGAGTGGGGTGGGTAACTAACGAGGGGGCTGTGATGCCCCCTTGTGACTGCACCTGGGGATTAGCTCTGTAATATCTGACGCCCCCACTTCTTTCAGCCACTCACACCGCGGCCCCTCTTGCTCTCTAGGAGTCTTAGTACTTCCTTTTCATGTCTTGGCCCTTCTTCTTCATGCTACGGCCCTCTGGCATGGACACAAAAGAGTTTTCCCCTTCCGGGGTATCAAAGTCCCACTGGACCAGTTGTCTAGGTGTCAGTTCAGGCAGTCCTCAGATTAAAGATTGTGCCACCTTTCCGGGATTAAGTAGGAGAACTCTGGGTTCCAGCCCAGTGACAGTACAATCAGCAGCCAAGGCCCATACCATCTCAATTCTTTGCTGCCATTTCCCTGGGCTTCCTTCTACCCCACCCTCGTAGGCTCTCTCCTCTGCCACCCTTCTGAGTAAACCCCTTCCCTCCAGGTCAGGATCCCAGGGCTTTTGCTGCCCTTGCATTTTCTCCTTCTCTCCTCACTAGGCCCTGGACAGTGACTGCAGGCCTCCACACTGCAGCCCCTTCATAGCTGGTGTGGGATGAACACCTTATCACAGAGACATGGTGACTCCACTGCACCCAGCGCTGGGCCAAAGCACCCAGATGATACGCTTATTCAGAGCACCTACAGCAGCTCCTCTGAGAGCTTCCAGATGAATTTCAGACATTCCCTCCCCAAAGAGGGCAGCAGATGTATTTCTGTTATAGGTGTGCAAATCAGAATGGAGGCAGAGATCTCAGAAGGGATTTGGGTACTTTTAGGTAGTATTATTTAAAAGCCACAATAACTAAATTATATTCTATAAATAAAACACAGAGACGTCTCTTCCCTACCGTCCATGCAGGAGATGCTCTGGCTTCAAAGAGTCTTGCAACAAACATTTCAGACATATTGACAAAATAAGTAGAGGTTTGTTTTTCTCCCTGCTCTGTATGTATTGCAAGGCCATGTTCTTTATTCCTGCTGTTCTGATATTTATCTTTGCCTTTCTTCTCAATCTTCTCCCGCAAGCCAGAGGCTTGTCTGCTGTCTCTTCATGTTGGATACATGCAAATTTGTTTGGTTTAAAGGTCAGTCATAGCTTGTTTGTACACGGTCTGTCTCTGATGCAGAAGCCCTTTACTACAAGATGAGGAAGAGTTCTGGACACAGGAATTACAGGCCTCAACTGGGTGAAGGTGGAAACTATCAGACCCACTTGTGTCCCATGAAATGCCACCAGGTGACAATAGCCTCTTTCATCCAAGGATCTCCAGGTGCTTTATTAATTACTGTTGCCTTTTGAAACCACCCACAGCCACAAGATTTGGCACTACCCACACATTAAGGCTATGTCTATACAAGACACCACTGGCAGCGGTGTGTAGCGTATGTGTACCTACACATCGCAGCGAAAAGCAGGTTGCGTCCACACTGCAGTGTGTAGCTACACGGGTCAGTGAAAGGCTCTTGCTGGGGAGACACAGAGGGTCAAGACAGCCTTTCCCCACTGCTTCCTCTCTGCCAGAGCCTTTTCCTGCTACAGGGACAGGCTCCAGCAATGGTGAGCTGGCAAAGTCTTTCCTCACTGCTGGAGCCTCTCCCTGTGGCGGGGAAAGGTTCCAGGAGCAGGGAACCAACAGAGCCTTTCCCCGCTGCCAGTCTTTTCCTGTGGCGGGGAAAGGCTCCACCAGCAAGGAAGTAGCAGTACATTGCACTGCTAAAAACAGCAGTGTAGATGGGGAACCACGGCTTGGGCAAGTAGAGAACCATGCAGGGCAGGGGTAGGCAACCTATGGCACGCATGCCAAATGCGGCACATGAGCTGATTTTCAGTGGCACTCACACTGCCCGGGTCCTGGCCCTGCCAGTTGGGGTTCCGTCCACTGGCCCCGCTCAACCCGCTGCCGGACCCGGGTCCCAGCCACCGGTCCAGGGGGCTCTGCTGCCGGCCTGGGGTCCCAGCCACCAGTCTGGGGCTCTGGAGCCGCCCCCAGCTGTGGCCTACTGGCCCCAGCCTGGGGCAGTGAAGGGTGCAGACAGGGGCAAGGGGGAACACAGCTCAGCACCCCCACCTTAAAAATTGTTCCAGCGCCACAGTACTGGGATATTTTTAAGTCCGGATTTGCTGCTTACATCACTATGGCACCACGTGGAACAGCACACTGCGTTTGACGCTGAGATTAGAATGTACGTTCAAGAACTGGAATCAGAATTTTCTGACAGATTTCAAGATTTCCAGCAGTTTGGCCCAATGCTTTCTTTTCTAATTAAACCTGAAAAGTTCAGTGAAATCGACTTGGATTTGTCTGTATTTCAGTGGATGGGCATTGAAGATTTTAAAATGCAGCTCATTCAGTTAAAAAGCTCAGAATTGTGGGCATCGAAGTTTGGAGCTCTGCAGCGTGCACTTGAAGCTACCGAGAGAGATCATGGGGCCTCTATTCCGACCTGCTGGACGTCCCTGCCAGTGAAATTTAATTGTTTGAAGAAAACTGCGTTTGCAATGCTTTCAGCATTTGGATCCACATACCTGTGTGAGAGGTATTTTCACACATGAAACCTGTCCTCTGTCCCTCTTGGAGCCAGTTAACAACTGATCATTCAGAAGCCTGTGTGCATCTTAAAGTATCCAAATACGTGCCAGACGTTGGAAAACTCAGCAAGGAAAAGCAAGGAAAGGATCACACTAAACTGATAAGATCTGCATTTTAATTTAATTTTAAAGGAAGCTTCTTAAACATTTTAAAAACCTTATTTACTTTACATACAACAATAGTTTAGTTATATATTATAGACTTATAGAAAGAGACCTTTTAAAAATGTTAAAATGTATTACTGGCACACGAAACCTTATGTTAGAGTGAATAAATGAAGACTCGGCATACCACTTCTGAAAGGTTGCCGACCCTTGACGTAGGGTATAGACTCAGGTACATACCCATACACTTCAGGCACATCTTCACTCACCTAAGCCGTGCCTCACAGTCTACACAGCTATTTATACATGATCTACACTGCTATTTATACATACCTGCTATGTGTGTATGTACAAAAGAAGCATGCTGTGTAGACGTTCCCCATGTCTCTCGACACCCTGCAGGGCAGGATTTCAATATTAGACCTATTTTATAGAGGGGGAACTGAAGCTCATGGAGGTAAGGCACACATTTTCAAAAGCACCTAAGTGACTTACTTAGGAATTAAAATCCTATTTTCAATAGTGACATAGAAGCCTTAGGTACCCAAGTGCCGAAATCATTTAGAAGCCTTGGAAAATGTTACCCTCAGTAACTTGCCCAAGGCATCAAAGTGAGTCATTGGTCAAGGCTGGGAACAGAATCCAGGAATCCTAAGTTCCAGTTTACCAGTACCAAACCAGTCAGTTTGACATAAAGGCCAATGAACATGCCTTTAAAAAGAAGAAAAAAAAAAAGACAGAAATACAAAGATATTGTTAGGTTATGTTACTGAAGACATGCACTATTTATCAGCCTAAAGGTTACAAATACATTTTGTAATAAGCTGGCTGGGGTCTATGTCGCCATTGCCTTGGTTCCATCAAGTACCGCACTATTTAACTGTGTATTGTAGGCCCTGTACTGCTAGCAAAAAATAGAGATTCTCCTTTAGCTCAAGTGGCAGGGCCCTGCACTTTTAAAACTAGAGAACTGAGTTCTATTCCCACTGACACAGTGAGGTCGCCAGTGGACACATTGGCTACACTGTTCAATTATTAGGAGGCCACTGCTCTGTTCATGATTTGACAACTGGTTCCTCCTTCACTCATCTGCCAAGGCCCCCGTTCAGAATTCCGCATTTCCCTGGCAACCGCTGGTGGTATCACTAACAGCCAAGGCAACCTCATGCACACAGCTCTTTGGCCCACATTAGATGCTATGAGGAAGGATGTCAACTACTGTCACCAGAGGAAGATCCAGAGTCCTGGATTTGGATCATGGCAAGTAAAAAGCAAGTAATAAGATAAGAGTAAATGTCTCAGGCCAATCCTTCATGTGTATGCTTTTGTCCCCAACTAGGGTGTGTGCCACAGCATCCATTCTTGTCCTCTCTCCCTTCCCCCATCCCCAATTGCTGGTGTAGCCCATGTTTTTCCACTCCTAAATCTCTCCCCATCCCTCCTTCCCTACAGGTGGTACATAGCTTCAGCCAGCAGACCATGTTCACTCCTGCATTTTTTAAAGCCCCATCAATGCAGACTAAAAATGGGTGTTGCATTTAACAGAACATAATCTGGGCCGAGTCTGGGTACATTATTTCCCCTGGTTATTGATGGCCTTTCATAACTCACTCAGGGCTCTGCTCCACTCTGCCATTTGTGAGTTACAAGATCATCAATAACCAGTGGAAATTATATACCTAGAGAGGGGCCTGGTGTAGAATCACGCTCCCTGAATACATACTGCATAATTACCAGTGTAGTCCTGGGCGAAACACAGCAGAGAACAGATTATAAATACCAGCAGAAGTGACACCCATGCAGGAGTAAGACATGTGGTTCTTTTTTTAAGTTAATATTTTCTCTCAAGAACACAATACTACTTTCTTCTTCCATGTCAAATGTTTAGAAGTGACTCCATGTCGCATATAATTAGACACAGCCTTGGAGCAACCACACAGACATCTCCTTACAGGGCCCTGCTGCTGTTCATTAATAGCTCCCGTGGCTCCTGATGGAACCCCTACAGAGAGACAGACTTTCTAGCCTTGCTATCACTCTGGGATCTATTTGTCAAACACAATAGGCAGCCTCTACCTATTAACAGATGTTTGAAGACTTGGTTACTGTGATAGATTATCAATAGACTGTAAGTAGCACACCATTAGAGTGACCCCCACTTGACCCAATACAAAATATAAAAGACATTTGTGTACAATGGCCAACCACCTTGTACTTAGTCACGGGCAGACTCAAACACAGTTCAAAGGCCATTTTCCTGGGACAAGTTGTTGAGGAAATCCTAAATGGTTACATGGCACTTTGGGGCTCATGCTGCCAGGTTCCCAGTTTAGCCACTGAAACGTGAGTTGGCTAGCCTTAGGTTTAACTGCTGAAATTTTGTCAGCAGCCAGAAGTTTTTCCACCCAAGTCTGCAATGATATTCATAAGCTTTGCTGTAGTGAACGGTGGAGTCTCCCTGAACAATCCTTCTCCCCTGAAGACATATCAGGGTTCTCATGTGCAGGATTTACTGCCTTGGCTAGAGGACAAGATAGGTAAAAGATGACCAAAGAATCACGAAAAAGGGGCAAAGTCCTGGCTTCAATGAAGACAATGGGAGTTTTCAACTTCAGTGGAGCCAGGATTTTACCTTAGATTTTTATTAGATGCCCTGAAGCAGACTGTACTTTACAATCAAGATCACTATTGTACCCTAAAGGCAGGATTTTACACAGCTCTTGTTCTGCCGGAAAATTAGCATTTCTCAAAGATGTTCTAACGCCCTCACTAATCCTGCAGAAATTTTGCTTAAATGTACAGAGCTCCTGGATTGTCTGTGCTATTCTAGAATAACAGCATAAGAATTACCATACCAGGATAGATTTTCCATCCATCCAGTCCACCTTCCTGCCTCCTGGCTAGGCTGGCACAGAACAACTGTCCAACTGGAGTCGTCCTTCTCAGACAGAGTCTGATGCTGGTTCCTTCAGACAAAGGTACAAAGTCCCAGTAATTCTGCTAGCTCTCTAATACTATCCTGTGGAAATTCATCTCAATTGCAGCTGCTGTCAATTTGTGCTCAGTCCCATATGTTTTTTGTGCTTCTTACACTCTCCATTCATTCTATCTGGGATCAGTGCTAACACCATGCTACAGGTTACCTCCTTTTCAGAGCCACCCAAATTGTCTATGTGCTCTGCCTGTGGGTTATTATGAGCATTACATCCAATGGCACCTTCAGCAAAGGATAAGTTGAAGTCCTATATTTTATGCCACTTTTATAACTTATTTATAACATATTTATGGTTATAAAAAGGTGCTGTATAAATATTGGTTCTGTGTGTTACTATACTGTATAAAGAAAGGAGATTCCTGAGAGAGGTGGAGCATCCACAACCAGGCATGGTAGACACTGGCACCCTGACACTTGGGGAGGATTTTCAGGGAGAAGGTGGTGCCCAAAATCTCCTGATTGGGCACCACAGCAAGTTGGAGTCATAGACCTCTTGCCATTTCAGACCGTTTTCAACAGGATATTACACTGGCAATGCTGGTGGATGGTTAACCCTATCCTGCTGCAGTCAGCTAATTATATGTTGAATTTCCATTTCTATTTCCAGAAATTCCAATTTCCAGTATCCATTTTAAGACATGGTGCCTTTACATTGCAATGTTTAGCCCCTCATTCCCATGTTGCAGGACAGGAGAGTAAGAGCAGTGCCTGACAGACATTCTCTATTTCATTTAGGGTCTTCTCTCGTATTTTCCCTTACTCTTTCAAACCAAACAGGGCACAAAGAGAATTTAAAGCCTTGCAAGTGCCCTATCTTCTCCATATCATACTGTCAGCATATCTGCCCTCTGCCCTACAGGGATCTCCCATGCAGGCAAAAAGGAAATTCTGTCTCCATGACCTATGCAGTTCTTGGGTTCTCAGGAGATAGCAAATTTGGGGAACAATTAGCATTAATTAGGGGGCACTTTTACAGTAAGGATGTTTCTCAGATCATGAAGAGCCGCTTTTTCCCCAGAGGCATCACAGATACATCCAGAGAAGCATTCCCATGAGAACTTTGCAGGCTTTTCCAACTATATTGCCTATTTTCTCATCTGCAGATTGAAGTCCCCCTGAAGAGACGTTTATCGGAGAATTAACTTATTAATAGCTCCCACAATGGGAGATGAGTCGATACAAGACCTTTGGCAGATGGAAGTCACTGATCAATAATTACTCTTCTATTAAATGGTCGTTCCCTTGTGCTGGCAGAGACCCCTCCCCTCATACACAGTTGCAGCATTACTCTTTACAGGTCAAGGATTAAAGGAGGACCCACAACAGAGGGGTTTCAAGGAAGCAGCGAGGAGTAGTCTGATGGAGTGCACCCCTATATTCATACCCTACATACCACTGTAATAATATTTGTACAAAATATGCCTTAGTTTGTTAAGTTTAGGAAGCATTTTACCTTTATTTCTCTTGTAACCATTTCTGACTTCAATCGCCTTATACTTGTACTCAATTAAAATCTGTCTCTTTGTAGATATATCAACTTGGTTTACTATTTAATTAAAACTAATCTAGTATTGTGAATTGTTTGGGTAACCCCATTTAAAAGTTGTATATTGATCCCCTTAGTGGAGCAAATGACCTAGTATACCTGGACTGCCCCGGAGAGGCTCGACAATGAAGAACATCCATTTGGAGAGGGGAAATCCGGGACTTGGAATGTGTTGGGGTCACCCTGCAAGTAGTAACCAAGGCTGGTGGAAGCCAGAGGGTATCTGGTGCTTGCTGACAGGATGCTGGGGTCAGAATTGCTGAACCAGGGCTGTGTGGCTACACACAGACACTCAAGGTGGGACCTGCATGCTGTTTGTGAGGAGCCCAGTTTGGGAGGTGCCCCAGGTTGCTGGGCAAGTGGTGACACAGCCCCTCACTGGTGTGGATTGCACTCCAGAATGTCATAAGTGGGAAGGAGGGGGAGAGAGAAAAGAAGTCCCTCCCCTTCCCCTTTTGAAAGTTCGGGTCTTCTGTCCTCCATCTATTACCTTTTTAATCTATAGATATTGATGTGGTAAGTCAGTCTGAGGGAGGAAAGTGTCTTCCAGGAGATGAAAAGCTCTGGAAATCTAGGGAAACTCACCAAGAGCAGATCGGGGGCAAGAGGAGAAAGATGTTAGCAGCGATGGGGTCTTAACCAGTATACACATGGCTAGAACTGTGTGAGCAAAGCAGCAGCAGAGCCATGCAAAGGTCAGGTTCTCTGATACAAAATAAAACATGCTGACTTGTTTGTGTTGATTGGATACTCTAGGTACCTGGCTAAATGATGCACCTCAAACCTCATCTGCAACCCCCATCCCCTGGTTCTATTCCATTGTAGGGCTCCCCATCCAATTCCACCAAAGCACCTCAGTACTGACCCACAACATCCCTTTCTATTCCAGTCCATTCACCTCTCCTGAGCAGAGACCACCATTCAAACTAAACTGTGAGATGCCTGGTGATGGTGGGGGGAAGCCAACAAGGGCCTAGCTTAAGATCAGAAAGCATATTCTGCTTGGGACTGCAGCTCAACTTTAACCCAGGTCTTCAGAGGGGACAAGCATGTGCACAAACCAAATGAGTCCTTTAGAGCTTTAACCAAATGACAAAGATCAACAGAAGGAAATTGGCTTTAGCTGCTGGAATAGATCAAGCACTGCAAACATCACTCACGAGAAGGAGAAGCCCCAGCATTTGGAGGGTTTCCTCTGTCCTTTTTTGGACCAGCATTCCCTGACTGCAGAGAATCTGGTATAGTGGTCCCTGGGACCATTCTATTGGCTTCTTCCCTTGGCTCTCCACATGCTGCATCTCCAGGAACTGCAAGCACAATCATAGGTTTTCCTCCCAGGCAGCCTGACCTCTCTACTGCCATCAAGTGCCAATTGGCTGAGTCCTGGGAGGAGAGTACCTCAATGCAGCAGAGGTCCTTCTTGCCTTTGCTTTATGCCTAGAGAGTGGGGTGTCAGGTGTTCCCAGGAGAGAAGAAGACAGTGCTACAAGCACCTCCATATAGAATCCATTTAACTTAAGGGAGAAATACAGTGACCAAAGAACAACATGACCAAAAGCTCCTAGTTCGGCCTTCCTTCAGACACCTTAACCCCCACCATCCACAGGGAGATTTTACAGTGTGGACATCCAGAAGGGTTAAGATAAATCCAGTCTTCCCTAAGCTTCTCAAACAGAAAGAAAAACACTCACCTGTGACCCAACTTCAACCTTCACCAGCAAAATACAAATACCTGATTTGGTGGTGGAGATACACTTTTTGTCCCATCTTTTGTCCGATGTTTATTTAAAGCAAAAAGGCGCCATCTTGATGTGTCAACTAGGAAAACAGTATGTGAGCTCCCCCTGCTGAGCTGCAACAAGTGCTAGAAACCTACATGTTCCTAAGTTAAGCACATTCCTTTCACAGTCACACTGGTTTCTGCTTGGGTAGAAATACAAGGAAGTGGGAGGCAGAGATGGAAGAGAAGAGGGGGGGAAATCAGATCACATCCACTAAATAAGAGAATGAAATAAGCCAGTGAAGGTGGTGATAATCATTTCCATTCTCCATGGATCTAGATTGTCAAAGGTGCCCTGGGTAGCCCCACTTACTACTCTGCACCCATGATCATACCAGCAAGACTTAGCCAAGAAAACCACCATGTCTGACCGAGACCTCTTAGAATGGGTGCCATTGGAAGTGGCATCCGTCCTCCCAGCCTCAGCATCTAAAGTGAGGCATTACACAGGTGAACATTGCTCATAAAAAGCAGCAACTGCAACACCCCCGTGTGACAAGGAGGCTGGAGCAGTGCTGAGGAGCTGCATTCCTGAAGGGGAGTCTCACCCCATCCTTTGTAGCTGGAAGGAAGGTCACCCCTGTCAGCAGGTAGGAGGTGAAGATGAGGATCTCCACAGAATATTCCCTGGCCCCGAATCTATCAAACTGAAAACTGGAGTTGTCCAGAATTTTCCATCAGAAATTAATACTTAATTTTTCCTGGGAATTTATCAGTGCTTATTACCACAACAACAAAAACAGGTGAAAATCAGTGCAAAAAACTATTAATAATTTTTCTGGGTAAATATTGGGGTTTATTTTGGTGGACAGAAAGACTGGGGGGAAAGTATTCTGCAGATTAATGCTTTGAATTTCATCCACCAGTGTGGCTTGCTGCAGAACTAAAACAGAACTCAAAACATAAGGCCACCTCTGAGTTTAAGAAAACAATACATCTCTAATCCCCAAATAAAACTTTTCATTTGAATAAACAGTTTACTGTTGTCGACTTAGAACTATTAGCCTATAAATATTTACATTTAATAACTGGGTCACATCATTTGCAGCACATAAACAGAAGAAAAGGATAAGTTGAGTGTTTGTTTTTTGAAAACTTTCAAATGCTTCCTTGTGTTCTGAAACATTTTGATACAGATTTTCATTTTCTTCCCATTTTAGCATGTCAAATCTTGAAACTGTTATCTGCTAACGGCCTGAAATGTGTACATGGTGGGCATGAGATTCATCAGTACATTCAGATGTGCACGAACTTCACAGTTTGCGTGCATGCCTGGTAGTGTATCTTCTAGACTACCATATAGCCTTACTTCACCAGATTAATGTATTATCGTAATACATATATCTCATGCAATGTATTGTATTTTCCTAATAAAACACGTTATGTTTTATATAATTGAATGACACAACAGTAGGGTGAAAATCCGGAAAAAATGAAAAATACTTTTTGTAAAACCCAGGAAATTTTTGGCAAAAATTGGTTTAAACTGAAAACAAAGGAGCTTAATCACGCAAAATGTAATCTGGCCAGGAAGCCTCACCCGTAGGGGAGAATGAGGGCACAGCAGTGGTGAGCTGGAACCGGTTGTTAAATTTAGAAGCCCTTTTAGAACCGGTTGTCTCACGAGGGACAACCGGTTCTAAAAGTGCTTCTAAATTTAACAACCGGCCAAAAGTGGCACCCTAGGTGCCGACTCTGTGGGTGCTCCCGGGCTGGAGCACCCAAGGGGAAAATTTGGTGGGTGCAGAGCACCCACCGGCAGCTCCCCACCCCACCCCTGGCCCCAGCTTACCTCCACTCTGCCTCCGCCTCCTTCCCTGAACGCGCCGCCCCGCTCTGCTTCTCCGCCCCCCCGGCTTCCCGCGAATCAGCTGTTCACGCAGGAAGCCTGGGAGGGCTGAGAAGCAAGCGGTGGCTTCGCGTTCAGGCCCAGGGAGGTGGAGCAGAGGGGGGCTGGGGGGCGCGAGGGGGGCTGGGGCTGGGGGGCGCGAGGAGGGCTGCCCGCACCACAGCAGGTAACCCGGGGGGTGCACAGGGGAACCTCTCCCCGCCCCAGCTCGCCTCCACCTCTCTGGGCCTTAGTGCGGAGCCACCGCCTTCTTCTCATCCCTCCCAGGCTTCCCGTGCAAACAGCTGATTTGCGGGAAGCCGAGGTGGGGGGCGGAGAAGCAGAGCGGGTCGGCACGTTCAGGGGAGGAGGCAGAGTGGAGGTGAGCTGGGGCTGGGCGCAGGGCGGGGAGCTGCACCAAATTTTCCCCATGGGTGCTCCAGCCCCAGAGCACCCACGGAATCAGCACCTAGGATGCCACTTTTGATGTGATCAGTGGGAGGAGCGGCTGCTACGCTACCCCACCCCTAAGAGCCAGAGGGACCTGCCGGATGCTTCCTGGGAGCTGCCCCAGGTAAGCACAACTGGGACTCCCCACTTCGCCCCCCAGCAGGTCCCTTTGGCTCTTAGGGGCAGGGGGGCACCCACTCCGGTGGCCCACAAGACCCTCCTGCCCAGTTCTGGGGGCAGTCAGGGGACAGGGGAAGGGGGTGGATGATGCAAGGGTTCTGGGGGCGGGGGCAACAACCCCCTCAAGGGGTGAGGAAGGAACCAGTTGTTAAGATTTTGGAGGCTCATCACTGGGGCACAGGCTTCCAAACGACAATATCCATAAGGCATTGTGTCACAATAGTGAAGTGCACTTTAAAGTTGAAATGACTCTAAATGAAGCATTTTGGGTCAGTTCAACAAATAAAAACCTTTCCATTAAAAACTCGTCATTATTTCATTTTGATCAAAAATTTCAAAATGAGATGTTCCTGTATTTCCAATCAAAATGTTTCAGAATATTTAGTTCTGCAAAAAAATCTGATATTTCACTTTTCATCCTGATTCAGGACCAAAAAAAATGCTGAAATATCGGAATTTTCCTGGGGATGGAAATTCTGAATTTTGCTCAGGTCTACTGATAACCTTCTTGCATTGGAATATGAGCAGTAAGGTGATCCAGTGGTTAGAAGGGAAGGGAATCAAACTCAGGACTTGTGAGTTCTATTCCCAGCCATGCCCCTGGGCAAATCACTTTGCCCTTCTAGGCCTCAGTTTCCTGAATGTGTAACAACACTTACCTAACTCCCTAGAGTGGTCTGCATGGTTTAATTTATTCAAGTACGTGAAGTCCCTTGAGCTGCTCAGATAAGGAGGAAAGCAGACAGACAGAGCAATGTGATTTTAAATAGACCTGTTACAATTAAAGTTTTGGTTTTTTTTTAGGAAAGAGCCCTCCTCCCATTTGCTTTTCCTGTGTCCAAATTATGCACAGAGCAACACGTACAACCCACACAGTCATCTGGATTCTCTTTGCCCTGCATTCCGGTTTCCAGGCTGGGAAGGAAATTTTATTTCCCACTCCTAGTCCAGTGCCTCAGACTGGAACAAGAAAGCCTCTCCCACCCCCATCTCCACCTCCTCACCAGAGCCAACATGCGTTAGTAACTTGCAGACAGTGCCGAGTTAGTGAGAGAGTCACCAGTGTCACATCAAACTAAGAAAGAAAAGCTCTTCTGAGCAAGAGCTGCTCCCTCATTGCAGAGGGAAGGGAGGGAAGGATGTGGACATATAATTACAAATTCTAGCCCCAGGCTTATCATTTTAAAAAAATCTTTGGGTATTCTTCCCCCCACCACCATCACCACCACACATACACACTCTTTATCCAGTTAAGAGCAATTAGGGACTCTGAAACAGAATTAAAAAGGTGTCAAGGTTCCTCCCCCACTCTGAACTCTAGGGTACAGATGTGGGGACCTGCATGAAAAACCTCCTAAGCTTATCTTTACCAGCTTAGGTCAAAACTTCCCCAAGGTACAAAATATTACACCCGTTATCCTTGGACTGGCCGCTACCACCACCAAACTAATACTGGTTACTGGGGAAGAGCTGTTTGGACGCGTCTTTCCCCCCAAAATACTTCCCAAAACCCTGCACCCCACTTCCTGGACAAGGTTTGGTAATAAGCCTCACCAATTTGCCTAGGTGACTACAGACCCAGACCCTTGGATCTTAAGAACAATGAACAATCCTCCCAACACTTGCACCCCCCCTTTCCTGGGAAATGTTGGATAAAAAGCCTCACCAATTTGCATAGGTGACCACAGACCCAAACCCTTGGATCTGAGAACAATGAAAAAGCATTCAGTTTTTTACAAGAAGACTTTTAATAAAAAATAGAAGTAAATAGAAATAAAGAAATCCCCCCTGTAAAATCAGGATGGTAGATATCTTACAGGGTAATTAGATTCAAAAACATAGAGAACCCCTCTAGGCAAAACCTTAAGTTACAAAAAAGATACACAGACAGAAATAGTTATTCTATTCAGCACAATGCTTTTCTCAGCCATTTAAAGAAATCATAATCTAACACATACCTAGCTAGATTACTTACTAAAAGTTCTAAGACTCCATTCCTGTTCTGTCCCTGGCAAGAGCAGCATACAGACAGACACAGACCCTTTGTTTCTCTCCCTCCTCCCAGCTTTTGAAAGTATCTTGTCTCCTCATTGGTCATTTTGGTCAGGTGCCAGCGAGGTTACCTTTAGCTTCTTAACCCTTTACAGGTGAGAGGAGCTTTCCCCTGGCCAGGAGGGATTTCAAAGGGGTTTACCCTTCCCTTTATATTTATGACAAAAGGGGTAAACGATCCATTTGAATCCAGAATGGTAGTTAGAGGAATCATTGGGAGTCCCCACCCTGACTATGGCTCCCCTAGGGAGGAGAGAAGGAAGAGCATGTGCAGCCAGCCCAAGGGGAGAAGAAAAAGATACCATAAAAGCCTGCTGCAGACCCCATAGTAGGAGGGGAGAGAGTGAAGTAATAAGAAAACTACCTGGTCTCGGTTTCTGGCTGACCCTATGAAGTCACCACTTAGCATCCACCCTCTGTCTCCCCATCCCATTGCTGCAGGCTGGATCCCTGCCAGAACTGCAGGGACTGGTTAGATCATTAAGTTAGAAGGAGGGAAGATCAGCAGCAGGAAGGAATGCTCTCCCTTATCCCACACCAACTTGCATGTTCATCCCATGTTCTTACGACTCCTATCCAAGTTGGAGGGCTGGGCTGAGCTGAGTGCTGTAGTACTCATGGCAAAGGACTGGGAGTCAAGATTCCTGGGTTCTAGTCCCAGTTTGATTCTCTCAAGGTAATACAAGTAAGGCCATTCCGCCTCTTTGTGCTTCAGTTTCCCCTTTGTGAAAGGTCAGGCTTCCAGAGTGTGTAAACGTTGGGAGGAGCAGAGGGGATAGATAATCCTGGAGCAGAGCAGAGCACTGACCTGTAGATTTCACCAAACACTTGAACTCAATGATACAAATTGAACGCTCTCAGCCTTCACCCTAGGGACATCCCTAGTTTGCTGGGTCAGAGAGTTTACCCCCAGATTGCCTTCCCCATAGGTCCCAATCATCGCATCTGAGGCTTGAGGTAAAAAAAACCATGTGATTCAAAAATAAACAAAGGATAACGTAAGCATCTTACAATGCTGCACACATCCTATTCATAGATCACTCAGGCCCCAATCCCCACCATGCATTTATTATTAATCTGTCTGTTATTATAGATAAGGCCCTGTGGGGGAAAAAAATCACAATTTTTTGCTAAAAATATTTCATAGCAGCATCACAGGTGAAAGTTGGAATTTCAGGGGCTATGCACAGTCACTGAGTCCCCGTCCTCCCCAGACTGCTGCGATTTTTCCAACAGCAGGGAGGCAGAAGCAGGCATCCCCGCTTCTGCCGCCCTGCGGAGGCCATGGCTGCTCATGGAGGATAATGGGCCAGTCCCATCCCAGAGGAGGGCAGGGAGGTGGCATACCAGTCCTATCCTTGGGAGGGAGGCTCACCACATGGTGCCGGCCAGCGCAGCAGGGATTGGGGCCCAGCACACTCTGCACTCAGCTCTGGCCCAGGCAATCGCTGCTGCTGCTTCCAGTCGGATGGCAGGGAGACAGAGAGGTGCTGACAACGTGGCAATAAGAAGCCTCAGCCTGACCTGCCCCCAGCAGCCCTGGACCAACACTGCAGTGGCGTCTGACGAGGCGCTGAGACCAGACTCCATCTCTGCCACCCCAGTCTCCCCGCCGGGACAAGGCCTCCCTCACACACCTGCTCACATTCCAAGCAGTGGCAGCATGGTGCGGGGGATGGATCCCAGTCTCAGCTCTTACAGCATCTGCCCTGGGCCTGCTGTGGGGTGGTCAGGGCCACGGTTCCTAATCGCAGTGTTGTCAGTGCCGCCCACTCTCCGCAGGCAGCCTGGGCAAAAGCTGTGAGCGGAGTGAACCAGGCCCCAAACCCCAGGAGCAGTAACTTTTTTTTAAACTGAATAAATTGAACCTAATGGTAGTCCCTAAAACCAGAGAAGTGCACGGATATTCCTGGGCCTCAAATACATATGTATTACCCACCAGACCCAGAAACATATTACACATTCTACATTGTCAATATTGGTTGTGTTCTCTCTTGTTTTCCAATAAAGTAGGTGCTCCCCTTCTCCATATTCTCTCTAACACAGCAATCTGACACTTCCCTCACCAGCTCTCTCAATCTTCCAACCTCACCCCCCACTCCTCTCACACAAAGGTTCCAGAAACCTAAGTGTGTGATTTTAGAATAGTTTAGGCTAATTTTTATGTTAAACAGATAATAAAAACCCTGAAACTTACCACGTCTCCTTTGTTTTTGGTTTCTCCTCAAAAAACCTCTTTGCTCAACTCTTTCTGTCTCTGCTCAATGTGTCTTTTCCCTACAGATAAGCCTTCCTCCCCTAACAAACTATTCCCTTCTCTCCTCTCCTACTCCCCTTTCCACCCCTTACCTCCAAGTCCTGACTCCTAGCTCTTTCCTCACCCTTGCATGTTGTACTGCCTACTTCCCTTTGCTGCCTGCCTAGACTCTTATGAGACACCCAGCACCAGGAGACAAAGTACCGCCCAAAGTGAGCATGTAAAGCTCTGTTCAGATGGACACATAACTGTAGAAGCTACTATTCTGCTCTGTTCCTCATTCACTCTCTGTTGTTCTCTTCACTCCAGGCCTTTTTCCATCTCCTGCTCCTAACCCCTTTCCAGTGTCTGTTTTCTCACCCAATGCGTCCCAGAGTCCCTCAGCTTTTTGTCTCTTACAGTCTACTCTTGGGTCTCTTTCCCCACCAACCTATCCTTTGCCCCAGTGTATCCTCTGCACCCTCAGCCCCAACCATCCATCTGTATCTAACCCCATGACCCAAGCCTCCCCAATGAATTCTCAAGCCCCTGAGCAAATCCTCAGCCTGCCCGGACTCCCTATTCATAGAATCATAGAATCATAGAATATCAGGGTTGGAAGGGACCCCAGAAGGTCATCTAGTCCAACCCCCTGCTCAAAGCAGGACCAATTCCCAGTTATTCCCTCCTCTGCCCTTCACTGAGCCTCTAGTACATTTTGTGCCCCATCATCTGAACCCCGTGTCTCCAATCTATACTTGGCCTCTGACTCCTCTCCTACACTGTGAGGCAGCCAGCTGGGTGATACTGAGCAGCTGCTGCAAGGGAGACAGAGCAACTGGAGTTCAGAGCTCCCTGCTTACACAGGGGGTGCCACCTCCTCCTTTTTGCAACAGCACACTATGGCCTTCCTATAGCAACATGCCTTCTCACTGAGAATTAGTCCGAAGAATTGAATGACGCTTTGGTGGTCAAAGTAGCCTCAGTGTGAGGCTTAGATAAAGGTTGCAGCTGGTTATTTTGAGCAAAACAGTTCACGCATCCCTACTAATGACATAAGGGGTGAAAAGAAAAGGAGTACTTGTGGCACCTTAGAGACTAACAAATTTATTTATTCACTTTCACTTCTTGGAGAAGCCGAGTGAGGATGCACTTCACTTCCCCTGGAAGAGACAGCCAATCTCACAGCCTTTATCAACAATCAAACCATAGAGGGGCTATTTACATCTCGAACCCCATGCACTTCCAGGAGACAATACTGTGTAAGGAAATCCTCTAAATGGCAAAATGGCCCCTCACGTGGGCAGCCTTTACAGCAATCATGTCCTAGGGAAAACAAAAGGAATAAGGCAGCAGCACCTGTTGTTCTTTGCTGGGCATAGAGTTAGTGCACCACTGGGGACAAAGACGCCTGCATGATGGGGAGGGATGGATCAAGAGTCTGGCACAAGACCGTGTCTCTCTACTGAAGTTTGAGTGACCTATTCTCCCCACATCTCACTGAAAGAAGCTCCCAGAGTTGCCACCTCCAGGCAGATCTGTAATGTGAAGTGTTACCCAGCCAGACACTAGGATGTGGGGGAAGGAGGAAGGGGAGGACACACAGGCAGCCTGCGGTTGAGAGCTCTGAAAGCCTAAGGTCTCTGCAAACGCCCGAGTTAAAAGCGGAGGCAGCCTTCGGGATCGATTATGCATGCACGCCACTGAAAACACAGGCTGCTACAGTGCCAGAGCCCTGCTGGATAATTTATATGCTGGTGTTAGTATTCACAGAGCAGTGGGCAGAGTTCAAAGGAATGAGGTGGGGAATAGAAGTTTAAGACTTAGACAAACACAGCGACAGCCAGCACGTGCCTCAGTGCTACCAGGGGCCTCACTAGTATATGTTACAGGGAGCAGCCAGGAGACATTCTCAGAGCAGGAAGGCAACAGGTGCTTTGTCTGCCCAATTGGCAGGTGGGACAAAGGAACACTCAGAACCAGTGTATGCGCTAATGTTCAAACATTAGGGAGTGTGTGTGCACGTGACAATGTGTCTGTTCATTTGGTCCTTGGGCAGTGTGGGGGCTGTCTTCCTCCACAAACTTTCACAAATGTCCCTCCAAACACTATCCCTGACCTGACATGCACAGGGCCACATACGCACAGCCCTACCAAAACCCTTCAGTTCTGACCTGCAGCCCTTCTGCTATTCCTGTCCTGACAAGTACACCCCCACACCAACACAACTCTACTGAAGCCCTCAGGTCCTGACCTACAGTCCTCCACTCTTCCCCAACAACATTAAGCTAATGTGCCTTTTCTGAGACAGTTGTGCTCCAGATGCACTAGATTACATGATGGTTTCTGCAACACAGATCAACACACATTATAGCAGGGGTGAGCAAACTTTTTAGCTCGAGGGACACATCAGGGTTGTGAAACTGTATGGAGGGCCAGGTAGAGAAGGCTGTTCCTCCTCAAACAGCCTGGCCCCCGCCCCTCCCACTTCCTGCCACCCTCAGAACTCCCTGCTCCTTGTCCCCTGACCACCCCCTCCCGGGACCACCCGCCCCAACCCCCCCCCCGGGACCCTACCGCCTATCCAACCCCCCCTGCTCCCTGTCCCCTGACAGCCCCAATCCCTATCCTCACCCCTGCCCCCTGACAGGCCCCCTTGGACTCCCATGCCTATCCAGCCACCCCCTGCTCTCTGTCCTCTGACTGCCCCCTGGGATCACCTGCCCCTTATCCAAACCCCCTCCGCTCCATGTCCCCTGGCCACCCCCCCCAAGGGACCCCCTGCCCCATCCAACCATTCCCTGCTCCCTGTTCCCTTACTGCCCACCGGGACTCTCTGTCCCTTATCCAACCCCACTCCCCTCCCCCTTACCATGCCACTTAGAGCAGCAGGAGCTCACAGCCCCGCCGCAGCCAGCCACGGCTCCGCGCTGTCCAGCAGGAGCGGTGGGCCAGAGCGCTGGCAGTGTGGCAAGCTGAGGCTGCAGGGGAGAGGGGACAGCAGGGGAGGGGCCGGGGACTAGCCTCTCTGGCCAGGAGCTCAAGGGCCGGGCAGGACGGTCCCGCGGGCCGGATGTGGCCTGTAGTCTGCCCACCTCTGCATTAGAGACTAAACTGAGACCATCAAACTCCTTTCACTTGTGATTTTACCAAGATTTGATCCTAGGTCTTCAGAGAAGAAGGCCGGGTCATTAACAACCACTGGCCACCCAAAAGTTGAACTCTATGCATTGGCCCAGCTTTACCACTGCCGGTGCCTCTCAGCCATCTGGTTATCAGGAGAGAAAGATGGGCAGACAGCAATGTCATCAATTTACCCGTCCCTACGTCTGCACACGTTTTAGATCAGACACAACACAAATGGCATTAGAGTAAGTACCAAAGGGTTGACTTCAGCAGAGATGCAGAGTAAAGGCTGTCTGCCCTCCCCCATCCACAAACTCCAGCACACGTACTGTTCTGGACTAGATCCCAGAGACGTACAGCAGTTAGGCCCATCACACCACTACTGCACCCCTAACACAGCTAGCCAGTCTGCCACAGAGAGGGAAAAGCAACACTATGTATATGATGAAGAAAGAAGGGTCCTAGCCAGGTGCCCTGCCCTTTGCCAATACTCTGAATCCCATGCATCCTATTCATCCAGCCACTGCCTTCACATCTCACCCTCATTTAATCAGAGGCCTTCCCCACAATCCCCTGCCACCAGGGGCATCCCAGAAGTCACATGATCTGAAGGGACAGCCAAGCCTGGGCCATGTCTGAACTAGAGATGGGCCTAAATGAAAGCCCACATGTCTAAATTCTGGAGACAGAACCAAACTGGGTATCATGTACAGACTGTGCTGGTACCCCAGATTATTAGTCCACCTACAAATCTGCGTCCTGCTCATCTGTTCCAACAGAATATAGTATCCACAGGGATTTCCGGGGTGGGCTGGATTCAGTAACAGAAAACTGTCTCTGCCAGCGATCAGGTTGGGGTAGGTTTTGGAGAAGTGGTTTGCTACACTTGGCTCTAAGGACAATTGCTAGAACCACCTCTCCTCTCCACATTTCTGTCGGGTCATTTTACAGAGCAGTATGTTTTTCCACGGAGCCTGGCAGACACCCTCAATGTTGAGTTTATTTCATGTCATGAAAAGAAAAGGAGTACTTGTGGCACCTTAGAGACTAACCAATTTATTTGAGCATAAGCTTTCGTGAGCTACAGCTCACTTCATCAGTTGCATCCGATGAAGTGAGCTGTAGCTCACGAAAGCTTATGCTCAAATAAATTGGTTAGTCTCTAAGGTGCCACAAGTACTCCTTTTCTTTTTGCGAATACAGACTAACACGGCTACTACTCTGAAACCTTTCATTTCATGAGTCTGTCTCCATATTCTGCAGCTAAGACCATAGCTTTGGAACAATTACACTGTTTGCCTTATACTTTGCATTAGGCTATGGCAGGGTCTCCTGAACGAAAGTGGTGGCAGCCCTATAGCTTGTGATACTCAGAACGGGACTGGATAAAGCACTAGAGAACAGAGTGTAGGGAAACAATCTTGCACTGACCCCCAAGGTGAAGAATATAAACTAGAGGCGACTAAATTTAGTCTAATGTCTATGATCCTTCATGAGAAGAATTTAACCCTCTTCTCCTGAATTTTGGGACCCATTTAGAGATGGGGAATCTGAACTTGTGACCTGCCTCAAGTGACACAGCAAGTCAGTGGCAGAGCTGGAAGAAGAGCTCGTGTTTCCTTCCCTATCCACTTGACTATACTGCCTTCCTGCTCAGCCCAGCCTGGGAGTGGGGGGAAAAAATGGAGATTTCAGGAAGAACAAATGCTTGAACATAAGTGCATGAAACTATCTGGACACGTACAAGAGAAAAGAGGCTTTAAAGCAGAAAGGGAGAAGTTGTTCTTGTTACATGGAAATGGAAAGACCAGAATAATGGATTTAACAAGGACAGAAACAAAAATTAAAGAGAACAAACAAACTTGAAATAGTAAATAAGTCAGATCAAGAACAGAGGCATTTTCCCAGTGTGACTTTGGAGAGATCAGAATCACTAGGCAGCTCTAAGAAATGGTTTTCTGAGCATCTACTAGGGACAATCCACCAAGATCAGAGACTAAGAAGAGGGAAAAAAACAAACAAACAAACAAACAAAAACACTGAGCAACACTACCTATCTGTCCTCTTCATTTTACAAATGTGAAAACTGAAGCTCAGAGGACATGAAGGGCCCAAGACCACAAAAATACCCAGTGCCCTTAGTGACTTGTCCCCAAGGGCACACAACAAGTCTGTGGTAGAACCAGTATTAGATCCCAAGATTCCCAGCTCCCATTTCCAGAGGCCTCCCTTTTAGTCCCTTTTAGCACTAAAGATCCGATAATTACACTAATTGGGGTCCTCTGGAGTAGAGGATTCCGGACAGCCACTCTACCCAAAAAGATTACCTAAATGGGTGCCCCATAAAACAGGGCCTTGGTCTTACAGCTTGTTTGTAGTTAAAATGATCTAAAACTTACAGCACAATACCATACTACTGACCATACAAGGTATGCCTTAACATTCCCTCAATCCCCACTGGGCTGCTAAAGGATGTCAGCGGCACAGCACATGTAAATAAGAGGAAGGCTGTGAACAGTAACATAGGGGTTAACAACAAGCACTTTCCTGTCATGACTGTGGTTGGCAGGTAACATGACCATGTGATATTAGCTGAATCACAAGTGGCGGAGGGGAGTATAAGTAAGAAGCTTGGCATTGCCAGTCAAAACACTTTTCCAGCAACAACCCATGGAAGAACAAGAATTTATTGGTGACAGAGGTACAAATATAAATTAATTTTATAAACATGGTATACAGTATATCACTGCCCAGAGAGGGATGCTCAAGTACAACTGGACACCAACAGAACAATTCAAAAATCATTTGATCCTTTAGGAAATAACAATGTTCCTTAGGTACCCAGAAGAGACCTTCTTGTAGGCACCTGAACATAAATACACCACAAGTATTAAATGAAGTGGACAACACAGAAATCTAGTCACCATCCCATCATGAAGACCTTCCTTCCAAAAGTAAGTGGATTCTAGACCCAACTTCAAAAAGGTGCTGACACCAAGGCTTGGGAAAGGAAGGACAGTGTTTCAAGCGGCAAAGGCATTGATATGGTCAGCAGCATTCACAGACTCCAGGTTCTCTCACTGAGTTACAAGGAACCCCAGAAGAAACAAGTTATTCAATAATCAACTGGAATGTCAACCAACTAGGCACTAGCCAAGATGATCTCCTGACACCTTGACTAGTGGTCTAGCATGCCCCAATCATATCAGCTGTTGTGATTACACAACAATTTATCCCCAGGCATATTCATATGCTGCAGAGTAGAATCCTAAGACCTTCAGCTCCAAAAAGCACAGGCCTCTGTCTCTTGAACTAAAGATGATGATCTCCCTATGGTAGTAATAAGTCCCTTATCCTTCCTGAAGGTCAGCCACCAGAGGGCAACATCACTTGAATACGAAGAATATAGAGTTGCCATAGTTAATTCTAGCAAAAATTCTGAAAGGGATATTGAATTTAATAGATTAGGACTCAAGCCACTCTCTAACTATTAGAGAGCAGGATAACACTTAATGAGGAGGGAGCAGATTATCCCACATTTGCCTACTGCGGGGTTCTTCAACATTGCTCTCAAGCACGTGGTACTGGCCACTGTCAGAGGGACGATACCTGCCTGAATAGACCTTAGGTCTGATCCAGTAGAGCAAGCGGCCGTGGAAATCATTAGGAACCATCCAGACACCTCATAGCCAGACCCCAAGCCTAGCTCTGGTCCCACATGCACATGTTCCCAGAGGTTCCTCTGAACCAAACAGGAAATCCTCTTTCTTATAAAGGCCTCAAGGTGTGCACTACCAAAGAATTGACTGTAAGGCCACCGCAGTGCTCCACGGTTGGCTACTTATATGAGCCCAACTACTAGTCAGACAAAAAAATAAACAGTCACTCACAGCGTCTGGACTCACTTTTCAGTAACTTCCCTGAACTTCTATGGGAAATGAAAAGCAATTCCCTTAGCAACTTCTTCAGAACTGCCATAGCCTACATCATTAGCTATGAAAAGCACCTGCCTTTAATGACTCAGCTTCCAGGTGTTCCTTCTCAACTCCCTTGGGTCCTAGAGCCCTCCCACATAATATCTAACTTAGACCACTTCCCTTTATTGGGGAAACTGGGATATGGGGGTATCATGAGCACCTACTCTGTGGCCCCAAAGGGTTTGTAACACCCTTTGTGCACCCCTACATTTCACATAGGCCACAAAATAATAATCTCAGGGTAACTGTCACTCACTACACACATGTGGGCTAGATTTTAACTGGGGAGCCATAGGTGTGAAACTCTTTCTTCTTGCCTCCCAATCTTATTATTTAACCACAAGGCCATACTGCCTCCCCTACTTGCCCTCCATACAACTTTACTGACTTCAGTGGGGTTGCACAGGAGATCTGCAGGTATAGAATTTGGCACACAGTGTGTTTATCTTCCTTAAGAACTGCTCCTCCATGGCTAGCCAGTTCCCTTTTAGGTTTGTCTTGAAGCTGCAGTAGGTTACCTGCAGCCAGATTTTTGCACCTTCTAGACTGGTGCCTGTGGACCAGATAGGAAGGCAGCAGCCAGTTAGGTTCTCTACAGGAGAGGGGAACCATTTAAAATAAAGTAAGAACTGACTGAAATCTTTGCCGAGAATTTGAATCTCACTTTTCCAGAGGTTCAAAAAAGGTCAGATAGATTCTTCCCTCACCTCATTATTTTTAATTTACCCAGCACCACCTCAGACTGGAAACAAAAGGAAAAACAGCAGCTGTTCAATCTTAAAAGTATTTCTTAAATAAATACATGGCAGGGAGGGGAGATTTTCCAAGCAAGAAGCCATAATAAACCTAGAACTCCTACCACCTGCCCTATGCCTCCTCCCCAGGTGAGAAAAAAGGCTTGCTGTCTCTGATGTAGGGAGCAGAGTGCACTGGAGTGGGGGAGGGAGGGGATGTCATGTCATCCCATCATACCTTCCAATATGCTGAATTCCAGGAGAGGGCATGTTAAATATGTGCCTCACTCAATGTTATATTCATGTTCAGTAATCATCTCCTGCACATGGGGTAAATTGAAGTCCAGGTGAACTACCAGTTCTGGCTCTTCTAGGCAACACGAGCACACACACTGTTACAACTGATGTTTTCATTTGCACCTGTGTTTAATTAATCTGCGCCACCACTGTGTGGAAGGGCAGCAAGTAAGGAGTGTATTGGGCTCTGAGCTGGTCAGAAGGCTGCCTTGATCTCTATCACTCCTGGAAAGTTTTTTTTCCCCCTATGAAAATAAAGGGGTTTGTTGGGGACATTCATGTGGCTGTGTGGCAATTCTTCAGTGTGCAACACGCCAAAGATCACACTTTACTGGAAGGAGGGAGGCTCCTCTTTAGAAGGAGTAAATGACTCTAAACAGTGGGTGGACAGATTTGTCCCCAGCCCTTTCCTCTTCTCCCTCTATAATCCATCATGGAAGCAGCTGATAGCAGGTCCCTCCACACAACTCTTACCAGATCCCACTCCTCTTCACATCAGTTATTTTTTGCAATTCATGCAGATTCCCTTTTCCCCTGAAATCAATGTTTAATTAACACATATTGGAAAAAAATTGGGCTGTAACACACACTGAAATGAAGCCAACACATCCCTGCTCTGCAGACACACCAGGTCTCATCTGGAGGGTTACCCCACTGGAGAATTTTTCCTTCCCCCCACCCCATGTCCTCCCTCTGCTGACATTAAGGCTCATCCCGCCAGATAGTTATGCCCTTTTCCATCACCACAAATTCTTCCCCTCCTCAAAATGCTCACCCCCAGAAATAAACACTTGGCCAGGGAAGACACGATAGTACTGCAGAAAGAAACAAATGCTTCCCAGACGCTATGTGACATTGGTACAGCCGTGCAACATTCCAAGGGGTAATCTTCCCCCTGCCCCATTCCGCTTACGGCGGAATCTTTGAACCTGTCCTAACAGCCTTGGGAATTCTGCCCCCACCCATATTTTTGCTAAATTCTTACCACTCCCTGGTCCTCACTATGGCCCTCGTTCCTCCTGATGAGGCTCCCATCACCACAGCAGTAGAAGGGGTGAGGCTGCAGAGACAGGATGTTCTCTAGTGCCATTCCCAGGGTCAGTCCAGTGAATGGATGCTGGGATCACTTGTTGCTACGCTTTCTGATGGCAGATGGCAGGCTACTGCCAGCTTTGAAGGCTTAAATCACACCTCAAATCATCCACCCTCTTCTAGCCTTATCAGTTATTATTCCAGCCCACTCTTCAGCTTTCATCCTGCTGCTGGGAGTTGCTTGGATGCAGGGGATGCTGCAGCAGCATCAAGGGCATTTTGAGGAGGGATCTAATTCTCAAATATCCCTCCCTGCCACATACACAGGCACCCCCACCTCCCAGGGTTAGTGCAGCAGTCAAGAGAGATTACCCCTGATTCCATGATCTCCTAGACTGGACTGTGCCAGTGATGAAAAAAGAAATCAGGACAGTTGAGAAATCCAACTACCCTAGCACTTCATTCCCGGGATCCGAGGCTCCTGGTGTTAATTAGTTCCTGTAGTATGATGGATGACAGCAGCAGGGCCAAAAGTGACACAAGCAGACTGTGCTCTGAAATAAGATGTCCTTCATCATCAAGGGCACAGGAAAGGGCTCTGGAAACAACAGGAGTTGAGCCACACCACCACTGGGACATGGCAGATAAGCTCTCAGAGCCCCCCATGTCTCTATCCCCAGTCACCAAGAGACAAGAAGTGGGCAGAGGGAGTAGGTGGGAAAAAGACTGATCTACCACTGGGGTCTGGCAGATGACGGAGGAGCTCCAAGAGACAATAGGGGGAGAGGTGGAAGAAGGGCTAATCCTCTCTGCCAGTAGAGGATGCTCTTTCAGATAAGCTGAAATGAATTTTTCAGCTATGCCTAAAATTCTCTGTAAATGCCTCTTCCCGTTCCCTGTCCACCACACCCTTCCCATTCTGCTCCTAGCACAGAACAGTCCATACGTTCACAGCCACGACTTGCCACTTACACACAGCTTGCGGTTCTGCAGGAACATGTGCCACAAGGGTCAGACAGCTGAACTGCTCTGGTATGAGACTGCTATGGATTCTCACAGGCAAGTGTTTTCTGAGAAGGGCAGCAACAGCCCCCACCTATCCTTAAAAAAATCCAAACCACGCTTCCCCACCCCATTTCCAGCCACTCAACATTTCAACCACACCAACAGGAGGGCCACGGCAAAGTCTAGTTCAAATCAGCCCAACCCAAAACCCTGACTTTTCTTGGCCTAAAAAAAGTAATTAGTGTTACTGGCAAAATGTGCCAGAAGATCAAAAGTACTGGAGACTGCCATCCTCTGCCCATACAGCAGGGACAGCTTAGACAGTGGTAAGAGCATACTTCCTCTATGCTAACCTTTGACTAATGTGTCTCAGTCTATCTGCTGACACTGCTGTCAAGAGGGCCAATAAATGTAAGCCAAGACGCTCAAAGTCCTTTATACACATTAATCCTCACGTTCCAGTCGTCATGAGGGGAAACTGAGGCAAAGAGCTGGGAAGTGACTCAACCCCAAAGTCACACAGTTTGTTGGTGACTAGAACCCAAGAGTTCTGCCTGCCTATGCTCTAACCAGTAAAGCCTAGTCCCTGCCACTTGTTCTTTGCATAAGGAGAGGGAGATATAGGGCTTAAATGAAATGTGGCTGACTTGTGGGTCCAGCTACACTGAGAATAGTCCCAGAATAAGTTCTGTGCCCTTTTCCTCCTGGATGAATCTATTAAGCACATCGGTGCTTGGGAATAGAGTTAATTTTTATTGTATTTTTTTTTAAAAATAACCAAACTTCTCATGAATCTCCAGGAAGTTTCATCTTTGACTTTGGCTGGAGTTTAGGACAAAGTTTCTGGTCCCTTATTACTTCATTCCCAGAGACTCCATCTGTCCTTTCCCCAATGTAGCATAATATGGCTCTGCCAGCACACATATTTCCACCCGCACACACCCCAAAGTGCAGCAGGATGTGCAGAGTCACTCGCCAGAGAACAGAAGGGGAAGGATCAAGGGGGAAAAGTAACTGTCTTCTCCCCCCCCCAGAAAGAGAAAAGAAGACAGGAAGAGATGCTATTGGACTGTGGAGCCCTGAAGGAGGCTGCAGGAAGCGCAAACAAGAAGCAAAGATATCACTAGATCCACTGAAATGCTGCTGCTGGAGCAATGAGAAAGGGAGAGGAGGAGTGATTTCTTCCTTCCCTGGAATGCCATGCCCATAGACCAAGAGGGTCATTTCTGGCTTGGGAAATCAGGAATGCCATATGGAAACTTTTACCTCAAGGGCACTGGTTTAAATCCAGTCCACACTGATGAAATTTAAACGCCATCCCCATCTGACTACTGCTGTTGGGCAGCTTATAAGAAATGAGCCGGTGGGGGTTTCCTAGTGGGAAAGGTGTCCCAATCATATAATCCACCATCATTGTTGGCACTAACTGCCCCACCCTCAGCAGAAGGGCCAAAGACTACATGGGCTGTGTGGACTGAACTCCCCTCTCACTTCCAGAAGTGGAGTCACTCCAGATTAGAGGTGCGGAACACTGGAAAGGGAGACTTGCTCAGCTACTGTCCGGGCTGTGCCTGCCCGATGAATAAACAGAATGTCAACCTATGGGGCTCTCAGTCTAGTACATTCCACCTGCGCAAAACTCACTTTCAAATCATTACAGTTTATCGAGAAGAATTTTTTTCCCACCTTCCTAATTATTAAACACAAATTTCTTCTCATTTGGGTAGGCGCTGGGTGTGCCATTGGGATGTATCAATAACTCAGTCACTGGGGGAATGAAAGAACCATAAAAATCAGTGCCTACCTTCACCGTACAGGAAAACAGAGTCATTCTTAGGGTCAGAGCAACTACCTGGGACCTGCAGCACCCTCTGCCTGTTGCTCACCCAGCCACTGCCTTGTCATCTCTACAGCAGCCATGGCTAGCTCTCAAGTGCTGGAGCTGCAGCGCGACAGCCATTTACTGAGTTGTTGGGGGGGGGGGGAGGAAAGGGTAGAAAGGGCCCAAAAAGAAACAATTCTCAATTGAAACTGGCCAGCTGAGGCTCAAGTGGGATCAAACCTGAGAGGACAAAGCAGCTGAACGAAGGAGCCTTCATTTTTCTGTGCAACACCCATGCAGACAGCAGGTGTGTGACCCCCTGAAAATCCTCTACCCCACCCCTTTGGCTATAATTTGCCACTGTTTCTGAAGGTCAGCTCCAAAAAAGAGAGATGAGGAAAGCAAAAGGCACATAAAGATGGCCCGGAATGTATCTATTTCCCATTTGTTATCGCTTGTGAAGCAGAAAGATCCAGAAACACCGGGACTTAGAAGGGTGCAGTGAAATTTAGCCACACGCAGGAGACAGGGGGAATTGGCCGACAGGAAGGCGGAAGCCATTAGAGATCCTTTCTCTCTGCAAGCTCCTCTCAGAGCCCTGCAAGAGACCAGCCAGACCATGACTGAACAACAAATGTTCACTGAAGTGTAGGGAGGACTTTGGATCCAGGGAGAGGAGGGGGATTACAGGTTCTGCCAGTCACTGGGCGGGGTTCCAAATGGACAAGCTAGCCAGCCGTGTTCTACACTCTGTTAACAACCTCCCCACTGCTGCCTTGTCCTGCCCACATACTGTCCACCCACTACCCATCTACAATCACCCACACAACCTCTTCAGGGCTCACTTGGTCCTTCCCCTTGCTAGGGTTGGGGAAGGAGGGGGGATTTTCCCCCTCGCTCTGCTCAGACTAGAAAAGCCGTGCCTCTCCTGCACATCATACCAGAGAAAGGCAAGTAGATATCCCCCCTTTTTGTTTGCCACCCTGGAGTCTCTCACACACAGCCTCTGGCACAGAACTGCATGGAAATGTTGATATTCCCGTGATGGCTGATCAAAGGCATGGACAGGCTCATGGAGGAAGAGAAGGGATGGCAGAGGAAGACAAGCCAAGAAAGGCTTTGTTTGATCCGGGCTCCAGTACAGCACACGCCCTCTCTCTACGTTATAATGCCCTCTAGCTCAGATACACAAGTGGGCTTTGCAAGGGGAGGGGTCTGCTGGGTGCATGTGTGTGTTTGTCTCCCCCGAGTGTGGATATCATGCTCCTCAGAGCCCGCCAACCTCAGCCCAAGCTCCCTGGAGTAACCTTTATTCCAGTGCATTGCAAGCATGTATTTCACAGATGGTTAAACTGAATCATTATCACTGGGCGTTCATTTGACCAAAAAAATGTTATTAACGTCGTCAGGTTTATCCATCCCCCCAAATACACACACATGCTCCCTCCCCCAAGCCCCTGCGCTTCACAACCCCCCCCCCCAACATTCAAATCTCATGATGTGCGACACAGCACCCTGGAAAACCAAACAGCAAGATGGGGTGGAGAAATGGATGGACGTGCCTTTGGCATTTGCTGCATTTCCCACCCCCCTAACAATGTCTATCCAGCTCCCCACCCCGCAAAAAAAAAGAAAATGAAATTAAACCATGGCCCATCTTGGGTAGGAGGGCATGTCTTTGTGCGGGCAAGCCATGGTCACACTCGTATCAGGAGCCTGCATCTGCGTGGCATGAAGCAAAGGTCATCGTGCCACTGTTGTGATGCACTAAAAAAAAAAAAAAGCCGCAGAGCCATCAGGATGTAACACGGAATTTTCTCGTCAAGAGATGAGATGCCTTCGGGGGGGTTGGGAGGAGGAGGAGGAGAGAGGGTGTGCAGATGTGGGGTGAGGGGGAATGGCAGAAATGGGGGGGAATGAAGAATACAAAGCCCTGTGCTGCTAATCCAAAAGTGACAAGCCATCCCTTCCCCCCTCCGCACGCCCTCCTCCCCCCGAAATGTTGGTGCAGATGGATTTCTGTATCTTGGTTTTGCAGCAGTGGGTCTAATGACTCCCAGACCAAACCCCCTCGCTAAAATAACCCCTCCCACATTGTTTTTATACTGGTCTGAGGAATAATGTGTTTTTAGAGATCATGGGCTTTTTTAAAAAAAAAAAAAGATGAGGCTGCGCAGACATTATGCGAACAAGCTGCTCCCCGCATCACCTCCATCTCCCCCACCATGTTCCCCAATTTCGCCCCCGCCCACACCTCTCCATCCTTCCCCTCACCAACGCTCCCCCCGCAAAGGGAAAAACCCCACATCATCATCTGGGTAACCGATCTCAAAATCCCAAGCCCTAATCCGCTTGAATTTGTTTTTTCCCTTATATAAGCAGCAGCACGTCAACATGTTCAGTAGAAACGCAGCGTAAAATGAGGCCAGGCTACAGCCATGGAACAGGGTGATATCGGCAGATATCGGTCTGCCTAGAAGCCATCATCACTGGAATTATGACATCGACTACGGGGCTTTTATTTATTTATTTACTTATAACTCTTATCTTTTCTTTTTCTTTTTTTTTAAAGAACAAAAATAAAATAAATAATGAAAATCACACAGATACACACCCCACTGGAAGGTGCCCGAATACTCCAGAAAGGGAATTTTCACCTCCTGACTTTGAGGTTTTTTTAAATAAATAAATACAGCCCTGTTGCTCGCGTGATCCCCAAACTTCCAGTGTCCCCAGATGCAACTCCCTTCTCCCCTTCCAGAAAACAATATGCTTTGCAGGAGAAAGATGGACATTTCGGAAACTGCCAACGACCGAAACAAAAAACATCAACAGGAATATAAAATTATCAAAATATAATACCTCAACTCCTCCAGCAGATGAGGTGTGTCCGTCCACAACACCAAAGGCAATAATCTCAGCTCCCTCCCCAACCTCCTCCTCCATAAACATGACTAGCCCTTAGATAAACTTGCCCAACTTAACAATATAGCCCGCTTTTCCTTACCTGGCTAGAAATACAACACCCTTCAGTCTCACACTACAGTTAATAACTGACTTCATCCAGTTAGCAGGCAAATCCTTTTTGGTTCAATTTTTTTCCTCACACACGCAACATCTCTCTCTGACTCTTCACTAGGCTAGTTAAGAGTTCACCCCCTTAAAAAACAGTCACTCAAAATATATTGTAGCATAGGTGTTAGTGAGCGATCATGTCAATAACCTCTTTTGGAGGGCTTTGTGCTTAACACAGAACAATCACGCGCAAGAAAGAAACAAGAACAAAAATGAATATTATTTTTTTAAAACTATTTTCAACAAAGCTTTGAATAGCTGCGCCAAGAGGAGGTGGAAACAGGGGCTTGCATAAGTGAAAGTGGTCTTTTAAAAATTATTCCATTTTTTAGCTTTGGTTCTGCCTCTCTGATCCTTTCGCTTTTCTCTCTCTAATTTCTTTTGGGGAAGCGGTGGGGAATGGAAAATATTTTTTTTAAAAAGAGAGATTTCAATTTTAATGAAATGTGTCCTTAAAGAGTGGTAGTTAATAAAAGTAGTTCTTAACTATACTGCAATTAAAATAAAATTAAGGGAGTAAGCAAAAGACAAGTAACATGCAAAGCACCAGAGTCAGTGCCCATAAGTAGGGGAATTACATCATTGCCCTGGAGTGGATGATGTTTTTCTTTTAAATTATAAAGTAGTTAGATTTTTAAAAAAAAAGAAAATAATGGGTATTTTGTATGCATCTTGCACGAAGAAAGAATCGAACCAGCCTTTAAGGTCACTCGCTGCCTGAAAATGCACAGCAGTCGCTCACAGTGGAAGTTTTCAGGCAAGACGGCTACTAAATCATTAATATAAACAAATGGAAGGCGGGGAGGGAAGGTTCCTCTGTAATAGATCCAAAGACTAAGGAAAAAAAGAAAACTTTCTTCTTTTCCCCCTTCCTTCCTCATTAGTAAAAATTTTGTAAAAGAAAAAAAGAAATCCTTCAGCCGCTAGTCAAATAGTTTGATTCCTAAGCAAGTCCCTGTTATAATTCAATGTAGCAGCATCTTGTCTCCCCACAAAAACACCCCCATTCTCTACTTTTAAAAACCAGCCCCTCCAAAATAGTAATTTTAAAAATTAAAATAATAAAAACAAAAAAAGAAGCAAAAATAAAAGTATTGGTTAGAGAGGAGAGTTTGTGCTTGTCACTTGAAAACAGATCAGCCCACTAGGTGTGCCGTTTCCAAAAATCTTTCTCACTTTTCATAACTGGGAGGTTATGAGGGGAGAAGGAAAGGAGGGCAGGGGCAGGTTGGTAAAAACTCACAGGAAGAGACCAAAAAATAACAAATCTCCAAGATATTTGTGATCAAAAATGTAAAAAAAAAAAAATCACCCTTGGAACTCTCAAGTGAGAGCACCCACTACCTTTTAAACTGAAAGACTTTCTACTGGATACACCGAAATATCTGTTCATTTTGGGTCTTTCTTCCATTCTGCCATCCTTCCCCCAAAGTCTTACCTTTGCAGTTGAGAAGAGGTTTTGGCTGTTTTATCAACTCTTTGTTTCCTCTTTGGGGACGTAAGAATCCAGGGTGTCTCTCTAGGAAGGACTGGTGGGGAAGGGTGGGGGTATTGGAGATGCTAAAACGGGTCCTTGATAGCTTGGGATGCAGGCAGAAAGGGGAGGTTTGGCTTGCCTCTCCCTCTCAGTGAGTTGCATGCAAGAGGAGATGTGTAGAGCTGAGCTCTCTGCCTGAGACTGTCAGAGGAGCCCAGGAATTTCACGCACTCCAGAGCCAATCCCTCCCTCTCTAGCGCACAGACCCCAGCATTTAAAGAGACAGCCAGGCTGTGTGGCTCAGAGTTTCACACTCTCCTCCCAGGGCTGTTTTGCAAACAGCTGACAAGATGTAATCTGGGGACATCCTCAAGCCCTGGATGACTAAGAGGCAGGTGCTTGGGAGTCCAGCTTTCCCACACTGAAAAGGATTCTTACACAAACTGGAACGGGGAGATAACACACACACTCCCCTCCTGGGAAAGTCCTGTAGAATTTAATAGGGATGAAACTAATAGGGTTCTATAGAAATTAAACGGGGATGTATTTAAATGACTCTGAAAACCTACAGCATATGATAGAGAATGATCTCCTTCCTACAGAATTATTAAATCATCCTATTGAATTTAACAAGAATTATTTCTATTCTATTTGGGTTCTTCCTGCTGTAGGATTCTATAGTCTGTTTTAAAAGGTCTACAGAAAGATAGTCACTCTGTTAAATTCTATAGGACTTTCCTATAAGGGACATGCACACTCATGAATGCATACACCTCTGCCTGTATTTTACATTCATATTCACTACAAATAACACCAGAGTTAAATAATAATAAGATGGTAAGCCTGGCTGGTGAAAGGCAGGCAATACTGAGTTCAGATGGTACTCTGTCCACAATTCACACCTACCTTGACAGGAATAAACTCACAGCAATGTGAGTCTTCGACCTGCATGGAAAATTATAAAAGGATACTGTCAAGATATACAACATATCTCTAAAGAAGTATGTGTTACAAATAGCATATCTTTTCCTCTGTCTGCCTATCTATCTTTTATTCATACCACACTCACCACTGTAGTATCTGAATATAACAACTGAAAGACTTAAGAGTCTCAACTTTTCCCACTGCTGTTTGTTTGTTTATTTTTGATCCTTCACCAGCTTGAGAAATTAGACTGGTTGGTTTCACTTTCCCTTTCTAGACAGTTTCACTTCCTGGTTCTCATGAACTAGCCTAATTCTGCTGCTACATTTTCGTTTCCAACATTGTTGGAGAATGGTGAATTTGTTTAAAGGACAGAGTCTCCCCACATGTATAATTCATTGAATTCAACAAAATTAACCTGGTGAACAAGGACTACTTGCAGAAGTAAAAGGAAACAAGCTTTGGCCAAGAACAGTAGTCATGGACATTTAAAACAAACCAAAACAAACAAACATTTTGATTCTATTAGATTTTGCAACCTAAGAACGCTTCTAGACAGATCCTATAGTGCTCTATAGTGTGTGTATTGTGCCTAGAGGACAGGCACTTAGAAATGGTGCATAGCGGTGCGTAGACAATCCAGGAAGTTTTTGGAAAGCGTAGGGGACAATTTCCTGGTGCAAGTGCTAGAGGAGCCAACTAGGGGGGGAGCTTTTCTTGACCTGATGCTCACAAACCGGGAAGAATTAGTGGGGGAAGCAAAAGTGGATGGGAATCGGGGAGGCAGTGACCATGAGTTGGTTGAGTTCAGGATCCTGACACAGGGAAGAAAGGTAAGCAGCAGGATACGGACCCTGGACTTCAGGAAAGCAGACTTCGACTCCCTCAGGGAACGGATGGGTAGGATCCCCTGGGGGACTAACATGAAGGGGAAAGGAGTCCAGGAGAGCTGGCTGTATTTCAAGGAATCCCTGTTGAGGTTACAGGGACAAACCATCCCGATGAGTCGAAAGAATAGTAAATATGGAAGCCGACCAGCTTGGCTTAACGGTGAAATCCTAGCGGATCTAAAACATAAAAAAGAAGCTTACAAGAAGTGGAAGGTTGGACATATGACCAGAGAAGAGTATAAAAATATTGCTCGGGCATGTAGGAATGAAATCAGGAGGGCCAAATCGCACCTGGAGCTGCAGCTAGCAAGAGATGTCAAGAGTAACAAGAAGGGTTTCTTCAGGTATGTTGGCAACAAGAAGAAAGCCAAGGAAAGTGTGGGCCCCTTAATGAATGAGGGAGGCAACCTAGTGACAGAGGATGTGGAAAAAGCTAATGTACTCAATGCTTTTTTTGCCTCTGTCTTCACTAACAAGGTCAGCTCCCAGACTGCTGCACTGGGCATCACAACATGGGGAGTAGATGGACAGCCCTCTGTGGAGAAAGAGGTGGTTAGGGACTATTTAGAAAAGCTGGACGTGCACAAGTCCATGGGGCCGGAGGAGTTGCATCCGAGAGTGCTAAAGGAATTGGTGGCTGTGATTGCAGAGCCATTGGCCATTATCTCTGAAAACTCGTGGCGAACGGGGGAAGTCCCGGATGACTGGAAAAAGGCTCATGTAGTGCCAATCTTTAAAAAAGGGAAGAAGGAGGATCCTGGGAACTACAGGCCAGTCAGCCTCACCTCAGTCCCCGGAAAAATCATGGAGCAGGTCCTCAAAGAATCAATCCTGAAGCACTTGCATGAGAGGAAAGTGATCAGGAACAGTCAGCATGGATTCACCAAGGGAAGGTCATGCCTGACTAATCTAATCGCCTTTTATGATGAGATTACTGGTTCTGTGGATGAAGGGAAAGCAGTGGATGTATTGTTTCTTGACTTTAGCAAAGCTCTTGACACGGTCTCCCACAGTATTCTTGTCAACAAGTTAAAGAAGTATGGGCTGGATGAATGCACTATAAGGTGGGTAGAAAGATGGCTAGATTGTCGGGCTCAACGGGTAGTTATCAATGGCTCCATGTCTAGTTGGCAGCCGGTGTCATGTGGAGTGCCCCAGGGGTCGGTCCGGGGGCCGGTTTTGTTCAATATCTTCATAAATGATCTGGAGGATGGTGTGGATTGCACCCTCAGCAAATTTGCGGATGATACTAAACTAGGAGGAGTGGTAGATACGCTGGAGGGCAGGGATAGGATACAGAGGGACCTAGACAAATTGGAGGATTGGGCCAAAAGAAATCTGATGAGGTTCAATAAGGATAAGTGCAGGGTCCTGCACTTAGGACGGAAGAACCCAATGCACAGCTACAGTCTAGGGACCGAATGGCTAGGCAGCAGTTCTGCGGAAAAGGACCTAGGGGTGACAGTGGATGAGAAGCTGGATATGAGTCAGCAGTGTGCCCTTGTTGCCAAGAAGGCCAATGGCATTTTGGGATGTATAAGTAGGGGCATAGCGAGCAGATCGAGGGATGTGATCGTTCCCCTCTATTCGACATTGGTGAGGCCTCATCTGGAGTACTGTGTCCAGTTTTGGGCCCCACACTAGAAGAAGGATGTGGATAAACTGGAGAGAGTCCAGCGAAGGGCAACAAAAATGATTAGGGGTCTGGAACACATGACTTATGAGGAGAGGCTGAGGGAACTGGGATTGTTTAGTCTGCAGAAGAGAAGAATGAGGGGGGATTTGATAGCTGCTTTCAACTACCTGAGAGGTGGTTCCAGAGAGGATGGTTCTAGACTATTCTCAGTGGTAGAAGAGGACAGGACAAGGAGTAATGGTCTCAAGTTGCAGTGGGAGAGGTGTAGGTTGGATATTAGGAAAAACTTTTTCACTAGGAGGGTGGTGAAACACTGGAATGCGTTACCTAGGGAGGTGGTAGAATCTCCTTCCTTAGAAGTTTTTAAGGTCAGGCTTGACAAAGCCCTGGCTGGGATGATTTAATTGGGGATTGGTCCTGCTTTGAGCAGGGGGTTGGACTAGATGACCTCCTGAGGTCCCTTCCAACCCTGATATTCTATGATTCTATGATTCTAAATGCATTTACCCTTTGGACAGATTGGAAAGATACCTGCCCTTCCTTCTCTTTCGCATCCTGGAAAAGAATTAAGGCCCCTGTCTTTCTCTGTGTTTGCACAGCCCTTAGCCAACTCACATGGCTCAATAAATAATAAATAATTATTATTACTTACAGAGCATATTGATCACTTTTTACAATGCAGAAATACAGCTGCCTCTGAGGTGTATAACAGCCATGCAACAGCATTAAATAGTCCAAAGTAGTATTAGGAATCCCCAGGGATGGTATCTCTGTAAAACACAAAAGAACTTCACTGGTGACTTAATCATGTAAGAAAGTGAAATGGCTGCATAGCTTTCAACAGTTCCGCACATCTCCTAACAAATTCAGATGTCTGGGGGTCAGTTGCCGACAATTTCAACAAGGTGACAATGGTCTTCCTGCATCAAGAGCATAGTGCTTAGATCAAGACTGTGTCCCAGAAGTAGTCTGTGCAAAAACAATATGCCCTTCAGCCTTTTGCTTTATAGGGAAAGCATAAGAGCAATGAGATCTGTGCAAAAACAGGATGCCCTTCAGCCTTCTGTTTTATGTGGACCACATAAGAGCAGTGCAATCTATCAGTCCCCTAATGGGGGCATGGTGCCAAATTCTGGTCTCAGTTACACTGAAGTAAATGAGGAGTAACTTCATTTACTTCAGTGAGGTTACTACAGATTTAGACTTGCATAACTGGAACAAAATCTGACTCATGGTACCTTTCTTTATCCTCTCTAGCTCATAGTCTTGGTGAACCAGCACTTCCCAGAAATGTCTATTGAGGTAATGTTTTGGAGTTCCAAATACCTCGGCACTTCCAGCACCATGTAGCTACCTACCAACTGTGCTGTCTACCCTCTTGGCCAACACACCAGCGATTGAACCAACCCCCTCCAGAGCTAAAAGCATGCACTGCTGTTCCTCGCTGCCTGGACACCCTGCCAGCCGCTCCTGCCGGCCGTTTGCCACTTTCACTCGCCACCCATCAGTTACCTTCTGCTGCCACCTGCCTCTCTGCCGTGACCTCTGTAGATCAGTCTCTTCATGATTTTTAGCTCTCAGCAGGCTAGGCAGAAATACTGTCCTACCACAAGTGATTTCAGCTCTTATTGAGTACTTGAAATAACAAAAGGCTCCTAATGAAACCTGATTAGCTCTATCTTTGATCAGGGAGGAGGAATAGGTTAAACCAGACCAGGGATCCTTAGGGAGAGTCCACACCTCCTGGCTGGGACACCGGTCCCCACCCCTCTTACTTTCACAGAGCTTTGGCATTCGAGACCCTGGCTTAACAAGGTCCTTTCAGCTGAGGGTGACTCAGTCATTTGAGACAGGTTAAGCAAAGTTCTACTCCCCTTTATTCATACAATAAAGACAATAACATTGATAACAACATTTCACTACCCCTGCATTCAGTACTAAAGTAATTTGTAACCCAACACCAGCCAAAGTTGATCACTTTGAGCAATACAGCTCAATCTGTTGGATACCTACGCAGAGTAGGTGTCTTCATATAAATACAGTTTGCTCCTGAAGTCTCTCCCCCTCCCACAACTAGCTGTCAGAAGAGAGTTCATTCAAACCCTATTTACATAATTATAAAATAAGTCAATTGGAATATAAATATTGTACTTACATTTCAGTGTATAGTATATACAGCAGTATAAACAAGTCATTGTCTGTATGAAATTTTAGTTTGTACTGACTTCGCTAGTGCCTTTTATGTAGCCTGTTGTAAAACTAGGCAAATATCTAAATGAGTTGATGTAACCCCTGGAAGACCTCTGCTACTCCCAGGGGCACACGTACTTCTGACTGAGAACCACTGCTCTATACCCTATTTCCTGTCACACACCCATAGATTCAGAAACAATGAGAGAACAGTAATCCTGGTGCCCCAACTTGACTGAATTCCTGGACCTGGCCTCATGAACAGATTCTTCCAATGATGCGAACCATCTTTCTGAATGCTTCTCCATCTGACCCTCCAGGACCGTGGGGGAAATGGCAAGCTTTCATAAAGGGGCTGGTCTGTTTATTCCATCAGTCTAGGACTCCCAGATCCTACAGGTTTATAAATGAGTACAGGGAGGCAGGAGGCTTCACCTAACTGAGTAAGAGGCCAATATGATTTTTTATTCAAACTATGGTATATGAGCCAGGGATGATATGACAGATAATAGTTCTACTGTTTCCAGATGTCTTATTGTGCATATTTCAGACCAATGCACCTCCACTTTTGTGGAATGAGCACAATAGGTAGCTGTGGGGAAAGCAGGGAAGGTCCTTTAATGCTGCAGAGCAGGTCTGTGCTGGGGAGTAGAGAGATCAGGAAAGCAGTGTGCAGTGTAGTGCATGTGAATTACACTCTAAGTACTCAACTGGAGGAGCAGGTTTTTTGAACCAATAGTTCCCTCAAATCCCTTGCTTCTCATACTGTCAATCCCAGCACCAACCAGGAGTTTACAAACCATTTATGTAAAGGGGTGAGACCATTCCTCAGTGAGGCTCCTTCCACCCTGCCAACACTGTTACACTCCCCAATACAAAGCACCCACTTGCTGCCAACATTTTCACAAGGGTTCCCCCAAAAAAATTTTGTCTCAGTGGGCAGATCACATGACGTGCCCATGATAAAATGCTCTGTCCACCTCCTCCAAATCTGTCAAATAATCAGTTGGCATTAGTTACATTTTCAAAGTTCTTTGTGATTAAAAGGGCAGGAAAGATTCTTTTTAAATGAAAGCTGAGATGCACTTCCGTGAGGCCCAGTGGTGGGTTTATTAACAGGGAACTTACACAAGTCCCTTCCAGCTCATCAACAACACGGACACTCCTGCTCACCTGCCCAGGGATCCTTCCATCCTGACACAGCCTCCGATTTCTCCCCTTCAACCACCAGGATCTCAAATGTAAAGTGGAGAACCCTGTAAATAAAGCTGGCAGAAAGGACTAAGCATAGACCACTGAGTCACTCTTCTCTTGTCTTGTCTCCTTCTCCCTTTCCAAATTAATTTCCCTTAACCTTCTATTTCATTCCTTCTCCTGATGCATCATTTTATTCCAGATCCAGCAAAATGTGCTGGTCAGACACGCACGTTGGCATAAAGTGCTTGAAATCTTACATCCTGTAAGCAACATGCCAGCTCTTTGCTCCTGGGACCCCAGAGGATAGGTCTACCCTGCAATTAGACACCTTCGGCTGACCCATGCCAGCTGACTCAGGCTCATGGGGCTCAGGCTAAGAGGCTGTTTAACTGTGGTTTAGACATTCGGGTTCAGGAAAGAGCCCAAGCTCTGGGACCCTCCCACTCACAGGGTCCTAGAGCCTGGGCTGCAGCCCGAGCCCAAACGTCTACACCACAATTAAACAGTCCCTTACCCTGAGCCTCATGAGCCAGAGTCAGCTGGAATGGACCAACCACAGGTGTCTAATTGCAATGTAGGCATACCCTCTTAGGGAATTGCTGGCATGTGGGGTCACATTTGTCAATTTGGGTCAAACTTAGCCCAATGAATCACAACTTCGGAAGCAGAGACACAGCTTGGGGTGTGTAAGTACAACTTGGAGAACATATGTAAAGCTTGAGATATGGGCATCCCTTAAAATATGGATTCTGTGCGAAAGCATGGGACACATCTTGGGGTGCAGGAGCACAACTTGTGGGGCAGAGGTATATTTGGAAATGCAGGGGCACAGCTTAGGATTCAGAAACACAGGCTGGGCCATGGGACACAGGTTTTAAGTGGAGATGTGGGGACAGATAAAAACAATCAACACTTCAAATGTAGAGAAACATAGACCACATGAGGTGTGTCACAATGATGCTATTTATTAATATACAGCCTTCCTGATGTCTGGTTCTCAGGCAGCACACCTTAAGGGTTTGCCTACATAGCAATTGGGATGTGTAACTCCCAGCTTGGATAACTGTACATGCTAGCTCTGCGCAACCTAATATCTACACATAGCAGTGTGGCCATGCAATCCATTTGATGGCTCCGGCTAGCTACCCAAGTACACACCAGGGACTGAGCAGTGTTGTATTCAGGTGGCTAGCCCAAGCCACTGCCCTGTAGCAGTGGCTACATTGATAATTTTAGCACACTAGCTCAACCAGGACTAGCACCTGTACACCTACCCGAGCTGGGAATTACACCTCTAGCTACTGTACAGATACACCCAGAGGCACAGTTGAGGGGATTACTTCAGTTCCCACACTTTTCTCAGTGAAAAAAGATTTTGTGGAGCCGATTGGGTCAGCGCTGGGAATGCAGCTATTCATCTCTAGAGCCCCTTGCTATTCAGGCCCATGTTGGGGGTGGGACTGGCCAGCTGGCTCAGGGGCATTGGCGAATGGGAAATGGGGCCCTTCACCCCCAGGCACAGACTCCAGCTCACTCCGGGTTGGAGGGACCAGCCTGCTCAAGGAGGTCTGAAGAGCTGCCAAGTCTCATGCAGATCCATGTGTGGCATTGTCTGGGTGGGAAACAATCACTGGTTTCCCCCTTAGAGCCACTTGCAGGCAAGGAGGTGGGTGCACGGTGAGGCTGGGCTCTAAGCCTGGCACTCTGCACAAAGAGATGGGGGAAGGTCGTGGAGCTGGAGGAATCCCTAGGGTTGCCAACTTTCTACTGGCACAAAACCAAACACCCTTACCCCACCCCCTGCCCCACCCCTTGTCCAAGGCCCTGCCCCTGCCCCTGCCCCTTCTCCACTCACTTCATCCCCCACTCTGTCACTCGCTCCCCCCACACTCACTCACTTGCTCATTTTCCCTGGGCTGGCTCAGGGGTTTGGGGTGCAGGAGGGGGTATGGGCTCTGGGGTGCGGCCAGGGACAAGGGATTTGGAGTGCAAGAGGGGGCTCTGGGCTGGGGGGGGGTTGAGCCGAGGGGTTTGGGATGCAGGAGGGGGCTCCAGGCTGAGGCAAGGGGGTTGGAGTGTGGGAGGGGGTATGTGCTCTGGGCTGGGTGTGCGGGTTCCGGGGTGGGGCCAGAAATGAGGGGTTCAGGGTGCAGGAGAGGGCTCTGGGCTGGGTCAGGGGGTTGGGGTGCAGGGGGTGAGGGTTAGGGATGGGCGTATGGGCACAGGGGGAGCGAGGGCTCCAGCTGGGGTGTGGGTTCTGGGGTAGGGCTGGGGATGAGGGGTTTGGCGTGTAGGAGGGTGCTCCGGGCTGGGATTGAGGGGTTCGGGGGGGAATCAGGAATGTGGCAAGGGGGTTGGGGCATGGGAGGGGGTCAGGGGTGCAGGCTCCGGGCAACACTCACCTCAAGCCGCTCCCAGAAGCAGCGACATGTCCCCCCTCCGGCTCTTACGCGTAGGGGCAGCCAGGGGGATCCGCATGCTGCCCCACCACCCCAAGCACCACCCTCACACCTCCCATTGGCTGCAGTTCCCACAAAGGGGCCGGAGCGGGAACATGCCATTGCTTCCAGGAGCCACGTGGAGTCACGACAGGCAGGGAGCCCGCCGACCGGACTTTTAATGGTGCTGACCGGAGCCACCAGTGTCCCTTTTCGACCAGGTGTTCCAGTCCAAAACCGGACACCTGGCAACCTTAGGAAGCCCCTTAAGATCTGGGAGTCACAGCAGCCTGTGGAGGGGGAGTCTGGGGCTTGTTGGGGGCAGGAGGCCCTGAGACAGGCTGGAGGGTGGGGCAAGATGAGGGGGGCCTAGTACAGCAACTTTTCTGCAGCCTCTCACCTGCCTTCCTGCACAGCCCTGGTGCACTCAGCAACCACCGCCTCCCTTCTGCCAGGGCGAGCCCCATGATGCCCGGCAGCTCAGCCAGCAGTGGGAGCACTGAGATCAGGGGAAGGGAGACTGCACCACAGCAATCCCCGGTGGCCCAGAGGAATCACTGCAGAGCAGGCTCAGCTCTGCCCCTGCAGCTTTAGTAGGCAGGTATATGGAAGCCCTGGGATCAGAGAATGGGTTCCACTATGACCCAAGGTGGGAGGTAGTGGCTGGACCAGGGAATGAGCTACAGAGCCTGTCATTTCTAGGCACTAGTTCCAAGCCAGTTCCGATGGGCGGTGACTATGTTGTTTTCATCTGATGGCCGTTAGGTGGCCTGGGTGAAATGATTTGGGGGCCATAGTCCAATTTTCAGTAACGAATGGTCTGCACGGTCACTGTGCCCTTTGTTAGCTGTCTAAACAAAGCGGTCAGGATTGTCTGCACCATGGAGAGAAACCTTCTCTCTAACCAGGTGCTGGTTCCTTCAGGGCAGGGGTGAGCCACATTTGCTATTGTGTTGCTTAGAAGGGATATAGGAAGTTTGCCTGTCACTGTGCTATACCTGTTCTTGGGACAGAGAGAATGAGACTCCAGATCTGTTACCTTTCACCAGCACAAAACTGACTTTAGAAAATAATTTAATACATCGTAGTCATGTAAAACAAGGGATGGAGAAGATCTATCAGGTTCCACCTAATCCCTTATAGGGTCGCAATGCAGAATTGTCCCCTACTATGTGTTCGGGCTTTTCCCTTAGGTTTTCTGAATGGCATCCATTGATTCTTTGACATAAGATTGACACTGAAGTCAAATGTCTGTGTGACAGGGTCATTACCCTAAGTTTAATGGAGATGGGGTCCAAGGGAAAGTTGCCACTGAGACCATGGCAGAGAAGGCTGTGTAACAAAGCTAACAGGGGAATTTATCACGCTTGCTCTTATATATATATATATATATAAATATAAATCATATATATTAGCTAGCTTAGCACTTTTAGTGTCTTTTCTGCACCCAAGGTGAACTTAGAAGCCTCAGTCCCAACTGTGATCAAATCCTCTCAGTTGTGCCAAACAGAACTGATCTTATCTGAATGGTGACCTTATCTCACTTTGGAGAGCAGAACTCATTACAATAATAAGGAATAACAGACTCAGGGAAAGAGCAATCTTAGCAGAGCCTGGAAAGAATTCACTTTACCATCATTTCAGGGGATTAGTTCTAAGCCTTTCTCCTGTAAACGTCATTTTTCACTTCAGCAGGAGGTCCAGCTCAGAAATTATTCTGGCCAAGCCACAGAAATTATTCTGGCCAAGATTGTATCTCTTAACTACTGATTTGCAATGCCTTTCCACCTCCTACAAGTGTGCTGAAGTGCATTTGCTTAATAGCTATATGGACACTTTACATCATGTGAATGACGCTATTTTATAATGCAACATTTTGTTTAGTGTATGTGTGTGAGGGACAGCAAGTGTCTGCGTGCAAAAGAGAGTGTGAATGTGAGAATGTAGGCCTATAAATCAGACATGGGAGCTTGAGTGCATAAGTGTGAGCATGTGAGAGTGAGACAACTTGCATGCTGAAGAGAATGAATGTGTAAAGAGCATATAAGCATTAGTGGTGTATGAGTGTATAAATGTAGCCAGAGAGCATATACGTGAGTGACTTAGAAACTAGAAGACTGTATGTCAGTATGTGTGAGGGCATATTGTATGTGTGTGTTTATATGAGTAAGTGTGACTGTGACATGTAGGTTGTGAGTGCACATTTTTTACAGTTTGCAATTTAAGAAAAGATATTTGAAGGCCACCACTATGGCCTACTGCTCTCCGCTGCCATGTGGAAGACAGTTTTTCATCTCACCCAAAGACACACATTGCCCCCTAGCACTGACTCAGAAAGAAACCGGATCTCTATAGAGTCACCCATGCCGCTCCCAGCAGCCTAGCATCCCCTGGCACCACAGGGATGGCACTGGCTCAGAGGGAAAAGAGATCCACCTTCAACCACTTCCAAAGGGCTCCCTATATCTCCCCTATAAAAATTAACCAGGATCAATCCTGCTTTGCTTGTACAGTCAAACAGATTCATAGCAGCAAATGGAATGGCTGAAGCTGAGAAGCACCAAATCCAGAGAGTGAATCTGCAGGATCTGGGATGGCTTGTCCTGGATGGTTCCACTTTTAGATGGATAGTATCACTCTCAAGCTGCATTACTTACCCAGAGAGGCTTAAAAAGAACATCACCAGAAGGAGATGCTCCCAACAGTAGCTGCTCGCACACGGAGTGGATGTTGTTTTTACCTCAACACTTGATCACTTTGTTTTCCTCCAGAACTCAGGCTCTTGCCTTGAGACTCCAGCAACTTAAGGGAACTCAGCCAGTCAACGCAGGACCATTCTTGAGAAGCCACTGATGCCTACTGGAAAATCCAGTAGGCCTTTGCCCACGTGCTCTAGTTAACTGTCACCTCCACATGCGCTGCCTAACTCTCGATCCTGCTTTGTTACCAAGGATGTTTGTTGGCTTGGAAATGAGATCTTTGGAGGTTTGCTGGTTCCTGATGTTTGCTCCTCACCTGATAATACCATCCTTTGTGTGTGGATGATCCCGTCACATGGGAAGGGAGAAGCAGCAGAAAACTTTGAAAGTAGCAATGGTCCTGATGTAATTCAATTACCTTTCAGTCTGAGGAGAAGGAAATAACAGGGCTTAGCACTTCTACAGCTCTGTACCCTGGTGAAACAGGCCGGTTATAAAATATAAGCCTTTCAGCGATTAAGTTTTCTCTCCCCAAAGTTTGATTCTTGAGAGGCCCACCAGATTCAAACCCCGAAAAGTTTCTACATAAACAGAAAGCGCCTAGTTTCAGTTCTAACTTGGGGTGGATCTCTCCCTCCTCAGAGCTCTCACTCTCTTTTCTGATTACCAGGGTTCCAAAGAGTTCCATGGCTCTCTTCTGATTGGACTTTCAATCCCCACCCTGCTTTGCTATATCACCTTGTCCACCTGTTGGACAGCTGAGCAGAGAGTTAATCCCACTTGCTGGGCTACGAACAGGACACCTGCCCTAGTTCTATAAGAGCAAAATCTGTTCTGCACACAGCACTTTCCACGTGAATGCTACCTTCTCCTCTTGCTGAATCCTGCAGCAAAGTCATTATCCTACACTGATGACATCACAGGGTGCTGCCATGGAAACAAATGTGGTGTCAAAAAGTCAGCAGGTTCAAGGAAGAACAGAAGACAGGAAGCAAGGCTGGGAGAAGGAACTCCTTTTTTGACTACAAAGAAGAAAAGGAGCATGAAAAACATGTGAAAGCTGGAAGGGCCTGTGTTTAAGAATGGTGGATCTAGCACATGTTAAAGAAAAGTCTCTTTCTAAAGAACAGCCAGAGAACAAGGCTGGTGCACCCAGGCACAAGCCCTGTTCAGCTGAGGAGTTCAAAGCAGCTCAGAAACTTGGTTGAATGTAGCCTCACAACCACATTGAAAAGCGGGGCAGTAGCATGATTCCCCTTTAACTCATGGGGAAACAGAGGCACAGAGGTTAAGTGATTTGTCCAAGATCACACATCATGTGAGTGTCACAGCTAGGAACAGAACTCAAGAATCCTAGCTTTCAATCCCCTGCTCTAATCTCTAGGCTATGCTTCTTACAGACAAGATGGGATATACAAGCTGATTGGCATCTTTGTTTGTATTGTTGGTGTGTTCTCCAGTATCCACCACTTTGTACCCAACCTAAAGTCCTCATTCCAGACTCATCCATCTTCTGCGCAAGGAGGAATCCCTCCTGAGCCCTGCAGCAGCAACAGGAGGAAGGGTGTCAGTGAAGGACACTCTTTCCACTTCTCGCCAGGGACAAGCTGTCATCACAGCAACTCTAACACCCTTCAGCCTGTTCAGAGCCACACTCAGCCATCAAATGATGTGCAGCCACTAGAGTGTTAAACAACCCCAGCAGTGTTTTTTTCTCAATAGGGTGTTCCTTACAGTTTGCCATGGGGTACTGACACCTCTTTAAATAATCACAGTTTGTCTATAGCAGACCCCTCATGCTAGGAAATAAACCCTGTGTCACCTGTTCAGTATTCAAATGGTTGGACTGTCCCATTTTAAAATCATACATTCAGGTTAGGAAAAGGAAAACAAAATGAAACTATTCATTATTTTCACCTTTCGTAAGCCAGTGACACTAAAGATACCTCTGTCCATGGGTGGGAGTTTTCTCATTCATAGCCAGGCTGAATAAACCCCTCCTCACTTTTAAGTATGGTCGTCCAGAACCACAGTTGTGTTCATACTAAGGGTATGTCTGCACTACGGAATAAGGTCGAATTTATAGAAGTCGGTTTTTTAGGAATCGGTTTTATATATTCAAGTGTGTGTGTCCCCACAGAAAATGCTCTAAGTGCATTAAGTGCATTAACTCGGCGGAGTGCTTCCACAGTACTGAGGCAAGCGTCGACTTCCGTAGTGTTGCACTGTGGGTAGCTATCCCACAGTTCCCGCAGTCTCTGCTGCCCATTGGAATTCTGGGTTGAGATCCCAATGCCTGATGGGGCTAAAACATTGTCGTGGGTGGTTCTGGGTACATGTCTCTTCCCTCCCTCCCTCCATGAAAGAAAGGGCAGACAATCGTTTTGCGCCTTTTTTCCTGGGTTACCCATGTAGACGCCATACCACGGCAAGCATGGAGCCCGCTCAGCTCACTGTCACCATATGTCTCCTGGGTGCTAGCAGACGCGGTACTGCATTGCTACACAGTAGCAGCAACCCATTGCCTTCTGGCAGCAGACGGTGCAATATGACTGGTAGCCGTCGTCGTCATCATCATCATTATTCCATAGTGTAGACATCATCGTCATCTGGGATAGCTCCCGGAGGCCAATACCGTCGAATTGTGTCCACAGTACCCCAAATTCGACCCGGCAAGGCCGATTTAAGCGCTAATCCACTTGTCAGGGGTGGAGTACGGAAATCGATTTTAAGACCCCTTTAAGTCGAACTAAAGGGCTTCATCGTGTGGATGGGTGCAGGTTTACATCAATTTAACGCTGCTAAATTCGACCTAAAGTCCTAGTGTAGACCAGGGCTAAGAGACCACAGTTCATACTTAGTTCATACTAAGAGACTGTGGTCTCTTAATTCATACTAAGAGACCATTGGCAGGGATGAGATAGATTGGAGTTTCTCATCTACCTACCTATCCGAACTCAAAGCAAGGAAGAGGATGAAAATGTCCTTCTCATTGTTATAAAGAAGAATCCTCTTTTACTCTTGTGATTGGGTTATTGGAAGGTGTTTGGCACAGAGCTACAGCATTAAACCAGATAGAAAGTACAGGACATAGGTTCCCATTTATTAAGCAGTGTTTTGTGCAGATAGTCCATTACCCTGTGCTCCATAATCTGCATTGGCCACTAGTTGATTTCTGGGTGAAGTTTGGTTCTGACTTTTAAAGTACTAAGGGCCAGACTTTCAAAGATAATGGGAGTTAGGCACCTAGCCTGCTTAGGCACTTTTAAAAATCCCACTAGACACCTATTTGCATCTTTAGGTGCATATCTACCATTGAAAATCTGGCTCTAAGTAGTCTAGACCCCATCTAACAAGACACCCACCTCACTTGTCAAGTGACACAACTATAGAGATCATCGAAGGAGCTCGGGCTGACAAACTCACTCATGTTATAAATAGGAGGGGTTAGGACCAGGGTGATCTGGAACTCCCAGATCTGGAACTCCCAGATCACCCACCCTTCTGTGGATTTGGTGACACACTTTAAAATTCATCTGCTCTGCCAGGATTTTCCTGGAGTAGGGTAGAATAGTGAAAGGTTACAATCATGGTAATGATGGAGACCACATTGGCAGATGAGAAGGGTTTTTCAAGAGCTCAGTCTTGTTAAGATGCAAATTGTATTGGTGACACTTTATTGATGCTTGCTGTAGTCAGCCAAGGTGTGTTTTTATATTCTCTGTGCTGTGCTAGATGTTAAGGCAGGCATGTTGGAAATCTAAATAACTAGTCAGGGAGAGGACAACAGAAAGGGAGGGCAGTTCACCATCTCCAGCAGGGCTCTTGCATCCAGACCAAATACAAAGTTTGCTTCAGGGCACCATATAAATTGGTATTATAAATTCAGATGGTGCGCCTGGGAGTACCTCATTCTGTATGACTAAAATCAGTCTCAGGAGCAGTTTAGGCACTCAGCCTGCCACATGCAATTGCTGCCCCAGGGGCTGCCGTTACAAATGCATCATTACAAAGCGCTGTAATAAAGCATGAACTAAAACAACTTCATTGAAATGAAGATTAATATGGAACATGTTTTCCCCTCCCTCCCTCAAATGGAACAGTCCAACCAACACAAGCTCCATGGGTCTCAGAACGTTGAGCTGGGAGAACAATCTGATTGACCGACCGACGCTGTCACTAAAGGCGAGAGATACATTTCCATAGCATCTCCTAAGCATCCATGGACAGAATTAATGCAGCCTTTGTAAAACAGGGAGTGCAGGGAGCAAGGCATGTGGTACACTCAAACATTCAGACAATGTGAAGATTTCAGAGAAAGGAAAGTTTGTAAGTATATGGAAACAATATATAGAACCACTTTCAAAGGGCTCAGTGCTTTTACCTCTCATCGACTTCAATAGGCATTAAGGATGCTGAGCCCTTCAAAGGATCATACCCCCATAGTAATTTGAGATGGAAAAGATCAATTAAGTCACATCTTGCCCATCTGCCCCATGGCCAACGCAGGGTTATTCCCTTCAGTCTATTCTCTAGTGCAGTGGTTCTCAAAAGTTTTTTTTTTTGCGGACCACTTGAAAATTTCTGAGGGTCTCGGCGGACCCTTAATGATCTTTCCAAACGTTGTTTGTACCATTAGCTATCTATTGTAAAGCGCTTTGGATAAAAGCACTATATAAAAAAAACCTTAATAATAATTAATGTTTTTTGTTCTATAAATAAAAGCACACAATTCATATTTTAATATCAGTAGTCTTACCTTTCTAATGCAATGCATGTGCCCTCTCTCCCCTGCCACGGCAGCCCCAGAGCTGGGGCTGGGAAGGAGTGGGGGTTTCTCCCTCTCTCCCCCGCCATGGCAGCCCTCGAGCTGGGGCTGGGAAGGAGGGGGGTCTCTTCCCCCACCATGGCAGCCCTCGAGCTGGGGCTGGGAAGGTGGGGGGTCTCTTCCCCACCATGGCAGCCCTCGAGCTGGGGCTGGGAAGGAGGGGCGTCTCCCACACCGCGGCAGCCCTCGAGCTGGGGCTGGGAAGGAGGGGGTCTCCCCCGCCGCGGCAGCCCTCGAGCTGGGGCTGGGAAGGAGGGGGGTCTCTCCCCAGCAGCCACAGCCCTGGAACTGGGGAAGGTCGCCTCTTTCTCTGGCCACCACACGTCTGCACGTCTGATCTAGTGCTCTCTACAGTCTCATTTTAAATGTCCCAAATGATGGGTCTTCCACCCTCCTTCCCTTGCAATACTATTCCATATCCTCGCAGATCTCACCAGTAGGATACGTTCCTGGATATTAAGTCAAAATATGCCCCTGTTCAGTTTAAATCCTTCCCACTTAGCTATAACTCACTGCACCACCCTGAGGACTTCCTCTCTTTGGTGGAGGCCTACACCTTCTGCTCCTTGTACAGCAATGTGAGATTTCTGTACCAAACTGGCTGCAGGCCTGTGCGGAGTCATTTCGCCATCTGTTACTGGAGTGAGAAGACTGACATCTGTGCAACCCTCCATTATGCTACTATGTGAGAGGGTCCAGAGAGTTCTGGCCTCTGTGAAATGGCCAATAGAATGCTATTTTATACCCTGAGGATTAGGATGGCCCTCCCACAACTCGCAGAGTGCAGGGATCTCACACCATCACCAATACAATCTCGAGATACTACACTGCAGCCAACATTCCTCTGATTGAGGGCAACTTGATGAAACATTCTTAGGAGCTGATCAACTCTGATCTGGAGTTATCCAGAAAGCCACCATTAAGATCAGAGTTCCCACACCAAATCCAGGGGAAAGGACATTAACTGACCAATCCCTCTAAGGTACTAAGCATGCTCAATTCACTTTGAAATCACTGGGAGATGACATTGTGTGCAGTCAATAGGAGTGGAGGGTGCCCGGCCCCTTGCAGATCTGGTCCTAATATTTTCAAAAAACTGTCAACATTTTCCCACCCCTTACACAAAAATTGTTGAGGAAAAATGGAATAATGCCATTTCACAGAGGCAAGGGAGAGCAAAGAAAGGGCTGGATAAGTGATATGGCAACCCTAGCACAGGATGCTTGTTTGGCACCAAGAACCAGGTTTAATCTACATGATGAACACTTGCCAACTGAGAGGGAAGGCTTCAACCTGTCTCTGGGGCAAATTATACTCATTCCTGGGCATGGCACCTGGTAGTAAACCATATCCAAGCACCAGAGCCTTTCCTTGTTAGCTGCCTCTGGCAGTGAAGTCCCCCTAGGAGGTGTGTGCCTCAGCATATCACCCAGAAAGCAGAAGGATTGGCATACTGTAGTGGATGGTGCCACAGGTAGATTAAAAGAAAAAAGCCACGCATCTCTGTGTTTGGGATGCAAGTGAGTGGGAAAAGGGACTAATTAGAAGTAGGAAACAGATGCCCCAATGAGGCTGGCATCTCTAGCACTTTCAGTTTTTGGAATGAAAAAATCATTTGTCATAACAATAAACGAACTGACATCAAATATTTAAATAAAAAAGAGAAAAGATTGAAAGGGAGATAAAAATACACTGTAAATAAGCAAAGGCTGCAGCTAGCAGGTCTCCTCTCCCCCCACCTCCAGATTGGCTGGCACTGCACCGTTGCAGCTCAAGGGGAGAGCAAGATCTACAACATTAACAGAATTTCTAAAGGGGCTAAGATTTTGCACTGAACAGTCTTGGGCAAGGCTGCAAGAGCTTTGGTTGTGTCAAAGGGCAATGGTCAAGGAGGAAAGTGGATGTTAAAGAGGTTATTTCACAGCAGAAAGCCCATCCAGTCATTCCCTGTGTTGTTACTTTATACCCTGAGGATTGGGGTGGCCTTCTCACAACTCGCAGAGCCTAGGGATCTCACACCACCACCAATACAATCTCAAGATACTATGCTGCAGCCAACATTCCTCTGATTGAGGGTACCTTGACGAAACATTCTTAGGAGCTGATCAACTCTGATCTGGAATTGCCCAGAAAGCCACCATTAAGATCAGCTGAACTGTCTCTTCCTCTGATCCCCTTCTCTTTCTCCCACAACAATACAGAATGATACATACATCCCTACAGAGTGGATCTACATCATCATGATGTGTAGATCCCTACAGAGCATGGATCCACACTACACATAATGACATGTGGATCTCTAGAGAGAACGAGCATATCCTCCAAACAGAACGAAAGATAGGCCCCTATAGACATCAGATCTCTAATGTAATGATGCTTAGATCCCTACAGACAATGGATCCCCAACATGCAGAATGATGTGCATCACAGCCATACCAAATGACGTATGGATCCCTATAAAGAATAGATTCCCACCATACAGAATGACATATGGATCTCTGATGGGGTATATAAACCCTATACCGGGAAACACAGGGTTAATGAGCTAATATGGGCTGAGGTGGCCCCACCCTGCCACACCTGCATGAGATGTCAAATTTGGAAAGAGGAGCTTACAAGGGAGAACCACAGCACAGTTGATGGCAAAACAGTGGGAACAGGTCTCTAGTCCTCAGCTCTTGGAATAAGGACTGGATGAAAGTACAACTATCCAGTGAGCCTAGCAGGGAACACAACTCAACAGAAGCACTTTGAAGGAAGAGAGCTTTACCACTCTTGGGAGATAATTTCTTTGTGTTTATTGACAACCCTGGAAGGGGCAGACTATCCATAGCTCAGCCGGAGGACTCAGCCTCTTATGATTGGACCAGTGTGGTAGAATACCTAGACACCACAAAGCAGAAGCCTAGGTGAGTGTGGGGGCCTGGTCCAGGGGGCACCCTGGGAAAAGAACGCAGTGATGGGATCCTTAGAAAGACTACTATGAAAGGCTTAACCTCCATACTCTTTGAATCAAAAACGTGCATGGTAGCAAAACATTACAAGTATGTAGCTGGTTAAATGATGCTATGATGCCTCTCAGCATGGGTCTCTTGTAAGGGAAAAGTCAGAATCACCTCTGGGAAATGATTGGGCTATTGGGGAGTGAGGGGCAGAAAAAGAGCCAAAAGACCCTTATAGTCTCTGATTCCTATATTTTATATCACTATTCAAGGTAAAATGAAAGGCTTCCAAATGGCTCTAATTAATGAATTTTTGTCTAGCCAGTCAGGCTTCTCAGCGAGAATCTCCAAGGATTAAGTCAAGGGGACAATTACAACCAGAACTCAGCTGGGCAAGTGACAGTCAGAGCTAAACTGCTGTGTCCTGAACAGACTGATGCAGACTCCTTTCACAAAGAATCAGTGATCACATAAAGCTCTCTGTGAAATACCCCTCCACTCACAGGCAAGCTTCTTAACAATAGAAGACTCCAGCATAACCCCAGCCAGCGAGTATGTTTCCTCCATTTCCTTTCCCCACCACTACTGCTTGCCAAGATGCTGGTGCATGGACAGCAGCCTCTCCCTTCCTGGTCCCTTTCCGCCTACCCAATTCACATAGCAATAGCACAATCAATGTCTGTGCACCATAATCCATCACCACAAAAGCCGATGTGGCATCAGTAAGTTGTAGCAAGGAGCAGGGAGAGAGCACTGGCTGCACAGGTGAATGATTATTTTAGGGCTTGTCTACATGGGAAATCTTTAACTGTTATACCACTATAACTATACCAAATCTAGTTAAACCAATCTAGCTATTCCAATATGACTCCCCAAGTGGACACACTTATTCTGGAGTAAGAGTGACTTTTTTGGTATAGCTTAAGTTCTTTGCATAGAAACATAAACTAACTCAAAAAAGATCCTCTTATGCTGGAATAATAAGTGTCCACATGTGGAGTTACACCAAAATATAACTATATTGGTTTAAATTCACCCCTTACCTTATACCGATGTTAGAGAGACAAGGTAGACAATGTAATATTTTTTTTGGACCAACTTGTGTCTCTCTCACCAACAGAAGTTGGTCCAATAAAAGAAAAGACCTCGCCCACCTTGTCTTGCTAATATCCTGAGACCAACATGGCTACAATAAAACTACTTCTGCTAGTAGAACTTTCCCATGTAGACAAGCTCTTACAAAAAGATCTTGGCAATCAAATCAGCAGTGATGGGAAAAGGACGCAGCATCAGCGAGTAGTTATAACAGAGGACGGGTAGTCAGGATTTCTCGGCTCTATTTCTATAGCTGTGGAAGAAGAGCATGGTTTAGTGGTGAGATGAGGTGACTGAGCACCAGGAATCCAGCATTCCAATACCAGTTTGGTCAGGATCTCTCACAGTGACTTCACCTCTCTGTGCCTCCTTTCCTCCATATGCAAAATGAGGGTAATATTCACCTGCTTCCCAGGTGTGTTCAAGAATTAACTCACATACATTTGGGAAGGGGTTCTGGGGACCTCTAATAAATGGGGCTGTGTATGTGAAAAATCTGATTAAACTAAAGGGTGGTTAACAGAATTGGAATTTTTAAAAGTAGCAAATATGTACACACCAATCTTTCCGGGTTGTATCATTGGCTGTTTGGCAGCTTCTGATACCAGGCTCCTAAATATATTTCACCTCTCTAAATGCTGCCCATGTTAACGAGAGCCTCCCTACCGTGAAGCACTCAAAATTGCTCCTTCTTTCAAAAAGGAGCTCCTGGAAGGGGTTATGATGCATCTTTAATGATGGAGCAGAGAGAAACACTTGCCATACAGAGAAGCTAATCAGTCAATCAACAGCCAGCTTACCAGACAGAACTCATCAGAGCCTAACTGCTCTGTCTCCACCTGTCTGGGGAGCTGCAAAACAACATGGGATATGCCTGACAATCGAGTGGAAAAGTGCAAAAAATATTAATATATATTTTAAGCGGCAATGGGTTTTGTTGTTGTAAATAACACTTTTCAAGAATAAAAGGAATAAACCCAGCACCACGCAGGCACTACACTGCCTTGATACAGAAAAGCAACAACCCTCTCATATAAATGTCAAGAGTGGGAGAAGGGCCAGAGCTCAGAACTTCTGCCTTGCAGGGCTATATTACTAGCTGTGAAATCCTCCTCCGAAAACTTGTCGCTCCAGATCAGTTGCGTCAGTGATTCTGACGGTGCTTGTTTAGGTGAAGAGATTTTTTTTAAAAAGTCCCAAGGCAATAGTGAGTTGAGGTTTAGGAGGTGGAAACCTCAGGAGTGTTTTCTAGGGGCTAAAGAAGTCTATTGAGTCTCTGGACTCCTTGGTTCTATTTCCAATTCTGTTCCTGTGGAAAAGGACCTAGGGGTGACAGTGGACGAGAAGCTGGATATGAGTCAGCAGTGTGCCCTTGTTGCCAAGAAGGCCAATGGCATTTTGGGATGTATAAGTAGGGGCATAGCGAACAGATCGAGGGATGTGATCGTCCCCCTCTATTCAGCATTGGTGAGGCCTCATCTGGAGTACTGTGTCCAGTTTTGGGCCCCACACTACAAGAAGGATGTGGATAAATTGGAGAGAGTCCAGCAAAGGGCAACAAAAATGATTAGGGGTCTGGAACACATGACTTATGAGGAGAGGCTGAGGGAACTGGGATTGTTTAGTCTGCAGAAGAGAAGAATGAGGGGGGATTTGATAGCTGCTTTCAACTACCTGAGAGGTGGTTCCAGAGAGGATGGTTCTAGACTATTCTCAGTGGTAGAAGAGGACAGGACAAGGAGTAATGGTCTCAAGTTGCAGTGGGGGAGGTTTAGGCTGGATATTAGGAAAAACTTTTTCACTAGGAGGGTGGTGAAACAGTGGAATGCATTACCTAGGGAGGTGGTAGAATCTCCTTCCTTAGAAGTTTTTAAGGTCAGGCTTGACAAAGCCCTGGCTGGGATGATTTAATTGGGGATTGGTCCTGCTTTGAGCAGGGGGTTGGACTAGATGACCTCCTGAGGTCCCTTCCAACCCTGATATTCTATGATTCTATGATTCCTGATCCATTGTGCAACCTGGGGCAACTCTGTGTCTGTTTCTCCATCTGTAAAGGGGGGAGAATGAAGTTTACCTATCTCATAAGGGGGAGGATTGGATTGTGAAGCTCCCTTTGTTAACTGTTGTATAGAGTGCCTTGTGACCCTTGGATGAAAAGTGCTGTCAGTGTTAGTGCAGATGATTAAATCTGCCATTTTGCTAAGTGCTCTTGTAAAGGACTTGAAATATTTTTCCCCAACTCACTTCAAAACAGGTGGGTGTGCGGCAACCACTTGGTGCTTTTGTAAACTCTTTGTGCCAAGAGGCTTAAAATAACCTGTGTATTATTTCGCTTCAGCATGTAACACTGAAGTAAGCTCTTTGCCCAGACTGCATTATAACAGAATGTAAGTGCTCCTGTCCATGGTTCTGAATTTTAAGCTTTTTCTTTTCTTTCCCCACTCCCTCTTCAGAGCAGTTTGTTTCCATTTTCCATGGTCTGACCTTAATGACCAGACATTTATCAGTGTTCTTTCTGTAACCAAACAACATTTACTCCACATTATATGCTGTCTGGGCTGCATCGCAGAGATATTGCAAATAACTCTGCAGTGTGTTGTTGTATTATTTCAGTGGAGAAACCTGAGCCATGAGTATAGATTCTATTTTCAATAGAGCTTCCCAGCCCAGATCCACTGACCATGGTGACCTGTTAGTTCTGAGAAAAACAGATCAAGACAATTGATCTGTGACCTCTCAAGATTTCATTCCATGCTGGTTAACTCACGGTGGAAGAATCCTATGCCAGAGCATGTCTAAGGAACAAAACTTTTGGGCACACAGCCAGCTGAAAGACCATACTTAAAGAGTAGTTATCAATGATTCATTGTCAAACTAGAAGAGTATATCTAGTGGGGTTCTGCAGAGGTCAGGCCTGGGTCTGGTACTATTAAATATTTTCTGTTAATAGTTTGAATAATGGAGTGGAAAGTATGTTTATAAAATTTGCAGATGACACCAAGGTAGGAGGGGTTGCAAGCACTTTGGAGGACAGAATTAGAATTCAAAACCACTTTGACAAATTGGAAAATTGGTCTGAAATCAACAAGATTAAATTAAATAAAGACAAGTGAAGTACTTTACACTTAAGAAGAAAAAATCAAATGTACAACTACAAAATGGGGAATAACTGGTTAGGTGATTGTACTGCTGAAAAGAATCTGGGGGTCATAGTTGATCACAAACTGAATGAGTCAATAACGTGAAGCAGTTGCAAAAAAGTCTAATATCATTCTGGGGTATATTAACAGGAGTGTTGTTTTCAAGACACAGGAGGTAATTGTCCTGCTCTACTTAGCACTGGTGAAGCCTCAGCTGGAGTACTGTGTCCAGTTCTGGTTATCAAACTTTAGGAAAGATGGGGACAAATTGGAGAGAATCCAGAGAAGTTCTGTGATATCAAAAGTGAGAAAAGGTTTAGAAAACTTGACCTATGAGGAAAGGTTAAAAAAACTTGGCATGTCTAATATTGAGAAAAGAAGATTGATGGGGGATCTGACAAGTCTTCATATATGTTAAGGGTATTATAAAGACCATAGTGATCAATTTTTCTCCATGTCCACTGAAGGTAGGACAAGTAGTTATGGGCTTAATCCGTAGCAAGGGAGATTTAGGTTAGCTATTAGGGGACGCTTTCTAACTATAAGGATAGTTAAGCGCTGGAATAGGCTTCCCAGGGAGGTTGTGGAATCCCCATCTTTGGAGGTTTTTAAGAAAAGGTTGGACAAACACCTGGCAGGGATAGTCTAGGCTTACTTGGTCCTGCATCAGCTCAGGAGGCTGAAATTGGTGAGTTCTTGAGGTCCCTTCCAACCCCACATCTATGATTCTGTGATATAAAAGTCTATTGTGAAACACTTCAGCCATGTGCACATTAAAGTACAGCTATGGTCACATCTTTACTGACCATCACTTTCCATAAAAGAGAGACACAGGAGGAATAAATTGCCGATCATGCTTTTAAATTAAGTATCATTTTTGTGGATTCAGAGATTCCAACTCATCTGTTGCCTTTTCTTCCTGATTTCAGGCAGAAGCCCCCACCAGGCAGAATTCTAGATCATCACAAGGGTCAGGGTCAGCACTACGTGCCCAAAGAGGCTGTGCAGCAGGCCTCAGATGATTGGCAGGGGGAGCATGAAAAGAAACAGCTGTATCTCTCCCATCCCAAAACAAGAGCAAGATTTAGTACAGCTCAGGAGGAACAATCTATAGATACACCAAGGGGAGGCTGAGAGGACGGAGGAGTCTATCTCAGCAGGGCATCGAGTGCAGAGCAGGAAGAGAAGAGACCACTGTTCCCTCTAAGCTTTGCGCGTGTGGCGTGTACACACAGATCCTAAACCCAGTGCACACGGCGAAACACCACGTGCACAGAAATTTGCACAGAAGAAATTTTTTGTGCACATGGCCCGTCAAAAATTAGAGGGAACATTAGAAGAGACCAAACCAGCTGATGGCTGTTAACAAATAATTTTTGTTGTAAGACAGGCCAAGGTTGGCCGCTCTCTCACTGTGACCCCCATGCTCATGAACAGTGAAGGGAGTGAGAATTGCACTTGATCCAGCCCAGTCTTTGGGACTCACTAAAATTACTCAGGATCTCCAAAACTGGATATTGCTGCCCTTTCCTTGTTGAAAATGTAAATGAACAGCAACTAAATCTGCCACTCTCAGAGCAAAGAGAAGTTCTAGCTTCCCTGGCAAGGCACCTCTTACAGCAGTGGTTCTCAACCAGAGGTCCAGGGCCCCCTAGGGGGCCTCTAGCAGGTTTCAGAGGGTCCACCAAGCAGGACCAGTTTTAGACTTGCTGGGGCCCACGGCAGAAAGCCTAAGCCCGGCCGCGCAGAGCTAAAGCCCGAGGCCAAAGCAGAAGCTCGAGCAACTTAGCTTCATGGGGCCCCTGTGGCATGGTTGTTAATGCCGGCCCTGGCTTTTATATGCAGAAAACAGTTGTTGTGGCACAGAAGGGCTGTGGAGTTTTTATAGCATGCGGGCGGGGTGGGGGGGGCTCAGAAAGAAAAAGTTTGAGAAGCCTGTTCCGGTAGGGATCACTTCTAAGGATGAAAGGACAATTGAGAACATGCTTCCCTGCATCATGGGGTTGATGTTAAGCTAAATTCATTCATGTTTGTGAGGCTCTGATATCACAGGGACAAGTGACACAGAAAAGTTTATGACAACATTAGGATATTCATCCTTGGTTTCTCAGCTCCTACCTTCCATCTTAGAAACCCTCAGGATGGTTAAGAAATAAACAACATATTTGTTCAACCCAGAGTCTTGGCTAAGTTCCAAATTGGATTACATTCTCTCTCCCCAACATGCTCGTAATGAGGTGATCTGCCCTGTAAGGCAGTAGTACCTTGTGGACAACCCACCCCACCACACTGAATGAACCTTTAAGGGTTTTAAAGGTCTAATGATTTATATATATATATATATATATATATATATATATATATATATATATACACACACACACGAACCTGGGAGATATTGGGAGAGAGGAAGAAGTCAGAGAGTAAGAAGTGTTTGGGAGAAAATCCCATTACTGTTTTTTTAAGAGCCTGGGGCCAGGAGCCTTGCAGAGAGGGTAGGGCAAGGCGCCTCCCTCCCCTTAGCTAATTGGGGATGAGTTGGGATAAGGGGACCAGCATAAAGGCTGCCTGACATCTCAGAGCAGGGCAAACACCAGCAGGAGATGATGGGCCTGCTGAATCTAAGTACTAATTCGGGATGAAGGGGCCGGCTGAGACAGAAACTGGCTAAGGCCCTACAGCAGGCTAAATTACAACCCAGCTCCAGGAGGAGGGCTGGGGGCTCCTGTTAGAAGAGGCAGAGGTAATCCTGAAGTGACTGAGAAGAGAGCCCAGATGTGGGCTTCAGAGGAACCCTGGAAGACAGAATAACCATTTGTTCATTTGGGATTCTTGTTGTAGAGGGCTTTGAGTTAACAGGGCCTGAAATAGAGTTATTGGCTTCCTCAGAAGGGAAACTGAGGCAGGGCCAACCTGCAGTGCCATGCCTGACCAAAAGGAGGTGTGACAGAGTGACCCCCAGGCCATCACAATGCCCTTGAAATTTCCACGAGACATGTGACTTGTTTTCTCTTCTCTTCCTGCTGTGAAGCCTTGCTGTATACAATTAAAGAACAGCCATATCACGACCCTGCCTGTCACTGGCAGGAGATAAAGTCTGCATTATTCATCCCTGGCTCTGAGTCCTCTTGGTGAAAGATCTTGTTCCATATGTATACTATGTGGAGCATACATGAATTCCAGGAGGATGTACGGCACTCTGCTAGAGCTGTTAGCCTATCAGCTGTGACACAACACTTGCCCCATAACACATTTTTATAAGTGCCCATTTCTTCTTCCAGTGGTAGCAACACCATTTGGTGGCCTGGATCTTTCATGCCTGCAGCCACCTCCTTGCACTGCCTTATTTAACATGCTGATTGTTTGTCAGCCTCTGACATGGGGCTCAAAGGGGAAGTTTAGCATCGCAGTCCTTCCCTGACTAGCTGAGCAAAGCCTCAGCTAAATGGCCTATACAAATGCAAAGTGAAATCCCCTGGTGCTACTAACAGGGCTATGAACCATCTCTCTCGGACACCCTTCTGTGTCCCTTTATTGTACATTTACTTTGGCTTCTCACTTTTCAGTACTATTTCTCCTAATAGGAAACACATTTCATTTCCCTCCAATATTGCCCCAGAGAGGCCTGGATGAAAATGAAGGGACATTGCTTTGTTTTCAGGAACATTGCTGATTGGTAGCTTGGAATGGTGCCCTCAACATAGAAGATGGTTAGAAGTCTGTCAGTGAATAGGGAACAGTCAGTGCAGAAAAGATATAATCTTTAACCCTTCAGGTTTGGAGACGCCATTGGGTACAGCTAAAATAATAAAGAAGGGACTGGATAGTCATCCAGTGCCTCTATTTTCTGTTTCTTTCTGTCCTTCATTTAGACCTTGTGCATATGGCCTGGCCAGACACCTGAGCATCTTCCTAAAGGGCCAAGACCTACCTGATGAAGCACAGCAGACACAAACACAGGAGTGAATAAATGCTGATACTTTTAAAGTACACCTTTTGCAAGCAATGGGACAGCAATACTTCAGCCCCAAATCTTACCAACTCATGGCAATTGGTGAATGTTTATCTACTGCCATCCAACAGCAACGGAGAGGGGTGGCTCTTCACTTTCTTATCTCAGAAATAATACTAATGCTTAGGTCTGATGCAGAACTTTTCATCCACACATCTAGCAGCATACAGCAACAGCAAGAATAGCTTTCCTGTAGCCTGCTATTCAGAGGGGCTGAGCACCGGCAGCTCCAATTGACTTGAATGAGACTTGTGGGTGCTCAGCCCCGACGACCGTCAGACCATCGGTTCTTTAGCAATATCTTGTTGTAGGGGAATGGAAGTGATTTTCTCCCCCGAATATCTGAAAGGAAGCCAACTGCCACGGGGTATTTTTAATCCTAAATGGCTTCAAGATGACTGTCCGTTAATTGGCTGTGTGTGGGTGCATTCAGTTGTGGGTTTAGCACTGGCAGGAGCCAGAGTGAGACAGCTACTTAAAGTCCATTCTCCACAGCACAGATACAGACAGCAGCCGTGCAACGTTTCTTCCAGGTCAACCAATGGGCCTCCACCCTTTGACTTAGAGCACCTGTCCTGAAAGCTAAAAAGGGCAGTGTATGTGGTATGGTCTGTGCAAATCACTTACTGAGACTGGCCAACATAAATGCCAGTTGTCGTATTAGTTTGTGAAGGCAACGCGATGTTCACTGGGGTTAGTTTCAAGCAAGCATATTCATAGCTCTACAAGCCGGCTGACTCTGTTTCACAGTGTTCCGTTCCCAGCTCTGACACCGCAGACCCTTCACCCCGTGTCCCCCTTCCCAGCTGTGACACTGCAGAGCCTTGCCTGTGTCCCCGTTCCCCATTCCCACCTCCGCCTCCTTAGGAGGCCCAAATATACCCGCAGTGCAAGCCCCTGGTCACACCCCTTACAACTTACAGTCATGTTCCCATTTAGAGGGTCGTAAATCTGGGGTCTCTCTCCCCACCTCTTTTGTATTCCACAGAAGGGGTAAGGACTGAGGTTGGGCTCCAGCCAAGGCCAGGCCTTTCTTTGGCTTTTAGTGTGTCTTATGCTTCCCCCATTGATCCCCTTGCCCTTTCTAACTGGTCGCTCGACCTTGGCTTGAGAAAAGAGCCGGGCAGCCTTTCAGTGTATGCTCGTATATTACACTCCCACCATATCCTGTAACACTTTAGTTCCATCTCTTATCATCCCATCTGCTTGTGGGTAGATATAACACACGGTATCTTTGTTCACACATATTAGTAAAAATATCAAAAAGTCAAACCCAAAATTCTATCCCAGGCTAAGAAACAGGCCTATATACTAACAGCCACACTGTCTACATTCCACATTCTGGAGAAGTGAACACTTGTCAAAGGATGTGCCTGCCCTGTAGCACTCCCTGCTGGCCAAGCATGGTTCTGCAGCACCCAGCCTTGATTTCCCCTTCACAGGTTCCCTGGAACGATCCAGAGGCTTGTATCCAATAGCAAACCTTTTTGGGGGTCTGATTTATTATCAAATAAACCAAAGAACAGTTAAACCCAAAGCAAAGTCTCTTCCATCCCTTGCCGATTTTACCAACCAATTATTGAGTGTAAACTCCTCAGACACTAGAACAGCCTTATGTGGAGTCACAGACAGTCCCCCTGGGTATGCCAATCTGCCTCGCCACCCAGGTAAATCTACCTTTGTGATCGATGGTCCCTTACATCAAGAATCACAGCACTATTCAGGTTACTCCCAGTCCCAAAGGACCAGTCACCCCAGGTCTATTGTACCTTAGATCTCACACCAAGGACAACAATTGTAGCCAATCCTATAATAAGCTATCTCAACATTTAGTAACAGGAAAAGGAAACAAGACCATTTCCTGTTGGGGAGGACGTAACACATTCTGTTGGAGACCAGCACTCTGTGCTAGTTAGACTCTCTCTCCTCTCTGATGACTGACATAGTCATAGAGGCTTACAATACAAACACTCAAATATTACCCACAAGCAGCAACTCACAAGCATTCCATAAACACTAAACACTTTCTTATCATTCTAATACCTATTTAACAGTACTAACATACAGGTGAGCCAGATAGATTCAGATATGTATTGGTCAGTATTCAGTGGAGACATGGGGACCTTGGCATGAGCAGGCACCTGGTCTGCCAGCATGACCCCCCACTGAAAGATGGTGTAGGAAGGGGTGTCACTGATGCTCCTGAATATGCCTCAGGATCCCCCTATTCTTGCTAAGCTATCTGCCATTATATTTTCTTTTCCCATGATGTGGACTATTTCCATGTCATATTCCTCTAGGGCTGGTGCAATCATACTGGTGGTGAGTTGTCCATCGAAACCTCACAATTTTCTATTATACAGATAAAGCTTAAGTTGCTTAATAGTCCAAACTATGACATAACATCCCCTCTCAGTGACAGCATACTTCTGGTCAGTGGAGGTCAGTTTTTTCTCAAGAAGGCCATGGGGTGCCTCTTGTGCCCTATCACAGCCTGCAGTGGTACTGAGCCTAACCCAGTGTTAGAAGCATCAGTGCACAGCACAAAGGGTTTGCTGAAATTGGGGCTGACTAAAGCTGGCTGGGTAGACAAAGCCTCTTTTCTGTCCTTGAAGCCTTTCTCACAGGCCTCATTACTCATCACCAGGTCTGGCTTCTCCTTGTTTGTTATGGGAGCCACAATGTCGCTAAACCCCTTTACAAACCTCCAATAATAATTGGCCATACCAATAAAGGATTGGACCTGCTTCTTGGTACATGGGACAGGCCAATTCTGAATGGCTTCTACTTGTAAAGAGTCAGGGTGAACAAACCCACTAACCACTCTGTGTCCTAAATAAAGTATCTCAGTGGACCCCCACTTTACATTTGGACACCTTCACAGTGAGGTTGGCTTCTCTAAGCCTCTGCAATACTATTCCCACATGGTTCAGGTGTACACAGGCTCTGGAAAAGGTCTGTAAACCCTACAGCACCTCATTGACAGGCCTCTGAAAGGTAACCCCTCCATTAATTAATCCAAAAGACATAACCTTAAACTCATATAGGCCCCATTCCATGATGAATGCTGACTCTTCCTGGGCATCAACATCTAAAGGAATTTGCCAACACCCCCAAGTCAAATCTAGAGTAGTACTTCTGAATTTTGCACACACCCCCAACAGATCCAGTAGATCCTCTAGCTGGGGTGTCGGGTTAGGATCAGGTTGGGTAATGGTATTTACCCTTCTAAAATCCACACAGAACATCATGGTTTTGGCCCTTTTAGGTACCATCGCAATAGGAGACACCCAGAGGCTTTTTTTATTTCAGAATCACCTCCACCTCCTCCTGAATCTGTTTTTGCATTTCTCCTTTAGCATAGTGTACTCTGCTAGGAGCAGAGCAGCGCCCTGTAGTTTCAATGGAATGCACTATTTTGTTAGTTAGACCGGACAGGTTGGAAAATACCAGCCTGGGGTGTTTTAAGAGGGCAACATCTCCTGCTTGTGGGTTGGGCTTAAACCCTCCCAAATCTCACTGCTCTCCAGAGGAGTCTCTTCCTTACCCTTCCTGACCAAATCAATTAAAGGGGCAGTAAACATGGGCGGCTGGTGACCCGGCTGTTGGGGGAGGCTAGCGTCCAATCCCTCCCCTTGTGCCCAAGGCCCAGACCCTCCCCATCTGTCCCCCCTTTTACCTCTCCCTCCCCGGCAAGAGCCCTGAGCACCCCCACAACGGCCCGTGGCCTGGGCAGCCAGGGGGCAAAGCCCCAGTCCCGGTGCTCTGGGAGGCGCAGCCAGCCCCAGAGAGCCGGGCAGCAGCTATCCCGGCCCCAGGGCGCAAGGTGGCACAGCCCCAGCACCAGATGTCCTGACTCCCTGCGGGAGACAGGCCAGCCTGCCCCAGCCAGCCTGGGCCAACCAAGGCAGAGCGCTCTGGGAAGGGAACCACAGGAGGAGGGGGGAGTGTGGGCAGGGTATGATTATCAGACATTTCTACAGCCTCAAACTGTGCACAGTTTTTTGTCACAAACAGCTGCCTTTCCCTCCTCTGTAACTATCCATAACAGTTGCTCCTGGGCAATCAGATCAAACAGTTTTCCATAATCACCTTCATCCCCTCCATAACCCATTTTCTCATAAAATTACACGTTATGTACATATTCAACATGAGGGACATTGTCAAACATTCTGAGATGTCTATACTTCAATTGATAGGTCTCAGGGTAATCTTAAACCTTTTCAAGACATTTTCTATACATTTTTTGTATATCTTAGCATCACCCTCCCCCATGTTATTAAAAACTTGTCTAGTTTTCCCAGTTAATCTGGTTAAGAGGATAGGCATCTGTTTATCCACTGGATTGCTGTGCATCCCACATCGTGTCTCAAAGGAACTCTTCTGCATAGTTTCTTTATAAATTGGACTTTTCCCCACTTCCTTGTGTTGTGTGTGTGTGGCAGGGCGGGGCGGGGAGGAAGCGACTTGCTGGGGAAGCTACTTTTGCTGCACTAGTATTTTGAGCTGCATAGCTTGAGCTTCCATTAGCTTCCAGTGGGCTCTTTCTTCAACTGCCTCAGCTGCTTTGGCCTCCCTGATCTGCAATTCCACCATCAGTCTCCGGTGCCCGTGTTCCTCCTGGGCTCTCAGGTGCTGCAATTGGACCAGTTCCCTTAGGGTGGTCTCTGTGAAATTTGGGGAAGGAGGGTCCTTGGGCTTCACCACATCTTCTTCCCTGGGCACCTGGTCAAAACTTAAGAGAAATGCTCTCAGCTCCTGAATGGCAGTTTTCTTTTTACAGGATATTCCCCTCTGCAAGCACAAACTTTCAAGGTCTTTTTTCACAAGACCATCATACAACTGTGGCTCAATCCCTGTATCTATTCTTTAGCCTTTAAAACTCTCCATACCAATATCCAACTCTCAAAAGCACTGGGGTTATGATCTATAAACTTAATTGGCCTGTGGAATGTGAATCCTACTGACTATGCCAGCGTCAAACTGCCTTGCAGTAGCTAAAGAGCATGAGTACCAACCTCAGGGCACAAGCTCCAAACCGGTTTTGAGTTCTATACTTAGATTACATCAACCAATTATCAAGTGTAAATTCCTCAGGCACTAAAACAGCCTTAACACAGAGTCACACACAGTTCGCTTGGGTACTACGATCTGTCTCACCATGCAGGTTAACCTACCTTTGTGATAGATGGTCCCTTACATCAAGAATCACAGTACTATTCAGGTTACTCCCAGTCCCAAAGGACCAGTCACCCCAGGTCAACTGTACCTTAGATCTCACACCAAAGACAATGCCTGTAGCCAATCCTATTATAAACTATCTAAACATTTAATAATAGGAAAAGGAAATAAGAGAGCTATGTACAAGGTTAAAGCAGGTAAACATACATACACAAATGACTTACAATCATAAATTTCAAAAGGTAATAAAAGCTTTTATGCTAAACAAGCTCTGTATGTTCTTCAGGGCTAACCCAGGCAAAGCACTGGGGTTCTGCTGCTCATGCCTAGAAAACATTGCCCCTCAGAGTCCACACCGCACAGAGATACAGTTCCTTCTTGTTCGGGGGTTTTATTCCCTTCCACCCCTATGCTCTGAGCTCCAAACTCAGCTGATGGGAGGAATCCGCTTGCATGACTCATCTGCATGCGAGGAATAGCTGAACAACAAAGTCTTTTGTCTTTTTTAATGGCCCACAGTGTTGACGGACTTTTCTATTGGGGAGTATGTAACACCTTTTATTGGAGACCAGCACTCCACACTAGTTAGTGTGTTTCTCCTGTCTGGTGACTGACATAGGCCAGGTCCACACTACAAACTTACATCAGTATAACTAGGACACTCAGGGGTGTGAAAAATCCACATCCCGGAGCGACACAGCTATACCAACCTGACCTCCAGTGCAGACAGCTCTATGTCAACGGGAGGGCGTCTCGTGTGAACGTAGCTACCACCTGTTGGAGAGGTGGATTAACTACACCAATGGGATAAGCTCTCCCATTGGCACAGTAGCATCTTTGCTAAAGCGCTACAGCGGCGTAGCTGCACCAGTGCAACTGTGCCACTGCAGATTTTTAAGCGTAGACCGGTCCTAGGTCATAGAGGCTTACAATACAAATGCTCAAATATTACCTTACAGTACCTACTCCACACTGATTGGGCCACAACTGGGGTATTGTGTCCAATTCTGGGCGCCACATTTCAGGACAGATGTGAACAAATTGGAGAAAGTCCAGAGAAGAGCAACAAAAATGATTAAAGGTCTTGAAAACATGAACTATGAGGGAAGAAAAGACTGAGAGGGGACATGATAACAGTTTTCAAGTATATAAAAGGTTGTTACGAGGAGGAGGGAGAAAAATTGTTCTTTTTAACCTCTGAAGATAGGACAAGAAACAATGGGCTTCAATTGCAGCAAGAGTGGTTTAGCTTGGATATTAGTAAAAACTTCCTGTCAGGGTGGTTAAGCACTGGATTTTTAAGAGCAGGTTAGACAAACAGCTGTCAGGGATGGTCTGGATAATACTTAGCCTTGCCTTGTGTGCAGGGGACTGGACTAGAAAACCTCTTGAGGTCCTTTCCAGTCCTACACTTCTATGATTTTATGAATATGCGATACAGAGAAATTTATGCATGCAGCAACTCACAAGCATTCCATAAAGTCTGAACACTGAACACATTCTTACCTTTCTATTACTATTTTATCAGTATTAACACACAGGTCAGCCAGACTGATTCCACCAATGTATTTGTCAGTATTCAGCTGAGGCATGGGACCTTAGCATGAGCTGGCACCTTGTCTGCCAGCATCATATAGAACACTAAATTACTGGGAAAAATCCTCCTCCTGAAAAATCTGCATGTTTCGCTGTTGAGTCAGTTTTAGCACCAGAATACATGTTTTTTTAACCTCCTCTCTTGAGAATATGTCCAAAGTACTTTCGTATAATTATTTTGTGACCCTATACATGTCACCAGAAAAGGATCCTGGATTATTTATTTTGAAAATAATCACCTTACAGTTTGCTGCAAAGAGCTAATATTTTCCAAACAACTTCCCCAGGTAGGACACTCGCACTGTGCTATAGAAGATCCCAACCCAGTCCCTACTCCAAGCTGAACACTGCACCATGATATCACTAGACTGAGTCGGGATTTCAGTAGCAAGCAAACGTCCTAGCAAAGAGCAGTTCACCTAAGTATGTGTACCAGGGCAGCTGCCTCTTAAGCACCCCACTTTGTGGCTAGAGTTGGTTTTGTGGTGCCCTGTCTCTGTTTCCCCTCTGCAGGGCCCCTTGAGCACTCCACATTGTTTATCTCATGACTAACAGCATCCCCCACCCACAGCTGGTTTGCTAACAGCAGCAGTTCAAAACAATCTCAGGGTCTCAGAATAGAGTCCATCACCACCACAGAAAGGTTCATGCTCAACTCTGGCTCTTCTAACATACACAGAGCTCTTCTTCTGTCCCACTCTGCTTCTCACAAAGCCACCACTCCTGGCCTTTTCTAGCTGAAGCTCAGCCTTCTGACTCTGGCTTCCTTCTCCTGTCAGCTTCCCTGAGCCCCCACATGGTCCCCTGAGGTGTCCTGCTAACAAGGTCCCCACTCCTCGGGGCTCTTCAACTACACTCACAGCAAAGCAGGCTCACAGGTCCTTCTGTCCAGCTTTTTATTCACGTCTCCTTTTCCAAAACAACACCACTGTCGGGCCCTACTAGGCCTTAACTTCTGCCCTTAGGGGGTCTCTCTTCCAGAGCTTTCAGCCACATCTCCTCTCCTTGACAGACTCAGCAGTATGATCTCTCTCAAAAACAAAAACCAAACAAAAACCCCACACAGCAAACCTCCATTGCAACTTCCTGCTGCTGTCATAGTGGAAGAGCCTGACCCAACACAGGTGTGCCTCCTTAGTCGTCAGGGTTGCCTAGCCCCAGACCTTCAGCCTGAAGAGGTGAACCACCCTGTTACATTTTGTTTGTCTCGGGGTGCAGCCTCTCCCTCTTGCTCCTAGTTTCAAAACAGTGATTTTTTTTAAAAAACAGGGAAACAAACAAACAGATACTTCCATCCCTTCCCCCACCTCAGTCTTGTAGCATATGCAACCGGGACACGAGGCTTACCACAGATTATATGCATGTTGATGCCTTTTGTTAAAATATTGGCAGCGCATCAGCGCACCCCCAACCCATCCACTGCATCACTGAGAAAGGTCTCCTGCTTATAATATTTACTTACAGAGCCCCTACATGCATGACTTTATAGGCATTCCAGGAAAAGAAGAGCAGTGTCCCAGAGACGATCACTGGATTTCTGCTGCTAGAATCAAAGCTGCATACAATCCTCACAGCAAAAACTCCGCTTCTGGCACAGGCAAAAGAGTCTTGTTGTCATTTATGAATAAATCTTTCCTCGCTAAGGTTTCCTTGGGTCTTTCTTCCTTCTCTCCTTAGAGTCCAAACCCATCCCTGTCCCTAGAGGCAAATCACTGTGGTGCTCAGTACAGCACCTCCCAGCACAAATGGGGAGAAATAGGTCGAGCTGTCTCTAGCCAACGACAGCCCAAGTCAGAATGAATACACTCTAGGGAAGGAGAAAACTAAAATACCTTTAATTGGAGCCTAAGGGAGAAGGACCCTTGGGTGAGAGTTGGAGCGTAGGAGCCTGAAGCTCTCCGAACAGGTGAGAGCGAGTGCGGGTTCTGACTGGCCCACTGCAGCCATTGCGCATCACCTCAGTGCATTTTTGCAGCCATGCTCGAGGATGCTAAGACAAAAAGACAAACCAAGTAAGCTCATTTAACCCTTCACTGCTACTCTTCTGGCCCCGTGTAGCTGCTGTCCATTCACACCAAATCTTAGGGCATTACCTGGAGCGGCTGGCTGAGAGTTGGCACTTGGCAGTCCGTCCCATCACACTCAGCATTCTGCTTAGTTCAGGAGGCAATGCACCTGTGTGCATGGACGTATCCCCAGCATTCAGCAGCATGGCAGACGTGCCCTGCATTGCTGCACCAGGGTCTGCACCCATGACACGCAGCAAATAAGTGCCTTGCTTTGTGATAATGGCACAGAGGAGCCACAGATGGGAAAAAGAAATCCCCAAGTTTCTGCAAAACATTAGTGTTAGGGGTCCCACAGGGTGGGAAGCATGCATAATTCTCACCCTGCCAAGGCCCAAATGTGTGACACATTATGAGACAAAGACCCAAAAAACGATATATGCAGGAAGCTTAAAATGCTGTGGGATTCCTCCCACCCTTTAGTGTCAGTAGCTCAGGTACCTTGGCTTTGTTGTGCTGTATTTCTGATGAAAATCACTTTCAACAACAACCGTGAGGGGACACCAAATTTGCATGGAATGTAGGGACTTCTGGAGCTAAAATGAGTGACACCCCTTGAAATGAGGGGCATTGGAGAGGCCTCAGCACAGTCACAACCCCTTTCCCTCTTACCTAGTTGTCCCATCTTCCAGACCCCCTCTCTAGAGAAGAGTAGTGGTACACAGGGCTGGATCATGCAGGGGCCTTCTTGGTGCCTATCGCTGTGACTGATGAATTCCACTCTAGACAGTTGCCTCCTCCCACCCCTTACCCCCAGCCCCCTCTGACCTCAGACCACTTCTTGCTCTCCGCTTCTCATCCACAGTCCTTACTCTCTGCCTTCACCCTATTTCTCTCTCTCTCTCTCAGACCCTGCTGTCTTTCCAGCCCCATTCCCACTCCTCATCCCCCTCAGACACTGCCCTCACCCTCAGCCCAGACCCCGTTCCCTGCCCTCGGTTCCCCTCCTCTGTGTTCACTCTGGTGTTTCTCAGGCTCTGGATGGCAGCATGCTGCCCTTTCATGTCACTCCAGACACAGCCCCTCCCACTAGGCCAGCAGCTTGCCTTTTGTTTACACAGTCAGCCCTTCCTTTCTGAGCTCTGCTTCCAGATTTACCATGTTTAGGAAGCGAACATGACCTACTTAGGCTCCCTGACCTAGTTATAGCCGAAACTCTGACTCCAAACACACACAAGAAAAAAGGACAAAGGGAGTGTGGTGAGGAGGGAAATATTATCTTTGTTGTTTTCAAATGAAAACAAAGCCAGCAAGGCTGAGCTGCCTGCTGCTGCCTTCATCCAGCACTGCCCAGGCCCTGAGGGATGCATGAAGTTCAGCTGTTCACATGATTCTGCGACTGAAAAGGGCAGATACCACTCAGGAGAGCAATCTTTCCCAAAGTGTGGGGTATGTCGCAGCAGGTCATGAAGGACTAGCTACAAGGGTATTGATGGACTTTTTAACGGCTTTCATATAAAAAGTAGTAAATCTCTAGCTGTTATGGCTACAAAGCAAACCTTCAAAAGGTGAAGCAAATGCGACCAATACAGACACCTGCCTGAGTTTGCAGAGAACCTGAACACCTGTTCTGAGGGGTAAACTTCTCCACTTGTTTTAATGCACACTAAATAGAGCTGGTAAGGAACTGTTTGACAAAAAAAATTTCATCAAAAAATGCCAACTTTTTGCAGGAAAGGATCGATTTCAACAAATTTCTTGATTTGTAGGTTTTTTTTGAAAAATGTTGGAACTGTTGAAACATGACATTCTGACATTTCCTAAACAAAAAAAAATCTGGTTTTCTAGATCAAAATGAATTTCCTGTTGACATTTTAAGCAAATTAGAGTAACAATTTCCTTAAAAATTTAAACCTGGTCAAAATGTAAATGAAAAAAGGTCTGAAAATTATTGAAAAAAAAATGTGATTGACCCAAATCAATCGTTTTCCACAGACTTTTGATTCATGAAAATGTTCAAGATTTCAACTTTTCATCTCAATTCAGGACAAGGAAAATTTTCATGAGACAGGACAACCATTTCCCACACTGCTCTCGTGCTCCTCCGGTGCCAGTGAAGTTGCTCTAAAGGTCACCATGGTCAGATATTTCACCGCTTCTCAAAGCACGCAAGCAAGGAGAGGAAAAATGCTGGGAAGAACTACACCCGCATTTCCCACAGCGTGTGCGCGGTGGGGGAAGATGTGAAAGGCTAGACAGTGTGGGGTACAGCAGATAATTCAGTGAGACATATACTAACAACACACGATGGGACTTTGGGAGGGGTGGGCCATGTATTATTGGTTTCATTTCCCCGAAGGGACGGTTCATCCCTCGAACATTTCGTAAAGTCTGAAATAGTGCCACTGGAAATCCAATGCATGCTTGCGTTGCAGAGCAGTCCTGCACATGCAGATGGTCGGACAGAGATGTAAGAGGGGCACAGAACAGGAAGGATGCCAAAGATCATTGTGAGGAATTTGATTTGATTTAATGGACAGGAGTCCAGTAGCACATCATTAACACCACCAAAAATGCATGCACCATAGAGAGTCCTATTAGCACTGAGGACGAAAGTAAAAGATGTCCTCAGAAGATAAAATTGGATTTCATAGAGCAAACTCAGCCATCCCCTGACAGCGGTCAGTTTCCATTTACTCCAGTGGCTGCTGTTACAGCACACACACAGGGCAGGGTGACGTGGGCTGGGTGGTGGGTAACAAAGATAGATTTGAATAGAACTGAAGAGAGTGGGGAAGTTGGAGAGGCCAGAGAGGAGACGGATGCAATTTGCCCTGGGTTTGGGCAATAGGGAAATAAAAGGAAAACAGAGGCAGTATAGAAGGGTAACCAGAAACTATTTTCTAGGTAGCTTCTAAAGCTGACTGGCCCATGATGGTACTGCCAAGAACTCCCTTTCTGCATCAGCATCCAAGTTGTGCCTTCAATCTGCGTGTTTATGAATATAGTTTGTTGCAACTTGTGCTCCTGATCTTTCCTTGTTGAACACGTGACCTCCCATACTTACCCCTCACCCTTTGTTTTATTGTCACCCCCCACTATGTTCAGTCTAATTTAGGGCATGGTCCTGCAGGGGCACCCCCCACTCCCACTGACTTTAGGACACTTCATTATGGACTAGCAGCACTACCTGATATTCCACTCCTGGCTCTCCATGCAGCTTCCCCAAGGCCCCCCAGTCCTGACCTGCATCACCCCCTGCTATTCTTGTCCTGGGCTGCCACATAGCTCTGCTGATACCCTCAATCCTGACCTGCAGCACCCCACATTCGAGACATATCAAATACATACTTTTCAGGTGCTCCTGATCAATGGTGCTGTGAATGATTCCTATACCCCACATACAGCTCACTGGCAGAGATGTAGTAAAGGGACATACTTGGAGGCATACTCAGTTACACACCTTGCCTTAACACCAGAACTTAGCTATACCTGTAAAGAACCTCATGGGGTCAAATGATTGGGAAAGGACTCACCAGTGAACAAATGTGCTATGCAAACATGGTGAAGATTCTTCCTGATTCCCAGCAGATATAAAACAAATGAATGAAACAAAAATTCCAGACACACTGATTGCATTTTCTGCTGCAATTTCTGATCGAATTTTCAGATGTCTGAGCATTCCATAGCCCAGTGTATGTCAGCCACACTTCACTGCTGGTTTTATGTTATTAGTATTGACAGCCACTCAATTTAAACGGAGGTTAGGATTGAAATCCTGTCTTGTCGCTTATCTCTGCCTTTTTATCTTGTTTGTTTCCTCTCATTACAGAGAAATCCTCCCTTTCATAAAGCCAGTCTGAAGACCTCAGCAAACATGCAAACAGGATGGTAAATGGATTAGCCAGGGAGGTACTCCAGGCTGAAGCCGCCTGAATAGACACTTATGGATCAATCAGCTTTGCCTTCCAAAGCTAATGGTATGAGTTTCTCTGTCTGATTCTTGCTCAGGTGATCTTGGGGCACTCTCAATAGTGTATCTGATAGAATTATATCCCCTTAGGAAATAGGGATGACAAAAGAGGGCCAGTACGTTGAAGGTGGGGAGAGAGCTAACTATATAGTAATACTATGCTCTTCTGCAGGATTTTAACACTTGGCAAAGGCTAGGGAATGGGTGTGTCATAACTGCTGTTTATTACACCAATTATGATCGTGTCACTGTTACCTTGTCCTAACCCCTGTTTGTTGGTTTATCTCACCTGTTGTGTCTCATCATCTGTTTCTGCTGCAAGCTCTTTGGAGCGGGGATTGTCACTTTCTTCTGTGTGTACTACGCTTAGCCATCAGGGACCAGACCAGCCGCTGCTCTGCTCCCTGACTTACTTCTGGGCTAGGTCAACTTGGTGTGCAGGTAACAGAGTCCCCCTCAGTGCACCAGAGGTTGGTCCTGGAAGGAATCACCAGAATCGGACACCTCCTGGACTACGACCGGGAGGGACTGGGTGGATTCCCTTGTGCTTGGTCCGCACCTGGGGCTCTCCATCTCTTATACGCCCCAACGCATAATCCAAGAGGTGTCAGCAGCTTTACTGCCCTACTCTTGGGCCTTTATTGAGCGGGTTCTGCTTGCCACTACAGAAAGGATGTCAACAAATTGGAGGGAGTCTGGAGGAGGGCAACAAAAATGATTAGGGGGTTGGGGCACATGGCTTATGGGGAGAGCCTGAGGGAACTGGGCTTATTTAGTCTGCAGAAGAGAAGAATGAGGGGGGATTTGACAGCAGCCTTCAACTACCTGAAGGGGGGTTCCAAAGAGGATGGAGCTCTAGGCTGTTCTCAGTGGTGGCAGATGACAGAACAAGAAGCAATGGTCTCAAGTTGCAATGGGGAAGGACTAGGTTGGATATTAGGAAAAACTATTTCACTAGGAGGGTGGTAAAGCACTGGAATAGGTTACATAGGGAGGTGGTGGAATCTCCATCTTAGAGGTTTTTAAGGCCCGGCTTGACAAAACCCTGGCTGGGATGATTTAGTTGAGGTTGGTCCTGCTTTGAGCAGGGGGTTGGACTAGATGATCTCCTGAGGTCTCTTCCAACCCTAATCTTCTATGATTCTATGAGGGTGCTCCCTGTCTGTCCCTCATCCCTGGCCCTTTGAACTTTCTCATTGGGCCCCTGCCCTGTGAGCCCCCACAGCTGCCCACTCTGCACACCCTGAGCCAGCTGCATGACTTGTAGCTGGTTCATTTCTGAACGGCGCCCCAGGCACATCTGTACACTCAAGTGCCATGCAATGACAGCAGCAGAGCCATTTGCTAAAATAAAAGCACTTGAGATGTTAAAGCAACAGAGATGAGAGAGAGAGATTAGCAGTGGTGGCAAGATTTGTATATTTTAACTCCAAGGGGGTGGTATCTTGACCCACAGCTGGAGTCTCCTACTTCAAGCCTTCACAAGCCATGCAAGTGGGACCCAAGTGAGTGGCTGCTGTGGGAGCCATTAGGAAAGACAAGCAGCCTCTCTCTGTACTAGTGATGGGAATGGAAAGGAGGATTTTAGGGAGGTGAGGAAAGAGCAGCAGAGATCAGTGTCCATGGTTTGCTTAGCACCTGGCTGCTAGAAAACACAGATGCTCTTCCCAACTAACCACATGCTTTCAGCCCAAGCAGGCAGGGGAAGATATCGCAGCTACAAAGGAGTGAACATTTGGCTGAGCTTGTTTCAAAGCCCTGCTATGAAAAGCTGATCACATAGTACCCCCGGAGCCAGATTCTGCTCTGTGATGACAGTGTAAATCTGAAGGAACCAAACTGATGTCCAGCTTTGGATTTATTTCAGGAAAACAACTGAGATCAGAGTCTGGCCCATAGTAATACTAAATATGATGTGAAGTTACCATTAGAGGGAGGGGACTTCGTCCTTCTGTCATCACCACTTTCACTGTCCTCCTCCATCCAAGGAGAGCTGGGTTAAGCCCACAGACCAGGGTCTATGCTCCTGCCAGTGGGAGGCACTGCAGAGTATTGCTAGGTGCTCCCCCTGCACTTAGCAATGTAAGTAACCTCTGCATCATACCCAGGCCTTGCCCACTGAGGGTATTAACTCCAATACACTGCATGGCAAAATAAGTAACTAGGGCCAATTGAATTCTGCTTGAAATTATGCCCCATACCTGGTGTCACCATCCTCTACACCTGCACAAAGTGAGCATCAAACACACCAGGATCCAAATGATAGCATTTGACACTCCTTTTGCACTCCTCTTGTGCAGGTGTCAGTGATGACCCAGGGAGAAAGGCAGGTGAGAATCAGGCCGGGGGGCAGTGGCTGTTGATTTCAATGGCAGCTAGAGGATATCCCTTCCACAACTTCTTTTGGTGTTTTACTTTTAAAATCTCACCCTGACTCCTTCACACCCCCATCCCTTTCTTCATTCTTGAGATTCTCTCTCTTTCTCTCTCATATTGCTAAGATAAGTTATTGCTGATGAAAGGAGCTGGGCTGGCAGCTCTGGAGAAAGAAGCCCCCTATTTAAGCCCTCAAAAAAGGTACAGCAATGGCAGAGGGGGAACAAGCTGCCCCCCACACTGCCTATTTTCCTTAGCTCTAGGGGTGAGAGGCTGAGGCTCCATGATCTACCCATTCTTTGGCCTCCGCCGTGTCTCCTGCAAGATGGCTAGTTACTGCCAATCGTAAGAGGAGCACTGGTGACTTAGACTCTTGTCCGCTAGGAACTGCTCGGAGACCAATCACCACTTTTCACGCAGAAGCTACCAAACAACTGTCATGCGGTAGCTGCTTCTAGTCAGTACTGACCTGGCTGAGATCTGAACCACGCACCAAGAGCTGATAGGCTCAATATCACACAACAGCTCCCCAAGGTGGTGTCTCTCCCCACTTGCCACCATTTTTCAAACCAATATCCTCAGCCATGTACAGCTGTTGTTCATTTGGCCTTGGAAACGGTTCTAAATAGAGATTACCATGTGCCTGAAGCTGCCCCACACTAAAGCATGTGCCATGCCAAAATGGTGCCAAAGCTTTCCACAAACCCAGAGCTACATCTTGTAGATATCCCAATGGCGGAAGCCTCCCCACACCTAGGACATCACAGGAAAATAGCGTGAGTCCAGAGCACTAAAATACAGCTACACCACAGTTTTGTCTTGAGTCGGCAAAGTGGTTAAGTTTAGCTCAAGCTTAGTCAGCCCATTAGCTAACCCGTATCACTCTTCCGAGTCAAGCAAGAGCGAGAGCTGAGAATGATGGAATGTGGGAGTCACCAGCTGGATGAAGGAACGTGAGCTCTGACCTACATGTTCACAGCCCACCCTTCCTGCCATCCTACACTACACAGTGACAGCAATGCCACTCCTGTGCCTGGGGCAACAGAAAGGACAAGTTCTTTCTTCTGTGATTACCTAAAAGCGTTAGTGAGGGAGGACACATGACAGGAAGCTAAGTGGGACCTGGGTATGAAATTAATAAGTGATATTGCTTCCTTTCCTGGGGCATAGGGGAGATGCTGTGCCTTTATCAGGAAGACAGGAAGCCTTTATCAGGCTGTCTATCTTAGAGCTTTACACTGATGCTCATCACCACAGTATCTATGACTATTCCACAGGCTCATTCGTGTGTGAGACATTTTCTGAGACACTCTTCCATTCCTTCCTCCTCGGGGGCATGGATCAGTGTTCTTGTCGCACACCCCATCAATACCCAGCCTGGGAAGCTAACGATCCAACCAGTGGACCAAATTTGGTGACGAATCCTGGTCACGTGCCCCCTGAGGCACATTGCACATAGGCAAAGAAGAAGATTCCTTCCTCCCCGTAATATTGTTCACAGGTGGGATCCAGGAGCCTCCTTGCTGCCACAACTCTCGACACACTGGCCCCTCAGAAATTCATAGCAACAGCAGTGATAGGGGTTTTGGTTTTTGAAGTGGGGCACTTTAACATGTAAACCTAGAGGAGAATCTCCATTAGCCATTAGTATAGGGCCTATGGCACACATTTGAGCAGTTTGGCTTCTGTCCAACAGAGAGCAAACACACTCCCATGCTACAATCTTTAGCACTTAAACAGCACCGTCCATCTGAGGGTCTCAGAAGTACACCTGGCCATTCCAGGAGAGAAAGGAATTTGCAGCGGCTCGTTTTACTCCTAATTGAAAAACCAGGAAGCCAGGCAGAATGTGCAAAGCTACAATGGGACTCTGAGGAGACGAAGCATCTCCCAGTCCCAGCGTTTATACCACTGAGAGTCACCACCACCCTGTGTACAAAGAATTTCACCTCCCCCAGCTCCTGGCAAGGTTCTGTCTGGGCCCAGCGGGAGAGAGAAATCACAGAATCCAGAGGTGCTGTTGTTTAAGTTGAAAGCAAAGCTGCTAGTGCTTGGCTGGGACACAGTGGACCAAATTCAGTGATGAATCCTGGTCCTGTGCCACCTCAGGCATGTTGCATATATGCAAAGAAGAAGCTGGAACATTTTCAATAACTAAATGTTGTGGTAAGAATGTATCTCCATTTTGTTAGTTGGGGTGGGAGCTAGTCTCCCTTTGCTGTCCCTGCCACACTCCTCAGCTGCCCACTAACTCTCAGAGACAAATATTGTAGCATTATCCTTCCAGCTGAATAGAACTACTACCATCCATACACCAGCCTTGATCCCCCCCAGCCCAGTGCTGAGCATGTTGCTTCTGAAGCCCCATTGTCCCCTGAAGCTGTCTGTAATAATAACTCTCAGTGGTTTTTAGAAGCAGCCCTTTGGGTAAGCGGACACTCCTGTTTTGACTGATCCATACACTTTCTATCTATTATATGTGTATATTGGTTTGCAGTAGGGAAAGCAATTATTGCTTTTAGCACACTTATGAGTTTAAATAAAAACAAATATATCTATATTGACTGTAGTTATTATGCTTGGTTTCATACAGCATAAGTGCTTCAAATAAAAATAGATTGGTTAGAGGGAATGTGCATCAGTTCCAATAATAACACAGACAGCTTCAAGAAGCCTATGAGTTTCATTTAACGTGCACTGGATTTACAAAGAAGGGGGAAGACACACTGGTTTAGAGGAGCTTTTAGTCTAAATTTTCTGTCTAAATGCTTCTGCAAGGTGAGGTTTACTGGATTTGTCAAACAGCCCTGAATGAGAGTCTCTGTGAAGAGGAGGAGAGAGGGGGAATCCATTAGGGAGGTCTATGGTGATATCACTGGAGGGAAAGTAATAAAAGGAAAATGTAAGAGGTCATAAAATACCTCCTAATTATTATGCATATTAGAGCATAGAATTAATCTCCCTTAGGGAAGAGCTGGGAGCCCCAGTCTAGACACTTCATACTAGACTGGGTGAAGTCCAGCAGAACAGAGCAGGTTCTGGTGTCTCTGCTGGTGTAGCTCTAGGTGGCGATGTGAGCCCAGTGGTCTCTCTGTAGATAAACTGATGGGGTAAGGGAAAGGTACCCCCACCTCGAGATGTTGTGTTTGAGTTTCTATGGAGGGTGGCTGGGAAATGGTCTCATAGGAGTGTATGCTTCCATTCCAGGACTGGCTGCTGCTGAGGGTGGCAGCAGTACCATCCTGTGGCCCTGTCCCCAGGATCACAGATTGGAGGAAGGTGGCAGCAAAGCCGGGACTATGCCTAAGGAAGAAATGTGTAGATTTAAAGGGGCCTAGTTTAGCTTCACAAAGACTAATAACGAATCCTTAGGATGCATCTACAAAGCAAAAATAGCTGCGCAATCGTGACTCTCAGAACCCAGGTCCATTGATTTGGGCTCATGCAATGGGGCTAAAAATAGCAGTGTAGACATACAGATTCTGGCTGAAGCCTGGCTTCAAGATCCTCCCTCCTCCCCACAAGTCTCAGAGCCTGGGCTTCTGACCAGGCCCCACCATCTACACTGCTATTTTTAGCCCTGTAATGCGAGCCTAAGTCAGTTGACCAGGGCTCTGAGATTCACTGCCATGGTGCATTGGGGTTGTGTTTTTTTGTTGTTGTTTTTTGCAGCATAGGTGTACCCTTAGATCCCTTAGTTGCTGGCCTTGCATAGCTAGGAACACCTCTGGCCATGAATCACCAGACCCATGGTGTGGATTTGCTGTAACTTTATATTGGATGGATGTGGGGGGAAGATTTGGGTGCAGGGTACCCCTTTTAGGGAACAGGAAGAAAAAGCACCTATTTCAAGGTCTTCAGATTGCTCTACTCTCCCTTACGTTGCATTTCTGCTGCCATGAAAACCCAGGCAGCTGAAAGGAAGATTGTACTTGTCCATCTGAGCACATTGCTTTGACACTGAAATCCAGGAATATATGCTCACACCTTGTGGCCCTGAAGAGGGGTGTTTCCTGTGGCTGGAAGAGAGTTGTAAAGGGTACCCCTCTTCTGTCTCCACCATGGGATCCTGATGTTCAGGCTGGGGTCTGATCCCCCACCAAAGCCCTTGGAAGCTCCCTACTCATGGACCATCAGGGGACCAGCTGTTCCCAGCAAGCAGCATTTACAGGAGACGTTTACAGGGACTTGTAGATTGAAGCACAGCAGGAGCGGCGAGAAAGCAATGGGAGGCCATTCAATGGGGAATTTCTATTTGCAGTGTGTGAAGCATGGACATGGGGTTTTCCCTCACCTATCCATTCCCCACTGGGAAAAGTATTTAAATAGAGGACCCCAAACAGAACAAGCTGCATGACTTGCAGCCATACTGCCTTGAGCTATACTCTTCCTGGCAATCTGAAGCTAAGAGCAGTGGATTCGATCCAGGCATAGACTGAAACAGTAGGATATGCTGCTAGTGTCTCAGTAAGGAGTGATATTCCCTCGAAGTCAGTATGGACTCCATCATACTGCTGGCCATTTTGTGTTTCAGATAAGAAATTGTCTTGCACTCTACTGTTCAAACCTTCGGTTCTGATTAGAGCTGTCAATCACAGTTAACTCAAGCGATTAACTCAAAACTAAATAATCTGATTAAAAGTGTGACTAATCACAATTTTAATGGCACTGTTAAATAATAGAATACCAAAATTTATAAATATTTTTCTACATTTTCAAATATATTGATTTCCATTACAACTCAGAATAAAGTGCTCACTTTATTATTTTTTATTACAAATACTTGCACTGTAAAAAAGATAAGACATAGTATTTTTCAGTTCACCTCATACAAGTACCTTAGCGCAATCTCTTTGTTGTGAAAATGCCACTTACAAATGTAGCTTTGTTTTTGTTACATAACTGCACTCAAAAACAAAGCAATGTAAAACTTTAGTCTTCTCAGTCCTACTTCTTGTTCAGCCAATCGCTAAGACAAACAAGTTTGTTTACATTTACCGGAGATAATGCTGCCTGCTTCTTGTTTACAATATCACCTGAAAGTGAAAACAGTTGTTTGCATGACACTTTCGTAGCTGGTGTTGCAAGGTATTTATGTGCCAGATGTGCTAAACATCCGTATGCCCCTTCATGCTTCAGCCACTGTTCCAGAGGACATGCTTCCATGCTGATGATGCTTGGTTTTTAAAAAAAAAAATAAAAAAAAAAGTGTTAAATTAATTTGTGACTGAACTCCATAGGGGAAAATTGTACGACTCCTGCTCCATGGTGTCACCCACATTCTGCCATATATTGTGTTATGACAGTCTTGAATGACAACCAAGCACATGTCCAATTTAAGAACACTTTCACAGCAGATTTGACAAAATGCAAAGAAGGTACCAATGTGAGATTTCTAAAGATAGCTACAGCACTCCACCCAAGGTTTAAGAAGCTCTTCCAAAATCTGAGAGGGATGAGGTATGGAGTATGCTTTCAGAAGTCTTAAGAGCAACACTCTGCTGCAAGAACTACAGAACCCAAACCACCAAAAAAGAAAAATCAGCCTTCTGTTGGTGGCATCTGACACAGATTATGAAAATGAATGTGCATCAGTCCGCACTACTTTGGATAATTATCAAGCAGAACTCATCATCAGCATGGAAGCATGTCCTCTGGAATGGTGGCTACCTGTTTGGCTATGTGAGTGATGCAGTTGTCAAAGCATTGAGGGGGTGCTGATAGTCTCCTCACCAGCCAGACTTCTCATCTATTGGGATATTCCATTTGATAGCAGATGCTACTATCAATGCAAAGCTTTCTGAAGATTGTAAAGAAGTTTTAAAACAAGTTTATGAGCTCTCCTATTGCATATGTAGGACAAAGAAGAAATGGAAATAAAGTGGAATACTCAAACAACCACTCTACATCCCTTGAGGCGTGCTCATTGTGACAAGGCAAGGGACAGAGGTAAAGTTATTTGGGGCAATCTTAACTCTGAATTTCCAGACTTTCCATTGTTGTTTTGTTTTTAACATAATTAATCTTCACTTAGAATTTCCTGGCTTTCCAGCATTTGGGTATTTTTATCTATTGCCTATCTATAATGTGTAGGGGGAAAAGCTGTGTAATCCGGAGGGAGTTCAATTTGAGTGACATATGCTGGAGGCTTCTGCTACTGGTACTCAAACATCCTTGGAATTTCTTAGCATTATAGCTGACAATTTCCTAACAAAGAGTTTTGCATCCAACACCAGGAAATTGTATATTAGCCCTCATCTTGACAGAGGAATTGGTCACAGACATAAAAATTAGTGGTAGTTTAGGTATAAGAGATTATCACCTGATCACATTTGTAATGTGCAAACTGAATAATGTACTTGGTGCTTTAAAGGGGACCAATTTTACAAAGTTGTGAACTGCTGAAAACATTTATGAACCAAATCAGCTGGGAGGAAAAATGTAAACAGAAAAATGTGAATGATAATAGGGAATTGTTAAAAAACCCTTTACTTGGTGCTCAAAGAGCCACAATCCCAAAAATCCAGGGAAAAGGCTGTATTGTCTTAAACTGATCTTGCTTAGAGGGAAATTGAGGGCAGCTACAGAAAATAAAACAAAACAGAAAAAGGGAAATTGATAATGAATCTAAATCAGAAGCTAGGGATTGTAGTATGTTAATAAAAGAAGCAAAGGGACGCCAGGAGAAATCTATGGCCAGCAGAGTTAAGGACAGTAGGAGGGTTGTGTTTTGTTTTGGTTTTTTTTTATAAAAACAAAAAGAATCCTAACAATGGTATTGTTCCATTTCTAGGTGGAAATGGTAGATTCAATATAATGCAGAGAAGGCAAAAGAGTTCAATAAATATTCCTGTTGCTATTTTGGAAGACGTCAGCGGATATAGTCATATAGTATGATGACGACACCAACCAACAACAACATTTAAATTAGCAGGTCCAGAGAACTTGCATCCAAGAGTGATAGAGCTGGGCAAGGAGCTCACTGGACTGTGAATGCTGAATTTCAGTAAGACTTGGAACACTGGGAATGTTCCAGAAAACTGGAAGAAAACTAATGTTGTGTCAATATTTAAAAAGGGTAAATGGGATGACCCAGCTAATTATAGGCCTTTCAATCTGACATCAATCCCAAGCCAGACCCCATTAATAAAGAATTAAGGTAGGGTAATATAGTTATGTCAACCAACAGGGGCTTGTAGAAAAAAATAGATCCTATCAAACTAACTCGATTTTTATGAGATTACAATAGCGTTGATGTAATATATTTAGGGCTTGTCTAAACAAACGCTTAATTCACAGCGAGCTGAGGTATAAATCTACCCCACACAAGCCTGCTGCACACTGAGCAGTCACATGGACCCTGCTGCCATGCACTAGAAGTTTACACCTGTTTCAAAGCAAGGTAGATCAAAGTGCACTATGGAACTTTTAGAGCACTGCAGTAGAGTCTACATGGACACTCAGTATGCAGTACACTAACTTAGGGCAGATTTACACTCCAGCTTGCCACAAACTAATTGTTAATTCAGACAAGACTTTAGACTTCTGTATGGCATTTAACTTGGTATCAGATGACATTTTGGGTAAACAAAACACCCCTCGAACAATACAAAATTAACATGTCAGAAATTAAGTAGATTAAAAACTGGCTAACTGATAATTCTCAAAATGGAATTGTAAATAGGGAATCGTCATGGAGTGGATGTGTTTCTAGTGGGATCCAACAAGGATCAGTTCTTAGCTCTACACTATTTAACATTTTTATCAATGACCTGGTAGAAAACAATAGTCACTGATAAAGCGTGAAGATCGTGCAAATGTTGGGGGAATGGTAAATGTGGAATGAAGAGGACTGGTCACTGATACAGAGGGATATGGATCGCTCGGTAAACTGGGCGCAAATAGGGTGGGTTTTATCACACTAAATGCATACATCCAGGACCAAAGAATGTAGGCCATGCTTACAGGATGGGAGACTCTATCCTTGGAAGCTGTGACTCTAAAAGAGATGGGTGGGGAGGCACGCGGGTCATGATAATCAACTGAACATGGAGCTCCCAATGCAGTGATATGGCCGAAAGCGCTAATGTGATCCTGGGATGCATAAACCAAGGAATCTCAAGCAGGATTAGAGAAGTTATTTTGTACCTCTGGATTTGGCATTGATGCGACCACTGCTGGAATACTGGGTCCAGTTCTGGTGACCACAATTCAAGAAGTATGTTGATAAACTGGAGACTGTTCAGAGAAAAGCCACCCACATGATTAAAACATTAGAAAACATGTGTTCTCATGATTGGGCTCCTTGAGTCTATTTAGACTAACAAAGAGAAGGTTAAGGAGTGACTGGATTACAGTCTGCAAGTAGCTACATGGGGAACAAATATTTAACAATGGGCGCTTCAATCTAGCAGAGAAAAAGTACAACGGCTGGATGTTGAAGCTAGACAAATTCAGATGGGAAAGAAGGTGTAAATTTTTTAACATTGGAACAATTGATCAAGGGTCATTCTCCACTACTAACAAATTTTTAAATCAAGACTGGATGTTTAAGATAATTCTCATTTGACGTAGATCTTATTTGGGGGAAGTTCCATGGCCGGTGTTATACAGGAGGTCAGACTAGATGACCACAGTGGTCCCTTCTGGCCTTGGAATCTATTAGAGTATTGTAGTAATAAAGTTTTCAGCAGACTATATTAATATGTCTTTGCCCTAGACTTTACAAGGCTGTGTGCCTTGGAATATCCATAAAATGTGAATACACTTCAGCAGTTAACTAGTATTTACAGAAGAGCCAGATTTTATAAGTGGCAAACGTTCATTGTCTCTTAGCCAAGTGTTTGATCATGGGATTTCAGGGCAGAAAGTGCCTCTGATAAGGAGACAGTGTTCTGTGTCATGATTAGAGCTCGATGAAGATTTTGTCAAAACATTTTTCTGTCAGAAAATGGTTTATCTGACAAAGCCAACATTTGTGAAAACAGTGTCCATTTTTGTCCAAATAAAAATAAATAAATCAGGTTTGGGGTTTTTTAAATTGCCAAAACAATTTTTTTTGAAGGAAAAAAATCCACAACACCACCTTTCGTAGGGGAAAAAGGTCTTTTCCGGACCAGCGCTACCCATGATATTTGCATTGCAGACTGCGCACACTACATGTGTGCTCTATATTTGTATCATACAATATAGATCCATTGTATGTTACAAATATAAAATGCAGGCATAGTGTATGTACGCTCATGTCTCCCTCTACTGGCTAGCCCTGTGACTAAAACAGCCTGCAACTTACAGCTAAGGAAGTTTACAGTTTAAGCAGCAGAGGCTTGTCCCAGTTTGGATCCCTGATGAGGATCATGGTGTCTGTATGCATGCAGCCCTCCTCTATTACACAAACTTTCATCTCCCTTGACTTGATTAGGCAGAGCACTTCTATGCCTTTTCAGTAGGAGGCAGAGCTGCATTCTGGTCTGCTTTTCATCAAAGGGGGTTTGCTGTAAGTTGGTGATGGGCCCCAAGCGGTCACCACCAGATTTGGATCAGCATCTAAGCTACCCACAAACTGTTTGCGTCTGGGGTTGGGGCCAGACCCATTTCTACCGTGATGAAAGAGTATAGTGAAGGAGTCCTCGAAGGCCTAGTTAAATGTGTCTCTTGAGAAGTGAGCTACCCTACTGAAATAGGGTAGCCTTGTTCAGAGTCTCAAAGCAAAAGGTATTAGCCCTTTGGAGTCAAGCCCAGTGTCTGCCACCTGGCTTTCCACCACTACCCAACTCCACCCGACCCCAGGGGGATGGGTTCCAGGCCAGAAAGGCTGGAGCAAAATTGGCCTAGAGGAACCCACAGGCACGGCTGGAGGTCAGCTCCTTTGTCGCTGTAGTCACATCATTTGCATAGCGACTCACACGGCTTTGCTTCCACAGTATGATGTGTCAACACTGGTGCGTGTGCAAGTGTGTGCATACATCCCATTTTTATTTGCCACGCCAAGCCTTAGCTGGATTCCTGGCAGCTGACTGCCACAGCGTGGCCCAAAGAACGGCCTGAGCAGCTGTCACAGGCACTCTACAGTGACACCGTGTGGTGAACTAGTGAACGCAGAATGGAAGTGCAGGCGCTGTGTATCTCTTGGAGCAGATATTCTGCTCATGCATCGGAGGGTTTTCTTCTCAGCAGTGATGGAGAAGCATCATGGACCAGTGGAGATGGGCAGCTGTACAGTGCAGAGAGGGGGAGTGGCCATTCTCTCTTTCTTTCCCCATGGCCAGCCAAAACATTGCTCCCTTCATTTGCCACCTTGCACTGCTTGCTGCTTCCCAGCCCAGCTCACAGGATCTGCTTCCCATTTGCACACAGAAAATGAGCAATTCCATAGCTGGCTCTCCATAGCACTCAGCACCACCATCTCAGTGTGCTCTTTAGGCCTGTTACATGGTGTGACTGAGCGTGTGACTAAGTCATAAATTTGGCTGATAGCATGTCATGGAGCCAGGCACAGTGGGCAAGTGCTGAGCAAACTACAGATCCACACACCTCAATCAATGCCCCTCAGTCCTGAGCTGCAAACCTTCCCCCCCCCCCCCCCAACACACACAGATAGCACTGAGGGTATGTTAATATTGAGTGAGTGCATTTACCTTGCATCATCTCATGGGTCTGGCTGCTTTTGGCACAAGCACAGCAGCTGAGACTTCTGGGAACCCTTCTTTCAGGTGGTCTCATCCATTAGCCTGATTGAAGATGCAAAGCACACTTCTAAGGTCTTTACCCCAGCAAGGGCTGTTAGTATCATTATCCCCATTTTACAGAGGGAGAAACTGAGACCAAAGTCAGAAGTGGATGCTAATTTCAGGGTGCCCGCTTTGAGACAGGTTGGGCTTGATTGACAGAGGTGCTGAATCCCAATCAAGCCAGCCAACTTCAGAGAGAGGGTAACAGGGGCACAACCTGAGTTTTCCTGAGGATGGGGCCAGAACTCTCCCTTCCCTATATCCCACCCCATACTCTCTCCCACATACTCTCCCTCTGCCTCCAGAGCTACACAATCCCCCTGAACCCAGCTCTATGTGCATTCCCCTCCTCCTGCCCCACACCCAGTTCTGAACTCTCCCCTCTGTACCCAGCCCCACAATCTCCCCACCCCACACCCAGCCCTGAACTCTCACCAGAGAGGCAGTCAGGTGGAAGAGCACCACTCCCACCAGGAGTCAGGCAGTTCTGGGAGCCCCAGGTCCCACTCTCCTGCAACATCTCCACTTCCTGAGAAAAGCACCACAAGCCTGGATCCAAGTTCTCCCACCCTCCTGGGCACCAGAAGACTTGCCCAGTGCCCATGAGCATCCAAATGACTGCAAAGATGGAGACCCAAGCAGGCACATGCTCCATGCAAATTTGGCTCAGCCACATTTCCATCATGACAGAGAGGTGTCCAGGCCAAATTTCCAACCCCAGTCAGGGGCCAAGGGAGGGCCTGGGCCTGCTCACTCCCTCACATACCCCTGGTGTGTAAACAATTGCACTCACCGTCAGAGCATTCCATATCATCAGGGCATGGCATAACAGGGGACTGCAGCTCTAATGCTGTCCATTGATCACGTCTTCAGCCCCATGTTGGCCTGTCTCTGTCTGGACTTCCATGGCCCAGCCCTCCAGCCAGGTCACCTCTTAAGTTCAATCCCTTTCCAGGGTAAGAAAAGTCCAACTGTAAATCCAAGTAAATGTCCAAACCAAAAATTCTTCTACCCCTCTTGAGCTACATCAGAGGGCTCTGCTCTTTGCCCTTACTCCTGGACCCTACAGAGTTCTTCTGTACTGCTTCATCCTGGCAGGTTACCTCACTGCATCCCTTCCCCAGGGACTCCACCAGCTTCTCTCAGGAATATCCCTCCTTCTTTCAGGGTCCCGCACAGGAGCCTGACCTGCTCCCTGTGGTTCTCTCCAGCCTGACTTCACCCAGCCTTCCCCAAGGTGGGGTCTCCCATTATTTCTGTCTCCTAGGTCAGCTCTATAACTGAGTTCTCATCCTTCTCTATGTAGTTCTCCCTGACCCTTCCACAGCTGAGATCACTAATTGTAATTGAGTCCTCATGGGGGGATGGAAGGGATCAGTGCTAGGTCATAGGCAAGAATGAGCCTCACTCTCTTAAAGGGCCAGACAATCTATGACATGATGTGCCGCACCTGAGAGCTCACTAGTGCAGCATCCAAAGTTAGTGGACAATTTTGAAAACTTTAGTCTAAGGGCATATATACATGCAGGGTAATGCGCCTTACAGGGCAGTGATTTCTAAAGCACACTGATGTATTGCACTTTAATTGGTCCATGTAGATGCTGTTGGTGCACGTTAAGTGTTCCCTAGGGCACTTTAACACAGGACTGTTTCAAGCAGCTCTACCTTAAAGCACAGGAGAGACCATTAGACATACATCCACAGGATCTACTTGGACCAATTAACATGCAACATGTTAGCGAGCTTTAGAAATCACACCCCCATAGCATGCATCCGTGGCACCTGCAGCCTTATGTACATTATGCTCAGATCAGACCATGGCTGCCCAGAGGAGGCGTGAGGGTCAGTTTGCCCCAGGCCCTGTTTGATCAGACCCCTAACTGCGTGGCGCTGCAAACTGGAGCACCAGATTGCAACAGCATTCCCTGAAATTTGACCTGGCGGCCCCCCTGTTACAACCTGAGTGGTGCCACAAAAAAGTAAAGTGAGCGATGCAGCTGTGTGTATTGTACCATGTCAAACATTTCTGGGGGCACCCCAGTGCGCATTATCCCACCCTGTAAATAAGCCCTACATGACATTCCTGAGGACACAATGTGAGTCCCTGGCACAGCTGGGACTAGAACCCAGGAGTCCAGTGTCTGGTCCCCTACTCTAATCACTAGGCACACTCTCTCCCTCTCTCTGACTGGAGACCCAGGGATGTTTTTATTCCCCTTTGGTTCTCTGTCAGTGTAGTTCTGAGCAGATGGGTTTAAAGGACACTTGTCCATACTGCTTTGTATTTTTTAAATTATTCTTTCCTACGTTCCTCCTGTTACATTTTATCTCCAGCACGATCTAAAGCAGCAGCTATTGAGCCTGCCTCTAAATCTGATCAAACTCTTGCTCTCCCTGTGGCGATAGGGGAAAATCTTTACTGCCAGTCTCTCTGCTGCCTTACCTCCTGACACGATATTATTTCATCGTAACCTGTCCAGTGAGCAGTTTGCCTCCTTGGCCACAGCACAGTCTCTGTACGAAGCCTGCTCTATTGATTCTGACACTGCGCTGGTGTGCACAGGGCGATTCCAGGAGATGAGGGATCGATGAGAGCGTAATTGCTCCCTTGCGGCCAGAACCAGGGAAGGGATGGGGAAAGGGCATGGGCATACGAGCGCGGCTGAGGGAAGCGGATGCTGTTACTGGAGCTTCTCTCCGGCACACAGGGTGCCCTGCTGCAGGGCAGGGTGAACACAAGAACTCCTAGGCTCAGCTGCCTTAGGCAGCGATCGTGGGTCATTCCAGCAGCATTGAGTCTGCACGGACTTTGGGACTAGCAAAAAACAGCCAAAAGGGAATGGGAACAGATAGGGGTTTGGTTCCAGGAAAGGAGTACTGAGGGCAGGGATGACTGGGGAGAACTAGACTGCAGAGCAAATATTCCTCCAAAGAGCTGGTGCAAACTAGTGCCTAAATCAGCACCGCTCAAATATTCTTCAGACAGACAATGGGCTGCAGGGACTACTTGCCAGTACTTGCCCTCAGGCTGCACCTAATGCCATACAATGGAGCCAGCTACAGGTGTTCACATCTTTAATATGGAGCCTGCAGTGACTACAGTTCCCAGAATACAATGCTTCAGGGCATGCTAGGACCAGCAGTCTCTGTAGTCTACACCTCTGTATTAATGATAAACATAGGTCTCTTCAGTCCCAATCAGGCCATCCAGCCCAACATCTCATCTCTGAAGACTGCCAATATTCTATGTTTTAGAGGAAGCTGTAAATCCCACATTGTGAACCATTATGTAACAAGCCACCCATGGAAAAATATCCCAAGCATGATTAGCTAATGTTCTATGCTTGTTAAAACTTCTCTATGGTAACTGCCAATATTATTCCTGACCATATAAATGGATAATCCTGTCTGGAATCCTATTAATCTCTACAACAAATCACAGATTGGTAACATATTCTTTCTATTCTCTTTAAACTTGTTTCACTCAATGCTGCCATTGTTCTCGTATTATGACTTTTGGTAAATAAGCAACCCTGATTTCCCTTCTTTCTCCCATCATTATTTTATATAATTCGATCGTGTCCCTCCCCACAAATCTAACAGTCCTTATCTTTTCCATCTCTCTTGATATGCAAGCCTTTCTGGGCTTCTTATCATTTCTATTGCCCTGAAAGACTGCAGGCTACATTGGCCACACTTGGACCTAAACAATTTTTTTCTGTAATGATTTCATTCTCAGTGCTGCCTGTCAGATTAGAAATCAACTGTATCGTTTAACTTCAAATCTCAGTCACTAAACTTCTCAATTCATCCACACACAGGAATCGATTCCACATGTTCAGATCATATATGGCCTGTCTCTTGTAAGCATCTAACAACGATATAATGGACCCAGCAGCATCAGGCCTTGATGTTATTGGGTTACCCAAGTATTTTTCCCTTTTGTGAGTCCTCTGTGTTGGTTTTATCGTATTACTGAGTTTCCTTTCAGAAGAGGGATTCAGCCCCTGCATGGGATTGAAAATGTTAAAGGGGCATTGTCCAGTGGTGTGAGACAAATTCTTGCTCTGACACTGACTCGCTGTGTGGTCTTGGGTAACTCAGTTCCCTGCTCTGTGCCTCAGTTTCTCCACCAGTAAAACAAATCTCATGATATACATATTACCATAGTTAATCATGTTGGGTAAAAAGGAAAGGTCCCTATTCCTTGCAATCTCAATTAAACTGAACGCGGTAGATTTGTCGGGAGGGTTCGGGGAGCAAGACGTCAATACGTACAAGGGAACAACTTCATCCCTGGTGTAACTGAAAGTACACAAGGAAGAACTCTGACTCAGGGACGAGAGAATAGCTGTTGGAGGAGGGTAGCTATTCCTTACACAGCAGATCTTTTGAGCTGATCAGTTCCACATGTTGGCTGGGTTTTATTTGTTCTCATTTAACTTCATATTTATTATTTGAATTTTCTCTCTTGGATTATCGCCCAAGTGATCATACCCACAAGAGATGCTTTATTATGTAAATCTCATTATCCCCATTTGACAGATGGGAAAACATGTGTAAAGAGCGAGAGAGGGAGAGTAACTTGCACAAGATCAGACAGTCAGTCTGTGGCAGAGCCAGGAGCAGAACCCAAGTCTCTAGGGTCCCAATGCATGCCCAGTCCACTGGACTGCACTGCTTCTCTACTTCTTCCAGGGAGGATTATTTGGATGAAGTTTGTACAGTGCTTTGAAGATGAAAAGCACAAAGTATTATTATCTCTTAGTAGCAGTATGGCGCCTAGCTCATAGTCTAGAATATCAGAAGCTCCAGGTAAGGCAGGATCTCAAAAATGCATAAACATGGCATTGCTTGGGCCATTAAAACATCTATTGATCCTTCCAAGAGTGGATGCATCCAAACACCTTGAACTACAGAAAAGTTCAGATCCAGGATAGGCTGGAGTTTCAGTGCAGAAGGAGCTCCTTCCCCAAGGCAGAGAAGAAGAGGCTCAACAGGCAGGTACAGGAATAAACAGAGAGAGTCTATAGCTTTCCATGCTAAGACTCCAGAACATTTTTACTACAGCAATGACTAAAGGAGAATTAATGCCTGACATGGTGCTCTTGTTGTGTCTGTGTTCGTGGGTGATGCTCCATCACTGACACAGCCTGTTTACACTTCCAGCTTTAGAGAGTCATATGGGGAGTAAATCCAAGTGATTTATTGTCTAAACACCTGGTGACAGCTGGGTGCTTTCCTGTGCTCACACAGGTAGGGCTGGAGCATTTTATCTCACCTCCAATCAATCACCAAGAGCCACAAATGCATACTCATGCCAGCAATGCCCTGGCAGGGGAGGTGGTGATAGTCCAGTGGGGTGCAGAGGGCGAGGGGCTGGGATAAATTGGAAGGTGATCATTTCAGCGTGTTCACTTTGCAGCAGGGAATAATCTGAGCTACAAAGTTTGGATCCAAATTCAAACTTCTCCAGAGCTAGTCGCAAAACAGAAACAGATCGAGATCCAGACTTTCCCTGACTGTGTGGGATTTGGAATTGAAGTTCTCACCTAAGACCACCTCTGCTTAGCAGCTTAACTCAATGGACTTTTGCCCCCAACTACCGGGACATTTCCAAGAGCGAGGATGCCTAGCTCAACATCTGCATGGAGTGCTGCTATCGTGGGCTAATTTTCAACCCTTGCTCCAGAGGTGGATGCTGCCTGCAGACCACCTGTGGGCTCAGGTGGAATCTTCCCTGGGATAATGTGGGAACCTGCTTGCTGGAGAAGTATGGACACCTTTGTACGTTAGGCCTACTGGACAAATACATTGTACATCGTCATCTTGTTGCATCACAATGTCAGAAATGACCCTTTGTCCCACTGATGATGCAGAGTCCTGACATCGCCACTAAATGTTTTGATGTGATGACATCCCAGCAGTCCTCACATATTTTCAGGCACTTCCATGTCCTGAAAGCTCAGCTTGCAGGATGCTGGCTGGCCTCCCTTCAAAACCAAGTGCTGACCGACGCCCCAATTGGTGGGCACCCAACCAGCTGTGTACCTGTGGTCACTGGCCTTTTCACTTCCTAGATACCTAGAAGCTAGGCAGCAGTGTACCAAAGTAAGAATTGTGAATGGCCTGTCAGTGCTGCCACTCACTCCACAGGTCTCAGGGTCTCTCTGCCAATATCACTATGTAGGGGATGACTGGCTCAGAAAAGTCCCATGAACCTGCCAGACCTTCATCCATCGCTAGAGCCAATCCTCCTTGTAAGTGCTGCTTCTCACTTCCTGGTTCTGGCAGTGACAGGAAATGGAGGAACCAAAATTCCATCACCATCTTTCAGAGTAGCAGCCGTGTTAGTCTGTATTCACAAAAAGAAAAGGAGGACTTGTGGCACCTTAGAGACTAACCAATTTATCTGAGCATAAGCTTTCGTGAGCAACAGCTCACTTCATCGGATGCAGTCAGTGGAAAATACAGTGGGGAGATTTATATACGCAGAGAACAAGAAACAATGGTGTTATCATACACACTGTAAGGAGAGTGATCAGGTAAGGCGAGCTAATACCAGCAGGAGAGTGAGGGGGTGGGCGGAGAAAACTTCTTGTAGTGATAATCAAAGTGGGCCATTTCCAGCAGTTGACAAGAACGTCTGAGGAACAATGGGGGGGGAGAGGAGGGAAATAAACATGGGGAAATAGTTTTACTTTGTGTAATGACCCATCCACTCCCAGTCTCTATTCAAGCCTAAGTTAATTGTATCCAGTTTGCAAATTAATTCCAGTTCAGCAGTCTCTCCTTGGAGTCTGTTTTTGAAGTCTTTTTGTTGTAATATTGCGACTTTTAGGTCTGTAATCGAGTGACCAAAGAGATTGAAGTGTTCTCCAACTGGTTTATGAATGTTATAATTCTTGACGTCTGATTTGTGTCCATTTATTCTTTTACGTAGAGATTGTCCAGTTTGACCAATGTACATGGCAGAGGGGCACTGCTGGCATATATCACATTGGTAGATGTGCAGGTGAACGAGCCTCTGATAGTGTGGCTGATGTGAGTAGGCCCTGTGATGGTGTCCCCTGAATAGATATGTGGACACAGTTGGCAACGGGCTTTGTTGCAAGGATAGGTTCCTGGGTTAGTGGTTCTGTTGTGTGGTGTGTGGTTGCTGGTGAGTATTTGCTTCAGGTAGAGGGGCTATCTGTAAGCAAGGACTGGCCTGTTTCCCAAGATCTGTGAGAGTGATGGGTCGTCCTTCAGGATAGGTTGTAGATCCTTGATGATGCGTTGGAGAAGTTTTAGTTGGGGGCTGAAGGTGATGGCTAGTGGCGTTCTGTTATTTTCTTTGTTGGGCCTGTCCTGTAGTAGGGGACTTCTGGGTACTCTTCTGGCTCTGTCAATCTGTTTCTTCACTTCAGCAGGTGGGTATTATAGTTGTAACAATGCTTGATAGAGATCTTGTAGGTGTTTGTCTCTGAGACAAAGGAGGTGCTGTCGTCATCACGAATAGGTTGGAATATAAACAAGAGGCTGCTAGGCAGCTCTCCAACACCACTTTCTACAAGCCATTACCCTCTGATCCCACTGAGGGTTACCAAAAGAAACTACAGCATTTGCTCAAGAAACTCCCTGAAAAAGCACAAGAACAAATCCGCACAGACACACCCCTGGAACCCCGACGTGGGGTATTCTATCTGCTACCCAAGATCCATAAACCTGGAAATCCTGGGCACCCCATCATCTCAGGCATTGGCACCCTGACAGCAGGATTGTCTGGCTATGTAGACTTCCTCCTCAGGCCCTATGCTCTCCTGCTGGTATTAGCTCATCTTAAGTGATCACTCTCCTTACAGTGTGTATGATAACATCCATTGTTTCATGTTCTCTGTGTATATAAATCTCCGCACTGTATTTTCCACTGAATGTATCCGATGAAGTGAGCTGTAGCTCACGAAAGCTTATGCTCAAATAAATTTGTTAGTCTCTAAGGTGCCACAAGTCCTCCTTTTCTTATCACTATCTTTATGGTCCAAGCTGGAAGCACCACGAATCCTGCCAAAGAGAATCTGGTTTGGGGAAATTCCCAGTTTGAGGGAATATAGCAGCTTCCAGCCATTGCTTACAGTGTAGGCTGGGGCCTAGAGATGGATTGCATGTTGGTGGATACTCCCAGAGGCACTTGACCAAAGGCAAGCACACGACCTCCTGTGGCCCTTGCTATCCCATTACATGGGATGCAGCATGCTCTGCCACCTAGCTCCACTGGTGGGTGGAGAGAGGGATATGTCCCCGCCCTTGCTTTGCCCTTCCTACTTTGGGGAACCTGCCACTCTGTCTGCACTAGATCCCCACCCCCCACATATTGGGGGCAGAAGGACATGAATTGTGCCCGGCCCCTACACAAGAGGGCAAATGGCTTCTTCTCCCTATTCACCTCCCCCACTACACTGTGGGTTAGGCTGGCACGATCCAGCCCATGTGTGGAGATAGTTTGGATCAGCAGAGACACCTGACAAAGCAAAATGTTTTACAATTACATTTCCAACTTTTCCAAGCTTCAGGCGAGTCGGGAGAGGACAGGAATTGGGAGACAGTGTCACTTCATGTTCTGGGCGAAGGTCAGGTTTGTTATTATTTTATCCAAGCTCATTCACCCGTCCTGAATTCTTCCCAGAGTCACAGACAGTCTCGCTACCCTGCAGTCACGAGGTGTGATTGCAGCGCGTGCAGATGTACCCGAGCTGGCTTTAATGTAGCATGCTCGGGTAGCAGAGCAGTGAAGTCACAGCAGGACAGGCTGCATCACAAGTTACACAAGCTGCCCCCCACTGCCCCATAATGACTAGAATGGCTACCCCATGCTGAAGCCTGAGCTGCCATGTCGTCACTGCTCCGATAACTAAATCAAAGCTAGCTCAGGTATGTCTACGTGAGCTACAATCAAACCCCGCGATTGCAGTGTGGATGTGCCCCGAGTCACTCTTTCTGATGCTTAAAACATCAAGCCAAAGAATTCCCTCATCAAACCTCTGGGTTGTGAGAAAGCACAGGCAATGGAGTGCTCTGTGAAACTCACAGCATTTTCCATCATACGCTCACCTCCTGCCTCCAGGCTGAGCTCACAGCAAAGAGAAACTGCCATCATCTGTAACTGAGATGCACTAATGCGGACATCATGGAGGGGGAACAAAGGCAAAACGCAATGGTCGTCCACAGAGTCCCTTTTCTGAAGCTCCTGACAATACATAGCACTTATACGGTGCTTTCCATCCTTAGATCTCAAAGCAACTAACTTCGCTGCCAAGCTGAGCTTGGAAAGGACGTTTCCATGTACCTCAGTCCCAGAAAGATATTGACACATCAGAGGGACTTCAGAGAAAAGCAACATAAATGATGAAGAAAGTCTGGATCTGATTTACAAGATAAAATTAAAAGAGTTCAAGTTATATATACAGCATGGCTGGAGTGGGCACCTTAGAAACATACCTGATAGTAACTAATAGTGATTGATAGCAATTATTTAAATCATAATAAAAAGACAAGTGAGTGAGAGACATGGCAGTTGTCTAGAAGCCCTGGAAGGGAGTACACACCAAAGAGAGGGTTGTATAAGGGGGCATAACTGGGAGTAATGGGATGAACATAAAACAGTGAAAATCTAGGCTGGATATCAGAGTGCATATTACATGACTCACCATCCTAAAACAACCCCTCACAGAAAGACCCAGCACTGCACCCGCTCTGCCTCAGTTTCCCCACAACAATCTCCACCCTACTCCCACTGTAAAGGTGATTTGTCAGTGACTTGACCCTTCAGCAAAGTCATGAACAAAAGGGCAGCCTTCCCAGGGAACCCAAGTCTGAAAACAACACCCAAAGACAAGCAACTCTGGCCCCACTAGGCTCAGCTGGCAGTCCCCTTTCTTATAGCAATGGCCTGGCTCAAGTCCCAAAACATCAAAGCACAAAATCTTTGTCCCAGTCCCAAACTGTGCCCCTTCTCATGGAGTCTGTCTTCTCTCCTCTAATTCAGGCATTCCTCTGCCCACCCTCTGGGCTCAGCTTCCACCCTGCCTGGGCTCCTTACCATCTCCTCTCAGCCATTCCTGTGCTCTTTCACATCATTCCCTGCTCTTTCCCAAACAGCCAGTCCCAGGCATTCCTGCTTAAGAGTCTTTTACAGACCTCTGCCTGCCTTTTGCACTCATCTAGCTCCTCACAACCTTCCACTCTCCAGCCAGCTCACTACTGCGGGGCTTCCTTCCTCTTAAGTCCAAGTCCAGCACAGGTGCAGCAGGACAGGGCTAACGGAACAGAGCCAATTGTCCCGACGCCTTCTGGCCCTTAAAGGGGCAGGCCTCCCTGGTACAACTTCCTAACAGCAATCTATTAGGAATAGTAGAATTATCTCTTATGGCAGGGATTTGAACTGTAGGAGTAACTTCATTCACTAGCTGTAAGCAGCAAGCTGTTACAGTTCCTCGGGCCAGCTGATAGAGGGAGACAATCACCCACTAACCCAATGTATTACATGGGTATAAACGGGAGCACATGCGGCCCCTGTTAAAACAGTGGGAGAGCTGCCACTGTATTCCAGACAAACTAGCTATACAGTCTTGTAGGGACTCAGCACTGAGTTCACACTCTTCATTACAGCACGTTAGAGAAATCCAAAAATAGATCTAGATTAATAGATTAGATGGGCAAACAGACTCCAGCTGCAGTGTCAACCTCCTGCTCCAAAGCCTCTTCCAGAATTAGCGGTAGCTTTGTTGCAATTCAAGCTTTTCTGAGACCTGGGGTGAGACTGCTGTGGTGGCTGTGAGAATGATTGCGTCCGTGGATCAGGGAAGTGAGAATCCCTTCTCATGGCTTCCATCACCGTGAGGGGCACATTGTCAGATTGGGTCATGATTTGTTTCTGTGAAGCTGGGTGACCAGAACCACTTGCGTGTGCAATTTGTACACAGTGCACACTCAGGACTCACCCTACCACACCAACTTTAATTCAAGTACTATCAGCCTCAGTGCACACCTAAGGAACTGGAAATCAGACTACAATGCACAACCTTAAACTACCCTTCCCATGCTACATGATTTAATCATTTAATAACAATTATGGTCTGAAAATTACAGTTATACCGTATGGGAGCCAGGAAAAGAATGCAAAGCTGATTATGTACTCCAAATACCTTGGCTAGAGAGAAACACAGACAAGCATCTATTATAGATTGATATTAAGGGCTAGATCTTCAGCTGGTGTAAATGGGCAAAGTGCCATTGAAGTCAATGGAGCCACATTGATTTACGCCAGCTAATGATGGGGCCTTGTGACTTTAAAATAATCTGCTCAACGATAGTATCCATATTCCTTAACAAAACCATATACCAGTGCATGGAGGATGTACATTCAAAGAAGGTTGCATAACAATCTAACAAATTAACAGATTGGAGTTAAGGTTGTGCATTGCACTGTGATGGTCAGTTCTTTGATGTGTGCAGTGAGGATGATAGTATTGTTGATGTGAAAGTAAATGTGTTAGAGAGGGTACTGGTGTGTGGGTATGCTCGCAGATCGATATTGGATGTGAATGCTGCCTTAATTTATTATATCTTTGTTTTTGAGGGGTTGTGTTGTGGGGAAGTATACTCGAGCAGCCTTAATATAAGCTATCAGCATTTGTTGTGGGGGAATATACATGTCTGTATAAAATGGATCATGGCTCTGATTCTTAGGCAGGCTTCAACTCACTCTCCAATACTGCAAGTGCTGCCTTGCACCCATAATTAAATGCAGACACAGCATGCGTACAGCTATTTGTGCCCACAGCTACAGCCATTTACACACCCGTCTGCTTTGAGCATGCAATCAGGTAGCTATGTGCAATTGTGAGTACTGATAATTGTGGGTGCAGTTTTGCATTCACATCTAATTAGAAATGCAAAATTGTGCCCACATCGGAGGCTGTGTTTGAAAATTTAGGCCTAATGAGAAAAAATGTGGCCTATTTCATAACACTCTCAATAGCATGCAATACTTTCCCTTTTTGCCCAGTGCATCTCTGGGAGTGCAGGAGACTAGGTCTCCAGCCTCTGTAGATAATGGGGATGTAAGAGCCCTCCAACCTTGACCCCCTTCCTCTCCCCCCCGTTCCAAGCAGTGCTTTTGTCACACTCAGCTCGTGCATTGTGGTTTCCAGGCAAATTTCCACTTGGTGCTCAGAGAGCTGAAACCTTTAGATTAATCCCAGATCTGTCAGCCGCCATCATTTTCAAGCAGGGCTCCGAGCTCTAGGAGACTCAGTTACTTTCTCCAGCACTGAGCAGCCGTAAGCCTCTCGCTATCTCAGTGAGTGGACACCTCTATTCCTTTCCCACCCTTTCCCAAGATGACCCTGGATTTTTGGCTGTTCTGACTCCACCAGGATTCTCCTGGAACCGAGCTAGCATTCCTCTCCTCTCGCTCCATATATTTCAGCTTGGTCTTTGTGGCTAAGTAAGTCCAGCTATTAGCCAAATGCCTCCATCACCACCTTTTCACTCCCCCGCATGCTGCCACCATCCCCATACAACCCTCATACCTCATTCCTGCAACTGCAGCCCACCTATCTGATGTAGGTGCGAAAATCAGCCCTGGGCCCAATTACCCCAGCTGGGAACTGCTCAGATGTTTCCCTGGTATATGAACATGCCTGGCAGGCTGAACTTGAGGCCTTGTGTAAGGGACTGTTGCCCCCTTATTAACATACAGTGCAGGTGTTTTGGTTGGCTCGCTCCCAGTATTAAAAGGGAGGTCTACGGGAAATCAGGACCCGGAGACCGATAGTCCCCAGGAACAATGGGGAGAGGCCAATGCTCCAGGTCAGCCTGAATGAGAGGGCGGGCAGGCTAATCAGGGAATCAGGAGGCCAGGGAGGTCCTGTCCTGAATTGGAATTGAGCTGGAATTGCCTGAGTCAGACAGAGTGGGGCCGAGCTAAAGAGAAAGCAGGGGTGCAAGCTGAGCTGGGGAGCAGAGCCGTGCCAGATCCAGAGAGAGCAGACCCTGTCCTGGGAGCAGAGCTGCAGCCCCAAAGCCAGAGGCACAGCCCAGAAAGAGCAAATTTGCCCTGGGAGGAGAGCTGCAGCAACCAGAGCCAGAGGGGCCAGAAAAGCAGCCCAGAGAGAGCAGACCCTGTCCTGGAAGCAGAGCTGCAGACCCAAAGCCAGAGGCCAGCCCAGAGAGAGCAGACTTGCCCTGGGAGGAGAGCTGCAGCAACCAGAGCCAGAGGGGCCAGAAAAGCCCCCCAGGAAGCAGGTCAGTGCTGGGAGCAGAGTCACAGAAGCAGGCTGCAGAGCAGACCTGTCCTGGGAGCAGAGCAACAGCAACCAGAGGCAGAGGGGCCAAAGAAGCAGCCCAAGGAGCTGGAGGCAGAGCAGCAGCAGTGCTGAGACAGAGTGGTGGAGCTGGGGCTGGAGCAGTCCGGAGCTGGGTGCGGTGAGCAGCTGGGGAGACCGAGGGGGACCCTGGGCAGCAGGCCCAGCACAGGGAGACGCCTCAGCCAAGGGGCTCTGCAGGCCAGGCTTGGATCGTAACCCCGACAGGGCGGGGGCGACACTGGGAAGAAGGGTCCTACCACTTAGAGCCTGAGAGCGTGTGGCCACCACCAGAGCAAGTGTCCAGCCCACAGCATCCCTACAGCACAGCCAGGGTCTGAGAAGAAGGCCTGGGACATACAAGGAACAGACTGTGAACTGCCCGGACATTCCAGAGACACTTTTTGTGATGTTCCCTGCCACAGAGCAGGTTGATGTGTTTCCTTTAACCTTTCCCATTTTTCCTTATTCTTTTTAAAATTAATTGTTGATTAAATAACTGGCATTTGCTTTAATTTGTATGTAATGGTCAGTGGGTCAGAGAGGTGCCCAATGCAGAGAGAGTACCCCCGAGTGGGGACACCCTAGCCCCTGTCCTAGGTGACCACAGCAAGGCTGGGAGTCAAGCCCCCCAGGAATCCTGGACCCAGCCTTATTGGGGTTATGAGGACTCTGTCAGACAGGATAGTGGAAAGGGAGTCCTCAAGGGCAGGGAGGCCACTGGGTAAAGGAAGTGGGAGTGAGGACTCAGATCCTTTCGCTAGTCCACATCACCGGTGTAGTGCAGAAGCCAGGAAAGTTCCCCACAATAGCGGGACTATTGCCCCTCTTACACTTGCTCAAATGTGGCTTTGGTTAAACTGCACCTCAGTGACTATTTGTAGGGGACAGCAGCCCAAGAGACCCCACCACACACCAGTTATCTATCCCCTGGCACCAGAATGAGACTGAATATGTCTCAGCCAGGGAATTCGCATCCCTCCCTACCGCTTTTCTCAGTATTTTTCAGGGGCTGGAGTCTAATCTGTTCTACGCACTGAAGGTTGCTATTTATGTGGGGCCACCGCTTTCTGCAGCTCCCCCATACATGCATGTTCCATGGGGATTTTGAGCACAGCTCTCTGCCAAGCCATATCTGCTGAGGACTCTGTGGAGCTATCCCAATGCCAGTCGGACCATTGTAGGCTGCAGATCTGACCCCCTGGCACAAGCAGAAAGGAAACAGGGCTTGGTTTACTTATCACTCACTAATCACCAGCTCCATGCTGTACAAAGCACAGGGCAAGACACAGTGCCTACTTAAATCACACTCATGACTTGGCACATGGGCCACTCCCTTGACCACAACTTGGTCTGAGTAACTGGTCTACTCCACATGATCCACAGTGGGGATGGTGCGGGAGGAGGATAAATTATCCTCCTTCATGGCAGGCCGCAGAATGGGAGTGGAACTACCCAGCAGGAAGCTGAAGCCCGCAGTACCTGCGGTGACTGGTTCTCTCCCCCTACACAGAGGGAATGGCTGGTGGAGCTACACAGTCATAGCTCCACCAGGCCCACACTCACTCCCCCAAAGAAACAAGCCTACGTGCTGGGTGCAGGTACAAGGACCTGGCATGCAGCACACTGAGTGTGGCACCCCGGCAGGGATCCCCTCTCCACCAGGGAACTTTTGCTGGGTCAGGGCCCTCCACGTCTGTGGCAGGCCTGGGTATAGATCCCATCTGTGTCAGTGGGATATTGCGTAGAGGGAAAATAATGCTGCTGAGAGCGCGTGGGATGGATAAGCAGAAATAAAGTAGAGCCACCTGCGGGAAGGTCTGTTGATCAGCAGAGAATCTTTAGGAGCGGAAAGCAAGCAGGGTAACATGCCCACACAGCCACTGCCTCGGAGCCCAGGCACTCTTCCAGAGCCCTTCCCTGTGCACATTTGTTCAGAGGACAGGAAAGGAAACCTGGATTAACCCCTTGTGCACGGGGGACAAGGTTGTGCCCCTGTGAACAGCTACAGATGAAATAGTGACTCCAGGGCGAGGGCACTGAGCGTCTGCGTTCAGTATCGACCAGCCCTTTGCATTCTCTCCAAGGAGTCTCCAGTATCCTCTCGCTTTCCCCGCATTTTCTGCCGCGTGCTTTTCACAGGCCAGTGTGTCAGATGTTCTAAGCAGGGCTAGAATAGGCGGGAGTGCGGCAGGTCAGGACGAAAGAAGCATTGGCTGATCTGGGCGAAGGGGGAGGAGAATGCAATAGCTGGGGGAAAGGGAGGGCAGGGCTGAGGTGCATTGGCACAAACCAGCTCATATTCTGCCCTGCTCTCAAAGATTCAGCCTCGTACTTTTGTGATCACCAGATATAAGTGCAGGACTTGAAAACAAAGAAAACCCACTGAAATAGAGTGTAGTTCTCTCAGTGGAGCCCCAGGTAAATGGCGTTGGTGTGTGTGTACGTACTGCAGCTGGGAGTGTCTGTCATTCTTAAGCCGTGTGTATTCACTGGGTGGGTGATGGCGCTGTTTTCCTGCCCCACACACCCTGCTGTCATGAGGCTGCCCCTCATCTCAGAGCCACATCACAGCTGAATCGGCAGCACCCAGCTAGAACCTGCAGCCTGCCTTGATGTGAGAAGAGCTGCTCCTAAACTAGTGATCAGTAGAGGAAGAGATGAGGCATAGCCATTAATTAGGGAGCGCCACACAGGTCTGCAGGGGGAATGAGGCTGCAGGGAGGGATCTGACACACACATTTTCATCAAGAAACTAAAAAGAAGGGCCTGAGAACAGGAGCCAGAAACTCCCAGAGTCCTTAGCCGTAGCTGTGATACTCCCTTCCTCTGTCACCTCAGGCAAATCCCTGCCCCTCTCTATTCTAGTCTCGTGGGATAACCATGCCTCAGTTTCCCCATCTATAGCATAGGGCTAATGACACTACATTACCGCTGTTGTTGGGGAGGGGAAGGACAAGGAGCAAAGAGGAAGAATTAATTTTCTGTACGGTTGCAAAGTGCTAAGTGTATTGCGTTTTATGAAGCACCCGTGAAGGTGAATCACCACACAGCCTGCAGGGCACAGCGTGACAATGGGCCTCGTGCTCTGAGGCACAGCTGTGGCTGCAGCTCAGCGTCCAAGAACATCCACGCTCCACCAGCCCCGGCCCTTCCGTTCTGTACTCTACACGTTCCCCAGCCCCTCGGAGCTCCTGTTCCTCCCCCCGGAGCGGCTCTGCTGCCAACGTGTGTATACGCGGTACACCCCTGCCTAGGAGCTGCCGGAGTCCCATTTTTCATGTCCCCCCTGCACAGCAACAGGAGAGCTCCTTGAGGTGCCACTTTTCTTGCTTAAACAATTATCCTTTCTATAAATACCTCCTCATCCTGCGTGTGGAAGGAGCACCCAACGCTGCAAAAAGAATCAATAAGATACCAATAAACCCCATTATCCCAGCTCCCTGACTGGCACTCCCTCCCGCTCACGCACCCTCCATCCCTTCCTAGAGGCAGCTGAATCAATGTTTGAGTTGTACAAACAGCCGCCTGACTGCAATTTGGAAGGGATTCAGGTGGGGATTACAGCGAGGCAGTGGATAAAAATCTATTACATGGCGGTATTTATTCTAGATCCCTGTGGCACTCAGCGTGAACTCCAGCCACATGCTCCAGCCTCATTCACAGGCAATGGGGGCATGGGACCAATTTGGGAGGGGGAGCTGGAGGGCGTGGCAGCAGGGTTTGAATCTAGTTCACATTTCCAAGGCAGAGACGTTAGTGAATTTGGAAGTGGTGAAGGTGCTGTTTTGACAGCTCTGAGACTGAGATCCAGTTTGTGGTCCTGATTATACTGGTGTCAATCCAGAGTAACTCCACTAACTTTGGTGGAGTTACTAACTTCCGTGGAGTCACTTTGGATTGATGCAGGTGTATTTGATATTGGAACCTAGACTTGGCTTTTTGGTTTACCACCGAACAGGTACAACCCAGGAAGCAGCAGTGGAAGCTCCCTTTCCCCAGTATGGCTCCACTGTGGCCTGGAGGCCCCCTCCTCTGACAATGCAAGGGAAGGCTCAGTCACCAACACCCAGATGCTTGCTCTCTGTTCTGAGACTTCCTACCAGGGGACCAGTTTGCGCCAGCTGTGGTGATGGTGGCTTCTGAAGTGAGGTCACCTGTCTACTGGAATTGGACTGAGAACCACCAGCTCATTTCACACAGGAAGCACCAAGCAGCCATCAGGTAGGTTGTCATTACAGGCCCAGCCAGGCTGAAGGGGGTGGGAGCATTTTCCATCCTTCCTTGGGGATCTGGCTCAACTCCTGCCCCAGCCGCCTTTTACATTCATACACTGATGGTGAGAGCCATCCCATTTCCCTGGCACTAAGAAATCAGTTATGACTACACCAAACATTTGATTTGGAAGCAGAATCAGTAACCCAGAGCAAACAAACAGCCAACTTGGGGCTACTGAGAGCTAAATCGATCCTTAACACCAGTGGTGGATTAATGCACATGCCCATGGGGCCCATGCCCAGGGGCCCTGGCCAATTTGGGAGACCCGGCTGGAGCGCTGGAACCTGTGTAGAAGTGGAGGAGCCACCGGTGCCAGAACTGTTGGTGTTGAGGCTGGGGGGTCCAAAAGCAGTCCCTGACACACATCCCTGCCCCCTCCGGTGCGCCACGCAGGGCAGGTGGATAGTCCCAGGCTCCCCACAGCAGCCTGGGCTCCCTGGGCAGCTCTTACCACAGCCTGGCTTCAGCTTCTGGCCTGGCCAGGGGGTGAGGCCTCAGGGAGGAGAGGAGCAGAGGATGGGGCCCCATAGCAAAGGGGGGCTAAGTCCACCTCAGTCCCACACCAGGAAGACACTAACACCGCTAGCTGGGGCTGCGCATCATGGCAGGGGAGCTGAGCATCTTATCAGCTTCCCCTCAGTGAAGCACAGCCCATGCCACCGCCGCTCCATGCCTGCCCGAGGTTACTACACTAGCGTCGTCAGGCATCCAGGCCTGGTCGAAAAGGGACCATGGCGGCAGCGGTGCTGACCAGAGACTGGACCATTAAAAGTCCGGTTGGTCCCAGGCATGCTGGGGCATGGGAGGGGGTTCAGGTTGCGGTCTCCAGGCGGCCAAGCTGAGACAGGGGGTTGGGGCATGGGAGGGGGTTCAGACTGTGGACGACGTTGATCTCAGGTGACTCCCAGAAAGCAGCAACGTGTGTCTCCATCTCCTAGGCAGAGGCGCAGCCAGGGAGGTTCCGTGCACTGCCACCATCCCGAGCACTGGCTCCACAGCTCCTATTGGCCAGGAATGTGGCCAGTGGCAGTTGTGGGAGCAGCACTTGTGGGCGAGGACAGTGCGCAGAGGCTCTCTGACCCCTTCTGCCTGTGAGCTGGAGGGACATGTCACCGCTTCCTGGAAGCTGCCTGAGGTCAGCGCTGCTTTGAGCCCACACCCCGAACCTCCTCCTGTGCCCCAACCCCCTGCCTCAGCTCAGAACCCCCTCCTGCACCCAAACTCCCTCCTGGAGCCCACACCCCATCCCGCACCCCAACCTCCTGCCCCAGCCTGGAGCCCCCTCCTACACACCAAACCCCTCATCCCTGGCCCCACCCCAGAGCCTACACCCCCAGCCAGAGCCCTCACCCCCTCTCGCATCCAAACCCCCTGTTCCAGCCCGGAGCTCCCTCCCACACCCCAACTCCCTAGCCCAGCCGGAAGAAAATGCATGAATGAGTGAGGGTGAGGGAGAGTGAGAGACGGAGGAAGGAAGGATGGAGTGAGTGAGTGGGGGCAGGGCCTCAGAGAAGGGGCAGGGCAGGGGTGGGGGCCTCAGAGCTGGGGGCGGGGCAAGGGTGTTTGGTTTTCTGCAAAAAGGAAGTTGGCAACCCTATATTACACCCATGTTAAAAAGTGGGCAGCCAGGGTCCTCTCACTTTTAAAAGTGGGGAAGCCATGGCCCCCCTGATTCCCCTAGTTCCAGTGCCGCTGGGCCACTGGGGTGTGGGAGGCCAAAATGGTCTTTGTGCCAAAGGCCCCAATAAATCTTAGTCCACCTCTGCTTAACATTGAACATACTAGAATGATTGGCTGGTGTGTGCATCGCTGTCCTCTACTGGAGGGAATCAGAGCTGCTCTACTAATGTTGCCAACCCTCCAGGATTGGCCTGGAGTCTCCTGGAATCAGCATTGCTCTCCTGGTGACTATTGAAAGCAATCCGAGAGATTTTAACAGGAAATTTTAAGAAAATGACATTATGTCATTTTAGGGGACAAAATCTCCCGGAATTGCTTCAGTCAGAGTTGGCAACCATATACTCTACTATGAGGCATAGACCCTGCAAAGTTAACAGAGATTTTCCTCTAGCTCCAATGGTAGAGGCTTGTGTTTTTTGGAACAGGAAGACCTGAGTTCTATCCTAGCTGCTACCATGAATTCTAAATGGCCATGGTGTGTAGCTTAGTGACAGCTGTGTTGCAGTCGTTATTCAAGGAACCCCAGTCTGTACCTTTCAGTCCCTGCTGATTGCATATCAGTGCAGAGGGGGAGGGATTTGTGTCACATGAGGACACAAATAAACAAACCGTTTCTCTGGCTGTGAAAGCCACTGCTCCTTCTCTGGCCTGGCGGAGGGTGAGGCAGGAGAGAGCCCCACTTTGTAGCAAACTGTGTTTCCCTGGCTCACCTCACAGACAGAGGGGGCGTGGGGAGTGGCAGGGACATGCTGCGAGACATGGCTGACTTAACATGGTGTGACAGCCCTATCCACCAGTGAAAAGAGTCAGAGAAGCCTCTGCTTTGAGGAAAGGAGTGGGGGTGGGAGAAAATTTACCATCCATGGCCTCACCTTTTTCCTCCTCACAGGACCAGATTTTCATCTACCAAGAGTATGTCAGATGTTAAATGTCATGACATCACTGCTCTGAGTTCCCCTTCTGAGGGGTGATAGCTCGGGGAGGGTAATCAGGCCACAGCTGCAATGCCTTTCCATTGCCAGCAGGGCAGGTTTTGATGGCCAAGTGCTCTCAGGAAGTATGTGTTGAGGTAAATGATGCAGAGATGGCAGACAAACAAAAGGAGTAAAGAAGGGCTGGAAGGTTCTGACCAGGCCCAAACTTCACCAAAAATCTGGGATGATTGGCCTAAGTCCAGTGCCAAAACCTAGAGTAACCAAGTCCCCAAATGCTTAATGTCCTCACGGTGTGACTTAGCTAGATGAACCTGTGACTCAGCAGGACAGGAGGCGCAATCCCAAGAATGAAAATGGCCCCAAATGCACCTGGATTGGTAAAAGATGGTAGTGTTCCCTAGCCATGGGGTCCAGACGCCTGGGTTCTAGTCTTGGCTCTGCCTCTGTCTTTGAGCAATCACTTCCCCTCTCTAATAGAGGTAACTACTTGGAAGGACAGTATTGTAGTTAATGCACGGGCCTGGGAGACTGGGCTTCTGGGTCCTTTGCTTGGCTCTGCTGTGGGATCTTTGTGTCTTAGTTTCCACATCTATAAAACAAGAATAAGACCGATCTACATAGGGGGTTGAGAAGCTTAGTTAATGAAAAGTTTGTAAAGCACTTTGAGATCATCAGACAGAAGCACCCAGAGAAAGGCAAAGTACTGTTATTTTTCTATTACTATTACATTTCTTACCAAGACCCACAGAGCAATGATGAGCACTATTCTGAGAGGAAACGGGCACCACATCCTGCAAATGTACAGCACCTATTCTCTTCCCTTTCACCTTGGTGTCTGGTCCCAACTCTCCCCCTTTTCACCACAGTCCCTCATGCCCTGACTTTCACCCCATCCCCTGCCCCTGTGAGATTATGTTTTTTTAATGCAGAAGCAGGCAGAGGTCAGAGGTCAGGTTGTTGCTGGACCCTTAACTGAAAATTCCCTGACTTTGTAAGTTTTGCAGTTCTCTGCTGCAATGGTGCACTAAATTTAGTCCTAAACTGGGCTAGGGGATAAAGTCTCAGACTCCACTCTGCCTTGTGTGATGAGCTTGTGGCCACACAGATTTCAGGGTCCTTGGAGGAATGGAGATCAGGAATCTCCAATCAAACAGCCGCCCCCCCCCCCCCCACCCCTTTGGGCTACAGGAAAATCTTCATTAGCTGTAATTGTATTTGGTTTTATCTCTCTCCCCTCTAGAGGTCCCCACACTTATCTAAGCAAGTCAGATTCTATCTTGCAGAGGCGGGAGCTCTATGCATGCACACACGCAGATTATATTACAACTAATGAAGTTGCTTTGTTTGTTCTATTGCTTAAAGGAATAAGTTAATGGCTCAGTATGGCCTTCAGCAATATTTGGTTTTATCAAATATTTATTTTGCAAGATAAATCCAAACAACAGGTGTCCACCAACTTTAAAGTTCTGAGGGGAGGGGTGATGCCCCACGGCACTAAATGGGCACAGATCGAGGCCAGGTTCTTCTCCTCCGGGCAGCATCCAGTGTTCATTCAATCCAGGTCGATGGTTTCCACCTCTTTATTCCAAAACAGTTTACCACAATGTTCTGGTGGGACATTCGTCATACCTTTTAAATGCCTAAGGCCGGACTGTCCCCTGCCCTGAACCTTGTGTTGTCATCTACACCTGGGCACAGTGGCTGTAAAATGCCACCAGCTCAGAATTCTCCCCTCACTTGGCACAAGTGTAAACAATGACACAAGATGCAAGGCAGGGGAGACCCAGGCCTTGTGCAATGCACATGGATGGGAGAGAACAGGAATCCTGGGGTGCAGGGTGACATGTGACCCAAATGGCTGTGTCTTGCTCTGATCTCCTATTCTGACAAAGGACCTGCCCTTTAGCAGGTGACAGTCCCTTCACTCTGCTCTTCAGTTTCATGACATAGGGTTTGGTCCAGTGCATATGGTGCATTGCCTTTGTGAAAGAGATCAAGGTTTCTCGCAGGGCTATCCTCTGACACTGCTCCATGTGGCCCATTTGAGCTCTCCCCAGACTCCTCACCATTAGCACCCAGACACCATAGTCAGCAAGAGATTCCTGGGCTATGTTTTCCTCCCAGGAAGCAGCTCTGCCTATCTGAGCCCCCTTTAGTTCTGTCATAAATATAAAGGGAAGGGTAAACCCCTTTGAAATCCCTCCTGGCCAGGGGAAAGCTCCTCTCACCTGTAAAGGGTTAAGAAGCTAAAGGTAACCTCGTTGGCACCTGACCAAAATGACCAATGAGGAGACAAGATACTTTCAAAAGCTGGGAGGAGGGAGAGAAACAAAGGGTCCGTGTCTGTCTGTAGTCGTCTTGGCCGGGGATAGACCAGGAATGGAGTCTTAGAACTTTTAGTAAGTAATCTAGCTAGGTATGTGTTAGATTATGATTTCTTTAAATGGCTGAGAAAAGCATTGTGCTGAATAGAATAACTATTTCTGTCTGTGTATCTTTTTTGTAACTTAAGGTTTTGCCTAGAGGGGTTCTCTATGTTTTTGAATCTAATTACCCTGTAAGATATCTACCATCCTGATTTTACAGGGGGGATTTCTTTATTTCTATTTACTTCTATTTTTTATTAAAAGTCTTCTTGTAAAAAACTGAATGCTTTTTCATTGTTCTCAGATCCAAGGGTTTGGGTCTGTGGTCACCTATGCAAATTGGTGAGGCTTTTTATCCAACATTTCCCAGGAAAGGGGGGGTGCAAGTGTTGGGAGGATTGTTCATTGTTCTTAAGATCCAAGGGTCTGGGTCTGTAGTCACCCAGGCAAATTGGTGAGGCTTTTTACCAAACCTTGTCCAGGAAGTGGGGTGCAGGGTTTTGGGAAGTATTTTGTGGGGAAAGACGCGTCCAAACAGCTCTTCCCCAGTAACCAGTATTAGTTTGGTGGTGGTAGCGGCCAGTCCAAGGACAACGGGGGGAATATTTTGTACCTTGGGGAAGTTTTGACCTAAGCTGGTAAAGATAAGCTTAGGAGGTTTTTTCATGCAGGTCCCCACATCTGTACCCTAGAGTTCAGAGGGGGGGAGGAACCTTGACAGTTTGATAGGTTGAAGAGGCTATTTTGGGGAGCTCATAGGATCCTCTCTTCTTCCCCTACCCTTCACTTCCACACCAGCCTCCCTACCTCCGGCCCTGGCTGAGAACAGCTGAACTTCTCCTCAGCTGCCTACCCATGAGGCCTGGGTTTTGTACCCTAGGGATGTGCCATGCCCTGAGGAGCTCAGTACTGAAACTGGGGTCATAGTCCCCTGTGACAGGGTTGTGCCAGATGGCTATAGGAGAGTAATAGAAGGCAGATATATTAGCCCCAGGCTAAGTAGGTCCCTTTTCCCTGAAAAGGTAACAGGGAAGGTTCCAGAACAATCAGGAACCTTCTGGAGACAATTAAGACAGGCTGATTAGAACACCTGCAGCCAATCAAGAAGCTGCTATAATCAATTAAGGAAGGCTAATCTGGGCACCTGAGTTTTGAAAAGGAGCTGGCTTCAGCTTGTGGTGTGCGTGTGAGGAGCTGGGAGCAAGAGGCATTCGGAGTTGAGAGTGAGAACGCAGACTATTGGAGGACTGAGGTGTACAAGCATTATCAGACACCAGGAGGAAGGTCCTATGGTGAGGATAAAGAAGGTGTTGGGAGGAGGCCATGGGGAAGTAGCCCAGGGAGTTGTAGCTGTCACACAGCTGTTCCAGGAGGCGCTCTAGACAGCTGCATTCCACAGGGCCCTAGGCTGGAACCTGGAGTGGAGGGCATGCCCGGGTTCCCCCCAAATCCTCCCAACTCTTGGTCAGACACAGGAGGAGTCGACCTGGACTGTGGGTTCAGAAAAACGGCCAAGCTGAGAGCTGCCGTGAAGCTCCAAGGCGAGCTAATCCGCCAATAAACGCAAGACCCACCAAGGTAGAGCAGGAACTTTGTCACACCTCATATACAGCAACCTTGAAAAGTCTGTCCTTTCCTGCACAGTATCAGAGTGGATGCCACCCATGAAACAGAGGAGGGCCCACACCAGAGCCCTGGATTGCTGACACCACCAGCTGTGGAAAGTCCAGATCCAGGAAGAGCAGAAGAGCAGGAAGGCGAGGGAGCAATTGGATGGCAGGGGTGCAGGAGGCAGAAAAGATGATGGAGATGCAAGAAGCAGGCAGTAGGGGCCAAGAAGAGCAGATAGGCAATAAGCTCTTTGAGGCTGGGGCCATCTCTCTGTTATGTACACCTCTACCCCGATATAACGTGACCCAATATAACACGAATTCGGATAGAACGTGGTAAAGCAGTGCTCTGCAGGGCGGGGCTGTGCACTCCGGCAGATCAGCGTGTCTGGCTCCGATACACTGCTCTGAGCGGTGTGTTAAGGGTGCTGGGCTGGGGCCGAGGGATTGGATAAGGGGCAGAGGGTCTCAGGGAGTGGTCAGGGGACAGGGAGCAGGGGGGGGTTGGATGGTTCGGAGGTTCTGGGGGGGCCAGGCGCTCAGGGGATGGGGAACAGGGGTCATTGGATAGGGTGTGGGAGTCCTGGGGAGCCTGTCAGGGGGCAGGGGTGTGGATAGGGGTCAGGGCAGTCAGGGGACAGGGAGCAGGGGGGTTGGGTAGGGGGTGGGGTCCTGGGGGTGCTTAGGGACGGGGGGGGTCTCTAGAGGGGGTTGTCAGGGGACAAGGAGCAGGGGGGCTTAGATAGGGGGTGGGGTCTTGGGAGGCAGTCAGGGGGCCTGTCAAGGTTCCTCCCCCACTCTGAACTCTAGGGTACAGATGTGGGGACCTGCATGAAAAACCTCCTAAGCTTATCTTTACCAGCTTAGGTCAAAACTTCCCCAAGGTACAAAATATTACACCCGTTATCCTTGGAATGGCCGCTACCACCACCAAACAATTACTGGTTACTGGGGAAGAGCTGTTTGGACGCGTCTGTCCCCCCAAAATACTTCCCAAAACCTTGCACCCCACTTCCTGGACAAGGTTTGGTAAAAAGCCTCACCAATTTGCCTAGGTGACTACAGACCCAGACCCTTGGATCTTAAGAACAATGAACAATCCTCCCAACACTTGCACCCCCCCTTTCCTGGGAAATGTTGGATAAAAAGCCTCACCAATTTGCATAGGTGACCACAGACCCAAACCCTTGGATCTGAGAACAATGAAAAAGCATTCAGTTTTTTAAAAGACGACTTTTAATAAAAAATAGCAGTAAATAGAAATAAAGAAATCCCCCCTGTAAAATCAGGATGGTAGATATCTTACAGGGTAATTAGATTCAAAACATAGAGAACCCCTCTAGGCAAAACCTTAAGTTACAAAAAAAGTACACAGACAGAAATAGTTATTCTATTCAGCACAATGCTTCTCAGCCATTAAAAGAAATCATAATCTAACACATACCTAGCTAGATTACTTACTAAAAGTTCTAAGACTCCATTCCTGTTCTGTCTCTGGCAAGAGCAGCACACAGACCGACACAAACCCTTTGTTTGTCTCCCTCCTCCCAGCTTTTGAAAGTATCTTGTCTCCTCATTGGTCATTTTGGTCAGGTGCCAGCGAGGTTACCTTTAGCTTCTTAACCCTTTACAGGTGAGAGGAGCTTTCCCCTGGCCAGGAGGGATTTCAAAGGGGTTTACCCTTCCCTTTATATTTATGACACGCCCCCCAAATCTCAGCTAGGGTGAAACACTGGCTGGGATTTCTTCCTGGAGCTCTAGGAAAACAGAGTTAATAAGACACATGCATCTCTAAATATACTACCAAGTACATAAAGACTAACAATATTTTCCACATCTCAAGGACGATTTTAACTAGTTGATTCTGGGAAACTTTCACGGGAGAGTGCATCAGCCACTTTGTTAGAAGCTCCTGAGATGTGTTGGATGTCGAAATCAAAATCTTGGAGAGCTAAACTCCACCGAAGAAGTTTTTTGTTAGTTTCTTTGACTTTGGGACAGGCCACTTTTGGATAGCATCCACTTTGGCCTGTAGGGGGCTGATAGTTCCTTGACCCACCTGGTGTCCAAGGTAAGTCACTCTGTTTAGGCCTATTTGACACTTCTTAGCCTTAACAGTTAGTCCTGCCTCCCTTATGCGCTCAAGGACTTTTTGTAGATGTTCCAGGTGGTCTGCCCAGGAATCCGAAAATATGGCCACATCGTCAAGGTAGGCGGCTGCATATTCTCCTAATCCCGCTAGGAGACCATCTACAAGTCTTTGGAAAGTGGCGGGTGCATTTTGCAGCCCGAAAGGGAGTACATTAAATTCATACAGCCCGAGATGTGTGATGAAGGCTGACCTTTCCTTGGCAGATTCATCTAGCGGTACCTGCCAGTACCCCTTGGTTAAGTCCAAGGTAGAGATGAACTGGGCCCGTCCCAGTTTCTCTAATAGTTCATCTGTGCGTGGCATTGGATAGTTGTCTGGGCGAGTTACAGCATTTAGCTTATGGTAGTCCACGCAAAAACGTATTTCCCCATCTGGTTTGGGAACTAGAACCACTGGAGATGCCCATGCACTTTCAGAGGGGCGGATTACACCCATCTGTAACATATCCTGGATCTCCCGTTCTATAGCAGTTTTAGCTTGAGGAGACACCCGGTAAGGTTGGACCCTAATTGGGTGAGCATTACCTGTGTCAATGGAGTGGTATGCCCGTTCAGTCAGTCCTGGGGTGGCTGAGAACGTTGGCGCGTAGCTAGTGCACAGCTCCTGGATCTGCTGTCGCTGCATACGCCCAAGGGTCATGGAGAGGTTCACCTCTTCCACACCACCAGCACATTTCCCTTCGTAGTAAACACCTTCAGGCCACTCAGCGTCGTCTCCTCCCTGGGCTGTAAACTGACAAACCTTTAATTCTCTGGAATAAAAGGGCTTTAGAGAATTAATATGGTACACCTTAGGCTTCCGGTTGGAGGTGGGGAATGCTATGAGATAATTAACAGCTCCCAGGCGCTCCTGGACCGTGAATGGCCCTTCCCACGATGCTTCCATTTTATGGGCCTGGAGCGCCCTTAAGACCATGACCTGGTCTTCTACTTTGAAGGAACACTCTCTGGCATGCTTATCATACCAGGCTTTTTGCTCTTTTTGAGCATCCTGTAAGTTTTCTCTAGCAAGGGCTAAAGAGGTTCGGAGGGTGTTTTGTAGGTTGGTTACAAAGTCCAGAATGTTAGTTCCTGGAGAAGGTGTAAATCCCTCCCATTGCTGCTTCACCAACTGCAATGGCCCCTTAACCTCACGGCCATATACAAGTTCAAATGGGGAAAACCCTAAACTGGGATGTGGTACAGCTCTGTAGGCAAAGAGCAACTGCTGCAACACTAGGTCCCAATCATTGGAGTGCTCATTTACGAATTTACGTATCATGGCCCCCAAAGTTCCATTAAACTTCTCCACCATGCCATTTGTTTGATGATGGTAAGGAGTGGCAACCAAGTGATTTACCCCATGAGCTTCCCAAAGGTTTTTCATAGTTCCTGCCAGGAAATTAGTCCCTGCATCTGTGAGGATGTCGGAGGGCCAACCTACCCTGGCAAAAATGTCTGCTAGTGCCTGGCACACACCTTTAGCCCTGGTGTTGCTTAGAGCTACTGCTTCCGGCCATCGGGTGGCAAAATCCATGAAAGTCAGTATGTACTGCTTTCCTCTGGGTGTCTTTTTCGGAAAAGGACCCAGAATATCCACAGCTACTCGCTGAAATGGAACTTCAATGATGGGGAGTGGCTGGAGAGGGGCTTTGACCTGGTCTTGGGGTTTTCCCACTCTTTGGCACACCTCACAAGACTGGACATAGGTAGAAACATCCTTGCCCATTCCCTCCCAGTGGAATGACCCCCCCAAACGGTCTTTGGTCCTGTTCACCCCAGCATGGCCACTAGGGTGATCATGGGCTAAGCTCAAGAGCTTGGCCCGGTATTTAGTTGGAACTACCAACTGTCTCTGAGGATGCCAGTCTTCCTGGTGTCCACCAGAAAGAGTTTCCTTGTATAAAAGTCCTCTTTCTACAACAAACCTGGATCGATTAGAAGAGCTGAGAGGCGGTGGGTTGCTCCGTGCCGCCGTCCAAGCTCTCTGGAGGCTTTCATCTGCTTCCTGTTCGGTCTGGAACTGTTCCCTTGATGCTGGAGACATCAGTTCCTCATGGGATTGTGGACCTAGGCTTGGTCCCTCTGGAAGCGATATAGGGGATGGAGCTGTTTCTGTTGACTGTGAACCGCTCTCCGCTGGTGCACTATGTTGGGATTCAGGCTCCGGCTGAGCCTCTTGTGTAGGGTTATCGGCTGCTGCCAGTTCAGGTTCGGTGGGGCCCTCTGTTGTTGAGGTTGCAAGTACTGGATTCAGTGCTGACACGGGGTCTGGTGTTGGTTGTTCGGCTGGTTCCGGTTCTGGGACTGGTTCCGTCTGGGTCTCTGGGACTGGATCCACTACTGCTGTTGCAGACATTGGCCTGGGGTCCAGGTCCATCACCTCTGACTGGGTCCTGATAGAAGTTTCCGGAACAGAGCTAGGCCTCACGGCTTGTTTAGCCTGGCTGCGGGTGACCATTCCCACCCTCTTGGCCTGCTTCACATGATTGGCCAAGTCTTCCCCCAACAGCATGGGGATGGGATAATCATCATAGACTGCAAAAGTCCACATTCCTGACCAGCCCTTGTACTGGACAGGTAACTTGGCTGTAGGCAAATTGAAAGAGTTGGACTTGAAGGGTTGAATTGTCACTTGGATCTCTGGGTTGATTAAATTGGGGTCCACTAAGGAAGCATGGATAGCTGACACTTGTGCTCCGGTGTCCCTCCACGCGGTGACCTTCTTCCCGCCCACACTCACAGTTTCCCTCCGCTCCAAGGGTATCTGGGAGGTATCTGGGCCTGTGGACCTCTGGTGTGATTCCGGTGCAATGAACTGTAATCTGTTGGGGTTCTTGGGGCAGTTGGCCTTTACATGCCCCAGCTCGTTACATTTAAAACATCGTCCAGCTGACGGGTCACTGGGGCGAGGAGGGCTGCTGGAGAACGGGGTGGTGGGACGATAAGGGGTCTGGAGGGTTCTTTGGGAGGTAGGTGGGGCTTTGGGCGGCCCCCGGTAATAAGGTGTGGTCTGGGGTGGTCCCTTCTGGTCTCCACTCCAACTGCGACCAGTTTTCTTCTTCTCTGCCACCTCCACCCATCTGGCTCCAATCTCTCCTGCCTCGATTACAGTTTTGGGCTTCCCGTCTAGGATGTATCTTTCTATTTCCTCAGGAACACCCTCTAAGAATTGTTCCATTTGCATTAGGAAGGGCAAATTTACTGGAGATTCAACACTTGCTCCTGATATCCAGGCATCCCAATGTTTCACAATGTGGTAGGCATGTCGGGTAAATGACATGTCTGGTTTCCACCTTAGGGCTCTGAACCTCCGACGAGACTGCTCGGGTGTTATCCCCATTCTGACTCTTGCCTTGGATTTAAACAGTTCATACTTGTTCATGTGTTCTTTAGGCATTTCAGCTGCCACCTCAGCTAAGGGTCCACTGAGCTGCGGCCTCAGCTCTACCATGTATTGGTCAGTAGAGATGTTGTACCCAAGGCAGGCCCTTTCGAAGTTTTCTAAGAAGGCCTCAGTATCATCACCTGCCTTGTAGGTGGGGAACTTTCTGGGATGGGAAGTGGTACCTGGAGAAGGATTGCTAGGGTTTGTTGGTATATTCTGCTGGGCCTTTATCTTCTCCATCTCCTCCACATACTTCCTCTCTTTTTCCTTCTCCTCCAGTTCTTTGTCCCTTGCTTCCATAGCTCTCCTGTGAGCAGCCGCTTGGTGTTGTTCTGCTTCTCTCGCTGCCTCCCTTTCTTGTTCCTTCTTCAGCCGCATGAGTTCTATCTGTCTTTCATGTTCCCTTTGTCTTTCCTCAGCCTGAAATTTGGCTAATTCCAGCTGTAGTCGAGCTGAGGATTTGGTCATTCTAACCTCTCTGTTTTTAACTAACTTTACACCCGAGGTTTAGAAATAAACAAACAAAACTTGGCTGTAAAATTTTGCTGTGCTGCAATAGAATACCTATTCTCTGATAGTGATTGTCAGCCTACAGAAAAAGACAATTCCCTTGTCTCTGCTCTGGGCCCAAATTAAAGCAAAAAACCTCCAACTGCTTGGAAACCTGCTTACCCAGCCCAGAGAAAAAGCAAATGGGTAGAACACACACACCCTATTTACTTTTAGGAAGAAAAGAAAAAAAAAAAAAAAAAAAACAATGGGTTGGAAGACTGTGAATTTCCCTGCAGGAGTTAAGTACCCTGCCTCCAGGCAAAAAAACCTGCAATTCACAAGATAATCCCCTTTTGTCTCTGCTTGGCCAAAGTTTCAAAGCTGCTTTCTGGACTTTCTTTCCAAAGAAAAAAAAATTTCCTTTTTAAACTCTGTATTTCTAGTTCAAAAAATCTCAACTGGATCTCAAATGATTTCAGGTTAATCCCACCACTGTGCCACCATGTCAAGGTTCCTCCCCCACTCTGAACTCTAGGGTACAGATGTGGGGACCTGCATGAAAAACCTCCTAAGCTTATCTTTACCAGCTTAGGTCAAAACTTCCCCAAGGTACAAAATATTACACCCGTTATCCTTGGAATGGCCGCTACCACCACCAGACAATTACTGGTTACTGGGGAAGAGCTGTTTGGACGCGTCTGTCCCCCCAAAATACTTCCCAAAACCTTGCACCCCACTTCCTGGACAAGGTTTGGTAAAAAGCCTCACCAATTTGCCTAGGTGACTACAGACCCAGACCCTTGGATCTTAAGAACAATGAACAATCCTCCCAACACTTGCACCCCCCCTTTCCTGGGAAATGTTGGATAAAAAGCCTCACCAATTTGCATAGGTGACCACAGACCCAAACCCTTGGATCTGAGAACAATGAAAAAGCATTCAGTTTTTTAAAAGAAGACTTTTAATAAAAAATAGCAGTAAATAGAAATAAAGAAATCCCCCCTGTAAAATCAGGATGGTAGATATCTTACAGGGTAATTAGATTCAAAACATAGAGAACCCCTCTAGGCAAAACCTTAAGTTACAAAAAAAGTACACAGACAGAAATAGTTATTCTATTCAGCACAATGCTTTTCTCAGCCATTAAAAGAAATCATAATCTAACACATACCTAGCTAGATTACTTACTAAAAGTTCTAAGACTCCATTCCTGTTCTGTCTCTGGCAAGAGCAGCACACAGACCGACACAAACCCTTTGTTTGTCTCCCTCCTCCCAGCTTTTGAAAGTATCTTGTCTCCTCATTGGTCATTTTGGTCAGGTGCCAGCGAGGTTACCTTTAGCTTCTTAACCCTTTACAGGTGAGAGGAGCTTTCCCCTGGCCAGGAGGGATTTCAAAGGGGTTTACCCTTCCCTTTATATTTATGACAGGGCCAGAAGTGACTATTAATAATGGAAATGCTCAAGGCCAAAGCAAGTTTGATATAACGCGGTTTCACCTATAACACAGTAAGATTTTTTGGCTCCTGAGGACCACGTTATATCAGGGTAGAGGTGTATTTGTGTGCTGCCCAGCACAGAGGGGTCACTGTTTCATTACTGGGGACCCTAGGCACTTCCATAATACAAATGTAATCCTTCTGCAGAGTAGCGTTGACAGCGACAAGGACCAGATTCAATATCTAGGGTTTCCCTTTAACAATACAAAACAGACCCAGCTCAAACCCCCACCCCGTAATCTGGAAACATTAAACACCACCCCTGGGTGCTTCTAAGAGGCAATACTCGCAAGTACTCAGTCTGTGTATAGCAAAAAAAAATCTTTTAATAAAAAGGGAAAAGGTACCAAGCATTAATTTGGGAAAACACCACAGCCACGATTCGAAAGCATATGATCATGAGCAACCACCCACCCCAGAGTACATTGGGCAGTGTCCTTTACCTCAGGTTTTCAGCTTGCAGTGTGAAAGTCCAACAAACAAATGTTCCTTTAACACACCACCACCCCTCTCCCTCCACTGCACCCCACTCACAGTTATTGTCCTTCGTCAGTGAAGACTCAGAGTGCAGAGGTATATTCACGTGAGTTCACCTCCCACCTTACGTGGGTGGGAAGGCATCAAGCAATGCCTCAGCTATGGCAGCCACCTCTGTGAGAGGCTCTCAGTCGCTGCTCTTCACTCTGCCGTTGCTGCCCACTGGTCCTGCTGTTGGCCACTACCACTCTCTGCTGCTGCTAGATGCCATCCCGCTGCCACCACCCCCTCCTCTGATGTCACATCTGAAGTTCCACCACTTAATCTAGCTCTCAGCAGGTAGTGGGGGACCTCACTGCTTATGCCAGCTCTTTCAATGTGATTACAGCTCTAGTGGTCACTGAACAAACCAAGGACATTCAATTGAGTCTATTCAGTCCTATCCTTAAACGGCAGAGAAGGATCGGTTAGTGCTTAGGACTCCTTAGGCTACTCCTGGGGGAATTCTGCACCACTGCGCATGGATAGAATTTATGTCCCCAGCAAATGTATTTGCTTCCCCACAGAAAAATGACTTTCTGACAGGGAAGCAAAGGGAAGCCACAAGAGGGGTCATGCGACCCTCCCCAGCAGTATGTTTCGGGTGCCCAGGGCAGCCAGCAGAGAGGTAAATCACTATGGGGCAAGGGGTGGGACTGGGGAAGACCCGGCTGGTGGCTCCTACTCCCTGCGCTGGGCTCAGCTGCTAGTCCTGGCTGGGCTTGGGAGGATGCAAGACTTCCTCTTCCCCTGCCCAGCATCCAGGGCTGGGTCACACCCACCATAGATTTCTCCCCTGGCTGAGGGAAGCTCTACAAATTCCCCCCCTCCCCCGCCGCTTCCTGCACTCATCACTCTTCAGTTGCAAAGGGAGGGATCCCTGTACAGGGAGCTGCTCCCCCATCCATCCAACCCCTGTGCATCCAGACCCCCTCATACCCAGACCCGCCACCGAGCCTCGCCGCACTCAGAACCCACCCCCAATGAGCCCCACTCCCATTGCACCTGGACCACCCCGATGAGCCACCTGCATCCGGATCCCCACCCAACCAAGCCCCAACCAGCTACACGTGGATCCCCATCCCACTGAGCCCAACTCCCCCAGCATCTGGACACCTCACTTAGCCCCCCACACCCAGACCCCTCGTCCCAGCTCTATCTGCCCCCACCCGACCCCCCCGCCGAGCCCCAACCACCTTCACCTGGAGCCCTGCACAGAGTCCCATTACTGTTGCACGCAGAACCCCCCAACAAACCTCTATGCATCCAGATTCCAACACACCTGGATCCCCCACTGAGCCACACACACCCAGATTTCCCCACACAGAATCTTCTCAACCCACACCTGGATCCCCCCCGCACTAAGCCCCTCTACTGCCTTGCTGAGCCTTCCTGCCCACACCTAGTATACCTGGCATGGAGGGGAAGGGCCCTGGGGCATTTGTGAGGCAGGCCCAGTCCTTGCACTGAGTCCGGGTTGGGTGCAGCCTCACCACTGAGTCCATGTCATGCCGGGAGGTGGGGGGGGGGGCTGCACAGTGATCTCCCCCCTCTGTGCAGAGCAGTGGCCTGTGCTCCCCAGTGCTATACTGCACCCTCCACATTTATTTGACAAATAAAATTTGCAGAATTTTAAAATGCTGTGCACAGAATTTTTAGGCACAGAATGCCTGCAAGAATAATAGGCCAACACCCCCCAAAGATTCCCCACCCTTTCTCTCCTTCGCTGGGTGTTGGCATCCGTACTCCCTGCTTAATGAGTTAGGTTCTGTTTTGGGTGACCCCCCCTCAATCAGGGCAGGCTAAGCACAGTTCTGCTGCTCTTTACTCGCGCAATAGGGATAACAACATTTCCTTACCCCTGCACTTGTAACCCAACACCTGCCAAAACAGATCACTTTGGCAAAACAGGTCCCTCTGCTAAATACCTAGGCAGAGTAGGTGTGTATATGCAAATACTGTCTGGTCCTGAAGTTGCTTCCTCCCAGCTCATCACTAGATGTCAGGGGGAAGCTCATTCAGACCTGGTTTACACAAATAATAATAATAATAATTAATAATAGGATGGGGGAGGTGCAAGAGTGGCAGGGTAGAGCAGGCAGGAAGAGCAGTGGGGAGATAAAACTCCCCTTGTTCTGTGACCACCCCTGCTGTGCCTTTCTCTGGGCTGCTCATTAACTGAGGTGTAAGCAGCCATACAGAGAAGATCCTGATGAATGGAGCAGGCTGAGCAGTTTCAATTTGCGCTCAAGGCTGAGCATCTCTATCAGTACCAGCACTTTACAGGAGAGTAAAAACCTTCAGATTCCTCTCCACCCTTGGGCCTGGCTTTGCCCAGCATCTGATTGGTTCCTCCCAGCACCAGTCAGTGTAGGACTCAGGAGAGTTAAAAGAGACTGAGGTGGCTTGTCCCATGGCAACTGATCCATCCCCAGCTGTCCTGATCACCAAGGAGAGGAATAGTCGCTGGGTGCAGCTAGCTTACCTGGTGTACAAGTTACCCAGCTCCAGCAGGAGAGGGCACGCTCTCATCTCTACCTGCATTCTGTGGTCAGGACCTGGAGCTGGGCTCTTTGCCAGGGGACCCCTTCTGCTCCCACAGAAGGATTGTCCCCCAAAAGCCTGCCTGAGAAATGACTGCTCTGGCAGCCAGGAGCCTTAGCTGTTTTGTCAGCCAGGGTGGAAAACGTTTTCACACAACCTCCCACCCCAGCAGCAAGGGGAGACGGACGGACAGGGGACTTAAATAAATAAATTTAGAATGGAAAGGAGTCCAGGAGAGCTGGCTGTATTTCAAGGAATCCCTGTTGAGGTTACAGGGACAAACCATCCCGATGAGTCGAAAGAATAGTAAATATGGCAGGCGACCAGCTTGGCTTAACGGTGAAATCCTAGCGGATCTTAAACATAAAAAAGAAGCTTACAAGAAGTGGAAGTTTGGACATATGACCAGGGAAGAGTATAAAAATATTGCTCGGGCATGTAGGAATGAAATCAGGAGGGCCAAATCGCACCTGGAGCTACAGCTAGCGAGAGATGTCAAAAGTAACAAGAAGGGTTTCTTCAGGTATGTTGGCAACAAGAAGAAAGCCAAGGAAAGTGTGGGCCCCTTAATGAATGAGGGAGGCAACCTAGTGACAGAGGATGTGGAAAAAGCTAATGTACTCAATGCTTTTTTTGCCTCTGTCTTCACTAACAAGGTCAGCTCCCAGACTGCTGCGCTGGGCATCACAACATGGGGCAGCCCTCTGTGGAGAAAGAGGTGGTTAGGGACTATTTAGAAAAGCTGGACGTGCACAAGTCCATGGGGCCGGACGAGTTGCATCCGAGGGTGCTAAAGGAATTGGCGGCTGTGATTGCAGAGCCATTGGCCATTATCTTTGAAAACTCGTGGCGAACGGGGGAAGTCCCGGATGACTGGAAAAAGGCTCATGTAGTGCCAATCTTTAAAAAAGGGAAGAAGGAGGATCCTGGGAACTACAGGCCAGTCAGCCTCACCTCAGTCCCTGGAAAAATCATGGAGCAGGTCCTCAAAGAATCAATCCTGAAGCACTTACATGAGAGGAAAGTGATCAGGAACAGTCAGCATGGATTCACCAAGGGAAGGTCATGCCTGACTAATCTAATCGCCTTCTATGATGAGATCACTGGTTCTGTGGATGAAGGGAAAGCAGTGGATGTATAGTTTCTTGACTTTAGCAAAGATTTGACACGGTCTCCCACAGTATTCTTGTCAGCAAATTAAAGAAGTATGGGCTGGATGAATGCACTATAAGGTGGGTAGAAAGTTGGCTAGATTGTCGGGCTCAACGGGTAGTGATCAATGACTCCATGTCTAGTTGGCAGCCGGTGTCAAGTGGAGTTCCCCAGGGGTCGGTCCTGGGGCCGGTTTTGTTCAATATCTTCATAAATGATCTGGAGGATGGTGTGGATTGCACTCTCAACAAATTTGCGGATGATACTAAACTGGGAGGAGTGGTAGATACGCTGGAGGACAGGGATAGGATACAGAGGGATCTAGACAAATTGGAGGATTGGGCCAAAAGAAATCTGATGAGGTTCAATAAGGATAAGTGCAGGGTCCTGCACTTAGGACAGAAGAACCCAATGCACAGCTACAGACTAGGGACCAAATGGCTAGGCAGCAGTTCTGCGGAAAAGGACCTAGGGGTGACAGTGGACGAGAAGCTGGATATGAGTCAGCAGTGTGCCCTTGTTGCCAAGAAGGCCAATGGCATTTTGGGATGTATAAGTAGGGGCATAGCGAGCAGATCGAGGGATGTGATCGTCCCCCTCTATTCGACATTGGTGAGGCCTCATCTGGAGTACTGTGTCCAGTTTTGGGCCCCACACTACAAGAAGGATGTGGATAAATTGGAGAGAGTCCAGCGAAGGGCAACAAAAATGATTAGGGGTCTGGAACACATGACTTATGAGGAGAGGCTGAGGGAACTGGGATTGTATAGTCTGCAGAAGAGAAGAATGAGGGGGGATTTGATAGCTGCTTTCAACTACTTGAGAGGTGGTTCCAGAGAGGATGGTTCTAGACTATTCTCAGTGGTAGAAGAGGACAGAACGAGGAGTAATGGTCTCAAGTTGCAGTGGGGGAGGTTTAGGTTGGATATTAGGAAAAACTTTTTCACTAGGAGGGTGGTGAAACACTGGAATGCATTACCTAGGGAGGTGGTAGAATCTCCTTCCTTAGAAGTTTTTAAGGTCAGGCTTGACAAAGCCCTGGCTGGGATGATTTAATTGGGGATTGGTCCTGCTTTGAGCAGGGGGTTGGACTAGATGACCTCCTGAGGTCTCTTCCAACCCTGATATTCTATGATTCTATGAAATAAAAACCCCAGTCAACGAATTGGAAAGGGAGCCAAAAAAAAAGGGTTGGGGGGGAAGGGAGCAGTGCAGTGGGACAGTGCCCCCTGAAACTGGTGCCCAAGGCGACCAGCCTGCTCGCCCACCCCTAGAACCAGCCCTGCTGCTGGCAGCCCAGGGCTGGAGGCAGCTGTATGGGAGGGATATTCATTTCTTTCTGGCATGCCCAGCAGGAGAGCTGAGAGGGAGTGGTGTGGAACCAGCCTCCAACCACCTGCTGGATGAGAATAGGTAGAACATTAGCCAGAGAGCTTTGTAATTTTACTTTGAAAATTCTCCCCTATTGGCACCAGGTTTGAGAGCAGAGGGAGGAGGGAGAGGCCGGCTGCCCATGGGCTCTGACATGAAAGCATAGGACTCTCTGCTTCTCTCTGCAAGGGCTTCTCAGGAGAGGGAAGGAGTGACAGGAGAATGGAGAGAAGGAAAGAGGAACACGTGACTGTGGGAGGGAAGGAGAGAATTGTTATTAGTGCTGCTGGGTGTGTCTGTGTGTTGCACCTACGCTGTTCATGGAGGTCCGGTGTTAGTTGCACCAGCAGAGCATGCTGATTCAGCAGACCTCGATGTTAATCATAAGGACCACAGGCTCAGTTCAGTGGTGAAGGTTTATTGTCAACAAGGCACAGTATCAGTACCCCAGCTCAACCATTACACGTACACTAACCATGGGCAGCGGGTCGCATAGGCTGGGGAAGGCTTTGACACCCCAGGCTTTGACACCCCTCCCCCCGAAACAGCCAGGCGTGATCCAATGTTTCTGGGAACAATTGTCTCAGTTGTGTCAGGACAATTCCACACCCCACAAACACTGTGGCTTATAGAATATTTATGGGGCCTGCAATCACTTTCCAAGAGAACCTACAAAACCCTTGCTTGCATTGCAAGCAGACATTTTTGAATGCAATTTGATGCATCACCCCATTGTGTTGCAAACTTACAACATCCCTTATTATGTATGGCCCTACTCCAGAAGTGTTCTAGGCCTTTTACAGGCATCTAGTTAGTCAGATTCCACCCCTGAAAACCTTGCAGCCTGAGGTCCCAGTTCTGTAATCAAGTTTGCCTGGGCTGAAGAATCCATCTCTGGGGATTTGAATGCGCAATTGAGGCTTAAGGAGAAAAAGAACAGCCAAGGGACAGGAGCAGGGTTGCAGAAACAGAATGAAATGACTGAGGTGAAGGTCATCATGTGGTTTGTTGGGGCCACACTTATTGTATGTTTTTCTTTTTGTCCATCCCCTGTTTTCCACCCAACCCTCACCTACTCATAAATGTCATGATATTTATTTATGACAGTCCTATTGGGACACAAAGAAATGGTAAAAACCCTCGATTTAAATGAAAGAGCCTTTTCGGACATCACTTCAGCACCGCCCAGTGTGATGCTGGAATATAGCTGTGAATTAATGAAATCGAACCACTTTTTCTACCAAAAACGTATATATTGCTGTTGAGTTGCTCCATTTCCTTCCCAAATGCGTGGGGCAGAGTTCTTGCAGATGGAATTTAATGTGAAATAAAAAGCCAAACCTGCTATATTTAGCAGCTTCTGCATTTTGTCGAATTTACTTACTAAAAATACCTAAATGCACTTATTGTAGTATAGAAGAGGGGAAAAATCAGCATTTCTGCCTTTTATCATCCTGGTGATGAGAGAGAAAATTGCAATTTGAGATTCCTTGACAGTTGCCTGCAATGTGTAAAGCTCTTAAACTTCTGTCTGCAGAAGAAAGCAGGGAACCCAGTCAACCAGGCTGGATTATATTAATGGGAGGAAGTCTGGTCTAGCATCTAACCCAGGAGATATGAACTCGGACTTCCTGGGTTCTATTCATAGCTCTACTGCTGACTAATAGTAGACAAGCCATTATGCCTGTCTCTGATTTTGTTTGTCCATTGGTAAAATGGGAATAGTAGCACTTCCCTACTTCACAGAGAGAAGTTTAATTCACTGATGTGAAGTGCCATGAGACCAGGGGTTAAAATGCTGAGCTGTACCCATCCAGCTGCTCCCTCAGACACAGCCTGAGTCTGAAGTTTGAGCCAGTCCCTTGTGATCAGTGGCGATAAGTCTAAAGAAAAGCTGTGCATATAAGTCTTAGCTCCACACACCCCTCCACATGCCTCCTTCATGCTCTTTCCGCAAACAGTGAGAATTTTGCCACTTTCAAATGTGACAAACGTAAGTGACAGTTCCATTCCACTATAACACTTCAATTCCTAGATAAAACACACACAGATTCATGGATTCCTAGACTAAAAGGGACCATTGTGAGCATCTAGTCTGACCACCCTATAGCACAGGCCACAGAACTTCCCCCCATATAATTCCAAGAGCATAACTTTTAGAAAAACATCCAATCTTGATTGCTGTCACCTGGGGAACACGAACTAGAGCTGTTGCCTTTCAGCTCCGAAAACAAAGGCCATTACCACTTAAGCTAAACAAGAAACTGCTTGCAGCACTTCTCTTACTCCTGTGGGCAGAGCCACTAGTGCTCAACAGTACATTACACAAGTGCTGTCCTGCAATCCCATCCCCACCCTTCCATTCTCACCCCAATCGCACCTGCTAGGAAAAATACGTGAATGCCAAACCTCGTTGGCCTGTGTAGGCTCAAGAGGGAAGAGAATAATAATTTCAAAAACAAAAATCTTGTCTCTGTGGGAGCCTCGTGAACACTCTTGTACTTTAAATCTAAAGCCTCTGTCTAATAAACTGTAAGCTCAAGCCTTAAAAGATAATAAAAAAACCAGGAGCCAATACCATTCTCAATGATTCAAAGCATTGGATCAATGGCAATTAACGTCCGTAACAGTTTTATTTTAAATCAATCCCCCTCTGGCTCTGTTTAGCAAGCAGAGGACGAGGGAACTCCCTGCACAAATAACTGGGATTGCCAAGCATTGGGTTGAGTGGGTGTGTGGAGGCAGAGAGCATGCTGGGAAAGTCTTACTCCACAGTGTTCTCAGCTGGGGGTTGCTGTGCTTCCAAAGTGCAAGACAGATTAGGTGGGGGGGAGGCATGAATTTGAGACGTGTAAACTCCAAAGAGGGAGATGTACCCAAGGGGCGTAACTAGGAGAAATGGGAATGATATGTTGAATATGTAGAAACCCTTCCTATTGTTGAGATTAACATGGGGGCAGGGACACGCGCTCACCCCAACGTGCCGCTGCCCAGACCTAGAGTGAGCCCCTTTAGGGTGCGAGGACAGTTCATGCTCCGCGGCCCATTCAGTCCACCAATAAGTGGGACAATTAGTGCCTATTCGGCAATTAGCCCGGCCCAGCTGCCAGCAGACAGGCTGTTAACTAGTTTGACAGTAAAAAGGCCTTCACAAGGAGCTGCCTGCTGGGCCCAATTTTTCCAGCTCTGTCCCGCGAGGGTGCTGATGCTCCAGAATTGTCTTCATATTCCTGAACAAAATCCCCACTGTCAGCACATGGCTGTCAACCCCTAGGACCATGATGTGGCTTCCCAGCCCCACCCCCAGGACAAGGGAGGAAAGGCAGTGCGGCTGCTCACTTCTCATGGGGCATTACAGCTGGGGTGGGATTGGGGAAGGGATTGTTTTAGGGTTGATTTAGCTTGGCTTTCCTCTGTCTTGCAGGAGTCCAATCCTGCAAAGTGCTCAGCGCCCTCATCTCTTATTGGAGTCATTGGGAGTTGAAGGTGCTCACCACCTCACGGGTTCAGCTCCCCCCATGAGGTGGGTGTGGAGAGTTATTTCTAGCTGGAGTTAGACACAAACAAAGCCCTCACAGCCAGGCTGCTGCCTAGCTCCTACTGCGTTTTGCTGCATGCTGTTTGGGAAGAGGTCATTCCTGATAGACCAGGCGATCCCTCCTTCGGAGCCCCCAGCCCAAGACCCATAGTCCTGGGAGCTGTTTCTCAGACTAGGCTCTTTCCTGAGAGAGGCTGCAACGTTGAGGGAGGCTCGTGGTGGCTAGACAAAGTCTACCTTTGTCTGTCGTGGCGTCCTGCGCCATCCCTTGCCCACGGCATCGTGCAGTGATGCACCCAACACTGGCTGTGCCCCTGCTGCTCAAGTTAATTACAGTAATTATACCTGAGCTTCTCCTCTCCAGCTCCTTTTTGTTGCCGTTTGCCTGCCCGCTCATTTGCAAATCTAATCATTCAGTGGAGTGTTTTAAAAGAGAGGGGGGAGGGGAAGGCAGGGAAAATGGGAAGAACATGTCGTTTTTGCAGCAGCAACTCAGCAGAAATCCAGGAGCATTTGAATGGCACCAGGTATTTTATCGATCACTCCTGAGAGAGAATCATAGAATATCAGGGTTGGAAGGGACCTCATGAGGTCATCTAGTCCAACCCCCTGCTCAAAGCAGGACCAATCCCCACTTTTTGCCCCAGATGGATCCCTAAATGCCCCCCTCAAGGATTGAACTCACAACCCTGAGTTTAGCAGGCTAATGCTCAAACCACTCAGCTATTCCGAGCAGGTTTGACTCCCCACTCAGAGGGAAGGACCCCTGATCCACCCCAGCCAGCCAGGTCAGGCAGGAAGGGAAGAAAATGTATGATCTGGTCAACTTGGGCATTTGCCAAAGGACTCTGGTGCTGAATCCACACTAGAGCCCGCAAGATGGCCAGTTCTTCAGTGTGCAGGCCAAAGAGCTCGCACACTTTTCTGTGCATGCAATGCCCATAGTGCATGAGTCAGGGCAGTGCATGCCCACAGATACATACAGTGAGAAACCACATGCACTTCTCAGTATTTGGGCCTTTATGTTTTTTGTGTGGATTTTCTATTGCATTGACAACCATGGAGACTGACAGGGTATGTCTACATTGCAATCAGGAAGTGTGACTGCAGCACGTGTGGGCATACCCAAGCTAGCTTTGATGTACAGTAAAACCGGAGAGTTACAAAAAACAGAGTTACGAACTGACCAGTCAACCACACCTCACTTGGAATTAGGGTGACCAGATGTCCCAATTTTAAAGGGACAGTCCCAATTTTGAGGGCTTTTTCTTATATAGGCACCTATTATACCCCACCCGCTGTCCCGATTTTTTACACTTGCTATCTGGTCACCCTATTTAGAATCAGACGTACACAATCAGGCAGCAGCAGAGACAAAAAAATAGAAAAGAAAGTAAACACAGTACAGTGGTGTGTTAAATGTAAACTACTAAACAATAATGGGAAAGCAGTATTTTTCTTCTGCATAGTAAAGTTTCAAAGCTGTATTAAGTCAATGTCCAGCTGTAAACTTTTGAAAGAACAGCCATAACATTTTGTTCAGAGTTACGAACAACCTCCCTTCCTGAGGTGTTCAGAACTCTGAGGTTCTACTGTAGCTAGATCAAAGCTAGCATGAACTGAAGCTTTGGCTTCATTTCTATTGTTACTCAAGCTAGCTTTGATCTAGCTAAATCAACGCTAGCTCACATATGTCTGTGTTTGCTTCAATCTCCCAGCTGTGAGGGGCCCTCATCTAGAGGTGAGAGAGCAGGTCAGTTTTTCTGTCTCACAAGGATGGATTTGAGTCAATCCTTTGGAGCGGGAGGGAGAGCCTAGAATAAAAAGGGGTAGATGAAATTTCATTAACTCTCTTCAGCCTTAGCCTTTCTGATGCCCCGACCTGAACAAGCCTTGCAAAGGTCCCAGGCCTTTGGAGTGATCTTCAGCTGTAGGAGAAGAGGGCACTGGCTCATCCTGAAATCTCTGGGGTCTTCCCCATGGTCATGGGTTCATCCTGCATCCCACAAGCCCGAATGAAGGACAGATGAAGAGCCCTCAGTTTATTTTGACCTGAAATGTTCCAGGGCAGCAAGTTGAAGCAGTGGGCTTTTGTTGTTACCTCAAGGTACATTTCAGGGCACAGAGAGCCGCAAATGGCAGAAATAAAGTGGTAACAGAATCCTGAGACCTAGAGAGAAGGAGACAGTGCGGCAAGAGATGGTGTCTGTGTGTGGGAAACAGCAGTGCCTCCAGATCTGCAGTTATATAAAATCGGAACCTATCTATGATCCCCCGTTTCTGAAACCAGCTCATTTAAGTCGCTCATTTTTGCTGACCCATATAAAACCCATCCACTTGTGCCATGTGCAAGACAAGGGCATCAGCTAAGGGCTAAGCAGAATAATTTCACTCCTACGCTATCAGCCTCCCTGTGACAGATGTGAGTCCTGGGAAGTGTCAGGCGTTTAAAAAACTCTATTGAGATGTGCCAGACAGGCATGGACTTTGGGGACAATAAGTGTTAAGTGGGGGGGATCCCTAGGCAGTAGTTAATGCAAAATCCACAACTCAGCTTATGCACAAACCCAGCCTTTTGAAGCTACGTCCTGAGGAGAGGGTCACTGACTGGTGATTACCTGTTCCCAGAGACGGGAGACCACAGGCCAAGCTGTGTTAATAAACAGCTGAGCTGTCAATCGGGGTTCTGGTTTCTGATCTAAAAACTGGAATGGACTTGTAACCCAGGGGGGCAAACCTGCTTATGGGCTTTGATAGACAGACACTTATAGAGCCCAGTGTTGGAGTTGGAGGCAGTGTCTGGTAAGCTTTTCGCAGTCGCATAGGTTCTGTTCTGTTTTCTCTGTAATGCTGTTACCCTAAGAATAAATGCCGTTTGCTTTGTGAAGGCTGGCTGGTAACTGCTGTACACTGTTATAGCCCCTGGAGAGAGGTTAACCCCAGGTGCTGGACCTCAGTCAGACATGCTGGGGAAACCACAGTGAGGTGCAGAGGGACGGTAAGCCTAAAGGGAGGGAGGGAGTGTGGCGGGAGAGAGGCAGGTCCCTGCCCAATAGAGGTAACAGCTGGAAGCCAGAAACCTTAAGAGTGTCCCCTCAAGGAAGACTGGGAATGGGGTCAAAAGTGCAGTTAACCCTGAAACTGTGACACTCCCAAACCACTGGCTTTTTTCAAGGGAACTTGTACTGGAGAATGGTGCTGCATTACCCCTGAAGGTTGACATCCTCTTTCTGGCCTCAGAACTGGTGTCGTCCAAGCAAGCTCCCCACCAGGATGCCCTGGGTTATGAGGGTACAAGGTTTATTTTAGGCAAAGAATGAGTTATTGGTGCAAACCGAAGTGCAGGAATCAATACACTGACCACAAGGGGCCCTTCAGGGTAGGAGTAATTCCAAACTTCAGTGGGTAATACTCAGCCCATCACAAGATACTCTCTACCAGCACTGCAAGCGGGCAACCCTAAAATAAGCCAGTGCAGACGGGATGGAATTGTAAGGGAGAGAGTGTTAGTTACACATTAGCAAGTGGGTATGGGCCTAGCTCTCCCCTGCCTTGTGCCTGCTGGAGGCATTCACACCCGTGCGGACTGGGTGTAAAGTTGGAGTAAGCGAGGGTACAAGACTGATCTGGTAGCATTTTACACACAGCACAGGTTTGAATGACAACAAAAGGCGGGGAAGGATCAGGCCCTGTGAGCTTATGTGTGACATCCTTTGTGATTCCGGGTGCTACAGAGGGACACAGAAGATATTATCTGTAACTAATACTATTTGTATTGGGGTAGCACCGAGGCACCCCAGTCACAGACCAGGACCTCCTTGTGATAGGTGCTATAGAAACAGAATGAAAAGATGCTTTCAGGAGCAACGTTAGCAGCTCTGTTCATGAGGACAAAGAGTGAGTCTTCAGTGCCTAGTGACTGACATCTCCAGCGGTGTTGGGAGTAGTAGCCGTTGGGTACTGCAGACATGTATATCTAGCTGTCCTCCTAAGCGTTGATTAGGCTAGTAGTCTGGCATATGGCATGCCAATATCTTAAAGAAAGCACGAATGGGTTCTCAAACCCAACCCCCCTTCCCTAGGCTTCAGAGCTGGAGCTCCAGCCCAAGCCACAACTTCAAAGCACTGTCTATACAGTTATTGCGAGAGAGCCCGCTCAAGTCCTGCTAACCCAAATCTGTCACCCCAGGCTGGGAGGCATGTTGCTGTGGGCTGTGAAGACACACCCATGGACCTACTGAGAATTCACGCAGGAGTGGGAAGCAGGAAAACAATGCCATGGGAAGTAGGCATTCCCCCAGCTACACCACAATCCCTCCTTTCTACAGACACAGCTACCAAGCCTCCTGTATAAGCTTCTTTCGGGGAGGGGAGAGAACTAGTTTACAATGGCCAGAGAAAAAGCACTCTCCACTCCAGTGGCCTCCAGCAGAAATCCCCTGGGTTTTCTTCCTCATCCCTGGAGGCAGATGACAAGAGCCCAAGGGGGATCTTGAATTTAATTCTAATTGTCACTTTCTGGTTGTTTACAAACCCTTCTCGAATATCAGACATCTCCACACCCTGTTTATGCCTTTCCATTCTGGAAATCGTCATGTTAGGTTTTTGGTTGTTCCTTGTGGTTCTATAGGGCTTTGAAATTAACATCAAAAAATGCCATATTCACTTCTTTCTCAGTGAAGCAGCATCTCCAGCCCCAGCAGCACAGCTTGGGAACAGACATAGGTTAGTTAACAGAGGAACAAAAGCACAGCTGAGGGAACAAAGATGATGTTTTTGGGTAGACCCTATATAAAGGTCTGGCTATTTTGCAGGTCCTATATGAATCAAAAGAATATTCTGCAAGAGACAGAGGGACAACAGGACACTGTGCTGCCTCCCCAGAATCAAGACACAAGGTGTCACTCTAAGATTGGTTAGGCTTCTGAAGTCGACAGGCAAGGATCCATTGGTGATGGCTCCTATAGGAACTAATGACATTGCAATGTGGGCTAGCTCACAGACCGTAGATAATTTCAGAGAACTTGAAAACATGCTGAAAAAAAGAATGTCCAAGCGATCTTCTCTGGGATACTTCCTGCCCACAAGTGAAAGAAGACAGAAGGCAGAAGATTCTGGAAGTGAACCGCTGGCTAGGTAAGTGGTGTCGGGTGGAAGGTTTTGATTTTATGGAACATTGGTCCACCTTCTGTGGGGAGAGGGGGCAGTATGGTTTGGATGGCCTCCATCTCAGTAGAAGGGGGACCACTCTCCTTGGGGCAGGCTGGCTAAGGTAGTCACGAGAGGGTTAAACTAAAAGCAAAAGGGGAGGGTAAAAAGAAGGAAGACATGAGCACTCAGCATAAAATCATGGTGTTGGAAATAAAATTAATCAAGAAACCAAAGCACATGAAGAGAATAAATTCTAGAACTGCCTATAAAACAATGCTAGGAGTCTTGGTAACAAACAAGAGGAATTAGAATTGCTCATTTCTGAGCATAAATATGCTCTAGTTGGTATTACTGAAACCTGGTGGGATAATTTGCATGACTGGAATGTTAAAATCAATGGTTATAACCTATTTAGCAAGGATTGAGTGGGCAAAAAGGGGAGGGGGGTGGCATTCTATGTCAAAAATGGCATTACCTGTTTCCAAGTCACTGATAACTTGGAAGAAAATTATCTTGAATGTTTATGGATCAATGTCCTTCCAGATAAAGCACAAAATGAGGTATTAGTTAGCATGTGCCACAGACCACCAAAGCACACTAGGGAACAGGATGACCACCTCCTTAAGTACCTATCTATAATGTGTAGGAAAAAAATTGTGTGATCATGGGGATTTCAATTTGAGTGACATATGCTCCACGTCTCATGCTGCCAGTACTAAAACATCCTTGGAATTTCTAAACATTAGAGATGACAATTTCCTAACTCAAAAAGTCTTACAACCAACATGGTGAAATTCTTTATTTATAAGAGGAATTGATCACAGAATTAAAAATAATGGTAACTTATGTGCAAACGACCATGACTTGATCACATTTGTAATGTGCAAGCAGAATAAAGTCCAGACCAGTCTCAAAATGTAATCGTAAATGGGCAATCATCATCAAGTAAGTGTGTTCCCAGAAGGAGCTCACAGGGCAAAGTTCTTGACCTTACGCTATTTAACTTTTTTATCAATCATCTGCAAGAAAGTGTAAAATCATCATCAATAAAGTTTACAGATGACACAAAATTGGCAGAGTGGTAAATAATGAAGAGGACAGGTCACTGATTCACAGTGATCTGGATCATTTGGTAAATGGGCATAAGCAAACAATATTTTGCATTTTAATTTAGCTAAAAGTAAATGTATCTATTTAGGAACAAAGAATGCAGGCCATACTTACAGGATGGGGGACTCTGTCCTGGGAAGCAGCGACTCTGAAAATGATTTGGGGGTCATGGTGGACAATCAGCTGCATGTGAGTGCCCAATATGAGACTATGGCTAGAAGAGCGAATGCGATCCTGGGATGCATAAACAAGCGAATCTTGGGTAGGAGTAGACAGATTATTTTACCTCGGTATTTGTGACTGCTGCTGGAATGTGTGTCCAGTTCCGGTGCCCACAATTCAGGAAGGATGTTGATAAATTGGAGACAGTTCAGAGAAGAGCCACAAGAATGATGAAAGGATTAGAAAACCTGCCTTACAGGGATAGACTCAAAGAACTCAATCTATTTAGATTAACCAATAGAAGGTTAAGGGGGTGACTTGATTACAGGCTATAAGTACCTACATGGGAAACAAATATTTAGTAATGGGCTCTTCAGTCTAGCAGAGAAAGGAATAACAAGATCCAATGGCTGAAAGCTGAAGCTAGACAAATTCAGACTGGAAATAAGATGTACATTTTTGACAGTGAGGGTAATTAACCATTGGAGCAATTTACTGAGGATCATGGTGGATTCTCCATCACTGGCAATTTTTAAATCAAGATTGAATGCTTTCTAAAATGCTATGACCTGGGGGAGTTATTTGGGGGAAGTTCTATGGCCTGGGTTATATAGGAGGTCAGACTAGATGATCACAGTGATCCCTTCTGGGCTTGGAATCTGTGAATCATAGAAGGGTTATTTAATTTCTTGATGACAAAGTGGGTGGTAAGTTTGGAAAAACGAGTTTATCCAGAGGCTGTTTTGCCACCAAGTGTCGGTCACTTCAGGGTCTGTCTCATCAAAGGCCTTTGCTTCCATCTTGATGGTGACCTTTGCAGCTGACATTGAAGGGAAGACGGCAATTGCCTCTGCAAGCAGATGCTTGTGCAGATCCACAGGAATCTCTGCGAGGTTACTGAGTGGATGACACAGAAGGATTAGCGAGGCCACAGGCTACCTCAGTGACAAATATAGCCTGCCATGGATCTCTTTGTTGAGCATTGCTTCTCTTGGTCAATATCAGCAGCTTATGGCAGGTCAGTAGGGCCTGGTACTAATATCAGCACACATGTCCATTCTTGCTTATTGCAACATAGTTTGTGCTAAATAGTGGATTTGGATAATATTTTAAATCTGGCTGGGCCTTTTCTAGTGAGTGTTGTGCCTCATTCTGCCAAGACTCTAGGGAGAGGAAAAGGCTTTTGCGAGGAGAGAGGCAGTGGGGCTGGCGAGTCAGTAGGTGGCACTGTTCTGAGTCAGACTTAGGGTACGTCTACACCTCAAGCTGGGGGTGTAATTCCCAGCTCAAAGAGACATACCCATGCTAGCTCTTATCAAGTTAGTGCACTAAGAACTGAGTGTAGCAACAGCAGCCTGAAGGGCTAGTCACCCCAAGTATGTGCCTAGTGTCTTGGCGGGGGACGGGTATGTACTCAGGGAGACTACTCCCTCCTGCTGCTCACCCCACTATGCTACCCTCTATTTTTAGTGCATTGGCTCAGTCACAGCTAGTGTGGGTATGTCTCCTCCAGCTAAGAATTACACTCCCACTTGAAGTGTAGACGTACCCAGTGCTGGGCTAAAGGGAACTGTGCTGCAGGGAGTGGAGATGGCTCAGCAATTTCTCTCCAAGTCAATATGGCCCCCAAGAGAGAGCTGTGCTTCAGGGATTGTCATGGGTGACTCAGTAGTGGGGGGGTGCATTGGGTACAGTGCTACTAAAGGTGCTGAACAAGATTTAAGGGTGACTAGTGATTTTCATGTCTTAATGTTTGGATGTCCACCCTGAGACACCTTAAAGGGCACTAACTTTCAGGTAGTATTGGGCACCCGCTCTCTGAGAGTCAAAGCCTTTTAGGTGTCCTGAGCAGGGCACCCAAAATCACGAGTCACTGTTACACTCTTGGCTGTTCTCTTGTGGGTAGATGTATGGCTGCAGCAGCTGCATCCAGCTCCATGGAGCTCACTGGCAACCTCCCTACCGTGCAGGAGAATCAGTTCCCACTGCTCAACTCCTGCCCCTTGGCAGGGCCCCTTCGCTGCTGCAGTCGCCTACTCACTGGTCCTCTGAGAGGTGCTGAAAGTCCTTTGCCTCCCAGCTCCTCCTGAATGGGACCTTTTCTCTAGTCCCCCTCCCATTCTGGGAAAAGACCAAGAACTCCAACTGCTGCTCCCTGTGTCTCCATCCTAGGGTGACCAGATGTCCCAATTTTATAGGGACAGTCCCGATATTTAGGTCTTTTTCTTATATAGGCTCCTATTGCTCCCCCACCCCCGTCCTGATTTCTCGCATTTGTTGTCTGGTCACCCTACTCCTTCCCCTTCTCTTAAAGGAGCAGTGTTCTGCTCCTCACTTTGGCTGCCACTCCCTCAACCCCGCCCCCATCGGTCTGTTGCCTGTCCCTGCCCCTTCCCTCCTGAAAGCAACTATCCGTTCCTAAGCCTATGGATTCCTCACTCCGCCTCAACTCCTGCTGCAACTTCTAGGCCGTGCTGCTCCCTGCTGCCCCCTACTCTCATCTTCCCTGGGTGCTTGACTATTCTCTAGTCCAGCCTCCCTTCTGCTCTGTGGTTTTTCCAACTCAGCTGGAGCAAATCAGAAGAAGGAACCTACAGCCAGAGAGCACTGTAGAACACAGACCACTTGAAAGGGTCCATGCCAAATTGGGTTATTATATTCTGCCATCTTCAGTTCCTGCCCAAAACTGATGTGGGGCTGTTTGACAGCTGCCACGCTCCACCCCAGCATTGTCTACTGCATCCCATTGCCAAGGCTGGATGAAGGGATCCATGCGTAGCCATGTGTCAAGTCTGTGAAAAGCTATGGAGTGAGAGGTGCAGCTCAATGTATCATTATTCCCATTGCTGGCTGGGGCAGTGTGTTCCCCCCAATTAGCCCTTTAACTGGCTTTTTTTGAGAGGGGCTGCCTCAATATCCCACTGTGTAAACATTGCAGGGGCCTTAGCTGGGGAAGCTGAGAAATGCCAGTGATGCTGCAGAAGGCACCAAAGGACGCACTCTCCCTGACTTCAAATTGCCTGTTAGCAACACTCACTCCTTCTGGTAGTCTGCCTGCTCCGACCCACCCCTTGATTGTCCCCCTTCCCACCCCCCCCTTGCCTATTGCTCACATATCGTAACAAACGAGCTACCAAAGGCTCCAGCAAATGCATTTGTTATCTCTAGCAGGAGAAAAAGCAGCCACGACCCAGAGCTGTGACCTCCTTACAGTCTGTAATGAGCTGACGGGAAAATATTTCTGCCTGATTAGAATCCTTAACAAGTTGCTGATTATTATGTGTGTGTGCTAGCCAGCCTCCCATTTTGTCCCATCTGTAATGGCAGGGCAGCTTTTAACATCCCTTGCATCTCCCTCTGCCCAGCTCAAGGGGCACAGGCTCCCTCCCCGCACGTCTATCTCACCCCTGACAGCACCACAGAAGGGAAATGCCAAAGGCTAATCATCCCTTGCATTTCTTTGTTCAACTCTCCATTCTTTGCAAGAGGATTTGACTCCTCAGTGAGGTCACTACAGATCAACCAATGGGTTTATCTCTGGGTGTAGGTAGAAGTATCCTGGCGCATCCTACGCTACCAACCACATCCTGGGTAGCAGATGTGGGAACCTCATACATGGTACAGGCTGCTCTGAATATATTGAATAAGGAGATGTAAGAGTCTGTCTTAATTAGTCAGCTTGAAGGAGTTCTTGGCCTTTCAGAATTGCCTCGTTTGTCAGAAGGCATGAGGGCATCTAATAATCTAGCAAGTGAGAGCTGTGTTTTTGTGTAGGTCCTACCCAGGCAGTGGCTCTTATTTTTCTTTTTGATTTAATGGTGGATTTGTAATTAAACTCTGTAAACCAGGCATTAAGAACCTAGAGGATGTTCCCCACTGCATTCTATTCTAGTCAGTTTTTTGAAATCACTCTCAAGCAGTGGGTGCAGTGGTAAAGTTCTCAGTGTGGTAAGAGACAGCATATTTAGAAATAAAGCTCATAATCAGAAATGACGTGTGAAATGGGCTCATGAGTTTTAGTCCAGTTTCTAGTGGGCAGGAGTCCATATCACACACACCATCACTACAGCTGGAACAAATTATCCCTCATGCTGGCAGCCTCGGCAGACTGGACACAGACTGAATGGGACGCAGGAACAGAACGCTCCTTTCATCCCTAGAGGGAAATCCCTCCAGCCTAGGGTTGGGGCACAGAGTAGCCTGCGGAGACCTCGCCCTGCCATTGCCTGGGCTGTCCCTGTTCTGGGAGTAGTCAGAAATGGTCAGTGTCCAGTGCTGCTATGAGAGTATCTTTCACCAGCACAAAATTCATTGTAACAAGGAAGTGAGGGGGTAAGGGTCTGACTTTGGGGGCGGGGGTATCAGAATGGATGTTGGAACCTCAGAAGTTCCATCACTTGTTAGACAATCAACAACGCTGCATTGTGGTTGAAGGCAGCAAGGGAAGGTGGGGTACAGGTGGAGGAAGAGCATTCACTCAAAGAAAGGGGAGTTGACTTAGTGGACTCGGCATGGGACAAGAAGCTCAGAACTCCTGGTTATATTCCTCCATTTGCCATTAGCTTGCTGTGTGAACTTGTGACAGGTCAAGTAAACACTCTGTGCCTCAGTGTCCCTATCTGTGAGCTAGGGATAATCACATTACTCCAAGTCACTGGAGGAAATCTGGAGATAATTGTTGGACTTACTTTGTCAGCTGTGAGTTACAAACCCACAGAAGTTACAAACCCACCAGTAGGTAGCATTGTAGGGAAGCCCAGGGTCTCCCTCCGCTCCAGGCCTGGACCCCGGAACTCTGTACAGTGGATCAGTTGCCCACCTTAAGCGCCAAACCACCTCACTTCATGATTCCCAGGACAACTTCCCATCTATCTGCATGTGGGCCTCTCTCTTGGCCTTCTCTAGCCAACCCCCTCACAGCCTCCTTCCCAGATCCCTCTCCATAGCGATCCCTGCCAGCCCTGGCCACAACCCCGTCTCTGGAGAATTACCTCAGCCAGCTGCTGCACTCACCAGGATGTATTTCCCTCGTTGATGGTAGGAAGTGCTTTCTATCCAACTTCCCAACAGGCCTTCCTATATCCAGGAGGAAAACCAGCCACAAATGGGATCTAGAGCTTGAGAACCTCGAAAAGGGCCTGCTCACCCTGTAACAATAATTCAGTATTTGTAAAGCACTATATAAATATGAATAAGAGACTTTCGGTTACATTAGACAGGATTTTTTTTTAAAAAATCAGAAGAAATAAACACCTGTTTCAGGGCTTATGCCAAGCACTGATTAGATAGAGGGGTAGGAATAAATTTCCCTTAAATGCAAGTCCACTGTTGAGTTTCTTGTGCCTTCTTCTGAAGCACTGGTGCTGGCCCCTGTTAGAGTGGGGATACTAACCTAGATGGGCTGCTGGTCTGATCCCCTCTGGAAGTTCCTACGTTCAAAAGAGTGTTTTGAAAATTATACTAAGGTTAACTTTGCTCCTTCCAACACCAGGGTCCTTCTCTGGCTCTGGTGTTTCCCCTTGCCTCTGTCTTAGCAGATCTTCAGGGCCCTACAGGCCAGCTTCCCAGTGGAGGAGAAATAGTGATGTGGCATCTGGATTTATTCGGAGTGTAACTTGTTTTATTTACACATATAAACCAGTCCCAGAACAGAGGTGGTCAAACAGCCTGCAGGGTAAACCCTTCTTTCAGGGATCTTCTCAGCCCAATGGCCAGCAATTCCTCCTCAAGAATTAACTCAGATACCAAGGCAAAGAACAAACTCTCCAGCTGCTCACAAAACTCCCTGTCCCACACTGACCACCTCTACACAGAGACTTGCATAACCCAGACTAACACCACACAGCATGTCTTCCCAAAACTGAGCATTTGCTCACATGCTGATGTAAGCAGAGTCAGGATGAGCTCTACCCTGACATCTGGTGGTGAATTGTGACAAGTTTTGGAAAAGAACTTCAGGGGCTGATCTTGTTTGCATAGGCACACCCACCCCGCCTAGCATGAGCCCACAGCAGCCCAAATGGCTGCTGTGGGATCACCAGTTTCTCTATTACTGGGACAGGAAGAATAAAGTGTTATTACCCTGATTATGTGAATCAAGGACAGTGGAATTGTTTTATGATGGAGGGACTCGCCATCAACTAAGTAGCACTTGCTAGACAAAGGACATGGGTTCCAAAACCCAGTAAATTGAGAGAGGTGGCTTGGGTCTGCTTTGGTGGCCTGAAACACTAATTGCATCTTCTTCACTGGAATATTAGAGATAATTTTGATTCTATTAGGAGTCTAGTTATGGACTACTGAGCTGAATTCACTTTAGACCAATGGTGTACTAGCACTGAGGTTCCCCTACTATAAGCTGAAATCACAAAAGAGTTAAAATCACTAAGAGCTATGAAATCACTGAGTGCTGTGTTAAGTAGTGGGGGGCCTGAAGATATATTGCAGAGTGGCTGGTGGAGCAGAGCAGAGCAGTTCATGGGATGGCTAGTGGGGTAGAGTGGCTCACGGGATGGCTGGTGGAGCGGAGCAGCTGGCGGAGTGGCTTGTAGGATGGCTGGTGGAGCGGAGTGACTTGCGGTGAAGGCTGCAGCTGAACCCCATGGAGAGGCGAGGCAGTTGGCCTTGGACCACATAAGATGCCCCTTAACACCCCCCTCCAATTTGGTGATTTTGGGGTTTTTTTGGGATTTTTGGCAGGACTCAAGAACCAAAGGGAAAGGACATGGCCCAATTTGCTGGGGTGGGTCTTTGCTCATGGTTTGGTTTATGAACCCTAGTTGTGGTCTTTTCTCAATTTGATGCTGATGTCGTTTACCTCTCGTTATTAAAGATTTTCTGCTACACCGAGACTCTGTGCTTGCAAGAGGGGAAGTATTGCCTCTCTGAGGTGCCCAGGGGTGTGTGTAAGATTGGGTGGGGGCTCAAGCTGGTTTTGCATTGCGTGGTTGAGAGGGAACTTCTATGTAGTGAACCCAGCCCTTGCTGCTATCAGCTCGGCCTGGCAGAAGGGTTACACTAGGAAAAATAACCTGGGAGATTATTTGTAAGAGTACCGCCTGCGGATGCCTGCCATAACAAGATAAAACAGACATTTTAACTGCCATTGTTGTTTCCCCAGTGGTTATTTATTTTGTATCTCAGGCACTGACACTTAGAAATTTCAATGCTTTTCATCCATAGATCTCAAAGCACTTGTAATACAAGGAGCTATGTGGAAGTGTCCCTCGGGTTAGTGGAAGCCTTAAATTAACATGTTAAGATTCAGTATAAGGTAGAGAACTAACAAGTTTCACTGGATATGGCTGACCAGGCTGAAGATGCATGCAGAATGATAAAACCCTCTGCCCCAGCGTGCAATGGGTCTGATGTAAAACCCAGGTTGAATTTTTTGGTGTAATGAAATGTGTCTACCCAAGAGTTGCTAGCCATCTCTATATATCATACTGTAGTCACTCAGCATGGCTTTATAAGGCAGGCGAGAGCTCAAATTCTTTTTCAAAAGCAGAGTCCCCTCTACCACTTGAGCTAAAGGAAAATCTCTCTTAGCCAAACGGGGCATGTGACACATGATCAAATAGTTCTGATTCCATCCAGCAGAGGGCAGTAGTGATATATAGACACTAACTGCTACACTGAGCTCTGCACTTGTCCTGGTTCTGAACACAGTGCCCTCTATCTCCTGGCAGAGAGCTTGAAGTGGTCCCTTGGGATGGTGAGTTATGAGTTCCTTGCTGCTGGGATGGAGGGATCCCCTCCTGTCACTCACAGTGGGGCAAGGGTCCTTAACTTTTCTCTGTGTCTGTTTATTTTTGTTCCATTCCCCATCCCCTGTGCCTTCCCCTCCATATGGAGTGTTGTTTCTTAGACTCTTGCCTACTGTCTCCCGCCACAATGTCCGCCCTTGAACAGTGAGATTAACTCTGCCACCTCCTCCTAGTCTGTTCCTCTGAAGATTGTATCCTCATTTTCTGAATGGATAATCTCATCAAGCAAAAGGCCCATCAACATGCAGGGGACTGACACAATCCTCTGGCACCCGTGCACTGGGAAGTCTCCCTGGCTCCTGCAGTTTGATAGGCCGAAGACGCAGTGAGTGAGGGTGGATTTACTTATTTCCACTGTTAAATAGGGTTTTAAAACAACAATCAGACAAAAAAGCAAAAAAAAATCCCATCAGCAGATGGCTGGAAAAAAAGCCCTGCACGTGAACTGCATCATGCATGCTCATACTGTGGGCGGTATGTGAGCAGCTGTAATAGTTACCCCCTAGTGGCTGGGGCAGACAGCATTACTCTTGCTACTGGCTTGATAGTTTAACCGTGGCTAATAGAGCTTCTGCACTTGGACCCCAGGGAACATTCTCATCAAGTATGGGGCTGCTGCAGACTTGACCTGTCCCACAGTGTGTGACAGTTCTCGGCTGTGCCGGCGCTGGAAACCCAGTACTCTTATTTTCAGGAGTGACCTAAAACAGATGATGATCCCCTTCTATACCACAGACACAGCAGCACGTTAACCTTGAATCCCCAGCTGAGGCTAAGAACTAGTACATACCAGACAGGCCCTTATCCTGCCCAGCCACTCTGCTGCCCAATTCGAATACCACTTTGTCCAGACTGCTGGTGGAAGGAACAGACTCCTCATCCCAACCTACCGTGGTAGGGGATTCATCCAGATCAGCTTCATAAAGTTAGGACAAGAAAGGAGAAAGTATTGTCTAGTGGTGAAAGCACAGAACTAAGGAAGAGGGAGACTGAACTTAATTCCCAGACTTGCTGTAAACACCGTCCTTGGGCAAGTCATTTGTCTGATCCATGCCTCAGTTTCCCTATATGTACAATGGGGAGAATAATCTTTCCCAACTGCCAGGAATTGGTGAGGCTAAACTCATTTCCTGTTTGCTAAAAGCTTTCGGATCCTTGCACGGAAGGTGCTTGGGAATGGCAGAGCATCATGGAGTTATGACATCACTACCCACTGAGCCTGAAGCAGAGTTGGATTGGCTGGCCACATGCAAAGGGGGAGAGGGGAGTCAGCCTGGGAGGGCTGTCCCCACGTGGGAAGAAGAGGGGATCTGGGCTGGGGGAGCAGCTAGAGGCAAGAAGGAGGGGGGCTGAGAAGGTCTATTGCAGATGGGATGAGAGGGAGAGAAACTGGGCTTTGTGAGCTGCCTGTGCATGGGGAGAGCAGACAGGCTGGATGAGGGCAGCCATGGGCTTGGGCTGGGCAGACCAGGCCAGTTGCACTCTGAGCAGGCAGCTGGGCCTTGCTCATTTAAACCATGGATGCTGCACAGGACATAGCCCTTGGAACGTCCAATCCTGTTTTTCTGCTACTTCTTTTTTCCTTGTAGCAGACTGCAGTTTGACACTGTGCACAGCATCAACAGGGAGAGCCACACAGGTGTGACTTTACCATAGCTAGTGACTTGCAGCTGATACTGCACTCACAGCCTTTGTGCAATCAATCTAAGTCCCTGTGCAAGTCGGGCCACACCCCAACACAGGTAGGCGTACAAAGCCACATCAGCTATGTAAATAGAGCCACAGCTTCAAGCCCAAAGAGACCGCACCCTGTATGCTGCTTATGTCATTCCATATACAGCAACGAGGCCATGCCACTATACCACTCACGGCCCAATCAGCACACAGCTGCGGCCCATGTGACATCCTAAGGGCCATACAGACAGTATATATAGTGTGTGGATGCAGCCCACATAACACAGAGAGCTGCATAAGCAGCCCACCGTGGTAAATAGGTAGAGAACCACTGCGCTATGCTAATGAGCCTGCACCTTCTAGGCACTGATAGACAAATGGGCCTGTACTCCAAGCAGATTATATTATACCTTCTATGCAAATGAGACCACGCATGCTAACATCCTGGCTCCTCCCTCTGGTTTGGCTGGCACTTGAGTCCCAGTCATCTCCTTTTAGAAGCTGTTAGCTCCTTCCACAATGCAGAGTGGGGCTGAATCTTATTTGCATCCTACAGACTTTCTCTCCTCAGTGGGGGAAATCCTGCGTCCCTCCCTGGGAAAAACAAGGGCCGAAAGGAAGAACATTTCCCCTTCCATCAGCTCCACAGCAATGACAGACAGCATGCAGGAAACAGAAGGAGTGTTATGCCTTTGCCTTTATATTTTTAAACATGGCAGAGAGCGTTTTCCAGGACCCAGAGGCAAAGTTAAGGCCACGTCTGGCAATTCAGAGACTGTTGCCAATTAACTTAATGAAATAAAAGTCTCCTCTTCGGTTGTGCCCTATGCATGCAGAAGAGGAGCCTGATTGTTTTCCAGCCCCAGTTCTGGATGGTAATTTTTGCTGCATTCACTCAGAGACATCTGTCTGTTTTCATGCCTGTAGTGTAGGCTGGTGTTGAAGTTGCATCTGTTAAGGAGCCTCTGTGCTTTCTTTCCTGGGGGCTATTTCAGGGCGAAAATATCCATTAACTGCATACGCTGAAGCACCCACTTGACAAAAGCATGAGCAAAGAACATAATGATGCATAAAGCTCAGCATATAACTCATGTGGAGAGGCTGTGCCCAGGGAGAGGGAGCAAGAACCCATCCAGAACAGGCTAGCTGCTGCTGCTGCTACTAATGCATGGCACATGCCTCCTCTGGCTCTGCTCCTGAGAAGGGAGTATTCTAGCGATCCATGACCACGTACCACGCAGTCACATATGCTGGGGTGCTGTCTGCCAGAGCATGGAGCTCATGATCAGGGGGGGATAGCTCAGTGGTTTGAGCATTGGCCTGCTAAACCCAGGGTTGTACGTTCAATACTTGAGGGGGCCATTTAGGGATCTGGGGCAAAAATTGGGGATTGGTCCTTTGAGCAGGTGGTTGGACTAGATGACCTCCTGAGGTCCCTTCCAACCCTGATAGTCTATGATCTTTGCTTTTGAGAACAAAGGACTCACTCAGCAGGGCTGACAGAGAAGCTCTTTCAGGAGAGGGAACGTATTAGCCATTTGATTGTGTCTCTGGCAAACATTCATGGGTTTCTTTCCATGCCAGTCTGGACTTATGGAACACATGCCCTGAACTAGACTTCAAGGCCACTAACCTACTACTGTGATGCCTATGAAAAATTAGCCAGTTAACAAGAGGCCAATAGAGGGCAAACTGGAAGAGTTGATCATAATTAATGAGTATTTCTGAAGTCCAGTAGGAGGCAGTGGTGTCTATGCATGCAAGCCAGAGAAGGAACAGCTACATTCCCAGACCTGCTCAGGTGTGTGTCTTCAAAGGACAGCAACAGTGGCCATGACTACTCACATGCACATAAGTCTGCATGTCGCAGCCTGTACCTCACACAAAGAACTGTGTTACACTATAGACCGCAGCTATTTCAGCACGAAGCTCCATGTGGCTCCAGGATAGCACGTTGCGATCCTGGAGAATGAGCACCCCATGTGCTGATTAGGCCATGAAAGGGTGGGGAGGGGGAACACTAGAGTTTTCAGACAACAATCTGAGGTGGAGAGAAGTAGAGGTACGTTGGTCCAAGGAAGTCTGCTATGAAGCTGAAACAAGCCTTGAATCTGAGAAATTGAGGGCCGTTTCCAGGACACCATACATGGTGACAGCTCCTGGACCTGACATTTGGCATGCAGTGGGGCACATTCTCTGCAGTTAGCAGCATCAGAAACTGAAGGCACCTCTGAGAAGGACCTCGATATTCCCCATGCAAGCTGCATTCTTGATATGGCCATAGATAACACTTGTAGCCAGGAGAGGTTCTACCATTCCACACCTGAAGTTTCTCAGTTCCTTGTGCTTGGCCAGCCTTGGACGTGGCCAAGATTCTTTCTCTGCTGACAGACGGTGAGACTTGTTCCTGCTCTGGGTTTTGGCAGAGATCAGCCGAGTTGCCCAGCAGGGGCTCTGGGTGAGACACCAGTGCAGGAAGAGGCTCTGATTGGATTTTACTTGGCCCTGGAGGGAGAGTGAAACTCACTCAAATGCACAGGTTGGTCAGATGCATTGGAGGGTCAGAAGAGAAGTCAGTTCTTCCAGAAACCTGCCTTCTCCTTGTGACAGGAGAGACCTTACAGGCTATGAATGTTTTTGGGGCACATGAAGTTGAGGGCCCAATAGCGCTGCCTACCATCAATTGTAGAGCAGACAGTAAAGTGAAAGCTCCCTGCACAGCTCTACTGATGCTCCTCATCTCTGACTTGAAACTCCCCCTGCTATTCCAGGTCTGAGCCCCCACACAGCTCTGCCAATACTCCTCAGCCGGGATCTGCAGCACTGCCAGCTTTTCCCATCCTGGGCCTGACAAAGCACAGCCTGCTGTTCAGTTGAATTACATGATAATTTGGCAATATGGACAAATGTTCCCTGGGGGCTAGGCTGAGGGAACTAAATTCATTGCACATGTGATCTCAGTGGATTTGACTCCCACTCTCCAGAACTGAGCAGTGACTCTATTAACCCACTAGCCCCCCTGGGCCCTTGCAGCAGTTCTGCTCCTGCTTTATAACAGAACAGGAATATCACTAAATACTCTACGGTGTATTTAGATATTTACCAAATGGCACGGGGGGGGAGAGAGAACATGCCTACTGTGAAATATCACAGGCCTGGCTGTTCTCTCTTCGTCTCGAAAGAATGTACTGCACTCTTCCAGTATTGAGATTTGAATGGACCTCCTCTGCTATCACGGACAGCCATTTCCCAGGTGCTCAGCATCTGTGAGGAGCTGGTCTCAATTTATAGATGCTAAATAAATATTAGCAAATTCCTAAATTCACTCTAAAGGGAAAGGGAGGGAGAGAGGTGCGGGGGAGGGGAGCAGGGCAGTGAATGACCGCTGGAAACAAAAATAAAATCCCTGAAAATTCAGAGCCAACAAGAATAAAAGGTGGGAGAAGCCCAGAAAAACAAGTGTGAAGTGGTGGAGAGAAGGGTCTGTATATTGATATTTGGAATAGGCTCTTTGAAATAGAAGATAATGACACCGAAAAATTTATTCTAAGCTTTACATAGGCATAAATGACCAAACTGCCTCCTGACTCCTGAATTACATTATCCAGAAAGAACTTAATAGCATGTTATTATCGCTTCTCCTCGCTGACAGGATTTCGGCACTGAAAAGACAAACAAGAAGTGCATTCATAATCACAATCGTATTCACCTCTGCAAAGTGCCGACCGCTGCTAATTTCAGGTAAGTGCTTCAGTGTGTGAGAGAGAGCCCAACAGTGCTAATTTAACTTGGCGGCTGGGTAATTGTCTTTGCAGTTCGCTGTCACTGTCTGAGGGGGACAGCTGGGATGGGGGCCAAATGATTGGTGGCACTGGGGGAAGTTTTGTGGAATAAGTTGGAAGTTCTCAGCTGCCGGCTGACCATTCACCTTGTCCAAATGGGGCCAGATCAGTGGGAGTGGATGGTGCTCATTAGTTGTCAGCACAGGGCCTTTATACAGTTGTCCATATTTGCTCAACTGATGAGTGGCTAGCAGTCGACATTCTCTGCTGTCCCTCATGGGAGACCGCCACTCAAATCCTGGGCAGGTTGATTTACCATCTTTTCTTGATAAAATGCCCCAGAACCCTTAAATTACCTATTGTTCTCAGAACTTCTTGCCAAAGCTCCAGTCAGGTCTAGAGATGAAGCATTTGCCTCTGCTTTCCTATGACAGTTTATGGCAGTGGAAAGAGGGGAATGTGAGGATTGTCGGGAAATATCCTGGCCCACTTTTTCTGGGCTATTCCCCAAACTTCATCATGCTTTTCATTTTTTGTGAATGTTTCCAGCTGGCGAAGGGTGCCAGATACACAGTCCTGGGGGTGAGCAGACATCGGTCCTCTTTACACACACAGCAAGGACAGTCTGAGTAGCAGCAGTGCAAAATTCAAACACATGCTTGCACTATCCTGCACTAGTGCATGAATTTGGAAGTCAGAAGGCAGCTTGGTTATCTATGCCTTTGAATGACCAATGCTCCTTAGTCCTCCCTGGAAGAACCTTCCTCTAGAAATGAGAGGGGAGTTCAGACTCCATAACCTACTCAATACTTGACCTTCCTGCTGAGACAGTCAGAGGGGGACCATTTCACACCAGTGCCACTGATGATTTTTCTGACATGGATGCTCATCCCTCTGGGACTTGGACTAAGATGAGGGTGGTCCTAATTTTGACGGGACTGTAATGGGTTTCCACTCACCGCAAGAGTGCCCCCTCCTGACTGGGTATGGCATAGCTTGTTTCTTCCCATATGGCACCCCCTGCCAATGGTCACTCCTTCGCTGTAGCGGTCACTCTTCTTGTAGTTCACAGTGCCCCCTCTTTGCGACTCATCCCTCCAGCTAGGTCAACATATGGTCTCCCCTTCTGGGGTATCAAAGTCTCACCAGACCAGCTGTCTGCATGGTGCCTCCAACAGTCCTGCACCACTTTCCAGTGATTGGTAGGGAAACCCAGGCCCTTCCTCTACACTGGGTTCCAGACCAGGGACCCTATAACCAGCAGCCACGGTCTGCACAGTCTCCCTCCTTGCTGCTGTTCCCCTGGGCTTCCTCAGACTTTCTTTATTCACATTTCATCTGGGATTGACGCTAGGGCTAGGGCTAGGGCTAGGGCTAGTTCTTCTTCTCTCCCCTCTGCTACTAGCAAGTGACTGCAGATCCTCCCCTTACAGCCCTCTGCTGCTACAAACTTCCTCTGTTTATATTCCTTACCCAGCTTCCCTCCCAGCTGGGCATCAGCAGCAGTTAGTAATTTATACAGCCCTGTGCCTACCTCCAGGTGCAACTATGAAGGTTAATTGGCCTCTTCTGGGCCACCTTAACCCCTTCAGGGGTGGGGTGGCCTGAACACTCCATCACAGGGACCAATAAAGCATTCCTCAAACTTATTTTGGCTTGACACAATGCCATTGCTATAGCACTGAGCAGTGAGTGATGAGACAACATGATGCAGGAGTTTGACCTGGGCTGTCGCTTCAGCAATTCATATGTCACTAAAAAAATATTTATTTTACCAATGTGACAGACCCATGCCAGTCTTCTTCACTTCCCAGTAAGCACCCCTACTTCTCCTTAGACTGCCCCCTAATGGCGGGATATCTAGGCAGCTGTATAAACCAGGGGTGGGAAAACTACGGCCCAAGGGCCAGATCTGGACTGCCAGCCAGTTTAATCTGACCCTCAAGCTCCCATTCGGGAGCAGGGTCTGGGGCTTGCCCAGCTTCAGCACTCCAGATGGGGAGCAGGGTCGTGGGCTGTGCCACACAGCTCCCAGAAGCAGCAGCATAGCCCCCACTCCAGCTCCTACGCCATAGGGGCAGCCAGGGGCCTCCACTCTGTTCCCTGCCCCCACCCCAAGCACTGCCCCTGCAGCTCCCATCGGCCAGGAACCAAAGCCAATGGGAACTGCAGGGGTGGTGCCCACAGACGGGGCAGCATGCAGAGCCGCCGGGCCATGCCTCGCATAGAAGCCGGACAAGGGACATGCCACTGCTTCCAGCAGCCACTTGAGGTAAGTGCCACTTGGAGCTTGCACCCCTGAGCCTCTCTCCATGCCCCAACCCCCAGCCGTGATCCCCTTCCTGCCCTCTGAACCCCTCAATCCCAGCCCAGAGCCCCCTCCTGCACCCCAACCCCATAATTCCCAGCCCCACCCCGAGCCCACACCCTGAGTCGGAGCCCTCAGCCCCCCAGCACACACACACCCCACTCCCCCGCCCGGAGCCCCCTCCCACACCCTAAACTCCTCATTTCTGGTCCCACCCCAGAGCCCACACCCCCAACCAGAGCCCTCCCCCCTCCCGCACCGCAACCCCAATTTTGTGAGCATTCATGGTCCACCATACAATTTCTATTCCCAGATGTGGCCCTCGGGCCAAAAAGTTTGCCCACCCCTGGTATAGACCATGGAGATTTCGACCATGGAGGCTGTTCTGTTAGAGAGGCAGAGAACCACGTTGGGGTCTCTATGTTCAGCAGCCTCTGCAGCTGCTATACAATTTATTTGTAAGGAACCATCTGGGACATATAACGTGACCTAGTGTTGTGAGGTCCTTGGGTAGAAGACCAGCCTTGGTACAGTGCCTGCATAATGAGGCTGAGTTAAAACCCGAGTGGCAGCCTTCACTCAGCATGCCAATGCTTGAGTGGGATTTGTTTCCTGTTTAACAATATTTCATTCGGATGCTTGAGTTTCAGGGTCCGTAGCCTCTTTAACGTTTGAAGAGGGTAAATGCCAACAATAGTATTCAGCAACTGTGATCTTCCATCAGCTTTGCACACATATAATAATGAACTCTCACATCACCCAGGATATGTCACTATGGTAAAAAAATGATTATCCCCTTTTTACAGACAGTGAAGCTGAGGAAGAGAGGTTGAGGGACTCACCCAAGGCCACACTAATTGTTGGGGTAGGTCCAGGATTAGAATTTAGGAATTCCTGGCTCCGTGTCTGATGCCTAGTCGACTTCAACAGAAAAAGAGGAGCTGTGTGGGAGTGGGGGTGGATTTGCCAGGGGCAGGAATGAGAAGACACTGAACAAAACTGACTGTAAGCTGAATACCAGGAATATTATTCCTAACAGCGAGGCAGTGGAATAGTCTCCTCACGAAAGTGATGGAAATCTCTTTGCATGAATCATGTAAACTGGACTGGCCGTAGGCCTGGAGAATGCACTGTGGGGAACAAAGCTACAAGGCAGAGGCTTGGAGTAGCTGACCTAAGAACATCTTGCCAGTCTTTATTTCGTATTATTCTATACTTATTAATGCTCATCAACTGAGAACATAATTGAAAAATAGTAAGTTAAGCAACATACCATTTCTTCAGAGTAAAATTCTACGACTGTAATACTGAGTGTCAACACCTTGTGCAAAGCTACCAGTGGCAAGATGCTTTCAATGGACTTTCCTCCACTCAAGGCTCAACTGAGACAGGCTACCACCCTATATGGCTGACTGCAGTGTATTTTAGATATGTGGATACATCAAAATAAATCCCCAGCCCATGTTGCCTTCTTACTGTCCTACTCAGGGTTCCATTCATTCTGATGAAGGATGATTATTTCCCTGTGGGTGGCTGCACTGGTGGGATCTTTCTGCTTCAGTACTGTTGATTTATCCAACACCCATAGGAGGCAGCAAAGTGAAAAAGTTTCCGGCACAGAATGGATGCGGAAAAGGCAGCTGCATATATGCTGTGACCGACTGCGTTGTGAAATATGCATCTTGTATTGCTAAACGCTGGTTATTTCTTTCAGCCTTATCAGTGTGATGGATAGTTTAGGCACATTGAAGGACAAGATAGTAATAACAATGGCCATGATTACTATTTTTCATATTTCCTTTAAGAGCAATATTATATTACTAGGCTCCCTGCGCGTCACTTTATTTATTAGCCGCCATTTAGCAATCTCTTCCATCTTCGTTTTATTAAAGTTAGAGGCGCTATTAAGGAGTCAGCTGACAGGAGGCTCGTGACTTCCTGGAGCCGAGTGCCTCGCAGCAGTTAGCTCTGCTGGGCAGCCGCCCTCCAAATAAACCCATTTCTTTCTTTCTTTAGATTGATGTTGAGCTCAAAACTCCAGACACATAAGTAAGCAACATTTAAAATGTGTTTCCTAAATAAATCTGCCCTGCCACACTGGGCCTGATTCTCTTTTGCCACTTTACCTTCAGTGCCTGTCATGGTGGCAACCCTAGGACCCGCTAGTGGACACCAGTGGTGAGGGGAACTGTCAAGGCGAAGAAGGAGGCCTTCCAAGAAATGCTCGTGAAACCGACTCCTGATACAGCTGAGAGGTACCAGCTGGCAAAGAAGGCTGTGGCTGTTACTGAAGTGAAAACCTGGGCTTAGGAGGAGTTTGGAAAGACCATGGAGAATGACTACCGGACAGCCTCAAACCATTTGTCGCCTTAGGAGGGATCGGCGGGACATTGCCCAAGCTGTTCTCAGCAAGGGTGGTGAAACACTGACCTCGACTGAGGGGATTGTTGAGAGGTAGAAGCACTTTGAAGAACTCCTCAACCCGATGGATACGCCCTCCCTTCAGGAGGCAGTACTGGAAACCTCCGGTGAGATCGGCTCTATTTCTGTTGTTGAGGTCCTTACGGTGGTAAAGTGCCTTTGCAGTGATAACGCAGCAGGGGTGGATGTGATTCGTCCAGAGACGTTGAAATCACTGGACAATGTTGGGGTGTCGTGGTTAACGTGCCTCTTCAAAGTTGTGTAGAAGGTGGGTGCAGTACCTCTGGCCTGGCAAACCGCGGTGGGGGGGTTGTTCCAATCTTAATGTCTAACTACCTTTGAGGAGCTGGACCGCCGCCTCTCTGTGCTTCAGTTTCCCCATCGGCAAATGGTGACAGTGACATTTTGCAGTGGGAAAGTAGTGAGATTTAATTAAATAATATTTGTGCTTGCTTTGAAAGGGCCAAGTATTGTTATTTTCACAGGAAGTTCATGAGATCCCTTTCCCATGTATCTTCCTGGGTGTTTGAATTAAGGAGAGAGCGGGCTGAATGGTGCCCTGTAGGGGGCGCTGTTAAGAGTTGTCTATTTAAACGGAATGCCTTGTGTGGGATTCTACCTTGGAACTGCACCGCTTGCCTTGGTGAAGTGGAATCCGATGAGATAGGAGCACAGCTCGGAGGAGCCCAACACAAGTTGTGACAAACAGCCATGCAGAGTATGTTGCACGCCTACTTGTACATCTGCATATGACCCATTTAGTCACCTCCCATTAAAGAGAACAGCTCAAGAGAGGAGCCCAGCACCAACAGCAGACACACTGCACACAAGTGGGTTATCATTATCCTATGCACACCTTAGCCTTCCGCACCCCAGACATATACACGTGCTAAAGAGGAGTGAGTTGGAAAACGGCAGTCTCCTTGACCTTGATTATACATGGCCTGGCAGATGAGCAGTGCATCCCAGCAGCACCAGGATTACCTCAGCCCTGGAAGATTTTCCTCTTTCAGAGGAGCTGGGAAGCCGAGTCAGACATGGTTATTCCTCTCCACTTCTCTAGCTTGTGTAACCAGGTCACTCTGTAGTTGACAGCTCATCATTCTGGGTAGAGTGGCAGCTGCTGCTGACTGGTTAAAAAAATTGAAAGACCTACGACTACTCACACAGAAGGGGGGATGGGAGAGCAGCCACATGAAACCTCCAGAAAAAAAAACAGCAAAGAGGCTTTGAAATTCCTGAGCAGCGAAGAGCCTCAGAAAATAACACGCAAAGGCACAACTATGTTCATAAGGCACATTAGCTAAAAGGGCAACCCTTTTCATGGTCCCCCCAGCTGTCGTCTTGTCTGATACAAGATCTAGGTTTGCCTCTTTCATAGCCAGACAAAGAGCAGTCAGATAAATCCAGAAGCGGAAACGTTTTAACATGTGTAAATCAATTTAGTGGCATGCTGTTTGGTATTTACTCCTTGGAAGGGCTGTTCTTTTCCAGCGCTGCCCTCCCTCCCCGCCCCTGTGGCCCCTTGTTGGAAAATTAATATCAGCCAAAGCGTAGAGCCTGCAAGTCCTCGTGCTGCTTTTCAAATAGATTTCGCTTCATGTTTGGAATGTCAACAAAGTTATTATTGGTTCGGACAGTACAACACTGCAGCAAATCAGCCAAGGCTAATTCCCCTTGCCACGGACAGGGGCAGAATGGTAATTACCACCTTGAACAGCTAATGCAAAAGGATTAGGGATTAGATGGACCAAAAAGCATTTGGCCCTTTCAGGTTTACTTCATCTAGCACAATGCAAGACAATTCATGTGGACTGGCTGCAGGACCCTGCATACAAAGGAGTGCAGAAGGCAAGCTGGCTTGTAAAGCATCATCATTGAATTGTTTCCCAGCGGTCACTGGGGAAGCTCAGGGTGTGGCAGCGAGATGACAGAGTCTTTCATCTCTAGGTTGTTGCTTTGAATCCAGACGAGGTCACTGCAGACTGATTTTATCATCTGCTCATTTACTTGTTTGAGGTAAGCGGTAGGTTCTTATAAGAATGGCCATACTGGGTCAGAGCAATGGCCCTCTAGCCCAGTAGCTTGTCTCTGACAGTAACCAGTGCCAGATGCTTCAGAGTGAATCAGCAAAACAAGATAATTTGAAGTGATCCATCCGCTGCCATCCAGTCCCAGCTTCTGGCATTTGGAGGCTTAGGGACATCCAGATCATGGGGTTGCATCCCTGGCCATCTTGGCTAATAGCCATTGATAGACCTAGCCTCCATGGACTTATCTAACTCTTTTTTTAACCAAGTTGTACTTTTGGCCTTCACAACATCCCATGGCAATGAGGTCCACAAGTTGACTGTGCATTGTATGAAGAAATACTTCCTTTTGTTTGTTTTAAACCTGCTGGTTATTAATTTTATTGGGTGACGCCCTGGTTCTTGTGTTATGTGAAGGGGTAAATAACACTTCCCTATTCACTTTTTCCACATCATTCACGATTATATAGACCTCTATCATATGCCCCCTTCGTCATCTCTTTTTCAAGCTGAACAATCCATCTTTTTAATCTTTCCTCATATGGAAGCGGTTCCATATCCCTAATCATTTTCATTGTCCTTCTCTGCACCTTTTCCTATTCTAGTATGTCTTTTATGAGCTTGGGTGACCAAAAGTGCATGCAATACTCAAAATGCAGGCGTACCATGAATTTATATAATGGCTTTATGATATTTTCTGTTTTATCTATCCCTTTCCTAATAGTTCCTAACATTCTGCTAGCTTTCTTGACTGTTGCTGTGCATTGTATGGATGTTTTCAAAGAACATGACTACAAGATCGCTTTCTTGAGTGGTAACAGCTAATTTAGACCCCCATCATTTTGTATGTACAATTGGAATTATGTTCTTCAATGTACATTACTTTGCATTTATCAACATTGAATTTCATCTGTCATTTTGTCACCCAGTCATCCACTATTGTGATATTCCTTTGTAACTTTTCGCAGTCTGCTTTGGACTTCACTATCTTGAGTAATTTTGTATCCCCTGCAAATTTTGCCACCTCACTGTTTACCCCCCTTTTGCAGATCATTTATAAATATGTTGCACAGCATGGGTCCCAGTACACATCCTTGGGGGACCCTGCTATTTACCTCTCTCCATTATGAAAACTGACCATTTATTTCTATCCTTTATTTTCTATCTTTTAATCAGTTACTGATCCACTAGACCTTCCCTCTTATCCCATGGCCGCTTACCTTGCTTAAGAGCCTTTGGTGTGGGAACTTGTCAAAGGCTTTTTGAAAGCCCAAGTACGCTATAGCCACTAAATCAACCTTGTCCACATGCTTGTCAACAGCCTCAAAGAATCCTAATAGATTGGCTAGGCAAAATTTCCCTTTACAAAAGATATGTTGACTGTTCCCCAATGTAACATGTTCATCTGTGTGTCTGATAATTCTGTTCTTTTACTATATTTTCAACCAATTTGCCTGACACTGAAGTTAGGCCTACCAGCATGTAATTGCCACGATCGCCGCTGAAGCCTTTAAAAAAAAAAAAAAAAAAAAAAAGTGTTACATTAGCCGTCTGGTTCAGAGGCAGATTTAAGCAGTAGTTTACACACCACAGTCAGTAGCTCTGCAACTTCATATCCGAGTTCCTTCAGAACTCTTGGGTGAATACCATTGGGCATTGGTGACTTATTACTGTTTAAATGATCACTTTGTTCCAAAACCCCCTCTATTGACACCTCAGTCTGGGACAGTTCCTCCAATTTGTCACCTAAAAGCAATATGCGAGGATCTCTCCCCTGTCCTCTGCAGAGAAGACAGATGCAAAGAATTCATTCAGCTTCTCTGCAACGGCCTTGTCTTTCTGGTGTGCTCCTTTAACACCTCGATCATCCAGTGGCCCCATTGCCTGGCAGGTTTCCTGCTTCTGATGTACTTTTAAAAAGTTCTGCTGTCAGTTTTTGTCTCCTAAGCTAGTTACTCTTCAAATTCTGTTTTTGGCCAGCCTAGTTATATTTTTACACTTGACTTGACAGAGGTTATGCTCCTTTCTGTTTTCCGCAGTAGGCTTTGACTTCCAATTTTGAAAGGATGCCTTTTTGTCACTAACCATCTCTTTTATTCTGTTGTTTAGTCATATTGGCATTTTTTTGGTCCTTGTTACTTTTTTTTAATTTTATTTTGGGGGTATACATTTAGTTTGAGCCTCTATTATGGCTTTTTAAAATAGTCTCCATGCAGTTTCCAGGCATTTCACCCTTGTGACTGTTCCTTTTAATTTCTTAGGCCACATGACAAGAGGCACCAATTAGCTCTTCTGTTAAACGTGTTAACAGAGAGACTAAAGGCATAGTGGAGGGAAAATGTGGAAGGAGCTTTCCCCATTGCTGCCTGAACTGTTCCTGTCTACCGCAGCACACTTCACCAGAGCCACTTCCATCACCCCACCCATGTTCACTCACACAGAGTATGACAGGGTAGTATGTCCCATAAGGATAGTGACACCTAGGGTTCAGCCCATGCTGGTCATGGGGTGCAGCCCTTTAAGATTTTGAAAGGTCTGATGTTTTCATACAAGGACCTTGGTGATACTGACAGAGAGGAAGTGGTCCTGGGATGGTTAGGGAGGAAATCCCATCACTGATTCTTTAAGGGCTCTGGGCCAGGAGACTTGGGCAGGGCAAGGCTCTTCTCTCACCCAGCCAAGTAGAATGAGCTGTAAAGAGGGGGACCTTGTAGCAGGGGAGACACCAGTAGGCGAAGGCTGCCCGCTGAACTCGCTGAGCTGGAGAATGAATTGGGGAAAAGGGGCCAGCTGAGGGAGAAGCTGGCTAAGGCCCTACAGCAGGCTAAATTACAACCCAGCTCCACGGAGGGGAGTAATAACTGCCTGAATTACACAGCTCCAGAAGGAGGGCTGGGCACCTACCTTAAGGAGAGAGCAGGTGCCTGTTTCGCTGAAGTATTATCTGTTCCAGGAGGATAGCTGAGGACTCCTGTTTTGAGCGGGTGACCATTTGAAGTACAGTCCCAGCTCCAGGAAGGGGACCAGGACAAGAAAGCTGCCTAGGACTCTTATGCGGCCCAAGATGGGGGTGAATGAGATGACTAACAAAGCGAGTTACGTATTACAGACAAGACACACATCAGACACCATGACGAGAGTACCTGTTTTGAACCGGGTAAGTTGGAGTAAGGGACTGGAAGAACTGGGGGAGGGAGCGGGGGGTTTCTGAGTGCAATGCACCCACAGGGCTACAAGACGGTGTGCTGGAGGGCAGCACCCCATGACAAGGACCAAATCCCCTTCTGAACTGTGCTGAAGCACTAATATCCAGCTCCGACAGAGACGTTGCAGTTTCTTTAAGACACTGGGCTGTCTGATGACGATCTGCAGGATAACGCCGGGCTTGGGATACAATTGCAAGCATTGCCTAGAGGATGCTGAAAGTACATTGCAGAGCTTTCAGAAAGGCAGCGTGAGGGATTTTGCAGGACTCCTGGAGAAGCGCCTCTGTGCTCCTAAAGCAATAGTGCCCTGAGGCTAGGCCTGCGGGAGTCAGGGGAGGACCTGGCTCTTTGGGGTGGATCTGAGACCATCAGCACTGCTTTCCTGTTTACGAGATCTAAAGCCAGCCTGTTGCCCATACTCAGAGTCCTGTACTGGCTGCTGGGGGTGTAGCCAGCTCTGCCTGCTCAGATTACGGCCCCTCTGCCTGCTCTTACTTCCCATCACCACTTGATTAGGTCAGGATGCTGCAGGCTCTGGAGTCCCCATTAGACACAGATTTGCCCAGGAGAGTGACTCAGACTTGGTGCCCACATTGTGGCTCAGAGGGCTGGGTACAGCTTGCAGTTGAGGCAGAACAGTGCTGTCACCGGCGTGGTATGTCCAGCAGGACAAAGTAATCCCCTCAGTACAGCGCATCCTCACCCCCACCCCCCCGTATACTCACACATTCATGTGCATCGCTGCTGTGCCATTTGCGTGTGTTGTGTCTTTGCCTTTGGACATGGAGACAATTAGCTGGGTTTCCCTCCATCGCCCCATGCAAACATTTACCCGGCCCAGAACTGGTTCTAGGGCTGGGCAGGTGTGATTGCACTTGGTGTCCCTAGTCAGTCCCCGGCTGGTGGGCTGACCCAGGGAAGGCCCCCTTTCATGTTTGCAGCAGCCCTACACAGTCCCTGCTAACTGGCGGCCGCAAGGAGCTGGAGCAGGGTTGGGGGTGCCCTCCATCCAGGGAGCAAAGGGAGGAGGAGGTGGCTGCCCTGGTGGGAGCTCTGGTCTGAGCCTACCTGGCTCTCACTCTCCCTGGTGCAGCCTCACCATGGAGAATGAGGGGAGCCCAGTCAGTGTGGCTGAGCCTCTCTGCTTTGGCCCAGGTCTGAACCCCTCTCCCATTTACCTCCTGGAGCCCTGCAGCCCTGCCCACTGCCCCTTCCAGGGCTGGCAAAGGCACAGGTGCAGCAGCAGAAGAGCCCTCCCAAGAGATGGGAAGGGAGATGGCAATCATTGATTTGGGGGGGTGATGATGGGGGTGCACTGATATTGCGGGTTCAGCTTGATGTTGGGGGGTTGGTGCTACTCCGGGAGATGGATGGGACTGGGTGGTTCCATTGCTGGGGGTGGCCTGAGGTGGTGATGGTGCTGAGGAAGTTGTGCTACAGGGAGCACTTGGTTAAAAACTTGGCTAAATTCTCTCTCCGTAAATGTTTTTCTTCCTTCCTGGATTCTCTGTGCTATTTCAGCTGGATATGGGATTCTGTTTCACTTCATGTCTACTCTCAGGCTGTGTGGTGGAGTTGTTAAACAGCTGCCTCGCTCCATCCCAGAGGTGGCTGGATTTGGATGAAATGATTCCTGTCGCTACAGCATGCAGTTTGTAAAGGGCTTTGATAATCACTAGGATGGGAGGTCCTTTAAAATATAGGATGGCATTTAATATTATAAGAGGTGGGACAGACCCATCACAGTTGCGCTGCTCCAGTTTGGTTCCAGATCTAACTTCAGTGCCCCAGTAAGCACGCCCATAAAGTAGCATCAGACTCTGGAGTCCACTTCCAGGCATAGGTTAGTCCCTGTGGCACACAGGACCCTGGCTGGGTGCATACATTGCCTCTGGCCTTGGTTTGTGTTGTGCTGCCATAGAGCCAGCAGAGGGAGCTAGGGCAGAAATAAGGAACTAAGGATCAAAAAGAAATTTCGGTTCCCTTGAAATATAACCCAGGCAGGGAAACTGCATGGAGGCCTGTGAGCGGGCGAGGTGTTTTTTTGGGGGGGGGGGAGAATGAGAGATCATTCCAGACCACAGAAAGGGGAGGCAGAGCTGCCACCATCCAACAGCCACAAACCAAGACAACAAGAAGGACCGCCCCTTTGAAAGCCATTTTTTTTAGGTGTGAGAGCTTTAAGCAGAGACATAGACAGCAGAGGAACACCACAGGGCTGGCCCCTGAGCACTCAGTTCACACCCTCCTCTGGCAAAGCTCGCCTTCACTTTGAGGAGAAGGGCTGGATGAAAACCACACTGCTCAAGCCCTGCCCTACAACCCTTGCTAAAAATCAGCTACTCTCCCTGTTCAGTAGGGATGGGTGGCAATAGGCAAAGCTCTGTGAAACAGAACCTGCTCTTTACTCACCACAACCTGTCAGTAACAACACCTGAAAGGGCTGCTGGTTCTCTTTGGCCTGTACAGCAGGGGCTGCTTGGGATTGCCATTAGCAGCTGAGAGGATGGATGCTGGTGTGGTGAAGGCACAGGGTTGGGTATAAGTAGAGCATGGGGTGTGGTCCCATCTTCTGCTACAAACATCAGCTATGCCTTTGGGGAAGTTGCACCATCTCACAGAATCTGCTCACTGTCTGGAAAATGGGGGAATGAAGAGGACCTGCCCCTCACAGGTGGAGCCCAGACATTACTGTGATGGGTGTGTTTAGAATGGTTAGTGTGAAGGAGCTGCAGGAGCTGTTAGAACATGCCCTGTTCAATAGGTGACCATGAGCACAGGATTCACTGGACTTCACTGTGTGATTTTCAGTTCCTTACAAGGGAGTAAGACAGCTATTTCTTCATAACCCAGTTCCTCTAGCCAACAAACTGCAATCACATAAGTAATTGCATGGACCTCAGTGAGACTATTTGCGTGAGCAAGACTCTCTCATGTAAGGGCTGCAGGATCGATCGCCAGGGGCTTCCATAGCTCCTTGCTAACTCAGGCTCCCATCACTAAAATTATCACAGGTCAGTTTGCAGGAGAATTCAGGCAACAGTGAAACCCAGACCTTTCAGAGGTTTGGCCTGGATGCATCTCTGAACTGGGCTAGAATGCTGGGGAAAGGTTTGACAGGGCTTCTTGCTCTAACTGGTTCTCCTTACACACGTAGGGAGACCTCAGCTCCTTGTTCCTGCTCCTCCTGTCAGCTAAGACCCTAGGCAACCTGGTTACCAGCTGACAGGCTAATGAGAACAGGCAAGGGGGTTGGCCTGGATGTGAGGGACGGGCTGAGGTTTAGACTGCAGTTGGTAGGAAACACACACACTTCAGCATTTGCAATTTAACCTACCAGACACTGTGGCTAACACACTTCTTTGTAGTAACCAGCCAGATGCACATGCGCACACCTGCTTCAACATATTCAGAGATACTTTCGCAATCACGGACACGTTCACGTGCACTCACAGGGTATGCTTCCGACCTGCACACGTTCTCTCCCCCACTCAGTGACAGATTTCCACACGTCCTGTGTCACAGGTCGACACTCCCCAGCAGTCATACACGCATTCCCTCTCACGTGAACAAACATGCTCCGTGGCTTGGCTTTCAGAATCATGCCAACAAGGAAGCCAGTCTCTTTCACAAGCAGCCCCTCCCCAGGCCTCATTCTCCCGTGCTGACAAGCACCTCACTCAGTCAAACCTGTTGACAGGGCAAGCTGCTCAAACAGCCACTTTGTGCCCAACAGGGGAGGCGCCCCTTGCAGAGATGGTCCATGCGGCAGCCTGAAAAGCCCCTCCCTTCCCCTGACCCCATGTGCAGTTTGTTTCCCAGCATCCCCTTTTCAGCCATCCCTGGCAGTGTGGGGAGGACCCCACAAGTCTGACCACACTGAGCCTGTGTCCATCACTTCTGTTTGCAGGACGTTCCAGAGAGAGCAGGCATGTGGGAGGAGAACCTGGTGACACATGGCAGAAGTGAGGCCTCTGCGCAAGGCATTCTGGGACTTGTGTCCTGGTTGTGGGCTCAGAGTGATGAGGCCCGTACTCCGAGAAGTGGCAGGTTTCCGTCTGAGCCAGGAGCTGCACAACGTCGCAAGCAGTTCTGAGCAGAGCCGCTCCATGCGTAACGCTACGGCAGTGCTGGCTCTGGCAGCACGTTCCTGTGGCCGGGGGAGGAGCTAGCTGTGTGGGGTAAGGGTGGTGAGTTACCCGGGCAGGCTCCATCACCCCCACAGGAACGCATGCCTGACTCAGCAGCAGCTGACCTTGAGCTGGACCACGTCCATCAGACGGGGGGAGGTGGTGGAGCGAACAGAGCAGCGGTTGATTGGGCTTGTAAGGGACTAACAGCACTGAGTGACAGGTTACGCTCAGGGAAGGAGAAACCTAAAAATGGGGCTGGGGTGAAAGGGGTGGGTAGCCACACACACCTCCCCCTGCAGGACTCTAACATGACACCCTATTTATTTTCCTGTGCGACAGTACAGTACAATGCACATACATCACCAGCCACAAGATGTGAGTTCTCAGATGAGATTCCATGGCACCTGCTCCCTGAGGAGTTCAGAGGAGAGTTTGTAGCATTACCTCCATGTTACATGTGGGGAAACTGAGGCAAGGAAAGCACTTGCCCAAAATGACACAGTGACTCCATAGCAGAGCTGGGAATAGAATCCAGAAAAATCCTGGCTTCCAGACCCTTGCTCTCACCATTAGTTCCCATTCCCTCTCAGAGTTGGGAATAGTACCTAGGAGTCCTGGCTCACAGTCCCCTGCTCTAACCACTAGATCATTCTCCCCTTAGATAAAATTCCTGTAGATTTCACAGGCATTAAACCAATAGGATTCGGTACAAACTACTGAAAACGCTATTGGATTCCATAAGGAATTATTTCCTCTCTAGGGGGTTTGAACTATCTTGGAGAATTCTAGGGCAGGGATGCATTTCTCTTAAATGCTATAGGATGGTTTAAAAGGGGAAGGGGCTAGAAAAAGTTCTCCTTTCCTATTCAAGTCTACAGGATGTTTCCATAATGGTACTTCCCAGAGCTGGGAACAGAGAGACTCCCAGGCCCCCTGCCCTGCCCACTATATCATACTCCCACCTCTCTCATTGCTAGAATAGAACCCAGGAGTCCTGACTCCCAGAGCCCCTGCTCTCCCATCCCTCTCTGCTATAGAGAAGCTTATGCTCTGACAGCCACGGCCAGCACCATGCGTTACAAGAAAAGAGTCTCAATAGCCTTTGTGGAGTACGGACAGGAATGGTCAGGAAGGCAAGTGTGCTGCGGAGAATGGAGGCGAGCAATAATTGCCCAGGCTTCTCCCACCAGTTCCTGTCAGTACGGAGAATGGTGCATCCGGCTCAGGAAAGCAATGACCCAGTTACCCAGCCGGGACCCCTTCAGCCGCAGGAAGAGTTCATATAAGTTGATCTGCCACAGGCTCAGAGCTTCTAAGAGAGAGATCTTGGCCTTTCTGTACAGGGAGTGAGACTTGCTCCTCTGATACCTGGGCAAGGGAGAGAAACAGCTGCATTAATCTCCCAGGACACAGCCCAGCAGCAGGATAGATCTTGGATCTTGAACACCAGGAGCACCTTCCCCTACCCCCTTCCCCCGCCCCTGGGTGCCAGTTGTCTGCGAGGATCCCAGCCTTTGAGTAGCCCTACCTCTGTGGGATCCCAATTGGCTGGTAGGTCAGGGTTTCCCGGGTTAAATGTTCCCCAGGAGAGGAACGGTCCCTCCCAGCAAAAATGGGAGAGAGGAGAAAGGCTGCACAAGTGCAAGGAGCTTGAGATCAGGAGTTACGAACTCCTGGGTTCTGTTTCCACAGCTGGTGCTGACTTGTCTTTGCCTTCCCTGTTCTATGCCTCCATCTACCCATCTTTAGTGGGGTGGTGGGGTGATAGCACCTTCCTTCCCCCATCCCAGGGACATTATTCCATTAGTCAAAGTGTTTGACATTGCAGGGGGCTATCCAAGTGCTAACTATCATTATCAATAATAATAGTTAATGATAAGCACTCACCACATGGTTTGTGTTTATGTAATCAGATCCCTGAACAACATAACATTCGACTGGTCCTTATAGAGAACCATCACTGCTAACACTGCTCCAGGACCTCTCGCCTAAGGCTCTCAACAGTGCTGGGAAACATGCACTCTCCTGACTCTTGTAAACACAGTACTGGGCCCCTCTCCAGTAACTCAAGTTAACAGAGCATCACGACACCCTTGTGAGGCAGACACGTAATTGTTATCCCTACTGTGCAGATGAGGAAACTGTGGCACAGAGAAATTAGATCATGGTATCTGGCTGGTGAATCTTGCCCATACGCTCAGGGTTCAGCTGATCGCCATATTTGGGGTCGGGAAGGAATTTCCAATCTGCCCTGGAGGAAAGAGGCCCTGGAGGTTTTTTGCCTTCCTCTGTAGCATGGGGCACGGGTCACTTGCTGGAGGATTCTCTGCTCCTTGAAGTCTTTAAACCATGATTTGAGGACTTCAATAGCTCAGACATAGGTGAGAGGTTTATCGCAGGAGTGGGTGGGTGAGATTTTGTGGTCTGCATTGTGCAGGAGGTCAGACTAGATGATCATAATGGTCCCTTCTGACCTTAATATCTAATATCTAGATGACTGACTTGCTCTTTGATTGGCAGCCAATGTCAGAATCAGGGATAGAACCCAGGAGCCGCACCCCCTAACCACAAGGCCATGCTGTGAAACAGGCAGCTGTGAAGTTTGGGTTCTTTTTCCATCAGCCATTTCCGGTGGGGACATTAATCAGATCTGGGAGGAATTATGATTCCACAATAAAAAATTTAGTACGAAATCCCCAATATTTCCAGCTTTCCCCCCCTCCCCCCCCCCGTTCCCATTTCTGTCTGGCTCCAAGTTCCTGCTGAGAGGTCCTTCCCTATGGAGACCTGGGTAGGGGGTAGGACAGGGGAGAAAGAAAATGAGATTGAGAAAGAAAAAAGGGGGGCGGGACCTTGACAGACATGCTAATGAGGGGAAGGTTCAGGTAAGATAGGGCTGTTTTAGAAGTTCCAGAGCCGCCATCTCTGCAGAATCTAACTAGGGGACAAGAGGCAGGAAGGGCCCAGTGGAGGCCGGGGCTCCTGTCTCAGAGACTCACGTGGAGACGGCTCTAATGCAGCAGCGAGACATATTGAGGAAGGAGCTGGCACTGGCCCGTGTGTGTAGGGCTGACTCAATCCCCCTTAGCAAATCATTGGTCTTTAGCAGCAGCAGCATCTGGCGGGGCACATTGTTGAGGAGCTGGTTGATCTGAGGTAGGTAAGCGGCAGCATTGGTCCGGATCTCCACATCCTGAGCACCGTCACAGCAGAGGGGAATGGGGAAGAAAGAGAGGAGAGAGATGTTAACAAAGCCATCGGAGTCTACTGCTGCTTCTGCAGGGCAGACTGGAAGAAGCGTCTGCTGAGGAGATTGCATCTGTATTCCAGCAGCTAACGGGCTCCAGCCTCCACCTGCTGCCTCTCTGCAGAGGCCTGTCTGCACAGGAGACTGGGGCAGAGCAAACAGAGCAGGTGGAGAGCCAACCTCACCCATGAGAGCCTGATTGAGTCTGTCTTGACCGACTTCGCAATTCGCTCCCATTTGCTGCCTTCAAGCGGCTTCCTGGCCTGCAGCTGGCTGCAGCTCCCGGGTCAGCCACAGCGGGTTGCTCAGTGACTCTGTGCCCCAGCAGCTGGGCAAGTTGCCTCTGCAGGGTTCTCAATGCTTTATTCCCCACCCTCACTCTCACCTGCATAGCGAGTCACATCATGATACGGAGACTTCCCCATACGGGGTTAAGAGCCTTTCAGAGTCAAAGGGACTTGCTACCATCAGAAGTGTCTCTCCTCTCGGACCCTAGGTCAGAAGCACCCAAAGCACCCCTCTTTGGAACCCCCTTTCAGGTAGTTGAAAGCAGCTATCAAATCCCCCCTCATTCTTCTCTTCTGCAGGCTAAACAATCCCAGCTCCCTCAGCCTCTCCTCATAACTCATGTGTTCCAGACCCCTAATCATTTTTGTTGCCCTTCGCTGGACTCTCTCCAATTTATCCACATCCTTCTTGAAGTGTGGGGCCCAAAACTGGACACAGTACTCCAGATGAGGCCTCACCAATGTCGAATAGAGGGGGACGATCACGTCCCTCGATCTGCTCGCTATGCCCCTACTTATACATCCCAAAATGCCATTGGCCTTCTTGGCAACAAGGGCACACTGTTGACTCATATCCAGCTTCTCGTCCACTGTCACCCCTAGGTCCTTTTCCGCAGAACTGCTGCCTAGCCATTCGGTCCCTAGTCTGTAGCTGTGCATTTCCTGCTTACACTCTCCTGGCTCTTGCTAGAGCTGTCAGTCCTACTCAACAAGAATCCCAATGAACCTAGGGCAGTGTAATGGATCTTCACACACATGGGCTTTCCCTGCAACCTCCAGCAGCTGTGGCATGAACCAGAAAATCCAGAAAAAGGTCACTGGAGAATTTGAAGGGTTCAGAACCCAGCACATCACACGCAGAATGCAGCAGAAATAGATTCTTACATAGAATCAGGGTTATCAGGGCCGTCCCTAGCTATTCTGGAGCCCTATGCAGCGCCCCCGCAAGGTGGGATGTGAGGCCCAAGGTCTCCACGGGGTGCTGGCTTGGGGGGCAGGGAGGAACCGAACCCCAGCACTCACCAGTGGCACGGCAGGAGCTGGGTTGCTGCACTTCCCGCCACAGGTGAGTGCAGGCCCTGCCCTGCTGCAGTCCTCAGGGGAGTGGGGGCAGGGCTGGGGCAGGGGCCATGGGGAAGAGATGAGGCAGGGGCTGGAGCAGCACGCAGCTGTGCAGGGCACCCTACACAGCTGCGTACTTTGCGTATGGGTAGGGACGGCCCTGAGGGTTATGGTTGGAGGGGGAAGGGGAAAGGGACAGTTATAAAATAATTTCTCTTCCACAGTGGGTTTGACTGGGGCTGTACTTTTCCCCCATACTGGCTTTGAGACCCTTCTATCATGTACACAAGACTTGCAAAACCATAACAAGTCTCATAAGTCTGGTGTGTACCTCCACCAGGTCAGACCAGTTGTTCACTTCATCCAGTACCCTATCTGCTGCTGCTTTCTTCAGACAATGATCCATCTAATCTAGTGTCCTGTCTCTGACAGTGACCAATGCCAATTACTTCAGAAGGCAGCTTAATAACTCTCAGTATACCTAAATGTTTAACATTATCCCTTATGGTGAAATTCCTTCCTGACTCCAGCTTATGCCCTGAAACATGAGGATCATCAATTTATCCTAGTGGTTCTCAAACTTTTGTACTGGAGACCCCTTTCACACAGCAAGCCTCTGAGTGCGACCCCCCCCCTTATAAATTAAAAACACTTTTTATATATTTAACACCATTATAAATGTCATAGGCAATGCAGGGTTTGGGGTGGAGGCTGACAGCTCACGACCCCCCATGTAATAACCTCGCGACCCCCTGAGGGGTCCCGACCCCCAGTTTGAAAATCCCTGATTTATCCCAACTACCATCACTGCAGAGGATATTCCCTTTTATACAAAATATCTAATCCTTTTTTTGTTGTTGTTATCCGTAACATCTTTACCTCATTAATATCATGTGGCAAGTAGTTCCACAGGTTAATTATACTAAAAAAAAAACCCTTCCTTTTAGGCTAAATGTTACTGGGTAATCTGAAACATATTCAATAAGGGCATGTGCTTATGCCAGTTGACAATCTATAGGACTCAACAACTCATGAGACGGCAGTTCCAGAGAGAGCAGAAATTTAAAGATAAAAAAATTGTGTGTTTGAGATTATCACAGTTGTATTTTTACCCTTTGCTTCCACGAAAATCTGGGAATTTGAGCAAGGGCCTGGATATTCATTGAGTTTCCTAGCAACAAGTTAAAACGGCAAGTGGAATCTTGAACCTCGTAATGGGGTAATGTCAGCCCTTCAGAGCCTGGATAGAAACATGGGTGTTTTGGGGCATGGTGATGAGCAATTCCCATATTTGATTTGGGCACAGGTGCTGTCTTCATGGGTGCTCCAGGGCTGGAGCACCCACGGAAAAAAATTAGTGGGTGCTTAGCACTCACCAGCAGCCAGCTCCCCACTTTTCCCCCAGCGCCTCCCACCTGCCAGTGGCCCCGCCGATCAACTCCTCCCTCTCCCTGCCAGCACCTCCCACGCGCCACGATCAGATGTTCCGTGGTGTGCAAGAGGAGCTGGGGGAGGGGGGACGGGGCATGCTTGGGGGAGGGGGTGGAACTGGACCAGAAGATGAGGGGTGGGAGCAGAGCAGGGTGGGAAGAGGCGGGGCAGGGGTGGGGCCTTCGGGGAAGGGGTGGAGTGTGGTGGGGCCTGGGGCTGAACAGGGGTTGATCACCCCTGGGGAAAGGAAGAAGCTGGCGCTGTGGGAACGGGCACACATTTCACGGGATAAGTACTATTCATTCCCCCTTCCCCCAGCATGCTTACTACATTACCATTCCCCCTGAATGTGGATCCCACACAGATCACAATTAAATAAGTCTGGTACATCTCAGTCTAGTGCTAAATAAGGGTATTTGTCCCCATCACAAAACAACCACATTATGTCATCATAGCTGGTGTTTTCTGAAAAGGACAAAGTCTGGAATAGCAGATGGTACACAAGATAAGGCCTCCGGTGTGCCAGCAGATCTGGAGAAGCAGAGGGTGCTGCAAGACAGCATTTAAGAGCATCATCAGAGCTGTGTGTTACATGGTACCTACCTCCATAATGTCTGGTTCTCGCTGCTGCTATTAACCTCTCTGTTTCACCCCAAAACCGAAAGAAAGGAGCTGCCTTCCCTTTAAACGTAAACTCACCTCCTGGTGTCATAGGGGAGCAGTATGGTATTTGTGACCCACCAGAGCAAACCTTAACTCTGACCACAAAAATCAAGCACGAACCCACAAAGAGCGAGGAATTTCCACCACATAATTTCACAACAGCCAATTTTAACCCTTCTTTATGAATTCTTACCTGCATATTACATCTTCACAGACACCGCTTACCAAGCAATTCAAAGCCAGCTCATTCTGTCCTCTACCCCTGCCCTCCTGCCGAACTTTGCCACTACAATAACGAAAGCTTCTTATACCCAAATTAAAATAAGCCATGGGACACAACATGCTTCCCCCCACAAACACTGGCCCACCTATTACTGCCATACGCCTGCCTGATTTCTTCTACAAACAACATGGTTGCCAATTTGTTCATTCGTGTGATGAAGGTGGGTGCTGTGAGTTGTAGACAGATGTACATAAGTATAGAAGGACTCGTGACACGTGGACAGAAGGAAGAGGAAGAACTTAACTGGTGATTTTCCAGATTTTTCATGATTGGGTTGATGGGATTTGCACTTAAGCAACCTTGACTTACCTTCCGTACCAAACAACCTCTGTCATTTCCAAAGATTTTTGATAAGCATGCATCAGCGCTGACAGTCATTCACATGACTAGCAATTAACACTAATATATATTATGCTCCCGCGCCGAGCCCCGATGTCTCCTCTGCCCCATACCCAGCTTGGTGTGCTCCCTGCACAGCTGCACTCAGGAAAATTTTCAGAGAAGGGCTAATTTACAAAGGTTTCCTCTACCAGAGCTGGTAATTTATTTAATCAAGAAAATCTTATGGGAAATTTAACTGACCTGTGACGAGTGTGTGTGAGAGACTAGGAGACTAAATTCAGCCATTCAAGTGCATAGCAAAGGAATTCCAGGCCACCTTTAGTCCAGCTCTCAATGCAGCCTCTCAATAGGCCTGCTAGGGCAGCCATTAATATTAATGTCAATTAACTAGGTGATTATAATGGAGAAAGACACCACAGGAACACAGAACGCAACCAGGACTTACCTCATTGGCTGTAACTGGAGACCGGTCAATGCCCCTGTTGACAGAGTCCCAGGACCTGGCGGTGAGCATGCATGCGAAGAGTGGATACAGGTCACCTGCCCCTAGCCGTCGGCTGTACTTCTGCACCCTCTTCATATCAGTCTTGATCAGGGACTGCCAGAGCCGGCAATAGTCCAAGCGGAACTTCTCTGTCAGGACCTGGGGCGGGAGGGCCATGTTCCCCAATGGAAATCAATCAACAGCACCAGGGCACAGAGGGGAAAACCTATCCCAACTAGTGGGCGCCTTTAACCACCTCCATGTCTGATATTTCAAGCTTCCAGGCATAAAATCCCATTAAAGGGTGATAGGAGCTATAGGAAAAATCCACAAGGAGGATCGGCACACCTGGGGTGCCTCTTTAATTCACCATGCCAATGACTGGCTGGGTGACATAGGAGGCTCTCAGCTCTATTCTGGCCTGAAGCACACAGGCATGAGTGACAGCTCCCCAAAGACAGTGCATAGCATCAGCCTGCTGGCTCCCAGCACTCTCCATGCTCACATACCTGGTAGAGCCCATGGTCCAGCAGTATAATGTGGGCCTTGCCGGTTGCTGGGCACTTCCTCACAAGCACATTGCCCGGGTGCGGGTCACAGTGTATGAATCCGTTCACAAAGATCATTTCACTGTACAGCTTCCCCAGATTGCGAGAGATCTGAAAAGAGACAGTAGGCAGTCACGGCACGGGATGGGGCTGCCAGCTACTCTACGGTCTAACAACTACGGGGAGGGGAGAGTCTGCCTGCAGCATGTATGCCAGGGACTGATGACTACAGGGAGCAGTGAGGAGCCAGCTCCTGGCACATACCCTGGGGTCTGATGGCTTGGGGCATTCAGAAATATGGGGGTATCCATCCATGGGACAAACATGGAGGGGTTTGTGGGGACAAGTGTAAAGTGATTGTCTATGGCATAACTGGAAGGAATTGGCACAAAGGCTGGCTCCATCTGGGTAGAAACAGGGGCACCCATTAGTGGAGAGGAAAGACACAGGGGCAGATGAGGAGGTATATGTTGGAGCAGCCATGGTGGAAGGTGTCTGACTGGGGCATCTGTCAAGGCAGAACTGGGCATCAAGGGACAGACACAGGGGAGGAGCATCTGTCTGGGGATGGATGGGGCAGTCTTGTCCCAGGGTGCACATCTGAGACAGACAGGGAGGCATCTTTCTCTCTGGGTGGGGTCTGCCTGGGAGAGACTGTGGCTGGTTTCTATAAAGGGAATGTCTCCCTCCCTACATTGCTCAGTCCTCCTCCCACCCCCTCCTCAGTCCAGTGCTAATCTGATTTATGATGTCTGGGAAGATGAAGTGACAGAAAGAGGCTGTTTAAATCATCCTGTCACGGCCATGTCCCCCCCATACTCTGGCCACCTTATCAGCGGGTGATTTTATCACAGTTAAAAGCCTCCTGGGAGTAAGTAAATAGCCCCCAAGCCCGGTGTCTCGCTGGGGCAGGAGCAGCGCCAGGCCCCCCAGTGCACTCGCGCAACCCCTCAATAACACATACCCGAGCCCCAACCTCACAGCTGTCCCCCACCCCGAAAGTTCCAAAGAGCCCCCCGCAGGACACCAAACGGGCAATTAAAAGGCAATCACTATAAACGATTCCTACCGCTCCCCACGCTGAATACAGTGTAACCAGCATGCTAAACCCCTCACCGCAGGCAGCCCCCCTGGAAGGAGAAAGGGATCCCAAAAAAGGGGCAACAGGGATTCAAATGCCAAACACCTGTGCACAAATAAACATCACATAGTGCTTTTCAGGGATCACTTTGTCAGCCACTGAAATGCATCCGCCTCTGGGGTGGGATGAGGCAGCTGTTTGCCAGCCACAGAGCTACAGTGCGCAGTGTCGCATTAGGACAAGAAATGAAGATCCTCATATTTTGTTGACTCTGCAGGATGACTATGGAGGATCAGAATGCCACCCAAACTGGAATTTGGAATTAAGACCCCAATTTCTATGGAAAGTTCCTGAATGACTCCCACTGGTGAGGAATCAACAACATCTTCAGCAGCACAGCTCCCCTATCACCATGCTAACGAAGTGGGGCCAGTACTGACCCCTAACATCACATGGGGGCATTATTACCAGTATTGATTGAAGGGAGAGAGCACCACCTGAATCACCAACACAACCCACTGCAACAACTAGGTGATACTTAGAGTGATCCAAGCACTGACCCAGATCAAACCTGTTTAGTTTATGAAAGCTGGTGGGATCAAAGTACAACATGCTGTGGTGTGTTAAAAGAGCCAGCTAATAACTGCACAAAAATCAGGGAAAGGCAGCACAAAAGGTCCTTCTTAATCTGTTAATTCATTTAGATGATGGGACAGAACCTACGCTGGGTTCACAGACCAGTTGGAATGGATCCGGCTTCACCTCAGATTACAGCATCAGCTTTTCAATTCAGGACAGCTGGGTTCAAATTCTGTCTTGGGTCCAAAGTGAACTAAATTTCGCTGTCTCAGATTAAACTTTGTAGATTTTGGAGGCTTGGAATAGCCAGGGTTACTGCAAGTCAGGATTGACGGGCATCGGCAAAGCTGTGCGTGAGGGCCCAGAGCTGGGATAGTTGGGTAGCCCTTTAAGTCAGGGCCCAGGGCTCAGATTCCCACTTAAGTGCTAGTACAATGCAGGGAGTGAGACAGAAAAAGGGTGTAAGTGAGAAGGACAGGAGCCCCAACCCAGTGACTGCTACCCACAAGTGAATTCCTATCCCAAACACCCATGTCCTATACCCTGTCTTCCTCTTCAAGTGCTGTGAGGACCTACAATGTGAGCAGACTAGGATTCCATCAGGAGATCCCCTGCCCGTCCTCCTGTCCCTCTACCTTCTCCCCTCAGTGCAGCCCTGAGCAGCCAATGTGGCACATCGGAGCCTTTCCCTGAGCCTGCTCTAGAGAAGCCTTTGCCCTGACAGAATGTCCAGCTGAAGTGTGAGACCAGCTGAGCTGGCAGCTGCATAGCACATCACCCCTCTTCCTGCCCTACACACTCAGGGAAGCAGGCACCTGGGACTCAGGCCACCCAGCTAGCTGCATGGAGGCCTTGCTGCAGCTAGACCCTACAACTGGAATCTCCATGGGCTTTAGAGCAAGTGATAGGAGGGTGTATGTAATGTGTCTGTGTGTGTGCACATGTGTGTCACGGGGAGCATGCGCTGCATTTCCGTGTGTGTGTTGTTCAGTAAGCATACGCACATGACTGTGAGTCTGTGCCTATTAATACAAACTACTTCCAGTGAATGTGGCTGGAATTTCAAAGGGAATTCGCTCATTTGGCCACAGTTGCCTCTTTAGTGCTCACTTTCCACCAACATCCCCATGACCAAGCTTTAGTGGCATGATCAATGGTTCACAGAAAGGGAGTCCCAGAGCGTCACAGTCTGTGCTGGGAGTGTTTGAATGCTCATCCACTTAGGGAACACAAATAACAGCATAGGATTTTACCTGACCAATCACCACAATGCAACCCATTTTGATTCTGGAATATTCACGATCAATTCACTGCATATAATTCTTTAAAAATAAAACAAAAAAACACCACTTGGAAAATCCATTGGAGGAAACTGCAATCTACCCCCTCAAGACACTCCAGTGCTGCCGGTCCTGGATAAGGTGTCCCACCCTTATCACTGCTGACCTTATCCCTCCCACACTGACCCAGCAGCAAGGTAAAAAACAGGGAATAAAATGAGATTCAACTTGGAAGAAGGCAGCTAACAGATATAGGAAAATAGCCCCTGAGAACCAGCTACTCACTGGGAGGGAGAAATCTGGCAAATTGCGAGGCTGAGAGAGCCCAACCATAGGGGTGATGGTCGACAACGAATTAGATAGCAGTTTGCAGTGATCTATGGAAGCACAGCCCAGGCATGGCATCATGGCACAGAGAGGCCACAGCATCCAGCACAGTGAGGCCCCAATCAGCACCAGGGTCTTTAGATGTTGCTGTGATACAATAATACAATAATAAATAATAATAACGTGGGCATGCCTGGAATCCTGCCTTCACTTCTGGGCACCTTATTAACAGAAAGATGTAGACAAACTGGAAGGAGCTCAGAGAACAACACGGTAAATGATTAGGGGGGAGGAGGAATACACCTAGGAGGAAAGATTAACAGAGCTAACGATGTCTAGATTGGCTAAGGGATGAAAGGGAAGGGACACAAGAACAGTCTACAAACATCTGATGGGTGTGAACACTGAGGAGGGAAAAGAGCTACTGAGGCCAGGTCTACCATAGTGAGCTTACAGTGGCACAGCTGTACCGATGCAGCTGCGCTGCTGTAAGATCTCTCGTGTAGCCGCTCTATGCCGACGGGAGAGAGCTCTCCCGTTGACATACTTAAACCACCCCCAACGAGTGGCAGTAGCTATTGTAGTAAGATGAGGCCCTGAAACATAAACCCTTATATCAGAGACCTGGTATGAGGCCTAAGGCCTGAACTAAAGTAATGGTCAAGACTTTGCTAACATAAAGCACAGTTAAGCTGTGAGCCAGAGGCAAGGCAAGGCAGCTGGCAAGGAAAGGACTGATGCAGCAAATATCTGTATATATATATATATATATATATATATATATATATATATATATATATATATATATAAGTAAATAAATAAATAAGGTACTGGACACTAGAGATACCAGAACACTCTGATACTTGCACATTCCACACACTTAACAAGGAACAAGCTGACCTACCCCAAAGACAGGGGCAAAAGGGTAAGATGAAGGATAGAGTTGTTTTGTTCAAACCAACATGTACAAGGTGAGAGGCGGCACCTTACTGTGTAGAGCGGTTGTACCTTGCTACGTAGAGGGGTTGCACCTCAGTACGTCAGGAGTGATGTGTAACTTGTTTGTACCTGTGTATAAGAATACATCCCTGGGGCGGTGTCTTTGTCCGGCCTAGGGAGCAGTGGAGTGTCCCGCCGCTGACTGAGCTGTGTCCATTGTCAGGTAGCACATATGTACAAGCAGAACTGTAGACATCTGATCCGGGGAGCTAGAGACTGTGTTTCATTTGACATTAAACCTGGCCGGGTGCCTTTGTACCTTATCAGAGTCTGTGGTCATTGGGGGTTCTCTCGGGGTCTGCTGTGTCAGCTATCTGCGCAGAGCCGGGGCAGCACACAGAGGAAACACACGCACGCAGCTGACTGTTATCAACACTGGATAGAGCAGAGCATCACACTGGTGGCGTCTGACAACACTGGTGACCCCGACCGCTGATCTGGTGAGTAAGCAAGCTGTCCGCTGTAGGAATCACAATCTAACATGACAAAAAACCATGAGCTAGGGAACCCCCTTAACTCCTCCCTGCAAATCCCCACAGAGTTTAAAAAATAGAATGGAGAAGAAACATGTAATTTGTAAGGCTAGGGCAGAGACTGTAGCCTTAAAATGTAAAATATTGCAAACTATAACCATTGCTGTTAAATGGCTAAGACAACATGCCACAAAATTGGCGGGGCAAGTAACAGTAACAAAGAAAGAGTTAAAAGAATCAAAGGATGCTACAAAGCCCTGAACTCATTGCCTGTCACAGAAGGATCCCGGGGGTGCTGGCTGATAGGACAGTGTCCTTTCCTGTCTCTCCTGCATTTGTTCCTGTCTCTTTAGATCAGGAGCAGATACTAGCTGTTTGCCGTAATTCATCTGTAATATTTGCTAATTATTTTAAGAGATGGCGACACTAACTTCTATTGATCTCATTAAAAGTAAAGGTCGTTGTGCAGCTCATTTCTCAGGGCTCAATATTACCTCCTCAGGCCAAAAGAATAGCATCGATTCTGGAACCTTAATCGAAGGTTAATTGGATTTGTGAGTGTGTTGCTTTTTTTGGTCATTTAAAAAAAAAAATCCTGCCATTGCAGAGACCCAGTTAAACTGGTGTGAAATTAGGAAAGGGCATTGGAGACGTAAAGCCCTGATCTGGAGCTGCTCAGCATCATGGCTCTGAAATGGTCCTCAGTGAGGGTTTGGGATGAGAGACCATAGGTCTTGAGCTTTCCTCTCCAACACTGAGTTGTTAAAATCAAGATACAGCATCTTTGTGTAGTACAACCTTATCATTGCACACTGACACAGTGTCACGTTGAGATAACATTGAGGAAGAAGGATGCAGTTAAGATGTAGATGTATTCAGGACTCCTGGGTTCTATTCCCAGCTCTGCCTCACTCTGTGCTTGTGAGAAAATCATTTCCCCTCTCGGTGCCTCAGTTTCCCCATCAGAATAATGGGGAGAATGATACTAATCACCTCCCTGAGCAGTTGCAAGATTAAACTCATTAGAATTTGCAAAGTGCTATGGAGCGGGGTAGGGAAGGGCATAGAGGTGTTATTTATTTATTGTATACATTTGTGCTTTAACTTTGTGACATCTGAAATGGAATCAGGGCTCACTTTCCCCTAGCTTTATATGGAGTATAGTTCTTTGAATTTAATGTAAAGTGCATCTCCGAGACTCCTTGGGAACCGATTGATGTTGATGCTTGAGATTGACTTACAGTCTGAACAGCCCTCGTCTCTGTTTTAACCATTTGCTGGGTGTCTTTGTACTGCTCAGGAGCCTGTATTGCCAGTAGCAGCTCTCGCGCTTGCTCTCTCCCCTTTCTAGTGGCTGGCACTTTTTGCACTAAGATTTAGCAGGGGCAAATTAAAATGATTTTTAAGGAAACTGCTCCCCAAACTGAAGGGTGAGGTATAAGCAGCAAAAGCAGCTGACCGCTTCAGCATTCTTTTCTGTGCTCCCTTTCTGCAAACACTCCAGCATTATGAACACACATGCTCAAGAAATGAGAGGGTCCAGCTTTGGTATACACAACGGAGGACTCCACCTCTGTGCAGGGGGCTAGCCAAGTGCACCACGGAAATCCCACTTGCGTATAAGTGACACATAGGTCTTACATTGGTACTGGGTACAGTGAGGAATCCCACCTTAAGAGAACATTTCACATTGTGTATTTTTCAGCACTCAGAAGAGTGCCAGACACTTTACAAAACAAAGAGGAAGAACCGGTCCCACCCCTGAAGAGCTTACTATTTCAGATTATTCAATGTGTGGAGACAGCAAACAGCAAGAAAGAGATGCGGTGTCGAAGAACAAAGATTATAGCAACAGGTGCATGCAGTTACTCAGCTTAGGTTTCTTAGTGGTTTGCTTTTACTTTTGATTAATATAAAATATATCATTGACTGAATGTTATCTGTAACATTCACAATCTACAGGCAGGTGGCTAGCGACAGGAGGCACACGGTACCATTTGTGTTCCCCGACTGAATGGCTTGTGTAACTAATCGTCACAGCACAAACTACAAGTTGTGAATCTCTCAGTGGAATCTACAATTGGACAGTTGAGCTGTGCTAGTTAGTTACACCAGCTACAGCTCAACCCGTGAGCTGTATGTTCATTTACAACACCTGCAACTTGCACAATCTGCTGACCAAGAGCTCTCTGGGTAAGACAGGTAACAGAACCTCCATTGGGATAAACAGGAGAAGCCCAAACAGAAAGGTTCGGATAAGAAGGACTGCAAGTTTTATGGGGACAAGTCTCTTTAAGTGAGTCGATTAACATTTGAGTGCGTGCAGCGTGGGGGCACCTGCTCCATCAGGGAGGGGGTTCTTTAGAAGGACGTATTCTAAACAGCCTCATTCTTCTTTACTTTCCTGCAGCAAACATGCCATAAGTTTCTGGATCCCTGTTTGCTCTCCCCTGTCCTGGCCCACAAATGCTCTGATCTCCTGAAACAGAGACAGTCCATTTCCAAATAGATCCCGGTCTTATCCCCACACACCCTTCCTTGCCTCTAGATTACAGCAAGCTAATTTCTCTGAGACCCATGCTCCCCTCCCACCGTCAATATCCCAGCTGTGTTCTCCTCCTCAGCTGTGCTTGCACATGAATAGGTAACTGTTCCACAGGCAGATATTTCAGTGTTTGCACTTGTCTTTAGAAATCAAAGCCTTCTCTGATTAAATGCCATTACAGTCCAGCGCTTGGACAGCTCCAGAGAGATTAATGTGCTTTTGGGCAGCTTTAATGATAATCCCGCTACAGACAGCATTAAGTAAATGTCAGTAACCTGGTTTGAAGGGAGCTTTCACCTCAGGGATCCTTTCCATTTAGAGGAGAGAGGTTCAGCTTGCTCTTCAAGGCTGCGTTACTGCATGAGAGAAATCCTGCTTGCTAAGGTCTCCTCTCCTCCCCACCCAGTTAAAAACGCTATGGAAGAAGAGTGCCTGAGAGCAAGATTTTACCCGCAGCTCCATACTATTGTTTTGTTGATAATAAAAGAGTTAATTGTTTATTTAAAACTGCACGTGTGTAAGTGAGCAGCTAAGTGGTGTCTACAGGAATCGAGATGGCCTGCGTAAATACTCTGTCCAAGCACAGAGCTGCAGTAACTGCACCGACTGACCAGGCCAACAATAGCCCATGGGTTTTTGCACCCCGCAGAGGCAGACCTTTTTTAAAACCAACCACTGGAAACATCACGACAATATCTTTGAGGCTGACACAAAGCCAGCATACTGGGAGGTTTCATCTCAACATGGCACCAACGTGCTGAGATGTGGTAACGTGGCCTTCCCAACAGTGTAAATACGGATAGTTGGGAAGAGCCAGCTCGAATTTCCAACAAGGCTCCAAATAAACCCCTCCCATCCTCCACACCACCAAAAGCTTTTGTGAATTGGAAAATGTGCAGTTAGCTTAGTCTTTATATTATTCTGTCACATCCGGGCACCAAATTGCCCCAGGGAAAGGCAATGCTTGTGGAGATTCCAGTCTGATCGGGAGCAGGAAACCCTGGAAAGCTGACAAGAATGCCTGCCCCACTCCCCCACCCGGGCTTTCCCAGACAAATTTGCAACCCCAAGCTGTTAGGATAGGAGTCAGATAAGCAGCTGGACTTTAGGAGGCTCAACTTGCACTGACTCTCCAGGCTTCCAGAGCTGAGGTGGACCCACCACCCTAGAACTTGGAGAAGCTCACTTCCAAATGTGGATCCAAATGTTGCTCTGGGCCCTATTTCTAATGGGCCAAAACCAAACCCCAGATCCAAACTCCTCAAGACTTGGGGAATGTTACAATCTGGATCAGAATGTTGTGGATCAGACTCATCTCTGCTTCTGACATTCTCCTATCATCAGGCTTTGTGCAAGGACTTTATCTCAGGGTGAAGAGAGCTGCATAAGACACATCTCCCCAAAGGAAGGGAGAAGGCACATCTGAATGGCTGACTAGGCCTTGTCTGGGAGCAGGCCAAAATCAAGCTAGTAGGTGGTCACATCTTTCTAAAGGCTATCCCTACTTATAGCATGACAATCTCCATCTCCAAAATATCAGTGGAGCTCCTTGTTGATTTGCTCTTTTGCAGCAGGAGCTCTTCTATGCTGGCCGGACCCTGACAATACAAGATATGGGGGCTCCAGCAGCAAGCAGGGAGGGAGAGGGTTGACCCCAGTCTTTAAGAAAAGTCACCAAGTGGCTGGCTCAGGGGGTTGGGCATGAAATATAGACCCTTGTTCTTCTAGGTTACCAATTCCAGTGCAGCCTCAGGGCAGAAGCAAGGAGCAGGGTGGATCAGAGGGCTCAAGAGATAATGGGATATGGAGCTGTCCGCTCTCTCTCTCTCTCTTGGTCTATGGTGTTTTTAAAGTACCTTTCACTATGGATTTTAAGTGCCAGACCTCTAGGTTGCCAGTTCAAGTCAGGCATTGGCACTCTACGTTACCAGCCCCAGCAGTGAGGCCAAACACTGAACAGGTCATGGAACGTGAACTCCCCGCTCCTCCCTAGAAGGAGTTGCTTCAGAGCAGTGGAAGGCAGAGAGGCCTTCAGTCTTCAGGCTGTCAATTTGGCACCACTCACCAGCATCGAGTTCACTCTGAAAGGAGTTTCTCTCACAGAGCGGCTTGAGTGCTGAGGAACAGGCACCCACCACAGAGATCAGTCCAACAGGAAAGGCTGGATCTCAGGGCTAACCATGCTGAAATGTTTCCTAATTATGTTTCCATGACTAGAGCTGGCTGCTCCTGTCTGGAACAAACTGGTGGCCAAGCCTGATTATGTGGTTGATCAAAGCAAGGCTGCGAAGTCCCCACTGGGTTAAGGTGAACGGAGGAGGGTGAAGGATCTGCTGGGGACCAGGCTCTTTTAGTCTCCCTTGCTTGCAAAGTCAATGAACCATCAGCGCCTTGTGAGTCACACTGGGACAGCTCTTCACAGACCAGACATTTCACAGCACTAGTCACAGATGCATTTATCTTGGTAAACACAAGGCAACTTCCCTATAGCAAAGCCTACACAAGGAAGGCAATGTGTGTGCTGTGCACACTGCTGATGAGACACATCCCCAATGCTGTGGGGTTCGGATGCAGACCTCAACCAACCTGTGATGGGGCACGTACCCCACACAGGCCCAGAAGGGGTTACCGTGAGAGGCCAATTAACATACCCGGCAGCACCTGCAAGAGAGAGGGACAGAGAAAGCTAGGCTGAACTGATAATGAAGACCAGCTGGGGAGGGGCTGGGTGGTGATTATAAAGCTGGGAAGTTTGTAATAGAAAGGGGCTGCCAGGAGAGAGTCTGCACTCACTCTTGGAGAAACAGAAGAAGTAAGAAGCCATCCAGGGAGGCAGCAAGGAGTAAACCTTGCTGTCAAACTACCGAGTTTCTGGGCAGGAACCAAGAGTAGACGGAATCCCCAAGACAGTAAGGACCACAGAGCCCAGAGACAGAGGGAAGACATGCTGTAAGGTCTTTGGACTATAGCTTGGCTGGACTCTGTTATCCTGGAAGGGGTGGACTAAAGCACTACCTGACTAGAGGGCCAAGCTGCAGGAAGAGAGACCACCACAGCGACGGCACAACCGTTGGCAGTGGGTGCCATTGGGGAGACAGCCGCTACACCATGCCTGGCCACAAGGAGGTGCACCTGCAGTGAGTGAACCCCGTGACACAGCCTAGGGATGCAAACGTGCATGGCAAGGCTAAGGGCCTGAACTGCAGCTCCCAGACGGGAGCCCTGCACTTGGGTGCAAGTGCTATTAGAGAGGTTCCACTGACTCAGCCAGCTGCATGTGCCATGCAAAGAACGTGTGTGCAAGTGAGTGAGGGTCTACGCCGTCAGCTGCCAGGGGGAGCTGGGTGAGGAAGCTCTCTGAATAAAAATGGGGGCCTGACCAGCCATTTTGCAAGGAAAATACAAAGTATTCTGCACTTGCCCTTGTCTTGTCCGACATGACAAGAAGCCTATGGCTGGGAGGGGCGTGCCTCCTCTCAAATTCAGCATCAATGTTTGCCTTGTTTTGTTCCTCGCACTTTCCCAACTGAACTCCCCAGCAGACATATTTCAGAAAGCAGCTGCCTCCCTTTATTGGGAAAGGGACAGTTGCCTCTCATTGGCTCACCTCACTACAACATAAAGGAACAGGTGAAATGCAGATCAGCTGGGAAGGGTAGGAAGACACTAGTCCTGGTCCCCACCTGCCCAGTGCTGCCCTGACAACTCTGTGTGCCTCGGTAGTCAGGGAGGTGTCTGATGCCTTCTGGGAACAGTTGAGGGGATACAGACAACTTCCTAGCCTAGAAGGGGCTAACACACACATAGTTCCCTTCCCCCAGCTGTTCTTTGGAACATCCTTAATTGACGGTGAGTGAACTCTGCCACGGATAAAAAGGGAGGGGAGGGACGAGGCGTCCAGACTTCAGAGACGAGCGGAGGGACAGATTAAGTACAATTGATTTTATGCTGTAGCTCTTTGATAGCTAGTCAACCAAGTGGTGCTTTGAGGCTCATCAATAGTGCACAGGGGAAAAGGCTGGCAGCACAGACTCAATCAACACTCACAGATTGGGAAGGGAGGGTTGACACATCATTCAATGGCTCAAAAACCTTCCCCCCGGCCTGTTCTCAGCCCTTTCAGGTGGTAATATCTTGCTTTCCTCCAGTCCCTTTCATGTCAAGGAACCCAAAATGCTTTATCAACTTCCATACATAGAAAACACTTCAAACTTCACTGAAATGCTGCCACCTCTGGGATGAAACATGGCAGCTGTTTAATAGTGTGTAGCAACATTATACAACTGTTTAGGACAGGAAGTGATGAGGAAAACTGTTCTCAGTTTCAACGACAGAGGGGACTAGAGAAGGAGATTTAGGGAAGCAGAATATAATGACGCAATTGGAATCTGAGAAGCACACCAAGGTTAACACTGTGACTCTTGCAAACTCTTTAATAACCATGATCTGCTATGACCTCTGTTCTATGGCTCTTTCAAAAGATGCTATCCAAAGCCATGCAGAGACCCCTAAAACTTGTTAGGGACTGTCAAGGTTCCTTCCCCACTCTGAACTCTAGGGTACAGATGTGGGGACCTTCATGAAAATCTCCTAAGCTTACTTTTACCGGCTTAGGTTTAAACTTCCCCAAGGTACAAACTATTTTACCTTTTGCCCTTGGACTTTCGCTGCCACCACCAAACGTCTAACACCGGTTACTGGGAACAAGTCCGTTTGGAAACATCTTTCCGGCCAAAATCCTCCCAAATCTTACACCCCCTTTCCTGGGGAAGATTTGATAAAAATCCTCACCAATTTGCATAGGTGAACACAGACCCAAACCCTTGGATCTTAAGAACAATGAAAAAAACATTCAGTTTCTTAAAAGAAGAATTTTAATAGAAGAAAGAGTAAAAAGAATCACCTTTGTAAAATCAGGATGGTAAATACATCTATCTCAAAACATAGAGAATCCCTCTAGGCAAAACCTTAAGTTACAAAAAGACACAAAAACAGGAATATCCATTCCATTCAGCACAGCTTATTTTCTCAGCCATTTAAAAAAAACAGAATCTAACGCACATCTAGTTAGATTACTTACTAAGTTCTAACACGCCATTCCTGTTCTGTCCCCAGCGAAAGCATCACAGAGAGAGAGAGAGAGAGGCTTTGTTTCTCCCTCCCCCCAGCTTTTGAAAGTATCTTGTCTCCTCATTGGTTATTTTGGTCAGGTGCCAGCGAGGTTATCCTAGCTTCTTAACCCTTTACAGGTGAAAGGGTTTTTCCTCTGGCCAGGAGGGATTTTAAAGGTGTTTACCCTTCCCTTTATATTTATGACAGGGACGTAAGCTAAATTCCAACAATGTTTCAACTTAAAGGCAAAAGTCCCACCAGCACCCCCACTTTAGAGAAGGTTAAAGTCCTGCCAAAATGCAGAAGAGAGAAGAGGAAGGATGCTGTTTTAGAAGGTGACTCTGTTTCCTAGGATAACATGAATTGCCATCATGGAACAAACCAACAGTCCGCCTATTATCTGAGCAAGATACTCACCCAGTGTCCTGTCTCCTACAACAAACCACAGCACAGACTGCAGAGAAAGATGTGAACTCCCTTTAGTCAATCCATACTACTCTGCAATCCTACAGGGTAGATGGGTTGGGGGGAACCTTTCTGATCCCAGCAAGTGGTCATCTCTTATGCCCTGAAGCACAAGAATTGAGAGTTCTCTCTCAGATGTGCCACCGCAGATGCTGTTCTATTTATGTGCGTGTCATCCCTTTTTGGTTCTTCATGGACGATCAGCCTCAGCGATACCACGTCTAATAACATCACCATTTCCATCTCTATGCAACACCCTCAGCATCTGACCTCAGAGATGGGTGACAATTTACCTCATTGACGTCGATGCTGTTCCTCTCCATATAGGCCCTGTCATTCACCTGCCCACCTTCCACAAACTCCATGAGAAGGACGCGCCTGGTAGACAGCTCCCAGTAGATCCTAGGGACCTGGAATGGGACAATGGAACGTTCGGCCAAATCATGGGACAGCAACAGCAAGGGAATCATGCACCAGTGAGGAAAAGAGGAAGGAAGAAAGGAACTTTATAGTGGAGGTGAAAAGGGACCCATGTTCTCTCCCTACATGCAATAAGGGATGCCAACACATCCACCCACATGGGTGCTTTTCCTTGGTTACTTTAACTGCATTTAATGCTGATGAAAAGCACTGGAGACCACAGGCCTCTCCCCTCAGCACAGTGAGTGTGGGCAGAGACAACGCACCTAGACATAATACCAGGCACTTTAAAACCACAACGGTCTCAGCAACTCCATCTCCTGTCCACATATAAGGCCTGACTCTCCAAGGCACTGAGCACTTGCGACATCCACTGTTGTTCGTCGGTGTTGTTAGACGATCAGCCCTTCTAAGGGTCAGACATTTAACTATTACCTGTTGCATGCGTCTGAATCACACTGTCAGTTCCTCCAGGCAAGAACCCCAGTTCTTATTTGTTGGGCACAGTGCACACTTACACAGCTCTATAAATGATAAGTAATCATCATTAGTCTCTCGACGGTGCCCTTTGGAACATCAATGGACCCAGGCAGACAAGCGCCATGCACTTCAGGCTGTCAGCAATTGAAACGGGAGAAAAATTAAGCCTCACAAATAAGGGGTTTGTCACGGAAACACTGGGAGACCCGTAGGCATCTCATTGCACACGTGACATTGTCACACAACCGCAAAAACGTCACAGTGCTTTCTGCTCAAGCTGCGGTAAATCGGGCTGAGTGAGGTACAAAGAGGTGAAGTAACTGGCCCCAGTGTTACACGGAGACTCGGCATAACTGGAGTCCTAAACCAGCTTGGCTCCTTTTCCATAAGCACCAGCTTGCATCTCCTACCACGTTCTGTGCAGGCTGAGACTCCTGCTGTCGCCGAGCGAGCCAGATTGCCAATGCTCCCACTGGAAAGAGCTTCACCTCACGGCACCCTCCAGTAGCAGGGCTAAGTGGGAGCCACCTTAGCTGAATGGATACTCTACACTACGGAGTGGGCCCACTACCGTCCACAGCAAGGGTCCATGACCCTGAGGCAAGCCTGGGAGAGGGAAGCAGTGCTGCCCACCTAGTATGACTGAGGCCAGGGGAACCAGCCATGCCACTGTAGCTCATCACAACCCCTAAGCTGACTGCATTTGTTTTATAACTTCAGTTCTGAGGGGCAGTGGTTAGTGAAAGTGCCTCCAACCTCATCTGCTGCCCTCTAGAACTCCAGTTCTTGTTCTCCTCACAGGTCCATGAATACTCGTCACTCCTGACCTGCAGCCTTCCCTGCTATTCCAGTCCTATGCCCACCACACCTCAATCCTGTCCCCTAGCAGCCCCTGCTATTCTGTCCCGGGTCCCTTTCAGCCAGCTCTTCCAGGGCCCCTCAGTCCTGCTGTGCAATGCTCCCTACAGCCATCATGTGTTGGCTGCCTGGGATTTGAAGCCATATGTCCAACATGAAAGACAAGGGCACTTACACTCAGTCTCCCCTAGATCCATCCCATCTGGACTTTGATTATTTTGAAACTTGTCAGGAAGTTAAAAGCCCCACAGCCACTGGACACAGACTCCAAAATTAACAGGTTCCCAAGCTCCTGCAGTTACCTGCAGCACTAGCTCCTAAACACACTGATCCCAATGGCCTTAGAGGATTTCAATTCCAAGCTGACACTCATCCCCATCTTGAGATTTACAGTGGAGGGTTATAAGGGTTACTAAGCCCCATACAAGCATTTGGAGATGTGAGACAAACATTTTGGGGATTCTTGAATTACTCACAGATGTTTGGCTATAATGCCAGTGCATGGAAACAATTTATCTCTGGCTTTAAAAGCTCAACTGGGTTCACAGCAAAAATCCACTCCCTAGCTTAGTTGTGTGTTAAGGAAAATTAATGATACAGGAGCCCAAATCTCCTGTTGCCTACGTGTTGATGAACACATCTCAGAATCGGCAGGTCAGATGGGAGAATCCATTATTTAGCCATCTTGCCATCTGTTATTGTTACCTGTATAAATATCCTGACAGTTCTTTAAACCATGAGGACCTGATTGGCCATGTCCATGGGGATTTACTCCATAATATCCTACTTACACAGCGATGGACACAGCTCTCCAAGATGCATCACTTTTGATAAGCATCTCCTCAGCAGAATTGTTGGTCCTTGGTCTCCTGCCACCCCAATGTCCTACTGGGTTGTAACTGTGTCTAGGGAAAAGCAGTCACATGATGCCACTGAGCTCCAAAAGGATCGTCTCATGTCCACAGCCAGGATATGAGGAATGGCAGGACAGGCAGGAGGGATGAGGGAAGCAACACCCTGCAAAATCTGATGAAAACTCACATGGTCTTGGGCATCTGTCACTTCCACCAGGAAGTGAAAGGCAAAGGGAGAGAATTGTGCTGATGCATGCGTGCATGTGTGCTTGTGTCATGTGAGTGCATTTGTTCGTACGTGTGTGTGTGTGCGCAAATGCATTTGCATGCCAGTGTCTGAGTGTGCATATGAAAAGGTGTGTTTGTATGCACATGTGGAAGCATGAGGATGGGCGTTGTGCATGCGCATTTCAGTGTGCGTATGTGGGGTGAATTTGTGCACACCCTGAACATTTCAGTGGGGAACCTGTGGGCGTACGCACATACACACATGGCTGTCTATATGGTGATGAGCATGAGAGGACTACGTAAATATGCATGTGGGCAGATAAGTGTGGTGGTTTTTGAGGAGACAGATGTGTGTGTTGCTGTAGCTGTGCATCAGTACATAGGGTGGACACAGTGTGTGCATAAGGGAGTTGTGTGTTTGGCTATGGATGTGCACACCTGGAGAGGGGTTCTGTACGTACACTGGGTGATGAGGGTGTCTGTGTGCAGTGGGGGTGGACTCAAGGGGAAGTGTCCTTCCTCCCACTGCAATATGCATGGGCTCTCTCGCTCAGCATACCTGTCCCAACCTGACCTCATTAGTTACAGCCCAGCTCTTCTGTTTGAACTCCATTTCTAGCCCTTGCTTCAGAGGAAACCCAGGAAAGGTGCCATCGGATGGCCCAGCAGCTAATGGCAAATTCACAGCGCTCATGACGAGGCGAAGAATTGATGGAATCAATCTCCCTGGCCCAGGAGGTGACAATCTAACCCAGATGTGAGCAGGGCTGGCTGGCTCAGAGACGATGAGTCACAGGGTACAGGGACTTTCATCCCTAAATCCAAATTTTGAACCAGCCCAGCGTGGTAGTGACAGAAAGCTGTTACCATCTGCCAGGTCTTCAGTGGCCTGCAGTATGAAAACGAGTTGGCGAGTCTCAGCTCAGTTCCTAGCTGGTCTCAGCGGAGAAGCCCAGCACCAACTGGGCCATGGGAACTGAACTCCCCTCTCACTCCACCTCATTCCTCCAGTCACGGATGAGGCACATTGATGGGCCTGATCGGGCCGTCAGTCTCCAGCACTGGTGATCCACCACTATCACCAGCATTACATTCACTTCAAAACAGAAGATTGTTGCTATACATCATTGTCCTCCCGCAGTGAGCTGATGTGCCATCCCTGACTCCTGCCTGCGCATGCACATAAATTAGCACATACACGTGTGACATGCACACGCTCTCCTACCTTCAGGAAATCAAAGTCCTTGAGCATGTGGGCCACCTTTTCAGCATTCCTCCCCTCATTGAGGAAATCCAACTCCAGGGGCAAATTCTTCTTAGCTTCATCCACCAGCCACATGAACTCAAAGTCTGGGAAGATCTGCTTCACGGTCAGCAGGAGAATCTGAAATCAAGAAAGTGACGGACCAGCTGCACCACTGCTCCCGAGCTGCTCAGCAGGCAGCATTACAGGACCCGGCAGCAATACACAGCTCCCAGCACCCAGAGCTGCACCTGGCTGCTTTCCTCTCCAGTCAGGAGCCCCTTGCTCTTAACTGAGGCTGAGTACAGCTCCCACCTTCAGTGCTCCAAACCTGGCAAGGGAGAGAACGAGTCACAGGAAGTGCCTGTCCCCTACCTACCCCTGTTGTCACAGGGCAAACCTGCTTTGTCCCACATTGCCTGAGGACCAAAAAACCAAACCGCTCCAAATACCTCTGGGGCTAATGCACTGTCATGGTGCAACAGGGCAATGCAATGGCCTTCTCCTGGAAGACAAGGTCTGGTCTGCTGCACCCGCACTAGCTGTGACCAACATGCCTGCTGAGCTGTTAAATGGTAGGAAAGCCACCCAAGGGAAGCAGTAGGAGCCCCACTGCATGGTGCGTTTAAAACTAGACAAGGCAAAGCCCTGGAGGATAGGCTGTATGGTGTGATCACTCTGGTCCCTGAAGGGGTCAGACTAAGTGACCCATAAGGTCTTTTTTGAATGTCTGATTCCTGTGATTTGATGAATCACTGTTCAGTTTCATTTAATGGCCTTCAGCTAATGTGAAATAGGAACATCTAAAATAAGGCCTGTCACCTTTACGTTACTCCTTACGCTGCTAAGCAAGAACTTCGCGGACACAGGAAAATGCCACTGGGCAGTTCAGAAATGAAGGCCAATTTTCTTTACAGATAGAAGGCTGCAGCCCTTGCAAAAACACTCCCTTCGAGGGTCAGAGCCCACCCTCAGCTGTCCTGGGGTTTTGACTTATTAACCTGTCAGACTGAAATTGGCAATGCTGCCTAAGGGATCTGGATACCCAGTTCCCATTAAAATGAATAGTTACTGGGCAGTCAGACTCCTTAGGCGACTTTGCAAATCTTAACTTAAATGTTTAATGGACATTTCTGTTTACACAAATACTTAATAAAGTACAAGACCAGAAAGAGGAAATCTAGGGGGGCAAGTGATGGACAGTCCTTCCTAGAGGAAATAGAGGATGGCCCAGCAAGATGGTTCTTCAAATGCAAGAGACTGCATTTGGTGGCATAATCCTAGTTATAAAATGTTCTAGCAAAAAATTCCTGTGTTCAGTTAAGGGACACAGTCAGCATAAAACTCAAGTAAAGCTGTGTAAATTGCTGCAGCTCTACTGATTTCAGTAGCCAACTGACAGCAGCTGAGGATCTGGACCCATATCTTTAAAAAAAAAAAATTCAGTTTGTTATTAAAGCCATCTGAGAGTCCTAAAATGAAAAGACTTTTTAAAAAGTAATTCACTTTGCATGGTTTATACCATCTGTTTTGTTCTTCACTAAGCCAGGAAAATGAAAATAGACCCGTCTGTGTGTGAATCTAGACTGTTTCACTTCCTGGCTCAACACTGTGAGTTAGGGTTTCCTGCACTGCAGTGGGAATGTTTGCAACACACAGAAAGGCAGATACCATTGAAATGTAAAACAAAAATAAATTAATGAACCATTTCTGCTCCTGTTCAGCTGTGTGAAACCATTTATTCACACCCCCCTCCAACTTCTCTTATCTAAATGTCAGTCCTAAACTCAGTCTACGGTGTCCTTTTAAAAATGTAATCACTGGGTTTCAGATCTTATTGAATGATTTTCTCCCATTATGTCTGGGGGCATAAATTCTCTCAAAGTTATGTCACCCAAATGAAATGTAACCAGTGATCTCCGTGTACATCTGCACAAAAACTTTCCAGGGCTGCAGGATTACTGCACTGATGCTTGTGAGCCGAACATTTATACGCTGTTTTCTGCTTTTTAAAATAATGATTCAAGTCGATTTAATGACTTTAAAATTAACAAGGACATACTTAATAACAATTTGTCTGGCCCTTTTCAAGAGCTGTCTAGAATACAGTCCTGGAATAAGGTGGATGTAGGGAGAGTTGAGTGGGATCTCCCTCTGGATTTATCAGATGCTGTCCTGATTTTTAAAGAGTCAGCAATGATGCTATGGAACCCGCAAATAAAGGCAGTGAAATTGTAAATTTTCCATCCAGCTTTTCTGATTCTCTCTCATCACTCTCTGTAGGAGACTGTATCAATCAGTATTTAAATGGTCCTAAATGCGACCTCCTATCTAGTTGCAAAGTATGTGTAATTCTTAAAGGGCCAGATGCTCAGATGATGTAAATCAGCATGAATCTAAACAGAGTCTGAAAAAACCCATGGCAAAGGCCAGGCACATGCACACAACCCTACAATAACAGCAAGCCAACGTGTGCAGCTCAGCACTTACAAGAAACCTTTCAAAAACAAGACAATATATGCCGGGAGCATTCATGAGCAACTGTACAGTAACAAGCACCAGCACTCACAAGTGACCCTACAGTAATGTGAGTGCATACGTAACAGACGCTTGCTGGCATCCCTACTGGGACAAACCAGAGTATGTGAACAGGAAGGAGAATAATACATTTCAGGAAGGAAATAGATTTTTTTAGTTTCAAGCTTTCCAAAACAGAGAAGAAAGAGTCATAAATGTATTTATTTAAATGTCTCCTAATAGTACAACAGGCAAAAAGAAATCCAATCCAGCACGTCACAGCTACACACTGGGGAATGTGCTGGTAACTGCCTATGTTAATAGAGAGAATGTGCCGCTGGGTATATCTACACAGCCCGCTGGCCCAGACTTCACAGCCCAAGCCGCAACTTCAAAGCACTGTCTACACAGCTATTTTTAGGGCCCTAGCGTGAGCCCCATTAATCCAAGTCTGTCCACCCAAGCTGGGAGGCTCACTCCCATGGGCTGTGTAGACCTACTTGAGGGTCTGGACCCTGGATCCTTCACACACAATTTCCTCTTGTCCCGATCTCACACTTTGTCATCTTTCTTGTTCTTCCTCCTGCCCTGACTCTACTCAGCCTCTTCCATGTGGTCCTGGACTTAAGCGAAGCATGCCATGGTCATCCTGGTAGCCTCTATATAACTCACACGCAAAGTGCAGAAGAGATCTCGTCAGAGTGACTGATGCAATCAGAAATATCAGTCAAAGGGAATAATTTTTTCATTGTAACTCTTACAGCCCTGACTGCAAGGAAACCTGCAGGCTGAGCAGGTCTGACCATGCCAGGGGCACATTCCTCCTCCTCTTCGCTATTGCAACTCTCTGCTCCTCAGCCTGCCCAGGTCCTGCTCTCTGGACCCCTGAATGTGCAGGATGCCACTGCCCACTTTCTCAGAAGCACAGGAGAACACAACCTCTTCATCCCCATAATCAGACAACTCTAGTTACTCCCCATGCATTTCAGAATCCAGTCAGAAAATGCCCTCTTTGGGCCAGATCCCAAAGTTAACTGGAGTTGGGCCAGTGTAAGGATTTCAGGACTTGGCCTCTTGTTTCTGAAACCTCCATGGACTTACTCAGGTCTTTCTCACAGACCTTTTCGCTCTCTTCTTTTTCCCCTCCCCCCAGCTCCCTTTCTCCCCATCTGCTCATCCAGCACTAGACTCCAATCCCTCCATCCACACAATCTCATCCCTGACAGTGCAGCCCTCACTGATTTTGTGTTTTATTTTTGTAAGGCTCTAACCACATTATTTATCTTTGTAGAGCGTTTTGGGATACAGGGCGCAGGTCATTATGCTCATAACCCCATAGAGATCAGTGGTATCTGCCACCTGGGTGAATCTGGCCCATCAAGGGCCACCTAGAGTGAATTTGGCCCAGCATGTTTGCACGGAAGGTGCTCTGGCTTACCTCCATCAACAAAATGTCCTTGGCGCTTTGAGCCTGAACTTTCGGGTGCTGGACTTTCACTGCCACTGTCCTCCCATCCTGCAGCACCGCCTTGTGGACCTGGGCCAGGGATGCTGCTCCCAGGGGAGTGTCCTCAAAACTCACAAAGAGCTCTTTGATCTGCCAGGAGAAGAGGAAGAGAAGTGAGCACACTTGCAAGGATTAACAGAGCCAGTCCCACAGGGAAACCTCCTAGAGACTGAAACCCTACATCCACAGACCAGGTACAGCATGGGTCGTGGCTCTGCCGCTTATCCCTTCCATTCCACCCCTGTTCCTCATCCCTGACCTGATGGGGCCCCTCTAGAGCCTAGTCAGTACTTGACACCATTGTGGTGACTGCCAACAAGAAAGTGGGGGCTGCGACTGTGATGCTGCCAATTGTGAGCAGAACACCTGTGTCACTAGGCACTGGACAGAGACCCAGCAGTTCCTTCACACAAGATATTTAACAGCCAGCAGGTGGCAACGACTTTCAGTCACTGCTGATGCTAACCCCAAGCTGTTTGTGTGCAGAATGGGGTGATTACAGTGGGCACCGGGCAGGAGTTGCCTATGCTGGGTGAGGGGCCAAACTGTCTGTCCCTTTACACAGAATTCCATATTTTTATTTAACATTACACTACATGGCACATCATAAGATCCTGAATACCTTGGTGGCACTTACATTCTAGAAGGGATATCAGAAGACTACCATGTGCTTTGTTAACGCCAGCTATGTCACCATGCATTATTAATTTGTGGCTGGCGGCTAGCTTGGCTGTTGGGTTACTGAACTATTGTTTGCCCTTCCATAGATCTGGGTTTCAAATATTTTTAGGCCACAGGTAGCTCTCCAAGGGGCATTTTCTCAGTCCCAAAATTCAGATGATTGACAGTCTCAGGAAAGGCCCAGGACAGGATAGCAGGGCATGTGGTGGGACAGACGAGATGTGTCTCAGCAGCACTATGCGTGAGAGGCCCAGCATTGGAATAGCCAGGTGGGTTGTGGGTCAGGAGTAATCCTGATCAAGTCTCTGGGTATAGGGAACCCAGGTTTGGAGCAGCTCTGGGATGGTGTCTCAGTTCAGGACAGAGATGCATCAGCAGAGCTGGGTGGGGGGTGCTTGCCCAACCTCTTTTTCCACTGTGCTTGGCTCGCACTAATGTGAACAGTGGAGAAGCACATAATTTATGGGGAGCGAGGGGGGAAACTGAGTGCCCCTGCATTTTTATCCCCTGCTGTCATAAATATAAAGGGAAAGGTAAACCCCTTTAAAATCCCTCCTGGCCAGAGGAAAAATCCTCTCACCTGTAAAGGGTTAAGAAGCTAAAGGTAACCTCGCTGGCACCTGACCAAAATGACCAATGAGGAGACAAGATACTTTCAAAAGCTGGGAGGAGGGAGAGAAACAAAGGGTCTGTGTCTGTCGGTATGCTGCTTTTGTCGGGGACAGAACAGGAATGGAGTCTTAGAACTTTTAGTAAGTAATCTAGTTAGGTATGTGTTAGATTACGGTTTCTTTAAATGGCTGAGAAAAGAGCTGTGCTGAATAGAATGACTATTCCTGTCTGTGTGTCTTTTTTGTAACTTAAGGTTTTGCCTAGAGGGATTCTCTATGTTTTGAATCTAATTACCCTGTAAGGTATCTACCACCCTGATTTTACAGAGGTGATTCCATTACTTCTATTAAAAGTCTTCTTGTAAGAAAACTGAATGTTTTTTCATTGTTCTAAGATCCAAGGGTTTGGGTCTGTGGTCACCTATGCAAATTGGTGAGGATTTTTACTAAACCTTCCCCAGGAAGTGGGGTGCAAGGGTTGGGAGGATTTCGGGGGGAAAGATGTGTCCAAACTACGTTTCCCAATAAACCCAGATAAAAGTTTGGTGGTGGCAGTAGAAATCCCAGGGCAAAGGGTAAAATTCATTTGTACCTTGGGGAAGTTTTAACCTAAGCTGGTAAAAGTAAGCTTAGGAGGTTTTCATGCAGGTCCCCACATCTGTACCCTAGAGTTCAGAGTGGCGAAGGAACCTTGACATGGTGGCAGAGTGGTGGGATTAACCTGAAATCCTTTTGAGATCAATTTGAGATTTTTTGAACCAGAAAAACAGATTTTAAAAAGGACATATTTTTTTTTCCTTTGGAGCTGCTGGAAAGGAGGTCCAACTGAAAGCAGCTAGTTTTTTCTCTGCTTTGGTGCCAGAGCAGAGAGAAAAGGGGATTATCTTCGTGAATTGCAGGTTTTCTTTGCCTGGAGGCAGAGTAGTTAACCTCCTGCAGGGAAATTCACAGTCTTCGCAAACCAGAGTTTTTTTTTCTTTTTCCCTAAAAGTAAATAGGGGGGTGTTCTACCCATTTGCCTGTAGACAAAAGTGGCAGGGTTGTTTTTTTTTTTTACGATTTTGGGGTTTTTTTACAAGGAGCACAGGTTTGAAAAGGATTTTTTTTTTCCTTTGGGCTGCTGGTAAGCAGGTTTCCAAGTAGTTGGAGGTTTTTTGCTTTGATTTGGGGCCAGAGCAGAGACAAAGGGAATTGTCTTTTTCTGTAGGCTGACAATCACTATCAGAGAATAGGTATCCTATTCCAGCACAGCAAAATTTTACAGCCAAGTTTTGTTTGTTTATTTCTAAACCTCGGGTGTAAAGTTAGTTAAAAACAGAGAGGTTAGGATGACAGAATCCACGGCTCAACAAAAGCTGGAATTAGCCAGATTTCAGGCTGAAGAAAAACAAATGGAACATGAAAGACAGATAGAACTCATGCAGCTGGAGAAGGAGGTACAGGAGGCTGCCCACAGGAGGGAAATGGAGGCAAGGAAGCATGTGTAGGAGGAGAAGGAAAAAGAGAGGAAGCATGTGGAGGAGGAGAAGGAAAAAGAGAGGAAGCATGAACTGGAGATGGAGAAGGTAAAGGCTCAGCAGAATATACCAACAAACCCTAGCAATCCTTCTCCAGGTACCACTTCCCATCCCAGAAAGTTCCCCACCTACAAGGCAGGCGATGATACGATGAGGCAGGCGATGATACTTAGAAAACTTCGAAAGGGCCTGCCTTGGCTACAGCATCTCTACCGACCAATACATGGTAGAGCAGTGGACCCTTAGCTGAGGTGGCGGCTGAAATGCCTAAAGAACACATGAACAAGTATGAACTGTTTAAATACAAGGCAAGAGTCAGAATGGGAATAACACCCGAGCATTCTCGTCGGAAGTTCAGAGCCCTAAGGTGGAAACCAGACGTGTCATTTACCCGACATGCCTACCGCATTATGAAACATTGGGATGCCTGGATATCAGGAGCAAGTGTTGAATTTCCAGTAAATTTGCCCTTCCTAATGCAAATAAAACAATTCTTAGAGGGTGTTCCTGAGGAAATAGAAAGATACATCCTAGATGGGAAGCCCAAAACTGTAATCGAAGCAGGAGAGATAGGAGCCAGATGGGTGGAGGTGGCCGAGAAGAAGAAAACTGGTCGCAGTTGGAGCGGAGACCAGAAGGGACCACCCCAGACCACATCCTATTACCAGGGGCCGCCCAAGGCCCCACCTACCTCCCAAAGAACCCTCCAGACACCTTATCGTCCCACCACCCCGTTCTCCAGCAAACCACCTCGCCCCAGTGACCCGTCAGCTGGACGATGTTTTAAATGTAACGAGCCGGGGCATGTAAAGGCCAATTGCCCTAAGAACCCCAACAGATCACAGTTCATTGCACGGGAATCACACGAAAGATCCGCAGGCCCAGATACCTCCCAGATACCCTTGGAGCGGAGGGAAACTGTGAGTGTGGGCAGGAAGAAGGTCACCGCGTGGAGGGACACCGGAGCACAAGTGTCAGCTATCCATGCTTCCTTAGTGGACCCCAATTTACTCAACCCAGAGATCCAAGTGACGATTCAACCCTTCAAGTCCAACTCTTTCAATTTGCCTACAGCCAAGTTGCCTGTCCAGTACCAGGGCTGGTCAGGAACGTGGACTTTTGCAGCCTATGATGATTATCCCATCCCCATGCTGTTGGATGAAGACTTGGCCAATCATGTGAAGCTAGCCAAGAGGGTGGGAATGGTCAGCCGCAGCCAGCGGCTAAACAAGCCGTGAGGCCTAGCTCTGTTCCGGAAACTTCTATCAGGACCCGGTCAGAGGTGATGGACCCGGACGCCAGGCCAATGTCTGCAATAGCAGTAGTAGATCCAGTCCCAGAGACCCAGACAGAACCAGTCCCAGAACCGGAACCAGCCGAACAACCAGCACCAGACCCATTGCCAGCACTGAATCCAGTATTTGCAACCTCAACACCAGAGGGCCACACCGAACCTGAACCGGCAGCAGCCCATAACCCTACACAAGAGGCTCAGCCAGAGCCTGAACCCCAACATAGTGTCCCAGTGGAGAGCGTTTCACAGTCAACGAAAACAGCCCCATCCCCTACATCGCTTCCAGAGGGACCAAGCATAGGTCCACAATCCCATGAGGAACTGATGTCTCCAGCATCAAGGGAACAGTTCCAGACCGAACAGGAAGCAGATGAAAGCCTCCAGAGAGCTTGGACGGCGGCACGGAGCAACCCACCGCCTCTCAGCTCTTCTAATCGATCCAGGTTTGTTGTAGAAAGAGGACTTTTATACAAGGAAACTCTTTCTGGTGGACACCAGGAAGACTGGCATCCTCAGAGACAGTTGGTAGTTCCAACTAAACACCGGGCCAAGCTCTTGAGCTTAGCCCACGATCACCCTAGTGGCCATGCTGGGGTGAACAGGACCAAAGACCGTTTGGGGGGGGTCATTCCACTGGGAGGGAATGGGCAAGGATGTTTCTACCTATGTCCGGTCTTGTGAAGTATGCCAAAGAGTGGGAAAACCCCAAGACCAGGTCAAAGCCCCTCTCCAGCCACTCCCCATCATTGAAGTTCCATTTCAGTGAGTAGCTGTGGATATTCTGGGTCCTTTTCCGAAAAAGACACCCAGAGGGAAGCAGTATATACTGACTTTTGTGGATTTTGCCACCCGATGGCCGGAAGCAGTAGCTCTAAGCAACACCAGGGCTAAAAGTGTGTGCCAGGCACGAGCAGACATTTTTGCCAGGGTAGGTTGGCCCTCCGACATCCTCACAGATGCAGGGACTAATTTCCTGGCAGGAACTATGGAAAACCTCTGGGAAGCTCATGGGGTAAATCACTTGGTTGCCACTCCTTACCACCATCAAACAAATGGCATGGTGGAGTAGTTTAATGGAACTCTGGTGGCCATGATACGTAAATTCGTAAATGAGCACTCCAATGATTGGGACCTAGTGTTGCAGCAGTTGCTCTTTGCCTACAGAGCAGTACCACATCCCAGTTTAGGGTTTTCCCCATTTGAACTTGTATATGGCCGTGAGGTTAAGGGGCCATTATAGTTGGTGAAGCAGCAATGGGAGGAATTTACACCTTCTGCAGGAACTAACATTCTGGACTTTGTAACCAACCTACAAAACACCCTCCGAACCTCTTTAGCCCTTGCTAAAGAAAACTTACAGGATGCTCAAAAAGAGCAAAAAGCCTGGTATGATAAACATGCCAGAGAGCGTTCCTTCGAAGTAGGGGACCAGGTCATGGTCTTAAAGGCGCTCCAGGCCCATAAAATGGAAGCATCATGGGAAGGGCCATTCACGGTCCAGGAGCGCCTGGGAGCTGTTAATTATCTCATAGCATTCCCCACCTCCAACCGAAAGCCTAAGGGATACCATATTAATTCTCTAAAGCCCTTTTATTCCAGAGAATTAAAGGTTTGTCAGTTTACAGCACAGGGAGGAGACGACACTGAGTGGCCTGAAGGTGTCTACTACGAAGGGAAAAGTGCTGGTGGTGTGGAAGAGGTGAACCTCTCCATGACCCTTGGGCGTATGCAGCAACAGCAGATCAAGGAGCTGTGCACTAGCTACGCGCCAACGTTCTCAGCCACCCCAGGACTGACTGAACGGGCATACCACTCCATTGACACAGGTAATGCTCAGCCAATTAAAGTCCAACCTTACCGGTTGTCTCCTCAAGCTAAAACTGCTATAGACCGGGAGATCCAGGATATGTTACAGATGGGTGTAATCCGCCCCTCTGGAAGTGCATGGGCATCTCCAGTGGTTCTAGTTCCCAAACCAGATGGGGAGATATGTTTTTGCGTGGACTACCATAAGCTAAATGCTGTAACTCGCCCAGACAACTATCCAATACACACACAGGTGAACTATTAGAGAAACTGGGACGGGCCCAGTTCATCTCTACCTTGGACTTAACCAAGGGGTACTGGCAGGTACCGCTAGATGAATCCGCCAAGGAAAGGTCAGCCTTCATCACACATCTCGGGCTGTATAAATTTAATATCCTCCCTTTCGGGCTGCGAAATGCACCCGCCACCTTCCAAAGACTTGTAGATGGTCTCCTAGCGGGATTAGGAGAATATGCAGTCGCCTACCTTGACGATGTGGCCATATTTTCGGATTCCTGGGCAGAACACCTAGAACATCTACAAAAAGTCCTTGAGTGCATAAGGGAGGCAGGACTAATTGTTAAGGCTAAGAAGTGTCAAATAGGCCTAAACAGAGTGATTTACCTTGGACACCAGGTGGGTCAAGGAACTATCAGCCCCCTACAGGCCAAAGTGGATGCTATCCAAAAGTGGCCTGTCCCAAAGTCAAAGAAACAGGTTCAATCCTTCTTAGGCTTGGCCAGTTATTACAGACGATTTGTACCGCAATACAGCCAAATTGCCGCCCCACTGACAGACCTAACCAAAAAGAAACAGCCAAATGCTGTTCAGTGCACCGAAGAGTGTCATAGAATCATAGAATATCAGGGTTGGAAGGGACCCCAGAAGGTCATCTAGTCCAACCCCCTGCTCAAAGCAGGACCAATTCCCAGTTAAATCATCCCAGCCAGGGCTTTGTCAAGCCTGACCTTAAAAACCTCTAAGGAAGGAGATTCTACCACCTCCCTAGGTAACGCATTCCAGTGTTTCACCACCCTCTTAGTGAAAAAGTTTTTCCTAATATCCAATCTAAACCTCCCCCACTGCAACTTGAGACCATTACTCCTCGTTCTGTCATCTGCTATCATTGAGAACAGTCTAGAGCCATCCTCTTTGGAACCCCCTTTCAGGTAGTTGAAAGCAGCTATCAAATCCCCCCTCATTCTTCTCTTCTGCAGGCTAAACAATCCCAGCTCCCTCAGCCTCTCCTCATAACTCATGTGTTCCAGTCCCCTAATCATTTTTGTTGCCCTTCGCTGGACTCTCTCCAATTTATCCACATCCTTCTTGAAGTGTGGGGCCCAAAACTGGACACAGTACTCCAGATGAGGCCTCACCAATGTCGAATAGAGGGGAACGATCACGTCCCTCGATCTGCTCGCTATGCCCCTACTTATACATCCCAAAATGCCATTGGCATTTTGTCAGAAGGCCTTTAACCACCTTAAAGCGACACTCATGTCTGACCCTGTACTAAGGGCCCCAGACTTTGACAAACCGTTCCTAGTAACCACAGATGTGTCCGAGCGTGGTGTGGGAGCAGTTTTAATGCAGAAAGGACCTGATCAAGAATTCCACCCTGTAGTGTTTCTCAGCAAAAAACTGTCTGAGAGGGAAAACAACTGGTCAGTCAGTGAAAAAGAATGTTACGCCATTGTCTATGCCCTGGAAAAGCTACGCCCATATGTTTGGGGACAGCGTTTCCACCTGCAAACCGACCACGATGTGCTACAGTGGCTTCATACTGCCATGGGAAATAACAAAAAACTTATTCGGTGGAGTTTAGCTCTCCAAGATTTTGATTTCGACATACAACACATCTCAGGAGCTTCTAACAAAGTGGCTGATGCACTCTCCCGTGAAAGTTTCCCAGAATCAACTGGTTAAAATCATTGAGATGTGGAAAATATTGTTAGTCTTTATAGTACTTTATAGTATAGTATAGGACTTGGTAGTATATTTAGAGATGCATGTGTCTTATTAACTCTGTTTTTCCTAGAGCTCCAGGAAGAAATCCCAGCCAGCGTTTCACCCTAGCTGAGATTTGGGGGGCGTATCATAAATATAAAGGGAAGGGTAAACCCCTTTAAAATCCCTCCTGGCCAGAGGAAAAACCCTCTCACCTGTGAAGGGTTAAGAAGCTAAAGGTAACCTCGCTGGCACCTGACCAAAATGACCAATGAGGAGACAAGATACTTTCAAAAGCTGGGAGGAGGGAGAGAAACAAAGGGTCTGTGTCTGTCGGTATGCTGCTTTTGTCGGGGACAGAACAGGAATGGAGTCTTAGAACTTTTAAAAAAAGAAAAGGAGTACTTGTGGCACCTTAGAGACTAACCAAAAGAGAGCGTGAGGCACAAGCTGTCAGCATAGTTAGGTATGTGTTAGATGACGATTTCTTTAAATGGCTGAGTAAAGAGCTGTGCTGAATAGAATGACTATTCCTGTCTGTGTGTCTTTTTTGTAACTTAAGGTTTTGCCTAGAGGGATTCTCTATGTTTTGAATCTAATTACCCTGTAAGGTATCTACCACCCTGATTTTACAGAGGTGATTCCTTTACTTCTATTAAAAGTCTTCTTGTAAGAAAACTGAATGCTTTTCATTGTTCTAAGATCCAAGGGTTTGGGTCTGTGGTCACCTATGCAAATTGGTGAGGATTTTTACTAAACCTTCCCCAGGAAGTGGGGTGCAAGGGTTGGGAGGTGGCAGTGGAAATCCAAGGGGAAAGGTAAAATTCATTTGTACCTTGGGGAAGTTTTAACCTAAGCTGGTAAAAGTAAGCTTAGGAGGTTTTCATGCGGGTCCCCACATCTGTACCCTAGAGTTCAGAGTGGGCAAGGAACCTTGACACCTGCTTTTTAAAAGGTAATGAAAAATGGGAACTGCCGCAAGATGGCAATTAAATATGAATAAAGCCCTTCTAAACGGGCCTTCATGCAATGCGTTAAACAGAAATTCTTTATGCTGATGGAGAATGGGGGAAACCACTGTCCCAGGAGCAGCTTGTTCCCTGATGCAGCTGCTGAGAACAGCAACCTCCCTCCCACTCCCTGCGGCATCTTCCACTAAAACTACTGGTTTCAATTGGATTCAAAGGGAGCTTCAGCCGCCTCACTGGGAAGGCACCTTTTTTTAATTTATTTTATTCCTTTTGGTCCTGGCGGCAAAACCAATTAAGTAAAACAACTGCATTTAAAAATAAGTAGTTATGTATTTTTTAATTCCAGTGCGTCCACAATTCAAACTTATCAAAATTCCTCTCTCCAGATGAAAAAAATCAGGGTTCTTTCTTTCTTTTCCTTTCTTCCTTCCCAATAATTCACTGGATTTGGAGTTTCTGACTTCAGATTATTTTAGAAAACTAAGCCCTTGTGAGGGGGACTGGATGGCTCTGGGGAGCTCGGTGGTCCAGTATCATACTTCCAGCCACACCGGACAATATCACTGGTCCATCTATTATTGAAACAACATCGTCTAGTGGTTAAAACACAGGAGTGCGGGTCAAGTGGCCTGAATTTGGTATTGAGGCACATTTGGGGGGACAGTATGTGGTATAAATTTGTATTGACCCTGCCCAGATGGTGCCTGCCCTGTGGTTTTAGAGGCCTTTAGTCCCCTGGGCTGTCAGCCCAAACACTTTTGCCAGCATCGAATACACTCTGAAAATAAAAATACCAGCATAGGCTCCTCCCAGCACTAATGGCTGGTGTGAGGCATATATCCCCTGCTGAGCCGGTGGTTTCCCACTAAATACGGTGCACAGACAGCTGCTCCCATGGCATCTCTCAGACAGAAGGGTCTCTTTTTATAAATAGCCTGAATTGCTATGACCACCCAGCACAGGGAGATCCAGGCTAGCCACAGTGGCCAGCTGAGCTTGTTCAGGCAGAAAACCACAGACATACACACACACATGCATGCGTGCACTCTCCATGCTAGGGCAGCACAGGGAAGAGCTCAGACGTAGCAAGAGAATTGATGGCCTCTCCAGGAGCTGCGGAGAGGGGAGATGTATTGGCAGCAGGGCTTCACGTGAGCAGGTGTGAGGATGAGATAAAGTGGTAGCACAATTAGCTCTGGGCCACAGGCCCCCTGCTCAACAAACTTCCCTCATTCATCATGAAAACGTCCTTTCCCAGTCCAGTCCTTTCACAGAGGGCAGCCCCTCTTGTCTCTGCTGCAGGCCACTCAGCTGCTGTACAGCCCCAGAAGGTCCCAGGCAAGTGGGAGAGTGTGTGACCAGGTGCTGGCATTCCCTCTGACATCTCCCTCCCACTGCAGCCAATGAGAGTCCATAGCGTTTGGCTGGCTCAGAGACAAAGCGAGTCATGCTCCCAGCACTGGCAGGTGGGAAAGAGGAGGCCAGTCCCTGCTTCCTCTCTCCCTCCGGCACAGGGTCTCAGCCACTCCACAAAGGCAAAAGGGTGTGGCTGTAGCTGTGGAGGCAGCATGCTCAGTAATATCCTCAGGGGATGGCAGGAGGGAGCACCTATGTCATGCACCCAGTCTCTCTGTCCTGCCCAAGCCAGCAGAATAGTGAGGGAAGGTCCTGGGGCACTCTTGCCTACCTCAGAGGCTATACTGTAGGATACCTAAAGGGTTCCCAGGTCTACCTCAGACTACACCAGGTCTCATGAAGACAAGACAAACTGGCTGATGCCATTTGTGACCCTGGCAGCAGGTGTGGAAACTGTGTAGAACGAGGTGGGGAAACAGTTTCCAAGCAGGTTTAACCTGAGAAGGGGAACTTCAGGGCCACATCTTCAAACAAGTCAGGTGCCCAACTGCATGCGTAGTTACTTGCAGCCAGACAGGTGACCGGGATACCTGCACGTGCCGGGGTCTCTAATTAGCCAGCTGCATGTGCAGCTCCCCATTCAGCACATGCTCTCCTGGCAACTGCACGTGCCATTGCACTTAACTGGCTTGAAAATGTGGCACGGAATGTTTAATCCTTAAAAACTAGGCTTGTTTAATTTTAAACATGCAAGATCTTTTCATGATTATTACATTAGTATTCAAGCTGCAGGGAGTTGCTTTAAAGGCTCTTCCACTATTATCTAGGTACTGATTAATTACAATTAGTATAGCTATTTATTATTATTATTTGTATTGTGGTAATGTCTAGAGGTCCCAAATAAGACTGGAGCCCCATTGTACTAGGTGCTGTACAAACACGTAGAAAAAAACAGTCCTGGTCCCAAAGAACTTATAATCAAAATAGACAGACAAGAAGTATCATTATCCCCATTTTACAGATGTGGAATAGAGGCAGAGAGAGATTAAAGGGAATGTTTTCAAAAGTGTATCAGTGATTTACGAGCCTAAGTCCCCTTTCCAAAAGTGACCTAAGCACTTAGGCATCTAACTCTCATTGAAATGAAAACAATTTCAAAGCCTCAATTTCCCAGTGCAGAGGGCCCTTGAACCTCCTGCCCCCAAGGATTTCTATGCACTCTTCTCCCTCGCAGTTCATTAACTCAGCCTCACAACCCCTTTAGAAGTGGGGATTGGATATAAAGGATCACTTCACCAAACACTGGCCTAGGTCACAGCAGCTGCTTGGTAGGACCCGAAATAACGAATCCTGTCTTCACCTGAGAATGCAGAGGACACTGCATGAAACCACAGAGCTGGGACTTGGCCAGAGCACAAGCATGAGTAACTGAGTCATGCAACCTTTATTGATCACTCATGGCTGGGATCAAAGGGTCGCTTTTGTTTTTAAAAAATGTGTAAATGCTTGAAAATAGGGGTTTGGAATGAAGGGGGAACTAGTGGGAGGCTCTGAGTGCCTAACATGGAACCTGGGGAACATTTCACTCCCTTGCCAGGCTTCAGGGAGCAGCAACGACTGAGAAGCAACAGCACATAGGGGCATGAGAGCTGTGCCATTTACTAACACTCTGCACGTTCCAGAGTCTCATGCCCTCACAGGAGCTCAAAACTTTAATAAAGGGGAAGCGAGGGTTCAGTGTTATTCCCATTTTACAGATCGCAAACCGACACGCACAGAGAAGTGACTCACACACAGCCCTACAGCGAGACAGCGGCAGGGCCAGGAATAAAACCCTGGAGTCTCTCAGACTTTAAGGCCAGAAGGCACCATCATGATCATCTAGTCTGACCTCCTGCACATCGCAGGCCATGGAACCTCAACCACCCGCTCCTGTAATAGACCCATAACCTCTGGCTGAGTTACTGAAGTCCTCAAATCACGATTTAAAGACTTCAAGCTACAGAAATTCCACCATTTACACTACTTAGTTTAAAGCTGCAAGTAACCCATGCCCCATGCTGCAGAGGAAGGTGAAAACCCCCCACCGTCTCTGCCAATCTGACCCAGGGGAAAATTCCTCCCTAACCCCAAATATGGTGACCAGTTGGACTCTGAGCATTTCGGCAAGACCCAAACAGCCAGACATCTTGGAAAGAATTCTCTGTAGTAACTTAGAGCTCTTCCCATCTAGTTTCCCATCACCAGCCATTGGAGACATTTGCTACTGGCAGTCGCAGATCAGCTATGTGCCATTATAGGCAGTCGCATCATTATAGGCAGTCGCATCCACTTCTGTCATCTGGTACCACTGAGAACAGTCTAGATCTATCCTCTTTGGAACCCCCTTTCAGGTAGTTAAAAGCAGCTACCAAATCCCCCCTCATTCTTCTCTTCTGCAGACTAAATAATCCCAGTCCCCTCAGCCTCTCCTCATAAATCATGTGCTCCAGCCCCATAATCATTTTTTAAAAAAGAAAAGGAGTACTTGTGGCACCTCAGAGACTAACAAATTTAATCGTTTTGTTGCCCTCCGCTGGACTCTTTCCAATTTTTCCACATCCTTCTTGTAATGTGGGGCCCAAAACTGGACACAGTACTCCAGAGGAGGCCTCACCAATGCTGAATAGAAGGAAATGATCAGTCCCTCGATCTGCTGGCAATGCTCCTACTTACACAGCCCAAAATGCTGTTAGCCTTCTTGGCAACAAGGGCACACTGTTGACTCATACCCAGCTTCTCATCCACTGTAACCCCTAGGTCCTTTTCTGCAGAACTACTGCCTAGCTGCTCGGTCCCTAGTCTTTAGCAATGCATGGGATTCTTCCGTCCTAAGTGCAGGCCTCTGCACTTGTGTCCTTGTTGAACCTCATCAGATTTCTTTTGGCCCAATCCTCTAATTTGTCTAGGTCCCTCTGTATCCTATCCCTACCTTCCAGCATATCTACCACTCCTCCCAGTTTAGTGTCATCTGCAAACTTGCTGAGGGTGCAATCCACACCATCCTCCAGATCATTAATGAAGATATTGAACAAAACTGCCCCAGGACTGACCCTTGGGGTACTCCGCTTGATACCAGCTGCCAATTTAGGTTACTAGACATGGAGCCATTGATCACTACACATTGAGCCCGATGATCTCACCAGCTTTCTATCCACCTTATAGTCCAGGATATGTCCCCAACTTATAGCAAAAATTCCTGTTGTCAGTCCCTAAGTGCATAACCTTACACTTTGCACTATTAAATGTCATCCCATTTCTATTACTCCAGTTTTCAAGGTCATCCAGATTTTCTTGTATGATATTCTGGTTCTCCTCCATACTGGAAGTACCTCCCAACTTTGTGACATCCACAAATTTTATTAGCGCACACCCACTTTTTGTGCCAAGGTCATTAATGAAAATGTTAAATAAAATTGGTCCCAAGACCGATCCCTGAGGAACTCCATTCGTAACTTCCCTCCAGCCTGACAGCTCACATTTCAGTATGACCCATTGTAGTCTCTCCTTTAACCAGTTCTTTACCCACCTTTCAGTTCTCATATCAATCCCCATCTTCTCCAATTTAATTAATAATTTCCCATGTGGAACTATATCAAATGCCTTATTGGAATCCAGGTAGATTAGATCTACAGCATTTCCTTTGATTAAAAAAATCAGTTATCTGCTCAAAGAAGGAGATCAGGTTGGTCTAGCACGATCTACCTTTTGTACAACCATGTTGTATTTTATCCCAATTACTATTTACCTCTATGTCCTTAACTACTTTCTCTTTCAAAATTTGTTCTAAGACCCTGCATACAATTGAGGTCAAACTAACAGGCCCGTAGTTTCCCAGATCACTTCCTTTTCTTAAAAATAGGTCCTATATTACCAATTCTCCAGTCATAGTGTTGACGCCTGAGTTTACAGATTCATTAAAAATTCTTGCTCCTGACTCCTGGATATTGCAGCTCTTGATTCATGCATTTCTGAAAATTGTAACCTGTGAAATGGCCTGGAATTCAAGATGAGGCTGGAGCCTAGCATTCACTGGGAGCCTCGTGTCTCGGCACAATCACAGACGATGATGCATGGGATGACCAGTGGCTGCTAGCTGTCTCATTTTGGTCCCAGACAATAGCATAGCCAAATGAGTCTGGGAAAGCTTGGGCAAAGTCATTCAAGAAGTGGGGGATCATGCAGTGAGGGGGATGAGAAAACTAGCGATCATGCATTGAGAATGATGAGACCATGGAGGATCATACAGTGAGAAAGTGATGGGGATTTAACCTTGTGTTTGTATGAAAGCTATCTCCTGTGGCTTGTTCCCCAGCACCAGCAGTTACCTTGACACCGTGGTTGTGCTGACACAGTGGCTGTGCTAATATTTCACTCCTGAAACAGAGAGCACTAACATTCCCACCTCAATCACAGCTCTGGGTGTGGCTATCTGGAAAGAGCAGGTGCCAAACACCACTGTGCATCCATAATTGGGGACAGGATCTAAGGCAGTTTACTAGCCGGTTGTACACCCAGCCCGGCCTTCATCCTCACTATAGCTGGGACCCTCACCCCTCTGGCCCCAGTCAGAATTCTGTTTTCACCAAAATCCACTGGAAAATCCTGATTTCCACTAAAATCAGGCATTTCTGGTTTTCCGATTTTCACCATAATCAATAGGGTTCTCATGAGGAGGTAAGGAAGGGGCCGGGGTGAGGGGGAGCTGGCCAGAGCTGGGTTCGGGGCCCACTAACTCTAACCCAACCCAAACCCTATACCCAAACCCTGAGATTACTGCCTCACTCCTGTATCCAGACTCTGCTCTCCTCCCACTGGCCTCTATGCAGTCACCACGTCAGCCCTGTATACTGAGGGACGAACTGGGGATTTTAGTGGAAATCAGGCTTTGCCAGTTTTCCAATTTCCACAAAAATCAACAGCGTTCTGTCAATCGCTGTCAAGAACATTCCCTGAAATTTGGGGAAGGATTGGATGCAATTTTCACAAGTTATCGTGCTACATCCAGCCAGACAGAAATCAAACTGAATGTAGGGCTTCCCTTTGCTCAGCAGATCTAAGGTGGATTAAAAGCAGGACATAGTTCTTGTGCCTGCAGAGGAACATGGATTCTATAAGTGCTTTAGACACATGCTATTCATCTAAATACTAAGAGAGGTGAAGGTAAACACCAGGTATTAAATAAGGATATTGATATAATAGACATCACAGAAACTTGGTGGAACAATGATAATCAATGGGACACAGTAATACCAGGGTACAAATATATAAGAATGATAGAGTTTTTTGTGCTGGTGGGGGAGAGACACTGGTATGTGAAAGAAAGCATAGCCAACGATAGTAAAAATCTTAAATGACTCAAACTATACCACAGAATTTCTATGGCTAGAAATTCCATGCTTGAATAATAAGAGTATAGCAGTAGGAATACACTGCTGACCACCTGACCAAGATGGTGAAATGCTCAGGGACAGTAGAGAGTTTACAAAAACAGAAAACGCAATGATCGGAGATTACACCTATCCCTATATTGACTAGGAACGTGTCACCTCAGGACAGGATGAAGAGATAAAATTTCTAGACACCATTAATGACTGCTTCTTGGAGCAGGTAGTCCTAGAATTCAAGGGGAGAGGAACCTAGCAGGACTGGGCACTCAACAGACCCAGAAACACTGTGGGGGATGAAAATGACATTCTACAGTTTTTTAGACCCAAAATATGGGGGTTTCTTTTTAAACAGAGATTTACAAACTGTAGAGAGCCAGATCCTGCTCATGCTAAGGCAAATTCCCACTGAAGTCAACAAGAGTTTTGCCTGAACAAAGATTGAGTGAGGTTTATTAATATTAATAGCCCTCCACAATTTTTAACATTTTTATTTGACAATAGGATTGTTGGTTGTTCCCATTTAAACTTTCCCTTTGAAATATCACAAGCCCAGACTCAATAGCACCAACCAGTGACTAAGAAACACAATGTGCAAATGATCAGGTAGTTCCCTATTTCAAGCAGAGCAAAATGCAAAAAAGAACATAGCTTCAAGAGCACACAAGTAAAATGGTTTTTAAAGGGCAGTTGAGGTCAGTGAGCTCATGTTGCAGGACCCCTCCAGGAGTAAAGGGAGTTCATAGCTTGGTTCTTGGTCTCTCAGATGAGACAGCCACTGAGGGACCCAATCAGTAACAAAAGTGAGAGACGATTTTGTGAAGTGGATGCCTGCTCACTTGGAAACAGACTGAGAGTGTTAGGGAGAAAGGGTCTCCCTCCCGTCTAGGGTTGGGAGGGTAGCCTTCCCTGGACTTCTGTATTAACCAAACAAACACAGAGTCAGGACTCTTAGATAAAATGAGGCACTTTAATGCTAGCAAGTACAACAGCTGAAGGGCTCACCAATTCCTAGAAGAGCCACCAACTCATCTCATTCTGCAGACTGCGAGGGTCTGCTACCGTATTTCTAAAGCCTCTTGGAGACAGGCACTTCTGGAGTTTTCACTTCTGAGGCTAGCATCTTCTCTGAACTCAAAACCTGATGTTCCCTTGCTGGAGTAGGTCCAGGATATGTCAACGCTCATTCTGTTCCTGTCACCTTTTCACCAATACTTGGCCATCTGTGGCATGGCACTATGGACTACTTGCTCCCCGCAAGTCTACAGGACCAAGGCTGATGGGGCAAGAACATGTCATGCCAGGGCAGAGACCCCCACTTCTCAGACTCCAAACCATTACCTTTATCTGTCATGTCTGCTCTCTTTCATCCCAGCTACTTGTGTTCCCCACCCAGAAACAAAATGTCTCAGTGTTACTTGAGGAGTTATTAAGACACCAAAAATTGAAAGATTAGATTTATCACAGCAGACAGTGGATTATGAAGAATAATTCATCAAATGTCAGAGCAAACAGACCACAATTTACAGAAGGCCTGGTTGAGTCAGTGAAATCTGACTATACTTCTCCCCCACTAATGAATACCAAGCCTAATTGATGGGACCCAAACTCAGCTGTCGACAGTGTGTATTTATTAACTCAATTTTTTTTATAATATCTTATATATCTACTGTAGAGTGGCTTTCATCCCAACTGATCCTGAAGCACTTATATACACTTAATTCCCCTTGGATGTATTCATTATGACAGTCTTTAATGACATAATCACACAGAGTTTGTTCTCCAGGACTTCTGTCTCAGTAACTGCACAGGATGACCAGTGAATGAGGCAGATTTCAAGAGGAGAAAGAATGATCTCTTGTGTTTAAGGCACTAGACTGGGATTCAAGAAAGATTAATTCTAATCTTGATTCTACTGTAGACTTCCCGTGTGACATTAGGCAAGTCTGTATCATAATTGCATACCCACAAGGAAGTGGAATTAAGATTGCCCAGGCAGCCATAAATATAACATTTCCTAAATGTTGAGTGGTTGACTTTGTATATACATAACATACAAAATACTATGCTAAAAGAGTATTAAGACTGCAAACATTCATACACATGCATGTAATTTCACCCAGTACTGAAATGCATCTACCTCTTGGGTGTAACATGGCAACTGTTTAATAACGCGCAGCAACATTACATAAAGGAAGTCAAGAAGGATAGTGTATCAGTTCAAATTACAGGGAGGCAGAATCTGTCCACTATGCTGGGACCAACACCCCAACTCTTGCACAAGATGCAAAGAGAGCTTTAATTATATAAAGAGTCACAGCCTCCATTTTACAGTCTCGTCTGAAATATGGCACCTCCAGTACCACAGCATCCCTTAGCAATGTGCTGGAGGGTTGGGGAGTGACTCAAATAGAATAGCATTGAATCAGTAGCAGCATTTCCTGTAACACCTTAGTGCTCCAGAGAGTTCTCCTGGGCAAGGGACATGGACAACTTCATAGAATCATAGGACTGGAAGGGACCTCGAGAGGTCATCTAGTCCAGTCCCCTGCACTCATGGCAGGACTAAGTATTATTCATGGCAGGACTAAGTATTATTTGCACTTCAATTTGCACTAGTGAGAATCTGCTACTAAATACTTACCAGAACCAACCCTGCTTAGTGTACGTGATTTGAGGCAATCACAGCACAAGATGAAATGGCTGCTGGTGCATGGCTGACCCAGGATGGCTTCTTAGCTTCCTTATCACCACACTTGTTCACCACTCTAAAGATGTTCCTCCCCTACCTATGCTACAGCCATGTTCTGGATTTACCACCTTCTACTGTACATACATGTCCCAGTCCTATCTGCTTCTGAACACCCACAGGTGTAATTTCCACATCCTGTAAATCACTCCCAGATCCTTCTCCTTAGCTAAGATGGGGAACATCCTGTTTTCTCTCACCATCTGAGGAAATACAGGTGAACGCCTTTTCCTTTTCCCAGCTCTTTCCACTGGACACAAACTGTTGCTCATCTAGATGGCTAGAAGTCTCATCTGTGTCCTCAGGCTCACATCTGTGCTACAGTGCCAATTCCCCATCCCTGACATATTACAAAAGGCATCACCACCTTGGATGGTGTATTCAACAGGTGGCATGACTTGTTCTTCACCTCTTCCTCAGTGTCACCTATTAAAGCCAAGGTTACCATGAAGATACAAGGTTTGATTCACCCAGAGAAGCTAGTGCAGACCCTGTCACAGGCTCCCAGGCAGCATGATGTCCTCCCACTTGAGGATCACCATGGTGCTAGATGCTCATAACATTCCCATTCCATCGTGGGACCCATAACCAGCTGATGCATTCCCAGAAGTGGGTGGTGATAACCAGAAGAGGGTGTGACCAGGGCACCTAGGAAATGTCAATTCAGCATATCGGGGTAGCAGATCCAGCCACAAGATAAGGCCACCTCACAATGGAAACCCTGGGGAGTGCAACAGTGTAAATGCCATGCATCCTACTCTGGGGGGAATCCTTACCTGCCTGCCCAGGGTTTGAGCAATGTGGACCCCTCTGCACCAATCAGTATGAATCAAGCCAATGGCTTCTTCTTTTCTCTCCTGTGACCCTGCTGTAGCTCTGCACCCCATTCCCTTGTACTTCTCTACCCACTTGGTGCTCTGCACAGCTGAAGAAAACCGTCTCGAATTCCATCAACGATGCTTCCTGATCAGAAAGTCATTGTCACGAGAGAAGGAACAAACTGTACAAGGAGATGCCCTCTATTCCACCTCCTGGAGACCAACACAGGACTGTTCCCCTGGAGTCCATTGTCCAGGATTCTGTCTAGTCTCTGTTCAACTGCCCTTTCCTCTCCTGCACCCTTTTCTTCTGGTCTCACTCTGCCAGAGAGAGCCTGGTGGGAAAGCCTGTGTGCAGCAAGTCCCCCTGCCCCTTCTCAGTCTGCAGTTTGCTGCGCCATACGGCAATCAGCATCAGTTATTATCCTGAGTCAGGTTTCAGAGGAACAGCCGTGTTAGTCTGTATTCGCAAAAAGAAAAGGAGTACTTGTGGCACCTTAGAGACTAACCAATTTATTTGAGCATGAGCTTTCGTGAGCTACAGCTCACTTCATCAGATGCATACCGTGGAAACTGCAGCAGACTTTATATACACACAGAGAATATGAAACAATACCTCCTCCCACCCCACTGTCCTGCTGGTAATAGCTTATCTAAAGTGATCAACAGGTGGGCCATTTCCAGCACAAATCCAGGTTTTCTCACCCTCCACCCCCCCACACAAATTCACTCTCCTGCTGGCGCTAGCCCATCCAAAGTGACAACTCTTTACATAATCAAGTCGGGCTATTTCCTGCATAGATCCAGAGTATTCTCACATCCCCCCCACCCCCATACACACACAAACTCACTCTCCTGCTGGTAATAGCTCATCTAAACTGACCACTCTCCAAGTTTAAATCCAAGTTAAACCAGAACATCTGGGGGGGGGGTAGGAAAAAACAAGAGGAAACAGGCTACCTTGCATAATGACTTAGCCACTCCCAGTCTCTATTTAAGCCTAAATTAATAGTATCCAATTTGCAAATGAATTCCAATTCAGCAGTTTCTCGCTGGAGTCTGGATTTGAAGTTTTTTTGTTTTAAGATAGCGACCTTCATGTCTGTGATTGCGTGACCAGAGAGATTGAAGTGTTCTCCAACTGGTTTATGAATGTTATAATTCTTGACATCTGATTTGTGTCCATTTATTCTTTTACGTAGAGACTGTCCAGTTTGACCAATGTACATGGCAGAGGGGCATTGCTGGCACATGATGGCATATATCACATTGGTGGATGTGCAGGTGAACGAGCCTCTGATAGTGTGGCTGATGTTATTAGGCCCTGTGATGGTGTCCCCTGAATAGATATGTGGGCACAATTGGCAACGGGCTTTGTTGCAAGGATAAGTTCCTGGGTTAGTGGTTCTGTTGTGTGGTATGTGGTTGTTGGTGAGTATTTGCTTCAGGTTGCGGGGCTGTCTGTAGGCAAGGACTGGCCTGTCTCCCAAGACTTGTGAGAGTGTTGGGTCATCCTTTAGGATTGGTTGTAGATCCTTAATAATGCGTTGGAGGGGTTTTAGTTGGGGGCTGAAGGTGACCGCTAGTGGCGTTCTGTTATTTTCTTTGTTAGGCCTGTCCTGTAGTAGGTAACTTCTGGGAACTCTTCTGGCTCTATCAATCTGTTTCTTTACTTCTGCAGGTGGGTATTGTAGTTGTAAGAAAGCTTGACAGAGATCTTGTAGGTGTTTGTCTCTGTCTGAGGGGTTGGAGCAAATGCAAATTGTTGAAATCATGGTGGAATTCCTCAAGGGCTTCTTTTCCATGGGTCCAGATGATGAAGATGTCATCAATATAGCGCAAGTAGAGTAGGGGCTTTAGGGGACGAGAGCTGAGGAAGCGTTGTTCTAAATCACCAATGCTTTGGAGGAAAGTACCTTTTATTCCATTCCCGTTTACTGCTGCTTAACATCTGTGCTCAGGCAAACACATGGCACCTTCATTTATTTCCCTGATTAAAGTCAGATTTTTAAGACAAGACAACACTACCTGAGAAAATTACTAATCCTGGATTAAAAACCAACATCCACATGTGACATTTGCAAGGGCAAGAGGTGGGACAGCAATGAGAAGACAGCACCAGTGCATATTGCATATAGACCACCCCCTCACTCCCCAAGAGGCTGACCTGAGCCCCCGGCTGGGATGCCATTCAAACCAGACAATCCCACCCTACCCTGCATGCCTAGCTAGAATCTATCTAGGTTCTTATGCTGGTGCCCATTCCCTTGATATCAATGAAACTCAAGATTAAGAAAAATGATGTAGAACTGAGGTTAAAAAAATTTAGATACGTTTGTGGAGGATAGGCCCAAGGATGTTAGCCAAGATGGGCACGGCCACAACTCCATGCTCCAGATGTCCCTAAACCTCTGACTGCCAGAAGCTGGGACTGGACAACAGGGGATGGATCACTTGTTAATTGTCCTGATCTGTTCATTCCCTTTGAAGCATCTGTCAGTGGCCACTGTTGGAAGACAGGACACTGCGCTAGATGGACCATTGTTTTGACCCAGTATGGCCATTCTTATGACCTCTCTCTTTTTCTTCCCTGATGGGAAATGGCAGGTTGAGGGTTGTACTGTCCCTTTATATTACTGTTGTTAAAGAATAATAGAGCATGAGAGTGCTGGGGAGAGTAAATGCACTATGGCCATAAAGCCTGGGCAGAGAGGTGGGCTTTGCACGTAGCTCTAAGAGGTTAGTGATCATTCATCAGCAATGAGTTCCATGATCTAGGCCGAGTTCCAATGAAGGTTCCGTCTCTCACAGTCATGAGCACTTCTCCCTGTGTTGGTCGACAGTTCCTCCGCTCCTATGGAAGGGAGCAGTCTTGGGAAGTCCCTAGGGTAGCAAGGACTAATTCCATGCTGGGGATGGAAATTAGGACAGCAATCTTGAACTGAACTGTGCTCAATGGGAAACCAATGCAGAGAGTGGCAAATTGGGCTGGTGAGATCCCAGCAACATGTGTTGCTGAGCAGGTGGGCTGCTGCATTCTGAATTAGCTGGCGCTTTCACAGAGCATGGAGTTTTATTCCTAGATTATATGAGAGTGTGGATTGCCATAGCCAGATCTAAGTCTGAGAGGACCAGGCGTCTTCTGGACACTGCAGATGGAAGTGGGTGTCCTTTGCCACTGTGGCTATTTGGGTGTCCAAGTGCAGTACAGAGTTGAAGACCTCTAAGTCTACAGACCAGTTTAGCTATCTTAAGGGCAGGTGCTTTCAATGGATGGGATCAGTTATGGAGGAGACTTCATTAAAACACATCCCTCTTCCCGCTAGCATCACCTTGATCTGGTCCAGCTTCAGCCAGCTGCTCTTCAACCAGGTGCTGATCTCCACAAGGCATCACAAAAGCTGGGCAGCAGTACAGTGAACCTTTGACATAAAGCAGATGTGCAGCTGGGCAGTGGGACATGAAAGGGTCCAGAAATTACTTTAAGTCCAGCACAACACATCCTGTAGCACAAAAATTTAAAGTAGGCGAGGGACAGGGAACAGTTGATCTGTGATGTTTCAGAACCAACCTCTGAACTAGACCCACAATTTTGTGCATGCAAAATCTCCACACTTGTGCTCACAAAGTCAGCTATATCAGTGCCCACTCTGCACATACAAATGGGGAGGCCTAGAGAGGAAATATGGTCATCAGTCCAGATCAAACCAGTACCACTTAAAACATTATAGATGGTTTTCTTCAATGCAAGCACCCCAAGTTCAGGATCAGATTCAGAACTCCAGCTGGGCTCTTTCTGCCTCATATGGAGGCACCAGTAAGAAAGATTGTGCTGCTGAAACTTAGCTGATTGTTTTGCTGATGATACATAAGCAGGAAAAGAATCCAAGTGACTCTTCCATAGCTGTGCTGGCTCTGCAGAGCTGGCAGAAGGGAAAACTTTGGGTCAATGGAGTCAGTGGATATATCCTACCTAATGCTGCAGCATAACAGACCAATGGTTCATCTGACCCGTATCCCACAATCTACCACACTAGATCAGGCCAATGGTTTCATTAGGGTAGTTCTCCTACTTCCTGCCATACCATATCACATCAATGATCCACCTAGTTCAGGATCTCACTTCTTGCCACAGCAGAACAGATTTTTGGTCCCACCTGCTTCTGCATTGGATCAAGCCAATGATCCATCCTGTAACCCATCTCCGACAACAGTCATTATTATATGCTCCTGAACAGTGCTAGTCCCCATTATAATCCTACAATAATTAAGAAATGGCTTGTGGGGGAGAAAAAAATTCCTTTCTGACCACAGCTGGTAGTCAGCATATGCCTTGAAGCCTGAAGATCAATACCCCTTATAAGGCATATTCAGTGCTATTTTGAGTTCTATAAGCTTTTTACCCTGTACAACATTCACGCAGGTCTAAAAACAAAATAAAAAAGGAGCATCTTTATGCAACACCAGCAGGGGTGACCATATCCCCATCACACCCCTACCAAAGGGCCAGTGATTTGTGAAGTGCCCTGTTCCTTCTAACACTGCCCTCCCCAGCAGGCACAGAAGTTCCACGCTGCCACAGACTCTCTCTCACGCTCCCCAAACACACTTACCTTTTTTCTAATTTGCTCTTTTATCTTGAGCTGTCTCTCACTTGAATTGAACGATGCTCATTAAATCTGCTGCCTTCTCTTTCTTTTTGAAGAAATATTACCTTGCCTGCTTCTCCCTATCTCCACCTGTCAGGACAGAGCTGTGTCTGTCAATCTCAGAGATGGATCGGAATTGTGGCCCTTTGAAAGAGCACAACTTCCCCAACTTCAGCCAATTCTTTTAATTTTTAATTTGAAGGACTCTCCCTGCTTCTAAATGCAGATCCCCATCCTCGTGTCTCCGGGGGCAAGCTGGACAAGGATCGCTCTCTCCCTCTGCTTCCTTCTACCAACAGCCTCTTCCACCTCTAGCACAACCTGCATCTGCCCAGCTCTGCACTGGGATTGCCCTGTTCCAGAGCCCATGGGAGGGAGAAGACCGCACAGTCCACATTGAGATTCTACTGGTCTGGAGCTCCAGCAGGCTCCTTGCATCACCACAGCTCCCATGCCCCACGGCTGAAGGCACAAGCATACCAGGAATGTCCCTGCAGTCTATCAGAAAGAGAGGACCTCCTATGAACTATCTTATAATCCCTCAGGGTCACGCAGGGGCAACTGAGGGGAGGCACCACCCTAAGCAGCAGCAGAAGCCCTAGCTAGAAGCAGAAGGAGAGGAAGCCAGAAAGCCCAGCTGGCTCCTCCAGTGGCTCCCTCCAGGTGTGAGGATCAGAGCACTAGGAAGAGTCCTAGGCACCACTCAGACACTTCCCAGCTACAGAGTAATCTGACAAGCGCCCAGCCCAGCAATGTTCTAGACAAAGGCCAGGCTGATCAGGTCCCCAGGACCCACACAGGGAGTGAAAGACACACACACACACACACACACACACACGGAGTGCGTGAGCAGTGAGGGAACAAGAGACGGAGACAGTCAAAGGGTCCCTGGTGGAAAATTAGGAGAGCTTGAGATTCTGCCTTGCTGATGGGGAATAAGGAGAAGCCTTACGTTCCAGCAATGTAGGGGCCATGTCTTAGGAGCCTGAATAGTACTGGGCCTGTCACTGCCACCTTTTAGCAGGCCAGACTCAAATCTCTCCACAGTTGTGATGTAAAAAGCTGACAAAATGCAATATGAACTTGCCCCTCCCCTCAGTTCACCTCCGCTCTCCTCCCCTCCTTCACCCCTGTCACAGATACAGAGGTTTCTCCTCTGCTCTCCTCCTCTAACCCCTCCACTTGTCCCAGCAACCTCATCCCATCTCCTGACTTCCCTTGCACCCACTCTCATCCCCTTCTTTACTCTTCTCCTTAACCTCTCACACTTCTCTGGCTCTTTCCCCTCATGATTTCAACATGCTTTCGTCTCTTCCATCATAAAAACCTCCACCCTTTACCCCACTTGCCTCTCCGACTACTCCCCCATCTCCCTTTCATCTTCCAACTCACTGAGCCCACAGTTTACAATCACTATCTGGAGTTAATCTCCTCCAATTCCATTCTAGGCCCTCTCCAACCTGGCTTCTGCTCTTCGCACTCAACTGAAACTGCTCTTGCCATAGTCTCTAACGGCCTCTTCTTAGCCAAATCTCAGAACCAGTACTCCATCCTCATCCTCCTGACCTGTCAGCCACCTTTGGCAATGTTGACCATGCTCCTCTTCTTAAAATGTTGTCCTCCCTTGACTTCCATGACTCTGTCCTTTCCTAGGGGTCCTCCTACCTCTCTAACTACTCCTTCAGTGCATCCTCTAGAGGATGCTCCTCATCCCCATTCCAAATTTCTATGATGGTTCCATTGGATTCTGTCCTTGGTCCCCTTCTCTTGTCCCTCTACACCTTACCTCTGGGTAATCTCATCCACACAAATACAAATTCAACTAACTTCTCTATGCTGTTGATTCATAGATCTACCTCTCTACTCCAAACTAGTCTCCTTCTGTCCAAACTCAAATCTCAGCCTGTCTCTCTGATATCTCCACATGGATGTCTAGCTGTCCACTCAAACTCAACATGACTCTCCTACTCTTCCCCACCAAGCCATCCCTCCTACCTCTTTTCTCGAACACTGTGGACAACACCTCTATCTTGACTCACTCAGGCCCGTAACCTGGATGTCATCACTGACTCAGACTGCTCTCTCAGTTCTCAAACCCAGGCTCGGCCTAAGTCTTGTAGATTCTTTCTGCATAACCTCTCTACGATAAGGCCTTTCCTACCCATCCACATAGCTAAAAGTCATCCATATCTCACATCTTGATTACTGCACCTCCTATTCTCTGGCCTTGACAAATGCAATCTTGCCTTGCTCATAGCCATTCAGAATGCTGCTGCTGCAAAGATAATTTCCTAGCCTGTCTCTTTTAAGTCATCCCTGCACAAGCTCCCTCTTCTCTATCACATCAATCATCAGTTACTTGTCTTCACTTTCAAAGCTATTGTAGCAAGGGGGTGGGGCCTCCCTCCCTGATGGGCAGGGAGACATCTGCGAGCATCTGCTGGCAGGCAGAGCCGTGACACCCGCGACCGCCCCACCGGAAGCAGAGGGGCAGAGCAGGACCCGGAAGTATAAAAGGCGGGCCCTCCAGCTCAGTTGGAGGAGTGCTGCCAGGGGAGCAGGACGTCTCCCATCTGCTGCTGGAGCTCGGACCCGACTGAGGCTGCTACAGTGCCAGAGACCCGGAGAGACTGTCAGAGCTGCCAGACATTGGAGATGCTGAGGAGCTGTTGGGGCTGCTACTAGCCGTTTACCCCAGCGAGACGAACATTGACCCCATGTAGGAAGGCGCCCGTGCCGAATAGGTGTTGGCTGCATTACGGACTTCCAGCCAGTCAGCGTGTTGCGGCCAGATTCCTTGCTGATCCAGTGGCAGAACATTCCACCACTGTTATGGCCCTGGGCTGGGGTGCACTGAAGTCGGGTGGGCCTGTGTCCTGCTGCCACCCTGGCCCTGGGGGTCTGGCAGCCTCCCCACCATTAGGTCAAGAGGCCTGTGTTGATCTGTCATCCACCCAAGCTAGGATGCCAGATGGTTTTGCTGTCTGCCCCGCAAGAGAACTCACCCCTCTAGACGAGGGGTTCTAGCCACAACAACTGATTTTCTGCATATAAAATCCAGAATCACCTTTAGTGGGTAGTAAGCAGTGCAATTGCTCAGGGCCCCATGACACAGGGGGCATCACAAAGCTAAGTTGCTCAGGCTTCGACTTTAGCCCAGGGTGGTGGGACTTGGGGCGCCGGGTTGCAATCCTGCGCAGCGGGGCTTTGGCTTTCTGCCCTGGGTCCTACCAAGTCTAATACTGGTCATGCATGGCGGACCCCCTGAAACCTGTTTGCAGCCCCTGAAAGGACCCCAGGTCTCTGGCTGAGAACCACTGCCCTAGGCTGCTATGTTGCTCTGACCTGACCAAAGGCCAGAGCCCCTTAGCTGTTGGTGTCCCACCCTGCTTGAGGGCCTGGGCCCCCTAGACTCACTACTGCTCTGCCGACAGCAAGCAGGGCCATTAACTGTTTGCCGCCGCGCCCAGAGTGAGGGCCCCAGGCCTATAGACTCACTTGGGCTCTGCCAGACTGCAGGCCAACAGAGCCCTTAATTGTTTGCCGCCCCGCCCTGACTGAGGACCCTGGGCGTATAGATATGCTGCTGCTCCTCTGCTGGACGGCAGGGCAGAGCCCTTAACTGCTTGCTGCCCCCCCACCCTCACTTGGTGGAGGACCAGGACCTCCAGACTCAATTATTGCTCTGCCTGACTGCAGGCCACCGCCCTTGGCTGTTGGCTGCTCTGCCCTGTATGGGGGCTGGGGCTTACAGACTCAATTGCTGCCTGGCCTGGACTACAGATTTAGGCCCAACAACAATTCCCCTCTGAACTGAGTCGGTCCAGAGGCATGGTAGCAAACGGGTGTGGCCACCCTCCCTGATGGATAGGGAGACGGGGGGACAGGTGCAACCCCCTTACAGCCATGCATGATGACCTTTCCCCACTCTACCCATCATCTCTCCTTCACTAGAGATGTTGACTCAACTCCCGTGATACTAGCCTCCATCATCCACTTGTTAAATTTTCAAACAAGCACCTTTGTGCTTTCTCCCGTGCTGTCCCTCATGCTTGAGAGGAGCTCCCTGTAAACATCCACAAGGGTACCTCATTATCCACCTTCAAGTCCCTCCTTAAAACTCTCCTTTGCTGTGATGCCTACAAAACACTTGACAATGGTTAAGTCTCTGGTGTGCTAAGACTACTGCATATCACACTGACCAATATTGTCCCATTCTTTCCTTGTACTCCCTCATCTGTGTGTCTGCATCCATCCCTAGTCTCTTGTTTTATACTTAGAGTGTAAGCTCCTTGGGGTGGAGGCCATTTTGTGTTCTGCCTGTACAGTGCCCAGCACAATGGGATCCTGGTCCATGAATAGGGCTCCTAGGTGCTACAATAATAATCACCCCCCCACCACAAACAGGGGGGCCCATTTCTGTTCAGCCACACACAGTGGGCACCTGAGGATCTCACAGGTACCCACAATCCTTTGAGCCAATTACTATGGAACACCTTTTGATGTATCGCCACAAAAGATTCTGCTTGTGCACTGCAAAGAGATTGAAGAACCTTTGTGAGAAGGAAGTGACACAGACAGGGGGCTAGATGGGGCATTGAACAGGTAGGTGAGGACTAGAGGAAAAAGGGAGCCAGGAGCAATTGGGTACCTAACCCCATCTCCCTGTGGGCACTATGCCCCATCTTGCAGGTGATTCCACAAACTCTGGAAGCCAGGAAAGGCTGACAGACAGAGGGGTATGGGTTGACACAGAGTTAGTCTCAGGTAGGGAGACAGAGGCTCTGTATCTGTCTGTAGACCTGCCCGAGAGTCCCGTCAGCAGTATGCTTCACCAGCATCAACAGATGCTGCCCTGTGAGAAAGAACCAGCTGCCAGTGCCTGAGGATATAGGTACCATAGGGAACAGAAATCACCTGAAATCCTCTGAAATCCTGCTTCAACTTCTAAAGATTGGGGGCTTTGGGAAGTATAAGAGGGGGTGGGGTAGTGTCTTGGAGTAGGTTTATGTGGCATGGGGCAGTAGTCATGGGTATCTGCGGGTTGGAATGGATGTACCCATTTGGTGGGTAAGAAGGGGTGGGTGAAATGGTACTGTATGCATTTGGGTTGCACAGGAGAATTAGGTGAGTGTAATGGGCGTGTACAGATCAGGGGGTGCATCCGTGTGTGGAACACATAGATGAATGCTGAGTGAGGTTTATTGTGCTTGGGTGGGATGTACTGTCTAGCGGGACAGCACTAGATGAGTTTGGAAGCACACGGAGAGGAGCGGTGTGTGGGGTGGGATGTATTCGTGGCTGGCGGGATGGAGCTGTAGGTGTTTGGGAGTGCGGGGGGAGGAGCGGTGTGTGGGGTGGGATGTATTCATGGTTGATGGGATGGCAACATACGCATTTGGGAACACACAGGAAGGAGCAGTGTGAGCAGTGAGATTTATATATGTCTAGTAGGATGGTGCAGTAGATGTTTGATAGTTCACAGAGACTGAGACATAGAGACACCTTTTAGTGTCCAATATACAAGGGATTGTGTGAGAAAGATATTTCTTCAAGTGATCAGGAATGTTTACAGGCCTCTCATCAGAAAGCAATGAGTCAAAAACATGCCTGACCCTGGGTTAAAAAGTAGAGGAACAGTAGAGATGGCATCACACTATGCAGCAGCCTGCCACTGGATCGGGAATAGACATTTCTGACAGACAGAAACCCAAAACAGAGTGTGAAGCCCTATCCCAAACAGACTGCACCCACCTCTGTTCCTTCCTTACACTTTCACAATAATTATATAGATTGTCAGTGTAATAAAGTCTTCCTGAATTGAATTGCTTGGATTGTAGGAGTATGGGTGTGGAGGTTCGTGGTGTATATGGAGATGTACTGGGTTGTGTGGGTCATCTATGGCTGTGGAGTGCATGCGTGGGGATGTGGGTGTGATAGGGCTATTACCAAAGACCTGTGACTTCATAGCTAATTCAGATTTTCTAAGCTAGTTACCAAAGTTGAGAAGTTTTCAGAGTAGCAGCCGTGTTAGTCTGTATTAGTAATGTAAAGTTGAGTAGGCATCGATAAGATCTTGAAACCTCTGTTTATGGATGTGCCAGAGCAAGCAATAGATGCACAGCTGCACAGTATGCTACACAACAGTTCAGAACAGGAAGTGAAGAAGAATCAAATGGAATTGAGGGAGGAAAAATGGAAGGTCTCACAATGGAATCTGGCCAAGACAGTTGGGTTAATAATCCTTGTGACCACTGTTCCCTTTAAGCTGTGCATGTGACAGATCCTAAACCCCGGGCACACGGCAAAACACTGTGCACACAAAAAATGAAATACTACATCAGAGCCAGGCTGAAATATCATTTATAGGCGACTTTTGACATTGTTCGCCCACCGTCTATCAACACAGCTAGATTCTACTAGCTGGCAAGGGGGGGAAGGGAAAGGACGGCAATGAATCGTACCCCTCCCCACCAGCATTTCAAACGTGGAACGTTGATCACGTCGGGATGGTAAGGACCCACACATCTTCTTGTAGTCTGTTCATTTGGCTGTGTACAAACTCAAGTACGTGCGAATAAATCAAAATGCCTGGCCATAGTTGCTAAGGAACTGCAAAGATTTCCCAGAAATGAACAAAGGTAAGTGTTGTTTTCGTGATTGAAATCTTTCAAAGGCATTGGACTTCATACATTTACTCGTGATGTTTTACCATTTTCCCCGAGTTTTTTTGCCACAGATGAATGGACATGATTGGAGCTATGCACAAACTTCCGGTATCCTGATCTGAATGATCTCCTGATTGCCCTTTTGTCGAGTCATGCTGTTAAGTGCATTGAAATAGCAGCCATATAATAAAAGTATTAATTTTAAATAAACCAACCTGGTAAAAAATCAATCCCAAAATGTCACTGTCTAGACGTCTAAAGCATAAAAGAACAGCGACTTCATTTAAATCTGGATGGCTGGATGAGATTATAGAGACAATTACACCGAAGTCACATAGTGTAATGCTTGTTAAACTTCGTTAAATATTCACATACGATGAGGACAACGGAGTGGTTTGTGTATATTGTCGAGATGCCAGAGCTTCGGGAGAATTTTCAACAGGAAAAATGTGGAACAATGTATGGAAGTTGGATTTGTTAAAGCGTCACCTGTCAAGTAAGTCTCATACAGATGGTGTAACAAGACTTGGAAACAAAAACCTTTCCTTACGGAGCAGATTACTTACCATGATTCTTGAAAGTCCAGCTGAAAAGCAGAGGAGGAAAATTAATCTTGAATGCAAGCGCTCAAACCCAGAAGAAATCAAGGTACTTATTGACAGTGTGTTGTTGGCTATTAAAATGAACAGCTAAATGCTTTCTGTTCAGGATATTAAGGACCATATGGAAAAGTATGTGTGCATACCAGCGAGCTGGAGAAGTAAAAATTATGCTTTTGAATTTCCTGAAATTATCAACTGCATTGTCCAAAATGACCTCATGCATGAAATAGCATCGGCAATGTTTCATACTCTAGCTGTTGATGAAAGCACTGATATATCCATTAACAGATACTTCATACTCTACTTTAAATATAGATCCATAAATTCTGCAGACTATAAAATTTCGTTTGGTGGACTATTATGATTGCAAGAATGTGATGCTGTTTCAATAGTGTCCGCAATGAAAGAGTTTTATAAAAAACACCAACTTGATCTAATGAAAATGGTGATGTTCACATCTGATGGTGCCTCTGTGATGTTGGGCAAACTCAATGGCGTGGTGGCTCAGCTGAAATGTGATATTCCACACTTAGTCCAGCAACATTGTATTGCACACTGGGAAGACTTGGGGATTTCCGATGCATGGAAAGAGGTCAAGCTGATAAGAGACATCGCAACCTTAATGAGAACTGTCTACGCAGTGTTCTGTCGGTCATCCACAAAAATGCAAATTGCAGGAAATAATGGATGCTTCTGAATGTGAGTCAGTGGCTTTCAGGCCACTCAATGAAGTGCGCTGGTTATCTAGGCACTTTGAGCAATTATTCGCAACTATAATCCTCTTCTGGAATATTTTGAGCAAGACAAAGATACTGATCCAGTTTCTAAATACTGACACAAAAAGCTGAATACCATGGAATACCGAATAACATTAGAAATTTTGAATGATGTTTTGTTGGAGCTGGCTTCACTATTCACGCTGCTCCAAAAATGGGGCCTTACACCTCTTGAAGCATTTTACCTTGCCCAAGGTAAACTGAACAAGATCAGTAGACAGTACCTTGTAGATTCAGTCTTATGGAATGACAAAGTTAAGGCTCTCTTAGATATGAGCTCTCAAGAAAATAATGAAATTTATACCAGTTCCATAATAACTTTCATAAACATCTTGTGTGCAAATTTGGAAGACAGGTTTCCAGAGGATGAAGTCCAGGAGTGGTCTGCTTTTGATTGTGCAGCAATAGTTAAGTGTGACTTCAATTTTGGAATTCATCAGGTCAAATCCCTATGTTCAAAATACAAAGACTTTCTTGCTGAAGAGATTGTTATAGTCAGTCAGTGCAATGACTTCAAGTTTGCAGTAGCCGAAAGAATCAAAAGTCAATTGGTTTTAAGTTTCCTGGATATGGTGACATTTGCTCACCAGAACAAACAGTTTCTGGATCTTGCAAAGTTGATGGATATTGGAGGAACATTCCTAGCATCAAGTGCAGACTGTGAGCGTGGCGTTAGCTTAACGAACACTCTAAAAAACAAACTACGGAATCATTTACAAGTTGATCATTTGGACATGCTGATGTGTATTAAGAGTTACCAGCTGGACGGAGGACTGATAGATCGGGACAGAGTTTATATTGAATGGGCAAATGAAAAAGATCGCAGGGAAAAACAGTAGGTTAGTTTAGCAGTCTTGGACATTTCAACCAATAAGGAAGTTACAATGCATCTGTAATTACATATCTTATTCTTGGCTGATAATCATTTATTGATATTTTTTAGGAAAATTTTAAATTTAACACACGTACTCTTGTTTTTCTTTTTCTACTTATGATGTCTCTATCTGAAAACCCATATAAATTGACCTAATGGCATACTTATTAAATTGTCTTTATTATATGTTTATCAAAATCTTTTCGGACATGTGTATAGAATGAAAGGTGAAAGTGGACGCCAATGAGTAGAAGCCTATGGACTGATAATGATCATGATTAATATGTGCTTGATATATGCTTGTGATTGCCTATAAAAAAGATCATAAACCATAATGCTTAAAACTAACTTCTGCTTCATGAAGAATGGTTAAATTTCCTTTTTCTAAGTATTTAAAAATGACATTTATAAAATAACATGGTGTAAAACTATTATCACAAATTGCAAATTAAAACTTTTTAAATGTATAAGCATTTTACTCACTTGGGCGCATTTGCCGCATAGCACACAAATTTGAACTCTGCTTCAAAAATTTGCACAGAACAAATTTTTTGGGCACACAGCCTGTCAAAAATTAGAAGGAAAATTGCTTGTGACCTACTCATATGAAAAATGCTCTGAGATCTAAAAAAATTACAGAAGGGAAAGCTCCCTCTACTGAATCACTCACCCCACTCCCTATAACATAGCCTCCCTTAGCACCACTCTGGGGAATGGGGTCAGTACTGTACTGGCTCCCTACTAAGCCAACAACACCACTCCCAGAAGCACAGTACCCTCTAGCAGCATGCTGTGGCTAATACTGACTCAGAAGAGAAAGTCCTCTGTTGAGTCAGCCACTCCACTCCCTGCAGCACCCTTTCAAGAACTGAGCTAACCTTCCCTTTGCTCCCCCTCTCCCATATCTTCCTCCTTTTTCTGTCTCTATTCCCTTCTCTCCCTCCACAGCTCTCTCGATTTCTCCTCCTTCCTTCCATTCTTTCCCTTCCCCCCTTCCTCCCTGTCTCCTGGTTGAGTTGCCAGGGGTCTGGTTCAGTGGCGAAACTCAGCTGATTTACTTGCCTTAAAGCAGTGTCTGCTTGCATGTAAATCACCCTCTGAGCCCGGCCTGTAAAATGGGCTTGTTCACTAAACTCTATGAATAGGAAAGTAGGCACAGCTGGCCTATTCATAATCAACATAAAAAATAGATTAGCACTTTACAGATTAAACATTATCGTTTCAACAGTTAACATAAATCAACTGCACTTATGGGCCCAGCACTGCTGCCACGGTGGCAGGGCGACATACTCTGCAAGGGAAGGGCTCCCGGCCTGGGGGTCCAGTAGGGAATAGTGCATTTCTCTTACCCCTCAGACATGGGTTTCCCCTTGCAAGGTGTGCTGCTGGAATCCATTTCAAGGAGTAAAGCTGAGCCAAGAAGAAGGAGGTGGGAGATTAATCTCTAGCTGTCTACCTACATTTCTATTGCACCCGGCACCATCGTATCTAAAGACCAATATCCAATCCTCCTATTCCCACATGGCTGATACAGCTGAAAAATATTTGCTAGGGGGAGAAACCTGCAGGCCACTGGCTGCAATCCAACCTAGGTCAGTACTGACCAGTCATTACCATCTCGTGGATGACATGAACAGAGATGGTTGTGTCTCTGTCCAGTTCTTAGCAGGACAGGTATCTGCATCTCAAAAACTGCTTCACAACTGAACAATGCACCCTTGCAAGGTGTCTCAGCAGAGCGGCCAAGCACTGTAAGCGACCCAGAGACTGAGCTCCCCTTGGAGCTCCCTCCTTGTCAAAGGCAGTAGGGGCCAGATAGAGTGGAGGAAGCTTGTGCTGCTGCTCATGCTACCACTGTTCTTTAGTCAGGTAAGGGACATCAAGTCACCCAGGCTGTGAACCCAGCATCTTTCACCAGCACTACACTCACACAGGAGATGTAAAGGAGAACCTTTGCTGACAGAATCAGCCCAAGCCAAGTGTGCTCCCTCCCTCCTCGGCTGAGCCATTTGGAATCAGGCATTAGTTAGGCTGTTCCCCTGAGGCAGTCACCTCATCCCAACGAGAGTCACCCCCCAGATTACAGACAATGGCAAAGGGCCTTTGATCCGGGATCCATCTACAGCAGGCCAGGCCTCTTTCAAACTCAGAAACCAAAAGATGGACAGCAGGAAACCAGGCCATGCCTCCCGCACACAGCGACAGGCTGGGCTTCCAGAGGCCGCTTGGAAGACACCAGCCATTCGGAGGCTTGGATTTGGAGCTTCACGCTCTAGCAGGGACAAAGTCAAAGACACTTGGCAGCTCACAAGGGAAGGGGACTGAGGGAAGCACAACAGTTATCTACAGTGGGATTTGCCCTTGTCAGCTCATCTCCATAAAAGGGCCCCAGGAATTTTAATCACTCTAGCCCTCTTATAATGGGAAGAGCATTTAATAGACATGGGCCAGTAAGTCACATCCATTACTGTCTCTGAAGAGTGCAGCTTCTTTTCCTGCTCACAGCTGATATTTCCTCAAAAATTATTCACTACCTGAAATTGTCCAATTCATTTTTTGGAAAATTTTTTGCTAATTATTTTAACCTTAGAGGGGAGGATGGTGAACAGCCCTTGGCAAGAATTCACTATTCGAGCACAGCTGGCTGGTTGCGATTGGTAAAATAAATCATGTGGTATTGTGTCGGTTCCCTGATTGGAGGCACATGCACACACTCCCTCTGTGAACAGCAGCATGTGTGAATTTATAATTCCACTTGCTCCAAATCCTCAGGTGTGACTCTGAAAAGTGTGTCCGGTGAACCTTCCTGCCGGAAAAACCAGATGACTCCAATGTTCACAAGACATGAATACAAAATCCACATAATTAGCTTAAAAACAGTACCGAATATTGATGGACAATGTTGAGCACTCTTCCTCCCTCTCTAATTCTGACCTACATCCAGGGGGTTGGAAGGCTTCAATCACTGTCTGGAAAGTGCTTTGAGATCTTTGGGTAGCTCCTTACAATTCTCAACCACAAAAGTTCATGTTCTCAGCTTTAGCTTTCATCTGAACATTGCACCCGGCCAACGGCTTCTATCATTCCTACCCAGAGCAGCTTGTGAGCAGTGAGGAGCAGCTGCTGGCAAGCTTGACGTACTTTATATGGTTCAGCATTCTCCCTTGGAACTAGGGTCTGCCTCTCAGGATGGGCCATTCAGCAGCACTAATTAGACTACTGATTCACTTTATAAACTAAAAAAAAAACCTTGCTTTATCCATTTGGCTTCATAAGGAGATCCGGACATGCCAGGGTTGGAGCCCACGATTCCCTTATTTCATCTTAATGACACAAGCATCCTTCTGTGGTAAGTCCTATCAGAAGATGCACACACTCTGCAGATGGGTTAATGAATCCAACTGGGAGAGCTAGGTACACAGGTGGAGACTGCCATCTTGAAGGGAAGAATCCATGGGGGGCAAATGGGAGATCTTAGTATACAGGCAGGAGGAAATCAAGAGAACTGGGTCTAGCCAATCTCCAAGTTGGAGGACCACATGAGAATCCTTTCAGAGTGTGTCTGCCGCATGCCTGGAAACAGTACCCAGATCTCAGCATGGCAGTCTAGAGTGCTATTGTCCCTGTCCTGATCACAAACTCAGTCCCTTTGTGTATTAAACAGATATCCAGGTTCCTGGACAGGTGAAATATACCCTTGTGAGCCTGATCGGATGAGAGTATCATGGTGCCACCACATGAGGAATGTTAGCCCCAGCTGAACACAGCTACTTCCTGTTAACATTGGGGACAGAAAGGATTATCCATGTGCTGAGGCAGGTTTTACAATCGCCCTGTTAAAGATCCAGGCTTAGCCATTCATCCACAGAACACGCCCTCTAATCAGAGCCTGATCTGTCATTCCAGAGCCCCAAGGGACATGGATACCATGAAAAGAGATTTAGCATGACTGTAATGCACATCAGCAGACAAGATGTGGCACAATGATGACACGTCATCAAGATCTTGAGCAATCACAAGTTAAGGAGACCTCTTTGGAAAACCCATCCCCCACACCTGACACCTCATGAGGGGACGTAGCTGTCAAAATCCAACAAGATTATTATATGCTACAATGTGGACACCTAATAAAACTGTAAATTAGAGAAGGAAAGGCCTAGTGCATCCCCCAAGAAGCAAGGGCAGGATTATTCCCTATAGTATATTCCCCAGGACTTTTTCTCATCTGATTCCAAATGTGCCAAGAGATGGGGCTTTCACCCTTGCCCTTGGGAGATAAGAAGGCCAAACTCAGAAAAGCAACTGACCGCTTAATCCATTACATCCCAAGCATTAAGCCATAGACAGGCAGGTGGAAGAAAACCAAAGAAGATTATCCCCCAGACAGTTCACCAAAGCCATCCTTAACTTGGGTGATGGGAATGGAGTCTCCAGCAAGTGACTGATGTTAGCTGCACGCAGTAAGATCCTCTTACAGTAGTCAAGAACCAAAAGAATGAGTCTCTCCAGGCCATGCAGCCAGAGCTTGTAATTAGGGTGCTCTTGTTCCAAGGGTAACAATGACAACTGGGGTTGCATGGCATGAGCAGTGATTGTGGGGGTGTCAAGTACCATGTTGGAGGGAATGTCAGTAACAGTGGCTGCTACAAAGTGACAGAGAGGACATAAAGGGAAAAATGTGTGGGTCTAACAAGAGCCAAAGTCCTGGCAGGCAGCATGGCCGTCCTCATATGCTCAGTGCCCTGCGGCAAAACACATTCCATACCTCTGTGCCACCAGAGAGGTTACTCATCTCCGTGAGGGCCCAGCCATGGCTGCAGGTGGCTTCTTTGAGGATTGCCAGCAACAGGCATCACTTTCCTGACAGGCGAGCAAACAGGCCAGTGAGAGCAGAGGTAGCAGCAACACCAGCACAACCAGTCTCCACTGCCTTTCAGTTGACTAATGCAAGCCCATTTGTTCTGGGTGACATTAATGCTTCTTGCCATCTATCTCAGACTCTTTAAATTACTGTTTTATGGCCAAAAATTTTTTCATAATTGATAAAAATCTTTTTATATGCCGGGTTATTGAAAAAAGTGAGCTTTTTTATTCCTCATTATAGTTTTCATATAAATGTGTTTTTTATCGATAGCTGCTTGGAAGGCGGGGGGGGGTCGCTGGAATGGGCACAACCTCCCCTCTCGTTTCGCCATCATCCTCATCTTCTTCACCTCCAGCCATCAGGGCAATAGCCCTGAGATCCCATCTTCAAGGCAGATGAGTGATGGAGTCAGACTGTCATCCACAATGAGGAGGAAGAGAAGACAAAATGCAAAGAGAACTCAGACTCATCAACCTTATTACAGCTCCCAGTGCCAGTGAATAACGTGCATGGGGGGAACAGCAGCAGCTTTCTGGGTTCAACTCCAGCCCAGCATTTCCCTGCTGCGAGGGTCACCCAGTATTAAGATGATGTTGATAGAGGGCCAGCAGAGCACTCAAGTTCTGAAACAGAACTGAAAAGAAGCTGAGCTTTTGGCCTGGAGGTATTATGGTAGTTGTAGCACAGAACACACAGCACAATCCCCAGGATCACACAGCGATGCAGGGCATGCAACGATGCACCTCCTAGAATCATGAGAGTGACCAGGTATTCCCTCAGGCCAAATGACAGTACTGCAGGGTATGAGACCCACTGCCACAGGACTGTGCAATAGCTGTGGCAAATTCCCTGGGATCACAGACGGGCCCCACTGCAGAATCAGCCATATTCCCCCAGGGCTGTGCAACACTGCCAGACATGCAATGCACTCCTGGGGCCCACCACAGAATTTGCAGCAGCCTATTCTAGGGACCATGTGACCCAGCAGGGCATGTGGCTCCCTCTCTAAGGGTAGCATTACAGGGCCAGCTGCAGAATGTGGAGCATATACCCTCGGGGACAACATGACATTATATAGGACATGCACTGTAGTCCCATCAGGCCATCTGAAGGCTCAATTGCTCTCCCAGGGGGATGTACAGTGCTTCAGCAGCTCTGTAGCTCAGGAGAAAGAAAAACCCTTCCAAAGCACGAGACTCTGCTGATGGGTTTCAGAGGGAAGAGAGCCCTTCCTCCTGTTTTTCTCAGCCACAGGAAAGGCTGCCATGATGTGCAGCACAGAATGTGGTTTGTGGGAAAGGAAGGAAAGAAGAGAAGAGCTGAATAGGAGTCCAGAAAATCTATGTAATTTCTTCTCTGCTCCCAATTGCATCAATTTGTGAGACGCACTCACCCATGAGGCTGTCTGACCCTTTCTGTAAACTGATTCTGCAAGAGTCATGCAAAGCCACAGGAGACACAAAAACAAGGCCCTGATCGTGTAGGGTTATTAGAGATCTCATGTCATCCCAGATCATGGGTACATGTGGACATTAAAGGTCACATGGCAAGTGTCAGGGTGTTAGTCCCATTGTCCTGGCCCCATTCCAACTCTCCCTAGCCTCTGCCCCATCTCCCGGCAGCTTCAAATAGCTGTGTGATTCTTTGCCACTTCCTATCAAATGGCTCTGTGCAGTGTTCAACAGCAACTATGTTCCATCAGAGATATGGATGCATTTCAGTGCTGAGTGAATGATCCTGGTACATATGATCTGGAAAGCACCTTGGGGTCCTTAGGAGCAAAAGAAGCTATACAAATGTAGTTCCCTGTCCTCCCAGGCCACATCTCCGACCGTAGGGAAGACAATCTATCTGGTGAAGAGTATTTCACTTCACATCACAGCCTCGGGGCCATGACAGGTACAAAAGCAAGGCATATGACAAGAGCAGGGCCCTTGCCCAGAGCATGGGGACCCCTGAACTACAGCTGTCTCTACAAAGCAAGCCCACCTGAGCTACAGCACAAGATGTGCTTCTGTCATACCCACCCATTGGCAAAGAGGGGGGCCTGGCACCCTTCCCCATGACCTGCTCTGCTCAGCACATGAGCTGGCTCATTTCACAGCAAAGCAGGCCTTAGGCAGCAAGGAGAAACTGCAAGTAATTGTAGGTGAAAATGATGGGCTCCCTGACAGCACTCACACATCAGGTAGCGAGACAGCTGTGTTCCACCACCTACTCCCACAAGGTGGGACTGGGTGGAGGCCCCTTACAAAGCTGGGCCCTTAAGCTATCAAGCCGCCTATGGTTTGGGTCTGGCTTCAGGAGAGAAAAGCCTTACTCCTCATGCGCTTCCCCATCAGCTGAGATCGGACACAGCACCTGAGGTAATAGTCCCCAGGTTTGAGCATCAGAGGCAGGAGTGTTCTCAGGGAAGGGGGGGACGGACACACATACACCAGAGTTGTGCAAATCAACCCAGATGTGCGTGTGCACATGGAGCGGTGCAGAGGCTGAGGCGTGTCATTTTCACTGGGGTCCCATGTTCAGTGAAGACAGAGTGACCAGACATCTCAATATTGTCAGGAATCATCCCAATATTAGGGGCTTTGTCTTACATATGCAACTATATCATTCCCCCTTCCCCTCAAAAAAGTGTCCTGATTTTTCACATTTGCTCTCTGGTCACCCTAAGCAAAGAGCACTGATCAGAAATCACCTCAGCCCTGGCTGTCACATTCAACCCTGGCACCAATAAGAGTGTAAAATTCAATAGGAGCTTTACCTATTATTAGTATGGGGCTGGGGCTAGAGAAATGTATGATGAGACTTCAGTGGAGGAGGAAGTGCCAGAATCCCTCTTCACACACCCCAGTGCCTGACAAGGAGTTCCGCCCAAGTCCCTGCAAGGCCTTCAGCTGTCTCTTCTATAACAAGGCACTCTCCAGCAGGCCAGGGCTGGTCTGCCATCTACTGGGCATTAGGAGCAGAACTCTTTGAACAGCTGGGCAGGAGCAGGCCCGGTACCTCAGAGAGGCAGCCCCCTCAGTCTGCACTTGGGTGGATGGCAGGGCTTGGAAAGTCTCCAGCTTTGATTTCTAATAGGCCTGTTTGGTGGTTCTGTTTGTAGGATAAATTAAACTCCATCCTGGCTCAGAAGCCATCTTTATTAGAGGTCCCCGGACAGGCTCCAGGAGCAGGGAATCAGAGGTCTGGGCTCACTGGAACCTACCAAAGGAGATTGAGAGGAGCTGACAGAAACTTCTGCAGGGATCAGGAAAGTCCAGAAAGACCTGGTTTGAAAACCAGGGGACATGATCTACATGAGGAAGCTGGGAGTAGAGAGGGCATTTGGGCACAATGACTCTCCACAAAGGGGAAAAAAATCTGGAATAAGTAAAGTGATCAGGGGAGGGGTCAGAGCTGTGAATATAAGTGAGCTGGACAAACGCCTAGATTTATGTCAGTCAGAGGAGGGGACTGAGGGGTCTGCGGGAAAGGCTGAAAGGTGAGACTCAAACAGATTAAAAAGGGCTTGTATGTGAGGATGGGCTGGAGAGTTGACCAGAACTGAGCTGTGTGAGCATTTCAATCCGGGCAGGATGGGGACCATTGTGGGGCTGGATGGGAGGGGACAAGCTCAGGCCTGTTGGGGTGTGCAGGAGGGCCAGATATGTGGTTGCACTGAGAGGTGCATTGGAACCAGAGGTAAGACAATGAGTCGGGACATGCAGTGTGGCTGGAAGGGAGAGATGTCAGGGAGTCTAAGCCACTTGGCAGTGCACTGGAAACCAGAGGACCAGTCCTGAAGTGTAGCCTATAGGTATAGGTATTTGCTAGGAAAGGCATAGGTATAAGTTGAGGCAGTAATGCAACAAGCCTACAAGCCTCAAGGCCTGTAAAACTATAGATTAGCTAAACTAATCCAGGCATAAGGCCCCAAAAGCCTTAGCATAAGCAGCTAAGCAGGAGTAACCGTCGATCATACAGGATAAAACGCTGTAATAAACAAGTATGACTAAACTGTTGACAGGTAACCCAAGATGTTAATTTATACCAGCTCTAGATATTTTAAGTTAGGAATATTAGCAGCTGTCCAACCACAAGAATGCCATGGTAACTAATTGACGTGTTTGTTAATGAGCTTGAGGTAAAAGGCCTAGTAAGCTATGGGGGTAGGGCACCCCAACATTAAAAGGGTGAGGAAATACAGATAAGGAAAAGGGTCAGAAATCGCTCCCGTACCGAATATGCATGAGGCACAGCGGGCGTCAGCATAACACATTATAAAAGTTCTATTGCAGCCTGCGCGCCTCAGGAGATGCCAGGACGACGACACAGTTGCTGCTGCTGAGGATGATGACTAACACTTCCGGTTTTTGCTAAAGAGTGTGAATATACTGATGCTCAGACACGGGGCGTTTTGGCCATCTTGTATTATCTGTTTTGCTGGGTTAGAATGTTTGTGATTTTGCTAACCATGCTAATAAAAATAATTACTGACTTGTCTTGTTGGTGCATACCGGGGTTCTTGTAATAACTATGATATTTCTGGGTCTGGTCATGAGAACCCTGCCAAACCACAGAATGCTAACTGGGAATTACTATATAATCAACAGATCAGGCAATAGAGAGTCATATTTGGGGGTGGGATGGACAGCATTGGAGCCAGACACATGGAGGAAAGGAGCTGTTGCACAGGCTGCTGAATTGGTCCCCATCCAGGAGGGAGACCAGGATACTATGGTGAAAGATGCTCTGGAAATGCATAGATTAGAAAAACTAATGGACCCCCTCTGAGGATGACTGGGGAGAGCAATCTCAATGGTCCAGTCACTCTTTGGCCCATTAGTGCCAATGCCGAGGGAGGGTTATATGACAGAGGCACCTGCCCATTAAGATCTGCATGCAGACCCACCAACTCCTTTCTCCCACACCACTGAACAGCTATCAAAGGGAATGACCTGAGCTGAACCTAAACACGTGCTCTATGCTCCAGGATCCCACACCCCCAACCAGACTGGAACAAGTGTTCTAGAGAGGAAAGGCCTGTATCCCACTCCCCAGTTCCCGAGCCAGCCAGTTCCTCCTCCCTCCCCCCATTTCTGAAGTACATTGTTAATTTTTTTTTTTTACGATCTAGTTTTAAAGTTTACTGATTTGGTACTACCAGAAAAGATTCACTTTTTAGAGCTCCTCATAAATCCTTCAACCTTTTGTCTGGTCTCAGGTTCCACTGAAAGTAGTTTGGCTACATTCCGAAAGTATATGTAAAGAGGGGTGGAGGAGAAGAAAACTTTGGGGATGGGGCACATGCCTTGTCAAGTTACGTTAAAAGAACGGATAAAAATCAGAGTTGAATAAACTTTCCTTCCCTCTGACGCTGTCTAACAGTTCCCACCTGTGTTCCCTGTAAGCTGCATGGTTGGGTGGCCACCCAGGAGAGATTCAAGTGCCGCACAGTTGATTAGCAGAGCCACGCACATCCAGCAGGCAGTGTGTGTTCAGGTGCCCCTCCCCCAGGCTGCTTTGCAGCCACGTGGCTTCTGCAGCTGTTCCCAGGACCCTCCTTCTGACTGTGCAGGGAAGGAGGGGAGGAAGGTCCCTCCCCCAGCCCCTGTACCCCATCTCCGCAGAGCAAGGTAGAGGGGAGGGGACAGGGCTCAGGACTCACAGCAGCTCTGAGGTCTGAACAAGCCTTCGGGTGAGTGAGTGCCTTAAAGAGACACTGCATGGTCTCTCAGAGACTTCCCCAACAGCCAGCACACACAATCTCTGTCTGTCTGTCTCTCCCCCTCCTCCCTGCCCATGTACCCCAACTCCGCAGAGTGGGGATGCGGGGACATAGTTCAAGAGGAAGAGAGCTTTCAGCGAGTGCCTTGAAGAAACAGCAGACAGGCATCTCTAAGAAATTTCCCCAGCAGCCAGAACGCACACAGTCTGTGTGTGTGTGTGTGTCTCTCTCTCTCTCTCTGACACTGACACACACACACACACACTCTCACACACACGGTCTCTGTGTCTCACTCTCACACACACACACACACACAGAGTCTGTGTCACACACCTCCCAACACTGTTGTTGTTCTTGGCACTTCCTGCAATGCACATATATTCTCTATAATTTTATTCTTTCAAAGTGTTGTTATTTCAGTCTTTTGACTGGTCTATGCATTTCATAATTTTAATTTCTCTCTTACATTTAAATTTAATTCTTTGGGTAGTGAGTTCTCAAATGTCTAACTTGTCCTGGCTGGAGTAATTATCCCTACGGGTCACTTTTTAAGAAACTATTCTAGGTGGGGTCACGTTAAGGCCACCTAGAGAAGGTGCTGCTGCATATTCAAGTCAGTATTATTGGTTTTTTTCCCCCTCCCTATCACATCCCATTGCAAACTCCTGCTAATTTAGCTGCAGGTTTCCAGGCATCATGCTGTTGACTCTGGGTTCCTGACCCACCAAGGGAATATTTCAATATTCCATCTCTCACTCCCACCCTCTTACCCAAATCCCAATTTTCAATTCAACATTTTGTTTTTAAATTGTGGTGAGCATATTTCTACGCATGGACTAACTTCATCCGCGGTGTTATCCCACGACTTTCTACAGGCTCCAGCAAGGAGGCCTTCAGCAGATTAGGCTTCTCAAAGCCCTTTTTGTTTTTAACTACCTTGACTCAGTTGCCTATAACTAATGGACTCAAGCAACTACCTCTGACCTCCCTTACCAGTGCCTTTCTTTTTCTCCATTTTTCTTCCCTTATGTCTGTCTGATTCTTTCTTCTCTGTCTCTTTTAATACCCTTTTCTCTCTTTCTTTAGCATTCCTATTTGCTTCCTCTGTCTCTTTAAAATTAAAGATCACCCCAACACTGCCCATGTGAGTGAAATGAATGCTAAGAGGAAAGGCTGCTGCTGAGAGGGGGATTCGAGCTGCCTCGCTGGGAATCAATGAGGCATGGAAAGCTCATCTAACTCCTGAAACGCTGAAAGAAACCAGGGCGGATCAGTGGCAGCTGAAAATGCATTTGAGAGAGAAGAAAAGGCCCTGTCACTGAGCGCCCCATTCAGCTACAGAGAGAAGCAGCACAGAGGCAGCTGCTTTTGTGTTTTAATACTGTCTAATCCCAGCCCAGCTTCCCTCTCCACCCACCACAGGGGAAGGCTGGCTGAACCTCTACTCTACAGAGCAGCTAGAGGATGGGTACTGCAGGAAGTGGTTACCCTGGCCTGTTTCTCTCCCTCCATCTATTTGCTGTGCTACAAATCCAGCTGGTACTAACCATGTGATGAAGCTGGGTGGGGGCTGGTCTCACACAGGCAATATGAAGGCCCATCAGAAGCTGACATTAACTCTTTGCAGTTGAACTATGGGGAAATGCTCACTGTCATTCATGAATATCCAACCCCCTTATCCAATCCCTCATGTCATTGACGAATAGCCACCCCTACAACTTACACAGAGCCAGACCCACCCCAACCCCCTACATATCCGCCAGGAACACCTCCCTACAGACTCCCAGGTACACACACCTAGCCATACTACCCAAACAGCCAGGCACACTCTCCCCAACACGTTCCCACACACGTAGCCATAACAAAGTACCTGACACGCACTCCTTGCTCCCACACTACCCAACTCTCCTCCAGCACTCTGACCCATTTACCCCCACATACATTCTCTACCATTACCAAGGCATAAAGCTGCCCCTTCTCCCCACATACACTCCCATCCCCACTGCTCTGCTCCACACCCACATTCCCTATGGCCTACTCCCTACATCCGAGGCGCTCCTCAGCCTGGGGGTAGAGCTGTCACCATGAGGGAGGAGTTGAAAAGCCGCAGGATATCACAGTTACTTCACTCCCAGGCCCCAAGAGTTAATGGCACAGCTTCCTTTGCTACTCTGTTGCCTTAGTGTCAGCAGCAAAAGCGATTTATGCTGTTATTAAAGGAAATTATTTATTTTTTTCATCTGGGGTTAATTAGGGGCTTGTGAAAGTAAAGGGCTGTCAGTGCCAGCTAGACATGGTAGAGAACAGCCAGAGGCAGTGCTATCTGCCCACACACAGATCTGCCAATGCATCTTGCTTCTCAACTGCAACACCCCCGGTTCCAATCCTGGGGAACCCCAGAGCTCTACTCATGGCCCTCAATCCTGACCTCCAACACCCCTCGCTATTCTTGTGCTGGACCCTTGCACGTACAGTTCTGCTGATGTCCCTCATTCCTGCCTGGCAACCCTCTCCCCACTTCCCTGTAATTCTCACTAGACTTTGCCAGCCATACCCAGCAATGTGTGGGAAATACCAGACTTGCCCCAGAGCTAGGATAAGATGACTCCCACAGCAGTCTCTCTTCATCTAAGTCTTCCAAAGCACATGGCCGGTGTCCTGAACTCCCTTGTCATGTTTCCATCTATGAAGGAAAATCACCAAGCAGCTCATTGCTCCTGTTTCCATCTGGCCAGTGGCCCAGAGTTGCCATGCTGCAGCTGGCTGGCCTGGCAGGCCAGTGAGGGCTTCAGTGCCTCATACCTCTTTGCCCAGGTCCTCACGGATCACTTGTTCAATTTCCTGCATGCTGCTCTGTGGGGCCTGGCTGTGTAGTATCTTGAGGGTGCGAGTGTATTCCTCAGGCAGAAGGTAGTCGAGTGCCCCCAGATGCTGTCCCACTTTGATGAAGGTGCCTCTGTTGGCACAGCACAGGTCCCGGAGGCGTTCCGCAGAGCGCAGATGTACCTGCATAGAGATCAAAACATCAGCCAGCCCCTTTCTCCAACTCTTTGCTCCTTATTCCTCCCTCCATCTTCGCTCCCTCCCTCCCCCCTGCACGCACTTACACACACACTTTTACTCCCCTAGGTTTCAAATGCAGCTGCCTTTTGTTTGTTTGTTTCCTTGGTGATGCACCTGCATCACCTATTGTCAGCTAAATTCTGGGATCAGGGTTTGCTGATGAACAGGAACTGACACAGAGCCAATGGGAGGCGTGCCACAGCGTAAGGCAAAAGTCAGGACCATTTCTCCCATTTAAAGCACACACGTGTGGCTCTGTTCTCAGTGTGAGTGCAGTGGAGTAAAGTGGGGGGAAGACAGATGCCATCCTGAGGGTGTCAGCACAGAAACTGCCTCAGAGGAAGACATTCTATTTAAAGACACAGCAAAACAAAAACACAAAGTTATTTTCTGTCAATTTAGCGGGGTAAATGGTGCTGATGGGCAGCTCCTTGGCAACCGGATCCTATTTAGCAGCAGAATAGCTACAACCTGTTCAGTGGCAAAGCCAACTTAGCGCTCGTGCTGTTCCACCAACCCACTGTGACCTTCCCCATGCACTGGGGTAGGGTGCTCTCCAGGGCCTGTTCGGTCCTTGCCTCTCTGCTCAGACAGCCACCAGGGGTCTATTCATGCCAATTATAGTGTGGTTTCAGTGAAGTGGACACTAGGAATTAGGAGACCTCTCAAATTCAAACTAGATGGCTACAACAACACCGCAAACAAGTGTAAAAGTCCACTGGCCAGGTCTGGATTTCAACCGGTGACCTTGACTCTGTATCACAGAAGTGTACCAGTCACCTGACCCTTTAATAGCCATGATTTATTCTGCCTTACACTATTACTATGAAAGCTCCGTGTCTGGGGCACAGGCACACTCAACATTCAGGAAGGTAATAAACTGTGACTGACTTTATCCTGCTACATTATTAGAATTCCAGCAAATTTACAAGTAAAAAGACCCATGCAAATCTATGCTTTTCTGCTATCTGCATGAAAGTGGCTAATACCTCACAGCATCAGTCAGTCAAAATCCCAAACAGAAAAGCAATTCTGGAGTGAGCTCCCTTTTTCAGTGACATTGCCACAAACGTCAGCTCCTAGCAGTTCACACCCAGTTACTCAGATATTCACAATACCCGGAGAAATGACCAGCAAAAAAATAGCATTAGCGTAACTTTCAAAAGTTTAAAACAAAAACAAGCACTAAAAAGGTAGGAAATACAGAGCTCAGATTGCAAGCTCAGCCTTTACTCTGCTCACTAACCCACTGCTTATGTTTTAACATATAGGCTATGTCTGCATTTCAGCTGGGAAGTATAATTCCCAGCTTGTGTAGACTTACACATGCTAGCTGTGATCGAGCTCATGTGCTAAAAATAGCAGTGTGGCCACAGTGGCAAAGGCAGTAGTTCAGACTTGTACCTAGGATCTCAGACAGGATTGCACTCGGGCAGCTACCCCAAGCCACTGCCCTTACCACCAGAGCCACTCTGCTATTGTTAGCCCGCTAGCTAGATCAGAGCTAATATGTGTATATCTACCCGAGCTGGGAATTACACCTCCCAGCTGCAGTGCAGACATACCCTATATATTAAAACATAAACAATGGAGTAATGGGCAGAGTTAAGGCTGAGCTTTCAACCTAAACTCTGCATTTCCTAACTTTTAAGTGCTTGGCTTGAATACTCTGCTTATAGCATTATGAATTATTGATCAATGAATACAACAATGTGGGATTTTACATCCAGTCTCACATCCAGTAAGTTGCAATACAGGACATTCAGTCCTCAGACTTGGCTCTCAGTCTTCAACAGTTTTCAAGTACATAAAAGCTTGTTACAAGGAAGAGGGAGAAAAATTGTTCTCTTTAATCTCTGAGGATAGGACAAGAAGCAATGGCCTTAAATTGCAGCAAGGGCAGTTTAGGTTGGACATTAGGAAAAACTTTCTAATTATCAGGATGGTTAAGTACTGGAAAAAATTGCCTAGGGAGGTTGCGGAGTCTCTGTCATTGGAGATTTTTAAGAGCAAGTTAGACAAACACCTATTAGGGATGGTCTAGATCAGCCATGGCCAATAGAAATTCGATGCTAGCCACACTTGTAGTTTTGAATTTTTCTTATTAGCTACATTATAAAAAAGCCACATGCATTAGCCACAATTCAATAGCCTATTAGCCACATCTGGCTAGTGGTGAACGTATTGGACACCGCTGGTCTAGATAATCCTTAGACCTGCCATGAGTGCAAGGGACTGGACTAGAAGACCTCTCGAGGTCCCTTTCAGTCATACGATTCTATGATTCAAGGTGCTCCATGGCCCAGGCCCAGCATATGTAAAAGATCACATAAAGCTCCAGAATGAAGACCATTGCTCAACAACTCTGCTTCTCTGGCACAGTGAAATTCTTGACCATAAAGCTTGTCTGTGCTGGAGATGGAGTTTTCTCAGGGGCTGCTCAGAGGTTGTGGAACTACAGACCGTCACAAGCCTCACCATCTTCTGCTTCAAGTGCAAGACATATTTCTTTGACCAGCCTTCTCCTGTATAAACATAGAGCAGTGACTACTTTAAAAAAAACATCCCTCAAACCCAAACCCTATATTGCACACACAAGTCTCCTCTTGTGAGGCTGAGAGAGAATGAACCATACATGACAGAGTTAACCGGGTTGCTTAGCGCTACTGGAAAGCGCTCCGATGCTATAGTAATTATCATGGTATAAGAACCTGCGTAGAACAGAATAGTGGATCAGGGAGACCTCCCTGTGATACCAAGAGCCCCTCAATGCCAACTCCAGACAAGTCAAGCTTGAAAACTGAATCCAGTATCTCACTCGGGGAGCACAAATTTGGACCCTAAACTCCTTGGTATCCTGGCAGAGCACTAGGGTCCCTTTAGACAGAGCAGGGCACATCCTCCAGCCCCTTGCCAGCAGGTGAGGGGACTCTGAAACAAGAATGCCTGGAGGGGGCTCAAGAAGTTAAACATCCTTGGGGGAGGTTGAGGTAGAGGACATCAACCATTTAACACCCCAGGACAGATCAGTGCAGGTAGCATTTTGCAAAATGAGTTTCCACTCTCTGAAAATAACTAGCATGTGCTCACACAGAGACACTCTCAACGGGATGGACTGCTGTAAATGCTTTGTCCCTGAGCTCCAATCCCTCCACTGGCGTCCAGTCCACTTCCATACCAGTTCAACACCTGGTCCTGATCTTCCCAGCCCTCACGCAGCTACGTCAGTAATAGCATCTCTCCTTTGGGACAATGCACCTCACCAAGGCCAGAGGAAGCATGCAGGAGTCAGAGACAAATCTCTCTCAATCAAGGGGATTCAGCTGTGAAACAAGCTGCTAGAGAAGGTCAAACCAATCCAGAGTCTGACTCCTTTCAGGGCACCCTGCAAAACCTTCTTCTACGACAAAGCATTTCTCACTATAAACAACAATAACTTAACAGAAGGGGAATGGAGCAGAGCAGAAGACTCAGGAGGTACATGAGGGGTACTGTATGCAGACCTCATAGACCTATGAATCACATAGATACTATGGTGTTGGGCACTCCAGAAAACCCGAAATAGATCAGACGGGTAGATAGATGTGTCAACACACACACATAAGCTTACATGTGCGTGCGTGCACGCACGCACACACACACACACCTTTGCAAGTGTAACCCAACTACAAAAGTGCACACACCTGCCACAGCAAAAAAGTGCCCTGAGACTTACATACACAAAACGCTCAGGTTGCCGGGGCTGCAGTCACAGGTAAGAGTGTGCTACATTTTATTGGACTCCTTTGATTCTTTTGTTGTGGCAACTAGGTTCTTGACCTGGCTGTTCCCCTGCCTCTGCCTTGTGTGTATGTGTATGGGGAGAGACGAGGGAGACAGGCAGAGAAAGGGAGTGAGGAACAGAAGGAATGAAAGAGAAAGAAACAGCAAAAGAGGCAGAGACGGAGTAATAGGGATGAGAGAGACCAGGAGGGAGCCAGAGCAGCTGGACAGTTTGTCACAGTACAAGGAGTTCAGCCCATTATAGGAAAACAGCTTTTATGCAGCTTGGATAATTGTCCTCGACACACGGTCTCCAGCAGAGGAGAAAAAATCCAGCAGCCAGTGAAGGCAGTGGGAGGCAATTGCTGTCTACGGCTCCCCAGAGTTCGCCTGTATTCTAGGGGAGAGGAAGGGCAGGCTGGGGGCAGCCGGTTTGAATTAAACCCATCCAGCCCCACTTGTGTTCTAGGATCTCCAATGTGGGAAGAAGGTCAGGTCAGAGCCCTGTGAGCTCACAGAGACAAAATGGGAACCAGGAATATGCTGCCCCCACACAACTTGTAGCCCCTGCCAGGCGAGAGAGCCAAACCACAGCTTCCTGCATGGCTTTCTGCAGAGCACTAAGCATCGGGAGGATGCAGGGACTGACACAAGACACTGGGCATCAAACCCAGTCTCCTGCATGGCACTGCAGAGCCTCATGTATCAGGCTGGCCTAGAAAGGGAGAGACTGGAGCTAGGGACTGAACCCCAGTCTCTTGTATAGCAGGGCAGGGCTCTAGTCTCTTCACCATCACTAAGCACTAGGCAGGCCAGGGGGGTGAGGGATTGGTGCTGGGAATAGAATCCAAGTCTTCTGTGTAGCAGGACAGGACACTAGCACTAGGCTGGCACAGGAAGCACGGGACTGAGGCTGGGAGTCATTTACTCACAGAAATGTCCACCCATCCTAGAGGCAAAAGAACGGGAGAATCAGTGAGGCACACCTGTTCCCATCTGATATTTTAGCCTCGAAGCCCCCTCTCTTGCCCCATTGCCCACACAGATCACCAAGGTTATTGGGCAACCCGAGACAAAAAACAGTAGGAAGAAAAAACTTGAGAGAAAATGCAGCCCAACCCAGATCCAAGGAATGTCTGCACATGTGTGCCCCTGCTGTGGAGGAGGTAAAGATAGCCCCCCTCTCCTCTGCCCCAGAGACAGCAAAGGCATGCCCTGCAGAATTTTGCCACCCCTTAGGAAACTCCAACTAACTCCAGCACACACCACCTTGCACTGTGAGAAGTTATCATCCTACTGCTCAGAGAAAGGCACCCACATCTGAGAGGGGCTCTCAAGACACCAGGAGCAGCAGCAGAAAATCAAAACAATACTCTCCTCCTTCCACAGATTTAGCCCTGTTATGCTGGAAGTACTGATGGAAGCACTATTGGCTCCCAGGGCCACCGTCTGGTTCTCTGGCCCTGCCTTTCCTGGGTGGTGAAAGAAAGTACAGTATATCTGGGACCCCCACTAACAGACAGACTGATGATGAGGGGAATCTACCATTAGCCATAAAACATATGGCAATAGTCCAATCAGTGCTAACGGGACCAGTTTGATGTAGAGACCTCACGAACCCACCATCCACTATCTAAACTTCCCTTTTCTTAGCGACCTAATGAAAAAGCTGGCAAAAAATGGTCTCCAGTATCCACTGTTAGCTGCCAGGATCCTGGATAGCTGCCAGTCAGGCTTCAAACCAGAGTATGGGACATAGAAGGCACTTGTTCCTCCGGTGGATGATCTCCTCCTGACTATAGACAAGGGAAGAGCACCACACACATCCTGCTAGACCCCTCTGCAGCATTCGATACCACTGATCACCAGACACTTCTGCTCCACCTCTAAGAAACTGCAAGATTTAAATAGAAATGCCCTGAAATGGCACAGGTAGTTCCTCCAAGACCCAACCTAGAGGGTTGTCATGGGCAACTGCCCCTCCAAAGCCCTCACCTGCAGAGTCCCCGTGGCTCAGTTCTCTCTCTTTCTAATATTAGTGAATATCTAACTGTAGCCTTTGGGACAGCTGGTGAGACATGGGCTGAAATGCCAGCAGAACAAAGACAACACTCAGCTCCACCCCTCCTTTACATCAAACACAAGCAGCAGCATCCACCAGCTCTCAGTGCCTGCCCAAACCAGCACCCAATTGAAGCCGACGAAAGCTGATCCTTGGTAAGAATGAGATGTTGTTGGCAGGAATAGGGAAACACTGCTAAGAATCTGCTTCCTCTACAACATCCCCACTAGCAAGGGCATTTTTGGACTCCTCAATGCTATTGTATGTTCAAATAACCAAAGTGGCATAAAATGCCCATGTATATCTGCCAGCAGCCAGAAGTTTATTTCTGATCCTATCAGACACAGACCTGGTCAACTTGACCCATGTGTTCAACACCTCAGGCCCACTCAGAAACACAGGTTGCCACAAACATTAAAATAACCTGGGGTTTCTGCACTGGCACCCAATTACACCCCTGCTCCTGCAACACAAAAGTTGGTGGGAGCTTTTCCATTGACTTCAGGCCCTAAATGCAGAGTCCAGTTCAAAGTCTCTGTCCAATACTCAGAGACATCCATGGGACTGGCCCTCACTACCTGAGAATTCTTCCGTCCCTCTGCAACCATCATCTCCTACAACAGCAACGTTGCACTAGAACAGTGATGCTTTCAACCAGTGGGGTAGGCTCGTGACTGCAGGAGACAGAACTTTCCCAGGAGCTGGGCCCAGACTATGGGACTACCATAAGACATAAAAATGAGTACCATCCTCACCATGTTCAGAACTGAATGCAGAGCTCCTCACCTTGGCCTGGCTTCCCATCAGTAAGCCAACGCACAACTTAGCTTGTGAGAGAAGGTGATTTGAGAGAGAACCCTTTTCGAGCAACAGGTGGCTAAAGTCCTCCAGAGGGGTCACCAAACCCATCAGAAACAGAACATTGGTGCCAGTCCTGCCTCTGAACCTATGCTCAGTGCTCTGGGTGGGTTTGACAAAGCAGAAAGCATTCTGCTGGCTGTAAGGGAGGAGGTGGTTGTGATGTGCTCTGCAGAGGATAGAGCTGGCCTAATACAGAAGGGCTTCCCAGTTGGCTTGAAAGGAGGGAGAAGATTTGGGAAAGGGGCAGGTGGCTAGACAGGGGCGTGTGCAGTCATACAAAACATACAGTAGGCGGTGAGCAGGGAAATTATGCATTTCAAATGCTGAGACTCACCAAGATTAAACCGCATTTGGACAGTGCTTCAGCACAAATGTCTCCCCGCGTGTGTGTGTGTTCTTCTCTCTCTGCACTCTCATCTCTGAGTCTCTCTTTTTCTCTCCCTCCCTCAGATTCAGCAGGATGAGTTTTCCGTGTGCCCCATAGTGCCCGCATCAGACACACATGGATTGGCCCCAATGCAGGGTAAAGTGAACTGACTTGGATTTTCAAAGTGATTTTGATATGGCCCTTCATAAAAGGCTGAAAGAAAAGAAATAACACCCAAGTGTTGAGTGGAAGCTCCTCATGGCTTAAGCACTAGACTCAGCAAGCAGAGAGAGAAGGTAACATTTTCAGAAGTATTTACATGACCCACTGAGTTTCAGGGAGACTTATGCTCTTAAATCACTTAAGCTCGTTTGAAAAAATTTACCCAGAGAGTCGTAGTGAACAGCAGCTCCTCAGATCACACAAAATCTAACAGTGAGATGTCTGAAATGGGATCAGTGCTAGTTAACTTTTAAAGGCAAGAAATTGAGTTAGAAAGAACCTAAAAGGTCACGTCAGAAAATTAAAATACTTCAACACAAACTTGATTTCATGGTGTTTCTGGCCAGGAGGGACCATTAGATTATCTAGGCAGAATCCCAGGTCTGCATCCCTCCAAACACAAAAGAAAGCAAGGGAAGACAAGAAAAAGCAGCAGGGTTAAATGGCAAGTTTCAGGGACATTCCTCATATAAAACAAGGATCCTTTAAAAAGGGTAATCCAGCCCAAATAAAAACCATAGGAAGATGCATAAACCATAGCAGGTGCCTAAGCTATAGCTGGCAAAATGAGTGATGGAATTAGGAGAGCTAGGAGGGAATCTGAAGGAGCCAAATAGCCAAAGATAAATACAAGTCACCACAAATTCCTGATCCTGACTGGCACCTCTAGGCACTGGTATAGATATTAATGTTTAAATAACAGTATCAGAAACTGGAAGCCTGTGAGCAAATTGGTGGGTCCACTGGGCAACCAAAAGTGGAGGGAGGATGTTGGGGAGAGAACTACCCCAGAACGATTCTTTTCAGGTAATACAGATAAGGCACTTGCACACAGTGAGGTGCCAAAAGAGGAAGTTGATGGAACAACTGCAGCATTTCCATTGTGTAAGGCACCAAGAATTGTGACGGAATTTTAAAAGTGGATGAGCTGCTAACAAAATACACCAGCTCTCATTAAAATCAGCTCTTTTACTCGACAACTGGAGGGTAACCTGTCTTTAAAAAAGGATCCAAGAGTGATCCTGGAACTTATAGCCCAGTTGACCTTACTTCTATACCAGGTAAATTAGTTAAAACAATAGTTATAGAGTGAGCTACATAAATCACCTAGCTGAATGTGATATGACTGAGACAAACCGGCATGGATTTGGGGAAGGAAAAAAATCATTCCTCTCTAATCTCCACATACTAGAATTCCCTGAGCCTGTTAACACAGGAATAAATAAAGAAGAAAGGGAAGATATCTATTTGAACTTTCAAATAGCCTTCAATGAAGTCCTTCACAAACAGCTATTATGAAAAGTAAGTTGTTACTAGTAAGAAACAAACAAACAAACAAACAAGGTAATGGATCAGAAACTGGCTATTGCCTTGTCTGCGTTAATCTATTCCCCATCCCCCCAAAAATTCTCAGCTTTGCTATACCCCAATTCAACTCTACCAATGGTTACAAAGGTGGGATCTCTAGTTGCGACAAGGTTCCCGCAGCCATTGGTGTTTTTACCACTACCTCATTTTAAACCTGCTCTGAGCAGAGTCAGACAACGTGGCAATGTAAATGCTAGTGACCACAGGAGCCCTGTCTACACTAGCACTTCCACTGTTGCTGCCCCACTGAAGCTGAATCAGTGGTAGCAACACTGGAAGATTTGGAGAGGAGAAACTAGCGTAGACACAGCTAACTGTACATCTATATTGCAAAAAAAGTGTTAGCACTAGCTAACCAGGGTTAAAATGGCAGTGAAGACACAGCAACTTGGCTCGTAATTCAGATTAACAACACGAGTTCAACACCAGACTGGCCTAAAGGCTTATACACAACCTGCTAACCCAAGTTGCTGTATCTTCACTGCTATTTTAATCCAAAGTAGCGAATGCTAACACCTCTCCTTTTTCCAGTGTAGACCTACCTAAGAGACAGAAAACAAAGCGTAGAAATAAATGGTAAATGTACAGCATTGCCAAAGGTTAACAGTGGAGTACCTACCCCACTAAGTACACACTAATGCTGGTGTTCATTGTATTTGCCAATGAACTGGCAAAGGGATGAACAGTGTGGTGGCAACATTTCCGGCTGATACAACATTACTGGGGTTATTCAAGAACAGAAAAAACTGTCAGGAATTCCAGAAGTACCTAACAAAGCCAGGTGAATAAGCAACATGGTGACAGATGAAATTCAGTGTAGACAAGCCCAAGGTTATGCACATTGGAAGGAACAATTTGTACTACTCATACGCATTGATGGGTTCTAAATTAAAGTAACCACTAAAGACCTGTGTGCATCATTGTGGAGAGCTCAATGAAAATACCTGCTCAATGAGCAATGGCACTCAAAAAAGCAAACGAGCTGTTAGGTTGTATTAAAAAAGGGATAGAGAACAATACTAAAAATATCATAATGCCATTAGATAGATCCTCACCTTGACTAATGTTTTCCCTGCTGGTCATCCCATCTCAAAAAGGATAGAGCAGAAACAGAAAAAGGTCCAGAGAAGGACAGCACAAATTATTAAAGGCCTAAGAAAAACTTCTATACAAAAACAGTTTAGTTTAGAGAGGAGACGCAAAAGAGTGGACAGGAAGGAGTTATATAAAATAATGATTGGTATAGAGAAGGTACATCCATCGCTTCTATTTATCCTCTCATGATACAACAAACAAAGGGGCATTCAATGAAATAAAATGGCAAAAAATTTAAAGCTTTTTTAAGAAAAAAAAACCAACCACAATACATACTTAAACTATAGAACTCCCTGCCACAGGCTACCAAGGCCAAGAGTTTAGCAAGATTAAGAAGACTTTATATATTTATTCAATCTGAAAATAATAATAATACCTAGGTCTTATATAGTGTTTTTCATCTGCAGATCTCAAAGCACTTTACAAAGGCAGTCCATATCATTAGCCCCATAGTCACAAGAACATCTGCACTTATATTAGACAGAATAAAAATGAATAAATTTGCTTTAATCTTTATTTATCAGGGGATAAGTCAACTTCTAACTGAATGGGATCAAGAAAACTTCCCCCTATTGGCACATTATTGCATAATTATCCACGAGGGGGCTTTACAGCTTTCTCTGAAACATCTGGTACTGGCCATGGTTGTTGACAGGACAGCAGACTAGGTTGTGGCCTTATCCACTCTGGCAGCTTCTGTGTTCCATTTCATGTGTTTCTAAATTATTTGGAAGAGGAGAATTAGGAGGAGGAGGAGGGAAAGTTTTATGGCTAAGACACTGAAGTGGGATTCAAGAGATCTCAGTTCTGTTCCTGCCTCTGCTACGGACTTACTGCGCGACCTTGGGTAAATGACTTATTGATCTCTCTAGGCCTCAGTTTGTGTGTGTATAAAATGGGGATAATGCTGCTGACCTACTTCACAGGGAGGTTGTGAAGCTTATTATTTTTTGTGAATGCTCTATAGTAATGGAGGCCACAAATTAGATACAGAACTTTGGCACCCAGTTGGTGAAGTCTGATGATAATGCCAAGAACCAGATCCCAGCGGCTAATATGCAGGGATGGACAGGAGGAGATAGCCTAGAAACCCCTCTCACCTTTGCGGGGGGCAGACGGACTCCCAGGGTCATGAGCTCTAGGTGTGGGTGAGTCAGTGACACTAGCAGCACTAGCCATTCCAGAGGTGGTGTGGAAGTGGTCTGGCCCTGGTCCCTTTCTCTTCCTCACCTCTTAGAGTCAGGAAGCTGGTGACGGGGCTACACAATGCATATGGGTGGTAAAGCCACAGAACAGTCCTGTGTAGTTTGGGTGAATACAAATTACAGAAGGTTGTGAGGAAGTTCAGGTGGATTCAAACACACTGGGAGATCAGGCAGTGCAGTGGCAGGTGGAATTCAGATCAGTAAAGTTGTTTGCTTAGGATACAGCTGCAGTTAGAGCAAATAAGGTGTTTGGGTGCATTAAAAACAAGGGATAGAAAACACAGAACGTATTACAATGACACAACACTGAGAACATTTGGTGCTCTGTGTCCAGTTAGGGCTGCATTAACTTAAAGAAGCCCTTAAAAAACAACGAGGAGTCCGGTGGCACCTTAAAGACTAACAGATTTATTTGGGCATAAGCTTTTGTGAGTAAAAAACCCACTTCTTGTGGATACAGACTAACATGGCTACCCCTCTAATACTTAAAGAAGCCCTAGCAGAGATTAAAAAGATTCAGAGAATGGATGCTCACAAATCTGTTCAATTTATATACATGACAGGAGTCAATTAAACCAGAATGACCTGTGAATTTAGGGCAAATTAAAGGATCTATTTTCTTCAGACAGCACATAATCACCCTGTGGAATTTACTGCCAAACAGTTAAAAACTGGTGCCGGGGCTGGATCATTTTATCACCAATACAATACATAGCCCACATGCAGCTGAAACAAAGGCAAGCAATAATCTACTTTGAAAAGATTTTTCCCATGTAGGCCCAAAGTCAAGGGTGCACACAGACGCCCAAACTCACACACGTACAAATGCACGTCGACACTCAAGCTCACACGCACACAAACTGAGCCCTGAACTCACATGAACATGCAGACACTGGAACTGACACCTATGGTACAGGTTTCAGAGTAACAGCCGTGTTAGTCTGTATTCGCAAAAAGAAAAGGAGTACTTGTGGCACCTTAGAGACTAACCAATTTATTTGAGCATGAGCTTTCGTGAGCTACAGCTCACTTAGCCTCACACCACGCTGACACCCAGATTCACACCACCTCTGAAACTCGCAAACCTGTAACAACCAACCGCACTGACTAGAGAGGGGCCTGACCTAACCCCCCCGTTTGGATTCCGGAGACATTTGTACTGGTCCTGGGAATCCTAACTTTGCGGCTCAGGCCCACCTCTCCAGCTAATCAAATCCTCTGCAGAACCAGGAGAGGTGGGAGGAAGTGGCACTTGATGGTAACTGCAGCAAAGCTCTCACATAACCACCAGCCACCTTGCTGGACTCCATCCCTTCCTTGCAGTTCGGTGCATGTACAGCTGGTACTGATTCCCTGGCTCATGCTCCATCTTCATTTTGCTCCAAGCTTGCTCATTTGCGCTCTGATAATCTCTCATTACCAATGACCTTGCTGTAATGAGTTTTCATCTGCCTCATATTAATTAGAAACATTTTCATTAGCCAGCTCAATTTTGGGTAAATAGCTAATACAAGCGGCTGCATTGCTATTAGTTATCAATTGGGCTGTTAAGAGGGAGGATCAAAGTGAGGGGAGAAGCTGTTTCCCCTTTAACCACCTATAAAATGCAACGGACTCTTCTGTTCAGGCCTCCTCGGAAAGGCTGGATACCAAAGCACAGTGAGGCAGTGGATTCCATATTTATTTTCTCCTGATAACGATTCCAGATCAAACTGGCTCTGTTTCCAAATCAAAGAAGAGCTTTTCAAATTCAAGCACCACAAATTGAATCTGGGATCTGAGAGTCAAGCTGGGTCCTTTCTGCATCACATCATCATCCCCAATAATGAGGATTCTGCAGCAGAAACTCATGGCCCAAATGAAACGAGTTTGATGCTACAAACAGACACAACTACTAGATAATTCACACATCCCCTGCGGGATCTGAGACTAGAACCAAGTTTGGTCATTTCCAGAAACTTAGGCCTCTACCACAAGAAGTAAAAGAAGAACTTCTTTAAGCCAGCACTAGCAGAGGGTCCCTTATACGCTGCACGGCCCAGCTACTAGCAGGCTACATTAATCACTCACTCCTACACACATACCCAGTATATTACACAGCCCTGTGAGACATGAGCTTATGTTCAGTGGTAGCTGAGGGCACTCAGCAGGATTGGCACATTAGCTGCCTAAGTAGCTGACAACACATACGGCAGAACAGTAACCAGCTCACTAGCCCACAGCCACATTGGTTCCTACTAGGCTGACAGGAGTAAAAATTCTGATCAATAGAGTCAGCAGATCTGACTCAGACACATACAGGGAAGCAATATGGGGAGGAAGAAGAATAGAAGATGCTAAACCTTCTGCTCACACAGACTCAAGCTTAAGGAAATCTTTAAATGAATGTTCATTCAACGTATAGGAAGCCACAAGGTGAATCACAGAATATCAGGGTTGGAAGGGACCTCAGGAGTTCAACTAGTCCAACCCCCTGCTCAAAGCAGGACCAATCCCCAACTAAATCATCCCAGACAGGGCTTTGTCAAGCCTGACCTTAAAAACCTCTAAGGAAAGAGGTTCCACCACGTCCCTAGGTAACCCATTCCAGTGCTTCACCACCCTCTAGTGAAAAAGTTTTTCCTAATATCCAACCTAAATCTCCCCCACTGCAACTTGAGACCATTACTCCTTGTTCGGTCATCTGCTACCACTGAGAACAGTCTAGATCCAGTCTAGTCTGGAACCCCCTTTCAGGTAGATGAAAGCAGCTATCAAATCCCTCCTCATTCTTCTCTTCTGCTGACTAATTAATCCCAGTCCCCTCAGCCTCTCCTCATAAGTCATGTGCTCCAGCCCCCTAATCATTTTTGTTGCCCTCCGCTGGACTCTTTCCAATTTTTCCACATCCTTCTTGTAGTGTGGGGCCCAAAACTGGACACAGTACTCCAGAGGAGGCCTCACCAATGTCGAATAGAGGGGAATGATCACAACCCTCGATCTGCTGGCAATGCTCCTACTTATACAGCCCAAAATGCTGTTAGCCTTCTTGGCAACAAGGGCACACTGTTGACTCATATCCAGCTTCTCGTCCACTGTAACCCCTAGGTCCTTTTCTGCAGAACTGCTGCCTCGCTGCTCGGTCCCTAGTCTGTAGCAGTGCATTTCTTATCAACTGAAACTGCAGCACAGCAAACAATCAAAGGCTGATGACCTCTCCTCCAAGTGTGGAGAGACCCCCTGGCTGCTATAGTCTATCAGTCTGTGGAGGAGACTTCCAAGGGAAGCAGTGCAAGCCCCATCATTTGGGATACTTAGCAATAAAAATACTTAGCACTTCTATAGCACGTTTCATCTGTAGATCTCAAAGCACTGTACAAAGGGGGGTCCTTTCTCCTATTTTACTGAGAGGGAAACTAGAGTACAGAGGAGGGAAGGGACTTGCACAAGGTCACACATGGTGAGTTAATGGCAGAAGTGGGACTAGAACTCAAATCCTCTGTTCCCTAGTCTGGTGCTTTATCTTCTAAATCCCCACCGTCTCACTCTCACCTCACTCGGCTCAACAAAAGACCAGGAATTGTACAATAAAGGACCATCCTGCACCAGCCAGAATCATCTCATAGGAGATTTCTGTTTCTAACTTTTATGATTCTATGGTTAAAATGACCCTTGTTTTATATTCCACCACACGATTTATTGTCAATAATATAGCTTGACCCACCACAGCCTACATTAATTGAAGAAACTATAGATTTGGTTAAAGAGAGAAAAATTTACAAAACAGCATTGTGTTATTAAAATGTAAAGCTTCTCTTGCAGCCTGGGGAACCCACACCCAACAGCCATGAGTCTAGGAACCTAGAAGGGAACTTGAGGAGGAAAACGAAGTGAAACTGACCAGGATAGCTTCCATGCCCCAAGCGGAGACAGATGCAAAAAGTAAAAGCAAATGAGATTTTTTTACATTTCATTTAGTTTTTGTAACTCAAGGGCTTATTTTAACACCGGGAAATAAACTGCCAAATTCTGCTCTCCTGTCAGTGTAACTCATCAAAGTCGTTGGGAACAGAGTGATAGGAGAGCCCAGTTCTGCAAGCTGTTGGGTGCCTTCATCTCCCAGGAAATGGAACACCTTGCCCAACAGGCCTCAAGTGAGGGCAGAATTTGGCTCATCATCATCACTTCTTCCAGCTTCTTTTTCAGTTAGAAGGAAGAGGACAGTACAGGCACACAGGTGAAAGGACCAATCTGTTCCAATAACTGTCTTTTAAAGGCACAGACACCAAGTTACTGCCTTTGCTCCCTAAAGCTGATTTCAACCTCAAGGGGAGTCCTCTCAGAAAGAATGAGGGAGCAGGACATTTGACCACTTCAGTTCCTATGATTGTGCGCTGGGGTCCTGTGCATAAATGATTCAATTCTGCAAGCCAAGATATGAATATTGGCTAATGATCCAATCCTGCAAGGTGCTGAGCGCCCCCACCTACCACTGAAGATACATCAGAATCTCACAGGATTCTACAAGGGCCATATCCATGTGCATGGATAGCAATGGGATTTCCACATTAGGATGAGCTCAAACTAGACCAGCAGATGACAGTGCCAGGCCTATTGGTACAAGCATATGCACGTCTAGAGGCCTGGTGTAGCACAGCCATTTGCGACACCGGTGTGCTTCCAATTGTGCCTCTAGTGCCCTTTAGTCATAGTGGGACTGGGGTGCCTGGAGATCTGTTTCATGATTCACTGTGGAGTATCCCTATAAGAAGTAACACAACAGCATGACTGTAGAGGACACAGGGGCATTCACGGAAGCTGCAATGAAATCAGACACGTGTTTCGATCCATTGATCTCAGCGCCTGCGGCTCCTGTTCCAAGGCAGGTGAAATGAAAATGAATTTGACACAGCATCTCTCAAAATCTTCCGAGCAAAATTAATTCAACTTGGCTTGGATAAGAGCAGGAGGATGGGAATGGAAACAGGCAGAAAGACTGTAAACAAAGGGGCACAGGAAACAGCCTCGTATTGAGCGGAGGTCAGATATCTGGAGGGGTGCCCCAGAGAGCAGTGTTATCATTATCATTTGCCATCTTTAATGATAATATGGGAGAAAGGGGCTAATCAAAAAGTTAATTAAATTCACAGATGCTCCTAAATTGGGAGGTGCTGCCAGTGCCTGCAGAAATAACAGTGGGACCTGGAAAGGTCAGAAAACAACAAGAGAATGTGGAACTAAAAAACTGGACACATGTAGCAAATGGATCTGAGGGGAAATTGCCCCAAACAGATATTTAAGGGTGGGGAGACATGGGGAAAGCAGAGCTAGTGTTGGGTCATTACTGGGGGGAGCAGATTAGACATGAGGTGCAGTGGAAGACGGCTGCCAAACCAGCCTTTAGTTTGTGGCTGCATACATGGAGGCATCACGTCATAGGGTAGAAAGGCATTAGGGACACACTTTCTACTGGAAAGAGCCCCTCAGGACCAGGGAGATGTACACAAGCTGGAGAGAACTGAGACAACAAAAAGAATGAAGGAGCTGGAGTGACAGACAGGACAAAGAGTAAAAGCACGAGCAGGCGAATCAGAAGCCGGGGGTGTACTGTCTGAGCCAGGATGGATTAAAAACTGAGGAAGGGCTTCTGGATTTACACTAAATATATGACACCTGACCCATCTGAAGATTAGAGGGGGACTTAACAGCCTCTAGATGCCTGAAAAGTCTAGACACCAAGGAGTGAGAGGGATTGTATAGGCTGGTACAGAGATCTAGGAAGGAGGGGAGGGGTGAAATTAAAGTACAGGAAACTTTAGGTTAAATATTAAGAAAATCTTCTCAATACTGAAGATTCCTGTCCCTGGGAGCAACGTGAAGGAGGGTGAGAGTGGAATCCAAGATGTGGGGTATGGAGTTTCTTCACCAAGAAGGAAGATTTCACTCTGAGAAGAAGCCTACAACAGCTGGAGGTCCTCATGTAACCGAGAGCTAGATTCAAGATAGGCAGATGGGTCAGAGTGCAGAGGGCTCACAGAACAAGTGGAAGAAGATGCAAATCCAGGCATCACATGCACAGAAGGGAAGACCCAGGCTGAAGCTAGTAATGAGACAGCAACAGAATATAAAATAAGACTTTCCATAGGGAAGAGAGCCAACAGCTCACAAGCCACCAATGATCTGGAGACAGATATTTCTTTACTCAATACTTTCATAGAATCGAAGAACTTAAGAGATGGAAAAATTCCTATCAAATCCCATCTAGTCCAGCTCCCAAAGACCAAGGTAGGATTGCTCCCTCCAATCTATTCTTCAAGGCTTTGGATGAATAACATCACTCAAGTGATGAGGTTTCCACCACTTGCCTTAGGAGACAATTCCACAGCCTGATCAATCCACACTGAGATATTCCGCTTGCATTTCCCCTTTCTCACTTTCATCCCATTGTTCCTAGCTACCATCCTAAATAATTCTTCTTTCCTTGGTGTATACATCCTTTAAAGTTGTATCAAAGTGACCTCACCCGGAGGTCTGTTATCTTCACACATTAAGTTAGGTTATGAGTTAATTTAGGCTCAATCTCCAAAATCCTCACTCTGACAATATTCCCACTGAAGTCAATGGGAGAAAGGACTGAGTAAAAGCTGAATAAAGAGCTCAAGATTAAGCCCTTTGACTGTAAGCTCTTCAGGGTAGAATCATTGTATTCATGCTAAGCACCATGCACATTTATGGCGATGTGTAAATAAATCATCATGTTCCCCACTTAATCACTGCTCAGCTGAGTTACACACAGTTTTTTTAATCCTCCTTGTAAATCAGTCCCTCCAGCATTCTGATCAATTGGTTGCTCTTCTCTGAAATCCCTCCAATTTGTCAGTATTTTTAAGTATCTTTTGATGGCATTGAATATGCTAATAAAGAAAGTGGTTGGAATGGGATGGATTACAGTCGACAACTGGCTTCTTCTGGGCCTCTGTAGGACTGCAATGCTGCCACCTTGGAAGCTAAAGGACTCAGAACATTTCTTTGCTGATATGCAACTTTGTTCCTGATCAACATGAGCTCAGCTGATATGATGAAAGTATGAGCACCTCTTTACAGATGCTCAAAACTGTATCCATAGTCACACCCAGATGCCCAGACTGGCAACTCTATGAAAACTATGCTCAAATGGACTGAGCTAAACCTGCTGTAAGCAGGTGGACAGATATTTAGTAGCAACCACTGTGTCTATTTAGCATTTACCACACTTAATTTGATTTCATGGTATTTTCTATTCTCAAAATCAAGGCAACCTCACTAGTGCAGCAAATGTTGAGCACTTGCAATGATGTCTGAAGCTGCCCTCCGACAGCACCTGTAACTGACTGCAGGTAACATCTTCAAGAGTCCCTAATGACTTAGAACCTTATGTCCCATTTTCAGAAGTGACTTGGACACTTAGGAGCCCAGGTCCCATTGACTTTCCCCCTGATCCAGCTAGCCAGTAATCTAGATTGAGTCCTTCCTTTGTCTACATCGAACATGCATGCTGCTGAGGTGGGAGAGAACACAGTGGAGCTTTATACAATGCTTTTCATACTCCAGATGTCCCAAATCGCTTATCCTCTACACTCTTTTCTTTTTGAGAGAGAGAGAGGTATTGTGGGGGATTCTTAATTTCCACTTGGACAACCATACCCCAGAGATTCAGAGAAAAGACTAGTAAGTTTAACATCTCCTCTGCAGGATGGCACCTTCCCTAGCATTGCAAAGCAGTCAGCATCTGGGTTGGGTACAGGCTCTGGCGTGGGAGACAAACCCATGACTTTCTAGTGTGTAGGAAAAAATCTTACTACACAGGCAGCCATACTAACATGGGGCAGTAAGAATACACCAACTGTGAGCATTACAGTCTTGCTCCTGTTATCAATGAAGTCAATGGAAGTTTTGCCTTTAACTGGGAGGATCCCCAACCCTCCACTGCACTAGGATTAGGTGAAAACCTTTCACCAAACACTTCTCCAGTGTCCTATTTCTCTACAGCCTTAAAAACACCAAGGAAAAGGGTGGCAGGCACTGCTGAAATATACATGCTCAAGGACGCTACAGCTTGATGCACCAGTGTGAAGTCAGGACCTTTTTCCCAACATCCTCTAGAGGAGGGGACAACAATGCATATTTGCTTGTGAGAAGGGGAGGATCTAAAGGTTCTTGTGATGTGATGGGAGCAAGATCTGGACCAAAGGTGGCCAGTGCTCTGTACCCATTAGCATGTAAGCATGGTGATCAGGAAAACTGCCTACTCAGGTGCTGCTGCTGGAGGGAAGGAACTGTCACATCAATTTCACCTGCACAGAAGAATCCAGGCTGACATCATCACCTTTCTTACCTTCCCATCAGTCTAATCCCACCCTACCAGCTGTCTGTCATAAGAACGGCCATACTAGGTCAGACCAATGGTCCATCTAGCCCAGTATTCTGTCTTCCGACAGTGGCCAGTGCCAGGTGCTTCAGAGGGAGTGAACAGAAAAGGGCAATTTATCAAGTGATCCATTCCCTGTCATCCAGTTCCAACTTCTAGCAGTCAGAGGTTTAGGGACACCCAGAGCACAGGGTTGCGTCCCTGATTGTCTCAGCTAGCAGCCACTAATAGACCTAGCCTCTAGGAATTTATCTCATTCTTTCTTGAATCCAGTTGTACTTCTGGCCTCCACAACAACGCCAGCAACAAGGTCCACAGGTTAACTGTGCCTTGTGTGAAGTATTTCCTTTTGTTTGTTTTAAACCTGCTGCCTGTTTATTTCATTGGGCAATTCCTGTTACGTGAAGGGGTAAATAACATTTCTTTATTAACTTTCTCCACACCCGTCATGATTTTATAGGCCTCAACCATATCCCCCCTCAGTCATCTCTTTTCCAAACTGAACAGTCCCAGTCTTTTTAATCTCTGCTCACACGGAAGATGTTCCATAGCCTTAATCATTTTTGTTGCCCTTCTCTGCACCTTTTCCAATTCCAGTGGATCTTTTTTTGAGTTGGGGAGACCAGAACATCACAAGTATTCACACAGTATTCATGGGCGTACCATGGATTTATATAGTGGCATTAAGATATTTTCTGTTTTAGTATCTATCCCTTTCCTAATGGTTCCTAACATTCTGTTCGCTTTTTGAATTGCTGCTGCACATCAAGCAGATGTTTTCAGAGAACTATTCATGATGACTCCAACATCTCTTTCTTGAGTGGTAATGGCTAATTTAGACCCCATCATTTTGTATGTATAGTTGGGATTATGTATTCCAATGTACATTACTTTGCATTTATCAACACTGAATTTCATCTGTCATTTTCTTACCCAGTTTTGTAAGATTTCTTTGTAACTCTTCACAGTCTGCTTTGGACTTAGCTATCCTGAGTCAATTTCGTATCATCTGTAACCTTTGTCACCGCACTGTTTATCCCCCTTTTCCAGATCATTTATGAATAAGCTGAAGAGCATAAGTCCCAGTACAGATCCTTGGGGATCCCACTATTTACCTCTCCCCACTGTGAAAACAACAATTCATTTGTACCGTTTGTTTCCGATCTTTTATCCAGTTACTAAGTTATAGGAGAACCTTCCCTCATGACTGACCTCAAATAAATCAGTCAATGTCAGACAATTAGGCCTTTAAAGACAGCGCTCTCTTTTATGTAACATCCCCTCTCCCAGCAAGTAACTCCATCAGTGAGGCTAATGCAGCAAACAGGCTCCAACAGCTCCAGCCGCCCAGTCATGCCGATGGCATTCAGCACACCTGCCACTGCCTCAGCAGCTGAAAGCCAGAAGGCCAACCTAAGGCTTCCAGAGTGGTCATGCTGGAGCTCTCAATGTCCCAATTAAATGCTCATTTACCAAACTGGAGGGGGGAACAAATTCCTTTCCCCTATTATTGTCTCCTCCTTAGGGGAAGCTCTGAGCTTTCGGAAATGTTTCAGAAATAGCATCCTGTTCCCCATCTTCTGCTTTCAATACATTCGTTACCAGGGTGCCCAGATACTACAGACATGAGTATGTTAGAAATGCCACAGTCAGATTACATTAGATTAAGTAGGGGGCCAGGAGAGACAACAATGGGATCAGACTGCCATTTTACAAAATTGTAGCTATAGTTATAGCATTGTGTCTTAGTGGTAAGTGGCACTGGTGCCAGTGGCAGTAAGGAAGTTGTGACCACTGAAGTACAATCCTACTTTTAAAAGCAACTATGTTTAAAAAAAAAAAAAAGGCTCCTTCTTCCACAGCAGAGTTGTTCCTTGCCCAGCATCAGAGTTGCTGACATCAATGACAAAAGTAAGTAAGTTTCCCCAGCTTCTTGCTTCTGCTAGCTCTGCAGAGCCAGCCCAGCAAAGGGAAAGGAAGCTGGAGTCTATTAGCCCTGCAGAAGCTGCACAGCTATGGGAGATGGAGCGATCTCTATTCTTAGACCCATAGAGATGAGACAGTTCCTGGAGAGTTAGCTGATATCTATTCTGACTCACACATCATCTGCAGAATCATTACATTGCAATTACAAGATCAGATTCCACCCTCAGTTGCACCCTTGCATTCCCACTGAAGACATGAAGGTTGCACAGGTGTAAATGAAAGCAGAATCTGGAGACAGCAGAGTTACCCAGTGTCACTAAGGGCAGCATTTGCCACGCACAATCTTTATCAGTGATGGTGATGCAGAAGCCAGAGAGAACCCAGCATGATTTCAGATCTCAAGTTGAGTCCATGAGATAGCAGCTACCTATAAATCATTTTACTTCTAAGAACATTTGACCTGGATGATTGAAGTAGCATCCTGGGCAGAGGTAGGGGGAGTGCTCCATGTTTAACAGTCACTGTGCACAGTAGACCACGTTGCTTCCACTGTGGTGCTGATGTGTTTTCACCTCCCCCACCCAGCACTACATAGAAACGATCCCCACAGCTATACTGTGATCCCACTGTCCTATCACTGCTGTGACCACAATGAAACAGATCAAGCCTACTTTTGCAGCGCTTTGACTTGGATCAGCTGAACCATGAAGGGGATAGAATTTATATTCTCCCTGTATATCTTTATGGATTAACCATTTTCCCCTTTCAATTGCCAAGTGTTGACTTTTCTCACCCACACCATGTTCGAGGTGAGTGAACCTCCAAGATCTAGGCCTGCTGCATTTGTAAATGCCAAACACACTACAGGAGCCTCAAATTCACTAGCCATTAAAGCTATCATATGTCTTGTCCAATTCTGACCTCAAGAAGATTTGGTGTCTCTATACATGGCAGACCCATCATCATTACTTGTTCTGTTTCTGAGGCAGGGGGCTGTCTCCTGAAAAAACACCAATGTTTGGGGAACTGGGCAAGCTCACACGATCAGTAAGGGGATATAAAGCCTTCACCTTTAGATCGCCAATCAAGCCCTGGACAAAATGGGCCAAAAGTTGTTGCTATCTAATGGCTGCTCAGTAGCCTAGGAAATGATCTGGTGGGTTTCGACCTACCAGTGGCGAGATGCCTCCATCGCAAAAACACCACCATAATTGACCTTCTGGGGCATCTCAGAGCAAAGGCCAGGACTGAAGACCACAGAGATGGAACTTTCTTCTCACTACCAGAGATGGCTATCACTAGAGAGGGAAGAGCGGAGGCATTTTGATGGGGCAAGTTAGGAGATGCTTGCCCTACTTCTTCCCATGTTGTAATTGTTTATCCACTGAACAGAGGTTTTCAAAGCTGCAATCCAGCAACATTCACCACAGTTTACTACAACATCCATTAATCCAGAGATTTTCATCAGAGTCTCACGTGGAGCAAAGGTCAAGACTCATCATACCATCATCAAGAGTGACAGAGAAAGGCCTGGCAGGTCTCTTGGACAAGAACCGGTACTTCGAAACATCAGAGAAGAGAGAATATCACCAATAGATTCTGGAGTATAGAGATCAGCCATGAGACAATCAACAAACTGGACCAGAGACAACCAAATCTACACTGGCCAAGACATTAAAAAAAGCCTAAGTTTTGCAGAGACTTGAGAGTATAAGCACATGGTGATACTGTTCAAGATGTAACCAACCATCATAAACACACACAGGCCAGGAGGCAACCATCTCCAACTGCTGGAAAGATAATCCTAACAACTATCACAAAGACACTCCAAAGAGACAGCTCAACACAATAAGCCCTCGTTGGCAAAACGTAACCACTGTGAACTTCCACAAAGAAGAAATCTTCATTCCACAAAGAATCTCAGAGAATTTGCACTAAACAAGAGAAGTACCATGAAGCAGAATAGATGAAGAGAAGTCTGTCAGGAGTTAGTAGTCTCGAGGTAACGCTACACTGTACCACATAGGAGACACTAGTTGAAGTCTCAGATTCATCCTCTTGTCCTATACATTGACTGGTACAACATGTATGAATTCCATAGAGAAACCACTAAGATGGATGAAGTCACAGTGACAACATTGTCCACCATAGTGAGGGAGAATGGAAAAGGAGTAAACATTGGACTCTCCTTGGGTTTTATCATTGGCAAACATTGCAGCCTCCCTGCTCTGGTCAAAGTGCACTGCATGAAAGGCTGCACCATAATTAGCACAGAGGGCTTGATTCTGCCCATGGCAGGTGCACAGTGTTGCATGTATAAGCACAAGGAGATGCAGATCTTGCATCAAGGAGAGCTCTGCTACTGCCAAGTTACTCCTACCTGGTAGCTGGAGTGAGGCTAGAGACAAGGGTGCAGAGCTAAGAACCTCATCAGTTTGATGAGGATCGTACTTAAGATTACATCTTCTCCTTAAATACCTACAGTATGCCCATTCTCCGCTTTGTTACACTATGCTCAAGTATATGTATGCATATGCAGATGACTTGACATTTATTAGCACTAGGCAGGAAGGACCACATGCACACACACTAATGAGGTGCACATCTAACTAACTGGTCCTTTGAAAGCACAATGACTCAATTCTTGTGCACAATCACGGTAACAGTGTGCACAAGTTAGGTCAGCAGTTAAACGCAAGCACATTCATGAGTAGAGCAGATATCTCAAAGACACATTCTTTCAAACTTTTATTAAACACAACAGCGACATGGAGACAGAATCACATATTACTATGTGTGTGTGTATATATTACATACACCCAGAGAGAAATCACTTCCACAAGAGGAATGCAGTCACCTCTGGGGTAGTATGCAACAGCTGCTTAGCAGAACACACTAACAATAGTTTGGCCCAGCAAGTGAAAAATTGTATCCAGTTTTGAAACTTCAGGAGGAATGTAAGGAGACAGCATATAATTAGCCCAAATTAAAAATCTGACCAAGACACAAGATCCAACACACCTAATTAATCTTACATGGAACCTGTATGGTCATAAAGTAGTCAGGACTGCACTTTACATCTCATGCAAAGAAACAGCAACTCCAGAAGCACAGCACTCCCTTACACCACTCTGGGGCCTATGGTCAGTAATGACTCAGAAAACACTGAACCATCTCTATGGCTTACTGCAGACCCTGGGATTTCTTTGGGCACTGACCACCCATATGACATGACCAGACCTGAGCCTGCTTAGCATACAAGATCTGAGAAGAACACAGCACAAAAAAGAAAAAGAAAAAAAAATCCAAACAAAGAACTAATCAGTAAAAACAACCCTGGAAACCCATAACATTTGCTGTCCTTATTTTTGTAAATCCCCATCTGCAACAACATTTTGTTGGCTCGTACAGACAACACATACTATTAACGGCTATCTGGGAGCTGTTAGATTTTAGTATCCAGTTGCCCAAAAGAAGAAGGAAAGGAAAGAAATCTCCTCCACAGACCTATTAATCTGCCATAACGAGAGTCTTCATAATTAATTTGTCCCTAACAGGTGCTTTGTAATGGTAGAGAGAGAATATATCAGGAATAGCAATTACCTCTGGTGTCAAAATGATGAGGAAAATAAATGTTCAATCATCAACAAAATACCAGCGCCTTCCCCACCCCTCCCGATGGTGGGTGACAGCACTGCACATTGGAATTACAGTGCAGTTAATTACTCGGCATGTTGTGACTGAGAATTCATTTTCTAACTTAAGATGAAATTTGTTGAGCAATGCGGGTGGGGAAAGGGTGGTGGTGGGCACCTGTCATAAGGGTGGCGGTTGTGCGGGGAGTGGCCAAGTCTGTGCACTGGTTCTTCTTTAATTATCTGCACATATGTCCCACAATTATAAGCAGTCAACAGTGTATTTATATATTTAAGGAACTTTCTTTCATTAACTGCACATATGTCTGTCCCACAATTATATTTTTTTAAAGTAAATGAAAAAGTCTCACCACAAAAGGAGCGTGTGCTGTGGTTTTTTTAAATAATTTTCTGCAAAAAAGCAATTGATTGCATTAGACTTAAATAATAATAATAGGAAATATAATGGGCTTCCAGGGTGGTTTAAAAAAAATCAGTTTTTTGAGCCATGGCTTCATCAGATTTCACCATGCTAAGCAAGCTGAAGTCTGACATTTCTCAGATGAGAGACCCTCAGGAGAACCCAGGATGCTGCAGAGAGTGGTGCTGGTGATCCAGTAGGTGGCACTCTTCCCTTAGGGTTAGTACGGATACAGGCAATGCTCGGAATTCTGCTCAAGAAAAGGAGCTTTGATCTGTCAGCTTGGACACGTGTGCTGTGAGCGTAATAACCTGTAGCCTGGGAGACTCACACTCGGTGAGGGAGAGGAGGAGGGCAGCTCCAGATGAACAGGTGCCAAATTTTCCTTTCACCTCAGGAAACACGGGCTCTGATCCCAAGTGAAAATAAAGAATTTGGTGGGTCGTAGCCTAGTTCCTAATGACCGCATTAGGAAAAACCACTATACAACTGGCCGTCTCTGCGCTGGGAACACTGGACCTGCAAGGTGTGCTGCAGGTCCAGACTCAGGTGCAGAGTTGAGGGACAAGGCTGGAATAGGATGGGGGTCCACAGGGCATGTCAGGATTGAGGGACATTAGCAGAGCTTGGGTCAGGGCTAAAATGGAAGGGGTTCAGGTCAGAATTCAGAGGCAGCAGCACTGAAATAGGATGGGGAGATGTATCAGCACGGCTGGGAAGCAGGCTGGGCTGGAATTGGAGGAGTGCAGGTCAATTGAGGGGCACCAACAGAGCTGCGTGCAGGAAGCTTGCACAGTGTTTGGCTCTAGCCAGCGTTGGCAGCTTCTTACTTTCCTACACACCAAACTAAAAAAAAAAAAAAAAAAAACCACCTCCCCCCTCCTCCTGGTCCAGACTAGTCCCCACCCAGAGACGTCACTGAAGAACAAAGAAAGCCATGGATGAATCTGATTGACACTGACCTCAGACAGTACATCTACACAGCAATTCATCAATTACAGCTGACTCAGGCTGTAAAACGGCTGCGTAGACATTCGAACTCGGGCTGGAGCCCGAGCTATGGGAACCTGTGAGGCGGGAGGGTCCCAGAGCCCAGGCTTCCACCCAAGCCCGGACATCTATACAGCAATTTTGCAGCCCTGAAACCCGAGCCCAAGTCAGCTGACCCAGACCAGCTGCGGCCGTGCCATGGGTCTTTTATTTTGGTGTAGACATACCAAGAGGCAGGCTGCTGGTTTTGCTCTGGGGAACAGGAGGAGTGTTCAGCCAGGAAGCCCCTGGAATTTGTCAGGCTGCAGAAACCTCTCCTCTCTGAGCACGTAGGCAGTTATAGCACTGCAAAGAGGGGCACGGGGCTCACTGTGATGAGGGGTCCTCTATGGAGGAGACAGTTATAGCTGACACCAGCCCTGCAGTGTGTGAGGAGACAGCTCAGACCCCTTTCTCAGCTCCCGCAGTTCCAAAGCCAGGTTTCATTAGTGTTGTCCCTTGGTCAGGGATCACTGCTTCCTGCACTGACAGCAAATAACTCTCGAAGCAGACTTTGCCAAGCCGAAGCCAACGCCAATGCAAGAACCAGGAGTGAGGAGGCTGCACTGAACATGGGGAGGAGAAGGGAGACAGAGGAATAAGGAGGGTGATGGGCAGTGGGCATGCAAGTCACCTCTTGTTGGGCTGTGGAAATCCCTATTACCTTGCAGCGGGCACAGTGGACATATCCCAGCAGTGAAAGGACAGCTTCCAAAAATCTCCTCTCAGAGCAACCCACAATCACAAACCAGTTCGCAAAGCCCAGTGCAACCCTACAATAAACATCCAGCCTGCAGAGCACAGAGCTCAATGATAATAACAGTGGGTACATGCAGGCAAACCTACAATAGAAGCTGTGTGTGGAGCCCAGCACCCTACAATAAACAAACCAGCCTGTGGGGCTTGATGCCCTTGAGCATACAACAAACCAGCCCGTACAGCTATTCCTGTGCAACCCCACAACAATCAATCAATTTTCAAATTCAAGCCCCGGGGCCAGTAATTATAAAGAAAAGTTACTTTACCATTATTTTTTAAGATATCTTTGTCAGTGACCCCTTTCAATGCACTTTGAAATTCAGCAAAGCTGGCAAGACAGTAAATAGATCTGAGGTAAGGGGGATAACTCAGGAAGCTCTCTGGGTGTGCAAGTCAATCATTAAAACGCGGCTATGACCAGCGCAGAGCCTCTGTAGAGATGACCCTTGTTGCTGTGTTTCTCTGCTCCCCGGGGGTCACTTCCAAGTCACATCAGCTCAGCGTACTGACAAAAACAAGTTGTTACTGGTGTCAGCCCTGTCTGGGCGATACAGCTGTGGAGGAGGGAGCCAGTGCAGCAGGCAGAGCAGCTTCCATCAGCAGAATTTGCAGCCACAGAGACAGGGCTGTCAAAGGGCTGCAGCAACATGGGCCCAAAGACAGGTTTTCCCAGGGTTCCAAGGAAGCTGGCTGCCATCTTGGATTCACTCCTACTGGGAAAGGGTCGCCCCATGGCTGGTTTGGCAGCTGGGATTCTGATTGTAAATGGCTATTTCAACAGGAACATACAGACCCACGTATGAACACACACCAGAGCCCACAGACACATGTACAAAGGCACACAAACATTTGTCCGGATGCTCACATGCACACATTTACTTACACCAACACCCTTCTAGACTGGTCACCCAAACAATTCCCTTATTCATTAAAAGGGGCCACCACAGCTGGTCGTGAACTCTCCATTTTGTTTTGTCCCTGAACTAAGTCAGCAGCTGCTGTAGCTCAGAGCAGCACAGACTCCTTCATCCCAGCCCCTGGACTCTCACTCTGCCTGGTGCAGACAAAATCCCTCCCCACCCATGGTGCTCAATGGATGGAAACGAAGGAGACTTCCCTCAGGACAGGCCTTTCACTCCAGTGTGCAAACAACGTGGCTCCCACATTAGCCCCCAGCGCCTGCCTAGGACCCACTAAGACACCTTCAACATACATGCCAACCTCAGAGAAGTGTCTGTAAGTCACTGCCCCTTACAGCTATTCCCTGGGCACTGACGTAACAGGCTAAATGAAGACACTGGTTTGACAGGTAAGATAATTGTGTGTTACCCACCAGCACATTCCTTTATCATACGCACTTTGGGGAGAATCTGATAAGGTCACTGGTTTAGCATAGCAAGTCTACAGCATTTATCCCTGATATCCGATGCTAGCCTGGCCCCTGGTACTCAGAATATCCCAACATCCAATGCCAGCCTTGTCTCCAGCATTTATACATCCCCATTATCCAGGGGACATCATCTCAGTGCCAAATCCTGAGCACAGAGCAGTTTGACTTCTTGTGCAACGTCAGTCCCACAGAGGTCTGGCCTTCCTTCAATCACGCATTATATTCAAAGGTAGCACTGCATGTTTGTAAGCCTCGTCCCCAGGATAGACAAAACCACCTCAGCACACCATGCTCTCAAACTCTCCATGGACACACAAAGGGGTACACACCCTGACCTTTCCTGGCACCACCCGAGGGCTGTCCTAGAGATTCCTGGATTTGCAGGATTGAGCCAGATCTGGAAACTTCACTGCATGGTGCCTGCCACGTCGCCATCAACCACAGTCATGCTGGCTGACACCACAGCCCTCAGTAGATTATGTGCATTTGATGATAATCATTATCAAAAGCCTCTGACATCCAGCATAACGTACATCTCCTCCTTGTTTTTCTGGCCACTCCCACCTTCTTAGTGGCACTTGGGTAGTCAGTGCTTTTTCCTGGGAGCCCAATGTGCACACAAACAGCTTAACTGAACCTTTCCAATGTGCACAACCGGTCTCTTATCTACAGTGATTTTAATCTGGCATCAGGTTGATCAATTCCTTCATTGTCTTTAAGTCTTCACAGGCCTCCCTAGTCTTGACTAAGGTAAATCATTTTGTCACTTTGCCTCCTTTTCCAGATGGTTAATAAATATATTGAACAGTGGCACAAATTGAAAAGGAAAATCGGAAGGAATTAGGGTTGTTGGTTCCCCTTTAACTCTTTCAAAGATGCTCACCTCTGGAGGAGATGCTGGGGGTAGGCAGAAGGGATATCTCACCTCGTGGCTGAGAAGGCTCACCCACCCTTGTGAATACGTCACACAACCATAGGAGATTTTTTGCATCCTCCGCTGATTCAGGACATCCAGTGACCAGCAGGGCTTTCCTTCACCCCCAGCTGACAAGAAGACTGACTTTTGCTTTGCAGCTCAAGGTGCTGGAAGTAGCCTACGGAGTCTTTTAAGGTTTGGGTCCTGCACAGCCAAGAGACCCGCCTCTCTCTTTGTGCTTCAGGTCAGCTGGAACATTCAAGGGGACAGTCTCTCAGTTTCAATGTCAGGAGCACGTGGGTGCTCTCAATTCAGGACCCTTGAATCTGTAAGTTGTTTCCCCTATCACTCTGACAAATCTCAACCTTGCTGACCATCAGGTCACGTTCCAAGGCCTATCTGTTTTCTCAAGCTTTTCCTTGGGTGGTGGAGTGTTGGAAGTGGGGTCTGTAGATATTAGTGGGGAGTTATTATTGCAAGCTGACATTGGTAGCTTTTGGAGCATACACTGAGTTCAGGGCAGGTACATTTTTATGAACTCAAGATAAAACAAAAAACAAAAAAATACAGCCTTGAGAAGCATGACTTACCCTTACCAGCACTGATTTGCCCCAGCTATCTTTATGATTCTCTTAGCTATTGTTCCCAGCCTGAAATCATGGAATCATAGAATATCAAGGTTGGAAGGGACCTCAGGAGGTCATCTAGTCCAACCCCCTGCTCAAAGCAGGACCAATCCCCAGTTTTTGCCCCAGATCCCTAAAACTCTTGGGTTTACAATTCTCAAGCCAACTTTGGTTTCTAGTTTTAAGATGGTGTAAATGGGCCCTCACCTCCTGAGCACCTCTGAGCAACGCCATGCAGTACCAGAGTCCTTTTCTCCCCCCTAGTGCTCCTGCAGGTTGCCAACTGTCTTTGGTGGGTCTTCAGTGGCTTGGCCCTCAGGCCAAGCCACAGAGGTCAAGTGAACCCCTTCCAGGGTTCTAAAGAGTCCAATAGACAAACAGTCCCTTTGCCCTTGGTAGGGTCTTCAGCCTCAGCTCTGGGCCCTTTAAATTCAGCCCTTTGTTTGGGCTCCGAAATAAGCTCTGCCCCCTTTTCCAGTTTATGCCACTTTTCCTGTGGTGGTAGGGGAACCCAAACCCACTCACGACTCCAGGTTCCAATCCAGGGACCCAATCAACAGCAGCCACGTGCTACTCACCTCAATCCTTTACTGACAACTCACTGGGCCTCTTCCTGCTGGGCCCTTTTGTCTCCATCCCCTCCACTGGCCAACATCCTCAGGCCCTTCTCCCTTTGCAATATCAGTGTAAGTTCAGCTAGCCATAAACTCTGGCTACCTGCCAGGCTCCTTTGGCCCGAGAGCACCACCCTCTGCTCCGAGCCAGGAACTGACTTGCTAAGGCCAGGCAACTCTTGTTACCTGAGCCAGCAGGGCCATGATTGACTGTTGCTAATGCCTTTAGCCCTTGGAGGACCAGGTCTCTGTTTTCCAAAATGGCTGCTCTGGAAAGTCCACTCTAGGTATGCTTGGAGGACCCATATTTGCTGCTCTTTTCCTCAGAGCAGGATGTCATAGGACAGTGAGGGCCCCACCAGGGACTGCAAAGGCCGAATACACCCACAGATGGATACACCACTGGCCACCCTCTGGGTCTTTTGTTTTAATAGCTGATTTCAAATAAGCCACACGCTGCCAGGAGTTCAGCCATTTGGGTCCTCAGTTCCTTCAGACAGATGCCATCTGTTCCTGGGGCCTGATCCAAAGCCCACTGATGTCAGTGGAACAGGCCCATAGTCACTGACTGTAATTTAATTTCTCAGGTAGTTGCATCATCTGTCTTGTTTTTGATGCCCCTATCTTGGACAGTCACTCCTTGAATAAACCAGAAAATATATTTGCACCCTCCTACTCTGGGGTGAAAACCAAGGTAAAGAAATGAAGCTCAACAGCGGTCTTTTTCAGGGCAGGAACAATCTCCCAAAGTATGTACATCACTTAGTACAATGGGATCCTTATCTCAGATGGGGTCTCTAGGTGCTGTCAAAATACAAAAACAACAATAGTAATAAACACCTTTTTCTTCACTCTGATTGCTCCCTTTACATGCAGGAGTTACAAAAGGATCCATGGATTCACGCACAGGCTTTCTGCAGCTTGTCCTTCAAGAATGTCTTAGTGCTTCCGTTCCTACATTTGGCTAGATGTTCCTCAAATTTCCTCTGGCTATTATTTACCTTTAAGAAGCTGTAAGGAAACAAAGCTACCAACAGTCTGTGATCCAACAGTGAAGGAACAGCCCCACCTGGAGACGAGAAGCAAGAACGCGTGTGAGACACAGCCCCATGAGGGTATGGGGAAAAAGAGAGAGAAAATCACAAACGAGCCTGCAGATAATCAACAAATCAGACAGTTTCAGATGGCTGAATGATCCAGTGTGTGAGTGACATGTTCACAACCTGCTCCTAGATTCCTACTGCTGGAATGATGTCCAATGACCAGTTCAGACATGAAGGTGCAGGACTAGGAAGCCAGGTGCAGACTAAATGAGGTGCTATTTACTGCCTCTCACCTTCCTCCTCTCCTCCCAGGAAGTGTCAATGGAACAGACCTTTTCTCTGAACAAAACACCTTGAAGTGCATAAGAATGTTCAGCTAAGCCCACAACCTGACTGGATTGATATCTCTAGCACTTAAGAGTTCAAGACCAAAGTAACAATCACATAATGGGAAGTCCATTGATGAGACTGAAAGGGGGGAGGAGTATCTTATTATAGGATTTATTTTAGCATCTGTTACATTTTCAGTGTAAAGTTCTAATATTTCCCACGTTGGCAGGTGGTTCACTAGACTGTAGCACTCACACCCACACAGAGTCCTCAAACCACCAGCTGGCCATTCTACATTGGAGCTGGCCATGCGACAGCACTCACTGATGATGAAGAGAAGACATAATGGGGAGCACATAAAGTGGCAACTGGCTGGCTGAGGATGTTGTGGATGGGATATAATGCTTTTTGCCCTCTCTGTCACTGCTTCCAAGCCAGTTCACCATCCAAAGGCAGTTTGGTCTCACGGAAAATTAATTTGAGGTTCGCAGATCAGTTCACCACAAACAGGTTTTTTCTGTAATGTTCTCACACGACCACACCAACTCCCTCCTCAGCAGCTGACATGGGCCACGGAGACTCAACTCAACTCACCTCACACCGTAGAGAGGGTACCTTCAGCTAATAGAGGAGATACACTGGCAGGGGATATCTGTGGAAGGATCATATGCTCATGAAGCTGCAAGGGGATGGTGCATCATGGATTCCTTAACAGAGCTGTTCTGGAGCAGCACCATGGAGAGCTCCTTGGAACGTCCCTTAGCAGGTGCAGGTAAAGCTTCAGTCTTTAAACTTCCAACTGTTACAGAATCACGAAAACTTATCATAGACATGGGCTCCTTCTCCAGCCTGAACCATCTGCAAGTCTTAAGCCATCTTTACACACATTTCCCTCTTCCTTCCAGAGACTGGAGGCTCCGGAAATCTGGCCACTACACCAAATGCCAATGTCCTCTTTATAAATGCCTCCCTCATTCAAGAGACAAACACTACAGATTCCAGAAATAGCCTCCCAGGAGCAAGAGCTCTGTATTTCATATAGTGACAGCAGAAGGTGGAAGCTTCCAACTAATTGCCCAGGTCCAATAACCAGCAGCTTGACTGAGGACAACATCCCAATTCTGCTCTCAAAGGTAATTAACCTCCCCAAATGATTTTTCCCTGACAAAGCAATTCTGAAGCCAACACAGTTAATTCATGGACAGATTCTAAATATGTCCAGAGACTTCCTAAGTGCAGATCCCGTCCCTCCTCATCTTCCACTGCCCCCCATTAACATATGACGACATCCATGTCCTCAGCACCCACATTTTACTAAACTCATGGATCATGGGATTTTTGTCCTATTCAAGCCTGTCGACTGTGATGGGTTCCCGCTGGGGTGCCACCTGGAACTGGAGTACCACTGAGCTCTCTGACCCACCAGCCCGGGCTTCCTCTCACACTAAGAACATAAGAATGGCCATGCTGGGTCAGACCAAAGGTCCATCCAGCCCAGCATCCTGTCCACCGACAGTGGCCAATGCCAGGTGCCCCAGAGGGAGTGAACCTAACAGGTAATGATCTAGTGATCTCTCTCCTGCCATCCATCTCCACCTCTGACAAACAGAGGCTAGACACACCATTCCTTACCCATCCTGGCTAATAGCCATTAATGGACTTAACCTCCATGAATGTATCCAGTTCTCTTTTAAACCCTGTTATAGTCCTAGCCTTCACAACCTCCTCAGGCAAGGAGTTCCACAGGTTGACTGTGCCCTGAGTGAAGAAGAACTTCCTTTTATTTGTTTTAAACCTGGTGCCCATTAATTTCATTTGGTGGCCCCTAGTTCTTATATTATGGGAACAAGTAAATAACTTTTCCTTATTCACTTTCTCCACACCACTCATGATTTTATATACCTCTATCATATCCCCCCTTAGTCTCCTCTTTTCCAAGCTGAAAAGTCCTAGCTTCTTTAATCTCTCCTCATACGGGACCCGTTCCAAACCCCTCATTTTAGTTGCCCTTTTCTGAACCTTTTCTAATGCCAGTATATCTTTTTTGAGACAAGGGAACCACATCTGTATGCAGTATTCAAGATATGGGCATACCATGGATTTATATAAGGGCAATAAGATATTCTCCATCTTATTCTCTCTCCCTTTTTTAATGATTCCTAACATCCCGTTTGCTTTTTTGACTGCCACTGCACACTGCGTGGATGTCTTCAGAGAACTATCCACAACGATCCAAGATCTTTCCCGATTAGTTGTAGCTAAATTAGCTCCCATCATATTGTATGTATGGTTGGGGTTATTTTTTCCAATGTGCATTACTTTACATTTATCCACATTAAATTTCATTTGTCATTTTGTTGCCCAATCACTTACTTTTGTGAGATCTTTTTGAATTTCTTCACAGCCTGCTTTGGTCTTAACTATCTTGAGCAGTTTAGTATCATCTGCAAACTTTGCCACCTCACTGTTTACCCCTTTCTCCAGATCATTTATGAATAAGTTGAATAGGATTTGTCCTAGGACTGACCTTTGGGGAACACCACTAGTTACCCTCAACATTCTGAAAATTTACCATTTATTCCTACCCTTTGTTCCCCATCTTTTAACCAGTTCTCAATCCATGAAAGGATCTTCCCTCTTATCCCATGACAACTTAATTTATGTAAGAGCCTTTGGTGAGGGACCTTGTCAAAGGCTTTCTAGAAATCTAAGTACACTATGTCCATTGGATCCCCCTTGTCTACATGTTTGTTGACCCCCCTCAAAGAACTCTAATAGATTAGTAACACCTGATCTCCCTTTACAGAAACCATGTTGACTTTTGCGCAACAATTTATGTTCGTCTATGTGTCTGACAATTTTATTCTTTACTATTGTTTCAACTAATTTGCCCGGTACTGACGTTAGACTTACCAGTCTGTAATTGCCAGGATCTCCTCTAGAGCCTTTCTTAAATATTGGCGTTACATTAACTATCTTCCAGTCATTGGGTTCAGTAGCTGATTTAAAGGACAGGTTACAAACCATAGTTAATTGTTCCACAATTTCACATTTGAGTTCTTTCAGAACTCTTGGGTGAATGCCATCTGATCCTGGTGACATGTTACTGTTCAGTTTCTCAGTTAATTCCAAAACCTCCTCTAGTGACACTTCAATCTGTGACAGTTCCTCAGATTTGTCACCTACAAAAGATGGCTCAGGTTTGGGAATCTCCCTAACATCCTCAGCCGTGAAGACTGAAGCAAAGAATTCATTTAGTTTCTCTGCAATGACTTTATAGTCTTTAAATGCTCCTTTTGTATCTCGATCGCCCAGGGGCCCCATTGGTTGTTTAGCAGGCTTCCTGCTTCTGATGTACTTAAAAAAAACATTTTGTTATTACCTTTTGAGTTTTTGGCTAGCTGTTCTTAAACTCCTTTTTGGCTTTTCTTATTACACTTTTACATTTAATTTGGCAGTGTTTATGCTCCTTTCTATTTACCTCATTAGGATTTGACTTCCACTTTTTAAAAGATGCCTTTTTATCTCTCACTGCTTCTTTTACATGGTTGTTAAGCCACGGTGGCTTTTTTTTAGTTCTTTTACTGTGGTTTTTAATTTGGGGTATACATTTAAGTTGAGCCTCTATTATGGTGTCTGTCAAGGTTCCTTCCCCACTCTGAACTCTAGGGTACAGATGTGGGGACCTGCATGAAAACCTCCTAATCTTACTTCTACCAGCTTAGGTTGAAACTTCCCCAAGGTACAAATTATTTTACCTTTTGCCCTTGGACTTTCGCTGCCACCACCAAACGTTTAACCGGTTACTGGGAAAGAGTTGTTTGGGAACGTCTTTCCCCCCAAAATCCTCACCAAAACCTTGCACCCCCCTTCCTGGGGAAGGCTAGATAAAAATCCTCACCAATTTGCATAGGTGACCACAGACCCAAGCCCTTGGATCTTAAGAACAATGAAAAAAGCATTCCATTTCTTACAAGAAGAATTTTAATATAAGAAAAGGTAAAAAGAATCACCTCTGTAAAATCAGGATGGTAAATACCTTACAGGGTAATTAGGTTCAAAACATAGAGAATCCCTCTAGGCAAAACCTTAAGTTACAAAAAGACACAAAGACAGGAATATCCATTCCATTCAGCACAGCTTATTTTCTCAGCCATTTAAAGAAATCATAATCTAACACATATCTAGCTAGATTACTTACTAAGTTCTAACACGCCATTCCTGTTCTGTCCCTGGCAAAAGCATCACACAGACAGAGAGAGAGGCTTTGTTTCTCCCTCCCCCCAGCTTTTGAAAGTATCTTATCTCCTCATTGGTCATTTTGGTCAGGTGCCAGCGAGGTTATCCTAGCTTCTTAACCCTTTACAGGTGAAAGGATTTTTCCTCTGGCCAGGAGGGATTTTAAAAGTGTTTACCTTCCCTTTATATTTATGACAGTGTCTTTGAAAAGTGTCCATGCAGCTTGCAGGGATTTCACTCTACTCACTGTACCTTTTAATTTCTGTTTAACTAACCTCCTCATTTTTGCATAGTTCCCCTCTCTGAAATTAAATGCCACAGTGTTGGGCTGTTGAGGTGTTCTTCCCACCACAGGAATGTTAAATGTTATTATATTATGGTCACTATTTTCAAGCAGTCCTGTTATGGTTACCTCTTGGACCAGATCCTATGCTCCACTCAGGACTAGATCGAGAGTTGCCCCTCCCCTTGTGGGTTCCTGTACCAGCTGCTCCAAGAAGCAGTCATTTAAAATATCGAGAAATTTTGTCTCTGCATTTTGTCCTGAAGTGACATGTACCCAGTCAATATGGGGATAATTGAAATCCCCCACTATTACTGAGTTCTTTATTTTGATAGCATTTCATCGTCACTATCACTGTCCTGGTCAAGTGGTTGATAAATAGATCCCTATTGTTATATTCTTATTAGAGCATGGAATTACTATCCATAGAGATTCTATGGAACATGTGGATTCATTTAAGATTTTTATTTCATTTGATTCTACATTTTCTTTCACATATAGTGCCACTCCCTCCGCCTCCCCCCTTCCCCCCGGCATGACCTGTTCTCTCCTTCCAATGTATTTTCCAACGTAATCACACCCCAGAATGACTGTGTCCCATTGATTGTCCTCACTCCAGCAGGTTTCTGTGATGCCTATTATATCAACATCCTCCTTTAACACAAGGCACTCTTGTGAACAAGCACTTTAAAAACTTGTCGCTATTTGTCTGCCTTTTTCTGTTGTGTCAGCACTGTGCTGCTGTGACAAGCTGCAAAGCCCTCCAAGCTTGCACTTTCACCAGCATTCACACAGGTAGGGACACACCCAGCTGCAATTACATGCAGGTTCTCCAACCACTAGCCTCCCAGCCTGGGACCCAGAGCACTACTGTCCTGCCTGGTCAAATCTGGCCTGTATATGGGTTTAATACCCGGTCCACCTCTCCCTCAATGTGAAGAGGACATGCACACTTGTGATAACCAAGCTGAGATATTCCCCAGACACCTTAGTCAAACGCACATGTTTAATAAAACATAAAATAAGTTTATTAACTACAAAAAGATAGATTTTAAGTGATTATAGGTGATAGCAAACAGATCAAAGCAGATTACCTAGAAAATAAACTAACAACACAAACTGATCTTAACATACTAGATAGGTAAGATATGAATTAGCAAATTCTCACCCTGAGTGATAAGCAGGCTGGCAGATTCTTAAGGCACAAGCTGCCTTTGCTTTGCAGCTGGGGTTTCCCAGGTTTTCATACATAGGCTAGAAATCCCTTTAGCCTGGGATCATTACTTCCCCCTGTTCAGTCTTTGTTCCTCAGGTGTTTCCAGGTGTGTTGTTGTAGGGAGAGTGAGGTACCATCATGATGTCATTTCCCCCTTTTATATCTTCTTCCCACTTGCTGGAAAGCTCTTTTGCTGTGACCTGGGTCAAATAGTTCCCATTGTGTAGTGCTATCTCTGAGAGGTTTCTACTGTACACAGTTCCTGGGGTAATCCTTGTGCTTGTGTGCATTTCCTCAATAAGCCATTAACATTGTTTTGCCTTTTTACTGTTGTACCTGAAAGGCTGCTTGTGGGTGTTTTCAACCTCACAATATGTTTCAGTAACACATACACAGCCAAACTTCATAACTTCACATACGACAATAGTACATACATGCCAATGAGATATTAATATCTAGCAGCTCAAGACTTTTAGAATGATATCTCACAAGGCACACTTTGTACAAAACATATCCTCATTACATGACAGTGGTGAATAAGGAGGTGCCAGGGTGTCACATCGGCCATGCAGCATTTCTGTACCAATGGGCAAGATGGCACACATCTAATTGCTACTACCACCACGCTTTGATGCCAGCCCTGAAACAAACTTTGTGTTTTGTGACACTTTCAGATCTGAAGGGGGGGGATCTGCAGAAAGACAACAACATCCATTTATGAAGTATCAACAGTGGCACCCAGATACTATTGTGATGAGCTTGTTCGAAATGCCCCAGGGTAGGTAAAAGAGAGATTAGAGAGACAGCGACATTACGGAGAGGCTGTGTTTTCCCAGAAGGAGAGGGAACGTGAAGAAATATCACAATCCAGAGAAGGAAGAAAGACATAAGGTAAGAATTGACCAACCTGACAAAGGTGGCTGAGCCAACATCCCTCATCTCCCCTGTGATCTGAATTACACGAGAGGATGAGCAGAAGACAATGCCCACTTTAGCATGTGTCCCACCAACAACAAGTTAAGCGAACCAGCAGGAATGATCAGGACCATATCATAAACGTGTGAAAGTACTGATCTCCCGGGGTGCTCCTGACACTAGACACACATATACATTTTACTGAGCACCCAGTGTCTCCAGAGCTAAACATGGCCACAGATGACCGCAACATCACTGGATCAGTACTTACTGGCATTAGCAGCAACTGAAGGGAAGTGCCAGGAGTGCCATGAGATTCCTCCCTGCAGACTGAAGATTAGGGTTACCCTGCTTGCCAAGCCACCAAGGTTGATTGGAAGGGTTGCTCTGGCAGGTGTGAAACTTACATGGCTCATGCCAGTTTCACTCCTGATACTGACAGCTATAAGTATTGGCAGAAGGAGTGGCAAGGACAGGGCTCTCATCTCACTTGGTTGCTGGGAAAGGGCATGGGGTACTAGCAGAGAAGTAGCTCCCCACACCTCCTGGCTGGAGCAAGGGAGAGGCAAACAGAAGTGAGAGCATCAAGATGAGGTTAACAGATCTCAGAGAGACATGGCTACATCCCAGTTCACACTGTTGTCTCACAGAAAGTAGTAAATACTCCCCCAATTTGCAGATCATCAAGAGGTGCTGAGAACTGCCTAGCTGAGAACATTAGCATCAAAAGTGGCCCATGAGGGACAGAAAAAGAGAGTGAGATTGAAGAGGTTTCCTTGGAGCTAAGTGGGAACCTGGCTATGAGTCCCCAGGGAACCTGTTTCTTTCTTAATCTGCTTTGTATTTAATTGTTTCCTAATTACTATGTCCCTGTTTGGCCCCAACAGGCTCAGGAACTAGTGCTGCCACTGAGGTTTCCTATCTCTCGACTGAAACAGTGGGTTATTCAGGGTCTCCTGTTTAGCTGCTGAACAGAAATTATTATTACAGAACGAGCATCGTGTTCTTTATATTCCAGCAGCACCCACAATGTTCTGCGTACTGTCTACGCTCACAGGCAGACACAGTCCCTGCCCCATGGAGTTGGCAGGCTAAGTGAGTGAGCAGCATACAAAGGGCAGAAGACATGGGAGGAAACAGCCAGTCAGAATATATATACAATATTTTAAAATAAATACCAGCTATCCCCAAGTCATTCTCTATTGGGCCATTGTCAGTCGGCTAGTTTCTTGTAGCTTTGTTAACTGATGTGGGCCTTGACGAGGGATATGGAGGCTGTGAGAGAGAAGGTGGTAATGGCCATTTGGATCGGTCCAGGCCTGGACGATGAAACAAAAAATAGTCGTGGGAGCAGCACATAAACAGGGGGTTGAGGCTGGCATCACTGCCGGAGTAAAGGGTGGGGGTGGGGAGGCTGACAAGATAGGAGATGTCAGTGCCAGATTGAGAGCCCTGAAGACTGATGGCCTCTGTTTATCTACAGAACAGATGCAGCATGGGCAATCCCCGGGGCTGGTGTCCCTCACAACACTTACTGCCACCTGCCAGTGCACCATGCCCCTGGAGGGACTCACCCTCAGGCTGAGAAGGCAATGCAGTCTCTCTTGGCCACTACTGATGGCCAACAAGAGGCCAATTAGTGCCAGGTCTGATGGGGGATTTTCTGATGACTCATCCATGAGGCACCAGACTGAGACCCAACAAACACAGTCCACAGAGACCACTGAATAGCTGTCAGGTAGTAAAGGCTTTCAGTTACTACTCATCTGGGGCTGGATTGGGACCAGTGCACTATAAACAAAGGACTCTGTATGCCGTTCCCCAGTCACACTGCAGGGTCATTGTCTTCTGCATATCTGACACTTTGCTAGCTCAGCCATCCCAAGTCTGGTGCTAGAAGACCACGTTCCTAGTTATTGTCAGCTAAAATGCTCCTCTCCATTATACTCCCCCAACAGCAAGACAAGCCAGGATACTACGCTCACTGAAGGAGTTTCAGCTGCTCATGCTATGCCTGAATTTGCTTCACAGCCTCCATATCCCTGGCTTTCCCCTCTCAGCAGCCCAAGACTTGAAGAAAATGCAGGCCATGGCACTAAGCCCTCTTGCATCGCATTGACTCATTCTGCCAAGGCACAAGTGCTGACACAGCGAGTCTTGGCTGCCAAGTGGGGAGAGTACAGCACAGCTCCAATGAACAGGACCCTTTTCTGCTGCCCAGAGCACATATCGGCAAACCATCAGATGCAGCATGACAGAGGTTAATGAGGCCATGGAGACACATGGCAAAAGGTCGGAGTTTTGCAAGGGCTGCTGGGAACAGCTGTCAAACTACAAGCAGTCTGTAGCACCGGCAACTCCACCACCTCAGCTTCTCTCCGAGCAGCTACAATGCAGCCCTTCTGCAGACCCAGGTTTCAAAGGTACAGTCTTTTTAAAACACTTCTCGTGCTGGGGAAGGTGCCAGATTGACAAGCCTGGGATCTGGAGGCTTCTGAGCCAACAGCTACAACTTAGGCAGCGGCAGAGCAAGCTTCCTCCCATCACACTGCTCACAGGCCTGATCAACTCTAGGAGAGTTCAGTCTCCCACTCAGTCCTTGGCCACTACACTAAAGTTGCCAACACAGGTGTCAGTTGATTATGAGGGCAGGTCATGTGCTGTGCACGCCTGTCCACTAGGAACTGAACTGAGAACCCACCACCTCTATTTGCATAGACTAATGGACAGCTGCCAGAAAGTCGTGATTTTCACTCACTACCAACCAGTGCTGGATTGGACCCAGCATCCAAGAGTGCAAGCCATAGTCCTCAGGGCTACTGGAGAGTTATGGAGATGGCAGAGACATGGGCAAACAGAGAGAGAAAGCTCCAGACTCCCAAATTTGTCAATCTGGCATCTACTACCAGTTTCTTAAAGTGCATCAGTGACACTCATCTGTGATCAGAAGAGCTACAATAAACATTATTTCTTTCGTTGAAGGAGAAGGTGAGAGCAACCACAGGTTGCTCTGCAAGACACTCCTAAGCACTTTGCATTAGTTAAACCAAAATATATGTTACTAAATACTAAGAGGAGTTGTGTGGGGCACTGGTGGTGCTGGAAAGGGGATGGATGGCCCAATCCACTAGCTCTTCACCTCAGGACACAGGAGTCTAACTCCTACATGTGTTAGGTGAAAAATTAAATAGGCTTGGTAGTCCGACTGCAAAATTACTGCCTAATTTGGCATAGATCAGCACAATCCATATTCTCTACTCTGAAGAGTCCCCAGCTCTAGTTCGGCAGAGGGGCTGCAGGGCAGGGACAGGACTGAAACACAAGGATCTGTGGGTCAGGATTGAAGGGCACTGGCAGTGCAGGTGGGGAGGTCCCAGAACTGAGAAACAAGAGATCTGCTGGACAAGTTTGAGAGGCCTTTGCGGAGAGGTTGTACTTTATATCTTCATTCCTGTCACTACAGATGCTATTTTTATTCATATTAATTAGTTACATCAGAACACAGTGACAGAAAGCCTGGCAACGAAGAGTCCCTTAAATTGCCCAATTACTTCTCAGTTTCTTCAGGGATGCTCTGCAGCCCTGACTGATCCCAGAGGATTCACCACTCGTCCACCATATCTGCCCCATGTTAATTCACTCAAACCTTGTGTTACAGCCCGCACCTACTAACTGGCCAAGCAGGACAGAGACAAGACTCTCTTGCTGTTGCTAAGCAACACAAGGCCACCTGTCTTCCCACTCCCCCAGCAGCTCAGTGCACTACATCAGTAGCGCTGCACTTCAGTCTAAGCAGCAAGGAGCCTGAAGTGGGAATCATCCCAGTGGCTGACTGACTAAGCCAGTAGCTTGGTGGATTGCATTGCCTTTGGTCGAACTCTCTTTGCTTGCCAAGCCTCTGGGGACAGAGCCCTGTGCTGTGGTCACCTTACCTGTGATTTGAGGTAGGCATACTCCTGTGATTCATATGGGACACTCCGAAGAGAAGTGAGGTAGTCATAGGTGATAACAGCTGTCTGAAAACCAAGCCAGAAACAGTATGAAGACTCTGCAATAATCTCTGATCAAGCAACAAACTTTTATTAAAGGGACTCTTTCTATTTAGCTTTAGGCCCTAAATTTAAGTTTAGTTTAAAATAAAAGGGTCACAAGGAACAAAAAGTAATACAAATAAAAACATTCATGTCAATGAAAATCAGTGGTTTACACTTATGGAAAAATTCCCTGCAGGGCAGGAAACTCAGTAACATGGAACTATTAAAAACAAGTAATACTCTGTACTTCTAGAGCACCTTCTATTCCAGGCCATCAAAGCACTTTCCAGGCATTAATGAATTAAACATCCCCGCCCCCCTGGGAGATAGGTCAGGAAAATGTCCAAGTGGGGAAAATCAAAGGACAGAGCAGGGAAGTGACTTGGCCAGTGTCACTCAGTGAGTCAATTGCAGAGCCGGGAACAGAACTGAAAGAAGCCTGGATACCCAATCATGTGTCTTAGCCACAAGCCAGGCCCCACAATGTACATGACAAGCAGGATGTGAAACTAACCAGAAACAGCCTGAGGCTTGCATGTGAACGGGAGTCTTTCCCTTTTCCTCCTACCCAATCCCTGAAGGCAAATCCAAGATAGGCAATGTCAGAACAGCTGCCATGGTGTCAATTGTGATGTCTAAGCCATTACTGAAGGGATGGGTACAGGAGAGGTCAGACTACCACCCATCCGTACCACAGCTACTCCTGTGGTTTGGTAACTGATTAGCATTACAGTCACCTTCATTGGTTACAAATAGCACAATTCAGTTTGTATCCACGTAGCAGCTTTTCAGCTGTTGTACTCACACCTACTACACTACCTGGCTGTATTCATACCAGTGAGTGCTGGGAAAACCTGGGCAGCTAGCCCTTCCTCCTGGCCTCAGCCAGGGAGAGAGTGGCCAAAAGATATGCAAGCAGAGCAGCGGAAGGGGCAATGCTTTCTGGGATGTCCAATGCACAGAGAGAACCAGTCAACCTGGTTACAAAGATATAATATGGGGATCCAACTACATGCAAAAGAACAATGCTATGACCTGGTTAAGGAAGACAACCATGTAGCGAAGCTACCAGCAAGGGTGAAACACTCTTAGCTACCCTAGTTATTAACCCTGTTAACAATGTGACTGGGTGGACACAAACCATGTTTGGAGTTGACCAGGCAACTGGTCATAAACTAGGTTAAAAGTTGTAATGTAGACAAGGTAACCCTTTTCAAGTGCCTAAGTGACCGATGGGCCTAAATCCTATTTCCACAAGAGACTCAGGCACTGAGGAGTGTAAGTTTCATTAAAATTAATGAGGAGTTAGGCTCTGAAGATCCTAGATCACGTTTGGAAATGGGACGTACATGCTTTTGAAAATTTTATCCTAGGCCTAAAGTTCCTCTCTCTCTCCACAGTCAGGAAGGGCAGGAATGGAGATGGAAATATTCAGAGCATTTTCTCTAAGTTCTAGCAGCATTGGGCATGGAACACTTGTTGTTATGAACCACTTAATAGCAGATTCTCTGTAATGGAAGTCTTTTAATCAGGATTTGAGGATTTCAGTTACTCAGCCAGAGGTTGTGGGTCTATTACAGGAGTCGGTACATGAGGTTCTGTGGCCTGCGATGTGCAGATCAGACTAGATGATCACAACAGTCCCTTCTGTTCTTAAAGTCTATGAGTCTAATTGTAGCACGTACAATAAGAATTCCCATCTGGATTTCAATCTCCACTACCACCTCGGGGCTCAGTCCCTTTGTAATGACAAGGGCCATCTGCAACAAACAGATCTGGGGGGAGGGATAGCTCAGTGCGGGGGAGAGATAGCTCAGTGGTTTGAGCATTGGCCTGCTAAACCCAGGGTTGTGAGTTCAATCCTTGAGGGGGCCATCTGGGACAAAAATTGGGGATTGGTCCTGCTTTGAGCAGGGGGTTGGACTAGATGACCTTCTGAGGTCCCTTCCAACCCTGATATTCTATGATTTCCAAAATCTCAAAACTTACGGGCATTTGATTCTGTGGTGGGATGAATGCCCAGCACCACTGTAAAACTTGATGGGCCCCCTTACACAAAGTACAGCCAATATGTTCACAAGCCCAGCTCCCTGGAGACAAAGGAGACAATGTCATTTCTGCATTAAAAAGAGAATCACTAGACATGAGCAATGGACAAACTGTGGAAGTCTCAGACAAGCCTCAACCCAAAGCTCTGTGCTCTGGGGTGAGGTTGGGAATCAGATACAAACAGGGTTTTGCGACTCCCTTTTTGAATGGAGGTTTCTGATATTTCCTGGTTTTGAAGTTGGAAACCTGTTAGGAGAAGCCTTTTCTTGTGATTTTTCAGCCCTTCCTGTCTCTGCTGAAGCCAGGAGCTGCAGAGGTACGTGAAGAAGTATTTGGAGAAAGACTTTACCAAGCATTTTCCAACATCAAAAAATAGCTTTGGAACAGGGGGACCTTTGGATCAGCTTTGGGTGAAGGTTTGGGCTGGTTCTTATGTTGTCTCTTGTCCATGAAGGTAATTATCACTTCCAACTTGAAAAGAACCAGCTACAGTATGCCCTGCATTACAGAGGAAGAGGGAATTTAATTAAGCAGTTACTAATTACATCGTAATCTTGAACAACAAATTAGTATTATGATGATTCTGATAGGCAACTCTGACATTGCTAAATCCCCAAAAGTGTCTCAGATGCACTTCAGCTAAGGCATAGGATGTTAACTTGATGCTTTCTGAAAAGGCAGATTCAGTGTTAGACCCTGGAAGAAGCAGAGGGCAAACAAAGCAGCTTTGTCAGATTTCTAATGCTATCCAGAATGCAGAGGTTTTCTTTGACTTGCTGCTATCCAGGCCCCGAAGAGCACCTCACTTTCATCAAAGATTAGTTCTTTGCACTCTGTGCTCCAGAGGAACTGATCTTCATAAGATATAAGAACACCTATGAGATCATCCAGTCCCTCTTGATGGCAATGCAGGATTAGTGCCCATAGTGCATTTTCCAGCCTTTAGTCGAGTCTAGTTTTAAAATTCTCAGAGGATGGAGCTTCCACTTTGAGTTATCCAGTTGCTGGCTTCCCACTCCCCTCAAGTTATCAGCTGATCTCCCCATCTCCTGGGAGGAGGTCTCCACTCAATGTCCCTGCCTTTCAGTGTTTTCTCTCTGCTGGTCCCTCAAAGACTGACCAGACATGAGCAAAACCCGATTCCCCAAACCTGAGCTCAGGCAAGAGTTTTCCCCCAAGTCACATAAGCAAGGAAGTTTAACAAGGACAGATGAATAAGCATGGATAAATTGAGAACTGATGCAAACCTTCTAGCAAAACTCAAACTTGTCAGAGCTCTGAGGATATAGTGGCAGGTCAGATTTGTTGTCTTCCCTCTCCACGTTTTTTTTTCATGTTTACAACTGTTGCTGCTGAATTTGGCCTGCACACGTCCCTGGAGACAGTGCCCCTAGCTGCAGCCTGGCTTTGCCCCAAGAGGTTGAGTTAAGCATCCACACTTTTGGGTACTTCTCTGAATATAACTTTTGAACATTTTGAAGTTCACCTACCATGATTGAAGCCCTCCTTCCCCCCCAGAAAATCACAAACAATTATGGGAGCTTACCGACTAAGCAGGGGTCTGCCCAGGCTGGATTAAAGGACAGGCATTATAGGCCCACATCAAGCTCCCGAGCTCCCAGAGTCACATGTTTGCAATAGAATCTAAGCTCTCATTTTAAAGAAGTCTCCATCCCTTATAGTTAGGGAGAAACACTTGAAAATTAAGAAGTTAACACCCTCTGACCCTCATAAAGAGCAGATCCCTAGGGCTGGGAAGGCAGAGTCATTAGTGCAGCAGCATAGCAGAAATTCACACTGGAGCAACCTGACCATACGAGGCCTTGTGTATGTTAGAAGAAATAAACCATTTTAAAAAGAATTCTACACATTTTTTAAAAAAAACAGAGTATTCCAGTACTTACAGGGGCTAGAGACCACCAGCAGATTTTATTGTGGGATATTCTGTTTGCGGCTGCTGCTGTAAAACCCTGTAATATGTGGAGGCAACATGGTCTAGTAGTGGATTGAGCCTGGGAGCAATGAACTGCTGACTTCTAACAGCTCTGCCACCGACACCCTCTGTGGCCATGGGCAAGTCACTGCACCTCTCTATACCTCAGTTTCCCCTGGGGTGTATGGGTGATCAGTGGTTTTTGTACAGTGAACATAAGAACGGCCGTATGGGGTCAGACCAATGGTCCATCTAGCCCAGTATCTGGTTGTGACGTTGCACTCCATATGTTTTTATGAAAATATGCTAATGAGTGTGACTATCATGCAACTGGAATATGCTTCATGCAAAAGGTCTCTTGTAAGGTATCATTACAAAGCTTAGAATCTACTGAGTGTGGTCATCCTATTTGTATGAATGTATCATTCTTGTATCTGAAACTAGGAATATAAAATATAACTCTGAGGTCTTACTGTAGTTATGCAAAGTGTGAGCCATTAATGATGGTTTAAAATCTTGATGGCTCCCATCAACAAAGACAATTGACTGTAGAAGGCTCGGTTTACTTGCAAGCCTTCCTGTGAGTCAGGCCTGGAAGAATGAAGGCTTCGGGTCTCAGAGACCACATGACCATGTCACCTGGTACTGGAATCGATCTTAAACCTGGTGCTTTTCTATTTAGAAGGAGGGGAGGGGACCCAAAGAGACAAAAGATTCCCGCCTTGTGCCAAAGATGTATAAGGGGGTGGAACAGAACAAAGGGGGCTGCAATCATGAGAAATCCCCTAGCTACCACCTGAGCTGGAACAAGGACTGTACCAGGGAAGGGATTGGGCCCACACTAGAAAGGAGTCTAGTCTGTGAAAGAAGCTTATTGGAACATCTCTGAGGGTGAGATTTACCGGCATTTAGTTTCTTACTGTAGTAGGCTTAGACTTGTGTGCTGTTGTTTTAATTTGCTTGGTAATTTACTTAGTTCTATCTGTTATTACTCGGAACCACTTAAATCCTACTTTTTATACTTAATAAAATTAATTCCTGGGGGAGCAAACAGCTGTGCATATCCCTTTATCAGCGTTATAGAGGGCGAACAATTTATGAGTTTACCCTGCATAAGCTTTATACAGAGTAAAACGGATTTATTTGGGGTTTGGACCCCATTGAGAACTGGGTATCTGGGTGCTAGAGACAGGAGGACTTCTTAAGCTGTATTCAGTTAAGTCTGCAGCTTCTGGGGGACATGGTTCAGACCTGAGTCTGTATTTGCAGCAGGGTAGCATGTCTGGCTCAACAAGGCAGGGTACTGGAGTCCCAAGCTGGCAGGGAAAATGGGCTCAGAAGTAGTCTCAGACCATCAGGTGACAGTCCCAAGGGGGTCTCTGTGACCGAACCCGTCACACCGGTATTTCCACAGTGGTCAATGACAGGTGCTTTGAAGTGAATGAACAAAACAGGCAATCATTGAGTGATCCACTCCCAGCTTCCGGCAATCAGAGGCTACAGACACCTAGCACATGGGGTTGCATCCCTGAGCATCTTAGCTAATAGCCATTGATATACCTAGCCTTCATTAACTAATTCTTTTTTTTAACCCAGTTATACTTTTGACCTTCACAACATCCCCTGGCAACAAGTTCCAAAAGTTAACTGTGCGTTGTGTGAAGAAGTACTTCCTTTTGTTTGTTTTAAATCTGCTGCCTATTAATTTCCATTGAGTGACCCCTAGTTCTTGTGTTATGTGAAGGAGTAACAACACTTCCACATTCACTTTCTCCGCACCATTCATGATTTTATGGACCTCTGTCATATCCCCCCTTAGCCATCTCTTTTCCAAGCTGAATAGTCCCAGTCTTTTTAATCTCTCTTTACAAAGAAGCTGTTCCGTACCCTTAATCATTTTTGTTAACCTTCTCTGTACCTTTTCCATTTCTAATATACCTTTTTTGAGATGGGGTGTCCGGAACTGCACACACTATTCAAGGTGTGGGCGTACCATAGATTTATATAGTGTCATTATGATATTTTCTGTCTTATTATCTATCCTTTTCCTAATGGTTCCTAACATCCTGTTATTTTTTTGACTACCGCTGCACACTGAGCAGATGTTTTCAGAGAATGACTCCAAGATCACTTTCTTGAATGGTAACAGCTAATTTAGACCCCATCATTTTGTATGTGTAACTGGGATTATATTTTCTAATGCACATTACTCTGCATTTATCAATATTGAATTTCATCTGCCATTTTCTTGCCCAGTCATCTAATTTTGTGAGATCCCAGCTCTTCACAGTCTGCTTTGGACTTAACTATCATGAGTCATTTTGTATCATCTGCAAATTTGGCCACCTCACTTTTTTCCAGGTCATTTATGAATAAGTTGAACAGCACTGGTGCCAGTACATATCCCTGGGAGACACCACATTTACCTCTCCACAATCTGAAAACTGACCATTATATTCCTACCCTTGGTTTCCTGTCTTTTAACCAATTACTGATCCATGAGAGGATCTCCCCTCTTATCCCATGACTGCTTACTTTGCTTAAGAGCCTTTGTCAAAGGCTTTCTAAAGTCTTACTGCTTACTTTGCTTAAGGACCTTGTCAAAGGCTTTCTAAAGTCCAAGTGCACTGTATCCACAGGATCACCCTTGTCCACATACAGTATTGTTGACCCCCTCAAATAATTCTAATAGATTGGTGAGGCATGATTTATCTTTATAAAAGCCATGTTGACTCTTCCCTAACAAATCATGTTCATCTATATGTCTGCTAACTATAGTAAAGAACAGAATTTCAACCAATTTGCCTGGTACTGAAGTTAGGCTTATCGGCCTGTAATTGCCAGATCACCTCTGGAGTCTTTTTTAAAAATCAGCATCACATTAGCTATTCTCCAGTCATCTGGTACAGAAGCTGATTTAAGTGATAGGTTACATACCACCTTTAATAGTTCTGCAATTTCATACTGGAGTTCCTTTAGAACTCTTGGGTGAATACCATCTGGGCCTGGTTACTTATCACTATTTAACTTATCAGTTTGTTCCAAAAACTCCTCTACTGACTCCTTAGTCTGGGACCCTGAAATGATAAAGTGCTAAGTACCATACTTTGCATTATGTTTAATAAGGTGGTGGGAGTTGATGTTTCTGCCATACACTTCCAAAACAAACATCTTCTTAGGTCCCAGACATTCCTCACATCACTTTCTGCTCTGGCCTACACATCTTTCCAGCCTGCATGTATACACGGTAATGGATTCTGAGATCAGCTACAGAACCTACTTCTTGCAGTCCTGCTCTCAGGAGGCGCTCCTTGTAATTCTCACTAATGAAGCGTTTTTAAAAAGTGCAGACGATGCAGGCTGACAGCTGCTTAGCACCAGGGGCTTGTAAGTGATGGAATTCCTGGCCTGAAGCGACAAACGTATGGCACAACAGAGGTGCAGGGCAGACTGATCTCCTACACAGTTACTGATCTTCCTTGTTTCTGGCTGCTAATGGATTCTCCAGAGAGGGCTCTCATGGAGAGGGTCACAACCTGTCTGGCTGTCAGCTGCCATGCTCATGTTTTTGGATGCTGCGATCAACATCTGTGGTGAAATGAAGGTAACACGCATCCAGGACTAGTGGGGCTCTTCGGCATTTATTTTAGAAACAGTGTGTGTGCTGCCCCCACATGCGTCTCCTGCCTTACCTCTCCCATTTTACCCTTTCCCTGACAATAATCCCCCAAAAAACACATTCAGACACCTTCCCCTCCCCAAATTCCTCCCACTAAGGACCCCTAGAGACAAAGATTACAGGCAGGGTCCCAACACAGTATTCATTCAGCAACATGGTCCTTTCAATGAGCTGTTATTGCAGGGGAAAGAGGAGCCACCATCAAGGATGTGGTAAGCAGCTTCAAAGCAAAATGACTGGAAAAAGCAGTGGGGTGATGCAAAGGACTGAGTTCTGGATAAGAAGTGGATGAAGGGGATGTGGGGTAAAGAGCCATAGCAAAGTGGGTGTAGCCCCACAGGGCTGTCCAGATTGAGTCCTCAATAAGGTATGTGTTCACTCATTGTCACAGCGTCTCTCTTCCTCTTCACTGTAAATTACCGGCTAGCCCTTCTACATGTTTAACCTCTTTTCCCCACACAAATAATAAAACAGAGGAAAAACCCAAATTCCTGGAGCTCAGAGCCAACTATGCTCTTGAAATATATCAATACAGTAAACTAAGCACCAGGACTGAGCTCCTGTGAACTACATTTCCCTCTTGAGGATCCTTCTAACCCAGCCAGTAAATCTCTCACCCTACCCTCACACAACCTGCCAGGGTGCAACTTACTGTGGCAATGGCTCTGCCCACCCGAACAGCTCCAAAATCATTGGGATCCAGGTACTTGCTGCTGTACAGGTAGAAACCAGAGCTGGCTGCTGCCAGAGAGACAAGTTTCAAGGCCCTTCTGGCCATCCTGGCGACCACTGCAGAGACACAAAACAGGAACCTTCACCACTTGAGTGGAAGAAGGGAGTACATGAGGAACAATTCAGGCCAACCTTGGCCAAAAATTCAAAGTCATCCAAATGCTTCCTTCCAGAACTCATTTTTCAGGTTGATCAGCTGTCAAGTGAGCATATGAAGGCCTGTTAGGGCAGAGGACCCTATTAGTGCAAGCCTCATGGTTTCACCCAGGGTTGTGAGTTCAATCCTTGAGGGGGCCATTTAGGGATCTGGGGCAAAAATTGAGGATTGGTCCTGCTTTGAGCAGGGGGTTGGACAAGATGATCTCCTGAGGTCCCTTCCAACTCTGATATTCTATGATTCTATGATTCTATCTCTGGCTATGAGAGGAGAGTGTGGTCTAGTGCTTAAAGCAGGGGCCCTGGGAAACAAGTCTTCCAAGTTTTCGTAATCCCCGCTCTGCCACTGACTGGAGCGCTGCCTGGCCATGCCTCTGTGTGGGAGCCGGGGAGGGGACATGCTGCTGCTTCTGGGAGCTGCTTGAGGTAAGCACCATCCAGAGCCTGCACTCCTGAGCCTCTCCCTGAGCCCCAACCCCCTGTCCCAGCCCTGACCCCCTCCCACCCTCCGAACCCCTTGGTCCCACCCTGGAGCACCCTCCTACACCCCAAACTCCTCATCCCCAGCCACACACCCCAGCCACACCCCCAGCCGGAGCCCTCCCCCCCTCCCCCCCCCCGCCTGGAGCCCCCTCTTGCACCCTGAACTCCTCATTTCTGGCCCCAACCAGAACCCTCACCCCTTCCAGCACCCAACCCAATTTTGTGAGCATTCATGGCCCACCACACAATTTCTATTCCCAGATGTGGCCCTCGGGCAAAAAAGTTTGCCCATGTCTGGTATAGATCATAATAAGACCACAAGCCCAGGGAGAGAAGGATATTTTCAGGAGTTTATGGAAGGAAGGAGAGTCCTAATCCAGGGGGACGGGTGTGAAAGGGGCTTGCTTGGTCCTGGGAAGAAAGCCAGGTGATTTGGGGAGATCCAAAATGGGGAGTGAATAAAATGAAGGTAGATGATTGGACTTAGGTGAAATAAGATGGAGAGTGGGAATACCTGATGCTGGTGAGGGTAACCCTGAGAGTTGTAGGTTGATGAGGGTCTGAGAAGACAGTTTGTGGGGTAGGGAGGTGATGAGAAGGAGCTGAGAGGTTCAAAAGATGGTTTGCAGACTTGATGTATGAAGAGAGGGAAATTGTGACATGTTGGAGGTGCTTGGAGGAGTAGGACTGACTTGGAGGGGGCCTAGCAGGTACAGGGGTGCTGGAATCATGGTTCTGCACCCAAAATGAATAGCACTTGTAGTCTTATACCTATGCCACCCCCCCCCCCCCCCCGCCTCGGTGCTACAATACTTACAAAGTGGGATCTGAGTTACTACAGAGAATTCTTTCCTGGGTATCTGGCTGGTGAATCTTGCCCTATGCTCAGGGTTCAGCTGATCGCCATATTTGGGGTCAGGAAGGAATTTTCCTCCGGGGCAGATTGGAAGAGGCCCTGGAGGTTTTTCTCCTTCCTCTATAGCATGAAGCACAGGTCACTCGCTGGAGGATTCTCTGCTCCTTGAAGTCTTTAAACCATGATTTGAGGATTTCAATAGCTCACACATAGGTGAGAGGTTTATTGCAGGAGTGGGTGGGCAAGATTCTGTGGCCTGCATTGTGCAGGAGGTCAGACTAGATGATCATAATGGTCCCTTCTGACCTTAATGTCTATGAATCTATACTTCTCTGTGCCTTAGTTTCATAGTGATCAGTAGGCAGGTGCACAAGGAGCTCCGTTCTAAGCTTGTTATTATACTGCAATAGTTGTCTACTGCCTAGAGGCCACAAATAAAAGATCAGGACTCCACTGTGCTAGATACTGTACATACATAAAACGAAAAGATGATCCCTAGCCCTAAAGGGTTTACAATCTAAGTATAAAACAAGAGACAACAGGAGCATAAAACAAACAGCAGGAGCACAAGGCAACAGTGAGTCAGTTATGATTAGTGTAATAAGCAGTAGTCACAGCACACCAGCTGCCTAACCATTATCATGAGTTTTGTAGGCTTTAGTAGGTTTTAAAAGGGGATTTAAAAGAGGACAGTTACAGATTTTTACAGGGAGCTCCTCCCATCGTGGGAAACACAAAGGTGCCTGTTGAAAAATGTTCCAAATGGACAGGCAAGGCTGTCATTATTGATTGAGTGGAGGGGTGAGGGGCAATGTCTCAATAGATGATAGGGTAGAGATATTCCATGAAGTGCCTTAAAAGTAAAAACAAGTAGTTTCTGCTTGACGCAGTGGAAAAGGGGAGCCAGTAGAAGGAGGCAAAGAAGGGGGTGACCTGGCCAAAGTGACAAGCCAAGAAGATACCTGCCTTCTCATCATCATAGGGGAAGAGGCAAAAAATGAATAATCATTTACAATCCTGCCTGAGGCAGTATGGTCCAATAGTTAGAATATGAGACTGGTAATCATGAGACCAGCGTTCTAGTCCGGGTTTTGCCTTTAGCTCAACGTATGATCTTGAGCAAACCTCTTAACTTCTCACTCTCGGTTTCCCTATAAAGTGGGGAAAACAATAATATACCTGTTTCCCTTCTTTAAAGGGCTGTATTAACTACTTATGTTTGTAAAGTGCTTTGAACATGAATTTTATAAGTTCTATTATTATTAATTGAGGCATTTTAGGGTTGGACAGTTTTGTTTTAATGTTAGGCTCTAACTAGATTTCCCCCCTCCCCAAAGGATTTCATGATGTGTCAAAAGCTCTTTAACATTCTCTCTTACCTCTAACATTGTCCTTCCCTGCTTTATTAAATGACACTTTTGATTATTCAAACCTGGAAAGTGTTTACAAATCCACTGTACTTTTTTCCCCTCGTTCCATTGATGCAGTTTTTCCTTTTATATTTCATTTATCTTTGGCAATGGAATTAGGAGGGTCAGTTTCATTTTCCGTTTCTAATCAATTTCACTCCAGTTAAGAACGCCTAAGGCTTCTGGTTTAGATACCCAGCAATTAAAGGAAAAAAATTATCCACATTTCTTTTTTACTTCTATCACAGATCACTACAATCACTGGTGAGTACACTCTCCCTGATGGCAGGCCTTGGGGCTCTACTTCACTCCAAGGGGAGTCCTATGACTCTACCACTCTTAGACTAGATCCCAGACTTCAGCATCCCTGTTCCACAGAGGGGCTCCTTCAGAACAGTCAGTTTGGTCTGGTTCCCGCAGGAATCGGGAACTTGGAAACTTTGGCCTGGATCCAAAAAGCAATCTAGGAGTCGCAATGTTGAACATCACAGAGCCTAACTTTCAGGTACCTAGAAAAAAGTCACAGAACAACACTGCAACCCACAAAGCCCGAGTTAGGCACGCAGGCTTCCTATATAATGAATGGGGAGAGTTAGGTGCCTTAGAATGAAGTTCATAAAAGCAAGCATGCTAGGCGGGGAGCCATCTAAACTAGCCAATGGGAGATGCTGACAACAGGGGTGTGTGCTAAGCCCTGTCCCTCTCACACCATTAGGAACCTATCTCTGTGATCCATGATCCTGGAGACAGGTGGCTTAGGCACCTAAATTGTTTCTTGAGGGAGGAGTTAGGCACCTTCCTTGCTCCACACAAAACAGCCAGAGGAGGTGGCAGGGGAAGAGAGAGAGAGACAGAGGGGGAAAATCAATCTTGGGTCTCTCACATCCCAGCTGAGTGCTTGGTAAATTGTTCCATCGGTTAATTACTCTCACTGTTAAAGATTTATGCCAAACTGTTAAAGATTTATCTCCAAACTGAAATTTTCCTAGCTTCAACTTCCAGCCATTGGATCATGGGACACTTTTCTCCGCTCATTATTAAATATTTCTTCCCCGCGCAGGAACTTACAGACTGTAATCAAGTTATCCCCTTAACCTTCTCTTTGTTCCACTAAACAGACTGAGCTCTTTGAGTCAATCACTATAAGGCATGTTTTCTAATCCCTTCATCATTCTGGTGGTTCATCCCTGAACCATCTCCAATTTATCAACATGCTTCATAAATTGTGCACACCAGAACTGGACACAGTATTCCAGCAGCAGCCACACCAACACTACATACAGAGGTAAAACAATCTCTCCACTTGTACTCCAGCTTCCCCAGTTTATGCATCCAACGATTGCATCAGCCCTTTTGGCCACAGCATAGCACTAGGACCTCATGTTCAGCTGATTATCCACCACCACTCCTAAATCTTTTTCAGAGTCACTGCTTCTCAGGATAGAGTCCCCTATCCTGTAAGTATGGCCTACATTCTTTCTTCCTACGAGTGTGTGTGTGTATATATATATATACACACACACACATACACACACTTAGCTATATTAAAATGCATATTGTTTGTTTGCATTCAGCTTACCAAGCAATCCAAATCACTCTGTATTAGTGACTTGTCCTCACCAAACACCTGTATACAACTGTGGTCTCCAGGCACAAACAATGGAGCACACCATATCTAAGTGTCCCCTTCGTCCTTTCACAGGGGCCTGAAGGACATTCACCAGGACAATGTGATGGCTATCAAATCTAGATATAAATTTGTAGTTGTTGCTACCTACCCAAGCCATACAAAAAAAGACGACCACCTGTCCTCTTCATTATTTACCACTCCCTCAATTTTTGTGTCATCTGCAACCTTTACCAGTGATGATTTTATGCTTTCTTCCAGGTAAAAATGTTAAATAGCACAACACCAAGACCAAATCTCTGCAGGACCACCCACTCAATGATGGTTCCCCATTTACAATTACATTTTGAGACATATCAGCTAGCCAGTTTTTAATCCATTTAATGTGTGTCATGTCAATTTTACATTGTTCTAGTTTTTTAATCAAAATGCTGCATGGTACCATATCAAACACCTTTCAGAAGTCTTAGTGTTGATGTAATATACTATTATCTTTATCAACCAAATTTATAACACCCTCATAAAAAAAAATCAAGTTAGTTTAACAGGATCTATTTTCCATAAATGCATGTTGCTTGACATTCACTATACTATCCTCCTTTAATTCTTTATTAATCGAGTTCCATAGCAGCCAATCCATTATCTTGCCCAGGACCTTCATCAAGGGCCAGATTTTGCATGGGACCAGATCATGCCTCCTAGATCAAGCCCCGCACAGGAGTTAGGCATTCATCCGCCTATCTTCCCCCAGTTTGTGGATCATTCTGGGGCTTAGGCAGGAGATACGCATCAGGCTGCCTAGAGGGAGGCAGCAATGTACATGCTCAGAGGCAGAAACTTAGGTGCCTAGGAAACTTTCACCCTGAAAACTTAGGTACCAACACCTACAGCATTTCACAGGAGTTTCATGGATTGCAGTGGAGCCTAAACTGGGATTTAAACACCTAAATGTGGGGTTTAGGTGCCTATATCCCTTTGTATATTGGGGGTCTTTGTAACTAGCAGGGAACAGTTCATCCTTTTCAATACAAGGCATTATCGGTGAACAGAAATGGGTTAAAACAATAAAGCTCTACACGGCATGAATCTTACTTAACCTTTATTCCAACTTTGCAAGTTTTAGGTAACTGCCACCCAACCTAATACCCTAGCAGACAGCCCCTCACATTCTCTTAGCATCTCCTTGTCAAAGCCTATCCCCCCGTCCTCTCTACAAAGGTGTCTTTAAGGGTTTAGCGTCCCTTTGATCCTAGGTTCAGGCCAGGGAAAAATAAACTTGCAAGCCTGGTTGGAGCCAAGCAGGTGGGCATTTCCCAATTAATGACTCCCCCAGGGTTCCCTTAAGGACCGTTGGTATTCTCTCTAGAAGCATCTCATCTCTGACATTATTTCATCACCTGTTTGCTTCTCCCCAACAATCTCCTTTGATTTAACTCATTGCAATCAAGCAGAATAATATCAAACAGGTAAACTGAGCCACATATACTTTTCATAGAAATATTACAGAAATGCCCCAGGCTCTCCACAATCTCCAAAATATTTTATGGAATAGTTTGAATTAATAACATTTCTAGTCCTATTTTTTGATAAATTTGAGGCCTAAACTACTTGGTAGTGTCTCCTTTTAACAAAGAAAAAAACATGTGTGTCTCTTTTGTTTGTTTTCTTCCCTTCTTTATTATTAAGAACATTTGTCTGAAAACAGGATATAGGTCCATCCGTTCCCACATCTTATTCCCACCTGAAGCCACATTCTGCAGTTTGTGACATCACAGCTATTTCCACTAATTGGAACATCACAAGCAGAGGCTGACAACTTTAGGTGGGAAATAATCAGCAGGAGCAGCTGAGCTCTTAAGCAAGAAAGATCCTGTTTTCATGCTAATATCTCTTAGTAATAAAAAGGGGGGGGGGGGGCAAAAATAACTCCAATATAAGAGATAGAAATAGACTTGGCAGAACCAATTGTATCTCAAGGTTTTCCGTAAGGTGTCAGTGAGTCTTTACCATGTAAATGAGCTATTGTGAAATCCCTAGGGGTATCTTAAAGACACTGTCAGCTGTGAAATATGCCTCTCAACGTAACTGCCTTTCATTATTAAGATCTTTGCTAATGAATCACCTGCTGCTCTTCCTCTATAGACAAACTGGCTTCTTTGACTTTCACTTGACTTAGTCCATGATGCAGCTTAAGTACCATGTGTGTCACTTACAACCAAACTGACCTGAGCTCCCACATTCAATCATTTGACTTGTGTAACTATAGATCCTGCATTGTATGTGTGGAACAACTATGAGCCTGCTTGCAATAATTAATTAAATAAATAAATGATAATAAAATATTTAGCATCTTCACATTTTGTTTTGTGTTTGTTTTCTTTTCATTGACTTTCATACTAGTGAAAGTTGCTGGATTGACTTGGAGTCTCCAATTAGTCAGCACACAGATACTGCACAGGCAGCAAAGGCATGTTTATTCACCGAAGTGTCTGAGCCTTGCCCCAGAGAGACATCCCTTCTACACATGAAGGAGGAATTAAGTCTCTGACCTCTGCAATCCTTGGTCTCTCATCTGAGATAGACAGCAAAGAAAACCAATGATGCCTGTATAACTTTTCATATAGGCCATTAAACAACCACCAGATAACGACGATCGTCAGTCACTACGGACCTCAACAAGATGCAGACTGGGGACCCTAGCGCTATTCACACCTTTTCAATGTTTGGAATAATATGAGCGAAAGGACTAAATGTTAAACTTATATATGATTTAAGCTGTTTATTTGTGACTGGACTTTCAAGAGGTCCTGAGCACCTGCAGCTACCTAAAGCCAATGGGCCTTGAGGTGCTGAATCAACGCCATTGATTTTTCTCAACTCAATTAAAGTTTGTGGGAGGGTGCAGCTTTCAGATAAGGCAACATGCAGAGGATAGAAATTAAAACCAGAGGATGGCACTTCATGAGGAACCCTAGATCTTCAGCCACAATCACAGATGTAGCAGTTACCCTCATGGCAGTGAAAAGAAAGCGTCCAGAGTATTCTAAACTTCTCCGGGGCCCTACACTACCGGCGAAGGAGAACTCAGGCAGCGCGGCAGTAATTACAATGGTCAGCACCGTGCTGTGAGGTAACCCCCACTACCAGTCTGCTTCAGGGGTCAGAGTCTCTGTACCAACTGCGCTCCTCGTCTTACTTTTAGCAGGAGGGCCGAAGACAAGATTTTACCAGCGAGTGACACTGTGGGTGTCCCAGTGAACACGAGACAGAAACACGGTATGCATCCGATGAAGTGAGCTGTAGCTCACGAAAGCTCATGCTCAGATAAATTTGTTAGTCTCTAAGGTGCCACAAGTCCTCCTTTTCTTTTTGCGAATACAGACTAACACGGCTGCTACTCAGAAACAATGAGGAGTCCTTGTGGCACCTTAGAGACTAACACATTTATCTGGGCAGAAGCTTTCGTGGGCTAGAACCCACTTCATCAGATGTAGGGAGTGAAAAATACAATAAGCAGTACATATATTACAGCAGATGAATACAGAGGCTCTGAGACCGACCCCACGCTGAGGGCGCCCCCTTCCAAACGAGCGCTAACGGAGCCGACCAGGCGGGGACTTGGGGAGAGCAGGGGTTGGTAGCTGCGGGGACGCAGTGTGCTTGGGCTGCGGGCGGCGAGACGAGGAGGGCGGCACAGGGGGCGCTGCTTAGGGAAGCTGGCCGCGCCGAGAAGGACACGCGGCGCGGGGCGGCTGCGAGTGGAGGCCAGAAGCGGAGACGACCGGGAGAACGAGGCTGGGGTAGGGGTGGAGGCTGTCCGGCGGCAGGGCCAGGGGCACTGAGAAGCGGGGATTGGAGGCAGGGCCGGACCCGCGCCGCCCGGCGAGCGTGCGGTCGCGGGGGGGTGTTCGCCCCAGCCCGCCACCTCCGAACCGGCCGGCTCCCGATTAGTTACACAACGTTCTAAATTCCACGCGGCGCGGGGCCTCCCTCCTCTCTCTCCAGGGACCACCCTCCCCGCAGCAGGTCGAGGGGGCCGCTCCATGTACTTACCGGCTTTCCGGCACCTCGATGCTTTTACCTGGAGAAAACGGAGACCTCCTCCCTGCATATGGTACGGCCTCGCCCCCGCACGGCATGCTGGACCTTGTAGTCCTATGCTGGTCCCAACGCCGTAGGCCCCAGGATGGGGAGGGCCCTCGAGAACTACAGGCGTTTGGCCGTAGGCGAGTTCACTGAAGAGATTAGGAGGGGGGTGTTTTGTCACGTGGGCACTGCTGGTGAGTGAGGCCGGCTCCACCACCACCTGCTCGTCAGCCTGGATTCTGTATGGACCAGATCCTGAATGTGTTCTGGAGCAATAAACTATGGGCAGTAAAGGTTTTTTGGCAGGAGCAAGATAATCCATCTTCTGCAATTGCTGCCAGTTTATCTCAAACAAAGCAATAAAACTGCTGTCCAATCAGTCTTTCCCAATCAAGAGTAACAGACGTGTTAGTCTGTATTCGCAAAAAGAAAAGGAATACTTGTGGCACCTTAGAGACTAACCAATTTATTTGAGCATGAGCTTTCCTGAGCTACAGCTCACTTCATCGGTGAGCTGTAGCTCACGAAAGCGTATGCTCAAATAAATTGGTTAGTCTTTAAGGTGCCACAAGTATTCCTTTTCTTTTTCCCAATCAAGTGTCCAATGAAATACAGGTACCTGGAGTTGGAGTTTTGTTGCCTTAAACAAGATCATGAACTTTCTGATGATTTGTTAGATTTATCAAATCATTAAAAGCCCTGAAACGAGTAAACAGCATGAAAATATAACGGAAGCTACTGGAGTAACCAGGGGACAGGGACCTTGGAAATACCACAGATGGATGGGAATGATCCTCAGTCTCAATGCTAGTATCTATCTGAAATGTATATGTGCATCATTTACTCCTTGGGGAATTCTGCGCCAAAAAAATAAAAATTCTGTACACAATATTTTAAAATTCTGCATATTTTATCTGTCAAAATAGCACAATATAATCATGTCAATTGCAATTATTTTGGTAATTTATTTTAAAATGCCAGTCAGCAAGTAATGTCTATAACAATACACACACACCAAAGATTCAGGAAATGTTTGTGGTGGGACTGTTTTTGTTTTGTTTAAATGGATTCCTTACTAGGCATATTAATACAGAACTATGAGTAATTCATTTAAACTACAATACAGAAACATATTTCCCCATCCCCTCAGAAGCAGTCCAAAGCCTTAGGGGAGTCAAGGGTAACAGAGGAGCTGAGGGAGAGGGAAGGAGCCTGTGAGTGAACCTAGAGGGTTGTTAAGTGTGGGTGGGAGAAGTATGGAACAAGGTTGTGGCGGGGATTGTTAGGGAGTTGGGGAGCCTGCCTCATGCAGACCCTGGCTGACACCTAGCTTCTCCCATTTAGTCAGGCACATCTACCCCTGTCCCCACGCGGCCCTGCAGCTCCACTCCCATTCAGCCCCAGCTCAATGGTGTCACCCCACTAGCACCTGAGACCGTGCCCAAGTCTGTGCTACCCACTAGCCCTTCTGAACCCTACTCTATGACCCCCCAGCAGCCCTGTGTGCCCCGCTCTCTCCATCCCATGCCTCCTCACCTGGCCCCACTGTGAGGAGCGCAGTCTCTTCCCCCGCCCTCTCTGCCAGCTGGCTGCCTTCTCTTCTGATGCCACAGCAACCCCTCGTGGACGAAAGGTGTAATTGCAGTGCCTCTCCACCAGAGCCTATATTCTGCAGACAGAAAAAATATGTTGGGGACATGAATTCTGCCAAGAGAAAACTGTGCGCATCAGTAACAATAAAACTGTTAACAACAAGGGAAAGATTTTCAGGAGTGATGGGAAAAGCTTTCTCTGCAGCTGGCCTTCAGCTAGCAATTTCCTTATTGTGAGAAATAAGAATGATGACAAATCTTACCATATTGAAGAGTAAATGTAAAACTAAGCTCTTCACCAAAGCCTTCCCAGAATGATGATGATGATGATAAACAGAAAAACAAAAAAGCCTAAATACATGCTTGTGAACAGAGGACCAAAGAAGAGAATGTTAAAATCTTGATGAGTTAGCATAATTACTGTGAGGCATTCAGATTCTATGGTATAAATACCTTGTTAGATAACCACCCACTGAAACATTTAATAGATATCATTCTCCAATAAAATATTTTTCATTGGAAAACAGTGACAATCAATTCCATTTTCCAACCAGCATCCCTGTAATGAAGATAAGATGGACTTCAATAGCAGCTGTGTAATCCGTAGTGGGAAATAAAAGAATTCAAGATAAAATTGAGGAGACAGAATTTAGAACTGATCCTACCAAAAACAAAGGGGGTGGGGGTGACAAATCAATGATAGCTAAGCAAGGATGTAAAAAAGCAGAATGAGACAAAAGAGAATAATACAGTCCACATCTCTCAGAGATATTGTTTCAGGCTGTGTGCAGATTCAGGCAAACATCACTACATTGGCTGCACTCTGTTCATATTTTCAAGGTTTCTTTTGCAGCTAAAAGAAGTAGAAACTTTTTCTTACATGAAATCTTGGATTCTGAAGTACAAAGTCTCAGCCTCCCAAAAAACCACACTGAAGCAAACTAGCCCAATTCAATTCCTGTACCAAAGTAAGATTCCTGCTGGCCATCTTCTTTCCTAGATATATTATTCTCAGGATGAATGTCATTTTCTCTAAGCTTCTGTGAGCAACTGTCAAGCAGGTGACCCAGAAAACCTTCCTCTTGGGATCCCTGGTGGACAACAGACAATATATTGTTAATTTTCCTTAATGTTCAAAATATGATCAAAACTATATCTTGGACTTCTGCTACACTCAGTCCCAATCTCTTTCTCACTGTCCATGTCTGACTCGCCTACCCTCCACACACACATACATACACTCTCAAATAAAGACAAGAGTGCAGTGAGGATTAGTGGTGGAACATTGCCCCTGAGAAATTAAACATCACAGTCGGGAATGGCAAAGTTAAGGTTGATGGCTCTGGTTGGTGTAAGTACAGAGGGCAGTTTCTGAGCTGAAAGGGGAGTGAGTGAAGCATCCCAGCATATTGTGAGCCTCTCCATTATATTTATAACAATGTTGACAAAGGTGAGCCCCACAAGTGGTGTTAATATGGGACACAGAGCAAACAATGAGAAGAGAGATTTGGATCATGTAGGTAACTGTGAAAATAGGAGGGAAATTAGTGCAGACCAAATGTAAAATAATTAGTCAGGGTCACAGTAGGAGACAATCTAGCCAATACGAGCTAAAGGTCTGCTCCTGCTGCTTTTAGAGTCATTGAGAGTTTTGCAAGAGTCACATTGGTTTTAGTGCAAGCAAGATCATGACCTCAACTGAGCTCATTCCGGATCATTGATCAGGAACAGATTTTGGGAGTGACAACTGGAAAATCATTGATGCTATCAGCCTAGTGCTCAGCTAGAAGGCAACTCCCTACCCTCAGTCACCCTCCAGTCACAACTCCCTGCTGCTAAACAAGATGCTAAACAGTAGCAGCCCTGACTACCAATCTTTAGCTCTAATCATTAGATCAGTAGCCTTGGCACTGTTCCCATCAAAAGGGGTTGCATATGTCAGCATCTGATTTCTATTGGTCTTCCCTGCAGAAACTAGGTGATATTGCTTCAAAATAATCCTATTCTTACAGCACTCAGTTAAACAGCCTGAAGCTGGGGCTGTGGGGGAGAAAGAACAAGACTTTTGTAGCATAATGTCATGTGCCCAAGTGCGCTAGGCAATTATGTAACCAAAGCTAAACCATTCTATATTTAGAATAAGCACCTAGTTAGAGTGGTCAGAGCTCTTTTGTGTGAGCCTACGCTGGGGTACACAAGAAAGAGCTTGGCACAGAATAAAGATGCTATCTTTGATTCCATTTTCCTTTCAACTAGTGAATAAAATAAATCTCAGAGTATCCCAAATGGCCAAGAAATAGGAAAAAACATTTCCTTTGATTTTTGGTAAATATGCATCCCTTATGTGAATAAAGCAACAAGTCTGAGACATTGAAACACACCCACAGTGCTCACAGCCTTGCTGCCCCAGAGCCACCGTGGGAAGAGTTCAGTCAGATTGTTTGAAGAGAAGATGGTAGGGCATTTTGGCCTTCCCTGCAATGAATCAGCCTCATCCACTTTTCTCTCTCTCTCATAAATTCCTTTTGATTAAAGAGATATCTAAAGAAATCTGAAAAGTCTCTCTGGTACCAGCCCTCCCTGGAGTACAGGGAGAGGAGAGATCAAAAGGAACTCACATAACACGTGATCCTGTGACCTTGGGGTCCTAGTGGAATAGTCTGAGCCCTAACCAGAGAGCATTCTGGGGTAGGTGATGGCTTTGCAAATAGCGCAGTGGGAAGGATTGGATGACCCAGTCGGCCCTTCCTAATGTCTGTGATCTGTCATGATCTGCTGTGGGTGGCTAGTGAGGTAAATATTGAGCCAGATCCTCTGCTGGTATAAATGTTTGTAGCTCTGTTGAAGTCAGTGGAGCTATGCCAATTGACACCAGCTAACAATCTGGCCCCTCGAGCCCAGGGTTACTAGAAACCTGTTTCAGAAATATTTTCAGGCTCTATTAATTCAGGTCACCAGATGAAATTATATTACAACATCTATACTATTATAGCATTGCATGGCTGTAGGACTGATGAATGGGCACACCAAGATGGGTAACACGGAACAACACCATCTGGATATTGTTCCGTAGTACAGGTTAACATGCCTTCAGAGGGCTTTCACTGGGTCAAACTCATGCAAATTTGTGGGGCAAAGACACAAAAGGAGACATTAGGTTCATCAGGTCCAACTTTAAATAAAGGACTCAAATGTGTCATCTTTACACAGCTAATGGAAAGCACATAGCTGTCTGTGTAATGGCAGCCATCCCATCTCCACTGGGATCTTGTCACTACTAGGGCTAGACTACATCAGTACTGGAGGGGGTACCTCCAAAGAAAACCTACCTGCTGCATTTGGTAATTCAGTCGGAGCTGATCTTCCCATTGAGTTAGTAGTGACCCAATACCTGAGTGTGGCCTTAGAGCTGCTGTGTTCCTTGAGTTGCTATGTTTTCAATGGGGGGGGGGGTGTGGGGGGGGTGGAGGGTGAGAAAACCTGGATTTGTGCTGGAAATGGCCCACCTGATGATCACTTTAGATAAGCTATTACCAGCAGGACAGTGGGGTGGGAGGAGGTATTGTTTCATATTCTCTATGTATATATAAAGTCTGCTGCAGTTTCCACGGTATGCATCTGATGAAGTGAGCTGTAGCTCACGAAAGCTCATGCTCAAATAAATTGGTTAGTCTCTAAGGTGCCACAAGTACTCCTTTTCTTTTTGCGAATACAGACTAACACGGCTGTTACTCTAAAACCAATCTTGTGGTCTTTGAATAGCCTCTGGCACTTTTCATAACAGTCAAAGAGTTTGACCCTGTGTCCTGGCTAAATTCCAGCTTGGGTAATTATGTTCCACCTCCATAAATTCCTGACAGTTTCAATTGGTTACGGGATTCTCCTTCACTTCCTGTTCGAGGCTGTTCCATGCTGTTGCTAAGCCATCGTGTTTCACTTTTGAGGAGGCTTCATATCAGCAGTGGATGAAATACTACCAGCATCTACTTTGCAAACCACTCTGGAGTCCTGGAAGGCACTATAGAAATGCATGAGATTATTATTGTTTTCCTGAATTATTTCACTTTCCTCCAAAGTGTAACAAATTACAGAAATTAAACCAGCATCCCTTTCAATGATCCCAGATAATACACATGCAGCTCAAAGAATTAGAGACTTTGACAAAAGCACTAATGGGCCCTGTGACCCTATTTTTCCCCAGATGTAATTATTTCTTTTGAATGCTGCCTGTAACCTTTGGAAAAATGTAAAGCACAAGGGTTGCCAATGTGGCTGAACCTTTCTGCCTGAGATAAGACTTTTCTTTTTAATTTTTCTGTTTGGCAGTTTATCCATGAAATAATTTATCCGCTGACCTGAGAATTGTAATTTATTTTGATCATTTTTATGCTACTTAGCAGAGCGACTGCTAAGAATACAGATATCTGATATCAGCAATAACTTATTACATTGCATTATGTGGTAATCTTCATTTGTTACAAGATATTTAATGAGACACTCACATTCTGCATTTGCCAGATGTGAAGAGTACTGAAGTACAGACCAAGGGTATCTGTAATTTAACAGCTCTGATCTACCCCAAAGGACTCCATACAACTATTTTGTGAGTCAGAAAGTTGTCTACCAAGGAATAGGTGTATAGCAATCCTGTTCTGGTGTCTGTACCACAGAAACCACCAGAATAATTGGTACTGATTGTCCTTTTTTGGCAGCCATGACAAAGCAGCCAGGGACAGTCTACAGAAATCAAACAGCCTAGAGAAGGTCACTTTGGGATATAGGTGAAGCTTGTGGTGCTGCTATTCCATTATGTAAAAAAAATCAGGTCATGGGCAAGGTGACACTGTGGATTCCACCTTTTATCTAGATGGAGGTAGGTTTACATATGTTTCAATTTGCAAGGGAAAACTTATAACTCATGTCTGACTAAAGCATACCTTCCAGCACAGCATCCAGTCTGTATTTGAAAACATCACGAGATGCGGAAACTACTACTTCTGTTTGTGGTCTGTTCCAATGATTAGCCACCCTCACAGTTAAAATCGTGTGCCTAATTTCTAATTTGAATTTGTCTGTCTTCAGCTTCCAGCTGTTGGTTAATATTATGCATTTAACTGGTAGATTAAAGAGCCCTTTAGAACCTGCTATTTTCTCCCGTTGAAGATTACTTATATACTGTAGTAAAGTCACCTCTCAATCTTCCTTCTGGTAAACTGAACAGATTGAGCTCTTTAAGTCCCTCACTGTGAGGTGTTTTTTCCAGCCCTCAAATGATTTTTTGGCTCTTTTTTGCACCCTCTTCAATTTTTTAATATCCTTTTTAAAATGTGGTCACCAGAACAATACACAGTATTTCAGGATCGGTCTCACCAATGCCATATACAGAGGTAAAATCACCCACTTCCTACTCACTATTCCCGCTTATACATCCAAGAACCACATTATTCCTTTTTACCACACCTTTGCACGGGAGCTCATGTTGAGCTGCTTGTCCGCTATGACGCCCTACATTATTTTCAGAGTTGCTGCTTTCCCCCATTCTGTAGGTATAGCCTGTATTCCTTGTTCCTAGATGTATAACTTTGCATCTGGCTGTAGTAAAGTCTCTTTTGTTTAAATGGGTCCAGTTTACCATGTGAGCTAGATCATTATGTATCACTGCCCTGTCCTCCTCAGTATTTACCACTCTAACAATCTTTCTGTCATCTAAAAATTTTATCAGCAGTGATTTTACATTTACTTCCAGATCATTGATTAAAATGTTGAATTGCATCAGGCATAGAACTGATCCCTGCGGGACCCCAGTAAAAATACCCACATTTGATGAAGGCTGCTCTTTAACAACTACTATCTGAAATCTTTCAGTTAGTCAGTTCTTAATCCATCTCATGTTTACTTTATTGATATTGTGCTGATTTTAAAAATCAGAATGTCATGGGGAGCTCAGGACCGAAATAACAGCAAAGGCAGCAGGTCTGGCTTGAACTATGTGGTAGGACTTGGTGTGGGGAGAAGCCCCAATTAAGTGATTAATCGCACTGTTAAACAATAGAATACAAATAGAAATGTATTAAATATTTTGGATGTTTTTCTACATTTTCAAATATATTGATTTCTATTACAACACAGAATACAAAGTGTACTGTGCTCACTTTAAATTATTATTTTTATTACAAATATTTGCACTGTAAAATGATAAAAGAAATAGTATTTTTCAATTCACCTCATACAAGTACTATAGTGCAATCTCTTTATTGTGAAAGTGTAATTTACAAATGTAGATTTTTTTTGTTACATAACTTAACTCAAAAACAAAACAATGTAAAACTTTACAGCCTACAAATCCACTCAGTCTTACTTCTTGTTCAGCCAATCGCTAAGACAAACAAGTTTGTTTACATTTACGGGCGATACTTCTGCCTGCTTCTTATTTACAATGTCACCTGAAAGTGAGAACAGGTGTTTGCATGGTACTTTTGTAGCCAGCACGGCAAGGTATTTACGTGCCAGATATACTAAACATTCATATGCCCCTTCATGCTTCAGCCACCATTCCAGAGGACATGCTTCCATGCTGATAATCTCAGTGGTGGCAGATGACAGAACAAGGAGCAATGGTCTTAAGTTGCAGTGGGGGAGGTCTAGGTTGGATATTAGGAAAAACTATTTCACTAGGAGAGTGGTGAAGCACTGGAATGGGTTACCTAGGGAGGTGGTGAAATCTCCATCCTTAGATGTTTTTAAGGCCTGGCTTGACAAAGCCCTGGCTGGGATGATTTAGATGGGGATTGGTTCTGCTTTGAGCAGGGGGTTGGACTAGATGATCTCTCTTCCAACCCTAATCTTCTATGATTCTATGATACTCGTTAAAAAAATAATGTGTTAATTAAATTTGTGACTGAACTCCTTGGGGGAGAATTGTATGTCCTCCTGTTCTGTTTTACCTTCATTACACCACATATTTCATGTTATAGCAGTCTCGGATGATGACCCAGCACATGTTTGTTTTAAGAACACTTTCACAGCAGATTTGAAAAAATGCAAAGAAGGTACCAATGTGAGATTTCTAAAAACAGAACAGCGCTCGACCCAGGATTTAAGAATCTGAAGTGCCGTCCAAACTCTGAGAGTGATGAGGTGTGGAGCATGCTTTCAGGAGTCTTAAAAGAGCAACACTCTGATGCAGAAACTACAGAACCCGAACCATCAAAAAAGAAAATCAACCTTCTGCTGGTGGCATCTGACTCCAATGATGAAAATGAACATGCGTCAGTCCACTCTGCTTGGATCATTTTCGAACAGAACCCATCATCAGCATGGATGCATGTCCTCTGGAATGGTGGTTGAAGCATGAAGGGATATGTGAATCTTTAGCACATCTGGCACATAAATATCTTGCAACACAGGCTACAACAGTGCCATATAAACGCCTGTTCTCACTTTCAGGTGACATTGTAAACAAGAAATGGGCAGCAGCATCTCCCACAAATTGTAACCAAACTTGTTTGTGTGAGTGATTGGCTGAAGCATGGACTTGTAGGCTCTAAAGTTTACATTGTTTTATTTTTGAATGCAGTTATTTTTTTGTACATAATTCTACATTTGTAAGTTCAACTTTCATGATAAAGAGTTTGGACTACAGTACTTGTACTGGGTGAATTGAGAAACACTATTTCTTTTGTTTTTTACAGTGCAAATATTTGTAATAAAATATAAATATAAAGTGAGCACTGTACACTTTGTATTCTGTGTTGTAACTGAAATCAATATATTTGAAAATGTAGAAAAACATCCAAAAATATTTAAATAATTGGTATTCTATTATTAACAGCACAATTAATTGTGATTAATTTTTTTAATCACTTGACAGCCTGAATAGAAATATGGTATAAACAAGACTGGGTAATTGGTAAGGGGTGCCTATGATTTAATTACATTCTATGATTGATAAGAGGTACTTATTATTGCAGAAGTTTTCTGTAATGGGTGAAATAAGGATCTATTGAAAGATGTTTTTAACTCAGTAAAAACTGCCAGTTGCCACAGCTGTCAATCATAATAACCGAATTAGAATTCCTTTTAGCTTATCAATCATGTAACCTAAAGATTCCAAGAAATTCCATAAGTAATTAGGAAAAACTAAAATGTCAAATAGACCACATAGTGAAATTAATCATGGGAAAACAATTTTCCCTCCAAAAAGGAGTTTCCTTTGTCTCACCCCCTATAAAAGGAAAAGGGTTGGAAAGTTAGGCTGGGAATGAACACTCTCAGCATTCCACCAGGTACTAAGGAAGGGACCAAACTGCCTTCTCTTCACTACCTACAAGAGGTGATAAAGTATGCTTTCTTTCTGTATAGTGCTCTGCTAATCTCTGATTGTTAGTCTTTCATTAAATAATTCCATTTGAGCCTGTTATTTGAGAATCTTGTATCGTTATTGACTTCAAGCATGCAACACCAGTGTAAATAACCATTTAGTTTCACAAACACTAAATTAGCCAAACTCACACCTCACAATTAAACTGCAACGAGATGCAAGTTCGGGGAGAATGCAAAAAAGGATTCAAATGAACTGGGTCGCTGCTTATACCCAGAAAGCTATAATAAACACCTACTAACAAAAGTGGGTTATTGTCTGCAAAGAGGAAAGATTGATCAGGGCTTCTCTAAACTTGAAATGCTACTGCACCTCTGTAGTGTGTAAATGTAGACACTACCTACACTGACAGGAGTGTTTCTCCTGTTGGCAGAGGATGGTAATTCACCTCCCCGAAAGTTGGTAGCTAGGTCAACAGAAAAATTCTTCCATTGACTTAACACTGTCTACACTGAGGGTTAAGTTGGCTTAACTATGTCACTCGGGGTGTTGACCTAATTTTTTAGTGTATCCCAGGCCTTAGCTGCAAAAGGAATAAGCAGGGAGAGCAAGGAAACCAGTGGAGCATGTATTCAAGTTGAGGCAGATTGCTCAGGTACAATTTTACACAACAATTTTTAGCAACAGCTTTCATAAAAACTGTATCTCAAAGCACTTGACAAAGTTGCATAATCTACTTACCATACATCATTAAATAATATATCAAAGCAGAGGGAGAGAATGAGATCCAGAAGCAAGGGAGAAAAAGTAGTTTTTTCAGCTGAGTTGTGTAAGAGGGTTTGGAGAGGCAGAGAGACACAAGAAGCTGCCTGTTTCAAATGGCGGGAGCTACAGAGGAGAAGGTTCTTGAACCTGCAGTGGCAATATTATATGAACAGACAAAGATATGCTTGTTGCTAGAGGACTGAAGGAAGCAGGGAGGGGAGAAGAGACAGATGAGGACTGAGAAGATGATTTCCTGTTAACTCTTGATAAACTATATGCGTAAAAGTTTTGTGTTTTTGGCTGAAGTGCCCGTGATAGAGAAGGAGAGAAGAATACCTGTCATATACATGGTTTCAGAGTAACAGCCGTGTTAGTCTGTATTCGCAAAAAGAAAAGGAGTACTTGTAGCACCTTAGAGACTAACCAATTTATTTGAGCATAAGCTTTCGTGAGCTACAGCTCACTTCATCGGATGCATGCAGTAGAAAATACAGTGGGGAGATTTTATATAACACCCATTGTTTCATGTTCTCTGTGTATACAAAATCTCCCCACTGTATTTTCCGCTGAATGCATCCGACGAAGTGAGCCGCAGCCCATGAAAGCCCACGCTCCAACAAATTCGCTAGTCTCCAAGGTGCCACAAGCCCTCCCCCTCCTTCCGCGGACACAGACCAACACGGCTGCCACTCTGAAACTTGTCATTATTACTGTTGCTGAAGAGGCCGAAGGTCCCAGTGGGGAACGGGGCCCCCTGGTGCCAAGCGCTGCACAGACACAGAGACAATTCTGGCCTCGAGGGGCTTGGCAGCCACAGACGTGAGCAGGGGGTTGGGGGAAGAGAGGGGAAAGGGTCACAGATACAACACTCTGTATCTGTGTGCCAGAAAATCCATGGCAAGAAAACACACACCTGAAGGTGAGACCCTCTACCCACCCTCCTCCCTCACTGAGACCCTCCCCCCTCACTGATACCCTCCACCTGCCTTCCCGTCACTGAGACCCTCCGCTCTGCCTTCCCATCACTGAGACCCTCCATTCGCACGCTGGGCTATTCTACTGCACTGCATTTCTGCAGAATTCACCTGCTGCCCCTGCAGGCACTGGGCAGGGAGCGTCCTGAGGTCACCGCCTAGTCATCACTCTGCAACAATGAAGGCCTGTGCCAGGGAGAGTCCCTTGTGTAGCCAATGGACATGGCCTGTTCGCTGCCCCTTACACCTTCTCACCTGCACTCTGCCCACTAATCCATCTCCAGCAGGATGAGGTCTAACATGCCGAGCAGCTGCAGAACAGTCTCTATTTAAAGGTTTCAGAGTAACAGCCGTGCCAGTCTGCACTCGCAAAAAGAAAAGGAGTACCCGCGGCACCCCAGAGACCAACCAATCCATCTGAGCACAAGTCCTCGCGAGCCGCAGCTCACTCCATCGGATGCACACCGCGGAAACTGCAGAAGACATCATATACACAGAGACCATGAAACAACACCTCTTCCCACCCCACTCTCCTGCTGGTAATAGCTTATCTAAAGTGATCACTCTCCTTACAATGTATATGATAATCAAGTTGGGCCATTTCCAGCACAAATCCAGGTTTTCTCACCCTCTGCCCACCCCCCCCCCCCAAATGCACTCTCCTGCTGGTAATAGCTCATCCAAACTGACCACTCTCCTTACACATTGTAAGGAGAGTGGTCAGTTTGGACGAGCTATTACCAGCAGGAGAGCGAGTTTGTGTGTGTGGGCGGGGGGGGGGGGTGAGAAAACCTGGATTTGTGCTGGAAATGGCTCACCTTGATTTTCATACACACTGTAAGGAGAGTGGTCACTTTGGATGAACTATTACCAGCAGGAGAGTGAGTTTGTGTGTGTATGGGGGTGGGGGGTGAGAAAACCTGGATTTGTGCTGGAAATGGCCCACCTTGATTTTCATACACATTGTCAGGAGAGTGGTCACTTTGGATAAGCTATTACCAGCAGGAGAGTGAGTTTGTGTGTGTGGTTTTTGGGGGAAAAAAAAAAAAGGAGGGGGGGGAGAAAACCTGGATTTGTGCTGGAAATGGCCCACCTTGATTATCATACACATTGTAAAGAGAGTGGGTAGAGGGTCTCACCTTCAGGTGTGTGTTTTCTTGCCATGGATTTTCTGGCACATAGATACAGAGTGTTGTATCTGTGACCCTCTCCCCTCTCTTCCCCCAACCCCCTGCTCACGTCTGTGGCTGCCAAGCCCCTCGAGGCCAGAATTGTCTCTGTGTCTGTGCAGCGCTTGGCACCAGGGGGCTCCGTTCCCCACTGGGACCTTCGGCCTCTTCAGCAACAGTAATAATGACAAGTTTCAGAGTGGCAGCCGTGTTGGTCTGTGTCCGCGGAAGGAGGGGGAGGGCTTGTGGCACCTTGGAGACTAGCGAATTTGTTGGAGCGTGGGCTTTCGTGGGCTGCGGCTCACTTCGTCGGATGCATTCAGCGGAAAATACAGCGGGGAGATTTTGTATACACAGAGAACATGAAACAATGGGTGTTATATAAAATCTCCCCACTGTATTTTCTACTGCATGCATCCGATGAAGTGAGCTGTAGCTCACGAAAGCTTATGCTCAAATAAATTGGTTAGTCTCTAAGGTGCCACAAGTACTCCTTTTCTTTTTGTCATATACATGTATCTGGTGAATTGTAATTCTGCTAAGAGAGCTCGAGCCTGAGGCAAAGGTCCCACTGAAGCCAACAGAATTTTGCCAGAGTAAGGACTTCAGGACTGCCCTTCCTTCCCCTCACCCCACAAATGCACCATCCAGTGAAAGTTTAGAAGCTAAATTTGGGTTGCAGTTCTCTTATCTGTTTTCCTAATCCATTTGTCTATCTATTCAGAAGCTGCAAACCACTTGTCACAGGAGCATTGGGAAGAACCCTACATTTGTTAATTTCTGATAATTTCTATCCCTTTCCCCTACTCTGTATTTGTTTTGTCTGCTATATTGTAAACTCTTCAGGGCAGGACTGCCTACTACTCTGTGTTTGTACAATTCTCTGTTGATCTCTAGGCACGAGCATAATAGCAATTAATACATTCAATTTCTTATTTTTATTTTATATAAGGTCAGAGTCTGCTACCCCTACTCACATTACATAATGCCCCAGTCCATGATGAGTTCCATTTAGTCCAGTCCACATTTCACAGGCTAGCAAAACTCACTGGAAAATTTTTTTCCCAATATCATTTTCTTTGGCTTCTTTTTTTCTTTAATTTAAAAAACCTACTTTGGTGGTATTTGAACACATGCCCACCACACAAATTCAGCCCAGTAGCTCACACTTAATGTAATATATGAGTTACTTTCTTTAAATCTAGTTAAGGACATTTTACCTGTGAGAGTTTCATAATAATGCTTATAATATTTACCACTTTATAGCACTTTTCATCATCATCTTAATCAAGCTACCTACCTATTTCTAATGCATCAATCTATGGTTTCTAGGTACTATATACCAGAATTAGTAGAAGTTTGATTGCAGTCACACTTGTATTATATTTTTCTGTCTCTCCCTAGAACAATTTATCCTGCTGATAGATAATTAGAGGGTTAACTTGCTGGGCTCAGCAGCCATCTTTGTGGAAGGCATGTCTGAGAAAAGATGCAAATATTTTATTGAGCTCCCTTCCTTCAGAATTGCCACCTTAAGCAATTTTCCTGGGATTATCCAGATTTTATTGGATTTGTGACATTCTCCTGGCAGCAGCGGTTTGGAAATGCCAGAAATATCCAAGGGTGGGTCCAGGAACTGTTGTTTTTCTTCATCATACTGACTCTTTTTGATGTTGTAATGGTTAGCTGCAATTTAACAATATTGCATCATGACACCAGTGTTGTGTCATCAGAGTACAACACAATGCACCACATCCTGACTCAAGATCACCATGTGGTGACTGAGTATGGGAATGCAGCTTCACCCCCAGGCATGGAAGAAAAGTCTGGTGTTTGTCCAGTAGGGTCAGACATCCCAAGTTAAAACCCCACAACTGTGCTCGGTAAGTGTGTTTGCACAGGGTCTGCAAGCATGAAAAGGCAGCAATTCCCATCGCAGCTTCAGCAGCTATGAGCGTCAGCATAAAAGTCAGTTCCCTAATCAATGATCAGACTCCTTTCGAACAGACACCTCCCAGCCCCGCAAGGCAAGAGGGCCTGGAGAAGAGGGAGACTACAACTCCCACCATCGTTCAACATGCGCGCGTGCATTAGAAACATGTATTGCGTCATCTAGTCTAGAGGCAGGCTTGTGAGGAAGACTATAACTCCCATGAGACATTTCGGTCATACGCCTGCGTAGTGTAGCATGTGACCTTCCCGCTGAGAAAAGATGAGAGAGAGACTACAACTCCCAGATACTTTTGATGTCCGCGCTTGCGCACTTGCGATCTCCCTTCGTGCGGCTGCTGGCCAGGGCCCCTGAGGCCCGATCCGAGCGAGAAGAGGAAGATGGCGCTCACCAGGTTGGTGGGGCTGGTCTCCGCTTGGGGTCGGATTCCCTCCGCCCTGCTCACGGTCCAGTGCCCTTACACGCCCGCAGGGTCCGGGTCCTGGAGGGCCCTCTCCCGGGTGCGAGGTGGCTCCCGTCCCCGCCGAGGGACAAACTGCGCTGGCGGCGCGTAGGCCGCACCGAGCCGGGGCCTTTCCCGAACGCCGAGCCGCGGGCCCTGCCGCCACGGGGACAGGGCCGGAGAGACGGGTCGGGGCGTGGGGACCGGACACCGCCCACCGGCCTGCCTCCCGGTTCGGCCCTCGGCTGAGCGCTGGGGCTGGGCCAGGGTAGAAGGCGCTGCGGGAGGCAGCGTGCACCCCGGGGGGGGAGGTCGCCGGCCACCCTTCGGGGCTGTACAACTGGGGGCCCGTACAGGGAGTCGGGGACGGGAACGTTTCTCCAGGGTGTGCAGCGAGCTCTCTGGAGCTGAAAGGGTTAATTTCCCCTCCTCACCCCCCACCCCCCCCCCGTGTGGGAACAGCGGATCCCTCGGGTGCGATGCCTTCTCCAGGGGGGTACACAGCCACTCTTGCGTGGAGACCGGGGCACAGGGAGTCTGGGGTCTGATGCAGCGGCGTCTGGGACATCCCTGTGCACTGGGGTTGCACATAACGCTCGGGATATGAGCTGGGATGATAGATCCCATCGTGTGCACAGCTCCATCGAGGTCCTAAGGCAGTCTACTGAGAGAAGTTGAAAGATCAGTGTCATTTCTCTGTCTAGCTTAAGGCATATCTCTCTTTGTGTTTACTCTGACATATAAACCTTTTGGCAGCCAGACGTTTCCTTAAGGACATGTAAAGACGGGCAGCGTGGTACTCAGATGGGGGTGCAGGATGAGCTGAAATGTGGGAAGCTAAAAGTTCGGAATTTTAGCTGAGTCCTTTGTTCTTAGCCAATGGGAACAAGAGGTGCTCCAGAGAAAGGAAACGTCTTGTATAGCTTGGGTACTTTGTCCAAATCTTAGTGAGAATGAGGTATATCGTGTCTATTTGTGGCCATTTACATAAGGGAGTCATTAAGAATTGGAGGATCTTTTCTTATTCACTTCGACAGAATGGTCGAAAACATACTTACATGGAAAGATCTGTGTTATGTTCTGTAAGATTTCTACTACTCTGTTGCTAAAGAAAAGGCAGACATGGCTCCTGCCCGGCTTTGGTTCAAACAGGGGTTGGAAATATGTATTAATTAATTATGTCAAGTCTAGAGAGGTGGAGAAAGAGTGCCACCTTCAATATTTCAACTCTGTAGTAGCTGTGGCCCAGTTGAAAAGTCCTGCACTCAACTGTTAAATGTTATAAATTATTTCAGATCCAATACAGATCAGTGGCAAAGATTAACAGTCCCTTGGAATACTCTCACAACAGACTCAAATATTGCATTTGATCTCAGTTGTGTTGAGTGGGTGAGGCTGTCAAAGTTAACATCCTTCTCTTTTTGTTTGTGCAGTTTTTTACCAGCCCCAACTCAGCTGTCTCAGGACCAGCTAGAATTAGAAGAAAGGGCAAGATCTCAGAGGTCAAGACAGACTGCACTGGTGTCATCACGCAGGGAACCTCCCCCGTACGGTTATCGGAAAGGATGGATACCACGAATGCTAGAAGTAAATATTTGAATTCATGCTCTGGTGATAGCTCTCATTTTCTTTTATATATATTTTTTATTTTAAAAAGGGTAGATTAAATCTGAGCACTTGAATATAGCACAGAAAATTGTGTAGCACCCCACCATATGAGAAATTGACTGGTTATGTCCACCAATCCCAGTGGAAATATTCTGGGTTTGTTTTTGTTTTACAGTATTACTACTTACCACAGAAACTTTCTAGCTATATTGTACATTACCTTCCCTGTGGATAATATTGTAAAGTGAAAGCAAGCAGCCCTTGAGATCATGGCCTTCTGAACACATGCCTATTTTCATTTTCCTGATTTGTTAAACACACAGTTCAGATTAAAGTTCTCCATGCATAATTACAGTTAGACAGCTAAAAAGAGTTGCATTGGAGAACAAACTCATGGTTACAATGTTTTCATAAGTAACAGATTATCTTACTCTCCTGTAAAGCATTGGCATTTGTCAAACATTCAGTGTTAAATATATAACTGCCAAAAACAACCTGAGATAATGATGCATGTTCTTTGTCTTGACCCTGAACTTGGTTAATCTCATTTCAACTGCAAATGCTGACAAGTTGGGAGTGTGAACAGGGGTTTTTGAGAAATTGCACCAAGACACTTTGTATTTTGACCCAGAAATTCCTTGCAGTGATTTAAAATGACATTTGGCATGAGATCTGAGACTTGGTGTGGTTAGTCCTAAACCAGTGTTAACAACAACAACACTTCTGGGACAAGGGACCAGTGACTCTACTGAAGTGTTAATACCTTGCAAAACATCAGGACTAGAAAAGGATTTCTTATACAGCAATTGCTGCTTTCCACTAATATACAACATTTTTTTTAGTTTTAATGTCTGATGAGATATCAGATCTTAAAATTCCACATTTTCATTAATTCTTCTGCATTTTAATTAGCAAAATTAATATTTTAGTAGTCACTGCCTCAAACTGCTAAAGCTAGAAATCAGTACATAATGTTTTTTTAAAATTGGGTGTCATGGCTTTCAAATAGCATCCAGCCTCACTTCCAAACACCAGCTGTACATGAATTGATAAGTATGTGGGAAGGACTGTTACAAGTATCTGTCCAGTTGATAGATCAGTACAAATGTCTTTAACAGCAGTAAACTGTTCCAAGCATGATCTTGGTCCAGAGAATAAAAACGAAGTTTAAAAATCAGTCTCTAACATACCAAGAGTACTATGAAAAGGAATCTCATTTGGGTTTACTGACCAGTGACTATCTTTTGGTCTGGTTAGGGTATGAAGACTATTTAATTCTGTAACTGGGGTCTTGTAATGTGACACTTGAAAGAACCTTGGTAAATCATCTCAGATTGTTCTTAGAATGCATGGAGCACTAATCCTAGATGTAGCTCAACTGTTATAGATTCAGAATGGCCTGGTTTGAGAGGCCTATCTCCTTCAGCTCATTAAATACTGAGTGAAAGGGCAGGTAAGCACTCTTGAAGCACAGGGGCCTGGAATTCCTACCCAAGTGCCAGTGTGTTGGAGTCTAGCATACCTACCATTTTGAATGTGTGAGCTACAGGTTTTGTGAAAAGAATGTTTCATCATTAAAGCAACAAAATTAGCTGCTAGTCCACTGCTAATTGTGCTGTGGAAAGTGACAAATACCAAATATAGTTTAGCAGCATAAAACTGTCACTCTTGTAACATTAGTAGTTTGCAGTTGCTGTATTGTAATAGTAAAATACTTAAAGTTCAACCGCCTTGATTCATGTATGAATCTAATTCTGTGATTATTATCGGCATTGCAGTAGTGCCTGACATATTCCAGTCTGGGATAGGAGCCCTTGTTTGGTGCAGCAAATAATTCTGGACATTGCCCGAAGGAAAATGAATGCATCTGTCTTCTATTTTAAGAATTCTGAATTCTGCTGCCCACTGAAAGAATATACTGTGGTACAGTCTGGTTGTTGCACTGTGGGAACAAGGCCATTGTGCTGGAACCAAAGCACTCCCTGCTCCCATTCCTTGCTGAAAAATACTGGCAAATCTCGTGCTTTGTTTCATGCCACATGTTTCATTTATTGCTCACTTCTCTTTCCTTTCTGTGCAGGATTTTGGAGATGGAGGTGCTTTCCCAGAAATCCATCTGGCCCAGTACCCTTTGGATATGGGCCGAAAGAAGAAAATGTCCAATGCTTTGGCCGTTCAAGTGGATGCAGAAGGAAAAATAAAATACGACGCTATCGCTCGACAGGGACAGTCAAAGGACAAGGTAATACATTCTTACAATAGGAGTGCATGTGTTTGGCAGCCTTAAACAAATTGGGTTAAACATGTTTGTTCTAACCAACTGTCACCATTTTGACATTAGAAATCTAGATGGTCGCTTTTAAGCATTGACATGTTTTGTTAAAAGTTTAGGAGGTGAGGTAACATCAGTCAGCTGTGAGTGGCACGATTGGGAGGATATGGTGGCCCAGAGCTACTTGAGTCTTTCTATTTTGTAACTGTGATAATAACTTTGTGATCTTACAGAGGTTAGATAATGTGGGTGAAAGTGCCTACTCAAATGTTGTCTATTGATGGCTAGTATTCTACTGGAGTTTGGTGGCCATCATGGGGCGTTCTAAAGAACATGCGGGTCGGCTTATCAGAGGCAGCCTTCAGTCAGACTTCTGTAATTCAGGATCAAATTAGGGGTTTTCTTTCTGGCTATGAAAGGCAGGCAGTAAAATAGCACAAACACAACTTCCAGAAAAATGGACCCTTATGTGCTTTTATTGTAACTGTCATGCTATCTGGAATGACTCGTGACCATAAGTACCTACCTCAGGCCAGATTGTCAAAAATAGGACAGACACCCCAAACTGGTGGAATGTTCTGTAATTAGATTTCACCAGCCCAGTAACAAATGTGAACTCCTGCAACACTATATAGTCTTTCTGTGAGTCACAGACAGTCTCCTCAGGCTCTCCAGTCTATTTTGCTACCCAGGCAAGCTGGAGTTAGTGATAAATGGTCACTTACATCAAAATCACAAAATATTCAGGTTGAGACCAGTCACTTACCCCAGATCAGTTTGTATTCTGTATCTCTCACCAACGACAATGCCTGTAGCCAATTCTGTAATAAACTAACTAAAGGTTTATTAACTTGGAAAAAGAAGTAAGAGTTATTTACAGGTTAAAGCAAGCAAGCATATAACACAAATGAGTTGCAAACTAAATCCTAAGAGTGACAGAGTTGTAGTGATCTTTCAATTCAAAATATCTTTCAAGGAAAACCCAGGGATAACCCTAGTGGATCTCTTGCTTCATTTTGGTGTCTCTGGCCCTGTGAGAGTTCAAACCGCAAAGAGATGATCATTTTTCCTTGTGAGGCATTTTTATATATTCTTCCCTTAGAAATCAAGCTGATAGCCAGAGTTCCCACAGAAGTCCCTTCGTCATGAGGGGAGGGGGGAAGAGGAGGAGGAATGCACTTAACAGAGTATTTGATCCTTGATATTATACAATAGCTCATTTGCCTTTAATGAACAGGATTTAACATCTTGTTAGAGACCATCAACACGTACAACAAATATATTGCACAAGTCTTTTTCCTGGTTTGTTGAGTTACATAGAGGTTTACAATGCAAATGCTTGGTATCACTTTATAACATGGGGTATAGCTGCTTGAGAACAATACATGCAGCATGCTTCAAGCATTTTATAAAACACTAAACACAGCAAAATAAATATTAGATGTTAAGTTAATGCACAAGTAACCAAGAGTGGTTTCCAGCTATGCATTTGTAAATGTTCAGTGAGGCTTGGGGCCTTGGCATGAATTGGCATCTGGTAATCCAGTGTCACAGTAACATTGACTTTTTTTTTTTTTTTTTTACTAGTCTTCATGTTTTAACCCTTTTGCATTGGAGTTTTATTTTGTTATTGCAACTTCCATTGCATTGCAATATGGGGTTGGCAGTGTTGCTGACTTAAAATTGCCATACTGTAAGACTCTCTGGGCCCAGACCTGCTCCCACTGAAGTCAGTGACAAAACTACCATTGACTTCAATGGGGACAGATTTGGCTCCTGTATCTGTAGTAGTGATTCCTAAAAGGAAATGGCTAAATTGGGTATTGTGGTATCCCAATTGACATTTAGAAGATCATTTATGCAAACTCCCAAGCTCATTGTCAGGAGCCCGTATTTCAGAGAGGGTGGATTGGATCATAGACTACATCAAAACTTTTATTTTCCTTAAACAGGTGTGGGAATAGGAGAATTAGTGAGGTTTGACTAGACCAGATGTTTGACCATTTCCTTGCCATGGTAACTATTACTCATCCCTCTCTAGAGTAACCTAAAGGAAATCTGAAAAGAAAGAACTGAACACAGGGGGCTTTTTAATTTAGAATCATTGAGATGTTGATCTGGATAATTGTTCAGGAACTCAAGATTCTTCCTGGATTGGTGGAGCTTTTTATGAAAATTTGAGCACTAGGAGGAGCACTTACTTTTAGAAAGCTACACCCCTTCCCCATCTACCTTGGGGTTTTGAACAGTACTCATTCCTGTAAAAAGTATCAAGTGCCCAATAAATGTGACAGTGACTCAGTCTTTCAGGAGTGAAAATTTCCTTAATCAGAACACTAGGAAGGTTAAAAATCATTAACTTTTTAAAAACTCAAATTAGATTTTTTTTTATTTTTTTTTTACTCTTACACTTATCTGAAGTTTATTATGCAACTCAAAGTATGATGCCTCAGACAAACTGTTACAATCATTTAAATTGAAAACCCAATCAATTATGTATGTTGAATAAATGCCATGTATTGTGTATCTTCATGACATCACCCTACTACAGCATATTTGAAACATGGGCTAAAATCAGTTTTGCTCTGAACTCTCATGTGGACTGAAAGTAATTCGAAGGAATAAAAGTACATAATGGCAATGGCAGTATGTTGAGTTGTGAACAAGACTTCCACTGGGATGCCACAAGAATTGGAATGTAGCTACTAATAGGGCTAGAGATTTATAATACAACAGTGTGTAGCATGGCTAAGCAGTAACTAGTGGGGGCAAGGGGAAAATACTAAACACTTTAAATCTTCAAAGATTTGTGCCAACTTTAACTTTATCCACATAGCCTCCAATGAGGAAGGTAAGTGTTGTTCCTAGCTAAAAAGTGAGTATATGGAGCTAGAGATTGGGTAAGTAACTTGCCTGAGGCTAGGCAGTGTGTTAGTGGCCGAGCCAGGATTAGAATGCAGAAATTCCTGGATCCCAGTCCTGTGCTCTGAATCCTGGACCATGCTGACTCCACCTACAGATATTTGAATGTAAACACTTAGGGAAGAGAGGAATTATTTATGGTGGTATAGTGGAACATAACTAGGACTAAGAGGTGAAATAAAGAAAAGGAAAACTTAGATTCTGTCTCAGGAAAATGAACATCATGGAATAGTCTACTATGGAAGTGACAAGCCTCATTGCTAGATGTTTTAAAGGAGATGAGAGAGCATTAGCAAGTATGGTATGTGGAATGATTCTTTATTGGCCTGCTGTGAATTGGGTGACCTCAAGTGGATTTTACAGATCTAACTTTTGTGATTATACACTATGAATGAGATTGACTATAGAATCTTTAATAGCCTGGACTATACATATAATTCAGATATTCTTCAGATCTCAGTACCTATGGCTGAAGAAGAACAGATATTTATAAATTGGCCCACCAGGTGTTCTGGATCTAACTGGGATCGCTTCATGAGCTCCTTATTTGTCTGGGCTAGGAACATAGGTTATTTTGCTTTCTCTACAGCCTATGAATTGTCTCAAATTTGAATTAAATAGTTGGTCTTTCTGTAAAGAAGACTGCTGCCGCCAAACAGGTTTATCACTACAACCCTTGTATCTAGGTGGCTTACCAGCAACTTCCATCACTTCCGCTATTTGCCTCTTATGTTTCCTTTCCATATAAAAAATACCTAGTACAAGGAACTTTCATGGAAAAACTCTGGGCTTGAGGGTACTTGAAGATCTGATATATCACCTCTGCTTCTTGAGGATGGCAGAAGCAGCCTGATAAATCGATACTAGCCAGGCATCTACAGATAAATCCAGACCTGACTTTGTGGATCCTAAACCAGATATCCATAATAGCACACCTGGCTCCTGTATTGCCAGAGCTTATTCCAATACCAACTCTGCCCGTGTGGTTTGTGATGGAATTCAGATGGCACACAGCATAAATTAATGCTTCTTGGAACATCACTGATTTACGTGTCTTGTTGAGGCTAATGTTATGCTTCCATATTAGGGGAACTTGCATTATAGGGCAGCTGTCCCCAAAGTCCACCCTTACAATGGCAGAATTAGCCTCTTTCTAGTAGAGTGGCTCTGCGTGGAGGAGCTGGTGATAGTATGTGGAGTTGGAGGTGATACTACTTAGCTGCCTTTCACTGACATTGCTTCTCAAAGGCTATTTTTACAGAACTTGCATGCTTCTCTTCTGCGTGCCTTGTAGCAAGGGAGCAAATGAGATGGCTCTGTCTATCCGTCACAACATATAACCACACCGCTATTGCTAAGGAGGGGGGGAGGGATAGCTCAGTGGTTTGAGCATTAGCCTGCTAAATCCAGGGTTGTGAGTTCAATCCTTGAGGGGGCCATTTAGGGATCTGGGGCAAAAACTGCGGATTGGTCCTGCTTTGAGCAGGGGGTTGGACTACATGACCTCCTGAGGTCTCTTCCAACCCTGATATTCTATGATTCTAAGTTAGCCCAGTGCTTGACAAAAATCAGCTCATAGATGAAGAACAGTTAGTTGAAGTTCTACCTCAAAAAGAAGGTCATGCTGATATAGAGAAGAAAGCATTTTGAGAAGTTTGCAACCATGCTGCAGTCTCCCTTAGCGGACCTGAACTGGTCAAATTCTGTAGCTCAAGAATGTTCCTGCATACCTCTCTGATGCTAAATTCCCACACAGCAGCATCTGTGAGTAACTCCTCTGCATTCTTCAGCTGGCTAGGAGACTGTCTTGGCAGATGATGACATAGCCTGGATTTTATTTCCTGATTAATGCCCAAGTAGATTGCACTATTGTAGCTCAAACTGTCAGACCTCAAGAAACTACCACTAGTATAAAATGCAGTGATGCGTCTCCTCAACATTGGCGACTATGAGCATAGCAAGCCCATCTTCTACTTACTAAACTGGCTCCCTAGAATATTGCATCACATTCAAGGTCTTGGTCTTTTTCTTTACGACACTTAACGATCAGGGCCTAGGATACTTAAAACTCCAAGACAAGGACCGCATTTGGCAACTGCACTCCTTGGACCCAGTGGAACTGTCTACTGCAAGGATAAAGTTAGTCTGCAGGAGATGGAGCTTTCTTGAGGGCTGGGCCAACACTAGAACAAACTCCCATATGATGTAAGAACAACTGCAAACCTCACCATCTTCCATTTGAAGTAGAAGACGCTCTTCTTAATTCTTGCTTTCACTAGTGGAAACACATAACACAACATACATTTAAAATAAAGCCACGTATAGTTGTCTCCTGAGGGAGTGGGGGTGGGGGAGAGAGAGAGAGAACCACTTGTCAGCAATGCTAGTCATGTTGATAAAAGAACTCAGATATCGCAGTGATGGCTATGGTGTGAAAACATGAATAGAATAGAATAGACCTAATAATTTGTGAAATAGTTCATTACTCATATCAGAGTAGTATCCACCTCTTTTGATAGAGCTTTTCTTGAGAAGTAGGGTTAATCCTGGGTCTTTGTGGAGTGACCTGAATACCAATTTGGATAAATAGATGGTGCCTTCTCCAGTTGAGGTACAGGGAAGATTTTTGAAGTTAGTCACTTATGTCACAGAACAAAATGGAAAAATCTGTTTTGTAGTGTTGGGGTTACCACATTCCATCCTGTAGATGGCTGCATTTCAGTGGCAGGCAAGTGATCCTTACTTTACATATGTAGTTGGTAAAGCTCTGTATAGAGCCACTTTGAATATACAGAATCAAACATATTGTTGAAAAAATATTTAAACAGTTGCAATGTGACAAGTTTCAGGCAAGAAAGTTCTCCATATAAGCCTGGTCTTATGGGATTCTAAGGGCATGGCTACACTCGAAACTTCAAAGCGCTGTCGTGGGAACGCTCCCGCGACAGGGCTTTGAAGTGCGAGTGTGGTTGGGCATGAGTGCTGGGAGAGAGCTCTCCCAGTGCTCCTGGTAATCCACCTCTATGAGGGGATTAGCTCAGAGCCTGTCTACACTAGCGCTTTAAAGCGCTCAGACTTGCTCCGTTCCGGGGGGGTGATTTTTCACACCCTGAGCCAGCAAGTTAGAGCGCTATAAAATGTAAGTGTAGACAAGCCCTAAGCATGTGTGATCAGATTCTACTGCTAGGTGAAGTGCTTTCAGATATAGGAAGAGCAGAGAGCAGTCTCTTCCGATAGCACCATAGCACATAAACATTTAGTCTCTGCCTGTTAAGACTGCCCCAACCTGCAGAAGGAATCTTTCAGTGGGACCAATAAGTTGATTTCTGACTGATCACTCCACATTGGAGTAATTTCAAAATGGAAATGCTAAAACCCAATAGCAATGAATCTCTTACTTGACTTTCCTTCATCCTCATAATCAAAAAAGTGGTCCAATTAAAATTTATAAGATACTTGTACTTTTTTTTGTTTTTGAAGGAGGTGGGAATATTGTTTATCGCCACTAATGTCAGACTGATCTCCCCGTTGCATCCACTTTGCTGTCACTTTGCACACAAGTACAATGTCTGTTTAGTGGGTAATGAGTTGTGGATTTAGTTCACAAAGCTCATTTGTGCTCCAATCACCTGACAGAGGTATATTGTAATTTTGAGATAACTCCTGTAGCCTTCTCTTGTCTCTGAGAATATTCTGAGCTCCTTCGATGTGCTTGGTTCTTCATGCAGTGAGGCTCTTGGGTTTTATGGTTAATTACCAAAGAGGAATACTGTTCTTCAGATGTCCTTCACTTGGCTTTGTGAGATGCTGGAATAGTATTGCTCATTTAAGGGATTATTAATTTTGGAGATGTGGATAAGTAGCACACACGAGCCATTTACTGCTTATTTAGCACTGAGGCTACAGGTCAGTTTTATAGTTAGGCATACGCTATTAGGAGCAGTTTATTCCATCTTTCTACTTGCAAGAATAGCTATTGAGAGATTTTAACCCTTTGAGCCAGGATTTTCTGATATTTCTTATTGAGGCAGATGTAAAATCCTAATTCTAGGTGCAATGTTTTTTTGTTTTTGTTTTTTTCCCCCTGTATGAACCTTTCAGTAACACTCCTTCCCTATATTATTCTTACTGGGGCTTAAGATTTAATAATTGTGTGTGGGAGGACTGAATTATTCATGCTGGGAAAAACATGAAATCTGTCAAATATTTAACAATTTCAAGGAGGTAGGGAAGATGATGGTGTAAGGTATAAAAGCAGGATAGCCGTTTGAGTTAAGTTTCCCTTCTTCGTGAAAATTTATATATAAATCAGGGTTTTCTAGCTTTGCTGAGGGATCCCAAAAAAAAGGAAATTGATGGTCAGAGCATGGGACTGGGAGCCATGAATTCATTAATTCTAATCCCAGCTCTAATGGCAGTTTGCTATGTGACTTAGGGCAAGTCACTTCTTTGCCTCAAGTTTTTCCATTTGTAAAATGGGGGTGATACTACTTCCCTATTTTATTTGTTTTTTGAGAAATCCTGATTACTATGGTGCACCTGGAAGCTGAATGATTGCTATATAAATACTAAATACTATCGAAGGATAATCTATCTTCTGAAATATCACCTTGAGGAATGGTGCATTTCTATCTATTCCTGTTTCACAGCACTGATCAATTATAATGTGTTTCAGGTAATTTACAGCAAATATACAGATCTGGTACCTAAAGAGGTTATGAATGTGGATGACCCCGACCTGCAAAGACCTGATGAGGAAGCAGTGAAAGAGGTACTGTATGCATTGATGCATATAGCTATTAGAGCTGCATTCTATTTTTTGCATCTTTGTTATGGCACTCAACATTATTTTCCTGATTACAGCTAACTGAAAAAACAAGAGCAGCCCTGGAGAAATCGGTCTCCCAGAAAGTTGCAGCAGCCATGCCAGTCCGAGCAGCCGACAAACTAGCTCCAGCTCAGTACATCCGGTATGGACTGAGTTAGAGTATATAACCCTTTTGTGTAGAATTGATTAGTGAGAGCATGCCTTGATTTTTAGGAGGAGGCTCCTCTTTTTTTTAAGCTTACTCCTTTGCAGGAGGCTGCAGTATGAAACTAATTCAAGAAATGTAGACTTCGTTATTAATGATGAGTTATTTTGAACCATGTTAATTGTCTTCACACCAGAAGTTAAAACATTTTAAGAGGTTATTGCTTTTTAATGGAATGTAATATTAGTCGCATTACAGAGGGCACAGTGTGCTAGGGAAACTGACCATGATGTGTGTGTTTCCATTCAAAATAAGGTCTTTATAACCAGGCTCTCCCTTTACTAAGTGTGACCAACTCTAAAGCAATTCTGAACTAGAAGAATAGTCTTTATTTAGAAGGAATCTCAGCTGCAGCCACAAGAAACTTCCAAACCAGGGTTTGGGTCACTTCAGAGCATACTTCTGCAAGTATATTAAGGACTTTTTTGGGTCACAGCCAGTGAGTAGTCCAACAATGTCTATGAGTATGTACTATGGCATCTGACTAGATAAGACTCTTCTCATCCTTCTAGTTTGTAACTTAAATGTTACACTCTGTCCTGTTGCAGAAACAGGACACTATACCACTATAGCCTGAAAAGGGGCAGTTCAAATGCTAAATGAATATCTAGTTACATCTGTGCATTCTGGTGTTGAAGAGCATTTTAAAAAATTGGTGTGAACAAAACTGAAATGCAGAGCAGTTAAATGAGGAAGGATGAGGCTGGCAGTGTATAGAGAACTGAATGTATCTCAACTGCTTTCTTCAGATACACACCATCTCAGCAGGGTGTGGCCTTCAACTCTGGAGCAAAACAGAGGGTTATTCGAATGGTGGAGATGCAGAAGGACCCCATGGAACCTCCAAGATTCAAGTGAGTACCTGGAATTTTTCATAGCAAGTAGAGGATTTTGATAAGCACATTTCCTGACTGCCTACTGATCACATTATCCTTTATCCTTCAGGATTAACAAGAAAATTCCTCGTGGGCCACCTTCTCCTCCTGCTCCTGTAATGCACTCCCCCAGCAGAAAGGTATTGAATGTAGCTGCTATTTTCTGGTCTGGCTTCTAGCATGTGTTCTCAAACCCCACTCTGTTGATATCTAGCTGCTACCTGTGGTGCTTTTTCTCCTTTCCTCTGCCTTAAGGTGTGTTGCTAGGTGAGTAATTTAGTGTGAAATGTAAAATTCTGTGTCTGGGCAGTGTTGAAGGTGTATTTTCCTATATACCTTCACAGAGGTTGATTTAAATTCCCCACTTGTTTTACAAAGGCTCACATTGCTGTGACTCTCTGCAGCTTGGAGGGTTGGGTGAGGCTCTAGATTTAGCATATCCATACTCCTCTTTGACCAGCCTGTGTTTGTTTCTTGCAGTGTGTAGGAATAACAGGGCATTATTTTAAGTAATTAAAATAAATATGGGCTCAGGAATGATTAATGATATTACCTTTTTCATATGCAGGTTACTTAATCTACGCTGAAGTTTTGAGAAATAACCCAGTTCAATTCATCTCTTATAAATTTATTAAAAGATTAAGCAAGCAGTAACAAATAAGTTCAAGTGAAATGTCACCAGCTAACTTATAGTTTATATAAAGGTATAATACAATGGTCAAATTGAGGGTACAAGTCAATGGTTCAATTTATCTGGCTAGTCAATTACTACATTTAGTAATTTAATTATGAGCAAGTTATGGAAAACAGTCGTCTTAAATTTTTACAGGAAGGTTAAGGGGAGATATTCCTTATCATAGAATATCACGGTTGGAAGGGACCTCAGGAGGTTATATAGTCCAACCCCCTGCTCAAAGCAGGACCAATCCCCAATTTTTGCCCCAGATCCCTAAATGGCCCCCTCAAGGATTGAACTCACAACCCTGGCTTTAGCAGGCCAATGCACAAACCACTAAGCTATTCTCCCCCCCACCCCCCAAAAAAAAAAAAAAAAAATCTTGACTCAGCCCTCCAGCCAGGTCACCTGGAGTTCCCCCTTTGCAAGGTATCATGCATTTTGACTTGAACAGTTTAATTCAGTGTCTGCTAAGAGGCAAAGGCTATTGCCTGTCTCAGTTTTAGGGAAATATAGCTCTTAAAATAATTTCCCATAGCATCCTTTTTGGCTTTTTCTCCCATTAACCATCACTGTTCGAAACTTTTCTGAAGCTTGGTTTGTTTAATATATTCCCCTCCCCACTTTAACACAATGCCTGCATCTTTCTGGCAGTCTGGCACAGGCACAGAATGATTTATAAAATCCCAGACTTATAAGAGCTTTAGAACAATACTGGTTTAACCCAGATATCTTTTACTGTTTCAGTAACTCACTTAGAGGTTTAGCGTCCACTTTGGAGAACAGTTTGTAATTCATAAAGAGAGACACGCATACATCCACACGCAAACTAGTGAGCATTGGAACGATTTGAGCATCCTCAAATTGCTTTAGAGAAGGATTTTCACACCTTCCCAAAACCTTTAGCTCGCATGATTTGGTCTTAGTTTGGATCTAAACTGATATTAACTGTTGTCTTTGACGATGATGACATGTAATTTGAGCACATTCGCATGTGAGGAAGAGGGTTGGTCTCTTCTCTCTTAGTTGTAGCATGGTTGGCTCAACTGGTGTAGTCTTTTACCACCCTTCCTTTAGATGGCCAGTCCAGAGAGGAAGAGAGCAGGATACAACTTTGGGTGTTGTGTTGATGGTTGCCATCTTTTGTAGGGCTCAGTGACTTCTCTGTTCCTTCTCAAGGGACACTCTTGTCCAATCATGGATTCCAGGATGTTGGCTATAGCTCATCATGGAACAGTGACTTGGCATCTTGCTATTTCTTTACAAAGAACCTTTGCTTTCTGAATTGTCCCAATACTTCCCTAGCTGTCTTTTTGAGAGAGAAGTGGAGAATTTTCCTTACTGGTATAAATCTAAAAAAAGTCTTTTCTCTTATCCCCCCAACCCCCATCCCTTGTCCATTCTCTCAATTCAGATGACCGTGAAAGAGCAACAAGAGTGGAAAATTCCTCCATGCATTTCAAACTGGAAAAATGCAAAGGTAATTAAGTTGTCATAAACTCAGCCTTTAATATTGCATCCTGCTGGGAGACTTCTGTGAATGATCTGGAGCCTGACTAATACTGACTTTAAACCTCTAGAGCTCTGTAAACTGGCTGCTTTCAGAATGGAGAACAGTTGTAGAGCTCGGTTTTTCTCTTTCCTATTTATTAGGAGTGTCAAGATGACAGGAGCACAGAGTTGATGGGGAATGTATTACTTCATAGAAGAGATTATATGTGTTGAGAGAAGAAATGGTATTTAATAAAATCCCCATAATATTGCAGTGTGGAATTTGAAACCAAACCTCTGGGTTCTCTGTGAAAGTCAATTAAACTGATAAAAGGGGAAACTGGCATCAGAGGACAGAGTGTATTTCTTTACACTCACTCAGACTCTCCAGATAGTTCTCAATTATGCCTTCCAAAACTAGTGAATTTTCCATCTCCAATTTGACTAAATTATTCCCTGGCAGGGGATGTATGTGTTGTGCCACTCAGCAGGAACTATAGAGGGTCCCACTACTTCTGTCAGGAGATCAGTGTTTGCAGGAGATACTAATAAAATTTCAGTGACAATTCTGACCATTCTCTCAAAGTTGCTGCTGTGCAGAAATTCCAAATGAAGGAGGCAGGAAAAGCAACATGCCGTGATACTTTTTCCTACCCAAATGCAACTGTTTAACTGTGCTTGACAGTGATTTAGAGGCTCCAGTTTTAGGTTAAAACTGCTTAAACCCCAGTTAAGCAAAAACTTCATAGAAGCCTGTCTTAAATATCTCCCAAAATACCTGCAATATTCATAGACTTGCATTTTTGAGGTGGAGGCAGACCCTATCTATCTCCCAGCCTCACTGGGAGCCTTGTCTCCTGGGGACAGAGTCCTGGTGACTAATATTTTATATGTATTAAAAACAATTCAGAGAAATCAGCTTTTTAAACACAGATTTTAAAACTGGCTACCACCAGAAACAGTGTGTCCCAAGTTTTTAACACAAAGTCAAGAGCTGAAATGTATCAATTGCGGATGATCACTCTCATCCCAGTAAAGATGCTAGTTGAAAAAATAGATGATCCTTGTGGAAAAAAGGAGACTGGAGACAAGGCTTGTATTCTCCAGCATAATTATGCAAATGCATGAAATGCAAGTCCACTGAAGCATATTAACAACGGGTAAAGATTTTGATTTCCTTGTTCAGTATTCCACGTTTATTTCTGGTGATGAAGTGTCTGTCTGTTTTCACTCGAGGGTTACACCATTCCATTAGACAAGCGTCTGGCTGCAGATGGCAGAGGACTGCAGACTGTTCATATTAATGAAAACTTTGCCAAGCTGGCTGAGGCTCTCTACATTGCTGACAGAAAGGTCAGGCTGTTGTTTAATCTCAGTGTTGTTATGGTTGGTTTAATTATTTTCTTCTGTGTATTTTTATTTCCTTGGGAAAAATCAACTGAGTGAAGTTGTAGCTTTCTACTCCATCTTCCTCTTGGGCTGACATGAGACATATACGTTGTATCATCAAGATATTTGAATCAACAGGTCAGCATGGACTGGTCTCCAGGGAGCTTGTGGCTCTTTTGTTAGTCTTAGATGCTAGGCTATATGGCTACCTGGTTTTGTTTCATGTTTACAGTCTGATTCGTATTGGAAAAAAAGGCTGTTTAGTGGGCAGCTTCGTAGCTGTTGCTCTCATTGCATCCCGTGTCCCACCAGTGTATTAACAAGTGTTTTTAATCTCATGCAGGCTCGTGAGGCTGTGGAGATGCGTGCCCAGGTGGAGAGAAAGATGGCACAGAAAGAAAAGGAAAAGCATGAGGAAAAGCTCAGAGAAATGGCCCAGAAAGCCCGAGAGAGGCGAGCTGGGATCAAAACCCATGCTGAGAAAGGTACATCCCTCCTCTCCTTCCCCGCAAGAAATCTTGTCAGAATATTAAAGTTGCTTTCATGTTAGTTCGAACCCTTTAAACTAGTTGAAAGAATATGAGAGCCTATGTTAACTAAACCCAAACTGTAATTGCTAAGCACACTAAATGTTTCTCGTGTCTTGAGTGACCTTGAGTCAACTCAGCTAGTTAGTGGGAGTGCAGTTTGATTTTGAGCCCCAAGCTCCCATGTCAGTGAATGTTGCAGAGAAGGTTCTTCAGAAAGGTAGAGATGCACTCTGACCACAACAAGGAGCAGCTTTTATGGGTTTGTAGAGGGAACCCTTGACTTAAAGGAGGGGATGGGGCAGTGAGAGATTGGGGCGGTGGAAAAAACAAACTAATTCACTTCTATTGTCAAGAGTGTGCCAAGATTTCCATTCTGAGTCTTTTCACAGGACTATAACTGAGTTACATATTTATGCCAACCCACGACAAGACAGTCACAGGCCAAGAACAAATCTGACATTACAAATCATAAATGAGCTTTTTTAAGTCTTAGAGGATGTCAGACAGGTTTTTGGGTTTTTTTGCAGTCCTGTAACTGGGCTTATTTTAAACAAAACTCTGCAGGCTTTAGTTCACACTGCACACTAGACCTTTTAGTTACTAAACTGAATCCCAAGTACTGGAACAGCTGTATACTCTAGATTGAAATGTTATGTCAAAGATCCAGGTACCAGCTACAAAGAGCAGACATACTGTCTGGTGATAAATCCACTCAGTTGTTGGATACTCTTCCCTACAGCTGGAAGTGCATGCATAACAGGATTTGTTCTTTGATTCTAAAACCTAATTTTAGTAACACTTCAAAGCATAACTCTTCTGTAGCACATTGGGGACCCTTTAACTTCCATGGGATTTGCCAAGTGTTAATCCCCAGGCGTTGCAGAGAGAAAAGAATCCCTGAAAGCCAAGAAAACGTGGTTCAGACAGACTGCATCCTCCATCTATCTTATCAAGCCCAGGTGTTAGAGAAATGTTTTCAATGTCATTAGAAAGGGATCTTTTTAAATCTGCTTTTTCACTTTCTGTTAAACATCTGATTTTAAAAGTTGTAGAGCCCTTCATTTTCTGTAACTCAACACTGACTTCAGTTACTTCAGTGATCACTGGTTTAACTCTATCAAATAACAAGTAGCTGTCTTGTTATCAACAATCTTAAATGTGTCTGTACAGAGGATGGAGAAGCTAGAGAGAGGGACGAAATCAGACATGACCGGCGCAAAGAGAGACAGCATGACAGGAATCTTTCCAGAGCAGCCCCTGACAAAAGGTGAGTCACGAAGAGCAGCTTATCTAATTGCTGTATTCATGCAACTCCCTTCCTAGGCAGTGGAAATAACAGTAAAGAAATTTCTACCCATGAGCCAAGTTTGGGTGACCTGTATTTGTGTGAGGTCTTCACTGGGATTCTTCCCTCACTTTGTTACAGGATTTTAAAAGCTTTATCAGTATTGCCAGTAGTGTGTGTAAGTTCCTGGAGTAGATGTTAGGTAACACAAGTTAAGTCCCACAAAATGTCTGCAAAGCTTGTAATTTCATGGAAACTCAGTTCCTTAAGATCAACATGCACATCCTGGAAACTAACACTAAAAACCCGCATTTGGCCCGTACCAGCTGATTTGGGCTCAGGGGCTATTTAATTGCAGTGTCGACATCTAGTCTTGAGCTGGTGCCCGGGCTCTAGGACCCTGAGATGTGGGAGGATCCGAGTGCTCAGGCTGCAGCCCTGGCAGCCTGAGTCAGCTGGGATGGACCAGCTGTGGGCTTTTAGTTGTAGTGTAGACATACTTGTGAGTAGTGAAAGATTTGTAGTAGTTAGTATGGCACTTAACCTCTGGAATCTAGTTTTCTTGATCAGAAGCTATTTAACTCAGAGAGCTCTCAAACTTATGTATATACCCTGACCCAGAACCATTTTTCTGAAGGCATTTATAAATTCTGCATGCATGCTGAGGAATTTAGTTGTGAAGCAAAGTTTTAGTGATATAGAGCCTGGGAATCATGTAAAGTCTCAGTTGGGATGAAATTCTGACCCAAGGTCAATTGGAAACTTGCTGTTGACTTCAGTAGGGCCAGAATTTCACTCCTGGTATGTGGTTCCAGTTAACTGAACCATTTTGCTTGAATTTAATAAGTTTAAACTCTCTTCAGGCTAAGCCTGTGTGTTTGCCCAGACCAACTTTTAAGCTCCCAAAGACTTCACAGAGCTTGCACTTTGAAATTTTTGTAGTGATTAGCTCTGAAATTAACCACCCAAGATTGTCTTCTGTACTGGTTCTGATTGAAAACAGATACAGAGGTTTCTAAACCCCAACCAGTTTGATGTGATGTTAAACAGTGGAAAAGCAAACTCAAAGGCCTTCCCCCAACTAAAACATGACTTCCCCAAAATGTCTCCTGTGCCAAGAGACCACAAGTTAATCTTCAGCCTAAAAAGGGAAGTTTTGGGGTTAAAATCCAGCTTCTGATGGACACTGTCTTAGTCATTGCTCCAGCAGCAGGTCATGGTTTGTAATCTTAACTTTAATAATTTTGATTATCTTCCAAATTAACAGTGTTAAATTTGTTACATTTTTAACTCAGGTCAAAGCTGCAGAGAAATGAGAACAGAGATATCAGCGAAGTTATTGCCCTGGGTGTTCCCAACCCTCGTACATCCAATGAGGTCCAGTATGACCAGAGGCTTTTCAACCAGAGCAAGGTAAAGAAATGAGACCCCTTCACACTCGTGTTTAATTTCTAAAAGGTGAATGCTGGGCCAACTCATCCCTTTGTAGGGACAGTCCAGTGTAGATAATAAGTGACCCCTTTCTGCTGGATGTACAGAGGAAAACTCTGAAGGCAGACAGAGACATGTTGCAAGACAGAGCAGGAGCCACTTCAGCCAGCTGTTCTGATTCCCTTTCATTTAGTGCAGAGATATTAAAGTGATTGGATACTCTCTAAATACTTAAATAGATGATGGCCCTCTGTCAGGGGAATGAAGGAACTTCATTTTCACTGAATGCATTAAGAAATAAGGGAAATGTGCTACTGAGACAAGGAGGCATATGGTAAAGACAGATTCAGAACAGGAAGTTAATAGTAACTTGAAATTGGCAGACTGCAACTCCATGTTTTACTGCTCATATTGAAAATACTTCTCAAATGATTGTTACTTGCAGTAAGTTTTATTTAACCGCGTCCCAACTGGACTTTGAAATCAACGCTATCAGTGAAGTCTAGTTAATTGAAAGAATTCCATGTGCCCCTTTGTCCTCCTGCCAAGTGACTTTACAATCATTTTTTCTATTCTCACTTCTTGTGAAAGACCCATAGGAAGAAGGAAAATTGACTCTGTAGGAAAAGGAACATGCAAAAAGCTGAAAAAGCAGGCTTTTCCTCTTTACTTCAGTTCTAAGACTCCCTGGGTATTTTATTTTTTTAAGCTTGCTGTTACTTTTATTACAACATTAAAAGCATTTTCACTTGCTTTAGTCCCAGTTTAAAACTGGTGTGGTATGTTAAACAGCTTCTCTGCAGGGCAGGTTGAAATAATTCCTGTATATTAAAATGCAGGTGCTCTTTCCTGTTTCTTGAGGATAGAAATGTCCTTTGCACAACAGATGTTTGTAGCACTGAGAGTTCATGATCAGTAGACATTATATATTGTACCTCCCTGTAATTCATCAGCTTAATGTTTCCTCACTGAGCTTTTGAAAACTCACATATCCTACTTGGATTAGTACCTCGTGCATTATCCATTCTCTTTTCCTTTTCAGGGTATGGATAGTGGCTTTGCTGGAGGAGAGGATGAAATTTACAATGTCTACGACCAGCCTTGGAGAAGTGGTAAAGACATGGCCCAGAACATCTACAGACCTAGTAAAAATGTGGACAAAGACATGTATGGTGATGACTTAGAGGCTCGAATAAAGACTAACAGGTAAGAAAACAGGAGAAACTCAATCTCTTCCTATGCCATTTAGAACAATCTGGACTGAACATCGTCTTTCTTCTGCTGCAGGTTTGTTCCTGATAAGGAATTTTCTGGCTCAGACCGAAGACAGAGGGGCAGAGAGGGACCTGTTCAGTTTGAGGAAGATCCCTTTGGTCTGGACAAGTTCTTGGAGGAAGCCAAACAGCACGGTGGTTCTAAGAGGCCCTCGGATAATAGCCGCCCTAAAGAACATGAGCATGAGGGCAAGAAGAGGAGGAAGGAGTGAATGGACAGGCCTAATTGAGTACCAAGAATGGACTATAAACTGGGACTCCATGCTCATAACATTTTTAATCTATCAGCAGGAGTGTACAGTGGATGGTCATATATGAAGCAATTTAGCAGTTCTGTGCAGTGTAAACAGATGTGCATAATGGTTCTTAGTTCTAACCAGGACAACCACCCATGGAGAACAGGGGAGGGGGAAGATTGTTTTGGACCATTTGGGGCATATTATCTTTATGCAGGGCTTTAGCTATGCTATTCCCCTGTGCCCTATCAGCACTCACAAGAACTTTGTCCCAGCATCTCAGGGTAAGATACCCTTGCCTGGAGCTTTAGTTTTTTGTTTTTAAACTAGCAAGGCTTTTACTTAATATGATAGTTCTCCTTGTGTATATAGCTAACCCCCTGCTTATGCTGTAATAAATGGAATTTGGGGGAGCTTGTAGGATAGAGTTCTTACGATTCACTGATCCCCTCTCAGTTCAAATACAAACAATACAGCCGCAGCAGAGGGAAACAGCTGGATTCTGTTTTAAAGTCAAAGACACTCACACTGCCCTCAGTAATGTTTATTTTAGACTTTCTTTACATGTTAGTGAAATAAAGTCTCCAGCTGCTGCTAACTCATGTCAGCTACTCCTTCATTTGCATATTGACTTCGAATACTTCTGGGTTTCTGCCGTCGAACCTGGAGCTGAAATAATGAAAGCAGCTATTTAAACCACAATTGAAACTTCTGTTCAACTTCAACAGGAGACAACTGACTTAATATCCTCCATCCACACTGATCTCACTCTGGGACAGATGCTCTCAAAAGGTATTTTTTTATTCCGTCACACTTGCACTTTCAGGAGCCATAAGTATAGATACTAGACTCCCAACAAGAAAGTTAGAAATAGCTGCTGCCCTGCAGGAGAAAAATCTTAATAGCTTCCCCAGAACTACACATAAAACTAGTGGAAAGTAACTGTCTAGGATTAAATGGGATAAATTGCTTCTACAGGGAGGAAAAAGCTTGACATCTCTTCATAACTAGCTTTTATATGAGACAACTCAGCATTTCCTACAGATTAACCTTTTGAACTACTTAGCAATATCAGTGAAGGGAAAAGCAAACTCCCTTTTACCAAGTTTATTATCCTGTTGTCTAGACTCTTCTTGTTCTGCAAAGATTTGAACCCAGTAAATCCCTGACGTCCTCTCCCCACAACTACGTGTAATTACTCCTCCAAGTCTACATTCTTCTACCACTTCCCTTTATCCTTAATTTTTTGCAATATTCTAAAAATCATATTTGTCAACTAAAATTGTCACTAAAGGGAAACCAACTTGAAATTCAGTGAGTTAAAACGAGGTAGTACAGGTTAATGTTTTTAACTCTGTTACTGAAACCAACTGTGGGGAAACAATGAAAATACTGTCAAATGCATATTTAATTTATAAGAACTCCTATCTTTTAATCAGTTGTAAAAACAGGTAAAAAGTTCAGACTAAAATAATTTGCATTGACTGGTTCCTTAGATCTAGGCTGCTTATTGTTCTAGCCTCTAGATATTTTATTAGTTCTATTATTTTAGTAAGGGTAGTTATTACAGGTGAAAGCAGTCAGGATCAGCTGAAGCTTGGTGGGGGGTTTTAGACTTTCCAAGCTATGCATTTAAGATCTCATCTTTGAACACTACACCTCTCATTGGGATTTTTTTAAAAATAAATTACCCAACCATCCATGGTCATATTAGGGAAAGGGTCCAGACAATACTGCCAGAAGGTCCATTTCTGTAATGAAATGAGTCCCCATGAAAGGATGGAGTAGTTTGGGGCAATTACTGACTGAAGGAGCCAGTGTCTTGTTAGTCCTGTGACTGAGGCCGCTAGAGGAGACAGCAAGCGGTTGGGCTCTACTGCCATCACTTTTCTGACACTTTGCTCTAAAGCTGTTGCATCAAACCTGGACAACTCAGTTGTCTGACTCTAGCATTTATCCATACAAGTTTTGGGGCACTGAGCCAATACATTCAATGTGGACATAAGAGGGGATATACTGAATTGCACAAGAAATGAACAATTCAGGTAAGGGAGTATGTCTACCCTTTGATACAAAACCTAAGGTTTCTACTGAATCCTCATGTGGTGCTGGATTTCCAGCTAGCCTTAGTGGCCCAAACCACCACCTTCTAGCCCTTCTGTACTTGGCTAGAAAGTCCTTGATTGATGTGGAGTGTCATCTAGATCTTTGACCTTCAGTATGAATGCATGCAATATACTTTACATGAGACTACTTCAGCTATGTCTACACTGCAATTAAACACCTGCAGCTGGCCTATGCCAACTGACCAGGGGTCTGGCTACACAGCTGTTTAACTGCAAACGCTTGTACCGGAGCTTGGGTTCTAGGACCCTGCCAGGGAAAACTATCCCAGAGCCTGAACTCCAGTCCAAGCATCTACACAGCTGTTAAACAGTTATGTAGCCCAACCCCTGCAAGCCCAAAGTCAGCTGGCATAGGGCAGCTGCAGGTGTTTAATTAAAGTGTGTAATAGCTTGGAAATGCAGAATGCAGCTGCTTTTTTAGTTGTGGTTATATGAATGACACCTGTGCTCTACAGCCTACACTGACTCCCATGTTATCTCCACTGCAATTTAAGGTGTTGGTTGTAAGTTTAAATCCCTTTACAGTTCAGGTCTTGCATATATTAATTTCTGTTCCTATTTACCTCATTACTTGACTCCAAGTGATATGTTCATACAGACCAAAGGTCCCCAAACTGAGGAACGTTAGACAGAGACAGGGCTCCCAGCCGAATGCCTGACCCCAGCCCAGCCCTGTTCCCAGCCCAGGCCTGAGGCTGGAGTGAAGCCAGGAGCAGAGCCACGCCTGGCCACAGGCCCAGCTGCCAGCTCCCACTACAGCCTGGCTGTAGCTCAACTCCTCCCAGATCCACCCCCACCTATGGCCCCAGTCTCCGCCCCTCTTCCCCCACCTCCACTGAGGTGCAGCCCAGTTCCCAACCAGGCACAGACAGAGTAAGGGGGCCGCAACCCTCAAAAGTCTGGGGCCACTGATATAGACTGTCCCCAAGTTTATATAGCTGTGGGTTGAATTCAAGGCTGTCTTGTATTTGTTTTCTTCCTTTTAGTCCAATATGAGGGAAATTTGACTTTCAAGAGACACTGCAGAGTCTACTTAGTCACACTATCTGGAAAAGAGGTTTGGGATAACTTCAGAGAAAGTTCTCAATTATAGGTTGGGGAGTGTTACAGCTGTCAATTTTACATTACTTCTATTGTAGTGTTCAGATGGTTCATCCAACTTGTGTTGGGAGAGGCACACAGAATGCTCCTCAGCACCCCTGGCCTACTCAAAAGGAGGTAAGAGTTCAGTTTCTTTTATAAAATAAAGCGTTCATTTAAAACAAGCTGTTACCTTGACTCCTTCTAGGATGTGGGATTCCTTCTGTAATGCATTGTGAAGGCCTTCTTCTGAAGAGAATCCAACCCAGCAAAAGCCTTTATGAAATCCTGTTTGTTTATCCTAGCCACCAAATACAAAATAAAATGTAGCTCAATAGACTGACAAAGTACTACACTGACATTGTTACAGCACCCTCTTACAAAGTTTTTCATGATAAAGATCCTTAGTTCACTAGAGAAAATTAAATACTTTCTTTCAGGAGCCCATCATACCCTTTCCAGAACACTTGAGCCCAACTGCCTTGTGAACTTGAATTTAACTGGACGCTGCTCCCCTCTCCTCCCACAACTTGAGTCCAGCAGCCAACATTGTCTTTTTAACATCAGTTTGAAAGGCTGGATAGCACAGTATGGTTATTTGTTCAAGACTGAAGGCATTACGTATTGTCTACCACAAGTGGCAGCATTTAAATGGGGGTTGATCTAAATCACAAGCCTGAGCCTTGGAAAATGAGGGAACAAGATTATAGCAGTAGTCTAAGATACTAGAAAAGCTGACTGCAATAGTAAGACAAGCAAGATGCATAGGAAAAAAAATCCGTGACTTCCTAAATTCCTTTTAATGGGCTTTCCACTTTTAAGAATGTATTGCTATCCACGAAGAGAAAAGCTAGCTACAATAGCCAAATCTGCCAAAGTACCTCAGGCCTGAGCTACAGCTAGTTCTGCCACTGATTTCAATCATGACCAGCAGCACTACTTCCAACTTATGCTGAATCAGCCTTGTCACAGTGTGACATTTGTAGTGTCCCGTAAAGAGTGGTGATAAAGACATCAATTTTATTTTCAGAAATAAGATGATTCCCTGCATTCCCAAATAATTTCACCCACATCCCAAGTGGTCTCCACTTCTTATTGAATCTAGTCTTAGGTAAAATGATCAGTTCACAACTAGAAATTTAGGGGGATTGCTTGTTTTGTTTTCCAGCTGTAGCTCACTAACATTGGGGTTATCAGTGAGGGGAAAAGATACTTTTATCATGTCAAAATATTCATTTTTGAACAACTGGACTGGAAATCAGTGTCCTACCAGTTAAGACAGCTTTAGAGAAATATTTTAAACTCCTGGAGAATTAGAGGAATGGCAAAGATGCATCTGCTATATCTTCAGAATGGAATTTATTCACCACCATTTGGTCAGAATATTTTGACATAAGACAATTGACAGAAGTGAGGAAGCAGAAGCATTGTTTATATGAACTACCATGCATCAGCCAGCTGCCATTTTTCCTAAAAATGGGTGTCTTCCCATATTTCTGAAGCATCCACAACCATCTTCCCAGCTAAAGTGGAATAAAGGACTTTCTTTTTTTTTTTTTTACAGCCACCCCATTTGGCTCCTTCATTGCCTACCAAGGGGCTACTGTGAAGCAGCAAAAAATCACTTTTCAGCTTATTTAACACAAAAAGTCAAATGCCGTATGTCCAGTTAAGCAACACCAACTAAGGCACCTAATAACTTTGCATTTGTATAACATCTTGCAACATAGGAGTTCAATGAATATAGGACATTATAATGCCCACTCTGAAGATGGGTAGTAAGGCTCCAAAAGGTTATGTGGCCAAGCTCACTAAGTACATCAGTAGGCACACATAGTAACCAAAAGTCCAGACTCCCACTTCTAACATTCTGAAGTGTTGTCCAAATATTAGCTATAACTGTTTATAACAATCTGAAAGCAGGAACCACCAAAAGGTATATGAGTTATTTAGGGTGGCCCAAGGAAATATAATGAGATGGAATTAAGGAAAATTTGATCAGAATACAAGAAAAGGCTTCTTAACAGTGATATCAACAAAGCCATGGAAAAAAAATCTCAAGAGGAGTAGTGGAAGTTTCACTGGGGACTAAACTAAGCATTTGTTCATAGGGAACAACCCCAAGTTAGTGGGGAAAGTTGGACAATATGAACTAATAGGTACTTTCCAGCTCCTGTTGATTATATGATAAATAACAAGAATAGCAGCGTTAATTTGCTTTGGATAAAGGGGCAATTAGCTAAAGAAAGGCAGATACTCACAAATGGCAACATGCATTTTCTTACAGTCCCAAACTGAGCAAAATAGTTTCTGAGTTCCCCTGTGGGAGAAAAACGTACAGTCACAACGAAGTCCACGACATCCAACAACCCCGATAAGATTTTTTTGTAAACAATGGGCCTGCCTAAGGCCCTACCGTGAGACGTGCCCATCCCTCCTTCACACACACACCCCTCAAGGGCAGCGCAAGCTGCCCCGCGATACACGTCCCGCTCTACCCACGAGCTTGGCCTCTCTGCTGGAGCAGACGATGGCTGGGAGGGGGAGCTGTGCAATGAAGCCGGCCGTCCCGCTGGAGTCCCGGACAGGAGCCAGCTGCTGCCGGGCGGGGACTGGCTCCTGCTCCCCTCTGCGGGGCGGACAGGGGGCTCCGCGGCCCGATTGGGCCCGCTCCTCACACCGCCCGGTGACTGGAGACCTGGACCCGTCCGGGGAGCTCGGCGAGGGGGAGGGGGAGGGCGCCCCGCCACCCGGACTCACTCGTGGCCAGAGTCCAGGGGACTTGGGATACGAAGAGCTCGAACACTCGCCGAGGGTAGGCGCGCGTCGCCGCCATCTTGGAAGGAGAAGAGCGAATTCTGACCTCTGACCTCTTCCCGCTCAGCCAATCAGATGCGAGCCGTCCGTCGGCTTGTGCTCCCGCGGGCGTGGGGTGTGAGAGGTTGTCATTGCCAAGATGGCGGCGGCCGCGGCTGCGGCCCTGGCGCGGGAGGGTAGGGAAGACGCCTTCCGCCGGCTCTTCCGTTTCTACCGGCGGCGGGATCTGCGGGGCGGGCCCGACTTGCGGGCTGTAATTGATTTCTCCGCCCCGGGGGACCAGGTAACTGCGGGGAGTTGGGGGGGATCCCGGCGTCCGCTCCCGGGCACCGGCCGCCGCTCTCGCCCTCAAGTCCCCCGTTCATCAGACCGACTGGCGCCGCAAGCCTCCTACGCGGGCACTAAGTGCCCTGGGAGGAACAGGAGCGTCAACTCGGCCCTGGGCTATTCACTGCGCTGCCCACCCCCAGCTTTAAGGAAATCGTCAGTTTGGTTCCCCTCAAATCATGAGATGGGCTCAAAACCGTGAGGTGCTAAAAACGCTGGGGCTCTGTCTTGGTTTCCTGGTTTGTGAGCCTTCATCGCTTTGTCAGACTTTTCCCTGCTGCACGCACGCGAGCTAGAAACGTGTGTGCTCGAGGAAGGTGGAAATTCTCGTGTGAGGGCCTGACTCCAGGAGCTGGGGAAATCGTAGGGTGCCATGTGATTTGCACTACATTCTGAGAATTGGCATCTCTAGAGGTTGCATGAAAACCTTTTAGAAGAGTCCATCAGATTTGTTTACAGCGTACTCCGAAGGGCTAAACTTTCCTCCTTTCCTTTTTATGTGTATGTTAATATTTCTATTTGCCTTGCTGGAAATACTTGTCTTGACTATTTACAGTACAAACAATGGTACTGTTAAAGCGGCTGCCCCAATGCAAACAAGCCAACATTGGCTCCTCAGGTTCATACGATCTTTTACCAACAGTAGTTGATCACAATATCTGTGACTAGCATTTTTCCCATCTGCAACAGCAGATTTATGGATGTGTGTTCTTCACATGGGAGTTGTTTTCAGTGTGGTGGGCTGGAACCTCATGGAAAACTTTGAAATGCACCCAGCTAGAAATCCTTTTCCATTACCTATTAATCTCTCTGCATTTCTAAAGCACCATACTAGGTATACATAATCTCTTAATATGATCATATTCCTCTTGGTTTTTTTTTTTAATTGTGTATTATTAAGACTATTTGAGAAAGGAAGCTGTTTCCTTAAGAGCCAATCTATCTGCTGCTTATTTCCTCCCTAAATCCAGCATCTTCTATCTGTGGTAGCACAATTAGCTAATGTAGAGAAACACGTTAAGAATAGAGGATGACAACTTCAGGGGAGTAATAAACAGAAGAGGCAAATAAGCACTCTCTCTAAAATAACATAGTCCTTTTCAACTATGTAAGAGAAACATGCTGCATATGACCCAGGATCAACAATTTTTGTCTACAAACCTGGACAAGTTTAGTGGTCCTCCCATAACATTGTGAAGAGCACGTCCTGATCGTAGGAAGAGCTAGTAATGACCTCCAAATTTAGGTTGCCTAACGCTTTCTACTATAAAAGATTTTTGCAACCCTTTTTTTTAGAAGCTCTAACACCTCTATCTCTAACACCTGCTTTGGAGGATAGAGTTAAAATTCAAAATGATCTGCACAAACTGGAGAAGTGATCTGAAGTAAATAGGATGGAATTCAAGAAGGACAAATGCAAAGTACACTGCTTAGGAAGGAACAATCAGTTTCACACATACAAAATGGGAAATGACTGCCTAAGAAGGAGTACTGTGGAAAGGGATCTGGGGGTCATAGTGGATCACAAGCTAAATATGAGTCGACAGTGTAACGTTGTTGCAAAAAAGGCAAACATTCTGGGATGTATTAGCAGGAGTATTGTAAGCAAGACACAAGAAGTAATTCTTCCGCTCTACTCCATGCTGATTAGGCCACAACTGGGGTACTGCGTCCAGTTATGGGCGACACATTTCAGGAAAGATGTGGACAAATTGGAGAGAGTCCAGAAAAGAGCAACAAAAATGATTAAAGGTCTAGAAAACAAGAGCTATGAGGGAAGATTGAAAAAATTGGGTTTGTTCAGTCTGGAGAAGAGAAGACTGAGAGGGGACATGGTAACAGTTTTCAAGTATATAGAAGGTAGTTATACAGAGGAGGGAGAAAAATTGTTCTTAACTTCTGAGACTAGGACAAACAGCAATGGGCTTAAATTGCAGAAAGGGTAGTTTAGGTTGGACATTAGGAAAAACTTCCAAACGGTCAGAGTGGTTAAGACTGGAATAAATTGCCTAGGGAGTTTGTGGAATCTCCATCATTGAGGATTTTTAACAGCAGGTTGGACAAACGCCTGTCAGGGGTGGTTTAGATCAGTGGTTCTCAAACTTTTGTACTGGTGACCCCAACTGGTGACCCCTTTCACATAGCAAGCCTCTGAGTGGAACCCCACCCTCCCTTGTAAATTAAAAACACTTTTAAATATATTTAACCCCATTATAAATGCAGGAGGGAAAGCAGGGTTTGAGGTGGACGCTGATAGCTCGTGACCCCCCCCCATGTAATAACCTTGCGATCCCCTGAGGGGTCCCGACCCCCAGTTTGAGAACCCCTGGTCTAGATAATACTTAGTCCTGCCTTGAGTGCGGGGGACTGAACTAAATGACCTCTCAAGGTCTCTTCCAGTTCTATGATTGTTGTCATCCAGGAATAGTTAATAAGCGGACCATGGGCCAAATCCAGACTGCCAGCCACTTTTGAACGGACCCTGAAAGCTATTTTTTTATTATCATCATTTGTTTTTTTTATTACTTTCTCTGGAGTCTGGACCTTGACTATACCTTGACCAAGAAATTTGGACCTTGACAAAAAATAATTAACTACCCCTGCTGTAGTCCTTTGAAATTCAGCAGGAATGAAACCCTCAGGCTACAGAAGTGACTTTTCTTTTCTCCATGGAATACTGTTGAAGTTTCAGATATAAACTGTTAAAAAAACACTATTTAATCACTGTGACTTTCACTGCACAGGAGAATGTTGGCAGAATGCCAAAACAGCTGAACATGAATATTTTTAAGGCCAGGCTCACACATTGGCTAAAGCAACAGCATACATTTTTCTGGGAACAGGAGCTGTTGGAGTAGCTTTCAGGGGTCAAAAAGCCCAGCCTCACGCTCTACCTCCCACAATGCCCCTCCTGAGAGGAGACACATTACCCCAGCAACTTATCCCCTTTCTGGTGGCGGTTCTGCTTCCCCCAACTTCCTGGGTGGGAAGGAGAAGGAAGTCCCACAATGACACCCCCTGACTGTTCTTCAGACTACCACAAAGCCCCAGCTATCCCTGCCTTGCTTTGTGGACATAACATGGGGAACAAAATCTATCTGTCTCTGCGGGGACCAAGAGAGAAAGCCAGATTGGGCTCTCAGACCCAGCATGTGGCACCAGCAGCCCATCTACCCTTCTTGGATAGCAGTCTTCTGCTGCCAACTAATGTAATTAGTTCTGTTTAAGTCAGGGGTTCTCAAACGGTGTCAGCACCCCTCAGGGGGTCACGAGGTTATTACATCGGGGTCGTGAGCTATCAGCCTCCACCCCACACCCTGTTTTGCCTCCAGCATTTATAATGGTGTTAAATATACAAAAAAAGTGTTTTTTTAGTTTATAAGGGGAATCGCACTCAGAGGCTTGCTATGTGAAAGGGGTCACCAGTACAAAAGTTTGAGAACCACTGGTTTAAGTGTTAGAAGTATGTGTTGAAGCTTCAAGGTTCAAGCTCTACTAATGAGTCATGATGTGGGGATTGTTGCAGTTTTACTTATTTTATCTTTTTCCTAAAACAAACAAACAAAAAAAAACCTAGGAAATTACACTTTAAAAAGACTACATTAAAAATGTTATTTAGGTTGCATAGTCAAGCAATTTAAGTTAGAAAATGCCAGATTTAAAATTGTCTGGGCCATCCATCATACCAGGAGAAGGAAGCTCGATGCGGAGGGGGAGGTTACTCCACAACTGCAGGGCCTATTTCTGTTCCTCATCCAGTCATGTCTCTAGGCACAGTTCCTCTGGACAGTGTCCATTGACTTCGTAGATGCCTTTGTGAAGCAGTGGGCTCTGTTGGAAGTTCCCCTCAGGATCCCTGCTTCTTTACCTCTGACCTGACCCTTGCTCCTGTTTTTTCATTTGTTATGCCCTATAATCAAGTGATGCTCGAATCCAGTGGTTCCTCCCTCTTCATTGAGGGGGGAGCCTTTAGTTTTGGGCAGGCCTACAGCCACCAATCCCCAGTACTTCAGATATTGCACTCCTTCCAATTCCTGCAATAAATGAGGTTGGGGCACTGCAGACAACAGCCTCTTCCACTTGCACTACCCTGATTCACCCCTAGAAGAGGTCTGTACTGTGCACTGAATGAGGCGGGGTCCTGTGGAAAAAATAGTGTGAGATTAGGTAATTAAAGACAGTTTTGTAATGCATTTACACCAAAGGACCAAATTAAGGTTGCACAGGCAACCTTCATTCTGGCATCTCCTAACTTTTGAGAGCTTGCTTATGCAACCTTAATAATACTCTTAATATGGTTTGTGTTTGTGTGTAATGTCTATATAGAAGTCCTTTCAAAGTGTTTCTATACCTAGTAGGCTGTAAGACAAATGGTCATAAAATCACATAATTTTTATTGCTCTCTTCCCCCAACATAATTTCCAATATGAAGTTCTAAGATTGCATGACCTGCTAGTTAGAGATTAATAAGAACATAAGGATGGCCATACTGGGTCAGACCAAAGGTCCATCAAGCCCAGTATCCTGTCATCTGACAGTGGCCAATGGCAGGTGCCCCAAAGGGAATGAACGGACAGGTTATCATCAAGTGATCCATGCCGTGTCACCCAGTCCCATCTTCTGGCAAACAGAGGCTAGGGACACCATTCCTGCCCATCCTGGCTAATAGCCATTGATGAACCTATCTAGCTCCCTTTTGAACCCTAATACTTCATACCATTTGAAAACTCTGATTCCAGTCTGTCACGTACTATAAAACATTGTGGTTTCTAGCTCTAGTAGTTCTTGTAGCGTGGCCATTACATCTTAATTACTGTATTATTGTATGGACAAAACCAAGTTAGAATGATGTGATTTTTTTTTTAAGGTCCATTATCTTACAAGCTGCCGTCTGTAGAAACAAATGTGTCCAAAAGCACTGGTAGACCAAGGCAGCCCTGGTGGTTTTAATGTGTGATATCTCAAAATCCATCAGGGCTAGAAACAAATGCACTATGCCTTTAAAAGAAACTGAGATTCTACATACATCATATGCTCATAAGCCTGGGATTTTTCAAAATAGCAGACTTTAAAAACATAAGTGGTTTTCAGCCTAGCAGTTCTTTTTAGGCCTTGGTCCAGTGCTTTCTCCTGAGGGCATTCTGCACCAAAAAATTAAAAATTCTGCGCACAATATTTTAAAATTCTGCAAATTTTATTTGTCAAATAAATGTGGAGGCTCCAGCATGGCATTGGGGAGCACAGCTACTGGCTGCACGGTGGTGGGAGATCACTGTGCAGCTCCCCACCCCGGGGCATGGACTCAGTAGTGAGGCTGCACCCAACCCTGACACAGCGCAAGGACCAAGCCTGCCCCAGAAACACCCCAGTGCCTTGTTCCTCCATGTCAGGTGCACCAGGTGTAGGCAGGCAGGATCCAAGTGTGGAGGGATTTAGTGTGTGGGGGATCTAGGTGTGGGTTGAGAGAGTTCTGTGTGGGGCAGTCTGGGTGCAGGTGGCTCGGGGGGCATCTGGATGCATAGGAGCTTTTGGGGGGTTCTGGGTGCATCGGTAATGAGACCCTGCAGGGGGACCAGGTGAAGGGGCTCAGGTGTAGGGAGGGGGTAGAGCTTGGCAAGGGAGTCTGGGTGTCGGGGGCTCGGTGGGGTTCCAAATGCTGGGGGAGTGGAGCCCAGTGGCGTGGGGATCTGGGTTCAGGTGACTCGTCGGGGTATTCCAGATGTGTGAGGGGTGAGGCTCGGCAGGAGGGTCTGGGTATGAGGGGTTCTGGATGCATGGGTGTTGGGTGGATGGGGGAGCAGCTCCCTGTACAGGGATCCTTCCCACTGCAGCTGAGGACTGATGGGTGCAGGAAGTGAGGTGGAGGGGAGAGTTTGCAGAGCTTCCTGCAGCCTTGGGAGAAATCTGGGGGTGGGTCTGACCCAGCCCCAGATGCCGTGCAGGGGAGGAGGAAGTCCCGTCTTCCCCAGCCCAGCCAGGACTAGCAGCTGAGCCCAGCACAGGGAGGAGACACCAGCCGGGTGCTCCCCAGTCTTGCTTCCTGCCCCAGAGTGATTTACCTCTCTGCTGGCTGCCCTGGGCACCCAAAACATACTGCTGGGGAGGGTTCCATGACTGCTCTTGTGGCTTCCCTTTGCTTCCCTGTCAGAAAGTCATTTTTCTGTGGGGAAGCAAAGAAATCTGCGGGGGACATGAATTCTGCACATGCGCAGTGGCTCAGAATTCCCTCAGGAGTAAAAGAGATTTGGGTTCTTGCTCTAATCCCTTTTCTCAGGTTTCATTTCCGCCCCCATACTCCATCCCTACCATATTCTCTTTCCTATTTCTCTCTTTGCCTGCTGTCTAACAGCGAATCTTGCTTAGCTGCCAAGACAACTCTATGCCTTGCAGCAGCGCCGTGAGCCTATGACCAGAACAGCATCTAAAAGCAATGCCTTCAACAACCCACTCCTGATACAAGTTTGACAGATCTTGATTGGGTGATAAGATCATGTGCTGAGCCTGTGTTTTTCCTGCAGTGAGGCTGTAAGTCACACCACCGACAGAATCTGCATTTTCTGTTTGTGGTATTCTTTTCCCTTTCCTCCCCTCAAAAATGACAGATAATACCATCTAAAACAGTGGTTTTCAAACTGCAGGTTGCGACCCAGTACTGGGTCACAGAATGTAAGGCACTGGATCACAGTGGCTCTGGTCAGCACCGCTGACCGGGCCATTAAAAGTCCCGTTGGCGATGCTGCCTGGGTAAGGCAGGCTAGTCCCTACCTGTTCTGACACCGTGCTGCATCCTGGAAGCAGCCAGCAGCAGGTCCGGCTCCTAGGCAGGGGGCCACAGGGCTGCCCAAAGCACTAGCTGTGCACTCCCATTGGCTGGGAACCAGCCACTGGGAGATGGGGGGTGGGGGGGCAGCGCCTGCAGGTGAGAGCCACATGGAGCTGCTTGCGTGCCTCCGCCTAGGAGCCAGGCCTGCTGCTGGCTGCTTCCAGGGTGCAGCGCGGTCCACAGTGCCAGGACAGGAAGGAAGCATGTCTTAGCACCCCCGCTGACCGGGAGCCGCCCAAGATAAGCCCACACCCCAATCCCCTACCCCAGCACTGAGCACCCCCCAAATCTGGAGCCCTGTCCTGTACCCCAAACCCTCATCCCCAGCCCCACCCCTGCACTCCAACCCTCTACCCCAGCCCTGAGCCCGTCCCACACCCCAAACCCCTCATCCCCAGCTCCGTTGGGTCGTGGGCATCAACAATTTTCTTAAACTGGGTCGCCAGAAAAAAAGTTTGAAAACCACTGATCTAAAAGACTGTTGTTAAAAAGGGGTTTTCCCTATAGAAAATGATACAACTAAAAGAACTAAGGGATATTATTAACTTGAAAACCTTACATTTCTTCTGCTTTGGCTGGTTTTCATTTTTCTGTGTCATTAATTTTAAAAGATTTGTAATGATGGTTGTTGCAACAGGAGTAAGCTACTGATAACTTGACACAGAACCCTGGAACACACTTAACTGTTTAATGTTGAACAATGAACAAGGGTTTCATTAACATCTTTTCCTTTTGGGGGGCGGCACGCGCTGAGACTCCCGCTTATCAACACAATATGTGTTCTCCAGGACTTCAGTGTTCCCTCTAATTTTTTACCTCCATATGCGGAATGAACTTGTTATGTGCACCAATATGGAGGTTTGGAGTGTGGGAGCGGGCTCAGGGCTGAGGCAGAGGGTTGGGGTGTGGGCTCTGGGGTGAGGCTGGGAATGAGGGATCGGGGGTGAATGAGGGAGCTCAGGGCTGGGGCAGAGAGTTGGGGCACAGGGATGAGGGGTTTGGGGTGCAGGCTGCCCCGGGGCTGCGGCGGGGAGAGAGAACTCCCCCCAGCCCTCTCTTACAGCAGCAGTTCGGGGCTGGGGGAGAGGCACCTCTCTCCGGAAGCTCCCGGGGGGGATGGTGTGGGGGGTTGTGCACCTCTCCCCGCTGCGGCAGGTCCACGCTGGGGCTGGTGAGGAGGGGCGCCTCTTCCTGCCGCAGCCCTGAGCCCCTCTGCGAGGCTTAATAGGCAGAAGCACAGCTTCGAGGGAACTTTGCTGCTGTCCCTTTGGGAAATTTTAAGCACTTCTAAGTACTGAAAGCATCAGCGGTGTCTGATCCATTTCTGTGTCTCTGTTCTGTCCCTACCACCATCGCAGGTTATTTGATATTTGGCAATGGATGTATTTTTTTTTTTCCCCCATGGGCTAAAAATGTGTTGGATCTTCTCTTCAGTGAGGAGTGAGTGTAAGGCCAGACAGGCTGGGCCAGATATTATACCTTTTGTTCTCCAATAAACTTCTTCAAGCAGCTGAGTTCTCTGATGATGTGAAATGTCTCCAAGCTGTCTTGCTCTGAGGTTTATTTACCTAATTCAATGCATGTAGATCTTTGGGCACAGGAGCAATTTCCATTATTCTGAAGAAAGGGCTGCAGCTGGTGTATTAGCAGCTTTTAGAGGCAGGAGCTGGGAAGTTTGTGGTGACATCCCTGGCTGAGGAAAGAACCTTCTCAGGCACATTCCACGGACAGGAGTCTCTGAGCTAATGACTGTTCATGGTTTGCAGTAATAAAGTTCCTTTTTACTGAGAGATGAGCAAACCAGTAAAAATGGTTAGGTTCAGGAAACTCCTAAATACCAAGGATTTAGTGTCCCCTGACACATTTCACTCAGATCTAGCTGTTTTCTATAGAATTTAAGATGTCACTAAAACAAAATGTTTACCTATCTGTAGGTATTTGTCTTTTGATTCAGAAGACTGTAAACTGAGGCCCTGTCAGCTTTGAGTGTGCAGTGAGACTGAAGCTCTGCCTAGGCATTTATACCGCATTCCTTGTGGAGTCTGAGTTGTTGAACTAAGGCTATGTCTACGCTACCGCTGTAAGTCGACCTAGCTTAGGTCGATGTAGCTTAGGTCGACTTACCGCAGGGTCCACACTACACTGGGTCAATGGGAGACATTCTCCTGTCGACTTACCTTGCTCTTCTCATTCAGGGTAGAGTACGTGGGTTGACTGGAGAGCGATCTGCAGTCGATTTGGCAGGTCTTCACTAGACCCACTAAATCAATCCCAGTGCATCGATCCGCAGAACGTTGATGGGGTGCTGGGGTAGTGTAGACCTAGGCTGAGAGAGAACATGATCAGTGAAACAATCCAAATTAGGTGCAAAGAATAACACTTAACCCTGTAGCTGCTGATTCTGATACAAGAAAAAGAGAAATGTGTGGTCTGAGCACAGGATAGGGAACAATTCTACTACCGGTTCTAGCTCTGACTCACTGTGTAGCGTTGGCCAAGACATTTCATATATCTTAGTTTCCCTTTCTGATAATACTTGCCTACCTCCAAAGGGATTGTGATGAGTGACAAATGTTTGGAAAGTGCTCCGAAGGTGGAAAGTGCTCTGAAGGTGGGAAGTGTTATATAAGTGCTACGCATTACTATCTAGTGCATCTTGATGAATGTGTCACCACCAGCATGAGGTTGCAACCTGTGAATAGGTGAATACAGTAGCATTCTTTCTGGCCACATGTAATTTTTCCCTGCTGCCCCTACTTCTTTAAGAATGAGGGGTTTCCTTTCTGACCTATGATGTATGATAGAGGCTCTAGCTTCTGTTTGATTTGTCATATACTCAAGCTAGTTTAACAATTTGATTGTGCTCCTGCAAGTTCACTAAGGGAATAGTTCTCTGGGAGCATTCCTATCACTAGAGTCCCTGAGACACTAATACACTACAGCATAGCCCCACATAGTGCAGTAGAACTCCTTCCTGACTTACACACATAGCAGGAAAGACTCCCATGCTCCTATTTTAACTTAGTTGAATATAAATCAGATAAACTCCATCTGTCTATATTTGAAGGGGTGTCAAATCTTTGCCCTGTTCACTTGCCTGACTTTTGCTTCTCTCCTGCCAGGTGGTCAGCTCTGACCTAAGCATTTCTTCAGTCAGGGATCAAGATGCTTACAGAGCAGGATTGCGGCCAGTTAGCCAGTGGAAAGCCTATGGCCTGGATGGCTACCCAGGTAAGTGCATCTGACTTCAAGACAAAACATGGCCTTGCCACCTCTGATTTAGTTGTCTCCCTCTCTTGTTCTCCCCACACTGTACTCTGTGGCCTTACTGCCCTGGCTGAAGAATTGATATAGGTCTGTCTGTGTATGATAGAAGTTGTAGCCCAAGTGCAGGAGGAAGAGGAACTGATTTAGAGCTTTGAAGTTTGGTATGCATGAAGAGAGAAACAGAAGAATAAACTGAGTTTTTTGAGCTGTACCAACTCCACCTTCCATCTTGAGACTGGAAATCCGTTGACGTACCCTGTGACGATAATCTTGCATTTCCATAGTACCTTCCATCTCAAATTTCAAATGTTACAGGAATAATTTCACCCATCACTGAAATGCAGTCACCTCTGGGATGAAATGTCACAAATGTTCAACCATGCACAGCAACAGTGCAGAACAGCTGAGCAGAGTAAGAGAAAGGGAATCCCATCTCCAGTTGAAGCTGTCAGTGGAATTTTGGGAGACAGATTTTTCCAGGAGTTAAATGGAGACTAAGAGACTGCAGATCCCAGTAACTAAAGGCTTCTTCTCGTACTTCTGTTGGGTGTATGTCACCTGTGACGTATGCTCTGTAAGCCACTTTGAATGTAACTACAGTTACTGTTCTTGAAAACTAGAATTCCAGGCTTACTGATTTCTCTGCTCTGGAGCTAGCCCACCATTTTTGAAACTGAGATTGCCCCAGGAACCAAATGACAAATGAACTAAATGAACAGGAGGGTCAAAGCTGTAAAATTAGGGAACCAAAAGGGGACACTGAACAGGGACCTTCCCCCCCCCCCGCCCCTCCCCCCAACAGCGACTACTGTTCTTCAAAGGTGTCTAAGGGGTTAGTGTACACTTCCCATAGGAATTCTGCTCAGGGCTGCGATTTAACAAGGGACTGGAAATAGGCCTCACAGTTGCAGAGCATGCTCCTCCACCCTTCCTCCCCCATATCTAGCTTCCTTCTCCTAGTTTGATGGTGGCCATCTTAGCCAGCACCATACGGATGTTGATGAGGAGGTCTTGTGACTTTGTAGGGCTATGGATGGGGTGTGAGGAGATGTGGGAAAAAGTGCAGCCAGAACCTCAGTAAGAGGTTTTGGAGGAGCCAGAAGAGGGGCTGCAACTTGACACAGTCTATGTAGATGTGCACCAGGCTCTCACTTCAGAAGGGACAGGCGTTGGCAGATTCCTTGAACTGCACCAAATACATGCGTAGGTTCATGGCTCCATGGAGATACCACCAACTAATGCCGTCAGCAGGCCATGAAACTAGAGTGAAATACAGACTGGCCCTTCAGGTTCCTTGCCCTCTGCAGGTGGCAACTGGTCCTGCTCATTCTCTAGCCATGCCTGTCACAGGTAGACTAGTCTCTGACTCCCATGAAAGGACCAGCCCCCATGACATGTGGATTCTATTCCAAGTTTTGCTGTGTGACCTAGGATAATCCCCATCTAATGAAGTGTAATTCATGTATGTTGTAGAGCGCTTTGAGAACACCTGGTATAAATCTATCAAAGGGCAAAGCAGTATTATTATTATTCTGTTCCATACAGACGCCAGCAGAATAAAATTAATACTTCTGGTGAGGGAATGTCTTGTAACCAAAGTTGTCAGAAGGCAGCCCCATGATCTGGAGGGTGTGGGGGATTGAGTGGAATGAGAAATAGTATACTAATAACTTGAGAGCACTTTTTCTAAGATAGTTAATTTACTGTTGAAAGGCCTATAAGATGTGCTGGCAGGAGGTTTTTTCTGTGCCTTTACTACCTCTTTCATAAAGCTTCAATGTAAGTTTGTATCCCACTGAGACTTTCAGCCTTGCTGCTTGTCTTCATCTGTTTCTGATTTTGTCTCTGTTTAACCTTATATGTCGTTAGAGTTCAAAAGAACCCAGCTGAACAAATCCTGTAAACTTCTTTTGCTTTCTTTACCATATTGATAGTCCTGGAGAGATTCTAGATCCACATGACAGATATAACGTGGACTGGTGGCAGGGAAAGCGTCCCCTGTGCACCTTGCACCCACCAGTTTGCCTCAACCCTGACATGGCAAGGACCCCTTCTCTGGTTTCAGGGCTGAATTATTAGGGAACATTCCAAGAACTAAATCTTATTCAGCCCAGAGAAAAGGAGGCTGTGAGGAATATTTACCTGCCCACTCCAGCCACCTGTAATTAGTGGTTAGACTGAAACACTGTTTCTTCTCCTGTCATTGCTTTTTCCTCACACCAAAGCTAATCACTGTCTCCACTGCCAGCAGCCTTAGTGCCTACAGTCCTTTACTTTGGGCAGAATAAACCCACTGGCTATGGGATTAGTTTGTCTCTCTGGTACTTTGGTAACAGACTTCATCCACCCATGCATAGAGTCAGTGCTGGAGCACATAAGAGAGTTTCTCAGTGTCCCTCCAATGCTAAGGGTTTAGAAAAATGGATGGACACCTAACTGTATTCTTTCTTTTTTCTTTTCTACTGTATGGACAGGGTTTATTTTCATCTCAAACCCCTTTCTTCCGGGCTGCCAGCGGCACTGGGTGAAGCAGTGTCTCAAGTTGTACCCCCAAAAACCCAATGTGCGCAATCTGGACATGCACATGGCTGCTGAGGAGACCGTTGATCTGTGGGGGCAGAGCCAGGAGCACCTGAGGTGAGTCCTGACTGTCCGAATAATCTCAGATTACCAAATAAAACCAGAAGGATTTGGCACCTAGCTAGTGGAATTTTCCCCCAGGTCAGATTGGCAGAGACCCTGGGATTTTTTCGCCTTCCTCTGCAGCATGGGGCCTGGGTCATTTGCAGGTTTAAACTAGAGTAAATAGTGGATTCTCTGTAACGTGAAGTCTTAATTGTGATTTGAGGACTTCAGTAACTCAGCCAGAGGTTAGAAGTCCATTACAGGAGTGGGTGGGCAAGGTTCTGTGGCCTGCAATGTGCAGGAGGTCAGATTAGATGATCATGATTGTTCCTTCTGGCCTTGAAGTCTGAGTCTGGTATATTTGCAGAGGATGGAACTGGCAGAATATTGCACAAGAAGAAGGGTTTCACATGGTATTATGGACTTGAACATCTTAAATTCAAGTTAGGTCTTTGCACTGCTTGGTGTGCACCTCTGCTAAGCCTCCTTCTTCCTGCCCAGGGAACAGGACCCTCCAGTTGCTATGAATCCATTAGACTGTGACAAGCATGTAAGTAGGATAACCGTTGCCTCTCTCCATTCTCATCCTAGAGATCAGGGGCTGTACCACAGTGAGCCCAGGCAGCAGGGATTGTGAGGTCCCTCTAAGCCTTAGATTGGAGCCAGTGCTCTAGAGGCGAAAAGCCTCTTTCCAAACTCTCTGAGCCTGCCAGGCAACCCGCCTCACACTTCCAACCTGGCAGTGAGTGTCCTGTAGGTGAAAGGCTCCACAGCCCATTCCTAGAACCGCTTGAGCCAGCCAGGCTTGTGTCTCACCTTCTAATCTTGTTTTGATTCCAAAGGTTCCATAACCAGGAGACAGTTCCTGTAACCAGTTTCCTTTTGTGTTCCTCCTTGCCTGCAAACCTGTCCATTCCCTCTCCCTTCCAGAAGATGCGCTTAACATTTTATCAAGAGAGCAAAAATGCCCTGCTGTATTGAAGAGGTGGAGAGCCACTGTAGCCCCATTATGAAAGCAAAATGCTTTCCCCCTCATTCCTTCAAAACTGCCTTGAGAAATTGCTTCTCTTTTCTCCTGGGGTTCAGTAGGAGGAAGGTACTGCAGTCTAGAAATGTTGTGTTGTAATGCAGTTCCCCTTTTACCCTGAGAGGTGAGCCCTCTTAAGGCACATTTGCAGAGTGCTGTAATGGAAACTTGTCTTGCTGCTACCCGTGCTGTGCTGATCCAAGGGTAAGTGAAGTATTCCTGGCTTTTTGTTTCTGAAGTCTTGGCTTTTACATTTCTGCTTTCAATATAGTATGAAAGTTGCTTGTCAAAATCTGGTCAATAGTGCCCCCAACCCACCAGGTGAGAGAACTGGGGTGCCACTGTGACGTGGCAGGACTTTACTAGGAGCATCCTCTGCATGCACAGAGAGCAATCAGGACGGAGGTTAATTTTCAGCTGATGCTGATTCAGCTGAAAGCAGTGCTGCAAGAGTGTGATGCCTGAGAGAAATGTTAGCACTTTTAGTAAGCACTCACTTGAGAGAACGAGCAAGCAAACTGATCCGTGGGCACTTTCACTAGGGGAGAGCGAGTGACCCAGCCAGCTCATCTGTCTTCTTGAGGCAAGGGCTTTTTGGGGTGCAGAGAGAGTTGCTGGATTAAGGAAGGACCCACCTTTAAGGTTGGGCACACTTTTAAGATAGCTGTGGATGCAGGAACTCCATGCTCTAGAGAAATCTTGGCGTTCCCACTCCCTGAAGGCCCCTGTCAAGCACTCATCACTGGCAGAGGGGAAGTTGGGTGTCCTCCTAAATATTGGGAACTGCTCGCAGTTCCAGAGGGCTTAGTGCATTCCTCCGCCATCTTTCTGAGGGAGTTCAAGTTATAGTGGCAGTTACCACCAGGGGATTGAGGAGGAAGCTGATGCCAGCAGGAAGACTTGGGCTTTGGAGCATAATACATTATATAAGAGTACATAAACCAAAAACCTTGAAACTCCATTGCCTCCCCAGAAGAACCATCAGAAGCCTTTTAGCACATGCAACAGTCAGGCTTTTAAAATATGAGTGAATTTAGTGCTATTGAAAGAGAAGAATTAGAGCCCTACTTATTCCAAGCAGGTTCTGTTCATGCATCCTTGCATATCTTTGCCAGTGCATCTCATTCCTGACCCACAGCCCTCTCCTTTTCCAGTTCTGAGCTCCTCCCTCTCCCAGAGCTGTGCTTTGATGCATCTCATGCATGCTCTGTAGTTCTCCCTGCTATTAATTAACTGGGCACCCCGCATAGTTCTGCTAATGCATTTCAGTTTTAACCTGTAGGCTCCCTGCTATTTCAGTTTTGTTCCCCTTCCACACACGCAGCTCTGCTCTACTGATACCTCTCAGTACCTGCAGCACCCCTGGCTATTACAGTCCTAGTAATTTATCATTTCCAAGAGTATGAAATATCACCTTCCTCTCCACAGCAACCACTTGTGAAATTACACATAAAGTATTAAGGCCTCAGGGCAAATAAGCTGTTGAACATGTAAGAAGTGAAGATCGTGGTGTCACAGAAACACCCCTAGCATTGTAAGAAAAAACAGGTGAAGGAAAACATTGAAAACGGAGGTTCTAGTAGAATTGTTTTTTAATTGCACATGTTAAGTTTTCCTTGAAGTGCACGGGAGTCGTAGCTTCTCCCTTGAAGTGCAGTGCCATGTGCCTCTAGGCTCCACTGGTTACTCAGTCCAGCAGATATTTGAAAGTTACTGTATTGCTGCATTACAGTAACTGCAGTTCCCAGTATTGTACCTTGAAGAAGGAAACTGGAATGGGAGCTGTGGAAGTTGGCCTTTAAAGACCTGTCCATGGTTCAGGCTAGAAGCTGTGCTCCTATCTACAGATTGGTCGTTTAGAGGGCAGAAAAAGTGGAAAGGCAACAGCCAAACATTGAAGTTTGGGTCAGACTTGGCAAAGGCAGCAGAAACAGCATGCTTCTTGTTTGCTAAGAGAGAAGGTGTATAATTGGGTTAACAAGCTTATAACTGAAAGCCAACCTTCCTGGCGCTATTATTTATCAAAATGCTTGGATACAGATCCTCTTTCACAGCAGAGCAAACAGTAATAAAATAAAGAAAGAGGAGCTGCAGATGCTGGATAAATGACTGGGAGGTGTTTCATCTGCATGCAGCCCCCTCCATATTTGTCACTGACATGCTGTTATGTGACTTCTTACAGCTCTGCCCTCTTGTGAATCCCTACAGGCATCCCACCATCTCCTAGCGCAAGAGAACATTCCAAGAGGCTATTCCCCTCCCTATCCCTCCATCCTTTCTCAGCCGTGGAAGAATACTACTCTGCTAGCTCAGGCCAGTGGCTCTATCTGCATTAGGGCTGTCACTTCAGCAGACAGTTGTTGTGTCACAAGATGGTGACATTTCCATTCGCAGACTGTCTTCCTTAAAAATACTTGGGGAACTCTCTTTTTGTCTTGCATGCCAGTCTGGATGATTGTCAGCAGTATTCTAGAATCATAGATATTACAAGATGGAGCAGACTTGTTAGTTCATCCAGCATATATCTCACAGCCAATGCAGCATTACTCCTTCCATGACGTCTTCTGGTCACAGTCTGTCATCAACACTTCTTGTAAATGCACCAAGCAACAGAGAATCTATCCCTTCTCTTTGGTGACTGTTACACAGCTGACCCATCTAACTCACTGTCCTCTAGTTCAGCCTAAATATTCTCTTTCTGAATTTCATCCCTTTTTTCAAGTTATACCCCATGTGTTGCCCTACATAATTCTTCCTCCTCTTTTTTTGTTTACACCCTTCAGATGTCCATAGGCTGAGATGTTCCCTCCCCACATTAGCTGTACTTATTTAGTTTTTCCATACCTTTTTAAAGCTACTCCTTCAGTCCACTGATCACCTCTGTTGATCCCATGATAACTCCAGTAGCTCCTATATCGAAAGTGAAGTGATGGCAGTTTGTTCCAGGCCCCTACATTTTGTACAAATGTCATAAACTGAACTTTCACAGCAACTGCGCCAAGGAAAAGATTTGGGCACTGTAAGTGAAAGATCCACTGTGAGGTGTTTAATATGCTGTTTTATGGATGAATGTCTCCCATTTCTACTTGCAGCAATGTCAGAGAATGTCAAGGAAGGAAATAAATTTCCTTTCTATTGTCTCTTTAATTTTGTCTTTTAGGAGTAAAGGTTCCAGCAAACGGGAGCCCAGAAGTTTACTGGAGAAGCTACGCTGGGTGACTGTAGGTTACCATTATAACTGGGATACCAAGGTATTTGAGGGGAATCACTCTTTTGTCTCTCCTTTTTCCTGCATGCTCTGAATGGAGGGTGAAGTTCTGTCAGAAAGGGAGGGGAGAAGGACATCCCAGAATGCAATGGCAGTGAAATCTGTATGTTCCCACAAGGCTCTTTCTCAAGGAGGGCCTTGAGCCAGAGCTTGACTTCATGGGAGTTTAAATCCTATGCTTGTGTTGGGGATTTAATGGCAGATGTGTGAAGCCATGTGTCATTTCCTTTGGGAGGTAGTGCAGTGGGGCACATCTGGCCTGCAGGCCTGATCCTCTGTTCAGAGTATCTCTTCCTCACTGAAAGGAGGTGGCCTTTGAAACAGTGTAACTTGGTAATTGGACATATCTCCTCATCTTGGGTATGTGAAAGTGGAAACTACTTCTGAGGGCAGGTCTACACTACAGTTTAAGTCGATATAACTTACATCACTTAGGGGTGTGAAAAAGCCACCCCTGAGCGACGCAAGTTAGTGACCTAGGCAGTGTCCACACCAGCGCTATGTCGGTGCGGGAAGACGCTCTCCCACCGACATAGCTTCCGCCTCCTGCAGAGGTGAAGTAATTGTCCGAATGGGAGAGCTCTCTCCTGTTGACATAGAGCATCTTCACGCTGTGCCGATATAGCACTTCTAGTGTAGACTAGCTGTAAAAAGACCTTTCCTCTTGGTAAGGGGTAGAGGTGATTGTTGCTGGGGTGGCTGTGAACTTCAAGCCTGAAGCAATAGCAAAGCCTCGCCAGCCAGCAGGAATCATGCAGTTATTGAAGATCTCAGAGACAAAAATGGCCTTTCTAATCAGACTCTCAATCTGAGGGAGGCTGGGAGAGGAATGCAGAGCAAGAGCACAGTCTATCAGCGCGCTGCAGACACACTTAGCCAAATTACCTGCAGCCTTATCTGTACAGAGTGAGCCTATTACTGAACAGCCTTAATGAAAATGCCTCTGCTCCCTCCTGGTCTCCCCTGTCGGAGATAGTCAGTGAGGAACGGAAAAGTGGAAATGGTGGGGTTGCAGTTCTCTGTTTGATATTTTTTGTTCAAAGAGGAGGCAGAGCTAGTTGGCTCTGGGCTTTGGTGATGGGATACTCAGAGCCTTTCACCTCTAGGTTCCCAACCTGAGGTAATGACTAAGTAGGTCTTCTCTGACCGCTGCTCAGTAGTCCATGTAAAATGTTGAGTGTCTCAGTGCAGTTCCTAGTGGCCTCAGGTCTACCACCTAAATCACCATATCACATGGCACTAATTAGCATGTATGTCTTGTGGCAGTCTCAGCACAGATCCAGAGTTGAATGGGCTACTGCGCCTGAATTTATTTCATCCCTCCAAGGGTGTGAGGGATGTTTGCCTTGCTGCTGCCCGTGTGTGACCATTCTGTAGTAATATAAGATGTCACTCTCCAGCTGTCAACCTGGCGCTAGCATGCAATAAACTGTAAAACAAGCCCCCGAGTTCTCACTAAATGTTTTTTAAAATTGATTTTACTGCTTTTGGGTTCTGTTTTTCCTGAGCATTTCTTTTCTCTATGCCCTCCCTTTTCCAGAAGTACTCAGCAGATCACTACACTCCTTTCCCCTCAGACCTTGCATTTTTGTCAGAGCAAGTGGCTGCTGCATGTGGCTTCCAGGGCTTCCAAGCTGAGGCAGGGATCCTGAACTACTATCATTTTGATTCTTCGCTGGGAATTCACGTGGATGAGTCTGAGCTGGACCATTCTCAGCCTCTCTTATCATTCAGGTGAGCTGGGGGAAGGGCTTGTGTATTGTGGAGGGGCAGCACATCCATTTATCTTCTGTTGAATGCATGTTTTTGTAAACTGACTTAAGGTTATGGGAGACCCATGAAACTTAGTGCCAAATTGTCTGTTTGTAACCTTTCACCTCCAGAGGCTTGAAGAGCAGGGATGCTGTAGGTCAGGAGTGAGGTACATAAGCAGAGCAGTGCATGAAAAGGGCACAGGCTTTGAATTACAGTGGATGCTGCTCCTCAGGATTGTGGGGCACATCAGCAGAGTTGGAGACCCAAGACTGGAATAGCTGAATGGCAGGCGGGTGCTGAAGGGCAGGAATGAAATCCATCAGCAGAGCTCCTGCCCAGCTTAAACCAGTGCACAGTTAGTCTGTTTTATGTGCACTAAACTTAAAGTTGTAACAGAGGGTCCATCTGGCATATAAAGAGGAATTTAGCTGATTAAAATCCTCCTGTTTCTGCACATAATTATTATTTCACTAACTGAGCTTTCCCTTCTGTGTGTATTTTCTCTCTCTCCTTTCGCCCCCACCCGCAACCTCTCATGCTTCGCAGTTTTGGACAATCCTCCATATTTTTATTGGGGGGCCTGAAGCGTGATGAAGCCCCGACAGCCATGTTCATGCACAGTGGGGACATCATGGTAATGTCCGGCTTCAGCCGCCTGCTGTACCATGCTGTCCCACGGGTCCTCCCAAACCCTGAGGGGAAAACTTTGCCCTCGTGCCTAGAGCAGGCATTCCCCTCAGACTTTCCTGACCGCTCAGTCATTGAGCACTGCTCTGAAGAGGACTGGCAGATCTGTACCAAGTATTTGCAGACTTCCCGCATTAACATGACCATCAGACAGGTGCTGCCTGTGGGTCAGAGCTTTCCAGATGAGTCCAGGAGAGACAAAGAATGGGATGCAACCTCTGAAAGCTGTTACCACCAGGAGGATAGTGAAGTCAAGCGGCACAAACTCGATACAGACAGCTGAGATCTGGAGACCACTCTTGGGCCTTTGGCTTGGACTGGGCCAGTAACCTCCCAGGTGGGGCAGATGCTTCAGGTGACCATATGGAGTCCCATCCAATTGTGGAGGGAATAGGGGACTCCAGCAGAATAGTTGTGATCTTTAGTGCTAAAATGGTGGTGGTGGGGAAAGGGGAGGGTCTGTGAAGCGGAGGAAGGATGCTCATGTAGTCAAAGCACAGGGGTGGGGACTCGCTTCTGTTTCCAGCTTTGTCATGAAATTGCGATGTGATGTTGGGCAAATAACTTCCTCTCTGTACCTTAGTTTCCCTATCTGTAAAATACCCCCATCACAGGGATTTCGAGGCTCAATACATTAAAGCTTGCTAAAGCTCTTTGAGATTCTTGGATAGAAGGTGCTAGCAAAGGGAAGGGTGTGATTGCTCTTATGTTAAAGTATTTGATTTACAAAGCCCAGTTGAAGTGCACTGCTGATCATGCACAAGTTTGAATGGCAACACGTGTCTGAATGAGCATCTGCTTACTGTGCTTTTAATATGAGGCCACATCTGCAGCTCATACTGACTCAGTTCTCAGAAACCAGAGGCTACCCTAAACATGCTCTGCAGAAGGCTTGCTGTATTAGCTGGAGTCCTGCCCTCTGGCTCTCTGTTTACACCCCACAACCTGCAGCAGAGACTCATCTCATGAGTAGAACTGGGCTCTTTTAAATACCTCAGAGTTTAGAGCACGATAATTAGGGCCAGGCTTCCCTGGAATACCTACTGATTTCTGTTCAGGCCTCCTCCCCATGTCCCTGTGTGACTGAGCCCTAGACCCGATTCTGTCAGAATCGATCCCTCTAGTTGTCTGCAGAATGTGGTCTCTGCAGTCCCTGCTTGGCTCCTTTAAGGAGTAGCATGAGGAGAATGGCTTACAAGCAGGAACAATGAAGTTGTAAATTAAGTACCAAAAAAAGAAATTAATCAGTGACTATCGCTATTGCCAAAAGGTAATTGTATTTAAACAAAATAAGGAAAACACTGGCTTCTGTGCCCATCTTCTTTAGGACTCAGACCTTCCTATCTGCTTTTTAATGCAATTTTAATTGTTTGAGGGCAACGCTCTATCCCAGGGGTATTTTGTCATGCTTTCCCCATGAATACACTTACTCTGTTTTTAAATTAAAGATTTCTATCTCTCTTGGAGAGTTTTTTTCTTTTCTTTTCTTCCGTATAGTTACTTTTCTGTATTGTTAATGCTGCTGCATCCCTCTTGCTGTTTCCTTCAGGGTTCTCTTGGATGTGCTAACCGTGCCATCCACCAGCCATGTAAAAGGAACCCTGCATAGGGCTTCAGGGCCACTTGGATTATATGCTTGGTTTTTTGTTGGGCTGCGTGAGAGAGGTGCTACCTTCAATGCCTCTTGGCTAAGTTCAACTCCAGCATGGATTTGGTATCTCTTCCTGTTGTGGAACGACGTCTGATGTATTTATTAATTACAGAACAAACTCTTCAGACCAGGGACTGTCTTTCTTTGTGTGTGGACAGTGCCTTGCACAATACCAATACATAATATTGGTGGGCTCCTGCAAATGGATGGATAAGGGGATTAGATGGAGCTTTTCTATCTCTTACCTTTGTGGTGCTGCACCAAAAATGCTCCCCAAAAGTCTTAGTCCTTATGGACTTAACATTTTCCTCATACGTAAGTCTTGGGGGAGCAAAGGCTGTCATGAATAAATGCCCTCGTGTGGCTGCATGAAAGCTAAAGGTCTGGCATTTGAATAAGCCCCAGAAAATATCAGAGAGCACATTAGCAGCATCTAAAGGGCAAAATTCTTGCTCTGTTTTGTAAAGGGCTAAGTTAGAGTTCATTGAGGGCTGAGAATTCATAATGAATTCACTACTTGCTTTGATCTGCATTAATCCAGATCTTTGCTTCAGTCTTGAGCATTCCAGTCATAATATGCCCATTAGCAACTGGAAAAGTGTCTAAAATCAGCTCTGTCCAAGTTTAGAAGGTGAGTGTTACCACTGATCTTTTTACGGGACTACGCCCAGGTCGATAGGCTCAAGATGCAGATGATAACCCTTGTCTCCTCTGGGTGGAAGGGGAGACATTCTATTTTTAAACATCCCCAGCATAGGTGTAAATCCAAGAAGTCTGCAAGGAGAGCAGCAAAAGTCCATCTGCTCAGCAAACATTGAAAACTAGATAGGACAAATCCCTAATGCAGGGGACTCAAACACGCGGGCCGCCTGCGGGGTTATTTTCTGCAGCCTGCCAGCTCCCCGCGGCCTCCCCAGCATTTACCTAGAGCGGCTCCGGCCAGGCACGCACTGGGGACAGGACAGGCTCCCTGCCCACCCTGCCCCGGCACCGCTCCGGGAAGCCACCGGGACCTGGGGGAGGGGGTATACAGGGGTCTGTGTGTTGACCTGGCCGCTCCTCCAGGTACCTCCCCTGAAGCTCCCATTGGCCAGGAACGCCCATTGGCCGCAGTTCCCTGTTCCCAGCCAATGGGCACTTCAGGGAAGGTACCTGGAGGAGCGGCCAGGGCAACACACAGACCTCTGTGCCCCTGCTTCACATCCCCTGCCGGGTCCTGGCCGCTTCCTGAAGCGGCGCGGGGGCAGAGCAGGCAGGAAGGGAGTCTGCCCTGCCCCTGGTATGCGCCGGGCTGGACCCAGCCCCCCGAACCCATCCTGCACTCCAACCCCCTGCCCTGAGCCCCTTGCTGCACCCCATACCCCTTCTGCACTCCACCCCCTGCCCTGAGCCCCCTGCCGCACCCCATACCCCTCCTGCACTCCAACCCCCTGCCACATCCTGCACACCTCCTGCACCCCAACCACCTGCCCTGAGCCACCTGCCGCACCCTGACCCTCTGTCCCACCCTGCACCCCTGCCCTGAACCCCTGATGCACCCTGCACCCCTTCTGCACCCCCTGTGGGTAGGGAGAGGGTGGAGTTGGAGTGGGGATTTCAGGGAAGGGGTTTGAATGTGGGCAGGGCAGGGGTGGGGCATCATGGAAGGGGTGGAGTGGGGGCGGGGCTGGGATAGTGAGGGGAGGGTCAGTGGTGCAGCCCTCGGGCCAATGTACTATGGCCCTCATGGTCATTTGAGTTTGAGAGCCCTGGTTTAGAGAGAAGCAAATCAGAAGGGGACATGATAGGAGTCCTGAAAATAATGAATGGGCCAGAGAAGGTAAACCAGATGTTTGTATTTTTGCTTTCTCATAATACGTAAACAATGAGACATTCAGTAAAAGGCAATAAATTTAAAGCCCATGACAGAAAATAATTTTAACATAATGGCAATTTAATCTGTGAAACTCACTGCCCCATGATATTCTTGATGCTGAATTCAGCAGGATTCAAAATATGATCAGAAACTTATACAGATAATGAGAACAGCAACAGTTACATTAGATAATGTCAAACATTATTAGAAGGGCTACAAACCTTTCTGTTTCAGGGTACAAACCAACCACTAACTAATAGGGATTAAGTGAAATTTTCCTTTGGGCAGGTACCTTCATATATTCATGGTATTTTCTTGCACCTTCCTCTGATAGATCTGGTACTGGCTATTGTCAGAGACAGGACACTTGACTAGAGAGACCATTGTTCTGATCTGGTGTGGTAGGTCCTAGGATTTTCCTAGGCAGAAATTTTTTGAAAGAACCCTTCTGTTCCCCTATATACAGTATACCATAATAAAACCAAACACAGAATCTCCCTTGCACCTTTAATGCAGACTTGGCCTGGGCCTCCCAGCAGCAAGTCTACTCAGAGCTGCATTGCTCCTGGGGTCCCAGTGGGGGAAGAGGAACTTCTGGAGCATCATGGGTTAGTTTAGTATAAGCAAGCTCTCTCCCGCGTCCTCTTTCCTACTATTTTAAAGGTACATCCTGCCCCAAGAGGATTTGAATGTGTGCACATCACTCTGAACAGGTTAATCGGCTAAATTCTTATCTCCCTGAGAAAAAGCATTCGCAGGTTGGCAGGAAGCCGGATTTGAGATTCTCACTGAAATCCAGGGCCTGTGCACAGAGAGACATTGGAAATAGCAGCTGCTGCCTCCACTGCTTGCGAGGAGAAGGAGAATGTTTAATGTTTGCAGTAGCTTTTCCTTTCTTCCAAATAAAGAGGCATTGCCTTGTCTCTGAGCAAGTCACAGCAAATGCAGACGTTCCCAATCTCTTTTTGCTTCTCAAAGCCGATTCACTATCATTGACTGGCCGAACGTATCCCCTTAGCCGGACTCCAACCTTTTCTTTTGTTGCTGATGTTAAATATCCTCCCATCTGTGAAATGAGTTTGGCTTCAGTCTTGTTCCTGCTGAGTAAGTATTCACATGCTCAACTCCATCAGCTTCATTGGCACCTGTGTTGAATGGGCTGTGGAGACTGAGCTCTCCCCTCAGCCCTCAAGCTGATTCCTAGAGATCAGGACTGAGCACTGCTGATGGGATAGCAGGGAAGTTCTCACACCTGCTGCCCATGAGATACATGTTCCTATGTAATAGGTCATAAGGCTTGTCCGAGATGTCTTTCAGGCAGGGAATCTCAAAGTACATCACAAAAGTGGCTCAGTATCATTATCCCCTTGCTACCAATAGGAAAAATGAGACACAGGTGAAGTGAGGCATAAAGAACCATTGTCCAAAACTTTAAATTGAACTCAGATCTCCTGACTACCAGTCATGTGCTCTAACCAGTAGACACGCTGCTTCTCTACAGAGACTTCATTCACAAGTACTGTCAAGTCAGCACCTTATACGAGCATTTAAATTTATCTAAAAGAACCTATAACTCCTTCCCAAACTGCATTTAGTATAGAAGGCTGGAGGGTTGTGCCCTGAACAGAGAATCAATAAAGGCCTTGGCTTTCCAGAGCTGATCATCACACCAATCATTTCTGTCCATTTTCTGTTCTAGTGGCTAAGATAAACTTTTTTTTTTCTCCTTAATGGAAAGCCCCATTGATTAAGGTGGGGAAAAATGGGGAGTGCAATTTTGATGTGGCAAATTAGAACTATAATGAGGCAGAGATGAGCTGAAGGGGGAGAATCAGAGATGGCTATTGATTTTTAAATGGTGGAGGATCTGCAGCAGAGCGCAGACCTTAGAAGGAAGACTCATCTTTCATGTCGTGCTGCTTCTTTACAGATAATCAGTCCTGGGGAAGGGGTTGTTTGGTGGTGGTATTTGCGGGTTTACTTTTGAGAGGAAGATTTAAGCTTGGATAAACTCATCAGAGTTCATGCATTTGGGCAGATCTCAAAGATACAGAACTAGGAATCATGGGCTGCACCTGTATAAATCTTGGGCTGAATATCAGGAAACACTAATGGTGGCATTGGTGAGAATGGATCAGACTGTGGAAAAGTTCCACCAAAGAAAGGGGTGGAAGCCCCATTGCTCAAAGCCCAGCAGAATAGACAAGAGGGAATAACCCTTCATTGCCATAGGAATGGATTATTTTAGTGCTAATCAGTCTTTTCATCTCCAGTTTCTGTGCTCTGGGACCTATCATTTCTATGATTGAAAATTCTAATCAGGCTCTGACGACCCTGCTCCTGTGGCTGAGAGCAGTCTTAGGTGTGGGTTTCTCTGATCCCTTTTCAGTACCGTTGGCCATAAATAGGCCCCGCCTTCTGGTTGTCTATCTGGAATTTCTACAAGACTAAAGTTGCCCTTTAGTCTGACCCAAGTAGCATCTGCCCAGCACCTGAAGAGTCTGAGAAAATTCCAGGTCAGCTGTGTTGATCTGTGATCAATTTGAGTTTGTCTTAACTCCCTTATGGCCATCACAGACCTGGCTTCATAAAAGGGGGATGATGGTGATGGGAGGTCACGGTGGCCCTGCCACAGCAAGTAAATAACTTGTGGCAACCTTATGCCCTGGGTGAATGCTGCAATAGACCCAATTCTTGTTCTGTGGCCTGATCGCTCACTCCACAGGCCAGGAAGAGTTGGGCTTGCTGCAGGCTCTATCCGGATGGCAATACGAGCAGTGCTGTCTTCTCCCATCCAAGAATCTTCTATTCTTGACATTGATCTTGCTCTATGGAGTCATGAAGCTGGGAAGGACGTTACCTCTGTATCTCTTCTGGCTCCTGTGGGGCTAGCAGTTTGTAAAAGGTGCTAATGCTTCTTTGATCTGGGTTCACTTTCCTTGCTCAGTATTTATTACTCTTTCCCCAGCCTCCAAGCATGGTGCTGTAGTCAGTGCTTTCAGGTTTCTAATTTCTCTGCAGCCCCATACCTATCAGCAGCTAAAATGCTGCTATGCACCCTACTATAGTGAGACCCCTTGGTGACTCCCAAGAGAGCCTCTGTCTCCTGCAGCACAGGTCCTTGCTCGCAGGGAGAGGACTACTTTCGCCCATCTTTTTCTACTAGTAGCAGAACACTGCACTCATAACAGGCTGTGATGTGTCATGGTTCATATCAAATGCAGCTATAGATAAGGTACTGTCTGATGCTCATCAGACCAGTAGTACTGTACCAAGTCAAACTGCTACATCCTTTGCTGTACTAGCAGCTTCTCCTCCTCCCTGGGTGTTATACTGATGGAGTCTCTGGCTTTACAGTTTCTCTCATGCTTATACCCCTCAGAAGAGAAACAAAGGCTCAGTGTGCTTCTTTCTTCTTGCCTTTCTCTGTCTTGGGTCCTGAGGAGGAGGAAGTGGGGTAAAGGCAGCAGCCGCAGATGTGATTCCCCAAGATCTGTCTGTCTTCTTCAACATTATGGAAAATCATGCTGAGATTGTACCAAGGCACATTCTCTCCCCGAGTGCTATGGTCTGATCCTACAGCATTCATTTGAGTCAGAGCTGGAACCAAAGTTGTGTATGTGGTGAGGGTGTCGGCTCTGATTACTGAGGTCTCCAGGTTTACACAGCATTCAGTTACGTTAAGTGTTGGATTATGGACTGTACTGCTGTCTGAGACCGCCAGTCAGCTCTGTATTAGTAGTAGGGCTTAGGTATAGAAGATGAGGGACAGATTAAGACCTTGTCTATACTACAGAGTTTTGTCAACACAAGTTATGCCGACATACAGCCACCGCTGTAATTAAACTGCTGGTGCATGTCCACACGATGCTCCTTGTGTCAGTGGAGCGCATCCACGATAGCAGCACTTGCTTCAACACAGAGCAGTGCATGGTCGGTAGCTATCCCATTGTGCAACTGGCCACAGGGTACTTTGGAAAGGGTTTGCAATGCTACATGGGAGCAGATATAGTGTCACATGATGACGGTTTCTCAATCCTATCATTCTATGGGCATCCCCCTAGATTGCCAGCTGCTTTTCAACTACCCTCTTAACCTGCAACCCAGCCATCTCTGTTGGAAAGCATGGATCCTGCACTGCTGTTCAGTATTGTGCTGTGAGTTATGAAAACAAGGCTATAAGAGGAGCCCAACATGGGGGCTGTTCAGCTGAAGAAGCATATTAACACTGATCCACAGTAATATATGTTGCTGTAGTGTGCTGAGCCTGGCATTGTTTGCACCGTGCTATGAACCTTGTAAGGATTGCTGTGTGTGGCCGAAAAGTAACACATTTTAAATCACTTTTTAAAGTAGCGCTCAGTAATATGACCAAATTGACATTGCTGAACATTAACACAAAAAGCCCACGGAAGAGGGGGAGGGGAGAAGTGTGTGACAGGAAGTGTGTGTGTGTGAGAGAGGGAAGTGTGTGTGTTAGCATGCTATCTCTTTAAGTTCAGACAGTAACAGGAAACTACCAATCCTGAGGCAGAAGCTCAGTGGAGACTGGTACACCAGTGGGTGGAGGGGGACACCCCAACATCAGCTGAGCCCCCACCTCACTCCCTGGCTCTGCACAGCACAGCACAAGTCTTTTTCCCTGCCCCCCAGCAGCAGCCCACCCTGTCTGCCTGCCACTGTGATCCTAATGCCGGGGAGAGCAGGATTCCACGTTAATGTTTTGATTCCGTAATTTCGTCCACGTTCTCCCACAGCCTCGTCTCCCCACAGACCAAGGAGATCTACCCCCTCCCCTGCAGGAGTGCGTTTGCTGCCAGGAGCCAGTTACCAACTGTGAAAAAATGGGATTGGGGTGGGGGGGTAATAGGTGCCTATATAAGAAAAAGTCCCAAAAAACAGGACTGTCCCTATAAAAACGGGACATCTGGTCACCCTAATTGTGGGATACCTCCTGGAAGCCAGTTACGGTGACCTAACAAACACAGTGTCTACACCACTGGTCTCCAACCTTTTACTCAAAATCACTTTTTGAATCTAAGGGCAACCCAGGAAATACCCTTCCCTGAGCACCAGCCCATTTCCCATAGCTCTGCCCCGCTCACTCCATCCCCCCCCATCACTCGCTGTCCCCCACTCTCACTCACTTTCACCAGGCTGGGGTAGGGAGTTGAGGTTTGGGAGGGGGTGCGGGCTCTGGGCTGGGGCCGAGGGGTTTGCAGTGTGGGAGGGGGCTCTGGGCTGAGCCTGGGGCAGGGGTTTGGGGTGCAGGAGGGGGTGAAGGGTGCAAGCTGTAGGAGGGAGTTTAGGTGCAGGAGGGGGCTCCAGGCTGGGGCAGAGTGTTGGGGTGCAGGAGGGGATACAAAGTGCTGGCTCAGGGCTTGGGGTATAGGAGGGGGCATGGGGTGCTGGCTCTGGGAGGGGGCTCAGGGCTGGGGGTTGGGATGCAGGAGGGGGTTCAGGGTGCAGGAGGGGGTATGGGGTGCTGGCTTCCGGAGGGGGCTGGGGGTTGGGGTGCAGCCTCCAGCAGCGCAGTGCTTACCTCCGGCAGCTCCCAGTCAGTGGCGGGCGCAGCAAGGCTAAGGCAGCCTCCCCCGGCCCCACACCACTCCCAGGAGGGGCCAATGCGCCACTGCAGCCCTTGGGGAGGTTAGGGGCATGTAGCTTTGTGCGCTGCCCCCCTCTACAAGCACCGCCCCCGCAGCTCTCCCGGCCAATGGGAGCTGCGGGGGCGATGCTTGCAGGCAGGAGCAGTGCACAGAGGGAGACCCCTGCCTTCCCACCCGCGGGGCCGTGCTGGCTGCTTCCAGGAGGGGCGTCAGGCTGTGGTAGGGAGTCTGCCTTAGCGGCAGCCATGCTGCACCACCAGAGATCATGATCGACTGCGAGATCCTTGAGGATCGACCAGTCGATCACAGTTGACTGGTTGGTGACCACTGGTCAGCACTGACACTTTGTCCATCTAACTTTGCCACAAAAAGCTCTATGCCTCTCGTCAAGATGGTTTTATTTTGTAAGCAAAGCAGGAGAGTTTTGTCGGTGGGAGGAGCACTGTCGTGTGTACACCTCCACTGTTTTGTTGACAAAAGCTGCCTTTTGCTGACAAAACTGTGTAATGTAAAAAGGGCCTAAGAGAAAGGAGGCCTGCAGGCATAACCTCTCTGACGCCCCCAAGAACCCAAGGCCTCAGCTGTGGTGCAGGATGAGGGGATGTGCTACAACGGTGGGATAGAAATTGGGACAGCTTTAGTATTATCAGGTGCTGCTTCATAGTTAAAGTAGCAACTAGGTTTCCATTTTACCCCGTTTTCCTGAAATTCATACAAGAAATATTAGAAATAAAAAATGATTAGGGGTCTGGAACAGCTTCCATATGAGGAGAGGTTAATAAGACTGGGCCTTTCCGCTTGGAAAAGAGACGACTAAGGGGGGATATGATAGAGGTCTATAAAATCATGACTGGTGTGGAGAAAGTAAATAAGGAAGTGTTATTTACACCTCATACCACAAGAAGTGGGGGTCACCAAATGAAATTAATAGGCGGCAGATTTAAAACAAACAAAAGGAAGTATTTTGTCACACAATGCACAGTCAACTTGTAGAACTCTTTGCCAGAGAATGTTGTGAAGGCTAGGAGTGTAACAGGGTTCAAAAAAGAACTAGATAAATTCATAGAGGATAGGTCCATTAATGGCTATTAGCCAGGATGGGCAGGGATGGTGTCCCTAGCCTCTGTTTGCCAGAAGCTGGGAATGGGCAACAGGGGATGGATCATTTGTTGATTATCTGCTCTGTTCATTCCCTCAGAAACATCTGGCAATGGCCACTGTCAGAAGACAGGATCCTGGGTTAGATGGGCCTCTGGTCTGACCCAGTATGGCCGTTCTTATGTTCTTAGACTTAAAATAGGTTCAGGTGGTTTAGGGCATGAGAGAGGGTTTTTTGCCACATTTGGAGTAAACTGGACAAATTCACAAATGTTGAGACATTAAATATATAAATCCTTAGCAAAGTCCAAGTTATCTCCAAAAAATTTTTCTGCTATGTACCATAAAAGCAGCAAGAAGGAGAGAGAAAAACATTGTCCAGTGGATTCATCTAGCTGAGATCTAGTGTCGAGGCCACTGCTCAGCAATTATTAAGTAACAGAGTGAGGTCTCTTGTTACTAAGAATTCATTATTGTTAGGAGATTTAGTTAGGAGATGCTCTAGTTTATGTTCTGGTATGTTCCTGAGCATCATTGTAAATCATTTCAATTATAGTTGCCAAAATAAATTAATAAAGGCTATTAATAAAGGCTCTTTTTTAAAAAAATTATTTACAACAGGTCTCCATGTCAATGTGATTTAGTGAAGCTACTGTATGAAGGGACCACAGCACCACCCCTGAAATGCAGCCACCTGTGGGGTGGAATGAGGAAATTGTTAAACAGCTGTGTAGTAATGCCAAATTGTTTAGTCAGGAAGCAAAGGAAAATTCCCAAGCCACCACCTTTTTCAACTCGCTCCTTAAGAAAATAGAACTTGGTTTCCTTTGTCCTGTAAAGTGTCCAGCATGCTTGTGAAAATAATCTATATTAATTCAACAGGAAGATTTTCGGTAGAGAATTGGGGTCAACACCCTGACTCTCATACAAAAATGGTACACGGGCTCTTTAATGACCACAATAAGTCTCTCTGGTTTTACCACTTCTCTGACAGAGAGATTGAACATGGTGACTCAGCACTCTGAAATGGCTAGGTCAGGGGTTCTCAAGCTGGGGGTTGGGACCCCTCAGGGGGTGACGAGGTTATTACATGGGGGGTTGCGAGGTGCCAGCCTCCACTTCAAATCCCGCTTTGCATCCAGCATTTATAATGGTGTTAAATATATAAAAACTTTTTTTTAATTTATAAGGGGGGTCACACTCAGAGGCTTGCTGTGTGAAAGGGGTCACCAGTACAAAAGTTGGAGAACCACTGGGCTAGGTGCTTCTCTTTTATTGCCACAAGCCTACCAGTAGACTGTGATGAAGCTTGCTCTGGGAGTAGGAAATTGGGAGAAGGAGGCAGGTCCTCAGGATACCTTTTAAAAACACCCCTAGTAAATCAAGAAAGAATGTGGCCCCAGGAAAAGATGCTGAAATGGGCAGGTCATGTGGAAAGTAGGACCACTGAGTCTTCCCCTCTAGCCATGCTCAACAGTGGGTCCAACCCTGTCCTAGCACAGAGGCAGGGACTTGAGACTAGGCAGTAGCTAGATCATCATAGTCTACAGTGACACCTTGGCCTCATAAGACAGCCCTCCTGTGGGACCAGCATGTCAGTTGCTCAGCTCATTATTCTTTCTGGCCTTTGAGCATGGATTCTTGAGTGCAGGATGTGAGTGGAGAGTGCAATGGAGTAAGTGCTCTTTGGAGAGCACAACATGACCACGTTTGCTCCAAGAAAGTGCAGCCTCTGAGGGTATGTCTGCACTGCAATTAAAAACCTGGCTGGCCTGTGCCAGCTGACTTAGATGTAGGGACTATTTAATTGTGGTTTACACACCTGGGCTGCAGCCCGGGCTCTAGGATCCCATGAGGTTGGAAGGTTCCAGAGCTTGGGCTCCAGCCCGAGCCTGAACTCTGCACTGCAGTTGAACAGCTCCTAAGCCCAAGCCCCCTGAGCCTGAGTTATCTGGCATTAGGGTTGCCAAGCATCCAGTTTTCGACTGGAACGCCCAGTTGAAAAGGGACCCTGGCGGCTCTGGTCAGTACTGCCGACGGGGCTGTTAAAAGTCCAGTTGGCAGTGCTGCATGTCTAAGGCAGGCTAGTCCCTACCTGTCCTGACACTGCGCTGCACCTCGGCAGTGGCCAGCAGGTCTGACTCCTGCGGGGAGGACCATGGGGCTTCGCGCGTTGCCCCCGCCCTGAGCACTGGCTCCACGCTTCCGTTGGCCAGGAACTGCGGCCAATGGGAGCTGGGGGAGGTGGTGCTTGCAGGCAAGAACAGTGTGCGGAGCCTCCTGGCCCCTTCCGCCTAGGAATTGGACCTGCTGGCCACTTCCGGGCCACAGAATGGAGTCAGGACATGCAGGGAGCCTGCCTTAGCCCTGCTGCGCCGCTGACCGGAGCTGCCCAAGGTAAGCCCACACCCCAACCCTGAGCCCCTGCCCAAGCCCAGAGCCCCCTGCTGTACCCCAATCCTCTCATTCCCGGCCCCATCCCAGAGCCTGCACACCCAGCTGGAGCTCTCACCCCCCCTGCACTCCAACCCATGGCCCCATTCCGGAGCCCCCTCCTGCACCCTGAACCCCTCATTTCTGGCCCCGCCCTGGAGCCTGCACCCCCATTCAGAGCCTTTGCCCCCTCCCGCACCCCAACCCCCTGCCCCAGCCCAGTGAAGGTGAGGGAGAGCAAGCCACCAAGGGAGTAGAAATGTAGTGAGTGGGGGCAGGGCCTTGGGGAAGGGGCAGGGCTAGGGTGTTCGGTTTTGTGCGATTCGAAAGTTGGCAACCCTATCTGGCATGGGCCAGCCATGGGTGTCTGACTGCAGTGTAGACATACACTGAGAGAGCTGGCCCTCCATCCCATACAGTACATCATGGGACTTCCAGGTCCAGAGAACACACCATGTGGACCCTACCCTGGAGACCACAGTGCCCCACTCCCACTAAGAACATGGATTGTGGGGAGTCCCCATCCCCAACACGGCCTGGAGTACAGCATGCAGCCTGGAGACTGCAAGCCCCTTTGAAGATGTGAGGTGAGTTTGGGGCTTTCAGCCACACAAACATCCTTTAGCAGCCTGGCATCTGGAGAGGAGAGCACAGTTACCATGGTGATGATTCGCCTCATTTAACCACAAAATATCCTCTTGTTTTGTTACATACAGCCATTTCCAGCATATATGCCCCATGTCCAATGTATACAGCATGCCACACACAACACAATGCACAACACACACTGTGCACAAAACACTCCCCAGGTACAACACATGCAACACACAACATACAATGTGCACACAATACACATTCACAACACATACGCTTCCCCAACATGCTATACACATTCCTAACACCCCCACACCATTCTTACAGCACACATCTGCAACACATACATGGATCTCCGTCGCACAAGCAATGCACACTACATGCCTCCAACAGGATGTTTCAACACAGATGCTTAGACCTTAAGGTGATGGGGCCCATATAAGTATCTAAATTAAGAGATGTGCAATCACACATGTTCCCAGCACACACACGTACCAAGTACATGTACCCCAACACAAACCCATGTGAGACATACATTTTCTCTCTGTCTTTCACAGATACACAACCCCCCACACTGAGTCCACATCCCAATTCTGTCTGTTCCTTGATCCATCTCTCTCTCTGACAATGGGGCATGGAGCCAAGATTGGAACAAACCCAGCTCCATCTTGCTGGCCTTCATTATGCCTATGTCCCTCACAAGCAAGACCCTGGAAGGAAAAGCAGTACTGCACATAATCCCATTTCTTTGGCTCTTCCTGCAGCATGTTCATCTTACACTGTGTTGATTAGCAGAGCCTAGCCTTTCATGGGCAGTTTGTGCAGCAGCTGTGACCCAGTGGACCCCTGCCATTCTCATTTGCTTGGTGATGGCTATGGGGAAGAATATCAGTCACATTTCTCTGCAAAGGACCATACATGCACCAACAGATTAACCCTTACAACCCCTTGAGAAGAATAGTCAGTGCCATGATCCTGCTAGGACAGCGGGGGAAACTGAGGCAGGGAAGGGACTTGTCCAAGATCACACAGTGAGTTTGTGACAAGGCTGATACTAGAACCCATGAGTCCTAACTGCCTGACCTCTAAGCTAAGTACCAGACCAAGCATTTGCCCACTGAAAAATAGACAAAGACCAACAATTGCTTTTTACATAAGCTGCCAAACAGCCATCTGCTTATAATGACTGGCTCTGCTGAGTTTTAATTTACACTCTCCCACCATCACACCAGCTCCGGTGTAGCCTCACCAGTGGGTGCCACAGTGCAGGGAGGCCTGAGATGCTTTTACCACTGCATCAAGTAGGCCAGCTCAGAGCAAGACTAGATGACCGAAGGATGAGAACATCTGAGCCCTCCCTACGCTACAGGTCCCACTGGTGGAGCTGCATTGGACCGAGTGTGATGATAGGAGACTTCCACAAATCTCAGTAAAGACAAGGGTCTTGGCTACACTTGAGAAATTCAGCTGGGTAGGGATCCCCCTCAATTAGCTGACATGCACCTTCATGTCACACATGAAATTGCTTCGGTACATTGTCAGGAGAGGCTTCTCCGATGATGATGGTGGCACTTACCTGTGGGTGTTCTAGGGCTAAGAGAAGACTGAGTCCCATTTATTGCAGGCAGAATCGGTTGTGACAGTGGTGATGTGTCCCATAAAACACTGCTGTCATCTCTAACAGCTGGCTCAGCCAGTAAACCTCCTTTAATTAGCTGGCTGTGAGTTTAAGCCCCTCTCAGTCCTCCCCCATAAATGTTCCCTCAGCCATCTCCCTCCCCCCACACTCAAAATACCCCCCTCTCTAATTAATATCCCCCTGCTCTGACCCTGAACAAAGTAAGCTGTGTTTTCAGCTGTGGCTCGCAAGCTGCAAGTAGCAGTTTGATGATGCACATACAGGTGATCACTGCCTGAGAGCAGGACAGGGAGAGCTGGTGGAAGAAGTGGTGGAGCTTTTATAGGGAGCCACAACTGGAAATTTGCTTTGCTTCCCTGGAAATTTGCCATCAGTGCTGCCATCTTACACTCACTGCACCAGAACATTTATGAGGATGGGTGAGTGGAAAGCTGGTTTCTTACCCCAGGAGTTCTTCTGTGCTCACTAGCTTTCTGACTTTATAGTCTCTCTCTAGTCTTTATAATCTAGCACTCTTCTCATCACCCTGAGAATGTCAGCATGGGCTCCTTGTGAGTGACAGCCATGCTACATCTGACACCATGGCAGAGCATCATCTGGGTCTCCCCACACACACCAGTGATCATTGAATGGTCAAAACAAGCTTTTGAACTGGGGTTCCCAATACTAGCAAAGTGCGGGGGGAAACAAATTTCCAGTCTGTCACCTCAGAGCCAGTTGAGTCAAAGAGGAGTGAGCTCAACTTGTCTCACTGCCAGGATCAATGTGAATCCCGCTCAGACACAGCAGCGATTTTAGTAGGGAAAGGCTTAAAAGAGCCAAATCATCATATTTAATTGGATTAAAAAAACTCTGTGTCACAAAGGAGCAGAGATTTTTCCTTTCTGAGAATCGTTTATACAATACGGTCCCCACCAGCTCAACCTTATGCCACTACCCTCAGCCCATCCATAACCACCATTCCAATTGCCCTGGATGGGGATGTGTGAGAGAGACAGAATGAATTCCTATTGTGGCAGTCCTTCACTCTCAAGTATGCAGCTGAAAAGGATAGCTTCTTTTCTTCCGCTGCTATTTCTGTTCTCCACATAGTGTTCCTGAATATGGCAATTTTGTCACTGCACACCTGCAAAGCTTGAATGTCACTTTCTGTTTCCTCATTGCTTTTGGTTGTGGTAGTTTCTATTGCACCCAACTCCTGAATGTGGCAGTTTCTGTTTTCTCCACCCTTCCTAGTGCTTCTGCAAGAGGCAGTTTGATTCCCTTAGTGGTTGTGAATGTGACAGTATCCATCCCCCAGGTGATCCTAAATGTGGCAATTTGGATTCTTAATCCTTGCCTTTACTGCTCCCAAAAGTGGCAGTCTCTCTCCTCCCCTTCCCTGTATGCCTGACTGTGGTACATGTACATGGCCATGGCCAGTTCCAAGTAGCAGAGAATCAAGGACCCTGCCCTGATGTAGCATGTGTGCTGTTGTGTTACTATCACTAATGACTCTGGATCACACAGACTTGATCTGTGAGCTCCTCAGGGCTGCTGCCACCTGCAGGAAAGCATATTGATGAGCACATACCGTCCTCTTGTGACCAGTCCTGGTACTGCAGCCAGACATCTTGCTGGTTTCAGTAGGCAAGAGCCTTTGTTTAGGCTATGGATTTCAGGGGAATATTAATACGTTTTCCACAGGAGGGTCCCAAACATTCCAGACACAAAGGTCCTTCTCCTGCACTTGGATATATGTGTCACTTCCTATTGCATGCAAGGAGTGAGCCATACCATTTAGTTCAGTTCAGTAATGCTTTAGAGGCAAGAAAAGCTTCATGAGTGTTGCCCAAGTGTGTAGGTTGCAGACTCCTCCTGTATCTGTCAGAGTTGAGTATGATCTGCTCAGCATGGGGCTGCACACTGTGTCTGGGGTCTGATCCCATGTGTCTATTCCTGGCCTGGTGGCAGATTATTCTATAGCTGTCTCTGACACCTCTGTCCTTTCCCCAACCCTTTGGTATGATTTTTTACTCACTGATTCTGAGTGGAAAATCTTTGTTTCTGATGACTTGATAAAAACTCTTCTTTGCACTTCCTTATATCTCACACATTGTTGGAGAAAGTCTCTGTGCAGCTCAGTTACAATGATTATGCATTTGCTCTTCTTCGGATTTGCACTATGTTTTGATCCTCTCATTTTCCACCTCTGGTTTATGGTTTCTTTTCCTGTAGCTGGTGAGAATTTTTCTAGTATTGTACGTTTCCCTGTAGTGAGGTTTCTGTTACAGTGATAGCTATCCAGAGCAATCCTGCTTGGTCACACAGACCCAGACCCAAATGTGGTAGCATGAGCCTGCCTTTATTCTCTGTACTATAGTTCAAAATACACTTTGTCCTTTTCTGCTTGAAATGAGTTAGGTGACTGGGGGATCTATCATCTTTCTTAGGAGACTATTTCACCTTCTCATGGATCTTGTTCCAAGGACATCCTATGACCCAGGAACCTCTGGATGCCAACCAGCAGAGGGCACAGGAGTACACAGGGGCACACAGATCCCCTAAGTTCATCAAAAGAATGTCATGTAGGTTGTCTAACAAATGCTGTCGCACTGGTCTTCATAATCGTTGCAAAACATATATACAGATGGTGAATAAGGAATTATGTATATATACCGAAATCATGTTCTTCAGGTCTGTGAGTAGGCACTGGTTACCAGAAAGGTGAAAAGCAGGTTTTCTTTCAGGCAAGAAATGTTTATCTATCTGTCTGTTTACAAGTAAATTGTGTGGTTCACAATGGGCATCCATTTAGAATCTGAGCTGACTGCTAATTTTGAAATCTTCGAAGAGGGGAAATTTACAGGAAGCAGTGAACCAGCAGGAGAGAGCTCTGTTTACAGGTAAGGACAATAAACTTTTAGGGGTATAACTAAGGGCTACAGAGGTATATTCTCATTCCTTCAATCTGTGAAAACAAGCCACCACTAGGCTTGATCTTATGAGATTTCAGCCAAACTGGGTGAAAAAGCTGCAAAAAGAACTTGGGTCAAGCTATCTTACAGGAGATAGGAGGTACCTTGTTAATTAAACTTAGCCTCTAGAAAGCATATTATGTTTCCAGTATTTTTACTTGCTATCACTTGAATCTGTTTTCACTATGAGTGCAGCAGGTTAAATAGAAATCTTCACAAGCTGCTGTATACTATTCTTTTGGGAATAGTGGATCAAGGAGAGTGGTTCTCAAACTTATTAGATCATGCCCCCCTTCTCTCTCTCTCTCTCTCTCTCTCACTCACACACACACACACACAAAATAGGTGTCTGGCAGGGAGCGGCCGCTCTCCAGCCACCCAACTCTGAAGGCAGAGCGGAGAGCAGTGGGTACTAGACAGGCATTCAGCTCTGAAGGCAGTGCCGTGGTGAGCAGCAGCACAGAAGTAAGGGTAGCATTCCACCCTTACTTCTCCACTGCTCTCTGGCTGCCCAGCTCTGAATGTGTGCTGTATGTTTTTTTCCCCTCAAATCTTTTCATGCCCCGCTCCCCCCCCCCCCCCACAACTACATTCCGCACCCTCCAGTTTGAGAACCTCTGATCAAGGACAGGTTTCAGAGTAGCAGCTGTGTTAGTCTGTATCCACAAAAAGAAAAGGAGCACTTGTGGTACCTTAGAGACTAACAAATTTATTTGAGCATAACCTTTCATGAGCTACAGCTCACTTCATCCGATGAAGTGAGCTGTAGCTCACAAAAGCTTATGCTCAAATAAATTTGTTAGTCTCTGATCAAGGAGCTTGTGAGCATTCAGAGGAGCAGGGGCTGAGCACTCCAGAGGGATGCTTGAAGGACTTGGGAGTTGGTGTGCACCATACTGCTAACCTAAACTGAGAGTGAGGCCTTCAGAGGCCTGAAGACAGTTCTTGTGTTGCCAGAGAGTGGTGTTTTGAGAGAGCTGAACCGCAGCAGGCACAGACAAAGATTTTGTCACACTAAGGGTGGGGTGGTGGCAAGGTGCCTCACAACCCTGGAAAGCATTTAACATCCAGTCTATGGCCATCCTATGATTGCTGGTTACATTTCAATGAACCACCTAGAAAAATTCCTCTCCCTTCCTCAATGATTGCAGACATGCATCTTATTTTTAATTATTATTTGTATTGCCATAGTTCCTAGGAGCCCCAGTCATTGATCAGGAGCCCATTGTGAAAGCTGTAATTCCCAGGAGTCAAACAGGTCAAAGGACAGTCCAGATCAGTGGTCAAAATTCACATAAGGGGTCCAGTCACTAGGGGTATGTCTACACTACGAAATTAGGTCGAATTTATAGAAGTTGGTTTTGGAGAAAGTGTTTTTATGCAGTTGATTGTGTGTCCCCCCACACAAATGCTCTAAGTACAGGTAGTTGGCGGAGTGTGTCCACAGTACCGAGGCAACCGTCGACTTCCGGAGTGTTGCACTGTGGGTAACTATCCCACAGTTCCTGCAGTCTCCGCTGCCCATTTGAATTCTGGGTAGAAATCCCAGTGCCCGATAGAGCTAAAACATTGTTGCGAGTGGTTCTGGGTACATATCGTTAGGCCCCCGTTCCCTCCCTCCATCCGTGAAAGCCAGGGCAGACAATTGTTTTGCGCCTTTTTTCTTGAGTTACCTGTGCAGACGTCATACCATGGCAAGCATGGAGCCCGCTCAGCTAACCGTCACCGTATGTCTCCTGGGTGCTGGCAGAGGTGGTACTGCATTGCTACACAGCAGCAGTTTATTGCCTTTTGGCAGCAGACAGTGCAGTATGACTGGTGGCCGTCGTCAACGTAGTCCTGGGTGCTCTTTTAATCGGGCGCCTGGGCAAACATGGGAGTGACTCAGCCAGGTCATTTGCCTTGTTTCGTCTCATGGCAATTGAGTCCTACCGGCAGTGCACTGTCTTTTAATCTGTAGCTAGCAGAAGATGATGGCCAGTAGTCATACTGTACCGTCTTCTGCCGAGCACCCAGGTGTTGACGTTGGCTAGCAGTCGTACTGCACAGTCTGCTGCCAGCAAGATGTATAAAGATACATGAAGTGGCTCAAAACAAGAAATAGACCAGATTTGTTTTGTATTCATTTTCTCCTCCCTCCCTGAAATCAACAGCCTGCTAAACCCAGTTTTGAGTTCTATCTTTGAGGTTTTGAGTTCTATCCTTGAGGGGGCCATTCAGTTTCTCGCAAAGCCACCCCCTTTGTTGATTTTAATTCCCTGTAAGCCAACCCTGTAAGCCATGTTGTCAGTCGCCCCTCCCTCCGTCAGGGCAACGGCAGACAATTGTTCCGCGCCTTTTTTCTGTGCAGACACCATACCACGGCAAGCATGGAGCCCACTCAGATCACTTTGGCGATTAGGAGTACATTAAATACCACACACATTATCCAGCAGTATATGCAGCATCAGAACCTGGCAAAGCGAAACCAGGTGAGTAGGCGACGTCAGTGCGGTGACGGGAGTGATGAGGACATGGACCCAGACTTCTCTCAAAGCACAGGCCCTGGCAATGTGAGCATCATGGTGCTAATGGGGCAGCTTCATGCAGTGGAACGCCGATTCTGGGCCCGGGAAACAAGCACAGACTGGTGGGACCGCATAGTGTTGCAGGTCTGGGACGATTTCCAGTGGCTGCGAACATCCCCTAGGTGGGACCCTATGGTTATCCTTGGGGACCCAGCCTACCCATTAATGCCATGGCTCATGAAGCCATACACAGGCAGCCTGGACAGTAGTCAGGAGCTGTTCAGCTACAGGCTAAGCAAGTGCAGAATGGTGGTAGAATGTGCATTTAGACGTTTAAAAGCACACTGGTGCAGTTTACTGACTCGGTTAGACCTCAGCGAAATCAATATTTCCACTGTTATTACTGCTTGCTGTGCGCTCCACAATATCTGTGAGAGTAAGGGGGAGACGTTCATGGCGGGGTGGGAGGTTGAGGCAAATCGGCTGGCTGCTGGTTACGCGCAGCCAGACACCAGGACGGTTAGAAGAGCACAGGAGGGCGCGGTGCGCATCAGAGAAGCTTTGAAAACCAGTTTCATGACTGGCCAGGCTACGGTGTGAAAGTTCTGTTTGTTTCTCCTTGATGAAACCCCCCGCCCCTTGGTTCACTCTACTTCCCTGTAAGCCAACCACCCTCTGCTCCTCCCTTCGATCACCGCTTGCAGAGGCAATAAAGTCATTGTTGCTTCACATTCATGCTTTCTTTATTAATTCATCACACAAATAGGGGGATAACTACCGAGGTAGCCCAGGAGGGGAGGTGGAGGAGAGAAGCACCAGGAGGGGTGGTGGAGGAGGGAAGGACAAGGCCACACAGCATTTTAAAAGTTTAAAACTTATTGAATGTCAGCCTTCTGTTGCTTGGGCAGTCCTCTGGGATGGAGTGGCTGGGTGGCCGGAGGCCCCCCCACCGCGTTCTTGGGCATCTGGGTGAGGAGGCTATGGAACTTGGGGAGGACGGCGGTTGGTTACACAGGGGCTGTAGCGACGGTCTGTGCTCCTGCTGCCTTTCCTGCAGCTCAACCATATGCTGGAGCATATTAGTTTGATCCTCCAGCAGCCTCAGCATTGAATCCTGCCTCTTCTCATCACGCTACCGCCACCTTTCAGCTTCAGCCCTCTCTTCAGCCCACCACCTCTCCTCCCGGTCATTTTGTGCTTTTCTACACTCTAACATTGTCTACCTCCACGCATTCGTCTGTGCTCTGTCAGTGTGGGAGGACAGCATGAGCTTAGAGAACATTTCATCGCGAGTGCATTTTTTTCGCCTTCTGATCTTCGCTAGCCTCTGGGAAGGAGAAGATCCTGTGATCCTTGAAACACATGCAGCTGGTGGAGGAAAAAAAAAAAAGAGACAGTGGTATTTAAAAAGAGACATTTTATAGAACAATGGGTACACTCTTTCACAGTAAACCTTGCTGTTAACATTACATACATAGCACATGTGCTTTCGTTCCAAGGTCGCATTTTGCTTCCCCACAGCGTGTGGCTAGCCCCTCCACCCTCCCCATGGCTAACAGTGGGGAACACTTCTGTTCAGCCACAGGCAAACAGCCCAGCAGGAATGGGCACCTCTGAATGTCCCCTTAAGAAAAGCACCCTATTTTCAACCAGGTGACCATGAATGATATCACTCTCCTGAGGATAACACAGAGAGATAAAGAATGGATGTTGTTTGAACGCCAGCAAACATACACTGCAATGCTTTGTTCTACAATGATTCCCGAGTACGTGCTACTGGCCTGGAGTGGTAAAGTGTCCTACCATGGTGGATGGAATAAGGCTGCCCTCCCCAGAAACCTTTTGCAAAGGCTTTGGGAATATATCCAGGAGAGCCAAGAATGCCAGGGCAAATTAATCATTAAACATGCTTGCTTTTAAACCATGTACAGTATTTTTAAAAGGTACACTCACCAGAGGTCCCTTCTCTGCCTGGCAGGTCCAGGAGGCAGCCTTGGGTGGGTTTGGGGGGTACTGGCTCCAGGTCCAGGGTGAGAAACAGTTCCTGGCTGTCGGGAAAACTGGTTTCTCCGCTTGCTTGCTGTGAGCTATCTACAACCTCATCATTATTATCTTCCTCATCCCCAAAACCTGCTTCCGTGTTGCCTCCATCTCCATTGAAGGAGTCAAACAACATGGCTGGGGTAGTGGTGGCTGAACCCCCTAAAATGGCATGCAGCTCATCATAGAAGCGGCATGTTTTGGGCTCTGACCCGGAGCGGCCGTTCGCCTCTCTGGTTTTCTGGTAGGCTTGCCTCAGCTCCTTAAGTTTCATGTGGCACTGCTTCGGGTCCCTGTTATGGCCTCTGTCCTTCATGCCCTGGGAGATTTTGACAAATGTTTTGGCATTTCAAAAACTGGAACATAGTTCTGATAGCATGGATTCCTTTCCCCATACAGCGATCAGATCCTGTACCTCCCGTTTGGTCCATGCTGGAGCTCTTTTGCGATTCTGGGACTCCATCATGGTCACCTCTGCTGATGAGCTCTGCATGTTCACCTGCAGCTTGCCACGCTGGCCAAACAGGAAATTGAAATTCAAAAGTTCGCGGGCCTTTTCCTGTCTACCTGGCCAGTGCATCTGAATTGAGAGAGCTGTCCAGAGCAGTCACAATGGAGCACTCTGGGATAGCTCCCGGAGGCCAATACCGTCTAATTGCATCCACAGTACCCCAAATTTGACCCAGCAAGGCCAATTTCAGCGCTAATCCCCTTGTTAGGGGTGGAGTAAGGAAATCGATTTTAAGAGCCCTTTAAGTCGAAAAAAAGGGCTTCATTGTGTGGACAGGTGCAGGGTTAAATCGATTTAACGCTGCTAAATTCGACCTCAACTCCTAGTGTAGACCAGGGCTAGGAGATCCAACCCAAGGGGAAAAGTACAGAAAGGCAGCTAAGCCGGGTCAAGCAGGTCCAAGTAGAAACTATCAGGCAGTGGCATGTTTCTCAGACGAGGCCAGAAAGGCAACAGGAAATTTATATGTATAGCCACCAGCCAATAAGGGTCAAGAGCATGTGGCCAATCAGGAAACAGTTTGTGGAACCCTGGAAGCCGCAGGCCCATCCACATCCATTAATTTCTTAGTGCTCTTCTGCATATGTGGTGCAACAGGTGAGGTTGCTTCCTGAAAACCTAGTGGGCCTGGGTTTGAGACTGCACTTGAGACCAGCATCCTGACAGTGGCATGTATGAACATAGAACAGAAAGAGTGTCCCTGCCCAAAGAGTGTACAATCTAAGTAGAAGATGGATTCAGGGCTGGTGCAAGGATATTTTGCGCCCTAGGCAAACCTTCCACCTTGCGCCCCCCTATATATCAAAATCTACTACATTTTATTCTACCTTTAGAATATCCAATTATTGTTATTAATAAAATTTATAAAATTAGAATGGCGGATACTCCATCATACAACAACTGACGACATCAATATGACAAATTTCAACAACCTTCACACGCATATTTGCACATGATAAACATATACACTCAAATACTTAACATACACACATAATTGACACAAAGTATTAGAGAAATGATGCAGCAGCAATTGCCAGTCTTAGATCTGCAACAACTCAACAAAAATAATTAGCCTCAGTCGACAACCTCCAAAAACTGGTAAACTTAGCATTATAAGCAGCCTGTCAGAATGGGTAATGGCTTGACGAGAAAAACGAGGTCACTGCCACTTTGTACCGTAGTGAAGCAGTACGCTTGTGCCCGCAACGCAGAGCTGGCCTAGGCTATAGCTGTAATGTACGAGAGAACAACAAGTTAAAATGCAAGTTCAGCGATGTTTCTCTTTTCTTTATTCATTCGTTTTCCAGCAATAGTGTAAAAAAAAATTGGGGGCACCACTTTAAAACACAACAGAGAGAGAGTATGGTTAGAAGATCAATATACATACAGACATGAGTTCAATTCAATGAGGTTCAGATTCATAGCATAGATGGTGAGCTTTGTCGTTGTAAAGAGTTCTTTCAGAAATAGTTCATAGGTTATAGTCAAATGTCCAAATATCATAATCAAAGTGTACCAGCATAACTGGGACCTCAGTCTTGTGACTCAAACTTCCCCTGATGAAGCCTAAGTAGATCTGAGATGACAGAATCAAGACCCAAGGATCTTTTATACAATTTCATGTCTTTTGACATGAATTAATTAGGTAATTAGCATGACTTTGAAGGAGGTCCATCACCGGTACTTAGCTATAGAATTAACATAAGGCAATTTGCTTGTTCCTCCACCATTCACAGATGATTTGCTATACATTTCAAAGAGAGATGAATACAGAGCTATCCCGTGTTTACAATTAATTTAAATGATAATATGTTCTTTTGACCTCTGAATTATCAGAATACAGCATAGACAGGGACTGTTTATAACATTGTAGACCCTACTCATACATACGTAAATACACAAAAACACAAACATTATCTCCGCACATGTCTTGAGGGTTATTTATTTTGCAAGATGTTTAACCCTTTCTAGCCATGTGTCACAGGCAGCATGAGAGAAAGCATAAAGGTGCTTGTTTGAAAATGTATTAAGTGGGCATTAGTTGGTCTTTTAGCCAAGCTATGTGTACCTAGTTCTTTCGGTGGCTCTAGGCCACATCTTTTGCAGGGCCTATGTGTGGCTGAGAGGATAAAAATCCTGATTCTCCTTTTACTTCCACCAGTTTTACACCAATTACTGCAGTTGAGTTACTCCTGATTTACCCTACTGTAAATGAAAAGAAAGTCAAGGAGTTTCTATGTTTATCTCCTCCAGTGAGCATTTCATGAGACAGAGGCCAACTTTCCATAGTCTGAATCCACAAATTACATGAGATGATGAAGTATCATATTCTTCATGTCTTATGTCACAGTAGTCTTTGCCAATGTGCCTCAGTCCTGACCTGGATGGACACCTCCTGCTAGGGATGAGAGAGTTCAGTCCCATGGCCCATTGGTCTTTCTGACAAATGGACCAAATGTGGTTATCTGATCATTAGAAGTGACCTGAGATCCACCAAACACCTTTCACAGAGCAGAGACAGCAGGCAACTACCAAATGGTAATAAGCCACTACTGACCTGGGCTGGCTTTGAACTGAAAACCTAAAGGAGAAATACCCAGTAGTCTATTCTCACTATTTAAAATTTTTAATGGCCCCCATCCTCTTAGTGACCGAGAACATGATAGCCCCTTGCCCTTTTCTAGAAATATCTAAAGTAGAAAAAGAGATGGGATGGAGGTGTAAAACATGTTAGCTAACCTGTTTTTAATTAAGTAGTGTTTAAGGTATCAATGTCAGGAACCGAACCAAGGAATCTTTTCTCCTAGTGGTTCCTTGATCCATCCAGTGCCCCCAACCTGGGACAATATTGGAGCTCGTGTCCTAGAGATGAAAGTCTCAGTATCCCATTCCCAGATACCTCTGAACCAGGTCCCTTCCCAGATCTATGGCTGGCTGGGAACTGATGCTCTAGAAGTGAAAGTGTCAATATTCTATGAACCAGCACACACCCAGTTGAGAAATCATAATTCCATCTGCAGCCTGGGGACACAGGCAGTCTCAAGTAGGAAGGTCTCAAACTATTCAGGGCTTTAGAGTCAAACCAACACCTTCAACTCCACCCAGAAACCAACAAGCTGCCAGTACAGATCCCTAGGCACTGGTATACTGCCATAAAAAGGCACCACTTAAAAAGAGGGCTGCCATATTCAATATCTGTTTAAATTTCTCAATAGATATAAGGCATAGCCCCAGGAAGAGTGCCCATTCAGTCTCGGGGTGACAAAGGCAGGGATCACAGTAGCAAGGTCAGTAGCAGAGAGACATGGTCACAATCTGGCTTGGCACAGATGATGAATGTATTCCTGGACAATGCTGTGATGTGATCGTCCAAAATCAGATGGGAATCAAACAGCATTCCCACATTGTGACACCAAGTAATAAATAGCAGGCAAACCTCCTCAATCACAGGGAAAGATATCAGGCTTACCATATCTTCTAGGTGCTTCTCCCATTTTACCAGCCTCAACTCACTCTTATCTGGACTGAGCTTCAGATAGCTAGTTCTCATCCATGCCCCAATCTTGCCCAAATATTAAACTTGATGTTCAACACCACTGGCTGGATTGGATGAAAAGGCGACATAACAATGGGTATAATTAGCATATTGAAAGCCCCTTAAGTCATGCCTCCTTGCTAACTCTCCTAGTAGCCTCATAGATGTGTTGAACAGGACTAGAAACAAAATGGAACCCTGTAGAATGCCACAAGACAGTGCCCTTTAGGAGGAGGATCAATTGCCCCACAGTTTTCTCTGTGATTGCTCCACAAGGCAAGAATGGAGCCACCCAGAATCTGTACCATCTCCTCCTTTTGCCAACTGCTCCTCATGGTCAATGATATCATAAAGGGCTGCTGATTGATGAAGCGATATCAGCATGCATGCTTGATCTTCATCCATTATCAAGAGGAAATCATCTACCATTGCATACAGACCTGGGTATGAGACAGAAGCGGCACTGACAGCAGATGAGCAAGGAGTTCTGACGCAACTACATAGTCAGAGAGTGGTCTTACTGTAATCTTACCCAGAAATGGAATGAACCAAAATGTTAGAATCAAGTGTTGGTTTGCTGAGTGAAATCCACACAACAGTTTCCATAAGAGAAAGAAAAGGAGTACTTGTGGCACCTTAGAGACTAACAAGTTTATTTGAGCATACATGTACATGGCAGAGGGGCATTGCTGGCACATGATGGCATATATCACATTGGTGGATGTGCAGGTGAACAAGCCTCTGATAGTGTGGCTGATGTGATTAGGCCCTATGATGGTGTCCCCTGAATAGATATGTGGACACAGTTGGCAACGGGCTTTGTTGCAAGGATAGGTTCCTGGGTTAGTGGTTCTGTTGTGTGGTTGCTGGTGACTATTTGCTTCAAGTAGGGGGGCTGTCTGTAAGCAAGGACTGGCCTGTCTCCCAAGATCTGTGAGAGTGATGGGTCATCCTTCAGGATAGGTTGTAGATCCTTGATGATGCGTTGGAGAGGTTTTAGTTGAGGGCTGAAGGTGATGGCTAGTGGCGTTCTGTTATTTTCTTTGTTGGGCCTGTCCTGTAGTAGGGGACTTCTGGGTGCTCTTCTGGCTCTGTCAATCTGTTTCTCCATAAGAGAAACTGGCACCCTCCCTGGAACTCACAGTCTCCACCAGTAACAAACCCAGTACTTACCCCGTGTCTTTCACCATACGGGAATGGACAATTCAGTGTGTTTGTTTTTTTTTACTCTGTGGCCACAAGAGTGAAAATGCTTCAGCTTGCATCCTCCTTTCCCCCAACCAGATGCTTTAACTTCCCAGGTACTCGGGCTACTAAGATGCTACTGTATGTTCCATTTCTGGGCACCTGTTCTCTGTAGAGTGCAAGGCCCCCATGTGTCACATGTCTCTAGTGGCTTGTGGAGTTGCATGAAAAAGAAGGTGTACCCAAGCAAATTGTTTAAATTGTGTGGCATCAGGGCTATGCACATCATGTCCCTCTATGCAGAAAACAGGATGCCCCCCACCCCCAGCTCCCACCCCAGAAGTCACTGTGCTGGCTAGTGCATGTTGTCACCCTAGTTTGTTATGCAAATGAGATCCAAAAAGCAGATTAAGCTCCCTGCCAGAATGTCTAATTAAACTGGAAGTCGCATGGCAGCTGATAATCCTGCCAGCCTCTGATAGTTCTCCTTATCGACAGCAATTAATTTGGCAGCCATTGAACTCAATGGGCTGGATGAAGAGTCTGAATTTATTTCCCCCAAGGTAGGGCATGGAAATGAATGTCAAGAGGTTAGCCACTTCCAGGTGCCTTTCCCAGCATGCTGAAGGTTACCCATTGTTTCCCTGCATGCCAAGAGACATACTACAGTCCCAGGGCTCTCCATGCTGAAAAGAGCTACATAATGCCTGTCTTAATAACAGAGAGGCTTTTGTCGACTATGGGGGCTCACAGAGGCCAAACAAAGGCCCTGTTTAGGGACACAGGCCATGAAAATACATAAGACCCCCAAAGAGGGACAATGACTCTCCCCAACTCCAAGAGTTGTGCACACAAGAGATGGAGGAGCTATGGCATGTAGGGAGGTGAGTGCCATTTGGTAATGGCCTTACAGAGCAGGTAGAGTTGGCAAAGTGACTATAAAATAGCCCCTCCCTTCCCTCACATGCTTCTGAGTCACACCTGTGAGTTTTGCTGACACTCAGGAGGTTTTACTCTCATTAATCATGCAGGAACTGGCGAGTAAGCGGGAGATTGTGCTGTCTCATGTATCACAAACATCACTGACAAAGGCAGAAAGGACCCGGCTGGACTCTTCACTCCCAGTGGAAGTTGGTGGCACCAGCAATAAGAAAAAACATATTCTGATGTGTGAACTGAGCACATGAAGAACCTTCTTGCAAGTCTCCAGTGCTTTCTGTCACAGGAGATCAAAGCAGACTTTAATGAAGTTAGATCAGGTCTATCCTAGAAACTTTTGCCTATATAGCAACATATATTTGGGTTGGGGAGGAGGGGACAGATTTTTTGCAACATTTCTATACTGGCTAAAGCCCCGTTGTAGATGCAGTTATGCTGACATAAAAGTGATTTTGCCAGTATAAACTCTGTCTTTGCTAGGAGGGTTTTGCCAGTATAGCTATGTTAGGATATAGATATTCAGGCCTGTCTGTAAAGGCCTATACTCTAAGAATTTAGGTGTATTCTTATCACTTGGCTCGTTAGAGGTATAAAAGAAAGAACCAAAAATCACTGTCTGCCAGCGTAAGGTCCTTCTCTTACTGCGACAGTCTGAGGCCCTGTTCTTAGGCTAAGGCCTTTGGCTAAGCGACAGAGGCAGCCATAAGCTGGGAAGCGACCAGTCACCTCCTCACATTCCAAACTAGTCACATTGAAATAAGGTGCAATTGGGCTGTTAGGAATACAAAAATCCTGTCCTAATAATGCCTATCACCTCCAGAGAAAGGGAAGTGCCTAGTGTGACAAAGTTCGGGCTTCACCTTAGTGGGTCTTGCGCTTATTGGCAGATTTGCTTGCCTTGGAGTTTCATGGCAGCCCTCAGGTTGGCCATTTTTCTGAACCCACAGTCCAGACAACTCCTCCTGTGTCTAACCAGGAGTTGGGAGGATATGGGGGAACCCGGGCACGCCCTCTACTCCAGGTTCCAGCCTAGGACCCTGTGGAATGCAGCTGTCTAGAGTGCCTCCTGGAACAGCTGTGCGACAGCTACAATTCCCTGAGCTACTTCCCCGTGGCCTCCTCCCAACACCTTCTTTATCCTCACCACAGGACCTTCCTCCTGGTGTCTGATAATGCTTGTACACCTCAGTCCTCCAACAGTCCGCGTTCTCACTCTCAACTCCTAGTGCCTCTTGCTCCCAGCTCCTCACACGCACACCACAAACTGAAGTGAGCCTCTTTTTAAACCCAGGTGCCCTGATTAGCCTGCCTTAATTGATTCTAGCAGCTTCTTGATTAGAACACCTGTAGCCAATAAGCCTGTCTGTCTTTATTGTCTCCAGAAGGTTCCTGATTATTCTGGAACCGCCCCTGTTCCCTTATTCAGGGAAAAGGGACCTGCTTAACCTGGGACTCATAGCTTTCACTTCAATCACTCTCCTGTAGTCCTCTCGTTCCGCCGGCAAGTGCAGCTTCAACTGCTGCCGGCGGCGTGTGACGGAGAGGCGCTCGAGGGGTCCTTCCTGGTCCCCTACCAGGGGGCCCATTACTGGGTGCATTACTCTACGGGGGAGGCCTGGTGCTACCTCTGCTGGGCGATGGGGCACGTCCGGATGGACTGCCCCTTGGCCCGGCAAGGAGGGGCATCCGGGACCCCCGGCAGGGCACTGGCCCTGTCATCGCCTGCGCCCCTAGCTGCCCAGCCCCTGAAGCCACCCCTCCTCCTTCCCAGTCCATCACTGCTCCCGCTCAGGCCCAAGAGGCACCTCCCCCACTATGCCCAGACGAGCGGGAGAGCCCCGCCCCTGCTGCTTGCAATCTGGCGGGGCCTGTGGAGGAGGGTGCGGAAGGGACGCCGCCGGGCATGGGAGAGGGCCCACCCCAGGGGGAATCCCCCTCCCTCATGCTGCCCCACCGTTACCCCCCCGAATCCCTGAGCCATCGCCTCTGCCTCCTGACACGACCCCTGCTAGCCAGCCCCCGGATGATGCCATGGAGGGCTGGGCCCTAGTACAGGGGAAGCGGGGCAAGCGGAAGGCTCGAGCTCCGCTTCTCCCATCCGATTTGGAGGCCCCCCGGAAGACCAGGAAGGGGGGCACCAATGCCGAGCCTTCCGCTTTGCCCACAGGTGTATTCCATCCACCAGTGCCGGCTGGGGAAGATGTGGCAGCACTGGAAGGCAGTATCTCCCCTCCACGGGAGTCCCTCCCCTCCGAGGCCCCTGAGGGAGCCCCTTCTGCCCTGGTACCATCTGAAGCCTCTATGAGCTCCGAGGCAACTGTCGCGTCGGGTGCCAGAGGGGAGAACCCCGGGGTGGCAGAAAGCGATCTCCTCTCCATATAGTCCACCTCCTGATGCCGTGGCTGCCAAACCCACCATAGAGCCTGTACCCGGCATCACTGAGAGCCCCCTCCCCACCCCCTTAACTCTTGAGCCTAATCGGGAGGCACCACCATCCAGCTACTTGGCATCTGAAGCCCAGAATCTCGTCTCTGCCCCTGTCCCTATCCCGTCCACCTCCCGTGATGTTATTGCCACCCCTGGGGCTATCTCCTTCCCTTTTCCAATAGATGACCCCTAGGGAGCGGCCTTTGTGTTTCCCTGTCCCAACCCACTAGGGGCTGCTATCCTCCCTCCGCTGCCCCCTACTCCCCCAGGGTTCGAGGCAGGCCTAGTGGCGCCAGCCCATCAGATGCCCCGTCGGGGGTCCGCACCCTCTCTTCCCGTCTCGGTGGGCCACGGGGCTGTACCAAGGGCCTCGTCAGGGGATAAGCAGGAGACTGCAACCCCACCCCCCCCATGCGCTGCGAGAGGAGTTATGGGAGATTTTAGAAGATGTCTGTGGCTCCTGCAACAAGGTACAGCTTGCTCTCCAGCGATGGGGGGACTTTCATGAAATCCTCTGGGCCGTGAGGGCCCTCATGGGGGAGGGTAAAAGGACTGGGAAGCAAGACGCTGCGTCCTACTGGCGGGTCCGCATCTTCCGTGACTCCTTACTCACTTACGGGGTAGGTCACGGACTGTTGCGCAGCCCGTCGGGAGCCATGAGTGTTCCTGCTGGCAAGGATCCCCCCACAGCCCTCCTCATGGCACCTCTCACCATCGCAACATTGAACACCCGGGGCTGTAGGATGGGTCTCCGCAGGTCCCAGGTGCTCTCCTTCCTTCGGGAGGGGGGGCACTCTGTGGTTTTCCTGCAGGAGACCCATACAGATCCGACCACCGAAGACAGCTGGCGGCTGGATTGGGGGGACAGGGTCTACTTTAGTCATCTCACAGTTTGTACGGCTGGAGTGGTGACCCTGTTCTCCCCCGACCTACGGCCTGAGGTGCTGGGGGTCGCCGAGGCTGTGCCGGGCCGCCTGCTGCACCTCCCGGTCCGTATGGAGGGGCTTGTGGTCAACCTCGTTAACATCTATGCCCTGACATCGGGCTCGGAGCGGCTGCAATTCTATCAACAGGCGTCCATCTTCCTCGGCACCTTGGATCCTCATGAGTCCCTGGTCCTGGGTGGGCACTTTAACACCATCCTCGAGGAGCGGGACCGCTCGGGGACCGAGCAGTGCCCGGCCGCAGCGGATGTCCTCCAGGAGATAGTCGAACACTACTCCCTGGTGGACGTCTGTCGCGACCACCATCCGGATGACATTTCCACGTTCACCTTTGTCTGGGTGGAGGCCCATCGATTGCGCCACACCCGATTGGACCGCATTTATTTATCACGTTTCCACCTTTCACGAGCCCACTCCTCCAGCATCCGGCCAGCCCCATTTTCTGACCATCATTTAGCCACCGTGACGGCCTCCCTCTGCATGGAGAGGCCAGGGCCGGCCTATTGGCATTTTAACAACAGCCTATTGGAGGATGTGGGCTTCGTGACGTCCTTCCGGGAGTTCTGGCTGGCCTGGCGAGGGCAGCGGCGTGCCTTTCCCTCAGTGCGGTGGTGGTGGGACCTGGGGAAGGTGCGCGCCCGGCTCTTTTGCCGTGACTACACCCGGGGCGCCAGCCAAAGGAGGGATGCGGCGATAGTGCAGTTGGAACGGGAGGTCTTAAAGCTGGAGAGGCGTCTGTCCACCAGCTCCGAGAATCCGCCCCTCTGTGGAGCGTGCCGGGAGAAGTGGGAGGAGCTCTGGGCCCTCGAGGACCCTCGAGTCTGGGGTGCCTTTGTTCGATCCCACATCTGCCTCCTTCGGGAGATGGATCGCGGCTCCTGCTTCTTCTATGCCCTGGAGCAAAAGTGGATGGGAATCTGGGGGGCAGTGACCATGAGTTGGTTGAGTTCAGGATCCTGACACAGGGAAGAAAGGTAAGCAGCACGATACGGACCCTGGACTTCAGGAAAGCAGACTTCGACTCCCTCAGGGAACGGATGGCCAGGATCCCCTGGGGGACTAACTTGAAGGGGAAAGGAGTCCAGGAGAGCTGGCTGTATTTCAAGGAATCCCTGTTGAGGTTACAGGGACAAACCATCCCGATGAGTCGAAAGAATAGTAAATATGGCAGGCGACCAGCTTGGCTTAATGGTGAAATCTTAGCGGATCTTAAACATAAAAAAGAAGCTTACAAGAAGTGGAAGGTTGGACATATGACCAGGGAAGAGTATAAAAATATTGCTAGGGCATGTAGGAATGTTATCAGGAGGGCCAAATCGCACCTGGAGCTGCAGCTAGCCAGAGATGTCAAGAGTAACAAGAAGGGTTTCTTCAGGTATGTTGGCAACAAGAAGAAAGCCAAGGAATGTGTGGGCCCCTTACTGAATGAGGGAGGCAAACTAGTGACAGAGGATGTGGAAAAAGCTAATGTACTCAATGCTTTTTTTGCCTCTGTTTTCACTAACAAGGTCAGCTCCCAGACTGCTGCGCTGGGCATCACAAAATGGGGAAGAGATGGCCAGCCCTCTGTGGAGATAGAGGTGGTTAGGGACTTTTTAGAAAAGCTGGACGTGCACAAGTCCATGGGGCCGGACGAGTTGCATCCGAGAGTGCTGAAGGAACTGGCGGCTGTGATTGCAGAGCCATTGGCCATTATCTTTGAAAACTCGTGGCGAACCGGGGAAGTCCCGGATGACTGGAAAAAGGCTAATGTAGTGCCAATCTTTAAAAAAGGGAAGAAGGAGGATCCTGGGAACTACAGGCCAGTGAGCCTCACTTCAGTCCCTGGAAAAATCATGGAGCAGGTCCTCAAGGAATCAATCCTGAAGCACTTGCATGAGAGGAAAGTGATCAGGAACAGCCAGCATGGATTCACCAAGGGAAGGTCATGCCTGACTAATCTAATCGCCTTCTATGATGAGATTACTGGTTCTGTGGATGAAGGGAAAGCAGTGGATGTATTGTTTCTTGACTTTAGCAAAGCTTTTGACACGGTCTCCCAGAGTATTCTTGTCAGCAAGTTAAGGAAGTATGGGCTGGATGAATGCACTACAAGGTGGGTAGAAAGCTGGCTAGATTGTCGGGCTCAACGGGTAGTGATCAATGGCTCCATGTCTAGTTGGCAGCCGGTATCAAGTGGTGTGCCCCAAGGGTCGGTCCTGGGGCCGGTTTTGTTCAATATCTTCATAAATGATCTGGAGGATGGTGTGGATTGCACTCTCAGCAAATTTGCGGATGATACTAAACTGGGAGGAGTGGTAGATACGCTGGAGGGGAGGGATAGGATACAGAGGGACCTAGACAAATTGGAGGATTGGGCCAAAAGAAATCTGATGAGGTTCAATAAGGATAAGTGCAGGGTCCTGCACTTAGGACGGAAGAACCCAATGCACAGCTACAGACTAGGGACCGAATGGCTAGGCAGCAGTTCTGCGGAAAAGGACCTAGGGGTGACAGTGGACGAGAAGCTGGATATGAGTCAGCAGTGTGCCCTTGTTGCCAAGAAGGCCAATGGCATTTTGGGATGTATAAGTAGGGGCATAGCGAGCAGATCGAGGGACGTGATCGTTCCCCTCTATTCGACATTGGTGAGGCCTCATCTGGAGTACTGTGTCCAGTTTTGGGCCCCACACTTCAAGAAGGATGTGGATAAATTGGAGAGAGTCCAGCGAAGGGCAACAAAAATGATTAGGGGTCTGGAACATATGAGTTATGAGGAGAGGCTGAGGGAGCTGGGATTGTTTAGCCTGCAGAAGAGAAGAATGAGGGGGGATTTGATAGCTGTTTTCAACTACCTGAAAGGGGGTTCCAAAGAGGATGGCTCTAGACTGTTCTCAATGGTATCAGATGACAGAACGAGGAGTAATGGTCTCAAGCTGCAGTGGGGGAGGTTTAGATTGGATATTAGGAAAAACTTTTTCACTAAGAGGGTGGTGAAACACTGGAATGCGTTACCTAGGGAGGTGGTAGAATCTCCTTCCTTAGAGGTTTTTAAGGTCAGGCTTGACAAAGCCCTGGCTGGGATGATTTAACTGGGAATTGGTCCTGCTTTGAGCAGGGGGTTGGACTAGATGACCTTCTGGGGTCCCTTCCAACCCTTATATTCTATGATTCTATGATTCTATGAAAAGGAGGGGGGCCAAGAAACAAGTCACCTGCCTTCTGGCAGAAGACAGCACCCCCCTCACGGATCCGGTGGAGATGTGCGGGAGGGTGGAGCCTTCTATGCAACCCTTTTCTCCCCGGATCCGACTGATCCTAACGCTTGCAGAGTGCTCTGGGAGGAGCTCCCTACGGTCAGCATGGGCGACCAAGACCGGCTAGAGTTGCCTCTCACTCTGGCCGAGTTCTTAGAAGCCCTCCGTCGCATGCCCACCAATAAATCTCCGGGCATGGACGGGCTGACCGTGGAGTTCTGCTGTGTGTTCTGGGACGTCCTCGGCCCAGACCTAGTCACCGTCTGGGCTGAGTCTTTGCAGAGCGGGGTCCTCCCTCTTTCATGCAGGTGAGCCGTGCTCGCCTTATTGCCGAAGAAGGGGGACCTCTGTGATTTACGATATTGGCATCCCATCTCACTCCTCAGCACGGACCCTAGCCGCAACGAGATTGCTTTTGCCACGACTTTGTAGTTCGTGCTGGTGGATGAGGTCCACCCCGACCAGACCTACACCGTCCCGGGCCGCAGCATTTTTGGCAACATATATCTGGTCTGGGACATTTTGGAACTCGGGTGTAGGGATGGTCTGTCTTTTGCCCTCCTTTCCTTGGATCAGGAGAAGGCGTTCGACAGGGTGGATCACGGCTATCTCCTGAGCACTCTGCAAGCGTTCGGCTTCGGACCCCAGTTTGTGGGTTTTCTCCGGGCACTGTACACCTCCGCAAAGTGTCTGGTCAGGCTCAACTGGACCCTGACCAAACTAGTCAGCTTTGGGCGAGGAGTACAACAGGGGTGCCCCCTCTCGGGCCAGCTGTATGCTCTGGTGATCAAGCCCTTCCTCTGTCTCCTCCGAAGGAGGTTGATAGGGTTGGTGCTGCGGGAGCCGGAGCTGCGGCTGGTCCTGTCGGCATACGTTGATGACGTGCTCCTTGTGGTCCAGGACCCGAGCGACTTGGCACAAGTGGAGGCTTGCCAGGTCATCTATTCGGCAGCCTCCTCCACCCGGGTCAACTGAGTCAAGAGCTCCGACCTGGTGGTCGGGGACTGGTGGCAGGTGAGCTCCCTCCGGGGAGCTCCCTCCCACCCGCGCTTCAGGCCATCCGGTGGAGCGCAGATCCAGTGCTCTATCTCAGCATTTACCTTTCTGCTATGCATCCGTCTCTGCCGGAGAACTCGCACGGTTTAAAGAGCGAGGTGATAGAGCGGCTCCGGAAATAGACAGGACTACTCCGGTGCCTCTCCGTTCGAGGGAGGGCACTGGTGCTTAATCAACTAGTCCTGTCCATGCTCTGGTACCAGCTCAACACCCTGGTTCTGGCCCCGAGTTTTCTGGCCAACCTCCAGACATTGATTCTGGAGTTCTTCTGGTCAGGACTGCACTGGGTCTCTGCAGGGCTTCTCCATCTACCCCTGGAGGAGGGAGAGCAGGGGCTGAAATGTCTGCACACTCAGGTCCATGTCTTCCGCCTCCAGGCCCTGCAGAGGCTCCTTTATGGTGCAGGTAGTCCGGTGTGGAGTATACTGGCGCACACCTTCATGTGCCGTTTCCAAGGGCTCCGATACGACCGGCAGCTCCTTTATCTCCATCCGAGAGGTCTTCTGCCAGACCTCTGTGGGCTGCCAGTCTTCTACCAGGACCTCCTCCGGACCTGGAAACTGTTCACAGCGACCAGGTCCATTCCGGCCTCCATGGTGGCAGATCTCCTCGCAGAGCCTCTGCTACACAACCCCCAGCTCCGTGTGCAGGTGGCGGAGTCCCCCTCGGTGCGCCAGAGGTTGGTCCTGGCAGAAGTCACCAGAGTCGGAGACCTCCTGGACTACGACTGGGGAGACTGGCTGGATCCCCTGATGCTCGCTCAGCGCATGGGGCTCTCCAGACTTCGTACTCCCCTGCGCGTACTTCAGGAGGTGAGGGCCGCTTTGCTGCCCGCTGCTTGGGTTTACCTCGACCGGGTCCTAAGGGAGGGCGTGCCCCGCCCACCCTCCACGCCAGGCCCTCCAGACCTTTTCATCGGGCCCCTGCCCCGTGGACTCGACTGACCCCCCCCCGCCCCTTCACCGTGAACCGGCTACACACACTGCAGCTGGTCCATTTCCAGACCGCTCCAAAGAAACATCTATACACGCTCGTGCTCCACACTCTTCACGTCTCACCCTCGTGTCCCACCCCGACAAAAGGTGGTGGGACCTTCTGCCACCTCTAGAGGGTGCAGAGCCCGGTGGGCCAGCCTATATTCCACCTTGTTTCTGAGGCCCGCCGGGGATATCAGTTGGTGGCTCCTTCACGGGGCCGTGAGCATGGGCGTGTACTTGGGGTGGTTCACCCTAATCCCGGACACCTGCCCCTTTTGCGGCGTGAGGGAAACCCTGGCGCACGTCTACCTGGAGTGTACCAGGCTGCAGCCCCTGTTCCGGCTCCTCATGAATATTTTGTTAAGATTTTGGTTGCACTTTTCCCCTCACCTCCTTATCTATGCACTCCCTGTCTGTGGCCCCACTAAGTCACGGGACCTCCTGGTCAACCTCCTCCTGGCCCTGGCTAAAGTGACCATCTATAAAACCAGGGTGAGGAGGTTGGCTGATGGAGTCTCCTGTGACTGTGGGGCCTATTTCCAATCCTCCGTCCGTTCACGCCTCCGGGCAGAGTTCCTCTGGGCGGCGTCCACTGACTTCCTTCACGCCTTCGAAGAGCAGTGGGCGCTGTCCGGGGTTCTCTGCTTGGTGTCCCCGTCCGGTTCCCTTCGTTTGACCCTTTGACCGCACTCCTGTCCCTGTTGTTGATTAGTTGTCCCCCGTAATTATTTGGTTTTCCAGGTCCTGTGGACCCTCCTCTTCGGCTGGGGGGGGAATCCTTTAGCAGTGGGCGGGCAAAGCCCGCCCACTTCCTGGACCCCAATAAGATTACTCCTCCTATAGCCATCTGTCCTGACCCTGTCACACTAAAAAATGTAAAAGGAAACTTAGTTTCATAGCATCCTGTCTGGCAAGAACTCATTTATCAATAGCTGGGATATGAAATCCTCACTTCTGTATTGTTTTGTCATTATAGTTCCCACTTTGCTATTGTTTGTCTGTATAATCTCTGTCTGGTTCTGTGATTGTTCCTGTCTGCTGTATAATTAATTTTGCTGGGTGTAAACTAATTAAGGTGGTGGGATATAATTGGTTATATAATCATGTTACAATATGTTAGGATTGGTTAGTTAAATTTCAGGAAAATGATTGGTTAAGGTATAGCTAAGCAGCACTCAAGTTTTACTATATAGTCTGCAGTCAATCAGGAAGTGGGTGTGGGGGGGGGAATGGGAACAGGGGTGGAGAAATTGGAATCATGTTTGGCTAAAGGGGGAAATGGGAACAGGGAATGGGGATGGGGAAATTGGAATCATGTTTGGCTAAAGACAGGAATGGGAACAGGAACTCAGGTGTAAGGCTCTGGTGTCAGAGCTGGGAAGGGGGACACTAAGGTAGGAAACTGGAATCATGCTTACTAGATGTTCACCCCAATACACATTGAATTGTTTGCACCTTTGGACTTCAGGTATTGTTGTTCTCTGTTCATGCGAGAAGGACCAGGGAAGTAAGTGGGTGAAGGAATAAGCCCCCAACAAGCTATACTAGTATAGGTTTCTCAGCAAAAGTTTTAAATGTAGGTGGGATGGGGTGTGTTCCTCACACTCACTCTAAAGGGGTTAATGTAGGCCAGAAGGGCCAATTAACCTATTGGGTTGGAAGTTAGGAAAATTAAGGCTGAGAGGAAAGCCCTAATTAGGGGAAGCTCACCTGTGTAGGAGAAGGTAGGGCTTCTATAAAGCTAGGGATCTGCTAGCAGAGAGGAGACTGCAGGGAAGTAGTTTGCAGTCACTCTCCAGGGGAAGGGAGGTGTGTTTAGGGCTATAGCAATTAATCTGTTGCCTCCTTAGGGGCTCTGGAGCCATATGGGGCTTGTGTGCGCAGAGGCAGATCTTGTCAGTGGAGGTGGCTGTGGCATGTAGTAGCTGGGGTGCTCCCCTGTTCCCACCTAGCCAGGGCACAGGGAGCTAGGACTCCGCGGGTGGCTAGTAGGTTCCCAACCCACCCCCCAAGATAGGCTCTCACTGAAGGGCCATAGAAGGCAGGAACAGAGTTAGCGCTTGAATGTGCATATGTATTTGTTTTTCCTAGAGCTTAGTATCTCAGGAAAAACTGTCAGAGCAGCAAGAGTTGGTAGCTGTACTTTGAGGCCACCAAAAAATGTGTTGTGAGAAACCCATAAGAGCAAGATAACTTCTGGTGGCGGGGAGGAAGTTCTGGAGAAAGGACTTAAGGAATCTTGTGTGGTCCTGCTGGATGAAGGAAGCAGGCTGGTAAGTCTTATGAAAATTTATCTGGAACTATGGGCTGAGACAGCTGTACCTCATGTTAATTTAAGACCCAACAGAGGAGGCTTTATGAAGACTTCAGGGAACAGAGGTCAAATTTGCCCAAGCAGAGGGGCTGGGAAAGGACTGTGTTTATCCCTATGAAAGGGGGTTGGGAACAAACTGTTTTTAATTTGAGTTAATAAAACCAGAGGGTTTTTTGCATGATCCTGGCCTCCTGTGTATGCTTCAAAACACTTCTGGGAGAACAGATGCTATGGGTTAGGCAATGCTGCTGCCTAGGAGGGGGCACTGCAGCATAGATCAGGCCCCAGAAAAACACCCATGTCCTTGAACACTGTGGTTTTCAAACTTTCCTGACTACTATACCCCTTTCAGGAGTCTGAAGTGAGAGCCCTGCCTCCCAGGACTGAAGCATGTAACTTAGCTTCATGAGGCTTCCTCGCAATTGTCCTGCTTGCCATGCCTTAATGCCAGCCTTGCACTTGAACCCCCTGGGGGTTGTGACACCCTGGTTGAGAACTGCTGCTCTAGATGAGTTGACATAGCCCCACGAGGTCTGTGTGCCCCTCATTGAGAACCATCGCTCTAACACAGCGTTTCTCACCTTTTGATACCAGAGACTGGCTTGTTGCCTTTGTAAAGTGTGTTAGGAGATCTCTGGGACCAGCACTGGTCCATGGATCAGTCACTGAGAAACACTGCAAAACATGCCATAAGACAAGTACATAAACACAAGTCAGCACCCACTGTACCCCCCAGGCTCACTGTTCCTCTAATCACAACTCTACCCCCCACATAAGTCTTCTAGGGGAGCCTAGCTGATTTTTTTTTTTTTTGAGGGGCATGTGGAAAAGGTGAACAGTTCATTGTGTTCACAAATCCTGGCTCCAAAAGGTTTTGCTGACCAAGAGCCATTAAAATTGAGTCTGCACCTACCAGGAGACAGACAGGGCTTCATTGCAAGTGAAGAGATCAAAATTGGGGTCAGATCAGTGTCTTTATAGCCTCTTAGTTATTATTTTCAGCATAAGGTTTTTCACAGACCAAGTGAAATAAAACCTGCTTGGAGTCTGGCAGAGGCCTGGAGTGCTCACTGTAGAGAAAAACAGTAGAGAAAGTGGAGGGTCTGCTCTGAAGCAGTGTCCTAAGCCATACCCCTCCAGTTTGAGAATCCAGGGCACACCCCTCCAGCAGTGCTGTTCAAGGCATTCACCCCCTTGTGGGGGGCCAGTTAAAGTCATCAAAACAAAGTCTGCTTCTATAACCAACAAAAAGCAGGAAACCAAAGAAACAACAGCAAAACAAACAAAAAATAAAAACCCTCTCTTGTCACTTTCCAAGTCAGCAACCCCTGGGACCAGGGAGTTCTGAATAGCAATCCTATGCTAAGTAGGGAGCCTCATCCTCCCTTTTAAGGACCCACCCATCTCTAAACTTAACAAGCTTACAGACACACTGGGTTGAGGCTGATTGTGCCCAGAGGAGCTTTTTAACCTTTTCCTGTCTGGGGTGGAGAGCTGCCCCATGAGGAGCAGAAACGCAGCTCTCTTCTGTTACAAAGTTTACTCCTAAACCACCAGGAAAGAATCTGGGTATTGTTTAACAAGGTGTATCTACCTCCTCCAGCATGCGCCCATCATAGTAGTATTGGCATTACTATTCTCACTGAAACCATCACTCCCACACATTGTTGCTCACCTGGTAGATTCAGGTGGATTTGATGGGATGTGAGAGTGCAGTTTATACTTTCTTGAAATTGCAGCATCTTTTCCCTTGTTTTGTTTTTACTCCATAGGGGATGGCTGGGGCCAGCACTCACTCTCTGATGCATGCTCTCTCTTATTCTTAGTAGTATAACAAGCTATGGAAGTGTTGCCAAAATGTAAGGAAGAGGCAGATCCTCAGGTATCTGTCAGAGGTAGATCATTGAATTGCCCTGGGGGATTCAGAGTGTCTTTGAGGTTTCATTCTGTTTCCATACATAGCATAATGCCATCTCTACCATCTCGCTCCTTTCTCCCATCAAAAAGGTTTCTTTTCCTCATCCTCCTTGGTCAATCTTTATAATCTGAGGACATATCTTTCTCACAGCCCCGTGTATTTTGGACACTGAAACAAAGTGTCTGTCTGCTACAATTTCTCCTCTGTCCCTTTGGATACACAATTGGTTCTCCCTTGCTCTATGCTTTGTCTCCCAATTTTATATCTCTACTTTGTGGTCCCCGAGTCTGTATTTGAGAAAAGTCTGCCTTAATTTTGCACAAATCACTGCGCTGAGATATCTGCTGGAATGACAGTTCTGCACAGAGTTCTGTAGCTGTCTAGCTTGTTACTTATGGTCTGTTCTTCCTGATGACTCATATTGGTTTTTTAGGTGTGAGTCTAGTGTCTTTACCATCATTCAGTTTGGGGTGAAATTGTTTGCTCCATCAATCAGGAGGTTAGTACTGCTGAGGCCTGGAAGGGGTGCTCGATAGCACTGGGTTTTGTTTTGGATTAATTTTGCTCCTCTAAAGTTTTGCAGTGAACAAGGTGGGCATATGCTACTTAGGCTGAAATGTCCTTGGAAGTCTAGTATTCTTTTATGCATGTTGATGAAGAGGGTGTCAAAGTCAGATTCAAGACTCACAAAATTTGTCAGACCACTCTGTTTATTAGCAGGTTTCAGAGGAACAGCCGTGTTAGTCTGTATTCGCAAAAAGAAAAGGAGTACTTGTGGCACCTTAGAGACTAACCAATTTATTTGAGCATGAGCTTTCGTGAGCTCACGAAAGCTCATGCTCAAATAAATTGGTTAGTCTCTAAGGTGCCACAAGTACTCCTTTTCTGTTTATTAGCAAAGTGCTTTGCCAATGCACCCAGATATGTGAGCCTCCAGCAAAAGCTCAAGCTAACTTATGAAGTGAGCTGTAGCTCACGAAAGCTCATGCTCAAATAAATTGGTTAGTCTCTAAGGTGCCACAAGTACTCCTTTTCTTTTTATTTAAACAGATAAGGGAAAGCCAATTTAACATAAGAGACAAAAGGAAGCAGAAACTGACAAATATACATACATATCTTATTTGCATACTAACGTTTACCAAACTCAGTAGGAGCTCTAACTTAATTAGTTTGAGGACCCACTGTCTCACACTCCTTAATGTTTCTCTTCTTGACAACTATATTTCAACAAACCCTTCAAGCAGCATTTCTTTAATGAATTATAATTTCAATATAATTCATTCTACTTTCACAAGGGTGAAGTGCCTTAGTTCTGCTCTACAGCTGTTGTTTCCTGTTTCCGTTTCTTGTATCCTGTTGTAGCTGTTTGCAAACTAAGATGTAGGGATTTGTCATCACTGATACAGTAGGCTGTGGAAGTAACACTTGACTTTACTCCCATAGAGTGGAATGGGTAGGTTTATGCTGTCAAATAGTTTTAGTTGTAGTTTCATGACAGGTTTGTACCTATTTAGTGGTTTTCTCATTATAGCGTGGACAGCCCACAGAGCTATATCTTGTAATGCTTCTCTAGCCAGAGTACAGGTACACACAGAGACTCTGTCTCCCACACACTGTCTCACTCAAGAGTCTGTCACCACTTCAGTGAAATGAAACACCTATGGCTGGCCCATGTCAGCTGACTCTGGCTCATGGGTGTCACACACACACTCCTCACTTTCTTCCTCATTCAACTTCCCATTCATTTCCTTTTTAGCTTCTCTGCTGTTGGTTGGACTCTCCCTCGCTGGAGAGTGGCTGAGAAGGGGGCTGGCTGTATTCTCTCCCCTCCCTGCATTCTGAGCAACTTTCCAGGTCTTTATCCAAACAAAGCCTCCAGGTGGGTGCCAGTTGCTGAGCAAATTTGTGGCTGTGATCTTCTTGTTTGGCTTTCTGCCCAGGTAAAGGGAGGGAGGTGAGCCACAACAATCCACCCCACCTTAGCCTAAGGCACATTCTCACTGCATATAGAAACTAGGTGCAGTCAGAGCTTTTCCCGGGCTGCTTCGTACAGGCTTTAGCGGTAGACAGTCAGGGTTTGGGAGGGAGCTCAACAGCAAGCTGGGCTCCACACAGCAAGGATTTTTAGCTGCTCATGAGCTTGCAGTTATACCAACCATTACTAAACACCCCTCCCAAATCAAACAGAGTATAGGGCAGTGGGGATGCTTTATAGTTAGGGGGTATGGAGAAGTCACACTTGCAATCCCTGCAAGTTTTATTTAATGTACAGAACATATAGTTTGTAACTATAAACATCAGGGAGGGGGTGGGTAATTGAAGAATTCCATGGTGGCACCCTAATGTAATGGTTCACAGAAGGCTCCACCCTGCAAAGAGAAGAGTGACAATCACAGAGACAAAGACCATGTTTAAACTAACTACATTTATTTCATGCCATTTTGCTGATCATACATTGGTAAATGCCTACCCACCCTGTTCACAATGCAGCCACTTTGAAGCAGCTGGGACAACATTACTAGGCTAATGTAAACTGGTTCAAGGACCCTAATGCTGTTTTTTACAGCAAAAGGTGTCTGACCCAGAAATATCTAGTCTAAAGGCCCCAGTTCCCTATCTGCTTAGGATACACACTGGAGAAATGGCATGGGATCGCAACATCACATATAGGCTAAAACTAGATCTGTAGCTTTCCCAGTCCACCCTGGAGGGCTGAAAATGTTGGCTCTTTCACAGAGGGAGTCCCCCCCCCACCCCAATTGTTTGTCAGGAGTTTGAATTAAACTTTTGTTCTGTATTTGTACAACACCTATAAAGGGGCCTGGTCCATGAGTGGGGCTTCTAGGCACTATGGTATTGCAAATAAATACATGAATTAAATTAATTATTATCTCACAGTATGGAGAAAAAGGAAGAAGAAAGCCAAGGAAAGTGTGGGCCCCTTAATGAATGAGGGAGGCAACCTAGTGACAGAGGATGTGGAAAAAGCTAATGTACTCAATGCTTTTTTTGCCTCTGTCTTCACTAACAAGGTCAGCTCCCAGACTGCTGCGCTGGGCATCACAACATGGGGAGTAGATGGCTAGCCCTCTGTGGAGAAAGAGGTGGTTAGGGACTATTTAGAAAAGCTGGACGTGCACAAGTCCATGGGGCCGGACGAGTTGCATCCGAGAGTGCTGAAGGAATTGGCGGCTGTGATTGCAGAGCCATTGGCCATTATCTTTGAAAACTCGTGGCGAACGGGGGAAGTCCCGGATGACTGGAAAAAGGCTAATGTAGTGCCAATCTTTAAAAAAGGGAAGAAGGAGGATCCTGGAAACTACAGGTCAGTCAGCCTCACCTCAGTCCCCGGAAAAATCATGGAGCAGGTCCTCAAAGAATCAATCCTGAAGCACTTACATGAGAGAACAGTGATCAGGAACAGTCAGCATGGATTCACCAAGGGAAGGTCATGCCTGACTAATCTAATCGCCTTCTATGATGAGATTACTGGTTCTGTGGATAAAGGGAAAGCAGTGGATGTATTGTTTCTTGTCTTTAGCAAAGCTTTTGACACGGTCTCCCACAGTATTCTTGTCAGCAAGTTAAAGAAGTATGGGCTGGATGAATGCACTATAAGGTGAGTAGAAAGTTGGCTAGATTGTCGGGCTCAACGGGTAGTGATCAATGGCTCCATGTCTAGTTGGCAGCCGGTGTCAAGTGGAGTGCCCCAAGGGTCGGTCCTGGGGCCGGTTTTGTTCAATATCTTCATAAATGATCTGGAGGATGGTGTGGATTGCACTCTCAGCAAATTTGCGGATGATACTAAACTGGGAGGAGTGGTAGATACGCTGGAGGGCAGGGATAGGATACAGAGGGACCTAGACAAATTGGAGGATTGGGCCAAAAGAAATCTGATGAGGTTCAATAAGGATAAGTGCAGGGAGATACCAAGGAGATAGATTCTGATCTCAATTCCTTTGTGTAAACTTGGAATAACTTGATTGCCTTCCATGGAGTTACTCTAGATTTATACCACTGTGACTGAAAGCAGAATCTGACCTAAACATTTTTAAATAGCATGTCCCTTCCTCTCTCAACTAAGGACATGAAAGTTACAGCTCAGATTTTAGCCTGGTAAGACATCCTTTTCCCATGCATTCTTCAGTGTGTCCTCCAGCAAAAACTCAAAAGTCAAACCCTAATGTAAAATCAAACAAATAAAAACCCCCCAAAAGACACTTCCCAAACTTTGGACACCCCTTTCCATGTTTTCATTGTGCATCAAGCAGTGAAGGGTGAGCACAAATGCTGACTTTTTGCGTATCACCTTTTCTATGGAGTAATTCCTATGGTGACCCAACTTCTAATTGGATGATTAGATTTATTCGCAGAATAGATACCATATTTCTGTACTCTTTAATTTGCCATATATATATATATATATATATATATCTCCTACCTTCAACTACAAGGTCTTGTTTATGCTAGAGCTTGTAACCAAGTTTGAAACTGTTTTCAAACACATCTACAGCCAGGTTTCAACAAGTTATCATTCATGCCTGATATGGGCACCAATTCAGCAAAGAATTTAAGCACATGCATAACTTTATGTACAATTTTAATTCCCACTGACTTAATTTCTGCTGGGTTGCTGCTTGCAGGGGTTCTCAAACACTGGGTCCTTCCTCCAGCTGGGTGGGGGCTGAGTTATACCTCCTGCAGAATAAGCCCCAGCCCCCCTAAAGAATTCAAAGCTTTTAAGGTCGGAAAGGACCATTAGGCTCATCTTACTCTGACCCCTGCACAACACAGGCCAGAGAATTTTACCCAGTAATTTCTCCATCAAGCTCACAGTCACACAGGGGCCGGCCACGAGGGGCCCCAGACAGGGACAGACCAGAGGTCCAGGCACAGCGCTACACAGGGCTCTACGCGACTGTCCTGCATCGAACCCACCCATCCCGTCACTGGCTAGAGCCCACCCCCAGACCGGCTCTTCTATCCTGTCATTGGCCAGGGCCTACCTTTAGATCCCGCCCACCCCCGAGGCTCTGTCCTGCGATTGGATAGCTCATGTTCTTCCCTTCGCCCTCTGTGGTTCTATGCCGGGAAATTGGTCAGCTCGTCCCCTGGGCCTCACCTGGCCTGGATTTTTTTGCCCTGTGATAGGATATGGCCTTTCGATGGCCCGTCCCTCTTCCCTGCTTCCCGCCCCCCCTTACTACACGGTCTTGTCCTTGGGCCGTGCTCCCTTTGGCCACGCCCCCTCTCCCTCGGCCCCTTGTCTCACGCAAGCGCAGATGTATTTGAGTGCGGGCCCCGCCCCCGGGTGACGCGAACACGTGTGATTGGCAGTGAGGTCGGGCTGGGCTTCCGCGGCCCGGGGGGGTGGTGGGAGACCCCAAGCGGCCGGACGACGGGGGCAGGATGGAGCGGCCGGAGCAGGGCCTTGGGGAACCGGACTCCCACTCCCGCGCCAACGGCTGCAGCCTGATGGGACATGGGGCGCTGCGGAACGGATACGTGCGGGGCCTGCTCGAGGCCGAGACCCAGGTGTGGGGCCGCGGAAGCCGGGCGCGGAGGGGCTGCCGGGCCGGGGCTCCACGGCGGGCGCGGGCGTCTTAGCTCGGCCGCCCGAGGGGAGGCGTGGAGCTGGGACCGGTCCCTGCCTGGGGTGGCCAGGGGCCAGCGTGCGGCGCGGAGCCTGGCCCGGCTTGGGGCTCCCTGCGCCGTAATCAGGCAAACGGGACGCGCCCCTCCCGGCTTGGCCGCCCGCGGGCTCCACAGCGAGCGCTGCCGCTCGGACCCGCCGGGCGGTGGCTGGCCGCCTGGCTCCGTGGGGACCCCGCGGGGCGGCAGGACAGCCCCGCTCCTTGGCCTGAGCGGGACTCGGCCTTGCGGAGATTCCGGGGCCAGGTGTGGAGGCGCAGATGGGACGTGGCCTGAGGCGCTGGGTGCCCCGCGGGCCCTGGTACGAGCGGAGGGGCTTCCAGCCTCCTAGGCTCCGGGGCGGGGAGGGCCGCACGGGTCCTCACTGCGGCTCTGGGGAGCCACCTGGTTCTCCTGTCACGCTCACGTTGGCCATGTGCCTGAGGCTGCCCAGCCCTGACAGCGGGAGCTAGGTGAGCTGCAGGGTATCTGCTTTCCTAGGGCTGGCTGGGGAGGAGAGAGCTGGCAGAGCCTCAGAACGACCCACCTGGTCAGACCAATGGTCCATCTAGCCCAGTGTCCTGACCTAACAGGGTGGCCAGTGGCAGGTGCTTCAAAGGGAATCAACAAAACAGGGCTATTACTAGGTGATCCATCCCCTGCCCTCCAGTCCCAGCTTCAGGCAGTCAGAGGTTTAAAGACAGCCAGAGTCCTTCATGGGGTTGTGTCCCTGACCATCTTGGCTAAAAGCCATCGTGGGGACTATTCTCTAGGAATTTACCTAATTCTTTTTTTGAACCCAGTTGTACTTTTGGCCTTCACACCATCCCCTGGCAATGAGTTATGGAAGTTGACTGTGCTTTGTGTGAAGAAGTACTTCCTTTTCTTTGTTTTAAAACTGCTGCTTATTAATTTAATTGCGTGGTCCCTAGCTTATGTGTTACACTTCCTTACTCACTTTCTCCACACCATTCTTGATTTTATAGACCTCTGTCATACCCTCCCTTAGTTGTCTTTTCTAAGCTGAACAGTCCCTAATCACTTTTGTTTCCCTTCTCTGTACTTTTCCCAATTCAAATATATATTTCTTTAAGATGGTGGGACCAGAATTGCACTCAGTATTCAAGGTGTGGATGTACTATGGATTTATATAGTGGCATTATATTTTCTCTTAGTTTCTATCCCTTTCCTAATAATTCCTAACACTTTGTTAGCTTTTTTTGACCGCTGATGCACACTGAGCAGATGTTTTCACAGAACTATCCATGATGATTCCAAGATCTTTCTTGAGTGGTTACAGCTAATTTATACTGTACCACATAATTTTGTATGTATAGTTGGGATTATGCTTTTCAATAGACATTACTTTGCATTTATCAACACTGAATTTCATCTGCCACTTTCTTGCCCAATCACCCAGTTGTGAGATCCCTTTGAACTCTTCACAGTCTGCTTTGGAGTAATTTTGTATCATCTGCAAACTTTGCCATCTCACTTTTTACTCTTATTTCTTGCTCATTTATGAATCTGTTGAACGTCACCAGTCCCAGTACAAATCCTTGAGGGACCTTGCTGTCTACATCTCTCCAATGTGAAAACTGACCGTTTATTTCTGAGCTTTGTTTCCTATCTTTTAATTAGTTACCAATCCATAAGAGGGAAGATACTCTCATCCCATGACTGCCTGTTTTGCTTAGGAGTGTTTGGTGGGGGATCTTGTCAAAGGCTTTCTGAAAATCCAGATACACTGTATCCACTAGATCACCTGTGTCCAAGTTTGTTGACCCCCTCAAAGAATTGTGATGGATTGGTGCGGTCTGATTTCTCTTTTTTAAAAGCTCTGTTGACTCTTTCCCCAACATATCATGTTCATCTATGTGTCTGATAATTTTGTGCTTTACTCTAGTTTCAACCAACTTGCCTGGTACTGAAGTTAGGTTTACTGGCCTGCAGTTGCCAGGATTGCCTCTGGAGCCTTTTTAAAAATCAGCATTACATTATCTACTCTCCAGTCATCTGGTACTGAGGCTGATTTAGGTGATAGGTTACATACCAGTTAGTTGTTCTGTGTCATATTTGAGTTCCTTCAGGGCTCTTGGGTGAATGCCATCTGGTTCTGGTGACTTATTAATGTTAATTTATCAATCTTCCCCCAAACCTCCTCTATTTAGATCTCAGTGTGGGACAGTTCCTCAGATTTGTCATCTAAAAATAAAGGCTCACAAGTGGGAATCTTCCTCTGCAGTGAAGAGCGAAGCAAAGAATTCATTTAGCTTCCCCCAATGGCCTTGTCTTCCTTGAGTGTGCCTTTAGCACTTTGATTGTCCAGTGACCCCACTGATTGTTTGGCATGCTTCCTGCTTTGGTGTACATAAAAAAAAAAAATATATTCTTTTGCGAGTTGATCTTCAAATTATTTTTTGGTCTGCCTAATTATACTTATACACTTGTCACAATTTATGTTCGTTTCTGTTTTCTTCAGTAGGATTTGACTTCCAGTTTTTAAAAGATATGTTTTTTGTCTCTAACAGTCTCTTCTACTCTGTTTAGCCATGGTGGCATTATTTTGGTCCTTGTGCTGGTTTTTTTAATTTGAAGTGTATGTATAGTTTGAGCCTCTATTATGGTGGTTTTTAAAAAGTTTCTGTTCAGCTTGCAAGCATTTCGCTCTTGTGACTGTTCCTTTTAATGTCTGTTTAATTAGCAGCCTCGTTTTTGTATAGTTCCCCTTTTTGAAGTTAAATGCTAGAGTGGTGGGTTTCTTTGGTATTTTTTCCCTACAAGGATGTAGTTAAATTTAGTTAAAAGAAAAGTACTTGTGGCACCTTAGGGACTAACTAATTTATTTGAGCATAAGCTTTCGTGAGCTACAGCTCACTTCATCGGGTGCATGAGCTGTAGCTCACGAAAGCTTATGCTCAAATAAATTTGTTAGTCTCTAAGGTGCCACAAGTACTCCTTTTCTTTTTGCGGATACAGACTAACACGGCTGCTACTCTGAAATTTAGTTAAAAGAAGCTTAACTGGATGTGTCTAAGATGATGGGGTGTGGGAAGATTTTTTTGGGGTGCACTGAGGATGATTTCTGTCCTTGTTACTGAAGAAGTCTGTCTACTTTGTGTCCTAGGGGTTTCTGTTTTGGGAGAATAGGTGCGTGGGGTTTTTTTTTGTTTGTTTGTTTTTTTAAAATCCCCATTTGCTGCTGGCATCTTTGATGGCATTAGCATTTAAAAGTGTATCTTTCCATCTGTCTCTGGCTAGATGATTGTGGCTGTTTCTCTCAGGTCTTCTAGACCTTACTACTCTGCTTTTGTGACCTTCAGACTGGGTTAATGCAGTACACTTTGCAAGGAGCTACAGTTGAAAATCACTCAAAATTTTCCAGTGGTGCAGCATACAGGCAGGTTGGCAAGCTGACAGCTGAAAGGAACATATTACACCATCTTTTTGGTCATCTGTACTTGCTTCAGGGGGCTATTCAAGGCACTGACTTTGATCTCTAAGGTCTGATGACTTGGGTCTCGGCTATTAGTGTGATGCTTCTATTGCTGTATGCTGCAGTGACAGTTGAGCTCTGGAGCGAAGTCTGCAGATCAAAGTGTTGGGTTTGGATGGATATTCTCAGTGAAGGGCCCTAGATTCTGGAATGTACTTCTGCATTGATCTGTCAGAGCTGGAATTTGTTGATCTTTCAGGTGTACAGTAAAACCAACCTGTTCTTCCTGTGTTTAGGTGGCTGGATGTGGAATTGGATGTATCTTATTAATTAAAACAGAAAAATCAGAACTAGTAAATATCACATGTAACTGTTCAGCTGTTGGGCCAACTCCTGCTCCTTATTTACTTAGTCTGGCTTTAGATCAGTGAGATGGAAAGGAAAAGCTGTGTATCCCTTAATATATTCCCTGTGCTGTCTGCTTGCTTAATTATATGGACCTAAAAGTGCTACATAGCTCGTACCACCCACTTAGCCTGGGTTATTCAGTAAAATCAGTGTTTCTGTGGGGTGCCCTCTATGCAGGGCCTTTTGGCAGTCTTAAAACAAACTACATACTCAGTATTTGACTGGAATGAAATTTTCAATTTTTGGGAACTTTTAACTTTAGTGAAAACTTCAAACTAGTATATAACTGTGCTTGGAGTTTTGATGCTTAATGTGACAGGATAAGTAGACAGAGAATTGGACTAATATATGATAAGAATAAAAGGAGAGCTGTTTTTTTTTTCCCCTAGCCAGTTTGAGATTGCTGTTGTCTACGTTGAAGAAATGAGAGGATAGACCAGGGTGCTTTGTGTAACAGATCTGACACTTTTTGCCATCTGGTAATAGGGTTGCCAACTTTATACTCGCACAAAACTGAACACCTTTACCCCTCCCCTTCTCTGAGGCCCAGGCCCCGCCCCCGCTCACTCACTCATTTTCACCGGGCTGGCTCAGGGGGTTGGGGTGGGGCTGGGGATGAGGGGCTTGGGGTGGGACAGAGGGTTAATGTGTGGGGGGGGTAAAGGCTCTGGCTGGGGGTGCAGGCTCTCGGGTGTAGGAAGGTGCTCTGGGCTGGGGCAGTGGTTGGGGCATGGCGTGTGGGCTCTGGGGTAGGGCCAAGGATGAGGAGTTTGGCTCTGCATGGCTCCAAGAAGCAACAGCATGTCCTCCCTCTAGCTCCTACGTGGAGGCACAGCCAGGCAGCTCTACATGCTGCCCCGTCTGCAGGCACCAATCTTGCAGCTTCAATTGGCCATGGTTCCCGGCCAATGGGAGCTGGCGCTTAAGGCGGGGGCAGCGCATGGAGCCCCCTTGCTGCCCCTACGCTTAGGCGCTGGATGGGGGACATGCTGCTTCTTCTGGGAGCCACGAAGAGTCAAGGCAGGGAGCCTGCCTTAGTCCTGCTCTGCTGCCAGCTGGACTTTTAACGGCCTGAGCTGCTAGGGTCCCTTTTTCTTCCGGGCGTTCTAGAAGAAAATCAGACAGCTGGCAACCCTGTCTGGTAAGGAAGGAAGGTAATGTACTTCACAGTAATATGTTTAGTGAAGGAAATTGGTGATGTTACATTGACAAGTAGCAACCAGGATGAGAACTGTGATTACTTTAGGATAGGAAAGTATTCAGCATCTTTTATCCTAAAACTCTTGTTCAGCTATACACATGGCAACTACTTCATTGCCCAAAATACAGCTGTATCTGGGAAAGTGGGGAGGACGACACAGTAATTATTTAACAATGAACAATGTGCAACAATTTAAAGCAGAAAATAAAGAGTACCTTAGCTAACTGAAGTTGCTGATTTAAAGTGTATTATTGGTGGAATAGGCTTGGGATTATTGTGCCTTCTCTCGCTCAGAATAAAAAGTAGATGATAGGACAAACTAGATAAAATGGCTAAAAATAGTTCAGTTTCTCTTTGAGGTGTGCCAGCTGTAGAAACTGAAGCACGGTTTGTGTATAGAGGTTTACCAGAGGATAAAATGTAACCAAAATTTTCAGTACTGGCTACAAATGTGTATGTTTGCGTGAATTAAAAGGAAAATGTAGTTAATGTGTGTGAGGGGAGGGAGGGAATGTGGAGGTAACATGACAATTCATCATGATGATGGCAGGCATTTTGCCTAAATGTAGCTTTCTTGTCCCATACTTCCCTTACCTGTTTTTTTTTTGTCGTTTAGATTATAAATTGTGTTTTAGTAGCACCCCATCTCTGATGTCTTGTGGCCTGTAGATGGTACCTCAGTACAAATAGTAGATATCATGTGAAGTTAAAATGACTGACTACTAATGTTTATGATGCTTATTAATCCCATTCAGTCACTTCACTTTTTGACATTTTTTTCAAAGGCTTTTTGGTGATGGGACAGGTTATATTTTTGGCTAGTGCATTTGGAAGGGAATTCATGGCCTGAAGTTAGTGTGATTGGGCAGGGAGAGACATTTCACTTTTAGTTCAGTTAAATAGATTACAGCAGAAGCTGCTGGCCAAGGCATACCCGGAAATTGACTGTGCCGGAGGAAGTAAAAATTTCAGATTTTCATTTCCAAAATGTTTTAATCCGTAAAGAATCTCAATGCAATATCAGAATTGCATAGCTTTCGTTGTGTAAGGGTGACTCTAGACATCTGTTAATAGCAAGACACAAAGAAGCACAGCAGCTGAACAATAAGGCCCTGTGATTCCTTTTGGTGTTTGCTGTCACTGGATACTATGTTGAGACAGGAAAAATGTTCAATTACTTGGTATAATCAGTTTATGCATGATGACCACTGAAATTATTACAGGTTGGAATGAAATAATTAGGTGGCTGGGTAATTATAGTTGGAATACTTGACTTATTCAGTGGTGCGCTGTGTTTTTTAAAAAAAATCAGTTTAGTGCTGCCTTGCAAAACTTGCCAACCTAAACACAAAATCTGCGTGCTTACTGTTTACCATGACTGGAAAAAGCTCCATAGATCTTAATCACCTTCCACCCCACCCCTCAAAAAAAAGCAAAATTTTCCTGCCCTGTGTGGTTGGCTGGGCTAGTAGTATTTTGCAAGGCTGTAAAATTTCTGAAACCACTGGGATTTAGCTGAATCTCAAACCGTTACTTTTTTCCTAGGCTTTTAATTGAGTTGGTGATGAAGCTTGAAGTTTAAACCTCCTAGTATATTGTGCTTTTGCTACTAAAAAATCTTTAAAAAAGAGAAGTGAAGCAGCGGTGAATTTTATTTTTATTTTCAAGAAAAAGCTTTCGTTTTGTGGTAAGGAAATTGTAGCAATTTGTACAAATGATTCATCCCCTTCTGGTTATCCTGTTGTAATTCACTATGACTGCAGATGGACACAACTCCTACCAAAAAGACTTAGGCTGATACAGCATTTGGCATCTTGCTTCATTAACAATTCACAATGCAGGTGTGTTATAGCTGTTCTTTGAGAACTCCATTTGCTTCAAAACAGAATTCAAAATCTTTGTCCTAAAATACAAGGCACTTAATGGACTGGGAACTAGCTAGGTCAGAGACCCCTTTACTTTCAATCCTTCAAAATGGCTATACTCCACAGGAAAGATGCAACTTGACAGGCCCAGGTTATGTCTATCAGAAACTTAAAATGGCGTTCTAGGCAGTAAAACTCCTTTCCATGAAGATCAGACTGAGACCAAGCATGATGGTCTGCCACTCTCTACAACTCCCTATTCAATAAAGCTTCCCTCAATGAGCGCATCATTGTTGTTAAGGAAAGGAAAGGTCCTACACAATCCCACTCCTATGCCTTGAAAGAACAGAAGAGGGAAGAACCTTTTTGCTCTGGGATTTTATGCTGTGTAACTCTGTGCAGTGTGCATAGCAAAATGAAAGGTGAAGCATGAAATTTAAGATAAATACTGCCCTTACATTGACCTTATTTAATAACTTATTGAATTTTCAAGACATTATCTTCCTGCAATCACATTGTGTGTTGTAAATCCTAGACTTGTTTTGTGAGTCCCCGGGCTGTTTGGCTGTGTTGGGCATGGCTACTTATAGACGGGAAAGGAGACTGATGTTGCAGGGCTTCTCTTCTTAGCATAAGCGCAACGTGCCTCAGGTGGCAGTGACCAGGATTCATCACCGAATTTGATCCTCTGGTTTGGATCATTAGCGTCACTGGTGCATACTGACTGGGAGTGCAATGTGACAGGAATCAAAAACCAAACATAGTAGTATTGGCAGAGAATGTTAAGGGGACATGGCAAAGTTTCTGAGCAGCTGTCGTAATACAGTGAGCCCCACGGGTTTTGGAATTGGGGAAACTTGCCTTCTGTTCCCATCTTCTCTCCTGATTTTGGGCAAGAAACTAACTTAAAGCTTGAATGCTTGAAAGTTAGGTACAGAAACATCCCCATTTAGGCACCTGAATAAAGGGGCTGATTTTTCTGAGGTGCTGAGAACCTACAGCTTGCATTGACTTCAGTTGCAACTGTGGGTGCTCAGTAGCTCTGAAAATCAAGGAACTTTAAAGTGTCTGAATATGGATTAAGGTGTTTAGGTTTGGGCACTCATATTTGCAAGTGTTGGCCTTCACCTCTCTGAGCTTTGGATTCATTGTCTTTAAAGTGGGAGTGGTAATGTTTACTTATCCACGAATAGCACTTTGAAATCTACCGATGAAAAGCCTTTTGGGAGTTCTAAGCACAGTGGACCCCATTTATCTGATCTGATTAGGATTGGGGGATTATCAAAAAATTGGGTAGTCAGGAGAATGGGTGGGGCTTGGGCTGTCAGCTCCGGGGGCGGCACTTGGTTCAGTTAAGATGGATAATGGAGACTCAGATAAACGGGGTTCTACTGTACTGATGATGCACTTCAGAAGGAAGTGAATTAAAAGTGTAATGGGCTACTTAACATGGAAAGAACAAAAAGCAGATGAAGGTTGAAAAATGTAAACTACCCTGCTTCCCTTTTGCAAGAGAGTAATCAATAGCACAATGACTAGAGAAATCAAGGAATGCAGGAGTGGGACCTAGCTTACCTCAGCGTATTCACACTGGCAAAGCCCAGAGAAACCCCAGAGTGCTGAAGGGCAGGCAGAAGTTTTGTAATCACTGGCAACTTGATGAATGCTTGAAAAGCGGGCATGGTTCCGGTAGAATCTTGTGAAAGGGCTTGTCTCAAGCCTGTATGCTGTTGTAGACAGGGACTCCCTTCAGCACTCTTTCCAGCATCATTGAATAAAGATGCAGGTCCCCACTTGCAGGAGGTGGGGAGCCCGGGGAATTATATCTGTATGTGCGATTGGTTAATTTGTTAGGGTGAAGGTTTTCCTTAGGGTACAGAGAGGGGGTGATCCTTGTGGCCAAACAGATGAGCTCAAATTATCCTCCCAATTTCCTTCCAAGTGGGAGGGAGTGACAGTTTAAAGAAATGCAGCATAGACTCTTTTTGGTGTTACTCCAGGGTGAGTTAAAGGTGGGAGGTGGAAGTGTTCATCTTAAAACCATCTTAAAACAAACTACTTAAAAATCACTTCCTTCCCTCAAGGACTGAACTCCCCATTTTCCTCTCGCAACAGTGGATTCCATCACTGCTCACAATGGATGGGCAGGGAGCCAACCTCATACCACCTTGGGCATTAATGAGGGCATAAGGAGTTGCTAGAGAAGTAACAATCTTAAATAGGGTCTTGGAAGGTAGAAAAGCCTTTTTAGTCACATCTAGCACTATGTGAATAACAGTTCCTCTCATCCTTCGCTTCCCTGCCAAGTTCTGTGTTCAGGTTTGTGTGTCCCTGTTAACAGTTAAATCTCCTCATAGATCCCTAGTTGTGTGTGTGTGTGTAGATCTCAGGAGAGGCATGTTTCTGAAAATGAGTTGAAGGACCATATTGCAGTTAAGGAATTCTGATGGGCAGAAGAAGAATGAATGAATTAAAAAGGGGAATATTTCTTATTGTAATAGAGCTAAGGGAGTGTGTACGGAGGATCTGATCTCATTCATGCTTATTGTAGATTATTCTATTTAGTACCTGAGTATAGCATCATAGTGTTAGAGAAAATAAAGGCCGGCAGTTTTCAGAACTAAAGGAGTTTGTTCTGAAGTATGCATGTGGCACAACAGGTGGGCAGATGGTCACCACCAAGGGAAAGTGGAGGAGTGTCTGTGAGTTGTGCATCACACTGCTACCCCCCCCCCCTTTTTTTTTTCCAGATACCTGATGTAAGCATGGGTTGCTGTTGGAGGGATTGGTAAAAGTGGGTTTTGGAGGAAGTGTTAGGAGAGGGGGAGGGTGGTTTTGCATAGGGGATCAAGGTCTAGAGTTTGCATGGGAAATTGCCTTTCCAATGGCAAAATGGCCTAAACTGGAGCATATTTTGCCTTTGCAGTTTGTTCATTGTCACAGTACTTTTCTCTAAATCAGGTCGGCAACCTTTCAGAAGTGGTGTGCCGAGTCTTCATTTATTCACTCTAATTTAAGGTTTCGCATACCAGTAATACATTTTAACGTTTTTAGAAGGTCTCTTTCTATAAATCTGTAAAATATAACTAAACTATTGTTGTCTGTAAAGTAAATAAGGTTTTTAAAATGTTTAAGAAGCTTCATTTAAAATTAAATTAAAATGAGGAGCCCCGGGCAGTGTGAGTGCCACTGAAAATCAGCTTGCGTGCCGCAGGTTGCCTGCCCCTCCTCTAAATGGTAAAAAAAAAAAAAAAAAAAAAGCTAGTGCTGCTCTGGGAACCTATTCACAGTCGCCCTACTGTTGCCCAAAATGTGAGAAGAATTGGATGGCAATGACAGGACATTTTAATAAGCCAAGATGCCTTTACTCAACCTTCCATGGTAATTTGTTGGAATTTGATGATAATCTCACTTCAGTGAAGAAACTCTTGTGAACAAATATTTTCGGTAATGCTGCAACTCAGAATGGGTGCGTACAGCCTTGCGCTTTAGACCTGCCCCGTTGCCATGTTTTTGATGATATATTAAGGAGTGATCTTAAAAGCTAATCAAAGCTGGGTCTGGTCAGAATATGGATTTGGGGCCTCTAAGGAAAGGACAAGATTCTGCAAGAAGTGGTGGTACTAATTCATAGGGCATGCTCTTCCCTTTGAGTAGTACTAAGGAATAGTTATAGGAGAGGGTACAATATAAAAAAGGTTCAGATAACTTCAGGTCATTAAAGATACTATAGCATTTCTGTCAAGAGAGGGGTAGCACCCGCTTCTTTGCAGTCAGCAGTGACTCTCAGCCAACATTGTAAAGCAGAAGGGTTTATTAGTTGTCTGGAACACAGCATAGAACAGTTCATGTTAGCACAGGAAGTAGGAACATTCAGCAAAGTCCATCTTGGGAGGGGGAGAGCCTAGGGCTCTGGATTCCCCCTTCTCCCAAGTCCCAAACCAGGAGACTGACTAGCTTCCAGCGGCCCACCCTTTGTCACGCCCAGTTCCCCTGGTCTCTTTCCTGGGCAAACAGGTTACCTAGCCTACGCCTCCCTTTTCAACTCAGTTGTAGCCTGCTGGCTCTTGCAAAGGGCCCTAGTCATCAGTTGCCAGGATACAGAGTGTCTGGCTATTGCAGAAGTGGGCAAACTATGGCCCGCGGGCCACGTCTGGCCCATGGGACCATCCTGGCCGGCCCCTGAGCTCCTGGCCCGTGAGGCTAGCCCCCGGCCCCTCTCCTGCTGTCCCCCCTCCCCCGCAGCCACGCAGTGCGGCATAACACTTTGGCGGCGGAGCTGCAGAGCCCGGCCTGACCCAGTGCTCTGTGCTGTGTGGCTGCCAGCCAGTGGTGCTCCAGGCAGCACGGTAAGGGGGCAGGGAGCATGGGGCGGGGTTGGATAGAGGGCAGGGGAGTGCAGGGGGTGGTCAGGGGCATGGATGGGGTCGGGGAGGTCAGAGGGCGGGGAACAGGGGTTGAATGGGGGTAGGGGTCCCAGGGTGGCAGGAAGGAGAGGTGAATAGGGCGGTGGGGGGCAGTTGGGGTGGGGAGTCTGGGGGCGGTCAGGGAGAAGAGGTGGTTGGATGGAGCAGGGGAACCAGTGAGGGCAGTCAGGAAGGAGGGGGGCAGCTAGGGACAGGGGGTCCGGGGGTGGTCAGGGGACCAAGAGCAGGGCAGGGGGTGTGGATGGGGTAGGGGTCCCTGCGGGGCTGGCAGGGGGTGAGAAGCGGGGGGGTCAGATGGGGGTGGGGGCTGGATCATTCCTGGGTGTTTGGGGAGGCACAGCCTCCCCTAACTGGCCCTCCATACAATTTCAGAAACCCGATGCAGCCCTGAGGCCAAAAAGTTTGCCCGCCCTTGGGCTACTGTCTGGTCACAGGCAACTAGAGGCACTCCCACCTGCCTTCATGTAAAACATTAAGAAAATTCCCACTTCGTCACAGACTGTTCCACCACTAAGCATGTGTTTGACACTGTTGTTGTATTCTCTTGTTTTTACTATGCTAAAAATAGTTGAATCAAGTGTTGCCAAAAGCTTTTTTAGCTTTAAAGGGTAATTAATCTTAATAGTACACACGGACCAAGATTTTTAGAGATGACTAATGATTTAGGTAACCAGCCTGAGCATGGACCATGGAGCTTGCTTTTGTCTCTAAGGAGTTTGACCTGTTAAGTCATATATATATATATGGGCTGTCGATTAATCGCAGTTAACTCATGAGATTAACTAAAAAAAATTAATCATGATTAAACAATAGAACACCAATTGAAATATTTCGGATTTTTTTCTATATTTTCACCTATGTTGTAATTAAAATCAAAGTATATTATTTTTGATTATTGTAAACAAAAGAAATGGTATTTTTCAATTCACCTCATTGTAGTGCAGTCTTTGTTGTGAATGTGCAACTTACAAATGTAGATTTTTTTTGTTACGTAACTGCACTCCCAAACAAAACAATGTAAAACTTCAGAACCTAGAAGTCCACTCAGTCCTACTTCTTGTTCAGCCAATCGCTAAGACAGAGAAGTTTGTTTACATTTATGAGAGATAATACTACTCTCTTCTTCTTTACAATGTCACCAGAAAGTGAGAACAGGCATTTGCATGGAACTTTTGTAGCCGGCATTGCAAGGTATTTACGTGCCAGATACGCTAAACATTCATATTCCCCTTCCTGCTTCAGCCACCATTCCAGAGGACATGTTTCTATGCTGATGATGCTTGTTTAAAAAAAAAAAAAAATGCGTTAATTAAATTTGTGACTGAACTCCTTGGGGAAGAATTGTATGTCGCCAGCTCTGTTTTACCTGCATTCTGCCATATATTTCATGTTATAGCAGTCTCGGGTGATGACCCAGCACATGTTGTTCATTTTAAGAACGCTTTCACTGCAGATTTGACAAAACACAAAGAAGGTACGAATATGAGATTGCTAAAGATAGCTACAGCGCTCGACCCAAGGTTTAAGAATCTGAAGTGCCTTCCAAAATGTGAGAGAGACGAGGTGTGGCACATGCTTTCAGAAGTCTTAAAAGAGCAAAACACTGATGCGGAAACTACTGAACCCAAACCACCAAAAGAGAAAATCAACCTTCTGGTGGTGGCATCGGATTCTGATAAAGAAAATGAGCATGTGTCAGTCTGCACTGCTTTGGATTGTTATCGAGCAGAATCAATCATCAGCATGGATGTATGTCCCCTGGAATGGTGATTGAAGCATGAAGGGACATATAAATCTTTAGCACATCTGGCACATAAATACCTTGCAATGCTGGCTACATCAGTGCCATGAGAATGTCTTTTCTCATTTTCAGGTGACTAAACAAGAAGCAGGCAGCATTATCTTCTACAAATGTAAACAAACTTGTTTGTCTGAGCGATTGGCTGAACAAGAAGTAGGAATGAGTGGGCTTGTAGGCTCTAAAATTTTACGTTTAATTTTTGAATGCAGTTATTTAATACATAATTCTACATTTGTAAGTTCAACATTCATGATAAAGAGATTGCATTACGGTACTTGTTTGAGGTGAATTGAAAAATACTGTGTTTTGTTTTTTACAGTGCAAATACTTGTAATCAAAAATATTAGGTGAGCACTGTACAGTTTGTATTCTGTGTTGTAATTGAAATCAATATATTTGAAAATGTAGAAAACATCCAAAATATTTAAATAAATGGTATTTATTATTGTTTAACAGCGTGATAAATGGTGATTTTTTTAATCGCTCAATTAATCACTTTTAATTTTTTTAATCACTTGACGGCCCTAATATATACAGCTGTTGAAATGCGGCAGAGCAGTATTTCTGAATGTTGGTGTCAGCATTTTAAAAATTTGCCTGCAAGTCTTGCTGCTGTGTGGTGTGTTCTGTGGGGCGGGTGTTTGTTCAGGAAAGCTTTCACTTAGTTGCTGTTTCAGACATGAATATGCTGATTTTGTTTCTGCAGAGACATCTCCTAAGAGGAGTTTGCTGAGAAATGCTTCTTTGGGAGCCACATCTTCATGAAAATTGAACAGTAAAGCTGGCAGTGGAAATCTTTTTCAGTGTACCAAGTTAACCACAGCAGCTGTGTAAAGCAGACTTATTTGGGATAAAAACCTAAGACTAAGATGTAGTAATTAAAAACAAATTGATTATAAAAACAGCCTTTCCACAACCCAGTGATCTGTAAAGAAGGCATTGAAGACACAATCACACTTTTTCAAATTTGTGTAGAGGTGCAAAATGCAAATACAGCTGGAAAATTTAAAAAAAAATCATGTTGCGTAAAGAGGGCATTGGGATTAGCTCATTCCTTACATAGCTAGAAATCCCATTGACTTCAGTGGACTTTTGCCCAGATAAGGACTTTAGGGTCTGGCCCTTACAGAGTATCTTTGGCAGGGTGTCAGAAGTTCATAGCACGTGCATTATAGTCTGATGTGTACATGGCACATGGATTATTAGAACAATTCCTTTCTAGCTCTTGTCAGATTGTGACATTTTGATACTGAATCAAAAAACATATGCAAACTAAGACAAGTTGGAGAAAGTTGGTTTGACATATTGCAGGCTACAGTGTCCTTTGAACGTGCTATTTTAATTGACAAGCTATCTTTCAAGAAGTCTCATTGAGATCGTTATTGCTTAGTGTGTGGGCACTCCTCACAAAGCATGACTTCCTTGCAAAAAAGACCCGCTCTCTTGCAGGGGGGAATTGCTTATTTGAAGACAAGTGTCTTGACAAAGTTTGTGCCAATTTAATTTTAAAAAAAAATTTGTTTTTAAAAAAACATAATTAAATTGGTAAGCGTAGAGTACAGTTTTATTGCTGAAAAAGTGTTTTTAGCTGGTTTCTGTCAACTTAAGTGTGTAGACTAAGACAAGTTTTATACAGATGTGAGTGTCCACACAATGGTACAGACATCACTGAATTGATATAAAAATAACACCTTCAGTTATATCAGTACAACTCTGTGCAGGCAGGCTTGGACATGGTTCAGTTTGGGTTTGTGCAAATGGGGTGAAAACATTTTGGTGGCAAATATAGTGGGGTTTTTGTTTTTTTGTGGGGTGTTTTTTTTTTATTAAATGCTTTTCATATTTGAAGTCTCACTGACTAGATAGCTGCAGGAGTTAGGGATGGAGTTGACTGATGAAGTAAACACAAAATATTGCAGGAGGTATTGGCTTTGGGGTGCTGCTCAGTGAGAATTGCCATTTAATATTGCAATCCCTCTTGGAGCTGGCTCACTTGGCTGGCTTTTTAGCAAGTGATTGCCTTATAGACCTGGAGTGCCCCCTCCCCAATGCACTCCTCTGAGTTCTGCATGCCAGGAACTCTTCTGTCTATAAAAAAAAAATTTTGAATGCCGAAATCCTTCATATCATGCAGCTAAAAGAAAATTGCCAGGCTCTTAGCGAAATCTCTGCAGTATGTGTGGTAGTAAGAAGCTAATACATTTTAATAAGATTCCAGGAAAGAGACTGTTCTAGCAGAAATGATCCTGTGGATGGGGGCATTTAAATAGAATCTGCCATTTTCAGCCTGTTCCTATTCCTGCCGGCAGAAAGGAGTGAAACCATCTCTTTAATGCAAAAAGTGATTGCATGGTATGTCTTGGGCAGCAGTAGTTAGTATAACCGCAGCCCTTTATTGTGCATTGCTTTCAGAGCAGCGGAAGGGAAAGCCCAGCCCTGCAACAAGATTAGGTTCAATGCTGAATTGTTCTACATCTTTTGTGTCCTCAAAAACCTTTATATAAATCTCCGATAAACTCCTCTTCCAACCCCTCTGTGTGACATCTTGGCTCCAAATACTCCTGGCTACTGACCTCCATTGCCTTCTTGTCATTTGGCCTCTTCCCCTCCAAATACTAACATGCAGTAGTTTTCTGCACACCATTTAAACCTTTCCAAAAACTTGCTGCTTGTGTCACCAGCCACCATCTGTTCCCCTCTTCTTCCACACCTCTTGCTCAAAGAGCTTAAACTGGTGCTTCGGGTGGTTCTCCTCAATTCCATCCTGGATCCAGTCCAGTCTGCCTTCTAGGTTCTCTATTGCACTGAATCTGCTGTTGCTAAGGTCCTGAAAGTCCCCGTTGGCGAGTCTGTATTCCACTCTCATGATCTACAATCTCTCTGAGGCTTCTGATACTGTGGACCACTCTCTCCTCAACATCCTGTCCAACCTCCTTGCTTTTAGTGGCATTGTCACCTACTTCAAACTGCTTCTTCAGCACCTCTTGCTTTCTTTGGTGGTCCCACATGATTCAGTTCTTGGTTCCTTCCTCTTCTCCTTCTATACTTCATACTTGGCAGGGCTTATCCTCGTACAGATCCAACAGTAATTTCTCTGCTGATGCCTCTCAAATGTTCTTCTCTATTTCTGTCCTGTTCCCTTTGGTCCAGTTTCAGCCTGTTTCTGATGCTTCCTCCTTTATGTCTCACTGACGTCTCCAGTTTTACCTGGTTCAATCACAGCTTGTTGCCTCCTAAACTAAAGCCTCTTCTCTTCACTTCTCCATGGCCGTTGACACTAATGTCATCCCAGTCAGTCTGGGATTGTTTGACTTCTCCCTGCCCTTCCTTTGCATATCGCTGTACCCAAATCCTGCCATTTCTTTCTCAGATTAAGCTCTTGCCCATCTTCCATGCTGCCCTGTTCAAGGAAAGACCTTCCTATCCAAGATGAGTATTAGCATCTCATTCAAATCCTTATATATTCCATTTCTTTCACAATGCCCTCAAGAAGTGATCTTATAATTAAGAAAACCAGCTAAGTCAGTAGTTCACAAACATTTGTACTGGTGACCCCTTTCACATAGCAAGTCTCTGAGTGCGACCCCCTCCTAATAAATTAAAACCAATTTTTAATATATTTAACACCATTATAAATGCTGGAGGCAAAGTGGGGTTTGAGGTGGAGGCTGACAGCTTGTGACCCCCTATGGGGTCCCAACCCCCAGTTTCAGAACCCCTGCTCTAAATTATCCCAACTTCTAGATTTTCCTGTGCAGCCCCTCTTCTGTGTCTCTTCTAGGCTGAAAGCTCTTCCGGGCAAGGGCAGCCTTTGTTTGTTACTGTACAGTATTGAGCACATTGTCGTTAAACAAATGCGTCTGGAAGAATGTGTTTATTTTAACTACATGTGGTAATTTAGTGTCAAAATATGGTCCTGTAAAGACAGGGACCCTTCCCAGAGACTGAGGACAAACTCAGAGGGAGGAAAGTTGGGAGGAATGTAACAAACCAGTGAAGTTATTGTTAATGTTGGTTTCATGGATTGCATTTTTGTTAACTTAATGAACACTGCAGTGAAGGGGAGTTTTCCAGGAAGTCACTAAATACCAAGAATTGCAAGGAGCTGCATTGAAGACCAGGAGATTAGCTGGAGGCTGCTAAGGGGCCTCTTAGGTTGGTGTCTTGAATGAATGGGGGCTGGAGTGGAGTTGTTAAGAACAGAGACCATTTGTTTTTGGTTAAGAATCTCTCATACAAACCATACAAGATCCCTACAGTCTTAGGGAGTAATTGAAAATAATTGCAGATGGGGCAGGGTCTGGGGTATAAGAAAGGGCAGGAAGGATTTGAGCATCTCAAGTTAGGAGGAATTAACTTTCTGCCTATGTAGATCTCTGAGGTCTTAGTCCTGCTAGCAGCTGACTGTTTTTTTTAAAGTATTATAAATTCACAAGTAAAACCTGACATTATTTGAAAGAGAAACTGTTCTTTAAAACACTAAGATTGCGTTCAGCAATATTGTGAGAAGCTCAGGCTACATGTATGCAACCTACACTACAAATGCAACCATGTCAGGGAGTTTGGTGACCTTGTGGTATGGACTAGGACTTTAACCATGTTTTGTAAAGGTCCAGACTGCTCCCAACTGTCCTGCAAACTGGAGTTGTGTTTGGAACCAGGTTAGGGGACAACAAAGTTGTAACTAGGCTCCCTGTATTTGTGGGACCTAACTTCTAGTTGTTTGTAACTAGCTAGTGAAATTATTGGCTCTACATGTGGCTTGTCTGTACACCATGAGGTGGTTATTGTAGTTTCTACACTTGCTCGCAGTGTAGGCCAGCATGTAATTGCCTTCCTGTAAACAGCTTGTAATGCTTTTATTTTTGCAGAGTTGATGGGACCCCAACTGTGGTTTTGTAATCAAGTTGGCTGGTCATCTCTCCTCCCAGCTCTCTGTGCAGTAGGACTTCCCAGAGTAGTGGTGCTCCTCTGGGCAACGTTAGTAGGTCACGCTTTCCCCTGAATGCACTGACACAGACATGACTAGGTGAAGTGAAGGAAGTAGACACAAACTGGAGTGGCACACAGTTTTCCTGAATGGACACCACACAGCTGTGTATAATGGGACCAGATGAGTATATCCTGATTGCAAAACCATGATTTTTCCTTGCATTGTGTATAGGACCTATGGTTTCAACATATCAGGTCCCAATCCTACTCACTCTAAAGTCAGTAGAAACACTCATTGATTTCTGTATGGCAAATTAGGCCTCTCGACCACACGCCAGCTTTTCTCTCTTGGGTTCTCAAAAGGAATTTGCTGCTCATGCGCAGTTGGCTTAGAGCTGAAGACACACACATTTTTATTTGGAGGTTGGCTGTGCAGATGCAGAGACCCCTTTTTTCCCCATGAATGCTTCGTATCGAAACTTAGACCACAAACTTCCTTTCTAAGGGCAATTTTAAATTGTATTTATTTACATGCATTCATAATATGCTTGTTGAAATGTCTAAGGAATGTTTTTAATCAGTCTCTTTCTAGTCTTACAACGTTCAAACGTGCTAATGTTGAGGGGGGGGAAAATTTTTTCCCCCTAAACTGACATATAAGCACAGTACTGTGCTTCCAAGCTGTGCTCTTGGCTTGGGTGGGTCTCCAACTGATGCAAATATCCCCAAAGATGATCCACCCACTGCATTCCTAAATGAAACTTCTGTGTTCTGGAAGTACAGACAATGGTACTGTGATTTCTCTGGTTCTTGTTCCAATATGGCAGTTGTCAGAAAGAACAGGCCTCTTTAAAGTTTTACAGATTGTGATTATTGCAGCCTTGTTGATGTGATACTTTTATTTAAAATTTGATGTCGAGATTTTTTTTCCCCAAACAGATAAAACCTTTGCCACTGGCCAGAATTTTGTTCTCATACTTGTTGGGTCTAGCCTTTCATTTCTTTCCCAAGTTACTGCTGCCTCAACTGGCAAAGACTGAGATTAAAGGCTCGTTTGTGATAGACTAACTCTTGGGACTTCAGTATGAAGTTGTTACATTGATCCTTCTGCGGCTGTGGCTGACAGAGGCATCAGCCATTAAATAGTTAAGTATGTACATTATAGGCATGCATATATATTTCCTGTCCTGTCTTACTGAACGTTGGACAACGGTACGTTTCCGATTTCCTGACCTACGTGTTTGTCTTTAGACAACAGTGCGGACATGTCAGTAGAAGTCTGCCTATTGTGCTTTTTTCCCCAATGGGTCATACTCGCAGCAACCCTTTCTTGATGGGTGGGTGTGCCTGCCATTCACTTCTTGTCTGAGGGTTGTAGCTGTATTTCCGCTATTGGCAACTATCAAATATCTGTCCAAAAATACATGCCTCATACTTGGCTGGAGGCTCCAGAGAGATTTCGGCCACTTTCTCCACTCCTTCAGTGTCCTTGTATTGTCCATGTTGTCAAGGTGGTGTTACTGTGAATATAGGCACTTACTGGTAGCAAATGTCTCTTCTGTATCCCACCTTCTTGCTAGTCTCCCAGCTACTCCCACATATACCCAGAGACATCTGTCGTATCACACTAGGATCTAAGCACTTTTTCAGAATTTATATTCCAATATGTAGCCTAAACCTGGATGTTCCTGCTAGTACTGTCTCTTTCCCAATGCAGAGAAGGACGTGGTGGTGTGGAAGCTATGGCAAAGAGATGGATCTTAGTTTGTCTGAAAGCAATAAGGTTTGTGGTCCTTTTTATCCCATGCCATGATTCTGGGCCCAGCCCCTTGAGAAGGCTCTATCTTCCACACTCACAAGTATCTTTCCTTGACTCTTTGGAGTACTGATGTCAAGTTAGGTGTGGTGGCCCAGGCTTTCTACTTTCTGACTGGTCTATTGGCTTTGAAGATCAAGACCTGGATGTTAGACTTAGTCCAAAATTCTTTCCGGGATCAGTGTAGTAGTTAAAATTCAGTACTGTGCTCACAACATCCCATGTTGATGAGCAGGTTTCCTGCTCTGATTTGTACCAGCTGAAGCTTGTTTGTTCAGTTCAGTCTTATTTGCAGGCATTGTGCATTGCAGTAATCAGCCCTGGAGAGCATGAATCAGTGGATCACTATAGCTAAGTTTTAGTTTTTCATGACTAGATGGAGTCTCTTGGTCAGCCTTTGTCAAACATTTCGGTGCTAGGGGGATACATACTTGTGGGGAAGCATAATATTTATGATCCAGTTAGAGCAGAGGTGGGCAAACTATGGCCCACGGGTCATATCTGGTCCGCGGGACCGTCCTGCCTGGCCTGAGCTCTTGGCCAGGGAGGCTAGCCCCCGGCTCCTCCCCCGCTGTCCCCCCTCCCCTGCAGCCTCAGCGCGGCGCAATGCCAGTGCTCTGGCCCACCGCTCCTGCCAGGCCAGGCCAGGTGGCAGCATGGCTGCGAGCTGCCGCTCTGAGTGGCGTGGTAAGGGGGTGGGGGGTTGGGTTGGATAAGGGGCAGGGGGTGCTAGGGGCAGTCAGGGGACAGGGAGCAGGGGATGGTTGGATGGGGTGGAGGTTCGGGGGGGGTGGTGGTCAGGGGATGGGAAGCAGGGGGGTTGGATAGGAGGTGGGGTCCTGGGGGGCAGTTAGGGGCAGGGATGTGGATATGTGTCAGGGCAGTCAAGGGGCTGGAGGGAGGGAGGGGTTGGATAGGGGGTGAGGTCCTGGGGGCAGTAAGGGGACAAGGAGCAGGGGAGGTTGGATGGGTCGGTGGTTCTGAGGGGGGCAGTCAGGGGGCGGGAAGTGGGAGGGGGCGGATAGGGGGCAGGGTCCAGGCTGTTTGGGGAGGCACAGCCTTCCCTACCCAGCCCTCCATAAAGTTTCACAACCTGGATGTGGCCCTCGGGCCAAAAAGTTTGCCCACCCCTGAGTTAGAGGTTTCCAAGACAGGGAATCAATAGTTCTGTGTGTTACAAAATTCATCTTTCAGCATTTATGCTGTTGATGCATTGCAGGTCACCTAGTATGGGGACAGTGAAACTAGAGTTCAGTTTCGTTTCTTGCATTTCCTGACCTAGACCGGGAAGGCTTGTATCAAACAAACTGGGTTTGCTGAGCTCTTTGGTCAAGTGGGTCTTTAAAAGTGGCTGGAAGGAGAATGGCGTCTGGAGTGGGTGAAAAAACGAAGTAGAAATTGAAAATTTAGGGTACAGTACAGGGATACGTGGCTGGGGTGTTGTAAAAAGAGCTCAGATGTGGGTGCTTTTAAAGTGAAGATAAGAAGCCCTCACTTCTTGAAGTGGATGTGACATGGTCCTTTACCCTTTTTATACCACCCTCATCCAAGAATCTTAAAGTGCTTTACAGAATTAAATCTCAAAGCTGTTCTCGGGGGGGTAGCTCTGTGTTATCCCCACTGTGCAGATTGGGAAACAGACACAGAGGAAGTGTCTTGCTAGGGAAACACAGCAAATCAATGGCAGAGCTGAGAATAGAACCCTGGTGTCCTGACTCCCATTCCTATGCTCTAGCCAAAAGGCCCTTACTTCCATGGTATAGGATGGGAAGCCAGATGTGGTCTTGGAGAAAGAGGAAGATCTGTACTGGCACCAGAGTTTTGCAGTTCTGCTAAGTGTTCTGCATCTTTCTGCAAATAGATCGGGTGAAAATCTTGTGCCAAAAGAGTATTGCATTCCAAATACTCTTTCTCCTAGAAGGCGGAGCACTGGCTGGGGACACAGGAAATTATGGGTTCTGGTTTTGTCTCTTCTACTGACTGGTGGAGTTTCTGTGCCGTTCACAACCATACTGCTGGCCAGGGCCTCGTATCCCTAACCTGGGGGCCAGTTTTGTTTGCCCATTTTAAAATGGGTAACATTGCACAAGGTCATTTTGGCAGATCTGGGAATAGAATCTTGGTCTCTAGTATGGCAGACCCAAGTCTCACCCACCTCCTCACAATGGCTTTCTGAACAAATATGCCAAATGTTTATGCTTGACTAGGTCCGTAACCACTGCTCTAACCACTAGACAGCTTTGCTCCCAGAGCCTGGAGTAAAACCTAGGAATCCTGATACCTGACATCCCCATCTTGTCTCATAAGTAGTTGTACAACATATTGGTAAAAGTGTCTCTGGCCTCCCTCAAGGGGCTGGCTCATGTAGAGGGTAATAGCCTATTCCTTCAATTGGTTACTACTCCAGTTCAAGCGGAAGAAGTCTGTGCTGTATATCTAAAGGCCCAGAGTTTAAACTCTGCTCGTGGTCATGTGGGGAGAAATAGTTTGTAATTAAAGACCGTATACCCAAAAAGGGGCCGAATTAAGATTGCATGGGTAACATCAGTGCTGGCATTTCTGTGTGTGTGTGTGTTTTTTTTTTTTTATATGCTTGCTTTTGCAACTGTAAGTCTAACACAGGTTTTTTATGTGCGAAAGACCTCCTAAGTAGCACTTACTGAGGGACAGGTGCCTTAAAATATTGCAAGTGAGCTACAGAGCCTTTTACCTGTAGGTCACCAGTTTGAACCCAGTCCTGTTCAGTAGGGACTGAAAGCTGTTCTCACCTAATATGGAAGTTGGCTGATTCCTACACTGGGATGAGTTTGAATCTTGGTTCCAGCTCTGACATCACAAGTTCACCACCATTATTTGTACTAATGAGCAGATTTGTCAAAGAATTATTTGAGTCATAAGGACTGAACTAACATCATCCCTTTCACCAGCAGAAGTAGTCTTTCTCCTCCCTCACCCTCATCAAGGCTGAACTATGCTGGCAGGACAGTGTGTGTGGGAAGCTTGCCCTGGTGTTGCCCTATATATAGATAGATGTCGTTCACCAGGGTTTTCAATCTGGCAGTCACCCTTTCAACTGGGACTAAATTCACACATCTGAGATGATGTTGATGGTTATATGCAAAAATTTAATTTGCTAATTTACATAACTTGTATAAAATGTCACACTGAGTTGCACAAAACTTGGACATGCTGGAAGCAAAAGAGAAGATGAAGCTGAGGCTAATAGTTGGGGATAGTGTCCTTTATCAAGAGTGGTTGTCATTAATGCTTGACCCAGGCTGAAAATGCTTGGTTCTTTGAACTGAGTAAAAATCTTGCCCCAATACCGCTGGACATCTCTAATCTAGCAGCGCTCTCTGAAAACAGATTTTTTTTTTTTTCCATTCTAGTAACTTCTAATTCCAGTTTTAACCTTCTATCCTAGATTCATCACATTGCCCACAATGGAGGATTATATAAAAGACCCTTTAATGAAGTTTTTGAGGAAACACCAATGCTGGTTGCTGTGCTGACGTATGTGGGCTACGGTGTCCTCACCCTCTTTGGGTATCTGCGAGACTTTCTGCGACACTGGAAGATCGAGAAGTGTCACCATGCATCAGAGAGAGAGGAACAGAAGGTAGTTGCTGGACAGGCAGGGGTGGGATTTGAGCTGGTGTGCAGTGGCATGTCAGCCAGGAGTACCAATTTATAATGTTTCTATTTCTAGCCCAAATGGGTGCAAAAAGAACCTGCCAATATAGCCTTTGCACAGCTGGTTGGAGTAATATGTAAACAGCTTGAAACAATAGCACTGAGGTGCTAATTAATTACCTCATAATCTCAATGAGGTGTTAACTCTGGGGCCCACTGATGACCATTTTAATGTCCACACTGGTGACTGTTTCATTGTCCACCACGTTAACAGAAATATCCAGTTCCTCTGAAATTGAAGATAGAGCACTGATTTATGCCACTGAGGATCTGGCCCTGTATTTGCATCTGTAGTAAACAAAAGGCAATACAGGGAGAAAGCATAGGAATAACTGTCAAACTACTGAGGAAATAATTTTTCTTCCAATAAAAGGCTCTAGAATTAGGGGGTCAAATATTGCTTTTGAGTTAATGTTCAGTGTGATTTATTTTCATCAAGTGAGGATTAGAGTAGGGTAGCTAAAGTACGTGGGCAAACGTAGCCCATAGCTGCTCTAACCTTCAGTATAGAAGATTTATTGGTCATGAATCACACTCTGTATTCTTCACTGGATGTTCTGATCAATGTGCTTCATTGCATGCTGGGTTCTGTAGTCTCCCTGTGTCTCGTCTCTGTTAAAATGGGGGCTGCGACAAGCTCCTTTGTTCTGTGCAACAGTGGAGTTTAAGATGCTTTTCTGTGGAGTATCATTACATAAACTCAGTATGCTTCCTGCCAGGAAGGATGAATAAAACTCCTGTCTCTTTTCTTTCTATCCCCCCGCTCCCCCCACGCCCCAGTTGAAATGTACTTTATTAAGTTATTAAAAGTGTATGCACCTAATAATGCATATGAAATATGATTGCTGTCCTGCAGAATGTGGAATGCAGTTTCAGGCATGACTAAAGGGGATACTCAATCTGCAGGTAGGAGCTGAGGTGGGAAGGACTGGGGTTACAGCATTGAGGTTGGTTACTCAGTGAACGCTAGTGCACAATACAGGGGGATTATCCTGAATATCTATAACTAAAGGGGGAGTGGGCAAACTCTTTTGGCCCGAGGGCCACATCAGGGTTGCGAAACAGTATGGAGGGCTGGGTAGGGAAGACTGTGCCTCCCCAAACAGCCTGGCCTCTGCCCCCTCCCACTTCCCACCCCCTGTCCCTAACTGCCCCCCAGGACCCCACCACCTGTCCAATCCCACCCCCTATCCAACCCCCCCTGGTTCCCTGCCCCTTATCCAACCCCCCCCCCCGGCCTCTTCCCCTTACCATGCCACTCAGAGTGGCAGGACAGGCTTGTTCGAAGGCTTGGGAGATGGGTGGCTTGCCCGCATAGCAGCGTTGCTGCGGGGGAGGGGCCGGGGACTAGCCTCCCTGGCCAGGAGCTCAGGGGCCGGGCAGGATGGTCCTGTGGGCCGTAATTTGCCCACCCCTGAACTAAAGAGATACTGAATTAGGATTCCCTTACTTCAGACATAATGTATATTTAGAATCGCTGTCCTGAGAGTTGTCCTTCAGCCTAAATTCTTAATGTTTCCCTGAAATGCGTTTGTTTTGGGAGATAACTGGTGACTTGAAGCCCTTTGGGAGAGTGTATGTGGAGGATGGCCTTGGGAGCCATTCCTCAGTATGGTGGATATGGATCTTGGGTTGGGTCATGAGTTGCAGATAAGATATGCCCCTTTTCTATCCACTTTTATACTGTTCATGACATCTTTGTGGGTGAGTTTGGTGAGAGATTCGGGGTTTTTTTTTTGTTTTTTCTTTTTTTTTTTAAAGAGGAATCCATTTATGGTTGGTTGTGAAGGGAGGATCAGGGCATGTGGTACAATACACTATAAAAATGGAAACTCCCTTTAAAAAATGTTACCAGTGTTGATGAAATGCTGACCTGGTGCACTTCCTCACATTCATACCTAGATTGGAGTAGCTGCTCGTACTATAAGGTGAACTTAGTTGAGTGCACGTGACTTCTGGAACAAGTTGTGAGCTGCAAGTACTAGACCAGGGATGGGCAAACTATGGCCCACGGGCTAGATCCAGCTCCTCAGGGCTTTGGATCCAGCCTTCAGGATTGCCCCCCATGGTGCCGCAGGCCCTGCATCACTCTCAGAAGTGGCCAGCACCATGTCCTTGGGACCCCAGTGGGGGTCAGAGGCCTCTGTGTGTTGCCCTTGCTTCCAGGCACTGCCCCCCCTGCAGCTCCCATTGGCCGGGAACGGGGAACCACAGACAATGGTAGCCTCGGGGAAGGTGCCTGGAGGCGTGGAAAGGGTAGCACATGGAGCCCTGTGCCCGCCCGCGCCCCCCCGCCGTGGCTGTGCAGGGACATAGTTCCGGCCGCTTCCCAGAGTGGCGTGGCGTGGGGCCAGGGCAGGCATGCAGGGAGCCTGCTCTGGCCCCGGTGTAGGCCGCTGCCACCCCGGAGCCGCTTTAGGTAAGCGGCACCGGGCCGGAGTCCGAACCCCTCCTGCACCCCAACTCCCTGCCCTGAGCCCCCTGTCTGCACCTCGCACCCTTCCTCTGCCCCAGTCCCTTGCCCAGAGCCCATTCCTGCACACCGCACTCCCTCCCACACCCCAACCCCCTGCCCCGGCCCTGCATATAATTTTCCCACCCAAATGTGGCCCTCAGCCCAAAAAGTTTGCCCACCCCTGTGCTAGGCTCTGCATCAGGCTCCCTCAATCTGCCTAGAAGTTTGGGAGAGCAAGCTGTAATGAACCTTATGTAGAAACCAGTTTCACCTTGTGGGTTAAGATAGTTATTGAACACCATTTTGAAGCAGTGTCCCTTTAAGAAATTTCAAGTATTTAATCATAGAATCATAGAATATCAGGGTTGGAAGGGACCCCAGAAGGTCATCTAGTCCAACCCCCTGCTCGAAGCAGGACCAATTCCCAGTTAAATCATCCCAGCCAGGGCTTTGTCAAGCCTGACCTTAAAAACCTCTAAGGAAGGAGATTCTACCACCTCCCTAGGTAACGCATTCCAGTGTTTCACCACCCTCTTAGTGAAAAAGGTTTTCCTAATATCCAATCTAAACCTCCCCCTCTGCAACTTGAGACCATTACTCCTCGTTCTGTCATCTGCTACCATTGAGAACAGTCTAGAGCCATCCTCTTTGGAACCCCCTTTCAGGTAGTTGAAAGCAGCTATCAAATCCCCTCTCATTCTTCTCTTCTGCAGGCTAAACAATCCCAGCTCCCTCAGCCTCTCCTCATAACTCATGTGTTCCAGACCCCTAATCATTTTTGTTGCCCTTCGCTGGACTCTCTCCAATTTATCCACATCCTTCTTGAAGTGTGGGGCCCAAAACTGGACACAGTACTCCAGATGAGGCCTCACCAATGTCGAATAGAGGGGAACGATCATGTCCCTCGATGTGCTCGCTATGCCCCTACTTATACATCCCAAAATGCCATTGGCCTTCTTGGCAACAAGGGCACACTACTGACTCATATCCAGCTTCTCGTCCACTGTCACCCCTAGGTCCTTTTCCACAGAACTGCTGCCTAGCCATTCGGTCCCTAGTCTGTAGCTGTGCATTGGGTTCTTCCGTCCTAAGTGCAGGACCCTGCACTTATCCTTATTGAACCTCATCAGATTTCTTTTGGCCCAATCCTCCAATTTGTCTAGGTCCTTCTGTATCCTATCCCTCCCCTCCAGCGTATCTACCACTCCTCCCAGTTTAGTATCATCCGCAAATTTGCTGAGAGTGCAATCCACACCATCCTCCAGATCATTTATGAAGATATTGAACAAAACCGGCCCCAGGACCGACCCTTGGGGCACTCCACTTGATACCGGCTGCCAACTAGACATGGAGCCATTGATCACTACCCGTTGAGCCCGACAATCTAGCCAGCTTTCTACCCACCTTGTAGTGCATTCATCCAGCCCATACTTCCTTAACTTGCTGACAAGAATACTGTGGGAGACCGTGTCAAAAGCTTTGCATTTCCTAGTTCATTGTAGTTTATAGGGGCATGGTCTGGAATTAGATCCAAAATGTAATAGTTTTGAAAAAATAAATGAGTACTAATAGAAATATTAACTTTTCACCTGGAAAAAAATAATAAAACTATGTCCTCTGCCACCTAACATTTCAGCTTTGTGGTAGTGCACAGAACCAGAAAGTGACTAGATTAATTTGGATTTTCAAACCTGTTTTTTAGTTTGACAGTATCCTTTGGCTTGCCTACAGTATCCTTGAACTTATTGCAGGGGGAATTAATAACACTCCAGATAAGCCTGATATCCTCTCACTGCTGCTTATATACAGCTCACAAATGGAGGAAGCCTTGTAAATTTTGTTTCTAGCTTCCTTTAAAATATATCCAACTGACATTTCCCTGGTAACTGCTGTTATGAAACACATCCTCTGAGGACAATTAGCAGCTTGTTCTAGGGCATTTAAACTGTTGAATTTTTGGTAGCCTTTATCAGCTTGAAGGAAGCCTGTCCATGTCTAACATGCAGTAGCACATACCTTTGGAGCTTACAGCAAACCTTCCCAGTAACTGTGTAAGTTAAATCTGGAAAACCCATATTGTACTTGATAAGTAGGATTGAATGTTATTCCCATCTAAAAGTGACCTGTATGTGACTGACTACTCTGTCCCTGGGAATCGGAAGACCTATGGTGGTGGTTGGTGCAAAGCTAGATAGGTAATTGGTATTAATTTCTTTTAAGCCCCAAAGAAAGGGTGGTGATAAAAACCAGCTGCAGGGTATGCTCTGCAGGGTTGGTCTGTTCTTCCCTCTGAGCTAATAGGTTTACCCTGGGGGAGCTGTACTGGAGATAAGACTTCTCCTAGAGGTGAGGAAGGTGGCAATGTTTGTTGTTAGTTGGGAGACTCCATTTTGAGTCAGGTTGACAGGGCTCACTAGCCCCTTTCCTAGTAGACTTTGACCAGGAGTCTAAACAGCCTGTTTCAGCTTTGAAAGATTGAGTTTTGCCCTGGCTGAGGCCTTTACCAGGCTGAAAAGATTTTTGTTCAGGTTAGACAAAGGGCTTGTCTACACAAGAGATTTTTCCAGTACTATTATATCTGTCTAGTTAAATTACTATGGATAAATCAGTACAACCTCCCCAGGTGGAGACATTTATTCCAGAAGAGGAGTGGCTTTTTTGGCTTAGCTTAAACTATTTTCAAAGCAACATAAACTAACGTGGAAAAAGGCACTCTGATACTGAAATATAGATGTCCTCACGGGAAGTTATGCTGGTATAACTAACAGTTTAAATTCATACACTACTTCTTACTGGTATATCTTTCCCATGTAAACCAGACCAAGGGTTTGTTCTGACTCTGGGTTTTTTTACTTTATCTGGGAGCTATATTCTTATGAAATTGCTATGGGAGTTTGATAAGTGAAGTAACTTCAGTTACTATGGAACCTAAAACTAAAAAATAAAAAAAATAAAATAAAAAAAAATTTCTCCTATATTTGTAATGCTCCTGTGTGTCTTTCTGCTTCTGTGCCCTTCACAACATCTGAGGGCAAGTGTGAGCCTAGTATGGTAAGAAAACTGAATACAGATTAAAATCTCACCCTCAGAGATGTTTCAGTAAGCTACTATCACAGACCGGACACCTTCCTAGTCTGGGCACAATCTTTCCCCTGGTACAGCCCTTGTTCCAGCTTAGGTAGTCGTTAGGGGATTTCTCATGACTGCAGCCCCCTTTGTTCTGTTCCATCCCCTTATATAGCTTTTGCACAAGGCAGGAATCCTTTGTCCCTTCTGGGTTCCCACCCCTCCTTCTAAATGGAAAAGCATCACGTTAAAGATCGATTCCAGTTCAGGTGACATGATCACATGTCACTGTAAGACTTCATTACCCACTTGCTAGTACACAGGAAGCTTACAAGTAAACAGAGTCATCTACAGTCAATTGTCCTGGTTAATAGCAGGTATCAAGATTCCAAACCACCATTAATGGTCCACACTTTGCATAATTACAATAGGCCCTCAGATTTATATTTCATATTTCTAGTTTCAGATACAAGAGTGATCCATTTATACAAATAGAATGACCACATTCAGTAGATTATAAGCCTTGTAGTGATGTCTTACAAGAGACCTTTTGTAGGAAGCATATTCCAGTTACATTATATTCACACTTATTAGCATATTTTCGTAAACTCATATAGAGTGCAACGTCACACCAGTTCCCTGTGTTCTCTGCCTTATTCCCAGCAAAATAAGTCCACCTAAGGAGACATACTTTGCTTCTCTACTCTAAGACAAGTACACTGCCTGTAATTGCTACAGTTACAAGCTACCACACCCTTCTTTCTAAGCAAACATATTTCATTCTTAAAGTCAAAGCAATGCAGAGGAAATAGTTTTAAAATAATAAAAGAACTTCCATGCATGCTAATAAGCTTACCAGAGATCACTCCAGCTGCAAAATAGGCTCTGGAAGGGGCAGCCTTCAGACTCTACCAGGGCTTTTACTGTGGTTTCGAGTTCATCACACCCTTTGTTCTGAACAAGGAAAAACCCATGACTCTGAGTCACTCATTTATCCAGTCTGCCTTTTTGAAGAGACCTTGTATAGGTTATCCACTAGACAATGGATCTCTTCTCGAAGTGCAGCTTCGAAAGGATGGATTTGAAGGAGGGCTGTCAAGCAATTAAAAAAATGAATCATGCGATTAACAACAATAATAAAATACACAAATATTTTAAAAAATGGTATGTTTTCTAAGTTTTCAAATATATTGACTTAAATTACAATGCAGAATACAAAGTGTACATTGCTCACTTTATATTTATTTTTCATTACAAATATTTGCACTGTAAAAAACAAGACATAGTACTTTTCAATTCACCTCATACAAGTACTGTAGTGCAGTCTGTTTATCATGAAAGTTATATTTACAAAAGTAGAATTATGTAAAAAAAAAAACAACCCAGAAACCTGCATTCAAAAATAAAACAATGTAAAATTTTAGAGCCAATGGCTCAGACAAACAAGTTTGTTTACATTTGCAGGAGATAATGCTGTTCTCCTCTTATTTACAATGTCACCGGAAAGTGAGAACAAGCATTGGTATGGCACTGTTGTAGTCAGCACTGCAAGGTATTTACGTCCAGATATGCTAAACATTTGTATGCCCCTTCATGCTTTGGCCACCATTCCAGAGGGCATGCTGATAGCACTCGTTTAAAAAATAATGCATTAAATTTGTGACTGAACTCCTTGGGGGAGAATTGTATGTCCCCATCTCTGTTTAACCCGCATTCTGCCACATATTTCATGTTATAGCAATCTCAGATGATGACCCAGCAGATGTTCATTTTAAGAACATTTTCACTGCAGATTTCACAAAGCACAAAGAAGGTACCAATCTGAGATTTCTAAAGATAGCTACAGCACTCAATCCAAGGTTTAAGAATCTGAAGTACCGTCCAAAATCCAAGAGGGACGAGGTGTGGCGCATGCTTTCAGAAGTCTTAAAAGAGCAAAACACTGATGCGGAAACTACAGAACCCGAACCACCAAAAGAGAAAATCAACCTTCTGCTGGTGGCATCTGTCAAGGTTCCTCCCCTACTCTGAACTCTAGGGTACAGATGTGGGGACCTGCATGAAAAACCTCCTAAGCTTATCTTTACCAGCTTAGGTCAAAACTTCCCCAAGGTACAAAATATTCCACCCGTTGTCCTTGGACTGGCCGCTACCACCACCAAACTAATACTGGTTACTGGGGAAGAGCTGTTTGGATGCGTCCTTCCCCCCAAAATACTTCCCAAAACCTTGCACCCCACTTCCTGGACAAGGTTTGGTAAAAAGCCTCACCAATTTGCCTAGGTGACTACAGACCCAGACCCTTGGATCTTAAGAACAATGAACAATCCTCCCAACATTTGCACCCCCCCTTTCCTGGGAAATGTTGGATAAAAAGCCTCACCAATTTGCATAGGTGACCACAGACCCAAATCCTTGGATCTGAGAACAATGAAAAAGCATTCAGTTTTCTTACAAGAAGACTTTTAATAAAAATAGAAGTAAATAGAAATAAAGAAATCCCCCCTGTAAAATCAGGGTGGTAGATATCTTGCAGGGTAATTTAGATTCAAAAACATAGAGAGCCCCTCTCGGCAAAACCTTAAGTTACAAAAAAGATACACAGACAGAAATAGTTATTCTATTCAGCACAATTCTTTTCTCAGACATTTAAAGAAATCATAATCTAACACATACCTAGCTAGATTACTTATTAAAAGTTCTAAGACTCCATTCCTGGTCTATCCCCGACAAAGACAGACACACAGACCCTTTGTTTCTCTCCCTCCTCCCAGCTTTTGAAAGTATCTTGTCTCCTCATTGGTCATTTTGGTCAGGTGTCAGCGAGGTTACCTTTAGCTTCTTAACCCTTTACAGGTGAGAGGAGCTTTCCCCTGGCCAGGAAGGATTTCAAAGGGGTTTACCCTTCCCTTTATATTTATGACAGCATCTGTCTCAGATAATGAAAATGAACATGCATTGGTCCACTCTGCTTTGGATTGTTGTTGAGCAGAACCCATCATCAGCATGGATGCATGTGCCCTGGAATGGTGGTTGAAGCATGAAGGGACATAGGAATCTTTAGTGCATCTGGCATGTACATATCTTGCGATGCCAGCTACAATAGTGCCATGAGAATGCCTGTTCTCACTTTCTGGTGGTGCTGTGAACAAGAAGTGGGCAGCATTATCTCCTGCAAATGTAAACAAACTTGTTTGTCTGAGCAATTGGCTGAACAAGAAGTAGGACTGAGGGGTTTGCAGGCTCTAAAGTTTTACATTGTTTTATTTTTGAATGCAGGTGCGTTTTTTACATAATTCTACTTTTGTAAGTTCAACTTTCATGATAAACAGATTGCACTACAGTACTCATATGAGGTGAATGGAAAAATACTATTTCTTTATCATTTTTACAGTACAAATATTTGTAATCTATACACTTTGATTTCAGTTAAACACAATACAATATATATGAAAATGTTTTTCTACATTCAAAATATATAATAAATTTCAGTTGGTTTTCTATTGTTACAGTGCGATTAAAACTGTGATTATTTGTGATTAAATTTTTTTGAGTTAATCACATGAGTTAACTGTGATTCATCGACAGCCCTAATTTGAAGTAGGTCATTTGCATTCCTTACACCCCCAAGTATTTGCTAGGAAATCCACTCCACACGTATTGTCCCAAAAAGTCCTTTGAAGTTCCTAAACCAGCAGTGGGCATACTTTTTGTCTCAAGGGCCACATCTGGGTATGGAATTGTATGGTGGGCCATGAATGCTCAAAGTTGGGGTGCAGGAGGGGGTGCGGGCTCTGGCTGGGGGTGCAGGCTCTGGGGTGGGGCCAGAAATGAGGCAGTGAGGCTGTGGGAGGGGTCTCCAGGCAGGGGGTTGGGGTGCGGGAGGGGGGGTGAGGGCTCCAGCTAGAGGTGTGGGCTCTGGGGTGGGGCTGGGGATGAGAGGGTTGGGGTGTAGGTGGGTGCTCTAGGCTGGAACTGAGGGGTTGGGAGTGTGGGAGGGGGCTCCGGCTGGGGCAGGGGATTGGGGCACCGTGGGAGGGGGTGAGGGCTCTGGCTGGGGTGCAGGCTCTGGGATGGGGCTGGGGATGAGGGGTTTGGGGTGCAGGAGGGTGTTCTGGGCTGGGATCGAGGGCTTTGGAGGGCGAGAGTGGGATCAGGGCTGGAACAGGGTGTTGGGGTGCGGGAGGGGCTCAGGGGTGCAGGCTCCAGGTGGCGCTTATATCCAGCAGCTCCCAGAAGTAGCAGCATGTCCCCTCTCTGGCTCCTATGTGGAGGCACAGCCAGGTTGCTCCGTGTAGTTCCTGGCCAATGGGAGCTGCAGGGGTGGCGCTTGGAGCGCGAGAGCGTGTGGAGCTTCCTGGCTTCCCCTATGCTCAGGAGCTGGTGAGGGGGACATGCCGCTGCTCCCAGGAGCCGTGCAGAGCAGCCCCTGGCCCCACTCCCTGGCTGGAGAGTGGGAGCGGGGCAAGCCCCAGACCCCGCTCCCCAGCGGGAGCTCGAGGGCCGGATTAAATCAGCTGGTGGGCCGCAGTTTGCCCATCCCTGTCCTAAATGTGATGAGATTGTATTAATCATGTCTTCCTCCTAAAGAACCTCTATAGATAGTACATGAACTACTTCCAAAATACTTAAGTTAAACCTTCCTGAATTAAGTTTAATTCCATAAGGTTTGTCCAGGATATTGTTATCTGTAAAACTCACTTCCCCTTGAGGTTCTAAAAACTTTAATTCTCCTTAGGTAGGAAAGGACACATCTGAGATCCACGGTCTACCTGGGAGGTCCATTCTGTGACTGGATTTGGTTTGCCCTTCTGTAATTTAAATTACCTGTGGAGGAATAAATAGGTTGGTTTGTTTGTTTTTTTTGCTGCTCTGCTGTGTGAAGGTGGCTAAGGGCTTTTAAAAAAACAGTTCTACATGCTCTTTTTTAGAAATATCAGGACTGTTGCATCTCGTTGTGACGCTTTGGGTTTCCCCCAGATCTGCAGGGCATTCAGTCACTGCCTGCCTGCTCTGTAGCCCTGAGTGCTGTTGTGTTGTGAGCATGCTGCTCGTGTTAGGGCTCTAAGCCACAGCTGTACAATGCTAGTCTTTACTCTTTTTGTTTGTGGTTTTCCTTGGAGGATCCAGAGCAGTGGATGAGGTACCATGCTAACTGAAGGAGAAAGGGGGTTAAATCTTTAACAAAAACGTTTTTCTTCCAGATGTGTAACATGAGTTGGAGTTATTTGGTCTGTCGGGACCTAATTAAAAGCTTTGAAAGAAGTATGAATAAATATTACTTTCCTCTCAATCAAGATTTACTTCCATGGTACAGTGGAACCTCAGAGTTATGAACACCTCGGCAATGGAGGTTGTTTGCAATTCTGAAATGTTCAGAACTCTGAACTAAACATTATGGTGGTTCTTTTAAAAGTTTACAACTAAACATTGACTTAATACATCTTTCAAACTTTACTATGCAGAAGAAAAATGCTGCTTTTAACCATATTAATTTAAATGAAACAAGCACAGAAACAGTTTCCTTACCTTGTGAAATCTTTTTTTTAAACTTTTCCTATATTTTTAGTAGTTTACATTTAACACAGTACTACACTGTATTTGCTCTTTTTGGTCTCTGCTGCTGCCTGATTGCATACTTCCAGTTCCAAATGAGGTGTGTGGTTGAGTGGTCCGTTTGTAACTCTGGTATTCGTAACTCTGAGGTTCTACTTATACATAATGTCAAAACATTAATTCTTCACTCTTTCATATGAGCTCCTCAATAAAACAGGCCAGACAAGTTCTGAATTTCTAATATGAAAAACAGCTTGCATGGATTTTCTTCCTGTCTGTCTTCCTCTATCATAAACTCCAGCTTTTCCTCCTGTGTAGGTCACTTTTAATGAAAGATGCTTTTCTTGCACCAGTAGATCAGGTGAATAGTGTATTCTACATAGTCTCACTGCTCTTCTGATGTCAAACTTCCTTTTAATTGAACAGTAAATAAAGAAATTTTGTTATCCTTTCAAGCTTTCAAAGTGGGCCAAGGGAGTACGTTACCCTGTGCTCAGATGAGTCAGTGTTGTCAGTAAGCTTGAAGTTCTTCCTTGTTATCCATTCAAGACATACATTTGGTTTTCTTGAGAGATATGTTGGAAAGGAAGCTGGAGTTCAGGAAACATTTTTGCAAACAAACTTTGTGGGATATAAGTGATAATGCAAACTATAGAGAAGAGTTTGTTAGAATTCAGCTTTACAATTGGGATTCTGAACACTAGTTTGGGAAATTTGGAAGTTAATTTCCACAGTAATGCTAATGCTGCTGTATTAATTGCATTAAAGTATGTTATTTTTCTGAAAATGAACTGTAAAAAGGGTACCTTCATACAGAAGATTTCCTTGCTCTCCGTTGCAGCTGAACACACAGTGAACAGGAACTGCTGCACTGGGAGAGGAGGAGTTGGGAAAGTAGGCCCCAGTGGGGGCCACCCCTTCTCCATCTCTTCTCTACAATGGGATGTAAACAACTGAGGAAATTTTACTCATCTCCTGGGATTGAAATATGGATAATGTGGATAAGGGCATGCCCTAGGAATTGGGAAGTTTAGGTTCTGTTCCTGGTTCTGCTGCTATGTGGAGTTGGGCAAGCGGCTTTCCCTGTGCCTCAGCTTCCCAGCAGAGCTGTATGTAGGGAATGACACCTCAGTGAAGTTCTTTAAAATCAGTGGCTGAAAAGTGTTCAGTGTGATCATATATTGCATTTTTCTTGAGTGCACTTAAAAGTGCATCCCAAACTGATGCAGAAAACTGGCTCTCCTTGTATCACAACAGACTAGGCATATGATCTTTTCTCTTGTTTGAATGCCCTTAATGTATCTTTTGCAGGACTTTGTCCCATTGTATCAGGACTTTGAAAACTTCTACACAAGGAACCTTTACATGCGCATTCGAGACAGCTGGAACAGACCAATCTGCAGTGTACCTGGGGCCAAAGTGGACATGATGGAGAGACTTTCCCAGGACTACAATTGGACATTTGTGTGAGTTAAAGCTTGGGGAAAGATTCCCAACAATTAGTCTTGAGTGGAGAATGCCTGAGGGCTATGAAACTGTCTTTGAAGGAGCAGCAGGCCCTGCACAGACTAGTGGATAAGAGGGAAGGTCTTCTCCTGGATCAGTTATTGGTTAAAACATAGGAAACAAAGGGTAGGAATCAACTGTCAGTTTTCACAGTGGAGAAAGGTAAATTAGCAGGTTCCCCAAGGGGTCTGTACTCGGACCAGCGCTGTTCAACATAGTCGTAAATGATCTGGAAAATGGGTAAACAGTCAGGTGGCAGACAATACAAAATTACTCAGGATAGTAAAGTCCAAAGGAAACTGAAGAGTCTGTCTCTCAAAACAGGGTGACTGGACAACAAAATGGCAGATGAAACTCCAATGTTGATAAATGCAGAGTAAAGCACAATGGAAAACAAATCCCAACTATACACAAAAATGATGGGGGTCTAAATTAGCTGTTATGCAAGAAAAAGATTGTGGAGTCATTGTGAATAGTGCACCGAAAACATCTACTCGATGTGCAGTAGCAGTCTAAAAAAGCTACCAGAATGTTAGGAACTATTAGGAAATGGATAGATACTATGACAGAAAATATCATAATGCCCCTAGATAAACCCATAATACGCCCATACCATGAATACTGCATGCAGTTCTGGTCTCCCCATTTAAAAAAAAAATATTTAAATTGGAACAAGTAGAGAGAAGAGCAGCAAAAATTATTAAGGTATAGAATAGCTTCCATATGAGGGGAGATTAAGACCGGGACTGTTCAGCCTGGAAAAGAGGTGTGGGGATGGGGGAAGAGAAATATGGTAGCTGTCTAAAAAATCATGAATGTTGTGGAGAAAGTGAATAAGAAAGTGCTAGTTACCCATTCACATAACACAAGAATCAGGGGGTCACCTAATGAAATTAATAGGCAGCAGATTTAAAACAAACATAAGTAAGTACTTCTTCCCACCACTCACAATCAACCAGTGGAACTTGTTGCTAGGGGAAGGCCAAAACTATAACTGGGTTCAAAAAAGTATCCGATAAGTTCCTGAAGGATAGATTCATCAATGGCCATTAGCCAAGATGGTCAGGGATGCAATCCCATAATGGGCTCTGAGACTTTTTAAACCTGTGATTACTAGATGCTGGGACTGGAGGACAGGTGATGGATCACTCCCTAATTGCCCTGTTCTGTTCATTTCCTCTGAAACACCTGGCACTGGCCACTGTCGAAGACAAGATACTGGGCTAGATGAATCATTGGTCTGACCCAGTATGGCCATTCTGATTGTTCTTAGAAGTGCCACAAATTTGAACCAAGGAACTTCAGAGTTTGAGATGCTAATTCCTCTTCACTGGGATTATGATTTACACCAAGTATAAACGATTACACATCTGTAAACACAGTGATTAGAAGTGTTTTTATATCATTGTATGGAAGGGTTCACATAGTAGTGGGAAGCCAGTGGTAAAATCAGGCCAGTACCTTTGTGAGGGCATTTACTGTGTATGCTGCTTAGCCTGTCTCACTTCTGGTGACTTTATTCTGACATGGATTAGAATTCAAGTGAGAGTTTGGTATTCTGGCTCCTGGAGTGTACCGTGGTGTTAATTGAGATTGAATATGTAAGCCAAAGGTGTTAACCCAGTCACTGTCCAACATTAAATAGTTTTAACCAAGGTTTGGGGTTTGGTATTCAGAGACCTCCGTCTGCCTAGAACCATGGCAAGTAGTATACTATAAAATTCATGCAAAAGGTTAGTAGTTTGACAAAGACTCAAAATGAGGTAGAGAGCATTGAAACTGAAATTGATAGGTTAACTTTGTTTTGGATAATCAAAGTCCTTTTTTGGAAACACTGAATATTTGTTAATCTTTTATTTAGCCAAACCATTTTTGGTGGTGAAGTAAAGGGTGAGTTCTGTTGTTCAGTTCTGAGTTGGGAATGAGTCACTTTCCTGCTTTAGACAAGACCGATATAGAAAAGATAGTAAAGATGGGGGGGAAACGCAGCTTTTGTTGATGATCTCAGGATACAGGGTGGCTGGTCAGTTGTGGATGGATGCTTTGGGCTGACAGGTGGGCCACGACAGCTGTTCTGAACTCCAGCTCACCATGGATATCATCTGGTTGGTCTGGGCAGGTCCCTCTCCTTCACTGGTCCTTCTCAGGCCGAACAGAGTTGGATGGACTGTCTTGTTCCATTGTGCTGGTGCCATGCAATATGGTTGGCTTCAGGATCACATGAAAAGCTGGGAGGGAAAGAGCAGGAGGAAGATATAAGGGACAGAAAGAAGCACATGAGGGAGGGGAATACAGCAGTATCTCACATTTATCAAGTTATGGTCCTTGCTGGTTTAGCGATAATGGTCCTGTGCTTCCACTGGAGTATCAAAGTCTAATGTCACAGCAACAATCCTTCCACTACTCCTTCAGTGATGATAAAAGGTTTTTCTTCTTCCCCAAAGTCTCTTAAGAACCCCAAAAAGGAGTGATGAGTGGTGATTTCATTATTTTATCCATCAATTAGACAAAACTTCCTACATGCCAATTTTGGTTCACTGATATCTGATCCCATGCTGTTTTTGTTTAACCAGGCATGAACTTAACACATTCCTTGAATTATATTAGTTGGCCTCTTTATACTAATTCAGTCCTTGTCTAGCTTTTGTATCTTTTCCCATCAACATTTGTTACAGGATATTGTGACATTCCATTAACTTTCACTCATTTCTCACAGCTGAGCACGCAATTAGGGTAAATTTGTGGGCTCGATTATCACAACAGTACATCTCCCACAAACACCACATGATTGTCTAATGCTGAGTTTAGCAGGAGTGCTCTGGGTCAAGACTGAAATAAACTGGCAGAGCTGTGGGGTGGAGACCAGAAGTGGAATAGCAAGGGTTTCTACAGATCAAGTCTGAGGTACCCTGACAGAGGTTGTATGTAAGAAACCTGTACAGCCCAACACACAGTGTAACTTGATTCCTGTCCTTGGCTTTCAAGAGTATTGTATTTAATACAACTCTTTTCCACTACAGTTTGTTCTTGCCCCATATTGCAACACACCAGTGCTGACTTCCAGATGCATTTCCTTTGTGTGCTGGGGGGATATCCTGTTGGGGATAGTGCCAACCCAATTGGTCTAAAACATTAATTTTTAAAATGGGAAGAAAAGGCTCAAAATTTGGGAGTGGGAGGCTGAAGAAAGGACATAGCTAACAAATGGTTCGAAAAACCTTCAGCATTCTTTTAAAAATTTAAGATAGTATTCCAAAGAACATCTACTGGCTTCTAGCCTTCATTTAATTTTTTAAAATATATAAGCATAAAAAAGATGAGAAATCAGATATTTGTAAAAAATGGTTTATATACCTTTAACACATCTAACTTGAATTAGAAACCCCAGCAATGAAAGAGCATCCTTGTTCAGCTAATTTTAGTTTTGAAAATGAGGGCCATATCCATGTAAACTTTCTGGCCACTGGCTGTTGGTCTCTCCTAGTTCCATGCATTTCCTAGCAAGCTAATGGTAGCTAGTGTATTCTTGTGTAGCTGGATCTTGGGTTTGATTGTCAGTGTCTTAACATGTGATGTTATTGAAATACAGGTACACAGGGAGAGTGATAAAAGACGTTATTAACATGGGTTCCTACAACTATCTTGGATTTGCTCAGAACACTGGAATTTGCAAAGAAGCAGCAGCTAAAGTACTGACACAGTATGGAGCTGGGGTATGCAGCACTAGGCAGGAAATGGGTAAGTTTGGGTGGGGGGCAGGTGTTTTCAAAGTATATACGTAAATCATCATCTGTTCATTAGTCTCTGCAAAACATTGTATGGTTCCAGCTTTTGAACCTCAGATGAAACAGTGAAGAAATCACAACTATAGAGTGAAGATAAATTCTGTGTTCTTTTCTGTTCTGTCATGCTTAGTTTACACAGCCACAACAGTCTTCATTGACATGTTCTCAGATTTTCCACCGACCCTTCCCCTCATCCCCCCCCCCCCCCATTTTCTGGATCATACCCCAAAAAAAAAATTCTAGCTGTTGAAAAACCTTTTGTGGTACAGATTTGGCCCCAGGTTCATTTGGTTTATTTTTGACTTATCTTTTGCTATTTTACGTGCAGGAAATCTGGACAAGCATGAGGAGCTGGAAAAACTAGTGGCCAGGTTCCTAGGTTTGGAGGCTGCAATGACTTATGGGATGGGGTTTTCAACCAACTCAATGAACATTCCTGCTTTAGTTGGCAAGGTATGGCTTCAGAGAGAATGGGTAACAGGGTGTGAGGCATGAAGTTTCTGCTTATGGACTCTTTAGGGGTTGTTCACTCTTTTTTCAAAGAAGTCACTGCAAATGTTCTTTGCAGAAACAGGTCCTGATATGTCATCAATACTGTATCTCAACCCAAGGGTCTTTTGGGGACAGTGTGTGCTCGGACCTATAATGCTCTAGAATGGCTCGTGTTGGGAGAGAGCACAACCCTGTGGGACTTCTAGTTTCTGCAGGCCACACCTTAATATTAAAGATGGTGATTACTTCCGTAAACTGCCCAGTTACAGACTGTTCTGACAGCTTGCTGGGAGACTGAATCATCTGAATGCCACTTCTAACTGGCATAAAATTGAGCCAAGTTGGGCATCCCAGTCATAAACTTGGAAACCTGTAATCTCTCATACAGACAGTAGTTACTAGGGAAGAAAAATTTCCTTTGATGTAATAAACGCATAAAAGAACAAACATTTTGTTCACTAAATAGTTCTGCATTAATGAATACAATGATCATCCAGGTTTGCAAAATAATAAGTCGGCTGCCTGATAGCACAGAACTCAGCCTGAATCTCTTGCATCTCTAAATGGTGTTCTCTAATCACAGGAGATTAAGGCCTGGTCTACGCTGGGGGGCGAGCTAGATCGGTTTAAATTACGCAACTTCAGCTATGAAAATAGAGTAGCTGAAGTCGACATACATAGAGCTACTTACCGCGGTGTCTTCACTGTGGTAGGTTGACTGCTGAAGCTCCCCCGTCGACTCCGCCTACGCTTCTCACTCCAGTGGGGTACCGGAGTTGATGGGAGAGCGCTCGGCAGTCGATTTATTGCGTCTTCAATAGATGCGATAAATCGACCCTGGCTGGATCAATCGCTCTGAAGGTAAGTGTAGACATGCCCTGAGAGATGGAGAAGACCTGTTAAACTCCATTTAATCCACCTCCCTCTGTTGGTATAGTACAAAGTATGTCTATTGCGGTCTCCTGTTCAGGTTTAAATATAATCTAATGGGGCTTCTCCTTCCCTTGGGAGATAATTCTACAGCCGTGCACGTCTATCAGGATTTTTTCTTGGTACAATTTAAATATTCCCATTTTTAATTTCATCCTGTTATTCCTTATTATTCCCCCTTGGACCGTTCTGAATTCCTCCTATGGTGTTTGAACCTCTCAAATTTCTGTTACTTCATCTCATCTCCTGCCTTTTTCTGTGTGTAGTCCTTTTCTTGAATACCTTCAGTGCCTGTCTCTGACACTGCTTACAATTTTCCCAAGCAGCAGAAGTGAAATTGACAATATTCTGGGCAGTTTCACTGAAGCTATTCAGAATCTTGTGGGCATCAGTGAAAATGAAAGCTTTGCTCACTTTCACTGTGTTGACACCTGGGTAGCTCTGATCAGCATCCAGGGTTGCAGTAGCTGTCTGCAGATTGAAGAGGATCACTTCGTGTGTTGTAAAGTTATTTCCACAACTATAGAAACTAGCACTTATGTTAAATGATTGCTTAAATTTTCCAGATACTGCTGGCTTAGCTGGTGCCATAACTTTCTATCCCTGTGTGTGAACATTTACCATGGTAAAGTCTTCCAAGTCCTAGGTTTCCTGGTTTATTTTCTCAAGATGCCTTGTTTTTGTATTTAAAACTATCTGAAGTAATGAGTAAGATTTTGTGACAGATTATCAAATACTTCATAAAAATTCAGTTACTTACTTACCTTTTATAGTTATTCTCATCCAAGGATCTTAATTGTTTTACTTCTGTGCTATAAGGTGATTTCTATGGTGTATGATGAAGAAGGGTCTTCAGAAGGAGTTTCAACTCAATGCAGTAATAGAAATTAAAATGACCAGATTTGGGATAGTCCATTAAAAATTGAAGTGTTCATGTTGTTTTCTCCAGGCATTCTAGAACCCTGTTATGTATCATTGATAACAATAAGAATGGAATAGCTGCTAGAAACAGTAGCAGGTTTGGGAGAAAAGTTCAAGAGCTTGTAGGGTCTATGGGGAGGGAATGAGAATTCAAAAAACTAGTGTCAGCTGCAAGGATAATTTCACTTGCTGACCAGAGAACGCATATTTCTGATGCAGCAATGGAAATTTAGAATTTTTTAAAACATTCTTATTTAAGTTAAACACTTTGCATCAATTGCATCTGATATAGTTTGAAGATTAAAGTTAATAGGGTTAGTCTTCCTTTTGTCAGTTGTAGGTATTAGAGAAACTAGTAATTTTCACCTATTTTTATTCCTTTTAGTAATAAGACTGCTTTCTTTTTTCATTTTGCCTAATAATTATAAAGTCCCCAATTAAAAAGTCCCCAAAGATTAGATAATTCTGCTTTTTTGGATGTCCTTATCTTTCCTCTACAAGTCTCACCTGACCCTCTGTTATTGTGTGGTTGCGTCCTGTCTTCTCTTCTAAGACTCTGGAGCATGTCCCTGGTGAAGCAACTACTTCATGCTCTTCACATTTTGTTTTGGAAGATGCATGGTCTCTTTAGCCTTAAATATGTGTGTTCTTGGAATTGACCAGCTGTTTTCCACACTGGTAGATATTAATACTTCTTCCAATTGCATCTTATGTAAAAGTATTAAGTGCTCAAAATCTAATATCTTTGAAATGCCATGTTGTGTGAATCCCACAGTCTTTACTATGGCTGATTTAAATAGCCAGGGACAACTTTTCCTCATGGTTTTTCACTACTTCCTGTCCCTCAGTGAAATGATGTTGATCCAGGTTTCTCTGAAAACTTCCTGGATCCTAAAGTTGTCTTCTGTGTGGCATAGGCTCGTCTTTTGTGTATACTCGATTCTGGTTGTCCATTACTTCAGATACCTATTGTAGGTAACTGAAATCCTCCATGAGTACAGTGTAACAGACGAGTATTTATTTCGTCAATATAGATCCAATATAAATTTATTTAATATACCATCAATATTTCTCTAGAAGGAGCCTCAGAGGTGGTGAGTGAGGTTAACCAGCATTTCTGGATCTTCTGAAGGAACACAAATGCTAAAATGTCAAGGCCCAAGACTTTTATTTTCTTTCCCAATCTGCAGATGGTTGGTTTTTTTAAAACATAATTAGGTGATACTCTGCTATTATGGTGATGAAGGCCATGTAAATATAAATTGGAAGGGCACATTGAGGGATGCTGGGTGACCTAGGTTTGCACTGCAATTAAAAAAACAAAACAAAAAACTGGCATGAAATCTGAGCTGGGTCAATTGATTCGGGCTCACAAGGCTAAAAATGAAAAGGAGTACTTGTGGCACCTTAGAGACTAACCAATTTATTTGAGCATGAGCTCATGCTCAGATAAATTGGTTAGTCTCTAAGGTGCCATAAGTACTCCTTTTCTTTTTGCGAATACAGACTAACACGGCTGTTACTCTGAAGGCTAAAAATGGCAGTGTAGAAGTTTGGCCTTGGGCTGGACTCTGGCTCTGAGATCCTGTGAGTGGGGAGGGTCTCAAAGCCCGGGGTCCAGCTGACCAGAGGTAACCCGTTAGCTAATCAGGAAGACTGGCAGTCTTTCATTATTTACACTGTAATTAGGCATTTACATCACACTTGATAAGCCTAAAATAGAAGTCACCACAGCTGTGCTGGTCACAAAAGAACTGCCTGAGCATTTTTTTCCTCTGTTCTTCAAAAGCTTTAGTGACATCTTCAGTTACTACTTAAGTCTCCATTCTACTGTTGTCATCGGTGAGGGGATTGAGAGCACAATAATAGGACCTAACCTACCCCAATAGTGTCTAGTCAGCATAGCCAGCAGGAGGGACTCATAGGCTCCATAAGCATGAGGTAATCGATCTGTTACTCCCCATGGGCTGTCAGCAACAGGACACCCTGAACTGATGCTGAAAACTGCATAGCTGTAATGCAAATAGGACATAGTCATTTTTTCAACACTGGCAAAAATGATTGAGAACAGTTGTGTCCTTTCTACAGTTTTGAGCACCAGATTCTGGAGGGGATGGGCGCATTGCTGATGATCGTTAGCAGCAGCCAGTCAAGTTCCTAGTGTAGACAGAGCCAAGTATAGGCTGGGGCTGGAAAGCTGGGGATGGTGTGAAATCCATAAGGGTTGTGCAGTCAGAAATATGCAGACTTCCTGAGGGTGAGTCAGGGTGCACTGAAAACTTCCTGTTCTGTACTACATTTCCTGTTCTCCATTTTATGTGAGCACTGATTTTAACAAACTTCATTGTAATTGCTTAATAGCAGTACCCGTGCCGCCTTTTAATATAAGGCTGATCAAAGTCACTAGTAGATGTTAGTTCAACGATATTAAGGAATCTTATCTTTTCCTTGAGAGAATGGATTAAATTGTTTTCAGACATACTCGGCCCTGTATTGCACACAGCACTTCCTAGTAAGGTATGGCTTTCACGTATTCCCCACAGGATTCATATGGTGAATCACTGATCTTGACTTCATGGCAGGATACTGGGATGTGCACACATGTCCATTACTGGCGATAGTTAAAGACACAGCTGTCTCATCTAATACAAGCACAGCAGTTTGAAGAGTACTCTGACTAAAGACAAATAAGAGTGGTCTTACACACTGGTCTGCTGTTAACCTCAGTCTATTCATCCTTTCTGCCTCATTTTTTCCCCTTGTGCAGGGCTGCCTGATACTGAGCGATGAGCTGAATCATGCATCACTAGTGCTTGGAGCAAGACTGTCAGGAGCAACTATTCGAATCTTCAAGCACAACAGTGAGTACCTGTTGGGGGGCACTTCCTCTTGTAGCTCAGACAGGTCACTCTTTTCTGAGAACCCTGCCTCTTGTCACAGTAAATCTGAATTTCCAGCTGGGAAACCCATTTCCAGTAATTGGAGGCTCTTAGGGGCTGCTAGCACCTTGAAGTTAATAGTGTTGAAAACCCTGGATTGGAAGCTCTATTCTTTGCAAATTGGCCATTAAATACAGGCTTTTTTAAGGCTGCTGAGAAAGGACACTTATGGAAGAGATTTAAACTGGGTGAGTGAATTTAGTGCTTATGCAAATGTGGGTATCTGATTAAATCTAGACATTAAAGGCAGGTGTCATGTAGGCTTTCTCTTCTCTCCCTTCCCAGATCTACCAGTACTCCTCTGCCCCAATCAGTAGCACTTTGTGATGTTGCATTTCTGGGTCCCCTTATAGCTGTTCATATGTAAAGTAGGGATATAAAATAGTAAATGGTTAACCAGTAGGCATTAGTCTTACCATTAACCCCTAGCCCTGGACCTGGCTGGAGCTGGGGCCCCTTGTCTGGCTGGAGTGGAGCCCCCGGGCCCTCTCCCTTTAATCGGTTAAACAATATAATTGTAGTAGTTTAAACGGTTTACTTTTTAAACAATATTTACATCCTTAATGTAAAGCCAGTGTATGTCTGTCTGGAATATGCAGGGAAACTGCTGGTGTTCACACCTTTCAGTTTGTAACATGTATGGGTCAGCACACTTACAGAATCTTATTACAATCCATGTCCGATACTAAAGTGGTGAATGTCGTGTAAGAACCTAGATAGATGATTGTCATATGGTTTCTTAGGTCATTGCTTAGTTTCATAGGTCAGGATCTAGGCTGTAATAAGATTCCCTCACATGGTTCTGTAATCATTTCCATCCTATGGACAAAAACATTAAAAATGAGTACCCCTACCCGTGCCTGGCACTATGCTTTGGCACAGTCTCCTGTATCTGGACTCTGAAACCAGAAAGAAAAGGTTCTTTCAGCTTCTCCCACCTCCACTTTTCAAAATCACACTCTTTCCTCTTTTTTGTGATTGTCTGTGTTCCCCACCAGCCTCCCCATAATTTGTTTTCCATGCCTGGCTCTCTCCTCTGCCTCCCTGACTTCATCCTATGTCACTTCAACTTCCATGTTGATCACTCCATCTCTAATGTCTTGCTTTCTTTCCTTTGGGCTCTTAGTTTGGACTGACTCCTGCATGATTTATTCACATTAGCCATTCCATCAACTGGATCTCCAAGTGCTAGTGGTATGCTCTTCTCATCACTCAGATGCACTCTGGTCTTGTCATTCAACATCAATCTCTCCCTTGCTCCTCCCTGCATCATTTCAGCTGCACTGTCATTCAATTCAGGCTACTGATGTCTCGGAGTCTGCTGCTACTCCCAGCCCTCCACTTTACTGTTATGGTGTGGTATGAATTCCGCCCCCTCCTGTGCATTCCCCTTGCCTTTGGTCTCTGCTCCTCTAGTGCAGTGTTTCTAGAGGGCAGAGGCCTGTAACTACCCCAGCTTCCTCCACTCACTGTCCTTTGCTCATTTTACTCTGTTTTGTTCCTTGTGTATTCACTTTCTCTTTCCACACCTCCAATCCAATCAGGTCTCACCAGATTTTCTTCCTTATTAACTCTTGTGTCTTTTCTCCACTCACCATCTTGTTCAGTTTATTTAAAGACAGAAATTACATTGGGGAGAACTTGCTTCCTCATCTATCCTCCTTTGCCCAATCCCCAGCAGTCTGTCTCAGGCCCATAATCCTTGAACTCATTCTCTCCCCTCTGGCTTCTTTGTTCCAGCCACTAAGCCTACTCTTGTTTTTCCCAAACATCAGATGCCTTCACTCATCTCCACCTGCCATTTACCAACCCATTTCTCTCTTCCCTTTTATTTCCATGTCTGTCTCTTTCTGATGGCTTAATCTCTGTACTGTTGTACTTTTAACCAGGCATGACCAAATCCTGGCCCATAGTGGAAATCACGTGGCAGTGCAATACCACACAGCCACAGTCACCTGTAACATGAGATGTGGCTTGCAGGAGAATGCAGGTCCTCAAATGCAATGTGGCTAAACTTGGACCATGATAGAGTATAGATTCCACAGGTACAGTAACTCCTCACTTAAAGTCGTCCCGGTTAACGTTGTTTTGTTGTTACGTCGCTGATCAGTTAGGGAACATGCTCGTTTAAAGTTGTGCAATGCTCCCTTTATAACTTCGTTTGGCAGCCGCCTGCTTTGTCCACTGCTTGCAGGAAGAGCATCCTGTTGCAGCTAGCTGGTGGGGGCTTGGAACCAGGGTGGACCGGCAGCCCCCCATCAGCTCCCCTAAGTTCCCTGTGCAGCAGCTGCCCAGCAGGCTATCAATTGCCGGAAGTTCAGCTGTCCCTCCCCGCACTGCCCTCTGCCTTGGAGCTGCTCTCCGGAGCCTAATTGTTGGGGGAGGCTAATGTCAGGGTGTCCCCCTCCACCATGCTCCTGCACCCTGTTTACCCCATCTCCATAGAGCAGGGGGGACACAGGACAGGGCTCAGGACGGAGAGAGCTTCCTGGCAGCAGCTGCTCTGGTCTCAGCTTGCTGATTAACTTAAGAAGGTGGTGTACTTAAGAGTGGTGTCAGCCTACTTAAAGGGGAAATGCTCATCTCTCTCTCTCTCACACACAGGGTGTGTGTGTCTGTCTCTGTCTGCCATGCTGTCTCCCCTCCCTCCATTCTTGCTGCCTTGTGGAGAGTGAGGCTACATTAACAACAGTGAGTTAACCCTTGAGGGCTCAGCCAATTGCTAGTTCATCATTTAGCAGTAAGGCATTCCCTGGGAGATATCCCACCCTCTGCCTCCACCACCTCAACCAAGCTTCACAATCATTGCTGTGTACAGTATTAATTTGTTTGTTTAAAACTTATACTGTGTGTGCGTGTGTGTGTATGTGTGTGTATGCGTGCGTGTGTGTGTGTGTCTGTCTGTCTGTCTGTCTGTCTTTTTTGTCTGGCAAAAAAAAATTTCCCTGGAACCTAACCCCCACTATTTACACTAATTCTTATGGGGAAATTGGATTTGCTTAACATCGTTTCACTTAGTCACATTTTTGAGGAACATAACTACAACGTTAAGTGAGGAGTTACTGTATTAGTCTCTGTGGACCACTCTTCATATCAGAGGGTGGCTGTGACTTGTAGCTGTGGCCTCATTTGAGTGCTCCTGCACTTAATTATGTCATGCTAATGGGGAAATAGTAATAAAGGCTGCTTGGTGGAATCTTGGTACCTTTTTTTCTTTTCTGTGCAGACATGCAGAGCCTGGAGAAACTGCTCAAAGATGCCATTGTGCATGGGCAACCTCGCACCCGCAGGCCCTGGAAAAAAATCCTCATCCTAGTGGAAGGAATTTACAGGTACAAGTTATTCTCTACCTTGCCTACACTCTTCACAAGATCCAGCTGTCAGGGTTTGGGTTCCATCGCTGGACCAAGCAGTAGAGCTGGTTAATAAGAGCATGCCACTTAGCTGTCGCTCTTGATGAGAGACCATTTGTTTTAGACCTAGTTTGATCTTTAAGCTCCTCCCACATGGCCTACTGTAATAACAGCTGGTACTGGTGGAAAGCTTCCTATCTCCTAAATACAACACAAATGCTAAGTAATCTAAACAAATTATTTACATCAAACATGCTAAGCTCTGGAGCTGAGTTTATACCCTCTAGTCCAATTCCATTTCTAGCAGTCTATTGATCATGCTAATGGGAATAGATGGCAATATGTGCAGATCTCATGACTTCTCTGAGGGTGTGTGGGAGGTATAAATTGGAGCTCAGTTGTCCTTGCACCTGGCTCATGACCTAAGGATCAGGTGGTCTTGAGCTGCTATTGGAAGGCATGGGTCAGCCTGGTTGATCTCATTTAGGAGATCAACAATGTCACGTTAATTGGTGGCAGCATAGGACACTGAGGTTTGTGAGGTAGAGAAGCAGTATCTGTTGTAGATGGAAATGCATTACAGAATGCATTGGGTTGCTCTGTCATCCTTGCGCCTACTTAATCTGTTTAACTTGTGATGCTGATTTTCAGAATAAGGAAATTTGAACACTGAATGCAACAAATCTTGTTTTTAAACATAAACACTTGTAAAAGAAATCTTTCCATAGAGGGGTTATGGTCTGTAGATAATGCTTCCATGATAATTACGTAACTGCTAAAAGGAAGTAAAGAAAAGGAGGGTAGGAATCCAGTTTAGAATCTCCAAACAGAACCCCGATTATAAAAAACCCTTAAAGCTGAATCTAACATGATTTGATCTGTTTTTTCTTCGACAGCATGGAGGGTTCCATAGTCCGCCTACCTGAAGTGATTGCCCTCAAGAAGAAGTACAAGTCATACCTGTACCTGGACGAGGCTCACAGTATAGGTGCCCTGGGTCTCACTGGCCGGGGCGTGGTGGAGTATTTTGGACTTAACCCTGAGGATGTAGATGTTATGATGGGAACGTTCACCAAGGCCTTTGGAGCTGCTGGAGGATACATCGGAGGCAAGAAGGTAAAGAGGTGGTGGGGAGACATGATAGGAAGCAAGGTATTAATTTGGGCTTCTGAAGGTCAAAAAGTGGAAACTACTTTTTGGGTAGCAGATAGTTAGGGCCCTACCCAGTTCTGTACCAGGATACATCCCTGGAGGCCTTCAGTGTTAGCTTGTTTTTTTGAGTTCACCTGGTACACTGGGAACTAAACATTGATGTACAGTTCAGTTATGTGGAATTTTGTCCAATGTGGATGAGTTGAATCCAGGAAAAAATTCCCTTAAGAACTCCTAATTCCCTAGAAGGAGTGATAAGCTAAAGCTGCTGAGACTTGGGGAGGAGAGGTTGTGCAATTCTTTTGCTAATAGCTACTCAGTGCTTTAAGGTAGGGATTTTTTAATTGCTACCTGTTAATGAAGCTAGTAGTGAGAACTCTGAAGGCAAGGGTTTCCTAGCTCCTAATTAAGCTCTATGGAGCAACACTGTATGCTATTTCATCTGCTTTCAGGCATCTTTTTTCTTTCCATTGTCCTTTCTCTCTTTGCTATATGCCCGATATCCTCCCGGTGGGGGCCATCTAACACCTCTTGGGAAGCCCTGCTCTAGAGCAGTGGTTCCCAACCTTTTTTCATTTGTGGCCCCCTAAAAAGATACAGAATGGAGGTGCAGACCCCTTTGGAAATCTTAAACATTGTGTGCACGCTCCCAAGGATCCATGTACCGTAGGTAGACCACTGCGTGGATACAAAATTTGTATCCGCAGACATGGTCCATGGCTATAAAGCGGATATCTGAGGATTTGCAGAGCTCTAACCACAGGTTGAAAACCACTGTTCTATGGTAATGACAACCTTTTGCAGATCCCTTAGACAGACATAGTCTGCAGACTCCCAGGCGTCCATGGACCTCAGGTTGAGAACCACTGCTCTAAATTTCTCTGGTGCTAGGAGGGGACAAAAACAGCATCGTGCTAATAGAACTTGAGTAATATATGCTGAGAGAAATTTCTGCCCCTGGTTACCGTTGTGCCTTCCCGTTGCTTTTTTCATAGCGGAGGCCAGAATTTGTCCCACCGCGTGCTGTGGTGTTTTACCATAGTGCTTCTCATTTCTGGGGGTTGTGGAATAGTTTTATTATACAATGAGTGATGAGTAACCATTCCAGGGAGTGGTGCCCCTTGTCTTCCTCATGGCTTGCTTCCATCCTGTAGCAAAAGCTATATTTGAGTGCAGAAGGTAGGAGTAAGTAATAGAAAGGGAGTAGCTCTCTGAAGTTCTTGCTCATTCTTAAATTACACCTGCTGCCTTATCTATAGTGCACTTAGCAGAGATCCCTTGTGACCTTTTGTATGCCTTGTTCAGTGACATGCTTAGCAATGATTTGTATCAAACATGATACATAGCCATCTGCAGAGCCTACTCACCACCACACAGGAATGAGAGGATTGATTTGCATCTTCCCGTGACAGAACGATTGCTCTCGAAACACAACCTGTGCACAGCTTGAGTAATTCCAGACATCTTGTTGCGAAACCCAATGCTGTGATCATTGGTAGAATGAATCTACATTTGAGTTATCCGAATTTTTTTGGTTGACCCTCATCCTGCCTTGGGATACAAAGTATAGTGCACAGGCATGTTTCACCCCTGCTGTTAGCACTTTAGTTTAGTAAATGTCGTGTGCAGCTTTTTACGCGCTTCCCAGCCTTTTCTAGGTGACTTGTGGAGTGTGTGTGTGTGTGTGTGTGTGTCCGCGCAACGTGTGGTGCTACCAATTTGTAGGGTGGTCATGTTGTCAGTGGAGCCTATAGCTTTAAGATCTGACTGAGGGTGGTATCTGAAGGCCTCCTGTGTTCGTTTTGTCAGGAGCTGATTGACTACCTCCGTACGCATTCTCATAGTGCAGTGTATGCCACGTCACTGTCAGCACCTGTTATGGAGCAAATCCTCACCTCCATGAAGTGCATTATGGGTGAAGATGGCACAACTTTTGGTAAGTCTTTTCTATTTGGTAAATGCTTCCAATCCTGGAATGGGGGTCTGTGACTGCTGGAAACTAAACCTTTTTATAACCGTGGCACTGATAACTGTGCTTGCTGCCAGACATGTTAGCATGCATTTTTGTTAACTATCTTATTGCTTCAGGAGTTAGGTTTATTCACTATTAGTTGTAGCATCCCTACTTTCTAATGCTGCTCTGCTAGTAATCTAGCAAGATAATTCCAGCAAAAGGTAGGACAGGTTAATCTTACCTAAAAGGCAAACTGACGTTGTGTACAGTACTGAATTTTCTTCTCTCTCTCTCTCTCTCTCTCAAAAAAAAAATGCAAATTTAAACACATCGCATCTCCCTACTTTGAGTGATCTGTTCCTAGGTATGTCTCTTTGTGATAACGGATCACTCAGAGGAAGGTGTAGTGGTTGAGTTTTTTCAGAGTAATTGGAAATATTTAGCCGCTAAACTATAGTATTTAGAATTTGCATCATCCCAAATTGAAACCTCGTTTCAAAATGAACGTAAGGCTTGGTCTAGCAGGTTTTTTTATAATATAGCATGTTCCTTGTGCATCAGCCTTTTTTAACAGTTGATGGGTGTTACTCAGAATACATATCATTTTCAGCCCAAACACAGTTTTTTAATTCTAAAACTAATACAAATATACTGGATTCATAATGTTTTGAGCTTTTGGCCACAAGGTGGTAGTATGCACTGAAGAATTGTATTTGTGCTGTAACAGTTAGAGGAAAATATCTTTAATGGACCAACCTCTGTTGGTGAAAGAGACAAGATGAGCTTGAAAGCTTGTCTTTCACAAACAGAAGTTAGTCCAATAAAAGATATTACTGCGCCCACCTTGTCCGTCTCAAATGCTGGGACCAACAAGGCCACAACGACACTGTAACTTTAAGGCTATCCGACTAGATGATTTGACAGAACTCCTGTGGTAAAAGAATATGTTGGACACAACTCAAGGTAACCTAACATATTTATATTCTATTAAAGTAAAATTAATGCTGTTGATTGTTGCTGTGGTGGTAGCTCTAGGAGCAAAAGTAGCTAATCACCACAGCATGGAAGGCAGGCAGTGCTATCTGTGGTCACATCTGAGTGCAGTGTAAGGGTACACTGCAAAGAAAAGCCTGCGGAGACCTGGGTCAATTGACTCGCGTTCCCGGGGCTTGAGCTGCAGGGCTAAAAATAGCAGGGTAGCCGGTTCAGGCTCGGGCTGGAGCCCAGGCCCTGAGTACTGGTGTCCTGCACTAGAATCCTTTTCCTCTCTAGTTCTCCAACAACGTGCATTTACCACACAGCCAGTTATTGATGGATACAACTATGGCAAAGAGATGAGTTTTGCATCCTTTCCTAAAGGTGACACTGTCAGAGCTACTTCGGTCATGGCCAACATTTCACACCGATCTCCTCAGGCACTGCTTCTGTTGTGTCACTTCCAGTGTCTGCTGTGTTTAAGTAAGTGAGGACTGAAGAATGTGTAACTAATTGGAAGTTCCACATAAGTGGTTAAGATGAGCACACGTTACCAGTTTTTGAAGATGGCTTTTAGGAGCACTGGCATTTTTAGTAACTTTTCTGTATGGCCAGAGAGATTTTAAGCCTTTGAGAGCTGGTTTGTGGTGTCAAAGAAACGTCATGTTGTGGCAGACTTTCATGTGAGTTTTAGTGCTCTTCGAAGGTGCTGTATTTGACAGCCTGGAAAGCTGAAGTTCTCTTTTCATCCACACTCAAGTAAATGGATTACTGCAGGCTCATCTCTCCTGGAAGAATATCATTAAGTTATTAAAAAGTTTTTTCCATTTGACCTCATCAGAGTGATTCTTGCTGGGATGATTACGACAGTACTTGAAATGGTCCTATTTCAATTCATTTTTGGTGCAGCACTAATTGCCAATCTCTCTATAGTTTGAGATCGTAAATCAACATTTCTTAATATATTGTTTTAAAATCCCTGCTGCTTTGCAGTCCTGTTCCATGGAGAGAGCTGGTTAAAACTCCTTTGTGCAGACTGAGCTGCTGCTCAGTGTTAACTTAAGGAACTCTTGTCCTGTTTTTGACTATCACTGGAACACAAGGACTAAGGACAGGACAATAATGTTCAACGTTTGGGAGGTAGAAATATGTAAGTTATAGAGATAATGACACTCATGAGTGGTAACTCTGGAAGGGAAACAGGTAGATAGCTTGAGGGCTGTACTAGGTTGCTCTTGAACATCTCTGAAACCAAGAGTAATACATCGTGCTGTATGAATGTTCCCTGACCATTCTGTAGGCGGCTAATTAAGATTTATTTATAGATGGGCAAAACTGAGACAGGCAATGGCCTTGCCAAAGCCACAGAAGGAACTAATAGTTGGATTTCCTTGTTCTTGGCTCTGGGCTCTGAGCAACATAAACCCTGTAATTTTTATGTACTATTCCCCGCTGGATAGAGTGGGAGGAGATAGCTAAGAAAGAAGCAGAATTTCCTTCACAAAAGTATTTCTCAATTTCATGAAGCATCAGCCGGGGACGGGGGTAGCTAGGGCAGGGAGGTCTCCAAACTTGCAACACAATATATTGCTGCTACTACAATCTAAGGTCAATTGTGCCGTTGGAGTAAATGTTCCCTTTGAGGTCTTTCCAGCAGGCTGTCACTAGCTAACAGGATGTTAGTAAGCAGGCAGCCTAGATAAAATACACATGGAAACCAGCATGGCCATTTGCAGAGCTGAAGTAGGAGGCGAATGCAGGTCGAATAGATGTAGTTAGGAGACAGCACATGAATATGCAGCCTAGATTGAGATAAGCAGCTTTACTTTTCCCTTCTCATTGTCTGTCTAAACTAACCTGTCAGTGCTGGCTATTACCTGCTGACATACATAATAGGTGCCCACATGGTGCTGTCCAAACCAGCCCACATGGCTTTAAAAACATCATATGTCAGTGGAAGTGACTGTCCTGGAGGGGTAGGCTAGAAAAGATGGCCATTCCAGCTGTCTTAAGTCAGTGGTTCTCAAATGGGGGTCCGCAAAACCTTTCAAGGGGGCCATGGGGCCCTGCAGCTTGAAACCCAGAGCCCGAGCCCAAGCCCTAGCACCCCCCGTGGAGCTGAAGCTGGGAAACGTGGGGCTGAATCCCCAAGCCCTGGTGCTCTGTGTGGGGCAGAAGCCCTGAGCCTATGGGCAGAGTTAGGAAGATGGAAAGCATTTCTTTTCTCCACCCCTGCCAAACAGCAGCACAAGAGCACGACAGTCCTGGGGGCAGCTCCACACCTTCTCCGCCACCCCCCCCCCCCCCCCCCAAAAAAAACCCAAACAAACGAACTCCTCTCCCTGCCCCAGGGCCAGGTCAGAGGCAGGAAGCCAGAGCGGGGTAGCTGCTGCTTCTGGCTGGTGCCATGGAGCAGGCAGCCACAGCGTTCCCCCTTCTCTGGGTTGAAGCTGCTCCTCAGCTCCCAACCACCTTTGCACCAGCAGAGGTAGCCAGTAAGAGCCACCCGGTTGGGGAGACCCGGCTCTGTGGCTGGCAGACCCCTCTGGGAACAGGGACCGCAGGGGAGCCCTCCCAGCACACAGCCCCTCCCTGCACCCTGAGCTACCCCGCTGCTTGCACACAGCCCCTAAAACCCCCCTCCCTGCACCCTGAGCTACCCTCCTAGCCACCCCCTTTCCTGCACCCTAAGCTGTTTTCAAACTTTTTGTGCTGAGCCCCCCACCTTTGAGTCGTAAAATTTAGTTGCAGCCCCCCCCCCCCCCCCCCCCAAAACAGGCTGGGTGGCCAGGTGAGGTGAGTCAGGGGTTGGAGGTGGCATTCCCTCCCTGGACCCTGCCATGCAGAGGTGGCTGGCCCCTTCTCACCCCCAAAACAGAAATCAAACTACACCTATGCCCAAGGCCCCTGCCCTGAGGGCCTGCCCCCTGCCCCGGGCTGAGCCCTGGAGTTTTTATAGCATGTTGAGGAGGGGCTCAGAGAGAAAAAGGTTGAGAATCCCTGGTCTAAGTGATGGCTGAACCATGTTTCTGTCCTTGGGCAGCTGCTGCCACTTCTATTGCTGCTCTTAGTAGGTGCTCCTCAAAGTCCTTCTCTGTAGTAATGCCATCTTGGGTCCCTATCCTGCAAGCCTAAGAGTCCACCACTCCTACTTACTTTACTTACAACTAAAGTGACAGTCTTGTGGTCTTGAAATGGATCATATGAGTTTCCTTTCTGGAGTCTTTGAATGTTTCCACAAAAGTAACAGGAGCTAAGAAGGGAACATCTGAAATATGTGGGACATGCCATCTTCTAGGAACAGAGCCTCTAACTGCAGCTTGTATGGCCATCCATCCTCTTGTTGCATTTGGCTCTATGATTATAAAAAAGCAAAGGGGGAATGAGATTGAGTTCCCCATCGGAGGAAGCACAAATGGCAAGTGCCACAGATGTGAGCATGTTTTAACAGTTCAACATCCTCCCGTCTTTTTCTCCCTCTTTGAGGGCCCCTCCCCAAAAGAAAAATGGACATCTGTCTCGCGGCGTCTTTCTGCATGGTTTTGAAGACTTCAGATAAAGGAAATTAAACATTTTTGCATTTCAACTTTAGTTTCTATGAAATATGAACTTCCCCATATTTTTCAGGAGCATCCTGGTTATGTAAGATGACAAAATGCTTTCTAGAGGGAGTTGATCTGAGGCTAGAGAAGGCAAGCTTTAGGATAGGAAATAGAGGAAGCAGTTGAATGGCTTCAGGGGAGGGGAGTTAAAATTCTGCTTGTCTAGGGCAATAACTTTTGAGTATAAACCTCTAACTTTTGTCATCCTTTATCACCATGGTAGGAATGGGAGAGCAGACAATGTGCCTAGGGTGGCAAACTTTGCACGGCTGACAAGTTGTTGCTGCACAAATGAAAGAATTGCTAACTTCAGAGAGCTGGGAGGAGGCCAGCCTTACAGGAGTGAATGGAGGTAGGGTGGAACAAGTAGTTGTGAAATCCAGGGGGGGAGATTTTGAAAGTGATTGGAGGGTTGGTTGTGTGATAGTTTCCTCTAGTAAAAATTGTCCAGCTGCTGCATGCTGCTTTATCCCACCAAAAAAACATTTTACATGTAGATTCTCAGTTTGCTCATGTTAATCAGTTAGCTTTCATGTGGACTCTGATAGTGTCTGATCTTGGTGCTCAGAAGTGTTGTGAATGCTCGCTAATTGGATGTGGCAGCTTCAAGGAAAACTTAGGTACTGTAGGTTTCAGAGTAGCAGCCGTGTTAGTCTATATTCGCAAAAAGAAAAGGAGTACTTGTGGCACCTTAGAGACTAACACATTTATTTGAGCGTAGGCTTTCGTGAGCTACAGCTCACTTCATCGGATGCATTCATCCCTTACTGTAGAAAATGGTGTGGATAACTCTTTAGGAGTGCTCTTCCTTCATTACTGACCCTAGTGTTGCAGTGTGGTGCTAGGGATGCTCTTCACCCTGAGTCAGTAAGTATTCCAGTGCCTGTGCTAGAGAGCATTGTGCTGCCAGAAGTGTCCTTCAGATTAGACATAAAATGGACCCGTGGCCATTAAGCATCCAGTGGCATCTTTGCAATAGTACGGAGGCTAATCCAGGCAAGATTCCTGCAGGATAACTGTGTGTGCTACCTTCTTCCACTGCTCTTGCAGTCTCCATTGAATGTTAGTATTCTAGAACAGAGGAGTAATAACATTCAGTGTCATTAGCATAGAATATCTGAATTCACAACTTGGAAGAGACTGCCTTTCTGCATAGGGTGAAATGGTCCCTTTCAATGAAGTCTGGTACAAATTGTGATTTTTTTTTTTCAGAATCTGTGGGGCTGAACAATGCGTGAATCTTTGTTTTTCCAGATAATATGAGGCTCCAATATATGAAATAATTCACTGAGCCTTTTTAAATTCAAGTCTGCTGAAACTATGGTTACCATCTAGGCAGTCATTCACAGCTAAAGAACCTAGCAAAGCAAAGAGCAGTGAAATGAGGCTATGGGAGGAGAAGTTTAAGGTAGATATTAAGGGAAAACATCTTCTCAAGGATATTTAAGAAATAGAAAAGGCTTTGCAGGAGGAAATTGAGGTTCTGTCCTTTTTAAAATTGCAAATACAGGATACAAGAAGATATTCATTGTAATGGTGTAGTGAAGGATCCTGTGTAGTAATGATGCTAAGCTGGATGACTGAGGAGGTGATTCCTGGATCTTGTGATTCTGCAGCGAAGAGCTTTACAAACAGATCTCAACTGAATGGTGATAGAATCAAAGTATAGGGGAAACCAGCGAGAATTTCCGTTAGCAAGAGAGCTAGTTTACAAACTGAGATTGTGTATTAAATGGCCATGAAGCAAGTCTGCCCAAATACTTGTCATTTATAAATACAAAATATTACCGGAAATGGAAATCCCAGACACACGCCCTGCCCCTCCAAAAAACCCCAGAAACTTTTAACAGTTAAATTTTTTAAATCTTTGCAAAAGCTCTGACTGTTGCTCTTCAACTGCTGATGTTTTTCTTTTACTTAGTTAAGTGAGAGTGGAGGGTTAAGAAGAAAAATCGGTAAGATGGGTCACTTCAGGATTTTGTTTCCTACCAGTGGGCATGCTTGAGTAGTTCCTAACTCTGATGCATCTGCCTGACTTGGTGATGCCCTCTCTAGATTTGATGGCTGTTGCTCTTTCCTGTGCTCTGTGCTCAGAAATAGTAAATGCTTTCTTTTCAGAGACTAGGTCAGGGTTGAAAATAACATGGTGAGTTCTGTATGAAAGGTGAGGAGAGGGATTTGGGATACGCATTAGCTCTGGGGTCCTGGCCTGACTACGGCAGCAGTAGGGCCATCCAGAAGGATGGACCCTTAAAGATCCTCCCACTCAGCCACAATGAGATGGGGATTGAATAGGGATGGACTGTGATGATATGGGACTAGGGAGGGATCATAGTCTCATGGGACTAGGGATTGTGTGGGACTGATTAATTCTTGTTTATGCTGTGTCTGGGTTCTTCGAATTGATCTGGGGATTTGATGGGTCGGTTTAGGGTGTGTGTTATTGTCAAGGGCTACCAGCATATTGAATGGGTGCTCTTTTGTTATCTAATAAATTAATAAATATTTACCCTCTGTGACTTTTGCAGAGCCAGTTGGCTCAGTTTCAGAGTCAAAAGCTGGCTTTTTTGTCGGTGCTACAAATTCACTCTGGCATCTGAGAATCCAGCTGAGTCCATTCTGCCTCTTGCATAAGAGCCAGCAGTATAGATCGTGCATTTGGAATTTGGCTGATGCTGATGATGCGCAGGCAGAGTAGAATCCAGCGGTGTCTTCACAGGGCTAACAGGAGTGAAGGGAGTGGTTGTCAGTAAGCAGCCCAAATGCAGCAGATAAAACTACCCTGTGCCTGGTCTCCATTAGGTTTTACAAGATAACTCTTTAATTTAAAAAAAGAGCAATTTTTTTTAGCAGAGGTGAACCCTACATGTGCACACATTGGTGTAATAATGCAAAGTACAACCTAAGGAGCAGCCCCGAAAGCAATTCTTGGCACTGAATGTAAGTGGCTTCCAGCCCCATGTTTGTAATCTGCTATTTCTACCTTGTCTGCAACATCAAGAGGTGGGCAATCTCTATATAGATCAAACGGAAGCAGTGGCTGCTATTGCAGTTGAAGGGGAAATAAAAAGTCCTTGTGCAGGCTGAATTTGAAAACATTCAATTAGCATTAAACTCAGCTCATTTGAATTTCCCCTAATAATAGACTTGTTAATTAGGTGTTAAGTTATCACCTTAGGAACCCAGGGGCCAGTCAAAACTAATTAGAGCAAAGTGAAACATTTTTTGTTGTGGCCCTTGAGAATCCCAAGCTTGGCTGGGGAACTGATGGAGAAACAAATACTTTGGGGGTCATAAAGAGTTTCCTGCTTCTCCCCAGGAAACTGACAGCTATAAACATCACTCACTGTGTTTGTGCCTCCAGCAGGGGGTCTTTTAAATCCAGCGAGCTGCTGCATCCCTATCTCCCTCCCTCCCTCCCACGGAGCACACGGTCAGACTCCAGGAAAACTGTTTTAACCTGGGTAGGGGAGTCTTTCTGGTTTTGGTCCTGTGAGGAATGTTTATTTACAAATGCTGACAGAACTTTGTGTTATCTCTTCTTTGACGCTGTGTTTATTGGGTTGGGGTGTCAGCACTCTCCAGTATGTTTTCTTTGCCTTTTGGACTTCTAATCAACAGTGTGGTATGTGCAGCAGCTGTTAAAAACTTTCTCATGCACCACTTCAGGTTTCAGGTGAGACCTGTGTGTACACTCGCCTTGTTCCTAGAGCATAGCAACTCCTGCTATATCTATGTTATCTTAAGTCTACATAGCTACAAAAGTTGAATTGTCATACAGGGACAGCCGCTAGGAAATCTGAATCTTAAACTCGTTTTGTTTAAATAGCTTATTTGTCTGTCTTCATCAGTTTAGTTAGAGATCAAATTAAATTACTAGATCCTTTTTTTCTCTCAATAAATAACACGTGTATAGCACACTCTATCCACAGAGTGCTTCTAGAACACTAATCCTCAAACTTGAGAGGGAGGTAATATTCCTGTTGTGAAACAGCACACGTCTTGCTAGCTCCAATTTTTTTTTATACTGGTTTCTTTTGGGGTTTGTGAGGTGAAGCATTTGAACAGGAATGACTGGCTGCTAACAGATGAGATGGCAGAGAAGAGAGGTTCTAGGCCGGGGTGGGGTAGTGTGGAACTTGGAGCTTTTAGCTCAAGCACTGGAGTAGGAGTTACTAGATCAGAGCGCCTCAAACTTCTCATTTAATCTTATTTATATTATCGCAGAGGCTGGGAATCTGTTGTGGACCAGGACCCCGTTGTGCTAGGTGCTGTACAAATGCAGAACAAAAGGAAAGTTCCTGCCCCAAAATGTTTACAATCAAAGTACAAGAGAGGCAACAGATGGTTACAGAGATATGGGGAAGTACAAGGAAATAATGAGACAATTTAACAAGTGGGAGATAAAGGTTGGCCTGATGGGTCGATTGGAGGTGGGGCATGAGTATTCTCATGGACATGATCTCTTTCTCCATCAAACAGGATCCCTGTGGCAACTATGGCAGTTGTTTACACTCAAAAATAGTATTAGGCACTATTGCAATACTAGTAAATACTTTCCTAAGTGGTATGGACACACAGCAAAGGGTGCTCCCGGCCTCAGAGTGCTTACAATCTGAATAGTAGTTCTAGTTGCCCTTGGCAGCTGGAAACAAGGAGAGCCAGATCCGTGTGACCAAATACCAACCTTTGCATTAAGATTTTTGTACTTGTTCTGACAAAACTAATGTAAACAGTGACAGGCACCAGTGTAAACCACCCTAGTGCAAGTCACTCTTTACATTGGTACAGCTACACCTTTGTGAAACTCCCCAGTGTGGACAAAGCTGAAAATTTCTCATGACTTGTACCTGAATGTGTAAAGAATTTTTTTTTAAAGAAAACACTGTTCCTTTAATCGTGCATGTGCTTGGGGGAAGCACAGAGCTTTTTTTTAAGCATGCACAGCAGAGGCTTTTTCTGTCTTTTAAAGCTGTAGTGATATTTAGTATGAGAGATTGTGCATCAGTGCCATCCTCACTGGAAACCTACATTAACAGAACCAAGCAGTTTTCTCACCTTCTCAACTTTTTTTTTTTTTTTACGAACATAAAGGCAGTGCCTGTAAAACACAAAGTTAAAATAGTGATTCTGAAACCAGCTATGGCTGTTTCTCTTGCCCTTACCGACTCATTCCTATTTGTTATACTAACTGTCTGACTAAAAGGGGTTTGGTGGTATAGCTAGCTATACTGGCTAATCCTCCTAGTGCGGATGTAGCTTATGCAAGCAAAAGTGCTTTTGCCATCATAGTTTATCCCAACTCCCCAAATGAAATAAGGCTATGTCTACGTTACAAGCACCGCAGCTATGGCATGGTAGGGTAGACACTCCTAAATTGATGGAATTGGGTTTTTTTGTTGATGTAGTTAATCCACCCCTCCGAGGCGGTAGCTAGGTTGACAGAAAAATTCTTCTGTTGACTTAGCTGTGTCTACAGTGGGGCTTAGGTCAACCTAACTATAGCATTCAGGATGTGAACTTTTTCACAGCCCTGACATAGCTAGGTTGATCTAATTTTTAAGTGCAGACCAAGGCCTAAATTATGCTGGCAAGTTAAGTCTTGCTGGTATAACAGCATCTACACTAGGGCTTTTGTCAGCATAGGTCTGTTGGTTGGGGTGTGATTATTTTTTCACACCCCTAAGCAACCTACATATGCTGCCAACTTTAAGTGTAGCCAAGGCCTTGATTTCTTTGGAAAAATCTGAGGCAAAGGGTCCACCAATCCCAGGCACTATAGGTAAGGAATTGATCTTGAGCACAAGAAATAATGTTGAGTATTACAGAAGTTTCTGAACTATATCTCTCCTGTGGTGTTCTACCAAGACAGTAATGCCTGTAGTCAAATATGCCAGGAGAAACTATTCAGAGGTCTGACTGAGACAGTGCCTAACACTAGCATGTCTTCAGTCTCATCAGCTTTTAAAGACTGGTACATAAGATTATTTGAACCCTTGTGGGCGCAAAGAAAATATTTATACTGCTTAGAGTATGCCGGTGTGGATCCCACTGTAGATGAATTAAATGTGGTCTGTTTTAAGTGCAGTAAGTAGTCTGTCTGTGGTATCAAGGCCTGGATAGGGTCCAGACTGTACATGGCTGCCCAGATAGAGAACCTCTGTAGAATACGTTTTCATGGTACACATCTTCCTGCTCTGTACCAGGATTTCCTGGACCTGTAAGGAGCCATCCCTCTCCGTGGTACACAACAAGCCAGCAGCCACATGTCTGGTGTAGACACTTTGGCTCTCAATGGAGTATCTGTGAGATCAGGTCCAGGTGTCTGAGAAAAATGGATCAGCAGCTGAATGACCATCTGTAATAGGTCTGTCAGTCAGTCAACTGCCTTGGCCTTGGAACTATGAGAATCGTCATGGCTCTCTTGATCCTGGGAATCGGTGGAAAGACATAGAGCAGGCTTCTGTTCCCCTGCAGGAGGATGGTGTCCAGCAACGATCCTGCTCTCAAATCCCCTCTGGAGCAAAAAGTTCCAACCTTTAACATTGCAGCAAGACTGCACATGAGACAATCTCAGCTTGCTATCTGAGTGTGCGGTCATGTTCAGTCTTTTCTCACCCTAGTAGTGAAGTTTTTCAAAAGGCTATCGCATACTTACCACCAGTCAAAAAACTTTCACCCCTGCCTAGAACCTCATAATCCTCCAGAGGGTCATGGAGCCTCCATTTTGGACTTTCAGAATGCTCCTTGCGTCACTTCACTCTAACGACTTCCTCCTAGTGGCTATCACTTTATCTAGACCAGTGGTTTTCAACCTGTGGTCTGCAGACCTCCAGAGGTCTGCAGACTCTAAGATTTCCAAAGGGGTCCACACCTCCATTTGAAATTTTTTAGGGGTCCACAAATGAAAAAAGGTTGCAAACCACTGATCTAGATCAGTGAGCAAGCTCCAGGGAACTGCACCCTGCACAGGGAAAATTTGGTGGGTGCAGAGCACCCACCAGCAGCTCCCCGGCCCCAGCTCACCTCCACCCCTGAGTTATGCTCTGCCCCGCTTCTCTCTTCCCCCCCATCCCCGGTTTCCCACGAATCAGCTGTTCGCACGGGAAGCCTGGGAGGGCTGAGAAGCAAGCGGCAGCTTCGCACTCAGGTCCAGGAAGGCAGAGCGGAGGTGAGCTGGGGCGGGGGGCACGAGGAGGGCCGCTTGCGCCGCAGCAGGTAACCTGGGGCACGCAGGAGAACCGCTCCCCTCCCCAGCTCGTCTCCGCCTCCCTGGGCCTGAGTGCGAAGCTGCTGCCTGCTTCTCAGCCCTCCCAGGCTCCCCGCGCGAACAGCTGATTCATGGGACGCGGGGTGGGGGCGGAGAAGCAGAGCAGCGCCATGCGTTCAGGGGAGGAGGTGGAGCAGAGATGAGCTGGGGCCGGGCGCGGGGCGGGGCGGGGAAATCTTCCCCATGGGTGCTCCAGCCCCGGAGGACCCACGGAGTCTGTGCCTAAGGCACCACTTTTGATGTGATCAGTGGGGGGAGCAGCTGCTCCTGCCTAGCTACGCCCCCCCCCCCCTCCAGGAGCCAGAGGGACCTGCCGGATGCTTCCTGGGAGCTGCCCCAGGTAAGCAACGCTGGGACTCCCCACCTCGCCCCCCAGCAGGTCCCTCTGGCTCTTAGGGGCGGGGTGGGTACCTACGATGGTGACCCACCAGACCCTCCTGCCTGGTTATAGGGGAAGTCAGGGGACAGGGGAGGCGGTGGATGGGGCAGGGGTCCTGGGGGGGGGGGGGGGCATAACCCCCTCATGGGCTGAGGAGGGAACCGGTTGTTAAGATTTTGACAGCTCATCACTGCCTGGGTTCCTCCAGAACTATGTGACCCACCCACCCCCACCTACACACACACCCTCAAGTCCGAGTAGACCAGGTCAATCAACGCTTTCAAGTTGACCCCTTATAATGTCCCTGGCTCAATAGGCTGGGCCAAGCAGCACTTTCAAGCTGCCACCCTTATGTGCCACAGGTACCGCACTGGAATAGAGTAATCCTGAGCAGGCTGGTCGAACAGCAGTTCCAGGCTGCCACCCTTATGTGCCCCATGACTCAGCAGACTGGGTCGAGCAGCACTTTCAAGCTACCACCCTTATATGCCCCTGGACTCGGCAGTCTGGGTCGAGCAGCACTTCCAAGCTGCCACCCTCATATGTAACAGGTTCAGCACGTCCCTATCCCCAGTTTCACGTTACTGTTGTACTGGTAGTAACCCACTTGATGAGCAAACCCCACAGTGTTTTTGGGCATTACAGAGATCTTTAGCTTAGGTAAGAGAAGCGTTGCTGCAGAGTAAATGGGGAAGCTAAAAACACGGAGTAAAGTTCAGAGAGAGAGAGAGAGAGAAGCAATCAGCTTAACCATAAAAGTTATTTATTGAATAATAGTGATAACTACACAAAGAGACCGTAAACAAACATAAGTTACATTTTTTAAGGTTACAAAAGTCAGATATAGAAAACTGTACCTGCCTGAGGTAGAAAAGAAAACACAGAGAGAGAGCTAGAGCTGGGATCTCACCAATCCAAGAAGCTTGAACTGGTCGGGGTTCCCAGGTGATGGTGGTAGCTGAGCGCTGGAGACAGGCAGAGCCCCCAGCACGATCAGTCGGAAGAAGAGGAAATCCCAGTGGAACTGATGAAGAGTTGGATCCATGCATCAGAACACTTACTTGAACATAGATAGGGGGTTTTGTAGAGAAACAACAATGGTTCAAGGGAGAACACTAAATTTGTTTATGGGTAAACTGATGACACAAGGGTTTTCTTTAGACTAGACATTAGGAGCTGATCACTCTTGGCTATGGGCGGTGTTCCTTCCAGGGAGCTCACAATGCAATTAGGCTGCTTCAGTATTTTGGATATCGATCAAGGATTTATTACTAGAATTGGTCTGATAACTGCTGAGCTGGCTGTGTGCAGGCGTAGGTTCATTAACATCTAGAGCAGAGATCCCCCAGGATGCAGTGCTTCCTTGCTTTTCTGGTCCCAGAGTTCAGTGCGGTTCATGCCTTGGAATCTCTGTTCTCCATTCTGTATGTTAATGGAGATGCCTCCCTGTCCCATCTTTGATGCAGATGAGGCTTAATCTTGTCATCCTTGTCAGGAGGGGTCTAGGTGTGTTTCCCACCGCCCTTCACTGCTCTCTGCAAGTCTTTTCTCTAATCGGCTTTGGTTCAAGTAGAGGCTGCCAGGGGGTGGGTGGAGGGTCTTTCATGAGTCAGACAGGCTGGATACTGCGCCCTGGTTCCCCAAGAACACAGAGCTAACTGGTATCAGTGACTAGAACAGCACACAGTATTCAAGGTGTGGGCATACGACATTAAATTTTGTCTCATCTATCCCTTTCCTAGTGGTTGCTAACATACTGTAAACTTTTTTAATTACCACTGCACATTGAGCAGATGTTTTCAGAGAACTATCCACAATGACTCCAAGATCTGTCTTGAGTGGTAACAGCTAATTTAGACCCCATCATTTTGAATGTATTGTTGGGATTGTTTTCCAATGTGCATTAATTTGCATTTATCAACCTTGAATTTCATCTGCCATTTTATTGCCCAGTCACCCAGTTTGTAACTCTTTGCAGTCTGCTTTGCACTTAACTGTCTTGAGTAATTTTATATCATCTGCAAACTTTGCCATCTCACTGTTTACTCCTTTTTCCAGAGCATTTATGAATGTTGAACTGTACTGGTCTCAGTACAGATCCTTGAGGGACCCTGCTAATTTACCTTTTTCTACTGTGAAAACTGACAGTTTATTCCTACACGTCATTTCCTATTTTTTAACCAGTTACTGATCCATGAGAGGATCTTCCCTCTCATCCCATGACTGCTTACTTTGCTTAACAGCCTTTGGTGAGGAACCTTGTCAAAACCTTTCTGAAAGTCCAGGTACACTATATCAACTGGGTCACACTTGTTCTCAGGTTTGACACCATTCAAAGAATTCTAATATATTGGTGAGGCATGGTTTTTCTTTACAAAAGCAGTGTTGGCTCTTCCCCAATATATCATATTCATTTATGTATCTGATAATTCTGTTCTTTACTATAGTTTCAACCAGTATACCCTTGTTCTCGTTTGAAGCAGGCTATTGGGATGCATTTCCTGCGGTATCACTTTTGAACAGATGTCATCTGTTTGAGCAAAGTTCTGTGTGTGTTAGTGCAATGCATAAACAGAACATAGGGTTCATTCCCTCGGGGAAAGGAAGAAACAGCGAGCTCTGTTTACCTTCTTTTTTAGGGAACATACTTTTTCCTACAAGAAAAATTCTCGTTATGCAGTTCACCATCTTTAATTAAATAGCCATTTGTCTCATCTCAAAATTACTTAACTGGGTGAATTCATGTGCTTTCGTTTCACATCTTGATCCAAATCATCTGTGTACAAAAAATATCAAAACAATATGCACTGAATCTGTTCCCAGTCAGGAACCTGTGGGCAGCTCGGTTTGGATACTTCAGTGTAAGCTTCCAGATCTTGTGTTTTGGCTTTAATTCTCTTCTTTTCCCACTCATCCAAAACAATAACCCAACAGTCTTATTGTTTTACAGCGTCTTCAGCAGCTGCTCTCACTCCTGCTACAAGGAGCAAACGCATCTTGAATTCTACTCCCATTCCTTCCCTACAGCCTTATTTGCCACTTTCCACCTCCTTTTAAAAACAAACTGAAGGCTTCTTCATCCCTGTTTCTTGTCCGTCAGTTTGTACTCGCTGCTCTCAGCATCTCTCCAGAACTATTTCTGATCATTGTTAAGAATCTTGCCACAGTTGATGCTGCCATACTTCTAGCCAGAAGCCATTCTGTCAGCTTTTGTATGTGTGTAGCAACAGCCATGTTTGTTAGCCATGCCTACTGGTGAAACCAATAGACCAATAAGTTACTCCCAGTACTGTCTGATTTAAGAATGAAGAAAAGATTTTATCTCCCCAGTCATCTGTTTGTAATATAAGCAAGCACCGTGGCCTTGCTTTGATGTTTCGCAATTTGAAATCCAAGTAGTTTACTTTGACATTGGCCTCCAGTGTAGGAAAATTGTGCCTGCACAAGGCAGATGGTAAATATAGTTCACACTCACTGCTCCTATGTCACAAAAGCTACTGAACTGTCTCCATCCAAGTCCATTATAAACATCCCTTTTATAACACATTTTGCTGAAGCCCACAAATTCTTTGGTTTATAAAGAAATGTGATGTTTGTACGTGTTCCTGATGTTCCTGCTCCCTGTGACTTTAGCAAAAGTCAGCCACAAAGACACACCAGCCTGTTTATATGTATACAAAGGCTTAAGGAGAGCCAGTTTCCTATTATTTCCTCCCTGCTTATCACATCTACATTTTGCGAGAGAACACTGCATTTAAGATTTTATTTTTCTAAAGATGTCTATTTAGCTTTCAGTCTCTGAAGTATCTCATTTTAATGCAAAACAGGTTAAAGCTTCAGTATGGATTTGGCAGGATTTTAGATAGCTTTTCCCTTTGTCTTGCTCGCATCCCCACCAACCTGCAACATTTAGGCTTGGAGACCTGGGTTTAACTCTTTTTCATTTGCATTCGATGAAGTGAGCTGTAGCTCATGAAAGCTTATGCTCAAATAAATTGGTTAGTCTCTAAGGTGCCCCAAGTACTCCTTTTCTTTTTCATTTGTCTATTACTGATAGATATTCAGGAGGCACCCAGGACTAGTTAAAAGAATACTCTGGCCAATGCTTCCTCCTTCTGCACCTCCTCTTAGCACAGCATGAGATTTGCTGTCAACTCAGTTGTTTACAGCCTCCTGTGTAATGAGCTGATGAATGTGCCATCTCTGTGACTAGGCACTTGTGATAATATGCAACTCACTGATAAGTAAATACTGCCAGTGCCCTCCTATGAATCCTACCTGCAAATGCAGTGTAAAGTAATAGGCAATGAGAGGAACATGGGCAGCACATAACTTAATTTCTCTGTTCCAGAATTAAAACTTTAAAAGTAGATTTAAGTTTAATGACCCAGTCAAGCCAGTGGCTTTTTACATTCAACTTTGCAATACAAATTACTGCAAAAATAGACACGTGGGTTCAGTACAGTAGTATTCTAGCCATATGACAAGAATATTCAGTACCAGCTAAGCAGTTAATCACTTTTTTTTTTAAAAGGTTTACTGTTCATATAAATTGTACTTCAGGAGTGATACAAGGCTCTGGGCCCATCTGTTGCAGGAAACTATTTGTTGCTGATAATGGGTGTCCACTGCAGGTCCCTCAACCAATAGTGGAAAAAAGTTTAACTGCTGATGTAGACCTTGATCATGCTTCCTTTAATGGTGCAGAAAACTGTTTAGGTCCTGTGTTCACTAGCAAGAGAGTGGGACAAAAATTGTCTTTTCTTCAGAAAACTTCAGTTTTTTTCCCCCAACAAAAATTCAATCATGGAAATCTCAGCTGAAAAACCAAAACCATTCAGTTTGGTAACGCTACTGTGATGTCTCCCGAGAGTTGTTGTTCAGATGCCTCATTCTCCATAAAACCAGCTCTCTGGTTGGAAGGGCTACATTTCCTATGATGCACCGTGCTCTTCCCTCTGGGAGAGGGGAGATGGTGTTGCATCATAGGAGTCCTTGGTTGTGGTGCAGCTGAAAAATTTTTTTTAAATGAAAACACAATTTTCTGTCAGTTGTTCTGATAGGAAATTTTTGACTAGCCTTAACTTACATCAGACAGGACATTGTTTTCAATTCCAGCTGAGGGAGAATGATGGCTGTATGTGGGTGACAATGGGTCGTTTCCTGTGTTTTAGACCAGGCCTCAGTCTTCTAATAAAACTGAGATGTTGTCAAAGTCTACCATGTTTTCTGGCTGAGTATGCTTGGCCATGGACATTCACCCAAAGAGCAATTTGTGAACACATACCATACTGGTATGGTTTTGTCCATTTGAGGCAGGGACTGTCACTTTGTATACTGTCTAGTTGAGTGGGTCTCTGACCAGGTAGAGAACTGTAGGTGGTACTGTGGACAAATGGTGTGAATCATAGAATATCAGGGTTGGAAGGGACCTCAGGAGGTCATCTAATCCAACCCCCCTACTCAAAGCAGGACCTATCCCCAACTAAATCACTGTGGACTGGGTCTTCAAAAGGAATTTTTGATACAGACTGGATTGCCTAATGTACTCATGTCCTCAGCATGCTCTTCCACATTAATGCTGATGTCTGACCTCTCGGAACAGATTGCAAGGTTTTGGCACTTTTTGTGGATGCATGGACTTCTTTTCTACAGTGTGCATCAATCTATTACTGTACTTCCAGTTCTCCCTTGTTTAATTCTTGGGTTATCTATGCAGGATTAGATCTACCACTTGGCAGTCTGTATCTTGAAAGCAGTTGATCAATGAGAGTGAACAAGGATGTGACCAATTTATTTTAGATTATGCACTTTTTGGCCCACATTGGAAGCCTGTTTTCGTCTGAGTGAGAATTCTGATGTGGCTTTTTAAAGGGAATAACAACTATCAACTTTCCTAAATCCATCTGTTTGTAATTCTCTCTTGGAAGCTTGAAAATGTTCTATGACAGACTAATTCATTCTGAAAGTATTTTTATTACAGAAGCTAAAATAGCTATATTTTGTCGGATTCTTTGCTAAAAAAGTGCGAAGTACTTTGCAAACATTAAACCTTCAAGGTTAGTGTTTCGTCAGAACTGTGCACCTTGACAGATTCCTTCCCCAGGATTTGATGGAAGGATCAGTCCAGCAGAGCTTCTGGACTGCAGAAGCAAACCTGTTGAGGAGGCAGGCCTAGCAGAAGTTAGCTGTCAATAACTTGGAGGAGCTAGCCCAGCAGACTTCACAGTCTGTACCAAGTCGACTTCAAAGCCTACGTTTAGTCTGCAAATTGTCTCCCCTTACTATTAGAAGGTTTGTGGGATGTCTCCCAAGAAACTAAAGGTATTGTGTTGTATCCCCATTGTAGGAATGGGAAACTGAGGCATAGAGGTAGTGACTTGCCAAGCAGTCAGTACCACTTGGTGCATTCTCATTAAGAGAATCCAGGAGCATGCTCGGTAACTGCTGTCTTTTCTTACCCTTTCTGTGGTAAAGTGCAGCTTAAAAGGCTGTAGAAGAACTGAAGCAGCACATGCAGTATATCTTGGGTCAAACCACAAAAAATGGCTTTAAACATTGTTTTTTCTAGAGGACTTGAGCACATGGTAGGCACCCTCGATCAAACTGCACATTTTCAGCTAAATTAGACTTCGGGCTAGAATAGGTTGCCCCTGTCTCTTTAACTGTGGGCTTGTGAGGAAATATGGCCCTTTGGTAGAGCAAGGAGGTGATCTGAGAAAATGTTAAAAAGCTGCTAGTCTCGAAGTGCCAAGAATCTATCATGTAGTTTGAGAGCACGTGTGGGGGTGGGGAGGATTATGTTTATGAACAGAGCATCAACTGTTGAACTCAACATAAAAGGGGAAGCAACAATGCACAATCTCTAGCGATAAATACGTGGCATGTCTCGAATGCCAGATTCTTTTAGCAATCATCATGATGTTATGACAGCTGAGATGTTCCCATATTAAATTACAAATAGTCCAGTCTGCTGTATGGGAGGGTCACACGTTGCTTGGCATTGGTAGCTGTAATTTAAACAAAAAGGGGATTTGAAGGGATATTTTGGCTAATTTCATTGATTTGGTTTTATTGGTTTTTACATGAAATACTTTCCAACATCATGATGCATGTTTTTAAAGGAGCCATTTTGTGCACCTCTCTGACTGTTTGACGTTTCCATGTATAAAGCACAGCAAAATGAATACAGTTAGTGCCTTCATTTAGTTAACTCGGTTTAACTTGATCGATTTAATGAGACCCAAACCTTGGGTACCGAATTGCTAGTATTGCAAAAGGGTACAATTGTATTTTTATCGCTTTTTGAGCTGGTATTAATTGTCACTGGTTGTACAAAGTTGAGGGTTATTTGAAACCTGAATGAAAGCGCACAAGGATGAGCCATGTTAAGATCTACAGTAAAGTTATCCAGATATTGTCATTAGCACAGTCATATGCTGTAAATTGAAATGAATTTCTGGTTTAAATGGATCATCTATTGCTTGCTTCAGATAGAGCAGGAATAGCTTTCTCAAAACAACAGGATGGCACTGTATATGCAACAGGTTTTGATTCTGACCTGAAGTGTTGTATGCCCATAGCAGATTGGCTCAGTTGTGCCATTTTGCAGACTGTAGAATTGGTGGTTCTTACCTGGAATTGCCTGGTCGTGGTTCTGCAAGGAATCACTTTCTTTGCATGAGGGCAAGTGATATCAGGGATGTGTTTGTCAGTCCTGAATAGACTCTTATGACTTTGCTGGCTTCAATATAGTATTTAGTTTACCTTGTCACCCGGACATGCTCATGACAGATCTTCCGCTGGTCTCTAATCTGGATACTGTAATCCGTTTAATGGTAGGCCAGGAAGGAAATAACTATTTTTTTATCACGAGGTGCATTTTCCTTTCGTGCGTTCATGCAGGTGTATTGCACTAGAGAGCGATCTAATTGATAGAGCCTCTGCTCTATCTCTTGCCCTCCTTCATTAGGGTACAGTCTTCTCATAGGCTTACTGTGTGGGTGGCCAGGGAGGTATTGCGAGAAGGCAAATTGGAGCCAGCGAGCAGAAATAGATGATTTTATTCACAAATCTCAACAAATTACAGTTTTTAATTTCTCTGTTACACTACAAGTAGATCACATACTTTTCAGGTAACTTTTTTTTATTCTTACACCCTCTTAATTCAAATTAATTTAAATGTACAGCTTTAAATTGCCCTTGAGTATCATGTCTGTCAAATACTCCATGCATAGAAACTATACCTCTTTATTCTGGGTAGAGAGTCCCTCCACAGTGAGCTGCGCTAAGCCATCCCTAACAAGCAGTTGCAGTTGATTCAGTGCATTACTCCACCTATAGTTGACTGCACAAGTGTTTCTATTCTAACCCCGTTTTCAGTTATGTATAACTTTCAGAAATGTTCACCTTGAAATCCAGGCTTGATCTTTGCCCAAGGGTGAGGTATGTTGGAAAGCTTGAGCAAAAGTGACCCTGGGTGGGCCGGAGGGGGCGTAGTTTACCACTTCACAAAATTTTGGAACCTTTTTTGTACACAGTCTTAGTTCTGAAATGAATGGGAGCTGAGTGTTAAAAATTTGTCCTGGAAATAGCCCTTCCTGAGAAACACTTTTGAATGCTTTTGATTTGACCAAGCTATGAATCTCTGAAAACTATGTAGTACGTGCAGTACAATTGGCCCTGCTTTTAGCACCATTCGGAGTGAAAGTACCAGTTGGCTGCACGATGCATGCTTACAAAATTTCCTTAACTATACTGCAAGCTCTGCTTCCCTGAATTATTCCATCCTAGCTAAGATTCATTTCCAGATGTGTCAGAGGAATGTCAGGCTAATGCCCCTTTCACGAGGAGGAACCATAACTAGGAGGCATTCAGTTCCTATTCCACCTGCTGGCCTTAATTCCCTGCACTTCACAACCCTTACTTAGAGAAGCCTTACACCCACTCCTACTCAGAACAAATATAATTACTCCCATTTTCCAGATGCAGTAACTGAGACCCAGGCAAAATGAATTACCACAGTGTCGGGTAGAACTCCTCTGAACTGATGTAGATGGCATGGTTAAATTCCAGTAGCTTTCTGGAGCTTTTGCTACACTAGAACCACCTTCAATGTGAAATTTTTCGTTAAAAAAGGTTAGTGTAGAGACAGCTTTAAAGAACAGATTCTCCTAGTATTATTTTTGTGGTTAATTGTATTTATTATTATTATTGATTTCTTTATGAAAAGATAAAGATAAATAACATAGCTTATATAAGTTACCAAGTACTGCGCCTTTCACAGGATCCCGAATAAAATTCTGCAGTTATAGAACTTTACAACTTATCTGATTTTGTATTATCTCATCTTGCAGTTTTACAGTGTCACACAGATGTAAGTAGAAAAGGAGTACTTGTGGCACTTTAGAGACTAACCAATTTATTTGAGCATAAGCTTTCGTGAGCTACAGCTCACTTCATCGGATGCATCCGATGAAGTGAGCTGTAGCTCACGAAAGCTTATGCTCAAATAAATTGGTTAGTCTCTAAAGTGCCACAAGTACTCCTTTTCTTTTTGCGAATACAGACTAACACGGCTGTTACTCTGAAACAGATGTAAGTGTTAGGGTGGGGATAGCAATAAAAAGAAAAGACTTACACAAATAGGCCAAAAAAGGGAAGGAAGGGGCGGGAAGAGGGAGGGGGGGAAAAAGCGGAGAGGTTAGGTGGAATGGAAGTCTGGCATTATTTGAGTAATCTCAGCATTCTTTATCCAAATGTATCAAGAAACGGGGTCCACATTTCTTTGAATCCATATATTTGCTCTCTGTGTTGAACTATTTTTTTCTTTCACTGCGAACTCAAGACAGTTCCAGTTACCACAGCATACTCCATTTTTGTAAAATCATGTGCTGGGTAGTCATTGTGACCCTCAAGAACCAAAGTCTCTGCACTAGAGTTAAACTCAGCATAGTAGGTACGTTACCTAGGATATAATTTTCAGCTGAGATTTAGTTGCTGAAGTCAAACACTGTTCTACTCTTTTGTCCACCTCTTTCCATAGCTGCTGGCTGTTGAACAGTCCCATAGCATATGCATCAAGGTTCCTTTTTTATTGCAGTGCCAACAAACAGAGGACATGGCCCCCATCTTGTACAACCTGTGTGGTGTCCAATTTGAATAGAATCTTTTGGTGTATCAGGCATAGCCTGAGATCTAGAAAAGCGTGTTTAACATTTTATAGGTTTCAGAGGAACAGCCGTGTTAGTCTGTATTCGCAAAAAGAAAAGGAGTACTTGTGGCACCTTAGAGACTAACCAATTTATTTGAGCATGAGCTTTCGTGATGAAGTGAGCTGTAGCTCACGAAAGCTCATGCTCAAATAAATTGGTTAGTCTCTAAGGTGCCACAAGTACTCCTTTTCTTTTAACATTTTATATTATACTCTGCCATTGTTTTTTTTTCATAAGGGCTACAATAACTCCACTTCCCACACTTTCATAAAGACATCCAAACCAATGGAGATCCTCTTCATAAATAAACCATACATATTGGACATGGGCCTGGGGAGTTTAAGAACCATTTCCAAGCTTCCCAGTAGCTCTTGGGCTTCTGGCAGTTCCAGGGCATCTGGACCATACTGATATAGTACATTATCAAATATTTTAGTTGTAAGGAATCCCAGCTCTCTGCTTTAGTTTTAGAAAAGAGACAAAGCCCTCACCCTTGACTAACTGGGAAATCCCTATGATGCTCTTGCTCAGCCAGTTCTTCAAAATTATAGGGGGATTTTCCCCAATTTGCAAGTTTGGGTTATCCCGTATAGGTGCTGTTGCATGAAGATGAGTATGAAAGTGGGGGTACTTAGCTAAGATAGCCCAGATCTTTGAACAGAAACCACTGTAGGCACCATATTTTTCTCCATTGGACAAACAGTAACTGCACAGACCTTGGGAGAATTGGATTCATTAATACCAGTTCAGTTTCCATCGATGTGGATTTAAGGATGTTAATATGCTGGAACCAATTTCATATTCCTGATGTGATAAAAGCATAATAGTAACTTTGTAGGTCTGGGAGCCCAGAGCCCCCTTTGGCTATAAGGAGCTGGAGTTTAAGGGATCATCATGGGTGTTGACCAGGGCCCCACAGAAAGACTGTTAGATTTCCTAAAATAAGAAAGAGGGATATATAGAGGTGGACTGCTGAGAATATAAAGGAACCCTAGGCAGAATATTCATTTTTATTGTATTAACCTTCCCCACAGGCTCAGGGAGAGAGGATGCCTCCTATTTGTATCATTAGTTATTTGGGAGAATACAGGATCTAAATTTATCTTCAGTAGTTCAATATTTCTTGCTACTTTTATACCTAGATACTACTTAGTTGTATCAGTTTGTCGGTGGAAATTCCATTGAGAAAAATCCCTGATACATGACAACCGGGAGATTTCCAACAGTTCAGATTTTTCCCAATTTATTTTCTAGCCAGACATTGCTCTGAATTTTTGAAATTGTGATAGGAGGGCTGGAATAGTGACTTCTGGTTGGTTATATACAAATGTCTGCATAAACATCAATTTATACTCCATGGATACTCCAAACATCAATTTATACTCCAAGTTGTTTGCCTCTGGTATCTACACAAGTCCACATATCTGTTGCTAGGGGTTCAAGAGCCAAATCAAAAAGTAATGGACAACCACCACCCTTGCCTGGTAGTCCAAGAAGAGTCTGAAAGTATCTGAGGTCACATTGCTGGTTGTGATGTGAGCATTTGGGTGAGAATATAACAGTTGGATCCAAGAATTTAAATACACGTCCAAATCCAGATTTTTGTAGGATATAAAACATGTACCTCCAGCCCACTCTATCAAAAGCCTTTTCTGCATTTAAAGTTAATATGGCTTGTGGTACGGGGTTATCATATTTCACTGCTAGAAAATCAATAAGTTGCCCTGTTGGCTTTTGATAAACCAGTCTTGATTTGCATGCATGATAGAACCCAAAACCTTCTCCAGTCTCCTCACCAGAACATGTGCCAATATTTTGACATCACTATTAAGTGAAATTGGCCGATAATTGGAACATAGTGGGGCATCTCTGTGGTTTAAGAATAATTGATGTTAAGGCTTCCCTCATGTACCGGGAAGGGTGCCCTTATAAACATTTTAACAATCTTGCCAGACAGATGGTCAAGGAAATGTCTGTAGAATTCAGTAGGGAAGCCATCTGGCCTATGGTCTTTCCCCACTGTCATATTCTTAATTGCCTCAATTATCTCCATTAGGGGTGTGTCAGGATTTCTAGATTCCCAGCACTTTTATTCCTGAAACCACACATCCATTGTCTGTTCCCTTTACAAGAGACCATGGCTATCTCTTAACAAATGGCCTCCTTCACTCTGGAGAGCACTGGGGGACCTGTATCTATCTACACAGTAGGAGCCTGACACATAGGAAGCAGCATTAGGCAGCTCTAGCCGTTTATTGAAAACATTGTTCCCAGTTCAAAGGAGAAGGTAGTTATTCTGTCTTGGAATGATAGTTGCCCCCCCTATTGACAGTGCTCCATCTGGTTGTGATAAATCATCTAGCACGGGCAAGGTGGCAGCTTTCTGATAGCAATGGATGACTAATAAAGGCATTTATGTCCTGATTGTATATTCTCTTTGATATCCACATGGTTACCTATCCTTGTGTTCACAGGGTAGTAGCTTTTTGTCTCCTTTTACAGCTATGCGGAGTAGCTCTAAATGAAATCTTCATATAAAGAGGAGTGATGCATGGGATTCATGAGTAACCAGCTTGCATCGCAGTGATCTACTTAGAGGATGGTTCAGGAAGACACTACGTAGCTATCAATTAATCTTGTTTATTTCAGGTGTAAGGGCTGGTGTTTTGTTTTGGGTTTATTGTATTTTGTTCTTACCAATTTAGGGCCCACTCCTACAGCAATTCAATCTAAACTGCCTGAAAATGTTTCACCTTCTGTTAGTATAAGACACACCACAGGTTCCTAGAACCAGACAAGAGTAAGTCATTCTTTTTTCAGTGTGTTTGCTTTATGTCAGCACTTCTCTGTGCCCTCAATTTTTCACTGTCCCTTGTTTGTGTGTGTGTTTCAGAGTAAGAAGGAAGAGGAAAAAATATCAAATTTAGGGACAATGACTGTAAAACTACAAAAATTGGCAGGAGACTTATGAGGGCACGTGTAATATGTAAAGCTACTTGTAACTCAGTTCTAAAATGGCTAGCTTTCAAGTTGCTTTGTGCCTTTAAGTCTTTGAAGTAGACTAGCCTGTGAGTGAGACTGTACTGAACACAAGACTCAATAACTGCATTCTGGTGATTGTAGCATCTGATCTGTTTACAGTATTGGCTGAATTCCACTTCCTATTTTTTCTGATTTCAGAACATTGTTCTAAAGCCGCCTCTTGTTGTTCCCTCCAGGTTTCAGAAGCTGTTTTTCCACATCTGACACTTGCATATTTTTACCGATGGAAATTTTTTTCTATTTAGCAGTGAGACTCTGGAAAGCGACCAGTTATCCCTACTAAGTCTAGTGTGTCCCCTTGTATGACTATCTGGGATTGGTGCACCCACTGAAGGAGGAAAATACTGCTCCGTTAACTGGCCAAACCATCCGGGGGGGGGGAGGTGTAACTCACTCTCACATGAAACCATAGACTCCCTCACTGCCCCTAGTCCTCACCAGTTGTGTTTTTGGAACTGGAGACCATACTGTGTGTTACTTTTGCACAGTGTGGTATGAATAACATACAATTTAGTTTATAGATCAAGTATAAAGAGAAATGACTTCGAACTTGGCTTGGCTCTGCTTGTTATTTCTGTGGGTTGGCAGTTTGGATGTACATCTGGGGATTGGCCACAGGTTAAAATAATTCTGACACTGTGTTGAGTTGTTACTAAAATTCAGCAGATCATTTTATGTATAATGAGAACAGTTCCCCAGGCAAGTTTGACTCACTCTTTCTTTGGCTGCCAGGGCACACAGTGGAAGTGGATGTATATTGTTTTGGGGTTTGGCAGCTGTTTCTTAACTTTTCATGTGGGCAAAACATCTCAGCAGCTTGGGCCATACACATCACATCTTGTGTGCAAGATGTTTCAATGAGCAAACAATCCTAAAAAATAACTAACTTAAACCTTGAAATTCTACTCTCAGTTGACAGAGCACAGTGCAGAGAAACTGTGTGGTGATACAGGCCACTTGGCTGCTTTCCGTTTCCTTATCCAGTAAATAACAGTTTTAGATAACTGTTTGGGAGATTATTCTTGATAAAGGATAAAGTGGGTAAGATATTGTCCAGCTAAATAAGTGGGAAATTCTGAAAGCTGAAAAAGTAATACTTGGCAAACTCATAGCATCTTTCATCTGAGCATCTCAAAGTACTTTACAATTTGAGTTTATTTATTTTTAATTTAGATTGAAACAGTGTAATGACAGCATCCTGCCAATACTCCGGGTGCCCTTGGGGAAAATTTAAAAAAATACACTAAAATGAACAGACCCATCGATTCTGCCAATCAACTCAAACAGCAAGAACGTAAATGACTGAAATTAATAAATTACACAGTCCCCAGAGTTGTACAGCGAGCCTTAACCAACACCATCCATTTTCTCACCAGCCAGGGAGAAAAGCAATAAGCAATTGCTTGGCATCAGTAAGTCTCACAATACACCTTGTAGCGACAGTAAGTGTAAGATCGGTTTCACAGATAGGTTAGGTAGTGCCCAACAAGTCAGTGGAAGAGTTGTGAAAATAATCCAGGAGTCCTGATCATCACCCTTCTTTAATGATTAAGCCACAGTAGTTAAACTATCCTGATAGTTTCAGAGGGGTAGCCATGTTAGTCTGGATCTATAAAAGCAGCAAAGAGTCCTGTGGCACCTTATAGACTAACAGACGTATTAGAGCATGAGCTTTCGTGGGTGAATACGACAAAGTGGGTATTCGCCCACGAAAGCTCATGCTCTAATACGTCTGTTAGTCTATAAGGTGCCACAGGACTCTTTGTTGCTTTAACCTGATAGTTTTCCCAATGCACTACGCTTCTTTATGGGACACTATGCCTTATAGGTGGATAGAGGATTCTCTGTTTTATCAGCGCCCTCTGATGTGATGGTGGAGCCTTAAATAAGAGGGTTATCAACTCTACAAGCTCTTTGCTATAAAAAGTATTGGATTGAATTGGGAATCTTTTTACTTTTATGTTGCTTGAGTTGAACAGTTAAGGATATGCATGCAGCGTGCTTAATGGAAGCACTTCCATATACTGGAAGTTAAAGGAACAAACCACTCTCCAGGCGGGTGACTGGTTTTTCTAACATGCAATAATATCCCTCTCCAACCAACATACAGCATAGATTTGAAGTTAATTTACTATCCTCTGGCAGTTGAGAGAAATAAATATACTTCAGGTTCAAGCATGCAAATACTCCTGGAAGGACTGGGTACAATCTCTCTAAATCCTGCAATCTAGAATGCTTTAATTAAAAGTTAAGGTAAAATGGATCTGAAGGAATCAATACGTTTACTAAGGACACAGGTACCCTAGCTGATAAATAGGTACAGTTTGAGTCTAGGCATTTAGGAAGTTAACCTAGTCTTTCTGCCAAATGAGGAAAATGGGGGCTAGCTTTGAAAGGTGACTTGAAAGAAAGAGAAAATAAAAAGTTTGCAATATCAACTTAATGTTTTCCACAACCTTAAATGTACTCTAGCTTCTACTAGTATTGTTGACTGCGGTGTCTGCTAATCCACAAGTCATTAATTTATATGAAAAGCACACAGGAAACCACATAATAAAGAGTAAGTGTACGACAGTTATAGTGAAACTGTACTGGTATATGTAGGCCATCTATGTTTGCCGCTTGTTGTTTAACTCTCTCATCCTTTGAACTGCACTTAGAGAACTGAGCTGCTGGCTGAAAAGGAACTAGAATGGCATACATGCTGACAAAACTATTGAAATATCTAGTGAGGAAAAAAGTGGAGATTGGACCATTAGGGCAATTAAATTAGTGAGTTTAAGAATTAACAAAATTATTATGAAGTGCTACATTGTGCAGAAGGATCTGCTGTATATTGTATTTGAGCAATAGAATGTGATCCTATAATTAGATTGTATTGTAAGGAAGTGTGCGCACACAAGGCAGAGTTAAGGTTGTGCATCCTTAACACTGGTATTTCTCACTTTTGAGTGCTTAACTATGCAACTTCAATTTTCTTAATTTTGTCTTCTGTATGGCATTGTGTTTACTTCTAATCTATCCATGGGTAACACAACCAAGTTCATTCAAAATACTCAAAATAGGTTTTTATGCCTCTAGTATTAGGATCATGGCTATCTGTGTGAATTTCTTCTGTTTCTGTTTTTCCCTTTTCTATTCCTTAAAATTATATCCAATTGTTGAGATTTACATACTTCTGACTTAAAGCAGGGTTGAACTGAGTCCACAGAAAATTCTGAGTTTCAAAGAGCATGGGGGGGAAGAATTTTTTTTCTAACCCGAGATAGTCAGTGTAACAAATTATCATGACCTAGAATTGGCTTTACTATTATATTTTCATTCATATTTAACCTTTAGTTTGGTCTTGACTAAACTGTATGGAAAGGCTACTGTCATCGAGGCATCGTCTGTGTTAGAGAATATCCTACAACGAGAACCATTGTAACCTCTTTTGTGATGGCCACCATCTTAGTCAATACCATGTAATGAACTGGAAACCTCCAAAGCTGAATGCATCAGCCTTTACAGCTTGAGCTAAAGAGCTAGGCTCTGTTGCTGGGGGGCTGTAACACACTCATCCTCTGTAGATCGGGGGAAATACAGCATATGCTCACCAGTGGATTATTCTAGCATGTTTTTGTTATGCACTCTGCATCTGCATGTGAGCGCTCCAGCTGGCTTAACAGCATTGTTAGCCTTTCTGTGTAGATTCTCTCAAACCCTCCTGGGGCTAAATACTAGTTTTGTCCTAAAAGTTTCTGCCTGAATGGCTTAGTCCCTGTGTGGACGCAGACTTGCTGAAATGGTTCAACTAGTCTTCCCACTACTGTTCCACAGTTGCACCAAAGGCCCTGTGAAATCTTCCAGAACATACAGCTTCTTGGAAACTCATCCAGGAATGGGGACATGCATCCATCAGGCATTGCAACTGAAACGATTTAGAATAGCACTAGTGGGAGCACTGGGCAAAAGTTTAAACCAGTTCCACAGTCCCCGTGTGGATTAATTGAATCATCTGTGCTTATACTAGTTCAGTACAGCTGATCCAGATAGAAACAGTTGAGTTCTGTAACATAGCCAGGACAAGAGATGCAAAGTTCTTTCCCTTTCCCTGTCTGAGGGAGGGAAGGTTTGTAGCCTTGACCGCACTGGACTCTTTTTTCTTCCCCACTATCACTACGACTGGTGGGAGCACTTGTATAGACTGGGCACTGGTGCTTTAGCCAGGGTCTTATCTAGTCCTGTTGTGAGCAGAGTTAGACAGGGTGGTTAAAAATGCCATCAGTTGGTATACGCTACTACTAGCTCTATAACAACTCCTTCACTGGTGTTAGCAATAATTGGCAACCCTAAATAGTTCAGTACAGACACAGCTAAGTGCTTGAACCCTGGTCTCCTTCATGGTAGAACAGTGAAGAGCATTACAGCTGGAAACATTTCCTTGTACTGCCTTACTATCCCTGAGTGTCCACTTTCGGATGTTTCTTTGTTAGATATCCGTTTGTACACACATGCCATTTTGAGGGTGGGCAAAAAGTGCAAAATTTGTAATCTCATTTTAATGACTAATGGCACGTGCTAAATATCACCATTACTTAACAAGATGCTTTTCAGAATGTAATTTCCAAGCTTTATATTTATGTATTTGCAGCTTTGCTTTTGCGTGATGGACTTATGTAAGAGTTTAGTAAAATGCTGGATTTTGGCAGCTAAAAATCTTTCAGCCACCCAGACAGTTAAATGTCATTGATCTATAGGTTAATCCTACTTTAATTTAGTTTTCTGTGGTTTAATTATCATGGCACCCAGTAGCATTGTTGTCGCTGAGCCTATCAGAAGTTCTGTTTGAAACCCATATTTTCAAGGGGTTTATAACATGAATTTGGCTGTAAAAGCTCTCTTCATTCTTCAGCTTGGAAACCACGGGCTCAGCCTAGAGCAGTTTTTTGAATATTGATTTTGTTAAATTCTCGTGGCTTTTAAAAACTATTTGCAGGATATAGGCATTGCAACTGAAAAGGGTTCAGGAGGGTTCAGAGTTACTCTGCATTGCCAGTGAGCCAGGTCCCCCTCCTGAATTAAATCATTGCTTACACTTCTTCCAAATGGCCTACAAACACCCACTCTCTTCAATCGATTGCTTTCTCAATCCGCTTTGTGTATGTGTGTAAGGAGCACATTCCTCTTGGTTTCCCAGTGCCCCGTCATTTGCTGTGTGTCTTCTGGACTATGAGCTCTGACGCAGGGACTGTCCACGTGTATCTTGTACACTGCAAAGAGAGTAAATTAACATAGGGCCAGGCTTTGCAACCAAACCAGCGGTTCAAAAATGGTTAATTCCTCTTGTGGTTGAACAGGGTCCTAGAATGGTGTGGCTTAGATTATGGCAGAGTGTGGGCAGAGTCAAACCATCATAACCAGGTTTAAAAACAAGTAGAGACCAGGGCTAAAGAATGGTTATAACAGTTAGATTCAGTCAATACAAGCCAGCCAAGTTTAGAAGCCAGTTTAGCCACATATCAAACATTGATTTGCACTGTGTTCTAGCTGAAGAAATGGAGTTGTGTGCAGGTGAGGAGAGTGCCTAGTCCTCACCACCTTTACAGTCCCAGTTCCTACGGCTGCCCTTCTGCCCTGGATATTCCTCTCCTGCTGATGTTGGCTGGCGGCTTTAGTCCTGCTGCTGACTCCGGTTCCTGAGCATGGTTCTAGTTTCTACTTCTTATGTAGCAGTGGCCCCAAGTGGAAGTAGCTGTGCTGGTTTCTCCTCCTGAAGGCCTGTAGAAGCAACTAGAAACAAGGAGGAGGAAGCAGCACCTTTTGCCCTTGCCAGTTCTCCACAGATCACCAGCAAATTTTCCGCAGGCCTCAAACTGCTACTATGAAAAATCACAAATGTTCAGATAACTTTCCAGGTCTGTTCTAAACAGACAGCTCGGGAAGCTGTTAATTCCAGCTAGTTGCTTCCTTATCCTGACTAATTTGCTTAAGCAGTAGATTTTTTTGGATGAGGCAGTTAAATAGCTGGAAGCATCAAAAGAACTTGGCGTTGAACATTAAGGAGCAGTTTTAACTCTAACAAATTACATTTTTAGGTTTCCTTTGTTTTGACAGAACCTCTTGGAGCATGTGTGCGCACATGGGAATTGATTCTTCCTGATGGGAGATTCTTGGAGTGCAGCATTTAATCTGTGTGTTTATAAATACACACACCTATCTATTCATAGCATCCCAGATTATATTATGGCCTGTCATAAATGCAGTTCTCCAGATCCAGAATGGAAATCTGCAGACAGGCAGCTTCTAAAATTGAGGATGTAAAATGTTCACTTTTAAATATTAAGACCTGTTTAAGTATGAATACAGATTTGGTGCTTAATGAATCTCCTTGTTCTCAGCGCGTAGAATCCATAAGTAATAAAGACTAACACTGTATGTTGGTTTCAGACCTTCAGAATGCCTGGACCTTTTAATTCTTTTACAATATACCTAGTCTCAGTTGGAATGGCTTGGAACTTTTCTTTTAAAATGAACCCAAACCTTTTTTGTGAGATGATATAAATCACTTAAACTGGTTGAAGTTTGAAAAACTCAAAACAGATTTCTCTAAGAAATGACCTTGCTGCTGTGCATTAGCACATAAACGTGTGCATTCCTTTAGCAGCAGCATCCATGTGGACCACTCTTGGATTTCTTCCATTTTGCCCACTGTCTTGAGTCTGGCTATGGAGGTGGCAAATGTACGTACCATCTAAAATTACCTTTAAGTATGTGTCTGTATGGATCCCCATCCTCGTGCTTAGAGACCAGATTTTTTTTTACTAGCAGTGACTGTTGGGGCTGTGGATGTGTCCTGTGCCACTTTGTGCTCCTGTATGAGTGCAGGGGCACCTACACTCGGATCCTCATTGGCTACATCATCTCTAAGAAGTAAGTAACCACTCTCTCTTTCCAACTTGTGTAACTGGCTCTAAAGACTCAATCCCAAAAAACATGGGATGCTAAATACTTTGGAATCTGACTTCTTGAAACAAGGGAGAAATCTTTTGTATAGCTGTGTGGCACTGAAAAGGTGGTTCCTTATGTTAGCAGACATGCTGCTGAGGTAATGCTGATCATTCTTTCCATGTTGGGTCTTTGTAGAGGTGGTAAGTTTCTGGTTGCGGTTTCCCCTAAATCTCCACAATGTTCACTAATTTAAAATCTTGAATCGCACCTCTTTCTCTGGTCTATCTGCCCATGTTCTTAAGAGTCCTTTTTACATGGATATAACAATCTTCTCCCCACTCCTTATGACTTAACATTCATCTAGAAATAGATATTGTTCTAAACAGGGGGGAAATACTATAGAACAATGCTTAGCACTCACATACCAATATTTTCAAAGTGGGATTTTGCTGTTCAGTGTTCCAGACCTTTCTATGTTTAACAATTTTATATTTGTATTAAAATGGCTCCTATTGCTTTGAATAGAAGTGGCTCTGAAACTGAATCCTGAGGGTTCAATTTCAGAGCATTAAAATGCTTCCACTAAGTTTAGCCTCAATTAGCAGTTTTTATTTGAAGCTGCCCTTGAATAAAAGCTATCTTGTCTAATTTTTAGTGACCATAGCTTTTATTTGCAGTCAGATATCCTTATCATACTCAGACGTGCTACGTCTTAGCCAGCCTAAAACTGCCTTGAATAACTGTAGAGTAGAAGTTACGGCTGGCTCCCGTTCTGTGGGGGAGGGGCATGGAAGAGAGAATTTGCTATATCCTATATGAAGAAACTTTACATTGGCACTGAAAACTGGCCTGTCACCCTTCTATCTAATTAAAAGGTGAAGGAATTGGCTAGTGAGATCTTTTTGGAAAGATGAAGTAGTTAAGTGCTATAAACTAGCAGAGCTTGTCCATAAAGTGACTAATTATTCTATTAACATTGCAGACAGTTTTGTAAGAAACCTTCAGGAGATCATCAAATCTCTAAAAGTTCAGTGGAGACTTTACTGTTAGCAGAGGAATACTGGGGTCCCTTTTTAGGTCTTAAGGTGTTTCTTTCCAGAGCAAAGTGTGCACTTTCTCTTACAGGCACACCCAACCAAAAAGATACCATATTAGAAATATTAAACAGAATGGTGGTTTAAACCTTTGCAAAAAAAAAAAAGAAAAGAAAAGAAAGAAATACAGAATTTTATGTGGAAAAGCTTACATGCTTGGCTATATTACAGCATCGATCAGACTTGGAGAAAAAGTTTGTGGAGAATGATTTATACAACCAAGATTTCATTGCCAGTTTAGTTTCTGAAATAGAAAGAGAACACTTCTAAATGTCCAAAGATAGACTTTTGAAGTAACTAGAAAATCAAGTACAGATCATCACACACTGTTTTTTCCTATTTTATTCATTAACAGCAGCATTGTGGAGATTGAAGTCAGACAACGGAACCACGCTCACCCAAACTAACAGAAAAGCAGCGTTTTATCTCCACCTTCTGGAAAAGATAGCTTGAAATGTTGTGGTCTGCAAAGAGTCCTCCAAACTCTTTTGGTGACATTAGGAGCTCTCAGATCACCTTGAGCTTAGTAGAAAGGAGAGACCTAGACAGCCATGCTTTCCTAATTACTTTGCACCAATATCTTTAACCTTAAAATCTGTACGTCATGTGCTTTCAGCAGTCTTATGTGGGGCCAAAGTGCTCAGCCAGGAATCCTCTTTAGACTAGGACTTGTGCAACAGAGAATTACCTGGCAGTCTGACATAAATTAAACCAAAAAAGACTCACTTGCCAGAATGAGTGTTCTCGCAGGTTATACTGTTATAACTATACTGGCTTAAATTAACATTGCAAGTAATACAGAAGCAGCTTCCCCATGTAGGCAAAGCATTAGGCCATGTCTACACTAGGGTTGCTTTGCTGGTATAGCTATACAGGTATATTATACTGGCAAAGTGATCTGGCAAAACTGCACATAAGCCAACATAGCTTATTCCAGCCCCTCCACCCCCCAAGCAGAATAAACTATATTGGCAAAAGGGTAGCTTTACGCTAGCAGATTTTGCTGACACAGGTACATTGGTCAGGGATTGCACCCAGAAGTGACATCGCTGTGCTGGCAGAAGTCTGTAGTGTAGATCTGGCCTTAGAAACAAAGTATGGAATAGGAATTACCCTTTAAATTGAAAGAGAATGGAGTGAATTGAAGAGAATTCCCAGGATGCTCAGATCTCAGAGTGAGGTACATTATCGATGTAGCATTAAATTAAATCTTTGCTCTGATCTCCCCAACTTCCTCTACAGAGTTACAGGAAAAAACGGTCTTTAGTCTGCTGCAGTGGATTTTTCTAGCCAAAATGGCTTCTTACTAACAGGCACCAACATTTTTAGATGGGTCCTCTCAGGGGCAGCTGTTCCTTTTATGAGGTGGACTAGTGTGCTGCTTCGCAACTTCTCAAAGATTTCCATTAAAAATCCCTGCTAATAAATGTTAAAACTACGATGTCGCTCTCAAAACTTAATGGTAGGGTTGTTACACCCTTACTTCCAGCTATGAAGTTATGGTGGGCAGCCGCTATTCTTAGAGGGACACAGGTAAGTATTTTTAGGTATCCGAAATAGATCATGTGAATGGAATGATTTTGCCTATTATGAATAGCAGTCGCCATGTCTATGAATTTTCACTAGGTTTTAAACGGTTTAAAAATTCCCTGGCAGTGTTAAAAACCAAACCAAACAAACAAAGAGAAGAATATTAAACTAGCACTTGGGAATGAGCGTGAAACTCACCAGTCCAGCTTCATTGTTCATACAGAAGTGCAAAACACAAATGGCATAAGTTATGACGACACAACTCTTTTTTTTAAAAAGAGCTAAGAATTTCAGGGTTAGTCATCCAAATGGGTGCCTTGAGAGGAGAGATGAGGGAAAGGCCCAGGACAGGAGCATTTTAATGGATAATCAAGGTAAGGAGCAACTTCATCATCATTCCTAGCTAAAATAGGAATTTGTTTAACAAATACCTCATAGAAAAATATTTTTCCTTTCACTAATATCTGTTTATTCACATGACCTCTACTGCAACACCAACACACAGTTCTGTCTGTACTGTGCAAGGGATTTTAATAAAGATAAATGCTGCTTTGAAATCTCTTGAAGAATTAACCAAAAATGTAAAGGATCTTAGGGGTATTTGTGTTGCACAGAAAGTCTTTCATTTAGATCCAGGCAGAAATGGTCACTAGTGTAGCATGAAAATAAAACTGTGCCCGTGTTCCTTTGCCCAGCTAGAGTTGGTTTACCACCCTCCCCGAGTGCAGCATTTGTCAATGATCTGTTTGTATACAACACAACATGCCTCTGATTCCTCCAGAAGCCTGGATGACGAAGTGTCGCATTGTTTAGAAGGGCAGAATTTGTGATTATTCCCCAGTAACAGCCCTGAAAGTGCAGGAGGCAAAAACAAATATGTCTGGATTGAACTAAAGGTCATGTGTGTGATAACACCCCTCAGAGCTAGTTCATCAGCCATTATAGCAGCTGGTTGGGACATTCCAAATGAGACCCTTTGTAGCAGAGAGAGCCTTCTGCAATAAAATCTGGTTCTTTGGATTTATAGGGACGACTTTTTATAATAGAATGGGAAGAAGTAAAACTCAGACTCCTGACTTCATTGAAAAGTGTCTGCTTTTTCCCTTGTCAGTTGCAAAAGAACCTGGAGTGCTGTCTGTGCTAGTCTTAGAATCAACATCCTGCTCTAACGATATGCCCATCCTGGACTGGAAGGATTTACTTAAAAAACATTTTGTGGCAAATGGAGCAGGTGGTTGTCTTAGGCCTTGTCTACGCTATACAGTTTTGTCAACAAAACTGGAGGTGTACACTCTACAATGCTCCTCCCGCCAATGTAACTCCCCTGCTGTGATGACATAAAACTACCTCAGCAAGAGGCATAGGGCTTATGTCGGTGTAGTTAGGGCAACACAGTGTGTGTAGACACTGTGTTCCTTACATGGGCTATCGGCTCTCATTCTTCTCAATTTCACAGCTCCAGTGGAGCTATGAAATTAACAAGAAAGCCAGCTCCTGGACTGCTGCCCAGTCTCTGCTTCCAAGCCGAGCTACCACTTAGGCTCCCAGCTTGGGCTGCTGCCCATGCTCCCCGCGGTGAGGCCTGCTACCCTCAGGAGTCCTTGCTCCCCACCTGGAGCATGGCAGCCACCTGGACTTTGGAGGTGAGAAACCCCAGAAGGCTGCTTCCAGCTGGGAGTGTGGAAGCAAGAAGCCGGGGATGGGGGTAGCTGAGCTCCCAGTGGGGAGCTGCGTGAATCTGAGAGCCCTGGCTCTCAGTCCCCCACACTGCCCCTCTTCAGTGGGTGGAAGTGCTCCTCATGAGGACGCGCACCACCAACAGAAGGAGGGTAGTGGGGACATCTGCCACTGCAGTAATGAATGCGGTGGCTGTAAGTCGACCTAACATAGGTCATCTTATCTTATAGTGTAGCCAGAGCCTTAGGCTCCTGGCAATGCTACACACAAAGTTTGGACTATTAGTTTAAGCAAGAGCTTTGATGTTTTGAAGCACAATGACAGCTTTTGTATACCCGTTTCATTGATAAACCCCATCATTCACCCATCATGATCACTGTGGAATCTTAGACTCCCCACCTGTTTAGTGCTGCCCATCTCTGTGCATCCTTCATTTGTCCTTAACTTTAGGCATGAGAGCTTCTGAGGGGTAGATGGTTACTTGAAAGTTATTCTGTGACATATCCTTATTTCTCAGCCCAGGAGAAACTGACAACCAAATAATGCTGATTTACCGTGTACCAGCAGTGCTAGAGATGTATCATTCTCATGCTGCTTCAGACGGTGTATGCAGGATACGAAATGGATTCTCGTGAGAAGGCTTTGAGTTGCTCAGGATTTTAGAGGGGTGTTTAGTTCACTGTTTCAAGGTTGCTGCTTCCTATTTGTTTACATGATCCTTCTTATCCAGCCATCATCTGTGTCTTTATATGTCTTAAAAATATCAGAGTAAAAAGCCCATTCTTCCCCCTTCCCCCCATACAAGTCATCTTTTGAGGCTTAAATAGAAGTTTGTAAAATTAGCATTAAAAGTGAAATAATAAGCACCAATTACTGGAAGAGGTGCATTGGAACAAAAAATGTCTTACCCTCATCCCTACCATCATTTCATCTATGGCACCTAGTAGCACTCTAGTACAAGTGCAAAGCTGTGCAGGCCTAAAGCAAGAGCAGGTCCGGTGCACAATGTATAAAGTTAGGTTGCTCACCACAGTGCTTATAAATGTCAGAACACTTATCTGGTGTTCCCAGGCCTGAAATGTTCCTGTAGGGTTGATAGAAGCCACCTTATACTGACAGTTCCATAAAGAATGGATTTGAGAGAGGCTCTTAACTGCTCAGCCACTGAAGCTGCTGTTATCATGGTGGTAGCCTGGGGTAGGAGAGGTGCTACTTCATGCTTGAGTACCACTTCTGCACTAAAGGTATCATGTGGCATCTGTCAACCAGAGTGGTGGCGATTTAAAGTGATGTACCTTGTCATCCAGGGCTCATGAAAGGTTGTTACAATCAAGGACATGGGTGTTTTCCCATCTAACTACTATCTAGACACACTTAGCACATCTTAGCTCTCCAAACATGCATTTATTTTCATTCTCTTACAGCCTTGTTCTTATTTCTTATCTCTGCCGGATCCACAAAACCAATACCACCCCAGCTCTGTAAGAGTTGAAGGCTGGATATAAAGGGAACATGCCCTTTAAATGGCATGTGACCTTTACTTATATGATACCTTGGCTGCCTAGCCCTTTGAAGATAGATGTGAACTTTACACTACATGATGATAATCAGATTGTTAGTATCAAGGGGTAGTGTCACTGAATTGTGAAGGAATTTTTTTGTGAGTGAAATGGGTTGTAAAAGGTAACAGAGGCAAAAGAGGAGTTAGTTCTTAACTTTAGGAAACCAAAGAGACAAGCTGGTTGTGACTTGAATCCCAAAGCAGATCTGTCAGTAGCTAATTTAATCCATTTACCATCCCCATGTAGTTTCATATCAGATGCCCTGATAAGGGGCTCCTAGTTTTCTTTTCTAGTCCTTTAAAGAATTCAGTTACATTGCCCCCTGAAGGTCACTGCATTCCAGTTCACCAGATTAAAGGATGTTAACATAACTGTTACACAGCTCCTCTGTGTGTGCAGACAATTGGCAGGACAGTGTCTCAGCAGCTCTGATTTGAGCTGTCTGAAAAATGAAGTTAACCTTTGCCAAGAATTATAGCTGCTGGAAACTTGCTGCCATCCCAGCATCTTCCTAGACCTGTAGTTGAGCAGATACAGACAGAAGTCTGAGCTCCACAACTTATGGTCAGACTAGAGAGGCAAGTCTGACTGTTATGTACATAGCAGGATAACACTGGATATGTCTGCACTGCAGCAGAAACCCAGGGGGAGTAGAATTTGAGTTAGCAGGCCCTGGGTTTGTTAACCTAGGGCTTGAGCATCTACACTCCTTTGTAACGTCAGGTTAGGAATTGTTGAACCCTAGGTCCCAACCTGCAGATCTAGCATCTACACTACATTATGTTGGCCCTAGTCTCACCACCCATATCTCAGATTCCCTAGCACCCACCCAAAATATGGGCACTCTAGCCTTGTGTTCAGGTGCAGTGTGGGAAAACTTGAGTCTCCAGAGGACAAAGAAAGTTGACCCATGGGATTGTAGGATACTTTTGGTAGACTGAGAGCATGAGTCCAGGCTGTCTCTACTCTGCAAAATAATAGGACTTGGATCTTGGGGCCCAGCTTGACTTAGGCTCAGACCCCCCACTCGTGGGACCCTGGATCTGAGCCCTGGCTTAGCACGATTTGTGTGTAGACAGAAGCGCAGTTAGGCTTGAGCCTGAATTGGAATGCTGAGCTTACATTGCAGTGTAGACATAGGATCTAGGGCCCTGCCTGTACAGTTGTTTATGCTGGTTTGGTTTCACTGAGGTTAGCAGCACTGGGAGCACTAGCACCGAGAAATGTGCTGACTGCTGCCAGTTGTCAGCACTATGTTAATTTACATCTGCTCGGAGCATGGTTAAAGGACTCCATGCTTAAAATGGTGGTAGCAGCTGGCAGCCCAACCACTGGTGCTCTCAATGTTGCTAATGCCAATGTAGTTAAACCAGCATTTACTGTTGACAAAGCCAGAGTTGGGTGTGTTTTCTCTTAACCTTTTACATAGTACTCCAGTAGTGTACCTCCATTGCCTTTGAAAGCAATGTGGTATTTTAAGATAGAGCCAGGATACCAAATATCTTATGCTGAGGGAGGTAAAAACTACATGGAACTTTGGATGTAAAAGGACTAGGGGAACAGAAGCTCCAGGGTTTTAATCCTTGTTTTGGCTGATGACTAGTCTTGGATTAGACATTTAACCTCACTGTTCCTCCATTTTCTTCATCTATAATGGGTGGCCAACCTGAGCCTGAGAAGGAACCAGAATTTACCAATGTACATAGCCAAAGAGCCACAGTAATAAGTCAGCAGCCCCCCATCCGCTCCCCCTCCCCTGTTCCCAGCGTCTCCTTCCCATCGGCAGCCCTGCCAATCAGCACCTCTCCGCACCTCCCAATCAGCTGTTTTGTGGTGTGCAGGAGGCGGGGGGGGGGGGGAGGGGGAGCCAGGGCATGGCAGGCTCAGGGGAGGGGAGGGGAAGGGGTGGGGTGGGGGCAGGGCCTGTGGTAGGGGCAGGGCTTGAGCAGTGAGCACCCCCCCGGCACATTGGAAAATAGACATCTGTAGCTCCAGCCTCAGAGTCGGTACCTATACTAGGAGCCGCATATTAACTTCTGAGGAGCCGCATGTGGCTCCGGAGCCACAGGTTGGCCACCCCAATCTATAAAATGGCAAAGAATTGCTCCACAGCAGTGGTGGGAAGAGACTACTGGGTATCAATAAAATGCTTTGAAGCTTGAAAGCATAGTATAAGCATTAACTTTTAGCATCATGAGAGCCTTGAAAGAGTCCAGAGAAGAAAATAGCAAAGCAGCTATGGACTATAAATTAGGACTGAGATTTCAGGTTACGCTTTAGCCCGTGAAGCCTCCAATGATTAGAGAGGTGATGTGGGCATAAGTTATCTTGCTTCTTATTCATAGTAGTGAAAGTGGATATTTGTTTGAGGGGTTTTTTTAGTATACATACTAAAAATTTTGCCAAAAGGGGTGTGGCTGTGCGATATTATATAGGGACAGGGACCACTGCAGCTTTCTCTGAGAAGGTCCCAGCATAGCCTTCCTGTTCACCATAATTTGCTCTTTCGAACTGTCCCTGGAGAACCCTAACTTTTATTGCATACAGTGGGATTGGAAATATATGGATTAGCTCTCACCCTCCGTCAGGAACACTAACCTTCCACTGTTGTTGTAGATCTGCTCATTCAGACCTTACTGTGCAATCAGCATTAACTGAAATCAAGTTACTAGTGTTCAGGCTTGAGAAAGCTTAGAGAGATTCTGCGTTTAGGGGATCTGATTGGACTTGAGAGCTAATTACATGATAGGCTCAGTGTGTGAAGTTATGTCCCTGTTCTACAGGAGATGTGTGAGAAAGGGTGGAGGGAGTTATACACTTACACAGCACAAATTCTGGAGAGAGTGTTTTGAAAAAAAATGTTATTGGGGAAGGGAGGTGAAGACATTGTCCTTAGCTGGTGGTGGTGATTGTAGTTTAAAAACTCTGAAGCTAGCCTTTCATCGAAGGAGGAGTTGGGATGTAAAACACACTGATGTTTCACCCTTTATTTTTATATTTGGTTTTTGATTGTGGATGGAGTATTTGGCCTATTTTTGGCTTTGAACTACATACGGTATTAACCCATGTCACTCCAGGTCACATCAAACGAAATTTTTTCTCTTCCTGGCATGAGATGCGCCCCTTGGATGTCTCCTCTTCCATCTACTACAGAACACTGCTAACTAGAAAAGTAAGCAGAGCCCAGCCAGTCATCCACCACATACCACATTGAGGGGTTACTACTGCTACACTTGCTGTTTCAGCAGATGAAATTTGCACTCAGTAGAGACAAAGATATGGCATCACTTCTCCAAGAACTCTGAAAGACAGTGATCTTAAGTTATACAGGGTAGACCATAGTAAATCTTACTATCCCAGTCTTATCACTGCCTTGGTATCTTCTCATGCTAAACAAATTAAAACATCAACTTGTCCTCCAAAACCATGGCAACCGTCTTGTTGGTGAGAGTGAGTGAAACTTCCTGTAGGCAAATTTAACTATATATTATACTCTATAATTGTTAGTACTTTAATTTCAAGTAGGCATCCTTACATGTTGCTGTCAAATAGACTGATGTTTAGTCTAGACTGCCTATACAGACATATTTTCTGCATGCACTGGCTGTACCTTACGCAGCAAATGCCTCAGCACAGATTTGGTTGTATATATGGTTACTTGTAAAGAGCGGTTGAAGCCAGATACATATGTGAGTGAGAGTTTGCCTTTATGTTTCCAAGCTATACCTGGAGACTGTAAGCTCTGGGCTCCAGTGGCTTGGTATGGACGAGCTGTCATGTAAGCTTTAAGACACCGTCGTGGCTGGTTGGGGAAAAATTGGACCTACCAAGATATGGTAGAGGGCAGGTACGTGCTAGGGTTGCCATTTTTGGTTGGATTTATTCCTGGAGGTTTCATCACATGATGTAATCTTTCATTAAAAATTAATTTTTAATTCCTGGAGACACCAGGGCAATCCTGGAGGCTTGGCAACCTTGGTACCTGAACAAACGTAGTGTGTGTCCCTCTGTTGAACCTTTTTGCCCTATTCTCATGGGCAGGCGGTGTGCTAACATTTACCAGAATGCTGTTCTGAATACTACTAACAACATAATGACAGGTTTCAGAGTAGCAGCCATGTTAGTATGTAGTCACAAAAAGAAAAGGGGTACTTGTGGCACCTTAGAGACTAACAAATTTCGTGAGCTACAGCTCACTTCATCGGATGCATTCAGTGGAATTTCCACTGAATGCATCCGATGAAGATGAAGTGAGCTGTAGCTCACGAAAGCTTATGCTCAAATAAATTTGTTAGTCTCTTAAGGTGCCACAAGTACTCCTGTTCTTTTTACTAATAACATAACTGTTGTAAATAACATTCCCCATAGACACATTGTTCTGCTACACATGGTGGTGAATAAAGGAAAAATATGTAGGATTGTAAAGTCCATTTATTCATATCTGAATACTGGTGACAGCAGAATTTTCAGAAGCCTTCTCAATCTATCATTACCTTTGTACACTCAGTAGCTAACCTCCCAGTGATCTGCTGCACACTATCTATCCATCGCACTGGTTGTCCCCTATAATGATGACCCAGCACCATTCCTTCCATTATAACTTTCTCAGGTTATTCCACCTCTGTGCCTGATGTAACCGGGGTACGTAAGTTTGGGCTTGTTGATTTCTGAGAGCAGGGGTCCACTCCTGTCCAATAATTTTATATTTTTATAAAACATATTCATCTTTTCTATCCAGGAGATACACAAGAGTCTTCAAACACCACATCTTAAATGCTTTGGTTTTCTTCTTGTTAGCAGCATTAGTTTCCCAGGATTCACATCCATAAGTTGCTATGGAAAAGAAATTTAAGCTTTTCTCCAATCTAACCGTCATACATTTCAAGATGCCACAATTTTCCCACAGTTTCATAAGGGAGGCCATGGCTGTGGGAGTCATCCCTAGTGCTCTGATTTGAGCAGCCTTCTTGGCTGGATGTGTGTGAGCCCAGATAACTAAATTCATCTACAGCTTGACTGTGTTAATCGTGATGTCCGCTTGCATCCTTTTATTGATTGTGTCAACGAATGTGCATTTCATATTCCTCGCTAGCTGTTTTTACAGACTCCCAGCATTTGTTGCATTGCATCAGCAGTTGCAGCAAGAGTGTTGTATCAGCATATCTGCGGTTAGTTTTAAGAAGTGTCCACCAATGGAAATCTGAGCTCCTTTCACTTTATCAAAACCTTCCAGGGCTTCTCATAATAAATTCTCTGTATGTATTGAAGAGACTTGGGGACAGAAATACACCCTTGTCTCACAGCCTGCCCAATGAAAAACCACTTGCTGTTGCTCAGTGTTGTTTGTACCATGATCTGTTGTTGACCGATGCAACTGGTGATGACTTCAATGAGATGCTTTCAAATCCACCTATCTGCCAGTAACCTCCAGAGACCGTCATGTCAGACGGTATCAAATACTTTGGAATAGTCAATGAGACGTGTTATCAGTGGGTTATTATGCTTCCTGCATCTTTCAGTGTTATAACTGATATTTGCTATTTTATTACATAGGCCTTGTCCCTCTCTGAAACCAGCTGTTGTTGTGTTGGTGGTGGCTCTATCCTTCACTTTGTGATCCTGAATTATGTAGAGCAGCATTTCACTCACGTGTGATATCAGGGAGATATGGTGCTGAAGGGAATAGAACAGCCTGCAGTAACTTCCTTTGGTAAGGGCAGAAAGATTCCTTTCGTCCAGTCATCTGGCCAGTTTCCAGTCATCCATACATTAAAGCAAATTTTCCACATGAGTTCAATACCATGATCACCAATTACCTTTCAGCAATTGTGCTGGTACGTTATCTAGCCATGGTGCTTTCCCAGGCTTCGTTTCCATAATAGCTGGCACCACTGCCTCTCATAGGGTTGACGGCTCCAGCTCTGTACTCGTTCCTATTGTCCTGTGTTGTAAGTGGTTCTGAGGCATACATATTGGCACAGTAATCTCTCTACCTGCATTTGATGATATCACTTTCAATAAGAACTCTGCCATCATGATCTTTTATTATACTCTCTCGCAGGAAAATCTTTAGTAAGAAATCTGACCAGTATACTATGGGTAGGCCCCTACCAAATTCATGGCCATGCGAAAACGCATCCCGGACCGCGAAATCTGGTCTTTTGTGTGCTTTTACCCGATACTAAACAGATCTCACAAGAGAGACCAGCATTTCTCAAATTGGGGGTCCTGACCCAAAAGGGAGTTGCAGGGGAGTCACAAGGTTATTTTAGGGGGGTTGTGGTATTGCCACCGTGACTTCTGGGCTGCCGTCAGAGCTGGGGAGCTGGAGAGCGGCGGCTGTTGGCCAGGCACCCCACTCTGAAGGCGGCACCCCGCCACCAGCAGTGCAGAAGGAAGGGTGGCAATACCATACCATGCCGTCCTTACTGGTGCGCTGCTGCTGCTGCCGTTGGCTCTGCCTTCAGAGCTGGACTCCTGGCCGGCAGCTGCCACCCTCCAGCTGCCCAGCTCCCAAGGCAGCGCAGAAGTCAGGATAGCAGTACCACGACCCCCCCCTACAATAACCTTACAATAACCTTGCGACCTCTCCCTCCCCCACAACTCCTTTTTGTGTCAGGACCCCTATAATTACAACACTGAAATTTCAGATTTAAATAGCTGAAATCATGAAATTTATTAATTTTTTAAAATCCTGTGACCATGATATTGACCAAAATGGACCAAGAATTTGGTATAGCTCTAACTATTGGGGAGAGGGCAGTTGACCTGACTTTGTGACTTTTTTTGGAAGGGGTCTCTAGGAATATAATTCTAATTTTAAATTGAAACCCTCATTTGGGATTGTTGGTAGAGAACATTTCAGAAACCAGAAAGATATCATAAAGTCACTTAAGACTGCATACTATCAGTATAAAATATGGGGTATTATTTAGACCGTGGCATTCTGAAGACAGTGATCCTTTCAAAGGATTTGTGTAGCAGAGAAATTTGATGTATTTTTTTGGGTGGGAGACTTGTGATATGTGGGAATGGGGGAGGGGTACTGAGCTTTGGAGTAAAAGGTCTGATCATTTCAATGTGTAGGCACACATACGAGTCTGTTTGAGAGACCAGGATATGTGCAGATGCAACTGCAGTGTACAGGAGTTGGAGTAATGTAACAGCACGCTCATAATGTGCAGCAAGAATGGAGAAAAAAATATCTGGAGCTATCTTCAAAAGCCTTGTGTCAGGTTTCAGGAGCTGAACTTGCTCATGTTATGGATACATCTGACAGAAGCTTGAAAGTATTCCTCTGTAAGCATGGCTTTGGATTTTCAAATCTCAGTCCATCTGCAACCCTGCATTTCAAGTCAGAGGTTGAACTTTCAGTTTGTTCTGCTGTAATGGTAAGTTCAGAAAATAAAACCTTAAACTAAATTTTGGTTTGCGTGCTTACCTTATAGCTGTCTTTTTATCTTGTGCCTCTTTGACTTCAGCATATTGGCAAAGGGTAGCAATATTATCTCAGTTGATCAGTTTCTTTACTGAATTCTCTTTCACAAATTCACTAACTCTGCTTTGTTGTTGTGGATTTGCCAGTGAGCCATGGTCTACTGGCATGAATCTTTTATAGGAGCGTGTATACCCATGTTCCAGACAATCTCAGTACAAACCTAATTATTATGGAAGAATTAAGGAATCATTTAAACTCTTGCAGCTCATAAAAGGGTCATCTGTTGTCCATTCTGCAGCAGTGTAGCCAGAAAATAGAGTAATCTTGGCCGTGTTAAAGGGAACTCTGAGGAAGGAGATACTGCAAACAATTGCTGGTTGCAGTTCAAATTTTAAATAACTTTGCAGTTTAGTTAACACTTTTATATACAAAGCTGGTCCAAATATGTTCATAATAGAGATGGCACAAGACTAACTACAGTTATGTGGTACATGTGATCTATGGTGGTCATTTTGCTCATGGTTTTTCCTTCATTTTTTTTCCAGGCAAGGAATGTGTGCAGCAGTTGGCAGAGAACACCAGGTATTTCAGGAGGCGGCTGAAGGAGATGGGTTTTATTATCTATGGAAACGAAGATTCTCCAGTTGTGCCTTTGATGCTGTACATGCCAGCAAAAATTGGGTAGGTTCAGTGGAGAAAATTCCCCATCCATCCACTTGACCCAGACTTGTTAGGAAGCTGGCTTTTTTTCCTGGTCTCTGTGCCTACTGCATGTAGAACTGCCAGAGACATGTAGAATACTGCCATGTTCTACAAGTGCTCAGGAAGCTCTCTTCGTCTTGGTTTATACTTGGAAAGAAGCATTTGAGAGAATGACATTTAGAGGTATTTTTTGGCCTATGAGCAAAAGGGAGAGGAGTAAACTCCAAACTGTAGGCAAGAATTGGTTTTGTGTTGCTCTTGGGATTCAGATATGGGACTAAGGGGGACATGCAGCTAAGAGATGAGGTGAGATCTGGTAGAAATGGAAGCCACTCCTGGGCGTGATGTGATGGTCACAGAACCACATGCGGGAGGTACCAGGTTCTGAAGTGGTTTTGGTCTCAAACAGATAGTCCCTCGATTTACAGCTGTTTAGGTCATACTTTTTTTGGGGCCTTGTGCTGGGAATGTTTACATTAGAGAGGATATGAATAAGAGGCTATCAGAGATGTACACAGAATAACAAATGGTACAGAGAAGGTGAATGGGTAAATAGGAACATCCCCATTCTCCTAATTCAAGAACAAAGGGGAATTCCATGAAATTGAAGGGCAGCAAATTTAAAACCACTTAAAAGGAAGTACATTTTACACAGTGCATAAGTCCATGAAACTCATTGCGAGTTGAGGCCAAGAGCTTAGTACAGTACAAAGAAGGGTTAGATTTTTTTATATGGATTGTGGAAACTTTCACAGTTACATTAGGATTATAAACCCTCATGCCTCTGGGGTATAAGACAGCCACTATCTGACAAGGATTAGGAATGAATTTTCCTTATGGGAAGGTATTCCCTGTCTGTCCATTATGGAGATTCTTGCACCTTCCTCTGAAGAATCTAGTTCTGGCCACTGTCTGGCATACTGTCAATTGTCGATCTAGTCTGCTACCTAGTCAAGAATGGCAATTGCTAGGTTCTTAAGAGCACTTTTGAGCAGATGCCACAGTGTACCTTAATTGCATTACATTGGTGAAAACAATCCTTTTTTGAAACTGCAGAGGCTTCTGCTTCAGGGATAGGCAGCAGGGGGGAATTCCTCTTATAGTCAGACTCTGGAGTGTAAGTCCTTGTTTTCCATCAGAAAGATTTTCAAGCTTAGGTTACAAATCCATTTAGAAGCAGCCCACTAAAAGACCAGCTCCTGCCAAATATAATCTTTCAGCTTTGTTAGAACTTAATACAGTGAAACCTTTCTGGGAAGACCACCTCTGGACTGAACAAAAGAAGCCTTTGTGAGCAGGCATTCTACCTCAAAGAGAAGGCAGTGGAAAGTCAGAACTGCAGCCTGTCAGGCACGCTTCACCAAAGGCCTGTGTGGTTTAGTGTACTGAGACCTTTACGCTGCTGCTCTGTCTCTGCTTCTTCAGTATCACTCTCAACATTCCTCATTGCTTTCTCTTGCAGTGCATTTGGGCGTGAGATGCTGAAGCGAAAGATAGGTGTCGTGGTTGTGGGTTTCCCTGCCACCCCAATCATCGAATCCAGAGCCAGATTCTGTGTGTCTGCAGCTCATACCAAAGAGATGCTTGATACTGTAAGTGTCTGATCTTGTCTTCCTCTCATCCATGTCTGTACCTTCTCTAAACAGAGACGGCATTTGGCTGTTGGTTTTTGCAAGCTGGTTCTGTGTTCGGCACACAAGCCAAACAAGTATTCATAGCATCACAGAAACTAGAGATGAAAAAGATTTCCCTCTGGACAATACGTGGTTGTCTATGGTACATATTCTAGGGCTTTCCTCAGTATGTTTTTAAATGAGCCAGCTAACACTCTGTCCATCACTTCCCTTGAGAGAACTCCCCTTCCTCTCTTAAAAGGCGGTAATTTGTGTGTTATGGATAGTTAAGAACACAAGGGCAAGTGCTTGTTCCTTCTAGCCTTAGACTTGGAAGTTAGAGCTGGAAAAGACGGACTAGCTAATCGGGGCCCAGGAGTGCAGTGTTGTTGACATCAGGACATTACGTACCACTAGATATTCCTGGAGAGAATTCTACACCACTGTGCGCACACCGAATTCATGTCCCCCAGGAGACTTCTTTGTTTCCATGCAGAAAAATTATTTTCTGACAGAGAAGTGAAACGGAAGCCTCAAGAGCGGTCATGCACCCTTCCCCAGTAGTGTGGGCACATCATTTTAGGTGCCTGGAGCAGCTGGTGAAGAGGTAAATCACTGCAGGGGGACAGGGCTGGGGACACCCTGGCCTGTGGCTCCTACCCTGCACCAGGCTTAGCTACTAGTCCCAGATGGGATGAGGATGGGGGAGGACAGGACTTGCTCTTCCCCTGCAAGCAGCAGCTGAAGCTGGGTCAGACCCACTCCGCAAAAACCTCCCTCAGCTGCAGGAAGCTCTCCCTCCCCTTCCCCTCCCCCCCCGCCCCCATCGTTCCTCAACTGTGGGGGAAGGGGTCACTGTATTAGGAGCTGCTACCCCATCCTCCCAACCCCCATGCATCCAGATCCTCCCACCAAGCCCCTTCTGCCCGAACCCCCACTCTGCTGAGCCTCACCCCCTGCATCTGGACCCTCCCTGCACCCAGGGGCCTCCTCCCTCTTGTGGAGCCCCACCTCTGCTGCACCTGGACCCCCCCGCTGACCACTGCACCATCCCAACGAGCCCCCCCACACCTGGACCCCCACCTCACTGAGCTCCAACTCGCTGTACCCAAATTCACACCCCACTAAGCCCCACTTTTCCAGCACCCGGACCCCCCTGCCAAGCCCCATACTCCACACTGACCCCCCCCACACACCAACTCCAACCACCTTCACCTTGACACTCCTACACCCCCCACCCCCAGTGAGGCATCCAGATTTTCACTCACTCACTCACTCACTCACTCTGAGCCACCTGCACCCAGATTTCCCAACATAGAAATCCCTCACACCACACCTGGATCCCTCCACACTTGGAACTTGCCAGGCTGTACCCGGCACAGAGGGGCAGGGCCTCGGGGTGTTTCTGGGGTAGGCCCAGCCCTTGTGCAGTGTCAGGGTCTGGTGCAGCCTCACTGCTGAGTCTGTTTCCCAGGGGGGCTGCAGGGTGATCTCCCACCTTCATGCCTATGCTCCCCACTGCCATGCTGGAGCCTTCACATTTATTTATTGACAAATAAAATTTGCAGAATTCCCTGAGGAGTAACTGGAGTTAGAACTGTCACCCTTGCTAAAGCCTCAGAGGTGAAGGATTGAACACTGTCCTCAGATGTCCTCAGAACGCAGTCCACCTGCACATTGGCAGGTGATGGAGGACTGCTCCGTTGCACCTATTGTGGTGACTAAATTTATTTCAACAGATAGTTGTTTAAGCTTGTTGTCTTTGAAGGACAGGCACACTGTATGTAACCCAGTCCAAGGCTATGTCAAAGCTCCCAATGTTCTGCAGACTCCCTGCTTCATGGTGTGGTTCCATTAAAGCTTTCTAGGAGCTTCATAAAGTGATAACTCAAGTGATGCTTTTCCCTTTGTACTGAACCCAGTACCTCAGAATGGCTCTAGGCGCTGTGCTGCTGGAGTTACTCTTTTCCCAGGAAACTCTTTTGGGAGCTCCTCCTAAGCACTATCTCCTATTTTCTTTGGGAGAGAAGGGGAACTGGTGGGCAAGGCACTCGAGATCACATCTCTGTGGCTAGAGACGTGTAGAGTCAGAAAGCAGGAGAATATTTAAACACACACGGTTTAGACAGCTTAGTTAGGTCATGAGCATATACCCTGTAACTGTATTGATGGATTATAGCCAACTGCGTTGTCTCAGAAGTGTCCAAATACGAGTAGGTAGTAACAGTTCTATATAGTGTAATAGACAGGAGTTGGCAGGTGAGCTGACAGTTTCCAATGTGTTGTCAAAAACCAAGAGCCTACCACCACAGCACCTTTAGATCAGCAGCTGAGAATTCAACTTGTTTGGTTTTTGTCTTTGCTAGGAAACCAATAAAACAGAATGGTATAAGTCATGTATGTGTACACACAATACATAAATGAATGTGCAATTTTATAGCAAGCTTAGATTCAGTTATCTTTCCTCACCACAGTTACTTATTCAATAAAGGATTTACTGCACTATGCGTCACTGATCAGACTCATCCCCTTACAATTATTTAATCAACTAGGCAAACAGGATGACATGCATACAAGTCACCCAAGTGACCACAGTCTCTTAGGCCTTGTCTACACTATAGGGGAAATTCGATCTAAGCTACGCAATTTGAGTTAAGTGAATAGCATAACTCAAATTGACGTAGATCTACTTACTGCGGGGTCCACACTACTCAGTGTTGACGGGAGAGCAATCTGCAGACGATCCCCTGGTAAGTGCAGACAAGCCCTTACAGCTGGTCTACACTGGGAACTTACATTGGCATAGCTACGTCACATAAAGGTGTGGAAAAATCCACATCATAGTTAAGCCTACCTAACCCTCGTCAACAGAAGAATTCTTCCATTGACCTATCTACCACCTCTCAAGGAGATGGATTACCTAGGCCAGTGGTTTTCAACCTTTTTTCATTTGTGGACCCCTACAAATTTTCCAGTGGTGGTGTGGACCCCTTTAGAAATCTTAGACAGTCTGCAGACCAAGTTGAAAAGCATTGTAAGTTGACAGGAGAACACGTCCTGTCAGCATAGGTAGTGTCTGTACTGAAGCATTTCAAGTGTAGACAAGCCCTTACTCTGTCTCTCAATTCTACACTGTCTGTTGTCTCCTCCTGTTGTCTTAATTTAGAGTAAGCACTTTGGGATGAGGTGTCCATCTATTTGTTTTCTCAAGTATGCTTATGATGCTATTATAAATGAATAAATAGTACTGTACCCTTTCCATTCAAAACAAAACCATGCTCCTCTGTTGTAAGCGTACCTTTCTTCTACCATCCTGTTCACTAGTAGCATTCCAACTGGCCAAAGAATATTTCAAATCTTATTTTTTCTCATGTTTATTTTTAACTATTAATATAGCCAATAATAGTAATAACGCTTTATATAGAACTTCTCCAAAAATAACCAGGTGCTTCAATTTAGAGGAAATTATTAAGGCCTGGTCTAAACTGGGGGGGATCAATCTAAGTTACGCAACTTCAGCTACGTGAATAACATAGCTGAAGTCGATGTACTTAAACCTACTCACTGCAGCATCTTCGCTACGGTGAGTTGACTGTTGCCACTCCCCCGTCGACTCTATCTGCGCCTCTCGCAGCACTGGAGTACAGAAGTCAATGAGAGAGCGCTCGGGTTGATTTATCGTGTCTAGATTAGACGCAACAAATCAACCCCTGTTGGATCGATCTCTGCCCGCTGATCCGGCAGGTAGTATAGACATACCATTTGTCTTATTGTGTCTTCTCTGATGTAGAGGGGGAGTTTGGTAGCAAACAGCCATCAGAGGTTAAGCACTGGCCGCCGGATCTGATCCCTCTCTAACTGATTGCAAAAATACCAAAGAAATATTGAATCTGTGATAGAATTGGGGAGGGCTAGCAGGGGGCTTGTCAGAGCTGAGGCTGGAGAGGGAAATTGGGTAAAGTCTACACTTATATGCCTGGAGCTACCAGTTCTATTATCCGGACACTTTCCTAAACAAATTTCACCTAATGTTGGAAGCTTGTACGAGAGAGGCTTAACTTATAAATGATGATTTATAATGATGATTCCCTTTTCTTATTAAATAAACCCACACAATGGGCAGCAGTTCTCCATTACAATTTATAATTGTTTTATGTAAATAAAATTTCCTTGCCTGAAAATATTTGGCTCTGGATTAGAGCAAAGTCCCTCCTAACCTGCATCCCTGTGGGCTGGTGCTTTCTTTTCAGTGATGAAAAATATATTACACTTTCCTGAAGTCAGAGTTCACCAGTGCTGTTTCCTTTGTAGTCTTTGCTAGTGACATGATTCTTTTTGTTTAAAATTAATAAAATCCTAAATCTGAGTTCAAGAATAACAGTTCTTTCAACAGAAATTCAACCTTAAATTGTTTCCATATGGGGCCTTTCGTTAAAGCTCTGGTAAAACATGCCCACTATTATACTGAAGTCCAGCTTCTTCCAGGCTTGTCATTCCCCCAAATTTTGGAGCGGATAGTCTCTTGCTGCCAGATATAACAAGCATGAGGGGCCATTGTTTAAAGAAACAAAAACTTGAAATATTGATCCAGGAAGGTAAATCTTGTAGAAATACATTAACCCTTCCTGCTAACACCATTCTCAAGAACAGGAGATTTGGACTAGACAATCTCACAATTAGAATATTAATCCTACGTATGGAATTAGTGGATCTCTCATGGAACGGTTGAGTATATCTGTATAAACAAACTTAAGCTTCAAGCACCATTATGTGCAGTAATACTAACCCCAGAAGTTCAGAAATCATGAGGTTGGCCCAGAAATCATGACTTAAACCAAAAAACCTTGTCTTTTAAAGTTTCTTCTAACTTTTGAACTCGTCTCATACGTACTAGGGGATGAGCAAATAGCATTGCTTACTCTTGCAAAACTACATTAAGGTGACTTTGGCTCCGGCTGCAGAAGTCCTTGGTAGAGGACCCAACTGAGATCGGGGCCCCATTGTGCAAGGCAATGTAAAAATGTGTAGAGAGGCAGTCCCTCCCCTAGAGAGATCGGTCTAATGCAAAGCATGATAGTGAGTTTGTGATATGAGATCTGGAATTTGGATTCATCAAACTCCTCTCATATAGGGGCCATCAAACATCCATTAGATGGGAACAACTTCAATCCCTGCTGGGCTGGCCAGGGTTCAATAGGGACCTGCAGGTGAAAAGCTAGGTAGTTCATTTCCACTGCCCTAAGGTGTCCAGTCCCCCATAGCACTAATATTACATCTTGGAGGATGAGGCTTGCTTCCTGGAAAGATATGTTTATTAAATCAAGTTTTGATCACTTTGGAGCTTACACAAGCAGTGTTGTCTATTCAGGACACCAGCAAAATCTGCCGCTGTGCTCTTAAAGGGATAGCTCCCATTTTTGTCTAATTGTTAACTTGCCCATCTCAGTCTGCTAGGTTTTGCTGTAGGGTCTTTGGGACATGGACTGTCTTTTTGTTCTGTTTGTACAGCACCTAGCACAATGGGGTCCATGACTGGGGCTCATGTGCATTTTGATAATATAAATAACCAAATCAAAATAAGAATGCATCAGTAAAACATTAGCACAACATGCAAATTCACTTCTAAATATTTTTTTAATATAAAACAATTACAGTAACTATTCTAGTGTCCATACACTTAATATTTATACTTGTGTATTTTTCACCGCCTCATGGGGCACTAACAGAGTTTGAATCTACAGATCCTCTACACAGACCTCTCTGTGGACCAGCCCATACAGGATTACACAACTGTATGTGAGACAGAAATGGAACATTGGGCATCAGGATTCCTGGGTTCTGTTCCTGCTCTGGAAGTAGATTATGGTCAAGGGGTTACAGAGCATAGTCAAATGTAACAGCACTCCAACTTTGGTTGTTTGGAGATTGGGCATAGACCTCTTGATGTAAAAAGCAGGAGCCTGTGCCTTCAAGCACCAGGTCTCGAAGCATGAAAGCAGTAGCAGAGGCATAAACCTCTGTATGTGGTCTGACCACCAGTGGGTAACACTGAACCCCAGTTAGTGTGGGTGACATAAGTGCCTCATTTGGCATGTTTCTTCTGAAAGGCAGTGTAGCAACATGAGTGAGAGTTAGGTGGGCATGCATGCACACACTTCTTCCCCAAAATCCTGTGAAGGCAGGAGCTCTTCCTGGGGCCAAAAATCACATTACTCACGAGCTGGTGGCATTGTGTTGCCTTGAGGGCATAGGTGCAATCTGAGACAGTATTGCAAATCTGTGGGGGAACTTGCCCTTCCAATGATGAGCCCACAACCTGAGCGCCTAGCTGTTTGTTTGGGAACCGTTCAGGTTCATCCATTCATGCATTCCAAATGGCCAAATTATATGTAAGATTCCACACCCAGCCTTGACTCTTGCTGTTAGACTAGCATGGCTTTCCCAGGAATATTTCAGGTGAGGTCCATCCACTTTGCCATCTTTCAGTGGCAGAGGCATGATCTGGGGGATGTGGCTAATAAAGAATCAGATTCTTCTAAGAAGCCACGCACTCCTCTTATGCTGCACAAATAAAAATATTTTATTGAATGTAAAGCCTGAAGTAAATATCTATTTTTACTTGAGAGCTTCAATCTGTCATAGCAGCAGACCCGTTATCTATTCCGCTGAGCCATTATGTCTGCTATGCAAAGGTTGTCATGTTTGGATGCCTGAGCAAGTTAACATAGATGTGCTTTGATGATTTAGTCTTTAGACCCCAGGTGCTGTCTGTTTCAGTTAGTATTGTAAAGATTCTTTGCTGCAGAGTTGCATATTGTTATGCCATGTTAAGTCTTTGAACCAAAAAAAAAAAAAATCTTCGTCCAATTCTAAAATTTGAGACTGATTTTGATTCTCCCTCCCCCGACTGACATTTTTACCTTTAATTCAAAGTCTTTTGAACCATTGGCTTGATTGGCCAGCAACATGTCTTCATCACTTATCCTGATTCTATCCATGTCACCTGGGAAAAAGCTGTCCTTTGCTAATTTGCCTCGTTTATGTAAACTGGTGCAATTTAAAATATAGACAAGGCCTGATGGTGTTGTATAGTGCACATGACACTAGTGACTAGTATCATGAGGGAAAGTCTTCAGTATAATAGATTCTCTTCTTAGGGAGGGTCTGTTTTGATGACTCTAAGGTAGGGTTGCATGTGATGCTAAAAAATTCACTCCAGTCAGTGGTGACCAAAAATCATAGCTGTTTGATGGCCTGTGTGAAATGATCTTCGTCCAGTTTGTAGTAAAGTGTCCATTGCAAAAGAAACACCATTGCAGTGGGCTTCCTGTGTTAGAAGTTTCCATAAAATGAGAGTGAGCTGCTCATCCTAAGATCCGAATGTGTGACAGACCAACGCGACTTTACTTGCAATACAAGCTGATGACGATAAGCTTAGCGCCTGTAAGAAACTTTACACTTTTGAAAGTGCAGTGCTAGTACTAAATAAATATGTAAGGTGTTTGTGTAAAGTTTTCTGCCACTTAGTTTGTATATCTGATGTCAGTTTACAGTGCTAAACTGAGTACAGTTGTGTATTTGTGACTATGGTGTATATGGGTCTAAATGGAGTGGATATACCTTGTAATGAGGTACAGTATGAGGATGTGGAGACTGAGAATTGCCTTTTGGGATAGCCCTTTCGGGGTTTGCATTAAGGCACACGGTGTATTGGGGAAGCTTGCTTGCCATGCTGCTATCTTTCACACTTGTTCTGTGCATAAACATAATATTTCATACTCTAGGGACAGTCAATTGTCAGCTTTACACTAAAACCACAATAAAATGATTAGGGAGAAGCTTAGTATTGTCTTTAATTTGTGACAAGGGGCAGCATAGCAAAACCTTGCTCAGTTATAGGGTTGCTTTCAAGGTAGTCTATGCACTTAGTGTATGTCAGAGATGCAGAGGTAGCTGTACTATTAGGGGTTTCATGTCCTGATTCTCTCTGCTGATATGTCGTGGTCTCTCCCCTCTCCCAGGTTTTAAAGGAATTAGATGAAATTGGGGACCTCTTGCAACTGAAGTATTCTCGTCACCGGTTGGTGCCTCTCTTGGACCGGCCATTTGATGAGACTACGTATGAAGAAACAGAAGACTGAACTCCCTCCACATGCCTTGGGGCATTCCCACGAGAGACTCTGTGGCGCAGAGGCCACGCAGTCCTTGAACCACACACTTCTGACTGCTTAGCATAAAAAGGACATTTTTTTCACAATACTGAAGTAGCCACATCATCTCTAAATGGCAATTTGTAAATAGTAAAACAGCTTGATTCTTGTGTCTTCAGGGTAGGGCCCTAGAGAGATGCTTGGCTCTATTTTTTTTCTTGTTGCTTTTTTAATTATTTATTTGTCACTGTGAAATCACAGTGACCCTAGTTGGCACAGATGCCCCACGTACACTACTAGTCTCAGGAGTGCCAGCTGAAATGTCATGTCTGCAGCACGGCACTGTTGTGGTAGCACTTCCAATTTCACTACTAGGCGTCTAACTTTGCCAGGGAGTGATGGGCTGGCCAGTTTGTTCAATGGAGATCTCCTAGAGAAACTGTTGATAACTTGTTTAATCTATTTAACAAGATGCATAATCAACCAAAGCTTTTTCCTTTTGCATTTACTTACGTTTAAAACTTGAGTTGTCTTTTTTTAAATAATAAACATGTTGCTGACATGTCACTGACAGAAACATTGTTCCAAAATGTTGGCTAGTTCCACCAGCCACAAGCAAGAGACCTCTCTGGACTTCAGCCTTTTTCCCCTAATCTGGCTACCAGATTGATTCCTGGTTTGATGCCAAGTATTGTCATTATGGGGGGTGGGGTGATGGAGAGCTTTTCTGAGTAGGAAAGATCTTGCCACTGTTAATTTCCTCATAGCTCTAACTCATGGCATAGTCAGACCTCCATTTCCGAAAATGAATCTATTGTGGCTCACTTCCTCATGTACGAGCAACTTTGCTTTGCTCAAGCTTAAGAGCTGTCCAGGTCTGTTAAAAGATGATCAGATGATTGACAGGTTATAAAAAAAATATATACTCAGAATTATAACTAAAACCCCCAAATCTTTCTCTTCTACTGGAGAAAGCTCCCATTTGCTATCAGAACCGGAATTGCATGGTAAGAAGGGTATAATGAGCAGCTACATTTATTTGGGGCAGTTCTGCAAAAGAAATCTTAGTGCACAGCAATGCAGTTAACTCCAATGTAGCGTGTTCAGATTTGGTTGTCTGAGACTCTCAGTATATTTTGTGAAATTGGTTTTGCAAAGATTAGTGTCTTAAACAAAGCACTGAAGAGACTGCAAAGCCAAGATCTACAATTTGGTGTGGGGGTCCCTCTTAAACTTGGTCTGGTCATGATGCTCTTTGCAGGTGGCAGTGACCTTTAGAATGAGATTCTCAATTTTCAAATGGAAGCACAGTGTGGATCAAGTCCATCTGTCTGGTGCAGCAAAGCAAAAGATAACTTTTTAAGTGTGATTGTAGTTTTGTAACTTTTATTCTGTGCCACTGACAGAAGTGGCACTCTTTGATCACAAAGCCAAGCAGATCTGCAGATACTACGTGGTGGATTAAAGCAGTATCACCTTCTGTTTTATAGAAACCCCATTTTATAACCTAGGCTATGTCTACACTAGCACTTTTGTCGGTCAGGGGTGTGGAAAGAACACATGGCTCGTGAGGGGTGGTTTTAATTATACTCACAGGAGAGCTCTCTCCTGTAGGCATAGAGCGGCTACACGGGAGACCTTAAAGCGGTGCAGCTGTGCTGCTGTCAAGTCTGTAGTGTAGACATAGACTTATGCATCTTGCCCCATGCTGTATAACTAACCCTCAGAAGCAAATTGTCTCAAGTCTAAAAACAATCATTTTTGTTGATTTGAAGTGCAGTAGTACAAAATCAGAAGTTTTAAAAATGTAAGTTGAAATTATGAATTGAAATAGCCACAGATAAGTCCTTCAGTATATCAAATCCACTGGAGATGTTTTGTTTGCTGGAATTGATCATCTATCCATACAATATGTCCACACCTCACATGTGGTCATGATACACCTAGAATAGTTTCCTTTATTTCTTCAGTCATGGAATAAACTGCAAAGTCCTGGAATGATCTGAGTTTATTTTGCCCCTTTGACCCTCTTCACCTGCACTCTGCCCATTAAGTTTTCTCAGCCAGGACTGCTTGTAACATTCCAAACCAATGAGTAGCTCAGATAGCTGCTGCTTTTTAAAAGGTCCTATCATAAAAATAGCTGCTGGTTTTTTTCCCCTCTGCTCAATGTGTCAGGAACCTGGATAAGATCATCCCAAGAATTCCGGATCAAAGCTCCAGGCCTGGTCAAGTGATACCTTTAAGGACTGATTTCTGGCTCTGGTAGCTTGTATGAAATAAAGGCTGTAGGTCAGTGGGGACCTGGCATTTTTGCGGCTTCTCAGGGCTGTACAGTGCACTTGTATCCAACCCCATGTGATCAAGCTACTGAACCTTTACAATTGTGAGGTGCTGACTCCCAGAAAACCTATTTTAGGTTCTAAAAATGTAAGTCCTAATTTCTTTCCCTCTTCCTGTGCATTTGGTCTCTCGATGCTAAGGCAGTCTGGCTTTGTAGACAGAGGGTAATGAAAAATACTATTACATTACTTTATTAAACTCCTTAAAGTATTTCTAACACAGGTTTGCTGTTTTTTAAAAAAAAAAGTCTCAAAATAGTTAATGTGCAGTTGGGTTCTATGACAGTTGTTTGGGATGACCTGTGGTGATAATGCCATTACACCATGGTACACCAGCATATTAAATACTGTATCCATTCCTAAGACTTGGCTCAATCACACTCTGTCCAGCTAACATTGTGAAACCACTTGATTAAATTTCAGTCTTGGATTGCCCTGGGGTCTGTGCTGCATCCTGTATGGGAAGTGGGATTTTTTTTTTCTGGTTCAGGAGGCCCATGTTACTTCAGGAGGATGTGTTTGGCCAAAGTCTGATAACTAGATAAATTGCTTCTAAAAACATGTTAAGAGCTTGAGATTTGACACATTGTGTTCAGGTAGTCGTGTTTTAAAAGCTAGGGAAATCTTTCAAGGTCCATTGAAAATTTCATCCCCAGAAATGAAAGAGCAGGTCCCTGCTGCATCAGACTATGCTTGCCTTCATGTGGAAACGGGATGGCAGTGTACCCGGAGGCGGGGGGACAGTTGCAAAGCTTTCACCAGAAGTAAAATTCATGCCCTTTTTGTCCTTGCCAAAGTAGTAAATGAAAGACACTCTTAGAGTGAAATGAGAAGGAGAGAGGCTGCTTAGGATGCAGACCTCAGGCCCTGCCAACTTTTATGAGCAGCTTTAATTGAAAATTCTGTTTTTTTCCCTGCTTTTATATAAAGAGATGCATAGCTCCAAGACAGAATTAAGGCTGGCCTTGTGCAGAGGGTTTCTCTCTGTACTGTTCCTTCACTGAATTTTGACCCTTGTCATGCAACTGCATCTCTGGAGAACGGAGTTAAGGAAAAGAGAAGAAAGCTTACTTCCTGAGCTGGAGAGGACTTTAAAACACACACTGCTAGTGCTGATGTCTGTTTTATTAAACCTAAAGGGATTTCCAGTCTTACACTCAGCTTTAGTAAAGGGAGGCCACTGTGCGCTAGTGAAGGATGTGGTCCTTGCATCCTGCTGGGGACTGGCCTTCCCCTACTGGGAGATTTTTCTAGAGTTAAGGAGGCACCTGAAGTTCTCATGATCTGTAGTCACCATTCTATTTCTTTTAGTTCCTGTGGGAGAGAGGGGGCGGCTTATGTTTTTGGTATCAAAATATCCAGGATTTGGTTTGTATCATAGGAGACAAGCATTTGTACAAAGTCTCAGCGTGCACGCTATTTTTTTAACACGGTTTGATTTCTCTATCTCTGATGTGCACATGTCTTTTTACTTCTGAGGAGCAACTTGAGAGGTTTTTTTTCCCCACTCTGGGCCCCTGCTGTTACTGGTAAAGAACACTTTGCTCCAATCCAGAGCTCCCGGCCGTGAGCTGGTCCAATTCCTTGTGGGGGTAAAAGCACTTTCTGCACCCTCCCTTATTGCCTGTTGCAGTCAGTTATCAGGGATAGGTAGAATGTTTCAGCAAGGGAATTGCAGCATTTTCCTCTTACACACCTAGAGAACAGAAATACCCCTCACCGTCTGTCATAATTGCACCTGCCTGCCGAAAGCAGGCACGGGAAGTGTTCCAGTGAAACTAATGCAGCCCAGTGCCATTCATGCGAGGGAAATCTGGCTTCCTGATCCAACAGTGGACAGTGAACAAAGAAAAGATTACCGTCGCTTTCTCCTCTCTGCTGTATGGAAGGCTTTTCCACATGCTTTAGAGCAGTGATCCTGAAAGTAAGAGTGCAGCTCCCACTGGGTTGAAGGGTCTGAGCCTTGCCTGCTCCAGACCTCCTGAAGCTCCATATAAATGGAAATGCTCCCTCCCATCTGCTGGCCACCTTTAACTCCCTTCCCCCTTTGGAAAAGTGTTTGGCTTGTTGGGTAAACGGGGCAAGAGGAGAGGTTTTTTTTGGCCTCCAGGTATTTACAGTCTAGGACTCCTACTGTCTATTAGTGAGGTTAGTTAACAGATCGTTCAAGTGAAGCAAAGGAGAGGGTGGGAGAAGAGACATGGGGAGTCTGATCACACATAAGAGGGTGTCCTGCAGAGTTCTAAACTGCTACCATGGCCACCTTTCTCTCTCTGCAGACAGTACGGCCTGTGGAGACGTGTTGCAGAATGTAGTGCTCCATCTTAACCACTATAGTTATACTCAGCTTTTGAGAACGTTGAATGCTGGAACCTACAGTCTCCATCAGTTGCACCTGTGTATTGAAGAGTGAGGCAGCTGCAGACTGTTCCATTTTAACATAAGTTCAGCCTCAGGGTACCGGTAAATCGCTAACGTGACTGTCAGGTGTAACGTTGGCTGTCCCAGGACTAGAGCTGGAACTGAAGTGGACCACCATCAGGTGAGAGAAGCAGTCAGGTGTAGTCCATTTAACTTGAAACCATTTTTTAAACTCGGTTTTAATTGTGGTGACTTGTACTCCTGCGAAGGTTCCCAGTCTTGCAAGCTGTTTTCCTGTCCGAAGGTTTTGTGTGTGGGGCTTGCACGCATGGGAAATGTCTGCCTGGGGGAAGTACTTTGGGGTTTATCTCATGTTAACGTGCTTTGTACCGAGCTTGGAGCTCTACTGTTCCGTCTGTGTCCCAAAAAAGAGTTGGGTGGGGGAGGAGGGATGACTGGACTGCACAGTGCGTACTATTAAAAGGCCTTAAACTGATTTTTTTATATGAAGAATTAATAAACTGACTCTAAAGAATACAATAGATCTTAACCCGCAGATATTCTGGACTCGTAATTAACCAATAGAGAATGTTGTGTCTTGGGGGTGGGAGGGGTGGGTTTTCTTTGTGTTCAGCCCTGCCTATCAGCAAGGTTTGTTTAATAAGCAGAAGAGGCATCTGTACACAAGGGTCAAGTGCAGTCATTACAGCTCTGCATCAATGCTACTGCTTGGCAAGGTTTGGTGATCTGCCCCTGGGGCTGCTGGAAGAGAGGAAGGATTAGGGGGAGGCTGGGAGAGAGAGGTTTTAGCATGCAGGAAGTTGTGGCATCTAGCAACTTAATTATTTCTTCGCCTGTAGACAAGCATGTGTGTCAATGGAGCAGCAGGATTGGGCCAGGGGTTGATGCAGATAGAAATATCGCTGACCAAATGAAGTGTGCTGTAAACCATACAGACACTGTATGTGCCCACTGTTTGCCAAATCTCACCCTGTTCAGCCAGTGTTTCTGCAGTCCCCTAACAGGGTGTATTAAGCCAAAGGCATTTCCAGTTTTTCAATGTCACTCCAGAAGGGGGCTAATAAAGGTCTGCAAGAGAGCAAAATAACTAGCATGGAGCCTGAGGCTTTAGGCTAGCTGCCCCAAAGCTAATGGTGGCCCATATTTCCATAGCCCTAGGGTTGAATCACCACCCAGTCAAAGCTTTTGAAGTCTTACATTGCACAGTGTTCCTTTGCCTCTGCATTGCTATAATGTACATATATATATTGGATCTTTTGTAGATATGAAACATTTTAAATGACCTTTTTAATGGGCTTCCCCAGAATATTTTGTGCCAGATATTTACTTTTTTTTACACTGTTGAGGATGAACATGAAGCTGGGTACTGTGTGGGCAGGGAGGGAGAAGAGAAGCAGATGGTCCATTGACTATAAAAAGGGTAACAATGCATGTTAAAAACACTGGAGAAAAACAACTGCTTGGAAAAAAATTGTTCATATATAATCTGTTCTACATAATAAAGAATTCGGAAAAGGCCTGGGGAGTGTGTTTGCTTTTTACAAATGTTGACAAGATTTCTGCCCTGAAAGTGGGTCAAGAAGCACAAGCTGTTGGGCTTGCTGTCGGAATTGCTGGGTAAAATTCTATGGGCCTGTGTTATGCAGGATGTAATGGGCTGCTTTAGAAGAAGTTGTGGAGTTGCCCCTCAGCTCTGGTCTCATCCATACTCGCAATACATTTGCAGCACTGTCTTAATGCCAGTGAAGCCTCCAGGAGGGGGTTTTAGTCTGTTCCAGCTTTGGAGCTCAACTCGCATCTCTGCCTGGAAATACATGGCTCATTTCAGATCTAAATTCAGCCATCTGTAAATCAGAGATGTCAAGTCTTTGAAATTGAGAACAGACTGGGTCTGGTATTCCAGCACAGGTGCTCAAACTGGCCTATAGGTGACTGAATACTGATTTGAGCAGGCAAATGAGGCAGGATTGGGACTTACTGTTAGCATTTTCTCATTTGGAAAATGGATTTCTGTTGTCCGAAGGAAACCCAAACATTTCTGTGCTTGATCTGCAAGGAGGCTACGTCCCTTTCGGATATGCTATGATAATGAATACTTCTCAGTTTTTATTTTTCCCCCAATTCTTGCATTTTCCTCTGAGTGGCTGGATAGGACTCTGGTTCCTCAGATGTTTGTCACCCTTTATAAAGGCCAGTGCAGTGGTGGATTAGCCACTGAGACAACAGGGCTCGTGCCCAGGGGCCCTGGAAAAAATCTGCCACTGGGCAGCAGAACCCCGGAGTCTTGGCAGCAGCGCTGGGCGGGGCAGGGGAAGCCCCAGTTCCCCCGAACCTGCTCCCCAGCAGCAGCGGCAGGTGGGCAGGACAGGGGAAGCCTCCCATGCCCCTAACCCTGTCCCCAGCAGAAGCTGCAGGACAGGGGAAGCCCCTCACGGTGGCCCCTGTCCCCACCAGAAGCCATGGGGCAGCAGGGCAAGCCCCCACACCCAACCCGCTCTCCAGCAGAAATGCCGGGAGGGGCAGGAGAAGCCCCAGCGCCCTGACCCTGGTGCCCTGCAGAAGTGTGGGGAGTGGCAGGGGATGCCGCAGCACCCTGACCCCTGTTGTGGCCCTGGAACTGCAGGAGCTTTCACTCCCTGCTTTGCCCCGGGGCCATGGCGCGGGGACAGAGCTTCTCCAGTCTTGGGGCTGCGGGGGGGGAGGGGAAGGAAGGGGGTGGTAGAATGGGCGGACCCTGGGTAGAACAGGGGCGGGCCCTTGGGAAAGGGGCAGAAAGGGGTGGGGGTGTGGGTGGGGCTGCAGGTGGAAGGGGGTGGGGAGGGGCTCTCCACTTGCTCTGGCCCAGGTGAGGTCTCAGGAAACCTTAATCCACCCTGGGCCAGTGGGTCCATAATCAGGTCCTTGGATGTTTGGGCCTAAACAATCCACGAGGCCCTCTGTTATTCCAGAGGCCTCTGCCCCACACACATGCATGAGGGTCCATAGAGACAAGGACACAAATTTCAGAAAGGAAGGAGATAGCTGAAGAAGACGTCACAGGAACACAGATTGGGGGACGGGGGCGGTCCCAGACACAACTGGAGCTGGATGGTGTTCTGCATGTATTTCTCTCCTGGGGCTCTATGGTAAGTCTTAACACTGACATTGTATGGGAGAGGTACTATTGATGATGATGCAGGCTCTCACTTGGGAGAAGCCATGGTAGCAATGGGGTCAGGATCAGCTGGCAATGCATCTCGAGCTGATGCTCTTTGGAAAAACAAACTGTTCCACTAATTGGATCAGAGCATTGGCAGGTGAGCATGACCTACTGAAAGGTCTGAGCCTTTCTCTGGAGCCATATTAGGAGAGAAGCAGCCATGTGCCAAGAAGCAGAAAGTCACATCCTCACATTCCATCTAAATTACATTAAAACAATGTAATATCAGACTGTTAAGAAGGTGATCCTGTCCGAATAGCACCCACCATTACCAGATAAAGGAACAGATTTTAAGATGGTTAAAGAAAACTTTGTTTGATAGCATTCTGTCTGGCAAGAAACCACTTATCAACAGTTGTGACTGTAAAATCTATACTTCTGTTGTTTTGTCCCCACTGTTCTATTGTTTATCTATATGGTCTCTGTCTGGTTCTTTGATTGTTTCTGCCTGTTGCATAACAAATTTTGTTAGGTGTAAATCGATGGTGGTGGGGTAGGATGGGTTAAAGGATTGTTTTACAGTATGTTAGGATTGGTTAGAAAATTGTTTAGTAATATTTTAGTAAAATGATTGGTTAAGGTACAGCTTAGCAGGACTCAAGTTTCATTATATAAACTGGGGTCCAAAAGAAAATTCTTGCGAACCAACTCCAGAACACAACCCCACGATCAGAGCTGCTAGACCACAACACACTGCCAACCACACTGTGCAGAAACTGGAGTCTCCCAGATGACCTGATCCTGACTGGCCATCAAGAAAAGTTAATCCACTTTATTGGGAGTGGTGAGCATGGTACACTTAGCATATGCATTCTGTTTTGGTGACTGTTAATAAAGGTTAAATAGGATATTACTATGTGAGGCTCTTTCATTGGTAAAAGACCACACAAACCCGCAGAGTGTAAGGTTACGCCCTGAGCCCATGGAAGGGTAAGGGTGGGTGCCTAAATTAAGAGGGTTACGCCTTGAGCCCTAGGAACTGGGTAAAGATGGGTGCCCCTGGAGTGTGTGAGTAACAGAGAATTTTGTGCAGGTAACATTATGATCCAGCTTCTATCCAGGAGAGCACTTCAGAGGGGGTTTGGAGAAATTGAGACACAAGAGGTTATAAAGGGGCAGTTACAAATGGAAGAAAAAACTGTTACGATAACATGGATGGAGAGGAAAATCCAAACAGAAAAGAAGAATATTTTGAAGAGAGTTCTGAGGTCTAAGGTCTTTCAGGCACATCTTATTCTGGCTGGTTAAGTGCCACCCATGTGTGCACTGCTGTATCAATGAATTATTGGCAGTGAATTATTGAATTATTGACTATACCACACCTTGAGTCTATGATGTTAATGCTGGCTTGGCTATTTCTACACAAAAAATTAAAAACCTCCCCTGAATAGTCTCCTATCCTTGGATGATGCAGTGGGGCAGCATTAGTTAGGTCCAGAGATGAGATACAGCTGCCTTAAAATTCTGCGGAACATCCATCTTCCTCAGACCCTTGCAGGTAGGGATGGTCAACCACTCTGCCACTGCCTGGGTGATGGGAGGCTCTCTCACTACCATGTACACTCAGTAGCTCAGTGGGCTCAGAGCTCTAGCTTTTGCAACACTTGTGTTACAAAGATGTCTTACTAGGTTTTCATTGAATCAACCTAGTGACAGAGGATGTGGAAAAAGCTAATGTACTCAATGCTTTTTTTGCCTCTGTCTTCACGAACAAGGTCAGCTCCCGGACTACTGCACTGGGCAGCACAGCATGGGGAGGAGGTGACCAGCCCTCTGTGGAGAAAGAAGTGGTTCGGGACTATTTAGAAAAGCTGGACGTGCACAGGTCCCTGGGGCTGGACGAGTTGCATCCGAGAGTGCTAAAGGAGTTGGCAGATGTGATTGCAGAGCCATTGGCCATTATCTTTGGAAACTCATGGCAATCGGGTGAAGTCCTGGACGACTGGAAAAAGGCTAATGTAGTGCCCATCTTTAAAAAAGAGAAGGAGGATGATCCTGGGAACTACAGGCCAGTCAGCCTCACCTCAGTCCCTGGAAAAATCATGTGGCAGGTCCTCAAGGAATCAATTCTGAAGCACTTAGGGGAGAGGAAAGTGATCAGGAACAGTCAGCATGGATTCACCAAGGGCAAGTCATGCCTGACTAATCTAATTGCCTTCTATGACGAGATAACTGGCTCTGTGGATGAGAGGAAAGGGGTGGATGTGTTGTTCCTTGACTTTAGCAAAGCTTTTGACACGGTCTCCCACAGTATTCTTGTCAGCAAGTTAAAGAAGTATGGACTGGATGAATGGACTATAAGGTAGATAGAAAGTTGGCTAGATTGTCTGGCTCAACGGATAGTGATCAATGGCTCCCTGTCTAGTTGGCAGCTGGTATCAAGTGGAGTGCCCCAAGGGTCGGTCCTGGGGCCGGTTTTGTTCAATACCTTCATAAATGATCTGGAGGATGGCGTGGATTGCACCCTCAGCAAGTTTGCAGATGACACTAAACTGGGAGGGGAGGTAGATATGCTGGAGGGTAGGGATAGGATACAGAGGGACCTAGACAAATTAGAGGATTGGGCCAAAAGAAATCTGATGAGGTTCAATAAGGACAAGTGCAGAGTCCTGCACTTAGGACGGAAGAACCCCATGCACCGCTACAGACTAGGGACCGAATGGCTCGGCAGCAGTTCTGCAGAAAAGGACCTAGGGGTTACAGTGGACGAGAAGCTGGATATGCGTCAACAGTGTGCCCTTGTTGCCAAGAAGGCCAATGGCATTTTGGGATGTATAAGTAGAGATATTGCCAGCAGATGGAAGGACTTGATTGTTCCCCTCTATTCAACTTTGGTGAGGCCTCCTCTGGAGTACTGTGTCCAGTTTTGGGCCCCACACGACAAGAAGGATGTGGAAAAATTGGAAAGAGTACAGCGGAGGGCAACAAAAATGATTAGGGGACTGGAACACATGAGTTATGAGGAGAGGCTGAGGGAACTGGGACTGTTTAGTCTGCGGAAGAGAAGAATGAGGGGGGATTTGATAGCTGCTTTCAACTACCTGAAAGGGGGTTCCAAAGAGGATGGATCTAGACTGTTCTCAGTGGTAGCTGATGACAGAACCAGGAGTAATGGTCTCAAGTTGCAGTGGAGGAGGCTTAGGTTGGATATTAGGAAAAACTTTTTCGCTAGGAGGGTGGTGAAACACTGCAATGCGTTACCTAGGGAGGTGGTAGAATCTCCTTCCTTAGATATTTTTAAGGTCAAGCTTGACAAAGTCCTGGCTGGGATGATTTAGTTGGGGATTGGTCCTGCTTTGAGCAGGGGGTTGGACTAGATGACCTCCTGCGGTCCCTTCCAACCCTGATATTCTATGAATCTGCCTCCTTTACCACTTGGCCTCCATCCTGCATGCTTCCATCACAGAGGGTGGCTACACTGGCTTTTTTCCCCAAAAAAATATCAGGAGAGGGCTAATGGACAGGCCCCTGAACTGGGAGGCAGGAGACTAGTACTATTCTGCTGTCACCTTTCTCTGCCTGCTGCCCCCACCGGCCTGCCTTGTCTGTTTAGTTAGACTGTCTGCTTTTTTGCGTAGGGACTGTCCTTCACTATTATTTATACCATGGGTAGCACAATGGGGCCCTAATCTTGGTTGTGGGCCTCTTTGGCACTATCTTAATATAAATAACAGAAGGCACAATGACGTGTATAGTAGGAACACTGGTGTGGATGGGGCTTTCGGTAGCTGCTGGTGTTTTAATCCCTGTGTGGCTGCCATCCATCTCTGCTTAGAACAGATCCATGTGGCACTCCTTAAAGCACCTTGGCTATACTAGATCCCCTATGCGGTGCTGCACTAGTGGATTTTATTTATTTATTTAGGGCGAGCAAGCCTTGGTTAGATAGGCCAAGTCCTGAGGATGAGTTCAAATCTCTCCTTGCAGCCAGGCTGACTTGCTAATCTTCACCTCCCATGCCCTTGTGTCCTGCACAGAGAGGATGCCCTCACATGGACCATGGCAATCTAATGAAAAGCCAAGTTCAGCTCCCGCCAGTAAAGGAGCTGGGTTGTAAGTCGGTCCAGCAGCAGCCCCAGCTCTGCCATAGAAGCTCTGCCTCCTAGGAGCTGCCAGGGGAAGATGCTGAGCTGAGAGGGCTGGAGCCCTCGGTTGTGTCTGACCATATTTTTAACCCTTGCCTAGGATTTCTCCCTCCCTCTGCCCTGCCCTGTTCCGGCTAGGGCCTGGGATTCACGGATTGATTCATTCCGTCCATTCATTCATTCATTCATTCATTCATGCAGTGTGCATGTGGGGACCCTCCTTCTCCAACGTCAGAGCAGCTGGGGGCTGGTTGCAGAGTCGCCGGAGAGCGGAGCCGCGCAGGCAGCCCCGATGCCGCGAGCCCAGGGGGGACCTGCACGCGCGCTGCAAAGCCCGAGAGAGGGGCAAAGCCAAACGCCGAGCGGCGCTCGCAGGGTCCGGAGGGGAGAGGAGGCGGGAGAGGCCGGCAGCCGGGGGATTACATTGGAGGGACTCGGTCGGCGGAGCAAGGGGCACTTGGCGCAAGGAGGGAACGGGAATGGGAAGAGCGAGAGCGCCGGGATCCCAGCTCTGACGACGAGGGTCCTCACGGAGGGAGCTGCAAAGGGGAAGCCCCTGCCACGGAGGAGAAGCAAAAAGGAGCCTGCCGCGAGCGCTGCCTCGAGGAGGCGAAACCTCGGCCGGCTGGGGAAAGCTTCGCGAAGGGGAGAAGATCAAAGGGTTTGCAGAACAAAGAGCGGCTCATCCTCGGTTGCAAAGCCGGGGGAGCGAGCCCAGCCCACCCCACCGTGAGAGGCAAGCGGGAGCCCGGCAAGGGACCAGAGGGGAAAGGTTTGCAGCAGAGGTGGCCTGGGACATGCAGCATCCGGGAGGAGAGAAGCGACTGGCTGAGCCCAAGAGGTGGAAACATTTGGAGGGAAACAGAGGAAAGTTTTGTATTGTCAGCAACCGCCGCCTCCAGTTTGGGGCTGGGGGGACCGGAGCGCGTGGAGCCGTCTGATGCTGCGTCCCTTTGATCTGCGAGGAGGGACTTTATTTGTCCTGATGCAAAAGGAGCATTTTCCCAGCTAAAGGGGGGGAAAAGGGGGGGGGGGGGAGCCTCTGCCTTGGGATAAACGAGCACCGGGCTCTGGAACCGCCTGAGGAAAATCACCAGCCCAAGTGACTCAGGGGTGGGGTGGGGGGGGGGCAGAGAAAAGGAGGAAAAGAAATCAGAGTGCAGAAAGGATTAGAAAAGGGGGTGGGGGAGGTGAAGCCCTCTCCCTCGGTTCTTCCTTTCTTCTTTCCCCCTGCAAATCTTTTCAGAGTTATCCTTCAGCATCAGTGGCCCAGGCACCGGAGCCCGGGAAGGGCAGCTAAATGCAAACGTGATCAGCAAACTGCAAGAGAGATCAGAGGGCCAACCCCCGCCAGAGGAGAGTCCCCGGGAAGCCAGGGCTCAGGGGACTGTCAATAATCTCTCTCCCACACTCTGAGCGGCTCTGGGCCCTGCCGGGGACACAACAATACAGGAGCAGAAGGCTGGAAAGAGGATTGCAGTTTTCATCTGCACTTTTTGATCCTCCCTCTCCTACTCCTTCAGGGACTGATTTTGTAACATTAGCAGGCTGGATTCGGGGTGGGGGGGTGCCTGGCTGCTTGCCTTGTCTGTGCGTGGAGAGGTGGGTTGGGGGGAGGGCGGAGGAAGAGATGTCTGGGATCAGAGGGAAAGTTGTGCTTATCCTAGGCTTCGTCTTCCTGACAACTCTTCTGGCGGTGGTGAGAGGGCTTCCCCTGAGGAAACAACGCGCCAGCAGCCCCAGGGAGCGGAGTCACAAGCTGATGGAGGTAAGGCAACTGGCTGCTGCTCCCTGCTCTGTTTGAGAGCAGAAGTGGGGCCCGGCGGTAGTTCTTTCTCTGGGTATTGTTGGGGGTGGGGTGGGGGCGTAGATGTGGGAGAACAGAACAGGAGCCTAACCTGGGGGGTGGTCAGATGACCTGCCCCCAACATGGCACATGCAGGGCTTCTAAAGAGCTGGCACATGTGGTGGAAGCCCCTCAAAGTCACCTAGACAGAGCTCTAGAAAATCCAGTATCTGCCCCAGGAGTGGCGGGGAGAGGTAGGACCCTGTGGGGTCCCGTTTTGTTCTAGGTGCATGGTTTTTCTTAACCAGCTGCAGCTGGGTTTTTAAAGTCTCAGCATATGGCAATGCCTCCTTCCCTGGGGAGCTCTTCTCCAGCATCTCTGCGTATGTGGAAGGGGACAGCACACCCTTGTACAGAGGTCAGAGCCCTTCCTGCTAAGACTGTGAGGAGTCCCTTGGAGTTGGTCATGTCCAAGGTAATATGTAATTACATTACATTTTATCCAAAATGTATCCATGTAGCCCGTCCACACCTCGTCCTACTGAGAGCTCTGAATGACATAATGGGTAACAGCAGCCACTTGAGAGAGACACAGGTTTTTAGTTTCCTCCTTGGCTTGCCAGAAAGGGCAAAGCCCTTTCCCCACCACCCCAAGGTGTATGATCACCGGAGATCTCAGCCTTCCATGGGATGGGAGCAGGGAATGTGATTTCAGATGCCTCAAGACTGAGGCTAAGTTTAATAATTCAATGCGCAGGAAGGTCTGTTGCCTCCAAAGGACAATATCCCTCACAGGAGAGGTGAGTCAAAGTATAGCCTGGATCAGGGCAGGGTTTGCAACTTGTCAGGAGCACAAATGTTTCACCACATTGGCATTAAATGCAGCAGATTGCAGCGACCTTGCCCCTGGAGGTGGAGACCATAGCGGCTGCAGGTTCCAGAATGTCATGCTCCTCCTTGGTCCAAATGACCTGTGCTTGCATAGGAGGGAGTATGACATGCTGGCATCTACATTTCCATATGCTGCACCCCTCAAGCAGGGTAGACTTTAGCGTGGGTTCATGGGTTCAACTGCACCCACAGAAATCTGGCCCAGATTACCAATATGCAATGATTTCTGTGGGTGCAAGGGCCTGGATTTTGCGTTTGGCCCAGGCTGCCCCTTCATGATGACAGATTTGAGTGAGTGACATTGCAACCTGACACACAGGGTCACAGCACCACTCAGGTTTGACACCTGCCATCAATAGCGTGAGGAGCAACTTGTCCACCCTGACTGGACCCAGATCACACCTGTTGCTACTGCTGGCATTATCACACCAGGCCTGAGGCAACCTGTCAGGCAGAGAGCCCAGAGGGAGGGTCAGGGGCAGGGATACTGCTCCCACTGGTAGCAGGGCTGGAACTCAAGGAAAGGTGGGACCAGGAGTGGCTCCCTCAGGCAGGGCAGAATCTACCTACCCCCACAGAGAGGGCAGCAACCTAACAGGTCTGAGCCCTGACACCCCCCATACCTTCCCTCTAGTGTACCCATTGAAGTGGGAGGCTACATCCACCCATGCTCTCTGTAAACGGTGGGGGTGGCCAGGGGCTGTATTTTGCCTGTTCTTGTGGCAGGACCTGTGTGTTGTCTTGCAAAGGATTTAGAACAGCTAAGATAATGGAAGGAAACCTTGACTCTACCCCTCTGGCTTCAAGACAGCAGTCACTAGTGGGCTTATAGGACATGGGATCAAAATGCATGGAAACCCACTATGTGTTTGAGTGGGGGAGAAATCAGTGGAATGGGAGCAAATCTATAGCAATCCTAGAGAAAAAAGGCCCTTTAACAAACAAGGAGGGGAAACAGTGACTTGCATATGGCTGAACCAAACAACTGCCTTTTAAATGGGTCTCTTAGCAGGAAAATGAAAAGGGGGTTAGACAATAAGGAAAAAAAATTCACCTTGTGACCAAAGCTACTGATAAAAAACAGGTAGTAAAAGGAAGATGTGGAAAAACTGACTGTATATGAATTAGTAGGTCTGGGTAGTAGCAGCCCAGATATTCATCAGTGATAGGCATCAGTATAAGAAGCTTGGTGGACAGACTTTAATCCCAGCATGTCGGAGGGGTTGGCTGATGAGTTTACTGAATGACTGGCAGCTCTTTTTGAAATGTTACAGAGAAATGGGGATGTACCTTATTGTTATTACTAAAATGTGGCACCGATAGGCTAAAAAGAGTGATTCTGACTATTTCTGTCTGATTATCTTAACTTCATTCCTTAGTAAAATAATGGGATAAATGTTGAGAGTTGAATCTGAAAGCCAGTGGAAGATAATTGAACCACAAGCACCAGAGAGCTTGGTTTGATCTTGGCCTAAATCATGCCAAATGGATTTGATAACTTTTTTTGGATTGAATTACAAATGAGTGGATGAAGGGGGATTGCTCAAAATGTTATATCTAGACAATAATCTTACATTTATATTGTGCCTTTCCTGGGAAATTCTGCAAACATATATACCTGTATCTGTTTGCTCACTACAGAAATGCAGCCACCTCTTGGTGGAACATGGCTGTGGGTATGTTTACACTACGAAATTAGGTCAAATTTATAGAAGTCGGTTTTGTAGAAAGTGTTTTTATACAGTCGATTGTGTGTCCCCCCACACAAATGCTCTAGGTGCATGTAGACGGCGGAGTGTGTCCACAGTACCGAGGCAACCGTCTACTTCCGGAGTGTTGCACTGTGGGTAGCTATCCCACAGTTCCTGCAGTCTCCGCCGCCCATTTGATTTCTGGGTAGAAATCCCAGTGCCTGATAGAGCTAAAACATTGTCGCAGGTGGTTCTGGGTACATATCGTCAGGCCCCCCTTCCCTCCCTCCTTCCGTGAAAGCAAGGGCAGACAATCATTTTGCGCCTATTTTCTTGAGTTACCTGTGCAGACGCCATACCACAGCAAGCATGGAGCCCACTCAGCTCACCAACACCGTATGTCTCCTGGGTGCTGGCAGATACGGTACTGCATTGCTACACAGCAGCAGCTTATTGCCTTTTGGCAGCAGACAGTGCAGTATGACTGGTAGCCGTCATCAACGTAGTCCTGGGTGCTCTTTTAACCGACCTCGATGAGGTCAGGGCACCTGGGCAAACATGGGAGTGACTCAGCCAGGTCATTTCCCTTTTAAGTTTCGTCTCATGGCGATTGAGTCCTACAGGCAGTGCACTGTCTTTTAATCTGCATCTAGCAGAAGACGATGGCCAGTAGTCCTACTGCACAGTCTTCTGCTGAGCACCCAGGAGATGACGATGGCTGGTGGTCGTACTGCACAGTCTACTGCCAGCAAGATGTATAAAGAAAGATGAAGTGGCTCAAAACAAGAAATAGACCAGGTTTGTTTTGTATTCATTTTCTCCTCCCTCCCTTCTTCCCTCTGTGAAATCAGTGGCCTACTAAACCCAGTTTTGAGTTCTGTCCTTGAGGTTTTGAGCTCTATCCTTGAGGGGGCCATTCAGTTTCTTGCAAAGCTACCCCTTTGTTGATTGTAATTCCCTGTAAGCCAACCCTGTAAGCCATGTTGTCAGTCGCCCCTCCCTCCGTCAGGGCAACGGCAGACAATCGTTCCACGCCTTTTTTCTATGCTGACGCCATACCACGGTAAGCACGGAGCCCACTCAGATCGCTTTGGCAATTAGGAGTACATTAAATACCACACACATTATCCAGCAGTATATGCAGCACCAGAACCTGGCAAAGCGAAACCGGGCGAGTAGCCGATGTCAGCGCGATGACGAGAGTGATGAGGACATGGACCCAGACTTCTCTCAAAGCACGGGCCATGGCAATGTGGGCATCATAGTGCTAATGGGGCAAGTTCATGCGGTGGAATGCCGATTATGGGCTTGGAAAACAAGCACAGACTGGTGGGACCGCATAGTGTTGCAGATCTGGGATGATTCCCAGTGGCTGCGAAACTTTCGCATGCGTAAGGGCACTTTCATGGAACTTTGTGACTTGCTTTCCCCTGCCCCGAGGCACAAGAATACCAAGATGAGAGCAGCCCTCACAGTTGAGAAGCGAGTGGCAATAGCCCTGTGGAAGCTTGCAACACCAGACAGCTACTGGTCAGTCGAGAATCAATTTGGAGTGGGCAAATCTACTGTGGGGGCTCCTGTGATGCAAGTAGCCAACGTAATCAAAGATCTGCTGATATTAAGGTAGTTACCCTGGGAAATGTGCAGGTCATAGTGGTTGGCTTTGCTGCAATGTGATCCCCTAACTGTGGTGGGGCCATAGATGGAACCCATATCCCTATCTTGGCACCGGAGCACCAAGCCGGCGAGTACATAAACCGCAAGGGGTACTTTTCAATAGTGCTGCAAGCACTGGTGGATCACAAGGGATGTTTCACCAACATCAGCGTGGGATGGCCGGGAAAGGTACATGATGCTCGCATCTTCAGGAACTCTGGTCTGTTTCAAAAGCTGTAGGAAGTGACTTTATTCCCAGACCAGAAAATAACCATTGGGGATGTTGAAATGCCTATAGTTATCCTTGGGGACCCAGCCTACCCCTTAATGCCATGGCTCATGAAGCCATACACAGGCAGCCTGGACAGTAGTCAGGAGCTGTTCAACTACAGGCTGAGCAAAGTGCAGAATGATGGTAGAATGTGCATTTGGACGTTTAAAAGCGCGCTGGCGCCGTTTACTGACTTGGTTAGACCTCAGCAAAACCAATATTCCCACTGTTGTTACTGCTTGCTGTGCGCTCCACAATATCTGTGAGAGTAAGGGGGAGATGTTCATGGCGGGGTGGGAGGTTGAGGCAAATCGTCTGGCTGCTGGTTACGTGCAGCCAGACACCAGGGCGGTTAGAAGAACACAGGAGGGCGCGGTGCGCATCAGAGAAGCTTTGAAAACCAGTTTCATGACCGGCCAGGCTATGGTGTGAAAGTTCTGTTTGTTTCTCCTTGATGAAACCCCCCGCCCCTTGGTTCACTCAACTTCCCTGCAAGCTAACCACTCCTCCCTTCGATCACCGCATTGCAGAGGCAATAAAGTCATTGTTGCTTCACATTCATGCATTCTTTATTCATTCATCACACAAATAGGTGGATAACTACCAAGGTAGCCCAGGAGGGGTGGTGGAGGAGGGAAAGACAAGGCCACACAGCACTTTAAAAGTTTAAAACTTATTGAATGCCAGCCTTCTGTTGCTTGGGCAATCCTCTGGGGTGGAGTGGCTGGGTGGCCGGAGGCCCCCCCACCGCGTTCTTGGGCATCTGGGTGAGGAGGCTATGGAACTTGGGGAGGAGGGCAGTTGGTTACACAGGGGCTGAAGCGGCGGTCTGTGCTCCTGCTGCCTTTCCTGCAGCTCAACCATACGCTGGAGCATATTAGTTTGATCATCCAGCAGCCTCAGCATTGAGTCCTGCCTCCTCTCATCACGCTGCCGCCACCTTTCAGCTTCAGCCCTCTCTTCAGCCCGCCACCTTTCCTCCCGGTCATTTTGTGCTTTCCTGCACTCTGACATTGTCTGCCTCCACGCATTCGTCTGTGCTCTGTCAGTGTGGGAGGACAGCATGAGCTCAGAGAACATTTCATCGCGAGTGCGTTTTTTTTCGCCTTCTGATCTTCGCTAGTCTCTGGAAAGGAGAAGATCCTGTGATCCTTGAAACACATGCAGCTGGTGGAGAAAAGAAAAAAAGAGACAGTGGTATTTAAAAAGACACATTTTCTAGAACAATGGGTACACTCTTTCATGGTAAACCTTGCTGTTAACATTGCATACACAGCACATGTGCTTTCGTTCCAAGGTCGCATTTTGCCTCCCCCTAGCACGTGGCTAGCCCCTCCACCCTCCCCGTGGCTAACAGCGGGGAACATTTCTGTTCAGCCACAGGCAAACAGCCCAGCAGGAACGGGCACCTCTGAATGTCCCCTTAAGAAAAGCACCCTATTTTCAACCAGGTGACCATGAATGATATCATTCTCCTGAGGATAACACAGAGAGATAAAGAACGGATGTTGTTTGAACGCCAGCAAACATACACTGCAATGCTTTGTTGCACAATGATTCCCGAGTATGTGCTACTGGCCTGGAGTGGTAAATTGTCCTACCATGATGGATGGAATAAGGCTGCCCTCCCCAGAAACCTTTTGCAAAGGCTTAGGGAATACTTCCAGGAGAGCCGTGAATGCCAGAGCAAATTAATCATTAAACATGCTTGCTTTTAAACCATGTATAGTATTTTAAAAGGTACACTCACCAGAGGTCCCTTCTCTGCCTGGCAGGTCCAGGAGGCAGCCTTGGGTGGGTTCGGGAGGTACTGGCTCCGGGTCCAGGGTGAGAAACAGTTCCTGGCTGTCAGGAAAACTGGTTTCTCCGCTTGCTTGCTTGAGCTATCTACAACCTCATCATCATCTTCCTCATCCCCAAAACCTGCTTCCGTGTTGCCTCCATCTCCATTGAAGGAGTCAAACAACACGGCTGGGGTAGTGGTGGCTGAACCCCCTAAAATGGCATGCAGCTCATCATAGAAGTGGCATGTTTTGGGCTCTGACCCGGAGCGGCCGTTCGCCTCTCTGGTTTTCTGGTAGGCTTGCCTCAGCTCCTTAAGTTTCATGTGGCACTGCTTCGGGTCCCTGTTATGGCCTCTGTCCTTCATGCCCTGGGAGATTTTGACAATGGTTTTGGCATTTCAAAAACTGGAACATAGTTCTGATAGCACGGATTCCTCTCCCCATACAGCGATCAGATCCCGTACCTCCCGTTCAGTCCATGCTGGAGCTCTTTTGCGATTCTGGGACTCCATCAGGGTCACCTCTGCTGATGAGCTCTGAATGGTCACCTCTGCTGATGAGCTCTGCATGGTCACCTGCAGCTTGCCATGCTGGCCAAACAGGAAATTGAAATTCAAAAGTTGGCAGGCCTTTTCTTGTCTACCTGGCCAGTGTATCTGAGTTGAGAGTGCTGTCCAGAGCTGTCACAATGGGGCAGTCTGGGATAGCTCATGGAGGCCAATACTGTCTAATTGTGTCCACAGTACCCCAAATTTGACCCAGCAAGGCCGATTTCAGCCCTAATCCCCTTGTCGGGGGTGGAGTAAGGAAATCGATTTTAAGAGCCCTTTAAATTGAAAAAAAGGGCTTCGTTGTGTGGACGGGTGCAGGGTTAAATTGATTTAACACTGCTAAATTCTACCTCAACTCCTAGTGTAGACCAGGGCTGTGTAACAGCACGCAGCAACACAAGAGTTGGAATTCTAGGCAGGCATAATGTAATTACCTGAGCTGCTGTTCAGCTGGGAGACTGTGGTTAACACCCAAACTCTTGCAAAAAGGCAGTGGTATCTAGTAAAGCACTGGATATGGTACTTTGTGGAATCTTAACTGAAAAGGCAAACTTGTAGGCTGTAATCATAAAATGATAATGATAAAATGGCAATGTACGAAGTTGAGGGCGGTCTCCAGTGGAGAACTCCAGAGGTCTGTGTTCGGCACATTATTACTAATCAGCTAGCAAAGGGGGAGGAATAAATCAGCACAAATTTGTGAATGATTCTGAATTACGGCGTTTGCATGAATGCCCAGAGACCATGCCTCCATATGTGTTTGTATAGTGCTTAGCACAACAGGTCTCAACTTGAGAACTCTGGGTTCTACTGAAGTTTTATATCAAATTTTCCAGAAGGGCTTGGGAGTTAGATGCATAGGCAGGAGACAAGATGGAGAAACAATCTTCCTTGGGGTCTATCAGTGCTTCTCATCATGTCTGTGTGTGCCTTGTAGACTGTAAGGTCTTTGGAGCAGAGACTTTCTTCATTTGTGTTTTGTGCAGCAGAGGGAAGGTTGTTGACACTTAGGAAATAATATTAAATTGGATGTGTATCGTTATTCTTGGAACCCACTGAATATGGGGGGACAGATGTAGAAAGCGGGTAATGCTGGGAGATTTCTGCAGATGAGAGGGGATAGCAGATTGCGTTTATCAGCTTGTAAAGCAACAGGGTAGCAAAAATACCAGTGTGATTTTTGGGTTGTATACACAGTTGGTTCATGTCACAGGGCTGACAGTCCCTATCTCGATGGCACCAGTGTGACCACATCTGGAATATTGGTTACTTTGGGTAATGCCCTAGAGATGTGGATAGATTGGAGGAGAGGGCAGAGGTACAAAGAACAACAGAAATGATCAAGCAAGGTGGATAAAAAATCTGATATTTTTTAGTTGAATACGTTGTTCTTTTTGGAAAAACCTATTTTCATTTGCATTTGGAAAGGAAGATGAGGTCTGTCTGTGTCTGTATGAGTTTTTTCATGAAGTTGAGGGATTTCCATTCCATACAGCTAAATTCAGTGCCTTGCATAATGACAGGTTCAGAATAGCAGCCGTGTTAGTCTGTATCTGCAAAAAGAACAGGAGTATTTGAGACTAACAAATTTATTTGAGCATAAGCTTTCGTGGGCGACAGCCCACTTCATCGGATGCATAGAATGGAACATATAGTAAGAAGAAAAGGAGTACTTGTGGCACCTTAGAGACTAACCAATTTATTTGAGCATGAGCTTTCGTGAGCTACAGCTCACTTCATCAGATGTATCTTTTACTTAAATCTTTAAATCCTTAAATCTTTTACTGAGTGGCCAGAGAGGTTGAAGTGTTCTCCTACCGGTTTTTGAATGTTATGATTCCTGATGTCAGTAAAAGATTTAAGGGTGGCAATTTTTCAACAGAAAAGCTTCAAAAACAGACTCCAATGAGAAACTGCTGAGCTTGAATTAATATGCAAACTAGATACCATTAACTTGGGTTTGAATAGAGACTGGGAGTGGCTGGGTCATTACACATATTGAATCTATTTCCCTAAGTTAAGTATCCTCACCCCTTCTTGTCAACTGTCTAAATGGGCCATCCTGATTATCACTACAAAAGTTTTTTTTCTCCTGCAGATAATAGCTCATCTTAACTAATTAGCCTCTCACAGTTTGTATGGAAACTTCCAACTTATCTGTATGTGTATACATATATATCTTCTTACTATGTGTTCCATTCTATGCATCCGATGAAGTGGGCTATAGCCCACAAAAGCTTATGCTCAATTAAATGTGTTAGTCTCTAAGGTGCCACAAGTCCTCCTTTCAGAGTAGCAGCTGTGTTAGTCTGTATTCGCAAAAAGAAAAGGAGTATAAATAAATGTGTTAGTCTCTAAGGTGCTACAAGTACTCCTGTTCTTTTTGCGGATACAGACTAACACGGCTGCTACTCTGAAACTTGATAACCTATGTTAAGGCATAAACTTACTTTAATAGTAGTAAACTCTTTGAAATAAATAAAATATGCTTCATCAATGAGCCCTGCTCAAATTGCAATGAGTTGAAGGGTGATGCTTCTTTGAGAATATACAGAATCAGTCAGAGAACGTTGTTAACTTGTGAGGTCAACTCAAGCTTTATAAATACGTGACAATGTCATGTAAGCATCTGTGCTATTTTCAGGGTTTCCAGTGGAGTGAATGCTGGTTTTTACATTTTTCCCAATGTAAGTACTTTTAGTTTCTGTTGTGCAGAAAAGCTTTGGCCTTCGTTCCTTTTGGTTTCAGTTTAGCAAGCAGAGGGAGAGAGAATATTTATTTAATTTGGGCTGGTTCATTCAAAGTTAAGAAACCAACTGGGAGTTGAAAAACCAGAAAAGCTTGTCTTGCTCTTCCAATCGATTAATAAAATCCATCTGGGAGAATATGAGATCTATTGATGCTAAAACCCTGAAGGATATCGGGCCAGATTTTCAAAGGTGTATTTAGATGCCTAAAGATGCTGATAGATGCCTCGTCCTCATGGGGTTTTTAAGGAATTTACGCACCTAACTCCCATTGAAATCCCATGAGGTTCCTAAATACCTTTTGAAAATATGGCCCATGGTGACTAGAAACAATCTGTCAATTCCCTAACGCCAGTTAGAACATCCTTTGTTTAATAAATCAGATAGTTTTAAATGCAAAATGTGTTTTGATCAACTTTTTTTCCTATGTGCCCAGCACATTTAAGGTTAGTTTATTTAACTGATAATAAACCATTTTAAAATGCCATTTTGTGCATTTTTAATTGAATTGCAATTTCCATGCAAATACAGCTTGACACAAATCATGAGCAAAAAAGGATGATCTCGTAAATAAGAAATGCAGCATTTGCCATTTTCTACCGTAATAATAAAGCAAAAATTAAGACTCCGAATAAATATATATTAGAGTCATTTTTATTATATAGCTTTTCTTTAGAAAAATAACTAAAAGGTTCATATGTGAAGCAGGATTAAAAACAAAAATTTAAATCAAGGTTTTCTGCTTGCTAATTTAAATCATGATTAAAATCTGTGATTTAGTCAATCCAGGCTGTGAGCAAATAGGTGGAGTGATTGAGTTGTGAGGATGAATTCAAAGAGTCTAATTTGTATCGTTAAATGGCACCTCGCTAGTGTTCCCTGGGAGGTCTGATGAGCAAGGGATTATTGAGGGTGCTCCAAAGTGGTATAACAAGGTATAAAGGAATTAAAAGCAGCAAAAGAAAATATAGGCTCAGCATGAGGGAAAATTTCCCAAGTTTCAGGAAAAGTGGAAATAGCAGAAGCCCCATCGCTTGGAACATTTGAACAGGGATCGGAGCAAGCCCTGGAGAACATAGTGTAAGGAACAATCCCTCATTGATCTCTGGATGGATGGACCAGATGGGACCCAACTGGGCTCCCCAACATCATCTCTGCAGTGAAGCTGCTGGTGCTTTCTGGAAAACGTTCCTTTTAGCATCACTTTTGCTCTGAATAGCCCTACGTGCTTTGTTCTTCCCTCTTTCTTGTGACCAGGGATGGTTGCATAAAAACCGAATCTTACTTTCCTCAGAACCCATCTGCTCCTACTGCTGATTCCCAATCCTCTCTCTTACTGACTCTCTCAGGAGCAGCTAACAGCGCTGCCACAGAGGGTGGAGGATGGCTTCAGGTTGGGACTTGCAGGGGTGACAAGGGAACAACTCCTCTGTCTTCCATGGTAACCCAGGGGGAGAGAACCCAAGGACACATGATGTAGGATCCGAGCAGGCCATGTGTGCAGTGAGCTCCCCACAGCTGCTGCAGGCTGTGTCAGTGGCAGAGTCATTTTGCTTGCGGATGTGCTTTTTACCTTTTCATTTCTTCAGCAATTAAGCGTTCTTATCTCCGGCTTTGTCCTTGTCCGGGGTCGGATTTGTGGGTATAAAACGTGCACTGAAGCATCGTTCCTCTCTGAAAGGGGCTCTTTGTGCACAGGAAGGTACTTTACCCTTTGTAGCAAATTTCCTTTTGAGAAGTGCCAAATTATCTTAGCCAACAAAGTGAAAACCCTTCCGCCCTGGGGCTGAGGCAGGAGCAAAAACAATGAGGAGCCCGCTGTAGGGAAGTTACTGGATCAGGAGGCTTCTTCCCATTTTGCGGCACAAATAGGTCTTTTGAGTTTTTGTTGCAGAACTCAAAGGGATGCCTGTAAAAGGCACATGTATAGGGAATGGCTTCAGCATGAATTGCTCTGCAGGGAGGAGCCATTCTCATGAGCTAGGTGCTTATGGACCCTTTAGCAATGACTCTCTGCACTTCTAGTTTGCTGGTTCAAATCCAGCTCCAGGTCAGCAATGGCACAAAGCCATTGTAGAATGAGTTGGGGGTGGGGGCATACCTCCGTTTGGTTCCTAATGGAGGGGTGTCTGTATCTTGCCAGCCTTCCCCATAATTCACCAAAGGCTGGCCTATGGAGACTGACCTCCCCTCAAACTACAGGCTTTCTAAAGCACATCAGAGTGGCATGTGTGTGTGTTACAGCATGGAAACCCTGCCCTGCTGCTGCCCAGGCTGGATTATTTCTGGGGATTAGAGGTCTTCTGTCTGCAGTGGAGTCAACTGGTACCCTTCATTATCACTAAAAACAGTTAGAGAGAGACCCAGGTACTACCAAAGTCGCACCGGTGCCCGCTGGGAGCAGACTCCATGGCTGGTCTTGAGATGTGGGGCTGGTAGTGGTTGTACAGCAGGGTTGTCGTTGGTGCAGTGTGAAATAAGGCTGTTGCATTTAACATGTGGGATGTGTTTGGTTACTAGAGCTAGTTGGGAAGTTTTCCTCCAATATTTTTTAGGTGAACAGTGGCTCATTGGCGCAACAGACATTTTCACCCAAACTTTTCTCTCTTAATTGAAAATGTTGGGGAATGCCTTTTAAACAAAGGTGGAAAAAAAGGATTTCCCCAACTTTTTTCTTTAAAAAACTGACAATTTTTGATGAAAACCTTTTGGGTTTTGTTGAAAATTTTCACAGGGAAAAAACCCTCACTGGATTACAGGATACCCTCAAAGGACCATCTGTCGGAACCCGTTTTAGTGACTTTTTCCCCGTTCTTCAGTTTTTGCCTGCTCCACATGTCTAGTAACTTCCTGGGCTTTACTGAGAAGCTGAGAGGATGTTTGTGACTTCTGGGGCTAGGAGACCAGAGATATGATGGTCTATGTGCCTCCTGTCCCAGGTGGCTCATGGTGTGAAGGGAAGCAATATTTCCTGGGCTATTGGTTGTTTTATTTAGTCTCCAGGGGAAGAATAAAGCTTCAAAGTAAACAAAATGTTGTACATTTCCTCTTGCTTATTGGCGGACTCCCCCTGCACTGAGACAGCAAGTGGACAACAGAAAGGCTGGATGGAGTCAGTGTGTGTTGGGAAGAAGAAGGGAGCTGTGATCTGTGGGTTTGTCTTGACCGGGGTTACAAGGTGTTAGCTGACACATTCTAGCTAAGGGCATGTCAGCACTGCAGTCAGAGGTGTGATTGCAGCGTGGACCCGTGCTAGCGTTAATCTAGCTAGCGAAGCTAAAAATAGCAGTGAAGTTGCGGTAGTATGGACTCACACCATGGGCTGTACAAACCCGCCTGGAACTGTGGGACATACCTGTGTTCCTAGCCTGCACCAGCGTCCAGGCTGTTGGGTCTTGACTGCTATTTTTAGCCATGCTAGTTAGATCAAGGCTAGCTCGGTTATGGCTGCACAAGCTACAATCACACCTCTGGTGGCAGTGTAGACATACCGAAGGCCTGATCTAGGCTAGGATTTAAGATCTGATTTAGCATGTATTCGTATGCTAAGGCACACATTGGAAAGCCTAGTATGCACCAGGCTTTAGCATATGCTACATAGGGGGAGCCTAGGTTTTAGGTCAGGGATCGGCAACCTTTGGCATGCGGCCTGCCAGTTTACCTGCTGCGTCCTCAGCTGATTGCAGCTCCCACTGACTGTGGTTCGCTGCTCCAGGCCAATGGGAGCTGTGGGAAGTGGTGGCCAACACATCCCTCGGCCCGCGTTGCTTCCCGCAGCCCCCATTGGCCTGGAGCGGCGAACTGCGGCCAGTGGGAGCTGTGATCGGCCAAACCTGCAGACGCGGTAGGTAAACAAACCGTCCTGGCCTGCCAGGGTGGACCACACGCCAAAGGTTGCCGATCCCTGCTTTAGGTTAACCAGTATGGCATACGTCAGAAGTCTACACCCTGTCTATCCTAAATTTTTCAAACGTGATAGCTAGCATGTATTAGCTGTCATATGCTCACACCTAGCCTAGACAGGTTTAACTCGTTCTAGAACTCTAGTGTAGACAAAGCAGTGTAGACGTTTAACACTTAGCTGGTTGGGTTGAAGCCTGGCAGGGAGCTATGAGTAAAGTGCAAATGTTTGTGGAGCAGCCAGCTAGCCTGTACAAATGTGTGAGTGTGGGGGGAGAAAGAGCGGGGGGGGGAGGGACAGAAGGCTGCACTGTGGAGAGAGAGGAGTATTTCAGTAATTCCTGATCACCCCCATGATTAAATTACCCCACAGTCTTGCCTTTCCCTTTCCGTCAAATGTCCAGTAATTACCCAGCTCTCCCCCATTGTGGTGGAGCCCAAGGTCAGCTTCTCCCTGCTTGGTTTCCCTTTAATATGTTGCTAAGATCCTCCTCTCTATTTTTAGCTGCATGTTCCCAGGGCGCAGGCAGCCTCCTCACTAATAACCCAGAGGACACCAGGTGCAGAGCGCTGTGCAATGTCTTCAGCGAGATGAGATTTTGTACAGATGTCTTAAGCCCACATCTGCTCTCCCTCCCCCACCCCCAACACCCTTCCTCTTCCCAGAGAGGCTGTGGCTGCATTACATAGCTAAGTTGGCTCCTTCCTCAGGGGAGGAGGCAACCAACAGTCTCTCCCAGGATGAGTAATTGTGAGGTGTCCCAGGGGATTCCTGGGTGGACTGTGATGTGGGGATGCACTCAGTGCTTAATTTGTAATGACAGAGGTGCCGAGGCTATGAACTGCCAAGCCTAGAAGTGCCAGGGCTCAGCCCTGGCACAAATGAGGCACTGGATGCACGGCACTGCTGGAACTAGGGTGTGGGGGGCATGTTATTTGCAGTTGTTCTTCATCAGATGATTGCATGGGGTTCTTGGGAGGGTTTTGCCTTCCTCTGCAGCAGTGAGTGGGGCTCCTGGTAACAAGCATGAGTGTGCGATGGGCACTGGGGAACCTTGCACTTCCTTTTCTAGGCTCCTCTACATTCAGAAAATGAAAATACACTAACTAGCAAAATGTCAGAGAGAGAGGCCACTGCAGGCCAGAACCCCCAGATGATCCTGTCCTATACTATTACACTGTTATAAAGGGAAACTCCTCCAGTGTGGGAAGGCAGTGGGTGTTATGGGGGAAATAGGATCTATGGACAACGTCAGTCACCCCAGTGACCTCTCTGTAAATGCCCCTTTGCACTCTCCCCTCCTCTTAGTTTTCTTCACACCTGTAAATAGCATTTTGAGGGCTAGATGGAGTTACAAGGCCTAACATGTGAGTTTTGCTGTTTTGAAAGGGTTTTTGCAAAACTGGCTATGAACAGAAATGACTTCAGCACGTTGTTTGAAAATGTACCAAAAGAGCCAGTACGCAAGAGTCTAAAATCAAAATCTGAAGTTTCTCATGATACCCCAGTCCTCTGGTCCTGAGCTGGCTCCAGCAGCAGGGGGGTGAGGTGGTGAATGGAAAGAGCATGCTGACTCCCCTGGAGTCTGTGTGTTCCAGTCTCTGGCATAAATTAAAGCAGCCCCTAGGGGACTGCTCTAATATACAGCTGCCCAGACTAGCATAGTGCATTCCAGCCACACCCTGTTGTAATTCCTGGCAAACCCCTGTACCAGAGGCTGCGGTCTGCTCTGCCAGCACTAGCTAGCCTGGGGAAGCCCCCAGGATCAGAGGGAATTCCCAAGTGGCAGTTTGCCTGTGTATGGGGCCAGGTACTCCAAAACAGGGCTTTGGGCTGTGAAGCATCCAGCACACCTTGGATGTAATTTAAATGCCAATGTTAAAACCATCAAAGAAAAGGCTTTCTGTGGGGGGTGGTGTTTTTGTTGTTTATGCCTTTGGAAACAGTAATTTAGCCTCTCCACAAGCCTCTGCAAAGTGGCTCAATATCATTATCTCCATTTTACCAATAAGGCTCAGAGAGGAAAGGTGACAGGGGAGGTAGTGGCAGAGCTGGAATTAGGGAATCAGGGGATTTGGCTTCTGTTCCTGACTCTGTCACATATTTCCTGGGGGACCTTGGGCAAGTCACTTGACCCCCCCGAACCTCAGCTTCCCATCTGTGAAGTGGCTGGTGAAGATAAATGAATTCCTTTTTGTGAGGCAGTCAGACACTGGGGAAGAATGTCATCGAATAGCCTATGAACAAATTAAATGTGTTTTAAACAGAATAGACTAGAATCTGAGGGAAGGTTTATTCTCCCTCTGTGGCCACTGCACAGCACTGTGCAGATATACAGGGGTTATAGAAGTTCTAGGGTTGCCAACCCTACCGGTTTTGCCAGGAGTTTCTTGCAATCGGGCTCTATCTCCCGGAGGCTACTGAAGTGCGCGGGACCAATGCAGGCAGGGCGCCTGCCTTAGCCCCACTGTGCCACCGACCAGGAGCCACCCGAGGTAAGCACTGCCGGGCCAGAGCCTGCACCCCTCGCCCCCTCCTGCACTCCAATCCCCGACCCCAGCCCTGAGCCCCATCCTGCACCTAAACTCCCTCCCAGTGCCTGCACCTCGCATCCCCTCCTGCACCCTGCCCCACCCCAGAGCCCCTCCTGCACCCAAACTCCCTCCCAGAACCCACACCACTTACCTCCTCCTGCACCCCAATCTCCTGCCCAGCCCTGAGACCCCCTACTGGAGCCCACACCCCCTCCTGCACTGCAACCCCCTGCCCAAGTCCTGAGACCCCTCCATCACCCAAACTTCCTCCCAGAGCTTGTACCCCACACCCCTTCTTACACCCCAACCCCCTGCCCCAGGCTCAGCCCAGAGCCCCCTCCCACACTCTGAACCCCTTGGCCCCAGCCCAGAGCCTGCACCCCATCCTGCACCCCAACCCCCTGCCCAGCCCTGAGACCCCCTCCCAGACCCCACACTCCCTCCTGCACCCCAACCCCCTGCCCCAGCCCTGAGATCCCTCCAGCATCCAAACTTCCTCCCAGAGCTTGTACCCCACACTCTCTCCCACACTCCGAACCCCTTAGCCCCCGCCCAGAGCCCGCACCCCCTCCTGCACCCCAACCCCCTGCCTCAGCCCGGTGAAAGTGAGTGAGGGAGGGGGGATGGAGTGAGTGGGGCAGGACCTCGGAGCAGGGGAGGGGCCTTGGGGAAAGGGCGGGGCAGGGGACGGGGAAATGGTGTTTGGGTTTGTGTGATTAGACTGTTGGCAACCCTATATAGAAGCCCTGTCTTTGGCCAGGGGAGAATCCCCATGGCCCAGGCACTGCTCATGACAGCCACAGGTCTGCTGTCAAGGCCCAGCATAGGGGGCATGCCTAGGGTGACCAGATGACCCGTATTTAAGCCTTCCTGCAGGTGTCCTGACTTTTTCTTAAAAACAAGCAGATTGTCCCATATTTTCTGTCTCCCCTCCCCATCAGTCCTGGTGGGTCCTGCTGCTGGCTGGATCCCTGCTCGCCAGCCCACCAGCGGTGAGTGGGGGGGTTCAGTGGCCGACAATGGGGGTGAGGATGCAAAGCTGGTGGTGGGGCAAAGCTGCAGCGTGCGGGGCCGGCTGCTCCCCCTGGTGGTCCATCAGCGCAGCCCCTACTACATGCTGGCTCTTTGCCAGCAGGGCCCTACCCCCAAGTCCTGTTTCCAGCCAGCGCTGTCTGCATGCTGCGGTGCCTGGTGAGTGCGGGCAGGCGACAGCCGGTTACATGTCACCTCTACTGCCCACCCATCAGCCCTTTTATGTACTTCCCCTCTTGCTGTCCTCTCCCTGCTTTGTACCGTCAGCCGCCCCACCCTCAGCCATATCTCCTCCATATCCCCCCTGCTGGGGCACGTCCCGCTTCCAGCCCTGTGCAGAGAACCAGCCGCTGGTCGGAGCTCTCCTCTCACCAACAGCCTGGCTGGCAGGTTCCTTCCTTCCCTCACTGCCTCTGGCTGGGCCAGTGCCCCGGAAAAGCCCAAGACCCTCCAGCCCAGGGGGGTACTCTGTCCCCTAGGCACTCTCCCCTGCTGAGCCACCTCTCTGGCCGGGGTCCCTGGGCCCTGGTGCACAATGTGTCCTTAGGGCTTAACCCCTTTCTGCCCACGCTCTAGCCGGGGGACAGGAGGCGGCTGGGTTGTGTCGGTGGCCAGCAGCAGCCTGGAGGTGTTAGCTGTCTTTTGACACTGTGTGGGCAGGAAGGGACCAGCTGCTTCCAGCCACAGGGGAGTGGGATGAGCTGTCAAGGGGCTGGGAGGGCGAGTGCCCATTGCTGGGAAGGTGCAGCTGAGCCATCAAGCTGCGGGGGGTGATTTTACTGGAATTAAATGGGCCCAAGTGGTGAAGGGATCAGGTGCCCTGGTGACAGTTCCACTCCCCAGTGCAAGGCAGGGAGATGCTAGGTGCCCTTGGAGCCTTCCCTATCCAGGGTGCGTAATTGCTAAGAATGGAGCCAGCTCAAGCAGTTTCCTGAAACACTTTTGATTTATTTCAGAGGAACAGCCGTGTTAGTCTGTATTCGCAAAAAGAAAAGGAGTACTTGTGGCACCTTAGAGACTAACCAATTTATTTGAGCATGAGCTTTCGTGAGCTACAGCTCACTTCATCAGATGTTTACCGTGGAAACTGCAGCAGACTTTATATATATAAAACCTTGATCTATGCAGGAAATAGCCCTACTTGATTATGTAAAGAGTTGTCACTTTGGATGGGCTAGCACCAGCAGGAGAGTGAATTTGTGTGGGGGGTGGAGGGTGAGAAAACCTGGATTTGTGCTGGAAATGGCCCACCTGTTGATCACTTTAGATAAGCTATTACCAGCAGGACAGTGGGGTGGGAGGAGGTATTGTTTCATATTCTCTGTGTGTATATAAAGTCTGCTGCAGTTTCCACGGTAAACATCTGATGAAGTGAGCTGTAGCTCACGAAAGCTCACACTTTTGATTTAAATTGCTTAATGATGAATTTACATAGCAACTGTTTTTATTTGTTTTCAGTTTCCCCACAAGAGGTGTCAGATCCACAGCTGCTAGAGTGATGGCTCCAGGGGCAGTCTAATCCCTTGGCCTTGTGCTCCACCTCCTGCTGCATCCTCTCAGCAGCCCCCGAACCTGGCTCCAGAAGGCCAGAGTGTGTAAGCAGGGGAGGAGCAGGCTGGGTTTCCAGCCGGAGCTGAGTTCCCAGCTCTCTGCTTGTTGTGGGTTTTGATCCCGCTGGGAAGTGTCTGTGGTTTGTAGCTTGTGATGTTTGCTGCCAGCTCTCGGGCGGCTGGGGTTACATCACTCATTGCTGCTACTGAGGGATGAATCTGCGGCTTGGCCCCACTGCCGGTTTCCCCCAGTGCATCCAAAGCCATCCCTTCGGGGTAGGGAAATAGACATGCCTTACATTTTATTGCCTGGTGTGCCATCCCCTCCTGATTCCCATTGCAACACATTGCCACAGATTAGGGGAGCCAGGGAGCTTGTCTTTGATCTGCTCTCCTTGATTTCAAGTCTAAAAAATCCATCCAGACACCTTGGTGGGAGCCATGAACTATCCAGTGTTATTCGGATGGGGCGTGTGGGGGGATGAGCGCTCTTGTTTGGCTTCTTTTCTTTCTTTCACAGCTTTACATAAGCTGAAAAGCTACGGAAGCAACAGCTGGAGCCATTGGTGGGGTACCATGTGCAAGCTAACAAATGTGTATCATTAACTGGAACAAGTTAATGGTTACTAAAGCACATGGGTTTTATAGCTGGAACAAGTTAATAGCAACTCAGTCCCATGCATTAAGAGCTTATGTGTATTACAGCTCAACTATGTTAACAGAAAACATGTGCCCTAACACTAGAATTTGCCTGTCTGTGTGTCCAACTGTCTCTGTCTCTGATCTAGATCTGGGTACATGCAGCATGTACTGCGTACTCTGGTGCATACTCTGAGTGTTGTTCTGTCCTAGTAGCATGAGGGCAGTAAAACTACAGCAGCAGAATAGTATCTGCTTCTTTGTGGTGTGGGGCTGCCTGCAGTGGGCACCAACTGTCTTGTCAGACTCCAGTTTCCAATGGATTTTCCCTTGAACCGTGACATTTATGCAAAACCTATCGGTGTCAGGACAAAAACTCTGAAGAAGCCTCTTGAGACAGTTTTGTGCTTCAGCTGCCGAAGAAATAGCCCCCCTTGCTCTGCTTTGTGCTGTGTGTATGTGGGAAGCGGAGGGATCTTTATTGGGAGTCACACTAGGGTGGAAGCCACCATTAGAACGCTTCACTGAAACTTTTGGATGGGATCCTAGGCTGGTGGAGTAAGTCACTGGATTTGGACTCCGGAGATCCATGTTCAGTTCCTGACTCAACCACAGATTTCCTATGTGACCTTGCACAAGCCACCTGATCTACCCTGGGCCTGACTTTCCCATCTCTAAAATGGGACGAGTGCTTCCCTACCTTACTGGGTGTTGTGAAAGTAAAATCTGCTAATGATTGTGAGGCACTTGGAGACTTTGCTGATGAGCGCTAGATCAGTTCAGAGAGAGATTTTAAAAGTCCACTCCTGTCTGGCTTTTCTTGGATATTAAAGATCCCAGGGCACATTTGGTGTGAGAAGTGAGTTGGCTTTGGTCTCCATAGCCAAAATTCCTCTCCTCACCTAATTTTGTGCAGTGTTGCTTTGTGCTGGCTGTTGTCCTCCATCCCAGATGCAGCTGCATGTCAAAGATGTTGTGCGTACAGGCTTTGGGAAGTACTTTGGGATGAAAGGCTTTGTGAATGTGAAAATAAATGTGAAATAAGATGAATCCACTGATCCCAGTACCTGTAGCTCCCATTTCAAGGCAGATGAAATTATATTACGAGGAGAGGACGATACCATGTTATCCAGGGTGTCTTGATAAACCTAGGACTGCAAGTGTTAAAATATAATAGTAAGCCACACAATCCTGTAGATTGCTGCTAGCTTCTGTTGGTCTGTTATACCCAGGCTCTTATAACACCAGCATAGTATCTGAAAAAAGAAAAGGAGTACTTGTGGCACCTTAGAGACTAACCAATTTATTTGAGCATGAGCTTTCGTGAGCTACAGCTCACTACGAAAGCTCATGCTCAAATAAATTGGTTAGTCTCTAAGGTGCCACAAGTACTCCTTTTCTTTTTGCGAATACAGACTAACACGGCTGTTCCTCTGAAACCTGTCATAGTATCTGAGTAACTGATCTGTTCTGGAAAGAGTTACAGGAGCTCCAGGATTAGGTTAAACGGGCTTCCTCAGGTCCTTAGTCAAAAATAAATTGCATGTGTAATGTGATCCTTCTTAGGGAAGGTGAGCTCCTGGTTGGAGCAGGGGATGGGGAGTCAAGTGACCCGTGTTCTGTTCTTAACTGAAATCCTGATTCTGTGTCACTTTGGCCAAGTCACTCATTGCCCCTGAGGAAGGATTCACCTCCTTTTGACAGCCTGGTCACCTACACATGAAGGGATTTGCCATAAAGGAGGGCAGGCACTTGTACTGGGGCTCCCCAGGTCTGGGACTCCATAGGCCCCTCCAGTGGAGGCTATTCGGACAATGCATGGACTCGCCATACTCCTCAGCTACCCGAACCATGCGCTGCCTGCTTTGCGGGCTGTGCTGGCCCCACTCCTTATGGTGGGGAAGTTGTGGCTGTTTTTTGCGCCAAGGTCTATGACAGGGCAGACTCTGGAATAAATCCTGGTATTTCTATTGTAAACAGTGAATCCACCACCGAAAAATCACCAGAAAAAGTGTTACTTAATGTAGGTCCTTCATGTAAACAAAGGGGTTCTTGTGCCTCATCTACTCTCTTGAGCGCTGCTTTAGGTGGAGGACTTGGGAGCAAACTGCAAATTGTTTCTGGAACAGGTCGGTGCTGGCTGCACTCTGTGGTGGAAGTCATCCCAGGTGCGCACGGGGGTGCAGGGTTAATACGGTGTTTTTAGCAGAGCTACAGCTGCCTGCTCTTCAAACTGAGCTCCAGCCCCAGGCTAACTCCCAGCAGTGCTTGGGCTGCACCATTACTCTGCAAAGACTGATCTTGAATAAGAGCTTCCCTGTGCTGCTTTGCTCCGTCCCTGCAGTCACTCACCGAGTACCCCCAACCAAGCTAAACTAGCAGGTGACACACAACTTCAACCCCCTTGTACACTTTTGTTCTAAGGGCCCCACCAGTAAAAGCTGGCGGGGGGGGAGGGAGGGGAGGATATTAAATTTCTTCTCACGCTCAAGGAATGTTCTGTTTCTTGGCTCTGACGTCCCAAGCGTGTCATGCGTAAACCATCAGAGCACAAAGTCCCTCAGTTCCTAACTAGCTGGTCCTGGGAATTTTGTGAGACCTGTTGTTTAAATGAAATTTGAGGCTACAGGCAGTAAGTTCTTTGGGGCAGGCACTGTCTTTTCGTTTTGTGTTTATACAGCACCTAGCGCAATGGGATCATGGTCTATGACTGGGGCTCCTCAGCACTACTGCAATACAAAGAATAATTATTATTAATCAGTGGTTCCTATGAGGATGCTGTTGAAACACTGCCCCAGCCAACCCAGCAGGTGAAATACTGGCAACGAATGTGTTTCATCCTCAGAGCATTTTGCAATCCTTGCAGGTGAGCTGCAAAGCAAAGAGGAAATGAGAAGCTTGTGCCCTTCGTGGTTTCTTTGTAAGGAGAAAAATCATCTGGTGTTTCTAGTCTGAGGCTTTATGCTTTCATCCATTTACTCCTGGGGGAATTCTGTGCCACTGCACATGGGCAAAATTTATGTTCCCCACAGATTTCTTTGCTTCCCCGCAGAAAAATGTCTTTCTGACAGGGAAGCAAAGGGTGGTCATGTGACCCCACCCCAGCAGTATGTTTTGGGTGCCCAGAGCAGCCGACAGAGAGGTAAATCACTGTGGGGCAGGAGGTGGGACTGGGAAGACGTGGCTGGTGGTTTCTACCCTGCAGCAGGCTCAGCTGCTAGTCCCGGCTGGGCTGGGGAGGATGAGATTTCCTCTTCCACTGCACGGCATCCAGGGTCATGTCAGACCCACCCCCAGATTTCTCCCCTGACTGTAGGAAGTTCTACAAACTCTCCCTGCCCCTCCCTCCATGCTTCTTGCACGCATCGCTCCTCAGCTGCAGGGGGAGGGATCACTGTACAGAGAGCTGCTTCCTTATTCTCCCAACCCCTGTCCATCCTGACCCCCTCATACCCAGAACCCCCACAATGAGCCACACTCCTCCTGCACCTGGACTTCCCCAACAAGCCACACGCACCTGGAGCCCCACCTCACTGAGCCCCACTCCCCCAGCATCTGGCCCCCCAGTCGAGCCCCCCAGACCCCTCTGCCAAGCTCTATCCTCCCCACACCCAGACCCTGCCCTGCTGAGCCCCAACCACCTTCACCTGGACCCCCCTGCAGAGTCCCATTACCATTGCACCCAGAACCCCCCAACAAGTCCCTATGCATCCAGATCCCCCACTGAGCCTCCTGCACCCAGATTGCCCCACACAGAACCCTCTCAACCCACACCTGTCTCCCCCCACACTAAGCCCCTCCACACTTGGATCCTATCTTGCTGAGTCTGCCTGCCCACACCAGGTGCACCTGGCATGGAATGGCAAGGCCTTGGGGTGTTTCTGGGGCAGACCCAGTCCTTGCGCTGTGTCAGGGTTGGGTGCAGCCTCACCGCTGAGTTCATGTCCCGGGAGGGGGGGAGCTACACAGTGATCTCCCACCTCTGTGCAGCCAGTAGCCTGTGCTCCCCAATGCCATTCTGGAGCCTCCACATTTATTCAATAAACTTCGCAGAATTTTAAAATATTATGCACAGAATTTTTAATATTTTGGTACAGAACGCCCTCAGGAGTAAATCCATCACAGAAGAGATCTAGAGGGCATACAACACATTTCTTTAAATTTTACTTCAAAGTTCACCTTCAACGATATCCTCACAATGTAACTGTGAAGAAAGGCAGGATCCCCACTTCATTGTATAGATAGGGCAGCTGAGGCCTGGAGAGCAGATATAACTTGACCAGGGTCACAGCGTTGGCCTCCAGTCCTGTGCTCACACTGCCCTGTTCAGAGGAAAGAAACCGTGAGAAAATAATATGTGTACAACTGATCTCTGAAACTATGCAGTACATGCCCACATAATAGGGTTTGGATGACTTTATAATAGCTAGAATGGGGAAGCTTCTGCCATCAGATCCCTGAGGCTCCCGTCAACTCTTCTTATTCTTTGCCTATGTTGTTTTATATCAAAAACTATTGCAAATAGTTTTAATTTCCACAAAATATGCCCCCCTTCCCTGTATATCTTTTGTAAGTTTCTCTTAGAGAATCACAGGAGCAAAACTTCAGAGCCCACATTTTCAAAGTGGTGTGTCCAAAAGTGTGTGCGCCTAATGTAGGTATGCGTATCTCCCTCCCTCCCCCGGATGTGCAGGGCAGCAGGGCATTTGTACAGCTAAGCTGGGTGCATGCACATGTTTGCATGGGCCTGCTGGAGAATTTACACCTACATGGTTAATACCAGATTCTCCTCTGAAAAATCACTTTAAAAATAACATTATTTTTTTAAACACATTACAGTAGCTCCCAAGGGCCCCAATCAGAATCGGGGATCCATTGTGCAGGCCTCTTTACAAACAAATGGGCCCTACCCTAAAGCGGTTGCAATAAAGATGGGTTCTGTATTTATTGTCTTACTGATGACTCCAGATTAAATGGCTCCGTTTACAATTCAAAAGATGTTAATTCTGATGATGTAGCCAAGCGGCTCTGGCAATAACTGCCCATTAAATTTAGTTTAATTAAATTTCATTTGCAAGCTTTAAGGGGCAGGAACATTGTTGTCACATTTTTCCATGACATAACTGTGATGGGTTTGGGCCCTTTGGGGTGTCACCTGATGTGCCAGGATGCCACTGAGTCAGCCTGGGTCCCCTATACCTGGCCTTGCTGGGCTAGGCTCCCCAGCCTCTTCCAGCCAAGCGCACAGGCAGGGCCACACCCAGCTGCACAGAGAGACAGAGATCCGCTCTGGAAAGATTCAGCCTTAGGGAATCGCCCCAACACACTGGTGCCCACTCCCTTTAAGGGGTACAAACCCAGAGCTTTTATTAAATTCGCCACCTCCCTCAATGGAGATGGAAATATGCATAACTTCTTGTCCCCACCCCCAGTTAGAAATTACATAAACTGGGTTATATTATAAACAAGAAATATATATTTTTAAGTGAATATAAGAGATAACTGACAGAACAAAGCAGATTATTGAGCAAATAAAACAAAGTATGCAGCTAAGCTTAATATACTTAAGAAACAGGTTACAAAATGTAAATTCTCACCCTAAATGTTATTTTAGGCAGGTTGCAAAGTTTCTGTGGTTCAGAGTTCCAGTTATATTTCTTTTCAGACTGGACTCCCGCCCGCCTTCCCTTCAGGTGGCTTTAGCAGTCTTTCTTCTTGGGCAGACAGGCCAGGGAGAGGAGGAGCCCCATTTGCCTTCCTCCCCACCCTTAAATAGGCTTTACATAAGGCGGGAATCCTTTGTTTCCCAGACTTGACACCCCGCCTTCCCTTCCAGTGGACAGTTACAAGGAGTCCCAGGTAATGTTTAGTATCAGGTGACAAGACCACCTGACTCTGTAGTATCACAGCATCCATGAGTCAGTGGCAGCATGGAGCATCTGCAGGAAGGTCAAGCCTTTTCACAGTCCATTGTCCTCGCTGATGGGTCATCAACCCTGTCTGGCTTTTCCATTGTTGTACCTGAAGTTTTTTTGCAGTAGGCGTCACCCAAAGTAGCATAGTTGAAATACAGACACACAGTCAATATTCCTAACTTGAGATACAGAAATGGTATGGCATACAAATTGGATAATCACATTCAGTAAATTATAACCTTTCCAATGATATCTTACAAGACCCATCTTGCATAAAGTTATGTCATATTCATATCATAAGTATATTTTCGTAAAGAATATGGAGTTATGTCACAATACCTGCTATGCTTTTGTGTGTCTAGAAATAATAATTTCAGTGGAGATTTGAACAATCTGTGAAGTAGGTGGTGAGAATGGCCAGGTGACCATCACAAGTAAAATTGGTACACAGCTGACTTTTCCTAAGAATGGAACACCTTATCCCTCAAAGGGTCAGCAGCAGCATGGATCCTGGGGCCTCTGGACCTTAAAGCATGATCGTCTATAGCCTGGTCTAAAGACCCAGGTCAGTTAGCCAAAGCTGTAGCAAGGCCATCAACCTCTATTTGTGACCCAGCCACCACTAGAGGGGGACAAAGTGCTACACTGAGTGGGTGTGAGTTACATGAACATTTACTAGATGCCCAAAAGTTGAGGCAGAAGGCTGTATTGGTTAAAAAACTGACATAGTTTAGAGGGAAAGTGAAGGAAGGAATAAAATATTGATAGTAATGAATGTAAATCAGAAACTAAGAATTGTAGAAAATTGACAAGGGAAGCAAAGGGTCACAAGGAGAAATCTATAGCCAGTAGAATTAAAGACAGTAAGAAGGATTTTTTAAGTATAATAGGAAAAAAAAATCCTAATAATGGTATTGATCCATTATTAGATAGAAATGGTAGAATTATCAATAATAATGCAGAAAAGGCAAAAGTGTTCAATAAATGTTTCTGTTCTGTATTTGGGGAAAAAACAGATGATGTAGTCATAATATATGATAACACCCTTTCCGTTCCATTAGTATCTCAGAAGGATTTTGAACTGCAGCTACTGAATTTAGACATTTTAAAATCAGCAGGTCCAGATAACATGCATCCAAGAGTTTTAAAAGAACTGGCTGATGAGCTAACTGGACCACTAAAGTTAATTTTCAATAATTCATGGGGGACTTGGGAAGGTCCAGAAGACTAGAGGAAAACTAATGTTGTTCCAATATTTAAAAAGGGTAAATGGGATAATTTTGGTAATTCTAGTCCTGTCAGTGTGGCATCAATCCCAGGCAAAATAATAGAGTGGTTGATACTGGACTCAGTTAATAAAGAATTAAAGGAGGATAATATAATTAACGCCAATCAATGTGGGTTTGTGGAAAGTAGATCCTGTCAAACTAACTTGATATCTTTTTTGAATGAGATCACAAGTTTGATAATGGCAATATTGTTGATGTAATATACTTAGATTTCTGTAAGGCATTTGACTTGGTACCACTGTGACCTCTTGGGGAATCTCCCAGAGGGTCAATGGGGTCTGCCCTGTAACTTCAGGGTGCATTGGTGCTATGTGGCTACAGTTCAGATCCCTGACACCAGTATCTTGCTTGCAAGCACAAGGTCTCACCCTGGCTCTCACCAGCCTACTTTCTCCTTGCAGGGTGACCCCAACAGCACTTCCAGTCCTGAGTCTCCCCAAATTCATCTTCCCCGAGTTCTTAATTACCAGACATTTGGACTGTTCCCTTCCTGTTTGTCACTGCCGAGAGTGTGAAACCAGTTCCCAGTTATCAGTCCACTGTGGTGCCCCACTCCACACAGTTTTCACTCCAGAGACCTGCTTGGGCTAAAAATAAACATACAATTTATTTAATAGAAAAATCCTGGAGTCGAAGATGAAATAGTAAGGGAAAGCAAACACATACAAGTTGCACAGATAATCATAAACATAAAGATGCACCCACAGGCTTTCCATTTCCATTTTAAACAAAATCCCTTTTCTAATACAAATTACCTATTGCCTTTGAACAGTTTCCCATTGCACCCTTAGCTAGAGGGGGGATTTTGCATTCACAGACAGCTTTCCACTTGGAGGCTATCCCTCAGTTTCTGGATGGATTTCACTTCAAACCCCTTCCATTTTGCAGTTTTTTTCTTCAGTCAATATAGATATTCAAAGTGGGGAAATGCCCAGTTGTCTCAATGTTTTTCCATTAACTTTAATGGTCCACCATTGTCCTTTCTTGAGCTGGACAATAGATGGTTGCCTGAAGCTGGTTTCCTGTAAACACCTAGCCTGGGGGGGACCTCTCCCACTTGACTGCTCACCTCCCTGATGTGAGGCGTAGCTAAAATTTCACCACAGAACATGAACATAGGTTTCTCTATCTATAAATACATAGATTCATAACCACAGTCTGTATATATTTCATAATGACCATCAAGTTCAAAACATTACAAGCTTTCATAAAAGACCTTACTCAATATACTTTTATAGTACAATAATACCATATGCAATCATTTGGTTTAACTGCTCATTTTGGGGGTTTAAACCTTCTGTTCTCCCCTTAGGGTGCCATACCCTGATTGTCACACCTCTGTTGTGGGTCCGATGCTGGAGTTTTGGCAATTGGACATGACATAAGCTTCAACTTTGCTCCGTATTTTGTGGATAGGACATCAGCTATTTTGTTCTCCAGCCCCTCAATATGTTTAATTTTTGTAAATTCCTGCAAAGCTATGCTCCAGCATAGCAACATGAAGCAGGTTCCTTTTGTTCTATGGAGCCATACTAATGATGAATTGAATAGTCTGTTAACACCCTGAATGCCTCAATTAAACAGGTAGGATCTGAGTTGTTGTACAGTCCAAACATTCCTTTTCTATTACAGAATAATTCTGTTCAGTGGGAGACAGTATTTTGCTGAGAAATTCAATTTCACAACCACACGACATCTTTTGATTGAAGAACTAGACTAGTATAAACAAGTGGAAAAGTTGTTTTACTTCTGTACTTGGCACTGGTCTGACGGCTGCTGGGATGCTGTGTCCAGGTTAGGTATCCGCAATTAAAGAGGGATGTTAATACATGTGAGAGGGTTTAGAGAAGAGCCCTTATAATGATTAAAGGATGAGAAAAACATGCCATAGCTTGAGCTCCTTGAGTCTATAACTGTATTTAGCTAAACAAAGAGAAAGTTAAGGGGTGACTTGAATACAGTCTAAGTATCTACATGAGGAACAAATATTTGATAATGGGCTCTTCAGTCTAGCAGAGAAAGGTATAACGTGATCCGGTGGCTGGAAGTTGAAACTAAACAAATTCAGATTGGAAATAAGACGTCCTTTTTAAACAGTGAGGCTAATTAATCATTGGAACAATTTACCAAGGGTCATGGCGGATTCTCCATTGCTGGGAATTTTACAATCAAGATTAGGAGTACTTGTGGCACCTTAGAGACTAACCAATTTATTTGTCTATTTGTTAGTCTCTAAGGTGCCACAAGTACTCCTTTTCTTTTTGCGAATACAGACTAACACGGCTGTTACTCTGAAAACAATCAAGATTGGATGTTTTTCTGAAAGACTCTCTAGGAATTATTTTGGGGAAGTTCTTTGGCCTGTGTTATACAGGAGGTCAGACCAGATGACCACAATGGTCCCTTCTGGCCTTGGAATCTATGAATAAAATGTTATTCTTGTTGGCTAATATGCTGTTAAAGTTATTTGGGGGTTTTCTTGTATTTTAAGAATCTTAAGAATGTTGTGAAACAGATTGCACCCCACCCTTTTCTGCCACTCACGGGCAGTGGGAATTGTTCAGGATCTGTTCCGTAAAGGAATCACACCGAGTCTGGTTCTAAAACCCCTGTGTTCAGCAGTTTTATAACTTTCTCAAAAAATGTTCCTCTTGGGCTGAAAATGTCTCGTGCTTGCTTTCAGTTCAAAGGGAAACTTATTTGGAACATTGATCAAAATCCATACAGTTGGTTTTTAATGAGGTGCATGTAGGTGAAAAAAAAAAGTATTCTGCTTAAAAAAATAGCAAAGACCCCTCTTTTTTCCCCTTCAATAATTCATGCATGGGTTTGTTTGCAGCTGCTTGACATGTGTTGTATGAAATGTTAATTGTTCACAGCAGAGGTGAGTTAGATGCAATACATACTTGAGAACAGTAGAGAGAGCTTGAGAAAAATGACCAGAAAGAAGCGTTTATAGAATCTTCAGTGAGTAGGCTGAAGGAATAAAGTTTTTTTGTTTCCTTCTTGGGTTTTTTTATACTTTTTTTATTTAAAATTTCAAAACCTTTTTTAAACAAACAAAAATAACTTTATCAGAAGTAATTAAACAACCAAAACTTTTTAAAAACAACACTAGTAACTGATATATACCAGACAGGCCTATGCAGGTCTGTAGGAAATATACTGCTAATGATTATATGGAATGCAACTTAACGTGTATAGTTAGCGTGAGAGTCACCAAAGAGAATTGCGGTCATCACTTTTTTTAGTTCAGATTTATAAAACCGCAAGACATTGACAATATTCAAAACTCTCTCCAATAACTACTTATAAATTGAAGTGGAAAGTCACTTTATTTTTGGTGGTAGTGAGGCACCTTGTGTTGCTGGCTCTTGTGCTGGGGCACAGTGGGAAGGACTGATTTATTGATGTCTTCAGGTTCTTCTTCAAGTGATGGTCCCTGTAGGTGTTCCACACATGGGGTACACATGCACACTGTGTTCCTGAGTCTGGGAATTTTTTGTAAGCAGTGTCCACTGGCCCACAAATGCTCTCCTTGTGCACCACACCAAGGGCATAAAAGGTGGTGCAGGCCAATGCCTGACCAATTCCTTCTTAGCACCACGTGATCTGAGTTGGAATCTTCGGTGTCCTCTGCTCAGCTTTTACGGCATCATTGCTGTAAGACATTGTATATAGTTAGTTCTGAGCAGCTTTAGTAGTTTTTAGTATTTTTATAGCATAGTCTATTCTACACAGCATAGTTGGATAGTGGTTTTCCCTTTTTCTTTCCCACTCCATACTGGCCTATAAATGGGTTAATAGAGTCCTAGGGAGGCTGCTCAGGAGGCATCCAATTAGAGAGGAACTGTGAGGAGCAGCCAGTCAGAGCTGGGCTGGCCCACATAAGAAGAGTTGCAGGGCAGAGCAGGTTCAGTTGCTCCCTGGAGCTGGAGAAGGGAGGACTGCCTGCCTTGCAGGAAGAACACCACTAGCACCTTGGACAGAGCAGGGCAGGGCAGGATCAGGGGAGTGAGAGCGAGCTCCCAGCTGACTGCTGGCATGCTGAGGCCCTGAGATAAGGGAGGAGGTGGTGCTGGAGCTGCAGGGAAGTGGACCAGGAAAGTAGACTGAGAGGTTTGAGGGGATGCAGCACATGGCTGCCATCTACAGGGTCCCTGGACCAGGACCCAGAGAAGTGAGTGGGCCCCAATTGCCCCCACACTCGCCACTGAGTAAGTGACTGGGTTGTCGGACTGTGGTACATTCCTCCAGAATGGGGGAACATAGAATGAGGCACAGCCAGAGGGATGTGTTCTGAAGAGGACGCCATGGTCCTTGGTGCGACACGGGTCCAGGACCAGAGGTGTTGGCAGGCGAAACATCACCAGAAGAGGCCATAGAGCTAATTCCCAAGGCGGCCAGCAGGAGGCGCCGCAGTGTTGAGTTGCACCCTGTTACATCCACCCAGGGACCTTTTCCCCCTGGAATTATGCCCAGAGTCCCAGGATTCAAGAACTGTATTTTCTGCCCTCACTCCTTTTCAGTGAGCGACAAATATCAACTCTGCCTACTGCCTGGATGAGGTTCATAATTCTGGCAAGTGCAGTGTCTGCTGCCCTTTTCCTCCCCAGTCTCATGAGTCTCAGAAAACATCTTGAGGAGAAGGCAATGAAACCCTTCTCAGATCCAGGCTGGGGAACCCCTTGTACATCAGTCTCAACAAACAGGCATTAGCTTGGGAATGGAGGCTAAGACTGTTAAGCCTAAAGAGAAGGATTCACATGAGAATAAGGGGCATTTTCCTAGACATAAGGACAAGTTCCTGAAGAGAAAGGATCACTTCCTGACCCCATCAAAGTGGGGGAGCTGCCTTGCTATGGGCACAAAAGATTTAGGTCTGAGTAAATCTTCTCAACAGGAGAAGGAGGCATGCAAGGGTATGGACATCAGTGACTATAGTAAAGACCTGGGATAAATGGCTCCTGGCACTCCCATCTACTTTTAGAGCTGATGTGGTACCCGGAAGTAACACGGCCCCAGAGGAAGCTGACTGCCACAGTGACCAGAGAAACTCTGTTTCCAATGGCTCTGCTGATGGACTCTTCTGGTAACCCAGGGCATTCTGAAAACCTATGGCTCCCCAGAGGACATCTTCCCTGCCCACATTCATCCCTCCTACCGCAACTGTCTCTATTCTGGGATGTGGATATTTCAGAGGAAGAGACTGTTCTTGCAAGGCAGAGTCCCCATCCTCTCTGCCAGACTTGAAGTGCAACCATAGGTACCATTGGTTCTTCCGGAGATCAGGCTTCTGGCTTTCTTGTTGGAGGAGTCAGAGCCTCTGTGGTGTCAGACAGAGGGAGCACGAGCCCCAAGTCATCAGGGTTCTGTCCCCTGACCAGAGATGATTGGCCAAGGGACAGGCGGTAGCCGATGGCATGTGGGGGGGAGAGATTTATCTCACCCAGTGCCTAACTCTTTGGTGATGCAGGTGGCTACAGATCGGTCCAAGCAACAGCATCCAAAGTCTACTCCCTCTAATAAGGGACATAAGTGACTCAACCTACTAGGAAGAAAAGTCTTCTCTTCCACCTCCCTCCTGTTCTGGATCTCAAATTTCCAGGTCCTTTGGGCCAAATATGATTTTACCAACTATAATAATTTTTTGGAATTCAAGGACAAGCTCCCTGAGGATGATAGGGCCTGCTTCCAGGGCTTAGTGGATGAAAGCAGGCTGGTGGCCAAAATTCCCCCCCAAACCACACTGGAAGCAGCAGATTCTGTTTCTAGGGGGATGGCTACAGCCATAGTTATGAGGAAGAACTCATGGTTGCAATTCTCAGGTTTCCCTACACAGTTGTGGAGTACCATCCTAAATCTGACCTTTGATACTATCAACCTCTTTTATGAGAAGACGGTGGAGTCTCTCCGCTCCCTTAAAGACTAAAGGTCAATGCTTTGCTCTCTGGGCTTTTACAGCCCTGCCCCTAAGAGAAAACATGAGACAGAGGGGTATAGGGCAAGACCGCCTTTTCAGCCATTTTACCACCATTGTCCTCAGGAGCCACCATGCATGAGACAGCATTTTATAGACCCAGGAACCCAGCCTCTGCAACATCCACCACCACATCATACTCTAACCCCCCAAGCAAAGAGTTTCTTTTGACGGGACTGCTGAGACCCACATCCCCTTACTGATGCCATTTCATTCCCCTCCCCTAATATTTGGAGGCCACCTTATTAAATTTGCAGACACACTGGAGGGCCTTACCTACAGATAAATGGGTATTAGAGATTATTCATGATGGTTATCTGATCGAGTTTCTGGTATCTCCTATTCACAAACACCCTTCTCAGTTCCTTTTAAGGGACCACTCTCACGAGGAGATTCTATGACAAGAGGTGAACTCCCTTCTCCTCAGGGGAGCCATAGAAAGGGTTCCACCTCAACCTCAAGGGAAGGGATTCTACTTCCTGATCCCCAAGAAGAATGGGGGATGGAGACCAATTCTTGATCTACGACAGTTCAACTAGTTCATTTGAAAGCTAAAATTTCACGTGAGATCCTTGGCATCAATAATTCCTTCATTAGAGGACTCGTCTTTTGACATGTCATCTACCCAGCTCACAGTGTTCAAAATCAGCTGCCGCCCTTTCTCTCCCCCCCCCCCCCCCCCCCCCCGCACACTATCAACCGTTATTTGTCACCTCTGCCTTTGCATGGGATACTGTGCTGAAACTTGGCCAGTAGGGATTGCTTCTGATATATACAAACCTTTTTTGATTTCAAAGAGACACCCACTCACCCCCACAACTGTTTGAGAAGATCGCTGAATTGTTGGGGAGATGTGCTGGGCAATTTGGTGAATATTATTAAGTGACTGGCAAATTCAAAAATTATGTCTGAGGGCTTACTTCAGTCCTTAAAATATTAGGGTCTGGGCATGCTGATATTGCCAGGAGCTCAATGGCCACTGTGTGCAAGATAGGGATGGGGCGGGGGGTGCCCCTGACTAGTTCCTCATTTGAGATTAAGGATGCTAGGAGTGCGTTGTGGTTTGGCATTGAGGCATGGGATGTTGGTAGAATAGCAAAGGGAACTGGTTTTGAAGTAGAGTTACTGAATGTTTGAAATCAAACAGTGAGCATGTTCAGTGCATCAGCTTCTGATTGAAGTGCACCCAGGAGTGTAGGGTTTGGGCCATCTGATAGACCAACCCACTAGACCCTAGTGATTCCAGAGGACTTTATGCTTGGTAAATGGGTGAGGGGTTTCTTAAATCTGGCAATCTCTCAGCCCATCAGCTCTTTCCAGGTCTCCTTCAGCAGAATTATGTTAACCCTGTAGGAACCAGAATCTGAATTTCCTGAGCTGGTGAGGGTGTAAAATCTGAACCAGGCAGTGTTGGCCAGTGATAGGGCAGAAGAGTGGGAGTTAGGAGAGCTGGGTTTCTCCAGGCTCTGTCACTGTGACTTCTTGTGTGACGGACACTTCCCTGCATTGTGCCTCAGTTTCCACATGTATAAAGTGGGGATGATGATGCCTACATGCCTTTGTTAAGCACTTTGAGGCCTACAGTTGAAAAGCCCTATAAAAGGGCTATGTATCACCAGTGTTTTATTGACTTGACTTTCTTGCAGTGCTGTGTGTTACTGTAATACAAGGTTTAATGTACAGTTTGGTGAAAATATAGTGCTAGTGAAAGATGTCCTATTGACAGACCTAGTGACAAGGGTCTCTTTATCCATGAAACAGGTTCATTTTCTGTCACATTACCCTCTGCTGGTGCCTCAACCTGCCCAGGAGGAATCCCCGTAGGATAAGAGTTCATGGCCTGTGGCCTATTCATTCTCAGCCTTTTTGCTGAGAAGGGCTAACTGTGATGCTGACCTTTATGATGTGGATGCTTTTCTCACTAAGAGCTGGACTAGGATATTGCAGGTAGCAAATAGCCCTCAAAGGGTGAAGACATTCACTGACTGATCAGCAGCCTAGGAGTGAAATGCACTCAGACGCTGCGGTGGATTAGTAATGACTTATTCCCAGTGTCTTGAGCCACCTAGTAGGGAAGCCTAGGGTTGAAATGGCTTAGCATGATGCAAGTCACGATCCAGAAACAGAAGGGCTTGAATTCCACAGTGAGCCGCATTGTGGAGGAACCTTGGAAATACTGACGGCACTTCGTGTCTGGTTGGACTTGGCCTTTCCTCTGAGCTGTTTCAGCTCACGGGTGTGTGGTGAATCTTGTGAAATCTATACAGCATCTCCTTGTGGTGCTTGCTCTCAACTAACTCCTGGCCCTGGCCCGCTGTGGAGTGGGTGGTGGTGGTGGCGATCCAGGGGCTGGCTTGTTGCATTTGGTAGGGGCTGGGGGTAGCAGCATTCCAGGGGCCACAGTTTTGCGGGTGAAATCTGTCTGGGGCTGGGGGCTGGAGGAGAGAGGCAATCCATGGGCTGGGCTTTGAGGTTCTCCAAAGTGGTTGGAACTGATTGTTCTTTATGTTTTGAACCCAAACCTCAGAGTGTTAACCCCACCTTGGCAGTAGGACCCACCATGCCCTGCTGCTGCACAGCCCTAGCTGACGTGGTGGGAGAGTTAACTGAGTTGCCACATCTGCTTGGCGAATATAGAAAACCCCTGTCCTGCCTTTCCCACAACGGGATATCAAATCAGAGGGACGGACAGACCCCAAACAAAACCCTGGGGCCATGGACGTCTTAAATTGGAGCCATTGCTTGTCTAGGGCAGTGGGATCAGAGCTGGATCAATTCAAACAAAGTTCTGGGCCAAATATCCATCCTCCCTGATCATTCCTCCAGGACAGAGCAGCGACTCTCCCCACACATGGAATATTCACCCAGAACCTCCCTCAAACCTGTACGCAGGGGCCCATCTGGACAAAGCTGTCGCAGTCTCTTTGCCACAGCCAGCTCCACTCTGATAAACAGCAAAGGGACCAGCAGTGTCCCCGCTGCTCCCTTCCTTTCTCTGGGGGAGGGGGAGACAGGCAGCAGGCCTTTGATGTGCAGGAACAAGCCTGGCCGACATGCTGTATGTGCGCTCATGTGAACCTGGCCTGGCTCCAGCTCTCTTTGAAGTGCTCCAGTGATCAGGATGAAAGGAAGGGGAGTCCCTCCCCAAACCATCTGGCCCTAATTGCAGGTAAAAGTGCCGTTCTGTCTCCCTGGTGGGGAGGGGAGCTTCTCCCTCTTCCTTTTCCTGCAGCTACAGTCTGGGCTCATGGAGGGGAAGGAGGGTTTGGTGGTGCCAGGGAAGAGAGCTAGGAACAAAGGGGAATTTAGGCTGGGCATCAGGAAATATCTGCTACCTGTGAGATGCACTAAGCTGGGGAATCAGGCAGGGTGGAAGGCACATAGGTTGGAAAGTTAAATCCTAGACCACTGGAGAACCTTCTTTAGGGAAGCCTGCATTGGTTGAGCGAGGACTGGGGTGCAGAGAGCTTGACAGGTTGTTCCCATCTCCGATTTCTCTGATGCACTGAAGCTTGCAGCCCCTTTGACTTGCACCCTTTAGTCCCAGTGTGTGTCGATCGCAGAGGTTAGTGACGGGGGAACCTGGTTCAAGTGGTTTAATTTGGAGGAGTTAATCCTGCTTCTTTCCAAATCCACCCTTAACCCATCCTGATCTGGAAGCCTCTTGAGAATCAGGCTTCCTGGGAGATGGCATCGGCACAAGGCTGTTTCTTGCTGCAGCTCCCAGACCAGAGTAGTAATGCAGAGGTGAGCACAGTGTGCCTCAGAATAGATACAAATGTCTGCAGAGTGAGAGCAGATCAGTTAACACACAGCTTGAGTCACGGGTACCATTTACAAGTAAGTTATGTTGCTTCATAGTCTGCTATACAGGGGGGCTTTAACCATTCATTATCTGTTTCCTACAATGTAAAATGCAGCCATTCATCTTTAGCAGTTTCTTTTCCGATTGACCTTTAGTAGACGATTTGTTCAAGAGGTTCCTAGAGACAAAGCGAGTGAGGTAATATCTTTTACTGGACCAACTTCAAATAAATTGTTTTCTCTGATACTAGTAAATAGTTTTTACATGGCTGGGTTATCTTGGGAAAGTTTCGCCTCAGTTTAATTCACCACATATGAGTGTTGGGCTGGGTGACTTTGTGACCATTAATAATCTTTGCATTTATCATTTTCCAGCTAGAAGTTTTCAAATCTCGTGCCTCAGGGTGAAAATTGATTGTTTGCAGCAGCTGATCACGGTGGGGGGCGTTTTGGAATTTTTCCTCCATGTAAAATATTGACCAGCTAGGCAAGTGAATTATAGATTTTTGTCCTTCCTCCAAAGAATTTGGTCTCTGACATTGTCAGAAGTGAGGATACCAATCAAGGTGGACTAGCAAACTGGGCAGGGAAATCAAAATGCCAGATTAGATGGGACAGTGTTATAGCAGAGAGGTGCAAATACTGGATTGGTTTCTGATGTGGCAGAAAGCAGGGAAATGCCAGACATCATACAGAGTCATTGCTCTGCTCCAGAGTGGCAAGGATATTGGACTAGATAGGCAATTGCTCCGATTGGGTGCTGCAGGGGTATGTGTGAGGAGAGTGGAATAGATACCCTGGTGGCCAGATCTAGTGTAGCAGTCAGTATGTTCTTTGCTTGTATGGCCTGTTTGCTGTCTCAGACCACACTTGGAGGAATAGGGAGATAGTGGGTCGATCAGCCTTGCGTTGGTTCTTAGTAGGTGTGTTTTGGGGACCTGTTTCTTGGCATTTGCAGGCAGCTGCTCACCTCCATAGTGCCTGCTCTCCTGCCCTGTCCCTGGTGTGAGGATGTAGTAGAGTGAGTCCTGAATGGTAGCTGTGGAGATGGTCAGGGTGGGGTTGGAACTGTCATCGCTGCCTCTTTCATTGCCAGGTCTCCACTTCATCTGACACCCGTGTGACGCAGGAAGAGGAAATGCCACAGTCCAACAAGGTTCGGAGCCTGAGGCGAAGCGGGCAGGCTGCACCTCGCCGGCACAAACGCCGATGGTCGTCCCAGCGGGCTGCGAGGAACCAGCCAGTGCCACTCTGGCCTGGTGGCGCTAGCAAGGAGGAGAGCACACCCTTTGTGCTGGACTTACAGAACCTGCCAGGGTTGGCCAACGTTGACCTGAGTGCCCAGAACCCAAACATACAGGTAGGAGCACAAGTCTCTGTCGCTGGCTGGACAAGGGCACTTTGGGCAGGAGCAAAAAAACAACGTGGCTGGATTATGCAAGCATAGAAGCACTTGAGCGGCCGGGGGACGACCTGATTGGGCCGAGGGCCCCATCCATCTGCTGTGCGGTAGGGACCAGAAGGGCCCCCAAACCCCTTCCTCTGCACCATGACAGGACTGATTTCATTATCTATACACCATCCCAGACAGCTGGTCTCAGCCTGGGTTATCGCCAGTGCTCTTGATTCCACCACAGCTTGCTCTGTCGCCAACAGTTTTTAGGGTAAAGTGCCTTGCAGAGGCCAGGGGGGAGTGGTGAGGCACTTCCTGGCGCGTATCGCCACATCTGACAGGAACTCCCTCGCTCTAAGAAGCTTGTGCTCATGGGCTCACTGTACATTTCAGGCCAAACTAATGGGGAAGCAGTGGCAGATTTTCAGTGACTGTTACACCCAAGCTCCAGCAGGGAGGCACTGAGATCTGCTATAGCTCCCCATCCTTACGGGTGGGAAGGAATCTGAGTGGAGAGGTGGGTGGGTCTGGAATGGATGAGAGAAGGGACCTGACTCCAGGCTGAAACTGAACAAAGGTTCCATTTGGGTCTGTTCTTATGTTGCCTGGCCCAGTTTGCCCAATCCAAGTCACCAATTTACTGAAACCATGCAATATAAGGGGCTGGGGTGATACATTTTTCCCAGAGTCTTGGGGAAGAGAGGCCAAAATAGACTCCCAGCACATAGGAGCAATGGGAAGCAAACCACTACCATGGTTTACCTTGTATTGTGGGGAGCCTATTGACAAAGTCCCCTAACCTTCCTCCTGCCTGTACAGAGCTGGCACAAAATCCACTGGGGAAGGATCTGATCAGGAACACCCCCTCGATGTGCTGCAGGACTGGGGGCCCTGTGGGGACTTCATTGGGCAGAGGGGTAATACCTCCAGTATCCGGAATTGCTTTGATCTCCATTTCTTCTTCATCCCTAAAAGGCCTGATTGCTGCCTTAGGGGGGCCCTGGCCGTCAGCATGTGTGCAGGATGCTGAGAATGTCAGGGGGAGGGCACTGTGGCAGACTGGAACTGGACCCAGGCCTGGGGAGTGCCACAGACAAACTGCACGGTGGGGTCAATTAACCAGATGTTTTCTCTCTGGCCTTGTTTGATCTCCTAATTGGAAACCTTTTGTGTGGGGGCCCCATTTCCTAGACTCTGCAAGGCTGATACCATATATTTTGGCATATAATCCTCAGGCACACATAAGCCACACCCATTTAGGACAGGAGATGCTGGCATGTAAATTCCAGATCACCTCGGTCAGGATTCTCTGTACTCCTGGCCCCTCTCGCTTCTTTTTTAGAACTCCTCCCTTTACAGCAAGGATGGGTTCATGGACTGTTTCCTAAGGGGATACAAGCACTGCATTTCTAAGAGTTCTAGCCTATGCACTGGCCCTCTGCAGTCAGGAGAGATTTTTCCCAACCCTGCGTGGCTGGGCTAGGCACCCCCAAAACATGTCTCCTGACTGACCTGCAACACCTCCTGCTAGTCTAGCCCTGGCCTACCCCCACACACCTCTGCCAATGTACCTCAATTGTTTCTTGCAGCAAACCCTGCTATTCGAGTCCTGGGTCCCTCCTACCAGCTGTGCCAGGCTGAGTTTTGTACTGTGGAGGAATGTCTGCTTGCAACTAGGTTGAGATCCACGAAACTCACTGCTCTAGTGATTCAAGCCAGAAAATAATCTTGGCCTCTCTAGGAGTGTGGCTGGAGTTTCAGCCCACCCAATCACCACAATGCTGGTCCTGCTACTTTCCATTCCCAGAGCAAGGGCCTAGCTAACCTCCAGGGAGATCTTACTTCGTAGCACCCATCCCATTACTAAACTGCCTCCTCTCTCAGTGTGCGGGGGCTGTTTCTATTCCTGGAGGATTATGTTGCTTGACCCCCTGCCTGTCTCCGGCACCTCAGTGTGCTTCACAAACTGTTTACCAAACCTGCACCTCCCCTGGTCTCCTGGGTTGTTCTTGTTTTATGCAATGTGCCTCTCGCTGCCTCCAGACTCCGGGATGTCAGGTTTTTTTAATGACACATTGGCGCCATCAGCTGTGGGAGGAGTCTAGCAGGGCCCGGCACTGTATCCTGCAGCATACCACAACCCGGCCAAAGCAGGAAACTAGTTGGAATGTCTAGATCCTGAGTAGGAAGCTATTGGACCAACAGGAAAATCCTTTGTTGCCCTTTAAGGGAGTCCCCGGCAACTGAGTCAGGCAGGAGCCCTGGCTTCAGTGCTGGTCCCTCCCTTATCACCTTGCCTCTTGTCTGGCTTCCCAGGTAACCATCGAGGTGGTGGATGATCCCCAGGCTGAGATAGAGATGGATTTGCTGAAGGAGACCAGCAATGACTGGTCCCTGACCTCCTCTGAGTGGTTGTCCCACAAGGACCTCTTCTGGCCCCTCTTCTGGGAGTATACGGATCCCACTGAGGAAGAGGAGGAGGATGAGGATGACAGCTTGGACAGAGAGGAGGAGGAGGAAGATTATACAGCAGAATATGAGGAAGAGGAGGAGACAGTGCTGAGTGGAGTGGGAGGCGACTGGGACCAGAGGTGGCCGAGTCAGAAGAACTGGATCTTCAAGGAAAAATATAATTATGGTGAGTCATCCCCTGCCCCTCAGCAGATGCCCCCGAATTCTGCAGTGACCACCTCCCTGCCCACGAGGGGCTGGATTCCTATTAAAGGCATTGGGTGCATCCACAGGGCAGCCTGTTCCAGTGCAGGGATGTCAGACAGATGCAGCTTGATGGATTTGCATAAATCTCAGCTTTTGTGTATAAAAAATAGAAAAAAGGAAGTTTCTAGCCCCTATGGTTGTGAAGGAAACTTTCCAAATGGAACCAAAACAGTGAAGTCTGCCTGAGTCTGCAGACAGCCTAGATAAATAACTCAGAGGTGTGAACTGAATTCCCAGCTGATTGGATTGCTAATGCTAAAGCCTAATGAGTACGTATGTTCAGACTAGAAATAAGATACAGATTTTTAATCATACAGGTAAGTAGCCATTGGAACAACTTACCTAGGGATGTGGTGGGTTCTCCGGCACTTGAAGGCTTTAAATGAAGATTGGCTGCCTTTCCAGAAGATATGCTGTAGCTCAAACAGCAGTTATGGGCTCCATGCAGAAATGAGGGGGCAAGGTTCTCTGGCCTGTGTTGCGCAGGAGGTCAGACTAGAGGCCCCTTCTGGACTTAACGGTTGTGACTCTGTGACCGTTCGGTGTCAGCATGAACTATCTCATGGCTGATGGCTCTGACAGATAGAATGGGGCAGGGGGTGGGAATGAAGTGAGCAAGACTGGATGTGGCATTAAGGTAGTGAACAAATAATAAATGACCTGAAAGATGAGTTACGACAGCAAGGCTGTATTCTAACCTTGATCCTGTGCAAACCTCCACTACCATCAGTGGGAGGTGGTTGTGGATAGGGGACTGGGCAGTCCTAAATGTATATCCAGCCCATGGACCATCAATAAGCATGGAATGCATCCCTCCCCACTGAATGAATTTGAACTCTGGTGTAATGGTTAGCGCAAGAAGACTGGGCACCACGACTCCAGGGTTCTGCTCTCAGCTCTGAGAGAGAGCGTGCCAAGGTGGGAATTAGGGCTCTGGTTCTATTCCTGGCTCTGGGAAGGAGAATGGTCTAGTGCAGGGGTTCTCAAACTGAGGGTTTAGGGATACTAAACTGGGAGGAGTGGTAGATACGCTGGAGGGGAGGGATAGGATACAGAAGGACCTAGACAAATTGGAGGATTGGGCCAAAAGAAATCTGATGAGGTTCAATAAGGATAAGTGCAGGGTCCTGCACTTAGGATGGAAGAATCCAATGCACCGCTACAGACTAGGGACCGAATGGCTAGGCAGCAGTTCTGCAGAAAAGGACCTAGGGGTGACAGTGGACGAGAAGCTGGATATGAGTCAGCAGTGTGCCCTTGTTGCCAAGAAGGCCAATGGCATTTTGGGATGTATAAGTAGGGGCATAGCGAGCAGATCGAGGGACGTGATCGTTCCCCTCTATTCGACATTGGTGAGGCCTCATCTGGAGTACTGTGTCCAGTTTTGGGCCCCACACTACAAGAAGGATGTGGAAAAATTGGAGAGAGTCCAGCGAAGGGCAACAAAAATGATTAGGGGTCTGGAACATATGAGTTATGAGGAGAGGCTGAGGGAGCTGGGATTGTTTAGCCTGCAGAAGAGAAGAATGAGGGGGGATTTGATAGCTGCTTTCAACTACCTGAAAGGGGGTTCCAAAGAGGATGGCTCTAGACTGTTCTCAATGGTAGCAGATGACAGAACGAGGAGTAATGGTCTCAAGTTGCAGTGGGGGAGGTTTAGATTGGATATTAGGAAAAACTTTTTCACTAAGAGGGTGGTGAAACACTGGAATGCGTTACCTAGGGAGGTGGTAGAATCTCCTTCCTTAGAAGTTTTTAAGGTCAGGCTTGACAAAGCCCTGGCTGGGATGATTTAACTGGGAATTGGTCCTGCTTTGAGCAGGGGGTTGGACTAGATGACCTTCAGGGGTCCCTTCCAACCCTGATATTCTATGATTCTATGACACAAGGTTATTACATGGGGGATCGCGAGCTATCAGCCTCCACCCCAAACCCTGCATTGCCTCCAGCATTTATAATGGTGTTAAATATAAGGGGGGTCGCACTCAGAGGCTTGCTAAGAGAAAGGGGTCACCAGTACAAAAGTTTGGGAACAACTGGTCTAGTGGCTAAGACTGGGAGTCAGGACGCCTGAATTCTGTTCCCAGGAAGCACAGCCTGAGAAGGGTGCCAGCAAGGGCAGGTGCAGCCACCTGCTGCTGCCCCTACCTGGGTTTGTCAGGAGTGGCATCCATGAAAAAGTCTGGGCAATTAGAAAAGGGGAAGAAGGGGGCACTTCAGGGAAGGTTCAGGGTCCCCTGGTGTTTCCACTTCTCCCCCACTCCCCGTGTCACAGTGGTGGGGACTGGACGCAGCTCCCTCCAGAACTATCCAAGTGGGGCACTGAGAGGAATCAGATGTGCCTCTCCAGGGCTCACTGCTGTGCTGTGAGCAGTTCCTCAAGGTACTTACCATATGCATGTGCTCTCGCCCTCTCACATTGGGCCAATGGGAAATCATCATTGAATGGAGGTGTTTCCAGTGTTTCTGCAGGAATCGGTTCTACACGCAATGCTATTCAACATTTTCATCAATGGTCTGGAAGGAAATATAAAATCACTGCTGATGTACTTTGCGGGTGACACAAAGATTGGCAGAGTGGTAATTAATGATGAGGACTCGGCAGTCACACAGAGTGATCTGGATCGCCTGGTTGGCTGGGCCCATTCAAACAAAATGCCTTTTAATACAGCCAAATTCAAAGTCATACATCTAGGATCAAGGAATGCAGGGTGTACCTACAGAATGGGGGACTGTATCCTGGAAAGGATTGACTCTGAAGTGGATTGATGGGTCATAGTGTGCAAGCTCCCAGTGAAGAGGACTAACGCGACCCTGGACTGTATAAACAGCAGCAGTGTGTAGGAGTGGGGAGGTGATTTTGCTTCTGTGTACAGCATTGGTGAGACCAATACTGCATTCAGTTCTGGTGTCCAGATTTTTAAAAAGGATATTGATAAATTGGAGAGGATGTAGAAGAGTGTCACAAAAGTGATTTGAGGGCTGCAGAAAATGCCTTGTAGTGAGTGATTAAAGAGCTCGATCAGGTTAGCTCATCAAAAAGAAGATTGAAGTGACTTGATTACAGGGTAGAAGTCTCTTCACAAGGAGGAAATACAAGGTCCTTAAGAGCTCTTCAGTCTAGCAGAGAAAGACAACACATGAACTGATGACTGGAAGTTGAAACTAAATAAATTCCATGTAGAAACAAGGAACACATTTTTAACAGTGGGGATGATTACCCCTGGAACAAACTACACAGGGAAGTGATGGATTCTCTATTTTTTGGTATCTTCAGATCAAGACTGGATGCCTGTCTGAAAAATATGCTGTGGCCAAGCACAAACTATTGTGCTTGGCCAAAGCCAAGATTACAACAGGGTTCAAAAAAGAACTAGATAAATTCCTGGAGGATAGGTCCATCAATGGCTATTCGCCAGGATGGGCAGGGATGGTGTCCCTACCCTGTTTGCCAGAAGCTGGAAATGGGCATTGGGGGTGGATCACTGGATGATTACCTGTTCTGTTCATTCCCTCGGGGGCACCTGGCAGTGGTCATGGTTGGAAGACAGGATACTGGGCTAGACGGACCTTTGGTCTGACCCAGTATGGCCACTCTTATGTTTCTTATTGGGCTCAGTGCAGGGATAGCCGAGTGAAGTTCTGTGGCTGCTAATATACAGGAGATCAAACTAGATGACTTCAACTTTAAAAATCTGTGAATCTGTTCAAGTGCTCTCCTGAGTTCTAACCAGCTCCCCTTTAGAGACCAGCTCAGGAGGGCAGGACTGGGGGAGCTAGGAGCAGGGTGATATAGGTAGAAGGAAGCCAGCAGGGTAGTCCAGAGCAGCTCCAGGCTTCATTCCCATCTGGGCTTTGCACAAGGACTTTCATGCTTTGTCCTTCTCTTGCTGTCCCCAGACTATGAAGATGAAGAGGAGTGGAGCTCTTGGTCCCCCTGCAGCGTGACCTGTGGTAGCGGCAACCAGAAAAGAACCCGGTCCTGTGGTTATGCCTGCACAGCCACCGAGTCGAGAACCTGCGACCTGTATCGCTGCCCTGGTGAGCCTCTCCCCTCCTATTGTACACCTCGTGCTCCAGACAGAGCCACTTCTCTGCCTCCCCTAATGCCTTAGGGGGCCGTTTCTCAAACTCATGTGCCCAGTGAGGCCTTCCCCACAGCAAGATCCTGTTTCTGCTAGGGGGGAGGTATGAATTCCCGGCTCGGGGCAGGAGGGTCACTTGAGGAATTTTCCATCTCCACAGGGCAGGGAGAACTTTATCCCTTTCTAACATGATGAAGGGATCTAGGTGGGACTCACCCCAGAAAAGAAACCCATAGGCCAAATCCCTCTGTGGTCCTTGGCCTGCCTCCTAAACCCTTAAAACACTCAGCTTCTCTTGTCCTCTGTTTGGATACTGGCTAGTGCTTGAAGAGGTAATAGTTTTCAATTTTTTGATCTGAGCCAGTAAAAATGGCTGGTTCTTTCCATCATGAAGAGAGGGCGTGGCTTGTCATTCCATAATCAGCCGTAAGTAGCCCATGGATCATAGATCTGCTGCCTACCTTCAAAACTCTGTTACATATGAAGCCTGAAATCCTCATTGGAAGTTTAGTGAGAGCTGGTTCCAACCATCAGGATCCATCACAACCAGCGATCTTACACTCCCTTAGTGTTATCCTCTTTGCAGTACCATCCCGTTGGTCTTCTGTGCATAGGGGTAGGCCACCGTGAAGGTAGGGAAGGGGCAGGCAGAAATACAAGGGTCTGATGCCCAAGCCCAGCCAAGACCGCTGGCCCATCCCTGGAAAGGGATTCATTATCTCTGCGAGATTCATCTTGGCTATTTGCTTGTATGTTTTATCTCCGAAGGAGCAAATGGGGAGATGGTCTTCACCACTGACGAGACGCCATTTGAGGGTGAGAACACCACAGAGATGTTCAACTCAGGTCAGCACATTTCTCATCTGTACATTAGGGCCCTGGCAGCTCCTAAGGGATTTCATGGTGCAGCACCCCAAAGAGGAGATGCTGCTACCTGGATGGGAGTGTTCTGCCAAGGGGTCCAGGTTTTGGTGGACTTCACTGAAATATCCACACAGGCATGAAATGTTGTCAGCCCTCTCCACGTAGGGACCTAGGCATTAGCATGTGCCAGGCACGCTGTTCTGATAGAGGGTGCTGGCATGGTGCTAGGCATTCCACTCAAGGGTGGCTTCATAATGGGAAGGGTAGAAATGCCCCAATGGAAGTCCCACCCTGAAGCAAGATTTAGATTTAATGCTCCACACACCTAGGTGCTTTCACAATCATATGAGTCTATGGCCCTTGTCCATGCTACAGCTATACTCATGTTGGGAAGCCCAGTTACAGCACAATGGACTCACAGCCTGGTTACAGTCTGGTTCCATTATGCAGTGAAGACAGAACCTAACTGAAGTCCCTGAGACATGTTGAACTTTGAGACAGTGTGAAGCTTTAACAAAGATTATAGGCATGGGTAAGGTCCCATCTGCACTGACTGTAGCGGTATGGACACGACCAATGACTGCATCATGTTCCTGTTGATGATTTCACTCTGCCATGTGCCTTCCTGAAACAGATCAATGGCCCAGCTGCTCTAGTAGCCTGTCTCCAACAGTGGCTGGTGCTGGATGCTTAGAGATTATGCAGAGCCTACATTAAGCACCTTGCTGTGCAACAGTATCCCATGGAGAGAGATTCTTTTCTGATCCCCATCTCTTGATCAGCTGTTGCCCTCAAGCACAGGGGTTGTTGTCGCTGGCAATCTCCTCCCCTGGTACCAGCTCCTCCATGGAGGCTATGGTGATTGTTAGCCTAGCTGTTGTGGTGTAACTCCATTCCCAGGGCTGTGGCTGGACCTCAGAGAGGTACCCACTGGGTGGGGAGGTTGCTTATACTTGTTTCTCTTCTCCAGATGTGGACAGCTGTGAGAAGTGGCTGAACTGCAGGAGCGACTTCCTCACCAAGTATTTGAGTAAGGTGCTGACGGATTTGCCCAGCTGCCCCTGCTCCTACCCATTGGAGGCTGTTTACAGCGCTGTGAATCTGCGGGATGAGGGCCAGGGCAAGAACTTCCGCTGGCGGGATGCCAGTGGGCCCAAGGAGCGGCTGGACATCTACAAGCCCACGGCCCGCTTCTGCCTGCGCTCCATGCTCTCCTTGGACAGCACCACGCTGGCCGCCCAGCACTGCTGCTACGATGAGCACACAAAGCTCATCACCCGGGGCAAGGGGGCCGGCGCCCCCAACCTCATCAGCACGGAGTTCTCCCCGGAGCTGCACTACAAGGTGGACATGCTGCCTTGGATTCTGTGCAAGGGGGACTGGAGCCGGTACCATGCTGTTCGGCCCCCCAACAATGGGCAGCAGTGCGCTGATAACCCCACTGAGGAGGAGTACCTCTCCCAGCTGCAGGAGGCCAAGGAGTACTAGCAGAGCTTGGCTGAGTGATGGGAGAGCAGGATGTGGCAGGTCTATCACGTAACACTCCAGGAGCACCAGGGGGCCTGTCTCTCTCTCCACTGCAGTGGGGGCCCGCAGGCCACAGAGGCTCTGGAGTCGTCCCCTGCTTGTCACTCCCTTGGAAACAAAGCAGTCCGGGGGAGAGGCAGAGCGTTTGGCCTTACACGCAAGCTCCCTGTCGGTGCCAACCACAGGGATTGGTTTTAAATCTATCTTTTCACAGTGGCATCCCAGTTTCTTTCCAGTTTCTAAGGGGCCCAGGTGATCCTTGCTGCCTGATTGGTCCCAGGGATGCTGTTCTCACTCTAGCTACTTCTCTGTGGATAGCACAGGATCCATGCGGGTGACAGCTAGAGGCAATGGAAAGCAGCGGCCTCTGAGGGTGGGGGTGCATAAAGGGAAAGGGCACAGCTCCTGTTACTTTTCTATGAAGTGTTAATTGCAGTCTCACAAGGAGCTCAGGGGTTTATGGTGAAACATTCTTGGCTTCTGTTTGCTTCGTGTTGCAGCTGGGCTGGTGGAGTTTAATACACCAACCAAAACTTGCTGTTAAGGCAAAGAGTTAGCAGCTTTATCAGAGACATCCGATCAGGCAACTGTATAAACGCCTGCCTTAGCAGGTCCTGGGTCTCCTCTAAAACCTGGGGATGGATCCTCCTAGGAGAGGGCTCCTCGTGAGGAGTACAGGGTGGGGTATCCCCTGGATCTTACAGTTCAGACTTGGAAAGAAAGAGACTGGGAAAGGCCCACGTGGTGTTCCCTTGGCTCTTGTGGCTGGGGAATGGGGTAGTGATGCTGGTGCTGGGAGCTATGTGAAAACATGCCCTCTTCACAGAGCAATTGAGAATAATAAGGTACACCTGCTGCCAGGGCCAGGGGCAAATAAGGACAAACAAGATCTGGTCTCCACCCAGAGGGGAAGGAAAAGGAAATGATCCAATATCTGTGTTTAACACCTTGTCCTCACTTCAAAGGGAATGGGATGGGGGGATTGGTAGAAGTCACATCAGCAGCCTATATGGACACCTGGATCTCCCTGGCAGGTCAGCTCTCCTGGTGCGTTGCAGTGTTGAGGAGTGTCTTTCCATCAGATGGTACCCACCCACTCTCTTCCCCAGCTCTGCAGAGTGTGGGAGGCAGTCCTGCTGTTTGTGTCTTCACAACGATGTGCAGAAAGCACCCAAGTCAGAGGGATCTCTCTGCAAGCCCAGACCCTGCCAGGGTGACCAGCTGTGAGCAGGGCTTTTGCCTCTGGGGCTGACCACTGGTTTTGACACTGTAAGACCATGTGGAGATGGGAGCTAGACTCCTGCATGTGGATGCTTGCACCATTGCTGGGTTTTTCCCCTGGAGAGGCTGCAGCCTTAGCCAGTGTGTCTCCATTGTCATCACCCCCCCCGACCCCCCGCACTGGGGGAGAGCGAGTGTGATGGACTAGGCCACTCCCTGCAAGTTGGCATCTGGTTAGAAAGAGCAGGTTGGCATCCGCTCTGTTTCTCTCTGGGCACCTTCAAGGCCAGGTCCCGTCTCCCTCTCTCCCCATTGTCCCCAGTTATCTACTAGTCCATTCCCCTGCGTTCCTGCCTGCCCAGCCATCTCCCGAGCTTTATCCCTTTCTTCTAGCAGCAATAGGGATTGGAGAATGTCTGGAAGAGCAGCAGCTGCTGAGTGGGAGACGCTGGTGTCCTGGATAGTCACTCCCCGCCCTTGCCCTCAGCATGTTTTCATTTCCAGGCTCTTGGGGTATGGTCATTGATTCCAATCCAAGGTTCCCATCCTACTGGGGCGAGAAGCAACATAGGACCCAGCCAAAGGTGCCTGCTTCACCCTCCTGTCACCTCGATTAAGAACTCGCCGACCAGGGCCCACAAGCCTCTCATGGACCTCTCTGCTGCTGGGGATGCTCTCTTGTGGCTGAAGCCCATCCTGTGGCCAGTTCCTGTGGATTATTTGAGGGAGCTGAGGTATGACCCATCCCCTTAAGGTTCTTGTGCCTTGCCCACTGCTGACTGACAAGTGCATGGTGTGCTGGGTCACAGTGTGGCAATAGCAACATCTAGTGGCCCCCTAGGGAAATGGCAAATGTCATTCCCCAGAAGAGCCCCAGGCCCAGCATCTTACGAGGGGTGTGGGGTCCAAATAGGTGATGGGAATAAACCACTCATCACTGGGGGGCAGAAATGTCACTTCCTTCCCAAATGGTATCTTCTGCCCAACCCCCTGAAATGAGGCAGCCCAACCCCACCTCATTAGGGAACCAGCAGGTACGGCTCATATATGCTCTGTCCCCCTGCTTCAGGCTCACTGCTCTGCCTAGGCACCCTCTGTCCATGAGCCGCGGGGCTCGTGAGTCCTGTTTCAATCCATTCCTGCCCAGGATCTACTCTAGGAGTGAGTATAGTGAGGTGAACCATACTCTGGTAGGTCCCAAGAGCTGTGCCACCCACCTCCTTAAAACTATAAAAAAATACACGGACACAAATTGGACAAGGTAACATCAGGGACAAGGTGAGACGTTCATCTCCTATGACAAAGGAACCATGTCAAGTGGTTTAATCCCCAAATCTGACCCAAGTAGCTGGGGAGGAAAGACCTCCAAATGCTCAGTACTTTATTTTCTCTGTCCATCATACCCCCCACTGCCGAGAATTGAAGGAACTCTGTTTTCCTGACCCTAAAGCTGTCACAGAGAGTCTACCCAGTAGGAGTGCAGGGTAATTACTTGCCCTACATCCAGAGTGGTGTCATTTCCAGCGGTGGCAATCTGACAGCAAGACAGAAGTGTAAGGAAACAGAGCTGGCTTGTCCAAACTCAGCTGACTGCAGGCCAGGGAGAACTGGGATTTGACTAATGCAAAATGGATACAAAGTAGAAGAAAATGCACGGAATAATTGTTTCTTTAGCTCATAGTCTGCTGCTCTCATTGACCCCCATTGCATGGGTGCCATCCTAGTGGTTATCTTGAGTGTCTCCAGAATGCCTATTCACATGGCTTGGTGCCTTGCCCTGGTTTTCCAGCTCTCCCCAGGTCCATGTTGGCCTATGGTAGCTTCCAGCACCCAACATTCCCATGGTTTTGACCAAGAGCCAAGACTCAAATGTCTCTTCTGCTGCCTCCCTCGGGGTCTTTATTTCTGGGCACCCAGCAGCTTAACCCAACAGGCAGCAGTTCAGATCATTCTGAATAAAACAACATTTATCTGGCAGAGGAAATAAAGAGAAAATCAAGGGAATCTGACAAAGAATAGGATCATGGCCATTGAAGGATCCTTCAATTCATGCTAAGATTCCAACAAGCACAGCTGGTTAATCAGACTTTGCTGCAGAATATTGATCAGTCAGGATAAAACCCTTAATTGGCAGAAGGTCTGTATAGCTGATCACTGTGCATTGTTTCTCTCATTGTCCCAGTATCTTTCTCCAGGGTCAGGGAGCACCCAGTCTGTCAGCTCTCTCTCTCTCTGACCCTTCTTGTAATCGTTGAACCTTTCACTTCTGGACCATTGTGTTCAGGTCATCAGTCACCAGGTGGGACGCTGTCACTAGTGAAACAGAAACCAGTGGATTTGCCAAGCTGCCACATATTGGATTATTATTGTTTAATAATTATAGTTCCTTGATATGCACAGACCCCGATTAGCATGGGAGCCCCATTGTGATGAGCACACTGCAGACCTATATCCAGACCTGCCCCAGAGAACTTATAGGCTACGCTGACAAGTGACATATGAAAGGTGGAGTGAGAGCTAGAGACAAAAAGACATTAACGGTAGATAAACAAAGGGCCAGCTATATTCTCCCTGTCCTTTAAACCATCGCTTGTTGGCTGGTCTCTTATCGACTTTGTGACAGAAGTGGGTCATAAGGAGTTGAGGGCAGTGGTCGATGGATCAGTTCTGGGACAGCATTCTATGTGTAAGGGCAGCATGGAAGAAGACTTGGAGATATTTGTGTGTGAAGCAGATGAATGGGCGGGTGAGGTTGTCAGACATTGGTGAAAGGAAAAACACATTATCCCTTGTCATTCACCAGTCTCTCTTCTTATTGCCTCTTGCACATCAAATGCCATTGGCCCACTTCAGAGGACTCTTGATCTAATGTAATGGGAGGAATCTTTTTAGTGTCAGTACACAGTCTATCTGCTTCTTAAAAACATGTCCTTTTAAACCTTGCTACCTTTCAAAAAGGTACACACCCTCCTAGGCGGGGTCTTCCCATACATCCCTTCTGAGATGAGGGCTTCAGGATGTTCTCCAGCTTCTTCCCTAGGCTAAGATGCCACTGAATAAGTGACCTCCTTATAGTAAGGTCCGTTGCATGTTAATAACATCCTTACTCATGGTTACTCTGAATTTATCAACCTGCATAATCCCAGAAATGATGCTATAATTCCTGTAACACACACGGTTCCTATCAGGGGGCTGGTGAGAACTTTCACAGGAAGGGATTGCTGTTGAAACCTCCTGGGATGTTGAGTTGCTATTCTGCCTCCCTGGTTGAGGACTTCAGGAAACATAGACAAGAATAGAAATACGAGGGGCAAGAAGCAGTGCTTCTCCTCACACAAGCACCTTACCCACCCAGGAAGCTTTATTGAGCTATGCTAGGAAGAGCAGATGTTTGGACAAAGGTTTATTTTTATATCCTAATAAACAGATTGTTGAGCCACAATTATTAGAGTTCTTTGTCTCCGCCTCCCTTAATTATAATGTTTATATATATAATATATATATATTTCTTTTACTCCTACCAAATTGCATAAAGGGGGATTCTCCTGCATTCTGACTTGCAATAAAGCACTTTATTTAAAATGTATGTGTTGTTACTGATATTGTTCAGTTGTGTTAAGTTGTATATTGCTGAGTGGGTTAGTTACATTTTAAACAGAAATGGTGTTGAGTGCTGCATAGTTTGGGTACCTGTTCATAGCCGGATTGTAAGGAGCCAGACACATTTGCTGACTTTCTTCTCGTTCTATTGTTTGTGTTTGATAGGGATGGGCGAACCTCAAATAGCTCAGACCCGAGATACATGGTTCAGATGCTGCTGTGAACCTTGCAGGGCAAATTCCAGGTGCTCACCCTCTCCTGGAGGAAGCCCACAGCAGCCTTTCCTGTGGCATTTTTGGCACTCCTGTGCCCAGCAGAAATGGGAGAGAAGAGAGGGTGTGGAAACCAGGATGCCTTTAGTTGCTTTCCAAATACGACTGGAATTTTCAAAACTCAAAGGCTTGTGTTGGGAGGGGCAGGGGAGGAAGGATCAAGACAGGTTTTCATTTGAGCTGGTTCATCCATCCCTAGCATGGTAATGTTTGGTTCCCTTGTACAGTATTTATTGTTTGTGGTGGTTGCAGTCGCTTAAGAAATGGGAAAGTAATGCTGGTGGATGGGGCTGCACTGTGGAGCTGTGTTGTGTATCTGAACTGAGAGCAGAGGCTTTACCGAAAGAGAAGCAATAGTGCCAGACGTCTCTTACCAATAAAATTTATTGTTATTACAAGGCAAGCTTGTTAGCTTGGTCTTTGATGGTGGAAAGCCCAGGAGTGCAAAGGGATTTGATCTCTTTGGGCTCCTGAGCATGAGACTGCAGCCTCACTTGTGCTGACCTGGATCCTGGCTTAATTGAGAATACCCACTCTGGTTTTAAAACTGGATTTTGGAACCTGGTTTTTGGAGGGTGTGCCTCAGAAATCTCCTATTTCCCCTTCTCATCCCTCCTAGGAGAGCTGGGTAGAGAACATGGAGTGAGCAGAGTCAGTGTGGCCCAGTAGATAGGGCACCAGACTGGGGGTAAGACGACCTAGATTCTGTTCCTGACTCTGCTGTAATACAACTAACAACAAGAACGACACGTGCTGCTGCCATCCCAGGCTGGGGCTGAATGTGCTGGGGTGGAGGTGGGTGACTTGACTGTTGTGTGCCATCTGGAAAGTGCTTTGGATAAAAGATGCTCTCCCAGTATCATTACCATTAACAATGTGGTACACGAGATCTCGGAAGCCACAGCCTGCTGTCAGAGAGAGAGGTCATCCAGGCCCCCACTATGGAGGAACTATCCGCCCTAAGAGGGGACCATCAGGGTCAGTTTATGAGAAGGCTTGGAAATGATGTAGCAGTGAGATCTCTGAACTTCACCTTCCAAGGTCATGGCTGTGGATGCTTCTATACTGTACCTAGCCTGGTGGTGTTTGAGGGTATGTCTACACTACCAAATTAGGTTGATTTTATAGAAGTCGATTTTTAGAATTACATTTTATACAGTCGATTGCGTATGTCCACACTAAGCGCGTTAAGTCGGCAGAGTGCATCCTCACTACTGTGGCTAGCATCAACTTATGGAGTGGTGCACTGTGGGTAGCTATCCCACAGTTCCCACAGTCTCCGCCACTCATTGGCATTCTGGGTTAAGCTCCCAATGCCTGATGGGGCAAAAACGTTGTTGTGGGTGGTTTGGGGTACGTCATCAGTCGCCCCTCCGTCCTTGAAAGCAACGCCAAACAATCATTTCACGCCTTTTTTCCTGAGTTACCCTTGCAGACACCATACCATGGCAAGCATGGAGCCCGCTCAGCTCACCATCACTGCTGCTGTTGTGGGCAAGTCTCCTGTGGGGGCTGCTGTGATCCAAGTAGCCAATGCAATCATTGGCGTTCTGTTATCAAGGATACTGACTCTGGGAAATATGCGGGCCTTTTTAGATTTTAGGTGCATCATATTCCTGTCCTTTGTTGCCGGTGAAGAAGTCTTGCAGCTGTACATTCCAGTCTGGTCGGTGCTGTGACACCCCGTAGCACTTCTGTGGTTGACAAATGTAACAGCTCCAGGGCTCTTGCTCTTTTGCCTTGGCCGGGGTACTTTGCCCTGCCAGGACCTCCAAGTATTCCACACAGAAGTACCTGCAGCAGCTGGCGTTGCTGCACAGCAGCAGCTCCTGGGTGCTTTCGCAGCAGACGGTGCAGTAGGACTGCTAGCCGGCCTCGTCCATGGTGTACGGCTCCACCGCTTCCGCTGCAACTCTGCTCTCCTGCTCCCCAGCGACGAGCTCGGGGGATCCGTTCTGGTCCTCCCGGGTGCCTTCGCAGCAGACGGTGCAGTAGGACTGCTAGCCGGCCTCGTCCATGGTGTACGGCTCCACCGCTTCCGCTGCAACTCTGCTCTCCTGCTCCCCAGCGACGAGCTCGGGGGATCCGTTCTGGTCCTCCCGGGTGCCTTCGCAGCAGACGGTGCAGTAGGACTGCTAGCCGGCCTCGTCCACGGTGTACGGCTCCACTACAACTCTGCTCTCCTGCAACTCTACAGCAGATGGTGCAGTAGGACTGGTAGCCGTCCTCATTGGACATGTAGCTTGGCCGGGGGTTCTGGGAATGTCTTCCCTGCCCGGCTCCTAGCAACGTCCAGGGCAAGGTGTACAGCTCCACCGCTTCCGCTGCAACTTTGCTCTCCTGCAAGTTGGAGGCTTCTGCCTCAGGCTGTTCTCCCAGCCAGCAGTACTGCACAATCACATCTACCCCAGCCTACCCCTTGCTCCCATGGCTCATGAAGCTGTACACAGGCAGCCTGGACAGTAGTAAGGAGCAGTTCAACTATAGGCTGAGCAGGTGCAGAATGGTGGTAGCATGTGCCTTTGGACATTTAAAAGGGCACTGGCGCTGTTGGTCAGACCCCAGCGCAACCAACATTCCCATTGTTATTGCTGCTTGCTGTGTGCTCCATAATATCTGTGAGAGTAAGGGGGAGACGTTTATGGTGGGGTGGGAGGTTGAGGCAAATCACCTGGCGGCCGATTTGGAGCAGCCAGACACCAGGGCGATTAGAAGAGCACAGCAAGGTGCGCTGCGCATCAGAGAGTCTTTGAAAACCAGTTTCCTGACTGGCCAGGCTACGGTGTGACAGCTGTGTGTGTTTCTTCTTGCTGCAAACCCACCCCCTTTGTTGATTTTAATTCCCTGTAAGCCAACCAACCTCCCCCCTTCGAAATAAAGTAACCATTGTTTTGAAACCATGCGTTCTTTCTTTATTAATTTAAGAAAATGAGATAATGGACAAGGTAGCCTGGGTGGGGTCGGGAAGGAGGGAAGGACAAGGCCACATTGCTTATTGTAGCCACACTAAAAATCAGACTGTTTGAATGACAGCCTTCTGTTGCTTGGGCCATTCTCTGGAGTGGAGTGGCTGGGTGCCCAGAGCCTCCCCCCCGCCGCGTTCTTGGGCGTCTGGGTGAGAAGGTTATGGAACATGGGGAGGAGGGCAGGCGGTTATACAGTGGATGCAGCAGGGGGTCTGTGCTCTTGTTGGCTTTCCTGCAGCTCCAACTGATGCTTCGTGTCCTTTTGCTCCCCCATTAGCCTCAGTATCGCGCCCTGCCTCTGCTCTTCATGCTCACTTAATGCTTTCCTGGCCTCCGCCACTGAATGCCTCCATGCATTAAGCTGTGCCCTATCAGTGCGGGAGGACTGCATGAGCTCGGAAAATGGCATCACGAGTGTGTTTTTTTTCGCCTTCTAATCTGTGATAATCTCAGGGACGGAGATGATAGGGGGAGCCGAGAAACTTTCTATGCTCTATGATTCTGGGGGGACTGCATGGTCACCTGTGCTGCTAAGCTCGCCACGCTGACCAAACAGAAAATGAAATTCAAAAGTTCCCGGAACTTTTCCTGTGTACCTGGCTAGTGCATTGGAGTTCAAAGTGCTGTCCAGAGTGGCCACATTGGAGCAATCTGGGATAGTTCCCGGAGGCCAATACTGTCGACTTGCGTCTGCACTACTCAAAATTTGACCCAGCAAGGTCGATTTTAGCGCTACGCCCCTCGCCGAGGAGGAGTACAGAAGTCGATTTTAAGAGCCCTTTATGTCAACGGAACAGGGTTGGTTGTGTGGACGCAGTCATTTTTAAATCAACCTAACGCGGCTAAATTCGACCTAACCCCATAGTGTAGACCAGGGCTGAGAGCATTACAGGGAGCTGCTTGGAGCAGGTGTTGAACATGGAGAGCTCCACCCCTAACTTGGAAACTACCTTTGATGCTTTTGCCGGGTACAGAAGAGGAATGGAGTCTTAGAACTAGTACTCCTTTTCTTTTTGCGAATACAGACTATCACGGCTGCTACTCTGATACCTTTGCAGCCGCCACAGCCGAAACCCAGTGAAGCCAGAGGATTTGCCAAGCCTTCCAGCAGTCGCAACACTTTTTATTGTTGTTAATAAGCATCCGTTCTGACCGTTTCCAAAGCCTAGCTATTTCCAGCTGTTCCCCCCCCCTCTTTTTGCTGGCTGCACATCTGTCAAGGTTTATTGGGTTTTCCAACACGTGGCTCCACTCCACATCTGCTTGGCGCCACAGCTGACCCCAGCCTGAGGAGCAACAGGCGGCCTCTGTCAATACATGATGCGGCGTAGTTCTGAGCGTCCTGCTGTTTTCCTGCAACATGAAGTACATGGATCCCAGAGCAGGGGACTGGATCCCAGCTGTGCAGAAAAAGAGCCTTGGAGAGAAATTACTCTCACTGCAGTGTGGCAGCCAGGAGTTATCACTGTGTATGATTTAGGGTCATGTCTAGTGGCCCCGACCAAGTTCAGGGCCTACTTGTGCTAGGTGCAGTAGGAGAGCCACTGCCCCAGGAAGTGTACGGTCTAGATAGACGAAGGGTGGGAGGCAGGGAGTACTCTTATCCCCATTTTACGGCTGGAGAATGGAAGCACAGAGAGATTAAATAAATGATTTACCTGCAGTCACATAGCAAGGCTGTGGCAGAGCAGAAAATTGACCCAGGTCTGAGTTCCAGTCCATTGCCTTAACCACACGACCATTCTCCCTCAAGGTGTAGGGCCTGGTTGATTTGTCCCATCCCAATTTACCCTGCTTTCCAGGGGTTCATGGATCTCCGCTTTATCATTTCACTCTGGGCTCCTCATCACTGATGTCTGGGGCTGGATTTGCCCATTAATTCACATGTATAAGGATCTTGATTTGCACAGGCTGCCATGCCCAGAATTTGATGGGCACAATGGTCTCAGCATGTGCTTGCATGTGCTTCTCAAGCCTCCCCCAAAGTGCTCATGCCGGCGCAGCTTGCTCTTTCTTTCACCCTTCAAAATGGGTGGGGAGTGGGCAGGGGGCAGTTCTACAGGTCTGGGTCATTGAAGTTTTCAGAGGAAAACCTTGTGTGGGAATCTGCCATGGGGCCAAGGAGGGCTAATGGAACAAAGAGGCCAGTGAAGGAATGTGTTTTCATATACGTGTATTTACAGCAGCAGGACCCCACTAATTATTCCCACAGCTCCCACCCCAAGAACAAGAAAACAAGAAATAAAACCTAGGGGGGCCCAATGACCCAGACGCTCTGTCAACAGAAGGGAAAGGACAATAGGCCAGAAAAGTGTGGCCAAGTGCACAAAGTTGAGTGAACCAGAAGGCCTGGGCCCCGAGCGTTGAAGGGGCAAAGGGCGAGAGATGCTCAGCAAGTTCCTTAAGCCTAGTGTTGCACCTGGGGCGGGAGGGGGTGGGTTAGAGATTAGGCCAAAATTTGCTAGTTCCAGACCAAATTCAGGGGCAATTCCTTCTTGGCCATCAGAGACCCCCATGTTTTCACTTGGCAGGTCATGGCAACTCCCCCGGGGATGGTAGTGGTGGGGTTCTCATCCAGCAGTGGATCTTTACATGTAAGGGTTACATCATCCATGACCTTCTAGCAGTAGGCTTGTTGGGCACAGTATTGCTGATGCTGGAGTATGGGGAGCCAGTGACTTGGTTTGAGTGCCTAGTGGTAGCCCCACCCTGTCCCTTGCAACATTCAGCTCCTCACTGCCCTCCTCTGCTCACGCTCTCTCCTTTCTTCCTAGCCCCACCGTCCATCTGGCCCCCTTTCAGCAAGCTCTCACTTCCCCAGGGCCATCGGCTCCTCAGGGAGCTGAGCTGCAGCTGTGGGGGAGTGTCATCAGAGGTCACGCTGTGTAACCCTGCCCAACAGGCCTGCAGGCCATGCTTTGGGCCCAGTGCCTGGAGGGAAACGTGCACCACTGGCCTGCCAGCTCCATGGCTGCAGCAGGAAGTGGAGACTCTCTCCCCCTCCCACCCCCACAGAGCAGCAGACAGCTGCCCCTTGGAACTGTGTGCAGAGAGCCCGGCTGGTTGGGCCCCATGCCCTGCTCTGTTCCAGGACCCTGAAAGCATTTCAGCTATTCTTTTCTCGCCACTCTGTAGCACAGCAGCGGGAATCCCGGCCTCACAACGGCCCCTGCACAGCTCAGTGGCAGAGCCAGGACAGCCGTTGGCTGGTGGCACGTCCAAAGCAAATCTGTCAGCAAGAGGCACTCAGCCACGCAGTTCCGCTCCAGGTAAAAATGCTTAGCCCTCGCCAGCGGGAGCAGCCCAGGGACGCCAGCCAGGGGCCGGGAACCAGTATCGGATTTCAAGGCTCTGAGTGAAGCTACAAAGCAAGATACAGCTGCTGGGAATTTTTTTTTTTTTTAAGTAATAGGCTGCTGGTGAAGCAGCTGACGACAGGCTGGGCAGCCCAAGCTCCCTCCCCAGGGCAGGTTCAGCTCTGGCAGCTGCCCCTCTCCTGCTGCAGGGCCTCACCTCAGACTTGCAGGGCCAGAAGCAATAATTCATGTTTGTTTTAAATTAGCCAGTGGCTATAGGAACAGGTACAGTGAGGGCCACACTCCCAGCTCTGTCAGTGTGGCCCAGCTCCGCCCTGAAGGGACCCTCTGGGCTCCAGCGTGCATACAGCCCCTGGCCTTGCTGCAGGGAGTAGCGGTTTTGATGGGAGTGGGATTGTGTGTGAGAACCCTCCCAGCTTGTTTTCCATAGGGGCCAGCAGGCATGGGCGCCCCGGGCTGGGTTCAAACCAGTGACCTTGAGCAGAGATGCTCCATTTCCCCTCACGTAAATGTGTTTGCAGGATCTCATGGCAGCTAACCACAGCCTCATAGACTTTGTCAGAAGAGACCATTGTGATAATCTATTCTGACCTCCTGCACATTGCAGGCCACAGAACCTCACCCACCTACTTCTGTAATCGACCCTTAACCTCTGGATGAGTTACTGAAGTCCGCAGATCATGGTTTAAGGACTTCAAGTTACAGAGAATCCACCATTTACATTAGTTTAAACCTGCAAATGATACATGTCCCATGCTACAGAGGAAGGCAAAACCCCTCCAGGGTCTCTGCCAATCTGACCCAGAGGAAAATTCCTTCTAAACCCCAAATATGGCAATCAGTTAGACTCTGAGCATGTAACCAAGACCCACCAGGCAGATACCTGGGAAAGAATTCTCTGTAGTAACTCAGACCCCCTCTCCATCTAGTGTCCCATCTCCAGCCACTGGGGATTTTTGCTATTGGCAGTCGCCTATAGGCCACATGCCATCGTAAGCAGTCCTGTCATACCATCCCCTCCATAAACTTATCAAGCTCAGTCTTGAAGCCAGTTAGGTGTTTTGCCCCCACTGCTCCCCTTGGAAGACTGTTCCACAACTTCACTCCTCTGATGATTAGAAACCTTCTCCCAATTTTGAGCCTAAACTTGTTGATGGCCAGTTTATAGCCATTTGTTCTTGTGTCCACATTGGTGCTTAATTTAAATAATTCCTCTCCCTCCCTGGTATTCCATCTGAATGTATTTATATCCCTCTGAGGTATTTATAGAGAGCAATCATATCTCCCCTCTGCCTTCTTTAGCTTAGGCTAAACAAGCCAAACTCTTTAAGTCTCTTCTCATAAGGTAGGTTTTCCATTCCTTGTATCAGCGAGTAGCCCTTCACTGAATCTGTTCCGATTTGAATTCATTTTTCTTAAACATGGGAGATCAGCACTGCACACAGCATTACAGATGAGGTCTCGCCAGTGCCTGGATAATGGTACTAACATTTCCCTGTCTCTACTGGAAGTGCCTCACCTGATGCATCCTAGACTTGCATTAGCCTTTTTCAGAGTCACATCACATTGACGGCTCATAGTCAGCCTCATAAGAACGGTCATGCTGGGTCAGACCAATGGTCCTCCTAGCCCAGTGTCCTGTCGTCAACAGTGGCCAGTGCCAGGTGCTTCTTCCTATCTTCAGCCGTAGCCGGGCTCTGCGGTAAATGCAGCTGCAGCTCATCTGGATGAACAGCTGTGTGAACGGAGCCTCAGGGATAAAGGTCTTTCTGCTCCAATGGGCCCCTTCTGGCTAGACCCCGTGTCTTCTCTTGCCCCTGCAGCCATTTGAGGAACCCCACTCCCAACACCAACCACGGGCACAAGCACCTTCTCCCCACCCACACCAGTAACTGCATGGCGGTGCCCTGAACTAACTGGAGTGCTGTTGCTCTGAGACCAGCCTGGGTATGTCAGCACTGCCGCAGCCAGGTGTAGGAGAATTGCGCAGCTGCACGGCATCCCCTCATTCCCAGGCCTGGGCATGCCCAGCCCAGCAGGGATGTGTGAGGCTCTGCGGCAGAGAGGCCGAGACAGCGGGTGCTGGGAGTTACAGGAGGCAGTGCGGTCAGTGGGGCAAGTGGCAGGAGCTCAGGGCTGCCTCCACTGCCCTGCAAAAGCTTCAGCTGCCAATTCTCAGGCAAGTCGCCCTGCACCACGTGGCTTTAAACTTCACCAACGTGGGGAGATGGGTTTCCTTCCGCCTGGGGATGGCAGTGACAGGCTGCTGGGGGCTTCTTCCCTTCCCCCACATTCTCAGCTGTTACTTCACTGCAGGCAGAGAGCCCAGAGGAGCTGGAAGGCGGCTTAAGTGAGCCCTCTGTTAAAGGAGCTGCCACTGGGGAACCCCCCCTGCCCCCCCAAGGCTCAAGCCCTTTTCCTTGCCATGAGCCTTGAAAATGTCACTGAGCCAGGTGAAAGGAACAAGCAGCTGAGCTGCATTTCCCTGGCGGGAGAGTCCTTCCGAGCCTCCAGTTTGGTACATAGAGTGAATGAGTTGAGCTTGGAGTGTGGTGCAGAGGTTCAAGCCCCCTCCCCCCCCCCGCCCCATCATCAGCCCAGGCATCCCTGGAACGCAGGCACTCTTGAGAGGAATTGGTTACATGTGGGGGAATAGGGTTGTGTGGAGGTGGGAGCTGCTTCGCAAGCCTACCCCAAAGTGCTCATGCCGGCACAGCTTGCTCCAGCCTCACTGAGGCTGGCCCTGAGCTGGGTGCTGCTCACTTGGGCAGGTGTCCCTGCTGTGGGCATGCCCAGCATTGCAGCAGCAGCTGAACTGCCTGCCTGTGTGTCCCCCCACTGTGCTGCAAGGTGAGATGCGGACACACGCACCAGGAGGGGGCGCTGAGTTGCTGCTGCACTGAGTGGATTTCTGCCGCTCCCTGCAGGCACCTAGCCTAGGTTTGAAGAGCTAGTACTGGTCTGGGAGGGCGCCAAGAGCAACATTCACCCACCCCACCATGCACTAAGAACCTGCTGTCCCTCCTGCCTTCCCCCCCACCCCCAAACCCAGGCCTCAGCCCAGCACTCAGCTGCCCCAGGGGGAGCTGCATGCTCTCACTCCCCACAGGCAGAGGCTGCAGTCTGACCCCATCCATCAGCAGGGGGGCTAGGCTCTCACCTACCCCCACTGCTATTGCTGTGAGGCGCAGCAAGCAGGGGTAAGTGTGGTGGGCTGAGGGTGAAGAGTGTTTTCCTCAGGGAAGGGCATCGCTGTTGCCTCCCAAGGTGGAGAATGCATGGCTAGAGCCTCTCCAGGCTCTCCTCCCTCGGAGTGAAATGCCTGAGCCTACATCCATGGAGCCAGAACTGAGACCCACGGGGAGGTAAGAGCCCCTAGCCTCTGCAGCACAACCATGTCCCCCATCGCTCTGAAAGGGTGGTGAGTACAGCACTGAATGGAGTTAAATGAGCATGCTTGGGGCTGTATCCTAAACCCTGCTAGCTCGACCTGAGACTGAGTGGGTAAGCCTGGCCAGATAAAAAATTCAGGCTGGAAGGATGGAGAAACCCCATTAATTTTCCTTTAGGCTAGTCTCCAATGTGCCATCTCTGAGCTGCTTAAGGCAACTGTGACAGCATTCACCCCACCTAAACAGCACTCCAGAACTGGGGCACTGAGCTTACAATTTTTCAAGGGTATTTGGGGGAAGGCCCCTGGCCTTTGTGGGATAGTGGTTTCTGTGGCTTCCCAAGAGGGGCTTTAATCACTGAAAGGAAATAAACTTGAGGGCTATGCAAGCCTCAGACAGAGCAATCGGCCTTCATTGTGCCCCTAAGGAGCATGGGCTGCATCTCAGGAGGTATCACAGAGGATAGCAATAACAAACATCCACATAGAAAGATAAGATGTAAGACTTGGCCCTGGACCAGCCAGGCCACTGGGCTTTTCCATAATTAACGGCAAGCCATCTCTAAAATATCCCAACCCTCCTATGCTGAGCTGAAATAAGAGTCTTAGGCACCTTTTAATGCCTCATGTTGATTTATGTCAAATCATTGTCCAAAAATGTCCTTGGTTTTCTGTATGCAGACTGAGGGTCTGCCCCATGGGCTGTTTTTGAGCACTGGGGTTACACTGACTCTTTTCAGAGTAACAGCCATGTTAGTCTGTATTCGCAAAAAGAAAAGGAGTACTTGTGGCACCTTAGAGACTAACCAATTTATTTGAGCATGAGCTTTCGTGAGCTACAGCTCACTTCATTGGATGCATACCGTGGAAACTGCAGCAGACTTTATATATACACAGAGAATATGAAACAATACCTCCTCCCACCCCACTGTCCTGCTGGTAATAGCTTATCTAAAGTGATCATCAGGTTGGGCCATTTCCAGCACAAATCCAGCACAAATCCAGGTTTTCTCACCCTCCACCCCCCCACACAAATTCACTCTCCTGCTGGTGATAGCCCATCCAAAGTGACAACTCTTTACACAATGTGCATGATAATCAAGTTGGGCCATTTCCTGCACAAATCCAGGTTCTCTCACCCCCCTCCCAAAAACCACACACACAAACTCACTATCCTGCTGGTAATAGCTCATCCAAAGTGACCATTCTCCCTACAATGTGCATGATAATCAAGGTGGGCCATTTCCAGCACAAATCCAGGTTTTCTCACATCCCCCCCACCCCCATACACACACAAACTCACTCTCCTGCTGGTAATAGCTCATCCAAACTGACCACTCTCCAAGTTTAAATCCAAGTTAAACCAGAACATCTGGGGGGGGGGGGGGTAGGAAAAAACAAGAGGAAATAGGCTACCTTGCATAATGACTTAGCCACTCCCAGTCTCTGTTTAAGCCTAAATTAATAGTATCCAATTTGCAAATGAATTCCAATTCAGCAGTTTCTCGCTGGAGTCTGGATTTGAAGTTTTTTTGTTTTAAGATAGCGACCTTCATGTCTGTGATTGCGTGACCAGAGAGATTGAAGTGTTCTCCGACTGGTTTATGAATGTTATAATTCTTGACATCTGATTTGTGTCCATTTATTCTTTTACGTAGAGACTGTCCAGTTTGACCAATGTACATGGCAGAGGGGCATTGCTGGCACATGATGGCATATATCACATTGGATACTATTAATTTAGGCTTAAATAGAGACTGGGAGTGGCTAAGTCATTATGCAAGGTAGCCTATTTCCTCTTGTTTTTTCCTACCCCCCCCCCCCCCGCCCCAGATGTTCTGGTTTAACTTGGATTTAAACTTGGAGAGTGGTCAGTTTGGATGAGCTATTACCAGCAGGAGAGTGAGTTTGTGTGTGTATGGGGGTGGGGGGGATGTGAGAAAACCTGGATTTGTGCTGGAAATGGCCCACCTTGATTATCATGCACATTGTAGGGAGAATGGTCACTTTGGATGAGCTATTACCAGCAGGATAGTGAGTTTGTGTGTGTGGTTTTTGGGAGGGGGGTGAGAGAACCTGGATTTGTGCAGGAAATGGCCCAACTTGATTATCATGCACATTGTGTAAAGAGTTGTCACTTTGGATGGGCTATCACCAGCAGGAGAGTGAATTTGTGTGGGGGGGTGGAGGGTGAGAAAACCTGGATTTGTGCTGGAAATGGCCCAACCTGATGATCACTTTAGATAAGCTATTACCAGCAGGACAGTGGGGTGGGAGGAGGTATTGTTTCATATTCTCTGTGTATATATAAAGTCTGCTGCAGTTTCCACGGTATGCATCCAATGAAGTGAGCTGTAGCTCACGAAAGCTCATGCTCAAATAAATTGGTTAGTCTCTAAGGTGCCACAAGTGCTCCTTTTCTTTTTACTGACTCTTTTGTTGTGGTAAGGTTTAATATGATCTAGTATGCTGGGGAAAAGCCCCACAGAGAATGACAGCATCTGTAAATGGAAGGATGCAGATTTGACCTGATGCCATTCACAGCAATAATTCCTTCCGTGATTTAGGCTCCTTTCATATCCCTTGGCAGGCTTCGGGTTCATCACTGGCACCTGCCCTGCTCCAGCTGTGGCAATGTTCCAGTGTTTTAAATGACCAAGTGTGTTGCTTTGCTGAGTGCAGTCAATCAGACTGTGCCCAGGCAGGAAACTTTGCAGCTGTGCACTAACTTAGTTCTCCTAAGCAGCCTCTAAGCAAGACACTGTGCTTCCATGGTCTTTGTGCTTGTGGGCTGCCTGTCCCTCAGGAGTTGTCTATGGGCCATTCTGTTATGGCAGTAGCAGGATTCCCAAATCAAACTGGGGTTTGTGAAGAGAGCAATTAAAATTCCACTCAAGCTGCTGTCCTCTTCTCCCCCACTTCCTAACCCTGCAGTGGCAGGTGATTAGAGCAGCCTGCCTTGTGGTGCTCCACATCCAGCTGCTATGATCAAATCCTACTTTATTGGGGGCCAATGCTGCCACCCCGTGGTCAGCTCGGTGCATAGTTAGCACACCCCGAGTGAGGATATGTTCAGACTGAGTCAACTTGCTGATTGCTGGAGCACCATCACTTTCCTCCCATCACAGGTTCTCGCCTGTGAGTTTTCCCATCACTGTTGGAGGGATCGGCTAGTGTCAGCCTATTGCAGTTTATTATCAGCAGTGCTGTTCTGGAAAACAAAAGTCACCCATTTATGCATGCTGTTTTTGAAAAAGACAGACAAGGCTGCACAAAGGGATCAGTGGCACAATCTCCCCTTGAATTTTGTGCTTGCGTGCCAGAGACAAAGGGATTAACAGAAATGATCAGACGAAGACACTAGTTAGTGTAGAAAGGAGACCTAGAGGGGGTAGGTCACGGTACAGACTAACACAGAAGCACAAACAGCCTCCAACAGGATAAAAGGTCCCCTCCTCTGTAATACTGCATGACTCTGGGCATGGGGCCAGCAGTTATGTCTCTGCCAGAGCTCACGGGAGATGGAGCAGGGCTCTCTGTTCCCTCCAGGTCACTGGAGGGGAAGTAGTGTTGGCAGTAGATGGCATATGGGAGAAGCTCACCCTGTTCTGAGGCAAAAAGAGGCCTTCAGTTTCCTGACTCATGCCAGAGTTAAAACCCACAGGCAGTAAGTACTCTCTCTTCCCCACCCCTAGAATTAGCAGAGCAAGTGGGGTTCAGCCTGGGCCATTGCCCCTTCATGGTATCCCCTTGGGAACAGGCCCTACCTCACTGCTCCCCAACCACCAGTGCTAGAGCCAGCAGTTTGCTTTGGCCTAGGCTCCATGCCCATTCCCTGTCCTCTCTCTGAGGGGGAAGTTTTCCTAGCTGTGGTTTGGAAGAGCTGGAGAGTTACTGATTTTCTTGGACAGTAAGTGATGTCTATTCTCACGCAGCAGGCCAGCCTAATGAGTTGGTGAGACTAGCCTGGGCCTGTGTGCAGGGAGGGGCTTCCTGAAGAGGAAACAGGAGGGTTTTTAAACATTCTCTCCCTGGCATTTGGTCCATTGATGTTTACCAGTAGCAGGCTTAGGGGATCACTGGACTCTCTGAAACTTGCTGCCTTAAGCTAATGCTGTACACTTGCTGTGAGGTTGATCCCCTTTGCTAAAGCACAAATTAAGAACTCCTGTTGAGGCTGGTGCTCATCTCCATGAGCAGCACCCTTCCAGATTCAATTGAGTGTGAGATCAGAGGATGTAAGAACCTCCCTTTGTTTTTTTTTTAAGTTATGTTTATTTAGCAATAAAAGTATGTACATGTAAGAGAACCCCTCATTGACTCCACTGTGGCAGGAGACATGCACAGAGCAGTAAGGGGCTACAAGCAGTGCTGCTCAGTGGCCTTCCTCGTCCTGCTCCTCACAGCAGCGGCACCAAAAAAGGGACAGACGAGAAGCAATCAGTCCACACGGCAGAATCTTCGGACAGAGACTCTCTCCGGCAGCCGCTGTTAAAACAAGCGGGCACCGTAGCCAAACGTCTGTTTAATGCCCTCAAAGTAGTAGTGCTGCCACCCTTGCTTTGTTCTCTCCTCCTCACTGGAAGGGATGCCCTTCCCCTCCAAGTGCACTTCTGTCTCGCCGCCTTTATCAGTGAAGTTCAAGGTAACAGTTGCAAAGTGCCCTAGAAGAGGCGAAGGAAAATCTCCCCATCAGCACCATGCAATAAGGCACAAACCCTGGACAGCACAGCCACATCCTCACCCAACATTGCTGGTAAGAGCAGCACACCTGTCCCATCACCAGAGGGCACAGAATCCCTCCCAAAACCTTCCCCTGGTGCACACCCCTTCCCTCATGTCTTGTACGACACTTGCTTTCCTTCCAGGAGGAGGGAGTGTCCCCCTCAACACTGCTTGCAAGACTGCCAAAGGGGTTGCAGCAGCCAGCCTTGAGGCAGAGCATGGTGCTGCTGCAGTGTTCCCAGTCCGTCCATCTGCCCAGGAAGCAACACAGCATCCAGACTCACTCAACTGGGAGAGGCTTGGGGTTACTGTGGGGTGTTACGATCACCAAGCAGATACTAGTGCAACCTAGAGAACCGCCCCCCTCCAGTCAAACCAGCCAATGTGCAGCCCTGGCAGGATTCATTCAGTTACAGACAAGGGCTGGAACTCTGTAGTCTGGTTCTTCAGGTTACCTACCAGATGGCCAAGATTTAAATCTCCACTTCATAACAATCTGCTTCTCGGGGACCTAGGTAAAGAGAAAGGAATAAACAGGCAGCCGTTTGCCCTGCTAATCCCGCTCCATTCCATGTTAGCCAATGCTCAGAACTGAGCATGACCCAAAGCATCAGACTCACTTCAGAGACTCACAGAAAGCAAAACTAGAGGGAGAGGGACTTTTAGAGTCCCTATATCCTGTTATGTGAACGCTGGGCCCCGTTAGGCTGAAGCACTGAGGGGAGAAGAGACACTATTGCTACCGCAACACTGATTCAAAGTATTCTCCCCACCATATACAATCCTTATGGGGATCGAGTTCTGAATGCTCTATATATTTATATATTAGGTGTTACTATAATGAGGCCCTAAGATCTAAGGCCCATTATGCTGGGAGCTGTACTAATATAATGAGACAGAGTCCCTGCCACAAAGAGCTTGCAAACTACACAGACAAGACAATGAGTGGGAGGACAGACAGAGGTAGAATGACTTGACCTTGGACTCGAACTTGCCCAAAGTCACACAGAGCCAGGAATAGAAGCCAGATCTCCCAGCTCCCAGAAATGAAGAAGACCTTCATCAACAAGGGTGACTAGGAGAATGGCAGTCACAAGGGAAAGCGTTTCAATCAGGAAGATAGTTAAGGAGGCGAGTAGAGCCCTGCAAATCCACGGATATCCGCATCTGTGGATGCGGTTGTATTGTTTACCATCTTTACAGATCAGACGTGGATCCAAATGTTTGTATCCACGCAGGGCTGTAGAGATGAGGTACAGAGCAGACGGATGAAAGACTGCAGGGAAGGTGTAACTTGGCCACCAAGGCTCCTTCTGAACAAGATAGTTGCACCAGCTGGTACTCACTAGATCAATGAACTTGCCGCTGACACTGCCATCTAGCAAGTGGAACTTCCCTCCTTTATCAGCCTCTATGATTGCCGGCGCATGGGTGAAAGCCTGGACCATCTGCAGAGAGACAGGCCTTGTGACATTGCAGGACTCATGTGACTGGAAGCTTCTCCTCATAACCTGCGCCAGGGACTCTGAAACCTGCTGGCAGGGGAGTTGCTGCTGCTGCTTAATGTCTCCCACTCCAGCACAAGAGCACCGGGCTCTCTGGAACAAGCGCTTGGCTGAAAGCTTAGGGTCTGCATTTTGAGGATGGGGATGGAGCAGTGTCTCCACTTTCTAGCCCATTTCTGAAGAGCTCCATGGGGATGTGGACCAAGGAAAAGCTCCCTCAGAGCCAGGAAAGCAGGATTTGAGCCCTGAGGCATGTAATGCCAGCACCCCATTAACAAAGTGTTTTACCTGCTTCTCACAGGATGGGGGCCATGCCAGATCTATAGAGGGCCCCCTAACTCTCATTATGCCCTTTCTAACAGTTTCTCCTAAGTTCATTTTACATTACTCCAAGACATTCTCATGTGATCTGATGATCCCCAATTAAAGCCTGGCTCTCAGGAAGCAGGATGTGATTTTCCAGAAACAGAACTGGGTACTGGGGCCTACAGAGACCCCACACGCTTATTGCCATAGGCAATGCCACCGCTAGGGCTGCTTCCTGAAGAGAGAGGACTGGAGGTAGGCTGGCATCGACAGCCTTATAAACCATGCAGGGAGAGCGAACACTCATAGATTGGCAGTTCCTGTGGTTTAACTCATCTACAGCAGCCAGCCTAGGAAAGTTGTTCAGAGACAGTTAAGTCCATATAGTACAGTCCCTTGTCTAGTATGCCATTCCCCTCACCCCTGCCCCCCCACCAGAGCATAGAGAGAAACAGACTGTGTGCTTGAGATTACTTTCAGGAGGCCAGGACACTGCCTCCTCTACTCCTGAGCTGGCAAGAGAGTCAATACCAAGTGGTTTGTGGGTGGGAAGGTCTCTATTCCTCAGAGGTGGCATCTGCTGCCAAATCACTGCTGAGCAGCTTGAGTCTAAGCTGTTCTAATGCAGAAGTGTACTACTCCCAGCTCCTCTGGGCCCACCTCCCCGACCATGCTAGTTTACCTCCTGCGTAGTGAAAATTCTGTAGAGCTCCTCCGGAGATGTTAAGAAAATGTCCTTCAAACTGATCTTACAGGTGGGAATCTTGATGCCTACGGGGTTAGACTGAGGTGCTGCAGTGACAGTACTAGCAGTGGTCTAAGGAAACATTAAGAAGCTCAATGTTGAATTGTATCCTTTGTGCATACATAGCACTTTAGAAACATCTTATTTCCCAGAACCCTCAAATAAACGCAGTTGATCACACACTTAAAGGACAGGAATAAGCATCTTGGAAAAATTTGTTTAGGAGCTACCATGCTTCATGGAGTAACAAGAAGTTTTAACTCTCAGCCTTGTTACTGACTATACTAGATTTGAGCTAGGGAACATCCCACATTGCAAATTCAAATACCCAGGCAAGCAATCACAGACTGCATCCATTGCTGAAGGTACTGTAGAGTCTAAGTAGGCAGCCTGACCTATCACACACATCAGATGCATCTAACATGCTGCTCCTTTCTCCAGGACTTTAAGAACATCGATGGGATGCTTTATTTTACCTTGTGGTCTTCTGCCTTAGCTGCCAGCTGAGGAGCTGGCTCTGTTTGTTCCCCATTTACTGTAGGTAAAATCATGCCTTGGGTGAACTCTGGAAAGACAGAAATATGCAATGAACCTAGCAAAGATCAGGTCAATGTTTTAGCTGCTCAACATGCTGCAGGACACACAAGGCTGGAAAAGCCTGACCCTGGATTAAGGTCATGACTGGAAAGGTTGTACTGAACAGAACTTGAGTGCCTAATGTGAACTGGGAGAAGAGTGCAACAAACCCCTTGAGCGTGCACGGCCACCCATTTCAGGGAGATTTGAATTCTGTTTATAAGAAGTGTGTTCAGGTGGTCAAAAAAGATGATTGGTTTACATAAAAACAACTGCTGCAAAAATCTCAAGTTGTCAGTTCACCACAAATCCAGCTAGAGCTAGATACAGTTTCTATGTATTGTTAGTATCCTGGAAAAGAGGAACACGTGACACACAGCTAGTGCCCCAAAGGAGTCAATGACAATTATATATAGAAAAGGAGACACCACATATTTCTTTGACAAGTTGAAAGAAGAGAGAGCCTGACTCCACCATACCACAGTAATGTCAGTCACTGTTGCCTCAGAGTCCCTCTCCTCCTTCACCTACACATGAACAATTGTACCGTCATCATAATCTTCTCAACAGCTGGGCTTCAACTCAGTTATGGATATGCTTAGCTTTACAGAGTGCCATGGAACACCCAGTCTGTTTATCCCCCCAGGCTAATGGAGGTACAAGTGGATACAGTTACTAAGCTAAGCTAGAAAGCTTGGAGATCAGTTTACTGCAAAGACTTCAAAGAAGCCTCCTGCTCCGGGTCATCTGATTGCAGTTCAGCAATGAAAAAGGTAACTATTACTGTAGCTTCCTGCTTCTCTCACTGAAGAACTCTGAGGTGGAAGCAACTCTCCCCCAGTCGCTATTTAGCGGCTGCGGGGGGGTTTCTCCCTCACGGTTATGTACCTGTTTTGAGCATGCTGATGTAAGTGCTCATTGCATTCCTGATCTTTTTCGTGCCCTCTTGCTTCATCAAGACCACTAAGTTGGTGTCAGGCTCATCTTTGGCAAGGCTGATGGAGACCTAAGCAAAACAGACAAGGGCCTGGTAAACAAAATCACACTCACATGGTCCTTTTAAGACGGGATTTAGCATCATAACTAATGCTTCAACCTGGAAAGCATTTCCAGAGGAAGCTATGAAGGAGCTTTAATAACTTTGTTATAACTCGTTGCCTCATGTGCTACCAGTTCACAATAATTTCAGTACCTATTCAACTGCCTATAGCTGCTATGGCTCCACTTCTGACAAAAATCAGCATTGAAAACCAGATCTCTTTAAGCTAAAACATATGCTGCCTATCTGGTAGAGGTGCAGGATAAACCTAGGTGGTCTACCAAAGAACAATGATGGGCTACATCCTTATAGGGCTGCTTTAGAGAGTTAAGATGGGAATATTTAGTGCTGTGAGACCCTTTGGTAATGAAGTGGCACAGTCAGCAGTATTAGCCATAACTGTGCTTACCTCAACTTCATCAACATCATTTTCATCCGAGAGGTTGGGAATCTCCACATGCCCCTTATACTTCACTCCCGACTTTGAGGTGCCTGTAGAGAGCAATTATACTCTGATTAAAAAGGCTTGTTCGGTTCAGCTTTCCTTGCTCTGACTGCTGCAGAGGGGCAACCTCATATCATTTCTCAGAAAAGCGACTTTCCTCTCAAAACCCCGCCGACCCACTTTTGGGAAAGCCTTGGAAAACACTGTCCATAATCCTGTGCTAGACCCTTGCCCTGAGAGAAAACAGAGACTATGACTCACCTGTCCATGACAGCTTGATATTCCACTCGTAGAAAAATATCAGCTTCCCTTTGCGGTTGTTGATGGATGCTTCTCCATCCAGTTTACTCACTTCTGTCACTTCACAGGCCCCCTCCGCATTCTCCACTCTCACCGCCAGAAACAGAACTTTCAGCTTCTCTGTAGACCAATTAGAAGCATCCCGTTCAGTCCTGTAAAGATTGAAGTGGTGTAAGAGCACTCCGGAAAATTTTGCTTTTGCGCCCCACCCCCACCCACCCAATCTCTTTCCACATTCCCCTCCCTACATCAAGACCGGTCTCTGATGCCCTGTCCCACGCATCATCCCAGGCTCCCTTCACTGAGCCTGCTGCTGCGGGGATCCAGTCCCTTCCCTTCTCCCACCTGGCCGCCCAACCCGACTCTCCCGCCATCAGGGAGGCTGCAGGAGGAAAAGGGCTCGGGGCAAGATGCTCACGCCCCGTGACCGACGGGTCAGGCCGTGCTCAGTGACGACCCTTGTCGTGGCCCCCCAACGAGGCACCGGGCGCCCCTGAGCGGGGGCCTCTGCTGCCCGCCAGTGCCGTGCACGCGGCGGGGCAGGTGCGGTGCTGCCCCCAGGCAGGGTCCCCACGCTCGGGAGCGGCCTCCCCCGCCTGCGCCTCTCCCGGCACGGGCCGGGCCGCCAGCGCGTCCTCAGGCAGCGATCGCTGCCGAGCACGGAGCGGCCTCCCGCGCCCGGCCTCGCTGGCCCGATGGAGCCAGGCCCCCGCGCCCGCTGCTCACCAGTGCCAGTTGTTGACATTGGTGGCGTCCGCCCGCTGCTCCACGATCCAGCGCGGGTCGCCCTCCCCCCACTTGGCCATCGGAGCCTCCGGACGCGCCGCCGCCGCCGAGCCCGGCTCCTCCGCGCCGCCCGCCTATGGAACCTACTAGAACCGCCGGCCGCTGCCTCCCGGCTTCCGCCGCCGGCACGCAGTCCTTCCGGTCCCCCGACACAGTCCGGCCGGGGCGGGGCCCCGACACCTTGGTTCCGGCTCGGGCGGGGCGCGCGGAGCGGTTTCCCTCCCTCCGCGTCTGGCCGTGTCGCTACCGACACCGCGTCCGCCGCCCCGAGCGCCCGCCGGGCCTCACAGCTCTGCGCCTTATGGCGGAATCAGTTCAGCTCCGCCGCCGATGCGTGGCGGGATGTGAACGCCCACCCCGTTCCTCGCGAGGCTTCTTGGGACTCGTAGTCCAAACCTCCGCGGACGGAGGCCCTGGGAACAAGGCGGAGGGCGGCGCGGATGAGAGGGGAGGCGGAAACTACATATCCCATGGTGCTTTGCGCGGAGCTACCCACCCCCGCCCCGGGAGGAGGCGCTCTGCGGGCTGTCCGGCTGGCTGGAGGGGCGGTCAGCACCTTTTGTCCTAGCGGCGGCCCCTGCCCCGAGCCCCGTCCCTCTGTGCCGGTGGGCGGGGCCTGCTTGGCCCTGGCGCTCCCAGTCACGACGCAGTAGCTCGGGGCCTCGCCCTGCGGCGGCGCTGGGGGGCTCGCTGGTGCCGCTGCCCCGGCGTAGCAGGGCCGAGAGAGCCCGGCCAGACCCGGGCCTCGGCATCTGCGCAGCCGGTCCCCTCGTGCCAGGCGGGTTATTGAGCTGCCGGGCCATGGGCTGATCTGATCTGCCACAGCCTCGTTTCCCACCATTCCCTTCTCCTCTGGCCGGCCCTGTGGGTCCACCCCTCTTTGCCTGGTCAGGCGCTGCAGTCCCTTAAAGCCCTCAAGTGTGGTGACCCAAGGGCCCTCCCTTGAGGGCCTAGGCCCTGAAGTGCTGGTTCTGATCCAGCCTGGAAAGATTTGCCTGTCGCTTAGCACCTGTGTTTCCCTTTGGCTGCTTTTCCAGATGAACAGGATGAAAGTTGACGAGGAGGAGTACTGGCACAGCTCCAAGTGTAAAGCCTTCACATTTGATGATGACGATGATGAGCTCTCCCAGGTATAGTCTTCAGGTTGCATGGGTTGATAAAACCCTAGAGAAGGGGTCGGCAGCCTTTCAGAAGTGGTGTGCCGAGTCTTCAGTTATTCACACTAATTTAAGGTTTCGCGTGCCAGTAATACATTTTAACGTTTTTAGAAGGTCTCTTTCTATAAGGTATTAGACATAATAATATTAGATTGGATATTAGGAAAAACTTTTTCACTGTGAGGGTGGTGAAACACTGGAATGCGTTACCTATGGAGGTGGTGGAATCTCCTTCCTTAGAGGTTTTTAAGGTCAGGCTTGACAAAGCCCTGGCTGGGATGATTTAACTGGGAATTGGTCCTGCTTCGAGCAGGGGGTTGGACTAGATGACCTTCTGGGGTCCCTTCCAACCCTGATATTCTATGATTCTATGATTCTATAAGTCTATAATATATAACTAAACTATTGTTATATGTAAAGCAAATAAGGTTTTTAAAATGTTTAAGAAGCTTCGTTTAAAATTAAATTAAAATGCAGAGCCCCCAGGACCCGGGCAGTGTGAGTGCCACTGAAAATCAGCTTGTGTGCAGCAGGTTGCCTACCCCTTCCCTAGAGACTCACCTCTTTCTTCCAAAAAATGGTAGAATGGAGAAATCCAGCTGTTTAAGGGTTCCCGTGTATACAGTTAAATCGCTTCCCCCCTCACCCCCTGCTTGAAAGAAGCTGTGCTAGACCCATGAGAAGGAACAGGGAGTCTGAAGGGCATAAATGTTGGGTCCTGCCTTCTTCCTCACTTTTTCTGTAAATCTTGGAGGATCTGTGTAATGTTTCTGGGAGGGGAAATAAGTAGAAAACACCAAAAAATACGGTATATTTTTCTTTTTAAAAATAATTGAGGGAGTTGTTGGACCTCAGTTCATTTCCTAGTAGATTTCTGTCTGTTGTTGTGCGAGTAGACTCGTTGGAAATTTGGTCCCCTTCATGGCCATTTTAGCAGAGATGCCTCAAACTTGATCAGGGACACTGAATTCCCTCTCGCCCTTGAATCCCTGAGAATAAACAGAGGGCTTCAGGCATCTGTGCTTGGCACTAAATTAATTGAAAATTTCAGAATTAACCTTTTAATGAGTTCTTCTCACTGACTTAGTGTTGCTGGGCAAATAAGAGATAAAAAAACCAAGAAATATTTGTCTTATCTTTTGATTGTCTGTGTGGAGATCCTTACGGTCTCTTGACATCAGGCCTGTAGGGCAAATCTGAGACCTCATAATAAATTGAGGGTAAATTACCTTTCCAGTGATCCCCACCTGCACCTCCTGCTAGTTTGAGGTATTTATAACTGACCGATCAGATGTTCATAGTCCTCAAGTTCCATATACTGGTGAAAAGGGGCTGTTTGTTGGCCAATTGCCTTGTGCAGAAGTGTGGAACATCTTCCACTGGTCTTTCAGCTGTGTGGGGGCTGGAAAAGGCATGTGCAAAGCACTGAAGGCATGTGCAAAAAGTTTGTTTGGACGGGAGTGGGTCCAGGAAAGCCTCAGGCTACCTGTGCGGAACAGAGATGGTCTTCATGCTAGCCTTGTGTTTGTCCACAGCTAAAGGAGTCCAAGCGGGCAGTGAACAGCCTTCGAGACATCGTAGATGATGACGATGACCTTGAGAAGTTCAGCTGGAGTGGAGAGCCAGTGGGCAGTAAGTGCAGGGGTATCTGAAAGTTATGTTGGGGAGGGAAAGCGTATGAAAACATTCCTGTCTGGACTTGAGCTGTGCAGCTACTTTTCTTACTCCAAAGTCAGATCCCTTCCCCAGGAATACGGGGATCTTGGAGTCTAATCCTCCCACTTCCCATTCTTTCATGTAAACTTGTATCTGCCTCAGCCCATTAGAAGGAGAATAAGATGAGGTCCCCAGTGTACTCTTTCCATTTATACAAGTGGAGGGAGTTCCACTCTCCCTCTCCCAATATCCAGCACAGGCCAGCATAGACTTTATCCATATCTGGCATCCACTAAGCTTAGGTGAAGGAACCACCGGAAGTATGTTTGACAACCTATTATGCTCTCCCACACTTGAAACCTGTTTCTCCCAGAATCTTTTATGCCAGTTTCTGCAGGACTTTGTCAGAGATGCTACAAGGTTCAGCATGATGATTGATGGGCTGATGTGGTGCTTGAGGTACAAGTTTCAGTTGCAAGCAGTTGAACCAATCCATTTCAGGTGGACAGTTGGAGACTGAATGGGAGCTGGGTTATGACCCTCTGACAGGTGCTGTCCACATCCTTTTGGGGATCATGACTCCTGGATTGTTATAGGGAATAGCAGAGATCAAAGTGCAGATAAAACTTGCTCGTTGGAGTCCTGAGGATAATCCTACAGTATTTTGAGGTTGTCAGATTCCTTAATGCTGGGAGTCTCCTCCTTGGATAGTTAATATCAGGCATGGCAAGCCGGTCAATTGACTGATCAAATAATGTCAGTTGACTATTATTTGACTATGGTCAAATTTCCACCAAAAATGCCCTGATGTGGGTGGCAACCTACCTTTCTGATTGCGTCATGGTCCCATTCTTTCATTTCTTAGAATTTCATTGGATTGTGTTTTTGCATTTTTCTGAGTTAAAATTACTCAGTTAAGTAACTTGTTTTTTGTAATTTGGCATAATTATCTATTTAAGGCTAAACCTGTTGAAGACCATAAAGTTTGACTGTTTTGTTACTGTTCTAATAAATTAGTGCTTTAAAATGTTTGGCCATTTTTGACATTATTTGACCAATATTTGATTGGTCAATTGACCAGTTTTTTGGACCACTAAAATGCACAACCCTAGTTAATATTGATAATTTTATTATAATCTGTTCCCTGTGTTCCCCCATCCACCAGGCCACATTTGTGGCACTGCGCAGACCATTGAAGTGTAATAATAAAGTGTAATAATTTAAAAACTACCCAAACCTACAATGCTAGGTGCTGTGGCATCTTAGATAAAGGGGGCTGGCAGGGCTGGCCAGCAACATGCCTGGGAAAGAAGAGATTTCATTCTTCTGAGAAGAGAAAGGGATGGTGTGAGGCAGCGTTGTGTGGAAGCTAGGTCCATATACCCTAAAGGTCACCACAGTAACAGTTCAGTCCCTGTCAAGCTATGGGCAGGGGTGGGAGCTCTACAGGGTGGGTGGTGTCAGAGCAGTTTCCTGTTAAGAAGAAGCTTAGATATAGCCATGTCCTCAGGTTTGGACCAACCCAGTGAACTTAAATGTTGTGCATGGATCCCCCTACCGTGTTCTTATTACCTGAGAGATCAAAGGGTTGCAGCGCTCCCACCATGCTGCAGCAATCCTTTGCATGGAGCCAGCGCTTCTTGTCTTGCACCACAGCTGCTCTTCTTGCTTGTGTCTCCTGTTCACCTTCCCAGTCAGCCTCTTTACCCAACCACCCACTATCACAGTCTGGCTCACTCTTCTTCTGCTATGCCAGTTGTTCAAAAGCTTGTGTGTGTGGTGGGGCTAGGGTACAGCTGTGTGGAGAGAGACTGCCTGCTGTGCCTAGAGCAACAGGGAGCAGAGCTGAGCACGTTATCGCCCCCATCTGGGGTGTGTCACAATACCTGCCTGTCGTCTGCAGGCATCAAAGTTATCTCAGTTCTGTAGTGCCTGGAAGGGAATGTCTTACATTTCTCCAGTCCAGAGAAACCAAAGGATCCAGTATCTAGTTTTGTATCTTCCATTGTAAGCTCTTTGGAGCAGAGAATGTGGCACACCTCATATAGCACCATTTAAATGTACTGTGTCACATAAGTGATCTGTAATATTTATACAAGCTGTACCCATACAACACCACTGAAATGCAGCCATTTCTGAGGCGGAACGGGGCAGCTGCTTAAACTTCAGCACTACACAAGTTCAAGTTTAGGAAGCTATGTGCTGAGTACTGTATCCAGTTGATACAGAGAGGTAAAAGAGGCAGAATGTGCAGAATGTTCCAAAACGAAAAGTGATGAGGACACAAGAGTTAACATGCGTCTTCCACTCTAGAATTTTTCATTAAAGACTGGTTTTATGTTTTTTTGGTGAGTTACAAGGATTGTTCTCTCTTCATAGGTATTTCCTGGTCCATCAAAGAGACAGCCTCCAGCAGCTCTAATGCTCCTGAAGGGAGAGACTCAGGCCTACAGAAGGGCTCTTCTTCCCATGTAGCCTTCCCCAAGCAAGCCTCCTCTTACTCCATCAGCAGTTTCTTCAAAGGTAAAGTCCCTACTTGGCTGGGGCAGATGGACCTTCCCACAAGAGTGCCAGAGGGGAGTCCAGTTACTTTGTGCGTATCCCAGACCAGGAAGTGCCCCATCTCTGCCCAGCCACAGGCTGCATCAGCCACTTGACAGGTGTCTGTGACCATTCTGCTTTTTATAAAGTGGGGAGAGCAGAGGCGACGCAGGGGAGGAGGAGAAGCAGGGTCATGTTATGCATCATCTCTGGGGGATTGGCTGAGGTCTCTTTCAGTATAGAGGGGCAGGCCATGTAGACTATATCTTCCAGCATGCTATGCACTCTGGAGTAACAAAGCTGCTTGGACCAAGGTGGAGCATGGCATGCTAGGAGCTGTAGTCTCCAGCAGTCACCCATCTGTACTTTAGATGAAAGGCTATTTGGGACTGTGTTTGGCCCAGGTGGGCTGCGCTTGGTCCTTTCTGCCCCAGAGGCAGCAGGCAAATACCCTTCTCCTGGAGCTGAGATGGCTTCTACTGTTACATGTGGGGATGGAGCTAGTTACTTCACCTTGGCATTGCCAGACATAGTCCAGCTGGCTGAGGGAGAGCCATGTGGCTCAGCGCTGTTGTCTCTCCAGCCTGGAAACAAGTCTGATTCTAAAGCTGAATTTCCTCTGAATGTCCTCTAACCATGTGTCATGTTTTTTGACTGCCCCCGTTCTTATACATTAACTGATTTAGTGCTGGTGAAAGGTGCTGAAATCTTAGCCCTGGACACTGAAGACTTCTGTATAGTCACAGTGTAGGTACAGATGCCAGTGCCTTCTCCCTCTTCTCACAACACTGTACCCCCAGAGTGGCTCAGTGATCTGTAGTGGACCCCTCCAGGGGTAAGGAGTTCAAGCTCCATAACCCTCTCAGCCCTGGCCCCTCTGGCAGCAAGGGGTCAGTTAGTGCCAGTTTTGTTGTGTGATGTGGACAGATATCCAGTAGGAAATGGCCTGAGAGCCGACACGTCCCCCTCCCACGCTCCCCCATTTTTTTCCAATAGGCTAGTCCTGTCTAATAGAGTTAGTCTGGGATGCCCACTTGGAGTGTAGTTCTGTGTTCCTTCGGTGAGAGGTGCTGCCTGGGGAAAGCCAGTTGAAAATCTCTCACTGTTGCCTGTTTGATTCTTTTAGGAAGAAACAAATTTGGGAGTTTTCAGTCCCTTTCAGATGGTAAGAGAGCAGTTTTTATTCCTTTCTAAGCAGGGTGGGGGAAAGGGGGATAACACTTGACACTTATGTAGGGGATTTTCACACTGAGTTCAAAGCCCTTTGGAAAGTTGGGTCACTATTATCTTCCCCGTGTTACAGATGAGGAAACTGAGGCACAGACTTGCCCAAAGTCCCCCAGCAAATCAGTATAAGGGTCAGAAATAGATTAGACTGTGGGAATGAGTCAGGAGATACTAATCGCTAAATATGCTGCCTTTTTGATAGAAAATAACCTGCCTGTATAGAGCCTCCTGTGGTTTGGAAGGGGCCTCTAGCCAGACTTTCTCACATTCTGGTTCACTGCAGTTCTGTGCCCAGTCCATGGACATATGGGCTCCTCTCAGTCCATGGGGCTGGCCCAGGGTTTACTACTCAGTCTATTCTTTTGACAAAGGAACCTATGCTAGGGAGGAAGCTTAGACCTGGGGAAATATAGGAAGGTTGATGTGAATCAGGATCTCAGATGCGCTACTACTCAGTGTGTTGCCTTCCCCTTCACAGCTCTCTCTGACACAGGCGTTAAAAGCTACGCTCCAGAGCTGCGCAGACCAAAGGCGGAATACAAGGTGGGTGACTCACATTCACTATCCCGGTGTTAGAGCAATGGACTGCAAAGGTCACATGGGGTGGAAGGGGTGAGTGACCAGTCCCCCTTTTAGTTAGCAGAGGGCAATCTAGGAACTGGGAGCGTGAAGGTGAGATGTACAGCCCCGGTTCCAGCCTGCAGGAGTCCCTTCAGCAATAACTCATGCAGAGTCTCAGACATCACATCTTTTTCCATTAAAAGTGAGCGTGTTGGTGGAGACACAGGAGTTCTCCCTCTTCTTACTGAGGAGCCCTGCAGAGATGGGTAGAAGGGAACATTTGTTAATGCTTTGCCTGAAAGCCGCTTCCCCACCAACAGTGCAGCCGCAGCATTGGCAATGGCTTTATTCCTGCTGTGAGACTGGAACTAGAATCATAGAATATTAGGGTTGGAAGAGACCTCAGGGGGTCATCTAGTCCAATCCCCTGCTCAAAGCAGGACCAATCCCCAACTAAATCATCCCAGCCAAGGCTTTGTCAAGCCGGGCCTTAAAAACCTCTAAGGATGGAGATTCCACCACCTCCCTAGGTAACCCATTCCAGTGCTTCGCCATCCTCCTAGTGAAATAGTGTTTCCTAATGTCCAACCTAGACCTCCCCCACTGCAACTTAAGACCATTGCTTCTTGTTCTGTCATCTGCCACCACTGAGAACAGCCTAGAGCGCCATCCTCTTCTGAACCCCCCTTCAGGTAGTTGAAGGCTGCTATCAAATCTCCCCTCACTCACTCAGCCTCACCTCGTAAGTCATGTGCCCAGCCCCCTAATAATTTTCATTGCCCTCCGCTGGACTTTCTCCAATTTGTCCACATCCCTTCTGTAGTGCGGGGACCGAAACTGGACGCAGTACTCCAGGTGTGGCCTCACTAGTGCCGAATAGAGGGGAATAATCACTTCCCTCGATCTGCTGGCAGCGCTCCTACTAATATAGTCCAAAATGCCGTTGGACTTCTTGGCAACGAGGGCACGCTGCTGACTCATATCCAGCTTCTCGTCCACTGTAATCCCCAGGTCCTTTTCTGCAGAACTGCCACTTAGCCAGTCGGTCCCCAGCCTGTAGCAGTGCATGGGATTCTTCTTTTCTAAGTGCAGGACTCTGCACATGTCCTTGTTGAACCTCATCAGATTTCTTTTGGCCCAATCCTCCAATTTGTCTAGGTCACTCTGGACCCTATCCCTACCCTCCAGCTTATCTACCTCTCCCCACGGCTTAGTGTCGTCTGCGAACTTGCTGAGGGTGCAATTAATCTCATCATCCAGATCATTGATAAAGATGTTGAACAAAACTAGCCCCAGGACCGAGCCCCTGGGGCATTCCGCTTGATATCGGCTACCAACTAGACATTGAGCCATTAATCGCTACCCGTTGAGCCCGACAATCTAGCCAGCTTTCTATCCACCTTATAGTCCATTCATCCAATCCATACTTTTTTAACTTGCTGGCAAGAATACTGTGGGAGACCGTATCAAAAGCTTTGCTAAAGTCAAGATATATTACATCCACCACTTTCCCCATATCCACAGAGCCAGTTATCTCATCATAGAAGGCAATCAGGTTGGTCAGTCATGACTTGCCCTTGGTGAATCCATGTTGTCTGTTCCTGATCACCTTTCTCTCCTTCAAGTGCTTCAAAATGGATTCCTTGAGGACTTGCTCCATGATTTTGCCAGGGACTGAAGTGAGGCTGACCAGGTTCTCTTTTCTTCCCTTTTTAAAATATGGGCACTATATTTGCTTTTTTCCAATCGTCTGGGACCTCCCCCAGTTGCCACGAATTTTCAAAGATAATGGCCAATTGCTCTGCAATCACATCAGCCAACTCCCTCAGCACCCTTGGATGCATTAGATCTGGACCCATGGACTTGTGCACATCCAGCTTTTCTAAATAGTCCTTAACCTGTTCTTTCACCACTGAGGGCTGTTCACCTCCTCCCCATACTGTGTTGTCCAGTGCAGCAGTCTGGGAGCTGACCTTGTCTGTGAAGACTGAGGCGAAAAAAGCATTGAGTACTTCACCTTTTTCCACATCATCTGTCACTATGTTGCCTCCCCCATTCAGTAAGGGTTCCACGCTTTGCCTGACCTTCTGACCGCCTTTTAACTCCCAGTCAAGAGTGCTACTCTGAGCCTAAGGACATCTCACACAGGAATAACTCCCTGCCCCATGGTGGTGCTGTTCTCCTCCTGAATATGCTGCTTTTCTTTACACACACCCTTCCTTAAGGGATGCTGCTGAGATAAACACCATCCTGGCCACTATGGATGTAGAAGCCCTCTACACCAACATTCCACACAAAGATGGACTACAACCTATCAGGAACAGTATTCCCGATAATGCCACGGCAAACCTGATGGCTGACCTTTGTGACTTTGTCCTCACCCATAACTATTTCACATTTGGGGACAATATATACCTTCAAGTCAGCGATATTGCTATGGCCCCATAGTATGCCAACATTTTTATGGCTGACTTAGAACAACGCTTCTTTAGCTCTCATCCCCTAACGCCCTACTCTACTTGCACTACATTGATGACATCTTCATCATCTGGACTCCTGGAAAAGAAGCCCTTGAGGAATTCCACCATGATTTCAACAATTTCCATCCCACCATCAACCTCAGCCTAGACCAATCCACACAAGTGGTCCATTTCCTGGACACTGATGTGCTAATAAGCAATGGTCACATAAACACCAACCTATACCGGAAACCTACTGACCGCTATACTTACCTCCATGCCTCCAGCTTCCATCCAGGACACACCACACGATGCATTGTCTACAGCCAAGCTCTACAATACAACCACATTTGCTCCAACCCCTCAGACAGAGACAAACACCTACAAGATCTCTATCAAGCGTTCTTACAATTACAGTACCCACCTGCTGAAGTGAAGAAACAGATTGACAGAGCCAGAAGAGTACCCAGAAGTTACCTATTACAGGACAGGCCCAACAAAGAAAATAACAGAACGCCACTAGCTGTCACCTTCAGCCCCCAACTAAAACCTCTCCAGCGCATCATCAAAGATCTACAACCTATCCTGAAAAACGATCCCTCACCCTCACAGATCTTGGGAGACAGACCAGTCTAGCTTACAGACAGCCCCCCAACCTGAAGCAAATACTCTCCAGAAACCACACACCACGCAACAGAGCCACTAACCTAGGAACCTATCCTTGCAACAAAGTCCAATGCCAACTCTGTCCATTCAAGTGACTCCATCATAGGACCTAATCACATTGGCCACGGCATCAGGGGCTCGTTCACCTGCACATCTACCAATGTTATATATGCCATCATGTGCCAGCAGTGCCCCTCTGCCATGTACGTTGGCCAAACCAGACAGACTCTACGCAAAAGAATAAATGGACACAAATCTGACATCAGGAATCGTAACATTCAAAAACCGGTAGGAGAACACTTCAACCTCTCTGGCCACTCAGTAACAGACTTAAAGGTGGCAATTTTGCAACAGAAAAGCTTCAAAAACAGACTCCAACGAGAAACTGCTAAGCTTGAATTAATATGCAAACTAGATACCATTAACGTGGGTTTGAATAGAGACTGGGAGTGGCTGGGTCATTACACAAATTGAATCTATTTCCCTAAGTTAAGTATCCTCACCCCTTCTTGTCAACTGTCTAAATGGGCCATCCTGATTATCACTACAAAAGTTTTTTTCTCCTGCTGATAATAGCTCATCTTAATTAATTAGCCTCTTACAGTTGGTATGGCTACTTCCACCTTTTCATGTTCTCTGTATGTGTGTGTGTATATATATCTTCTTACTATATGTTCCATTCTATGCATCCGATGAAGTGGGCTGTAGCCCACGAAAGCTTATGCTCAAATAAATTTGTTAGTCTCTGAGGGGCCACAAGTACTCCTGTTCTTTTTGTATGGAAAGTGTCCTTTCCTTCTCTGTCACTGCCCCCCACGGAGATCATTAAGTAAGTGGAGGAGGAATAATCTAGCATAATAAAGGGGGAAATAATAGCTATGGGATGAAATGAAGGTAGGGATAGTTTCTTCTGACTTCCAGGACCAACTTCTGGACAGTGATCTGGATCAGGCGGAGGAGCTGTCTCAGTGGAAGCTCTGATTCTTGGAACATTTACCATAGACTGTGCAAGGCCCTAGAACCATACATCAGGGCCCATTCCTGCATTGGCATCTTAGAGGGAGGGGCAGGGTGGAACCTAAAAGGCACTTCCTTCTCTGGCCTGTATGGTTTGATGAGACATCAGTGAATTTTAAAATCCCATGTACTTTTCCCCACTGCTGCCCATTGTTCACTCCCTGCCTCTTATTCAGGATGGAGCAGTGACACTGGGCTGGTCCCTTTCACCTCCTCATTTGAGTCCCTTTCCTTTGCCCGTCCCAAGGCACTAGCCCGAGGCTGTTGGCTTTGGGTTCCCTGTGCTGCCAGGGAAGGCTCACCAGAAGAAGCCTGCCTGAGAGTAGAATGGGAATGGGAAGATGTAACTGAATCCTTTCCCTGCCAATTCACAGTCTCTCAAATTGTGTGTGGGGGAAACATTTGGGGTTTAAGGTTCCTGGGGTGGGAGCCCATTCTAAGATGCACCTCCCATGTGGATGCAGTGATAGTCTTTGTCCAAGGCAATAAATAGACACCCTGTTCTCCTTTCGGCCTCTGGCTCTATCCAGTCTGCTGTAGGTGGGGTTGAGCAAAAGTCATTGCCACATGAGGCTCTGTGGGAATGTGTCCTCATCCCCAAAACCACTCCAGCTGTCACCCTCCTAGGTAGTTTCAGCAGAGGAGCTAAGGACTTAATGGGCCACTGAGACTGAACCCTGCTGTGGGTTTTTGAGGGAGCTCTATGAGGTTAGGGGTCAGGCGTGTCAGGGTAGTGCGAGAGCAAGCTTTCCCGCACAGTACCTGGGCTGTAGCTATCGTGTGGATAAACAAGAGACTTCTGTCTCTGCAGGTGTGATTGGCCCCTTTCAACCAGCAGTAAAAGGTTGCACGTAAATAGTAGCCTGATGGCATTCTGGGGACTGAACTTCAGAGTCTCTTGGATTGCGCTGGCACCAGTGGTACCAGCCAGTGACCAGATCAACCTGCCTCCCCCTCCCACAAAGGTTCCAGGAAAGTGACAAGATTCTGGAACCTCCTTCCCCAGGCCAGTTCAGTCACATCAGAACTCCACTACTCTCGTTAGTTGCAAAGCCTAGTGGGAAACCCTTCTAGCTGCTGTGAACTGTGTGACAAGTTATTTCATCAGTCCCAGCTTTGAGTGGGAGGAGCTGCACAGCAAACACTGGGATAGCTTGGCCCCTCAGCATCTCGGGAAGTTGATGAGCTTATGTCTTCTGTTGCAGGATTACAGCAGCGACTGGAGTCCCAAGGATACAGTCAGACGAATGCAGAGGGGCAAGGTAAGGACATTCCTTTTCCATTTGCTTGCAAGAGGGGAGCCTTGGTTGTTTCGGGATTCCTGAGGTGCAGCCTGGGACCATGGGACAGCTGTGCCCCCTTAACTCTCCAGCCTGGGCTCTCTCTCTGCTTTGCTAGTGATGAGCAGAAAACCCGTCCAGGCACTATCATCACAACTGCATGTGCTACCCTACACCCAGCTAGATTGCATGAATGTTCCCAGAGCTACTCATGAATTACACAGAGAAAGGCACCAGGCCAATCCCCTCAAGCTCCCAGCCTTGTACGTCAGGACTATACCGTCTTGCACTGCTCAAGACGAGCACTGCAAGTTTATTAATTGATTCACCACTTCATCAATGGAAAGTGGATATACACCAGCCTTTGTAAACCTAAGCAGATTCACCAAATGCTTCAGGCAAACTCACTGGTAAAGATAAACAGTAAAGCAAGTTTATTGACTACAAAAGATAGATTATAAATGATAGGCAAAAGGTCAGAGTTAGTTATCAAAATAAAATAAAATACAAGCACACAATATATACTCTCAACCCTATTATTGGGCAACTTCTAGACTAAGGAGTTTTTCTCACCCCATTGTATCTTGCAGTTCATAGTACACAGGTTTCACCCTTGAAACCTGGGCCAGTCTCCTCTGTTGGAGTCTTCAGTCTTCTGAGTGTCCTTGTTGCTTGCAGCATAGGTGGGGAAAGGAGAAAAGGCCAAGCCGGGGGCCACTGTGTTCTGTTTTATACCCTTTGTCCATGTGCTTGGAGAACACAAGTCCAGGCATGTCTGGTGGGCATTACTGAGTCACAAGGTGAAGCAGTACTCTGGTGTGTCTCCTGCGAGTGAGTCATTGAATTGTAACTCCTCTGCTAGACAGTGGCTGGTGATGTCTGTTCAGCACCCATCCGGGTGTTGGTTACCTCCCTTGTCATTGTCTCTGGAGAGCTATTATCTGGGAGCTTCTCAAACACATGGCATATTTTAGTGAAAACTATACGACACAATTCTTATAATTTCATACGCATTGATGATATTTTTACTTTATATGCAATATCACAATTATATTATAAATGAGGAATATGGGGATTACAGGACACTCCCCCAAGGCGTACATATTTAGGTATGGGGGTTACAGGGCGCTGCCCTGAGGTATACATATTTACATAGAACAATGGCTTTTGGCAGATGGTAATGTTTCCCCTGATACCTCACATGGCATGCTTTATATGCAGTATCACAATTATATATAAATTAGGAATATGGGGGTTACAGGGCACTCCCCCAAGATATAGAGTGTCACATTGGTGCTCTCAGGCTGCCTTGTGCTTCCATCTCTGTATTGTGGGACTGGGCAGGGGAACTGGGCAGCTCCGTTAATTGGTTGCATGGCCATAGCGGGCACAACTGTCCAAAGCTCTGTGCCCACCTAAGGCTTTGCCAAATAGAAGGAGCAAAAGCAGAAAGGAAGCACTGAGATACCGCTAGAGTCCGGAATAGTGACAGGTGGCAATCATTGGGCCACTGCTAGAGCCTTTGTCTCTGTTAGACCCTGGAGGCTTCTCCCATGGCATGAGGTCATCTGCAGTGCCGCTGACCCTTCTGGAGCTGGCGTTATGACAAACGACCCGTGGGGTCAACTGCAGGGCTCTGGCTCTCTTCATAGTTGGTGGCAATCAGAGGTAGGGAGCAGGGAAAATGGGAGTCGTCCTTGGTGCAGTGGAGTTGGGACCTTGGTCCCAGCTGCTCAGGGCTGGCGGTGAGCAGATGAGTCCTGTGGAGGAGAAGGTGATGTGTGCAGAAGTAACCACCCGACTGCTGCTACCCCTTCGCTAAGGTTGTAACTTTCCCTTCTTAGCAGTTGGTGAAGGGCTTTGCTTCCGTCTCCACTGAGGGAAAGGGTAGCTCCAAGGCTAAGGAGTGGTGGGGGAAGATCAGCTCTGGGCTAAAGGGAGCCAAGGAAGAGGCAGAGTCTTCCAGTTCCAGTCTGCTGATCAGCTTCAGAGGAACCCAGATACCAGGGCCCTTCTGCTCTGATGAGTTCTGGTGGTTTGCAGGTTGTTTTGGGGAGCAGCGCAGGCACCATGCTGCCCCCAGGCTGTATAGTTAGAGAGCCTGATCCTGCAAAACCCCTTCAGTGGGAGACTCTCTCACAGCCCTGGGCTCAGAAGGAATGAGAAATATTCTGAAGAGGAGTGATTCATGTTGCTGAATCATTCAAGATTAGAGAGAGGGTTAGATCCCTGTATCTTGGTTGGATTCCAGGCACCTGACTGATGCAGTGTTTCCTTGTCTCCAATGATGTCCCAGATTTGCTCACTGGAGAGGTTCCGTTCCCTGCAGGAGAAGCTGATGCTCCTGGATGAAGCTGTCGCAGTGCATGATGGGAATGTCATTACAGCTGTGAGTCCTCCTCTGCAGTATAGGGTTGGGTTGGTGGTGGCGAGGATGGTTTCATAAGGGGTCCGTGTATCTACACAGCTATTTAGCCCCTGAATGCTGCTGGTGCTTTGAATTAAAATCTGTGTGTTACCAAAAAGGGCCAAGTCTGAGGTCTGGGAAACTCCATATTCTCAGTCTTTGGTTGAAAATCACGTGCTTCTCTGGAACCTCTGGTTGGAATCCCCAGCAATCAGCTTCTTTTCCACTTCCTGTGCCCGATGGATCAGGTTCCCTGTCCCTGCCTGTGCTCAGGGCTTTGGGGTGAGATGTGGAAAGCTTAGGTCCCATCTGCTGCACACTGCACTGAATATTCCAGGGAGCTGCTCATAAGGGGAGAGGTTTGTCCCAGACTCTTAGCCTTAGAGCATTGTGCAGCAAATGAGCCATGTGCTGGGTGGTGTGATCCCTCCTACTCCAGCGAGGTGGGTGAGGTGGTCCCTGTATGTATGCTGCTAGGAAAGCTCTTTAGGGTCCTTCAGGAGGGACGTGACGGAAATGCCATAGTTTAAGTATTGAAGCCTCTCTTATCTAAGCTATAGAAAAGCCAGCAGACCTTCTCCCCAAACCAGTGTGTGTCAGCTCACAAGCTCCCCCAGGCCTGTGTTTGGCCTATGCAGTACGGAAGACACTAGCATTGCTCAATACAAAACACTGATCAAGCCTTGCTTGAAGGCTGGAGCTGAGATGTCTGTGGATGAGTGGGCCTCCCCTGATGTCTCTGCCTATCCAGATGCTAGTGGGGGTTCATCTGCTCATCTGAGGGATGTCTCTTCTGCTTGCAGATCCTAATATTCTTGAAGAGGACGCTAAAGAGAGGTAAATGTGGCTGGGAAGTGTCTAGGGCCAGTGGCGTTTGTGCAGGATTATGTTTCTCAGTTAAGGGGAGGGTAGCCAGATTCTCTCACCTGCTGCAAGTTAAAGGGAGAAAAGGGCTGGGATCACTCTTGTTAGGTGCTTCTTAACTGAGCCAGGTGTCTCCTTGAGAGAGATGCACCTTGGATCCAGTGAGCATAATGGGACAGGGTTGGTGCTGGCTGTGAAGACCCAGAGAGACTGTGAGAACCTGGAACTCTTGTTAGGAGATGGCAGAGGTTGGGGTGGGGATGAATGAGAATGAACCTGTGTGGGATATGACCATGCACCACAGAGTGCTCGGCCATTAAACAGGTGGAATTGGGTTCCTTTCCTAACCCCTGGTCACTAGAGGTTGGACTAAGTTCTGGAGAGGGGGGTTTGCAGAATCCTTTAGTTTTCTTCCAGAAGTTAGCAGCACCATCCATACTGAAACAGCCCACGCTGGCCAGCTCACACCTTCTCATGGCTCCTCAGTGCTGACATGCTGTTTGTTAATCCCCACTTAGAAATCCTATTCCAAGAGCTGGAGGTGCGACAGGTGGCCCTGCGCCATCTAATCCATTTCCTGAAAGAGACAGGGGAGCAGAAGCTGCTCCTGGACCTGCTCAGGTGAGGCTCCCCAACCAGCATCAAGGCTGGGCTTAGCACACTGCCTGTGGTTGGACCCAGAGTGGAGGGTGCTGAGCAGGGCTAATGCTTTGTTTCCCTTTGCAGGTTCCTGGACAGGACCGAGGAGGTTGCCGTGAGTATTCCCAACCGTGGCAGGAACTTCTCCTGTATAGCTTTTACAAGGTGGGGGAGACCCCTCAGAGACCCCTCGCACATCCCACCCTCCAACAAAGGATGCTGTTGTGACAAGAGCCTGGGGACTGGGAGTGGCTAGCCTTTAGGCATGGTGTAATCAGTGGGCAGGGCTTCAGTTCATGTTTTGTTGGAAGGTGACAAGATCTCCTGAGCCCATTCCCTTTTGAACAACTCCTGTTTTCTTTCTGCCCCCTCCAGCTTTCTCGGTACCGGGAGCACTTGAGCATCCAGGAAGCAGAGAAACGAAGAGAATTTCTTAAAGGCTGCATCAGGTGAGCAGGGAAGGTGGGGGACTGGTGGGGTGTGAGTGCCTCCTGGAGGGTGGAATAAGAAGTGCAGCCTGCTGGAACCAGTAGAAGAATGGTAGTCTACTTTTTGTCAAGGTCCAGATTTCTTGGTCAAGGTATAGTCAAGGTCCAGACTCCAGAGAAAATAAATAATAAAAAAAAGTAAATAAATTTTTTTGGGTCATTCAAAAGCATCTGGTGGTCCGGTTTTGGCCCTTGGTCCTCCTATTGATTACCCCTGCAGTAGAGTTTTGTGATGCATAGGATTAAAGAGACAGTGGTCTCTCTTTCATCACTGAGCGGGGGTTTGAGGAACAACACAGTGATTATGAACAGCCTGTGGTGATCAGTACCCCAAAATATCTTCTGCTGACCAGAGGGCAGAGACACCTTGGGGAGTTTCTGATCACTTACCCCATGGGTGGGGATGAGACCTGGGGTGCCAAGGTGAAATGTTAGTCTCTGGTGGGTATCACTAGCACTGTTCTGAGCTTCCTTCTCTCACCTACCGCTCCTTGAAGTCCAGAAGATTTCCCCCTCTGATTGGGCTCTCTTTGTAGATGGCCTCCATCAGAGAGAGCAGGCAGTGATCTGGGAAGCTGAGAGCTTGAGAACTCACTGCCACTCCCAGAGCATTTGGGTGGGTGAGGCCAAAGAGGGATGCCATTCTGAGTCATCATGAATATAGGGAGCAAGAACATGGGGAGTTCATCCCCCAGGAATACACAGGTAAGGTAAAATAGGGAAGAGAGAGCCCCTCCAGGCCTTGTGTGCTGGGAAGAGATGCTGATAGTGGCTGTCCTCATCTCTTTGCTGCCTGCCAGGTTACCATTTTCATCTGAAGATGCCGTTCATGTTCAAGACCATTATACGCTCCTGGAGAGACAGATCATCATTGAGGTAAGGGCCTCACTCCTTTGGCCATAGAGGGAGTGTGTCTCAGGGCTCTCCATCTGCCCCTGGCGCAGACCGGCCTGTTCTAATGCCAAGGTTCCCTATCTGGGAGGAATAAGAATTTTCTAGATGCTGTAGCTGACTAGCTTGTGACCTCTTGGATCTAATGTGACTCCATATCCAAGCTTTGCTGATAGGCAACTGCACCACTCTGTCCCACTGAGAGTCGGATATCATCATGTGCTGATGGTTACATGCAGGGCATTTGCTTCAGAGCTGTGCAGCACATTAAGATAGTGTCACACTGTCCGGTGGCTCACAACCGTGAATCCCAGCCTCAGGGCAGACACTGGTTTTATGTTCTGTAACAAGATTTCACTCACCCAGTAACAAATGTGAACTCCTGCAGCACTGTAACAGTCTTACATGGAGTTACAGACAGTCTCCTTGGACACTCCAGTCTATCTTGCCACCCAGGCAAGCTGCATGAAATGATAAATGGTCCCTTACATCAAAGATCACAAAAGATTCAGATTGCTCCCAGTCCCAAGAGACTAGTCACTGACGTCAGATCTCACACAAAAGGCAACGCTTGTAGCCAATCTGACAATAAACTAACTAAGGATTTATTAACTAAAAAAAAGAAATGAAAGTTATTTACAGGTTAAAGCAGGCAACATATATACACAAATGAGTTGGTCTGTGGTTCCAAAAGGTGACAGAGATATAGTAATCTGTCAGCACTGAATGTCTTCTACAATTAACCCAGGTTGACCCTGGGGATCTCTGCTTTTGTTTCCTAGCTCCAGCCCTGTGAGAGTCCAAACAGCAGAGAGTCTGAAGAATTTTCATGTCAGCTGTCTTTTATTTCCTTCTTCCAAAATTCAAGTTGATGGGTTGGGCTTTCTTGCATGTAGCACCCTATGGGTGTAAGAGGACCATCAACCCAGTCTTTGTATAGTGATGTTTCACAGTGGCACACTTAGTTTTGATAGTCCTTCTTGATGGGTGGGGGAAACAGTTCTGCTGCCTGGGTTCACAAGTTCAGAGCAGACATTTTTACAGTTATAAAGCAAAACTTACATACTACCTTATAGGACGGAGTTCAGAAGTTACGAATAAGATTAATGCGTGCAGCAACTTACAAGCATTTTATAGAGTCTAAATACTAAGCGCATCCTTACAAATCGAACACCTATATTGAGCAATGCTAACATACAGGTGAGCTGGTCTGGTTTCCACCTATGAATTTGTCAGCACTCAGCTGACACCTACAGCCTTGGCAAGAGCTGGCACCTGGTCTATCAATGTCACAGATGGTCCTGTTGAAATCAGGGCTGTCCCATGGAAACTGGACCAGACAACCCTCATCCTCTGTGAACTGGATGAGCAAAGTGTGGCTGGCCTGGTTTCCATGCAGTCTCTCTCATCCTACTTCTCTAGGCAAACGACCGACATCTGGAGGCCTCTGGGCAGTCTGAGATATTTCGGAAATACCCACGAAAGGCCTCGATCCTCAACATGCCACTGGTGACCACGCTATTCTACTCCTGCTTCTACCACTACACAGAGGCCGAGGTGGGGGCAATAGCGGGGTAGGCAGGGGTCTGGAATTCTGTGCCGAGATCCTTGGTATGGGTTACTAAATAATGATAGTGCCCAGCTCTTCCTCGCACTTCCCATCCGTTGATCAAGGGAGTTTAGAGTCACTACCCCTGTTTTACAGATGGAAAAATGAGGTATGGAGAGGTGCAGTGACTCACACAATGTCCACCAGCAGACCAGTGGGCAGCCAGAACTAGAACTCATATCTCCTGAGTCCCAGGCCAGTGCCACTCAGCCAACCGCTCAGCTAATAAAGTTGGCACACTGGTAAAGAAAGGATGAAACTATTCCCTTCCATCTACAAAGATCCTCCCCCCCACCCCTCACACAATCTCCAGAGAGAGTTCCCCATTCCTTCTAGAATGGTCCCCACATTTTATGGAGTTCTGGCACTTCAGGGGGCCATAAGAAGTGTGGGGACGGCATTAGAGAGGGGCATTTTGCCTGGTACGGCAGCCATCACAGAAGAGTTGGCACCTCAGGGAAAGCAGCTACCTTGCACTGTTTCAGAGGCAGCTGCTGGATCCAGTGTCCAAGGGGTTAACGGGGTTATTAACCTTTTCAGGCCCAAATGTGGGACAATGGTCTTTGAAGTGTGTGTGAGCGCCCTAGACTAAAGGCATGGGAGACCCAGCCCCAGATAGCAGAGGAGGAGATGGGAGAGTTGCTTCCTTTGGAACCTCCATTTCCCCATCTAGCATTAGCAGCCTTGGTAATGTACGGAGCCCTGGCAAGCAGGAGTTCTGGGTCTGTCAGGGTGGTCTACATTGCAGCTGGGAGTGAGTCTCCCAACCTGAGTAGGCAGACGTCTAGCTGGGCTCAAACTAGTCCACTGAAAATAGCAGTATGGATGTTCTGGCTTGGGTGGAAGTTCGGGCTCCAAAGCCTTGACCCCCTAGGCTTCAAAGCCTGAGCTGGAACATCCATGTTGCTGTTTTTAGTGCACTAGCTTGAGTCTTCCTAGCGTGAGTCTGCCTGCCTGGGCTGGGAGACTCACTCCCCTCTGCAGTGTAAACATACCGTAAGGGGCGGGGGAAGCCAAGATCTGAAAAGGCTGAGCATTATTATCTCTCTCCAGGGGACATTCAGCAGTCCAACCAACCTGAAGAAAACCTTTAAGGTAGGGAGTGAAATCAGATGGGTGTCTCATTCTTGGTGGGAGGTGGGTTTCTGTGACAGCATCAATGAACAGGCAGGCAACAGAGCTGGGGTGCCTGGGAGGAAGGAAATTGAGAGGCTGAGTCCTGTCAGAAGTAGGGGTTGCTGGCTCGGCAGAGAAAGGGTTTCTCCCCAGACAGAAGAGGAGTGGGATTAGATCCGGCTGTTAGATAAGGGGCAAGCTCTGTGGAGACCTTTGCTTTGGGCTGGGCTGGAAGCTGGACCCTCCTGGGGGACAAGGGAGGAAGCTTGGCTGCAAGAGCCTGCGGGAAATTCTGTGGGGAACTTGGGGTGTGAGGAGCCGCTGGGATCCCAGGTTACAGGAACCCTTGCCCCTGGATTTGAACCCCAAGCTCTGTGAGGCTGTTCCCTTAACTGGGGTGAGCTCCTCTCACCCTTAGCTGGCTTTGGTGCTCGGCCTACGGGTGGTCCTATCTTGCTTCTTATGGCTTGGAAGGGGAAAACGGGCGCTTCTCACTGCCAGTCCATTGCCAGCCTCAGCCTGCAGCACCAGCCCTGTTGGGAGCCCCCTCCGTACCTTCCAGCAGCATGGCACTCTCCCTGGAGTAAGTGTGGAATGGGGTGGGCCATGCTGGGGGCCTGAGCCATGTTAACCCTGCCTCAGTAGGAGTTGCAGTTCCTTTGTGTGACTCTACATGTACTACTGTGCTGCCGGGCTCAGGCTTGGATCGCACTATCCCTCCCCTCCCAGCAGCTGGCTTTGTTCCTGCTGAGTGGTTGGTGCTGCCTGCTCCCTCACCCCAGTCTCTGCTCTCATCCTCAGCATTCAGTGTCTCTGCCTTGCAGATCCCAGACAAACAGTATGTGCTGACAGCCCTGGCTGCCCGCGCCAAGCTGCGAGCCTGGCATGATGTGGATGCCCTGCTCACTACCAAGGTGAGTGGCAAAATCTTTCTGGGGGGTGGGTCCAAACACTTGCTGTTTCCTGGCTATGTCCATCTGGTTAGAGGGCAATGAGCTGTCTGTCTCCTATCTGGCCTGAGCTGCTTTGGGCTGAAGTATCCCAGCACTGTGACTTGTCTGGCCCGCTCTGGGGTTTATTTGGAGAAGCATTACTTGTTAGCTCTGGGCCTGGCCCATCCATGCTGTGGGGTTCAGATTGAGTTGCTCAGAGAGCAGGTTCCCCTGTCTGAAGAGATGGACTTAGTACAGCTCCTACCAGCTCAGCCAGAGAAGGAGGCTGCCTTGAGGCTCAGCTGCAGGGGATTCACATGCGTTGTGAACTCAGCCTCCAGACATGGGACGCTGCTGATTGTGGAACTAGGGTCTGGCAGGAAAGAGCAGCATCCTCAGCCAGAGGCAGATTACCACTGCCCTCTGGAGGCTATGGAGAGGGTAGGGAGGAGGAGGAGCAATCCCTGTGGCTCTTCTGCCCCGCACCGAAATCTACTAACAGCCCTGTCCCTCAATTCTCCATCCTCTGGGAATCTTGCATGGGACGTCCCTTTCAAAAAGATTAGTGCTGAGTTTGGGCTGTGGTTTCAGAACTGGCTGGGTTACACCAAGAAGAGAGCTCCCATTGGCTTCCATCGAGTGGTGGAGATCTTGCAGCGGAACAGTGCCCCCGTGCAGGTGAGCAAAGGAACTGCCCTGTCAGAACACACCATCCAGTCTGCTATTCTGCCACACTGGATCAGACCTTTGGGCAATTCGGTCTACAGTCCTGTTGCACTGACTCAGACCACTAGGTCACCTAGCTTGCTAACATGCTGCCAGCAGTGGCCATTACCTATACCTTACAGTGTGGCGGAGGGGGGGGCTGTTTATTTCTTCCTGATCCAACAAGTGAATTTGCTTACAGCCCAGAGAGGGGCATTGACCCCATGTGGTTGTTGCCTGGCTTCCATAGATGTGGATGGTGAAGGACTTCCCCATGTGAAGTTCCTCTTTGTTTGGGCCAGCTGAGTCCCTTAGTTACGTACATGTGCCTGGAAGGAACATCATAGGGGTGAGAACCCAAGGGAGGTAGATGCAGCTGTTTGCCAGAAGCTGGGATTGGGTGACAGGGCATGGATCACTTGGTGATAACCTGTCTGTTCATTCCCTTTGGGGCACCTGCCATTGGCCACTGTCAGAGGACAGGATACTGGGCTTGATGGACCTTTGAGTTGGGGTAGTGTAGGAATTGCCCCGTGGGTTGGCAGGGCCCTTGCGGAGGGGCTAGGTTCATTACCTCTGGAGCCTCCTAAGCAGGCTCATCTGTGAGGCTGTCCCATCCATGCACTATCTTCTGCTTGCAGAGGGGGCCAGACTGTGTGGTGACCTTCTGTAAGAGGCTAGTTGACTGGAGCAGGGGTGTTTTGGGGGAGAAGGGGTGGCTAGGGGGAAGTGAGCTCTGCTGATGCCTCCTGCCTTCCCATCCAGGTGCTGCAGGAGTACGTGCGCCTCGTGGAAGACGTTGAGACAAGGTTGAACCTTGCCATGAAATATAAGTGCCATGATGTTGTTATTGATGTGAGTCCCTGCTGTACAAAGCGGGAGGTCTACATCCCCCCCTATACACAGACACACCTAGCTGGGGGCAGGCTCTCCCACATCTCCCTTGCCTTGTTGTCATGTGCTCATCTCATTTACCTCTGGATTTACTTTCCCTGTGTTCCCTGGCCTCTCCCAGAACCAGCTAAAGCCAAGTGAGCCCCGCTCACACTCACTCTACCCCCACCTCCAGGAGCTTTGCTGGGGCCTCACAATCCCAGCCTGCAGCACCCCCTGCTATTCCCGCCTGAGCTCCTCTGGTGTAGAGATGCAATTGTGCTGAATGGCACAATTCAGAGACAGTTGTCAGCTTGGGAATGGCTTGAGGCTTGGAATTTGCTCTACAGCAGGACGTGAGCTTCCGTCATCAGGAGTGAAAAGTCGGTGAACCAACTCCTTGAGCCTCTCCTTCCTGGAGGGGGCCTTTCCCAAAGGTTTGAGGTGAGGGCCCAACCTTCCATTGGGGCATCCCATAAGATCTGTGATTTTTCACCAGGACTGGCTGCCTGTGATGGATCCTGCTGCATAGCGATGAGTCTTTGCGGAAATCAGCATGTGGCCAAGGTTTTGGGGAGATTGGAGGGTTATTCCTCAACTGAACAGCGGGGTGCTGCCCAATAAAGAAGGTTGCTTCCCTTAACTCTGGTTTTGCTGTTTAACTAGACATACAGAGACCTGAAGGATCGGCACCAGCTGATGGCATACAGGTGTAAGGTGGAGCGGGGCTCTGCGGAAGAGGACAAGATAGACAGTATCCTCAGCAACTTGGTAAAGAATGACTCCTCGCCCACATACACCCAGAGCTAGCCCTATGGTGCTCTCTCCTGTAGACACTAATCAGAGACAGGAGTGGGTTTGTTTGGTGTGTGGCATTGGGGTTGCTGCCCTGTGTCCCCACATCCTCATCTCTCTCCCTGCTGGGAAGATGCTAGTCCAGGTGGAGGTTCCAGTTAAACACAGGAAAGGGGGATCTGTGCAGAGTCTCTGGAGGAGAAGAGCTGGTGCTGGGAAAGGGAGAAATAGCAACTGCTCAGTGCTGAGTCCCCACACCAAAGAGTTGATTTCTGTTTTTGCGATAGCGAAAAGAGGCTCAAGGCATTGTGCTAGGACTAGTGTCATGGGTGTGAAAGACAGTTCCTGCCCCAGAGAGCTTACAGTCTTAGCATGTGACGAGCAATAACAAGTGGTGCTTTAATGTGGGGCTGGGCTCCTTTTTGATGGTCTATTGTGGACACAACCTGCTAGGTGACTGTTTTGGGGCCTTCTGAGATCAAAGGGTTTTTTACCTCTGGGGTTGGTGTTCTGTTTTACTTCTCCTATTAGGCCCAATTGTATTAAAAGCTTATAGTGAGTCATAGTCTGACAGGGGACTGCAAGTCAGGAATGTCTGACTCAGAATCCTGGCTTGCTGCATGGCCTTGTCCCTTTCTTTCATGCCTTAGCTTCTCCATCTATACCATGCAAGTAATCCTGACCCACCTCCTAGGGGATTGTGCGGATCCATATATTGTGGTGATGATCTTTAGCACTTGCCTTTTTTGCTGCTTGTCTGCTCCCTACATTTGACTCAGCTTGGGGCAGTGACACTAGCGTGGTCAGTTTGCACTTCCTGACTTTAGTTGTTTTTTGTTGCTGATCCCAGGTGCTAGCCCAGAGCTGCTGGATTTGGATTCCCCATGCTGCAGGGGAACATCCAACTGTTTTCATTGACTTAAACCTCAAAGCTTTCCAGGCACATCAGTTTATAAACCCGCCCACCTTGTCATTCGCTGCAACATCACTCGAGCGTGGGCTGAATTCCCTGAGAGCGTTCTCCCGTCCAGTGGGGCAGATACCCCCTGGGCATATTCCTGAGGGATCTGAGCTGCGATCAGCACTAATACTAGCCATGTCCTGTTGTTCTTCTCTTTCAGCAAATCCGATGGAAGAATTGAGGTGTCTACCCACCTCAGAAGCAGCCCAATTTGCCATGCCATTGAGAGAGGAAACTATGGAGCCAGCCTCAGTGCCAATAGAGCAAGTTCTGTTTCCCGTCTTGGTGTGGTTTGTCTGATACTGCCAGTCAGTGCCAGTGGCTCCTGGGACAGAGAGGCATCCAGGCTGATATAAGGCAAACCCCACTATCTGGCTAGTGGGACAAGACCCTGATGAACTGGAGTCAATGCTCCGTAACTGGCTAGGCCATGAGGTGGGCATGGCTTCAGTGTTCAGAGGGAAGTAAAGCCAGGCAAAGCAGCGGCTACTTCAGATTTGTGCAGGATCAGGGCTCATTCAGGTGAGAGGAACAAGACAATTACCCACAAAAGATCTCTCCTAAGGTTAGAAGTGACCCGCTCCCTTGCCATACCAGCTGCTAAGGCTGGGGCAATGATGGCCGTGTCAGAAGAGAAGATGCAGGAACCGCAGACTGGACTGCGTTCTCCCTGCCTCCACGAGCGTGATGGGTAGGGAAAGATTTCTTGCCTCTTAAAACTCCAACCTTCCTATTTGTCTCTGATTCAGAAAAGAAGCTTTCAGCTAAACTTCTGCAGATTGCATATCCCCACATCCCCACAAAGCCCTGCATCTCAAGACCTGCCCCTTCACCCAAAAGGAAGCTGGGAGTTCTGCCTGGAGCTCATCCACTCCCTCATTGGGTTGGTTAGAGAATGAGGTGAAATTCCCTCCTAGCAAGTTCTGAAGATGCTGGCCCCACAGAGCCCCTTGGAACAATCTCTTCTCCCTGGCCTTTACATTGGGAAAGTTTTTGTTACATCCCTTAAAAATGTGACTCTCCCCTGGGGTTCCCTGCCAGTTTTGTGGTCTCAGACCTCACTTTCTGTTCCGTAAATAAAGCTGCGTGTCTGCCTCTCCTTGTGGCTCCTATTTACTTCCTTCCCTAGTGCTTTACTGTCCCCCTGTGTCCTGATCATGAGAGGTTGCCCCATCTTTTGAGAAGTGGGCACATGAGCTGCACCTCGGAGTATCCTAGGGCCACAAAAAACGTGACTGGTGGGGCAGTTTTGCCTTAAAGGAGAAGCTTATCCAGGGTGGCAACCTTGGCATCTCACATCCTTTCTGTTCTCAGCAGGGGCACGTCTAACAGCGAGTGATGCTGGGGAGCACACAGCCTTGCGAATGCCACACAGAAATGGTGGTTATTTATCTGTTGGAGCCAACAGTGGCCACATGCCAGTCTCCCTGGCTGTAACAACCCTACATTAAGTGTATGATGAAGTGGGAATTTTTGGGAATATTTTTCTGACCCCTATGTAGGTCTGTTTCCTCTATATGCTGCATTGTTACCTAGTGGGTGGAAAAGAACTGTTTGCTCTCAGAGCAGGCAAAGGGTTGGTCTACACTAGGAACTGACATTGCTGTAGCTACGTTGGTCAGGGGAGTGAAAAAGTCACACCCCTGAGAGACGTACCCATACCAACTTAACCCCCAGCATAGACAGCGCTAGATTGATGGAAGAATTCTTCGTTGACCTAGGGCTTGTCTACATTTACAGCGCTGCGCCCTACACCGCTTCGTGAAGATGCTACCTACACCGATGGGACAGCCTTCCCCACCCTGAGAGACAGTAGCTATATCTACCCTAGGAATTAGGTAGTGTAGACTAGGGCCTAGCTGCCACCTCTCAGGGAGGTGGGTTAATTGTGCTGATGCCAGAATGCCTCCTGTTGGCATAGATAGTGTCGATAGTGCGCCGGGGTAGCGTAAGTGCAGACACACCCTGAGAGACATAGGTATGAACGTTGCCTAGCTGTCTGAGCCAGGATGGGCCGTTAAAAGGGACAGGCCCAGGCTGACCCTATCTCAGTGATTCTCAACCTGTTTATCATTGTGGGCTGCATATGCGGCCCACAGTGTGTCTTCCTTGGGCCGCAGGTTGAGAACCACAGCATGCTCCCCCTTGAACTGCCCCAGACTCGTATGCCCAGTGCCTCCCACCCAAGACCCCTCCACAGAGTGGGACCAGGAATGGGGCACGGGGCTGGCTGGCAGCCCTGGACCCCTGACCCTACGGGGCTGGGTGGGCAGCCCCAACCCTGGAACCTGACCCTGCGGGGCTGGGTGGCCAGGCAGCAGGGAACCTGGACCCTGCTGCCCAGGCTGGGCGGCCTTTAGCACACAGCTGTGGAGCTCCAGTTGAGAACCGCTGCCCTATATCAATGGAGAATCTGAGAAGACCATGGGAAATCCAGTCACCAGGACATTGACAAGTAGCAACCAACAACCTAGAGGCAGATGAATTTCCTTAGCTTTCAGCCAGGAAGCTGAGCACAATCTCCTAGCTCAAGAACAAAGGACTGGAAGGTGTGAGGTGGGGAGATAAGAGTTGGCCACTGGAAGGAGTCTGGGCTCCCACCTGGGAACTGACCAAGGAGGGGAGACGGAGCCTGAACATGGGGTTTGCTGCAGTTTGGCTGGTGCTCTGGTCTAACCAGAATGGATGATGCTTTAACCTTCATTTCTCCATGCTAATCTAAAGACTTGCATGCTGTGGTCCAGTTGACTAATAAACCTGGCTCCTTTGAAAACGCTGCCTGTCACTGTAAATACTTTGTGAGGTGCATTAATTCTAAAGAGTGGACAAGTCTCTACTAGGGGTCTGGCTCAACTGGACTCACTGAACGGAGCTCACAATGTGAAGCAGGCGTGCTGGAGCCTCAGAGGTTCAGTTGAAGGAGGTGGTGAGGCTTTGTGGCCTACTCTGCAGAAAGAGTGAAACCCCTGTGGGTTTAGCACTTGAAGGGGTTTCTCCTAGAAACTGTCCCAAAGCTGGTGGCATAGCATCGATGCTGTGGATCCGTGACAAAGTGCAATTCTGGAGTCCTACGTTAGCTGGTGGTGAGGCGTGCACTGAGTGGGGTGAGTGCTGAGCTGCGGCATTTGGAAGGGGGGAAGGGAAGTGCGCAGGAATCTTGATAGCTGCTTCGAGGTTGCAACAATGCAGCACTGGGAGTGGAATATGCCTGAAGGGGACCCTGGGGGAGTGCCAAAGCATCCTTTCCCATGTTCAGAAATGTGGGGTCTCCATGGAAGGTTTGTGAACAGTCTCTTTGCCTGACTCACGGTTTGTAACCGCTGCAGGGAGCAATGTCCAGCTGAGAGGGGCACCCTGGTAATGCTGCTGCCTTCAAATGCCAAGTGCTGCCTGTGGCAGTCGTCTTCTCCTTTCGTACGGTGATAGTGGAACAGAGAAAGCAATGGCGTGACTACAGTTGGATCTTAAAGTCTCTTCTCCAGTCCAGAGCAGAGGGGGCAGCCATGTGAATGGCTTTGACACCTCCAGGATGAGCATGGATTGGGCAATTGTCAAGGATGTGTCCAACAGTTTGCACCATGCCACAGTCTCAGTTTGCAATTCCCTCACTTTCCATCTACGGAGTAAGTATGCACATCTTCCCTGTTGGGTGCGGATATGGTTTAAAGCTGTCCACATGCGCCGACAGGAGGAGAAGCCCGGCACTTGCACAGGTGGGTTGTCGATTAGATTTTTGTTTGGTACACTGGCAAACCACCCAGGCTTCAGACTATCATCTGCAAACTTCCTTATTGTCCACAAGGAGGACTGTGGAATGAGACCAGTAGGGTTTTCTTGATTTTAGTCAGTCGTGAGGGGGCTCTTCTAGGTCATGGTGGAGCAGTAGTGTGATATTACAGTATTATGTACTCCATAACTTGCAGCATCTTGTCGGCTATTTGCTGGCACAATGTTAGCCAATAATGATAGCCGTGGAAGTGCTGCCAAGTATGCAAAGAGCGTTGTTAATTTTGGTGTCCACTAAAATGGTGTGTGGGCTTCCTCTCTGTTACGAATTACACCTGAGAGGACACGCACACAACTGCTACGAATTACACCTGGTAGGACACGCACACCAGTGCTGCGAATTATACCTGATAGGACACGCACACCAGTGCTGCGAATTATACCTGATAGGACACGCACAGTTCGAATCTAGGCTGAGGCACAGAAACAAAGTCCACAACTGCAGAGTTCCCAAAAGACACTAAGTTTATTACGCTCGAGCGTGGTGTCCCCCTGCTAGCCAGGAGGGGACCCTGAATACAGATTATACAAAGGTTATATACCTTTTAGCAAAGCATGTTGCCCTCGTGCATCGGAAACCTTAGCTAATAAACAAACCCTTGTCTTATCTACCACCTATCCCTGCTTGGTGCATTCCTCGTGCTATACCAGTATGTTAATTACACAGCATGGTCCTAAAGCCATGCATCAGTAACTTTTATTATCAGGATAGGAGGCCTCACATCAAGGCCAAGAGACAGGGAGTTAGAGACTAACAAAAACCAGATACGGGGAGTCAAGGCAGGCTGGAGACAAGGAGGAGGATTTTCACAGGGATTCAGTATCTAAGGATCACTCCTCCTGGTGTATGATGTGCTGGCATTTAAACAATGGTGGGCCCCAAACCAAAATGGAGTCACATGTGCTAACTTTTCCTTAACAGTCCTCCCTTTTTTTTTGTACATCAGTAAGCTATATTGGGGCTTAGTAACCGCGCTGCAGGGTTAGCAACTGCTGACAGCACATACTGCAGCGTTGTAGGCATACAAAAAATAACGCAAAAACAATAAGAGTCAAAAAAAGTAAATACAAAATATGCCGTCCCCAAGTCCCCACATCTGGTAGCCATGAGGTGAGCCAGTCCCAGACCTCCTGGAATCCTGCGTTGGTGGTGTCGAGGCTGATGTGGTGGAATAGGGCTGCCTGTTGCTTGAGGATGTGGATGTCAGTTTCCACCCTATGGTGCTGATTTACACATACACAACAGCTTGAGTTGACCAGAGCACAAACCCCGCCCTGATTTGCAAGGAGATAATCCAGGGCTAGGCGGTTTTGCAATGTAGTTTGGGATAGCTGGGTGACTTCAATTTGAAGGGCAGATAGAGCATCTGCAGTAGCATTTGCCATTAGTTCCAAAGCAGCTGAAATATTAACTATAGCTTTTTCCAGCTCGCTTATTCCCAACCATGGCAGAAACCAACGCACAAAGGAGTGAAAGCCTTTGGGCCGATAAGAAAGGGGGTTTAAAGGAATATTTCGTCTGTCCCTCTATACTAGATTGCGGATCTCTCCCCGGGTCAGGTTCTGGTGTACTGTCACGGCGGGTACTAAAGCCCCTAAGGTACATGTACCACACCATCCTGCTGGGAGAACCTTATAGGCTGTGTGATTGCATAACCAATACCAGCCAGACCCCTTGGGGACTGGCCACGGGGTTCTGGAGTAGGTAAAGGGACCTCCTGCACCAGAGCTGATTTGGGTGGTGTCCTTGCACCCCACAAAATTCCCTACAAAAACTGTATTTTCTATGCTCTTACGTCGTGACACACACAAAGCATAATTACCCTGCGCCACCATATCAATAGACCATATTTGGATGGTAATATTCCAGTTAAATGTAGTGTTTGCCCATAGCTTAGCTTGGAGTGTTCGATTAAGGGGGATAGGTACCCCTACCAACGGGACCCCCTGACCTAAATATGTGGGGGTATGAATACAAATCCAACACTGCGTTTGATTTACACCCTGTTTGATAGCACGGGTTAAATTCAAGAAGCTATTGCCCTCCCATCCTTGTACTGGACTTGGGAATAGGGAGAGGACCGCCCCAGGCAAACCATACCAATGTCGACATCCTCCCCTGTACCATACAAAAAACACTACCCACAATGTAAGTCCAATAAACAGGAACACAAAAAGTCCTGGTGGGCTGTGAAGGTCCCAGTAGCTGGAAAGCTCAGTCCATGGGTTGGTTGTAGTGTTCATTCGTGAAGTGGCTTGTCCAATGGCTTGTCAGGGTCAGGTGGGGGTCCCAGCGCCAACTTAACGTAGCTATGATGGATCCAGGAACCTTTACCTGCAAAGGAGTGGTGGCAGATGGTGGGAGTAATGTTTGTGGCTGTAAGGCGTTTTTGGTATTTATACTTGCCTACAAGCACAGGTTCCAGCCTCTGGAATAAACCCACCCCACCACTTCACTTCACATTCTCAAGAATAAATCCCGCAACTTCCTCCCTGCCAATGTACAATGCTCCGTTTTTGCCATTAAGGCCAATTCTCAGTGTCTTTTGCAGTCAGGAATCCTTGGGTTTTGGTGGTTTTAGCAGAGCAGGCGTTTTTTCTTTTTTCTTGGAGCAGTCATGGTTTCGCATTATACAGGGGAGAGGTTACTAGCACGTCACCCTGTAGTGCTTTGGTTTCTTTAGCAAATACTGAATGCAGGTTAGCTTTGTCATTGGACAAGGGAGAGGTTACTAGCACTTCACCTTGTTTTTGTTTTTGTTTTTTTTTCCTGCTGTTTAAAAGGAGGAAAGAAAAAAAAACCCAGAAGGAGGGACAGGCTGATCAGTAGTCGAAGTGAAGTCATCTCGAGGTGGAAGGGTCTTTTTGCAGTAAGAAGCATGGGTCCAGGCAGTCAGTCCTTGGCACTTCACAGCGGTGTTGGTAGTTAGCAGGACTTAATAAGGGCCTTTCCAGCATGGGGCCAGAGTAGTCTTTTGTTGATGGACCTTTATTTAGACCCAGTCACCTGGTTTTAACAAATGGCAGGTTTGCTCAGGATTCTTGAAGCAGGACTTCTTTTACCTGTAAATACAGAGACCTAACACATTTCATTAATGTCTGGCAGTGTGTTGCAGATCTCACAGCTGCTTGGGCACATTCAAGCCCCCCTCTTTCTTGGCTGTTAGCCAAATCCTAGCTGTGAGTAGTGTCCTTGGGCAGGCCAGTGTCTTATCTTTGGACCGAGCCTGCCAGCTGCAGCGTTGAATTAGCTTGTCCTCCGTTTTATTTCTTTTCCCCTTCTTGGCTTTTATTAACCTGCAAAGGAAACTTTCACTTTTTACTTATACACCTTTGTTTAAAAAGGAACACATGTACATTGTCCATTATACAGCACTTTAGTTCTTATTGTTTAATGTATGCCACATACACCCTTCTAGGAAAATGACTTTATTACAGAGCTTTGGAGCAACAAGCCAGGACAAGCACACCCACTTTTGAGGAGTCCACTTGGTAGAACCTCTGGTGTCCAATAGCTTTCCTCCCTCCCCAGCCCTCTGGCTAGAAATGTGAGGTAGCCTGAAGGATCCCATGTATAATATGGGGAGTGGGTTAACCTTTCATGTCCTTGCTTCCAAAGACTGTTGGTGTGCAAATTTTAACAATAATTTTTTTCAATTAAAAGATCTGGCCAATGAATTTTTTTTTTTTTTTTTTACTTAAGCAAATGTATTAAACTTTAGTATATCACATTTTTTGATATTATCCAAACACTTTGTATTCCAAGTTGAATAAAACAAGTATCTGCATTTTGATTTAACCCTTCTATTTCGTTTTAAACTAAACTGTCCTATGAAAAATTAAACACAACAATTCTGGCCACAAGACAAACACCACAAGACAGGACATAGAACACAGAACAGAATTCCTATTGTGCCAGTGAATTCATGAGATATTGAATTGCTTTTCAGCTGGCATCAGTTTTCTCTGATTTTCTGAAAGACAAAAATAAAACACAGATCTACCCCTTTTGGGCAGTCAGTCATTGCTTAAAATATTTCCTTTTTATACAAATACCCTTGTTAATTGCAGGCAAAACAGAGGAATTACCCATATTTTCTTGTATTTGTTTTATAGGCAGCCCAGGTTTCAGTGGCCTCTACCTTATCAGTTAGGTAATTTACATTAAAACAAATGCTTTCCGGCTTGCTTTTGGATCCGCAGGTTAAAGATTTTTACTTTAAAAAGGGCACAATAAACTTTACCAGACTTTTGATTGCCTTTTACTTTTAACTCCTGCTGTCAAACACACAGCGACCTGAAAAGGAAGACACCACCTATTGTAGCCCCTTGGAGCCTAATAAGATATTAATTAAGTAGCACTGTATAATTGCATTTCTTTGGAAAAGGGCCCATTTTTTTCCAAAATGGCTGCAAAGAAACCAAGAATTTTTTTTCTTTCCAGTATTTCACAAAGTTCAACTGCTTAATTCTTTCCAGCAACTAAAGAGTTAACTTCTTACTTTACTTTCTTAAATCACTTGCTTATTTCCCAAAACGACACCCAATTAACTTAGATTTTACCATTCCAAGTATTATTCCGGGATTTACGTTTTCCATTCCTGTAATTATTTACTCCTCTTTTTTCACTATGACCTTCAAGTTTCCAACCTGTTTTCCAATCTATCTATCTGTTGCCTGCCCGCTTGGGCCCGATCCTGTTTTTTTTTCTCTGAACTGTCCCTTCCATGAGCACCAGCTTTGTTTCACTACCAAATTAACAAGGAGGGTGGGCTTCTTAACCAGCCCCCAGCCCTCCTGGTCTCTTTTCTTAAATATTTTTACTTACAAGGGCTACCCGAGTCCTCCCCCCATGAGGCTTGTCACCTGGACAGAAAGCACGGCTAATTGGCAAGCAAGGAGGTGACAGGCATAAGTCAGAAAGCGGAGGGTAAGCCAGAGGAGGGGCAGAAGCAGGCATAGCACAGAGCGGGGCTGGAGACCCCTGAGATGAATAAGAAAAGGAGGAGGAAGGAGGACGTCCTTTCGCATGCGCATAAGCCCAGTTGTTCCATACATACCAATAATCCATCTGGGCTGGAGCTTTGTTTTCCAGCCTTTTCCTAAGCGCTGTTAATTTTTCCCCAGCAAAGGAACCATCCGGTGGCCAGACAAAAGGTGTTTGAGTTGTTAGTGCTGGCCACTCAACCTTGCACAAGATTACAGCTTTTTTTTTTTTTTTACCTAACCCATGGGTACCAGAAATAGTCCCCCAATTCTCAAGAATTTCAGCCAAAGGGGTCCCCTTACTTACACTCTGCCCAGAACCCATAATGGGCTACCAAAAGGACACCAAATGTGCCACCTTATCGCCTAAGCGACGGCTCACACCCCCCCTCCTCGGAGTTCTCAAAGGTGAACTTACCCTGTGCCGGCTGGAGCTGTCTAAGAGGAGGAGTGTAGTCTCGCTTGTTGGGGCAAGCCTAGAGTCCCTTCGTGGTCGCCAAAACTGTTACGAATTACACCTGAGAGGACACGCACACAACTGCTGCGAATTACACCTTGTAGGACACGCACACAAATGCTGCGAATTACACCTGGTAGGACACACACACAAATGCTGCGAATTATACCTGATAGGACACGCACACCAGTGCTGCGAATTATACCTGATAGGACACGCACAGTTCGAATCTAGGCTGAGGCACAGAAACAAAGTCCACAACTGCAGAGTTCCCAAAAGACACTAAGTTTATTACGCTCGAGCGTGGTGCCCCCTGCTAGCCAGGAGGGGACCCTGAATACAGATTATACAAAGGTTATATACTTTTTAGCAAAGCGTGTTGCCCTCGTGCATCGGAAACCTTAGCCAATGAACAAACCCTTGTCTTATCTACCACCTATCCCTGCTTGGTGCATTCCTCGTGCTATACCAGTATGTTAATTACACAGCATGGTCCTAAAGCCATGCATCAGTAACTTTTATTATCAGGATGGGAGGCCTCACATCAAGGCCAAGAGACAGGGAGTTAGAGACTAACAAAAACCAGATACGGGGAGTCAAGGCAGGCTGGAGACAAGGAGGAGGATTTTCACAGGGATTCAGTATCTAAGGATCACTCCTCCTGGTGTATGATGTGCTGGCATTTAAACAATGGTGGGCCCCAAACCAAAATGGAGTCACATGTGCTAACTTTTCCTTAACGCTCTCCAAACTGGGACACAGTATTCCACTATGGAATGGACTACGGCTAGTGTTGATATTTGGAGTGTGCGGGCATCGCTTCCCCAAGATGTTCCTGCAAGCTTCTGTATGATGTTGACCCTGGCCTTCTTTTTCCTTTTGGTTTGTTCAAGGTGGTGATAGAAGCTGAGTGTGCACACCAGGGTTATCCCCAGGTGCTGCAGATTATGATCATGCATCAACTGTGACTTGCAGAAATTGATGTTTAATGCCATCTTGGCCTGGGTATTTTTCCAATGAAAAGCTAAGACCACCGGTTTTGAGGCATTTGGATTTAGCTGCCATGCCTTGAAATAGGTTTCTAGTGTGTTTAGGTCCTGTTCTAGAACCTTTTCTGAGGTTTCAAATGAGGAAGCCTGAGTAGCCAGTGCGATGTCATCTGCATACATGAACTTGCGGGAGGATGTTGGTGCAATATCACTGATATATAGATTGAAAAGTGCTGGAGCTAGAAAGGACCCTTGCGGGAGTCCGTTGTTCAGTCTTCGGGGGGCTGCTGACAGCTTGACGGAGATACCCTGTGAATCTGCAGTTGCTCAGTGTTTCCGCGGTGAGCCTAATCGTTGGGCGACAGGGAATGGTTATTGCAAGTTTCAGTGGACGTCCTTTCCGCCATCCTGTACCATATGCCAAACTAGGACTGATAAATGCTGTTCTTGTTTTAAGATGGCATTGGTAGCTGGCTTCTATGTAACTGGTCAACACAAGGACTGGGTCACAACAGTTTCTGCCTATTCTGAAGCCAGTGGAGGAGGTGGACAGAGGCATTGTCCAAATAAAGCCTGGAAAAGCAGAAGGTGTTGATGATGTATTCCCTGAGTTCCTGAAGCATTTGGGTCCAAGAGCGAGAACGTGCTGGCTGTTCTCTTTACAAACATCCACTCCTCAGGGAGAAGAGCAAAAGAATAGAAAGCAGCAATAATTATAGCCATTCTTAAACCAGGAAAAGAGGCAGCCAACGTGAAAAACTATTGACCTATCGTGCTTCTTAGTGTCTGCTATAAGATATGGGAGCAGCTTCTACTTTGCAGAATGAAGCCATTGTTGGAGGAACTGGTTGTGGCAGCATGCAGCACTTATGCACACAGTAAGTCTGACCATGGGATGGCAGGGCTCTGATCCTGTCCGACCTTGCAAGCAAAGCAGAGTTGAGTCTGGTCATATGTGGGTGGGAGACCTACCAGCTGCAGGAAGTGGTAATTAATTAGGGTACTTTTTCCCCAGAGTGGTGCTAGGAGGTGATGGGTTTCTGATGAGATGTAAGGTCATTACAGATCTCATGGCACTCTTTGCAAAACCAGTAGGGTGGCGTCCTTGTTAAATGCCAACCTGGGTCATTCTATTCTTTCTCCCTAAATTTCCCCTCTCCTACGTGGTAGTTTCAGTGAGGAGTAGCATCATTCTTTGTTTCCTGTTCTAAGTGGTTGTGTAATGTTGTTGTGTAGCTGTTTAAACAACTGCTGCACTCCATCCCCTGGATGAAGTGATCCTTGCGTAGAGTTCACCTGAAGTTTGTAAAATGCTTTTGGGCTTTTTGGAATTAAAAGTACCATAGAAATGTTCAGACAGCGCCCAACCCTATCCCCAACCTGAAAGAATTACTGTACCAAACTTACCCCTCCACTTTGCTCTGGGAGGAACACAGGAAACCAACGCAAAAAGGTTGCCAGCACCTGCCTAGCATCTATTTTCACAGGAGCTTCGTGCCTGAGGGTATGTCTGCACTGTAACAAGACACCTGTGGCTGGCCTGGGTCAGCTGACTGAGGCCGGGTGTGGGGGGTTGCAGAACAGAGTGGGTCGTTTGGGCTGTAGGGCTATAAAATTGCTGTGTAAATTGGGCTTGGGCTGGAGCTTGGACTCTGGGAATCGGCGGACCAGCCGAAGCCCAAATGTCTACACTGCAATTTTATAGCCCCACAGCCCAAGCCTTGTGAGCCTGAGTCAGCTGCCATGGGCCCCCCCTGTGGGTGTTCTATTGCGGTGTACGCATAACATGAATGGCCAATGCTAACCTAACCACTAGGTGTCAGGGTTGCAGAGCTGCACCCAGAACTGTCCGGCTACTCATGTTAATTTGATGAGGTGGAAGTGAACTTCCTGCCTCCAGAGACGCTCATGACTAAGAATAAGATTGTCACGGAGGTCACTGAAATCATGGATTCAGTGACTTTCAGACACCTTCTTGACATTTTTCACTTCAGCTTCAGGGCGGCAAGGCCAGAGCTGTCAGCTGGCTGGGGGCACCCGGAGCTGTGAGGAGCTGCCGCAGCGGGGGGCATCAAGAGCTGCAAGGAGGTGCCACCGTGGACGGCGAGTGCTGCACCCTGCTCCCCTCCTGCAGCAGGGCTTGGGCTCTCTTTCCCCCACTTGGGCTTCAGTCAACACCCCTTCCGCCATAACCTCCCCCCTCCCCATTATTTTTAGTAAAAGTCTCAGACAGGTCACAGGCTTCCATGACTTTTTGTATGTTGCCCATGATCTGTCTGTGACTTTTACTAAAAATACCCGTGACAAAATCTTAGCCTTACTCATGACTCTTCTAACTATTATTTTCTCCCATTCTCTGTGGGATGAGAGATGTGGTCCTGGACCCTTAAGGGCCTGGGCTTTGGTGGCTTTTACGCAAACAGCAAGGTTCTCACCAGGACATTTGGTAACTAAGCAATTGCCATGACAACTTCACTTGTTTGGATTGAGTTGCCTGGATTCCAGAATAGGAGGTGACCTGCTGTTGAGAACCTGAAGCCCGTGGAAAAGGAGTCCAGCAGGGAGGCAATGGGTAAAAGGTCTCACCAGGTGGGAGATCCAGGAGGCTGCTGAGGTTTTTTTCTCAAGCAAGGAGCATTACACTGCTTGATGAAGGGGGTTTTGTCATCAGCACTTCAGCTGGGGCAGGACTAGGTACAAAATTCAGACAGTAGAAACTGCAGGGGGTTTGTGTGTGTTAGATCTTCAGGCAGGCCACCTTTACCCACCTGAGTGTTCCTTATTCACACCACTAGAGTCAGTAGAGCTACTTGGGGGAGTAATGGCTGCAGGATCAGGCTCTTTGTCTTTTCGTGATGTTATAAACAAAGCGGTTTGCTTATAACTAGAGAGTCTTGGGGTCTGGCTTGGCACTACAGGCCTGCTGCGGACAGAGGGCATCTTTGGCCATATTCAGCCTCCTTTACTCACTGGGTACTTTGCCTGAATAAGAAGTGCTGGAGAAAGCCTTAGGAACACCCTTTCCCTGCTATATTATCTTTGTGTAGTCAGGGCTGGTTTTGGGATCAGTTTCAGGTGGTCACAGTTAACAGTTCCCAGCCCTTGGGAGGAGAGGAGGAAGTGCCTTATGTTGCTCAGCAGCCCCCCATACTGGCCGCTCAAGCAATGACTGACTCCAGCCCTTCTTGATGAGAAGAGCGGGTCAGCCTTGGGTTAGGCCAAATGGTGCAATAAGCTATCCACTTCACTGAAACAGGCCTGACTGTTGCCTGACTTGAAGAAGCTGTTTACCCAATGACTAAAGAAGCCCCACTGTTGTCAAATGAACTGAAATGGTGACTTCCCAATATGGGTTCAAACCTGGAAGATGCTGAGCACTTTCATTTCACTTGGAGTCAAGGGTGCTAAGAACTTTGTCTAAAATTGGGAACAACCAGAGGGCCCAAGCTTAGTGTCCTGTGTTTGCATTGTGATGTGCTCTGCAGTGAGACTGCATGCTATTCCTGTGGAAACCACGGGTGGCTCTGGTGAGGCTCTGACCCCAAGCAACGAAAATACCAGGCTCTATTCTGAGACCTAAAAGCTGTTCAGCTTCTCATGCTGAGGGGAGGGATACAGAAGGAAGGAAGAGAGACGCACATTCTCTGAGAGGCTTGGGGGGAAGGAGGAGAGGAAGGTGGGGCACACAATGCTGACAAAACTCAGACTGGTGATGAATGAAAAACATAATACTTGGAAACTGGAATTGCTCACCTTGGCTCTAGTTTTCATCTTACCTGTAGCTTAGGAGCAGAGCAGCCCATACTGCGCCCTTCCAAGTGCTGTGTCGGCAACTTGTCAGTTGTTGCCAGCCACAGCTACACTTCATAGAATGAATTAGATTGCAGCTCCATGGAAACAATAATCCCAGCATGCAATGCTTGATCTCAGAGGCTCTGCTGCATCACATGCTGAGATCTTTCTGCTCCTCCTTACTACTGGTAATGTTTGTCATGTTGTTGAAGTAGAACTAGGTGTATATTGGCTACCCCTGCTCTGTGGGAGGAGCTGGGGATTGGCTGCAATGCCAGACTGATGGATGCTGGGCCACTCTTCTAACTGCCGCTCATTGCTGAAGGTTCTCATGCAGGGCCACAATGTCAGATATCATGGTGAATTTGAAGTCCTTTCAGTCTGAGTGTGCGGTGGAAGAATGCAAACAGTCCTTGCTGTGTTTGAGAAGCCGCTGCAAGGGGCTGATGGTGAATGCATGTGCCCATGCTGTCTTCTTCTGCAAGCTGCTCCATGCCCTCAGGTAAGGCTGAAATAGGCATCCTTTCCTTTGATGTTTCTCAATATTGAAGAAAGGAGCTGGCTTGACAGGCCTGGAGACTGAAGGCCTCTATTTATCCCCAGAAAAAGGGCAGCTACTGGCAAGCTTCCCCTTACCAACAGACCTCAGTTCTCCCCTGGTGGAAATCAGAGGAGTGAGAGAAGAGTTCAGCCTCAGTGACCCATTTGGTCTTTGGCTAAGATTGTCAACAAGAAGCCAGTTAGTGCCAGATGTGGTGGTATATTTTATGATGTGGATGCCCTTCTCACTAGAACAAGGCCCCCAGCTGATTCAACATAGGTCATGGAACAGTCCTCAGCATGCAATGATGTGTATTGGTTACTATCTGTCTGGGTGCCCTGGAGGTGGGACACTCCATATCTCATTCCCAGTCCCCTGAGCCTGTGAGTTTCCCCATCTGTGCTGGGTAAGGTGAGTGTGACCATTCCTTTGGGATGTGGATCTTATTAAGACCATCTGTGTCTCTATCATCTCAGGATTAGATCACTTGGAGCTATACCATGAGACCATTCAGAAGCTGCGGTTAATTCAGAATGTTATGGGGAGTTTTGCGCTGGGAATAATAGCTCCCGTGCTCTGTGAGCTGCACTAGCTGCCAGTGGGTTAGTGGGTGGAATTCAAGGTGTTGGTTTTGCCCTTTAGAGCCTTAAATGGTTTGTGCTCATATTACCTAAGGGGCACCCCTCTCCCCATGCCATATTACTGCAATTGTGGTCACCAGGACTTGAGTTGTAGCCCCTTGATAAAGAAGAGAAGGAACTGCTGGCAGGGTGTCTTTGAGGGCCTCTCAGGTCTGGAATTCACTTCCATTTGTACTAGAAATCTGTTACCTTTCTGTTCATGCTGCAAAACTCCCCTTTTCTTCATGGGTATTTGAAGAGAGGACATGGTAAGGGATGGATGGGGTTTTTGTTATATGGCATGATTAAGAAGTGGGGCAGGATTGGATTATGGTGATGTGGGTACCTAGCAGCGGATCTAAGGCGACTATAGATGTTGATCATTGTGAATTTTAGATCTTGGAAAGGAGTAGCTGGAGCTTGGGCTGGCTGCTGCTAGCTTTTATGTTTTAGAAATGAGAATGAAAACATAGCACTGACTCTTTAAAATATGGGACAAGTCTTCTCTCCTTTCAGGAAAATCTGGTCAGTGGTTCCTTCCTGAGGAGAACAGTGTAGGGACTAGTTTCAGGGTAATGGATACATTGTAGTGTCTGGTGGAGTGATGTCAGCTCTGTGTGTCATTTCTCAGGCAGAAAGAGAGTGGGAAGGTTTCACTGATTTCCTCCAAGGAATCTATGGGCAGTGAAGGCCTGAAGGTTGGGATTATTGGTGGAGGCCACATTGGGAAGCAGCTGGCCAGGGCACTACTGGAGCTGAGTGGCGTTTCGTCTCAGAATATCCACATCTCCACCAGGAGGCCAGAGACTTTGTGTAAGAGCTAGTGAATCATGGGAATTCAAATGGGTAAAGACCTAGCATATCTAATCCAAGCACCCCTGCCACTGCAAGTCTCATAGTGTGTTTTCTCCTGCTTTGGCTGTCTCACTTTCAGTGTCCCAACTCGAGTTGGTCCGAATTTTTTTTCCACAGAAAACTTTTGACTTTGTCAAAAAATGAAAGCTCAACATTTTCAGCAGAAAGCAGACACTTTTTGTGGAAAACTTTGTTTATCTGACAACCCAATTTTCCATCAAAAACCATTGTGATGTACACGTCTTGACCAGCCCTAGACCCAATCAATGGAGTTTTTACCCTTTTCCTTTCAAAGTCTATTCCACAGGCTGTTAGATTTCAGCATTAGGAAATATTGATAATTCTATATTTTCCTTCCTTTTTTTAATTTCACTCCATTATTCCAATCATACCTCCTTAGAGCACCCTAAACAAGTCATCTCCTCCTTGGGACTTACAGCCTTCAAATATTTATAGAGAGTTATTGTATCCCCCACGTTAGCCATCATTTGGAAAAGTGATATATTTTTCTCCTTTAATCTTTCCTCATGACTCAGTCCCATCAGCCTCTTAACTGGTTTTGCTGCCCTATTCTAAATTCTCCCTGGCAATTTTTCACATCATTGCTCAGTGGCTGCAACACTAATGCCTACACATTAAATATTCACTTGATGGATTAAATACCTCTCCAAATCAATATCCACATTGATCTGAAAAGCCGTTACTGCCAGGGACTCTCCTTGGCCTATCACTGTAGGGTCAGTAGCACAAGATGCTTCTTTCTCTCTTTACTCCAAAATGTTAAAAATACCAAGTGAAAAGGGGTGGATTGGTGCTTGTGCTACGTTATAGATCGTAATTGCGTGCAAAATGTCCAATGCCACATGAAGCTGTTACATAAACCAAGATGAACAGAGGATAACTTTCCTATAGGGAGACGCTTACAACAATAAAATCCTCTCAAGGGGCAGAGAGGGAGGGGGAGTTATTAAATGGCTTTTTATAGGTCTTGAAAATCACCCAGATCCTGAGGGTTAGCTGCTTCAGTTAAAGTTTTAATCAATATTCATGACATGGTGCCAGACAACCACATTTTCTGACTATTTATTCCCAGGAGCGAGGCTCATTTCTCTGTTACCTGGCTACCATGGGCTGTGCATCAATAATGATAATGGGTAGCTGCTAATAAAGCTCTTAAGGGCCACCTGGTGAGAGGACCTGGATTACCCCATTATGAGCTGAGGTAACGCATGCTTCTCACACCTTACCAAGGTGTGCCTGAGAGCAAACACCACGATGACCCTACACAAGTGTGGATGTTGCAGACTATCTGGCTGCTCCTCCTTGCCTCTTGGAGCTGGGGTGATGATTGCCTTTTCTGTTTGTCTTCCCTAGCAGAGTTCCAGCAGCTGGGAGTCGAATGTTTTTATGACAATGGCCAGCTTGTGGCCTGGGCAGACATTGTGTTTCTTTGTTGCCTCCCATCTCATCTACAGCAAATCTGCTCAGGAATTCATTCTGCACTCCGGGAACCTTGCATTGTGTACAGCCTGGTCACTGCTGTCCCGCTGCCCAGGTAGTATTGATTGCATCAGTGCTGGTGTGATAGCCCAGCACACTAAATCCCCTGATTTGTCCACACATCAGGCCAGTACAGTGCCACCACTGCCAACGTGCCTGACCTGGCATGGTGGCAGCAGTGTTGCCAGCTCTCATGATTTTATCACAAGTCTCGCAATAACTGGTGGTTTTCTTAAAGCCCCAGCCTCGGGAATCACATGAATACATGAGAATTTCAGTGTTTATTTTTTAAAAACGTAAGTTTCTAGCTCTCATGATTGAGGAGAAAAGCTTGAAACATGGCCTAAGTGCACCCTAAGGGCTCTAAACCCAGGAGGCCAGAAATAAAACGTAGGCAGTGTGAAGTATTATGTAAAACAAATTCATAATTTTTAAGTTAACTTCATTATTTGCGGGGGCTGACCTAGGATTTTTGAATGTTTGGGGTGGCGATATTGGGAGAGGTTCAGTCTCTGTGGCCCATTCAGTTCTTGGCTGCTCTGCTGAGAGGCTAACAAGGGGACAAATGTAACAAGGCTCTTTGTGCTGTAGATATCTACTAGGAACAGTGCTGAGACCCGCAATCTCATTTTACACAGGCTACTGAACAGCCATTTCATGGGAACAAACACCCTTCAGTAACTACTGAGATGGGCTGGATTTAAACCAGGACCCTAGCAGTGAAAAGCTAATGTCCTATTACTGGCCTCCAGAGCCACCCTGTCCTTCTCTTGGGCTTCTATTATTCTGCAGGATATAGAAGTTACTTTACCAAAGTAGGGAGGGATTAAGGGCCAAATCCTAGTCGGTGGAAGTTCTATCAATATTGGACCAGGATGTAGCACAGACTCACTCCTTCCCTTCCTTCAAAAAAACAAAACAAAACTGCTAAAGTCCCAGCTGTTCTGTGAAATGTCTCAGCTCTAACATGCTCAGATTAGAATCCTAGCAGCATTGACTCAGCCTCCTCTGACTAGTGTATTTGGTGCCCTGCACTTTACTGCATGTGGTTCTTTCAGACAGGATCTTAAACATTTAAAGTTCCGTCTGCTGTGTGGGCATTGACCATCCCTGGAACTTACTGTAAGAGCAGAGATTTGCCTTGTGTCTGGCTATAACATTTACCCTTGTCCCCTCATGTTGTCCAGTGTTTGCTTTCTTTGCACCCCAGAGGCGGCAGCATTTCAGTGATGCTGTAAACAGAGTTTGGAATAAATGGTATTATAGAAATGTACTTTTATTCTCCTTTGGTGTGCCACTCTCTGGGCACTGGATACTTTTCTGAGTTATTTGAATGACTTTGCTTTCAGGTTGAAGCAGCTCCTTTCCTACAGTGCCATCCTGAGGCCACAATACCAGTGCACTAGCAGAAACTTAAGGAACATGTGGGGGACAAATGGGACAATCACAGCTGCACTCCAAGACCCTATTGTTATACAGGCTACCTGTCCCTGTGGTCCCAAAGGTGAATGTATTTCTCCTCACTTTGCAGGTGTTTTCCTGTGGAATTAGAAACAATGTCTTTGCTTGACATTCACACTATTCTGAGCCTGTCCTAGCCCCAGCAAGATTCATGAACAGGGCTGGCTATAGAGTAATAGCTACTCAGTTTCTATGTCACCTGAGCAGCACTGAATGAGAATAATGGTTTGGAAATGCAGAATATGGAAGAAAAACCTCCTAATAAAAATGCTGGCAGGGCTGTCACTGGCTAGATAAAACTAGACTGGACAAAACACAGAATTAATAGCTAGTGGGGGCCAATCCTGTATGGGCAGGAGGATGGAGTAAGTGACCCCCAAAAATCTTTTCCATCTCTGACTTGTCTGATTTTGTTAGAGTTTGCAAGTGCTTCAGTGCCCCACTGTTACGGTCAGGACAATTACTGTGGAGAAGACCTCTCTCCATGTGTATGCCTCTGGAACTCTTTTCTGACTCTTCTGAGAGCCATCGTTTCCTTTGGTGAGCGAGCAGGAGCCTTGGCACTCTCAGATGGGAAAGCCATGAATGGGAGCTAGGAGGCCTTCTGATGGAGTATAGATCAAGACCAAGTCCGTATTTTGGTGTCAACCCTGACTAAATTCCAACTTGGGAATTGACTTGCCACCCCTAGATTCTCCCATCTCTTCCATGGTTTCACCTGGATATGGTATTCCTCTTAACTTCCTGTCCTAAACTGTTAACTGTCGTTTTCTACCACAGGGACAGCTGCAGTGGATGAGTGGTCCCTTTATACACAGCTTATTTCAGCCCAACATGCTTTACATGCTAGATGGGTATAAGCTAGTATATTATTGTTACTTACTGGATTTGAGCCTCTCCTCCCTGGCCTGTAAATAAGCACATTGTGCGTTGTTGCCATGTTGACCCTTCTTGATAGGGAACAAGAGAGGACGAGACATTAAAAAAAAAATCTCTGCTGTTTCCTTCACATCAGTATGTGTAGTGATAACTGACAACGTTTGTTCTCTGATTGTTGTGCAGAGAGAATTGCTGTGACTGGCAAGTGGTTGGAGGCCATTTTCTATGCAGCCCTGAACAGCTGCATGTGGTGGCGTCTGCCCCACCAGCGCACACTGAAGTTACTGAATGACATATGTTTCCCCGAGCACTGCCCCATCTGTGCAGAGCAGAAGACTTCCTGCCCACGCTTTGTGTGTGGGAACTTTGTCAGCCAAACTTTTGTCTCCTCCCTGACTCAAGAGGAGTAAGTAAAGTGCCAAACTTCAAATGTTTCTACTTGGCCATCCTCCCTGAACTTTTGCCACATCCCAGGATTTGAAAGCTAGGAGTCTTCCTATTACAGAGGAAGAATATGGTACACGCCCTCCTGACTTCGTGTCATGCACCAGTGAGTGCTGGGTCAATTTTCAAAAGCGCCAAAGTCTCATTGATTTTAATGAGACTTGGCTTCCAAGTTCCTAAGTCATTTTTGAAAATGGGACTTCAGCGCTTTTGAAAATGTTACCCTGTGTGATAAGGGATGGACAACCCAAAGTCCAATATACTGCTAGTTGTTAAGCCACCTGAAATCCACCTATTGAATACTTCAGTATCTCACTCTGAGCCCCTCTACTCCAGTTTTTAGAGATAAGAATTTACTCAGTGAGGATATGTAGGATATTCCAGTTGTACAACTTGGTGTGAAACAACAGAACACAGAAAAGTCCATACTGGACAACCCAGACTGGTGGGCCTTCTAGTCCACTATTCTGTCTTTGACAGTGGCTAATACCAAATGCCTGAGAGAAGGTTCAAGAAAACTCATAGTAAAAAATTGAGACTAATCTGTCCATAGGGAAAGTTTCTTTCTAACCTCTCATTCAGTGCTTGGGTTCTGCTCTGAAGCAGGCAGGCTTATATCCCTTCCTTTAAATAAATTAAATTAAAGAGAGAGAGGGGAAAAGACATGTAATGTGTAACTGTGGCTGTTCTTAGCCATCTAAATGTCCAATCCTGTTTTGAATCCTATGACCCTCTTGGCATCAATGCTATCTTGTGGCAGTGAGCCTACAGGTTAAGTATGCAATATATAAAAAAAAATATTTTATTGATTTGAAATTTGTGGCCTTTCAATTTCATCAAATGTCATTTTGCTCTTATGTGAGAGGACATGATTCACCATCTCTGGATGGTTCAATATTTTATATACCTCTATCATGTCCCTTCTCATTGCTCTTGTGGCTAAACTAGACAGTCCCCATATTATCAATCTCTCTTTACAAAGAAATCTTTCCAAGATTTTCAATCTTTCATTGCTTATCTTTGAAACCCCTTCTATTTCTTCTATATTTTCTGCTTGAGATGGGGAGACCAGAACTGAACAGAGTATTCTGGGTGAGGACGTATCATTGATTTATGCAGTGTCATTATAAAACTGGCATTAAATATTGTCAATGTTATTTTCCATTCCATTATTTATGCAAACTAACATTGTTTGCTCTCTGGCCACTGCACATACAGCAGAAATGTTTTTTCTAAGTGGTTACAGGTAATTTAGAACCCAGCGACTTTGAGTAGTTCATATTACTCTTTCCCATGTGCATTATCTTGCACTTGTCAACACTGGATTTCCTCTGTCATGATATTACTGTTCACTTAGTTTTGCAAGGTCCCCCTGAAATTACTGACTGTCATTTCTAATGTTGACTAACCAAAATAATTTCATGCCATTTGCAAATGTTGCCAGCTTGCTGTTTGTTCCTCTTATAGATCACTGATAAATCTACTAAGCACTGGCTCTAGCATGGAAACTTTGGGGTACCCTATTTTTTGCATGGTGAAAATTGATCATATATTTGTACTCTGTTTCTGTTTTGCACTCTCTTCCCCACTCTCTCATCTATGACCGAATTTTACCCTAGGATTCTAATTTACAGCAACTTCATTGAAGGGTTTTGGAAGCTCAAATGAATTGTTAGCTGCAGGGCTTTGGAGCTCCACTCCAGCTCCAGGCAAAAACCTGCAGCTCCGCTGCTCCAGAGCTGCTCTGCGCTCCAACTCCGGGCTCCGCTCCAAAGCCCTGGTTCCCTGATTCCTCCATATCTATTGTTTTGTTGATACATTCAAAGAACTTTAGAAAGGCATGATTTTTCTTTACAGAAGTTGTGCTGGTTAGTCCTAACATATCATATTAATCTAGGTCTTTTATAGATCTCTTTTTGACTGTCATTTAAACCAGTTTACCTGGTACTGAAGTGTGGTTCATTTGTCTGTAATTCCTAAGATCCCCCAAGATAGGTACATAATTTCTATTCTGTCTAGTAGCTCCTGCTGCTGGCCTTGCACTCCCACTCCTTTTCCTTTTTCATTCCCAATCCTCAGCAAAACTTTTGGTTTTAATGTTTCCCCCTCTTCTTGTTAAAGAACCACCACCTTGACTAGCAGTCTGGAGAATATTGTCCCTCCCTGTGTGGTCCCTCATGTCTACAGCCCGCCAGTGCCACCATACAGTTATTGTTGGGTTTTGGATGAAAATGATGAACAATGTTCCTTTATCCTTTTCAAGCAGCCAGACTCGGAGTTAGAGAAGAGAATGGGGTGTCAGGAGACTTAGGTCCATTTTTTCAGTCTGTCACAGACTTCCTGTATGACCTTGGGATGTCACTTCCTTTCTCTGTCTCAGTTTCCCATCTGTAAAATGAGGTTAATCCTCACCTAGTTCATGGGGAGAGGAGGGTGTGAGGCTTTATTTATTTGTAAAGTGCTTTGTAATCCTCAGACAATGCTATACCGGAAAGCTTTACCGCTGCCGCCTTGGATGGCTTAATCTTGTGGCGCTTTTGGCCTGCTCCCACCAGATTTGCACCAGTTTTGTTTTTTTGTTTAAAACATTTAAGTTAAATTTAGTGTTGGTGGAAGTTGCTAAATGAACAGTCCCAGAGTCTGAGAACTGTTTTTTATCCTCCCAGAGCCAGTGCAGTGGCAAAGCTAGTTTCTCTCCCACTCCCAATGTGCCTTTGAGGGACAAGTGCTAGGAGGAAGAGGGGAATTTCAGTCTCCAGGGCCCACTCAGTGCTTGATCTCTCTGCAAAGACTGCCAAAAAGGGGGCTAATTTGTCGGGTGATTTTTCTTATGTGGTCACCTGTCCAGAACAAACAGGGGACCATCTGGTTACGGGCAGCCCTCTTTATCATCTTGATGGTGGATGGATCTGCTTGATGTCTCCAGATCATGTTGCCATGATAGAGTGGCTACATCACTTACCTAACATCTGGTGTCAGAAGCCATATGTCCGAAGATCTGTCCATTAAGAACCAATCTGAGATCCCAGCACATTTCATACAGGGCACTGAACAGCAGTTGGATGGTGTGCCATTTCCCGGTGGTACCCACAGTTCTGAGGGCACCTCTTTACCACCTGCTCTTAGTCAGTGAGAGGAAGCCATAGGCCAGTCCTCCTACTCCATGGGCAACACAAACACTTCCCTCTAGGCCTTGCAGACCCCACACTGTCACTCTGCAGGTTAGTGATTGGCACACTCTAGCCCTCGAGCCCGCCGAGTGTTTCCCTGGAGTATCCAGCCCCTGTTCCACACTTACAGTATTCACAGATTGGCTGCTTCCAAAGAAACAGCTTATCAGTTCCACCGTAGATCATGGGTCTGCTTAACACACACCACTTATACTTGATTTCATTATAAACAAATCTCACTTTATTTAACAAAACATAGAGATTCGAGTAATAGCAAGTAGAAATATTGAAAACAAATGATTACATATAAAATAAAATTATAACATGGATTCTAGAGCCTAGAGATAATTAGCAAGATATTCTCATGTCTTGTAGAATGTTGCTTACCCCAAAATCCTTCTCACAGTGCTTTACAGCCAGGCTGGCTGTGACACGCCCCCGCCCTTTTCATAAGACAAAAACACTGTTAGCTTGCCTTCTACATGAAGAAACCTGTGTGTCTCTTTGCCCCCACAAGATATACCAGTCTGATGCTTTGTCTTCATTCACAGACAGGACACCCTCTTGCTCATTGTTTTTTTCCTATAGATTTTTTTCTCTCTCTCTCTTTCTCATGCGGCAGCTGGCTCAGTGTGGCCAGACAGAGAGATAAACATCTATTATCTCCTGTCTGGAAGGAACATGTCAGAGGTTTCTCACCACCTGGTAACCTGCCTTAACTCCCAAACCTGAAGAACATAATTTTCAGTATAGATACATAACTCCTTAAATATTATCTGTACATACATTTCACAATGATTATGTTGCCCAGTGGGCTACAGGCTCTTGGTAGAGACCTCATATGCCACCCTTCGGTGAACCCTTCTGGCATATTATGCAGTTATCCACTCCAAGGAACCTGTGTAAAACCTTGTGTGTTCCCCCTGTACCCTCTGTCAGTGGGCACCAAGAGATCCCTGGGTCACATGTGATAATGCTTTTGGTCACTACCCAATGAAGGCTTGATTTGAACTGAGTACTAGAGAACTCATTACCAATTCTTGAACCATCCCTCCCCACTAATTCTGTTTTCTGCATTATTGTTTGATTAGTTGTTTGATTAGTTGTAGTGCAGTGTGATGGGCATAGTACAAACATGTATAGAGATAGCTGGAGGATCATCCTGAAGCGGACGGTTCTTATGGATAGTGGAAGAAGATCCAATGGCAAGGCACTGACACTCTTGCTTTGGGGCTGGTCTGATGGATGTGTTTGTTTATCGGTATACTACTGGATGCAGTAGGCCAGTTTGTTCAAGATCATCCCATTAATACCAGAGTGAGTTTTGCTCATTGTGGGTGGTTCTGGCTTTGTCCAAAGAACTCAAGGTTCTGAATCACATAGCTTTCTCAATGGGCTAAGACAGAGGACTTAAGACCAAAGAAAGCCATCTTGTTAAATCACAGGTATGGAACCGATAGCTGTTGCCCATAAATAATACACCCTGTTTTCTCTTCCCAGCACCTTCCCCTGGTTTGACCTGACAACTGTACAAATGAAGGAGTCTCCCTTCAGTCAGCTTCTAGCAAGGAGTGTGCTTCTCCAGAACCATCTTACTTTGTTTTACTGTACCTCCTTTGGAGTTTTGCTTGCAAAGAGTGGAGGGATGGCCAGCAGAATTTCTTCTCTTCCTGCCACAGCAGATCCCCGTATGGTGCTGGGTCATGAGTCAATGTCCACCCACAACTGCTATTGATGTGACTTGGACAGAAGACCCAGGGGATGTTCCTAACACTGATTCTGAAGCTTCATACAGTATAACCACAGTGTGATTCCAAACTTCCTGGGATGGAACTGCTTTGCTAAGGTTTAATGCTGAAGAGAACTGTGACAGAGATTAAGACCCCTTTCCTACCAGTTCCCATTGCAGGATCCATATGGTTATGTGTGGTGGAGGAATGTACAGTGAGGACTTTATCCTGCAGTGGAAAGGATAAAGCTGGAATGGCATGTAAACCTTTACCTGACTATCACCCACAGCACAAGCAAACTGCAAAGTAGTGGGCAAATTAAACAGTGAAAGTGAATAGCGTTCCTGACTCATAATTCTCAAGTACAGGCAAGCTTCCCAACTTGTATGCATCTGCAATCTCTCCTAACTTGTGACCACTTGGTAACATCCTCACAGAATGTGAGTTGGCTACCGCTAAAATCTTTGGGGTCTCTGACTTTTACATGTGTTAGCTCTGAGTTCTCTCTCTGGAAAGGGTCACCGTTCAACAAAGTACTGGACACAGTGAGCCAACAAGCATGGCTGTTACTGAACAGTCCTGGAACCTAACAGTGATGACTATCTGTCCCACAGCGAGGTGGGGAAAAAGTGGGAATTTGCGCTGCTTGCTCTTTTAAATGTTTAGAGTAACACTGCAGATTCCGCTAATCAGTGCATGTTTTTATTTATTTCTAAGAGTTTGTTTTGGTTTTCTATTAAACCTGCTTGCCTGGGAAGTTAGCACTCTGCCAGATAACTGCTTTATTTCAATCCAAGCTCACTTATTAAAATGGCATTTTGTCCTAAGACCTCAATTCAAACTGTTGGAAACATTTGTTTTCTGTAGCATTTTTGATAGGTAAGCAGGAGAGCAGCCTTACAGTGGTTGCAGTCCCACCACATTGGGTTTTGAACTAATAAGATCTCACACACTAAAGAGGATTGTGCCGGTTCGGTATTTGGACTGGGGATCAATGAAATCCCTGCTGCTGCTGCAGAAAATGGTAGTGATGATTCGGTAGGAAGTATTTTTGCCTTTCAGTCAGGATTGAACCACCACTTAATCATAGTGCCAGGAGATGCCTTGCTGCTGAAAATGCTGATGAGACCTAAAAGTGTAGGATGAAATGTAAAACCAAAACCCTAACCATGTAAAAGATTGCATGATTCTTCTCTCAAGAATAAGGGTCTTAGCCCTGGAGTCCTGGCCAAATTCCATCTAGGGCAATTCAGTGCTTCCTCCTTAAATTCTTTCTTCAGTTTCAGTTGGATAAAATGTTCTTCTACACTTCCTGTCCTAATCTAACCTGTTGTTCAATTAATAAAAATATCTATTCTATCTCAAAAGTAACTATTTCTGTGATGAGGAAAGGGATTCCTGCATTATATAGGTTTCAGAGTAGCAGCCGTGTTAGTCTGTATTCGCAAAAAGAAAAGGAGTACTTGTGGCACCTTAGAGACTAACAAATTTATTTGAGCATAAGCTTTCGTGAGCTACAGCTCAATTCATCGGATGCATCACAAAAGCTTATGCTCAAATAAATTTGTTAGTCTCTAAGGTGCCACAAGTACTCCTTTTTCTTTCTGCATTATATAGTTTGTAAAGCACCCTGAGATTCTTTACAACATAAGGCACTATATCATAAGGCAATTATTACATACATCACTTAACTCTTTAAACTTATTTCTGTGTGTGGAGTAGTGAACGAGATCAGCCGGATCTGTAAGGGCAAAGACTAGAGTTTGGGGAAAAACCTTATAATCTATCACCTGGGTTCGAGGAAAGTGGGTGTCAATGAAAGGTGATTAAGATTGATCTCTGGTCTTGGTGATAACATGTGAAGTAGCAGCAGTTCAGACATGACTGAGCCACACAGAGCTCCTGCAATGGGGAGAAAGGGAACCTTTCAGTATAGGATAATGTAACTGCACTAAGGAGTTCAGCGCCTGGCAATATCCCATAGGGGTGTCTTTAGGAGTAAAAGTTTAAATGGCAAACGTGTTCAAGGGAGGAACTGTACATGGCTGAGCATACTGTCAGCACTAAACAAATCAGAGTATCAATGCACCTTTCTTTAATCCAGAGAGGATGGAATTGTAGCTTCTTGAACAAAGAAGGTAAGGGCGTCTGCTTCCACCTTTGTAAAAAGCCCAGACTGCTGTGAAATTGTAGCATATGGCTCTAATCCTGCTTCTTGGACAAACTGAGAGAAGGTGAGGGCATCAGCTTTTGCACCAGTTGGGGCTTTGTGCTCTAAAAACAAGCCCACGTTGTCCCTGTACGGGAGGGCAATGCTTCTGCTCCAGAGAGGCTCCTCAATCCCCAGCAGCTCTCGCACATGCCATGAAATCTCCTGAAATGCAAGAGGAAACATAAGGGAGCCTATTCTTAGTGTGGTGGCTACATCGATAGAGCTCTGTAGTGTAGAGCTGCACAGAAGAGAACTCCTGCAGTTTCTCCTTTCAGAATGTTTTCCTTTCCATAACGTAGGAGCTAGAGCGTGATCTGGCAAGATGAGTCCAATGTGCAGTTATGATTAGAAAAAAGATCATGTAAAAACAGCACATTCTGATTTGTCCAGGGAATTACTGTGTGTTGGGAGTCACAGCTGCTACCTTTATTACCCCAAACAGGTTTGTTTTGTTTTTTTGACTCCTATTAGCACTTGCAGAGCAAACACAGCTATGGGTGAGTGAGTGAGATTCTTTCTTCTCTGCCTACTACAGCATCATCAACATTGTCTGCTAAATTGTGTTTGGAGAATTTTTATTACTGATGAGACTATAAGAGGCAGAAAGGCCCAGTTGGATCAGGAGTGGCACTGCTCACTAGAAAAATCATTTTCTGACTTGTAATCTGAGATAGCTGGACCTGAAGCCACCAGTGGAAGGAGCCTGACTATAATTTTTAATATAGTCACTTTTCAGAATATAAATCTTGTCTTTTAAAACCTTGATCAATTCACCTTTTGTGTTTCTAATCAGTTTTACTATTTGCTAAACCACATCCCATAGTGCAGTTTCAAGTGGGAGGCTATTAGGGTCTTCTACCTGCTACTCTGGGTGCCTTTCATATGATTTAAAATAACTATACAACTAGAACAAAACCAGCAGCAACCCAGAGAAACTCCCAGCCCTCATACAATCTCTACACCAGGACTTCTCCACCGACATTCCACTCCTTGTAAACTGTAAAGTCATACTGCTCAACTGGTGCCTTCGTAATCACTTCTAGCAAGTAGCTGGGTTTTGTTTACAATTACATACAGGCTTGCTCTGGTGCCTGAGTGTCATGTATAGGATTATGGCCTCATCGCAGCATCAATCAGAAATTGCATTGGGTTCAGAGAGGACTCTCACTGGAAAAACCCCCGTGGGCCAGATTCTGCTCTCAGCTCTAATTCTGCTCTCAGCATCACTCCTTTGTAGTCAGTGGAGTCATTTTCAATTTGTAACAGTATAGCTAAGAGCTGAATCTGTGTGCCTTCAGTAATAACAAAGGAAACCAGGAAGATAATGGCCAAGGGGGGGGTTCTCAAAAATGCCTAAATTCCACTCACAAGCTATGGGACATAAATTCCTAACTCACCTAGGTGCTTTTAAAAATATTACCCCAAGTTCATTTTGCTCTGACTGTACATTAGAACTAAAGGGTTAGAACCATTCAGCCAGTCAAGAGTTAAGATTGGCCCAAATGCTTGGTGCTTTACAGCATAAAGAACACAATGTTCAAATTCCTGCCACAGTGCATAAAGATTTTATCTCTTGTTGCTTGTGAGCTGCAAACTCTTTGAATTTCCAGATCGTGCCCTGTGATGGAGGCAACCATAAATAATGAAGATTTAAAACAAAATTGTTATGGCTCTGCAAAAGCAGCCTGTGGCCCATTTGAAGTTCAGTACCCTCTAGCTCACGAGGATGCAGCCAGCCAGCTCTTTATGTGACAAAGAAGGCAACATACACATGCAGTCAAAGAATAAGTATGCCTAGTGGGTTTAAAGTCCTTTTCAAACAATCCCCACAGCCTCGCTATGAGATTGGGAAAGGATTTTTCAGGTGGGTAACTGATGTAAAGAGAGGTTGTAGCCCAAATTTTCCAACTCAGGTGTTTAAAGTTAGGCATCTAAATCAGTTACGTGATTTTCAGAGGTGCTGAATGATTTAAACAGACGCAGCTCACAATAAGCACATGTGGCACTCAGATCACTTATGTGCCTAACAATATGGAATTGAATGTCTATGTTTAAATACCCACTTTTGAAAAATCTGGGTTAAGGAACTTGTTCAAGGTTACACAGAGTCAGTGGCAGAGCCAGAACTCACAAGATCCAGGCTCGCTGTCCTGTTTTCTGTTCACTTGATTATGTAAAAACCTCAGTTAAAACCCCTGAAAAGGAAGACAGCTAGGGGCTCAGCTTTATATAAGTAATGGGAATAGGGTGACTTAGCAATCAAGTTGCAAACACTGAGAAGATAATAAGGTGATAAATGATAGTCAGCATGGATTTGCCAAGAACAAATAGTGTCAAACCAACCTAATAGCTTTCTTTGACAGGGTAACAAGCCTTGGGAGTAGAGGGGAAGTGGTAGATGTGGTATCTCTTGACTTTAGTAAGGCTTTTGTTACTGGCTCGCATGACCTTCTCATAAACAAACTAGGGAAATACAACCTAGATGGAGATACAGTAAGGTGGGTGCATAACTGGTTGGAAAACCATTCCCAGAGAGTAGTTATCAGTGGTTCACAAGTCAAGCTAGAGGGGCATATAAAGTGGGGTCCTGCAAGGGTCAGTTCTGGGTCCAGTTCTATTCAATATCTTCATCAATGATTTACATAATGGCATAGAGGTTACACTTATAAAGTTTGTGGATTATACCAAGCTGGGAGGGGTTGCAAGTACTTTAGGGGATAGGATTAAAATTCAAAATGATCTGGACAAACTGGAGCAATGGTCTGAAATAAATAGGATGAAATTCAATAAGGACAAATGCAAAGTACTCCACTTCGGAAGGAACAATCAGTTGCACACATACAAAATCAGAAATTACTGCCTAGGAAGGAGTACTGCCGAAAGGGATTTGGGGGTCATAGTGCATCACAAGCTAAATATGAGTCAACAGTGTAACACTGTTGCAAAAAAAGCAAACATCATTCTGGGCTGCATTAGCAGGAGAGTTATAAGAAAGCCACAAGAAGTAGTTCTTCTGCTCTACTCCACACTGATTAGGCCTCAACTGGAGCAGTGTGTCCGGTTCTGGGTGTAGGGATGGTCTAGATAATACTTAATCCTGCCATGAGTGCAGGAGACTGGACTACTAGATAACCACTTGAGGTTCCTTCCACTCGTATGATTCTATGTGTGTCTTAGAAAAACTTCCCCTTATTCTGTTAAGGGCTCTGCTGGCTTAGGCAATGTATTTTGGTTGGGCATACAGAAAACATAGTCACATTCAATTATAGCTAACGTTTTACCAGGTTAACTTTTTACTGCATTTCCCCTGCTGGAGCACTTGAATGTTATTATTTAAGTCAATATTAGTTTCTCAGCCACGGATTGAAAGTGAGGAAAGAAGAGCCTGATGGTTAAAGCACAAGATAGAGACAGGATACCTCAGACTTGCAACATGACTCTGGGCAACTTCTTTCCTCTCTCACAACCCTGTTTCAAAGCTGTGAAATGGGGATAGCAGTATCAGAGTTTCTGATTTAACTGTACATCTGAACCCCTTGTGGCCTCCTCAGAGGCGCTCCACATCAGTCTTAGGTCTCTAGGAATCACCTTTCCTGGGGTGAAATCCCATGATTTGCTCCCTCCAGACGGGGTCTTAGGCTGCAGATTCCTGCACTTCTTTATGATCATCTCAGTCAGTCTTACTTCAGTTCAGCACCTGCAGTTCTGCTCTCTCAGGAGCAATGACACGGTTATTCAGTGACCAGCCAGCTTTCATAAAACAATGTACCATTTATTCAGAAAAAAAGTGTTTCAGAAAAAGTCAACAACAAACAGCTTATATGTATGCCTGGCTTAGCAGGTGGTCACCCACCTTCCACTTCCACTTCAGTCCACAGCAGGGCCTGTCTCTCTTGGACATAGTCAACATGCCTGTCAATTCTTCGATAGCATGTGAGTGACCTCTCTTTAGGCCAGAGTTTATATTTTATACAGTTTCAAGTCCTTTGTTGTTTTAGGCCTTTTGAACCAGGTCAAACCAATCTGTTATTGTGGGGAGAAGGGCACGACGAGGAGAGTGTGAAACTTCAAAAGACTTGTTCCAGTATTGTGGAGTTGAATTAATTTCACCCCCTCCCTGGCCAGAGATTTTAGTTCCTGCAGGAAGCATTCCTTGTCTGACCCATTTAGCCAGGTTTACAATCACTAGCATGCCCATAAAGATACATATAACATTAATAGAGTAGTGTTTGAATATTCTTCTGTAGTATTTGTCACAAAGAGTATCTCATTAGGGAGGGCAAAAATCTTTAACATCAATTTGCAGTTCTCTGATGCCTTTCATTCAAAGCTCTCAAAGTTCTCTTTTGAGTATTATCAGTACACATTCCTAGCGTTGGGCTGTGCCAACATCCTCCATATAAGCTCAGAACCCTCTAGAAAGGCTCTGACCATTTGGGAGGGAACATGGAACCTTGAACCATGGAACATTTCCTGTGAGGCTGCATAAGAAGGTGAGGCCTCTGTCCATCCCCAATGTAGCAAGTAAAAAGTCCTTCCTTATTAGCTGATTTTGGGATCCTTTAGATGGGGATTTTTGTACAGTTTTAATTAGTGAAGACTAGTTTGTTAATTTTAAAAATTAGGATTTTGTAGACCATTTCCCCCCTATATACACATCTCTTCATTAAGTGGTAGGACAAAGGTGGGCAAAATACTGGAGAGGTTGGACTAAGCACCCAGAAATGCAGGTGCAGATCCAAACTACCTGACCCTGCTTCTCCATTCTTAAATCACTTTTACACTAGTGAGCTTCCATTGACTTCAGAAAAATTACACCACACAAAACCAGTGTAATGCAGTCAAGAATCACTGTGTCTCCAAAGCTGGGTTGTAATTGTCAAACAAACAAGTGTTTGGGCAAGATTTCTGTTGTTTCCTACTTGTGCACACACAGGAAGTACTGCCACAGCAGGCTTTCTTTCTCCTTTGTGGCCCTTCTGCCTCAGGTCCTATATGGAAACCAGATGGGCATAAAGGCATGGAAATAATTTTTTTTTTAAATACAACTTTTCTGAACTTCATAAAAGATTTGGGGTCAGGGTTCATCTTGAGTTTTACATGAAGCTTCAGAAAGATTCTTACTGTAGGCAGAACAGTGTGCCCCGTCGTTCGGAGGAAAATATTGTTGCATTCTATGTACATCCATCCATCCAAGCATCAGGTTTTGGGCAGGTTCTAGTTGTCCTATTGAGCATGAGTGTTTAGATCCTGCTATTATCATTAACAGAGACGGAGCAGTGTTACATCTTACTTGATGTAGTCAGAGAACAAACATGAACATGTAGGAGATGGGATGGGAAATCATAAACACTCCTAATGGAGGAAGGCAACTCTGTGTGTGGCACTCACCTTCATGTGGTCAAAGTCTGTTATGCCCATCTGTGGCAGGTTTGAGCAGTTAACATGGATGAGTTTGCGGCCAGTGATGCAGTTAGTTGTAAAGCACTCCTGGCAGGAAAATCAGATGGAAACACTATACAGCAGTGAGCAGTACTGCCAACCCCAAGCATTCAAAAACCAACATTAGTCAGCCGCCCCGCTGCCCAATCAGGAGACTGGCTTAAAAGCAATGAGATCTTTAAAAATAAGGGCTTTCCCCCCTTCTGGTTTCTGAGCCTTTGCGGGACGCTGGCCTCACTCTTCCTAGGTCTTCTCCGCCACCACCAGGGCTAGAAACTTGCCCTGAGTTTTCCAAGAACGCAGAGATCCTGAGTGCTCTTGATGCCAGGTTCAGGGGCGCTGCCAGGCCGCAAGGCGGAGCAAGGGAAGGGGGAATTGCTCTCCAGCTCGGGCCTAGAGGGAGCTCAGCGATGGCACCGCGAGCGGGGTTAGTAACAGTCCGAGCTCGCCCCCCTCTGAGCCTGCAGCTGGCCGCGCAGCGCCCCCCTCACCTAGCTCACGGCCCCGCCCTCCTTGCCCTTGCCCCTGCCCCTCACCTCGTACTGGGGGAAGCCCAGCTGCCGAACCCACTCAGCCACCTCCACGGGGCTCCAGGCGAGGCAGGCCGGGCCAGGCTGGGACTCGGACTCGGACTCTTCGGGCTCGGATCCGGGCTCAGGCCCTGGCCCCCCGGACCTCTCCTCCTCCGGGACCTGCTCCATCCTGGGCGGCTACGCCCCGCCATGGAGCCATAGCAACGCGTCGGAACAGTCTCCACGGAGACCTCCACTTCCGGGCGTCAGGCAGCTACTTCCTCCCCCGCCGGGCCCGGCCCCCTGTGTGAGCGAAGCGCCGCCGTGCCGAGCAGCCCGCTCCCGCCGCTACCCTCGCGCCGCGGAACTGCCCGAGGGAAGGCCCAGGCCGGGCGATAGGCGCCCAGGCGGTCAGCGCTCGGCTCTTCCCGCCGTTTCCGCCTCTGCCCGCTGCTGACAGCTTCGGATCTTTCCGCCGCCTCGTCCTCGCGCGTCGGCTGCCCATGTCGGAGGCGCTGGTGGCTGCCGCCGGCTCCTGCTTCGAGCCCCCCGCGGCTGGGGAGCCGAGGGGCCGCAGCTGCTCCGTGTCAGAGGGGGACGCGCAGGGCCGCCGCTCACCGTCTGAGACTCCAGGTAGCGGGGGGCGGGGGCGCACCGGGACGCGTGCCCCGCACACGGACCCCGGGGCGCGGGCTCTTCCCGCTCCGGTCCCTCGGGTGTGCTGGCCGCCGCGCACGGGGGCTGGAGGAGCTGCTGTGGGGCAGGGCTGCAGGCCGCGGCTGGGGGACACCAGCTGAGCTGTGTGCGTAGCCTTCGCTGTGCAGCTGGGACTCGTGTGCGCGGGGTGTGGCGGCGCCTCCCCGCGAGAGCACCGCGGCTTGACTGGGTTCCTTCCCTCCCTCCATCTCTCCCCCTCGCCTAGGGGGGACCTGTAGTGCTTGCCAGGCAGCCGAGGGAGTACAGCGCCTGGTACACCACAAGGAGCAGCAATAGGGAGAGTGGGCTGGGAGTGGGAGCTTCCCAAGGGGACTTAGGAGAGTTACAGCCAGTAACAAGATAGTCTGCTTTTACTCCAGTTAAGCTATTGCTGCAAAATCGGAGCTTTCTGCGGCTGCTACTTCCAGCCTCCTAGCATAGCACACTGTTTTCAGTACCCATCTTGAGAGCCGATTTGGCTGAGGTCTTGGGAAGAGGTTAAGAAAGCTGCTGCTGACCTCTTCTGAGGTCTAAGGGTATGTCTACACTGTGTAGCCTGTGATGGTATAGCTATGTCAGCACAGCCCCCTAGGATATGTTTACACTACAGATCCTATGCTGACATGCTCCACTAGTGTAGACACAGCCTATGGAAGAAGCCTTCCTGTCAGTGTAGGAACATATCTCCCCTAACCACATTGTCTATCTCCATAGAAGCTCTTTTCCATCATAGCTGAAACTATACTGGGGTTTTTCCACACCCCTCACTGATGTACCAATACCGACATAACTGTTAAGCATAGACCAAGATCTAACTTGCCTCTTGATTGATACAGTTGTTTTTGAGTATTTGGTTTCCAACAGCCTCTATCCCTAAGGGTACTGGGTTGTTTCTCTGTTCCCTAGTGTACCAGCTGCTTTATATTTAGAGAAATGTATTATGGTGTAAGCATTGCCTCATGTAAGGGAGATAATAATAACTTTGATTTGCTTAAGTTCCTAGCACTTTGGTGCCTGGAGACCAGTAAAGATTCCACTACAATCTTTAGACTAACACAGCAATACAGCTCATTATAGGGAACCAATTAAGTTTGTTTTTTAAAAAGCAGCACTGTTTAGTGTAGGGTTAAGACTTGAGATTCCTGGGTTCTAATTACATTTTTGCCACTGATTTACTGCATAACCTTGAGTAAGCCAGTTGCCCTCTTTGCCTCACTTTTTTCATCTGAAAAATGTGGCTAGTAATCCTGACCTTTCCCCCCGGGCTTATGAGATTTATTAAATGTTTGACTGGCACAGTGGTATCCTGTAAAATGCACTGTAGACATGCAAAATGTTTAATACTTGATGTGAAATCAAAGGTACCTGCCATTGTGGTACCTAAGCAACTATGGAGTTGGGTGTTAGCTGGTGACCACATCCCATGTGTCACCTCAAGAGGATAGGATGCTGGGCCTCACTTTGAAGGGCCTGTGAGTCTAGAAGTTATTTCTCCTTTGAAGCACACATAGAGAATGTCTGTGGCATCCTTGAGAGCAAACCTTGGGATGTTTGTTTTCTCGCTGACTCTGTCGAGTGGGTGGCTTATTACTATATGTGTAGGAGGAACGTTCTCTTCCCACCGCCACCTTCCTATCTGCTGTCTTGGTCTCAACTTCCTTATTTTGTTATATGCAATGGTGTTTTAGCCATGTTGGTTCCAGGATATGAGAGAGACAAGGTGGGTGAGGTCTTATCTTTTATTGGACTGACTTCTATTGGGGAAAGAGACAAGCTTTTAAGCTTACACAGAGCTCTTCTTCAGACCTTTAGAAGAGCTCTGTGTAAGCTCAAAAGCTTGTTTCTTTCAACACAAGAAGTGGGTCCAATAAAATTATATTACCTCATCCTTGTCTCTCTTTATTTTGTTATAGGCATTTCTGCATAAGGTGTTTACTACAGTATCTAAACCCAGTAATATCTATGACCTCCCTCTAGTTCTCCAGAACTTCAGGCATGTTCTCTTCCCTAGTTTACTTCTCCTTTAATGTCCCCTTTAAAAACTTCCTTATCTCTTTTAGATCATAACTGTGTGAAGCATTTTGTAATTCTGTGTCAGATCACCAGATGAAAAATTTCTCCCCACAACCAGAATCAGGAGCATGGAGCTTGCCTGATTTAACTTGTCTATCACTGCCAAATTGAGTCATATGACACGCAATCTTGCTGGCTGTTGCTTTTTCAGGCCATATTTTCTCCAGCAGTTGGCAGTAAAATGTTCTCACGTTGGTTACCAGGTAGAAGAGAAGTTTTAGCTGTGCAGTAACTTCAACAGTTGTTGAATCATGAGAATGACAGATATAAAAGATCTGCTAGGTTCCCTCTAATCTGTTTCAGGGGGAGGGGCATGAAGTATTGTTTCCTGCTGTATTCTGTAGCAACTGAGATCTAGGCTGTTAAAACAGTCTTTCTAGGCATTGTAGTTCCTTTTAGGTACTCTCCCTTGGAGACTCTTAGGGGGCCGGAATAGGAACGCATGAGCAATAAGTTCAAAAATCAACCTTGTCTATTGCTCTATTTATAAAGTTGGAGTGAACAGAATTACTTCTCCCTGTTACACAAGTCTTACCACTCCTCAGATTTTGAGGCTTATTCATGTCTCAAATATAATATACTTTAATGAGTGTACCTTCCAATGAAAGGTTCTTAACATCTTGCTTTTTTTTCTAAATGATCAGAGAACAGATCATTAATGAGCATAAAGATGAATATTTATTTGGATCCTATACCCAAACAAAATATACGCTTGGGATAGTGGGGTTTCAATTCATTTCTTGGTGGAAAAATGCGTAAAGCAACAAAACAAATACCTCACTACCCTGGTACTAATTAGTCCCCTTGTTCGTTCTTGTCTAAAGCCCATCCCTCTCTTCTGCCTAGAGTTTCTCATCTTTAAAAGCAGTCCCTATAGGTCAGGTTGCAGAATGTTGGCGATGGGGTATGCTGCTTGAACTGTACCTGTTCTGTGGATCAGAGGCCTTTAATGTATGGGGCTATTAATCTGCTGTCTTTCACCAGCACCAAATTCCCTCTGTTTAAACCAAGTAGAAGAGAATTCCTACTGTAATGTGGAACTTTAAAAATCTGTGTAATTGGGAGCCTGTCCATGCCCAATTAACTATCTTCTATGGGTAATGGAAGCAGACAGCAAGACTGTAGAGCAGGGGTGGGCAAACTTTTTGGCCTGAGGGCCACATCAGGGTTCCGAAACTGTATGGAGGGCCAGGTAGGGAAGGTTGTGCCTCCCCAACACCCTGGCCCCTGCCCCCTGACTGTCCCTGTCAGAACCCCTGACCCATCCAACCCTCCCTGCTCCTTGTCCCCTGACTGCCCCACCTGAGACCCCACCCCCTATCCAACCCCCCTGCTCCCTGTCCCCTGACTGCCCTGACCTATCCACACCTCTGCCCCCTGACAGGCCCCCCAGGCCTCCCATGCCTATCCAACCACTCCCTGGCCCTTGCTGCCCCCTGGGACTCCCTGCCCCCTTACCATGCCGCTCAGATCAGCAGGACTGGCAGCTGCGCTGCCTGGCTGGAGCCAGCCATGCTGCTATGCTGCCCGGCAGGAGCTTGCAGCCCCACCACCCAGAGTGCTGGCAGCATGGCAAGCTGAGGCTGCAGGGAAGGGAGGACAGCAGGGGAGGGGCTGGGGCCTAGCCTCCCTGGCCAGAAGCTCAGGGGCCGAGCAGGACAGTCCCGTGGGCTGGATGCGGCCCACGGGCCGTTGTTTTCCCACCTCTGCTGTAGAGCATGCACTGGAGTCATGTGGGGACAGAGCTTGTTCAGGAGACTAGGGGCAAACCTAGAGCCTACATCTGAACAGAAGCTTGTTTTGATTGATCCCTATGTCTTGTGTCAGAAACTGTGTTATCTTTTCCCTTCCACTTAGGGCCACTGAAAGCATTAAAAACCCTTTTTCTCTGCGGGGGAGGGACAACATATAATACAGAAGGTTGCCAGGCCCAGCTTTAAGCGCCAAGGCTGCATGACCTTGGTGACTCTGGATAACTAGAGTTTTGCTTTATTGCCTGCACATTCTCAAAGGTTAAAAGCTGTTTAATCTTCTCTCCATCTTCCACCCATTGCTAGAAGATGAAGATTCAGCCCCCAAACCGGCATCTGCATCCCAGACAGTCACCTCATCAGAGTCCGAGACCTCACAGTGCAGGTAGGAAAAGATCTTTGTGTGATGACCCACATTAAATGTTCCCCAACGTCAAGGAAATGAAGGATAATAGGTCTCTCCCCCACCTCCTTCTCTATCAGTGGTGTCTGGCAGCTGTTCCTCTCCAGGGCATCGGAGACTCAACTTTCTGTTTTCAGGTTCTGTACACTGTAGACTATATTGGAAGAGCTATTCTTCTTGACTTTGGGTTATTTTAATGCTTATAAAATCTAATGCTTGTAAAATGCTTTTAATTTAATGCTTATAAAATGCTTGTAAAATGTAACCCATGACTCACCTCAGGCTTTTTGGATCACAGAGCTAACTAACTTCCAACAGGAAATTGTTTGAGCTCTGGCTGAAGGATATTTTTAATTAAAAAATATTCTTTCTGTATCTAATCCCCAGGGAAGCTGGATCGGAAACCTACTTTTTTGCTGCTGCTTTTTCAGTACATTTTATACTCTGAATATCAGTTGTTTGGTTTATTATTGAAGGATTGCTGATGAGCATTTGTGTGCATGCATCCTGGCTTTTGTTGGGGTGCTTGTGAACATTAGAGTTGCACACATTCAGCTTTTCTCTAAAACTGTTGAAGGTTTTGTTTTAACATTCCCTTTCCTCCGCCCAAAAATAACACTCTCCCCTACCCCCCCAACACACTCATAAAAACTTTCAGAAACAGATGAGTTAAATAGATCAAAATTTGGGTCTCAGCAGTTGTTAGTGTCCTCCATTTTAAAAATCCCTCACAAAAAACACAATTTGAGGTAATCCTGGCTTTGCTAATGAAATCTGAAGCACAGGAGAGACTGAGATTCCTGCTGCCTTCATAATTACAGTTTCATCCAGAGAGACTGTACAGCAGCCCAGTTGGCTCCAAACAGGCTTTTGCTTTAATCTGATTTTATCATATATTTTAGGTAATTATGGAATTTAATTTTCTTCAGAGAAACTAGTTGGGCATTAAGTAAAATGCCAACCTATGTTTTAAACCCATGTGAATGTTTCCTGATAAATCTGTTTAAGGTCCGAGGGGGGTGGGTTTTTTTTGTTTTTTTTTTTTAAGGGAAGAGGGTAGTGGGCAATATGAAAGAGGCTTGAAGGGGGAGCTGACTTACTTTCTTCTCTTAAATCTGATTACAAATTTTCTGCAACTCTTTTTCACCCTCTCCACAAAATCCAAAGCCTTCAGTGCTGTTTTTTTTTTTTTTTTTCAAAAAATTCAAAGTCAGCCCCAGCACCTTAGAATCATAGAATATCAGAGTTGGAAGGGACCTCAGGAGGTCATCTAGTCCAACCCCCTGCTCAAAGCAGGACCAATCCCCAACTAAATCATCCCAGCCAGGGCTTAGCCTTGTGGGGAACACTGAACCTGACCTGTTGGACCCACCTACCAGGTTATGTAGCATTCATGTGTGCTAGAATGAGATTGAACTCCAGCTAGGTCTGTGCCACACACCTGTTCTTTTGAAAAGAAAACATAGTGGAAGATTTCTGATTCAGGCTTCCAAAAGCATGGCTATAAATAGTTAAGTTTTGTAACAAAAATATATTTAAAGGGTCCCTTTTTAAACTTTTTTTGCTCGGCAACCTAGTAGGGTTATCTTTGTATCCTGACAATCGGCTCATGTGAACCACTCTTTTAGTGGAAACTGGTGGTGAGACATTCCCTTTCTATCAACAAAAAATGAGATTAAGAAAATTTAATTAGTTTTTAGTTTTCTGTTTTAGGGTCCAAGGTTGCATCCTCAAGGGAGTTCAGTTTCGGAAAGGACAGTCATGTCTGTCTTTTCCAGCCTTCTCTTTAGTTACAGAAACAGTACAGAAAGCATCTGGACTATTCTGTTTTTATTAGACACTTCCAATGTAGCTTGGAACAATCTGTCCCAGCATTAGTCAAAGCACTTCATATTCCTAAAACTGAAAACTTCACTTGCTTTCTACCATTGGTGCTTTGCATGGAGCTAGCCTGGTGCTGATCTGTTTCTCATATGGTAAACCAAGGTGGCTGGCTTTGGATTTCCATTGCTGCAGGCAAAGGTTTTATGTCTTTTAAAAGAGACTGTTTCTATTCCTACTAGACTTGAAGTTTCTTTTCATGAAAGCTACATTTAGTGCCTAAGAGTAAGGGTGGTTCTTTAACCCCATCCTGGATTAGTAGCTAGGATTATTTAATCTCAGTTGGCATAATTGACTTTTTTCAGGGATGGGCAGGGGTGCTGCGATGACATAGTAATTTAGAGGGGAATTTCAGGATGTAGGGATGAATAGGCAATATGCATGCAGGAGGCTATTGCTTTGCTGTTCTGTTTCTCTTGCTGCTGTTGTAGCTTTCCAGGTTTGACTAAAAGATCTCCCTCCCTCCTCCCATTATCTCTTCTTGTGGAGAGGTCCTAATCCTGCATTTGTGATTGTTAGTTTGTTACCGTGGCATGGCTTATGGCTTGCCAGATTCAGCACTCTGTACAGGAGGAGCAGGGATGCAACCATATTAACACTTGTTGATTATCTGTAGCAGAGTTACGGTGTTCTCAAAACGTCATCTGTTTGAAGTCTTGTCTCTGATATAGATGGCCTGTGTGAGGGGTATATAGATGCCATCCAGTGCCTAGCAGGGAGAGAGTTACTTCTCTCTGAGATGCTACCACTGATCCCTGCCGTCAGTGCAATGTTAGCGAAGTAGCCCTTCTATGAAAGGAGTGTGGCTGGGCTCAGTTGGAGTGAATTACTGCTACCTAAGGGACTATAAATGGGGAGTGAGCTCAGGAAAGTTGCTCACTCTGGCTTGGATGAGCTAAAGAGGACAGCCGTCTGGGGCTGAGAGTGGACCTTGGTTGAGAGAGAGCGTCTTGTTTTAATGCAGTGAATGCTGGCTCTAGGAAGCCCAGTTCCCTTAGTTTATTTGCATTCCAGCCCCTGAGTGGGGTGGTTCATCACCTGTCCTTGGCCCACCTGGCTCAGTGTCTCCTGTTCTTCAAGCATCTTGAATTGATGTGCTATCTTTCTCTGAGAGGCCGCAGATTGGATCACCTGTGAATGTGCATGCTGCAGAGGATTCTAGAAAAAGTGATGGTACATCAGAGGACCAGGAAGTGGCTGGACAAGGAGAGAAGCTGGCTGACCACCAGATCCAGCCCCCCAGGGAGGTAGGTGACTTGCCACTTTTATTTCTGAAAGGAGAGACCAAGATGCTGCAGTGCTTTTCCCATCTGCTGCTGAGCCTGTACATGAGGAACTGGGGTTCTGAGCATTTAGTTATGGCTGTTTCTGCGCAATGAGGGAGTTAACAGTGATAATCTAACCTTTAAAACTCAGAATGTCTCTCTCGCCCACGGTGTATTGGACCAGTCTTTGCTCCCTTTCAGTTTCCACCATTCCTAAGGCTTCGAGACTGTTCTCGGCTACTGGCTTTTGTCTAGGGTTTCAGGGAGTTCCTGTGAATTTTAAATAAACTAATATAGTCAATTTTTTTTGGGGTGGTGGTGATGAAGAAGCAGTGTGTTAGTTCTTTCAGGGAACAAACAGCTCCTGGTAATTTCAAATACAGCTTTGGAGAGACATCGTGTAATAATACTCTTGGTCTGTAAGCTCTGTATCTGCCTATGTGAGAAGGGGGAATTGGCAGCACTGTGTTAATCTGGGCAACAGTTTTAACAAGTTCATAGTAGGCATCTGTTTAATTGTGATTGCAGTCTAAGTACTGGGAAAACTGAAGAGGCTGGTTCCTAGAACTGGAGCAGCTTCAGCACTTGAGAGGGCATCTGGGTAGATCTGAAATCTTTTACCAAATAAAGCAATGATAGCCCCCAAACTTTGAGGCAGTGCAAATAGCTAGACTTATCTGTCTGTGGAGATGATGCTTCCTTGGGAGACCAGTGGTCGCTAGCACAGTGCAGCATTTGACTCAAGAGTTTCACAGTTTTGGAGGCAGAGAAGACCATGCACAGAAACTGTCCTCTGAGCCAGCCAGTTATTTAGTAAATATTTTATACTTATAGCAGAAACCCAATGGGAAATTGATGTGAATTCATGAAAATGGCTCCTTCTTCTCCCTCAATCCCTGACAAACCATTTAAAATCCAACTGGAGGCCCCCAGAGCCACTGAGGAACTTGCTTATGTGCCCTGCACAGGAGGCCGTAGTGCGGATGACCAAGTACCGTGCCCCACAAGGACCAGGGGATATAGTCATGATACAGTCAGAACACACAGGTGCAGTGGATGTCCTCTCTGCAGAGCTGGAGACTGCAGACCTCCTTGGTGAGCAGAGAAAAGGTGAGGACTGCGATGGTAATATTTCCTTTGGGTAGGAATGAGGCCTGTACACACAGATCTCATGTGGCAGCAGGATTGGAACTGTGGATGCTCTCCTTCAATAGGGTGGGCAGAGGCAGTCTACTATACGTTACCAGCTCTGTATCACTGGGAGTGGTCTGGTGGCTAGAGTAGGGGACTCCTATTCAGGATTCCTGAGCGATTTTGCCATTGATTTGTCGGTGGCCCTGGACAAGTCACTGCTTTAAGTAGCTTTTGGACATGTCACATCACTTAATATTATTTTCCTTCTCCAGTGCTCTGCACTCATTGCCATTGAGTACCTAACCTCCCATGTGGGACCATCTTATACCCCCTCCTCAACTACCCATCTCTTTAGAGCAGAGGTGGGCAGACTATATGGTCCACAGGCCACTTCCGGTCTGTGGGACTCTCCTGCCCAGCCCCTGAGCTCCTGGCCTGGGATCTAGCCCCCAGCCCTTCCCCTGCTGTTCCCCCTCCCACACAGACTCTGCTCACTGTACCGCTGGCGCAATGCTCTGGGCAGCAGGGCTGTGAGCTCTTGCCAGGCCACGCAGCTGCAGAGCCGTGACCTGACCCAGTGCTCTGTGCTGCACGGTGGTGTGGCTGGCTCCAGCTGGGGCGGCATGGCTGTAGCGCCTCCAGCCACCGGTGCTCCAGGCAGCGCGGTAAGGGGGCAGGGAGCAGAGGGGGTTGGATAGAGGGCAGGGGAGTTTGGGGTGGGGGCAGTCAGGGGATAGGGAGGAGTGGATGGGGCAGGGGTCCTGGGGGGGCTGTCAGGGGACAGGGAACAAGGGGGGTTGGATGGGGCAGGAGTCCTGGGGGGGGCTGTTGGGGTGAGAAACAGGAGGGGTCGGATAGGGGGCGGGGGGCTGGGCCACACCTGACTGTTTGGGGAGGCACAGCCTCCCCTAACTGTCCCTCCATACAATTTCAGAAACCCAATGTGTGGCCCTCAGGCCAAAAAGTTTGCCCACCTCTGCTTTAGAGTGTGCATCTGCTGAAACATTTCTAAGGGTTTGTCTTCACTATGATCTATGCTGCTGCAATCGATGCAGCAGGGATTGATTTAGCGGGTCTAGTGAAGACCCGCTAAATTGACAGAGCACTCTCTGGTTGACCCTGGTACTCCAGCTCCCCGAGAAGAGTAAGGTACTGTTGGTGCAGCGCAGTGAAGATACCGTGGTAAGTCAGCCTAAACTACATTGACTCCAGCTATTTTATTTACATAGCTGGAGTAGCGTAATTTAGGTCTACTTACCCTGGTAGTGAAGACAAGCCCTAAGTAAAGCGGTTTAAAAACAAACCCTCCTCCTCTTTATGAATCTTAGCTCACAGACACAGGGGTGAGAAGATCTGTGAATAGGAAGCTGAGAGCAAGGAACTTAGTGAGGTCCTTTCTCCTGTCAATGCCTGAGTGTTACTCAATACAGCATTTAATGGGAATCCCATGTTTGCATTTAGAACAGACTGGATCCTGCTGTGTGTCAGGGCAGGTGAATTGGTGGGTGAGCTATCAAATAGGCCATAGAGAAACCTAGGAACAGACAGAGCAGAGGAGGGCATGTTAGTGCAAGATACTGTGTTCGTTCTCGTGCGCATGCTCTCTCCTTCTCCCTCTCTCCCCTCTGCACATGAAGACTGAGCAGGAGGAAGGGCTACAGACAAATGACCTGTGAGATTGGTAATAGATCCTAGCTTGAAAGAGAATAGATCTAAAATAAATTATGCAATGGCTGACTATCCAAGGTGTTTAGGAGATACTTGGATGTTTGTGGAAACCTTTGAACTAGAAAGGGGACTGGTAATAGCATCAGGACTGCTGCTGTTATCTCTTCTCTCTGCTGCCCTTTCAGAACTCAAGATGTCTCTTGCCATCATAAGCCCAAGATAGTATCCCCCTGACCTAGCATCATCTCTTTAAAGAAGACCAGACTAGTGAGGGAGGATAATGTGTGGTGTGCTCCATGGTTGGCATTTGGATGCATGTGGAGTTACTCCTTCAGGGTGGTCTATGGAGTTTTTCTTAGAATTTCCCCTCCGTGGTAGCGAGAGTAGAACTTCTAGTGTCAGTGAGGTGTCGTCGTTTATAACCCTGTTCAGAGCAAGTCTGTACGTAGTGGGGAAAACACCAGTACCTTATCTACATTGGCACTTCCACTGGTGGAGCTAAATCAGTGGGAAATTCAGAGGGCTCATAGATAAGCCCCATGAGTCATGAGATTATGCATCTGGGTGTGAAGAATAAGCCATGGGAGCCCCTCCCACTTCTCCATTCTTATGAATGTTGGATTGAATTACATAGGCTTTGGATCAGCTGAGGAGGCAGTTTCTGCATGTATGCATGATGCTAGTTGGTTTCTATCTGGTTGCTTAGGCTATGTCATAATGCTGTGGTGCCCAGTAACTCTGCCTGCTACTATTGGGTGTCTGTGTGGAAGCAGCAGAGTTAAGCCATAGGTGGAGCTGAGGTGTTGGGGTATTGTGCAATGCACTTGATGGGATGGAATTTTCAGTTAGGCCTGTAACTAACTTTTGCAGTCTGACTCTGTCTCTAGATAACCAGATAATTCACAGGAATGGCTTTGCAAGTTCTGGAGGGAGGGAAGAAGGTTGGAAGGGAAAACCAAGAGAGTAGTATGTCCAGTTCTGACAGCAGTGCTAATGGAAGGCACTTGTCCTCGCCTTGAGAGGAGATGGAAGGTAAAGATTGGAGTTCAAGAGCTTTATCCAGAATAGCCGTCTTGTTAGCAGAACTCTCTCTGGTTGCCTTCTGACCAGTGATGAGTGGCTTGTCTTGTATTTTTCAGCTCAGCCTCCTCCTCTGGCTCCACCCTCCACTTGGACCACTTGCAAGATAAGGGAATTTAAAGCCAAAATGGGAAAGGAGAAGAATGCTCAGTTGGTGGTGAAACGGGGTGAAGTAGTGACAGTCCGGGTGCCAACACACCCAGATGGGAAGCGTGTTTGCTGGGAGTTTGCTACGGATGATTATGACATTGGCTTTGGGGTCTACTTTGACTGGACTCCTGTCACCAGTACTGCCATTACTGTGCAGGTCAGTGAATCAAGTGATGAGGAAGATGAAGAGGAAGAAGATGAGATTGAAGGTCAGTGCAAAACTTTACAAGATAAATTAATATTGTGTTCATCACCATGGTACCCAAGTACCTCCAAATCAGGTACTGTAATTCCTCACCACTTTGGCTAGTCAACCTACATGTTGACTGCAACCTTTTTGGAGTTCCAAGCTAGGTCACAAAGAGAAGACCCTTCCTAATGGCTGCTCTTCTCCCCGACCCCAGGTGTATGCTCCACCAATAACACCACATATCCTTGCATATTGAACATTGAACACTTGCTCCCACTCTGTTTTCTACTGCATGATCAATTTCTAACTTGTAACAGGATCAGGGTAAAGTATGAGATTCTGACTTAACTCTTTGATCATCAGCCTAACAGATTGCGATGCCGATGCAATTGCTGGGTGGAGAGTAGTGTTTTTCTCACCGTATCAGTAGCTCTTGTTGATTGCACCCAGAGGGCATGCTGCCCATGTCCTTGGAGTATCTGTAGCCTAGAAGGTTTAGGGAGTCTCAGGACCAATGCAGGTCCCATCTCCGGACCAGTGATGACTGAAATTAAGCCCCACTGAGAAGAATTCCTCTTGGAGAAGTAGAAGGGAAGACTGAGAGACCACCAAGGCCAGAGGTGAAACTCTCCATTGCATTCCTCTACCCACAATCAATTTCTCTCTGGCATTGGGCCACCTTGAGGAGACCCTGCTGTTTAAAGGTGTCTACTGGGTGAAGAGGAAAAGGAGGGAATTCAAACTATTCCCCAGTGTATCAGTCCCAAAGAGTGCCCCCTCTCAAAGCAGGTCTCCTATGTGGAGAGACTTTAGGTTGTGCATTGGACAGGGTGGGTATCTCAGCCAGTCTTCGTTAGCTAGATCTCATGTCTCATGTCCGGTAACCATGCCTTATTGATCATTTCCCCTCTGTTGGTTTGTCTGAGTCTGCTTGTCTCCTCTCTCCCACTCAGGACTCACCCCAGTTGGAGATGTGGAGAGGGGCTCTAAAAGCTCTCTACGAAACCGTTATCGGGAGATCATGCCCGTGTACCGAAGGGACAGTCACCGGGATGTGCAGGCAGGCAGTCATGACTACCCGGGCGAGGGCATCTACCTGCTCAAATTTGACAACTCCTACTCCCTCCTACGCAACAAGACTCTCTTCTTTCATGTCTATTACACCAGCTGAAGGAGGGGAGGGAGTGGGGACAGCAGGCAGGTAACACTGAGCAAAATAGGCTGCCATCCAGGTCTGGCACCCCCTAACTGGCACTTCCCTATGGCTGAGTGAGAGGCCTGGCTCTCTGCTCTCCTGTGGATAAGAACAGGTTTTCCCCCATTCCCTCCCAGCTTACTCACAGGAAAGGGTAGCTGTGGCTACTCAGTTGTCCAAAGGCAACTCCTCTCGCTCTAAATTTCAGGAAGCTTGCTCTGTGAGGTCATCAGGCTGGGACTTTTCATTACAGCCAGTAAATTGTCAGAGGGCAGATTCAGATGGCAGCAGTTTCTTTCTATTGCACTTGTATGAACTGAAGCTGAAATACCCTTTTATTTAAATGGATCACCAGTGGGTAATTGCCAACCACGCTCTGCTAGCAGGCAAAGCCACCTGTACCACAGCCACTCTCCAGCTGCATCCTGTCTGCATTGCTGTACTTTACACACTAGCCAAACCTCCATTAATCTCTGTGTGGGGATTCATCCCTCCAACTACCTGAGTTGCAGCCTGCATCATCTGACCCCATTCATGGTGATGTAGTCATGTCACAAGTGCCAGACCCAATCATGTGAAACCTTTATTTTGGATCCTTGCAGAGGTAATCAATAGGAAGATCTCCATAGAAAAGGGAAAGCAGGTGTGGATGGGGAGGTGGATACAGATCATCCTGACTGTGGGGATGTGTAAAATTCCTGTCACCAACAAAACTTTCTCTTACCTGTGGGGAAAATTGAGCTGCAGCCTCTTGTGTTAATGTAAAACGGTTAACGTCTCAGGTCAGCACACTTTGAATCTGAAAAATATGGGATCAGCCTTTCCCTTATATACCCACCTGGAGTTAGTGAGTCCCTGAAGTTATTGCTAACTAACACATTGAGGAATGCAGCTCCCTGGCCCACCTCAGGGGTTAGCAGTGGTAATAGTGGTCAGCCTCTGCTCAGCCCTTGGCAGGAATAAGCAAGGATCACATTAATCTGTCAACAGATGGGTTTTAAAGGGTATTTATTTGTAACTCTTCAAGATTCGAAATGACTATTTATTTGATTTTATTCAAGAACCATTTCCCTTCAAGGTAGCTGCTGAATTTGCTCTGAGGTGCCTCTGTTTGGAGTTACTGAGTGACTTTGTGCAGGATGATTCTGGTGAAGTTCCAGTCTGACACCCTCCAGATATTGCCCTTTTGTGCAGATCTAGCCCTTGCTGCAGATGGGGTTAGTGTGGGGGTGTATAAAGCCAAAGACTTCACTCTCCTAAGAAGCCCAATAATTCCCTGGTGATTCCATACCTCTTGATTCAGGCCCTTCTTTTTATCTGCTCTGCCTACTTAAGCACTCAGGAGCAATGGCTAGGTCAGGGAGGTAAGAGCAGAGGGAGGTGTACCATTGAGCAGCCCATGCCAATCTGCTGCTTCTGCAGTAGTGGGTGGGGAGGACAAGGCAGCATAGGCTCAGGCACCAACGTGTTTTTTCTTTTTCAGGAGAGGAAGGAGGCAGGGAGCACAACTGCTGTTCTAAAAAGTAAGGGATGAGCAGCAGGGCTGCTCCTCCTTTAAGGGGCACAGAGGCAAGGAGGGAGCAGCTGCAGCCCTTTTTCCTCTTCCCAGGAAGGGAGAGGGGAGTGAAGAGCAGAGTGGCCCAGCCCAAGAGGAGCTGGAAGGTAAAGTAGCTGCCTAATTCCAGGTAGCATCAGTGGAGGGGCCCTGCAAGGAAGAAGAGAAGCAGGATTTTAAGGGTGGGGCCCTCCCTTCCCCTCTAAGCAGCCTGGGCATGGGCTCCTCTCTCCCTGACCCCCTAACAGCCTGGGTGTGGATGCTTGCTTCTTCCCCAAGCCCTCTTGAAGTGCCAGGGTAGGTACCTCCCTCTCCAGTTGCTTCCTTCCACAACCTCTCCCCCAGGGCCTGATCAAGGAACCCCTCTTTTACTTTGGCTCTCAACTTCCTAAACACCAGATGTGGAGCAGGGCCCTGCCCCACCCCTTAAATATTCTGCTTCTGACTGTAAATCTCCGTGTTCCCCCACCCTGCTGTGTAATGCATCAGTGACTGCTATGCATTTGGCCTCTTGCTACATATTTTGGAAGGTCCTGCATGCATCTGAAAGAGGAGAGGTATGCACTGTCTAGGCCACTAGCTGCTGTCTGAAATAGGATTTAGTAAATAAGGAAGACACACCTGACCTGTGTATATATACCAGGTATTCTAGAAACTGCTGATGTCATGGATTCTCATGTGGAGAGTTCTACTCAGGGCCAGTGTTCTAGAACTGTCTCCAGGATAAGTTGTTCCCCTTTAGCTAATCAGAGACTGGTTCCTTTCTAGGTAATTGGCAGCTGCTCCAAATAGTCCTTAGTAAGGTGGACTGTACAGTAGATGGGAATCCTAGTGTTCAGTCCTGCCCTTCTGAAATAGACACAGATCTTTCTTCTGAGTCTCAGTCCACTTCATCAGATTTGCCCCTTTCTTGCCTCCTTGATTAAAGACAAATGGTCCTTGTATATGGTGTGCAGTCCCAAGCTGGTATATGTGCCAGTCTTATTACCTCATTGTGTCCATAGCCATGTTTGCTGCTGACTGGAGTAAAAGGGCCTTGACACATCTTCCTTCATTGTTGATATTTCAGTAGAGTAGCTTGTATTTCCCATAAGTGCTAAACAGCTGTAAGTGGAGAATATTTAATCTACAATAATGAAAGCTTCACAGCTTCCAGAATGTCACACTTTTCTTTGGTCTTTCATTTCCAAGTTATGTGAACATATTGGTGACCTTGTCACGCAGGTACTGAATGAAAATATATAGGTGACTGACTGAGAACCACTTATCTTTGGAATGATGTCCACACTGTGTGCAACGGCAGTCAACAAAGCAAATGAGATGTTAGGAATAATTAAAAAAGGGATAGAGAATATCTTATTCCCCTTATATAAATCCATGGTATGCCCACATCTTGAATACTGCATACAGATGTGGTCCCCTCATCTCAAAAAAGATATACTGGCATTAGAAAAGGTTCAGAAAAGGACAACTAAAATGATTAGGGGCTTGGAACGGGTCCCATATGAGGAGAGATTAAAGAGGCTAGGACTTTTCAGCTTGGAAAAGAGGAGACTAAGGGGGGATATGATAGAGGTATATAAAATCATGAGTGGTGTGGAGAAAGTGAATAAGGAAAAGTTATTTACTTGTTCCCATAATATAAGAACTAGGGGCCACCAAATGAAATTAATGGGCAGTAGGCTTAAAACAAACAAAAGAAAGTTCTTCTTCACTCAGCGCACAGTCAACCTGTGGAACTCCTTGCCTGAGGAGGTTGTGAAGGCTAGGACTATAACAAGGTTTAAAAGAGAACCTCCATGAATGTATCCAGTTAAGTCCATTAATGGCTATTAGCCAGGATGGGTAAGGAATGGTGTCCCTAGCCTCTCTTTGTCAGAGGGTGGAGATGGATGGCAGGAGACAGATCACTTGATCATTACCTGTTAGGTTCACTCCCTCTGGGGCACCTGGCATTGGCCACTGTCAGCAGACAGGATACTGGGCTGGATGGACCTTTGGTCTGATCCAGTATGGCCATTCTTATGTTCTTATAAATGGTTTGCAGTTGTCCCTAATTGTTCTTAATAAAGTCAATAACTCAGCCTTTAGGCTTGTTAAGATACTTTAATCAAGTCTCTAGCAGAAAGCATATTCAGTTAGCAAGGAAAGGATGCTGTATAGCCAGTGGCTTTCAGCAGTCATTTCCATTTAGTGTATGGCATCTTAAGCCCCAGTCAGATCAAAGGAATAATCTCCTCTCCTTGTCTCACTCCTCATTAAGCTACAGCTTCCTTGGTACCTCTGCCCACAATACCTACTAGGCTTGTATCCAGCTCTGGTACCTGTAGCTGAAGCAGTGCTGGGGAGACCTCCATTCTAACTGCAGACACTGAGAACTGTGACTCCTGAGTCTGAGACGAAAAGTGAATTCTGAAATAGATTCTAGTTTTGCAAGGACATTAGTAACCTAAAAATGTTCACTTCAAGGAAAGTTCCTAACTTGTTTCCATGGAGTGATGCTTTTGTGTGTTTTCCTCTCCTATAGTTTGTGACTAGAAAAAAAAAACCTAAAACCTCACCAGAGAAAAAATTTTTATATTTGGCAAACAGTGTGTGTCTTCCTCCTGTGTGTGGCTTTTGTGACTGAAAGAAACAAACTGTATTTTGTGTACAGAAACAAATTGTGGCTGGACTTGGATAGGAGATAAGTGGGGAGCCATGTTACATGTCCAGTGGCTGTGCCTTGGTGACTCTGGAGCTGGAAGGAGCTCATTAAATATCCTTGCAGGGTGGGGTTTTGGGAGGGATCTCTATTCTAGTTCACTTGCATCCCAGTTGAATTTTTTTCTTCTTTTTCTCCTCCCCCCCCCCCCCCAGCCACTCCCTAAGCATTTATCATGTGGTGCCTTGAAACAAGAGGGAGTGAAACCAGAGCCATAGACTTTATCATTTACTTTCCCCAGACCCTTAATTGCAAGGGTTTCCTCCCCCTCACTTCTCTACCTACCTTCCAAATAGCACACCTGGAAGTTAGGCTGGTGATCCCCTATAGTCTGTCATAGTTTCAGAGTAACTGCACCTGTATCCACACACCCCACTGTGGTCTGCTCCAGGAGTGCTCAATCAGGTCTCCAGCTGTCACTTGTCTCTGGGCAAGGACCTTTGTCCCACTCCCTTTTCACTGGGGGTTTTAAAGCTGCACATGTCCTTGCCTTACACTGTGGTATCCCCCCAAACCAGTCTACCTAACAGCCAGTGGCTGTGTGTTGCTTTCTCTCTGAGGGCTCTGTACAGTGTATTGCCAGCAGTTACAAGTTATCACACAGCTCTTTCTAAGCAAGCACCTTTATTAAGGTAAAAGCATTACAGAGAAAACCTATTAAAAACAATAAATTCCTATACACATGCTAAAAGCTTATCAAAGGTTACCCTGATCAGTCAAAGGGGGCGCTATTAGGCGAAAGTTTTTCCAACCTTCTGCAAGGATTGGGGCTTCCCTCAGATATAAGATCCGGTCTGTTTGCAGGATCAGAAAGGAGGCCTGAGTCAGTTTAAACCTAGCTGTTTTATATCAAAAGCCCTTTCTTTGTCTGTTCATCTCCTAGTTTGAACCAGTAAGTGTGCAAGCCTCCCTGGGGGTGGTATCTTTCTACAGGTGTTTACAACCTAAGTGATTCATCTTAATCACCCCCACTATTTTTGGTTCCTCAGGGGGCTGTGATGACCCTCCCACCTGAAGTGTCATACAATCCCTGGCCCACAGTGATACATAAACTTAAAACAATATGGTCCCCAAAGATTGCAACTACATGCAATATATGTCAGTCTGTTCCTGGCAAATTAAAACTGCTTTAACTGAGACCTTCTCACCAAGGAGATGAGGATTACAACTGAAAGCCTGAGCTCTCTGGCACCACAGAGCTATTGCCTTCAGAAGGTGTCTTTGTTACTACTGAGCATGCATAGTGGAATGCCTAAGTGCTATTTTTTCTTGAGGGAGTTGTAGATGGGTGGATGCCAAGGCAGTTAAAATGAGAAGGACTTGTGACAATGCTAACCGAACACAAAAGTAGCAGATCTTGTCGCCACACGCTAGTGGAGTGTATGAATCCAGAGTTGGAGTTGATATGTGCTGCTGTGTACTATGGAACTAGATGAAGGATCAAAGCTGCAAAAATCTCTAAATTTTAGATGACTTGTTCTCCTTTCCCATATTTGGTAGAACCATGGCTACATGCTGTAATGGGCAGTGCATTGCTAGGCATATCCATATTAAGACGGCATGCAGATCAAATAGGGACAGTCATTGAAATTGTACCATGGTAAATTCAGAATTCGGCTCCTTGACAAGAATTTAGCAAGATTCAAAGAGCGATGGGACACTTATGGATTACAAGAATGTCCAGGGTTATTGCAGTAAATACTAAATTAAAATGAAGTTCTTGAAGAGGTCAAACACCACACGCTTCAGGGCTCAAATCAATCTGTTACTATCAGGAGTTGGGAGGAGACTGCCTGAAGGGACAGACTATCCCCTTGTTTGCCTACTATGGTGTTTCTTGCACCTTCCTCTGAAGTATCTGGTGTGGGCTGCTGCTGGAGACAGGATATCATGTGAGAAGGTCTGATCCAGTATGACAATTCCATATATTCCGGTCTCCTATTTACCTGTGACTCTTGGAAGTGTCAGCTGAAGAAATATGTACTCCTCTCCTGTCTGACAGTTTAAGACTCTGTAATTCATATGGAATAAGAATCTGATTTGTGACTGGTTAGAATGGATGATGGGTAAAAGTGAGACCAGTGGTTTGAGCATTGGCCTGATAAATCCAGGGTTGTGAGTTCAATCCTTGAGGGGGCTGTTATGTTGATCTGGGGCAAAAAACGGGGATTGGTCCTGCTTTGAGCAGGGGGTTGGACTAGATGATCACCTGAGGTCCCTTCCAACCCTGATATTCTGTGATACAGACTGAGATGTTAGATGCCAGCCATCATGCCAGGAGCTATAGAGGCATCGCCAAGTGACCACTTTGAATTTTAGTTACTTTTGAAAACTTTCAGTGGTTGAAGGCAGCCTCCCAGAGGCCTCTAAGGTACCCTCGTGACAGCAGTCTACAAGATGGAAAGGCCAGTCCCCACCTCTGCAACGTGCCCCTCAGTAGCCTTGCAATGGGGAATGTCTTGTATCTGGACACACCTTAAAGGTTTATTTTTTTGATCTGTGGTCTTTTTGTCAGTCCTCATCTGTGTGATGTGAAATGTTTTTTAATGTACTGTAGTTTCAAACTGAGTCAAGTTCTTTGCACCAAACTGCTGCTCTTTGTCCTTCCAAGGGATTGTTTTTAAACATCAAAAGGATACTTTACCAAAATGTGGCACTGAATCTTTTATCTTTTTGCTCTATGGCCCAAAGAAAGTCTATTTCTAGTGTGCTTGCATTTCCTTCTACAGCTGAGTTAGCATGTTTATCTTCAGTATGGTGTGGCTGTTTTGTGACATGTATTGTCTGAGTTCCAGACTCTTTAAATAAACTTTTCACTATGCAACCATGACTTTTGTCTTCTGTTAAGGGGAGTGGGTGCTTCAGAGCTAAGACTCAGACTTCAGGCTTTCAACAAAAAAATCCGAGCTGAACTTATTTTTGAATTGCAAAGCAATAGAGAGGAATATTCACAGTGAACTTTGCAGCAGTGCCGGACTTCAGCAGTTGGCAACTAGGGATGTTCTCCTTACTTGTCTTAGCTGGCATAAGAAGGGGCACTGCTATTGGGAAGCTCCCAATGCTGGAGCTCCTCTGGCATTGGGCAGTGGTCAGATGCTTCTTTAAGAAGTTCATTGTTCTGTTTTAAGATGGTGCTGTGAGAGGTCTTGTAGTCAGGTGTCTTACCTCCTTTGACAGTGACTTCTTACAACCTGGTGCAGGCAGGATATTCCTCAACTTTGAAGGAGTATGGGTGAATTAGACTCTGAACCCTTGTGCTTAAGTTTAGTAGGTTTTTTTTTCTCCCCCTTAATACAATGGAGATTGCAATATAGTTCCCTCTCCAGCATGACTCCATTCCTCTGATCTCCAACAGACTGGTAAGCGGCTTGCCAAAACCATGCAACGTGGAGACTCTTGCCTACGTTTGGTCCAACATAACACTCTGTTCCTTGAGTTGCAAATAAAGCTGGTTTATATGTGATGCTGGGGAATCAAAATATCTACAAAGCCTAATATAGGTGGTGGAGCAAGGCTAGAGGCAACATATTTTATCCAAACTCTTTTTGTCCAGATGGTGTCAACATCTTGTTGGAATTTTCTTGCCCTTCAAATGAATGTGATTTTTAGCAGCAGCAGCAGCAGAGGATGCTTGCAGAGCTGGAGTCAGAGGGCAGGAGTACAGAGGCTTTTAAAAAATTAATCAAACCCCCTGTTCCACAAGTTAGAGCAGACAGAGCTGCCTCCTCTCCTCTCTTCCCCTTCCTCCCCCCCCCTCCCGGTTATAGTATCTGTACTGTAACCCTTAGCAGGAGAGGAGAGGGCTAATGGACAGTCTCCATTTCATCACCTTTAGAATTGTTGGAGGGAGAGAGTGTTGTTTTCCAACTGCGAGAGACTGATTAAATTGCCCAGAAACCATGTTTTCCTTCTCTACCTCTGTAGGTAGGGGGGTGTAAGGAGAAGCACTAGGCCAATCTGAAGACTGTATTTAAATATCCCCAAGGAGCAGGCTGTTTGTAAAGAATAGCTGCTAGATAAAATAAAAGCAGAAACACAGCTATACTACCTGTCTGTGACCTTATGTACCCTTCACCATTTATGCAGCATTGGGTGCTTTTAGGGAGTTCAGAGTGGAGTGACTAGTGCAAATGTGAGGGCTTCTTTCACAATGTCCACTTGGTTCCAGTTTGTATTTTTACCTTTCTGTTTGCTCTGAGTATTGTAGTGAATGAATAGATGGGCAAAAGTATAGAGGGTAGTGGTAAATTTAAAAGATATTTGTACAAAGCACATTCTGAATTTATTCATGCTGGAAACTAACTCTCAGAGTTGTGCTTATCCAGTCATGGAAGAGAAAAAAGGCCATGTGCTCTGGGCCAGACTACCCACTGAACATCTACAGTGACCTATCTGCACCCTCATAATTCTGTCCCTGTTCTTTAATAATTTCAAATGGTAGAGGAGGAAAACCAGCTTGTGGACAACTTTTTAACAGAAGTAGGTGTGAAATTTACCACATGAGTTAATTGCTCAGCTTTATGGCTCTCTTACACTGACTGTACCACAAACACTTTCCTAACCATAACTCTTGGATACACAGAGTGGGAGCCAGGAAGGGACATAGCCATTGCAATGCTGAGCATCACAGCACCAGCTTTTAGAAAATCATAGGAACAATACTGTGATTCAAAGTCTGAATTAAGCACTAATGCTCCCTATACAATGAATGGGGAGAGAAGGGTGCCTAAGAATGCAAGCCACAAAAGCCAGCATACTAGGTGAGAATCTGCCTAAACTAGCCAATGGGAGATGCCAACCCAATGCATGTGTCCTAAGCTTGTTCCCTCTCAAAATTAGGTACCTAGCTCTGTTTAGCAATCAACCAATGGAGCTGCCTGGATTCAGACAGCTTCGGTGTTTCTTGTAGGAATGAGTTCAGCAGCTCCCTTGCTCTACACACAACAGCTGGAGGAGGAGATGGGTGCCCTAACCACTGAACTAGAGTCATTCTCACATTCTCTTTCTCTCTCTCTCCTGCCTGGAAAGTGATGGATCTGGAACACCTTGTGCTGGGCTGTGAGGATCCTTCTCTCTTTCATTAGTCTGAATATTTGTCTGAAATCAGGCTATTAGTTTATTGGCTTCTGCTGATTTTACTGCTAAGGTCCTCTGTTGTTCTGACTGTCTTCGCCCCAGGAGCCACATGCATTGCACGGGTAAAACTGTGGTCTACACTTGGAAACCTGCTACCTTTGACTGGGTGTCAGCCATAATCCTCTTCTGGTACCCCTCCAACCCAGCTCACAGACAAAGGACTCAAGCCCTGCTAGAACTAGATCCTGCTGGGCACTAAGCCCCCAGATCTAAAAAGCACTGACTTCTGCAGTGCTCTAATCACCACTGGGAACTGGCCAATCTCTGCTGCAACTGGGGCTGGACTTGCTTGCTGCCATCTCAGTCACTGCCAGGACCACTTTGCACAGGGGTGTGGGCTCAACTGGGTTTGATGGCTGACGTCCAGCCTAATGACAGGACCAACTGGTGTGCCCCCTTCACAGCTGGGGAGTGGTGGGTGGGGTTGTGTTTGGGGAGCTGTGGAGGGGGGGTGGATTGGGGTCAGGCCATCTACAAGAATGAATACAGGAAGAGAGGAAAAAAACAAGGCCTGGGTGAAGGGATTTGTTCCCCATCCAGTTATGGGGGTACCCCTGGTTCCTGTCAGCTCCAGTATCGGGGGCCGCCAGGTGGGGCTGTCCTGTGCCCCTTCCTCTCCGAGCTGAGTATAAAGCCCCAGCTTCCCTCTACCTGCTCCGCTGGCCATGCTGCTTTCCAGCCCCAGCCTCTCGGCTTCAGGCAGCAGGCGGTCCCCGCACCGCCGATGGAGCTGGGCTCCCGGGGGCCTTGGGCAGTGGGATGCACCGGCCGAGGCGCCCCGGAGTGTGGCTCCCGCTCCAAGCACCAGCCTCCACTTCTACGTGCTCTGGTCGCTCCAGGAGCCGCCCCGGCAGCTCAGCAGGTGAGACCCGGGGACGAGCTGAACGGGTCACTATTGTAGGCCCGGCCCCATCTCCGGCTCTCTGGAGTTTTGCGTGGGCCTGGGCCTTTCCCGGAGGCTCGGCCTGCGCGGAGCGGGGGGATCCCGGCCTGGGCTCCGCGGGACCTTCAGCCCGCACAGGTCAGGGCCCTCAGCTCCGGCAATTCCCCGCTTCGCCTGCGTGCGACGCTACTGCTGGACCCATCCCGCGGCTGTGCCGCTGCCCCCGAGTCCTGACCTGCGGCCCCGGCGCGTGAAGCCCGCTGGACGGACGCCCCCGGCCCCGCCAGCCCTTAGCTCGGGGCTGTGTCAAGCAACGGGGTGTAAACTAAACGCAGCTCCCTAGTACCCGGCCTTTGACGCAGGACTTCCTACGCTCATTGCTGGGCTGCGCTCAGACCTGGCTGTCTCCCTGGGTTGTGGGCCCCTTGCAGGTGACAGGTATGTCAGTGATCTGGTACCGAGTGCCACCGTTTATTTGTGCGGCTGCCGTGTCCAGAGGTCCTAGTCAGGATTAGGGACCCACCGTGGTCCCTCCTCTAAGGAACTTGTACATATTTAATCAAATTGAATGGTGTTGCCTTTCAATTTAATTTAGTTGTTATTGTTGTTTATTTGTATACACCACTGTGCGAGGTGCTGTACAAACACAGAATAGTAAAGCTATGTCTACACTACCACTTATGACGCCCAGGGGTGTGAATATTCCACTCCCCCAAGCGACCTAAATTACTCCAGCATAAGCGCTAGTGAGCACAGTGCTGTGTTGCTGGGAGAGCTTCTCCCACCGCCAGAGCTTTCGGCGCTCGCAGGGGTGGTTTAATTAACGGGAGAGCTCTCTCCCATCAGCATAGAGCTGCTACATGAGAGATCCTACAGCAGTGCAGCTGCATCGGTACAGCTGTGTCACTATAAGGTATCTAATGTAGACATAGCCTTACACCAGAGGTTCTCAAACTTGCCTGTGTGGAATGTATTCTGGATGGGGGGGTGGGGGGAAAGCTTTAGGGAAAAAAACCTTCCTGCACACATTCAGAGCTGGGTAACCACAGAGTGGTGGCTGTTGGCCGGACAGTGGTATGGTAGCCTTAGTTCATACCACTGAGCGACATAAATTTTGCCAACATAAATGGTAGTGTAGACATGGCGTAAGACAAGAGACAACAGCTGGATATAGACAGGGGAGTACAAGGACCTGGTGAAATGATACCGATCAGCATGATCGGCAGTAGTCTGTGTACACCAGCTGCCCATCCATTTTTAAATTGATTGAATACCCCTTTTCCCTTATATTGTGATGAGAAAGGGTAATAGAAGCATCTGATTTGCCCTCTTTAGCCCATTTATTATTTTCTGTAGGTTAATCACATCCCCATTTATTCATCTCCTCTCTAAACTAAATAGTCTTAATCCTTTCAGTCTCTCCTCACATGGACATCTGCCTAGGCCTCTCCTTGTTTTCATTTGGGCTTCCTGTATTTCTGCTACACATTTTTTTTTTTTTGTCGTCTCTTCAAGCAAATCCAGCCAGATGTGTTACCAGATTCAGCTGCCTCTGCCTTTGCCAAAACAACTTGTAGTCTTTGGTTTGGGTGACTGGAATTGTTATTCCCAAAACACAAGCATTACTGTGGAGGTGCTGGTGAATCCAGATGTCAAGCCACAAAGGATTGGCAAATTGGGGTCTGATGTGAGGTAAATGTTGGGGCTTGGATAGGCACTGATATGCTGCCAATTGTTTAACAGGGGGCTCCTTAAAAATGCTCCACATCGGGGGCTGACAGAAGTCAAATTTCCTGGGTATATAACATCGGTCTCTTCCCATCACCTCCCAACTCTGTCAGCCCTTCCACCCCCACCCCTCTGTCAACCCATGCTACCCCATCCCAGCCCTTCCAGGAGGTTCTTGTGATTGTTCCTTATACTGGTGATGGAAGTGAGAGGTGGGACCCTGTGGTCCCTGGCTGAGAGGTGCTTTGTCACGTGGGGAGTGGATCCCTGCCGGTGGATGGTTGGGGACTAGGTCCTCTTTGTTATTTGAGGTAAATCTGAGCTGATTACTGGCCGATGTTTTGTTTGGTGTGGTGGGGCAGGTCTTCCTCAGCTAACAAGGGAATAGAGGATGTGGAGGGAGTGCGTCCCTCCTAACTTATATGGGGAGTAGTGGGAATAGGGCTCCAGGTCTCAAAACTCTGGGCTAGGGCTGAGCACTAGCAGGCCAGCCCCAGCGGGAAACTGCGCTGTAGCACACTCAGTCTGTCAGTGCCGCAGCTGCTTGGTCCCCTCTTCTCCCTTGTGGTGGCCAGCTTTGGGGTGAACGGGTCTGACGTGGTGCAGGACCCATGGGAGATACAGGCACGAAGCTCCCCTTACAGCAACTGTTGTAGCAGGGGGGAGTACAGATGTAGCATGGCCGCTGCCAGCAGAAAGCACCCAGCTCTGTGCTAGCATAGAGAGGGTTGAACATTTTTGCCGGCAGAGCTGACACATAGGCAGGGAGAACCTGCCAAGTTTTTATTTTTTGGCCATCTTTCCCCTCTCAAAAATTGTAACCAATTCTTTTGTCTGCTGTGATCAACCCTCTCTGGCAGAGAGGGCCAGATTGTGGGCAGGAGAGCATGGTGATTGTCAAAAACACGCCCCAAACTGAACATAAGAAGTGTGTGGGCTCCTATGGAAAAGGCCTGTAGAATAGAACTGCATAGGTTTTTCTGACCATCCAATAGAACTCAAGTTAGGAACTTAAGATGGGTGGGAGAGAATTTGGAAGGGCTCTCCAGCTCACCTTTTCCCCCCCTATTGGCATGCCAATTCCCCCCAGGTCAGCCCTTCGCCCCCATAGTGTTACGAGGGTGAAAAAGAATCCGAATGGCTCACTGGTGCATTCGCCACCATATGATTTTTTTATTTTTCCTTCTCAAAACTTCCATTATTCCTTATTGCCTCAAGAGTGTCCGGTCTTCCATGTCCCTTTTGTGTCCCTGAGTCTCTCCCTGACACTGGGACCTTCCTTTACAGCCAAGGGATCTGGAAGGAACAGAAGGTGGGGGAAAGCTTCCTCCCAGGGCTGAGTGCTTAGTGGCTTGGGGGCACTGAATTCTAGGGAACATTAGCACTAGTAGAGGAGCAGGATGTCTCCCTTGGGCAGTGTCCATTGTGAGTTGAGATTCCATGGTCCTTGCACAGGTCCCTTGTGTGGGAAGGTGACTGGAGGGTGGACATTCTGATGGCTTCGTTGAAACAGAAGGATTGTGGCAACCCTGTTAAACTTCTCCTGACTGTCAATGGGCAGGTAAGAAAGCAGTTCCCTATATATCCTGCTCTTCCTATTGTGGGTGCTGGTTATGGCCAGCAACACCCACTGCTATTCCGGTGCTTGGTCTCTTCCCACAGATCTGCTAATGCACCTCATGTCTGACCCAAAGCCCTGCTGTTCCAGACCTATGTTCTATGCACAGATCTGCCAGTGCACCTTTGACTTTTAAATGCCACAGATACTAGTAGGTAAAGGAAGTTTCAATTCCATTCTGCCCCCAGTTCTTGGTATCCAGGCAGTTGGTTGCCCATGTGTTGAAATCATTGGATCAAGTGCCCCTGAGATGGATCCTCTCTTTCTTGCTATTGACCTCCTTTGTAAAGCACTTTGAGGTCTATGGATGAAAAGCTTTGTAAAGCTAGGTATTATTATTGATGAGAGGCTGGAAAGTTCCTGATTGTAGCACTCCTGAATAAGGCTCCAATCCATGGGCTGAGTTCATGCTCTTCATCTGTGTGTCCATCAGAGCATCCATGTAGCTTTCCACTCGTAGTCCTGCAGATTCTGAGGCCTATGGAATGGCTGTCAAGGTTGGGGATGGTGACCTAGGGACCTGGCATGTTCATATTTGCAATCTTTCAGAGCCAGTACCTGTATCGGTTCCAGGTACTGAGGATTCCTGCCTTGTTTCACTTCCTTGGGGCTGTTACTTTGTAGCTATCACAGCACTGGGTGCTCTGCTTAATTCCCAGCAATAGCTCTGTGACCGTTCCCCCTAGACAATTGCCTAGCCCCATGGGCAAGAAAGAGAAGCAAAGAAGCAGTCCACGTGCATGAGCATCCACTATGATAAATACCTCTGGGGTGAGAAACGCCTTCATCACCACCAGTCCAAGTTCCAAAAACTGGCTAACTGCTAGGTCTCAAAATGTGATTGTAAATTGGGAGTCATCGTCTAGCAGGTGTATTTCCAGCGGGGTCCCACAGGACTCAGTGCTTGGCTCTACGTTATTTAACATTGTTATCAGTGACCTGGAAGAAAACATAAAATCAGCACTGATAGTTTGCAGATGACACAAAAACTGGGGAAGTGGTAAATAATGAAGAGGACAGGTCACTGTTTCAAAGCAATCTGGATTACTTGGGAAATTGGGTGCAAGCAAACACTGTTTTAATACAGCTAAATGGAAATGTATACATCTAGCAACAAAGAACATAGGCCATACTTACAAGATGGGAGACTCTAGCTTGGGAAGCAGTGATTCTGAAAAAGATTTTGGGGTCATGGTGGATAATCAGCTGAACATAGCATCACACTGGGAGCTCATGTCCAAAAGAACCAGTGCAATCCTGGGATGCATAAATGAGGGAATCTCGGCAAGGAGAAGAGATTATTTTATCTCTATATTTGGCACTAGTGCAACCACTGCTGAAATACTGTGTCCAGTTCTGCTGTCCACAATTCAAGCAGGATGGTGATACGTTGGAGAAGGTTCCGCCATGAGAATGAGTAAAGGATTAGAAAACGTACATTATAGTGATAGACTCAAGGAACTCAATCTATTTAGCTTAACAAAGAGAAGGTTAAGGGAGTAACTTGATTACAGGCTATAAGTATCTACTTTGGGAACAAACATTTAATAATGGGCTTTTCAATCTAGCAGAGAAAGGTAGCCTACAATCCAATGGCTGGAAGTTGAAGCTAGACAAATTCAGACCAGAAGTAAGATATACATTTTTGACAGTCAGGGTAATTAACATTGGAACAGTTTACCAAGGGTCATGGTGGATTCTCCATCACTGACCATTTTAATATGAAGATTGGATGTTTATTCTAAAAGATCTGCTCTGGGAATTATTTTGGGGAAGTTTTATGGCCTGTGTTATACCGGAGGTCAGACTAGATGATCACAGTGGGCCCTTCTGGCCTAGGAATCTTTAAGAGCTGGACACTAGGGCTTTTGGCCTGCAGTTGATCTCTCTTGTAATTTAGCTTTTCACTCACTCTGTGAGTGAGGGAGACTAGGCCCCTGGTGTGTGTGAAACATGGGGGCAGGATGAGAATGTTGTTCTTATGCTGCTCTGCGGTCCCTGTCTGTCCCTTAGCTGCTCAAGGGCATCTACAACAGCACCCCCACTCGCCCATTTCTGGCACCGGAGCCCACACAGTCACCAGTCCTCCCGGAAGATACCATGTCCCCCATCCAGGTCTTGGACGATACCACTGAGGTATGTGCACGTTGGATATCTCAACTGTTCCTTCCCACCCTCTCCCTTGCTCATAGCCACTCGGAGCCAGTAAACTCTATTGGCAGGTGAAGCCATTGCACCACTCTCCTAGCAGGGCCCTGGCTGAACAGGTTAGTGAAGCTAAGGTCTGGTCTGTGCTAGAAAGATCAATGAATTGTAATGTTCCTCACTTGAGTCAAATGCACCTGGTGTCTACAGGTAAATGCTTCAGCTTGTCACTGTGCCGCTCTCCCACCTTCCAATAATGCCCCCGTTCTTGCTGTGCCACTCTTCAGTTGGCAATCCGAAGAATCTCTCTCCAGCGCTGCTGGCTGGGCATGCAGCAGGAGGAACAGCTGGTGGCTAGATCAGCTTGGTTCCCTCTCTAAAATTAACCTCCACCACAGTAGTGGGCCAACTATGGGGGGTTCTGGCCCACCTGTCCCTTTGTCATCTCCAGCCATGGATGAGGCTGATCTAAAGAGCCAAGTGAGATATAGAACGGGCTTACTTTTTCTCCCAGAAGCCTCAGGCAGCTGATTCTGCTGTGACTTCTGTTGGACAGGTTAAACGTCAGAGTTTGGAGGCAACTGCCAGAGCACAAAGGACCAGAAGTAAGGATTTATCTCCACTGCCAAAAAAGCTGTTGATGCCCTTTGCTCCAGAGTCACCCACTGGCCAGAAGGCACCCAAGGAGGCCAGGAGGAAAATCTGCAAGCCTAGACCTATCCAGCTAAAGAAGCCTAGGAAAGTCTTGTTTGAGCCCAGGGCATGTGAAGGGGAGCAGGATGCTGAAGGTAACTCTGGCTCCGTAAATGTGGAGTGAGATGCAGACATTTGGGTGTCTATTCTGGATCTTGCCTGCTTGACTCCCAGACCTGTGTGTGCTGCCTCTGGGGACAGTTGCCCAGTTAGTTCCTAACCCCAGCCAAGAGGTCCCCTGTGTTCCTCTCAGAACCCTGAGAATCTCTCTCCAGTTCTGTCCTTGAACAAATGGCTTGAGTGTGCCACCTACGCCTGTTTGGTCAGAAATGGAAACTGGAGTCTCCTGATGTCACTGCACTGCACCATGTAATAGTATCACTTAGTTCTTCATCTGTAGGTGTCAAAGCACTTACAAATGAAGATAAATGTAATTCTCCCCATTTATAGCTGAGGAAACTGAGGCACAGAGAGCATTACCCACTGTTACACAGTAGATCAGTGACAGAGTTGAGCTGAGATCTCCTGTCTCATGAGCTCTAGTCCAGGACCCCTTACCAATACTGTATCTCTTGGTCCATATTGGACACGTCATTAATTGATGCCAAATGCAGAGCGTGCCAGAAGAGTATTTTTAAAAATGTTCTTGCATTGAGCTTCTTTTGTATGTAACAGTCTGCTGGGAGTTGGCTGGCTTACAGGGACTGGGGAATTGGAAACGGAACCTTTCTCCTTAAGAGCATTGGTTCCAATTCAGCCCCAGCTTGTGACCAAAAGCTGTAAGCCGTTGAAGGCTATTCATTGTATGAAATGAGTTGTTGGATCTTGGTCCCATTCCTAATGAAACAAGTGTCCCCATCCCCAAACCACTGTTACAGTGGTTCCCCTTGTTGGCAGTTTGAGCAGAGACAGAGTCATGGAGCCTGAGCTCCTGTCTCACCATAGAGGGGTCCCCCCCAGGAAGTGGGTGAAGCACAGTGGCAGAGAGGGGCCCTGCTTTACTTGTACCTGTTCTGGGGATACAGATGCCCTCTCTCTCCAGGGCTCGCTCTCTTGCACCTTTCACCAGCACTGACCTCACCTACTCTCCTATGCTGTTTGAGACCCAAACCCCTGAACCTTGAGGTTTGTGCAGGCAGGTGAAATGAGCTGGTGGTGACTCTTCACTCCCTGTGAGTCAGCCTGTCCCCCTAATATGTGGCTGGATTGGAACCAGTGTGCTAACTGTGAGAGGCACCATATCCACTCCCCTGGATCTCCATGTTCAGAAGTGTTGTTTCCATGGCTGTGTGCCAGGGTAGGGGGAAGAGGCACTTGCACCATATTACAGGATTGAGCCCCTCCGAGGAGGTGACTCCCCGCTGCTGCTTTCAGGGGACCATCACCTGTCTGTGTTTTCTCTCTGCAGACTTGGAGGTGAAGGAACTGCAAGGTGAGAACCTGGTGCTCAGACTCTGGGCTGGCTTGGGGATATCATTTGTTTAATGTCGTAGGCCTTAGAGTGAACATTCATGCTTGTTCCCTTAAATCCCTAAGCACCCGGAACTGTGAGCAGGCTGTGCGTACTCTGTCTGGCCTCATGGGGTCGCCCCGAACTATACACCCCGGGCATTGTGAGAGGGATAGGAAGAATCTCCAATGCCCATTGCAGCCTCCCTGAAATCTGAGCTGCCCCACTGTGTGCTTGGTGGGTTTCACTAACGGGGGGGCGGGTGAGTAAAATGATACATAGACTGACCAAACTTTTTCCAGCTTCCCCATCAGTTAGTATGGGGGCCTGTTGATGAGGGAGGAACCTTGGAAGGGAAAGGGGAAGGAGCTATCCTAAAGAACTAGCTGGAGGGAACCCTGGCCTCTCACCCCCCACATGCCCTAGGAGCTGGCAGTCCCCTAGTCACTAGACTCTCCCAATACTCTTAAATGTAGGAGAAAAGAATTGGGCCTGTCCACAGCTGAGGATCCTTTCTGGCATGGCTGCTCAAAGGGATCAAAATGCCCCCCACCTGCTTGAAGTGCAGGGAGCATGATCCTGCAGCTAGCCAGACTCCCCACTGCTGGCTCCCTGTGTTACTGAGAATGTGGAGGGGAAACCCCATGATTACTCCCTAAAGCTAACAAGAAAATCCCCATGCCCAAGGGGTCCTGGCCTCTAGACCACTTGGGTGTAGGTATGTAGTGCTTCTTGCCCTGCCATCTGTCCTTGGGGGTTCAGGGCCTCAGGCTACCACCTTCCCATGAGAGTCCAGGCCCCTGCCTCCTCACTTTGCTTTCTCCATGGAAGCGAGGAGACCCTGAGGCCCCCTTATCTGGTCCAGTGACACAGTTCGGTTTCATCTCTCCTTCTCCAGTCTGTCCGAGCCCACGATGGTGTCACGCCATGTGCCTCAGTGACTCAGAAACAGCCATTTTGATTGGTGGAGAGGGAGCCAATCAACAGCCTTGCAAGGATGCTCTCTGGAAACTAGAGATTGGTGAGAAGTTTGGGGCTGGGCAGGGGAAGGCAGAGGTCCCTAAGGGCGGAAGGCATCTCTGGGAGAAGCAGGAGCTGAGTGGATTTGGTCTGCTCTGATCCAGGCCGATGAAGCATTCCACCGATGCTAATGCCATTCTGTGTGGAACCCCCCACAGGGAGGGCTGCATTATTCTGCATGGATAGGCTGAAAGCCTCTGGTTCCCTCCGCTGGGATGAGAGAGTGGGAGGGTGCCCCCTTGGCACCTCAGCTCATCCTGACATGGGCAGCTATTTCTCCATTTTTTCTCTTGCTCATCTTCCTCCTTGTTCTCTGTTTTATTGTTGTTACATGTTCTTTGCTGACTCTCCTCCTCCCTGCTACTTTCTGATAGTGCCATTTCCCCCTCTTCGTCCCTCCACTCAGCAGAAGGCTGCATGCTGCTGAGGCTGGGGGCCATCCATTGGTGCCACCTAGTGCTGAGCTCAGTGCCATGGGCTGCAGCCTGAACCTGCAATCCTGCATGTGTGAGCTGCTCCTGCTGTTGGCTGTTAGGACTGGGAGTGTCAGTGGAAGCAGGGACAGGGAGATGGGTGGCTTTCAAGGAGCAGAGGCTGAGGCACACTTTGCAGTGTCTGAGGGGTTTGTGGGGTGAATCCAGGGTCCTGCCGCTTTCCACACACACACTGATCTTCTTTTCTGCCCTGCTATTCCCCAGCTATATGCTGCCCCCATGCCCTCCACCTCCAAGCCCAGAAACAGTGCTGTAAGCCCTTCCCTCTGGCACTGAGTCAAGAGTGGGGGGGGAATGAAGGGAGCAGGGTCCTGACCAAAGGCTGATAGGGCTTTTGAGGTGTGGGGAGTGAAGGGAGGGTCTCTGCCCCCTCACTAGAATGGCGTTACTCCGACAGACAATGATTTCTGGTTCCCCGTGGATCTGCCACCACTGGGTTCTGTGCCGCCCTGCTCAAGTGGTCACACCGCCACCTACGACCTGGACACCAAACGGATCTATGTCTTTGGGGGCATGAAGGAGGGCAAGCCCTACAGCACCATCTACATCCTGGACACAGCCACCTGGAAGTGGCTTCTCGTGGCTGTGAGTAGTAGACCTTCTGCAGGAAAGAGACCAAGCATTGGGGGGGGGAGAAGTGTGTTTCTGTTGGGGGTCCAGCTGGGAACCCAAGAGCAACGTGCCCATGTCCTTGCTCTTGTGCTCGCTCTTTGGCCCCAGGCCCACTGTCAGGCACTGTGTGTTGGTTACCATTTCATGGTCAGTGGAAGGGATGTGGTTAGGATCATTGATGGGAGCCTTCAAAAGGACAAAGGGGAAGTGGGCTGTTCTGGGTTCTAATCCCCCACCTTGCTTTGTCCCTTGGGGTGAGCCAAGTCAGACCCAGCCAGGAAAACTAGGTTAAAAAGCTTGAAGCTCCCTGGAAACCAGATAGTGCATCCAGCGTGAGTGAGGCTGAAGGCAGAATGGATTGACACTGGATGCTGTATCTGAGCCAAGCTACATGGGAGAACAGCACACAAATTGCAGGGGAAATGGTCCCCCATTTGTGGGGGGCTAGTGAAAACCTGGTCTGGGCACCAAGATAATGAGCTGGCTTTCTTGGTTCAGAGGCCCTCATCTTATGCTTTTTCCCTTCCCCTTTCCCTCTTTGTTTCCTGTAGAGAAACTTTTCCAGCTGGTGACCCCATGTACCTTCCTCCCTTCCCTTTCTGGGCAGCACTAAAGCACAAGGAAAGCCAAAGGGCTGAGAGAGAATGGCATATGTGGGATTAGCAGTGATTGGGGCAGAAATGTTTCCAGAATGACCTCCTCTTCCTGTTTGTGTTCAGAAGCAATTGGGATCTGTGGGGTGATGCCCCGTTCAGGTCAGAAAAAGGTGGGACATAAACTGAGCAGATATTGTCCACCTGCATCTTAGAGTTCTGGTCATGGAACAGGTAGAGTGGCACCAGGACTCACTATGCCCATGACCAGCAGGGAGCTGACCCATGGCAACCTGTGTACTTCATTTTCACACATGAAACATGACTGGGAACTTTCTTCCTCAGGCCAGGGGGAAGGTGCCGACACTGGCCTACCACAGCGCCACCATCTACCGCAAGGAGCTTTTTATCTTTGGAGGGACTTTCCCCAAGATGGCATCCCTGGAGTCCAGGGCCTGCAGCAACACACTCTATGTCTTCAACCCTGAGTACAAGATTTGGTACCAGCCCATTGTGGAGGGAGAGAAGCCCTTACCTCGGCTTGGGTGAGACACCTTCATTTCAGCCCTCAAAGACAGAGGGAGGGAAGCACCAGCAGGTCCCATCTAGTTAATCGCCACACCTGGAGGGCAGGGCATGATTGTCCCCCACAGTCACATCCCCAGGGCTGGTCCAGTTCTAGTTTTAAATGTCCCCTGCGAAGCAGCTCCCCGCCCTTTCCTGGGGGACTGTCCCATGTTGATGGGTTGTGCACCAGCAAGTGGTGCTCTGGTATTAGGCTCTCATGGATGTGGAGAGCACACAAGTGGGGAATGGCCATGTGTAAACTCAAGCTGCCCCAGCCCACAAGAGTGTAGCTGAGTTAATGGCTCTCCTGGAAGCCTGCTTTTGTGAAAAGAGCCTGAACCCTCAATTCCAAGAGGTTCCTGAGGCTGCCTTGCTCACTCACCCCCCTCTCTCCCCAGCCATTCAGCCACTCTGCTGAGGAACAAGCTCGTGATCTTTGGGGGTCAGAGGACCCCTTTGTACCTGAATGATGTGCACATCCTGGATCTGGGTGAGAATGGGACATTGCCTTCCTGTCAGACTATACTTGGCAGTTGGGGTGGGAATCCAAGGGCTGCCTGCCTTAGGAAACATGATTGGGGACAGTGGGTGAATGAGGGCCCTTATATGATATGGGAGGAGGACAGCATGGCTCTGAGGTGTCTGGACTAGAGTAAGGGGGATGGGAAGCTGTGGATGTAGGGAAGGCCCTGATTGGGTGGGTAGGAGATGGCTTGGCCCAAGACGGGGTAAGAAACATTAGGCACTGGTGATTGCAAGAAGCTGGATAGCAGATTAAACCAGTTGCTGCTCTGATTTGATGCAGCAAACCCTATGTTCCCCACAGTCAGCACAGAGGTGTTTGTCTTGCTGTGGAGCTGGGCAGAGCTGCTAGGATTGCCATGCATTTCAAGTGTCTCCTGCTTTTTCCCATGCTTCAGGTTACATGGAGTATGTGCCGGTCCCATGTCTTTCAGGACAGCCTTCTTCGCGCTGGTAAGATCCTGTTGCAGGATCAAGAGGCCTCTTCTCCCTCCCCCCTCCACTCCCCCGCATCTTGCTTTGTGGCTGGAACTGTGCTTCCTGCATACTTGCAGGGCTATCACCCAGCACAACTCATCCTCCCTGGTGCCTGGGCAGCAGCAGAGCCAAAGGAAGGGAGAAACCCTTATAAGGAGAATGCTCGGTTCCTGAAGGGAGGCCCTTGGGTACTTGCAAACATAAAACCCCCTGCCCTTCATTAGCACCTTTTGTCTGAGGTTCTCTGGTGCTTCTCAGACATACATTAAGCCTCTCGGCACCTGCAGAGGTGAGTTAGCATCTAAGGCACAGACAGGGAAGTGAGTTGCCCAGGGTTATGCAACAGTTCAGGGGCAGACCTGGGACTAGAACTCTGGAGTCCTGACTCCCATCTGTGGCATGAACCACTATCCCAGGCTTCCTCTCCTAGGTAAGTAGAGCCCCCCTAGGTGGTGTCTGGGGGAGGAGAGGAGGGAGGGTGGGGAAGGTGGGTCCCCTGTATGTTTTGCTCTGGTTATTGTTATGCTTTGCTCTGATTCTAGCTTCCATGCTGCAATGCCAGTGTCTGACCAGAAGGTCCTGATCAGTGGGGGCTGCAATGCCAAGGGAGCCCTGCAGGATGTATTCACCTTTCACCTTGGTGAGTAACTCCCCATCCCCTCCTCAGAGCTGCTGACAAAGAATTGCTGAAGGTGGCTGTTGTGCTGCGGTGAGAAGGCACTTGCTGGTATTTCTGGCAGCCTTGTGTCCATCTGTCTGTTTGTTTCATCCCTGGTGCAGAGGATAGGTTTGCCAGCAGCGATCGTTCCTTTCTGTTGCAGACACTTTTGCATGGAGCACAGTGACACACAGTCACCTCTCCTTGGTGCCCCGGGCTGGCCACACGCTGCTCAATCTCACAGCTGCTCACCTGACAGATGTGGACAAGGAGAGCCAGGGCAAGTGCAGCCTGTGCACTGTGCTGGTTTTTGGTGGCTCCGACTGTGCTGGGACCTTCTACAATTGCACAAGCAAAATCCAGCTGGACCTAGAGGAGACCCAGCCCAGGACAGCAGGGTTCTGTCATGGTAGATAGAGACACATGGATAGACAGTGGGTGGCAATAAATGAATCAAAGCAAAGAGGTGAACAAAGTCTCTGCATGTAGGTGAAATCTGCCTCACTTTTGGAATGTATCCCTGAAATCTGCGGGCCCATTGACATGCAGCCTGAGGACGGCACAAATCTCCAGCCTCACGCTTGCTTGGTGCCTATGCTAATTACTCGGTGAAGCCTGAACTAAATCTGCTGTGTCCTTGTTAAAGGAATTTTCTCCAAGGCCTTGGGCAGAACTAGTCTCTTGCTTTCCTCTCTTCTCTTCTCTGCCCCAAATCCCAACTTCTGTGGGGCAGATGGCTATTGGCATAGAAATGAAGGTGACCCCATATATTCACTCTTAGCTGGGTGAGGAGAGGGGGTTGCTGCAGCCTCTGAAGAGAGGGTTGTAAGGTGGGGATGTGAGTCACCCACCAAAGCTGGCTCGATCTCAGCTGCAACTTGGCAGTTCCTCTCTGCCATCCAGGAATGGGGTTCTTCTGGCTTGGAATGAATGAGAATTTACCACCCAGAAATCTCCCCTTGGGAAGGAAGGGGGACAGTATTGCTAGAAAGTGAGTGACTGGCTTTCTACAAGTGGCTGAAAAGTGGCTGATGCTGTGTGATGTCTGGGTGTAAGTGGCATGCCATCTGGGGATGGGGAAGAGAACGTTGTCATCTTTGGCTAAGGGGGGAGCTGGCTGCTATGCCAGCAGTGAGGGAGACTAGTTCTACCAGGTTGCTGCTTGGTGAAGGGAAGACATATAGATCACCCAGAAGCCTGGGACAACTAATCTCCTTCATGCTGGCATGGCAGGCATGGTGTGGTGTAGCTGTCAGTTGTTCCCTTCAAGAGAAGAGACCCAAGGTTTGGGTCTAGCTCTCATTATGTTTGCAGGATGAGAGGGCGGGCCTGATCTTCCTTGCACTTACACCCATGTAAATTGGTATTTACTGAAGTCAATGGGGTTACTGTAATTGTGGTGTGGTGCTAGGACAATCAGGCCTAGTGTGTTAATGGCCTAGTTTTACTCTATGCGCTGAGTGGTTCTTTGATATTCTTCCATGGCTGGTGAAAGTGAGGCATCCTCAAGCTGGCCTTGTCCTATAGGTACAACTCAATCTTGCTATGAACATTTCCTGTCAAAGGGTATTGCCCTCACCCTCCACAATAAAAGAGCTAAGATATCTTCAGCAAGCCCATTCCTGGGTCCAAAGCCACACAAATGCAGGGCTCAAGATAGCTATTGATGTTTCTCCTTTAATCTACTGCATGATGAGACTGAAGGTAGTTAAACATTGATTGGGATAAGCATCACCTTTCCCTACCATACTCAGATCTGCAATGGGCCATGCACAGCTACTTTCAGAGTAAAGGGGCAGTGGTGCTTGCTCTGTTTCTTCTTTGCAGCTGGCAAGGATGCATCAGTGCTATGAGTGCCTGCTGGGCACTTGTGTGGCTTTCCTTTTCCGGCAGGGTGTGATCCGTTTCTCTGCCACCCCTGCCCTCATGCTTTAGAGAGGAACAGAGCCCGCTTGTAGGAAGGCCTTAGGCTCGCAGCTCTGCAGGTGTATCAGGCTGCCGGCATGGGTGGCTCACTTGGAATGCCTCTAGCTCCAGAAGGGCTTTATTGATTCTGGTTATCGTGGGGTATGGAGCCAGGTCCACTTTAAATCTACAAAGGGCAGAGAGATGCAGTCAGATACTCCCAGCTAGACAGTCCAGCAGCAAGCACTAAGGGGGAGTTCTACAGAATCCCTGCTCCACGGACCCAGGGCAACCTGATCAGCACACAGCTCCAGAAAAGTCAAGCAGGGGAGAATCATCTGGCAGAGTGGGGCCTAGTCTGCACCAGGAAAAAAGGTGTGTTCTGATCATGTGTTAGCTAAGCTCATCCCTAGGATCTACCTTGGCCTGCTAATGTGTGAAAGCAGCCTTGTCTTCACTAGGATTTTACCTCCTGTGTGTTACATTGTGTTGGTTAGCATGTGGCAAGAAACATACCTTTTTTCCTAGAGTGGATGCCCGCACTGGTGTTACAGCCTCCCCCCCCCCCCTTTTTTTTTTTTTTTTTAAATAAGGTTGCCAGTCATTATGGTATCCAAGTATCTTCTCTCTCCTAGAGTGTGCAACACTGCAGTTCTGGCTGCAAGAGACCCTTTCAATAAGGGCTTCTACTAGCCCTAAGAGGCTGTGTTTCCTATGCTTTCTGCATAGGTAGGGACACAGAATCTGGCCTGTCTAAGCTCATGTGAGGGTAGCTGCCAGTCTTGCTCTGGGGGTCTTAGGGAAGAAATCCCAGCTCCTCGTTTTTGTGAGCGCTCAAAAGATACAGGGGTTAGGAAATGGAAAAAATCATGGTGAGAAGAATACCCTGATGGCGCTGTAAGCTGGGTGGTGGGGAGTGCTATCCCAATTGGCCTGAGCATCAGCAGGAGAGAGATCAACTGGGCCTCTCGTGCAAGAAATGGGGTCTAATGGAGCTGACCAGCCGTCATTTACCTCTCAGCATTGTAAACCTGAGGGACCAAGCACAAGTCAGCTATGGAAACCTGCAATGGAGCAAAGAAAACTGGTCAAAGCAATTCAAAACCCACCCTACTGCCCTTTAGTGCACTGGCTGGAGCTACAGCTTGGCAGGCCTGTTTTTTTCCCAAAAGGCCCTTCTCAGCACTCACCCTGTTCTGTACAGTTCTGATGCTAGAGTGGGCCCTATGAAGAGCAGGAGGCTGCCTCCCAGTCCAGCTCCTTTCAGGGCCTGGAATCAACAGTGGGTGGTTGTTTCAATTGCAAAGTACAGCTACCCCAAACCCAATCCATGCCAGTGCAGGAGAGGTGACCTGCTGACAGATGAAAATGATTGTACATGTTAATGTTCAGTGTTTACTTTCCACTGGCACCAGGTGTTACACAAAATGAAAGAGGAGGGGCCTGACTGGCGTGGGGGTGGGATACAAAGCTTTTCACCTCTAGGGCAGCTGCCCCAGGGCTATCTGGAACAGTAGTGACCATAAACTGTTACTTTCTGATGCCTTTTGGGGGCTTGTAGGCTCTCAGTCCACTTTCTACTAGGATGGGTGTTGCCATGTTGAAACTAAGCTTGTTTGCTCCTTCCACATTGGAGGGAGGGCAATTATTCTTTTACCAGCTTCCATGCAGCATGAAAGGGTCAAATTGGGAGCTCCAGGGCTGCACAGAAGGTCTCTCTTTCTGCAAGCTGGCTCAGTTGCTGGGCGTGGGAACAATGCAGAATGGAACCCTGGGAATCACTTGCAGCTGCTTGCCGTTGGCCCCAGGAGAGCTGCATGATTATGCACCATGGAGACCAATTCATTAGTTCAGCCCCGCACCATGAGATTCCTAGGGCAACCCTGCCACTGTGCAAACAAATCCAGGTGCCCCTCCAAAGAGGGAGGAGACAGCCAGTTGGAGATGGAGAGTTGGATGCGTGATAAGTGAACCTCGCTTATTATTTGCATTGCAATAGCTCCAAGTGGAACCAACCAAGACCAAAGACCCATTGTGCTTGGCTGTATGTGTACACACACAGTTTGACAGTCCCTGCACTACAGAGCTTACAACCTAAATAGGACAGACAAAGAGTGTGGGGAAAAGTACTACTATTTCCATTTTAGAGATGGAGAACTGAGGCATAGAGAGAGTAGTGATTTGCCCAGGGTCATTTAATGACACTGTGGCAGAGCAAGGAATTTACCCAGATTTCTTCATAGAAATATAGGACTAGAAGGGAGGCAAGGGGTCATCAAGTCCATCCCCCTGTACTGAGGCAGGAACAAGTGAACTTAACTATCCCTAACAGGTGTTTGTCTAGCCTATTCTTAAAAACTCCAGTGATGGGGATTCCCCAGCCTCCCTTGGAAGCCTATTCCAGAACTTAACTACCCTTATAGTTTGAAATTTTCCCCTTATATCTAACCTAAATCTCCCTTGCTGCAGTTTAAGCCCATTACTTCTCATCCTACCTTCAGTGGACATTAAGAACAGCTTCTTTATTATGCCCTTAACGTAGCTGAAGACTTATCAGGTCCCAGTCCAGTGCCTTAGCTACCAAACCAAGCTTCCTCCCATGGGTTAGTGGGGTGAAGCAACTGCAGGACTAGGACGTTAAGCTAAGGGATTGGGCAGCCACCTGAAGTCTCTCATACTTTCTGCTCTGGCTGGAAATGGTAGCAAAATGAGCTGTACTGGTTAGGCTGTTTGGTTTTCTTTAAAATGTTAGTGATAACTTGGTGCTGACGTGGCAGGGCTGGAGACTGAGCCCTGTGTCAATGGGCATCACCACAGCCACTGCTTGGACCAGGTGTGGCCACCTCAAAGGGGTTTTAGTCCTTAGACTTTAGTTGGCTGGTTTGTGCTGCAGATGCCTACCCACCAGTGACAGGACTGAGGTGTCACCAAGTCATTTCACACAGGGGGCCATTTACCTGCTGGTGAATGAAAACAGCTGTGTTTCTATTGATAGGCTAGTTTGGATCCGAGGCCCATGAGATGAAAGACACTGTATCCTATTTCCCAATCTCCAGCCAATTCCCATTATCTTATCTAATCAGATAGATAGCATACGGACAGGGCCAAGCAAATGTTTCTTATAGCCCATGGCTTTTTGCCATCCCCACAGAGCTGGGAAATGGAGAGCTGTCCTCCTCCTGTGTGAAATGCAATAACATGGCTACTCCCCAAAGGAGAAGGAGCTAGGGAAGGAGAGCAGGCAATGGGTTGAGTAGGATGCATGCAGCCCTGGTTTCTATGATGAGGCCCAGGGAATGCTCTGTCTGCATATACCTCAAGGGACTCCACAGCCTCTATGCCCAAAGCCTTTGACCTCCACCACTGTGTGGGAGATGTTTTAACCCAGTCCCAGATAAATGCTAGGCTGTCGGTGCCTTCTGCAAGCTGTGCTCTGTCTGATCTCCTTACCTCATCCCCAATGCAATAGCGCCCAGCTGTGTGCTGCAGGATCTGCTCCAGAGCTGCAGAAAGAGACAGTACACTGCGTCAGGAATCAGCAACTCCCTCTTTCAGCAGCTTAAAGGGGTGTGCTGAAGAGCTAGATTGCCGGCAGCCTTTTGGATTGAGTGTTGTGCACCAAAGTACCCCGAGTTGGGCTAGAAGAAAGCAACCCAGGGCAGCACTTACAGGGAAGGAGACTCTCACTGGAGCTGAGGAAGGAGGGTGCTTTGGGACTCAGCCATTTTGGACCCAAGATGGTTTCAAAAGGACAAAATAGGTTTCCTATTCTTCCCCTCTGCCCCTTGCCTCCGCTGTTAGTGGCAGGGAGAGGGGCTTCTCCACACAAAGCGACTAAAGAGCAGAACTGGAAAGAAGAAGAACAGGAAGGTTCAGGATACAGGGGTATAAACTGAGTGAAGCAGGGAGGGCCAGTCAGACTCCTATAGTCCTATCCCAGGGCACTGGGACAAGGAGGCCCACGGTGAAATTAAAGGCAACCTATTGAAGAGGAAATAGAAATGGTATTTTTTGCCTACTAGAATTAACCTGTGGGATACTCTGCCATGGATATTGAGGCAACAAGCTTAGTACCGTTTAAAGTAAAGGGTTGTACAGTTTATATCAGGGATCGGCAAACTTTGGCATGCGGCCTGCCAGGGTAAGCCCCCTGGCGGGCCGGGCCGGTTTACCTGCCACGTCCGCAGGTTCAGCCGATTGCAGCTCCCACTGGCCGCAGTTCGCAACTGCAGGCCAATGGGTGGGGGCTGTGGGAAGTGGCGCGGGCCGAGAGATGTGTTGGCCACCACTTCACACAGCCCACAGTGGCCTGGAGCGGCGAATTGCAACCAGTGGGAGCTGCGGACACGGTTGGTAAACAAAACGGCCCAGCTCGCCAGGGGACTTGCTGATCTCTGGTTTATATGAATGTAAAAGGCATCTGCTGTGACAGCTGGGATAAAAGGTTAAGTGTTGTCAGTCCTTGTGTGTCAGGGTGTGAGCGGACTGCTACAGGGGTCAGGAAGGAATCATAGAATATCAGAGTTGGAAGGGACCCCAGAAGGCCATCTAGTCCAACCCCCTGCTCGAAGCAGGACCAATTCCCAGTTAAATCATCCCAGCCAGGGCTTTGTCAAGCCTGACCTTAAAAACCTCTAAGGAAGGAGATTCTACCACCTCCCTAGGTAACGCATTCCAGTGTTTCACCACCCTCTTAGTGAAAAAGTTTTTCCTAATATCCAATCTAAACCTCCCCCACTGCAACTTGAGACCATTACTCCTCGTTCTGTCATCTGCTACCATTGAGAACAGTCTAGAGCCATCCTCTTTGGAACCCCCTTTCAGGTAGTTGAAAGCAGCTATCAAATCCCCCCTCATTCTTCTCTTCTGCAGGCTAAACAATCCCAGCTCCCTCAGCCTCTCCTCATAAGTCATGTGTTCTAGACCCCTAATCATTTTTGTTGCCCTTCGCTGGACTCTCTCCAATTTATCCACATCCTTCTTGAAGTGTGGGACCCAAAACTGGACACAGTACTCCAGATGAGGCCTCACCAATGTCGAATAGAGGGGAACGATCACGTCCCTCGATCTGCTCGCTATGCCCCTACTTATACATCCGAAAATGCCATTGGCCTTCTTGGCAACAAGGGCACACTGCTGACTCATATCCAGCTTCTCGTCCACTGTCACCCCTAGGTCCTTTTCCGCAGAACTGCTGCCTAGCCATTCGGTCCCTAGTCTGTAGCGGTGCATTGGGTTCTTCCGTCCTAAGTGCAGGACCCTGCACTTATCCTTATTGAACCTCATCATTGAATCCCCTCCTCCCTGCTTCCAGATGCAGCATTGAGCTCCCTCTGGAGCATCAGATATTTAACCACTGCCAGATGTGAGATTCTGGGTTAGATGGGCCCTTGGTCTGCTCCAGCATGGCAGCAGATGATACCAGACTAGATGATTTATTGTTCTGTTCCTGTGCAGTAGAAAGCAGGACTTTGGAGCAGATTGCCCAACAGACTGCTCATCCAGTGCTTTGTGCTATTTGCAGATGTGCTGATTAATTCAATGCAGACGTACCTTGGAAACCACGTGCGATAGAGCCTTGAGCCCATTCCAGCTTCTTCTCTCCTCCCACTTGTTTCAGGAAACTCAGGTTCTGAGGAGGCCAAAGAGTCCCCAAATTAGCTTGATCCAGCAGGCTGAACCGTGCCACAGGTCATACACAAAACAGGGTCAGCTGGGCTTATACGGTGTCAGTCCCTAATCCCCAGTCCCAAACTCAGCCCTTTGGGTCACTCGAGGTTTCAGTCTCTGAATCACAGGCCCACACATCCCAGTTCTTTCTCAGAATTGCCCTTCTTACAAAACATCACACTTCTTTGCCTGGAGCTCTCTCTCCCCCCTGCCAAGAGGCACTAACCCCTGCAACTGGAACCTGCTGCGCTGCTTGTAAATTCAGCTCTTCTCGAATAGAAGCCCTGGGAACCATGAATGTTTCTCAGGGTCAGAGCATGTGGTCTTTGCAGGAAGTGCCTTGCTGTTTTCAATCAGCAAAACAGGTAGATGCTGCTAACCATGCTGAGTCTGGATTCGATCCTATGCCAATGTCTGTGTGAGATCTGCCACTCTATTTCCCATCAACAGTTTCAACAGAATGATACTGTCACAATGTTTGAGAGCCACAGACAGCTACAAACCCAATCTGGAAGTCCCATCCGCCTGTTTATGACAGGACAGTACCTGCAGGGGCTGAATGCCAGAAACAATGTGATCCGAAATCATCCGGGCTTGGGCTCTCTTCTTCAGATCTTGAGGCAGCAGCCTGGGGTTAGGCCGGGTCTCTTCCAGGTACTGAATTATGGCCAGCTGCAAGGAGACATGGGTAAGATACTGGAGGGCTGGGGAGGAGAGGCCAGCCCCATTGCATAGCAAAGGAGCAGGAGTTAAAGACAGATTTCCTGTCTGAGGTCTGGCCTCTTCTGATCAGAGGTTACCACCATGCCAAACAGTGTGCTTTTGTGATGTGGAAAAACTCCCTGAGGAACCTGGAGCCCTCCTGGCTCATCTCACAAGTGATCTCTCTCCCTGGCAGAAGCTACGGAAAGACAAATTACCCAGTAAAAGGTGGGATTCTGAGACAGCATCTGAGCTGTGATCACTAATGTCAGGTGCCTTTGTGCCTGATACAGAGTAATCTCCCATCTGAAGAGGAAGACAACTTCCCCTGGCAGTCTCCCTGCAGGCGCTGCTTGGTATACGCTTCCCAGCCGGGACCATTTTCCTCATCACAGAATGATACCCTGTGCTCTCTAACTCAGAGACCAGGCACTCTGTGGGGGCAAAGTCCTCCCTCTGGGCAGCAGGACACAGTAAATGATTAATGGGCAGAGCTGGCTGGGCTACTCACCGACTGAGACAAGGTGACGCCATCGATTTTCAGGGCTGGGACCTGCTGCATTGGATTTACTACCTGGAATTCAGTAGAAAACTGGAGAGAAGACACTGGGATTACTATACTATAGCCAAGAAGAGCCAAGTATTCCTCTCTGAAAGGGAAAGCCTCAAGGGTCTCACAGCTCTGTATATTATCTCTCCATGTCCGATTGTTTGGTGGGAGCTACCCTGTCTCCCAATTCCCCTGCTTGCAAATGGATTTGCAGTCTTGCTCTCTCTGATACTGCTGAAACCCTGAGGCTTCTCCACTATGTTTTCTCCTTGGCTCCTTCCTTTGCTTCAGGCCTAATGGTCCTGGTACATTATGACTCTCCTTTGGGCACCAGGAGGCACTCCTGTTGGGGCCTAGGGGTCACTCCACGTGCATTACCCCCACATTATCCATTGATCCAAGTGACAAGGCAAGATCCATCCCTGATCCCCCGCAGCAGTGCAATTGCACTATCCTTATTCTTGGCTTGGCCATGTTGTCATATGCAGATTTCTGCCTCAGTGGTGCTACAGGGCTACTGTGCCCAAGGCAGTCACTCCCTACAATGTGGTTCAGGCATCTCCGGGACAAATGCCTCCATTTTCTGGTGCCACCCATCCACAACCCAGGACTATACTTGGAAATCGCAGCACTTGATGATGAGCTTGGTTCCCCCATGCCGATTGAAGGCAGAGAGCCTCCCTGCAGCCTCCTGGATAATGTCACAGACATTAGAGAGGGAAAGAAACTATTAGGTCTTATGCAATCTCTCTCTCTCGTCCTCCCTCCTGGAGGCTAAGGCAGGACGGTGAGCTTCCCTAGCATGCTGTCCAGTTCTAGTTTTAAGTCCCCCAAGCAATAGTGCTAATGCCCCTTCCCATGGAGAGACAACTCTATGGCCTGATACATGTGAGTTTCAGGACATTTTCTTGATCTCAGCCTATACTTAAGGGAGTTGGGGATGCTGAAGAGGTCAGAGGCTACAGTTAGCTATGGAAAAAAGTCTGAAGAGAGCTATTGGACAGCTCTTTTTACAGCAGGCAACATATATCCCATTTCCTTTGCCCTCTGATAATCCTGGGCTGCCAAATTTCTAGTGATGCCTAGGCTTAGCCTGTGTGCCAGCTTAGGGAGAGGCTGACTGTAGTTGCCCTCTTACCTGCTGTCCTCCATCCTTCAGGAGGTTCACTGGTTCCTGATCATAGGCGATTCCCTTCAGAGCCAGTGCTAGAGGAACACAACATATAGATTGAGAGGCAGAGAGAGCTAAAAAGCTAGGTTCCAAGGAAAATGGGCTCATAAAGTTTTAAAATCTCAATTGAAGAGTATTTAAAAACAAAACAAGAAACCCCTTTCCCTTCAGAATGGTTGTTTTAGATCTGCTATGGAAGACAGTGGCTCTGTCATACAGTGCCCCCTAGTACTTTGCTGGGGCACGGAGGTCAGTACTAACATCCTATTGAATAACCCCCATTATGCCCTGCATTAAAGCACCTTGGGGTGTAGGGTCAGTGGTAGCTCACAAGGGAGATTGCTCTGTGTCACCCATGTAACTTCTGGCAAAACCTTGTTTTAACTTGTCCCCATCCAAGTGATGAGCAGGCCCCACCCTGCTTAACTTGCAGGATCAGATAAGATCACACACTTTGAGGCGGTATCACTGCAAGCACAGAACACGGAGCCTCTTTAAAGAATGTGGGAATCTGGATTACATTAGCTTTATGAAGGAAATATGTCCCTCTAACTAGCTCCATAGAGCGTCTGAAAATAAAAAAGGAACTACTGAGGGCAGGGGGAGTCACCCAGAGCCCACGACTGAGAGTCCAGGGCTGAGAAGAAAGGACAGCAGAGATCCCCCCTTATACTACCAAAGGTGGGCAGATGGTTAAAAGTTTGTAACAAACACACACCAATATTCCTTCAGCCCCAGTAAGTATCTTGTCTGTCCATGGTCACTGGAGTTTCAACTGGGTACATGAAATGGTTATTCTCTTGATCCCCTACTAGCCTTCCCCTTCGCCAAATGCAAATTGATTCTGGTGTTTGCTCTCTCCTCCCGCTGGAAAAGTGGAGGAAACCATCACTGTCTTTTCAGTTGCATGTCTGCTGATCTCTCTCACTCACTCACTCACTCAGTGGGTCACTGATTAGTTTGGTTAGTGAAGGGAATTAGTGTTCAAGAAAGGTGGTGGGTTGACAGTGCCAGAGCAAAGAAGTAGTAAACACCAGATCTTACCAATTCTCACTCTCCAGGAGCAGGAACTTCGGAAATAACTATAAAGAACTGGCTGAGGGGAGAGAGAGGAGAGTGGATTACATGATGGTAATGGTAGCAGTTTCTCAGCTAGAGGGAAGCATTTTTCCTCTGCTCCTTTGAAAATTTGACCAAGTTTGATGCATTTCAACAAGGATACAAGTCAGGTGAGTTTGGGCCCTTCAAAACATCCTTGTCACTTTCAGATGTGGGCTTCTTTATCATGACATTGATTTTTAAAGTAAAATTCCCTTTTGTGTACAATGAGAAGCTCCATTTGAAACCTCAGTGGTATGAGCCAGCCCTTTGAGCCATTCACCGACATGCATGTTTTCAATATGGAACAGAAGTTACTCATCCAAGCAAGTACTGAGTGCAGGGAAGCTAATCTCCAGTTTAACTATGGAACCAAGAAAGCTCCCACAGCTGCTTTAAACCCGTTGGTTCTCACCTTTCCAGAGGAATCCATGGTCTGTGTGTGCAGTTCACTCCAAAGAGTGAAAGCCACATGACCCTGCCTTCTCTTTTCACTCAGCTGGGGTGGGGGAAGGCTCGGTCCCTACAGCCAATGAGAAAAGTGCCAGAATCCAAATTCTTAATAGCTTCCTGTGTTCAGAAGTTTCAGCAACAGGAGCTGGCAGGATTCAGTTCTGTTGTGAGTGAATACCCTGTACTAGCCACACCTATAATTCTCTTTAGGTTGCTATATTGAGCCCATCACTGTGATATCTGGCTTTTGTCACGATGGGTAAAATATTTATAGAGACTTTTGGGTTGCTGGAAGCTGCCAGTGCAGAAATACAACTCGGTGGGATAATAAAAGGAGAGCAGGTTCTAAAAACAGAGTTTCTGTTATCACAAAGATGCCAGCTCCTCCAAGCAGGGACTGTCTTTGTGTAAAACTTGGAATACACTGTGTATAACATGTAACAAAGGTTCCTCCTCTGTACACATGGCTTGTTTGTATTTCTTATTAACGAATAACAAACCTCTAGCTCCTGCCTTTGGAGGACGCCAAAGCACTTCAAAAATGTTAAAAAATTAACTCTCGTATGCCACCCCTTCTCCCCCCCCCCCCAAAAAAAAATGCAGTGTCATGATATCCTCATTTTACAGAAGGGAACACTATCAGAGAGAGAAAGTGATTTGTCCATTGACTCGTGTGACAATGGCAGAACCAGAACTAAAATCCAGGAGTCCTGAGTTCCAGTCCTGTATCTAAGTACTAAATCATTTTCACAGCTAAATATTAGATTAATTTAAACTGTTTACAGAATGTAAATGTTTGACTGAATTATCCCAGCCAAAGTTCACCAGAGGAATGGTTGGTAGGAGGGCAGGGAAGGAAGGAATGCTGCAATGTTGCCAGCTCTTGGGATTTTCCTGTGACATTCATGCTGTTTGGTGATTTTTCACAAAGCCTCAGCTCCTGGAGTCATTAGATTATGTGAAAATCTCAGCTTTCATTTAAAAAAATAGTAACTTTCTAGCTGTCATGATTGCAGATCAAAACTGGAAACCACAAACTCTAAGGAATCAAAAACCAGAAGGCAAAGAAAAAGCATCCAAAATGTATTAATTTTGTTCATCTTTCTTTGGGATCTTGCTCAGAATTTTTGAACACTTGGAGTTGGCAATATCTTCCCTTTGCTTCTCTGTTCCCTGGCTGTAACCTCCCAGTCAAGGAAGACATTTTCCTGCTTGCTCTCTCTCTCTCTCTGTTTCTGCAGTATGCCTGATCATTTGCTAACTGAGTGTCATGCATGTAAATTGTGTCATGCTGATGACCTTGCTCTTTAGTTTCAAGGCCCCTGGGGATGAGGGGAAAGCATCACATTTACTTTACAACTTGGGACCCTTTGGCACTTGAGCCAGTGCCAGCTCAAGTTAACACTGCCTTCCAGAGATGTGAAAAGGCCCAAAAAGTGATGGTGAAGAGAAGATCCGGGGCAGTAAGTCCTCCCAGTCACATGCTGGGTGTGCAGAAGTGCGATCAGATTCCAAAGAAGATTCATGACCCTAAGAACATTAGAACAGCCATACTGGGTCAAGCCAAAAGTCCATCTAGCCCAGTATCCTGTCTTCCAACAGTAGCCAATGCTAGGTGCCCCAGAGGTAATAAACAAAACAGGTAATTATCCACTGATCCATCCCCAGCTTCTGGCAAACAGAGGCTAGGGACACCATCCCTGTCCATCCTGACTAATAGCCATTGATGGACCTATCCTCCATGAATATATCTAGTTCTTTTTTGAACCCTGTTACAGCCTTGGCCTTCACAACATCCTCTGGCAAAGAGTTCCACAGGTTGACTGTGAGTTATGTGAAGAAATACTTCCTCTTGCTTATTTTAAATCTGCTGCCTATTAATTTCATTTGTCCCTAGTTCTTCCTTATTTACTTTCTCCACACCAGTCATGAATTTATAGACCTCTATCATATCCTCCCTTAGTCATCTCTTTTCCAAGCTGAAAAGTCCCAATCATATTACTCTCTCCTCATGAAGAGTCCTAAACTCCTTCACTGAGAAGAACCATTGACTGTTGTTTCTATTCACATCTCATTCTTTAGTGAGGAGGTTGGGAGTAGTATGGATAAAGAACAGAGCAGCTGACGGAGTCAGGACTCCTGTGTTCTATGCTTGGCTCTGCTTGTGGTGTTGCAGTACATGACCCAGGACATAACCTCTATGTGTGAAATGGGGGATGAGAACTCTTACTTAACTAGGAGGCTGTGAGGCTTAATGCACTGATGGCTGTAAAATGCTTAGAGAGCATCAGCTGGAAGGAGTGATCCTGGTGACACTTATACCTCGGAGCTCATTTCACTGGCTAATAACCTGACTCTTCCCCCCTAACTTTGCTCAGCTGAGGATCACATTGACAGCTGGGGGCAGTTGAAGGCTACATCCTACATGGCTTAAAATGGATCATATTGCAGTAGCTTACATCTTTAATAGGGGCATACAGCCCACACAGCATATAGGTTCAATTATACAGCAATACTTCTTGAGGCTCAGTGGGAACTTCTTGGCTCAACATGGAGCACCATGGGCAGCATGTCCCTGTAACCCTGTTTCCTCCAAGTGTCACTTCTTCCCAGGCTCTCACTGATACCTATATGTCTCAGGCTGTATCAGCCCGACCAGGCTCTTTGCATCCTGGCCATCTGTTGATTCTGACCGCAACATCATAACAGCCCTGTGGGCATTACCTGCCTCAAGACAGCAGCCCAGACAACAATGGATAACATAGGACTAGAAATGGAAAAAGTGGTCCTGTGAGGTATGCCGAAGGGTTAGAAACCCAGCCGAAACTCTCCATCTGTATTTTGTTAATTATCATTTATCAGCTCATAACCCAAAATCACTCCGCTCTTAACCACCCAATACATGTGCAGAGGGTTCCACTACTATAGGTTGTGGGAGACTAATATACCATATATTGTAATTTATGATGGTTCTATTTCATTTGCTGCACATGCTGTTTAAACTCTGATCCAAATTCCTTGCCCTCCCCACAAACACACATGCCATCTGGGGGGATGCCTCTTGTTAGATGTTGAAAGCCGATCTGATCACTTACAAAATTTTCTGTGTTCTGCAGCTGTCCTTATACTAAGCAGTTTATTTCTTTCCTGGAGACATCTATGTGGAGGCACCAGATACTAACTTAGGTCTCAATCCTTCAAGTTGTTCTACCTGGGCAAAGCCCAAGTGCAGTCAGTGTGGCTCTGTACAGGCATAGGGGTCTGCCTGTATGTGGGATATTGCAGGACTCAGGGTTTAAACTGAATCCACGGATTACTTACATCTGATCAAGGGGCCACAATTTCAACCCATCTTCCATAAAACATGTGGGGTTGAGGGTAGCTACATCCCTATTTGAAAAAGCACAGTCTGCACTTCAGATGCTTCTGAATTAACCTTAAGATCCTCCAGCTGAAGCTGCATTATCTGTAGGAGAAGTAAGAGCTTCTCTTTGTGCAGCCAGAGTGAAAGAAAAAGCCCCAATTCTGCTCTCTGTCTCTGGGCCCTGTAGCAGTAAATACCTTCACTAAGGCAGCACTCATCTTGCACTTTCAGCACCGCTCTGTTCTGTCTCTCCGCCTCTGAATGAACAGAAGTCACACAGATGCTAACATTGCACTGGCTGACACAGCCTCCTTCACGTGCTCTCTATAGGTCTGTTACTGCTGCCAGTCTCATTCACATGAGGCCCCAGCCATGCTGCCAGTTGCTGGGATTCTGGGAGTAGTAGTTCTAGCTGCTTTTCCAGGTCTTAAAGCATCTCAATTGGCTAGTTTATGCCCAAAGTTTAGATTTTTGTAAGGAGGAAAAGATTTTTTAAATCCTCATATTAACTGAAATGTTTTAATATTATTTTCTAAAATTTCAGTGAAGAATTTGAATTTAAACATCCACCCCCCCCCAAAGTAATTGCAATGCAGAGAGTGCAGCATACAGGTAAAGAACCAGAAAGTGAACCTGGCTAGCAATAAAATTGAATCTGATCAATTAAGCACCATTGTATAGGCATGACAAATATTGCAAGTGCTGTGTGTGCCCAGCAGCTGTGTGTGTGAGCAGTGGAAGGGCAGTCACTGGGTGTGTCTGTCAGTGAATGGGGATGGGCAATGGATGTGCGCACACTGTGTGCACACCAGATGTATGTGGTGGGTGGGGTCTGTCAGTGAATGGGGGCGGGCACTAGGTGTGGGCATGATGTACATGAGCTGTGGCTGTTTGTAGACAGTGCAGTCACTGTGTGTGTGTATGTGTGGTCTGTCAGTGAATGGCAGGCAGTGGGTGTGCCCAGTGGGTGGGCAGGGGAGTCATTGGGTGGTCTGTCAGCAAATGGGGGCAGTGGGTATGTGCGGTGAGGGGCAGGGCAGTCATTGGGTGTGTGCGGGGGAGTCTGTCAGTTAATGGGTGTGGGGGGGAGTCACTGATGGGCAGTCACTGGATGTGGGAGTCTGTCAGTGAATGTGGGAGTGATTGGTAGGCAGGGCAGTCACGGGATGTCTGTGGAGTTCTGTCAGTGAATGGGGAATGGCAGTCACAGGGTGTCTGTCAGTGAAGGGGGCAGGGCAGTGTTGGGGTGTCTGGGGGTCTGTCAGTGAATGGGAAGTGGAGAGGCAGGGCAGTCGTGGTTTGTCTATCTGTGAATGGGGGTGGGCGGGCAGTTCAGTCACAGGGTGTCTGTCAGTGAATGGGGAGTGGTGGGCAGGGCAGTCACGGGATGTCTGTCAGTGAAGGGGAGGCAGGCAGGGCAATCTCGGGGTGTCTGAATGGGAGGGTGGGCAGGGCAGTCATGGGATGTCTGTCAGTGAATGGGGGAGGTGGGCACGTAGGGCAGTCTTGGGATGTCTAGAGGTGTCTGTCGGTGAACGGGGGGGGTCAGGCAGGGCAATCTCGGGGTGCCGGCTGGGCGCGCGGGGAGGTGACGGGTCCCCGCCGTTTCCTTTCACGCTGCGCAGGGCGCGCTCTGTGGCATTTCCGACCCGGCTCTCGCTTGAACCTGCCACCTGAGCCGCGGTGACGCTTCGGCCCCCGGCGCGAGGAACTACATCTCCCACCATGCCCGGCGAGGGAACCAGACTCCGCTTCCCGCCATGCTCTGCGGCCCGGACTCCCTTTCCCTTGGTGCTGTGCGCGGTGGTGCCCGGCCGCCGGCGCCTCCCTCGTGTCGGAGCGCGGATGACGCTGGCGGCGGGGTGCTGCCAGCCCGAGTCGGGCCCGCGCTGCGGGGGGCTCCGGCAGCGGCGACCCCGCAGGCCGGCGGGCGAGCCGAGCCGTCCCTCTCCCCCTCCGCGGGCCTGGGCTCCCCTGGAAGCTCCAGGCGGGGTCTGGGCCCCGCTGGCCTTCGTCACCCTCCTCAGCTTCGCCTCCCGCTTCCACCGCCTGTCCGAGCCGCCGCACGTCTGGTGAGGGGCCGCGACGCTATGGCAACGGGGGTGGGGCTGGCGGTCAGGCCGCGGGGGAGGGGGCGGGGCTTCTTTGCGGGAGGGTCCGAGTGGTGGGTTTCGCTGGCGCTAGCCCGCGTGGCCAGTGGGGGTTTGGTGAGGCGCTCGCGGCCCGGCTGGGGCTGGGGCTGCTTTCTCTACCGGCCCCCCCCCCCGCCCCGATTGCGCCTAAGCACGGCAGCGATCCGCGGGCAGCGACAGGCGCCTGCCCGTGGCTGGTTGGGCCCTGGGGGTGGGGCAGGGGATGTGAGGGGCTGACAGTCGTCACGTAGCGGTTCAACATCCCGCAGCTGGCAGATGGTCAAGCCCCATTGCTTCGCTGACTGAGGATGTGAGCCCGGCGGGGTGGGGAGGGATAACGTAGAGGTTATGGGCAGCAGGGACACTTCCAGGTTCGGGATGCTCAGGGCCGGATTTACACCTTAAATGTCCCTAGGCGCTGCATCTTCAGCAGTCCTTCGGCCTATAGATGAACTTTGTGTTTTCCGTAAAACAAATAAACGTTTAACCCACCCTTTACTTTTAGGTGCCCCTGGAATGCCAGCCCCCCTAGGCACGTGTCTTGTGTGCCTAATTGGAAATCCGGCCCTGGGGATGCGGGTGTGGGGGTTATAGCTGAAGGGGTCAAGACAAGGGGGGCGTGGCAGAGAGGAAATTTAGCCAGCAAATTATAGTAAGCTTGGTGAATGAGGCAGCTGTAGTGAGGAGCTGGGAAAGGAGGCTCCTACCATCTCCTATAGTGGGAGGCTTTTGAAGGCTCTCCTGTCCACACTGGCTCTGGAATAATTGTCTGGAAAGAGACATTCTCCATCATTCTGTTTAGTCCCTGTGGAGACTGACTGAAGCACTTGTGAGTGTGGATGCCAAGTGCACTTCAATCGACGGGGAATAAATATTACATAACACGGTAAATTGCGCTAGTGTAGACAAGGCCAAAGTGCTGTATGAACATGAAGCTAGGCCATGTTCCTGGTGATTAACTGTTTAGTTAGTTTATTATTTTGATGTAAAGACAAAAACATAAAAGAATAACTCTCTTGGACTCTAGATGCTTTTCCTATTAATAAAAACTAAAATTATAATACCTAGCTCTTATATAGTGCTTTTAATCAGTAGATCTTAAAGCACATTACAAATGGGGATCATTATCCCCATTTTACAGATGGAGAAACTGAGGCAGCACATTTTCATGCATATGCTAATCACTAGTAAACAAATATATTATAAATCAAAATTTCTCACCCTTCACATTTCCCTTCAAAATTACTGTTCCCAGTCACCTCATCGGTCCCCATATGCCTGCTCTTACAGGCTTTACATAAGAACGGCCATACTGGGTCAGACCAAAGGTTCAGCTAGCCCAGTATCCTGTTTTCCAACAGTGGCCAATGCGAGGTGCCCTAGAGGGAAAGAACAGAACAGGTAATCATCAAGCAATCCATCTCTTGTCGCCTATTCCCAGCTTCTGGAAAACAGACTAGGGCCATCTCTGCCCATCCTGGCAATAGCCATTGATGGACCTATCCTCCATGAATTTATCTAGTTCTTTTTTGAACCCTTATAGTCTTGGCCTTCACAACATCCTCTAGCAAGGAGTTCCACAGGTCGACTGTGTGTTGTGTGAAAAATACTTCCTTTTTTGTTTGTTTTAAACCTGTTGCCTATTAATTTCATTTGCTGACCCCTAGATCATGTGTTATGAGAAAGAATAAATAACACTTCCTAATTTACTTTCTCCACACCCATCATGATTTTATAGACCTCTGTCATATCCCCCTTTAGTCATCTCTTTTCCAAGCTGAAAAGTCCCAGTCTTATTAATCTCTCCTCATATGGAAGCAGTTCCATACCCCTTATAATTTTTGTTGCATACCCCCCACCCCTTTTTTTGTTGCCCTTTTCCCGTTCTAGTATATCTTTTTTGAGATGGGGCGACCACATCTGCACGCAGTATTCAAGATGTGGGCGTACCATGACAATATGATAGTTTCTGTTTGCTTTTTTGACTGCCACTGCACATTGAGTGGATGTTTTCAGAGAACTATCCATGACTCCAAGATCTCTTTCTTGAGTGGTAACAGCTAATTTTGACCCCATCATTTTATTTGTATAGTGGGAATTATGTTTTCAAATGTGCATTACTTTTGCCATGCCAAAAATGTTCTCTATTATATACTGAGCAGGCTCCAATTTAACCCTCAGTATGGTACAGGGAGAGAAGTGTATCTTAGGTAAGCAGCTCCCAGGCCATTAGGGTTTAGGGAACAAAACTAACACCTTTAAATTGGACTTGGCAGCCAGTGTAGGTTCTGGAGCATTGGTTTATTCATGGAGAGATACCCTGATTAATAAGGAGGCTAACCCATTTTCCATTAGCTCCAGCTTCCTAATGGATTTAACATGTAATCCCACGTAGATTATTATGCACTTGTCCAGTCTAAAAGTGGCAAAAGCTAGTCATTAGCAAAATAGACCTCTATGGATGTTTGATTATTTCCAGTTCCTGAGTACATCTATCTTTTCTTTTTTTAGTTGGGATGAAACCCATTTTGGGAAGATGGGAAGTTACTACATTAACCGGACCTTCTTCTTTGACGTCCACCCACCTCTGGGGAAGGTGAACAGCTCTCATCAGTTCTTACATATATTTTAGGAGCCAGTGGAATCCCCCTGATGATTAGAATAGTCCAACCAAAGCCTAGTCCATTCTTCTGGTCAAAATGTGGGATGAGCACCAGGGTTTTCTGGATGCCCCTTCCTCGCTACTGTTGTCATCTGTTTGTTGTCTCGCTGGGAGGCCGTGACATGTGGCCCCCTTTTGAGGCTGCACTCTTTGTCTTTTCTCTTCCATGGAAAATACTCAAAATATGGGAAAGTAAAGGGTGTGATTAATGCTGGATGTTGAAAAGGTCTGGCTGAAAAGGAGAGAATGGTTGATCATAAAACATGCGTAAGTTCTTCTAGGGGAAATGAAGGGGCCTCTTCGTGGGAAGTTATAGATCCAGGGAGCTAAGCAGTTCATGCTAGCAGGAATGTGAACTAAGAGCTCTGTAAAAAGAAAAGGAGTACTTGTGGCACCTTAGAGACTAACCAATTTATTTGAGCATGAGCTTTCGTGAGCTACAGCTCACTTCATCTGATGAAGTGAGCTGTAGCTCACGAAAGCTCATGCTCAAATAAATTGGTTAGTCTCTAAGGTGCCACAAGTACTCCTTTTCTTTTTGCGAATACAGACTAACACGGCTGTTCCTCTAAGAGCTCTGTAAATCAGTGAACAATACTGTTTTCTCAAAATAACATTTGAAAACAGCAGATTCTGAGCCAATCAGATTTCTAAACCAGTTGAACATATCCAAGTCTATCACCTTGTTTATAAAATGTCCCTTAAGAAGAGAATTTTGTGTTGGTTGAGGAGGATTGCAACTGTGTGGGTATCTGGTATAAGAGAATAGGTTTGTTACTGCACTGTAGTCAAACACTTTATTAAAGGCAAGAACACATTTCAGGGAGTCCTCAGTGGTGCCCATGACAGCAATGCACATAATCGGGATGGACTATAGCCAGATAAGATGCAGCTCTACCAACATTTGGGTCCTTTCTGAAAATGCGATTCTTGTCAGTTTCACTTTTTTCCTGCAGGCTGCTGAATAGCTTCAGTGAAAGGGACCAGCATCTTGTTAATTTCACTCTATTGCAGCTTGATAAAGCTACCAGCAGCAACAAAGTCGCTGGAGTTGTCTGCAAGTTCAGGAAAATTTTGCTTCTGTGGCTACATTTGGGTCCTGTTTGGAGGGTTTTCTCTGCTACCATAAGTACTACACTTTTTTTTTAAAATTAAATCTTAGAAATTTGTTGGCTTATGTCCCCATACTCACCTGGGAGAGTTTCCCACTTGCCAGTGGTAAGGAGGTGAGTGAATTTTGCAAATCCAGCAGATCTGTTTGTATAGTTGCAGTATGAATCTTGTACGCAAACTCCTTTTTCATGTTTGACAGAGTGTCTCAGTAGTAACTGGATATTTTTGATGGTTGGATGTGGGATGCTGTGAGCATCTTTCCTGCAGCTGGAGTGGATTCCACTGACTGAGATTGTTTCCCTGACCAGTTTGCCCCTTTTCCTCCCCAGATGCTGATAGGACTTGCTGGGTACCTGAGCGGATATGATGGCACATTTCCTTTCCAAAAGCCAGGGGACAGATATGAGCATCATAACTACATAGGAATGAGAGGGGTAAGAATGCACATGCCAGTGCTTAACCATCCACTCACAAATCAATGAAGGAAAGCAGAACTATCCTCTGGAGAAGATGGGTGTTTCCCTTCCTCTCCTTGGCTCCTTCAATATAGCCTGTTACTTCTCTTCAGATTTTGAAGAGGCTGGATTTTTATGACATATACTAAATTCTTTCATCCCTACCTCATCCACCCAGATGAGCTGGTACTGGGATTTTTGAAACTGGAGCAGACACTAACATTCTTCTTTATCTGGCTCTGTCTTTTATGGCAAGCAGGCCTCTGAAATAACCTGTTGGATGTTAAGGTGATGTTAAGGTGGTTTGATGAAGCTAATTGAAAGATGTTTCTGGAAATGACTTATATGGTCTGGAAAGAAACAATTATGGGTCCAATTTGACAATTATATGGTCTGGAAAGAAACAAGAAACAAATCCTTGTTACATACATGTGTAGACATGCTGCATAAACAACTGAAATTCTTCAAACTAAGTTTTCATTAGTTTGGCCTCTGCCTGAGGATCCTCGGTGAGACAGACTTGGGCACCACCAGCCAGTTGTTGTTACTTGCAGGAGCATCCATTGTTTGAATGTGTTTGAGGATGGAAGGAAGGAGGGTATGTGGGATCTGTATACACATTCATCTTGTGAAGAGATTGTCATACTCCTCTGTTTCCATTCTTTTCCTGCAGTTCTGTGCATTTCTAGGCTCATGCCTAGTTCCCTTCTCCTACCTCACAGTGCTGGAGCTGTCCAAGTCACTGTCTGCAGCATTACTTGCAGCCTCCATCCTGATTTTTGGTAAGCATTTCTAGCATCCTCATGGGAAATCTTATCTGTTTGGCATGTGGATGAAGGAGGGTCAGTAATGGAGGCCAGCCTCAGGGCAGATTAACTGTGCAGAGATTTTTCTCTCTGGTCTCATCACCTGCCAAAGAAGAAGTCACTGATGAGAAAGGATAGACACTGCCTCACTTCTGAGAGCTGAATAATTGCAGTCTGTATAGTGCTTTTTATTCATAAGGCTCCCAAAGCATTTTATAATCTGATTTAGTTTATAGGTATTTTTGTGGTACTCATTGCTATGCTATTGGAATACATTTAAATGCAAGAATTTTAAAAACAGCATGAAAGATGTATAGATAGAGATAATTTTGCCCACTACTGAAATACAGCCGCCTCTGGTATGGGATATAGCAGCTGTTTAATAGTGCACAACAATGCTAAATAAGACTTCAGGGTAGTAAATTGATAAAGGTTCTGTGTATAATTGAAAATTATAGAGAAGGGTTTAGATAGGCAGAATAGAATTACCTGAGTTAGGGATGGGCCATTAAACACACAGACTCTCAAAAAGCATCACAGGGTTTTTAATGTCCCCTAGTCAAAGCTGCTGCTCTTTTCTTTTCTTTTCTTTTGTATAATCTGAAAAATAGCCTTTTCAATGCCACAGCATCTCCTGGCACCATGCTGGTGCATGAGTTCACTGCTGACTTAGTGAGAAAATGACTGCTTACTGTGTCATTCCCAGCTCCCATTTGCTCAAAGAATTAGGAACTGAGAACGTAATCTGTGTTTGCTGCATGGCAATTCAGAGCTCTGCTGTTGTGCCATCTGAAAATAACATTTCAAAGTTTCTTACTACGGTAAGAGTTGAGACATGCTGATCTGTTTCTAGTCCCAACGTTGCCCATGCTGTCTCTTGACTAAGATGTGAGGAAACTGGCTTGCTACAGACACTGCTGTAGGATTGCTTTGAAACTGAGACAGCTCTTAGTATAGTTGTGTGTCTTATTTTCCAGATACAGGCTGCATTACTCTGTCCCAGTACATCCTGCTTGATCCCATTCTGATGTTCTTTCTTATGGGAGCTGTGTTGAGTATGGTCAAGTATAACTCCTTTGCAGATAGGTAAGATGGTGATAACTTTTTATTATGCCATAGGTATATGAGCCTTCATGCATGTACAGGGAGACAATATGATGGTGGAACTGGGTGATAACTAAGAGGAGGCTACTCTAGAAGGTTTGGGGGGGATGGAAGGAGAAGAGGGAGGGCATTTGACTCCTGGAAGAAGCAGGAAGAGACTATTGTGAACATGGGGGCTTTCTGAGAGTCATAGATGTGTAGGATGGGGAGGGACCTTGATAGGTCATCTAGTCCAATCCCCTTCACTGATACAGGACTAAGTAATATTGACCATCCCTGACAGGTGTTTGTCTAACCTGTTCTTACACACCTCCAATGATGGAGAATCTATAACCTCCCTAGGCAATTTGTTCCAATGCTTAACTACCTTTACAATTAGGAAGTTTTTCCTGAAGTCCAACCTAAATCTCCCTTGCTGCGATTTAAGCCCATTACTTTTTGTCCTGTTCTTGGTGAATAAGGAGAACACTTTATCACCCTCCCCTTATGACATTCTTTATGTACTTGAAGATTGTTACCATGTCCCCCTCTGTCTTCTCTTCTCCAGGCTAAACAAACCACATTTTTTTAATCTTTCCTCATGGGTCATGTTTTCTAAATCTTTTATTGTTTTTATTGCTCTCCTCTGGACTTTGTCCGGTTTGTCCACATCTTTCCTGAAGTGTTGTGCCCAGATGAGGGCCTTGTGAGTGCTGCATAGAATGGAATAATTACTTCTAGTGTCTTGCTTACCACACTCCTGCTAATACATCCAAGAATAATGTTCGCTTTTTTACAACAGTATTGCATTGTTGACTCATATTTAGTTTGTGGTCCACTATACCCCCCCCAGAATTTTTTTGCAGTACTGCTTCCTAGGCAGTCATTTCTCATTTTGTATTTGTGCAGTTATTACTTCCTGCGTGTAATACTTTGCATTTGGCCTTCCTGAATTTCATCCTATTTATTTCAGACCATTTCTCCAATTTGTCAAAATCATTTTGAATTCTAGTCCTTTCCTTCAAAGCACTTGCAACCTCTCCCGGCTGAGTATCATTGTCAGTTTTTATCAGTGTGCTCTCTATGCCATTATCCAAATCATTTATGAAGTTATTGAATCGAACCAGATCCAGGACCGATCCCTGCGGATCCCCACTTGATATTCCCAGTGAGCTTGACTATTACCCATTTGATAACTACTCTGGATATGGTTTTCCAACCAGTTGTTCACCCATCTTATAGTAGATTGGTCTAGGCTATATTTTCCTAGTTTGCTTATGAGAAGGTCATGTGAGACAGTATCAGAAGACTTACTAAAGTCAAGATATATTGCAAGTACTGCATCCCCCCCATCCACAATGTTTGTTATCCTGTCGAAGAAGGATGTTAGGTGATTTGACAGGATTTGTTCTCAGCAAATCCATGCTGACTGTTAATTATTGCCTTACCTTCTAAGTGCTTACAAACTGATTATGTGTTCCATTATCTTTCCAGTACTGAAGTTAAGATGACTGGTCTATAAATCCCTAGGTTATCCTTATTTCCCTTTTTATAAATAGGTACTATATTTGCCCTTTTCCAGTCCTCTGGGATCTCTCCCATCCTTCACGTGTTCTCAAAGATAATCGCCAATGGCTGACACATCTCTTCAGCCCGTTCTTTAAGCATTCTAGGATGCATTTCACCATGCCCTGACAACTTGAAGACATCTAACTTGTCTAAGTAATTCTTAACTTGTTCTTTCCCTATATTAGCCTCAGATCCTACCCTGTTTACCCTGATGTTCACTGTGTTAGTCATCTGATCACTGCTAAACTGATGAAAACTGAAACAAAAGGGCATTTAACACTTCAGCCATAGCTGTGTTTTCTATTAGTCTTTCCTTCCTCATTGAGTAAAGGGCTTATGCTGTCCTTGGTTTTCCTCTTGCTTCTAATGTATTTGTAAAATGTTTTCTTGCTGCCCTTTCTGTCCCTAGCTAGTTTAACCTCATTTTGTGCCTTGGCCTTTCTAATTTTGTCCCTGCATTCTTGTGTTGTTTTTTTTTATTCATCTTTTGTAATCTGACCTAGTTTCCACTTTTTGTATGATTCTTTTTTGAGTTTTAGGTTGTTGAAGATCTCCTGGGTAAGGCAGGGTGGTCTCTTATCATATTTTCCATTTTTCCTACACATTGGGATAGTTTGCTCTTGTGCCCTTAGTAGTGTCTCTTTAAAAGACTGCCAACTCTTCTGAAATCTTTTTTCCCCTTAGACTTGCTTCCTATAGTATGTAACTATCTCAGTTTGCTTAAATCTGCCTTCTTGAAGTTCATTGTCTTTATTCTGCTATTTCCCCTCCTACCATTCCTTAGAATCATGAACTCTGTCATTTCATGATCACTTTCATACAAGCTGCCTTCTACCGTCTCAATTCTGTTTGTCAGAATCAAATCTAGAGCAGCCCCTCTCCTAGTTGCTTTCTCCACCTTATGTAATAAAAAGTTGTCTCCAATGCATTTCAAGAACTTGTTGGATAATCTGTGTCCTACTGTATTATTTTCCCAGCAGATTTCTGTATAATTGAAGTCTCGCATCACCACCAAGTCCTATGCTTTGGATGATTTTGTTAGTTGTTTAAAACAAGCCTCATCCATCTTTTCTTACTGGAGAGGTGGTCTATAGTAGACCCCCTACCATGACATCACTCTTGTTTTTTACCCTTTTATCCTTACTCAGAGACTTTCAACAGGTCTGCATCCCACTTCTATCTCAAGCTCAGTGCATGTGTATACATCTTTGATATACAAGGCAACATCTCCTTTTTCCCCCTGCCTATCCTGAGCAAGCAGTACCCTTCTATACTATTATTCCAGTCATATGAATTTTCCTACCAAGTCTCTGTGATGCCAGTTATGTTGTAATTGATTATTCCCTAGTACTTCTAGTTTTTCCTGTTCATTCTCCATACCTTGCATTAGTATACAGACATCTAAGATGTTCATTATATTTCCCCTCTATTGTCCCTCTTTTCTCTCCTTTGTCCCTGCTATGATTTCCCATGTTTCTTCCAGATTCTTACCCTTCTCCCAGGTCTCCATATTCTGGACTTGCATGTAGGCTTTTGTATCCTGTCCCTGTTGAACCTAGTTTAAAGCCCACCTCACTAGATTTGTCAGTCTGTATCCAAAGATACTCTTCCCCTTCCTTGACAGGTGGACCGAATTTCTTCTCAGCAGTCCTTCTCAGAACAGCAGTCCATGGTCGAGGGAGATGAAGCCCTCCTGCAACACAATCCTCTTCTTCGCATGGCTGTGTGGAAAGGGGTTAGGGCTGGGAGAGACATAGGAAGTACTTGGGAGAGAGGATTGAGTAGAGAATAGGGTATGAAAGCTAGTGTGAGAGGAAGCATTCACCAAGATATTGATGGTATGGAACTATGCAAGATCCTTGAAGGTAAAGACAAGAAACTTGAACTTCCTGTGACAACAAGGGAAGCCAGTGGAGGGCATGATGTGGTCAGAGCAGTAGAATAGTACCATTTTACCATCTGCTTTTCCCTTAATGGTAAGACTTTTGTATGTCCTCTTGCCCCAATTTCTAGGGCCCAATTCCTTTGTTTCCAGGCCAGGGGAGCTCTACTTTTTCATAATGATGAGCCCATGAATATTTATAAAATAGTCTAATTTGTTGGGCTTCAAGGATTGGTATCCTATCATTTTGGAAGTGTTTACATGAGATTTCTGAATGAAGCAGGAATGTGCTCCAGGCTAGTTACTCTATGCATGTCCAAGAAGCATGATCCTGCTTACAGAGCGTTTGGGGATCCTGAAGAGTTTATGTAAGGTGGAGCCACATAGGGCATCTTCCCCACAATGGAACCAAAATCCGATGATGTGATAACTAAGTAAGCTTTACCCATTTGTGGTCTGTAACATTGCGTGAAATGTGCTGTAGAATTGACTGTGCAAGTCTCAGTGTGACTGACTACAGCAGACATGGCTAGTGTGGCCCATCTAAAGTCATGCAATGCTGCCTGCAGCCATCCTCATTTACAACACGGAGCATGTAACCTGTAAACTACAAACTCCTAGTGTACTGTGCTCCATCTGGTCAGCTCAAGATGCAGTATTCTGTCCTATGATCTGTAATTTTCATTGGTTGTCTCTTTGTTCAAGATTGGGGCAGCAGCAAACAGCTCCATTTAATATAAATTAGGAGTGGCCCTCTGGCTTCTGGCTAGTGCTGATGTGACTTCTGATTGAGTAAAATGTGGATACCCAGAGGTAGTGGGAGAGGGGCTAATAGATTTCCACTCACCTCCACTCATCTTTTCTCTGTTGTTTGGTTTTAGTCTTATTTCTTTTGCTGTAGTTATCACTTGTGCTGTGGATAGGAAGATATTCTACACCAGTAGTTTTCTGATATAGACCTATGGAAGATACAAGGAGGAGCATAGCCAATATCTGTTCCCCTCCCATGTCACAGCCCTTTGACTCTTCCATCCTTGCCATGACGTGGAGCAAGAGTTGTAGCACTCCTCTCAGATCCTGGCTTCTTGTATATGGACTGTCTCCAAACCCATTAGGTCAGCTTGTAGGCTGTGATTCTATTCCCCTCCTGAAGCCCTCCTGAAGAGATATAGGGTTGGCCAGGTTTCAATAGAGGCCCTTTACAAACATCAAAACAAGGGCGCTCTTGCACCTTTCCAAAATTAATGAAAAATATGTCAATTTTATTTCCCCACTTCCAGTGAAAGACCCCTGAGAAATAGAACAGGAAGCAGTGTTAACAGGTTTTGCAGTTGCCCAGGGCCTGCTCTGAGCAGATGATTTCCTGTTTGTTTCAATTGGTGCTGTTTGCGCTTGTAGCCATCATTAAACTGCTCTGTCTGTTGTGTAGGCCGTTTTCTGCCCCCTGGTGGTTCTGGCTGAGTCTGACTGGGGTCAACCTTGCTGGAGCGATAGGGGTGAAGTTTGTTGGCCTCTTTGTTGTCCTCTTGGTTGGACTGAACACAGTTTATGATCTTTGGGAGTTGCTGGGGGACCTCAGCCTGTCACTGGTGAGTGTCCAGAATTTTTCTTTATGTTTAGTGTTTTCCCCCTGGTTAACTTCCCTGCTTTGATATCCATGAAAACAGCTTACTATCAGTTTGTCTGCAGAAGACAGCTGATAGATATTGGAGCCAGATGGTGATGGGAATTGAGAGGTATAATGAAAAACCTGTCGTCTCCTGTGTTTTTTAGAAAAACATATGTCAGCAGGATATAATGCACCCAGAGCACACTGAAGGGGTCGCCATTGTTCATTGGAGAGATCTCTTACCTTTTGGGTTGTGTGCATTAGGTTTCATTCTAGATTAAATGCATATCAAGGATGACGAGACAATAGACCATAGTTAGCTATCATCTGGAATTCTACAGTGTTTTGGCCTTCTAAAGAGAAGTGCTTCCTGCTAGATCGGGGTAATCAATTATTTTTTGTTAAGGTTCAGATTTCTTGGTCAAAGTATGGTCAAGGTCCAGACTCCAGAGAAAATAATAATAACAAATTATAACAATAATGATAAGTTTAAAAAAAAGATGTCAAGTTCCGTTCAAAAGTATCTGGCGGTCCAGATTTGGCCCCGAGGTCTGCCTATTGACTACCCCTGCACTAGATGTTCCTCATTTGCTGCACCTAATATGCATGCGATGCAGGAAGTTGATGCTGTCTTAATTTGCAATACAAGGATACAGCCTGCACAAACTGCGAGGGTATGTAAAGCTTCATTGGGATCCAGTGGCTTACTTGTAGTATATACTATGTGACTTGCAGTCTCTACAGGATACACTGTTGTGTTGAAGATGAAGGTAGCTGTACCCTTCTCCATTTTCACAAATGCAGCGCAGCAGCTCTTAGGCTCTGGGTAACTAGCCAATGCAGTTGTTGAAAGAGGAAAGGTCGGGTTCTCTGGCTTAAAAAAAATTATTTGGGGGCTGTGAAATCTGATGTTTATTACCTCAGAGATGTCTTCAATATCCCATTTAAGATCTTGCAGCCAGTAGAGAGAGAGACTATTCAAGCACATCTTTAAAAAAAAAAAAAAAAAAAGTGTTAAATTCTTCTTTTGTCCCAGCCTATTTTGAAGTTTGAAAATTATATTTCTTCCACTTACTGGTGTCCTTTTCGTATTTAATAAACATTGGTTTTTTCCTCCCTGCCTTGTGGTTTGTGTTCCCTGAGTAATGTGAATCAATATGAGCTGCAGAGATGCAGCATTCCAGCTCCAGAGAAGCATTTCTTGAGAATAGAGTTAGTTAATTGTATCTGAAATGGAACAAATCCATCATCTCTAAGGTTTCTGTCACAGACAGCTGCAAAGTGATTTCTTTTGTGCTGTTGGCAGCAAAAGAGAACCCCTGAGTGTTAAAATATATAAAGAAATTTACCAACTCCAGAAGAGAGAGACTTGCTGAATAATTAACTATTTGACAACCCTTCGTCAGTTACTCTGAAAAAGAACTAGTAACGTAAAAGCCTAAAAGCATGAATAACTTTTCTCCATATTGCCTATGGAACTAGTTTGGTTTGTTTACATATCATTTATTTGGAAAAAAAATTGATTTCTAGATGGCCTACTGCTCTGTTTTGTTCAGTGCTCTTTAGTGATATCATATTTTTCTTCTTTTTATTTGTATTGAGAATAGTAAAAATAGTTACTGTAACAAAAAGAGATTTTGTAAAACGAGAAGTGTTTTGTGCTGATCTGAGCATGAGATTGGGGACTAGATTCCTGAATTTTAATCCCAGCTCAGACATTGATCGACACTGTGGCTTTGGTTATGTAATTTAAGCCAAAATTTTCAAAAGTGGCAGTGATTTTTGAGTGCTCAACTGATGCTTTGGGCTGGATCTTTTCAGAAGTACCGAGCCAACTTCATCTTCTACTCCTGGGAGAATTCTGCACCAAAAATTAATAATTCTGCACACAATATTTTAAAATTCTGCAAAATTCTGCATATTTGATTTGTCAAAATAACACAATATAATCATTCCAGTTTCAATTGTTTGGGTAATTTATTTCAAAATACCCAGGAACAAGTATGTCAACAATACAGACACTTTACTCCTGGGGGAATCTTTTTTTAGAGAGTTAAACAAACACCTACAACAACCCAGTTCCAGTTGGGGGGGTGCTGGAGGAGACACTGTGGGCATCCCCCTAGAGCCCAGACAGCTGCACCCTGCTCCCCTCAGAGTCCAGCCGTGGGGCACCCCCAGACACCCACACTCCCTTCCCACCAGACCCCAGCCATGGGGCAACCTGGAGCCCAGACACCTGCACTCCCTAACCCCCAGACTTCAGCTGTGGGGTACCCCCCCCAGCCCAGACACCTTCACTCCCCGTCCCCTCAGAGCCTAGCCATAGGGTACTCCCATCCCAGACACCCTATCACCCCAGAGCCTTTACTCCCTCCCCCCCCGCTTCTTTACTGTCCTGCCAGAGGACGTGGTGCGGCCCTGTCCTTCCTCACCCTTTGCCAGAGCTCGGTCTCCTGGATCCTCTTCTGTCCCTGGGTTGATGAGGATCAAGCTGGGCCTCCAGAGCATACAGAGCCTCCATCTTTGCCGGGCTGGGTGCTCCACTAACTGTGAGCTGGAGAGCTGGGCTCTGCAGAGCACAGCAGCCCTTGAGGGGCCAGCAGCTTTCCAGCCCCAGTTCTCCAGGGAAAACATGAAATTCTGTACAGAACATTAATTCTGCACAAATTCTACTTTGCACAGTGGTGCAGAGTTCCCCCAGGAGTAATAGTCCATTGACTTCAGTGGGTGCAGGATCTGGACCACAACAAAACATAGTCAGTGTTTTCCCTATTAGTTTAAAAATAATTTGCCTTGGTGTTAGGAGATGGGAGTTGCTTAGCTTAATAGCTAAGTGATAAGTACTTACAAAAACCTAAGATAGATGAAATAGACACTGATTAAACCTGATTTTGGCAGCCTTAACCTCTATAAATCCAAATTCTTAGCAAATTTGGATAATCAAGAAGCCATTTTTAGACCCACATCTGAGAAAGCCTCAGGATTTCCCCCAAGACTCTGATAAATTGGTCCTCCCTCATGCTTTAATTTTCTCCCTTCACCCCATAGCCACAGTTCCTACTCCACAAACTTCTTCCCACGCTTCATTTATTTTCAAGTCCTGTGCTACCCCAATAAATTATATAAGCAATATGGGCCTGACTTTCAAAGGTGTTGATCTTGGGCAGCTCCCATTGTCTTCAGTTGCAGAAGTGGGTGCTGAACATTTCTCAAAACAAAAACTATTTTTTCCCTTATTTTCAAATGAGGCCAACTCTTCGGGGAGCACATTGGGAGAGTGTGGCTTGGCTTCCACCTTTCCCTCAGCCTTTTTGGAGAAGTCTTGCAGCTTGCTAAGGAACTAGTTGATCTTGTGTGCTATGGTGGTTTGTATGAATAGTCTCCCAGGGGCGCTCCTGGCAGTCGCAATCAGGAGGGTTTCTGCTGCTGCTCTGTTTGATTTGGATTCTGTCTGCAGGTCACCCTGGGGAAACACTTGATGGCTCGTGTATTCTGCCTCATCCTGTTGCCACTCGCACTCTATACAACTCAGTTTGCTGTTCACTTTGCAGTGTTAAATAAAAGGTATTTCTCAAGCTTTCCTCCTTACTTTCTCCCTCAGCACAGAAGAAAATCACCTCCCCTTCCCTTTGAATTGAGAGTCACTGTTTATTCTGCCTTTAGTAATTTTAAAGTTTCAGAATCAGAAGCACATTTACAAGACACATCTTAGCCTAGATTCCTGCCCAAACATAGTTCTTACAAGGATGGCTCTGTGCACACTAGCCAGCCAAATCATGTTAGTAGTAGTTGGGTCAGCCGGCACAGAGTTCAGAAACTGTGCTTAAACATGGTTCCCTGCCCAGTTAATCAGCTTAATATATTTATTTGTACAGAGATTTAGTAGCTATTTAAGTGGAGACTGTAATAGTAACTCTGGCTCCTTCCGTCTAAGTATCTTAAAATTTTTGCAGATGTTAATTAAGTCACACAGCTCCCCCTCCTCTGCATTATTTGGCATAATTATCCCCTTTATACAGATGGGGAAAGTGAGGGGAACTGACTGACTCAAGGTCACATAGCAAGTCAGCGGGGGGGAGGTGGGATTAGAAACCTCCTCTGAGTCCCAGCCTAGTATCTTAATCACCCTCCTTCCATTCTGGCCCTAATCAGATTGTGATACAGGGCTCAGATGCCTTTGTTTTCCTCTTATTTGTTCAATTGGTTTCAGTAGTACCCACAATGAGAGCTGACTGGAAGATAACTTTTCTGTTTCATGGTGGCTACTTTCAAGGTTTTGAAATTTGTTTTCATTCTGCATTGAATGAAAAACAAAACATTTCAAATGTTTTCACACAAACAGAAGTTGTGTGGTTTGAGAAGCCAGTCTCGCTCTATACCAGGGGTGGCCAAACTTACTGAGCTGCCAAGCTGCATACGACAATCTTCAGATGCTCAAGAGCCGGGACATGCCTGCCAGGGCTCAGGGCTTCAGCCCTGCAGGAAGAGGAGTCTTGGGGTTCCAGCCCTGCTGGAGGTGCCTGCTGGGGCTTCCTGGTGGGGCTTGAGGCTTCAACCCTGCTCTTGCTGAAGCCCTGAGCTCCTCCCGCCCCAAGTCTGGTAGGCGAAGAATGGGGTGGTGGGGGGGAGAGTATAGGGAGCTTCGCGAGCCACACTTTAATTGTAAAAAAGCTGCATGTAGCTCACGAGCCATGGTTTGGCCACTCCTGCTCTATAGCCTGGTGTTTAGGGTCCTGGCTTGGGATGTAGGAGACCCAGGTTCAAGTCCCTGCTCTGCCTGATTCAGAGCAGATTTTTCATCCCAGATCACGCCAAATCAGGTCCAAAAAGGGACTTCAAATGTGGTTCTCTAGTACTCTAATCAAAGTATTCTCCACACCCACGCACCCAGGTTCTGGATCCAAAAACCTCCCTGACAAAAAAAATTTGCGGAAACTGGTACGTCTCCACAAAACACACAGGTTTTGATGAAATAGCTTATTTTGGTGAAATTTCATTTCACCAGAAATGTTCTGACCAGTTCTACTCATAATATGGTAGGTGTCTCCAAAGAAAAGAATGATTCTGTGCCTTGGGAATGGGTGCGACAGATTAGTAAGGTTGTCAAGGTGGTGATTGGCCATATGATGGTAATAGCTATTTAAAAATCAGTAAGATCGATGAATTCTTTCTGTTTACTCCTCAGACGTGGGTATAAGTCAGGTAGTCTCACCACAAGTATCACAGCAGGAATGGGTCTATAGGAGCAATAGAGGGGATGTGACTTGCCCAAGGTGAGACCATGATTTGAGGAATGTGGTACTTTCAAAGAAAACTTCCTGTTCTTCATACAGAATTAAAAGGATTAACTTTTGATGGCCATAGAAACCCTCTCAAAACCTTGAAGCTGTTGAAAATTGCCTGTGAGAGTGTATTTGTCATAGCCAAGTGAGTCAGAGCCCATTGTGAGAGGTAGTCACCTCCAGGAGCAGAAGTTCTCTTTTGCCGGCGTTCTGAGGCAGACTAATTGTCTTATCTGTTTCCTTCTTTAAAATGATTTGGTAATGCATATTTCAGTTCTGCTTGTTTCCACAGTCTCACGGTCTGTACATTCTTTGCTCTCTCCTAGTGGGCCCGGGGATGGTTTTTTCAGCTCTGCCTTTCAGTCCCGACTGATTGGGAACAATCTTCACAATGTCTCCGTTCCAGAGCGTAAGTGTCCAGTTCCTTGGGGAAGTAAATTTCTTAGATTAACCCTGGCACATAACTATGTCTCTCTAAAAAACCAAAAGAAGTTGTTAGCTGGTCAGCAGATTCACCAGCAAGAGTGAGCTTTGCTAGAGATTAGGCTGTGTGTCAGCTCCCTGCCATACCTGTTTATCTGCATCACCAGCAAACGCTTCGAGACTCTGCCAGTCTAAATCTTGCCTTGCAAGTGACAATCAATTAATCCCACTTCACGAGTTCCCCAGATGTCTCCCTGCAGTGTCCAGTCCCTCTTGCTGTGATACTCACAGAAATGAAGTTCACTGCCTCCAAAGAGACAGTGTACTCATCAGCCTGTTGGGTTAGCTGATGAGTCACACTTCACTTTAATATGCATAACTGAGATGGCTTTGTTATAGAACAAGAATAAGTTTAATAATAAAGAATAGAGATTTAGGTAATACTAAGCAAGAGAAAAAGAGACCGGTATAGTTACAAACAAAACAAAATAAAACACTTTCTAGTGCCTAAAGTTTAACAGATTACAGTCTTGGTCTCAGGCAATTTCTCACCTATAATCAGTTCCCAGAGACTTCAGCCCTCATGGATGAAGGATCCAACTTTCATAGATTCCAGGAGCTCTGGCCTTTTTAGCTCTTTAAGTGATTTATAACTAAAATGTCTTTTTTATTCCCTTATATTACCCTGTAGCAGGGGGCACTCATCTGTTGAGTGCTTCCTGCTACTAGGTGCAGTACTGCAGTCCTTTTCCTACTCCTGGCACCCCCTGTGGGTTGTCAACCTTGCTTGGCGGGTCTCCAGTAGCTTGGCTCTCTGGCCAGGTCACACAATCCTAATGAACCCTTCTAGGTAACAAAAATCCAATCAAGACTGTCTATCTGCTCTTACCAGTGTCTTCAACCTCAGTTCTCTGTCCTTTAAATTCAGCCCTTCGCTTGGGCTTCCAAACAAGCCTTGTCCTCTTCTCGGGGTTTATACCACTTTGTCCGTGGGGGAACAATGGCCCACCCACTACTCCAGCTTCCAACCCAAAGACCCTATAAACAGCAGCCATGTACTGCTTATTTCAATTCATTGCTGCTACTTCCCTGGGCCTCTTCCTACCTGGCCCCTTTAATTTAAAATTTAATTTAATTTAAAAAAAAACCTCTTACCTCAGGGTTAAAGTTCTCAGCCCTTCTCTTTCCCATCTTAAGCAAATGCAGCCATCTGAGCTCCTTTGGACAGAGAGGAGCACCCTTTCTTGCCCCTTTGGTCCAAGCCAGGAGCTGATCTGCTTAGGTTCTGAAGCTCATTTTATCTGAGCCTGCTGGTCTCAGATTGGCTGCTTCCATACAGCCTCTCTAGGCATGCCTGGGGGACCTACCTTCACTGCTCCTTTCCTAGGGTGCAGTGTAGTAGGCCAAGGGGGCTCCTGCAGGGAACCACAAAGGCTTGGTACATACTCTCATGTTCCCACAGTCCAGCCCAGGCAGATTTGCTGGGGGTGCAGACTCTATTCGCATGTGCTTACTAAGCTCTTTCTTCCCCTGCTTGTTAGCTTGGTTGCTTTGTTTACCTTATATGTAAATGTACTTCCATTGTCTTCTCCTGTAATCAAGCCAGTCAGACAGGAGAATCCATATTCCTTTGTCTAGGGCAGGCTTGATTTATGCACTGCCCCCAAAATACATTTTAAGAGTATATTTCTGGCACACATACCTAATTCTTTGTACACAACCCATACATGCGACTTCTTAGACACATATTACTTCTGGGTGAATTCTGCGCCATTGTGCATGCGCAGAATTCATGTCCCCCACAGATTTCTTTGCTTCCCGCAGAAAATGACAGGGAAGCAAAGGGAAACTGCAAGAGCAGTGACATGCCCCTTCCCAGCAGTGCAGGTGAGTCATTTCCAGCACCTAAAAGAGCTGGTGGAGAGATAAATCATTGTATAGGGGGCAGGGTTGGGGATGCCCATGGGCGTAGTTTGGAAGGGCAGAGGGACATTGCCCTCCAAACAAACATAGGTGTGGGGCCATTGCTCCCCTCCCCCCCTTGATTCCCCAATTGCTCCCCTCCCCCCCTTGATTCTGTGAAAGCAGAGCTGTCTAGGTGAGAGAGGGTGCCCTTCTGGCTTGCTGGCTTTGCAGCTGGACACCATCTCCTGGGTCCTAATGCCGGTTGTCCTCACCTTCTATGTGTGCTGGGCTTGGGAGAAGAGACGGTGGGAAAGGAAGGGGGATGGGATAGGACAGGGGAGAGGAATGTGGGAGTGAGGGGAGGGGGATGGGGCAGAGGACAGTGTGGGAAGGAAGAGGGAGGGAATGGGGAAGAGGCAGTGGGAAAGGGGGATGGGATGGGGAAAGTGAGGGGAAAGCAGGTGCCTGGCATGCAGCATCCCCTTGGCGGCGGCAGCAGCAGCAGCTGGGGCGCCCCCGTTAAGCAGGCCCGTCGAACCCCCACCCCAATGAGCCCCAATCCCCCTGCACCTGGATCTCTATCCTACTGAATCCCAACCAGCTGCTCCTGGACCCCCATCCCACCATGCCCCACTCCCCTAGCACCCAGACCCCTACAGCTGAGCACCCAACCCTCCCTCCTCCCCCGCTGACCCCCAATCACCTTCACCTGGAGCCCTCTGCAGAGTCCCTTTGCCCCTGCACCCGGAACCTCCCAGAGAGCCCCAGTGCATCCAGATCCCCCACTGAGCCTCCCGCACCCAGATTGTCCCACATAGAATCCTCTCACCCAGTACCCCACACTAAGCCTCTCCACACTAGGATCCTTCTGGGCTGAGCCTGCCTGCCCACACCGGGTGTGCCTGGCACAGAGGGTCAGGGCCCTGGGGTGTTTCTGGAACAGGCCCACCACTTGTGCTGTATCAGGGTCAGGTGCAGCCTCACCACTGAGTCCCTGTCGCGGGGAGGGAAGGGGGGCTGCAGGGCGATCTCTCACCTCCGTGCAGCCAGTGACCTGTGCTCCACACTGTAATGCTGGAGCGTCCACATTTATTTATTGACAAATAAAATTTGCAGCATTTTAAAATATTGCACACAGAATTTTTATTTATTTTTAGTGCAGAATTCCCCCAGGAGTAATATTATGACAACAGTGTTTTGGGGGTAGTGAGTGTGTCAGGCCTCATATGAGTTACAGTTTGGTGGGCCCCCTGCTAGTTGGCGTTGAGGCGCTCTTTGGATCACATAGGGACCACTTTTTGCAGCTGGGAATGGGGAGGACACATCCTTCCTCCTTTAGTAGACCTTGGATACTTGGGAAAGCCCCCTTCAGGATCCTTCCCTAATCCTAAGTCTCTCCGGCTTGCCCCCCTCCAAGAGGCACGAAACCTTTATATGTGATTTCCTGTAAGGCACATGACTAGGAGCAAGCATATGACCTGCAATTACAGCCCCCAATATTAAAAAGCCTGAGTGCTGTAACACGCATGCTGAGGCTGCGTGTGTGCGTGCCAGGCTGCAGTGCCCTATTAATACTTTCTTCTGTGTGTTTTCAATAACACGTGCCATTACAAAACTGAAATAATGCTAAAGCTTGAGTCTATTTTTTGTCATGTGTGTTTTTGCTTTACTTTTTGTCCTTCACTCTGCCAGGGACAGTGAAATAAGACTTTTGACTTGTCAGTTTTACCTTTTTTGTAGTTATTAAGACAATGTAATGTGCTTGGATTTCCATCCCTGCAAGGGAAAGGCATACATTAAAGAGACTCCATCAACTTAAAACTCATACTTAGGGCCAGATCCTCTGGTTCAGTTGTGCTGTGTTCAGTGCCGGACTGGGCTTAGGGGACAAAGACGGCTGTATGCCTCTTTTGTGGTTTCCAGATCCTGAAGCCAGCTAGGGGCCACTGAGTCCCCAGAGCAATTTAGAGCAGCTTTAAGAATGCTTTAACTTTTGCTCAACTGTCCACTGCTCCAAAAGGTTGATCCGTCAGTTGAAGATCACCAGACTGCAGTGGTGTTCTGGCCACACCCTCTTTTTCTCAGCCAGGCCTCCTGTACTAGAGACTATAAGGGAAGGTGGTGAAGAGCCACTAAGCGAATTTGATGCTGCCTGGTAGCTGGTTAATTGCCTTACTGCCTCTTTGTATTGTTGATGGGCACAGAGCGGCTGTAAGTGACGCTAAGGATTTAAACTATTTCCTGCATTTTATTTATTTCTTTATTTTTTTGCCTACTCTTATAATAAGAGTTATATCAAAGATTCCTGGAAATTAAAGATTAGAAAGAAAATTTCCTTTTCTGTTTTCTCAGTGTTACTTTGTATATTTGACAGCAGTATGTATATACTCAATTTCACTGTGACTCCAGTATAGTCAGTCAGTTTCTCCTCTTTTATTGTTTGAGGCCTTCGCAACAAGTGAGAGAACATTTTTAAAAATGGTAAGATATGGTCCTAGAGCCACAAAAATTGTCAGAAGGTCACTGCAGAAGCTATTAAAACTTTTGTTTTTTAAATTGACTAGTTCTCTTATTGACCATGTCCCTGTAAAGAAGAAAAACAAACAAACCCAAATACTCTAATTGTTGTGATTTAATTTTTTAAAAATAAAAACAACACTTTATTTGTGTTAAGTTTGGAAAATCCTCCCTCTCTTCCACTTTTTTTTGAAATGCAAATGTTGTGCCTCAGTCTAGTTTTGTCTTTTTAGTAGATTGTGGTGGATGATGGTGGGTAAGGGGATAGTGAGCTGACTATAATTATGCATGAGAAGGAAAATAGGCTTGCCTCAAAAGAAAGAGAGGCGTTTATACCTTGAGTCACCGCACTATAGCTTGACTGTGAGATGACGTTTTACAGGAGAGCTCCTTAAGACCTGTTGTCTCCCCTTTCAGACCTGGCCTATGGTTCTGTGATCACAATGAAGAACCTTCGGATGGCAGGGGGGTACCTTCATTCTCACTGGCACCTGTACCCTGAAGGCGTGGGGGCTCGTCAGCAGCAGGTCAGTGCATCACTCTACCACTGTCTCTCACTGCAGCCAGCATGCTCTGCTGACTTTGGAGCTTCCTGAAGGTTTATATCCTCTAATAAAAGCAGCTGCTCTTTCCCGTTGTCATGGTCTTTTATCACTCTGCTTGGGAAGGTGCAACTCTTTACAGTTCCCCTCTTGAGATTTATCATGACATTCCTAAAGACCTACTGCCCTGAGCATTGAGACATCATGGTGATAGAGACCACATAAGTACTTATATTCTATGCTGGCCTCTGAGCACCACATGAAGGGGGTGGGGATAGGGTGCTGAGCTTTGCCCTTGTTTGGAAATCTTAGCAGTACAGGTGCCTGAATTCATACCACTCTTACACCAGGATGGGTGGCCTGCAATACTAAGTGTGCATTAAAATAAGGAGGTTTTCTTGCATGCCAAAACAACATGAAAAGAGAGAGCAGCTGCCACCTCATGGAAAAGAGTGAAAATCTTTGTTTAAAGCAAATTCACTTCTTGATCTTGAAGGGGGCATTGTTAAGAGTAAGAGCAGAGGAATGGAAGTCAGGACTTCTGCTTTCTGTTCCCAGCTCTGCCACTGACCTCCTCTGTGATCTTGGAAAGTAACTTCCTCCTCTTGTGTCTCAATTTCCTTATCTCTGTTTTGAGGATAATGATGAAAATGACTGGGGAGTTTGTGAGGGTTTGTTCATTAGATTAGATTTATATTTCTTTATATTTATAAACTAAAAGTAGTAAGAGGCACCAGTCTGAACTCTGTGGACACCTCTGATAAATAATTAAAATTATAATAAACCAAAGAGAGAATCAGCAACCCCATAACATATAGTGCTAGTGAATGAGGCAGCACAAAAATATAGCAAATTCTGACTTTCTTTAAGCATCACCCCAGCAAAATCTGCTTCCTCAGCAGATTTCCTAAGAAGATGTGCTTTGCAATGCATGCATTAGTGTCTGTAAAGTGCTTTGAGATCCTCAAATGAAAGATGTTGAGGATAGACAGCTATTTGCTTCATTTTCCTCCATTCTCCATCACTCAGAATAATTACTTTAGAAATAGGATCTCAATGTCTGCTCCTGTTGCTTATTCCCAATCAGCAATTCTAACCATCCTTTGGTGATATTTGCAGTTTGTTGCTGTGGAAGTGATCGAGATGTCAGGCCCAGGATTTCTGATATCAGCTGAGGAATATCAGGAAGTTTGTGTTTGCAGAACAGAAGATCTTGTTGTAGAAAGAGCCTCTGAACTAGGACTGAGAGAAAAGAGAGAACTATATAGATAGGTCATTAAGACCATTACTTCTTGTCCTACCTTCATCTGCAGCAAGGGAAATTTAAGTTAGATATGAGGAAAAACTTTCTGACTGTAAAGGTAGTTAAGCGCTGGAATAGGCTTCCAAAGGAGGTTGTGGAATCCCCATCATTGGAGGTTTTAAAGAACAAGTTGGCCACCTGTGCAGGGATGGCAAGGACACCTGTCAGGGATGGCCTAGGTTTACGTGGTCCTTCATCAGCGCAGGCTGCTGGGCTTGATGACTTCTTGAGGTCCCTTCTAGTCCTACATTTTTATACTTCTATGATATCATTTAGAAGTTATTACCAGGGATGCACAGCACTTGCAGAGCAGTAGGGAAAAGGCAGACAGAGATGTTGCAGCTACAAGTGACATGACACACATTGGTAACACATAACTCCATTAAACAAGTGAGGGATGTGTCTGGGTTAAGCAATGTCCAATAGCCAGGACTTTCTAATTCAGGGACAACATCACAAAGTTATCCTGTATTTAATTTTATTGTATCAGCACTGGATGCACTTGGTATTTGTGCCCTGCTGATGGATGGATCTTGGACTTTGGCTAGATCCTGGCTTGTTGGTGAAATGAAATGGTTTATTATTGTGTTTCCAGGTCACTGCCTATTTACACAAGGACTTGAATAACCTGTGGGTTATAAAGAAACATGATTCCAACACAGGTAAACAGAACTCTAGCAAAGTGGACTGTCTAACTGATACTTCTGGTTTTTTACTACTATATTCTTGGGATCTCTTCCCAAATAGTAAAGGATTTTGGGGGGTGAGGGAGATTATCAATCACATCTTCATATTCCTCCTAGACTGTACAGGTGAGATGTCCTAACTTTGCTCGACTGATGGCTGCATTAGTAATGTGCCAGATGACCAAGGACTGCAATTAATAGGTATAGAATGGGGCAGATTGCAGTTACCATTTTCTTTAATTCATATGTGTGGCCCACAGAGCCTGTGGATCCCAGCGTGCAATATTCTGTTGATCTGAGTAGAAGGCTGCTTTGGTAAAAATGGAATATTGCACGTTGGGGACCTGTTGTCTATGCAGACCACATCTTAGAACACAGAAACTATATGTGAAGCACGCTTCGTATCTAGGGTTTCCTTCCTGCACTAGCAGTGCTTAAGAAGATTAAAGTTGATTGGCTGCTGCTAAAAAAAACAACCCTTCGTATATATTTAAAGTATATATGTGCTGAACGTTGAGTGTTGTTCTCTCAGCCTTTCTGGTGTATCCAGGGGCAGCCAATCTCTTTATTTTAGAACTGTATCTGCTGTCTGGAAGCTGCCATTATATGGTTCCAGGGATAACAGTTGAGACTGGTCCTTAGACTGATTCTAGGGGTTGCACCGAGTCTGTGGTCCAATGAAATGAGTTTGCTAAGAGCATCCTCTGTTTGGCTTGAGATCAGCATTCTGATACCGTCTCTAAGAGTACTGATACCTTTTCTAAACCTGGTGCTATTGTCTATTTTTCTGCCAGCAGATCATTTAGATCCTTCCCATTCTGTGGAGTTTGTGAGGCATGGAGATGTTATCCGGCTGGAGCACAAAGAGTAAGGTGTTTAAGAAATCATAGAAAAATATAAGAGGTTGTATCTCCCAATCCATGTTTTCTGGGAGTTGAACAGAATTAGCATTTGCCGTAGGATTGGTAAATGGGGATGGTGGTGTGAGATCTGACATGCCAATGACTAGAATTAGGCTAGCACAGACCTTCAACAAGTTCTTTGGTGCTATAGACCAGGGGTTCTCAACCTTTTTCTTTGTGAAACACCCTCCCCTGCAACATGCTATAAAAACTCCCTGGCCCACCTGTGCCACAACAACTGTTTTTCTGCATATCCAGTAGATTAAAAGTCAGGGATGGCATTGGGGGGTAACAATCAAGGAAGTTGCCCAGGGCCCTAAGCCACAGTGGTCCCGCAAAGCTAAGTTCCTTGGGCTTCGGCTTCAGCCCTGCACTGTGGGGCTTAGGCTTCAGCTTCAGCTCCATACAGCAGGGCTTGGGCTTTAGCTTTCTGTCCTGGGCCCCAGCGAGTCTAACGCTGGCCTTGCTCTCTGGTTTATTTTGGAGGACCCCCTGAAACCTGCTTGCAGCCCCCCAGGGAGCCCTGGACCCCTGGCTGAGAGCCTCTGCTGTAGACTTTTCTCCATATCTCTATTCCCAGCATGGGGTTTGTGGAGTTTCCCTCTGTACAGTCCCATATTTTGAATGGGATCTCTGAGCCACTGTCTTTTCTTGAGATGAGAGACCTCTAAACAGCTTCATCACAATGAAATATTTTTCTTTTTGAGAGAACCATCTGCAGCTCCTGAGAAATCTGTCCAGCTGCATGGTATGCAAAGTTAAGGGCTATTCCACAGCAAGACAGGAATTTCAGACCATTAATTCTATTGTTTGTGCCCAGACCTTTCCCGCCCTTCCAGTTTGTCAAGCAAGATAAGTACTTAACTTTTGCCTAACATACCAGGAATATGGGGCAAAAAGTACCCTCATTATTGCCTTGTGTACCTGGCATGTCCCTGCTGAAGTTCCAGTCAGACACTGAGACTACAGCCGTGAAACTGTTTAAAATGATATGCAGGCTTGTCTTGAGGTCTCCCTCTTCAACGAATGGCAGGGAACCCTGGTGTGCTGGTTTTAAATCTGCATTTCCCCCCCTTTCACTGCACAACAGAGGAGTTTGTCCTCTCTATGCATTCATTTATTTAAATATACAGGACTTCTATTGACCTGCAAATTGTGCTATATTACTCTGTGACCTGCAGTATTGCCGTCCCCAAGCATTCAAAAAGCATTAATTAGATCCCCCAAAATCATGAGATTTAAAAAATAGTAAATGTTGGGTGCTTTTTTTTTGCCTTTTGGCTTTTGAACCTTGTTGAGGGTCCATGTTTTCAAACTTTTCTCTGCAACCATGAGAGCTAGAAACTTACTTTTTGTAAGGGAAAGCTGAGATTCTTAAATAATAACATGATTCCAGCAGCTGGGGCTTTAAGAAAAACACCAAATATATGAGAGTTGTGATAAAACCACGAGTTGGCAACACTGGATCTTGTCAACTCTCACATGCAGAGGAGGGCTGGACTTGGGATGGAAGAACCAAGAAAAAGCTAGGTGCTACACAAATGATGCGGCAAGTGATACTTTTTCTGTTGAATCCTAGCCTAATGGTTCAGCATGGTGCGAGGAGATTTTGTGCTGCTAGAGGGTGCAGTCTTTTGCATGGAAAATAAAACTAACTATCAAGAGTGGTCAAGACCTCATGGCATGTTTTGCAAGAACAGGGATGTTAGCCCTAATGCCCTGGGTAATTGTATTCTTCTTAAAATTCTGCCTCCCAGTATCATTTAAACTATTCATTTCTATGTCCTAAACTGTACTGTGTATGGTCAGTACACTTTTGAACACTTCCAGAGGTGCTTGAATGTGGCATGTGAAGTGATTCCTATATATATGGTTCAGAAATAAATTTGTAATGCCTGTAAAGTGCTGTGGAATCTGTATAAATAAATCTTTATTGGTGACCAAAATGAAAGCTCTTCACACAAACCATTCTCAATGTAAAATTGAAAACTGTATTTTACTTGTAATTTAATTTCAGGACTTCTAGAAATCTTCACAGTCACCAGCACGAGGCCCCCATGACAAGGAAGCACTTTCAGGTCACTGGATACGGAATAGTAAGTGAACAGTAAGAATAATACTTCCTTCTGCTTGAGGGAGGTTCATCCCAAGACAAAAGATTTACTCCTACTTTTAGTTTTTTGTCTCTTAGCCAGTTTCTTATCCATGAGAACACTTACAATACATGAAATGCCAAGAAGGTCAATGGCATTTTGGGATGTATAAGAAGGGGCATTGCCAGCAGATCGAGGGACATGATCGTTCCCGTCTATTCGACACTGGTGAGGCCTCATCTGGAGTACTGTGTCCAGTTTTGGGCCCCACACTACAAGAAGGATGTGGAAAAACTGGAAAGAGTCCAGCGGAGGACAACAAAAATGATTAGGGGACTGGAACACATGAGTTATGAGGAGAGGCTGAGGGAACTGGGGATGTTTAGTCTGCGGAAGAGAAGAATGAGGGGGGATTTGATAGCTGCTTTCAACTACCTGAAAGGGGATTCCAAAGAGGATGGCTCTAGACTGTTCTCAGTGGTAGCAGATGACAGAACAAGGAGTAATGGTCTCAAGTTGCGGTGGGGGAGATTTAGGTTGGATATTAGAAAAAGCTTTTTCACGAGGAGGGTGGTGAAACACTGGAATGCGTTACCTAGGGAGGTGGTGGAATCTCCTTCCTTAGAAGTTTTTAAGGTCAGGCTTGACAAAGCCCTGGCTGGGATGATTTAATTGGGGATCGGTCCTGCTGGAGCAGGGGGTTGGACTAGATGACCTCCTGAGGTCCCTTCCAACCCTGATGTTCTATGATTCTAAAGTACACGGGAGGTTATAATGGAAGTTGGAGCTCATTACACAGGTTAATACATGATGTATGTCAGTGTGTAAGAATTAAGAATTAGAATAGCACGTAATTAAGATCTTTCCAAAATGTGCACAAACAAATAGCTTTAAATTATCACCACAACCCTAGCTTTGGCAGCACCAGACTCTTTAAATTCTAATTTTAAAGCTGCACTGACAGTTATTATTTTCTATACATAGCCTTGTGGTATAGACAGATGGCTTCTAGGGTCTAAACTGAGCAGTGCTCTGACGTTTGTAAATGAAATCTGCTTTGAGTTTTAAATGCCCAGAGGCAAGAGACTACTCAATAAACGCACTATGCTACCCAGCCAAACCATCCAGTTTAAAATCCTTTTAAAATGTAACTTCATATCTTGAGAGCCACATATGAAGTTGAAGCAAAGAATTTTGGGATTGGTGAGGAAAATACATAGGTAGATAGTAAGCATGGATACATCATGCATTGCTGGTGTCTATAAAATTCTCTTCCTGCTGGGGAATCCTTATTGTTAACACTCAGGAGGCTAAGATGGGTCTGATCCACTCAGTTTTGTCAACACTGTAAAGTTTCAGAAGCTCCTGTTTTCTGTGTCTTGTTCTCCAGTGACACGTGCTTTTGGTTTTTTTTGGCGGTGTGTTTGAATGGTAGAATGGAACAGGAGATGCCAACGATTTTTGGCGGATTGAGGTTGTGGGCAGGAAGGCTGGGAAACGCATTAAAGTCCTACGGAGTCAGATCCGACTGACCCATCTGGCCACAGGATGCATACTTGGGTCCTCTGGGAAGACGCTGCCAAAATGGTAAATAATCTCTGAGCCTAGCTTGTGATTCTTCCTGCCAACAGTCTCATGCTAGCAGCTGATGTTCCTTTTCTTACACAATTGACACAAGATCCCCTTGTTCAGTGGCAGTTTTTAATTTGGACCAGGGAATACACATCTTTATATTTTTCCTTCTCTTCTTAAAATGAAAAGGGCATCTGAAAGGTAGAAAATCAGAGTGAAATCTTGGATGAGGGTTATAAAATCCACTACAGTGAAGGGGCTAGCAAATGGCACTTCTAGAGAATAAAGTCCTTTACCAAGAGGTCCATCCCAGATATCAACATGGGGGTGTGCTTCAGTCCTGTTCAAGGGGGGGACTTGCATTAGGCGTGAGTGATGAGATCATTTTCCATAAGCCAGTCAATCCTTGACTTTTGCAAAAAAATTGCAAGCATGGGAGACAGTTGTGCTGAGGATGGTTGCAACATAGACCCTTGGAAACTGCGACTCTTACATCACCAGCTCATTTAGATGTAGGAGCTACCAGTGACCTAGAGGTTAAAGGCTCCATATCCCATTCCACAATCTTCTGAACCATACAGTCCCTTGCTATTATATTTATATTGGTTCCTGTTTATTTTTTAATGGGAAGACCTGGACCACAATAGTGTCCCACACCCTTCTCTCCTATGTGTGAGCACAGATCTGGAGTATGAGAGCAGATGCAACAAGTGGCTCTGGAAGAGGAAAGTTTTTCATTTGTTTCAGATCTCTGTAAAAGCCTATGCATGCTGATAGTGCTCTCACTGATGGTCAGTGATTGAGTAGCCTGAGGCATTACAGTTATCAAGACTGTTCTTGTAGGCCCAGTCTCCTGGGAGGTAACGTGGAATAAGGCTGATCTAAAAAAAGGATCCCAGAGTTTGAACTCATTGTCTCAGAATGGACTGATTGCCTCTGGCATCAGTGTTCAAATAAAAAGGAAATATTTTTTTACACAACACAAACTTAGCCTGTGGAGCTGATTGTCACAACATTAAAGCCAACTGCAACTGCATAGTAAAAATACAACATTAAGACAACATTAAAGCCAACTGTATAGCAAAAAGATTAGACATTTGTATGGATTATGAGATCATCAGCAATTAAGTTATGATTTTTTTTAAATTGCAAGGGACGTAAAGTTCATGCTTCAGGAATTAAGCCACCTGCTAACAGAGTGAGGATAGGAAGAAACTTCTCCTAGAGGTAGGGTGACCAGATGTCGCATTTTTAAAGGGACAGTCTAGTATTTAAGCCCTCCTATAGGTGTCCCAACTTTTTCTTAAAACGGGCAAATTGTCCTATATTTTCTGCCTACCCCCCATCAGTCCTGGTGGGTCCTGCTGCTGGCTGGATCCCTGCTTGCCAGCCGCTTGCTCACCAGCGGTGAGTGGTGGGAGGGTCAAGGGGCCAATGATGAGGGTGGGGGTGCAAGGCTGGTGGCAGGGCAGAGATGCAGCATGCAGGGCTGGCTGCTCCCCATGCTGGTCCTTCAGCGCAGCCCCTGCTGCATGCCTGCTCTTGGCCAGCAGGGCTCCACTCCCCATCCCGTTTCTGGCTGGTGCTGGCTATGTGCTGCGAGCTGCTGCGGTGGTTGGTGAGTGTGGGCAGGCAGCTGGTTACATGTCGCCTCTGCTGCTCACCCATTGGCCCTTTACGTGCTTCCCCTCTGCTGTCCTCTCCCTGATTTTTCCCCTCCCCTGCCCCGCCCCGCCGCTCTTCAATATCTCTCCCAGCCCCTGGTTGGAGTGCTCAGCTTATCAACAGCCTGGCCAGCAGACTCCTTCCTTTCCCACACTGACTCTAGCTTGGCCGGCACCCCTGGAAAGCCCAAGATCCTCTGGCCTGGGGCACTGGCCAGGAGGAGCCAAGCCCTGCATGTGCCAAAGTCCCGCACAGCACTGACACAGGGCAGCCTCTCCTCCCCTCAGCTAAGCTCTGGAGTTGGGGGAGGAAGCGATTTTCAGCCTGTTCATGCCCCAACCCTGCAGGCTCCACAGCAGCCCCCAGGGCAGGGGCTTAGCACCCTCTTTGCCTGCCCCCCAACCTCGGGTCCTGCTCCCAGAGAACGTGGGGCTGCTCCACCCCCTAGGCACCCTCGTCTGCTGAGCCACCTCTCTAGCCATGTTCACTGAAGTCCCTGCAGTCAGGTTCCCTGGGCCCTGATGCACAATGTATCCTTAGGGCTTAACCCCTTCCTGCCTGCACTGTACCAGGGGACAGGAGGCGGCTGGGTTATGTCGGTTGCCAGCAGCAGCCTGGAGGTGTTAGCTGCCTTTTGACACTGTGTGTGCAGGAAGGGACAAGCTGGTTCCAGCCACACGGGAGCGGTAGGGGTGGGGGAAGAGATGAGCTCTGCAAAGACACAGGCCAGGTCACCCCTTCCCCGTTTCCTCCTCCCCTGTGGCTGGAAGCAGCTGCCGTCCCTTTCCTCCTGCACAGTGCTGAAAGACTACTGCTGGCCACATTCTGGTGTGAACCCTGGCAGAAATCTGGGGAGGGGGCGCATGTGACCCTGCATGCCCTCCCACGTGTTGCCTCGGGAAGACACAGTGCCAGGTTCCAGGAGAGGCGGGTCTGTCCTGGGGGCCCAGTCAAGCCTGGAGGGCAGTGTATGTGTGTTACCCCTCCCCGTGTGTGTGTGGGGGTAGGGGTGTGTGTGTCATCCTAAAGCCTTAAAGATAAGAAGGTAAATAAAAAGAATCCAACTACGCAGTATTTCTTTTTAATGGGCTCGGTCAACTTGATGTTAATTTGAACAGCTATACGATTGATTGCTGTTGAACTTGCTTGAATACAAGTAATTTTACCAGGTGTCCCGTATTCAGCATAGGGAAATATGGTCACCCTACCTATATGGAGGTTGTTCTGTAGTTTCCCACTTAAGGGTATTGTATTTTTCTTTCTGAGCATCTAGTACTGGCCATTTTGGAGACAGTATAATTGACTAAATGAACGATTGGTCTCATCCACTATGGCAATTCCTTTGTTTCTGTAATGGAGTTGCTCTAGGTATGAAGTGACTTTTAAGGTAATGGTGACTGCTTTTCCTGGGGAGAATCTAAAAGTTGACTTGAAGTTGATGGGAGCTCCACATACTCAGCTCCTCTGAAAATCAAGCCACATATTTATGTACCTAAATATGGATTTCGGTACCTAATTTGAGGAACCCCAACATGGAAGTGTTGATCTTCATATATACAGCAGTCTTGTGACCTTAGACAAGCCTCAAATCCAGTCCAGTTTCTGTTTATACTCTGATAAGGCAGGACTTCTGGGTACACAGAAATGAATCTGTTAGGTTGGATGCTGCAATTGGTGCTAATTGGTAGCTAGACTTGGGGGAGGAATGTCAATTTGAATGCGAAAGCTTATGCTCTAATATATTTGTTAGTCTTTAAGGTGCCACAAGTATTCCTTTTCTTTTTGTGAATTGTAAATAGTGGCTCTCCTTCGGGAGGTAGGTAACTGACTGTCCTGCTGTTCCTCAGGGGCTGGGAACAGGTGGAAGTCACCTGCACTCCATATGTGAAGGAGACTCCCAATGCCCTTTGGAATGTTGAAGATCACATCAATCCCAAGCGTAAGTGATGAAATCTCTTGGACAATATGCAGGTTGGCTTGTTTGTTTCAAGGGGAGAGAGTGAGGTTATCAAGAGGTCAGAGCAAGGCACTCAATGTTTGGGATCCCTGGGTTCTGGTCCCAGCTCTGGTACTGACCTATTGCATGATCTTGGGCCAGTCATTCTGCCTCAATTTCTGTATTGTAAAATAGGGGGATGGTGGGATTGAGAGATATGATGTTTATAAACCACTTGGAGATCCTCAGGAGCTGCAGAAGTGTGAAGTATTATGGAAGAGCTGGTCACAACTTGGTAGTTAAAGTTGTAACTGATGTTTCACTATGAGGCTTATTTTGAGCCCCACCTTACCAGCTTTTTAATTGAAGGAACTATTCTGAATGCAAGTGTACAGTAGAAGTTTTTAGATGATTTTTCGGAAGTGTAGGATCTTCACTGCCCTATTCCACACTTGCCTCATTCTTTTTTCCAGGAACATTCCAATAATGAGGTTGCTAGAATTGTGACATGGGGTAAGAATAGGGTTGAGAATGCCAGTTGTGACACACAGCCCCTCCAGCACAATCCAAAAGTTAGACCCCTGTGTCACAGCCTTATTCACTGCCTGCTTGGTTTGCGCGTTACTCAACGTCCTGATTTTTATCACACAACTTGCTGGATTCTGGCCTTGTTAAAACCTGCTAACATTTTGCAGCCTTTCAGAAGTACTATATTCAACCCAAGAGAAATAAATTCTGAGCTGTTCATTTGGTCCAGAGTCTTCTACCTTTGTCATGCATTTTGCATTTTCCCATTCATGGCTGATCTGTGGATAAAGAATAGTCTATGAACAGTGAGGCTCTTATTTCTGCTTAAACACAAAGACTGTTTATTTCAGGGAGTTTTATCTGTTTCTTGCGCTTCTGAAAGTACAGTGGGAAATCAATGAGTAGATCAGTTGTGAAATTCACTTGGGGATTCTTTCTTGACTGCAAGAGGCTGTGTTTAGAATATGAATGAAATGCAGTGAGAACCAAGGAGGTACCAGAAGAAGGTTACTCACAGATTTGATACAGGAGGAGAGAGTTTATCGTGTGTGTATGTATTAAAGGAAGGTAGCATGTACAGGCTTCTAATTCACTTGTTTTCTTTTCCATAGTGCCCAATATCAGTCTGGATGTTCTGAAACCCTCCTTCCCAGAGATTCTGCTGGAGTCCCATATGGTTATGATCCGGGTAGGGTCGCTTTATTTCTAGATTGTCATGTGTATGTTTGTTTTTTAACTCTCTTGAGCTAAAAAGAAATATTCTGTATTGTGATGTCCAGGGAATAGCAGCCGTCAAGATAGGACAGAATATATATTGCCATAGGTTACAAGGATTTATACTTAGAGAAGAAGGATGGCCTTATGGTTGAAGTTCTAAAATGGTACTTGGAAGATCTAGGTTCAGTTTCTGGCTGTTCCATACACTTTGTGTGACCTTGGGCAAGTCATTTAATCTCTCTGTGCCTTATGTTCCCTTCTGTAAGACAGGGATATTAATACTTCCCTACCTCATGGGACAGTTGTAAAGATAAGCTCATTAATGCTTGTGAGGCACTCAGATAGTGCAGTTATGGAGGCCATAAAAGTAAGTGGATAAACACTTGGGGATACTTGAACATCTGATGGAAAAATTTAAAAAGACAAAAACCCATTGTTTAAAAAAACTCATCCATGTTCTGTTTTCTGCTTTCCTCTTCCCTCATTCTTTGTCACCGAGGATGTTTGCAAAAAAGCAGATTTGTTTTTCTTCAGTTTGACTGCTCTTGTAGTCTTCTCATCTGAGACTGTTTTGTATGACCTTGTTTATTCTCCTTTCTGTGCCTTAGTTTCTCCATCTGTAAAATGGGGATGATACTGACCTTACAAAAGACTCTGAGGCTAATGTGGTGTTTGCAAAGCTCTTTTGAAATGAAAGGGGCTCTAGGAATGCTCAGTAACATTATTAATACTAATAATTTCCATGGCAACCAGTTATAATATTGTTTTAGATAGGGAAATATCAACATAACTGTTTCCATGGAAATAATTTTCTTGTCTTGAAATGAGGACTCTTATTTCAGAGTGAAGGAAAACCTATAGGAGTAGCTGAGTTCTTAAATAGCTAAGATCTGGCTTCTTCCACACATGTTCTCAGCAGTAGAGAATTGGGGAAGAAAAAACTAGAGAATACTTGGTCTTCATAGTAACCTGGGAAACATTCACATTTGTGTAGTAATTTTAAGCTATAGGTATCCTCTAGGACAGAGGTGGGCAAACTACGGCCCACGGGCCACATCCATCCTGCAGGACTGTCCTGCCCGGCCCTTGAGCTCCTGGCTGGGGAGGCTAGCCCCCAGGCCTTCTCCTGCTGTCCCCCCTCCTCCGCAGTTATGCCGCCACGCAGGCAGCGTGGCTGCCTCCGTCCAAGTAATGGGGCTGCGAACTCCTGCCGCTTTGAGCAGCATGGTAAGGGGGCGGCGGGGGGGTGGATAAGGGGCAGGGAGTCCCAGGGGGCAATCAGGGGACAGGGAGCAGGGGGTGGTTGGATGGGACGGAGGTTCTGGGGGGGAAGGTCAGGGGACGGGGAACGGGGGGGTTGGCTAGGGCATGGGAGTCCCGGGGGGCCTGTCACGGGGCGGGGTGTGGATAGGGGTTGGGGCAGTTCGGAGATGGAGCAGGGGGGGTTGGATGGGATCCTGGGGGGCCTGTCAGGTGACAGGAGTGGGGGGGGGGTTGGATAAGGGGTGAGGTCCTGGGGGGCATGGTTTGGGGCTGGGGGTCCCCGGAGGGGGCGGTCAGGGGTCAAGGATCGGGGGGCGTTGGATGTGTTGGGGGTTCAGAGGGGGGCAGTCAGGGGGCGGGAAGTAGGAGGGGGCGGCTAGGGGGCGGGGGTCAGGCTGTTTGTGGGGGCACAGCCTTCCCTACCCGGCCCTCCATACAGTTTCACATCTTGATGTGGGCCTCGGGCCAGAAAGTTTGCCCACCCCTGCTCTAGGATGCATCTTCTAGAGGATGACAAGATCATGCTCTTTGATTGACACTCCATCTAGCAAAAGGCATTGAGGATGACCAACATTCACTGTGGGAGCACATGTGTATATATTCATGCACAAATCTATGTACACAAAGTATCAGGTGGCAGAGGGAAAAACTCCTATAGTTAAGTGACACTTTCTATTATAAGACTTTTTTCAGTTTGCAAACTTTAACTGTTTTGGCTCAAATTTTCCATGCCAGCTGCCTGCCTTAGGTTGAATTTTACTGAAAGATTTCAGCAAAAGTAATTCAGCCATTTCTCAGAAGTTTGAGGGAAAAAAATATTTTTTTCCCCATTTTGCAAAAAACACAACAAAAAAAACCCTTAAAATCATTTAATTGAGAGGCAAATATTGTCTCCATCATTTGGAGCAGTGACTTGAAATTTAGTAGGGGGTTTGTTGTCCTGGTGTCCAGGATATGTCTGTTGCTGTCCCCATGAAAATCACATCATGAGGCGGTAGGGCCTGAGCAGAACTTTCCATGCATTTGCTCCTCCGGGTTGCCAGGGGCTGCTGTGGCACTAGGTATCAGTACTGAGAGGAGGTAGACTCTTTCTCATGTGCTGGTGCCCAGCTGACCCAGGCAACAGGGAGGAGAAAATAACCTGACTGATCTGCAGATGGGTGAGGATCCAGACCTGTGGGGGTTTGTGGGGAGGGAGACTGAGACAGGGGTTCAGAGAGTAGCAGGAAGACGGGGATGAACAGCAATGGGATGGTAGGAACTGGGATAAGCAACTGTGAACTGTGGGGTGAGGTAATGAGACATGGAGCTGAGGGGTGGTGGAGCAGGGGGAATGGAATGGGTCAAGGAAGGCAGTGGGGAGCCAGGGATGAGGACAGACAGGAGGGGCCAGAGGCAGAAGGGGTTAGGCTTGGCAGGAGCAGATACAGAATGGTCCTTAATCACTAGATTCCACTCCCCTCAGACCCTGCATTGGAACCCAGGATTCCTGAGTCTCAGCATTCCTCTGCTGCCAGCAATAGCTGTAAACCCACTGGCAAAATGTGTGACTCCACTCCCCCTAATGGCCAGCTTCAGTGACAGAAGTCCTGTGAAAAAAATATGGGATCATGTAATTAAAGACATTATTGTAATGCATATGCATAAGAGGCCTGAATGAAGGTTGCATAGGCAACATTAATTCTGGCATTTCCTGAATTTTGAGTGCTTGACTGTGTACTATTCTTACTGTAGCTTTCTGTGTGTACCTTTTTGTAGAAACTGTGAAAGGAGAATTGTTTGAAAACCGATTCAATGCTTTGGACCAAATTTTCAGATCACGGCCTCTTATATTCCATGTCCAGGTTTTCATTTCTGAGGTTCTGTACACTTGGATGTGTGCATGCAGATTAGGGCATTAGATAACCAGCTAGCCATTTTGCTGGTACAAATAATCAGGCATGGAAAGTTGCTTGCATACTTTTAGAGGATGCAGACTCCAAATCTAATCCTTTATTTACTATCAGGTGTTAGCTGCTTCACAGGTCACTGCTTCATGTAAATCTTGGGCTAGGTTTAGTGCTGGCAGTTACTGTGAAGCTCCTTCCCCAGCCCCTTCTCTCTCTAGATGATATAGAGCCTAATGCTTGGTTTATATCTGGATTTTAGTGGGAACGTCTCAGATTCAAACCAATATACTTTACCTGTGCTCTGAAGATGGTGGGCTTACTTCTTGTTGTTTAACAGCCTTAGAGCAGAGTTGTTGTCTTTCCAGTGTGTGTACAATTGGTGCAATTAGAGGGAGAGGCTCCCAGATACAAAGCAGTGTATGTGGAATGGGGACCTAAGCTTGGTCTCTGATTCTGATTTGTGGGTCAGCCTGGCATCTCTGTATCTTACTGGTGTATGAAGCAGTCCCCAGGAAATTTTTTGCCATCACTGCATGCTGGTGTAATGAGAGAACAGAGTAAGGCCTTTGTAATTGCAAAGGGATGTGACTTGCAATAAAGTGAAATAGTTGTGGGGATTTTCAGGAGCTCATCTCCTGCAAAGTAATGGGCTTGTAGGAGCACTAGCAAAGCCTGACATTCAAATCTAGGTGCTTCTGAAAAGGCTTAACCTTCCTAGGGTATTTGCTTATGCACACATGTGAACATATCAGAAACAGGATTATTCTTCCTATGCCTCAGAAGCCCTTCCTAGACAGAGAGCTGCCATGCAGGACTTGCAGCACAACTGCCTATTGACTGTAATTTTCTTCTCAACCTCCTATAGGGAAACAGTGGTCTCAAACCAAAGGAGAATGAAGTCACATCCAAGCCTTGGCACTGGCCCATCAACTACCAGGTATGCTGACAAATCCACCTTCCTGTGTGATTGTAAGTGCTTTTGATAGGGGTATGGCAGAGGGCAAACTGCAGAGCTGTGGGACTGCATCTCTTTATTAAAATACATGGACTACACTTCAGCTGCTGTTGAAATAACCCTTTTGTTGGCACGAGAAGGAACTTATCTCACCTTTCTCACTGCTGACTCTCTGTGGGAGCCTCAGTGAGTTTGAAGGTTGATGTGGGCTCAGTAGACACAAACCCATTTTAATTTCCTCTGATAGCCTGTCCCTGTTCCTCCTCAGGGCCTGCGTTTCTCTGGAGTCAACGAAACAGATTATCGAGTTTATTTGCTGGGGAACCCGGTAAGTGGGGGATTTTTGCAAAACAGGTGACTTCTTCCTTTAGCAAATATTTAGTTTTCTCCTAGCTTTCCCAGAGACAGTGGCTCCCTGCCCTTCCTCTTCTCTAGCTGCTTTCTTCCCCTTCTCTTCTGTGTTTACAGTTAGCTTTCCATCATGTCTTATGCACTGTCTGCTACTTCCATCTCCTCCTTTGCTCTTTCCCACACAGGTGGTCTGGTGGCTGAATCTGGTCACTATTGGATTGTACCTCCTAATGGTAACTTGCGCTATTGTGGCCATGAAGAGGGGAGTTCAGCTGACAGCTGAACTCAAAGGTAAGTCCAGCTCTCCTACCCTACTGCATTTCTAGGCTTCACTGTTGTGATGGTTTGTCATCCTGGTTTCCTGTTGCAGGAAAGCTCATTCTCTCTCTGCTGTGGAACATCAGACCACATAGAAATTGAACAAAATGTGTTCAAGAGGAACATGACAGCAATGAGTACAACTATTTAAAATGTATAATGCTATAGAAATGCTAAATCTTATACCTGGAAGGATGTAAATGCCAAGGAAGGGGAGAGGAATTAACAGTTTTTTCAGGCTGTAAAGGGCCATTATGAAAATCTTTTCTGACCTCCTGCATAACACAGGGTATAGATTTAACTCGGATATCTCATCTAGCCCAACACATTTCAGTTGAATTCAAGCATATCTTTTAGAAGGACATCAGCCTTGATTTAAAGTCTGTTTTTAAGAATTGTTCATATTAGTCCAAGGGGTTGTAACTAAGAGGAGTGGGATGAAATTAAAAACCAGGTAAATTTAGGCTAAATATCAGGAAAATCATCCTGACACTGAGATATACAAAACTATGGAACAGTCTTCCCAGGAAAAATGCAGGAAGCCCCATTCCTCGAGTCATGTAAAACTGGACTGGACAATGCTCTAGCAAAAATCCTGTAGGGAGCAATCCTACATTGGCCCCAAGAGGGATGGATCAACTGGATCCCTCTCTGGTTCATGGCTGTGTGATATGTGCTGTATTAATATTACACATCTGTGTTGAAAGGAGAAATGCTAGCTAGTGCCCATTAGGGAGCTGACAGAGAGAGGGTACTAGGAGGAGGATATTAACAGCCCTTTCTCCTTCCTTAGCCTCTTCCATCCACAGGTTACAAAGCACTTCACAAACCCTAAGGAATCCAGTCTCACAACATCCCTCTGACATAGATCAGTGTTTCCCCCATTTTACAGATTATTGGGTAGGAAATGAGGTACAGAAAGGTGAAGTGATTTTAGCTAAAGTCACTGAGGTTACATCTACACTGTGATGAAAGACCTGTGGCATGGCTGTGGCTGGCATAGATCAGTTCAGGGGTCAAAAAATTGCAATTTAAAAGTACTGGAGCCCAGGCTCTGACACCCTGTGAGTGGGGAGGGTCTCAGAGCCCAAGATTCAGCCTGAGCCCAAATGTCTACATTACAATTTTTAGTCCTGCAGCCTGAGCCCTGCAAGCCCAAGTCAGCTGGCCTGGGCTCAGAGACTTGGTACTTCACATTTTTTATCGCAGTGTAGACATACTGACTGAGCTGGAAATAGGATCCAGGTCTCCTGCCCTGTTCCCCTGGTTCTAAATACTAGACCACATTCCTTTCCAGGGAATGGGCTAACAGTGGGGATCAGGGTGGCTGTCAAGCTACTCCAGAGAGAATCCTAGAAATCAAATCCCAGTATGCATCCGATGAAGTGAGCTGTAGCTCACGAAAGCTTATGCTCAAATAAATTGGTTAGTCTCTAAGGTACCACAAGTACTCGTTCTCTTTATTCATTGAGGAAGACACTATTGGTAGGTATTTCTGTGTGATACATTTTCTGCATGAATAATACAGGTGGGATATTGTGGGTAACCTTGTGTTACCTGCACAATCTGGGGCACCCTGCCTGTACCCTACTGGGGGCTCAAGGTGTCACCCAGTCAATTTAGGCATGCCCACCCTTTCCCTTCCAAGGGTTCGGGGCATAAGTAACCTACTCTTACCCATGCGGCTGAGGGAGAAACCTGGTCAGGTTAAGTACCTGCCTTTACCCACAGGGCCAAGAGCTCTACGAGTCTGCAGGACCTTTTCCCAGTGAAAGAGCCTTACCCTGCTGTGCTCTAAACATCTATTTATTAGCAACACACAGAGAATACACATACCACGCAAATCTATTATGCTCACCACTCCAAATATATAGACAAATTTTACCCGATGGCCAGTCAGGATCCACTTGTCTGGGGGTTGCCAGCGATGTCTCTGCATGTCACAGTCATGCAGAGGGTACAATGTCTTGCAGTTTCTTGTTGTACTGCAATCCAGAGTTGATTCCCAAAGAGTATCGATTTTCACTTACATTATATAGGTAAAACTAGCTATTTCCTATCACATTATCCCACACCCCCAAGTAACAAAAATTGTAACCAATTACACACTGGCACCTATGTGTCCTCCTTCCTGCCTGCATTTTTTATCTTTTATCTTTCATGTCCAAATTGTAACTTATTTGTGACCTTCTCTGTTTGTGCAGGTGGTCAGCATAAATTTACTGATCAAAACTTACCTTATACCATTTGTTAAGTCTCTCTCTGTATCCTCCCTAAAACTTCCCAGCGCCCGGGTGTCTCTACTTTAAAACCGTGGTGGTTAACACTCTTGTTAGGGACATTCCAGAGGTGGGGATGCTTTATCTGCAGCAAATCATTCTTTTTTGTCAGTTTTAGTGCTGATCTCCCTGAGTTTCATCCAAGGCTGGTTTAATATGGGGAGGGATGCTGGGTTTGATTAGATCCCAGGCCTACACTTGGAACGTAGACCTGCTAAGCCTGTTCCTACCAATCTTACTGCTATTCATACTCTGCCTCCTTGGTGCTGAGGTTTGAAAGGGTAGCCAGGGTTGTGAAGTTTCATCTACTGAAGTGTGTGTTTGTGTTTCAGAGCTCTCCGAAGTCTTGCTACATAGTGGAGGGAAGATCATGCTGGGCTGGCTCCTCCATTACCTCCCTTTCTTCATGATGGGCAGAGTCCTCTACTTTCATCATTATTTTCCTGCCATGCTTTTCTCTAGCATGTTGACAGGTAAATACTGCAAAGCAGAGACCCTGAAGGTAGAGGGGAATAGCAAGGGAGCTGAGTTGGAAGGGGTATTTTTAAAGTGACATAACTAAGAAATCAAGTTTTTTCTTTCGGATCTCTGGTTCAGGGCTAGTGCTTGGACATGTATACTGGTTCAAAAGTGTTTTTAACCCTAGCTGCTTAAGACATCAAACCCTATACAATTGTGTCATTTGGATTACCATCTTGATTTGACCTCCGAGAGGCTGCTGTGCTAATGGATAGGGTATTGGACTGAGATTTAGGAGACCTGGCTTCTTTTCCATGCTTTGCCACTTTCTTGCTATGTGACTTGGGTGAGTCATTTCACCTCCCCTTGACTCTGTTAGATCCCTTTCTGTATCTTGTCTGGTTGGAGTTCTTCAGGATTTGGACTGGCTTTTACTGTGTTTTTGTATAGTGCTTTGTAATGGGGCCTTGATCTCAGCTGGGACCTCTAGACACTACTGTAATACAAATGATACATTAAAATAATCCATTTCAATTCCAACATGATTTTTAGCAGTCTCTGTCTTCAGACCACTAAGATATAAAGCTTTATGGCTCTGTAAACTGGAAGTCCCTGTTCTCAAATGGTATAAAGCATTAATCACTGACCCTGGTAGTACATGAGCCTTCAGCTACTAAAATCATGTTGCACTTGAATTAGAGGGGGCAGAAGAAGCAAGATGGTAATTGGAATTATGTAATTTTGCGGTCTGATACCTCTGTCAGGACTAATCTAAAATATTTTATTCCAGTGGGAATGTTGGGAAAACCAAATTTCTAGAGATAGAAAGCTTCATTTCTTCTGCTAAGGGTCAATAAGAGATCAGACTTTTAAAAACAGAATTGATCCTTTGTTCATATAGAGCTTTATCAGCATTCGTTTATGACTGAATGTATCAAATATAGCCTGCATCTGTCTCCTGGCTTCCAGCATGGTGTCTCTAGTTATTAATTTTATTTTCTTCTCCTAGGAATTACATGGGACACATTGCTGAAGTTCTGTGCTGGGCGCCTGTCCTGCTCCGTGGGGAGGAGGGTGTATACATATGGGACTCTGGCACTGATGCTGCTCATTGTGTACAGGTGAGAGAGAGCCAGAAGCTGAGCTGCTTCTGTATGTAAAACAACATCGGCTGTATCATGGAAGCGTTGGCTCCTTGACACGTGTTGGTTTTAACTTTTCACTCTCTCAGCTCCTTTCCCCTTTTTGTCCTCTGCTAAACTCTCGGATAGCAACAAACTCAGCGCTGAACCCTTCATATGAACCAGATTCAGCTTTGACAGCTTTTGTCTATCTCCTGGTAATGAGTTTGCAGAAACCTTTTCATTACAGGCAGTCTCTTTGTTTAACCCCGGAGCTCAGTTGGTACAAATGCTGTCAGCTGGACTGGCTCCCTTTTTCCCCACCGCTCAGCAGATACAGACTCTGATCCCCACCCCACATGGTGCCAGACCATCGATCTATGCTATACTTTAAAAATGTATTGATTAAACATGTTAATAGGCTTCCCAATCCCATCCCACCCATGGTAAGGCCACGAACCTGGCTGTATTAATGTTGTTGAGCAGGAGGGAGTGGGCCCCAAATGGAATCTAGAGCAGCCCAAATGGAAACTCCCATAGGTAATCCACATGACTCAGCTGTTTCTGTGACCTTGGTACTGAGCAGTTAATCAGACCTTGACAGGTGTGTTGATCCTTTCCACAGCTTCTACCTCTTCCATCCCCTGTCCTATGGGATGGTGGGACCTATGGCTTCAGATCCCAACAGCCCAATGGCAGGACTCAGGTGGCTGGAATCGTGGGAGTTCTAGAGCCGGCAGGAGCCTGAACAAGGGAATAAGAAACACAAGAACTATCAAGTGTCAAGCTGATTCATGGGTACTTTGAAGCAAATGGCTGTGAAGCACCACTCTGGGGAATCTGCTCCCCATAGCAGTCCACTGTCTCATCACTGATTTGCACAGTCTGAGTCTTGGCAGAGGGTGACCACAAGAAAGACCCTCGGAGTAAGACTCCAGCCATAGGTCCAGTAGATTCCATTTCTGAGGCCAGCTACTGCTCAGAAAGAAGACCTGGGTCCTCTGAGCAATGTGTCTTAGAATTCTTTACAGTCATGCTTTGGCCTGTCCAGCAGCCACACTGGTGTGATTTGGAGGATGTATGTGTTTATATCTGTTGGAGGGTAAAGTTGCACACGTCCGTCTTTTTGTCTCTGCTCATATGAAAATCACTTGATTGCAGGAAAGAACTGACTATAGAAAGCACAGTGTCCTGAGACATTAAGGATCTTTTCATATTTAATAACTTTTATTGGTGATGTTTTATATATATTTTGGAGAATGTCTGGGGACTGCCCTGTCCTAGCCATTTGCGTTTCACTGATCTGATGCTGTGTTTCTAATACCTGGCCGAACTGAAAGTCTCTCAGTGGCTTGAAACCTCCATAAGCCATTGTGCCTTGCCTGTCTCCCAGGCCCTTTGCAAACAGAAGAAGTGGAGATGGTTTATACTTGCATGTCCCCTTGCTTTCAGGCCACCTGTAACCACTTATAATAATCACTGTGTAGCTAACTGGCAAACCTCATGACAGCTCAGAGCCAGACAGTTCCAGTTCATCAGTCTTGCACTTCTGTTAGAAGATGCTAAGACGCTCCAAAGATAATTGCAGTGGGAGCAGCAGGTTTCTTTTATTGCTTGTCTTGGGTTCTTTGATGTAAGGGCCAGCCTCTTTGGGGATGCACTGATAGGGAACCCTTGCTGACAGCTGTCATTCATCCTTTAATACCAGCAGTTCTACTGCCAATAACTGCTTTGTGTGAGGATGCTAAAGCTTAGCGGTCACTGGACTCTGCAAAGCCTGCTGCTAGTTCTGGGGTATTTAACCACTAATATTCCTCTGCTGAAGGCAGTTTTTTTCCAACAGGAAACTGCACTTCTTGTTACTATGATAAACTGCCAGGCAAATGAGAAGCGGGGAGTGGAGGGAGAGAGAGAAACCAGAACAAAAACTCTTTGCTTGTCTGGTGAAGAGAGCTCTCTGATGCTGAATCGATCCTTTCACAGGCAGTGGGGGTGGATGGGAAGGGACCTGGTCCTTGAACAGGTGTGGGGAAGCTTTTTAATGAGGTATCTATTCCTTTGTTCCTTTTGTTCCACTTCTTTCCCCTCACTACTATTGCCCTGTAGCATCCAAAACAAACTGTCTTGAGTCCCAGCTGTGTGTGTCCTTTGAGGGAGCAAGGTTTGTGAGGCAATTTTTCATATGTATCAAGGAGATCAAGCCCTTCATTTCAGATTCCCTGCTTTGCCTCTCAGTCCTGCTCCTGAATATGTAGTGGGTGAGTATCAGTAACAGGTGAGTGTCTGAGTTTATAGATGAGTTCTGCTATACTCCCTCTCCACTTTCCATGGATTCTAATGGGTTATCTGGAACATGAAAGGCTGTTGGTATAGAGATTGTGCTAACATCCCCAGACCAGGCTGGATGGCTGTGCTGTATGCTGGGCTGAGGCTCAGTTCAGACCTGCTGTCACTTTAATAGGGGAAATGTAGGAATGTTCAGTTAGGCAGCTGCTTGCTATTGTAACATGCTGGCTCAGTATGTCATATCCGCCTCCAGAGGCCAGTCCACATATAAGATAGGAGCCTACTACTGGTACTAGCTCAAGTGGTTTTGGCCTTTGCCTTTGCAGCTAAAGATTTTGAGTTAATCACCTGCTGACAGTCCATGGTGGGTCATTACTGTAATTAACTGCTGGGTTTGATGATCTCTTTCTATTTACTGTGGTAGGAAGTGCTCCCCCCTGGCTTAGTCAAGGCTGCTCAGAGACGATATGTAGGAAAGAAGGATCAGGGAGAGGATTGAAAACATCACCAAATCCTGTTTAGTTTGACATGTGGAAAAACAGCAACGGATTATAAACAGGTGGTAATATGACAGGCAGGCATTACACTGCCTTATTTTTAATAATGTTATTGGGTATCTTCTATTGCCAGTAAGAACATCAGCTTAATACTGTGTTGTCATGAGAGTAGATTTTTCCTGCAGAAGTCCCACTGCCAATGGGAGGAAGTGCCAGGAGCTCATGTAAGGGGTGGATTGAGATGCAAAATACCCCCAAACACTGAAGACCCAGTAATAATATATAGACATGAACGGCAGCAAACCAGTCCCTTGCTACTGAGAAGTAAGAAATCAGTAGGTACCTATGTAGGATGGTCCCAAAGGTGGTTCACACATCTTTGCTATCATAGGACCTTTTAGCTAAGTCAAAATGTTGATTTAGCAACCTCTATTGCTGAGGAAGTGGAGCAGTAAGAACTTCAGGAGTAACATGAGAAAGCTGGGCCTCTCCTTGGTCATTGTTCCTGTCTCCTCTGCTGCACTAATAGGTCTGCTTCAGATTTGTGGGGAGCTTGAGTTGGCTAGCTGAAAACACTACCTGACTCACTCTCCCTTCCAGCTTTTTGTGCCCAGGTCAACTTCAGTTTCAGTACAAACAAGAGGCTGCTTGTCTTTGGTGCTGGGAGTTTGGATGCCTCTCACTGGAAGTTTCTGACTGGCAGAAGAGCTGACCCACTTCTTGGCCCCTGTGCATCCCACTGTCCGCATGTGGGGACACACCAAAAAAAAAAAATCTAGTTGTCCCACAATAATGAACAGCCCATGACCAGACTCTTGAGTTAGGGTATTAAAAGGATTGCACTTGGACATTAATAACTAACTTTTTAAAATGGGTACAGCCTGGGGGGGTTCATCCTCTGAATTCTAAGAGCCAGGTCCTCAGCTGGTGCAAATTGATGTTGTTCCCTTGTCTTCAGCAGAGCTATGCTGTCTTACCCTAGCTGAGGATCTGACCCTAAATATCTATTTCTTGAAAAATTCACCAGGCCATCACTGAGAACAAAACAACAGTGTGTTTGTGAGACCTACAAAATCTATTAATTTGTGCTGCTTCTACTGGCACTGCAGCAGCATTTAAGCTAGGACACACTTTCCAGAGCTGTGCAGATTTGAAGCAGTGGGTGCAGTGAAACTGACCCTTGTCTTGAGGAGGGAGCTATTGCTCTACATTGCCTCTGTTTAGTCAGAGGTCTCCACAAGATCATCTGTAGACTTTCTGCTTGGGTTCTAGGTCTTGATAAACACTAGTTCAGTTCAGTCTGGCATTCCTGACTGTGGAATGAGCGCTGGTTCATCTTGAGGACAAGTCATTTGTCCCCTTCCCCAGTCATGTGGAAACAGCTAGCGGTGCTTTCACAGGCCAGAAGATGCTGCTGTCTGGAGCAGCTGCTCCCTGTGAGGTTTCCCAGGCAGCCATCCGTTATTGTTGGGGAGGTCATCGAAGTCAATCTGTGGAGCCAAAATGTAAACATCTGCAGGCTTCAAAATTCCCATTCCTGCTCTTTCCTCAGATTTATACTGTAAAACTGTATTCACTTCTCCAGTCTTTGGAGGATACAAAGAAGGGCTTGAGTTCAGCATATCCAACTTATTTTAGGCATTCCATTCACCTGAACAGAGGTTCTGTTGGCAATCACTGCAGGGGCATGCATGCCCATTCCAGCAGCAATGACTGAATTAATTCCACAGAGCTAGGAGCTCATGTCTCTGGGACAGAGTTGTGGTCCTGAAAGTGCCTTTGCTGGGGCAGCCCTGGAAGACTCACAAATAAACACGTCTGCAGTTCATCATCACTATGTGATGCACCTATCCCCAGATCCGCTAGCAGGAAAGCCAGCATCAGTCTTATCTGCAGATAATTTCTTTTGAAGCCTTAATTGAATGGTTTGTTTTACTGACGCTCAGAACAAATTAATATGATCCAGCTTTTTATATCCCCTTCTGCCCTTCCCCCCGCTCCCAGAGTCCTGTACTCCTTTCTAGGCTGGTCCACTAATAACTGAGCTCTTTGGATGTGCATCCAGTTTCCAGAAGAGCCTGGACCAGAGTTGGGCTGAGCTGCCATGTCCTCAAGGAACAGAATGCCTGGCAAATGCACTCATGGCAAAGGCCTTGTAATAAAAAGCTATAATAACTGACTTCTTTAACTGCATCAGCAGAGAGAGTTCAAAGGGTGGGACTCCTGCCGACTGTCCCTCTTGTTTGTGCCTCTGGGGGTCTCATCCAGTGTTTTTCAGTGGAGCTGAAAGGTGTGCCTGTATTTTCTTCCAAAATCTTCCTATTCATAACTCTCAAATGTTGGCAGACCTGGTGGCTTCCCTTCCAAGGGTCATGCCCATGTGACTTGGTCTCTGGAAGCAATAACCAGCAGTGGGTACATGAGCTGTGTGCTATGCACCACTAGAATACCCCTTCTTTTCTCTTATGTCCCTGCTGGACCCTGAGCATCCTTCCATGGTTGCCCTGTATCATCAGCTGGGGCACCTGGATGGGACTTCCCCCTTCAGAGCAAATGACCCTTCCTAACTGGTCAGGTGTATGTCATGGCAGGGAGGGAGCTGAGGAGTGTTAGAGCATCATAAGGCACTTTCTCCTTGAGGGGGGAAAGATAGGAGATGATGCTATGTCCACAACATGCCCAGCCCCTTTAAGCAGCCTTGAAAAGCAAGAAACCAGGACCGAACTGGATCTGTCTCCATGGCAGTAAGCCAAGCCATATGGCTGTCCCTGTGTTACTTTCTTTCTGAAATACACTTCATACTCTGTGTTTGGGGGTCAAGGGCTACTGACTGTTGCACATACTTTTTGGGAGGGAGCTAAGGGGGGATAATAGTACTGAAGGCGCCATTGCTATTTTATTTATGTAGACTCCTAAAAGTTAGGCAGGCAGGTTTACCCTGTCATATTAAGGGAGTGATCTAGGCTCTATCCTGGAAAATATACCCAGAACTGAATAGAAGTTTGGAGGTAAAGTGATGATGGGCTTCTTTTGTGACCCTATCCTTCCGCATTATTAACCTTACTAATGCTGCTAATATTAACGTATTTTGGTTGTTTTTGTGTATGTCTCTATACATGTATTATTTGACTGCTGGCTCCTAATTCTCTTCAATTGCAGAGCAGCGTGGTATACTAAATGCAGTGTAAAAGGATGGGAGAGAGCTTCCCTTGAACTAAAAATGGATTTTGTAAAGAAATTCACAGAAAATCAGAGGTAGAGTTTGGACTTTGGTTTTGTAATAAATAACTCCTTCTTTCAAACGTCTTGTTCTTTTCACTTTTGTATTTTTATTTCCCCCCTTTACACAGATATAAAGCTGTGGCATGAAGTTTAAATGAGTGTTACAAAATAGGGGCTAGACCAGTTTCAGTGGTGCCATGCGGGGGGGAGAGATAGCTCAGTGGTTTGAGCATTGGCCTGCTAAACCCAGGGTTGTGAGTTCAATCCTTGAGGGGGCTATTTAGGGATCCGAGGAAAAAACTGGGGATTGGTCCTGCTTTGAGCAGGGGGTTGGACTAGATGACCTCCTGAGGGCCCTTCCAACCCTGATATTCTATGTGTTCTGCAGTACAACCTATGGCCATCCTCAATTTTAATACAGAAGGGCTACAAGTCCCAGCAGGCATTTCTTCACCTCAGTCTAAATGGTGAATATGTGTAAGTACAGTACCCATGGAAGTGAAGAAGAGCCATTTGGATGAAGATGAAGCATTGCTTGCTAACACTGGTAGTCTTCACAGACCATACCTTCATATAAAAGATGAGACCAGTTGTAATATGTGTAATATGCTTTGTTATGCCAATTTGGTGTAGCCTTCAGACTCCTGATTGGTTACCTATGAGTCCCTCAGCTGGGCAAAGTTCAGGCACATGATCTGTGCTAGCAGGGAGTCAGATATGCCCAATGATTAAACCTTGTTCCTAGTGGGTATTGGTCCACATTTCAAAAACCAATACAAAATTCATTATAAATGCAGGCCCCTGCTATGGGACAGGCCCATGTCAGGAACCTGACATGGGCAGTCAGGGCAAAGGGTTAGAATAGGGTCAAACCTGAGGCAGAGCGAAGTGGAGTTCATAGTCAAGTTCCAGGTCAGGATCGATACCAATGATTGGAGTCCAAGTCAGGGTTCAGGGTTTGGGTGAGGAGGTAAGTAAGAATCAAATTGAGGTGAGATCAAAGCCAGGAGTTCAAAAGCAAGGAGCAGAAATGGTCATAGCAGCTCCTGGAGATCCATGCTGTTGCATGGATGCTTCCTGGAATGCCACTTGGGTTTATATAATCAAGAGCCATGAGGCTGCTGCCTGTCAGACCCCTTGAGGCAGGACTTCCCATGGTGTGTCCACAGCGGGTCATGGGTTGTGGAGTGCAGGCTGGTTATATCTGCTGCTGGGTGGCAGCATGGAGGTATCTACTGTCTGGCAGCTCGGTGGGCCTGAGTTTGAGACCTGGTGGACCTTACAGCCCTAGACTACAGTAGCAGGAGATGCAGATCAGGACTGGAGCCTCCAAGACTGGAATAGCAGCATAATGCCTGCCTCACATGTAGTAGTAGTAAAAAGATCTAAAAGCTTACATCAGTAGTACATTACAGATGTCCATGAATGTTGTGCTGTCACTTCATAAAGTGCAAGTTACTGCATGTTTAAAGAGGTATCCAAGCTGCATCATTTTACTTGAAGAAAGCTCATAATAAAGGGGACAGCATGTAGTAACAAGTCAATAAATAGTATGGGAGAGGCAGATGTATCAAAATGTTAGTGTTCCTATAGCACCTAAAGGTAAATCTATCATGTGACTTTTCTGTTAACCCAATTCCTTAATTGAGTGGGTGTTGGTTGTTTCAGTGATTTAGTGTATCAAGTGTTATATTAAAACCAAACTTGAGGATCTAGTTGAGGGTGTGCAATAGACCACAACTAGGAATTGTGGGGTAAGCAGAGGGAACACGTGTAAAAGAAATTGAAGGAGAGCTTATTTTGCAAAGGGACTAGTGATCAGGTAGAGTGGACTTCCAACTGACATAGTAGAACAGAGGTGGGCAAACTACGGCCCATGGGCCACATCTGGCCTGCGGGACCGTCCTACCTGGCCCCTGAGCTCCTGGCCGGGGAGGCTATCCCCTGGCCCCTCTCCTGCTGTCCCCCCACCCCCGCAGCCTCAGCTCGCCACGCTGCCAGCGCTCTGGCCCACCGCTCCTGCTGGGCAGCGTGGCGGTGTGGCTGGCTCCGGCATGGTAAGGGAGAAGTTGGATGTGGGGGGCGGTCATGGCATGGGGAACGGGGGGTTGGAGTTGGATAGGCATGGGTGTCCTGGGGCATGTCAGGGGGCGGGGGTGTGGATAGGGGTTGGGGCAGCCAGGGAGCAGCGGGGTTGGATGGCAGTGGGGTCCCGGGGCGGGGCGGTTAGGGGACAAGGAGCGAGGGGGTTGGATGGGTTGGGGGTTCTGAGGGGGACAGTTGGGGGCGGGAAGTGGGAGGGTGTGGATGGGGGCGGGGGCCAGGCTGTTTGGGGAGGCACAGCCTTCCCTACCTGGCCCTCCATACAGTTTTGCAACCCCGAAATGGCCCTCGGGCCAAAAAGTTTGCCCACCCCTGTGATAGAACAAAACAGCAGTAGTATAGCTGAAGGATAAACTGGATGTCTCTCTGGAATTTACTAAAATCAGGGACTGTTAGTTTTTGTGTATACGAGTAGCCAACCTCCAGAAAGAGTTGGGGAACTTTTTGCTGGGTAACAGAGAGAAGAGGGAAATGTAAAAAGCAAACTAACATATATAAAGTGTGTGTGTGTGTGCACGCGCGCACACACCTGCAGATAGATAGATGTAGATCAACATGTAAAATGTTTAAAAGTAGAATACAAAAGGTCTTCCAGACATGAAGAGCCTGCTGTAGCTGTCCTGTGTTACCTGGCAGGTCTGAAGTGCAATAGCAGATCTGTGTGGAAGAAGTTTGCCTAGCCTAGCCCCTAGTCCAAACAGTTGTACAAGTCAAACAGCCTTTTCTAGCCCTGGGTCTATGTTGAATTCTCATTTTCATGAGTGCCAAACTCATAGACTCAGGTTTAAGCCAATGGCTAACTACTAGAGATTAGATCTAGATGTAATATGGGGTGTGGATTATCCCACATCTGCCTACTGCAGTGTTCTTACACCTTTCTCTGGAGGATCCATTCCTGGCCTGATGTGATCCATTATAGCAATACTGATGTCTGGCAAAGTTTGAGTGTAATGAAAAGAGAAATTCTTAATGGTTTCATATTGAAATATCTAGCCTGATCTAATTTTTCTTTCAGACTGTGCATTCAAATGACTGAGCTTTAGGAATTGGGTGGGCCAGATAAAGAATATTTTAATCATTCTTATTTCTAAACTGAATGTGAGGCTCATGTTCACTGTATTCTTTTTATATGTGGTATAATATCGAAGACTAGGAAGGAGATTTATTAAGGGATTGCAAAGCTTAAGAGAGTACCAAAGGCTTTAGCGGTTGGAAGTGGCTGATGTGTTTCCTGGATACAAATGAGATAAATGGCTGAAGTTGGGAAGATTTGGGGAATTAGAGTTGTGAGAATGAGAGAAAGAGGAGGCATCTCTACAGTACTTAGTACAATGGACTCCAGTAATACTAAGAATAATAACGTTGGAGAGTTTCCTTCAGAGGCTGACTGATGTTGGCAATATGGGGAGGGGCAAGAGGGAGGTTTAAAGGCTTGTGAAATGTGGGAGGCAAAAAATGGTTGGACAAGTCAAACAGCTGCTATTTTGGCAGTAAGTAGGTGTATGAAATTTGAGTGGAGGACAGAGATGATGCTTGCATTTTGGGGGGTGAGGAGGGAGATAGAAGTGGTGGATTCATATACATTTTTAAGGCCAGAAGGCATCATTAGATCATCTACTCTGATCTCCTGTATAGCACAGGCCATTACATTTCAGCCAGTTATCCCTGTATTGAACCCAGTAACTTGTGTTGGGCTAAAGCATATAATCAAGAGTGACATCTTGATTTGAAGACCTCAAGAGATGGAAAATCCACCACTTCCCTGGGTAGTTTGTTCCACGGTTAATCGACGTCACTATTGAAAATGTGTGCCTTATTTCCAGTTTGAATTTGCCTGACTTCAGCTTCTAGCCCTTGGTTCCTGTTTTGCTTTTCTGTACTAGATTAAAGAGCTCTGTAGTACCTAGTATTTTCTCCCTGTCAAGGTTCCTCCCCCACTCTGAACTCTAGGGTACAGATGTGGGGACCTGCATGAAAAACCTCCTAAGCTTATCTTTACCAGCTTAGGTCAAAACTTCCCCAAGGTACAAAATATTACACCCGTTATCCTTGGAATGGCCGCTACCACCACCAAACAATTACTGGTTACTGGGGAAGAGCTGTTTGGACGCGTCTGTCCCCCCAAAATACTTCCCAAAACCTTGCACCCCACTTCCTGGACAAGGTTTGGTAAAAAGCCTCACCAATTTGCCTAGGTGACTACAGACCCAGACCCTTGGATCTTAAGAACAATGAACAATCCTCCCAACACTTGCACCCCCCCTTTCCTGGGAAATGTTGGATAAAAAGCCTCACCAATTTGCATAGGTGACCACAGACCCAAACCCTTGGATCTAAGAACAATGAAAAAGCATTCAGTTTTTTACAAGAAGACTTTTAATAAAAAATAGAAGTAAATAGAAATAAAGAAATCCCCCCTGTAAAATCAGGATGGTAGATATCTTACAGGGTAATTAGATTCAAAAACATAGAGAACCCCTCTAGGCAAAACCTTAAGTTACAAAAAAGATGCACAGACAGAAATAGTTATTCTATTCAGCACAATGCTTTTCTCAGCCATTTAAAGGAATCATAATCTAACACATACCTAGCTAGATTACTTACTAAAAGTTCTAAGACTCCATTCCTGTTCTGTCTCTGGCAAGAGCAGCACACAGACAGACACAAAACCTTTGTTTGTCTCCCTCCTCCCAGCTTTTGAAAGTATCTTGTCTCCTCATTGGTCATTTTGGTCAGGTGCCAGCGAGGTTACCTTTAGCTTCTTAACCCTTTACAGGTGAGAGGAGCTTTCCCCTGGCCAGGAGGGATTTCAAAGGGGTTTACCCTTCCCTTTATATTTATGACACTCCCCATGAAAGGTACATATACACTGTCATCAAGTCACCTCTCCTCTTCTTTTTGATAAGCAAAACAGATGTTTCTTGCTGTAAGGCATTTTGTCCAGCTCTCAAATAATTTTGTGTATGTGTGGCTCTTTTTTGCACCCTCTCCAATTTTTCAACATCCTTTTAAAAATATGGACACCAGAACTGTATGCAGTATTGCAGTATTGGTGTCACCAATGCCATTGTGAAGGTAAGGGATACCATTCGACTGAGGTCAGAGGTCAGCAGCTGGCTGGCTGATTAGCCCTGCCCACTGCACCCGGGAGAAGACCTGCAGCTTAACTGGCTGATTTTCATAAAAGAAGGAGCAGGAAATGGAGAGAGGGAGCTCCAATACCTGCCAGAAGATGGAGCTACTCTGGAAGGAACTACTCGCAGAAACAAAAATGGACAGAAGAGAGACTGTGGGAAGTCCTATTATAAAAAGGCTCTGAGGTAAACCAGGAATTTATGGGGGGTGAGAGACCAACTTGGGGAAGTTTTGATCTTGTTTGCTGAGGAGACTTTGAAATAAAAATGAAAACCACAACAACTGACCCTGATGGAAACTACATTCCCTGGACTCTGTGGGAAGGTTCCAGGCACAATTCCCCCAGGGAGGGCACTGGCTCAGCAAGAGCAAGCCAGGGTCCAGCTGAAAGAGGGCACTGTAGACAGGCCTCAGTCTCTTACAGCCATATACAAAAATAAAATCACCTCCCTGCTCCTACACACACTACTCCCATTTTGTGGGAAGTTTCAGAGTAACAGCCGTGTTAGTCTGTATTCGCAAAAAGAAAAGGAGTACTTGTGGCACCTTAGAGACTAGCCAATTTATTTGAGCATAAGCTTTCGTGAGCTACAGCATCCGATGAAGTGAGCTGTAGCTCACGAAAGCTTATGCTCAAATAAATTGGCTAGTCTCTAAGGTGCCACAAGTACTCCTTTTCATTTTGTGGGAAGACAATCATCCTTGAACTCCAAGGGATTGCTGACAACTCCCTTGTTATACATCCAAGGATCATGTTGCCCTTTTTGCCACAGCAATAGCAACAGTTGTCTGTCTACTATGACCCCCTAAGTCCTTTTCAGAGCCACTGCTTTCCAGTATACATTCCCCCATTCTGTAGGTACACCCTGCATTCTTTATTCCTAGATGTGTGACTTTACCTTTGGCTGTATTCAGACACATTTTGTTTGAGTGGGTCCAGTCTACCAAGATATCCAGATCCCTCTAAATGACTGCCCTGTCCTCCTCATTATTTATCACTCCATCAATTTTGATGTCATTCACGAAGTTTATCAGCACTGATTTTATATTTACTTACAGATCATTGATAAAAATATTGAATTGCATCAGGCCTAGAACCCCACTAAAACCTCCCCGCCCATTGACAATTACTTAACAAGATCTGTCAGTTCTTAATCCATTTAACCTTATTGATTTTATGTAGAGGTAATTTTTTCATCAGAATATAGCCTGGTACTAAATCAAAAGCCTTACAAAAGTATAAGTTTATTACATCTATGTAGTTATCTTTATCAACCAAATTTGTGATCATATCAAAAAAATGAAATCAGGTTTGTTTGAAAAAACTTATACATCACAGTTCATGGCAACTGAACCTGTATTTCCCCCTTGTGGTCCATCAAGGGCATCCACTCTTAGGCTTCTGGCTCCCCAACCGTCACCTCTCTTGGGCGGAGACATAGACTTTAAGGTCAGAAGGGACCATCTAGTTTGACTTCCTGCACATTGCACGACACAGATCCTCACCCCTCCGCTCCTGTAATAGACCCCAACCTCTGGATAAATTACTGAAGTCCTCAAATCATGGTTTAAAGACTTCAAGTTACAGAGAATCCACCATTTATACTAGTTTAAACCTGCAAGTGATCTGTGCCCCATGCTGCAGAGGAAGGCGAAAACCTCCAGGGTCTTTGCCAATCTGACCCAGAGGAAAATTCCTTCCTGACCCCAAATATGGCAATCAGTTAGACCCTGAGCATGTGGGCAAGATCCACCAGACAGACACCTGGGAAATAATTCTCCATAGTAACTCAGAGCCCTCCCCAAGTAATGTCCCATCTCCAGCAGTTGGAGATATTTGCTGCTAGCAGTCACAGATAGGCTAAATGCCATTGTAGGCAGTCTCATCATAACATCCCCTCCATAAATTTATCAAGCTTAGTCTTGAAGCCAGTTAGGTTTTTTTGCCCCCACTGCTTCCCTTGGAAGGCTGTTCCAGAATTTCACTCCTCTGGTGGTAAGAAACCTTCTTCTAATTTCAAGGCTAAACTTGTTGATGGACAGTTTATATCCGTTTTGTTCTTGTGTACATATTGGTGCTTAACTTAAATAACTCCTTTCCTTCCCAGGTATTTATCATTCTGATGTATTTATAGAGAGCAATCATATCTCACCTCAGCCTTCTTTTGGTTAGGCTAAACAAGCCAAGCTCTTTGAGTTTCCTCCCATGCATCTCTCTCTCTCTCTCTCTTGTGATCTGACTACACAGTTCCCTGCCTACACTATGAAATCCCCAATAAATCCAACTGCCTCAGCAGGCCTGTTTTGCTTTTGTCTTCAGACTATAAACAGCATAATTGCCACAGTTCAGTTACCACACAGTGCTTTCTAAGCAAGCACATTTATTCTTAAGATGAAAGCACTACAGAGAAAATATTCAAAACAATAAAAGAACCTACACACATGCTAACAAGCTTACCAGAGGTCACCCAAACTCCAACAAGGGTTCTGGCAGGTGAACAGACCTTCAAATCCCTCAAAGGGATTTTTTTTTCTTGTAGCTACAAGTTCATAGCTACTTTGGCTCAGAACAAGCACAGCCATGAATCTGAGTTACTCTTTTATCCAGTTTTGGTGTTTGATCTCATCGAGGCATAGCTTCAAAAGGATGCGTCTGGAGGTGGGTAATTTGAATTCCTCTCCTTCCAAGTATTTCTTAGAAAATCCATTCAACTAAAAGTTCAATCTTGTTTGGCCCTTTGTTTTAAAAGAGTCTGTTGAAGCTCTTAACGCTTCCCAGGATTTACTTTAGTCCTGTTTCTCCCTTAAAGAAGTTATTTACAATGCCACAATTATACATTTTTAAAACAATAAATTCCTAAGATACTTAAAATAATTCAGTAAGATTTGTCCAGGAAATTGCCATATCTGTCACACTATTTTCCATAAACCATGTTGGCAAGCATTAATTATATTCTGATCCTTTTAATTCTTTATTAATTGAATCTCATATCAACTATTCCATTGTTTTGTGCAGGACTGATATCAGGCCAACCAGCCTATAACTACCCAGGTCATCCTGTTTGCTCTTTTTGAATATTAGCACATTGACACTCTTCCAGTCCTCTGGAATTTCCCCAGTATGCCAAGATTTATTAAAAATTAATGTAAGATGAACAAAGATCTCCTCAGCCAACTCTTCTAGGACTCTTGGGTGCAAGTTATCTGGGCCTGCTAATTTAGAAATGTTTATCCCTTGCAGATGCTGTTTAATATTTTTCTTAGTTACTAATGGACTGTACTTCATCATACTCCTGTGATAAGAGTGCATCATCCTGCTTCTTTCCAAAAGCAGAACATAAATATGTATTGAACTCTTCTGTCTTTTGTTTCTAGAGTTTGGGGACGTCTCTTCCCATGAAGTAGCAGCATGTAGTTCTTGTTGGAGCCGGGAACTGCGGTGGCTGAACCAGGCAAAGTGAAAAAGCACCCGTACAGTGAAGGGGCAATCCTGTACCTAGAAGTAATAATCAAGGTTGAATTCAGAAAACAAATAGCCTATCACTGAAGCAAAGGGGATGCCATATTGACATAGGTCTACAGTAGAGGAATGGATGCTGTCAGACACATAAGATCTGTTTGATAGGCGGAGCAAAGCCAGTCTCCTTAAATGCAATTGAAGTATGTTGGGTGATTGAGGGAGATGCCTTGGCAGCAATAAGAAGAAAGGATGAGGATAGAGACAGAACTTTGATTAGAAAAAGCATTTATATGAGCATTTCAAAGAAAGGTTGGATTAGTGCTTCTGAAATGGGTAAAAGATAGAGGAAAAACTACTGAGGAGGCTCCTTTGGGAAGTGCATGAGAAAAGAAAATTTTCCTCAAGCTTTTGCTGACTGAGAAATAATTGGGATGGGCCAGTGGGTGATGAAAGAAATGAAGTGCCAAATTGAGCTCTAATGTAAGCAGCTGGAATCCCAGGGAGTTGAGATTGCTTCTGATTCTAGGTGGGGAAGCTTAAAAAGTGGTGGTTGTAGTTACTTTCTCAAAGGCCATGCTCTGATAGTAGGGGCAGAGATCATTGATTATAACTGTGATAGTGCATAGGACTGAGGCATGAGGTGAATAATGATGTAGCTAAGGTTTGCTCTGTGTCTGGAGTCTAGAGATAATACTGAACTGGACAGACAGCTGCCTTCCCAGTGCCTGAAGAAACTAACAGCTTTACACGCAGTCCCCTTTGGAGTCTCTGGCTGGGTCATGTGCTGTCATCCTTGGATTGTTCTCAGCTGTTTGTTTATATAAACTTCTCTTCTCATTGGAGCCCTGTGAGACATAGGAAGAAACCCTGGATATTCAGCAGCAAAAGAACGTCTACAGACACTTTTTTCTTTTTTGCTCTGATTTTAATCTCCTGCTGTGGCTCAAATCTTCAATGTCATCATCACTGCTCTGTGTCTCCCCACAGGCACGATGGCAGGCAGAGAACACTGCAGCTGTTGCCCTTACCATTTACATGCAAGATTATTCCCCGCTACATCTCTTTCCCTTCTTGTTATGCAACTGGATTTGTGATTGGACTTGCTACTGAGCCATGCACATCAGGGCCTGAGGGGGGAGCAGGGATGAGTCTAGGAACATTTCATACGCTCTCTCACCACCTGAGGATGTGGGGGAAAGGGAGGGAAGCTGTCACAATGTTCAGCTATAATAGAGAGACCAGGGAGTGGGGGGGAAGAAAGGGGGTGAACCTAGCCCAGGAATCCAGCACTAAGGTGAGCTGAGAGCCTGGAGAAGTTTGATCAGAACTGCATTATTCATGAGAACCTGCAGATGTTGAATTTGAAACGAGAAATAGTCTGGAGGGGGATTGTTTAAATTACTTGGAAAGTGCCACAAGGAAGATGAAAACTAAAAGTGTCACAGCATAATGGGCAAAGTGGAGTCAGTCCCTAGGCCAGCCAGATCCAGGCCCGCAATGGGGAGAAAGGATGGTTTGGTGATCTCAGCACAGGACTGGAAGTCTGGATTTACTGGGGTTATTCCTAGTTCTTCCATAGTCTTTACTGTGTGACTATGAGCAAATCACTTTTGTGCCTCAGTTTCCCGTTCTGGTAAACATGGATGAATCTTCACAAGAGGGATTGTTAGTGTTTATAAAGCAATTTGAGATGCTTGGATTGAAGGGGATGAAAATATTATTGTTAGTCTAAAGGAATGGATTACTATTAGATTACTTTTGTCTGAAGCACAAAACATGCCTTCTGTGCAGTGTCCATCTGCCTGCCCGATACAGGCCAGTGAGACTGACTGGAAATTCCCGTTGCCTAACTATGGTATAAACTAGTGTCTGTGAGGGATCTACTCTCACCCAGAACCTCTGCCCTGCCCTAGTTGATACACTGCAGAAACCGGAGAGGATTTTACAGCAGGACTGAGCTCTAAGACAATAGAAATGAAGCCAAGGAGGTTGGGTGACATCACAGTAGGCACAAAGGCCGTAGAAGCCTGCGGAGTGCACTGACCTCTTTGATGGTTCCCTTGGTGGTTTGACATGCTTGAAGGCTCACTAAAGATTTGAACAAGCAATATGTTTTTTGATTTTAAAATCCCCTGCAGATCCTCTGTGTGCTGACAGCACCCCCAGTGCCGTGGCAGCAAGGAACTCCTCTGACAGTGGAATAGCTGCAAGGGAGAGGCTGATTTGTAAGCAGGTGAGACCAGTGCCATGTGAAACTCCTCCTGCGACCTCACTGCTGGCAATTGCATGAGTATGTGTCATCTCTGGGTTTCAAATATTCTCTACCCTTGAGCTCTCCCCATTTCCCACTTCCAACCCCCTTGCAAATTCATATCTTTCTAAGCTGGGGACTTGGTAGAGATAAGCTGTTGCCGAAGAAAAAGTGTTTGCTTTTTAATTAAAATGAAGCAGTAATGCTGGTTAAAGGTGCCAAAGTAACAGTGTTGGAGGCTGGTGTTCTGTTTCTGCTATAGCAGGAGTAGTGGCAGGGCACTGGATCAATTTGTATAGTGTGGGTGCTGAGAGCCATTGAACCAAGTGGTAAATCCTATATATGATGGGAAACCACTTCAAGCCAGGGGGTGCGGCAGCACCACTAGTTCCAGCTCCTCTGTGGCAAAAGAAATTGCCCCTTTGAGCTTTTGTCTTGGCCTGGAGGGACCACCACTAGGGGAGAGATGGGAATTAATTCTCCAGACCCCATTCAGGCAGTGTTCTCTCTCTCTCTGCTGAGCCTTCCACCGAAGGGGCTAATTAGTGTCAACTGTCATGGTGGTTTTCCACTAGGATTGTCCTGAACACTGCCCTTCGTGTCAGTAGGCACACATGTAAGAGACGGTGCTGATTGTGCTCCATGGCTTATTCAGAGACATCAGTAACTTGGCTGTTTTTAATTTTGTTTTGTCTGTGTGTGCAAAACATAGGACTGGAACTGGCCTCCTAGGTCATCAAGTCCAGCCCTCTGCTTTTGCAGGCAAACTTTCTCATGATCCTGTTCACAAATTTATCAAGCCCCATCTTAAAACTACTCTGTTGCCCCCACAACTCCAATTGGGAGGTTATTCCAGAATCTCACTCCTCTGATAGTTCAAAATTTCCTTCTAATTTCCAGTCTCGATTTATTTGTGGCCAGTCTATGCCCATAAAACTGCTCTGTGTGACTATGGTGAGATTATGGGCAAGTCACCTGGCTTCCCATTATAATCGTGGCCTCATTGCTATTGCTTAGAATGCTTCTTCCACAAAAGGCAACTGATGAATCTGTATTTATCAGCCTGGTAAGGAAATGGCCACATCTTCAGAAAGGATCCTCCCTGAAATGACCCCTTCCTAAGGTCCTGGGGATTGTGCCCCAGATCCTAAACAAGCTTCAGCAAAGCAATCAGCAGTGTCCCCATGTCTCTCCTGTCTTTCTCCTACAACGTCTCCAAATTCCAGCCCCCTTTCGTTCTCACCGCCCCAGATCATATCCAGCACCTGATCATCTCTTGCTTTGACTATTGTAACCTCCTTTTCTTTTGCTTCTCTTTCTCTCTGCTCTCCCAGCTTTCAGTCTATCCAAATTGCTGCTGAGAAAATAGTCTACTTAGTCTGATGCTCTAACTACCTCTTTCCCCTCTTCAAATCCCTCCACTGGCTTCATTTCTCCTTCTACAGCAACATCAACTTCTTGCTCTCCTCTGCAAGGTTCTCCCAACAATTGTTACTTACAATTCTGTTATCTCTTGTTAGCAGGGGTCAGATGGAGGTGGGGGAAAAGTGATGATACTTTCCCAACCTTTGCTGACAACGCAAGCTCTATACTCATGACATCAAAATGAAATACCATTCATAGTACATTGTGCAGATTTTCATAATATGGGAGCCCTGCTTCTTTCCTGCGTGCTTTGATCAACCAGAGAATAGTTAAGACTGTTAACATTTACATAGTTGCCATTAGGCTTCAGTGTTAACATCAATTGTGATAACATGTCATATCACGCCTCTCTCAGAGCTGTTGCTTCAGGCTGCCTTCAGACTTGGGCAGCAATCACTGTATTGGTTTACATTCATTTCACATTTTGAAGGTTTCGTTTGCAATTATAAGGGCTGGAGAATTTAAATCTTTTTAAAAAATGACAGCTCATTCTGGCCCACAACATGGCTGCCCCCCGGGGAAAAGTACTCAGTATTGTCTACCCCAAGTGTTACTCCTGGGGGACTTCTGCACCACTGTGCATGCACAGAATTCATGTCTCCTGCAGATATCTTTGCTTCCTCGCAGAAAAATGGCTTTCTGACAGGGAAGCAAAGGGAAGCCACAAAAGCAGTCATGAGACCCTCCCCAGCAGTATGTTTTGGGTGCCTAGGGCAGCCGGCAGAGAGGTAAATCACTATGGGGCAGGGGGTGAGACTAGGGAAGACCCAGCTGGTGGCTCCTATCCTGTGCTGGGCTCAGCTGCTAGTCCCGGCTGGGCTGGGGAGGACAGGACTTCCTCTTCCTCTGCATGGCATCTGGGGGCAGGTCAGACCCACCCCCAGATTTCTTCCCAAGCTGCAGGAAGCTCTGCAAACTCCCCACCCATCACTCCTCAGCTGCAGGGGGAGGGATCACTGTATGGGGAGTTACTCCCCCATCTACCCAACCCCTGTGCATCCAGACCCCCTCATATCCAGACCCCCCTGCCAAGCCTCAACCCCACACACACATCCAGAACCCCCCTGATGAGCCCCACTTCCCCTGCACCTGGACCACTCCAACGAGCCGCCCGGATCCCCATTCCACCGAGCCCCAATCAGCTGTACCTGGATCCTCACTGCACTGAGCCCCACACTCCCAGCATCTGGACCTCCCCACTGAGCCTCCCACACCCAGACCCCCCTGCTGAGCTGTATGCCCCCCACTCCCAGACCCTGCCCTGCTGAGCCCCAACTACCTTCACCTGAACCCCCCTGTAGAGTCCCATTACCGTTGCACCCAGAACCCCACCAACAAGCCCCTGTGGATCCAGATCACCTCTCACACTCAGATTGCCCCACACCTGTATCCCCCCACACTAAGCCCTTCCACACTTGGATCCTACTGGGCTGAGTCTGCCTGCCCACACCAGGTGCACCTGGCAGAGAGGGGCAGGGTCCTGGGATGTTTCTGAGGCAGGCTCAGTCCTTGCGCTGTGTCAGGGTTGGGTGCAGCCTCACTACTGGGCCATGTCTCGAGGGGGAGCTTCAGAGTGATCTCCTACTTCTGTGCAACCAGTGGCCTGTGCTCCCCAATGCCATGCTGGAGCCTCCATACTTATTTGACAAATAAAATTTTCAGAATTTTAAAATATTGTGCGCAGAATTTTCATTTTTTTGGTGCAGAATGCCCTCAAGAGTAAAGTGTTCAGAGATCCTGAGTCAGGTCCCCAAAGCCATAAGATTGACTTTAAACCGCCCTGTCATAAATATAAAGGGAAGGGTAAACCCCTTTGAAATCCCTCCTGGCCAGGGGAAAGCTCCTCTCACCTGTAAAGGGTTAAGAAGCTAAAGGTAACCTCGCTGGCACCTGACCAAAATGACCAATGAGGAGACAGGATATTTTCAAAAGCTGGGAGGAGGGAGAGGAACAAAGGGTCTGTGTCTGTCTGTATGCTGGGTCTTTGCCGGGGATAGACCAGGAATGGAATCTTAGAACTTGTAGTAAGTAATCTAGCTAGGTATGTGTTAGATTATGATTTCTTTAAATGGCTGAGAAAAGAATTGTGCTGAATAGAATAACTATTTCTGTCTGTGTATCTTTTTTGTAACTTAAGGTTTTGCCTAGAGGGGTTCTCTATGTTTTTGAATCTAATTACCCTGTAAGATATCTACCATCCTGATTTTACAGGGGGTATTTCTTTATTTCTATTTACTTTTATTTTTTATTAAAAGTCTTCTTGTAAAAAACTGAATGCTTTTTCATTGTTCTCAGATCCAAGGGTTCGGGTCTGTGGTCACCTATGCAAATTGGTGAGGCTTTTTATCCAACATTTCCCAGGAAAGGGGGGGGGTGCAAGTGTTGGGAGGATTGTTCATTGTTCTTAAGATCCAAGGGTCTGGGTCTGTAGTCACCTAGGCAAATTGGTGAGGCTTTTTACCAAACCTTGTCCAGGAAGTGGGGTGCAAGTTTTTGGGAAGTATTTTGGGGGGAAGGACGCGTCCAAACAGCTCTTCCCCAGTAACCAGTATTAGTTTGGTGGTGGTAGCGGCCAGTCCAAGGACAACGGGTGGAATATTTTGTACCTTGGGGAAGATTTGACCTAAGCTGGTAAAGATAAGCTTAGGAGGTTTTTCATGCAGGTCCCCACATCTGTACCCTAGAGTTCAGAGTGGGGGAGGAACCTTGACATGGTGGCATAGTGGTGGGATTAACCTGAAATCATTTTGAGATCCAGTTGAGATTTTTTTGAACTAGAAATACAGATTTTAAAAAGGAAATTTTTTTTTTCCTTTGGAAAGGAAGTCCAGAAAGCAGCTGAAACTGAAAGCAGCTTGGTTTTTCTCTGCTTTGTGGCCAAGCAGAGACAAAAGGGGATTATCTTTGTGAATTGCAGGTTTTCTTTGCCTGGAGACAGGGTACTTAACTCCTGCAGGGAAATTCACAGTCTTCCAACCCAGAGTTGTTTTTTTTTCTTTTCTTCCTAAAAGTAAATAGGGGGTGTGTGTTCTACCCATTTGCCTGGAGACAAAAGTGGCAGGGTTTTTTTTTAGGATTTTGATTTTTTTTGTTTTACAAGGAGCACAGGTTTGAAAAGGAATTTTTTTTTCCTTTGGGTGCTGGTAAGCAGGTTTCCAAGTAGTTGGAGGTTTTTTGCTTTGATTTGGGCCCAGAGCAGAGACAAGGGAATTGTCTTTTTCTGTAGGCTGACAATCACTATCAGAGAATAGGTATTCTATTCCAGCACAGCAAAATTTTACAGCCAAGTTTTGTTTGTTTATTTCTAAACCTTGGGTGTAAAGTTAGTTAAAAACAGAGAGGTTAGAATGACAAAATCCACGGCTCGACAAAAGCTGGAACTAGCCAGATTTCAGGCTGCGGAAAAACAAAGGGAACATGAAAGACAGATAGAACTCATGCGGCTGAAAATGGAAGCAAGGGACAAAGAAATGGAAGCAAGGGCCAAAGAACTGGAGGAGAAGGAAAAAGAGAGGAAGCATGTGGAGGAGGTGGAGAAGATAAAGGCTCAGCGGAATATCCCAACAGACCCTAGCAATCCTTCTCCAAGTACCACTTCCCATCCCAGAAAGTTCCCCACCTACAAGGCAGGTGATGATACTGAGGCCTTCTTAGAAAACTTCGAAAGGGCCTGCCTTGGGTACAACATCTCTACTGACCAATACATGGTAGAGCTGAGGCCGCAGCTCAGTGGACCCTTAGCTGAGGTGGCAGCTGAAATGCCTAAAGAACACATGAACAAGTGTGAACTGTTTAAATCCAAGGCGAGAGTCAGAATGGGGATAACACCCGAGCAGTCTCGTCGGAGGTTCAGAGCCCTAAGGTGGAAACCAGACATGTCATTTACCTGACATGCCTACCACATTGGGAAACATTGGGATGCCTGGATATCAGGAGCAAGTGTTGACTCTCCAGTAAATTTGCCCTTCCTAATGCAAATGGAACAATTCTTAGAGGGTGTTCCTGAGGAAATAGAAAGATACATCCTAGATGGGAAACCCAAAACTGTAATCGAGGCAGGAGAGATTGGAGCCAGATGGGTGGAGGTGGCAGAGAAGAAGAAAACTGGTCGCAGTTGGAGCGGAGACCAGAAGGGACCACCCCAGACCACACCCTATTACCGGGGGCCACCCAAAGCCCCACCTACCTCCCAAAGAACCCTCCAGACCCCTTATCGTCCCACCACCCCGTTCTCCAGCAACCCTCCTCGCCCCAGTGACCCGTCAGCTGGACGATGTTTTAAATGTAACGAGCTGGGGCATGTAAAGGCCAACTGCCCCAAGAACCCCAACAGATTACAGTTCATTGCACCGGAATCACACCAGAGGTCCACAGGCCCAGATACCTCCCAGATACCCTTGGAGCGGAGGGAAACTGTGAGTGTGGGCGGGAAGAAGGTCACCGCGTGGAGGGACACCGGAGCACAAATGTCAGCTGTCCATGCTTCCTTAGTGGACCCCAATTTAATCAAACCAGAGATCCAAGTGACGATTCAACCCTTCAAGTCCAACTCTTTCAATTTGCCTACAGCCAAGTTGCCTGTCCAGTACAAGGGCTGGTCAGGAATGTGGACTTTTGCAGTCTATGATGATTATCCCATCCCCATGCTGTTGGGGGAAGACTTGGCCAAGCATGTGAAGCAGGCCAAGAGGGTGGGAACGGTCACCCGCAGCCAGGCTAAACAAGCCGTGAGGCCTAGCTCTGTTCCGGAAACTTCTATCAGGACCCGATCAGAGGTGATGGACCTGGACCCCAGGCCAATGTCTGCAATAGCAGTAGTGGATCCAGTCCCAGAGACCCAGACAGAACCAGTCCCAGAACCGGAACCAGCCGAACAACCAACACCAGACCCCGTGTCAGCACTGAATCCAGTACTTGCAACCTCAACACCAGAGGGCCCCACTGAACCTGAACTGGCAGCAGCCGATAACCCTACACAAGAGGCTCAGCCGGAGCCTGAATCCCAACATAGTGCACCAGCGGAGAGCGGTTCACAGTCAACAGAAACAGCTCCATCCCCTATATCGCTTCCAGAGAGACCAAGCCTAGGTCCACAATCCCATGAGGAACTGATGTCTCCAGCATCAAGGGAACAGTTCCAGACCGATCAGGAAGCAGATGAAAGCCTCCAGAGAGCTTGGATGGCGGCACGGAGCAACCCACCGCCTCTCAGCTCTTCTAATCGATCCAGGTTTGTTGTAGAAAGAGGACTTTTATACAAGGAAACTCTTTCTGGTGGACACCAGGAAGACTGGCATCCTCAGAGACAGTTGGTAGTTCCAACTAAATACTGGGCCAAGCTCTTGAGCTTAGCCCACGATCATCCTAGTGGCCATGCTGGGGTGAACAGGACCAAAGACCGGTTGGGGGGGTCATTCCACTGGGAGGGAATGGGCAAGGATGTTTCTACCTATGTCCAGTCTTGTGAGGTGTGCCAAAGAGTGGGAAAACCCCAAGACCAGGTCAGAGTCCCTCTCCAGCCACTCCCCATCATTGAAGTTCCATTTCAGCGAGTAGCTGTGGATATTCTGGGTCCTTTTCCAAAAAAGACACCCAGAGGAAAGCAGTACATACTGACTTTCATGGATTTTGCCACCCGATGGCCAGAAGCAGTAGCTCTAAGCAACACCAGGGCTAAAAGTGTGTGCCAGGCACTAGCAGACATTTTTGCCAGGGTAGGTTGGCCCTCCGACATCCTCACAGATGCAGGGACTAATTTCCTGGCAGGAACTATGAAAAACCTTTGGGAAGCTCATGGGGTAAATCACTTGGTTGCCACTCCTTACCATCATCAAACAAATGGCATGGTGGAGAAGTTTAATGGAACTTTGGGGGCCATGATACGTAAATTCGTAAATGATTGGGACCTAGTGTTGCAGCAGTTGCTCTTTGCCTACAGAGCTGTACCACATCCCAGTTTAGGGTTTTCCCCATTTGAACTTGTATATGGCCGCGAGGTTAAGGGGCCATTGCAGTTGGTGAAGCAGCAATGGGAGGGATTTACACCTTCTCCAGGAACTAACATTCTGGACTTTGTAACCAACCTACAAAACACCCTCCAAACCTCTTAGGCCTTGCTAGAGAAAACTTACAGGATGCTCAAAAAGAGCAAAAAGCCTGGTATGATAAACATGCCAGAGAGCGTTCCTTCAAAGTAGGAGACCAGGTCATGGTCTTAAAGGCGCTCCAGGCCCATAAAATGGAAGCATCGTGGGAAGGGCCATTCATGGTCCAGGAGCGCCTGGGAGCTGTTAATTATCTCATAGCATTCCCCACCTCCAACCGAAAGCCTAAGGTGTACCATATTAATTCTCTAAAGCCCTTTTATTCCAGAGAATTAAAGGTTTGTCAGTTTACAGCCCAGGGAGGAGACGACGCTGAGTGGCCTGAAGGTGTCTACTACGAAGGGAAATGTGCTGGTGGTGTGGAAGAGGTGAACCTCTCCATGACCCTTGGGCGTATGCAGCGACAGCAGATCCAGGAGCTGTGCACTAGCTACGCGCCAACGTTCTCAGCCACCCCAGGACTGACTGAACGGGCATACCACTCCATTGACACAGGTAATGCTCACCCAATTAGGGTCCAACCTTACCGGTTGTCTCCTCAAGCTAAAACTGCTATAGAACGGGAGATCCAGGATATGTTACAGATGGGTGTAATCCGCCCCTCTGAAAGTGCATGGGCATCTCCAGTGGTTCTAGTTCCCAAACCAGATGGGGAAATACGTTTTTGCGTGGACTACCGTAAGCTAAATGCTGTAACTCGCCCAGACAACTATCCAATGCCACGCACAGATGAACTATTAGAGAAACTGGGACGGGCCCAGTTCATCTCTACCTTGGACTTAACCAAGGGGTACTGGCAGGTACCGCTAGATGAATCTGCCAAGGAAAGGTCAGCCTTCATCACACATCTCGGGCTGTATGAATTTAATGTACTCCCTTTCGGGCTGCGAAATACACCCGCCACTTTCCAAAGACTTGTAGATGGTCTCCTAGCGGGATTAGGAGAATATGCAGTCGCCTACCTTGACGACGTGGCCATATTTTCGGATTCCTGGGCAGACCACCTGGAACATCTACAAAAAGTCCTTGAGCGCATAAGGGAGGCAGGACTAACTGTTAAGGCTAAGAAGTGTCAAACAGGCCTAAACAGAGTGACTTACCTTGGACACCAGGTGGGTCAAGGAACTATCAGCCCCCTACAGGCCAAAGTGGATGCTATCCAAAAGTGGCCTGTCCCAAAGTCAAAGAAACAGGTTCAATCCTTCTTAGGCTTGGCCGGTTATTACAGACGATTTGTACCGCACTACAGCCAAATCGCTGCCCCACTGACAGACCTAACCAAAAAGAAACAGCCAAATGCTGTTCAGTGGACCGAAAAGTGTCAGAAGGCCTTTAACAAGCTTAAAGCGACACTCATGTCTGACCCTGTACTAAGGGCCCCAGACTTTGACAAACCGTTCCTAGTAACCACAGATGCGTCCGAGCGTGGTGTGGGAGCAGTTTTAATGCAGAAAGGACCTGATCAAGAATTCCACCCTGTAGTGTTTCTCAGCAAAAAACTGTCTGAGAGGGAAAGCAACTGGTCAGTCACTGAAAAAGAATGTTACGCCATTGTCTATGCTCTGGAAAAGCTACGCCCATATGTTTGGGGACGGCGTTTCCACCTGCAAACCGACCATGCTGCACTGAAGTGGCTTCACACCGTCAAGGAAACTAACAAAAAACTTCTTCGGTGGAGTTTAGCTCTCCAAGATTTTGATTTCGACATCCAACACATCTCAGGAGCTTCTAACAAAGTGGCTGATGCACTCTCCCGTGAAAGTTTCCCAGAATCAACTGGTTAAAATCGTCCTTGAGATGTGGAAAATATTGTTAGTCTTTATGTACTTGGTAGTATATTTAGAGATGCATGTGTCTTATTAACTCTGTTTTTCCTAGAGCTCCAGGAAGAAATCCCAGCCAGTGTTTCACCCTAGCTGAGATTTGGGGGGCGTGTCATAAATATAAAGGGAAGGGTAAACCCCTTTGAAATCCCTCCTGGCCAGGGGAAAGCTCCTCTCACCTGTAAAGGGTTAAGAAGCTAAAGGTAACCTCGCTGGCACCTGACCAAAATGACCAATGAGGAGACAGGATATTTTCAAAAGCTGGGAGGAGGGAGAGAAACAAAGGGTCTGTGTCTGTCTGTATGCTGGGTCTTTGCCGGGGATAGACCAGGAATGGAATCTTAGAACTTTTAGTAAGTAATCTAGCTAGGTATGTGTTAGATTATGATTTCTTTAAATGGCTGAGAAAAGAATTGTGCTGAATAGAATAACTATTTCTGTCTGTGTATCTTTTTTGTAACTTAAGGTTTTGCCTAGAGGGGTTCTCTATGTTTTTGAATCTAATTACCCTGTAAGATATCTACCATCCTGATTTTACAGGGAGTATTTCTTTATTTCTATTTACTTTTATTTTTTATTAAAAGTCTTCTTGTAAAAAACTGAATGCTTTTTCATTGTTCTCAGATCCAAGGGTTTGGGTCTGTGGTCACCTATGCAAATTGGTGAGGCTTTTTATCCAACATTTCCCAGGAAAGGGGGGGGTGCAAGTGTTGGGAGGATTGTTCATTGTTCTTAAGATCCAAGGGTCTGGGTCTGTAGTCACCTAGGCAAATTGGTGAGGCTTTTTACCAAACCTTGTCCAGGAAGTGGGGTGCAAGGTTTTGGGAAGTATTTTGGGGGGAAGGACGCGTCCAAACAGCTCTTCCCCAGTAACCAGTATTAGTTTGGTGGTGGTAGCGGCCAGTCCAAGGACAACAGGTGGAATATTTTGTACCTTGGGGAAGATTTGACCTAAGCTGGTAAAGATAAGCTTAGGAGGTTTTTCATGCAGGTCCCCACATCTGTACCCTAGAGTTCAGAGTGGGGGAGGAACCTTGACACGCCCCCCCCCCTTCATGATTTTTAAGGTTGGTTCTTTTTCACCTTCTGGCTTCTGAGCCTTTACAGTGCACTTGGGTCACATTTTCAGGCTTTTCTTTACCACCATGAGGGTTAGATATTTACTTTTTCCCCGCCAGATGAGATCTGGGATTCTCACATTCACTTGCCTACAAGATGCAGAACTTTTAAGAAAATACCAAATATTACAAGAGTTGTGATAACAGCAATAAGAAGTTGGCAACATGGAATACTGGCTCAACAAGCTCCCATGAACCGGCTCCAACTGACACATGCTTGTTGCTCTGCCCTACCCTCATACCCACTACTATCATTGGAGTACCTGCAAAGTGCACCTTTATGTCAGCAACTCCATCCCTGCCCCAGTGCATCTTGCATCCTCCTCTCTCTATAACAGTTGTATCAAACTTCCCATTTTTGGTCAACTCCAAGTGGTGTTTGTATCAATGTAAAAGACCCTCTGCACCTACCGGTGCTGCTTCCTCCTTCAGCTCCCCAAAGTTCATCGTTTGCTTGAACTGGTTTGTTTGTCTGATTAGATTGTCAGCTCCTTGCCTGGGCAACACTGAGGTTCCCCTTGTTCCATGCATGTTGATGGCATGGAATCTGTTTTACCATCTCAAATCTCAGTGGCCAAAGATCTGGAAGTCCAACTGGGACCCTTAAATCCTAGCAGCTAGGCCAATATCTGAGCCATTATTAGTACTAAAGGATTGCTGGGGTCCTCCTCTTGTTCAGACCACTAGACCTTCTCCCTGTATGATGAACCATTCTTCTGGGTAATCCTGCCCAGTCTCTGGGGGGCAATGTGGGGTCTCAAAGGTAGTCATGTAAAGCTGGGGAAAATAGGAGGGTTACTTTGGTATCTCCAGAGATGACACTGGGAGAAGGAAAGAAATCATTGTGACAGATATGCCAATTTCCTGCAATATTTGTGGGTGATCTTACTAGATTAAGTGTAGGTGTCGTCGTGGGCCAGGGATTGTATGTAATTCCATGGAGGGCCACAGCTCTCCAGGAACGAAGGCTGCAGGGCTGTAATCTCAGCCTGGAACAGAATGCAGGTTGTGGGAAAATGGAGCTGGGTTCCCAAGTCACTTGGAGAGGTGATGAGTATTGATGGGAGCAGGGTAGAGAGCATGTTCTCAGTCTGGGGGAGTTTGGAGAGGCTGGGAGAGTTTATGGATGAGCTGCCTGGGTGTATCCCTTGCATGTTGGAGGGAGAAGGGTGCCGCCACGCACCATGTGTGTCCCTCCTCTACTCCCCCCCGTCTCTGCTCAAGCGCGGGGTGGGGAGGGGCGGGGGGAGATGGCCATGTGGGGAAGGAGAGGAGGGAATCACTTGGTGAGTGGTGGCGGGGACCTCCAGAGAGGGGTGGTGGAGTGCTCAAGCGGAGCAGCCAGTCAGCGGCGGGTGGAGAACGCTGAATTTTGTTATGCGCCATGCACGTTCCCAGTATCTGCTACTCAGCTCCCCCGGTTCATTGGTAATCTTTCTGGGGCATCCAAGGGACCTGGGAAACGGAGTAGCAGATACCGCCGCCTCAGCCGCCCGGAACCTGCGTGGCGCATAATCAATAAGCAAAAACTTCTGGCAGAAGCCCACTCCCAGCACGGAAGGGAAGAGAAGAGGCGGGACCACCATGGCCTAGGTGTCTGGTGGCAGGGGCGGCGGTGGTGGTGCCAGGGCTTAGCCTCCCCTAGCCTATTATACCTGCTGTCCACGAGCACAGTACGAGCATTGCTCATGATTGGCTGCCTAGAATCCTGCTAACCACTGTAGTAGCGAGAGAGAGCCTGGAGCACTGGGCCTGGTGCAAGACCTGAGGCCTGAACCAGATTCAGGCCATGCTGTGAACCAAAGTCAGGCCCTCTGTCAAAGCAGATGCTTACAAGTTCACTGTCCGATAAATGAACTTGGCAATAGTATTGGAAGTGTTGCTAAAACACAGGCACTCCTAAGAAGCATTAGGCACTGGGTATTCATGTAAACACATTCCAGAAGGTTAGCACAGGCCTACCCCTACATGGAGTTATGGTATAAACACCATCCTTGAAAATGGTACAGGGACATGCTGACCCATCTTAAGATAAGGTCAGGATGACAGGATGGAGATGTTTTGTTCAAACCAGCAGGTACAAGGTGTTGGGTGGTAACTAACTAATAGGGTAATACATAACTTGTTTGTATCAATGTATCAAAGAGAAATCACAAGAGGGACATCTTTGTCTGGCCTAAGAGGCAGCAGAAAGTCTCGCTGCTGACAGCTGGTCCATTGTCACGGGCGTACATGCCCTATAACCATTGAGCCAGGGCACTGGTATCGGTCTTCGTCAACAGTAAAGATGGCCGAGTGCCTTCACCACCGAACCGAGTCTGGTATTTCTGGGTAATATTATCGAGGTCTGCAGAGCTGGGGCAGCACACGGAGAGAAAACACACACACCCCGCCCACTGACAACCACAACAAGTGGACAAGTCACTCAAGCAATCTACCTCCAGCAGTGAGGATGGCAGCAGAAAATTGTATCTGAAACTGATGACAGCCTCTTGTGATACAAGCAAATCTCTCATCATAGGGGAGGAATCCTGAAAGAATTTCATCTAGTTGATTTAAAAAAAAAAGGTTAATAATGATTAACAGGTGTGTAGTTTGCAGCCAGGTCCTGGGGTATGATATTCCTTCAGCTAAGGCTTTTGCTGATGCTTTCACTTCAAGAAAAGCCCCACAACAGCCCAAGCAGCTCCACTTTACTGAATAAAGGGGTATTCAAAGGTAAGACAATATAATATATATGTATGTATACGTAATGTGCTACATTTTGTGTGAGAGCATGAGAGAGATTACAGCCTCCTATGGGACAGAACTGGAACAGCTCCCCTAGTTCACATAAGCCCTACATGGCTAACGCCTAAGGGTGGTTCTCCTCTAGCACAGATGGTAGGGGCTGTTGCTAAGTTCTAGCCTGAAGCTGCTGTGAAGTTCAGGGTAGTCATGTTGTACAACAAAGGGATGAATAAAGCTGTAACAAATACACGATCATCAACAATATTTTTAGTTTTCTTCTCTATCTGTTTTATAGTTCCCAGGCCTTCGGAGGTGACTCTGATATACTCCGCATCCCATCTTACCTGACCTGGTCGCCAATAATTCCAAGACTTGTGCTCTAAAAACTACTATCTGCACCCCCCTGGAATAACCATACTGAACTAGGTGGTTATTGCATTGTTGAGCTCTGAGAATGTGCTCAGGTTTATGAAACATAAAGACAATTGTGACACCCCCAGAAGATCTTACAATCTAAGGGCCAAATTCTGACTCCACTGAAGTTAATGGTGTTGCAGTAGCAGAGAACTGGCCCTTCAGAAGAGACAGTGAGAAGACAAGAGTGGTGAGATGGAAGTGAGGATGTAATATTGTGCTGTTTAACGTATCCCCCTTCTAGGAACAAACATTAATGCTCTTCAGGAATGATGTATCATCACTGGCTATGGCCACTTACAGCCCCTACTGAAGGTACTGTGCAGGCTTCCTGGCCTTCAGAATGTCTTCTTGTCAAGATAAATCTCATTAATAGCTGCGTGTTTGTAATTTCAGAGCAGACTGCAGTGATTTTCAATGAGACGCAGAGCAGACTGGAATGATTTTCAATGAGACCTACGTCACTCAGGCACTTTTGAAAACCCCACCTGAAATGATTATTCTGCTATCTGTCCACAGTGTCTTTCTGTTGAGGGGCTCTTTAACCCAGGTCTGCCAGATTGTTTCCTCTCTACACTTGCCTCACTGCTGCCTGAGTCACCTAGGCCATTTTAAGAGGAGAGCTTTTACTTAGAATATACTTCGAAGGCGTATGCCACAGCTCAAAAGTCTATGGGCCATTATTAAAAGCTTTGCCATGTACAGTTGGCTTCCTTTCCGTTAAATTAAATGTGATTTTGTTCCCTTTCTACATTTCAAATCTCTAGAGGCACCTACCAATGGATATACCAGGAGCCTAAGAGTGTTCTGGAAGTCAATGAAAGTGACAGGAAGCAAGGGGGTACTGTAACCTTAAGAGTGTCACTGAAAATAGCGGAAAGAAAAGGGACATTCAGAGGCAGCAATGTCTAATAGTTAGAGCAGAGCTGGGTGTTGCAAGAGCTGGATTCCAGTCTTGGAGCTGTCATTGATTTGCTATGTGACCTTGGGTAAGTTTCTTCCCTTCTGTGTCTCTTACTTCATCTGGACAACAGAGCTGGTTGGAAAGTTTCCACCAAAATGGGTTAAATCATCTCTTATGTACTGAGGCTGAAAGTCTATGGTTGCTCTTTGTGTGTGGGGACAATATAACAAAGTGCACAATATTTATTTATTTATTTGTGTAGCTTTAAAAGGATAGATGGAAGGGAGGGAAAGAAAGGTGACACTGTCTCTTTAAAAGCATCGGTGATAGTGTTGCTACTGGGAGCTGCTCTGCGAGACAGCCAGCTGGGAAAGTGCTGCTGCTAAGGAGAAAGGAGCTAGCTTCAGTTCCAGATCCTTGCGCCTGATAGTGTGTGACAGGCACAGAGACAGGGACCGAGTCAGGAGCACAGTTATCACCCTGCACAAAGACTGGGAGAGGGAGACCCAGAGAAACCTGTGGTAACCAAAGAGCAGTGGGCAATTAGAAAGCAAGGAGTCCTTCATTCTCGTAGACACCAGGGAACAATATGGGTCTTTCCCAAGGCACTCTGGTTTCATCTAATTGTTCAGAGAGAGCCTCTTTCTAAACCCACCTGTGCTGCTCCCAGGCTGCAGGTGGCAGGGCAGATAGGAGAAGAGTTCTTGCTCTATTTGGAAATCCCAGAGATGTGATCACAAAGTCTTGTGCACTGTGCAGGGAAGAGCATCCTTGCCACTTAGGGAGTGAATGGTGTGTGTGCATCCCAGCTCCAGAGGCACTGGTAGCCCTAGATACTTGGATTAATAGGAGATCAGTGCCACCTGTAACTCAGAGGGCAGAGTAAGTAGTGCAGTTACTTTCAGAAGGAGCGTAAGGTTGGCCTGGCTCTGTTCTTAACCTCCCTCTTTCTACAATAAAATGGAGAGTGGAAGATTATCCAGCACAGAACAGGCGCTGATCCGGGAGAGCTGGCAGAAAGTGAGTAGCAACCTCCTGCAACATGGCACCATCTTGTTTACCAGGTGAGTAACAGGCTGTTATAGCAACAGGAGGCATCTCTAGCAGGGTAACTCATCCAGATATGAAGTAAGCACCTGGGGTCCTCGCTAGCCTGTTTCTTAGCCATCTTCTCTCCCTGACCACAATCCCTGAATTAAGCAGTGGGAGCTTTCCAATCCCTGATCAGAAACACTTTCTTCTCCTTGGCAATGATTTCTTTTTTCTGGCTTCATCTCATTGCTCCTTCTGTCCATTTGTTGTGATTTGCACCCTGGAGAGAACAGGATTATGAAGAAGCTTGTTTGCATTTAAATCTAGAAGTTTGTTAAAAGGAGAGCAGGGAGAGTGTATGGGGTAGAAGACTATGTGTATTTTTTGTGCCTTTGCAATGATATCCCTCATTTGTTAGCAGAAAATATATTTCTGTTGTTTAAAGAGCTGCTCGTTTCTTCTGTATATGCTCAACTCTGTGGAGTGTATCTAAGTGGCTTCCTAATTGTTTGTGGCACTGGAGTCTTCAGACACAGACAGAGCCCTCGCCACTGGGGAGAGGATCAACTAATTCTAGGATCAATCCTAGCACAGAGGAAAAGGTGCATGGGTGAGAGCAGCTGAAAATCCAACTTGCTGCCTCTTCCAAGCAAATGAGCCCTTAGGGGCTAGAGGAATGGAGGGAGATAGAAAGATACCTGAGAAGTCCCTTAAAATCACGGATCTAAAAAGTTTGTGATGAGCTCCCAGCTTCTTCACAGCCTGTGCAGAATGGAGTGTTGCATCTGGGAAATAAAACACTGCCCAACAGAACTGAACAGAGAAGCTACCTGAGGGGATGTTTAAAAGTTTTGAGAAGGGGGGAGGATGTTGCAGCTGAATGTAAAGTATCTCGGATGAGGTTGATTGTAAGAGATTAGGGAGAAAGCAAATTGGCCATTGTGTGTGTGTCTGTGTGAATTGCCATGCAATAGAGTCCCAGGAATGTCATCAATCCATCCTGACCTCTTGCTCGTTGCACCAGTATGTGAGTTATACAGGAGACCCTAAGCTGAAAAAGTTGGTGGAAGGAGCCTAAATAGGAAGCCAGTGATGGTCTGCGAGCTAGAGGTTTATACGAGCCTGCTCACTGGGGTATCTGGCTGCAGCATTCTGGGCCTTCCTGAAGTTGGTTGAGTTGGGATTCAGGAAATATATAAAATGAGGAATTGCAAGAGTTGAGATGGCAAACAAGCAGGAGTAAGTATTTCAGCCAAGACAGGGTCAAGGATGAATTCCAGCAATGGCTTGGAGCGAATTCTAGGGAGCAATAAACCTACCAGTGAGGAATGGGGATTTGAGCTAGAGTAACAGAGGCTTTTTGTAGCCAGAGATGACCTGAATGGTCCCAAATTATTAATCTTCCTTTCAGAACTCTATGCATTTCACATGATTGGTGGTGAAGTCAGGTCACCCTCTGGGTGGTGCTGGTCGAGGCTGATGGATGGATTGGTAGGGAGGGGTCATCCTCTTGGTGAAGGTGGAGTCACTTTGAGGAGTGTGAAAAGTCTGGGGTTTCTCTTTCTGTTGCAGGTTGTTTGATCTGGACCCTGACCTGTTGCCCCTTTTCCAGTACACTTGCAAACAGTTCTCCAGCCCTCAGGAGTGCCTCTCATCACCCGAGTTCCTGGATCACATTAGGAAGGTAAGGGATGAAGAGGCTGATGTGGTCAGTGATGCACCGTATAGAGCAAATTCCCTGAATGGGAGAAGCCCTGAGTAGCAAACTCTGCATTGGGGGGCTAGGTCTCTCTCAGTCCATTTGCCATGAAATGTCAGGCAGCTCACTCCCTGAAATACAGAGACAGTGAAGTTCTGCCGGGGCAAATCCCAATGTGTTCAGCAATGAGGGCTGGGTGCCCTGTGTCCTTATGCTCTCACCACAGTTATTGATTCACTTTGGTGAAAATCAAAGGACTGGATTCTTATTCTGAAATGTGTATGTGAATTTCATGCTGCTTAGATGATGCAGGACGGACCACAGTCGAGACCGAAGGTCCTCTAGTTACCTACACACAGAACAGGGACAGTCCAAGCACTTAGATAATCACAGTGATGGCATAATACAAAACACTAGATAGAGAGAGAGGCCATGGGCAAAGTTCCTGCTGTAAGTAAAGGGCAGGTGTCACCAGTGATCTCCTCCTGAAAGTTCTCTTGCTGTAGCAGCAGAGCCTGAGAGCCCACAGCCCCTTAAGTTACCTATCATGGGACCCATCATGAGGGACAGTGTTATACACGTTCACCACCTCCTCAGACATGGAGGGTAGAGATGGGGAAATAAAATATCTATATATCATCTTGGAGAATCCTGGTGTGCTTAATGAAGTATAGCAGAATCCCTTCATTCAGTGCTGAAATGCAGCCACCTCCGGGGCGGAAAGCTGTAGCTATTTAGTGACACACTACAGTGCTACAGCATGGTTTGACAGGAAATGAAGAAAAAGTCCATATTCTGCTGAAACTGAAAGGAAAAATTGGGGAAGCGGAATGTGTTTATCCAGGTTGGAATTTGACCAACCCTTGCCAAAAGGGTCATGGGAGCTGTAATGGTCACTTGTGGTCACATCCTCAGCTTCAGGTCTCATCCAACAAGCTACATTTCCAGCATCACAGTGTCTCAGAGAGAAGAGGGCCCCCTATTGAATCACAAACACCACTTGCCATATCACCTGCTGTCCTGTTTAGCTTGGGAGATCTGGTAGGATAGCCTCATAAGGTGAAATGATGTGGCCCTTGGGTTTGCCTTTGCCAGAAGAAGGAGATGACGTACACAAGTGGGGTGGGCTGTGGAAAACACTGTTTTTCAACAGAATACAGGTTTCAATCCGTCTCCGTGAGGTTCTGACCAAGCTCTTTAGCATAAGGGAGCAGAACAGGCTTTCACTGTACAGCAAGCTAATGGCTCCATGACTGATGATGAGAAGGTTGTTTGGAAATTTTGTTCCCAGCCGATGTTCTCTGCTAATTCTGTCCTCTCTGGATTTACCCTGCAGGTGATGCTGGTGATAGATGCTGCTGTGACTCACTTGGAGAACTTGTCCTCTCTGGAAGAATATCTCGCCAACTTGGGCAAGAAACACCAGGCAGTTGGTGTGAAGGTGGATTCTTTCTCGGTGAGGCATCTTCTCTCTTCATGCTACTTTTGCCACAGCATTCTCCCAGCTTCACCCATGGTGCCATCCTGATCCACCATGAATGGCAGTGCATGGTTTCCTCATTGTGCCATGAAGCTGGGTTCTAGGACTTCTGCACATATGTTGCTGGGTTATTTAACTCTGTTGCTGGGCAAGAAAACTGGCAGCCCAACCCAGTCCCAGAATCTGAAGCACCTACAAGGTGACCATTGGCATGCTCAGGGGGAGCCATCCCACATGCTTGCTCTTTAGGTGGACTTGCACTAGCTTGAGTTGTATTCCCTGCTCTTTCTGCCCCGCATCTTAAGCTCGATGGGCAGAGTCTTGGGATGCCATTTGCAAGGGAATACAGCTACATCTTAGGCTGCATTTGCCTGGCACAAGGTTACTGAACCTCAGCCCAGGACATTGCCAGATGTGTGATCAGTTGTCCCAGCTCTCACTTCCCCTCCCTCTCCCAGGTAGTGGGGCAGAAGTATCCCTATCCCTCATTTCAGACCCCAGCTTCCCTGCATCCTACCAATGGGCAGGAGCAGAAACACTAGATAAATGAATTGCGATTATGGAAAGCATCAGGCATGTTAACTTGAAGATACATAGGCTTCGTTCCTTTACCTCCCCGAGTGTGATGTCTTGTGCCACTAGCCATAGTCCTTGGCAGACTGAGCTAGAATCCCCATTACTTGATGGATAATTAGCCCTCTTTGAGGTTTGTTTCTAGCAGCCAGGATGAGGGAGGTTCTGTGGGGAGCCAGTGTGTTTATTCCATATCAGATCAGCTATTTATACGGAGTCAGCTGGACTGCCACGTCAGTGAAGAGGGTTGGGTTTGGGATGGTGTGCCATGTAGTGGAGACTTCCCAGGGTAGGATGGGCTCTGACTATCCAGTTGAGTCTGATACACTGTGATCTCTACCTGCAGCTGTAAATAGCTTCTGAGTATGCCTCAGTTTTGCCTACCTACTTTCAGATGTCATCACTAGCCTCCCCTGGTGCTAAATTAGGGGAGAGTGCAGACTGCCTGCAGCTGGGAGCTAAAGTAGATTAATAATCTTGCCTAGAGTCTCACCCCCACCCCTTTCTGCTGAAAAGCTTCATTAAGCACTGGATTGTGGTCCCTTCAGAAAGGGAGCTATGAGGGAGACCAATTGAGAGCGCGAGGGGAGTGGGTACGAAACAGCGTGAGCAAGGGAAGTCAGTGGGAAGTGAATCAGCCCACAAGAAGAGGTGAGTGGGCAGCTTGGAGACATTTTGGAAAATTGTAGGAGGATTAGAGAGATGGGGAGGAAGCAGGCGTGGGGACAGGGCACCTGTTGGGTAGAAGCTGGAGAATCTGTGTTGTCCTGTTCTGGGCAGTGCAACAGAGAAGGCTCAGAAAGGAGATGATGAATAAATTCAGCAGGAGAGAAACTGACAGCATGGCTGTCCTGAGGCTTCTGACCTCTGATCCTGGTGCCTCTGTTTGGTTTGCAGGCAGTGGGAGAGTCCTTGATGTTCATGCTGGAGAAATGCCTCGGTACTGCCTTCAGCCCGGAGGTGCGAGAGGCTTGGACCAGGCTGTATGATGCTGTGGTGAAAGCCATGAGCCATGGCTGGGATGCACGTAAAGAGGGGAAATAGACCCAGCAAGCTTGGGCTCTGGCTTTCCTCTTCCTAACCCAGCAGCAGCTCCGAGGAGAGAGTTGACTCTCCCTTCCAACCATGCCCATTCCAGGGCCATCTCGGTTGCCCTCTCTGTCTTGCTTTGATATTACCCACATCTCTGCCTCTGACGATGATCAATGTGATCCCCCTTAATTACACTGCAAATGAGCCCTTGTGTCCACCTCCAGGGGGCAGGGTAGAGCTGGGCTCAGCCCGCGGAGGTGGAATGAGCTTGTCCCTCAAATTCCAATTCGTTTGTCTCTCCACCTAAATATTCTCCTAGAGTCATTGCAGGTCGGTTAATCCTTGCTCTTTATTCCCTCTGCATTTGCCCTAGAATAGATCCCAGGCCCTTCCTCACGTAAGGTTAATCACAGCTGTGTGTATTTCCTAGGGAGAGGCTGAGCAGTGTAGCTTTTTGAACGTGGAACTGGGTTAATCCCAGTGTAAGGCTGCTCTTACCAGGTCTGAGCTGCTAGCTGGCTGGATTTGGAGTGACTTGGCCGACTGAAAGCCAGCTGAAATGCAGCAGCTACCAGTGCTTTTTAAAATGTCTTCCCCTAAAGTAAATTACATCAAGTAAGGACAAATACAGACTTTGTATTAGAATTAAAGTGACAGATGCAGCTTTCTCCTGGGAGCAGCTTCCAAAAATCATCCTGGTTCTTGGCCAAAGAGAATATAGCTGGAATTCTTCCCATTTACTGATCATTTACATATTTATAGCTTCCTGGACCCGTAGGGATAACTCCTACCCATCACTGAAATGCAGCTGCTCCTGGGGTGGATGAGAGGCCTGATTAACAGCATACAACAATGCTGTGCCCCACTTTAGGACAGGAATTGAGTAAGAATCCCGTATCCAGTTGAAAACACGGGAGGAATGTTCAGGAGGTAGAATGTAAATACTTTAATTGGAATTTGACCTGAACCCCAGGAATAAGATCCTGACTTCTGTGAAAAGTGTCCCAGGGGATTTAAAATGACCCCACGTGGCTAGGAACTCGGTTTTATGTCTTATCTGAAAATTGCTCCTCCAGAAGCACAGTGTATCCTGTTTGGGACGTTGGTACTAACTGAGGGAAGAGCACATCCTACTGAATGTGCAGCACTGCTTCGTACAGAACCTGGATTTTTCCATGCAGATCTCCCATCTGAGCAGGGACTAGGTAGAACTCACTGTTATGCTAGTGTAACTGCTACCCAGTGCCCTCATGACCCTCACCTTGTAACAGGAGCTCACGTCTGTGGTTTTGGAGCAGCTCTGTGCCAGTTGGCCAGTTAGAGAATCCTCAGTTGCATATTCTAGGGAGGCTAGTGTGGGTGTCTTGGATATCAAACGCTTGCTGAGTTCACTGCATCTCTGATGGCTGCAGCTTCCTTTTATCCAGAGGGATCCTCCTCTTCTCTCGTTATAGGTTTTTGGGCTCCACTCTTCTTTTCCTCATCTGCAGACTCTGACTATGGCACCAGATCTCTGCTCTTACTACTCTCTCTCTCTCTGTGTAAGCCAAGCTGGGTGGATGTGGTAGCTCTCCTCTAACCTGCAACTCCCGGCTAGTTAGGGAGGGGAAAGCAGGGCCTGGATCCAGGAGAACAGCTGGCTGTGCCTGTATATCCCAGGAAGGGAGAGTTCGGTGCTCCCCTGTGGAATTTTGAAAAGTAATCAGTGCATATCCAATACCTTCCCTGCTGCTGTAAACATATGAGGTCAAAGACTTGTTCTCTGTGCGTGCTGTGGCTGGGTGGGCAGCTGCGTGTGATGAATAGATGTGTGTGGGTATGAACTACTACACCAAATAAGCCCCCCGCCCAGCTTTCATAGTCTGTTAAGCTCACCTGCTCTCTGCCATGTTTTGTGTAATTCCTAAGAGAAATAAAGCAGCTGTCTGTATATGCCTCCTAGCCCTGTCTGGACTGTGTTTAATAGACAGCCGTATAGCAACAATGCTAGTATTAAATCACACCTGCCAGGGACTGATACAAGGTGACCCGCAAAGCATTTTTTTTAAAAATGAGTCTCTGCCTTTTTGGCTTATTTATGATTTCAACATAAAAGACCTGAAAGGTTGAAAAAGGGGAGTGGGAGAGGGAGGGTTTTATTTGATTTCTGTGTGAATCTTGGAGATAGTGCGAATGTCAAGTCTGGCCTTGCCTGGCTTTGCTGGAGGACTGCTCAGTGGCCTCAGATGTCTGTTGGAAACTGTTCCCCATGTCTCTTATTGGAAGGGGCAGGCTGTTGAATCTTTAACAAAGACGTCCTTTCCACTCCTGGCTTGTTAACCCATGGAGTTAAATAGCACCTAATGGGATCAAAATGTTCTGAGCAGTAGACCCGTAATCCCTTCCCCTCTCAATTGCTCATCTTCTCTCACTTCCGTGATCGTGCCATTGCGCTAATTCTCCAGTTGCTGTCAGCTATGTCTGCGCCGGGGAACTGATCCATTGCTAACTGAAGCAGTGGGATAGCCCTGCTGGAAGCACCTACTATGCAAGATATTCACGCTAGCCATGTTGCTTCAGGTTAAGGAATATTGTGGTTTTGCTCCATCTCCCTTCTATACTGTGCCTAAGCTAAAGGCTAAAAAGGCTCTTTTTTTTTTTTCTTTACAAGTCCCCTCTTAGGGCTTGCATCATGCCTGCGATCTAGGTAGATACTACAGGTGGTATACCCACTTGATTATGGGAGAAACTGAGGCATGGATGTCTTGAAGCAAACCCAGGTCTGCAGGCTTCTAACCTCGTTCTTTGACCACTCTGTAGGCACTTTGGAGACAGGCTAAAGGAGTGTTCAGGATTGGAGAGTGCAGCAAAACAACTCATGCGTCCTAGACCAGAGAGGGGTCATCTCTCTAGCGCACACTGGTGGTCTTGAGGATGTTTTATGGCTTTCCTGTATGATTAACGCTTTATCCTAGCAGCATTTTCCAGGCCACCAGTCACACCGATGCTCTAGCCGAAGAGGCTTTCTACCCTATTCTGCTATGCCCCCAACGGCCAATCCTTGGCTGTCGTTTTGCATCAGGCTGCATTATTTAATTTTTCAGCCCCAGCTGTGAGAGAGTTTCACACGCAAATGACTGTAATCAGCAGAGTGGTTTCTCTGAGTGACTGAGTGGTCTGAAGTGCAGAATAACAGTGCCCTAAACAATCACGTTAGTGTCAGGTGACCTTTGTTGAGCTGCCTGTTCAGAGAGAGGGAAGTGAGAGCTATCGGCCAAGAGGTTGTGATTACAAACACTGTGCAGAGAGGGTTCTTGCTCCCGCTCTAGGCCTCAACACCTTTGCTAAATCTTAAATGCTAACCTTTAAGTGTGAGGAGACTGGGGGCAAAGACATTTCTCTGGGGTCTGTCTCTCTCCCCACAGAAATCATCCGTTCTGTGACCAAACACTTGAACAAAATAATTGCTGTTATTTAAGTAGGACCTACAGTTCATTGCAGGGTGGTGGGGAGAGGAATGGGACTGGGCTGTAAAATCAGCAGAGGGAGCCAGTGTTAACTAACTTGTAATGAGCAGTTTCAGAGTAACAGCCGTGTTAGTCTGTATTCGCAAAAAGAAAAGGAGTATTTGTGGCACCTTAGAGACTAACCAATTTATTTGAGCATAAGCTTTCGTGAGCTACAGCTCACTTCATCGGATGCATACTGTGAAAACTGCAGAAGAGATTATATACACAGAGACCATGAAACAATACCTCCTCCCACCCCACTCTCCTGCTGGTAATAGCTTATCTAAAGTGATCACTCTCCTTACAATGTATATGATGATCAAGTTGGGCCATTTCCAGCACAAATCCAGGTTTTCTCACCCTCTGTCCCCCCCTGCCTCCACCACAAACTCACTCTCCTGCTGGTAATAGCCCATCCAAAGTGACCACTCTCTTTACAATGTGTATGATAATCAAGGTAGGCCATTTCCAGCACAAATCCAGGTTTTCTTACCCCCCACCCCCATACACACACAAACTCACTCTCCTGCTGGTAATAGTTCATCCAAAGTGACCACTCTCCCTACAACGTGCATGATAATCAAGGTGGGCCATTTCCAGCACAAATCTAGGTTTTCTCACCCCCCCCCCCCCACAGACTCACTCTTCTGCTGGTAATAGCTCATCCAAACTGACCACTCTCCTTACAATGTGTATGATAATCAAGATGGGCCATTTCCAGCATAAATCCAAGTTTAACCAGAACGTCGGGGGGGGGGGGGGGGGTTAGGAAAAAACAAGGGGAAATAGGCTACCTTGCATAATAACTTAGCCACTCCCAGTCTCTATTTAAGCCTAAATTAATAGTATCCAATTTGCAAATGAATTCCAATTCAGCAGTGTCTCGCGGGAGTCGGGATTTGAAGTTTTTTTTGTTTTAAGATAGCGACCTTCATGTCTGTAATTGCGTGACCAGAGAGATTGAAGTGTTCTCCGACTGGTTTATGAATGTTATAATTCTTGACATCTGATTTGTGTCCATTTATTCTTTTACGTAGAGACCGTCCAGTTTGACCAATGTACATGGCAGAGGGGCATTGCTGGCACATGATGGCATATATCACATTGGTGGATGTGCAGGTGAATGAGCCTCTGATAGTGTGGCTGATGTTATTAGGCCCTGTGATGGTGTCCCCTGAATAGATATGTGGGCACAGTTGGCAACGGGCTTTGTTGCAAGGATAGGTTCCTGGGTTAGTGGTTCTGTTGTGTGGTATGTGGTTGATGGTGAGTATTTGCTTCAGGTTGGGGGGCTGTCTGTAGGCAAGGACTGGTCTGTCTCCCAAGATTTGTGAGAGTGTTGGGTCATCCTTCAGGATAGGTTGTAGATCCTTAATAATGCGTTGGAGGGGTTTTAGTTGGGGGCTGAAGGTGACGGCTAGTGGCGTTCCGTTATTTTCTTTGTTGGGCCTGTCCTGTAGTAGGTGACTTCTGGGAACTCTTCTGGCTCTATCAATCTGTTTCTTCACTTCCACAGGTGGGTATTGTAGTTGTAAGAATGCTTGATAGAGATCTTGTAGGTGTTTGTCTCTGTCTGAGGGGTTGGAGCAAATGCGGTTGTATCGCAGAGCTTGGCTGTAGACGATGGATCATGTGGTGTGGTCAGGGTGAAAGCTGGAGGCATGTAGGTAGCATGGCAGTCAGTAGGTTTCTGGTATAGGGTGGTGTTTATGTGACCATTGTTTATTAGCACTGTAGTGTCCAGGAAGTGGATCTCTTGTGTGGACTGGACCAGGCTGAGGTTGATGGTGGGATGGAAATTGTTGAAATCATGGTGGAATTCCTCAAGGGCTTCTTTTCCATGGGTCCAGATGATGAAGATGTCATCAGTATAGCGCAAGTGGAGTAGGAGCGTTAGGGGACGAGAGCTGAGGAAGCGTTGTTCTAATTCAGCCATAAAAATGTTGGCATACTGTGGGGCCATGTGGGTACCCATAGCAGTGCCGCTGATCTGAAGGTATACATTGTCCCCAAATGTAAAATAGTTATGGGTAAGGACAAAGTCACAAAGTTCAGGCACCAGGTTAGCCGTGAAATTATCGGGGATAGTGTTCTTGACGGCTTGTAGTCCATCTTTGTGTGGAATGTTGGTGTAGAGGGCTTCTACATCCATAGCGGCCAGGATGGTGTTATCAGGAAGATCACCGATGGATTGTAGCTTCCTCAGGAAGTCAGTGGTGTCTCGAAGGTAGCTGGGAGTGCTGGTAGCATAGGGCCTGAGGAGGGAGTCTACATAGCCAGACAATCCTGCTGTCAGGGTGCCAATGCCTGAGATGATGGGGCGCCCAGGATTTCCAGGTTTATGGATCTTAGGTAGTAGACAGAATATCCCAGGTTGGGGCTCCAGGGGTGTGTCTGTGCGGATTTGTTCTTGTGCTTTTTCAGGAAGTTTCTTGAGCAAATGCTGTAGTTGCTTTTGGTAACTCTCAGTGGGATCATAGGGTAATGGTTTGTAGAAAGTGGTGTTGGAGAGCTGACGAGCAGCCTCTTGTTCATATTCCGACCTCTTCATGATGACAACAGCACCTCCTTTGTCAGCCTTTTTGATTATGATGTCAGAGTTGTTTCTGAGGATGTGGATGGCATTGTGTTCAGCACGGCTGAGGTTATGGGGCAAGTGATGCTGCTTTTCCACAATTTCAGCCCGTGCACGTTGGCGGAAGCACTCTATGTAGAAGTCCAGTCTGCTGTTTCGACCTTCAGGAGGAGTCCACCTAGAATCCTTCTTTTTGTAATGTTGGTAGGGAGGCCTCTGTGGATTAGTATGTTGTTCAGAGGTATTTTGTAAATATTCCTTGAGTCGGAGACGTCAATAGTGTTCTTGACGGCTTGTAGTCCATCTTTGTGTGGAATGTTGGTGTAGAGGGTTTCTACATCCATAGTTTGTGTGTGTGTGTTTTGGGGTGGGGGGTGAGAAAACCTGGATTTGTGCTGGAAATGGCCCACCTTGCTTTTCATACACATTGTAAGGAGAATGGTCACTTTGGATGGGCTATTACCAGCAGGAGAGTGAGTTTGTGGGGGGGGGGGGGGGGGCGGAGGGTGAGAAAACCTGGATTTGTGCTGGAAATGGCCCAACTTGATTATCATACACATTGTAAGGAGAGTGATCACTTTAGATAAGCTATTACCAGCAGGAGAGTGGGGTGGGAGGAGGTATTGTTTCATGGTCTCTGTGTATATAATGTCTTCTGCAGTTTCCACAGTATGCATCCGATGAAGTGAGCTGTAGCTCACGAAAGCTTATGCTCAAATAAATTGGTTAGTCTCTAAGGTGCCACAAGTCCTCCTTTTCTTTTTGTAATGAGCGTGACTCCACAGCAACCACAAGAGCTGTGTTAATTTCTTATTTCCTCTCACCATGGTCCCAGGGGAGGGATGAGGCAATCAGGGACTGTCACCAACTTCCATGCTTCCCACTTTTGGTTTGCAAGCCGTTCATCCTGGTGACTTCTCCTTCCCGCATCTGTTTTTCCTTTGGCAGGGGAACCCCAAGAGCTTCATTCTCATAATATCCACTACCTCACCTGCCCAAACAGTTCCTGATTCTACCTGTCCCCACCTGTCACTCATATCCTATCTGCCATCTCAGAAAATCTTCCCCAAAGCCACATCTACTTTCTCATTGTGATGGGGTCACTTGCATCAGATCCTCACACTACCACCAGGCTTTCCTTGCCCTATATGCATCTTCTCATATGACTTTCTGTACCACAGTTACCCCCTTCCCCCCAAACTGTCCCCCAGGCCATATCTGTCTTCTGTCTGGTGTGCCAGACCTCCTTTCCTACACCCGCTTCATGGCTGGCCATGCACTCTACCTGTATCCACAATTGCCAACTTTCACATGGTGAATAAACACCCCAACTTTCACAAAAAGCCAAAACTCAAGCTAATCCCATTTCAAAACAAGCCAATCCCTAAGAACCCCAACACTCTATTTGACTAGACCCCCCCGGCGTGCAGTCTGGGACTGTGGTGGGCCCCCTGTGCACCCCTGACTCTCTCCCCCTTGCCCGTCCCCCCTTGCCCCTGCTTGCCGGGAGCTAACAAAAAAAAAGAAAAAAAGCTACAAGCCAAAAACTAGCCCACAAGCAACTCACAAACCAATTAAGCCAAAAATAAGCCCAATTTCTGCATTTTTTCCACGGGTTTGGCATGTCTGCCTGTATCCTGATGGTTGTGAGCTCCACCAGCCTCCCTCCTCCATGAGATTTGCTCCTGAGAATGCCCATGCAATGGGCAGAGTGGGGCACTAACAAGTTCATGGGCTAGATGCACAGCTGCTGTGTGTGAAGTCACTGGAGTTCTTCACCCCCTCATCTGTACAGCCTGGTTCTCGAGTCAAAGCTGCTCCCCAGTCTCCATTGCTGGAGGCTCAGGGTAATTTGTCTCTATCCTGCCTGCTTTTTATTAAAATCAGGATGACAGGAGAAGCAGGAGCTCTGATTTCCATGGTAACAGTACTGTGAGCCTGCCAGGGCAGATGGCTGCCTGCAGCAGCACAGAGTTCACCGGGTAACCCCTTCCCACCACCTGAGCGAGTGTGGTGAGGAGTCCCAAGGAGAGCGGTGCTGGATGAGCATTAGCATGTATAGTGCTGCAGCAGCAGCCAGAGGCCCCTGTGTGCTGGGCCCTGTGCACCCTCAGTGCTTTGGGGCACAGGAGGGCTCTTACTAGATAAGATGGGATGGAAAGGCAAGAAGCCAGAAACCCCTTTGCCTGCCACATTCAACACTCCGCTCCAAGCTGTCTCTGAATGGTAGCCCCGTTAAGGGGAAAGGCTGCCTGGCCAGGAGAGCCTGAGGGGAGATAAATGTATTAAAACCTCTCAGGCTATTTTGACTCCTCTACGTGGTGGTGCTGGGGGTGGGAGGGGGCTTAATGTTCACTTTTCTACTGTCATTTCAAAAGCAGAGGCGCAGGGGCCTGTACACCTAACATCAGGCCCCTGGTGTGATGCTCACGCAGCCCCGTCGCCTCCTGCAGCCCTGCGGGAAAGCTGCCCTCCCAGCAGGCGATGCTGTGTCTGCCAGCTGTTGCTCCCCTCTGCTGGATTGCAGACAGACGAGCAGCTGGTGAGTGGAGGAGGTGGCTCTGGCGGAGAAGGAGGTGCACGCTGGGAAGCAAAATAGGGTGGGGAAGGGAGCGCACACAAGTGTACCCACACAGGTGTGGGAGCAAGGCTGGTTCCAGCCAGCAGAGGGCAGAGGCTGGCTCTCAAACCAGCTTCCATGACCCAGTATTACGCAGAGCCCACTGCAGGCTGCATTGCCTAAGGTTTCCCTTTGTATCCAGTTAGGCTGCTGCCTTCAGCCTTGTGCTAACTGCAGCTGCGGCTGTGCTGGGCTCCAGGTCCCAGGCTGTATCTGTATGGGTGGCAGACTGAGCAGGCGCTGGGCCAGGGGGCAGCACCGAGCAGCAGATCTTCCCTGCAGCCCTGCTCTGAACGGAAATGTGAATGTGCCTAGCTGTCGGAAATGGCACTATTCTATACACCTTGTTTTGTCTCTCCTCCTCCCCTAGTCTGTCCATTTCCCCTCCCCACTCCCCATGCATGTCTTTTTCACCATGGCCCCTCTCACCCATGTTTTTACTCCATCCTGGTTCCTCTTTCTCCCCGAATGCCCAGTCACCCCTCCTCTCCTGAAGTGCATGGGAAGGGTGTGCCCAGGGAGTGCTTCCAGTTTGACATAGGGGTAGAAGATCAGGCAAAGTGGGGAACTTTCCTCTCCTCTGGCTGGAGCAGCACAGCAGATCTGTGGAGCCCACAGCAGGGTACTTCCACCCCTGGGTTTGGAACCAGCTGGGATGTGCCCATATACTGCACGGGTACCTCTCTTCAGCTACTGTATTGGTCTCCAGACTCTCAGCTGTCATGAAAAGAAAAAGTCTCTAGCTGCTTTGTGATGAAAACTTCAAAAATATGAATGGAGGGGCCCCAAAGTGGAGGTGAGTCGGCTGAGCACTTGGAACAATAGCTTTGAGAGGTGGGAACTGCTCCATTGAGCTAGATGCCCACCCAGTGTTGATAATTTAAATGTCACCACTTAATTCTCCACTGTCCTTCCTGTAACAAAAGAGAAGAGAGTGTCACAGATTGGCACAATTTACTTTAGGGAATGGTTCTTTTTGGTGCCTCAAGTCGGTGGTATTTGGGAGATAGCACTGTGCCCCGCACATGCATCGCCCCCTGAAAAAGAGGGGTGGGGCCTTCCATTCCACTGGGCTCCTGGGGCTTAGCACAAGCCCCAGGAGCCCAGTGTAGCTGAATGGCAACTTCATCTTTTTTTGAACATATGCACAATCGACTGTGAGCAGCTTCTTCTGGTGGCTTCCCAGGACGAGTCCCTACCCAGATTGGATCTTTACCTGGACCTGTCCCACACTCTGGGACATTCAGTATATTACAGAAAGGACCCAAATAGTCCAATTGAGGTCTTTCCTATGGAGATCACATTCCAACCACTTGCAGCCTGAGTATGAGTCTGAGGGAACAGGTGCTGGGTCAGTCCAGTCTGCAGCCCAGATGGGAGTCCGTGAGCAGAATCAGTTTATTTGACATGATGGAACTGTGTCACTCAGTGCTGGGCCAGATGGGCTGCCAGGAAGGGGAGCTATTTTCCTGAGCACCTCATCTCTGTTAGAGGGCAGTAAATTAGACCAAGGGGGAGGAGCCATGTCTTCTTGCAGTGAGTACCCTATAGCACTCACTGCTGTAAGAGGCCAGAGAGCAAATGTAAGCCCTGGATTTAAAAATGGGCTGGGTTGTTTATGCACAGTAACAGCAACCCTGTGTGGACGCCCCCAGAGCCGATGTCCTTCACATCACACCCCCTGCCTTTCCTGCTGCTTAGGTGAGTGTGGTGCAGTGTAAACAGGTGCCATTAACTGCAGGCCAGGGCTGGGCGAAGTCATTTTATTCAAGGCACGGTCATAGCAATAAATAACAAGAAAGGTACAGAACTCTGGCACATTCCTATAGTGTGACAGCCAAGGGAAAGTCAGACAAGGAGCCAGAGCTCCTCAAGGACACCGTGCCACTCACAGGCACTTTGCTTCCATACCAGAGAAACAGCAAAAGAGAGAGAGAGGCGTTGAGGTTAGTTGATCAGGTGCTGATAGCATCAAACAGTCTCCAACAGGAGAGGCAGCATAAGGAACAATCCACCTTCCCCCAGAACTGGGCCAGACCAACCGGGGGATGGTGACAGCACAGAGTGAGGTTAGACAGGGGCACAGTGGGATGGGGTGGCCGGGGAGTAGCTGGCTGGGGTGAGGTGGGTGGAGCTGTGCAGACACCACTGGGTGCATAGGGATGTATGAGGTGAGAAATGGATGTGGGTGTATGGGCAAAGGGACAGATGAGTGTTTGGCTGACTGGCTGCTGGGGGTGAGGGTTATGATGGGATCTCAGACACCAACAGTGCTCCAGGCACTGAGCGCAGGAGGGGTTTGTGATGTGGCCATGTGCACGCAGACAATGGGAAGGTGACCCATCACACCAGCATCTCTGCTTTTAGAGCTCATTTCCCCCTGCCCCCCTCCAATTTTGCCATCCTAAGTCCCATTCTTGGGAGTTGCTTCCCCTGGCCTCAGTGCTACTATGACTTTTCACTGCCGCTGTCCCATGCCACCCATCAGCATGCTCCCTCTGGCACCCGTGGGCATGACTGAGGGCTAATGTGATGCAGTAGTGGTGCCTGGGCCACAGTACATAAGCCTGGGAGGCTGGAGCCTGGCCCTGAGGAGCTGAGCCCCCCACCCCCACTCCCCTCAAGGGTGCAGACAGGCTGCCCGGCTGACTGTACCCACCTTGTGCTCACTGGAGAACAGTTCTTAGAGGCTAAGCACCAAACGCTCCCCCTCCTGCCTGTCCCCTGTCCCCTGGGGACAGAGCTGTGCCCCTTTCTCTTTCTCTCTCACACACACAAACCACGGCCCTTCTAACCACACTAAGGGGGGGAACCAGGCCCACTCGCTTTTGCTTGGATCCTCATTTGTGCACCAGCATCATCCCCACGGCCAGCCCGGCTCTGGGCATGGGGAGTGGTAACTGCTCTGCCTGTGGGGCCGGAGACCAGTTCCTGCAAGAGGGTTGTGGCATCATGGCTGCCTTGAGGGCAGTAGGGGAGCCAACATATTTTTTTAATCCCTCACCCTTTGTTTTCCATTCACGGTTTTATTTGTTGGCTGCGGTGATGGATGGGACTCTGTAATGCGCTCAGAGGGCAGCTCACATACCTCCCTCCCTCCCGCCACCCGGCAACTTGAGGCAAGTTGCTGGCAGGGCTGAATGGAGCCTGCAGCCGCACAGCTCAGAGAAGGTTCAGCTATGTACCTACCAGGCTCGGCTGTCGCGTCGGCCTGGGGGAACTCTGTGCCACTGTGTGAGTGCAGCATTCATGTCCCCAGCTGATTTTTTTTTGCTTCCCTGCAGAAAAATGACTTTTTGAGGGGGAAGCAAAGGGAAGTCACAAGCCATTACACTTGTGTGCACGCGTACACGCACGCACGCATGCCCCACCCCCCCCCAGCAGTGCAGGCGCACTGGTTCAGCTGATAGTCCCAAGCTGGCTCAGACCCCTGCCACCTCTCCTGGCTGCAGGATGCTCCGCACCCCCCCCCCACCCCCCCCCCCCCCCGTTCCTGCCACCATCATTCCTCAGCCATAGGGGGTGTGGAAGGGGGGGGGGTGTGGGTCACTGTACTTGGTGCTGCTCCCTAGTCTGCCTAACCCCTGTGCATCTGGCCCCAGGACCCCCCCCCCCCCCAGAAGCCCCACCCATACTCCCACCCTGCAGAGCCTCACCCCCTGCAGCTGGAGCTTCCCTGCATCCAGACTCCCTGCTGAGACCCCCCCCCAATATAGACTCCCCCACCCCTGCAGCCAGCCCATCCCCCCACTGCACTCAAGCCCCCGCCCCCGGTATCTAGACCACCCTGACGAGCCCTCAGCACCTGGCCCTTGCCCTGCACTTGGAACCCCTCCACCCCAAAATGAGCCCCTGTGCATCCAGATTTCCCCATTCCCACCTGCCCCCTACCACATCCGGATCCCTCACTGAGCCACCTGCAACCATATTGCCCCCGTTTTACTGGGCTCTGCAGGGCCAGCCGAAACAAGCTTTCATGAGGCTGCTCCATGTGTTCTCCAGTCCAGGCGATGGGGGCAGAGGTTTTCCCGCCCAGAGATTTCCCAGAAGGGTTCCCCAAAGGAGCTTGTTCAATCACATGCATAAGCCACTGCATGTATAGAGCCCCCCACTACTCCTAGCTGCCTCTTTAATTAAGCCCTTGGAGTCTACATGCATCGCCGGAGGTCATGCCCAAAGAGCCGGCAGTCTGCAATATGGTGCTGTACAAAGTGTTAATGCTTCAGGGCACACGATTCTCCTTTCGCTGCCTGTTATTTCATCCTAGCCTCAGCACTCTCCCCCTGGTGCCCACCATCTCTATCTCTCTCTCTCCCTTACCCTGTGCTATGGGGAACCAGGTGACAGGCTCTGTATCTGACACTGAACCAAGGTGCAAGGAGCCCCAAAGACAGACAGCGTTCACACACATAGCCACAAGCAGACATGGGGGGGAAGGAACAGACGACACTCAGGCCTGGCGCTGGGGCCCAGTTAAAAGGGCAACTCCCCTGTCTTGCTCCTTGGGGCAGCGAGTGAGCGCACCACAAAGCTACGGGTTTGGCATCTGCACTTGAGTCTGGCTGACTCCTGTGGCAGCCAAGGAGCTGCAGGCCTTTGCGTCTGCATTGGACACGTTCATCGGTGCTCTCTGGGCATTTTCCCTTGGCAGCAGGAGAACAAGCCCATTCCCCATGCCCACCTCCCAATCTCCCCAAATATGTTGATAAAAAAGGTTCACAGCCACGTCTGCCCTGGCGCAATGGGTCTGTGCACCCCCAGCCCCAGTGTCTGGGGGCCACTCACTCTACTACACTCCTCCTTTCCAAAGAGATGCTGAACCAGAGGGAAAGGTGGGGAAAGCAACGACAGGTGTATGAGGTCTGTTGCGACTGACCCTGACTCCAGGAGAAGGGAAAGCCAGGAGATGGCAGACAGGCTACTTAGCATGAGATGAATTAGCAGTTGGCTCCAGCTGCTCAGAGCTGGAGCACAGGATGGAAGCAGGAGGCCTCCTGGGGTCTCTCCCTCAGTTCAGTTCTGTCTCCACCACTGCACCCTAGACCCCAGTATTATCTGTGTGCATGAGCAGGAGGCCACCGCCCCAGCACTGGGGCTTGGGCTCTCGGAGGCCAGGAAAGCCGCTGCTCCTTCAGCAGTGTTGGTACTGGTCCAGTTAGCGGCACTGGACCCTCGCCAGGGCCTGAGAGCTGGCGGCAGGGTCGATATGGCAGATCAGGAAGCTTGGGGCCTAAAAGATGGAGTTTCCTCCCCGTTCTCAATACTTGATGTCGGTGTTTCTGTCCAGCTGGTGTTGCCACTGCGGGAGGCTGCTCAGTGGTAATGGACCTGGTCCTCCAGTATGGGCCCGGTTCTGAATTCGCCTTCCACAGTCTCCAGCTCCGTTTCAAAGCTCTGCAGGCCACCCTCCTCGCTGTTCTCCACCGGCTCCAGCCGGTTGCCCATTGTGCCGTAGGACTGGTGAGCTGGGGAGGCAGCCGGCGTCAGGCTCAGCTCCGGCTCCTGCAGCACCGTGGCCACGAACATCTGGGGCACAAAGCAGACAATGGGCTAGAGGCGAGGATCAGAAAGAGACACCGCTCCCACTCAGAATCCAGGCTGGACAAAAGGCGGGATTTGATTGGCCAATGAGGTTGGGGCGTGTGAGTGTACTACCCTCATTCACAAGAGCTGTGCACCAGGAGATGCGTGGCCATGGCGGGGTAGAGGCACGTCTGGGTCACCGTGAGAGTCTCAGTGCAGTGCTCCTGGTCTCAGGCATTAGTGGTTGGTTGCGTCAGAGTGTTTTGACGCTGCATGAAGCTGACTCCCGAAGCGAGGTGTCTGGTGCGTGAGGCCAGGGAGGGGGCGGGAGGCAGGCGGGGGGGTGGATATACTCACATTTGAGTTAGGGGTTGAGGAGATGCTGCTTCTTTCTGTGTCATTGAAGGTGCCTTCTGACTGCTCGGACATCTGCCGGAAGATGGGGGGAGAAGATGAAGCAGTCCGGGAGGGAGGGAGCAGCTCCCCAAAGTGGTGGGGGCAAACCCCAGGAACACACCCTCGTACAGCCCTTTGAGACCATGGGGTTGGAGAGGGAGGGGATCACATTTGCAGCCACTGAGAGCTAGGATTAACTGAGCTGACCACGCCCATCAGAGATACCTGCCCAGAGATGGACCCACAGCTGGTTTTACAGCTCACAGAGATGGGTAACTGCAGCACAGACACACCCAAAGCTGGTGATGGTGAATGGACAGAGGGGGGATGCTCTGTGCAGCACCAGGGGAGTCAGCCCTGTGTCTGCTCCAGACGCAACTAAATCGTCAGGCACCTCAGTACATATGGACCCCCTGAGAGGCAAGACACAGACAAACAGGACAAAGAGACGATGAGTCAGGTCCTGGGACCAAAGTGGCTGCTTTCCCTCTCTCACCTGGTAGCTGGAGGGCTTCCTTGGCTGTAGCTTCTTCAGACACAGGCCAAAGAAAGAGAAGAGGATGCAGGATAGAAGAACCACGAAGGTAAAGAGGGTGATGGGACGGATGGGACCTGGAGCAGAGAAAAACAGCCAGCCAGCATGGGAGTCTGCATCAGAGTCCACCAGCTTCACTTCCTACCAGCCACAAGAGCTTCTGAGTACCAGCCGAGATCTCCCCCACATCTGCCTGAGCCTCCCCACCCTGAATACCAGCCAATATCTCTCCCACCTCTGGCTAAGGCCCCCCCCTAAGTACTAGCTGAGATCCCCCCCACTCTGAGTAGCAGCCAAGATCTCCCCACATCTGACTGAGTACCCCCCACAAGTACCAGCCAAGGTCTCCCCCACATCTGGCTGAGCCCTCCCCCCACACGGTGAGTTCCGTTGAGATCTCCCCAACATTACCCTTTCCCCATTTATTTTCTCCCTGTCCGCCCCATTCCCCCTCCTCCTGTTCCTGACGAGAAGGTGATGGTCACTAGCTGGCTGCTTGTCCCCTAGAGAAGTGAGCCCTGATACAGATAAGGTCTAGGCTGGAGGAGTCCCTGCCCTGAGTCCACCCTACCTAGACGCAGGACAGAGAAGAAGAGCAGCCAAAACATGCAGAGGATGGGTGCCACCACCACCTGGCTGACGGCCGCCGAGTGGATGCGCTGGTTCAGCTTGGTGGGGATGTACACGTAGTAAATGTTGTAGCGATCGACCATGTGCTTCAGCAGCATGTAGAGCAAACCTGGGCCAGGAGGATGAAGGAGGATCAGGACAGGTGCCACCACTGGACAAACGGGGGTGAAGCGAGAGCACCACGGCTAGGAGAGGGGATGAGGGACTGGGTCAAGGAGAACAGTCCATGGAATTGATGCCAGTGATGAAGTTTTGGGCCAAGGGATTTGGCAGCTGATCCCTGCTCACTTCTCTGTACCAGGGCTGGTTCCCCAGTCGCTGCATGACAGTGTGTGTGGGGGTGGGGGCGGGGGGGTGTTTCAGCAGGAGGCCAATGAGACCAGACAGAGCTGCCTTCTGATGATCAGCTCACCTCCCAAGGAAGCAAAGAGACTCCCCTGGGAACATGGGTGTGGGTGAGGCAGCTTCCAGCCCCGGGGCCAGGCCCAGAGGAGATGGTGAGACAGCTGAGGGCCGGGCTGGAAGCTCACAGGACTGGTACATCCACTCACCAAAGGGAACGATGATGGGGCAGGTGATGCTGTAGGTCATGACGACAGCAAAGATGCAGCACGTCCAGGCGTACTCCAGCCCAAACTGGAACTCATAGGCTTGGCTCTGAGGCACAATCAACAGCCCAGTTACCCGGCTGCCTCCAGCCTGCTACTACCGTGTGTGTTACCTCGCTAGCTGGAGGCCTCAGCGGAGATCGGGGCCCCCCACTAGGCACTGCACATACGCATGGTGGAGACAGCTCCTCTCCTAGAGAGCTCACACTCTGCATGGACAGACGGAAGGCAGAGAAAGGATGTGTTGCCCGCACATCACAGATGGGAAACTGAGGCACCGAGAGATGACAGGCCTTGTCCCAGTTCACCCACAGAGTCTGTGGCAGAGCCAGGAACTGACCCCAGATCTCCCAGCCCATTGCCTTCCCCCAACCCCACGCTCCCCAGCATCTCTTCCAGGGCCTGGCAGCAACTCCTAGTCCTTTATGCTTCCTTTCTTCCTGTGTAATCCACCCAGGCACCATGACGCAGCCATTGCCTGCTGACCATGGAAGGGATTCTCCTTCAGAGCCGGGCGCTGCTGCTCTTCACACAGCCAGTGGGGTCACTACTGAGCAACATGATGTACTCCCTTGCCGCGGTGCCTTCCCAGACCTGCACCGATTGCTTCCTCTGCACAGCTTACCCCTGCCAGCCACAGAGGGACTGGAACCAAAGCCAAGCCTCCTGCAGCAGCCTCCAGCAACGAGCCTGTCCCCAGCACTGGGACCAGAGCTAGAGTTGCCAACTTTTGAATCTCACAAAACCTAACACCTTAGCCCTGCCCCTTCCCTGAGGCCCCGCCTCCTTCCCTGCCCCTTCTCCAGGGCCCTGCTCCCCTGCTCGCTACATTCTCCCTCCCTCAGTGGCTCACTCTCTCCCCGCTCACTCACTTTCACTGGGCTGGGGCAGGGGGTTGGGGTGCAGGAGGGGGTGAGGGCTCTAACAGGGGGTGCAGGCTCTGAGGTGCGGCCAGAAATGAGGGGTACAGGGTGTGGGAGGAGGCTTCCTGCTGGGGCACAGGGTTGGTGTGTGGGCTCTGGCTGAGAGTGTGAGCTCTGGGGTGGGGCCGGGGATGAGGGGTTTGGGGTGCAGGAGTGGGGGGTCCAGGCTGAGGGGTGGGGCAGAGAGGTTCAGGGTATGGGAGGGGGCTCTGGACTGGAGCAGGGGGTTGGGGTGGAGAAGGGGGTGAGGGTATGGGAGGGGGCTGCGGGGTAGGGGGTTGGAGTTCAGGGGGGTGAGGGTTCCATCTGGGAGTGCAGGCTCTGGGGTGGGGCTGGGGATGAGGGGTTTGGGGTGCAGGAGGAGAATCTGGGTTTGGGGGGGCTCAGGGATGGGGCAGGGGGTTGGGGTGAGGGCTTACCTCCGGCAGCTCCCCGTCAGTAGTGCAGTGGAGGGACTAAGGCTTCCTGTTTGTCCTGGCACCACGCTGTGCCCCGGAAGCGGTCAGCAAGTCCGACTCCTAGGTGGAGGTGCGGCAGGCAGCTCTGTGTGCTGCTCTCGGCCACAGGCACCACCCCCGCAGCTCCCATAGGCCGCGGTTCCCAGCCAATGGGAGTGTGGAGCTGGCGCTCGGGGCAAGGGCAGTGTGCAGAGCCCCGTGGCCTCCCCGCCTAGGAGCCGGACCTACTGATTGCTTCCGGGGCGCAGCACGGAGCCAGGACAGGTAGGGACTAGCCTGCCTTAGCACCGCAGCATTGCCGACCAGACTTTTAATGGCCTGGTCGACGGTGCTGACCACAGCCGCCAAGGTCCCTTTTCGACTTGGTGTTCTGGTCGAAAACCGGATACCTGGTCACTCTAACCAGAGCCCCACCTCCTGGAGCAGCCCTAGGCCACGGGTCTCTCCCCAGAGGCATTGGGACCAAAGCCCCACCCTCCTGAGTATAAGACGTTGAGTTTCTGGCCAGGACAGTGGAGACAGGCTCTGGTGGGTCTGAGAGCCCAGGAGGGGTGTGGCAGCTGGGCAACGTGTGGGTGCAGGTGTGCAAGGAGTGGAGCCACATACCCGCTTGATGTGGAGCCGCTCTGGCTCCGACTTGGCAAAGCAGAGGCGGGCTGCGTAGACGATGAGGCTGGGGATGCGCAGCAGCTCCATGGCTGTCCCGATCAGGCTGGACGTGATGACGTAGTTGACAAAAAAAGCGCCGTTATCAGGGAGGAAAACGCACCTGCCCCCGGAAACAAAAAGGAGGGAAGAGAATGAGACGTGCCCCAAGCAGATGGCCAGAGAAGAGCTGTGCCAGGCTGGTGGCTGCAGGACTCATGCCCAAATCACTCCAAGCTGCTGCCCAGCAGTGCAGGGGGTGACAGCTGCAGGATTGCTGGGTCCATGAGCTTGCAGCCCCTTCTGCTCAGGGGATTGCTCAGAAATGGGGTCCAAAACTTGGGGCATCCAAAACACTGCAACCAAAACACTGACAGTGCAAAATGCAACTCCTCTGCCCCCATACACACTCAGCTGTGCATGCAGCTCCCCCTAATCGACACGTGTACGCACATCCCCACACAAACACGGCTCCACACATGTTCAGGGCCCGCCAGTACTCACTGGAACTTGATATTTGCCTCATCCAAGAAGTGAATGTCAAAGAGCCAGTGGAAGAAAAGATCTAAACTGGATAAGAGAAGGGAGAACAGGAGCTGGTTATACAGACAAGAGAGAATATCCAGGGCATATAGGCAAGAGTCTCTCTCTCTCTCGCATGCACACGCACGTACGCACATGCAGAGAGCAGGGAAAAGTCTTGCAGCACACCTTGCCCCCACCCATCTCTGGATTTCCCTTTGGCACGGGGCCTGACCTTGGTGTGGAACGTGCTCAGCCTGTTTTGTTCTGGCATTGTGTGACTAATAACACTAATGATAATAACCAAGGCTGGTCTGGGAAGGAACAGCTGGTCCACATGGCGCAAATGCTGGAAAACACTGTTCTCTCAAAGGTGGCAATTACTGAAGGACCTGGTTACAAGACCTGGAAGTCGCCACAGAAAGGGTTAAACCTACAAAGGAGCCGTGCCAAAATCTTACTGGAGTGGCTGCTGCTCCTGCAGAGCGCTCTTGGCTTGATGCTTTGGTCCGTTTGCACATCCCCAGCTGAGCAAAGGGCCACTAGCTGCTTGGCAATTGCCCCAGCATAGCCAGAATCCATAGGTGGCATAAAGCCATTGGCATCAGGGATCTGACTGAAGGATCTCGATGCTCTGACTAGTCCCAGCCGCTAGAACAACCCCTTGATGCCACAGGCAGCTGAGGGCAAGTTAGGTCAGCCCCACGGCTTCTTTAAGTTGTGCTGGAAACCAAACTGGATCCCAGCCGGCACCAGAATAAGGAAACCCCAAAGGTGATTAAAACCACCTTTGCCCCAACCCCAGGATCCAGAATTGATCACAGCTTGGCTAGACCTGAGAACAAGGTTCACATATACACCTGGCTAAGGAGTTCCTTTGCAGATCAGCTGAACAAGAGAGGGGTTAATACCCAGGGTCACTTGATCTAGCTCATACTCAGGAAGGAGGGGGCTGTGCAGCTGGGGGTCCTTGGGCTGAGGGGCTCACCAGGGGAGAGTTTGGGGACAGGACAGTCCCGGGAACAGACAACGAACGTGCAGAGAGGGGAGGAGCAAGTGCTTTCTGGCTAAAGGGCTGGCTAGTTGGGTCTCAGCAGGAGTCTCTGCAAATGCAATAGCCTCTGAGTAGCTGTACTGTTTTTGCCATTTCTGTTTGATACACACTATCAATCTATTAGACCAGGAAATTCCCCAGAGGGAGACGGTCAGTTCTCTCTCAAAGACAAACGGGGCCATTCCACAGTCCCTAAAGCCATCGACTGGCGTTGGCCAAGGAGCAACAGCACAGAGAATGATAAATAACCAGATATTAATCTGTAAGATATTTTTGCTCTTTAACAAGTTACTGCTCTCAGGGATGCTGTGTGGTGGCAGACTTTCAGAGGAGCTGGAACACTGATACCCCCTGGAATACACATGGTTATTAAAGACATGATGGCACATTGCCCAAGAGTCAGGGAGTTAATCTTGGCATCCTGGTGAGTTGGGCCATGGGCAATTCCATGCTTTTTCCCTAATTTCCTATTACGTTTCAAATGGATTCCATACACTTCACTTTCTGCCATAACTGGTGTGTAGAATTGCTGAGTGCTAAGAGATGCTGTGTTCCATTTCAGTGGCGGCTGCATTTCAGTGGTGGGTGAAGTGATCCCTGCACACACAGTCTCTGCAAAATGTTTTGGGGTTGATCCCTCAGGATGAAGAGCTCCAGGGACATGGACATAATTCCCAGTCTGCAGGCAGATGAGGAGGGCTGTACACGTGGGTGGTACCTGGTCAGCCCCAGCGAGGGCAGGATGATCACCATGAACACCAGAAAGAAGTAACACTTGTGCATCGTGACCTGATTTTCATTCGACCTACAGAAAAAGGAAAAGATCTTTATACATTTTGGAGACAGAAGAGAAGCTGGAGGGAGAGATGCTTAGGGCTTGGGTCCAGTGCTGCACTGGGGAATCAGACTGTCCTCAAAGGGGATGCTGCTCTGTTGGAACAGAGCGCTAACTGTTGGAGCAGAGCACTAACTGAGGAAGGTGGTGATTCTTTCCCTAAACTATGCAGAGGCCACGGTGGGGGAACAGGGTGTGGTGAAGCCATCTGGGGAGCCCTCCACCCCCCAAATCCCACTGTCTCTCTGTAATTCTCACCACTTCCCATGACAGTATTTGCATCTGGAAATCTGACTGTAGCTCACAAACGGCAATGGCCAGCTTTACCACTCACCCACGAGTCACATTTGGATCACCAGCTCAGGACATTCAGTGCTGGAGACTGGAGGCACACGTTCTGTGCTCAGGGGGAGAAGATGTGGCACTTGCAGGGGATGCCAATGGAAGGAGCATGGCTGGGGACACTGGGTGGCTTGGGCCACCTGCAGGGGGTGCTGCTGAGTGGGGCATTGTGACGGGAGCGGAGGGGGAACGCAGCTGGACAACCACAGCTGGATTGCTGCTTGAGGCCATGGGGAGGCATTAGTGTAGCCCGGGGCAGGTTTAAAGCGAGGGGCATAGATAAAGGGAGAAGAGAGGGGACTACAGGACATTCATCAAGTGGGGCAGCTTTGACCCCCCACCCTGGTAGCAGGTCATTTTTAAAAAGGTGGGCGCCTGCACCTCCATCCTCACAGGCACGGGAACGACTGCGCTGGGAGCCATTCGGCCTCACTTGTCCTGGAAATTCAGAGCCTGTTTGGAACAGAGCCGAGAGCACTGAAGCATTTGTGTGTGCAGACGCCAGGTGCCTGCTGACCAGCGGAGGCGGGAGCAAGCAGCATGGCACCTAGCACAGTGACCTGACGAGGGCAGACGAGGGCAGAGGCAGCCATCTCCCAGGGCACGGAACTGTCTCCTCAGGGAGGGACTGGACAGCGCCCTGCGGAACAGACTGCAGGGACCAATCCCTCCCTGACCCCTGCAGATGGACTAAATGGTACCTACTGGGGTTTTCATTCAGCTCCAGATCCTGAGTGATTCCGAGGGGGGAGGCAGGCCCCGGCGTGAAAGGTCAGAGTGTATAGGCTGTGAGTTACCTGGTCCAGTGTGACTCAAAGAAGGCGGAATAGTACACGACGAAGGGCAGGAACACAGAGAAGGCCCAGAGCAGCAGCGTGGGGAAGAACTGGGTGAGGACGGGATTCTGGGGAGGGGAGAGACCGGAGACAAGCTCAGGACCCTGCCTGGCTGGTGGGAGGCCCTTGGACACTCGCTCCACTGCTGGAGGGGAGGCGAGGCTGAGGACCGAAGGCTTGACTGGGACAGAGAAAGCACCCAGGCCCCCGGCTACAGGTCACAGATTACTGGGGAGGAAGGGGCTGGATTAATGGCAGCTCTGGAGCAGCCCAGCACTTGGTGAAGTCTGTAATGGTGCCCCCCCCACCTCCATTGTTTTGGCACACTCACAAAGCTGCCCTGCCTCACTGGCTCCCTATGCCCCCCAGGCAGTGACCCCATACCCTGGGAGGGGCACACATAACCCCACACAGAGAGACAGGACCCGAGGATGCCTCCATCAGGGACATGTGGCTGCCAACCATGTGGGCTCTCCCTTTCTGCCTGCCAAGAAGACACCCATCCCACTCATGGAGAGTGCAGAGAAGAGGCATGCCCTGCTCTTCTCGGACAGCACACACCCGCCCCTCCTCAGGCAAGCGCGGAGATGGGTAACCTCCCAGGTGGGTCCCTGAGTCCAGCAGACAGAGCCCCGCAGGAATCGGCTACCTTGAGGCTCTCCACCGGCCGCGTCACGTTGAACATGTCTATGGTGTTGACGACGATGGCAGGTGTGGTGAGGAAGAAGAGGAGGATGAAGAGGCAGAAATTGAGGAGCACAAATCGCACCCACCATGATGTGCCACGGACAGATAAATTCTCCCTATGAGAGAACAGAGTATCCAGCAGTTGGAGCACAGGGAAAGGCACAGCGGTGCGGGTGGCTGGGGTGTCCCTCTTGGTACCCGGCAGGGAAGGGGCTCTCCCCACTTCAGCAGCCTGACCCCTGGCTCTCATGCTCACTCTGCCCTATACCTCCCCCGCCACCCCCCCCACGTAGACCCCATCCTTTCCGATTATTCCAGGGCTTCTGCTTTTGGGTTTCCTGCTATTAGTCCCCATCCCACCCCATCTCAACACAACTGTCCCCTGCACTGTCCAACCTGGAACTGGGGGCATCCCCAGGGACCAGGAGGACCAGCACAATGGAATCTCTGTGCCCCCTGCAAAGGGCTCTGGATTCACCAATGCCAGAGAAAGCCCAGGAGACTTCGTTTTCCCCTCCCTTGCCTGGCCTAGCTGAGACTTGCAACCTCGCTGCATTGGTGTCACTGCTCAGGCCTCGCAGAGGCAAATTCTCAGTCCTTAGCACTCCCAAAGGTCTGGGAGAATTAAACCCTTGGATCCACCTCATGCCCTGGTGCCCCCTCCTTCCAGCTGTGTGGGGATTTACCAGATGATGTCACTGGGGGCGGGGGCATAGCGGACGCCCCAGCTGTGGGACTTTACCACCGTGGTCACGGAGGATTGCTGTGGGTGCCTGCGGCAGTGGATGCGGCTGTAATCCTTCAAAATCCTACAGGAGAGAGGAGGAAGAGGAGACCTTGGCTCACGGGACAGATTCCTGCTCCCATATATGAGAAGAGCTGGGGGGAGCGGGGGGAAAGGGTTCAGGATCTCTGCCACCCTAAACATTCTTCCCACAATCATAGGCTGTGGCCTTCTGCCAAACTCAGAGGTCATTTCCTCTGCTGATATGATGGGCAGAGTCCAAATGAGACTAAACAATCATTTGGGTTTAGCTTACTGAAAATCAGAGTCCATGCGGAACCATGGAAATACTCAGAGCGCCCCTTGATGGCCTCAAAGCACCAGGGCCACTGACGGTGGGCACCCCTGCTGGCTCTGAAGCAGGAACGGACTAACCATTCTTGGTCCCAAACCCAGCAGGGGAAAGTGCTAGAGAAGCCGAAGCTGCTTGTTATTTTTATATTTACACCCCAGAGCTGTGTGAATTTCAGGTTCATTTCCCATGGGGAGGGGGTAATGTGCAGGGGAAAGTTATTTTCAGGCTGCCCAGAGGGCCGTTCTAGCTAGCAGGGCCTTGGCCTGGCTCTCGTTGAGCCTGGCACTCACACTGCTGTCATCCTCTCATCCTGGAAAGTGACGAAGGCCATGTCAAGACGCTTGAGCGTAATGCGGTTGCGCTCAGCATTGAACTCATCGGTCAGTTTCTCCTCCAGCTCCCCATAGTACTGCTCAGCATCCACCTGCAAAGGGAGAGGAAAGATCACTTTAAAAGGAGCTCTCCTCCCAGAGAGATGGGGACTCACCTCCCAGCAGACCACTGGAGATGAAATCTGGGGGCTGCCACATCAACACCTGGACTGGCAGTCATGGAGCAAACTACCAGTGGGAATGAGAGGAGCTGGTTTTGTATGTCCAGGCTCCTCCCTCACCCATGTGAGGGAAATAAGGATTCCAGGAGGGAGTCGGGGCCTGTGGTCCAAGCTAGGGCAGAAGATGCATTGATGCAGGATTTAAGGAGACAGCGTTTGGGAACATCCTAAAGCTGAAACTCCCACCACCATGAGTATGTTTAATCCCAGCATCACCCCTCGCTGGGACAAAGGACATTGACTGAGGGCATCTGGCCCCCACCTTGTCCACCTTCACCTTAAGAAACAGCAGCAGAACCAGGGGGCATTGAACCCTTAGATCACTACGGCCTCCTCCTTCAGATCGCTCCTCTGGACTCACCCCAGGTGTGGTGTGGTGTGGTGCCTATGAGACACCAGCCAGTGAACGATGCAAGGGGCACATAGGGAGAGCTGGCCCTTACACTGCTTAACTGTCAGGAAAGAACCTGAAAATGCACCTATGGATTTTAAACCTGACTCTATCTGATTGTATCCCTCTCCCAATGTCCTTCAGGTGTTCCCTGTCTCGTTAGGCCCGCCCCCTGAACGAAGCTGCTCTGTGTGGGCAGGTCTATGTTGGTGCACACAGTGGTCTGCCAGTGAGGAGCAACTTGCAGGATCGGGGGCTTTGAGTGTCACAGCCTATGTTTTTCTGTGGGCACGTACAGCACCTAGCACAACGGGACCCTGATACTGATCGTGGCCTTTGTATACTGCAGGAAGAAATATTAAGAAACAGTGTTCAACAGCTGACATATGCTAACCCAGGATGCACAGCTGCAGTGAGTCAGCCATGGCGGGGTGTGAAAGTGAGAGTAAGCGTGCGTCATTCCACTCTCTCCAGGAAGACACACTGCTTGCAAAAGAACAACACTAAGGTCTGTGTCAAGGAGACAGCTGTCTGGGTTGGAATAACAGCTGCAAGTGACAGTTTGTGCCCGTAGAGGGCAGTAGCAGGCGAGTGTTTCCTAAATGCACAATTCAGGTTCCGGTGAGCGCGCGTGCATGCCTGGCTGCCAATTAAACCCACTGATTCTGTGGGTCGTTTGTTGATCTGTGGAAACCTCCCTCTTGCCCTGAGAGTTCCCCTGGCCCATCTCAGCCAGTGTGAGATGCTGGGGCTCATTCTCCTGAACCTCCATCCTCCAGTATGCATGGTGGGAAGGAGACTGGGGAACAGCACCGTTCAGTGGCTGTCACAGAAGCAGAGCAGTGGGGGGAGGGGAAGCTGTAAGAGAATCTCTGATCAGGTGCCTGGGGGTCGCTGGGGGCGAGTGTTATCCGGCCCCCCACCCCTCCGATCTCCTACCTGCTCGAAGCCGCAGCTGCGGCAGCAGAAGATGCGGGCGCAAGGGTGAGTTTTGATCATGATTTTCCCCTCTTTCTGTGCCTTGGTGGTGAAGTAAAGTCGTCCCTTCATTGCCTTGCGCCTGCCAGGAATGGGACCGGAGGGGACACTTCATGAGGCCTCCCAGAAAAGAAAGCAGCTCCCCTAATTTGTTGGAAAGGAGCCTTTTTTCCATATACACCCAGATGCTCCCTTTGTCTTCCAGAACATGCCGCCTACAGCACACCAGGCCAGAATACCCCATACGTACCATGGTGGACAGGGACAGAGGGGGAAGCCTGATAATCCCATCCTGCTGGGCACGCTCCTCCTGGCATGGGGGCCTGGTGCCATGCCAACACTAGGAGGGGACAGTGCTCACTAGCACTAGAGAGACCTAAGGTACCCCAGGCACAGCCTGCCAGACAGGCAAGGCTACCAGGAACCTCAAATAAAGAAGCCTCAAATGCCAAGGGAGGCCAAGGCATGAGATTTCTCCCCGCCATCACCTGGGACTCCTGAGGCCATGTGGACAATGTGGGGGTGCTCCCCCGGCTTACAGGACTGTTCTTTTACAGGGTAAAGTAGATCCAGGCAGGATGACGGCTCCGGAAAGCCTGCAGAGGCAGTGTGCATACAGACTCTTGAGTCCATCTGTGGGTGATGTGCAGGCATCACGGGATAGCTCCATGGGTCTCCTAAGGAGTTCAAGGCACCAAGGCCCCAGGGCAGACTCACCTCTCTCCATCCAGCTTCATCAGCTTGCGAACATCAAAGCAGAACTGGACGTTGGTGACGGTACAGCTGGGATAGGCCTCGCTGGGGAGCACATATGCAGACAGACATGTGAGACTCTCCCCTCCAGGAGACTGAAGAGACTCAAACCACTCGCTTCTCCCAGCCCCACTGGCTCCTCATCCCCAGCTCCTCAAGGAAGGGAGAGCTGGGATTGCAGAGGGGGACAGCCTTCTATCCCCAGGCACTTACCAACCCCCAGGAGGTGAGTCTTCCTGGGCAATGTTGGATGAGAAGAGGAAGGATAACTGCATTTTCTATACCTGCCTTTGCCATGGCAGCCAGCAGGGGGCAGAACCACTGTCTTCATTACCTGACCTTTGGCTGCTGGCACCATCACCTGCTTTCCACACTGATGTTCCTCTAATGTTTTTGCCCTTCCTCCAGACCATGGGCATCCCGACCTGCCTCCCTCCAGTGAGTCATCAAGAATCAGCAGAACCAGGGGCAGGGAAGCTCATAGAGATGGGCACAGATCAAGCAGCTGCCTGCGGTTCTACTCACTGAAAATGCTTGATGAGAAGGGAGGAGTCTGTGATCTCCTTGGGAATCCGGGTGACCATCAGTGTCCGGGCGACCTGGGAGAGGAGAAGAAGAGCTGAGACAAAGGGATTGGGGAGCAAAACCATGCTCTGTCTGGCATTCACAACACTCCTGCCTCTGCAGCACCTCCCATTCTCCCTGGAAGGAAGGTCAGTATAATCTCTTCCATTGCACAGACGGACAAAAATGATGCACAGAGACTGGTACAAGATCATCCTGTGAATTGGTGGCAAAGCTGGGATAGAATCCAGGAGTCCTGATTCCCAGTCCCCAGCCAGCTCACTATAACCCCTCTAAGAGGTAGGAACAGAACCAGGAGTCCTGACTTCTAATTCCAGGCTCTAATTACTCAAGCATACACCCTCCCAGTGCTGGGAATCGCCTCTGACTCCCAGGCCCCTGCTGTAACCACTAGACCCTACCACCTCTTACACTGCTTGGACATGGGTTGAGCTCAGTCCCTCGATAGCAGCACAAACAAGTTTCAATTTGATTGGGCAAAGGACAAGTAAAGTTGTGCAGGGTCCCCCCTTGGGTTGGGAGGGGCAGAAGAGGACTGGGGGCAGCTTACCTTCTCATCTTCCTTGTATTCGAGCTGGACAGAGTGATGAGCCATACAGAGGATGGTGATAATGAAATAGATGAGAGCGAAGATACTATGCAGCCACAGGAGACGGTCTCTGGCAAGAAAAAGGAACAGATCTGCATCCTAACAAAGCAGAACCCCTAGTGGAGATCAGTCAAACCCACTGCAGTCCCGCCCTCCCCTCCACCTGGAGGGCAAGCTATCTGCCCATCACGGTGCAAACCAAAAGCACATAGCGTCCATGCTCATAGCTGCTGCAGTCCCAGCCTCTTCCAGCACAAGGTGCTGTAAGGAATGGGTGCAGGAGGGTGAGCTGCTGGAAGTTCAGTTACTGCAGTCCTAGCCTCTTCCATAGGGAGCACCAGAGGGAATGCTGCAGGAGCACTAGCTGAGCTGCTGGAGGAATGAGGCAAGAGAACTTGTAAACTCAAGCTGCTCCAGACCAAACCCATCCCAGCAGGAGGTGCTGTACTGAATGGGGTAGGAATGCTGGCTGGGGAGGTGCTAGCTCCAAGCTACGGCAGTTCCAGCAGGAGGTGCTATTGTGCATGGTGTAGGAGTGCTGGCTCCCATCTCTTCTTGGACAGCTGTCCATGTCTGGCCATCAGGTGCTCACACGTCTTTGCAGTGCATCAGACATGGGGATCTTTATGAATCATGTAAAAGTAAACCCTGTCCCTGGTCCCAGGGGCCAGTCCCCACACTGCTGATGGTCTAACCCTGTGCCCCTGGCAGACATCCCCTCAAACGGCAGAGAGTGCGGCTGCAAGGTGTGGGGGGAACGTACTGTGTTGGGACGTTGGTGATGGTCGTCCGGCCAAAATGAGCTGGACTGCTTCCTGGAAGAGAAGAGGGGAAGCATGGAGGTCATGGGAGTGCCGCGCATCTCAAGCAGTTCAGGCCCAGAATACAAACAGCTCCCCCGTGACAGATGCCTGGGTCCCCTCCTGGCTCCTTCCTGTCTGCTGCTTCCCTGGGGTTTCTCCTGGCCTCCTCCTCAAAGCCCCAAAGCTTCTCTGGTCTCTCCCATTTCCTATACTCCACAGCTGGCCACCAACCCATACCCCGTGGGGCCAATCTCCCAGGCATGACCCCCTGCACTGGACCAATTTTCCGGGCACCACACCTTATCCAGAATTCCACCTTCCCAGCTAACTGACAGCGTCATCATTCCCCCATCCGGCTTGGTGCATGATGCCCACCCATGTGCTGTGGAGATCTGTGCCCTGCCACTGGGATCAACCAGTGGGCTTGGAGAATTACCTACCCAAGAGGTCCCCAGAGAAGTTGACAGGCAGGATGACGGCCACAGAGAGCACACAGACGATCATGACCAGCACCAGGATGTGGCGCTGGAAAGAGAGGTAGGTGGTGGCGTCGATCCCACACTTGCTCTGAAGCTCCTCATCCCTTACCGATACAGAGGCGGATGATGTGTTAGTGCAGGTGATGTGAGATAGCCCTCCCTGCTCAGGGGGCATGGCCTCCCCACTCTCCAGTGGAAAGCACCAGCCCCAAATACTGCAGGGCTCAAACTCAGGCCATCCCTCCTGAGAGCACATAAGGGATTCAGGAGGAGAGTGCTCCAAGTCTCTCCCTGGAGGATGGCATTCTGGCACCTGTGGAATGGGACATCTGGGACGTCTAGAGGGTTGCAGACTGGTCCCCAAGGGAAGGGCTGGGAGGGAGCCCCATCATTTGGGACATTTAACCTGGGCTTGGACAAAGCCCTGGAACATACACTGAAAGGAACAATCCTGCACTAGCCCCTGGAGGCACCTAATTGGACGTCTCCATCTCTAACTCCCACACAATAGGATGTCCCTAACATTCCATGGACCGGATCCCTGGATGGACACAAGAAGGGATGGTGATCTCCCAGCATTTGGAGAGTCCAGCCAGTGAATCACCAACAAATCTGGACGCTTTCCTGAACTAGCCAACTCTGCTAAATGAGAGGTGGGAAGCCCCTGTGTCTGGTCTCTCTCAGGGGAGTTCCAGCCCGTTCTGATCCCCACTGGCCCTGAGAATAGACTTTTTGGGCAGTGCTTCACTCTTTGGGACCTGATCAGAACCAAGGGCACCACAAAAACGAGGGTGGGAGGGGAGAAGTCTGTCAAACTTTTTCTGAACTTTAGGTATGTTGTGGGCCTCCTGAATGCCCCTCAGGGTGGGAGGGAAGCACTCACCAGAACCAGGGCAGAGGGGAGATGGGACAGCGCAAAAGGGAGAGCAGGGTGTAATGAACAAAAAACCCATATTCCCCTCCCCCTCCAGGGGAGGTGCTTTCTGATCAAGGGATGCCAAGCAGATACAGCAGCACCGGGATATTCACTGGTGATGGTGTCTTGGATACATAGAAAGGCAGAGGGAGGCCAGTTAGCTGCCATCCAATGCAGACAGGAAAGGACATGTACTTACTTCATTTGGTAGATGGAAATGAGCCAGGAGCAGAATCCCTGGAAGGTAAGATAAATAGGATCAGCTGGTTGAGAGCAAACCAAGGTACCAGAAGTGGAATGTGGCCTCAGAGTGCTTCACATTGTGGGGAACCAGGGAGCAGCCGTGCGGTCATTGTGGCCAAGGGGGGCAGTCGGGGGCTGGCCACAAGGCAACTATTGCTAAACTAACAGAGCTGCTGATCTGCACTCAGTGACCAGCTCTGACAGCACAACTAGTGTCAATGAGGACAGAACACGGAGGTGATCACCTGTTTTTCTGAAAATGCCACAGGACCTTTAGCATCCAGGTAGCAGCCAGCTGAGAGAGGCTAAGGGACTGGAGAAGACGTACTAGGAGAGCAGAGAGGAGCCGACAGATAAATGCACCGGGTCACATTCCTTCTGGGGGAAATCGCTGGGCATGAATCTGGCTAGCACTGCCTAGAATAAAGATAACTCTGGGGGGACATGATCACAGCCTACAGAAGCCATCAGGGCGACAGTACAAGTGAATGAAGGGAATTATTAATGCTCTCAGGAGATGGAAGGACAAGGAGGGATGGCCCTGAAGTGATGGAAGAAAATGTCTAGGCTGGAGATTAGGGAATTTGTCTTCACAGCAAGAGCAGCCAGGGCAGAGGCTAGGTCAGGCAAGCCCCATCACTGCAGAGATCTGGGAGCAGGTTTGAGAAGTATGGTAGGTGGGGATGACAGGGGCTTGAATCCTGCAGAATCCAAGGACAGACTCAAGCAGCGTTCCTTCGCACTGGCTGGCATGGCTGACCTCAGCTCCAGGGCTCCTCTGAAGGACAGGTCCTTCGACAGCACAGCAGTCCCCTTCCAAGGACTTCACAAGGGCATTAGCCCTGGGGAGGAGCTTACCTCCCTGGGGCAATTCGCCCTCTGCAGGATACAGGCCACTCCCATGGGCTTTCATTTGACTTGACCCCATGAAATGTACGTCCCCCCCTCCACCCAATGACAAGTGAACAGGGTCACGAATCAGAGGGAAACAGGAGAATTCCCAGTAAACGGCCAAGACCTGCTGTGGAGAAGAAGAGGCGATGCCAGGAATGTCACCAGAGCCATGGCCAAAGCCACTTTTGGGGATCATCTTTTTGTTAGCCAGATCTTAAATCTTTCTGTATGACAAACATGCTGAGAGAGCGAGAGCAGGGCAATGGAGAGATGGAGGAGAGGGAATGAGAGAGAGACAAGCTGCATCTACCCTGGGAAATGTAGGAAAATCTTCCATGTAAGGAGTACTGACATAGACAGTACTCAGGAGTTTCTACCACCGTGTTGTCTAACCCTGTTGGGAACGGATCTAGAAGACACAATGGCAAAAGCACCAGTGTGCTGTCTACTCTAACACTCCCACTGCTGCCACCAACAATAGATCCCCTGGTGCTAGAGCAATGGGGTGGGGTGGGGATTTCCCAAACACTAACACTCACTGTAAGAGAATTAGAAAACTGCTGCTTCCCAGGAAAACAAAGAGCAGCTCCTGGTTCCACCATTGGTTCATATTAAACAGGAAACTTCAGACTGGTGACCTAATCTAATTTTAAACCTGGGCTCCCTGTAGTAAAGAGAGCTCCTCTTTGCACAGGATGGAGCTAATTTCCCTCCCACATCCCACTAAGACTCACCACATCTTTGTTATCGATATCCGGTGGGCTGGTCTCCGACGGAGATTTTTCCTTCTCGCTCTGCTCCCCGTAGAACAGCGATGTCAAGCTTCCGGGCAGAGGGAAGAGGAGAGAGAGGGCAAGAAAGGGGGCACAGGATGGAGAGAAGGGGAGAGAAAGAAGAGAGGGAATGAGGGAGAAGCACAAGAGAGGGAGCGAGAAGGACAGGGAAAAAACCCAGGATTCTGATCAGACCCACTTCAAAGTGACATTTTCCCCCATAGCAAGCGACACCCTTCTGAGAAATCAGCCAAGCCAGGACATCACTTGTGCATTTCTAGCCCAGCAGCTGGGAAATTTTTTTAGCTCAATAGCTGCATGGAGTCAGCTCTCTCATCAGACAGTTTGTTAAGAAGGTGAATCAGCAGGTGGCAAAAGGATTCTATACATGCAGCAACTGCACCCCAAAAACGTGCCACCCCCAACAGTTTCCCCCCAGGAAATAACTGCATCTCCCCTGTGAATGGCACAGATTCAGTTTCACGGAAACAGTGATTACACACACACAGCCATTGTCTAGGACATATTGAACTGTATCGATGCCCACAGCATACAGGAGAAATGAGACACCAAGTCAGTCAATAATGATAATACTGTAACAAATTGGCATATGTGTGTCTGTCTGTCTATGCATGCAGTCACTGCCCTCTGCACAGCAGAATCAGACCTGTTTCACTGTGGGCCATAGTCCCTATAGTGCTGTCAGCTAATGGAGAGTCACCTTTAGCTCAAGTGCTAGGGCTCTATGCTTTTGGAGTGGGAGTATCCGAGTTCTCTCCTTGCTCATGCTGTTAAGTACTCAATGGCCATGGATTTGTTATGATATAATAACACTCTGTCCTCTAGCTCCATTTGTTCAAGGTTCTCCTTATGGTTCATAAACACTGCTCACGCTTCACAAAACCCATGTGAGGTCACTACCTTCAGGACAAGTTAAAGGAGGCTCTTCAGAACCAGGGTCAGTGTGGGGAAGATATTAACTATTCAACACTTCTCCCTGTACTGGCTCCTTTCCAGGAAAATCCCCTTTGGTTTACACTTGGGACTCCCTAGAAGTAATGAAGAGGGAATATCCCGCCAGATCAAAGTAAAAACAAGATCCCACTAGTGCATGAGGCTCCATTGTCTGGTTGTTTCCCTGCTTCTCTTCTGTTATCGCAAATACTTTGTTAAAGAAGAGTTCTCCACTCTTTTCTCCAGTGAGGTCATAACTCCATGTTTGTGACATCATCACGGCAGTGACTGCAACATTACTAATTCAGCACTGTGACATCACTTGCACTATCCTGGTAGAAGAGGAACAGCTTGGGGAGAGACAAACTCTTAAAGGGACAGTGTCAAGTCATTTGTGCTGGAATTTAGATTGTGTGAGAAAAATGTTTTTCAAAACTTAATAATAAAATTACAATAATACAGTAATACCTAACTCTTAGATAGTGCTTTTCATCAGTAGATTTCAAAGCGCTTTCCGAATGAGGTCAATGTCAATATTCTTATTAACAGCAAGGTTTCCATTAACTGAATGGAAAAACATTTTTGTTTAGCTTTAAAGCCTTCCTGGCAGTTTAGCCATGGGCTAGTGCCTGGTGACTAGCAAGGGAAAGTGTCAAGAATGAGGAAGTGAAAGTGATCTGGCTAATGTCACTGCACAGGAGGAGTGAAATTCAGGGTGTAAAGCAAATAGGAGATTACTGGGGAAAAGTGACTTGGACTTTTACAGTTCTGTCAGTTTTAAACATGCCATGTGACATTCTAATATCATATTTTTAACCATGTCTGCTGGTTTAAATCTTGACTGTCCCTTTAATCTCTCCAACAAGTGAAAACATCACTGACACATTTCCAGATTTAGAACCAAAGCCAGCGCTTGAGAAAAATCAAAGAAACCTGAGGCTCAGAAGAAGATTCTGGAAAGAATTCCCTAGAGCCAGCCCCATATCTCTCAGAGACACCCTTTCCTACCCCCCTCCAGAAATAACAGCCGTGGGAAAGAAAGAGGAACTGCTGCAGGGGTGGGGAGTAGGATGGCTGGGAGGTGCTGAGGAACACGGCATCTGTGGGGAGGATGCCTGATATTTTGGTCTGGTTTCATGTTGCTAACCAAAGCAGGTTTGGACTTGTAAATGGGGAACAACATCTCTCAGAATCCAGACATTCTTTTAATCAATACCAAATATAGGGTCTGATTTATTTTTTTTTATTGCGATGATCACATTTTTCTCATGAGTCCTGTCCTAAGGCCCAGCTGGGTTCTAAACGCCTGGAAATCTGCAGGCCAGGAGAATGCTAATGTCTCCTCCACCCAAACAGACTAGTGCACCAGGAGACCCTCACTGCTGTACCAGAAACACGTAGCACTCTCTCCCCTCCTGCTGCCAGCCCCACACTCTGTGCTGAGGCAGTCTCCTGCCCCTTTGGTGGCTCCAACCCCTGTGGGAAAGCAGCTGCTGTTTCTCTTTCTTTCGCAGGAAGGCATTTTTCTTGTCACCAAAACCACAATCACCAGATCACCATTATCATTACTCGTAGGAATTCCATGTGCTTGGAGGGATTCGGCTGGTTCAGAAGTGGGGGAGAGACGAGACAATTAGAAGTATCAGAAACCATCCAGGAGACTATATCATTCCCTGCTTATCCTCCCAGTTTTATCTCCCCAGTTAACTATCACCCGCCAGCCTGCAGCCCATTGCACCTGCATTCCCCCCACACGCTCATCCCCACTCAGCTCCACCTCAGACTACGAGTAAGATAATGACAACAACATGCCAGGTGCCATGAATCCCCTAATCATCACCTACCACCCACACCTTCAGCTCTATTTCTAAACAACCCTCCCCACCCCCACACCCATCCTCTCATCCCGAGCAACCCAAACCCACACCTCTAAACTCCCCTGTTTCCCCTCCTCTCCCATCCTGATAATAAAAGTTACTAATGCATTGCTTTAGGACCATGCTGTGTAATTAACATACTAGTTTAGCACGAGGAATGCACCTAGCAGGGATAGGTGGTAGATAAGAAAAGGGTTTGTTTATTGGCTGAAGTTTCCGATGCACAAGGGCAACATGCTTTGCTAAAAGGTATATAACCTTTGTATAATCTGTATTCGGGGTCCCCTCCTGACTAGCAGGGGGGCACCACGCTCGAGCGTAATAAACTTAATGTTTTTTGGAAACTCTGCAGTTGTGGACTTTGTTCATGTGCCTCAGCCTAGATTCGAACTGTGCGTGACCTATCAGGTATAATTCGCAGCAGTTTTGTGCGCGTCCTATCAGGTATAATTCATAACATATCGTAGCACACAGATTTCATTCAGATACACGCTCTGCACCCCTCTGACACTTGCACCCTCTTTGCAGAAGGCCAGAGCATTAAGCCACATGCCAGCATTTAGCTAGTTCCATAACCCTCAAGGACCCCTGTGCTGACGATAGTCTCCAGTCAAAAGGCCCGATCCTTCTCCCATTGCCATCAGTAGCTGTTCAGCAGGCGTCGGATCAGGTCCTCAGGGAGCCTTGGCAACCCTGGTCAGGACCTTTCACCAAGGGATGGTGCAACTGCTGAGAGGGAGGTGGAGGATGGGGTCCCCTCACCGTTAGTGGCTTGCGTGTTAGCTCAATAATTGCTGCACAAGCTAACGGACTCGTGAGGGGTTTGTTATTTAACCTTTTGGTGCAAAGTTCCCTATTTCTTCCTGGTTTTCCAAGAAAGAAAAAAAGGAAGGAACATGTTCCTTAGCTCTGAACCTACAAGTGAAAGCTAATGCAGCCCTGGCGCTGACTCTGATACACCCGCCAGTGTCACTCTAGAGAACCTGGCCCTGCCAGCGCACGGACAGCCCTGCCACTTCCACTGCTACAGAACCGAACTTGCCTTCAATCCGCCTGCAGCGTGGGGACAGGAGAGAGCTCCAGAGCTTACTAGTGGCAGCATTCCCGTCCCCGCCCCAGAAACGTGTCCACATTATAAAACCCAGCAGCACAATGGGCACTGACTGGCCCCCATCTTGAAAGGCTCAGCAGAGAGGCTGACTGGGCCATGGATGCTGAACTGCCCTCCCATCCCTAGCCAGTGTTCCTCCAGGGCAGGGATGAGGGAGCCAGTGAGAGAAGGTTGCCCTGCTGCCACCCATGCGGTGTGCCTCTCCGTGGGGATGAAATCCCAAGGCTGCTGGTCTGGCACCATCCAGCAGCCCTGACATTGACTCTGCTGGGCTTGTTTTGGAATAAGGGCAGGGAACAGACCCCCCACCTCCTCTTCCTGCTCTGTCACAAACACTTGGGGGATGCCACCAGCCCCTAGAAAGGGAGCTCAGTCCTCACCTGTCATTATCCATCAGCAGGGCCAGGCGCCCATAGTCCCAAGCTGCTTTCCGAAGGCAGGAGAAGACCAGGAGGAGAAGCTGCAGCAGGAGAGAGAAAGCAAAGGGTTGATGTTCCAGCCACCTGACTTCTAGAGGCCCCTCCATTCAGGGGGGTTGCCCTCCACAGGTGGGCCCAGACATGACAGCAGAACCAGTCAAAGCTCCTCTCAAAGCCAAATTGAGGTCCTGCTCCAGTGACTCCATTGCAACTGGCTCCTGGTGACTGCATTCACACACCCCAGCAGAGACCCACAGAGTCCAGGGTACTAAACCGCAACACCCATCCACACAAGGTGAATATACCCACACACAGGCACACAACTAAGGTGACCATACACACATACACACACAGAAAGGCAGAGACCCATATAGCCAGGGCAAGCCCCACCTCATCTCTATCTCTCTCTCTCACACACACACACACACACACACACATTAACGCAGAACAAGAGTCACACTCAAAGAAACTACCTCCCACCTCGTAGTCAGAGCTGTATGCCCAGCATAGTCACACAATACAACCCTTCCACACCTTCCCAGGCCCAGTTATACACCCACCATGGGCTCAACACATGCTGGAACCCACCCAGATGCCTACAGGCAGAATCTGATACCTGCTGCAGGCTCACATAACGCACACACATGTCCATGATTATGACACTCGTCTCTCCTCGGGGACTCCACCTGCACACACACGGCCTCGTTGGCACCAGGAAAATCAGGGCTCATAGTTCACCACCTGGCCAGCTCCATTAGCAAGAGCTGCAGCGGAGACAGGGCTCAGGCATTCTGACCACTGTGTCATCTGACCACGCTGAATAGGTGATGTGGTGTCACACTTTAGTCCTGTGTGCGGTTCTAGTCACGCTGAGTCACTCCCACCCCGAGGCCTGCCTCTTTCCGTCCCCAGGTCACTTGAGACACTGCCGAGAGACTGGGCAGACACTGGGAGGTGGGGACAGGGGGCAGTATGGCACCCTGGCACGGCCCCCTCCTCGCCTCACTCACCAGCCAGAGGATGAAGTTGATGGCGAGCACGGTGGGCACGCCGCCGAATGGCAGTCCCTGCAGGACCGTGCTGCGGGACCGGGCACTGAAGCACTGCTCCTCCGTGCTGTTCGCTAGCGGGTCCAGGAAGCTGAGGACATCTAGGGAGATGGGGTTGGCACCCCCGGGTGCAGGCTCAGCCAAGTACACGGTGTCCATCTGTGCCTCCACGCAGACCCTGCAAAACACCTGGGCAGAGTCCACCAGGGGCAGGATGGCGTTGGGGAGTGGGGGAACATTAGCGGGCAGGAGTTCACAGCTACTCCAGTCCTGGCCTTCCCCAGCAGGTGGAGCTGGCTGTGAGCACGGCTATTAGAGCCCCAGCCTCTCTCAGCAGGAGGCACCACAGAGATGAGTGTAGGGCAGGTAGCTGTCAGAGTGAGCACGTAGCTAGTGCAGTCCCAGCCGCTGGCGCTGTAGGAATCAGCACAGGAACACGGGATGGGCGAGCTCCCAGCTACTCAATTCCCAAGCTCTCTCAGCAGGAGGTGCTGTAGGAGATGGGGCAGGGCACTGGTGGTGGGCCGCTCACAACTTCTCCAGTCTTAGCCTCTCCCAGCAGGAGGTGCCATGGGGAATGGGGAAGCTCCCATCTGCTCCAAGCCCTGTCCCAGGGCTACACTCCATAAGACTACACACGATTGTTGTCATTTGGTTTTCAGATGCCGTCTCATTTGTACTCATACCTGACCAAGGTCCCTCGCTGCCTTCCCCACTCAGTCCTGGCGGCTGGAATCAGTCACTGCCATCATGCTGCGGCCAGTGTGTAGGAGCGAGGCACTGAACCGTTCGCCAGAGCTGCTATGAGAAAGAGAGACACTGATACTAGGAGAGGGGCAGACAGGGCTCTGCTCACCTTGTTCCCACACCACCTTAGTTTCACCTTTTGTGGCAACCCAATAAATTACACCCTCCCCCCCCCACACCAATACTCAGAATCTTTGATGTTATAAAGTCCTGTTGGATCCTCCAGTTTATCTTCCTGCCAGCATAGGACTGTTCCTCTGGGATATTTCCTCGGCTTTACTACAGTCCAGTTTCAATGTCCCAAACGATGGGGCTCCCACCGCTTCCCCTGGGAGATGACATGACAGCCTCACAGAATTCGCTATTAGGAAATATTTACTGCTATTCACCTTCAATGATTTCATCCTAGTCCCTTTAGCTGTATACCCTTGAGCAATCCCCTGCTCCCCTGGGGGCTTCTACCTGTCAAACACCTGTGACCCGCTACTCGCCCTTTGGTCATTGCTTAGCCAAGCTAAACATACCAAGTCCTTGTCATCTCTCCTCATAAACCAGCCCCTCCATCACTTTCGTTGCTCTCCTCTGACATCCTCCCAACTTGCTGATATTTTTCTGGCCCTGAGGTGCCTGGGATTGATCTCACAGCAGCCATAGAGACAGAGTTAATTGCCTCCCTGCTCCTGGAGGAGCTGTCAGAAATGAGGCAGAGTTACTGGCAGTGGGGTTGCTCACAGCTAGCTACTCCAATCCTGGCCTTGCCCAGCACTTGTTTCCCGGCACTGCAAGTCCAGAGCTACTTTTCCAAGTGTTCTTGCCTCTGTCAGGACTTGTCTTCACTAGGAAATACTGTGTTAAAATAGAACGACATGTCACCAGCCACAACTAACAGGTCAGCGTGGACCAGGACTAGTTGTGGTTGGTATCACGTGAGCTGCCTTTGCTCCTCACAATAGTGTTTGAACACAGAAAGGCTTCCTACTGCCAACAGGCCTCACCGGCCCTCCAGGAATTGGCTCAGCTGGACTCCATCACATCAGACCTATCCAACAGTTGAGCTATTTTAGCATTGTTTTGACTCCATTCGTTTTCCCTGGTAACCAGAGGAGGCCTCCTGGTTTGAGCCTCCCAGCTAATCCCCAAAGCAGCTTTTTTGGAAAACAGGCACCATGTTAGCAGCTCCCCGCAGACACTGGATTTCTGCCTACTTCCTCTGGCTCTGTCAATCTCGCTGTGATTTCACGCTCTTTTCTTCTGAGCCCTCAGCTGATCCCATCTGCTCCTGGCTATTTACTGCATTTAATTATCCCAAGTTGCTCTATACTAGTGGCTCTCAACCTTTCCAGGCTACTGTACCCCATTCAGGAGTCTGATTTGTCTTGCGTACCCCAAGTTTCACCTCACTTAAAAAGTACTTGCTTACAAAATCAGATATAAACATACAAAAGTGTTACAGCACACTATTGCTGAAAGGTTGCTGACTTTCTCATTTTTACCATATAATTATAAAATAAATAAACTGGAATATAAACATTGTACTTACATTTCACTATATAGTATATAGCACAGTATAAACAAGCCATTATCTGTATGAAATTTTAGTTTGTACTGACTTTGCTAGGGCTTTTTATGTAGCCTGTTGTAAAACTAGACAAATATCTAGATGAGCTGATGTACCCCCTGGAAGACCTCCAAGTACCCCCAGGGGCACACATACCCCGATTGAGAACCACTGCTCTATAATTCCCTCCTCAGCCTCTGTCAAGGCTACATTCTGACTCCCCATAAAAATGGACTTAGGGGTAAGAATTTCCCTCTGGTTTTCTACAGTAAAGACTGATGCCAAAAAATCCACTTATCTGTCACACACCCATTCTCTTTAACTGCCCCCTTCCCTGCATGGCCGGCCAATGCATGTCTCAGTGCAGCCTCACTCCTGCTAATGTACATGAAAGATGGGCTCTTAATTACCTAGATAGTGACTAAGACACAATGCGGCCCCTGCTGCACCTCCAAGAGGAAGGGGGTCCTTTCCCCACATGCCCTCCAGGCCAAATGGATAGTCCTGACTCTGGCTGAGCCAGGGGTGGTTTTGATGGGCTCCTGAGACAGCTGAGTCCAGCCCTCCTCAGCCAGAGGGATGGAGTTTGTAAGAATATAGGCCCACATTAGATTTGGATTTTAGCACGTGTGCTAGGCCCCCAGCATGTGTGCATAAAGAATGAAATCAAGAGAAAGAAAAAAGTTGTCTGCATTAAACTCATAGTGACCCCAATAATACCAATGTTGTGTTATTTAAGCTTTGGGCTAAGCAATATAAATAAAGAAAACACGGTTAACTGGGCACCAGGGATAGTACCATAATTGGCTAGAAATGTCCATTAGTTGGGAAAAAATATGGCAAAGTAAGATAAGGGGAAAAACCCTGACAAGAGCAGAGTGTAGCCCTAAACTGCTTCATCTAACTCGAGCTAAGGTCCAACAACCAGCAGTGACAACTCTTGCTTGTTATAGTGTAGAATGTTTGCTAGGGGTTCTTTGCCCTGGTCTACACTAGGACTTTAGGTCGAATTTAGCAGCGTTAAATCGATGTAAACCTGCACCCGTCCACACAATGAAGCCCTTTATTTCGACTTAAAGGGCTCTTAAAATCGATTTCCTTACTCCACCCCTGACAAGTGGATTAGCGCTTAAATCGACGTTGCCGGCTCGAATTTGGGGTACTGTGGACACAATTCGATGGTATTGGCCTCCGGGAGCTATCCCAGAGTGCTCCATTATGACCGCTCTGGACAGCACTCTCAACTCAGATGCACTGGCCAGGTAGACAGGAAAAGAACCGCGAACTTTTGAATCTCATTTCCTGTTTGGCCAGCGTGGCAAGCTGCAGGTGACCATGCAGAGCTCATCAGCACAGGTGACCATGATGGAGTCCCAGAATCGCAAAAGAGCTCCAGCATGGACCGAACGGGAGGTACGGGATCTGATCGCTGTTTGAGGAGAGGAATCCATGCTATCAGAACTCCGTTCCAGTTTTCGAAATGCCAAAACCTTTGTGAAAATCTCCCAGGGCATGAAGGACAGAGGCCATAACAGGGACCCGAAGCAGTGCCGCGTGAAACTGAAGGAGCTGAGGCAAGCCTACCAGAAAACCAGAGAGGCGAACAGCCGCTCTGGGTCAGAGCCCCAAACATGCCGCTTCTATGATGAGCTGCATGCCATTTTAGGGGGTTCAGCCACCACTACCCCAGCCGTGTTGTTTGACTCCTTCAATAGAGATGGAGGCAATACGGAAGCAGGTTTTGGGGACGAAGAAGATGATGATGATGAGGAGGTTGTAGATAGCTCACAGCAAGCAAGCGGAGAAACCGGTTTTCCCGACAGCCAGGAACTGTTTCTCACCCTAGACCTGGAGCCAGTACCCCCCGAACCCACCCAAGGCTGCCTCCTGGACCCAGCAGGCGGAGAAGGGACCTCTGGTGAGTGTACCTTTTAAAATACTATACATGGTTTAAAAGCAAGCATGTGAAAGGATTACTTTGCCCTGGCATTTGCGGTTCTCCTAGATGTAGTCCTAAAGCCTTTGCAAAAGGTTTCTGGGGAGGGCAGCCTTATTGCGTCCTTCATGGTAGGACACTTTACCACTCCAGGCCAGTAACACGTACTCGGGAATCATTGTAGAACAAAGCATTGCAGTGTATGTTTGCTGGCATTCAAACAACATCCGTTCTTTATCTCTCTGTGTTATCCTCAGGAGAGTGAGATATAATTCATGGTCACCTGGTTGAAATAGAGTGCTTTTCTTCAGGGGACACTCAGAGGAGCCCATTCCTGCTGGGCTGTTTGCCTGTGGCTAAACAGAAATGTTCCCCGCTGTTAGCCACAGGGAGGGGGGAAGGTTGAGGGGGTAGTCATGCAGTGGGAGGAGCCAAAATGCGACCTTGTAATGAAAGCACATGTGCTATGTATGTAATGTTAACAGCAAGGTTTACCCTGAAAGAGTGTAGCCACTGTTTTATAAAATGTGTCTTTTTAAATACCGCTGTCCCTTTTTTTTTCTCCACCAGCTGCATGTGTTTCAATGATCACAGGATCTTCTCCTTCCCAGAGGCTAGTGAAGCTTAGAAAGAAAAAAAAACGCACTCGCGATGAAATGTTCTCCGAGCTCATGCTGTCCTCCCACACTGACAGAGCACAGACGAATGCGTGGAGGCAAATAATGTCAGAGTGCAGGAAAGCACAAAATGACCGGGAGGAGAGGTGGCGGGCTGAAGAGAGTAAGTGGCGGGCTGAAGAGAGTAAGTGGCGGGCTGAAGACAGGGCTGAAGCTCAAATGTGGCGGCAGCGTGATGAGAGGAGGCAGGATTCAATGCTGAGGCTGCTGCAGGACCAAACCAGTATGCTCCAGTGTATGGTTGAGCTGCAGCAAAGGCAGCTGGAGCACAGACTGCCACTGCAGCCCCTCTGTAACCAACCGCCCTCCTCCCCAAGTTCCATAGCCTCCACACCCAGACGCCCAAGAACGCGGTGGGGGGGCCTCCGGCCAACCAGCCACTCCACCACAGAGGATTGCCGAAAAAAAAGAAGGCTGTCATTCAATAAATTTTAAAGTTGTAAACTTTTAAAGTGCTGTGCTTAAAGTGCTGTGTGGCATTTTCCTTCCCTCCTCCACCACCCCTTCTGGGCTACCTTGGTAGTCATCCCCCTATTTGTGTGATGAATGAATAAAGAATGCATGAATGTGAAGCAACAATGACTTTATTGCCTCTGCAAGCGGTGATTGAAGGGAGGAGGGGCGGGTGGTTAGCTTACAGGGAAGTAGAGTGAACCAAGGGGTGGGGGGTTTCATCAAGGAGAAACAAACAGAACTTTCACACCGTAGCCTGGCCAGTCATGAAACTGGTTTTCAAAGCTTCTCTGATGCGTACCGCGCCCTCCTGTGCTCTTCTAACCGCCCTGGTGTCTGGCTGCGCGTAACCAGCAGCCAGGCGATTTGCCTCAACCTCCCACCCCGCCATAAACGTCTCCCCCTTACTCTCACAGATATTGTGGAGCACACAGCAAGCAGTAATAACAGTGGGAATATTGGTTTCGCTGAGGTCTAAGCGAGTCAGTAAACTGCGCCAGCGCGCCTTTAAACGTCCAAATGCACATTCTACCACCATTCTGCACTTGCTCAGCCTGTAGTTGAACAGCTCCTGACTACTGTCCAGGCTGCCTGTGTACGGCTTCATGAGCCATGGCATTAAGGGGTAGGCTGGGTCCCCAAGGATACATATAGGCATTTCAACATCCCCAACAGTTATTTTCTGGTCTGGGAATAAAGTCCCTTCCTGCAGCTTTTGAAACAGACCAGAGTTCCTGAAGATGCGAGCATCATGCACCTTTCCCGGCCATCCCACGTTGATGTTGGTGAAACGTCCCTTGTGATCCACCAGAGCTTGCAGCACTATCGAAAAGTACCCCTTGCGGTTTATGTACTCGGCGGCTTGGTGCTCCGGTGCCAAGATAGGGATATGGGTTCCGTCTATAGCCCCACCACAGTTAGGGAATCCCATTGCAGCAAAGCCATCCACTATGACCTGCACATTTCCCAGGGTCACTACCCTTGATATCAGCAGATCTTTGATTGGGTGGGCTACTTGCATCACAGCAGCCCCCACAGTAGATTTGCCCACTCCAAATTGATTCCCAACTGACCGGTAGCTGTCTGGTGTTGCAAGCTTCCACAGGGCTATCGCCACTCGCTTCTCAACTGTGAGGGCTGCTCTCATCTTGGTATTCATGCGCCTCAGGGCAGGGGAAAGCAAGTCACAAAGTTCCATGAAAGTGCCCTTACGCATGCGAAAGTTTCGCAGCCACTGGGAATCGTCCCAGACCTGCAACACTATGCGGTCCCACCAGTCTGTGCTTGTTTCCCGAGCCCAGAATCGGCGTTCCACAGCATGAACCTGCCCCATTTAGCACCATGATGCATGCATTGTCAGGGCCCATGCTTTCAGAGAAATCTGTGTCCATGTCCTGATCACTCACGTGACCGCGCTGACGTCGCCTCCTCGCCCGGTATCGCTTTGCCAGGTTCTGGTGCTGCATATACTGCTGGATAATGCGTGTGGTGTTTAATGTGCTCCTAATTGCCAAAGTGAGCTGAGCGGCCTCCATGCTTGCCTTGGTATGGCGTCCGCACAGAAAAAAGGCGCGGAACGATTGTCTGCCGTTGCTCTGACGGAGGGAGGGGCGACTGATGACACGGCTTACAGGGTTGGCTTCAGGGAGCTAAAATCAACAAAGGGGGTGCCTGTACATCAAGGAGTATTTCTGGCAGGACTTCACGGAGGGTTCCAATAAGAAATGGTGCACCTAAGTTATTGTTCTTATTGGAACAAGGAGGTTAGCCTGGCCTCTGATTGATACATGGCTAGATTTACCTCGCTGCACCTTCTCTGTGAGTGACTGCAGTGTGACCTAGAGGAATGAGTCCCCTAGACAGGGGAGGAGGCAAATGAGTACAAAACAAATCTGGTCTATTTCTTGTTTTGACCCACTCCATCTATCTTTTACATCTTTGGCTGGCAGCAGACGGTGCAGAAGGACTGCATGCCATCCACATCTCATGGCTGCTCGGCAGAAGATGGTACAGTACGACTGCTAGCCATCCCCATCTCTTGCCTGCCTGGCAGAAGATGGTACAATACGACTACTAGCAATCCTCATCTCTTGCCTGCCTGGCAGAAGATGGTACAGTACGACTGCTAGCAGTCCGTATCGCCTGCCCGCTCACCATAAGACGGTTCAATAGGACTGACTGCAGGACTAAAGAGAATGACCTGGTCAAGTCACTCCAAATTTAGTCCCTGCGCCCATGTCTGCCCAGGCGCTCCCAGCCGACGTGGCCAGGAGCACCTCGGACACGACGAGGACGACTACAAATCGTATTGCACCATCTGCTGCCAGAAGGCAATGGGTTGCTGCTACTGTGCAGCAAAGCCGTATCGCGTCTGCCAGCACCCAGGAGACATAGGGTGACGGTTACCTGAGCGGGCTCCATGCTTGCTGTGGTATGGCGTCTGCACAGGTAACTCAGGAAAAAAGGCGCGAAACGATTGTCTGCCCTTGCTTTCACGGAGGGAGGGAGGGAACGGGGGACCTGACGATATGTACCCAGAACCACCCGCGACAATGTTTTAGCCCCATCAGGCATTGGGATCTCAACCCAGAATTTCAATGGGCAGCGGAGACTGCGGGAACTGTGGGATAGCTACCCACAGTGCAACGCTCCGGAAGTCGACGCTTGCCTCGGTACTGTGGAAGCGCTCCGCCGAGTTAATGCACTTAATGCACTTAGAGCATTTTCTGTGGGGACACACACACTCGAATATATAAAACCGATTTCTAAAAAACCGACTTCTATAAATTCGACCTTATTCCGTAGTGTAGACATACCCTTTGTCAGAGCTTTTCCTTATGCCTCGAGTCACACCATGATGGGAAGGTGTCTCCCAGGTCTGAACCTGTTGCATTTTGGTCAATGCTTATAAACAGTTTTGTTGCTAGGGTAGGGAATTCAGGTGTGTATATATATGCTTATAGTTGTATTTTGGTTGTAATGAACACCAAGTGGCCTTTGGACTAATAGGAATGCCTGTGTGGAAACTGAGTCATGGTAAACCTTAATAAACTTATTAGGAACATTTTTTTAAAGAGATTTGGCCTAGTGTGGGGCCTTTTTGGTGGGGGGGGGGAAGGAGGGAAGAAATGTAGGAGGTACAGCACCTCCAACAAAAGATAGGTGAGAAAACCCAGGTGAGTAGCTTATGTGAGTCACTTTTTGATCCTGTCCCAAGCTAGAGGACAGGAGAAAAGGAGGACTTGTGGCACCTTAGAGACTAACAAATTTATTTGAGCATAAGCTTTTGTGAGCTACAGCTCACTTCATCGGATGCATTCAGTGGAAAATACAGTGGGGAGATTTATATACACAGAGAACATGAAACAATGGTGTTATCATATACACTGTAACAAGAGTGATCAAGTAAGGTGAGCTATTATCAGCAGGAGAGCTGGGGGGAAAAAACCTTGTGTAGTGATAATCAAGGTGGGCCATTTCCAGCAGTTGACAAGAACGTGTGAGGAACAGTGACGGGTGGGGGGTGGGGGGTGGGGAATAAACATGGGGAAATAGCTTTACTTTGTGTAATGACACAGCCACTCCCAGTCTTTATTCAAGCCTAAGTTAATTGTATCCAGTTTGCAAATTAATTCCAATTCAGCAGTCTCTCCTTGGAGTCTGTTTTTGAAGTTTTTTTGTTGAAGAATTGCCACTTTTAGGTCTGTAATCGAGTGATCAAAGAGATTGAAGTGTTCTCCGACTGGTTTTTGAATGTTATAATTCTTGATGTCTGATTTGTGTCCATTTATTCTTTTACGTAGAGACTGTCCAGTTTGACCAATGTACATGGCAGAGGGGCATTGCTGGCACATGATGGCATATATCACATTGATAGATGTGCAGGTGAAGGAGTCTCTGATAGTGTGGCTGATGTGATTAGGCCCTATGATGGTGTCCCCTGAATAGATATGTGGGCACAGTTGGCAACGGGCTTTGTTGCAAGGATGGGTTCCTGGGTTAGTGGTTCCGTTGTGTGGTGTGTGGTTGCTGGTGAGTATTTGCTTCAGGTTGGGGGGCTGTCTGTAAGCAAGGACTGGCCTGTCTCCCAAGATCTGTGAGGGTGATGGGTCGTCCTTCAGGATAGGTTGTAGATCCTTGATAATGCATTGGAGAGGTTTTAGTTGGGGGCTGAAGGTAATGGCTAGTGGCGTTCCGTTATTTTCTTTGTTGGGCCTGTCCTGTAGTAGGTGACTTCTGGGTATTCTTCTGGCTCTGTCAATCTGTTTCTTCACTTCAGCAGGTGGGTACTGTAGTTGTAAGAACGCTTGATAGAGATGTTGTAGGTATTTGTCTCTGTCTGAGGTTTTGGAGCAAATGCGGTTGTATCGTAGAGCTTGGCTGTAGACAATGGATTGTGTGGTGTGGTCTGGATGAAAGCGGGAGGCATGTAAATAGGCATTGCGGTCAGTAGGTTTCCAGTATAGGGTGGTGTTTATGTGACCATTGCTTATTAGCACCATAGTGTCCAGGAAGTGGATCTCTTGTGTGGACTGGTCCAGGCTGAGGTTGATGGTGGGATGGAAATTGTTGAAATCATGGGGGAATTCCTCAAGGGCTTCTTTTCCATGGGTCCAGGTGATGAAGATGTTATCAATGTAGCGCAAGTAGAGTAGGGGCATTAGGGGACGAGAGCTGAGGAAGAGTTCTAAGTCAGCCATAAAAATGTTGGCACACTGTGGGGCCATGCGGGTACCCATAGCAGTGCCGCTGATTTGAAGGCATACATTGTCCCCAAATGTGAAATAGTTATGGGTGAGGACAAACTCACAAAGTTCAGCCACCAGGTTTGCCGTGACATTATCAGGGATACTGTTCCTGATGGCTTGTAGTCCATCTTTGTGTGGAATGTTGGTGTAGAGGACTTCTACATCCATAGTGGCCAGGATGGTGTTTTCAGGAAGATCACTAATGGATTGTAGTTTCCTCAGGAAGTCAGTGGTGTCTCGAAGATAGCTGGGAGTGCTGGTAGTGTAGGGCCTGAGGAGGGAGTCTACATAGCCAGACAATCCTGCTGTCAGGGTGTCAATGCCTGAGATGATGGGGCGTCCAGGATTTCCAGGTTTATGGATCTTGGCTAGCAGATAGAATACCGCTGGTCGGGATTCTAGCGGTGTGTCTGTGCGGATTTGTTCTTGTGCTTTTTCAGGGAGTTTCTTGAGCAGATGGTGTAGTTTCTTTTGGTAACTCTCAGTGGGATCAGAGGGTAATGGCTTGTAGAAAGTGGTGTTGGAGAGCTGCCGAGCAGCCTCTTGTTCATATTCTGACCTGTTTATGATGATGACAGTACCTCCTTTGTCAGCCTTTTTGATTATGATGTCAGAGTTGTTTCTGAGGCTGTGGATGGCATTGTGTTCTGCAAGGCTGAGGTTATGGGGCAAGTGGTGCTGCTTTTCCACAATTTCAGCCCGTGCACGTTGGTGGAAGCACTCTATGTAGAAGTCCAGTCTGCTGTTTTGACCTTCAGGAGGAGTCCACCCAGAATCCTTCTTTTTGTAGTGTTGGTAGGAAGGTCTCTGTGGATTAGTATGTTGTTCAGAGGTGTGTTGGAAATATTCCTTGAGTCGGAGACGTCGAAAATAGGATTCTAGGTCACCACAGAACTGTATCATGTTCGTGGGGGTGGAGGGGCAGAAGGAGAGGCCCGAGACAGGACAGATTCTTCTGCTGCGCTAAGAGTATAGTTGGATAGATTAACAATATTGCTGGGTGGGTTAAGGGAACCACTGTTGTGGCCCCTTGTGGCAGAGAATCTCTCAGTAATAACATCATGTGTTTTTACAGCCTCTTTCATCCTGAAAGATTCCAAACTGCTCTTGCCCGACAGAGATTGCTCATTCTTCCCTGAAATGTATCCACTTCTGAGGTGTAACATTTAACAGCAACAGCACACAGCAAGTTGTGGGAGAACTACCCTGTATGCCAGGGGATCTCAATGTTTTCATAGCAAGGGCCACATCTTCATTGACAGACACCCGTTCACCATCACCCGGCCCCGCCTCCAGTCCCACCAGGGATCAACTAACAGCTCTGAGGCAGCTACAGAGATTGCCTAGTCGGAAAGCGGCATTAGAAAGGTGTTAAATGCATTATTCACCTTTAAGAGTATGAGTTACCAGCTAGAAACAAGGAGCAGCAGCCAGCACCAGTTGGGGGACCACTGTTGTCTGCTGCTGGAACTGCTGTGTAAATTCAGGGAGGCAGAATAGAATTACCTAAATTGGGATGGGGGATTAAAACTCCTAGTTTTACTAAGTGCCATGAAATCTTTAGTGGGCATGGACAGCCAAGGCCCCAGCTTCATTTTTCATACAAAAGATGGCACCTCCATTGGCACAGCACTATGCTTCACAGAGGGCCAGGAGTGACTTGGCAGGAAGAAGGCTCTCTCCAAAGCTCCCATCTCTGCGATACCTGGAGGGGGAACAGTCTGCACCATTATTATTAAACAGAGAAGTGCTATGGGGCCACCTTAGCTATAGGCAAACTAGGCAGCTGCCTGGAGGCAGGAGAGGCTATTATCTAGCCCATCCCTGACAGGTGTTTGTCTATCCTGTTCTTACAAACCTCCAATGGCGGGGATTCCACAACCTCCTTAGGTAATTTGTTCCATGCATTAGGAAGTTTTTCCTCAAGTTTAATCTAAATCTCTCTTGCTGCAATTTAACCCCATTACTTCTTATCCTGTCCTCAGTGCACGAAAACAATATATCACCCTCCTCTTTAAAACAACCTTTAATGCACTTGAAGATTATCATGTCCCTCCTTAGCCTTCAATTCTCCAAACTTCAACAGACCCAACTCTTTCAGTCTTCCCTCATAGGTCATGTTCTCTAGACTTTTAATCATATGTGTTGCTCTCCTCTGCACCTTCTCCAATTTGTCTGCACCAGTCTGAAGTGTGGTGCCGAGAACTGGACACAATACCCCAGCTGAGTCCTTATCAGTGCTAAGCAGAGTGGAAGAATTACTTTTCGTGTCTGTAATACTTCCCAGAATGATGTTCGCTTTTTCTGCAATAGTGTTACATTGTTGACTCATATTTAGTTTGTGATCCATGATAACCCACAGATCCTTTTCTGCAGTACTCCTTCCTAGGTAGTCATTTTTCCATTTTGTGTGCGTGGAATTAATTATTCCTTCCTAAGTCTTGTACATTGCACTTGTCGTTATTGACTTTCATCCTATTTATTTCAGACCAATTCTCCAGTTTATCAAGATCATTTTGAATTCTAATCCTGCCCTCCAAAGCACTTGCAACCTCTCCCAGCTTGGTATCATTCACAAACTTTATCAGTGTGCTCTCTTTGCCATTATCCAACTAATTTATGAAGAAATTGAATAGAACCAGGCCCAGAAGAGATCCCAGCGAGACCCCACTCAATATGCCCTGTGAGTTTGAACCATTGATAACTACTCTCTGAGTATGATTTTCCAACTAGTTGTGCACCCATCTCATAGTAGGCTTGTCTATTTCCCTAGTTTGCTTATCACAAACATTTCAGTGTCACTATTCAGCTGGTTCCCTCCTGGGCAACTCTCACTGGCTTGTTTCAGAGTAGCAGCCATGTTAGTCTGTATCTGCAAAAAGAACAGGAGTACTTGTGGCACCTTAGAGACTCACAAATTTATCTGAGCATAAGCTTTCGTGGGCTACAGCCCACTTCATCGGATAAATAGAATGGAACATATAGTAAGAAGATATACGGCTAAATTCAGTGCCTTGCATAATGACAGGTTTCAGAGTAGCAGCTGTGTTAGTCTGTATCCACAAAAAGAACAGGAGTACTTATGGCACCTTAGATTTGAGCATAAGCTTTATTTATTTGAGCATAAGCTTTCGTTGGTGGTCACAAGAAGAATGACACAACATCCCCTTCCCTCTCCCAGCAGCAACAGGTGACAGGGCCCAAGCCCAGTCCCGGAAATACAGGATCTGATTTGGGTCTGTGGTTTTATCCAGTATCAGCAGGGGATGAAGTGGTGACTGATCTATCCCCAGGGCCTGTGGGAGTAGCAGTGTCTCCAATATCCCTCCTTGAACCAACCTTCTCTTCCATGCTGATGACCTCGCTGTCACTGCAGGACTGTGCTTAGTCTCTGTGCATTCAGAGGGCAAGGTCCTGGGATCCAACTAAACCTGCTGCTTTGGGGATGAGAGAGGATCTAGCTCAGGGAACCAGGCCTGATAGGGTTGGCAGGCTGTACTGAACCTTATGAGGAGTGCTATCGTGGTGCCGCAGCCTATAGTCAATATGCTTCCACCCCCAATGCTGCCTTTTAGTGCCTCCAGTCACTGCTGTCTTGGCACCATGGGACTGGACTTTGTGGCTAGCGGCATGCAGGGTCCTGCACCGTTTTAAAATGATGGCTCCGTAAGTAGCGCTGAGCACCTTGTTCCATGAACACTGAGCATGTAGCCAGCACTGTCCAGATCTACTGGCACCCTGCTCCTTTCCATGCCCCATCTCCCTCCGAGGGATTGGGAAGAGGAAAGCCAGGGAGCAATGCTTGGATCTGGTGCAGCAAATCCTGGATCCCTAGGACAGGCTGACTGGGGCTCGGTTTTGTACCATGAACTGTTATACTTAGCAAGGAGAAGGGAAGGGAAGGGCCCTCACTACTGTTTTGCTGGACACGCTTGTTCCCCACCTCCATCCCTCATGATGTTGCACCGCACCCCTAGCCACTGCACCAGGCCATGCCAATTTCCTTGCAAACTGCTGGTCTCGTTTCAACCTTCCTCAAGTGTCTAGTGTGCTATGGCAATGTAACGTGCTGCAGATGTGCCAAGCACTAATATCCTGATTGCTGTTAATGCTAGAGCCAGATGAAACACCCCTGAGTCTGTTCACAAGCAGGTTGGTAAGCTGGGTCTCACTGCTGGTGAGTGTTGGTTTCATACCCTTCTTTTTATTTATATTACAACCAAGATCAGGGCCCTGTTGTGTTAAGGGCTGTACAAACACCCAATAAGAGACAGTCTCTGCCCCAGTGAGCTTACAGACTAAATAGACATGACAGACAAAGGGTGAAAGTGAAAACAGGCACAGAGAGAAATTAAGGTAACCCAACAGTTCAACCAGGAATAGAACCAAGACTGCCCAAGTCCCAGTCAAGTGTCCTGCCCACTAGACCACACTTCCCCCTGGAATTTGGCCTTACGTTGTGGGTCTGATCCAAGCAATAACGAAGGTGAAAACTGAGACAACCAGCTGTGCTCAGCACTGTGCAATGAGAATGGGGCTTTGCTTGACCTGATGGACCTGCCCATGGGACTAAGCACGTGCATGATGCGTATAGCGCTCTGCTCCGCTGGGACCAGATGTGATTGGTTTTGCTACAGAAACAAATGAGAATCCCTCTGCAAAGAAAATCTGCCTCTCTACAGGAACAGCAAGATGTTCTGATGGAAGAGCCTCAAAGAAAGTATATGTATGTGTGCAAAACACTTTGGCTTCTATCTTTGAACCTGGAACTCACCAAGGCTTAAGCAGTTTGGGGTTCGGTTGGGAAAGGTTCCTGTGGATCTAGTTAGCATGCTGACTCCTGGGGAAAGGGAAAGTGCCCCAGGAGCTTCAGTCCCCAGGAGAGGTTAAGGATTCAGACCTTATATCTTATCCAGCACAGTGCCACCTACCACTATGTTGGGTATTGTGTCCTGTACTCACCCCCACCTCCTCCTCCTGAGTTATCCCCCCCCACAGAACTGCATCCCCGACCATCACACTGGGACCGTGGAGTAAGTGCCAACTCGGTGCCTGTGACTGAGTCACCCGGGCTGCTCCCTGAAGCACCTTGGAGGTCTTACATCCAGTACTTACTGACTTGGCCTGATCCTGCTTAACATGTGAAGTCTGACAAGATCCCAGCCCAAGGTGGGATGGCTGCAGGCCATAAATTTGGCCTCCCATCAGGAGAGGTTCTATGTCATCTTCTTGGACTGGCAGGATCTTTCCTAAGGCTGTGTCTATACTAGATAGTTGGATCCCATTGGGATCAGGGGCTGAACTCCTAGTTTTGGGGGGTTGAGAAGAACTCTTTGCAGTATGGCTGCCTCCCATTCCTCACTTGTCTCCTCCTCCCCTTACCAAGTCAGGGTGAATGATACGGTGAGCCCCGGGGCAGCCCCATGGAGATGACAGAAGCTCTGGAAATGGGATTCCATGTGCATGGGATAAGTGGTCCCATGGAAAAGGAATGAGCAGGTGCATATGAGTGCGAGCAAGGTGAGCCCTTTGAAAAGTGAACTGGGGACAAGGGAATTTACTGCAGCCCTCTTCTCAGCCTGCCAGTGCCCTAGCCCATTGGTCTCTGAGAGAAAAAAGCCGCCCCAGAAGGCTGGCGAGGTGTCAGGGGAGCAGATGAAGGCACGGGGCCAGTGAGGGTTAAGCACTTCCCTGTAGAGCTGCACTCAATCTGTTCATCTCTTGGGTGCATGTCTCCCTCCCTCCCTTCCCCAGGTAAACAACAGAGCTGTCGCCATCTGGCATTTTCAGCTGCTAAATAATTAATCTCCCTTTTGTTAACAAGGAGAGTAAGTCTCTGATGGACGGAGCTGTTGGACCTCTAGCAAATAAACCAGGAGGCTCCTAGCAACCTGCAGCTCCTATCCCACCTCCGACCTGCTTTCCTGGAGCTAGATCCCATGACTGGTGACTGTTTCCAAGAGTGACAGGGAATGGATCACTTGATGATTACCTGTTCTGTTCATTCCCTCTGAAGCACCTGGCAGTGGCCACTGTGCACTGTTGGAAGACAGGATACTGGGCTAGATGGACCTTTAGTCTGACCCAGTATGGCCGTTCTTATGTTCCTTATGTTATGTTCCTTATGAGCACTACTTACTCTTCCTGCCACAGGAGAGAGCCTACTAGGTCCCTGATGCTACCCCCTTCCCCACTAGCTATCTAGAGAAGCAGATTATAGCTTTGCTGATCTTCGTCCATCCAGGAGCAGATTCTTCCTGTACATGCTGCATTTCATTTCCCTCCAAGTTTTCCTATCCATATGCCTCCCAAAGGCAAACCTCCGGTGTGCCCCCCAAATTCAGCTCCCAAACCAACTCCTGCCCCATCTCTCCTGCCCCCAATTCCCTGAGCTTGATTCACTTTTTTATTGCTGAACTTTGGGGATTGTAAGAAATTTTAGGAACAGAAAGAGAGCACCCCTACCCAGCACCCCTGCCCTCCCTCTAGTTCAGCTCCATTCCACCCTCCTCCTACCCAGGCCCATGACCCTGCCCCTCTGCAACTCAATCGCAGCCCCAACTCAGCCTCATTACAATCCCTCCAGTCCCATCACATAGCCCAGAGCCCTGAGCTGGCTCCAGTGCATTATCCAGTACTTTTCAATCAACCTCAGTCCCACCTCAGACATCTCCTTCTCCAGACGCCAGCGCACCGGGCACCTTTCCAGCGCAGGTGTTCCAAAACAAACATCCTGGTTTCCTTACGGTTAAAGTTGCAGAAGTTACTAACACTCTGATGCAAACTACATAACTACAGGCATACCATGAGAATAACCAGCTGAAGGGAATTTACATAAATATTCTATGATTCTTGCTTCATACATTTGGTCAGCAATAATATTGTGGTAATTTCACCTTACACATTCCCATAATGACCTGAGCTCTGTCCTGCAAGACATGCTTATGAACTCTTTCAACTGAGAGGTCACTAATTATATACCTTATTTACAGAGTCATAATCATACTAACGATACATATGTTGAAAGGGTTCTTAACTCTGACCCACAAGATGTTCTTAAGGTTACTACGGGAAAGCATAGGTTAATTTCCGCATGTCATTATGATTGTGAAATACTCTGGTATTCTAAAACACTGCTAACACCACGGTATGCAGCAGTATTGTGGGTCAGTACTGCAGCATATTAAATCATTTCTTTATAAGGGAGAGCTGGGTTGAGTGAAATGCCTTTTAGACACTTACTTACCCCTTTCTAAGCTGTTCATTGAATAACACAAGTATAAATAACCAAGAAGCATACTGCTCTCTGTACCCCAAAACTAGCTTGCCCAACTTCCCTTAATAGGAAAAGAGGATTTGGGTTTAAACTCTTATCTCTTATTTGGAAGTACTTAGGAATCTGCCTCCTTAAATTTCTCCTGACATTTTCAGCTGGATGCATGGTTATGCTTCCCTTCTGTTCTAAACTGTTGTGTTGTACTGTTGTGTGCTGTAAAACAGCTTCTGTGTTCTGCACCAGAGGTAGTTGCATTTCAATGTTGTGTGCAGGGATTACTGTACAGAGAATTTGTAAAGGTCTTTGGGATGAAAGGCCACACAGATTATACTAATAAGTGAGCATGTTCTAACGGAACAAGCCAGGGACATGAAATCAGGAGACCAGGTTCTATTCCCAGCTGTGCCACTGACTCACTGTATGAACCTGGGCTAATCGCTTCCCCTGCTCTGTGCCTCGGTTTCCCCATCTGTACAATGGGGATAACCCTGATCTACAACAGAGACATGGGTGTGTGCCTTAATGTCTATGAAGTTCTTTGAGATCCTTCTATTATTATTTATTATTTGTATTATGATAGCACTTAGGAATCTCAACCAAGAAACAGGGCCTCACTATGCTAGGTGCTGTACAGACATGGACCAAAGACAATGGTCCCTGTCCCAGAGAGCTCACAATCTGCATGTCAGGCAGAGCACAACAGGTGGATGAAACAGCTGAATGAGCTGGGGTAGGGGACTGGTTGATGAAGTTACAATAAAAAAGAGTTTAGCAGAAAAGCAAAAGTCACAGCGCGTTGCTTGCCTGACCAAGATGACAAGTGAGAGATCCTAAAGAAGGCAAAGAAATATATACACAATAAAATAAGAAATTTTATCCAATTTATAGATAAATCTGTGACCTGCCCTGAGTTTTTCTCACTTAATACAGATATTTGTGTTTGGACAAAATATTTCTCCTTCAGATCTTGTGTCCTTGCCACATTAATAATAACACATTGTACAGGACATTGAGACCCTCCAAAGGAGGCCACTACAGACAAGAAAAGAATTAAGTAAATCTTACAGCTAGCATGGATAGAATCATGCATAATTCATCATTCATTTGGCGTATTTTGTTTTTTTCCTGTCCACAAACTGTCCATGAATGGCCCGTGATTCTCTTCGATGTGTTATCCAAAGTGATTTGCCAGAAAATTTCTTCAAATTTCTGGACACAGAGTATGTTTCTGGTGTCTGACTGGATGAGCGTAACGTGCAGAATCAGATGTCCTATTATAAATATGAAATTTGCTTTACGTGAATATTGTCCTTTCCCTTGAACATCCTTGCCAGGAACTCACTTGCTAGGGCAGGGGTGGGCAAACTAACGCCCGGGGGCCACATCCAGCCCTTCAGATGTTTTAATCCAGCCTTCGAGCTCCTGCTGGGGAGCAGGGTTCGGGACTTGCCCCACATGTGCCGCCTGGCCGCGCCTCCGCGTAGGAGCCAGAGGGGGGAGGACATGCTGCTGCTTCCAGGAGCTGCTTGAGGTAAGAGCCACCTGGACCCTGCACACCTGACACCCTCCTGCACACCAACCCCCAACCCTGATCCTCCTCCCACCCTCTCAACCCCTTGGTCTCAGCCCAGTGCACCCTCCTGCACCCCAAACCTCTCATCCCCAGCCCCACCCCAGAGCCCGCACCCCCAGCTGGAGCCCCCACCCTTCCCACACACCCCAATCTGCTGCCCCAGCTTGGAGCCCCCTCCTGCACCCGGAACTCTTCATTTCTGGACCCACACCAGAGCCCGCACCCCCAGCTGGAGCCCTCACGCCCTCCCGCATCCAAACCCCCAGTTTTGTGAGCATTCATGGCCCACCATACAATTTCCATACCCAGATGTGGCCCTCAGGCCAAAAAGTTTGCCCACCCCTGTGCTAGGGTATTTCTGGAAAGTGAATGCACAAAGACCATGAACACAGCAAAGCAAATCCTTTGTAAAATTAAAATGAATAGTCAGTCACTTTTGGGGACAGTATTTGCCTAGGGCTGATCATAATCTTTATCTATCTCCCAGGGGGGCTATCAACTTTGTTTTGCAGATTAGAAAACAGAGGCACAAAGAGGCTAAGGGACTGGTTCATGGTGGTCACAGAGAGCCAACAGAAGATGTGGGATTAGAACCCAGCAGCCCTGATTCCCAGTTCTGTGCTCTGGCCACTAGATCACACTGCTTCCTGAACTACACTCTCCCTGCTCTCTTCCCCTATCTGCCCTTCCTAGGTATGTGCTGGGGGAGTTTTCTTCAGCTTGCAGGAATGGGATGTGGGGAGAGATGTAATGTGAAGGCCAAGTCAATGCCCCTTAAATCCCCCCTCTCCCCACTCCCAAACTGGGAAGAGTTGATAAAGCTAAGACTTATGACTTTGTGTGATCAGTGGAAGGTCAGTGGTGATCCTAGAGGGGTAGGCAAGGAAAACTGAGCTGGTTACATTGATTCAGCACCACAGACAGGGATCAATAACAATCTCAGGCTGGAACAGGTACGTCAATACCCCAGTGCTGAGCTCAGCACAAACGTGAGAGATGTGGCTTTACCAGAGGAGGGCACAGTGACCTCTAAAGTGCTTCAGCTCAGGCTGGCAGGAAAGAGCAAACGCATCATGCCCTGTGCAGGGCACTCCCAATTTCCCACTTGGGCAAAGTGAAGTGCGATGGGGGAACAGGATACCCAAAGCAGGGTCCACAGCGGTGCAAGTAGAATTCATTTCTTATCGGTACGCTGCACGAACTAAATGGGGGGGGGGGGTGGGCCGTGACCTCCCCACCTGACTCCTCACGTGACCCCAGCCCGCCCCCAGCCTGGGGCCCTGTGCTCTCCACCTCCCCTCCCCATGATCCATCCCACGTTCCCGGATGGGGAGGGGGGGCTCTGTCCTTCTCCCACTGCACCGGAGACTTTTGAACCACAGGGCGCTCTGGAACGCCACTGGCAAAAGAAGCAGAACGTCGGACGGCCCCACGCTGGCAACTCCACCGGTGTCACTGTACCGCTCCCAGCCCCGCTCCCAGCCCTCTGGCAGGGCTGCGGTACAGACCCCGGACAGGAGACACAGGTACGTAGCTGCGTGGAAGGCCTGGGGGTGGTACAGCTGCGCTGGAGCAGTTGTCGGAGCGGGGCCGCCCGGCGGCCCCATGTTATGCTCCTCTTGTGACTTTGTGGTGTGGTGTACAGTTATAAATAGCTTACTGGTACGGTGTACTGTACTACACTACTTGCACCACTGGGCAGGGGGGAGAGTCTTTACTCGTTCTCTCTCCCTATGAAGTTCCCCCTCACTTCTTGGGGTAAAGTCCTATTTTCAGCAGTGAGGGGAGGGAACCCTATCTCCAGTGGCAAGGGGTGTGTATGTGTGGAGGGGCAAATCCCTCTGCTAGATGTTGAGGTGTGTGTGGGAGGAGGGAGGGATCTGTATAGCCCTAGCAGAAGCTGGAGCTGCTCCACTCTAACATTTCCTTTGGCTTCAGCCCAGCTCCCTGTCTCCCACCTGCTCCTGGGGCCCTGGCCCCTCCTGCAAGTTTCCCCCAGACATGCCCCCTTCCCCAATTCCTCAGCTGCCCCATTTCCCTACTTCAGACCAACTCCCTTCCCAACTGCCCTGGAGTTTTCCAGAATCTTCCTGGTCCTTCCTCCTCTTAGTAATGGGGCATCACTCCCCTCACAGCACCGCCCCAAGTGTTTGCCTATTGTTTAAACCAGCTTTACCTTAGAAAAGACATATTCAAAGAGAAACACATTGCTCTTCCTTAGAGCCACCTTCCCGTCTCATGCCATCACTCACCACAAATCCATATTGAAAAATGAGGGCTGGCTAAAAACCACCCTTCTCCCATTTCCTGGCTCCCATCCTTCGTACAGCGTAAAGCGTTCTCTTTTCAAATCACACATTCCGGCCCAGAACAGCTGCTGTCCCTGAGGCCCTTCAGGAAACAGGCCCTGGAGGCTAAGGAGGGGAACAACCTATTCTGCCACAGAGGATCTGCTGGGGGTGCATCCTGTTGCTCTGGACTGAAAAAGAGAAGTCGGAGTGTAAAGATGAGGTAAAGAGCAAAGTCAAACATGGACAGTGCACTCTGTCCAGGGATTGGTTCCTGGAAAGTAACGAAGCTGATCTCAAAACACAGGATGCAATGGATAGTGAATGTAATGTGATTTGTAAATGTATATAAAGGCAGGGGAATGTACTGAATGTGGGAGCACACTGAGAAGCTCTGATGTAAACTGCTGATAGCCCCAGAAGCTGACCTGGTGCCAGGGACACTGTTCAACAAGCAATGCTACTGAGGAAGTGTAACATTCTACACCTTGGGGGAGTGTGCTGTAACCCCCATATTCCGCATTTTCATGTAATCGTGATCTTACATAGAAAGCATGCCTTGTAAGGTATCAGGGGAAAGGTTATGATCTGCTGAAAGTCATTTCTCTATCCATAGATGTGTAACATTAATGCATATGAAGTTGTAAGAACTGTGTCGTATGGTTGTCACTAAAACATGCTGTAAGTTGGGGGAATCAGCCAGAAATTAGCTCCCCATAGGCAACAACAAGGAAAGTGACCAACACCCGGGCGGGGTGTCAAACAACCCATCAGCAGCCATTGTCCAGCAGGGGAGCTACAATGCAATGACTCACCTGCATGAGGCCACACTAGGGGAATTGCTCCACCTTGCTTGGAGAGACTCACCTCTCCTGACTCTGAAGGGTGGTAGAAAGCCAAGAGGGAGGAAAGGACATGATAAGAGGAAGAGACATTTGCCATGCTCTTCCTCTCTCTTCCACCTACATCTACAGATATCACACCAAGTGACTGAAGTGCTGATCAAAGGGGAGAGCCTGGCTGAAGAGCAACCAGCCAGCCTGTGGTGAGAAGCATCTAAGTTTGTATGGGCACTGAAAGTGTTAAGATCAGCTTAGAATGCATTTTGCTTTTATTTCATTTGCCCAAATCTGACTTGTTATGCTTTGACTTATAATCACTTAAAATCTGTCTTTATAGTTAATACATCTGTTTGTTTATTCTACCTGAAGCAGTGTGTTTGGTTTGAAGTGTGTCAAAAACTCCCCTTGGGATAACAAGCCTGGTACATATCAATTTCTTTGTTAAATTGATGAACTCATACAAGCTTGCAGCGTTCAGTGGGCATAACTGGACACTGCAAGACGGAGGTTCCTAGGGTTGTGTCTGGGACCAGAGATATTGGCTAGTGTCATTCGGTTGCAAGTAGCTGGGAGCAGCTTACATGCCATAGGCTGTGCGTGAACAGCCCAGGAGTGGGGGGTTCTCACAGCAGAGCAGGGTCAGGTTGGCTCCCAGAGTCAAGGATTGGAGTGACCTAGCAGATAGCCAGTCCAGATAACACCAGAGGGGAACGTCACAGGAAGCCCCTTCAGCCTCAGCTGCATGTTGCCCTTTGCCCCCAAGAACATCAACTCAGCACTAGGCAGCGTTTGGCATTCTGCTCGTTTTCCTTCATGATCCAGGCGTCACAGTGCCACGGAGTGGTCAGGAGGATAAATTTCTGCACTCCCAGCAGTGTCATTTGGGTCTCCAGTAGAGGGAATTACTGGTGCAAGAAAAATTTCCTCCCATGTTTTCCTACCCAACCTTACCAAGCCCTCCTACCCCCACCTCCCTGAGCCCATATCTTAGTGCTGGGATGGCAAGCTCCTTGAGACTGATATCCCAGAGTCTCTACCTCACCCTGATTATCCCTACTGGAATCTGTTTGGGAAGATTTTCCTTTGCTCACAGCCATTTGGAGTGGGCTTTAATCCCATCAGACCCCAGATGTGTGCAGAAAATCTGCCCCTCCATGAGACCAGACCTGGGACCAATCACCAGGTCAGCAGATTCAGGAAATCTGAGCCTGCTTTCACATCCCACAGCCCCTACACAGCGTGTGAGCTTCTGTGAGGTGAACACAGCCTATGGATCGAGTCATTACCTTGTTAATGGGCTAGAGAAATTAAGCCGTGTGTGAAAATCACTACCTCTGAGTCCTGAAAAGAGATCAGACCCCAGTGATCTGGGATATATTGCCTTCTGCATTAGGACTGAATGGCATTCCTCTCTCAAAGAACTACACACTGGCCATCAGACCCAGATTCCACATGCAAATGTCCCACCAAGAAATGTTTTGATTGAAATGGTGCCTATAGCCCCGGACCAGAGACCTAACTACTAATGTCCTCTCCTGCTGTCCCCTATAATCAGGGGAATCGGCCAGCAATCCGCAATCAAGGGACCCTGATGGAATGTCTCCCCCAATTTTCTGAGGGGCTGAGGATCCCCCTGAGACCTTAGGATCACTAGGGTTCTTCTGTTGTACACAGATACGGCCCCAGCTCCACCCTTGACTCAAATCTTCTATTTGCACCTACGGTCTCTAACCATGGTGCCTACCTTTCCTGTCTGGCAATCTGACCCTACCACCGTTCCAGCCTTGCTGCAGCTGTGCCTCTACCGACATCTTAGCCAGACCTTCCACTCCTCTCACGTCTGCCATGGCAGCTTCCTTCTCTATGGCCTCCCCAGAGTCCAGCTCTCCAGACTCCAGCACCTGCACAGTGCTGCTGCCACCTTCTTCAATGCACAAGCAGGAGCAGTCCCATTGCCTCCCTCTCACGGACCATGGCTGGCTCCAGGAGCATTTCAGGGGATGATTCAAATCTGCCATCTTTGTTTTTAAAAGCTCCAGGGCTATGGCTCAGAGGACCTCCAGGCCTGTCCCTCTTTCTACTCCTCTGCTCACTTTCTCTGTCATTCTACCACCAGGCTCCTCACTGTCCCTCTGCACAGTGCCACCAGGTTGGTGAGACAGCCTTCACCTCTGCAGCTCCCAGAATCTACAACAGCCTCCCCATATTTCTTCACCCAATCCATGTTCCACCTAATTTCAAATCTCTTTTCTCTCTGGCCTCTTAGCGTCACCCTGCCCTGCTGATGATTTGGTGCCTAATTCCATAAGGTAGTTGTCTGAAAGACGCGGCCCAAAGGAACGTGGCATCAGTCCATTGTTCACAAGACCAGCCTGCCAGCTACTTCTCTCTATCAACACAGGCCCTTGCATGTCTCTTGCTCATAAACTTACTGCAGGGCAATGCTATCAATGTTACCATCTAACCGACAGGAAGAGGAACAGGTAATGTCACAGCTGGAGTAGATGCAACCAGGGACAGCTTTGCTTATCCACACAGCACGTCCAGGATGGGCAATGGCAATGGCATGGGGCCCTAAACAGCCATCAGTGACCAAATGGAGCTCAAATAGTGCGGCAGGGGAGGGAGGAAATAATGGTGTTGAAATATGTTTCCTCTCCTCTTTCACCTTCCCCTTCCTTCTATTGTCTTTTCATGGGTGTAGGCATACAAGGGGTGGGTGATGTGGCTATTTAGATCCAAATGGTGTGGCCAATAAGGATTTTACTATGTGCAGCTCAGGATTACGGTCATCCAATCAGAACTGTTCCTTCAATCCTGACACGAACCTTTATCTTGTGTGCAAACAAAAGGAAAGTATCAGCCTCTCTCTGAAGCCAAGCATCTCTGGATGTGAGGCTGTCCTCTCAGGCTACAGCTCAGGTCCTCTGGGGAGGAGGTAAGGTGCAGGAGGGTTCTGTCTAGTCCTTGGAGATTAAAAGAAGAGTCAGTTTCCTTTGCTGCTGAGGACTTGGCAAAACTCAAAGGAGGGGAAGCAAGCCCCATGCTTTGCGGTGGAAACCGATCCCTCGTTAGACTCAAGACGAGCCTCACCCATGACATCTCAGTTTAACTCTGCATAACTGGCCAAGAATGCCCAAGAGCTCTAGGGAGCTGTACAAGCATTCACAAATTCAGGGGCTCACCCCATCTTTCAATCTGCAGAACAAATGAGAGACTCTCTTCCCCATGCACACTACAACTCCCACTTCCTGCTCAACCCCCCAAATCCCTCAGGACCTCCCTCAAATCACCCCCCACACTACTTGCTTCTCCCAAAGTTTCATTCTGCAGCTCATCAAGGAGGGTGCTGTAGTTTGAGAACCATGGAAGGGCTGCAGAGGGGAGCAGAGGCTGCTGTCTGCTTTCCTGCTACTGCCCAGCGCAGGCTGGAGCCCAGCTGAGAGGTTGATCAGATTCTCGCGCTGCTAATTTTGAATATTCTGACCCCAAACCAATGCATAGACAGCTCATCGGGGTCCCCCAGTGGAAACAGCCCCACACTAGGAACCAAACACAGGGCTGCCCCAATCTAGGATTAAAAGATGCTTCTCAAAGGCACCGCTGCCTCCCACCCCCATGCATGCACAGCCCTCATTTTAAATGGAGGGACAACAGGGGAAGCCTGAGTGCTTTTCCTGCTCTCAAGAGAGGCAGGTCAGGCCCATGTTTAGGAAACTCTGCTACAGAGTCACATGAACCCAGGGGCAGAGCCCCGAGATTTGCTTTCTGAAACCAACAAGCCACACAAAGACAAAAGCCTCCTGTAATGTCACATACCAGCGGAGGCGGCTGGAAGGGGTCACACCGGGGGCTGGCGACGGAGTCACTCCGAGGACAGCAGCAGCTACTTGTCAAGGGGTGGCGAAAGGTTCTGTGAATTCCTTCCTCCCCCCCACACCTCCTGCTAAACTTCCCATGAGCAGCCTGGGAGCTGGGAAACTCTCCTCCATGCAGCAGCTGCGGCCAGAAGTCTCTGGAGACACAAGACAAAAGATGGTCTCAGGACGTTGGGGCCACCATGGCATGTGTGTGGGTTGTGATGAATGAAGAATTGGCAGCCTGCCCCTACTTCTCTCCTCCCTCCTGCATCCCTGGGGACGCCGGGGATGCCCCTGCACTGGCTGACAGAGGGGGTGGGACAGGCTAGCTGTCTCAGGGCATCCTTCCAGCTCTCATTTCTATGCTTAACTCTGCTCCGGGGCGCCATGGCCGCACCAAGGTCCTCCAGGTGGAATCAGCATCCTCCCTCAGCCTAGTTCAGTCTTCTCTACCCCCAAGCACTAGCAGCATTGCGCTGTCATGGTGCCACGTGAAGCAGGGACGGCGCGCTCAACATCTAGAGTGACAGACACAGTGGGAGAGAGAAACCTGACAAGTTTCTCACACCCCTCCCCGTTCCTTCCCTGCCCCCACCCCCCATCACTGCAGTCATTCATCAAATCCATATGATTCACCGCTAGCTATTTAGTCACTCCTGCTGCAGGGAGGCTGTCGGCTTGGGCTAGCGAGGGCACAGCTTGAGAATGGGGACGAAGGGAGGCAGAGCGGCCTCCTATCCTGCCCTACCCTTTGGGCTACGTTATAAGCAGCTGGCTACCTGCCAGACTCTGAGCCAGCAAGGGTCGAAGCAGTGTCACCGCAGAGCATGGAGGGGCTCTTCCCGGCTGCATGGGGTTTGGTTGGCATCGGCTGTAGCTTCTACAGAAAAACGGTTTCAGTGAGAGACTGGTACAATACTACAAAACCTGCCCCCCGCTGGGAAGCGGGAGCATTGCCTAGCGGTCTGAGCACAGGCCTGGGAGCTGTTAGGTTCTAATCCCAGCTCTGCCACTGAGTCACTGTGTGGTGAGCCTTAGGTGAGGCACTTTTCCTCTCAGTTCCTCAGCTGTAAAATGGGGATCATGGCACTGAGCCAGCTCACAAGAGGGGCTGGGAGGCTGCTTGGAAAGTGCTTTGAAAACAGGAAGTTGTTTGTGAAGCATGGAGGGATATTAGAGGGGAGCATATCTGGCTGGAGAGGAAGTTTGCAAAGGAGACCACTCCTGGGGTAGAAATCACCTTTTAACTTTGCTCTTTATACATTCTGTCTCTTATCCCAGGCTCTCAAAGCATTTTGTGAACACTAATTACCTATGCCTCACAACCCCTCCACACACAGTACAGCATCCTCATTTTACACCGGCCTACACTTTTCACCTTCATTCCTCTCTAGAACTGGTATGTAGTGTGTTAAACAGCTGTCTCATCCCATCCCACAGGTGGCTGTATCTTCATGGATGATAAAGTGATCCCTGTATATAAAGTTTGTTGAGATCTTCATATGAATAGTTTGGTGCTTATTCCACAACCCTGCACACTCCCTCAAGGTTTACCGTTACCTCACTGGGCAGGGTACATGTGGGTGCGTCTGTAGGAGTTACCGTAGCAATGTAATTCATATTGAGGTGATAGTGAGGATGATGAGGGATGAGGAGCTGCCTTTGTAAGAAGCAGATAGGAATTCCACCCCACACATTTCAGATCCCTTAAAAGAATGGTGTTACTGAGAATGGAGGAAATGTTCTGTAGTGGCTATTGCATCTGTATCAGCACTGCCGTCTTCTGGATGTAATGTCAGACACGCATGTGTGTGCATGTGTAAGAGAGACTGGTTACCCTCTATTGGCTGAAGCATATAGAGAGAGCATATAAATCCTATACTACTGCTGCTTATGGACCATACAATCAGTTAGGGCCAGTGTATTCAGGGCTAATGATGTTCTCATAGCTAGGCTGGCAATCAAGATATTTCTATGCGATTAGTAGAGCTGACTGAAATTTTTCAAAAAGGAAGTTTGGGGTTGAAAAATGTCCTTTTTTCTCAATTGAAAGTTTTCGTGGAGAGCAGTTGACATGTTCAGATATTTTGTTTTTGTGGAATTTTTCATAATATTTTTAATTGCAATCTCTGTCCAGATCCTTACTGAAAATGGTTATCCACAAGTTCTGTTTACTGAAAACTGGGGTGTGCGCATATAACAATGTCAACATTTGAAAGCTGCTGTTAAAAAAAATCCAACCAGCATTTTGATAAAACTGTACAAAAAATTGCAAAATAAAAAATACCCAGGAAAGAATATGGGCCTGTTGTCAACTCTGCAATGAAAAGAATGGACTTTTCCCACAAAAGTTACTGGCTGGAGTTGAAAAATGTATTTAGCAAGTGCCCTCATTACAGAAACACAAACCTTCTGGAGGTAACATGTCGAGCGGGCAGCTGGGATTCTGTTCTCTGTGTTTCAGAGTACCAGCCATGTTAGTCTGTATCCGCAAAAAGAAAAGGAGTACTTGTGGCACCTCAGAGACTAACAAATTTATTTGAGCATAAGCTTTCGTGAGCTACAGCATCCGATGAAGTGAGCCGTAGCTCACGAAAGCTTATGCTCAAATAAATTTGTTTGTCTCTAAGGTGCCACAGTCCTCCTTTTCTTTTTGTTCTCTGTGTGCTGCACTTCTCCACACAAGAAGTTTGTCTGCCAGGGAGCAGTTTGAGAGGATGCAGGATGGAGGGTCAGGCCACGCTCTGCGCGCTCTCTCTCATGGAGACTTTAAGAAAGGCAGCTAAGACCACATGTCATCTACAATATGTATCCGCTGGGCTGAAAGCCCCTGTTTGTCTCAGTGTGTTGAAAACAGAACGTGATGCTTCTCCCCAACTCTTCCGCCAAGTGTAGGTAAGCAGGCGGAGTAGGTGCAGTTCCTCAGCAGGGAGTGTACAAGCACTAGGAAAGGGGAACCTTGGCAGAGCTGAAGTGTAGCCCCTCCCTTCCCACCAGGCCCTTGCCTCCAAACCTCATACATCCATTGCCCATGCTCATTCTGTGAAGCTGTCCCACTCTAACACCAGTCTCCCTTTGGTCTGTATTTCAATATCCTGCTGTGCACACACTGGGCCTTTACAGTAAAAATATTTAGCACTTATATGCTGCACTTTACATTAGCAAAGCACCAAACAAACATTAACTAATTAGACCGTAAGATCCCCAAGGGAAGGACCAGTTGCTTGTTGGGCATCATTCACCCTACTGCCTCAGCAACACTTAACACTTACATAGATGCTGTTCATCTGTAGCGTTAAAAAGGCTGGTGGCAATCACTACTCCTATTTCACAGCTAGGGAAACTAAAGGGTTGAAGTGACTTCCCAAGTCACATAGGAAATCAGTGGTAGTGCTGGGAACAGAACTCAGGACTCCTGCTTTGTAGTCCAATGCTTGCCTATTGGGTTATCCTGCCTCCCTCTCCACCACACTGATGGTGCTAGTGTAATAGCTTTGCACCATTCCACCCCATGACCCCTGAATAGAAAAGTAAACTCATTCACAGATGTTCCTTTAAAGGGATGCTGTCGGGTTAGGCATGAAGTTTAAATAAGGTCGACACGCAATTTGTATGTAACATTTGGGTTGGAAACAATGTAGGGGGAATGTTCATCTGCTTAAATTAAAACTGCTTCCATTAGAATATATTAAAAATACAAACCAGCAAGAAAAACAGAGAAACAATTCCACTGGTTTTAGGACTCGCAAGAGTTTGTTTTTACCGAACCTACATTGGGGTCCCCATTTAACCTGGCAATGTCCCTTTAACAGCGTAGTATTCCAGAGGAAGCATCCATAGAGGGGCAGCTGCTCCAATCCCCCTCAGGTTGTAGATATACATTGTACCATAGGGGGCTTCAGCACTCCAGTAGGGATGGAGGTGACGTTGCACCCATAATGCTTTATGGAAATATGCTTATGAATGTTTATATGACGTAACTGGAATATGTTTTGTGCTACATATGCCATGTAACATATCTCTGCAAAGGTTATGATCAATTGAATATATTCATCCTATTTGTATGCATGTACCATTTTTGTATTCAAAGTTATGAATATTGGCTGTGTACTTGTTTGATTTTAAGTAAGCCATTTGGTCAGCTTCTTAAGAAAGGAATTTGCAAGTTAAGTGCCCAATCAAGAAACACTTAACGGACAATGGAACCTTGGAAGACTCCAATCCACATAAGAAGTCCACCTGAGGATGTTCAGGATAGCATGTGAACAATGGCTGCCACCGGTAAAGTCCTGAGTCATGCACGGACACGTGCCTATGTGACTCCCAAAACTCAATCTGGTAGCTAAGTTTCTGCATAGGAGAGAGGAAGGGGTCTCCATCCACAAGAGAAAGTCTATTTAAGCCCCTGGGAGACCCCTCCATTTTGTCTTCAGCTGGCTCAAGAGATAGCCTCTCCACCCCAAAGGATACCTGAAAGAAGTTGGAACAAAGGACAGTAACTACAGGGTTGTGAGTGATTGCTGGACTCAAACTAGAAGGAGCCTAATCTATAAAAGAGGCTTATTGAAACATCTCTGAGTGTGAGATTTTATCTGTATTCAACTTCTTACTGTATTAGACATAGACTTGCGTGTTTTATTTTATTTTGCTTGGCAATTCACTATTAACCCAGAGTGTGTATTAATACCTGGGGCGGGGGGGGGGGGGGGAGGAGGAATAGCTGTGCATATCTCTCTATCAGTGTTATAGAGGGTGAAAAAATTATGAGTTTACCCTATATAAGTTTTAAAATGGATTTATTTAGGGTTTGGACCTCATTGGGAACTGGACATCTGGGTGTTGGAGACAGGAACACTTCTTAAGCTGTTTTCAGTTAAGCCTGCAGCTGTTGGGGGACGTGGTTCAGACCTGGGTCTGGGTTTGTAGCAGGCTAGCATGTCTGGCTCAAACCAGGCAGGGTTCTGAAGTCCAAGCTGCCAGGGAAAACGGGCACAGGGGTAGTCTCAACACATCAGGTGGCAGTTCCCAAAGGGTTTTCTGTGAGCCAACCCGTCACAGAAGAGTTGCCCACACTTCCTGGAGCAGCCATGGCATAGTACTGGCCCTTAATTAACGATCATGTGTGCAGCTGAGGACAGCTTCTGGGCTCCAGCTAAAATTAAGACCCAGAGCTGCCACTGAAATTGTCCTAGGAGAAACATACTTAGGCTGCCCCACTCAGATCTTGGCAGGAAGAAAGCTCCTCCGACTGTGTTATGTATTGCTTGTTCTCTAGCTTAGGGACTGCGGCACGGTAAAGAAAAGGATCAGTGCATATGAAGTTCAGGAACGCAACAGCAGCCAAAACTAAAGGATCTCCCAAATACCTAGAAAGGCTTCAAAACATCCTGTGTTCAGAGAGAGTCAGACAATGCCCACCCTCGTCACCTCTCCTTGACCAGCGTCTGGCCTGCTCTAGCCGCTGAGTTCCTTCCCACTCATAGCCATACACACTCAGAGACATGAACATTGAAATGAAGGAGAGTCTGGGAAGAGTCTCTCTTTCTCTGTGCAACAGGCACCAGGTAGAAATATAACCCCTCTGTGGGGAAATCCAGCTACAGGCCAGCTACCTCAAGAATCAGTGAGAGCCTGTGAGAACCTTGCTGTAGAATACTTGGGTGTTTTCAATAAGGGTTGGTGGGATTCTGGAGTGTTGTGGGATGGTAGGGAGGGCAAGGATACCCACTTTCTCTCCACACCCCTTGCTGAAGCTGTAAGAGCCCATCTAGGGAGCTGTGCCATGTGGGGAGGAGAATGGAAGCCTAACTCCTGTCCCCTCTCAAATAACATATGACAGACAGAGCTCAAAACAGGCCAGCTGACACCGGTGTTCGGCCAGCCCTCTTGGTAGTCCTAAAGAAAGCTGGGGTGTTCTCTTGTTGTGGGGCTGGGGAACCTCACTGCAGTATACAGGGAAAAAAAGGGTCCCCTCACATGTGCTTCGCCAGATACATGGGGAAAAAGCACAATACAAAGTAAAATACAGAATTGCTCACAAACAACACAGCTCCTACCAGGCCTTTATGGCTCTGCTCCCCACTGAGCTGTGACTGTGTCTGAGGCATGGTTAGCAGCGCGCACAGGCCCCACCGCATGCCCTGCTGGGACAAAGAGACACGGGGCCAAGTGTGAGCATAGTCATGATTCAGATATAGGGAAGAGTTGGCCAGCTGAACAACACGCACTGGGAATGAATGGTACAACTCCAGGAAGGCGACCCCTCTTGCCCTCACCTGCCCTGGCCCCATTCACACCCAGCAGCCTTCGCTCTGAAGTGAGTTTAGTCCTGGCTTGACAACCCTGGTGCCTGAGGGTTTCTGTATATCCCCAGAGGAGGGCCAGGAGCAGAGCTAACCTCCTGCTCACCTTGCCCTGGGAGGGCCCCTCTAGGGCAAGAGAACAGTTTGTCCTCCAGAGACCATTCCAGGCTTGGCCCTGTCAAGGTTCCTTCCCCACTCTGAACTTAGGGTACAGATGTGGGGACCTGCATGAAAAACCCCCTAAGCTTATTTTTACCTGCTTAGGTTAAAAACTTCCCCAAGGTACAAACTATTTTACCTTTTGCCCTTGGACTTCATTGGAGTGGCAACCAAGTGATTTACCCCATGAGCGTCCCAAAGGCTTTCTATAGTTCCTGCCAGGAAATTAGTTCCTGCATCTGTGAGGATGTCGGAGGGCCATCCTACCCTGGCAAAAATGTCTGCTAGTGCCTGGCACACACTTTTAGCCCTGGTGTTGCTTAGAGCTACTGCTTCCGGCCATCAGGTGGCAAAATCCATGAAAGTCAGTATGTACTGCTTCCTTCTGGGTGTCTTTTTCGGAAGAAGACCCAGAATATCCACAGCTACTCACTGAAATGGAACTTCAATGATGGGGAGTGGCTGGAGAGGGGCTTTGACCTGGTCTTGGGGTTTTCCCACTCTTTGGCACACCTCACAAGACTGGACATAGGTAGAAACATCCTTGCCCATTCCCTCCCAGTGGAATGACCTCCCCAAACAGTCTTTGGTCCTGTTCACCCCAGCATGGCCACTAGGGTGATGGTGGGCTAAGCTCAAGAGCTTGGCCCGGTATTTAGTTGGAACTACCAACTGTCTCTGAGGATGCCAGTCTTCCTGGTGTCTACCAGGAAGAGTTTCCTCGTATAGAAGTCCTCTTTCTACAACAAACCTGGATCGATTAGAAGAGCTGAGAGGCGATGGGTTGCTCCGTGCCGCCGTCCAAGCTCTCTGGAGGCTTTCATCTGCTTCCTGTTCAGTCTGGAACTGTTCCCTTGATGCTGGAGACATCAGTTCCTCATTGGATTGTGGACCTCGGCTTGGTCCCTCTGGAAGCAATGTAGGGGATGGGGCTGTTTCCGTTGACTGTGAACCGCTCTCCCCTGGTGCACTATTTTGGGGTTTAGGCTCCGGCTGAGCCTCTGGTGTTGGGTTATCGGCTACTGCCGGTTCAGGTTTGGTGGGGCCCTCTGGTGTTGGGGTTGCAAGTTCTGGGTTCAGTGCTGGTTGTTCTGCCAGTTCCAGTTCTGGGACTGGCTCTGTCTGGGTCTCTGGGACTGGATCCACTACTCCTGTTGCAGACATTGGCCTGGGGTCCGGGTCCATCACCTCTGACCAGGTCCTGGTAGAAGTTTCCGGAACAGAGCTAGGCGTGATGGCTTGTTTAGCCTGGCTGCGGGTGACCATTCCCACCCTCTTGGCTAGCTTCACGTGATTGGCCAAGTCTTCCCCCACAGCATGGAGATGGGATAATCATCATAGGCTGCAAAAGTCCACATTCCTGACCAGCCCTTGTACTGGGCATGCAACTTGGCTGTAGGCAAGTCAAAAGAGTTGGACTTGAAGGGTTGAATCGTCACTTGGATCTCTGGGTCGATTAAACTGGGGTCCACTGAGGAAGCATGGATAGCCGACACTTGTGCTCCAGTGTCCCTCCATGCGGTGACCTTCTTCCCGCCCACACTCACAGTTTCCCTCCGCTCCAAGGGTATCTGGGAGGTATCTGGGCCTGAGGACCTCTGGTGTGATTCCGGTGCAATGAACTGTAATCTGGTGGGGTTCTTGGGGCAGTTGGCCTTCACATGCCCCAGCTCATTACATTTAAAACATCGTCCAGCTGACAGGTCACTGGGGCGAGGTGGGTTGCTGAAGAACGGTGTGGCAGGATGATAAGGTGTCTGGAGTGTGTGTAGTTGGGGCCTTGGGCTGCCCCCAGTAGTAGGGTGTGGTCTGAGGGTGTCCCTCCTGGTATCCGCTCCAACTGCGACCAGGGTTGTTCCTCTCTCCTCCCTCCACCCATTTTGTTCCGGCTTGCCCCCGCCTCTCTGGCTGTCTGGGTCTGCTCATATCGATCAGCATAAGAAGCAAGACTTTCTGCTGAGTCCATTTCCTTATCCCATAAACACTGTTTTATTTCCTCCTTGGACATATTCAGGAATTGCTCCTGAGCTATCAAATCATACATTCCGTTAAAACTAGTGACACCCCTTCCTTGGACCCTTTTATCTAACAGATCCTTCATCTGGTTTAGATAAGCCACATTACTTAGTCCAGGCCCTCTCTTAAGGGTTTGAAATTTTACTCTGTACATTTCAGATGTAATTTGAAATTGCTTTAAAACCAAAACTTTGAACTTATTATAGTCAGAAGCCTCATCAATAGGCATCTTATTGAATATGTCCAGAGCTCTTCCAGTCAATTTTGCGACCTATGTGGTCATCTTGTGAGCTTCAGGAATTTTATGGAGAGTACATAGTCTTTCAAAGGTGAGAAAATATTCAGCAATATCACTGGATTCATCATACTGTGGACATAGTCTCTCCCATTTGTGGATTGTTGGGGAAGGATGGTTAGGGTTATCCAGTAGATTCCACTCAGCCTTTGCCTTCTCCATCTCCAGTGCATGTTTCTTCTCTTTTTCCTTCTCCTCCTCAGCATGTTTCCTCTCTTTTTCCTTTTCCTCTATTTCTTTTTCCCTTGCCTCCATAGCTCTCCTGTGGGCAGCCTCTTTGGCTGTTTCTGCTTTGGGTTCTGTCACGTTTGCCTCTCTGTTTTTAACTAACTTTACACCCGAGAGTTAGAACTAAAACAAACAAACAAAAAACTTGGCTTGTCAAAACAAAAATAAGTTGTGCTGTAACCGGATACCTATGTTCTCTGATAATGATGGTCAGCCTACAGAAAAATCCTTAAAAAAAACCCTAACAACTTTGTCTCCAGGCAAATAGACAGAAAACCCCTCTAGATGCTCTTTGGTAAAAAAAAAAAACTTCTTCAGGTCTGTGAAGATTTGTGAATTTCCCTGCAGGAGGTTAACTACCCTGCCTTTAGGTAGAGAAAACTCCAGCTCACAAAAGACAATTCCCTTTTGTCTCTGCTCTGGCCCCCAAGCAGAGACAAAAAAACCTCTTAACTGCTTTCAGCTGAAAACCTGCTTTCCAGTAGCCCAAAGGAAAAAAAAAATTCCTTTTTAAAATCTCTGCTTCTTGTTCAAAAAAATCTCAAATTGATCTCAAAATGATTTCAAGTTAATCCCACCGCTCTGCCACCATGTCAAGGTTCCTTCCCCACTCTGAACTCTAGAGTACAGATGTGGGGACCTGCATGAAAAACCCCCTAAGCTTATTTTTACCAGCTTAGGTTAAAACTTCCCCAAGGTACAAACTATTTTACCTTTTGCCCTTGGACTTTATTGCTGCCACCACCAAGCGTCTAACAAATATATAACAGGGAAAGAGTTTGCTTGGAAACGTCTTTCCCCCCAAAATCCTCCCAAACCCTACACCCCCTTTCCTGGGGAAGGCTTGATAAAAATCCTCACCAATTTGCATAGGTGAACGCAGACCCAAACCCTTGGATCTTAAGAACAATGAAAAAACAATCAGGTTCTTAAAAGAAGAATTTTAATTGAAGAAAAAGTAAAAGAATCACCTCTGTAAAATCAGGATGGTAAATACCTTACAGGGTAATCAGATTCAAAACAGAGAGAATCCCTCTAGGCAAAACCTTAAGTTACAAAAAGACACAAAAACAGGAATATACATTCCATTCAGCACATCTTATTTTATCAGCCATTTAAACAAAACAGAATCTATCCCATATCTAACTAGATTACTTACTAAGTTCTAAGACTCCATTCCTTTTCTGTTCCTGGCAAAAACAACACAGAGAGAGAGAGAACCTTTGTTTCTCCCCCCTTCCAGCTTTGAAAGCATCTTGTCTCCTCATTGGTCATTTTGGTCAGGTGCCAGCGAGGTTATCCTAGCTTCTTAATCCTTACAGGTGAAAGGGTTTTTCCTCTGGCCAGGAGGGATTTTAAAGGTGTTTACCCTTCCCTTTATATTTATCACAGCTCCTGTGCAGCAATGGCCCAAGGGGCCAGCTGCGATGCTGCTCTGCAGTGTGGATTCTTGTCCCAGTAGGAAGCACTGAACCCATTTCACACAGGGCACCAAACAGCCACCTGGTGGCAAAGACGGTCAGACTCTGGCTATGTCGGACCCAAATGGAGAACAGGCTCTGTGTCTCCCACTCACAAGTCCCTGCAGCACCGTGTGCCTTCAGCAGCTGTTCCTTGAACAGAAACAATGCACTGGGCAGTGCCTGCGTCACTGAAGGCAGTGCTGTCTCCTGGCCACGGAGTCAAGGAGCGATCTGAAGCAGTACAGTGAGCAACGCTATGGGACACCTAAGGTTTTGGAACCTAAATCTCCTAGGCCAGTGAGGCCATAACTCACTCACTGCTGCCCCCTCAACTCCCCCTTCTGCCCCCTCCCAGTGGAATACCAGTGTCATCTGCTCTGTGTGGCAGCAATCAGAAGGGAGAGAGAGCACCACACGTAGGAGGATGAACTTCATCACAGGGTGCTGGAACCAACATTGCTATTGTAACTATTCTGCCCCTTGTGCAGAGACCCAGACCTGCCAGATCTGGAGACTCAGCTGGGGCAACAGAGCAGTAGTGGGGAGGCCTGAAGGTCTGAGCTGGGAAGCAGGACACAAGGCGAGCAAGCTCTGACAGAAGGGGTCAGGGGATTCTGCTTCAGCTCCCATGCACTTCGTTGATTTCAGCCACTGATCTCTGCTGGCTGGCTGTGTGGGCAGGCAGACCGCATGAGTGGATTAGCGAGTGTCAGGCGGAACACGCTGCCATTCCCAGCTCCACTCAACACCCACACAGGCAGCAAGACTAAAAACAGACAGACAAACACACAGTGATCACCTTTCCCCCAAACCACAGAAAGGCCAGAGAACATGCCCAGGAAGCATGTCTCAATTCCAGGCCCACCAAGAAGAGGTGTGAAAGCCCTGCGGAATAAACACATAGGGAGCAATCGAGCATGTCACCTACCTTTGCCCACTTCTCCCACAGCCATCTCTGCATGGAACACCCTCCCTGAGCTGGTCTCTCTCATGACTGCCCAGGGCACTGCACTACCTGCTGCTTCTTTAAATTTCACCAGGAGTCCCACATTTTGCAATGCCTACCAGAATGGCCACTACCCACCCCACCTTTTTGCAGCTCCAAAAGCTTCTTCCTGTGGCATTGTAAAGCACGGGGGTTAAGAGATAGGATGGGATTAACTGTGGCTGCTCATTTGCATGTCCACCCCCAGAATGTTTTCCCAGCAGCCACTTGGCACTAGTGGAGGCAAAGGATCTGGAACAGAGAGAGAGGTTTGGCCCATGCCCACGTGTTCACCAAGCTCTTTGCTACAGGGTACTTGCCAAACTTGGCTCTGAGGATGCTTCTCTCCTGCTCATAAATAGCCTCTGAGTAAGGACTTGGGTAATACCAGACTCCAGTGATGAGTCACCACACCCCTAGTCTGAAAGGGAGGGTGTGGGAGCTGTCAGATCAGATAAAGCATCAGTACTGATGGATTACCCAGAGATGACACCAGTGGTTTGCAGGGCTAGCCACATCCAGCTTCCCCCACCCTCAGGTATTAGCCAGGTAGCAATCAAGCCATCAGTGTGTGTTAACAGTGCATCAAAGAACAGGAAAAAACTCTGGTGTCATCTCTCACAAGCTTTGTAATGCAACTGTTTGGAAAGGAAGGGCAAGTTCTCAGAGCGGGTGATGCAGGATGAGGCATCATGGCAGCTATAGGCCTCTTGCACTCCAGAGGGCCAATTCTTGAGGCGCCCCATCAATTCCCACTGGCCTCAGATGGAGTGAAGGGCATCTGACACTCTCAGGCCTGAGCCCAGAATGGATTGTGGGGAGGTCCATGATGGTAGTGTTCAATGAAGGAGGAAGCCCAGTTGGCTCACAGGGGCAGCAGGAGCAGTTCCCAAATGCCTGGGTCTCTGCAAAGAGTCTCTCTCCCAAAGTTTCCCGGGACACCCTACTTCCAGACAGGCTGTCTGTGCCCCAAGAATAGTCCCTAGGGGGAGCTGTGCTGCAGGAATAGGTGCAGGTGTCCCAGTACTGGCAGTCTCCCGTCTAAGTCAGTACTAACTCCTGGTTGCAGAGCATGGTGCTAGGATGTGCAGGCATGGTGTTGGGGGGACACCCTCCTCTCAGTCAGTACTGACTCCAGTGCCCCAGGGTGGTGTTATGGGGTGCTGTGCTGCAGAGAATGGTGTGAATGACTCAGCAGGGGGTGCTATTCCCTCTGAGTCAACACTGAGCCAATGCCCCAGTAGTGTGAGGGGTCACTTTACTGTGCTGCAGGGAGAGATGTTAGTGGATTCAGTAGGTGGCATTCTTCCCTCGGGGGCTAGGGGAAGCTGCTCCAGTGAAGATGCTCTCTCTTGAAGGCAGACTAATACCAGTGCCCTGAGTGCAGTGAGCTCCCTTGACGCCTTCGAGGAGCAGTGGGCGCTGTCCGGGGTTCTCTGCTCGTTGTCCCCATCCAGTTCCCTTTGTTTGACCCTTTGACTGCACTCCTCTCCCTGTTATTCATTAGCTGTCCCACATAATTATTTGGTTTTCCAGGTCCTGTGGACCCCCCTCTTAGGCTGGGGGTGGGATCCTTTACCAGTGGGCGGGATTCGCCCGCCCACTTCCTGGATTCCAATAGGGCGCAGTGGGCATTAATGAAGGCACTGCATTCTCCCAGGCATTGGGGAGCCAGCCCCAGAATCAGGCTAAATCCAAGGGAGGCAGTTGCATTCTGTCCACCCCTTCAGCTGCTCAGTGATCCCGACTGCTCACTGCTTAACATGCCTGGTGAGCAAACTCCCTTTCGAGAAAGCATCTGGTGTGTTTCTCTTTTTAGAGACTGTGGATGAGGCAACCAGCTGGGGCCCCCTCGGAGGCACACATCAGCCAGCCTTCTCCAGCCCACACAGCCTTCGGGGGGACTCAGAAGACAGACTCCACTGGTAAACAACATGGCTTCTTCTAGGCACACAGAGAGCTGCAGACATGTGGCTCTGAAGAGCACTCTGTGTTCCAGCCTGTTCCCAGCATACTAATGCCGAGTGCTGAGAATACAGACTGTCCTGATCACTCCAGGGGAATTCCCCAGCCCACGACACTCAGCTGAGCAAATCCTTAACCACGTACCCATGGGCAGGCACCATGCATTTGCCAGCCTTTTCCCTGGGGGAACAGCCATGCTGGGGGCAGCTGTGGCATTAGAGATCAGGCAGAAGGTGCTAGTTCATTGGGCTGGGAATTTTCAGCACATCTCAACCCAATGCCCAGTGAGCAAGTTGTAATGTGTCTGCAGGTACCTTAAGTCCTCCTCCCCCACATTCTTCGCTGATCCCATTCAGGGGGCCAGGACGCTGGGATTGCCCCCTCTGCAGATTGTGTTGCTCAGAAGGAGGTAGTTAGGTAGGCAGGGAGAGGCAAAGTGAGCTTCCTACCCTGCATGGTCCCAGCTCGCTTAGGACATGGGGCCTAAAGGCACTCAACACTTCGCAGGATCAGGCCCTCCTTGTGCCAGAGCCAGAGCTGCTGAGCTCTGCTTTGCTTCTCCTCTAATCACATGGCCACAGCATTATCCGGTCAGCTGCTCCCAGCTACTTGCAGGTGTTTCAGAGCCTATGAACGTGACTGAGAAAACACGGGAGATAGACTGTTTCCTTTATGTCAGGGCAGAAATGGCCAGGTCTTCGCACGTGCCCAGGCCAGGCTGGTAGGAGAGGGAGGCACCAGGAGAGACAGAGAAAGAAAAAGAAAAAGAAAGAAAGAAAGAAAGAAAGTGGGCTGGCAGGGAGAACTGGCATCACCTGATGGATTAGGTCAGAGAGCTGGGCACATCCTGGATTATTATGGGGGAACGGAAGGGGGTGCGCCAATGTGCATGAAATCAACCCTGAAAATAGTGGGGCAAGCTTCAGGTCGGAGCAGGTGACTTTAAGGGTCAGTCAGCCCAGCCCAGCCTAACCTGAGGTCTCTGGGCTTGGGAGGCATTGCAAGCCCTTAGGATGGTCCATATTCAGTCTCTGGCATCAGGGACCCTCTTTGTACAAGGGGATATGGGAGGGGCACTCTGGGGCTGGAGAAGAGGAGGGTGTCAATCTCACAGATGGGAAATGTGGGGGTGGGGAGGATTAGTAAGCCGTGCACCCCCCTTGCCAATCCCATGTGGTTAAATCCTGCCTAGCTCAGCACGTGCTGACGTACTGCCAGCGCACCACTCAGGGTGACAAGGTTCAGCCCCTGCTGCGTCCTGCACGCGCTCCACGTCATTAATGCTGCAGTGGAAAAGGAAACGAAAGAAAGAAAAGACAAGACATTGCAGCAGAGAGCAAAGGAGTTGCTTCGACTCTCCTCCCGTTACTCTTCTCAGGTGAGCCTTGGCCCTGGTCTACACTAGGACTTTAGGTCGAATTTAGCAGCGTTAAATCGATGTAAACCTGCACCCGTCCACACAATGAAGCCCTTTATTTAGACTTAAAGGGCTCTTAAAATCGATTTCCTTACTCCACCCCTGACAAGTGGATTAGCGCTTAAATCGACGTTGCCGGCTCGAATTTGGGGTACTGTGGACACAATTCGATGGTATTGGCCTCCGGGAGCTATCCCAGAGTGCTCCATTGTGACCGCTCTGGACAGCACTCTCAACTCAGATGCACTGGCCAGGTAGACAGGAAAAGAACCGCGAACTTTTGAATCTCATTTCCTGTTTGGCCAGCGTGGCAAGCTGCAGGTGACCATGCAGAGCTCATCAGCACAAGTGACCATGATGGAGTCCCAGAATCGCAAAAGAGCTCCAGCATGGACCGAACGGGAGGTACGGGATCTGATCGCTGTTTGGGGAGAGGAATCCGTGCTATCAGAACTCCGTTCCAGTTTTCGAAATGCCAAAACATTTGTCAAAATCTCCCAGGGCATGAAGGACAGAGGCCATAACAGGGACCCGAAGCAGTGCCGCGTGAAACTGAAGGAGCTGAGGCAAGCCTACCAGAAAACCAGAGAGGCGAACAGTCGCTCTGGGTCAGAGCCCCAAACATGCCGCTTCTATGATGAGCTGCATGCCATTTTAGGGGGTTCAGCCACCACTACCCCAGCCGTGTTGTTTGACTCCTTCAATGGAGATGGAGGCAATACGGAAGCAGGTTTTGGGGACGAAGAAGATGATGATGAGGAGGAGGTTGTAGATAGCTCACAGCAAGCAAGCGGAGAAACCGGTTTTCCCGACAGCCAGGAACTGTTTCTCACCCTAGACCTGGAGCCAGTACCCCCCGAACCCACCCAAGGCTGCCTCCTGGACCCAGCAGGCGGAGAAGGGACCTCTGGTGAGTGTACCTTTTAAAATACTATACATGGTTTAAAAGCAAGCATGTGAAAGGATTACTTTGCCCTGGCATTTGCGGTTCTCCTAGATGTAGTCCTAAAGCCTTTGCAAAAGGTTTCTGGGGAGGGCAGCCTTATTGCGTCCTTCATGGTAGGACACTTTACCACTCCAGGCCAGTAACACGTACTCGGGAATCATTGTAGAACAAAGCATTGCAGTGTATGTTTGCTGGCATTCAAACAACATCCGTTCTTTATCTCTCTGTGTTATCCTCAGGAGAGTGAGATATAATTCATGGTCACCTGGTTGAAATAGAGTGCTTTTCTTCAGGGGACACTCAGAGGAGCCCATTCCTGCTGGGCTGTTTGCCTGTGGCTAAACAGAAATGTTCCCCGCTGTGAGCCACAGGGAGGGGGGAAGGTTGAGGGGGTAGTCATGCGGTGGGAGGAGGCAAAATGCGATCTTGTAACGAAAGCACATGTGCTATGTATGTAATGTTAACAGCAAGGTTTACCCTGAAAGAGTGTAGCCACTGTTTTATAAAATGTGTCTTTTTAAATACCGCTGTCCCTTTTTTTTTCCTCCACCAGCTGCATGTGTTTCAATGATCACAGGATCTTCTCCTGCCCAGAGGCTAGTGAAGCTTAGAAAGAAAAAAAAACGCACTCGCGATGAAATGTTCTCCAAGCTCATGCTGTCCTCCCACACTGACAGAGCACAGACGAATGCGTGGAGGCAAATAATGTCAGAGTGCAGGAAAGCACAAAATGACCGGGAGGAGAGGTGGCGGGCTGAAGAGAGTAAGTGGCGGGCTGAAGAGAGTAAGTGGCGGGCTGAAGACAGGGCTGAAGCTCAAATGTGGCGGCAGCGTGATGAGAGGAGGCAGGATTCAATGCTGAGGCTGCTGCAGGACCAAACCAGTATGCTCCAGTGTATGGTTGAGCTGCAGCAAAGGCAGCTCGAGCACAGACTGCCACTGCTGCCCCTCTGTAACCAACCGCCCTCCTCCCCAAGTTCCATAGCCTCCACACCCAGATGCCCAAGAACGCGGTGGGGGGGCCTCTGGCCAACCAGCCACTCCACCACAGAGGATTGCCCAAAAAAAAGAAGGCTGTCATTCAATAAATTTTAAAGTTGTAAACTTTTAAAGTGCTGTGCTTAAAGTGCTGTGTGGCATTTTCCTTCCCTCCTCCACCACCCCTCCTGGGCTACCTTGGTAGTCATCCCCCTATTTGTGTGATGAATGAATAAAGAATGCATGAATGTGAAGCAACAATGACTTTATTGCCTCTGCAAGCGGTGATTGAAGGGAGGAGGGGCGGGTGGTTAGCTTACAGGGAAGTAGAGTGAACCAAGGGGCGGGAGGTTTCATCAAGGAGAAACAAACAGAACTTTCACACCGTAGCCTGGCCAGTCATGAAACTGGTTTTCAAAGCTTCTCTGATGCGTACCGCGCCCTCCTGTGCTCTTCTAACCGCCCTGGTGTCTGGCTGCGCGTAACCAGCAGCCAGGCGATTTGCCTCAACCTCCCACCCCGCCATAAACGTCTCCCCCTTACTCTCACAGATATTGTGGAGCACACAGCAAGCAGTAATAACAGTGGGAATATTGGTTTCGCTGAGGTCTAAGCGAGTCAGTAAACTGCGCCAGCGCGCCTTTAAACGTCCAAATGCACATTCTACCACCATTCTGCACTTGCTCAGCCTGTAGTTGAACAGCTCCTGACTACTGTCCAGGCTGCCTGTGTACGGCTTCATGAGCCATGGCATTAAGGGGTAGGCTGGGTCCCCAAGGATACATATAGGCATTTCAACATCCCCAACAGTTATTTTCTGGTCTGGGAATAAAGTCCCTTCCTGCAGCTTTTGAAACAGACCAGAGTTCCTGAAGATGAGAGCGTCATGTACCTTTCCCGGCCATCCCACGTTAATGTTGCTGAAACGTCCATTGTGATCCACCAGAGCTTGCAGCACTATCGAAAAGTACCCCTTGCGGTTTATGTACTCGCTGGCTTGGTGCTCCGGTGCCAAGATAGGGATATGGGTTCCGTCTATAGCCCCACCACAGTTAGGGAATCCCATTGCAGCAAAGCCATCCACTATGACCTGCACATTTCCCAGGGTCACTACCCTTGATATCAGCAGATCTTTGATTGGGTAGGCTACTTGCATCACAGCAGCCCCCACAGTAGATTTGCCCACTCCAAATTGATTCCCAACTGACCGGTAGCTGTCTGGCGTTGCAGGCTTCCACAGGGCTATCGCCACTCGCTTCTCAACTGTGAGGGCTGCTCTCATCTTGGTATTCATGCGCCTCAGGGCAGGGGAAAGCAAGTCACAAAGTTCCATGAAAGTGCCCTTACGCATGCGAAAGTTTTGCAGCCACTGGGAATCGTCCCAGACCTGCAACACTATGCGGTCCCACCAGTCTGTGCTTGTTTCCCGAGCCCAGAATCGGCGTTCCACAGCATGAACCTGCCCCATTAGCACCATGATGCATGCATTGTCAGGGCCCATGCTTTCAGAGAAATCTGTGTCCATGTCCTGATCACTCACGTCACCGCGCTGACGTCGCCTCCTCGCCCGGTATCGCTTTGCCAGGTTCTGGTGCTGCATATACTGCTGGATAACGCGTGTGGTGTTTAATGTGCTCCTAATTGCCAAAGTGAGCTGAGCGGCCTCCATGCTTGCCTTGGTATGGCGTCCGCACACAAAAAAGGCGCGGAACGATTGTCTGCCGTTGCTCTGACGGAGGGAGGGGCGACTAACGACACTGCTTACAGGGTTGGCTTCAGGGAGCTAAAATCAACAAAGGGGGTGCCTGTACATCAAGGAGTATTTCAGGCAGGACTTCACGGAGGGTTCCAATAAGAAATGGTGCACCAAAGTTATTGTTCTTATTGGAACAAGGAGGTTAGCCTGGCCTCTGACTGATACATGCCTAGATTTACCTCGCTGCACCTTCTCTGTGAGTGACTGCAGTGTGACCTAGAGGAATGAGTCCCCTAGACAGGGGAGGAGGCAAATGAGTACAAAACAAATTTGGTCTATTTCTTGTTTTGATCCACTCCATCTATCTTTTACATCTTTGGCTGGCAGCAGACGGTGCAGAAGGACTGCATGCCATCCACATCTCATGGCTGCTCGGCAGAAGATGGTACAGTACGACTGCTAGCCATCCCCATCTCTTGCCTGCCTGGCAGAAGATGGTACAATACGACTGCTAGCAATCCTCATCTCTTGCCTGCCTGGCAGAAGATGGTACAGTACGACTGCTAGCAGTCCGTATCGCCTGCCCGCTCACCATAAGACGGTTCAATAGGACTGACTGCAGGACTAAAGAGAATGACCTGGTCAAGTCACTCCAAATTTAGTCCCTGCGCCCATGTCTGCCCAGACGCTCCCAGCCGACGTGGCCAGGAGCACCTCGGACACGACGAGGACGACTACCAATCGTATTGCACCGTCTGCTGCCAGAAGGCAATGGGTTGCTGCTACTGTGCAGCAAAGCCGTACCGCGTCTGCCAGCACCCAGGAGACATAGGGTGACGGTTACCTGAGCGGGCTCCATGCTTGCCGTGGTATGGCGTCTGCACAGGTAACTCAGGAAAAAAGGCGCGAAATGATTGTCTGCCCTTGCTTTCACGGAGGGAGGGAGGGAACGGGGGCCTGACGATACGTACCCAGAACCACCCGCGACAATGTTTTAGCCCCATCAGAGTGCTCCATTGTGACTGCTCTGGACAGCACTCTCAGATGCCCGATTGTTTGCCGTTGCTCTGACGCCGGGAGGGGCTACTGACGACATGGCTTACAGGGTTGGCTTCAGGGAGCTAAAATCAACAAAGGGGGTGGCTTTACATCAAGGAGTATTTCAGGCAGGACTTCACGGAGGGTTCCAATAAGAAATGGTGCACCTAAGTTATTGTCCTTATTGGAACAAGAAGGTTAGCCTGGCCTCTGATTGATACATGCCTAGATTTACCTCGCTGCACCTTCTCTGTGAGTGACTGCAGTGTGACCTAGAGGAATGAGTCCCCTAGACAGGGGAGGAGGCAAATGAGTACAAAACAAATTTGGTCTATTTCTTGTTTTGATCCACTCCATCTATCTTTTACATCTTTGGCTGGCAGCAGACGGTGCAGAAGGACTGCATGCCATCCACATCTCATGGCTGCTCGGCAGAAGATGGTACAGTACGACTGCTAGCAATCCGTATCGCCTGCCCGCTCACCATAAGACGGTTCAATAGGACTGACTGCAGGCAGGACTAAAGAGAATGACCTGCTCAAGTCACTCCAAATTTAGTCCCTGCGCCCATGTCTGCCCAGACGCTCCCAGCCGACGTGGCCAGGAGCACCTCGGACATGACGATGACGGCTACCAGTCGTACTGTACCGTCTGCTGCCACAAGGCAAGGGGTTGCTGCTACTGTGTAGCAATGCCGTACCGCGTCTGCCAGCACCCAGGAGACATAGGGTGACGGTTACCTGAGCGGGCTCCATGCTTGCAGTGGTATGGCGTCTGCACAGGTAACTCAGGAAAAAAGGCGCGAAATGATTGTCTGCCCTTGCTTTCACGGAGGGAGGGAGGGAACGGGGGCCTGACGATATGTACCCAGAACCACCCGCGACAATGTTTTAGCCCCATCAGGCATTGGGATCTCAACCCAGAATTCCAATGGGCAGCGGAGACTGCGGGAACTGTGGGATAGCTACCCACAGTGCAACGCTCCGGAAGTCGACTCTAGCCTCGGTACTGTGGAAGCGCTCAGCCGAGTTAATGCACTTAATGCACTTAGAGCATTTTCTGTGGGGACACACACACTCGAATATATAAAACCGATTTCTAAAAAACCGACTTCTATAAATTCGACCTTGTTCCGTAGTGTAGACATACCCTTGGACACAGGGACAGCTTGCAACTGCCTGAGGCCAGGCTTGCCAGGTCACACGCTCTGCAGTACCAATGCTAGGACACTACGTCTGGGCCGGTGGGGGAGACAGCCCGCAACAGGAATGTTAATAAACATCCAGGGCAGCCTGACGTATGCTGTTCAGTAGGGAGGTAGCCCTGGCACAGTCACAAACACATCACCAGCCAGGCCACCCGTGGAGCTGCTCAGATAACGGGTTCTCACACAAACCCAGTCATAGAATCATAGAATCCTAGAATATCAGGGTTAGAAGGGACCTCAGGAGTTCATCTAGTCCAACCCCCTGCTCAAAGCAGGGCCAATCCCCAATTTTTGCCCCAGATCTCTAAGTGGCCCCCTCAAGGATTGAACTCACAACCCTGGGTTTAGCAGGCCAATGCTCAAACCACTGAGCTATCCCTCGCCCCAAAATAGAATCCTGGAATATCAGGGTTAGAAAGGACCTCAGGAGGTCATCTAGTCCAACCCCCTGCTCAAAGCAGGACCAATCCCCAATTTTTGCCCCAGATCCCTAAATGGCCCCCTCAAGGATTGAACTCACAACCCTGGGTTTGGCAGGCCAATGCTCAAACCACAGAGCTATCCCTCCCCTTGCCTCTCACACCTTCCCCAGAGCTAAAACCCCTATTCAACTGCCCAAATCCCCATCGATCCCTGGGCAACTTCCACAACACAGCTCTGCCTTGTCAGTACAGAAACCTGCATCACTCTGAAAACTGACTATGCTGGGACAAGGGAAAGGAAACTGAGTCTCAGAATAAATAGCTCCGACGCCCCTGGTGTGATGGTTTTATTCCCATGTGATTCACTATAAACTCCTGGTTTAAAATTGAAGTGAAGATGCTGTAGCACACTCAGCTCGCAGCAAGATCTGCCACAGGACTGAGGGGCAGTTTGCCGGAGTGCAGGCCTTGGTGGCATCAGAGAGCTCAGCAGCTCGGGACATGGGAGCTCCAGCCCTGTCATTGCAGAGGGAGAGCCAGGGAGTGACGAGAGAGATGGTTTCCTACAGTGCGATGCAAACGGTTGAGACAAGAGGCCGTGAGGTTACCTGCACTTGTCTCTTCTGTTGCAAGGAGGTGCCCAGGAGAGGCATGAACTATCGAGCTTGTAAGATTCCCTTAGCCTGGAATACAGGTGTCCGCACGTGGAGTTATTCAGAAAGAGCTGTTAGACAAGCCCTCACTCTGCGCCCAAGCCAGCTCCTCTGGAAGCCAGTGAGAGCTGCATCAGGCTGTTAGCACCTAGCACCTTGGCTCCCAGCTCTGTTGTAAGCCCCCGGACTTCAGAGGGCAGCCCTGCTCTCCTCCCCACTCCACTCCGGGGGCTGTGTTCCCCTTCCGACTTCTCCATCCTGGATGGATTCAAAGCAACCGACTGGCTCAGACCTCCTAGTAATCTCCATTTGCTGCCTTTGCAGAGACACTGTAAGCACAGTGGGCAGCCGTGTTTAACCCTAGGCCCCCTCCAGTGCTGAGGCAGGGGCTTCTCACACAATCAGCTGCAGGTGACAAGGGGAAGAGCAGCCTGATGCTAATACTTGGGACATCACTGTGCACTCTTGCTGGAAGATCTTCCAGTCCCAGGCGCCCATCCTCTGGGACACCTCAGACCCAGGTTCACAAGGTCACAAAGGCAAAGTCTAGAGACCATTTTGGGAGCTCAGCATCAACTCGAGTATTTTATACAAGAGCCCCCTCCCCCCCATCACCTATGGGAGATCGTGAGGCAGAGCCCAAGTGCGACAGAAAAGAATGCCCCACGCCTGCTACAAGGTCATAGGGTCAGAGGCAGGAAACAGGCCCAGCACAGAACCACAGATAATGGTTAATGGAGCGTTTGGTACTGAAAGGGAAAGCAAGATCAGAACTACAATGACTAGACAGCAAGAGACTCAGTGCAAGGAGTCTGGGAGGTGACAGCAGCTTTGGGGCAACTGCCACTTGCAACCTTGGGCGCGGGGGGGGGTGGGGACTGTCAAAAGCCAGTGTTGGGAAGCTGAGCACTTTTGAAATCCACCCCAGTGCATAGGGACTGATCGTGGTGATTCAGTAAGGGGCACTCTTGCACTGGAATCAGTACTGACCCCAGCGCCCCTCCTTGCTGCTCGGGGACACCATGCTCATGGAGGTGTTCTGTATCAGAAGTGTAATACTGACCTCCAAACTACTTGTGCTCATTAAAGCTCTTCTGGTACTTTTCACAAGAGTCGGGCCTTCTGGGCTACATTCCAACTTGGGATATTATGTTTCACCCCATTTCAGATGGATGCCATTCTCCTTCCTGCTCAAAAAGTTATTGTGTTGCCAAGTTCTGTCAAACGGTGGCCACTGCCCAGCTCACAGAAGGCTCCATTCAGTGGCAAGCTAAGTGCTTCGGGATCCAATACTCCCTCTCTCTCATGCTGGAAGGTGACAAATACACTTCAAGTTTACTGAGTTAGTGAGGACTGGGCTGGGAGAGGGAGGGGACTAGGCAAGCCATTCACCCCAATGTTACATTATTAAATTATTATGCAGTTTATTGGAATCTAGAAACCACTTATTATACTGCAGATAACCCCACCCCCCCACTGTGGGAAGCTCCACCCCACCCTAGACTCAGGAAGAGGCTCCTGCCAATCACAGAAAATCCCAGGCTTAGTCCGGCAGCCACACCGGTCCACCTTGTGTTAGGGGCCATACAAGGTTCTGTTGTGGATTCTGTATCTCAAGACCACACACTTTAAGAATGTGCTTGATGACACTATCACTGCTAAGCATTTTCATCCCCCATCCTCATCAAACACCTACCCCCAATTAGTAAGAGTTTGCATAATTTGGGGCATACAAAATTAAGGCGGAAAAGGTCTAATACAGGAAATGCAAGTATTTAACATTTGCAATGTCAATCATTAACAATACATATTTGAATGATAGTGATGTATGAGGAGGAGACTTGGGGTATAGCACTGACCTCACTTTCATTTGATACAGTGGCTACTCTTTTTAATGTGAAAAATATTCAAATTATAAATAAATATATATATATATATATATATTCAACAAAATCATAATAATAATGTTAACCAAATGCTGCAGTGGGTCAAGTGTGTGTGGGGGGGGGGTTTAGATCCGAAACACTTTTCTACACACTTGCCTGAATATGTGCTAATTTTACATTTTCTGTAAGTGCTTCAGTTATAGGTGGTAAGGAGCTGAGCGTTGGTACTGATGTGGTACCTTTGCCAATGTTTGCTGCCCATGATTTTGGCTGTACTTCTGACACGGTGGCACAATTCGATTGTCCATAGTCTGCAGCCAGGAATTTGGTTGCCTGTTCGATGACAGCAGGCATTGCTGCACTGATGTCACCTGCAGAAAAAGAATATATCCAGCTGGTAGACTCTTCAACACAGTGCCTTTGTGAAGGACAAAATAGGAAGCTACTGTATCAGGCTGAAAGTACCTGGGCATCTAACAGTCCTGGTACAATGTTGTGGTGTTGCTCCACAATAGCATGGATGCTTATTACAGCTCTCTCTTGGTGCACCCATAATCACTAAAGATGTTAGGACAATGGTGCAAGAGTAAGACAAATGTGGGTGTCATCTGATAATACTGATATTCCCACCAGTTTCTCTTTTGCAACCATCACCATTTGTTGGACAGTGATGCAGTCAGGTTCTTCATGTGAGGAGGCCGTATCTTATCGGTTGATCACCCCACCTCCCCAGTTGACTTAAACTGGAGTATTGTCTCTGACTGTGATGACTGGCTTGTGCTTTGGAATGTATTATTGGTGAAGCTTCTTGTCTTGAATGAGGTCTGTACAAATGATGTCAATCAACTGTTTCTTATTGTCAGTTACCATCAAGACAACTTTCTGTGGAGGTAGCTGTGTACTTTTACTCAACTTAATCCACTCTGCTTGCTTCTGTAGTTCTGCTAGATCTTGTGACACACTTTGTGCTGATGTCTTGGTACGTGTCAAAGATAAGATATACATCACCTACTGCTCGCTTGTGTACAGGGTAAACTCTGAAATTGGTCACAAAGTCCTTGATGATACCACTTGCTGACCACTGTATTACCCAATGAACTCCGGAACGGTCAATGACTGTGCAGGTGACTTCTTGTGTAGTATGTCTATTAACATTTGCTTCCTTAGCCTTGGCAATCCTCATGTCACCAGAGTCAGTAAACACTGACATGGGTACAGGAGCCTACTCTTGTGACAAAATATTCTTGATGTCAACCTCTCGTGAACTTGCTTGTAGGCCCATCACTCTTGAATAAACGATAGTGTTAACTACCTTTGTTGGACCAACCTGTCCAAACTTTGCTGTCACTGCCAATGTCTCTACTAACCTTGATATTGTGTCATAGAACTCTGTGAGACAGCTACATTCAAATTCTTGCATTTGGTGAATTCCAATTGTACCTGTGTCATCTACATTGACTGATGGTGGTGCCACTCTACCACTGACAACATTTACTATTGTCTGTGGAGGCTTATGGCGGGTGGGGGCAAGGGGGGGTCTTAGGGATCAATGCACAGCATTAGCTTCTTACTAATGGCTTCCCTGTGACCCTTGCATCTGCAGAAATCCTTTATTTCATTTCTTCTTTGTGGATCTCTTGTACTTGTGCCTCCTGGTTGCTGTTTATGTTTGCAATGTCTTCCACCAGCAAGCTGCATATGTGGAGGCTAACAACCCAGTCTCAAGAGTCTCTGGTTTCAGGGTGATCTCAGTGATTCCACCAGGGCCACGGTCATTCTTCATGAAGGTGGTTTCAATGTACAAGTCACTGCATATACCATTCCATATTCTTGGACCATGGTGCATGAAGAAAAACAGCTGACCATGTGTTTGGTTTATATCCTGTTAGTGTCTATAACTGTCCAATATTTGAAAATTAATTCTCAAAAGTGAATACGTAAGAATTTAAGTGGCAGGCTCTGAGTACAAGAAAAATAAGCCTTGTGTCTCGGTTCGGGGAGGATGAGGGGGCGTGCAAGCAAGGTACACTGCTAATACAGACACAACATATGCACTTCCTTGCTAATTATGTTCCATAAGAAAATATTAGTTTGAAGTTTTCATTAAAAATAATTGAAATTCAATTAAAGAGTTTTCACTGTCACTTGGCTTGTGAATCAGGAAGGCGTGGTAGTAAGTGCTGATATTTCAAAATGCTCAAGCGTGACAACAGTGTCATCAGGCAGTTTCTTCACATTTAGGGTCTTGAAATTCAGAATCCACACACCCACACCCCACACACTATATGGACACTAAAACAAAGTACTGCCATAAACTTGCATTTGGCTATGGGCCTAGCCTTTTCAGAGTACAGTGGACATTTGGTTTGGTCTGCAGCCCTTCTCCAGCCAGGCTGCAACTGCAATCTTACAGCCCTTCCACCCACTGCAGACTACAATCCAGCCACTTCAATGAACCACTCCCCACACCCCTCTGTCCACCCCCCACTTCATAGGAGTTTAGTCTGAAGAAACACACAGGGCATCAGGCAAAAGACTAACAGAGAGACATATAAAGACATATAAAGAGACTGTGGGGTTGGGGGGAGGAGGAGGTGACAAAGGTCTTTTCACGTTGTTCAGGAAAGCTATTCCCCCAAATCCCACTCCCTTCAGTCCTATACAGCCATCTATTAATGATGGGAACTGCCTACAGAAATGGCCAGTGCCCAGTAAGGTAGGAACTAAATTTCTTTGGAGCTCTGGTATGCCTAGGGCGACCCAATGTCCCGATTGTAGAGAGAGTCTCGATATTCAGGGCTTTGTCTTATTTCAACGCCTGTAATCCCCATCCTGATCTTTCACACTTGCTCTTTGATCACTCTCGGTGGGCCATGGTGTGGAAGCCCCTCTCCCCACAGGGGATAAATGGGGTAGGGATGCCTTGAGATGCAGCTGTGTCTCCAAATGCACCAGCACTGCTGCACTTGCTATTCATATTCCTCGTGGGCAATACATTTCTGTCACTGGCCAAGCAAAGGGTGAGCTGTGCGTCCTCTGGACAGGATGTTTCTTTTTGCCCAGGCAGCAGGCCAAGCACCTGTCACCAGAGCAGGTTCATTTTTAACTCTTGCCCATACACAAACAGATGTGGCATTGGACAAAACTCAAACCAGTAAAAATAAACCTTGGGTGCTCCTGGTCCCAAGGATTTATCTGGAGTATGCCCCATTCTCACACACACACACACACGTAGGCCTCAGGCCAATCCCTGACACAGAGTTACAGAAATCCAGTTACACAGGTTAGTCCCATTAACCCTGGAGAGAGACATCACCCTTGTGACACAGCTGCTCCCTCTGCCTCCCACAGCGGGATCAAAATGGGACAAAGGGAATTGAAAGACTTTATAATCTGCCAGGACCCAAGATCGGGATTAGGTGGCTTCCCATGCGAAAACCAGAGTGGAGTCTAAACCCAAATTCCAGCTCCAAATGCCCTCAGACTTTGGGGAAGCTCAGGTCTAGAGATAGGTGCTGGAACTATCGGTGTGGCTGCACCTCCTGGCTTAAAGTAATTTCCATTATATACAGGGTTTACAGTTTGTTTCAATGTCTTTCAGCACCTCCACTATAAAAATTGTTCCAGCATCCCTGGGTCTAGGGCAAATGATGCAGCTTTGGCCTCTCTCTCATTGCAATTGACAATATCCCAAGCACCAACCAAGCCTAGAGCTGCCCTCCCTGCCTTGCTCACTTGGTTCATATTTTAGCAACACGGGCCATCATAGCACCCTGAACTCAAATCTTGGGAAGCAAGAGAAGGGAGAAATGATCTTCAGCTACTTGGTGTTAAAACAAACGTTTATAATTCGTGGAGTCTGCCCAGATTTGGGGACTGACTGAGACTCCTAAAAAGGCTGACAAAGGAGGTGCTGTCGTCATCATGAATAGGTCGGAATATGAACAAGAGGCTGCTAGGCAGCTCTCCAACACCACTTTCTACAAGCCATTACCCTCTGATCCCACTGAGGGCTACCAAAAAAAAACTGCACCATTTGCTTAAGAAACTCCCTGAAAAAGCACAAGAACAAATCCGCACAGACACACCCCTGGATCCCAACTAGGGGTATTCTACCTGGAAATCCTGGATGCCCCATCATCTCAGGCATTGGCACCCCGACAGCAGGATTGTCTGACTATGTAGACTCCCTCCTCAGGCCCTATGCTACCAGCACTCCCAGCTATCTTTGAGACACCACTGACTTCCTGAGGAAACTACAATCCATCGGTGATCTTCCTGAAAACACCATCCTAGCCACTATGGATGTAGAAGCCCTCTACATCAACATTCCACACAAAGATGGACTACAAGGTATCAGAAACAGTATCCCCGATAATATCACGGCAAACCTGCTGGCTGAACTTTGTGACTTTGTCCTCACCCATAACTATTTCACATTTGGGGACAATGTATACCTTCAAATCAGCAGCACTGCTATGGGTACCCGCATGGCCCCACAGTATGCCAACATTTTTATGGCTGACTTAGAACAACGCTTCCTCAGCTCTCATCCCCTAACGCCCCTACTCTACTTGCACTATATTGATGACATCTTCATCACCTGGACCCATGGAAAAGAAGCCCTTGAGGAATTCCACCATGATTTCAACAATTTCCATCCCACCATCAACCTCAGCCTGGACCAGTCCACACAAGAGATCCACTTCCTGGACACTATGGTGCTAATAAGAGATGGTCACATAAACACCACCCTATACTGAAAACCTACTGACTGCTGTGCCTACCTACATGCCTCCAGCTTTCATCCAGACCACACCACACGATCCATTGTCTACAGCCAAGCTCTATAATACAACCGCATTTGCTCCAAGACCTCAGACAGAGACAAACACCTACAAGATCTCTATCAAGCGTTCTTACAACCACAATACCCACCTGCTGAAGTGAAGAAACAGACTGACAGAGTCAGAAGAGTACCCAGCAGTTATCTATTACAGGACAGGCCCAACAAAGAAAATAACAGAACGCCACTAGCTATCACCTTCAGCCCCCAACTAAAACCTCTCCAACATATCATCAAGGATCTACAACCTATCCTGAAGGACGACCCATCACCCTCACAGATCTTGGGAGACAGGCCAGTCCTTGCTTACAGACAGCCCCCCAACCTGAAGCAAATACTCACCAGCAACCACACACCACACACCAGAACCACTAACCCAGGAACCTATCCTTGCAACAAAGCCTGTTGCCAACTGTGTCCACATATCTATTCAGGGGACACCTATCATAGGGCCTAATCACATCAGCCACATTATCAGAGGCTCGTTCACCTGCGTATCTACCAATGTGATATATGCCATCATGTGCCAGCAATGCCCCTCTGCCATGTACATTGGTCAAACTGGACAGTCTCTACGTAAAAGAATAAATGGACACAAATCAGACATCAAGAATTATAACATTCAAAAACCAGTCGGAGAACACTTCAATCTCTTTGGTCACTCGATTACAGACCTAAAAGTGGCAATTCTTCAACAAAAAAACTTCAAAAACAGACTCCAAGGAGAGACTGCTGAACTGGAATTAATTTGCAAACTGGATACAATTAATTTAGGCTTGAATAGAGACTGGGCATGGATGTGTCATTACACTAAGTAAAACTATTTCCCCATGTTTATTTCCCCACCCACCCCACACTGTTCCTCAGACGTTCTTGTCAACTGCTGGAAATGGACCACCTTGATTATCACCATAAAAGTTTCCCCCCCCCACCTCTCCCCCTGCTCTCCTGCTGGTAATAGCTCACCTTACCTGATCACTCTCATTACAGTGTGTATAGTAACACCCATTGTTTCATGTTCTCTATGTATATAAATCTCCCCACTGTACTTTCCACTGAATGCATCTGACAAAGTGAGCTGTAGCTCACAAAAGCTTATGCTCAAATAAATTTGTTAGTCTCTAAGGTGCCACAAGTCCTCCTTTTCTTTTTCTAAACCAAACAGACACACAAAGCTGAAAATGCTTTTTGGGTCACTTTTTGGTAGCACCTTTTAGTGTTCAGCGCACTGGTCTGGGAGCCAGGAATTCCTGAGGTTAGTCTCATCTCTGCCACCGACTCATCAGGTGGTCTTGAGCCAGTCAAGCCATCTTTCTGTGCTTCAGTTCCTCTCCATCCCCACCCACCACCTGTAAAATGCTGGCTCTGCTACTGCATGAGTAGGACGTAGGGAGAGGCACAGCATGGGAACGGTGCCTTATAGTGAGTCTCTCAGAAGAGTTTTTGCATCTCTGCTGTTTTCTGCAAAATTTAAGTTTTCCTTTAAAAAAAAAAAAACTACCACCAAAATAAGGGTGAACTCCTGGTCTCATTGAAGCCAATGGTAAAACTCCTGCTGAATTTCAGTGTGGCCAGGATTTCACCTCCAGCCCTTTTGGTTGTGAAGAAAAACTCCTGACTGTGATTCAGTGAGACAGCAGCGCACTGAGTCTGCAGCCAGAGAGAATGAAGCAGCAGTTTTCGGGAGGTGTAATTGCAATGGCGAGTTAATTCTGAAACCGAACAACTACGCCAGACATTTCAACACTTAAGCATTTCACTGCAGATCATGTTAGTAGAAACATCCAGCGACTGCACTGTCTCCACTGGGGCTGGACTGATTTGAAGGACACGCCTCAAGAAAAAGGTAGTAAAGTTTTAAAAATGCAAGTAACCGAACATTTTATTCACTCATTTTTTGATCCTTAACAGAAAAGGATGTGAGGAAAGAACATGAAGAGAAAAGAACGACCTTGGGGAGGTGTTGGGGCCAGGGGAGAGAAAGAACAAGTACATTTGAGAGAATCCACTCAGTAACAATACAGTATCCTGGATTAATCAGCTTAACGGTTGTTTAAGATAAGAGAACAGAACAACAAAACACAAGTCCTCAACAGTGGTGTAACAGGCTCCCTTCTCTGCCCTTTGTACCACCACAAACCCACTGGATGCTTCTGCTTTCATGAACACCGCTGTTATTTATTGGGTTCTCTCCACCAGGTCACCAGGACAATCTTGTGCAGCAACATACAATTAGAAGTCAACTTCTCCCTTCCGGGCATAGAGTACAAGATCTCACCATCCTGGGATCCTTATTCCCTAGCCCCTGCCAGCCTTCCTCATTGCATTGCCTTCCTTCCAGTCTTTTAACTGTTCCCAGGTGATTGTTCTCATTAGCTGTCAGCTTCCTGCCTACTTAAGCCATTGAGCACCCATTCCCCCAATTAAATCCACTCCAAGGGATAGATAGCTAGTACCTCAGGGTATGTCTACACTGCAATTAAAAACCCACAACTGGCCTGGGTCAGCTGACTCAGGCTTGTGGGGCTGTAAAATTGAGGTGTAGATGGTCAGGCTTGGGCTGAAGCCTGGGCTGTAGGACACTCTCTCCTCACCGGGTCCCAGAGCCCAGGCTCTAGCCTGCACTCAAACATCTATACTGCAATTTTACAGCTCAAGCCAGCGGACATGGGCCAGCTGTTGGTGTTTAATTGCAATGCGGACATACCCACGGTGACCAGAGTGCTGAGTCAGCTCTAAGCACCTAGCATTCTGTCACATGTCCAATAAGAACTGCCCAAAGCACAAACCCACACTCACACTGCAGTTCAAAAAGTTTGGTTATTTCCTCCCTTCTTGACATTATATTTTCCTCCCACCCAGCTCTGCCCTCTCAGGTTCTGATCGAAAACAGAAGCTGAAGCTCTGACACACCCCATGAAACAGTTGCTCTCAGTGGATTCCCAACCCAGCTGGAGGCAGAAAAATCTACAAATCTCTCAAAAGGAGTCTGAGATTTTGAATCCAAGGTCTGAGAGAACTGCATAAATATCCAAACTTCTGGCCATTCCTACAAATTGCACCATGAGAGTCACCCACTGGAGATCTTGCCTTGGTCATAAAACTGACAAGACAAAGCATTTGGTGGCTGATGATCAGTACAGGAGCAGTCCATGGGGTTATATTGTCCTCTCTCATCCAGGCAGTTCAGAGCACTTTAATCTCCCTACAGCCAACCGAACCCACACAAGAGAAGAGGCAGCTTTTGGCAGGAACCCTGCCACCCACATCTAGGGCAGGGAAATTCCCTTTGTGATGCTGCTGTGCCCTTCCTTCGTTGCTTTGATCATGTCCATTGCGGCAGCCTCCAACATCTGTCTCAGTCTGACATTCCTGGCTCCTGCCTCTGCCCCACCAGCCCTTTAATGTCACGCTGATGTTGGCTTTTGTTTGAAGGATTTCTCTGTATGTTCAGCACAAGGATAATACACATCTATGTGCTGCATAGAAGAGGACTGCCATGGGATAGTCTAAGAGAGCGGCAAGGTCAGGCACTTAGAGGGACACTTTTTGTTAGCAGTAAATTGTACGGTAGTAGCACTCTGAGGCCCCAGCTGGGACTGTGCCAAGTACTGTGCTAACTATCCCTATCCTGAAGGACTTGGAGTCTGATTTAAGATCCACACACAGATTTTATGCCCATATAATTATTTGGATGGGGTGAGATGAAGTTATTCCAGTATAAAGGTGCTTATACCAGTATCACTTATTCCCATAAGGGACGGGGAATAAGCAGAGGTATAACTGCATCCGTACTAGGGGGATTGTTTGGCTTTAACTATACCCGTGCAGTGAAAGTAGTACAATGTTTGTGTGTAGATTAAGATGAGACACAGCAACTGAGCGTGACAAATACAGGAGGATGAGTAACAGTGATCACAGGTCTGTGTAACTACCAGTTACACAGGGGAGGCAATGTGATTTAGGAGCTAGAGCACTGGATTGGGAGTGAGGAGACCTGGGGTCTAATCCTGGCTCTGCCAGTAACCTGTCACTTCATCTTTGTGGCTCTGTTCCCCTCTCACTCTGTGTGTCTTGTCTCTTTAGATTCTGCTCTGAAGAGCTTGTCCCTTGTTATGTTTACGTACAGCACCTAGCACAATGGGACCCCTTGGCTGGGGCCTCTAGGAGCTACTGAAATACAGAGTAAGTGTTCCTTCAGGCATAATTAGCTAGGGGAAGGATTCAGTTATAAACTAATAAATAATGTTACCACCTGCTAACAGTATTTTGTCACTGTCAAACTACTAATCAGAGCTCCATGTGAACTGATGACTCAGCGCTAGATTTTTAAAGGTATTTAGGCACCCTGGTGGGATTTTTAAAAGCACCTAGGCACCAAACTCCCATTGGTTTAACACAGAGATGGGCATCTAGATACCTTTGAAAATCACACTGGGTGCCTACCTGGACCTCAAGGCACCTAAATGCCTTTACAAATCTGGTCCTTAGTCCTGATGGATTCCACATTCCATTATCAGACCCACTTTCCACTCCCCAAACACCTTCTAGACCTTTCAACTGAAAACATTATCCCCACAGAGCTTAACAAGCAATGGATTCCAAGCTATTTCTTCATTTATCAAATGTCACAGGTAAACTTATTCTAGACTTTTTGAACTCCAGGCAGATTGGAAGAGGCGCTGGGGGTTTTTTGCCTTCCTCTGTAGCATGGAGCATGGGTCACTTGCTGGAGAATTCTCTGCACCTTGAAGTCTTTAAACCATGATTTGAGGACTTCAATAGCTCAGACATTGGTGAGAGGTTTATTGCAGGAGTAGGGTGGGTGAGATTCTGTGGCCTGCATTGTGCAGGAGGTCAGAGTAGATGATCATAATGGTCCCTTCTGACCTTAATATCTATGAATCTATGAAACTGGGAAATTATGAACAACTTAGAACAAACGTGAATCTCAGTCTTGTAATAATCTAAAATCAAACCTGCTTTTCCTCAGGCCTTTCTCATAAGTGATACAATGTTTTCCTCAAAGTGGAGGTACAAGACACTAGTTTAATTGCTGTAAATATGTTTACCATAAAGAAGCGCTGCTTTTAGGAAGGCAAGATGGATGAATGTAGAATGCAATATTGTTTATATCACTCATATGGAATAGCAAGCTCTTACACCACAAGAATACTAATATTTTCATAAGAGTTAATGTGACTGACTGATTAGTTTAATATCAATTAAATCCAGTTGTGGGTGTTAGAAAGTTGTCTCTATCTTTGTTAAAACACCACAATTTAAAGAGGGATGTGTTTTCTAGAAGAAATGGGGTAATATTCAACAACACTGACAATCCCTCCTTCTATGAGAGGGGGGAGACAGTCTCATATCTGGTTTAGTTTAACTGAAACTGGAAGCTCCTGGAGCAAAAATCTGTCATGTTTAATTTGTCTGTAAAGCACCGTGCACACCTCTGGCTCTGCATACATAATAACTAACAATGATCACCAGGGCTGTTGTTACAATCTCTCATTGCAGGATCTTTGTATGCTTCCAGCTGTTGGTGATGCCTGAACTGGGAATTAATTAGTTAATGTTTGTGACAATCTTTGAAGATGAGAACATGCTACCAAAGTGTCAAGTTTTATTACCTAAAATGAAGGGTTTACAGGCATTCAGATATGGTTACACCGTAGTCACAGGAAGGCCAAGATGTTGCTACATAAACAAGGCAGAGAATCAAAATTGCAGAGAGGCTGAAAGTGCATTTTGGCTGCTGATGAGACCACAAAGTGGTAGATTTTTCCATTGCTTTGCAGGAGGATGTATGCTGGACCAAGTTAAGACAGTTCCTTCCTGAGAGCTTTCCTCATGTCCACTCACCCTTCCACCCCGTACTATGCCAGTTTAGACATGTTAGCCGGAGGAGCGTCAGGATAGCAATGGACCACCAGGGCTCTCCCTGTCCCCACCCCATGATTCAGTGGGCTGTAACTGTCCATTTTTCAGCCTTCTGCTCTGGTCTGACTCTTTTTCCTGTATTTTCTCCATGCACTTTTCCACAGCACCTCTCATGCCACACGACACATACCTAGGAATCACTCAACCCCCACAGATATTCAGCCTCGTCTGGAGTGGAACATCATCATTCAGCCCCTGCATGTTTCAAGGAGGGGAATAACTTCCCCAGCTGAGTCCCTGGGGGATGGCACTATTCATGCTTACTTGTTCTCTGAGCTTTATTCTAGAATCCTCCCTCACTTGCCCCCCCCCCCCCGAGTGGAATTACCAAGTTTGCAGGGAGAACCTGTATCTACACACTAACATCATTCCCTGCTGGAACTGTCTGGAATGTAAGAACACAGAAGCATTGATCATTCAGTGAGATTTTCAAACAGTTAAAAGGAGATAGATACCCACACAGACAGAACCTTGGCCAGACAAGGCTGTTCCTCCTCAATAATAATCGATTAGCAAATGATCATATATTATAAATACACACTGCTCCATAGCCATTCCTTACACTGAATGAGGTAGCAAGCAAGGGAGACAGCGACGTTACATATCTGTGGATGGCTTTAGATGGAAGTCATAAGCCATGAGTGAGCAGCTCGGCCAGAGCATTAGATCATCCCAACCCCATAGGTACTTTCAGCTGGAGTCATCAGTTTCTCAGTGCTCAGTGTTTTTATGTGAAATGAGGTAGAATAGTCTTTTTAGTGCCAGCATGAAGCATTTCCTGGCATTTCCAATATCACAAGGCACAGAGCTCCAGGAAGGAGGATTTTGAAGCCCTGATGATGTGGGAAACTGACAACAAGCCATAGAATGATACAGTGGAGGCAGCATGATATTTTATTTCCCATCAAGGGAAGGAGGCAGCACCCTTCAACATACAGGGACTCAGATTGGGAGTCAAGAGAATGGAGCTCTATTCCTGGCTCTATCACTGACTTTATTGTGTGATTTCAGAGAAGTCCCTTTACCTGGCTATGCCTCAGTTTCTCCATCTGTGATAACATTGCTCCCATGCCTTTAGCAAGTGCTTTGGGATCTATGGCTGAAAAGCTCTATAAGTGTTACTATTATCACCACCACTCTATGGAAAAGAAAAGTAGAGGCAAGAGTGTAATTATGCAAAAATCACCCCCATCACTATAACAATATGCATCCCAGATACACTTTCTGCTTTCTTGGAGTGATAAACGTGGCACAAGAGGAGTAGCAAGAGGTCACAGAAGTTGCCATCAGAGTGCCTCCAGTGAACTCATTAAGAAGAATGGGCATGTGTATAAGTGACAGCCACGTTGTACAAGGAGGGTTTTAGCAGGAGATATTAACAACGTGTTCTGTCAGCACTTTGGGGTTTTTCTACCTAACTTACTCAACTGAAAAGAATTCCAGCCCCTTTCCAACACCCAAAGATCCACAGGGATGCTTCCCCATCTACAGTCAGGATCTTACAACCAAACGGTAGGGGACACACACAGATTCTCCCTCCCTCTCTTTTTCCTTTTTTTGGGGGGCTTGATTTTTTTTGTTTTAAATGCACCTTGTTCCACCAGGTCCTTCTGACCCAGTGCATGCTGCCATGGAATGAGATATCAGATTCTGTTCCACATGATCTAATAGTCTGAGCCCAATTTTGGCCCCTTTTCTCCACTAACTCAGTAGGAGCTAAAAACAACACGCATAGGAGAAAACCCATCCACTGAGCAAAGGGAACATCTCCGCTCCAAATGGAACAATATCCCCTCCCTCAATCTCCTCCACTTCTCCTAGTCCAGATCCCTCTCACCTCTTCTTACGCAAGAAATGATAATATTGCATATTTCAGCCACTACCCCAGGAAACCGTGGGATCAATTAAAGGCAGCCAGCCCTTTGGAGCTTCTCCTCTGAAATCCTCACTCTATTCATGCATGGAATGGCTGCTGCTGATCGTCCCCCTTTGCTCAGGCTGAGGGGAGAGATGAAAAGATGTTGTTCCCTACCTGCAAGAGGGCAGCTGAGATCTCAGTCCTTCTCACCATCAACAGCAGCAGAAGGCCAACCCCACCTGCTAAGGGACCGTCTGCGAACTACCAGCTGCACAAGGGAGCCACATCATCTCTCTACCCCTCCCTCCCGGCTCAGCAGCACTCCCAAGCTAACCGGACCTGGCAAGGAACCTGGGCTAACTACATCAGTCTATGCAAACACTCCGGGGAGGGGTGGGGGGCAGGGGCACCACAACAAACCCACGCAGCGACAGTCTGCAAAGTACCAGCTGCAAATATAAAGGGCTCCTCCCTTTTAGCAACAGCAATAGAAACCCCAGACCAGACCAGCTCCCTTTTCTCTCCCCGCCTTGGTGGTTTTGTATGTGTGCAACGATCCGCTCTGTGCAATGATTTCCCACCCCTCCCCCAGGGACCCATGGCCATCAGAGCTGCTTCCCTGTTTTGACATGAGCAGAAAAGGGAGCACAACCCCTTTGGTACAAACGATCGGCCGCAGAGAGCCCTGAGGACTCTTCCCCCTCAGCTCCTCCCTTCTGCAATAATGCAGCAGAAACCCAGCCCTACAGCTCGCCCCCGCCTCCAGCCTACCCAGCTAAGGGACTGTCTGCAAATTACCAAACGCACAGGCGAACACTGAAGAATGTTGACGAGATTGGGGCCTACATTTCTGTAAGCGGTCACTGGGTCTCTCTGGGAGGCTCAGTCTGTGACCACGTTTGAAAATCTGGCTGCATTTCAACATCCAGAGGTGAGTCGCTGAGAAGGACAAAGCTCACACAAGTTAAACAGCTACAGACCCCTACACAGACCTGGCACGCCAGAGTGCAAAGCTATGGCAGACAGTGTACCTGATACAGAAGCAAGGACCAGAAGCTAAAGGTATAAAAGGGAGGGTGAGAAATATGTGTCCCCAGATGATCAGGAATGAATTTTCACACAGACGTGATGAGGGAAACCCTGTGCATCCTGTTCTATATCTGTTCTGTCTAAATTCCGATACTGTGCGCCTCACCATATTATCTGAACGTAGACCGTTCTATTATAAAGAGAATAGCCCAGCCTTGCAAACAAGGAGAGAGATGGCATCACTCCAGGACAACCTGTCACTAGAGCAGTAATTCACAGAAGATCGTACACCAGACACTGTGAAGGCCCATGCTGGGCAGACCAGACAGATACCTGAGGGGGGGTCTATCTCTTTCACACTTGGACAGCACTCATGAAGATTGTCTTGCCACTGAAGCATCATTGAACTGAATTGCATGTACAGTATCTAAGGAACTTCCAAGGTATTTAGACTCCGTACTTCTGCATCACAAGCAAAACAACCTGCAGTAAAATTTAATGAAGAGATTGGAGGAGGACTCCAGTTTTGAAGATCCATAGTCCATAAAGGGGTTTGGAGCTTGGGTTCTGGTTAAGGCCCATCTCCCTTATTTATATTTATCTATTTCGGTTTATAAAATGCACTTATTCTAGGCTCTAGGCCAAGGATGGCCAAACTTACTGACCCTTTGAGCCACATACAACAATCTTCAGAAGTTCAAGAGCCGGGTGCGCCTGCCAGGGCTCGGGGCGTCAGTCCTGTGGGAAGGAGGATGTTGGGGCTTCAGCCCCATGGGAGGTACCTGTCTTGGCTCTGTGCTTCAGCCCCGCTCCTGCTGAAACCCTGAGCCCCAGAAGGCATGCCCCATGGGGTTGAAGCCACAAGACCTACCCTCCCTGCTGGGCAAGCCTTAGCCCCACCGCCCTGCTGCAAGGCAGAAGCCCCGAGCTCCCTGCCCCCAGTCTGGTAGGTGGAGAATGGGGGGAGGGATTTGGGGGGCTCCATGAGCCGCACTTTAACTGTAAAAGAGCTGCATGTGGCTCGCAAGCCACAGTTTGGCCACCCCTGCCCTAGGCACATGTGCAATAAACCTCTCCCTCCCAAAGCTTACAAAATAAAGTGTGATCAACTGGAAACTCACCTTTCCAGTCTGTCAGGGATAAGAACTTTCAGCCACCATGTATATACTTCTCAAGCACTTTAGTGACTAGATCAACCTGCTGCATTCCCTGAACATCATACTTGGGGTCTGTTGAAATAAGTGGGGTGAGACAAGAGCAAGTTCCAGTGACAAAGGCCTGTCTTTTTTAAATCAAGGGGCTATTAACTCAAGTGTTTTCATCTGCTCTGGTATCACCTGAGGAGAACGGAGGTTTCAAAGGTATGCAGGACTCAAAGCATTTAGGCTCAGATCCTCAAAGCTATTTAGGTGCCTAACTAGAGCCTTGCTATCCAACAGGGCCCGACTGCAGGTATCAGGTTTGGGGTGCATCTGGTCTGAATAGGACTGGCCAAACTGAAGTCAGGTTCAGGTTGGCTATGCTCAGCTCGGGTTCAGGTATGAGGCCTGAGCAGACCTCTACACCTAACTCCCATGGAAGTTAGGCACCTAAATATCTTTGAGGGTAAGGGCCTTAATGCTTTATCAGTCAAAAACAATCCCTTGAATTGCACCTGAAAACAAACCGGTGCAGATAACAGAGCACAGGTGCATTGTGTTCCACACAAGAAACAAAGGACTGTCACCTTGTCCAAGGTAAGATGCTCATCAAGGGACCAGTCTTGTTCCCACTAAAGTCAATGGGAGTTTTGTCACTGATGTGAATGGAGGAGGCCCTAAGTTAAGGCCTCGCTGTTTGTGCTCCCTCTTGCCAAAAGGGTGTCAAATGTAGCACCTTCTCCACAGCCCGAGATATCAGGTCTCTGGTAACATGGTCATTCCTCCACAGCAAACCTGCCTATTTCCCCATGTCATCCCTAGGAGAAGGGGTTCAATACACTTTGCTCACAGTTCTGTTCATTGTCAGTCCCCGGTCAGGTCAGCCTTGCACAAGAGGTCCAGTTCCAGAGCCCGAGAGCGAGACTGCTCTGAGAAGGGGAGCTTCTCTCTCTGCCCTGCAATCCTGACTGATCCAGGGGAAGGATTCTCACATGCCCAGCCTCCCAGGGCAGCCCCTCTACCGGAATTGCCATCGTGGTAACATGTCTGAGCTACAAGGGTCCTGGGACAGCTTGGAGCCAATGTCCTAGGGGCGAAAGGCTCCCTGTGCTATTCCCAACCTCCTACTTTTGCTTTTTCAATCCTTACCTACATGGGCCTAAACTTTCAAAGGGTCCTTTACCCACTGGCAGTGGCGCCTGCAGGCAGCTGCTTTTCTGCTCTCTGAAATGGTGCCTGTTTTCAAAAACCCCGTGGCTGAAATTAAGCAATTTGAAAGTTAGGCCTGAGAAGAGCCAGGTCCACAGTCTTAGCGTGCACAGACAGCACAGAGGTTCTGGAATGGGGCCTGCTCTCTCTGTGCCCTTCCCTCTCTCTTGCACTCCTTTGCCCAATCCTGGCAGGCCTGAAAGGAGTCAAAAGGCATCACTCAGCTCATCTCTGCTCTGCTGGAACAGGCCATATAATTAAATAAAACCTCACTAGAAACGGGGCCCTGGTCCCAGTCTGGGGGCTCCTAGAACTGCCACAATACAAAAAATATATCATCATAACTTTAGACAAGAGAGTTTTTGAAATGTCTCTCACTTCTTGCACTGTCGTCTCCTTCAGCTCCTGTAATAGACAAAAACAAGGGAAAAGTCATTCAACTCTTGAACTTACTCAAGTGTAGCATAGAGCTGGTGTCAGTCCCATGGTATCTTCCAGGCCCAGGGGGCTTGACTTTCTCTTGCCTTGCAGTGTCTGACATCCTTTACCTCTGTACAGAGTGGCCATGAAATGCTCCTGTTCTGATCCAGTTTTGCACCTGCTTTGGACAGATATAAATAGTGACACAGAGCGCACGTCAGGGGAGAACCACACTCAGGGATTCTGCGTGAGAATTAGGTACATTTTCAAGTTACTAGCCAAGATTGTCAAAAGTGACTAGTGATTTTGGGAACCTCGGTGTTTGGGTCCCCACCTGGAGATGCCTTAAGGGGCCCTGATTTTCAGAAAGTGCAGAACACTGGGCCTCTGAAAGTCAAGGCCCTTTGGAGACTTCTCAGGTTGGACTCCTGAAAACTAAGGCACTCAAACCCACTAGTCATTTTGGAAAATCTTGGTCTTATATCTTGACATTAGCTCTACACTGGCACATTCTCCATCGCATCCTGCTTCCCAAATGAATAGAACTCCAGCTCTCCCTCCCCACCCATAAAGCCCCCTCTGGGATCAGTGCCACATGAAAGGCAGGAAGTCGTGGCTGGGCTGCGGACAATCCCTGGAGGGATTGCTCCTTCCTGACTCTGGCCCAGATCATGCATGTCTCTAGATCGGGGTGTGCAAAATACAGCCTGTGGGCTGGATCTGGCCCATCTAACATTTCTGTCTGGCCTGCCATGCTCTTTGGCTGCCCCCTTGTGATCTCCAGGCTGCTAAAAGTCCCGCAGTGCAGCGGAGCACTCAGGCAGGCTGCCTGCCTGCCATGTCCCCACGCCACCCCTGGAAGTGGCCAGTTGCTGCTGGCATGTCTCTGTGCGACCCTGGTGGGGGTAGGGAAGAAGGTGGCTCCGTGCAGTGCCTCCGCCCCCAGCACCGTCCTCACAGCTCCCATTGGCCAGAAACTCCCATTGGCCAAGGGGCGTGCAGCTCCCATTGGCCAAGGGGCGTGCAGAGACATGCCATGGTGCTAGCAGCCAGCTGCTCTGGGAACCTGCCTGAGCCCTGCTGCGCCGCCAGCTGGGAGCCACCCGGGCACCAGAGCCTGCGTCTCGCACTCCCTCCCACACCCCAACCCCCTGCCCCAGGACAGAGCCCCCTCCTGCACCAAAACTCCTTCCCACACCCTGCACCCCCCTCCTGCACCCCAATCTCCTGCCCTAGCCCAGAGCCCCCTCCTGCACCAAACTCCCTCCCAGAGCCCACTCCCTTCACCCCCTCTTGCACCCCAACACTCTGCCCCAGCCCAGAGCCCCCTCCTGCACCAAACTCCCTCCCAGAGCCCACACCCCTCACCCTCCGCTGCACCCCAACACCCTGCACCAGACCGGAGCTCACTCCTACACCCCAATCTCCTGCCCCAGCTCCTCCATCCTGGAACCCTGTCTGTTCCCCACTTTCTTCCCACTAACCACCCCAAATCTTTCCTGATTCATTGTCTTTCCACATTCTTCTCCCTACTTCAGTTGCTGCCTCTTACGAACCTCAGCATCTGTTCCAGCATCCAAGGGAGGTCTCACTGAAGATCTCCACGTGTACCTGCAGGCCTGCACCTGCTTCAAACACCCCAGTTTTGGGGCACAAAGTGTGCCCACATAATTCTGAAAATAGATGCAGTGTCCCTATTGATGAGGCCATGTCCCGGCTCACTAATTTGCACATACCTGTCCTTTGACACACACATGCTCTGAGCATGCCCAATGTCCTCTCTGCGTGTGCATCTCTTTCTTATGCCCCTGCATATGGGGATTTGTGCCCATTCAAGCTGTGGAAAATGTGTTTCTCTCTCCTTTGTGTGTGTTTAAAACAAATTATATACTTCCCTGTGAACAGCCTGCCTGGAGATTGCTAATACTTCATGACATGGAGGCCAGAGATCCAACCCAACCCTTTCCTACCTTTTTATGGCAGAAGGCCTGTTCTTCAATTTCTGACAGATTAGAAGAAGTTCCAGGCTGCGCATTTGACCTATTGACTAGGTAAATAATATTTGTGCTGATGCTTCCAGCAGTGAAAGACTAACTGCAGGGATGTCTGAAAATTATAGTAGTTTTAATGAGCATGTTAGTGGATTATGGGGGGAATATCTAGACTAGCAGTAGGACTGGGGAGAACCAGCAAGGAAGATGCATGTCATGCAATGAACTTTATTATCATCCAGGACAAGCTCGCAGATATGCATCTAAAACGTGTCTCAAGACATCCCCTGCCTTCCATGGAGTGCTCAGTGACCATGAGGTCCTGATGATTTCCAGTGCTAGAACACATGTGGCCGGCAGCATGGGTAACCACACAGCACCATCCTTTACTTTAGGGATTAACAAAATAGTCAATCTGATATAGGAAGTGTTCATCTCATCAAAAACACCTGTGCTAAATGTCACACAGATACCCATTCTATTTATAGAATATGTTCAAAAAGACAAAGAAGCCGGTTACTTTGGCAAGGTTTTCACCTTAAATATAATTTATCTTCTACCGGTATAGAACCTTTATTCCTAAAGGATCACTTCACCCTCGACTGGAATGCAACCACCTCTCAAATGGAAGGCAACAGCTGTTTAACAGTGCACAGTTATATATACAACCGCCTAGAACAGGAAGTGAAGAAGAATTCTGTATCCAACTGAAACTACACAGGAGATTTTGATAGGCAGAGCATATTTGGCCTTATAAAATTATAATACAGTGTACCATAATAATGGCACAAGCCATCATGAAACATGATTGTAAATGGTTGGGTTACTGTAGAATACTGTAGTGTTTTATAGGCTGTTCAGATTGGATTTGACATGGACATCAGGATTAACACCATATTCTCCAAAACATCCTCAGATGATATATAATGACTACAGGCGGTCAGGACTTTTTTTTTACATCTTCGGACACTCTGCTTTGTACACATTGGCAAAATTTGGACCTGGAATTTCCCACTGGTGCAGTCTCATTCACGAGAGCACTGGTGGAAGCTGTAGTAATCCTGTAGCTGAAGTAGCTCGGCACAGGGGTTTTTACCACCATCTCTGAGCAGCACTGTCTGCAGTACGGCTCCCATCAATGGAGCTGTGCCAGTGGTCAAAAACATGTCTGATTTTTCCTTGTGTAGAAAAGTCCATAACTTGAGCAAATCCCATATCTCTCAGCTTTGTGTCAGGTCAGTTATAGGCCTGGCCTACACTTCAAAGTTAACTCAACGCAAGGCAGCTCGCATTGACCATGTTGTGCATGTGTCTAGACACTTACATTGGTCTCCCACTGCTGTAAGCACCCTGTTATGCCAACATAGTAACACCATCTCCCCAAGCAGTGCAAAGCCACAGTCAATGTACTTAGGTCAATGGAATGCATGTATAGACACTGCATTACTTAAGCTGACTAACTGTCCTCCAGCAGCTTTCCCACAATGCCCCATACTGACCACTCTGGTCACCATTGTGAACTCCACTGCCCAGGAGTTACAGAGACCAGAAGCACTCCCTCCCCTTTAAAGCCCTGCGATTTTTTTAAATTCCTTTTTCTGATTGCCTGGCTTAGTGAGCGCACCTAGCAACTCTCCATTGTAAAGTGCAACTGCCCAGCTGACCATGCCAGTTCTTGCCTGGAGTAGTCAGGAGGCCCTAGGCCTGTGGGGAGAAGACGCTGGGCAGACACAGCTCCAAACTGGCCATAGAAATGTTGACATCTACAAGCAGATTGTTTGGGGATGCAGGAGACGGGGTCTGAAAGTGACCAGCAGCAGTGTCATGCGAAAGCAAAGGAGCTGAGGCAAACGTACAGAAGGTCAGGGAGGCCAACAATTGATCCAATGCTGAGCCGCAGACCTGCTGCTTTTACAAAGAAATGCATGACGTACTCAGTGGAGACCCCACTACCACCCTACACAGCACTGTGGTTACCTCCGAGGAGCCCCAGTCACAAACCCCTGCCATGAACAGCAAGGAGGAGGAGGTGGTGGACCTGGAAGAGGAGGAGGTGGAGTATGGGGGACAGGCAACCAGGGAATCCAACTGTGCAGAAAGCCAGGACCTGTTTTTGACTCCATCACAGTCCAGCCAGTCAAACATGGGCAAGCCCAGTGCAGGAGAAGGAACCTTGGGTAAGTGTCGGAGTAACAGCCGTGTTAGTCTGTATTCGCAAAAAGAAAAGGAGTACTTGTGGCACCTTAGAGACTAACCAATTTATTTGAGCATAAGCTTTCGTGAGCTACAGCTCAAATAAATTGGTTAGTCTCTCAGGTGCCACAAGTACTCCTTTTCTTTTTGGGTAAGTGTGTAGATACATTTTCAGTTACAGGGATGGAACTCCCAAAGTAGCAGGACACATCTTTTGACTTTTAATTACTTTACTCAGGCTAGAAGAGGTAATGGTACAACCAAGAGAGGGAGAGTTGCTATCAGCTTTTCATTCCCTTCTAGAATTAGGGATAGGGGGCCATGCAAAACAGTTTAGGTACACAGGGAAGTTCTTTGAATCCTCCTGAGATATCTCAATGAAACTTTTATGGAGGTACTCTGCAATCCTCTGCAGAAGGTTTCTAGCTTTGGCTGACTTATTTCTTCCTCCATGGTTGGATACTTTCCCACACCACTCAGTGATAACTTCAGCAGGCACAATTGCAGGACACAGGCTAGCAGCAGACGGGCCCTGCTCTCTCTGCCTTTGTGAACCTCAGGAGTGAGATATCAGCTAAAATCATCACCGCCTGTGGAAAACAGTGCCAGTATTGAGTGACATTGCCATATACTACTACTAGTTTCCTGCAACCAAGCAATTCCCTCCTCATGTCCCCAATCCACGGTGGGCCGTACTCACCAACGCTGGTGCAGTGACTGGCACCGTGCACAAGCAATCCCAAGCAGAAGTGAGAACATAGTGCTTAAAACTTTAGGGGAACAAGAGGAGTAAGTTAAACATCTTAAGTTTAGCTTTCCATAGTGAATAGACTGACAATGGTACCTCTGGGTGTTTTATGCAGCTGCTGCTACTGGGTCCTTCAGGGTCTCCCCCTCCACATCTGCAGAATGGCTGAACCAGATAAGGAGGGGGAAGTAGAGGATTCAGGATGATATGTTCAGTGAGATCCTGCAAGCCAGTGCTGCATCAGACTGAGCATAGGAGCTGGAGGATGAACAAATTGGATAGCCTGGAAAAGGAAAGAGCAGAGAGAAGAAAGGCCTGGGAGTCCCAGCAGGAAAAGGAGAGGGGAGATGCACCGGGACATAATGGGGCTTCAACACAGATGCTGCAGACCCTGGTGGACCTTCAGGTTCAACAATCCCAAGCTCACTTCCCTCTGCAGCCCATTGAGAACTCAATATCAGGACCTCCCGACACCCCCTTCCACATTCCATATGGCATCAAGGGTCACTGCACTATGCCTATCACTCCACCTTGCGGGACAGTAAAGACAATCACAGCTTGGCATGCACTGACCCATGAAAGCCATGGTTGGTGTATAGATAGCTGAAGTGCACAGGAATGTTCTTTCCCCTTCATAAGTTCTGTTCTCTTAATCTATTAAGTTTTAGGTGTATTTGCACATATTTTGCACTGGTTTCATTACAGAATAAAATTATGTTATTTGGAACATAATTCATCTTTATTAGTTCACAACATATACTTCCAAATGCTCAGCAGTTCTGAAAGCAACCAATTATCTGTTACTGCACAGTGTCACACAACTCACAGGATAAATAAATAGGTGCACTGATAATGTTATATTTCTGCCTGTACAGCAATAGCCACACAATTTCTACCAGGCCACAAAGGAGCAGGGTCAGGTAGAGCACACTACAACAACACACACTACTCTAGCGTATTATTAAAATGGTCTTTCAAAGCCTCTCTGAGCCATATATCTCCATGCTGAGTTCTTCTAATAGCCCTTGTGTCTGGCTGTTCAAATTCAGCAGACGGCTGTTCAAATTCAGCAGACAGCTGCTCCCCCCTGCCTTCCACCCTGATGGAAGCTTTCCTCCCTTTGCTTCATAGATATTATGAAGGACTCAGCAAGCAGTTATAATCATTGGGATATTTTTCTATGAGGCCCAATCTTGTGAGTAGACAATGCCAGCGACCCTTCAAATGACCAAAAGCACATTCGACTATCATTCTGCATCTGCTGAGCTGGTAGTAGAATCATTCCTTGGTGCTGTCGACATGGTCAGTGAACAGCTTCATGAGCCAGGGGAGCAAGAGGTAGGCTGGGTCAACATTGCCAATGATAATCTGCCAGTCAGGAGAGAAAGTCCCTGCTTATAACTTTCTGAACAGTCCTGGTTCTTAAAGATATGAGCATATCTGCCTACTGCAAGGTGGTCTGGTGCCAAAATAGGGATATGTGTGTTGTGTAGCGCTCCACCACAGTTCGGGAACCGCACAGCTGCAAAGCCATACACTATGTCCTGCACATTGCTGAGAGTCATGGTCCTGCATAGCAGAAGGTGACTAATGGCCCTTCACACTTGTATGACAATGGCTCCTGCGGTGGATTTCCTGACTCCAAATTGATTCTGACTGTCCTGTAGCAATCTGGTGTTGCTTCGGCCACACCGGGTCAGACCAAATGTCCATCTAGCCCAGTATGCTGTCTTCCGACACTGGCAAATGCCAGGTGCTTCAGAGGGAATGAACAGAACAGGTAATCATCAAGTGATCCACAGCTTCCACAGTGCAATCACCACTCGCTTCTCCGCTGTCAGTGCAGCTCTCATTTTGGGGTCCCTGCACTGGAGGGCTGGGGCAAGCTCAGCACACAGATCCAGGAATGTGGCCTTGCACATCCGAAAGTTCTGCAGCCACTGCTCATCATCCCAGACCTGCAGAACGATGTGATCCCACCAGTCCATGCTTGTTTTTTATACCCCATTTTGTCATTGTGCATTTGATTTTTCCTTCCTAAATAATTTACTTTTATAATAATACTTAGTCAGCACTAGATCTCAAAGCCATAAGCAACATTTTGCACATTGGGAGGCTGAGGCACAAAGACTTACCCACAGTCACCACGCTGCGACTAGAACCTATGTCTCTAGAGTCCTAGTCTTATCTACTAGCTACAAGGCCATACTGCCTCCTTTACAAGTCACCTTGTATGTTTTCTGACTCACATACTACAGTGTTGGGCCTGACACAAGACGCCACCTAGAACAGAGCAGAAATCTTCCTGGGCTCTGTCTCTTCATTATTAAAGGGAGGTAGTGTGGGGGAGCTCTTCAAGGGTTGAGATCAAAGTTTGGCTCTAGGCCTGTAGTGCTTTTTATTCAAGTCAGTACCCTGCAATGACAAAGAACAGCAAATCAGTTTCTGACAGAAAGATATTCGCAAAGCGTTAAATAAACCCAGACCCAAGGAAGGCAGGGGAAGTCACCTAGCAATGGTGTGAAGGTGGATACAGTAGTTCTTTGCATCCCACAGGGGACTGACTTAGTGAGCATTGTAGGGTGATTGACACTGAGTGGTATTTCCCTTATGCTTTACTCAGGCAATATTAATATGTGGCCAGAGGGCTACAGTTTTAGCAACTGAACAGAAATATACATTGGTAGGTGAACGTGGCAGTCAGCTGAGCCGCAGGACTCTGGTTAATCTGGGAGAAAGGACTGTCTTTGTGGTTAAGGCACTGGACTGGGACTAAGCAGACTGGGTTTAACTCCTGGCTCTGCCACAGACTTCCTTTGACACCTAGGGCAAGTCACCGCACCTCTCTGTGCCAAAAGGCTGGTCTACACCACCAAGTTAGGTGGGCTTAACTACATCGCTCAGGGCTCTGAAAAATGTCACACCTGGGTGATGTAGTGAAGCTGGCCTCGTGTAGACACCGCTAGGTCAACGGAAGAATTTTTGCACCTACCTAGCCACCTCCTCTCAGAGAGGTGAGGAAGAACCCCTTTCATCACTGGAGAAAATGCACAGTAGACAGTGCTACCGTGGCACAGCTACACCACAGCTGCTGTAGCGTTTCGAGGGTAGCCATAGCCTTCGTGCCCAGTCCTATGTTTGAATGGCGTATGCCTTTCTTCCACCTTTTGCCTGTCTCACCTGTTAAAGCTGCAAGCTCTTTGGGGAAGGGAGTGTTTCTTACTAGTTATTTGTACTGGGGTACCGGTCATAATGAGAGCCTCGTGGCAGTGCTGTAATTAGTACTAATTAGGGCTGTCGATTAATTGCAGTTAACTCACGCGATGAACTCAAAATAATTAACTGCGATTAAAAAAAATAATCGCGATTAATCGCCCTATTAAACAATAGCATACCAATTGAAATTTATTAAATATTTTTGGATGTTTTTCTACATTTTCAAATATACTGATTTCTGTTACAACACAGAATACAAAGTGTACAGTGCTCACTTTATATTATTACTTTTGATTGCAAATATTTGCACTGTAAAAATGGTAAACAAAAGAAATAGTATTTTTCAGTTCACCTCATGCAAGTACTGTAGTGCAATTTCTTTATCGTGAAAGTGTAACTTACAGATGTAGATTTTTTTTTATTTTATTTTTTTTTTTTTACAAAACTGCACTCAAAAACAAAACAATGTAAAACTTTAGAGCCCACAAGTCTACTCAGTCCTACTTCTTATTGAGACAATCGCTAAGACAAACAAGTTTGCTTACATTTACAGGAGATACTGCTGACTGCTTCTTATTTACAATGTCACCTGAAAGTGAGAATAGGCGTTCGCATGGCACTTTTGTAGCCAGCACTGTAAGGTATTTACGTGCCAGATATACTAAACATTCATATGCCCCTTCATGCTTCGGCCACCATTCCAGAGGACATGTTTCCATGCTGATGATGGTCATTAAAAAAATAATGCATTAATTACATTTGTGACTGAACTCCTTGGGGGAGAACTGTATGTCTCCTGTTCTGTTTTACCTGCATGCTGCCATGTATTTCATGTTATTGCAGCCTCGGTTGATGACCCAGCACGTTTGTTTTAAGAACATTTTCACTGCAGATTTGACAAAACACCAAGAAGGTACCAATGTGAGATTTCTAGAAATAGCTACAGCACTCGACCCAAGGTTTAAGAATCTGAAGTGCCTTCCAAAATCTGAGCGGGACGAGGTGTGGTGGAGCATGCTTTCAGAAGTCTTAAAAGAGCAACACTCTGATGCGGAAACTATTGAACCCAAACCACCAAAAAAGAAAATCAGCCTTCTGCTGGTGGCACCTGACTCAGATAATGAAAATGAACATGCATCAGTCTGCTCTGCTTTGGATTGTTTTCGAGCAGAACCCATCATCAGCATGGACACATGTCCTCTGGAATGGTGGATGAAGCATGAAGGGACATGTGAATCTTTAGTGCATCTGGCATGTAAATATTTTGCGATGCCAGCTACAAAAGTGCCATGCAAACGCCTGTACTCACTTTCAGGTGACATTGTAAACAAGACGTGGGGAGCATTATCTCCTGCAAATTGTAACCAAACTTGTTTGTCTGAGCAATTGGCTGAAGTAGGACTGAGTGGACTTGTAGGTTCTAAAGTTTTACATTGTTTTATTTTTGAATGCACTGATTTTTTGTACATAATTCTACATTTGTAAGTTCAACTTTCATGATAAAGAGATTGCACTACAGTACTTGAATTACGTGAATTGAAATATACGATTCTTTTGTTTTTTACAGTGCAAATATTTGTAATCAAAAATAAACATAAAGTGAGCGCTGTACGCTTTGTATTCTGTGTTGTAATTGAAATCAATATATTTGAATATGTAGAAAACATCCAAAAATATTTAAATAAATGGTATTCTATTATTGTTTAACAGTACGATTACTTTTTTTAATCGTGCAATTATCACAATTAATTTTTTTAATCACTTGACAGCCCTAGTGTTAATAAACCTATTGATGTACTGGTCACTGTCTGTCTATGTTTCTGTAGCACTCATGATCATCACTGGCCTAATGGGACCCTCACTCTCCCAGAAGAGGCTGTACTGTCTTCTGTCACTTTTGAAGTGCTTGTCCAGAAATTCCAACCTGATCTTCATGAGCAAATCAGTTCTGTCCACAGAGGAGGCCTTTCCAATGGGAATGCCCTTCCCTCAAAGGAGTTTCACCATTGTTATAGTTATTGTCCTTAGCCTTCATACCTTCCAGGTGCTTTACAAACATTAACTAGTTCAGCCTCACAATACTCCTGTGCAGTAGGCAGATAAATATTGTAATGATCCTGCTGGCTCACTATCAGTACCTTATCTAGTGAGTACATCAGGCCTCATGCAAGCCAGGGATACACCCTCCAGTCCACCTCTCTTCTGGAGGCAGTGAAGCACTGGCTTGCACTCCACCAGCCAGAGCTCGGTTCTTGTGTGCATTATGTCACTGGAGCCTGAATGCACTATCCTCCTGACACCCCAGTTGTCCCATGCCCCCTGTGCTCAGACTGCTGCCCTGTAACTTGCTGCAGCTGCTGCTGGCCTTGTGCCAGCCCAGCTCTCAGCCTTACACTCCCTGCTCTCAGGCTGCCTGCTACCTGGTCTTCCCTCAGTAGCCACTTCCCGGGCTGCAGCTCTGTCTTGCTGCTCACATGCAAGCACTGGCTCTCTCCTGAGCTAGTCCCCTGTGACCTTTGGATAGCCTATTTCCTGTGATTTAGGGATTATCGAGCCCTTTACTGCTGGCTGGATGTAGAAATGGTTAACATAGCACCCTCTCCTGGCTCCTTCCCTCCAGCTCAGCTGCCTCCAGAAGAGAGGTGGACTGGAGGGTGTATCCCTGGCTTGCATGAGGCCTGATGTACTCACTAGATACTGTTACCTTTATAGTCCTGGGTAGGACTGCCCCCGGGGTTGACATTGGGTTGGCCTGTGCTGAAACTGTTAAAGTAATTGTGCCAAGGGTCTTTGTACCTTTTGGTTTGTGGAAGCCCTAGTAAAGTAATCCCCCTTGACTTGGAATGTGTGTCTGGGCACCTGCTGAGGGCTACAGCTTGTAGAATCCACGTACCACAGCAGTCACCGCAGCACCGTGCAGTGGAGTCAGTTACAGTATTTGTGCCCCCATTGTACAGATGGAGGAACTGCGACACAGAAGAGGGAAGTGCCTTGCATAAGGCCATACAGCAAGTCAGGGTCAGAGCTCTGATTAGAATTCAGGAGTTTCTGGTTGAAATTCTGAACTCAGTGCACTACACCACACTGTGTCTCATTTCTTATTGGAACACTTGCAACAATAGGTCAGTCCAGCCTGACAGGGCTGCAGGATTCCTCTCCCCACTGCTCTTTCTGGCCAGCACCACACAGGGGTGAGTAAACCACATCTTCAAACCCTACGACCATTTAGTTTGAAAAAGTACCATAATCTGGTAATTCATTGTTAAATCCTTTGTTAAACTGAGCAAAAGGTTGGATGCTCACATATCAGACAGCTAGGAGGAGCTCTGGAGTTAACCATGGAATAATCACTCAGGCAGAAGTATTGTCTGTAATTCATTTACAGTAAACAGTTACTCAAAGAGGTCTCCAGACGCTAGGTGTGGATTTAATTGGCTTGATGTCTCATCCATCAAAGAGTGCTGCAAATCTCTTCCCAAGACTTCAACTCCTGTCATACTCAGGTTATGAAAAGCCACGTAAACTGATGAAATGAAGCAAAAGTTTGTAGAGATCTGGGACCAAATTCAGACCAGGTGTAATTGGTGCAAATCCCTTTGGTGTGAGTAGGAATTGCACCTCTTCACATCAAAGCTGAATTTGGTCCCGTGTGCTTAAGTGTCAGTCTTCCTATCAGTGAGGTTTTATCCAGGTTCAGTTCAGTAGCTTCATTGGCCAATAGAAAACTCCTCATCTGGAGCTCTTTAAAGAGGTCTGTATGAGGGACACTGTGCTTCAGATCTGTACTAAGCCTGATGCTGGAGTCCATCCAGTGTGGCAATGCATCATTTCCCTTGATATGAGGAAGTTTGGGATTATCTAATAGGAGCGGAGCCAGCTGTGGGAATCTGTTCTTTTCTGTATGGCTCTGGTGTGTAATTGTACCAAAGCCTACCTGCATTGCTCATCAGATCTCTCACTGTTTCAATCACAGAATCACAGCAGTTAGAAACAGAAAAAAGATCTTTTAGATCTTCTAATCTATGGGTTCTCAGTCTGGGGATTGTGACCCAATAGATGTCAGGAGGCTGAGTACCCCGCCTCTCCCATATTGTTATTTGTGGGGAGGAATTCCCAGCTAGATAGAAGGGGGAGTTGTCCCAGTATGGTAAAGGTTTAGAACCACTGATCTAATCAATCAATTTCCCAGCCAATGCATGATTGTTACTTGTTGTACATTTACTAGGGCTTTGTCCAATCTCATTTTAAATGCCTCTGTCAAGGTTCCTTCCCCACTCTGAACTCTAGGGTACAGATGTGGAGACCTGCATGAAAACCTCCTAAGCTTACTTTTACCAGCTTAGGTTAAAACTTCCCCAAGGTACAAACTATTTTACCCTTTGCCCTTGGACTTCCACTGCCATCACCAAACGTTTATCTGGGTTTATTTTTATTAGGAAAACATTGTTTGGAAACGTCTTTCCCCCCAAAAATCCTCCCAACCCTTGCACCCCACTTCCTGGGGAAGGTTTGGTAAAAATCCTCACCAATTTGCATAGGTGACCACAGACCCAAACCCTTGGATCTTAAGAACAATGAAAAAACATTCAGTTTCTGAAAAGAAGGATTTTAATAGAAGTAAAAAGAATCACCTCTGTAAAATCAGGATGGTAAATACCTTACAGAGTAATTAGATTCAAAACATAGAGAATCCCTCTAGGCAAACCTTAAGTTACAAAAAGGCACACAGACAGGAATATCCATTCTATTCAGCACAACTTAATTTCTCAGCCATTTAAAGAAATCATAATCTAACGCATATCTAGCTAGATTACTTACTAAATTCTAAGACTCCATTCCTGTTCTGTCCCCAGCAAAAGCATCGCACACCCAGACACTTTGTTTTTCCCTCCCCCCAGCTTTTGAAAGTATCTTGTCTCCTCATTGGTCATTTTGGTCAGGTGCCAGCAAGGTTATCCTAGCTTCTTAACCCTTTACAGGTGAAAGAGTTTTTCCTCTGGCCAGGAGGGATTTTAAAGGGGTTTACCCTTCCCTTTATATTTCTGACAGCCTCAAACAATGAGGCTTCCAGCACTTCTCTTGGGAGATGATTCCACAGCCTAAGAGAGTTCCCCAGAAACATATTCTTAGAGTAAATTGAACTAACTCTGGATTGACTATTTCTTCTCTCTAAGCCAGCAGGTAAGAGCTGATTCTGGGCTGAAGCCCAGCTCCTTCCTAAAACCTATGGCCTGGAAATGTTGCACACTTTATTTTTACCATTACTTCCCTTTGATCTGATATTTTCCCCCTTCCGTGAGGTGACAGAATGGCAAAATATTTTGGGGAAAGTGAGCCTATCCTGTCTGGGCAGGAGAGAAGAGGTTATCTGTGTCCATCTATATTCTGTCTATCACCATGATAGTCGAGTGCCTCACAAACCAACGTAGTAACACAAGAAGGTCTCTGTATCTCTCTCTTTGTGTATTTCATAAGGAGGTTTTCTTTGTGTGGTTTTTATATAGGGTAGAGTATAACTGCTGTCTTGCCCATTCCATCACTGTCTGTCCTGGAGGGCCAAGACCAGCTTTTAAAATCAACTTGATGGAGATATTCATGCTGGCTGTGTTTAATATTAGGTGTGAGCTCATTTCCTGACTGTGACTTGTGCAGTGTGTGACTTGTGCAGTGCCCGCTGGAGGGGGTTGTGGGGAGTTTTAGCTAAACAAGCAGCACCATCTATGGGCTTCATCTGGGATTTCAAACAGTTGATTTTAAAATCCCAAAGAGGGAGTGCCTCTTTCTATTTCTCATTTTCCATGTTCCAAGCAATGGGTCTCTCTCCCTTTTCCCTGGGAGACAATTACACAGCCTAATCCATCTCACTACCAGGGAGTCTTTCTGGACGTTTACCCTGCATTTTCCCTTCTTAATATCATCCTATTGCTCCTAGTTATACCTTCTAAGTCCTCTAAATAATTAATCTATCTCCTTGATGTTTGCACCCTTCAAATCCTTTTGGATTTATGTCTCCCCTTTAATCCCTAATGTAACTCTTCCTGTAATACAGAGGAGTTGGGGTAAAGTGATATGTACAAGCAGCACATAGACTGCTACCTTTCATCCCTCAAAAAACCTTCCTATAGGCTGAGGCCTAGGGTTGGGGAAAAAATGAAAGGTAACAAGAGTTCCCCCTTTCTCCAGTGTATCTGAAGCACAGAGCTCCTGACAGCAATACAGTGAATCTAGCTTGGGCTTACTCACAGGGGTAATAAGGATGTTATTTGTTTTAAATTAAACAGGTCTGATGGCTTTTGTGTTCAGTCATCAGCTACCGTAAAACACTAAGAAACTGTTTTTTTCTCTTTGCCTGAGGCAGGAAAACAGCCTATCAATTTTCTGCTCCACTAAATGCTTCCAAACTCTCGCTGATGGGGCACACCCCTCTCAGTGAATAGCACAGACTTGAGACCTGTCTATAACCTTGTTGGGGGACCTGGCTGCTACACAGTTAGAGTTAGATAGACCAAGACTTTAGGACAGGTCACAGACATGCTTAAGATCCCATTTACATTGCAAAATGGATCTGTGCTTTAGCAGTGTTGGGGAATTCTGACCCTCAGCATGTTTGCACTTGCAACATGGACATTCTCTTGGTCTCTTATTAGTTCACATGCAGATTAAACAATATTTAGGCACCAGAAATTATTTTAAAATGGTCACAAGGCTGCCCATCCTCAGGAAGACTCAGAAAGAGAGAGTCATCTATTCTATATTCACTCTGAAACTGAGGAGGTCCCTGTCCCCTAGCACCAAAGACTCAAGTGGCTCACTCGGGGGAGACAGCATTACAGGATCTGTGTGTGCCTCTCCACTTAGCTCTCCATCCAACACATATGGGAATACTGATGTTGTGATACTGCATTCCCTCAGACAGAAACACAGGATTGCACATCTCAGGGGACAGGGAAGCAGGAGTCCTGCTCTGGGAATTTTGCCACCAGGGATCCTGGAAATAGACTACCAAGACCATACAACTAAGGGAAACAGGCCCAGCTGCCTCAAAAATTCCAAAACTGAAGGCCTGATTCTGCCACTCTTACTTTTACTGATCAACACTTTAATTTGTCCCATTAAAGCAAATGGGTTTAATTGCAGAATAAGATGATATTCTACCTAAGTAAGGGCAGCAGAATCAAGCCCTGGATTCCCTAGATAGCACTTACTTTCTTTTTCCAGAGTTCTGCTGAGACTGGTGAATTCATTACACAAAGCACTCAGACACACTATAGTTTTTCAGACACAAAAATAAGCATGGAGTACAATGTTCATCTTACTGCCACTGATCACACTTACTGCCTTGTCACTGTGGGTTGTGTTCTCCTCAATGCTCACTAGTTTATCTGAGTTAGGCCTGATCAATGTTTGTGTGGAAGATCCCCAAGTAGAGCCAGGTTGTTACAGGAAGTGGTGCTGATGACTCTGTAAGTAGCAACGTTGCCCCTGAGTCAGTACTGAATCATTGCCAAGTCTGGCAATTTGGGAGTGGTTTGCGGTGGGAGTTACTAGGTTTCAGATGAGAGGTTACCTTGAAGTCCTAATTGTTTTTTGTCTTAAATCCTAAATCACTTATGCACTTTTCAAAAGAGTTAGTAGATTAATCTCTGTGTTCTGCCCAAATTTCAATTTGGGTAGCTATACTCAGCCTTCCTAAATTCCCCTGCAGCTTTAATTACTTAATGGTGCTATGACAATTTACACCAGCTGAGGATTTCCGCCCTTCCCCAATTCTTCATTTCCAGTCTTAAATCATTGTATCTTTGTATTCTGTTAAACAGCTGCCATGTTCTACCCTGCGTAGGTATGCACTTTGGGAGCCTTTAAGATGGCAGAATCTATATAAATGTAAGATATTTAGTCTAACAGCACACGTTCAGTTAGAATCACTGATATCTGCACTGTTTAGCAGATATATATAATACGAGCATGTGCAGTACTCACATATATAATAACAATAATATTTTACATTTCTACAGCACTCAAAGTAGTTTATAAACTTACATTCCTACACCACCATTGAAATACAGCCAATCTCTAGGGTAGAGAGTGACAGCCAGGTGAAATGAGAAGCAACAAGCATTCTCCCACAGGACACATTGCCGCGGCAGTCTATTTTATAGCACTGGTTTAGAAATTTGTTCTGTTCTCCATGGTGAAATGTGTCATATTTCATAACGGACTTCACTCCTTCCCAGACTGAGAGGTTTCTTTCTCTAGGGAGCATCAGTTTCTTCAAGGAAGAGCCCCAGGGAAACGGCAAAAGGGAAGGAATATTTTATCTTTAGTAACTGGTCATTTCCATTTTGGAGGCAGCAAAAGAAGCACCATCTGTTGGGCAGTGAATATTCAACACATGAGCAGTGATTTGACTATGAATATGAGAATGTGTTATTGTTGTTTATTATTTATAGGGTGCCCTAGATGTGCATGACACTTTAAAATCCTTGGGATGTATGATATAAATTCAATCAAGAATGCAACACAAAATAGCACGAGACCATGGTATGTGGGTGTGAGGATGTGGGGGCGGCAGCTGTAAACACAAGTAGGAGTGGGCCGCTCTTGGAGATAGTGATTGTTTCTGTTGCCAGCAGATTGTTTGAGCTGATCACTTTCACACATTCCTTGCTGTTTATGTAGGTTTTTAATCGGCTCCTGTAATTAATATTTACATTTTTTATTTTAAATTCTATACTCACTGAAGTGCTCTGCTCCTGCAGAACTCTCCATGGAAGTGACCAAGCATTAAAGGAACATTAACCAGCTACTGGCTCTAACCACAATATTCTTCCATGAGCAGTGGGACTGCTGCCTTCTCAGGAGCTTTTAATGCCCAAAAGCTTAAAATGAATCAGATTTAAACAAAATGATTCACAGAAATCAAATTGATGTGGTTAGGCACCTTTGCTGTTAGCCTTCAATGGGCTTTAGCTCAGATACTATTGTAATTTCTCATTGAGTTCACTGGGAGCTGGATCAGATCCTAAGTGAATCTACCTTAGGTGCATAGAGCCTGATCCCTCAAGTCCTAGTTAAGAAAATGAGAACTGGGGGCATTTCACACCTTGCAGAAGGTGCTCAGAGCTTTGCAGGATTGAGGCTTTGGTTATGTTCTCTGCTGTTGGCCTCTTTTTGATTTGCCCCCACTCTCTTTTACAGGGCTGCTTGAGAATTTTCTCTTACAGACCTTCCTGCCTGGGCTTTCAACCATCTGTTTGCAACTAAGTTCAGGCATGAGCACCCTTCCCTTCATGTCGGGCTCCTTTTCCACCTGTCTCTATGGGAGATTTTCCTTCCAATATTTTCTTTTTTAAGCATATATTTATTGGCTTGCTGAAGTTTATTTGATCATTAGAAAGTTGGTGTTTCCCAACATCAGCAGCAGGCAGCAAATGAGTCAAATGTTAATTTCTGCAACAGCTTTCATGACACATAAGAGCACATGCTGAATGGTTACTTGGTACATTTGTTTTAAACAGGCCTGATATTTCCTTGCTCTATCTAGCTATCTAACCAGGTACTTACATGGCCTTCACCAACACAGTATCCAAATACCCCTCATTACTTAAAATATGACACTAGTCTTTTGCTCTTCCTTTTCTGCCACCAAAAATGGGCTTAGGGCATTTCTTGAAAATGAATGACTGAGAGAATGAGAGTACTATTATGGGGAAGGCTGAGTGAAGAGATGGGACTTATATATGACTCTGAATGTGACAAGACTAGTGGCCATTCTTATTTCTTGTGGCAAGAGTTCCAAGTTCTTGGCTTGGCTCCTGTGAAGGTTCTGTCTCCCACGGTCACAAGCCATCCCCTATTAGTCCGCAGTAACATCATTAAGTGAAGTGTTGTGGGAGGTCCTTGGTTGCCACGGGACAGACAGTTTCTCAGGTAGCCAGGTCCAATTTCATATGGGGCTTTGCAAATCAAAACAGCTAATATTTGTAAACTTGACTTGGACTGTGTACAGTAGGTGCAAAGTCCTGTTTAAAATCATGTTAGTTAAAATGTGATAGTTTTTAAAACACAACCACTTTTCCTTATCTAGATCTGCCTTCAGAGTTCATGCTTCCTGGTCCATTTGATTTTTGGCTTTTCTAATGAGAATGACAACATCCTGATCTTCTGCATAAATTAGTATTTAGACACTTCTTTAAAAGGGAGATTTTGCCTGATAGACTCAGACCACCCAAAGAGCCATTACAGTCTGTTCTGTAAATCTTTATTAATTCACAGATTATTGACACTTTTTTCCTTTGCTCAGTCTGCTAAGTGTTATAAATCCATGTGCTAAAGTTCCTTAGGACATTGTCACTGGACAAGGTTAGCACAAGCAGGTGCAAAAGAATATGGTGCTAAATGAAAAATAACTGTTTTTCATTTTCCTTTTCCCCATCCACTACATGGATTAATGACCTGAATATGTCTGACATACAAAGACATGTCTGAAATACAGCAGGTTAAGAATGTGTCTTTAGGTAGAAAACTTTCCAGTCAGACACCTTAAAATGAGTCCAGACTGATTTTTGGCATGTGTCAATGTGTGAAAACATGTGTCCCCTCATAGATATATTGTATGCCAAATTTTAGCCCACAGCATATTTTTACAGCTGAGTTAGAATCCCTGGAAAAGACAAGACATAATGAGCCATCAACAAACAAACCAGACAAAAGCTTGGCCCACACAGATGGGAACATGCCGCTTGTCATGTAGTATATTTCCACAGTAAAGCTAATGATGGAGAAGGAGGATGATGAAGATTGGCTGGATCAGGGAACTACCTATACTTCATTTTCAATCTCTAGGCTACAGATTCAAATCCAGCACAAGTCTGATAGTATCAGAAAGTCATGACCTTCTATCAACTGTTTAGTAGCCCTAATGTGAGCAAGTTCATCTCCATCCTTTCCCTTATTGACAGGTGTCCACATCACTAAAGCCACCAGCATAATTTGCACAGCATTACTGGCAACCTAGGTCAAAAAACAGGGACATAATGTTATGTTCCCGAGTTCATATTTAGATACCCGCCTGCCTTCCAATACCGCTCAATGGCCAGCAGCTCTCAATTATAGACAGGAGCTTAATTTTAGTCTCTGATTTTAGGAAGTTTTCGCTCTTGTTGACAACTTCAGTCTGCACATAGGTATCCCTATCTGCCCTGGAGCCTGGGCTCTCTGAAATCCCATCAGTTTCACCAGCTGTCTGAAGGGCCGAATGCAGCCCCTGGGTCATAGTTTGCCCATCCCTGCTATAGAGACTTTCATCTACTATGGCCAAGTGTAGCCCAGGTTATGGTGACCAAAAGATGCAATCAAATGATGGCTGTTTGACAGATTGTGTGGAATGAATTAGTGAATTCCCAGTCTACTTCCTAGTAGACAGTTGTCCCCATCAGAGAAATCACCTTCACACTTGGCACTAATTGATCCTGTCTCAGGAGAGAGTTTAAAGTGTCAGTGGACCATGGAGGTCAAACTCCCTCCAAGTCAGGGGTGAGACACTGCGGGGCTGGCTCTGGAGTGTGTGTGGGAGAAGTTCACAGTGCCATTCTCCAAGAAGTACCAGTGCAATGGGTAATAATAATAATAATTAATAATACCTAGCCCTTTTATATAGTGCTTTTCATACAGAGATTACAAAGCCTTTATGAAGGAGGTAAATGTTATTATCCTTGTTTTTTCAGATGTGGAAACTGAGGCATGGAGTGGTCAAGTGATTTATCTAAAAGCATCCAGCAAGCCAGCAGCAGAGCTGTGAATAGAACTTAGGTCTCCTGTACACTAGTTCACACTAAAAGAAAAGGCGTACTTGTGGCACCTTAGAGACTAAGGTGCCACAAGTACTCCTTTTCTTTTTGCGAATACAGACTAACACGGCTGCTACTCTGAAACTAGTCCACACTGTCTCTCTAAAAGAGAAAATGGAAGACTTACATTTCTCTGTCAATCAGTCTAGCTTCTTTCACCAGTATGACATTGGGGGTATGGGAAGGGAGAGAATAATACCAATTCCTGACGTAAATATTGATGTAATTTGTTTTAATACATACCCACAAATTAACCATTGCTCTTGTTATTTCAGTGAGTGGACAAGCTAATTTGTCTAGCTTTTCTCAAATCTCTCTGACACACACACACACACACAAATTCCTCCCTGATATAACTCCACTGAAGTCAATGGAGTTATACCAGAATTAATCCTGACCCCTCCTCCCCAATCTCCCATTTCACAAACACAATAATGTGAACAGAGAAAAACAATGTATGCCATATTTTAAAATATTAAGTCAGTATTTTGCTAGTCACGAAATCGTGAGCATCAAAATCTGGAAGAGCATGTTAATGAAAGCAGCAGGCATAATTTAGCCACTGTACCACTCCTCTGGGAAAAGCTGTTCACTTTCTCTTATACATTTCATTAATAAACTGTAGCTTGTGTTGCTACCAATATAGGAAGAATTAATGTGTTTCATGTTATTCATTCCCTTCAGTCAATGATCCTTCATTACATGAAAAGGTTTCAATGTATTTTTTCTGTTATTTTGATGTAAACTGTTAAAATAAGAAGAAAACACTGATTATTCAAAAATAGAAGCTAGCCTGGTATATTCCTTATTTTAAGGCTCACTCTAGTTTAATATTAAATAAGTCAAGGAAATATTAAAATATTTTGTTTATTTGGGAACATGACAGGGAGACCATTAGAATGGGAATGAAGGCTGGGCGAATGCTGCCCAGTTTTCCCCACATTTCTGCTGAAGTACATCTCAGGCATGTCTCATTTCAGCTCCATTGTGCACAGGCCTGGCTACCTCTGGCTTTTGCTATCCAAAATGTTTTTTTTTTTCTCTGAAATGTTGAATCGTGAAAGTGAGCAGAGGGAAAAAAAGTCATTTATGCAACAAAACAAAAAAACACGAAATAAAAACCAGCTGACTGTCACTAACCCCCACGTGTGTGTGTTTGGGGGGGGGGGGTTAGTTCTTTGTCTCACAATATGTATCTCCTTAGAAGCTGAGACACAGGAGCACACCTCAGTCCTGGCCTGCCATGCACTCCACTTGGATGTGGGTGATAGGCCTCCCTGGCAAAAGCAGAGCCTGCTAATGAGTCTGAATTACAGGATGATTCTTATGAAAGGGACCAATCCTAGGACCAGTTTGCAGCCACCAACCTGTATTTTCTGTCCCCTGCGACCAGTTCAGAATTTGAACCTTGGTCTCCGTAGGTTCAAAGCACTAGGTCAGGGAGCCTCCTCGTGCCCCTTTCAAAGGGGAGACATTTCTTCAGGACAAGCTGTGAGTGTTTGTCAGTGAGTGTTTGTCAGTGCCTTGTGAGTGGGGTTTGTGTGGGTGTGTGCACGTATTTTGGAGAGGGAGCGCGAGCGTGTGTGGGGGGTGGGGGGAAGAGGGCGCCAGTTACTCAGCACTTACGGACGTGGAGTAATTAAAGCTCCGCGCACAGGTTCCCTGGGACCCGTTCAGATGCAGCACAGTGCACTTCACCCCCCCCCCCCTTCACCGCTCGCTAGTTGACTAGGGTGCCAGAGGTCCCGGATCTGGGTAAAAAAGAGGAGGCTGCCAGCCAAGAGAGAGCGAGAACCCCTCCCAAACTTTCCAGCCTTCCCAAACCTGTTCCTCAGGGCTCTTCCAAGGAGCGGCTCGTCGGCAGCAGGCGAGACGTTTCCACCCCCCCCCCCCCCCCCGAGGCACCTGCTGGAGCAGCCAGCTTCCAGCCAGCCGGGCTGCCGCAGGCAGGACCTGCTCTGGGTGAGTGAGCTCAGATTCCTCTTCCTCCCCGTCTCCTGCTCCACGGTGCTACCGCTGGTGGAACTGATGGGATTTCAGAAAGCCCAGGCTCCAGGGCGCAGAGGGACACCTTCCCACTGCCTACAGGGTGCTGGTAGGGTAGGAGGGACCCCAGAGGCCGGGGCCCGGCGGCACACCACACTGCTCCCTCCAGTGCCAGGGCTCACAGGAGGGCTCCTGCCGGAGGAACTGAAGGGACAGCTCCCTCTTTCTCCCGAGGCTGCTGCCGGAGGTGCTGAAGGGACAGTTCCCTATTAAGCACAGGGCGGTTCCTGCTGGGGACGCTGAAGGGACAGCTCCCCATTGAGCAGCCTGCTGCTATCGGGAGAGGGCTGCTAAGCGGGAAGCTCCCCGAGCCTCCGCAGTTCACACCGCAGCTGCTGCTAATCCAGCGGCTGGCCTTGAAGGGACACCAGCTTCTTCCCAGCCCCATCGGACTCCAGCCACAGCAGCTCCAAGCAGCCAGGTAACAACTAGGCATTCCTAAAAAACAGCAAGCAAGGGGATTTCAAGGTTATTCCGCGTGCCAGCCAGACAGCAAGCCAGACGAGCTCGGAGAGGGGGATGAGCTGATCTGGAGACTGCCCAGCGGTCCCGCCAGAACCAGGATGGGGCTGCCAGTGTTGGCACCAAAGAAAGTTCCCAGTGGCTACTAAATGTTTAAAGTTTAAGGGACAAATGTGCTTCTGATTTAAGTTCCAGGCTGAAGTTAATGGTGGATAAGGTCCAGCTGGGGAGTGTAAATATCAGGCCGCGCTGGAACAAGCGGCTCCCTGCTTCATTTATTTGCCATAGGTCCTTTTCCCCTTGTACATTTTATATGTGTCTGGCACGGATGGAAAAAGAAAGAGCTAAACGTAGTCATCGCTGTGTTGGGGGAGCTGGCGTGGACCTGCCTAGACAGCTGCTCTTTTGTACCTTTGGTTTTTAGGGGATTTTGTTTGCTTGTTTGGTGTAATCATGTGTATTGACTATACACTAGCGATAGACAGACACACGCGCACAGCGCTCTGTTGGTGTTACAGAGTTCCTCGCACAACGCCGAAGGTTGCAGCTGGGGCAGCCCCTAGCAGTTCTTTTGTGCATTTCCTCATCTTGCGCATGTAGGGACAACAGTCATTGAGGTAATCGGAGATCTGTGGCTTCAACGGATAAATTAGAGCTTTGGATTTGATCCGTATTGCAGTGGATTAGAGCAACCACCCTTTCTCTCTTCCCTCTTTCCCCCACCTTCCTTCTGACATGCAACACAAAAACTGACCCTGCCTGTAACAGGAACTCCTGTAGTAGAGAAAAGGGGAGCCGCGGAGCGAGCTTGGTGCTGATGCAGCCGGCAGACAGAGGCTCCAGGCACGGCAGCCTCTGGAATCTCCGTGGCAATGCCGCCTGCAAGCTCCCTGGAGCCAGGCACTGGGGCTGTGACAGTAACAGCTAGGAGATGAGGAGCGATCGTTCCCCAAGGAGCTGGCCTCTGTCACGCGCCACTGAACTGGCGGGGATTTCATTGCAGAGGGGTGCGTGTGGCAGACGGGAGGGAGGGGCGGGGGAGAGCAGCAGAGAGGGCATTGCCAGGAGCAAACAGGGGAGCCGGCGGGAAGGGGGAGAATGGGGCACCTGGAAGGAAATGGGCGCATCAAGTATCCGTCTGAGGCGGTGATGTTTGTTCTCTTCTTGCTCTCCCTGCAGGAATGTAATCCACAATGCTAGTTCTCAGGGTGCTCAATGTTGTTGCTCCAGCCTACTTCCTGTGCATCTCCTTAGTGACCTTCGTCCTCCAGCTCTTTCTCTTCATCCCCAGCATGTTCAAAGACCCTTCCACCACCCCACTTTTCTCTCCTGCTCTGCTGCATGGGGCCCTCTTCCTCTTCCTCTCAGCTAATGCCCTGGGGAACTACATCCTTGTGATACAGAACTCCCCTGAGGACCTGGGCAAGTGCCTGAACTCGGGCGGAGGAGCCGAAGTGGTGGCGGACCGGCCGGACGGAAGCAGGTCCCCTTGCTCAGCCTTGCCCAGCACCCACTTCTGTAGACTGTGTGCCAGAGTCACCCAAAGGCATGACCACCACTGTTTCTTCACAGGGAACTGCATCGGGAGCAGGAACATGCGGAACTTCATCATGTTCTGCCTCTACACCTCCTTGGCTTGTCTCGACTCCCTGGTGGCAGGGGTGGCTTACATTTCTGCAGTGCTCTCTATGTCCTTTGCAAACCCACTGGCCTTCCTCACCCTCCTGCCTCACTCCATCAGCCAGTTCTTCTCAGGTAAGCGGCCTCTCTCCCAGAGAAAGAACATGGTCTCCCTTTGCCCAAATGCGCCACTTGGGTCTTGCTCCTTCCCAGGCAACTTTGTGAGGGGCGGGGGGCGGGGAAAGGGAAGGGAGGGGTTCCTGTGCTCACGGATCTCTTCACTGAGGCTTTGTGTACATTTCCTGCAGGAGTTGAGCACTGTGATCAAAGGCCCTATCGAAACCCAGCCGGGTTCCAGACACAGTCCTCTTCGTAATTTATTAGGTTCTAAAAAACCCAAACCCAGCGCCTAAAACAGGGCGCCAGTGAGCAGGGCTGGTGGGCGTGCAGAGAGTCTAGTGCAAGGAGGCAGCAGGAGAAAGAATTTCACTCATTATCCTAATGCAGAGGGGTGCCTCAGTGCGTCCCTGGGGGTGGTTCTCAAGTTGTTCAGAGGGGGGAACCATATTCTAATAGAGATTGACTGGGGGACACTTCCCCTTCCGTTTGCCATCACCTGGTCCCTCCTCCACTCCCATTAGACACACACCCAGCCCCACCTCCTTTCCCATTTGACATACACCCAGCCCCACCGCCTTTCCCATTCGCCATCATCCAGCCCCACCTCCCCTTCCATTTGCCTTCACCCTGCCCCATGTCCCCATCATAAGACACACACTCAGCCCCACCTCCTTTCCCTTCCCAATACACACACCTAGCGCCCACATCCCCTCCCTGTGGCAAGTATAGCTGCTGCTCACATGGAAATTCAGTGTTAGGAAATTATGATGTTAGCTTCTTTTAATGCTATCTAGCAGGTGGAAACAAAGAAGAGAATTAGTATCATGTGACCAACCAGCTCTCTGCAGACCTCCAGCTTGTTCTTTGCAGACCACAGTTTGAGAGCCACCGTTGATCTCTGAAAGTGCCCCATGCCAAAAGAAGATGTATTCAGAGGAATAATCTGCTTCTGACCCTGCCTTTTTATGGCTTTCAAGGTGCCCTTTCCCCATCCACATCTTTTCCTGTTCCTTATCAATTCTCCCCCTACTCCTCTAATTTCTCTTTCTGATCCTTCTCCCACACTCTGCCTTAGCACCTCTGGTTCTGTCCCTCCTCATCTCACCATGCCCCTGAGCCCCTCCAAATGCACCAAATCTAAATTTGAGACAAAACCCTAGAATGAGGGGAATTTGAAAAGTTGCTTCATCAAAAGTTTATAGACTAGTGGTATTCTGCAAGTGACTATGTAAAAATTTCATTCTTTTAACCATCAGACCTGCAGCCTGTGTGTATCAGAATCAGATCTCCTCGCTTTACTGACTAAAATAGGACTTCTGCTCTGACTCCTGCAGAGCCACTCAGCTCAGGGAGAGGACCAGGATTGTATTCTGGGGTCATGAATCAACAGGACTGTTGACTATGTTTTGCTTGCAGAATCTTGCTAATGATGCATGAGCCAGAAGGAACCCAGCTTGATTTTCAGATTCCAGGCTGAGAAGGCTGGCATTTAAAAACAAACAAGCAGCAATTTAGTCATAAAAGTATCTGATTTTAGCATGGTAGTCACTAAAAGCCAATAAACATGGAACCCTGCCATGAGATTTTTATGGAGTCACTTTTCGAAGTAGAATCACATTTTAATTAACGTTGGATAAACTTCTTCAGAATGAATAACATTCTCCTCTTCTAAGCTATGGCTGACACAGCAAAATGGAGTGGGGAGACAAGGTGAGGAGGCCACCAGGGAGCTGGTTATGGCTCTTTGAATCTGTGGGCCGATCAGCATCAACCCTGGCATATGTTAGAGCAAAACCCTAGGCTGCACTAACTTATGCTGCTAGTATATGGACCCTAAGGAAGCATCTTTAACTGAGGATCAGTGCACCAGAGCAGAGCTCCACCACACTCCAACACATCTTTTTCCTCCTCTGACATGCTCTCTATGCTGGTGGCAGGTGACCACTGGAATAGGAGATGGATCTGCAAGTTTTATGACAACTGGATTAATTCTCAGCTGGCTAGTTGTGGCCAGAATCTATGCTCAGGAGGCCCAAAGAGCCAGCATGGATATCAGAATTTGGCCCAGTATCTATAAATTCAGCATCATAACTCAGCATTTCTGGCATAAATAATGTGCAGCAATAAGAGTGAGATCACATCAGGTTCATAGGGAACAGAAGTAAGTTTGGGTTTAAAATGGTTTCTGGTAATGAGGGGCAAATAAGAGGTATTTTTGTAAATGTCTGTCAGATTGGATCTCCTGACAAAACTATAGACTATGTTTATTTGGATAACCTAAGAATAAGATTAACAAACCTTATGTCCATTAAGTATGGCTCAGGGAAGCTTTATACTTGCAAGAAGAGACAAAGGATTCCTCTTCTCACAACATGGTGACTTTCTGCATCATGTCCTCAAATAAATCTTGCAGGCTTCTTGCAAATAAATCTTGTAGGCTTGCTGCAAAGTCCACAGCTCCCAACAGAGCATTATCAGGAAAAATGAACCAATCTCTATCACTCTTGCTTCCAATAAATGCTGAGAAGCCCATGCTTGTATCTGACCTTCCTATTCAATATTTCAAGTTACCCTCACTAACCAAATTAGTATGAGGATTCTTTACCTCCTTAAGGGGATCTGTTCTCCCCTGGACATGTTGTGCATGATGTCTACTGGGATCAAGAAAGACAAGAAAAGAAAAGTGATATTGAATTTAAAAAGCAACATTTAACAGTTCAAGTGTTCAGGACTGAAAAGCCAGATGCTGTAGTCTGTTTGAAAAAAATCATCCAAGTCCAAAACTTGAAGTGAAGTCAAAGTGTAATTTTGTGGCAGCCAACAGCTAGACTATTAATTACTGCATTTCAAGATGGAGAAGCTGGAATTCATAGATTTTAAGGCCAGAAGGGACTATTAGCTCATCTACTCTGAAATCCTGTATAACACAATTCCAATAACTGGAGGAGCCATGAGCTACTTACAGCCAGCCACCCAGCCCTGTTCTGGTGACTCCTGGTAAGAGAAGATGAGGCAGGACTGGTTATAAGACTAGCCAGCACTCCTGCACCATTCCCTATGGTGACTTCTGCTGAGAGAGACTTGGATTAGAGTAACTTGAGTTGTCCCCCCTGCACCATTCCTACATTCTTCTCTTCAGGAGGGAAAGGTAACATTAGAGAGATTCTTTTAAAAGACCTATAAGGAATTAGTTATGATACATTTGATAGTTATATAAGTACTAAAATATTGGCAGATCCTGAGTGGGTGCAAATTGGCCTATATACTGATATTATACTATATATATATATATATAGGGCCAGAACTACAACTGCTGTAAATTTTCACAGCTTCATTGACTTCAATGGAATTAGGCCAATTTACACCAGCTGAGGATCTGCCCATATTTTTTAGTACTTATAGGTGTATAAAATTATATATAACTTTTTTAAAACAATGATTAGAAGTACCTGTCAGATTCAATGTTTCCGTAAGTCTTTTAGCATGCTGTAGCCATGTACACAAGAGATGCTACTGAGCGGCAATCTAGTGCATTGTAGATTCACACCCTGCTTTGCTGTGCAAAAACATCCCATGTAGACAAGCCCTGTGTCATTTAGGCACTTTTGAAAATGTTACTAACAATGATTAAAATACATTTTATATTTTGTGGAATTTTCCCTTTAAGCCCTGATGCTACATATTACCAATATAAACACTAGTCTAGTCTAACCTCTACAATTTTAATATTTTACCCCAACAGTGTTAGTTGCATTGATGATCATGAATGAAATCCTTCAATTAAAATGATTAGAATGATTAATTCTCTTTTTCCTTCTAGCTCTCAAGTTGTATAATTGTTATAGAATATAATTCAGTTTCCAAAACTCTTCAGGTTGAATATTTCTGGATGACTAATATACTAATATGTGGGGTGTAAAATGCTGTTTCTTTTTTCTCTTCCGGCTCTGGAACTGCAGGAGCTCTCCTTAGCTCTGAAATGTTTGTCATTCTCATGCTGTACCTCTGGCTTGGAATTGGACTTGCCTGTGCTGGCTTCTGTTCCCACCAGATACTGTTGATCTTACGAGGGCAAACTCGCTACCAGGTGCGGAAGGGGATGGTGGTAAGAGCCCGGCCCTGGAGGAAGAACCTGCAGGATGTTTTTGGGAAGAGGTGGCTAATAGGACTTCTCATTCCTGTGCTAAATGTGGGAAGTGACTATCATAGGCATAAAGACAAGTAACTCTCCACAACACACATGCACAGATATACCCCTACTTTCTCCCATACTTCTGCTGCAACATGGCAAAGTTGGGATATTCCATCTCTCAGTACTGCAGACTCTAGGGGGAAGGGATTGGCTAGCAAACCGAGCAGATGTAAGGGATTGTCTTTCTGTTCTGTGCTTGTACAGTGCCTAGCACAATGGGGTCCACATCCATGACTAGGGCTCCTAGCCGCTATGTTAATACAAATAATAAATATTAATAAGGAGATCACAAACCATGTAGATGAAGAGATACTGCCGCTTTGTAGACACATCACTGCACCTGTGTACATGGCAACAGTCTCTGTACTATTAGAAAAATAATATTCAAATCCTCCTTTAGGATCCTTTCTCACTCTTTCATCTTCCCTCTCTCTCTCTTGCTCTCTCTCTCTGTTATCTAACCTATGCCTTCTCCCACAACTGGCAGCAGGATCCTTCTCCATCTAGCTGATAGCCCATGCTATCATGACTAGATTGTGAGCAAAGTATATGTTCCTGTGGGGGGTTTCCAAGTTGGAGCTTTATGAAGCATAAAGTGACCTGAGACAGAAAGAAGCATTTAACAATAAAACTGTAGTGCAGCCAAACACTTTAGGAACAGGCTGCTAGGAAGGCAGAGAGAGTCTAGTCTTCATAGACTAGAAATTAGGGATGGAAAGGACTTCATTAGGTCTCTTGAGCTCCAATTATTCTTGAGCTCTTCCCTTCGTAGGTATATGAAGGGATAGCAGCTCACAGACTGTCCACAGGGCCTGTCAGGATTGTAGCTCTAGTGGCTGCTTCTCAGAGTGTTTCTTCTTCAACTCCCCACCCCCGGCCCTTGCCTTATGACACAGTCCATGGCACAATTGTCTGTCCAGCTCCAAGGACCAGCAATCAGATCTAATAATGGACCTTGGATCAAATAAGGCCAAGATACAAGAAAAGAAAACCGTGAGCATGAATGGAAAAGATGCATTTGAGAGTTGGGCTGTGTGTGAGTGGTTGTGTGACAGAGGTAGGTTGGGGGTGGCTTGCGTGAGTGAGTGATAGAAGGTGCATGCGCACAAACTGGGCTGGCAGGAGAGTGTAAGCGGCAGCACTTAAATGTACATCCTGATGTAGCACACAGTCAAAGATGGTTCGTCCATGTTGAGTGGTGTTCAGAGTTCAGCCTTCACTGGAAGACAGTGGGGTTCTCCAAAGACCAGGACACTTTGCTATAATTTTGTAGTAGTATTAAAAATTAACAAAATGATTACCTCAAACATTCCTGCCACACCCTTAATATAGGCTCTTCAGAGGTTCTCAAACTGGGGGGGCGTGGAATGTATTCTGGGGTGGGGTGGGGAATGAGAAGCTTTAGGGAAAAAATTACCGTGCGTAATCAGAGCGGGTGGCCGGAGAGCGGTGGCCATACCATACCATGCCATCCTTACTTCTGTGCTACTGCTGGCAGCAGTGCTGCCTTCATAGCTGGGTACCTGGGCAGCAGCTGCCACTCTCCACTCTGCCTTCAGAGCTGGGCAGTCAGAGAGCGGCAGCTGCTGGCCAGGTGCTGGCGGGGGATCATGTACATTACAACAGACCCAAAGAAGGGGGGTGTGATCAAGTTTGAGAACGAATGCTTTAGGACATTTCCTCTAGCCCAGGTATAGTGGGGTACATTCATCATGGTATATCTCCACTAAGGAAGTTAATGGAGTTACTATTGGGATTAATCAGCCTAGTATGTCAGTATGTCCTGCTTCAGCAAACCCCATCATATCAGTGCTGAGACACCATGCTGATAGGTGCCTTAAAAAAAGACACTACCACATTTCAAAAATTATCACAGTGCTTTATTCCCAGGGGTTTATTATAATGAGAAGAAGCCTCTGTTATGGTCATCTTGCATCAGACAGTGTGGCCTGGATGGGAATCCACTACTTCTTTTAATAGACTGGAAGGGCTGCTGTTAAGCAATGAAAGGTGTCTTTCTTCCTTAAACACCACTCTTAATCTATCATAGGGGAGGAGCATAATACCTGCTCTCAAAGTTGTGTTTCTCCCACAGCAGTGCACAGCAGTCATTCCTACAGGCTTTAGAATTGGCTCTCAGACAGCTCTATCATGATCCCAGGGTGTACACAAGTAACAAACAAACACAGTACATTGTGATGAGCTGCGTGACCTTGAGAATGTACTGTAGAAAAAACTAGTTGTGTAGGTAGAACACACATAGACAACATTCTTTCCACATTGAATGTGTGTTCGCATGAACACACCTGTATTTACATGTATAGTATGCTGTATTTTCAATAACAGACAACAATAAAGTGTTTTGATTTTTTAAGTTATCTTCTGGATGCTGTGATCTTTAACTGTTCTTTTGTTCTATTTGTGTGTGTGGACATGTATGTGTATAACTGCATATTTAATCACCTTATGTACAGTAGGAAGAAATTAGGAGTCAGGTCTCCTGGGTTCTTTTCCTGTCTCTGCCACTGATTCACTGTGTAACCTTGGGCAAGCCACTTCATCTCTCTACTTTAGTCTCCCCCCCCATCTGAAAATGGATCTAATAACATAGGAGGGTTGTGAGGTTTGATTTGTGTTTGTAAAGTGTTAGGAGGTCCTCAGATGAAATGTGCTAGAGAAGTGTTACTATTATTAATTTATTATTATTTTTATTATAATAATATTATTATTATCCACAGACAGCTTGTAAGAGTGAATTACTCCCTACTGGTACCCATGCAACAGAATGGTTAACCTTGACACTATCTCAAATAGGTAAATGAATTGTTTCTGACAGTCACCTTGTTATTGGACTGTGAGGAAGCACATTGCACTGTATGCCTGAGTGTTTAAGAGTGTTCCCAGCATTATTCTTATTCCACAATCTAGCTGATCCAACTTCCTCTTCTCATCACTGATTCTATTTTTTATTTTTAAAAGGGACAGGCTTGCAAGACTTCAGCCAATAGCTTTTAGGTGTCAGCACAAATTATGAAATTATGTTGTGGAATTCTCATCCCCTGCGTGTGCCATTTTATTGGCACTGTCGGTTTGGTCAGCTCCTGCTATTCACTGCCTGCAGACATGCTACCTCAGACTCTCATCTCATCAGGTATCACATACTAAGAAGGGTGGGGCCAGCTCAGTACTTGGAAGGGGGAAACTTCCAAGGAAAACCCAGGTATTGTACAAAATAATGCTAGTGATTCAGTAGAAATCCCTATTCTCTCCAAGTCAGTAACCAGTGCCCCAGCCTGGTGCTAGAGACAGCTCTGCTGGTGGAAGCTCCTGACCATTTCAGTCATTTTTAGCAAGTGTTAATCCTGGTACACAGCCAAATTGCAGTATGGGGAACTGTATTGTGACTCTCTAAAATTCCTCCTGCAATTTCAGTTATTCCTCACTTCCTGACCTAAGTTGATGTGTAGTGTTAATGTGTGCTGTTAAACAGCTTTTCTGAACCATGCTACAGGCACGTGGATTTCCATGGTAGTGAAGTGACTTCTGCTTGTATATCTTGCTGCAAATAATGTCTTTTGGGAGGAAAGGCACGATAGAAATGTAACATTATTGTGGTATTGTACGTTGTCTTATCTCTCTGCTCTCCATCCAACTTTGTGAACTGCAGCATCCAAAATCTAAGAGTGGTGAGTCCCTCAGGAGCAGCAGTTGTCAGAGCTTCTCACTTATCCATCCACCCCAACATCTCTTCTATATGGTACCTAAGGGTTCATCAAAATCCCCGAAGGAAAAAACCCCAGATTTTAACAACTCCAACCAGAACCTTTGCTCCTGGCTAAGGCTTGGCAAATTAGGCCCAAGCCCAACAGCAACATAGTTACTTCCAATAAATTATCAGGAAAACTGTTTGATGGCTCTAAAGTTTGATAAAAGTAAAGAAAAAAACTTTTCTTAATGTTCAGAATAACAATAACAACAATTACAATAATAAAAACACATTTTGAGAAGTGATGCTCTGTAATAGGGGCTAACTGCTTCTATTATTTTGAAAACTAAATATTAAGGGCTTAGTCATGTTTGAAAGCCCAGCATTGGGCTGAGAGTGGTATGAAGGTGGAGTGCACCACAAAGTTCTCCCGGGGGGGGGGGGGCATTAGATGCTGCTCTCTGAGTCCAATCAGGTGTGCTCTATTGGCTGGTACAGGGTGAGGGAAGCTGAGCCATGGCCCCATCTCTTGCACCCTCTTTGTTGGCTCTGAACATGCATAGGGACCAGGCACATTCTGACCCTTCATAAGGGTTAAGATACTGAACTTTTAAAAGTGTGTATTTCAAAAAATGGTGATTTCTCTGAAGTCTGAAAAAGTCCTACAAGTGACAGTAGAGACCAAACCAAATGAAAGCTTGCAGTGCAATGTCACTGCCAGAGAAGACAAGCAGCCATCTTCTGCATTTAGCCACCATAAACTGGAAGCGAGGACAGCAAGTAGCAAGAAAGAATTTGGCCTTGCTTAGGCTGACAAAAACATCTGCACAGTGTTAATAACAGGGATAGATAAAGTGACAGATTTATGAGAATAAAAAGGGAGCATGAATAACTGGTCTTGAGTCTGGGTGTCTGTAATTATAAGTTTCTTGCTGGCATTGCTTTATTGATAAGTAGAAATTATGAGCTTTTTTGCTGTTGGTAGGGAAACAGTCAGCCCATTAGGGGTTTCTTTGAGTTTTGCTTTGTTTTGAGTTACCTATAAAAGAGTTTAGTTAGTGTGGAGAAGCCTGGGAGAAGTTCTTTTAAGAGGACTTCTATGAGCTTGGAGCCTGACTGCTACCTCCCCAGTGGTTAGGAGGAAGGCCGGCCACTGGAACCCTGCTGCTGATCACTCAACACCATCTCAGACTTTGGGTAACTATATTTTGGGGTGCTCTAAACTATTGTGATTTTAGAGGTACTCAATAAAAACAAGGATTTTTAGGTGGAAGCACTCTTATGTGTGCCAAACATTTATCAGACAGAGGTGCTGTATCCTCCATTGATTTATTTCCTGACACCACCTGGAAAACAGAGACTAGTTACCATAGCATTGAGTTCAGATAATCCTGGGTAACACCTCACCCTGCCAGGAAAACTGAGTCCCGACTTCAAACCACAGGATCCAATTTCAAACCTCCCAGCCTTCAATCCCAACCCAAACACCAGATCCAATCTATGACAAGCTGTCTGAGTTGATCCTACAGCCATTTCAGTTAGTCCCATGCCTGTTAGGTTAGCCATGAAATCTTGAACTGATTCAGAAAATCATCTACATGGATGGTGAAGTTGGCAAGCACAATCAGCTTGGCAAATCCTCTAATCCTGCAGCAAGAAATTCATTAGCTCAAGAAGGGACTTTGCTGCACAGTGGGGCAATCTGCATACTAGAATCATCTTAACTCAGTCATGGGACTCACACACAAGATGGAAATGCTGTATCAGACCAAGTGTTTGAGTAGGAGACTCCCCGCATTTTAGGCTGGTTGCAAACACCACAGCCACAAAATCTCTCATTGGCTCATACTGTATTGAATGTAACATTCTGTATTCCTATGTCCATCCCTTTTTCAAACTATGATACATATTGTACAAACTATGCCTTGTAAGATATCTCCTGAAAACTCATGATTTGCTGATCATTATTGTCCTGGTAAAATATGTGTGGCAACATTGTAAAAGTTATAAGATTCCACTGTATGATGTTACTAAGACATATTCCAAATCTGGGAAAGCAGCCACAAACCAGTTCTTCAGAGATAAAAGGAAAATTGACGCCTCAGTCAGGTGTCAACAGATTCAAATGGACTATCACTTGTTTAAGTTCTTTGGCAGGAAAAAGAGTGTGAGTGAGAAATTTACATTGTGGCAAAGAAACATCTGCAGATTCCCATCCGCACATACTTTCTGTTTCCTGAACCCCAGCAGGAGATGTTTCTTAAAGAAGAGGGAAAGTGTAAGAATGGGGGACAGACATCCCAAGATATCTCTCCATTCATCTCTACTCAAAGCATCAACAACACTTGAAGGACAAAGGAAGCATCATTGGATTGTGGAGGGATCATGGCAGAAATAAATTCAGCCAGTAAGACTGCTAGAACATGTGGTGAGAGAGACTTTTGCTTTGAATTCATGTAGCTTGTTAAGTTAGGTATTAGTTGTGTTTCACCTTTTATTTCTTTGTAACCAATTCTGACTTTTATGCCTCATTACTTGTAATCACTTAAAATCTATCTTTCTGTAGTTAATAAACTTATTTTATTGTTTTATCTAGACCATTGTGTTTGGACTGAAGTGTTTGGGAAATTCCATTTGAGATAACAGGATTTGTGCATATAATTTTCTATTGATAAATGACAGACTTTCTATGAGCTTGTATTATTCAGAAGGAGAGACCCGGCAGTACAAGATGCACATTTCTGGGAGAAGTGTGGGACTGGGAATTTGCTGGTATTGCTCTGCAGTGTAATTCACGAATCGCTGGCCATAGCACTCGTACAGTATAGCTGGGAGTAATTTACATGCTGGAGGCTGTGTGTGAGTAGACCAGGAGTGGTTGCTCTCATGGAGAAGCAGTGTAAAAGGCACACCAGGCTGGAGAATTGAGGGGACACAGCTGTTCAACAGTCTAGACTGTAACCTGGGTAATGACACAACTTGGCTGGTAACATCATAACTTGGCTGGTAACAACTTTGATCCATCATCATAACCAGATCTTATTATCTTCTGGGAAAGAGGAGTTTAAGAGGGAAGATGGGTATTGTGTTGATGGGGAAAGAGAGTGAAGAAGTGGAAAACCTGGCAAACTTAGCAGCGGGGCCAGAACTGACCTAGAGATGATAGGGTGAAAATGGACAAATTAAATATGAGGTTCCAGTTAAATATGGCAGCATTTTGGGATGCAGAAGAAGATGGATAACAATGCAGGAGGTTGGGAAATGATAATCCCTGTCTATATAACTCTGATGCAACCACACCTGGGATATTACATTCAGCATTACATACCTCAGACAAACTGGAAGGATTTCAAAGAGAAGCAACAAATAATTAAGGAGATGAGAGATGGATTTACCAAAAGTGATTAAAAAAAAACTATATCTGTTTATTTTGGATGAATTAAAATAGAGGGGGGTTGTGGAAAGGATATGAAAACCATCTATAAGTATTTGACAGGAGTAGGAGGAATTATTTGGATGGGATCAGCAGGTATAACTAGGAGTGATGGGATCAATGTAAGAAAGTAAAATATAGGTTAAATTTCAGAAAATACTTCCAGACAGTGAGATCTGTTAGACAGTGAAATAATCTTCCTATGGAAGAGGCTGAAGCCCCATCACTTGGGAGATTTAAAGCTAAAATTGCTAAAGCACTAAAGGCAGGGAACAATCCTGCACTGATGACAGGATGGGTGGGGAGATGAACTAGATGAGACCTCATATTTTTTCCTATCTCCAATTTCTACGAAGAAACAAAGATATTTGCACTAGTGCCAGATATAACAACAGGGGATCAAGCTTAAACTGAGAAAGGGCCAGATGCTGAAGGCATTTCTTTACACACGGTGATGCCTACAAAACACTTGGCAAGAGAAGTTAAGCTGCTGGTGAACTAATATTGTCTCATTGTTGCTGTGTATTCCCCCATCTGTCTATCTGTATCAATCTGCTGTATTTTGTCTTATACCTAGATTGTAAGCTCCTTAGGACAGGGACCATCTTTCTGTTTTGTTTGTACAGCACCTAACAGAATGGTCCAGGACTTGGGCACCTGGTATAAGACTAAGGCTCCTAAGTGCTAAAGTAATAAAAATACAATAATAAAGAACATAATCAAATTAAAAGGGCTGTCACATGATGAAAAAAATTAATCGTGATTAATCACATTGTTAAACAATAACAGAATACTATTTATTTAAATATTTTTGGATGTTTTCTACATTTTCAAATATATTGATTTCAATTACAACACAGAATACAAAGTATACAGTGCTCACTATATTTATTTTTGATCGCAAATATTTGCATGGTAAAAAAGAAACAAAAGAAATAGAACTTTTCAATTCACCTAATACAAGTACTGTAGTGTAATCTCTTTATCGTGAAAGTTGAACTTACAAATGTAAAATTATGTACAAAAAATAACTGCATTCAAAAATAAAACAATGTAAAACTTTAGAGCCTACAAGCCCACTCAGTCCTACTTCTTGTTCAGTTAATCACTCAGACAAACAATTTTGTTTGTTTATGGGAGATAATGCTGCCTGCTTCGTGTTTACAATGTCACCTGAAAATGAGAACAGGTGTTCGCATGGCACTATTGTAGCCAGCATCGCAAGATATTTATGTGCCAGATGTACTAAAGATTCATATGTCCCTTCATGCTTCAACTACCATTCCAGAGGACATGCGTCCATGCTGATGACAGATTCTGCTCAATAACGAACTGAAGTCGTGTGGACCAACGCATGTTCATTTTCATCATAAGAGCCAGATGCCACCAACAGAAGGTTGATCTTTTTTGGTGGTTCAGGTTCTGTAGTTTCTGCATCAGAATGTTGCTCTTTTAAGACTTCTGAAAGCATGCTCCACACCTCGTCCCTCTCAGATTTTGGAAGGTACTTCAGATTCTTAAACCTTGGGTCGAGGTCTGTAACTATCTTTAGAAACCTCACATTGGTACCTTCATTGCGTTTTGTCAAATCTGCAGTGAAAGTGTTCTTAAAACGAACAACATGTGCTGGGTCATCAACCAAGATTGCCATAACACGAAATATATTGCAGAATGCAATTAAAGTGGAGCAGGGAACATACAAATCTCCCTCAAGGAGTTCAGTCACAAATTCAATTAACATGTTATTTTTTTTTAATGAGTGTCATCAGCATGGAAGCATGCCCTCTGGAATGGTGGCCGAAGCATGAGGGGCATAAAAATGTTTAGCATCCCTGACACATAAATACTCTGCAATGCCGGCTACAGCAGTGCCATGTGAACATCTGTTCTCACTTTCAGGTGACGTAAATAAGAAGTGGGCGGCATTATCTCCGATAAATGTAAACCAACTTGTTTGTCTTAACAATTGGCTGAACAAGAAGTGGAACTGAGTGGACTTATAGGCTCTAAAGTTTTACGTTGTTTTGTTTTTGAGTGAAGTTATGTAACAAAAAATAATCTACATTTGTAAATTGCACTTTCACAATAAAGAGATTACACTCCAGTACTTGTATGAGGTGAATTGAAAAATAGTATTTTTAAATTATTTTTACAGTGCAAATATTTGTAATAAAAATAATAATATTAAGTGAGCACTGTACACTTGGCATTCTGTGATGTAACTGAAATCAATATATTTGAAAATGTAGAAAAACATCCAAAAATATTTAATTTTCAATTGGTATTCTATTGTTTAACAATGCAATAAAAACTGCAATTAATTACAATTAATTTTTTTAATTGAGATTAATTTTTTTAGTAATCGCATGAATTAACTGCGATTAATCGACAGCCCTAAAAATAAAAAAAATAACAATAAAATACACCTGTGACTACTTTCTGCCCTGACTTACACTTTGTGCCATCTCAGCTGGCGAGTGCAGAATGAGGCCAACTAATTAGTTGATAAAGTGAATAAAGTACCAAAGCTTGAAAAAGCAATTAACTGGGCAAACAGAAAAAGTTGTAGAAAAAATTGCTAACTGAAAGGAGGTATTAGATCTAAATAGAGTTTTCTGGCCTCCTTGTGCCCCAATCCTGCATCTGTAGCATTATTTCCACATAGTTAATTCCTCCTTGGGAATATATATAATTACTATCTGTGGAAAAAGTAAAGGATTCATGTATCTCTAAAGCTCTTTCCAGTACAACAATGACCAGACACAGTAATTTTCAGGTTTCAGAGTAACAGTCGTGTTAGTCTGTCTTTGCAAAAAGAAAAGGAGTACTTGTGGCACCTTAGAGACTAACCAATTTATTTGAGCATAAGCTTTCATGAGCTACAGCATCCGATGAAGTGAGCTCTAGCTCACGAAAGCTCATGCTCAAATAAATTGGTTAATAATTTTCAGTGTCTCAATATAGCCAGCAGAGGGCACATCCAAACAGTTTCTTGGTGTTCTTGGAGAGACAAAGGGGGTGAGGTAATATCTTTTTATTGGAGCAACTACACTCAAAAGCTTGTCTCTTTCGCCAAGAGAAGTTTGTCCGTTAAAAGATACTATTTCACCCTTCTTGTACATCTAATATCCTGGGACCAACACGGCTACAACAACTTGATTGTTCTTACTCTTCTTTTGTCCTTCCAGCTCAGCCTGGGTAGAATGGTCACGGAAAGCTGTGCCTCCATATCAGTGGGAATGAACAAAGTTATTTCCTATTTAACTTATGTTTTTCCCCTTCAAAATAAACTATTGCAGCCTGATTGTCAGAGGTGCTGAGTACCCACAACTCCACTTAAAGCCAGTGGGAGATATACCCTCTAGCACCTCTGAAAATCAGGCCCTTTATATATGACATACAAATAAATGCATGAAACTTCAGATGGAATAAGAGAGCCAATCTAAGACTAAACTCCAGTTCTGGAATGGTTTTAAAATGCTGGACAAAAACAGCTTTCTGATTGGCTCAGCTTGATGTTATAGCACCAAAAATAGATCATTCTGATCGGCTCCAAGTGATAGACCTTTGTTAGTAATACCCAGGAAATGCCAGGGGAAAACGTTTTAAAGTTTTAAATAATTAGTGTTTCCTAATAGCAGTAAATGCCTCAAATATTTTGTGAGGACTGAGACGTGCCATGCAGTATACCCCAGAGCGATACAAAGAAATAGAATGAGTACAGTGGGCACAGCGAATAGCAATGCCTTTGGTGGTAAAATGCAGTGTCACAGTATAGTCAAAGTAGTGAAATGCAGAGCTGTACTGCAACCCTAATCTGTCTCATTGTCAGCAGCAGAGAAGCAAAAGGAATCTGTGAAAACTCATGCTAAATACAAGTCCTCAATATAGACAGAGTCCAGAGTTCAGATCACACTTCATATCCCCTCATTTGAGATGATGTTTCCACAACACGGACAGACCACAGGGACTAGTAAAGTCTCATAACTTTTCACCTCTAGGTGGGAGGCATGGATCAGCGTTCACGTTGCACTCCCCATCAGTACCCAGCCTGGGCTGGGGAAGCTAATGATCCAACCAGTGGACCAAATCTGTTGATGAATCCTGGTCACATGACTCCTGAGGCACTTTGCACATAGGCTAAGAAGAAGACCTCTAGGTCTTTACTTCAAATCTCACTCATCTGAAAATTACAGAAAGTGATGTGTTGAGTTGACTACATGAAATTGGTTGGTCTTAGGCCAACTTCTAATTGGGTCAAGTTTTTGCATTACAAAATCCATCATCAAAATTGGCCCATTGTTGACAGTTGCAGCAGAGAGATGTATGATTGAATGGATCGGGGAGACATGAACTCTCCTTTCAACCCTGTGAGGTCAGGCATGTTGGTGGACTTTGCATGAAAACCACTTCTGTTATAGCTGTTTGGTGATTATGCAGAAGACTTCAGTCTCCTGGACTGTCAACCTGTCACTTTTCATACAAGGTAAAGTGTATTTTTAAAGGTTTCAGAGGAACAGCCGTGTTAGTCTGTATTCGCAAAAAGAAAAGGAGTACTTGTGGCACCTTAGAGACTAACCAATTTATTTGAGCATGAGCTTTCGTGAGCTACAGCTCACTTCATCAGATGCATACCGTGGAAACTGCAGCAGACTTTATATACACACAGAGAATATGAAACAATACCTCCTCCCACCCCACTGTCCTGCTGGTAATAGCTTATCTAAAGTGATCAACAGGTGGGCCATTTCCAGCACAAATCCAGGTTTTCTCACCCTCCACCCCCCCACACAAATTCACTCTCCTGCTGGTGCTAGCCCATCCAAAGTGACAACTCTTTACATAATCAAGTCGGGCTATTTCCTGCATAGATCCAGGTTTTCTCACATCCCCCCCACCCCCATACACACACAAACTCACTCTCTTGCTGGTAATAGCTCATCTAAACTGACCACTCTCCAAGTTTAAATCCAAGTTAAACCAGAACATCTGGGGGGGGGGGGGGGGTTGCGCTATATTGATGACATCTTCATCATCTGGACCCATGGAAAAGAAGCCCTTGAGGAATTCCACCATGATTTCAACAATTTCCATCCCACCATCAACCTCAGCCTGGTCCAGTCCACACAAGAGATCCACTTCCTGGACACTACAGTGCTAATAAACAATGGCCACATAAACACCACCCTATACCGGAAACCTACTGACCGCTATTCCTACCTGCATGCCTCCAGCTTTCACCCTGACCACACCACACGATCCATCGTCTACAGCCAAGCTCTGCGATACAACCGCATTTGCTCCAACCCCTCAGACAGAGACAAACACCTACAAGATCTCTGTCACGCTTTCTTACAACTACAATACCCACCTGCAGAAGTAAAGAAACAGATTGATAGAGCCAGAAGAGTTCCCAGAAGTTACCTACTACAGGACAGGCCTAACAAAGAAAATAACAGAACGCCACTAGCGGTCACCTTCAGCCCCCAACTAAAACCCCTCCAACGCATTATTAAGGATCTACAACCTATCCTAAAGGATGACCCAACACTCTCACAAGTCTTGGGAGACAGGCCAGTCCTTGCCTACAGACAGCCCCGCAACCTGAAGCAAATACTCACCAACAACCACATACCACACAACAGAACCACTAACCCAGGAACTTATCCTTGCAACAAAGCCCGTTGCCAATTGTGCCCACATATCTATTCAGGGGACACCATCACAGGGCCTAATAACATCAGCCACACTATCAGAGGCTCGTTCACCTGCACATCCACCAATGTGATATATGCCATCATGTGCCAGCAATGCCCCTCTGCCATGTACATTGGTCAAACTGGACAGTCTCTACGTAAAAGAATAAATGGACACAAATCAGATGTCAAGAATTATAACATTCATAAACCAGTCGGAGAACACTTCAATCTCTCTGGTCACGCAATCACAGACATGAAGGTCGCTATCTTAAAACAAAAAAACTTCAAATCCAGACTCCAGCGAGAAACTGCTGAATTGGAATTCATTTGCAAATTGGATACTATTAATTTAGGCTTAAATAGAGACTGGGAGTGGCTAAGTCATTATGCAAGGTAGCCTGTTTCCTCTTGTTTTTTCCTACCCCCCCCCCCCCAGATGTTCTGGTTTAACTTGGATTTAAACTTGGAGAGTGGTCAGTTTAGATGAGCTATTACCAGCAGGAGAGTGAGTTTGTGTGTGTATGGGGGTGGGGGGGATGTGAGAAAACCTGGATCTATGCAGGAAATAGCCCGACTTGATTATGTAAAGAGTTGTCACTTTGGATGGGCTAGCACCAGCAGGAGAGTGAATTTGTGTGGGGGGGTGGAGGGTGAGAAAACCTGGATTTGTGCTGGAAATGGCCCACCTGTTGATCACTTTAGATAAGCTATTACCAGCAGGACAGTGGGGTGGGAGGAGGTATTGTTTCATATTCTCTGTGTGTATATAAAGTCTGCTGCAGTTTCCACGGTATACATCTGATGAAGTGAGCTGTAGCTCACGAAAGCTCATGCTCAAATAAATTGGTTAGTCTCTAAGGTGCCACAAGTACTCCTTTTCTTTTTGTATTTTTAAAAATATATGAACAAGTTAAACTTAGCTAAACTTGTCACTTGGCAAGCTTGGATGGAATATAGAGGAAAATAAAAACTTGCTTGGGTTAAAAAGAAGGAAAGGATTTTTTAAATAGCTCATGGCAGAGTATTATATTACCTCCGAAGTACTGAGGCAGAATCGACTATCCCACGCTCCTACTCTCTCTCATCCCTTGTCAAATGCAGGGAAATATTTATTCTTTTTAAACATTGCAGGTCACTGTGAAAAGATCACATGGAAAATGGATTCTTTATAAACTGTCTGGGACAGAACTGGAGCCTCTCTCAGCCCTGGTCTACACTAGGACTTTAGGTCGAATTTAGCAGCGTTAAATCGATGTAAACCTGCACCCGTCCACAAGATGAAGCCCTTTATTTTGACTTAAAGGGCTCTTAAAATCAATTTCCGTACTCCACCCCTGACAAGTGGATTAGCGCTTAAATCAGCCTTGCCGGGTCGAATTTGGGGTACTGTGGACGCAATTCGACGGTATTGGCCTCTGGGAGCTATCCCAGAGTGCTCCATTGTGACCGCTCTGGACAGCACTCTCAACTCAGATGCACTGGCCAGGTAGACAGAAAAAGAACTGCGAACTTTCGAATATCATTTCCTGTTTGGCCAGCGTGGCAAGCTGCAGGTGACCATGCAGAGCTCATCAGCAGAGGTGACCCTGATGGAGTCCCAGAATCGCAAAAGAGCTCCAGCATGGATTGAACGGGAGGTACGGGATCTGATCGCTGTATGGGGAGAGGAATCCGTGCTATCAGAACTCCGTTCCAGTTTTCGAAATGTCAAAACATTTGTCAAAATCTCCCAGGGCATGAAGGACAGAGGCCATAACAGGGATCCGAAGTAGTGCTGCGTGAAACTTAAGGAGCTGAGGCAAGCCTACCAGAAAACCAGAGGGGCGAACGGCCGCTCCGGGTCAGAGCCCCAAACATGCCGCTTCTATGATGAGCTGCATGCCATTTTAGGGGGTTCAGCCACCACTACCCCAGCTGTGTTGTTTGACTCCTTCAATGGAGATGGAGGCAACATGGAAGCAGGTTTTGGGGATGATGATGATGAGCTTGTAGATAGCTCACAGCAAGCAAGCGGAGAAACCGGTTTTCCCGACAGCCAGGAACTGTTTCTCACCCTGGACCTGGAGCCAGTACCCCCCGAACCCACCCAAGGCTGCCTCCTGGACCCGGCAGGTGGAGAAGGGACCTCTGGTGAGTGTACCTTTTAAAATACTATACATGGTTTAAAAGCAAGCATGTTTAATGATGAATTTGCCCTGGCATTCGCGGTTCTCCTGGATGCACTCCCAAAGCCTTTGCAAAAGGTTTCTGGGGAGGGCAGCCTTATTGCGTCCTTCATGGTAGGACACTTTACCACTCCAGGCCAGTAACACGTACTCGGGAATCATTGTACAACAAAGCATTGCAGTGTATGTTTGCTGGCGTTCAAACAACATTCGTTCTTTATCTCTCTGTGTTATCCTCAGGAGAGTGAGATATCATTCATGGTCACTTGGTTGAAACAGGATGCTTTTCTTCAGGGGACATTCAGAGGAGCCCGTCCTGCTGAGCTGTTTGCCTGTGGCTGAACAGAAATGTTCCCCGCTGTTAGCCACGGGGAGGGGGGAGGGTTGAGGGGGTAGCCACGTGGTGGGGGGAGGCAAAATGCGACCTTGTAACGAAAGCACATGTGCTATGTATGTAATGTTGACAGCAAGGTTTACCCTGAAAGACTATAGCCACTGTTTTATAAAATGTGTCTTTTTAAATACCGCTGTCCCTTTCTTTTTCTCCACCAGCTGCATGTGTTTCAATGATCACAGGATCTTCTCCTTCCCAGAGGCTAGTGAAGATTAGAAAGAAAAAAAAACGCACTCGTGATGAAATGTTCTCTGAGCTCATGCTGTCCTCCCACACTGACAGAACACAGACAAATGCGTGGAGGCAAATAATGTCAGAGTGCAGGAAAGCACAAAATGACCGGGAGGAGAGGTGGTGGGCTGAAGAGAGTAAGTGGCGGGCTGAAGACAGGGCTGAAGCTCAAATGTGGCGGCAGCGTGATGAGAGGAGGCAGGATTCAATGCTGAGGCTGCTGCAGGACCAAACCAGTATGCTCCAGTGTATGGTTGAGCTGCAGCAAAGGCATCTGGAGCACAGACTGCCACTACAGCCCCTGTGTAACCAACCGCCCTGCTCCCCAAGTTCCATAGCCTCCACACCCAGATGCCCAAGAACGCGGTGGGGGGGGGCCACCGGCCAACCAGCCACTCCACCACAGAGGATTGCCCAAAAAAAAGAAGGCTGGCATTCAATAAATTTTAAAGTTGTAAACTTTTAAAGTACTGTGTGGCATTTTCCTTCCCTCCTCCACCACCCCTCCTGGGCTACCTTGCTAGTCGTCCCCCTATTTGTGTGATGAATGAATAAAGAATGCATGAATGTGAAGCAACAATGACTTTACTGCCTCTGCAAGCAATGATTAAAGGGAGGAAGGGAGGGTGGTTAGCTTGCAGGGAAGTAGAGTGAACCAAGGGGCGGGGGGTTTCATCAAGGAGAAACAAACAGAACTTTCACACTGTAGCCTGGCCAGTCATGAAACTGGTTTTCAAAGCTTCTCTGATGCGCACCGTGCCCTCCTGTGCTCTTCTAACCGCCCTGGTGTCTGGCTGCGTGTAACCAGCAGCCAGGCGATTTGCCTCAACCTCCCACCCCGCCATAAACGTCTCCCCCTTACTCTCACAGAAATTGTGGAGCACACAGCAAGCAGTAATAACAGTGGGAATATTGGTTTCGCTGAGGTCTAAGCGAGTCAGTAAACTGCGCCAGCGCGCCTTTAAACGTCCAAATGCACATTCTACCACCATTCTGCACTTGCTCAGCCTGTAGTTGAACAGCTCCTGACTACTGTCCAGGCTGCCTGTGTACGGCTTCATGAGCCATGGCATTAAGGGATAGGCTGGGTCCCCAAGGATACATATAGGCATTTCAATGTCCCCAACAGTTATTTTCTGGTCTGGGAATAAAGTCCCTTCCTGCAGCTTTTGAAACAGACCAGAGTTCCTGAAGATGCGAGCAGTCATGTACCTTTCCCGGCCATCCCACGTTGATGTTGGTGAAACGTCCCTTGTGATCCACCAGAGCTTGCAGCACTATTGAAAAGTACCCCTTGCGGTTTATGTACTCACCGGCTTGGTGCTCCGGTGCCAAGATAGGGATGTGGGTTCCCTCTATGGCCCCACCACAGTTAGGGAATCCCATTGCAGCAAAGCCATCCACTATGACCTGCACATTTCCCAGGGTCACTACCCTTGATATCAGCAGATCTTTGATTGCATGGGCTACTTGCATCACAGCAGCCCCCACAGTAGATTTGCCCACTCCAAATTGATTCCCAACTGACCGGTAGCTGTCTGGTGTTGCAAGCTTCCACAGGGCTATCACCACTTGCTTCTCAACTGTGAGGGCTGCTCTCATCTTGGTATTCATGTGCTTCAGGGCAGGGGAAAGCAAGTCACAAAGTTCCATGAAAGTGCCCTTACGCATGCGAAAGTTTCGCAGCCACTGGGAATCGTCCCAGACCTGCAACACTATACGGTCCCACCAGTCTGTGCTTCTTTCCCGAGCCCAGAATCGGCGTTCTACAGCATGAACCTGCCCCATTAGCACCATGATGCTTGCATTGGCAGGGCCCGTGCTTTCAGAGAAATCTGTGTCCATGTCCTGATCACTCACGTCACCACGCTGACGTCGCCTCCTCGCCCAGTATCGCTCTGCCAGGTTCTGGTGCTGCATATACTGCTGGATAATGCGTGTGGTGTTTAATGTGCTCCTAATTGCCAAAGTGAGCTGAGCGGCCTCCATGCTTGCCTTGGTATGGCGTCCGCACACAAAAAAGGCGCGGAACGATTGTCTGCCGTTGCTCTGACGGAGGGAGGGGCGACTGATGACATGGCTTACAGAGTTGGCTTCAGGGAGCTAAAATCAACAAAGGGGGTGGCTTTACATCAAGGAGTATTTCAGGCAGGACTTCACGGAGGGTTCCAATAAGAAATGGTGCACCTAAGTTATTGTTTTTATTGGAACAAGGAGGTTAATCTGGCCTCTGATTGATACATGGCTAGATTTACCTCGCTGCACCGTCTCTGTGAGTGACTGCAGTGTGACCTAGAGGAATGAGTCCCCTAGACAGGGGAGGGGGAGAAGCAAATGAGTACAAAACAAATCTGGTCTATTTCTTGTTTTGATCCACTCCATCTATCTTTTACATCTTTGGCTGGCAGCAGACGGTGCAGAAGGACTGCATGCCATCCACATCTCATGGCTGCTTGGCAGAAGATGGTGCAATACGACTGCTAGCCAACCTCATCTCTTTCCTGCCAGGCAGAAGATGGTGCAATATGATTGCTATCCATCCTCATCTCTTGCCTGCCCGGCAGAAGGTGGTACAGTACAACCGCTAGCAATCCGTATCGTCTGCCTGCTCACCATAAGACGGTTCAATAGGACTGACTGCAGGACTAAAGAGAATGACCTGGTCAAGTCACTCCAAATTTAGTCCCTGCGCCCATGTCTGCCCAGGTGCTCCTGGCCGACGTGTCCAGGAGCACCTCGGACATGACAATGACGGCTACCAGTCGTATTGCACCGTCTGCTGCCAGAAGGCAATGGGTTGCTGCTACTGTGTAGCAATGCAGTATCGCGTCTGCCAGCAACCAGGAGACATACGGTGACGGTTAACTGAGCGGGCTCCATGCTTGCCGTGGTATGGCGTCTGCACAGGTAACTCAGGAAAAAAGGTGCGAAACAATTGTCTGCCCTTGCTTTCACGGAGGGAGGGAGGGAACGGGGGCCTGACGATATGTACCCAGAACCACCCGCGACAATGTTTTAGCTCCATCAGGCATTGGGATCTCAACCCAGAATTCCAATGGGCAGCAGAGACTGCGGGAACTGTGGGATAGCTACCCACAGTGCAACACTATGGAAGTTGACGCTTGCCTCGGTACTGTGGAAGCACTCCACCGAGTTAATGCACTTAGAGCATTTTCTGTGGGGACACACACACTTGAATATATAAAACCGATTTCTACAAAACCGACTTCTATAAATTCGACCTAATTCCGTAGTGTAGACATACCCTCAATAACGGGGCACAATCAAAGAGGAGGAAGCTGGCATTCTGCTAGCTCAGTTACCCGTAAACAAGAGCTGTCTTTTCTGCTCAGGAGATGGAGTTTGCTTACTGAAACTCCAGAGGAAACATAATTGGGGCACAGTCTACATTTCCAATCAAAGCCTAAACCTAAGGATTATGCTGAAGTCAAGGTGCTCAGGGGCTGTATGGATTCTTACTGCCTACAGGAGGTCCCTGAGGCATTAAGAGAATTAGTCTACAGGTAAGAGGAGGGTTCAAAGAAGTTCTTAGTGTTACTTCACAGGAAAATAATCCTTTAAATTAAGAAGCTAGCTGTTGCATTTCTCTCTCTCTTCCCCCCCCCCCCCCACACATTAATTTAGCGTGGGATTTTCAATAGCATCTAAATGACTTAGAAATGTAAGCCCCACTTCCAGAGGGACTTGTGCTCCTAAGTCACTTGGACCAGTGGTTCTCAAACTAGGGCCGCTGCTTGTTCAGGGAAAGCCCCTGGCGGGCTGGGCCAGTCTGTTTACCTGCCACGTCCGCAGGTTCGGCCGATCGCGGCTCTCACTGGCCGCGGTTCTTTGCTCCAGGCCAATGGGGGATGCAGGAAGGGCGGCATATCCCTTGGCCCGCGCTGCTTCCCCCAACCCCTATTGGCCTGGAACAGCGAACCGCGGCCAGTGGGAGCCACGATTGGCCGAACCTGCAGACGCAGCAGGTAAACAAACCGGCCCGGCCCGGCCCACCAGGGGCTTTCCCTGAACAAGCGGCAGCCCTCGTTTGAGAACCACTGACTTAGGCAATTTTGAAAATTCCACACAACGAATGCAGTAACCTTAATTGCACTGCTAGCTCAGGGAACTGCAGATACTTGAACTGTCTAGATATCAAATTATGTTTAAAAATGTCTTCTGTTCCCTGTGTCTCTCTACCCTCAAGACTCCAAAACATCTGTACAAAATAGATACATATAAAACAAACATGGCAGAAGACTCAGAGCCAGAGACATTTTGTACCCATTACTGAAAATAGGCTTGATCCCATCCAGGCAAATGCTTAATCATATGTTTAACTTTAAGTATATGAATAGTCCCATTGACTGTAGCTGAACTAGTCACTTGCTTAATTTTAATCACATTCTTAATTTAGATCAGACTACAGCACTCAGCATCATGCAGGACCAAGTTCAATATGCTTTTATTAAAATCTTGTGACTTCCTTCAGATATATGAAAACACAGCAAATATAATACGTCTTGAGGTTTTTATGACTCCAGTTTCATTTGCTGTATCACTATGATGTCATGAAAAGGGGTGTGTGTGGAGGTGAAGTAATGCGTATGGGAGGATGGTAAGGCAGGCTCTGTCTACACTAGGGAAACTTTCTAAGTTTTCCTAACACAGCTAATACGATTTCTACTTCACTAATGTTAGCAATGGCAGGCTATTTAGAAAATTTCCAACTTTTGGCAGGGCTGTGGAATTTACAGTCATCTAAATAAAATTTTCTCTTTTGTTTTTCAAAACAGAAATGAATCAGGCTCCTTGTTGGGTGGTGGGATCACGGCGGCAACTCAACCACTCATTGGACAATTGATTTTGTTTCATTTGGATAATGTTATGGTTACAAATAGTGTTGAGATTCCCAGGTATTTATCCAGGCTTTTAAGCTGGTCTAATATCACAGCTATGACAACACAGCCATGAAACGTAATGAATAATAATTTAGTATTTGTCACCTGAGATGCTCGAAGTGCTTTATAAAGGTAAGTATCATTATCCCCATTTTTCATATAGGGAAACTAAGGCACTGAAATGTGAAGTGACCTGCCCACGGTGAAGCAAGTAATCGAACCCAGACATCCTCAATTGTAGTGATAAGGAATAACAAATTATTAGCAGTAGCATGTTTGTACTAAGGGCCTTTGAGCCTGGCTGTGAGGCGTAGGACTAAAACCCAAGAATTTAAGCCCACTCATACACTCTGAGAAGGGCAGGTACTCAGTACAGACTGTCCATCTAGATGCATTGTGACTTATCTTTTTTAGACCAGAAGGGAAAAAAACCTTTATTATAAAAAAAAAATTGTTTAGATTTACTCCGTTTCCTTAAGATAGACTAACCGCTTTTAAAAGATTTAAGACTGTGACTCCCCTCCCCCCAGTTATTTTAAAGTCTATTTTCATATATCCCTGTGAGCAAATTCCTCTATGATTGCTATTCCAGCACTGCTGGGTGCTCAGTATTCTCTTCCTCTCTGCCTTCTACGGTGCTTTTTTTTCTTCTTTGTTAACAGCTGCCACCCACTCATAGTATTCATGGGATTTTCTGCATCTTACCCCCCTCCCCATACACATTTTCATCTTCTCAAATTGCTGAGATTTTAAGTATGAACCATATGGCCACTAGCTCCTCTCTCAAAGTTCTCTCATTTTATCTCTCACTTAATGTTATTGTTTAGAATGTGGGAGAGAAATGGAAAATTACAGGTACACTGAGAACAGCAGGGGATTTAAAAAAACACCACATTTTATTTATAATTTCAAGAAGATTCTGCACAATCAATAGCAATTACTGAAACAAGATTGAGCAGACATTATCACATGCCATAATATCAAATATAGACCAAGATCTTGTACAGATTAAAAAGAAAGACCTCAACAATCTTGGAGAAGAAACAGAAAACCAAAACATATATTAGGAATCTAAACGTTATTACAACCTAATGACATGAGGTGAGATATTACCTATCTGAACAAATTGGCTATTTCAATGACATAGGATTTTGAGTGATCAGATTAAAGTAGTTCTGAAGGTTAGATACCCATAGAGAGGGGTCGATTAGAAATGTTTAGACCAATTTGTATAGTAATAGTGGGTAGGAGTGCAGTTGGAAACTTCACCAGGGAAACTGAAGCCTGTTCTTATGATGTCCATATTCTATAAAGAAAGGGAACTGAAAATTATTGCAGTGGGCCATTCATTGAAAAATTATGGACTCACAAATGATTATCCCTATATTGATGTCAGATGCATGCGATGGCCTGAGAAAGAAAAGAAATGATACTGAATCCTTGCAAAGCTCCTGGCTGTTTGCTTAGATATTATCTCAGCAGATTAGCTGTTAGTGCAGTCAGACAAGTAATCACACAGGTTCTTGTAGCACGTGCTGATTCATGGGTAGAGAGCCCATGATACTGACTGGAACAGGAAAGAGACATGAGCCAAATCCTGGAATTATTTATTTATTTATTTATTGGTAGACGTTCAGCGGCTCCTGTTGCTTCCACTGACAGGCTTGTGTGTGACACTGTAATTAACTCTGCAGCCACTGGTTCTGATGGCTCAGAGGGGTAGGAATAGAGGTGGTAAACAAGCAAAGGGAACAGTGGAATTAAAAAAAAAAAAGAGATACAGACAGAAATCCTGTTTTCAAGAAGCTTTTAGGAACAGAGGGAAGAGAAAATACAGGTGGAGGAAACAAAAGATTTTCAGAGTGTTTACTCAAACTATCAGGTATCAGCATCTGCTTAAATCTAATTTTTCTGCCTGTATTACTACTAACCTCAGAAACTGCAACCTGATGGTTGGTAGCAGCATAAAAATAAGACAGCTGACTGGCATAATGGGGCAGCAGTGCAGCTCTCGGTTCCCTCCTAACTTCATTGCTCCAGATCTGTCTGGGGGAAAATGAACAAGATAAGAATGTGAACATGCAAGGTACTCTTCTCTTTGCACCTCAGCCTTTCATGAAAACAGCTTATTGGCCTTACCTACAATGCAAATATTTGGAACTCCTAGAAAGCCAGTTCCCACTGGTGCATGGACTTTCACAGCTCCGTTTGGACTGTACTTGCTCTAAGCAAGACTAACCACTTTAAGTCACTCTTCACTGTTACAGTGCCAGTGTAGACCGCAGTAAAATAGTCCCACAATGCAATTAATCTTCCTACTCCACGGTAGTGCATTTGGCCACTATTTAGGTGTTACATCTGGTTGAGTTTTTTACATTCTAATGAAGCACATTCAAGTTTCCCAGAAGTCCTTTATTTGTGCAATTAATGCTGGACACAACTTACTTATTCGTGATTGCTGTGTTAGCAGCCCACTTTGGAGCACTCTCAGAAAAAGCCATCGTACAAGCATGCTGCAAGCTAGCACAGAATCAATGGCTGAGTTTTAGTGAATATTCAGGATGATGAAGAGACCAGGTCCCAGCTGAATTCTGTTATCAGAAACCCTGATATATGATCACATCTGAACACCTTGCTGAGCAGAGAAAATAAAAGGGTCAAAGTCGTAGTATAATTTAAGGACTGGGATGCCCTGCCAGCAGTCACTCTGGGACAGGAAGCAGATATCTGTGCAATGCCTGATCTTTCGTTCGTCAAGCACAACGGTCTGCTCAATCCTCAATTAGTACCCAACTGACCTGAAATGATCTGGAATAGCTGGCACCCACATTCAATTACCACTCTCTTTTCCATGATAAGCAGAGTTCTCACCCTCATGATCTGGTCCTGTAATGTTGATGCCAGCTAGTCTTCCTGCTCAATAGGAGGTTCTTTTACCACTGTTGCTCATCCCAAGTCTCAAGAATAACTCTGTCTCGCTAGTTTTGACCCAAAAGCTGCACTCCATCCAATGAGCTGCATCTTGGAGTAATGCACAGAGCTAGCTACTATGGGGTTGGGGAAGAGTACAACTTCTCACAAATTTGCAGCATGAATTTTATTAAACTGATGGCTTTTTTCTTTAGCTCTCTGCACATACTGTTAGAGCCACCACCTTTCTTGAGCCACAGGAGTCATTTGGAAATTGATTTGCAGGGCTGCTATCAGAAAATTGTCTCTGATCAGAACTTGCTGTTTGCTCATTCAACCCATCCTCTCTTCTGAGAATACAGAAATAGCTGCATTCCCCAGGGTGTTATATGAGGAAGGGTCAAAGTCTCATAAGTCCCTTGAGTTTGCAAAAAGCCTTCCCAACTCTCCCATAAGCCACTGCTTCTGGGAGTTGTGTCCAGGGCCTTATCTACACTACAAAATTAGGTCGAATTTATAGATGTCGGTTTTGTAGAAAGCATTTTTATACAGTTGATTGTGTGTGTCCCCACACAAATGCTCCACGTGCATGTAGTCGGTGGAGTATGTCCGCAGTACCGAGGCAACCATTGACTTCCAGAGCGTTGCACTGTGTGTAGCTATCCCACAGTTCCCGCAGTCTCCGCCGCCCATTTGAATTCTGGGTAGAAATCCCAGTGCCTGATGGGGCTAAAACATTGTCGCGGGTGGTTCTGGGTACATATCGTCAGGCTCCCCTTCCCTCCCTCCATCCCTCCCTCCGTGAAAGCAATGGCAGACAATCGTTTCGTGCCTTTTTTCGTGGGTTACCGGTGCAGACGCCATACCACGGCAAGCATGGATCCCACTCAGCTAACTGTCACCGTATGTCTCCTGGGTGCTGGCAGACGTGGTACTGCATTGCTACACAGCAGCAGCTTATTGCCTTTTGGCAGCAGACAGTGCAGTATGACTAGTAGCCATCGTCTACGTAGTCCTGGGTGCTCTTTTAACCGACCTCTATGAGGTCAGGGGTGCCTGGGCAAACGTGGGAGTGGCTCAGCCAGGTCATTTCCCTTTTAAGTTTCATCTATGGTGATTCAGTCCTACCGGCAGTGAACTGTCTTTTAATCAGCAGCCAGGAGAAGACAATGGCCAGCAGTCACACTGCACCATCTTCTGCCGAGCGCCCAGGAGATGATGATGGCTAGTGGTCGGACTGCACAGTCTGCTGCCAGAAAGATGTATAAAGATAGATGAAGTGGATCAAAACAAGAAATAGACCAGATTTGTTTTGTATTCATTCTCTCCTCCCTCCCTCCGTGAAATCAACAGCTTGCTAAACCCAGGTTTGAGTTCTATCCTTGAGGTTTTGAGTTCTATCCTTGAGGGGGCCATTCTGTTTCTCGCAAAGCCACCCCCTTTGTTGATTTTAATTCCCTGTTAGCCAACCCTGTAAGCCATGTTGTCAGTCGCCACGCCTTCCGTCAGAGCAACGGCAAACAATCATTTCGTGCCCTTTTCCCTGGATTGCCCGAGCAGGAGCAGATGCCATAGCACAGCAAGCATGGAGCCCGTTCATCTCACCGCAGCAGTTATGACCATTGTAAACACCTCGCGCATTATTGTGCAGTGTATGCAGAACCAGCACCTGAAAAACCAGGCGAGGAGGCGACAGCAGCGCAGTGATGAGGACATGAACACACTTTTCTCTAAAACCACGTTCCCCCGCAATTTGGAGATCATGGTGTTCATGGGGCAGGCTCATGCCGTGGAAAGCCGATTCTGGGCCCGGGAAACAAGCACAGAGTGGTGGGACCGCATAGCGTTGCAGGTCTGGGATGATTCCCAGTGGCTCCGAAACTTTTGCATGTGTAAGGGCACTTTCATGGAACTTTGTGACTTGCTTTCCCCTGCCCTGAAGTGCAAGAATACCAAGATGACAGCAGTCCTCACAGTTCACAAGCGAGTGGCAATAGCCCTGTGGAAGCTGGCAATGCCAGACAGCTACCGGTCAGTCGGTAATCAATTTGGAGTGGGCAAATCTACTGTGGGGGTTGCTGTGATGCAAGTAGCCAATGCAATCATTGAGCTGCTGCTATCAAAGGTAGTGACACTGGGAAATGTGCAGGTCATACTAGATGCCTTTGCTGCAATGGGATTCCCTAACTGTGGTGGGGCTATAGACGGAACCCATATCCCTATCTTGGGACAGGACCACCAGGATAGCCAGTACATAAACGGCAAGGGGTACTTTTCAATGGTGCTGCAAGCACTTGTGGATCACAAGGGACGTTTCACCAACATCAACTTGGGATGGCCGCGAAAGGTTCATGACGCTCGTGTCTTCAGGAACTCTGGCCCGTTTAAACGGCTGCAGGAAGGGATTTACTTCCCAGACCTGAAAGTAACCATTGGGGATGTTTAAATGCCTATAGTTATCCTGCCTACTCCTTAATGCCCTGGCTCATGAAGCCATACACAGGCACACCGGACAGTAGTAAGGAGCTGTTCAACTATAGGCTGAGCAAGTGCAGAATGGTGGTAGAATGTGCATTTGGACGTTTAAAGGGTTGCTGGTGCAGTTTACTGACTCACTCAGACCTCAGCAAAACCAATATTCCCATTGTTATTGCTGCTTGCTGTGTGCTCCACAATCTCTGTGAGAGTAAGGGGGAGATGTTTGTGGCGGGGTGGATTAATTGATTATAAAAATAGGGAGATAACTCACAAGGTAGCCTGGATGGGGTGTGGGAGGAGGGTAGGATGGAAGGAAAAGGCCACTTTAAAACTTGTTGAATGCCAGCCTTCTGTTGCTTGGGCTGTCCACTGGGGTGGAGTGGTTGGATGCCCGGAGCCTCCCACCCCGCATTCTTGGACGTCTGGGTGGGGAGGCTATGGAACTTGGGGAGGAGGGAGGGCGGTTAAGCAGCGGCAGCCTGTGATCCTGCTGCCATTCATGAACCTCCACCAGATGCTGGAGCATGTCGGTTTGATCCTGCAGTAGCCCCAGTGTTGCCTCATGCCTCCTCTGATCTTCCTGCCGCCACCTCTCCTCACGTTCATCGGCCACCGTCCTGTACTCTGTTATTGTGTCCCTCCACACAGCTCTGTCAGTGCTGGATGACTGCATGAGCTCAGAGAACATGTCATCGCACGTGCGTTTTTTTCGCCGCCTTATCTGAGATAGCCTTTGGGATGGAGGAGGGAGGCTTGAAACATCTGCAGCTGCTGGAGGAAAAAAAGGGAGTGAAGTATTTAAAAAGATACATTTTACAGAACAATGGCTACACTCTTTCATGGTGAACGGCACTATTCACATTACATAGCACATGTAATTTTGGTACAAGGTCGCATTTTGCATCTTATATTGAGTGTCGGTGGCTTTGGTGTTAGAGATCACGCATGCAGGGCCGGGCAACAGAATTTGGCTTGCAGGTGGCGATGGTAAGCCATAGTCTTTCAGCTTCTGCAACCTTTATAACAGCAGCCTGTTCCTTTCCCATACCAAGCAAAGCCCGTTGAGTTGGCCATTTAGTGCTGCAGTTTTCCTGTTAACATGCAGCAGCAGAAACCAAACTAACCCCCTCCCCCCACCCAATTCTCTGGGATGATCGCTTTTCCCCTCCCCCCACCTCCTGGCTGGTATCAGGGAAGATCCCTACTAGCCAAACGCGAACAGCTCAGCGCCAATGCCTCCCCCCCGCCCGACTAACTGTGGGGAGGATTTCTTTTCAGCCACAGGCAAACAGCCCAGTAGGAACGGGCACCTCTGAATGTCCCCTTAATTAAATTCCCCTATTTCAAGCAGGCTACCATGAACGATATCACTCTCCTGAGGATAATACAGAGAGAAAAAGAATGGATGTTGCTTGAATGCCAGCAAACACCGGGACCATATATGCTGCCAGGCTTTGTCATGCAATGATACCAGATTACTTGCTACTAGCATGGTGAGGTAAAGTATCCTACCATGGAGGATGGAATAAGGCTGCTCTCCCCAGAAAAATTCTGCAAAGGCTTTTGCAGTACCTCCAGGAGAGCTTCATGGAGATGTCCCTGGAGGATTTCCGCTCCATCCCCAGACATGTTAACAGACTTTTCCAGTAGCAGTACTGGCCACGAATGCATCCCAAGTCCTCAGGGCTACTTAATCATTAAAAAACACTTGCTTTTATAACATGTATTATATTTTAAAAGGTACACTCACCAAAGGTCCCTCCTCCAGCTTCGTTGGGTTGGGAGGGTATTTCAGCCAGGGTGATAAAAAGATCCTGGCTGTCGGGGAGAACGGTGTGCTGTGTGCTCTCCCCAAGCTCATCCTCCTCCTCCCTCCTCATCTTCCCCATCTGCAAAATCCTCAGCCATGGCGGAGAGTACCCCATCATCAGAGTCCACGGACAGGGGTGGGGCAGTGGTGGCGGACCCCCCTAGAATTGCATGCAGCTCAGCGTAGAAGTGGCATGTCTGGGGCTCTGTCCCGGAGTGTCCGTTTGATTCTTTGGTTTTCTGTTATGCTTGTCTGAGCTCCTTAATTTTCATGTGGCACTGTGTTGCGTCCCTGATATAGCCTCTGTCCCTCATGGCCTCTGAGATTTTTTGAAATGTTTTGGCATTTTGTCTTTTGGAATGTAGTTCTGATAGCATGGATTCCTCTCCCCATACAGCGATCAGATCCAGTACCTCCCGTTCGGTCCATGCTGGAGCTCTTTTTTGATTCTGGGACTGCATGGCCACCTGTGCTGATGAGCTCGCCTGGCCAAACAGGAAATGAGATTCGAAAGTTCCTGGGGCTTTTCCTCTACACCTGGCCAGTGCTTCTGAGTTCAGAGTGCTGTCCAGAGCGGTCACAATGGTGCACTGTGGGATAGCTCCCGGAGGCCAATACCTTCGAATTGCATCCACACTAACCCTAATTTGAAACGGCGATGTCGACTTCGGCGCTAATCCCCTCTTTGGGCAGGAATACAGAAATCGGTTTTAAGAGCCCTTTATGTCAAAAAAAATGGCTTCGTTGTGTGGACGGGTTCAGGGTTAATTCAGATTTAATGTGGCTAAATCTGACAAATTTGTAGTGTAGACCAGGCCCGGAAGTGCAGTATAGGTACCTACAGGGTGAGGCAACTGCAACCCTCAACTAGAGTTCTGTACATGGATATAGGTAAAACTGCACCCAAAACAGATGGCCAATGTGGATGCTCTGCACCAGTGCTACTTATACCAGTCTCAGAGTAGCAGCCGTGTTAGTCTGTATCCTCAAAAAGAACAGGAGTACTTGTGGCACCTTAGAGACGAACCAATTTATTTGAGCATAAGCTTTCATGAGCTACACCTCACTTCATCCTATGATGAATTTATGCTCAAATAAATTGGTTAGTCTCTAAGGTGCCACAAGTACTCCTTTTCTTTTTACCTATACCAGTGCTATCCCAGCTACCAATAGTTCAGTTCTCTAGTGTTGATGCTACTTTTGAAACTGAAACACAAAGCTTGTTTTGCTGCCTCGGAGCTGCTAACCAGTCATTACAAAGTATGTACAGCTTTTTTCACTCATCCAATTCAGTCCGGTATCAAAACATTTTAAAAACATAACAAATGGAAAGGGACAAAGGTATCCCCAGCCACTCCACTTTTCAAAAACGTATGTGTGACTAAAATTGGTTCACCTCAAAACAAAGAACTGACAGTACTGTCTCAAGCTGGGTGCTGTGTAACTTTCCATTACCCAATGCCTCTCAAGTTAGCCCTGCAGTATCCTCTGCTCTTCCAGTCCTGCCCACCACAGCTTTACCCAGAGATGCTGGAACAATTTGTATATTTGGGGTGCTGAGAGCCATTGAACCAAACTGTAACCCCTGTATATGATGGAAACCACTTCAAGCCAGGGTGTGCAGCAGCACTCCCAGTTCCAGCACCTCTGGCTTTACCAGTGCAATCAATCCTGACTACAGCCCTTCGCTATTCTAGTTCTGTTCTCTTACAGTCAGCTCTGCCAGTGACTTCCCTCAGATTATTTATGTATAGCACCAGTAAGAGAGGCACTTTTTACAACTTTGTGGCTGAGCTAAGAGGTGGCAGAAAAAAGTTGACAGCTTCATCCGTACTAGGTGGGGACTGTACTTCTCGTCCTACCTTCAGTGGACATGGAGAACAATTGATCACCATCCTCTTTATAACATTATTATGTTCCCCTCAGTCTTCTTTTCTCAAGACTAAGGTTTTTTTAAACCTTTCCTCAAAGGTCAGATCTTCTAAACCTTTTATCATTTTTGTTACACACCTCAGGACTCTCTTCAATTTATCCACATCTTTCCTCATGTCTAGCACCCAGAATTGGACTCAGTACTTTAGATCAAACTAACTCGATACGTACACATAAGCAATGAGATTACAAGTTTTGTTGATAAAGGTAATAGCGCTGATGTAACACACAGACTTCGGTAAGCCATTTGTCTTGGTACTGCATGGTGGTTTGATTAAGAAAAGAGAATGATATAAAATCAACATGGCACACAAAATGGATTAAAACTGGTTAACTGATCTGTCTCAATATTTTATTGTAAATGGGGAATCATCATTAAGTGTGTGTTTCTAGTGGGGTCTTGCAGGTTCTTTCCCCTATTTAACATTTTTATTAATGACTTGGAAGAAAACAAAATAATTACTGATAAAGTTTACAGATGATAAAGATTAGGGAAATGATACATAACGAAGATTATAGGTCACTCATAAGAACAAATCTGATCACTTGGTAAGCTGAGGGCAAACAGTATGTGTTTCAGTATCACCGAATGCAAGAAGTCATACATCTAGGAACAGAGAATGCAGGCTATGCTTATAAGATGCAGGGGGCAATTAGGGGTGGGGAGTGGAGAGGGGACTCTATTCTGGAAAGCTTTGACTCTGAAAGAGTTGGAGGCCCTAGTGGATAATCCACTGAACATGAGCTCCCAGTATGATGCTGTGGCCAAAAGGACTAATGCAATCCTTGGACGTATAAACAGGGAAATGATCAAGGAGGAGAGACAGGTTATATTACCTTTGTATTTGGCGGTGACCACTTCTGGAACACGGTGTCCAGCCCTGGTACCCACAACTCAAGAAGGATGTTGATAAATTGCAGAGGGTTCAGGGAAGAGCCATGATATTGACAGGAAAACATTAAGTGATTGAACTTATTGAGTCTGTTTACCTTATTAAAGAAAAGGTTAAAGGGTGACATGTTCACAGTCTGTCAGTACCTACCTGGGGAACAGAAATTTGACAGGGGGTTCTTCAATCTAGCAAACAAAGGTGTAACAAGAGCCAGTGCCTGGAAATTGAAACTAGACACATTCAGACTTAAAATCAGGCACACATTTTTAACAGTGAAGGCACTGGAACAACTCAGCAAGGGTTCAGGTGGATTCTCCATCTCTGGCAATTTTTAAAACACTATTGGATGGCTTTTCTAAAAGATACGGTTTAGCTCAAACAAGAATTAATTCAGAGTCCTATAGCCTGTGTAATGCGGGTCAGACTAGATCACAATGGTCCCTTCTGGGTTTGTAATCTATTAACTTGATTTAAAAAACAAAACAAAAAAAACCTCTTTTTTGTCATCATCTAGACATATCCCCAAAAACCACATACCAGCTATGGATAGCCAGAGTGCAGCCACTCCCTTTCTCCACTTCTGCAGCAGGGGCAATGAAAAAGCATAGCATAGCAGCCAGCTACTCTGCCTCTATGAATGCGAGCAACTCCTGCATGCTGGGATAATCCCTAACAGGACAGTGGCTGGTTTCTGTTCCCTTTCTGGCACTTGGGCAGCGCAAAGGGGGGGGACGGGACTGGAAGCAGAATTTGCCCCACATCACTGATCTGGCAGCTTGACTTTTCTGAAGTCAGGGCTGAAAACGCTGGATGCATTTGTATAGATTGTATGATCCAAGAACATCCTTCTTGGGAATAGACTGAAATTCTTGGCTCCTGAAAAAAAGTATTGCTTCCTCTTTGAGAGGAGATAACCTACATTAGCAGTTTACAATTTCAACTTTTGCACATTTGGCTGACAAGATTAGCAATCAGTGTATGTGTCTACCCCTACACAGACTGCATGCTTCTTGCAGTTTTCACATAATTATGGAAGTTGGAGATAGAAATGATTTGTTTGATTATCTAGCCCATCTCTATGCCAGTGCAGGATTTTTCACTACAACATATTTTGAATGTTCTGAGAAATCTAATTTTACCTCTTCTTTTCCAAACCCTTTGCCCCTTTAGTGGAGATATAAGAGGCATGGATTAACATTAAAGATACTGTGATACCTTTTGTAGAGACGTGCTATTACATGCCACTTGTTGGTACCCATTGCTCCAGAACCAGCTGCATGTCACTGTACTGATGTTTGTTACTCCTGGAGGAATTCTGCACCAAAAAATTAAAAATTCTATGCATATTTTAAAATTCTGCAGGATTTTATTTGTCAAAACAACAATATAATCATGCCCATTTCAATTATTTTGGTAATTTATTTCAAAATATGTCAGAAAGTATGTCTGTATCAATACAGACAAAAAAAAATCCTGAATCTTTTTTGGACAAAACAGATTCCTTACTAGGCATATTAATACAGAACGTTGAGTAATAATTCATTTAAACTACAATACAGAACTGTATTTCCTGCACCCCTCAGAAGCAGTGCAAAGGCTTGGCCGAATCAGGGGTAATGGAGGAGCTGAGGGAGAGGGCAGAAACTGCTGGAAAGGAGCCTGGGAGTGAACTTAAGAGGAAGAAAAGTAGGGAAGAAGGGTTTTTTTGGTGGGGGGGGGGGAGAAAGGATTGGTAGGAAGTTGGGGAGCCTCCCCCATGAAGACTCTAGCTGACCCCAAGCCTCTCCCATTTCAGTCAGACACATCTGCCACAATCCCCTTCAACTCCCTGCCCCCACCCCCACCAGCTACCTCTCCTCCCCCGTCCCCATGTGTCCCTGCACCCTCTGCCCTCATGTGGCTCTACACCCCCATTCCCATTCAGCCCCTGGCTCAATGCTGTCACCCCACTACCTCCTGTGCCCACCCCAGCCTGTCCCCCCACACTAGCCTTTTTGAGCCCCAGCCTGTATCACCTTCCCAGGAGCCCAGTGTTCACTGCTGTGTCTGTCCCCGCCATACCCCGTGTCTCCTTACCTGGCCCTGCCGGGAGGGTGCTGTGAGGAAACCAGCCTCTCCCCCTCCCTCTCCAGGGCTGGCTGAGCCAGTTGCCCTCTCTTCTGGTTCCAAAGCAACCCCTGGTGGGCAAATGGTGTAACTGCAGCACCTTTCCAGCAGAATGTATTTTCAGCAGGGGAAAAAAACCATCTGCAGGAGGCATGAATTCGGTGTGTGCGCAGTGGCACAGAATTCCCCCAGAAGTGTGTTTGTAGAGAGTATTTTGCAGTAAAGGACTCCATAGTTTAGTAGTATTATAGCAATCCACAATTTTTCAGGCACATACTTTATTTCATTCATATTTCACAGTCAGTCTCTAGAAAGCTTTACAGAAAAAAAAAATCACATTTTGTAATCAAGTTCTCATACTACAGAATTCAGATTTTGCAATGCACTTGAAGGTACAGAAAATATTTACATTCAACCAGAGTTATCCAAGTTTTAAAAAAAACTTCATGAAAGCAATTAAAAATTCAAGATGTATAAAGTTATTAAAACTCTTGCATGAAAGCAGAAGTCTGGTTGACCCATCAACCTTCCCCTTTCCTTGTCATTTCTGCCAGTTGGTGGCAGGACCAACAGCAGAAGCCTCAGAAACTGTTTAGATGACCTTTCAGAGCTCAGGACCTCTGGTTTAAGTCTAGGTTCTTAAATCTATGGATCAACTACAATTTGCTTTAAAAACCTCCAAAACCTGCAGGGCCAATGGTTACAGAATTGTTTGATTGAAGAGGCTAAGTTTCTGGACAATCTTGCTAGGCTGTTTCTGGATTCAGTTTAGAACTGGCTTCAGCTTCAGACGAAGTCTACTAAAAACCAATGAATTCTCTCACCATAGCTCCATGCCCTTTTATTTTACTAAGCTTACAGCTAGGGTAGGAAAGCTTTTGCTATATAAAGCTTCAGTAAGGCTTCCAGCAATAAAGGCAGCTAAAAGACGTAGGAGTAAACTGGGGTTTGACAGCCTTTTGTATATCTACAATCAGCGCCCTCCAGTGTACTTCATTAATTACCTTAACTGCTAATTTATCTGTGGACATGATTCCTAGGTGACCCCAGATTTATTCAGTAGTTTAGAAGATTTTTCTCGTTCAGTACATACTGAATAAGAAGTTTGGATTCTGACAAGCAGTATGATTTCTAAACAGTTGCTGAACTTCTATTCACAGTTTTACTATGTTCACATATATTTTATATAAAATTGTGTGAGCTACAGCAGATTTATACTGTCCAGGATTTTCCTACATCAGGAAGTACACTATATCCTGTTGGAGGGTAATTTTCTGCCCTCCCCCCCCCCCGCCCATTCCCCTTCATCTCTAAAATGTCCACAGTTCATTCTAGATCCATCACTTCACGTTCTAGAACAGTCATTCTTAATAAATAGGGTCTGAATTTAGGATTCTCCACAGCCTCAGATGGGAGAAGCAGCGCTTCCAAGGAAAGAGAAGGAACCTCTGAGGGCAGGACTAGGTCGCTCACATGTCTATTCCCCTCTCTGCAATCCCATACACAAACACCTGTATCACTCAGATCAAGGGAACAACCTTTACTCCCTTTCAATAAGGGGGTTGGAAGCTCCACTGCAGTAACTTTGTTGTGATTCTCTAGCAGGCTCAGGTGTCTGAGTCTTTGGCCTGGAGTGTGTGATGCCCTCCTGCCATATACAGCCTCTTGTTTGAATTTGGTGTCACTATGCTATGTGTTAACAGTTGCAAGCTAACTTCAGATATTAGGCAACACAGGAAACCCACATAAGATTTTGGCCAAATTCCCAACGACTGCTCCTTCCCACCCCCATGCTTTCTTTGGTGGTGCTCTACACCACAGTTGGAATTGTGCTTAATCAGCTACCATTCAGTTGGGTTTTGAGGGGAACAGAGTCTTGGGGCCATCTGGGAAATCTCTCTCTAGCTCCAGAGGCCAGTCCAAGTCTGACTTTCATGTTCCATCCCGCCTTGAGGCATGTATGCAACTCCTTTTCAGTGAACTAATTAAGGTGCTGAAAAGGAAAAACTCTTCTCCTACCTCCAAAGTTTCCTAAGGCATTTGTTACAGTAATGCTGTAGGAGAATTCTTTAGGACCTCATGCAATGTTCATTTGAGGCCATTAGAAGGATGAAAGGGTCATGTCACTGAATTTAAAGACAAAAGGCCAACTCAAACTTTTTAACTGGAAAGCTTTTAGGTTTCTTTTTGAGAAACTGAAATACATACAGGAATGCAAGAATGTCAAGGCAATACTTGATCACATGAAATGCAAGTTTTGTTTGAAAAACATTGTGAAACCAAAGGGATCAGACTCTGATCATATAATTTAGAATGGGAGAGACTGTTCACTTCATTCTTAGATTAGCATATTTTAAATCTCCTTATACAGAGGAGTATTTGAAAGACATGGCTCAAGTTGAAGGGAATACAAAGGAGAGTGACAAGTCAAATTCACACAATATGAAGATGTCTGTAGAACAGCTTTTGAAACAAGACTGTCGGGTACATCTAACACCAAGGTCTAATGCCTCTACCAGAATCAGTGTGTAAGTGCATGCTTCAAGACTAGCAGGTTGGGAATGAGAATACTCATACTAATGAGAACATTAAAAAGTGTTCAAGGTCATATTCTTGGGAAGATGTCACCAAAGTGATCAGTGTCTCTTCTAGTGATACACTCAGATGTTTCTCATAAAAAGAAAAACAGGGCTTGTTTCACTCTAGGACCGGTACAACCACTTTTTTCAACTCAGCAAGCTGATTTCACAGCCAAAGAAAGAGTCTCTCCTAAACTGGATAAAAACCAAAGGATGCATAGCTGCCTAGCGAGGAACATATTTTGGGAAAGTTCTATAGCCTGTGTTATACAGGAAGTCATACTAGTTGATCACAATGGTCCCTTCTGGCCTTGGAATCTAAGAATCTTCATTGTAATGAATTTTTAAAAAAATTACATAACAGCTTCTTTTTTTTTAAAGTAACAGTCAGTGTTTAATTTATTGCATACCTGGGAAATCCAAAGCCATCTTGCTTAGTACAGTTGTTAGCTGTTAACGGGCAGTTCAAATAAACCTGCTTTGGAATAAACACTTCCAGTGCATGTCTAGTGCTTTCAGATTTTCACCCAGCTCTCAACTTTAAAGAAACTAAAATAGGCAGTTGACAGGCATGCCTAGAACTATTACATTTATTTCTAATATACCCCTCACCTCCCCACCCCTACTTTGCTCAAGCAAAGCAACGTATGGAGTGCAGCTTTAATGCAAGCAGATCTCCATTTGTTCAATGTGGTGATTATCCAAAAGAAAGACCACTGTATATCTTTGGAGTATTAACACAAAGCTGGAGATACTATGTTACCCATCCAGTTTCCTCTTTCCATATCAATTCATAAATGGCTACGCTAGACTAGGTCTTTTGTCCCATTCTGTGAATTGGCTGTCTGGAGATAGGGGGTGAAAAAAGATGCTTGCTAGGAAAGAGCCATTTGCAATGTTCTCCATCATAAGAGTGGGAACACATCACATCATAGCACTTTCACACCTTCATGGTCCAAAGAAGAGCACAGTTGCTCAGTCCCAGTGACATGAAGCAGTACTAATTCCAGCCGAGGCCTCCCATTGTGCCAGTCTCACAACTGGCATTTGGGACAGCTTATTAATGGCATGCTGCTTTGTGAATGAGTTTTTAAAGCAGCCTCAAACTTAGAAAGTGCTCTTGTAAAAGCCTGAGACAGAGGAAGAGAGGCACTGGAGTCACTTGAACAGCTATATATTTTTTGCGCTACATGTTGGGATATGTAGGAGAAGCCTCAAGGCTGCTGTCAGCTTTATCTGACCCCGTTAGAGATGCCTCTAGCTCTGCCCAGGCCTGAGGAGCATTGCCCTTTATTGCCTCCATGAACAACTGTGTTTGCTGCTTCAGCCGGTCCAGTTCAATCTGGGTTACCTGGTTCTGATGAATCAGCTCCTTGGTTTTCAAGGTGATCTCCAGCAATCCAGACCTGTGCAGCACAACAAAGGTATTCTGAAAGCGCTTGCACTTGCGTTGCTGCTGCAACGATAGCTCAGGAGTAGTATAAAGTTCTTCTGCTGCCAAAGGTGGGCTGCAGGTTGCTAACTGCACCATATGATGTACTGGATTCTCCATCTCAGGAGATCTGCAGTCTGATATCTGGAGGACTCCAGTAGGAGAAAAGGGAATCAAAGCTGGGGCCTTTTGTTTGTCAGTAGAAATATACTGAAAGCCATCAATAGTTGACATTTTTCCACTTGCCATCACAGCTGAAGAACTCTGCTGAGTAGAGTCCTGAGCAGGCTTAAAGTCTGGTGATACTTGGGGGCAAGCACTAGGGGGCAATAAACTAGTCTTACTGGACACAGTAGTTAGTATCTGTGCAAAGCCATTTCTGTCCACTGGTTCTCCCTCTTTCCTCCAGATCCCAGACACGATCTCTTTTGCAGGGATGTGGTGCTGTCTTTGCATAGGAGTTCAGGATGGGCAGGTAATTAGTAGAGTCAATTCTCTTCTCACCAACAAGATGAGGGTTAATGGGAGGGGAGATGGCTGGATGAAGAAACACTAGCTGTGGCTGAGCTGGAATCACTTCAAAAGATGGCTGAACAGTCCAAGACTGAAGCTGCGATGAACTGCTTCCCTGAGAAGTATGGGTGGAAAAAGTGGAATTATCACAACTAACAGTGTAAGAAAAAATGTTAGAAAAGCTTTATCAGAACAGGTGAGCCTGGTGCCAATGCTCCAATGTAGACGCTGTTGCTAAATGCTGCCAGTTATAATGTAGTCTGAGTAGATTTTACCTCGTATAAATTCATTCTTCCCTTCTTGTGACACTGCTAGAGACCAAGCTGTAATTCAGAATCTATCTACTGCTGAACAGCAAATACATTTAGAAGTCATTCCGTTTTAGCATTCCTATTTATGCTAACACAAGCTGGCAGCAACCCTGGGCTTGAGGATATAATAAGAGAATAATAACTACAGGTGTCCAGAAAACTTTGAAAAAAAGTCACAACACTTAAAGTTATGATTTAAAAAAAAAAACATTCAGATGAACGCTGCACAAACATTCTATCTAGAAGTTTAAATTTTATATTAGTTGAGACATAGGAACTCTAATCCTGTCACTTCTATTATTACAGAAAGTGCTTGAAACAGTCTCGGTTATTTCTAACACAGTAGGTAGTCACTAACAAGTGCTGCAGTTTTAAAATTTATTGAAACCATATATTATACAAAAACCTAGCACTTGAAGTAACGCCTACTAGCCCCAGGAGAAATACCTGCTCTACACACAAAGTTGCACCCTTTCAACACCACACCTTTGGTTAAACTGGTGCAACTTTGTGTGCTGAAAAGCTTAAAATCCATTACTGTGGGAGAAAAACACCAGTGCTTCCATCCAAAAGTTACAAATATTTCATTTTTTTAAATTGGCAGGGTTGTAACATCAACAATCTTGATTTAATAAAAAAAAATCACTTACCACATTGATACTCTTTTGGCTCAAAATTGTGCCCTCAGCTAAACCTGTCCTAAGACATCCACCCTACCTCCCACTTGTTTGTCTCATCTACCTTTAATGGCGGGTCTCTTAGATGCCAATGCAGCGAACATGAGCTAGAGTCCATTTGTATTCAGCAAAGCACTTTACCACACAATTAAGTGCTTTGATGAACAGCAAACAGCAGAGGAAGGATGATCCTGTGGTTAGGATGCTAACCTGGGACTCAAGAGGCTCCAGTTCAATTCCCTGCTATGCCATAAGCGACCTGTGTTACTTTGGGCAAACCACTTAGAGGCAGAGAAACTGTTTCTCATCTGTAAAATAGGAATAATATTACCTTCCTACTTCAGAGGGGTGCTGTGGGGATAAATACATCGTGAGATGCTCAGAGATTATGGTAATAGGGGGTCCGTAAATACCTTAGATATACAGATGGGCTGTAGAATTTGAAGCCTTAGGCTACATCTACAGCAAGCGGTAGGGGGTGTAATTCTCCTGCTTATGTACATATACTCATAATATCGCTCATCAACCTAGCGCAAGTATAAATAGCAATGGAGCTGCGGTAGCAAGGGTAGCAGCAGCAGAGGCATGGCTGAGCCATGCCAAGCACATACCCAACAATTTCAGGCAAGTTTGTGTTCAGCCTTGCTGCCAGTGCTACAGTGGCTACACTACTATTTATACTTGAGCTAGCATGAGTATATGTACACAAGCAGGGGAAATCATTCTCCTAGCTGGTAGCGTAGACATAGCTTTAAAGAACAAGCTCTTTGGTGCAAGGCTTGTCATTTACTAGATGTTTGCACAAAAGGACCATTCCACGAAGAACAATTCCAACACAGTTGACTGACCTAACATATTCCAATTTGCTTAGTTATTACAGGTTGAGGCAGGAATGTATTTCATGATCATTAACCTATATCCATTGTTTTTGTTTGCTGAAGTAAAGTCTTCCATTTTACTTTAACATGACTCCCTCTTTATTTTAATATAAAGAGGTTTGGACATGAAGATCTATGACACAATGGACTGTCTTCCTTGTTTATTCTTAATTTCTCTCCCTTACTCTGCTACATTACAACATTCTATAACTTAGGTATATTATAAAAAATGGTAAAGTTCTGCTTGCAACATGCCCTGGGAAGTTTGTTAGCATAACAAGAAAGCCAGTATTTCATTTTCCATCTCTCACCCTAAAGGCACCAGAAGGTGAAGCTTGCCTAACCCCTATCAGATTGGAGCTTTGTGCATCTGCCTAAACAGTTTGTCCACATTTCCAAGAATGTTTTTTTGGGGGGGACGGGGACGACCACACAGTCTTTTGTCAAGCTAAAGAGAGCATGTTGTGGAGATTAAAGAACTGACTTCCCTATAAAAGCCTACTCCAGACATCTCTTTCATTGCACATCTTGACAGAGCCTCACTCTCTCGTTGGATATCAATACTGAAGTTTAACCAGATTTGCTTTCAACCATGCCAGCCTGGGCTGTGAGCTTGTCAGATCTCACAGGCAAGTCGGGGAGTCTAAACTTGGATTGTGGTTTCTCCTTGGAGGCTTCCCATCCATTTGTCCCCACTGCATTTTCAGGAATTTTTCACTCAGATGGAGGGCTGAAGAAATGTTGGTCCCGCTCTGATGAGAGAGTTAAAAACATGGTTTCTCCCACACCTTATTCTAAGTTGCACATTTTTCACAAGTGGCTAACAATGTGCTCATAGCCTGACAGAACAACGTGGCAGAGAAACTAATCAATTAATGAGTTCACCCAGTTGTTACAACTTAAGGCCTGAAATTTACTTTTTATTTAGTAATTGTTTAACATTTTGCTCCTAATCATCTTAATTTAGACACAAAAATATAGATTAGAACAGAAAAAGCTTTGACAAAAACAAATATAAGCAGAGATGGTTTCATATTTTATTCATTTTGAATTACACTTTACCATTTGCTTATACTATTGGAACCCAAAATCCAAAAGCCTTCTTAAATACTTGAGATCTAGCAAGTGAAACTAACTATTCTAGTTTCACTGTCTAAGCTGAATAAAATACTCCTGGGGGAATTCTGTGCCACTGCACACACACAGAATTCATGTCCCCCGCAGATTCCGCTCCCCCCAAACGTAGAAATACATACAGCCAAGAAGGCACTGCAGGTACACTTTTCACCCACCAGCGGCCATTGTGGTGCCAGAAGAGAAGGCAGCTGGCTCAGCCAGCCGTGGAGAAGGAGGGGGAGAGGCGGTCTTCCTCACAGCACCCTGCCCACGGGGCCACATATGGGGGGAGATGGACAGAGCGGGACACATGGGGGTGTTGGGGAGGTCACACAAACTGGGGTTCAGAAAGGCTAGTGGGGGGTGGGAGACTGGGGCAGGGGCACAGGAGCTAGCTGGGGGACAGCATTGAGCCAGGGGCTGATTGGGAGTGGTGGTGCAGGGCCACATGGGGACAGTGGCAGATGCGCCTGACTGAATGGGAGAGGCTAGGGGTGAACCAGCATCTGCATGATGGAAGCGCCCCAACTCCCTCACAATCCCTTCTCCCCACCCAAGAAAAGCCATGCTCCATACTTCTCCCACCCACACCCAACAACCCTCCACGTGCACTCCCAGGTTCCTTCCCAGCAATTTCTTCCGTCTCCCTCAGCTCCTCCATTATGAGTAATTCCCACGAGCCTTTGCACTGTTTCTGTATTGTAGTTTAAATGAATTATTACTCAAAGTTCTGTATTATTATGCCTAGTAAGGAATCTATTTGTCAAAAAACATTTCCTGAATCTGTCATCTGTGTTACAGACATACTTGCTGACAGGTAATTTGAAATATATTACCAGAATAACTGAAACTGGCATTTTTTTTAATATTGTGTTATTTTGACAAATAAAATATGCAGTTTGCAGAATTTTAAAATATTTTGCACAGCATTTTAAATTTTTTGGCACAGAATTCCCCTAGGAGTAGTAAAGCATCAATGCAGAAAGTACATTAGATTTCTAAAATTCTTTCATTTAAATAATCTGAGGTAATTAGTATTTTTTCCTAAATATGTCTTTTATCTTTCCAGGATCCCTTTAAAATAAAGAGATTTAACAAACTTATATGAGGCATTAAGAATCTTACGTTTGATCTATCTTGCTGATGTTAGCCTGCCTCTGGCCAGGCACATACTCACTCTAACAGATCTTCTACTGATACTATGATTCTATGAGTATAGCAACGAGTTAGATGAACATCACCCTTTAAAAGAGTTATTTGCAAAACGCACTTCTGAAAGGAAAACATACTTTCCAATATATTATTATCTTCCCCCCCGCCCCCCACCTGTCTGACCAGTACATTTTTCCTTACGACCACAGGAGAAAGTGCTGGGAAGGAATTGCTTGTGGCCAGTGAGTAGAGCCAGGGCCCATCCTCTGTGTTCCAACACAATGCATTCAGCATATTCTCTGAGTTGGTCAGCTCCACAGAACTCAGACACCCTGAACTTCCGTCTGGTAGATGCGAAGTCCAGTTATTAGTTGTTTTATATGCAGCACACTTTCTAACCTCCCACCTATTTCCTGATTCCACACTGTTCAATCACATTGTGCATAATGCTGCTAATCTGATTTTGGAAACCAACTAACATGGGCTTCATACATTGTCTGATGGCTGCTCAGTGTCCTCAGATTTTAGTTAAAAGAAAAGGAGTACTTGTGGCACCTTAGAGACTAACAAATTTGAGCATAAGCTTTCGTGAGCTACAGCTCACTTCATCAGATGCATTCAGTGGAAAATACAGTGGGGAGATTTATATAGAGAACATGAAACAATGGGTGTTACCATACACACACTGTAACCAGAGTGATCACTTAAGGTGAGCTATTACCAGCAGGAGAGCTGGGGGGTGGCCAGGATGGTGTTTTCAGGAAGATCACCGATGGATTGTAGTTTCCTCAGAAGTCAGTGGTGTCTCAAAGATAGCTGGGAGTGCTGGTAGCGTAGGGCCTGAGGAGGCAGTCTACATAGACAGACAATCCTGCTGTCAGGGTGCCAATGCCTGAGATGATGGGGTGTCCAGGATTTCCAGGTTTATGGATCTTGGGTAGCAGATAGAATACCCCAGGTCAGGGTTCCAGTGGTGTGTCTCTGCAGATTTGTTCTTGTGCTTTTTCAGGGAGTTTCTTGAGCAAATGCTGTAGTTTCTTTTGGTAACCTTCAGTGGGATCAGAGGGTAATGGCTTGTAGAAAGTGGTGTTGGAGAGCTGCTTAGCAGCCTCTTGTTCATATTCCAACCTATTCATGATGATGAAAGCATCTCCTTTATCAGCCTTTTTGATTATGATGTCAGAGTTGTTGCTAAGACTGTGGATGGCCACTATGGATGTAGAAGCCCTCTACATCAACATTCCACACAAAGATGAACTACAAGCTGTCAGGAACAGTATCCCCGATAATGTCACGGCAAACCTGGTGGCTGAACTTTGCGACTTTGTCCTCACCCATAACTATTTCACATTTGGGGACAATGTATACCTTCAAATCAGCGGCACTGCTATGGGTACCCGCATGGCCCCACAGTATGCCAACATTTTTATGGCTGACTTAGAACAACGCTTCCTCAGCTCTCGTCCCCTAATGCCCCTACTCTACTTGCGCTACATTGATGACATCTTCATCACCTGGACCCATGGAAAAGAAGCCCTTGAGGAATTCCCCCATGATTTCAACAATTTCCATCCCACCATCAACCTCAGCCTGGACCAGTCCACACAAGAGATCCACTTCCTGGACACTACGGTGCTAATAAGCGATGGTCACATAAACACCACCCTATACCAGAAACCTACTGACTGCTATGCCTACCTCCATGCCTCCAGCTTTCATCCAGACTACACCACACGATCCATCGTCTACAGCCAAGCTCTACGATACAACCACATTTGCTCAAACCCCTCAGACAGAGGCAAACATCTACAAGATCTCTATCAAGCATTCTTACAACTACAATACCCACCTGCTGAAGTGAAGAAACAGACTGACAGAGCCAGAAGAGTACGCAGAAGTCACCTACTACAGGATAGGCCCAACAAAGATAATAACAGAACACCACTAGCCATCACCTTCAGCCCCCAACTAAAACCTCTCCAACGCATCATCAAGGATCTACAACCTATCCTGAAGGACGACCCATCACTCTCACAGGTCTTGGGAGACAGGCCAGTCCTTGCTTACAGACAGCCCCCCAACCTGAAGCAAATACTCACCAGCAACCACATACCACACAACAGAACCACTAACCCAGGAACCTATCCTTGCAACAAAGCCTGTTGCCAACTGTGTCCACATATCTATTCAGCGGACACCATCATAGGGCCTAATCACATCAGCCACACTATCAGAGGCTCCTTCACCTGCACATCTACCAAAATGTGATATATGGCATCATGTTCCAACAATGCCCCTCTGCCATGTACATTGGTCAAACTGGACAGTCTCTACGTAAAAGAATAAATGGACACAAATCAGACATCAGGAATTATAACATTCAAAAACCAGTCGGAGAACACTTCAATCTCTCTGGTCACTCGATTACAGACCTAAAAGTGGCAATACTTCAACAAAAAAAACTTCAAAAACAGACTCCAAGGAGAGACTGCTGAATTGGAATTAATTTGCAAACTGGACACAATTAACTTAGGCTTGAATAGCAACTGGGAGTGGATGGTCATTACAAAAAGTAAAACTATTTCCCCATGTTTATCCCTCCCCCCCACTGTTCCTCAGACGTTCCTGTCAACTCCTGGAAACAGCCAACCTTGATTATCAGTACAAAAGGTTCCACCCCCGCCCCTGCTCTCCTGCTGGTAATAGCTCACCTTAAGTGATCACTCTGGTTACAGTGTGTATGGTAACACCCATTGTTCCATGTTCTCTATGTATATAAATCTCCCCACTGTATTTTCCACTGAATGCATCCGATGAACTGACCTGTAGCTCATGAAGGCTTATGCTCAAATAAAGCTGTTAGTCTTTAAGGTGCCACAAGTACTTCTTTTCTTTTTGCGAACACAGACTAACACGGCTGCTACTCTGAAACCTGATTTTAGTTAGTAATTTTCAGTGATGGATATCTTTTTATGTGGATCTTTCCTCACAACTGGCACCCTTGGTGTGGTCTCAGAGAGGCCAAGGATTGTACTTTGTCTTCATGCCTATTAAATCTATTAAAGCATACTAAGGTAGGACAGTGTTGCAGAATCTTGCACTGCCAGTTTGCTGTGACTGTTTTGTACCCAGGGCCTCTTATCTCCTTCAATCACTCACCTTTCACAAATAGAATTATTTTTTCTCATGAAAAGGAAAGATCATTGCATAGTTTTGGTGTGTATTAAAACTGTATGTGGATGTGCCATTTTAATCAACCTTACAAAAATTACTTTCTAGTGTAACAGGCTGTTTGACATTCTGGTCACATGTAACTCAACAGGTCATGCAAGGACCAAATAGGAGCCCCTTTTTCTAGACAGTAGCTAAAATGAAAAATATGCCCATTAGAAAGAGAGACTCAAGTAAGCCCCAATACCGTGCAGATTGACAAAATGAGCTTTAGAAGAGTATAAAGCTTGGCTTTGAAGGTTTTAGTAGTCACAGGATTTTCAAACTTGCCCTATACACAAAAGTCCTCCCACCCTTCCACATGAGTTTTCTGAACTGTAAAAAGATAAGTTTGTTAAGCAAACTGTGAAGTTTAAAGGAAATAACAGGAGGAAAGTTAATTATATTTTTCTAAACCTGAGAATCCAGATTCTTTGTCAGATTCAGCTGCTGCTATGCTGAACTGATGCGTCAATCTCTTCATGTCCATCACATTGCCCAGTTTGGTTAATAGCCTTCTGGGGCTCTCTCTAGGTGTGTACTTTCTCTCCATTCTTTTACAGTGCTGGAGACAGAGCTGTCAACACTTTTTCCATTGGGGGTGAGGTGGAGGAGGAAAAGGAAGAGATCTGGAACAAACAAAACAAAAACAAAAAACAAGTCCCTCTGAAGCTGAGGAAGCTAATTCCACTGATGCAGAATAAGCTTTGCAATAAGAGAAGCTCATCTTTCTCTGACAAGCCCTTGAATTATATTAACAGAGCTGGTTATCTAACATCCAGCTCTAGATTTGCCATTTTTATAAAAAAAATTCAGGTCAGTACATGGACTGTCAATAATAGCAGAGCTTATTCCCTGTAAGCCTCCCTCTCTAAACTTTATAACCTAGAGTGCTAAAAACACAAACACATTATTATTATTATAGGCTGTGCTAAAAAAGATGCCTATAGGTAAGGTTGCCTGACAATTTACATTAGACAACCTAGTTTTCAGTTGCTTAGCTTTACCAAACTGCTTGGGTTGAAATATTCCATGCTGGGTGTCTGCCTCAGGCTAAGCAGTTTTATTGGTTTGGTTTTTTTAAACAAAGAGTTACAGCTAAGTTATTCAGCCATTTCTCAGAATGAGATTAGGCAAAATGATGTTTTGTTTTGTTGTTAAGAATTCTTACAACTATTTCACTGAGAATCTCTAGCTCCTCCATACTTTGGAGCACAAACTTGACATCTGTCTGGGGAGTTGCCCTCGTGTCAAGGATGCGCCTTTTATCATCTTTGTGAAAGTCCACCTAAGTTTGGCCAAGTTGTGAGCCTCTGAAAATCTGAGTTCATGCATGCTCAGTATAGACTTGTTGGAATTCACAGCTAAGTTCTCCAAAGATTTCATCTACACCAGGGATCTCAAACTCAATTTACCTTAGGGCCAGTGCCAGTCCTCAAATCCTCCCAGTGGGCCAATAATGTCACTGAAGATGGCATTCAGAAAAGAAAATGTTTATATTGTATTTTTTATTTCAAATTTCTTAGAAATAATAAAACTGTCATACAACTTTATACAATTCTTTGCCTGCCAGAGAGTGTTTTAGTGTTTGCCAGACACCTGGCAACGCCTCAAGTTCTTTCAGTTTGTTGCCATTTGGCCTCAGTGACTGAGCAGTTGAAACCGTCAGGATTGCAGCAAGGTGTGCATCAAATAGTTGTGTTCGGTATTTTTACTTGTTTATATTCATTGTGGAAAAAAGTGACACAGCCTCCATGGCTGACTCTGCCCAACAACTAATGATGCTGCCTCCATGGCTGACTCTGCCCGGCAACTAGTGATGCCATCTCTGTCACTCTCCTCCAGCCAATGGGAGGTGTGGGGGGCAGCGCCTGCAGCAGACAGAGCCGGCAGCGTGGCTGCATGCGTCTTCCTCCATGGGCCGCAGTGGCGAGGTTCTCGCGCCGGGACTTTGAGACCCCTGAGCTACACTGAGCATGCCTACCTAGCTTGGGCTAGCAAGACTTTTTCTGTAGTTGTTCCTCCCAGCAGCTAGGGGTTGCTGAGGCAGCAAGCCCAAGAACTATGGGAATCAATATGGTTCTACATGACTACAATATTGTTTTTTTCAGGGATGTTAAAAGAATGCTAAAGTTGCAGGGTCAGTGGAACACTACTCTGGAAAACTGGATTTTATCCCCATCTCTACCACACAGTTTTATGACAAGTAACCATTAACTGTGTGTTACCCATTTTGAGACACCTGGGGTCTGATTTGCAGAACTGCTGAAATCAGAACAGCAACTGCTCTCAGATAGCTGTGCTCTGAAAAACACAGTTTTATAAAATACTAAGCTCCCAAAAAAGTCAGGCCATAGGCCTTTCAAATTGGGAACCCAAAATTCATGTACACTTGATAAACTGGAGAATTGGTCTGACATCAATAAGATAAAATCCAATAAACTGCAAAGTGAACTTAGAAAGGGAAGATAAAATGCACAAATACCAAAAGGGGAATTACTGGCTAGACAGCAGTTCTGCAGGAAAAGGTCTGGAGGGTAAAGTGGATCACAATTTGCATATGAGAAAACAGTGTGATGCTGTTGTGAAAAAGGCAAATGTCATTCTGGGATGTATTAAGAGGAGTGTCATCCTTAAGACATGGGAGGTACATGGTTTTCGGTACATGTCGTCAGTCTCCCCTCCTTCCCTGAAAGGAACGGCAAACAATCATTTCACGCCTTTTTTCCTGGTTTATCCATGCAGACACCATAGCACGGAGCCCGCTCAGCTGCACACTGCTTTTTTGAGCATTGTAAACACCTTGCGCATTATCCTGAAGTATGTGCAGAGCCTAGTTAGGAGCCACCAGCACAAAGAAGATTGTGAGGATGACATAGACACAGACGTTCCTGAAAGCACGGGATGTGGCAATTGGGATATCATGGCGGCATTGGGGCATGCTGATACAGTGAAACGCCGATTCTGGGCCTGGCACATAGGCACAGACTGGTGGGACCGCATAGCGTTGCGAGTATGGGATGATTCCCAGTAGCTGCGAAACTTTTGCATGCATAAGTGCAGGAATATCAAGATGAGACCTGCCCTGACAGTTGAGAAGTGAGTGGTGATAGCCCTGTGGAAGCTTGCAACACCTGACTGTTTCCATTCAGTTGGGAATCAATTTGGAGTAGGCAAATCTACTGTGGGAGCTGCTGTGATCCAAGTAGCCAGGGCAATCAATACCCTTCTGAAAGAAGGGTAGTGACTCTTGGAAATGTGCAGGTCATAGTGGATGCCTTTGCTGCAATGGAGTTCCCTAACTGTGGCGGGACGGTAGACAGAACGCATGTCCCCATCTTGGCACCGGACCACCTTGCCAAAGGGTACATAAACTGCAAGGGGTACTTCTCAATGGTGTTGCAAGCACTAGTGGATCACAAAGGCCGTTTCACCGACATCAACGTGGGATGGTTAGGAAAGGTGCATGACTCTCGCATCTTTCGGAACTCCGGGCTGTTCAGAAAGCTGCAAGAAGGGACTTTCTTCCCAGACCAGAAAATTACCATTGGGGATGCTGAAATGCCAAACAGTTATCCTTAGGGACCCTTGCTTCCATGGCTCATGAAGCCGTACACAGGCAGCCTGGACAGCAGTAAGGAGTAGTTCAACTATAGGCTGAGCAAGTGCAGAATGGTGGTAGAATGTGCCTTTGGACATTTAAAAGGGCACTGGCACAGTTTGCTGAGTAGGTTAGACCTCAGTGAAAGCAATATTCCCATTGTTATTGCCGCTTGCTGTGTGCTCCATAATATCTGTGAGAGTAAGGGGGGAGACGTTTATGGCAGGGTGGGAGGTTGAGGCAGATCACCTGGCAGACAATTTTGAACAGCCAGACACCAGGGCAATTAGAAGATCGCACCGAGGTGCGCTGCGCATCAGAGAAGCTTTGAAAAATAGTTTCATAACTGACCAGGCTACAGTGTGACAGTTGTGTGTGTTTGTCCTTGATGCAAAGCCGCCCCCTTTGGTGAATGTACTTCCCTGTAATCCAATCCCCTTCTCCCGCTTCGACCATAGCTGGCACAGGAAATAAAGTCCCTATTGTTCTGAATCCATTCATTATTTATTAAAAAAATACTTCAGATCACCGACAACACTGACTAATAAAAGGTAGCCCGGGTGTACAAAGAGCTTGATAATGGGGTGGGGGAAGAGGGAAGGACAAGGCCATATTGCTTATTGTAGCCACACTACAAATCAAAGCTGTTTGAATGACAGCCTTCTGTTGCTTGGGTCATCCCCTGGAGTTAAGTGGCAGGGTGCCTGGATCCTCCCCAACCCGCATTCTTGGGTGTTTGGGTGAGGAGGATATGGAACTTGGCGAGGAGGGCAGGCGGTTACACAATGGATGCAGCAGGGGGGTCTATACTCTAGTTGCCTTTCCTGCAGCTCTACCAGATGCCTCATCATGTCCGCTTGCTCCCCCATTAGCCTCAGCACCTCCTCCTTCATGTTCCGATCACGCTCACTGTATGCTTTTCTGGCCTCTAACACTGAATGCCTCCATGCATTCAGCTGTGCCCTATCCGTGTGGGAGCACTGCATGAGCTCTGAAAACATATCATTGCAAGTGCATTTTTTTGCCTTCTAATCTGCAATAACTTCAGGGACGGAGTTGATGCGGGGAGCAAAGAAACATTTGCAGCTGCAGGGGGGAAAGAGGGAGAGTAGACTTTTAAGAAGATACTTTTCTGAGGAAAAAAAGGGAGACTTTTACAGTGAATCAAACAATTCACAGCAGACAGTACATGTGTTTTAGGTACAAGGTCGCACTTTGCCTTTTATATTGAGTGCCTGCCAGTATGGTGACACATCATACATGGCTGGGCAACAGAATTTGGTTTCCAGGCAGCCATGGTAAGCCAAAGGGTATGTGGGATTGGCTTCTTCTGCGTTTATAACATGTAGAAATAGTTTCAAACTGCAGTGCCCTCCTCTCCCACAGCAACCAATGCCAGTTGGGTTTGCAGTTTAAAAGGAGGGGCTGTGGTTTTGGGGTGGATCTACATCACACCCCTCCCCCACCCCCACCCGGCTATTCTCCGGGGTGATCCCTTTTAGCTAAGCGCAAACAGCCCAGCATGCCCAGGGTCTAATGTGTTGTGGATCACCATACAGAGGGTATTACTGTTCCCTTACAAAACTTCCCCTATTTCAACGAGGTGACCATGGATAATATCACTCTCCTGAGGTTGACACAGAAAGATAAAGACCGAACGTTGCATGAATGCAACCAAAACCCAGGACCTTTCGCTGCCATGCTTTGTGCTGCAATGATTCCAGACCACTTGCTACAGGCTTGGTGTGGTCAAGTCTCCTACCATGGAGGACAAAATAAGGCAACCCTCCCCAGAAGCCTTCCGCAAAGGCTTTCAGAGTACCTCCAGGGGAGCTTCATGGAGATGTCCCTGCAGGATTCCCGCTCCATCCCCAGACACATTAACAGACTTTTCCAGTAGCTGTACTGGCCCGGAATGCATCTCAATTCTTCAAGGCAAACCAAACATTAAACATTATTGCTTTTAACCCCTGTAGTGTTTTTACAAATGTGCACTCACCAGAGGTGCCTTCTCCACCTTCAGGGTCCGGGAACAATAGGCCCTGGGAGGGTCCTGGCTGCCGGGGAGAACGGATTCTCCACTTTCCTGCTGCGCATTCTCCTCCTCCTCCAAATCCTCATCTGTGTTGCGTGAGGCTGCCACCTTGCAGGTGTCCACAGAGAGTTTTGGGGTACTGGTAGGGTCCCCCCAGCACCTAGAATGGCATACAGCTGATCAGAGAAGCAGCATGTCTGGGACTCTGATCCGGAGTGACCGTTTGCCTCCTTTGTCTTTTGGTAGGCTTGCCTTAGCTCCTTAATTTTCATGCGGCACTGCTGTGTTTCCCTGGTGTAGCATCTCTCCACCATGCCTGGTGCGATTTTGGCATATATATCAGCATTTCTTTTGCTGGATCAGGGTTTTGCCTGCACAGATTCTTCTCCCCATACAGCAGTCAGATCCAGTGTCTCCCGTTCGCTCCATGCTGCAGTTCGTTTGCAATTCTGGGACTGAATTGTCACCTGTTCTGCTGAGCTCGCCACGCTGACCAAACAGGAAATGAAATTCAAAAATTCCTGGTGCTTTTCCTGTGTACCTGGCTAATGCATCATAGCTGAAAGTCTCAGATAGCTCCCGGAGGTCAATACCATCGAATTGCACAGCGCTGCGTCTACGATACCCTAAATTAGTCCCCAGAAGGTCGATTTTAGCGCTACTCCCCTCATGGGGGAGGAGTACAGAGGTCAATTTTAAGAGCCCTTTACGTCGGCAGAATGGGGTCGGTTGTGTAGACGCATTCATTATAAAATCGACCGAATGTGGCTAAATTCGACCTAACCTCGTAGTGTAGACCAGGCCTAAGGTTCCACAAGGACTCCTCGTTGTTTTTGCTGATACAGACTAACACAGCTAACCCTCTGAAACCTGAACTAAAACTGTTTCATACTTGAGTTTATTTAGTACACTATATGATAGATTCATCTGGAGAAGACTCTCTGCATAAATATTCCTAACTCTTTAAAGACTCTTAAACAAGCTAAAAGAAAAGGAGTACTTGTGGCACCTTAGAGACTAACGAATTTATTTGAGCATGAGCTTTCATGTAAACATCTGATGAAGTGAGCTGTAGCTCACGAAAGCTCATGCTCAAATAAATTCGTTAGTCTCTAAGGTGCCACAAGTACTCCTTTTCTTTTTGCAAATACAGACTAACACGGCTGTTCCTCTGAAACCTGTCATTAAACAAGCTACTAATTCCTTACGTGCGACATGTGAATTAGTAAATGGAAATGTAATTTCTTGTATTGAACTGTGGAAAGGCAATGTCTGGCTCTACTTGATTACTGTGAAGTTCAACAGTATGGTGACCCAGATAAGACAGTGGAGATAAAATGCATAACTTATCTGTAATTAAATCAATGGTCTTTTGTGAAAAATGGAATACTCATGTATATTTTAATTTTCTTACAAAGAATGCTGTCAGTGAGCTAATTGGAGACCTTCAGGAAGTGGAAGCATCTTCATAATGAGCATGCATCCTCAAGGACTGAAGCGTAGACAGAAGACTAATGATGTAGCTCCATTCTCATTTCCCGACATAGAGAGCACTGACTAAAAACCGAAGATTGATATTCAAACAAAAACAAACCAAACCACTGTGCTAAGGGGAGTTAAGGTTGCTTAGGCCATGTCTATACTGAAGACTTCTGCCAGTATAGCTATGTTGGATAGGGGTGCAATCCCTGATCAACATAGTTATGCTGACAAAAGCTCCAGTTGTAGACACAGCTATTTGTGAAAACACACAGTTTTGCCAGTGTAGCTTGTTTTGTACAGTTTTGCTGGAATAAGCTGAGTCCACATCAGAAGCATTTTACCAGTACAGTATACTGGTATATCTATATTAGTAAAGTGTTCCTGGCACAGACATGGCTTCAGAAATGCCTCTTCTTCCCCCACACCCTTTCAGAACATTAAAGTTTGAAATTACACTATGAAAACCATAAAAAAGGTACAATTAAGATAGTACTTCCCACACCCCACGTCCTTCAATTTGCCCTTTTAGAGTAGGACAGGCATAACTCAAACCTCTAAAAATGATGGAAATGAAGATAAGGTAAGTCAGACTTTTGTTAAGAGAAAGTTGAGGGGACTAGTGTTGGTAAGCTGATCATATGACTGGTTAAATAGCATCACCTGAACGCCTATTATTAGACCATTGGCAAATACTGTCAAATATTTGAGCAAGAATACCCTAATGTAGGTGGTGGCCTACTTTTTTATTGCATCATGGTCTCATCTGTTAGTAAGACATTTAACTACATGCTAATGCTACTGTTGGGGGAAAAAAGGAGAACTAACTGAAAATTTAACATCTTGATTGATTGTAATCTTCTAAACAAACAATATACATACTAAAAAGAAAAGGAGTACTTGTGGCACCTTAGAGACTAACCAATTTATTTGAGCATGAGCTTTCGTGAGCTACAGCTCACTTCATCGGATGCATACCGTGGAAACTGCAGCAGACTTTATATATACACAGAGAATATGAAACAATACCTCCTCCCACCCCACTGTCCTGCTGGTAATAGCTTATCTAAAGTGATCATCAGATGGCCCACCTGATGATCACTTTAGATAAGCTATTACCAGCAGGACAGTGGGGTGGGAGGAGGTATTGTTTCATATTCTCTGTGTATATATAAAGTCTGCTGCAGTTTCCACGGTATGCATCCGATGAAGTGAGCTGTAGCTCACGAAAGCTCATGCTCAAATAAATTGGTTAGTCTCTAAGGTGCCACAAGTACTCCTTTTCTTTTTGCGAATACAGACTAACACGGCTGTTACTCTGAAACCTGTCAATATACATACTTATATCTTTAGTTGTTCACCCAGCTATCAGTGTACATGGCTGTTTATAAAGTACATTAAACAAGTTAAAAGACATGGTCTCTGCCCCCAAAGTGCCTACAATGTAAACTGACTAGACAAACATACAGAAATGAATTCAAAAGGGAATGGTAGACAGGAGCTTCCTCCTTCAACACAAAGAGAATAGATGTATAGCCATTAAGCTGTGTGAAGAATTGAGCTGCTATCTAGCATAAGTGCATTTTAAAATGGCTCTCTTTTATAGTCGCTATGCATTTCATTTCTGTTTAATTTCACATCTGTTCTTTAACTGTTCAGTCTTGAACAACATTTACATTTAAATGCTAACCTAATATTGTTTTAAAAGGTAATACTAATGTCTCTCCTTTTTTTACAATTTTATTGAATTGTTTCACATTTTTCTGAATTAAAATAACTCAAGTAACTTTTTTGTAATCATGCATAAGTATCTAAGGCTAAGCCTACTGGATACCATAAAAATCTTACTTTTTTTTTTTTACTGTTCTAATATATTCGTGCTTTGATCACATTTGACTATTTTTGACTGGTCAATTGACCAATTACTTTTGGATCAGTCAAATATCCAACCCTTGGGAGGACAGGACAGAGGAACTTATTAAGCCTAATGCTTTTCCATAAATGTTTTCATGATTTAAAGACAAAAAACAAAAACCACACAGCATGTTTGGATTCAAACATTCCTTTGCAGTGTCTGCAGCACAGACAACTGATTTGTGCAAATGCACGAGAAACAAAGAGAGCCAGACTGATTAATTTGCATAAACACACTAAAAATCAATTTTAGAAGTTATTTACATTTTATTACTCTTAGATGTTATTAGTTACACAGGTAGGAAATGTGTTTTTAAAAGCAATTTTTTTCTCTAGTGTGGTTGCTTTAGAGCAGGGGTGGCCAACCTCTTCAGAAGTTAATATGCAGCTCCTTGTATAGGCACCGACTCTGGGGCTGGAGCTACAGGCACCAACTTTCCAATGTGCCGGGGGGTGCCCACTGCTCAACCCCTGGCCCTGCCCGCATTCCACCCCTTCCCGCGCCCTCCCCTGAGCCTGCCATGCCCTCGCTCATCCCCGTTCCCCCCCCCAGAGCCTCCTGCATGCCACAAAAGAGATGATCGGGAGGAAGGGGAGGCGCTGATGGGTGTGGCTACCGGTGGGCGGGAGGCACTGGGAGCGTGGGGGGGAGCTAATGGGGAGGGGGAGCTGCTGACATATTACTGTGGCTCTTTGGCAATGTACATTGGTAAATTCTGGCTCCTTCTCAGGCTCAGGTTAGCCACCCTTGCTTTAGAGAATAGTTCTGGTATGAAAAGGGAACTGTAAAATGGGAACAGAGGAATTTCTATAAGGGATCAGACCAGTTGTCTATGAAGTCCAGTCTCCAAAAGCGGACAATGCAAGATGACGCAATAAACCCTGTACTGGAATAAACCTACTCATAACAAGTTTCTTCTGAACTCATGACAGTTAGTAGTTGACTTATGCCTTGACGCATAAGTATTCGTATCCACTACAAGTTTTCATTCTAATAACTGTGGGTGGTTTCCTTATCCACAGCAGAATTTCTAAGAAATTTAGATATTTGTAAGTTCTTGGCCTTGACATCTTGTGGCAGTGAGTTACACAGGTTAAGTAGATAATAGTGCTGAGATACTATGGCGATTAACACTAGGTAAAATTAAGACAGACAGACTAATGCTTAGTGTAAGAGTATATCTTTAACAATCCTTCCCCCCAGCTCCATTTCTGCTATTTGCATGTTTAATCACATTTGCTGACCTGTCAGCATTTACAAAGCCAATGTAACGCGGAAGAGCAAGCCAGATTCTACCCCAGTCTGTGCATCATTAACAGAATCATTAGTTAAGTTCTTACTGAGGAATTTTTATTACTGATGGGGAAATACAGTTTGAGAAAATACATATCTGATGGATTCACACTTCACAGGTGAAATTAATATTTAAAGTAAATGAAAATATGATCTGACATTTAATCTCTTATTCATTTTATCTAGAGCTATCACTCACTGAAAATAAATATTGACCCCAGGATTCTGCTTCAGTCATTTATCACTCAGTAACTGCACATTAGTGGCCCAACTACGTGTATGTGAGAGATGGAATCACTACTCCGATCTCTTTCTTGATCACTTATCCCTCCCTGAGACAGATAGGGGCATTTTTTTAAAATCAATTTATATGTACTGATAAGACACATTAACCATTGAACAATTTAACCAAAGAGACTGAGTCACATTGGAGGGTTTATCCCTTTAAGAGATTAGGAAAGGGTAAAACAGGAATACTTCACCTTGGGCTCGATCACAGTATCACTGAAATGGGAAAAATTTGGAAGTGTGAAAGGAGAGCAATAACATTTGCTCATTATCCCCTACACCATTTCTTTTTCTTTTCTTTTTTTTAAAGCACTAGGAGCTATGCAACTCCGGAGTTTTAATACAATACTAAAGCTCATAAATTTAATTCACTGCTTTTAGTCAGGCTCAGATCACTTAGTCAATGAAAGCTGTTACCATCCAGCAGTTGCTCAGTGGCACACTTGAAATAAACAGGTAGTCCAAGCTTAGTGAGCAGGAGTCTATTTTACAAAAACACCCCCCATCATAATTGGTATAAATTGAACTGATGACCTTGTGAGCAATCTAAGCACAGGGAAGGCAGCAATTTACACACCGAAGCTCGGCAGTGGAAGCTGCCACACCAGTTTGCCTTTCCTCTGTGCTGGAAGGGCTCCCTCCAGGGATAAGGGGAGGAATTCAGTCTCCAGGACTTTTATCGGTAACAGACATATCATTAAAAAGGGAGGACTTTCGAGTAAGAGGTGGGATCGTCTCAGAACAGCGCACGGAAGTGGTGTCATTATCAACACCACCATTTCTCAAGGCTCACGTGTTCCCGGCTAAACCAGCAGGCAGCAGCAGGGCCCCACCACCGCCCGTGCGGCACATCCCCAAACTGGGTGCCCGCTGGACACCCCAACGCCGGATCACCTCTTTGCGCTCCCGGGTCCTCTTCTCCGCTACACCCTAAATGCCCCCCCCGACTGACCCCGTTATGTCCCCATAAGGCCGCCACCTCAAGCCCCCCCATGCACCCACACGTCATCCCTCCTGAGCCCCCACCTTGAGTGTGCCCCTCACCCCCCTCCCTCCCATCCCGCTCTCCCTAGTGCCTCCCTCTGGGCTCCCCCGCCCCCCGCGGCTCACCGAATCCGGAAACCCCCCCGCTGCCCCCGGCCCCTCACCACCCACCTGGGCACAGGTGCTACTAGCGGCTCCCCCTCCAGCAGCACTGCGCCTGCCCTCCCAAGCGGCGCATGCGTCCGACCGCCAACATAGAGTACAAACGTCACCGAGAGAAGCCCTGTCTTGCGGGACCTCTTCCGTTTCCAGCCTGGAGTGGGTGGGGATCTGTGCGACCCCGCCCACCACTTCCGCCTTGCCCTGCACCTAAGATGGCGGGTGGAGGGGCTTTAACTGACTTTTCTAGGCTTAACATTGAGTCACCTCCAGGGTAGCTTCAGCGCGCTTGCGCAGAACGAGCCCCCAGACTCTCCCTTTTTCTGGGTGACGGAGCTGAACGGCTCTGCTGCGCACGCGCAGCCAGGCCTGCAGTCCGTTTTGTTTTGGCGCCACCTGCTGCCCTAGATGTGAAGGACGGAGGGGAGGGACCCTAGTGCGCCCACCCCTTTGTGTGTGCGTCAGCGAGGCGCTATGCTGGGCCACAGTGCCCGCAGCCTGCTGTACTCTTGGCCCGGGGGCTGCAGGAGTGGGCATGAGGCACAGTAGATAGGAGGGAAGGGTCAAAGCGAGAGGGAAGGAGGAGGGGGAGCTGCAAGTGCTTGGTAAGCAGGTACAGCCCTCAATAAAACCTCCACTGTGTATATCAGCCAAAGGCTGTTTTCTGCGCCTGGCAGCCTTGGGCATCCAAAGAGGTTTGATTGAAGAAGAGGATGGGATCTGAGGTTTCCAGGATTTGTCTCCCTCATGTTTAAAACTTAAAAGTACCACAGGCTGGCCTTTTTCCTACCATGATTTATCACCCACACTGCATTGGAAGGGAGCACCTTCATTAAAGGGCAACGTGGTTATCCCTACCCAACAACTGTCTTGTAGAGGACAGTGTGCAGGCTTTGAATACTAGCCAAATGCCTGCTTGCGGGGTTTGAACCTTTTATGGCTCAAGGTGATGAAGGGAGTCTGCAGGCTGGATAGACCATGAGTTCCTGAGGCTGTTGGACGGTCTGAATACAGTATAAAGGGGTTACAACCCAGCCCCCTTGAGCGGCAGTCTTTTCTACAGTCTTTTTGGCCAAAATAATGAGAGCATTTAAGGGGTGGGAAGAATGAGGGAGGAAACACCAGAATTTTAAGGTTTTTGGCCATTTGGCTAAAGGGAGGGGGAAAGCAGCAAAATGAGGCAATTAGGAGACCTAGAAAGCAAGTGAAAAGTGAGAAATACTCCTACCCTTCCAAATGATTGGGAAAATCAGCTAGTGGAATAAATATGAGGGTATGATGCCCCATAAGTGCTGGAGAAACCAGGCCCAATGATCAGGAGAGAGACTGGGTGTTCAGGCCCAATGGAGACAAGATGTTGTGACTAGAGTAGTCTCATGAACTCTGCCAGAAAGGGGGATTTACCTGCTCCATCTGCAAGTCTGCCAGAGACAGAATGATTTGCCTTTGGACATGAAGAGCAGTTTCATAGAGAGTTCAGATAAAGACTGAAATAAATTCTATGAGCAGAAGTGGAGAGAAACAATAATAAATACATTCAGATGGTGTTTGTGTTCAAGAATCTGAAACATCCCCATTAAAAATGGCAAACATAGAAATTCCTGAATGAGTGAGAAGAGGAAATCACCTCCAACCCAAACATACAGTGGATAAAACAACCAGTCACAAGTGGAAAAGGAAACAAAAATGCCTTGAGTGTCAGTTGAAAGGATGACCCAGATGAGGTAGGGATTTCTCATCCTATTGAAGTTGTACCACAGGATGGCAAGCACCTCCAACCTCATTAGTCTTAAGTGCTGTGAAAGGACACAAGGCAGGAAACAGGTAGGCTGTTCCTACAGTATATTATTGGAGTAAATAACTAGCATTGGGCCTCTATTAGAACATCAGAGCCAAACAGCACACCTCTTGACTTTGGGGTATGTTAGATTCAGACCCCAAGACTAGTTGTTGTGAATCCCTTTCCATTTCCAGATTTGGGGAAGGAGGAAAGATGATAAGAATACTGTTTTAATGTATCTCCTACTCCCAGGCCTGTCCCTGGTTTCTCCAAGCCCATCCTCACCCCCAGAGGTATCCCTCACAGAGCTCTCAGGATACGATTATGAACCTGGGTGTTGGTAGAAGGAGGGTTCAGGGGAGTGGGGCAGTCTGTGTGTGGGGTGGGAGTGTTTTGGAAGTGGCAAAGATCAGCCATTCACCTCAGATGATGCCAATGTCAGGGAAGAAAGACACCAGGTTTCCATGCAAAAGACAGCACCAGGTAGGAAGACTGTTAGGGGGAGGGTCTCTCAAGGGTCTATTGGATAGTTTGGGTAAGCATCTGAACTTTTAAATACTTATCTGAAACAAACACCAAATCATTTGAAGCCCAATCCACCCCTTTCATTAAAATGTGGTTTTTTGCAATGTTGGGGCCAGTTTCCATTGTGCTCTTATATGCATTTTTGCTTATGTGAAGGTCTGGTTTACCATATGCTTTTATGTGGATATTGACAATGCTGAAAGGCTACTTTTGCCTCTTCTTATGTATATTCATGCATTGCTGAAGCTGTTTTCCTGTGTGCCACATGTACATGTTTCTATATTAATTATGCCCATGGTGAAGATTGCTTTCCTGTGTGCTTGTATTTGAATTTGAGCAATGTTGGGAGCGTGTTTACTGCATGCTGCCATATATCTTTAGCTGTGTTGTGGCCTCTTGTACTGCATGTTCTTCAGTGTGTGTTTTGTCAATTTTTGGAGAAGGAGAGGGCATCATTTAGTTCTTGCTCCTATAAGTATATTTGTATTGTTGAGCTTGGAATTTGCATGTTTTTTAATTTTATTATCTCTGTAGTACTAGAAGCAGGGCAAAATTATTCAAAGGTGAGAAAAATATTATATTTATTTTAGTGAAGTATATCAGGGGACATTTGGAAAGCATAAAATCCTCCATATTCTAAAAGGCTACATTCCTTTCAGCTGTAAAGTGAAAACTAAAAACTAGAGTTCGCTCTCATATTGTCCTTCTGTAGGAAAAACCAAACCATGATAACTGAAATTTTGCTAAAACAAAAACAAAGGCTTCATGAGACCACTGACTAACTGTAACCTATAAAAACATATCTGGTTTTATAGAAGTATTAGGAAGTTTAGCTTTTTTAAGATTGTAGCCACTAGAGGCTGACATGGTCACATATACACAAACAGGTCTGATCTCAAAGACACTTGAGCAGGAAAGGATAGCAGTGTATACATACAAAATAGGGTGGCAACTATGCATGCAAAATGATGGGATATACGGTAGCTGTTACCACTCAAGAAAGAGATCTTGAAGTCACGGTGCATAGTCCTCTAAAAACATCCACTCAATGTTCAGCAGCAGTCAAAAAAGCAAACAGAATGTTAGAAATTATTAGTAAGGCTAAGATTTTGTCATGGTTATTTTTAGTAAAAGTCATGGACAGGTCACAGGCAATAAACAAAAATTCATGGAAGCCGTGACCTGTCTGTGACTTTTGCTGCTGTGGTTCCATGGTTTTCCCCCACCACCGTGGTGTCTGGGAGCTGTGGAGTTCCCCCTCTGCCCCCGGCGGCTGGGAGCTGCAGGGTGACCATATTTCCCAAAGAGAAAATGGGACACCCCAGCTGCTTGCCCGAGGTGTCTCCCTCTCCCCTGTGAGAGGCTGTTGCCCGTTGCTAGAACCCTGGGGAGGGCCCCCTCAGGTGTCTGTCACCTGTCGCTGGAACTTTGCAGAGGGTCCCCTGTCGCTGCTGTTGCCTATCGTTGGAACCCGCCATGGCCCCATTGGCTGTCAGCTCCAGAGTCCTGCACCCCTGGGGCTGAAGCAGAGAATGTCACAGAGGTATCTGGAAGTTGCGGATTCCATGACTTCCATGACCTCTGTGACATAAACGTAGCCTTAACTATTAGGAAAGGGATAGATAATAAGACAGTAAATATCATAATGCCACTGGGTATCTCACACTTTGAACACTGAGTGTATTTTTGGTCCCCTCATCTCACAAAGGATAATTAGAATTGGAAAAGGTACAGAGAAGGGCAACAAAAACGCTAAAGGGTATGGAACAGCTTCCATGTGAGGAGAGGTTAAAAAGACTCGGACTTTTTAGCTTGGAAAGGGGATGACTAAGAGGGGGTATAATAGAGGTCTATAAAATCATGAATGGTGCAGAGAAAGTGAATAAGGAAGTGTTATTTACTCCTTCATATAATACAAGAACTAGGGGTCACCCAATGAAATTAATAGGTAGCAGGGTTCAAACAAACAAGGAGTACTACTTCATACAACACAGTCAATCTGTGGAACTCATTGCCAGGGGATGTTGTGAAGGCTAAAAGTATAACTGGGTTAAAAAAAGAATTAGATAAGTTCATGGAGGATAGGTCCATTAACGGCTATTAGCTAAGATGGTCAGGGATGTAACCCCATGCCTTGGGTGTCCCTGTCCTCTGATTACCAGAGGCTGGGAGTGAGGACAGGGGATGGATCATTCACTAATTGCCCTGTTCTGTTCATTCCCGCTGAAGCACCTGGCATTGGCCACTGTGGGAAGACAATGGAGTGGGCTAGATGGACCATTGGTCTGTCCCAGTATGGCTGTTCTTACGTTTTTAAATGTTACGGTGCTGGGTTTCTTTGGTATTTTCCCCCTACAAGGATCTTAAATTTAGTTACATTATGGTCACTATTATTGAGGTCTTGAGTTATATTTACCTATTGGACCAGATCCTGTGCATCACTTAGGACTAAGTCAAGAATTGCCTCATTAATAGTGCAGTCACTAATGCGACTTCAGTCATTAATGACATCTAAAAATTTTATCTCTGCATCCCATCCTGAGGTGACACATCCCCAGTCAATGTGAGAATAGTTGAATTTCCCCATTATTGTTGGGTTTTCTGTTTTTGTAGCCTCTCTGACCTCCTGGTCAAGGTGATCAGTAGTATATCCTACTGTTATACTTTTATTATTCAAGCATGGAATGTCTGTCCATACAGATTCTATGATACTGTTTGATTTATTTAAGATTATTACTATATTTGAGTTTATGCTTTCTTTCACATATAGTGCCACTCCCCCACCGTCTGACCTACTCTATCATTCTTGTATATTTTGTACCCTGATACTACCATGTCCCATTGATTATCATGGTTCCACCAAGTTTCAGTGATGTGTGTTATATCAATATCCTCATTTAATACCAGGCACTCAAGTTAATCCATTTTAGTATTTAAACTTTTTGCATTTGTATACAAGCACTTTTAAAGTTTGTCAATATTTAGTTGTCTGCTTTAACTTATACTCTGCTGCAATGGACATCTGTGGGCCATTGCAGCAGACCACAATAGTTTGGAGGGCAGTGTGCTCTTAGCATACTCATTCCCTCCTCCAGTACATCCCCTCCTTTTCCTGTCCACATCCCCAGCATGCCCTACATGCTGGGCTACGAAGGGTGGGGAGCATAGGTTCATTCTGCCAACCCTGTTCAAGGGAATTCTTCTTATGTTGTGGTTATTTTCTGATGGAGAGATCTCCTGTCTTTGTGGTGCTGTTATATGGGTGCTGTGTTCCCCAAAATCGAGGATGTGGAGTTGTAGAAAACTGCAGGAAGCATTTTCCTTTGTTTTTGGTTTGCTATTAGAACATTAGAAGCAAACACTAAGGACATGGCTACACTTGCGAGTTACAGTGCAATAAAGGAGCACCGGGTACACTAGCTCACTACCTGTCCAAACTGGCAAGGCACGTAGAGCGCACTGACTCCGTGGCTACAGTGCTGCTGGTACTCCACCTTGGTGAGTGGAATAACGTTTGCTGCACCCTCGCTGGAGCGCCGCGGCGCCAGTGTGAACGAGGTGTTGCTTTACTGCACTCTGATCAGCCTCTGGAGATGTCCCCTAATCCTCTTAAGTCAAGTGGCCACTCTTGTCATTGTTTGGAATCGGCTGTAGGAATGCGGAAATGCCCTTTGAAAACTCAGTTTCTGACAGCCGGCTGCTTATCTGCCCTGAGACAAAGCAACCATTAGTGTGGAATGCTGTGTGTGAGAGAGATAGACAGGGAGGTGAGTGAGGTCTGCTGCTGTCTGAACTTACAAGACAGCATGCTGACATGCTCTCAGCCCCCCAAAACCCACTCTCTCTCCCTCCACATACACACAACACACTCCCTGTCACACTCCACCTCCCCACACCATTTGAAAAGCACGTTGCAGCCACTTGCATGCTGGGATAGCAGCCCATAATGCACCGCTCCCAATGCCGCTGCAAGTGCCACAAGTGTGGCCACGCCAGTGCGCTTGAAGCTGTCAGTGTGGACAGACCGCAGCGCTTTCCCTACTGTGCTCAATGAAGGCTGGTTTAACTCAAAGCGCTCTATATCTGCAAGTGTAGCCATGCGCTAAGACACTTACCAGGCATGCTGCGATACAGTAACTCCTCACAATGCTTTTGCTCCTTTGCCTCACTGCCAGTGGAGCTAGGGAATTGATATCAAACAATATGGGTGTGGCAATGAGAAATAAAAAGGGTTCCTTTTAAGGGCATCACTTGTGTTAAGTGATGCAGGACAACTTTTGCATCACCAGTGTGTCCACACAGCATTGTTATCCCCAGTTAAGCTACTTCCCTGTGGGATAATTATGTCCAAAAGAGCTATGTTGTTTTTAAATAACTGCTCCGCATTCTGGGCAGACATCCTAGGGTGCATTGCTCTATCACTAGGCCTTATAAATTCTGGAATTTTTCTCACTGCTCATTGTGGGATACCTACTGGAAGGCATTGGAATTGTGAGACTTGGGATCAAACTAAATAATTCCCATGATTCCGCTCATTTCATCCCATCATCCATCTTGTTACAGGCCAGTGCCATTTTCAGAACATTGTCAGGAAGCGTGGAGAAAAGTTGCTGAGTGCTGTGACCCTCATGATGCCTAATATAAACAGGCTGCTGCACATATATATCAAGTTGTGCAGTGACTTCAGAGCCAGAGTGAAACAAGCAACTGAGGGGGAGATGACTGAAATTGAGTAGACATTTTTACTTGAACTTTTCTTGGAGTGACTTCACATGGTGGACTGCCACTTTTGGGCTCTGCTAACTAACACTGACTGGTGGGACAGGATAGTGCTGCAGACCTAGGATGAACAACAGTGTCAGCAGAATTTCAGGATGTCAAAGGCCACTGTCCTAGAAATCTGAGCAGAGCTCTCCCTGGACCTGCAGAGATGGCACACATATATAAAAGCTGCCCTGAGTATGGAGAAGCACGTGGCCATTGTCATGTGGAAGCTCACCACAACTGATTGCTACTGGTTAGATACTGACCAATTTGGTATGGGTAGCTCAACTGTCAGTGCTATTGTAGAGGAGGTATGTATTGGTATCAATAAGATGCTATCCCCCATTTGTTATCTTTTGTCTTATATGTAGAGTATAAGCTCTTTGGGGCAAGGAGCATTTTCGTTCTATATTAGTACAGCTCCGAGCACAGTGGGGGTCCTCGTCCATGACTAGGATGCCGAGGAACTACAGTAATACAAATAATAAATTAATCATAATAATGCACAGGAGGTTATTTATGGATTTGCATGTTTGAGTTCCCAAATTGTATTGGAGGCTTGGTGGCACCCACATGCTCATTCTTTGCCTCCCACACCAGGCCTCTCAGTTCTACAACAAAAAAAGGGGTAATGCTCCATGGTTCTTCAAGGCCTAGTTGATCATTGTGGATGGTGCACCAGTATTATTGTGGGCTGGATTGGAAAGGTCCATGGTGCTAGGATCTTTAAAAACTCTGTCCTGTTTTCTGCAATGATAAATGGCAGTTTTGTTCCAAGGACCACCATAGACATTGATTGTGTTGCCATTTCTCCTGTCATTCTTAGAGATGCAAATTACCTTCTACTTCCATGGCTTATGATGCCTTTTATTAGACACTTGGATAGGAGAAAGGAGCTGTTTAGCTATACCCTGAGCAGTTTCAGAATGACAGTGGAATGGGCATTTAAAAGGTAGATGGAGGCACCTGACGTTGAAGCTGGAGGCAGCTGATAGCTGCTTGCTGTGTTTTGCACGACATATGTGAGAACAAGGAAAAGAGACTTGCTGATGGGTTGGAGGAGGAGGTGGGCAGGCTTGCTGAACAGTCAGAGAGGCGGCTTCTATGAAATGCAGCAATTGGCCAGGGATGCATTAAATGCAAATTTTGAAGTTAGGACAAATTGTGAGCAACTAGTACACCTGATTAGTGCTCATGTATTGACATTTTTGTGTAGTGGTGGGAGGACGTTAGTATATGTCAGATGAAGACTTTATTAAATCATACAAGGTTTTTATAAAAACAATGATTGTCATGACATTTTTAATGAAATTTTAATAAATGAAACATACACCAACTTGAATATTGTGAATTGTAAAAGTTTTATTGATCAAACATAACATGATGCAAAATTAAAAACCCAGTGCAAAAGTAAAAAAATTGAAAGTTCTGAGAGTACTCAAGTATGTGCTTTTGAGGTCACAGATTTATGTATGGAGGGAGATGAAAAATGTTCTCTGCATCTTGTAGTGTGGGATGGCAGTAGAAGAGCCTATGCCAGGTGAGTGATGGAATTAAGAGGTTCTTCCAGTATGCATTTTTCCCCTTGTTGTCTTGGAGTGTGGAATGTGGAAGGTAGGGCCTGTTCCTTGGATTTGGTGAAGTGAAGGGTATAGCCCAGTAATCAGAGTTATCAGAGGAAGAGGGTTTCAGGACATGGCTAAGCAGGTGCACTCTCCTTGAACATACTGCCACTGTGTTCTGCAGGAGTGTTGTGTGCTTCTCCATCATCCTCAGAAGTTGTTCCTGGCCAGATCCCTGCCCTTCTCTGTTTGGATGGACCCGGACATGATCCTCTCCCCACAGGCAATGAAATACAGGACCTCAGCACGGGACCAGGCACAAATGCGAGGCATTGCTACAGAATATTTGGTTTTGAAATCCAGTTACGTAAACTCACCACAAGCTGGAATTGCAAAGGGCCACCCGTGGCTGAATGCCAGCATTTAAATTGGGAGGTAGCATTTGGTCAGAATGACCCTGGAGCAATAGAAGGTGCCCAGGTAAACAGAAACAACAAGGAGTCTGGTGGCACCTTAAAGGCAAACAGATTTATTTGGGTATAAGCTTTCGTGGGTAAAACACCACTTCTTCAGATGCATGGAGTGAAAATTACAGATGCAGGTATTATATAATGACACATGAAGGGAAGGGAGTTACCTCACAAGTGGATAACCAGTGTTGACAGGGCCAATTCGATCAGTGTGGATGTGGTCCACTCCCAATAATAGATGAGGCGGTGTCAATGCCAGGAGAGACAAAGCTGCTTTTGTAATGAGCCAGCCACTCCCAGTCCCTGTTCAAGCCCAAATTAAACAGATAAACAGAGAGGCTGACCTAGGTAGCCAGCAAAGCAGTTTCGGATACTAGATGTGGAACTGTTGTTTTTGGATGAGTGGGAAAGACAATAACAGAAAATGAGGAAATGGCAGAAGTGCTAAATGGCTTTTTTCTTTCAGTTTTCACCAGAAAGTTTAGTAGTGATTGGACATCAAACATAGTGAATGCTAGTGAAAATGAGGTAGCATCAGAGGCCAAAATAGGAAAAGAACAAGTTAAAAATTACTTAGATAAATTAGATGTCTTCAAGTCACTAAGGCCTGATGAAATACATCCCAGAATACTCAAGGAGTTGATGCAGGAGATATCTGAGTCATTAGTGATTATCTTTGAAAAGTCGTGGAAGATATGAGAGCTTCCAGAGGATTGGAAAAGGGCAAATATAGTGGCAATCAATAAAAAAGGGGGAATAAAGACAATCCAGGGAATTACAGACCAGTCATCTTAATTTCAGTGCCTGGAAATATAATGGAGCAAATAATTAAGCAATCGATTTGTAAAGACTTATCACCTTATTATCTTCTAGGTAACAGTCAGCATGTATTTGTCAAGAACAGATAATGTCAAACCAACCTAATAGCTGTTTTTGAGAGGATAACAAGCCTTGTGGATAGGGGGGAAGTGGTAGATGTGGTATATCTTGACTTTAGTAACACTTTTGATACTGTCTCGCATGAACGTCTCATAAACAAAGTATGGAAATACAACCTAGATGGAGCTACTAGAAGGTGGGTGCATAACTGATTGGAAAACCATTCCCAGAGACTAGTTAGGAGTGGTTCACAGTCAAGCTAGAAGGGCATATCAAGTGGAGTCCTGCAGGGATCAGTTCTGATTCCAGTTCTGTTCAATATCTCCATCAATAATTTAGGTCGGGATGGGCAAACTGTGGCCTGGGGGCCACATCCGGCCCTTCAGACGTTTTAATCCGTCCCTAGAGCTCCCGCTGGGAGCAAGTTCTGGGGGCTTGCCTCGCTCCGTGTGTGCCATGGCTCTGCACGACATATGTGAGAACAAGGAAAAGAGACTTGCTGATGGGTTGGAGGAGGAGGTGGGCAGGCTTGCTGAACAGTCAGAGAGGCGGCTTCTATGAAATGCAGCAACTGGCCAGGAATACATTAAATGCAAATTTTGAGGTTAGGACAAATTGTGAGCAACTAGTACACCGCTGGAAGCAGTGGCAGGTCCCCTCTCCAGCTCCTATGTGTAGGGGCAGCCAGGAGGCTCCACACGCTGTCCTCGCCCCAAGTGCCACCCCTGCAGCTCCCATAGGCTGGGAACCGTGGCCAATGGGAGCTGCAGGGGCAGCGCCTGCAGACGGGGCAGCGCGCAGAGCCGCCTGGCCATGCCTCCGCGTAGGAGCCGGAGGGGGGACATGCCACTGCTTCCAGGAGCTGTTTGAGGTAGGGGCCGCCCAGAGACTGCACCCCTGATGCCCTCCCATGCCCCAACCCCCTACCCCAGCCCTGATCCCCCTCCTGCCCTCTGAACGCCTCAGTCCCAGCCTGGAGCACCCTCCTGCACCCCCAACCCCTCATCGCTAGCCCCACCCCAGAGCTCGCACCCCCAGCCAGAGCCCTCACAAGCACCACCCGCACCCCAACCTCCTGCCCCAGCCTGGGGCTTCCTCCCGCACCCAGAATTCCTCATTTCTGGCCCCACCCCAGAGCCCGCACCCACAGCCAGAATCCTCACCCCCTCCTACTCCCCATCCTCCAATTTTGTGAGCATTCATGGCCCACTATACAATTTCCATACCCAGATGTGGCCCTCGGGCCAAAAGGTTTGCCCACCCCTGATTTAGGTAATGCCATAGAGAGTACACTTAAAAAGTTTCCGGACAATACCAAGCTGGGAGGGGTTGCAAGTGCTTTGGAGGATTGGATTAAAATTCAAAATGATCTTGACAAACGGGAGAAATTGTCTGAAGTAAATAGGATGAAATTCAATGAGGACAAATCCAAAGTACTCCACTTAGGAAGGAACAATCAGTTGCACACATATAAGATGGGAAATGACTGCCTAGGAACAAGTACTGTGGAAAGGGATCTGCGGGTCATAGTGGATCACAAGCTAAATATGAGTCAACAACAGTGTAATACTGTTGGAAAAAAGCAAACGTCATTCTGGGATGTATTAACAGGAGTGTTGTAAGCAAGACACAAGAAGTAATTCTTCCACTCTACTCTGCACTGATTGAGCCTCAGCTGGAGTATTGTGTTCAGGTCTGTGTACCACATTTCAGGAAAGATGTGGACAAATTGGAGCAAGTCCAGAGAAGAGAACAAAAATTATTAAAGGTCTAGAAAATATGACCTATGAGGGAAGACTGAAAAAATTGGGTTTGTTTAGTCTGGAGAAAAGAAGACTGAGGAGGGACATGATAACAGTTTTCAAGTACTGTACATAAAAGGTTGTTACAAGAGGAGGGAGAAAAATTCTTCTTTTCATTAACCTCTGAGGATAGGAGAAGCAGCAATGAGCTTAAATTGCAGCAAGGATGGTTTAGGTTGGACATTAGGAAAAAATTCCTAACTGTCAGGGTAGTTAAGCACTGGAATAAATTGTCTAGGGAGATTGTGTAATCTTTGTCATTGGAAATTTTTAAGAGCAGGTTAGACAAACACCTGTTGGGGATATTCTATAATACTTAATCCTGTTTTGAGTGCAGGTGACTGGACTAGAAGGCCTCTCGGGGTCCCTTTCAGTCCTACAATTCTATGTATCTATACGTACTTTGTTGTACGTAAACTCATCCTGCTTCCAAAGTGGGTTTATTAACCTGGGTTAAAACACCAGATGATTCGCAACAAAAAGGTGTGTGTGTGTGTGTCTGGACAAGGTACTTTATCATGAAATAACTCAAGTTAACCTGCAACAATTTTCAAGTTTAGACAATCCTAATTTTTTGCCTTGTTTTCAGACACAATAGGAAAGAGTAAACCAGTGCTTCTTGGGCTGTGTGTAGGATTGAGAGGAGCAATGAATCATCATTTTGAATATAAAATTATCAGTCAGATGGGAAAATTGAAATAGATATTGATGTTTCACCTTTGGCCGGTCTACACACAGTTATTATACCAACTTAACTAAATCAGTTTAGCAATAGATATAATTAAATCAGTGCAAGCCCTTAGTGTAGACACAGTTATACCAGTATAAAGATATTTTAATTGGTTTAACTTATATCAAAACAAGCTGTATCGATTTAAGCACCTTCATACTAGGATAATTGTGTCCACAATAGGAGGGTTGTACTGATTTAACTGTATGTGTTTCTAAATTGTGGGTAAACAAGCCTTAATATTCCACAGTATAGAGCATTGTGCATTTTTCCTCATTATTTTGTTTGATTCTGTTTGTTTTTGTTTCAAAATGAATTTGGTGGCTGTCACAGGATCAAGATGGGGGCAGTCATGCCTAGTGGTCGGCACAGGAGTCATGCCTAGTGGTTAGAACAGGAATCAGTAGCCAGGAGTAAGAGTCCATATGCCAAAGCCAGGAGTTGAAGCTGGAGCCCAGGATCAGAACCAGAGTCAGAGGCCAGGGCCAAAGCTGAAATCAAGTGACGAATCAGAGTTGAGGGTCAGAACCTGAAATGAGGCAAAGCTGGGTGTAAGTCAGAACAGGGCTAGGTGCAGGGGCTGTCATACCCATAAGCAAATGCTTTGAGCAGCCACTGACCTGCTGCTGCATTTAAGAGCTGCTCTGCTGACTCTTCCAACCCATCAGGTGGCAAAGCCAATCAGGCAGCCTACTACAGGACATCTGTGCTTATTAGGTTGCCTGGAGACTGACTCTGCTGCAAAACTAGCTCTGCTGCAGACCTTGATTCCTGTCAGTGGAAGGTTTTAGAGTGGCAATTCTGAGACTAAAGTTTTCTATTTATCCCCAGAAAAAGTACAGTGCAAACAGCAGCAATGCAAGCTTCCACACACATCCTCAATCAGTTAAGATCTTAAGGGGCCCCAGAGCAAAAGAAGGGTTCAGTATCCATAACTCATTCAGTCTTCCACTCCATGGATTCTCTGCTGAAACTGCCAAAAAGGAGACCAATTATTTCTCACTGTGTTGGTGACTTTTTAAAATGGACACTTGTTCACTAGGGACTGAAACATGAACCATGAATTCTTTTCATAAAGACCACCAAAACAGTCATTGGATGGTAACTACATTCTGTAGCTATTGACCTGAGGCCAGATTACAAAGAGTGATCGTTCTAGAGGTGAAAGTAATATTTGCCAAGAAATAAGCATATTGTGTTGTTCTCCCCTTTGGCCCCAGTCATGGTTAGCCTATATTCAGGATCTTGTGAATTGTATCCAGTAGAGGGAGAAATTGATAGTGGAGTCAGGTATTTCTTTGGTGTAGTCCTGTTTATTTACAAAGACTAAACATAAAGTCCTGTTTCCCTGAATGTAATTGGAATCAAACAACAGGAGATAGCTTCTTTGCTCACAGTTCCAAACTTCTTTTGTGTCAGCACTCTACCCAAAAGCGCTCTCTCTTAAGTTTTTCTTAGGGCTACGCTACAAGTGCTTCTCTGATTGTCTCTGGGGCTTTCTTGCTGCGCTCTGCACGAGTTTCTGCAGCTTCCCTTTCTCAATCACACTGCTTCATCAAACAATACCCTATCCCCTGTATTTGCATTCAGATCCTAGGGAAAACCCCCTGAGACCATATGGCTCAACTCCTCCTTTAGTCCTGCATATAGTCTGTGTTTTGGGCAGTGGCTGCTATTGTTTCAGCTATCATTTTCAAAAGGGAGCTTAATTTCTTTTTACATTTATTCTGAATGAAGGGCAGCTGCTTTGCCCACCAGCTTCGATTAAGTTTCACCCAACCCCCAGCATAATGGTATTCTTGGTTGTACTTTATTAATTATTATTAATTGTGTATTATTGTGATAGTGCCTAAAGACATTTATTGGTATAGGGGTAATTTCAGACAAGATGTAAACAAGTGAGTGTAACGAACCATGGGAGGAAGAGGAGGAATGAAAGTTGATGGTAACGGTAATAAGATCACGATTGCATAGTATGGCACAACTTGATGGTGCCAAGTAATCTGAAAGCCTTTTAAAAAAAGAAATAAAATAAAATCAGCTATGACTAACCATCATATACTGTCTTTGTTCTTAAAGGTGTCACAGCAAAATTGGTCTTGAGTGGCGATTTGAGAAGAAGAGGTTAGTGAGTGTCTGTACATGAGAGAATGTTGCAGGAATGAGAGGAAGTGGAAAAAAGACAACCTGCCAAGGAATTTTTGTAACATATATGCTGGTGTGTGTCCCAGGAACTGTCTGTGATCTCTGTGTCTATGTGTACTTGTTACTTCCTGCATTAGATCTGTGTCTAACCTGACTGGAGGCATCATGTAAGCTGACCAGTCACGGGTCTTTAATAAAATAATAAGATCTTCTGAAAACAGGATTTGTCTCACCCTAATCCAGCCCCAATATCTCACCAGTGAAAAGATCTGTATCTCATTTCCATTCCCTGAGCCATACTTGTTTCTTTTTCAAGTTGGTCAAGGCTTTCTGGAGGAGCAGTGATAATAGGAGGTACAAGGAGATATTTAAATGCAAAGTCTGAGAACAGAGACGGTGAGTAGTATATCATTATTGATTTGTATCCTGTAGCTAGCATGTTCCTGAGTCATCTAAACTTTCAATTACTGGCTACCAAGTGCAGCCTGGAAAACAGTGTTGAATGCATAAAGCCATAATGAGTATAAGGAAGGTATTGTTGGCAAAGAGGCAGGGACAGCGGCAACTTTGCGAGATTTTAGCTACATAGAAGAGGAGAGCCATTCTGAATAGAGGAGGGAGAAGAAAATGGATGGAATCAGTCCATTTCCACTACATGACAACAATCTCCGTTTTTTAAAAACAAACCCAACCATTTATTTGTTCTTCGAAGGAGCAGTTACAGCAGTAATACTCAGACCGCAGTGGTTCAGGAGCCAACTTAGTGTTCAACGTTACCCAAAAGAGCCACTGTAGTGTGAATTCATTTTTTCATTTACTATAGTACAATTCATATTTAAACAGTATGACAAGGGAAATATTTAGTTTTACATATATAATTCTCACAGCAAATAAGTTCATAACTTAGTGCAAGTTGATAACTTAATTGGATAATAACATAGTAAAAGCATCCTGATTAGTTAATAAATTAGATTGGTTAATAATTAAATCACACAGTGTTTTAATATCATGCGCTGCAAAGAGCCGCAGGAGGCACATTAAAGAGCCACTTGCAGCTTATGAGCCACAGTCTGAGCATCATTGAGTTACAGTATATTACACAATGGAGTACGTGGCTACAGCAGGTACACATACCATGCCAAAACAGGTACACAGAGTATACACGAAGTTATGGAGGTAAAGAACATATGCAGGCAGCAGCATAGGAGTATTAACAGTCTATTGTTGTGCTAGTAGCTGGAAGTCAAGTGAGTATTTGGTGCAATAAATCAGTTTGTAAAGAAGTTGCAAATTTGCAGGCTACCCAGTCTATAAAGAGAGCTTAGTGGGGCAGTATTTTATACACGAGTAGGTACTTAAACTGTTTGGGGTGGCTATGTCTTATTTTCCTGGAGAGCTGAAATTGTTTTGTGTTGGTATTTTAGTTCTGGGTCAAGGTTGTGTGTTAGGTTTTTTAATTATTTCGTATGTTCCAAAGAATAATTCTCTTCAAGCTCATCTTTACTGTTGAAGTTGGGCAGCACCTTGTCCTATGTCTTATGTTTTGTTCAGCCACGTCTTAATTCTGTACAATTGTCTTTTGTGAGCTGCAGTATTGTGGTATATTTCCTAGTATTAAAAATGGCCTTATTCAGCCATGTACAATTACTCTAATGACCACTAGGTGTCATCTGTAACTTTGTATTATTATAATACCAAAGGGGAGTTCAAACCCAATCAAGGACCCTATATTGACATTTTTTCAGGATCAAAAGAGCTACACCTAATTTACATAAAATGACATATATAACCTATGTTAAAACGATGGACAGCTAAAGGAAGGCTGTGATGGGACAATTAAAATGGCAGATGAACCCAGTCTGTCAAACCCATGACCAGCTCTGTTGTACCGACAAATACAGTGCTTCCTTAGAAGGGCGTCAAAATACACTAGGGATGGCAGAATATTTAACAGCTGATTATGACACGAGTAACACCAGGGTTCCCCTTGTGTAGCTGTGGGAGGGAGGTGGATGTTTTTCAGTTTGCCAAGAGTAGGAAAAATAAAATCTATGAGCAAGAAGCTGGGAAGAAAATTTTGCATATTTAGGATGTTCTCCACATGATGGCAGTAAAAAACTCCTGGAATTCAGAGATGGTTTATTTCTCAACTTCAGAAACCAAAGAGGAGAAAACAACCAAGAAGATGAGGCACTGAAGTATATGTGGCTGAGCTGCTATATTTCCAGTTTTTCTCCTGGTAATCCTTAGAATCTCCGGCTTGCTTTTTCAACAGTGAAGCAACATCAAGGATGACACAGGGAGAATAGGTCACTGCTTACATCACACCAGTGCAGAGTATGACTCAGAGGCACCAGTTCAAAGGAATTTTTGATTTCCTAAATTGTATGTATTTGTGGAAGGAGAGGATTCGGAGAAAGGAATTTGTTATTGTCCTTATCTAAAAATTCCTATCTGCCTGCCCAAGGAATTGAGGCACTGTAACTTACTACTTAAAGCTTCATAACTGAGTCTGTCAAAGAACACTTGGATAAGGATGCTGTTTGACCAACTTGGTTTGATATATTTGACAATGACAGATAGGAATTAGTTTTGGAAGGAGTTTGCAGATGAAGCTCAGCTTGTCTGGGGCACTTGAATAGTCTTGTGTGTGGAAGCAGTTAGAGGAGAATGTATTTAAAGAATCCAGAAGCAGCTGTGTAGCTAAAATTAAAATGTGTTTTTCTTGAAATTTTTTTTGCTTAGTTTCCTGTTTCAGACTCTGGACTTGTCTATGAGAGCAAATGGGAGGGAAAAGGGGTGGGGCGGGGGTGTGTGTGTGAAATTGAGCTTCGAAATTCCTAGTTTGCTTTCTGTAGCTCGGAAGCACCAGATACGTGACATAAAAGAGGCTATGGCCAAACATCCTCTGAATGTCTCCTCTTCATACTTATATCTACAGGCACTGACTTTCCAATGTGCCGGGGGGTGCTCGACCCCTGGCTCTGCCCCAGGTCCCACCCCTACGCCGCCTCTTCCCACCGCACCCTACCCCACCCCACCCCACCCCTTCTCCCAAGCCCCCACCCCCATCCTGCCTCTTCCCACCCCCGTTCCAGTCCCGCCACGTCCTGTTCTGGCCCCTCCCCTAAACACCTTACATATAGTAATAAGTGTATCCTCATAAGACCTCTGTTAGGTAGGGAAATATTACCCCAGTTCAATAAATGGGGAACTGAGGCCCAGAAAAATGAATGGACTCGGCTAAGGTCACACGAGGAGTCTGTGGCAGAGCCAGGAAGATGAGGGCAGCTTCTGTTTCATTTTCTCTCTTTGATCATGTATTTCTTAGACGATGTTGAGCTTTAGGCCCAAATATCCATGGGAGTGCAACAGCCCATGCAGTCTGCTATCCTGTCTCTAACAGTGGTTTATACTAGTTGCTTTGGAAGAAGATGTAAAACCCTATATTATGGAGTTTGCAAAGCTTGCCTTATTCTTCCATATGATCTTTAATCAAATGAAGCAAGAATATTTTTATTATGTGATAAAAGCAGAGGGGCTGTTCAACCAACACACTGAAATTCCATATTTCAAATTTCAGAACACTTTTACAAACATTTAAGCCTCACAACTTTCCTGTGGGGTAATTAAATTGTGTAGCCATCTTACAGATGGGTGAGATGAAGTGATTTGCCCAGTAAGTCATTGCCAAAGATGGGAACAGAATCCAGGAGTCCTGACTTCCAGTCCTTTCTGTCACAGCTAGAGCACTTCATCTCTCAGCCACAGATCAATCAGAAGCAGCAAATGGAATTATATGTAGAACATCCTCTCTGGTACAAGAATATTTTACATTCAAGAGGGATTAGATTCCTTGTATACATATGAAATTCCTATTCCTGATAATAAGAGTTATGCACTCTGTCCTGAACTCCCAAGTGAGCAGCATTGTGAGGGTCACACCAGCAGTTTGAACTCTGACCTGTCAAGGATTCCCTAAAACCCAATGAAACCAAAAAGTGGAGGGTGGAAAGGAAGGTGTTCCGTTCCTCCTTTTTAGAGTGAGCAGAATCTGAAAAGACCAAATCTAAAACTGTTATGCTAAGTCAGCTTTCCACATCAACAGTCACCTTGACCATCACTTCAGATGCACTAGGTCAGGTCTGATGTGGTGAAAGACACAGGTATGGCAGTGTGATAAGTAATGAGGCCTTTGCAGAACCCAAGCTCTGGTGTTTTCTGCAAAAAATGTGGCTCTGGCATCCCTGAAAATAGTTCATACAAGGGGACCACACTTACATTTGTGGGTTTGTTTTTTATTCTTCAGAAATAACTTGTATGTGAGTGATCCTGTGTGATAAGTAAGAGGAGCACAGTGAGCAATTTTGGAGCTGCGCAGGGGATGGTTGGTAATTTCTGAGTATGTTTCCCAAGTCCTCAGAAAGGTCATTGGGGGTCTCCATTACATGCAGTCTGGAGCCTGTTACAGTTTTTTCATACAATTTAATCTGCTGCCTGGATGGCCTCCAGTGTACAAGCAACTGACAGTCTACAGTCTTTGGAATTGATTTCCTGGAATCGTGGAAGGCCTGTTTGGCCTCCAGATGACAGATGTGTGTTTTGAGTGTTCAGTGGAGCAAGATGCTTTGCAGAGATGAGAGAAAATTTGCCTCATTTCCGCATTTTTGATTAGCTTTTGAATCTTTCTCTAGAGTTTTGTGGGGTAAACTCATTGTCACATGCTAATGCCCCATTGAGTGGGCATCATTAATAAACCTTTGTCCTTCTCTAGCACTTGTCATCTGTGGATCACAAAGAGGTTTTATAAACATTCATTAAGACAAACAATGTCTTTGCTAGGTAGTTAACTATTATTATAATAATTTTACAGATGAGGAAACAGAAAACTGAAGCACAGAAAAATTATTTGGCAAAGTTTACACAGTGTTGTTGTGTCTTCATTAGGAAAAAAGGAGTATTTTTAACCCTAGGGTTCGCCTAAACCAGCTAACTTTGTTTAAAACTACAACTGCCTTATCTTCACTATGATTATAACATGGATTAATTAACATGGGTTAAAAATACATCTTTTTTCATAGTGAAGGCAAGGCCTGAGTGACAGAACTGACAGAAGGACCCAGGAGCCCTGAGTCCAAGTTCCCTGCTGTGACCACTTAAGTTTCTCTCGGTAGTATTGTATACATTCCCAACATTGCTAAAACTGGGGTGCTGTTCTCTTCTCTCGCAGTACGTAACAGCAAGGGTCACACCTGAGACCAAGGACTGTGTGGGCAGGGTCTTCCTGGTGTCAGCGGAAGGAGTCTTGGTAGTGGATGTACAATAGTAATAGAATATTCCAAAATATATGAAAATAGTACTGTGTCAAAACAGTGGCCCAATATGAAATGAGTTGGTGGTCCCAGTCTGGTTTTTAGCATGACAGGAATCTGAATTAAAAACAATCAGTTCTAATTATCTCTTTTATTGACAGTCTCATTGGAGTGGCCAAAAACTGAATGGGACATAAAGACCAACTTTCCTCTCACTCCTAGAAACGGTCCTTCCAGAGCATATTGGCAGGGGGTGGTATGTGTCAGAACCCTGGCCTGCTGCTACCTATGCTGTTTTCATTTTGTGGATAAATAGAGCACTTCAGACAACAAGGATGTCAACCCAGCACTTTCAACAGCACTGAATTCACTAAAACTTTATATAAAGAAAAAATGGCTGGACTATTTTCATCCTCCAGGGGTAATGGATGGAATTTTATTACACCCATTAAGTATGATGTTTGGGGATGTATTAAGCAATTTTTATCTTTTGGTTCTATTTGTAATAGATATTAAAAACAAAAACAATATACAGGCATTAGCTGAAAAGACTGCCAAAGTCTGTAACTTATCCTCCTTTTCCCTTTCCCGCTCCTTTTCCTACCCAATTTGGGCTTTTTTAAAAAAATGAAAATGAGAGCTTCAGACTAACTTCTGTTTTAGTCAGCCTGGTCCCTCTATCGAACTTCTGCATGTCACAATTGAGCTCCAGGGGTAGCTGCAATTTCCCTTTGAAGAACAATCTAAGGTGCTAACAAAGGGAAAAGGGACTTTAAAGGGAAAGTGCTGCTTCTTGCAGAACCTGGTCATGGATCTTAGCAGAAGTATAGCTGCAGCATGATGCCTCACAGCACGACTGCCATAGCCCACTTGTATACACCCTGTTGTGACTTATTGCCGTATTAAAGTGAGTTGAAAACTGGTTCCAGAATCTCACGAGTTTTCCCTCACTCTGCCACTGTCAAAAATTCTGGCTCTTTTCAGATATATAGGCACCCCTCTGTGTTGTGAAAAAAAACAGTGGTTTTTGGTTGTGTGTTGGTTTTTTGGTTTTTTGTTTGTTTTTTTTTCTTGTGGTAGCTAAATCTGCTTTTATCTTTCTGTTCCCTTCCTTCACTTTTTGAAGTTCAATCATTCTCAACTACATGTTGTGTTAATGTAAAACTAAAAGCTAAAAATATTACAGTAAAAACATTAAGCAGTAATTTCAGTCTGTGAATTAAAAGTGTAACCTTTTTTTAAAAAGTAAAAAATGAAGTGGTGATAACATCAGGGTTCTTGTTCGGGCTACTAGGAAACAATAATAAAATTACAGAACTGCTTGGAAGACTAAAGGGAAAGTATGGTGTAATAGGTTATTAGAGAGAGGTAAAGCTTGTGGTGGAATCAGCTGTTGTTTGATATTGAAGAGTCTCGGAGAGTTGATGGAGTTGTCATCTGTAAGGGGTGGACTTGGTTTGATAGAAACTAATAGAAAATGGGTGACTAGCTCATCCTGTTTTGAAGCCAGTACGTGGTTATTTCTCATTTTAACTTTAATAAATGTAAAAACTGCTGGTCAATACTGCAAATAGAAAATTTATGTTTATTTAGTACCAAACATCCATGTATACATTTGTCTAAGTCAACATACCTAAAGCTAAAGCATGTGGTAGAAAACAAGTGATTGGAGGGATTGATGTAATGAACACAGATAATTATTTTAAAGTAAAATGTAAGCTTTGTCAAGAGTTATTAAGTGGCAAGATAGAAAAGATTTACACTCATCTCAAAAAGAAAATTAGTTCCTTCAGATTCTCGAAAGATCAAATGAATGAAACATTGAATATGAGTTTGATGATGATACAGGTGAGTCTTCAATGTCATGTGAGGCAGAAATGTAACCACATTTAAAGAGTTCATGTAGTGTTCATGCACCCTGACTGTTGTGTAGGAGCGATGCACACATTGCTCTGTCCAAGGACATGGACCATGGGAACATGGACCATTGGGAAGTCAAAATAAGGACATCAACTGTGGGAAGCTTCCTTGGCCTACGCTCAAGGCCTGAGAACAAAGATTGTAGTAGATAGAGGCTGGTAAATAAGAATATTAATCAAAGTCATATTATTTCCTTTGTTGATGTCTTTTGCGGTCGGAGTATGTAATGTGCAGGGGGGAGAGAAATAAAAGAGAGGTGGAAAAGCTGACAGGGGCGATCCCGTCAGCAGACCAGCCTGCTTGCTTGCCTAAAGCCGTGTCCTGCCTTGTATTGAACCGCCACACACATTGAAAATGTAATTCCTTGTTCTATGTCTTCCAGAAGCTCTTCAACAGCAGCTTCCTTTTAGAGCAGTCTCTGTTCATTTTTGACAACCAAAGTATGACAGATCAACTGGCAACTATACCATAAAATCAACAGAAAGGCAAAGGTCTGAGTTTGATAAGAAAGTTGCGACCTTCTTTATTCTAAAAACTTCACTTTCAGTGTAGCACAAAATGAGCAATTTAAACATGATTGAAGCCCTCTACTCTGAGCATTCTCCTCCAGAGAGATTTAAGGTTGTAGGTTCATACTATATGCTGCAAGTGAAGAAACAGAGGAAAAAATTAAAGGAACAACTACAAGAATCAACTTTGACATTAATAAAAGATGGGTGGTTGAACATGAGAAATGATCCGATAATGGCTACAAGTATCCATACAGGAAAAAAATGAGTTCTTACTTAATGCTATTGATTTTATGTCTGAAAAGAAAAGCACAGAATATTGTATCCAAGTTGCTGATGATACCATCCAATAATACAGAGGAAAAATATGACAAGGGGATCTTTGTCATTTGCTCAGATGATGAAAATAAAATTTAAAAGATGAGAACTACTCAGATGCAGTGAGCCTAAGCTTCTGAACTATGCGTGTTCAACACTTTAGTTATAATTGAGAAAGAAATTAACACCTAACACTGTCCAAAAGAACATCTTAAAAGTTCAAAATTTCTTCTATAGCCATCAACTTCATCGGTTGGTTGATTAAAAAGGATTGATGCCTCATCTTCCCAATGATGTTCAGCAGAACTCTAAGAAAAATTGTGGGACCAATTCTGACTTATGCTCAGGTGAGTGCTCTTACAGTGTAAAATTGCCTTACACACACTTTAAGTTCACTTTACGCTCCCAGAGTGAGGTAAAATCACCTTTAATGTCAATGAGAATCAGGCCTATAGTCTCTGTATTTATGTTCAATACAGTATGGGTGCTGAAATTGGTGCTGAGCCCAAGAAGGACTTTGATCAAAACAGAACACGTTATAGAATGATAGAAATATAGGACCAGAAGGGACTTCAATAGGTCATCTAGTCCAGTCCCCTGCTCTGAGGCAGGATTAAGTATTATCTAGGCCAGGGGTTCTCAAACTGGGGGTCAGGACCCCTCAGGGGGTCGCAAGGTTATTACGTGGGGGGGTCACGAGCTGTTAGCTTCCACCTCAAGCCCCGCTTTGCCTCCAGCATTTATAATGATGTTAAATATGTTAAAAAGTGTTTTTAATTTATAAGGGGGGGGGTCGCACTCAGAGGCTTGCTATGTGAAAGGGGTCACCAGTACAAAGGTTTGAGAACCACTGATCTAGGCCATCCCTGACAGGTGTTTGTCTAGCCTGTTTTTTAAAACCTCCAGTGATGGAGATTCCACAATTTCCCTCGGTAATATATTTCAGTTCTTAATTACCCTTACAGTTAGAGCGTTTTCCTAATGTCTGACCTAAATCTCCCTCCTTGCAATTTAAGCTCATTACTTCTTGTCCTGTCCTCAGTGGATAAGAAGAAAAATTTATCACCCTCCTTTTTATCACAACTTTTTATGTACTGGAAGACTATTACAATGTTCCCCGCTTAGTCTTCACTTCTCCAAACTAAACAAATCTAATTTTTTCAGTCTTTCCTCATAGATTATGTTTTCTAGACCTTTAATCATTTTTTCTGCTCTCCTCATGACTTTCTCCAATTTGTTCACACCTTTCCCAAAGTGTGGTGCCCAGAACTGGACACAGTACAGCTAAAGCCTTATCAGTGCTGAGTAAAGGGGAAGAATTACTTCTCTTGTCTAGCTTACAACACTCTTGCTAATACATCCCAGAATGTTGTTCGCTTTTTCTACAATGATATTGCGTTAATGGCTCATATTTAGTCTGTGATCCATGCTAACCCCCAGATCCTTTTCTGCAGTACTCCTTCCTACATAGTCAGTTCCCATTTTGTATTTGTGCAATTGATTATTCCGTCCTAAGTATAGTACTTTGCAATTATCTGTCCTGAATTTCATCCTGTTTATTTCAAACCATTTCTCCTGTTTGACAAGATCATTTTGAATTCTAATCCTGTCCTCCAAAGCACTTGCAACCCCTCCCAAGTTGGTATCATCGGCAAACTTTGTAAGTGTATTCTCTATGCTATTATCCATGTAATTTGTTAAGATATTGAATAGAAAAGTTATTGGACCCAGGACAGATACGTGTGGGATCCTACTGAATATGCTCTTCTAGCTTGACTGTGAACTATTGATAACTACTCTCTATGTTTTTCCAACCAGTTGTGCACCTACCTTATAGTAGGCTAGTCTACATTCACCTAGTTTGCTTATGAGAAGGCCATGTGAAACAATATCAAAAACCTTACTAAAGTTGAGATCTACTGCTTTCCCCTTATCCGCAAGGTTTGTTATCCTGTTAAAGAAGGATATTAGGTTGGTTTGACATGATTTGTTCTTGACAAATCCATGCTGACTGTTACTTATCACCTTATCTTCTTTAGATCAGGGATCGGCAACCTTTGGCACGCGGCCCGTCAGGGTAATCAACTGGCGGGCCGGGACAGTTTGTTTACCTGCAGCGTCCGCAGGTTCGGCCGATCGCAGCTCCCATTGGCCGTGGTTTGCCATTCTAGGCCAATGGGGGCTGCAGGAAATGGCAGCCAGCACATCCCCCGGCCCACGCTGCTTCCCGCAGACCCCATTGGCCTGGAACAGCGAACCGCGGCCAGGGGGAGCTGCGATCGGCCGAACCTGTGGATGCTGCAGGTAAACAAACCGTCCCAGCCCTCCAGTAGATTTCCCTGATGGGCCGCTTGCCAAAGGTTGCAGATCCCTGTTCTAGATGCTTACAAATTGATTGTTTGATTATTTGTTCTGTTATCTTTCTGGGTACCAATATTAAGCTGACTCATCTATAATTTCCTAGGTTGTCCTTATTCTCCTCTTTAGAGATAGGTACTATATTTTCACTTTTCCAGTCCTCTGGGATCTCTCCTGTCAGCCACAAGTTCTGAAAGATAATCGCTAATGGCTCAGAGATCTCTTCAGCCACTTCCTTAAGTATTCTAGGATGTATTTAGTCAGGGCCTGCCTACTTGAAGACATTTAACTTGTTTAAGTAATTCTTAACTTGTTCTTTCCCTATTTAGCCTCAGATCCTACCCCATTTCCACTGATGTTCGCTATGTTAATTGTCTGATCACTGCTAAGCTTTTTGGTGAAAACCGAAACAAAAATACACATTTAACATTTTGGCCATTGCTGCATTTTTTCTTATTTTATATTTTATGTCTCAAAGAAGTACTACATTTACAAAAATAACTGAATAAGGTTTTTTAGGGATTGATCGATTACAGGCAGATAAATCTACTGTCACAGGCTCTGTGGAAATATGTGGCTTGAGTTAATTCATAACAAGGAACTGGAACCACATAGGAAAAAAGTTTTAAAAAAATTAGAAATGCCATTATTTAGCCAGCATCATTAATCCTCATAGTTTGAGCCCAGAATAGGAAGACAAAGATGAAATACGGTTGATGGAACATAATCCGGATTTATTTATTTCTGTTTTAACATTTAAAATTGAAGATCCAGATTTCTGTGGGAAATATTTAGAAAGGAGGTTGTGTCAATTTATTGCATCAAAATCATGGAAAACTATGCTATCAGAATCACTGAAGACAGGACAGTTAAATTCAGAATATTGTCAGTTTTAAAAAGACTGGCACTCCTATCTAGCCAGCTCAGCATCAGTTGAACATGTTTTTAGCACATTCATATTGGTTTGGTTAAAAAACTGTATTAGGCTACTGATAGATGCTGAAAAAAATCAAACTAGTGTTGGTAAAAGTGGTATTATAATAGGTATAGCAGCTCAGTGAGGCTGATGAGGGATGTATCTGGGAACATACCCATGGAACAAGGGATGCAGTTATTGAAAAAGAGGAAAAGATCTTGGAATGTCAGTTGAGGTTTGGAGAGGAACCGAGGCTGCTAATTCTGTGTAGGGCTGGAGTTCCAAGACTAGGATGGGCTGTAACTCTCTTCTAGTTTCACTTTTGAGGGTCTGCTGGCAAATGTTTAGAGTCCTGGGTTGAAGCAAGCATGCTGGGAGAATGGGCTTTCTCCCTGAAAAGGAAGGACTTGGAGGGAACCAAAAGGGCTCAGAAATCTCTCTTTATTTAAAAAAAAAAAAAAAAGAAAAAAAAAGGAAAAGTACTCCATTGTTTACTTAGTTTGTTCATTATGAGCTTGATCCAGCAAGTTGCTAAGCACCCACAACTCTCACTGAAGTCAGATAGGTGGAACTGTTAGCGGCACTTAGAGTTAAGGTTTCTTAACACTTTCCATTATAAGACCTGTGTTCAGTTGCTTATAACATTACAAAACTTTAATAATTTGGGTTGAAGTTTTCCATGCTGGGTGTCTCCCTCATGTTTATTTCCCTTTCATTTCAACAAAAATAGTCCAGCTGTTTCTGAGAATCATGTGAGGGGAAATACATTGTTTTGCCGATATTAAAATATTTTTACAATTATTTTATTGAGAAGCTTAGGCACCTTTATGGTTTGGACCAAAGATTTGAAATTTGGCAAGGGGTTCACTCTGGGGACAAATAGATGTCTTTTGCTGTCCCCAGGATAGTCCACCCAAATTATAAGTCTCTGACAATTACTTTTGGAACATGTTCAGTAGAGGCTTGTTAGCATCTGGCAGCTAAATTTGCTGAACATTCTCTTTCTACCAAGCATGCTTTCCTCTGACAGAACTCCATGCCAAACACAATAAGAATGGCCGCAGAGAGCTCTCTGAGCAAGCTCCAGGCAGCAGTAAGCAAGACTTTTCCTGCCATTGTTCCTCACTGCTGCCAGGAGGTGCTGTTCTGCTGATCACCAGAAATGAAAGCAGGAACTTGGAAGACTTTGTCTCTTGTGGTCTTAAAGCTCCCGCTTCAAGCATACATGCAGCATGGGGACAAAGGAAAAAGAGGCCTGACTGGAGTGCAGATGGGTGAACAGCAAGAGAGGAACAAGGGCAGGCTAAAGGTGCAAGGTGGTGGGGAAATAGGAGAAGGTAGAAGGGAACAGACTGGCATGGGGGACAGGAGCAGAGTGGACAAGCAAGGAGACAGGGACAGAAGGATCTTTACCACTGGAAAACAATCCCCTGCATGTAACCCTGGATTCCTGAGTCCTAACTTTCCTCTCCCATCAGCAAATCTCTGAAACCCACTGGCAAAATGATGTGTCTCATCACTTTCTAGTATCTGGTGCAGTTTCCACAGTATGCATCCGATGAAGTGAGCTGTAGCTCACGAAAGCTTATGCTCAAATAAATTGGTTAGTCTCTGAGGTGCCACAAGTACTCCTTTTTGCGAATACAGACTAACACGGCTGTTACTCTGAAACCTGTCATAGAGGATAATAATCTACTACTAGTACCAGTTACTCTGCTAGCAAAAGTGGTAGAGGTCTGTGCAGTGAATCGAAAGTTTCAACCCTTCTGATGACCCATATGGAGATCAGTGTGGTTCCACATGATAAAATTTCTGGGGAGGGTTTCAGAAGAAGAGTGTAAATGCTGTACCAACATTCAGAAAAGGCAAGCAGGCTGACCCAGGTAATTGTGGCCATATTAGCTTGACATCAACCTTTGGCAGAATGATGTACGAGCTGATATAAGATTCAGTTAATAAAGAATTAAGAATGGGGATATAATTAATGCCAGTGAACTTGGTTTTTATGGAAAATGACTTGTCAAACAAACTTGATTTAATTTTTTTATGAGATAACAAATTGGTTGATTAAGGTAACTGCATAAGTGTTTCAGAGGAACAGCCGTGTTAGTCTGTATTCGCAAAAAGAAAAGGAGTACTTGTGGCACCTTAGAGACTAACCAATTTATTTGAGCATGAGCTTTCGTGAGCCACAGCTCACTTCATCAGATGTGTACCGTGGAAACTGCAGCAGACTTTATATACACACAGAGAATATGAAACAATACCTCCTCCCACCCCACTGTCCTGCTGGTAATAGCTTATCTAAAGTGATCAACAGGTGGGCCATTTCCAGCACAAATCCAGGTTTTCTCACCCTCCACCCCCCCACACAAATTCACTCTCCTGCTCGCAAAAAGAAAAGGAGTACTTGTGGCACCTTAGAGACTAACCAATTTATTTGAGCATGAGCTTTTGTAAGTCCTTTGTCTTTGTACTGAACAACATTCTTATTTTAAAAAAATAGCACTGTACAGTGTCAGTAAAGCATATGTTTAATGGATTCTGAACTAGCTAACTGAGAGATCTTAAGAAGTAGTTGTCAATGGGAAACCATCATTGAATAGAGATGTTTCTAGTGCGGATCTGCAGGGATCAGTTCTAGCCCCAGTGCTATTCAACATTTTCTATCAATGATCTGGAAGTAAATATAAAATCACTACTGATAAAATATGTGGGTGACACAAAGACTGGTGGAGTGGGAAATAAGGATGGAGACAAGGCAGTCATACAGAGCAATCTGGATTGCTTGGCAAGCATGGCCTATTCAAACAAAATACATTTTAATATAGCCAAAGGCAAGGATATATAGGAACAAAGAATTCAGGCCATACATGCAGAACGGGGGACTGTATCCTGGAAAGCACTCACTGAAAGAATTTACTGTCTTATTGGACAAGCAGCTCAACGTGGGTTCCTGCTGTGATGCTGTGGCAAAAAGAGCTAATGTGATCATTAGAGGTATAAATAAGGGGGTGGTGAGTAGGAGTAGGGAAGTGTATGAGGCATTGTTGAGACCAATATTAGAATACTGCATACAGTTCTTGTGTCCACATTTTAAAAAAGGATGCCGAAAAATTGGAAATGGTGTAGAAAAGAACCACAAAATGATTTGAGAGCTGGAGAAAATGCCTTACAGTGAGAGAGTTAAGGAGCTTAGTCTGTTTAGTTTACCAAAAAGAAGATTGAGAAGTGAGTTGATTATAATGTATGAGACCTGTGTGGGGAGAAAATACCAAGGTACTAAAGGACTTTTGAATGTAGCAGAGAACGGCATAAGAACCAATTACTGGAAGATGAAGCCAGACAAAATTAGAAGTAAGACACAAATTTTGAACAGATAAGGTGCTTAATCATTGGAACAAACTACCAAGGAAGTGGTGGGTGCTCTCTCTTGAGGTCTTCAAATAAAGACTGAATGCCTTTCTGAAGGTATGCTTTAGTCAAACACAAGTTATTGGGCTTAACACAGGGGTAACTGTGTGAAATTTAATGGCTTGTGACATACTGAAGATCAGACTAGACATTAATGTCCCTTTTGTACTTAGAATCTACAAAAAAAATTAGGAAAAGTAAATTAAAAAATCTATGTTAAAAAATCTTAAAGTTGCAGAGTCATGTACTCGTAAATTAACCTAAATTCTGGTATTTCCTTTCTGCACCACCTTAACTCTGCCTCTTGCAAGTATGCATTATGGTATAGTCTTCAATTACATGATCAAATACTACTTTTTCCACAGAACCCCTGTGCGCAGTATGGATGGTACTTGGAGAAAGATCAGGATTATGTATTATTATTATTTATATTACCAGAGCATCTAGGAGTCTAGTCATAGAACAGAGGTTCTCAAACTTCATTGCACCACGACCCCCTTCTGACAACAAAAATTACTACACGACCCCAGGAAGGCAGACTGAAGCCTGAGCCCATCCGAGCCTCGCCGCCCTTGGTGGGGGGGCCAAAGCCAAAGTCTGAGTCCTGATGTCTTGGGCAAGGGGGCTGAAGCTGAAACCTTTCGACTTTGGCCCCGGTGATGGAACTTGGGCTTCATCCCTGGGCCCCAGCAAGTCTAATGCCAGCCCTGGCGATTCCATTAAAATGGGGTTGTGACCCACTTTGGGGTTCCAACCCACAATTTGAGAACTACTGTCACAGAACAATTGTTTGTAGGACCTATGCCTGATTTGTTGCATAATTTGGAAGGTGTGTAGTGAATGAGGCAGGCTAGTGAAGGGAGAGAAAAATGCTCTTATGATTAAAGCAGTTGAATACCACCTTGGAAATAGTATATGATCATAACGTAACCTTAAATCTGGTATTTCCCAACTTTTGAATGCTTGACTTTGCAAACTTAATGTTCTTTTAACATTATATTTAAATGTAATTTTATATACAGTAGAAAATATTTGGGAAAAGATCTCTCTAAGGAGGTGCAGTGTACACTTCAGAATTACCATAGAAGAAGAATATCCATGCTAAGGGATGTTTCTGTTTTTAAAAGAATTTGATGGGCATGGCCCTTTCATTGCTTTGGCTTATCACATATATGGAAGGATAGATGTGAAAGAGTGTTATATTTACCTACTCAGTAGACTGAGGATTTGACTATTGGCCTAGATGCACTAGGCTGGCTGAGCTGTGCTTAGTGCAAGTCGTGAGAAGTTGAACTGGGAGGAGCAGAGTGGCATTAAGTAAGCCAGCTTTGTGATTCTTTTTGATTCTGGGGCCGCAAATGCTATCCCAAACACAATATAGCAGATGCAGGAGTAGTCTCTAGCTCAGGGGTAGGCAAACTATGGCCCGTGGGCCACATCCAACCCGTCAGACCTTTAAATCTGGCCCTTGAGGTCCCGCCGGGAAGCGGGGTCGGGGGTTTGCCCCGCTCTGCATGTGCTGTTGGTCCGTGCGGCTCCTGGGAAGCAACTGGCATGTCCCCACTCCAGCTCCTATGCATAGGGGCAGCCAGGGGCTCCGCATGCTGCCCCAAGTCCCACTCCCTCACCTCCCATTGTCCAGGAACCGCAACCAATGGGAGCTGCGGGAGCAGCACCTGCGGACGGGGCAGTGCACAGAGCCACCTGGCCACGCCTCCACATAGGAGCTGGAGGGGGGACATGCCGCTGCTTCCGGGAGCTGCTTGAGGTAAGCGCTGCCTGGAGCCTGCATCCCTGAGCCACCCCCCTGCACCCCAACCCCCTGCCCCAGCCCTGATCCCCTTCCTGTCCTCCGAACACTTTGATTCCAGCCCTGAGCCCCCTCCTGTACCCCAAACCCCTCATCCATGGCCCCACACCAGAGCTCGACCCCCAGCCGGAGCCCGCACCCCCCCACACTCCAACCCCCTGCCCCAGCCCGGAGCCCCCTCCTGCACCCCAAACTCCTCATTTCTGGCCCCACCCCAGAGCTCACAAGCCCTAGCTGGAGCCCTACCCTTTCCCACATTCCTACCCCCAATTTCATGAGCATTCGTGGCCCGCCATACAATTTCCATACCCAGATGTGGCCCTGAGGCCAAAAAGTGTGCCCACACCTGCTGTAGCTCTAGATAGATACATGTGTCCTCAAGGGAGTAAAAAGAAACCTGGGCATAAAAGAAACATTGTAATTCTCCCTAAAAAAACAAAACAAAACACCTCTTTTCCCTTGCCCTCGCTTCCTGGTCTGGGCTATGCAGGTATGACATAAGGGCTTCTATTTCTGCCCTCTGCCACATAGGAATTCATCTGGCTTTGTGTCTACTGTGTATCACCAGAGTAGCACAATGCAAACTTAACAGGTTAGTGAATCTCAGCCTGTGTGTTCTTGTATTTTATTTACAGAAACTTTTCATTTTGGATAATATATACTTTTTATATTTGAAGTTTAAGTATTCTTACAAATGAATCAAGTAGCATGTGGTTTTTGTTTAATTATTTAACACCTTTATGATCTTTTTCAGTGTTTCTTCTCTAGCCTTCCCAAACAAACAAGCATCCCTCGGTGGTTTTTTCAGGTTGGGGAAAAATTGCAAGAACCTTGGCATCTCCAGCAGGAAGTACCAGTTGGGATTATACCCTGTTGTGAAATCCATTTCTTGTTTTTCCTTACTGAGAGGTTCTGACCTTTTGACCTTTCAGACAGCTGAACTGAACAAAATCCATGAAGGTTCCTTTTAGCTACATTTTGTCCAACAGTCTCTTCCTACTGTCACACTAGCAATAGCAAGAATGTAATCCATGTGATGATTACCTGTTCTGTTCATTCCCTCTGGGGCACCTGGCATTGGCCTCTGTTGGAAGACAGGATACTGGGCTAACTGTACCATTTGATCTGACCCAGTATGGCCATTCTTTTGTTCAAGTATGTCCAGTAGTTTGGGCCAGTGACTCAGTACATTCATGTATTTATTTATAATAAGATGACTTTATGATCTAGCAGAGAATGTTTATTGATGCAGGGGTGTGTCTACACTGCAATTAAAAACCCACAGCTGGCCCATGCCAGCTGACTCAGACTCATGGGGGTTGGGCTAATGGGCTGTTTAATTGTGGTGCTGATGTTCAGGCTGCAGCCTAAGTTCTGGGACCCTCCCACCTCACAGTGCCCTAGAGCACAGGCTTCAGCCCGAGTCTGAATGTTTACACCTCAGTTAAACAGTTCTTTAGGCCAAGTCGCATAAACCCAAGTCAGCTGGCATGGGCAGGCTGAAGGTTTGTAATTGCAGCATAGACATACCCCAAGTCTGAACCAGTGCCCCATCCTGATGCTAGAGGGGCACTGTGATGCCAAAGGTATTGCTTTACTGATTAAATGTAAAACTGTGGCCCTGGCTACTTGCTATCACTAAAGATCAGTACCACTTGTTGCAAGAATTGAGATGTTAATTTTTGTATCCCAGCCAAACTCCAGCTGATTAATTATATTCCTCCTACAGTTTGAACTGAGTGCAGTATTCTTCCCTTCCTGCTTAAAATGTTGTGTAGTATTGCTGTACACTGTTTAGCATCTGCCTTGTTCCATTGCAGAGGTGAATACATTTTTAGATGATGGAGGAATTGAAATGTATTATCACCATGCTGCCCTGTAGAGAGTGGTTCTGGGGAATATTATATTGAAATGGCAATTGGAAGCCATGACGATTGAGATACAAAAGGAGCACTTAAAGCTGATAAAGTCATCGCGGAGAAACTAAATGAATTCTTTGCTTCACTCTTCACGGCTGAGGATGTTAGGGAGATTCCCAAACCTGAGACGTCTTTTGTAGGTGACAAATCTGAGGAATTGTCACAGATTGAAGTGACACTAGAGAAGTTTTGGAATTAATTGAGAAACTTAACAGTAACAAGTCACTGGGACCAGATAGCATTCACCCAAGAGTTCTGACAGAACTCAAATATGAAATTGCGGAACTATTAACCATGGTTTGTAACCTGCCTTTAAAACAGCTACTGTACCCAATGACTGGAAAATAGCTAATGTAACACCAATATTTAAGAAGCGCTCTAGAGGTGATCCTGGCAATTACAGACCGGTAAGTCTAACATCAGTACTGGGCAAATTAGATGAAACAATAAGAAAGAATAAAATTGTCAGACACACAGAAGAACATAAATTGTTGAGCAAAAGTCAACATGGTTTCTGTCAAGGGAGATCATGTCTTGCTAATCTATTAGAGTTCTTTGAGGGGGTCAACAAACATGGACAAGGGGGATCCAGTGGACATAGTGTACTTAGATTTCCAGAAAGCCTTTGACAAGGTCCCTCACCAAAGGCTCTTATGTAAATTAAGTTGTCATGGGATAAGAGGGAAGATCCTTTCATGGATTGAGAACTGGTTAAAAGATGGGGAACAAAGGGTAGGAGTAAATGGTAAATTTTCAGAATGGAGAGGGGTAACTAGTGGTGTTCCCCAAAGGTCAGTCCTAGGACAAATCCTATTCAACTTATTCATAAATGATCTGGAGAAAGGGGTAAACAGTGAGGTGGCAAAGTTTGCAGATGATACTAAACTGCTCAAGATACTTAAGACCAAAGCAGACTGTGAAGAACTTCAAAAAGATCTCACAAAACTAAGTGATTGTGCAACAAAATGACAAATGAAATTTAATGTGGATAAATGTAAAGTAATGCACATTGGAAAAAATAACCCCAATTATACATACAATATGATGGGGGCTAATTTAGCTACAACTAATCAGGAGAAAGATCTTGGAGTCTTCGTGGCTAGTTTTCTGAAGACGTCCAGGCAGTATGCAGCGGCAGTCAAAAAAGCAAATGGGATGTTAGGAATCGTTAAAAAAGGGATAGAGAATAAGATGGAGAATGGCTTATTGCCCTTATATAAATCCATGGTACGCCCACATCTTGAATACTGTGTACAGATGTGATCCCCTCATCTCAAAAAAGATATACTGGCATTAGAAAAGGTTCAGAAAAGGGCAACTAAAATGATTAGGGGTTTGGGATGGGTCCTATATGAGGAGAGATTAAAGAGGCTAGGACTTTTCAGCTTGGAAAAAAGGAGACTAAGGGGGGATATGATAGAGGTATATACAATCATGAGTGGGTTGGAGAAAGTGAATAAGGAAAAGTTATTTACTTGTTCCCATAATATAAGAACCAGGGGCCACCAAATGAAATTAATGGGTAGCAGGTTTAAAACAAATGAAAGGAAGTTCTTCTTCACTCAGCGCACAGTCAATCTGTGGGACTCCTTGGCTGAGGAGGTTGTGAAGGCTAGGACTATAACAGGGTTTAAAAGAGAACTGGATAAATTCATAGAGGTTAAGTCCATTAACGGCTATTAGCCAGGATGGGTAAGGAATGGTGGCCCTAACCTCTGTTTGTCAGAGGGTGGAGATGGATGGCAGGAGAGAGATCACTAGATTATTACCTGTTAGGTTCGTTCCCTCTGGGGCACCTGGCATTGGCCTCTGCTGGTAGACAGGATGCTGGGCTGGATGAACCTTTGGTCTGACTCAGTATGGCCATTCTTATGTTCTTATGAGACATTGTTTGTCATTTTATATGTAACCCTTCTAGCAGGTGGGGCTGCCAGCAACTAGGGCCAGGTTCGATATCTAGGGGTTCCTTTTCAACAATACAACACAGAACCGGCATGAGCCCTCACCCACTAACCTGGGAAAATTACACACCACTGCTGGGCGCCTCTGAGAGGCAATACTTCCCCTCTCGCAAGCACAGAGTCTGAGTGTAGAAAAGAAACTTTTAATGAAAGGAGGGAAGTCACCTGACATTAATTAGGGAAAATGTCACAAACAGGATTCATAAACATAAAACTGTGAGCAGGACACCCACCCCAGAGTATGTGGGATGGTGTCTTCTGCCTCATGTTCTTGAGTTCTACAACTAAAAGTTCCTTTACTGTGTTCCTCTCTGCTCCCTTATCATAGCCACTCACATTGGTTGTCCTTGCTCAGTGAGGACCCAGGGTTCAGAGGTGCATCTGTGTGATTTCACCTTCCACCTGGGGAAGAAGGCACATGGCTTGCTCCGCAATCTGACCACTTGCTTTGGCTGGCTCACTCGCCAGCCGCTGTTCCTTGCTGTCTGGCCAGCCGCCGTTCTGCTCACTGGTCACCTTTTGCCACCTGCCTCTCTGCTGTGATATCTGCAGGTCAGTCTCTTAAGAGTCCACCCAACTCTTAGTGACTTTCAGCTCTTAGTGAAGCAGGCTATGCAGAAATGCTGTCCCACCACAAGTGTTTTTAGCTCTAGTAAGCACTTAACATAACAGAGTCCGAATGGAACCTATTTAGCTCTATCTTTGAACAGTGGGGAGGAACAGGTTAAACCAGACCGGAGATCCAATCCACACCTCCTGGTTGGGACAGCTGTCCCCACCCCTCTTATTTTCACAAGGGTTTGGTATTCAAGCCCCTGGCTTAGCGAGTTCCTTTCAACTGAGGGTGACCCCTCAATCAGGACAGGCTCAGCACAGTTCTGCTCCCCTCTACTCATACAATAAAGATAACATTTCAGTACCCCTGCATTCAGCTAATGTTAAAATTATATAATACACAGGTTAAGGAAAGAGTGTCTGTCCATCTGGGTATAGTGCTTAGATTATCCAAAAATACAACCTTAGTTTTAAAAGTTGTAAAATACATATAGTACATAATCTGCAATAACCCAAATTTAGATTAAAAATTAATGACGCAGTTTAGTTATTAGCATCCAAATATTCAGGTACATCACTCATGAAAAGTTATACAGAGAGTTGGTTTAGAAAGCAAATACAGCAATGAGTGGAGATTGTCCCTCAGTAATTGAGCATTTACAATTGGTTGTTGCTCAGTGAATACAGTCCATCAGAGAAGTATTTCAGTTACTTTCCTGATTTTGTTTCTCAGTGGCGCTCCAGCTCATCTTTCCTGGTATTGCTGATATCCGGTGATGTGTTCTAGATAAATGTCCCTCAACCACGTGATGGCATCCGATTTGTAACCCACCACCAACCAAAGTTGATCACTTTGAGCAACACATCTACTCTGCGTAGGTATCCAGCAGACAGGAGGTGTGTTCATGTAAATACGGTTTGCTCCTGAAGTCTCTCCCCCACCCCAAATAGCTGTTAGGGGAGAGTTCATTCAGACCCTGTTTACATATATTATTAACAGATTACTATTACTAGTATCATTATTTAAATTGTTTTAATGCCTAGAATTTGTAGACATTTTTCAAACATTTAAGAAACTATGTTCCCTGTCTCAAGGAGTTTACAATCTGCAAACAAAAACAGACAAAGGTAAGGGAAAGGATTAAATGACAAAGTTCAAGGAACTATTCAAGCCAAAAAATATATATATCATTTCAGAAAATGGAAATGCAGCCCAAATGAAGCCACAGAAAGAATAAACTATGGCAGATAAAACATAAGATGGAAGTTAAATGAAGTAAAAGGCATTATGAAAACAGCTTTGTTATACATCCATTCTTAAAGCCCTTCAGAACTCTTGAAATGACTGAACTGCTGAGAAAAATATGCAGTCTTTTATTAAAAATCTGAAATAAGTTACTATGGTATATCAGAGGATTGCAGAGTAGCAACGATTGCACCTATCTTTAACAATGGCCTTACTTCAGTCTTAGATAAACTGGTTGAAACTGTGATTTAAAATAGACATATAAAACACGCCGATGTAATATAAGGATAAACTAGCAGATTGTCTGTAAAGAAAAACTATACTTTTTCCTTCATTACATTGCCTCCAGAGCCACACTGTAAGAGTTGCATGCCTGGCTATGCAACTTTGGAACAATTTTTGAGCAGTAGCGGGCAGACAGAGGGCACATGCAGTTTCTTCGATCCTAAAATTCCATATACTGATGGCATTAATACCCCACCCCCTCTAATCATCACTCAGTTACTCTTCAACCAGGTGGTTAGGGAACTAACTCTTTTTTCCCTCATCACATTAGACAAACAAGTGTAATTGTAAATCTGTTTTAAAATAATGGATCTGTTAGAGGTAGGTGTGTTAGATGGAAAAGTTTCAGTTTTATTAAATTATTTTAGCAGTTTGTCAAATTTTGGGTATTTTTTTAAGTGGCCTTGGACCTTGTCCAAGATGGCAGACCCATTCATCTTGCTTTGTAATAGTCCTCATTTCAGATAGGCAAATAAAATGCCTTTTATGCCTTTGGGAAGCACAGTATGCTAACAGCTGTGGTGCCTGCCAGCTCTTCTTAAAAAGGGCTGACATTGTTTGTCCAGCCAAAGGATCAAAAATCAAGGCTTGACAGTGGCCAGTGCCAGATGCTTCAGAAGGAATGAACAGAACAGGGCAATTAGCACGTGATCCATCCCCTGTCTAATCCCAGTTTTTGGCAGTCAGGGATTAAGGGACACGTTAAAAGCATGGGATTGCTTCCATGACCATCTTGGCTAATAGCCATTGATGGACCTATCCATTAAATTATCCAATTCTTTTTAAAGCCCAGTTATTATTTTGCCCTTCACAACATCCACTGGGAATGAGTTACACAGTTTAACTGTGCATTGTGTGAAGTACTTCCTTTCGTTTGTTTTAAACATGCTGCCCGTTAATTTCATTGGGTGAACTGTTTTTTGTGTTATGGGAAGGGGTAAATAACATTTCCCTATTGATCTTATCCACACCACTCATGATTTTATAGATCTCATTATATCCCCCCTTAGTTGTCTCTTTTCTAAGCTGAACAGTCCCAGTCTCAAAAGGCCACTGTACTTTCAAGGGGCCCAAGGACAGGTGAAAGGGCTGAGATCCCTCACAGGCCCTAAGATTCTCCTTCTCCTGTGTCAGTGGTTTCTTTGGCAAGGAGTGCTGAGGAGAGGAGTGGTCTCCTCTTTTCCATTTTATTTTAGGTTCTTATACCATACCCGTCACCAGGGTATTTGAGTACCTTTTTACCTTAGATGGTGTCTTCCTCCTAAGAAGATTCCTGAAGGGGCCTGTTATATTCATAAATGTGTATGTAGGGTGATGGTCATGGGCCAGGGGGGGCGGGGGAATCCCAGACTTGGGGAGGTCCGGCTCACCCTGCCCCTTCTGCCCGAGCCCCCCAGGGGCTCTGGCAAGAGAGGCGGGGAAAACCCCAGGCTCGGGGAGGCTAGTCCCCACCCCGCCCCACACCTTTCTGCCAAAACCCCACCTCCGAGCACTGGGCGGGCGACTTAGCCTCCAGCCCTGGAGCACCGGGTAGCCGGCACGGCCTCCCTCCCGCAGCCCCAGGTGGGTGGCCTGAGCGCCATCTGGCCCCCATTAGCCCCAGCCTGTGGCCCTGGCCACGGGGGAAAGATCCCCCCCTCCCCCTGCAACCACAGCACAGTGCTGGGAAGCAGGAAGGGACCTGGAGACACAGCATGGGCGGGGCCACACAAGGCTTTTTGGGGAGACTCAGCCTTGCCCAGTCTCTGATACCCGCCACCCATGGTAATGGTTTGGCGTTTTGTGTGGCCTCTGGCTTACTCACATTGTAACAACAATCATTAAAATAACGTTTAACCTTTTGTTAAACACACAAAAAGAAGGGGAAATGGTTAAAGCATTGTAAACTTAAAAAGCTAAGTAACGTTTTCTTGTTCCCTTTCCCTTGTGATATATAAATCTCTCTCACAGGGAAAATACCTCCCTTGTTTGACAGTTCTACAGTGGGTGTTAAAAGATGGTATTAAGTGTCCTTGTTGCAGAAGAGATAAAAAGTTAGTTTAGATGGGGGTAGTCAATAGGTGGACCATGGGCCAAATCCAGACCACCAGACACTTTTGAACAGACCGCAAAAATCTTTTTATTTACTTATTATTATTGCGGTGTGAAAAAAATGTTTCTCTGGAGTCTGGACCTTGACTATACCTTGACCAAGAAATGAAGACCTTGACAAAAAATAATTGACAACCCCTGATTTAGATGGTCTTTAGCTGCTGTTGAAGTCCAGTCCTGTTTCAATTTAAGGCAAAACAAGACTGACACACACACACAAAATAATCATGAAGATATCAAATGCATCTTTTTTGTGTAAGTCTTGCTTGCAACCTAACTGCTGGTAAATTACAGGCACAGAATAGAAATTTATTAGATACTTGAAGATCTGGCTAACTTTTACCAGGGTTGTGTTGTTTAAGACGTTGTTAAGCTTTCTTTAAAAATCACTGTCTCGCACTAGTAGAGGTGTCATGGCTGGTAAGCCAGATTTTTATTAGAGAGAAAGCAACGTAAGGAAGATAGATAAGAAGAGAAAGAAGGTGGTGGAAGGGGAAAAAAATGATATTGGGGAAGAAATAGTAGCGAGAACCTCAGATTCATATTCCAGGTGTTAAGAAGTCAGCTGAACATCATGGAAGTGATTTATCTCATCTTGTTCCTTGTTCTCACCCAAACTTGTCTGAATATCATTCAAGGAGCAAGACAAAGAAGGCCCAAAGGAGGGGTAGTTGATTTTGGAGTGCCAGTAGGTGGTGGCAGCCAACTCTCTCTCTTTTTCAAGGTGTTCAGTCTGCCAACCTTCCAGTCCACACCAAGATGCCAAGTGGCTGCCAGAAAAGGAATGTCTAGAAAGGGCATTTTCCAGCACTCTAACTCCAGTCCTATATGTGGTTTCTGCTGCAAGTGAAGAGTCTAGAGCTGAGAAAATGTCATTGGTCTCTGGGGACAACTGAACATATTTGAAAGACAGATTTATTTTTTGGCTGCCCAGATACTTATAGCTGCCAATTATCAGATGTTTATGACCAGGTATAATCTTTCACTCTGATTCAAAGCTGCGACTTGGAGCTGCCACTTGGGCCCAGGGCAACCTTGAGGATAAAACTCAAGAATTTTTGGAGTTGTTCAAAGAAAGCTAGGACGTGTCCAAACATTTCTGGAGGGGTTTCCTTGATATCTGACACTGCTGCCTTGTCGTTAGGTATGGCTGTCCCTTTGGGAGAGATTAGTGATTCAGACGTCACAGTGATGGACCCAGTCTAAGAACTTAAATAGAACCAGAAAGTTCTGACTTTGCATCTTAGATATTTGATGTGTTATGGAGTCTTTTGAAAGCACAGATCTCTTCAACTCAAGACAGACAAGGTTTTGGAAAAGTTGAAAGCCACAAAGTTCTCAGGCAGTTTTCAGGGCTTGAATCAACCTGCTTTTTGCAATAAAACTTTTGGATTCAATAAGGGACAGCAGCAGAAGTCCTCTGTAGAAAGTGGCTACCAGCAGAGACCCAGAGAACTGGGATGCCCTCCAATCCTCATTGCAGGAGACCAAAATCTTCCTTCTTGGCCTACGGACTGTAAGCCACTCATTATGTTAAACATAGCTTGCAAATATCCATGTTTTCTGACTGGACTTAGAGGCAGTCCTGCAACACCCAGAGATCCATCCATCCTCCTCTTCTACCTCTTCCTTTGGTTATTGTTTATCCCAATTTTTTCAAGTATAGCAAGCCAGGTCTTAGAACCACTAGATTCTAGAGATCATAAAATGGGTATTCCAATTAGAAGCTACACCAAAACACACACACTCTGCTCATTCCATTTTTGGGCATTCTTCTAATAAAAAACTGCTTGAAGTGGAGGGCTTGGCCCTGTTAAGAATGGGAGCCACATAAGAATACCAGAGCCTTACTGCGGGAGAGGTTTTTATTCCCAATATTTTCTTCTTCCCAAAAGAAACACCAATTCTGGAACTCTAATTTGAATCAAATACCCAAGGAAAATCAAATTCCACTTGGTTTGTCTGGAGAGCAAAATCTCTCTTTTCAACTGTTAGACTGGGTTGGGGCTCTTGGCCTTTGGGTTGCTTACTTCCACATCGTAATAGGACAAACACACAGAAACTACTTCTGGTTCATGGAGGACAGTGACTACCTGTATAAGGTGTGATCCTTTAGAAGGGCAGTAGTCCCCAGGTTATCAAGTGCTTAGTGATAGTTGCAGCTCATCTGCATTGTTAAGGTGTGGAGAAATATCAGTAATGTAGATGGTTGGCTCATTAGAGTACATTCTTACAGCAGGGTAGTTCATGCCTTCTGGGAGATTTGCTGCTTCTTCAAAGTCTCCCAGTTGGAGTAAGTGAAGTAAAATTTACTTTGGTCCCAGCTCAGGTTCTTACCTTCATGGAGACCACCTTAGATACCAAACGGGTTCTATATTGCCTGCCTACCTCAGGACAGATTCTGAGAGGTAATCAAGGCAGTGGTCTTAGCTAGGTTCAGGCCAAAAGGTTTCAATGAAGTTTTAGTTGTGAGTTTTAGGTCTAACAATGTGCAGCTTTGGATGTGACCCTTGAAAGGGTGATTGAATCTACTGTACAAACCAAATATCCGCACCTTGGACCTGATGTGTTTCTCCCTCAGCAGATCAAAGACTATGGTTGACACTGCCTGAGTGTTCCTTCAGGAGATGCCCTTCTCTCAGCCTGCTTCTCAGATCATGATTGGCATGGGATCTCCAGTGTGATTAGAAAAGCACATCTAGGATCTTTGGCTATTTGTGGTGTTCAGAGACCTCCAGAAACATGGCTCCCATAAACTTACTAAAGTTGAAGGTCAGACTGGTTCTACATCCCCCCCCCCCCACACACACACACACCCCAGATCATGGCAATGGAAGCAGATTCTTACAGATAAAAGTGTTGCCGTACATTACCTGAACAGAAAAGGGGGTGTTTGGCTGCCTCTGTTTTGTCAGGAGGCAGTCTTTTTCATAATGAGGACAACACTATTAGCCCACAAAAGCTTATGCCCAAATAAATTTGTTAGTCTCTAAGGTGCCACAAGGACTCCCCGTTGTTTTTGCTGATACTGACTAACATGGCTACCATTCTGAAACCAGATCCAAGACGCTGAGTCACTGCTCTGTGCAATGTTGGAGCCAGACCAAACCTTTCAATCACTGGCAGGAAAGTGTGGCTCCACATCTGAGAAACAGCCTGTTTTTCATCTGCATCTTCAGCTGCAGATAAGCAGATTCCAATCCTCTCTGACATCACATCTCTAAGTAGAGTTCCTCTGGGCTGCGTCCATTGGCTCCTAAGATGTCTTCGAAGAGCAGCAGGTGCTTTACAGGGTTCTCTCCATGGTGTCTCCCTCTGGATCCCTGTGACCCTCACGCCCATCCCTGTTTTTTCATTAGTTGTCCCTGAGATTATTTGAGCCCTGGGTCCAGTAGTTCCTCCCCTTCATCTGGGGAGGGGGGCACCTTAAGATATGGGTAGATGCAAGTCTGCCTATTCCCCCAGAGCCTCAATAGCTGCAGACCAGCTCCTACCTGCTGCGAGCAAATTTAAAGAAGAAAAAAAATGGCTTAAAATCTCCAGGCTCTCCCTTTATTAGCAGATGGATTCCCTTTCTCCTCATAGTCACTGGTGCTCTCCATGCCCCTCTACTTACCCAAATGGAGTACAGAATGATGGAGAAGGTTAAGAAGAGAGAATAAATGAGACACTGTCTCCTGCACCTCTCTGTGAATTGAGTGCCTGGGTAGAGATCTGTGTCTGCTCTGCAGAGACCCAGGCTCCTCTCAAGTGCTCAAGCTGGGATTTCCTGCAGCTCCCTCCCTGACCAGGATTGTTCCCAGGAAGCAGTGGCAGCACTTCAGCAGCAAACTAGCTACTACAGCAGTAGGAAGCTTATGACAGGATCCAGGGTAGATAGGGCAAGGAAAGCCTGCTAAGGGGCCCAACACCTCCATCCATTCTGCAGTATGCACCCTCTACCCAGCCGTGCAGTGGCTCAGGTCTATTATCTGCCAGCAGTGTCAGCCCAACTCTGTCTCCCAGTGCAGTAAGTGTGCCAAGGATTCCCTTTGAAACTCCAGGATTGGAACCTGGTGCCCCACAGGGTGGAGTCAGTCACGTCCAGGAATCTCGGTTACACAAAGTGTGGGACCCTGGGAAGCTCCTTTCTGGACCCAGGCCAGGACAACCTTCCAATCTGAATACTGCCCTTCACACACACACACACCCCGTCTCTCAGGGAAAGAAAGCTGCTTGAAAGAGTAATCACAGCAGTTCTCCTCCTCTCCAGGGGATCCTCAGTCTGAAACTTTCTCTCTCCATTGGAGGATGATGATCATTAAGGGAAGCATAAGAAAAAGGGGGTTTCTCAGATGTTCAGACTCCTCTGTTGCCCCCAACAAAAAACAAAACAAACAAAATACTAGAAGAAAGAGCCCCCTGATTTTTTAATAAATCAAAATTTGAGATGGAGACTTTAAAATCCACACTAGCTGCCATCAACAAAGGGGACTCCATGACTTCAGTGGATTTGAAATGCCTATATCCATGTCCCAATTTGACAGTGTCAGAGATGCTTTGCTGTTAGAGGCACACTAGCAATTCAGGTCCTTGTCCTTTGGTCTTGTAACAGCACTGCAAGTGTTTAGAAAAGTGTTGGTCAAGTTAATAGCAGCTCTCAAACAATAAGGGGTCCACATGTACCGCTCCCTGGATGTCCTTCTTTGAGCCTCATCCATAGTCAGTCATAGATGGCACCACCCAGACACTAAGAATGCTGGAGAGCCGTGGGCTTTTGAAGGAGTACTTTAACAGTCTGATTCCCCAAATTTTCTTATTTCAGTAATGACAGGAGAAGCTGAGGGATCTTATAAAAGCAATCAACCTTCCAAGGGAACTACCCATTTATATGCTTCTATCTCTTCTGGGAGCCGTGGTCTCCTGTGTGGATATTCTTTAGTTGGCCTGTGCTCACATGAAGCCACTAAAGAGCACCCTCCTTATTTCTCTTTCCACAACTATCTCTTACCCATCCTTTAGAGAAGGTCTCTCTCCCCGAAAAGATGCTGAGGTCATTCAAATGGTGGGTGAACCTGAGCAACTTCAAGTTGGGCTTCTCAGCAGATGAGCCAGTCAGGGTAATAGTTACCACAGATGCAAACCTGGAGGGATAGGCTGGTCACCCAGAATCAAGGACTGTCCAAGGGATCTGTTCGAAACAAGAAAGCAAGCATGGAACAAACTGAACTCAGGGCAATATGGTCTCAAGGCTCTTCTCCTATATCTGGGCTCCCCTCATGTGCTGATCATGACAGACAACACTTCAGCCATGTCATAAACAGACAAAGGGGAACAAAGTCTACAGTCTTTCAAAAAGAGGTTAACATCCTGATGACTTTGGCAGAGGAGAATCTAGTAGTCAATTGGTTCCCTTCACAGTCAGGGGAAAATGAATGTCTGGCTGACTGGCTCACCAAGCAAAAGTTAGATCATCCAGAATGGGAACTGCACCCAGAGGGTTTCCAGCTCTTGATAAAGATGTTTGGTCTCCTAGCAATAGATCTGGTTGCTTCCCACCTGAATCACAAGATTTCAGTGTTCTCTTGCCAGAGAGATCACAAAGCTAAGGCAACAGATGCCACATCACAAAGATGGCCAAAGGGAATCTTACATGCCTTCCTTCCACTTCCTCTTCTCATCAGAATGCTACAGAAAATCAGGAGAGACACAGCACTGGTCTTTCTAGTAGCCCCATTTTGGTCAAAGGGGCCTTGTTCTCTGACCTCCTCAACATGGCACAAAGTCTTCCTATCCATTTTCCTTCAGAAGGGATCTGACATTGTGAAGGCCAGTTATGCATTAGAACCCAAATAGTATCTGAGCCTAACTGACTGGCTCTTGAACAGTGCCTCTTAAACCAAAGAGGTTATACAGAACAAGTAATACCTACGTTTTTAGCTTCCAGAAAGAAATATCCTAATTTAGTGTATTCAAGGGCACAGATAAGGTTCATCCCACATCTGCATTGGTACCATGGATTCTTGAATTTCTTAAAGATGAACTCACGGTAGGCATGGCAGCTCAGATACTCAAAGGACAAGTTTCTGCTTTGTCTGGCATCCTTAGTGCAGCAGACAAGTAGTAGATTTTGTCTTACCCAGATGTCCAGCTTTTTTTTTTTTTTTTTTTTTGAAAGCAGCATCTCTTCTACATTGTCCTGAAGTGCACAGAGTTCTTTTATGGAATCTTACCAGGTTCTCATTGCCATTACAGGCCCTCCATTTGAACCAATCATGAGTATATCATTACTTTTTAACCATTAAAGTGGCCTTTTTGATAGCAATCATGTCAGTTCACAGGGTGTTTGAGTTGGGAGCCCTTTTCCTGAAACCTCAAAGCTGTACCCTACATAAAGATATCAAAACTCATAGTCGACCATGTCTCCATTAACATTAACACCAGGCCATAGAACATGGGAAGTTGTCCTTCTGTCTAGCTCCATCACACTCCAAAGAGAAATTGTGGCATACTTGGGATGTCCACAGATCTCTCAAAGTATATTCACCTTTCAGTTCAGAAAGGTAAGTGCTTTGTTGGTGCATCATCAGCTGGTGTCAGAGGAAAAGAAGGCTTAAAAAAATCTTCCATTTCCAGGTGGTTAAGGTATTGCATTTCAGAAGCATACACGACAAAAAGCATATTCCATCTTCCAAAATCAGAGTTCAGTCCCTCAGAGCTGTGGAAACTTAATGGGCAGAAAGATCATGTGCCTCAGACGAAGAATTTGTAAAGCAGCCACCTGGTCATCTGTGTCCAAATTCTACAAGCTGGACATCCAGCCATCATCTAATGCTGCCTTTGGTAGAGGAGTGCTCCTTGCTGTAGTATCCCAGTAACTATTAGGAAAGGGTTATCCCCTTTCTCATCTGCATTTAGCTGCATATGATTTCTCCCTCCTCTCCTGAGTGGATACTACTATGAAAATCCCATTATCGTGGATCCGTGAACCTCATTATGAATAAGAATAGGAAAATGTATCCATGAAAATGTCCTTTCTTGAAGTAATGATGTACAGAAATCCAACCCATACTGAATGAATTGGTAATTGAGGAAAGAGATGGGATTATTAATAGGCACTCACAGTTTGTTGTTAATTGAATACCTTGCTCTGCAGGACAATTGTTCTATTTAGTCTTAATGCTTAATTTTCCTTACCATTTGTGATTGGGTTGATAAACCCCACACTGGAGAATTAAGGGTGCAGGAACAGTAGGCCTGCTAGGCACGACCAGTTGGAGGAGGGACTGAAAAGGGAATCTCTTCAGTACAGTAGTATGGTGGGTGAAGAAAGGCAGATCTGTGCTCACTGCTGCAGAGGAGCTATATCAGGAAGGCATTCCAGGAGGTGGGGGGGCTGGTCTACTGTATGGAGCTGGGACTCCCTAGCCTGCTGAGACCTGTGGACCAGGTCGCCGGAGACCACAACCAGCCACAATGAGCCTCGGTAGAGAGAGGGCAGAGCTTTACGAAGAGATCCAGAGGAGAGCATTAGCTGGACCATAGGTAGTGGATTCCTGCCTTACGATGCCCAACAGGGCCCTGGGTTGGAGCCTAGTGGAATGGAAGGGCCAGGATTTCCCTACCCCTATGCTGCAGGGCGGGGCTGACACCACAGACTCTGTCTGCTATAGGGGGAGGCTCGTCTCACTCACGCCAACATAGAGTGGTTAGAGATTTCCTAGGCTGTGGAAATAGCTCCCCTGCCAGTGATTGACAGGCTTGGTCTGCCTTCAAGACTGCATAGAACAGAGACCCACTGCCATTGGTTTGTGGACCTCATTACTCCAAGAAAGGAAATTTTCAGCTAAGGCACATAATAATTTTGTATTCCATGCCCATTTCACTGGCCACATCAGGTATCAATGGCCTGAAGAAGCGGTAGGGGCACTATCGCAGCTCTAATCCTCTAAGGACTACCCTAGGCAGAGAGAACCCTTAGGGGCTGGTTTCAGCAGCTTTAGGGCAGCTTTGTGCTGCTGGAGTGGGACAGAGCTTCTCTATTGTACCAATGGATCTAGACCAAGAACTCTTGGTTCTAGTGGAGCAGCTGGGTGGGATATCCAGACCTCAAGTCCCTTCATCTGATAACTTCTTAAGATTATTTGAGAAGATCAAGAAAGTCCTGTTGTTGCCCCTTATTTGAAATCTGTAAGGGTGTGTAGGAGGTCGTGTCCATCCCTCCCAGTCAGGCCTAGCAGGAGGCCACACCCCTTTGCTGCTGCATCTCTGCAAAGACTGGCTTAAAGGGGAATAAGTAGCCTCAGAGACCCTGACCCTCTAGGCAGGGCGGAGCACCAACCAGTCTAGGGGCTCAGGCCCTCAGGGTATATACAGTCTTTCATCTAACATCCCGACTCAGGCAGAGAGCTGACAAATGCAGGCTTCTTGGCCTAAGGTGGGTAAGTGGCCACCCCAGGGATGGGGCAGCCATAGGGGATAGGGGGACCCAGGCCCACCCTACTCCATCAGGTTCCAGCCCAGGGCCCTAACAGTGGCGGTCCCACCACAACACACCAACCAGCACTCTGGCGCTACAACCAGATTATTATCTGGTATCCCTGGACTACTTCCTACAGTCCCCTTGCTGTGTACCTGCACTTAGTGGGTGTTCTCCATTTCCATGGGATACACAGCTAGTGGCAGTCCCAACAGGTCTTTGGCATTCTTGTCGGCTGGCAGCTCTGGCAGTCCCTTCAGGTCCTCAATGCCGTAGAGGTCTCACTCAAGCGCCACCCCCAGAAGCAGGCAGGAGGCATCTGTCTCCTTTGCCAGCTGTTGCCCAACTGAGCTGTAGGGCCCACCTTTTATACTTCCTGTTCTGCCCCTCTGCATCCAGCAGGGCAGGCGTTGCTTACCTGGCTCTGCCAGGGGTGGGTGGCAGTTCTTCCCCATCAGGCCTGGAGGGAGGCCACGGCCCCTTGCTACAGGGTGCTATGTTGAATTTGATTCACACCATTACAAATCATTAATCTTGCAACATGGTGTCAGAAGAGGCTATTAAGCATACTAAATTGTCTCAGCTGAGATGTAAAATAGAGTTATGGATTAAATGCCGACTAAGAGGCAGAAATTGTAAAATTTTCTACATGGCAAAAGGTTAAAAGGGGGATACCCTAAGGTACTGTACTAGGACTTGGTTATTCGATATATCGAGCAATGATGTAGTAAAGAAGATGAGCAATGACATGGCAAAATTTGAAAATGATACGATATTATTTAAATCAATAGCTGGAATTCAGAATCCATACCCTACTCCCCAAGAAAAGGCCCTGAATCTGTTGCATTCTTATAGTTGAGGGATTTTTTTATTCCTTTCCATGGGATTCACTGAGGTGACCTGCACAGTGCCATTTGCCAGCCACGTTACGTTTTCCATTCTGCTGAGTGTGTTCTGCAGCTTTTGATTCTCAGCCTTGAGATTACTTGAAAAACTGACTCCATGTCCCAGCCTGCAGGGTGGAAGCACTTCATTAGTATACAGGGCAGGTATTGAGAGGAGGCTGTCTCTATGCGACAACTCTCGATCCACTCCTCTGATTAATATGTCTCGGGGGAGAGAGAGAGCAAACAGAAAGAAAAGGAAGAGAAAATACTTTACAGTTTTCTTTTTTTTTGTTTGTTGGTATAAGGTGGGTCTGGAAATACTAGCCAAAATCTGGTGTCTTCCTCCATATTGCCAACTAGTAATTCTTTAATGAATTAAAATGTCTGTGAAGATAGCCATCATGGGACAAGTGAGCGGGGGCAGAGGAGAGAATAAATAAATAAAAAACAAATATACCAGTTACCCATTGAATTTGTTCTTACTGGAGTATTCTGAGAAATAGCTCCTGATTTATGCAAAAAGATTTCTAAGCATCTGTCATAAATATAAAGGGAAGGGTAAACCCCTTTGAAATCCTTCCTGGCCAGGGGAAAGCTCCTCTCACCTGTAAAGGGTTAAGAAGCTAAAGGTAACCTCGCTGGCACCTGACCAAAATGACCAATGAGGAGACAAGATACTTTCAAAAGCTGGGAGGAGGGAGAGAAACAAAGGGTCTGTGTGTCTGTCTATATGCTGGTCTTTGTCGGGGATAGACCAGGATTGGAGTCTTAGAACTTTTAGTAAGTAATCTAGCTAGGTATATGTTAGATTATGATTTCTTTAAATGGCTGAGAAAAGAATTGTGCTGAATAGAATAACTATTTCTGTCTGTGTATCTTTTTTGTAACTTAAAGTTTTGCCTAGAGGGGTTCTCTATGTTTTTGAATCTAATTACCCTGTAAGATATCTACCATCCTGATTTTACAGGGGGGATTTCTTTATTTCTGTTTACTTCTATTTTTATTAAAAGTCTTCTTGTAAGAAAACTGAATGCTTTTTCATTGTTCTCAGATCCAAGGGTTTGGGTCGGTGGTCACCTATGCAAATTGGTGAGGCTTTTTATCCAACATTTCCCAGGAAAGGGGGGGTGCAAGTGTTGGGAGGATTGTTCATTGTTCTTAAGATCCAAGGGTCTGGGTCTGTAGTCACCTAGGCAAATTGGTGAGGCTTTTTACCAAACCTTATCCAGGAAGTGGGGTGCAAGGTTTTGGGAAGTATTTTGGGGGGAAAGACACGTCCAAACAGCTCTTCCCCAGTAACCAGTATTAGTTTGGTGGTGGTAGCGGCCAGTCCAAGGACAACGGGTGGAATATTTTGTACCTTGGGGAAGTTTTGACCTAAGCTGGTAAAGATAAGCTTAGGAGGTTTTTCATGCAGGTCCCCACATCTGTACCCTAGAGTTCAGAGTGGGGGAGGAACCTTGACATGGTGGCATAGTGGTGGGATTAACCTGAAATCATTTTGAGATCCAGTTGAGATTTTTTGAACTAGAAATACAGATTTTAAAAAGGAAATTTTTTTTTCCTTTGGAAAGGAAGTCCAGAAAGCAGCTGAAACTGAAAGCAGCTTGTTTTTTCTCTGCTTTGTGGCCAAGCAGAGACAAAAGGGGATTATCTTTGTGAATTGCAGGTTTTCTTTGCCTGGAGGCAGGGTACTTAACTCCTGCAGGGAAATTCACAGTCTTCCAACCCAGAGGTTTTTTTTTTCTTCCTAAAATAGGGGGGGTGTTCTACCCATTTGCTTTTTCTTTGGGCTGGGTAAGAAGGTTTCCAAGTAGTTGGAGGTTTTTTGCTTTAATTTGGGCCCAGAGCAGAGACAAGGGAATTGTCTTTTTCTGTAGGCTGACAATCACTATCAGAGAATAGGTATTCTATTGCAGCACAGCAAAATTTTACAGCCAAGTTTTGTTTGTTTATTTCTAAACCTCGGGTGTAAAGTTAGTTAAAAACAGAGAGGTTAGAATGACAAAATCCGCGGCTCGACTACAGCTCGAATTAGCCAAATTTCAGGCTGAGGAAAGACAAAGGGAACATGAAAGACAGATAGAACTCATGCGGCTGAAGAAGGAGGAGAAGGAAGAAGAGAGGAAGCATGTGAAGGAGGAGAAGGAAAAAGAGAGGAAGCATGTGGAGGAGGTGGAGAGGATAAAGGCCCGGCAGAATATACCAACAAATCCTAGCAATCCTTCTCCAGGTACCACTTCCCATCCCAGAAAGTTCCCCACCTACAAGGCAGGTGATGATACTGAGGCCTTCTTAGAAAACTTCGAAAGGGCCTGCCTTGGGTACAACATCTCTACTGACCAATACATGGTAGAGCTGAGGCCGCAGCTCAGTGGACCCTTAGCTGAGGTGGCAGCTGAAATGCCTAAAGAGCACATGAACAAGTATGAACTGTTTAAATCCAAGGCGAGAGTCAGAATGGGGATAACACCCGAGCAGTCTCGTCGGAGGTTCAGAGCCCTAAGGTGGAAACCAGACATGTCATTTACCCGACATGCCTACCACATTGTGAAACATTGGGATGCCTGGATATCAGGAGCAAGTGTTGAATCTCCAGAAAATTTGCCCTTCCTAATGCAAATGGAACAATTCTTAGAGGGTGTTCCTGAGGAAATAGAAAGATACATCCTAGATGGGAAACCCAAAACTGTAATTGAGGCAGGAGAGATTGGAGCCAGATGGGTGGAGGTGGCAGAGAAGAAGAAAACTGGTCGCAGTTGGAGCGGAGACCAGAAGGGACCACCCCAGACCACACCCTATTACCGGGGGCCGCCCAAGGCCCCACCTACCTCCCAAAGAACCCTCCAGACCCCTTATCGTCCCGCCACCCCGTTCTCCAGCAACCCTCCTCGCCCCAGTGACCCGTCAGCTGGACGATGTTTTAAATGTAACGAGCTGGGGCATGTAAAGGCCAACTGCCCCAAGAACCCCAACAGATTACAGTTCATTGCACCGGAATCACACCAGAGGTCCACAGGCCCAGATACCTCCCAGATACCCTTGGAGCGGAGGGAAACTGTGAGTGTGGGCGGGAAGAAGGTCACCGCGTGGAGGGACACCGGAGCACAAGTGTCAGCTATCCATGCTTCCTTACTGGACCCCAATTTAATCAACCCAGAGATCCAAGTGATGATTCAACCCTTCAAGTCCAACTCTTTCAATTTGCCTACAGCCAAGTTGCCTGTCCAGTACAAGGGCTGGTCAGGAATGTGGACTTTTGCAGTCTATGATGATTATCCCATCCCCATGCTGTTGGGGGAAGACTTGGCCAATCATGTGAAGCAGGCCAAGAGGGTGGGAACGGTCACCCGCAGCCAGGCTAAACAAGCCATGAGGCCTAGCTCTGTTCCGGAAACTTCTATCAGGACCCGGTCAGAGGTGATGGACCCGGACCCCAGGCCAACGTCTGCAACAGCAGTAGTGGATCCAGTCCCAGAGACCCAGACGGAACCAGTCCCAGAACCGGAACCAGCCGAACAACCAACACCAGACCCCATGTCAGCACTGAATCCAGTACTTGCAACCTCAACACCAGAGGGCCCCACCGAACCTGAACTGGCAGCAGCCGATAACCCTACACAAGAGGCTCAGCTGGAGCCTGAATCCCAACATAGTGCACCAGCGGAGAGCGGTTCACAGTCAACAGAAACAGCTCCATCCCCTATATCGCTTCCCGAGGGACCAAGCCTAGGTCCCCAATCCAATGAGGAACTGATGTCTCCAGCATCAAGGGAACAGTTCCAGACCGAACAGGAAGCAGATGAAAGCCTCCAGAGAGCTTGGACGGTGGCACGGAGCAACCCACCACCTCTCAACTCTTCTAATCGATCCAGGTTTGTTGTAGAAAGAGGACTTTTATACAAGGAAACTCTTTCTGGTGGACACCAGGAAGACTGGCATCCTCAGAGACAGTTGGTAGTTCCAACTAAATACCGGGCCAAGCTCTTGAGCTTAGCCCACGATCACCCTAGTGGCCATGCTGGGGTGAACAGGACCAAAGACCGTTTGGGGGGATCATTCCACTGGGAGGGAATGGGCAAGGATGTTTCTACCTATGTCCAGTCTTGTGAGGTGTGCCAAAGAGTGGGAAAACCCCAAGACCAGGTCAAAGCCCCTCTCCAGCCACTCCCCATCATTGAAGTTCCATTTCAGCGAGTAGCTGTGGATATTCTGGGTCCTTTTCCGAAAAAGACACCCAGAGGAAAGCAGTACATACTGACTTTCATGGATTTTGCCACCCGATGGCCGGAAGCAGTAGCTCTAAGCAACACCAGGGCTAAAAGTGTGTGCCAGGCACTAGCAGACATTTTTGCCAGGATAGGATGGCCCTCCGACATCCTCACAGATGCAGGGACTAATTTCCTGGCAGGAACTATGAAAAACCTTTGGGAAGCTCATGGGGTAAATCACTTGGTTGCCACTCCTTACCACCATCAAACAAATGGCATGGTGGAGAAGTTTAATGGAACTCTGGGGGCCATGATACGTAAATTCGTAATGATTGGGACCTAGTGTTGCAGCAGTTGCTCTTTGCCTACAGAGCTGTACCACACCCCAGTTTAGGGTTTTCCCCATTTGAACTTGTATATGGCCGTGAGGTTAAGGGGCCATTGCAGTTGGTGAAGCAGCAATGGGAGGGATTTACACCTTCTCCAGGAACTAACATTCTGGACTTTGTAACCAACCTACAAAACACCCTCCGAACCTCTTTAGCCCGTGCTAAAGAAAACTTACAGGATGCTCAAAAAGAGCAAAAAGCCTGGTATGATAAACATGCCAGAGAGCGTTCCTTCAAAGTAGGAGACCAGGTCATGGTCTTAAAGGCGCTCCAGGCCCATAAAATGGAAGCATCGTGGGAAGGGCCATTCATGGTCCAGGAGCGCCTGGGAGCTGTTAATTATCTCATAGCATTCCCCACCTCCAACCGAAAGCCTAAGGTGTACCATATTAATTCTCTAAAGCCCTTTTATTCCAGAGAATTAAAGGTTTGTCAGTTTACAGCCCAGGGAGGAGACGACGCTGAGTGGCCTGAAGGTGTCTACTACGAAGGGAAATGTGCTGGTGGTGTGGAAGAGGTGAACCTCTCCATGACCCTTGGGCGTATGCAGCGACAGCAGATCCAGGAGCTGTGCACTAGCTACGCGCCAACGTTCTCAGCCACCCCAGGACTGACTGAACGGGCATACCACTCCATTGACACAGGTAATGCTCACCCAATTAGGGTCCAACCTTACCGGGTGTCTCCTCAAGCTAAAACTGCTATAGAACGGGAGATCCAGGATATGTTACAGATGGGGGTAATCCGCCCCTCTGAAAGTGCATGGGCATCTCCAGTGGTTCTAGTTCCCAAACCAGATGGGGAAATACGTTTTTGCGTGGACTACCGTAAGCTAAATGCTGTAACTCGCCCAGACAACTATCCAATGCCACGCACAGATGAACTATTAGAGAAACTGGGACGGGCCCAGTTCATCTCTACCTTGGACTTAACCAAGGGGTACTGGCAGGTACCGCTAGATGAATCTGCCAAGGAAAGGTCAGCCTTCATCACACATCTCGGGCTGTATGAATTTAATGTACTCCCTTTCGGGCTGCGAAATACACCCGCCACTTTCCAAAGACTTGTAGATGGTCTCCTAGCGGGATTAGGAGAATATGCAGTCGCCTACCTTGACGACGTGGCCATATTTTCGGATTCCTGGGCAGACCACCTGGAACATCTACAAAAAGTCCTTGAGCGCATAAGGGAGGCAGGACTAACTGTTAAGGCTAAGAAGTGTCAAATAGGCCTAAACAGAGTGACTTACCTTGGACACCAGGTGGGTCAAGGAACTATCAGCCCCCTACAGGCCAAAGTGGATGCTATCCAAAAGTGGCCTGTCCCAAAGTCAAAGAAACAGGTTCAATCCTTCTTAGGCTTGGCCGGTTATTACAGACGATTTGTACCGCACTACAGCCAAATCGCTGCCCCACTGACAGACCTAACCAAAAAGAAACAGCCAAATGCTGTTCAGTGGACCGAAAAGTGTCAGAAGGCCTTTAACAAGCTTAAAGCGACACTCATGTCTGACCCTGTACTAAGGGCCCCAGACTTTGACAAACCGTTCCTAGTAACCACAGATGCGTCCGAGCGTGGTGTGGGAGCAGTTTTAATGCAGAAAGGACCTGATCAAGAATTCCACCCTGTAGTGTTTCTCAGCAAAAAACTGTCTGAGAGGGAAAGCAACTGGTCAGTCACTGAAAAAGAATGTTATGCCATTGTCTACGCTCTGGAAAAGCTACGCCCATATGTTTGGGGACGGCGTTTCCACCTGCAAACCGACCATGCTGCACTGAAGTGGCTTCACACCGTCAAAGAAACTAACAAAAAACTTCTTCGGTGGAGTTTAGCTCTCCAAGATTTTGATTTCGACATCCAACACATCTCAGGAGCTTCTAACAAAGTGGCTGATGCACTCTCCCGTGAAAGTTTCCCAGAATCAACTGGTTAAAATCGTCCTTGAGATGTGGAAAATATTGTTAGTCTTTATGTACTTGGTAGTATATTTAGAGATGCATGTGTCTTATTAACTCTGTTTTTCCTAGAGCTCCAGGACGAAATCCCAGCCAGTGTTTCACCCTAGCTGAGATCTGGGGGGCGTGTCATAAATATAAAGGGAAGGGTAAACCCCTTTGAAATCCCTCCTGGCCAGGGGAAAGCTCCTCTCACCTGTAAAGGGTTAAGAAGCTAAAGGTAACCTCGCTGGCACCTGACCAAAATGACCAATGAGGAGACAAGATACTTTCAAAAGCGGGAGGAGGGAGAGAAACAAAGGGTCTGTGTGTCTGTCTATATGCTGGTCTTTGTCGGGGATAGACCAGGATTGGAGTCTTAGAACTTTTAGTAAGTAATCTAGCTAGGTATGTGTTAGATTATGATTTCTTTAAATGGCTGAGAAAAGAATTGTGCTGAATAGAATAACTATTTCTGTCTGTGTATCTTTTTTGTAACTTAAAGTTTTGCCTAGAGGGGTTCTCTATGTTTTTGAATCTAATTACCCTGTAAGATATCTACCATCCTGATTTTACAGGGGGGATTTCTTTATTTCTGTTTACTTCTATTTTTATTAAAAGTCTTCTTGTAAGAAAACTGAATGCTTTTTCATTGTTCTCAGATCCAAGGGTTTGGGTCGGTGGTCACCTATGCAAATTGGTGAGGCTTTTTATCCAACATTTCCCAGGAAAGGGGGGGTGCAAGTGTTGGGAGGATTGTTCATTGTTCTTAAGATCCAAGGGTCTGGGTCTGTAGTCACCTAGGCAAATTGGTGAGGCTTTTTACCAAACCTTATCCAGGAAGTGGGGTGCAAGGTTTTGGGAAGTATTTTGGGGGGAAAGACACGTCCAAACAGCTCTTCCCCAGTAACCAGTATTAGTTTGGTGGTGGTAGCGGCCAGTCCAAGGACAACGGGTGGAATATTTTGTACCTTGGGGAAGTTTTGACCTAAGCTGGTAAAGATAAGCTTAGGAGGTTTTTCATGCAGGTCCCCACATCTGTACCCTAGAGTTCAGAGTGGGGGAGGAACCTTGACAGCATCTGTCATAAATGTAAAGGGAAGGGGAAACCCCTTTAAAATCCCTCCTGGCCAGAAGAAAAATCCTCTCATCTCTAAAGGGTTAAGAAGCTAAAGGTAACCTCGCTGGCACCTGACCAAAATGACCAATGAGGAGACAAGATAGGAGGGATTTTAAAGGGGTTTCCCCTTCCCTTTACATTTATGACAGCATCAGTATCAAATAGCAACCTATTCTTGTTGCTAATTTGTTTGCCTCTCTCTTTGGGCAGTGGGCTCTTTATCAAGATCAGAAGGCTAAGTCCATTATAAATGTGTATGCCTATGTGGAGAGAGAGCAAGAGTTACAAATCTCTCTTTTGTTTCTGCAAACTACTAATCTGTGAAAAAAAATTTCTCTACTGTCTTTCATCCCAAAGAATAGAAAAATGCTTTACATATCATCTTTGCATCTGTTTTTTTTCTTTTTCTTTCACTAACATTTGTATACAAGTGGCTGTTCACTCACCACTAAAACATAGCCACTGCTGGGGTGGAACATGAGAGCAACACTACATGACAATTCAGGACAGGAAGTTAAGAAAAATATTCCCAGATAAAATTATAGGGGAAATTTGGGATGAAGACTATAAATATCCACATTTAAATTTGACTCTGAAAATGGGGCTTTTTCCTCTGCTCTTGCTTACAAGTATCACAAGGGGCCCACTCTGACATTCTTTGCACACCTGGAACTCCCATTTATTTCACTGAGTGTTTTCCTTAAGTATACAGGGCTCAGGATCTTTAACAAGTGGTCAGCAACCCAAATATTTCAGAAGGAATACATTTTGTTAGAAACAGAACCTAAAGTTGTTCTACACCCAACATTTTGATCTTTGAAGTTCAATTGGGGTATACTGCTGCTGGATCCATTTTATAAGGAGCTAGGAGGAGACAGTCTTCTGGAAAGAAGAAAAATAATCTTCAGATTGAGCAATTAGAGATCAACTCTCACATAATCACACAGTAACATATCAAGGCTCTGGAGGTACTGGCCTTTCCTGTCCATCAGTCAAAGATGATTCAGAATTATAATGCTTAATTATTGGTAAAGACTCTTATAAACGTGTACAAATAATTGATAATCAGTCATGTAATTGAAAGCAATAAGCCCATTAGGAGTTCTAGTGACACCATAAAACACCAGAATGGAGCCCAAGTTGCCAGAAGCTAGGACTGGGATTTCCTAGGATTAAGCTTCTGTTTATTCATAACCCAGATTTTGCATTTTATAGTTTGTTTGTAAATAATTTGATTATTTGTTGAATTAAGGAATTATTTCTTATTATTAATTTCATTAAGCCTAAACTTTCCAGGCGTTAGGGAAAGAATTTATATCTCTGATATATTATATGATATTATATGTCTACACTATGAAATTAGGTCGATTTTATAGATGTCGATTTTTAGAAATCGATTTTATACAGTCGATTGTGTATGTCCACACTAAGCGCATTAAGTCGGCGGAGTGCGTCCTCACTACCATGGCTAGCATCGACATATGGAGCGGTGCACTGTGGGTCGCTATCCCACAGGTCCCGCAATCTCCACTGCCCATTGGAATTCTGGGTTAAGCTCCCAATGCCTGATGGGGCAAAAACATTGTCGTGGGTGGTTTTGGATACATGTTGTCAATCGCCCCTCCCTCCATGAAAGCAATGTCAGGCAATCATTTCGTGCCTTTTTTCCGTGCAGACGCCATACCACGGCAAGCATGGAGCCCTCTCAGCTCAGCTCACCGTCACCGCTGCTGTTGTGTCCTAGGTGCTGCTGTCAGCAGACGGTGCAGTACGACTGCTAACCATCATCATCCACTGCTTCTGCTGCAACTCTGCTCTCCTGCTCTCCTGGTGCCATGAATCCACCTCGCAGGTCCTCGTCGTTCTGTATAAATATCTATTCTTGTGGCATCCGTCGTCATCCACGACTTCTGCTGCAACTCTGCTCTCCTGCAGACACCATACCACAGCAAGAATGGAGCCCGCTCAGCTCACCGCTGCTGTTGTGAGCATTGTAAACACCTCGCACGTTACCCTGGAGTAGATGCAGAACCAGGCTAAGAGACACCGGCACGAGGATGATTTTGATGAGGACATGGACACAGACGTTCCTGAATGTATGGGCTGTGGCAATTGGGACATCATAGTGGCAGTGGGGCTGGTTGATACAGTGGAACGTCGATTCTGGACCCGGCAAACAAGCACAGACTGGTGAGACCGCATAGTGTTGTAGGTATGGGATGATTCACAGAGGCTGCGAAACTTTTGCATGCGTAAGACCACTTTCCTGGAACTCTCTGTGTTGCTTTCCCCCGCCTTGAAGCGCAGGAATACCAAGATGAGAGCTGCCCTGACAGTTGAGAAGCGAGTGGCGATAGCCCTGTGGAAGCTTGCTACGCCTGACTGCTACTGGTCAGTCGGGAATCAATTTGGAGTGGGAAAATCTACTGTGGGATCTGCTGTGATCAAAGTAGCCAATGCAATCATTGATGTTCTGTTATCAAGGGTAGTGACTCTGGGAAATGTGCAGGTCATAGTGGATGGCTTTGCTGCAATGGGTTTCCCTAACTGTGGTGGGAAGATAGACGGAACGCATATGGACCACCTTGCCAACCAGTACGTAAACCTCAAGGGGTACTTAATGGTGCAGCAAGCACTGGTGGATCACAAGGGACATTTCACCGACATCAACGTGGGATGGCCGGGAAAGGTGCATGACGCTCGCATCTTTCGGAACTCCAGGCTGTTCGAGTAGCTGCAAGAAGGGACTTACTTCCCAGACCAGAAAATTACTGTTTGGGGATGTTGAAATGCCAATAGGTATCCTTGGGGACCCAGCCTACCCTTTCTCCCATGGCTCATGAAGCCATGCATAGGCAGCCTGGACAGTAGTCAGGAACAATTCAACTATAGGTTGAGCAAATGCAGAATGGTGGTAGAATGTGCCTTTGGATGTTTAAAAGCTCACTGGCGCTGTTTGCTGACTAGGTCAGACCTCAGCGTAACCAACATTTCCATTGTTATTGCTGCTTGCTGTGTGCTCCATAATATCTGTGAGAGTAAGGGGGAGACGTTTATGGCGGGGTGGGAGGTTGAGGCAAATCGCCTGGTGGCCGATTTTGAGCAGCCAGACACCAGGGCGATTAGAAGAGCACAGCAAGGCGTTCTGCGCATCAGAGAGGCTTTGAAAACCAGTTTCATGACTGGCCAGGCTTCAGTATGACAGTTGTATGTATTTCTCCTTGATGCAAACCCACCCCCTTTGTTGATTTTAATTCCCTGTAAGCCAACCACCCTCCCCCCTTCGAAATAAAGTAACTATTGTTTTGCAACCATGCATTCTTTCTTTATTAATTTAAAAAAAAGGGAGATAACTGACAAGGTAGCCTGGGTGCGGTGGGGTGGGGGAGGAGGGAAGGACGAGGCCACATTGCTTATTGTAGCCACACTGTAAATCAAACAGTTTGAATGACAGCCTTCTGTTGCTTGGGCCATCCTCTGGAGTGGAATGGCTGGGTGCCCGGAGCCTCCCCTCTGTGTTTTTGGGCATCTGGGTGAGGAGGATATGGAACTTGGGGAGGAGGTCAGGCGGTTGTACAATGGATGCAGCGGGGGTCTGCGCTCTTCTTGGCTTTCCTGCAGCTGTACCAGATGCTTCATCATGTCCGTTTGCTCCCCCATTAGCCTTAGCATCGCCTCCTGCCTCCACTCTTCGCGCTCCTGCCTCTGCTCCTCGTGCTCCTGCCTCTGCTCTTTGCGCTCACTTAATGCTTTCCTAGCCTCTAACTCTGAATGCCTCCATGCGTTCAGCTGTGCCCTATCAGTGCGGGAGGACTGCAGGAGCTCGGAAAACATGTCATCGCGAGTGCATTTTTTTCGCCTTCTAATCTGTGATAACCTCAGGGACAGAGATGATAGGGGGATCCTAGAAACATTTGCACCTTGGGGGAGATAAAAAGGGAGAGTAATATTTAAGATGATACATTTCTGAGAACAAAAGGGAGACTCTTTCACAGTGAATCAAGCAATTCACAGCAGACAGCACATGTGCTTTAGATACAAGGTCGCATTTTGCCTTTTATATTGAGCGCCTGCTGGTCTGGTGACACATCACACATGTCTGGGCAACAGAATTCGGTTTCCATGAAGCCATGATAAGGCAAAGGGTACGTGGGGTTGGCTTCTTAGGCATAACATGTGGGAATGGTTTCAAACTGCAGCGCCATCCTTTCCCATAGCAAGCAATGGGCTGGGTTTCACATTTAAAAGGAGGGGCTGCGGTTTTCGGGTGGATGTGTAGCACACACCTCCCCCCACCCCACCACGTGGCTATTCTCCGGGATGATCCCTTTTAGCCAAGCGCAAACAGCCCAGCATGAATGGGGTCCTTTTACTGTTCCCTTACAAAAATTCCCCTATTTCAACCAGGTGACCATGAATGATATCACTCTCCTGAGGCTAACACAAAAAGATATAGACCGAATGTTGCTTGAATGTGACCAGAACCCAGGACCAAGCTGCCATGCTTTGTGCTGCAATGATTCCAGAATACTTTCAGAGTACCTCCAGGAGAGCTTCATGGAGATGTCCCTGGAGGATTCCCACTCCATCCCCAGACACATTAACAGACTTTTCCAGTAGCTGTACTGGCCCCGAATGCATCCCAATTCTTCAGGGCAAATCATATATTAAACACTATTGCTTTTAAATCCTGTACTGTAGTTACAAATGTGCGCTCACCAGAGGTGCCTTCTCCAGCTTCACGGTCGGGGATCCTGCCTTCGGAGGGTATTGGCTCCAAGGTGATGAAAAGGTCCTGGCTGCCGGGGAGAACAGATTCACAGCTTGCCTGCTGCGCATTCTCCTCCTCCTCCTCCTCTTTCTTATCCACAAAATTCTCCTCGCTGTTGCGTAAGACTCCCCCCCCTTGTAGGTGTCCATGGACAGTGGTGGGGTAGTGGTAGGGTCCCCTCCTAGAATGGCATGCAGCTGATCATAGAAGTGGCATGTATGGGGCTCTGACCCGGAGTGACCTTTTGCCTCCTTTATCTTTTGGTAGGCTTGCCTCAGCTCCTTAACTTTCATGCGGCACTGTTGTGTGTCCCTGTTGTAGCCTCTCTCCAACAGATTTTGGCAAATATATTAGCATTTCTTCTTTTTGATCGGAGTTCTGCCTGCACAGATGCTTCTCCCCATCCAGCAATCAGATCCAGTGTCTCCCTTTTGGTCCATGCTGGAGCTCGTTTGCGATTCTGGGGGGACTGCATGGTCACCTGTACTGCTGAGTTTGCCATGCTGACCAAACAGGAAATAAAATTCAAAAGTTCCCGGGGCTTTTACTGTGTACCTGGCTAATGCATCAGAGTTCAAAGTGCTGTCCAGAGTGGTCACAATGGAGCACTCTGGGATAGCTCCCGGAGGCCAATACCATCAATTTGCGTCCGCACTATCCCAAATTCAACCCAGCAAGGTCGATTTTAGCACTACTCCCCTCACCAGGGAGGAGTACAGAAGTTGATTTTAAGAGCCCTTTAAGTCGACGGAACGGGGTTCGTTGTGTGGACGCATTCATTTTAAAATCGACCTAACATGGTGTGACAAAGTTCCTGCTCTACCTTGGTGGGTCTTGCGCTTATTGGCGGATTTGCTCACCTTGGAGCTTCACGGCAGCCCTCAGCTTGGCCGTTTTTCTGAATTCACAGTCCAGGTCAACTCCTCCTGTGTCTGACCAGGAGTTGGGAGGATTTGTGGGAACCCGGGCCCACCCTCTACTCCGGGTTCCAGCCCAGGGCCCTGTGGAATGCAGCTATCTAGAGTGCCTCCTGGAACAGCTGTGCGACAGCTACAACTCCTTTGGCTACTTCCCCATGGCCTCCTCCCAACACCTTCTTTATCCTCACCACAGGACCTTCCTCCTGGTGTCTGATAATGCTTGTACACCTCAGTCCTCCAACAGTCCACATTCTCACTCTCAGCTCCTAGTGCCTCTTGCTCCCAGCTCCTCAAATGCCTACCACAAACTGAAGTGAGCTCCTTTTTAAAACCCAGGTGCCCTGATTAGCCTGCCTTAATTGATTCTAGCAGCTTCTTGATTGGCTGCAGGTGTTCTAATCAGCCTGTCTTAATTGTCTCCAGAAGGTTCCTGATTGTTCTGGAACCTTCCCTGTTACCTTACCCAGGGAAAAGGGACCTCCTTAGCCTGGGGCTCATATATCTGCCTTCTATTACTCTCCTGTAGCCCCCTGGCCTGGGCTTTTCTTACTTTTTGCCCCTGCTTCAGCTTCCCCCCCCGACCAGGCAAGACGCTTTTTCTTCGTGTTTTTTTTTTTTTTTGCTGTTTTTCTGCTGCTGTTCGAGTGCTGGTCGGCTTCCAGCTAGCTGCCAGCCCCCCCACGCCTGCCCTCGGACGCTGCTACTGCTCCAGATGAAACCCCTGGGGGGGGGGGGACGACTGCTGACCCGCTCCCCGGAGGAGGGGAGTGGAAGCCCCCAGACCCAACAGTTTTGCTGTTTGTTTGTGGACTCATACCAGCCGAGAGGAATTTCTCTTATCTGTCTGGCATTTCTGGAATGCTCCACAAAGCCCGGGAGAGAAGACAGCCAACAGAGAAACTGCCCAGGGAAGCTACGAACCATTGTGGAGGTGGATGTAAGACTGAGTAACTTTTGAACTGTACTCTTGTGTGAGGGGAGGTTTTGACTGTGTCTTGACTACGTTGTAGGGGCACAGGGGGTGTGGCACGGAGCTGCCCCCCAGATCCATCGGTGCCCCCCCCACCTCCAACACTACTACAGCCGTCACGGCCCCTCCGCCGTCCGTCCCTGCTGGCAACTTGCCATCTGCCTCTGGATCCAGCTGCTCTCCCTGATTCCACCGTTTGGACCAGAAACAACAGCCGACCAAACGAGACTCTTTAGACAAATGTGCGTGGGTTCACGTGCCTCCCCCCAGACTGTCCACCCCACAGTTCGCCCCCACTACCTGAGCCCAACTCCTGTTTCCTCCCCCTGTCCAGTCCGATCCATTCCCCCTCCCCCCCCCGCCTGCAGCCTAACAGGGAGAAGTGGTTAATCTGCTTCCCCCTCCCCTCCTCCTTTCTGGTGTCTCCCGTTCTCTCCCTGCTCACGATGGTGGGGAATGAGAGGGGTGAGGCCCCTCTAACAACCTCAGCTGCCCCTCCCCCACCTGCCCCCTGTCCAACCCCCAAGCCTTTCCCCCCACCACTGCTGCCAAAACACCTGCCACCGCCCCTGCTGGGGCATCGGCAGCAGGAGGCACTGGGGTGACTCCCGCCACTGCCACGCCCACCGCCCCCCCAGATTCTAGGGGAGCCCCCCCAGTTGGCCGGAAAGACCAGGGTAAGAAGGAAAGAAAGGGCCCCGCTACAACCACCAGGCCCTCCATGGCAGGGGCTGCCCCCACCGCTGTGACCCCGTGTCAAGGTTCCTCCCCCACTCTGAACTCTAGGGTACAGATGTGGGGACCTGCATGAAAAACCTCCTAAGCTTATCTTTACCAGCTTAGGTCAAAACTTCCCCAAGGTACAAAATATTACACCCGTTATCCTTGGAATGGCCGCTACCACCACCAAACAATACTGGTTACTGGGGAAGAGCTGTTTGGACGCGTCTTTCCCCCCAAAATACTTCCCAAAACCTTGCACCCCACTTCCTGGACAAGGTTTGGTAAAAAGCCTCACCAATTTGCCTAGGTGACTACAGACCCAGACCCTTGGATCTTAAGAACAATGAACAATCCTCCCAACACTTGCACCCCCCCTTTCCTGGGAAATGTTGGATAAAAAGCCTCACCAATTTGCATAGGTGACCACAGACCCAAACCCTTGGATCTAAGAACAATGAAAAAGCAGTCAGTTTTTTACAAGAAGACTTTTAATAAAAAATAGAAGTAAATAGAAATAAAGAAATCCCCCCTGTAAAATCAGGATGGTAGATATCTTACAGGGTAATTAGATTCAAAAACATAGAGAACCCCTCTAGGCAAAAGCTTAAGTTACAAAAAAGATACACAGACAGAAATAGTTATTCTATTCAGCACAATGCTTTTCTCAGCCATTTAAAGAAATCATAATCTAACACATACCTAGCTAGATTACTTACTAAAAGTTCTAAGACTCCATTCCTGGTCTGTCTCTGGCAAGAGCAGCACACAGACAGACCCTTTGTTCCTCTCCCTCCTCCCAGCTTTTGAAAGTATCTTGTCTCCTCATTGGTCATTTTGGTCAGGTGCCAGCGAGGTTACCGTTAGCTTCTTAACCCTTTACAGGTGAGAGGAGCTTTCCCCTGGCCAGGAGGGATTTCAAAGGGGTTTATCCTTCCCTTTATATTTATGACACGCCCCCCAAATCTCAGCTAGGGTGAAACACTGGCTGGGATTTCTTCCTGGAGCTCTAGGAAAACAGAGTTAATAAGACACATGCATCTCTAAATATACTACCAAGTACATAAAGACTAACAATATTTTCCACATCTCAAGGACGATTTTAACCAGTTGATTCTGGGAAACTTTCACGGGAGAGTGCATCAGCCACTTTGTTAGAAGCTCCTGAGATGTGTTGGATGTCGAAATCAAAATCTTGGAGAGCTAAACTCCACCGAAGAAGTTTTTTGTTAGTTTCTTTGACGGTGTGAAGCCACTTCAGTGCAGCATGGTCGGTTTGCAGGTGGAAACGCCGTCCCCAAACATATGGGCGTAGCTTTTCCAGAGCGTAGACAATGGCGTAACATTCTTTTTCAGTGACTGACCAGTTGCTTTCCCTCTCAGACAGTTTTTTGCTGAGAAACACTACAGGGTGGAATTCTTGATCAGGTCCTTTCTGCATTAAAACTGCTCCCACACCACGCTCGGATGCATCTGTGGTTACTAGGAACGGTTTGTCAAAGTCTGGGGCCCTTAGTACAGGGTCAGACATGAGTGTCGCTTTAAGCTTGTTAAAGGCCTTCTGACACTTTCCGGTTCACTGAACAGCATTTGGCTGTTTCTTTTTGGTTAGGTCTGTCAGTGGGGCAGCGATTTGGCTGTAGTGCGGTACAAATCGTCTGTAATAACCGGCCAAGCCTAAGAAGGATTGAACCTGTTTCTTTGACTTTGGGACAGGCCACTTTTGGATAGCATCCACTTTGGCCTGTAGGGGGCTGATAGTTCCTTGACCCACCTGGTGTCCAAGGTAAGTCACTCTGTTTAGGCCTATTTGACACTTCTTAGCCTTAACAGTTAGTCCTGCCTCCCTTATGCGCTCAAGGACTTTTTGTAGATGTTCCAGGTGGTCTGCCCAGGAATCCGAAAATATGGCCACGTCGTCAAGGTAGGCGACTGCATATTCTCCTAATCCCGCTAGGAGACCATCTACAAGTCTTTGGAAAGTGGCGGGTGCATTTCGCAGCCCGAAAGGGAGTACATTAAATTCATACAGCCCGAGATGTGTGATGAAGGCTGACCTTTCCTTGGCAGATTCGTCTAGCGGTACCTGCCAGTACCCCTTGGTTAAGTCCAAGGTAGAGATGAACTGGGCCCGTCCCAGTTTCTCTAATAGTTCATCTGTGCGTGGCATTGGATAGTTGTCTGGGCGAGTTACAGCATTTAGCTTACGGTAGTCCACGCAAAAACGTATTTCCCCATCTGGTTTGGGAACTAGAACCACTGGAGATGCCCATGCACTTTCAGAGGGGCGGATTACCCCCATCTGTAACATATCCTGGATCTCCCGTTCTATAGCAGTTTTAGCTTGAGGAGACACCCGGTAAGGTTGGACCCTAATTGGGTGAGCATTACCTGTGTCAATGGAGTGGTATGCCCGTTCAGTCAGTCCTGGGGTGGCTGAGAACGTTGGCGCGTAGCTAGTGCACAGCTCCTGGATCTGCTGTCGCTGCATACGCCCAAGGGTCATGGAGAGGTTCACCTCTTCCACACCACCAGCACATTTCCCTTCGTAGTAAACACCTTCAGGCCACTCAGCGTCGTCTTCTCCCTGGGCTGTAAACTGACAAACCTTTAATTCTCTGGAATAAAAGGGCTTTAGAGAATTAATATGGTACACCTTAGGCTTTCGGTTGGAGGTGGGGAATGCTATGAGATAATTAACAGCTCCCAGGCGCTCCTGGACCGTGAATGGCCCTTCCCACGATGCTTCCATTTTATGGGCCTGGAGCGCCTTTAAGACCATGACCTGGTCTCCTACTTTGAAGGAACGCTCTCTGGCATGTTTATCATACCAGGCTTTTTGTTCTTTTTGAGCATCCTGTAAGTTTTCCCTAGCAAGGGCTAAAGAGGTTCGGAGGGTGTTTTGTAGGTTGGTTACAAAGTCCAGAATGTTAGTTCCTGGAGAAGGTGTAAATCCCTCCCATTGCTGCTTCACCAACTGCAATGGCCCCTTAACCTCTCGGCCATATACAAGTTCAAATGGGGAAAACCCTAAACTGGGATGTGGTACAGCTCTGTAGGCAAAGAGCAACTGCTGCAACACTAGGTCCCAATCATTGGAGTGCTCATTTACGAATTTACGTATCATGGCCCCCAAAGTTCCATTAAACTTCTCCACCATGCCATTTGTTTGATGGTGGTAAGGAGTGGCAACCAAGTGATTTACCCCATGAGCTTCCCAAAGGTTTTTCATAGTTCCTGCCAGGAAATTAGTCCCTGCATCGGTGAGGATGTCGGAGGGCCAACCTACCCTGGCAAAAATGTCTGCTAGTGCCTGGCACACACTTTTAGCCCTGGTGTTGCTTAGAGCTACTGCTTCCGGCCATCGGGTGGCAAAATCCATGAAAGTCAGTATGTACTGCTTTCCTCTGGGTGTCTTTTTCGGAAAAGGACCCAGAATATCCACAGCTACTCGCTGAAATGGAACTTCAATGATGGGGAGTGGCTGGAGAGGGGCTTTGACCTGGTCTTGGGGTTTTCCCACTCTTTGGCACACCTCACAAGACTGGACATAGGTAGAAACATCCTTGCCCATTCCCTCCCAGTGGAATGACCCCCCCAAACGGTCTTTGGTCCTGTTCACCCCAGCATGGCCACTAGGGTGATCATGGGCTAAGCTCAAGAGCTTGGCCCGGTATTTAGTTGGAACTACCAACTGTCTCTGAGGATGCCAGTCTTCCTGGTGTCCACCAGAAAGAGTTTCCTTGTATAAAAGTCCTCTTTCTACAACAAACCTGGATCGATTAGAAGAGCTGAGAGGCGGTGGGTTGCTCCGTGCCGCCGTCCAAGCTCTCTGGAGGCTTTCATCTGCTTCCTGTTCGGTCTGGAACTGTTCCCTTGATGCTGGAGACATCAGTTCCTCATGGGATTGTGGACCTAGGCTTGGTCCCTCTGGAAGCGATATAGGGGATGGAGCTGTTTCTGTTGACTGTGAACCGCTCTCCGCTGGTGCACTATGTTGGGATTCAGGCTCCGGCTGAGCCTCTTGTGTAGGGTTATCGGCTGCTGCCAGTTCAGGTTCGGTGGGGCCCTCTGGTGTTGAGGTTGCAAGTACTGGATTCAGTGCTGACACGGGGTCTGGTGTTGGTTGTTCGGCTGGTTCCGGTTCTAGGACTGGTTCCGTCTGGGTCTCTGGGACTGGATCCACTACTGCTGTTGCAGACATTGGCCTGGGGTCCGGGTCCATCACCTCTGACTGGGTCCTGATAGAAGTTTCCGGAACAGAGCTAGGCCTCACGGCTTGTTTAGCCTGGCTGCGGGTGACCATTCCCACCCTCTTGGCCTGCTTCACATGATTGGCCAAGTCCTCCCCCAACAGCATGGGGATGGGATAATCATCATAGACTGCAAAAGTCCACATTCCTGACCAGCCCTTGTACTGGACAGGTAACTTGGCTGTAGGCAAATTGAAAGAGTTGGACTTGAAGGGTTGAATCATCACTTGGATCTCTGGGTTGATTAAATTGGGGTCCACTAAGGAAGCATGGATAGCTGACACTTGTGCTCCGGTGTCCCTCCACGCGGTGACCTTCTTCCCGCCCACACTCACAGTTTCCCTCCGCTCCAAGGGTATCTGGGAGGTATCTGGGCCTGTGGACCTCTGGTGTGATTCCGGTGCAATGAACTGTAATCTGTTGGGGTTCTTGGGGCAGTTGGCCTTTACATGCCCCAGCTCGTTACACTTAAAACATCGTCCAGCTGACGGGTCACTGGGGCGAGGAGGGTTGCTGGAGAATGGGGTGGTGGGACGATAAGGGGTCTGGAGGGTTCTTTGGGAGGTAGGTGGGGCTTTGGGCGGCCCCCGGTAATAAGGTGTGGTCTGGGGTGGTCCCTTCTGGTCTCCGCTCCAACTGCGACCAGTTTTCTTCTTCTCTGCCACCTCCACCCATCTGGCTCCAATCTCTCCTGCCTCAATTATAGTTTTGGGTTTCCCATCTAGGATGTATCTTTCTATTTCCTCAGGAACACCCTCTAAGAATTGTTCCATTTGCATTAGGAAGGGCAAATTTACTGGAGGTTCAACACTTGTTCCTGATATCCAGGCATCCCAATGTTTCACAATGTGGTAGGCATGTCGGGTAAATGACATGTCTGGTTTCCACCTTAGGGCTCTGAACCTCCGACGAGACTGCTCGGGTGTTATCCCCATTCTGACTCTCGCCTTGGATTTAAACAGTTCATACTTGTTCATGTGTTCTTTAGGCATTTCAGCTGCCACCTCAGCTAAGGGTCCACTGAGCTGCGGCCTCAGCTCTACCATGTATTGGTCAGTAGAGATGTTGTACCCAAGGCAGGCCCTTTCGAAGTTTTCTAGGAAGGCCTCAGTATCATCGCCTGCCTTGTAGGTGGGGAACTTTCTGGGATGGGAAGTGGTACCTGGAGAAGGATTGCTAGGGTTTGTTGGTATATTCTGCTGGGCCTTTATCTTCTCCATCTCCTCCACATACTTCCTCTCTTTTTCCTTCTCCTCCAGTTCTTTGTCCCTCGCTTCCATAGCTCTCCTGTGAGCAGCTGCTTGGTGTTGTTCTGCTTCTCTCGCTGCCTCCCTTTCTTGTTCCTTCTTCAGCTGCATGAGTTCTATCTGTCTTTCATGTTCCCTTTGTCTTTCCTCAGCCTGAAATTTGGCTAATTCCAGCTGTAGTCGAGCTGAGGATTTGGTCATTCTAACCTCTCTGTTTTTAACTAACTTTACACCCGAGGTTTAGAAATAAACAAACAAAACTTGGCTGTAAAATTTTGCTGTGCTGCAATAGAATACCTATTCTCTGATAGTGATTGTCAGCCTACAGAAAAAGACAATTCCCTTGTCTCTGCTCTGGGCCCAAATTAAAGCAAAAAACCTCCAACTGCTTGGAAACCTGCTTACCCAGCCCAAAGAAAAAGCAAATGGGTAGAACACACACCCCCTATTTACTTTTAGGAAGAAAAGAAAAAAAAAAAAAAAAAAAACAATGGGTTGGAAGACTGTGAATTTCCCTGCAGGAGTTAAGTACCCTGCCTCCAGGCAAAAAAACCTGCAATTCACAAGATAATCCCCTTTTGTCTCTGCTTGGCCAAAGTTTCAAAGCTGCTTTCTGGACTTTCTTTCCAAAGAAAAAAAAATTTCCTTTTTAAACTCTGTATTTCTAGTTCAAAAAATCTCAACTGGATCTCAAATGATTTCAGGTTAATCCCACCACTGTGCCACCATGTCAAGGTTCCTCCCCCACTCTGAACTCTAGGGTACAGATGTGGGGACCTGCATGAAAAACCTCCTAAGCTTATCTTTACCAGCTTAGGTCAAAACTTCCCCAAGGTACAAAATATTACTTGGAATCCTTGGAATGGCCGCTACCACCACCAAACAATACTGGTTACTGGGGAAGAGCTGTTTGGACGCGTCTTTCCCCCCAAAATACTTCCCAAAACCTTGCACCCCACTTCCTGGACAAGGTTTGGTAAAAAGCCTCACCAATTTGCCTAGGTGACTACAGACCCAGACCCTTGGATCTTAAGAACAATGAACAATCCTCCCAACACTTGCACCCCCCCTTTCCTGGGAAATGTTGGATAAAAAGCCTCACCAATTTGCATAGGTGACCACAGACCCAAACCCTTGGATCTAAGAACAATGAAAAAGCAGTCAGTTTTTTACAAGAAGACTTTTAATAAAAAATAGAAGTAAATAGAAATAAAGAAATCCCCCCTGTAAAATCAGGATGGTAGATATCTTACAGGGTAATTAGATTCAAAAACATAGAGAACCCCTCTAGGCAAAAGCTTAAGTTACAAAAAAGATACACAGACAGAAATAGTTATTCTATTCAGCACAATGCTTTTCTCAGCCATTTAAAGAAATCATAATCTAACACATACCTAGCTAGATTACTTACTAAAAGTTCTAAGACTCCATTCCTGGTCTGTCTCTGGCAAGAGCAGCACACAGACAGACCCTTTGTTCCTCTCCCTCCTCCCAGCTTTTGAAAGTATCTTGTCTCCTCATTGGTCATTTTGGTCAGGTGCCAGCGAGGTTACCGTTAGCTTCTTAACCCTTTACAGGTGAGAGGAGCTTTCCCCTGGCCAGGAGGGATTTCAAAGGGGTTTATCCTTCCCTTTATATTTATGACACCCCGTCATCGACTACGGAGTCCCTCCCCGCTGTTCCCTCCACCAGCTCTGCTAGCACCCCTCCACTGGCCCCCAGGGCGTATGCCCGGGTGGCAGCAGCCTCCCCCCGCCTGCCGCCTTGTCATCTCACCCACCCACCGCCTCCACTATACAATAGCTGCCGGGGCCTCTTTCCCACCATGACCAGGAAGCATGGTGTCCATTGCCTCCTGGTGCCCACCTCGCCCCACGTGGAGACATACGTGCAGGCGTTGGCGAGGGTGGTAGGACCCACAGCTATTGTGGCGGCCTCCAAAATGTACGGGATGGTTGTCTTTTTCTTAGCATCGGAGCTTGCTGCCCAAGAGGCGGTGGAGAAGGGCCTGGCGGTGGGGGGGGTGTTCGTCCCCCTGGAGCCACTAGAGGACCTGGGCGTCTGCCTAGTCCTGACCTCCGTCCCTCCTTTTCTACCCAGTGCTGCCCTGTTACCTGCTCTCTCCACCCTGGGGAAACCCGTCTCTGTCATCAGCCCTCTCCCGTTGGGCTGCAAGGACCCCACCCTCCGTCACGTCCTCTCGTTCCGCCAGCAAGTGCAGCTTTTACTGCTGCCGGCAGCATGTGACGGAGAGGCGCTTGAGGGGTCCTTCCTAGTCCCCTACCAGGGAGCCCGCTATCGGGTCTACTGCTCCATGGGAGAGGCCCAGGTCTACCTCTGTCGATCAGCGGGGCATGTCCGAAAAGACTGCCCCTTGCCTGGCGGGGAGGGGCACCCGAGACCCCCAAGACCCGGCAGGACATCGGCTTCGTCGTTGCTGACGCCCCTGGCCACCCGGCACCTGAAACCACCTCTCCTCCTGCTCGATCCACCGCTACTCCCAAGAGACACCTCCCCTACAACGCCCAGACGAGCGAGGGAGCCCTGCCCTCGCTGCTAACAATCTGGCAGAGCCTATGGAGGAGGGTGCAACAAAGATACTACCGGGCATAGGAGAGGGCCCGCCCCAAGGGGAACCCCCCTCCCATGCTGCCTCACCGTTACCCCCCCGAGCCCCTGAGCCATCACCTCTGCCCCCCGACACGACCCCTGCTAACCAGCCCCCAGACGATGCTATGGAGGGATGGACCCTAGTCCAGGGGAAGCGAGGCAAGCAGAAGGCTCGAGCTCCACTTTACCCATCCGATGCGGAGGCCCCCCGGAAGACCAGGAAGGAGGGCACTGACACCGAGCCTTCCGCTCTGCCCACAAGTGAGATCCATCCGCCGGTGTCGGGTGGGGAAGACAAGATAGCACTGGAAGGTAGGATCTCCCCTCCACAGGAGACCCTCCCCTCCGAGACCCCTGAGGAAGCCCCTTCTGCCCGGACTTCACCCAAAACCCCCGCGAACCCCGAGGCAACCATCGAGGCGGGCTCCAGAGGGGAGACCCCCGGGGTGGCGGAAGGCAACCTCTCCTCCATGTATGAGGCGATCGAGGCCCTAGGTCTGACCCCGGTCACCCAGGGAGAAGATGACCTTCTGCCAGCTGGCCTCGATCTGGGCAACCTCACTCCAGTCCCCCTTTCCCCAAGCTCCCTCCCCCTAACTGTCTTCCCGGGCGGGGACCCTACAGAAGGTAGTCCACCACCTGATGCCGTAGCTGCCAAATCCACCACAGAGCCTGCGCCTGGCATCACTGGGAGCCCCCTCCCCACCCCCTTAACCCTCGAATCTGATCAGGAGACGCTACCTTTCAGCTGCTTGCCTCCCAAAGCCCAGAACCTCGCCTCTGCCCCTGCCCCTACCCCTGTCCCTGCCCAGTCCACCTCCTCCTGTAATGCTATTGCCACACCTGGGGTTATTTCCTTCCCTTTTTTAGCAGATTCCCCCCAAGGAGCAGCCTTTGCATTTTCCTGCCGCGACCCATTAGGAGCTGCAATTTTCCCTCCGCCACCCCTTCTTACCCCAAGGCTTGAGACGGACCTAATAACTTTAGCCTGTCAGACGCCCCGTCGGTGGTCCGCACCCTGCCTGCCCGCCTCAGTGGACCACAAGGCTGCACCAAGGGCCCCTACGCCAGGGAATAACCGAGATATTGCAACCCCACCCGCCCATGAGCTGCGAAAAGCGTTGCGGGAGTTTTTAGAAGACACCCGTGGCTCCCGCAACAAAGTATAGCTAGCTCTCCAGCGATGGGGGGACTTTGACCAAATCTCCAAGCCACAAGGGCCCTCATAAGGGAGGGTAGAGGGACAGGAAAGCAGGGTGCCGCAGCGTACGGGCGGGTCCACAGCTTCCGTGATAATCTATTCACTTACGGGACGGGTCATGGATTGCTGCGCGACCCGCTGGGGGCCGCGAACACCCCCGCCAACAAGGAACCCCTGCCCCCCCAGCCCTCCTCATGACGCCTCTCATTATCACAACTTTGAACATCTGGGGCTGTAGGATGGCTCTCTGCAGGTCCCAGGTGCTCTCTTTCCTTCGGGAGGGGGGTACTCTGTGGTTTTCCTGCAGGAGACCCATACGGATCCGACCGCCGAGGGCAGCTGGCGGCTGGAGTGGGGGGACGGGTCTACTTTAGCCATTTCACGATTTGACAGGCTGGAGTGGTGACCCTGTTCTCACCCCGACCTACAGCCTGAGGTGCTGCCGGGCCACCTGCTGCATCTCCGGGTCCGTATGGAGGGGCTCGCGATCAACCTCGTTAACATCTCTGCCCTGACAACGAGCCCGAAGTGGCCGCAATTCTATCAGTGGGTGTCCGCCTTCCTCAGCATCCTAGATTCTCACGAGTGCCTAGTCCTGGGAGGGGACTTTAACACCACCCTCGAGGAGCAGGACCGCTCAGGGGCCGAGCTGAGCCTGGCCGCCGCAAACATTCTCCGAGAAATAGTCGAACATCACTCCCTAGTGGACCTCTGGTGTGACCACCACCCGGATGACACTTCCATGTTCACCTTTGTCTGGGTGGAGGCCCATCGGTCACACCACTCCCGGTTGGACCATATTTATTTATCACGCTTCCATCTTTCACGAGCCCACTCCTCCAACATTTGGCCGGCCCCATTCTCCGACCATCATCTAGCCACCATAACAGCCTCCCTCCGTGCAGAGAGGCCGGGGCCGGCCTATTGGCATTTTAACAACAGCCTGGTGGAGGATGAGGTCTTCGTGATGTCTTTCTGGGAGTTCTGGCTGGCCTGGTGAGAGCAGCGGCGTGCCTTTTCCTTGGCACGACAGTGGTGGGATCTAGGAAAGGTGCGCGCCAAGCTCTTCTGCCGTGACTATACCCAGGGCACCAGCCAACGGAGAAATGCGGCGATAGAGCAGTTGGAACGGGAGGTCTTAGAGATGGAGAGGCGTCTGGCCGCCAACCCCGAGGACCTGTTCCTCTGCGGAGCATGCCGGGAGAAGCGGGAGGAGCTCCGGGCCCTTGAGGACCATCGGGCCCGAGGTGCCTTTGTTCGATCCTGCATCCGCCTCCTTCGGGAGATGGATCGCGGCTTCCGCTTCTTCTACGCCCTGGAGAAAACGAGGGGGCCAAGAAACACATCACCTGCCTTCTAGCAGAAGACGGCACCCCTCTCACGGATCCGGTGGAGATGTGTGGGAGGGCCCGTGACTTCTACACAAGCCTTTTCTCCCCGGATCCGACCGATCCTGGCGCTTGCAGGGTGCTCTGGGAGGAACTCCCTACGGTCAGCGTGGGTGACCGAGACCGACTAGAGCTGCCTCTCACCCTGGCCGAGTTCTCGGAAGCCCTCTGTCGCATGCCCACCAATAAATCTCCGGGCATGGACGGGCTGACCATGGAGTTCTACCGCGTGTTCTGGGACATTCTTGGCCCAGACCTAGCCACTGTCTGGGCCGAGTCTTTGCAGGGCGGGGTCCTCCCTCTTTCATGCAGGTGAGCGCTGCTCGCCTTGTTGCTGAAGAAGGGGGACCTCTGCGACTTACGAAATTGGCGTCCCGTCTTGCTCCTTAACACGGACTACAAAATCGTAGCGAAAGCAATCTCGCTGCGGCTAGGGTCCGTGCTGGCAGACGTGATCCACCCAGACCAGACCTACACTGTCCCGGGCCGCAGCATTTTTGACAACCTATTTCTAGTCTGAGACCTTTTGGAACTTGGGCGTAGAGACGGTCTGTCTTTTGCCCTCCTGTCTCTTGATCAGGAGAAGGCGTTCGATAGAGTGGACCATGAGTACCTTCTGGGCACTCTGCAGGCGCTTGGATTCGGACCTCAGTTTGTGAGTTTTCTCCGGGTGCTGTACGCTTCCACGGAGTGTCTGGTTAGGCTCAACTGGACCCTGACCGAACCGGTCAGCTTCGGGTGAGGAGTATGGCAGGGGTGCCCCCTCTAAGGCCAGCTGTACGCTCTGGCGATCGAGCCCTTCCTCTGTCTCCTCCGAAGGAGGTTGACAGGGTTGGTGCTGCGGGAGCTGGAGCTATGGCTGGTCCTGTCGGCATACGCCGATGATGTGTTCCTCATGATCCAGGACCCGGGCAACTTGGCGCAGGTGGAGGCTTGCCAGGCCATCTATTCGGCAGCCTCCTCCGCCCGAGTCAACTGGGTCAAGAGCTCTGGCTTGGCGGTGGGGGACTAGCGACAGGTGAGCTCCCTCCCACCCGCGCTTCAGACCATCCGGTGGAGCGCGGGTCCGCTGCTCTACCTAGGCATTTACCTTTCCGCCACGCACCCTTCTCCGCCAGAGAACTGGCAAAATTTAGAAGGCGGGGTGATAGAGCGGCTCCGGAAATGGACAAGGCTACTCCGATGTCTTTCCCTCCGAGGGAGAGCGCTGGTGCTTAACCAACTAGTCCTGTCCACGCTCTTGTACCGGCTCAACACCCTGGTCCCGGCCCCGGGTTTCCTGACCAACCTCCGGATATCGATTCTGGAGTTCTTTTGATCAGGAATGCACTGGGCCCCTGTTGGGGTTCTTCATCTACCCCTGAAGGAAGGAGGGCAGGGCCTGAAGTGTCTGCACACTCAGGTCCGTGTCTTCCGCCTCCAGGCCCTGCAGAGGCTCCTCTATAGTGCAGGCAGTTCGATGTGGAGCATACTGGCGCACACCTTCCTACGCTGCTTCCAAGGGCTCCGATACGACTGGCAGCTCTTTTATCTCTGTCCGAGAGGTTTTCTGCGAGACCTCTCTGGGCTGCCGGTCTTCTACCAGGACCTCCTCTGGACCTGGAAACTGTTTTCAACAACCAGTCCGCGGCAGCCACCGTGGGAGCAGATCTCCTCGCGGAGCCCCTACTATACAACCCCCACCTCCGTGTACAGGTGGTGGAGTCCCGCTCGGTGCGCCAGAGTTTGGTCCTGGCGGAAGTCACAAGAGTCGGAGACCTCCTGGACTATGACCGGGGAGACTGGCTGGATCCCCTGACGCTCGCTCGGCGCATGGAGCTCTCCAGACCTCGTACCCCCCGGCGCGTACTTCAGGAGGTGAAGGCTGCTTTGACGCCTGCTGCTCGGGCTTATCTCAACCGAGCCCTGCGCGAGGGCGCACCCCGCCCACCCTCTACCCCAGGCCCGCCGGACCTTTCAATTGGGCCCCTACCCCATAGATCCCAACAAACCCCTCACCCTTTCACTGCAAGAACTGCAGCCGGTCAGCTTCCAAACCGAGCCAAGGAAACATCTATACACACTCATGCTTCACACCCTTCACGCCCTCACCCTGGTGTCCTGCCCCAATACAAAGTGGCGGGACCTCCTGCCACCTTTGGAGGGTGAGCAGCCCCGGTGGGCCAGCCTGTATTCCACCTTGGTCCCGAGGCCCATCGGGGACATCAGTTGGCGGCTCCTTCACGGAGCTGTGAGCACGGGCGTGTTTTTGACGCGGTTCACCCCCATCCCAGATACTTGCCCTTTTTGCAACGTGAGGGAAACCCTGGCACACATATATTTAGAGTGTGCCAGGCTGCAGCCCCTTTTCCGGCTCCTCACGAATATTTTATTACACTGTTGGCTGCACTTTTCCCCTCACCTTTTCATTTACACACTCCCCATCCGTGGCCCCACAAAGTCGCCGGATCTCCTGGTTAACCTCCTCCTAGTCCTAGCTAAAACAGCCATCTATAAAACCAGAGAAAGGAGGTTGGCCGATGAAGCTTCCTGCGACTGTAGGGCCATTTTCCGATCCTCAGTACATTCACGTATCCGGGCGGAGTTCCTCTGGGCGGCGTCCACCGACTCCCTTGACACCTTCGAGGAGCAGTGGGCGCTGTCCGAGGTTCTCTGCTCAGTGACCCCATCCGGTTCCCTCCATCTGACCCTTTGATTGAGGGGAAGAGCGAGAGACCTCAGCCCCAGCCATTGCCGCTGTGGATACCATCACCACCACCACCTAGGAGGGGCCCTTTCACACGTGGGTGCTCGCCCTCCCCCAAACTGCCCACCCCGCAGCCTTGCCCATCTTGTTGGGCACTCTCAAGAGAGGAATAGTTGGTGACACTGGGCGTGGCACTAGGTAACTCGAGGGGGTGGAAGACCATGAGTGTCGAGGAAGCCCCCCCGCTCTAGGCCACCAGGTAACTCAGGAGGGTGGAAGACCATGAGTGTCGAGGAAGCCCCCCCGCTCTGGGCCCAGGCAAGCCTGAACACTTCTCGCCCCTGAAGTCTGCTGTGTTATACATTGCGTTTGCTTTTGTTTTGTTGCATAGTTTTGTTTTATCTTCTTTGGCGATTTGTGTAAGTGTGTTACGCAAATAAATTTTCTTCTGCTTCAAAAAAAAAAAATTACTCTCCTATAGCCATCTGGCATGACCCTGTCACAACGGCTAAATTCAACCTAACCCCATAATGTAGACCAGGCCTAAGATAAGTACAATTAGGAAAAACTATTGACAATAATGATCAAAGGAGTTATATAAGGAATGAAATTACCCTATAGATTAATTTACAGTGTATACATTTTGAAAATAGCTATTGAGAATAAGTTGTAATCAGCTGCATTACTTGAGGATGTATTTTCATAAAAAGTTTAAAGCTTCATTATCACTGTCAATTAATTTTAGTTCCCAATGCCCCATTTCAGCAAAGCATTTAAGCATGTGCTTAATATTAATATTAATATTAAAATATTAATGTGAGTAGTCCCATTGATTCCAGTTGTTTCAAGGGGACTGCTCATGCCCAGAGTTAGACACACCATCCATCCCATGTTCTGAATAAGGCAGGAATTGTGTGGAAAAACTAGTATGTGATTATGTAACTAAAGACAGTATCATAATGCATATTCTGAAAGAAGCTGAATTAAGCAATGTTAATATTTGCATTTCATACGTCTGATGACTTAATTTTTCAATTTTAACATTCTGTTTACATCTTTTTTAGTGGCTATACGTTTTTGAAAATGCAAGCTGAAAAAACCCCAGAAGTTCCATCATGTGGCAATATATTGAACCTGACATGGGTCATTAGTTGGATTGGAACACTTAAATCCGAAGTACAGACTTCTACTACTTGAGGTAACAGAGTAACTGACAGCAGTAGCAGGCTGGTATCTTCTCTGTGGACCAGCCTGTCAAGGGGCATAAAATATACTTTGCCAGTTGGTTTCATGGCTATTTGTTAGACAGTAGCATAATAGAATCCATGTTCTGGATGTTTGTGTACTGGTGGTTGTTCCCCTCAGCCTGTCCCTTTCTGCCCCTGTCCTCTAGCATGTTCAGCTCCACCTCCCCTTGCCGCAGCCAGACTCCCTCTGCTTCTGTCCCTTCTGCTTCTGTCTCCTGTCTATCAGCCTGTCCCTATCCCTGCCTCTAGCCAGCCTCTGGGCCTCACCCTCCTGCGTTTGAGTCAGATTGCGTCCTCTTTCTTCTTCACAGTCACACTCCCTGGGTGCACTGAGAGCACAGGAGAGACAGTGTCCCTGCTTTCAGTTCTGGTGCCTGGTGTCATGAAGACCCCTGGGAGGTGGGGCGGAACAACTGCAGAGAAAAGTCTTTTCAGCCCCTGCACTGCAGTTCTGGACTGAGCATGCTCAGTACAGATGACACGATAAGTGAATTTAGCTGAGAGCCTCCAACAAGTCTCTTCCGAATTTGTGCAAATGGTGATTCTCAGATGCTTATAACTTGGCCAAATCTGGGTGGCTTTTGCTGTAGACAAACAAAGGTACCTCCCTGACTCCAGGGCAATCCCCTGCCTTTTAAGTCCCTGCTCCAAAGTATGGAATTGTTAGAACTTCTCAAAAAAAATTGTAAGAATTTTTTAACATGGGCACAACAATATATTTTTCCATAACTTGATTCTCACAGATTGCTGTATCATTTATACTGAACTTCTACAAAAAATAAACAAACAGACAAACAAAAACAGTCTGAGGCAGGCACCTGGCATAGAAAATTTCAGCCTGAATGGTTAAAAGTTTGATAGTTATAAGAAATCAAACAAAATATTATAATGGAAAGTATTAGGCATAAATATGTTGCTACCAGCTTTACCTATAAAACCTTCCCTGTAGTGTTTGAAACCCAGATAAGTGGATTTATGTGGGTCTGAGAACCAGAAAGTGAAACTACACAGAAACAAAAGTGAAACTGACCAGTTTTGTTTTAGTGCTCATGTTGAGAGAAACAAATAAACAAAATAAACAGCATAAATGGTGAAAAGTAAATTAGATTTTAAAGACTGTTCCAGATTAAATAATCACAGGTGGTGTTAGTAACAGAGAAGGATTTTTTTTTAAAAAGGAAAGAACTTTATGTTGAATGCCTTCCTTCAGGTTTCTAGTCACAGTATAAATTCTGAGAGAAATCAGAACTCTAATATAAAATACAGGTCCATAACAAAACAATTTAGTGTCGTTTAATTCTTAGGTGGAAACAAAACAACAGGTGCCAAATATAAACTTGGCACATTTTTATCTAACTGTTTCCATCAGTCCCCATATTCTTTAATGTATTTGTATATGACCCTTTTCTGATAAAAAAAAAAGATAAAAATAATATTTAACATTTATATAGTGATGTTCATCTTCAGGTGATTTACAATCAGCCCGTTCAAAGATGTTTTGCTCTAGTAACTGACATTTTAAAAAATATTTTGACTTATATGTGTCACCTCATCTGTAACAAGTTAGAGTAGATCATTACTGTGTATATGACATCATTTCCTATAATGATATAGTACGTTGTTATGGTTCAGAACATCACACTATACATTACCAGTTAATAAGGGCTTGTCTACATGTGGAGTTGTTCCTGATTAAGTCCATGTGTGGACAATCTTATTCTGGAATAAGAGTGCCTTGTTCCTGTTTAGCATAACCCAACTTTCAAGTGCATTAGCCCTGGTCTACACTACGAGTTTAGATCAAATTTAGCAGCATTAGATCGATTTAACCCTGCACCCATCCACACGACGAAGCCATTTTTTTTTTACTTAAAGGGCTGTTAAAATCAATTTCTGTACTCCTCCCCCAACGCGGGGATTAGAGCTGAAATCGACCTTGCCAGGTCAAATTTGGAGTAGTGTGGTCACAATTCGATGGTATTGGCCTCCGGGAGCTATCCCAGAGTGCTCCATTTTGACCGTTCTGGACAGCGCTCTCAACTCAAATGCACTGGCCAGGTAGACAGGAAAAGGCCTGCAAACTTTTGAATCTCATTTCCTGTTTGGCCAGCTTGGCAAGCTGCAGGTGAGTGCAGATCTCATCAGCACAGGTGACCATGATGGAGTCCCAGAATCGCAAAAGAGCTCCAGCATGGACCAAACGGGAGGTATGGGATCTGATCACTGTATGGGGAGACGAATGCGTGCTATCAGAACTCCGTTCCAAAAGACCAAATGCCCAAACATTTGAAAAAATCTCCAAGGTCATCAAGGTCAAAGGCTATAACAGGGACTTGCAGCAGTGGTGCATGAAACTTAAGAAGCTCAGGCAAGCCTACCAAAAAACCAGAGAGGCAAATGGCTGCTCGGGGTCAGAGCCCCAGACATGCCGCTTCTATGATGAGCTGCATCCATTCTAGGGGGTCCAGCCACCACTACCCCACACCTGTGCTTTGACTCCGTCAATAGATTATCATGCAACAGGGATGCGCATTTTGGGGACGATGATAAGGAGGAGGAGTTTGAAGATAGTGCACAGCAAGCAAGCAGAGAAACCATTTTCCCCGAGAGCCAGGAACTGTTTCTCACCCAGGACCTGGAGCCAGTACCCACTGAACCCACCCAAGGCAGGCTCCCGGACCCGCCAGGCGTAGAAGGGACCTCTTGTGAGTGTACCTCTGTAAATATAATACATGGTTTAAAAGCAAGTGTGTTTAATGATTAATTTGCCCTGAAGACTTAGGATGCATTTGTGGCCAGTAAAGCTACTGAAAAAGTCTGTTAACATGTCTGGGGATGGAGCGGAAATCCTCCAGGGACATCTCCATAAATCTCTCCTGAATGGTCACTCCTCATGGTCACCTGGTTGAAACAGGGTAATTTTATTAAGGGGACATTCAGAGGTGGCCGTTCCTGGTGCCTGTGGCTGAAAAGAAATATCACGTGGTGGGGGGAGGGGTGAAGCAATCATCCCAGAGAATTCGGTGTGTGTGTGGGGGGGGTTTAGTTGGGTTTGTGCTGAACGTTAACCCGAAATCTGCAGCCCCTCCTTTTAAATTGCCAACCCATTTTAAATGGCCAACCCAACGGCTGCTTGGTATGGGAAATGGGGGCGCTGCCGTTTGAAACCATTCCTACATGTTATGAAGGTTAGAGAAGCCAAAAGACTGTGGCTTACCATGGCTGCCTGCAAGCCGAATTCTGTTGCCCGGCCCTGCGTGTCTGATCTCTCACACCAAACCAGCAGACCCTCAATATCAGAGGCAAAATGCAACCTTGTAGCGAAAGCACATGTGTTATGTAATGTTAACAGCAAGGTTCACCGTGAAAGAGTGTACCCATTGTTCTCCAAAATGTGTCTTTTTAACTACTACTCTCCCTTTTTTTCCCTCCTGCAGCTGCAAATATTTCAACGCTCACACTATCACCTCCATCCCAGAGGCTAGCGAAGATTAGAAGGTTAAAAAAATGCACTTGCGATGAAATGTTCTCTGAGCTCATGCAGTCCTCCCACACTGAAAGATCCCAGCAGAATGCGTGGAGGCAAGCCATGTCAGAGTCCAGGAAAAGACAATATGAACGCGAGGACAGGTGGCAGGTTGAAGATGATAGGTGGTGGGTTGAAGATGATAGATGGCGTTAGCTTGCTGACAGAAGGCAGGAGGCAATGCTGAGGCTACTGGAAGATCAAACTGATATGCTCTGGCATATAGTTGAGCTGCAGGAAAGGCAGGAGCACAGACCACTGATACAGCCTCTTTGTAACCAACCACCATCCTCCCCAAGTTCCATAGCCTTCTCACCCAGACGCCCAAGAACATGGGGGGGGGGGGCTCCAGGCACCCAAGCACTCCACCCCCAGAGGACTGCCCAGGCAACAGAAAGCTGGCATTCAATAAGTTTTAAACGGCAGTGTGGCCTTGTCCTTCCCTCCTCCCCCACCCCACTCAGTGCTTCTCTCCTTTCCCACCCCTCCTGGGCTACCTTGGCCGTTATCCCCCTATTTGTGTGATGAATTAATAAAGAATGCATGAATTTGAAACAACAATGACTTTATTGCCTCTGCAAGCTGTGATCGAAGGGGGGAGGGGAAGGCGGTTGGCTTACTGGGAAGTAGAGAGAACCAAGGGGGTGGGTTTTCATCAAGGAGAAACAAACAGAACTTTCACACCGTAGCCTGGCCAGTCATGAAACTGGTTTTCAAAGACTCTCTGATGTGCACCATGCCCTCCTGTACTCTTCTAACCGCCCTGGTGTCTGGCTGCACGTAATCAGTGGCCAGACGATTTGCCTCAACCTCCCACCCCGCCATAAACGTCTCCCCCTTACTCTCACAGATATTGTGGAGTGCACAGCAAGCAGTAATAACAATGGGAATATTGTTTTAGCTGAGGTCTAACCGAGTCAGTAAACTACGCCAGCGTGCTTTTAAATGTCCAAATGCACATTTTGCCACCATTTTGCACTTGCTCAGCCTATAGTTGAACAGCTCCCGACTACTTTCCAGGCTGCCTGTGTATGGCTTCATGAGCCATGGCATTAAGGGGTAGGCTGGGTCCCCAAGGATAACTATAGGCATTTCAACATCCCCAATGGTTATTTTCTGGTCTGGGAAGAAAGTCCCTTGCTGCAGCTGTTGAAACAGACCAGAGTTCCTGAAGATGTGAGCGTCATGTACCTTTCCCGGCCATCCCACATTGATGTTGGTGAAACGTCCCTTGTGATCCACCAATGCTTGCAGCACCATTGAAAAGTACCCCTTGCGGTTTATATACTCGCTGCCTTGGTGGTCTGCTGCCAAGATAGGGATATGGGTTCTGTCTATGGCCCCACCACAGTTAGGGAATCCCATTGCAGCAAAGCCATCCACTATGACCTGCACATTTCCCAGAGTCACTACCCTTGATAGCAGCAGCTCAGTGATTGTGTTGGCTACTTGGATCACAGCAGCCCCCACAGTAGATTTGCCCACTCCAAATTGATTCCCGACTCACCGGTAGCTGTCTGGCATTGCAAGCTCCCACAGGGCTATCACCACTCGCTTGTGAACTGTGAGGGCTGTTCTCATCTTGGTATTCTTGTGCTTCAGGGCAGGGGAAAGCAAGTCACAATGTTCCATGAAAGTGCCCTTACGCATGTGAAAGTTTTGCAGCCACTGAGAATTGTTCCAGACCTGCAACAATATGCAGTCCCACCAGTCTGTGCTTGTTTCCCAGGCCCAGAATGGGTGTTCTACTGCATGAACCTGCCCCATTACCACCATGATGTCCAAATTGTCGGGTCCCGTACTTTGGGAGAAGTCTGTGTCCATGTCCTCATCACTCTCGTCACCACACTGCCGTCGCCTCCTCTCCTGCTTTTGCAGGCTCTGTTTCTGTATTTACTGCTGGATAACGTGCGTGGTGTTTACAACGCTCATAACTGCTGTGGTGATCTGAGCAGACTCCATGCTTGCCGTGGTATGGCATCTGCAGGAAAGCAGGAGAGCAGAGTGGCAGCAGAAGCAGTGGGTGGATGACAATGCTGACAGCAATATGGTGCCTGCATGGAAAAAGGCGCAAAACTATTGTCAGCCGTTGCTTTCATGGAGGGAGGAAGTGGGGAGCAAGGGGTAGGCTGGCACCAGATGGTGCAATATGACTGCTAGCCGTCGTCATCTCCTGGGTGCTCGCCAGCAGACGGTGCAGTATGACTGTAGCCGTCATCGTTTCCAGCCAGACTGAATCTCCATGAGATGAAACTTAAGAAGAGAATGACCTGGAGTCACTCCCATTTATGTCCAGGCATCCCTGACAGACCTCACTGAGGTCTGCCAGGAGCACCCATGTCTGGCCAGGGGCCCCTGACCAACCTCACTGAGGTCGGCCAAGAGCACCCAGGAGACGACGACGATGATGGCTACCAGTCGTACTGCACTGTCTGCTGCCACAAGGCAATGAGATGCTGCTGTGTAGCAATGCAGTATCACGTCTGCCAGGACCCAGGACACGTACAGTGATGGTGAGCTGAGCGGGCTCCATGCTTTCCGTGGTATGGTGTCTGCACGGGTAACCCAGGAAAAAAGACGCGAAACGATTGTCTGCCGTTGCTTTCACGGAGGGAGGAGCCTGACGACATGTACCCAGAACCACCCGCGACAATGTTTTTGCCCCATCGGGCATTGGGATCTCAACCCAGAATTCCAATGGGCGGCAGAGACTGCGGGAACTGTGGGATAGCTACCCACAGTGCAATGCTCTGGAAGTCGATGCTAGCCTCGGTACTGTGGATGCACTCCGCTGACTTAATGGTCTTAAGTGGGGACACGCACAATCGACTGTATAAAATCAATTTCTAAAAAATCGACTTCTATAAATTCAACCTAATTTCGTAGTGTAGATATACCCTTAGCTAAACACTTTTACTCCGGAATAAGAGTGTCCACACATAGAGTTGTTCAGGAATGGCTGTTGCACTTTAAATTCATACCCTGCTTTAATCTGATACAACTTTCAAGTGTAGACAAGCACTAAAAAGCTTATGGGAGATTTTCAAAAGCATTCAGCATTAGCCTATGTTCCCATGGAGGTTAATCTTTGCCTTCAGTTGATATGTCTACACTAGACTTTTTGGACCTCAAATTAATTAACTCAAGGTAGTTAACATATTCGTAAAGGATAGATTGGACACTCCCCATACTTTTATGCAAAGTACATTTACATTTGTGGTTTACCTGAGACTCCCTCACAGGGTTTACCTGGACCAGCTAACACATAAACTACAATAGCCTTGTCCACAGTAAGATTTTACTTGCATTAAAATACCGTTTTTCCTAGTCTAGACAAATGGCCAATGGGAGCAGAGTTAGGCCAGTGCTGAATGCTTTTGGAAATCCTACCTATAACATATAAAGCTCAACCAGTCCTTGTGTGATAGAACCTCAGGTGAGTTATGTTGTGTCTGCTCATTAGTGAAAAGAAACCTTGTAAGATCCGATAGCCAGTGTACATTATGTATTTCCTCCACACTTTTTTCCCCCCAGAACTCAGGGTAAAGACTGAACATAATTGAAGTGATGGGAGTGTGTATATTTTTGTGTATGTGAGTTAGAAAGAAGGATCTTGGTCCTGTTGAACTTCTAATTACCTGTGAGCTGTAATATCATCAAAGGAGTATCAATACGTATGTGTGTTAACAGTTAACTAGTCAAATGGAAGCAAAAATGTACAGATGTTTCTGGAAGTAGTATTTGGTCACTCAGTATATGTGGTACTCTTTCCACTGAGTCAGTCACTGCTCATCCCAAATGCTGAGGTGCACTGTCCTGCTGGAAGTGTCATTCTTCAGATGAGTCCTAAACCTGAGACTTTGCTTAATCCTGTCTAAGACTGGTTATTTATAATATTTAAAAAATGGAAAAATAATGATTTTGTCATGGCAAAAAATGCAAAACCACAATTTTAGCTTTAATTTTTTTTTAAAAACCTATAGTCATAGCACACATTTTTGTGAATCTTAAGATTTTTTAGTACGAAATCTTACATTAATTCAAATTGGAAAAAAACAATGCACACAGAATATTAATAAATTATAAAATATTACTTGGTCATATTTTGATAAAGTATATCATAAATTCCTAAAATACATTGTTTATAGAACTGTTATCTCTAAACACAGTTTTATTTAGGCCCCAATTCAGCAAAGCACTTAAGCTTATGTTTAAGTGCTTTGCTGGATTTGGACCATAGAGAAAAGATGCATTCTGGAGAAGCATGGTTCATTTGTAGGACTTAGGAAGACATCACTTAATTAGTTAACCTTAGTGTAAACCAAGTGTATCATCGTTACCCAAAAGACTAGAAACATGGGGACAGATCTGTCAAGCTGTCCTGCAGTGAGTGGCTCAAGAGCTTGAGTACCAACCTCAGGGCAGACTCTTAAGAACCAGGTCTCAAACCCCAAATTGGTTGTGAATTCTATACTTAGATTTCACCAACAAACTATCAAGTGTAAACTCCTCAAGCATTATAGCAGCCTTAACATGGAGTCACAGACAGTCCCCCAATCTGTCTTGCCACTCAGGTAAGCCTGCCTTTTTGATAGATGGTGCCTTACACCAAGCATCACAGCAATATTCAGGTTACTCCCAGTCCAAAAGAACCAGTCACTTACCCCAGGTCAGTTGCACCTTAGGGCTGGTCTACATGACACAGGTCAACATCAGGCAACTCTCCAGTCAACTTACCTTATGCTTCTCGTTCCAGTGGAGTACCAGAGTCCACGGGAGAGTGATCTGTGGTTGATTTAGCAGGTCTTCACTCGACCCGCTAAATCAACCCCCGGTGGATCGATCGCCACAGTGTTGATACACTGTAGGTGTAGACATAACCTTAGTGCCCTACTACACCACCATAATTACCTCCACGAGAGGCATAAGGCTTATGTCACTGTAGTTAGGGTGACACAGTGTCTGTGTAGACACTGAATCCCTTACATCAGTTGTCTCATCCATTTCACCTCAGGAACCCCTGGAGAGCTGGGCGGCTGGACCCTGCTTCTGGCCGGGAGCCCAGGTTAGAAGCCTGGTGGGCTTCCCCCACTCCCACCTGGGAGCCAAAGCCTGGGCAGCTTTGGATGCCACTTCCAATTGGGAGCCCAGATGTAAAGCTGGGATGGCTTCAGACCCAGCTGGAAGCCAGGCCAAGCACTCCCTGCCAGAGCCAGGCAGCCTTTTCAATTTTATGGCTCAGTGAGCTGGGGGGAGAAGCTGCGGCAGCTAGCATCCACTCCCTGATGGCAAGATGCCGCAGTGGCTTCCCCTGGCTCCCAGAGGGGAATGAGGGGCAAGAAGCCCCGGGCAGCTTCCCCCCTCTCTCCTGCCGCTCCCAGTGGGGAACAGGTAGGTGAGAAGTCCCAGGTGGCTTCCCCCCTCTCAGCAGTGGGGAATTGTGTGGGGGGGCAAGAAGCTCTAGGGGGCTTCCTCCCGAATGGGGAGCAGAGGAGGAGGCAGCCCGCCAGGAGCCCGGAAGCCTGTGGGGTACTCTCAGCTCCTCACACTTCCCCTCTTAGGTCAGCGGAAGTGCTCCTAGCAAGGACGCGAACCACTGACTCAAGGAGAGTAGTGTGGACATGCACCACCTCAGTAATTACTGTGGTGGCTGTAAGTCAACCTAATACAGGTTGACTTATGTTTGTAGTGTAGACATAGCCTTAGATCTCACACACCAAAGACAGGTAGCCAATCCTATAATAATCTAAAATTTTATTGTTGGGAAAAGGAAATAGAGTTATTTACAAGGCTAAAGGAGGTAAACATAAAATGAGTTACAATCTTAAGTTTCAGAAGGTAATAGAAACTTCTGTAATAAGCAAACTCTATATGACCTTTAGGACTAACGCAGCCAAAGCACTGGGATTCTCTTGCTTGTATCTAGAAAACCTTCCTCCCAAACCCCCAGAGTCCAAGCAGCATAGAGATGTAGTTCCTTCTTGGAAGGGGTTTTTATTCCCTTTCCACCCTGTGCTCTGAGCTGTGAATTCAGCTGATGGGAGGAATCCACTTGCATGACTCATCTTCATGAGGGGAAGAGCAGAGCAGCAAAGTCTTTTGTTCTCTTTAATGTTCCACAGTAATCCAGCTGCTGTTGATGGGCCTTCCGTGTTGGCCAGGATATAACACCTTCTGTTGGAGAACAACACTTTACACTAGTTAATGTCTCTCTCCTGTCTGATGATTTACATAGGCTTACAGTACAAACACAAATATACAAATATTACCGTACAATATTGGATACAGATGCTATACATGAAATTAATGCATGCAGCAACTCACAAGCATCCAAAAAAGTCTAAACTAAACATATTCTTTTAATCCTAATAGCTATTTTAAAAATACTAAAAGGCAGGTGAACCAGACTCAAGAAAGATATCTTGGAGTCATTGGGGATAGTTCTCTGAAAACATCCAGTCAATGTGCAGCAGCAGTCAAAGAAACTAACAGAATGTTGGGAATCATTAAGAAAAGGATAGATAATAAGACAGAAAATATCATATTGCATCTATAAATCCATGGTATGCCCACATCTTGAATACTGTGTGCAGATGTGGTCGTCCCATCTAAAAATATATATATATATATCGGAATTGGAAAGGGTTCAAAAAGGGGAACAAAAATTATTAGGGGCATGGAACAGCTTCCATATGAGGGGAGATTAATAAAACTGGGACTTTTCAGCTTGGAAAAGAGGTGATTTAAGAGGAGATATGATAGACATCTGTAAAATCATTACTGGTGTGGAGAAAGAAAATAAGGAAGTGTTATTTTCTCCTCATTACACAAGAACTAGGGGACACCAAATGAAATTAATAGGCAGCAAAAGGAAGTATTTCTTCACATAACGTACTGTCAACCTGTAGACCTCTTTGCCAGAGGATGTTGTGAAGGCCAAGACTATAACAGGGTGCAAAAAAATAACTGGATAAATTCATGGAGGATAGGTCTATCAATGGCTATTTGCCAGGATCGGCAGGGATGGTGTCCCTAGCCTCTGTTTGACAGAAGCTGGGAATGGGCAACGGCATGGATCACTTGATGATTACCTGTTCTGTTCATTCCCACTGGGGCACCTGGCATTGGCCACTGTTGGAAGACAGGATATTGGGCTACATGGATCTTTGGTCTCACCCAGTATGGCCTTTCTTATGTTCTCAACTATCCTGAGTAATTTTGTATCATCTACAAATTTTGCCACCTCACAGTTCATCCCTTTTTCCACATCATTTATGAATATGTTGAACAGCACAGGACCCAGTATAGATCCTATTCACCTCTCATCATTGTGAAAACTGACCATTATTCCTACCCTTTGTTTCCTGTCTTTTAACCAGTTACTGATCCATGAGAGGACCTTCCCTCTTATCTTATGACTATTTAGTTTGCTTTAGACCATTTAGTGGGGGACTTTGTCAAAGGCTTTCTGGATATTGAGGTGTCGGTGTCATGGGCCCATTCCTCTGTGCCGGCCCATGGAAGTGGTTGGCCCCAAGTGCAGGATAAACACATGCTCCACCCTTTTAAAGACTGTAGCAGTAGCCTTTGTACAGCGTGCTATTTCAGATAATTTGCCTCCAGGAGTGTGTGCTTGTCACAGCTGGTGCTTGGGTGGTCAGACCTAATGGTTGGAGCAATGCCAAAGGTCAGAGTCAAGAACCAGGAGGCAGAGCTGGGGTCAGGCGTCTAAGAGCAAGCCAAGAGGTAGGACCACCACTACAACTGGCAGGGTGTCAAGGTTCCTTCCCTACTCTGAACTCTAGGGTACAGATGTGGAGACCTGCATGAAAGACCCCCTAAGCTTATTCTTACCAGCTTTGGTTAAAAACTTCCCCAAGGTACAAACTTTGCCTTGTCCTTGAACAGAATGCTGCCACCACCAAGCGTTTTAAACAAAGAACAGGGAAAGAGACCACTTTGAGACGTCTTCCCCCAAAATATCCCCCCAAGCCCTACACCTCCTTTTCTGGGGAAGGCTTGATAAGAATCCTCACCAATTTGTACAGGTGAACACAGACCCAAACCCTTGGATCTTAAGAACAATGAAAAATCAATCAGGTTCTTAAAAGAAGAATTTTAATTAAAGAAAAGGTAAAAGAATCACCTCTGTAAAATCAGGATGGTAAATACCTTACAGGTATTTCAGATTCAAAACAGAAAATTCCTCTAGGCAAAACCTTAAGTTACAAAAAAACAGAAAAACAGGAATATACATTCCCTCCAGGACAACTTCTTTTACCAGCCATTAAACAAAAGGAAATCTAACGCATTTCTAGCTAGATTACTTACTAATTTAACAGGAGTTGTAAGGCTGCATTCCTGATCTGTTCCCGGCAAAAGCATCACAAAGACAGACAAACCCTTTTATTCCCTCCCCTCCAGATTTGAAAGTATCTTGTCCCCTCATTGGTCATTTTGGGTCAGGTGCCAACGAGATTATTTTAGCTTCTTAACCCTTTACATGTAAAAAGGTTTTGCCTCTGGCCAGGAGGGATTTTATAGTACTGTATACAGAAACTGGCTACCAGGAAGTTTAGACTTGAAATTAGACGAAGGTTTCTAACCATCAGAGGAGTGAAGTTTTGGAATAGCCTTCCAAGGGAAGCAGTGGGGGCAAAAGATCTATCTGGCTTTAAGATTAAACTCGGTAAGTTTATGGAGGAGATGGTTTGATGGGATAACACGGTTTTGGTAATTAAATATTCATGGTAAATAGGCCCAATGGCCTGTGATGGGATATTAGATGGGGTGAGATCTGAGTTACCCAGGAAAGAATTTACTGTAGTATCTGGCTGGTGAATCTTGCCCATATGCTCAGGGTTTAGCTGATTGCCATATTTGGGGTCGGGAAGGAATTTTCCTCCAGGGCAGATTGGAAAAGGCCCTGGAGGTTTTTCGCCTTCCTCTGTAGCATGGGGCCTGGGTCACTTCCTGGAGGATTCTCTGCTCCTTGAAGTCTTTAAACCACGATTTGAGGACTTCAATAGCTCAGACATAGGTGAGAGGTTTCTCGCAGGAGTGGTGGGTGAAATTCTGTGGCCTGCGTTGTGCAGGAGGTCAGACTAGATGATCATAATGGTCCCTTCTGACCTAAACATCTATGAATCTATGAAGGTGGTTACCCTTCCCTTTATATTTATGACACAGGGGAATCCACCTTGTTGCACAGATACTTCCTGGAACTCTTCCTGGAATCCTCCTGGGCTTAAATAGGGTTCCTGCACCAGTCAGGGCCCACGAGGGAGGCTGTCAGTCTGCTTTCCAAGGTGGTACTTTCTGGGTTTTTTTTTCTTCACGAGGTTTATATACTAATGTGCACAGCCTTATCATAGCTGCTGGGTAGGGGTGCAGAGGCGTCAACCTCCCTGCAGACCCGGGTTCTAGTCACTGTAGGAACCTCACATTGCTGAGACCAAAGACATACATGCCTCAGTGTGACCCATAGTTTGCTTTAGAATCTCATAAAGGTACCCTATAAATGTCAATCATTATCATCATTATTATTACATATTTCCTTGTTATTCTCTATTAGAAATCAGAGATGAAAAAAATAAACTAGGAGTATCCAGGGCATCCTCATCATTTCCTCTTCTGTCAGTGCAAAAATGTTCGCTGCACTGTATTCTCCAGTGATTTGTTCAATCTGATTTTAAATGGTTTCTGGAAATACAAATTACTTTTGTTTCCTTTTTAAAAAAAACTAGTTGATATTGAAGGAAAGAGTAAAATTCTATTAACTATATTTGTCAAAATCCTGTGGCATCATGAAGGTGGGTCACTGGCTCTTTTAATTTATGACATTCTGTTGTGGGCCAGATCACAGGTACTTCACCTGGCATTGAACATTAGCACCGTCTAACTCCTTTTCAAAATTTCAGGGATTTTTGCTCTTTTTCTTTCTGGAAAAACAGAATTCTTCCAAGATAAATGGTAAGAATGGCTGGCTGGCTCCTCACATTTTGATTTCAAAGAACTATTTGAAAGTCATGGGAATAACTATCCTACACTTTCCCATTTGATCTGATTGTATTTGTAAGCACAGATATTTTTTCCTGTTTTCTCCTTATGCTGACTCCTCAGCAGTACAGAATGGTAGTTCCTATTTCCCTGGAATCCTGAGGCAACGGACAGAGAACTGAACTGGATGGTGATACAAAAACTTTACCTCCAGGTTAATATTATAAATTCAGCCCAAGTCAGCAGTGACGCAAAGCCATGACCATTTTAGAGCTGTTTGCTAGTCTATCTGAAATGAGTTGGGGGCGGGGGAGTCTTCAGTCTAGATCCCACCTGACATGTGTCCACATTGTTTAGTACCAATGATAATTGTTTTCCTAGTTTCATTGATGGTGGCTGCTGCAGAGAGACCAAGGACTGAATGGTCCATTGAGACTGAACTTTGCTTTGAGTCCTAGAGGTGGTCTCTGCATTCTAGGGTTGAAGACATTGCTTACATGTTCATAAAAGTGTGGAAGAAGTTTACCCTGATGCTCTCTGTGCTGTGGATTAATAGAGATTCCAGAGCTGTCAATCCATTTTTTATCAGTACAAAATTAACTTAACTTTTTAAACTGAAAAAACAAACAGATTAAGGAATCAATATTTGCCAGAGAAGCACAAAATCGGGTGCTGGGGAGTGCGGGTTGGCGGGCTAGGATGATATTTTCAAGATTATAAGAGAATGTTGCAAGGACTGGAGAGTAAAATTAGAAGCTACAGAAATGTCCTCAGTGGTCCCTGTGTCTTGATGCAGGTCATGTATCATGCATTGCTCAGTTCTGAGGCTCAGGGCTGGTTTTAAGGAAAATGTGAACTTGTATTTTGGTGCCCCTAGCCCCCGCTGCCTCCCCGGGCTCCCCACAATGGGTCAGCAGCCCAAAGGTAGGCACAGTGACAGGAGGACACCAGATGGCTGTGGTGGCAGGGGAGCATGGTGACCTGAGAGCCCCAGAAAGTGGGGAAGGAACCAGAGGAGTACAGATAGCGTCTCACTGGTGTGGGGATACAGGAGTGGCAGTGACATGGGGGCTCCAGAAGGCCAGATCGCTCTCCACATCCCAGTACTGAGCATCCCCAATATTCAAGTGCCCCTTCCCAGTCCCAGGGAAGGTGGGTTATTGCGGGGGAGGGGAGAGAGGTTAAAATTAAACACTCCAGTACACTTGAGGTAGCTAGGGAGGGTGGTGATGGTGGAAGGTTCACTCCTGAAATATCCCCAACCTCCCTATTTAACCTTCTCTGACACCTCACTTTGGGATGAGCAAGAAAAAGGGGGAACTCCTGAGAGCTGGGGAGCATGAGGAACTGGGGGGTCAGAATGTGGCATAGGGGAGGGGGACCTTGAAGACCTGTGTGAAACTCTGAGAACTGGGAGGCTGGGACCTGGGGGGCAGAAAGAGGAGCCTCCTGGGAGCTAGGGGGGCTGGGACCTTGGGGCACAGGGACGGGCCCCCTGGGAGCTGGGTGGGCATGGAGTGGGGCTGGGACCTTAAGGCACAGGGAGGGGCCCCCTGAGAGCTGGGGTGTGAGGTCAGGACATCCCCCCCGACTTGTCTCTTTCTCCTGCAGTTTTTCAGCTCCCTTCCCCTCCCAATCTGCAAGAAGCTGGTAGCTTTCAGCTCCCATTGGCTGATCATGATGCCACACTTGCCTTCATTGGGAAGAATCGTTTTCATTCAGGCCTCCCCTGGAAGGAGGAACAGCCCAGGCTGGGACAGTCCCAGAGGGTGGTGGAAAGAGCCCACCGAGTTGCAGAGAGAAGAGGTGGGACTAGGAGCCAGGGGGGAAACCAGGTCGGATGGCAAGCAGGGGGCCTCCACTCCAGAGCATGGAGGCAGGTGATCCTGTTGCACCAGGCCGCACCTTGCAGGCAGTAAGGGGGAGGCCGAGCTCCTTGCGTTTTCACCATGGTGGCCCCCTGACTATGGTGCCTTGGATAGTCACCCACACCCTAAGGCCGGCCTTACTGAGGCTAATTCTTAGAAAGACGAATGAAGGGAGAAACTGAAATGTTTTGGGGGGGTCTCTCTCCAGATGCTATTCTAAAGGAAGATCAGCTACATCCTGTGGGAATTTTTCTTTTGTGTTTCTCAGGGAGTCAAGGGGGCAGCAAACTGCCAAGAATTGTCCTCACTGCAGCAGAACGTTGCCATACCAGAACTTCCCTACCATCCATCCTGCACGCATCTGTTCCTTACTCTCCTTTCCCTGACTTCATCCTGACCCCTATCCTCTAGCCCCTCCAGTATCTCTTTCAAAGTACCTCTTAGATGCCCCCGGGTCCGAAGTACAAGGCTGAATTAAAGCAATCTGGGGCCCCCAGCACACTCCAGATGGGTAAAGTGACCATACTGGGACAGTCCCAGTTTTTCATACAATATCTCAGTGTCCCAGATACTTCCTTAGGGAACTGAAACATCCAATTTTCATTTCATAAATCAAAATGCTCATTTTCATAAGTACAAAATGTTTATTCAAGACATATTGCTATATCCAAACCTGTGTTTAATAGGAGTAGTCAAGTGGAATGAGTGTTTAGTGTGGTGAACAGTGTTTGGAGTGAAGAGAAAAGCTGAATGAGGGTAGACACTAGCAAAGCTGTTCGTTAGCTCAAAGAGAATGTTAAGAACACTTGTTCTGTGTTTCATTCAATACACTAGGGTACGAGAATAAATTGTCCACTAAGCCCTGGTCCACACTAGGAGTTGAGGTCGAATTTAGCAGCATTAAATCGATGTAAACCTGCACTCGTCCACATGATGAAGCCCTTTTTTTCGACTTAAAGGGCTCTTAAAATCGATTTCCTTACTCCGCCCCGACAAGTGGATTAGCGCTTAAATTGGCCTTGCCGGGTCGAATTTGGGGTACTCTGGACGCAATGAGACGGTATTGGCCTCAGGGAGCTATCCCAGAGTGCTCTATTTTGACCGCTCTGGACAGCACTCTCAACAAGGATGCACTGGCCAGGTAGACAGGAAAAGGTCCGCAAACTTTTGAATTTCAATTTCCTGTTTGCATGGTCACCTGTAGCATGCCACACTGGCCAGAACTTATCAGCAGAGGTGACCATGCAGAGCTCATCAGCAGAGGTGACCATGATGGAGTCCCAGAATCGCAAAAGAGCTCCAGCATGGACCGAACGGGAGGTACGGGATCTGATCGCTGTATGGGGAGAGGAATCCGTGCTATCAGAACTCCGTTCCAGTTTTTGAAATGCCAAAACATTTGTCAAAATCTCCCAGGGCATGAAGGACAGAGGCCATAACAGGGACCCGAAGCAATGCCGCGTGAAACTCAAGGAGCTGAGGCAAGCCTACCAGAAAACCAGAGAGGCAAATGGCTGTTCTGGGTCAGAGCCCCAAACATGCCACTTCTATGATAAGCTGCATGCTATTTTAGGGGGTTCAGCCACCACTACCCCAGCCATGTTGTTTGACTCCTTCAATGGAGATGGAGGCAACACGGAAGCAGGTTTTGGGGACGAGGAAGATGATGATGATGAAGTTGTAGATAGCTCACAGCAAGCAAGCGGAGAAACCGCTTTTCCCGACAGCCAGGAACTGTTTCTCACCCTGGACCTGGAGCCAGTACCCCCCGAACCCACCCAAGGCTGTCCCAGACCCGCCAGGCGGAGAAGGGACCTCTGGTGAGTGTACCTTTTAAAATACTATACATGGTTTAAAAGCAAGCATGTTTAATGATTAATTGCCCTGGCATTTGCGGCTCTCCTGGATGTACTCCCAAAGCCTTTACAGAAGGTTTCTGGGGAGGGCAGCCTTATTCCGTCCACCATGGTAGGACACTTTACCACACCACTCCAGTAGCATGTACTCGGGAATCACTGTAGAACAAAGCATTGCAGTGTATGTTTTCTGGCATTCAAACAACATTCGTTCTTTATCTCTCTGTGTTATCCTCAGGAAAGTGATATCATTCATGGTCACCTGGTTGAAATAGGGTGGTTTTCTTAAAGGGACATTCAGAGGTACCTGTTCCTGCTGGGCTGTTTGCCTGTGGCTGAACAGAAATGTTCCCCGCTGTTAGCCATGGGGAGGTGGGAGGGGCTAGCCACGTGGTGGGGGGAGGCAAAATGCGACCTTGGAACGAAAGCACATATGCTGTGAATGTAATGTTAACATCAAGGTTTACCGTGAAAGAGTGTACACATTGTTCTAGAAAATGTGTCTTTTTAAATACCACTGTCTCTTTTTTTTTTCTCCACCAGCTGCATGTGTTTCAAGGATCACAGGATCTTCTCCTTCCCAGAGGCTAGTGAAGATTAGAAGGCGAAAAAAACGCATTCGTGATGAAATGTTCTCTGACCTCATGCTGTCCTCCCACACTGACATAGCATAGACGAATGCGTGGAGGCAGACAATGTCAGAGTGCAGGAAAGCACAAAATGACCGGGAGGAGAGGTGGCGGGCTGAAGAGAGGGCTGAAGCTGAAAGGTGGCGGCAGCGTGATGAGAGGAGGCAGGATTCAATGCTGAGGCTGCTGGAGGATCAAACCAATATATGTATGGCTGAGCTGCAGGAAAGGCAGCAGGAGCACAGACCGCCGCTACAGCCCCTGTGTAACCAACCGCCCTCCTCCCCAAATTCTATAGCCTCCTCACCAAGACGCCCAAGAATGCAGTGGGGGGGCCTCCGGCCACTCGGTCACTCCACCCCAGAGGATTGCCCAAGCAACAGAAGGCTGGCATTCAATAAATTTTAAAGTTTTAAACTTTTAAAGTGCTGTGTGGCCTTGTCCTTCCCTCCTCCACCACCCCTCCTGGTGCTTCTCTCCTCCACTACCCCTCCTGGGCTACCTTGGTAGTTATCCCCCTATTTGTGTGATGAATGAATAAAGAATGCATGAATGTGAAGCAACAATGACTTTATTGCCTCTGCAAGCGGTGATCGAAGGGAGGAGGAGAGGGTGGTTAGCTTACAGGGAAGTAGAGTGAACCAAGGGGCGGGGGGTTTCATCAAGGAGAAACAAACAGAACTTTCACACCGTAGCCTGGCCAGTCTGAAACTTGTTTTCAAAGACTCTCTGATGCGTACCGCGCCCTCCTGTGCTCTTCTAACTGCCCTGGTGTCTGGCTGTGCAAAACCAGCAGCCAGGCGATTTGCCTCAACCTCCCACCCCACCATAAATGTCTCCCCCTTACTCTCACAGATATTGTGGAGCGCACAGCAAGCAGTAATAACAGTGGGAATATTGGTTTCGCTGAGGTCTAACCGAGTCAGTAAACTGCGCCAGCGCGCTTTTAAACATCCAAATGCACATTCTACCACCATTCTGCACTTGCTCAGCCTGTAGTTGAACAGCTCCCGACTACTGTCCAGGCTGCCTGCGTATGGCTTCATGAGCCCTGGCATTAAGGGGTAGGCTGGGTCCCCAAGGATAACTATAGGCATTTCAACATCCCCAAAGATTATTTTCTGGTCTGGGAATAAAGTCCCTTCTTGCAGCTTTTGAAACAGACCAGAGTTCCTGAAGATGCGAGCATCATGTACCTTTCCTGGCCATCCCACGTTGATATTGGTGAAACGTCCCTTGTGATCCACCAGAGCTTGCAGCACTATTGAAAAGTACTCCTTGCGGTTTATGTACTCGCCGGCTTGGTGCTCTGGTGTCAAGATAGGGATATGGGTTTCATCTATGGCCCCACCACAGTTAGGGAATCCCATTGCAGCAAAGCCATCCACTATGACCTCCACATTTCCCAGGGTCACTACCCTTGATATCAGCAGATTTTTGATTGTGTTCGTTACTTGCATCACAGCAGCCCCCACAGTAGATTTGCCCACTCCAAATTGATTCCCGACTGACGGGTAGCTGTCTGGCGTTGCAAGCTTCCACAGGGCTATTGCCACTCGCTTCTCAACTGTGAGGGCTGCTCTCATCTTGGTATTCTTGCGCCACAGGGCAGGGGAAAGCAAGTCACAAAGTTCCATGAAAGTGCCCTTACGCATGTGAAAGTTTCGCAACCACTGGGAATCGTCCCAGACCTGCAACACTATGCGGTCCCACCAGTCTGTGCTTGTTTCCCGAGCCCAGAATCGGCATTCCACCGCATGAACCTGCCCCATTAGCACCATGATGCCCACATTGCCAGGGCCCGTGCTTTGAGAGAAGTCTGTGTCCATGTCCTCATCACTCACGTCACTGTGATGATGTCGCCTACTCGCCCGGTATCGCTTTGCCAGGTTCTGGTGCTGCATATACTGCTGGATAATGCACGTGGTGTTTAATGTGCTCCTAATTGCCAAAGTGATCTGAGCGGGCTCCACCCTTGCCGTGGTACGGCGTCTGCACAGAAAAAAGGTGCGAAACGATTGTCTGCTGTTGCCCTGACGGAGGGAGGGGCGACTGACAACATGGCTTACAGGGAATTAAGATCAACAAAGGGGGTGGCTTTGCGAGAAACTAAATGGCCCCCTCAAGGATAGAACTCAAAACCTCAAGGATAGAACTCAAAACTGGGTTTAGCAGGCCGTTGATTTCACAGACGGAAGGAGGGAGGGAGGAGAAAATGAATACAAAACAAATCTGGTCTATTTCTTGTTTTGTGCCACTTCATCTATCTTTATACATCTTGCTGGCAACAGACTGTGCAGTACGACCGCTAGCCATCCTCATCTCCTGGGTGCTCGGCAGAAGACAGTGCAGTATGACGACTAGCCATCATCTTCTGGTAGCTGGAGGTTAAAAGACAGTGCACTGCCGGTAGGACTCAATCGCCACGAGACGAAACAAGGGAAATGACCTGGCTGAGTCACTCCCATGTTTGCCCAGGCGCCCGGTTAAAAGAGCACCCAGGACTACGTCGATGACGGCTACCAGTCATACTGCACTGTCTGCTGCCAAAAGGTAATAAACTGCTGCTGTGTAGCAATGCAGTACCACGTCTGCCAGCACACAGGAGACATACGGTGACGGTGAGCTGAGAGGGCTCCATGCTTGCCGTGGTATGGCGTCTGCACAGGTAACTCAAGAAAGAAGGCGCAAAACGATTGTCTGCCCTTGCTTTCACGGAGGGAGGGAGGGAACGGGGGCCTGACGATATGTACCCAGAACCACCCGCGACAATGTTTTAGCCCCCTCAGGCACTGGGATTTCTACCCAGAATTCCAATGGGCGGCGGAGACTGCGGGAACTGTGGGATAGCCACCCACAGTGCAACGCTCTGAAGTCGACGGTTGCCTCGGTACTGTGGACACACTCCGCCGACTACATGCACTTAGAGCATTTGTGTGAGGACACACACAATCAACTGTATAAAAACTCTTTCTACAAAACCGACTTCTATAAATTCGACCTAATTTCATAGTGTAGACATACCCTAAGAAATATTCGTCACTGAGTCAGAAGCTGGCAGTTGTGATATCAGCACATTTTTTTAAAAAGTGTACTTTTATCTTCTGTAAAAGTATCTTACAACCTTAAAAATGTCTCAAAATCATCCCACAAAGTTTCTGATGACATCATCCCCACAAATTCATGATGCAGTGACGACAGCAGGGTCCTCCCTCCCACATAGTCCCCCTTTGGGGTAATTTTTTTGTGGAGGGCCCTAGAGCAATGGGTTTCAGAGATAACAACCACTTAGATGAATGAAGCAGTTCATACCTCTGAGAGCAGAGCATAACAATAATAAAGTTTGGAGGTCACAGATGCATCAATCACTGTGGCTGAGCCTGAATCCAATGGGAGAGTATGTGGTATGACACTGAGGCTCCTTGGCAAAGGGTCTCCTATGCTTTGCAAACAACTCTCACCTCAGACCTTTCAAACTCAATACACCAAACCTACATCTTGCAGGATATTTATCAATAAAGAGTAATGTGTAAGGTATCTATGGAAAGCTTGTAACTTATCAAGATTCATAATCATTGTGAGATATATGTACAGGTAATATTTAATGAATAATGTATTCATATTGAAATTATGCTTTCTGGACTTGGAGTAAAAGTTAGTCACCAGGGGATAATTAGGGCTCTATGATTTCTGCAGGGGCCCGTGTGGCTGATCCCAGGGCTGCCCAAGCAGCTGGCTCCATGGCCAGCTGCTCAGGTGGCCATGGACAGCCACACCAGCTGCTGCTCCAGCAGCCCCGGCAGCGGTTCCTGTGCGGGTGGCAGGAGCATCCACAGTTCATGGTCCCCTAGTGGCCGGCTGGAGCAGCCGCAGTCCGCAGCCCTGGGCAGCAGTCCCTGGGCGGCTGGCAAGAGCAGCCACTGTCTGCGACCCTGGGCAGCAGTCCCCGGCCGGCCAGCCAGCCGGAGCAGCATGGTCTGCGGCCCTGGGCAGCGGTCCCTGGCTGGCCAGAGCAGCCGCAGTCTGCTGGCCCCAGCAGTGGTCTGTGCCGGCCAGCCAGAGCAGCCACAGACTACAGCCCGCAGCAGCTGGTGCCGCAGGCCCCAAGCGCCACCCCCCATCCATGCCCCCAGCACCCTCTCCCAAGATTTAATCACGGGTATTTTTAGTATAAGTCATGGACAGGTCACGGGCAATAAACAAAAACTGACAGCCCGTGACCTGTCCATGACTTTTACTAAAAATACCTGTGACCTAATCATAGCCTTATGGATAATGTGTCTTGCTGGTAGCCCATTCATGCAGAAGAGAGTTGTCACCCCTTCCTGGTTAGTTGGTGACGTAACGCAAGGCTCAGTTGTCTAGCCTTGCTCCATCCCAAGACTTTCAATGGAAAACCATCAGAGAGAACTGCAAACAATCAAAACCACTTGGAGGTAAAAAGGGAACGTTACAACAGACAGAGCCATCCATCATCCTGCCTATGAATAGAGACAGAAGACTGTTTCAGTATAACACAGGGTGGAGAAAAGCATATGCTTAACTAAGGAGACATCTTGGGGATTCAGGATGTACTCATGAAAAATGGAATCCTGGTTCATGTGAAGCCAGCCCCAGTTGTGCAAAAACCTACTTTATTAGCTAGGAAAGTTAACTATTAATAATTATAGAATCATAGAAGATTAGGGTTGGAAGAGATCTCAGGAGGTCATCTAGTCCAACCCCCTGCTCAAAGCAGGACCAACCTCAACTAAATCACCCAGCCAGGGTTTTGTCAAGCCGGGCCTTAAAAACCTCTAAGGATGGAGATTCCACCACCTCCCTAGCTAACCATTCCAGTGCTTCACCACCCTCTTAGTGAAATAGTTTTTCCTAATATCCAACCTAGACCTCCCCCACTGCAACTTGAGACCATTGCTCCTTGTTCTGTCATTTGCCACCACTGAGAACAGCCTAGCTCCATTCTCTTTGGAACCCCCCTTCAGGTAGTTGAAGGTTGCTATGAAATCCCCCCTCACTCTTCTCTTCTGCAGACTAAACAAGCCCAGTTCCCTCAGGCTCTCTTCATAAGGCATGTGCCCCAGCTCTCTAATCATTTTTGTTGCTCTCCGCTGGACTCCCTCCAATTTGTCCAAACCTTTCTATAGTGCGGGGCCCAAAACTGGACACAGTACTCCAGATGTGGCCTCACCAGTCCAGAACAGAGGGGAATAATCACTTCCCTCGATCTTCTGGCAATGAGTATAGACCCAGGCTAGTGTTTTATGATTTTGTTTTGTATTGTAACCATTTGTTTCCATCACTCTCTTGTTTCTAGTTAACTCTTATTTTTTTCTTAAATAAACCTTTTTTTTTATTGTAAGTGCTCACATGTGCTGAGTGATTTTACAGGAGCGGTGATTTAAGGTAAAACTAGTAAACCAGGGTACATTGCATCTCTGGGGACAGAGGTTCTTGTGAGTAGCCAGTGCCAGGGGCTGGATATCACAGGGAAATTATTAAAAGGGACTTGGGAACTGGGGTGCACCTACTGTTAACTTGGAAGTCAAAGACAGGGCTGGCACATCCCAGAAGAGAGTGCTTGAGTGGCTGATAGGCTGGTGGTGTTAGGGAGCGAACGCCCAGCCACCATGGGCCTGGCTACTTCTCATTAGAGACAGGAGGAAACAAGGTGACTCACAGTCCTGGGCACCCCAGAACCATTGCATGCTGTTTTTGTTACCATAGATGGAAAAGGGTTTTTTGCAGTGGTGGCTATTTGGATATCCAGCTCTGAGGAGTCCAGGTGGCCACCAGCATTAAATCATCTGAGGGCAAATAACCTCAATCGTGATGTTACAGAATTGACAAGTTCTTTAACGTGCTTCCTTTTCTCTACCAGTACCACTTTACAGAGTAACAGCCGTGTTAGTCTGTATTCGCAAAAAGAAAAGGAGTACTTGTGGCACCTTAGATACTAACCAATTTATTTGAGCATAAGCTTTCGTGAGCTACAGCTCACTTCATCAGATACATACTGTGGAAAGTTTAGAAGATTTTATTATATACACACAAAGCATGAAAAAAATACCTCCTCCCACCCCACTCTCCTGCTGGTAATAGCTTATCTAAAGTGATCACTCTCCTTACAATGTGTATGATAATCAAGTTGGGCCATTTCCAGCACAAATCCAGGTTTTCTCACCCCCCCCCCCCCCCCACACACACACACATACACACAAACTCACTCTCCTGCTGGTAATAGCTTATCTAAAGTGACCACTCTCCTTACATTGTGAATGATAATCAAGGTGGGCCATTTCCAGCACAAATCCAGGGTTTAACAAGAACATCTGGGGGAGGGGGGGTAGGAAAAAACAAGGGGAAATAGGCTACCTTGCATAATGATTAAGCCACTCCCAGTCTCTATTCAAGCCTAAGTTAATTGTATCCAATTTGCAAATGAATTCCAATTCAGCAGTTTCTTGCTGGAGTCTGGATTTGAAGTTTTTTTGTTGTAAAATAGCGACTTTCATGTCTGTAATCGTGTGACCAGAGAGATTGAAGTGTTCTCCGACTGGTTTATGAATGTTATAATTCTTGACATCTGATTTGTGTCCATTTACTCTTTTACGTAGAGACTGTCCAGTTTGACCAATGTACATGGCAGAGGGGCATTGCTGGCACATGATGGCATATATCACATTGGTGGATGTGCAGGTGAACAAGCCTCTGATAGTGTGGCTGATGTTATTAGGCCCTGTGATGGTGTCCCCTGAATAGATATGTGGGCACAGTTGGCAACGGGCTTTGTTGCAAGGATAGGTTCCTGGGTTAGTGGTTCTGTTGTGTGGTATGTGGTTGCTGGTGAGTATTTGCTTCAGGTTGGGGGGCTGTCTGTAGGCAAGGACTGGCCTGTCTCCCAAGATTTGTGAGAGTGTTGGGTCATCCTTCAGGATAGGTTGTAGATCCTTAATAATGCGTTGGAGGGGTTTTAGTTGGAGGCTGAAGGTGACGGCTAGTGGCGTTCTGTTATTTTTTTTGTTAGGCCTGTCCTGTAGTAGGTGACTTCTGGGAACTCTTCTGGCTCTGTCAATCTGTTTCTTCACTTCCGCAGGTGGGTATTGTAGTTGTAAGAATGCTTGATAGAGATCTTGTAGGTGTCTGTCTCTGTCTGAGGGGTTGGAGCAAATGCGGTTGTATCGCAGCGCTTGGCTGTAGACGATGGATCGTGTGGTGTGGTCAGGGTGAAAGCTGGAGGCATGTAGGTAGGAATAGCGGTCAGTAGGTTTCCGGTATAGGGTGGTGTTTATGTGACCATCGTTTATTAGCACTGTAGTGTCCAGGAAGTGGATCTCTTGTGTGGACTGGACCAGGCTGAGGTTGATGGTGGGATGGAAATTGTTGAAATCATGGTGGAATTCCTCAAGGGCTTCTTTTCCATGGGTCCAGATGATGAAGATGTCATCAATATAGCGCAAGTAGAGTAGGGGTGTTAGGGGACGAGAGCTGAGGAAGCGTTGTTCTAAATCAGCCATAAAAATGTTGGCATACTGTGGGGCCATGCGGGTACCCATAGCAGTGCCGCTGATCTGAAGGTATACATTGTCCCAAATATAAAATAGTTATGGGTAAGGACAAAGTCACAAAGTTCAGCCACCAGGTTAGCCGTGACATTATCGGGGATAGTGTTCTTGACGGCTTGTAGTCCATCTTTGTGTGGAATGTTGGAGTAGAGGGCTTCTACATCCATAGCGGCCAGGATGGTGTTATCAGGAAGATCACTAATGGATTGTAGTTTCCTCAGGAAGTCAGTGGTGTCTCGAAGGTAGCTGGGAGTGCTGGTAGCATAGGGCCTGAGGAGGGAGTCTCCATAGCCAGACAATCCTGCTGTCAGGGTGCCAATGCCTGAGATGATGGGGCGCCCAGGATTTCCAGGTTTATGGATCTTGGGTAGTAGATAGAATATCCCAGGTCGGGGTTCCAGGGGTGTGTCTGTGTGGATTTGATCTTGTGCTTTTTCAGGGAGTTTCTTGAGAAAATGCTGTAGTTGCTTTTGGTAACTCTCAGTGGGATCAGAGGGTAATGGCTTGTAGAAAGTGGTGTTGGAGAGCTGCCGAGCAGCCTCTTGTTCATATTCCGACCTATTCATGATGACAACAGCACCTCCTTTGTCAGCCTTTTTGATTATGATGTCAGAGTTGTTTCTGAGGCTGTGGATGGCATTGTGTTCAGCACGGCTGAGGTTATGGGGCAAGTGATGCTGCTTTTCCACAATTTCAGCCCGTGCACGTCGGCGGAAGCACTCTATGTAGAAGTCCAGTCTGCTGTTTCGACCTTCAGGAGGAGTCCACCTCGAATCCTTCTTTTTGTAGTGTTGGTAGGGAGGTCTCTGTGGATTAGTATGTTGTTCAGAGGTATGTTGGAAATATTCCTTGAGTCGGAGACGTCGAAAATGGGATTCCAGGTCACCACAGAACTGTATCATTCCAGGATGTATCTTCAGCCATTGCTTTTCATCCAGTTACTGACCACAGTCAAGCCCTTGGATAGCTGGAAGATTGTGCTGTTTGTATCTGATGTGAAGGCTTGCAGTATGTGTAGTTTAACTGAGGTTCATGTACTCTGTGCACAAGTGGCTGTCCTCATGTCAACGTTAAATGGCTCTCAGAGGGAAGCTAGCCAAAGAAAGACATTTTGAGCTCTGACTTGTTAAATATGCTCATCTAGTTAGACAGAAACTGTCAGCTATTTAGGATTTTTCATTTGTTTGTAATACTCTAAAAGAAATAGGAACATTTTCTTGCACTCCCAGTTTTGACAGTTTCCATTTGCTGGCCAGTGATTTCTTTCCACATTCCCTCTCTGCTCCACCCCATGTTTCTAACAGGGGCAGAAGACAACATGACTCTCCTTTTGTTTATTTTCCTGTTTGTGCACTAGCACCACGGAAAATGTCATCAAGGATACATACTTCTCTAGGAATAGGTTTTGTTAGTGTAATTGATTCTGGAAGGCCAGCAGGGGGCTCCTACTGCTGCTCTGGGAATAGTGTTTGTTAGATTCAAATTGGTGCTGCTGACCAGCTGGGGGGGGTGGGGTGCCGAGGCCAGCTCTAGAAATAGAGCTTATTCATGTTGCTGCTAGTGTAGGATCACAAAGGGTTGCCCAGCCTAGCTGTGGGAATGGGGTTTTTTAGTGTAACTGCAGATGTTGCAGAGCAGTAAAGGACACCTAGCCCTATTCTGGGGAAGGGGATTCTTAATATAACTCCATTCTCTTTTGAGTTTGGGTCAACTGATCCTTAGAGGATGGGATGGATCCCTTTGCTGATAATTTAAAACAGCACATAGAACTGTCAGACATTGGCAACAGGATGAAGAGGGCTGCCCATCTACACTATGCACAGTACCTTAGAACTCTCTGGCTTTCTTTCAGAGCATTCACATTTTTCTACACTTTCCCCCTAAACTTTCCCCCCATCTTTTGACAACTTGCCTACATTAGTTCAAGTTGCCTTCACCTCTGCTTGGGAGTTGAAATGTGGATGGCCAAACACAGAAGCATGTAGCAGAAGAATCAAAGTAAGACTAGATCCTGCTTTCAGTGCAAATCTCCCCTCACATCCTGTGAGGGGGAAAGAGATGCTTCTTTTGCCCCCAAGGAAGATTATCTTTGAGGGCCTCTTTGACCTGAAGGAGATGACAGTGGAGAACCCAAACACTCCTAGGAAAAAAGCATCAAGCACTAGTGTTCAGTCCCCAAGAAAGCAATCAGACTCTGATTCAGTTGCAAACGTTCAGGCATCTGTAGCATTGCTGAAGCAGCTCTGGAGGCTCAATCCTAAAACTACCTAGGAGATTCAAGTGCCCTGTATGAATCATGAATTTAGTCTTGAAATCAATCCAAATATAAGCTGAGCCTCACTGAATCTTCTTATCTAAAAAACTGGCCTCCTTGGTTGCCATAGCCTCCACCTGATGGGCCTCAAAACTTGATGCATTATTGATCAAGGAACAATACTGTACTTTTCACATAGAGAAAGGGGTTCTTTGAACTCTGGATGACTTCATCCCAAAATTGACTTGAGTTTTCCTAGAATTATGGAGATAATATGATGGGAGTACTGTCCAATGTCAAAACGTGAATAAGGAAAAAGCGGGGATACTTGTGATGTCAGAAGAGACCTGAATACTTACTTTATTAGGTTTCTTTTCTCTGTGAATGTGGCCCCTTGTGTTAAGTTATCTCACCTTCTGTGTAAACCAGATGTGACTTCCAGTGTGCATGAAGTTGGGGACTGTGGTTCCCGTAAGAGGGAATTTAGATAGTTTTGGAGGCAAAATGCTCAGTAAAAATATTTTCCTCAAATATTTTGGCATTGACTGCTGATAATCTTAAATTAAGTCATATTAATCTTAGCATCTGCAGCTTTGGACAAACTCTTTCAGGAAGAGAAAGCAGGTATTTGGACCCCTTCACTTTGGTTAAAGAACTCAACCCATAAGATAAGGATCAGCAGATCCAAGATCTCAGAGAAAAGAAATTGACATGGGAGGGAAATGCTTTTCCGAGAAAGTTGAAATTTCTGCAATGTCAGAAATGAAGCACAAGAACTCAACATTACACTGTGGCTGGTCTAGTAACAATGCAATGTGCTAACTCATAGAAGGTTCATGTTCCAGACCTAAGCTCCTCTTGGCAGAGAGAACATCTTATATGGTTTTGGAGTGGTTCCCCTTAGATCAACAATCTCAGTAATGCTACTTCCAGTTTTCCTAGGTCCTATGTCCAGTCCTCCTTGATCAGAGATGGGTCATTGGAATGAGGGGTCTTTGGCAGTGTGCAGAGTAAAAAGTGGGAATGAGGAAAGTCCTCTGCAAGGGCCAACGCCCTGGGTAAAAAGAAAGGATTTATATGGGCCTAGCAAATATAGTATCTCATTTAAGAGCTAGGGTTCCATTTCAGAGCAGTTGAGTGCTGGGGTTAATAAATAAATATTTAGAATTTGGAGATTGTTTGCCATGAGTTTTTAACTGCATTAATGTTGGAAGCCTAAATTCTTTAACAGGTATGCTTTAAAGCAGGAGAGAATTTTCCTAATAGAAGAGGGCAGTCAGTGGCATTGTGAGTTACAAGGGCGGTAAGTTTGCTGATTGTCACAGCCTTGCCAGAGCCTGTGGAGCATCTCACGAGGCAAGATCCCTTTAAGTCAATTGATATCCAACTCAGAATGGCCAGTTGGGTTTTAAATTCCACAAGGTAAAACAAAAACAGTCTTTTTTCTGTGGGATGAGGCTTAACCCACATGATTTGCAAGGCAAATGAGATAACCCCAATTAGTCATGTTCTGCACTTGTGGGGTGATTAACTAATTGCCTCACGCCAAAGGAGGCAGAGCTAAGTCTTATAAGTAGACTCAAGAAGTTCAGTTGGTGAGAGACTATACAGGAGACAGGTCTCTCTGGGGGAAAGAGAAGACCTGGGATAGGGTTTAACAGACAGGAAACAATGGAAGAATACCACTACCGGAGTAGGTTAGGCTTCTGCAGGGGAAGCCCTGAGGTACGGCCAATAAAGGAACTACAGTGGAGCTTGAGAGGGGAAGCAGGGGTATTAGTTTGCAGATTTGTTTGGACTTTCAGTTGGACTTGTTCGGCTTTCCCTGGAAGAGGTTTAGACTTTCATGTGACTTGGCTGGAGGGTCAAGCCACAGAATATCCAGAGGGTGAATCAGGAGAAAACAAAGGCTGGGAAAAGCCATTCCAGGGCTGTGGGAGAGCCTAGTAGGGGGTGCCAGAGATGAAGATCCCATGCAATGCTGTGACCAGAGATTGGGGAGGGGTGCCCATGAGGTGTGGATGTGCTATTACATGTGGTATGAGAAGTGGGATTTGAAACCCTTCTCCCACAAGGAAGGAGGGAGATACCAACTACCCTAAAGGTGAGGGGAAGAGGGACAGACTAAGATGCTTTTTCTGGAGTTTGGGGAAGATGGAGGGTGTAGTCCTCATGCTGGTGGAGCAGCAGGAGCAGACACATGCTCTTTAGTTGTGCCTACTACAAGGGCAGCAACAACAGCAAGATGTGCAACAGGAACACTTCCTGCAATGCCTAGAAAAGTGGACCCCAGGGAACCAGGTAGTTTGGGGAGAAAAAAATTTGGACAGACCAGGAGCGGGCCTCTCAAAATTGGCCCAGAAGCATTTTTGTGCACCTTCAAGAGGTAGCAGCTATGGCAGAGTGGACCTGCTCATCTTGGGCAACTTGAGTGGCCCCATTCCTGTCAGGAGATGCTCAATTGGCTTACTGAGCTTTGTCCAACAAGCAGGTGAGGTGCTACACATTTGTAAAAGGGGCCATTCTGGATAGACTGGGGCTGACCCTGGAAGCATACCTCCACTAGTTTAGAATAGACCCTTTCCCCCGCAATCGTGCCCTAAAGTGGCCTGGCAACACGATGGTTGCAGCCCACCACAAACTCATTAGACACGGTGGTGGACCTTACAGTCCCAGAACTTTTTCTAGGGGTCCAAAGTTGGGTCCAGGGGTTTCGGCCAACATCTATTGATGAGCCCCTGACACGGGCGGAGGGCTGTATGGAAGCTGATGGAGCTGAGCCGCCCAAATGAGGGATTGGATTGAAGGGACCATACCAAGGGAAGTAAGGAAACAGTGAACCTTGCCACTGTGGTAGCAAGGGGGACACATGGAGATAGAAACAGTTCTGTACCTAAGAAACTAGAAGATGTAGCAGTGCCTCAGTTGTTACTAGGTACCTGGGACTAGAACTGGGAGGAGTGGTAGATACGCTGGAGGGGAGGGATAGTATACAGAAGGACCTAGACAAATTGGAGGATTGGGCCAAAAGAAATCTGATGAGGTTCAATAAGGATAAGTGCAGGGTCCTGCACTTAGGACGGAAGAACCCAATGCACAGCTACAGACTAGGGACCGAATGGCTAGGCAGCAGTTCTGCGGAAAAGGACCTAGGGGTGACAGTGGATGAGAAGCTGGATATGAGTCAGCAGTGTGCCCTTGTTGCCAAGAAGGCCAATGGCATTTTGGGATGTATAAGTAGGGGCATAGCGAGCAGATCGAGGGACGTGATCGTTCCCCTCTATTTGACATTGGTGAGGCCTCATCTGGAGTACTGTGTCCAGTTTTGGGCCCCACACTTTAAGAAGGATGTGGATAAATTGGAGAGAGTCCAGCGAAGGGCAACAAAAATGATTAGGGGTCTGGAACACATGAGTTATGAGGAGAGGCTGAGGGAGCTGGGATTGTTTAGCCTGCAGAAGAGAAGAATGAGGGGGGATTTGATAGCTGCTTTCAACTACCTGAAAGGGGGTTCCAAAGAGGATGGCTCTAGACTGTTCTCAATGGTATCAGATGACAGAACGAGGAGTAATGGTCTCAAGCTGCAGTGGGGGAGGTTTAGATTGGATATTCGGAAAAACTTTTTCACTAAGAGGGTGGTGAAACACTGGAATGCGTTACCTAGGGAGGTGGTAGAATCTCCTTCCTTAGAGGTTTTTAAGGTCAGGCTTGACAAAGCCCTGGCTGGGATGATTTAACTGGGAATTGGTCCTGCTTCGAGCAGGGGGTTGGACTAGATGACCTTCTGGGGTCCCTTCCAACCCTTATATTCTATGATTCTATGATTCTATGATTCTATACCTGGGACTGGCACCCAGGAATTGGTCAGATGAAACTTATTGTGTGTTTCTCATCTGGCCAACCAGGTCATATAAAAAAAGACTGCCTGCTCATGGAGTTTGGCTTTGAACTGCTACTACAGCTAAGTCTGTGGCTTGGGATGTTCTGTCAGTAAGGGGTGTACTGCAGCCTACTAGGTAATTGCTAAAGTGTCTAGATGGAAAATAAGAGGACTGATTGACTCCAGGTGTGAGCAAACGCTAGTTTGGGGGAATAGCTCCGGATAGTGAGAACAGATCAGCATTTTCCAATGCACATCTCTTGTGCACATGGAGAACCACAGGTCTACCCTACAGGAGAGAGAGAGATGGAACAACGAGGTTGGATGAGCAAGCTCAGGGCCCGCGTGGTAATAGACTTCCGCTGGCCTGTAACTGTAGACAGAGATTGGCCTGATTTCCTGGTCCTGTTACCAGACAGGGTACTACTCGTGCTTGGACCAGTTGATCATAAGACAGTCTTCACCTGGACATGGGTTGTTGGGCTGGATGGCTCAGCGCGAGGAGCAAAAAATCGACAGGCTGTATCAAGCAGGTCAGGAGAGCCAAACAGGAAATGTCAAGTCAATTACAAGCCCTAGCAACACAATTGCTTGAGGCAAACTGGGAACTGGAAGAGATGAAAGCTGCATGACAGAAAATAATGGAGGAGGCAACAAAACAAGAGCAAGAATTGGTCAGGCAAGACTAGACCTAGTATATGAGAAGAATTGGCAACAACTCAAACAGGTGCTAGCTATACTGTGAAGCATGAAATCACATGACAATGGGGCCTCAGCCTCTAGAGGCCAAGAGCAGGCCCCTGCAGGAGAGGAAAACAATAGGCATCCTGAGGGAGGAGATGAGGGAACCTTCTCCTGATCGGGGACCCTGACCTGGCAGCTGGGGTGGCAGCTGACTCTATGCAGATTTGAGAACTCTGGGATCTGTTAGCCATTGCAGAGGAGGCCCTGCAAATAGACGTGCAAGACTAAGAATATTGGAAAGAACATTATGAAGATGTGCTAGATGACAAAAAACAATTTGTTTGTCCAAGTACATGAATTACAGAAAGAGCTGGAATGCCTGCAGGGCCCAGCACAGTAACTCATAGAGTACACTGACAGGTACTATCTGGGTGAGAAGGGGGTTATGTGATGAGGCTTAACCACCATCAACTGCAAGGCAAGGGAAAGAACCCCAGTCTTTCCATCCCAGGGGGTGATTAACTAGTTGTCTCTTGGCAAGAGGAAAGGGCGCTAGGCCTTGTAAGTAGACTGAGGGAGCTCAGTTAGGGAGAGATTGCGGAAGAGACAGGTCTCTCTAGGGAAGAGAAGCCCTGAGATAGAGTTTAACAGACAGGAAGCAATGGAGGAAAACCACTACAGGAGCATATTAGGCCCCTATAGCAGAAGCCCTGAGGGAGAGCCAACATGAGAACTACAGTGGAGCCTCAAAGGGGAAGCAGAGGCATTTGTTTGCAGATTTATTTTGATTTTCATTTGGACTTATTCGTGCAACCCAGAAGGGATTTAGACTTTCTTGTGACATGGCTGGAGCGCCAAGCCAGAGAACACCCAGAGGGTGAGTCTAGAGAAGATGAAGGCTGAGAAAAGCCATTGCAGGGCTGAGGGAGAGCACAATAGGGGGCACCAAGGAGTAACATCCTGTGCAACGCTGTGACCGCAGATGGGAGGTCACTCACGAGGTGAGGACATATTATTACATGCTGACTCAGTCAAAAAGGTGCAATCAGCGTTAGGCATCCAAGCAGGCCAGGCTTTTGGGGTTAAGATGGGAGATCCTCCTCCTTTGCTTCATTCACAGCTGCCCACTGAAGGCAGCAGATAGCTCTTTTTACCCTGTGTGATGGGCCCTGATTGACTATTGCTCACTTCTGGCTCTTCTTGCTGGTGGAGGAGTTGGATCAGTTCTCATTGGTTCTCCCAGCAGCTGATCCTGGGTGGCCTCTCTAGGCAGCTTTTGGACATCTTAACCTGCTGTCCTTTTCCTCCAAAAGGACATCTTCTTTGGGCAGGGTGCTCTCAGGCAGTGGGACCTCCAGCAGGGAGCATCAAATGCCCAGTCCCCCTCATTACATAGATTTACGCTAGTTCTGAGTGGACATTTGTTCTGCATAACACTAGCATACCATTCTAGAGTAGGATTTCTTTTTACCTGCTTGGAGCTGTGAGATATGTGATCCCAATGTCTGTTTGGAAGGTTTTCCTAGTGTTATTTGGTGTCTGATTCCAGCTGGCTGTTTGTTACAACACCCTTCCCAGATTCTGACTAGGAAGCTTAGCCCTTAAAGGCACATCTTCCCTTCCAAGCCAAAACTTAACAACACCACTTAAAAAAGTTAATATAACACATAATTACAAATACTTATAACTAACTTCATAAACTTTCTAACAATATTAAATTAATCTTTGAGGTGCTCTGTGCTGTTGCTTGGACCTTTAAGGCTGTTTCCGCTTTGTTCTGTATTCTCAACAGCGTTCCTATCTCCTGGAAGATGTTCTCAATTGTTTTAGTTCCCTGTTCCTTCAATGAATATACCCTCTTGATGAGACCAAGGGCTTGATACATTTAGGTGATAGTCCATTCATATTGTGCTGCAATGTTGTCCATTGCACCTGTGAAGAATTCCACTGAGTTAGTAAAAAGCAAAGGAGTACTTGTGGCACCTTAGCACTGAGTTAGTGTTGCTGTTATCATCCTCTTTGCCCATGCTTGTGCAGACTCTGCTGGTGAGTGGAAACTCTTGCAAAGTGATGTAATTAATTGAAGTTTTATATCTTTTTCCACATGGTGAGCATTGTCTTGGCTTATGTTGTTTGCCACAGCATGTGCGGCCCCGTGTGCTGTTTTTGGTAGACTCTGAATTTGAGCCCTGGGTGCCTTTTTGCCTCAGGTCTCTTTTCTTGAAGTATTTTGGATTTTCTGTCATGTCCACAGTGTGAGAGCACTGTTCATCCTTTATTCTGGACTGGGTCTCTTTCTTTGCTGAGCAAATTCTAATTGCTTTTTCAACGTTTTAATTCTGGGTATCCAGTGGTCTCTCTCTGAGTGTTTTGTCCCAGATCCCAATCAAAATCTGGTCTCTTATCCAGGACTCTGTGAGCCCTTTAAGATTGGAAAATTGGCTCTTCAACCTTAGATCAGTCAAACTTTTCTATGGTTTCGCCTTCTTTTTGTACTTGAAAAGTATCTCTTACATATTTCATCTTTATAGGGAGTGCAGAACGCCTCAAATTTCTGTAATACAGTTTCATAGTTATCCTCCTATGCCTAAATTCACTGAAAACTATTAAACACATCAAGTGCTTCAGAACTAGCTATTGTCAGAAATAAGACTACCTTCTGACGTCTTGCTTTTTGCTGGCCCGCATTTCTTGCAGATACAGAGTGAAGCACTGTTTAAGTCTTCCCCAGTTGTTTCCCGCATTTCCAAAGAGTTCCAGCTCTAGTGGGAGCTGGAATTTAACTGCCCAATTCTTTCTCTCTGGATATTTTCTTATTTTGTTTTATGCCTGGTACCATATGGTGTTCAGTGATCAAACAGTGCTTAATAAGGTGCTTGCAAGAACTGATTTCAACTGCTGGTGCATAACAACAAGAATGTTACAGTGTCCACCCAAATTCTTTGTCTGGGAAGCTCAGCACTTAAAAGCACAGCCCCTAGTGGCACAGATGAGGAGGAGGAGGATGCTGTGGCAGGATGACAAGAGTCAGTCAGTGACCTATGGAAAGGGTTATTGTGGAACTCAGAACAGAATCTCTTTTGACTGGACTCACTACTTGTCTGAGGACTGGCCAGGCCGGAGAGGAAAGAGGTGAGTGACTTCCGTGGTTCAGAAATTAAATAGCTTCCTGTATGTCCCTTTAGTCCCTGTGCTGCAAGAAGCTCCTTCATCTCACTACAAGATGGGGTTGGTTGTTTTTATTATTTTTTATTTTGCTCTCTCAAGCAGCGACTTCTTTCCTATGTTCCTTTCCTTCCCTAATATATTTGCATCACTCTCCTGGAACAGACTCAGCCCCAGAGGCAGTAGTGTTGCACTGCAACCCAGACTAGCAGAGACTATTTGGCTTTAGCACCACTTGGGAAAGCTTTCAGTTTGAGATGGAGTTATGTGTATAGGCAGAGGGGGGAGGGCAGAATGTTTCCTGGTTTTCATTACACATCTGGGCAAATGACTGAGCAACTTGCCTGTCACTGACTGTACATTTGTTCATGAAAAATTCTGATTAAGGGAAAGGAATCTGGCAATATATAACTTTGTGAGTCTCTGTATCCCTTTAGAACTTCCATCAGAGAAAAGGGCTCAGAAGGAGAGATCCATTTCCATCTGTCCATCAATGACCCTATGTTAGCTATAGATGATGCAACTTTAATTAGAGCTTTGAATGTGATTGGAGCCCAAGAATGTTTGTCACTCAAAATGTTTCAGCTTTTTTGTTCCCCCACCCCCATGGATGGAAATGCAGGGGAAGAGGAAGGAGATAACATTAACAACTTACATTTCTAGGGTGTCTTTCATGCTGCAGTGACAGGTTTCAGAGTAGCAGCCGTGTTAGTCTGTATTCGCAACAAATACTCACCAGCAACCACACACCACACAACAGAACCACTAACCCAGGAACCTATCCTTGCAATAAAGCCCATTGCCAACTGTGTCCACATATCTATTCAGGGGACACCATCACAGGGCCTAATAACATCATCCACATTATCAGATGCTCCTTCACCTGCACATCTACCAATGTGATATATGCCATCATGTGCCAGCAATGCCCCTCTGCCATTTACATTGGTCAAACTGGACAGTCTCTATGTAAAAGAATAAATGGACACAAAGCAGACGTCTAGAATTATAACATTCAAAAACCAGTTGGAGAACACTTCAATCTCTTTGGTCACTCGATTACAGACCTAAAAGTTGCAATTCTTCAACAAAAAAACTTCAGAAACAGACTCCAAGGAAAGACTGCTGAATTGGAATTAATTTGCAAACTGGATACAGTTAACTTAGGCTTGAATAGAGACTGGGAGTGGATGGGTCATTACACAAAGTAAAACTATTTCCCCATGTTTATTCCCCTCCTCCACTCCCCACTGTTCCTCAGATGTTCTTGTCAACTGCTGGAAATGGCCCACCTTGATTTTCACTACAAAAGGTCCCCCACCCCCGCACTCTCCTGCTGGTAATAGCTCACCTTAAGTGATCATTCTCCTTACAGTGTGTATGGTAACACCCATTGTTTCATGTTCTCTATATAAATCTCCCCACTGTATTTTCCACTGAATGCATCCGATGAAGTGAGCTGTAGCTCACGAAAGCTTATGCGCAAGTAAATTTGTTAGTCTCTAAGATGCCACAAGTACTCCTTTTCTTTTTTCATGCTTCAGGATCCCAAAGTATAGATAGATAACATCACCTGAAGAAATACAGCCACATGTCGGGTTGAACATGGTAGCTGTTAAACAGCACACATCAACTCTACACACAACTTTTTAGGCCATAGAGTGAAAAAGAATCCCATCTCCAGTTAAAACACAAACAGAGAAGCAGAATGTAGTTAACCACCTTGGAATTTGACTAGGACACTGGAATTAACACCTTTACATTTGTGGGAGTGCCATGGGATCTTTGAGGAGTTCAGGTGGCCGTGACATTAGTTTAGTCTCGGATTCAAAAGACTGTACATCCAGCAGCATAGCATTAGCATGTAACTAGTGTTTTGGTTAGAAGTACACCTACTGAATCTTCAGCAACACTTCCTGAACTACCCAAGTTTTCCCTGGTCTGCTATCCAAGGACTGACCAAACCTTATGCTCTGTAGTATTACAGATCTGTAATCTGTAGTATTAAAGGGGAAAGAGATTTAGGATTTGTATAGTTTTCTATTTAATATGGGGTATTTTTTGAAAAGCCTCTGGGATGAGAGACTTTTGCCCAGATCACATGCTTTGGCTGAACTATTCTTAGCACTGCTCAGAAGAGAGTGGTGCAAAGACAGCTTTAAGCCATCTTTGCATCATCCTGGGGGTGTCTGACTGCCAGCAAGTAGTCCCCAGTGTAAATTAGAATAGCATCAGGCCTACTGTGTTTTTACACTGGCTGCCAGTGCCAGGAAAGGGGCTGTTCCAGCAGTTGGACATAACTGAGGTATAGAGATGCTCTGGGTAGTAGTCCCCCTTTTTCCCAGCTACAACCCTTGCATGGGGACCTGAAAGAAGGAGTGCTGTAGGAGCCACTAGAGTGTCTGTATGCTGACTGAAGATTTCTCTACCCTATACTGGGGGATCCTCAAGTAACTGATTAAGATGCTTTTAGGACTTCTTTGTATTGACAGAGTGACACAAAACAGCTTTAATGGACTGGAGGATCTGGCCCCAAATGTGTGTGTGTCTGTGTGTGCACGTGGTGTGTGCACACATTTGTGTGGTGTCAGTGATCCTCCCTCAATTGCCTTAAGGGTCAATTTGTTGCCTGTCTAGGATTTTTAGCTTGCTTCTGGATAAAATAATCTGTGGGGATGTAATGGAGAAAATGGTGACTGAAATTCACCCCTAACATCCATGAATCGAAGCAGCAGGCTACGGGGAAATCATTCAAATTTGTCTATGCACTAATGTATCCTGTTTGTGATCCTGTTTGTAGCTCTGTAATATGTAGACAGCAGTGTCTGCTACAGCATAGAATATAATTGGTATGCAATTGTCACATAGATACCTAGGTGATAGAAGCTTTAGAAATAACAGATTCCTGCTTCTTTTCTGTATTTGTGTGAATTTGTGGATGAATGTGCTTGACAGAAAGTCCTTGTGGATTTGTGTGTGCGTGTGCACATGTAAGCATGTCTGTGCAGTTTGCTTCATTCACTGCTGCAATAACTCATTACTAAGAAATACCTTTAGTCATCATGTTGAGAACATACATAAGGGACATGAGTGTTGTGTTTAGGTTTATTTGTTTCACTGTGAACATCTAGATCAAATTCCTAAAGTATTATTTATGCAAAAAGTGTGAATGTTCGCAGCTTGCAAATGAAGTCAAACCCTTGTTACTGTTTACAGTAAAACAGCTGCTCTCAGCATTTCTCTCTGAGCCTGAGATACCTTAGCTCTTCCATACTCAGCCTTACATCATAGCAGCTGCAATAATAAGAGGCTGGAAGAGGTCAGGAGCAGGCAGTTCAGCTATACCACACCTTTGTTTAAGAGTGTTTAGAAAATAAAATATTTCTACTGCTGAATTTTTCAGCCTGACTGGACTCCACATAGAGGCTGGATCGTCAGACCTATCTTGTCAAAATCACTCCAGCACCACTAACCATAGTCTGTGTTCTGATTTTCTCTTTATACATTTTCCCTAGAAATATTCTATAGATCCAGTCTGGAAAATGTTCCAAGGTTTTTTCAAAGCTAAAGATAATAGTAATAACATAATATTGTGCTAAAGCGCATGTCAGCTTTCTAAAGGTATAGAGAACCTAATTTGCATGCCAGAACTTTCCTAATTTATACTAACTGGGATACTCTTTGCAAATTATTGAATTTTGTGAATTTGCAAATACATGAACAAATACAATTTTTAAAAAATGGAAAAGCATCACAATGTACTTTATTTTGAAAACTAATTTCTTTGTAATTATTTGATACTTCAGAATGCACAAATAGATATACTGGAATGTATTTTGTAAAGATAACAGACTTAACATGAGAGGTTTCAGAGTAGCAGCCGTGTTAGTCTGTATCCGCAAAAAGAAAAGGAGTACTTGTGGCACCTTAGAGACTAACAAATTTATTTGAGCATAAGCTTTCGTGAGCTACAGCTCACTTCATCAGATGGGTGAGCTACAGCTCACTTTATCGGATGCATCTGATGAAGTGAGCTGTCACTCACGAAAGCTTATGCTCAAATAAATTTGTTAGTCTCTAAGGTACCACAAGTACTCCTTTTCTTTTAACATGAGAGGTGGCTACTGCACTCCACTCTTCAAACTTTGCTGAGAAGTGAGACTGTAATTTTTATGCTGTTTATGAAGCGTGTGGACTAATGAGGTTGTTTTGTATACATAGTACAAATGTATGAAATGAAAAATAAGGGGCTAAAGTCAATTTAAGAACTTTTTAACAGGTTGTAATTAAATGTCCTGAATGCTGTTTGTTAGGATATAGATATGCAGGCCTGTCTGTAAAGGCCTATACTCTAAGAATTTAGGTGTATTCTTATCACTTAGCTAGTTATAGAGGTATAAAAGAAAGAATCAAAATCGCTGTCTGCTGGTGTAAGGGCCTTCTCTTACTGTGACAGTCTGAGGCCCTGTTCTTAGGCTAAGGCCTTTGGCTACGCAGCAGAGGCAGCCATAAGCTGGGAAGGTTTCAGAGTAGCAGCTGTGTTAGTCTGTATCCACAAAAAGAAAAGGAGTACTTGTGGCACCTTAGAGATGCCACAGTACTCCTTTTCTATAAGCTGGGAAGCGAACAGTCACATCCTCACATTCCAAACTAGTCACATTGAAAGAAGGTGCTATTGGGCTATTAGGAATACAATCCTGTCCTAATAATGCCTATCACCTCCAGAGAAAGGGAAGTGCCTAGAAGATGTAAAAGGAAACTTAGTTTGATAACATCCTGTCTGTCAAGAACTCACTTATCAATAGATGGGATGTGAAATCCTCATTTCTGTGTTGTTCTATCATTGTAGTCCCCATTTCCCGATTGTTTGTCTGTATAATCTCTGTCTGGTTCTGTGATTGTTTCTGTCTGCTGTATAATTAATTTTGCTGGGTGTAAACTAATTAAGGTGATGGGATATAATTGGTTAAATAACATATTAGGATTAGTTAGTTAAATTTCAGGAAAATGATTGGTTAAGGTATAGCTAAGCAGAACTCAAGTTTTACTATATAGTCTGCAGTCAATCAGGAAGTAAGGGGGGGAATGGGAACAGGGAATGGGGGTGGGGAAATTGGAATCATGTTTTGCTAAGGGGGGAATGGGAATGGGAACAGGGACACAGATAAGGCTCTGTGGTATCATAGCTGGGAAGGGAGACACTAAAAAAGGAAACTGGACTCATCCTTGCTGGAAGTTCACCCCAATAAACATCGAATTGTTTGCACCTTTGGACTTTGGGTATTGTTGCTCTCTGTTCATGCGAGAAGGACCAGGGAAGTGAGTGGGTGAAGGAATAAGCCCCCTAACATCTTGGTGCTGTGACTTGGATACATCGCATTGCATAGCTGAGTGGCAGCCTGTAAGTCCCCCTCCTCAACAGTCCGTGCAGCTGCTTGGAGGGGGTATAGCGAACTCTCGTGATGGTAGTTGCAGGTTCTGGCAAGCCAGGGTAAAGGATTTTTTGGATAAATGGTTAAGGAAGAACCAGGGCCCATACCAGGTGCAGGGGTCAACCTGGGATGAGATTAAAAAGGAAATGGAGGAAGTGTTAGGGGACCCAGAAGGATGGGGGGTGGCTGAGGAGCCCACCCTCCTTGGTATATGGGTAGTGGAAGAAGGTCCATGCCCATTGGGACTGAATGCCTTCCAGGGAAAGGAGGCACTTCTGTCTGCTTGTGAGAGGTTTGAAGTAAGGGCAGCATTATGGGAAGCTGCCAGTAATCTTTCAAGTTTGGTGCTGCTTCAGCAAAGGATGCTGAAGGGTTGTAAATTAGGGTATGTCTACACTATGAAATTAGGTCGAATTTATAGAAGTCGTTTTTTTAGAAATCGGTTTTATATATTCAAGTGTGTGTGTCCCCACAGAAAATGCTCTAAGTGCATTAACTCGGCGGAGTGCTTCCTCAGTACTGAGGCAAGCGTCGACTTCCGGAGTGTTGCACTGTGGGTAGCTATCCCACAGTTCCCGCAGTCTCCGCTGCCCATTGGAATTCTGGGTTGAGATCCCAATGCCTGATGGGGCTAAAACATTGTCGCGGGTGGTTTTGGGTACATATCGTCAGGCCCCCGTTCCCTCCCTCCCTCCGTGAAAGCAGCAGCAGACAATCGTTTCGCGCCTTTTTTCTTGAGTTACCTGTGCAGGCGCCATACCACGGCAAGCATGGAGCCTGCTCAGGTAGCCGTCACCGTATGTCTCCTGGGTGCTGGCAGACGTGGTACTGCATTGCTACACAGCAGCAGCAACCCATTGCCTTGTGGCAGCAGACGGTACAATAGGACTGGTAGCTGTCATTGTCATGTCCGACGTGCTCCTGGCTTGACCAGGTCATTCTCTTTAGTCCTGCAGTCAGTCCTATTGAACCATCTTATGGTGAGCAGGCAGGCGATATGGATTGCTAGCAGTCCTATTGTACCATCTTCTGCCGAGCAGCCATGAGATGTGGATGGCATGCAGTCCTTCTGCACCGTCTGCTGCCAGCCAAAGATGTAAAAGATAGATGGAGTGGATCAAAACAAGAAATAGACCAGATTTGTTTTGTACTCATTTGCTTCCCTCCCTCCCCCATCTAGGGGACTCATTCCTCTAGGTCACACTGCAGTCACTCACAGAGAACGTGCAGCGAGGTAAATCTAGCCATGTATCAATCAGAGGCCAGACCAACCTGCTTGTTCCAATAAGAACAATTACTTAGGTGCACCATTTCTTATTGGAACCCTCCGTGAAGTCCTGCCTGAAATACTCCTTGATGTAAAGCCACCCCTTTTGTTGATTTTAATTCCCTGTAAGCCAACCCTGTCAGCCATGTCGTCAGTTGCCCCTCCCTCCGTCAGAGCAACGGCAGACAATCGTTCCGCGCCTTTTTTCTGTGCGGATGCCATACCAAGGCAAGCATGGAGGCCGCTCAGCTCACTTTGGCAATTAGGAGCACATTAAACACCACACGCATTATCCAGCAGTATATGCAGCACCAGAACCTGGCAGAGCGATACCGGGCGAGGAGGCGATGTCAGCGCGGTCACGTGAGTGATCAGGACATGGACACAGATTTCTCTCAAAGCATGGGCCCTGCCAGTGCATGCATCATGGTGCTAATGGGGCAGGTTCATGCTGTGGACCGCCGATTCTGGGCTCGGGAAAGAAGCACAGACTGGTGGGACCGTATAGTGTTGCAGGTCTGGGATGATTCCCAGTGGCTGCGAAACTTTCACATGTGTAAGGGCACTTTCATGGAACTTTGTGACTTGCTTTCCCCTGCCCTGAAGCGCATGAATACCAAGATGAGAGCAGCCCTCACAGTTGAGAAGCGACTGGCGATAGCCCTGTGGAAGCTTGCAACGCCAGACAGCTACCGGTCAGTTGGGAATCAATTTGGAGTGGGCAAATCTACTGTGGGGGCTGCTGTGATGCAAGTAGCCCACGCAATCAAAGATCTGCTGATATCAAGGGTAGTGACCCTGGGAAATGTGCAAAAAGAAAAGGAATACTTGTGGCACCTTAGAGACTAACCAATTTATCTGAGCATAAGCTTTCGTGAGCTACAGCTCACTTCATCGGATGCATACTGTGGAAAGTGTAGGAGATCTTTTTATATACACACAAAGCATGAAAAAAAAAACCTCCTCCCACCCCACTCTGCTGCTGGTAATAGCTTAGGATTCTCTAACTGTGGTGGGGCCATAAACGGAACCCATATCCCTATCTTGGCACTGGAGCACCAAGCCGGCGAGTACATAAACCGCAAGGGGTACTTTTCAGTAGTGCTGCAAGCTCTGGTGGGACGTTTCACCAACACAAGGGACATTTCACCAACATCAACGTGGAATGGCCGGGAAAGGTACATGACGCTCGCATCTTCAGGAACACTGGTCTGTTTCAAAAGCTGCAGGAAGGGACTTTATTCCCAGACCAGAAAATAACTGTTGGGGATGTTGAAATGCCTATATGTATCCTTGTGGACCCAGCCTACCCTTTAATGCCATGGCTCATGAAGCCGTACACAGGCAGCCTGGACAGTAGTCAGGAGCTGTTCAACTACAGGCTGAGCAAGTGCAGAATGGTGGTAGAATGTGCAATTGGACGTTTAAAGGCACGCTGGCGCAGTTTACTGACTCGCTTAGACCTCAGCGAAACCAATATTCCCACTGTTATTACTGCTTGCTGTGTGCTCCACAATCTCTGTGAGAGTAAGGGGGAGACGTTTATGGCGGGGTGGGAGGTTGAGGCAAAATCGCGTGGCTGCTGGTTACGCGCAGCCAGACACCAGGGCGGTTAGAAGAGCACAGGAGGGCGCGGTACGCATCAGAGAAGCTTTGAAAACCAGTTTCATGACTGGCCAGGCTACGGTGTGAAAGTTCTGTTTGTTTCTCCTTGATGAAACCCCCCGCCCCTTGGTTCACTCTACTTCCCTGTAAGCTAACCACCCTCCCCTCCTCCCTTCGATCACCGCTTGCAGAGGCAATAAAGTCATTGTTGCTTCACATTCATGCATTCTTTATTCATTCATCACACAAATAGGGGGATGACTACCAAAGTAGCCCAGGAGGGGTGGTGGAGAAGGGAAGGAAAATGCCACACAGCACTTTAAAAGTTTACAACTTTAAAATTTATTGAATGCCAGCCTTCTGTTTTTTGGGCAATCCTCTGTGGTGGAGTGGCTGGTTGGCCGGAGGCCCCCCACTCCACCACAATCTTGGCCGTCTGGGTGTGGAGGCTATGGAACTTGGGGAGGAGGGCGGTTGGTTACACAGGGGCTGTAGTGGCAATCTGTGCTCCAGCTGCCTTTGCTGCAGCTCAACCATACACTGGAGCACACTGGTTTGATCCTCCAGCAGCCTCAGCATTGAATCCTGCCTCCTCTCATCACGCTGCCGCCACATTTGAGCTTCAGCCCTCTCTTCAGCCCACCACTTACTCTCTTCAGCCCGCCACTTACTCTCTTCAGCCTGCCACCTCTCCTCCCAGTCATTTTGTGCTTTCCTGCACTCTGACATTATTTGCCTCCACGCATTCATCTGTGCTCTGTCAGTGTGGGAGGACAGCATGAGCTCAGAGAACATTTCATCACGAGTGCGTTTTTTTTTCTTTCTAATCTTCACTAGCCTCTGGGAAGGAGAAGATCCTGTGATCATTGAAACACATGCAGCTTGTGGAGAAAAAAAAAGGGACAGCGGTATTTAAAAAGACACATTTTATAAAACAGTGGCTACACTCTTTCAGGGTAAACCTTGCTGTTAACGTTACATACATAGCACATGTGCTTTCATTACAAGGTCACATTTTGCCTCCCCCCACCGCGTGGCTACCCCCTCAACCTTCCCCCCTCCCTGTGGCTAACAGCGGGGAACATTTCTGTTCAGCCACAGACAAACAGCCCAGCAGGAACGGGCACCTCTGAGTGTCCCCTGAAGAAAAGCACCCTATTTCAACCAGGTGACCATGAATGATATCTCACTCTCCTGAGGATAACACAGAGAGATAAAGAACGGATGTTGTTTGAACGCCAGCAAACATACACTGCAATGCTTTGTTGTACAATGATTCCCGAGTACGTGTTACTGGTCTGGAGTGGTAAAGTGTCCTACCATGGAGGACGCAATAAGGCTGCCCTCCCCAGAAACCTTTTGCAAAGGCTTTGGGAGTACATCCAGGAGAGCCGCAAATGCCAGGGCAAATTAATCATTAAACATGCTTGCTTTTAAACCATGTATAGTATTTTAAAAGGTACACTCACCAGAGGTCCCTTCTCCACCTGGCGGGTCCAGGAGGCAGCCTTGGGTGGGTTCGGGGGGTACTGGCTCCAGGTCCTGGGTGAGAAACAGTTCCTGGCTGTCGGGAAAACCGGTTTCTCCGCTTGCTTGCTGTGAGCTATCTACAACCTCATCATCATCTTCTTCTTCTTCCCCGAAACCTGCTTCCGTGTTGCCTCCATCTCCATTGAAGGAGTCAAACAACACGGCTGGGGTAGTGGTGGCTGAACCCCCTAAAATGGCATGCAGCTCATCATAGAAGCGGCATGTTTGGGGCTCTGACCCGGAGCGGCTGTTCGCCTCTCTGGTTTTCTGATAGGCTTGCCTCAGCTCCTTAAGTTTCATGTGGCACTGCTTCGGGTCCCTGTTATGGCCTCTGTCCTTCATGCCCTGGGAGATTTTGACAAAGGTTTTGGCATTTCGAAAACTGGAACGGAGTTCTGATAGCATGGATTCCTCTCCCCATACAGCAATCAGATCATGTACCTCCCGTTCAGTCCATGCTGGAGCTCTTTTGCGATTCTGGGACTCCATCACGGTCACCTCTGCTGATGAGCTCTGCATGGTCATCTGCAGCTTGCCACGCTGGCCAAACAGGAAATGAGATTCAAAAGTTCGCGGTTCTTTTCCTGTCTACCTGGCCAGTGCATCTGAGTTGAGAATGCTGTCCAGAGCAGTCACAATGGAGCACTCTGGGATAGCTCCTGGAGGCCAATACCGTTGAATTGTGTCCACAGTACCCCAAATTCGACCCAGCAAGGCTGATTTAAGCGCTAATCCACTTGTCAGGGGTGGAGTAAGGAAATCGATTTTAAGAGCCCTTTAAGTCGAAATGAAGGGCTTCATCTTGTGGACGGGTGCAGGTTTACATCGATTTAACGCTGCTAAATTCGACCTAAAGTCCTAGTGTAGACCAGGGCTCAGTTAGGGTGGTTAAAGATGATTTGGCACCACAGGGTTTAAAGTCAAAAGCAGAGTTAACAGACTACCTTTAGAGACTGGAGCTGGGACTTGGTCCTGGGGGAGTGGAGAGAAAGAAAGGAAGAGAGGAAAAAAAAGTTTCAAAGTGCAAAATGGTAGAGTTTGCAGGAGCAGGTAACAACCCCCACTCTTCTCCCAAAGCCAGAATAAGAACCTGGGGATAAGGGTTCCCAACTGTTTCAACACAGGGAGCCTACTCTTGGCTCAGAGCTAACTAAGTTCTTTTCTTCCTTTCCTTCTTCTTTTTCTCGGTTTACTTAATTTGCTGCTGGTAGCCTATACTTTAAACTGACCTGACCGGCTTAATTGGTTTCTTTCCACCTCTTCCCCCTCCTCTCCCCCTGCCTTTCCACACTTTTGTTTTTCTGAAGTTTTAATGGAGGGTACTTTGGATACTTACATGAAATGTTTTTGGTTATTTTGGACAAAGTATGACAGAGGTCTGCTATATTCCACTGGAATTTTTGGAGTAAAAGATCCATGGGCATCCATGGAGACAAATGTTTTACTGCTTTTTTGAACAGTCTCAAGGTAAAGACAGCACAGGTTAAGGCAGCTGTGTGGCAATAATTGTACTTGGTGGCTAAGTTGTTACAGACAAATTGCACCACCTTAAAGAACTAAATGTAGGAGTAAGTGATTTAAAGAAGTGAGTGAAAAGTTAAAAGTAGCTTTTGCAAAAATTAATACAGGGTTTGAAGGAAAGTAAACATTTGGGAGTTGTGGAAATGGTAAAAGGTAACTGTTGTGAAGATGTTAAAACAGTAACAGATGTGGTGTTACAAGAAGGAAGTTTTTGTTTAATGATAAAACCCAGTTATGTAAATGTAACTGTATGTGCAAGTCTGTGCAGTCACATTGGATGGAAGCTTGGTAATTAAATTATCCAAGGGGGTCAGGTAGAGTGGCTACTACCACCACAATGCTTCTGTCCCCAGAAGCCTTTACAACTATTCTGAGGGAAAATGGGCCCTTTTCCCACAGAAATGGTATATAAGGGACTGCTGCAGGCAGCAGGCGGAGAGAGAATCTGATCAAAATTATTTGACTATAGTGATTTTAATTACATTCCTTTTGGGTAATGTAAGGGGTTTCTATTGAAACTTAACTTGGCTGCCCCTGGTTGTGTCTAGTTGTACAAGATGGGAGTGTAATCAGGGTACAGTTGTGTAAAAAAGAATAATCACAGTGCAAGGGATGTTAGGAAAAAGAGAATTTTGTGTGTGCACAGGTAAAAGGAAAAGGGGAAGAATGATGGGAACACTGAGACTTGGGGTGGCTCTTGGGGATCAGATTGTCGCTTTAGTGGGTGTGCATGAAAACTCTGTGGGCATGGGGGAGGCAGTTACACCTTGTGTAAAATTAATATGGCTAATATAATGTTATGGAGGTTAAACTATAGAAGGAATGTGCTTTCTCCCAGGATGTGTGCAGTGTATATTAGAGAAGGGGTAAAAGAAATGCAAACAAAACATGGTACTTAATTAAAATCCTATTAGGGCTCCAAAAGGAGCCACAATAGGTTGTGCTTTCTCTTTCAGATCTCTGTGTGTTTTGGAGCAGGAGATGAAAGTGGAAAGTAATCAGAACTCTAGTGGAAGTGGAATGTTTCCCTTTTAAGACAGTCTCTGAGCTGCTAATAGCTTTGGATCCAAAAGCAAGCCAGAAAGCCTCTGTGTAAATGCAAATTACCTAGCTGATGGGCACAAAGGAGCTGCAAATAATGAATACATCTGGTCAGCAACCAAGCTACTAGAAACTACTCAGATTATGGCCCTCCAGGAAAGGGAGGTGAAAAAAGAAGTCAAGCTTGAAAGTAAGGGGAACAGGTTAACCCTGAGGGGTGTGTGTGTGTGTGTGTACAGTGCTAAAATCTGAAGCTGTGTCTCAGCTGTTACCTGAGAATAAACTTAAAGCTTGGTACAGCAGAGAAACTATTGCAAACCTGGTCTGTTATACAAGAGGGGAAACTGAGGTACACCACCTCATGAATTTAATAAATGACCAGTGAGTGGGGTAATTCACTAGCCTGACTATAGAACAAAATAAGGACAGCCTGGAGGTAATTCTTCTGTTTTTTTCTGCAATTAGCAAGGAAATTTGTAAAAGGAAGTGGTATTATTAGTAAGCAATAATCTGTCCCCACTAGGGGGTGGTGGAAATTTTCTTTTGTTTTTTAAACACTCTACAAGCAAGCTGGTGCCAGCAGAAAAATAATCCAGAATACCATGGATCTATGTGTTGTGGTGTTTGTCTTGTCTTGTTGCTAGCATTGTTGTGTTTCAATAAACAAAAAACCTCATGACATGGGTGGGGGATGGCTTCAAAAGGCTGACCTTGGGGGGAAATGTGTATGGGAATGCAAAATGCTCAACTAGGAGGCCAGCACCTGTGTAATAGCTACCATGTTACCTGGAAATGGAATGGCAACTAAGGTGGTCCCCACAAGCCCTATGGAAATAATGAGAAGGGGAGGAGCTTACTGGGAGTCAATGGAGGGGTATGCGAAATGGTGTAAATCAAGAGAAGATGGTTGGATGTGCTCCTCTCCTATGACTATGGGGAAGCAGGATCAATGGCCTTATGGAAAGGGGTGGACAATTGAGTGTACTGTGTATGAGGTGTTTTGCTGGGAATGTACGTATTACTAGGGGCACAATTACACCAGCCCATAACCAAACTACACACATCTACACGCTGCTATCTGAACTTTGGTGCACAAATGGATCTGTAAATCTTATTGCTGTAAATAACCAAACCAGGGCATACTGCCTGATTCCATACCAAGTAGTTAAGCTGGTTTGAACAATAACCCATTTCTCTGTAAACATTCAATGGACTTATGATATAGACAAAAGCACGCAAAACCTGCAGGGGCAGCTTGTTGCAACTGCCAGCAACTGGCCACATAAGATTGTGACCCTGTCGAAGGAGGAGAGGCAGTGTTTTGGTGGTGGCTCGAATGTTGGACCACACTGTAGTGGTCAGGACTCGGTGTTGCTGTGGATTTTGTATTGTTAACTGTACTTGTGTTACGTTGCATATGGAGATAACCTATAAGTAATGTAGTAAGTTCTCCACACCCTACAGTGTACTAGACAAGCCGGACCCAACCTTCTCAGGCCCATTGTAATGGGAAGTCTGGAACACTAATTGGAATAGGTTTGGTATGCCCAAACGAGAGAAGGTGCAGGGCACGGTACTACACAAGGGGCAGTGGGACAGATGGAGCAATGACGCATTCCGCCTTGATGCCTGGCTATATCAGGAAGTGTGTCGCCATATGTCCTATGCTTTTCCAGGGATACCTGGGCAGGAGAATCCCAAAAGAAAAAGAAAAAAAAAGGGTGGAGTGTTAGGATGTAGATATGCAGGCCTGTCTATAAAGGCCTATACTCTAAGAATTTAGATGTATTCTTATCACTTAACTAGTTATAAAGGTATAAAAGAAAGAATCAAAATCACTGTCTGCCGGTGTAAGGGCCTTCTCTTGCTGCAACAGTCTGAGGCCCTGTTCTTAGGCTAAAGCCTTTGGCTAAGCAGCAGAGGCAGCCATAAGCTGGGAAGCGAACGGTCACATCCTCACATTCCAAACTAGTCACATTGAAAGAAGGTGCTACTGGGCTGTTAGGAATACAATCCTGTCCTAATAATGCCTATCACCTCCAGAGAAAGGGAAGTGCCTAGAAGATGTAAAAGGAAACTTAGTTTGATAGCATCCTGTCTGTCAAGAACTCACTTATCAATAGATGGGAAGTGAAATCCTCATTTCTGTGTTGTTCTATCATTGTAGTCCCCATTTCCCGATTGTTTGTCTGTATAATCTCTGTCTGGAATTGTTTCTGTCTGCTGTATAATTAATTTTGCTGGGTGTAAACTAATTAAGGTGGTGGGATATAATTGATTAAATAACATATTGCAACATGATTAGGATTGGTTAGTTAAATTTCAGGAAAATAATTGGTTAAGGTATAGCTAAGCAAAACTCAAGTTTTACCATATAGTCTGCAGTCAATCAGGAAGTAAGGGGGGGGGGAATGGGAACAGGGAAATTGAAATCATGTTTTGCTAAGGGGAGGAATGGGAACAGGGACACAGGTAAGACTCTGTTGTGTCATAGCTGAGAAGGGGGACACTAAAAAAGGAAACTGGAATCATCCTTGCTGGAAGTTCACCCCAATAAACATCGAATTGTTTGCACCTTTGGACTTTGGGTATTGTTGCTCTCTGTTCATGCGAGAAGGAAGTGAGTGGGAGAAGGAATAAGCCCCCTAACACTGTTTACTGAAACCTTCTCTTCCTTTGAACAGCTGCTGAATATGTGTGTGTATCAACACATAAGTGAAAATGGATTCATTACTGTTTTATCACACTATCCAGGAATTTAGTAAAATATGATATTTTTACTTTAAAAATGAAAATTTGGAAACAGAAATAGGAAGAAAGTTAGACTGGTATGGCTGCAGAGTCCTTATCCAGACCTACAGCTACTTTTCTCTACATACAAGGTTTCTTTGGCAGTATTTTATTAGGTTAAAATTAGCTAGATCCGTGGTGGTCACATGCAGAATAAAACCTATAAAACTGTTTAGTCCCTGAGTACCTGATAGAGCCTGAGGAACTGCAAGCTTTTCTGGCCTTACAGGTTCAGGTGACGTCACAAATGTCTCAGCTGATATCACAGATTGCAGCAATATGTTGCTACAGAAGAGAATGTCAAGGTTGAAATGCTATATGCTGCTTAAACAGGATCCAGTTATAGGACTGCATCAAAATGGCTTCTGCAAGAAACCACAAAAGAGAAAGGGATAGAGACAGAGAAAAGGGCAGTGAGCTTTGTAGATCATATACAAATACATTCAGAACAGAAGTATGTGATGGAAATTGTTGGATCTAATTTATAAATGTTACATGAGTTACAATTATTATGAATGATTTGTATTGCAGTAAAACCTAGAGGCCCCAGTCAGGAATAGGGCTTCACTGGGCTAGGCACTATACAAACGCATGGTGAGATACATTCCCTGCCTTAAAGAGTTTTTAATCTAAACATACAATGAACAGACAAAGGGAGGAGTGTGGCACGGAACATACAAGCAAAGTGTTTAGGGTAACGATAGCTGCACATAGTTCATTTTTTTGCCCCCAAACAAGCAACATACAGAGGGTGAGGAAGAGAGGAACAATCAAAATATGTACATTTTTATAAACATATATATATTTGTTACGTATACATAATTATATACACAACAAGTACCATGGCATTTATTTTGTTGTTATCAGTGTTGTACATACTGATAAATACCTATACAGACACAAATTGTATATACTATAAGGTTGTGCATATCTTTCTTTAGGTTCGGTGATGGATCCAAATCCTGTTCAGCTTGGTTCTCCAGGCTTAAATGTCACCAAAAGCCCTTGATAAAAATGTGGCCTTCTACTTTGTCATACTGGTGGAGAGAATATATTTTAGTGCTCTCACTGTAGGTATAGATGTGTCTGTCACTTAGCAGAAAAATATATTTTCCTGTTTGTTTTCTGCAATCAGAAACTTAGCAGCTAAAAGAACCAAATAATATGTGGTATGACTAGGATCTGGGTCCTTGTGAATAGGATACTGAAATTCTATATGCAGTTATCTTTCCAGCGTTTCCCTCTCTTTACTTTTATACCCTGTTGTTGACTCTGAAAGAAAATGTAAGCAGCTGTTTCAATGTATATGTTTATTATATTATCTCCATTTCCAGGTGAGTGGCTCAAACAGGTTCGCTTTAACTGATTTTTAACACTAACATCATAAGCTCTTCTGCTGTTATAGGAATGAAGCAGGGTTGTGGATTTTTATTTGGGGGGGGTCCTGAATAATCAGGAAATTCCAGTGAGAGGAGCAGAATGTGTAGAGCGGGCCAGAATTACCATGACAACCATAGGCAAGAACCCAGAGAGAATCATAAAGAAATTACAGTTGAATTACAGTAAACTTCTCAGTTATTTTTTAACCACACAGTTATAAAGAAATATCTCCTTTGACCTAACATTGTGTGGTGTGGGGGCTTAGGAAGTGCAGCATTGCATGCAGTGTTGAAATTGCTTCATAAATGTGTACATGTAGCTTTTATCTAGATTTGCACATACAACCCTTATTAGTCATATTAAATATCAAATGTGAAACGCATCTCCTTTTCCAAATGACCACCATCCTCATTCAAACCTTTACTTCAGACACTCTCATCCATGAACCTTTTTAACAATAAATCCAACTATAAATTTAAAGGACATGTTGGAAAGCTTATAGGAAAAATGGGTCTTAAGAAAGGGCCAGAATGAAGATGGGGTGACCTGAATAATCTCAAGCGAAAAAACTACAGATTAACCATCAACTGGTTAACTGTATAATCTGTGAAAGTTAGATTGTAAATTCATGGAGCAGGGATTCACTTTCTTTTGTGTTTGTTCAGGGTCTAACATGGTGACAGTACTCAACAATTAATTAAAAAATATCATACACAGATACAGATATATTGGTTTCAAAGGCAGAGAGGCCGGATTAGGTTTTTGTTTTGTTTTAAATTAAGCATTCAAAACTGGAAGCATTAAAATAGGTATTTGACAAAGCACAAAGTTCCCAAAATATTGTTTTGTTTTTGTGTTTTATTTAAAATATCAGTCATGGTATGCTTTTGTTTGCAGAATTGCTCTTTATGTATACTTTGTCCACAGATGTATTCTTATATTTGATCTCTATAATGTTGTACTTATACCCCTGAGTTGTATAGCATGGTCTCACAAATAGAAAAGATATACTGTATTGTTCCATGATTTGATGTCATGCTTAGAATTCTCCTTGTTTTAACAGAATTGAATTTACTGTGCTTCACCAAGATGTCTTCAAAGGACCTAATTTTATTGCTATTGCAGAAACAGAAAGAGTAATGTGTTGAAAATTATACACATTAAATTGGATGTAAATTGCTGGTTAAAATATATGCCATCTATATGTTTTTCTTTATCTATATGTATAGATATACATACTCATTCATAGCCATACTTAAACTGTGTATAGCTGAGTGCTGTATTTATTTTAATCTTGGGAACTGTGATGAGCTGAGTTTCACGTTCAGGTTTTATATTGTCACCAAAATCTCTTAAAAAAGGAGCATTTCTTTCTTTTTGCATACATCAATCATACATAATGGAGTCTACATAATGGGTCCAATCCTGCTGAGCGCTGCAACTCCCAGTGACGTCAAGGAGATCTGATGGCATTTGGCAGCTTGCAGGATTGAGCTATAAATTAACTCATACCTGCCAACATCTGAAAACTACAAATAGGGATATTTACAGAAAGAAAGGGGCAGCCATTTAATTCTGTTGAAAAACACTGAAATGAAAGAGATTTCTGATGGGACAGAATGAGGGGAAAGGATTTCCCTTCTCTCTCTTCTCCTAGTCATCCCTCAAAAAATCCAAAGACAGACTTTCACAAATTGGGATAGTTTTCAGGTACATGTTAATCTTGTTCAAAACTGTTTGGAAGAGCAGTGTGCAATATCTCACCCTGTCCTTCAAACCATCGCTTCGTGCCCTTCAAGAGTTAACCTTTTCTAGAACATTTATTTCACCATCAAAAAAAACCCCAACCCTGCAGAGCTGAGAGGCTGCAGATCACAAGGCCATTCTGATAGCCTCCTGTCCCCATGGCAACAGCAACGGCATTTATCAGTTCCTTATGAGAGCAGGCACAGCAAATCTGCATTGCACATGGCAGCCTTCCAGCCTTTCAAATGAAAGAGCACTTTGAACTGCTGCCAAGTGTGGAAGGAGCAGAGCTGTCAGGACTACTTAATGCTGGCAGTTTGTACTTGGGAGCCTTTCAGTTCCCAGAATCCTTCAGCTATGGCAGCCTGCCAGGTACTTAGCGGAAGCTAAAAACTAACCCACAGACCATTCACTGCAGTGCACTCAAAATTTTCCACATGTACCATGTCACAAGTGCAGACTGTACAATGAAAGCAAACGCCTGCTGCTTGGGATTCTGATTTTATTAATAACCTAGGAAAAAGCAATTGCAGATTAGTTGGCTGACAGCAGTACAGTGTAGCCACTGTTTATAACTCTGAATGAGTGTGTCTCGAATGTATATTTCATCCTTCAGAAATAGGATCAACTTCAGACAACGGGGACTGCACAGCACAAATTTTGCACGCAGTACTGAAGTGTAGGAAGATCAGCATTAGCAGAGAAAGGAATTTTGTTATTTATGATAGAATACATGTTATATCCAGTGTCACCAAGTGCTGAAAAGTGAGAGATGGAAAAGAAAAAAAGTTGAGTAGCGGCTGGTAGATATTTTCTGCCCTTGCCTTCTGCATTTTGCTGACATTGTGAGAATCTCAGAAACTGGCTGATGAATGCAGCAGAGAGACATGGCTCTTGGTGGGTTTCCTTTCAATGGAGAGTTTTCATGAGAACTTCTTATTGTTTTGCATTGCCCAAGGCACAAGGGCTTCTATTGGCAGAAGAAACAAATTGGCACAGTTCTGCTTTTTTTTTTAATCTGCACTGAGATCAAGGGCAAGGGCTTCATTTTCCAGCACTAGTCATAAGCCTTTAGCACAAATAGAATGAAAATTGTCTGTCGCTCAGGCAGTTGGACAGGGTTCAGGAAAACTATGTCTGGCACTAATTCCAAAGTGGAGGTTTGCTTCAATCCACCACCATTAATTTCAGTAAACTGTTTTCACTAGTCTATATCGCACTGTTCAAGAACTGTTTATTACCTTTTATTATATTAATTTCTTTAGGAGAGTAGTGAAAACTGTAGTAGATACTATATATATATATATGTTTTACATTCCGATTTTTCACCTTTCCTTTTTTGTTCTCATATTTTGCTTTTTTTCTTATACTCCTGATTTAAAAAAAAGAAATCCATCATACCAAACATGAGACATAATATTCAAGTACCCCATAGGGGAAAAGAATGAGATGAGAAGCCCAAGAGCAAACACATCTCTACATATTTCGGAGCTTTACCACAGAACAACAAGGAAATGTGTGCTTCTTTCTCAGCTTGCAGCTATCTTGGGCTGCTGCTTGAAGACTTGACTTGATTCATCTAAGCAATACTGTCTAAAAGTAATACACTAAGACAGTTAATTTTGGCACCTGGTGTCCCTTAGGAATTTTACCGGCAGTCTTTGGGAAAAAAAAGTAAATTATATTTTTTTCTGTTTTCCTCCCATACCTCATCTCGACAGAAGACCAAATAAAAAGAAAAACTCCTTAACCTCCCCACCCTCGCCTATTCCCACCCTTGTCTTGTGCTCCTAAACATCATTCTTTCAATAGCACCGTGTTAATCAGCATTTATAACGAGGTCAGGGGTGTGTGTGTTTCACTTCTCTCAAATGGCCCATTTCCAGAGGGAATGGGAGATTATATTTTGTCAAATAGCTTAAAAGATTTGAGTTTTCCTGCTTGCTTGGTTGGTTTCTTCTTTTTCTAATTTGGCTTTCTCTCCTCCTCCTTCCCACCTCCCACTTCTTTTTTTTTTTTAAACACAGTAAAGTTTTGTTCAATTCTCAAGTGTTATTAATCACTGGTGGAGGCCAAAAGCAGGGATATTTTTCTTGGCAGCACGTTTTGATAAACAATCTGTATATGGGGTGGAGGGAAGGGGGAAGACTGTCTTGCTGGTAACTAAGCTAATGTTTGGCAGATTCTTAACTGTCATGAAAGTGCAAGTGGCTATCGGTGGGAATAGCCTTTAAAAAAACAGAATGTACCTATTCAGTTTATTCATTATTGTTGACTGTTTATTTTGTCCCCAGGATATAAGATGAATACATGATCCATGGATAAAATAAAAATAACAACGGTGGAGGACCCAGCCTCTGACCACTCCACATAAAATACACTCTCCAGCAGTCACAAGTCATTTGCAGAGCAAACAGAATTAATTATAGGTGTCTGATTTTGCACTGTAAAATTTGGCAAATACTGATGACCAGAAATCTGGGCTCACAGCTGTATGGAAACTGGTTGGAACGGATATAACAGAGGAGCCATGTATGCTTTGTGGGGAAGAAACTGGACCTTTGCGTGGTTTAGAAAAGTGATTTATTTTGTACACCCTGATCAGTCCTTGACATCATCATTAGCAGCAACAGGGCTCATAGGTAGAGGAACCTGTTAGAAAGCTCTGGCCTGTATTCCTGAATGTTACTGTGTGGGCAATAGTGCAGAAAATGGTAATATGACAAGAAAAAAGGAGGGGGAAAATCAGCAATAAAAAATCCCAGAGATAGCACATGGGAGGAAAATGTCACTTGAGAAAATGTGGCTATAGAATAAAGAGATAAATCATTGGTACCATTTACAAAAATAAAAATTAAGCAATGAAAATTCCTACCTAGTAGACTGAAAACAAGTCCTTCACTTTTCAAGAGGACCCAATAGCTGAAGAATTTTAGCACAGGGACTATAATCTGATGAGAAGAGTTAACTGAAATGATAAATAGAAACACATAGTTACAATGAATAAGAGTGTAATTAAGTGTTTTGATGCTTCCTGGCAGTTTATAGAAGAATACAGTGCTGTTTAACTTTTAATTTGACAAAATTCTGGAATTCCCTCCTCAAGTGTTTGTGATTTGATTTCACTAACACACTTCCCTGCACAGCCTGACTACTTTTCAGTGTTAATACAATTGTTTTAATAAAACCAGAAATTTTATTCTGAATTATTTTTGTTTGTATTTTACTATACAGGGGTCAATTTATGTAAACACACTCCCGATATTTCTTTTCCTTCCTGCTTCTTTTCTGCAGCTGTAGCTACTATTTTGACCACTGAGGGAAATGCCAATTCTATAGATGAGCTCCTAAGGAAGGAATAGTTTGCTTATGACTGCTGCATTGATTATGTGCAAAATAATTCACAAATAGAGCAGAATATCAACAAAGATTTAAACATATCCCTAGACTGACCATTTAGAACCAGATCTTCTATTCTAGAAGTGCATAGTTCATGTGGTCCTATTACTGCTGAAAACTTTGGGGTTGTACTGTATTGTGCATCATGAACAATGTTCTGGTGATCAGTAATTAATAATACTCTTGCCATGAGATTAATACTAATTCCAGTATTATAGAAGCTAATACACAAGAATGGCATGGAATAGAGACCAGTTAACTGGCTTTTAGTCAGGCACATATTACATTTGTTTTTATAGCTTCTTAATGGTGCATTGTACTCTCTACTTCCTATATCTTCTAATTGCATTTAGAAAGGTGCCTACTGGTTTGTATTCATTCAGTTGATATTTCCACTGATCATTTTGTTTCCTTCTCTAATATTAAAGCTTCACCTGTGCTCTTAATTAATGTTTTGGGTAAATAAAATGGGAAATAGGAATACAGCAAAAGGGGTTATTGGTCTCAGACTGTAACATTTATCCACCAACTAAAGGAAGAAGACGGTAGATTTTACTTCTGATAGTGAAAATTATATCCCCTGGTCTTTGGGGCTACTGGCAGGTCATAACTTCAGGTAATCTAAATAGAATCCGTAAAGCTGCATCTAAAGTGCTGATTGATTATTCTGACCAGAAAGAAATACATATGTATCAGTTAAAAGAAAAGGAGTACTTGTGGCACCTTAGAGACAACCAATTTATTTGATGAAGTGAGCTGTAGCTCACGAAAGCTTATGCTCAAATAAATTGGTTAGTCTCTAAGGTGCCACAAGTACTCTTTTTCTTTTTGCGAATACAGACTAACACGGCTGTTACTCTGAAACCTGTCATATGTATCAGTTGTTTGCTGCTTTAGCTCCTTCTCTCAGCTAATCTTCTGCCCTATTATTAAACAAGCTACTGTGTATTTTGTTTTCTGATTTTTGTTTTTGTTTGTTTGAACCAAATCAGTATCTTAATTGTTTGGATTCTTTCTTTTCCTCCTCCAAACGTAATTTTAATTCCAGGATTATTTCAGAGCTAAATAAACATCAGACTTGTTTGGTGTAAATCCAGGAAGACTGAGCTGGACTCCTTTTGTCCTACCACTAGCATGGTAAAGGACATGAAAGAAAGAAGGGAGGTGAGCAGAAAGGCACACTGCTACCCTTCCAGGACAAATGCAGCCATGGATTTTATCTTTGTCTGTTACATTGCCACCATTCAATCTATTTTCCTTTAACAGACTAGATTGATACTGACAACCTGTTCGTTTTGAAGGTGCCACGGCTGTGGCATTTATTTGCATTTACATTGCAGTTCTCTTCTTCAGTCAGTATTCCTGATATCACCATTGCTGCTAGCCATATTGTTGCAATGCTGGCATTTCATCCCTAAATGCTACTTGCATAATGGTACAGTACATGCTCATGACCAAAGTTTAAATAAAGGTTTAATCATGACTGAAAAACAAACGTATTTCCACAACTCTGTATCTCTTCAAGTAAAAGTAAAGGCAGTTCTGTTGGGTCACAGATGCTAATCTTCAATTTCTTTCTAGACACAAACTATAAAGGGAGTTGACAGCACCTGTAAATGGTTTTCTGAGGCTAGATTATATCTAAGGTGATGATTATTTACACCCTCTATAAAGACTGTTCTATTGAGGCAAGGAGTCTGCCTGTTACTGTGAGGTGAGTGTTACCAAAAAAGGACTTTATTGAAGAAGGATTCAGTGGAGCGAGGAGCCAGGATGAGGGGCGGTTCAAACACAGAGTGCCTTGTCATTTGTTGAGTCTGTATAACCCTGGGAATGAAATACAGTCAGGATATCCTAGAGTTCTGCATTCCCAGACACTCAAGATGAAGGGGAAAACTTCACCTCTCTCAATTTGAGTTTTTAAGGGCAGAGGTGACCTTTTCCCATAGCCCAGTTCTCCTCATATGAAGATCAACACAGCAGTAAAAAGGATAGAAGAGCTGACCTTCTAGTATGAATCAGAGAGAACATGCTTGTTTAGTCAAGTGAAGTCATATTAATGTAGAAATCCTACATCCTTCACTAAATCACTTTTGCTGTAAGCAGACTTTCACTTTAACTAGCTTTCCAGCTGTCTTGCTTGAATCTTGCTTCTGTGAAGCCTCTATCACAGGGGTAGGCAACCTATGGCATGCGTGCCAAAGGCGGCACGTGAGCTGATTTTCAGTGGCACTCACACTGCCCAGGTCCTGGCCACCGGTTCCGGGGGGGGGGGGAGGTTGGGGGCTCTGCATTTTAATTTAATTTTAAATTAAGCTTCTTAAACATTTTAAAAACCTTATTTACTTTACATACAACAATAGTTTAGTTATATATTATAGACTTATAGAAAGAGACCTAAAAATGTTAAAATGTATTATTGGCACATGAAACCTTAAATTAGAGTGATTAAATGAAGACTTGGCACACCACTTTTGAAAGGTTGCTGACCCCTGCTCTATCTTGTCCACAATTTAGTTATGAAATTCCTAACTGTGAAATCCACTTTCCCTTGAGATCATCTCCTTCAGAAAATTTGCATAGAGGAGACTCAAATAATTCAAGGACTTTTCTGGTGCCTCTGTAAGCTTTCCCTTTTTAAAAATAGTCACTTTGTCAAAATTGATTCTCTTATTATATTTTATCTGCTCCTGCCACTTCTGTAACTTTTTATAGTGTGCATTTCTTCAAGCTTTCTCTTAAAAAATAAGAGATTATATAAATATAATTATTACATTAACTTTGCCTTCTTTATAGATTATCAGCAGACATACTGAGATGTTTTAGACAATTAGTGAATTGAGAAGTATTGGTGATTTGAAGGGAATATATTTATTTAAAGAAATATCACCAAAGTGTGAAATATGAACAGAGTACAATATAAATTGATTGATTTTATATAGCCATTGTTATAATCAACATATAAAGTGGTAAATTGCTAATGCTGTATATATGCCCATGTATATATAGGGGAAAGTGGCACTATGCCATGGAAATCAGAACTGCCTTTACAGGACAGAGAGAAAAATCAAATGGCAATTTTTTTCAATATTTTTGCTCAATAAGGGAGAGAGTTGAATAAATATTAATATAAAGGAATAGGTTATCCAACATAACCAGCTGAAATATCCTACAGCTTCACTGAGTGTAACAATATTTTCCCTTGTGAATGTTGACTCACACTGGGTAGCTAGTTACATTGTATGAGCTGGAATATGAGTGAGTGACGCAATGCTGTTTGCAGTATGCAGAGGAATACTTGCAAGTTTCTTAGTAATCAAGTCCCAACAGTGAAAGTTTATTATTCTTTGGGAGTGGACAGCAATTTCATTGTCTGCAAAAACAGAAACTGACTGCAGTGAGAATAAAAATGGGTTATCCACAGCCCCTCCTTCTGAGCATGGGCACTGGCGTGCACAACAGGGAGGGGGAGGGAAACGATTCAGGTTTCAGAATCGCAATTTAGAAAGTAAAAGGTATTTTCTGTTAGTCAAACGAACCCACAACTAATTTGCATTAACGTAGGCTGCTTTGAATATTACGCTTGTTACTACTTTAATGCAAACGTATCAAGGCTATGTAAAAGAAAAACGAAAGCCTTGAATTCTCACAGCGCTGGGGAAATCCTATGTCCCTTAGCATTAGTGAGATGATATCACACCGATTACTCACCTGCTTGCCCTTACACCCCTGCGCAATGCACAGCGCGATGTTTCTCAGTTCAATCTTAAACACTCACCAAATAGGGCTCATTTAAACACAACAAAAGTGGAAGAGCTCCTGATGTATTAATGGGATTATTGAAATCATGTCATTCTGTCATTAGGATCATTGAAAAAACGAAATCAGATAAAGATTGCAAACATGGTTAGTTTGGGAACCTTGCACGTTTGCTTTAGCAGCCGGACTGCATGTAAAACCCACCAAAAGACTTGGTGGCAGGAAGTTGTGCAATTGCCAGGGAGTCTAAATGGAGTGATTCGTAGCTAAACTCCTGAAAACGAGACATTTGAATTTAAAAAGCCCAGCCAGGAAAAAAAATTATTATTCTGCATGTGCTTCCTGGCTGTGCTTTCGTTTTGGAGACGCTGCCATGAGGAGGAGGGAGAGGGAGCGATCTTGTGTTTAAGTTTCCAAACATAGCCCTTGGTATGTCTCTCCCTTTCATTTCCAGCGGTAACTTGCATCGCTTCAGCTGTTGTACACACAAGAAGGGAGGAAACGGGCAGAATGCCGAGCATGCGCAATTTCAGAGCAACAAGTGGGCTCCAGGTCCATAGACAGAGGAAGTGGGGGGAGGGGGAAGAAGCTGATCAGTGCTCGAAAGGGGAACTGCAGAGGGGGGAGGGGGAGAGAGGGAGGGGGAAGAGGAGAGAGCATGGCGGTGACGTGAGGGCTCCACCCAGGTGGCATCTGAGCTGGGGAAAGAGAAGGAGGGAGGAAAAGAGGGGGGAGAGCAGGGGGAGGAGGGGCAGAGCCGGGCTTGGAACGCAGAGTAGCACACAGTGACACTCAGGATTCCAAATTCGAATTCCGAGGAGCGATCGAGGATGTGAGTGTGGAGCAGGCGGCGCCGCTCGCCATGCTGCTGCCGCCGTGACGAGTCGCCGCCGCTGCCCTCGGGCTGCTCCCTCATCTTGTGCGCCTAGCACTTGGGAAAGTCGCCAGGGCTCCCGGGACCGAACAGCTCCTTGTGGTCCCCTCTCTAACCAGCGGATCAGCAGGTAGCTGAGTTCGAGCTCATAAGACATCAGCTGCGAATAGAAAGGGGACCCCCATCTTCCACCGTGCACCTCCCTCCTTTCTCGGAGGAGGAGCAGCGGAGAGCAAGACAACGCAGGGAAACAGAAGCGGCTCGAAGGCGACCCCCCACCCCCATCAGAACAGTAGAAGAGATCCCCCAGCCCAAGGGCAACAGTGTCAGCACCAGGTAGAAGAAGCCCCGTCCATCAGCCACAGTGAGTGAAAAGCTAGACGACCCCGGCCCAAAGGGGCAATAGCACCAGGTCTGAGAGTCCCCCTCTTCAGTACCAGTAGGGGGTGGTAGACGCAGCGATACCCCTCTCCCACCCCCACCCCTTCCGCAGCAGCAGGCAGCTCCAGCAGCCAGCTCCACCATGTCCGCTGCGCAGGTGTCCTCGTCTCGGAGACAGTCATGCTACCTCTGCGACCTGCCCCGCATGCCCTGGGCCATGATCTGGGACTTCACAGAGCCCGTGTGCCGGGGCTGCGTGAACTACGAGGGTGCCGACCGCATAGAATTTGTGATCGAGACTGCCCGGCAGCTGAAGAGGGCGCATGGCTGCTTCCAGGACGGCCGTTCCCCAGGCCCCCCGCCTCCTGTCGGGGTCAAGGCTGTGCCGCTCTCAGCCAAAGAAGCGGCCGCGGCGGCCCAACAGCAGCTCAACCATGTGGACGCCTCCTCCAAAGGAGCTTCTGCTGGGCTTCCCCAGTCCAGTCTGGACCGCTACGGACTCAGTGCCGCTGCAGCCGAGCAGCGCAGCCGCTTTGAATATCCACCGCCCCCGGGAAGCCTGGGCAGCAGCCACGCTGCCCGCCTGCCCAACGGGCTGGGCGGCCCCAATGGTTTCCCTAAGCCGCCTGAGGACGGCCCCCCAGAGTTGAACCGCCAGAGCCCCAATTCATCATCCTCTTCCTCCTCCTCCCGCCGCGGGGCACACGGGGGCCTCGTGCCCGGCCTCCCCCCGGGGGCTAGCGGGGCCCAGATGAACGTGCCGCCCAACCTGCTTCCACAGACTTTACTCAACGGCCCCACAGCTTCTGGCGTGGCGCTACCTCCACCGCACGGGGGGCTGAGCGGCCGTGGCGGGGGGCCCCCAGCTTCCTCCGCCTCTTCCCAAGGGGGCACATGCGGCGGTGGGGGTGGCAGCGGCTCGTCCTCCGAGGCCTGCGGGAAGCGACCAGGTTCGGTGTCCAGCAGCGATCAGGAGCGGGAGCTAAAGGAGAAGCAGCGCAACGCGGAGGCGCTGGCCGAGCTGAGCGAGAGTCTGCGGAACAGGGCCGAGGAGTGGGCCAGCAAGCCCAAGATCGTGCGGGACACGCTCCTTACCCTGGCCGGCTGCACCCCCTACGAGGTGCGCTTCAAGAAGGACCACGCACTTCTCGGCCGCGTCTTCGCCTTCGATGCAGTCTCTAAGCCGGGCATGGACTATGAGCTGAAGCTCTTCATTGAGTACCCGAGCGGCTCAGGCACTGTCTTCTCCAGCGCCTCGGGGGTGGCCAAGCAGATGTACCAGGACTGCATGAAGGACTTTGGCCGCGGCCTCTCCTCCGGCTTCAAGTACTTGGAGTACGAGAAGAAACACGGCTCCGGCGACTGGCGGCTCCTGGGCGACCTGCTGCCTGAGTCTGTGCGTTTCTTCAAGGAGCTGGTGGGCGCGGATATGTTGCCTCAGCCCTACCTGGACGCTAGCTGCCCCATGCTCCCCACTGCCCTGGTGAGCCTGCCCCGGGGGGGAGCTGGAGTCGGCGGGGCGCAGGGGGCCGGGGCAGCCTCCAGGGGCCCCGGGGGAGGCGGCGGCGGCGGGGGAATGCGCAAAAGGAAGGCGTCCCCGGAGCCCTCGGACTCGGCCGAGGGGGCCCTGAAGCTGAGTGACGAGCAGCAGCGGCAGCAGTGGATGGCCAGCCAGAGCGAAGCGCTTAAACTCACCATGTCGGCTGGGGGCTTCGGGGCGGTGCACGGAGGGGGGCCCCCACCCCCACCTCCGCCGCCTCTGGGGCCTCACTCCAACCGGACCACCCCGCCCGAGTCGGCCCCTCAAAACGGACAGTCCCCCATGGCCGCGCTCATGTCGGTGGCCGACACACTGGGCACTGCCCACTCGCCCAAGGATGGCAGCTCGGTTCACTCCACCACTTCCACCCGCAGGAACAGCAGCAGCCCGGTGTCCCCGGCCTCAGTGCCGGGCCAGCGTCGCTTGGCTTCCCGCAACGGGGACATGAACCTGCAGGTGGCCCCTCCTCCCCCCCCCAGTGCCCACCCTGGTATGGACCAAGTGCACCCCCAAAACATTCCAGATTCCCCCATGGCCAATAGCGGGCCCCTGTGCTGCACCATTTGCCACGAACGCTTGGAGGACACCCACTTCGTCCAGTGTCCGTCTGTGCCCAGCCACAAGTTCTGCTTCCCCTGCTCCAGAGAGAGCATCAAGGCCCAAGGGGCAACTGGCGAGGTCTATTGCCCCAGTGGAGAGAAGTGCCCCCTAGTAGGTTCCAATGTGCCTTGGGCATTTATGCAGGGCGAGATCGCTACCATTTTAGCTGGGGACGTTAAAGTGAAAAAGGAGAGAGACCCTTAAAGATAGGAAATCAAACTCCTTCAGCCTCCTGAAGATGTAGAATTGTGAATATAACAAACTGCAAAAGTTAGTCTTATGTATAGACATTATTTTCGTCGTATGTTTCTATATTTTGAAACAAAGGTATGTACTCTTCTTCATTTGAAGGATAGAGCTGGTTTTTGTTAAACAGAATATTCTATTGTTTGGTTATTCCATAATACCTGTTCTCATTTCTTTGGCAGTGTGTTGGCTAGGTACAAAGTTAATAGCCCTTAGCGATTACCTGCTGCTGGTGTGTATTTTTGTAAATGTATGCACTTCTTGAAAAAAGAAAAAACGCAAAAAAATACAAAAAAAATATTTTTTTTTTTGCCAAGGCCAGTGTTGATGCCTAAAAAAAAAAAATTGCTACAAAAATGGTGACAGCTTATGTTTTACGAGCCCTGAGTGTTAGTCTTTCACTTTATTTCTTTTTTTGTTTTTTGTTTGCAAACGGTGCGGGTGGTTTGGGGGGTGTTTTTTGTTGCAAGTTTGTAAGGAAAATGTTTCAGTTTGTTTCTATTGATCTGAACGTTTTTAATCTTCATGTGTTTTTTGTTTTTGCTTTATTGATGCACGGATGCTTTTGAACAGTAGAGCAAAATGCTGTACATGGAAAACATGCTCTGTTTGTCCTTTATACATTTCTGTAGTTAACAGAACACTGTAATGTGCCTTGGAGCTTAGTAAATTGTAATAAATTCAATTGATATTAATACTTCTTGAGTAGCAAGTTTTATTTTTCTCAGAGCTTGGGCAACAGATGCAAAACATGTTGCCTTTTAAAAAGTCTGTTTAATCCAAAAGCTTGCATTTCATTCTGATAATTGTGGCATTTGTACACACACTCGCATATATGTATGATGATGTTATCAAACCTATCTAGATCTTGGCTCTGTGCCTGTTTACATTTCACCTTTAATGTTGCAGTAACAGTTGCTGACTAAGCATTTTCTGTTTACTTTTTCTGCATCTCATTTCCCCCCTAAAGCTTTCCAGCTGCAAAGTGTCTTTACACTCGATGCATCCTTTGCATGTACAATTTAATGAGGACTGAAATCTTAGAAAAATTCAACCTTCTTTTATGCAAAAGTCCAGCATTGTGGCTAATAACTTTAGAAAATTTAAAAAGTGTTCATTGAAGCTTGGCAATGATAATGGACTCTGGATAATGCACGACTATGTAATTGAGCTCAGCACAAAAAGGACAGCTAACAATTTATGCAGTTTGTGCTGCACTTGAGTATAGCTAATGCCTCTAGTAACTGGATTTTTATTTTGTTTTGATGAATATTTGATGAAAACTAAGTTGGTAGGGCAGTTCAGGGTTTGTGGTGTCCCCTCCCCCCTCAGGTGGAGAATGATTACTAACTGCTCTGCATTAAAATCTGTTCTTACTGGCAATGGGCAAATGTGATTGTTCATCTTATTAACTTTTTAAAGTGACATTTGCATTTTCTGGAGATGAGGGGTGGGGCATTGGAATACCTATTAGGTGGTCAACAGGCAAAGTAAATACACAGGCCTCTTCCTGGCTAGAAAATGCAAACAAACCTAGTGCGAACTTTGTCCTCTTTGTGAGGCAAATGGGAGGAAGGATAGAAAATCTTAAACAAAAACATCAGCATAAGTCCCTTTGCAGTATCATTAACAGAACAGAGAGGTATCCCTAGGGCATTGTGTCATAGGTTGTGAGCAGTGAGTTTCATTGAACGTTGGGGACCTTGGAAAAAAACACTCTGATGTGAAGAGGCACTTTTAACAGTCTGGTTGGCATTTGGCCTTGTATCTGGTTGCTGCTAATAATAAACTTGGTTTCTATTCCTGGTAGAAGTGATAAATGAAATGGTGGAAGCCTTAAGTCTATGGTCTTTTTGTGTGCATTATGCATCCTTACTCTTTTTTGTAGCTACAGTCTCCTGCTACTTTGTGGTTTCCTTTCCTACCTGCTTTGAGACTCATCCCTTGGTATTATTATACTCATGTTTTAAGGAAATGACCTTGTATTTTTTTTAATCATGGACCAAGTGTTGTATTGTTGCTTATGAATCTCATAACCCATTCCTCTGAGGTAATTAACTTGGGCTAATAATGCACAACAGAAGGTTCTGAGTTAATTATTGAATACAAACTACACATTTTAAAAAATGTGGACTTATATTGATAGTATTTTTAAGTGTATATTTTTGAACATGGAGCTACCACATAGGATTTTATTCCCCAGTCAGAGATAGCGGGATTAAAATGATGTTTTATTGACTGTCCAACAAGGTTTTTACCTACTGCAAATGCATGAAGTTTCTGTTTAACACATAATAAGAATAAAGTAATATTAATGTGTGGATTTTAACCCACCATTAAAACATAAAACACTGCTGGTGATTCGGCATTTAACCATGTCACAGAAACTAGAATATCCTGATTTAACTGAATATATAAGTAGAGCAACTTTTGTAATATTCCAATCAGTCATTAATTATAGAAAACTCTGTTTTGGTGGATTTAGGTAATTGAAAGGAACTATAGCTAAGTATTCTCCAAAAGCTTTTGTTGTTATTTAGTATTTTTTAAAATAACAATCAGTTTTCAAGGAATGCCAGTCTGATTTTTAGCAGACAAGGGAAAGGTGAAAGACAGTAGACATGTATGGAAAATAAGCTTGAAGTGAATTGTAATACTGTAGTTAATTAAAGTTAACCATAGCTAGAAGGCATTTGTTGTATGGAGGGTTGGTTTTTTATTTTTTTGTGTGACCATGTGACCTTTTCTTTTACTGTGACCCATTAAGCAGCCAGTCTGGGCATATCAGCCTGCGTTTGTTTGATCCCACTCCATCAGCTTTTTTCTTTTTGAAGATGTCCACAAGCTGTAATCTTTTGGGGGGGGTTCAGTTATAGAGATTTAGTTGATTTGTATATATTTTGAGTGTCATTTTCTCCTTAGGATTTGTCAGTTAAAACCTAATCGTTGCTGAAATTTGTGATTATAAATATTATGTACTCGGTTCTCTAGGTTTTCATTTTTCTAATCTCTCTTTTTTTATTTAAAAGAGGGAAGTATTTAAACTTTTTTGCAAACAGCTTTTCAAAAATAGATTATTTTGGCCATTACCTTAAGCAGATTTGGACCTTTAGTTGCTAAGAAATGGGGCAGAATAAGCATGGCAGGGGGTATTTTTTAAAAACTTGGCAGCTCTTTCTTAGCTAGAGATTTATATGTTTGAACAAAACTTAACACAATTGTAGCAAAGGGGATGGGTTATATATGTTGAAAATGTTGCACAGTTTGATTAGGAGCTGTGATCATAGCAACCTTGGCAAGTCTTATTTAAAACAAATCTTTTTTATCTTTGTGGTGATTTTTTTTTTAGCAGTGTTATGCACACAAACATGATCCTGGCTTCACTCAACATTTTAGCCCCAAACTGGTCATATGTGCCTTTGTTTTGAAATGACAGTCTCTTTAAACTCACACTGGCTGGCAACATACCTTTGAAAACGTGTAGTAGTCACTGGATAGACGTTGTCTTTGCTTCTTTTGGTGTCTTATAACTAAGCAGAAATGTTCTTCACCTCAAGGAAAGGGCTTTGTCTCTTTGGAGGTCTGAGATTCACAACTGTACTACTATGTAGTGGTTGATGTGCAGTTCTTGCCATTTTCTTTTTGCTGGTATGCAGCCATTCTCCATTCACAGTAGGGTGGTTTATGTTGTGCCTTAGCAGCCTCTCTCTGTGCCAAAGTGACACATCCTGTAAATTTTCAGTAGAGTATTGAACTGTCAATGTAATGCCGACTCTTATAAGGCTATTCTTGAAGTAGAACAGCTTCCCCCTTGGCTTTCAGCCATCAGAACCCATTACGGTATGCATCTTCTACCAAAAACACTGTACATATTCCCTAATATTCATTCCCTGGAGGAGGAGAGGATGTGACTATACCCTCCAAAATAAAAGGAAAATTACATGTTTTAAAATATTATCAGTGTTGGTATAAATTGCATAAGGATATTGGTCTTTTGCATAAGGTCTTTGGACATTTTATAATGAGATTTCATTCGACAATTCATCCCATGCATTTAGAATTGCTAATAAAAAGAACATTTGGAGGGAATGGAGCTGTCTGCATTGTAATATGAAAGCAATTGCAGATGTAATTTTTTCCCTGTTTGTCTTTAAAATTAAAAATGCATGTCTGTAGTGATGCTGTTTCACAACTATTTTTCTCAGAGGAAAGTGGCTCTCTCTACACGTGTTTGACATGAGAATGTAACAATACAGCCTAAACCCACATTCCTTACCTTCCACGTAGGGTTTTGTAGGAATCAAACTCTCTCTTGGTGAACATTGTTTTTTACCCCATTAAAAGAATAATGAGAGATTGTATGTTATTTAAAATTTCTGCTAGCAAACCCACCACTCCCTGTCAGCCATCCACAGAATTAAAAACAACAACAACCAGTCCACAGAGAGAGAAAAGCAAAGGGGATCAGTTAGATAAGTGGAGGAGGTGTAGAGGGGGACACTTGCTACAAGCCTGTCCAAGATGATTTTCAGAGAGGTTGAATGGGCTAGATTACCTGGTGCCAGCTAGTTTATAGGTAACTATATTGTACAGTCCAGCTAGCTTCCTGGCTTTTTGAAATGGAGCTTGTTTGATTTCTTTTGCTGATGGTGGCTGCAGCAGCCAAAGAAATGTGAGTGTCTCATACACACATACAAGCCTGCTGACTGGGTGATATTGCATTCTTCCTGCTGCTGTGTGGATTGCCTTCCCATTGCGCCCTTCTAAGGTTATTTGAAGGGGGGGGGTAAGGGTGAGGAGGGTCAAGCTTCTTACATTTCAGCTGAGTTGGCATCAGATCAGAACCCTTCCCTTCAAGCCAAACGTAGCTAAATCATATTCTCTGTTGGTTTTATGCCCTTTCACCAAGAAAGCTCAAAAAGTTGTTTGCTGCTACTCTCCATGTTAGGTTAAGAATGGTTTCTTAGAAGGAAAATAACTATCCTTTCCCTCTTCTGATGTTTTTTTCCCATTGTTTCCCTCTCTTAAAAGAGAGCTAGAGCAAAAGCTGTGTTTTCTCCCCAGCTATGAATATTCTGTGAGTAAATACCTGGAACTGTTAGGGGGATTGGCTAGCTCAAGGCTGGTTTATTTTCTTGCTAAAGAGAAAGGAACTTTGCTTTGTTTAGCTCTGCTGTGAATAAAGGTTCAGGCTGGAAACCCCACCCCAGTTTCTTGCTGCAGCAGCAGCTCTGTTCTTGGCTGCTTTGCAGAGGCAAAACCCTGGGAGAGGCGGCACTGGAATGCCATGGCATGTGAACACAGATGGAATTAACTCCAGTTGACTGGGCCCCGGACTAGACAGTCATGTGACACTCCCACCCCCCACCCCCTGCCCTGTGCAGAGAGGATTGGAATGGGGGATGTGGAACATGTCTGTGCAGCTTCAAGGAGCCGAGCAGAATTCCCCACTGTCATCCTCCTCCTCCCCTCCCTGCAGGCTGCCAGACCGAGGACTGTTTACAGTTTTGCTATTGTTCAAGTAACCTACAAGTGGATTTGCATGGAAGCAGATTGGGAGGGGATGGGGTGGGATTTATTAGTAGAGGCTAAACTCCTCAGGATTACTGTTAGGTTGAGAGATTCTCAATGGGACTGATCCCTGTGTGTGCTCTGTGGGGTGAAGGAGTTTAAATCTCCTTTTCTGCAAGTAGGTGAAGGGGTGGCTATATGAAGCAGAGGAAGGCAGGGTACAGCTGGCTGGAGGGAAGGAGCTTCACCTTGGCTTAAACTGTAACTCTCCACTCAGAGCATGCAGCTCCTGGCAGCTACACTCATTCCAAAGCCTTGACTCAGAGTTATCTGCACGCTGGGTAATAATCAGAATTACAGGAGGAATGTGCAGAGAAAGCAGCCATGGTGGAAGCTTAGGGCACTATTTCCTCCGTCTTTTTGGGCAAACAACCACTTAAGCAGCCTGACTTTGACTGTGCCAGCTGCCTCCTAGTTTAATGTGTGTACTACTGTACTTCTGGTCTTAGAGTACTGAAGCCCAAATGCCATGAGGAGGGTGAGCCCAGTGGGGTATAGGGGCCAGCATAGAAGCTTCTCACTGAGGTAATACTAATATTTTGCCCTGTTATAAGCAAGGTCCTTTCATGCACAGTTCTCAATGCTTTACTAATACTAATTAAGGATCCCAACACCAAGGAAGCAAGGGTATACCCACTCTGTGTTAGTTTACCCGTTTTCCACTAAGTGATTTAGCCAAGGTCAGATACTGTGCCCTTTGATTACTGCTCCAACTACTGATTCCCCTCCCTCCTAGGTAAGAATAATGAAACCTGTGTAATAACCACAAAAAGTCTGAAATGCTTGCACTGCTTTACAATGCCAGGCTGTTTGCTTCTTTTCAGTGTCCTTCATACAAATGGTTTCAAGGCTAGAGCCTGCTGCAGTTCTTGCTGATGCAATACACCAAGGGCTGGGGTGAAGGATAGCGTGCGTATGTGTCAGAGGATAGGAGCTCTCCCCTTGGCTTCAGTAAGAGCTTAGTACATTCAAATCAAAGGCAGGAGGGTTGCTTTAAATTGTTATGATCAAAATCTGTCGAAGGCACTCTCATCTCAACACAATTAATGTTAACAAAGGGCGAAGGAGTGCAAGCCAAAAAAGGAAAAGAACAGGTTCAAATATATTTGGATAAATTAGATGTATTCAAGTGGGCAGAGCCCGATGAAATTCATCCTAGCATACTAGCTGCAGCAATCTCAGAACTGTTAGCAATTATCATTGAGAGCTCCTGGAGGACAGGTGAGGTTCCAGAAGACTAAAGAAGGGCAAATATAATACCTATCTCTAAAAAGGGGAAGAAAAAGGACATGGGGAATTATGGACCAGTCAGCCTAACTTCGATACCTTGAAAAATACTGAATAGGTCTGCAACAAGGAGTCCTTGATTTCAAAAGAGTAAACTTAAAAAAATTAAGGGAAGTAGTTAGGGAAGTGGATTGGACTGAAGCACTCAAGGATCTGAAAGTGGAGAAGGTTTGGGATTACTTTAAATCAAAATTGCAGAACATATCTGAACCCTGTATCCCAAGCAAGGGGGAAAAATTCTTACGCAAGGTTTGCAGACCAAACTGGATGAACAAGCATCTTAAGCAGGTTATTAAGGGCTTGTCTACACTTAAAACGCTACAGTGGCACAGTTGTGTCACTGTAGCACTTCAGTGTAGACAGTACCTATGCTGACAGGCAGGAGTCTCCTGGCAATGTAGGTAATCCACCTCCCCGAGAGGCAGTACCTAGGTTGATGGAGTTATTCTTCCATTGACCTAGCGCTGTCTACGAGGAATTTGATTGACTTAACTATACCCCTCAGGGGTGTGGATTTTTCACACTCTGACCAATGTAGTTAAACCGACCTAATTTCCTACTGTAAACCAGGCCTAAGAGAAGAGAAAAAGCCTGCAAAGAATGTAAGAAGGGACGGATCAGCAGGGAAAGCTACCGCTTGGTAGTAAGAAAGTCTGATCTACACTAGAAAATTGTGTTGGTGTAACAATGTTGGTCAGGGGAATGCAAAATTCTTCCATCAACCTAGCTACCACCTCTTGGGGAGGTGAATTACCTGTGCCAATGGGAGAATCCCTCCTGTTGGCATAGGTACTGTCTATACTAAAGCGCTACAGTATAGACAAATAAGAACTGCCAAAAACCAAGCAGAGTTGGATTTTGCAAAGGAAATTCAAATCAATAGTAAAAGGTTCTTTAGCCATATAAATAAAAAGAAAACAAGGAAAGAAGTGGAATTGAGGATGGGGTTGAGATTAAAGATAATCTAGGCATGGCCCAACACCTAAATGAATACTTTGCTTCAGTTTTTAATAAAGGTAGTGAGGAGCTTAGGGATATTGGCAGGGTGGCTAATTGGAATGAGGAAATGGAAGCAGAAATTACCACATCTGAGGTGGAAGTCAAATTAAAACAGTTTAATGGGACCAAATCAAGGTACCTGGATAATCTCCATCCAGGAATATTAAAGGAACTGGCACATAAAATTGCAAGCCCACTAGCAAGGATTTTTAAATAAATCCATAAATTTGGGGGTCATACCCTATAACTGGAGAATTGGTACCTGTTTTTAAGAAAGGAGGGGAAAAAGTAATCCAGGAAACTTCAGGCCCATTAGTTTGACCTCAATTGCATGCAAGGTCTGGGAACAAATTTTGAAAGAGAAAGTAGTTAAGGACATAGAGGTTAACAATAATTGGGATAAAATGCAACAATGTTTTACAAAAGGTAGATTGCCACAGACCAACCTGATTTCTTTCTTTGAGAAGATAACAGATTTTCTGAACACAGGAAATGCTGTAGATCTAATATACCTGGATTCCAGTAAGGCATTTGATACAGTTCCACATAGGAAATTATTTAATAAATTGAAGAAGATAGGGATTAATATGAGAATTGAAAAGGGGGTAAAGATCTGGTTAAAGGGGAGACTGCAGTGGGTCATACTGACAGATGAACTGTCAGACTGGAGGGAAGTTACTAATGGAGTTCCTCAGGGAACTGTCTTGGGACCAATCTTATTTAACATTTTTGTTAATGATCTTGGCCAGACGTGAGGTAATAAAATTTGCAGATGACACAAAGTTGGGAGGTATTGCCAATACAGAGGAGGACTGGAATATCGTGCAAGAAAATTTGGATGACCTTGAAACTGGAGTAATAGAAATGGGATGAAATGTAATGGTGCAAAGTGTGAGGTCATACACTTAGGACTAACAAAAAGAATTTGCTATAAAATGGGGTGGGGATATATTAACAGGAGGCAACAGAAGAGGAGAAAAGACCTGGGTGTATTGGTTGATCACAGGATGATTATGAGCCACTGATGTGATGCAGCTGTGAAAAAGGCTAATGCAACCCTAGGATGAATCAGTTGAGGTCTTTCCAATAGAGATAGGGAAGTGTTAGTACCATTATACAGGCACTGGTGAGACCTCCTTTGGAATACTATGTGCAGTTCTAGTCTCCTATGTTTCAGAAGGATGAATTCAAACTGAAACAGGTGCAGAGAAGGGGTACTAGGATTATCAGAGGAATGGAGAACCTACCTTACAAGAGGAGGCTTAAGGAGTTTGGCTAGTTTAGCCTAACCAAAGGCTGAGAGGGAGATATGATCGCTCTCTATAAATACATCAGAGGGATAAACACCAGGAGTTATTTAAGTTAAGGGTCAATGTTAACACAAGAACAAATGGATATAAACTGGCCATCAACAAGTTTAGGCTTGAAATTAGACAAAGGTTTCTAACCATCAGAGGCATGAAGTTCTGGAACAGCTTTCCAAGGGGAGCAGTGGGGGCAAAAATATGAACTGGTTTCAAGGCTGAGCTTGATAAGTTTATGGAGGGGATGGTATGAAAAGATTGTCTACAATGGCATGTGGGTAGGTGAGGTTCTGAGGCTTACGATATGTAGGCGCTCAGACCAGATGATCATGATGGTCCCTTCTGGCCTTAGAGTTCATGAGCAATTATCTTTGAGAACTTCTGGAGGATGGGGAAGGTCCCAGAAGATAAGAGAAGGGCAAATATAGTACCTGTCTTTAAAAAGGGGAAGAAAAAGTACTCTGGGAATTATAGATCAGTCAGCCTAACTCTGATACTGGAACAAATTATTAATCAATTTGTAAGCACCTAGAGGACAATGAGATTATAAGGAAATACCAGTATGGATTTCTCAAGAACAAATTATGCCAAACCAACCTAATTTCCTTCTTTGACAAAGTTATTGGCCCTGTGGATGGGGGGAAGCAGTAGATGTGATATATCTTGATTTTAATAAGTTTTTTGACACAGTCCCACATGATATTCTAATAAGCAAACTAGGGAAATGTGGTCTAGATGAAATTACTATAAGGTGGGTGCAAAACTGGTTGAAAGACTGTTCTCAAGAGTAGTTATCAATGGTTCATTGTCAGACTGGGAGGATGTATCTAGTGGGGTCCCACAGGGGTCAGTCCTGGGTTCGGTGGTATTCAATATTTTCAATATTGATTTAGATAATGGAGGGGAGAGTATGCTTATAAAATTTGCAGATGACACCAAGATGAATGGGGTTGCAAGCTCTTTGGAGGACAGAATTAGAATTCAAAATGACTTTGACAAATTGGAGATTTGGTGTGAAATCAACAAGATGAAATTCAATAAAGAAAAGTCATACGTACTTGATGTAGGAAGGAAAAGCCAAATGCACAACTACAAAATGGGGAATAACTGGCAAGAGGTGGTCATATTGCTAAAAAGGATTTTGGGGTTATTGTGGATCACAAATTGACAACTGCAAAAAAGGCTAATATCATTCTTGGGTGTATTAACAGGAATGTTTGTATGTAAGACACAGGAGGTAATTGTCCCACTCTACTCAGCACTGGTGAGGCCTCAGCTGGAGTACTGTGCCCAATTTTGGGTGCAACGCTTTAGGAATGTTGTGGACAAATTAGAGAGAGTCCAATGGAGAGCAACAAAAATGATAAAAGGCTTAGAAAACATGACTTAGGAAAGGTTTTTAAAAATGGGCATGTTTAGTCTTGAGAAAAGCAGACTGAGGGGGGATCTGATAAGTCTTCTTATATGTTAAGAGCTGTTATAAAGAGGACAGTGATCAGTTGTTCTCCATGTCCACTGAAGGTAGGACAAGGAGTAATGAGGTTAATCTGCACCGAAGAAGATTTTAGGTTAGCTCTTAGGAAAAACTTTCTAACTATACAGGTAGTCCAGCTCTGGAGTGGGCTTCCAAGGCACATTGTGGAATTCCCATCATTGGAGGTTTTTAAGAACAGGACAAACACCTATAATGGATGGTTTAGGTATACCTGATCCTTCCACAGTTCAGGGAGCTGGACTTGATGATCTCTCAAGGTCTCTTCCAGCCCTACATTTCTGTGATTGTGTCTTTCGCTAAGCACGTTGAAGAGTGAAGGAGAAAAATCATGCCTCAGCCTGGATTTTTACTAAACATGTTTAGACTGGTGTACAGCTGGGGTGGGGCAGCCACTTTTTGTGGGCAAGGAAACAGGGGCAGGAGGACTGAGTATCTGGCCTATTGTTGGAAATTATAGATCTTAGAATTTATAGGCCTCTGACTGATCTTATGTTGCTGCTGCCTTTGATCTGATCAACTTGACATACTAGGCCTTGGCTCCTTTTACTTTTCTGTAAAGAAAAAAACATTTAAAAATAATTTTAAGGAAGGGGCAAAACCTGTGGAACTAAAACTAAGGAACAAGCTCTGGCATGGGCTCCAGCCAGGGGTAAACCATAGACTTTATTTTTACAGTAATTCATTACTTATTTAATGCTGTTAATGTTCTTGATACTGCACACTACACATAAATATAATCCCTTCCCTGAAGAGCTTACAGTGTAAAGACGAAAAAGGGCATTTAGTGCATCTCTTCTATCTCACCTCCTTCAGTGAAGGATTGTTCCCTTTTCTACATCAGAAGGAAGCATCCTTTGAAGAAATGTAACTTGATAAGTGTTGTATGTACTCTTATGCTTTTGACATGAAAAAATGTCAGTTGTAGCCTTGAATTTAGTTTTTTCCCCCATCAACTTCCCCCCTGCCAACCTCTCCAATGTATAGTTGTAGCCCTTGATCATTACTGTTTTGGGGGTGGAAGGGATGGAGGCACAAGGGACACTATCAATTGTTATCTTCCCATGGACTTTTGATCAAGCTGAGTTAAAAAGGACCAGAAACCAAGGCAAATTGATTAATCCATTAATTAATCTTTCCTTGAAGGGCTGTCTGGAAGTTTATGGTGACAGGTAAGTATTGGGAAATGATGCAGAAATTCCCAGTCACTTGTGTATCTGTCTCTCTTAATGCAGAAATCTCTATGCCATATGAGGAAGCAGTGCTTCTTGATAATTGAATGTGTTTAATGAAGGAGCAACTTGCATAAGGTCTTTCAATGGGTTGCAGCATCTTTCCTATATCTTTTTAGTTCTTATGGTTTTATTTTTATATTAGTGAATTGCACATATTTTACAAGTTAGGGCTTGAAACCTCCTCATGGTGGAAGGTTCTGTCATTTGGTAGGTCTCCACCCTTTTCTTCTTCCCTGGAGATCTGCAATCCTCAGCTGTGTTGGGGCATGCCTAGGGAGGCAGGTGTAAAGAATCTTGCTGGATCATAAACACGCCACACATTACCTACAACTAAATATTGTTTAAATGAATGGGGTCATTATAAGAATTCTCATGATCAAAGCAGTTAACTGGGATATTTTGTTGGGTGCACCTTGCTAAACACCATTTCTATCCACGGTCCCTCTGAATCATATGTGTATGACAGAAGTAGGTTGCCATGGAAATGCACATGACATCAAAGTAAGCATTGTCTTTGCTGTCCAGCTATGTATGGCTGCAGTGACAGGTGTGGATATGCAGCACCATTGTTTATGGGACAATGTGAGATTAAAAATAATTTAAAAATCAATTCATCTCCTTCCTGCTGTTACAAATAAAGCATATAGCACCTACCACAATGGGGTCCTGGTCCATGACTAGGGCTTCTAGACACTACGAAAATCTGAATACTCATAATTAAGTGATTTTTAAAAATCTACTTTTTAATATTGCTTTAATGTGATTATTTTTTATTCTGCATTTCATTTTTGAACTGTGAGGATAGATGAATCAGGCTAATTGTATTCCATTACAGTAGCCCACTGCTTGATTTGCATATACCTCAGGGGACAGTTTACATATTGGTATAAGCACTTTCTCTTAATTGAAATTTTTTTTAAAAAATGAACATTTGTATTAATTTTTTTAATTGTTTTTATTAAAAAGGATCTTGGGTCGAAATTTGATTTTCACTGTCCACTTTAAAAACTCACATCTACAGTATTTAGCAAACGGGTAGGAAGCGTTTGAAAACCAAGGAAATCATGTGTAAAATGGCAAGCAACATGTTTAGGGAGAGCAAGAATGGAATTCAGACTTTGCTACCCAAGACATATAGAGACCAAACCACACCACACCCCTTCCCTGCAGCTGTGCTGCAGCCATGGGAAAAGTTTCAGAATTACGAACAACCTCCATTCCCGAGGTATTCGTAACTCTGAGGTTCTACTGTACTCACATTCTTGTTCTTCAGTGTTTTCTAATTCCTTTTACCACAGCTTAGACTTATAAAGTTTACATTGATGTGCTGCTGTACTTTTTCACTTATATAAATGAAATTTCTGGGTGTGAGAGGGGAGGATTGCTGTCAGGAAAGATCAAGAAATAAAAATATAGCTCTTTAGGATCACATGTCAAGGAGATGTGGAGACTCCGGATCTGGAGTAGAGTATGAAGTGAGAATGTGTGCCATAGGCAGAGAAAAAGGAGGCTGGGAAAGAAGACAGAAATACTGTTATTATTTTCTATCTAAGCATTTGGAAGGTGCTCGTACACTGTTATGAGGGACACGTACATATCTGGATGGACAGATACATAGAAATATTTGTATGACATTAAGAATCAGTGAAGGCACTGCAGACAGAATGAAAAGGTGCCACTGTTGGGCCTTGAGGTGAGGCATCCCTTCCAATCACACATCCAAGAATGAGCGACTACCTACAATCAGTGGTTTCTGGGACGGGGGCAACATATAATCAGAGTCAAGGGTGTCACAAGATGACAGCATTTGAGTTTTGATCTTGTTAGTTATCTTGATTATTAATTTTTATTTAGTATCAGCTAAAGGTGTATTAGTTGCTTCACAAAAGACTAAGACATGGTCCCTTATTTTAAGAGACTCAATGAGTGGGATGATGAAGAGTAGGAAGGGGATGTGTGAGCAAAGACAAAGCTTATATAGCAGTAGTAATGATCATGCTTATATAGCAGTAGTAATGATCATGCTTATAGTAGGTGAATGGGTGGCAGATGAAATTAATGATAAATGCAGAGATATGCACATTGGCGGGAATATTATCAACTATTATCACACCATACTGAGTTCTAAATTAAATGTATTAACTCAGGAAAAGGACCTAGGCATCACTGTGGACACTGAAAACCTTTCTGCACAATGTGCAACTATGGTCAAAAAAAGCAATCAAAAATACTGGGATGCATAAGGAATGGGGTGTTGAATAATACATACAATATTGAAATGCCCGTTATATAAATCAATGATTTGTCCTAACTCAGTACACTGTGTTTGGTACTGGTCACCCCATCTCAAAAAGATATTGCAGAATTATAAGGGATCAGAGACAGGCAACAAGAATGATTAGGGTCATAGAAAAGATTTCATATGAAGAGTGATAGAAAACCTTGGGGTTGTTTATCTCAGAGAGGAGATGAATAAGAGGAAACATGATAAAATTATATAAAATCATGATACAGAGAAGATAGATTTGGAACATGTATTCTCCCTGTCCCCTAATACAAGAACAAGGAAACATTCAGTGAAATTGAAAGGTAGAAAATTCAAAATTGGAAAGGGGTAATACTTTTTCACATAATTAGACTGTGGAACTCATTGCACAGAATGGCATTGATTACAAGGACTTAGCTAGAATCAGAAAGGGATTGGTCATTTATATGAACAACAAGAATATCCACAGTTATAATAGTAAATACTAAAATAGTTTTGGAAGAGATCTAAAACCTCACGCATCGGGGCTTAAGCCGATCTCTACTTTATTAGAGTATTAGAGGTTATAAAATTGCCATGGGCAGACTATCCTATGTCTCTCTACTGCAGATTTCTTGCACCTTCCTCTGAAGCATCTAATGTGGGACACTGTTTTAGAGACAGGATTCTTGACTTGATGGACACAGGATGCGATTTAGTATGTCTGTACCTATGTTCTAATGAATGCAGTCCAGACAAGAGGCATGTCTCCCTGTGGGGGTGTCCTCAGTCCTCTTCCCCCCTTCCTGGAAATGAGTCATCATTAACATATAACACTTTCTTGGGAGGGAAATAATCTTTTCCACTATATTGAATACATCTAAACACATTCTAGCTGTATTTATAAGTTATAACAGATCCACAGAGTGTAAAAGTATTACAGAAATGCAGATGTTGCTTTTGGAAAGAAGAGTATAAACAAAGGTCCAACATTTTCTGCAGGTTTTTCCCATGCCACAGAAGTGGTTTGCATATTTAAAAACTAGCTGCAAAAGAACACCTGGGGAAAATGGAAACAATAGTGCAAAACAATTACCCACAATACAATTTTATTTTACATAGTGTTTTTCATATAAACTAGTCCAAAATGTTTTGAAAAGTTAGATAATTAAATTACAGGGATAAACAAATAATAGCAGATGGAGAAAGAAACGATGAGATAGAAGCAAGAGAGAAAACAAAAGTATTAGTTGTGATTATTTGAAATGAGATGGAGAGTCTGTGAGGCAGAGATATCAGAAGTTTGTTCCAGACAGCAGGAGCTACAGAAGAGAAGGCTCTTGTAACAACATTGGTGAAATTGGGGGAAGGAACAGAGAAGAGGTTGATGCTAGACAAGAGGAGAGAGCAGAGAGGGGAATACAGAGAGACAAGGTCCATGGGAGTCCGTCTGTGCCGGATTTTACAAACAACGAAGGGCCATTTTTAACTTAATCCTGAAATGAATAGGGAACGAGCGGAGCTGTCACAGGATGAGGCAACATGATTGTGCTTCTTTGCATTTGTTAGGGCACAGACAGCAGAATTCTTTACATGCTGGAGTATTGAGATCTGGGACTTGTGGAGATGAAGAGAAGAGAGCTGCTGTAGCAGATGTGAAAGGAGATGAAGGTTTGGCTATTCACTGCAGCAGAGGTGAATTTATTTATTTATTTATTTATTTATTCGTTCATTCATTCTACAACTAGAGCACCATAGGTATACATGCTGCCTTATAGACCAATAAGACCACTCTGTGCCTGAAAAGTTTACCTTCTGAAACAGACATTCTGAGCCAGACAGAGCACAACAAAGGACGATGAACCAAAGGAAGCATGGTGGTAGATGTGTAGAGTAGCAGAGATGTGATAGATCGGCAGACAAAGGAGATGTGGGAGAGAAGAAGAGCTCAAAGTCAGGGATGATCCCAAAGCCCTCTCTGGGTATATGCTTATCTTGCACTAAGCCAACCCTGCCCCCCGTGTCTGTATGTGAGGGAATGCTTCTAATTTGATTGTCCCTAGGATGTGACTGCTCTACTTTACACCATACTATACTATAGTTCTTTAGAAAGTATCCATGTAAGCATGTGACTCACTGGCTGATGCATCCCCCGGTGCCTGGGTTTGGTGTTGTTTGTGTGGCAGACTCAGGGCCTGCTGAGAGCTGTTCTGGCCCTCTAGTAGTCTGCTGCTTCTTGCAACTCAGCCCCTAGTGGTAAACCAGTAGTCCAACAACTAATAGTGCTGCAGCTTCAAGTTGGAACCTCAATCCAAATTCAGACTTACTAGTCCCTTACCCCTTGTTGGGGGTGTGGTGTCCACTTCACCTTCCTCAGTTGGCTGGTGGGGGAACCCAGGTCCTCCCTCTCCATTGGGTTCTGGTCCAGTGACCCTTGAATAGGCAGTCAAGGCCTGATTACACAGACTCTTTGCTGCCTCTCTGGACTCTTTCCTACCTTGCCCTGTCTTAGGCCTTTGCTTCAACCTCTTCCTGGACTCCCAATGTATCATTAGCTTTCCTCTCTCTGAGTCTCTTTCACAGGCTCACTTCAGAGCTTTGTAGCACTTTCTACCCTCAGCTGGTTCTGCAGCAGGACAGTTTTATCCTCTTCCTCACACAGGGCGGTCCCTGAGTCAGCAGAAATCTTACTGTTCCTTTCAGGCCCCTTCACCAGCCCATAGAGTTGTGGGCAGACTCACTTCCTGACACTCTTCGCAACTTCATGGGTCCTGTCTCCCTGTTGCAGATATACCTTTCTTGCAGGAGATTCTATCTGCCAGCAGTCCTGCTCAGCTCCCTGACTCCAGCTAGGCTTCTCTCTCAGAGTGAAAGCCAGAGATCTGCTTGCCTTCCTGGTCAGGGCCTAATTTAGCCAGATTCAGCCCTTTTAACTCCTCCCTCCAGGTTTTACACTTATGCAGGTATAGTGGGGTGAGGCTGATTGCACCCACAGGCTCTTGTTAATCCCTTTAGACCCAGTGAGGGATTAATGTACTGTGGCAGTTCTCAGGGTTCTTAGGACTGTGAGTCACCTTGTTAGCCCCTGCATCCAGCATGAGGGAGTCTTGCTTGTGGTAACTGGGTGTGAACTCCCTAACACCACCAGCTTTTCAGTCACTCTCCTGGGGCTATGCCAGGCCTGTCTTTGCCTTGCAGGTTAACAAAAAGTGCACCCTAGTTCCTAAGCCCCATTGAATCAAGCCCCATTGAATCAAGCCCCATTGATATGCATCCCCTGACATTGGCTACTCACAGAAATACTGGAATCTCTATACCAAAGGAATAGTATACCCCCATTTATCAGTTTTACCTTAAACTACCATTCCTTTGTCACACACACCACTTGTATTAACATAAAATAAGGCTTATTTAAGAATAGAACAGAACTTCAACTAGAAACGAGAGAGAGATGGAAACAAATTATTACAATGCAAAATAAAACAAACACAGTAGGGCATACACCTTAACAGTTACCTTTTCTATCTAATAAAGTAGGTTCTCCCCCCAAGGTTCACTCTGTTGCTGAGTTGACTGACTTTACAGGAACCAGGATCCAAACATTCATGAGAACACCCCCCTCTCACAAGGTGTTTCCTCAGTGAAAGTACACAGAGTGCCTGTTCCCCCTGTGTTATATTGAAACAGTCTTATCTCCATTCAGAGATCCCCTTTCTGTTGTAATGTTCCATTTTTGCCTCCAAATATGTGATTGTTTGCAGTTTTCTTATAATTTTCCACTGGTAGTCTGGAGATGGAGTGAGGCTTGCATTACATCACTGGCTAACTAAGATGGAATGACAACTTCCTCCTGTTTGGGCCACCAGCAAGACATATTATCCCTTGGTGACTAACTTTTACTCCACAATCATAAATCATACTTTCAATATAAACACATTATTCCTTAAATATTATCTGTATAAACATCTCACAATAATTATTAATCTTGATAGGTTAGTCTTTCTGTAGACACCTTACTGGTTACCCTTATGGATTAAAAATACCCTTCAAGACATGTGTTTGGTGTAGTGAGTTTGTCAGGCTTGAGGCAAGAGTTGGTCGCAAAGAATAGGTGACCCTTTGCCAAGGAGTGTCTGTTACATATACCCCTCAAAATCCCCCAGACTCTAAGGACAATGTTTTCAGCTAGCTTCTTTTTTTCTGCATATGCAGCTGCTTTTGTATGCAAACCACATATTTGTACACACTGAATGGCAATTGAGTTGCATGAATAATGGAGAAAAATCAATGAATATTTGAATTCAAAAGCAATTTTTGATGCAGCTGTGTTTACAACTCTTTATTATTCACTTTCCATGAACATTCTAGTACTCAAGCTTTATTTGTGAAAATACTGACAAAAATTGAATTTTAAGCTTTAATATTCAGTGACAGCAATTTTTAAATTGTAGATTTGATTGTAGAATTCAGAGTTTGTTCTGAGTTGGTTAGTTATACAGAGTATCCAAACAGAAAACAGAACCGATACTACTTCACTTATGTAATTAAACAATTCAACGTGAAATATTCACAATGAACAGTTCACAAACAAATCTGCAAGACCCAAAATTATTTGTTTATGAAATAGACAAATTTTGAATAAAAAATACTATTTCCCAGTCTGGTTGCAGACACTTTGTGAAGAAAATAATAATAGTATACTTTTTTTGTTGCATATTACTTGCTCAGTTCTAACATTACATATTCAAATCACGTAATTTTGCACCTAATTACCTGATTTGCATGCATAAATGCAGATTGTACATATGCGAATGATTGCATTCAAATTTACTACATCCCTGTAATGGAGGGTTTATGCAGTGCTGTTATAGCTATGTTGGTCCCAGGATGAGAGGGACAAGGTGCATGAGGTAATATTTTTTTATTGGACCAGCTTTTGTTGGTGAGAGAGAGACTTGCTTTTGAGCTTATACAGAGCTCTTCTTCCGGTAAAAGAAGAGCTCTGTGTAAGCTCAAAAGCTTTGGTTAGTCTCTAAGGTGCCACAAGTACTCCTTTTCTTTTTGTGAATACAGACTAACATGGCTGTTACTCTGAAATCTCTCTCACCCACAGAAGTTGGTCCAATAAAAGATATTACCTCACCCACTTTGTCTCTCTAAAATGGAGAATGGCTGACAATTTGGACCTGACTAGATAGATTTTAACTACTCATAGAATCATACCAATGAAGGGCTAAAAGGGACTTTGAGAAGTCATCAAGTCCAGCCCCCTGCATTGACTGAGGCAGGACCAAGTAAACCTAGATCATCCCTGACAGGTTTGTCCAACCTGTTCTTAAAAACTTCCAATGATGGGGATTCCACAAGCTCCCTTGGAAACCTATTCCAGAGTTTAACTACCATTACAGTTAGAAAGTTTTTCCTAATATCGGACCTAAATCTCCCTTGCTGCAGATTAAGCCCATTACTTCTTGTCCTACCTCCAGTGAACATGGAGAACACTATCCTCTTTATAACAGTCCTTAACATATTTGAAGATTGTTATCAAGTCCCCTCTGAGTCTTCTTTTCTCAAGACTAAACATACCCGTTGTTTTTTTTTAAATCTTTCTTCATAGGCCAGATTTTCTAAACTTTTATCACTTTTGTTGCTCTCTTCTGGACTTTCCAATTTATCCACATTGTTCCTAAAGCATGGTGCCCAGAATTGGACACAGTATGCCAGCTGAGATTTCACCAGGGCTGAGTAGAGCGGGACAATTACCTCCCAAGTCTTATATGCCACACTCCTGTTAATGCACCCAAGAATGATATTAGCCTTTTTCAAAACTACATCACATTGTTGACTCATACCACTATAACCCCAGATACTTTTCAGCTGTACTACCACCCAGCCAGTTATTCCCCATTTTATAGCTGTGCATTTGATTTTTCCTTCGTAAGTGAAGTGCTTTGCACATGTTCTTTTTGAATTTCACCTTGTTGATATCAGATCAATTCTCTGATTTGTCAAGTTCATTTTTCTTTTTCTAAGAAAGACAAAACTTAAATTCATCACCATTTTAATAGGTCAGACTAAACTATATGTAAGCTTCTTCTGATGGTTTTGCAGGAGCAAAAACCCCAGACCTGTGCACTTTTCTGTAGATATTATCAATGATGGAAGTGCCCAGAGAGATAAGTAAATAAAAAGGGGTCGTGCTGATTTCAATTCCCTTTTATTTATCATTGGAAAGTCACAGAAAAATATCAACACTTGCCAAGTGGAAAAGGATAAAATCAGAAGGAAATGTGAGTTTAAAAGACTAAGTTGGTTTTTACAGAAAATGAAAGGTAAGAAAAATAGCCTATAAAATACAATACTGAAAAACTGAGTACATTAAAAATTCTTTCAGAGAATTGAATGCTGATGAAAGGCATTGGACTGACAGCTCTAATGACTGAAGTTATCCTTGGGGAAAAAAAGAAAGCATAGGCAGTGGAAGTAAAAACTTCACCCATACTGTCCAACCAATGTACTCCACCCCTGACCTGGAGATACCAGGGGAAGAAGAGGAGATCACACTCCATGGCGTATTTCATCCTTGGCCTCTCTGCTGAGTTTCCAACAGTGGGATCAATTGTGTTGCTGCAGATGGTTTTTGTAATGACATGAACAGTTGTCCACCAGGAACTGGACTGATACTAATCAACTCCAGAATTTTTTTATGGTCTCTACACTGATCCCAGCTATATTCTAAGAGAAACTATTAAGCTATTGTCACCCTCTTATTCAGATTCCTTGTCGTGTTTTATTTATACACTGGTCAGTATGTGATAACACCAGAATAAACAGTCAAAGAAATTAGTAGAGACTTGGAGGCAGATATGCTTATCTATGCCCTAATTCTCATTTACACTAAGACCACTTTACACTGTTTTGGCAGGTCCCTTTACGCTGCCAAACCAGTAAAATGGCATTAGTGAAAAATGAGAATTGGGCTCATATTCTTTTAAACCTTCATATTACTGACACAGGTAATATTGCATTTGAATATGTTACTGGCTGAATAACACATTATACTGCTGCTCTGGTAGTGTGCTAACCATGTCAGAGATGCACATGAAGAGATATGTATACAAATAAATGCAATAAAATCATGAGCTGTATTCCCAACACAACTTCCATTACATTGGAGAGATGCTCCATTATTTGGAAACATACTGTTGTTTCTGCTTATTTATATTCCTCCGTAGAACAAAATATAAACTTTATTTATTCTATTTTTAAGTACTAATTAAAAGTGCTGGCTGACAGCCCTGGAAACTGAAGGTTTCTGTTTATTCACAGAACTATAGCCTGGGTAACACCAGTGCCAGCTTCCTACTCGCTACAGTTTCCAGTACCTCACCTCTTAACTGGAGAGGCTGCCTCTAGGAGTGACCGGCTAGTTTTGTCTTCATGGCTCATTCAGACCCTGGCCTCTTCACTGAAGCTGTTAGCAAAGGGATCAGTTAGAGCCTGTTGAGATGTATTTTTTGTGGCAGGCATCAGTCCTGTTCAACTGAACTGAAACTACAAACTCATCTGTATTCGTATATCACCTAGCACAGTGGAGTCCATGTGATGGGTTTTGGGGCACCCAGGACTGTGTGTCAGCTTGTTACCCCCTGCCTCCACTGTGAGGGAGTTTTGCTTGTGGTAACTGGATGTTAGCTTCTTAACACCACTAGCTTTTCAGCCACTCTCCAGGGGCTATGCCAGGCCTGTCTTTGCCTTGCAGGTTAACAAGAGGTGCACCCCAGTCACCAAGTCCCTTTGAATCATTCCTCTGTGTTATCCAGCGCCTGACACTGGCTACTCACAGAAATCCCAGTTCCTCTGCCCCATAGGAGCAGTATAACCATTTTACTAATTTTACCTTAAATCAGTGGCTCTCAGCCTTTCCAGACTAGTGTATCCCTTTTAGGAGTCTGATTTGTCTTGCGTATCCACCAAGTTTCACCTCACTCAAACTACTTGCTTACAAAATCAGACATAAAAATACAAAAGTGTCACAGCACACTATTACTGAAAAACTTGTTACTTTCTTATTTTACGATATAATTATAAAATATATCAATTGGAATATAAATATTGTACTTACATTTCAGTGTATAGTACATAGAGCCGTATAAACAAGTCATTGTCCATATGAAATTTTAGTTTGTACTGACTTTGCTAATGCTTTTTATACAGCTTGTTGTAATACTAGGCAAATATCTAGAGATGAGTTGATGTACCTGCTCGAAGACCTCTGCGTATCCCCAGGGATGCACGTACCCCTGGCTGAGAACTACTGCCATAAACCACTGCTCATGTATCACACTCAGCACTTGTAATAAAACAAAGGTTTATTTAAAAAAGAATAGCAATTCAACTAGAAACAAGAGGGAGTGATGGAAACAAATGGTTACAATACAAAATAAAATCATAAAACATGAACTAGGGCACACACTTATTAATAGTTGCCTTTCCTATCTAATAAAGTATGTTTTCCCCCCAAAGTTCAGTGTGTTGCAGAGCTGGCTGGTTTCACAAGAACCAGGATCCAAACATTCATGAAAACACCCGTGCTCCACAAGGGGTTTCCTCAGTGACTGAATACAGAGTGCTTCTCCCTCCTCTGTGTTGTACCGAAAACAGCCTTTGTTTCTCTTTATAGACAGGTGAACCCATCTTGTTGTAAAGTTACTTTTTTACATTCAAGTGGGTTTGATTGTTTGCCTCTGATGGTTTCCCGTTCAAAGTCTCAGTATTGCACAAGGCTAAACAATTGCATCACCAACTAAGTGGAGTGGGGTGACACCCTGGCCCATCTGAATGGGCCATCCTTAGACACATTTTTTCCCCTGATGACTAATTGTTACTCCAAGTCCATAAAGCATACTTTCAGTATAAATACATTATTCCTTAAATATTACCTGTACATATATCTCACAATGATTATTAATCTTGACAAGTCAAGCTTTCTATATATAAACCTTAGGTATTACTCTTTATACAAAATATCCTATAAACCATGTGTTTGGTATAATGAGTTTGTCAGGCCAGGGGACCCTTTGCCAAGTGGTCTCTCTGTCACAGTCCATGAGTAGGACTACTAGGTGCTACGATAATACAAATGATCATAATCTTGCAAACACAGACTATTGATTAGCCATCTGATGGCAACACATTTTGGTCACTAACCAATCTGGATAGAATTAATATCTGTAGCCCTTGGGTGAAAAGCTTCATATCACCTTCTTGATCCCCTTAGTCATCTAGTTCCCCCCAAAGTGGAGGCTTTATGAAAAGGGATGACATCATAGCTGTACTTGGAACAGGCAAACCTGAACCATTGTCTGAACAGAGGGAAAGCATTCCAGAGCGCTCACCTTTTCACTATTGCTTTGGAGATTTTATTTACTTTACTTTCTTGACTCAGATCTAACATTGTCTAGTGATCTATTTTTACAGAGAACTAAGGCTTTCCCCCTAGTGCCTGTCTTATCCCAAACTGGCAGCTATGGGGCCCCCACCATTTCTATGCATCTGGTAATGGAAACGATTGCCAAGGAGCGAATTGTTTCTTGATTACATCCATCCCATTGTATTAAATACAAACTGCAGCCTACCAGCATAATAAAGAAATTGGGAACCGTTTATGCTCTGGAATAGCTTATGCTTTGGAATAGTTGACTACAACATTCAGAATTGTGAAAGTTATACAGTAGAACCTTAGAGTTATGAACACCAGAGTTACGAACTGACCAGTCAACCACAGCTCATTTGGAACTGGAAGTACACAATCAGGCAGCAGCAGAGACCAAAAAAAAAAAAAGTAAATGCAGTACAGTACAGTGTTAAACATAAACTACTAAAAAAATAAAGGGAAAGCAGCATTTTTTTCTGCATAGTAAAGTTTCAAAGCTGTATTAAGTCAATGTTCAGTTGTAAACTTTTGAAAGAACAATCATAACATTTTGTTCAGAGTTACAAACATTTCAGAGTTTCAAATGACCTCCGTTCCCGAGGTGTTTGTAACTCTGAGGGTCTACTGTACATGCAAAAGTGACCATAATCAGTTTATAATTAATGATCTTATATTTTCAAATGCAGTTCAGCCTCTCTCACACTTTTTTCCCATCTTTATGGCAAAATAATGTTCACTATAACCTAAAATCTCTAGTCTATGTATTTTGTTACACCATGATTTGTTATTGTTTGCACCAAACTAGTTTGTTATTTTAGGGCTGCTCATGTGCAGTGGATTGCATATGCAAGTTTGGTACTGCAGGATTGCACGAGTGCTGGACCCAAAAAGTCCAATCTTTTCCATTATAAACCATGAGAGTGAAGCTTGAGTGCTTTGTCATGAGCACCCCCAGATAAAATTGGATCCTCCTCCTACTGTTTCCTCTGAGCATATACAGCTCAGAAAGCAGATTTCCTGCTCTGTAACCTAAAGTTGGCTGATCCAATGCAGTGTGTCACTGGGATTAGAATCCATAGCATTTTTTAGTCATAGGATAAAATCCAAACTGTAAAATAAAGTCTTCAAGACTCTAGGCTTTCTAATGCTGAAACATCTCCATGTATTTTCTACATACACACAGATCACACACACATTCACAATCTCGTCCATGCATTCACAAGCTCACACATTCATAATCTCAAACACATTCACAGTCTCTCTCACACACAAAATGTGTTCTGTAATGTAGATGATACACAGGATATTTTTGAAGATGGAACAAGATGACTATAAATTGACACTTACACCCACTAATTAAAAAGAGCCAAGAAAACCTCATAGAGAATGAGTTTGATAATTAATGCTTAAAAATTTTCATTGACAAAGCAAAAAGAAGCAAGTGGATAATGATTTAAATGTTGAATGATTAATGCATAGAGAGGGTGCTAAGGAAAGAGACAACTTCAAGAGCAGCTATGGATATTTATGTTTGAGAGAGAGTGAGAGGCAGATTCTGATCTTACTTACAAGGTTGTAAATCTGTAGCCTTTAATAGGTGTAAATATGGGCTATTTCAGTGGGCTAAATTCTGCTCCTCGTTATGGTACAGGGTGTGTTTGTGATTGTGTTTGTATGAGCAGGCGAGAGAGAAAGAGGCGATATATATATGTGTGTGTATGTGTACACGTGAGAAAGGAATAGATTGTGAATATATGAGACTGTTACTGAGTTTGTGTGTGAGAAGCAGAGGAAGAATGTGTGATTGTGTACGTGCGTGAGAGTTGTGAGTTTGTCTGACTGTGAGTGGGAGGATAAGAATGTGTTTGTTTCTAGACTCCCTGGTTCAGTGAAAATGGCTCCTAGAAATGTCGTTTCAGATTAGAGAGCACGGCTGGGGAGATGGAGATTTCATTACCTTCCTCTTTGTGTGATGTTTTGGAGTTGGTAATGTAAGAGCAGAGCTATAAATAATCCAGTCACAGCTGCAGTGTCCTGGAGATTTATAGTGCATGCTAATGCCAGGGATCTTTGGGGTGTTTAACTATGCAAAGCAAAATGAGAAATAATCACCCCACAAACAACAACAAAGCAACAGACCCCACCTGTCTGTCCTGACGTGCCAGGCAGGTCTGGGGGGGAAAGAAGAATTCTGTTTCTTCCCAACAGACACAAAAGGGTTTATTGTGTGTTTGTGTTTAGTGCCCATCACCATGTAATAATGGTGCTCTTACTTGCCTTTGGAGCTGAGGTTGCTCACAACCTGCCTTTGGTGTCTGCATCAGGCACAGGGGAAGGGAGTGTGGAGGTCACAAGCAGTCCCCTGCTGTGTGCAAGCTTTTGAGGCAGCAGGATCTGTATTTTTAGCTACTCCAGATTCCCTCTGCTGTCATGGCCGGGATGTGATGCTGAGGATTTTATTGCCATAGGGATGTGCCTAGAATACGAGGCAGTCTCAGAAATGGACTATGCGGCAGAGCCTGGACTTAGTGCAGCTTTGTGACATTGGTGTGCTTCTCCCATTGCTGGAGGGAGAGAGAGGGAGAAAATAGTTCCTCTTATGTCCTGTTGCAGTAGGAGGCAGAGGGATAGCTGCTGTGATTTATTGAGAACACTGCTTTAGAGAGTTACATAAGTTCCCATATCAATCTAAACTGCATTTTGAAAAATGAAACGGTCCTTAGCATTTCTCCCAAACATATCTACATTTTGTCTAAAGATTTGAAATTAATGTTTGCTATTGTTTGTCAATGCATTTCCCAAGCATTTCTGTAATCCCTCAGTAAATATTTTTAGATCTGGGTCCTAAGCATTTCCCAAAAGCTAGGGGCATTTCACTGGAACTGATCCAACATGGCATTTCAGAGGAGGGTGCAGAGGGACTGCCAGAAGTATAATGCTGTGAGGAGTACACTATTAAACTGGGTGAGGTCTCAAGAAAGTATCCAGGGTTCCTAAAGCTAGCAGGGTTAGGGTTTGCTGAGGGCATTAGAGAATCCCACAGAAAGTAAATGAAATTCTGGTCCACTGATCAAAGCATCTGCAGATAGAAATGTGTGAAATATTGGTATCAAGCCTGAATCCACTTGAATTGTAAGGGCACTATTTGTGAACCTCAGTCCATGCTTGTGAAAGTTGAGCACTTCAACCACTTTATTAACCAAAGCCTGCAGTGCACACATAGCCTCTACTGTAAATGATAATAAATGCTGAATGAAGAAAGATTTGGAAAGGCCTATTGAGTCACATCTAAGTCCATCTGCTGGAAGCCAGAGTGGGATTCTGTACCATCTCCTGGGCTTTGCCTATTTCAAATGTCCAATATCTCAAGGGGTGAGGTTTCTAGCACTGATCTAAGGAGATAATATAAATAAGGAATAAAAATTATATCCGTGCGGTAATGTTGGCTCTTGCTTAATTCCAAATTCTAACTGAGGCTCCTTGCTGCCCCCTTGTTGCTGGAAATGGCAGTGAAAATAACATCTAGACTGTCAGAAGAATATTTTCACAGTTGTGATGTTACAAGCTTGAGTGATATTCTCACATTTTGGGGGACGTGGTAGCTCTTACATGAGAATATCTGCCTCATTGTTTTGGTGCCTGGAATAACAGCACTAACTACAGTAATGATGCTTAGCATGTATCTAATGCTTTACATTAGCAAAGTACTTTCTGAACATGAATGAAATTAATGAATTCTCAAGAATAAGATTCTAATGATAAAATGTCTCCTGCAGAATATAGAAAACACAGTCCTGGGCAGTTTAGACAAAATGGGAGTTAGGATTTAAAGCTTTTTAATTCCAGGTTACTGGTTCCATGCTGGTCTTGATCTGTAGTGCCATCTGTGGTATATTCAGGAATCTATATGACATTATTTTGGCAGGTCAGAGTCCAATTCTGGATTGGCAGGTTATCACCACAATTGATTCTAAATTGTCCCCTTGTTTGGAAAGGCTAGTGACTGAATGGACCATAGAGAATGAACTTCACTCTGTCCTCTAAAGGTAGGTAGATCAAGCCTGAGTCATGTTGGCAGGAGTCGGTGATATGGAAAGTTTGCCTTGCCATTATCTGTTCTGTGAACTAACAGAACATTTTAGTCTCCTGAGATGTTAAGCCTGTACTAAATTCTTAATAAAAATTAAACACACACACACACACCCCAGCAGGAAGTGGGATGTTGTTTGTCCTCAGTACTCATGGGTGAAAGTAGCTGTCATACAGCAAGGGAACCGTGAGAAAATTTGTTAGAGACTTGATAGGCAATGGAAAGAGAATCCCAGTATTTTGGTGTTATCTCCAAAAGAGATGTATTTATGCACTCAGTAGAAAACAAACACAGTTTTCAGGAAAGATAGAACAAATACTGTATACCTAATAGACAGGTTGCTGCATCCAGAAATCATTCCTTGTTGTGTCCCTGAGAATACTGGAGCAAACCTCTCTCTCGGTTTCTCTCACATAATCTCTCTCTCTCTCTCTCTCTCTCTCTCGCACACACACACACACACACACACAGAGCTCAGAGTTTTCTTAAGCTGGCATCATTGGTGACCTCATGCACTTACTTGTCATCTCAGCAGTTTCAGCTTCACTATTCCTCCTTAGATTCATGAAGAAAATATTTAACATCTGAAGAAAGGAAGGGACCCTGTGGTCTCAGAAGCTTGTCCTGCTGTTCTCCTCACAGCCAGGCCCATAAAAACAGAGCTGCAAAGCACTTTTCTGTGAAGCATATACTGAAGGTCTAAGAGTGATTCCAGGGCATTTCTACCCCTTAAGAAGATGAGAGAAAAGCTTCACATTTACAGAAGACAACCAAACCCCAGCCATGGTGGCCTTGAACATTCAGAACCCACCAAATGGCAATTAGAAGGATCTCTCAACAAGGTGTTTTGCACCATTTTAAAAATACATATTTTTCATGCTTATAATAGGTCTTTTAGAAGCCTGAGGCTGAAATATTGCTTTATTATTTGATCTTTTTTCTTCTCAGATTTTCTTCTTAATCACAAGGTTGGATGATGCACCCAAGTTGGATGATGTAAGGTTGCTCAGACTTGTGGGGCATTGATAGAGTTTTTATTTATTTGGTTTTTATAAAAAAAATAACACAGAAGCTTTTATTTTGGAGGGTGCTTTCCTCAGATAAAGAAGGATGGGAGCTTTACAAACAGATTAAAACAAAATGATAGTAAAATGTTGTTTGTTAACTTGGCAGCTCACAGCCCTTGATCTTGCTGCTCTTGCATCCATCTTGGTGTTTGTGCAATTCAGTCTCCAGCCCTTACATTCAGCAGGATCAAACAACAAACTCTGTGAGCAGAATTTTGACAGCATGGATGGGGCACTGGGCTGGTGGATGTGTGTGCTGATGCTGCCACAGCTTCATACATCATGTGGAGAAAACTAAATTTGGGGAGTGGAATTCCACCTTTCCCCCTCAGCCAGGCTTGGATGGGCAGCTCCATCTCCCTGTGAGTCTCCAAAGCAAATTACCTCAAGTCTCTGCCCTTTCCCCTCACCCCTTCAAGGGGCAAAAAAACCCCCAAAAAGTCATTAAGTGCTGCAGTAAGAGCTGATTCAGGCCATTGGTGTTTAGTCCTCTCCAAAAATGGGGCTGGGAGGGATGATGGAGGAGGGATTGCAGAGTGTGCTTGGTGCTGACCTGCTGAATTATGACTTTAATGCAGTCGCTTTAATAACTTGCTGTAGCTCCAACCACCAGATGCAATTTATGGCAAAGCAGGCGCCCAAGCGTTTTTCTTTCTCTGAAGACTAAGCAGATCTCTGATTATCACCTCCCTCCCCCAAGCCCATTACCTCCCACCGCTTGCTCTGCTAATGGAAAAATGTCTGTGAGCTTTTTCCGCAAAACCCTGTTTTCAGGAAATAGTAGAGAATGAGAAACTAACACACATACTATTGAACAAAAGCTCTTTTTACTCTCCGTTCTTCAACCATACACAATTCCTAGTGCTTCCAGATCCTCTGATTCTTTTCCTAAAAGCTTTAAAATTCCAGGTGGACAGAAGCAAAAACAGAATGGTAAATTCAGTGATTTATTTGTATGGAAAAACCCCCCTAACCTAGTTAGATCAAAATGAGCCCAAGCCGGACTGTTTTGATGGCACACTGAAAACCCTACCTTTTAATGAAATCCACCCTGCTATAAGGAATTCTACAGAACAAATAAAAACAAAACAAGTAAAGAAGCTGAATCTAGAAGTAATGCAAAGCAGGGTACTTTATAGAGAAATCTAATCCAAATGTTAGTTTTGTATTTGGTGCCTAGATACTGTGGTGATGAGTATATTAAATAGTGAGGATAGATAGATAAATAGATAACTATTCCCTTACTCTAAAAAGCCATTCTCTTCCCAGCAAGAGGATGGATTCTTCCTCCCCTCTTCTCTGCTTTCTGTTATTTGCATTATCATTTCCTAAATATGTTATGAACTATCTACCTTGGTCCACAGCGTCAAAGAAATGTCACAAATAAATCATGACCTGAACAATAACCCCAAATTCTGCTTTTGTTTTCTCAATTTCCTCAAGGAAATTAATTTTAAAAAAAATGTTGCTTTTTAATATCAATCATTCATAAAAAAAAATCTTAGTAAGACAGGTACACCCATGTCAGAGTTCTAATCAAGCTACAAGAACCCCAAGATCCTAAGATTAAACAAAAACGTTTTGTATTTTATTTTTTCTCTAGTATTTCCTTTTCCCAAAGAGTGCAAAATTCCAACTGCAGCACTGGACAAAGACATCTTTGAAAGGGTCTCCATAGACAGCATCACAGAATAGACCTTTATGACTGTTAAATATCTACCAGCAAGGCAAACCCTTCCTAGGTTACAGCAAGTACAGTTTGCAATGACCTGCCTTCTGATCTTCTAGAAACAAACAGAAGATTCCTTCAAAATGTCCAGCTTCTCATTCAACAAAAATAGCATCCCCCCCCAAACATCTAGATTAACTGGGTTAATATGTAACATGCTACTTCTTTATTGAGTAAGTTGTAGAACAACATATGGGGGCACAAGAGTTCCAAAGAGAAAATTGTAATTTGCATGTTTCCATGTGAATTTAATCTTATGTGTCTGTCTGTCCATGTTTACAATGAATTGTTCTTCTCAGCCTTAACTACAGTAGTGTTATTGCCTTGAACTCTAACATATAATGTGTATAAATAAGGCTACGAGTCTGCCACAGAGGTCACGGATTCTGTGACTTTCTGGGACTGCCGTGACTTCCGCAACTGCAGCCGCAGCAGCTAGTGGTGCTGGCTCCAGGGCCACCCAGCAGTGGCTAGTGTGGCTGGCCCTGGGGGCTGCCTGAGCAGCAGTCCCGGAGCAGCAGCGGTGCCAGGCCCCCCGCCTCTCCAGCAGCAGCCCCCCCACCCTGCACCTCCCAGCAGCAGCAGCCCCCCCAAGAAACAGCAGTGCCCCAGGGCCCGCCTGAGCAGCGGTGCCCCCAGAGCAGTGGCACCTCTTCCCCCCACCCTCAAGCAGCAGTACCCCAGGAGCAGCTAAGATTTAGTCAGGGGTATTTATGGTAAAAGTCATGGACAGGTCACAGGCCATGAATTTTTGTTTACTGCCTGTGACCTGTCCATGACTTTTACTAAAAACACCCATGACTAAATCTTAGCCTTACGTTTAAAATATTTATTTATTTCCCATATTGCGCCATGGATTTGCATGTCGCTTTACAGATATAAGGCATACTCCTGACCAGGAGGGCTTTAGAATCTAATTTGGATTGATGTAAAACCAAAAATTAAAGGTATGAGAACAAATAACAATGGGCTAGAGCCACAAAGGGATTTAGGAACCTAACTGCTACTTTAGATACTTAAATCTAAAACTTATATCCTCAAAAGCTCTGCTCACCTGCTACCTAAAGTTATTAGGTGCTAATTTCCACTGGCAAAGTTCCCATGGTGCCTGAATATCTGCCACGCGGCATATGTACTCCTGCCTCAGTCCTAACGCACAAATGCCTAAGCCTCAGCAGGATCCTCAAATTAGATGTTGCCCTGCCTGTGAGTCCCAATCTGGCAGGTGTGCTCAGAACACACCTGCTGCCCTTATAACCTTTAACCCACAAGCTGAAGCACTCATACAGGACAAGGGAGACCCAGGTTCACTCCCCCTCACACAATATCAAGCAGGGATTTGAACCTAAGACTCCCACTTCTCAGGAGAGTGTCCCCAATCACTGCATTATAGCATATTATTGGGGGGGGGGGAGGCACTGTCTCAAACTCTCCTGTTGAAAAGCTTTTCCAATGAATGTATACAGCATGGGATCAGGGACTTGAACTTGGGTTTGCTGTATCATAGATAAGTGCTGTAAGCACTGAGCTACAGAGTCATTTATGTGCAGTCTTTAGCCCAGTGACTGTTAAGTGGTTCATACAACGTGGAACAGCTTTAACAAGAGAGATTGCCAAACCTTCTCTAAGAATACCCCATAGCTCAGTGGTTAGGGTACCTGTAGCAATAGCAAGCCCTGGCTTCAAAACCTTACTCCACAGCAGGCAGAGGGGGCATTTGAACCTGTGCTCTCAGTGAGTGCTTGAACTACTAGGTTTTTGAAAAAAGAAAAGGAGTACTTGTGGCACCTTAGAGACTAACCAATTTATCTGAGCATGAGCTTTCGTGAGCTACAGCTCACTTCATCAGATGCATTCAGTGGAAAATACCACTGGTTTTTGAGTATGTGTGAGGAGCAATGATGACATCACCACTACAATTTTTTGCGAGAAAGGGCATATGCACCTAACTCCAGGAGAGGGCTTGCAGCTGTGAATCCTGAGCAGAGGCGAGCATCTCCCTCTGGCCCACAGTTATGTGCCTAACTAGCTTTGAGGGGTGGAGCTTCAGTACTTCCTGTTGACTAGCTAGGCCGCTCTTTGCTGAGTGTGCTGACTTCTGTGGGCCCCATTCTTAAGCACCTAACTGTCCCTGTGCATAGTATAGGGAGCCTGGATGCCTGAGTCACATAAAGTTGCAACATGGTATCTAAGTCCCCTTTGTAGTTCCCCCCATTGCAACATGGCATCTAAGTCTCCTTTGTGGATCTAGACCGATATCACTAGTACATGCACATGTTATATATAAAAGCAGGTTGTATCTAAATTCTAAAGTATATATTTGCAGATTTTTTTGTAGATTGAGACTGTGATCCTGAGCTATGGCCAAGGAACCTGAAGCACAACTCAGGAAGAAAGTGCAAAGTTGGTTTTGTTTTCCTCCAATCCTGGACTACCTTTGCGCCAAAGTAGTCCCTCAGCATAAATTGGAGCAGCCTGAGGGCTTCTTTAATTTGTGCCAGCTGCCAACAGCTCAAACAGGAGTGGAGTTCCGTAAGAGGCTCTATGGCACTAGAAAGACACCTCATGCTGAGTTGATCCTCCTATGGCCGGCAATGCCAGCTTCAGGGCCACTTTGCATTGGTGGTTAGTGCAAAGCTACTGCAGCACAGTTGAGGATTGAAATCTAAGACTTGGACAGAGAAGCTTTGCACACACACACACACATATATATATAGAGAGAGAATGTATATGTCTTTGCCCGGGGTTAGATATAGCTATGTATAGTGCTAGTTTAGCCCATCTTGAAGGTTGCGGTAATTTTGCTGTTTTTTATTCTTCTTTGAAGCAGTCCTCTGATTAAAAGTCCTTTGCTTCCAACTCACAATGTCTTTTCAATGGCTCTGCAAAGTCCTCTCGTGGTTCCCAGCTCACATCAGAAGCAGAGAGCTGGAAGTGTTTCACTGCAGAATAAACATATGGGCTGTAAATCCTGTGATTCAAAAGATTCGTCTGCAATATTCCCCTCTGCTGTTGCCATAGGTAACCAGGCTCTGCAAAACACCATTTACCCTGGAATGCAAGGAGACGTGGAGCTCAGCAAGGGCATTCTAGTTAACCCCTTCCTAGCAAAAACAATAAAAATCAAAACTCTCTGGTGACTCCAGCAAGAACAAAATGAACTTCTGCCCAGTAGTCACGTGTGCTCAAATACACACATACAAATATTTACACCATACCCCTTTCAAATAACATAAAAACAGATAATCCCCACCCACATACACTTCGTGACAGAGCACCAGGATTCTCCTATCACACCCTGTTAAGAGGTGTTGAACCCTTGAGAGACTGGCAATTCAATTAATACAGACTCACTGGGCAGGTGTGACTCATTAGACTGCACCCTGAATAAAAGGGAGATGGTTGGAGTCTGGTGGTGGGAGGATGAGTTCCTGTTGCCTTTGGAGAAGCTGAGTTCAGGGGTAAAGTTTGGGCTGAGGATCATGAAGTGTTATTTTAGAATTACATTTTGTTAATGTAACTTGATTTCAGAAGGGATGAGGTTGACTTTGTAACAAAAATGTAGCTTTTGTTTGAAGCTGGCTGGGGACCACAAAAGCCTATAAAGTATATACATCCATACATACACCCGGTATATCTTGCATACACACCAGCAATATGTTGTATAAGCACATACCACATACTGTTATCACACATGAACACTACTAAGATACATATCTATGCTACTTAAATACATGTGGCACATACTGAATGAACCTACATGTAGGTTTATCCAGTATGTGCAATTTCAAATTATTATTCTTTATATATAGCACTGTAGAGGACCATGCACTTCTCCAAGCAGGTAAAAGGACAAGGTTCCTGCTCCAAAGACCTTACCATGTATATTACTTTTGCATCAAAAGTCTGGCTGGAATCCAGAAAATCTGGGAAATTCAATTAAGGCTGAGATTACATTAATAAATAATCTTGTGTGTCTAGGAATCATGGTCCATGTATGGAAAAGCCTGCAGTGAAACTGCTGTAATTCCTGGTCAAAATGGGGAGTGGAGGAAAGGTCAGTGTTTCTGTCAATTCCATGGCATTAATGGGGGGGGGGAGGGGAGAGTTAGTCCCTTTGGATTCTTTGAATAGTGACTAAGGCCTTGTCTACAGTGGCAATTTTCTGCACAGTAAAGGAGATTTCTGCAGTGTAACTCCTGAGGTGCACACGCTGCCAAGCCACTTAGTGCACAGAAATTGTGCAGTTGCAGTGCTGTAAAAAAACCACCCCAACGAGAGGCGTGCAGCTTTCTGCGCCGGGGGTATAGTGTTATGGTGCCAGTGTAGACACCCTGGTCTATTACAGCGCTGTGACTGGCCTCTGGGAGGTGTCCCACAATGCCTGTTCTTGCCTCTCTGGTCATCAGTTTGATCTCTACTGCCCTGCCCTCAGGTGACCAACCATCATCCCCACCCCTTAGATTCCTTGGGAATTTTGAAAGTCCCCTTCCTGTTTGCTCAGTGATGCGTGCAGTGGTCTCAGCGCATCTTTCTAGGTGACCATGCCTGCTCCATGCATCAGACGATCCCCCACTTGGAGCAATGCTGGGCAGCTGGACCTCGTCAGCATTTGGGGAGAGGAGGCTGTCCAGTCCCAGCTGCACTCTAGCCGTAGGAATTATGATACCTTCGGACAGATTTCACGATACATGACAGAAAGGCGCCATGACCGGGACACACTGCAGTGCAGGGTCAAAGTGAAGGAGCTGTTGAACACCTACTACAAGGTGGAGGAGGCAAACCATCGCTCTGGTGCTGTGCCCACGTGCTGCCAGTTCTACAAAGAGCTGAATGCGATACTCAGTGGCAACCCCACCTCCACTGTGAAGTCCACTGTGGATACTTCGGTGGCTCATGTGCCAGTCAAGAGTGGACCGAGCCAGAGGAGGAAAACTTGGATGAGGATGTGGAGGTGGATGAAGGACCCAGAGGCAGAGGATGACTCAGAGATGCATGCAGCCAGGAGCTCTTTGCTATCCTGGAGGAGGCTAGCCAGTCACAGCTGTCAGATCTTGGCAAAGTGCAAACAGGAGAGGAGGTCCCTGGTAAGTGATTTGATTTTGCAGATTGCTGAAGTGAGTTGTTGGGGGAAGGAAGGTTTCAGAAAGCAGGCTTGTGTCTGTATGGTGCGTGTACCACCACATGCCTAGTCTAAGCTGTGGAACAGAGTGTTGATTGACTCCCTCACTTCATGGTAATCTACCTCAGAGATCTCCAGGAAACTCTCATGGAGATACTGGGCAATCCGCTGCTGCAGGTTCATTGGCAGAGCTGCTTTGTTTCTTGCCCCACTAATGGTAACTTTCCTGCACCACTCTGCCATCACTGGGGCCGGGGGGGAGGGGTACCATTGCTGCACACAAGCGAGCCGCATAAAGGCCAGGGCAGAAGCTGCAATCTTGGAGAAGATCCTCCCTTGATTCCCTACTCACCCTCAGCAGGAAGATATCTTCCATAATGAACACAGCCTGTGGAAAATGTGGGGACAGGAATGATTATAACCCCCCCCCCCAGTGCTGGCTCTCCCCAAGAGCCCCGTGCCCCATGTACAGTACAGTCCTGGAACATGGATTTCCCCTGCCCCTGCGGTTACTCACCGTTCTGGGGGTCTTGTGGCTCATGTGTGCTTGCCTGGAGTCAGGCAGTTAATGATAGGTATGTGAATAGTGGCTGTGTTTTAAATCACTGAATCGGTGGGCTCTGTGTTGCAAACAATACTGCTTCTGTAAAATGTTGCATTTTGGCTTCACAGATAAGACCTTGGGAGCCCAGCCTCCCTCTTTGTTATCACCGGCTGAATGGCTGTGCAGAATTAGAAAGTGGCCACGAAGAACTAAAGAGGACTTTCTGCGTGAAGTCATGATGCACTCTGCAGCCGAAAAACAAGAATTGAAGGAGTGGCAGGACACCAAGAAGAGGGACTGAAAGGATAATGCGGCGCACCAGAACGAAGCCACGAATGGCACTTAAACATTATGGATCGCCAAGCAGACATGCTCCAGATGCTACTAGTATGGCAAACCAAACAGCTGCGAACCCACCCTCCCCTGCAGCCGCTGTTGCAAAACTCTTTCCTATGTGCCCCACAGACACCACCAACACATGCTTATCGACCTCCTGGCTCCAGTCTGTCCCTGCTGCATTCCACTCCTCCCCAGTCACAGTCCAGCACTGCAGACTCCCAGTACTCACTGCACTCAACACCTGTCCCTCTGCAGTTTAGCCCTGCTGAAGTAAAGTACCCGCTGCACTGTACTCCAAAGGAGAAGGTTGGAGATGATACCTGGACATACACAAATCTTTAACCGTCCTGGGATCCCTCCTTCTCTTGGACCCTCCCTTCCCCCATTCTCCACAGTGCTGATGTATTTTTTTGTTTGTCTCTCTCCTCCAGTTGTTGTTTTTAATACAAGAATTGTTTTGGTTTGAAAGCAATCTTTATTTTATTAATTGAAAGCAGAGCCCTGCAAAGCAATAGGCAATTTTCTTAAACCTTCATAGTGCATCGTCTGCACCAATCAGAATCACCTCTTAGCATTACAAGCACTGCAATCCCGAGCAAAGCAACAAATATTAGTGGCTTTCAACTTAAAATTGCTGCCTCAATTCTTATGGCCCCACACTGTGCCCCTCTAATAGCCCTGGTCTCTGGCTGTTCAAATGCAGCCTCCAGGCGTTGAGCCTCAGTGGTCCAGTCCTGAGTGAAGCTTTCACCCTTCCCTTCACAAATATTATGGAGTCTACAGCTCACGGATATAAGCATAGGAATACTGTCATCGGCCAGGTCCAGCTTCCCATATAGGCAGCGCCAGCGGGCCTTTAAACAGCCAAAAGCACAGTCAACAGTCATTATGCACTTGCTCAGCCTGTTGTTGAGCCCCTCCTTGCTGCTGTCAAGGTGCCCTGTGTATGCCTTCATAAGCCACGGTATTAAGGGGTAGGCAGGGTCTCCCAGGATCACAATGGGCATTTTGACTTCCCCTGTGGTGATCTTCTGGTCCGGGAAGAAAGTCCCTGCTTGCAGCTTCCTGAACAGTCAGTGTTCTGAAAGATGCATGCATCATGCACCTTTCTGAACCAGCCTGCATTAATGTCTGTGAAATGCCCACAGTGATCCATAAGCACCTGGAGAACCATAGAGAAATACCCCTTCTGATTAATGTACTCGGTGGCTAGGTGGTCTGGTGCCAGAATTGGAATATGCCATGCCATCTATCGCCCCTCTGCAGTTAGGAAAGCCCATTTGTGCAAAGCCATCCACATGTTGCCCAGAGTCACCATCTTTTGGAGCAGAATGCGATTATGGCCCTGAAGACTTCCATCAACGAGTCCAACGGTTGACTTTCCCAGTCCGAATGGGTTAGCGACTGATCGGTAGCAGTCTGGAGTAGCCAGCTTCCACAGTGCAATTGCCACATGCTTCTCCACCAGCAGGGCAGCTCTCATAATCGTGTCCTTGCGCCGGAGGGCTGGGGCGAGCTCATCACACAGTCCCATAAATGTAGCTTTCCTCATCCGAAAGTTCTGCAGCCACTGCTCATCATCCCAGACGTGCATGACGATGTGATCCCACCACTCAGTGCTTGTTTCCCAAGCCCAAAAGCGACATTCCACTGTGTTCAGCACCTCCGTGAATGCCACAAGCAATCTTGTGTTGTAGCTACTACACATGGGGAAATCAATGTTGCACTCCTCTTGCCTTTGTAGTTTAAGAAACAATTCCACTGCCACTCGTAACATGTTAGTCAGAGCGAGCAGCGTACTGGTCAACAGTGCGAGATCCATTCCTCCAGAGCGCGCAGTACACAAACCATTGAAAGATGGCGCCAAATGCGGATGGAAGCACAGGGATTGCTGGGAGGCGAAGCAATGCATCGCAGGGCATTGGGACAGGACCCAGGCTGCCTCATGACCCCCTCCGCCTTCCCACAACTCTTTGCAGCAGAAGAGGAAGAGATGCTCTGTGGGATAGCTGCCCAGAGTGCACTGCTCGAATACTGCTGCAAGTGCTGCAAGTGTGAACACGCTATTGTGCAGGCAGCTGACAGTGTGAACACACAACAGCAGTTTCCCTTCAGCACTCTCTGAGCGGCACTGTAACTACCAATGCTGTGTAGACATATTCTAAGTGTTTTTTAGTTTCTCTTTTTGCATTACACTAGAGTAAAAAGGAGCAGAGAAAAAATTGCCCTGAGACTACTTGGTAGTCAGGGGGTTGCTGGTCTGGGAATTGTGCAAATATACAGTCAAATCATCTTCATGAAGACCATTCTTCCCTGACCAGTTTCAACACTACAAGGGTGAGATATAGATGGTGAGGGAAAGGGTTAAGGCCCAGGAGCTTTCAGGGGCCCCCAGTGATTCTCCCATGAGTTGTTGCATAGACCATAGTAGGCAAAGTTCTTCCAATTGCTATTGTACCAGCTGTCACACAGCCTAAAAACCATGCAGTGATACAGGTGCACAATGACATTTCAAAACGTGACTTGAAATCTCCAGGGCTGTGCTTGAACTATGCTGGTTTCCTTATTTCCCTGAAGTCCCCTATGCCACTGTTCAGACCTAGCACTGGATTCTCTATTCCTCTGGAAAATCCTGTAGGCTGCTGCCCAGATCCAGTGTCACCTTCCATATAATATGACTCTTGTGACATTGTGGATACCTGCCCAAGTGTGAGATTAATGTGTGCATGTGTAGGTCAGAAACAGCAGCTGTCTGGGAGGCAAAGCAGACTCTAGTCAACAATAACGTGGCCATTCACATTTAAATAAACTACCTGAAGCCCAAATTGCAACTGGAACCTCCTATCCCCCACTACAGATACTGAAGGAACAGAGTTTGGGGGTTTTCTTGGATCTAGATCAATTGCTTCAAGACTAAGGTTTTTAAATGTCAAATTTTACATAGTTTCTATAAATAGATATAGATGTGTGTATGTATAACATGTATCATATATACATTGTGTGTGCCTGTTTGTATATTTGTGTGTGACAAATACCACTGTTTCATAAAGTTATTGTGATGTTGTAAAACTGAGATGAAACACTCCCTTTGTTCCCTTTCTGGTAGAAATCAGTAGTGTTTATTTCTTGGGGGATAGGAAATCACCAAAGAGGCAAAGAAGGGAATTTTTCAGTTCTAAGCTGGTCCAAAAATGTCCTTCCTCCAATCCAGCAGTGGTTGTTCTTGTTGGCTGTGTCTGCAGAAACAGAACGAGAAAGAAGGGATTGAGGGGAAAGCCTGACAGAGTCTGGACTGGGGCATGAAGGGGTTACTGACTGCACTGCATTCTCTGTCTGCAGCTCCAAGCAAAACCCAGAGAGAGACAGTGATGTCAGCACTACCTTCCATTGCCCAGGGCCCCTTGCCTGACAATGTGGATGATCCAACGCATTCCGATCTACCACAATAAGAGCGTTTATGCTGCTGTTTCATGACCTCTTCAGATTAAAACATGTGGAGTTAAATATATATACAGCCTGATGCACACACACATACACTGCAGCAGAAATAGACAGATGGGAAACTAACTGCAGCTTTCGCTGCCTGGCACTAGGTATCTATGTCGATCTCGTTGAGAAAAACACGTTTAGGGGAATGCACAGTCTATATTCATGTAGCTAAGATACAGTTCCCTTGTGAATGTTTCAATACTGAGTTCAGCCATTGCCATTGCATGTGAGCTAGCCAGAAAGGGTTGGAAATAGATTAAGTAAAAGTTGGGGGTTAGGAAAATAGGAGAAAGAAAATTCAAACTTGTAAACAGAATAAAACATTCTTTATTCTCTAGTGCTGCCCTTTTAAAGCACTTGTGACAAAGCAAGGTCACAAGTGGGTTCTATTGCTCCTGCAGAGCAAGGTCACAAGTGGGTTGTATTGCTCACGCCCAGCTGATGGAGATAAAGAGCATGTTACAAGGGATATCTTTGCATGTTGGAGTGGAATGAAATGCTCTGGAGAATCTCTGGCAAAGAGAAGCTTTTTTTTCTCCTTAGAGTGGGAGCCAAGTGTTGGAGGAAACTTGTAGTAATAACAGGATTTTATTGATGGTTTTATTGATAATATCTATGTATGCATGTGTTATGTTTTTGCATATTTGTGTGTGTGTTCCTGTATCTATATGGCGCTTTATATGTTATCTGTATGTCTCCATATTTGTCTGTCATTCTGTGTCTATATTTCTGTGTATGTCTCATTTGTTTGTAGGTCTGTGTTTCTCTGTATGTACATGTGCATGTATTTTCCATTATTCTACAGAATGGTGAATTTGAGGATAGTTCTTGGTTAACAAGAGGTTTCAGGATTCAGTAACATGAGTGAGAAGGAAATTCAGTCACCTTTTTCTTTCTCTCCCTTTTGTTTTTGTTTCCAGCTTCTTCTCCTTCCTTCCGCCCCCCCCCCCCCCCCCCAATCATTGATTCCTCTTTTCTTCAGCTCTTTCCATCTAAATTCTTGTTCCTGTAGAAAAGTCTCAAAATTAATCTATCATGGTTGTTCATAGAGTCAGGCTCCTTTCCACAATGTGCTCCTTGTACATTCTTCTCTTTCTTTTTTTTCCTTTTTAAACTTGTTGAAGGCTTCAACTTCACAAATTCCTGTGGGCAGTTCTGGTTTATGTGTCTCCCCTTTCTTTTGGCACCTGACTAGAAGATTCATAATTTTGGAGGGAAAGATAGAAAAGGATGCAAACAAAAATAACTTACCTAAAATGCAGCTGTCTGTCCCCAGTGACTCAGTGGGATCTTGGAGGCAGGTTTAGTTGGTAAAACCCTAATCAGGTGCTGGAAGGGGTGAGGCCAAAAGTTTAATGTAGGATAAAAATGCAAACCCCGTAAATCTCTCAGTGTTCGGCTTAACCTCGCCTTGACTCTGCAGAGATGGCTGTAAGGGAGGATGAGCTTGTATTAGAAACAGGATTCTCTCTTTCTGTCCAGCCCCCACTATGCCAGTTCCAGTATTGATCAGTATCAATAGTGAACATTTTCTGTATTGATTTCTGTCAGTGAGGGTCGGACCCACCTAGCTGCCCCATTAGTGTAATCAAAGCTGAGCCACTGGCATTGCTCTCAAGTGCCTTTTTCCTCTGTTTGCTAAGATGAATTCATGCCCTGCCCTAGTGCATGGTCACTCAGCCCTTATGAAACTTGGAAGGTGGAAAAGCTGTCAAGAAAACTTGGGGCAGGTCTTAACAGACATTGTAGTTCACTAGTGGTAGAATGGGGAATCTGCCCCACATGTCAACCAAATGTAATGAGGCATATAGACAGAATATAGTAGTAATATGCATAGTGCCTGTCATCCCAGGATCTTAGAGTGCATAGCAAGCACCAATTAAGCCATTAAATAAAAGAACTTGAGATGGGTCTGAAACTAGAGTGCTAGTAGGCTTCCTGGGAAAGGGAACATAGTCTAGTGATATGAGCACATGAAATTTTGAGTTAATTTCCATCTTTGCACCTGACTTACTACTGCTATATCATCTTAGGCAGCTCCCTTCACCGCTTTGTGCTTCAGTTTCCCCCCAAGTAACATCTTCATAACTCACAAGGGGGTGTGAGGATTAATTCATTAATATTTCTAAAGCTCACTGAAGATACAAAGTGCTATAAGTATTAATTGTATATTTACTATTATGTATTAATGAATCCTCAAAATCAATTTGTGAGATGGATATAATAATGGATATATGGACTTCTTTAACAGACAGGATAACCTGAGACATCAGAGTTTTAGTGACTTGTGTGATAGCACACAGTAAGTCAGGCTTGGTCTACACTTAAGAACTTATGTTGGTATCACTGCATTGTTCAGAGGTGTATATAAAATCCACACCCCTGAGCAACATAGTTATACTGCTAGGTCAATGGGCGGGCTTCTCCCGTCAACATAGCTACTGCCTCTCCGGGAGGTGGAGTACCTACGCCGACAGAAGAAACTCCCCTGTTTGCATAGGTATCGTCTTCACTAAGCACTATAGTAGTGCAGCTCTTCTGTAAGTGTAGACAAGCCCACAGTAAAAAAATGGCAATAAAACCTACAAGTCTTGACTCCCAGTCTCTTACACTGCTCAGTAGAGCACTGTCCTGAAATTTGTGGACTATAACCCCAGGTTCCAACAATTTTGTTAGTAACCTTATTTCCATGGGGGCATGGAGGCTTTGATTTTTCAGACAACATCAAGCAATGTTTTTGTGTGGTTTATGGAGGTAGCTTAGGCAGCTGCAACTCTGTGTTACCCAAGTAAAGCAGAATAGTGAGGTTTCAGAGTAGCAGCCGTGTTAGTCTGTATTCGCAAAAAGAAAAGGAGTACTTATGGCACCTTAGAGACTAACAAATTTATCTGAGCATAACCTTTCTTGACCTACAGCTCACTTCATCGGATGCATTCAGTGGAAAATACAGAGGGGAGATTTATATACATAGAGAACATGAAACAATGGGTGTTACCATACACACTGTAAGGAGAGTGATCACTTAAGGTGAGCTATTATCAGCAGGAGAGTGCGGGGGGGGAGGGTGGGAAACTTTTGTAGTCATAATCAAGATGGGCCATTTCCAGCACTTGACAAGAACATCTGAGGAACAGTGGGGGTGGAGGGGGGGGAATAAACATTGGGAAATAGTTTTACTTTGTGTAATGACCCATCCACTCCCAGTCTCTATTCAAGCCTAGGCTTTTCTTTTTGAGAATAAGTGAGGGGCTCAGCTGACTGTTTTGATGGAAGAAAAGGGGAAGAAATCTATGTAGCTCAGGTCCCCAATACCATCTTCTCCTTAACAGCAAATATTCAATCACGGCTGCCCAGAGGACATATTCTGGAAGATTTCAGAATTTTATTGAGTAAATGCTAGTTTTCATTTATGACTGAAATAAACAAGGGTGTCAGCCAAAGCAGTGCTGCTGAGGGGCTTGTCACACTCCAGTGCCAGGCAGAAGCGGCTGCTGCTTTGGAGACAGATTTATTAAGATTATTAGTAAGTGTTATTTGGAGGTGACTGAAATTGCTGGGTGACCTCCAGAGGATTAGCCTTCCAAAGATAGCAAAGGCAAAAAAAGAAACTCCAGACAAACAAGCAACCTAGTACCAGTTGTATTTATTTAATGAAGTCCCTACACAGGATTAGCTCACAAGCAATCACTTGTTTTCATGGCAGGAGACATGAGGGAGGGGAAACAGGAAACATTTTAAGAAGGAGCTCACAATGTGGAGAGCAAAACAGCAGCACCCTCTCTTGTCTGGCTCAACAAGTAGGAGACTGCCTGTGTTGGGAGGGCGGGGCAAGGAGGCATCACCTTTTCTTGGGTTGCAGTACCTTTCAGGAGCCAGTATACAGCAGCTGTGATACAGACATAATTTTTATTATGAAGGCAGTATACAGGGAAAAGAAGTCAGTTAAAATGGATACCTGTGTCTTGTGCACTGGTCCAAACTGGTCTGAAACAGAGGGGCAGCCTGACGGAGGATGAGTAATAATCAAAGTAATTTTCTGTCGTTCTCCAGCAACTTTCATCACAGGATCTCAAAGTCCTTTGCAATGAATTCATTAATCATCAGAATCCCTCCCCCTTAGGACATAGGTCAGAATTATAGTTTCCAGGTGGAGAACCTGAGGCACTGAGAGGTTGTCCTAGATCACAGAGGAAGACAGTGACAGGTGACAATAGAGAGAGCCAGAATGGACATAAATATCATGACAGGTTTCAGAGGAACAGCCGTGTTAGTCTGTATTCGCAAAAAGAAAAGGAGTACTTGTGGCACCTTAGAGACTAACCAATTTATTTGAGCATGAGCTTTCGTGAGCTACAGCTCACTTCATCAGATGTATACCGTGGAAATTGCAGCAGACTTTATATACACACAGAGAATATGAAACAATACCTCCTCCCACCCCACTGTCCTGCTGGTAATAGCTTATCTAAAGTGATCAACAGGTGGGCCATTTCCAGCACAAATCCAGGTTTTCTCACCCTCCACCCCCCCACACAAATTCACTCTCCTGCTGGTGCTAGCCCATCCAAAGTGACAACTCTTTACATAATCAAGTCGGGCTATTTCCTGCATAGATCCAGGTTTTCTCACATCCCTCCCACCCCCATACACACACAAACTCACTCTCCTGCTGGTAATAGCTCATCCAAACTGACCACTCTCCAAGTTTAAATCCAAGTTAAACCAGAACATCTGGGGGGGGGGGGGGGTAGGAAAAAACAAGAGGAAACAGGCTACCTTGCATAATGACTTAGCCACTCCCAGTCTCTATTTAAGCCTAAATTAATAGTATCCAATTTGCAAATGAATTCCAATTCAGCAGTTTCTCGCTGGAGTCTGGATTTGAAGTTTTTTTGTTTTAAGATAGCGACCTTCATGTCTGTGATTGCATGACCAGAGAGATTGAAGTGTTCTCCGACTGGTTTATGAATGTTATAATTCTTGACATCTGATTTGTGTCCATTTATTCTTTTACGTAGAGACTGTCCAGTTTGACCAATGTACATGGCAGAGGGGCATTGCTGGCACATGATGGCATATATCACATTGGTGGATGTGCAGGTGAACGAGCCTCTGATAGTGTGGCTGATGTTATTAGGCCCTGTGATGGTGTCCCCTGAATAGATATGTGGGCACAATTGGCAACGGGCTTTGTTGCAAGGATAAGTTCCTGGGTTAGTGGTTCTGTTGTGTGGTATGTGGTTGTTGGTGAGTATTTGCTTCAGGTTGCGGGGCTGTCTGTAGGCAAGGACTGGCCTGTCTCCCAAGACTTGTGAGAGTGTTGGGTCATCCTTTAGGATAGGTTGTAGATCCTTAATAATGCGTTGGAGGGGTTTTAGTTGGGGGCTGAAGGTGACCGCTAGTGGCGTTCTGTTATTTTCTTTGTTAGGCCTGTCCTGTAGTAGGTAACTTCTGGGAACTCTTCTGGCTCTATCAATCTGTTTCTTTACTTCTGCAGGTGGGTATTGTAGTTGTAAGAAAGCGTGACAGAGATCTTGTAGGTGTTTGTCTCTGTCTGAGGGGTTGGAGCAAATGCGGTTGTATCGCAGAGCTTGGCTGTAGACGATGGATCGTGTGGTGTGGTCAGGGTGAAAGCTGGAGGCATGCAGGTAGGAATAGCGGTCAGTAGGTTTCCGGTATAGGGTGGTGTTTATGTGGCCATTGTTTATTAGCACTGTAGTGTCCAGGAAGTGGATCTCTTGTGTGGACTGGACCAGGCTGAGGTTGGTGGTGGGATGGAAATTGTTGAAATCATGGTGGAATTCCTCAAGGGCTTCTTTTCCATGGGTCCAGATGATGAAGATGTCATCAATATAGCGCAAGTAGAGTAGGGGCTTTAGGGGATGAGAGCTGAGGAAGCGTTGTTCTAAATCAGCCATAAAAATGTTGGCATACTGTGGGGCCATGCGGGTACCCATAGCAGTGCCGCTGATCTGAAGGTATACATTGTCCCCAAATGTGAAATAGTTATGGGTAAGGACAAAGTCACAAAGTTCAGCCACCAGGTTAGCCGTGACATTATCGGGGATAGTGTTCTTGACGGCTTGTAGTCCATCTTTGTGTGGAATGTTGGTGTAGGAAATGGCCCACCTGTTGATCACTTTAGATAAGCTATTACCAGCAGGACAGTGGGGTGGGAGGAGGTATTGTTTCATATTCTCTGTGTGTATATAAAGTCTGCTGCAGTTTCCACGGTATACATCTGATGAAGTGAGCTGTAGCTCACGAAAGCTCATGCTCAAATAAATTGGTTAGTCTCTAAGGTGCCACAAGTACTCCTTTTCTTTTTATAAATATCATGGAAACAACCACCCTCCCAGCTGCCTTCCCTTCCCCCCCCCACCTCTGCAACTGGAGGGATGTTAACAGGCCACTTCACCTTGAATGGTCCCTTGAAATATGTGTTAACTACTTATGCTAAATAATCTGTTCCACCTTATATTTAGCTGTGATGTAAATTTCCCAGACCTGAAGAAGAGCTCTGTGTAAGCTTGAAAGCTTGTTTTTCTCTCACCAACAGAAGTTGCTCCAATAAAAGATATTACGTCACCCACCTTGTCTCTCTAATGGAGAAACTTTGGGAGAGAAAGAAGAAAAAAAAAATCTTTACAGAATAGCAGCAGGAGCACTGAAAGAGGAAAGTAGAGTAGTTTATGGACAAATATAATACAACTCTTAATTTTGTATTTGGTGCCTAGATAGTATAGTGATGGGCGCATCAGAAATGTCATTGATCAATTGATTGATGGATTATGTATAATGAATGAACCCTGGAGTCCTGATTTCCAGTCCCCTACTTTAACCAGTGGACATCATTGTTTCCCAATAAATGTATCTCGTGGGGGAGATTCAAGTTCAGGTCTCATCCTTCCTAGGCGCTGTGCTGACGGGAGCATGCTAAACCCAAAGAGTAGGAAGTACCTTATGGTGTTCTCTAGTGCTCCACTAGGGCCATTCTCTCGAGTGGTGTTGATGGACTCTGGAGGATACCGTGTTCAGGACTAGGCACCCAAGGTTGCCCTAATGTGTGGCAAGAAGGATTCCTCCTGAAATCAAACAGAGTTCCTTGTATTCTGTGTTGGGAAACTGGACCTCTGGATCTATGCTTTCTCCCTTCCTAAGTCTCCAGGAGTTGTAGCTCTCTCTCCTTCCTTCAGAGCAGTGAACAGTTCTGATCTGGGACAATATACACCATTGCCTGTGCCTCCCATGACTTCACTAAAAACCACAACATCAGAAGCTGAGCTCCTTAATTTGGTAAGCCTGTTCAGACAGGAAAGGCCTTTAATTGCAGAAGGGGGCCTATGAATGTAACTTAGCAACTCATTCTTCAGCCAGGGAAAAGGCAGGACACACAGCTCAGCTCTCTTTGGATAAGCTGTCACAACTGGAAATGGGAGGGAAAAGAAGTGGAAGAATGGGATGGGAATCTGGCTGATCAACCTTACATTTGGGCAGAGGGGCAAGGGTTGAACCCTCTGCTGAATTTAATGTGTGTAATTATTTCTCTGCAGGGACTGAAGGGCATGCTAGCAGCGCTCAAAGAAGTAGACGCTAACTAGCTGGTGTAGTGCCCTGGATATACACATGCAACTCCTACAGAGATCAGTTTATGGCCCTAAAATTCTTATCGTTTAAATAATTGATTCCCAGCTAATGAAAAAAACTAATAAAATATTGGAGAGAGACTGAGAGCAGAGGGAAAGGAGAGAGAGGGAGAGAGACTATGGAATTACAGGGTCACCTCCTGGCTTCTTTTTGGCAGGCTCCAACTTTTCTGTAGCAGTAGTTCCTTAGGTGAAGCTGGTGAAAGCAGAAGCCATTTCCTTTCATAAATAAAATGAAAGAACATGCACTGAGATAAGAGAGACAGGATTTTCTCCTCCTGAGAATTTCTCTCTGCATCTGAAAAATATTCTCAGGCAAAGGAAATAGAACTTAAAATTTCCCTGGAAAACCTGAGGAATTTTTGCAGCAGGAACAAAAATATAATCTGAGTCTGGTATTTTATAACACTTGACATACAATACAGCCCAAGGAGCTTTACCTTCTCTCTTTGGAACCAGTTATTTATGGGCCATTCTGTTGACATTCTGTTGAGACTTAGACCTGTTTTAACTGACCTCTGGAGGAGTTTCCCAGGGCAGGGTTAGTGTCTTTGAATATTTTAGGGAGGTTGAATTATTCTTTTTTGAGTCATTCATTGTGGAGTATTGAACTATATAAAGTCTATATAAAACTATATATATAAAACGATATAAAGTCAGTAGGCTCACTGGCACAGTTTAGAAATTCCCAGGGGCGGAGAGAGCCATAAGGGCGCAGAGCTAAACTGGGATGGGTAGCAAGAAGTCCACAGTTAGCCTGCTGTATAAACTTCTCAGAGTCTGTAACCAAAGCAGACCTCTTGACATACTAATTATAATATAAACTCCTGAAAGGAGAAGAACTGGCTGAATTCGAAGAGGTTCAGAAGTGCATGGGACTAGTCTGTAAAGTTCCTTAAATCTGTAGCTGAACTGACATGATTGAAGGACTTTGTCATCAAAAACAACTTGAAATACTCATTGGTTTTTAAGGCTCCCACAAAACAATAACCCTCAGATAAAGTGTCTGCTATATTCTGATGACCTGATCATATTATTATCCACACCAGACAGCCTTCAAAAGAATCTTAATTTGCTAAAAACATTCAGCAACAGATGAGCCATACAAGTCAACCTGCAAGAGACCAAAATCATAATTCTTGGAGAAAAAGCTGTAAAACAAACTCTATTAGAGACAGAAATTGAATACACCCCAAATTATCCACTTCTGGACCTTTTATGCAGTAAGGAGTTTCAGACTGTCTAAAAAAACATTGTGAGGAAGAGCTCTGCAGATTCTCTATATTATAAAGAGACAACTATAAAAATACAATCTACTGATGATATAGCTGGCTAAAACTTAATGAAATCCACATAACCCATGGAATCCAGCTCATTCTACTATGTGAGAGTGAAGTCTGATGTAAATGCAAACTAAATTGAATGGAACAAAGCCAAAGCTCTCCAAATGATGGAAATATGTATTTGTGATATTTATTCAACTGAAAAAGAGTCCAAAATTCATAGTGAATATTACTTGCAATGAATTATTCAATCGGCTCCAGACAAAGTTCCAATTGAATCCCTGCCCATACAGTTCTGAAAACAGGTATTATGCACACACAAGCACTCTCCCAACAATCCTACAGGCAGAGCCAGGATTGCCTCTGCCACTCAATATACAGGAATGATTCTGCACTTCTGGTACCAACTCAGCTGAAGTAACACATGCTTCCTACCTCACAAAGCATTAGGAGGCCAAAAACTTAAATGCAGTAAGAACACACTTCACTCTTAAATAGTTTCACATTCAGACCACAACTAACAAACCTGCAGTTTTTACTCAGGCAGAATTTTCATTGACGTCAGTGCTAGTTTGCTTTAGTAAGGACTAAATAAAAACTGAATATAAACCTCAGTACTTAGCCAGTTGTTATTAACTAACTACTAAGACTCATGATACAAACAGTCCAACTGAGAAATGAATAATGAGCAAATGAGCAAACATATTCATACACAGACCAAAACCTGAAGAAAGTAGAAAGCATTATGGAAAGAACAGGTCATAAAAAAACTAAGAAGCTAAATTGCTAGAATAAAGACCTTTGCTCTAACAGACTACTTTTCTACAGCAAAATTCACAGAGCACACACAGACTCTCACAAAATACAGAATCAGTGAACTCATGTAGCAGGGGTCTAGGTGTATGTGTATGTGTGTGTGTGTGTGTATATATGTGTTCATGTGACATGTTTGTGCATGTATGTGAATGTGGCATGGGTTAATGCATGTGTGCAAAGATAGGCATGTATGTATGTATATGGCATGAGTGTATAGGAGTGAATGTGTGAGTACTGTATGTGGCATAGGAACATGAGCATGCATATGTTTGTGGCATGAGTGTGCATGAATATGAATGTGATGTGGATGCATGAATGTGCATATATGTATCTGATTTTGGTGCATGAGTGTGCTTTCCTATGAATGTGGCTTGGGATATGTGTATATGTGGCATGTATTTTTACGTCTACAGAGTGGTTCATGGGTGTGCATTTATATGTCTGCAGCATGGTTGTCTATGTGCATATGGATCTGTGGAGTAGTTCCATGGGTTTGTGTTTCTGTGTATGGAACATTGGTGCATGGATGTGCATATGGGTGTGTGTTCATTTTCCATGTCATTTGCAGTTCATCAGCAAAATTTTCTGCCCTTGGCTAGGAGTCTTTTGGTTGGGCACAGATCCAGGGCTGCTGTTTAAGCAACAAGCAGTAGCAACACTAAGTGAGGAAGTGCTGCATATTTCAGGCAGATTTTGGGGCATTTGCTCGAGACAGAACCTGCTTGTTGGTGTCTCTTGTCTTTATTCCACACAGCACCTATAATTCAGGTCAGCACTTGTCTCCTTGCTGCTGTCTGATCATGCATATGCTCTGTTTCCCAATCCAGGTCACATACTCCCCCATCCTTCCCTCCACTCTGGAGCCTGTTCATTCCATTAAGATTTAATGAGAGGCTCTCCCAGCCTGGCAAGCAGGCCTCTTGTGTCACTGCTGAAGCCAAGATCAAACCTTGGGCAGGAATTATCCATAAGTGCAGACACCCGTGTGAAGGGAAGGAAAAAACAATAAGAGCCATTTACTTCCAATTGCATTTAGTGCTTCAAAAAAACTGTCCCCCAGAAATGCTGAGTCAGTAATGTCTGACAAATTAGTCAACAGGATGACTGGGGCTTGGCTTCTGGCAATTAGCATTGACAAAGCTCTGTGTGTGTCCGTTCATGCACATGCGAATGGGTGTGTGTGTTTTCCTGTTAGCCAGGCTTGCATGCCCAAGGAGAGAGAAGGGATTGAGGAAGGAAATGACTTGCTTTGACTTCACAAAGGAAATTTGCATTCCCAAGGTCATGCAGCAGTCTCCTGACTTTCTGTTTCAGAGGCTTGCAGGCTGCAGCCATTAGGAATGTAATATGCTGAGCTTCTTAGAATGGTGATGTATCAGTAAGGCTGGGGGACAGGGGAGCCCAGGACTGGAATGGTAGGGGGTGCTACAGGTCAGGAGTGGTGTGTGTTGAAAAAGATATAGGAATAACCGAGGGCTAGAAGAGCAGGGAATGCTGTATGTCAGGATTGAGAGTATTGATAGAAAGCAGGAGGAGGAGGTGATTTTTTTGAGAGAGGCGGGGTGGCGGGGGGGGGGGGGGGGAAGCTCAGGATTAGAATGATAAGGATGCTGCAGACCAGGATTGAGGAGCCTTGGTAGAATTTAGGAGGGGGCAGGGAGTGTGTGCAATGGAAGCCCAAGACTGGAATAAAAGAGGGTGTTGCAGATCCGGATTAAAGTGCATTAGCAAAGCTGTTTGGGAAGCACTGGGCTAGAATAGCAGGTGAGGCTGCAGGTTGAGGTTAAGATGAACATGTTGAGTTGAGGTTTATCCCAGTCTGGCTGAGGTCTGCCTTCAAAGCTTCCTGGTAACGTCATGACCCCTGTAGTGCACAATGACATTTCCTGGTTTCATCTTTATTGAAACTACACATAATCTTTTTGTTAAAAGAAAAGGAGTACTTGTGGCACCTTAGAGACTAACCAATTTATTTGAGCATCATTTTCAAATAAATTGGTTAGTCTCTAAGGTGCCACAAGTACTCCTTTTCTTTTTGCGAATACAGACTAACACGGCTGTTACTCTGAAACCAATCTTTTTGTTGTTATAATCCTGTGAATCTCCTCCTGTGTTCCCAGTCTTGAATGCTAGGTCATCAGTGGTCTCTGATTGGGTGGGAGTTGGGAGTGCTGCAAGGACCCAGAGAGAGAGAGGTTAAGTACACTTGTTTTTTCAGCCTCTCCCTTATCCACTCTATATCCTCCTCCCTGACAAGTCAAACCTAATGATTATTCTATTTCCAAGTGTTCCAGACACACTTGCTAATTCAGTCCTGAAATTCAACTATTCCAATCCCAAGAACTGAATGGCCTAGTTTTGGCCTATGAAGATTTAGTAAGTTTTGTTCTAGATGTCTCCGAGACCTACCTACCTGCTGATATAGTTTCACAGTAATTGATATCCATGAAAGCACTTGAGATAACTGTCTTCTGGTTTAAATGGTTGGGGGCTGAGGGGAGGGCTAAATGAGGGTTCCTCAACTCTAGAAATCACTTCCGAACTTGGTGAGAAAGAACCAGAGTCTTCTGGACTTTAGGTCACACTGTTTAGAGCCTGACTTCAACAAATTCATTCATGCAGACTTTTATGCATGGGTTGAAAAGGATGTATGGGGGTCAAATTGATGACCCTGATTTATTAGGAGGCTGCATTTATTGTGTTTCCTTGTATGTGTTGCTTTTTTAAAAAAAAGTCCTTGTGTCTACAGGCTAGCACCGACCCATTTTATTAGCCTAATTAACATATTAATTAATAACCTGTGTTCGTGCTTACCTAGTATAGAAAGAATGATCCAGCGGTTAAGGAGATGTGGGCTTAAGTCTCTGCTCTTCCTCAGACTTCCTGTGTGACCTGTGGGGAGATCAGTTTCTGGGAGAAAAAGACACAGGAGTTGTCATAAAGGGAAGGGTAAACCCCTTTGAAATCCTTCCTGGCCAGGGGAAAGCTCCTCTCACCTGTAAAGGGTTAAGAAGCTAAAGGTAACCTCGCTGGCACCTGACCAAAATGACCAATGAGGAGACAAGATACTTTCAAAAGCTGGGAGGAGGGAGAGAAACAAAGGGTCTGTGTGTCTGTCTATATGCTGTTTCTGCTGGGGATAGACCAGGAATGGAGTCTTAGAACTTTTAGTAAGTAATCTAGCTAGGTATGTGTTAGATTATGATTTCTTTAAATGGCTGAGAAAAGAATTGTGCTGAATAGAATAACTATTTCTGTCTGTGTATCTTTTTTGTAACTTAAGGTTTTGCCTAGAGGGGTTCTCTGTTTTGAATCCAATTACCCTGTAAGGTATCTACCATCCTGATTTTACAGAGGTGATTTCTTTACTTCTATTTACTTCTATTTCTATTAAAAGTCTTCTTGTAAGAAAACTGAATGCTTTTTCATTGTTCTCAGATCCAAGGGTTTGGGTCTGTGGTCACCTATGCAAATTGGTGAGGCTTTTTATCCAACATTTCCCAGGAAAGGGGGCGGGGTGCAAGTGTTGAGAGGATTGTTCATTGTTCTTAAGATCCAAGGGTCTGGGTCTGTAGTCACCTAGGCAAATTGGTGAGGCTTTTTACCAAACCTTGTCCAGGAAGTGGGGTGCAAGGTTTTGGGAAGTATTTTGGGGGGAAAGACGTTTCCAAACAGCTCTTTCCCAGTAACCAGTATTTATTTGGTGGTGGTAGTGGCCAGTCCAAGGACAACGGGTGGAATATTTTGTACCTTGGGGAAGTTTTGACCTAAGCTGGTAAAGATAAGCTTAGGAGGTTTTTAATGCAGGTCCCCACATCTGTACCCTAGCGTTCAGAGTGGGGAAGGAACCTTGACAGGAGTGAAGTAGCTGTCAGGAACCCATGAATTGGGAAAAGACTATGCCGATTGAAACTGATGCCTGGGATTGCAATGATGAAGGCCTCAATAGGGTCTGGGTGGGTTAGGATGGGGGCAGATATGAAGGATCCTTTCAGGTGATTGAATGTAGCCTGTGCATCAGTGGACCAGACAAATTTGGCTCCCTTCTTTAGAAAGGATGTAAAGGGAACTATCAGGTTGGAAAACCCCTTAATGTAAAAACCTGTAAAAGTTTTCAAGACCTAGGAATCACTGAACCCCATGCACATTTGAGGGTGCCTTCCAATCTGTTATTGTCTCTACTTTGCAGGGGTCCATGAGAAGCCCTGCTGGGGAGAGGGCATAACCTAAGAACTCCACTATGTCCTTGTCAAATTCACACTTCTCAGGCTTGGCATAGAGTTGATTCTGGTGAAGCCAATCGAGAATGATACGTACGTGGTGGCCATGGAGCTCTTGATTTTCAGAGAAGATGAGAGAATGTCATCTAGATATATGACCATGAACTGATCAAGGATATCCCTGAAGAAGTCATTCATAAAAAGTTAGAAAGTAGTAGGTGCATTACAGAGGCCAAATGGCATGACCAAATATTCAAAATGGCTGTACCTAGATCAGAATGTCATTTTCCACTCATCCTCCTGCCAGATTCTGACCAAGTTATGAGTTCCATGCAGGTCTATTTTTGTGAAGACTTGGGCTGATCAGTGTCTCACCAGGAACTCATTGATAAGGAGATGGGGATATTGATTCTGTACTGTGATTTGATTTAATGGCTGGTAATTGACACAGGGTTGGGGAGAACCATCCTTCTAGTCTACAAAGAATATAGGGGCACCAGCTGGGGAGGTGGAGGGATAAATAAATCCCTTCCGTAGATTTTCCTCTAGATACTCCCAGAGGGCCTGAAGGTCTGACTCAAAGAGAGCATAAATGCATCCAAATGCAACCTCCGTCTCTGGGTGGAGTTCAGTAGGGCAGTCATAACTGCACTGGGGTGATAGGGTGTCTACCTTCTGTTTGTTGAACACCGAGATTAACTCCAGGCATTTGACAGGAATCTTAGATCTGTTGCTCCCCTGGGAATCTTGGGGGGTTGGAATGCACCATAGAGTGTGATTGACTGTGGATGGGGGCTCAGGAAGCATGCTTGTTGGCACCACAGGGAGTAGAAGACCATTGTCCTTGATTACCAGCAGACTAGGGGGTTGTGGATAATAAACCCGGGGCACCAAGGATGACTGGTAAATGCAAGGCACAGATCACCCTGAACTTCATGATTTTCCAGTGGCCACCACTGGTAATGACCTCCAGGGGCACCATCTGAAACATGGTGGGCCCTGAAGACAGGTGTGACCTGAGAACAAGCTTCTGGGAGTCTTTTGGGTGCCCAGGGCAGCTGGCAGAGAGGTAAATCACTGTGGGGTAGGAAGCAGGACTGGGGAAGACCCAACTGGTGGCTCCTACCGTGCACCGGGCTCAGCTGCTAGTCCCCATCTGGGCTGGGGAGGATGGGACTTCATCTTCCCCTGCACTGCATCCGGGGATGGGTCAGATTTCTCCCCAGGCTGCAGGAAGCTCTGCAAACTCCCCATCCATTACTCTTCAGCTGCAGAGGGAGAGATCACTGTATGGGGAGCTGCTCCCCCATCCGCTCAACACCCATAGATCTCCTCATACCCAGACTCTCCCGCAGAGCCACCCCCACCCATGCCCAAAACCCCCCTGCCAAGCCCCGCTCCCTCTGCACTTGGACCACTCCGATGAGCTACCCGCACCCAGATCCCCACTCCACCGAGCCCCAGCCAGTTGCATCTGGACCCCCACCGCACTGAGCCCTACTCCCCCAGCATCTGGACCCCCTGCTGAACTCTATCCCCCTACACCCAGACCCTTCCCCGCCGAGCCCCAACCACCTTCACCTGGACCTGCCTGCAGAGTCTCATTACCATTGCACCCAGAACCTCCCAACAAGCCCCTGTGCATCTAGATCGCCTCCCACACCCAGACTGCCTCACACAGAACCCTCTCAACCCACACGTGGATCCCCCCACACTAAGCCTCTCCACACTTGGATCCTGCCAGGCTGAGCCTGCCTGCCCATACCTGGTGCACCTGGCACGGAGGGCCAAGGCCCTGGGGTGTTTCTGCGCAAGCTTGGTCCTTGTGCTGTGTATGGGTTGGGTGCAGCCTCACTGCTGAGCCATATCCTGGGGGCCGGGGAAGCTGCAGAATGATCTTCTACCCCTGTGCAGCCAGTAGCCTGTGGTCCACAATGCCGTGCTGGAGCCTCCATATTTATTTGACAAATAAAATTTGCAGAATTTTAAAATATTGGGCACAGAATTTTTAATTTTTTGGCACAGAAAGCCCTCAGGAGTAATCAGAGCACCAAAAAGCTGTCAAATGGGAATGTCTTTGTCAGGGTCAATCCAGACTGGACCTGATCTGGTGACCCAGATGTAAAAAGCTCCATAATTAATTCCCCAGCCCTACTAAGCCACCCAGTCTCTCCTCTTTGAGTGTTTGTGTTCATTTAGGAAGTTAGTTCGGACAATGTCAATATGGATCTTGTGCTGCCATTTATCCAGTGTCTACAGTTCCTGCTGGAAATCAGTGGAAAGTGAAACTAAGAGAGAAACAGCTGCAATGACAGGAGAAGACAGAGTTTTGTGGCTGGTTTTTGGTTGCATTGCCACCACTGCTGTGGCTACACTTCTATTTTTAGATCACTAGCGCAATCCACTAGCTCCGTCAATCAGAGCTAGTGCAGGGATATCTATTGAAACTGGAAATTCCACCTCGCGCTCCAGCATAGACATACCCTACAGCTTGATTCCTGTTTAAAGGGTAGGCTTGATATAATGCTGTGCTACTGCCCTACTTGGACATCCCTGGAAATGTCGTCTCTCCAGCCAAATTTCCCAGGTTATGCTATCACCAAGCTCTTTGTCCTGCTTCTTGCCCTCAGACATCATATGCGGAGCAGGTCCATCTCAAAGAGAATAAGAAGGTTATAATGTGTCAGTAAGGACCAGTTAAAAGAACCTAATAATAATCAATAGCAATAATAATTAATTCTTTGCACTTCACTAGTGCCTTCCATTTTAGAATCAGAAAGCATTTTACAAACATTAGTTAATTAAACCTAATCTCCCCCATGATATAAGTGTCACAATCCCCATTATATAGATGAAAAAATTGGGATATAGAGAAGGGAATCCTATAGGGCCTAGAAATGTCAGAGTGGCTCCTACGCCACTCCTCCTCATGGACCCAAGTGCAGAGGGAGTGTGATAAATGTAGCTCCCTTTTATGGACACCCAGCCAGCCAGTAGCTATAAAATCCCTCTTAGTAGCTGTTCTCTAATTGCTCTACCTGTAAAGGGTTAAAAAGTCTCACTGCTATGCATATGTAAAAGGAAGTGACTGGGCACCTGGCCAAAAGAGCCAATGGGAAGACTAGAACTTTTAAAACTTGAAACAAGACTCTCCTTTTTTATGTCTGTGGTTGTTCTCCCGGAGAGAGGGGACGGGACAAAGCTATGCTGTAAGAGCTTGGACCAGGTATGAAAAAATCATCAATATCATACCTAGAAACTACTTATTTAAAACCCCCTGATATGTAAGGAGATCAGGAAATGTCTAGGAAGACGTGATTAGGTTATCTCTTTTATTTCTTTATGGCTTGTGGATTCCTCCGTGCTAACCCCAGGTGCTTTTGTTTTGCTTGTAACCTTTAAGCTGGATCTTAAGAAAGCTATTTTTAGTGCTTAATCCTTGTAATTGCTCTTTAAAATCTAGCAATAGCCTGAATTCCCAGATGTATTTTCTTTCCTTTTTTTTATTAATAAAATTTACCTTCTTTAAGAACAGAATTGGATTTTTTTGTGTCTAAGAGGTTTGTGCACATGTTGTTTAATTAGCTGGTGGCAACAGCTGATTTCCTTTTTTTTCTTTCTTTGCTCTTCCCCGGAGAGGGGGTGAAAGGGCTTGAGGGTACCCCACAGGAAGGAATTGCCTGGTGCGCCTTTCTGGGCTCTCAAGGGGGTTTTGCGTTTGGCTGGTGGCAGCATTTACCAATTCAGGGTCAGAGAGAAGCTGTAACCTTGGGAGTTTAATACAAGCCTGGAGTGGCAAGTATTAATTTTTAGAATCCTTGCAGGCCCCCACCTCCTGCACTCAAAGCGCCAGAGTGGGGAATCAGCCTTGACAGGGAGTGACTAGGGACAAAGAGGTGTGGTCAAGGCATCCCTGTGGCATAGTGATCCCTGGCTTATAGCACAGCCCATTATGGGCTGTGATCAGTTGGACACACATTAGACCTGAGGCTGCTCTAACTTATGTTGGGGACCAGACTGGCCCCCAGATCAGTGGAACATAAAGGCAGGTTAAAGCCACTTTGGTCTACACAACTACCTGGTTGTACTATCCAAGCCATAAAATTTAAAGAAAAGAAGAAAGGAGGGAATAGCAGGGCTGTGTACAAATACTTGAGAGGAAACAGTATAGGTAAGAATTTACATGAAAAATATCCAAAATGCTAACTAATTTCAATTTACCCACTGCTGGAATGCTGCCATTCCTGGGGTGGGATATGGCAGCTGTTTAACAGCACATAGCAACAATTCACTGTTGTTTAGAATAGGAAGCTATCCAGTTGAAACTGCAGAGGAAATTTTGGAAGAGTTGCTGGGCACGTACACCCCATCACCCTTTGGGGCAGGTAGAAGGGAGTTATAGCCCTGTGGCTGAGTCCAGGCACCACCCTTAGTCTCAGGGTAATATGGCTTAATGGCTGGAGCCAATAAGCCGGTCCTCCTATGCAGGGACGCATGGCCTAGTGCCAAGAGTCCATATGACTGTCCTCCCTCACAGGGCCATATGGCCTAGTGGCCAGAGTCTATATGGCTGCCCTCCCTTGCAGGGCTGCATGGCCGAGGTGCCAGAGTCAATATGGCTGTCCTCTTTCATAGGACTGTGGGACCTAATGGCCAGCGGGGAAGTGGGCCACCACCCAGGAGTGGGTGGCAGCTGGGGTAGGGGTCCCAACCAAAGGCCTGATAGCGACGAATGTGTTTGCTACTCGGTCAGTAGAGATCCATCCAAAACATGCTGCCTTTGTCCTGGTTCTACAACCACACCAATGTCTGATTCCTCTTGTGGCGTTGCTGTCCACAAGCCTCCTGGGTCTCTGGGATCGTTAGCTTGCAAGCTCCCGACAACTCCATCCCTTCTTGGGCTTCCATGGGCAGCTGGATATCCGCCTGGGTGTCCGTGCACTTGGCCTCCATGATATGGGGTTCCAGCAGCTTTTGGAAGGGAGCCTGCAATGTGTGTCCTCTCTCTTCAGCAGTCAGCCTCAACTGAGCTGGGCTGCTCCCTTTTACGCTGAGGCTCCAGTTCGAGCATACCTAGGCGTGGCAAGGGGATATGGCTTCCTCTAACCACAATATGGGGTTAACCCCTTTGTCTGCAGGGCAAGTACACCCCGTTACAGGAAGGTAAACTGTAAATACCCAAATTGGAACTTATTCAAGACACCCAAGCTTAACTCCCCATTTTTTAAATGAACAATTTCAAGGAACCTTTAAAAACCATGAGTATTCAGGTATTCCATAGCTTTTTACAACATTAGCAACAGTACTAATAATATTAATAATAAATAAATACTTATACTGTGTGCAAAGAGAGTCTAATTACCTTTGTTTGCAAGAGAAATAGTTGAAATACTTGTATAATGTAATTTATATATTATCTTTTGTCGTGGGGATCTTAAAGCATATCACAGACAGCAGCACTGAAATGCACATGAACCAGACATGTCACATGCTCTTTTGTTAATAATGTAATTTTAGAGATCATCTGTACAACTCATAACTAGAAAAATGTGATGTAACATATTTGGTCTCATTAATTGAGGTACTGTTCTGTGTATTCCTCACCTAGAAACCACAGCAACTGGTACATTATAAATGCCCAGGCATATTGAATAATTAAATTAAGCAATACTTACCACTAACAGCATATTGCACCTTTCATGTGAGGATATCAAAGTGCTTCTCAAAGGTCAGCAGTAATAATTAATGATAATACATCAATAATGCTTTGCAGTTATTTAGCAACTTACGTTTTTAAAGAGATGTATAACTATCCACTCATTGAATCCCACAATCTTTCTGGGAGGGTAGTCAGTATCATCATCCTCATTGTAAAGATGGGGAAAACAGAAGTGATTTACACAGCTCCACACAATTAGTCAGTGGAAGGCAGGAATAAAACCTAAGCTTCTTGAGTCTCCGTCCCAGAGCTAACCACTAGAAAACACTGTCTTCTCCACTGTGCTGCTGGAGGCATCATAGTCTCCTAATTCACACTTCTGTTGCAGGTACCTGGCCACTTACTTCGGTTGCCAGGCGTCCGGTTTTCAACCAGAATGCCCGGTCAAAAAGGGACCCTGGCAGCGCTGAGCGGGCCACTAAAAGTCTGGTAAGTGGCATGGTGGGGCTAAGGCAGGCTCCCTGCCTGCCTTGGCTGTGTGCAGCTCCCGGAAGCAGCCAGCATGTCCCTGAAGCCGCTAGGATCAGGGCAATCAGGGAGGCTCTGCAGCTCCATTGGCCAGGAACCGTGTCCAATGGGAGCTGCTGCAGCAAGCACGGGCATCGCACAGAGCCCCCTGAGCTCTCCACTTAGGAACCGGACATGCCATCCGCTTCCAGGAGCCACCTGAGGTAAGTGCTACCCAGCCAGAGCCCTCACCCCAAGCCCCCTCCTGCACCCCAACCCCCTGCCCCAGCTTGGAACCCCCACCCAAACCCAAACTCCCTCCTGGAGCCCTCATCCCACGTCCCCTCCTGGACCTCAACCCCCTGCCCCAGTCCTGAGCCCCCTCCTGCACCCCAAACTCCACATCCCTGGCCCCACCCTAGAGCCCACACCCCCAGCCTGAGCCTGCACCCTCTCCCACACCCCTACCCCCATCCCAGTTCTGAGCCCCCTCCTGCACCCAGACTTCCTCCTGGAGCCTTCACCCTGCATCCCAACCCTCTGCCCCAGCCCTGAGCCCCCTCCCAGAGCCCATACCCTTTGCCCCCTTCCGCACTCCAAACCCATTGGCCCCAGCCTGGAGCCCCCTCCCGCTCCCTGAATCCCTCATTTCTGGCCCCACCCCGGAGCATGAACCGCCTCCCGCACCCCAACCCTCTGCCCCCGCCTGGTGAAAGTGAGTGAGGATGGGGGAGAGTGAGCGACGGAGGGAGGGGTGATGGAGTGAGCAGGGGGTGGGGCCTTGGGGAAGGGGAGGGAAAGGGGCAGGGCCTCGGGTCAGGGGCAGGACAGGGGCAGGGCAAGGGTGTTTGGGTTTGTGTGATTAGAAAGTTGGCAACCCTACTGCCTACTGGTATGGGGCAGTCTCCAGGTTGCTTCTTTAAGGAGGAAAATGGTGGAATCCTCACTTCTGGTTAAGTCTGCCAGGATAGGAAGGCTGATCTTGTTTGTGCTTTGGAATTAGAAGAGGATGGCAGCCTTCCAGTCTTAGGTGCTGGGAGTGGGAATCTAAAATAATGTTTCTGCCAACCAGGTTTCTGCTCATGGGCCTATCTCTAGTTGAGCACTTTCCCAGCTACCTCAATTAGTACTTTCTCTTTCTTCAACCTAGAAGGCTCACTTTGAAGTGTGAGAGGTAATAGATTAATGGAGCATCTTCTAACATCATCCTATCTCCTCTACCCCTTAGACTGGTCCCTTGCTTTACTCTTAATGCTATATCACGCTTTGCCCTAGTTCTCTCTAGATATACCCATTGCAGCACCAGCATCTAGTATTGCCCATTCCCTAGCCCTAACCAGTGCACCATTTCACCCCACCTTTTTCCTGTTCCGACCCTCTGTGTCAACTAGCCCTGTTGCAGGCCCTGCCTGAGCTTGCCTATTAGCCCACAGATCCCTGCACAGATTGGGCTTCAGACTTCCACTCATTTACACTGGTGTATATGTATTGGTTCCAGTGGAGTTACTGTGGATTTACACCAGTGTGAGCACAGAATTGAACCCATGGAGTCTAGGTACTAGATATTGCTTAGAATACAGTGAAAATGACATCCCCACAGGTGCTAAGAAGTTCCACCAGGCATGGATGAGCTTCCTGGGGCTGTGCTGTAGGGGCTGTCTTTCCCTGTGGCTCTACAATGCTTAGTATGCTGGTGCAGTAAGCAACAAATTTATAATGAAACTTTTCTTTCTCTTTCTCACCTTCCTATGGGGAGAGGGAGGCCTCATCAGCTTCCTGAGGATCTTACCCATTTCTCCCTTCTCACTGAGTAGCCACCATCCCAAGATCTATTTTATTTGTTTATTATTTTAATAAGTAAAAAAAAACACCCTGAAACTAAAATTTGGAATGGCTCAAACCGCCTAGCTTATGCACAAGGCAAGTCTATGTAGCAATGTGTCCTTATCATGTTGCCCTCATCCTCCCTCCCTTGTTTCTGCATCCATTTCTTATGTCTTGTCTTCGAGTGTAAGTTCCTCAGGCCAATGAATGTCTCTTACTATGTATGTGTTTGTACAGTGACTAAGACATAGGGCCCTTATCTGATTAGGGTCTCTGATCGCTACTGTAGTACATATAAGAATAAGAATTGTACTTGGAACTGAGGTGCAGCCTATCTCTTCATCACTACCGGTCCACACAGAAGACTTAATACTCCTGGACTAACAAAACTTACCCCTAATGGAATCTCCATCATAATTTTCTGCAGAACCTGGATGTTGGTTGGGGCGTTCTCTTACAAGTACTGACAAGGCCTAACCCTGTTAGGTTGAGAGAGCTGACCAGTTTATAGCCTGCAATAATACAACTGCAGGTAGGAAAGAGTACGTGTAATAAATCCTTAGCTCCCCAGGCTGATAAGTTCTGTCTGAATTGCCCAGGAGATGTGCCCGGCCCTGGAGATGGAGCAGAGGAAGGAGTAAATACTATTGGCCACTCTCTACTGCCTACCCTGATAGATGCTCAGAGTGGAACTGAGGATGAGCTCTAGCAGGAGCTTTGTCCAGTCTTCTCCTAGTGGAAGGTGAATCACCTAAACTTTCACAGAGCCTCTGTGAATGATGAGAATCTGAAGGGGACCTCAGAAGAAAAGGTGGGGATGCCCAGGACACTTTTCCAGCATTCCTTGTTTATCCTGATGGCTTCCTTTCCACTCCATTATTTACTAGAGGTTTGGAAGAATGAAAGAAACTGCTCTGGTCTATTACTAGGGCCCTGATTCTGTTATCACTTATACTGATGTAAAATTAGGTTAATTTTTGCCCTAAATGCTACATCACTTGAAGAAAAGGAATGATCTAATGCTTTGAACAGAGGCCTGGGAGCCACAGACTCCTGGGAGCTAAAAGTAGCACTAACACTGATTCACTGTATAACCTTGGGTAAGTCATTTTACCTCCTCTCATAGTGTCTCTGTCTTAGTGTACACATCAGTAAAATGGAGATAATTAGTACAGTTTTCAAAATTGTGAAAGTCAGAGATCCCCAAAATGTGGGGCGCCCCGCTCAGGGGAGCATGGAGGAACGTCCAGGAGGCTCAGCGGGGTTCAGGCCAGCCCCCACAGGGGCAGGGAGGGAGCACCATCTGGCCCCCCACACCCACCCCCAGTCATGTTCCTGGCTCCTGGCCCCACATCTGGCCTCGGCCCTGTTCCCAGCCTTGCGCCAGCCTCCAGTAGGGTTGCCAACTTTCTAATAGCACAAAACCCCGCCCCTGCTGTGACGGTGCCCCCCATAAGGCTTTATGGAGATATGCTTTTGAATGTATATATGACAAACATATTCTAGTTATATGCTACATATGCCATGTAACATATCTATGTAAAGGTTATGATCTATTGAATCTATTAATCCTATTTGTAGGCATATGTCATTTTTGTATTAAAAGTTATGAATATTGGCAGTGTACTGGCTTGATTTTGAAGTGACCTTTGTAAAACATTTGGTCAGCTTCTTGAGAAAGGAATGTGCAAATCAAGAAGCACTTAAAGTACAGTGGATCTTGGAAGGCTCCAATCCACATAAGAAGTCTACTTGAGGATGTTCAAGGCAGCATGTGACCCATGGCTGCTACCTGGTAAGAAACTGTGAGTCATGCATGGACATGTGACTTGCACAGGTGACTCCAGAACATCATCCTGGAGCTGGACTTTGCATAGGAGAGAGAAGGGGGCTCTCCATCCACAAGAGAAAGTCTATTTAAGCCCATGGGAGACCCCCTCCATTTTGTCTTCAGCTGGCTAAAGAGAGAGCCTCTCTACCCCCAAGAAAGAAACTGGAACAAAGGGCAATAACTACACGGGTTGTGAGTGATTGCTGGACCCGGACTAGAAGGAGATCAGTCTGTAAAAGGAAGCTTTCTGGAACTGGTGAGGTTTTGTCTGTATTCAGTTTTATTAGACATAGACTTGTGGGTTTTATTTTATTTTGCTTGGTAATTCACTTTGTTCTGTCTATTACTACTTGGAATTTCTACTTTTCTACTTGGAATTTTTACTACTTTCTGTATTCAATAAAATCACTTTTTACTTTTAATTAACCCAGAGTATGTATAAATACTTGTGTGTGGGGGGCAAACAGCTGTGCATATCTCTCTATCAGTGTTATAGAGGGTGAACAATTTATGAGTTTACCCTGTATATGCTTTGTACAGGGTAAAACGGATTTATTCAGGGTTTGGACCCCATTGGGAGTTGGGCATCTGAGTGTCAAGGACAGGAACACTTCTTAAGCTGCTTTCAGTTAAGCCTACAGCTGTTAGGGGACGTGGTTCAGACCTGGGTCTGGGTTTGCAGCAGGCTAGCGGGTCTGGCTCAAACCAGGCAGGGCACTGAAGTCCTAAGCTGACTGGGCAGGAAAGCAGGGGTAGAAGTAGTCTTGGCACATCAGGTGGCAGTCCCAAAGGGGGTTTCTGTGATCCAACCCGTCACAGTGGCGTAGTCGGCAGGATCTGTGTACAGCTGATTGCTCTGAGGTACTGGTAGTGATTTTAAGTGTGTTTTAAGTGTGGTGGCTGGAAAACAGACAAAGTGGTTGCTGGTTTGTTATTTTCTGTTTGCTCGTTTCAGGCAGGAAAGCAGGGGCAGAAGTAGTTTTGGCACATCAGGTGGCAGCTCCCAAGGGCATTTCTATGATCCAACCCATCACAGTGGCGTAGTTGGCTGCCTCATCCCTTCTCTGAGACCCCACTCCCTCCATCCCCCATCCCTCTGTTCCTCTTTCTCCCCCACCCTCACTCACTTTCACTGGGCTAGGGCAGGGGTTTGGGGTGTGGGAAGGGGTGAGGGCTGAAGCTGGGGGTACGGGCTCTGGGGTGGGGTCAGAAATGAGGGGTTCAGGGTGCAGGAGTGGGCTCAGGGCTGGGGCAAGAGATTGAGGTGCACAAGCAGGTGCGGGCTCTGTCTGGGAGTGTGGGCTCTGGGGTGGGGCTGAGGATGAGGTGTTTGGGGTACAGGAGGGGACTCCTGGCTGGGGCCGAGGGGTTTGGAGTGCGGGAGGGGGTTCAGGGCTAGGGCAGGGGGTTGGAGTGTGGGAGGGAGTGCAGGGTGCAGGCTCCAGGAGGGAGTTAGAGTGTGGAAAGGGGTTCTGACCTGGAGCAGAGGGTTGGGGTGCATTTGGGGTTGCGGGGTCTGGGAGGGAGTTAGAGTGCAGGAGGGGATTCCCACCTGGGGCAGGGGCTGGGTGCAGGTGGGGTTTTGGGCTCTGGCTGGGTAGTGCTTACCCCAGGCAACTCCCAGTCAGTAGCACTGCAAGACTAAGGCAATCTCCCTGCCTGCCCTGGCTTCGCACTGCTCCCAGAAGTGGCCGGCATGTCCGACCCTAGACGGAGACACAGCCAGGCGGCTTTGTGTGGTGCAGGCTGCCTGTGCCCCCAGGAACTGCCCACACAGTTCCCATTGGCCGCGGTTCCCATGCCATGGGGAGCTGGCGCTGAAGGGGGGGGGGGCAGTACACGGAGCTTCCCTGATGGCCCTGCGCCTAGAGGCCAGACATGCCGGGGAGCTACGCAGAGTCAAGGCAGGCAGGGAGCCTGCCTTAGCCCCACTGCGCCACCGACCAGACTATTAACAACCCGGTCAGCGGTACTGACTGGAGCAGCCAGGGTCCCTTTTCGACTGGGCATTCTGGTCGAAAACTAGATGCCTGGCAACCCTAGACCCCAGCCTCGGCCACTGCTATGTTCTCGGTCTGAGGCCAAGGCTGGGGGCAAGACCAGGAGAGGAGCCGCATCTGCCTGCGAGCCCATCTACTGACCCCTACCGCAGCCCAGCTGTGGCTCTGCTCCCTCCCCCACGCCCAGCCTCAGTCCCTGGCTGCAGCTAAGCCCCCAGACCTACCCCCAGCTGCGGCCCCCTTACCCTGTCCTTTTCCCTCCACTCTCCCTGGAGCCGCAGCCCTGCTCCCGGCCCTGGTTCCGAGGGGTGGGGTGGGGGGGTACAGACAGGTGTAAGGGGGTGCTGCGACACTAAATAGTTTGGGGACTGCTGGTGTAAGTGATTTAGAAATCTGAATCAATGGGATTTAGACATGCATCCATCCTCCACGCAAAGTGACAGTATGTTCTATCCCAACATCGAATGGAACTTTCCCTTCAATTGCTCTTCCCAACTGCTGGGCATCAGAACAGGGGAAAAGTCTCTGCTCTTTCTCAATGCTCCCCCTTCTAGCACCCAGGCTGGTGCAGGAGAAGGAAGAAACAGCCTAACTTGAATACAGAGGGGCATGGAATGGGAAAAGGAGCCAGGGGAAGAGAATTGGGTTAGGAGCCAGATGGAAGGGGGGTTAGGAACAGCAGCCAGGAGGGGGAAATAGGGGCAGGAACAGAGAGGGGCAGAAGACCAGAGGGAGGGATAGGAAAAGGGAAGGGAGAGAGGCAGGAACAGATGGAGGAGCTCGAAAGGATGGACCGGAGCCAGGGGGATAGTAGTAGGGGAGGGTACAGGGGTAGGAGCTGAGGATGGGGTTGAGGATAGGAGCAGAAGGGGAATGGGGAGAGGCTGAGGGGGCCAACATAGGAGGATCTATAATTGCAAGGGTATTCATTGACCCACAAAACCTGGAACTGAACCCATTATTCCTAAGTCTCACCATTCCTTTGCTGGGAGCAAATAGCTGTGAAATCCACTGGCAATGGGTGTGTCTCCATCCCTTTTCAGTGGCAGGTCCACACAGAAATAACAGCCTTCTAGTACTACCAGTTACTCCACAAACTCAAGTGCTAGAGGATTGTGCTGTGAAGCTAAAGGTCCCAACCCTGCTGATGACCTATGGGGGAATTAATATGGTTCCACATGATGATATTTTTTGTTTTTCTTTTTTAAGTTTTTAAAAAACAGGAAATTACATCCAAAAAACTATGTTTAAGAATGTTAAGGTTGCAAAGTCAAGGACTTAAAAGTCAGAAAATGCCAGAAATAAGATTGCCCATGCAACTTTAATTTGAGCCCGTTGTACCTATGCATCATGATACAGTCTTTAATTACATGATAATATATAATTTTTCCACACTCTTGCCTCATTCAGTGCACAGAATGGACTGTACTTTGGGAGTGTACCAGGATTATGTAATGAATGAGGGTGTTGTTTGTAGTATCTCTGCCTCGTTTGTTGTAAAAGTTGGAAGGTGTAGAAATTGGAAGATGTGTAGTGTATGAAGCAGGGAGCTGCAGAAAGGATGGACAGTTGAATCCCACCCTGGAACTCGAGTCTGTTCCTGCCTCTCCCACGGAGTTCCAGTGTGAGGTGGCAGAAGTCACATAAACCAGAATTTTGAGAGATGTGAGTTCCTCTTCATTTTGGCCACCTGTGTGTTCCCCTTTATTTTGGGTACCCAACTTGAGACACTTGGGGTACAATTTGAAGAAGTGCTAAGCACTCACAGCTGCAGACTGAGGTCAGTGGAAGTTCTGCTCTGAATTTGTAAAGTACTGTGACAAATCAAGTCTTGAGATTCACAGATTGGGCACCCTAAATTTTACTTTTGTCAAATTTGGCTTTTATTTCTGTATCACAGTTGCGTATGTGTAAAATGGGGATAATACTACTACCTCACTTCACAGGAGTGTTGTGAAGGTAAATTCATTAATGTTTGTAAAGAACTAAGATATTATGATGGAAGTGCCATAGAAAAGCCCATGAGGAAATTAATAATTCTGTTTTCAATGAAGGGTTTGGATGGTGTACAGTAAATAATGCATGGCGCCACACAGTGAATAATGAGAATAAAAAGAAACATTGACTAGCTACTCATTCGTTGTGTACCATCTATCTTATGCCCTGAATGAGACAGTGGTCCTGTGAAAAAAATATGTGATCATGTAATTAAAGACTGTAGTGTAATACATACACATTTCTGGCATTTCCCAACTTTTGAGACTTGACTTTGCAACTTTAATGCTTTTTAACTTTTTTTATGTAATATTTATAAAGCATGTAGAAGAATAACTGTATTATTACTGCCAATTGGTATTTCCAGCCATATTAGAAACCTCCTCTCCCTTGTACACAGCACGACATAACACAAACACACTGACTAAGCTAGTACTGATGGGAGCCATGCGCTAGGGCCCTTAAAATGTACAGAATCTCTACCTCTCCTAGTGTTATTTTCTATAGTTATGTCTCATCAAACATTGGACATTATGTCATGCTGTTTTGTGGTCCACATAGTGTCATCCTCATAGATCATTCTTAATCAGCCCTGGACAGAGCCCTGACGGAAGAGCAGTGCTCACTTCCACCACAGTTAGAAACAGATGCTGAGAGTCATGTCTGTTTATTGGGTTTAAGTGGAATTTCCTATTTCAATATATTTGACTGGGATAAACTGTAGGGAATAATTGGACATTAGTGCTCAGATTAGGGACCTGATAGATGGGACCTTATAGATTGTTTCCTTCCCTAGGGGCATGTCTACATTACAAACTTTTGCCAACACAAGTTACACCAGCATAAAGTTAGTATATTGTTAGTATATTGCCACAGTTAGTATATTGCTTGTGTGCATGCATACTTGTCTCCTTACATCAGTTCTGCAAGTACTCACCAGGAATACGTTTCAATGCATAGTGCAGTGCACCCTGGGTAAGTATTCCAGTGTACAACTTGCCACCATCCAGCACACTGTCTTTTGGGAAGTTTTGGCAATGCATGCTGGGGCAGAAACGAGGTGACTAGGACTGCGAGGTCAAGTTTCCATCATGCTGCTTTCTCCACCCAATAATGCCATCTCTATCCCATAATTTTTGCATCTATTTTGAAAATTCCACAAACCTGCACGGGATGCCATCTCTGACAGAAGCATGGAGCCGCATAGCTCTACACTATTGTCATGAGTGTTGCAAGCACAGGATGCATGATCCTCTGGTATTTGCAGAGCTGTAAGAAGAGCCACAGGGAACATGATGATTTCCTGGACGGCAGATTTCTGTGGGACATAGTGAGAACCAATTTCAGATTGTTGGTAGCATTCACAGAACAGCTGCAAACAGTAGAGTGCCATTTCTGGGCCCAAGAAGTGAGCATTGATTGGTGGGATTGCATCGTAGTGCAGGCTTGGGATGACAAGCAGTGGCTGCAGAACTTTCAGATGCGGAAGGCCACATTCCTGGATCTGTGTGCCAAGCTCGCCCCATTCCTCCAGCACAGGGACACGAGAATTAGAGCCATACTGACAGTGGAGAAGTGAGTGGTGATCACACTGTGGAAACTTGCAATGCCGGTCAGTGAGAGATCATTTTGGAGTTGGCATATCCACTATGGGGGACTTTGTCATGCAAGTGTGAAGGGCTATTAATTCTCTCCTGCTGTGCAGGACTGTGACTCTTGGCAATGTGCAGGACATAATGGATGGATTTGCAGCACTGGGGTTCTTGAACTGTTGTGGAGTGATAGACAGCACACATATCCCTACTTCGGCACCAGACTACCTTGCCACAGAGTACATCAACAGAAAGGGCTACTTTTCTGTGGTTATGCAAGCACCAATGGCTCACTGGAGATGCGTCACCAACATCAATGTTGGCTGGTTCAGGAAGATACCTGACACTCACATCTTTAAGGACACAGGACTGTTCAGAAAGCTACAAGCAGGTACTTTCTTTCCTAGCTGGCAGATTACCATTGGTGATGTTGAAATGCCAATAGTGATCCCGAGGGACCCAGCCTACCCCTTACTCCCCTTGCTCCTGACATCGTACACCAGCCACCTCAACAGCACCAAGAAAAGATTCAGCTACTGTCTCAACAGGTGCAGAATGACCGTTGAATGTGTTTTTAGTAGATTGAAGGGGCACTAGTGTTGTTTACTCACAAGATTGGACCTCAGAAAAATGTGACAATGGTTATAATTATCTGCTGTGTCCTCCGTAATAAAGTAAAGTAAAATATAGTAAAGAGGGAAAAGTTGCTGCTGGGGTGAAGCTGGAATGGCTGTCCGCTGAGTTTGAACAGCCAGACACAAGGGCTATCAGAAGAGCTCAACACACAGCTATACAGCTCAGGGAAGCTTTGAAAGAGCAGTTTAACAGTGTGCTACAGTAATGCATTGTGGTGTACTGTGCTCTACCTGGTCCTGCAGTTTGGGAGACTGTTAGGAAATGTGTGGTGCTTGGTGCACATCTATGAATATAACACTAACAATGCACCTATTAATTTTGTGGTGCTCGTTGTACATTTATGATTACTACACTGTGTTTGTCACTGATCTTGTGATTTGGATCACAGTGTACAAAACAAGTAAGTGTGTGCTTTCACTACCACCAAGCATTCTACAGCATATGCTGGGAACTAATAAAGATGAATTATTTTCCAAACAATAGAATCTTCCCCCAAAATATCCCCCCAAGCCCTACACCCCCTTTTCTGGGGAAGGCTTGATAAGAATCCTCACCAATTGGTACAGGTGAACACAGACCCAAACCCTTGGATCTTAAGAACAATGAAAAATCAATCAGGTTCTTAAAAGAAGAATTTTAATGAAAGAAAAGGTAAAAGAATCACCTCTGTAAAATCAGGATGGTAAATACCTTACAGGGTAATCAGATTCAAAACATAGAGAATCCCTCTAGGCAAAAAACCTTAAGTTACAAAAAGACACAAAAATAAGAATATACATTCCATCCAGCACAGCTTATTTTGCCAGCCATTAAAAAAAGAAAATCTAATGCATTTTCTAGCTAGGTTACTTACTAACTTAATAGGAGTTGGAAGGCTTGCATTTCTGATCTGTTCCTGGTAAAAGCATCACACAGACAGACAGAACTCTTTGTCGTCGTCCCCCCCTCCAGATTTGAAAGTATCTTGTCCCCTCATTGGTCATTTTGGGTCAGGTGCCAGCGAGGTTACCTTAGCTTCTTAACTCTTTACAGGTGAAAGGGTTTTGCCACTGACCACTGTATACAGAAAGGTGGTTACCCTTCCCTTTATATTTATGACAGTTAAAAGCAAATACATTAAACCTTAATAAATTTATGCAACAGAGATTAAAGAAGGGGAAGGAACATTCATGTCCATTTTAGCTACACACTCACTGACATGTGAGAGCCACAGTTGATGTATGTGAAGCTCTGGTTGTCCTTTATGTTCCCCAGTGTGGAGTGTTAGGGGTAGGGATGCAGTCCCTGATGCCAGTGTGGAGAGCCGGGGTGTAGGGAGGTGCTATATTGGAGTTCTCTCTGGATTGCAAAAGGAGGCAAGCCCAGGATTGTTGAACCTGTAGGTCCACAAGAGGCTGTGGCATCTGTGTTTGCTGCCAGAGAAGCCCCATTATGTCTTGGTGCAGCTCCCTCTCCTTGTCCTGCAGGAGTCCTGGTCCTTTCTCCTGTCTGCTCTTTCCTTCTCCATACAGTCTACAATATTCATCCTCCAGGGCCTCTGTTCAAGGTCTGATGCAGCGCTGGCTTTCAGGATCTCATTGAACATGTCATCCCGAGTCCTCTTTTTTCTTCTCCTTATCTAGCTCAGGTGTTCCGTTAGTGTGGAGGGAGAAGCCCTCAAGCCACAATCAGCAGCTGCAGATAAAACACACAGAGGTACCATTGTCAGTATAGTCACAACAGGCAGCAAAAGTTAAGATTCAGAGTTCCCTTCCCTTGCTCACCTAAAGTTTTAAACAAGACATGTTTATTGCCACTTGTCTTTTGGAGTCCTTGTACACAGCATGACTCAGAGCAGCCACCATGGATTGTATGGCCCACTAGGGGTGAGGGAAATGAGGAGGGAATTGCTCAGTTGCATGAAACTGTGAGTATAGGGCAATGACACTGAATACTGACACCATTTTCCACAGACAGTGGGAATTTTAGCTGTTAGCTCACTCCTAAGGGTTACGAAGGCACAGAGAGTACAGCTGCTGCTGGTGTCCCACCCGTATGCTGCTAGCCTGTTTACTGCAATTATGCTAGCCGAAGTTATCACAGACTGACATGGGAAAGTGTCCTACCACGGATGAAGAATTAAGGCTGCAGAGTACCTCCATGAAAGTTTAATTGAGATCTCTCAGGAAGATTCAAGGGACATCCCTGTGCATATAAACAAACTTCTCTGCATGCTCCCCACCCCCCAGCCTAACTCTACACGTGAATGAAATCAGATAACAACACTATCTCCCTTTGTTGTATTGCTACCTCTTCAAGTATGAGTAAATTAATGAAAAGTTGATCGCAGAATCATGCTAAGTTGGGGGCGCCCATTCAATAGGAAATAAATTTACACACTTCCTGTAGGTTCCTTCCCCTCCATCTCCTTCCCCTCCATCTGGCTTGCCCATGCTCGACGGCCAAGACTGATTGGACTGCAGTGTAGTCTCAAACAATTCTGGCTCGCAGCATAGCTGGACCCTCTGTTTGCATGTCCCCCATTCTCCTCCTCTACCTCCTCCTCATCCTCTCTGTTCATACCAGAGGCCTATGACATGGGCTCCTTGGCGGTATCCTCAGTGGTGTGCAGGGTAATGATGGGGTCTCTGCCAAGTATGGCATGAAGCTCTTTGTAAAAGCAGCAGGTCTGCAGCTCGGCACCAGATCAACTGTTGGAGTCCCTGGCCTTCTGATATGCTTGCCACATGTCCTTTGCCTTCAAGTGAAACTACTGTTGATCCCTGTTGTACCACCTCTCCTGCTTCCCCTGCAGAATCTGCTAATAGGTGTCTATATTTCTACAGCTAGTCCATAGCTCTGCTTGCACAGCCTCTTCTCCCCGCAAGCCCAGCAGATCCAAAATCTCCTGTGTGCTCCAGGCTGGAGTGCATCTAGAGCAGGGGTGGGCAAATTATGGCCAGGGGGCCACATCCGGACCTACAGATGTTTTAATCCAGTCCTCGAGCTCCTGCTGGGGAGTGGGGTCTGAGACTTGCCCTGCTGTGGCATTCTAGCCAGGGAGAGGGGTTGCAGGTTTGCCCCACTCCATGCGTGCCGTGGCTCCACACGGCTCCCGGAAGCAGCGGCATGTCCTCCCTCCGGCTCCTACGTGTAGGGGAAGCCAGGGGGCTCCACACACTGCCCCCACTCCAAGTGCGGCCCCCACAGCTCCCATTGGCTGGGAACCGCAGCCAATGGGAGCTGCAGGGGTGGCACCTGCGGATGGGGCAGCACACAGACCTGCCTGGCCGCGCCTCCGCGTAGGAGCCAGAGGGGCAACATGCTGCTGCTTCTGGGAGCTGCTTGAGGTAAGCACTGCCTGGACCCTACACCCCAGACTCCCTCCTGTGTCCCAACCTCCTGCCCCAGCCCTGATCCCCCTCCCGCCCTCCAAACCCCTCGGTCCCAGCCAGGAGCACCCTCCTGCACCCCCAACCCCTCATCTCCAGACCCACCCTAGAGCCTGCAACCCCAGCTGGAGCCCTCACCCCCCAACTCCCTGCCCAAGCCCAGAGACCCCTCCCACACCTTGAACTCCTCATTTCTGGTCCCACTTCAGAGCCCGCACCCCCAGCCAGAGCCCTCACCCCCTCCCATGCCCTAACCCCCAATTTTGTGAGCATTCATGGCCTGCCATACAATTTCCATACCCAGATGTGGCCCTTGGGCCAAAAAGTTTGCCCACCCCGATCTAGAGCGTGTAGCCAGCATGGTCAGCTGGGAAGTTGCACATCACAATGGAGAGTTGCTAGGTGCGCTTGCCAAAATGGACAATCAGGAAAAGGGATTTCAAAAATTCATGGCATTGTAAAGAGTGGAGGGGCTTCTGGTCTCCATGACCTCTGGACAGTAGAGTTCACAATGATGACCAGAGCGATCAGTGTTGAGCATTGTGGGACAGCTGAGGGAGGATTGGTAGGGTTGACATAGGCAATGCAGTGTCTACATTAAAGTTTTGTCGACTTCAGTACATCAATCATGGCTTAATTCAGCTTGGGGAGGTGGTGATACTATGTCAGCATAATAGAGAGCTTACATTGATGGGAGACAAACTTAAGTGTAGATAATGCACAATTAGGACAATGCAAGGTGGCTTGCATTGATGTAACATTTTAGTGTAGACCAGGGCTAGGTCTCTGATTCCTTGAAACAGCTGATCTGTGGGTGATGTGGTGACAGCAGGCAAAGAGTTATTTTGGGGCAGGTTCTTTTTCATTCATGTTGTTTCCCTCTTTCTGTAGCTGTGTAGCAATTACAGTCCCTGGCAGTGGGGAAGCCAAGGGGGGTCGGGAAGGAACTGTATTAGAGACAGAGGATTCATCATGACTGTTTGTCCTCTCCATGACTGCAACACCAGCTTGCGGGAGTGGGGGAGGGAAGAGGAGTGGAGCCTCAGGCTCATTCACAGCTGACCCATGGTTATTTTTAGCTCTGGAATGCTCCTCCCAAGACCCTCGGGGTTTATTTCTCTTCTCTTGGCAAATCGCACTTTGTGAGCTCCTCAGCAGAGGCATTGGAGGGCACTGGAAAAAGTCAAAACCAAGATAGACCCCAGAGAGAGGGGCATTTGGAGGGTCAGTGCATGCCTGGGATAAGGGCAGGAGCACCTCATACGAGCCCCACTCACTCATCAGTTGAGGCGATCCATCTCACCAGGATAAGGTGGTAGGATCTAATTTGAAGGAGAGAGGAAAGGATGGGAATGCAGAGGAAAGGAGAAGAGAGAGAGAGAAGAATGAAGCCAGAGAAGAAAGGGAAGGAAGGGATGTGGAAGAGAAGGAGCTGTGTGGGGAGGTAGATGGGGTGAGGGAAGAAGTGAAGGAGGGTGGGATGAGTGTGACTGAGAAAAAGGAGAACTAGGAATGGCAGTTTGCTCTCCAAATCCTCAGGAAGGCTTATTTGGCACTGACATGGCTTGTCAGGCTCCTCCTCAGCTGGAGAGCTCCTGAAATACCCAAGTCAGTCCCACGAAATAGAAGCATTATAAGAGGAGGGTTTGGGTTTGTCCACTAAGAGAATGGGACTTTTTTCCTTCTCCTCAGAGTGGGAGTCAGCCCCAGCAGAAGTGGGTAGCAGGCCTAGATTCAGTGAGGTGAGAGTACTCAGCTGAGATGGGGTTAATATTCCCCTAGGAAAGGAACCAAGCAGTTCTTAGTTTTTAGGAAGAGAGTCCACTCCAGTCAACCCCTCTAGAAAGCCTTTCCCTGCCCCTGCTGGAGAACTCCTTGTGACCCAGCCCAGCACCTGCCTGGCAAAGCCCCAGGAGAAGTCTCAGATTGAAGTCGTAGTATCTGGAGTTCTAGTAAATGTCAGAAGCCAGATTCCTGGAGCTTTATGACAATATTAATGTAAGATCTAAAACACAGGCAGCCTCTGGTGCCTGTGAAAAGTGAAGCAGTTATTGTTTAGGAAATTAAAGATAGTAATAAATGCTCAAGTGCTTAACTGTGGAGTCCCCAAATGTGTGGGAGCTCCAAGTGCTTCAGCTGGCTGTACCTGCATGCTCCAGTGTTGCTTTCTTCCTCTCTGTTTACTTCACTGGGAACAATTCATATAGTATTTGAGCTACACAAACATTAATGAATTTATCCTCATAATTCCTGTGTGAATTAGGAATGTATGATTATCCTTATTACACACACGGGGCATAGGCGCCAACTCTGTGGGTGCTCCAGGGCTGGAGCACCCACGGGGAAAAATTGGTGGGTGCTCTGCACCCACAAGCAGCTCCCCGCCCTGCCCCAGCTCACCTCCACCTCCACCTCCTCTCCTAAGCGTGCTGCATGCCCCCTCCTCCCCATTCCCCCCCAGCATGCCCGCTTTCGCCCTCTTCCCCCAGGATGACCAGACAGCAAGTGTGAAAAATTAGGACAGGGTGTCGGGGGTAATAGGAGCTTGTATAAGAAAAAGACCCCCAAATCGGGACTGTCCCTATAAAATTGGGACATCTGGTCACCCTAGGGTGGAGGGGGGAAGAGGGGAAATGCGGTGCACTCAGGGGAGGAGGCGGGGCCAGGGCGAGGATTTGGGGAGGGGTCCAATAAAGGCAGGGAGGGGGTGGAGTTGGGGAGAGGACTTTGTGGAAGGGGTTGGAATGGGGGCGGGGCAGGGGTGGAGTTGGGGCGGGGCCGGGGGCGGGGGGGCGCAAGCATCCACTGGTGCCATGAGAAGTTGGCACCTATGACATGGGGAACTGTTCCTGGGAAATGCATTAATAACCTTTCCCCAAGTATTGTAAATCTGAAGATAAAATATGCTCTGATTTCCCTTCTCTTATCAGGGACCTGGCAAGGAGCTTGCCTGCTCCAGCACTTGGGCTGCTGCACTGGTGGTCATAGCTGGGCTGAATGTCATGCCGATGTGAGAGCAGAAATAACCTACTCAAAATAACATGGCTCCCCCCTCTCTGCCTCTCACTCTCTCTCTCTTTATAGTAGTTTCTCCTTAGCTTTCAAAACTCCCAGCTGTTTCTGCTTGTTTAAGGCAAGGGAGGCTTGTTGCCTGGATACCAGTCCCTTTGATGAGCAGTTCAGTCCCCAGGAACTCACACTGCAGCCAACACCCTCCCCCCTCAATTTTGCAGTATTGTTGCTGAGTGTGAAAGATGGAAGCCAAGCACATTTTGGTGCTCGTAGGGCTTTAAAATGCAAAAAAGGAAAAGTAATAGATGGTAAAATGCCCTGAATGGCAATGCTCCTTCTCCTCTCAAAAGAATAACCAGCTGTAGTGATCGTAGAGACAGAAGCGGCCAGGAGAAAGGAGATCATCCTGGCCATCTGCTGGGGGGGCCAAAGCAGGATGCAATTCCTAAACATATCAAATACTAAATTGATAAAAACTGATCCTGTGCTTGAGTTGAGCCAAGAGGCCAATTCAGAAATCTGCATTACAGGAAGCAGAGATGCAAACTGATTGCCATATCCTGGCAGGGGGAACCATGAGTGTGTTTGCTCTACCACTGATATAGGCACTGCCCTCAGTACAACTTCACATGTAGGGTCAGAATTGGGAGGGAACAAGATGATGATTCCCTTTCACCCAAGCTTTCTGTGCTGCTTCACCATTACGCAGTTGCTTGGCTCCGATGCAGTTAACTCTGGCTGGTGATGCTAGAACAATCAGCTAACTTGGCAGTGTTGCAAAGAGGAACAGATCTGAGAGGGCCTATAAATGTCTGAGGGTGTAAACTCTAATGAGGGAGAGGAAATGATCAGGTTGTTCAAAGGGGGTTTAACTAGTAAGGCAGATTAAAAGAGACAAAGACATACTCAGGGTGAATATCAGAAAAAGTGTCCTGATCATGAGCTTTCTTTTTATTTAAATACAAAAGAACACACGAATCCCAGTTCAAAACACCTGGTGATTACTTAAAACAAAAATTTGTACAAAGAATACTACTCATCAGCATAGCTGACACAAATTGCTGTTAAATTAATCAGTCAAAAATTCCTAACAACCCAATATACCTTAAAGTCCCATCACATCCTATCCTCTGCCCTCTTCCAGGTTTCTTGTACCTTCCTCTGAAGCATCTGATACTGGTCACTGTCAGAGATGGGTAACAAACTGATCAGATTCAGTGGCAATTCTTAAGTTCCATAAGCCTAGCAAACAGATACTCTTTGCAGCATGCCATGAAGTTCAAGAGATTAAGGCTATTTCAGAACAAGAAGAGAGCAAATTCCTAAACTGAGAATCCCTAACAGATTGCCCTATTAGCAGCAGCCTCTCCTGTTCTGACTGGGCTTCAGCTCATGTGCCTCTGCTGATCACAGCTATGCAATACCTCACCAATTTCTCAATTACACGTCTCGGACCATTCATGGCTCTGTAGGTCAGAACAAACAGTGTAAACTCCACCAAGAAACCAATGGGAACTCATTTTAGATCCCCAAGCACTGGTGTCTCATGATGAGAAATCACAGTTAACACGAAGGCTATTGCATACTGCTGTAGCTTCAGTTTTGAAATAGATTAAAAGTAGATCCCCTCGTGGAGCTCATCACAGTGGGTTTAAAGTGACAAAATGCATGAATGACAGTAGTATGGTCCTCATCTGAGAGAAAAGTTTGTGAGCTCCTGATCATGTACAGATGGAAAAATACAGTGCTGGTGACTGCTGCCCTATGATCATCTAAAAGCAATTCAGACTCTAACAGCACCCCTATGATGCAAACTCAGATGACCAATGGTGGACAGACATCTGCAGTCAAAGGGGCTGATAATTACCTTTGCCATCTTCTTTGGCTGCTTCCCTCAACCTACCATCAGTACCTCAGTCTGAATTGAGCTTTAGTCAGTTAACAATTATGCATACCTGAATCTCAGCCAGATATTGGGTAAGGCATTCAACTGCATCATTCAGGTTGTACAAGATAAAGAGGTAGAGCAATTACCTACAACTACCCTTTAGGATCTTTCTGAGATGTGGCTGTGGAAGTTTCTCAAGAAAAAGAGGGGAATCCCCATTGCTTGGATTAAAAAGGGGGATACAGAGCAAACAGGGGAGTTTAAAAAGCAATCCCCTTAAAACTGAATTGGGTGAAGCACAGCAATATATGAAGAAGGGGGCTATTCCACAAAGGTCTTTGGGCTGGGGACAGGATAGATGAGATATCTTACCATAATAGGGATTTTCCCTCTCTAGACTTTATGAAATTTGGATCAATATAACAGGGACAGATTTTGCTGGAGATTTTCCCAGTTATGTCCCTTCTGCTCCACTTCAGTCTGTACTAGACATTCACTCAAATCAAGAGACCAGACATGTATCTTGTGAGTTGTGGTGTGAGTGGGGAAGGGGAGAAGGAGGGAAAAGTCTAATCACAGGTTCTTTTAAAAAAATTCTCTCATTCCCATTTCAAAGAGAGAGGGAAAGAGAGAGAAAGAGAGAGTGAATCATTTAACATATATTTTAGCTGCATGAGGACTGACATAAGTGTGCAAAATAGGAAGGAATCACATGAATAATGCAGAGCAGGGCTCTTTGCAACAGGAAGATTGTTACTGTGTCCTCTGCTCCCAGCTTCCCAATGCAAAATGAAGTGGAGATGGAGGGAATATGAAAGGTCTGTGTGGTCATTTCATGCAGATAAGGTATTAAGAATCCATCCCATATCGCAAATCATCACCTTCCTCACCTTCCTGCCTCTATGCAAGATTAATTCCTATGCCAGCGCTAAGACGAGCACAGAGACAAAGGGAACATGGATTGTGCTTCACTGATTCTGAGGCCTCTGGGTGCATGAGAAGGACTGCCCTAAGTTTTGCCTCAGCTGCCCCTCTAAGATACTGCAGAAGTACAGAATCATTGGGAATAGGTCTGCTCTGGCTACCCCTTGACATACACCCCCTACTCAGCACACTGCAGAACGCTACATTCACCAGGACCTTCTGTGGGAAGCCATGCACAACCAGAATTGACACTCCAGGAGAGGGTCTTTTGCATTAAGGATATTTCTGGAAGGACTTATACCTGCACTACACTGCTCCACTGATGCAAAGAGACCACAGGTCACAGATGAATTCCCCCCATCTATCTAGAGGATTGAATAATAGAAGTGTAGGCCTGGAAGAGACCTCAAGAAGTCATCAAGTCCAGCCTGTGTACGAGTCAGGACCAAGTAAACCTAGATCATTCATGACAGGAATTTGTCCAGCCTATTCTGAAAAACCTCCAATGGTGGGGATTCTACAATCTCCCTGGGAAGCCTATTCCAGAGCTTAACTACACTTATAGTTAGTAAGTTTTTCCTAATACCTAACTTAATTCTCCCTTGCTGAAGATTAAACCTATTACTTCTTGTCTGACCTTCAGTGGACATGGAGAACAATTCATCACTGTCTTCAATATAACAGTTCTTAATATATTTGAAGACTGTTATCAGGTCCTCCCTAGTCTTCTTTTCTCAAGGCTAAACATGCTCAGTTTTTTTAACCTTTCCTCATAGGTTAGGTTTTCTAAACCTTGTATTATTTTTGTTGCTCTCCTCTGGACTACCCCCAACTTGTCCACAACATTCCTAAGTGTGGTGCCTAGAATTGGACACAGTACTCCAGCTGAAATCTCACCCGTGCTGAGTAGAGTGGGATAATTATCTCCTGGGTCTTACATACCACACTCCTGTTAATACACCCCAAGAATATTATTAGCCTTTTTCACAACTGCATCACATTGTTGATTCATATTCAGCTGATGATCCACTGTAACACCCAGATCCTTTTCAGCAGTACTACCACCAAGGCAGTTATTCCCCATTTTGTAGTTGTGCATTTGATTTTTCCTTCCTGAGTGAAGTACTTGGCACTATCTTTATTGAATTTCATATTGTTGATTTCAGTACAAATCTCCAATCTGTCAAAGTTGTTTTAAATTCTGATCCTGTCCCCCAAAGTGCTTGGTGGGGGACCCTGAATCTATTGTGTCTCTGAGGAGTTCAGTAGCAGCAGAGCTCCCACAGTCATCCAGAAGTGCTGAAAAATTCCCAAAGTCATTTGAGGGAAGATGTTGACTTACCCAGTGACATTATCTCTCTCTCTCTCTCTTTCTCTCTCTCAAATTTAGTGCTATATTAGGACAGTGAAATATATGATCCCTCATTAAACAGGTTTACAGAGGTGACTGAGATTGGAGGACGAGAACTAGGATGTGAAGGCTTCCAGATGAAAGTGAGGAGCTTACATGGAGAGCCAAGGATGGGCATCTTACAGAAGGGCTCTGGGACTGGTACAGGAAGGGGAGGGGGAGTAAGGCTAGGACAGACTGGGATGTGAGGAAAGAAAGCATGGGAAAGAGTAGGGCTAACCTTTGGATCTGAAGGGAGGAAGAGAAATGGAAAGATGGAAAGAGACTGGGGCTCTGAGGAAAGGAATGTGGAAAACCCAAGAGGACTCTAAATAGAAAGAAACTTGTTACTGAATCATATCCATGGTAGAATAGCCCTTCATACGCATCCTGTCTATCCAGCCAACCTGACAAGATATAAAAAGGCAGACTGCGAAAGCCCTGTTTCATGTAGAGACACGTACAATTTTAAATACAGGAGCATTAAAAGCAGCCGCTATGAAGAAGCAATGACGCTGCTGCAATGTGGTGATGGAAATAAACCTGCCTACTGCTGTGAGGACTGAAAAGGCACAGTGGCTGCATTCCACCTCGTAAATCTCCTGCCTATCAAAAATGTGCACTGTAACCCCTCACCAACCAATAAGGCATCAGACCTTGGCCTAAAACAGCATCCCTCTGTTTCCCCCTTGTTCTTACTGCATTTTCACATAGTGCGCAGCAAAAGGCAAGGAACAGCTTGGCAAGAGGCCAGTAGGGACTGTAAGATTTCAATGTATTGCATTTTCTGTAGCATTAGTAAAGTGCCCTGCATTTACGTTTATCTAATATCTTTTCACCTTGAAATGGGAGCTGCAGATGCTGGGATAGTTAGACTGAAAGGTCTGTCTAGTGGCACTGCAAGCCTTTCCTCATGTGCTGCTGAAATTTTACCAGCTGACTTCCCACAGCAATACCCCTTCATAATTCCGAGTGCTGATCCTTCCACTTGTCACAGCAACAGAATACAGCAAAACTATTTGTCCTTCTCTAGTGTTAGGGGGACAGCAGGGTAAAGAGTATCGAGGTCTGCGTCTGGTTCCCTGTGCACCCCTCTGAAAGGTACCCCTTGTGTTATTGGTTCCCATATATCACACCCACTAGTTACAATACTTTCTCTAGTATAATACTTGTTTAGTTATAATGTTCTTACCCGTATAGCACCCTCTCAAGGTGCTCACTGGTGAGGCAGCTGTTAGTGGATAGAGAACAGATTTGGGAGTTAGAACTTCTGGGCCCTATTACTGACTGCAACACTTGCTTGCTGAGTGACTTTAAGCATGTCATGTTTTAACCTCTCTGTGCTTCAGTTACCCCATCAGTAAAATGGTGATAATAATGACCTACCTCCCAGAGGGCCTCTGAGACGTATTTAGGTAATGTTTATAAAATGTTAAGTATTAATAGGAGTGCAAGAAGAGTTCAGGCTCTGTGCTTCTTTCAGTCCTTGGACTTGCTGCAATGAGGTGGCTAATTATGTTGGTATTTTTTTATGATCTGTTCTGCGATATGTCCTCTAGGACTTGTACTGAAACCCACTGTGATGGGTTGGCTCACAGAAATCCCCTTTGGGACTGCCACCTGATGTGCTGAGACTACCTCTGAGCCTGTTTTCTCTGCCAGCTTGGGACTTCAGTGCCCTGCCTGGTTGTGCCAGGCATGCTAGCCTGCTACAAACACAGACCCAGGTCTGAACCACATCCCCCAAAAGCTGCAGGCTTAACTGAAAACAGCTTAAGAAGTGTCCCTGTCCTTGACACTCAGATGCCCAACTCCCAGTGGGGCCCAAACCCTGAGTAAATCTGTTTTACCCTGTACAAAGCTTATACAGGGTAAACTCATAAATTGTTCGCCCTCTATAACACTGATAGAGAGATATGCACAGCTGTTTGCCCCCGACACACAAGTATTAATACATACTCTGGGTTAATAAGTAAAAAGTGATTTTATTAAATACAGAAAGTAGGATTTAAGTGTTTCCAAGTAGTAATAGACAGAACAAAGTGAATTACCAAGCAAAATAAAATAAAACACCCAAGTCTAAGCCTAATACAGTAAGAAAGTAATTACAGATGAACTCTCACCCTCAGAGATGTTCCAGTAAGCTTCTTTTACAGACTAGTCTCCTTCTAGTCTGGGTTCAGCAATCACTCACACCCCTTTAGTTACTGTCCTTTTTTCCAGTTTCTTTCAGGTATCCTTTGGGGATGGAGAGGCTACCTCTTGAGCCAGCTGAAGACAAAATGGAGGGGTCTCCCCGGACTTTATATAGTGGGTGGAAACTATATCTTGTGGGTGGAAACCCCTCCCTCCCACTGTGTAGAATCCCAGCTACAAGATGGAATCTTGGAGTCACATGGGCAAGTCACATGTCCATGCATGACTCAGTTCTCTACAGGGACGTTCTGAGGAAAGCTCAGATATGGATTGGCATCTATGAAGGTCCATTGTTCACCAAGTACCTCCATTTACTTGAATAACCTCTTCACACTATGTTGATCAAATCTGCCTTAGATGCTTTCTACAGCAAACACTTTAAATACAAACATAGAGCCAAAGCTCATAACTTCAGATATAAAAATGATACATGCATACGAATAGGATGAACACATGCAGTAGAACATAACCTTTGAAAATATATGTTAAATGGCATATCTAGCATAAAACATATTCCAGTTATGTCATATTTACATTCATAAGCATATTTCTATAAAGCATTATGAAGTGCAACATCACACCCACCAGCTCATGTCACATAGATCCCCACATGGCCATCAAATAGAAGTCACTTTCAGTCACTGATAACCTGAGCTACAGTTAAACCAGTAACTTAAATGTGAAAGACTCCATATCCCACTCTCCCCTGCACCTGAACTAACCAGTTACAGGAAGCTTGACTTTCAATAGGTGATTACAGAAAAGGTCTCATGCTTCCCTGTTGGACTTTCACCTCTCTTATGAGAGGGATCCTTTGGGGGTATATATAGGATAACTGTAATTAGTGTCCTTTTGAGAGAAAGCAATAACAAGCTTCATGTCTGGAACAGTAGCTCAGAAATGCAGAAGGATCAGCCACATCCTTGGAGAATGCATGGTGCTGTGATGAAAGAATTATGCCAGCTATAGATCTTGTGGGGAAGCTGCTCAGAAGCTGCTATTACCAGCAGGAGAGTGAGTTTGTGTGTGTGTGAGAAACCTGGATTTGTGCTGGAAATGGCCCAACTTGATTATCATACACATTGTAAGGAGAGGTTTCAGAGGAACAGCCGTGTTAGTCTGTATTCGCAAAAAGAAAAGGAGTACTTGTGGCACCTTAGAGACTAACCAATTTATTTGAGCATGAGCTTTCGTGAGCTACATCAACATCTGATGAAGTGAGCTGTAGCTCACGAAAGCTCATGCTCAAATAAATTGGTTAGTCTCTAAGGTGCCACAAGTACTCCTTTTCTTATTGTAAGGAGAGTGATCACTTTAGATAAGCTATTACCAGCAGGAGAGTGGGGTGGGAGGAGGTATTTTTTCATGCTTTGTGTGTGTATAATAAGATCTTCTAAACTTTCCACAGTATGCATCCGATGAAGTGAGCTGTAGCTCACGAAAGCTTATGCTCAAATAAATTGGTTAGTCTCTAAGGTGCCACAAGTACTCCTTTTCTTTTTGTGAATACAGACTAACACGGCTGTTACTCTGAAACCTCTCAGATAAAGTAAGTCAAGCTGTACTGGGGCCTCTCCACATAAAGGGAGAGCCATATTGAGTCAACTTCTTCTAAAGGAAGATGGGCCATGTCAAGTCCAACCAACCATCCACATGAAACTTCTCCGTAATTATTCCTCACCAATAAAGGAAAGCAAACTGCACTGAGTTCACCCCCAGAAATGAAGGTGGGCCATATTGAGTTGGCCCCTATCCATGTAAATGGAGGTGAGGTCCATTGATTCCACCTCCCATAACTAAAGGAAAGCTATTACATTCCTCCTCCCAACATAAATGGTGGCAAGGTATATTGATTCCACCCTCCATAAATGAAAGGTGAGCTTTATTGGATTTTCTCCAAAATAATTTCCTTGTATGTGCCTCAGTTTCCCTGTCTGTATAAAAAAGATAATAATCCTCACACAGCTGCTAGAGGTTGGTGTGGCTTCATTCACAAATGCCTGCAGTGTGCTATCTTGGTGTTGTCTTGCTATGATGAAGTCCCGTAAGTCCTGGGAATGCCAGTGGAAGTGGTTAGAGGACTGGTGCTTATTGCCCAATATACTGTAGGCCAGGACAGTTTCAGGAATGAGGTGAATGATATGCTCTGTGTTTTAGGCGGGATGGGCCTATATGCTGCCACTAAGCCATCTGCCAGAAGCTTCCTGGGAGCCCATCATGATCCCCTTTCCTCTCTCATTTCTCCTACTCTCTCCCTCTCCCTCCACTAACAGCACATTGGGTTTAACTGAAGAGAAAGCTGCCAAAGGCACCCCACCTCAAAGTCATGCACTGGTGCAGGAATTGGAATGTTTGGATTGTGACTGCTTTCATATAAAACAACTGGGAGGCAAGTGCACATCTGTAAAGGGAATTGCTGAAAGCCTGCTGCCCATCTTTGTATGGAGTTGATTGCAGTCCTCTGCAGCCCAGATAGTCAGTGAATGAGCAAAATGGGGCTCCTCTAAGATGGAGCTGCACCAATCATACCATGTGATGTGCTTCTGTTGGCAGTAGCTGCCAGAGAGAAGAAGGGCAGAAGGGGAATCAAATAACTGGAGTAGAGAACATACCAAATTTAGCACACTCTGACCTCATGCTGCCTTGAGTGCTCCCTGCCATAACCCCTGCCCTTCTTGAGGGAGGCAGAGAGGAGCTAGAGACCACTCCCAAAAACAGGAACCTGAGTGGGAGTAGAGAACAAAGGGGGCAGGACAGAGGCGAGGCTAAGGGTTGACTGCTCATGTCAGATTTTCAGATGCCCTGACTGAGTTCCCATGCACCCAGACATATGCGGCTTATCTAGTCTTGGCATAAGTAGGACTAACTCAGGAGGTGAAATGGGAGTTGCCTTTGACTATCCACCTGACCTTTGTTCAGGGCATGCCCAGGATCACATGAGGCAGAGCATGTATAGCCTTCTTGGTCCCAAACCCCATTCCCCAAGCAATCACAGAAGATGAAACATTCCTAAAAACATATATTTTATTTATTTTTACAAAACATCAGTGGGACCAACAGAGATTCCTCTGCCAAAATAAAAATTAAGGAAAAATTACAGATTGTACAGTCTAACACACATGAGTCTCCCTTTCAAAATTCCCTTTATTCTGCGTTGCCTGGGGGCCTGCACCCCCCAGAAGAATATATACAGCCTCCAGAGTGTTGAAAAGCATAGGACAGAAAAGGGACATCAGTGAGGAAACAAATATAGGTTCCCCACTTCTAGTTCCCCACCCAAAATATCCCCAAGGAAATATATTGACTTCCCCATAGTACCATAGTACTCCATCACTGAGTAGTCATTCCCTGTTACCCCTGATGAATAGTATAATCTCTGGGGAATCCACTGGAAAAGGTAGAAGAGGGCGGAGATTCACTGGGCCTCATGAAGGGGCCTGGTGGTCTGTCATCCTGTCAACTCCACTCCAAGTGATGGCTCCTAGAGAGAAAAACAAAGAGCAAATAAACATTTAAACACTGGAATGCGTTACCTAGGGAGGTGGTGGAATCTCCTTCCTTAGAAGTTTTTAAGGTCAGGCTTGACAAAGCCCTGGCTGGGATGATTTAGTTGGGGATTGGTTCTGCTTTGAGCAGGGGGTTGGACTAGATGACCTCCTGAGGTCCCTTCCAACCCTGATATTCTATGATGGTATGATTCTGGCAATGGCCACAACACCAACAGGTTATACACAAGTCAAAAAAGTATGGAACATCAAAACAAGAATTTCAATAAACACAGAACAAATAATGCAGTCATAGTCAAACCTTCATCTCAAGCACTGCCACTCAAAGGCAATATGCCTCTGGGCACCATGCCCAGTGGTGGTCAGGCAGGGATTCTGGGGGATACTCCTAGCTTGTTTCCATGCTGTCCTCCTGTGTGAGGGTATAGCAAGCTTGGGCCTGGCATAGCCACTACCCCACATAGTATATATGCAGCTACTCCTGCAGGACAGAGCCATATGAGGCAGACAATGTGGAAAATCAAACAGATAAATGGAAGCACATTTACTCTATGGCTCTTTGTCATTATGACAGGTTTCAGAGGAACAGCCGTGTTAGTCTGTATTCGCAAAAAGAAAAGGAGTACTTGTGGCACCTTAGAGACTAACCAATTTATTTGAGCATGTGGCTGGATTTTACTAAAACTAGACAAGCCATTTACAATGCACACTTTGCTTCTCTACAAAAGAAAAAGGACACTAAACTTTCTAAACTACTACATGCTACAAGGGGCCACAGCAATGGTTCCCTCACCCCACCTAGCAATATTGTTAACCTATCCAACTATACTCTCAGCCCAGCAGAAGCAGCTGTTCTATCTCGGGGCCTCTCCTTCTGCCCCTCCACCCCCACGAACATGATACAGTTCTGTGGTGACCTAGAATCCTATTTTCGACGTCTCCGTCTCAAGGAATATTTCCAAAATACCTCTGAACAACATACTAATCCACAGAGGTCTCCCTGCCAACACTACAGAAAGAGGGATTCTAGATGGACTCCTCCTGAAGGTCGAAACAGCAGACTGGACTTCTACATAGAGTGCTTCCGCCGACGTGCACGGGCTGAAATTGTGGAAAAGCAGCATCACTTGCCCCATAACCTCAGCCATGCGGAACGCAATGCCATCCACAGCCTCAGAAACAACTCTGACATCATAATCAAAAAGGCTGACAAAGGAGGTGCTGTTGTCATCATGAATAGGTCGGAATATGAACAAGAGGCTGCTAGGCAGCTCTCCAACACGAGTTTCTACAAGCCATTACCCTATGATCCCACTGAGAGTTACCAAAAGCAACTACAGCATTTGCTCAAGAAACTTCCTGAAAAAGCACAAGATCAAATCCGCACAGACACACCCCTGGAACCCCGACCTGGGATATTCTATCTACTACCCAAGATCCATAAACCTGGAAATCCTGGGCGCCCCATCATCTCAGGCATTGGCACCCTGACAGCAGGATTGTCTGGCTATGTAGACTCCCTCCTCAGGCCCTACGCTACCAGCACTCCCAGCTACCTTCGAGACACCACTGACTTCCTGAGGAAACTTCAGTCCATCGGTGATCTTCCTGATAACACCATCCTGGCTACTATGGATGTAGAAGCCCTCTACACCAACATTCCACACAAAGATGGACTACAGGCCGTCAGGAACACTATCCCCGATAATGTCACGGCTAACCTGGTGGCTGAACTTTGTGACTTTGTCCTTACCCATAACTATTTCACATTTGGGGACAATGTATACCTTCAGATCAGCGGCACTGCTATGGGTACCCGCATGGCCCCACAGTATGCCAACATTTTTATGGCTGATTTAGAACAACGCTTCCTCAGCTCTCGTCCCCTAAAGCCCCTACTCTACTTGCGCTATATTGATGACATCTTCATCATCTGGACCCATGGAAAAGAAGCCCTTGAGGAATTCCACCATGATTTCAACAATTTCCATCCCACCACCAACCTCAGCCTGGTCCAGTCCACACAAGAGATCCACTTCCTGGACACTACAGTGCTAATAAACAATGGCCACATAAACACCACCCTGTACCGGAAACCTACTAACCGCTATTCCTACCTGCATGCCTCCAGCTTTCACCCTGACCACACCACACGATCCATCGTCTACAGCCAAGCTCTGCGATACAACCGCATTTGCTCCAACCCCTCAGACAGAGACAAACACCTACAAGATCTCTGTCAAGCTTTCTTACAACTACAATACCCACCTGCAGAAGTAAAGAAACAGATTGATAGAGCCAGAAGAGTTCCCAGAAGTTACCTACTACAGGACAGGCCTAACAAAGAAAATAACAGAACGCCACTAGCGGTCACCTTCAGCCCCCAACTAAAACCCCTCCAACGCATTATTAAGGATCTACAACCTATCCTAAAGGATGACCCAACACTCTCACAAGTCTTGGGAGACAGGCCAGTCCTTGCCTACAGACAGCCCCGCAACCTGAAGCAAATACTCACCAACAACCACATACCACACAACAGAACCACTAACCCAGGAACTTATCCTTGCAACAAAGCCCGTTGCCAATTGTGCCCACATATCTATTCAGGGGACACCATCACAGGGCCTAATAACATCAGCCACACTATCAGAGGCTCGTTCACCTGCACATCCACCAATGTGATATATGCCATCATGTGCCAGCAATGCCCCTCTGCCATGTACATTGGTCAAACTGGACAGTCTCTACGTAAAAGAATAAATGGACACAAATCAGATGTCAAGAATTATAACATTCATAAACCAGTCGGAGAACACTTCAATCTCTCTGGTCACGCAATCACAGACATGAAGGTCGCTATCTTAAAACAAAAAAACTTCAAATCCAGACTCCAGCGAGAAACTGCTGAATTGGAATTCATTTGCAAATTGGATACTATTAATTTAGGTTTAAATAGAGACTGGGAGTGGCTAAGTCATTATGCAAGGTAGCCTGTTTCCTCTTGTTTTTTCCTTCCCCCCCCACCCCCCGATATTCTGGTTTAACTTGGATTTAAACTTGGAGAGTGGTCAGTTTAGATGAGCTATTACCAGCAGGAGAGTGAGTTTGTGTGTGTATGGGGGTGGGGGGGAAGTGAGAAAACCTGGATCTATGCAGGAAATAGCCCGACTTGATTATGTAAAGAGTTGTCACTTTGGATGGGCTAGCACCAGCAGGAGAGTGAATTTGTGTGGGGGGGTGGAGGGTGAGAAAACCTGGATTTGTGCTGGAAATGGCCCACCTGCTGATCACTTTAGATAAGCTATTACCAGCAGGACAGTGGGGTGGGAGGAGGTATTGTTTCATATTCTCTGTGTGTATATAAAGTCTGCTGCAGTTTCCACGGTACACATCTGATGAAGTGAGCTCTGGCTCACGAAAGCTCATGCTCAAATAAATTGGTTAGTCTCTAAGGTGCCACAAGTACTCCTTTTCTCTTTGTCATTATGTAACTAAAGTAAGGAGGAGAGCATCCTAGTTATACATGGTTATACAATCTTTGGCCTTGTCTTCACTAGGAAAAAGGTGTATTTTAAGATGTGCTAGCTGACATGCTACTGCAGGGGTGGGCAAACTACGGCCTGGGGGACGCATCTGGCCCATCAGACATTTTAATGTGGCTCTAGAGCTTCCGCTGGTGAGCAGGGTCCAGAGCTTGCCCCGCTCAATGCATGCCGTGGCTCCAAGTGGCTCCTAGAAGCAGCGGCATGTCCCCACTCCGGCTCCTATGTGTAGGGGCAGCCAGGAGGCTCCACACACTGTCCCCGCCCCAAGTGCTGGCCCTGCAGCTCCCATAGGACGGGAACCACGGCAGCACGCAGAGCCACCTGTCTGTGCCTCCGCATAGGAGCCAGAGCAGGAACATGCTGCTGTTTCTGGGAGCTGGTTGAAGTAAACGCTGCCCAGACCCTGCACCCCAGACCCCCTCCCGTGCCCCAACCCCCTGCCCCAGCCCTGATCCCCCTCTTGCCCTCCCAACCCCTCGGTCCCAGTCTGGAGCACCCTTCTGCACCCCAACTCCTCATCCCCAGCCCCACCCCAGAACCTGTACCCCCAGCCAGAGCCCTCCCCCACCATACCCAAACCTCGTGCCCCAGCCCAGAGCCTCCTCCCACACCCTGTACTCCTCATTCTGGCCCCACCCCGGAGCCCACACCCACAGACAGAGCCCTCACCCCCTCACGCACCCAACCCCCAATTTCATGAGCATGGCTTGCCATACAATTTCCATACCCAGGTGTGGTCCTCAGGCCAAAAAGTTTGCTCACCCCTGTGCTACTGTGTTAAAATCCCAGTGTAGCTCACGAAAGCTCATGCTCAAATAAATTGGTTAGTCTCTAAGGTGCCACAAGTACTCCTTTTCTTTTAGTGTATACAAAGCAAGGCATAGTTTTAAATGTGCTAGCTGGTCCAGGTAAACTCTAGCCTCTCGCTAGATGGCCAGCTTGTAACTGGTCTTTCCAAAGAAATTGGTGTGCCCACAACGCACTGAAAATTCCTTTACAACCCTGAGCAGCCAAACCCAAGTATCCAATTTCTCTACTATGTACCCATTTCACCAGCTTTCAAAATCCCTCTGAGAAAGGATTTAGTTTGGGTTTTGTATTGAATTTATACAGTGTGCCTCATGTCCTCCCCAGGAGAGTCAGACAAGGTTTGCTCCACACAGCACCAGAGATGCAAATCTCATTCCTGTTTCAGTGCAGCCTTTCAAAGGGGCACTAGTGCCGTTTCCATGGCAGCCACACATATGAGTCAGCTGTAGTTGCCATGGAAACAGGAGGAAATGACTGAGAACCAGGAGAACTAGTCCCAGAGGAAAAAACATGTTAACAAAAAATAAATGAAATAAAAAATCCTGCTTTGAAATTCTGAGGTCTCAGAAACAAGGGAGCAAAACAGAGGTGGATGCAATCACTCTCCCATCATACTGTTTGCTTTCTTTTTTACCTTCTTGGGAGTCAAGGGCAAAGGAGCAAGTACTATCCTGGTGATTACTATGAGGTGAGCTTCTTGAGGTCCTTGGCCTGGTCTGCTGACCCTGTTGGGATGATCTGCACTAATTAATATCTAGCATGGAGCCACAGACTAACACTGGCACTTCAGATCTCTCTTCCCTCCACATTGTCCGTGCCCTGGAGTTGGGGCTGCTCCCAAAGTTTGAAAGTTGTCTTTGGAGAACCCAAGCTTCATCAAAGGGTACAGTGTCCACTATTAAACAGGAGGCAGCATGCACTGTCTGGGACGGTCAAGGTCTTAGTCTGGGAACCTCACGTAACTGCTGGAAATGTTCCAGAATCATAGACGTTAAAGACAGAAAAATCCTACTAGACTACCAAGGGGCCAGGGGAGGATTATTCCCTACAGTCTTTTCTCCAAGGGTGTGTCCAGCCATGTTTGAAATGTACAAAGGAGTTCACAGCTATCTCACTGTCAGGGCATTTTGCTGGAATTTATTGGCAACTTACATTCTTCTTGGAGTGCTTGCACATATCCATTCCAGTGTAGGTGTGTGCTCGCCCCGAGCACAGCCAACGGAAAGTTTTCCCTCCATCTGGTCGGCTCTGATGCCTCCTGGAGTCGCACACTCATCGCGCTGGTATAAAGGGTCCTGCTGACCCACAGCCCCCTTAGTTCCTTCTTGCCAACCAGCTTCGACAGAGGGACAGGAGGGAGGGTGTTGGAATGGACAAGTGCAACAAATCTCAAAGAACAACAGTTACAGAAAGGTTAGTAACCGTTTTTTCTTTCTTCAAGTCCTTGCACATGTCCATTCCAATGTAGGTGATTCTCAAGCAGCTGTGCAGGTGGAGGGTTCGGAGTTTATTGCCATGCTGATTGCAACACCACTCGGCCAAATCCAGAGCTGACCCAACAGATACCAACAGACACCACTGAGAGAAAACTTTCCAGGGGCTGTGCTCAAAGTGAGCGCACACCTACATTGGAATAGACATGTGCAACACGTTGTGAAAAACAACAGTTATGGAAAAGTTAGTAACAGGGGTTTTTTCAGTGTTAAAATGTATTATTATTAATTATTATTATTATTATTATTTCCATACCCCGATGTGGTCCTCGGGCCAAAAAGTTTGCCCACCCCTGTGCTACTGTGTTAAAATCCCAGTGTATACAAGGCAAGGCATAGTTTTAAATATTATTATTAATAATAATAGTAATAATAATAATAATCAGACAAAGATAAAAATGATTAAAATAGAAAAAGGAAGGGTACTGGAGGGTGAGACGAGGGAAGGTAAATCCAGCCTCCATCTAGTGAAAGAAGCGTTCTGAGGTTTCTTTAGATTGAGAATGAAATAGGGAAGAGCACAGGGTCTGAGGTGGAGAGTGACTGCTGAGGGGAGAACAGATGGAGGGAGAGCAAGCATGGGAAGTGAGGTTGCAGAGGTATGGGAGAGGAGATGGAGACAGGGGCAGAGCTAAGGCGATGGGGGAGTACCAGCAGAGTAGATAGTAGGTGGGGCAGAGAGTGTGGGATTAAATGAAATGCGATAGGAAAGGGGAAAGGAGATGGAAGTGAAAGAGCAGAGCACAGGAGTCAAAGTGGGGAATAACTGGTGAGTGGAAATGAGAGGGAGGCTGGGTCAGTTTTGGCACCAATGTGGGAAATGACAGGAAGGGAGAGAAGAGGGGAGATGGAGGCAGGGACAGTATTACAGGAGCAAGGTGAAGAGAAGAGAGGGGAGATGGAATCTGGGGAGAGCACTGGGGCAGGGGCTATGTTTGATTTTCTTAAATATTTCATATGTCACCAGAGTTCCATGACTTTTCTAAAATCAATGGGTGATATATGTTTGTTAGCTAATTCCCTAAACACCCTAAAGAGCAAATCATTCAGCCCAGTGTACTGGTATGCTTACATTTTCCAAGTATTTCTCTCCCTGCTCTTTATCAATAGTTAATAGTGTAAAATCTTCCTTATGTTCTAATTGTCCAACCATTTTTTCATTGTTTTCTTATGGAAGACAGATTTCGAAAATTAACTCAGTATCTCAGGAGTCATTAATTTCATCCGTCTCCTCATTTTGTGATCTCAAGTCCTAACTTTCTGTTTCAGGCTCCCTCTCATTCTGACTGTAAATAAGAGAACTGATCCTTTAGTCTTTACATACATGTAATTTCTATTGAAGTTGATGGGAGTGTATGTGCAAAAGGACTGCAGGATTGGGCCAGAAGACTCTCATTTAAGGGGATAATAAACTGCTCACATTTACTGAGGAGCAGAAAGAAAAAAATCTTTATTTAAAATGTAAATCTCTTCCTGCTGAGGAGAGAACCCAAAAGTCAGCCTTCAGGATATAAATATTTATGCTTTTTGCACGAACAACAGACTTAACATTTCCAATTAATTGTTGATGTTTCAATTTTTCTGGCTGCTGCCGCTTTCACTCAGAATATAGGAAAGAAATATGGATAAGGGGCCCGCTTGATTTGCTTAAGCTCAGATCCCTACCATACTTCCACAGTCAGTAAGATGAAATCATTCCTTGAAACGTTTATTTATTAGTGTTTAACTTATTTTTCTTTGTCTTTTTTATTTCCTGTATTTTGTGTGAAGTGAATCTGGTAAAAGATGTCAGACTAATGCCCAAATACAGAAAATCTCACAGGACAGATAGCATCCAGGCAGCAGCAGTGCAAGTTTTCTCAAATGTGCACACACCCTGCCCTGACAATATTATTTCAGCCCTACCCTGGAAGGACCCCTCTGAAGATGAGAAAAAAGTTCAGTCTCTGTGACTCATTTGGCCTTTGGCCTCTCTGCTGGGACTGCCAACAAGGGGGCCAGTTAGCGCCAAATGTGATGGGTTTTATGATATGGACACCAATTAAGTAGAAACTAGATTGAGACCCACCAAATTTATTTCACATGGGCCAGTGAACAGCTTTCAGTCACTACTGGCCTGGACTGGAACATGCTGACTGTGAGATTAAAGGCAGCAGCCATCCTGTATTCATTCACAGATATCAGAGCTTTTTTTTTTTTTTTTTTACTGAACAAAGGCATTCCAGCCAGGACACGAGGATTGTCACCAATTCTTTTTGAAAAGCACTGTGTGAGGCAGCATTGTGTACTGGTTAGAGCAGGGGTCTGCTTGTCAGAAGACCTGTGTTCTCTTCCCAAATCTGCCACTGACTCACTGGATGAGCTTGGCTTTGGAGGTCTGTCTGTAAAATGGGGATGATACATATCTACTTTTGTAAAAGGCTTTTAAGTCCTCAGATGACAGGTCCTATATAAGTGCAAATCATTAATTATTATCTACCTCCTACTCCTTAATTTCATCCGAGCAGACACCAGAGTTTTGCAGAACAGACTTTTGAAGATCTCCTCTGAAGGATGCAGGTCCAACAGTAAAGCACACCTGCTGTGCTCCGGCTGTATTGCAGCATCAGCACTGGGAAGATGCCCAGGCCAATTCTGGGACTTGAGCCCTCTGACCTCAGAGATATATATTTGAGATATATTTAGCTGATTTTGGAATATTTTAAATCAATTGTAAAATAAAATCTGGACTGAGATTGGTCTATAGAGATGAATAGTTAGGAATAGCAGTGAAGAGACCTTCTTCCTGCAGGGGGACTGACAAAGGCTGATGATTCTAAGCACAGCTGGTTGGGAATTTTTTGACAAAATGGTTTTTTTTCTGTCAGAAAATGCAGAATCATTGGAACCAAAACTGCTTGTGGGAAAGGGTCAGTTTTGATGAGTTTCTCGTTTCGGAAAAAAATTGGAAAAAGAAGTTTTGAAATTGTCACAAGGTCCCATTTGAAAAGTTTTGTTTTTTTGTTTGAAATGACTTTTCATTTTGAAATATAAGTTCAATATAGTATTTTTTGTTAAACAAAAAAGGTCTGCATTGAAACAAAGCGATTTCATTAACCTAAACTGAATTTTTTTCAGCTTGTTGGTAAATTAACATTTTTGAGAGTTTGACTTTTTTTCCAGATTCAGGATAGAAAAACACTTCAAATTCTTGAAAAACATTTTTGGGACAGGAAAACCATTTCCTGGCCAGCTTTATTTTTGAGCAACCTCTGTAGTATCTGCTGGCCTTTCTTTGACTTCTTTCCTTCATCACTTCTCTACAATCTTGTTTTTTACTGATGTCTCTCATTTAATCCTAATAATGATAATCTCCCATTTCTACAGCTCCTTTCTCAAAGGCGATAGGTGTGGAGCTGAGGAAGCAGGAAAATAAAACTTACTAGAGCTGGTAAATTTAACTTTGGAATTGGCTGGATGCAGACAAGACCAAAGGACTCTAGATCAGAAAACATTCAGTGGAGAAGTAGCAGTTAATGGGAGACAGGGGAAGGCAGGTGTGCAGGAGGCAGATGTTGACAGGTAACTGTTCCCATACTCCCTTCCTTGTGGGATACTCCTGCTTAGCCTCCTATCCTGACCACGGGCCAGCACCCACTGTGGGTTTGGCTCAACTTTTCACTATTTCCTGATACTTTGTGAGGACCCAGAAACTGGGTGGGAGGTTGAATCAAGCCAGCAGATGCTCTTTCATATGCTCCTGTCTCCCTAGGTGGCTCTGGCAGAGAATCATAGAATCATAGAATATCAGGGTTGGAAGGGACCTCAGGAGATCATCTAGTCCAACCCCCTGCTCAAAAGCAGGACCCATCCCCAATTAAATCATCCCAGCCAGGGCTTTGTCAAGCCTGACCTTAAAAACTTCTAAGGAAGGAGATTCCACCACCTCCCTAGGCAACGCATTCCAGTGTTTCACCACCCTCCTAGTGAAAAAGTTTTTCCTAATATCCAACCTAAACCTCCCCCACTGCAACTTGAGACCATTACTCCTCGTCCTGTCCTCTTCCACCACCGAGAATAGTCTAGAACCATCCTCTCTGGAATCACCTCTCAGGTAGTTGAAAGCAGCTATCAAATCCCCCCTCATTCTTCTCTTCCGCAGACTAAACAATCCCAGTTCCCTCAGCCTCTCCTCATAAGTCATGTGTTCCAGACCCCCAATCATTTTTGTTGCCCTTCGCTGGACTCTTTCCAATTTATCCACAAGCTTCTTGTAGTGTGGGGCCCAAAACTGGACACAGTACTCCAGATGAGGCCTCACCAATGTCGAATAGAGGGGGACGATCACGTCCCTCGATCTGCTGGCAATGCCCCTACTTATACACCCCAAAATGCCATTGGCCTTCTTGGCAACAAGGGCACACTGTTGACTCATATCCAGCTTCTCGTCCACTGTCACCCCTAGGTCCTTTTCCGCAGAACTGCTGCCTAGGCATTCGGTCCCTAGTCCCTTTCCTCTCTCCGAGGTTGTCTACACTACCAGCTAGGGGTGTGATTCCCAACTCACATACACATATTCGTGCTAGCTTGGTGAGAAGTAGCGCAAGTATAAATAGGGTAATTGCGGTAGCATGGGCAGCAGCAGCTGTGGCATGGTTTAACTGTGCTGAGTACAAATCCACCTGACCCCTGTTGGTATGAACTTGGCATGGCTAAGCCATGCCTCCACAGCTGCTGTAAATGCTACCGCCACTACACTACTGCTTATAATCATGCTAGCTCACTTCAAGCAAACATAAATATATGTATGCGAGCTAGGAATTCATACCCCTAGATCATAATGTAGACATAGCCTAAGGAGACAGGACTTGCCTGAGAGCTGAACAGCTTGCCTGTGATGTGGCTGCTCACCGAGCTTGTGTGTGAGGTCGGCCTTGCTTTTCACCTTCCTGAAGGGTTGAATTTGCTCTCCAAAGGCAGCTCTCACATGTACTGTTGCTATGGAAACAGGATCTGCTCTAAAACCATCCATGCTGCAGTGCAGGGACTGAGGTTCTGTGATACCAGAAGCTTGTTGGGTGTATATCCCACATAGATCTGTGTCTGATGCCTTGCTTATCCGGGCTGCTGTTTGCCCACATTCACTGTACTCTGTGTTACTTTTCTCTTCTCTCCCTGGATTCCTCACCTGGATACCTTCTTCTCTTCATCTCTGCTGTGCTGACTAGGAAAAAAATATTAAATCTCCTATAGAATATTAAAGGTAATCCCTATTATGCAACTCCTAAGAATATGAAGCAAGAGACTATCCTTGTTCCACTGGATGGAGCACAGCATGGAAATGGGAGCTGGGGAAGGACACAAAGGGAATGGTGAGGCTACCATTGTTGGCAGAGTGAAGAGGATGGTGGGGGGATATGGTAAGAAACAAGATCAGAGATGCAGGTCACGGTGGAGTTATGCAGAGCCTTGAAGAAGAGGTCAAGAATTCTCAGCTGGTGAGCAAGTGGAGAGATGCAAAGATGCAGTAGGTGTAAACATAGTGCCTGAAGGTAAAAGGAACTTAGACACTGAATATAAAGGCTACTCAGGCACCAGGTGTGGTGTGCAGTTGTGGTGTTAAAACCATCATTGCCTGTGCCTTGCATGGTGACATCAGCTGGCTGTTTCACCCCTGTGATTGCCTTGATTCTGCAGTGAGACCATGAAGATGGGTCCCACCTGTTTGCCTTTGTCCCATATGACAAATAATTGCATTGTGAAATTGAACCAATAGACCAAGATGATACCTGCCCCTGACTCAGGCACTCTCCACTTTTTGTGGCCCCTTAGGGGCAAGGGCAGCTATGCAGACAAAGCCAGCTCTGTGCTGATGTGGCCTTGGCCTGATTAGTGAGGGAGAGGTACGCTATTTCACAGGTGAAGAATAGCAAGGGAAAACTAGCTGGTGGAGAAGAGGGAGGGAGGAAAGAGAGAAACAGTGGAGCAGTGTAAATAAAGATTGAGAGAAGAGGAAGAAGTAACAAGAAAGAAAAAGTGAAAAGAGACAGGGAAAGAAAGGGATAGATAACAAGACAGAAAATATCATAATGCCACTATCATAATGCCACTATATAAATCCATGGTATGCCCACACCTTGAATACTGCATGCTGTTCAGGTCACCACATCTCAAAAGAAATATATTAGAACTAGAAAAGTTACAGAGAAGTGCAACAAAAATGATTAGGGAAATGGAACAGCTTGCATATGAGGAGAGATTAAAAAGACTTAAGACTCTTCAGCTTGGAAAAGAAATGACTAAGGGATATATGATAGAGGTCTATACAATCATGAATGATGTGGGGAAAGTGAATAAGGAAGTGTTATTTATCCCTTCACATAACGCAAGAACCAGGGATTAGCCAATGAAATTAATAGGCAGCAGGTTTTGGACAAAAGGAAGTACTGTATTTCTTCACACTAGGCACATTCAGCTTGTGGAACTCGTTGCCAGGGGATGTTGTGAAGGCCAAAAGTATGATGGGATACTATGATTTTGGCAATTCATTGATCTTTAAATATTCATGGTAAATAGGCCCAATGGCCTGTGATGGGATGTTAGATGGGGTGAGATCTGAGTTACTACAGAGAATTCTTTCCTGGGTATCTGGCTGGTGAACCTTGCCCATATGCTCAGGGTTCAGCTGATTGCCATATTTGGGGTCAGGAAGGAATTTTCCTCCAGGGAAGATTGGAAGAGGCCCTGGAGCCTTCCTCTGTAGCATGGGGCATGGGTCACTTGCTGAAGGGTTCTCTGCACCTTGAAGTCTTTAAACCATGATTTGAGGACTTCAATGGCTCAGACATAGGTGGGAGGTTTATTGCAGGACTGGGTGGGTGAGATTCTGTGACCTGTATTGTGCAGTAGGTCAGACTAGATGATTATAATGCTCCCTTCTGTCCTCAATATCTATGAATCTATGAATCTAGTATAACTGGGTTCAAAAAAGAATTAGATAAGTTCATAGAGGATAAGTCCATCAATGACTATTAGCCAAGATGGTCTGGGAAGCAACCCCATGCACTGGATGTCCCTAAGCCTCTGATTGCCAGAACCTGGAACTGGACGACAGGGGATGGCTCACTCGATAAATTGCCCCATTCTCTTCGTTCCCTCTGAAGCATCTGGCACTGGCCACTGTTGGAAGACAGGATACTGGGCTATATGGACCTCTGGTCTGAGCCAGTATGGCTGTACTTATGGTGCTGGATAAGAATTACTGTAACGGATTCTGAGCTGGGCTTTCTGAGTGCTGACAAATCTTGTTTTTTACTGATGTCTCTCATTTAATCCTAATCTCCCATTTCTACAGCTCCTTTCTCAAAGGGGATAGGTGTGGAGCTGAGGAAGCAGGAAAATAAAACTTACTAGAGCTGTTAAATTTAACTTTGGAATTGGCTGGACGCAGACAAAACGAAATGACTCTAGATCAGAAAACATTCAGTGGAGAAGCAGCAGTTAAATGGTTTAGCAATATGGCTTTACGCTATGTTTGTACTTGCCAGATTCTGTGCTTATCTAAAAGCCAATGGAGCCTTCCACAGACTTCTCTGATTTACATCACTTGCCACAGCTCTTTATGAAATTGTCTCTCAGCCTACAAAGGCTGGAGCATAGCATCACATTTACTTCCATATGGTTGTTGGCAGCTTTGTTCAGGAGAATATACTTTTCTTTTACATTCTTTGCCTGTTGCTTTTTCCATGGAATAACTGTTTTGGTTAGACTATTGCTCAGATTGATATTAGAAGACTGATGTTCATACTTGTTTGTGATTGTATGCATTATAGACTGGAGAACTGATGTCCTTCCTCTGTTGGGTCTGCACACACTAGGGTTGCCAGGCGTTCGGTTTTTGAGCAGAACGCCCAGTCTAAAAGGGACCCTAGCGGCTGCAGCAGGTACTGCCAACTAGGCCATTAAAAGTCCAGGTGGTGGCGCAGCAGGGGCCCGGGGCTAAGGCAGGCTCCCTGCCTGCCCTAGCTCTGCACGGCTCCCGGAAGCAGCTGGCAGGTCCCAGTGGCCCCTAGACGCATGGGCAGCCAGGAAGGCTCCGCACGCTGCCCCCGCCCCTAGTGCCGGCTCTGCAGTTCCCATTGGCTGGGAACCACGACCAATGGGAGCTAACGAGGCAGTGCCTGCAGGTGCGAGGGCAGTGCGTGGAGCCTCCCTGGCCGCCCATGCACCTAGGGGCTGCAGGGTCCTGGCGACTGCTTCCTGGGTGCCACAGTAAGCACCATCGGGACCCCGCACCCCAAACCCGCTCCTGCACCCCAACCTCCTGTCCCAGCCCAGAATCCCGTCCCGCACCCAAACTCCCTCCTGGAGTCCACCCCACCCCCCACTGCAACCCCCTACCCCAGCCCAGAGCCCCCTTCTGCACCCAAAGCCCCTCATCCCCGACCCCACCCCAGAGCCCACACCTCCAGCGGGAGCCCTCACACACCCCCACACCTCAACCCCCTGCTCCAGCCTGGAGCCCCCTCCTGCACTCCAAACCCCTCATCCCCAGCCCCACCCCAAAGCCTGCACCCCCAGCCAGAGTCCTCACCCCCCCTCCTGCACCCTAACCCCCTGTCCCAGCCCGGAGCCCTCTCCCGCATCCTGAACCCCTCATTTCTGGCCCCACCCAGAGCCCACGCACCTAGCCCAGAGCCCATACCCGCTCCCCCCGCACCCCAACCCCTTGCCTCAATCTGGAGCCCTCTCCCGCACCCCAAATCCCTCATCCCCGGCCCCATCCCAGAGCCTGCATCCCCAGCCAGAGCCCTCCCACCCCCTGCACCCCAACCCCCTGCCCCAGCCCGGTGAAAGTGAGTGATGGTTGGGGAGAGCGAGTGATGGAGGGAGGGGGGATGGAGTGAGTGGAGGTGGGTTCTCAGAGAAGGGGTGGGCCAGGGGCAGGGCCTCTGGAAAAAGCAGGGGCGAGGCAGGGGTATTTGATTTTATGCAATTAGAGAGTTGGCAACCATAGCACACGCATTTCTCACATCCTGGGAGATGGGCTTCTCTGTGTTATCCCATCATATTCTCCCCAGTAGCTGAGCTTGGCCACACACTAGATGAATACTTCTCTTGCTTTGTGAGGAAGAGGAACTATTTCTTTGTCAGTAAAAAGAAAAGGAGTACTTGTGGCACCTTTGAGACTTAACAGATTTATTTGAGCATAAGCTTTCGTGAGCTACAGCTCACTTTGTCAGTGACGCTCCTGGCTAAATTCCTAGAAAGTGGCATTTTAATAAGTGACAGCAATTTTGAACTGATACCATCTTCAAGGCCTCTGTGTGGTTAGGTGTGAAAGTATGTTAAAGGATATTTTAGGGGGGCTGCTCCATTTTTGGCACAGATTTGACCCCAGAGATTCCTTCCAGGAATCTTCTAAGAAAGATGTAGGGTGCTGGTGCATCATGTCATGCCCCTTGCAGATATGCTCATGATGCATTTGATTACATCATCTTTCCAAGTAATAAGACTATGTTTCAGAAGACTGGGGAGGTGTCCCTTTGGATTTGCACATTAACTGGCTAGACACATCGTGGATGACTCTTTGGAGTTACACTGAAATTTCTGAGATCCATCCTACATTTCTCAGCATTACCATGTGGCCTGTTGCTTCACTAGTGTATGTCAGACAGGCACAGTGACTCAGCAATAAGATATCCTTCTTTACAGAAGCAGTGCATCTCTTGACGTGATGCTAGATTAGAGGAATACATGTACTTTAATTTATTTGCTTGCAGGGCAGACCATATATTGTTATCCTCAGCTTGAGGACCATGTGGTCCTAATCCTACCTCTGACTGTTCACCATATACACAATATTTTGCTCGACTTTCCTACTTCCTTTTTGTGTGGAAAGCATGTCTGTCGGTGTGGTGGACAGCTTTTTTTTGTCCCTTCATGATTGGCAGAAATTCTTTTATTTCCTTAAACCTTCTAGTCTGATTGGATTCCTTCTCACCTACCTATCTGCCTTCCCTGAAGAATTGATAAGTGAACATTTGCAATAACTTATTTTATAATCATTTTATCATACTTCTATTTATTTCTTGCATATTTTATGCCAAGAGGTTAAGAAGCTCTTAGTTTCCCATTCATTAAGAAAATGAAGGAAAATGTCTTAGAGGGCACAGGGACACTTGCTGTTAGTTTATACATAAGACACACCTGCTGGTGTCTCAATGGATTGAAAATACCAGCTTGAAAGCTGGGAGTTTGTTTCTGTCTCACAAAAGGGCCTGACCCAACTCTCATTGATATTGTTGGAAAGGCTGTCACAGATTTAATTGGGAATTGGATCAGGCTGTAGAATTACAAAACTCAAAAGTATGAATCTAGCAATATAATTTAAAAGAAGCAGAATTGTAAGTGGGTGATTTTTCATTATTAACTCATAAACTAAGCCAAATTGGACCGAGCAGTACTTAGCAGAGAAACCTCCAAGAAAAATCCACAGATCTGAAGGCAGAGATGATGGTAATTCAGTAAGTGGAGTTCTTCCCTCTTCTTTCGTATAGTTTTAATGGGCTGTTTGTTGCAGGAAGTGGTGTCAGTTACTCTGTGGAGGACACAGTGAACCGTTACCCATAATTCAGATGTTTTATTAAGTGCAAAAAATGTGCTTAATTATTTTATTTTATTTCTTTGGTGGTTTCTCTGCTTCTTGGTTCCAGCCGGAACAGGAAATACTGAGCTTCCACAAGAAAGACTGCTCTTATGAAATCTCAGAGGCAGGTTAAAGCAGAAAGCACCAGAAATCCCATGAGAATAAACTCTCTTTGTCTCCAGTCTCCCCCATGAAAATCTCAGTGTCATGGTGGACTAAAGACAAAGAAGAGGTGGGTGGGAGAAAATGACTCAGGAACTTCAGTACAGTCATGGCTCAGGTCTTGCAGCCAATGTTCATCTTTGACAGATGCAGCAAGAAATCAGGTTGAAGAGAAGCTGTCAAGCAAACAAGCAAATTAACTAGACAAACAAACTGGTTGATAAAGTAGAGCTGGGAATCTGCAGCTAACAAACACATCTCTGTCCCTGCATCTGCTTCTCCTGAGCAGAATGGGAGTCAATTACCCACCTTCCAACAATCTATTGATCGAGCTGCTGCCACGTATTGAATCTCAGGCGCTGTCTGCTCTGTGTGTGGCTCTTTGATTTTCTCTCCCTCTGTAGCAGCACATGGATAGAAGCCAGATGAGCTGGCACAGTACTATCGATCAATATGCTTCCCTCTTCCTTCTCCTCCGCCTCCTTTCCCCCTCTGGTCACCATGGCAACCACAGCTACTGCAGTGCTGTTTACCTGGCCCCATTTGTTCTTCTTTCCAATATCTTTCCCTTCCCCCAGTTACTGTCACCTTGGCATGCTATTGGCAAAGTGCTCACTGGTTGTGAGAGATGAGTTTTCATGATTCCTAGGGACAATGCAGTGTTTTTATAACAAATCCTTGGCCAGTAGGTACTTTGGTCACCAGCTGAATCACACACACACCACTGTGGAAAACCCAGATTCTGCCATTGCAAAAATACAGGTCTCTGCCAATTGATCTAATGGAGACGTTAAGCTATAGTAGTATTAAGGCTTGTAGACTCTGTTTATATATACCCCCTAACAGTGGAGATAGTTCCATACAATGGAACAAGTCTGAATTTCCATCCAGCACAAGCCCTATGTGATACGTTCATATTATAGAAGAGTTCCCAACTTCTTGATGTTCTGCATCCCATTTCCTAGATTCCTCAAATTCCAGACACCTTTTTCACTTCCCCTTATCTTCTCTCCACAACAGGAAGTAAATCCATCTGCCATCACCTTCCTTATGCTGCTTCCACCTCTCCAGAACAGCCTCTCTGTCCCTAAATAGGGTGACCATCTATGTTTCAAGAAAACAAAGGATGTTTTATTCATGGTAGAAAAGCATACATCTTACGTTGTAGGATGTGCTGCTGAAATACAGGACAAAATGCCTTTTGTATGGACACAGGATGTGGGATATTAGGAACTAAGTAAAGGACATCTCCTAAAATACAGTACAGGTGTTCACCCTCCACTAAATAACTCCCTGACTCTCTTTTAATCCTAATTTTTCACCATACTTTCATATTCCTGACTCTCTCTACAGTAAAGCTACGAAAACATATTCCATGAGGTTCCTAGTTTCCTTTATAATTCAGTACCATGATTCATAAAAGATCACTTGCAGTTGTCAGGCACAGATTCTCTCCCCTTGAAGCAGAAAGCTGCAAGATAAACTGTGGAATTTGCTACTGCACTATATTATTGAGGCAAATATTAAGTTTTATAGAAGAAAGCCATTTATATGAAAGAGAATAGCATTTGCAATGATGATAGCTACAAAAAAGTTTCAACCCACAAGTTTCAGAGCAGAAGCTAATGGAGGGCTAGGAAAGAATCCTATCCCTTGCCCTCACCCTCCCCATCACTGAATATTGCACAGTGCGCTATATTATAGAGTTCATATGCCTTCCTCTGAAGAATTTGGCATTGAGCACTGTTGGAAACAAAAAGAAAAGGAGTACTTGTGGCACCTTAGAGACTAACCAATTTATTTGAGCATGAGCTTTCATGAGTAGCTCGCTGTAGCTCACGAAAGCTCATGCTCAAATAAATTGGTTAGTCTCTAAGGTGCCACAAGTACTCCTTTTCTTTTTGAAAAGACAGACTAACACGGCTGTTACTCTGAAACCCGTTGGAAACAAGTTACCAGACCAGATGGGTCATTGGTCTATTTTTGTACAGCAGATGTGATACTAGACTGGATGAACCAAAGGACAGCTTTGGAAAGAGAAATTATTTGTACCTATTATGCATAAAGTGGACAAGTGAATAAAAGGGGATGGGAGGATGGTCACCTGTCTCTGAAGCATCCCGTATTGACCACTACCAGAGGTGAGATACTGGATTATTTGTAGTGATGGTCTAATCCAGTATGGCACAGGTGAGGTATTAGGTGAGAAGGTGCCATGGTCTGAACTGGTGTGGCAGGAGGCATGATACTATTATTAGTTATAAATTAATTAGATGGCTTTCATGCCCACAATGCACTCAGCACTTTCCAGACAGAGAAGGATAGAGTCCCTGCCCTCAAGAGCATAACAGCTGAAAGCCAAACTCAAAGAAAGGGTCAGGGAAAGGAATACAACATACAAACAGAGGGATCATAGTGAGAAGAAACACATGGCTTAGAAGTTACATTTTTTAAAGCTCCCCCTTTACCATCTCTCTTCACAATTCAGCCTTCTTGTCTTTCTCCCACACCAATTCTCAGCTTCAATTCCAGTGTTGCTAAAGCCCTCTCCTAACATTTAACCTCTTCCCTCCACAAAATTGAGAAAATAAATGAAATATATAAGAAGATAATTTAGTCAGCTAGTTTTGCAAAGATGATGAAGAAAAAAGTGGGTCTCCTGCAGGAGTTGATGAAAAAATGTTGTCCTTGTGGACCATGCATTCTATATATTCCATGCATAAGAGGGAGCATGGAAGAAGGTGTGGAGACTTTTGTGGGAGAAGCAGACAATTCAGACAATGAGTCTGACATTGTCGGCAGAGCAAAAGGGACAGAGAGGCGACACAATAAGAGATAAGGGTAAGCAGAATTATGCAGATGACTTTGAAGATGATCACAAGAGCCTTAGATGTGATGTGGTGGAGAAGGTAGACCCAGAAGAGGAATTCTAAGAAAGGAGTGACATAAAATGATGAGCAAGAAAGATAATCTTAGCAGCTTCATTTTGTATAAATTGCAGCAGGAGATATGGGTATCAGGCCAAAGAAGGGGACGTCACACTAATAAAGATGAGGAATGCTGATGGCCTGGGTGAGATATTTATAGAGAAAAGGTCAAATCTTAGTAATATTGAGGAGGACAAAATGGCAATATTTGCCTCCTGCCTGGCTGTGTGGAGCAAGAGAGAGGAAAGAGTTGAAGATGACCCCAGGTTATAGGTCAGTGTGACAGGGAAGATCCTGGAGGAGACAACTGTAACAAGAATGGACCAAGTGGGGTGGGTTTGTAAAGAAAGATTAGGAACTTAGCCATGTTAAATTTTAGTTAGTGTTGAGATAGCCAAGAGGAAGTATTTGAGATACCTGATTAGACAGAGCAATAGTCTGATCTGGCAAATCCTACCTATTTCATGAACGACTCTGTTGGTGTTTCAATTATTACCCATTTATTTTGTATCAAATTGTATGGTACCCATTCAGTCAGGCCTAGAGCAGCTCTGGTTAGATTGTAATTGGCTGGGGAAGAGTCTGAAGTACTTTGGTATGAACAATGATAGAATCATATCATGTGCATGATGTTCATTCCTGTTGAAGCCAGAGGATTTTTGGGTGTTGGTCCTATGGCACATACAGATATTCCTGTATCTTTGCATGAATATACACTCTCCTGTGCACTTTCACTCTTGCACATGCAGACATATTCCTGTGTCCCCTATGCCTGTGCATGTACAAACTCTCTTGTGCACACACACGTATGCATTGCAGATACAGCCCTGTAAACTGTGTCAGTGCAGATCTGACCAAACCATTAATCCATTCTATTGTATTGCACTTCTCTGGAGTTCTCGGGTCACAGGTTTGTGGTTTTTAACCAGGCTTATTTCCTCTACTCCTCCAACTTCCCTCAAGCTGCAGGCCAAAGTACTGCCATCATGCTGAATCTGCAACATCACAGTATTTCCATGGTAACATGCCCTGATGTCACAAACACTGCACTATCAGCTCAGCTTGATCTCCCCCAGAATTTGACAAAATGCAGGGCTCCTGTTAGAGGTGTTATGGAGCCAATACCCTGATTTTAGTTTTTAAAATGTTCTGTCTCATTATAGTTTGTTTGTGTGTTGGTTAGCATATGTTGAAACCCTCCCCCAAAGGTCATCGCTTTTCATGTGTGCATCTGGTCATTCATTTCCTCAGCTCGGTTCCTTGCCCAGTTATCTCTTCTCACAGTAGCCTCTGCCGTACCAAGTCAGTAAAACCCAGTCTTTCCTGTGAACACTGGGGAATGCTGCCAGCCTGCCTGCCCCATGGGAGTAAAGCTGAATCCAAATCCACCTCTTTTAGGCATCCAGCTACAATGCATGCAGCAGCCAGCTCCAGAGCCTTGCACTGCACCAGCCAGCTCCCGCCACCCCCAGCTGTGTCCCATACACAAAGCTGGATAAATTTTTTATAGATTCTTTTCCTATAATTTTTTACCCCAGAGCCGATGAATTAGCTGGGTTTTGTCAGGACATAGCCTGTCAGCCTCAGCCCCATCTCAGGGGTGGGGTGCATACGGGGGGATGATGGCTCCCACTGGGCTCCCCAGACAGGGAAATGCGCGTCTCTCCTCATACAACATGAGCTGTAATTTCCGGCAGACATTTGAGGTCCCTGACATCTGCATAATGTGTGCCAGTCTCCTAGCAACCGGCAACAGCTGTCTGGCATTTCCAAGATTAAACTGTAACTATACACGGTCATTGCCAGGGAACGAGGAAGAGAAACGGCCCCTCCTGGCTCTTTTTAAGTCATTTATGTTTTACTCATTTCCTGCTCCGAGTAATGAGGCCAGAGATTGGGGGTTGGTGCTGCTGTTTCTGAGAAGGCAGATTGCTACACACACATACGTTATTGTTTCTCGGTGAATTTTTAGTGCTCATGAAAAGGAGGAGGACCCAAACTTCCTGGCAAAGCTCTGCCAAAAAAAAGCCAATCCAGACTGGTAGTACCCGCTGTTATTCCAGTTCTACCCTTCTCTTATCCTCAGCTCTGCCAATGCATCTCAGTCTTTACCTGCACTACCTCCTGCTATTCTTGTGATGGGATCCCCCGGACTGTTGGTACACCTTAATGCTGAACCGCAGAATCCTTTGCTATTCCAGTGCTGGGTTCCTCACACAGTTCTGTGATGCATCACAATCCTGACCTGTAACTACTAAACCCCCAATCTGTCTTCTATCTCTACTCCAGAATTATGCTTAATTGGATGATGAGGTTGGGTGATATAAACAAATTTCCCTCAGGAGAAATCAACTTGAGACCATCCAGACTCATTGCATTAGTGACCTAAATCTGATGAAATGTGAATGCAGTCACCCAAGACCACATTTCCACACCCTTTGTTCGGTAAAAATAAATAAATCCTCTAGTGATGTTATAATATGTCCCCAGCTCATCCTTACACCCAGCAATCTGTCTTCTTCACAATGATGTATCAGGGACACTGGCCTCCCAGACTTACTGCCGTCTCTGCCCCCACATCCATCACTTCTGAACTCTGCCATCTGGATCACAGGGGATGACTTTTGTTTTTCCCAGTGTGTGCTTCACCCCCGCTCAGCCCCGAGGCCCTGTTCCCACTTGGCCTCTTCCCCTGAGGTCCCGCCCTTGCCCCGCTTCTTTTAGCCTCCTCCCCCAAGGCCCCTCTGCCTCCCGCTCACTCCTCTCCACCCCCTCTCCCCACCTCCCGCCAGCCGCCGCTGATCAGTGGCCAGCCCTGGGCCCGCCAAACAGCTGATCGGTAGCCAACCCCAGGGCTCATGGAACAGCTGAGCACCCCCTATTTTTGTGTGTGTGTGCGTGCTTGAGCCCCGGAGCACCAATGGAGTCAGGGCCTATGATCTGGATTCTTCATTATAATTTACTAACAGGATTCTGTGTTACTTTTAGTTTGTTTTTAAATAAAAAGGGAGAGGGAATAACTGTCTGGCTACAAACAGTTCCTTTCAGTCTCTCTCTAATGCCAAGGCCAGCTGGATCCAGAAATTCCTCTACTGTGCCAGCAAGACAGCATTGACCCAAACAAGGAAGCCAGAACTTGGGCTAGAGTCCTTGCCAGGGATCAGCAAGCGGCCAGAGAGACCATGCTGCTGAGTCATCACTGCTTCAGTTACTACAAGCCTTTTCTGGGGACGGGACTGTTGCTAAGGTTCCTGGGAGTTGACTGATTGCTCCTTCTATAGTCATGTAACACACGCACAAATCAGAGGAATAAGAAATGCCATCCGCTGGGCCCAGCTCAGACCAAGAACACAGCCTGCTGGCCATGAGCAGGCAGTCTCTTTGACTGCGTTGATCCGCAGGCAAGGCACTCATTTAAGGCCCCATGTATGTATTTCAGGATGCAGTTTGCAAGTCTTATGTTGTCTCTCCCCTGTATCTAGCTTTTCTTGTCACCCACTCGTTAAGATGTTTCTAAAGGTCAATGATCCAATCAATGGCTCTTTAGAATGTTTTCTCCTTAAGATTTTTTCCTTTATTCTCACAAATTCCATCCCTTTATTTTCAGGATCACTGGCGATCACAGGGTCAGAGACATTACGAGATGGGAAAGACCTTAGGTCCTATCTAGTGCATTCCCGGGGCGGGGGAGCAGTGCAGGATTACTCCCTACATAATATAATAAATAAATATAATTAATAAATTAGCTCTTCCAGAGCACTTTCCATTTTTTAAGCCCTACACTGACTTAAACTAATTAATTTATTATATTCTCTAGGGCTTTGTTGAGTCTAGTTTGAAAGGTCTCAAGCAATGGAGCTTCCCTAACTTCCTTTGAGAGACTATTCTACAGTCTCATAGATTTCACAATTATGGAATGTTTCTTTATGTTCAGCATAAATCTTCCTTTGCCAAATTTCATCCCACCACTTCTATTATTCTCGAGTCCCCCTTTAACTGATCTGAACAATTTCTCTCCTTCTTGGGTGTTTATATCCCTCAAATACTGCAGCTGTCCTTGTTCGCTGCTACATAATTGATATTTAACCAAGTAAGATATACTTAGCTCTTCAGATCTCTCCACATCAGATTTAGATTGTTCGTGCCTTAGGGCATGGGACTTGACTTCTTACTTCTCTGTTCTACACCATGAACATCAGTGACTCCACATAAACAAATAAATACCTATCAATTAATAATAAAATTAATAATTCCAGCTCCTAATCTTTTTGTTCCTCTTCTCTGATTTCCTTGTGGGGCATAGAATTCAGAATCAGACACTGCAAAATGAAGTTTAGGGAGTTTATTAGTTTCCTGTGGATGTGAGATGGATCTGCCAAAACTGAAGCTCTCTCAGGAGATTTAGGCCACAAGGAAGGGACACTATGGGTCAGGCTTTTTTGCTCCTCAGAAAAAGAGGCTTGCATCTGATTAGTTTCTTTTCTCACTAGAGAACAGACATGGTAGCTGGGTTTCCCACAAAGGGCTTTTAAATGTTCGGTATGGACACCACCACCCACAAATCCAATCACATTCAAATCAACAGCAAAACAATTCTCTCTGTACATGAAGTCTGTGATATGGATCAGTTTACTGAAGGAAGTGATAGAAACCACATTGTGCAAAGCTCTGGAGAATATAGGTTAGGAGAGACCATCCAGCACTGACTCCCAGGGGGATGGACTAAATAGGATTTTTCCAGTTTAAACTTCTAGGATTCCCTGTGAATCATGGGGAATGGAGAACAACGTACTACAGACACACAGGTTTTCCTAATTACTTACATACGCAAACTTAGAAGCTACATTTGAGTCCTAATTAGGCTCTAAATTATACTGACAATGTGACTACATGTACAGTTATGGCCTGGCCCACCCAGCACTCACATGTAGGAGCAAATTAGTGCTCTCTTAAAAATAATTTTTCCCTAAAAACCTCTGCCATGACAATGGCTAAATCCTACTCTCTTTGTCAACCAAGAATGCCTCTACACCACCCCAGAAATTTGCTCTTTATGCTATGAGGAACTGGTAATGTATGGTCAGGGACCACAGATCTCAAACCTGGGCCCATAGGGCTCTTAAGAACTACTAAGCTTCAACCTGCTACCCACTAACAATTGCTAAGGCAGACGCTGACCCCACAGAGGACTCCAGTCCTGGAACCTGATTGGCAGAATACTGGGGTTTCTGATTGGTTCACAGCTTCTATATAAACCCAGCACAAGACAGGAACAGGAAGTTTTCTATGCAACAGGGATTCACCTTGCACTCGGCTGTTTGCATTGTGCTTCCCGCTCCCTTGGCTTGATGTCCTTGTATCCCAAACTGACCTGATTCTGGTTATCGATCTGTGGTTCTGCTCCCCTGCTTCTGATTTCCCGGTAACCTGACCCTGCCTGCCTCCTGATTCTCGGGTTGCCCTATGACCTGTCTCGGTCTCTGACCTCCCAGTATCTGACCTGGCCTGACTCCTGCTTTGACTCTTAGGTCAGGCCACCCATGTCATTTAGGCTCCAGGAGGGGTCCCGATGCTAGCAGAATGGACGTGGCTAACCCTTCAGGAGCCACCACACACACTCGAGTGGGCCACCCGCCTTCACGCGGCCAACCAAGCCCTGCAGGCCTGTGTCGTCCAGCTGATCTCAGAGAACCATCTACTGCAGGAACAAATCATGCAGTTGTATGCCACAATCCACACACGGCTTATGCAGCCCTATTCCCTGATACAACTGCTGGATTGATTTGATGGTAATTGCCAGCGATTCTGAGGTTTCATAAACCAGTGTTGCCTCCTGTTCATGATGCACCCTCAGTCTTCTACTACTGATCATGCAAAGGTGAGCCTGGCCATCAGCCTGCTCTCTGGGGAAGCATTAAACGGGGCCTGCCCGCTCTTGGAATGCGACAGCCCAGTTGTGTTGAACTGGGACCATATCGGTATTATTTGACAACCCACACCGAACTAACTCGAACAGCAGAGGCTGCCCTAAGGAAGCTCCAACAGGGGCAGGGCACTGTAGCTTCCTATGCTGCGCAATTCTGCCTCACAGCCAATACAGACTGGAATGAGGCAGCACAGGTGGGCCACTTCCGATGGGGCCTCCAAGAAGAAATTAAAGACAAACTAGGCTGGGTACAGATTCCCATGAGCCTGGATACCCTTATGAATCTTGCCATCTGTATAGACAACCGGTCACAGGAGTGAAGAGAGTTAAAAATGGGGGCTGTCAACTCTCCAATCTATGTACTGTGACCTTTTCTCCACTGCTTCTTACTGAGCCAATGCAGGTGGATGTGGGCCGTCAATGGCTCACTCCATAGAAAAGAAGAGACAATGCCAGCGCCATCTCTGTTTCTACTGCTGTGAGTCAGGTCACTCCATCTCTACCTTCCCTGTATGAACTTCAAGGAACCTGGGAAAAGAGCTCCCTCACACTTTGGTCTTGAGGGAACACACCCAGAGCCCTGCCCAAGGGCTCCCCATTTGCCAGTTGCACATACCTGGGGCATCCCTGCAAAATATCATCCTACCAGCCCTCATTGACTTACATGCAGCTGACATCTTCATAGATGCAGCAGCAGCCCAAATCTGACAGATACCTTTGCAATGCAAGGTCATTCCTGATCTTGTAGAGACTCTTGGCAGTTCCCCTTTGTCTTCTGATCCAGTAACAGAGGAAAACACTCCCCTGGAGGCTGTGATTTAGGGGTACTGAGAAGTGTTACAATTTGATGTGATCCATTCTCCACACTTTCCCCAATCCTTGGTATCTCTTGGCTGACCCTCCACAACCTGGTCATTTGGTGGCAAGCACAGGAAATCTGTTTTCTGTCTGAGTTTTGTCTCCAGCACTGCTCCAGCATCCAAACCTTGAGAGACTCAGGTGGGACTGACCATCCAGGCAGAACCTTCCATTTCAGTTACAGCCTGAGCTCCCCTTGAAATACCAAGACTATGCGGGTGTTTTAAAAAAGAAGAATGTGGAAACCCTACCTCCGCCTGGGACTATGACTTCACAATAGAGCTGAAGCCCAGAGCCATTTGGACCAGTTTATTCCATGTCAGAACCTGAGCTGGCAGCAGTCCGAGAATACCTCCAGGAGAATTATCCACAAGTCAACCTTGCCAGCTGGCGCACCAGTCCTGTTTGTCAAAAAAAAAGATGGCAGTCTCCAACTCTGCATGGACTACCACTCATTGAATCAGATAACTATCAGGAATTGTTACCTACTACCCCTGATTCCCAAGCTGCTGGACTGTGTTGGAGCTGGCCATATATTCACCAAGCTGGCCCTCTGGGGGGGCTTACAACCTTGTACAGAGAAGGGGACGTGTGGAAGATAGCCTTCTGGACCTTGTACGGGCCACTATGAATATCTGGTAATGCCTTTCGGGTTGAAGCCCGGCCACCTTCCAACATTTTATAAATTATGTGTTCTGAGACATATTGGACCAGTACATAGTAGTCTACCTGGATGACACATTGATTTTCTCTATCCTGAACAGCGTACTGCTCATGTCTGAATCATCCTGGAACACTTGTGGCAGCATGGCCTTTACACTAAGCTCAAGAAGTGTGCCTTTGCTAGGAGTTCTTGGGCTTCACCTTATCCCCAAAAGGAATCCAGATGGACCCAAGTAAGGTCCAAGTTATCCAAGACTGACCAACTCCCCCCACAGTATGTGACCTGCAATGCTTCTTGGGGTTTGCCAACTTCTACTGATGATTTATCCTGAATTTTTTTAAACAAACAAAGTCACTCACTGCTCTCCTCTGGAAAAATGCCAATTCCATTGGTCTTCCAAGGCCCAGCATGCATTCGATCAACTGAAATTTGCCTTTACTACAGCACCTATATTGACTTACCCCAATGTCACAAAAGCCTTAATCGTAGAAGCTGATGACTCCAACATGGCAGTTGGGGCTGTCCTTTCCCAGCGACTTGGCCCCAAACAAGTGTTACACCCGTGTACTTATGACTCCAGGAAGCTCCCCTGCGGAGCTAGACTATGAAATACTTGACAAGGAACTCCTGATGATTAAAAAATTCCCTTTGCAAAATGGTGGCACTACCTGGAAGGAGCTCGTCACCCAGTCCAGGTGATCACTGACCACAAAAATCTGGAATATCTATGTAAAGCAAAAGCCTTAAACCAATGGTAGCTTCGGTGGTTCTTACTTTTCCTCATGATCCGACCACCCTGGATCCAAAAATGGCAAGGCAGATACCCTATTTCTAAGATACGGTACCACCCCACAAGATGCCAGCCAGGAACCAACTCTCATTCTTAAATCCTGTAACTTTGTCACTGCAGCTCATCTGGATATACTCAGATTGATGTGCTCCACCTCTGCCTCAGAAATTCTGCCTGATGAACAAACTACTACTGCCAAGCAGCCACATGACTCCCTGAAGGAATCACATACATAAGAGACCATGTCTATGTGCCCCCAGGACCCACAATGGTCACAGTCCTACAACTATGCCATGATTTTCCCCTAGTAGATCACTTGGGGTATTTCAAGACATATTGACTAATAGTCTGTTCCTTTTAGTGTCCCTGGATGCGCCCAATCCAGTTGTTCATTGCCTCCTGTGATGTTTCTGCCTTTGCCAACACCCCATGCCACAAACCCTATGGTCTCCTCCAGCATTTGGATACCCCATCTCAACCCTGGGTGGCCATCACTGTAGACTTTAGTATAGAATTACCAGAGTCTGACAAATTTACAAGTTTTAATGGTAGTAGACTACTTTACCAAAATGGGCCACTTCTTACCTTGCACAGGCCTCCCCTCCACTGAAGAGACAGTCCATTTTTGGATTAGCAACCTGACCTTCCAGGGCACATCACCTCGGTTCGGGGGTTGCAGTTCACGGCCTGGATCTGGCACAAGGCCCTGCACCTGCTGGGAGTCTGCACATGTCTGTCTTCTGCGTACCATCACCAGTCCAATGGCCAGACTGAAAGGGCTAACCGGATTCTCAAGGAGTATCTGCGATGCTACATTAATCATCACCAGGATGATTGGTCCTCACTTCTCTATTACATAGAGTTTGCCTACAACAACGCAGATCATGCATCTATGGGTCAGAGTCCCTTTTTTATCAATTAGGTGAACCACCCCGGATTCAATCCACAAGTACCTGCATCCTTTGCCCAACTCAGCTGCCTCAGACCTGGTGCAGTGGATATGTCAGGCCCAGGAAGAAGTAAAGAAGCACCTGGAAAAGGCAAAAGTGGAGTATAAGCAGCATGCGGGCCAGCAAGGATCCACCTATTCAGTAGGACAAAAAGTATGGCTCTGCATGGAGCACCGCCACATAGACAGGCCTGCCTGCAAGCTGGACTTTCTGTTTCTTGGCCCTTTTAAGATATTACGACAGGTAAATCCAGTTACTTTTGAACTCCAACTTCTCTGCTCTCTAAAGATGCACCTGGTGTTTCATGTATCACTTTTGAAACCCTACACAGAAAACCTTTTCCCTTACTGGACCCAGCCACCTCCCCCTACAGTACAAGTACAGGGCCATAAGGAATGTGTAGTTCATGAGATCCTGGACTCCAAACATAAACGTGACAGGCTATGGTATCTTGTGGACTGGGAGGAATACGGTCCTAAGGAATACATCTGGAAGCCTGTGGAAAATGTACACGCTCCCACATTTGTGTGGGCATTCCATAAAAATCACCCCAAAAAGCTTGGTCACACACTGCCTGGAGGGCACCCCTTCGAAAGGGGTGATGTCAGGACTGCACATCTCAAACTCCGGTCTACAAGACTTTGGCCAACCTGCTAACAGTTGCTAGGGCAGAACCTGAACCCTGACAGATTACTCCAGTCCTGGAACCTGATTGGCAGAATGCTAGGGTTTCTGATTGATCCACAGTTTCTATATAAACCTAACACAAGACAGGAAGAGGAAGTTGTCTATGCAACAGGGATTCACCTTGCACTTGACTGTGTGCATTGTGCTTCCTGCTCCTGCTCCCATTGCTTGACATCCTGGTATCCTGGCCTGGCTTAACTCTGGTAATCAATCTGTGGTTCTGTTCTCAAGTTTGCCTCCTGCTTCTGATCTCCTGGTAACCTGACCCTGCCTGCCTCCCGACACTTGACTCTTGGGTTGGACTCCTTGTTTGGCCACTAGGTCACAGCATGTATGTCCCAGTAGTGACACAGCACAGGTCACTGACATCCAAGATGACCTTTGCAGAGAGCAGAAAAACTACCCACTGAATTTCATCCCTTCCCCTCCCCTCCAGATTTCAGTGTATTCATGAAGTAAGACAGCTTAGAAGTGTTGTAAGAAGATAGTCATCACTTGTGATTCAGGACCATGTCACAGCAGCTGATAAAAGATGCCTGGGAGCGCCCAGGGCTGCTGCTGAAAGAAACTGTTACCACCACCTTTGAAGAGGGAAACCTACAATCCACCCTAAACCATGCCATAATTCAGCCAATTCTGAAGAAGCTAGACCGATCTCTAGACCTATCAGATCTTACAAATAAGCACTTGGTGTCAACCTTCCTATATATAAGCAAAATAACAGAGAAACAAATGACGAACTGCTTCCAAACACAGCTATCCATTACCAAAAACCTGGACACTCCTCAGTAGACTTAAGTGCACAAAGTTAAGCATGTGCTTAAGTGTTTTGGGGAATTGTGGACTTAGAGAGGTACTTCTACTCTAAGTTCCAATTAAATAACTATTTCTTGGGGTAGTTTCATTTTAAATAGCCCCAGCCAGTATGATTAATATTTATTAGTTATATTACAGAGCTTTACAGAGGCCTGAGTCAGAATTGGGGTGTATTGTACTAGGCACTGTACAAATGTATATGGAAAGATAGTCCTTCCCCCAAAGAGGTTATAACCTAAGAAACAGAGAAATCAACTAGGTTACATAATTAGTCAATCTACTTTAGAATGACTTTAGGACAGGGAACATGACTTCGTCTATGACTTGTACAGCACCAAGCACAATAATGACACTAAATAAGGAAGTAATAGTTCTGCAGAGGCAGATGAAGGTTGGCGAGGAAGCTAGTAGGGCATAGCTGCACCTGCTACTGCCAAGTTTCCTATCACAGTCAGTCTGGGAGGCAGAGGTGTGATGCTTGCCCTTCATGTGTGCTTTCCAGATTCCTGTCATCTAAAGTTGCAGCCGCTTAGCCATCACTTTGAGTGGCATGTGTCATAGGGATAGTGGAGATAAAACTTAAGTGTGTGCACTGGAGCTTGCAATAACACAGCAGCAGCAATATCTGAAAAAACTGCATCCCAGAATCAAAATAATATGGAGATGAATCAATTTCAAATGGCCATTCAGTGTCTTGACTTTCCAAATCAGAGTCTTTCCAAATCAGAAGTCACAACTGCCATAATCGGGTACAACAAAATATAAAAGAAGCAGAAGAAATCCATCTTGTCTCGCTTTCTGTCTCTCTTGCACACACACAGATAGTCATCTTACACAGAGAGAGAAACAGATATATGCAGATTGCATAGATACAGGGGTACGGTATATCTGTACACAGAGACACATGCACTGAAATATTTACCCATAGTTGCATGTGAACAGAGAAATACTAATACATACATGCACCGATGCATGACTCATTCACGCACAGAGACACATAAGTACATACATACACAGACTCATATTCATTCACACATGTACAGTCTCTCTCTCAGCACTGACACCTACATAAACACACAGATCCTTACAGACACAAACACATCAATGCTAAGACACTCATAAACACACACAAAGAGATACTCACACACATATAGTTACTTTGAAGCCTTTTGCGAATTTCCCGCTTGCAGTTCTATTTTTCTCTCCTGGTTTCCTAAGAACCCAGCTGAAACTTCATGGCTGCAGCTGTCACTAACTCATATTCCCAGGGAGTCGGGTGAGGGACACAAGTCCTAGCTGTCAAGGAGCAGCACGCCAGGGGCTTTGCTGTTTTGACAACCTCTTTCCAACTCAGACTGTGCACAGTCACAGGTACTGGGACTTTCAGGGCTTTTACTAGGGGTGGAGGTTTTGGGCAGGTGGAAGTTGTGCTTTCTACAGCCAAAGAAGTAGATATTTATATTAAAGTATGAAAAATCTGAATCCCAAATAACTAGGGTGTCTAAAGTGAGGCTCCAAAATCCATATTTATGCCTCTAAATAGAAGTAGCTTCATTTTCAAAGTGCTGAACACCCACAGCTACCATTGGCTTAGGGAGAACTACAAAAGGTTATTAATCTACCTGTAATATGATGGGGATCATTATTTGCTGACTCCAGTGGCTACTGTAAAAATGGTCAGAAAATTTACTCTATAAAAATGCTCCTGTGTTCCCGTCTTACTCAACACACAGTAACTGTTCCATGTGTGTCTCCAAGTCACACTTGCTGACTTTACTGACCCAAACAACTGCTAACTCTGAAGTAAGGTGTTGAGTCCTATATATCCGCCTTCTCATGATTTTCGCTGGGATCGATGTCAGGCTAACCAGCCTAGTATTTCCGTTCATTCCATTTGCCCTTTTTAAATATTGGCACAACATTTCATTTTTTCCAATTCCCTGAAACTTCCCAGTGTTCCAAGTTTTGTTAAAAATCAACATTAGTGATTCAGATTGCTCCCTGGTCCATTCTTTTAATACTCGTGGGTGCAAGCTGTTCTGCTGATAAATACCCACCATTCCTGAAAGTACCCATGGTAAATAAACATTTTTACTCAAATGATTAGGCCGTGTTGGATCCAAATATGTCATTATCTGTGCTCCTCATAATGTGCATCCCAGCACCTGCTGATTTTATCCCATAAATTATCTCAAACACACTAAAAATTATCCTAACGTGTCTATCGCCAGACACCTTAGGGTACATCTACACTGCAAAGAAATACCTGCAGCATCGAATCTCAGAGCCTTGGTCAATTGACTTGGTTTCGGACTGCATGGATAAAAATAGCCAAGACCCATCCCTCTCTCCAGCTTTCAGAGCCTGGGCTCCAGCTCAAGCGGGAATGTTTAGCCTTACAGTCCGAGCTCTGCAAGCCCAAGTCACTTGAATCAGGCTCTGACACTTAGCACCCTGAATTTTTCTTTGCAGTGTAGACATACCCCTAGTGACTGGACATCGTTTATAATCATTTAGAGACAGAGTCTGTAGCCCTTGCTCATGTGAATGAGAAGACTCTGCAGCTCCTGACTTCATTGGGACTACTCAAGTGATTAAGGGCTGCAGGCCCTTTATCATCATTCACTGCATATCCCCATATCACTGTTAAGTTTTCACATCATGACCCCTACAACAGATCAGTACATTAAAGGGGACACTGAAGTAATTAGTTCAAATTCCAAATATAGTTAAAAAGAACAGGGCGAGGAACAAGAATGGGGAAGTCTTACAAAATAGAAAGGTTTACATGAATTAGAATGTCAATAATAACACATTCTTATTTTGGATTTAAACTTCCCTCTGGCATATTGGAAACCCAAACCCAGTAGCCATAGACTAGTGCTTGAGAAACACAAAGGGGAACTGATCATTATGGTTTCACTGTCGTAGGATGAGTGAAATGCAAAGGGTAATCAAAGAACGTAAATTGTAAAAAGGAAATTAGATTTGAAATATTCTTTCAGTTTTAATAATCTTGAGTGTTAGTGACACAGGGAAGGATTTTTTAAAAAATGTGATTATTAGGTTGATAGTGTGGTTAGATGGAAACTCAATTTTGGCAATAATAAAATAAAAAACAAAAGACAATAGCTACCATTTTTGTGACTCCCACTCAAAAACTATACCCAATTTTCTTTCCACTTTCTCGTGGTTTTGGAGCAACAACTAACTAACAAGAATACTGCCCAAATTCCTGTTGACATGATTGAAGAGATAGGTGCCCAGAACAAGGAAGTAAACAAAAAGAAAGCCATGCTGACCTCTGCTGTATCAGAAACACTAGTGGGGAAATGGCGCCTTTCAGTGGAACTTGAGTGAGAAGGCCCATGTTCCCTGCAGGGACTGTAATTGACAAGACATCAGGGGCTCAGGAAACACAGAGTCAGGCTGGAAGCAAGTAGCCATGTGGCTGGAGCAATCCACAGAGTTTAATAAACCAGTTCCACTGGTTAACCTGCATTCAGCATCACTCTGCGAATGGAACACTTTCCTGCTTTAGCTGTTGTCCCCATTACAAACTCCATAGCCTGCCACAACATGTCTTCTCATAGCAGCATCCCATCATGTGGCAGGAGACAAGCACAACAGGTGGCCATGCTGTCCAACTGAACTTTACTCTCATTGTCTCCCCTCATAGGTAAGAAATAGGAAGGGATGGAAACACCCCAAACTGCCATTTCCCACCTCAACATGTTAGCCCTTAATCGTCATTAGGGTTTGCAAACAAAAGTCTCTCCAAGTGGCTGCCCTGCTGTTGCAGCCAGAGTGTCACCCATTTGGTGTAAGCACTGAAGAATATTCTCTGTGAGCATCCCAATGAATAGTTGAACTACCCGACATGCATTGCTGGTGATTTGCAAGCTGATGGAATCATTTCTAATGCTAAATGACTTGCCCAAGGTCCCTTAGGCAGAGTGTTGCCAACTCTCATGATATTATTGCAAGTCATGCAATTTTGGTGTTATTCTTAAAGCCCCACCTCCTGGAGGCATGGTCTTGAGACTTGCCAACATGAGGCCAGTTAGTGACAGATATGATGGAGACTTTCACAATGTGGATTCTTGTTTAGTAAGAATTAGACTGAGAGTGAGCAGTTCATTTCATACAGGCCACCAGGTGGAAACAACTTATGAGCACTGCTAACCTGCAACTTCAAGTCGAAAGGTTCCATCCACATCCTGTGGTGAGGGCTTCCTGGTTAGCTGTGTTGTCACAAGTTCCCACTTGCTTGCTTTGGGGTGGAAAGTCCTGCTTGCCCAACAAGGACCAACCCATTCAGGTTCTCTTTTGATCCATTTTGGGATGCAGGACTGACACATGGATATGATATGACACTTCTGTGAGCCACCTAGTTTACATGGATGGAATCACACTGCCAGTATAAAGGATAATTAAACAAACCTGTTAGTTGCCAGTTGACCCTATGCCTGATCTGGCTAGATCCATTAGTTTTTGGTCTAGATTCTTTAGTTATTGTCCTTTTCTCATGCTCCTAATGTCTCATTCTTTCCTTCTACTGTCCCATGTATCTGTATCACTTGTCTCTTATTTTATACTTAGATTGTGAGCTCCTTGGGGGTGGGACTGTCATTTTGTTCTGTGTTTGTTCAGCACAGTGGAGCCCTGTGTCTGGGGCTCCTTGGTACTACAGTATTAGAAATAATTAATAATAATCATACTGCTTTGTTTTTTGACCTCTAGGCTTCCCCAGGATATGCTACAAAAGCTGTAAGATGCCTCAGATGCCAGTGCAGGAACAAGAAAAAAGGAGGACTAAGTCGGTCACCTGGGAGGTCTCTACCCCCAGCGCAGAGCTCTTCTGTTGCCCCAGGATGAGGCAGGGACTGGTATATCAAGAAACTGCATAGGATATTTTTCCTGCAGAGGTATGACATCATGCCTGGCAGCCTCCCAAGGCACCGTATCCAATTATCTGAGTCATCAACAAAGATAAATTGTCAAGGGATTGTCTCTGAATTTGGCCCCAGTAAATACAAGAGCAGAAAAGGCAAAGAGAAATGGCTGACTGCAGTAGGGTGACCAGATGTCCTGATTTTATAGGGACAGTCCTGATATTTGGGCTTTGTCTTGTATAGGCACCTATTACCACCCCACCCCTTGTCCCGATTTTTTCACACTTGCTATCTGGTCACCCTAGACAGCAGAGTGGGGGTACACATACACACAGAGAGAACACAAGAATTAGAAGGGATGCAGGAAATCCAGATACATGCAGATACCGGGAAAAACACTGATTTGCTCACTTTCACACGTACATGCTTTTGCCCACACAATCTCACACATGTATATTCGCACTCCTACATGTGTATGCTCACAAACACCTATTTTCACATAGCGCACATAAAAAATATATACACTCTATCATATGCACACACAAATACACTATAGCAGACATGCACAAACGTACACCCACATAAATGCAAACTGAAATCACACACCTAGATGCATATAACACAGCACCAACACATAAACATGTATGCACCCAAGCTCAATGATGATACTATCTGTATAACAGCTGCTTAATCACATAGTAGCTGTTCTTGTTTACAACATAATGAGGAACCAGAAACATTGGCCCAAATTATTCCCTCTGCCTTCCGTGTCAGAGGAGACAAAACCCTATGGAATTGAGACAGGGGTATCATTCCACACAGTAAACCTCCTGTGGGCATGGGGATCTCTGTGTAAGGAGGAGAGAATGAGTACAGGAGAGAGGCGGGCTGCAGCGAATAAGCACGGCGACCTTACCAGCCCTCTGTGGATTTTATAGCAGAGATATTACTGATTGAATCACTATGGTGATTAACTTTGGTGCACTACCCTCATCCTACGGAATCTCCTGTGAGGGGAGTCCAGGGGTATCAGCCAGTAGGACAGAGGCAGTGCTGAGACACAGCAACTCTACATAGACATCGATGGTCTTTGGCAAATCCCCTAAAACTATGATACGGGGTGGGGGAGGGGAAACCTCCTGCCTCTTCCAGGTGTTTATATGAGAGCAAAGTCCCTACTCCAGTAGAACAACACAGAGGAAACCCTGCAAAGGGAGTTTCATAGAGTTCCCAATCCTCCACATAAGGATTGATCTGGCTATTGGACAATGGCAGGTCTATTGCTTTTTTGTATGCAGTGTAAACAAATCTTCATTAGAGACCAGACTGAGACCCTTCTCTCTTATGACTCAGCCTGGATTTTAACCTGGATCTCGACTGCATTTACTTTGCCCTGATCTACAGTACGGGGTTAGGTCGAATTTAGCGGCGTTAGGTCAATTTTAAAATGAATGCGTCTACACAACCTACCCCGTCCATTGACCAAAAGGGCTCTTAAAATAAACTTCTGTACTCCTCCCCGGCGAGGGGAGTAGCGTTAAAATTGATGTTGCTGGGTCAAATTTGGGGTAGTGCAGACGCAAGTCGATGGTATTGGCCTCTGGGAGCTATCCCAGAGTGCTCCAACGTGACCGCTCTGGACAGCACTTTGAACTCCGATGCACTAGCCAGGTACACAGGAAAAGCCCCAGGAAATTTTGAATTTCATTTTCTGTTTGATCAGCGTGGCGAACTCAGCAGCACAGGTGACCATGCAGTCCCCCCCAGAATCCGAAATGAGCTCCAGCAAGGACCGAAAGGGAGACACTGGATCTGATTGCTGTATGGGGAGAAGAACCTGTGCAGGCCGAACTCTGATCAAAAAGAAGAAATGCTCATATATATGCCAAAATTGCACAGGGCATGGTGGAGAGAGGCTACAACAGGGACACACAGCAGTGCCGCGTGAAAGTTAAGGAGCTGAGGCAAGCCTACCAAAAGATAAAGGAGGCAAATGGTCGCTCTGGATCAGAGCCCCATACATGCTGCTTCTATGATCAGCTGCATGGCATTCTAGGGGGGGACCCTACCACTACCCCACCACTGTCTTTCAACACCTGCAAGGGGGAATCTCACGCAACAGGGAGGAGGATTTTGTGGATGAGGAAGAGGAGGAGGAGAAGGAGGAGAATGTGCAGCAGGCAAGCTGTGAATCCATTCTCCCCAGCAGCCAGGACCTTTTCATCACCCTGGAGCCAGTACCCTCCCAAGGCGGGATCCCCGACCCTGAAGCCGGAGAAGGTAGCTCTGGTGAGTGCACATTTGTAACTACAGTACAGGGTTTAAAAGCAATAGTGTTTAATGTTTGATTTGCCCTGAAGAATTGGGATGCATGCGGGGCTAGTACAGCTACTGGAAAAGTCAGTTAACGTGTCTGGGGATGGAGCGGGAATCCTCCAGGGACATCTCCATGAAGTTCTCCTGGAGGTACTCTGAAACTCTTTGCAGAAGGTTTCTGGGGAGGGCTGCCTTATTTTGTCCTCCACGGTAGGACACTTTACCATGCCAAGCCAGTAGCAAGTAGTCTGGAATCATTACAGCACAAAGCATGGCAGCGAATGGTCCTGGGTTTTGGTCGTATTCAAGCAACATTCGGTCTTTATCTTTCTGTGTTAGCCTCAGGAGAGCGATATCATTCATGGTCATCTGGTTGAAATAGGGGAATTTTTGTAAGGGAACAGTAAAAGGACCCCATTCATGCTGGGTTGTTTGCGCTTGGCTAAAAGGCATCATCCCGGAGAATAGCCACGTGGCGGGGGGAGGGTGAAGGGATCATTCCAGAGAATAGCCATGAAGTGCGGTGGGGGGAGGTGTGTGCTGCATATCCACCCGAAAACTGCAGCCCCTCCAGTGAAACCCAACCGGCATTGCTTGCTATGGGAAAGGATGGCGCTGCAGTTTGAAACCATTCCCACACGTTATGAAGGTGGAAGAAGCCAACCCTGCATACCAAAATGGCTGCCTGGAAACAGAATTCTGTTGCCCAACCGTGTGTGATGTGTCACCATACCGGCAGGCACTCAATATAAAAGGCAAAATGTGACCTTGTACCTAAAACACATGTGCTATGCACTGTGAATTGCTTGATTCACTGTGAAAGAATCTCCCTTTTGTTTTCAGAAATGTATCATCTTAAATTTTACTCTCCCTTTTTATCTCCCCCCAGGTGCAAATGTTTCTATGCTTCCCCTATCATCTCCGACCCTGAGGTTATCGCAGATTAGAAGTCGAAAAAAAAACGCACTCACGATGACATGTTTTCTGAGCTCATGCAGTCCTCCCGCACAGATAGGGCACAGCTTAATGCATGGAGGCATTCAGTGGCAGAGGCCAGGAAAGCATTAAGTGAGCACGAAGAGCAGAGGCAGGAGGCGATGCTGAGGCTAATGGGGGAGCAAACGGACATGTGAAGCATCCGTTGGAGCTGCAGGAAAGCCAACAAGAGCACAGACCCCCTCTGCATCCAGTGTATAACCGCCTGCCCTCCTCCCCATGTTCCATAACCTCCTCACCCAGACGCCCAAGAACGCGGGGGGGTGGGAGGCTCCGGGCACCCAGCCACTCCACTCCAGAGGATGGCCCAAGCAACAGAAGGCTGTCATTCAAACAGTTTTGATTTATAGTGTAGCTACAATAAGCAATGTGGCCTTGTCCTTCCCTCCTCCCACACCCCACCCCACCCGGGCTACCTTGTCAGTTATCTGACTTTTTTTTTTAATTAATAAAGAAAGAATGCATGGTTGCAAAACAATAGTTACTTTATTTCCTTTGCCAACTGCGATCGAAGGGGGGAGGATGGTTGGCTTACAGGGAATTAAAATCAACAAAGGGGGTGGGTTTGCAGCAAGAAGAAACACACACAGCTGTCACACCGTAGCCTGGCCAGTCATGAAACTGGTTTTCAAAGACTCTCTGATGCGCAGCGCACCTAGCTGTGCTCTTCTAATCTCCCTGGTGTCTGGCTGCTCAAAATCGGCCGCCAGGCGATTTGCCTCAACCTCCCACCCCACCATAAACGTCTCCCCCCTTACTCTCACAGATATTATGGAGCACACAGCAAGTAGCAATAACAATGGGAATGTTGGTTGCACTGAGGTCTAACGTAGTCAGCAAACAGTGCCAGTGAGCTTTTAAATGTCCAAAGGCACATGCTACCACCATTCTGCACTTGCTCAGCCTATAGTTGAACTGCTCCTTACTACTGTCCAGGCTGCCTGGGTACGGCTTCATGAGCCATGGGAGCAAGGGGTAGGCTGGGTCCCCAAGGATAACTATTGGCATTTCAACATCCCCAATGGTAATTTTCTGGTCTGGGAAGTAAGTCCCTTCTTGCAACTGCTCGAACAGCCCTGAGTTCCTAAAGTTGCGAGCGTCATGCACTTTTCCTGGACAACCCACGTTGATGTCGGTGAAACGTCCCTTGTGATCCATCAGTGTTTGCAGCACCATTGAGAAGTACCCCTTGTGGTTTATGTACTGGTTGGCAAGGTGGTCCAGTGCCAAGATAGGGATATGTGTTCTGTCTATCGCCCCACCACAGTTAGGGAACCCCATTGCAGCAAAGCCATCCACTATGATTTGCACATTTCCCAGAGTCACTACCCTTGATAGCAGAACGTCAGTGATTGCATTGGCTACTTGGATCACAGCAGTCCCCACAGTAGACTTGCCCACTCCAATTTGATTCCCTATTGACCGGTAGAAGTCAGGTGTTGCAAGCTTCCCCAGGGCTATCGCCACACGCTTCTCAACTGTCAGGACAGCTCTCATCTTGGTATTTCTGTGCTTCAGGGCGGGGGAAAGCAACTCACAAAGTTCAAGGAAAGTGGCCTTATGCATGCAAAAGTTTCACAGCCACTGTGAATCATCCCATACCTGCAACACTACGCGGTCCCACCAGTCTGTGCTTGTTTGCCGGGCCCAGAATTGGCATTCCACTGTATCAACCAGCCCCACTGCCACCATGATATCCCAATTTCCACAGCCCATGCTTTCAGGAACATCTGTGTCCATGTCCTCATCACAATCGTCCTCGTGCTCGTGTCTCTTAGCCCAGTTCTGCACATACTCCAGGATAATGTGCGAGGTGTTTAAAGTGCTCACAACAGCAGCAGTGAGCTGAGCGGCCTCCATGCTTGCTGTGGTATGGCGTCTGAATGGGTAACCCAGGAAAAAAGGTGCGAAACGATTGTCTGCCATTGCTTCCACGGAGGGAGGGAGGGATGGAGAGGCGACTGACGACATGTACCCAAAACCACCCTTAACAATGCTTTTGCCCCATCAGGCATTGGGAGCTTAACCCAGAATTCCAATGGGTAGGGGAGACTGTGGGAACTATGGGATATCTACCCACAGTGCACCACTCTGTAAGTCGATGCTAGCCACAGTATTGAGGACACACTCTGCCGACTTAATGCGCTTAGTGGGGACATACACAATCGACTGTATAAAATTGATTTCTAAAAATCGACTTCTGTAAAATTGACCTAATTTTTTAGTGTAGACATACCCTAAGTCTTCCTGCCTCCAGCCTTTGCAGCATCAGTTTTCAAAGGCTGAAAAATAGACATTCTTAGCCCTAGCCGTTCCCTGTCCTGGATTATGCTACCTTTGCAGCTGCAATGTGTTCCTTGCCTGGAAGAGCTTGCAAGGAGCACAAGGCTTTTCTGAAGCTGGCATGTGCAACGTTGTTTTCAAAGCCAGGTCTCTGGAGGGTTCCGATAATTACTTCACCAGAATTCATTTATATATCTGAAATTCCCCCAGCACATTGGAGAAATAAAGGCCTGTACTGCCTCATCGGCCAGCACTGAGGTGACAGCTATAAATAATACTATGATATAATGGCCATCATTGGCATAAACAAACAGATGCACACAAAGTCTCTCTGTCTCATACACACATACATACAATTTCACATGCACATATACCATAGACCATTACGTTCACACAAAGAAACAGATATGCACACAGTCACCACAAATAGGAATACAAAGAATTCCACCCCGGCCCCAAATCACCCACATGCGCACACATCTAGCTGCATTCAGACCTGCACTCACAGAATTACATTCCCAGGTCGACACAGACAGAATCTCACACACACACAGACACACACACGCACAAAATTTACAGAGATAGAAACACCCATTCCATAGACAATAGAAATACATACCCACACATAAGCACTGCGCTCACACAAAAGCTATTAAGATGTAGATGTGGCTTCATTAATCTGTGCTGTTTTACAGACCTTATTCCCTGGCTTTCATGGGGTATTTAGATGATAAATGAGGCCATTTTGGAACCTGGCAAAATGCCAAGTTCCTCAGCATGTACTACAGAATGAAATTATGAAATTTTTATATAATATGTAGACCATGGGAGGGGAGGCATAAGCCGGAGTGGACGTGTGTCTGTGTGTATAAATATCAGCTTCAGTCAGAGCTGCAGTGCATAAAGTGTGTGTGTGTGTGTGTGTGTGTGTGTGTGTGTGTGTATCAGCCTCTGAGATCATCTGGGATGCTTGAACTGATTTATCTAACAGGAGGACAGAACACTTGACTCCAGAACTCACTTCCTCCCCAGTCTGGCAAATCCTGAAATTGATAATCTTCAGGGCCTAATACAAAGCTTATGTGGGTAGGTGGATAGATGAGTTTTCTAGTAGTATTGTCAGTATGCATGTCTTTTGCTTTATGTTTGTGAATGTGAGTGCCAAAGAAATTTAAGAGAAAAATCATGATACAAGTACAGTTATCTACACACACATGTGATGGTGCTATCCCAGTGATTAAGTGTAGAGCCACATGATACATTCATTTAACATGTTTGACTTCCTCACCTGCATTCTACCTCCTATAGTTTGGTCACTCCAAAATAATTATTATTAATGAATCTGCACCAGAACTACCTCTAACATTTCAAACCACTGAGTAGCTTTGAACAGGTACTATTTAAAAAAAAAAATTAACAGGCCAGAGAAATGCTTCTTTGTTTCCACCCAAATATGGAACTTTCCTCTGAAAGTTATCCTGACTCAAGGTCCAGATTAGGTAAGATTCAGTCCAGAACCATTAGCAATTTTAAAATCTGATGTCTCAGCTCTGCAGAGCTGGAACCAGGAGCTTTTATCCCATTAGAAAGCAATCAGCCAACCATTGATGATAGCCAAGGAGAGCTGGTTTTGTTTTATGCATTTAATTAATTATTACTTTTTAAAAAACCTTTTCAGATAATCACCTTCAAGATGTGCAGTAACTGACCTATGTAAAAAGAAAAGGAGTACTTGTGGCACCTTAGAGACTAACCAATTTATTTGAGCATGAGCTTTCGTGAGCTACAGCTCACTTCATCAGATGTATACCGTGGAAACTGCAGCAGACTTTATATACACACAGAGAATATGAAACAATACCTCCTCCCACCCCACTGTCCTGCTGGTAATAGCTTATCTAAAGTGATCAACAGGTGGGCCATTTCCAGCACAAATCCTGGATTTGTGCTGGAAATGGCCCACCTGTTGATCACTTTAGATAAGCTATTACCAGCAGGACAGTGGGGTGGGAGGAGGTATTGTTTCATATTCTCTGTGTGTATATAAAGTCTGCTGCAGTTTCCACGGTATACATCTGATGAAGTGAGCTGTAGCTCACGAAAGCTCATGCTCAAATAAATTGGTTAGTCTCTAAGGTGCCACAAGTACTCCTTTTCTTTTTGCGAATACAGACTAACACGGCTGTTCCTCTGAAACCTGACCTATGTAAGTGGCAGTTATCACTGTTCCCATTGTCTGTTCTCCCCCATTCCTCTCATGGAGTTTGTCACACTCACTTGTTGCTTCTTGTTTCAAATTAGACTGTAAGCACTTTTGGGCAGGAACCACCGGGTTTTCCTGTGTGTGTGCAGAGTGCACAGATCCTGATGTGGACACGTGGGTGCTGCTATAATAATACAAATAATAATATAATTAAATCAGAAAATGGAGATTCCCAGTGAGACACAAAGTACATTGCTTCCAACTTAGAATGTACCAATATATTGAACTTCGAAGTCAAGACATGTTTATGTATTGAAAGGCTATTTTAGCTCATTTTTAGATGTTTAAATTCCAAAGATTTCGCAGTTAGGCTCATGATACTGTGACAAAGTTCCTGCTCTACCTTGGTGGGTCTTGCGCTTCTTGGTGAAGTTGCTCACCTTGGAGCTTCACGGCAGCCCTCAGCTTGACCGTTTTTCTGAACCCACAGTCCAGGTCGACTCCTCCTGTATCTGACTAGGAGTTGGGAGGATTTGTGGGAACCTGGGCCCACCCTCTACTACAGGTTCCAGCCCAGGGCCCTGTGGAATGCAGCTGTCTAGAGTGTCTCCTGGAACAGCTGTGTGACAGCTACAACTCCCTGGGCTACTTCCCCATGGCCTCCTCCCAACACCTTCTTTATCCTCGCCATAGGACCTTCCTCCTGGTGTCTGATAATGCTTGTACACCTCAGTCCTCCAACAGTCCGCGTTCTCACTCTCAGCTTCTAGTGCCTCTTGCTCCCAGCTCCTCACACGCACACCACAAACTGAAGTGAGCTCCTTTTTAAAACCCAGGTGCCCTGATTAGCCTGCCTTAATTGATTCTAGCAGCTTCTTGATTGGCTGCAGGTGTTCTAATCAGCCTGTCTTAATTGTCTCCAGAAGGTTCCTGATTGCTCTGGAACCTTCCCTGTTACCTTACCCAGGGAAAAGGGACCTACTGAGCCTGGGGCTAATATATCTGCCTTCTATTACTCTCCTATAGCCATCTGGCACGACCTTGTCACGATACTAAAGGATCTATGTAGCTTTACAAATAGACAGATGACATGTTTTGAAGCATACGAAAACATTTCTAAAATAGTTTATCTTTAACGTATGTATCAGAGACAGAATACTTGATAATGTATCATGATATAAAGATTTTACCAGCACTTGTCTTGAATGAGCTGAACGACTCATTGACAATGGCAGTGTGTGTGAATGTATTTGTATAATGACCTGCAATTGTCAAAAGCAAAACTTGCAGCATGTGTGTGTGTGTGTAACCCACTGTTCAGTGTATGTTACATACCCCCCCCCCAATGCCCAATCCACAGAGAACACAAGTTTGTTATAGCCCCAGCAACAGTGCTTGAAGGTTACTCCAACTATTGAGGTTCATGTTTAGCTTTGGAACATGGTTCAGTCCCTTTTGTTGGCCAAGATGGTGGCTGTTGCATAAGCAGAGCTTTGTCTGGGATTCAAAGGGCCTCAGATACTTGGGGATGAGCTTCCTCTGTCCAGAGGAAGTATGTAACTCATTGGTCAATACGTGTTATGTGTTCCACTCTGTGCACAGTCCACAGATGATACTGGTTTGATTATTTTTAAGCACCTGCTTCTTTAGCTCAAGCTATCTAGATTTATGCTTTTTATTCTCAAAAAGAAAAGGAGTACTAGTGGCACCTTAGAGACTAACCAATTTATCTGAGCATAAGCTTTCGTGAGCTACAGCTCACTTCATCGGATGCATTCAGAAAATCGGAAAATATGGTGAGGAGATTTATATACACACAGAGCATGAAAAAATGGGTGTTATCATACTGGAGTTCAATCTCCAGTGCAGATCAAGATGATGGCTGTTACATGTGTATACACATAGATACCTATGTATGTAGAGGTTTAGGCCTGGGGTACAGTTTTAACCTGTATCTGCATATGCAGAGCCTGCTTTAAGCTTCCCGTGAATATAACAGCATGTGCATTGCCTTAAATTTTTTACAATAATGTTCTTCCCTGGGTTCTAACTGTATCCACACATTCCAGTAAGGAGTGAAATTTCACAGCTGAATGCCCTGAAAATGGTGTCGGTGGAACTATTCTGCTGTTGTATCAAAATAGGGTCTGGAGCATCTAACTGGGACTTCAGCTATGAAGTCAGTGGAACAGGGGAAACAATAACAGAGCCATGATTCCCAAAGAACTCTGCCCTGGACCAGCAATGACCAAAACAGGCTCCCCCTCCCCCACTTTTTGGAAAGAGGCTGAGCTAGCAGGGGAGGCTCTTTGTAGAGGGTTTTGGGACTCTCACTGTGTCTAGAATTCTAGTGATCTGTACACATTCTATTTTTGCAGTTTAGATGATGTAAAAACATGCACCAGCATATGGATCTGCAGCATTACCAGAAATGTGGATCATAAAGCTGTGTGTAGATTGTGGAACTTGAGCAGAACATATATAGATAAGCTTTTTCTTTCTGCTTTGCCTTTCCGCTATACACAATCCTCCCCTTCTCTTTGCCTATGCCTTCCCATCTCCCTCATCTTTTGGATGGTCCTCAGCTGTGCAGAATTCCAGACATGTGGAACTCCGAGAAGAAAGTGTCATGTTTGTGTTAAAGATGCATATTGAATTTGACAAACAATGATTTATGACAGGGCAACCCGCACAGGGTGCACCAAGGAATCTCAGCTCTTTGTCACAGCCTGGGGATCTGTTGCATTCCTGTCTCCTCTCCTCAGTGCCTCTCGCTCTCATTGGAGTTCTGAGCAGATCAGACTTGACAGATGCAGAGAATTTATCTCTTAGCAGAGAGGGAGAAACTAGGCAAGACAAACAATGCAGGCAGAGTGGGGGAGGTTATTGCAAAGAATTTCTCTCTCTGATCCTTGGCTGGATCACTCTTAATATATTAAATTAACTTGAACTATGCAGAAGACCTAGTGCAACAAAGCAGGGCTTTTCCCCAACTTGCAAAGGATCCACTGCCACACCCACCATTTCTTTTAAACAGTTTTATTTCTCAGACATAGGCAAAAGAAACAAAGAAAGTTCTTTGGCTCACCCTGTGCTACAATCCCCAGGGAATTTTCCCTTTTACCTCTCAGGCTCTCCCTGCCCCCTGCCTTCCACAGGGGATACTGGCAGTCCTGCAACCCTTATTTCTTGCAGCTTCCCAGCTCTGACTCACCTAAGTCTCTCTCTATCACTGGGTCTCTTCTTCCTTGCCCAGATGACCCAAATCTGGGTCATCTGATGCAGCATAGGTGCACTAGCCACTGCACCCTAAGCCCAGGCTCTGACTCAGGTTTGAGACCAAGTCCCCTTCAGTCCACACACAAATGAGTCCGACTCAGGTCAGCAAGCACTCAGGATGCAGTCCTAGGACCCTCCTAGGGGGGCTGGATCATAGCCCAAGTCACACTATGACTCAGGCCCAAGACCTGTCATTTTGCAGTGTGGATGCAGCTCAAACTGCAGACCTGAGTCAGAATGTCTGCATAGTGCAGTACAGATTTTCATAAATTACTAGAGACATAATTCAAAGTTAGTCAAGAATGAAGATTATGAGACTGAGAGCTTGTCTATACAAACACTAGTATGTGGCAAGCTGGGGTGTAAATCTACCTCTCACTAGCCTTCTGTGCACTAAGCCTCTGCGTGGACCCAGCTGCCATGCATGAAAAGGTACATAGCGCACTTTGACCTAACCCCACTTTGAAATGGCAGTAGTTTAACTTTGGGAACTTTTAATGCACGGCAGCTGGGTCCACATGGACACTTAGTGCATGAGCGGCTAGTGCAGGGTAGATTGCACCCCAATTTACTGCAAATGAAATGTTCATATAGACAAGACCTAATTTTCCAGAAAGATTTTAAACACCATGTTTCCACCAACAAGGCAAAAGAGAAAAAAAAGAAGCAGTGTGGACTAATGGTTGGAGCAGAGGGCTGAGACTCAGGATTCCTAGATTCTACTCCTAGCTCCACTACTGACTTGCTGTGTAGACTTAGCCAAGTCATTTCCCCTCTCTGTGCCTCAGTTTGTCCTTTTGTAAAAGGATATAATGATACTCATTTTCCAGAAGGTTTTGTGAGGGTGAATTAAATAAAATGCTTTGAATCCTGCGTTGGAAGAAGCTAATAAGGAAAAAGGATTATTATTATAAATGGCATCTGGTGCATAGCTCCCTAGAAGTGGTGGGGGGCACTGGTGCCCGGACCATGGCCCTGCCCCCTGCTCCACCCCAAGGGCCGCTGTCACTCGGCCTCCTTCCCCAAGGCTCCCCTGCTCACGCCTCTCTGCTCCCATCCCCGAGGGCCTCCCCGCTGCTCGCACCTCTCTCCCCCCTTCCTTGAGGGGCTCTGCTGCCTGTGCCTCTCTACCTATCAGAGGGCGAAGAGGTGTGAGTGGCGGGCTGGGGGAGGACTACGGAGGAAGTGGTGCAGGAGTGTGAGAGGGAGGCGGGGAGGGCCGCGAGGGGAACCGGGGCAGGAAGAGGCACAGCATGGTCAGGACCATGCGGGGAGAGCAAGACACAGGAGTGGGACCATGGGCGCCCTTATGGCGGTGGCGCTCCAAAGGCAGCAGGCCAGCAGTGTACCTCCATGGGCCACTTGGGAGGACTCCCTCCATAGTGTAGCTTGCAGTCAGCACTGAGGGATTGTTGGGCTGTGATGCAGATGCAGCCAGAAAAAGGGACAGCGTAGGCTTTGTGGAGTTAGGAAATTTTGGCTTCTCTAGCGAGGGAACTGAAGGAGGAAGAGAGGCAGAGCTGAGCTACTGCCCATGAGCAGCACACGGTCACTAGGCTCACTCTCCAGAGGCCTCCATTCCCCACATGTAGCCCTACCTCCTACGTCTTCAGCAAGTTGCTAGCCACCCTAGGTCCTCTCTTCCAAGGGGTTTGTTTTTGGATTTTTTGGTCAATTTGATGGATATTAATGTTTAAAAAGGAGCAACTCAATCCTGCCCTTTAGCCTCACCCTGCTCTTTCAGTCTTGCCGGCCTTGGCCCTCCTTTTACCCCAGCTGTGAGAGTGCACCTCACTCTTGTCTGCAACACTCCCACCATTGCAGCACTGGGACTCATATACAACCTGTCAATATACCTCAGGCCTGCCCTGTGGCCTCTAGCCGCACACATCTCACTTAGTGCTGCCCTACTTGGGCCCTGTAGCTCCTGCCATTCCAGTTCTGTCTCCCCAAAAAACCCTATTGGTGCACCTCAATCTCGCTCTGCAGCACCCGCCACTTGGCCTTCAGCTATAAGCACTCCAAGACCGATAAGCCTGACATACTGCATGGGCTGGTTCATCCAGAAATATGGAGTCCCAAACTTGATAGTCATTTTTAGTGTAAATATCGTGGAGTCCATCTTAGATATGTGAGGCACAGACAGACAGACAGCAAGTGAGCCTTGGGGAGTTTCTGAGGGTACAGACCCAGCATGTACCAAACCCTTGCTGCGGGAACAGCACATGACATGCAAAAGTTGGGAAGGGTCTGGAGGGAGACACTCCTCTGCTGGCAGGAATGCCAGCATGGGAGTGGGCTGTGGAGCACATGGCTCCTGCAGATGGAACCCATTAGCCTGGAATGTCTGTGATGTGGTTTAGAGCAGTGTACACAAGAGCCGTGAATTATCCAGCACTTTTTAAGAAGGGCTGGAGAGGATCGCCTGCCTTCCCCCTGCTTTTTTCCTATCTCTCTCCCTCCTTTCACCTCTTATTGTTCCCCTCCCTTGATTTCCCCATATTATTGAAGTAATTTCTTTATTTCACAGATTAGTAATTGAAGCTATTTCTTCAGCTCCTCCCCCCACCCACAATGTAATCAGTGGAGCAGGGAAATGGCTGGGATCAGAGAGGGGCCTTGTCTAAGCTCAAATATTCCCTCTGAGATAAATTCAGCCCTGGGGTAGGTGGATACAAATCTCATCTGCTCCATAAGTATAGCAATCTACACAGGCACCAATGTCCACATCTGTTCCCTCCTAAGTGGCCCTGCCAGCACTTGAGACCCCGATCCTGGCTTTTTTGTCCTACCAGCTGATTCAGGAGGAGAAAATGGGACACCAACACTGAACTGGGACTCCTAGACTAGGCCAGGGGATAGTTTTCCTTTTCTAAAAAGGACTCCAATATTCTACATTAGTGGTCTCTAACCTTTTTGACGCACAAAATCAGGTTTTGAATTTAAGTACAACTAGGATCTACCCTGCCCCTTCCCCGAGGCCCTGCCCCGCTCACTCCATTCCCCCCCCCCCCCCTGTCGCTTGCTCTCCCCCACCTTCGCTCACCTTCACCAGGCTGGGGCAGGGGGTTGGGGTTTGGGAGGGGGTGTGAGCTCTGGGCTAGGACTGAGGGGTTTGGAGTGTGGGAGGGGGCTCCAGGCTGAGCCTGGGGCACGGAGTTGGGATGCAGAAGGGAGTGAGGGGCTCAAGCTGTGGGAGGGAGTTTGGGTGCAGGAGGGGGTTCTGGGCTGGGGCAGAATGTTGGGGTGCAGGAGTTGGGGCGGGGTGCAGGCTCCGGGAGGGAATTTGGTTGTAGGAGGGGGCTTAGGGCTGGGGCTGGGGGTTGGGGTCTAGGAGGGCCTATGGGGTGCTGGCTCTGGGAGGGGGATCAGGGATGAGAGTTGGGGTGCAGGTGAGGTGCAGGCTCCTGCCAGGCAGCACTTACCTTGGTTGGCTCCCAGTCAGTGGCTGGGGATGGGGGGCACATGGCTCCACACACTGCTCCTGCCTGCAAGCACCGCCCCCCCCAGCTCCCTTTGGCTGGGAACGGGGAACTGCGGCCAATGGGAGCTGCAGGGATGGTGCTTGCAGGCAGGAGCAGTGCGCGGAGACCCCTGCCCCCCCACAGGGGCCGCAGGGGCTTACTGGCCACTTCTGGGGGCAGTGTGGGGCCAGGGCAGGCAGGCAGCCTTAGCCCCGCTGCGCCCCCAGACTTTTAGCGGCAGGAGATCGCAATCGACTGTCAGAGGCTCCAGGATTGACCAGTTGATCACGATCTAACTGTTGGCGACCACTGTTCTACATTATGGTCTAAAACACAAAAGTGATAATGAAGCAGTCTGTCCCTTATTACTGTAGAATATTGTATTACCTTTCACTTTGTCTAAACACAAAGAGCAGAGTAAGAAGGAGTAATGGGACTAATGGGAGGTTCTTCCACAGAGATTGTGGTGAGATGGAAATCTCCTTAACCTACCAAGTCCCCACAATGTAGCCTTACTGACAACATTGTATGTTACTCCCCATTAGCCACTCCTGTTTCCAGAGAACAAAATCAAAAAATATGTTTATATAAAGTTTTCATCCCAGTGATCCCAAAGCACTTTACAAACTATATATCCAGAGATCCCTTTACCCGTTACTGAAAGGATGCTATTTCTGGGGAGGAAGAGGGAACCTGTTGAACGGTGCACATCAACTCTATGCAGCAGTTTAATTCAGGTAGTGAAGGGGAGCACTGTATCCAACTGAAACTATATGGGGAATTAAGGGAAGCAGAAAGGAAATGACTGAACTGGAATTTGGATTGCACATCTGAATGAACACCCCAACTCTTGAAAAGTGCTGTAGGATCTTTAAGGATGGGGAGAGGTCCATGGTTTCAGTTCTTATAAAAAAGATGGCACATCCAGCAGTACAGCGCTCCCTAAAACAGGTGCATTGGGTTCAGTACTCACCACTTCACCTCTTCCTGCTGAACCTGGGCCTAGAAGTTCCAGTACAGGTATCATCCTGGCCTGACCCTGCTTAGCTTGTGAGCTCTGGTGTGATCACAGCCCAAGGCAAGCTGGCTGCAGAGTAGAAGGACTAACCGTATAATTTCCACATCTGTAATGGTTTAAGCAGTTTCTAAATTGTTCCACTTCAGCCAGTCAATGAGGAATATCTCTTTCCTTTCTCCACAGGGGAAGAGAGCTCTAGTACTCTGCAATAAGGGTTTGTGCTTTCCCCCTGGGTCTCTGGTTTTGGGATGGATGTCACCTCGGCAGGACAGTGGATGGGCTATCTGGTAAGCGCCTGCAGCAATACATCGCCCGACGCTGCACAGTTGGGTGGCAAAATGGCTTTTGACAGAATATAATATGAACGACAATACCTCAGAAAGCAGATGTCAGGAGGAATAAGCCCTGGCTAGTAGGATTGGTGCATGGTTTAGACGGCAGCCTAATGTCTCTTCCTAAACACCTCCATGAGAGTGTCTCTGCTAATAGGGCTTCTTTCTGTCAACAGCCCTTCTCAGTTTCCTGAGCAGTAATGAAGCAAAACTGCTTTGGGGAGGAAATACATAGAAGGAAATGGGCAACACTCCAGAGGAGGAGGACCTATCCCAAGAGAAGAGAGAGAGGATTGGACTGCATATAACCAAGAGGGCCATATGGTAACCCAGAAACATAGCTCTTCTAGAAAAAACAGAGCCTAGTCTTTGCTGAGGGCAGTTTGCTCTGTTTGTTCTGTAAATCTCTGGGCTACTGCAGAGGCAAGGGGCCAAAAATAGCCTTGTGTAATTCCAGTTTACTCCACTGGCTTAAAGTAATGTGCCCCCTATACACCAGGGATGAATCTGGGACACATAAAGGACGTGGGTTTAAGAAGGGTCTGAATAATTTCTGATCAGTAATAATATTTGCAGTTCTGCCTGGGAAGATTGTGGCAATCAAATGTGGGTGTTCAGAAACCATTGTGATAAGCACCATATAAAAACTTAGCGAGAGAGAGAAGTTTCATGCTTTTGGGTCTTTTCCCACCACAAGAGTCAAGAAGGAATTCCCCCCCACACACACATACAGCAGTGCATAATTGGCCAGGTGGGTTATTAATTTTTCTCACTGTTCTCTGAGGCATTGCTGAGTGGAAACTCTCAGGGGCAGCACTTGGTGGATCAGTATTCTGATCCTGTCTGGTAAATGCTGTGTTCATATATTCATAGATTTTAAGGCCAGAAGGGACCATTATGATCATTTACTCTGACCTGCATAACACAGGCCATGTTCTTAGTTTAGGTGGGACAGGCCCTATTCATCTTCATTTTCAGAAGTAATGGTAAAATACGTTTCCACAGAATCCTAGACTATAGCTATGGAAAAGCCCTGATAGGCTATCTCATGGGGAACTATGCAGGATTGTTCCCTTCAAAGGACATTTTCTAGTACATTTTCTAATCCTACTATAGTAAATAGATCTTACTGAGTTTTTCCTGGTATTTAGTCTAAATTTTTGCTTCCTTTGTTTCATTATTCCTAGTTCTGCCTCTTTTTATTATATGCAGTGTTATTGTAAACATGTCGGTCCCAGGATATTAGAGACAAGATGGGTGAAGTAATATCTTTCATTGGACCAACTTCTGTTTGAAAGCTTCTCTCTCTCATCAACAGAAGTTGGTCCAATAAAAGATATTACCTCACACACCTTGTCTCTTTTTATTATGGGAAATAATGAAGTGAATACAAATATTATAAGCCTTTAAAGATACTGCCATCTTAGATGAATTAAAGCTGTCATTTTAGATTCCATTCTCGGATGCAGACTCCAGAGCCCTTCTTGGCATGGCGTTTTTTGTGCACTAACTCTGGGCTTGATAGGGGATGTCTATATAACAAGTATAAGAAGCGAGTCTTGCAGTCGGGTTGACAGACTCTCACTAACAAAGCTTGGACTAGTGCACTAAAAATACCTGTGTAGATGTTGCTTTGACATTCAGGCTCAGGCTCTGAAGCCCACCCTCCTTCATCCACATTGCTATTTTTAGCATGAACTCTGCCAGCACAAGTCTGTCAACCCGAGCTATGAGACTCACTCCTAGCAGCTGTGTAGACATACACTTACTGTTTCCCAGTTCACTATGTCTCACTTCAAGTATCCCTTCATGAGTAAAGTCACTAGTGCCCTGTGTCCATGATGTTCTTCTTCCCTGGACATCTTGGTAAAGCAATGCCTGCCAGTTAAGTTCAATCCTCTGCCTTTAGAATCTGTTCAGAAGCATCCATCACACTCAGGCATTAGGCCTTAGGCCATTTCCACAGCTAGGAAGCTTCTGCCGCCCACTGGGTACATCAGTGCAAGACATACTGTCTCCATAGCAACACAAGGCTTTTTGGTTTTCAGAGGAACAGTTAAAAGGATAGAAATAACACATCTGGAGTTGAAGTATCAGTCCCGCACCCCCTCCTGCAGCCTGGAGGAGCCAACCAGACACAATACCAGGGCTCTGGCAGACTTAAGACTGAATATATCAAAAGATAGAAAGAGAGCAAATAATATATATGATATACTGACTGCTGGGCTAGGAAAGGTTTATTTATTAGCATAAGTTTGGGACAACTGCATTATTCACAAGTGTCTTTCCTTGTAAACTCTTTAGATGCTTTCAGCTTATTGTATATATGCCACTTTTGGTACAGAACATTTTATTAGGACTAATTGTTGTACCCCTCTAATTGAAATCCTGACAGCCAAATGCTCTTAGTATCATGAGTTCAACTGCACAGGCTTTTGAGAGAGAGTGAAATGGTATCTAATGCATTTTCTTAAGTTCTTTAAAAAAAAGTCTTTCTAGACATATCATGATGCTAAAGACCAATGTCTGCTACTTCCAGAGTAAGAAGCAAATGTGGTGTTGCATTCTACTGGAAAAAGTGGGAATCCCTCCAGCCCAGTGAGATAAAGCTCCTGTTCCAGGGCCATGAGGTGTCAGACATTAAAACTGTTATTGATACAGGACTGAACATTGGCCATCATGGACCCCAGCCCTCTGCTTCTTTTCCTTCTCTGGATCCTTCATGGCATCTCCCTTCAGCAGCATTCTTACTTGCCTTCTCAGAAGGCAGGAGAGATTTTAATGTTCCATATCCTTCTGATTCTGGCTTCCCCAAGCAGCCATTTTAGCAGACAACTTAAAAAGTGGAGCTCAGCTGCTGGCTGGATGTGTCACTCACAGGAAGAGACAGAGGAATCAGGCTCCCTGCCGCCAGCCTCTAACTTCAGCTGGTGGAATGTGGGAAAAAGCAAACGCCAGCCCCAGCCAAGTTAAACTGGCCTGCAAAAGACTTTCATTCCTGAGGAATTTTTGAATTAAATACTGGCTAGAGCCAGCCAGATTCCTTTGAAAGTGACTATGTCAACTAGTTTTAAATAACAACAGTCTTTCATGCATATGTTTTTATGTTACTTTCCATTGTTGGTTGATTTCCCTTTAGACACTGGGAAATTAAATCTTTTGCTGAACACATTTTTGTTCCCTTTTCTTTCGCAAACAAATACTTTGTTTCCAGTTGAGCTTGAAACAAAATGACTGGAACTGTTAGTGAACTGCTGCTGCACAGCCAGCAGGAGGTGCTCACACCTTGACCTTTTGTAGGTCCTGCAAAAGCGGTGCATTTTTTTAATCCTGTTTGGATCTGAATCCTCCACTGCTCCTGCTGTACTACTGTTTTGTTAATGTAACATAGCGCTCCTGCACTTTGTATTGAATAGGCTAGTCTTATTTGCACTCATCTCCTTTGTGTGGTTATATATTGATCTTGACTCCTTCCTGAGCCACCTTCTAAAAGTGCAACTTCAGAATAATTCTTTTAACTCCTACCGGTGTCATTTGATGGGCCAGGAATGAAAGCTAGTCCCTAACCAGCACTCCTGTATGCGTCACATCTCTTTTTACATGGTGTCAGAAGAACTTTGCATTTTTGGTGAAAATGGAGCAACTGAAGCCACCTGAATTCCTCAGCCTGTAAGAGAACTGGAAAAAGTGGCTGCAGCAATTCCAGATTTTCTTAGAAGGGGTACAGAAGAGAAACTGGAGAGGGTGGAATATTCACTACATGTGACAACCAAATAAAAGATACTTCTCTTATACCCAGCACTCCTATGTGCCACAACTCTGTTACACTGTGGGTTCACTTTCAGTTATTCCCAGAATTGCAGTAAAGCAAGTTAGTAGCCTCAGTCCTTCAGCTGTATCTTTAAGCAAGATGCAAAAGGCTGCATAGTCTCAGAACAGGATGAACCCATTGTCTTTTACACCACCACTGCAATTAATGGCCTTCCTGCACTCAGAGTGGATTTCTTTGAATTAGTGGCACACTAGGGTGTAGCTGAAACATTCTGCAGTACTATATCCTTTGGACATAAGGCAATATGGTCTGTGGGTTAGATCATAGGACTGAAACTCAGGGTTCCTGGGTTATTTTCCATGCTCTGCCACTGATATGATGTATAACCTTGGGTGAGTCACTTCTCCCTGTTCCTCAGTTTCCCCAAGTATAAGAAAGGTATAATAATCCTGAACTTCCAGAGAACTGTAATTCATTAATATTTGTGAAGTGCGTTTGGATTCCTGGAAGGTACTAGTGAAGAACAAAAGACTCCTCATCATGACTGTGTGATATTGGGGGTGATAATCCTTAAACAGGAAGCAGCTGATATCCAAGGAGCATGTATAGTTTTGTTTTCCTATGCTATTAGGATTCTAAAATAAAGTAATAGGCTTCACTTCACCTGGCCAAATATTCAACTAGTTGACATTTCTGTTTGTCTGTCTGTAATACAATAATCTTTGAAAATCACTTCCAATCAATTCCAAAATTTCATGGAGTATTCTAGGTATCAGTGGGAAGAATCCTATTGATTTTTGGTGACAACCAGAAAAGTCTGATTGGCTGATTTGCCTCTGATGTCCCAATCTCACTGGGGAGTTGAGGCAACAGAGGATGCGGGATGATTGGCTGATTTGCCTTTGATGCCACTAAGGAGCTTCTGGGAGTTGAGGAAGGGGAAATGGGGAATGCGCAGAGCAATGTTTCCCCCAGGAATTGAAATTAGAGGGTTTTTTTTCAAATTTACAGGAGGACGGGGGGCCAGGGCCAATGAGGGGTGAGACCATGAGGGTGAAGGTGGACTGTATGGCACCATAGTAAAAACTGAAAAATGTTTCACGACCATTTTATTAGATTTTAAAATCATCACACAAATTAAAGTTGGCTACTCAAGCCTTCTATGAAACACTACATCTACATCCTTCTTGGTTTCTCGTTATAATTTTGCATAACTCTGTTAATGCACTTCTTGAATGCAATGCATTCATCTTTAGTGGCTTCTCGTATGTCCGGTACTTCCATTCCTTCAATGATATGCTCATTAGTTCATTCACATGATCTGGCAGAAGGCGACTTCTTTTCAAAACACAAATTTCTATTCAATGATGAAAAACACTTAGTTGTAGCTGTTGTGACTGGGAATAGCAAGAGATGAATTCCTACTTCTTTGCCCAGGAAACATAGCATAAAGATTGGGTCGAACCACTAGTGATGATAAAAAAGAAGTTGAAGTCAAATCTTCATTCATTCATCATATGATATTCCACTCTGTGTTCAAATTCTCTATTCTGTCCTGAGCACATGGCAGCCCCATTGCTGGTAGTGCCTCACTCCACTCAACGTCGGTGTTTTATAGGACAGGGATCTGTAAAAGCTACGTAGAGGTTGAGTAGAATCTAGAAGTCGCTGTTGTAGATTTTTAAGAATCAAGTCTGTGTACTTTTTCAGTTGTCTTAACAAATGCTTCTTGTCCTCTTCACTTAAGGATTCAATATAAATGCCTTCATTAGTCAACTTCTGGACTTGAAGTCTTTGCTTCTTCCAGTACTTTTTCAATGGCTAGCTCTCTGATTGATCCAAATGTAGCTTCTATTGCTGGACAAAGATCTACTATTGTTGTAGCAGATGCCTGGATGGCACTGTTTAATGATGCAAGTGGTTTCAACAGTAGACTTACAAGGGAGAGAATGGCAATAGTCTTCTCTGAATGTAGTATGTGATACAGCATGGCCAGAGGGCAGCAGGAGAGTGTTGTTGTTGTTGTTTTTTTTTTGAAGCAGAAAAGAATTTTATTTGTGTAACTCTTACAAAGAATCACCAAAGAGGATAAAGCAAAACTATGCAACAAAACAAAAGCAAACAGAAGGTATAACACAGCAGCCTTCAGGAGGGAGAAGTGTTCAGGCTAGCCTGGGCCCAGAGCGGGAGGGCTTCCTCGACACTCGTGGTCTTCCACCCCCTCGAGTTACCTAGTGTCACGCCCAGTGTCACCGATTATTCCTCTCCTGAGAGTGCCTGACAAGATGGGCATGGCTGCGGGGTGGGCGGTTTAAGGGTGGGGGGGGGGTTACACCCACGTGTTATAGGACCCCTCCTAGGTGACAGTGATGATGGTATCCACAGCGGCAATGGCTGGGGCTGGGGTCTCTCACTATTCCCCTTAATCAAAGGGTCAGACGGAGGGAACAGGATGGGGTCACCGAGCAGAGAACCTCGGACAGCACCCACCGCTCCTCGAAGGCGTCAAGGGAGTCGGTGGACACTGCCCAGAGGAACTCCGCCCGGATACGGGAATGTACTGAGGATCGGAAAACATCCCTACAACCGCAGGACGCTTCATTAGCCAACCTCCCCTCTCTGGTTTTATAAATGGCTGTTTTAGCTAGGGCTACGAGGAGGTTAACCAGGAGATCTCGTGATTTTGTGGGGCCACGGATGGGGAATGTGTAGATAAGCAGGAGAGTGTTAGAAGGGAGCCTTATTCCCTGTAGAGGGAAGAAAGTTTGCTATAAATTAATTAAAGCACCTGAAGCCAATTAAAGCACCTGAAGCCAGTCACATGATAAAACCCCCCTGCTTCAATCAGACAATAGGAGGAGTTGAAGCAGAGTGGATTGGTGTTGGAGCAGAGAGCGGTTTGGAGGGAAGCAGAGGAGAGTTTGGAGAAGTGCTGCGGTGGGCTAAGAAGACCAAGACCCTAGGTAAAGGGACACCTGGTTTGTGCAGAGGGAGGGCAGGAAGCCCCACAAGCTGAAGGGCAGGAGAGGGAAGTAGCCCAGGGGAAGGAACCGCTAGTTCTAGTGGTTTATCGCTATCCCTAGGGCCCCTGGGCTGGGACCCAGAGTAGAGGGTGGGCCTGGGTCCCTCCCTCTCCACTCCCCTCCTCTAGGACACTAGTGGGGCAGTTAATACCCCAGTTCAGGGGCAAGAAACGGTGCCCTGAACACCCTCCACCCCCCAAAGAAAAGAAAGCGTGAGACCCATCATAGTAGTGCCGGCAATTTGCCACAAGTAGCAAAAGTAATCCACCAGCATCACTACTTAGATCCATCCCATCTTGGTAGATACTTTCCAAAGCCGGTAATAATGGCTGGAGTAATTTTAAGACAAACCAAGAATCGCTCATGAGAAAGCCAGTGGGTTTTTCCCAGGTTGGACTAATTTGAACTTCAGTCCCAGTGTATCTTCTATATTTTCCAAGATATTCAGTCTTTTTGGACTCTTGCTGAAAAGAATATAATGAAGACATTAAATTTATAGCTTTTTAAATGTCTTTTGAAGAGTCTGCAGCTTGTACTAGTGCTAGTTGGAGTAGATGGCCTCTGCAGTGTGTATGGAAGAGACTAGGGTTACACTTTTCTCTGAGCAAAGCTTGTGCTCCACCATGTCTTACAGAGAAGTTTGCAGCTCCATCAAATGCACAAGCAGACATCTGTTTGGGGTCCAACTGACAAGGATTTAACTCTCCTAAGATGTGGGTTGTCACAGATGCAGCCAGTCTGTCTTCTATAATTTGAACATCTAGAAATGCATGTACTGGCCTACCACTGACATCAAGATAACATACACAATGACTTAATACTTGATGACCATTTGCATTGGTGTATTCATCAGCCATGTATGCAAATTTTTTGAATGTGGTGAGACAGTTCTTCACTTTTTCAACTGTTGAGTCTTTCACTGTTGCACCACATGTGTCTAGCCAGTCAGTTGAGTTTCTTGTAGAAAGATAGTGAGCATTTGCTGGTCTTGTTCGGAACCAGTGTTCAACTTCAGGATGGACAAGTGACAATGCACTTAACATTGGCCTCCAGTTTGTAGTGTGTGGTATCTCTTGCCTAAATAGAAAGTATGATGCCACAGCCATGTTTGTTCGCATGAACTGCGTTGTGTCATAGCCTCATTAACACGAATCGGTATTGTCCTTGGTCAGTGGAGATTCAGAGTTCAGAGGTGCTTTCACATGAATTCACCTCCCAGGTGGGGGGCAAGAAGGCATCTTGCTCGTTCCTCTAGCTGCTCACTGTTCGCTCCAGCCACTGTTGTTCGTTGTGCCACTGTTCACTCCATCGCTCTGTTGCCAATGGCCCTGCACCATCACCTTCTGCTGCCACCTGCCCCTGTGACCTCTGTGAGTTGGTCTCTTGAGGTTCCACCCAGCTCTCAGTGATTTCAGCTGAGCTCTCAGTGCAGGAACCTCACTGTTAGTGCAGACTGGGCCGTCTCTTGGACAGAAACACTGTCCCACAGCAGGTCTAAGCACTTAGACCTGATTATTAGTGATTTCAGCTGTAGTAGTCACTTAACAGAACAAAAGACTATCTATGGAGCCTAATCAGCTCTGTCTTTAAACCGTGGAGAGGGGCAGGTCAAATAGTACTTGTGATTCAGGCAGACCATCAAGCAAAACACCTGTCCCCACCCTCTCTCTTGATGCCCTCGATCAGCAGAGGCTAAGTACAGTTCTGCCACCCTCTACTCATACAATAAGAATAACAACATTTCTTCCTCCCTCCCCCCCCCCCCCCGTCCCCGTCCCCGTCCCCCTGCCGCCGCCGCATTCAAGTGATTTGTAATCCAACCCCAGCCAAAGTCTATCACTTGGGAAACACAGCTTTGTTTGCTGGATGCCTAGGTAGATGAGGTGTGAATGTAAATACAATCCGGTCCTGAAGCCTTTCCCCCCAGCCCCCAGCTCATCACTAGCTGTCAGAGAGAGCTCATTTAGACTTTGCTTACAAACCATAATTTGAAATTATTAGGTTGGCCAACATCACCGAAATGAATACACTGACATGGTCATAAAAACAACAGCTGTATAAGGAAGCTAGTCTATGTTCATACTTTACAAATTTATTATACTTTTTCAGATACACATATTTTATCATACACTTCATGTGCTTTTAAAGTGTGTATTAATGTTTCAATTTCAATTCAAATTTCCAAACAATCACTAAATTGGCAACACTGCATGTAACTAGTTCACGAAACTGGGGAGTGTTGGGGAAATTCGGAGGGGGGAGGTAAACACCCCCAGGCGGGGGTGTGTAGGGAAATCCCTGGAGCTGAGCCCTTGGAATGGGAGGAGGAGAGGACACAAAATCCCCTGGCATGGGAAGGGAACAATGAGGAATTCTGGTCTGTGGGATGGGGAAAATGGGGTATACAGAGCCCCTGGCATGGGAGGAGTGTTGCGGGGAACACAGGGTTAGGGGGATGGGAAGGTGGGACACAACATTATGGGTAGGAGTACAGCTGCTTGGAAATTTTCCAGCAATATTTTTTCTGTCAGAAAATGCTGACTTATCGAAATGGAAACATTCTGCGGGAAGTGTCATTTTTGACAAAATATTTGCTGGAAACCAGGCAAGCTGCCTGGACAGCCGGCCCACCAACCAACCAGAAGTCCTTGGTGTGTACAATGAGGTTGGCCTTCAGAAGCAATAAAATGTGCAACTCTCTAGTAATACTTGTCACTTACACCTTTTTTCAGTCAGCACTTTCCAGAGGTCCAGTGCTGCTATTGTTCATGATTTAGTGCAAGTCTTATACTATTCGATGTTATGTGAGACTCTCAGCTTTTATTAAAAAAAATAAATAAGTTTCTGGCCTTCCTGGTTGCAGAGAAAAGCTTAAAAATGTGACACCACCCCCAATGTCTCAAAAAACCAAAGGCACATTAAAAACCCGAAAATATATTATTTAAAAACCAATCTCATGATTTTGAGGGGCCTGACTTTTGAATGATTACATTGGCAACACTAAAGACCTATCCCTACCATTTCACAAATGGGGAAACTGAGGTACAAATCTGAAGTAAATTGACCAGGGTCATAAAGTGAGTCAGTAACGGAGCTGGGAGTAGAAAACAGGACTCCTGACTCCCTGACAACTGCCCTATTTACTAGGCCAGGCTGCCTGCAGAGGGACAGAATTATTCTCGTACCAGTAATCTCCAGCTCTGAAACCTTTTGCATGTCTTCCACCCGGATCCCTGGCTTTTGAAAAGGCAGCAATTCTATCCTTTTCCAGGGAGCTACTACTTCTATGACTGGTTGCCCCTACTGAACTCTTCAGACTGGGTCCAACGTATCTTTATTTATTAATTACAGTAGTTCCTGGAGGCCCCAATCAGGATTGTGGGCCTCTTGTGCTAGACACTGCACAAATGGACAGGAAGGCATGATCCCTGCCTTGAAGGATTTACAATCCAATTTAGGACAAGATACCACTGGTGAGAGTAGCAAAGAGTTGGAGGAAGTGGGATTGAAGGTAACAATTATTGGATTATGTATAAAGTTGTGCACAATTAGATAGTTTTGAGTCATTTCAGTATAATTATAAAATACGAATAATTATATAAAATAAATATAGGAAATCCCTACTGCCACCCTGGCTAGTTGTTATCAGTTGGTAATTGATCCCTGATTCCTAGAGGCCCCATGGCAGATGTGGATCTTGAGGAAATCTTTGAAGGAGGAGAGGTTTGTGGTAGCAGGTTCATAGACTAGTCAAGGGAGGGGTTTTCATGCTAAAGAGTGGTGTGGGAGAACGCTTGAAGGCGTCTGTGAGACAGATTGACAAACAGGCAATCAAGAGCAGTATCATTAGCAAGGTGGGGCAGGGCCAGGGGCAATGCACTAAGACAAAACCCTTTCTCTGCATGCTGAGATAGCCAGTTTATATCTCTTCCAGCAGGAAAGTACCTTTAGCTCCTATTATGTTTTCCCTTTTTCTGAGCGGGAGGGACACTTTTTGTGATCATTAGAACATAATACCTTTTGAGTGCAGTAGAGGTGTCCTTAGCAGATGCCATGAGCCATACCTGGGATGCACAGAAAGTGTATCCTGCTCAGAGAAGAGTCCACAGTTAACACCCTGACTTTGGGAAAGTTACATACAACATTTAAAGAGTCCAGAGAAAGGTGAGACTAAAGCACCATGAAATATTTGTAACAAAACCTGAAACTACATGAAATTTGCATTTGATTCAGGGTCTCTTACGTGCTTGAAACTGGGTCAAAATTCACTGAAAGTTCTCTCTCTTTTGGTGAATTTGGGTCTGATTTAGAGTGTTGCATTAAAATTGTGTGCCTTACATAGTTTCATGTGATTTCAGTAAAATTCCAGAAGGAATTTGACCATTTCACATGAGTTCCAGATCTAAAGAAAATGCTCTCATGGAACCGCTCCACCTGTGAAGAGGACCACTGACATGGGCATAGTTTTGGGGGGGCACTTGGGCAAGACACAGAATTTGCCCCCCCCCCCCATGGCTCTGTTGGCCTGACTGGAGCTGCTCCTCCCCCAAAATATAGAAGTCAAGCTATGTCTATGACCACTTGAATTTTACTAAGTTCTAGTTGGAGCCTCAGTTTTACACCTCTAGCAGTGCAGCACCCACTTGTACCACACTGGATGCTTGTGGTTACTATTGACTTAGAGGGAAGAGTATTCCATCCCAAGTCACCCACATTAACTTCAAGCACAGCCTCCCCTTGAGTTTTCAGCACTCTTCTGCCAATGGCACAGGCACACTGAATTGTTCAGACTCCATTTTAACAACGAGTTGTCAACCCAGGTCACAATAATAGAACAGCCCCAAATTCAACTGCCAGTACTGACAAATAAAAAATGAACTGTCAGTAAAAAAATGCATGTAGGTCAGTAAACTATTCTAGCATTTCTCTGGCATAAATTCCCAGACTCCCTGAGCACTTTCAGTACATAATCTAGATTTACTGCCATTTGGGGGTGGTTGAAATGGTGGATTCTCTAAAGCTTGACATGTCTGATCGTAAGCATGAATTGTTCAAATCCAGAATTACAATTTTCCAGCCTTTGTGAACTCTTTTTACTGCGTGCTCTAGAGATTTACTGAGCTTTTGTAAGTTTGAAGTGTTCTGAAGTAAATTGGAATGCTAGTTAAAAATGTGAAGTCACCAATAAATTACTGTCCTTTTTGGGAGTGCAGAGGAGATCCGGTTGACTTCCTGTCCTGAACCTTTTCCTCAAATGAAAACCAAATCATTTCTTTTTTCAATTAATCTAGCTCTAGAGAATGATGCCAGACTGAAAACCCTGGAGTCTGCAGGCCTGTGTATATATCTAATTCCTGCAAAACAGGGACAGTTCAAGTAGCAGTAGGGCAAGTTTCCCACATGTGCTGTCTCCCAACCAGTGCATTGTTGTTCTCATTCATGCAGATCCCAGCTACTTAGAATACTAACCAATTTATTTGAGCATGAGCTTTCGTGAGCCACAGCTCACTTCATCAGATGTGATGACATCTGATGAAGTGAGCTGTGGCTCACGAAAGCTCATGCTCAAATAAATTGGTTAGTCTCTAAGGTGCCACAAGTACTCCTTTTCTTTTTGCGAATACAGACTAACACGGCTGTTCCTCTGAAACCTTAGAATACTACAGACACTTGTACATTGGGAACTGGATGGAGACCCTATAACTCATTTCAAGTAGACCAATAATCAGCCATCAAATTTCAGTCACTTCTGCACTAGACAGATTTGAATTGGTGACAAATATAAATGGTTCCAGATCCATTCTGCCCCTCCCCATGGAACTATTATTGAGATTTAACTAAACTGTTCCATTTTTTCCTCTCACTGTCATAGTCTCTGGGCTTCTATGTTCCAGCTGGGGAATTATCAAAACACTATGAGGGAGGGTTTTTTCATGGTATTTCTGACCTGCAGGAAACTGCAAAGTATCAGAAATCTCAGGAGAAAACCTAGTCTGCTAAGATGTCCTATTCCCAGATAAAAGAGATTTGGAGATGCAACCACTACATTTTAGATGCTTTTCTAGCCTCTGAACCTCTGAATCACCTGGTATTTGGGCCATCATAAGTTTGATCTAATCACATCTCATTTGTTTGTGGATTTCTAATGCTCTTATCATTGTAGTATCTAGGTGACAGATTGCACCAATGTCTCTTCTAATTTTTGTAGTTCCATTTGCACCATATTCTCTGAAGTCCCTAAAGCATACCGGGGTGGATTCTCTGGTCTCTGTCTGCCAAGTTCACTTTGTATTACTTATGCAGCATAAAGTGAACTTAAACTGGCTGGAGATTCCCACAGGAGAATTCCTCCTGTGTAGGGGGAATCTCTGCCAGCGTCAAATCTGGCTCAGGTGACGTTGCTGCCTCCTTTATGCTAGCTGTCCCCCACCCTCAGCATAAGGAGAGAGGGGGTTGGGCAGGTGGAACTGAAAGCTCCAATACACCTGAACCTCCACTGCCATAAGCTCTATTTCACAGAACTTATGCCAGTAGTGTAAACTAGTAGGTCCACATTTGCACTAATTTCCATCAAAGGCTTCACATCCCAGGAAGTTCCCCACCTACAAGGCAGGTGATGATACTGAGGCCTTCTTAGAAAACTTCAAAAGGGCCTGCCTTGGGTACAGCATCTCTACAGACCAATACGTGGTAGAGCTGAGGCCGCAGTTCAGTGGACCCTTAGCTGAGGTAGCGGCTGAAATGCCTAAGGAACACATGAACAAGTATGAACTGTTTAAAACCAAGGTGAGAGTCAGAATGGGGCTAACACCCGAGCCTTCCTGTTGGCGGTTCAGAGCCCTAAGGTGGAAACCAGACGTGTCATTTACCCGACATGCCTACCACATTGTGAAACACTGGGATGCCTGGATATCAGGAGTGAGTGTTAAATCTCCAGAAGAGTTGCCCTTCCTAATGTAAATGGGGCAGTTCTTAGAGGGTGTTCCTGAGGAAATAGAAAGATACATCCTAGATGGGAAGCCCAAAACTGTAATCGAGGTGGGGGAGATTGGAGCCAAATGGGTGGAGGTGGCAGAAAAGAAAAAAGCTGGTCGCAGTTGGAGCGGATACCAGAAGGGACAACCTCAGACCACACTCTACTACCAGGGGCAGCCCAGGGCCCCAACTACACCCCAAGGAACACTCCAGACACCTTTAGCTAGGGGCCTGCCACACCGTTCTCCAGCAAACCACCTCTCCCCAGTGACCCGTCAGCTGGACGATCTTTTAAATGTAACGAGCCGGGGCATGTAAAGGCCAACTGCCCCAGGAACCCCAACAGATTACAGTTCATTGCACCAGAATCACACCAGAGGTCCTCAGGCCCAGATGCCTCCCAGGTACCCTCGGAGCAGAGGGAAACTGTGAGTGTTGGCGGGAAGAAGGTCACCGCATGGAGGGACACCGGAGCACAAGTGTCGGCTATCCATGCTTCCTTAGTGGACCCCAATTTAATCGACCCAGAGATCCAAGTGACGATTCAACCCTTCAAGTCAAACTCTTTTGACTTGCCTACAGCCAAGTTGCCTGTCCAGTACAAGGGCTGGTGAGGAACGTGGACTTTTGCAGTTTATGATGATTATCCCATCCCTATACTGTTGGGGGAAGACTTGGCCAATCATGTGAAGCTAGCCAAGAGGGTGGGAACGGTCACCTGCAGCCAGGCTAAGCAAGCTGTCACACCTAGCTGTATTCTGGAAACTTCTACCAGTACCCGGTCAGAGGTGATGGAACCGGACCCCATGCCAACATCAGCAACAGCCGTAGTGGATCCAGCCCCAGAGACCCAGACAGAGCCAGTCCCAGAACTGGAACTGGCGGAACAACCAGCACCAGACCCCGTGCCTGCACTGAATCCAGTGCCTGCAACCCCAACACCAGAGGGCCCCACCGAACCTGCACCAGCAGCTGCAGATAACCCTACACAAGAGGCTCAGCCAGAGCCTGAACCCCAACATAGTGCACCAGCAGAGAGTAGTTCACAGTCAATGGAAACAGCCCTATCACCTGCATCGCTTCCGGGGGACCAAGCCTACGTCCACAATCCAATGAGGAACTGATGTCTCCAGCATCAAGGGAACAGTTCCAGACCAAACAGGAAGCAGATGAAAGCCTCCAGAGAGCTTGGTCGGCGTCATGGAACAACCCACCGCCTCTCAGCTCTTCTAATCGATCCAGAATTGTTGTAGAAAGAGGACTTTTATACAAGGAAACTCTTTCTAGTGGACACCAGGAAGACTGGCATCCTCAGAGGCACTTGGTAGTTCCAACTAAGTATCGGGTAAAGCTCTTGAGCTTAGCCCACGATCATCCTAGTGGCCATGCTGGGGTGAACAGGACCAAAGACCGTTTGGGGAGGTCATTCCACTGGGAGGCAATGGGCAAGGATGTTTCTACCTATGTCCAGTCTTGTGAGGTATGCCAAAGAGTGGGAAAACCCCAAGACCAGATCAAAGCCAAAAGCCTAAGGTGTACCATATTAATTCTCTAAAGCCCTTTTATTCCAGAGAATTAAAGGTTTGTCAGTTTACAGCCCAGGGAGGAGAAGACGCTGAGTGGCCTGCAGGTGTCTACTATGAAGGGAAAAGAGATGGTGGCGTGGAAGAGGTAAACCTCTCCATGACCCTTGGGCGTATGCAGCGACAGCAGATCTAGGAGCTGTGCACTAGCTATGCGCCGATGTTCTCAGCCACCCCAGGACTGACTGAATGGGCATACCACTCCATTGACACAGGTAATGCTCACCCAATTAAAGCTCAACCTTACCGGATGTCTTCTCCAAGCTAAAACTGCTATAGAACGGGAGATCCAAGATATGCTACAGATGGGGGTAATCCACCCCTCTGGCAGTGCATGGGCATCTCCAGTGGTTCTAGTTCCCAAACCAGATGGGGAGATACGTTTTTGCATGGACTACCGTAAGCTAAATGCTGTAACTTGCCCAGACAACTATCCAATGCCACGCACAGATGAACTATTGGAGAAACTGGGATGGGCCCAGTTCATCTCTACCTTGGACTTAACCAAGGGGTACTGGCAGGTACCGTGAGATGAATCCGCCAAGGAAAGGTCAGGCTTCACCACCCATGTCGGGCTGTATGAATTTAATGTGCTCCCTTTCGGGCTGCGGAATGCACCCGCCACCTTCCAAAGACTTGTAGATGGTCTCCTAGCAGGATTGGGAGAATATGCAGTTGCCTGCCTTGACGATGTGGCCATATTTTCGGATTCCTGGGCAGAACACCTGGAACATCTACAAAAAGTCTTCGAGCGCATAAGGGAGGCAGGACTAACTGTTAAGGCTAAGAAGTGTCAAATAGGCCTAAACAGAGTGACTTACCTTGGACACCAGGTGGGTCAAGGAACTATCAATCCTCTACAGGCCAAAGTGGATACTCTCCAAAAGTGGCCTGTCCCAAAGTCAAAGAAGCAGGTCCAATCCTTCTTAGGCTTGGCCAGATATTACAGGCAATTTGTACCGCAATACAGCCAAATCGCCACCCCACTGACAGACCTAACCAAAAAGAAACAGCCAAATGCAGTTCAGTGGACCAAAGAGTGTCAGAAGGCCTTTAACCAGCTTAAAGCGACACTCATGTCTGACCCTGTGCTAAGGGCCCCAGACTTTGACAAACCGTTCCTAGTAACCACAGATGCATCCGTGTGGTGTGGGAGCAGTTTTAATGCAGGAAGGATCGGATCAAGAATTTCATCCTGTCGTGTTTCTCAGCAAGAAGCTGTCTGAGAGGGAAAGCAACTGGTCAGTCAGTGAAAAAGAATGTTATGCCATTGTCTACGCTCTGGAAAAGCTACGCCCATACGTTTGGGGACGGTGTTTCCACCTGCAAACTGACCATGCTGCACTACAGTGGCTTCATACTGCCATGGGAAATAACAAAAAACTTACTCGGTGGAGTTTAGCTCTCCAAGATTTTGATTTCGACATACAACACATTTCAGGAGCTTCTAACAAAGTGGCTGATGCACTCTCCTGTGAAAGTTTCCCAGAATCAACTGGTTAAAATTGTCCTTGAGATGTGGAAAATACTGTTACTCTTTATACACTTGGTCGTATATTTAGAGGTGCATTTGTCTTATTAACTCTGTTTTCTCCTAGAGCCCCAGGAAGAAACCACAGCCAGTGTTTCACCCTATCTGTGATTTGTGTGAAACACTGTGTCATAAATATAAAGGGAAGGGTAATCACCTTTCTGTATACAGAACTATAAAATCCTTCTTGGCCAGAGGAAAAACCCTTTCACCTGTAAAGGGTTAAGAAGCTAGGATAACCTCGCTGGCACCTGACCAAAATGACCAATGAGGAGACAAGTTACTTTCAAAGCTGGCGGGGGAGGGCGGAAAACAAAGGGTCTGTCTGTGTGATGCTTTTGCTGGGAACAGAACAGGAATGGAATATTAGAACTTGTTAGTAAGTAATCTACCTAGAAATGCGTTAGATTTTCTTTTGTTTAAATGGCTGGTAAATAAGCTGTGCTGAATGGAATGTTTATTCCTGTTTTTGTGTCTTTTTGTAACTTAAGGTTTTGCCTAGAGGGATTCTCTATGTTTTGAATCTGATTACCCTATAAGGTATTTACTATCCTGATTTTACAGAGATGATTCTTTTACTTTTTCTTTAATTAAAATTATTTTAAGATCCTGATTGCTTTTTCATTGTTCTTAAGATCCAAGGGTTTGGGTCTGTGTTCACCTATGCAAATTGGTGAGGATTTTTATCAAGCCTTCCCCAGGAAAGGGGGTGTAGGGCTTGGGGGGATATTTTTTGGGGGGGGGAAGATGTCTCCAAGTGGGCTCTTTTCCTGTTCTTTGTTTAACATGCTTGGTGGTGGCAGCATAGGGTTCAAGGACAAGGCAAAGTTTGTACCTTGGGGAAGTTTTTAACCTAAGCTGGTAAGAATAAGCTTAGGGGGTCTTTCATGCAGATCCCCACATCTGTACCCTAGAGTTCAGAGTGGGGAAGGAACCTTGACATACCTGAACCTCCACTGCCGTAAGCTCTATTACAGAACTTATGCCAGTAGTGTAAACTAATAGGTTCCCATTTGCACTAATTTCCATCAAGGACAAGGTGGTCGAGGATCACAGCCTTCACCAGCTCCCTGCAGCCAGTGCTTTTCACTATGTCTTAGCGGAGAATCAGGGCTTTTGTCTTTCTGATTAATCATTTTACAGGATGATCATTGGGGAGATGTCTCCAGGTCCTTGAGCAAATGGCTTTGTAGAGGGGATATCTTTGTAGAGAGGCATCTTGTATTGTCCTCTGAAAGTGGTGAGATGCAAGCTTAGCTTGATCTTCTGTGACAGGAACTTCACAGCTGAAGGTCCTCCACTAAGAACCTCCTGCCCCGGCACCTGAGATTTTTAACTTTGGGGATAGAGAGGAGAGACTGTTGGCTTCCCAGCCTGAATCTTCTGCTCAAATGAAAATCTTGTTCTCTTTTTTTTCTTATAAAGTACATCTTCCCTACAGAGTTAGCCCAAGCTCTTCCTGTGGTGTTGTCTCTAATCCCCGTCCCGTCTACACACAAAAACCTCTCACCTGACTTTAGCAGTATTCTTAACCTGGGCTAGCTAGCGGCTGGATTAGAGTCTGAGTTCTGCTTTACAGTGAGGATGCAGGACACATTCTTCCACAATTCACTTTGTGCTTACTGCATCACAAAGAACAATGGGATGTGCCCCCAGAAGTCCTAGCAACACACAAGGTGAGGAAACAGTAACTTGAGTGTGGCTTTGCTGTGTGGCTACACAAACCCAAGCTAGGCTAACATGGGCATTCAGACCCAACTGCTGATCCTCTGATCTCACTCTGCAGTGAAGACGTACCCTTTAGTTAACTGAGCACTGGTGAATGATGCCAGACAGACCATTAAGGGGTGCTCAAACTCTGCCTAGTTTGGGGCTGCCTGTGTAATTTGGCAGGAGCTGAGAAGCAACACCCCAATTTTTATAACTGGGATCGATTCCAGTTGCTCTCATCTTTAATGCAAAGCCTCTCAGCTCAAGTTGAAATACTGCATGCTCTGTAGACTCTTCACAAGCCACTCCTCCATTTTTAAGGTGAAGACACTTGTGGTCTCATATGATGCACTTTATCCACCTCTGATTTCCATATCAAAGCAATTGTATAGTAAGTAATACATTAATCATGCCAGGGGCTCATGTTTAAATTACAGCAAGAAATAACAAAATGGGAGTTCCTTTTCACACTTGACTAGGAAATATACGATAGGCAAGAATTCTGTGTTGGCCCTGGAAGATGGACTGGAGAAGTTAATGGGGCTTTTCCATCTCTAACTTTTATGATAGTCGTAGTTAATCCTTTATATAGCACCATAAATTACACAGCACAAATTACATAGCACCATAAATTACACAGCACTGAATTCCACAGCAAGACTCCTAGGATCAGGCCCCTAGCTAAACCACATTCGCTGCTCAGAAGAACTTACAATCTAAATTCTTTGACTTTATGAGTCTATGATAAAACTGACTTCTATGTTGTGTTTGTAGGGGTAGGTAGCAGATCGGGGGAGGGCTGAGATGCAGTTTCCCAACTCCCCCATATCACAGCTGGACTTCTCATCTGTCTCTCCATGGCCTGCTTCTGTATTGCCTGGATGGAGGGTAGGTTTCTTGGGGTTTTGATGCAGTCTGGCTGTATTCCAGCCATCTCCACAGCACTCTCTCCCCTCCCATATGCTCTCCATTAACATAATTCCATCTGCTGAATAAAGAAAGAATAACTCTCCCAGCAGCCCCAGCCCAGAGCCCCTGAGCCAAGGGAGTTCATCAGTCAGACTAGTTTCTCCTGAACTCAGAATAGGCCTCATTAATGGGCCAAGAGGGGGTTTTATTTTGCCTTTCAGCTAGCGGCTGCCCTGAGCCAGGAGTGGAATCAAGTTACTGTGTCTGGGAATCTAGGCTATTCTGAGTGAGCTGCTGACTCAGGAGGTTTCCTAGGATTTTCAAGCAGAGCCCAGTCCTGACAGAGCAAACTGAACCATGGACTTGTCTTGTTTTCTCCTGGCCCTGTGACTGGTATTAAGAAAGATCTGAGGACTGTTGGAATATGCTGGCAATAGAATTGGAGTGAGATTCCTCATCAGGTCGCTTCTTTTGCACAGACAAAAGCCTTTTTTAAAATGTCATATCTATCCTTTGCCCTTTCCTAACCCCTTTCCTTTGAGGATCTCAAAGCACTGTACATTCATAAGTTCCATATCACAGCTTACATCAGTGTCATTCACTCCATTTTGCTAAGGGGGAAACTGAAGATCAGAGAGTGAGACTTGCCCAAAGTCACACAGCAAGTCAGTATCAAAGAATTTAGGAGTTCCTGACTTCTAGTGCTTTACCTTAACCACAAGACATCCTTCTTCCCTGTTGTACAGAGTTGAGGGAGGATCCCTCCTCTACAGAATACTCTTTCTTTGGGCTTCAGGAACCTGGAAACTGTGCACATTATGGTGGGATATGACTAGATGCCAACCTGCTCATGATGATGGCCTCCTTGTTATTGCTATCATCATCTACTAGCCTGACTACTTCAACCTCCACCTTCTCAACACCTGCTTCACATCCCTCCAGTACATTCAAAGTGCAACTAGTAAGATCACCACCCTTGCCCATTGCTCTGACCTCATCTTTAAATCCCTCCACTGTCTGTCTTTCCCATCACATTAAATTAAAGCTCCTCATCTGCTGAAAGCAGAGAGGCAGACCCCACTCCCTCTCTCTAACTTGTGTGGGTGCTGCTCCTTCAGAGTTCCCCCTTCTCTCTGTTTGGTGAAATGAGGACTCTTCTGGCAGGGGACTGTGAAGGTGGAGCTGCATGAGGAGCTGGTGCCTGGATGGGGAGTTTTGGGGCTTTGTATGAGTAGGTGGAGCAGTATCACCACAAGGTGAAGAAGAGGTGTCTCCTAGCTGGGATTCCCCTATCCACTGCCTCCTTTTCACAAGAAGATCTCTCCCTTGGCCTGCTCCTTTATCCCTCTAGGGAGGCAAAGAGAGAAAAAAGGCAAGCTCACCACCTCTGTCTGTCTCCCTGCCAGGGAAAACGGGAGATCTTGCCCTGGCTCTCCTTCCTCTAGCCAGATACCAGAGGAAATAAAATGGCTCTCTCAATTCCACTTCCCATCCTGGCTCTCTACAATGTGTGTGTAGGTGGATGGGTGGGTGGGTTCTTCGGGGGGAGGGAAGAGAAAGGGAAGGGTGTTGCACACAAGGGATGTTTCTCCTGCACAGCTCTATACCCTGTCCCCTCCAACCTATAGCTGTCTTTAGGAACACACACATATTTAGGAACCCCTCCCCTTTAGGAACCCCTTTAGGAACCCCTCCCTGGTACACACAGATATTGCCCCCTAGTAACACATTAATGCAACTGCCTCCAGTCATACACACATGCACTTAACTCCCATCTTGGACAGCTTCCTTGAGGCACAAAGACACACACACACAGATATGCATACACACATGTACATACTCACAAACACATATATGATGATACATTAGCACATGTCATCAAGACACATGACAATGGCCACCAAAATTGGAGTGCCCCCCCTCCCATACATGTTTTTCTGGTTTGGAGGGATCTATAGGGAGGAGAGCTAAGGTCTCCTTCTGACACTGCTCCCTTGGGAACTCCTCTTAAGATCCTGACTGGCTACAAGTTCATGTGGTATTCCCCCCCACAAACATGAAAAAGGCAGTTCTGGGGAATGAGCAGCTATGATCCCCCCCCCCCCCCCCGCCTCTGTACACCGCAACAACTTCATTGGTAACTTTTACTTCCATTGAAACGCAAACAGAATGCCTTTCCCCTTGCACTGCCCTTTTCCGAATTATGCTCAGGGAGGGGTTGCAGCAATGCCCATTGTAGCCCAGATGATGGAACAGAGACAATGGGGAAGTAAGAGAGGCCATTACTATTAGGAAGTCCAGCTCCATGGTGGTCTGAATCTGCTAAGAAGATTTTCAGGATTCTAAGTTGACAGTGTTCTTTTCTCTTTCTTTCTGAATATATTATATCACCGATTTTAATCTACATATACATCCGTCAGATTTGTAGGGCCCACCATAAACAAGGAGGAACTCCCCCTAGAGATTCTACATCAGCGAAGATAACTAAGACTAATCCCAGGGTTGATGTCTGTGGTTATACTGATAGAGGTAAACAAGAGAAAGTTATATTGGCCTCAGTTCCTCCGGAAATACAGGGGACGTGGGGGCGAGTTGAAGGGGGTTGAAAATGGATGGGCGAGACAAGGGGGGAGGAGCATTTATTCAAGAGAAGAGGCCAGAAGATGTGTAAGGGCAAACAAGCCGTTTTATTTCCCAGCACTGAAGTGGGTGTCCCAAGTTCTGTAAGTGCCTCGTGGAGCTGCTTTTGGTTCCTTCCCCTCTGAACAGCACCAAAATGCTGCAAAGCAAAAAGAAGAGCTTTCCTTTTGCAGATGAGACATTATTTTTTATCTTGTTTCAGGCAAAACCAGCTGTGTTCAAAACCTGTGACTGTAGCAGCCACAACACTGGGGGAAGGGAAATCTGGTCTCCCCCCCCCCCCCCCGAGCAGTTGTGTCGGAGGTGGACGGGGAGGGCTGCACACTCACATTTCCTTGTTTTGTTTTGGAGCCTCCAATAAGCAGCAGGACTTTAAAAAAAAACAAAAAACACACAATTATTTCTACAGCCTGAAGGAAGGAATTAAAAAAATGGGTTCTGGAAGGGGAACAAGTATGTTCCAAATTACGGAAAAGGAAGTTAAAGGTTCAAGAACGTGAGATCTGACTCTGCCTGTGTCTGTCTCCACCCCCTAGAGAGAAGCTTGCCTTGTGGCTTTTCTACTGCGCAGCAAAACAATGTGACATTGGGAATAGACTTGCCCAGTGATCCATGGGAGCACAGGGGTGGTCCCTCTGCAAAGAAACAGCCCTGCAAAATTCAAGCTTAGCCATCCAACCTCTGCTCTGTCTCACTGGCAGCCCTGGGCCTCACGTGCCCTCTTTGGCTCACAAGCCTGTTACCTGACTGGATTTTAAGGGGTTTAAAAAACCTTTTCTCAGTAGAGTTTGTTTTGAGTTGGGCCTTTTTGGTGTGTGTGTGTGTATTTGTGTAGGAGTTTTCCCTGGACTGTGTCAGGGATGTACTTGTAAGAGTAGAGTGCCCTCTGCCGGCTGTAAATGGAAGGACAGCCAACCAATCCTATCCAGAGCTGCTATGTGAAGCTCCGGGTTGAACAGTATAGAACCTCCTGCACGCTCCTAGAGAAAGACAAAGAGATAGACACACCAACACACAGTATACTAGGTGTAAACTTGAAACTACATTCAAAGGAGACAGGTGACAAAACCCAACAGACAAATATAAAAAAGGTGATCTTAACAGAGGGTTGGTGAGGGGAAATAGAAAGTTACAACAGGGTCATTAGGTGCAACAAATGGACTAAAAGTGTCTGGTGGGGAGAATTAGCTCAGCTCAGTGGTTTGAGCATTGGCCTGCTAAACCCAGGGTTGTGAGTTCAATCCTTGAGGGGGCCATTTGGGATCTGGGGCAAAAATTGGGGATTGGTCCTGCTTTGAGCAGAGGGTTGGACTAGATGACCTCCTGAGATCCCTTCCAACTCTGGGATTCTATGATCTTAGATCTGTATTACATATGTAAGGGGTATGGGGAATAAAGAGGAAGAACTGGAAGTATTAGTACATAAGCTAAATTATGACTTCATTGACTTCACAGAGACTTTGTGGGATAAATCTCATGACTAGATGAGTGGCATAGGGGTGTACACTGTGTTCAGGCAAGACAGGCAGAGAAAAAAAGGAGGAGGTGTTGCATTGTGCATCAAGAATATATACTCTGAGGTCGAGAAGGACGTGGGAGGCAGACCAACTGAAAGTCTCTGGGTGAAGATAAAAGGGGAGAAAAACAGGGGTGAGGTCATGGTAGGGGGTCTACTACAGACCACCAGATCAGGAGGTGGAGAAGGATGAGGCATTTCTAGAACAAATAACACAAATATCCAAAACACAAGACCTGGTGGTACTGGGGAACTTTAACTACTCAAACGTCCGCCGGAATAGTAATACATCAAAACACAAAATGTCCAATAATTTCTTGGAATGTATTGGAGACAGCTTTGGTTCAGAAGGTGGAGGAAATAACTGGGGGGGGGGGCGAGGGAGGGGAGCCATTTTAGACTTGATTCTGACCAACAAGGAGGAATTGGTAGCCAATCTGAAGGTGGAAGGCAATTTTTGTGAAAGTGATCGCGAAATGATAGATTTAATGATTCTAAGGAGAGGAAGGAGTGAGAGCAGGAGAATAAGAACAATGAACTTCAAAAACCAGACTTTAACAAACTCAGAGAACTGGTAGGTAAGGTCCCATGGGAAGAAAATCTAAGGGAAAAAGGAGTTCAGGAGAGCTGGCAGTTTCTCAGAGAGACAATATTAAAGGCGCAATGGCAAACTATCCTGATATGAAGGAAAATTAGTAAGAGGCCAATATGGTTCCACCAGGAACTCTTTAATGACCTGGAAATCAAAGAGGAACCCTATAAAAAATGAAATCATGGACAGATTGCTATGGATGAGTACAAAAGACTAGCATGTCCATGTATGGACAAAATCAGAATAGCTAAGGCACTAAATCAGTTATGCTTAGCAAGGGACATAGAAGGCAATAAAAATGGTTTTACAAAGAGAAAGATGGAGGAAAATCTAGGTCCTCTACTTAGCGGGGAAGGAGACCTAATAATGGATGATATCAAGAAGGCTGAAGTGTTTAATGTCTGTTTTGCTTCAGTCTTCATAAAAAGGTTGATTGTGACCAGACACTTAATACAATGCTAAGAACAAGGGAGAACACAAGTCAAAATAGGGAAAGAAAATAAGTTAGATATATTCAAGTTGGCAGGGACATATGAAATTCATCCTAGGGTACTTAAAGAACTAGCTGAAGCAATACTGGAACCATTAGAACTCATGGAGGACAGCTGAGGTCCCAGAGGACTGGAGAAGAACAAACATAGCACCTATCTTTAAAAGGGGAAAAAGAGGACCCAGGGAATTATAGACCAGTCAGCCTAATGTCAGTTACTGGAAAGACACTGGAACAAATGATTAAACAATCAGTTTGTAAGCACCTCAAGGATAATAGGATTATATGGAACACCCAGCATGGATTTGTCATGAACAAATCATGCCAACCAACCTAATTTCCTTCTTTGACAGGGTTACTGGTCTAGTGGATAGGGGGAAAGTTGTAGACATGATATATCTGGATTTTGGTAAGGTTTTTGACACAGTCCCACATGATATTCTCATAAGCAAACTATGGAAGTGTGGTCTGAATGAATTTATTGTAATGTGGGTGCAGAACTGGTTGAAAGACTGTACTCAAAGAGTAGATATCAATGGTTCACTGTTAAGCTGGAAGGCTGTATCTAGGGAGGTCCCACAAGTCTGTCCTGGGTCTAGTCCTATTCAATATTTTCATTACTGTTTTGAATAACACTTTGGGGTGTATGCTGATAAAAATCTGTGGATGACACTAAGCTGGGTGGGGTTGCAAGCACTTTGGAGGACAGGATTGGAATTCAAAACAACCTTGACAAATTGGAGAATCTGTCTAAAATCAACTATATGAAATTCAATAAAGACAAGCACAAAGTACTACACTGAGGAAGGAAAATTAAATGGACAACTACAAAATGGGAAATAACTGGTGAGGCAGTAGTACTGCAGAAAAGGATCTGGAGACTACAGTGAATCACAAATTGAATAAGAGGCAACAATATAAGGCAGTTGTAAAAAAGTCTAACATAAGGTGTGTTAACAAGAGTTTCATATGTTAGACATGGAAGGTAATTGTCCCGCTCTACTCAGCACTGGTAAGGCCTTAGCTGGAATACTGGGTCCAAGTCTGGGCTCCACACTTCAGGAAAGGTGTGAACAAATTAGAGAAGGTCCAGAGGAAAGCAACAAAAATGATAAAAGGTTTAGAAAACCTAATCTATGAGGAAAGGTTTAAAAAAAACTGGGCATGTTTAGTCTTGAGAAAAGAAGATGAAGTGGGGTCCTGAAAACTGTCTTCAAATATGGTAAGGGCGATAATAAAGAGGATGGTGATGAATTGTTCTCCATGTCCACAGAAGGTCGAACAAGAAGCAATGGGTTTAATCTGCAGCAAGGGAGATTTAAATTAGATATGAAAAACTTTATAACTATAAGAATAGTTAAGCACTGGAATAGGCTTCCAAGGGAGGTTGTGGAATCCCCATCATTGGAGGTGTTTAAGAAAGGTTAGACAAACACCTATCAGGGATGTTCTAGACGTGACCTGGACTGGATGATCTCTTGTGGTCCCTTCTAGCCCTACATTTCTATGATTCTACATTTGTGGAATGAGTCAAAACTAGGACCTGTGTGAAACAGTTCACAAATTAAAGAGTGTGAACCAGCTAAACAGTTTCATGGAGCTTTGGGTCTTTGATCTTTGTAGAGAATCCTGATTGTCATAAATCTTGTTCTCTATTGGGTAACAACACACATAAGAATTCAGTTGTGAGAAAGAATGCTTATCGTATGTTTTCTTATTGTTAATTTACACACACAAAAAAATTACACCAGAGAGCCCACCAAACTCTCACACTGTACATACACAGTTTTATCTTTCTACAGTTTGTTGTTTTTAGACTAGAAGATCCTAAAAATCATGAGACTCAAAATGTGAACTTTTTTTGGCCAACAATTAGAACTCAGAAACCAATTAAATGATTTTCTTCAAACGCCTCAGAAAATTCAAGCTTTCCTCAGATGTGCTGAAAATTTGGGCAGATACACTGGGTTTTTTATATAAAACAAATAGGTTGAACTTCCATTTTAAATGCAAAACAGAACACAGCCTTCACTATATTGACCCAATGGCACCACCATAACAACATAGCCTTTGTGGTGATTAAGGGGTTTATGGCAGAGGTGGGCAAACTACAGCCCGGGGGCTGCATCTGGCCCTTCAGACGTTTTAATCTGGTCCGAGAGCTCCCTTCAGGAAGCAGGGCCTGGGGCTTGCCCCACTCCAGTGCTCGAGCTGGGGAGCAGGGTCAGAGGCTTGCTCTGCTCCGTGCTTGCCATGGCTCTGCATGGCTCCTGGAAGCAGCGGCATGTCCCCCCTCCAACTCCTATGCATAGGGGCAACCAGGAACCTCCACATGCTGTCCCTGCCCCAAGCACCGCCCCTGCAGCTCCCATAGGCCGGGAACCGTGGCCAATGGGAGCTGCAGGGGCAGTGCCTGTGGCGGGGCAGTGCCTGTGGAAGGGGCAGTGCACAGAGCTGCCTGGCTGTACCTCTGCTTAGGAGCCAGAGGCGGGACATGCCACTACTTCTGGGAGCTGCTTGAGGTAAGCGGTGCCCGGAGCCTGCACCCCTGACCCCTCCCATGCCCCAACCCCCTGCCCCAGCCCTGATCCCCCTCCTGCCCTCCAAACCCCTCGGTCCCAGTCCGGAGCATCCTTCTGCACCCCCAACACCTCATCCCCAGCCCCACCTCAGAGCCCACATCCCCAGCTGGAGCCCTCACCCCCCCTGCACCCCACCACTCGCCTCAGCCCCCTCGTTCACCCTGAACTCCTCATTTCTGGCCCCTCCTCAGAGCCCGCACCCACAGCCAGAGCCCTCACCCCCTCCCACACCCCAACCCCCAATTTCATGAGCATTCATGACCTGCCATAGAATTTCCATACCCTGATGTGGCCCTTGGGCCAAAAAGTTTGCCCACACCTGGTTTATGGTAATTCCTGTAAGGGAACTGATCAGAGGATGGACTAGCCCATGTGATACGAACTTATTTCTTCAATAATTCAAAACTTTCTTCCATAGCACTCATTTATGTAGCGATACATTCTCAGACACCACAGGTATATGAGCTATTTCTGCCACAGCTTAGAGAGAAGTCAGAAAATTGTGGTTTCAGTAGGCCAGAACTTTCCCAAATTTGTGCTTTGTCTGAACTTCTCTTTACATTTGTCACCCTGCAGCTAGGGCCTCACTATTTACACATTCATTCACTCGCAAACTTGCCTCTTATTCTCACAGATACACTCATTCACCCTCTCTACAGGTTTTGTCTCTTACATATATGCCCCCTCTAGCTCCCTTTTACACACATTTTCTCTGACACAGCTGTTTCTTTCTTATTGTTTTTCCCAAATTGTCCATTTCATTAAAAAAATGTTTTTGTTGTTTTCCGAGGTCTTATTTTATGGCTATAGGCATTCTCGTGTGGATAGTGATGGGGACACAGCCACATTTCTTCTGCTCATATTCACACTGTTTTGTATTCTACCTTTTACCTTTCTTACCTTTGCTTTGTGTTCCCGCACCAGTGGGCTGTTTAATGCTGCAAACCTTTCCGTAATGCTGTTTGCACTGCTGAGGTGGCTCTGTGAAAAGGGACTGAAAGAAAGGAGGACTTTGAATAGGCCAGTCACTGCTCCCCCATTTCACGCCACCTTGCAAGCCAAGCCTGGTCTTTCACACTTAAGGTAGCAAGATCAGCCCCGGGATGACTGGGCTGGGGCCCTTCTAGCTGACACCTAGAAAAGTGTTCCACTTAGAGGAAGGGAGAGTCACTGTGGCAATGCTTTTCAGGGAGGAAAAAGCAAAGGAGATCCACAAGGGGATCTGAGGAGAGGCCTTGGGCAGGAGATTGTCTGCTTCAGAAGGGTCTAGTCTCTAAAAAGAGACCAAGCGACAGGCACAAAGTTCTTGGTGCTAGTATTAGGGCAATTGCTACTGACATTAACTCATCTCTCCAGTGTATGTCCAGGCTTGAGACAGCCCATGGCATCTTCTGACTTTTGATACTGATGTGACACCTAGTGGCCAAGACAGGAAACTGTCCCTATGTATGTCATAAAAATTCCTGCAAAACAGATTTCAGAGTATTTTTACCCCTCAAACATAGAAGGTTAGAGTTGGAAGGGACCTCCAGAGGTTATCTAGTCTAACCCCCCCCAATCCCCAATTTTTGCCCTGATCACTAAATGGCCCCCTCAAGGATTGAACTCACAACCCTGGATTTAGAAGGCCCATGCTCAAACCCCCACTGAGCTATCCCTCCTCCCAGCCATGTTAGTCTGTATTCACAAAAAAGTACTTGTGGCACCTTAGAGACTAACAAATTTATTTGAGCATAAGCTTTCATGAGCTACAGCTCACTTCATCAGATAGCTCACGAAAGCTTATGCTCAAACAAATTTGTTAGTCTTTAAGGTGCCACAAGTACTCCTTTTCTTTCTGCAAAACAGAATTACTCAGTTCCACTAACAAGACTGTGTGTCTCAAGGCATCAGGAAGTAAGGGCCTGAAGTTTAGGTCTTCCATTCTGGCTATGATTATTAGTAGTAGTTTAATGTAGCACCCATGATGTCCTAGGTGCTTTCCATCCATACAAGAATAGATGGTTCCTGCCCTAGAAAGCTCACAGTTTCAGGCCTGATTGACAGACAGATTTTGAACTGGTCTAACTGTTTCAGACAGGGGTGGGATTATTTTTTATCAAAATAGCTATACCAGTACATCCCTGGTGTGGATACAGTTATACTGGTATGAAGGTACAAAGGTGCCTCATACCTGTATAACTTATTTCCCTTCCTGGGGATGGGGTGGGGGTATTGTACTGCTTTAACTATACAGCTATAGTTAAAACAACACAACTTTTGTGTGTAGACAATCCCTAAAGAAGGACAGACAGACATAGACTGAAGTTAGAGATTTTCTCTACAAATCAATAAGCTTCACTTTAGTCACATACATGCCAATGCCAATTGTAAACGCTTCCCCTTTTACTACTTCATTGCTCAAAGCCTCACATTCTGTCCTATACATCATAGAGTCCTTGCAGAAAGCAGGATTTAGGTTTTAATTTGTATGGAAAACATTAGATCTTTATTTTCAAATTGTTTTTTAATTTTTGTAAATCTGTTAAAATTTTTGCAATTGCAAGAAAGTAAAAATAACATTCAGATACTACTTGTTATTTATCAAAACATAATTACCATAAAAGCCAAATCTCATAACAGATTTTAGTAATAAAATGATAATTTTTCCTGGTATTTCATGTAAGCATAATGTACTGCAATCAAGCCAGTGCCTCATTTGTCTTGTTCCGTCATCACGAGTCTCCTTCTTCACTGGTCTCATTTGTGCCTACTATTCTGGGGGCTCTTATTAGGCCTTTAGTGAAATTTTTCTAAAAAGGTCTTGATCCTGCAAGTGCTGCTGCTCCACGACACTCATTGACGTCTTTGGAAGCCAGCTCTTAGGCCCAACTTGTTTAATTTTCCTTCTTTATAGATTCTAATGGTTGAAATTTCATTGGGTAAAAGGAGAAACAGACTCATTTGTACATGTGTTAAAAGAGTACTCAGCCTGGTGCATTTTGAATACTGAAATCACATCTAGTCCTTCTAAGCTTTTGTTTGTTGCGTACCCACATTTTATACACATTAGGCCTGATTCTCCTCTCATCTACACTGAGGTAAATCAGGGAAATTCCATTAAAGTCAGTGTATTTACAGAGGAGTAAAACAAATAAAACAGGTTTAAGTAAGAGGAGAATTGGGCCCATTATGTGTTTATGTGTATATATAAATATATATGTACACACTCACTGAGGGGGCTGGGAGGGAGAGAGGACTGCATAGGTAACATGCATAGTTCTGAAAATTTCATTGTATCTGCAGAAATGAAGCTCAAGACACAGAGGGGGCTGGGAGGGAGAGAGGACTACATAGGTAACATGCATAGTTCTGAAAATTTCATTGTATCTGCAGAAATGAAGCTCAAGACATCAGTCTCCTGAATAGCATCATCAGTTGTTTTACATATTTGTTAAACGTCACAAGATAACAACAAACATTTTTCATTAGCATAAACTAAAATGTCCTTCTGGCTCAGAACTCCTGCTTCTGCCACTTCCTTCCTTTGAAATGTATCATAGAATCAGAGATGAATATTACCTAGTTGCTCCCATCTTTCCATTACCCCAATCCTTCACCACCACCCACTCCCTGCTTGGGTAAGAGGGGCAATGTTCCTTACATGTTATTCTCTAGGCTCTGTCTAATCCATCTTTAAAAATCCCAGATTCTGAGACTTCTGTCACTTTCCTCTACAAGACAAGTCTACAGACCAATACAAGGTTTTTCAACTATTTCCCACCTTTGGTCTCCAAACCATCCTCTTATTTTGTCTCCTGTGAGCCCATATCCCAGAATCTAGATGATCTGGTGGTCCTTTCTTGCCTTAAACTCTATGATTCTAATCCTTTGTACTGTTTCAGCCCAAAAGACCAATACATGTTGTATTATTAAGTTCATTGTAGCATACGCCGTGGACAAAAAATAGAGATCTGCTCAAAAGTCAAAATAGGTGTAAAAATTCACAAAGAAATAAGTACAATTATTTCAAGCTTGTTTCAAAGTTTGAACAAAAGTTTAATGTTTTTACAAAAAAAATACAGAGGACTATGGGAAGTGCCATTGACTTTAGGGCCCAATCCCAGTGCCACTGAAGTCAATAGGAATTTTGCCATGGGGCCAGGACCTGACCCTAAATTAGCAAAGCTTGCATGCAGGTACATATATTTTAGTTTACCCTTTTATGAATATTTTCTCCCTACACGTTTCTGTGGGAACAAGCTGCATATTCAATAAACCCAGTTTCTGCAGCAATTTACATTCAAATGTTGGAGCACAGGTCCATCAATGGCTATTGGCCAAGATGATCAGGGATGCAACCCCATGCTCTAGGTATCCTAAGCCCCTAACCATTATCTTGTTGCATTGGAGAGGCTGGTGTGTCTCAGTGACCCTCAGAACTACATTGTCCAGAGTCTTGTACTTCAGGTAGGGCCACCCTTGCTCTACCAGATCACCACAGGTCTGAGGTGAGGTTCCAGACAAAGCATGGTCCAGACTTTTCAAGACAAGACCATAAGTAACAGTAGATGGTACTACCTGTGACTGTGTACCAGAGTGGACAGCTATACCTGGCTTCCCCTGGGAAGTTCTCTCTGGTGGGCCAGGCAGTTAAGCAGATATGCTCATCTCCCCAGCTTGAAGGTATATGGCAAGAACTGTGTGGACAGCCCAGGCCATCAATTTGGGTGCAGTAGGACCTGATGGCCATCCACTGCATCCAGTTTTGTCTCCAGACATCACAACATTGTCATGCCATTGAATTGAGACAGGTCTGGATGAGAGAGTGAGAGTGACTCTCTGCAATTTTCCCTCACTTAAATCCAATTCACGCGCTAGTCATGATATCAACTACTCATCCCCACCTCACATAATGTGGTGATAAGTGAGCAGCAAAGCAGCAGGCATGGATACACTGGAAGCTATAGCTACAGACTTGCACATAGGTGGCTCAGGGCATAGGCTCACTTTTCACTGGACTGAAGCAACAATGGAGTTTGGCAGCCCCTTGGGTGACTGAGCAGTCCTATTTAGGATCACACTGCTCCCCTCCATAGTATGAGAAAGGGGCTAAAAAAGGTGCCCTAAACATTGTCTGCTTCACCTTAACCCTGCTCAGCATACCATGGCCTATGGGAATTGTGCTATAGTGGTTGAAAACCACACAAAAAGACAAAAAAGACAAAGGTGACACCACTCACCATTGATGCTTGGATTGCGCACACATTAGTGGACTGCATAGTAGCAGATAGACCAGAGAGAAGAACAGCTCTAGTTGGTAGAGAACTGGCCAGATGCAACATCCAGACAGCAGCCCTGAGTGAAACTCACCTAGCTGAAGAAGGACAACTCACTGAAAAAGGAGCCAGATATATCTTTTTCTGGAGTGGCCATAGTAAAGAAGAGCAATGTGAAGCTGGTGTTGGGTTTGCCATCAAAACACAGCTAGTTAGCAAGCTTACACATATTTCATGCTAATGAGACTTCCGCTGTTTGGAAAAAGATGTGCAACTATCATCCTATGTACCCACCATGACGAACCCAGATGTGATCAAGGACAAATTTTACGAAGACCTGGGGTTTCTTATTGCAGAAGCGCCAAAGGCAGACAAGCTCATCATCCTTGGTGACTTCAATGTAGAGTTGGCGCAGATTATCCGGCATGGCCAGGCATTATTGGAAAAAATGGTCTTGAAAAATGCAACAGCAATGTGCTCCTCCTGCTGAGAAAATGTGCTGAACATGACCTCCTCGACACCAACAGTCTTCTGTTTGTCAAACCACAACAAGACATCTTGGATTCATCTATTCTTCAAGCACTGGCATCTCACTGACTGCCTCATCATCAAGAGAAGAGACACACAGGGTGTTTGAGTGACAAAGGCCATGAGAAGTGTTGAATGCTAGATTGATCCCAGGCTTGAAATCTCCAAGCTGAATATTGGGATACATCCTAGTAGGCAACCACAAGGTAAAAAAACAACTAAAAACTTAATGTCTCCAAACTGAAACAGCAGAATGTGAAACAAGCTTTTCCTGAAGAACTGCACAACCAACTTGTAACAATTGATGCAAACTCTAATAACATTTAGAAAAATTGGGCATCTTTTAGAGACTGTATACTCGACTGCATCCAATACCCTCTGTTCCATCACACGTAAACATCTGGATTGGTTTGATGAAAACGATACTGACACAGGGGAACTATTGAATGAGAAACATCGGTTCCATAAAGCACTTCAACATCTAAGAAGCCAGCCTTCAACAACATCAAGAGGCCTGTCCAATGCAAACTTAGAAAGATGCAAAACTCATGGCTAAGCAACAAGGCAGATGAGATGCAATCCTACCTAGACAGGAATGACATGAAGAACTTCTATGATGCTCTGAGGGCAATCTACGGGCCACAGTCATCAGGAACATCTCCAATACTGAATGCTGATGGCACCACACTGCTCTCTGATAAATAAAAGATACTGAACTGAAAGTGAGCAGAACACTTTAACCACATCCTCAATCAACAGTCATCTATTAGTGAAGAGGCAAATGATCGACTGCCCCAGATTGATATCAACATATCTCTTGCTGATCCCCCAATGCTGATTGAAACTGTGAAAGCAATTAACCTGCTGTCAAATGGCAAAGCACCTGGAGCAGATGCTATACTAGCTGAAGTCTACAAGGCCAGAGGCTCACACATGGCTCTGAAACTGACTGAATTTTTCCAATCAATGTGGACTCAAGGAACTATATCGCAGGAGTACAAGGATGCATCCATCGTCCACTTGTACAAGCAAAAAGGCAACAGACAATCCTACAACTATTGGGGCATCTCCCTGTTGGCAGTAGCCGGCAAAATTCTTGACAGAATTCTGCTGAATCACCTTATGCAACACATTGAACAAGAGCTCCTGCCTGAGAGTTAGTGTCGCTTCAGAAAAGGACTTGGGACTATAGAAATGGGGTTTGCAGCTTTTCATCTTCAGGAGAAATGCCAGGAACAGAACTCCAACCTGTACATGACTTTCATTGACCTGCCAAAAGCATTTGATACAGTCAGTCAGGAGGGCCTTTGGAAGATCATGGCAAAATTCGGTTGCCCGGATAAATTAATCACAATGGTTCATCAATTCCATGATGGCATTCTTGCTCGCATTGTGGATGACGGTGAGTCATCCGAACCGTTCCCAATCACCAGTGGAGTTAAGCGGAGCTGTGTGTTGGCTCCAAATCTCTTCAGTATGATGTTTTCTGCCATGCTTACAGATGCTTTTTGTGACTGTGACACTGGAATTGGCATCAGATACCAGACTGATGGCAAGCTTTTCAATTTGAGGAGACTACAGGTGAAGATGAAGGTACAGGAAGTCACTGTTCATGATCTTCTGTTTGCTGATTACTGTTCCCTGAATGCCAGATCTGAGTCTGACATGCAGCAGAGTATGGACCATTTCTCTTCAGCTTGTGACAACTTTGGTCTTATAATCAACATCAAGACAGAAGTGATGTACCAGCCTGCACCAGGAAAGCCTTATATACAGCCTACTACCACAGGGAATGGCCAAACCCGCCAGGCAGTGGACAAGTTCACCTACCTCAGCAGTACACTGTGTGCAGTTCACACTGATGATGAAATCAATGCCAGAATTGTCAAAGCAAGTGTGGCCTTTGGCAGACTACATGCACATGTGTGGGAGCATAGAGGCATTAGTCAACAAACAAATCTGAAGGTCTACAAAGACATCATATTGCCAACTTTGATGTATGCATGAGAAACCTGGATGGTGTACAGTCACAATGCTATGAAGCTGAATCACTTTTACATGGGCTGTCTGAGGAAACTGATGAGGATAAGATGGCAAGACAAGGCCCAAGATACTGAGGTTCTCATGTGGGCAGACATTCCAAGCATCCATACTCTGTTGATGAAATCATAGATGAGACGGATCTTAAACATAAAAAAGAAGCTTACAAGAAGTGGAAGATTGGACAAATGACCAGGGAAGAGTATAAAAATATTGCTCGGGCATGTAGGAATGAAATCAGGAGGGCCAAATCACACCTGGAGCTGCAGCTAGCAAGAGATGTTAAGAGTAACAAGAAGGGTTTCTTCAGGTATGTTGGCAACAAGAAGAAAGCCAAGGAAAGTGTGGGCCCCTTACTGAATGAGGGAGGCAACCTAGTGACAGAGGATGTGGAAAAAGCTAATGTACTCAATGCTTTTTTTGCCTCTGTCTTCACGAACAAGGTCAGCTCCCAGACTGCTGCGCTGGGCATCACAGCATGGGGAGTAGGTGGCCAGCCCTCTGTGGAGAAAGAGGTGGTTAGGGACTATTTAGAAAAGCTGGACGTGCACAAGTCCATGGGGCTGGATGCGTTGCATCTGAGAGTGCTAAAGGAATTGGCGGCTGTGATTGCAGAGCCATTGGCCATTATCTTTGAAAACTCGTGGCAAACCGGGGAAGTCCCGGATGACTGGAAAAAGGCTAATGTAGTGCCAATCTTTATAAAAGGGAAGAAGGAGGATCCTGGGAACTACAGGCCAGTCAGCCTCACCTCAGTCCCCGGAAAAATCATGGAGCAGGTCCTCAAGGAATCAATTCTGAAGCACTTACACGAGAGGAAAGTGATCAGGAACAGTCAGCATGGATTCACCAAGGGAAGGTCATGCCTGACTAATCTAATCGCCTTCTATGATGAGATTACTGGTTCTGTGGATGAAGGGAAAGCAGTGGATGTATAGTTTCTTGACTTTAGCAAAGCTTTTGACACGGTCTCCCACAGTATTCTTGTCAGCAAGTTAAAGAAGTATGGGCTGGATGAATTCACTATAAGGTGGGTAGAAAGTTGGCTAGATTGTCGGGCTCAACGGGTAGTGATCAATGGCTCCATGTCTAGTTGGCAGCCAGTATCAAGTGGAGTGCCCCAAGGGTCGGTCCTGGGGCCGGTTTTGTTCAATATCTTCGTAAATGATCTGGAGGATGGTGTGGATTGCACTCTTAGAAAATTTGCGGATGATACTAAACTAGGAGGAGTGGTAGATACGCTGGAGGGCAGGGATAGGATACAGAGGGACCTAGACAAATTGGAGGATTGGGCCAAAAGAAATCTGATGAGGTTCAACAAGGGTAAGTGCAGGGTTCTGCACTTAGGACGGAAGAACCCAATGCACAGCTACAGACTAGGGACCGAATGGCTAGGCAGCAATTCTGCGGAAAAGGACCTAGGGGTGACAGTGGACGAGAAGCTGGATATGAGTCAACAGTGTGCCCTTGTTGCCTAGAAGGCCAATGGCATTTTGGGATGTATAAGTAGGGGCATAGCCAGCAGATCGAGGGATGTGATCGTTCCCCTCTATTCGACATTGGTGAGGCCTCATCTGGAGTACTGTGTCCAGTTTTGGGCCCCGCACTACAAGAAGGATGTGGATAAATTGGAGAGAGTCCAGCGAAGGGCAACAAAAATGATTAGGGGTCTGGAACACATGACTTATGAGGAGAGGCTGAAGGAACTGGGATTGTTTAGTCTGCAGAAGAGAAGAATGAGGGGGGATTTGATAACTGCTTTCAACTACCTGAGAGGTGGTTCCCAAGAGGATGGTTCTAGACTATTCTCAGTGGTAGAAGAGGACAGGACGAGGAGTAATGGTCTCAAGTTGCAGTGGGGGAGGTTTAGGTTGGATATTAGGAAAAACTTTTTCACTAGGAGGGTGGTGAAACACTGGAATGCGTTACCTAGGGAGGTGGTAGAATCTCCTTCCTTAGAAGTTTTTAAGGTCAGGCTTGACAAAGCCCTGGCTGGGTTGATTTAATTGGGGATTGGTCCTGCTTTGAGCAGGGGGTTGGACTAGATGACCTCCTGAGGTCCCTTCCAACCCTGATATTCTATGATTCTATGATTCTATAGGCAAGCTATGTCACCAAAATGTCAGATGAGCACCTGCCAAAGATCTTTTATGGTGAGCTAAAGGAGGGAAAGTGCTCTCACGGAGGCCAAAAGAAATGTTTCAAGGACTCCCTCAAGTTGTTCTTGGGGTGGTTCAACACTGACCCAGAGTTTTGGGAAGATCTCACTCTTGATCGTGCTACCTGGCACAGCCTCATCCATGCTGGTGCTCCAGTCTATGAGCAGAGGAGAACTGCTGAGGCAGAGCAGAAGCACCAGCAGTATAAATCTCACAATAGCAGCACATCTGCTATTAATCAAGCAACCCATAGCAGCATCTATTGTTTAATTTGCCACAGGCAGTTCAAAGCTCAAATTGGCCTGATCAGCCACTCATGTGTTCACAGAAACCAAACCAACCAGTTATGTCATAGTCATCTTCGAACTCTAAGCAACAACAACAACAAGCTTCTAACTGCCAGAAGCTGGGACTGGACAACAGGGGATGGATCACTCAATAATTGCCCTGTTCTGTTTATTCCTTCTGAAGCACCTGGCACAAGCCACTGCCAGAAGACAGGATCCTGGGCTAGATGAATCATTGGTCTGACCCAGTATGGCCAGTTTGATGTTCTTTGCAACCACAAGGGCTACAGACCAGTTTTTTAATGCCAGTTTAAATTTTGCAGTTTTGTGACTCCCCTCACAATGAAAGCATCTTCGGGCCCCAGCCTCGGTCTCAGTCCCAAGGTTGAGAACCACTAATACATTTCACTGTTAGGAAGTTTGCACTGCTATGTAACTTAAATTTTCTTTTTCTTGACTGCATCCCATTACTCATTGTTACATCCAGTAGGAGTGTTCTGAACTATCCCTGTCCTTAATCGGGGAGCAAGGAGAGCAAATTGAAGGTACCCTCATTCCCATCAAATGAGCACATGCAGGGCACCCACATCCCAACCAACAATCACATCCACTTGAGGTACCTGAAATCACCTAGCATTCAAGGGGAGCACACCCAGGACACTCCTACCCATCCAGCACTCTAACCCAGGGAGCACTGTAATTCAAGGCACTGTCACTACAACACCCTAACTAGGGGAGCAAACCCAGGGTACCAACAGCTCACCCAGCACTTGAGATTGTGAAGCATGCTTACCTATTCCATCTAACTTGTTCATCAAAGCATTTACACTGTGCTCATCACTGTGGTATCTGACTGCCTGAACCCCAGGTTCACCTTTGTTTTGTCATCACTTCAGCTTCCAGGTGACCGTGAGCTAGAATGTGGAGTTCCACTGTCCCTTATGGTGCTGGGTATTATTTCCCCTCACCTGAGTGTGTGAGAGGTGTGAATTTTAGTAGCTTGCATTTGGTTAGGTAGGGCATTTCTGTAGCACAGCACAGATGAACTGCAGTGAAAAGGGGATAAAAGAAAGGGGATGGGTTTGTTATCAGGAAATAAACCACACACATCCCTATGTACTATCACCCTCCGAGACCCCCATCACCGCTTCCCTGACCCCTTATTGGGCTGGTCATTTCCCATCACCTCAGTCTTGTCATTTGGATGACTTAGCACTGTGCCCATGCTTCTGTGGTGATAAGGCAGCATGACAGATCCTGGCCAAGTAGTGGGACTCATGAACAGAACTTCTGGTCTCCCGTGGCATCACCCTGTAAGAAGTGGCATTGTCACTAGACTAGGCCTTGGAGTATGTTTCCAGGTCAGAGGTTGCTATGCTGTACTGGGAGTGGGTTTGGGCTTCTGAGATGCTGAGCTGGGGCTGGGAGTAGAATTTCACTTCCAGGTCAGAGGTTGAATGCCCCGTGAGGCAGAATGTGGTTCACTCTGGGACAGCTGATGGTTGGAGGGGCCCTTTTGCTCACTGAATGCTGGCTCAGCAGAGTTCTGGCTGCTTGTGGATTCCCTGGTGGTGGCTGGTTGGCACCATGAGCTGAGAGAAGTGGTTGAAAAGTAGGCAGGGTCAGACCTGGGCAGTGCCAGTGGCTTCTGGCCAGAGCACATCACCAGGGAACTGCGTGATGTGACCATTTCCACAGCACTCTTGAAAGTCTGCAGCACTCGCTCACTCTTGTGCTTCTCCTTCTTCTGCCGTGACTCTTTCCTCCTTAGCTGCCACCACTGGTCTCGTACCATCTGCTTCTGTGTGTCCACTAGGCTCCTATGCAGCAAGAGACAGTGAAGAAGGGGGGACAGAGAAAATAGGAAGTAAACAGACGGTCACTGTGGTTGTAGGACATCCATCTGTTCCCTCAGGAAGCAAAGCTCTACAGTTAATCAGGGCAACTTGCTGCTCCCTATTGCCTGGGTCCATTCTCTTTTCTGGCCAGAGGCAGGAGGCTCTAGATGCTGATGAGCCCAAAACACTATCTTGGATTCGTCTTCTCGTGCTTTGACTGCCTTTGAGTCATACACTGTCAAGATCTTGCAGAGGCTACAGCCCCCACACATCGGAGAGGGTCAGTATACTGTAGCCTATGCTCTCTGTGCAGCGCAGTGTGGAGGCACAGGCAAGCGCTGTGGGATTCTGTCTGGACTGGAGCTAGGTGAAATTTTTCAGATGAAACTTTTTTTCACCAAAGGCAGATTCTGATTGACCAAAACATTTTGTGAATTTGTATTGAACTGGCTGACTTGTTTCAGTTAAAAAAAAATCCCCAAAAAGTCCAAAAATGTTTTTACTTTTTGATTTGAAACAACTTTTTGTTTAGAATTTTATTTAAAAATTGTTATAAGTTAAAAAAAATTGAGAATAAAACATTTTATTTGGGGTCAAACTGAACTTTTTAAGAATTGTTTTGTTTAAAAAAAATTGTTTTGGGTCAATACAAAATGATTTTTTTTCTGGTTTACTTACCAAACTGACAAATCAATTAGTTATCCACACAGCTCTAGTATGGATAGTCTCCGCAGCAGGTAGCTAACTGTAAGTGAAAGTTACTCTAGATAAGCAATGTAATGATATCAGAGCACGGGCGGTGATTTCAACCTGCTCCTACTAGACACACTTTACAACCAGACAATTTTCTGGGGAAGTTTTGGTACACTGGATAAACTGGTAATATGGAGCTCAAAATTTAATTTAATGCAAAGAAGCCAGAAGAAAATGAAAGCTAGTATAACTGTCCTAAAGACTCCAGCCCCCAGGTGGTCAGGCGAGGGCCACAAATGCAAGAAATTAGCAGAGATTGTTTAGAATCTCTTCCCACTTCCTGTAAACCCTCTTCCCACTTCCTGTAATTCAGTCTGCCCACAAATATTTCCCCATCATAGTCCTGAGGATCATCTTTGCTTAGAAAAGTTAGAGATGTAAATTATCTATCATGTCCCATCTAGTCTATCCTAGTGGGAGCAGAGCCAGATTCTTCCCTGAAGACTATTCTGTTCTAGAGCTTAATTCAGACCTAGTTCTAAATAACCCAAGTGATGGACCTGGGCCTTCTCTTGGCAAGGAGAATACGCCATAATCTGAAATTTCACCCTTCGGAAATGTTTCCTGCAAATCACCATATAGTTTCCTTTTTAGAAGAAACATCTGTGACGTTGCACCCCATAATGCTTTATGGAAATATGCTTATGAAAGTAAATATGACATAACTGGAATATGTTTTATGCTAGATATGCCATGTAACATATCTCTGCAAAGGTTATGATCTAGTGGATATATTCATCCTATTTGTATGCATGTATCATTTTTGTATTCGAAGCTATGAATATTAGCTATGTTCTTGTTTTATTTTAAGTAGCCTCAGTGAAGCAGTTGGTCAGCTTCCTGAGAAAAAACTATTCTCAGTAAGTGCCCAATCAAGAAACACTTAAGCTAACAATGAACTTAGAGACACCAATCCACATCTGAGCTTTCCCAGGAATGTGGCCTGGCTAGTAAGGAACTCAGTCATGCATGGACATGTGACTTGCCCATGTGACTCCAAAACTCCATCTTGGAGCTGGATTCTGAGTAGGCGAGAGGAGGGGGTCTCCACCCACAAGAGAAAGTCTATTTAAGCCTCTGGGAGACTCCTCCATTTGGTCTTCAGCTGGCTCAAGAGATAGCCTCTCCACCCCCAAAGGATACCTGAAAGAAACTGGAAAAAAGGACAGTAACCACAGGAATATGAGTGATTGCTGGACCCAGACTAGAAAGAGGTTAGTCTGTAAGAGAAGCTTACTGGAACATCTGTGAGGGTGAGATTTCAGCTGTAATCACTTTCTTACTGTATTAGGCATAGACTTGCATGTGTTATTTTATTTTGTTTGGTAATTTACCTTGTTCTGTCTGTTGGAACCACTTAAATCCTACTTTTTGTATTTAATAAAATCACTTTTTACTTATTAATTAATCCAGAGTATGTATTAATACTGGGGGGGGGGGGAGAAACAGCTGTGCATATCTCTCTATCAGTGTTATAGAGGGTGAACAATTTATGAGTTTATGCGGTATAATTGTATAAGCTTTATACAGGGTAAAACGGATTTATTTGGGGTTTGGACTCCATTGGGAGCTGGGCATCTGAAAGTTGGAGACAGGAACACTTCTTAAGCTGTTTTCAGTTAAGTCTGAAGCATGTGGGGGATGTTGTTGAAATCTGGGTCTGTGTTTGTAGCAGACTAGTGTGTCTAGCTCAGACCAGGCAGGGCACTGAAGTCCCAAGCTGCCAGGGAAAACAGGCTCAGAGGTAGTCTCGGCACATCAGTTGGCAGTCCCAAGGCGGTTTCTGTGATTCAATCTTGTCACAACATCATCATTTTAAAAAATAGAAATAAAAACCACACCTTCTGTCTGAAACAGTTTTAACCAGGGGTTGGCAATGTGTCCGTACATGGACACAAGTGTCCATGGTAAAAAATTTTGAGGTCAGTGGGGGGCGCTCACCTCGGGTGGCTCCCTACAAGTAGCTCTCTGACCCTGCTGTTGCTGGCAGAGGCATGGATAGGCAGCTCTGCCCGCTGCCTCCGTCCCCGAGCGTTGACTTTGCATCTCCCAGCAATTTGGCTGGGAACTGTGGCCAATGGTAGCGAGGCGGGGGGCGGAGCCTGCAGACAGAGGCAGTGTGCCTGCAGAGCTGCCTGACCACTCCTCCACCAGCAACAGCAGGGATGGGGAGCTGCCCGAGGTGAGTTTAGAGTGAGGATTGTGCAGCTTTAGCCACACATTTCTCCATGAAGCTCAGTTGGATAGTGGGGTTTGGATGGGATTAATGCTAAATATGCATTTAAAAATGCTTTAATTGATTTTTAAACCAGAAAATAAGTTAGAATGTAATTGTGTTGTTAAAATAAGGAAAAGGAATCACATCACCTGTAAAGAGTCTGGTATGTCTAAGTTTGCTGCTTGCAGATGCTATAGCACTAAGAATTGTCTTCAGCACTTAGAGCCTGACCTCAAAGCCCCTTGAAGTTTATGGAAGGTTACCCATTGATTTTAGTGGACTTTGGATCAAGTCCTAAGTGAACTCAATAGAAACCAGTTTCTGCTCGGTTGTAAATCATGATTCAATAACCCAAGGGCAACTTTAGACTATACACATTAAATTTTATTTTGATTAACATTCAACGATGAAATTCTTTTCCTTATCCAGCCTTAAAAAACAAGTGGAAATTGGTTTGCAATTTCTGGTGCTGGGCTCCAAAGTTTAACCAGTCGTGTTAACTTTCACTGCTTTCATGGTTCCCACCCAAAAACTCAGGAATGCAGATTTTCATTAGAAAAACTTTGGGCCCAATTCTGCCAACATTTACTCGTGAGTAATTTTACTCATTTGTGTAGTTTCATTTAATTCAACATGAGTAAAATTATTTGCAGGCTGGTTTCCAGGATTATTATTATTTATTACTTGTATTATTCTATGGCTAGGATGCCACACACCAGATCTCCATTAAGCCTTTTTTCTTTTCTAATACAGCTCACCACTTCATCTACAATCAGAACCCCATTCTACGTAAGCTTTCAGAAGACTGCACTGTGCTAAACAGAGTAGCTTCCTTTGAACTCACAGCCTTTTGCAATTGGCAATTTTAGATAAACCGCTAACATCATTTGAATACAGAATATTAAATATTAAAAGCTAGCAATTGTATTTTTCTAGCTGTCCCTTCCTCTGCCATGACGTATATGTTTTTCTAACAAACAATTCATCACTATTGTGTCATTTCAGGAAGAAAGCCAAGTAACTAGGCAATTAATCCAGTAATAAAATAATTTATATAACAAATTATACATTGAACACATCCAGGCTCTTGCTATGCCTTGAAACAGATCTTGAAGTCACAGAGGAGAGTAATTGCTTATTTTAAATAATAATACTTTGCACTTGTACAGCACCTTTCAGCTAAAAATCTCAATGAATTTATTATTATTATTATTATTATTAGCTAGCTAGCTAGGTTACTGGTTTTTTTCAGTGTGGAAAATTATGTGCGCTATTTTACGGGTTGAATGATTGAATGACATAACCCCCCGCCAATGTCCGTCACTAAGTCCGGTAATTTTGTCAAGTGTCTGTCGCACAACATGGTGGTGCTGACCTCTAGTCTTACCTAGTTTTATTATAAGTGACCCATAAAATTCCTAGAAATGAAAGAGTAAAATAAATATTTTCTCTGTGATTTCAGATTGTTTATTTTGTGCATTTGACTGCACTATGGGTACAGTCAATTTCACTGATTCTCTGTATAGTCAATCAGGGTCTGAGCCTGCAGCCATTTACTGCCAGGCCTAGTGATTACTACTCTGAGTAGCACCATGGGCCTGGTTCTCTGCTGCCCTGTATCTATGTAATCATTTACACCTGTGCAAACTGAATGTGAAGTGGGTGTAACATACTATAAAATCACCATGCTAGCATTCTAACACCTCCTCTACCCCCACTTTGCATTCAGTTTGTATAGACTGTAAACTCTTTGGGTCAGGGACTGTATTTTTGTTCTGTGTTTGTACAGCACCTAACATAGTTGGGTCCTGGTTCATGACTGGGACTTCCTGGCACTATGATGATGATGATTAGTAATAATAATAATAATTAATTAATTAAAGTGTAGGGCAACAGAGGATCAGGTCCACTGATTTCAAGTTGTCCTACTCAGGCTACCTTGCACTAGGCCTGGCAGTAACTGCTTGAAGGATTGGATCCTTTAGTTTGTCAGTTTGCATTGTCATTTGTGTGGATCTTTCACACAGCAACAGAGGAGAGATGAGGCTTTCAGTTCATTAGCTACAAGGTTGTTCTTGTAACACAAGAACCAGCGGTCACCCGATGAAATTAATAGGCAGCAGGCTAAAAACAAACAAAAGGAAGTACTTCGTCACATAACGCACAGTCAACTTGTAGAACTCATTGTCAGGGGATGCTGTGAAGGCCAAAACTGTTACTGGGTTAAAAAAAAATTAGATAATTTCATGGAGGATAGGTCCACCCATGCATAGGTGCCGACTCTGTGGGTGCTCCGGGGCTGGAGCCCTCCCACCCAAGCTCGCTTCCACTCCACCTCCTCCCCTGAGCGCGCTGCTTCTCCCCACTCACTCCCAGCTCTTGCGCCGCAGAACAGCTGTTTCCCGTGGCAAGCCTGGGGGGGGGAGGCGCAGAACACGGCGCACTTGGGGGAGGAGGCGGGGCCTGGGTGGGGATTTGGGGAGGGGTCCAATAAGGGCAGGAGGGGCGGAGTTAGGGTGGGGACTTTGGGGCAGGGGCGGAGTAGGGCCAGGGGCAGAGTAGGGCCAGGGGCGGGGCCAGGGGCGGGGGTGGTGTGCAAGCTCCCACTGGTGCAGAAAAAAGTTGGCACCTGTGCACCAGTGGGTATTAGCCAAGATGGTCAGGGACCATCGCTCTGGGTGTCCCTTGCCTCTGAGTGCCAGAAGCTGGGCGTGGACACCAGGAGACGGATCACTCGATAATTGCCCTGTTCTGTTCATTCCCTCTGAAGCACCTGGCACTGGCTGCTCTGGGAAGGCAGGATACTGGGCTAGATGGTCCGTTGGTCTAATCCAATATGGCCGTTCTTATGTTCTTTTTAATTAAACATTAATTTCCTCTCCCCCTCATCACCTCTTCACTATTCAACCCACTCAGTGTCCACACACAGAAATCCCTAGCTTCAATTCCAATATTCTTACGTCTCATCTTCCTAGCATTCAACCCATTGCCTCCACATAGCAAGATTTGAGGGGATTATTTAAACTAGGATCTGGGGAAGAGTTGACGGCAGCAGAGAAGCTCTTAGGTCAGACAAAGGCGTCTGCTCGGGATAAAGGTATGAGTAAGAGAGAGGACAAAATTTAGTGGAGGAGAGAGAGATTGAGAACACCAAGGTAAATTATGGAAAAGTAATAGAATTATGATGATAGTGATCTAATGCTTGGAGATCGGTCTTGTGTTGAGTGTGACTGTTGCCTCAGTTTATGGCTTCATTGCTTGTAAGAGTTTGCATTGTTGTGAGGAAATACACTTGAGCAACTTTAACTTTAAGTCAATGGAGTTTTTGGATGGGAATTTTGGTTAGGGCAGAAGTAAGACTTACCAGATAGTAATTGCCAGGATCATTCTTCTTTCTTTTTTTGACAATTGATTCCTCCATAGCTTTTTTCCAATCCTCTAGTATAGCAATTCCCCAGTTGTCCAACATTTGTTAGCAGCACAGTCAATTTTTAGCAATTCCCCAAACATCCTAAAGTGCATTTCATCTGGATCTACTAATTTGTACCTGTTCATATTTTCCAAGGTATTACCTGTTTATCATTTTTAAAAGGTCTCCATTACTTCTTAGTAATTGTCAGACCTCTTTATTTTTCTTGTTAAAGACAGATTTTAAAAAGCAATTCAGTATCCCAGCAATTTTAGGTCTGTCATGGATTTCATCCCACTCCTGCCTTTCTAGTATATCTTTCCTCCTGGATATAATTGTTTAAACCAGGGATCGGCAACCTGTGGTACATGTGCCAAAGGCGGCATGCGAGCTGATTTTTAGTGGCACTCTGCTGCCAGCAAGGGTCCCAGCTGCCGGTCTGGGGTTCCGTCCACTGGCCCTTGCCAACCGGGGTCCTGGCTGCCGGCACCGCTCAGCCCGCTGCCGGCCCAGGCTTCCGTCCATCCAGGCCAGCAGCGGGATGAGCGGGGCTGGCGGCTGGGACCCCAGACCGGCAGCGTGGGCGGCAGACGGAACCCCAGACCGGCAGTGCGCTGAGCTGCTCAGCCCGCTGCCGGTCTGGGGTTCCCGCTGCCGGTCTGGGGTTCTGTCTGCCACCCGCGCTGCCGGTCTGGGGTTCCATCCACCAGCCCCTGCCAGCCGGGGTCCTGGCTGCCGGCACTGCTCAGCCTGCTGCCGGCCTGGGGTTCCGTTGCGGGGGCCCTGTAAATGTAACATTTATTACTGGCACAAGAAACCTTAAATTACTGAAGACTTGGCACTCCACTTCTCAAAGGTTGCCGACCCCTGGTTTAAACCCTTATGCCTCTTAATCCTTTTGGCAGCATTAAGTGTGGCTGCTCCCCTCTTTAATTCTCCTCTTGCCTTCAAGGTCCCTGTATCAAGGCTGCTAAGATCTGTCTGGTGGTGTCTGCACAGGACTTCATTTAGACCTCTACCACACTGCTCCAGAAAGGGGGCAATAGTAGCATATAACTCCACGGGACTCCTCCATTACAGCCCTCCTTCTCCTTCTCCCTCTCTGCAAATAAGTGCAGCACTCCCACATTGTGGAGCAAGATGTGCTGGTACCTGGCCTCTCATGGAGCTTTCTTCTCTCCACTTGGTCAACAGGACTATACTCCAACCTTCACAAACCTGTCCCAGACATGCAGGGGAATGTAAGCTTTATTTTTTAGATTCAGTAGCCTTGACTATCAAAAGTTCCCCATTCCTCTACTTTCCCAAGCCATAAGTCACTTTGTTTTAGCTTCTTTCCCGCACTTATCCTTCCACCTTTCACCAGCTGACCTGCCTCCTGTCTTCTCTCCTAAGGTTCCTCCTCCTCCTTTTCTTTAGGCTTCTGTGCTGGCTGCTTCTCTTTTAAATTACTGATTTAAAAGGTGAAAGAAGAGAAATCAGGATTTTAAACCAGTTTAATGAACCTTCTCCCTCCTCCTAGATGCCTGAAAGACACTGAGAAGGCCATGAAAAAACTGTCTGAGGTGGGAGCGATCCGGACATCAAAGTTAGATCTGTCCCATCTCTTAGCTATATGTGTGACAGTAACACTATGGCACATGAAATAGACCCAGCTGGATAGACTAGATTAACATTTGCAAAACTGGCCCATCTGCTTCAGACCTTAAATCTAGACTATAATATGACATATTTAAAATCCATGGCAGTGTTTGAAGAGTGAGGATATTCTGGCAAAATTATCAGAGCTTTGAGATCATCAGTCGCATCTTAGACTGCAAATCTAGGGGCAATTTCCTTTCCCAGGACAAGTGGCTTGGCCTGCAGCTCCGAACAGCCTTGGAATGTCCGACCACTCAGACTCTCAGAACTTCCACACTACTGCTAAAGGCTGATATTTATTCAGAATTACGGAAGGCACTGTGGTTTGAAAGCAGGTTTGTGCGGAAGACCGGGACCCCTAAGAAGAAGGATCATATAAGGAAGCAAAGAAATGGAGGTCTCTCAGGATGGAATAGAGGGTCTGAAAGCAGAGATTTGCTGCCTTTATGGAATCTTCTTCTGGGTTTCAGAGTGGAGGGTGATGCTGAGATGATACCTGGAGAGTCCATAACTGTCACACAACAACATGTGCAGCACTGAAAATGCCATTCCATTGTGAGATTCATGCCATTTCACGGCAGGCTTGGGAAACATGAGGGATTTTGTGGTATACGAGAAGAGTGCAGAAAAATATAGAAGTTCTGGCCTGGATCAAAAGGGTTGCTACGCATGCAGCTGGTAATCTCACCTCTAGGCTACTCAAAAAGGCAGTCTGGATCATGTCACAGAGTAGGAGGGATCCCTGAATGACCAATGCCATATGCCCCAGCTGTGTCCTCCCCTCCAGAGTGAACTAGCCTAGGTTCATTCAGTATCAATCAGAACTGAGACAAATAAAGAAAAGAAGAAAACGAGAGAGAAAGCAAGTGCGGGAGATGCTTCACTCACCTGTAATCCACCATCCCTGTCCGGTGCTGGTCCAATTTGTGCACCAGTTCCACAATCTGGGCTCGATCTAGTGGAATTCTTGATTGCTGGTGGGAGAAGGGAGAAAGGAGATTTTGATTATCTCTCCTCTTGTGGCTCCCAGTGGCTGAAATACAAATGGTGCCAGACAGCGTGGCTTCTTTGCACAAAGAACTCTTTTTACCAGCATGAGAAGCAATCACTATTTAATAAGTAGGTGAATAGCCTGGAGCAATTAGAAAGGGAGGGGAGAATTTTAGCAGGTGGCCAAATCCACCTTTCCGAGCATTCAAGAAAAAATGCAGTTGTTTTTTGCACCCTTTCTTTGTCAGGTGTAAACAAGATTAAACATTGAACTGTGGATGTTTTCTCACAGGCAGTGTTGAAGTGATCACCATAGTTGGGGCAAAGGAGGGATTTTTTCCTCAGGATGTGTTGGCAAGGACTGAAGTGGCTTTGTTTTTTCCCATAGCACTGTGCAGAGATCATCCATAAAGATCCAATAGACATATTCCACACAATCAGTCTCCTTTCATCATCTATGTTTCTTTTAAGTACCCTGGAGGAACCAAGATAGATGGGAGTTGGTATACTGGGATTTTACATGGTTAATGTTATTCCAGAATGGATCCATGGCTATTTTGCCACCCACATCATATATTAGGTCTCATGGCATTTCCTTTGTGCCTCATTCAGGGATAAGTGTTTTTCATGACACATGTGGAGTTAGCCTAGTGGTGTGAGCTTCCTCACAGAAGGGCTCAACCAGTATCAGCTGGAGGCTTCAGCAGTGTGAGCTTCCTCATAACAATACCCTACCCTGAGAAAATTAGAAGACACTGTTTCTGAAGCACACCTGCATCATGGCTTTCCGGAATTCTGCCACAGGGATCTTCATACTTCCATCTTTGTCCATGTTCCTAAAGAAATCCCAGAGTCTCAACTTGCGTTCATCCAAGTAGTTCTAGGAGAAGCAGAGAAACAAAGATAAAACTGAAATAGTGTTCAGTAACTGCCTCCATCACTTCCTTAGGGAGACTATTCTGCAGTCTAGGAGTACTTGTGGCACCTTAGAGACTAACCAATTTATTTGAGCATGAGCTTTCGTGAGCTCATGCTCAAATAAATTGGTTAGTCTCTAAGGTGCCACAAGTACTCCTTTTCTTTTTGCGAATACAGACTAACACGGCTGTTCCTCTGAAACCTGTTATTCTGCAGTCTGGTATCTTTCTAGGTATTTATACTGTGCTCATTATTGTGGTATCTGAGCTTCTAATGCAGTGCTTCTCAAGCTATCTGATGTCGGGGACTGGCAATTTTTTTCCCCAATGTGCGCGCAGACCAGCAGCCGATGGCTCGCGGACCGGCACCGGTCCGTGGACCATCACTTTGAGTAGCACTGATCTAATGGAGCCATTTGTCCTGATTTTCAGGCTAAATTTTCCTTTGCTCAGGCTCATCCAGTTCTTCCTACTTAGACCCCATTGGAACAACCCTAAATAATTCTTCTATCTCCTTGCTCTTTATCCTTCAAATATTTATATATGATTCTCAAGTCCCCACCACACAAGTCATTGTTTGATCAAATGATAAATATTTAGTTCTTTGGATGTATCCTCCTAAGTCAGTCCCTTCCTCCAGGTGCCTGATCATTTGTATTGCCCTTCTCTGAACTACCTCCAGTCTGACAATGTCTTACGGGCCCCAAGGAGTCCAGACCTGAATGCAATATTCTAGGAGAAATGAGCTAGAGTGCCACTGAGAAGTGAAGTCAGGAAAGTAACTGAAATACTTCTCTGATGGATTGTATTTACTGAGGGACAACCTATCCTATATCCTCAATTACTGAGGGACAATCTACACTCATTACTATATTTGCTTTCCACAAGCTACTTTTAGTATAACTTTTTATGAGTGATGTACTTGAATATTTGGATGCTAATATTTAAACTGTATTGTTAAATTTATCAGCCTTAATTTGGGATATTGCAGATTATGTATCATCTGTATTTTATTGTTTTTTAAACCAAACTTTGTAGTTTTGGATAATTTAAGCATTATACCCAGATGTATATAATTTTAACATTAGCTTTAATAATTTTTTTTATTCCTGATGTCATGTAGAGAGGGAATAGCATTTTCTTGCTGTAAATTGTGGTGCTTCTGCACATGCAACCCAAAACAGCTTTGTCTATTTTTGATACCATATTCTGTTGCAAACACGTCGTCTTTGCTGTTCATTCTCATCCCAGGTCTTTGTTGGCCGCCAAGATCTGTACACACAGTGAACAATTCTCTGTGGCTCTCACCACTTCTCCCACCTTCAGTGCAACTAGCTGTTCCAAGTGCACCCAGGCTGTACACTAGGTCTCCTAGCACCTTGTATAGATCCCAACACACTTATTCAAAGCCACATATAGTGTTGCAAAGGCTAACTGGATAATATTCTGCTTAGACACTAAGGAATGCAGCCAGGTTAGCAGTAGCAACCTGGTCATGAAAAAAGTTTTATCCAGATCACCAGGTTTCATTTTATGACATCGCCACCTGCTGTCATTTGTAGAAATTACAGGCCTTTGAAAATAGCCAATTATATAAAGTTTCTGGCAATCTTTGTTAATAAATCATATAATATCTTGTGTAGCTTAATCCTGAAGGCTCCAAAAATGTGACAACTAGGGGTCCTATTAAGTTCAATTGGGATAGTGGGGGTTTGTGATGATCTGAACTGAGCTTCACCAGCATGTTTCAGACAGCTCATCTGACGGTTAGACAAGGAAGCAGTACTGTCAGGGGATTATAGAATAGGACTGGGAATCAGAAGAGCTGGGTTATATTCTCAACCCTGCCACTGACTTGCTGTGTGAAATTAAGCAAGCCATTTAACTTCCTTGTGCCTCAGTTTTCTCACCTGTAAAACAGAGATAATACTAACGCATTTTTGTAGAGTGCTTTGAAAGCCTTGGATTAAAGCTGTCATCCAAAGTCACAGAATTAGTATTACTAATGATTTTTTAGTCACTAATGACCTGAATGAGATTCAAACCATCAGACTAGAGGTTAAAAAGAAGTTTGTAGCCTATTCAGACTCCTGTGAGCCATCCAATCCCCAGCCATGTGTTTCCCCTAAAAACCAGAAAGATTTGTTAAGTAATTCTACATGGAATTTAATGTGTGGCTATGGAATGCTCCATTTCACAATACAAGAGGAGACTGCATGGCCTCTTCTGGAGGGTCCTGACTGGATGAATTTTCTGCTGAGAAGAAAGCTCACCCCTCTCTGCAGTAGCCCGGAGTTTGTGCACTGGTGTGGAGAGACTATGGAACCAATCTGGACTACTTACCTGAATCAGCTTCATGGGGTCTGGACGCTGTTCAGGCTTCTTGGAGATGAAGCCTTGAACCCCACCATAGATGACATCTAATTCAGGGTGCACCTGACACACCACATCCAGCAGCTTGAGGAAGCTTCCATTCACAAGCACATTCTAATGTAGGGGAAAGAGGACACTACATTCAGCACAGGCATCCCAGCCATATTGTCCAGCCTGCCTTGGTGTTTAATGAAAGTAAGAAACCTCCTGTATTAATGAACCCCATCTTATGTCAATATTAACTATTCTCCCTTGGGCAAATAGTTGGATTCTCTCTTGGGAAAAGGACTTGCTTTATTTGCCACCAGTTCTATCCAAGTCTTAGTTGGATGTCCCTGAAATGGACACAGGCTGTGCCATTGTGCCAGAGACATTGTGTTATCTTTTTATGTTGTTGTTGCTGTTAAACTATGATCTGTGACCATATGCCTCATACCTTCTCTCCTTTAGTGGATCCCACTGCGGGCCCAAGACTCTCCAGTGCTTCAGCCTCTGAGCATATATTCCCTTTCTTTATCCTCACCACCCATCACCACTGCTGATACACAAAATTTACTTCTGTTTGACACAAGACAAATGCCCATCAAGCTGAAACACATCTGCCACCTTGCTCGAATAGTCGGTCATCAGCGTGGTCCCCTCCCCACTTGGTCAACATATGACCTGTTCATTATTGCTTGGCTTTCTGCAGAAAAAATAATATTAAAACTGTGATCTAAAGTCAAAGGGGTTAGTTTCCCCAATAATGCCTCTTTACAGTCCTCCCTACAGGGACAGGGGAATCTGGGAGGGGTTCTGGGAGCTGTGAGGAGCCGTGGCAGACCCTCCACCTGCCCTGGGCGGAAGGCCCAAGCAGCCCCCCACCCAGTGTCCCATCCCGCCACGCAGGGCAGGTGGAGAGACCCAGGCTCCCCATAGCTGCCAGTGTGGCTTTCCCCGACCTGGCTCTAGCAGGGAGGGGGCAACTCAGAGCTGCAGCCTTGCCCTGGTAATAGCCAGGCGGGCAGCTGTGGGGACCCGTGGTGGACCCTCCACCTGCCCTGGGCATGGATCCCAAGCAGCCCCCGCCCAGTGTCCCTGCCCCCCAAGCACCCGCCCAGGGCAGGGGGTAGTGGATCCGTGCCGCGGTTCCTCACAGCTGCCCACCCGGCTCTTACCGTCAGAGCCCTGTGTGGATACAAAATTTGTATCCGCATCTGCACTGCTATCTGCAGAAATGGTCCATGGATATAAAGCGGATACCCACGGTTTTGCAAGGCTCTAAGTATGTAGTGCTGGTGAAAGGTTACATATCGGCAGTATCTGGAGACTAAGAGTTTGGTTTTCAGAGACGCTGAGCACTTGCAGGGCCCACTGATTTTGATGGAGTAGTGGGGGCTCAGCATTTCTGAAAATCAGACTTACCTCAACTATCCCCAGAGCAGGCATAGCAAGAACAGCACTAATACAATATTCTGTCTTAAGATTTTATAGCTACCTGTAGGGGGTAAACCTCAATATGATGCAAAACTGGTTATTAATGAAATCATTATAATTGATTTTTATTATGTTAGGTTATTATAAACTTGTCTTTGCCTTTACTGAAATTTTAAGAGACAATTAAAATTATGTTCATACACATGATGCTTGGATAATATGATTGCTCAAATGCTTGTTAGTTGCTTATTTAATTATATAAAACATCAAGCTAGGTAAGGAGATTCCTGGAGGCCTCTGCTTTCTGTCAGTGTGACAGGCTTCCAAAGCTCAAGGAAAATAACACCATGTTTATTACCCCAAGTGAAGTTACCAAGACTCTTTTCAGAGTAACAGCCGTGTTAGTCTGTATTCGCAAAAAGAAAAGGAGTACTTGTGGCACCTTAGAGACTAACCAATTTATTTGAGCATGAGCTTTCGTGAGCTACAGCTCACTTCATCGGATGCATACCGTGGAAACTGCAGCAGACTTTATATATATGCAGAGAATATGAAACAATACCTCCTCCCACCCCACTGTCCTGCTGGTAATAGCTTATCTAAAGTGATCATCAGGTTGGGCCATTTCCAGCACAAATCCAGGTTTTCTCACCCTCCACCCCCCCACACAAATTCACTCTCCTGCTGGTGATAGCCCATCCAAAGTGACAACTCTTTACACAATGTGCATGATAATCAAGTTGGGCCATTTCCTGCACAAATCCACCAATGTGATATATGCCACCATGTGCCAGCAATGCCCCTCTGCCATGTACATTGGTCAAACTGGACAGTCTCTACGTAAAAGAATAAATGGACACAAATCAGATGTCAAGAATTATAACATTCATAAACCAGTCGGAGAACACTTCAATCTCTCTGGTCACGCAATCACAGACATGAAGGTCGCTATCTTAAAACAAAAAAACTTCAAATCCAGACTCCAGCGAGAAACTGCTGAATTGGAATTCATTTGCAAATTGGATACTATTAATTTAGGCTTAAATAGAGACTGGGAGTGGCTAAGTCATTATGCAAGGTAGCCTGTTTCCTCTTGTTTTTTCCTACCCCCCCCCCCCAGATGTTCTGGTTTAACTTGGATTTAAACTTGGAGAGTGGTCAGTTTGGATGAGCTATTACCAGCAGGAGAGTGAGTTTGTGTGTGTATGGGGGTGGGGGGAGATGTGAAAAAACCTGGATTTGTGCAGGAAATGGCCCAACTTGATTATCATGCACACTGTGTAAAGAGTTGTCACTTTGGATGGGCTATCACCAGCAGGAGAGTGAATTTGTGGGGGGGGGTGGAGGGTGAGAGAACCTGGATTTGTGCTGGAAATGGCCCAACCTGATGATCACTTTAGATAAGCTATTACCAGCAGGACAGTGGGGTGGGAGGAGGTATTGTTTCATATTCTCTGTGTATATATAAAGTCTGCTGCAGTTTCCACGGTATGCATCCGATGAAGTGAGCTGTAGCTCACGAAAGCTCATGCTCAAATAAATTGGTTAGTCTCTAAGGTGCCACAAGTACTCCTTTTCTTTTTACCAAGACTCTGAAATTCATCTTGATACCTTCTATTTTGGTTTAGTATTTCATACTATTTTCTTTTATCATATGTTTTAGTATTAGTTATTGTGATTCATGCTTTTTATAGAATATTTGATATGAGTCTTTACTTGCAAGTTGTAAATGCTGTAAGTGGTAAACTGTGTAAAAGAATGTAAGGAGGATTAATGCTTTGGATGTGCTATCTAGAGATAAACTAAGAAATCAGAAAAATGGGCCTTTTCACCCCTTTCCTCTGCAAAGAAAAGAACCTCTTGGTTTCGATCCCACACAAAGGATTCTAGAAAAAATTCTTATTGAAAATGATTTCTCTTATAGACATTCTAAAGTCTTCTTTCTTCAAGTGATAAGGAGAAAATTTATGATTGGGAAATGTTGTGTAGAAGACTTTTGTTTACATCTCATTCCGTGTTTCCATTTAAAGGTGAAAACCGTTGTTTATTTCTTGATTACTTAAGATGATATGAGATTCTTTTTAGACGTATAGTTGCAAATATTTTTATCAAATTGCAAGCCTGATATAATAACTTTCTGATGCCATTGCTATGTGAATAATGAAATGTTTTGTGTACAAATATATCAGAAATGATTAAATAACTGGTGACTAATGTAAGAAGCCATTAAAGTATAAAAACAGTGATGTTAATGGGGGGAATTAATTAGTCAAGAAGAAGAGATGATGTCTTCTTTGATGACTATTTGAATTTAAAGATTTTCTCTGAGAAGTTTAAAAGGGCTATTGGAGAACTGAAAGTCCCTTATATAGGAAACAGGGGTGTTTGTACTCATTTACTAGCAGATGAAATTCTGTTTCAATCTCTGATGAGACTGAATGGACTGAATAAAGGAAAGATTAAAACTCTAAACTTTAAATACTCTCTGAGAAGTTCCCACCGCAAGGACATCAGCTGCATGTGCATTCACAGATTGCATATTCAGCAGCTGAAGATGCTACTAAGACTGTTTTATGAAGGTGCTAAGCCAGTGAAAGGGTGACAGCAGCTGATATTTGAGTCCAGCCAAGCCTTGAATGAGGTATACCTTCCTTCTCCAGTGATACTACGGAAGGAGAAGATTATAAATCTCTCCAAACTGAATAAGCAAGTAACAATACTCTGCTCCCATCTCTCAGCTTCAACAGCACACTCATCACAGCACCTTCCTCTAAGCTCAGCTGTTCATCTCATCTCTGTAAGAAAGCAGCAGCTGTAATAGACAGCTGAGGAAAAAAACCTAAAACTGAACATTAAGAAGAAGTAAGCTTCCAGTTCAGCACTATTTCTGCAGCATGACACAACAGTGTCTACAGCACTGTCTCTCAACCTTTCCAGACTATTGTACTCCTTTCAGGAGTCTGTACCTCCAAGTTTCACCTAACTTAAAAACAACTTGCTTACAAAATCAGACATAAAATACAAAAGTGTCATAGCAAACTATTACTGAAAAATTGCTTACTTTCTCCTTGAGCAGTATAAACAAGTCATTTATGAAATTTCTGTACTGACTTTGCTTGGGCTTTTTATGTAGCCTGTTGTAAAACTAGGTGAATATCTAGATGAGTTGATGTACCCCCAGGAAGACCTCTGCTACTCTGAGAGGTACACGTACCCCTGGTTGAGAACCACTGGTCTACAGCAGCATTGGTGAGATGAAGTTTATCAAAGCACTGCCAAGTGATTAGATTCAAATTTTTCTTTTAATGGTTTTAATGAGATATTAAAAAACTATTGTAATTTAAGGTATTAACTGCTTCTTCTGTTAAACAGACTATACATTCCTGGAGAGGAGACATCAGCTAACTCTTGTAAATAAAGAGAAAATGTGTGATTTAATTTGGATTTAAGATACTTAATATGCATTAATTACTTGTCTCAAGACCTCTCATTGAATGGCTTCTTTTAAGTAACTGAATTTAAATGTCTTTGGTTTCATAGAATTTAGTTAAGATTACTCACCTTTGTCCATTTATAATGTGTTTATGTTATCCATGATAAACCAAATAGGAGTCACCTATCCTTGAATGAAATTCTTTTGTCCATCTATAAACAGTTTTAGTTACCTGTGATATACTTAGACAGGACTCATTACTGATTTGGGGAATAATATTGTTTGGTCTTATCTTACCTAAAGAAGAGTAGCTCCATTAGAAGAGGACCCACCCTTGAAGTAAAAAAGCTCTTCACAGAGAGGCATGCAGAAGAGATTGCAACTGAAGTAAAGATTGTTATTGCTTGTTTGTGTTCTGTTTTATTTTTATTTTTTTTCTTTATTTAATAATAAAATACTCATAGTGCTTATTTTGCTTCTCTTTAATTGTGGTATCTCCTAAGATCTGGCAAAGAACCATGTATGACTCTAAAATAGTGAGCGTCACATTGGGCATGAAGAGAGGCAATGATTAAGATTTGTCCTATCATTTCTTGGTATGGCTATAATATGTTAGTAATTTTTGGAATAAAAAAGTTACTTAGGAACTTGAAACCCCCGTTTCTACACAGCGATCACTATAGTACCTGGGCACATATTCTACTATACTGCCCTGGAAGGCCATATTGTAGCATGAGAAAGGAGTTTAGCCTTGATGGCAAACTCATGCTTTGTCCTCTTTTCTGAGATTCTAGTCAAGATGGCCAATTACTGCTAACAGTGATGGTGATATGGATAACTATCTACCAGGAACTAGACTGAGACATCACAACTTCCACTCATGCCATTGAAGAGCTGTTAAATAGTAACTTTTTGTCATTAGTGGCTGGAGCTGAACTGATACAGATAACCCAGAAGACAGACCTCAAAGGGTTCTGAAAGGGTTTAGCGCTAGAATTCAGGTGGGTCCAAAAAGTTCTAATGTATATATTTTGGGATTCTCTCAACCCTAACACCATCTTACTGAGATGTTGATCTCTTCCATCTTGGATTTTGGATTCTTCCTGATGGATGTGACAAGCGCAACGGCACCCTCTACAGTTAGGGGATTATGAGACAGCTGTGGTGGAAGACAAATGGAAACAGATTAGGAGGAGAATTTCACTTCCTGGCAGTGGGTGTGGGTGTCTCTCTTTCCCCGTCAGTCTAGACTTTAGGAAGGTCATGGCCCAACTGTGCCCTTTCAACAAGTTTATCTTCATTATCTGTCCATCTTGTCACGTTCCCATTAAACTCTGCAAAGCCAACTACAGGAATACATTCTGGTCACCTCCTTCTTCTCCTCCTTTGCCTGCCTCTGGCTTAGCATAAAACAATTTACTCTCCATTTCAGTTTAGGCAGCTCATATCAGAGTTTTCCTCACCCCCCTGGCTAAGGGTTTTCCACTCCCTTCCCTTACTCCTTGCCCAAAAAGCCTTTGTCTTTACCTTCAGGATTTTGAGATTTCCATTGTCCTCTAACCCCCTGGCCAGCTTCCCAGCCCCTTCGTTGTTGATATGGTTGCTACTGATGTCCAGTTGGACCAGAATGTTGTTGAGTTTGAGAGCTTCTCCAAGGGCCAGAGCCCCCTCATTCCCAAAGCCATTCCATGAGAGGTCAAGTATCTTCAGTGTTCCATTGGCCTCCAGAGAGAGAAGAGAGATCACCACTGGCATCACAGCCATTGCAAATCCAGCTGATGCATCAATCTATTCCTCTTGTGAAGCCCCCTTTCATGACTGAGGCAGTGAACCAACTGGGGACTTAAGAGCTCTGTCTGCTTCTTCACTGTTGTATTTGCCAGATAGGATTCCACCCATGTCAGCGGCCTCACAGCAGGACCTAGCAAATGCCAGCTGGGACTCCAGCAGTGTGAGTTTCCTCACAGATGTGACCTGCCAATGCCAGCTCTGAGCACAGTGATGCAAAATTCTTATCAGCAGTGCTGAGTGGGACGGAACCTGTGTGAGCTAACCAGGGCCAGCCCACAGCCCACTGTTGTGAACTTCCTCCCAGCACTGACTGTCAGTGCCCTCTTTGTGTGAGCTACCAAATCCAGCCCAGACTTCAGTGATGTGAGCTTCCTCTCAGCACTGCCCTATTATTACCAGTGCCACAGAGACTCCCCACTAAGGGCTTTCTCTCAGGGGTGCCCTTTACACTAGAGTGCACAGTCCTTTTCGTGCTACTCTGAAAATAGGTGATTATGAAAAGGCCAACCAGCATCCATGAAGCCGTACATTGGAGAGGGAGGTGCTGTGCCCGAACAGTCTTTCATGAATCATGTTAGCCATTACATCATCATCAGACAGACTTTGGCTCAGAGATGGGTGATGTTTGAGAGTGTGGGTAGGGAGGCGAATCTGTGCCTCTGCCCAAATTGGGATCTCTGAAGCAGATTAATCTAAAGTAAACTAAAGCTTGACAGGTGAGAAGCCTAGATGAGGGGTCACTGGGAGTATGTGTCATGGAAGAAGACCCCTTTGTCAGAGGAGGGTATGGATGGGAGTATCTGTTGTTTCTCTGTTGCTTGGTTTTGAGTGTTGCCTAAAGTTGACCACTCTGTAAAATTAGAGGGGCACAGGTTATTGGCAAACACAAGAAGTTGAATGGCTAGTGACGATATAAAAGAACCATTAGCAGAGCAAGGGCAGACCACTGCTTCAGCCAGGACATGCCAACCTTCCAAGCTCAGCTAACAATCAGGGTCAGGCTTATCATTATTCAGGAGGGAGGCTTACTCTGAGACCAGCACCCAATGCCACAGCCCCCTTCATCTGCAAGTGGTTCCAGCTCAGGTTCAGAAACTCCAGTGCTTCATTGTTGGCTGAGGAAGAGGAAAAGAGATGTTAGCTGAAGAAGGAGAATGAACAGAAATGCATTTTAAAAGGCGCTAGAGATTCATGTTATCTAAGGAGTGGGGAGACACGAGATAATCCCAGGCACACACCGTACAATACATACTACAAATGAACACATATAGATAAATAATATAGCTAGACACACATGGTAAGCATGCTCACAGACAGACTCACACAGTCTCTCTCTCACTCACCCACACACACACACGAACTTGCAGTTACTATACACAGAGCTGCATACAGATACATGCACAAATACATGCAAATATATTCATACAAAAGACTCTACATTTCCCCACCTCCCAAGACACTAGACACAGACCGCAGAAACAGGCTACAGATACTATTAGGGATCTTAAAGGAATAATAACACATCCTATATTAGAGAAACAACCTGCTGCTGCTACACTCCGTATTGATTCCACACTCAACACTACTGCTGCCATCCCCACTAATAACGCCCCCGTCACTGATACATGATAGTGATACCAGGGATCACTGCCCCTTCCTCCAGTGGGAATCTGATAGTGGCCTGAGCACCAAATACTCCTCTTGTAAGGTGTGTGTGACAGACTGACAATTTCCTGCAATGTCATGAATGAACTTTATTGATTTAAATTAAACCTTACTAAATTAGGTTCAATACCTTTGTGGTCCATTATATTAAATATGTAGTTGTGTATGTGTTAGTGGGAAATTGTGTGTAACTTCTCTAAGGAGACTGACTAATGCCCTCTATGGAAAGGATTAGGAATTTCAAAGGCCTTTTTGGAATAATACATGTAGAGTGGATTTCCTAGGAAGTACCTGGGATTAAGGGGAATGCAAATCACCTATTTGGAATCCACCCTTTTGAGCCCTGTCTGGAGAGGAAAAGCCATTGTCTACTAATTACCTGTTCCTGTAAATTCCAGATCAAAGACCTCTGAACTGTATAAAGGGTGGACTAAATATGTTATGACTGTGCTTGTTATGAGCTGAAGCTGTGATGAATTTGAAACCACAAGAAAACCCCTGATGGAGACTGAAGAATTACTCCTGCCAGAGCCCATGTAAGGGTTCGGGTGATCTCTGATAAAATTATTAGCATGTGTGTAGGTTCTTTTATTGTTTTTAATGTTTTGTCTGTAACGCTTTGACCTTAAGAATCAAATAGGTTTGCTCAGAAAAAACTGTATGGTAACTTATAGCTCTGGCCAGTCACACCGTTAACCATCTCTGAAGAGAAAGCAAACAAGTGTGCTTGGGCAGCATGTCTCTACCTGGAAGTACCTCGGTCAAAATGTAGTGGGATACAGGAAAGACAACAGCTGGGGAGCTGGAGGCCTGGGAGAGGCCTGTTGGACCTCTGAGGGGAAATACAGGTGCAGTTGCCCTGAACGGTGACAGAGTGCAGTGGAATTCTCTGAGTTGGTAGCTGGTCTTGTGAGGCCCAAGGGTGCCCTCTACAAGGGGAGAGCATGAAATAGCCTATGCTCCAGATGCTTCTTGGAGCAGGGCAGGCTCAGCAACATTCTGAGGGCTATCAACCTGATCGGAAAAGCAGAGATGCCCTGAAAAGCAGCTTAAGTTCCAGAGCCCAGATTCCTCCACCAAACCATTGCTAAGAGACCAAGACAAAGGGTTGCTACAGATCCATCAACAACATGAACTGACTTGCAGCAGGTGAAACCTGCCTCTGTTTTAACTCTAGCCAGAGTCTCCATGCTCACCAGAGAATCTGAAGAGCAGAGAATATGTTGGTGATGCTGGGTACGTCTCCACTTTGAGCTGGAGGTGTAATTTTCAGCTCGAGGAGGCAGAAGAACACAGTTCTCTGGCTTATGCAAAGAGCATATTACACTGGAGGGGTGAGGGAAGGGAGATGGTTCATACCAGTGGATGCTCACTTTCTGTAACAGATGGGTGGGATTCTACTTTCTACATACACAAAAAAGCAAGATGCCCTCTGCCTGCAGCTGATTAGCAAGCAAATAGAAATTCAACCCTTTGTGTCAGATGTGCACAGCTGTATGTGTGCCTGTACCAGTCCAGCTGCAAAGCATGGCACATGGTGGCAATTTTACTCAGGGTAGGATGTGTATAAATCCATTAGTGCTGTGTGTGAATCCATTAGTGAGAGAGGAGGCCTGCTACAGTGTTGGAAAATGACCTCTGATTGGGGCAAGAGGCTGGCTGCCAACATATTCCTATCTGATTTTATGATGATTCTCCGTGGACAGCAGTTTGGATCTCAGCACCCTGGCAGGTTTGCCCAATTTACAAAAAAAAAGATTAAAAATGTTTTTGCAAAGATCTTTTCATTTTGTGCCTCAGTGGAGCTGGAAGTAAAGAAATTTATTTCCACATGAAAGCTGGGCTCAGACACAGCCTCTGCTTGCTCTGTGAGGGCCCCTGTTTATCTTTAGACCCCGTTTTCCCACTGGATTAACTGAGGCACAAACACAGTCCCTTGTCACTCATTGCAGGATTGAATTTATCGGTCTTCTAAAGACCTGGGCTGATCTTAACTGTAAATCCATGATGGTGGAAACACTGAATCAGGAAAATGAAAGTGTTATTTGGACCAAAGAAAGGATTTCAGTATAGTTTAAGAGAGCACTGTGTGGTTAAAAAGCATACATTTGCTGCCAAGGAGCCATTGTGATAGGCAGAAATGCTAAGAGAAAGAGAGAGATTTGTAAAGGTCTTTCCCTGTGATACTATTAGCACCTGAGATTTGGATTTTGGCAGATTGAGAAGTCTCAGCCCCAAGGAAGTTGAGAGAGTCACCCAAAGTGAGTGGAATTAAGGGTGAATCAATGGCCCAACCAGGAAGGTTAAAGCCCTGGCTCCCAGTCCTTTACAGTAGCCATCAGGCCCCACAACCTTCTTGCTGTAAAATGTAAGAAAAGTGGTGGATTCACTTCTGCATCAAGGCTGGCCCCCAGAGGTCTCTAAGGGAAAGGGTGCCTGTACTGACTGCCCAGCTGGCTCTGTGGAAGTAATGAGTGGAGTTACCCAACATCTGTCCCAGATGCTCTCCTCCCTTCTCAGAGAACTCATTGTGGCTGAGGTCCAGCTCCTTCACTCGGTAATTGCCCTATGGAGAGAAATGGTATAGAGAGAATCAGATCTTCCATCCAGCTGCAGTCAGCTGCCATCTTAAGACCCCAGAAGAGAATGAAATATAGGCTTTCAGCTATTCTAGTGCACAGCAGTTTGTCAGCACGGAGACAGAGAATTATGATTCCCAGAACAAAGCAGGTTTGTCAGTCTTTTAACATGGTATTTTTTCCTCATGAAACAGAGGAGTCAGAAGGACTTTATGCAGCTAGGTCCAGTAACAACAAATGCTGTTCAAACTTCACTCTCACAGCTCTGTTCATGGACCTAGTCCTGTTCTGCAGCACACCCCTGCTATTCCAGTTCGGTCCCCATATTCCACCTCCACCAATGTGCCTCATTCCTGACCTATAGCACTTCATGTTACAAATGCAGATCCTGGGCAGAAACGTCCAGCGAAGCCAAATTGTGTTATGGTTTTTGTGATAGAGACTAAATTGAGAAAGGCACTAAACTTCTTTTCACTTGTGACTTTCAAAGTGATTTAAATCATACCACTTATGTTTCTTGAAAGCTTTGCATTCTCAAAATCCCCTTCTGTACTCCTGTTACGCACTCCAGAAGGTTCATCTCCTAGCCAGAACCCAACAGCTGTCCTGAGAAAACATTGACCTGGTACACACTTCCCCCTGTCCTCCGAGCCTGTCTCCTTTCTAAAGCAAGTGACAAGCACTCCTCAGAATTATGTCAGGAAATCATCTGGGTACTAAAAGGTGGGAATCAAACCAAGTAAGTATGGACTTTAAAATGGGGAGAGCCCTTAATTAAGGCTACAATTTTGTCATAGCTATTTTTAGTAAAAGTCATGGACAGGTCATGGGCAATAACTAAAAAGTCATGGCCTGTGACCTGCCCATGATTTTTATTAAAAATACCCCATAACTAAATCTTAGGTGCTGGGGAAGGGGGGCGCTCCCGCAGGTGTTGCTGCTGTGGGGGAGGTTCCAGGGGATGCTGCTGCTCCGGGGGCAGGGGGGGAGGGCGCTCTGGAGTCACGCTGCTGCTGGGGTGGGACGGCCTGGGGCCCTGCTGCTGCTGCTGCTGGGGGTGGAGTGGCCCAGGGCTCCGCAACACGGCTGCTGGGGAGGGGGTGGCCCAGGGCTCTGCTGCTGCCAGGTTACTCACCAGTAGTGCCTCGGCGAAGTACTGGGCAGTTTCCTCCCTAAAGTTGTTTCCTGCAGAGGAGAAGCATGTGTTAACAGAGCTCAAAGGTCTCCTTTGTGACATTGCACTGTGTCTGGGAGAATCTCCTGGGCTGGCTGGAATGGCATCCCATAATGGTGAAGAACAAATAGGGTTGAAAGAGGTTACCTCCCCACTTTCTCTTCTTTTGACCTCCTTTCTAGTGTTGTTTTGGGACTCACAGAGCACTCAGACATTGCCTAACTAAGGGTCTTACCTAAATTGCTCAGAGGTGGCTGTATTTTAGAGATCCTTATCTTGGTATAAATATAGGTATAAATCTAGACTTCAGTGCAGTTACTCTGCATTTACACCAGAGTACATATACATGAGAGCAGAATCTGGCCCATAGTCTATAATGTGCTTTCAGGATGAGAAGAGTTATAGAAGTGAAAAATATCATATCAAACTCCTCCCCTGCCCTCTTCCTAGAATGCATGGACCCACCTGAGAGCTGAACAGCCCGGAGACAAGAAATATTATCCAGGAACATCCTGGAGATGGCTTCCGCTCCTTCTGTGCCTATGTGGTTATTGGAGATGTTCTGAAAGGGAAGTATCAAGTATATGAAAAGAAAACCCCCCAGAATGAAGCTGCTTTTAGTGTTGTTTGTGGCTGAATGTGCAAGAAAGGCTAAGAGAATCCAAGATCAGCAGGACAGAGGCACTAGTCAGGCAGGATCACTCTTAGACAGTAATTAAAACCAGAGGTTTCCTTCTATTTTGATACTTGTATGTGCAACCCCAGCTCCTTTGTAATAGGAGCAAAACTGCAGAGCCAACAACTTCACTGAGGTCTTGGTCTTCAATGAACCAGCAGTTACTTTGTCAAAGATCTTTGATGCCGCACAAAGCCCAAGGCCTTACAAAATCCATTCCATATGCCCCCAATTTTGGATACAGGAAACATTACTCAGAGCGTATATAAAAAAGTAATTTTGTATTCCTCTCTTAATCTGTTCAGAAGGGCTTCCACACACCCTGTTGGAGCATGAAAATCTCTGATACAGAACATTTTCTCCATTGGCTAACCATACTGTAGAAGGATTTGTTTATGAGAAAGAAGGTAGTCATTTTGTGTGTTCCTGCAAATTAATTAAATAATTCCATAGCTCTGGGGAGCCCATCATGCTCTCACTATTTTGCTTTTCTGCGGCTTGTACTTTTTAAACTAGAGGGGCACAAAAATTACGACATTCAGAATGTGAATTTTTTTGTGAGGAGGCAATTAGAACTTGGCAACTAATTAACTGATTTTCTTGAAACTCAGAAAATTCAAAATTTCCTCAGATACTTTGTGCAGAAAATCTAAGGCAGATACTATTGTTTTATATTAAAAATGCACTGTACGATTTGGTATAGCACAAGGTGGGGATACGAGACCTGAAAGATCAATGGTCTGACCCAGTAAGGAAGGATACTGGATGAGATGACAAATGGTGGGAGCTTGTATGTCTCCTATGTTGCCATGTTCCAGTGTGTTAGAACTAGGAAGAAAATTGGATACCAGCTCTTGAATGTAGCAGTTCTCTCGTAGCATCTGTACCAGACACGTGACTCCTTCAGCCAGGATCCAGTTATCTTCCAGCTCCAGATGAGTGATGGTTGTGTTGGACTAAAACAGCCCAAACAAGACAGAGAGAGACAGAGAATTGCTGGAATGTTAGTGAAATGGGCAATGTCCTCCGTGTAATTTACATAGTCCCTGTATACCTCCCATATAAGGCACTGCAGAAACTGTGCCTAACATAACTGTGGTCAGTGAAAAAGGGCAGAGCTGGGGCTGAGGGTGTTGGGACATGAAAGAGACTTGGTTAAGTGGTGTAGCTGCCAAGTGATTCATGCTCTGCACTGCTGTTATAGGAGAATCAGGTTCAATTCCCAGTCTCAATCTTAGGCTCCCTGGGTCTGCCCAGTGGTTAGCAGAGAGCCAGGGTTGGGGTATCAATCTTGCTGTCTTACTTCCTGGGCTTGTAGGGGGTAGGAGTGCTGGAAAATCAGGCCCTGAGGGGGCCTGTAGGACCCTTCTACAGTCAGCAAAGAGGTTCCTTCTTTTGATTGGAAGCTTAGTGGCTGCAACAGCTTTGATAAATTAAATTGATAAATTAAACAGTAATAAGTCACCAGGGCCAGATGGTATTCACCCAAGAGTTCTGAAGGAACTCCAATATGAAATTGCAGAACTACTAACTATAATATGTAACCTATCACTTAAATCATATTCTGTACCAGATGAGTGGAGGATAGCTAACTGCACACCAATTTTTAAAAAAGTCTCCAGAGGCAATCCTGGCAATTACAGGCCAATAAGCCTAACTTCAGTACCAGGAAAACTGGTTGAAACTATAGTAAAGAACAGAATGATCAGATACATAGATGAACACGAGTTGTTGGGGAAGAGTCAACATGGCTTTTGTAAAGGGAAATCATGCCTCATCAATCTATTAGAATTCTTTGAGGGGGTCAGCAAACATGCAGACAAGGGTGATCCAGTGGGTATAGTGTACTTAGACTTTCAGAAAGCCTTTGACAAGTTCCCTCACCAAAGGCTCTTAAGCACAGTAAGATGTCATGGGATAAGAGGGAAGGTCCTCTCGTGGATCAGCAACTGGTTAAACAATACGAAACAAATGGTAATAATAAATGGTCAGTTTTCCGAATGGAGAGATGTAAGTAGTGATGTCCCCCAGGGGCCTGTATTGGGACAAGTACTGTTCAACATATTTATAAATGATCTGGGAAAAGGGGTAAACTGTGAGGGGGCAAAATTTACAGATGGTACAAAATTACTCAAGATAGTTAAGTCTAAAGCAGAGCTACAAAGGGATCTCACAAAACTGGCTGACTGGGTAACAAAATGGCAGATGAAATTCAGTGTTGATAAATACAAAGTAATGCACATTGGAAAACATAATCCCAACCATACATACAAAATGATGGGCTCTAAAAATTAGCTATTACCACTCAAGAAAGAGATTTTGAAGTCATTGTGGATAGTTCTTTGAAAACATCTGCTCAAAATGCAGCAGCAGTCAAAAAAGCTAACGGAATGTTAGGAACCATTAGGAAAGGAATAGATAATAAGACTGAAAACATCATAATGCCACTATATAAATCCATGGTAAGCTCACATCTTGAATACTGCATGTAGATCTGGTTGCCCCATCTCAAAAAATATATATTAGAATTGGAAAAGGTACAGAGAAGGGCAACAAAAATGGTTAGGGGTATGGAACAGCTTCCATATGGGAAGAGATTAAAAAGACTGGGACTTTTCAGCTTGGAAAAGAGATGACTAAGAGGGGATATGGTTGAGGCCTATAAAATCATGACAGGTGTGGAGAAAGTGAATAAAGAAATGTTATGTATTCCTTCACATAACACAAGAAATTTCTGGGGTCACCCAATGAAATTAATAGGGAGCTGGTTTAAAACAAACAAAAGAAAGTACTTCTCTACACAACACACAGTCAACCTGTGGAACTCATTGTCAGGGGATGTTGTAAAGGCCAAAACTATAATAGGTTAAAAAAAGATTTAGATAAGTTCATGGAGGATAGGTCCATCAAAGGCTATTAGCGAGGATGGTCAGAAATGCAACACCATGCTCTGAGTGTCCCTAGCCTCTGATTGCCAGAAGCTGGGAGTGGATGACAGGGGATGGATCACTTGATGATTGCCTGTTCTGTTCATTCCCTCTTACACACCTGGCATTGGCCTCTGTAGGAAGACAGGATACTGGGCTAAATGGACCATTGGTCTGACCCAGTATGGTGGTTCTTATGTTCTGTGTAGAGGGTTAGAAATGGTAGGGTTTCTCAGGGCTCCTACAAGGATAAAGTAGCTTTACCCACCCCTCCCCCCCACACTAAATAATAGCCTCCAAAATTTGGAGAGGCCCAGTATACCTGTTGGCTTTGAGTTGACACTACTTCCATCCTTGATCAGGTACTCACCACCAGTGTGATGGCAATGGCTTTGGCACCCTTGGGTCCTAGACCATGATGGTTCAGGTTCATGTAAGGCTCCTCTATGTTCCGAATGAAGTAAGAGACAGGCACCACTCCCACCAGTTTGCAAGCCTCTAAATATAGCTCTGCACCCTTTATGGTTGCAAAGGACCTCTCGGTATCTACAGAAACAAAGGAGGCTTGTGAGCAGTGTACTCAGTGTCCCATCTCTCTTCCCCCCATCACTGCAGCTATTTCTTCACCTGCAGAGGGAACTGGTTGATTCCTTGCTGGGGTCCATAGGTTACCTCATGAGGAAGGGCTAGAAGACATGAGCCAAGCAAACCCCCCCGCCTCCCCCGAAGAGTCAAGCTAGTAAGAATCTCTGTGCATTTCTCCCTTTTGCTCAGCGCTGGCCTTGCAATTTGATGGAAGGAAAGATTAGGATCATGTGAAACGTTCTCTCCCCCTCAACTGTGATGATGGGGGAGACTGGGACAGCCCAAGAGTTGCCAGGCTTGCAGAGAGCCAAGAAGTCACTTGTGCTTTTTGTGTTCATGAGACCCTCACTCCGCATGTTTTCAGATTCATGAGTCAAATTCAACCTTTCAGTCAACAGGCCATGTCAGATTCATGGGCTTGGCTTTTTGTGGCTGACCTATGTCTAATTTTGCCTTGTTGAGCTAAGCTGAGGGAAATGGAATTCCACAGGATAAGAATAAGATCTCTGCTCTTAAAGACATCTGTTTCTGGGACAACTTATCCTGTACCAACTCCTTCTATGTTTGACTGTTTGGTTTCTCATATCTAACTTCAGAAACCTGGAACGTGACTAAATCATTCCAGGTCTAAACAAGCACTTCTGACATTAGGCAAGTAAGCCTTATTTTATTTATCATAACTGAAGCCTATGGCAAATAGTGCCAGAGGAGGCTGGTCAACCCACAGCACGTTGGCTTACAAATGGCAGAAAGAAACTCTGTGTTCTCATCATCTTGGCCACTGGAAGTTGCTGACACAGCTGCAGTAGAACAGACCAGGACAGCTGATGGCTGCATTTCTGTAAAAACCTGTCATTTGGACTTTCTTCATCAAACCCAGTATTTAGAGGTTGTATTGCTACATTTATGCAATGGTTTAACCTCAGCACAAACTCCACTCTAGTTAAAGTACTTTTGACAGTTATATTTGAGGACTCTCGCAAACATCTCCTTTTACTTCGATTCTTCTGGTTTTTAATTTTCTTTCTTTCTCCTTTCAATTTATAGTACATTAACAAAGTGCCGATCCTAGGCTCCAGATATCTTTGCCATATATAAAAATGTGAGCAGAGTTTGATTAACCAGACATTTACTAGCTAAAGGGCTAAACCCACTAGCTAGAGAATGATACTAAAGATAAGAGGGGCTCTACCAGCATGGTTTGGAGACAGAGGCCTTGGTGAGAAGTCCACCCTTTTCTTACCCAAACTGCTGGAAAACGGGAAGGGTGCTGGGATTCCTACTAGGGCAGTGTCCTTGGTCCCTGCTCAGGGACTCCACTTCTTATATTAATCTCTTGTTAATAGGTGCTGCACTGACTGTGAAGGAAAGGGTTTAGTTGGAAGTGTGGCCAGCAAATGCTCACCTTCAATCTCTAGGTCTGTGTCAGAGCTGTCTGCTCTTGTCTTTTCCTCTGCTGGGCTGTTGGATTGGTCAGCAAGCAACATGGATTCCACAGACAGGCTGCCCTCAGACATCTCATTCTGGTCTGGAATGAAATTGATCTGCTTCATTCTGTGAATACAAACTTAATGCATATGCAACACCCCACAAGACACTGCAGAGAGAACCTTTTTCTCCCTTCACTGAATCCCAGGGTCCCCTTAAAAATGTTTCAGGTACTTTCTTCCCCAGCCCCAAATCTATGTGCATCCCTCCACTGCATTATACTTACTTGGAAGCTGTCACTGGTGTATGGATGTTCTCACTTGAGCAGTTGGAGGTGCCTGGACACCCAATGGCTTGGCATCTTTTGGAGCAAACTCTCCAATAAGCTGGAAGCCCAAGTTTATGGAGGGCTATTTGTTCTCTCACACTAGTCGTTTACTGATTCTGGTGACCTGCATCTTCCCTCTCTCTGATTTCTGAAATTACCAGTCACTGGCAATCAAATCTTCCCACCCCCCGTGTCCTAGCCCTTTTGTTAATCCTCAAGCCAAAACCATGCCAGTTACTTTAAACTTTTCCTTCCCGGGTGGCTTTCTCTCAGCCTGTGTGCTGCCTTTGCTATTAGTCTGAGAGTACTTAGTTGTGTACTTCGAGTAAGGCGAAGGAGAAATGGTTTGAATGCCACTGTACACTAGGATTGAGCTGTCACTCAGCAGCAAGACTTGTAATCTGATCCCAGTGGATGTGATACAGCCTCTCTCACCCCCAATTCATAATTTATTTTACAATTAGGGAGAAAGAGAGATTGGAAAACTACCCTATGGGGGAAATAAAATCATGCAAGAGCCAAGAAGAATAATGTCACCACACCCAATCCTGGCTGACAAGTGGAGGGAAATGTAATCTTACTATTTATCTTTCTCTTTTTTCACTGTTACCTCTCTGCTGCCTTTTCCTCTGACTTCTTACTTGCCTTTACTGACTGGTTATTGACCTGTAATTTTGTCCCTTCTCATTCAATATTAAAGCTTGACATGGAATCCACAGTTTAGCTGTCCAGCCAGAGATGTATGTAAGAGGATGACTGCCAGTTGCGTCAGGTGACAGGGCATCTCACTCACTCCACTCAGTTTGCCTCCAGCCCCAACCTCCCGACCTAAGACCCAAGCCCTTTTGTCAGACTTTGCTTGTTCAAATGAGTCATTTGCTGACTTTGTTTTTTAAAAGGAGGAGAAGGGGCAAAGAAAGAAAAAAGTGTCTCTAAACCCTTTATAAACAACTCAAAAGACACACCACATAGAAGTGACTAGGTGGAGACATACAATAGTTTCTCTTGTGTCCTTTCATTGTTATTATTTATTTGTATTGAGGCCCTCTGAGGATCAGATATCCACTGTGTTGGGCATTGTAGTGGGGCAGCTGCCCCACTCCTGCAGAGCCAATAGTAAAAGCAGCCCTGGAGAGGGCTGCGGCTGGGAACAGCTAAGCTGATTGGGGGAAGCAACCACAGCTGGGGCCACACCCCAATCAGGCCACAGCTGGCCCTTATAAGAGGGCTGTGGGCCAGAAGCTGGAGGAACCTTGCTCTAGTTCTGGAGTGAGAAGGGTTAGCTGTCTGGGAGCAAGGTACCTGAGGTGGAACAGTGCTGGGGAGCTCCAGCCTGGTAAACCCCCAGGCTGCAGACTCTGGTAAAAGGCCAGAAAGGTACTGGGGCTGTAGAGGGGCAGCCTGGGAATAGGCAGGGGCAGCTGGTTCTAACCCCTTGCCAATGATGAGTGCTCATTACACTGCAGTCTGCCCCAGTGAGTGGGGGTTAGATGATGACTGGCAGTAGCCATTGAGGCAAGGTGAGTTTAGAGGGTTGGGGGTTCCCCAGGGAGGGGAGACCCAGAGTGTGGGGGTACTGCTGGGGCAGAACCCCAGGGTAAAGTGCACTGGGGTCTGGGAGGGATATGGATGCCAGTGGCAATTGAGACACCAGCCTGCAGAGGGTGCGCTGAAGGCTGGAAAGAGCTAATTCCTGAGACAACCAGCAGGTGGTGCCCTGCTGGTGAGTCATTGCCTTGCTACAGGCATAATAATAAAGATAAAGCCCCAGCTCTGAGGAATGTATAATCTCTTTTTGTAACACTAATTCTTGTGGCCTCCCACCACCCAATAACATCCATTGTTGTTTTGTGTCCAACATGGCATCCAATCCGGTGCCACCTAAGTAATTCCTGTAAAGTAAGGGCTCCAGACTTGAGCTCCTTGGGGCTTTTGTCTAGGAAAAGCCATGCACACCTGCAGTGCTGTAGAAGTTAGTAGTATATCTAAAGTGCTGTTCAAGAAAAGCACAGGCAAGGGTTTTTAAAAGTGAACATTATATTATTATGCACTAAATATATTATCTCTTTTAAAGAGACAAGGTGGGTGAGGTAATATCTTCTTTCACCAACAGAAGTTGGTCCAATAGAAACAAGCTTTCAAGTATGCAGAGCTCTTCTTCAGATCTGGAGGAACAGATTGTTTAGCATAAGTATTATTATTATTTTATTTATTAAAGTAAATGTAATAAAAGATGGCAGTTCTGGAGACTCATGTCCTTCATTTATCCAGACTACTGGTGCTGCCAGGGTAGCATTATGGCAAACTTCCTCCTGACACAGTGTCCTTATCAGTGTACTTCCACCATAGTGATGAGAGGGGATTTCAGTCTCTGTGGCTTGGAGTGAGACATGGTAAGTCATGAATCCAGCCTCCTTGCAGGTGCTTTCTTTTACACATCCTCAGCGCTGCCTATTCTATTCTAGGCCCATCTCTTTTGTTTGTTACCTCTTTAAATTGTGCCACATGGACATTAGACAAGTAAAAAGAATAATTTTTACTTAAATGGTAAGCTGTCTGGGGCGGGGTAGTGATGTAGTGGCCTCCCACTGACCCATGGGGGTGGGCGCACTTGCAGATCCCTGGTGAGTGGAGTGAGGCTGTGCTCATCCCGCCCACCAGAAGTCAGTGGATGGGACAGGAAGTACAAAAGGTGGGTCTGCAAGCTCAGTTGGGCTGCAGCCGCTGAAGGAGCCAGATGTCTCCAGCCTGCTCCCGAACTGGGAGATTGCCATGGACCCCTGTGGCGCTGAGGACTGGCCAATGTTGCCCAAGCCACACGCTTACCATGCCAAGGAGGAATTGTCGGGACAACTACTGGCCTTCTACCTGGACAATGCAGAGATCCCCTTATAGACCCAGGTATGCCCCAATGGGGAGATAGGAAGTCGCCTGGGGGAACTAGACAACCGTCAGGTTGAGAGCTGGCCTGCAACCCAGTCAGTGTGTTGCAGGAGGATACCCAGTGGCAGACTCCTCCACCACTGTTAGGGCCCTGGGCTGGGATGTGGTGGAGTTGGGTAGGCCTGCATCACCCCTGCCACCTAACTGCTGTCCTTAGGTGTACACAGCTGCATAGGGCACCTGAAAATTTGGGGCACCCCAGGGTCTTAGTGTCCACACCTCTGCCTCTTCTTATCCCTGTTATGACCCTTCCTGCAGCCTGGTGAGTCTTCCTCCAGGGATCGAGTAACTTAAAAGTGAAAAAGCTTTTCAGCCTGCCAGACCTATTAACACAATATTGAAACTGTTAAAGAGGCATTCAAGTGGTAATGAAGCCATTTAACAGGCATTTGCCAACCCCCAGGTATATACTGTCAGTTTCTGAATTTACTGACAAACAGTTGTGCATTACTGTAATATTTACTCAGAACATGTTAATTTACAGGACCTTAGTTTAAAATTTGCTTTTAAAATATTTCATTTGTGTTGGTGAATATTATAAAATTACATCTCTAAAAAAATCCTTGCATAGATTTTTAGAAGCACAATCTGAGTATTCATCTTTAGCCTTAAATGCTTGGATCTTCAGACATACAGTTTTTAAATAAATCCTTCAGAAGACCACCCTTATCTAAAATACACATGAATTTTAATTACTGTAGTACAAAAAACTTGCTTCCAAAGTCTCTGTCCATCCCTTTCTCTCTTCACTCCCCTGTTGGAGAGAGCCCTTAAAGGGACAACACCCCTTTCCTTCCAGATAGCTGGACAAATGAGTTTCCCTGTCTTTACCTCTGACTATTTGATGAACTAGTTTTTAAGAGAACCCTCTAGCAAAATCAGTATCTTAGTAAGATATCAAATGCTTTGTTCTGCCTAAAATCTTTGGAAACATTTTTTAAAGTTGGTGAAATTTCATAAACATGTCTACTGTTATGGAGAACACACAAAGTAAATTAGTGTTCCTTTTTTCTAAAAGCTATGAACACTAAACCTCTGACTGATTTTAAATGTCTGTTTCAGTGAGTTAAATATGTAGTACTCTGGAATGATTACTTTATGAAGGCTTAAGAGTACATTTAAAATATAAAATCAGCTTAGAAATACTGATTAAGAAAACGTAAAACAGGGAAGAGCTGTATCATGTATTCCATAATATTTAATGCTGTAGTCAGCAAGACAGCTGACTTGCCCTTGCTACAAAGTTTTTTGCAAATAAATCTAACTTCAGGGTATATCAAAAAACCTGTGACTGACCTTTTTTATTCCCATGTTTAGTGCTTTTAATTAGGTACCTTCTGCATAGCCAGTCTTCACTAACTGGCATGCAGTAGAAAACATTCTCCATTTTCTTTAGAAAGAATTTGCAGAAGAGTGGTGTGTGGTTTTCTTCTCATCCCCTCCCCCCGGCCCCATGTCATTTGCTTCATTTGGGTTCAGGGATTTGGCTGGAAGGGGATGAGCAGAGAGGAGGGAGACAGTGGGAAGAGGGTGGGGCCTGGGGTGGAGTATAGGAAGGGCCAAAGGCAGAAGAGGTGGGCTGCTGGGGAGCTAGTCTCCCCAAGCAGCAGCTTCACCCACCGCCCATGACAGCAAGTAAGAGCAGCTCCCACACACCCAGCTCACGCTGCAGTCTCCTCAGGCAGGGGCCATAGTCAGAGCTGAATGCGTTGGTGCTGCACATTCTGCGTGAGGGAGAGGGTACGGGGGTCTCTGCAGGGAACACTGACTCTCCACCACCATGAGGCGGGATGGGCGGCTTGGTATCCTTTGCTGCCTCGTCCCTCCCCCCAGGTTGCGAGCCAGGTTGCCGTCAGGCATAGGGGCACCAGTTTAATAATACTGCATAGGGCCCCATAAATCTTAAGGACAGCCCTGCATCTGCCTACAGTCCACCGAGTGAGGGCACTAGGCTCTACTCCCGCCTGAGCTCCCCTGGACTGTTTGGGTGCTCTACCCCAGCCTCAGCCCAGAGGACTTGTTGCCCATACTCTGTACTGGCCCAGCCCAATTAAGGGCTCGGCTTACTTACTGTCTCTTTGCCACTCGCCCCTGCGTACAGGTCCAAGCCACTGACCCTTCACTGCCCTGATTATGGCTTATCGCTCTACCCGGACTGCTGCCCAGAGCTACAAGCCGAGAGTGACTCAGCAATTCCCCCACCTGGGCACAACGCCCTGCGACTAGTGAGGCGGAGTGGCCTCTCACTGACCCAGAGAGGGAGGGGCTACTGCTAACCCACTACAGGCAGGGACCATCTTTTTGTTCTGTGTTTGTACAGCACCTAGCACAATGGGGTCCTGGTCCATCACTGGAGCTTCTAGGCACTAGGAGGATACAAATATTTATGTACAGGATTTACAAAAAGATTTACTGGTATCACTATGTGCTAAGAAGGCCTTTGAGAAAGTAGAGTGATCTTTCCTAAAAACATGACTACCAACAATGGGCAATATAAACATTTGGATAAATTACTCTCTCCACTAGAATAAAAGTTAATGAGGTATACGCCAAAGACTTTCATTTCTGAAGAACCACCAGACAAGGCTGTCCTCAATTCCTCTTTTTTGTTAACTCTTCGTTGAAATTAGAAATTGGTATTTTAAAACATGAAATGATATGATTTAGTTACTTGTATTTGTATTATGTGCAATAAAGCAACATACAAAAGTTGTAACAGATGGTAAAAGAACAAAACTATAGTCTAGTTTTCAATGCTACTTTAAATGTACAGAGCTAGGAGGCAGTATACTGAAAGAGTTCAGTTTGTGAGTATTGATATTTTGGAAAAGCAACTGTAGTAGGTGATCACATATAGTAACATTCAGTTATGTAGAACTAAGACTTATCTGCAAATAGTGAAATTAGCAAGGAATGAACATACTTGTTAAGTTATCAAAATGAAAGATTTCATTATTTTTAAGTGAATAGTTACCTCAAGCTTTGCAGTTTCTTTTGTTAGAAGTACAGGATCTTCCAAAATCGAACATTGCTCTTTTCTAGTATTTTATTCAAACTAATCAGATGGAACATAGAATGGTGTGATATGCAGTACAATCTAGGATTTATGTTCCATAAAAAATTAATGAATTCAGTGATATGAGGCTATGGAACTAGTTATACTAAATCTGAAATATTATACGGGGGGAAATCTATTATTTACAAGATACATTTGTGGTTTTATGATCCAAACAAAGTATGGAGGAGTCAATATTTCTCTTAATCTCACTTGGCCAATTGAAAATCATTTTTACTCATATTCTGAAAAATGATTTGCTGGATTTGGAAAAAACTACATTTGGCTTAGCTTGGCCATAAAGCAGCAGTAAAAATGAATTAGTTAGCAAAACTTCATTTGCTATTTCAGGCCCTACCAGTATGGATACCAAAAATAACTGGAGGCAATTCAAACAAATTATTAACTTTGTGTGGGACAGTAAACTCCAAACTTTAAATGAGAACTCTTAATAGAGCAGATCTGCAAGGGGGATTGGTAGTACCAAATTTACCAAACTATTATTGGGCAGCTCAATTAAAATCACTGTCAGCCTAGTACATTGGATGGAACTCAAACAGGATTTTAAATATAAATGTAGTGTATTGATTTTTGTACCTCAAATTAAGACATACACACCAGGGAAACAATATATAACATCACTTTGGATATGGAATCTGACACAGATAAGAAGTAGCCTCTTCCTCTCCCTGTTTACACCCATCAGAAACAATCCAGAATTTTAACCAGAGTTATCAAATCCAATGTAGACTATATGTCAGGAAAAAATGTATACAACCACGGACTGGGTATTCTGTAATGATAAACTATGGAAATTAATATGATCAAAAAACTGACAAGGAATATTAATATAACAGTTTGACTTATTGCAACTAAAGCATTATATCAAAACCCATATAAGAAGCTTATATCTCAAGAGGATAGAAACATTAATTACAGGAAAGACCACCTTAGAGGGCCAGATCTCTGTATGGTACAACGAATTGTTACTGATGGACCTGGAAAGCAAGACTACCTTAATGGGAAAAGATCTAAAAATGGATATAACTTTGCAACAATGGGAAAATATCCTGAGAGAGGTCAAAACTTCATCTAATTGTGTAACCCTTAAGGACAATTATTGCAGAATACTTTATCAATGATACCTCACTCCATTTAAGCTAAAGAAAATATATAAAAAAGGAAGTCCTAAATGCTGGAGAGGATTTGGAGGAATAGGGACAGTTCTGTATGTTATGGTGGGAATGCCTGGATAGAATAGTATTTTGAACGCAAAAGCAGAAAATAAAATTTTCAAAATAATTAAAGTTAGGCTACCCATAGTGATTTTATTATGTTACAGCCCAAAAGAGACTCTTGAATTGGGGAAGGACCCTTTGATCCTTGGGTGCATAAACACCGGAATCTTGAGTAGGAGTAGCGAGGTTATTTTTACATCTATATTTAGCGCTCGTGCCAGCACTGTTGAAATATTGTGTCCTGTTTTGGTGTCCACACTTCAAGAAACATGTTGATGAACTGGAGAGGGTTCAGAGAAGAGCCGAAGAATCATTAAAGGATTGGAAAACATGCCATATAGTGATAAGTTAAATAGATTGAGCTGTTTGAGTTTAACAAAGAGAAGGCTACGGAGTACCTTAGTCACAGTCTACAAGTACCTACCTGGAGAACAAATATTTGATAATGGTCTCGTTAATCTAGCAGACAAACAAGATCCAATGGCTGGAAATTGAAACTAGACAAATTCAGACTGGAAATAAGGTAAGTTTTTAATAGTGAGGGTAACTACACACTTGAACAATTTACCAAGGGTTGTGGTAGATTCTCTGTCACTGGCAATTTTTAAAGCAAGATTGACTGTTTTTCAGATCTGCTCTAGTTCAAACAGGAATTATTTTGGAAATTTCTATGGCATCTATAAGGAGGTTAGAGTGGATTTAGTGGATCTTTCCAGCCTTAGAATCTGTGCATCTATGAATAACATGATTACTACTAGCACCAGATGTATGATAGTTCACTTTTAGAAAAATACAGATCCCCCAACATTAGTGGTATAGGAAATAAAGTATGTAAAATGCTTCCAATGGAAAAAATGACAGACAGCCTTACAGGAGGATCAAGTCGATTTTAAAATATATAGTTACTGTTTTTTTTTAATTTGAATAGAATACATACACAGATAATTATAAGATGTTGACCAAACACAAAGGGAACTTTAAAAGGTCACAAATACAGTTTATGAATAAGATTTATTTAATATCTGTATGGAAAGTTTATAGGTGTTAGTATAAATGCTTGGCGCTTCCATAACTATTTAATCTTGGTTTATAGTAACAATGGCTCAATTACTTGTACATTTTAAATAAAGTGAATTTTTACAATAAAGCTTTATAAAGTCAAAACTTCATTATACTATGGTCAAAAATCATCCAAGTGAGATCTTACTGAATAAATTAAATGGGAGCAACTATACTCCGTTAAGAGTTTGGGTCATAACACTACAAAGGGATACAGACCTTAGTGCTTCAGAGTATAGGTATGATGGCTAACAGGAGGCTCAGAAAAGTATTCTATCCCCCATCCCTGCCATGTCACATTCAGTGACAGCAACTGCACAACTAGGGTCTAATCCTGCAAGGCATTGAGCACCCTACATAAGAACATAAGTTATTGAAGTCAATGGTAGTTGAGGGTGCTCAGTACCTCCTAAGATCTGGCTCTTCCCCAGACCTATTATAGAGCTTTTTATTTTCTTCTGAAAGATCAGATCTTGACCACAGCTGGAAGCAAGATCCCAGACTAGATAGGACAGAGGTGGGCAAACTACAGCCTGCAGGACTGTCCTGCCCGGTCCTTGAGCTCCCAGCTGGGGAGGCTTGCCCCCGGCCCCTCCCCGCAGCGACGTTCTGGCCAGCCGCTCCTACTGGGCAGCACAGGGAGTGCAGCTGGCTCCGGCCAGCTGGTGTGCTGTTGCTGCTCTGAGCAGCATGGTAAGGGGGCAATCAGGGAGCAGAAGGCGGTTGGATGCGGCTGAGGTTCTGGGGCGGGGAGTAGGCAGGAGATGGGGAACAGGGAGGGTTGGGAGTGGGAGTCCCGGGGGGCCTGTCAGGAGGCGGGGGTGTGGATAGGAGTGGGGGGGGGGCAGTGAGGGGACAGGGAGCAGGGGGGTGGGATCCCAGGGGCAGTTAGGGGTGGGGGGCAGTCAGGGGATGAGGAGCAGAGGGCGGTTGGATAGGGGGTGGGAGTCATGGGGGGGCTGTCAGGGGGTAGGGGTGTGGATAGGGGTCGGGGTAATCAGGGGACAGGGAGAAGGGGGGGTTGGATAGGGGTTTGGGTCCTGGGGGCAGTTAGGGGACAAGGAGCAGGGGGGGTTGGATGGGTTGGGGGTTCTGAGGTGGGCAGTCAGGGGGCAGGGAGGGGGAGGGGGCCAGGCTGTTTGGGGAGGCACAGCTTTCCCTACCTGGCTCTGTACAGTTTTGCAACCCTGATTTGGCCCTCGAGCCAAAAAGTTTGCCCACCCCTAACACAGGCCAACGGTTTGCTCCGGTATGGCAGCTGCTATGTTTTTACCTGAGTGTATATGCACTATACATCCCGGTTTATTTCAGCAGGCTCAATTTTTCACTAATGGCTACCTAATTGCCCAGTTTGGGTGTGGCGTGTGAGCCTTACATGCATATGGAGCCCTCTTATAGCAGTGGTAACACCTGTGGTGGTTTTCCTTAGTTTATTTTAAAAACAATTTATTAACTAAAAATCCCACCTTCATCCTCCTCTGAGTCAGAAAATTCATGTTCCATGTTGCGTGTCCTTGTCACCACTCTGAGAGTGCTGCTTGTTACTTTGCTTTTTCTCCTCTGCGAATTAGTAGTTTACAGTCATCTCTGTCTGACACCCTATGACCTCCTCACACAAAACCCCTGCCACAGCCACTCGACTCTAATTGTCAATCACAGAAAACCTCCAGGAGCAAGGGTGTCATCTATACGATTTGTAATCTTGATTTATACTGTTTCTGAATAGGAAGATCATTTCCCAGTCACTGGGGCTGCCTGGGTCATGTGGCAAGTTTTTGCAAGGCCCCTCTTTCATTTCTTCTCAAGCATTCCATGACCTCATCTGGACATTGTGACTCAAGATAGAGGTTTGAGCATTGGCCTGCTAAACCCAGGGTTGTGAGTTCAATCATTCAGGGGGCCATTTAGGGATCTGGGGCAAAAATTGGGGATTAGTCCTGCTTTGAGCAGGGGGTTGGACTAGATGACCTCCTGAGGTCCCTTCCAACCTTGAGATTCTATGATTCTAAACTTACCACGAGATATCCTGCAGTCATATCACATCAGTCTTTGGGTGCATCACCTTTGGGTGCATCAGATCTCATTAAGTAGGATCAGAACCGGTCAGCATTTGGATAAGTGTTTCAGAAAGTGGTGCTAATAAGCTGGCAAGGGGTGCTCACCCCTCAGAATCACTAGTGAATCAATGTACCAGCCCGGTACATTTTCAGATGAGAAATTCAGTCATGACCATTTGTAGTCTTTAAAGAACTCTCAGCACTTTTTGCAAAAGTTGGTTTATAAGTCCCCATGTCCTGAACAGATTCCAACTTGAGTAACTGCTTCTTGCCTACTGTATATAGATGTGCTCTGTAATGATATAAGTACCTAAAAGTGCCCTAAACCCAGGTATTTATTATTTATCCAAGCAATCTTAACTGATCCCAAAGATGAGACGGCTCCATTGAATTGTCAAAGGAATTGGATCAGTGCTTTTTATTTATTTACAGTGTTAGAGGACCACTCAAAAGGCTGACAAAAATCATTTTCTTAACAAAGGAGGCTTTTTGATAAAGGTGGAGGAGAACTATACTCAGGACATTTAAGGGCAGTCTTCCCCTAGAGGAGGTAGCCCAATAAAGATAGTTTCTCATAGAGGTTTCACAATGTATATAGCACACACAGATTGCTAAGTGCTATATAGATATAAAGAAAAAGTCCCTGCCCCAAAGACCTGGGTATCTTAGAAACTTTGGTAGTTTTGTTTACCCATATTAAGCGCAAATCTCTCAACGATTCCAGTTGTCAGAGTTCAAATAGGGTTATTCTTTGGTGCAGAAGAGTAAAATGTTGCGTAAGCCAATGGAAGTTTTGACCTTGAAATGCAGGCCCATTGTATGTTTCGATTTTGTTTGTGAATAATTTTTCTAGTGCAGGCATTACAATTTTGGTAGCTCAGACATTTGCTTGCTTGTGGTACTAATTAATTTTCCATGTTCCACTAGTTAACAGTCCTCACATATTTCAGTGTGATTGTCTCAATGTTGGATGGTTCTTGGATACTATACCTCTTCTGTCAAAGATCGACTTTGTTTTAAAAATGCCCAAGTAATTATCATTTGCTGTTTCAATAGGCTGCTGCCTCTGCGCTATTAGTAATATCACCTTCCGTTTCTGTAGCTGAACAAAAAGGAAGAATAGTCTAGTAGTTAAGATGCTAGCCTAACACTTCTGAGACCTGAGTTCAGTTATCTGCTCTGTCACAGACTTTCTGTATGACTTTAGACAAGTCACTTTGTCTGTGCCCCAGCTGTAAAATAGGGATAATAGTAATGTCCCTTCCTCACAGTAGTGTTGTGATAAATACAGTAAAGACTTGTGAGGTGTTGAGATGGTAATGGAGGCCATATAAGTACCTTAGGTAGATTCATGCATGGTAAATTTTGGTCTGTGGTTTTGAAACAAAATTATGTTATTTTGAAAATGCTCTGCAGATCACCAATCATTTTGTCTTATGAACCGTCTTGCAGCAGTCAGTGCAGGTTCTGTTAACAACATATCAGCAATGTCCTTTTTGGCTAGAGGTTTCAGAGTTGTTTTGATAGAGATATGATTAATGTGCTCATCAGCAGGTGATGGGTTTGTTTTTAAGGGATGTTTGGAGATACAGTCAGCAGAGTTAGTCTTTCCAGTTCTGTGTATTACTACTTGTGTATAAAGAAAAGGAGTACTTGTGGCACTTTAGAGACTAATGAATTTATCTGAGCATAAGCTTTCGTGAGCTACAGCTCACTTCATCGAAAGCTTATGCTCAAATAAATTTGTTAGTCTCTAAGGTGCCACAAGTACTCCTTTTCTTTTTGCGAATACAGACTAACACGGCTGCTACGCTGAAACCTGTCATAAATATAAAGGGAAGGGTAAACACCTTTAAAATCCATCCTGGCCAGAGGAAAAACCCTTTCACCTGTAAAGGGTTAAGAAGCTAGGATAACCTCGCTGGCACCTGACCAAAATGACCAATGAGGAGACAAGATACTTTCAAAGCTGGAGTGGGGGGAGAAACAAAGGCTCTCTCTGTCTGTGTGATGCTTTTGCCGGGAAGAGAAAAGGAATGGAGTCTTAGAACTTAGTAAGTAATCTAGCTAAATATGCGTTAGATTCTGTTTTGTTTAAATGGCTGATACACTAAGCTGTGCTGAATGGAATGTATATTCCTGTTTTTGTGTCTTTTTGTAACTTAAGGTTTTGCCTAGAGGGATTCTCTGTTTTGAATCTGATTACCCTGTAAGGTATTTACCATCCTGACTTTACAGAGGTGATTCTTTTACTTTTTTTCTTCAATTAAAATTCTTCTTTTAAGAACCTGATTGCTTTTTCATTGTTCTTAAGATCCGAGGGTTTGGATCTGTGTTCACCTATGCAAATTGGTGAGGATTTTTATCAAGCCTTCCCCAGGAAAGGGGGTGTAAGGTTTGGGGAGGATTTTGAGGGGAAAGACGTTTCCAAGCAGGCTCTTTCCCTGTTATATATTTGTTAGACGCTTGGTGGTGGCAGCAATAAAGTCCAAGGGCAAAAGGTAAAATAGTTTGTACCTTAGGGAAGTTTTAACCTAAGCTGGTAAAAATAAGCTTAGGGGGTTTTCATGCAGGTCCCCACATCTGTACCCTAGAGTTCAGAGTGGGGAAGGAACCTTGACAGAGGGCTTCAGTCAGTCTTCTATTAAAGGAAGGGTTGAAGGACAACATCTCATATGTTCATCAAGGCTACATATGATGACATCACCTGCTTCAGACTGTGCTTTTGCCCATACAGATTTTGTATAATATTTCATAAGATCCTGAAGGGGAGCACTTACACTTGCAAAATTAGGAAGGCAGCATGATCAATAACTATTCATGCCTAAAATGACTTAATATCTGCAATTGTTCAGTAAGACTATATGCTTTATTGTTTTGATTTTCGAAGGATATGAGATGACTCTTGTTTGAAAATACATGTCCAAAGACTTTTAAGTAGATTTTAAAAAATTGATCTTGTCCCTGTTTAATATGGGGGCATTCTAGGATTTTCTTTAGTGCATCGTCATGGTCTTGATATACTGTTCTGCACACACCTTACAGGATGGATTAGACGGCATTAGGAAATGTTTCTGCAGCCAGATATTACAATCTTTTGTAACGCATTGGCCAATGTGAGTGGAAAAGGTGGTTAGGTACGTGAATTCAGGGCCCATTTGGAGTTGATGGAATTCTTGTTTAGGCCCAGTTTTGATAAACATCCAGCACTATTAAGGTAATGTACAATACAGCCCAGACGGGTGTAATATATGCTGCTCCTGCCTGATTGCCTCCATGGGACACCACACAGCTCTGAGCAGGTATGATTAGGGTTACCATATGTCCAGGTCGTCCCAGACATGACCTCTTTTTTAGTCTACCGATCTCTGTCCAGGCAGATTTTTCAAATAAGAGGAAATGTCTGGGATTTTTTTTTTGTGGATCTGATGTTGCCACTCAGAAAGAGCCATCTCCATGTCCCAATTGGTCCCTTCCCATGCACCCTCAGCTGTCAGATCCTGGCCTGCCAAATAAGTGGAGCCACCAAGCACCTCTCCATCGGGCTACCTGCCCTGCCGTGGGGCCTCAGAGCCCAGCTAGGACGGGTGAGCAGGCCAGGGCCATGCTCCCGACCCTAGGGAGGGTGACAGCCCTGCAGGGCTGTGCTGCCTGAAGGCTGGTGCTGTGTCCCGGGCCTGCACCAACTGCCCTACCACTGTGACAAGGAGCACGACACTGCCCACAACCTCGAGAGTGAGGCCACAAGCACCCCCCCAAATGCCCCCTCCAACACCCCCCAAATACCCCTCCCAGTACACACACACCCCTCCAGTGCTTCCCAAATATCCCTCCCTGTACACACACACACTCCTCCAGCACCCCGAAATACCCCTCCCAATACATATACCCCTCCAGCACCCCCAAATACCCCTCCTAGTACACACACATCCATCCAGCGTCCCCCAAATACCACTCCCGAACCGTCCCAAATACCACTTTCGGTACACACACCCCTCCCGCAACCCCCAGCTGTCCCCTCCCCTCCCCTCCCGCTGGTGCAGCGTCCTCTATTCAGGAACTTGAATGGCAACCCTAGGTGTGAGATGGGCGGACACCCAAACGGGATCACACGCAGCACCGCTTCACAACGCAGACTCATCCACACAGAGGTTGGGAGAGCAGGCGGCCTGGAGCTCCTGGGAAAGTTTACAGGCCTCATCCCCCCAGCTCTGCTCCCCGCCGCGCTCGGTCTCCGGCCCCAGGACGGACGGGCGGAATCCATGCCGGGGGCGCGGGGCAGCGCTGTGCCAAGGCCGGGCCGAGCCGCCGGCGGCTCCCAATAAAGTTGTTGTCGAGGCGGAGCCGGGCTGGGAGAGGATCGGGCCGGGCGGCATGATCGGCACCGTGCTCTGCTACCTGCTGCTGCCAGCGGCGCGGCTCCTCCGGGCCCTCCGAGGTAACAGCCCCCCGCCCCGGACCCCTCCCACGGCCCGTGCGGCCCCGCCCCCTATTGCCTGCGCCCAGGGCTGCAGCCAGGACCACGGGCCCTGTGGACGCTCCTGCAGCCCGCCCTGACTGGCGGGTCGTGGAGCAGCTAGATCACCTCGGGCCCGAGGTGACAGCCCCCCGGGGCGACCCCCCCCCAGCTCCCGGGCCTGGGGTGACAGGCCTCCCCGACCCCCCCCCCGGCGGACCCCCCCTCAGCTCCCGGGCCTGGGGTGACAGGCCTCCCCGACCCCCCGCCCCGGCGGACCCCCCCCCCCCTCAGCTCCCGGGCCTGGGGTGACAGTCCTCCCCTATCCCCACCTCCCGGGGTGACCCCCCCTCAGCTCCCGGGGCTGGGGTGACAGTCCTCCCCTATCCCCACCTCCCGGGGTGACCCCCTCTCAGCTCCCGGGCCTGGGGTGACAGTCCTCCCCTATCCCCACCTCCCGGGGTGACCCCCCCTCAGCTCCCGGGCCTGGGGTGACAGTCCTCCCCTATCCCCACCTCCCGGGGTGACCCCCTCTCAGCTCCCGGGGCTGGGGTGACAGGCCTCCCCGACCCCCCCCCGGCGGACCCCCCCTCAGCTCCCGGGCCTGGGGTGACAGCCCCCCGGCCCTCCCCTCAGCTCCCAGGCCTGGGGTGACAGGCCTCCCCGACCCCCCCCGGCGGACCCCCCCTCAGCTCCCGGGCCTGGGGTGACAGCCCCCCGGCCCTCCCCTCAGCTCCCAGGCCTGGGGTGACAGGCCTCCCCGACCCCCCCCGGCGACGCCCCCCTCAGCTCCCAGGCCTGGGGTGACAGGCCTCCCCGACCCCCCCCCCCCGGCGACCCCCCCCCTCAGCTCCCGGGCCTGGGGTGACAGTCCTCCCCTATCCCCACCTCCCGGGGTGACCCCCCTTCAGCTCCCGGGGCTGGGGTGACAGGCCTCCCCGACCCCCCCCCTTCAGCTCCCGGGCCTGTGGTGACAGCCCCCTGGCCCCCCCCTTCAGCTCCCGGGCCTGTGGTGACAGCCCCCTGGCCCCCCCCTTCAGCTCCCGGGCCTGGGGTGACAGCCCCCTGGCCCCCCCCTTCAGCTCCCGGGCCTGGGGTGACAGGCCCCCGCCCCCCTTCAGCTCCCAGGCCTGGGGTGACAGTCCTCCCCTATCCCCACCTCCCGGGGTGACCCCCCCTCAGCTCCCGGGGCTGGGGTGACAGGCCTCCCCGACCCCCCCCCGGCGGACCCCCCTTCAGCTCCCGGGCCTGGGGTGACAGCCCCCCGGCGACGCCCCCCTCAGCTCCCAGGCCTGGGATGACAGGCCTCCCCGACCCTCCCCCGGCGACGCCCCCCTCAGCTCCCAGGCCTGGGGTGACAGGCCTCCCCAGCCCCCCCCCACAGTGGCCCCCCTCTCAAGCTCCTGGGCCTGGATTGACAGGCCTCCCCTACCCCCACCTCCCGGGCGACACCCTCCCCCCCCGAGCTCCTGGGCCTGGGGTGACAGGCCTCCCCTACCCCCACCTCCTGGGGCGACCCCCACCCCCTCAGGTCCCAGGCCTGGGGTGGCAGGCCTCCCCGACCCCCCCCCCCCAGCGACCCCCCCCTTCAGCTCCCGGGGCTGGGGTGACAGGCCTCCCCGACCCCCACCTCCCGGGGCGACCACCCGCCTCTGTTCCCTAGCCTGGGATGTCAGGCCTCCCCTCACCCTGGGGAAATGCCCCTCAGCTCCTGGGCCTGGGGTGATAGGTCCCCCCTCCTCCTCAGAGTGACCCTCCTCAACTCCCGAGCATGGGGTGAACCTGGCTCTCACTGATGTTTCGTGGAGAGACCAGCTCTCCCAGGCTCTCTTAGGTACCTCCCCCAGCTCTCCTCAGGGAACTCTGGGGAGACCGAGGAACCCCAAGGAGACCAAATTCTCCCAGGCTGTTTTGGATAGCCCCTTGCCTGATTATTATTGTTTATATAGGCCTAGCAACAGTGCTAAAATCATGGGAGGGCCCTGAATGTCAGGTATCTTGCTTTAATTTAAACAGTAGTGAGACTAAAGAAGTGAGGTAGCCCCTAAAAGTAGTAAGGGGGCCCACTGTCCAGCCCTCCCTCCAGTCCCTCTGTAATTTAAGCACTGTTTAGCAGTGATCTAAGTGCTTTCACATCAGAAGACAATGTCCCTGCCCTGAGGAGCTTGAGCTCTAGGCAGATGGAGGCAGGGCTAAGAGGCATCTGAAGCTGTGCTCTAGAGCTGGCTGAACAATTATTCAGTTTCTCTCTCTCTCTGTTTGTTTTAAAGGAGTAAAAGGATTAGTAAGTCATCTAATTTGACAGCTAATCAGAGGAGGGTTTAAAAGAGAGAGTGGAGGCTTGGTGGAGTGGTCAGGTGAGACCATCTCTAGGTCCTCCTCCCAGCCCTGACCATTGTGTACAAGGGAGAGCAGCTCCTCCAGACCTCAGGAAACTCTAATTCTGATTGCTCTATTGCTAATAGTCAGCACTAGCCTGGGGAGCCCGTCTCTCCAGTAGATACACCGCTGCCTGTTTTTTTAAGCAGAGGTCCGCAATCTGTGGGGTATGCCCCCCTAAGAGGCGCAGCTGGGGCCTGGGCCAGCCCCCACGAGGGGTGGAGAGAGAGTGCCACTCAGCTCTGCTCCTGTCTCCCGCTGTTGGCCCCACGCCCGGGGATCAGCTGCCAGCCCCACACCCGGGGCTCTGCTCTCAGCCCCATGTCCAGGGATCTGCTCCCAGCCGCTGGCCCCATGGCCAGGGTCCTGGCTACCAGCCCTGCACCTGGGGTTCAGCTGTCGGCCACAGCTGCTGGTCGAGGCTCCACTCCCACCCCAAGCTGTGGCCCTAGCATCAGCCCCCTTACCCTTTCTGTGTTTCCCCCCTCCCAGAGCCACGGCCCCGCTCCCGGCTTGGGGGTGGCAGCGTGTGGACAGGGGTAAGGGTGGCGGGGCGAGGTAAAAAGTTTGGGAGCCACTGCAGTAGATCATTCTTCTTGGGGGAATGTACTTAAAGCAAACAATTTCAAGGGGAATGTCTTTAGAAAATTATATTTTAATTTTGTTTCCACTTTATGCATCCTCCCCCATCAAAATAAAATAGGGTGCATCCGAAACCAAGTGCCTTGAGAATATTTAAAAATACATTTTTATAAGCGCTTGTCTACACATGCAGTTACTCTGAAATACCTAATCCATTCTAAATTCACTTATTTTGGAAAAGCATTTATGTGTAGACAAACTCTGATTTGTAGTTCCATTCATTTCTCTTACCGTTCTTACTCCTCAATCTCCAGTGAGCAATATCCAGGTTAAAGAGGGATAGAGAATGAATGATTTGCAGAGAACACAATATGCTAATCAGTAATGGGGATATGGTTGCACAGAGATATTAGCAAAAACACAAATGCTTTTATCATCTTGAAGAGTATAAAGGGGAAATACTAGTGAAACTAGTATGTTCTTGTGTTGAGCATGCACTGAAGTATTTGGCCCATTACAGATGTCAGTCACCGCCATCAGGTGAATATCATGGGCTTCCTATTCTCAGACCATGGTTTCTTTCATGGTAGTGTTTTCACTAATGGGGCTTTTCCATCTTTAACTTCCATGTTTGTGCTTCCTTGTTCGTCTCTCCACTCCTTTTCTTATATGCATTTGAAAAGACAATTCAATGTGGAATGGGTCTTCTATATTGGGTCTCTGCAATTATGGAAATTCCTGGTATCTAAACATGCTGCCAGCTGAGGACCCCTTGTTCATTTCCTGAAAATTCACCCATTCCAAAGGTCAGCTGCTAGAACTTCCTTCCTGATGTCTCTGCCCCATGTGGCTAAATGTATCTGTATCTGTGTTTGTATAGAAGATGCTAAAGAAGGGCAGTACTATAGCTTAGATCAGGGGTGAGCAAACTTTTTGGCCCGAGGGCCACATCAGGGTTGCGAAACTGTATGGAGGGCTGGGTAGGGAAGGCTGTGCCTCCCCAGACAGCCTGGCCCCCGCCCCCTATCCACCCTCTCTCACTTTCCTCCCTCTGACTGTCCCCTCAGAACCCCCAACCCATCCAACCCTCCCCCTCCTGGGACCCCCACACCTAACTGCCCCCTGGGACCCCTCCCTTATCCAAATCCCTTGCTCCCTGTCCTCTGACTGTCCCAACCCGTATCCAACCCCCCTGTTCTCCATCCCCTGACTGCTCCCCCCCCCCGAACACCCAACCCATCCAACCCCCCCTGCTCCTTGTCCCCTGACCACCCCCTCCCAGGACCCCACCCCGTATCCAACCACTCCCCGCCCTCTTACCATGCCGCTCAGAGCAGCAGGAACTCGCAGCCCCACTGCACGGCTGGAGCCTGCCGCGCTGCCCGGCAAGAGTGGCGGGCAAGAGCGTGGGCGGTGCAGCGAGCTGAGGCTGTGGGGGAGGGAGGACAGCAGGGGAGGGGCCGGGGACTATCTTCCCTGGCTGGGAGCTCAAGGGCCGGGCAGAATGGTCCCGCGGGCCGGAGTTTGCCCACCTCTGGCTTAGATGCTGCTCTGCTGACCACCTATTGCATTGTATAAATAATAATATAAAACCAGCTTACTTTTTACTTTCAGTTAACCCAGCACCAGCTCACTGAAGTCAATGGCATTGTACCGGCATAACTAAAGTCAGAATATGGTCCAAGAGGCAGCCTTAATTACTCAGAACTATAACTATGCATCTTTTTTGAGTAGCCACTCAGTGCTCTTGATGTATTCAGATGGTTCTATTGCACCAAATTGTAACTGATTTCTCTAGCCTAAATAAGCCAATAAATGAAGAGAGCTGTGGATTTTAACCATTTCTTGTATTGACTTCCTGACAGATGCTTTCTTTACGTGTCGAAAGAATGTGCTTCTGGCGAAGAGCCCGACCACCCAGGTAGGGGGTATCTCTTCTGTACCCAGCAGGAGGTCAGTCCCAGAAGAGCAGGAAGCCCTGCTGCAGCAGCAGCTGGAGGCGGAAGCTGGTGGGCTACACAGCAGTGAGAGTCCTCTCGTGGTGGCGAAGGTGTCAGACACAGTGCCTAGTGACTGGCTGGAAGGCTCAGAATTATTGATGACCAGCCTTAGCAATCTGAATGTGGCTTCAGAGGTCACATGGTGCAGTGATCAGCAAGACGATGAGCTACATACATTAATATCTCTAGGACCAAAGGAGCATGCTGCAGTAACATTGGCAAAATTACCAGAAGAGGAAAGTGTGGCTATGGTGGGCATTGCAGCATGGCCAGCTGTAAGGACACAGACCGATCACCAGATTAGTGGCTGCACCCCTTCAGCCCTGGAAAGGGAGGATGAAGATACTGCTGTGCTGGACTGGAGCTTAGTGCATGACACAGAGATAGTGCCAGTGGAGGCCACAGCCTGGCCCTTTTATGACACAGGACAATTCCAGCCTTTTCCAGCAGAGAGACCTTACCACGGTCAGTAGTAATACAGCCTTTTTTGATTCTGAGCATGCAGTGCTAGATTGGGATGAGGTAGTGTAACAAAACTTTCTGATCTCCCTGCATGTGGATGCTAAATCCTGGGTGAGCTGGGTATGTCTGCACTTGCTGTCTGTTAGGCAGAGGTTGCATCTTTCCATGCCAGGATGATTGCATCTGGTAATGAAAATGATAAAAGTAATCTTTCCTGATGGAAAGGCCAAGACTTCTGGCATTATTGGGTTGGCTAGTGTTGCTAATCACAATTCCTGTGAAGTTAACATAAGTGCCCACTTCATATTGGAGATGGCCTCCAAAGAATGGCTTGAGTTTTTCTAAAACATTTTCTCCCCACTAGGACCCTGCCATTCCATCCCTGTTGACAGCTATTCAGATTAATCAAAGAAAATCATCCGAGGGCCGATGTAGAGTACAAAATGCCCAGATTCAGGGAACAAGAGAACAGCTAATCCCAGTGCCCCAGCTAGCAGGGGCATTCCAGGAAATAGGACAGGGAAGGATACCCAGCATATATCTGACCTGTCTTCCTCTCTCTTACATATAGAGATTTTATGGAGGGACTGGGAGGATCTCTCTACACGGTTTGCGGTTCCAGAGCTGGGCTCAGAGAATGGGCCTCTGTTTGAATTCCGAGTCATGTCTTACAACATTCTGGCCCAGGACCTGGTGGAGCAGAGCAGTGATCTCTACCTGCATTGCCAACCAGATATCCTGGACTGGAGCTATCGTCTCCCAAACCTCTTGCAGGAAATCCAGCACTGGGACCCTGATGTGAGTACTACCCAGGCCCTTTCATGTCCGCTATCACCAGAGTTTTTGGGGTATGAAGCCAGTGCCTCTGGAGTTATTAGGGTCCCTGGTTATGTGCCCACTGGCTCCTATAACCTTACTAGGATCTATTCTTTGATTGGAGGGGCTCAACTTTTCCTAATAGAAGTGGGAGCAGGACAGCCTGCTGCAGTCCTTGGCGAGGAGGCAGAGCCTATAGGGCAGTCTGGAACAAGCCCAGAGAAGAGGCCTACATGAGGGTGGACTTCCTGTTCCTTGCTTACTTCTGTGTTCCTCAGGCTAGCTTAGCATGCTGAGGAAGAAGTGTGCTCACCGCTAAGGATGAGAAGTGAATTTTATTTCACTCTTGCTTCCCCACTGGATAACTGAAGGAGAAGTATGTGCTTCAGAAGTTGTCCTGCATGCTCTGTCTCATTGGTTCTCAACCAAGGGTACGTGTACCCCTGGGGGTAGCAGAGGACTTCCAGGGAGTACATCAACTCATCTAGATATTTGCCTAATTTTACAACAGGCTACATAAAAAGCACTAGCAAAGTCAGTACAAACTAAAATGTCATAGACAATGATTTATTTTTACTGCTCTGTATACTATACACTGAAATGTAAGTACAATATTTATATTCCAATTGATTTATTTTATAATTATATAGTAAAAATGAGAAAGTAAGCAATTTTTCAGTAATAGTGTGCTATGACACTTTTGCATTTTTATGACTGATTTTGTAAGCAAGTAGTTTTAAACTGTTACGAATTACACCTGGTAGGACACGCACACCAGTGCTGCGAATTACACCTGGTAGGACACGCACACCAGTGCTGCGAATTACACCTGGTAGGACACGCACAGTTCGAATCTAGGCTGAGACACAGAAACAAAGTCCACAACTGCAGAGTTCCCAAAAGACACTAAGTTTGTTACGCTCGAGCGTGGTGCCCCCCTGCTAGCCAGGAGGGGACCCTGAATGCAGATTATACAAAGGTTATATACCTTTTAGCAAAGCATGTTGCCCTCGTGCATCGGAAACCTTAGCCAATAAACAAACCCTTGTCTTATCTACCACCTATCCCTGCTTGGTGCATTCCTCGTGCTATACCAGTATGTTAATTACACAGCATGGTCCTAAAGCCATGCATCAGTAACTTTTATTATCAGGATGGGAGGCCTCACATCAAGGCCAAGAGACAGGGAGTTAGAGACTGACAAAAACCAGATACTGGGAGTCAAGGCAGGCTGGAGACAAGGAGGAGGATTTTCACAGGGATTCAATATCTAAGGATTACTCCTCCTGGTGTATGATGTGCTGGCATTTAAACAATGGTGGGCCCCAAACCAAAATGGAGTCACATGTGCTAACTTTTCCTTAACATAAGTGACATGAAACTTGGGGGTACACAAGACAAATCAGACTCCTGAAAGGGGTACAGTCCTCTGGAAAGGTTGAGAGCCAGTGCTCTAGCTGGAGGAAAAGTTGCTTAGACAGCATTTCTTGGTGAAGGGGTTAAGTGTGGGAAACTGTTTTTCCCTCTCTTCCCTCACTGTCCCAACTCCTCTCCCCTCTCCACAAAAGCTCCCCAAAGCAATTGCCAAACAATGGCAGAGTGAGCTAGGTCTCTGCCTTCCTTGCAGGTTCTGTGTCTCCAGGAAGTGCAGGAGAATCACTACTGGGAGCAGCTGGAGCCAACATTCAGGATGATGGGTATGTCCCTCTCTTTTCTACAGGTTTGGCTGAGACTTGCTGAGAACACTCCATGTCGATAGCTCCAGAGCTATACTTCTGTTTACAGAAGTAGTCCCCACCCCAGGTTTTGATGGCCACATTTCTGAAGCTGTCTGCACCCTTTCAATTGGTGTCCTGTTCCTGTTGTGACCGATTCTTCCCCAGATTGGCTGATGAAAACAACAAAACTCATCAGGGGCCTGGCTTATATAGAGAGAACAAAAGACACTTGATAGTACATGATGGCTAACGGGACAGTACTGCCTACAAGGGCATGAGCCAGAGGACGAGAGATTGATTAGAGCATCCCTGAGGGCATAACTAGAAGTATGGGCCGAAAATGAGCAAGAGGAAAATTCAAACTGGGTATTAAGAAAATCTTCCTGCCAGTGAGGTCTGCTGGACTGCGGAACAGTCTACCATGGGGAGTAGTGGGAGCTCCATAGGTTGTGCTATTTAAACCCCGCAAAACAGATTTCCTATACTTTGCTACATCTTACTAAAGAGGAGCCAAGGCTCCTGGCCATTTGGGCCCTCCTGATGGATGGTGGTTTTTTTTCAGGCTTTGTGTGCTTATACAAACGGAGAACAGGAAAAAAGACAGATGGCTGCGCAGTTTGCTACAAGCACAGCAGGTTCCAGCTGATCAGTGCCAACCCTGTAGAATATTTCCGGCCTGGCCTGGACATCCTAAACAGAGACAATGTGGGTCTGGTGCTGCTGCTGCAACCTCTACTCCCAGAGGATGTAGGACAGAAGGCAACAAGCCCCCTGTGTGTGGCTAACACTCACGTGCTGTATAATCCCCGCCGAGGAGATATCAAACTTGCACAGATGGCCTTGCTCCTAGCAGAGGTTGACAAGGTTGTGAAAACTGTTGAGCGCGGCTACTGTCCTGTCATCTTGTGTGGAGACCTGAACGCTGTGCCTGACTCTCCATTGTACAAGTTCATCCGGAATGGTCTGCTCTCCTACCATGGGATGCCAGCCTGGAAGGTAGGTGTAGACAGGGAATGTCATGGAGCAGCTCTTTGGGTTGGAGGGAGTGGAGTATTTGTATAGTTGTGTCTCTGATCACTATTATAAGGCTACTTCCTCTTATAAAGAATGAGCCCCACTCAGCAGCAAATTCATAGACGTACAGTACATTGTGATAACAGTGGAGGTTACCGAAGCAGAGAGAATTTTTAAAATCTTGTTTCTTTTTCACCGCTGATGTTGCTTGTTTGTGATGTTAGCTCAGGTGGTGAAACTGGACTGGTCAGTTCATCATTGTCCTTCACTCATCCATCGCTGTTGTACTTGGGTGATAGTAACTGTAGGGGGAGGTGCACATCCATATTCATGGAAATATTCTCTAAAGGTTGGGCCTAAACCTAGTTCTGTTCCTGAAATATACACCCATGCAAGCACTGCTCCTTTATACGTACTCTCTGTGGCTGTGCACCCAAACACGTACCAACCTCGCTTTCAAAATGGTTTGAATGAAATATTTCAAACAGAATTTATTTTTTCTTTCCCCACACCTTCGTTTTACTACATGTTCCCCAGCTAGTAGCTGCACCACAGATTTACATGATCCTTCTTCTGTGCAGTAGTAGTGCTGGGGTTTGGTTCTGTGTGGGGGCTGTGCACGTTGCTGGCCTCGCTTTAACTATTTTCCTCCTGGTGCTTTGTTCCCCTCACCTTTACCCTGCTGCCTTGATGCAGGTTTCTGGACAGGAAGACTTCTCCCAGCAGCTGCACCAGCGGAAGCTGCAGACCCCACTCTGGCACAGCTGTCTGGGTATAACGGACAACTGTCAATATGTCACTCTTTGCCAGCCAAAGAAATCAGGTGAGCTGTGGTGTGAACGTGGGCTCAACGAAGATGATTATTGTGTGGGTCTTGCTCCCTCTCACTGAGCTGCAGTCTCCACTCTTGGCAGGACATTGACACAACTCCAGGGCAGAACTGGGGAATGTGCTGCACCAGGCACTCTCCTTGACATGGATTCTCTCCTCTCAGAGTACCTGATTTGAACTGTATCACTTGTATGCCCCACAACTCATCTCAGCCTGGGTTTCTGCCATCTTCCTGCACTTGCTGGAAGCTGAATGTCCCACGGTACTTCACATATCGTAGTCATATTTGGGATACGCTTGAAGGGCCTTGTCTTTTTCTTCAAAGCGCTATGTGATGTAGAGCCCATTTAGGCTCTCACACTGCTCTCCAGAGATGCTTCAGCATATGAAGCCCAGATCAGGGTGTTCTTGGTGGAAGCTTGGTGGATATAAACTCCCTAGAAATCAGGCTGAACCCATATCTCTTTTTCCCCCCTTCAGGCTGGGGTTTCCTCCAACATCTGTGTCATAAACACCCCAAATGCCTTGCTTAGAAATTGACTGGTATCTTGCCACTGTAGACCATATTTTGGGAAGGGGAAGCTCTTAATTTGTGGAACCCCCAGATACCACAGTGATGGGTGCATCAGCAATAGGTATTAAAGTAGCTGGGATGCAGTCTAGACAGTCTCTTCCTCTTCTATCACCATGTCTATTCTATATTCAGGTTCTTATATTGTGCCCATCACCATGGCATTCATGTACTCTGGTAGTATTTTTGGCATGGAAACCTAAAGAGAGAGCTGACTTCTTGGTTATTTCCTTCCTTTGAACTGGCTCTGCGCTGCAGACAGACGCAAGTACAGCCGGGACTTCCTGCTTCAGTTCCGTTTCTGTGATGCTGCCTGTGAACGACCTGCACATCTGATTCTGCAGAAGGGTGTGACAGATGTTAAACCAGGTACTGGAGCAAGTTCTCCCTACTTCAACATCTTTTCTGCAGCATGAGCTGCCTTTGGCAAGACTTGAAGCCAGCAAGCGGAGACCAGTCTTGGCTTGTGATTGGCTGGATGAGTCCCAGAAAAGGCAAGGACTGGGGAAGGTGGGAGCCCACCATTGCATCATATTCCCATGGTCACAAGTGGATTCCATAAGGGCTCAGCAACAGCTCTCAGCTACTGACCTGCTCCTTGCATAGCAAGTCTTGCTTTGCTGATTTATGTGTTTTACACCCTGTGTGGAGAGGAATGGAAGAGAGGGTTCAGTCTATTTTCTGTCCTCCCTTTGTTTTGGAGAAGGGCAAGTATTTTTCCATTCCTTCTGCGCTTCCAGATCCACTGGAAGAAATTCATGGTGGCACCTGAGCTGCCTCAGTGCTAATATGGGTGGCATCAGCAGGTGACCACAAGCTGGCATTAGATCTGCTACTAAAGAAGCAGAACCTCTCCTCATCTCTGTGCCTTTTGACATGTTTGGTTCTGTTCTCCTCATTCCCTACCTCCTCTGGGATGGCAACCCATTTCATGATCCCAATTCTGTGACTGTCTGAGTTTCTCTGACAGCAGAGGTTGTAGTACAGGGCCACAGGGATCGGCCTCTGGGCAAAGGTAATGTCCACAGCTCTATGCACAGGAGCTGATTGACCTGGATAAGTTGGTTGCACTAATTTGCTCCTGGGATCGGCCCACTGACTTTTTGGGAGAGGGAGGTAGGGGTTAGGCTTTGTTTTTGGCCTGGTATCAACTTGTTACTCTTTCAGCACCACTGTACCTAGGCCTCCTGTCTGAGACCAGGACAGTTTGCATTCAGCTTTGGAACCTTGTCCTGACTTTCCAGCATGTACTGTCACTCCTGAGGGTGCCTATCCAGGATGTCAGGAGGACTCTTGGCGCTGCAATAAGAGACCTTTTGGGTCCTGGAAGGAACTTTCAAACTCAAAATGAACAAACTGCTTCAGGACCAGTGGCATGTCAAATTGGAATCTCTCTGCTCCTTTTTAGATCGTCCTGCACATTGGCCCAAGCATCTCACCATGGTGAATGATCCTGATCCAGAGCTCTTCTTCCCAAGGTAACCTGGAGGGAGGGAAACTTCAGCTGGGCCATGTGAAGTAAGTGGCACCCCTCCTTGGAGTGGCCATGGTGGGGTGCTTGGAAAATGGGCACAGGAAGCTAAATTAATGTCAAGGTTTAAATAATTCCATGGTCCCTTCTCCCAGGCTAGAAAAAGAACACACTAGGGATGGGAAAGAATCAGAAAAATCTGTCTACAACTGGCCAGATCCATACCAGGCTGCACGAGCAGCTGGGAGCTTCCATGCCAACACTGGGTTGGTGCTGCAGGTCAGGAATGCAGTGCGTTGGCAGAACTGTATGTTGGTGGTGAGGGAGCCCCTGTCCACTCAATGTCTTAGTAGAAATGGCCTTAATAGTCTCTCACTGATATAAGCATTAAAATATATTGAAATATATGTGTAGAAATAGTCTACAAACAGCTGCATCAGGAAAGTGGCTTAGTTTGCTTAGATTCCAACACTGAGCTTTGCATCCCCTCTCCCATGTGAGGGAATGGGGGAGCTGTTTCTTCTCTTCAGGTTTCCAGGTGTAATCCGGCATGGCCTTAATCTGACCTCTGCCTATAGCCACTTCTTGCCCCAGAGAGGTCGCCCTGAGGTCACAACCATGCCCATGGGCCTTGGAGCTACAGTTGATTATATCTTCTACTCGGCAGAGCCCATTGAGAATGGGAACAAAGAGGGTGAGTGTGGCAACATTGGGCCTCCTGAGAGCTTATCCCCACCGTGCTAGGAGGGAAATGTGTGGTACAGCAAAATGGAGCTCATCATGATGGGCAGTGTGTCTCCACCATGGCAGGAGTGGGCCGCTGGGTGTGGCAGCATGCAGTTTCCAGGGATCTGTGCCCAGTAGGGGCTGAGTGATGTACTGTGGGGAAATGCTGTCCTCCCCAGCTGAGGTGACAAGATCTCTATTTTATGCTATTGAGGAGATACAATAGTTCTGCCTGTCCTGATCATAGTTTTTAAGGGGAAATCAAAGTAGAATGGAATGTTACTTTCTTGTTGCCCAACACTTCACCTTGGGTTCACTTAGCATATGCCCTGGAACAGCCCCACAGGCAGTTGGCATTGAGATCTTAGCTCCTCTGGCCTGGTAGTTTGTATCCTTCGCAGCAGCATAGACCATCTGTAGGAGGCACCCCACTTCACCTCCAGGTGATACCCCCTGCAAGAGTCGCACTGTTTGAAGGAGTTGAGTTGATGAGGCTCTGCAAGTAACGGCATCCAGCTCCTACGCCCTCTGAGGCCAAGATCAGCTCAGCATGGGCTCTTTGGGGGTGTGGTGGGAATAGAGTGCGAAGAGTCTCCACAAGTCAAATTTTGTTTCCCCCGAGCCTATGGCTCATTGGACTGACACGGTTAAGGCATGTCAGTTTCATAGCCAATGGTACGCAAGTCTCTTCAAGTAGAGGCCTAAATTCACCTCTGGGAATTTGAGTGCTACTAGCAAGAGCTTCCTTGTGAACAGCTGCATGATGACTGCAGTGTGTGTTGCAGCTCCTGTGTGTGCCGGAGCATGAATCCATATATCAGTAGCAGTCTAGGGTGCCTGTTGCTATAGTAGCCAGGTACGAAGAGGGACATGTTGTTTTGTATAGGCTGTCTGTGTGGATACACCCTTGCTTCCCTGACTGTGCAGCATATGCTAGCTGCCCTGTGTCTGCGCAAAGAGTTTGAGCACGAAGCTCCAGTCTCCATCTGACATGTCCTTCCCATTCCCTTGCCAGGTCGCAGGCTATATCGAGATGGAGCCCTGAAGCTGCTTGGCCGCCTCTCCCTGCTCTCCGAAGATGTCCTGTGGTTGGCAAATGGCTTACCCAATCCCTTTTGCTCATCTGATCACCTCTGTCTGCTGGCTAGCTTTGGCTTGGAGATCTCCAGTGCCTGAGAGAGGGGGATTGTGTGGGTCCCCTCAGACAAACTGGACTGAATGCAGAATACAGAAATTGTGCATTCAGAGCCTCAGTTGGCTCGCAGGAAACTTCCTTTCCATTTCCCTCCATCCTCAATGTAACCGGAGCATGAGGGGGCCAGGAAGACTGAGCCCTTCCCTGCATTGCTACTCCATGGGACTCCATTACTGGCTGATGCCCAGTTATTCTTTGGCTGCACTCTCTCTTAAAGGGACCCGGGCAATTAACTTCCTTACCTATTTGGTCCTGCAACCTCTGGCAGATGTTCTAGCTGTGATGTTCTTACACTGCAGGAATCAACATGACTTCCGCTTATTTACTTGTCTCTGTGTGCTGCTCCTCAGTGATCTGGGAAAGATCAGGTGCAGTTTTGAGACTCGTGTGGGCTTTTTTTTTTAAGTTGGCTACTTGCTGCCAACACCAGGGGGTGCGCCCAATCATCATCTGCCACACTAAAATGGTGATTCTTTTTAATTTCCTAGCAACAGTGTATGGAATGCATTCCCCTTGGATTCACCCAAGCATCTCTTCTGTCATCTGTAATTTAAGATAGGACTGGGCTTGATGGTGGCTCGGAAATGGAATTGAAGTAGCCTTTACCTAGGGATACCTAAAGAGAGTTTCCATCAGGTTCACCCAGGTCTGCACCCAGCACACACATCAGCAGAGTGAGAGTTTTAAGTTTCAATAACTTTCTGTAGGGAGCTTTCTATCGTTACGAGACCACTGTACCAATAAGGTCTGACACAAAGATCAGTGTGATATGGAGGTGCTGGTTCTCCAGAACCATCATAGAAAGCCCTGGAATTGCCACAGCAGAAATCTGAGATCCTTGGAAAGGCTCCCTCACTGCCTTCCTGACCATCTCAGAACAGTTCCTAGTACCTCTCTTGGCACTTATAAGTGATAGAGAAGGATTTGCCAAGGCCTTTCCTACGGGTTTTATGCAGGGCGAACAGTGGACAGCTCTGGACTGATAAGAATGTGAGAGTGATGAAGGGCTGTGGTCATAGCTGCTTGCAGAACAATGCTAAAGAGAGAAGGGGTGCCAAAGGAAGTGGAGGAATAGCTGCTTCCTCTTCCTTTTAGTAGGTACTTCACTGATCTGCAAAATGTCGTAGTCAAGGCTCAGGACAGATCAGATGTCCTCCTGGCCAAACATGTTATTTTGTGTGCATATTATTGCCCCGTTCTGGATCTATCCTGTAAAGGGAGTTGAGCTGATAGGAGCTGCTCCTCTGTCTGTGATTTGGAGCCCTATCGGTTTGGAGCCAAAGCTTCAATCCTTGGATCCCCATTGTAGCCTTATTGTCATGTGTGTTGATGATATATTCACCGGTCAGCAGTGGCTTGTTGCTAGTTCTTTTGGGGGTTTTTTTGGCGCTGGACCCTGCAGGTCAGATTCCTCAGCATGACCTGACTGTTGGTGCTCAGTATTTATCAATGAGTTATGAGAAGAATGTTAGCAGAAGAGTTCTCCACCCTTAAACTCCACTTCTGGGGCTGAGAAATCTCCTGACCCTGTCTTAGCCAGGTTTTCAGGGGGGAGGAGGGTGAGAAGCTAGAAATAACTATAACTGGATTGTTTTGAATAATGCATTAGAGAGGTTTCAGTGTTTTAAGTGTTACTTTCTTAAACGTCTTATTTGAAAAATAAAATTTTATAATTTCAGAAAAAATGCACAGTAAAAGTGGCTGCTGGGGCTCCTGAGGGCAGAGCCCTCCTCCCCTTAAAGGCCTGGTTACACTTCAGTTGGTTTTGTGTGGAAGAGGCGTGGGGTAGGGTGTTAGCTGTGCAAGGGTCATGGCAAGAAGTGGGGAGAGGTTGGGCCTAGCTGATAATCTGTATAAACATTCATATCAAACAGGCCATGAAAAGCCCCAACCCCTGATGCCATTCTGGTATAGCTCATTTGGGCTGTTCTAAAACAGCTTCTAAAACTAAAGTGAGCTCAACCCACGAACCTTTCTTCTGAAAGTAGAGGCTATTGCTGGTTCCTAGAGCCTATGTCCAGTCTTCAGGTTGTCTCAGCAGCTCAGCCAGACCTTCGTTATTGGGCTCCCATGTTATCTTTACAGTGGGGTAAGAGAAAACTGTATCTGTATGTCCTTTTCCTCTCACCCCGTTCTGTTGGGAGTGATGTCTGCCTACCTGTGGGTGACTGGACCCATTATTACCTGATGTGGGAAGTGGGTGAGTAGGATTCTATTGTCCATTTGTGTGCGTGCTGTCCAATAATCTGTTGTGGGGGAGAAGGATTGTAGGGGCAGATCCACAAAAGGACTTAAGCAACTGAGTCCCAGCTTTAGGCACCACTGCAGTCCATAATGCCCCCGCTCAGCTGCCGCCTATACTCAGTGCTTAAACTTCCCTTGAAGAAGTTCCCCAGGTGCCTGTTTTTGCCACTGGGCATGTGAACTGCTGCCTCATTGTCTCACTCCTAAACTCAGTGCAATCCACATTGAGGAAGTGTGTCCTAACCACCGAACTATGAGAGACTCACATCAGAATAACCCAATCTCTCCGATTGAAGCCGGTCCACATTAATTGAATATGAATTGGGCCAGAGAGAGTGAGAATCATTCCATAGTCCAGAGGCCATGGCACTTACCTGAGAGGTGGAAGATCTCTGTTCAGAACCCTTCTCATAAGACAGAGGTGGGAACTGAACCAGGATCTGCCACATCCCAGGTCAGTACCCTGACCACTGCGCTAAAAGTTACAAGGGAGCCTGGGGCTGCCAGTCTTTTCCTCTCCCTTCCCAGCTGTTTTTTGCAGAGTTAGGTACACCCACTTAATTCATTCTCACAAGAAACAGCTTACACACCTAAGCTGCCTTACTTCAGGAGAGGGGTTCCCAGCTGTGGATCACAGGCAGAGCTAGGTGCCTCCCTGTAGCCCAGACTTAGGTGCCAAACTCTGTGAGAGGGGAAGTGCTTAGGACACACCCACCTCATCAGTATCTCCCATTGGCTGACTTAGGCAGCTCCTTGCAGTAGCCTGCTGGCTTTTGTGCTTAGGGGCCTGTCACTCCCTTATTCATTATATAGGGTGCCTGACTCAGGATTTGTGGATCCCATTGTTGTTCCAGTGATTTTCTAGGTGCCTAAAAGTTAAGTGTTGCAACAATCTAAGTCCCTTCGTGAGTCTAGGCCAGGGGTTCTCAAACAGGGTTGTGACTCTGACAGCTGCAACCCCCGGAAGCCTCCATCCCCAAACGCCACTTCACCTCCAGCATTTATAATAGTGTTTTTAAAAAGTGTTTTTAGTTATAAGGGGGTCACACTCAGAGGCATGCTGTGTGAAAGGGGTCACAAATACAAATGCTCAAGAGCCACTAGTCTAGGCCATAGTTGCATGTTTATGAAGTACCTCTTCCCCAACTTATATTGGTTTTGGGGTGGCATTGTTTGGTGGGGTAAATGTAATTGTGAAAAAGTTCCCATAGCTGGTTGCTCTAACAATTGCATTAATTGCTGTAATACTTTTATTTTAACTTCTTTATAATGGGGGTTTCTGTATTTACAAACAAACAAATCCATGTAACCCTTTGCCTATGAGCTTCTATTCCTATGTCTGATTGGCTCAAGATTCTAGGTGAGCCTGAGACTGAAAGTGGCCCATTCTGCACTAACATACTCACAGGCTGGAAACACACAGAAGGGGAAAAACTGAAAGGTGGTACTTTGGGAGAAACCCACTGGAAAACTTAAGGCATTCAAAACTAATGCAACTAAGTGCAAAGTATTAGGTAATCACAGCAAAAGCTAATGTTGCAGAGCTTAACTTCAAAGACACTGGCTTAGATTCTAATAGGTAGGTTACACAAGTATATATCTGGAGTTATTCGATTGCCTTCAGTGAACTCTGGAAATCCAGATTTTAACCAATGTAACTGATATAAGAATCTGACCAACTATTTAAGCAGCTTAATTTTTTTTAAATAAAAAAGTTACAGTCACACTGAAATGTTTCTAAATGCCACAACGCAAGGGGGACTTTTAAAATTTTGAAACAAAAAGGTGTGTTGTTGTGTAGCCTTCTTTGTATAGCTCTAATGCTGAAATGGCTGAAGGTAGAAAGTTTAAAATTTGGCATAGAAGTAGCCCTCCTTGAGAAATGCTTTTGTGTGTTCTGCTGAAAGTATCACTTAGTGCAGCTGCAGTGCAAATGAGATTTAAAAAAAAAAAACAACTCAACACTTGGAAAGAAGATTAGGGTGGCCTGTACGTTGAATGAGGTGGGTTGAGCCCTGTTTCATTCACTGCATAGCAAAGCGTCAAGGGAGCTGCAGATTTTCTGTTCCCTCCCCTACAGAGTTTGACTTTCACAGGGAGTCTCCCACAGTACACAGGGGAGAGGAATCTGTGGGAGCCTCACTGAGTATGCACCATAGGTGGGAGTGGGACAGTATTCTACTGGGGTCCCAGCCAATTTGTAGCAGATTCTGGTCAGCCTTTATTCTTCACAACCCCCATAATAAGGGTCAGGGGGGACACCTAGGAAATTCAATTTAAAAAACTAAGGTTTCACAACTAAGCACTCAAGTCAGAATAGGCCAAAGCTGAAACCGCAGGTGCAGCCTTAACTTTCATGTCTATGTGTTTCCATGCGTTTTTTTTAAAATGACATAGTCCTGTAGTATTTCTGAAATAATACCACACAATTTATCTTCTGTGACCTTGAATTTAATGATGTATGGATTCTGCATGTGTATAAAACATATATTAAATTATATATAGTGTCACTGGAAGACATAACATATATAGATGTAGGTGGGCGGAATAGCATAATATGGTATTATTTGAGAATAGCATGTGGGGAGATAATTAAAAATTGTATCATCATGAGTAGTTTGCAACAGCACACAGGTCAGTTGCATATATGGCCTTAACTTAAGCACATCCAGACCCAAATGCTTAACTATGCAACATTAACACTTACCCTGCATAGTTTTTTTCCTTTTTTTCCAGGAACTCTGGAAACAAAAGGAAATGACACACACACACACACACAGTAAAAATATTAGGACAGGTAATAGTTTCCATGACAAACACTTACTGCTGCAAGAGCATGTTCTCCTCCATAGCCTTTTCCTGACACAGTGGAGCAATACACATTATTCCCAGTTCCCCTTGACTATCTTCCTCTAGACTTCTGCTTTGGCTGACTAATTTTACACTGGGAAAGGCCTTTACAAAAAATAAATAGTTTAACTTAAGAGAACAGGCAAGTGCTGCATCTCCAGGCAGCCCCACCTGTCCCCTCTCCGGGTAATGGTCTAGTCTCCCAAAGCAATCACCGTACATTGAGACTGCAAGGATTCCTTTGACTTGGCATACAGAAACAAGAGTTTCTATGGGAAGAGAATGCAGATAAAAAGTAGCATGGGACATATATCAAATCAGTTGTTTCTTTTGACAAGTTTCAGAGTAACAGCCATGTTAGTCTATATTCACAAAAAGAAAAGGAGTACTTATGGCACCTTAACGACTAATCAGTTTATTTGAGCATAAGCTGTCGTGAGCTACAGCTCACTTCATCGGATGCATACTGTGGAAAGTACAGAAGACCTTTTTATACACACAAACCATGAAAAAATGGGTGTTTACCACTACAAAAGGTTTTCTCTCCCCCCACCCCACTCTCCTGCTGGTAATAGCTTATCTAAAGTGATCATTCTCCTTACAATGTGTATGATAATCAAGTTGGGCCATTTCCAGCACAAAATCCAGGTTTTCTCCCCACCCCCCACAAACCCACTCTCCTGCTGGTAATAGCTTATCTAAAGTGATCACTTTCCTTACAATGTGTATGATAATCAAGGTGGGCCATTTCCAGCACAAATCCAGGGTTAAACAAGAATGTCTGGGGGGGGTGGCGGGGGAGGAAAAAACAAGGGGAAATAGGTTACCTTGCATAATGACTTAGCCACTCCCAGTCTCTATTCAAGCCTAAGTTAATTTCTTTTGAGTAATTCTTTTTTTCCTGGAGCATGAAAAGGAACAACAAGAGCAGAACCCAGCCTGGCTGCGTTACAGCATATGTGACTGGTTAAGGACACCCTCACCTGTTGTTAAAACTGACCTCAGTATCTCCTGCAGAGCCAGCAGTGGATGCTTGCACTGTGGGTTTTAGTGAGCAGCCATCACTCAGAGCTACCTCCCTGTCCTGCAGATATATTTTGGGGACAGAACAATGATTTTTCTAAACTTACTTAGAATCTGGTGCAGGAAACTTCTTACCAAGGTGAAACCATTTTAAAGAAGTTCAGAAGTGGTGATTGTGCTTACTGGATTTGGCAGTGCCCTTTTAATGTTTTACTTACTGGGGGAGGGATGGCAGCTTGCAGCCACTGGCTTATTTGAGGTGAGATGCTGCTTGTCTTGATTTTATCAGCTCTTAGTTTGGCTGACTGAAGTTCTTCTTTTGCTGTAACATGGGAAGAGAACCCTGGAACTATGTAGATCCTTTCCTCCACACAGAAAAGGCTTTTCCTTCATAGCCAAGTACTTTGGTGTGAAATTGAGTGAGAACCCTAGAACTGCAGCAATGAAGCTAAGAACCAGTAGTGGCAACTTGTGAGCTGGGAGGGGGTCAGTGGTTGAGGGATAGTATGATCTTGTGGACTGGGACCACCCATGTTTTAATCCCAGCTGTTACAGCCTTGGGCAAGCTTCTTCCTTGTTCTTTGTCTCTGTAAACTAACATTCAGCCTGACCTATCCTGCATGGGTGGGTGTAAGGATTAACTGATGTTCAAGGGTATGTCTACACTACGGAATAAGGTCGAATTTATAGAAGTCGGTTTTTTAGAAATCGGTTTTATATATTCGAGTGTGTGTGTCCCCACAGAAAATGCTCTAAGTGCATTAAGTGCATTAACTCGGCGGAGTGCTTCCATAGTACCGAGGCTAGAGTCGACTTCCAGAGCATTGCACTGTGGGTAGCTATCCCACAGTTCCCGCAGTCTCCGCTGCCCATTGAAATTCTGGGTTGAGATCCCAATGCCTGATGGGGCTAAAACATTGTTGCGGGTGGTTCTGAGTACATATCGTCAGGCCCCCGTTCCCTCCCTCCCTCCGTGAAAGCAAGGGCAGACGATCGTTTCGCGCCTTTTTTCCTGAGTTACCTGTGCAGACGCTATACCATGGCAAGCATGGAGCCCGCTCAGGTAACCGTCACCCTATGTCTCCTGGGTGCTGGCAGACGTGGTACGGCATTGCTACACAGTAGCAGCAACCCCTTGCCTTGTGGCAGCAGACGGTGTAATATGACTGGTAGCTGTCATTGTCGTGTCCGAGGTGCTCCTGGCCACATCGGCTGGGAGCGTCTGGGCAGACATGGGCGCAGGGACTAAATTTGGAGTGACTTGACCAGGTCATTCTCTTTAGTCCTGCAGTCAGTCCTATTGAACCGTCTTATGGTGAGCAGACAGGCGATACGAATTGCTAGCAGTCCTATTGCACCATCTTTGGCCGAGCAGTCATGAGATGTGGATGGCATGCAGTCCTTCTGCACCATCTGCTGCCAGCCAAAGATGTAAAAGATAGATGGAGTGGATCAAAACAAGAAATAGACCAGATTTGTTTTGTACTCATTTGCCTCCTCCCCTATCTAGGGGACTCATTCCTCTAGGTCACACTTCAGTCACTCACAGGGAAGGTGCAGCGAGGTAAATCTAGCCATGTATCAATCAGAGGCCAGACTAACCTCCTTGTTCCAATAAGAACAATAACTTAGGTGCACCATTTCTTATTAGAACCCTCTGTGAAGTCCTGCCTGAAATACTCCTTGATGTAAAGCCATCCCCTTTGTTGATTTTAGCTCCCTGAAGCCAACCCTGTAAGCCATGTCATCAGTCGCCCCTCCCTCCTTCAGAGCAACAGCAGACAATCGTTCCGCGCCTTTTTTCTGTGCGGACGCCATACCAAGGCAAGCATGGAGGCTGCTCAGCTCACTTTGGCAATTAGGAGCACATTCAACACCACATGCATTATCCAGCAGTATATGCAGCACCAGAACCTGGCAAAGCGATACCGGGCGAGGAGGTGATGTCAGCGCGGTCACATGAGTGATCAGGACATGGACACAGATTTCTCTGAAAGCATGGGCCCTGCCAACTTGTGCATCATGGTGCTAATGGGGCAGGTTCATGCTGTGTAACACCGATTCTGGGCTCGGGAAACAAGCACAGACTGGTGGGACCGCATAGTGTTGCGGGTCTGGGACGATTCCCAGTGGCTGCGAAACTTTCACATGTGTAAGGGCACTTTCATGGAACTTTGTGACTTGCTTTCCCCTGCCCTGAAGCACATGAATACCAAGATGAGAGCAGCCCTCACAGTTGAGAAGCGAGTGGCGATAGCCCTGTGGAAGCTTGCAACGCCAGACAGGTACCGGTCAGTTGGGAATCAATTTGGAGTGGGCAAATCCACTGTTGGGGCTGCTGTGATGCAAGTAGCCCACGCAATCAAAGATCTGCTGCTATCAAGGGTAGTGACCCTGGGAAATGTGCAGGTCATAGTGGATGGCTTTGCTGCAATGGGATTCCCTAACTGTGGTGGGGCCATAGATGGAACCCATCTCCCTATCTTGGCACCGGAGCACCAAGCCAGCGAGTACATAAACCGCAAGGGGTACTTTTCAATAGTGCTGCAAGCTCTGGTGGATCACAAGGGACGTTTCACCAACATCAACGTGGGATGGCCGGGAAAGGTACATGACGCTCACATCTTCAGGAACTCTGGTCTGTTTCAAAAGCTGCAGGAAGGGACTTTATTCCCAGACTAGAAAATAACTGTTGGGGATGTTGAAATGCCTATATGTATCCTTGGGGACCCAGCCTACCCCTTAATGCCATGGCTCATGAAGCCGTACACAGGCAGCCTGGACAGTAGTCAGGAGCTGTTCAACGACAGGCTGAACAAGTGCAGAATGGTGGTAGAATGTGCATTTGGACGTTTAAAGGCACGCTGGCGCAGTTTACTGACTCGCTTAGACCGCAGCGAAACCAATATTCCCACTGTTATTACTGCTTGCTGTGTGCTCCACAATCTCTGTGAGAGTAAGGGGAAGACGTTTATGGCGGGGTGGGAGGTTGAGGCAAATCGCCTGGCTGCTGGTAACGCACAGCCAGACACCAGGGCAGTTAGAAGAGCACAGGAGGGCGCGGTACACATCAGAGAAGCTTTGAAAACCAGTTTCATGACCGGCCAGGCTATGGTGTGAAAGTTCTGTTTGTTTCTCCTTGATGAACCCCCCCCCCCCGCCCCTTTGTTCACTCTACTTCCGTGTAAGCTAACAACCCTCCCCTCCTCCCTTAGATCACCGCTTGCAGAGGCAATAAAGTCATTGTTGCTTCACATTCATGCATTCTTTATTCATTCATCACACAAATAAGGGGATGACTACCAAGGTAGCCCAGGAGGGGTGGTGGAGGAGGGAAGGAAAATGCCACACAGCACTTTAAAAGTTTACAACTTCAAAATTTATTGAATGCCAGCCTTCTTTTTTTGGGGCAATGCTCTGTGGCGGAGTGGCTGGTTGGCCGGTGGCCCCCCCACCGTGTTCTTGGGCATCTGGGTGTGGAGGCTATGGAACTTGGGGAGGAGGGCGGTTGGTTACAGAGGGGCAGCAGTGGCAGTCTGTGCTCCAGCTGCCTTTGCTGCAGCTCAACCATACACTGGAGCATACTGGTTTGGTCCTGCAGCAGCCTCAGCATTGAATCCTGCCTCCTCTCATCACGCTGCCGCCACATTTGAGCTTCAGCCCACCACTTATTCTCTTCAGCCTCCTGGTGATTTTGTGCTTTCCTGCACTCTGACATTATTTGCCTCCACACATTCGTCTGTGCTCTGTCAGTGCGGGAGGATAGCATGAGCTCGGAGAACATTTCATCTCGAGTGTGTTTTTTTTTCTTTCTAACCTTCACTAGCCTCTGGGAAGGAGAAGATCCTGTGATCATTAAACACATGCAGCTGGTGGAGAAAAAAAAAGGGACAGCAGTATTTAAAAAGACAAATTTTATAAAACAGTGGCTACACTCTTTCAGCGTAAACCTTGCTGTTAACAAAAAGAAAAGGAGTACTTGTGGTACTTAGACTAATCAATTTATTTGAGCATAAACTTTTGTGAGCTACAGCTCACTTCATCGGATGCATACTGTGGAAACTGCAGAAGACATTATATACACAGAGACCATGAAACAATACCTCCTCCCACCCCACTCTCCTGCTGGTAGTAGCCCATCCAAAGTGACCACTCTCTTTACAATGTGTATGATAATCAAGGTGGGCCATTTCCAGCACAAATCCAGGTTCTCTCACACACACACACAAAGAGTGTGTGTGTGTGGTTTTTGGAAAAAAAAAAAGTGGGGGGGGAGGTGAGAAAACCTGGATTTGTGCTGGAAATGGCCCAACTTACAATGTGTATGATAATCAAGGAGAGGTTTCAGAGTAACAGCCATGTTAGTCTGTATTTGCAAAAAGAAAAGGAGTACCTGTGGCACCTTAGAGACTAACCAATTTATTTGAGCATGAGCTTTCGTGAGCTACAGCCCACTTCATCGGATGCAAGGAGAGTGATCACTTTAGATAAGCTATTACCAGCAGGACAGTGGGGTGGGAGGAGGTATTGTTTCATGGTCTCTGTGTATATAATGTCTTCTGCAGTTTCCACAGTATGCATCCGATGAAGTGAGCTGTAGCTCACGAAAGCTTATGCTCAAATAAATTGGTTAGTCTCTAAGGTGCCACAAGTACTCCTTTTCTTTTTGCGAATATAGACTAACACGGCTGTTACTCTGAAACTTGCTGTTAACATTACATACATAGCACATGTGCTTTCGTTACAAGGTCGCATTTTGCCTCCCCCCACCGTGTGGCTATCCCCTCAACCTTCCCCCCTCCCTGTGGCTAACAGCGGGGAACATTTCTGTTTAGCCACAGGCAAACAGCCCAGCAGGAATGGGCTCCTCTGAGTGTCCCCTGAAGAAAAGCACTCTATTTCAACCAGGTGACCATGAATTATATCTTACTCTCCTGAGGATAACACAGAGAGATAAAGAACGGATGTTGTTTGAACGCCAGCCAACATACACTGCAATACTTTGTTGTACAATGATTCCCAAGTACGTGTTACTGGCCTGGAGTGGTAAAGTGTCCTACCATGAAGGACGCAATAAGGCTGCCCTCCCCAGAAACCTTTTGCAAAGGCTTTGAGAGTACATCCAGTAGTGCTGCGAATGCCAGGGCAAAGTAATCCTTTCACATGCTTGCTTTTAAACCATGTATAGTATTTTAAAAGGTACACTCACCGGAAGTCCCTTCTCCGCCTGCCGGGTCCAGGAAGCAGCCTTGGGTGAGTTCAGGGGGTACTGGCTCCAGGTCCAGGGTGAGAAACAGTTCCTGGCTGTTTTGCCCCCGCTTGCTTGCTGTGAGCTATCTACAACCTCATCATCGTCTTCTTCGTCCCCAAAACCTGCTTCCGTGTTGCCTCCATCTCCATTGAAGGAGTCAAATAACACGGCTGGGGTAGTGGTGGCTGAACCCCCTAAAATGGCATGCAGCTCATCATAGAAGCGGCATGTTTGGGGCTCTGACCCGGAGCGGCCATTCGCCTCTCTGGTTTTCTGGTAGGCTTGCCCCTCAGCTCCTTAAGTTTCACGCGGCACTGCTTCAGGTCCCTGTTATGGCCTCTGTCCTTCATGCCCTGGGAGATTTTGACAAAGGTTTTGGCATTTCGAAAACTGGAACGGAGTTCTGATAGCATGGATTCCTCTCCCCAAACAGCGATCAGATCCCGTACCTCCCGTTCGGTCCATGCTGGAGCTCTTTTGCGATTCTGGGACTCCGTCATGGTCACCTCGGCTGATGAGCTCTGCATGGCCACCTGCAGCTTGCCACGCTGGCCAAACAGGAAATGAGATTCAAAAGTTCGCTGTTCTTTTCCTGTCTACCTGGCCAGTGCATCTGAGTTGAGAGTGCTGTCCAGAGCGGTCACAATGGAGCACTCTGGGATAGCTCCCGGAGGCCAATACCATCGAATTGTGTCCACAGTACCCCAAATTCGAGCCGGCAAGGCCAATTTAAGCGCTAATCCACTTGTCAGGGGTGGAGTAAGGAAATCGATTTTAAGAGCCCTTTAAGTCGAAATAAAGGGCTTCATCGTGTGGACGGGTGCAGGTTTACATCAATTTAACGCTGCTAAATTCGACCTAAAGTCCTAGTGTAGACCAGGGCCTAGTATCATTAGTAGCAGCTGCAAAGAGATGGAGGGGGGGGGGTATCCACAAAGAGGAATGGTATTGGCAGCATGAGGTGAAATGGCACTGTAGATGACATTTACAGCAACTCCCAGCTCTGCTTTTGAAAGGTCTTTTCTCCTAAGATCTTGTGAATCTTGAATTTAGGTGTGATAGGGGAGGGGAATGCTGTAGTAGTTCCATTCAGCAGCTGAGGCAAGTGATGTTTGCCAGTGAGTTTGCTATAAACAGCCCTGCAAATCCACGGATGTAGATATTTGTGGACCATGTTTGCAGATCAGCTGCGGTTACAAATTTTGTACCCATGCAGGGCTCTAGCTATAAACCCCTCTTATGCTAGAAGCATGGGCTGAAGGTTTATGGTGAGGTCACCTTAGGGATGAAGGGGACAGCCATTGCTTGGCAGGGGGCTTGTTACCATTACTTTTTAATAGTGTAGTAAGGCTTCCTCATTGATACAGAGCTTATTTCAGCTCAGAGGGATCATTTTAAGTTCCGTCATGTCCTGCTGGACAGAAAGCAGGAGGACCCCATGTGGTATCTCCCCCACTTTCACTCAGGTGCCTGCTGTAAGCCTTATCAACATCTCCATGTGCTCATGTTCTGCTGTTATTCAGCTCTCTACAGTTAAGCAATACACTTTGTATATGACATACTAAAAGTTGGATCCTCCCTCATGGGGAAAGGACAGTTTTGCAGCTGCCTTTCCTTATTAGGCTACTCTGTGCTTTAAGAAAGAATCACAAGAGAGACCACACTGGTGAGGACATATGCTTCAGAGAGCTTGGACTGTAAGTTAGAACTCCAGGTTTGGTCAGTACCTGCTGCTCTTGTGAGGACAGCTGGCTGGATCATCTATCGAAGGTTGGTTCTGCTTCCAGGCCATGGCACCCTTTGGACCACCACATCATCTTGAAGTTTGCCTCAGCTTAATTAGCAGTATGAAGAGAGCCTGGCTGCTCAGCTCCTTTCCTCTGGTGCTAGGACGCCATGTATTTCATTCCTGCTCGCTGAGTGGGTTTTGGCTAGCATGGGCATATTGACCAACCCAGATGAATGAGGGGGACGGTGTAGGGTTCTTTCCCCTTCCCTGTGAAAGCCACCTGTATTTATTCTTTTTTGGTGTTTGAATAGGACACACATCCTTTCCAGAGAGCTAGCCTCACCATATAGCCAGACTAGAAGTTTAAATAGCACCTGGGCTCTGGTTTTACTGATCAGCAACAATGAAAACAGAGACAGTTTTCATTTTGTTCTCTGCACAAGGCAAGAGATGTGCAGATAGGAACTTTTATTTTCTCATGTGAAAGGAGGAGGAAATACTGATATGATACAAGTGCAGTTAAAACTAAATCTAGATACAGGTTCTGTGTTGACTATAGAAAAACAGACCCACAACTGGTTAATTACAAAAAAAGACACACTTGAAGCAGTCCATAAAGAAAGTCCTTCATTTCTTGGATAGTTCTGTGCAGTATCAGTGATAAAATGTAAATGGTTCTGTTGCACCATAGAGTAACAGAAACAGGATAAATACTGATGTGCATGGAAGGGACTATGCAAGTCCCACTAGCACCATCTCAGCCCTGACCTGGAGGGAAAACACTACTCTGCAGAGGTATAGGAGATTCAGTTGCCTTCTTGGCCTAAGCTGGTTTTCTCCTGAGCAGACAGTGTCTAGGCACCACCCTGAGGAAGAGTGGTTGTGATATGAACAAACATCTGTTAAGGAGACCAGCAAGCATTCTGAACCCCCCGAGGAGCACAGCTCAGCTGCATAAAGACAGACTCCACCTTGGTTTGGCAGAGCAGGAGCCAACCAAGAACTGCTGACCTGAGTTGGATCACAGGCTCCCTCCTATGCAGATTCTATACATTAGAGACAGGGCAGCAGTGCAAGACTATTAGAGCACATGGTGCTGTTTCAACGAAGCAGACTCACAAGTAAGACACAGAGGGAAAAAAGAGCATGCCCTGTTTACAGCCGTTCCCTGGATAGGTCAATCACAAGGAATAATGCCTAAAACAACTGGCCCAACTCAGTAGCAAGAGCCTCTGCAGTTGGATCAGGCCTACTACTTCCTATCTAGTCCAGACTTCTGCCCCTTAGCAATGTAGGATTCTTTTCTAGGCTGTGGTTTCTTGGCCTTTGTAAGTGACTATTTTAGGGACACTCATGTTCCAGTTTATACCACACCACATGTGAACCAGCCTTTCAGGTGACTTATGGGGTCAGAGTCTGGTTCAGGGTTTTAGCTGCAATACCATGGCAACATTCTTCACATAAAGCAGCTCTGGTAACAGCAACAAAGCAAATAACTTACCTCTCCTGCTACACACAAACTACATCCAAGACAAGGCTCTGGAGTCATCTACTGTAACTGTCAAGGTATAGAGTACACTAGAGAGATGTGCAGTACATATGAACTGGGTGTCACAAGGGGTAGGATAATCACACCTAAATACAAAGCATTACACATCCCCCAGCCGTGGCATACCATGAAATGCAGTAAGCCACTGCAGAGTGGTTTCAGAGCAACACTGGAGTCTCACAAGCCTAGACTATTGCACAGATGCTGATGGAGACCTGAGCCCACTTTTCAGCAGTCAGCCTGGTATATTTGTACCATGCCAGAGTACCCCAGGGCAGAACCCCTTGGTCTCTGTTCATTGCCTCATTTATTTTAAGACAGTTGTAGAATTAAATTGCTGAAGGGTGTGGAACAAGAGGCCGTGTCTACACCAGCACCACAGAAGTGTTAGGAAGAACTGTGTTTTGAACCCAGCATTCATATTTGAAAATGGTCTTGCTAACAGGAATTCAGTAAAGGCCCTCTCTCTGTAGCCCTGGTTAACCACATATAGCGGGATGGCCAAACTTACTAACCCTCCAAGCCACATAAGATAATCTTCAGAAGTTCAAGAGCCGCAAGACAAGCACACCCTGCCCTACAGGACAGCGCCTCCTGCGGCGCTGAAGCCCTGAGACCATCCTCCTCACAGGGCAGAAGGCTAGTAGGTGGAGAACGGGGGTGGGGGCATGGAGGGCGCCACAAGCCACAATTTGGTCACACCTGACATATACAATGCAGGTATGGTCTGGCTCATGTATGGAGGAACTTCCTCCCCCCAGGTTTCAGACTTGCATGGACTAGGGAGTATATAAGGAGGAGAGCCTGAAAAAGTGGGATTTAAACACATAATAAAAACATCACTGGTGATGTTTTTATAAGACCTTATTAAAAGGACTCCAAGCTAATACTAGACAAAATCCTCTGCCCTGGACTCCACTTGGTTCATGTTTTACTCTGGAAACATTAAGGATTATCGATTGATCCAGGCCCATTGCCTTCATTCATTCCTAACAACTTTAAACTCACTTTCTTACAGAGGTTTGGGATACAGTGAAAGGACCAACATTACCCTTAAGCTACAACACAGTCCCATCTTTCGGTCTAACAGTCAGGCTACTACTCTTGGGGCTGGAGGAAACAGACCAGGGCGAGCAGCATGGGCAGAGGAGAGAAAGACAGCATTACTACTTAACTGGTGAATTAAGGTTATTAAGCTATATGCCCAGGGTTTCTCATGGCTGGACTGCACCGATTGCTTCCTGGGGCAAAAACTATGTCCTGCTCTCGGCTACAGTGGACTCTGAGGTGGCAGGGAAGGTGGGATTTATTCTGAACTAGAATCATAGAATATCAGGGTTGGAAGGGACCCCAGAAGGTCATCTAGTCCAACCCCCTGCTCGAAGCAGGACCAATTCCCAGTTAAATCATCCCAGCCAGGGCTTTGTCAAGCCTGACCTTAAAAACCTCTAAGGAAGGAGATTCTACCACCTCCCTAGGTAACGCATTCCAGTGTTTCACCACCCTCTTAGTGAAAAAGCTTTTCCTAATATCCAATCTAAACCTCCCCCACTGCAACTTGAGACCATTACTCCTCGTTCTGTCATCTGCTACCACTGAGAACAGTCTAGAGCCATCCTCTTTGGAACCCCCTTTCAGGCAGTTGAAAGCAGCTATCAAATCCCCCCTCATTCTTCTCTTCTGCAGGCTAAACAATCCCAGCTCCCTCAGCCTCTCCTCATAACTCATGTGTTCCAGACCCCTAATCATTTTTGTTGCCCTTCGCTGGACTCTCTCCAATTTATCCACATCCTTCTTGTAGTGTGGGGCCCAAAACTGGACACAGTACTCCAGATGAGGCCTCACCAATGTCGAATAGAGGGGCTCCTGTCTTGCTATATTCACCATTACAGAGTGGAGAGAAAGAGCAAGAGCAAAAAAGTGGAGGGGAAAAAAATGATCAGGTCATTACCAATCTCCTGGCACTACCCCAGAGTAGAGATATAGGAGCACTAAGAAGTGGTGGTTCCAAATCCAACACGCAGGCAGCACCAGAACAACAGTGCAAGAGGCCTCAAGTAGTCCTCAACTAGGGTTACTCCCCTGAACTGGCTTATGGAAGATACAGCCACAGTCTGATGAGTTCACTCACCCTTTTCCAAGGGAGGGGCTTGACTCCTGCTGTGATCCTCTATGATCTGCGGTATGATTCCAGCTTTTGTGGCTTGGACCATCCAGGAGACCACCACAAACTGGTACACTGCTGCACCCAGTAAAGGCACCTCTGTCTTGCAGAACAGTCCTTTGGGGAACGTGTGTAGATAGTATTCTCTCTCTTCTCCTATCACTGTTCCCAGGAGAGGACTAGGGATGCGGAATTTAACACGGGATTTTTGTAACTGGTATAGGATATTTTTCCGTTCAGCCTGGGGGTTTGTCCCCAATGGCCCAGCCTTAGAATAGCAGCTATTGCCACATGCAGGAAGCTGCTGATGGCACCTATCACTTACTAGAGGAATAAGGAAGGGGGGCAATTACTGCTGAGATACAAGGAGCACAGCTGTCAAAGTATTTAGACCATATGCACTGTGGATCTGCATAGGAACAAACCAATGCAACATCTACTCTTTTATCAGTGTTGAAAAGTGGACAGTAACAGATGCTTCAGAAGAATTTAAACACTCCTAATGCATTTAATTATGCAGCTACACCTTGAAAGAAGATATTCATGTCTGGCACCAGCTGGTGAATACACTGAAGGATGAGGAGTAAGAGACCTTGAAAAATATCTACCTGCCACTCATTTTTTAAAATGTATACTTAATTTTCTGTACTACTGGCTTCAGTTACAATCTACATGAACAAGCCACATAGCTTGAATTACAGGGTGGCACAAAACATTTTGTTTCATCCATTCTGTACTGATGATCTTTTAGTGTCACTGAGCTTGCCCTTGCCCTGCTTCTGCAAAAGAATCATTAGCATGCAGCCGACTTCTCAACTGCACAATTCTCTCATTCTTCTCCTATCCATCTACAGAGAATCAACGGTGGGATCCATGAAGGGACTTCCTACTCTGAGTGTCACAGTGCCTAACTTTTAGGCATCTTAAAAAAAAAAAAAAAAAAAAAACCACAGGTATACCACTGTGATATACAAAGCCAAGTTAGGCACCTAGGCTCCTATACAATGAATGGGGAGAAACAGGGGCCCCAGAATGCAATCCACAAGAGCCAACATGCTAGACTGGGAGCCACTTAAGCTAGAGGTGTGTGGTTAGCCTCATCTCTCTCAGAGATCGGTACCCAGCTCTGCTTAGTGATCCACAAATGGGAACCAGCCGCCTGGAGTCAGACAGCTTAGGCCCCAAGTCATTTCTTGAGGAAATGAGTTAAGCACCTGCCATGCTCCACACAAAATAGCAAGAGCTGGAGCCCCTATCTATGTCAACATGCCTCAGGCTTGACCCACTCACCCCTTGCTTCCCACCTCCCTCTCTGAATCAACTCAGCCATGAGCTGCAGTACCCCTGGTATGCCAAGTTTTGGGCCCCACACGCATATCTACCAATGCTCCTCAGTTCTGACATGCAGCATGTGGACCGCTTAGCTGTGCCTCTCCTTTGAATGGAAATTTGTGGGCTGCCAAGGCTTTAGTCAGGTGGAGGGCTTGCTGGAGAATGGTAATCATTAACATAATTAGTGTTAAGTACACTGTGTCAAACAAACCGGAGGAGGACAGGCACACAGCTATGCTCCCTGCTCCTAGGACAGACAGACCTCTGCAATCAAAATGGACCAGACTGAACAGTTTGGAGAAATGGGATACCCTGGAACAGTGATTCCCCAAAGACATTTCAATCTTGATTGGGCTGTTACCCTAGGTTTAACTTGGGCATGAGCCTCTGGGTTGGACTCGGTATGGCAGCACAACTCATCTATTTCTGCCCCTCTTGCCCAGCCTGCGCATGGGTTGCTCCAAAACCTCTACAGATGAAGGGAAGGAAGCATGGAGTGGTAGACCAATGCATGAAAGGGTTGGGAGTTATTACCCTACAGCAACAGTGCAGCACGCCACCTGATTTCAATCTGAGAAACATTTCCCCACTCTACCTGCAATAGCATTTATTTCCTGAAAACAGCCTCAGGGGTACCACATGGGATTTGCTGTGGCGGTGCCCTGCGTGTTCCTAGAGGCAGTAGGCCTCACTTTTAGAGGCACTCCAGCAGGCATTGGCCAGCTGCGGATGTGGACAAGGAGTGGGGGCGAACAGGGCAACATGACCACAAAACACCATCTTATTTTGCTTAAGGATTTGCCAGCACACTGACCCCTCGAGCAGAGCACTGCACAGGAGCTTGTACCCTTCTGTTTTAAGGCTGGTTCCCAAAATTCCACTGTGGCTCTGAGCATCCAGGAAAAGTAGCCCTTCCTCAAAGGGTGAGATGGAGCCAGACTCTATAACGGGGAAGTGCAAGGCGTCAGAATAGTAGCTTCATACACACAAGAGCTAAAGTGGGAATTGGATGTGGTAGTGACTTGAACATTCCAGGGTTAAGCAAGTGGCCAGGATGGGAAGGAAGGAAGGCCCCCGCCCCCGGCCACGAGACTAACGCTACAACCCAGCAAGGAAAAATTGAAGTTCTTTCCTTTCTGAAGAGAAAGATGCTTGTGAAGGCTACTCATGTGCAGAGTCACTTGCTTCCTGGTGGAGTTTGCATCTCAGTGGCCAAAGCTTTTCCCACAGCTTCCAGTGACCGCCACTGAGACGGAAGTAGGGGAGGCAGAGTTTCCAACTATCGTACTAGCTAAGCACCCATCCCCACAGATGGAGCTGTCCAGCTGCCTGTTTCCACATTACGACAGCCTGGGCATTTCCTGAACAGCCTGCCATGAAGGGAAGCATCCACAGCACCTCACAGGAAAGGAGACACATACTCATCCCCCATAGAGTCAATGAGCCATAGTGGGATACCCTGCAGACCAGACAGAATGTTAGAGTGGTGGATTCACTGCATATGAGGCCCTCAACTCCACTGACAGGTTGCATTTTCATTAGTGAGGCAAGTATTAATTATTTCAGGGCTTATTCTTCTTCCCTACAGGCACAGGGGATGGGGAAGGTGATTGTGCATTTCACTCCCTCCCTCCCCAACAAGAGCGACAGTAGCAAAATACACAGAAGTTACAAAACCAAAAATCCTTCCTCTACCAGAGGCAGGGGCCTTTCCATTCCAAGACCTTCCCCTCCTTCAAGCCCAGGGGCTTTGTGCTGGCTTAAGACCTTCAGCATAGAAGAGGCACTGTGGATAAAATGCCCCATCTGTCGTCTTTGTCAGCCCAAAGGATTCCATGCAAAGCATGAGCTCTGCTTGGCCTCACTCGCTCAACCCCTCACCACGTCACAACAGGAGCCTTCCCAAGCACCCTGCAGCACCTTCCCATCAACTGGCAGTTCTGTTCTCTTAAAAACGTGTTTTGTTGAATTAAAAAGTGCTCTTCCCGAGAAGACAGGCAGGTGACTTGTCTGATCCCCAGGATACAGCTCTGGGATAGGCTTGATAGAAGTACCTTGGAAGATCAGCCCTCCACTTCCCCTTCCCCATGTTGAGCTTGCTACAAGTGGATCCTGGTCTCAAGTGTGGCCAGTGAAGAGTTGATGGAGCCAGGCACACCAGGTGTGCCTCTCTTCATACCCGGATTTGATACCCATTGAGGTCTGGCATGGCTTTGGATTCGGCAGGCTTCTTCTCACCAGACAGCCTGCGAAGAAAGAGGGAAGTAGATATTCAGAGGCATTCTCAATTTCTCCTCTGACAGGGTAACCTGTCAGATTGAGAGGTGCCAACATGAGAAGAGGAGTTTCATCCCTGTTACCAGATCCCATACAGCTAGAGTAGCAGGGGTGGCAGCTCTTCTTCACCCTGCTAACTCCCATAAGAGGATGGAATACAGAGTGGGAAGCCCAGCAGCTCCACTTGAGATACCTTCCTGGAAAGATAGACTTGGAGTAGGCCTGAAAGCAGCCTCAAAGGCACACCAGTTCTCACTGACCAATGATGGAGGTTCAGACGTCTCTTTTGGGGGTCATGTGTGACCCATCACACATTAGGCATTAGATGGGGTGACCTTCCTCTACCTGCAGCCCGCCCCTAATTCCAGCTATAGTTTGAAAGTGGGAAGGCAGCAACTCACATTGGAGAAAGCAGTGACAGAGCTGAAAGGGAGAGACCCACCAATGCAGCTGAGAGACATCTCCACAGTTATGGACCGTGCCAAGAGAGTTCTCAGAAATCTACTTTATCCAAGGGTGCGAGGGGATGCAGGGGAAATCCTATAGCACGGCTAAGAAAGATCCTCCAACCAAGCCATCCACCAACCCCACTTACCGCCTCTCCCCACGGCTGTTGCGGCGCTGTGGACTGGACTGGCCCCGCTGTGGGGAGGACACATCTTTCTTCCTATCCTTTGTGGGAGATGGTGGCCCTGTTCCTTTGCCAATCTGCAGAAGGAAAACAACAGGATAAGAGAGAAGCCAGGGCTAGCAGTGGCTGGAGAACATAAAGCCCAAGGTACTCCATTGTCTGGGAAGGGGTGACAGTGAGATGAAGAAAATCAAAAGGAAAAAAAGAAAAGGCAGTGGTGAGCATTATGTAGCTCTTCTGTACTGTACCCCACCTTTAGAGAGTGTCAAGCACACCCATGCACGCAAAACTTCTGAGCAAGTATGTATCTTGGTTCATCTGTCCAGTGACCAGCAGGCATACCTGAAGGCACAGGATTCATATTCCCAGGTCTTGCCCAAGATACCCTCATACACAGCATCTACACCTGCCAAGTGGAGAGGGGTCTGCACCCCACTGGAGCCAGGGTCTGCAGAAAAGGAGAGGAGAATCCTTACCCCCTCCCTCCACCTCCCTGCCTTCCCCCATCCGCACCCCAACCCAGCAGGATCTGTACCTCCCAGCATACTAGCACCAGGATCCATTTAAACTCCAAGGCTTTGGCACCAAGTACAAAGTTCACACCTGCAGCCTTCAAGAGCAGCAGGCTAGTCTCCCCAGCACCTCCCAGCTTCTCACCTTTAGCCTCATGTCCCGGGCATGTCTCTCAAGCTCCTTGCGGAAGTCCTCACGGCCCAGCTTTTCCACATCCAGAATGGAGTGCTTCCACTCAATCTGCTCCACACTGTGTGGGTCATGGGACACACAATGGCCCAACTTCACCTTTTTGAGGACGTGCCAGCAGCGGTGGTATGCCTCCTCGTAGTTGAAGATCAGCTCGCTCAGTGTGCGGAAGGTGGGCGCCTTGTACATGAGCTCCTCACGCCGGCTGATGCCCAGTGCCCCATAGCGACCCCCAAAGTTCACCCCCAGCACAATGTGGCGGAAGTAGTTCCCTGAGAAGTGAGTTTTGAAGCTGATGGGGAAACGCTCCAGTGTGGGCATGTTGTTGGTGAGGTAACTGGCAACATCACCCCATTCAGGAAACAACTGGTGATGCCAAGAAAAGGAGTAAGACTCTTCCTCCCCATCCCCCAGAACATCTCAGTCAGCCTAGACTGGAAAGCAGATTCACTGCTGAAGACAAGTACTTGATTGACAGCCCTGGAGACCAAATCCCCAGAGCAGGTATAGCTCCAGCCCCGCACAAGACAAGTCTACCCTGTCCTGGGATCAGAGGGATGCTCAGTCCTCACCTTCTCCAACAAGGCTGCCCACAAAGGGAAGACAGTTATAATGGCAGTTTTGTAGTGTGTACACCTGTCCTGCTAGGAGCTGGGAGGACCAGAGCCACCATCTCATTTCACACAGAGGCAACTAGGCAAGTTAGTTAAATTGACCATCACTATCAGCCTAGGAGGGATTGGACCTGGTGCCCTACAGGTAAAATGTAACCCATTCTTCTGAGCCATCGAGATCCCCAGACTGGCATCTCATAAAAGCACTGCATTTGAAGACAACTAACTTTCCAAAACGCAAAGACCAATTAACCTAGCTTTCAAATGCTTCCCCATCACTGAGGGAACTCCAATAAATAAATAAACGTGGCCCCAGTTGGACTCAGCCTGGCAGGTCCCAGAGGAGATGTGTTTCCCAGGACGTGTGTACACGGAGGTGCTAGCTCAAGTCTGCATATAAAAAGCAAGGATTATGCAAGGGAGAGTGACAGGTTCCCTTCCATATCTGCCTGCAATGTGGAGAAAGTGCAAGGTGACATAGTGAGTGAAACATCCCCACTATTCAACAGTGTTTCTGACTTGAAGCTATTTCCTTCCTGTTTAATCCCCACATCCTTCGCCTCTCCCTCCCCCAGTTATGTCCAAAAGGAATAAACACTCAATCCTAAAGCGGGGAAGAGAAGTGACCCTGAAGAATTAACTCCACTACTCGGGTTCTCTGCTTGGACCCTTGCAATGCTCCAGCAGCATAAGAGGGGCATAAGAGAGCAGGGGGAGTAGAGCTCTGAGCGGATACAAAGTTTGTATCCGCATCCAATCCATGATCCACAGATATCTGAGTCTGATATAAAGTGGATATCCCCAGATTTGCAGGGTTCTACAGGGGGAGAACACATTAGGATGGGCACACATGCATGTTTCTAAGAGGAAAGGATACATTCCCAGGATCACAGCTTCCAGGCATTTGATTGGCAGGGCCTCTTTGGTCATTTCTTTGGCCAGGTCCATCAGCCTGTTAGACAGCACAAGCAGGAGAGACAGAGGAGGAGAATTAAAGGGTTTGCATTGGGTGGGGCTGGTGAATTCAGTCGCTGGGCAGCATATATGCAGGGCAGGTTGCAAGGAGAGAGGAAGGCTGTTAAGGCAGATGGGAAAGGAGAAAACCCTTTAGGAATAAATAAAATTCAAACTCAGTATTTTGGCATTCCCCTCCAATACTGCTGCTGTGGAGTTTCCCCTCACTGAGCCAAACAGGATCTACCCTCTATGCCAGACACTACTCTCAGCAAGTCTGGAGTAATTCCCTTTCATCTCAATGCAGTCCCTCTGGATTTCTACCCATCCGACCAAGATGAGACACCTCAGGCAGAAGGCCAAGTTCCAGAGACACTTGCTTTCCCACATCTGAGGGCAGGGAAGGGGCCTGCAGCAGATTCTGCCCTGGCTACATCATAAGATGTTTGGAATGCCCAAATATCCACCCATACCTGATGGCTTGGGCCAGCAGTATTAATGTTGGCACAATGGTTTGGTTAGCAGACTAAGAGGTCCCTAACTGTACATGTGGAACCCAGGTGCACGAAGATGATTGCCTCCACCCTGTGTACATGCCTGAGGGTTTACAATGCACAGCAGTCTGGGGGTGTCCACCACCACCTCCTCCTTCCTTCCTCAAACATTTCTTTGTTCTTTATAAAGTTTTGGGTTTTTTTTGGTGACTGAAAAAGGGTCTAGCAAGTCCACATTCTGCACAGCTAGAATTGCAGCGACATTTGGCCTTTGGAGAGCTTGTTTAAGGCAGGACTTTGTTTTACTTTACACAAAATCTCCCAGAAGCCCATGATCTAGATCAGGGGTCTCAAACATGTGGCCCGTGAACTGCATACGGCCTGTGGGGTTCTTTCGTGCGGCCCACCAAGCTCCCTGTGCCCCCACCCCCGCCCCTCTGTCTACCTCCAGGCCAGGGGTAGGCAAATTACAGCCTGTGGGCCGAATCCGACCATGGGATCGCCCCCCGCGTAGCACGCAGAACCATGTCCCTGCAGTCCTGGGGCGGGGGAGGGCAGCAGAGGACTCCATGCATTGCTCTCACTTCCGAGAGCCACCAACCGCAGCTCCCATTGGCCGGAAACGGGTAACAGCAGCCAATGGGAGCTTCAGGGGAGGTACCTGAAAGAGAGCAACACGGAGCCCTCTGCCCCCCCCCACACACACACACAGGGACCTGGTTCTGGCTGCTTCCTGGAGCGGGGCCAGGGCAAGCAGGCAGGGAGCCTGACCTGGCCCCGGTGCACGCTGCTGCCACCCTGGAGCTGCTCTAGGTAAGCGGCGCTGGGCCGGAGCCCGCACCCCAACTCCCTGCCCTGAGCCCCCTGCTGCACCCCAACTCCCTGCCCTGAGCCCCCTGCACCCCCTGGGGGCGCAGGGAGGAGGTGGAGTTGGGGTGGGGACTTCAGGGAAGGGGTTGGAATGGGGGCAGGGAAAGGGTGGGAAGAGGCGGGGCCTGGGGCAGCGAGGTGGGGGTGTCAGTGATGCGACCTTAGGGCCAATGCACTAGTCTTCCTGTGGCCCTTGTAGTCATTTGAGTTTGAGACCCCTGATCTAGATTATAAATTAGATGTGCTCAGAGACTGGGCACCTCTGAGTAACAGATAAGTTTACTGACCCTTGGCAACAAATCCGGCCCTCATGCTTGAATAAGGCTAAATTATGGCTCTGACCAGCTGCACCCTGAGCAGAGTCCAACCCCCTCAGGAAGGGCAGAACTGTGACAGTGAACAAAATCCCCAGAGTCCAGCCTGTACTCTCGGCCAGACTCAGTACAGGAGTAGCAGAGGTGGCAAGTTCCCCAAACAGGAAGGCAGGAGCGTGAGAAAGGCTGACAGCACTTACCCGGTCAGAGGTCTGCTCTTCTTAATTTCAAAGAACTGCGTCCCAGTATGATTGTACCTGGAGAAAAAAGGTTAAGGGGCCATGCAGACTGGAAGAGAGAGCTGAGAAGACAGAGTTGCCCACATACAGCAATCTGCCTGGATGAAGCTCTTTGTACTATCAAGGTATCAGTTACCATTCTCACAGGGATCTCAGGATCCAGCAAGTAAAATACCAGCAAATAGAAAGTAAGCGTTTCCATTTGGCTATTCCTCCCACTTGCATTCTTTGGCCTGGGGGAGGAAGGAAACAGAGTGGCAATCTATTTCCCTCCCTATTTCTGCTGACAGCACATTTTCTGGTCAGCCTCCTCTCCAGCAGCACAGGCTCCCAGACCCGAATAGGGTTGAAATGAGTCCTCTTTTGCTGCTGCCTGCAGGGGATCATGACCAGTCTAAATGATGCCAAAACTACCTTGCTTTCATGCTGGCTGGGATCTGTCCCCAAAACAACCCCAGGATTAGCAAAAAAGGTGCTGGCAGACTCCATTCCCACCTAGAGTCAGCTCCATATCCCACCAGCAAGATAAAAATGCACTTGTGTTGCACATGCCCTCATCCACACTCCAATCCAGCACACAGAGCACGAGGATATGTAGGAGTCCTGTTCCCAGGCCATGAACATACAGGCAGCTATAAATGGCTGGGAGTTGGTCATCCACCTGACTCTCAAAAGCAGGAGGGACCATCATGTTCTGGCCACCTACAGAGAAGAAAGCACCCTGTAAAATGACTCAGCATGAAGCTCAAGTTCCCCATCACCAGCACACCCAATCTTGGCAGGGGAGATTAGCATTTTCTAATCCCAGGTTTTAATCTGTCCCAGGCCCTCCCTGCAGGGCTAGGCAAGCGCAGCAACTACAAGGACCTTCAATTAGGATGTTTTAAAAGGAACAAGCACTTGAATTCAAGGTGTCTGGCTGAAGGAGAACCTACCACACATTAGCTTGGCCCTGCTGACACACATGCTGCTGGGACAAAGGGGTTAACCACAGGAGACACAATTGGGCAGGATTAGAATAAAACAGCAAAACCACTCACTGTCACAACTTCAGTTTCCTGCTTTTAGGGAACAAGTTTCATTTCCCCTTCTGGCTGAAGCAGAGTCAGCTGTTCTCTTATGGTCAGCTACTGGAAGGTCTCCTTGCTTCCCCTTCCTGGATCATCATTCCTTGGTGTCTGTGATAATAGTAAAGGATACTGAAGCTCCTTGATGTAGCGCTGTATGGCTTCCAGACGCTCAGGGATGGGGGTGGACGGCTGGAGCGCAGGCACACTCGGTGTGGGAATCTGAACAGGGGGAAAGCAGAGTGAGTCAGAGAGCAGACGTCGCCTGAACCTGCTAGGCCCTTTGCTGAATGCACTGGCACATCACCATAGGAATTGCATTCCTCTGTAACCCAAGGAGCTAATCCCTTTTTGCTGTCCACCCGAGATATTCTTTGAGTGGACAGTCATATTCTTTGAGTGGACAGTCACTTCATTCTTCTAGCCTCAAGTTGACAAACTGGAGGGGATTCAGAGAAGAGTGACACAAAGTTATCGGGGAGATGGAAAGACTGTTTTTTAAAATGAAAAACTAAAAGAAAGTCTGTAGAATTTAGTTAAGTGACAACCAAGGAGGAACACAAAATAGTCTACAAACATCTAAAGAGCATAAATACAAAGGAGGAAGAGGAGCTCAGGACGGTACATGGGTCTAAGATGGAGGCATGGAATGAAAATGTAGCCAAGTTCAGTAAGAATTCTACAACAGCAAGAAATATCAGGGCATGGAACAGACTCACAAGGGAAGGGGTGAAAGCCCCACCTGTTGGCACTGTGAAAACTAGAAACGAATTGGGAATGAATTTGTATTGGCAGGGAGATGGACTGGAAAAGGCAATAGGGTTTTTCCATCTCGAACTTCTATGACTTTCAATTACACAACTGTGGATATAACCCAGACTATTGCCTTGAATCTGCAGTCTTGGCCTCTATAGTCCATCCAAACCATCCTTTCTGTTTACTCGGAAGTCAACATCTGCAGCTTTGACAGCTGCTAAGAGTTATCCTAAGAAAGGAGAAGGGTCCTGTCTGCCCAGCCAAAACAAAAAGACAGGGCTGGACTCACAAAAAGGGCCAAGGAGACACTCGGTCAATGAAAGAATGGAAAAACAGATTTGGTGCGACTATGATAGAGAGAATTTCATGGCACAACTTCCCCAAGCCTACTGAGGAAAGTTAATGCCTTCTGCGCGTGGATCCAACACCAAAGCCCCAACTCTCAGTGTGGTTTGGTCAGTTCCATCCTTAGGGAACATGCGGTCACCCACCCCTTGTATAACAACATTAATTGGAGACAGAGCCCTCCCTCTGGTCCTTTCATTGTATTTGGTGGTGTCTGCCTATTTAGGCTGTAAGCGTCTCAGGGGAGAGGCTGTTTTGTTCAACTCCAAGCACAGCAGTATTTACACAACAGCAGGCAGCTGTAAGAAGTTCTAGGTCTTGATTTTCTCTTGTGTATTTTGATCTTTCTTATTGTCTTGTCTTAAGATTTTCCCCATAAGTCAGTTTGATGAAGATGCATTTTGTGACCGGTGCCCATTTCCCAGCACCTCTCAGGGAGACAAGCTGTGACTAGACATAAGAACCAACAAAGTGTGCCAGCTGTTGTCTCCAGTAACCTTTGTAAGCAAATACCTCACTGCAGTCCCTTGCTGGGAATGTGCAGATACGAGAGCTCCTTCTATTCCAACCTCTCTCAGCAGGAAGCACTGCAAGGGAGGGGAAGGAGATACACAAGATCCCCAACAGTTTGAGCTCTTATCCCCAGGGGAACAGGAAGCCCGCTAGACTCTAGAGAATGATGCAGGGAATTCGGCAGTCTCTGAAACTAATGCACGCTAAATTGGTTTAGAAGCTAGGAGTTAACATACTGAGTCACAGGAAATTACTCCCAAGCAGAACCAATGAAAGTGGTAAAACCAGGGCAGGCTCAGCATTTAGCCTTAATTCATTTCTTCAGTGGGTGACCTTTGTGCAGAGACAAACAGCTAAAATTAACTCCCTGGGTTCCAGTTAGATACACCATTACCAGCACAAATTACTGGTTCCTTTTAGTTACTCCTCTCTGCTGCTGGAAACCACTCCTCGCTGTCAGATCCCCTTTCCCTCTGGGGAACACGCAATACCCTGAGACAGTGTAATGGAAACCATTTCACTGGGAGACTAGTTAATGTAGAAGCGGCACCTTAAGTAATTAAGCTGTGCTCTGGCTCTCAGATCTGGCCATGAAGCCCAGACTGGGCTATGGTTTCCTTGGCAGCAGGTCTCCAGTATGTTTGCCTGGGGAAAAGGTGGGGAGAAGTGAGAGAAGAGATAAGGAATCTGTCCCTCTCATCCCTGTGCTGAATGGAGGAGTGATAACACTTTGGCCTTCTCCAGCATCCTCCATCCACAGGTTTCAAAGAGTACAAACAGGTATCTTCACAGTCCTCAAGGAGGTGGATGGAAATTTATTTTAAACACAGAAGGGAACGTAGAGGTGGATTACCTTACCCATAGTCACCAGCAATTTGGTGGGATAGCAACACAGGTTTCCTGGGGCCTGCTGCTCCAGTCACTGGAAAGCATGCCCCTGCAAGGCTGGCTGCCTTACCCATTCTTGTCTTCCCTTACTTGTATGGCTGGGTTACATCCCAGCACTCCCAGACTTGTAAACCCTTGGATATTGCACTGAACTCCTGCCTGACACAGCTGAGTCCCAACCCCATCTTCGGAACGGAGCCTGGTGAAGATCTGAGATTTCCAAGCTTAAAATGAGCCAAGCAGAATGAAAGCAAACCAGCTGGAAGAGGCGCACAAACAGAGCTCCTCCTCCCTCAGGGAGGAAGCGTTTGATAATGTAACTTAAAAAAAACAAGCTGTCTCTCTCAAAGTACTTATGTGGTCCTGTCATCGTAGTAGTAGAGCTCTAGTTGCTCAGATGCTGCTGCTGCCGCCGCCAACGGAGTACTGATATTATTCAGACAGCAGATGGATACATTAACCCCCCCACCCCATAACTAAAGCTCAAGCATGCACATCACAGCCTGTCATTCATGTATGTTAAAAATCCAGCTTCTTTTGTGGGGGTCCCCACCGCCATCACTGACCAGCTGCAAATCTGCTTGTTTCCACCTTTATATCTCTGCCATTTAGAATGCAAAACCTTTACAAATGCATAGACAGATGTGCTCCCTGCCTTCGTGCCATACCACCCATGGAGCCACTGATACAACATCAGCTCTGCAGACAGACACCACCACCTCTTCTACCAAAAGCAGCAAGGCCAGCAACTGCCAACAGTGCTATCATCAGGTCAGCCTTTGGAAGCTGAGGGCAACTGAATGGAGTGGCACTAATGCCCATTTCCTCTGGAATAACTGGACAGCCAGTGGGTTATTCTGAAAGGCTGTCCTGCCCTACAGAGTGAGGGAAGGTAGGAAGGATATGCTAAAACGCAGGACAATCCAACAGGTAGGAAAGTGCACTGGAAGTCAAGAGATCTGGGCCCTTGTCCTAGCTCTGCCTCTGACCTGCTGTGAACACCTTGGGCAAGTCACTTCAGCTCTGTGCTGTAACGTGATGCTTCTTGGTGGCACCCAGGGTTGTGAGACACCTCACTAGCACTGCCATTAGCGTGAGAAAGCTTTGTCTGCACCTGCTGCGGGTCGGCTCCCCAACACCACTGGCCAGGGGCAACACAAGCACTCTGCTTTAGGCCTATGTAGCCCACCCACTACAGGTTAGCAATAGGCACGCTCCAATCCCAGCACCCCACAAACATCTCCCTGGAGTGTCCAGCCCCGATCTATTGGGCACTCGCAGTATGCACAGATTTGTTGGCTCTAGAGAAACAGTACATCACAGCTTACCAGTTCCACCTCAGATCACTGCTCTGCTTAACACACAGCATTTAGATAAATTTATTTACACACCAGCATAGATATTTAAGTAATAGCAAGTATTGGAAACAAATGGTTACATATAAAATTAAATCATAACACATTCTAGAACATCGACTTAAAACGAGATACTCATGTCTTGTTGAGCAATGCTCACCCAAAGTCCAAACAGCCTTTTACAGCTGTTTGGCTGTGATCCCTCTTCGAGGAGACCAACACTGTGAGCTTGTCTCCTACATGAAGGATCCAGTGTGTTACTTTGCTTCCCAAGATATACAGGTCCCATCCTTTGTCTTCATTCATAAACAGGACACCCACCATGCAGTTTTGTTTTTTCTTGTAGATCTTGCAAACTTTCTACTGGCATCTGGCTCAGCGTGCAATAGACCTCCATCGTGACGTGGACAATACGCATATGACCAGACTCAGAGATAAACATCTGTTGCCTTGGATGTGTTCCTTTCAGACAGGAGGGTATGTCACCTCCTGGTGACCTGCCTTACTTTCAAGTCCTCAAGAACATCATTTTCAGTACAGATACATAACCTGTTAAATATTATCCGTACATACATTTTATGGTGACTGGTGGGCTCTTGGCTCTCAGAGACCTCACACGCCACCCATAGGTGAACTATTATGCATATATGTGACCCTGGGGATCCTCACAAACCCTATGCATCTCCTCTGCCTGTTGCCACCAAAAGGTCACTGTGTCAACACTCATTAATTCCCCCATCTGTAAAATGGGGATAATTATACTTCATTTCCTTCATAAAGCACTTTGAGATATACAGATAGAGAGCTATGAAAGCGTTATTAACTAATGAGTTCTGAGGCCTCACTCACACTGCCACAGCAGCCCAAATGGGATAAACAATAGACTTCTAAGGGAAGTAAGAGATGTTTCAGCACTTCTCTCAACACTGCCTACAATGGAAGGGCTAGGAGAAGCAAGGTCACAGAGATGGTGCCCTGTTGGGACGTCCACATCACAATGCTCAGCTAAGATCACCTAATGCTCACCTCAAATCAAACTGCAAGCAAATTACTAAGGTTACTTTGTGGGAAATGCCATTGATCTACTGCAGCTAGAGGAGTCTTGCTTCCTGGCTTGAAGAGGGCCCTGTCACCAGAAAAGTCACAAAAATGCTGTCACAAACCCTTTTCACTACTACTTCATTTCACTCCACTTGGGATAGCAAAACTGGACTAGTTCATTTCTCTTTCCATTTCTCTACCAGTTCAGCTCTCCAACTAGGATCAAAAAGGGCCCTGGCATGCAGGTGACAGTCTGGCAGAACCCTGGGAAACAGCAGCATGAAGGAAGAGTTTGGGAAACCTCCTAGAGACATTGCCAGACTACTTACCAGGATGTGCAGCACCGGTGAGCAGGAGACAACTCTGCTCTCTGTATTTTGCATTGGGTCATAATGCTGGACGGCGGCGGAAAAGTTCATGTTAACATGGCAGGGGAGGCTCAACAGGAGCCAACATCTAGAGATTTATATGGATAATGAGATTATCTACAAATTAAGGACTCACAAGCTTCCCAGAAATTTGTGCCTGCTTCAGGGCTCAAACTAAATGCAAACTGACAGGGGTTATTAGGAAACTTTCCATTGGCAGGTTATTCCTTTCGTGCCCCCTATACTTTCATCCATGTATCTACAGGATTCATACAGGAACAGTATGGCATCCTGCCACTGCCATCTTGTGATCTAGAATCTCAGCTTTTTTTTTTTTTTAAAAAATAAAGTCTCTCAGGCAGAGATGCCTGCCTGAGTCTGCTAAGAGCCCGAAACAAGAGCTATGAGAGAGAACTGCTCTTTTCATCTCACTGAGGAGTTAACTCAGATAAATGATCAACATTGGGTAAGTGTCACTGTTAACTAGGTCACTACTGATCAAGTCATGTAGGATAGGAAAAGGGAAATCATTATGAAAATCTACACAGCCTACGGTGAGTCACAGCTCATTTATTTGACAGTGTAACACCATTTCCTCCCTCCCCCAATCAGGGAGCCAAGCCTAGCAGAGCTCAGCATGCCACTATGGGAGAGATAAGCCCAAGAAGATCACATGATGATGTTTTTAACACCTGTACAACATACCGTAGCCTGGTCTAAACTGGGGGGAGGGGATATCGATCTAAGTTACACAACTTCAGCTATGTGAATAACGTAGCTGAAGTCAAAGTACTTAGATCTACTTACCGCAGTGTCTTCACTGCGGTAAGTCGACTGCTGATGCTCCTCTGTCGACTCCACCTGTGCCTCTTGCTCTGGTGGAGTACCGGAGTCGATGGGAGAGCACTCGGCGGTCGATTTATCGCATCTTCACCAGCCACGATAAATCGACTCCTGCTGGATCGATTGCTCCGGAGGTAAGTGTAGACATGCCCTGTGATTACATCTCATTGTAGTGTCTCAAGGGGTGGAGCTTATTTTGTTGGCAGAGCTTGGAACAGTACCACTGTTTTCCCCAATTCAACCCCTAAGCATCTTGTACTGACCCTCATCCAAAACAGGATTTTAGATTAGCTAGGCCACTGGGCTGATCCTGCTATAGCAACTCCTGCATCCCACCCAAGGCCCATTTAGCCTCAGGAACCTAATGGGCATCAGCCTCTCACAGGAGCCAGCCCTGCAGAGTACACTTACAAAATATATTTCCCCCTGGAATATATTATTGCCAGGATTCTAAACCGTTGCATCAGTTCTTCAAAGAAAGAAAATAGACCCGCTTCTGTGTATTTCAATACAAATGGTGCTCAGAGACACGGAAACATCGGTACAGGCAAGGGTGGGCTCTTCTCATTCCCTTGCCCCAATCCTTCCTACCACATTCACTCCTCTGTATTCCCTGTAAGCTGCTGAGACTGATGAGCAGTGAGCCCAGATGGCAGAATGTGTTCTGCACCAGCCTCACTGAATACAGTGCACAAACCGGGCTACTACACAATGGTGCTGCAGGTACCAAAAATAGATGCTCGGCTAAGTTTTGGCCAAAGAAACACCCTCAGTGCTGAAGAGACACAGAAGAGAAACAAGGGTTGGAGTAAGTCTCATGATTCATACAGGGGACTGGACCCCTGAATTCCAATGTTTCCTTACTGGCTCTGCCACAGACTTGCTGTGAGAGCCTAGGCAAGTCACTTAATCTTCTTTGACTCAGTTGTCTCTATTTGTAAAAATGGGAATAAAGATATCTATTTCAAAGGACAGTTATGAGACAGTGAATATTTGCAAAGCACTTTCAATCTGAGGATCTAAATATACCTTAGAATTACCACCAGAAGCCATGCATATACAAAAATGGCAACATCTACAAAGACTCACGAGGCTCACACGCAAAGGACTCAATACAGCATCAAGATTAAGTTGCATGATCTTGGGTTCCCCTTTTCATAGGATTCTCAGCAGTAGGGCCAGAAAAGCTGTGAGATCATCTAGTCTGATTCCTTGTTGGCAACAAATTCTACAAGTGCTCTCTAATTTGCTTTTAACTCCTCTGTCAGAGCCACCTTCATAGGCAGGCACCATTCCAGTGCAAAAATTCCCCTTGTTGTGGGGAAGACTGTCCCTCATGACCAACGTAAGTATTTCCTTTTATAGCCTATAGCTTGTTCCTGGTTATAATTACTCAACTCCCACTCCTCCAGCTTTCCCCATCTCAAGTATTTAACCAGTCATAAATCCCAGCTTTACTCTCCTTTTCTCCAAGATGCACATATTAAGTTTCCTTATCCACCAAACAGGTCCCATCGCCTTGTACTTTTAGCAGGTTGCCCTTCTGGATTATTTTTAATTACAATCTTTTAAGAACAAAGTGTCCAGATCAAAACACAACGCTCCAGAATACAGCTGGAGCACTGTCACCCCCTCTTTCAGGCCAGGCAGGCTGCCTCAGAAGCTAAATCCCAATTCTGTACTTTGTCTCAGAATCCTGGCTTTTCCCCATTTGGCTAAGGTTACTGGACATGTGGCTTTTTGCATCAACACAAGCAGTATCAGAGCAATTAAATGGGAAAATTCTATTAAATCAAAGCCCAAATCCCAAACAGCACAGGACAGAGACTCTCCCTCTGATATGGAATCCCGATACTTTACACCCTTATGACTGTTTCTGTTGAGTGAAACCCCCACTTCAGGATTATTGATCTGAATTTCCATGTTATATAACACAATCCCAGCTTCTCTACCATTCTCTGAGTGGACTGTCTAAAGCCATGTCATTTGATTTATTATATCAGTTCTTTCAGGACTTCTCACCTTGGGTAGGTCTGTGGCTCCTCGAATCCTTTGAGCCACCATTTCTCCCTCAGGGTGGATCTTGGCCACGTGTCTCCACATTCTCTCCCAAGTGGGCTCATCAATGGGTAGCCCTCCTCGGTTCACAAAGAAAGGAACTCCACCGTCTCGCAGATCTTCATCACCATCATCTTCCTGCTCCTCCTCTCTCTGAGTTGCCTCTTTGCTGGTCTCACAGCGCTTGGTGGCAGCAGCGCCACTACCCCCCGTTTTCCCCCCCGGCATCCCAGTCTGCACTTCGGAAATTGGTGGCTTACAACACTATGCCCACCACCCCCCTCAGCCTGCCAGAGAAAGAGCAGCATATGGCAGGCTGAGTGCAGAGGCCCTTTAAGGAAAAAAGGGTGTGGCTCATTCACAGAAGAACAGTGCAATATCAAGGTATATTTTACCCAACAGGAGGTTGTTTCCTCAGGTCAAACCAGAAGGAAGAGTCAAGGCAGGGCACCGGTGAAGCAAGCGAAGTGGCCTGGAGACGTACCTTAGATTAGGCTTAAAAAAAAAAAAAAAAAAAAAGAAGTCACCCTTGATCAAGCAGGCAGAACTGGACAGGCGCAGAACAATGAAAAGGTCCAGTTATAAAACGGCAGGGGCTATATATTCAGATCAGGCCACCAAAAATAAAAAAAGACAGGCTCCACTGACCTAGCAGGAGATTGCCGGTTACAATCAGTAGCAGCAGATCGATGAAGTATTACACCCAGGCAGAGCTACGGGGCAGGGGCAGAGCACAGCTGACTGTCCACAGGCTCATAGCACCTCAAAGCTTAACCCGCTAGAGACGCTGCCTGCCAGACACCGGAGAAACTGCAGCTACGCTAGACAATAAGACCATTAGACCCAAACAAAAGCAAATGGCCACAAAATAAGGCAATCAGACCGCTAGGCTTTGTTGGTTCCAGGAGCGAGCCGGCCCAGGGGCAGTTCAGGATACCCGCCTCAAATGCCATCTCCGCTTTCAGTCCAAGCTCCTGCCTGCTCCGGGTGGGGGCTGCTGAGCTCAGGAGGGGTCACAATGCACCAGGGGCAGGCGGCCAGGGCTCCAGCCCCCCTGCCGTGGGAAGAGGAAGCTGCTGCCAGCTGCTGGAGCCGGAGAGCAGAGGAAGCGCAGTCCTGGGGGTGGCTGTTGGTGAGCTCGCCGGGCAGGAGGCTGCAGAGACCGGGGGACAGGAGACAAAGGCGCGGCGGCCCCTGGCTGCCGCTGCGAGGAGAACCGGCTGGGCAGTGGGCTGCGGCGGCTGCTACACGCGGAGTAACAAAGCCCCTGTCCCCGGCCGGACTGGCTGCTGGCCGAGGCTGTCCCCGGACCGCTGATACCGCGCCGGGAGCCCAGGCGGCAGCTCCGCGCCGGCTGCCCGAGCCGCGCGCGCTGGGATCACACGCCCGGGGGCTACAGCAAGCGCCGCTGCCGGCTCGGCTCGGCTCCCCGCCCGGAGCCAGAGAGACGCTCCCCGCGCATGCGCCCCTCCCCCAGCCAGCCCTGCCCTGTTAAAGGGACAAGAGAGCCCCCAGCGGGCAGCCTGGGCCTCTCGGGCTCAGGGAGGGGCTGGCAGGCTGGGAGGTAGGAAAGGGGGAGTCTCCCCCCCAGCCCTGCCTGGAGCCTCCCCTGGTCCCCCGCCTGCCACGCCCCCGCACGCCATCCCCCCGGCCCCAGAGCGCCCGCCCCTGAGCGTCCCTCGCTTGTCTGCGCTGCCGCCTGAGGCTACGACAGCACAAGAGCCGTGCCCTGGGCAGGCTGAGGCAGCTGGCTGCTGCCGCAGTTGCTCCACCGCGAGGGGGGGGGGAAACGACACAGACACACACACATTGGCAGCCCTCCCCTCCTCCGGCATCCGCCGGGAGACACCTGGAGCGGCCCTCCCTCACCCGAGCACCTGTTGGGGCTTGGGTGAGTGTCTGACCCTGTGATCCTCCCACCAGCCCGCAGTCACCGCTGCTGCCCCACGCTGCGCAAGGGGCAGCCCCATTCCCCCTGAGGCTACGGTGAGGGGCTGCAGCAGGGGAGGAAGGAAGCCACATAGGATGGCAGTCCCCACCCACCATAGGGGAGGTGAGGGGGCTTCGTGGGCCTGAGAGGGGCCCCAGGAGCATGTGCAGTGACAGTGGTACAGAGTGAGTGTGCTGGAAGGGGGGGGGTCCTCAGAGCTCGCTGCTGCCGGCGGGGAGAGGGTTGGGGGGAGTCCTCTCTGGCCCTAGTCCCAAGGCAGCCTGTGTGCACCCCAAGCTCATGCCCCGCCCAACCCCAGAGCCCAGGCCCCCAGCAGCCCAACCCACAGCATCAGCCCTAGGCCCCCTCCTACACTGTGAAGCCCTCATCCCCAGCCCCAGCCCCATCCCAGAGCCCTCACCTGAAAGGGAAAAATACACAACTTAAATTTGACGGTCACTTTGGGATATGATCGTGTTTAGCACAATACTTGATTATTTTACACCCTTTAAAGTATATAATTGGTTGTATACAAATACAACAAAATATAATATATTGAATCAGGCGAGTGCTGCTTCTGACTTTCCACTTTTAATTGGCCCTTGTAATCTTGTGGCACCGACGTGTTGTAGTTTCATTTTATCCCAGCAACAAATTCTTGATTTGTAGGACCAGTAATAATCAACAATGGATAAATGCTTAATAAAGTTACCCAGAGAAAAAGAAGAAAAGGATCATTCATCAAGTGATGGCCTGAGTTCGACACCTGGCTTTCAACCTGAAGTTATACAAAAGAAAGATGCTGCAAATGTACAAAATAAGAAAAGGAGTTTTCAGCAATCTTGGCTATCAAGATTTAAGTGGTTGGAGAACAACAGCGAATTAAATAGAGGTTTTTTCTCAGTTGGCAAAAACTGTTCTGAAAAGATGATCTTAATATTTTCTACAAAGGCTGAACCAACATTTATTTAGTCCAGATTTCAAGATTGGAGACATGCATTGCGTGGCTGTACATCACACAAAAAATCCTTCAGTCACAAGGAAGCGGTAATGAAGTATGCTGCTCTGCAATTTCTGGAGGGACCCTCTAGCAGCACAAGAGGGCCCCCCTGCCTGCAGTCACTGCTCCTGCCCCATGCTGGACAAGGGGCAGCCCCACCCCCACTGAGCCTACAGTGAGGGGCAGCAGCAGGGGAGGAGGTACACATGTGATGGCAGTCGTCCCCCCCCCCCCACTCCGCACCCACCATAGGGGAGGTGAAGGGGCCCTAGGAGCACGTGCACTGACAGTGGTGTGAGGTGAGTGTGGTGCAAGGGGGAAGTGGGGGACCCCTCCCCCAGAACTCGCTGCTGCCTGCGGGGAGAGGGCTGGGGGGAGTACTCCTCTCTGGCTTGCCTGCACCCCAAACTCCTCATCCCCAGCCCCCCCACCTCACAGCCCTCACCCCAACCCTCTGCCTGAGCCCCTCCCAGACCCCAAACCCCTCATCACCAGCCCCACCCCTAAGCCCTCACATATTTACATTATTTTAAAAAATATACAGTAACTCCTCGCTTAATGTTGTAGTTATGTTCCTGGAAAATGCAACTTTAAGCAAAATGATGTTAAGCAAATCTAATTTCCCCATAAGAATTAATGTAAATAGCAGGGGTTAGGTTCCAGGGAATTTTTTTTGTCAGACAAAAGACTATATTTTATTTATATATATATATATATATATATATATATATATATACACACACATACACACAAACACAGTATAAGTTTTAAACAAACAATTTAATACTGTACACAGCAATGATGATTGTGAAGCTTGGTTGAGGTGGTGGAGGCAGAGGGTGGGATATTTCCCAGGGAATGCCTTACTGCTTAATGATGAACTAGCACTGGGCTGAGCCCTCAAGGATTAACACATTGTTGCTAAGGTAGCCTCACACTCTACAAGGCAGCAGGAATGGAGGGAGGGGAGACAGCATGGCAGAGAGAGACAGAGGCACACACCCTGTGTGTGAGAGAGAGACACGCATTGCCTCTTTAAAGTAGGCTGACCCCACTCTAAGTACACTGCCTTTTTAAGTAGATCAGCAAGTTGAGACCGCAGCTGCTGCCAGCAAGCTCCCTCTGTCCTGAGCCCTGTCGTGTCCCCACCCTGTTCTGTGGAGATGGGGGGAGGAACGGGGAAGGGGGACACCCTGACGTCAGCACCCCTCTTTCCCACCCCCCACCCCCGCCCCTGCACAGCAAACAGGAGGTTCACAGGAGCATTTCAAGGCAAAGGGCAGGAGCAGCACACAGGAGTGGTGGGAGGGACACCTGAACTGCCCAGCAATTGATAGCCTGCTTGGCAGCTGCCACACAGGGAACTTAGTGGGGCTGCTGGTCCATCCTGGTTCCAAGCCCCCACCACTAGCTCCAATGGGCTGCTCTTTCTGCAAGCAGTGGACAAAGCAGGCGGCTGCCAAACAACTTTAAATGAGCTTGTTCTCTAATTCAGAGGTTCTCAGACTGTGGTCCGAGCTCCATTCAGGTGGTCCGTGGATAGTTCCCTCTAAGGTGCACGCCTGGGCGGCTGCAGGTAAGAAAATGAAGGGCCACTCACCTAATTAGTGTGGCCGCACAGGCATGGCTCCACTAATTAGATGCCTGGACCCTGGAGAAGATGCACATGTAAGCTCAGGTGGTGGCCTTGGAGGGAATAGGAAGTAGGTGGGAGAGGGCAGTGGTGTGAGAAGAGGCGGTGGGGGGAATTTGGGATGTGCGGGGCTGTGGCTGCCAGAGAAAGAGGTGACTTTCCCCATCTCCAGGGCTGCGGCTGCCGGGGAGAGACAGCCCTCCTTCCCAGCCTCAGCTCTGTGGTTGCTGTGGCAGGGGAGAGACCCCCCACACCTTCCCAGCCCCAGCTGCGGTGGGGGAAGAGGGGGAGAGACCCTCTGCCTCCTTCCCAGCCCCAGCTCGGGGACTGCCACGGTGGGGGAGAGAGGGCACATCCATCCCATTAGAAAGATTAAGACTACTGATATTAAAATATGAGTTGTGTGCTTTTATGTGTAGAACAAAAAAAGATTATTATTATTATTAAGGGTTTTTTTATATAGCGCTTTTATCCAAAGCGCTTTACAATCATTAGCTAATGGTACAAACAACATTTGGAAAGATCATTAAGTGGTCTGCTGAGACCCTCAACAATTTTCAAGTGGTCTGCGAAAAAAAAAAATTTAAGAATCACTGCACTAATTGATCAGCAACGTAACAACAAAACAACGTTAACTCTGGACGACTTTAATGTGTGTGTGGCGGGGGGGGACTTGAACCTGTTCTGGGCACCACCAAAAATTATACAAACCTGCTGCCTCTGGCAGCCACAGGTAAATGTTTCTGCACTAATGCTGGCCAGTTACTGAAAAGAATCACAATCAGCTAGGATTGCACTGCACAACGTTTTTACCAGTGTTCAGTACCTAGCTGAACAAGGAATAGCGTTACGTGGGCATAATGAGAGTGATTCAAACTGGATGCAGCTCTTGTTGCTACGCAGTACAGATTCAGAGGAACTGAGACACTGGCTTAATCACACAAAATACAAGTGGCTGTCACATTAGGTTATTAACGAAATCATCGAAATGATGGCACTAAGACAAATTGTGCAAAAGATAAAGGCTTCTAAGTTTTATGCCATTGTAATGGATGAGGCTACCAATTTGTCAAGAAAAGAACAAGTAAGTTTTTCTTTAAGGTTCTTTTCCAGTAAAGACTGGGAGATTTATGCGGAGTTTATTGGGTTTTACCAAACTTACGCAATGGATGCTGCTTCTCTTTTCAAAATTGTGGAAGATACACTTCTCAGGTGTGATTTCCCCTTTTCTGATTGCTGGGGGCAGTGTTACGACGGAGCCAGTAATGTGTCCAGCATATTTACTGGGGTCCAAGCCAGAGTGAAGGATCAAGAGCTGAGAGCAGAATTTGTGCTCTGTGTTGCACATTTCCTTAACCTCACCATGCAGGATGCCCTGCATAATATTCAAGAATGTTGTGATATGTTTTCGATGGTGAAAGATCTCATCAGTGCCTTCAGGAAGTCACCAAAACTTATGGCAGCATTCAGAGAGTTTCAGAATGAAGGGGAACCTTCTTTAAGACCATTGTGCCCAACAAGATGACGCCAAGGATCTGTAGCATTAAATCACTGCTCCACAACTACAAGGCCATGATGAACTGCCTAGATGAACTTAAAGAATGAGGAGTACTTGTGGTACCTTAGAGACTAACAAATTTATTTGGGCATAAGCTTAATGGATTCTTGAAGCAACTTCAGTCTTTCAACAAACTTTACACTAACAGTTCTTGTGAAAGTCACAGGTCCTGTAAAAGAAGCTAATGAAAAAATTCAAAGCCCAAATGTGTCATTGGCAAGCATTATGAAGAAAGTTGGCTTGTTGCAAGAGGTGTTGAGTGGGATGCGCACCGACTCATCATACAATCACTTCTGGGAAACAGTAGAGAAGGCAAGAAATCTTTATTTAGATGATCCTACTCTCCCGAGAAAATGCGAACCACTGAGGAGGCTCGACCATAGAAGCTTTCCTTACACCTTCAGTGACCCCAAAGAGTATTTTTATCAACTATATATTGGGATCATTGATGCTTGCAAAATTGCCATTGAACAGCGGTTTTCAACTGAAAGCTTTACATTCGCAGTAAAATCGGAGAAGCATATAACTGATGCAGCTCAAAACGGGACACTGTTCCAATAAGTAGAGCTTTCCATGGTGATATTAACACAGAGAAGCTATTTCTTCATTTAGAAATGTTGAGTAATATTTGCAGATCGAGAAATTGCCAGCTTAATTCAGTGAGCGAAGTGAAGCAATTTCTGAAACAAAATGAAGGCTTGAGTGACATGTTCTAAGAAGTTACAATTCTCCTGAAATTATTCTACACAATTCCGACTATAGCCCGCACCACTGAGCGATCATTCAATTGCCTGCGCCAACTGAAAAATTATTTGCGAACGACAATGGGCAAAGAATGTCTAAATCACTTGGCATATCTGCATGTTCATAAGAACTGTACCTCTGAATTGGACATTGCAAGTCTCCTGGATGACTTTGTTTCAAGAACCAAACAACGACGAAAAGTGTTTGCTGGCTCCTGATGAACATCGCAAAAGAAGGGGCTATAATTGTTTTAATTTTAGAAAGTATTTGCTTTTGAGGGTTATTGATCAAAGAGTGCTTGGTTGTTTCCATATTCAAAAGAGTATTAATGATATTCATAGTTAAATATTTTTTTCTTATGATAGTGATACTATGCAATAAAGGGAAACTGTTAAAGTCTTATGGTTTCCAGTCCATTTTTACATTATTTCAAAAAATATATATCTGCTTATCGGGCGGCGGGGAGGACTTAGACCCATACTGTGCACCACCAAAAATTATACAAACCTGCCGCCCCTGTGTGAGAGAACGGGTGGGGGCGGGCCCACAGGGCTGGGCAGCCAGGGAGCAGTTGAGGAGGATAAGGACAGCAAGGAGGAGCTGCTTTGCAGCCCCAGAGGCAGGACCAGTCCCTGAAGGGTGATATAGGAGGGGCTGCTGGACTTCAGACCCAGGGCTCAGCAGAGGAACTGCTGCGGATCACTGATAGGCGAAGGCTGGCAGACCTTCACCCCCAGCCAGAGAACATTGCCTGTGGGGGAAGGTGGGAAGACCCGGGCAGGTTTAGTCTAGGGCAGAGAAAGCTGCGGGGGACCAGCTAACAGTCTGCAATAAGTTCAGGGTTGCTACAAAGAGGACCATGATCCATTGTTCTGCCAGATCCACTAGGACAAGAAGTCATCGGCCTAGTCTGCAGTAAGGGAGATCTAGGTTAGACACAAGCCTTTTAACTACAAAGATAGTTAAGCCTAGCAACAGCCAGGACTAGCCCTAACCGTTTTGCCAACCAGGGCAGAAAATGTTTTTTGTTGGTTCACACCTAGATCAGCGCAAAAATGAAACAAACAACATCAGCCAATCAGTGGCGGGGGAGGGAACAACCTGCCAGCCAATCATCGGCTGAGAAAGAAAAAAAGGCAAGTGGTACAGCAGTCAAGCACTCCCTGGAAGTTGGCACCTGGGGCGACTGCCCTTCTTGCCTGGCCCTAGAACTAGCCTTGGAAACAGGTTGCTGAGGGAAGTTGTGGACTCCCTGTCTTTGGAGGTTTTTAAGAATAAGGTAGACAAACAATTGCCGGTGTCAGAGTAGCAGCCGTGTTAGTCTCTGTCCGCAAAAAGAACAAGAGTACTTGTGGCACCTTAGAGACTAACAAATTTATTAGAGCATAAGCTTTCGTGGACTACAGCCCACTTCATCGGATGCATAGAATGGAACATATAGTAAGAAGATATAGATAGATAGATACACACACATACAGATAAGTTGGAAGTTGTCATACAAACTGTGAGAGGCTAATTAGTTAAGATGAGCTATTATCAGTAGGAGAAAAAAACTTTTGTAGTGATAATCAAGATGGCCCATTTAGACAGTTGACAAGAAGGTGTGAGGATACTTAACTTAGGGAAATAGATTCAATATCTGTAATGACCCAGCCACGCCCAGTCTCTGTTCAAGCCCAAGTTAATGGTATCTAGTTTGCATATTAATTCAAGCTCAGCAGTTTCTTGTTGGAGTCTGTTTTTGAAGCTTTTCTGTTGCAAAATTGCCACCCTTAAATCTTCTACTGAGTGGCCAGAGAGGTTGAAGTGTTCTCCTACCGGTTTTTGCATATTATGATTCCTGATGTCAGATTTGTGTCCATTTATTCTTTTGCGTAGAGACTGTCCGTTTTGGCCAATGTACATGGCAGAGGGGCATTGCTGGCACATGATGGCATATATCACATTGGTAGATGTGCAGGCGAATGAGCCCCTGATGGCGTGGCTAATGTGATTAGGTCCTATGATGGTATCACTTGAATAAATATGTGGACAGAGTTGGCATCAGGCTTTGTTGCAAGGATAGGTTCCTGGGTTAGTGTTTTTATTGTGTGGTGTGTGGTTATTGGAGAGTATTTGCTTCAGGTTGGGGGGCTGTCTGTAAGCGAGGACTGGTCTGTCTCCCAAGATCTGTGAGAGTGAGGGATCATTTTTCAGGATAGGTTGTAAATCTCTGATGATGCGCTGGAGAGGTTTTAGTTCGTGGCTGAAGGTGACGCCTAGTGGCGTTCTGTTATTTTCTTTGTTGGGCCTGTCCTGTAGTAGGTGACTTCTGGGTACTCTTCTGGCTCTGTCAATCTGTTTTTTCACTTCAGCAGGTGGGTATTGTAGTTTTAAGAATGCTTGATAGAGATCTTGTAGGTGTTTGTCTCTGTCTGAGGGATTGGAGAAAAAGCGGTTGTATCTTAGAGCTTGACTGTACACAATGGATCTTGTGGTGTGTCCTGGATGGAAGCTGGAGGCATGTAGGTAGGCATAGTGGTCAGTAGGTTTCCGATATAGGGTGGTGTTTATGTGACCATCGCTTATTAGCACAGTAGTGTCCAGGAAATGGACCGCTTGTGTGGATTGGTCTAGGCAATTGCCAGGATGGTCTCAATTTACTTAATTCTGCCCCAGCGTGGGGAGATGGACGAAATGGTCTCTTGAGGTCCCTCCCAGCCCTACATTTCTATGATTCTATATGCAGGAATTTGAAAATGGGCATGGCTGAGCTGCTAACAGAAATACATGCTCTCATTTGAGATCAGGTGCTTTGCTGGAGGCCTGGACAGTAGCAAATGGGGTAACCCCTTCCCCTCCCTCCCTTTTTATTCCCCCAAAATGCTAGAGGTGATCCTGGCAATCACAGACCAGTGACCCTTTGTTCAGTCCCTGATAAATTAATTGAAACTATAATTAAAATAGAATTATAAAGAGCTAGACAATCATGCAGTGATATTCAGAAAACAGTATACCTCATCTAAAGGAAAACTGTGCCTCTCTTATCTACCAGTATTCAAGTGAGTTAGCAAAATAATGTATAAAGGAGAACTGGTTGATGTAATTTGTTTGGCTTTTCAAATAGCCTTTGACAAATTATCTCACAAGAGGCTATTAAGGAAACTAAGCAGTCACAGACTGAGAGATAAAATTCGGTCATGGATTAAAAACTGGCTAAAAGACAGAAAACAAAAGGTAAATGTTTAAATATCAACAAGGCAGAAGGTTAACTGTGGGGTGCCACAAGGACTTTGTTTATTATTCTGACATGGTGATGTGGCTAACTTGGAGATATATTTATTTCAGCAACTCAAGGATAGAGGTGGCTGTTAAGAGTGTTATCAGTTTAACAAAGCCGGGTGAATGAGTAGCTTGATGGCAGATTTCAGAGGAACAGCCGTGTTAGTCTGTATTCGCAAAAAGAAAAGGAGTACTTGTGGCACCTTAGAGACTAACCAATTTATTTGAGCATGAGCTTTCGTGAGCTACAGCATCTGATGAAGTGAGCTGTAGCTCACGAAAGCTCATGCTCAAATAAATTGGTTAGTCTCTAAGGTGCCACAAGTACTCCTTTTCTTTTTGATGGCAGATGAAATTCTGTGTTGAGAAATGCAAGGTAATATGCACTGAAGAAACAAAATGAGCTACTGCTAATCACTTCTGGGTTCTGAGTTAAAGGCAACCACTAGAGGAAAAAACTTGGGTGTTATTGGGAACAAGTCAATGAAAGCCTCTGCTCAGAAAAAGTTTTAAAACATTAGGCTGTAGGAGCAATGGTATGAAAAATAACACTGAAAATTATTATTACTATATGAACACACTATATGCCTTCACTTGGGATACTGTGCTCCGTTCTTGGCCCTCTGTCTCAAAAAGGAGAAACAGAAGGGATTTAAGAGATGGGCAATAAAAATTATTGGAGGCTTGAAAAAATTTCCATATAAGAAGCAATTGAAGAGATTGGGACTGTTTATTTTATAGAGTAGACTAATAAAATTTTTAAAATTAAAACTAATTAAATAAAGATTGGATTTTTTTTTTAAATGACGTGCTCTAGGAATTATTTAGGGAAGTGCTATGGCCTGTGTTATATAGGAGGTCAAATCGGATGATCACAATGGTCTCTTCTGGCCTAGGAATCTATACAAATAGGAAATAATAGAGTTAGAGAAAACAATAAATGGGATGGTCCAATTTATTATCTTTTATAATATAGGACGAAGGTAACACTAAAAAGTGCTAAGAAAATAATGGAGGGAGGAACTCGCACAAGGAAGTAACTGACCTGTTTCTGTGCACTTATGTTCTCCTAAGGTTGAGTCTCCCTGGTATATCTTTATGTACTGCTGATCCTTGGTAAGCACTGATAGCCTGAACTTTTGTTTTCCCTGGACTTCTGTGGAAAGGAGCCGGTTTCTAAATGTTAGGACACAAAAAACAGGATGCCACTACAGGAAGAGCACAATGGTCAGCCTTATTTCCATGAAAGAGGCCTCATCAGTACAGGGACATTTGGGTATTTAAATACCATGATAAATTTAAAAACTAGAGATTGTCCCAAACCAGACAATCCAGATGCTGATTTCAAATGCCTCATAATTGAGCAGTGTTTGCAGCTGGGGTGTGGGACTATCTGTATGCAAAATTGAATGAATGTGGTGGCTAGTTCCTGATTTCACACAGCTCTGTCCTGGCACCTCCGTGACCTGATCTGCAACTCCCAGGCTATTTCTGTCCTGGGCAGTGACTGCTGGTTGTGTTTCTTCCTTGTCCTGTTATATTGACCATTTCTGAAGCTTCCAATATGAAGAAAAGTTGCTTTGTAATTTAATCACTGAGAAAAAGAAATGACACACACAAGTTGTTGATGAATGTCCCAAAAGGACATCTTAAAATTCCTACATTTTACACCTTTTACAAAGGGCCCTTGTTTAGCCTCAGTGGGGGAAGTGGGAGACTAAGTGAAATGAGTCATGGAGCTGATTGCGGTGGGTTAAAAGAGGGAATTTGATGTGCCACTCGGAATTGTATGTGACCCCCATGCAAAGCAGAAAGGGTTGCCAGAAGAATTAGGGCTAGGGTGACATTTCAGTCTCTGAAGCCATTTGTTTGAGATCATGCCACAGTCAACACTTCAGGCAAAATGTTAAAAAACGGTATCTATTTCATCTCTCTAATCTGTCTAACCCAAACTTTTGAACACTGAATTCCCTTCAGGAAAATTAAACCAGTCATGTCCCACTCCCTCAGTCATTCCTACCATGTGGTCTTAAAGGCCTCCACATCTTAACTGAGATATTGTCTGTGCCTCCTCCCTCCTGGCTGGTCCTTGGTGATGGTGGGGGGATCCCCACACTTTGCAAAATGCTAGCCTACTCTGTCTCTGAAGTCACCCCTGTCATTTTGTGCATATGAGAGAAAACTTGATCACCTGCTGCATGTCCAAATGTTGCTTTCACACACACATTCTGTCTCTAGCAGGTACAAATGGTTTGTGCCCAAGAAATGGCAGAAGCCAATTTTGTGTCAGGGCTGGGACCCCCTTTGGAAATGGGTCCCTTAATGTGCATTTTGATTTGCCAGTGAAAACAGTGGGATGACATGTCCTGTGGGCTTGAATTGTAGCAAAATGATTGTTTATTCAAAATATTTTAAATTAATGTTGAGCCTCTGGTGGACTGATTGTCCTAGAGACTAAAACATCCCAGGATGACTGGAACTTTAATGTATTGCCAAAAAAATCCCTGAGCTTTTTCACTGAAATGACACTAAAGCCTAGATTGATGAGGTGTAAAGGAGAATTTATATAATGACAGAAACAGATCCTGACTAGAGGTGCAGCATGCAGAATGACAATTGTTCCATCATTCCCATGAATCAACATCAGCATCTAAACCCAGCACTAATATTGGTCTAGTCTAAAATTAGAGTTAAATGGGAAACTTTTAATATTCTTCCTATTAAGACAACACAAGAGTTGTATGTAGACTGAAATGCAGTACCAGATTCCAAACAATTGTGACTGAAGTGTCAGGATTTCATTCAGATTCATGCAGTCCATGACCAATCCAGAAAGAGTGTCCCCGCTCCTGATGTATTGTCTGTTTTGGCTAAAGTATTAAAACCTTGGGCTGGAAACCATAAATCCTGCTTTTGAATCGCTATTATCTCTGTGATGTTAACTGAAAAATATGGCACTCACAGCTGGCTATAAGAAAAGGAGTACTTGTGGCACCTTAGAGACTAACAAATTTATTTGAGCATAAGCTTTTGTGAGCTACAGCTCATTTCATCGGATGCATTCATGCTGGCTATGTGGCCATCTAGTGGCTATTGGGGAAATGTTTAACAGATGCCAAAAAAATGGCCCTGATTCTGCAGCATGGCTGAGCTGAGCTTGGCATGGGGATGGGGAGGCAATATGGTTTTATTTTGCCTTTGAAGCTCCTGGATTCTGGAGGTGAATGGGGACTGCTATAGCCCTTGGTATAAGTTAGAGCAACTTCAGGGGGCAGTTATAGGGGCCTGCAACTGCCCTCTTTGGGCCTCTGCAACAGACCAGAATAGCCAGAGAGCATGCAGTGCATACCAGCTCTGTCCTCCCTCCTTTGGCCATGCCCCTAAACTGATGGCTGCATGGAGGCGAACAATGCAGGGCCGTTCTGCCAGCTCCACAGCTCTTAACATTAAGGGGTCATCCATGTGGCCAATTCTGCTAAATTTCTGGCCCTGACACGGGAAGTGTATTGGCTCCACACATAACCTGGAATAGGAACCCTTTCATTTAGTTATGTCAGGGATGGCCAAAGTGCAGACAACAGGCTAAACGTGGCCTGTGGAGATTAGGGTGGCTAGGTGTCTGGTTTTTGACTGGAAAGTCTGGTCAAAAAGGGGACCTGATTGTGTCTGGTCAGATCTACTGACTAGGCACCCAAAGTCCGGTTACTGCAGATGGGGAAGGTGGGGAGGTGCTGAGTCATCAACCGTGGCAGCCCCTACTCAGCCAGGGCCACCTCCTACCTGCATCGGGCAGCTCCAGCTCCCAGCCCCAGCTCTGCAGGCGAGTCCCTCCCAATCCACCCTGGGAAGAGGGGGGAAGGGGCACAGCAGGAGCAGGGCCTCAGGCAAGAGGCAGGGCAGGGTGAAGCTTGGGGGAAGGGGCGGGGCAGGGACTCGGAGGGGAATGGGTGGGGAATGGAGGTTCCAGCACTCTTGCTGGAGAGTCCGTTTTTTAAATATTACAAAGTTGGCAATTCTAATAGTGATCTATATTGTGGCCTCACAGCCTCCCTCAAGTTTACGGCAGTGTGCAGCCCGCGGGTCCCAGGCTGCAATACTCTGGGCTAGATTATCCAATCTGCTGAGTTCATGCTGCGCTGCCTACATCTATGTTTGACTCCACTAAGACTTAAGCATGTGTTTAATGCTGTCCTGCGTAGGGATGCTTTCCTGATTTGGGCCCTTGCGCAAAGCCGAGTTGCCCTTGATTTAGGGTCTGCGGCCTGGCTTGGGATTGTTTGTTTGTTTTTTACTAAAAAACCACAGGCATTTCAGCAGAAGCCAGTTTCTTACATTTCTTCATTAAATAGCGGCAGCATGGGCAAAAGGAATGAACAGATCTGGAAGTCAAGACTTTAGGTTTCTAATTCCAGCTCTGTCATTGACCCCCTCTGTATTCTTGGGTAATTCAGTTCACCATTTGAGCCTCAGTTTCTCCATCTGTAAAATGGGGGTGATGATCATAATAATACTGATCCACAGCCAGGAGTATTGTGAGGCTTAATTAATGTTTGTGAATTTGTAAGAATGCTCATTAAATAAACATCAGGATAATGTGTTAGCCTAAAAGTGAAATGCAATCCCTGAATTTTTAATGCTTTCAAAATATTCTTAAATCTCACCCAAAGTAAATGTAACCAGAATATCACTAGAAAGCATCAGGACAGGATTTCTGGGGGGCTTTTTGCCCACTTAGTACTAGTTAACTACTACCCAATGCCCCTCCCTTATGCCCATGACTTCTTCATTTTGCAACAGCGGGGATTCAGTGTTTTAAGGTGATAACCCAAGCATAGTACTTTGCATAGTGGTGGGAGTGAAGCACATTGCACTGAGTGTGCCAGTCGCCTGCAGCAGCATGGGCTGAAGAATGGTGCAATAACAAAGGACCATGACTTATATTGCTACTTAGTCTGCACAAAATGTATTTTCTTATGCCTGAGCATTGTTATGCATCATGCAGGTTGTTCATAATGGAAGCGGAGTATTGACTTCAGCATTCTGGCAGCAGCTGAACTCCTCAGAAATCCCATGGTAAGACAATGAGATACTGAAAGAGTATTCTGTTTTGTGCAATTATCAAAAAATAATGCTTTGCATTTACCTAGTACCTTCCCTCAAACACATGGAAAGTGTTTGGAAGTAGGGTGAAAGTCACACCTGTGCAGTGGTTCTGCACAAAGTCTATGCACTACTTAAGTCCTAAAAATAAGACTTAAGCGATGCCAAGGCTTGTGCTGGCCTTCTGCATGCGGGTGAATTTCACCCACTAATGAATTAAAAAGTGTATGTGGGGGGAGCATTGTTAAGTTACAGGTAAGGTTACTAAGCCATTAATCAAAGAATAGAAGAGGTAAAAATAATAAAAAGGTGACCAAAAATCAACCAAACAAAACTCATTAAAATAAAGAATATGGGTTGTTAAGATACGAAACAAAATCTCTTATCTGAATTAAAATTCTATAAAAACCATTCAGAAGAAAAAGAAAACCCTTAACTCTGATCTTATGGGTGAAAGACTAGCCCCACTGAAGTCAATGGGAGTTTTGCAATTGATTCAAACAGAGCCAGGATTTCACACTGCATCTTTTTAAATGTGTGCAACAGTAAATAATGGACTCATGTAGCAATTTCTTAATTCCATTTACATTTTGATGAATGTTGCTTTTAATTTCTACAGACTGTTTATAATGGTTACTACATGAAATAATATTAAGAACAAATTAGTTCTGTAATTCCCCTTTCTTCCCTGGTTACTCAGGAGCAGGCAACATTCACCTGTGTGCCTGATGTTGTTGACATTAAAGGAGATCCTGAGTATCCCAGTGGTGATGCTGGAGAAGTGGAATCCTCTATCCACCTCTCTGCTGCAGTCTCTTTACTTCTAAAGCAAGTTAAAGTTGGCAGTGCCTGCACCTGGCTGGCCCCTGTACACACTCAATGCCCTGCCTTGGGAACCTACAGGAATAAAGCCTTTCAAATAGTAATAATAATAATTAATAACCTGTGGCATGAGTCTAACTCAAATATCAATGATAAATAATATACATTCAATATACTTAAATTAGAGCTAACATTCCTTTACTTAATAATTTAAAGAAACAGGGTATAACAGACTAAGATTAAATGTCACTACTAATTTAAATCCACAGGGGCAGTTGAATAAAATAAAATTAACAGATATAATATACGATAATAAATGAAACTTATGTAACTGGCATTTACACTGCCACCATTTACCCCACCCCAGATTGTACACTCCTCTGGATTTCAGAGTCCTAGACACTCGCTTGCATAGGCGAGCTTGAAGATCTGCAGCTTTGTTGGTTCTGTGTATCAGTCCAGCCACGGCAACAAGCTGCACAACCCCTCTGATGATTGGAGCTGGCCCCACCAAATGCAGCAGCTCTCGGTCCTGGTTCGGTGGGAAGATCACTCTGCATCTCCTCAGACTCAGTCTCTCTGCTGTGCCCCTTCCCTTGCAAGTACTTTCCCAAACAAGAGTGGGGGTTACTCACAGTTCCTTCACTGCAGGCCCAGCACTAGGCACAGCAACAGTCTCTGCCCTGGCTCCAGTGAAGCCACCAACAGCCTCTGAAGCTCCCTGCTCGATCGAAGCCCCTGCAGGCTCCCAGCAGCAGCTTCTGGCTTCCTAGCAGCAGCTCCTGGTATGGATAGAGCTCTACAGCAGCAATCTCACTCCTTTCCCCAAAGTGGAGTTCACCACCTGCTCTCCCTGCACAAGGAATTCTCTCCCTCTTTCCCCAAGGCATCATGGGAGTTGTAATCTCTAAAACTAGATTACAGCACACAGGCTTTTCCCCTGGAACACTCCCAATAAAGTTGAGAGGCCCCTCTAATAAAGGGTGCTTATAGTTCAAAAACTAAAGCTATTGTTCTTTGACCTTGTGATGGGTTCAGTCACAGAGACCCCCTTGGGACTGTCACCTGACATGCTGGAATTACCTCTGAGCCCATTTTCCCTGCCAGCTTGGGACTCCAGAATCCTGTCTTGTTGAGCCAGACATGCTAGCCCACTGCAACACAGACCCAGGGTCTGAACCACGCCCCCAAAGCTGCAGATTTTAACAAAAAACTGCTCAATTGATCACCTATCTCCAGCACCGACACCCAGTTCCCAGTGCGATCCTGTCAAATATAAAGGGAAGGGTAACAACCTTTATATATGCAGTAATATAAAATCCCTCTTGGCCAGAGGTACAGAATCCCCTTACCTGTAAGGGGTTAATCGGTTCAATTAACCTAGTTGGCACCTGAGCAGAAGGACCAATGGGGAAAGAAGATACTTTCAAATCTGGGGGGAGGCTGTGCTTTTGTACTCTGTGTGTGTTCTCTCAGAAGACAAAGAGAGAGACCAAGCAGGTAATCCAGCTCCTACTGAATGATACATCTAAAATTACAGGAATAGTAAGTAATAGCAAGGAAATGCGTCAGAGTATCTTTTGTTTTAACTTGTGAATTTTCCCTATGTTTAGAGGGAGGTTTGTCCCTGTTTTTTTTGTAACTTGGGAATCCTCTGTGTTTTGAATCTGTTTACCCTGTAAAATTACCTTCCCTCCTGATTTTACAGAGGTGCTTCTTTTACTTTTTTCTTGATGTAAGCAGTGTCAGGATGAGCTCCACCCTGATATCTGGTGGTGAGGTGTGGCAAGTTGTGGAAAAGAACTTCAGGGGCCGATCTCATTTGCATAGGCACACCCACCCCGCCTAGAATGAGACCATAGCTGCCCAAATGGTCACTTTGGCTGCTGTGGGATCCCCAGTGTCTCTGTTATTGGGGCAGGAAGAATAAATTGTTATTACCCTGATTATGGGAACTGTGCTTGGAACTGTACGTGGCCTTTTGTTATGATGGAGGGATTCACCATCAACTAAGTAGCACTCACTAGGCAAGGGTCATGGGTTCCAAAAGTCTGTGAATTGAGAGAGGTTGGGGACAAGTATTAATACTTGGTGGCATGGGCCCCTTGGTGAGGGCCTTACATGCTAATTGCACTTCCTCCTCTCTCCACTGTGGAGAAATTTTGATTTCATTAGAAGTCTAGTTATAGGCTGCTGAGCTCACTTTGGGCTAACAGTGCACCAGCACTGGGGCTCCCCTCCTACAAGCTGACTTCACCTAAGAGCTGAAATCACTGAGCATTGTGTTAAGTAGTGGGGGAGCCTGAAGATATATTGTGGAGCAGTTTGGGGGACGGCTGGAGTGCCTTGTGGATAGGCTGGTGAAGCAGTTCGATGCGGAGCAGTTTGTGGATGGCAGGAGCTGCTTGTGGGCCATAGAGCTGAGTGAAGGAGTTCGTGGGGCGGCTGGCGGAGCGGAGCGCAGCTGAGCGAAGGAGTTTGTGGGGCCGCTGGCGGAGCGGAGCGAAGCTATGGAGCTATGGGGCGGTCAGCTTCAGATCATGTAAGGTGCCTCTTACCCCCGTCCCATCTCCACCCAGGTTGGGAGGTAAAGCTCCGCAGAAAAACTTTCGAACTCTGGGGCTGCCCTGACCAGGGACAGAGACTTTTGGGTCATTGGACTTTTGGGACTTTGGGTGATTTGGGGTTGCTGGGCTCAAGAACCAAAGGGAAAAGGGCATGCCCCAATTTGCTTGGGGTGGGGGTTTTTTTGCTCATGGGTTGTGTTATGAATCCTGTTGGTGGTGTTTCCCCAACATAATGCCACATTGTTTCTCTCTGTTATTAAAAGGCTTTTTGCTACACTCAGATTATGTGCTTGTGAGAGGGGAAGTATTGCCTCTTGGAGGCGCCCAGCGGGGGTGGTATATATTTGTCCCAGGTCACTGGGTGGGGGCTCGAGCCGGTTTGCATTGTGTTATTGGAATGGATCCCCTAGATATTGAACCCGGCCCTTGTTGCTGCCAACTATGACGGGCAGAAGGGTTACATTTATAATAAAGTTCTGTTTTTTTTAAGAATCTGATTGGTTTTAGTGTCCTAAAAACCCAGGGGTTTGGTCTGTACTTACCTGTACCAATTGGTGAGGGTATTATTCTCTAGCCTCCCCAAGAAAGGGGGTGAAGGGGAATATTGGGGGGAATATTTTGGGGAACAGGAACTCCAAGTGGTTCTTTTCCTTGAATCTTTGTCTAACTCACTTGGTGGTGGCAGCAAATACCGTCCAAGGACAAGAAGGGATTTGTGCCTTGGGGAAGTTTTAACCTAAGCAGGTAGAAATAAGATTAGGGGGTCTTTCATCCGGGTCTCCACATCTGTACCCCAGAGTTCAGAGTGGGGAGGGAACCCTGACAGATCCAAACCCCAAATAAATCCATTTTACTCTGTATAAAACTTATAAAAGTAAACTCATAAATTGTCCACTGTGACAGGGTCAGGCCAGATGGCTACAAGAGAGTGGTCTTATTGGGATCCAGGAAGTGGGCGGGCGAAGCTCGCCCACTGCTAAAGGATCCCCCCCCCCCCCCCCAGTCTAAGGGGGAGATCCACAGGACCTGGGAAATCAAATAATTACGGGGGACAACTAATGAACAACAGGGACGGGAGTGCAGTCAAAGGGTCAAACGAAGGGAACCAGACGGGGACACCGAGCAGAGAACCCCGGACAGCGTCCACCGCTCCTCAAAGGCGTCAAGGGAGTCAGTGGACGCTGCCCAGAGGAACTCTGCCCGGAGGCGTGAACAGACAGAGGATCGGAAATAGGCCCCGCAGTCACAGGAGACTCCATTGGCCAACCTCCTCACCCTGGTTTTATAGATGGCCACTTTAGCCAGGGCCAGGAGGAGGTTGACCAGGAGGTCCCGCGACTTAGTGGGGCCACGGACAGGGAGTTCATAGATAAGAAGGTGAAGAGAAAAGTGCAACCAAAACCTTAACAATATATTCGTGAGGAGCCGGAATAGGGGCTGCAACCTGGCACACTCCAGATAGACGTGTGCCAGGGTTTCCCTCATGCCGCAAAAGGGGCAGGTGTCCGGGATTGGGGTGAACCGCGCCAAGTACACGCCTGTGCTCATGGCCCCGTGAAGGAGCCGCCAACTGATATCCCCGGTGGGCATCGGGACTAAGGTGGAATAGAGGCTGGCCCACCGGGGCTCCTCACCCTCTAGAGGTGGCAGGAGGTCCCGCCACTTTGTGTCAGGGCGGGACGCGAGGGTGAGGACATGAAGGGTGTGGAGCATGAGCGTGTAGAGATGTTGTTTTGGCGCGGTCTGGAACTGGACTGGCTGCAGCTCACGTAGCCGGCTCACGGTGAAGGGGCGGGGGGGTTGGTCGAGTCCATGGGGCAGGGGCCCGATGAAAAGGTCCGGAGGGCCTGGGGTGGAGGGTGGGCGGGGCGCGCCCTCTCGCAGGACCTGGTCGAGGTAAACCCGAGCAGCGGGCGGCAAAGCGGCCCTCACCTCCTGAAGTACACACAGGGCAGTACGAGGTCTGGAGAGCCCCATGCGCTGAGTGAGCATCAGGGGATCCAGCCAGTCTCCCTGGTCGTAGTCCAGGAGGTCTCCAACTTTGGTGACTTCTGCCAGGACCAACCTCTGGCGCACTGAGGGGGACTCTGCCGCCTGCACACAGAGCTGGGGGTTATTAGCGGGGGCTCCGCGAGGAGATCTTCCCCCACGAAGGCCGCCACGGACCTGGTCGCTGCAAACAGTTTCCAGGTCCAGAGGAGGTCCTGGTAGAAGACCAGCAGCCCGGAGAGGTCTCGCAGAAGACCCCTCGGATGGAGATAAAGGAGCTGCCGGTCATATTGGAGCCCTCGGAGGTGGCGCAGGAAGGCGTGCGCCAATATGCTCCACGCCGGACTACCTGCACCATAAAGGAGCCTCTGCAGGGCCTGGAGACAGAAGACATGGACCTGAGTGCGGAGACACTTCAGGCCCTGCCCTCCCTCCTCCAGGGCTACAAGAGAGTGGTCGAAGGGAGATACATTAGTTCCAGGTTAAGCAGGTCCTTTTCCCTGGGTAAGATAACAGGTTATCTGAGTGAACTGCAGATTTGAGCCACGAAAGTGGCCAAACTGAGGGCTGCTGTGAATCTCTGAGGTGAGGAAAATCCACCAGTAAGCACAGGACCCACCAAGGTAGAGGAGGAACTTTATCACACCACCCTCTATAATACTGATAGAGAGATATGTACAACTGTTTGCTCCCCCAAGTATTAATCACTTACTTTGGGTTAATTAATAAACAAGTGATTTTATTAAGTATAAAAAGTAGGATTTAAGTGATTTCAAGTAATAACAGACCAAACAAAGTAAGTCACCAAGCAAAAACATGCAAGTCTAAGCCTAATACATTAAGAAATTGTTTACAGATAAAATCTCACCCTCAGAGATGTTCTAATAAGCTTCTTTCACAGACTAGACTCCTTCCTAGTCTGGGCCCAATCCTTTCCCCAGTACAGTCCTTGTTAGTTCTAACAGACATCTTAGGTGGAAAGCAGGTGTGTTCTCATGACTGGCAGCCCCCTTTGTTCTGTCCTACTCCCTTTTTATAGCTTTGGCACAAGGCAGGATCTTTGTCTTTCTGGGTCCCCACCCTCCCTTCTAAATGGAAAAGTACCAAATTTAAGATGGATTCCAGTAACATGTGACATGGTCACATGTCATGTGAGACCTCATTCTTCATCACCCACGGGCAGGCCCCTACACAGGAAGGTTTGCAGGTAAATAAACCCATTCACAACCAATTGTCCTAGTCGATGGGAGCCATCAAGATTCTAAGCCACCATTAATGGCCCACACTTTGCATAATTACAATAGGACCTCAGAGTTATACTTTATATTTCTAGCCTCAGATACAAGAATGATAGATAGATACATACATACATACATACAAATAGGAGGAATATATTCAGTAGGTTATAACCTTTGTTATGATACCTTTTTAATCTCCATAAGAGTTAACAATTGAAAGTAGCAGAGGTTTATACTTCTGCATCCGCTGAAGTGAGCTGTAGCTCACGAAAGCTTATGCTCAAATAAATTGGTTAGTCTCTAAGGTGCCACAAGTACTCCTTTTCTTTATACTTCTGCATGTCAGTTATATATCAACAATGACAGGTTTCAAAGTAGTCTGTATTGGCAAAAAGAAAAGGAGTACTTGTGGCACCTTAGAGAGTAACACATTTATTTGTTAGTCTCTAAGGTGCCACATATATCAACAATGTTACTTTGTTTATTTTGTATATATTCTCTTATTCTGAATCATTCCTGTACTGGCAGACATTAGGGAATGAATAAAGCTCCTATCCTGGGCTGCTCTTTGCATGTCCTCTGTGTTGTTAACTCCCATAATTCTCTGTCTCAAAGACGGAAGGATTCTTTCACTCAGCGCCTTTTAAATATTCCTTTAGCTGCCCGATGGCATGCATGCCATGGCAGGGATTCTGGCTTCATTTTTAACGTATTCCAGATATTTCCATCTTCTTGCCTGTATAACTTTGGAGATGAGGAATAGATGAACTCTTGATTTATTCTGGCATTTGTTAGACATTCATTCAATTTAATACCTAGTATTTTTCCTGAGGCATTTGCTTTTGGGCATTTAGACAGCTCTCTGAATCTTTGATGGATTTCCAGCTTTGACAACCATATGTGAAGGAGGAAATAACATTTTAACTGAAGACTTGTATCTTGTTTTTTAAGTTGTGGATTTTCTAACAGTAACTTTGTTACGTAAATTATTTCAGGAACATAAAATGCATAGTGTTTACATGTGCATATACATGAATGTAACCTTGTTTTCAACATTAAGGGCTTGACCCATTGCTAACTAAAGTCAATGGGAGTCTTTCGATTGACTTCAGTGGGTGCTGAATCAGTCCCTAAATGTCCCAATATGCTAACCTCACTCTCAGATGAGTAATCTATACTCACACAAGCAGTCCCATTGAAACCGATTACAGCACTTGCATGAGATGTGTGAGTCAGGCTCACAGGACGAGGGCCTGGGGAGTAAATTAATGGTCACCTCCTTTGTAGCACTGTGATTTTTTTTTTTTAACATATTGGCAGAGTTAAGCCTCCCCCCTCTCCTTTTGATTGATTTTATAGGTGCTTTTTAGCTAATGTCAGAGAGGTTTTGAGTCTTTTTAACTGCTTTTGAAAAGCAAGCACTTGTTAAAGCAGTTTATTTTTCCATGGGGGAGAATGTTTACATTTGCCAAATACAAGGGTAGCAAATTATTCACCCAGCTCCAGGAGCCACAAAAGGAGGTATGGGGCCTTCTCCTCCTCTCTTGGTGGTGTAAATCAGGACTGTTTCTAACAACAATTAAGTTATACCAGTGTAAAATTGGTGTGAGATGAGAATCAGACCATGAGATTTTAAAGTAAAGATCTTCTCCATTAAGCCTGAGGCTCTGGCTGAGTCTGGGAAGGTGGCCACTCTTTTATCAGAACAATGTGATTGTTCATTGAGGCATGCTGGGATCAGCCTTGCCCATGACTTATCAGCTATCCCTCAGTCTCACTGATGAGCTGGCAACATCAGCTGTATGTAGTGGGGCTTAATTAGAAAGTCTGACCCCAGCTGTTACTTAAGTAAAGCGGTGCCCCTCATGAGGGGGAGAAAGGAAGAATTCCCTTTAGGAAGGCTTAGTAGCTTAGAGTGGCTAGGGAGCAGCCCTACAGGAGTAGGGTTAACTCCTGGGGGGCTTAAAGTAGAGAGGAGCCCTGAGCTAGGATTCACAAGGACCAAAAAATGAGATAGAAGTCTATGGAGGCAAAAGGCTACTTTAAGAGTATTTGAACTCCCAGTGGGGAAAAGCTTTGGGGGGTTGGTACCCTGCCAAGGGGGAAAGAATTGAATCTGAGCCCAGGAAGGACAAAGGATCTTTTGTTTGTGAAGCTGAGCCCAGGAAGTAGACTGAACTGTTGTGAGACTTGCCTAGAGGGCTGAGCCACAGAAGACCTGGAGAAGGAATCTGGAAAACACACTAGCTAGGAGTGGTTTCAGAGTAGCAGCCATGTTAGTCTGTATTTGCAAAAAGGAGTACTTGTGGCACCTTAGAGACTAACGAATTTATCTGAGCATAAGCTTTTGTGAGCTACAGCTCACTTCATCGGATGCATCTAGGAGTGGTCACTGTGGCTGGGAAAGTGGCCACCAGTGTGGATGCAAGAGGCAAAATCCCCTCTGGTGCTGTGTTCAGGTACAAGGGGTGTGTCCTTACCTTAAAGTTGTCCCGAACAGGGTGTTTAAGCTATTAGGATATTTTGGGGTTCACCATTGGTCCTAGAGGCTTAAGGCAGATGGGTTGAGGGGTTGGCAGACAGTGTTGGTGCCCAGGAAATGTGCCAGAGAGGCTAAGGAAGGAAACTGTGTTGTTTCCTGCTAAAATCCAGGAAAGCTTAAAACACCCAGGGACCCAGGATCTGGCTTGTCTCACAGTAGACTAACCAGTGGCCAAGAAGGGGTGCTCAACTGCAATCTGTGACAACTTGTTTCTAGCAATGGTCCAATTCCTATTGTGGAGTTCCTCAATGCTTCTCTAAAACACACATACGGTCCCATGCAGACACAGATCCGAGTCCCACACCAGCAGTGCCAAGGGCAGATAAACAAGCTGTGTATTTATCTGTTGTCAGTCACAAGATAGAGCGGTCTGAGAGAATGAAATAGCTATGCCAATCCCAATCCAGTTACACTCAAGCACCGACCGTTTGACTGGTTTTTGTTTTTTAAAGTCTCAGCAAATGGATCCCTAGAAAGTTTGTTGCACATCAGGTTGAATTGCAGCAGCCTTTGTCATGAGAAGGTTGGAACACTCACAGCCATCCTCTGGTGCGGGGGTCGGCAACCTTTCAGAAGTGGTGTGCTGAGTCTTCATTTATTCACTCTAATTTAAGGTTTCGTGTGCCAGTAATACATTTTAACATTTTTAGAAGGTCTCTTTCTATAAGTCTTTAATATATAACTAAACTATTGTATGTAAAGTAAATAAGGCTTTTAAAATGTTTAAGAAGCTTCATTTAAAATTTAAATTAAAATGCAGAGCCCCACCCCCACCCCCCCGGATCAGTGGCCAGGACCCAGGCAGTGTGAGTACCACTGAAAATCAGCTCGCTTGCTGCCTTTGGCACGCATGCCATAGGCTGCCTACCCCTGCTCTACTGCACCTAGCTCAGGGGCGGGCAAACTTTTTGCCCTGAGGGGCATATCGGGTTTCCGAAATTGTATGGAGGGCTGGTTAGGGGAGCCTGTGCCTCCCCAATCAGCCAGGCGTGGCCCAGCCCCTGCTTCCAATCTGATTCCCCCTGCTTCTTGCCCCCTGACAGCCCCTGCCCCATCCACCCTTCCCTGACCACCCCTGGCCCCATCGAACCTCTCCTCTCATTCCTGATTACTCTCTGGGACCCCTGCCCCATCCAACCAACCCTTCTCCCTGACTGCCCCCTGCCGCCCCATCCAACTCCCCCCACTCCTTCCTGACTGCCCCCTCCAGGACCCCTGCCCCCATTCAACCCTCCTGTTCCCCGCCCTCTGATCGCCCCGACCCCTACCACCACCCCAAACTCCCCTGCCCTCTATCCAACCCCCTGTGCCCCCTTATCGTGCTGCCTGGAGCACCGGTGGCTGGCAGTGCTAGAGCCACACCGCCCAGAGCACCAGGACAGGCAGCTGTGCCGTGTGGCTGGAGCCAGCCACGCCACCGAGCAGCACAGAGCACCGGATCAGGCCGTGGCTCTGCAGCTGTGCTGCCTGGCAAGAGCTCGCCGCCCAGAGCATTGCACAGGTGGCGCAGTGAGCTGAGGCTGCGGGGAAGGGGGAACAGGCGGGGAGGGGGCGGGAAGGGGCCGGGGGCTAGCCTCCCAGGTCAGGAGCTCAGGGACTGGGCAGGAGGGTCCCCTGGGCTGGATGTGGCCCGCGGGCTGTAGTTTTCCCACCTCTGATCTAGCTTATGCCTTATTGTGAAACTGAACACTGTAGAGAACCATGTAGTTGCTATTTTGCATGTAAAGTTTCTGTTCAGTCAGTTGTAGTGCAGATTGATCATATGCCCAAACTGCTTTTCATGTGGGATTTAAAAAAAAAAAAAAAAAAAAAAGCTAGATCAGAGGTGGGCAAACTACAGCCCGCAGGCCACATCCAGCCCGTGGGACCCTCCTGCCGGGCCCCTGAGCTCCTCTGGGTAGCTTTTTATAAAAGACCTAGAATATGTGTAAATAGAATGCAATATTGGTTTTGGGTGTTAGCTGGACTTCATTTAAAAAAAAATCCACTCTCTGCCTTAATTTTTTTTGAACAGAGGGGGTGTGTAGTGTGGCTATTTTGGAGGGAGGGGGAGAAATAGCAATGGTCCTGCAAACACAATGAAATTCCAAATCTTAGCCAGCCTTTCACTGTCCAGAAACACCAGAACAATTACAACAGAGCTTGGGGCAAGGACCTTTAACCAGAGCAAAACAACAAGATGCACTGTTTTCAGAGTAACAGCCGTGTTAGTCTGTATTCGCAAAAAGAAAAGGAGTACTTGTGGCACCTTAGAGACTAACCAATTTATTTGAGCATGAGCTTTCGTGAGCTACAGCTCACTGCACTGGATCACTCGTCTAGGAAGTTGTTTCCCCAGTGTCCAATTACAGGGGATAGCTTCCCTGTCTTTTTGTGTTGCTTGTCCTGCATGAACTGGGGTGAGATCTCAGACACTATCAGCAAATTGACTTTCTAAGGGCATGGCTACACTTGCAGATGTAGAGCGCTTTGAGTTAAACCTGCCTTCGGAGAGCGTAGTAGAGAAAGTGCTGCGGTCTGTCCACACTGACGGGAACAAGTGCACTGGCATGGCCACATTTACGGCACTTGCAGTGGCATTGGGAGCAGTGCGCTAATGGCAGCTATCCCACAGAGCACCTCTTCCCATTCTGGTGCTGTGGCTTGTGGGAAGGACACGGAGGGTGGGGGGCATTCTGGGTCCTGTCTCAACGCCCCATAATGCATCGGTTTGCATCCCAGCACTTCCGTCCACATTTGGCGCCATCTTTCAATGTTTTTTGTACTGCGCACTCTGGCTTCCCTTTTGGTCTGGCTTCCCTTTTGGTCTGGAGCCCAAACTGCTGAGGAGTATGCTGACAAGTCTCGCCAGCACGTCACGTTTGGCAGTCGAGTTATTCGGTATGATCCAAAGTGACAGTGAGGGGTCCGACGATGATATCGACTCGAGTAACGCATATGACACGAGTTTGCTTGTGGCATTCATGGACATGCTTGCCACCATGGAATGCCGCTTTTGGCTCGGGAAACAAGCACTGAGTGGTGGGATCACATCGTCATGCAAGTCTGGGATGATGAGCAGCGGCTGCAGAACTTTCAGATGAGAAAAGACTCTTTCATGGGACTGTGTGAGGTGCTTGCCCCCACCCTGCAGTGCAAGGACACGAGATTGAGAACTGCCCTGATGGTGGAGAACCGGGTGGCTATTGCAATCTGGAAGCTGGCAACTCCAGACAGCTACCGATCGGTTGCTAACCAGACAGCTACCGATCGGTCGCTAACCAGTTTGGAGTGGGGAAGTCGACTGTTGGAATCATGTTGATGCAAGTTTTGCAGGGCCATTAATCGCATCCTGCTCAGAAGAACTGTGACTCCGGGTAACGTGCATGACATTGTGGATGGCTTGGCACAAATGGGTTTCCCTAACTGCGGCAGGGCAATAGATGGCACACATTCCAATTCTGGCACCAGCCCACCTAGTCTCAGAGTACGTTAATCAGAAGGGATATTTCTCTATGGTTCTCCAGGTGCTTGTGGATCACCATGGGCCTTTCATTGAAATTAACACAGGTTGGCTTGGAAAAGTGCATGACTCAGGAAGCTGCAAGCCAGGACTTTTTTCCCAGACCAGAAGATCACCGTAGGAGAAGTCGAAATGCCCATTGTGATCCTTGGAGACCCCACTTTCCCTTTAATGCAGTGGCTCATGAAACCCTACACAGGGAGCCTTGACAGCAGCAAGGAGCGGTTCAACAACAGGCTGAGCCGGTGCAGAATGACTGTGGAGTGTGCTTTTGGCAGTTTAAAGGACTGCTGGTGCTCTCTGTATGGGAAGCTGGACCTGGTCAATAACAGCATCCCTGCGGTTATATCCGCATGCTGTACCCTCCATAACATTTGTGAAGGGAAGGGTGAACGATTCACTCAGGCATGGAACTCAGAGGTTCAACACCTGGAGGCTGAATTTGAATAGCCAGAGAGCACGGTTATTAGAGGGGCCCAGCGCAGGGCTGCAAGGATTAGGGATGCCTTGAGGGAGCAGTCTGAGGCTGAAAGTCACCAGTAATATCTGGTGCCCTGCACAAGAGTGAAGTGCAGTGGTTCCAAAGTTAGTAGGAATCTGTGTTTGCTACGCTGACTTGCAGTGCCTGTTTCTTTCCTGGGCTAAGGTATCTTTTACTTTATGCAATAATAAAGAATGTGTTCAAAGCCAATAAATCCATTTATTGAAAAGAAACACAACTGTTTGGGAAACAGAAAGGGCAAGGCAGTGGGGTGGGGAATGGTACAATCACAGATTTGTGTATGTCCTGTTTATCATACTCAGCCTTCCTGTCTGGAGTGCTGTGCAATGAGTGCTGCACTTCAGGATGGCTATACTGCATGGTGATAGGGGCTTGAGTGATGGTAATAGGGGCATGGTGATAGAGGGTAAGGGTCGTAGTTTTTCAGGGCTGGGTGGTAAAGCTACAGGCGCTGGAGGCAGCTGGTGGCAGTAAGAACTCGGATGTTGGGGAAGGTGGGTTGGAGGTGACATGGGGGCACAAGGGAAAGAGTTTTGGGACAAGGGCTGCAGGGGGGGTCGGGCATTGTAGTGTTCCACCTGCATGGCTACGAGCGCCTGGATTGAGTCCGCTTGGTGCTCCATTATGCTTATCAGCCGATCTGTGCTTTGCTGCCGGAGCACCGCGCTTTTGTGCCGGTGCTCCTCATTCTGCTGGCGGATCCTCCTTTCACTGTCCTGCCACTCCTGCACTTTTCAATTTTTTTCTTTTTTTTTTTTTCTTTTTCATTACTTGAATGCTGCATTACTTCATGCAACATGTCTTCCTTGCTTCTACGTGGCCTCTTTCTGATTCTTTGGAGTCTTTCAGCTGGTGATAACACGGATGGCTGAGATCTCAAGATTGCATCTGTAAAGGCAAAATTCAACAGCTAACAGAGGCAGCATTATTCACACAGAGCAATGATTCCCCCATACTTAAGGGCAAGCACAGTCTACACAATAGCATAATTTGTCCATCCCAAAGCAAGCGCACGCTACCCCCCAGGAGTCCCAAAAGGGTGAGTAAGCACGGGGTCAAGCGTGACTGACTGTTTCACAGCTGTACTGTCCTCTGGGTTTCTGTGCCTTGCAGAGAGCCAACAGCGGCAGGGGGCCCCTATACTGAACACTGTCCCCACATTTTCCCCAGGAGTTCGTCCTGGAAGATATGTCACTGCTGAGGGTGATCTGGGAAGCAAGGTAGGGTCTTCTACTGCAATGCAGATTCCGCCCTGGCCCATATACAGCTTGCCTGTATGCAGCAATGGTCCCCCCGCTCCTCACGGCACAGTGGCACGGACAAGTTAGCCTTACTGGGACAAGGAACACAGTGGCTCTCCCAAGAAACCCGCACAAGCGCTGTTTGGATGAGACCTTTGTTTGGATGAGAACTTTGATGCCCAAGTTCTGGATGAGACCTTTGAAGAGATCACCGAGGCTGATTACCACGATGTGAGAGAGCACATCAATGCCCTATTCCGCATCTAGGCATGCATGCAGCCCTAACCCCCCTCACCTCATCCCAAGAGCCTGCACCGAATAACTTCCTTCCCGAAATAAAAGCTGCTTACCGGGAACCTCCTCTGGTGTTTGTCCTTCCCCAAGCACCGGCCGCCGCAACTGGCTACCTTCCTCCTGGCTTGAGGAATGCATACATCTAGGGATTCCGGGGTGTCTTCCTCCGCCTCAGTACCCTCGCTCCTGCTTTGCTGCTGCTCCTCCTCCTCCCGCCTTGTTGAACTAGGCTCTGAAGTGTCCATGGTTGTCTTTGGAGTGGAGGTGGGGTCATCCCCAAGTATTGCGTCCAGCTCTTTGTAGAAATGGCAGGTCACAGGGGCAGCACTGGAATGGCTGTTTGCCTGGCGGGCTTTGCAGTAGGCATTCCACAGCTTCTTCACTTTAACCCTGCACTGCAATGCATCCTGGTCATAGCCCCTTTCCATCATGTCCTTGATATCTGACAGAAGGTATTGTAATTCCTACAGCTGAAGCACAGCTCGGACTGGACAGCTTCCTCCCCCAAACACTGATGAGGTCCAGCACCTTGCAATTGCTCCATGCTGGGGATCGCCTGGCGCGTGGAGGCATGGTGACCTGGAAAGATTCGCTGAGAGCACTCCACGCCTGGCTGAGCAAACAGGAAGGGGATTTTCAAAATTCCCAGAGAATTTAAAGGGTGGGTCTGATGGCTGAACTCTATTGCCCTGCCCTCAGGTGACCAAAGTGATGACCAGAGTGGCTAGAACAGGCATTGTAGGATACTTCTGGAGGCTGATCACAGTGCACTAACAGACCAGGGCTTCCACACTGGTGCTCCAGTGGGGGCGTGCAAAACATTATTTCACTTGCCAAGGTGGAGTACCAGGAGCAGACCAGCCGCGGAGTCAGAGCGCTCTACGTGCCGGTGTGGACGGGTAGTGAGCTATGTGCCCGGGGCTCCTTTAATGCGCTGTAACTCTCAAGTGTAGCCAAGCCCTAAGAATCTAATCTGCAGTATAGGAAGTTGGGGGAGGGAGGGAGAATGGAGTGGTTTTTATCCTCTATGTGAATGAGCAGCAGTTGGACATCAAAGGGTAGGTTCCTAGAAGTGCCCAGCATGGAGGCAATCTGACTGGAATAATTCAGGCTGGTTTAGGCTAACCTGCTTTCTAGAGGTGAGGTCAATGAAGCTGAGGATTTGTCTCTCCAAAGGAAAGTATGCAAAACCTGTCAGTGTAGACATTTAACCTGGTCTGGTCAGAGCAGCAGAATAAGCTTCCTTGCCTAGGTCCCTGCCTTTGTATTAATTATTATAGCTTTGAGTAATGGATTCTGGCATAAAGAAGAAGCCACCCTTGCTGTATGAGTGACTTCACTTCACTTCACTTCACTAGGTCTGTTTTACTGGGGTGGGAAGAGGTTAGTTCTCTACGAACCTCCTGGAGTTCTGAGGTTTCCCCCACCACAAGCTTTCATCCTTCCCCTCTAGGCAAGCAGCAGACTCTACTGATTTTGGTTTACTTAATGTACCCTCTCTATACACACACACCCAAATCATGAATTATTTGAAAGCTTATGTCTACTTTAAGATGAGGTCTGATGTGCTGTTACCATAGAAACAGAGAAACAATGATACCATCACATTAAAATGACCACTTTGAAATATTTGCATTGGTTTCTGTGAGCTCTATCAACAGTGTGAGGGTTACCACAGTCATCTTTGCCTTGACACGTGTACATAGTGCAGGGAAGGTTCTGACTACTGACACAGTTGATTTTTCTCACTGACTCTTTCATGGCAAGTCAGTTCTGGGTGTGTTCTAGGCATTTCAAATGTTGCACGCTGTGTAAGAGACTGCCTGGGGAGCATGTGACTCCCACCCCTACACACACACTTCAGTGATACATCTTGTGATGCTGAACTATCTGCAGTCTGTTCCTGAAATACCCCTTCCAGCCATTGAATGGAAGGTATTCTTTCAATCAACTGCTACAAAATCCTGTCTGTGTATTATCATCTCCTTCATGGGTACAATTCCATTTGGAATGAATACACCTCCCTAGAGTCTTTCTACTTCAGTCTTTGCAGCACTAGTAGTTAGCCACCTCAGCTCTGCATAACTGATGCAGAATCCATGAAGATGTAAGATGTCAATTAAATTGTGAAACCCAAATTCATGGTGTAGCTATGCAGCAAGGTTTACATACAGTGGCAAGACAATTCTGGAACTGTTAAATACTATGTACTCTACAACTAAGAGGCACCTTCTTTGACTGTCTTCTGAAGGATGATACTTGCTGCTGGCCCAATTAGATGCCTCTTCATCTGTCAACCAAAGGACAAACTGCACCAAGTGAGACACAAAAGTAGCTGACTTCTCCTACAATCACCTAGTTTTGGAGAATATTCTGAGGTTTTCATTTTGGCTATTTCAGACTGAAGGGTTCTAATGGCATTATATCAGACCACTTGTTCGTTTGAAAGCTGTTCATCAGGATTACTTGCCAGAAAAACATCCACAAAACATTTGGATAACTTAAGTTCCTGCTTCAGATTACTAGCAGCTGGATAGCGTCACTAATGTTGTTGTGCTGCATAAACAATGGTAGACTTGCCTCGTCCATGCTGTGCATGGACTGAAATTGCAGAACTGTAGTGTTTTCTAATCTTGCCTGTAACTTGTTCCTGGAATAGCTTGCAGTTTGTACATGTGAGGGAAGTAGAGCTTTGTAGCTTTAGTAGCTTGGACAGAAGGAAGAAGCTTTTTGTTGCACATAAGATCGTTTTCTCTTCCATCAGCTGATTAAAATACACTGCAACAATAGTCACCTTGTGATATTGCAATTAGATGGCTTGGCTTTGATTTTGTTTTCTTCAAGTAAGAAGAAAGGCATGATGAGTGATAAACTCATCCCTACTGCAGTGCTATTATCTCAGCAGGCTCACTGGTGAATGAGCTTGGTCCATTTTAGTCTTAATAAACCATATGGGCAGGGAGCTGGGTGGTCTGTAACAAACCTAGCACAAGTCATCGGCAGGGCTGGAACCCAGGACCTTCAGCAGCATGTAACATAAACCCTGTCATTTGAGTTGCGGGATTAGCTCTGTTAACTGTTGGTAAATAGTAGACTCCATCTCTCTGAGCTAGATGCTAGAGTGTGTGTGTGTGTGTGTGTCTGTGTGTGTGTCTCTCTCTCTCGATGTACTAAGCCTAAGTGCCCTATTCTACTCTGGAGCATGCCTTGAGTCATGTAGCCATACGCACCTTTGAGGCATATGGCTTCACTTGCACACTTTCACCTGATGTCTGTTATCAATGACTCATATCTTGGAGGTTCTAAGAATGGGCCACCTGGAAACCTGAATCTCTGTCATTGCTTGTTTGCTTTCCTTCTAGCACGTCTCCCTTAGGCTGAAACACCAGGAAGGCTGCAGACTCCTATTTTACAAGGTTACTTCTGCTTTCACAAGACCTCTGGGAATGGAAATCTGTCCTCTGGGCTGAACGATGTGGGTGGATAGCCGTGCCACCTGTTCTATTGCCATCATTCTCAGTATTCAAAGAAATATTGACAACCCCTCCCCACTCCCCCAAGCAGATGGACCTGAAACCAACTCCAGCTCAGGACACCCAGTCTCTGGGAAACGTCAGAGCTGGATCTGGGTTTGCAGCTCAGCCCTATCTCTATTTTAAAGCTCAAATGTCATGGCTTATCTAGCAACAGCCAAAGCACCACCACTGTCTGTGTCCGAGCCTTCATCTTCTGCATGGTGTTCTGTAGCAACAGGTATTAGCCACGGCAAGAGACATGGCCCTAGGCTATGAGAGAGTACAAATAGCCTGATCTAATCTAGCAAAGGCTGTACCTGGCAGCCCTAGAATTTTTTTCCTGTCAAGTATCTTACCTGAGGCTCAGGCATTTGGCTGCCCAGCTGAGAGGTCACCCATTTAACAGAGCTGAAGGCAGAGACTCTAGTGGCCCCTGCCCTGCAGACACTGCCTCTACCCTCTTTCTGCCCTCCAGGTGGGATCAGAGCAGGCACCAGTAAGTGGCTGATGGGAATGGACAATGATAGGCCCGGTGCATGTCTCAGGCTCCCTCACTGAGACCACAGCTATTTTCATACAGACTTTGAGATTGGAAGGGACCATCATGATCATCTAGTCTAGGGGTGGGCAAACTTTTTGGCCCGAGGGTCACATCGGGGTGCAAAACTGTATGGAGGGCCAGATAGGGAAGGCTGTGCCTCCCCAAAGAGTCTGTTCCCTGCTCTGTTCCCCGTCCCCTGACCACCCCAGAACCTCCGCTCCATCCAAGCGTCCCCTGACTGCCCGCCGGGACCCCCTGCCCCTTATCCAACCCCCCGGACCCTGTACCCTTACCATACCGCTCAGAGCAGCATGTCGGGCTGCCTCACTGCCCGGCCACAGACAGACACGCTGCTGCACTGCCCTGCATGAGCGCGCAGCCCCGCTGCCCAGAATGCTGCCCACGCAGCGGCGTAGCTGCAGGGGAGGGGGGACAGCAGGGGAGGGGCCGGGGACAGCCTCCCTGTCCAGGAGCTCAGGGGCCGGGCAGGGCGGTCCCATGGGCCAGATGTGGCCTGCGGGCCATAGTTTGCCCACCTCTGATCTAGTCTGACTTCCTGCATGTTGTAGGCCACAGAACTTCACCCACCCCCTCCTGCAATAGACCTCTAACCTCTGGCTGAGTTACTGAAGTCCTCAAATCATGATTTAAAGACTTCAAGTTACACAGAATTCACCATTGTTAGGCAGTACTCAGCAACCCTACCCCAGACAGCCAAGAGCTCCTCTGCACCCTCAGCTAACTGGAGAGACCCAGCACACCCTGACCCAAACACCTTCTAGCACCCACCTATCTATCTAGCACATTCCCTTCTGCCTATTTCTCTCTTGCTATTACACAACACATCTAATATGAAGGAGTCACAGGAGTCCAGTGAGGTCCAAATAACCATGTTTGCCAACTCCCTGCAGGGTGCAAGGCCTTGCTGCAGGGTGTACACTACTGTTCTGCAGGACTCCACTGGCTTCAGGATCATAGAGGACAGTGAGGGCTGCTAAAGGTATCTAAAGAGATATTATCCAATTTCTATAAACTGCACTCCCCCAGCTTGGCAACCCAAGTCATAGCTGCCAAGTTTTGTGTAACTCCATGTCTTACCCTCACCACTGCCCCTATTTGGGGGGAGGGATAGCTCAGTGGTTTGAGCACTGGCCTGCTAAACCCAGGGTTGTAAATTCAATCCTTGAGGGGGCCATTTAGGGCAAAAATTGGGAATTGGTCCTGCTTTGAGCAGGGGGTTGGACTAGATGACCTCCTGAGGTCCCTTCCAACTCTGATATTCTATGATTCTATGTTGCTTGAGGCAGGGCCAGTCAGCTTAACTTTGATATCTGGAAAGATACTGGAACAAATTATTAAGTTGAAGTTTATGGCTCTATGCAAGTATGCAGTTAGCTAATTAAATAACTTGCATAACATGTAATATTTAGCTGCACAAAACTCAATAGCTATGGAGAAATTTCAGAAGGAGAAGCATTCAGAAGGTGGACAAAGTAACCAGGGGGATAGCCATTCTAGACTTGATTCTGACTAGTAGGGAGGAATTGGTTGTGAATCTGAAGACAATTTGAATGAAAGCGATCATGAAACAATAGATTTCATGATTCTAAGGAAAGGAAGGAGTGAGAGAAGCGGAATAAGGACAATGGAGTTTAAAAAAAAAAAAAAGCAAACATCAACAAATTCAGAGAACAGGTAGGTAAGGTCCCATGGAAAGAAAGTCTACCAGATAAATGATTCAGGAGAGTTGGCAGTTTCTCAAAGAGACTATATGAAGGGTACAACAGCAAACTATCCCAATGTGAAGGAAGAATAGAAAGAGACCAACATGGTTCCATCAGGAGCTTTTTAATGACCTGCAAAGTCAAAAGGAATCCTACAAAAAGTGGAAACATGGATGGTTTGCTGAGGAGGAGTACAAAAGAATAGCACAAGCCTGGAGGGACAAAATCAGAGAGGCTAAGGCAGCAAGGGACATAAAAGGCAATAAGAAGAGGTACTATAAGTACATTAGGAGCAAGAGAAAGATGAAGGAAAGTGTAAGTCCTCTGTTTAGTGGGTAAGGAGAGCTAAATAACTGATGACATCAAGAGGGCTAAGGCGTTTAATGTCCATTTTGCTTCAGTCTTCACTAAAAAAGTTAATTGTGACCAGTGATGTAACACAATTAATATTAACAAAAAGGGGAAAGGAACACAAAGCATAACAGGAAAAGAACAGGTTCAACTATTTAGATAAGTTACATGTATTCAAATTGTCAGGACCTGATGACATTCATTCCAGTGTACTTAAGGAACTAGTTGAAGCAATTTTGGATTTTTAGTGATTATCTTCACGAACTCCCTAACCTTGATACCTGGAAAGATACTGGAACAAATTATTAAACAATCAGTTTGTAAGCACCTAGCATATAATAGGGTGATAAATAATAGCTAACATGGCTTTGTCAAGAACAAATCATGTCAAACCAACCTAATTTCCTTCTTTGACAGGGTGACTTGCCGGGGGGGGGGGGGGGGGGAGGGGAGACTAGTAGACGTGATTATGTCTTGATTTTTAGTAAATCTAGTAAAATTTTAGGTTTTGACACAGTCCCACATGACATTCTCATAAGCAAACACGGGAAATGTGGTCTAGATGAAATTGCTATAAAGTGGATGCACAACTGGCTGAAAGGCCATATTAAGAGTTATCAATTGTTCCCTGTCAAACTGTGGAGACGTAACTAGTGGGGTTCCAAGGGGGTTTGTCTTGGGTGTGGTACTAGTCAATATTTTCATTAATGACTTGGATAATGGAACTGAGAATGTGCTTATAAAATTTGCAGATGACACCAAGCTGAGAGGTGTTACTTGCATTTTGGAGGCCAGGATTAGACTTCAAAACAATCTTGATAAATTGGAGAATTGCTCTGAAATCAAAAAGATGAAATTCAATAAGGACAAGTGCAAAGTACTACAGTTAGGAAGAAAAAAAATCCATGACTGCAAAAGGGGGAAATTAACTGGCTGAAAAGGATCTAGCGGTAATGGTGGAACATAAATTGAATGAGTCAGCAATGTGATGCCGTTGCGGAAAAGGTTAATATTACTTTGGGGTATATTAACAGGAATGTTGTATGTAAGACATGGGCGGTAATTGTCCCACTCTACTTGCAGTGTGTGAGGCCTCAGCTGGAGTGCTGTGTTCAGTTCTCGGTACCACACTTTAAGAAAGATGTAGACAAATTGGAGAGAGTCCAGAGCAGAGCAACAAAAATGATGATATGAGGTTTAGAAAATCTGACCTATGAAGAAAAGGTTTTAAAAAAAATCTGGGCATGTTAAGGTCTGTTTTCTCAAGACTAATCACGCCCCCCTCAGTCTCCAAATACGTTAAGGGCTGTTATAAAGAGGAGGATAATCTGTTGTTCTCCATATCCACTGAAGGTCAGACAAGAAGTAATGGGCTTAATCTGCAGCAAGGGAGATTTAGGTTAGATAATGGGATGGGGACTTTCTAACTATAAGGATAATTAAGCTCTGGAACAGGCTTCCAAGGAAGGTTGTGGAATCCCCATCATTGGAAGTTTTAAAGGACAGGTTGGACAAACACCTGTCAGGGATAGGCTAGGTTTACTTGGTCCTGCCTATGCATCTATGAAACTCCTTCTGAGCTTCCAGTATTCCAGCTGGTCCAAGTCAGGGAGGCTCACCCCCCCCGCACCCGCCCCCCGGAATATCAGCTGTGACGATATGCACAATTTTTACTGGCACACTTCAATTCAGTGGTGACCAGCTAGGGAAATGTTACCTGACTGTTTTTTTTTTTCAAGCTTAAAATTTCAAATACAAGAGGCCTGAGGTGCAGTTTCTACACTAAAATGCACCTGCAGAGCCTGGGGAATTAGGGTCCTCAAGTTTCACCAGAACCAGTAGGGCAGAAGGCAGGTGACCCATAGAAAGACGAGCCCCAGGTAGTTTAAGGTTTATATAGACAATATGTAAAGGAGGGAATTGTGCACGGTCTCTTCATGGCTGTATGTATCATGTTTTACAGAAACCACGTTTTTAAGCACAAAATATTCCCCTAAGCTTGGGTTACATATTTAAGTTGGGCCGTGTCCTGTGCAGGTGCCCAGCGTGGGAGGACACAGAGAGCCAGCTTGCCCTCTTGCAACCTGTGCATGGACCAGGTGTAGTTTTGGTATTTGTGCTTCCAAGTCACTAGAATCCCCACAGAGGAAGGGAAGGGAGGAGAGAGACCGACCATGTTCTCCCCTCTCTGCCAGCTCCAGTTAGTGGAACTGGGCTGTTGCCAGATGGCTTCTATGTTGCATCCTAATAAAGGTGGAAGTGTGGCACTGCTGCAGCACCAGGGTGTCTCTACTCCTGCCTCCCACAGGCAGGGCTTCAAGCCACAATCCTACCCTATGTGAGCTGCAAACTGTGGTGAGAGTTTGAATCCTGAGCTGGATTTCTCATGTCCCCAGCCCCAAACAATCCGGGCCATTTGGATCTGGGATTTAGTGTAGGTCCATCTCTGGTAAAGTTCATGTGTAAAATTGTATATTGGCTATGTAAACCTTAAACTACCCGGGGCTAGTCTTTCTATGGGTCACCTGCCTTCTGCCCTGCTGGTTGATGTGAAACATGAGCATGGCCTTCTGTCTACCTCGTGGTGTAATCTAGAGAGGGTCATGGGCAGAACTTTCCCAGTGAAGGGTCATGACTCATGAACACTTACATCCCTCAATGGGCAGCATCTTGTCAAGGAGGCCATTCAAACGTGCTGGCTTCTGATTTTTTGGCTACACAGTCAACATTAAAGATAGGGACTCATTCTGCCATCTAGTGGCAATTTGTGTCACATTGCTCAGTCTAGAAGTTTAGCTAGCCTAGGCTAAACTAAATTGTTCCATCTTGCCTTGTTTCTTTGTCAAAAATGATTACAGAGGGATAAATCCCTCTAATTTTTGTACATAAATCTGGGCAAATACTGAAAAGAATTTTTGTGATTGTTCAGCTAAAGTCTTAAATGAATTTGCTTCACTTTTATCTGGCCTTTGTTTGCTTTCCAGGGATATTCTAAGGAGTGGTCCCCAAACCTTTTACCTTGCCCCCCACTTCAGAACCAGGACAGGAGCAAGACTGTGGCTCTGGGAGGGGGGCACATGGACAGGGGTAATGGGGGCGTGGGACTGGGGCCAGAAGTGGAGCTGGGTGGCACTCCCTCCCTGCCTCCCATGGGGGCTGGCCTGGGCCCCAGCCATGCCCCCCTGAATGTTTCTCTATGTCCCCCTAGGGGGGTGCATCCCACAGTTTGGGGACTTCTTTGCTAGAGGATGAATTTTCTGGCAGGAGTAGTCTCAAGCAGCGAATTCTAGGCGAGAATATTCACAGAAAGTGAACTTTTGAGTTCATAAATGTGAATAAACCTGCTTCTACATTTGGGCTCACTGAGAGAAAATGGAAACAACAATTGATAGCTATGTCCAATCAAAACTGCTCCAAACCACAAATGTCACTTCCTATAAAATACATTTAACGAACTTCTTGTGCAGTCTACAGATCAAGTCGTCACGCTAATTATTCAGTGAATGATTCTGATTACATAATGAAGTTGAGAAAATTGTAAGCTGTTTGCAGATAATTTGCAAACAGAAAAGTTAAATTTGTCTGCTTATTTGCTTGGCTTTTTGGATAGTTTTCTTTTTATGAGAGAATTTATAGGTGATTTGTAAATGGGACTTTTTTTTTTTTTTGGTTCTCATTTACTGTTCTGTGATGTGTATAAAGAAGTCATGAAAGGATTTTTTTTAAAAAAAATTCACAGCAGAAATTCAGTCCTGTCTGTGGTGTGGGTTTTTTTTGTTTTTGTTTTGTTTTAATATGGAAGATTCTGTAGAGAGCCAGCAGCGTTATGAGATCGCAAGTAACAGAAGTGAACCCAGAGAAGGGATCTTTAACTGGAATACTCTAGGTGTGTGGGTTTTGTATACACCTAGAACTTAAATAGCTGATAAACAGTTAGGAGAAAGCTCCGTTGGAGAGAGATTTGACATTTGTCAACTCTCACTTGACAGGACAAAAATCTCCCTCTCCAAACCTGTGGTTCTCCTGCAAAAACAGGGAAGACGAGAGTGAATATTCCTGATATTTGTAAGGTAAACACAACTGACACAGTCAGACTACAAGTCTGTTAACTTACTCTAAGACCCTGGTCAAATCACTTCCCCTCTCTTTGACCCAATTTCCTCACTTACAAGCTGGGGATAATGATATTGACCTATCTTTGTAAATTGCTTGGAGAGCTACTGTTGTAAGTACAAGATATTTTTCTCTCCTGATACACATTGAACACCTGTTGATGCCAAGTGTTGAGCATGAGAGTTGAGCAGTTTACTGCCTGAGCTATGCTTGAACCTTGGAACTGAATGAAAGTAACAAATAACAATTCTCACATGAACTCATAAAATGTGGTCTTTTTATTCTGTATTATGCATCTTTAATTTTTCATTGTCCATGAAAAGGTCACAAAATTGCCTTTCCCACATCAAATGCAAATGCTGGGTTCTAGCTGCAAAGTCAATTCTGCAGGAAAAATGGGCCTATCTTTACTTGACCTGTGAAACAGAAGAACTTTCATCCCACTGGGGGCCATTTCCAAACATGACAGTAGATTGATTTAAAATGCTGATCTTACTCGTTATTTAAATCAGCAAGCAGGAAACCTTGATTTAAATAATTTACTTTAATGTTTTCCATTTGTCCTTTTCAGTTATTTCTCTACAGAAAGTTTTTTATTATTATCAGTTAGTATAACCATTAATACATGCTGATTGGCAACCAAATAAAGCCTTTACATTAAATTTGGTACCACTTTTTGTTAATCAAGAGAAGATACTATATCTGTACACATTTATTTAAAGTTAAAGAGCTTAACACACTTATTCAGATTTGTAATTTTAATATTTTTGTTTGAAAATGGTGAATGCGGCTTTTTATATTTACTAGATTTAAATTTTTTTTTTTAAAAAAAAAATCAGGATTTTGTGTCAAGCTGTAGTCAGCATTTCACTTTCCATCCATTAAAATGCACAAAGACATTTTAAAATTGTTTTTATTAAATAAATCTACCTTAAATGTACTGAATACATAAGGGAAAAGTAAGTTTATCAAATTATGTTTTGCATTTAAAATTAACTCTTATTAAACAATGGACATATTAACTATAGTTAGTGAATCGATGGACTATTTCTGGTCACTGTGGGCCAGATTTTCAAAAGTATTGGAGCGCCTAAGAATGCGGATAAATGCCAAGTGGCATTTTGAAAAGTGAAATTAATAGACATTCTGAAATTCCTACTAGAAACCTGTCTGCATCTTTAGGTGCTGAAGGACATTGGACCAGATTTTCAAGTTTTTAAGCATTACTAGGTTGCTTCTTCATCTCCCAATCATTTTCTCAACTCTGAATTAACTAGTCCACGTGAAGAAAATATTCTCTTTGCACCTGCTAGCTAAACTAAAACTGAAAGTAAGGCAAAAGCTTTTCTCCACAACAGAAACTGAATACACTTTTATATTTGCTCCACTGTAAAGACTGAAAATAATATGGTTACTTAATGCAGTCAGTGGTGGATTAGCCACTGGGCCAACGGGCCCCCCCGAAAAATGGGCATCCCTCTGCCCATCTGGAGCTCCTGCTGGGAAGCAGGGGGTGGGGGGTGGAACAGGGCAACTCCATTTCCCAGGCAGGAATGTGGAGGGGTCGGGGGGACTGCAGACAGAAGGGGTGGGGAGGGCGCCCCCCCCACTTGCTCTGGCGCAGGGCCCCACAAAAGCTTAATCTGCCTCTGATATGCAGTACATGACATTGACATTTATAAAGCTTAAGCTGACCTCAAAGCGAGAGATGTTTTCCCCTGATTCTGTAAGTATTTAAAAATACAGCATCCTTTTACCTTATTAAAGTTTGAAGAGAGCTCATTGATGCAGCATATTTGTTATTTATTTAAATGATTTTAGTAAATTTAGACCTTAATATAGGTTGTCAAAATTTCAAATTTAATTTTAAACAGCTTTATTTTTTAAAAGAAAAATATATTTAATTTAAACCAAAAATTTAAATACAGTAGAGGCTCAGTTACAAACAGCTCAGGAATGGAGGTTGTAATCAATGGATTTGTAATCAAAAATAATATCAAGTGAGCACTCTACACTTTGTATTCTGTGTTGTAATTGAAATCAATATATTTGAAAATGTAGAACAACATCCAAAAACATTTATAATTTTAAATTGGTATTCTGTTACTGTTTGACAGTGCGATTAAAATGGCAATTAAGTGCGATTAATTTTTTTTAATCGTTTGACTTTTAGATTATCATTAAACCCAAATAACCGAAGAGCGTGTGTCGCTCCTTCAGAGATGCTGGAGAATGCTCTTCCCTCTGAATCTGTGGGGACAGGATGGGAACGATATGCTGCTTGAAGGGGTAGCAGTGAGGCACCACAGCAGGATGTTGTCAGACACCACCCTGCTGGAAGTGCCTTCATTCAGATTAGGCATCGCTGAGGTCACTGGCTACTTGTGCTAATTAAAGCTCTGTGGCTGTTTTCACAAATAGTCTTGTCAACACCTGGCTAATGTCTAACTTTGGTAATTCTGTTCTGCCTCTCCACGTTTTCCCTGTAATTCCAACTGGACATGGGATTTTTCTTCTCTTCTGCTTGTGTGGTATTAACTTGCTGGGTTCCATTCCAGAAATGGCTGCATTTCACTTGTTTATGAATTGATTGGGTTATAAAGTGCTTTAGGCGTCTCTTGGAGGGAAGATGTGTTAGAAATGAGATTATTATGAAAATTCATATTTTGGAGCCTCAAATGCAGAGTGGCCACAAGTTAGGCTAGCAATCAGCCTAATCAATCTACACTGAGTTTCTTTTTATTGTGCACCTATTGCAATCTTCAGCCACATATGGAAAAACTGCAGAAAGATCCAGGCTACAGGAAAACATCTACCCTGACAAAATGTCAGCAATATTAGGGGTCTCTAACCTCTCAGGAGACTAGTGGAACATGATTTCCAAAGATGAGGCCCCTACAATGAGAATGTCCTTCCCCTGATGCATGATTCTAATGGTCCTCCAGCTCAAGCACTTCAGCTGTTGAGTAGAAGCATGAGGAAAGAGGTGGTTTCTAAGGTGGCCAGGCCCTAATTTATAGGTCAGAAGTAGAATCAATGGATTTTCTACTTTGATGGACGTCTTCACTTTTCCTTTGGACTTCTATTTTATCCACTCTAGTGGGCTCCTATGCAGGAAGGTGGCCTGTATATTTTGTGCTAATTATTTTTTTACTTGGCTTATATTAATTTAGTAAAATATTTTACTAAGTTATCCGAGATCTAGGAGTACGAAATACTGTACCTATTGGAAGCAGGTCCATGTCTGATTTCCCTCCCGCCCCATCAAGACTTGCAGTTGAACCCAAACTCTCCATTTCCCAGCTTTTGCAGCTTGCATTTGGTAGGCAGAGTCCTTGTAGAAAATGGGTGGAGAAAGGGAAATCAAGAGCCAGTTAGCACAATAATCTAAATGTGTGCTCCCTGCTGTTCCTGTTGCTTATCCCAGGCATCACATGAAGGATGCCACTCCAAGTTCCTCTGCTGGTCAGGATTATATACAAAGCTTGACCAGTAGGACCAAGTGCATCCTGCAGGCTTCTCTTCTGTGAAAGACTTGTTTCCATGAGTTGCGTGGAGGTGCTAGGAGGAATGTGCACTAGACCTTGGACTTCATGTCTTTTAATCAAGCTGCATGTAGGAGGTGCCCATGTCTAACAGTAATACCATTTTATTTTGGGCTTTCCCCATCTTTCCTACCAGAGAGGAAGAGGCAGCAACATTGTACTTGGTGAATGGAGAAGACTCCATGCTAAGCAGTGGAGGATGAGATTTTTTCAAAAATCCATGACACTGAATTCTCTCTCTAGGTGCTTGAATCTCAGTGCAGCCTGGGTAAGGTGGAGAAATGGATGCTGTACTGGTGAGCAGCAGGGAGAAGTTTGGGTAGCATGGTAGGCCCCTCAAAGTTCTGCAGTACCTGCCTTTCTGAGTTAAATGACACCTAACCTTGGTCAGCCCTGGAAGGACACTTTTTGTTCAAAAAAAAAAAAAAGAAAGAAAAAATGTACACGGTGATAAGACCATTTCCTTTCTCACAGCGTCTCCTTTAATGTCAGGCCTGAAATATGAAGTCATTAGGGGATATTAAAACAGTGCTGACAAACTAATTAACAAAAGACATTACGCCGGATGGGCTCAATTTATCCTTTTTAATGGTTCTTATAAATGGGTGCCGCCAATTAAAATTAATAAAGATTTACCAGCGATTGCCCAGCATACACTGTTAAGGAGCTCCACTGAAGGTCGCCTTAAAGTCAGCCCTGTTAGCGCTGGAAGTTCAGCTCCCAACGCCAAGCTCTGCTAAGTTGCTCATGGTTATGTTTTCCAAGGCAGTTTCTCTGTCTCTGTATTTGGCTTGAGTTTGCCCACTTCTGTCTCCATCTTGCTACAAATCCATCTATCTGTGTGTTGACTCTGTTTAAAAAAAAAAAAATTCTCTCCCCTTCCCCTTTACTGGATTTGTCAGTTTTCTAAGCAGAATCTCATCTGTCAATCCTAATGAGAACATGCTGCTTCCTATAGCTCTTTGTTTTGAGGAGCTCAGAGCATCTGGAAACACAGTTTCCTCTTTAAACATCTCTTTATTTTCTTCCAGTGTGACTATTCTGAGCATTGATCAAACAGTTTATTTAGATTCTAAATAACTGTTACCTTCTACCATGTTCATACCCCATTTTATTCACAAACATTCCTGAGAATAAGCTGATGACTGGGGAATGACTGAACTAACCCCTGTATTTATAGATCCCGATGGCACTTGCTATTCTCATGTTGGAAAAGCTTCAGTCAAGCATTCAGGGAGCAAAATCAGTCTAGCACCAAACATAGCAAATGGCTAAAGTGAGCAGTTCGCAAACAACCTGGTGGCTGAGAATTAGCGTCCGCTTTTCAGACAATTACAGATAGAGTAAATCTTTTTTAAAAAGTCTGCAGATAATTCATGAACAGAAAAATGGCTACGTTTGTTGGATATTTTATATGCAACTACTAACTGAACAGCTCAATTCCAGTCTTTCCCCCTCTTTTCCCTTTCTCTAAAGTGGTAGGACTGGCATACTCACTGTACATTATTCTCCTTTGCTCATCCTCAAAATAAACACTGGCATGAGGGATGTATTGTAAGTCAATAGGTATATTACTTCCTGTTTGGAATAGGAGTTTCTGTTTCTGGCTCTTTTGGGGAGCCATATGTGCAATGGATGCTTCATATGGGAGTTTGCTATGAAGAGGCAGATTCTACCGTAAAAGGTAGGAAGTACCTGTTCAAAAGGGACAGTTGCTTGGCATAGTCAAATGCTCGTGCTACTGCCATTTATGATTCCACCCAACAACTATTGCCAGCCCAGTCTTCTGGTGGCAGCATTGAGTGACAGGAGGATACATTCTGGATTTTCATGTGCATACTGAAGATGATCATCTTTGAGACATCAAGACTGCAAATACTGTTGAAGAGCATTAAGCAGTGCCAGATCTGTTCTCTTATGGGGGCTATATAGAGGACTTCTCTGGGTGGAGGACACAAGAGACCAACCTGCACAAGGTTCTCCATTCTATCCTATTGCTTAATTACCAAAAGCAGATCCCTGAAAGAATCAAACATCAGTGACTGGGGCTTTCTTTGAAGCAATAAATCATTACTTGCAAAATAAAGGGAAAGAGAGACTCCCTGCAAAAGGTGACAAAGGAAACTATCTGTGAGCTGTAAAAATGGTTAGAGCAGCTCATTCAGTGGAAAACTACCCTGATTAGTGAGACCCAGGGCAAAGTTCTCCTTTTGTATCCCCTGATGCAACCCTAGTGAAATCAACTGGGTTGCATCAGAGGAACTTGGGAGAATTTGAGCCCCTATAGTGAGCTGTTGAGTTAGTGCATAGCTGTAACTAGATCATTAGAGCCAGTTACTCTTAGTTTACTCCTGCTAGTGTCTCACCATCCCAGCTCTTCATTCTTTAGTCTACCAGATGCACACACAGGAGATGTACAGTAAATTCTAGGAGTTAGTATAACCCCTTCTGTGCAGCTTGAGGGACAAGCTCCAGTGGGCAATAGCTTCATTCAGATTCTCAGACCATCCTGGAGATAAAAAAGAAAGGGAAAGGGGAGAGGGTAGCTTGAGGAGATAAGAAGGAAGGGCCAGGAAGTGAGGATGAAAGGAAGGAAAGAGAAGTAATGGGAGAGTATTTTTGAATACAGTATCTTTCAAGTTTTTTCCTCCTCATGGATTGGTGCGTTTTATTAAAACTTCAGCACAGAAGCCAACCACAGGCAGGGGCAGGAAACCATCTCCTCCACCCACATGTTGCATAGTTGGCCAGGTGCACTCTCATTCCTGGTCAGAAGGATTAGGTATTAACTACTGCTAGAGGCAGGCTACTGGATTGAAGGGAATGTGAAAACAACCACTGCCCTCTCCAGACCTTCTAACCAGAAGATTACATTGGTAGAAAATGAAGGACCCTGGATGGATTTTTTTTTTTTTCAGTAAGGGTTTGTGATTTCCGCTTACTTGTCTTTGTGCTGCTTTCCCTGTGAGGAGACCTCAGATAAAACTCTGAAGTATTGACAAGATCCAGGAGTACAGCTGCCAATAGTGCGTGTGAACTCTCCCTCAATAGAGTAATGTTAGGTTTCTTACCAGGAGTAGGGCTCTGATCTCTGAGCCATATAACCATTTGGATAGCGACCTCAGTGTGAAAGAGTTTACAGAACTTCCAGTTTTACTATTCTCAAGCTGGCAAACCGAATAACCTGTAAAAAGCCACATCCATGTAAGACCAGTTTGGGCAGGGCTTTGCTGATCTGGTAAAACTGACGTTTACAGACCAGATGTCTGCATGCCAGCTTGAAATCTTGGTTGTGGTAATGTGCAGGCTTTTGACTCTTTCTCTTCCACTTGACTTCAATTTTATATATTCCATAAGAGCTCAAAATGTCCCTGCAGCAGGTCTCTGGTTGAAATTCCACTTCCTGTGTTTTATCCCATTACTCTTAAGATCAAAGGGATTTAACTCTGTTACCGTCCCATGGTATAGTTTTGAAACTGCATGAGAGAGCACAGATTGGCAAGGGCCTGTAGGTTTGGAATGCTCCTTCCAGATATCCTAACATTGTTCAAGTTGGGGACCTCTTGTTTCTGTATTTCCTGGCTATTCTGTCTGCCCTAATACAATGTCTCTGTGGTACAATCAGTTAGCGCATTTGGCTGTTAACTGAAAGGTTGGTGGTTTGAGCCCACTCAGGGATGTGCTCTATTTAAACCCCGAGTGCTTTTAACAACTTTCAAGTACATTTACACATGCTGTCACTAGTACCTTACCCAAATGGTTCACAGACTACAGTGTGGGTATATGTTGCAGGAGGACCACCTTTATACCTTTTTCTCTTCTATTCCAGACTCACTGACTGATTTGAGCACGTTGCTCAGTCTGGTGGCTCTTTGTAATGTTAAAATACTCAGAGGCATTCGGGTGCCGTGATATTAATGAACAAAACAAAGATTATTTCTTCTGGTTTTTTTACTTTGCCTGTTCATTTTCTCCACTCCTCTTTGAATCTGAATTAGTCAGAGTGGTCACAGCAAGACCACAAGCCATGTTATTTGTGTCAAATATAACAAGTGTTGAGGCATTCATTGTTGGTATGAAATATTGGGACTTCCTACTCCTTGCCAGAGCGTGAATTCTCCAACGTGCTCTGAAAGTGAGGATGCAGGGTGGGAGATCTCACTCTCTGCAAGGGGAATCTTTGGATGAGTAAGCAACAGGCAGAGGCCAGTGGTTCCAAACAACTGAGCTTTGCAGGTTCCTCAGACAGCCCTGTAGAGTGGGATCACCAGCTTTTGTCTGCACTCTCAATGTGCAGTGCATTAATCGTGCCCTCCCTAATTCCTGCTTCAAGATAAATCTCTTGCGCTCCCATTATTTGGATAATTGCTGTGGATTATATGGCAGTCGGGTGCTCTTTGGCAGGGAGAGATTAATGGGGGACGATTCCTTTGTTTTGATTTCATTTGCTAATTGCTGTGTGGAAAGGTGGCTATGTTCATTCATCCTCTCAGCCTCTTAGGTATCAGGGTTTGATTTGCTTGTGCTGGGAAAGGAGTAGGTTGCCGGAAATCCTAGATGGTTCTGCACCTTTATTTTGCTCTTTAGACTTGGAGATTCTTGAGAGGCAGGACACTTTTTTAGCATGTAGTGTATATAGGGTGCTTCTGTGTGTATGTACTTGTGTGCACACAAGCATGATTGACCAGTAGTGCACAAGAAGGGGGAGGGAACACAACAAATCATCTGGATTTTGGTCTGAAGTTGAGTCATCATGATTTTGAGTCACTCAGTCTTCTTGTATTCCTGTCAAACTCTGCTGGTAAAGAGCAGGCACCTCATAGAAAATCTGAGTCAGCATGTTAATTGAGTTTCCATCGGTGTGTATGACCCTCATTCTAGCCCTTGGACTACACCAAAAGCCTCCTCCTGTGAGATGCTAAGTGTCCTCACTCCTGAGGAAGTTGAAGGCACTTAGCATCTCACAAATCTATCCTTAAACTAATTCCTTTGCTAGTTGTTATTTTAGAAGCTGCCTAATAAAAACATCTCCAAATATGCAGTTTATTCAGATTTGAAAAGATGCAAGAGGCTGAGAGGACTGCCCGGCTTAGGGAAATGGGCTTTTGGAGTCTCAGACTTTGTGATCTAGAGGGGCTGAAAATTATCATCTGTTGGCTGTTCTTTGGCCTCTGTGAAATGACTTGAATATTACTGTCATTTCTACTGAGACAGATGTCAGCATTCCACAGACTCCTGCCAGGATTGGCACTAATTGCCCTTTTGGTTGGCGGCTTCAGCAGTAGTTATGAAGAGCCACTCTCATCCCAGTAGAGGTCCCTTGAGAGCAAGGATTGGATTGGTACAATGGCAGGAAGTTACATGTGTGAAGATGCTCCACAGCTCCTGCTGTGATGTAATTTTTTTCTGTGGATAAATGTGGTGCTTTGCTCTCCAGGACTGTCAGTCTGATACTCTTCACTAGAACTAAAGTCATTTGGGTGTGGTGTAGTAGTAGTTAATAATTTTATTAAAGTATACAATGGGGTTGTATACCCTGTACTGGTAGAAAGAGTTAACTGAAGCTAGGGAGCAATTAGTGCACTCAAGTGCACCTAGAGTGTGGGCCAACCCCAATTTAGGATAAGTCCCAGCTGAAGGAAGCAAGATGACTAATAAAGGAAGGATTTCAGGGCCCTAGAAGGAGGTGGGAGGCCCAAGAGGAGAGGATCCCAAAAAGGGAGCGGATCCTGTCATAAATGTAAAGGGAAGGGTAAACCCCTTTAAAATCCCTCCTGGCCAGAGGAAAAATCCTCTCACCTGTAAAGGGTTAAGAAGCTAAAGGTAACCTCGCTGGCACCTGACCAAAATGACCAATGAGGAGACCAGATACTTTCAAAAGCTGGGAGGAGGGAGAGAAACAAAAGGGTCTGTGTCTGTTAGTATGCTGCTTTGCCAGGGATAGAATAGGAATTGAGTCTTAGAACTCAATTAGAACTTACTTTAGTAAGTAAGCTAGCTAGGTATGCATTAGATTATGATTTCTTTAAATGGCTGAGAAAAGAATTGTGCTGAATAGAATGACTATTTCTGTTTGTGTGTCTTTTTTTGTAACTTAAGGTTTTGCCTAGAGGGATTCTCTATGTTTTGAATCTAATTACCCTGTAAGGTACCTACCATCCTGATTTTACAGGGGTGATTTCTTTACTCCTATTTACTTCTATTCTATTAAAAGTCTTCTTGTAAGAAAACTGAATGCTTTTTCATTGTTCTCAGATCCAAGGGTTTGGATCTGTGGTCACCTATGCAAATTGGTGAGGATTTTTACCAAACCTTTCCCAGGAAGTGGGGTGCAAGGGTTGGGAGGATTTTGGGGGGAAAGACATGTCCAAACTACATTTCCCAGTAAACCCAGTTAGAGTTCGGTGGTGGCAGTGGTTATTCCAAGGATTAATCTGTACCTTGGGGAAGTTTTAACCTAAGCTGGTAAAAATAAGCTTAAGAGATTTTCATGCAGGTCCCCACATCTGTACCCTAGAGTTCAGAGTGGGGGAGGAACCTTGACAGATCCCAAGAAGGGAGCTCTGGCAAAGTGCCAGGGGAGACAGTGGAAAGCCACAGTTGCCATGAGCCTTGAGTGAAAGGCTAAAGCCCAGGGAGGCAGCCTGGTGGGGGGGGGGGTCAGGTTTCTAGAGGAAAGAGACAGACAGAGAGCCTTGGGAGAGGCAGACAGGAGCAAGGCCTCCAAAAAGAAAGCCCTTGGAGGTGCTGCTTGGTACAACAGCTGGTCAGAACTCTGCAGATCCTGGCAAAGTCTGTGGAGAAGTGAGCCCAGGAAGGACCTTGGGGGAAAAGGGCCTTGAGATAGGAAGGAGTTTGAGGAAGCAAACCTTAGCTACCTGCTGTAGGGTCCCTGAACTGGAACCCAGCATAGAGGGAGGGTCTGGGAGTGGCCTACTGGCTACCAATGAAGGTGACATGAAAGTCATAGAATATCAGGGTTGGAAGGGACCTCAGGAGGTCATCTAGTCCAACCCCCTGCTCAAAGCAGGGCCAATCCCCAATTTTTGCCCCAGATCCCTAAATGGCCCCCTCAAGGATTGAACTCACAGTCCTGGGTTTAGTAGGCTAATGCTCAAACCACTGAGCTAAACAGTCAAAAAGCACGTGAAGGATAGTGAGTTCTCTAGAAGAGTAAAGCCATGGCACAGGCTCTAGAAAGGTCACCAACAAGTTACTACTCCCTATACATGCAGAGGGTTATTTGGTGCTACATCCTACAAATGTAGTCTAAACTAAAAATACATCATACTGCCTGGGAAGGACCTAGGAAGAAGTCCTCCTGGGGTAACTGGCATTTGCCATGTAGTGCCCACCACTTGAAATGGATTTAGGAGCAGCGTGCAAACATAATAGGCTATCCTATCTGAAACTCAAAGTGGGACCCTCAGGGTCTGCAGGCAGCTGCTCTGTCTGCAGTAGGAGCTGAGCTTTACTTTCAGGAAGCCGCTTTTGTACACACCTGTCATCTGAAGGCAGTGTTTTATGGGAAATCGTTAGTCGGGCCTGAGGAAGATTGGTTATGTGACAATGTCCTTGAATTTCAGATGAAATGGAGGGTGTGTGTGACTGTGGGATGGGGATGGTGGGAGAGGACATTTAGTCACGTGTCTTCTGCCAATTTGCCAACCATTGTAACTGCTGGTAATAACCTATTCCTTAGGGTGACCTTCCAGATCTCCTAATCAGGTATTGCTAATTAAAAGATAACAGGCAGGTGACCTCCACAATGAGGGCAGTGGAAAGGATGCTAATTCCTGCACAGAGATGGTAGATCTTAAACAACAGCATGAAACTTTTAAAATACTGTAGCAGCTTTTCCGTATTCCAACTTGTTGTGGGGTGAGGTGTTCTCTCTTCCCTTTTTAAAGCAAATTGAATGCAGATAAGAGATGCCCAAATGAGCCATCTGGAAATCTGCATACTCTGGTTATTGTCCAACAGTTACAGCATGGGGAAAGGTAGGAGAAGTTACCCACTGTGCCTCACACCACCTGATCAATTTACTTCAACTCTGAGCAGCAGAGGTCCCATCTAGTAGTGACTGGGGAAATTGAGTCACTATGGCTCATTCAGTCTTTTGAAGTCTAACACCTCGATGGTGGGTATGTGATAGACCTCTGTCCTTTAAGATACTGTGCTGAGACCTGCCCACTCATTTCACATAGGGGCTCCCAAGCAGCTGTCAATAACATTCAGTTATTACCAGCTTGGGCAAGGGAAGCAGTCACCTAAAAGTGGCAAACACCATATCTTCTTCCTAATCCTCCTGACTATTCAGTCTTCTACCCTGGGTCAGAATGGAACCAGTTCTCTAGGAGGGAAAGGCTCCTGCTCCTAGGCCCTATTCATTTTTTGGTTGTTTGTGGGGTGTTTTTTTTTGTGGGGGGAGGTTACTAGGTTCATGCTGTAAGTAACACTACTGCCATGCTGAGCTCCTTTATAGGAGGGAATCTTGAAACTTCTACTCTGTGCCCAAGAGGCTGGACAGGTTGGTTTCTGCTCCCTGACATGTAGCACACAATGCAGTAGACTTAGGAAATATTAGCATGTAACGATACATTTACCCATTTTCCAGGGTTGTGAGCAGTAGAGGCTCTCACCACTAGAGAGCACTGCCACTACTATCTGAAAACATGATGAAGCTCTGCAAAACCTAATAGGAAAAGATGTTGGTTTAGTGCTTCTGTACCTGCCTCTCTTCCACAAGAGAACAATCTGGGTACTACATTCCAGAATATTTAACTGGGAAATGTTTAACTTGCAAGCATTTAACAGGTTGAATGCCCAATTCCCTATTCTTTAGACAGACGGATTGAAAATCTGTCCCCAAGTCTCTCTTCCATCTGGGTAATTGCATTCTGCGTCCTTAGAATTCCTCTTGCAACTTCAGTTGGAAATAGGATCCTTTCACTTTCCCTTAACATACATTGTGTGGGTACTGTACAGCTGTTAAACTACTAACATGTTCCAGTGCAGAGGTCGCTCCTGTTACTGAGTGAGTCGATTCCTGAACTTCTCTAGTATCCATGCCTAATAGGGTCAGAAGCAGCCAGACTTGTTCAGCACAGATGCAGAAGACTCCTCTGTGGGTTTATGGCACTGTGACTCTTCAATGGGGAAATGATCTGCTGAGGGTGGGAACTGGAGGAGGACCTCTTTTCATGGCATCATCCTCCATGCACCACTTGAGCTTGTCAGCACTCTCCATGGAACCCCCCCTGTGCTGTGTAATGCTCCTGACAGGGTGGTTGGAGACTGACCATGGCAGCAGGGTGTGGAGGAGGAGGCTGTGCAGTTATGGGGCAGTGGAGTATGAGGACCAACTCTCCTTTGCTTTGCTGTCCTACCACTCTCAATTCCCCCTTGTCATAAAAGATAGTTTCAGACTGCGGCCTCTCGTGTTCTAAGACGGGACGCTAATCCTCCTCCTCTAATCCCGATAGGATAACCAGAAACTCAAGGAGTTGGAAGCTGTTTGTGCTGCCATCACAGGACCAGGACCCCATGGTGCTAGATGCTGTTCAAAACACAGAACAAAGCAATGGTCCCTGCCCTCTTCCCCCCCCCCCCCCCCCCCAAGAGCTCTACTGAGTAAATTACTTCTCTGGAGGGGGTGGTTTTTCCCTCCTTTACAGAGCACGGAGTCTCTCTAGAAATAAGGTGGTATCAAGGAGAAATAGGATCTCCAGCCAGAGAAAGCCCTACATGATTAATATGGAGCCTGAATGTGAGGCACGATTAAGAATGTGGCAGCCCATCCTGAACTTACCCAGGGGAAACTCAAAAGCAAACCCAGCCCATAATAGCCGCTAGTCTCCATATATTATTATGGAAATAACTATACTACCAAATGAAATTTAAAATGCAGCATGCAAATAAGCGGTGTCCTCAGCAGAGGTCATGAAGGTCATTGCCATTGATTACCCCCCCCCCATGGGATGTTGTGTTTCGGGAATACTAACTGGCCTGTCCCAGGCTGTATTCAAGAAGAGGGAGCTCACAGATGCATTTAATCAATCAGAATTATTGACTGTGTTTTTGGGGGAATAAATAATGGTCAGTGACCTGACTTAGCTGAATGTCCTTTCCTTGCTCCCCAGAAGGCCAGAGGGGAAAAAAAAAAAAAAAAAAAGAGATCTTGCCATCCCAGGGCCATGGCCAGAGTCTGTCCAAGCAGGTTTTCTGGAGTGATTCATCTCACCCAATCCCTTGCATTAGGATAAGGGACAAGAGCAATACCCTGCTCTCTTGTTGAAGCCAGTGTTGGGTATATTCACTAGAGAGAGATTCCTCCAATGTGGCAACTCTCCAAAATGGAGTAAAGCCCAAATGATTGCACTAGGGGAATCTTTGCTTTTGTGGGAAATAGCAAATGCACATCAATCAGGGTGGGAGGAGGACTGCATAGCAGCCTGTAAAATCTTACCAGACCTGACCATAGTCGCAGCTTCCTGGCCTTGGGGCAAGTCTAAATGTACCCTGCAATTTCTGTTCTCGAGTTGCATCTGGTTGAATGGCTATTTCCTCTAAGAAATGATGAGCAAAACCTTTTGGGCAGACTCACTCTAGTTTCTACTACAGGACAAAGCCTGTGGGTCTAAAACTAGCAAAGATTTTCTTGTTGCACCCCAATGTATGGGTGCTTCACTTGAAAAATAGGGGGTCCTGGCACAGACAGATTGGTTTCTTGAAAGTACAGTATAGGGGATTGAGAAAAATAGTGATCATGGCACCATGGGTGGAAGCACTCACATTCCCTTGTGTACAAGGCTAGAGAATCCTCAAGTACAACAGAATTAAGAGCATTAAGATGCTCAAGGTTTAAATTTAAAATTAAAAAAAAAGGTGTCGAGGGTAGACATGTGCAGAGATCAAATGAATGTGCAGTCAAGACCACTAGTGAAAAGGTAAACTTGCAGAATGAAGTACAATAATTGTAGTGGAAAGGATGAAGGAGGAGAATATGGGCACTCACAATATAGTGGGAGCAAGCAGGAAGAAATGGGAACATTAATAAAAGAGAACAGTGAAATCAGTTGAACTGTAAAACTGCTGAGCTTCTGAACGGCTATATAAAATCCAACTTGAACAAGAAACTAAAAAGTATGGATAAAATGTGAGGAGGACTGTAGCAGGGTCAAGACTTACTGGTGCTGCTGGTCATCTTGGGAATTAACTCTCCAGCATACGGAACACTTCCTACTGGCTAGTGTCTTGCCTGCCCCTGGCTCCCATGTCCCTCCCAGACCTGCTGCCCCTTTATCTCAGGGTTCTGCCCGCAGCAGTACCCCCTTACTCTGGATTTCCCTTCCCAGGAGAACCCCCAACCCTCTAAACTCATCTTGCCTCAGTGGCTACTGCCAGTCATCATTTAGTCCCCACTCGCTGGAGCTAACTGCAGTCCGTAATGGTCATTCATCATTAGCAAGGGAGGTTGGACCTGCTGCCTTTGCCGGTCCCCAGGCTCCCCCTCTGCAGCCCCAGTATCTTTTTGGGCCTTTAACAAGGTCTTCAGCCTGGAGAGTTGCCAGGCTGGAGCTCCCCAGCACTGCTCAACCTCAGGAACCCTTGCTCCTTCAGGCAGCTAGGGTTCCCCTCCCCCGAGACTCTCCTAGCTCTTCCCTCAGCCCTTTTATCAGGGTCAGCTGTGGCCTGAGTGGCAAAGCAGCCACAGCTGCAGCCACACCCAATCATCCTACCTATTTCAGGAGTGGAGCAACTGCCCTACTACAAGGACTTTTACAAAAATAGCTAGTGAGTGTGGTCTACAAAAGGACAGAGGACAATTATCTTAAATACTTAAATTACTAGTAAAATTACTACAGTAAATACTTTTTTTCTTTCCCTTTTGAACATCATCAGTGTGCACATAACAGAATAAACTGGAGCAAAGGGGTTCCTATCCAAAGGAGCTCGTGATTCACATTGGAGACAAATAGATCAGATTGGGGGATAATGGATGTCTGATTTATAGAAAAAAGAAAAGGAGTACTTGTGGCACCTTAGAGACTAACAAATTTATTAGAGCATAAGCTTTCGTGAGCTACAGCTCACTTCATTGGATGCATAGAATGGAACATATAGTAAGAAGATATATACAGGATAAGTTGGAAGTTGCCATACAAACTGTGAGAGGCTAATTAGTTAAGATGAGCTATTATCAGCAGGAGAAAAAGACTGGTAATAGAGATAATCAAGATAGCCCATTTGGAAATTGCCATACAAGCTGGTATTCTAGGCTTCCAGATGGTCTGGACCATTTGGGCCATCTTGATTATCACTACAAAAGTCTTTTTCTCCTGCTGATAATAGCTCATCTTAACTAATTAGCCTCTCACAGTTTGTATGGCAACTTCCAATTTATCTGTATGTATATATATATCTTCTTTCTATATGTTCCATTCTATGCATCCGATGAAGTGGGTTGTAGCTCACGAAAGCTTATGCTCTAATAAATTTGTTAGTCTCTAAGGTGCCACTAGTACTCCTGTTCTCTTTGTAACTAACACAGCTGTTACTCTGAAACCTGATATACTGAGTGTAACGGAACCATGAGCCACCAATATAGACATTTTAACAACAAATCATGCCAGACAAGAGATCGTGTGGCTGGAGAAACTGGTCCTTGTAGATTGCTGATCAGGATCAGAGCCTTAGACTGTAAGCTTCTCAGTCTGGGGTATGTATATTGTGTCTGAATAGTGCCTAGCACACTTCTGAGTACTGGATCCAAAATTTTCAAACTTGGGTCCCTAAAGTCAGGCATTAAGGCTCCTAAATAGGTAGCCTGATTTTTCAGAGATGCTGAGCACCCAAGTTTCCCGTTATTGATTTTAGTGGGAGTGAATTCCATAAATGGAAACTGCCTGTTGAGAACACCATTATGCCTGGCACAAGCCAGTGCTGTTATACATTTTGCTGTCATGCGCTAATATAAAAAATGGCATTAAATTCAGCATTTACAGACAATAGCTACTCTTTATGTATTGTCCCTCCCACATACTTCTTCTCTCTGATGGCTCTGAGACAAGAAAACACATTAATTTTATTACTATTATTTAGGGCCAACAGCATGCTTGGCACTGCATAAAACACGGAATATACAGTCTCTGTCCTAGAGAACTTGGCGTGAAATCTTGGCTCCACTGAATACAATGTGACTTTTGGTATTCACTTCAATGGGGTCAAGATTTCTCCCTTTATCTAACTAGAGAGATCCAGAGAAGAATGACACGCTGAGACACCAACAGAAGCAACTAGGATTTTTTTCTCCAAACATCATTCTTAGTGCTTTGATAGCATAATTTTAATTGCTATTCACATTCCTCTCTCTTAAAAATCATGAGATCATAAGAAAAGCAAAACTCTTTTCACTGCCAATCCTTTGAGTGAGTGAAAAAAGAAAAGGAGTACTTGTGGCACCTTAGAGACTAACAAATTTATTTGAGCATGAGCTTTCATGAGCTACAGGTTATGCTCAAATAAATTGGTTAGTCTCTAAGGTGCCACAAGTACTCCTGTTCTTTTTGCGAATACAGACTAACACGGCTGCTACTCTGAAACCTGAGAAAAGAAACTATTTCTGCCAATAGAAAACTGTCAGTTGGCCACAAAAGTGGTAATGTTTCTCTGCAAAACAGCATTTCCACCTGGGTCAAATAGGGGACTGAACATGTTTCTACTCTGGCATCCTAGATCTGTGATACTGAATCCTGAACTGGTGCTAAAATAATGTTGCTAGACCCAGGGGCCAATGAAGGTCTGACAGTTTGAGCTTCAGGGCTAGAAATGAATGCCAAGCTATTTACCAGTTTGAACACTTACCTTTTATGTAATAGGTCTAGAAGTGAATGACACAAATATTCTTGATGTGCTTTGGTGTCTGGTGCATGGCAAAATACCATATCTGGTCTTTTAAAAAGAAAATCTAATTTACCATATTTTTCTCTGTGAATTATGATAGGATTTTTAGTGATCAGTAATAACACTGAGAAGCCATTTTTATACTATCTGGAAGCCTAGAATACCAACTTTCAAATGACATAACACAATAATCTTGAACTCTAGCAGACTGAAAGATTGGTGCTAAAATCAAGTGGCAGAGATGTATAGTTTTAAAGGTAATTACAGTAGTGGAGCTAAAAAAAAAAAACTAGTAAATCTCTATGCTGAACCCGTGATCAGAAGAATCGGTCCCTGGTCAGATTTGTGGTTTTGCCTAGGAGGAAAGAAGGAGACAACATTTCTTGTTAGTTTTATTTTTTTTAAAAACTATGCAGAACTTTGGCTTGCCCATGGATTTCTCCCTGGCTCAAATTCATGCCAGAAAATCAGTGTTGATTTCACACCACTATGAAGAGTGTAACTCTCCTAGGATTCAACCCATGCTCACCCTTCACATTCTGGCTGGGGCTCTACTAATTATCTCTGTCTACTTTACTTCTGTTCCAGGAAGGTCTGACTGTGGCTGTTGGATGGTGTAAGGGTTATTTGCAAAGTTTCCTGCCCTTTTCTCCCTTCTCCCTTCCCTTGCCATCACTGTTTCTAGGTCAAGCCATCAAGAGCAAAACTAAGTCTGATGAAAATTTTCCCTTGATGCTGACAGTCAAAAATTGACTCTGAGAAGCCTGAATGTTAAGGAGCCAGTTAATATGGTCCAATGCTTGTCTCCCTTAGCCAACCTGCGCTGGAACAGATTTGGCTCCCTTCCATTCTGAATAGTAAGTGTCCATACCCATATGGTGAAAATCATCTCTTGGCACCATAAGTTATTAAAAGAGAGATGCTGCTCAGAACAGCTGCATCACAGGAACCCTAGACAAAACAAATTCCCTTCGCACCTTCCCATTGTGGTCCCATACCAGAGATCTCCCTTTTAAATGGGCTCTTGGTCTTCTCCGATCCACTCTGCTAATCTGCATACACTAAGCAGTAATCGATGACCTCCTGTCTTGCTCACTAATTTTTTATGCTAATTTATGGACCTTGCTAATCCTTGTCTTCTTGCTGAGTGGCAACATTTATAATATGCTTAAGGATCTGTACCACCAGCTGTCCAGCTGGGCTCCAGAGCTGGTAGGCAATTCCCAGCTAGAGCTGAATTCTGTTCTTACCCAAGCTCCCGAGAAGTGGTGAAACTGTTGTCTGACTTATCTTGGTTAAAGCGTTATTGTTGTTTGGCAAAGGAATTGGATTGTGGGGACAGGGGTGCTTCTGCTACTGAAGGGATAATTCCCATAGAGAAAGGTTATCTGCTAACTCAGGAGGATGGTAACAGGATATGTAGCCTTTCAGTGGAAGGTTCAGTCCTTGATTCAAATTCAGCCCAGGTCACTAGTAACTAAATTGTTCCTGTCTGACTGTGTGTTGACCTGTGTGACATTAGTTGGTGTGGGTTTCAGTTCACGTCTTAATGGAAAGGTGTTCTCATGCTCACGACAACTGGCACTATCTGTTCTTGTTGGCAGAGATGGCCACCGATTGAATTAACATGGGGACTAACCTTCTCTCCCTCTGGAATGGGCCCTTTCAGGGCAGGTTGGTGTGGAGAAGCTGGCACTACCATTGCCTTGGATGTACCAGGTCTGGTGACAGACTAACAACACTGAACAATAAGGAGAGCCCCTGCCCAAGGGAGGGAAAGTTGGATGACCATGCCATTCTGTAGCGCTTCTCTGGGTATGGCTATTTAACTTTTGTAAGGCAGTATGTAGTAAACAGTATTCTGTAGAACACTTGCAGGTGGTCTGCAGAGAGCTGGATGGTCATATGGCCTTTGTTTCCTCCTAGTAAACTTCCTGTTTAAAAAGAAGCGTGAAGTACACTCGTTTCCTAATGTGAGTCTTCTGTGTGAGGAGTTGCTATAGTTCCTGCAGGGATGTTTAGTGATGAAGAATAGGGCAATGACACCTGGGAAGGAGGGTGTCAAGAGGTAGTCACTGTAAAACGTGTCTGTACTGTGGGAGCTTGAGGTCCTCTGGTGTAACATGAAGGTCTCAGGGTGTGGGTTGAAAGGACTAGTGGGAAAGGAAGATGTTAGAGATTTCAGCTATGATGTGCACTGGGCTTGTATATTCTGATTAGCTTAAATTTGTGTATTAGATTTAAAACCATCAGACATTTAAACTTCATAATATTTCTGAAAGTTAGAAGCTCCTGACTGATCATTCTCCAGCTCTTTTGCCAAGTGAGTCCTGTTTCTGTTCCCCGTGGACCATGAGAAGTAGGCTCAGGAAACCTGTTTAGTATAAAATTGTGTATGTATCTCTGGGGTTTGTGATCCAGGATTGGGATTCAGAAACTTTGGTACCTAGTGGTACATGTGCTGTGAACACCCAGGTAGAGGAGCTGCACCCAAAAATTGCTGCTTCCCATGTCAGAGGAAACAACCCAAACGTGCCTTTGTCTCCATGTTTCTAGTGTACCAGTCATGATCATACCTAGATAACAAACACAAGAATGAAAAGCATCAGCAGTGTTCTGGAAAGGGCACTTTCTCTGCATCTCCCTTGACAGGTCTTGCTCCTTCCTTAGCAGGAGACACTTAAGGGAGGAAGAAGAATCACCAGCTGAACTGACTCTGAGGGAAGAGCTATGCAAAGGGGTATATCTCAGCCTGACTGCCTTGGAGCCCAAGCCATGAACTCCTGATCTCCTGCAGCCACCCCTGCAAGCTTTGTTCTGGGTACAGTTAGTTCCCTCTGTACTCATCCTAGTATTCTAAAGGAGGCAGGGACAGGAACAGGATTGGATTCTCTTGCTGGTTCAACCCAGCCCTAAGGAAACTGTCACTAGGCTTGTTCATCCACGTCTGTGAAGAGGATAAAAGCCCTGCCCCTATTTCCTGCTGGGGGAAGGGTGGGGCACACAAATGGTACTAGATGCCTGCCTTTGGGTTTTATATTTTGTGCTGTATGAAACTGCTCTATATGCATGTCTATTGGATTGAGCACCACACAGTGTCTTGCTCTGTAATGGTGTTCAAGAGATGGAAAGACTAGGTCTTAGGTACTCTTGAAAAACATACCCAAGTGCCTAAGTCACATTGACTTTCAATGAGACTTAGGCCATGTCTACACTACTAGGTCTATAGCAGCACAGTCGTGGTTCCATAGTGATGTCAGCATAACCCGGTGATGTAATTGCAGCCTGAGGTGATGGAAGGGGTTTTTCCATCAATGTAGGAACACGCCTCTTCAAGCAATGGTAGTTAGGCCTGTGACCATGTTCTTCCATCAGCCTAGCTTTGTCTACACTGGGGGTAAGGTTCGCATGGCGATGATGCCAAGTGGTGTGGGTTTTTCTTATCCCTGAGCTCCATAGCTATGTTGACTTAACTTTTAAGTGTAGGCCAGGCCTGTGGCTCCTTCAGGCCTAAACACCAGATTTTATGAAGATATTTAGGCATTGTGTAAACCCCACAAGGTGTTTACCTCCATCTTTATGTGCCTAGATACCATTGTAAATATGGCTCTAAGTCACTCGAGAAAAGGGGACTTAGGCTCCCAAGTCACTTAGGTGCTCTTGCAAATTTTATTGCTTAGCTAGTCCGTCCAATAACCCAACTCAGGGGTGCAGGATTGTTCCCTAAAGTTTCTCCATCTCACCATTGCTTTTTCCAGTGTTTGTGTGGTTTCTCACCTTTGTGAAATTATTTCACACCCCCCTGGGGAGACCATTTCACATCCTAGATCTCACTGTTAAGAAGTTTTTCCTAATATGCAGCGTAAGTTTTCCATTGCTTAGTATCACCTCGTTCCTCCTAGCTTTATTGGCTTTCACTGCCCTAAATTCCCCCCCTCTTGACTACTAGACCTACCATGTTCCCCATTAGTCGTCATAGTCCAGCCAGCCAGATTTAGCTCTTTTAATCTTTCCTCCTAAATTAGTCCTACCAAGTTCTTAACCATTTTTGTCACTCTTCCGTCAATTCCACCCTTTGCTGAAATGCCCAGAAGTGATTCTATGCCAAGTGTAGTCCCTCCAGAGTCCTGGAGAGAGGACTTACCACCTCCCTGCTCTATGATATTATGCCTCTGCAGCCAGGCAATCCCAAACTTCATTGTTTTTTGGTCACTCAGATGCAAGTTTGCAGTACAACAGACTTCACACCTTTGTCCACTCTTGCCCAGAGGTGTCTAAGCATTACTGATTACAGTCTTCTTTCTCTCACTGAACATTGGTTGCTGTTGATTTTTTTCCTTGCTTTATTTCCTGCCCACTGCTCTTAATCTTTCTGAGTCCCTTTAGATCATCTCAGTTAGAGTCTTCAGTTCTTTACAATTTAGTATCTTTTATGAATTTCACTAATGTGCTGTTTCCCCTACACCCTTTTTCAGGTCCGAGTTTAAAGGTGGGTTTGAAGGAAATTAGACTTGTACACACTTGCATTTTTTTATGACGTATAAATGCCTGAAGTATTTTCTCCTCCCACTCACAAAAATTCCTTCTATCTTTTCCCACCACTAGAAATATCATGAACATCAAGTGTTGTTTGCCATGGCTTTTGCAGAAGGATTCCTTGGATAATTCTTCTTAGCATATGCGCAATGTGCCTCAGGTGGCCCATGACCGGGATTCATCACCGAATTTGGTCCGCTGGTTGGATCACTAGCTTCCCTGTCCCAGGGTGGGTACTGACGGGGAGTGCAACAATGTGGACTGAGAGTTTTCTCTGTCTTTCATTGAAAAGGCAGAGAAATGTAATCCTTTTCTCCCAAGTGTGTTACTAAACAAAGCAGTTTTAAACCACTTAAATAAAAAACCACTTCCCATTTCAGCTTCTCAGGTTTAATTTCTTTGGTATATCTAGCCTAATCCTGGTAGTTCTCTAGTCCTCCAGAGAATCTTCCAGAGTAGGTAAGACCTGAATTATATAATGTAATGAAGAAAAAGCAAAATCTACCACACTTTATTTTTCTTGAGGGGTGGAGGGCAACCTTTCAAACCTTCATTGTAACTCGTGGCACAAATAAGGACATCCCCCATCTTTTCCCATTTCCACATAACTTTGAACCATTTCATACTGGTAAGATGGAAACAGTTTGATGCCAGAACTTAAGTTCCAATCAGACTTCACCAGCACAAATATTCACTTGAGAATGTGAGCTCTGAAATTATGTGAACCAGGAATTCCCACCTCCCACTGCATGGTTAGATATTATGGTGATTTGAGTTGACAGTGATGGAGACTATTGAAAGACCAGAGAGAAAGAGGTGTCTTTTACATAAAACAGTAGGGGAACCAAGTGTATTGCCACTTTCACTCTCTCTGGCATCTTTGGAAGTGTAGAGTAAGTTTGCAGCTGTGTATTACTCCTTCAGGAAAAACCAGACCAGGAGCTGTAAAGAATGTGAGACTTTCCAACTAGGCCAGTAAATAAGTTGCTACAATGTACAAGGTTAGGGGCCAAAAGGGTCTGCTATCTTAGGCCTAGAGAGAACAGAACCTGCTCTTTAAGCCTTTAACCACAGGGGGGCACCAAAGCATCACATTTCCAGCCATAGCATTCCATTATGCTGCACTCACCAGGTCTCTTATGAAGGAGACCATTGGGTTCTCAGCACTGGGAGGTGTGATGGAAGGGGACAGTGTCTTGTGCTGTGCAATCCACACTCTCAATAGACATTTTACTGCTTATTATATCATGTGGGGAGGTAAAAGCTCATGCTCAAATAAATTGGTTAGTCTCTAAGGTGCCACAAGTACTCCTTTTCTTTTTGTGAATACAGACTAACACGGCTGTTACTCTGAAACCTGTGTAAAATGTGTATCTCCTCTGTCACTAATTACTCCCTACTGGTGATTAGAATTCTTGGCGAAGGGCACATTAAAGATAGATGCTGGCTAAGGATGAAGTGGCTCCATAAACCACAACCAGCACCTGTAATGGCCCAGGCATGGGTTCTTGGCACCTACCATTGTGTGGTTAGTTCCAATCTGTACCCAGTTATTGCTTATTCTTTGTGTTCTGTGCAGCTTTGCCTTGATATAATGAAGCCCACCTTTTATTTGAAGGTGTGATGTCTGCCTTTTGGTAACTTACCCAGTAGGAGAGAAACTAGATTATCCCCATCAAATCTTCTGTAATCAAACCAATGAGTAGAGAGCTACTGTTGGTCAGTAATGTCTGTCATTTGTCAAAGTGACATATGCACTGTCATATTGACATATTTGACATATGCATGTCAAAATCCATGGTTTCCTTTCAAGATACCCCAGTCTCCTGCCCTGTGATTAGTCCTTGTGCACCATCAACCTTCAGTGCCATGATTAAAAATCATGAGTCAGAAATCTGGAGGAGGAAAACAAAACCTCATGAGTAGCAAAGAGCAACGCTCTCCATGGAGTAAAACAGCCACTCGATGCAAATGGGTTGCATAGAATCCTCCATTCATAAACATCCGTATATTGCAGGTAGTGGTGCAAGTTCATCCTCTGTGAACTCTGGTGGTGTCTGTGCTACAGAGAAATGTGGCCCAACATGTCTTCCACATGTTAGGTGCTGTGTAAACTGTCTGCACATAACATCTGAAATCAGTGTTTTTCTAGCACTTCTTTCTGCTCAGATTGAATGTTTTCTGCAGAGTTAATGTCTGTGCCCCCCAGAACACACGGTATTACAAGTACAATAAAGAAGTTTCGAAAATAATGTGTTTAAATAGAAAAGTTGTGTGCCAATTCAATCCCAATAAAGGCTAGTGGGTCACTAAGGCGGGGAGCTCTTATTCTGCCTGGTGAGAAAAGCTAAACCGCCAAATCTGATGAGGTTCAATAAGGATAAGTGCAGGGTCCTGCACTTAGGACGGAAGAACCCAATGCACAGCTACAGACTAGGGACCGAATGGCTAGGCAGCAGTTCTGCGGAAAAGGACCTAGGGGTGACAGTGGACGAGAAGCTGGATATGAGTCAGCAGTGTGCCCTTGTTGCCTAGAAGGCCAATGGCATTTTGGGATGTATAAGTAGGGGCATAGCCAGCAGATCGAGGGACGTGATCGTTCCCCTCTATTCGACATTGGTGAGGCCTCATCTGGAGTACTGTGTCCAGTTTTGGGCCCCACACTTCAAGAAGGATGTGGATAAATTGGAGAGAGTCCAGCGAAGGGCAACAAAAATGATTAGGGGTCTGGAACACATGAGTTATGAGGAGAGGCTGAGGGAGCTGGGATTGTTTAGCCTGCAGAAGAGAAGAATGAGGGGGGATTTGATAGCTGCTTTCAACTACCTGAAAGGGGGTTCCAAAGAGGATGGCTCTAGACTGTTCTCAATGGTAGCAGATGACAGAACGAGGAGTAATGGTCTCAAGTTGCAGTGGGGGAGGTTTAGATTGGATATTCGGAAAAACTTTTTCACTAAGAGGGTGGTGAAACACTGGAATGCGTTACCTAGGGAGGTGGTAGAATCTCCTTCCTTAGAGGTTTTTAAGGTCAGGATTGACAAAGCCCTGGCTGGGATGATTTAACTGGGAATTGGTCCTGCTTCGAGCAGGGGGTTGGACTAGATGACCTTCTGGGGTCCCTTCCAACCCTTATATTCTATGATTCTATGATTCTAAGAGCTGGTAAGGCAGAATAAATTGCTGAGCGGTGGTAGCTATTGAGCACGCCTCAAGTGGGAGTTGGAGTGGGGGATGTTTGGATGGAATCTCTGCTCTTTGACCTTGTGAATGAAGTAGGAACCCAGAAAACAACGTGGGTTCCATCTCCCAGACTAGAGAAGAGGCTACAAGAGGCCTGTGTAATAAGACAGGTCTTGCATACCCTGCAGCATGATGGGACCAGATTCCAAAACAGCAATTCCTACATTCTGCTGCAACATTAACTTATCCTGTTCCTATGAAAAACCTTTGTTTCCATTTCCACATGAGCATCTGTACCTCAGCATTGAAAATACTCCTTGTCATAAAACTTATTAATAATTTTCAAGGATTAGTGGGTTTTGGTGTTTTTTTGTTTTGTTTTTACCCCCTGACTCCTCACCCCAGGTTTTGGCTCCCGGTATGTTGTCCAGACAACCCAACTCAGAACTTCCTTCTCTCCATATGTGTCAGGCAAAGGGATATAGCTTATAGCTGGTTTCTGCAGCTTATTTCCCTGTTTTTCAGGGCTTTGGCAGCTTGGAGAACAGTACAGCGGCTTAGATGACCTGCATTGTCTCCCCTTCTCTCTGGCTGCAAGCTGGCCTGGAGCTCTTGCTCCCCAACCTCCTGCTTCCTAGCTCCATGGAACAATACAGGGAGCATGCCCTGTAATCCAGTTAATACCACTTGTGGAGAGAGCTGCACAGCAAAAGGTCCCAGCAGGGCAGGGTGACCAATGCAAGACAAAATGTCCGGCACCTGGCTGTAGCAAAATAGCGAATCTGTGCCACAATCACTGCAATCCATGACATCCTGGGGGAAAACACCACAGAACTGCAGAAGGCTTTGACTGAGATGAATGGGCAGCCACAACTGTCTAAGCAGTTGTTTCATGTTCTCTCTGGAGAGGCAGGCAGGTGATGATGTGCTGACTTCATGTTTTTTGAGGTTTTCTCCACAAGCATAAGAGCTAGAAATAATTGTTTTAATGGAAGGTTGGATTCTGGAGCACAATTCTGCAGCAAGGGGGTGAATTGTGAGACAAACTCTGCTGCTGTGGAAGACTCAAGCCCCTGCTATCAATACTCTGCAGTTATAGAGTGCCTTCCCTCAGAGGATCCCAAAGCACTTTATAAAAAGCCTTGATTTAAGCCTTGCTGCTCTCTTGTGAGGTGACTCAGAATCCTAAATCCCCAAGACACTGAGAGACAGAAAAGGGGAAGCAATTGCTCAAGGGCACACTGGTTTATCAGCCCCCAGATCTCTTATACAGTATATATACAGAGACAGTATATAGCAGTAAAAGAACCTAGCCAGGTAGAAAATACAATAGGAGGCCTCGCTACCTTAAAAGCACAGAGACAGTATATAGCAGTATATATACTGTCCAGCGTTTGTACAAAAAAACAAGGAAGGATGACACATCTACTGTAGTGGGACAGAGTCTGCTGAGAGCCTCCCCTGACTAAGGCTTTTCTCAAATCCTTGTCATTTGGCCCATACGGGATGTGTGAATGGTTCCGGTTATTGGTAATGGGGTCCCTGGCTAAGCACGTGAGAATGAGGAGAAGTTACCTTCTAGGGATAATTAGATATTCCTCTGCTGCCTGAGCACCAACACACTCATTACATAGGATCATAGAATATAAGGGTTGGAAGGGACCCCAGAAGGTCATCTAGTCCAACCCCCTGCTCGAAGCAGGACCAATTCCCAGTTAAATCATCCCAGCCAGGGCTTTGTCAATCCTGACCTTAAAAACCTCTAAGGAAGGAGATTCTACCACCTCCCTAGGTAACGCATTCCAGTGTTTCACCACCCTCTTAGTGAAAAAGTTTTTCCGAATATCCAATCTAAACCTCCCCCACTGCAACTTGAGACCATTACTCCTCGTTCTGTCATCTGCTACCATTGAGAACAGTCTAGAGCCATCCTCTTTGGAACCCCCTTTCAGGTAGTTGAAAGCAGCTATCAAATCCCCCCTCATTCTTCTCTTCTGCAGGCTAAACAATCCCAGCTCCCTCAGCCTCTCCTCATAACTCATGTGTTCCAGACCCCTAATCATTTTTGTTGCCCTTCGCTGGACTCTCTCCAATTTATCCACATCCTTCTTGAAGTGTGGGGCCCAAAACTGGACACAGTACTCCAGATGAGGCCTCACCAATGTCGAATAGAGGGGAACGATCACGTCCCTCGATCTGCTGGCTATGCCCCTACTTATACATCCCAAAATGCCATTGACCTTCTAGGCAACAAGGGCACACTGCTGACTCATATCCAGCTTCTCGTCCACTGTCACCCCTAGGTCCTTTTCCGCAGAACTGCTGCCTAGCCATTCGGTCCCTAGTCTGTAGCTGTGCATTGGGTTCTTCCGTCCTAAGTGCAGGACCCTGCACTTATCCTTATTGAACCTCATCAGATTTCTTTTGGCCCAATCCTCCAATTTGTCTAGGTCCTTCTGTATCCTATCCCTCCCCTCCAGCGTATCTACCACTCCTCCCAGTTTAGTATCATCCGCAAATTTGCTGAGAGTGCAATCCACACCATCCTCCAGATCATTTATGAAGATATTGAACAAAACCGGCCCCAGGACCGACCCTTGGGGCACTCCACTTGATACCGGCTGCCAACTAGACATGGAGCCATTGATAACTACCCGTTGAGCCCGACAATCTAGCCAGCTTTCTACCCACCTTATAGTGCATTCTTCCAGCCCATACTTCCTTAACTTGCTGACAAGAATACTGTAGGAGACCGTGTCAAAAGCTTTGCTAAAGTCAAGAAACAATACATCCACTGCTTTCCCTTCATCCACAGAACCAGTAATCTCATCATAAAAGGCGATTAGATTAGTCAGGCATGACCTTCCCTTGGTGAATCCATGCTGGCTGTTCCTGATCACTTTCCTCTCATGCAAGTGCTTCAGGATTGATTCTTTGAGGACCTGCTCCATGATTTTTCCAGGGACTGAGGTGAGGCTGACTGGCCTGTAGTTCCCAGGATCCTTCTTCTTCCCTTTTTTAAAGATTGGCACTACATTAGCCTTTTTCCAGTCATCCGGGACTTCCCCCGTTCGCCACGAGTTTTCAAAGATAATGGCCAATGGCTCTGCAATCACAGCCACCAATTCCTTCAGCACTCTCGGATGCAACTCGTCCGGCCCCATGGACTTGTGCACATCCAGCTTTTTTAAATATTCCCTAACCACCTCTATCTCCACAGAGGGCTGGCCATCTCTTCCCCATTTTGCGATGCCCAGCGCAGCAGTCTGGGAGCTGACCTTGTTAGTGAAAACAGAGGCAAAAAAAGCATTGAGTACATTAGCTTTTTCCACATCCTCTGTCACTAGGTTGCCTCCCTCATTCAGTAAGGGGCCCACACTTTCCTTGGCTTTCTTCTTGTTGCCAACATACCTGAAGAAACCCTTCTTGTTACTCTTGACATCTCTGGCTAGCTGCAGCTCTAGGTGCGATTTGGCCCTCCTGATATCATTCCTACATGCCCGAGCAATATTTTTATACTCTTCCCTGGTCATATGTCCAACCTTCCACTTCTTGTAAGCCTCTTTTTTATGTTTAAGATCCGCTAGGATTTCACCATTAAGCCAAGCTGGTCGCCTGCCATATTTACTATTCTTTCGACTCATTGGGATGGTTTGTCCCTGTAACCTCAACAGGGATTCCTTGAAATACAGCCAGCTCTCCTGGACTCCTTTCCCCTTCAAGTTAGTCCCCCAGGGGATCCTGGCCATCCGTTCCCTGAGGGAGTCGAAGTCTGCTTTCCTGAAGTCCAGGGTTCATATCCTGCTGCTTACCTTTCTTCCCTGCGTCAGGATCCTGAACTCAACCAACTCATGGTCACTGCCTCCCAGATTCCCATCCACTTTTGCTTCCCCCACTAATTCTACCCGGTTTGTGAGCAGCAGGTCAAGAAAAGCGCCCCCCCTAGTTGGCTCCTCTAGCACTTGCGCCAGGAAATTGTCCCCTACGCTTTCCAAAAACTTCCTGGATTGTCTATGCACCGCTGTATTGCTCTCCCAGCAGATATCAGGAAAATTAAAGTCACCCATGAGAATCAGGGCATGCGATCTAGTAGCTTCCGTGAGCTGCCGGAAGAAAGCCTCATCTACCTCATCCCCCTCGTCCGGTGGTCTATAGCAGACTCCCACCACTACATCACTCTTGTTGCACACACTTCTAAACTTAATCCAGAGACACTCAGGTTTTTCTGCAGTTTCGTACCGGAGCTCTGAGCAGTCATACTGCTCCCTTACATACAGTGCTACTCCCCCACCTTTTCTGCCCTGCCTGTCCTTCCTGAACAGTTTATAACCATTCATGACAGTACTCCAGTCATGTGAGTTATCCCACCAAGTCTCTGTTATTCCGATCACGTCATAGTTCCTTGACATCACCAGGACCTCCAGTTCCCCCTGCTTGTTTCCAAGGCTTTGTGCATTTGTATATAAGCACTTGAGATAACCTGTTGATCGCCCCTCATTCCCAGTATGAGGCAGGAGCCCTCCCCTCACAGACATTCCTGCCTGTGCTTCCTCCCGGTGTCCCGCTTTCCCACTTACCTCAGGGCTTTGGTCTCCTTCCCCCGGTGAACCTAGTTTAAAGCCCTCCTCACTAGGTTAGCCAGCCTGCTGGCAAAGATGCTCTTCCCTCTCTTCGTAAGATGGAGCCCATCTCTGCCCAGCACTCCTCCTTCATGGAACACCATCCCATTACTCATTACTCATTACAGCTGTGCTGCCCTCTGTTTTCCTAAATCTGAAGGTCTTTTCCTTACCTGGTGTTGACTAGTGCTGCCACAGGGAAGGGTTTATTTGGGGCCCTTGCTATGAGTTAGTTGGTTTGTGTTAACTGTGTTCTGTAATAAATGCTAAAGCTTGCCTGAATGGAGTGTGTTTCTGCCTATTGCCCAGATACCTCTTCTTTCACCCGTTTCTTTTATGTGGGGGTGGATGGTGAAAACTGCCTGTTGTCATGGTAGGGTGATTTCATATGTAGAAGTGAAATTCAAGACTGTGCTTTTAAGGTAGCGAAGCCTCCTATTGTATTTTCTACCTGGCTAGGTTCTTTTACTGCACTCATCATGGTGGTGTCTGGGCACCCTCTGGGATATTTACTTGAGATATAAAGCCAGCTCTCCTAAACAGGTTCAGCTGGGTGAGGGCCACTAACCAGTGCAGACAAAAAGGGGTTCACAGTGGGATCTCTGTTACTTGCTGCATTCTATTTCCTAGGCTACATTTTTTGCTTTTTGTTAAATATATTGTTGGGGCAGGGATTTGTCCTTTCCAGTCACTTGGCTTCCCCTCATATGGATATAAAACCTTTAACTTTTAAGATGCTGGTGTACATCCAACCCCGTTACGGCTTGGGAATTACCCTGTGATGGCTATTTGGCCTCTCTGAAATGGATTTGATGGGCCTCAGTCCTGTCCAGTCCTGATAGTGTCTAGATCAGAAAAAATACCATCACAATTGGCACTAACGGGCCCCCTCAAAAGTAGTCTTGGCAAAGAGGACCAGGACTGAATGGACCATTATGTAACTAGATGCTTCAGTTGTGATTTGCAGTCTGAATGTTTAGATAAATGGAGACTAAACTCCCCTCTCACCCATAGAAGTCGCCCTTCCAGAACAGCAAAAGTGACTCTCTAAACTGAATCCCTTTTTTTGGACAAACCAGCTCCCTGCACGTATCAGGGTAACTTCTCCCGACATTGCAAACTAAAGACAGACTTACTGCTTTTTACTCCAGTGAGCCCCACAGAATCAGTGCAACAACAGGACTGAGCCTGGATTCTATTCTGACTCATACACCAACAGAATTGTTAACTGTCTTTTGACTGCAGAATCTTTATTGTTGCTGATGGGTGAGATCATGGCCAGAACCAAGCTTGATGCCTGGCTGGCAGTTAGGTAAAGTGTCTTTGCTCATAAACTGGGCACACTGGATATGGACTGACAGAGCCAATAAATAAACATAGACCAAATATATACTGGTTTTTGCAAAGTCACTTTTCAGAATTTAAAGGACTGTTCAGACAGGCTCAAAGTAAGTGGAGGCTAATTTCACCTCTTGATCCCTTATTACTCTGGATCAGACTTCTTTGAATTCTAAGCTATAGTGATGGCTCTTCAACTTCCGTCCTCCAGGCTACTTCTACAAGTGACTTTTTTAAAAGTTCTGATTTTTCAGAGTCTAAACATATGAAATCATTTGCAGGATACACAGTGAAGCTGCTCAGTATTTGAACCTGTGCTTTGGAGTGGTGAACAATGAAGATTTGTGGCATCCTCTTTTCTTTTTCCCCATATGTGAAAATAAACTAGATCTGTACCAATGCTTTCTGTGCCAACCCATAAACTACTCTCAGTATTTTCAAAGTAACATCTTATGAATGGAGTGAAGCAGGATTTCTCTCTAAAATTCTGATATCTGTGAATTGGTGAAAGACCTCCATCTGCTATCGATTTATGGATTTGAGTGCTTCACTAGCAGTTAATCTGGTCAATAGTGTAAATAGATGAAGGCTCTAGCAATCCTCATTATTCGTCCAAAGGGGCCAGTCTCTTCAGATTGTGAAAAGAAAAGGAGTACTTGTGGCACCTTAGAGACTAACCAATTTATTTGAGCATGAGCTTTCGTGAGCTACAGCTCACTTCATCAGATGCATACCGTGGAAACTGCAGCAGACTTTATATATACACAGAGAATATGAAACAATACCTCCTCCCACCCCACTGTCCTGCTGGTAATAGCTTATCTAAAGTGATCAACAGGTGGGCCATTTCCAGCACAAATCCAGGTTTTCGCACCCTCCACCCCCCCACACAAATTCACTCTCCTGCTGGTGCTAGCCCATCCAAAGTGACAACTCTTTACATAATCAAGTCGGGCTATTTCCTGCATAAATCCAGGTTTTCTCACATCCCCCCCACCCCCATACACACACAAACTCACTCTCCTGCTGGTAATAGCTCATCTAAACTGACCACTCTCCAAGTTTAAATCCAAGTTAAACCAGAACATCTGGGGGGGGGGGGGTAGGAAAAAACAAGAGGAAACAGGCTACCTTGCATAATGACTTAGCCACTCCCAGTCTCTATTTAAGCCTAAATTAATAGTATCCAATTTGCAAATGAATTCCAATTCAGCAGTTTCTCGCTGGAGTCTGGATTTGAAGTTTTTTTGTTTTAAAATAGCGACCTTCATGTCTGTGATTGCGTGACCAGAGAGATTGAAGTGTTCTCCGACTGGTTTATGAATGTTATAATTCTTGACGTCTGATTTGTGTCCATTTATTCTTTTACGTAGAGACTGTCCAGTTTGCCCAATGTACATGGCAGAGGGGCATTGCTGGCACATGATGGCATATATCACATTGGTGGATGTGCAGGTGAACGAGCCTCTGATAGTGTGGCTGATGTTATTAGGCCCTGTGATGGTGTCCCCTGAATAGATATGTGGGCACAATTGGCAACGGGCTTTGTTGCAAGGATAAGTTCCTGGATGTTCTGGTTTAACTTGGATTTAAACTTGGAGAGTGGTCAGTTTAGATGAGCTATTACCAGCAGGAGAGTGAGTTTGTGTGTGTATGGGGGTGGGGGGGATGTGAGAAAACCTGGATTTATGCAGGAAATAGCCCGACTTGATTATGTAAAGAGTTGTCACTTTGGATGGGCTAGCACCAGCAGGAGAGTGAATTTGTGTGGGGGGGTGGAGGGTGCGAAAACCTGGATTTGTGCTGGAAATGGCCCACCTGTTGATCACTTTAGATAAGCTATTACCAGCAGGACAGTGGGGTGGGAGGAGGTATTGTTTCATATTCTCTGTGTATATATAAAGTCTGCTGCAGTTTCCACGGTATGCATCTGATGAAGTGAGCTGTAGCTCACGAAAGCTCATGCTCAAATAAATTGGTTAGTCTCTAAGGTGCCACAAGTACTCCTTTTCTTTTTGCGAATACAGACTAACATGGCTGTTCCTCTGAAACCTTCAGATTGTGAGAGTCTCAAGCCTGTTCCCTAGAAATCCTGGCCTTTCTGGTCACGCTTTTCAAGCTCTCTTGCTTTGGTATTCCAGACCTATTTTTAAAAGACTAGCAAACAAAAACAAACGCTGTAGCAGAGAAGCTAAATGAATTCTTTGCATCAGTCTTCACTGAAGAGGGTGTGGGGGAAATCCCCACAGCCAAGCCATTCTTTTTAGGTGACAAATCTGAGGAACTGTCCCAAATTGAGCTGTCAATAGAAGATGTTTTGGAACAAATTGATAAATGTAACAGTAATAAATCACTAAGGCCAGGTGGTATTGACCCAAGAGTTCTGAAGGAGCTCAGATATGAAACTACAAGAACGAACAACTGTGGTATGTGACCTATCGCTTAAACCAGCCTCCATACTGATGATGGGAGGGTAGCTAACGTAACATCTTTTCTTTTTTTTAAGGCTCCAGAGGTGATCTTGACAATTACAGGCCAGTAAGCTTAATTTCAGTATCAGGCAAATTGGTTGAAATTGTAGTAAAGAACAGAATTATCAGACATCCAGATAAACACAGTATGTTGGGGAAGATGTTGAGACTTTTGTAAAGGGAAATCTTGCCTCACCAATTTGTTAGAATTCTTTGAGGGTATGAACAAGCATGTGAACCAGGGTAATCCACTAGATGTAGTATACTTGGACTTTCAGAAAGCCTTTGACAAGGTCCCTCAGGAAAGACTCTTAAGCAAAGTAAGCAGCCATGGGATAAGAGGGAAGGTCCTCTCATGGATCGGTAACTGGTTAAAAGACAGGAAACAAAGGGCTGAAATAGTTAGTTTTCACTATGGAGAAAGGTAAATAGAGGGGACCCCAAAGATCTGTATTGCGTCTAGTGCTGTTCAACATATTCGTATATGAACTGGAAAAGGGGGTGAACAGAGGTGGCAAAAATTTGCAGATGATACAGAACTACTCAATATAATTGAGTTCAAAGCTGACTGTGAAGTGTTACAAAGGGATCTTACTAAACTGGGTGACATGGTAACAAAATGGCAGATGAAATTCTATGTTGATAAATGCAAAGTAATGCACACTGGAAAACATAATCCCAACTACACATACAAAATGATGGGGTCTAAATTAGCTGTTATCACTCAAGAAATGGATTGTGGATAGTTCTCTGAAAACATCTCCTCAATGTGCAGCAGCCATCAATCAAGCTAGCAGAATGTTTAGAGATATTAGGAAAGGGCTAGATCAGTGGTTCCCAAACTTGTTCCGCCGCTTGTGCAGGAAAAGACCCTGGCAGGCTGGGCCGGTTTGTTTACCTGCCGCGTCCGCAGGTTCAGTCAATCGCGGCTCCCAGGGGCCGCGGTTCGCTGCTCCAGGCCAATGCAGTTCTAGCCCTTCACTCCCCACCCCCATCTCCAAAAAAAAATATTTTAGAATTTGGAAAGGTAGAGAAAAGGGTAATAAAAATTATTAGGGGTATTTCACACAATTAGAGATTAAAAAGACTGGGACTGTTCATCTTAGAAAAGAGACGACTATGGGGGATTATTTTGGAATCATAAATGCTATGGAAAAAGTCAATAAGGAAGTGTTATTTACTTCTTCACATAGCACAAGAACTAGGGGTCGCCTGATTAAATTAATAGTCAGCAGGTTTAAAATAAACATAAGGAAGTACGTCTTCACACAGCACACAGTCAACCTGTAGAACTTGTTGCCATGGGATGTTGTGAAGGCCAAAAGTATAAATGGGTTAAAAAAAATTAGGTAAGTTCCTGGAGGATAGGTCCATCAATGGCTATTAGCTAAGATGGTCAGGGACACAACCCCATGCTCCAGGTGTCCCTAAACTTCCAACTGGCAGAAGCTGGAACTGGATGACGGGTTGGATCACTCAATAAATTGCCTTGTTCTATTCATTCCCTCTGAAGCACCTGGGATTGGCTATTGTGAGAAGATAGATACTGGGCTAGATGGACCACTGGTCTGACCCAGTATGACCGTTCTTGTGTTCTAAAACCCCAACGATTTATTTGTATTGCAGTAACACCCAGAGGCCCTACCCCAGACTGAGGCCAAGATCTCAGCAGGATTCTGAGGAGAACTGGACATTTCTATGGATAACAAGAATGTCCAAACTAATAAGTATAAATATTTTTTAAATCGAGAGTTATGGAAACCCTCATGCTTCAAGGCACACAATGATCACTAAGTATTGAGGGTTCAAATTAAAATTCCTTTGGGGACAAATTATCTCATTAACTGCCTCCTGCAAGGTGTCTTGCAGCTTCCTCTGAACTGTCTGGTGCTGGCTGCCATCAGAGTTAGGACACTGACCTAGGAGGGCCACTGGTCTGATTCTGTATGATGAGGTCTATGCTGGGAGCTGGGTACACACATAAAGGACACCATCCCTGCCCCAAACAGTTATTCTGAGAGAAGGGTACAGAGGCAGCACTGGAGTTTGAGTCCAGGATCTCCTGTTTATTCTGGCTCCGATATTTACCTCTACTAGCTAAGCCTGAATAAAAGCACTCTCTCATTAATACAAATCATTTTTCACAGGGAAACTAAAATAACAGATTTAAATGCCTGCAGAACTGTCTTCCTAGAGAGACTGTTTCCCCCCCCCCAAGAGAAACTCATCACTTTCCATGATATATAATCCTCCTCCTGGAAATAGGGTTAGAACCTGGGTCTCTAAACTCTCCATTCAATGCCCCTAAACAATGCTGCTTCTCCATGGGAGCTGCAGTACTCAGGTGTTACATTGATGGAGTTCTGTATAAGTACCTTGATGGAGAAAGCTCAGCAAGTCTGGTTCTGAATTTTATTTGTGCGACAGGGAAAAACACCAAATACTGAAGTAAACAACAAAAATCCTTCACCTTTTCTGCCTCCACTAAAGCTACCATAGCAGGGGGCTGCCTGACTAAGTGGCGTGCTCTGCATCTATTTTTGGTGGAAGAGAGGTTTCTTAGAGCTGTGGTAGAGGGCGGAATCTATAGTTGCTTCAGATGTGGCCAAAGGAGAACTTGTCATGTAGAAGCAATGCAATGCAGTTCTTTTCCATCACCATGATCTGGAACTGTGTACAGCACGTGACTGCTGATCCATAGAGCCATAGCAAAGGTATGAAAATGGAGCAACACCTTGTGGCTATGACTGAGCTGACACTCGAAGGGAATGGGAAGGGCACATTAGCCATACAATGGAATATGAGTATCAGATCAATTCAATGGGAGGAGAGTTGTTGGTGAAGTGAACAGATAAGTAGCTCCATCTAATTGAAAAACACCTTGTACTAGATTTATGCCAGGTGTGGAATGTTTTCTGGTGGATCCTGATCATGCCCTCAAGGCCCAGCGTGTATATCGTGCAATGTTTCAGAGTAACAGCCGTGTTAGTCTGTATTCGCAAAAAGAAAAGGAGTACTTGTGGCACCTTAGAGACTAACCAATTTATTTGAGCATGAGCTTTCGTGAGCTACAGCTCACTTCATCGGATGCATACCGTGGAAACTGCAGTAGACATTATATACACACAGAGACCATGAAACAATACACCCTTCCACCCCACTGTCCTGCTGGTAATAGCTTATCTAAAGTGATCATCAAGTTGGGCCATTTCCAGCACAAATCCAGGTTTTCTCACCCTCTGCCCCCCCCCCCCCCCCACAAACTCACTCTCCTGCTGGTAATAGCCCATCCAAAGTGACCACTCTCTTCACAATGTGTATGATAATCAAGGTGGGCCATTTCCTGCACAAATCCAGGTTCTCTCACCCCCTCACCCCCCTCCAAAAACCACACACACAAACTCAATCTCCTGCTGGTAATAGCTTATCCAAAGTGACCACTCTCCCTACAATGTGCATGATAATCAAGGTGGGCCATTTCCAGCATAAATCCAGGTTTTCTCACCCCCCCACCCCCATACACACACAAACTCACTCTCCTGCTGGTAATAGCTCATCCAAAGTGACCACTCTCCCTACAATGTGCATGGTAATCAAGGTGGGTCATTTCCAGCACAGATCCAGGCTTTCTCTCCCCCCACCACCCCGGGGAACACACACACACACACACATAAACTCACTCTCCTGCTGGTAATAGCTCATCCAAACTGACCACTCTCCAAGTTTAAATCCAAGTTAAACCAGAACATCTGGGGGGGGGGGTAGGAAAAAACAAGAGGAAATAGGCTACCTTGCATAATGACTTAGCCACTCCCAGTCTCTATTTAAGCCTAAATTAATAGTATCCAATTTGCAAATGAATTCCAATTCAGCAGTTTCTCGCTGTAGTCTGGATTTGAAGTTTTTTTGTTTTAAGATAGCGACCTTCATGTCTGTGATTGCGTGACCAGAGAGATTGAAGTGTTCTCCGACTGGTTTATGAATGTTATAATTCTTGACATCTGATTTGTGTCCATTTATTCTTTTACGTAGAGACTGTCCAGTTTGACCAATGTACATGGCAGAGGGGCATTGCTGGCACATGATGGCATATATCACATTGGTGGATGTGCAGGTGAACGAGCCTCTGATAGTGTGGCTGATGTTATTAGGCCCTGTGATGGTGTCCCCTGAATAGATATGTGGGCACAGCTGGAAACGGGCTTTGTTGCAAGGATAGGTTCCTGGGCTAGTGGTTCTGTTGTGTGGTATGTGGTTGTTGGTGAGTATTTGCTTCAGGTTGCGGGGCTGTCTGTAGGCAAGGACTGGCCTGTCTCCCAAGATTTGTGAGAGTGTTGGGTCATCCTTCAGGATAGGTTGTAGATCCTTAATAATGCGTTGGAGGGGTTTTAGTTGGGGGCTGAAGGTTGACGGCTAGTGGCGTTCTGTTATTTTCTTTGTTAGGCCTGTCCTGTAGTAGGTGACTTCTGGGAACTCTTATATATAGGGCCTGGAACAATAACTCTGTTCCAGGCCCTATACCTCTGACCTGAGTTCCATTCACACTCCCCTTGCCCTCTCTCCTCCACAAATAACATCTGCCTCCATACTCCTTTCATCTCCTCTTCTTCCTCATAGGAGTCTTCATGCCTCCTTCCGTACTGTCCTGTATACTTGGAATGCCCTCTCCAAGCTTGTTCTCTTAATTCTTTCCTATCCCTCCTAAACACTAATTTCTGCCATGAAGCCAGTGAGACGTGAAGGAGGAAAACAAGAAATTTTAAACACAACTGCACCAAGTGACTGGAATCTTACCATTGTCCCCCCTCTTTACTCTCCACCTCTTTTTGCATGTGCGTGGCCCTCACTTGAAAGTACTTGATTTCTTCTCAGTAGAGATTGACCCTGGGCTTTTTTCTATGAGGCACCGAGAGTACTTGTAGGTGTTCGAAAAATATTTAGTAATGCAACAACCCTCTTCTGTTCGGTCTTAGACTAGTCTGGTAGCAGCCCCCATTCTGCTTAGATTTGACTATCTGCATTTGGCCTGTGGCAGACTTGTTTCCTTTGACAATTTTCTTGGCTGAAATAGAACTAATGACTCATGTGAATGCATTCTCCACATTGGAGGCTTCAGACCCAACATAACCATCACCCAGAGTAAATAAATGTAGCTGTTGTTAATTGTTAGACTGACCTTTTGGGGACCTATAATAGGAAAAGTCTCTTTTTAAAAAAAAACAACAACTTTTTCCTCTAATCAATGATCCATAAAAAAATGAGTGAACCAAATTTCAAGACTGCAGCTCAGAAGGGCATTTGAACTATTGAAATCCAATATGAAAGTCTGACCTCTGGGTGACCTCTGATGGAAAGGTCAATACTGTACTGGGATAATAAATGAGCACACAAAATTTTCAGATTCTACTCAGAGAGAACATGGAATTTAATATAGTTTTATTCTGCGTGATATAAGATTAGCCCCATTTTGTAAACACAGAAAGCAAGGCAGAGAAGTTTAAGAGATTTGCCTAAGGTCACAGAGAAAGTTTGTGTCAGAACTGAGGTTAGAACTTGGGAATCTTTGGTTGAAGACCTTTGTTCAGGCCATACATCTATCTAGTATGCATCAAGATAGAGCATCATAAACTGAGACCTCTATTCTCCATGGGCTGCACCTTGTGTGCAGCTGGATAGGCCTCTGGGTTCCCAGGAAATCCCTGTGACAGCCTCCAAGTTGGGCAATGTTTGGACAGCCTAGTCTTATGGATGCTAAGTGGGAGCTGTCATGGTGGTCATGTCCTTACATACTTACATCCTAGCATGAAAATGATTAAAATATTCTAACATCTAATCCTATAAAGTAGCAATGGGCATATCTAAACCACATCACAGTGTGTGCAGGTAAGATGTTACTTTCATATGGATTAACTGATTTCCCCCCAGCCTGGATTCTCTCAGTCTGATCGTCACATATCATTTTAAGAGCTAACCCCATCTCCATCTGCAGCTATTCGTTATCGGCCCCTTTGCCTGTACCACTTCCATTTGTAATTTAAACACCCTAATTTAATAGGTTTGTCTCATTATTTTGATTAATCATATTAACTCATACTAATTAAGAGATGGATTTAGGTAATGACAGAGGTTAATGGAATCAGTTTTCACTTTCCCCTGTTTTTCCAGGGGTGGAGGGAAGAGTCAGGGTAGAAGGGGAAAATAAAAAGAGAGGCTGGAAAGAATGAAAAAGAGAAACTATTGGGGTGAAAATCGCAGTTGGCAATCAGAAATTTCCTGCTAATTGAATGTCTGATTTTATTAATGATGAAATTTATAAAGGTCCTTAAGAAAAGAAAAGAATTTAGCCAGTTCAGCAGTTAAGTGTGAAAATTAACTAACTCTGAGATAAAAGTTAAAAATATCCATTTTCTTTTCTTTTCTTTAAAAAAAAAGAGAGGAAAAAAAGCCTTGTGTTATATTTCATCCTATTAAAGCTTTAGTTTCCTTTGCCTTGCACTGCCAAATGGCTGGGGGCTGTGCAGAGAATAAAATGTCCTGGATGACTGTAGAGTTGCAGACCGTAGAGGGTAGGAAGGTAATGCATGGGTCACCAAGTTCAGCCATAGTGCTGATTCTCCCTGACACTACCCCCAATGAGATGTCGATCTAATTGTTTTGGGAAGGTTTAAAGCTATGACACCTACTCTCTGGTTCTGCCTTAACATACCTGTCCCTCTTATACCTAGGAAAACAGACACCCAAACACGGTGTCAGACTCGGTATGAATCCTGCACTGGTGCTGTGCACTGCAGTTCCAGATGAACAAAGACATCAAAGATAAATCCTTTACACATTGGCATCCTTCCAAGACCAGGGTCCTGTGATTATTACCCCTGGGGGTCCAGCAGCACATTGATCTTATTCACTTCTACCCTGTACCTGTGTCATCTTTTATGCCTGTGCAAAGTAAGGGTAAAATGCTACCATTCTGATAGGGGAATGTTTTACACCAATTCTGCCCACGTGTAAATGATAACACAAGGGGCAAGTCAGAGGAGAACTCTTATAGCTTCTGCTCTATGCTGCTTTAATTGGCCTGATCACTTGGATACATGTTTGAGTACAAAGCACATTTAGATTTCTCATTGGGGTTCCTTTTCCATGAAGAAAAAAATGGTTCCAGGTGCTCATGTTACTGGGCTCTCCAGACCCAGATTTCCTCATTTGCAGTTCAGCCCTCGCTGTGCCATTATTATATTAGTCATAAAACAAGCAGAGCAAAGCTCCTTAGACCCATTCCTTCATCTTCCCTCCCATTGTCTCAGTAATCTTCACATCCCACAAAGAAATTCACCATGTGGCCTGATGATAATCCAGAGTAAATGAAATGAGTTCACAAGACAAAACACAGCACTTACCCTCCCCAGGCTGGGGGTGGAGTGTTCAATACATAGGTGGGGTAGTCAGTGGGCAGTTAACACTGATTTTACCATCCTGTGAAAAGGAAATGGAGAACACTTCCCTGCTTTCAACAGCTTTCATCCCTTTATAGAACATCCCACAAGAAAGTGAGTTACTGTGTAAATGCTCAAAACACCAAAGTGAGGGTTTAACTCCTCTTGGTGGGAGAGAGAGGAGGGTTTCTATTGAAAGTGATAACTGCCCATTCAGTTCCAGGTATGCAGAAAGTGAAAATAAAGACTTAAAATGCTGAAAAGGCAGCCATTAATTTAAATTAATAAGAACATAAGAACGGTCATACTGGATCAGATCAAAGGTCTATTTAGCCCAGGATCGTGTCTTTTGACAGTGGCCAATGCCAGGTGCTTCAGAGGGAATGAACAGAGCAGGTGATCATCAAGTGAACCATCCCCTGTTGCCCATTCCCACCTTCTGGCAAACAGAGACTAGGGGCACCATCCCTACCCATCCTGGCTAATAACCATTGATGGACCCATCCTCCATGAATTTATCTAGTTCTTTTTTGAACCCTGTTATAGTCTTGGCCTTCACAACATCCACTGGCAAAGAGTTCCACAGGTTGATTGTGCATTGTGTGAAGAAATACTGCCTTTTGTTTCTTTTAATGTACCCTGATATGCAGAACAACATGTTCATATAAAGACAGGTTTCAGAGTAACAGCCGTGTTAGTCTGTATTCATAAAAAGAAAAGGAGTACTTGTGGCACCTTAGAGACTAACCAATTTATTTGAGCATAAGCTTTCGTGAGCTACAGCTCACTTCATCGGATGCATACTGTGGAAAATACAGAAGATGTTTTTATACACACAAACCATGAAAAAATGGGTGTTTACCACTACAAAAGGTTTTCTCTCCCCCCACCCCACTCTCCTGCTGGTAATAGCTTATCTAAAGTGATCACTCTCCTTACAATGTGTATGATAATCAAGGTGGGCCATTTCCAGCACAAATCCAGGTTTTCTACCCCCCTCAAGAAACCCACTCTCCTGTTGGTAATAGGTTATGTAAAGTGATCACTCCCCTTACAATGTGTATGATAATCAAGATGAGCCATTTCTAGCACAAATCCAGGGTCTAACAAGAACGTCTGAGGAACAGTGCGGAAGGGCAGGGGGGGAAGGAATAAACAAGGGGAAATAGGTTACTTTTTATAATGACTCAACCATTCCCAGTCTCTATTCAAGCCTAAGTTAATTGTATCTAATTTGCAAATTAATTCCAATTCAGCAGTCTGTCATTGGAGTCTGTTTTCGAAGTTTTTTTGTTGAAGGATAGTCACTTTGAGATCAGAAATCGAGTGACCAGAGAGATTGAAGTGTTCTCCGACTGGTTTTTGAATGTTATAATTCTTGACATCTGATTTGTGTCCATTTATTCTTTTATGTAGAGACTGTCCAGTTTGCCCAATGTACATGGCAGAGGGGCATTGCTGGCATATATCACATTGATGGATGTGCAGGTGAATGAGCCTTTGATAGTGTGGCTGATGTTCTTAGGCCCTGTGATGGTGTCCCCTGAATAGATATGTGGGCACAGTTGGCAACGGGCTTTGTTGCAAGGATAGGTTCCTGGGTTAGTGGTTCTGTTGTGTGGTATGTGGTTGCTGGTGAGTATTCGCTTCAGGTTGGGGGGCTGTCTGTAGGCAAGGACTGGACTGTCTCCCAAGACCTGTGAGAGTGTTGGGTCATCCTTCAGGATAGGTTGTAGACCTTGATAATGCGTTGGAGGGGTTTTAGTTGGGGGCTGAAGGTTGACGGCTAGTGGCGTTCTGTTATTTTCTTTGTTAGGCCTGTCCTGTAGTAGGTGACTTCTGGGAACTCTTCTGGCTCTATCAATCTGTTTCTTCACTTCCGCAGGTGGATATTGTAGTTGTAAGAATGCTTGATAGAGATCTTGTAAATGTCTGTCTCTGTCTGAGGGGTTGGAGCAAATGCGGTTGTATCGCAGAGCTTGGTTGTAGACAATGGATCGTGTGGTGTGGTCAGGGTGAAAGCTGGAGGCATGTAGGTAGGAATAGCGGTCAGTAGGTTTCCGGTATAGGGTGGTGTTTATGTGACCATTGTTTATTAGCACTGTAGTGTTCAGGAAGTGGATCTCTTGTGTAGAATGGACCAGGCTGAGGTTGATGGTGGGATCAAAATTGTTGAAATCATGGTGGAATTCCTCAAGGGCTTCTTTTCCATGGGTCCAGATGATGAAGATGTCATCAATATAGCGCAAGTAGAGTAGGGGCGTTAGGGGACGAGAGCTGAGGAAGGGTTGTTCTAAGTCAGCCATAAAAATGTTGGCATACTGTGGGGCCATGCGGGTACCCATAGCAGTGCCGCTGATTTGAAGGTATACATTGTCCCCAAATGTAAAATAGTTACAAAGTCACAAAGTTCAGCCACCAGGTTAGCCGTGAAAGAATAAATGGACACAAATCAGATGTCAAGAATTATAACATTCAAAAACCAGTCGGAGAACACTTCAATCTCTCTGGTCACTCGATTTCTGATCTCAAAGTGACTATCCTTCAACAAAAAAACTTCGAAAACAGACTCCAATGACAGACTGCTGAATTGGAATTAATTTGCAAATTAGATACAATTAACTTAGGCTTGAATAGAGACTGGGAATGGTTGAGTCATTATAAAAAGTAACCTATTTCCCCTTGTTTATTCCTTTCCCCCCTCCCCCCCCAGACTGTTCCTCAAACGTTCTTGTTAGACCCTGGATTTGTGCTGGAAATGGCCCACCTTGATCATCATACACATTGTAAGGAGAAAGAAAAGGAGTACTTGTGGCACCTTAGAGACTAACCAATTTATTTGAGCATAAGCTTTCGTGAGCTACAGCATCTGATGAAGTGAGCTGTAGCTCACAAAAGCTTATGCTCAAATAAATTGGTTAGTCTCTAAGGTGCCACAAGTACTCCTTTTCTTTTTGCAAATACAGACTAACACGGCTGTTACTCTGAAACCTGTCATTGTAAGGAGAGTGATCACTTTACATAAGCTATTACCAACAGGAGAGTGGGTTTGTTGGGGGGGTGGGGAGAAAACCTGGATTTGTGCTGGAAATGGCCCACCTTGATTATCATACACATTGTAAGGAGAGTGATCACTTTAGATAAGCTATTACCAGCAGGAGAGTAGGGGGGGGAGAGAAAACCTTTTGTAGTGATAAACACCCATTTTTTCATGGTTTGTGTGTATAAAAACATCTTCTATATTTTCCACAGTATGCATCCGATGAAGTGAGCCGTAGCTCACGAAAGCTTATGCTCAAATAAATTGGTTAGTCTCTAAGGTGCCACAAGTACTCCTTTTATGTTCATATAAAAACTTTTAACATCCAAATCATAGAATCATAGAATATCAGGGTTGGAAGGGACCTCAAGAGGTCATCTAGTCCAACCCCCTGCTCAAAGCAGGACCGATCCCCAATTAAATCACAAAGTTGCTTTGTTAACAAATACGTAATTTATCCTGAAGTATCTAAATGTACTTTACAAATCTTTCTCAAGAAGGACTTCACCCACCAGTGAAATTTATTTTTATTCTTTCTTAGGCATTATGATACTACAAATTAATAAGAGCCCCAATAATGAACCAGAACTCCATTGTGCTAGGGAGTGTACAAACATTGAACCAAAAGTTAACCACCTGTGGGATGGAAGGTGTGTGGAGTAGCTGTTGTTGTGTGTGGTGTCTGCAGAGGCTAGAAGGTGACTCTCTATGTTAGAATGCAGGGCTCTGTGATTACTATACTCTCTCTTAACTATAACAGCTGGACTTTGAAACTTACTTCCAAATAGTCATTGAGGAGCATGGTGAACATGTATGATGAAATATTTGTAAAAGTTTTTCATGAAGAAAATTAACCAATTAAAAAAAATGACCAGCTCTAGTTATTATATTTGTGTTTGAAGTAATAATATAGAATTACAAGTTGACAGACAAGGGCACCCTTTGTCTTATTGTAGCTATCAACCTTGGTTACTGCAGTGCATTCACACACCTTCAACAATTTTCTTTGGCTGAAAATTATTAAACTGATGATCTCAAATGAGTTTAATTTCTCCAGCCTGGAAGCCTCATACCTAATTTAACTGCCACACAGAAGAAATTTTAATATAAATTTTGTAAATTGTTTGATTACTTTCTAGTGAAGCTATGATTGAAATATTGAACTTTGAATTTGAGATTTTTCTGTCATCAGCAATTCAGAATAAATGAGTGAACAAAATTTCAATATTGTAGTTCAGAGGCACCAGAACAGGTGAAATCTGATAAAGACTAATGACCTTTTTGTGACCTCTGGTGGAAAAGTCAAAGGCCAACTTTCTCCTGTACTCCGTGGTTTATAACAAATAAGCGTACCACATTTCAAGATTATAGTTTAGTGGGAACCTGGAAATTAATTGTCAGACAATCCCCTTGTAACAAGTATCTGCATTGTATTAGATGTTAACTAAAATCATTATAGTGCCTTCCATGTCTCTTGTGTTTAAAAGCTTGCATAACTTAAGCATAAGTGAACTTGGATTCAGTTCCTGTGCAAACTTTAGAGTCAACTTGAACTGAGAATGAGGAACTGAAAGAATCAATTGATATCACCAGCCTAATATCTCTTTCTTGCATACAGAGAATTAAGGCATCCAAGGCTTGTGGTTGAGAAGAATGTCCAGATTTGGGAGATGGAGAATTTTAGGAATGTAAGGTTCATGAACTTGAGGAATAGGCAAGCAGGTAAAGTCTAGACACAGACTGAGAAAGTAAAGGGACCTGATGAAACTCTTAAGCTGGGAATTGGAACATGGGCTGGGATGTTCTCTGATTTGGCTTAAGGAAACAAAGGCCCCAGTCCTGAAAGGAGAACTACCAAGGCAGACCCCTGTGCCTGCATGGAGTTCCATGACTCAGTGTTGCCAGCCTTCATGACTTGATCACAAATGTCATTATATTTGGTCTTTTTGTTAAAGTGGTAGCCCCTAGAGTCATGAGATTTTCAAGTAGTAACTCTTTTTAAATGAAAGTTTCTAGCCACCATAGTTGTGGAGAAAAGCTTGACAATGCAAACCTTAAAGGCTCAAAAATCAGAAGGCAAATTAAGTTTCAAAATGTATTTTTTTAAAATCTCATGATTTTGAAGCTGATCTTATAATTGTTTGAAGCCTGACTCATGAATTTTGAAAGCCTAAGGGTTGCAAGACTGCCACTGACTCCAGTCAGGATTCTCATGGGCAGATAGGTCCACCCACACAGTTCTTGCAGGATTAGGAACTAAGAGTTGATCCTTTCCTGAGACCCGGAGACTGGAACTATTGGAACAGTATATGTGTCAGTTGGGGGTGCTTGATAACTGCACAAGTCCTGGGATATTCAAAGGTAAAGCAGCTTCATCTGGATATTCATGGCTCATTATTTTTACTTTTAATGCCAGCTACTAGAACTCAAGTCTGAGGTCCAGCATTCCATGGAGTTGTTTGCTTTTGTTAGCAAATGATTTGAGTGTACAATCCAAAATATGTGCATTATCAGGAAATCCTAAGTGGGGGAGAAATTGGTTATAATTCTAACCACTAAGTGAAAATAGATAAAGATAGAGAAAAGTGTAAGCAGGGTCTGAATGAGTTTTCCCCTGACAGCTAACTGGGAAGGGGAGAGATTTCAGGAGCAAACTGTATTTACATAAACACACCTACTCTGCCAAGATATCCAGCAGACAGAGTTGTGTTGCTCAAAGTGATCAACTTTGGCTGGTGTTGGGTTACAAATCACTTTAGTACTGAATGCAGGGGTAGTCAAATGTTGTTATCAATGTTGTCTTTATTGCATGAATAAAGGGGAGTAGAGCTGTGCTTAACCTGTCCCCAATGACAGAGTCGCCCTCAGCTGAAAGGACCTTGTTAAGCCAGGGGCTTGAATGCCAGACCCCTCTAGAAGTCAGAGGGATGGAGACAGGTGTCCTAGCCAGGAGGTGTGGACTCTCCCTAAGGGTCCCTGGTCTGGTTTAACCTGTTTCTCCCAGTGGGGCGGAATGAGCAGATGGTGGGACAGCCAGTGGAGAGGAACAAGAGGCTGACAGGGCAGCCAGTGGAGCGAAACGTTGGCTGGGGTGGGGGCAGCCAAAGCAAGTGCTTAGATGGTGGAACAAGCAAGATGTCTTCTTCCCCGAGTGGGAGATGAACTTATACAGATGCATCTCTGAACTCTGGGTCCTCACTGACCAAGGCCAATCACTGTGAGTGGGGTATGGTAAGGGAGCAGAGAGGGGCACACAAAAGGAACTTTTGTTTGTAGAACTCAAGAACATGAGGCACAAAGCACTGCCCCACGCACTCTGGCGTGGGTGTTCTGCTCACAGCTTTGCGATTATGAATCCTGCTCGTGGCATTTTCCCTAATTAATGTCGGGTGACTTCCCTCCTTTCATTAAAAGTTGCTTTTCTACACTCAGACTCTGTGCTTGCGAGAGGGGAAGTATTGCCTTTCAGAGTCATCTGGGGCAGTGTGTAATTTTCCCAGGTTACTGGGTGGGGGCCCAAGCAGGCTCTGTGATATGTTGTTGAAAAGGAACCCGTAGATATTAAACCCGACTCTGGTTGCTGCTGGCTCCACCTAGCAGAAGGGTTACAAAAGCAATGATAAAACAACAAAATTTTCCAATTGATTCTGATTTAATTTATCCTGATTTTTATATTGGTGTAAAATCAATGGACTTACTCCTGGGGTTTACAAGTGTGAGATTAGAATTTGGCCCTGTGTGTGTTTTTTCTAACACGTATGTGAATATTCACATATCTGTGTGTGCACACTGTATATCTTTGTCCATGCATATGCATATATATATATTTCCCAGCAGCAGACTGCATCATTCACTCCCAAACCCAGCATGCATTCATTTTCATAACTTTTTGTTCCATTACAATATTAATGGGACTATCAATGGGAGAGGACAAGGGAAGCATTTTTAATGTTTATCTGACAGTTGCAAATTTCACTTGAGGTTGTTTACTGAAATCTGATTGTTGGCAAAGAGGACTAGGAGAGGCAGCAAGATGAATGGGATCACAGGAAGCAGAGATGTATTTATGGGCCTTCCCAACACCCTCTAAGAGTAATAAAAAGTCCTATCTTATCCCTCCTCTAGGAAGTCTTAAAAAGTTTTAAACAGTGAGAAATGAGGCATTGTTTTAATTAACTTTCATCTAATCCAGGTGGCCAGTTCGAAGTGAATCATGTTGCATTTATATCTCTGTCAATTACAAATTAGATGGAGACCTCTATGGACATGTTCACTCCCTCCTTCCTTTTTTCCCCTCTTGTACTTTGTGCAGGAGAAAAGTGAGCAATAAAGTCTGTCCCCTTCTCGGTGATCCTGCCATATAATGACATCCTGGGTTCCACATTACTGTCATGGCTACCACTCTTCTGCCCTTCAACTACAGGGCAGGAGTGATTGATTGGAGGCAGGTGTCATTTAGAGCAGGAAGGGGTGAAAGCATTATTTTGGCAATATTGTGAACCTCAAGCAATCCAAAATAATGAGTCAGGACCAAAAAAATCAATAGTTTAAAAATCATGACATTTTTAAAAACAAATTTGGGGTTCTGTTTATTTGCCTTCTGGTTTTTTGAGCCTTCATGCTTCACGTTTTCAAGCTTTTCTCTGCAAATAGGAGGAATAGAAACAATTTTTTAAATGAAAGCTGAGATTTTCACATTATCCCATGACTCCAGGAGCTGGGGCTTTAAAAAGAGACCCAAATATTGAGAGATTAATGATAAAATGGCAGAAATTGGCAATCCTGCATTTGCCTAATTTTGAACATCCAGTTGTTCAAAAACTCCACTTGAATGCAACTGTTATTGGGCTCATGTTCCATAGAGGAAACACTATGAAAAGAGGGAGAGAGGAAATGTTCTAGATGATACATCTGAGGGAAGGGAACAGAAGGAGACTCCGCCGATTGGAAGGCATGATATGCACTGTCCTAGGGATGGGGGTTCCACCACCACCGCTCCCAAGAGAAGGAGGTGGGTGGTGGTGGTCAGGGATCCTCTCCTCAGGGGGACTGAGTCATCTATCTGCCGCCCCAACTGAGAAAACCGAGAAGTCTGCTGCTTGCCAGGAGCTAGGATTCACGATGTGATGAAGAGACTGCCGAGACTCATCAAGCCTTCGGATTGCTACCCCTTCCTGCTTCTCCACGTGGGCACCAATGATACTGCCAAGAATGACCTTGAGCAGATCACTGCAGACTATGTGGCTCTGGGAAGAAGGATAAAGGAGTTTGAGGCGCAAGTGGTGTTCTTGTCCATCCTCCCCGTGGAAGGAAAAGGCCTGGGTAGAGACCGTCGAATTGTGGAAGTCAATTAATGGCTACGCAGGTGGTGTTGGAGAGAAGGCTTTGGATTCATAGAATCATAGAATATCAGGGTTGGAAGGGACCTCAGGAGGTCATCTAGTCCAACCCCGATTCTTTGACCATGGGATGGTGTTCCAAGAAGGAGGAGTGCTAGGCAGAGACGGGCTCTACCTAACGAAGAGAGGGAAGAGCATCTTTGCAAGCAGGCTGGCTAACCTAGTGAGGAGGGCTTTAAACTAGGTTCACCGGGGGAAGGAGACCAAAGCCCTGAGGTAACTGGGGACGTGGGATACCGGGAGGAAGCACGAGCAGGAGAGTGCGAGAGGGGAGGGCTCCTGCCTCATACTAAGAAAGCAGGACAAACAGCAAGTTATCTCAAGTGCCTATACACAAATGCAAGAAGCCTGGAAAACAAGCAGGGAGAACTGGAAGTCCTGGCACAGTCAAGGAATTATGATGTGACTGGAATAACAGAGACTTGGTGGGATAACTCACATGACTGGAGTACTGTCCTAGATGAATATAAACTGTTCAGGAAGGACAGGCAGGGCAGAAAAGGTGGGGAAGTTGCACTGTATGTAAGAGAGCAGTATGACTGCTCATAGCTCCAGTATGAAACTGCAGAAAAACCTGAGAGTCTCTGGATTAAGTTTAGAAGTGTGAGCAACAAGGGTGATGTCGTGGTGGGAGTCTGCTGTAGACCAATCGGACCAGGGGGATGAGGTGGACGAGGCTTTCTTCCGGCAACTAACGGAAGTTACTAGATCGCAGGCCCTGGGTTTCATAGGAGACTTCAATCACCCTGATATCTGCTGGGAGAGCAATAAAGTGGTGCACAGACAATCCAGGAAGTTTTTGGAAAGTGTAGGGGACAATTTCCTGGTGCAAGTGCCGGAGGAATCAACTAGGGGCAGAGCTCTTCTTCACCTGCTGCTCACAAACCGGGAAGAATTAATAGGGGAAGCAAAAGTGGATGGGAACCCGGGAGGCAGTGACCATGAGATGGGCGAGCTCAGGATCCTGACACAAGGAAGAAAGGAAAGCAGCAGAATACGGACCCTGGACTTCAGAAAAGCAGACTTTGACAACCTCAGGGAACTGATGGGCAGGATCCCCTGGGAGAATAACATGAGGGAGAAGGGAGTCCAGGAGAGCTGGCTGTATTTTAAAGAATCCTCATTGAGGTTACAGGGAAAAACCATCCCGATGTGTAGAAAGAATAGTAAATATGGCAGGCTTAACAGTGAAATCCTTGCTTAACAGTGAAATCCTTGCTGATCTTAAACACAAAAAAGAAGCTTACAAGAAGTGGAAGATTGGACAAATGACCAGGGAAGAGTATAAAAATATTGCTCGGGCATGCAGGAGTGAAATCAGGAAGGTCAAATCACACCTGGAGATGCAGCTAGCAAGAGATGTTAAGAGTAACAAGAAGGGTTTCTTCAAGTATGTAAGCAACAAGAAGAAAGTCAAGGAAAGTGTGGGCTCCTTACTGAATGAGAGAGGCAACCTAGTGACAGAGGATGTGGAAAAAGCTAACGTACTCAATGCTTTTTTTGCCTCTGTCTTCACAAACAAGGTCAGCTCCCAGACTACTGCACTGGGCAGCACAGCATGGGGAGGGGATAACCAGCCCTTTGTGAAGAAAGAAGTGGTTCGGGACTATTTAGAAAAGCTGGACGAGCACAAGTCCATGGGGCCGGATGCGCTGCATCTGAGAGTGCTAAAGGAATTGGCGGATGTGATTGCAGAGCCATTGGCCATTATCTTTGAAAACTCATGGCGATCGGGGGAGGTCCCGGACGACTGGAAAAAGGCTAATGTAGTGCCCATCTTTAAAAAAGGGAAGAAGGAGGATCCTGGAAACTACAGGACAGTCAGCCTCACCTCAGTCCCTGGAAAAATCATGGAACAGGTCCTCAAAGAATCAATTCTGAAGCACTTAGGGGAGAGGAAAGTGATCAGGAACAGTCAGCATGGATTCACCAAGGGCAAATCATGCTTGACTAATCTAATTGCCTTCTATGACGAGATAACTGGCTCTGTGGATGACAGGAAAGCAGTGGACATGTTGTTCCTTGACTTTAGCAAAGCTTTTGACACGGTCTCCCACAGTATTCTTGACAGCAAGTTAAGGAAGTATGGGCTGGAAGAATGCACTATAAAGTGGATAGAAAGCTGGCTAGATTGTCAGGCTCAACGGGCAGTGATCAATGGCTCCATGTCTAGTTGGCAGCCGGTATCTAGCGGCGTGCCCCAAGGGTCGGTTCTGGGGCCAGTTTTGTTCAATATCTTCATTAATGATCTGGAGGATGGTTTGGATTGCACCCTCAGCAAGTTTGCGGATGACACTAAACTGGGAGAAGAGGTAGATACACTGGAGGGTAGGGATAGGATACAGAGGGACCTAGACAAATTGGAGGATTGGGCCAAAAGAAATCTGATGAGGTTCAACAAAGACAAGTGCAGAGTCCTGCACTTAGGACAGAAGAGTCCCGTGCACCACTACAGACTAGGGACTGAATGGCTAGGCAGCAGTTCTTCAGAAAAGAACCTAGGGGTTACAGTGGATGAGAAGCTGGTTATGAGTCAACAGTCTGCCCTTGTTGCCAAGAAGGCCAATGGCATTTTGAGATGTTTACGTAGGGGCATTGCCAGCAGATCGAGGGACATGATTGTTCCTCTCTATTCGACATTGGTGAGGCCTCATTTGGAGTACTGTGTCCAGTTTTGGGTCCCACACTACAAGAAGGATGTGGAGAAATTGGAGAGAGTCCAGCGAAGGGCAACAAAAATGATTAGGGGACTGGAACACATGACTTATGAGGAGAGGCTGAGGGAACTGGGATTGTTTAGTCTGCAGAAGAGAAGAATGAGGGGGGATGTGATAGCTGCTTTCAACTACCTGAAAGGGGGTTCCAAAGAGGATGGATCTATACTGTTCTCAGTGGTAGCAGATGACAGAACGAGGAGTAATTTTCTCAAGTTGCAGTGGGGGAGGTTTAGATTGGATATTAGGAAAAACTTTTTCACTAAGAGGGTGGTGAAACAGTGGAATCCGTTACCAAGGAAGGTGGTGGAATCTCCTTCCTTAGAAGTTTTTAAGGTCAGGCTTGACAAAGCCCTGGCTGCGAAGATTTAGTTGGGGATTGGTCCTGCTTTGAGCAGGGGGTTGGACTAGATGACCTTCTGAGGTCCCTTCCAACCCTGATATTCTATGATTCTATGATAAGCTCTAATGACAGTCTATTTGTTGTCTATAGAGTATCTATTTGTATCTGACCCATTTGAGGGGGTTATTCTCTCTCTCATACCTAATTCAGCTGTACTGTAACCAGAAAAACATGGTTTTTTACAAAAATAAATTAAATCATCCTCTAAAAGATGTTTTTTAATTAGAATGGGGGAGGGGAATGGTTGGTAACTTGACCTAGATTTGTGAATCCAAAAATTAGCTTGGAATATTCACAATCCTCTGACTTTATTTGGTCAGCTGATGAGGCCTCAGATTCCTTTTGTTATTCTGCCCCCAACCCAACTCTTCTGAGTAACACGTTTTGTTCTGGTCTCTCACATTTAAAAAGAATATAGCAGAAATAGAAGGGATTCAGAGAGGGGTAATGAGTAGAGCTGTTTGGAAAATAGCCTTTCTTCCTATAAAATATTAAGGCAAAAAGGAAAAAAAACATGTCTAAAGTTTCCATGGAAAAGTTCAACTTTTCAGCAAAAATTTGAAAACTGAAATATTTTCACCCAAAACTGAACTAATTTATTTCAGAAATGTTGCGATGGTGCCTCATGGGAACTTATAGTTCAGACGGCTCATGCGTCCATTCAGGCCAGGTTCCCTGGTTGGACTACATCTGGTCACCCTTCATGAAGTTCAGGAAGGCAGTTGCATCATGAGTATTCTGGCTGGGCTGCATAATAGGAGATGTAGTCTGGCTGGAGAGCCTGGGCCATTGAGTACAGTGGGACATGAGGAAATCAAACAACTCCTCCCAGGAGATACTGCGTGAGGATTTTATTTTATTTTTTATGATACTTCAATATTTTATGCAGAAAATGGACACTTACTGGAAAAAAAATAATTGTCTTGAAAATCCAGTCTACTATTTGAAAAGAACAGTTTCAACAGAAAATTTTCATACAGTCCTATTGACAAGACTGATTAGATCATGGAAAAATTATCATATGAAGAGAAACTGTAAAGATTGGGATTGTTTACCTTTGAAACGAGGAATAAAAGGGAACCTGATAAAAGCATATAAAATAATAAATGATCTAGAGAAGCTACATCAGAAACTTTTATTCTTCCTATCTCAAAATACAAAAACAAGGGGAAATTCAATGAAATTGAGAGCTGGCAGATTCAAAACTGGTGAAAGGGAATATTTTTTTTTTCAAATCATACATCCTGTGGAACTCATCGCCACAAGAGATCACTGAGTTCAGCAGGATTCAAAAAGGACTGGAGATCTATATGGATAACAAGAATATCCAGAGTTTGTTATAATAAATATTTTTTAAAACAGAGGAGTTTTGGAGGGGATATTAATGTTCATGTATCAGGATATAAGCCATCCTCTATCTATGAGGGTTGGAGAGAATTTTCCTTGGGGTTATGCTATCCCATATTTGCCCACTGCAGAATTTGTTTCAGCTTTCTGAGTCAGTTGATACTGATCAGTGTTGGAAACATGATACTGGCCTAGGTGGACCAGTGGTCTGATTCAGTATAGCTGTCTCTATGTAATGGATGGAGATCGCTTCCCCCTGAGATATGCTAATGTTCAGAGAAGTTGTGTGCACAGGGAATAGTAAGAGAACAGGATCATGCCTCAAAATGGGCATGAAAGGAGGGTGTGCAAACTTGTGCATTGAGGGAAGGGAAGGAAGGATAAAAATGCAAACCAAAATGAATATACATGGACAAGATACTGAGAGCTGTCCCTGGGACATTTTCCAGGAGGACACTATAGGGGACCTCATGGAAAATGAGGTTCTTTGCTTTGATTGATTGATAGCCCCCTATCTTCTGTTCTGCTTCTGGCCATGCATCTTTAGATTTGAGCTGGTATGTTGTGTTAGCACCAAAATTCCCTGTGAGAGAGAGATGCAAGAGCGACTTTCATAGGCAATGTGTGGGAGAGAGGCTGGAATGTTGGAGGTCCCTACAGTGGAACATAATGATGAGGGGTTTGGACAGTCAACCAGGGAACCATATATTAATCTGTTAGACCCATAGATGCCCCTTCTGGACTACCAGCATGTGGGTGTGACCTTTTTCTGTGGGGACTTCCCACTCCAGAACAGAGTCTTTCCCTTTTTGATCCCCTCCTTCTGACTTCTTTGAGTTGGGCAGAGATGCACGGAGTGAGTGTGTATGGGCATGCACATAGTCTAGCTGAAAGAATCTGTTACAAAAAGAGATTCCACTTCATTATTGCTGGTGCGGAGGACCCCTGAGAGAGAGAGAGACATCCATCAGTGGATTCAACGCATCACTGCCTGGTAACTCCACTTCACCGTTTGTCAATTACCAGGACTAATTTCTATTCAGCATTAGGTTTAGGTTAATTACAGTCAGGTTCCTTTCAATACTTAGGTTAATCACAGTTGGATGTTCCCTGTGGTCACCCACCGATACCCCTGGGGGTCCACTGTAGGCTTTGTTTGCTGCTTGCATCCTCTGAATTCAGGCTGGGACTGAGGCAAGATGGGTCAATGCTTTATTAAAAAGCAGAGGGAGCACCTGCTACCCTGTAGATATTTTCATCATCTAAGCCTTCACTAAAGCTTTTAACCAAAGAATTGTGACCTGAGGTGCCTGAACGCAAGGGAGTCGCCATATCCTTTATAAAGCTTGTAACACAGGCTTGGATGTTCGCATATACCTGTGCTCCTTGTGGAACTGTTCCCATGCAAGGTCAATCTTGGGGGACCTGCAAAGCCCAGAATTTCTGATTCAGGAGACCTATACATGCAAAGAAGACTCTCCGCTTTCAGTTAAAATGTATGTTTTTAGCCTTTTATGTTATGGGAATAATCTCAAATCTAAACTGATTGCCAGTGTTGAGGGTTTCACTAATTTATCCTCAAGATCCCAGGTAATTCACTGTTTTTACACACCTCTCCCTTGCAGCCTGTCAGGCTGGCCTCTGAGATTTTTATATCCCACAAACATGGGTCACTCAATTTTTTGGAGTTTGGGGTTTGGTGGCTTAAAACAAGTTACAACTGTGAGGGTGGCTTCACTCAGGCTGGCTCTAGCCCACTGTGTTCTGTATCCTAGATAGTTGCCTGTGGCTGAGCTGGTTCCTGTGCAGGGGAACTAGTCCAGCCTCTGGTCACAAAAGATGGACAGCTCAAGAGTGTGAGAGGCAGCGTGGTGTATGGGGTGAAGTATGTGACTGAAAGCAAGCGACTCCTGTGTTCTAATGACTCCATCTGTAGCATGGCCAGGCTACTTATTCTCTGCCTTAGCTTCCCCGCACCCCAGGGGGATCACACTGACTACCTCACTAGGGGGTGGTACTGACTAGGGGGTGGATCAGTTTATATTTGTAAGGTGTTACTATATCTGAGCTAACATTCACCAGAATGCACCCAAAACCTTCTGCTGGATCGGGGTGGGCAAACCCTTTGGCCCAAGGGCCACATCTGGGTGGGGATTTTGTATGCAGGGCCATGCATGTAGGGATGGGGCAGGGGTTGGGATGTGGGAGGGGGTGCGGGGTGCAGGAGGGGGCTCAAAGCAGGAGGTTGGGATGTAGGAGGGGTGCGGCAGGGGGCTTAGGGCAGGCGGTTGGGGTGCAGGAGGGATACAGGAGGGGTGTGGCATGGGGCTCAGGGCAGGAGGTTGGGGTGCAGGAGGGGTGCGGCAGGGGGCTCAGGGCAGGGGGTTGGGGTGTGGCAGGGGGCTCAAGGCAGGGGGTTGGAGTGCAGGGTGCAGGAGGAGTTCGGGGAGCGGGCTCCGGCCTGGCACTGCTTACCTTGAGCGGCTCCGGGGTGGCAGTGGCGCGCAGCAGGCCTAAGGCAGGCTCCCTGCCTGCCTGCCTGCCCTGGGCCTGCGCCACTCCCAGAAGTGGTCAGCATGTCTGGCTCCTGGGGGTGGGGTGAGGCAGGTGGCTCTGCTGCACGCTGCCCTCACCTGCGGGTACCACCCCCGAAGCTCCCATTGGCCATGATTCCCTATTCCCGGCCAATAGGAGCTGTGGGGAGCAGTGCCTGCAGGTCAGGGCAGTGCACAGAGCCCTCTGCCACCGCCCTCCCCCAGGGGCCACAGGAATGTGGTGCCAGCCACTTCTGGGAGTGGCGTGGGGCCAGGGCAGGCAGGGAGCCTGCCTTAGCCCCGCTGTGCCATGGGCTGGCAATCCTGCAGGCCAGATTGAAAGCCCTGATGGGCCATAGTTTGCCCTCACCTGTGGTGGATGGAGCTTGGCAGCCCCCAGCTGTCCTTTGGAAAAAGTCTAAGTGTTGCCACCTATGTGGACAGCCCAGCACTTGTCCTGGAGCACAGGAGGTGGCAGGCAAGCTGAAGATTTTCCTCCCCCTCTACTCAAAACAAGGTCTTTTAAGTAGGAGGGACAAAGAATTGCCTTTCTGAGCCTCCCCCCAGTTGTAAATCTGCTCCCATGTGTAGTAGGGTGTTATTCTACTGGTTATTCTGCATATTGCCCTGGAAGCTTGTTTCACAGGATCACCGCAAAATCAAAGGGAAGGGGAATTGGTGCCCTTGCCGACCCACCAAGAGATGAAATTCCAACACTGGTCACCTGTACTGAAAATGTACTCTGAGCCAAAATGGTACCATCCAAGTTACCAGCTGGAGCTGTAAAGGGCAGAGGAGTCATTTTCCGGTTGTATCACATCTCTTATAAGGATGTCCTTCATGACAGGATGCATCACAGCAATCTGGTAAAATGCATAGTGATAATTAGCATGTTTAGGGCAGCCTTAATCAGAGGTTCATACAGCACATTGCCAACATTAATAATGTAACTTCACAACATACCCTGGAGATAGGCAGGTGTTATACCCAGTTTACAGATGGGGAAATCAGGGCATAAAGATTAAGTGACTGGCCTAAGATTGCAGATAAAGTCAGGGGCAGAACTTGAGCTAGAACCTCAGGAGTCCTGATTGCGAATCATGTATGCTAACCACTAGACCACATTGCCCATAAAGATATGAGAGAGGAGAAGTGCTGAACAACAGCTTGATAATGCTACTTCATGACAAAAAAATCTCTGAGTCATGCCCATTGGAATCGGAGTTCTGGTCTGGGATGGGATCCAACAGCATCCTTATGTTCCACTGCTCCCTTCTCTCCCTTGCAGTCATTGCATATAAGGCTCGAGGTTTGTTAGATGTCCCAAGTTAAGCAAGGTCAGAGCTAGTTTATACTTAGTTGGAAGCCCCCTCCAGAAAACCCAGAGTCCTGTTGCAATGATACTGGTGTTTGCTTTTCTGTTGAATCCATACTGACCAACTGTCCTGTCATGGTGCTTGACAGTGATGTGCTTCTCGGAGTGTCATTTTTTAGAGGCAATATAAAACCAAGGCCCCATCTATGTGTGGCCATTACAAATCTCATGAGATGTTTATGTAAGTGTTGACATTAATCCTTTTGTCTTTGTCAAATTCTAACCATGCTAATTATATTCTCCTTCTGTAAATTCTCTTTGCATTTTTAGTTAGATACAATACTATTATTCACTTTCTGTCCTAAACTGTTATGTGAACTATTAAACAGCTGCCAAATTCCACCGCAGAGGTGGCTGCATTTAATTGTTACAGTGATTTTTCTACACTTCACTTCTGTGATTTTTCTACCGATTTTTGTGATTTGTTGTAATTAAAGGCATTATAGGATAATTACCAAGTAATAGATGACAGACACATTCTTTCAAACTGATTAGCAAAGCTGAGGTCTAGAAGTATTAGAAAGGCATCACACTCAGTACTCAGGAGAAGAGAGCATCTTGGATGATACCCCAGCAAACATCTTTGGCCAATAGCTGTGGGCCTTTCTAGGGAGAGGGTGTGTGTGTGTGTGTGTGTGTGTGTGTGTGTGTGTGTGTGAGGGAGAGAGGGAGAGAGGGGAAGGGAGAGAGAGTGTGTGTGTGGTGGTGGGGAGAGAGGGAAATTAAAACAAACTAGGAAGAAAACAGAGAATTTCCCCCTCCCTCTACCCCAGTGTCTTGTGATTGTCCTGATGAGCCATATTGATGGGATTCAAATTCACTCTGAAGATGTGAATAGAGTGGGGGGAATAAAGGAAGAAGAAATTTTGGAGCGCATTGAAGTTTTGATATAAATCACAGGCCTCCTACCTATCTGTTTGGACAGAATGTAAATGCAAGTGTGTTTCCTGGTGATAGTTCAGGTGATAGCCTCTTTGGAATTCCGTGGAACGGCCAACTGTCCATGCGTAATAAATGATGGCTATAAAGGAAAGTGATCCCAGCCCCGATATAGCAAGAGGCATTTGTTTATATTCTTATAATATGTATCAGATTGAATAGAAATGATCACTTAAAATTGACAAATGGAGAACAGAGAGATTTGGTGGGGATGCCAAAGCTCAGCCAGGGCTGGGCTGGCTACAAACTTTCTTCAGCAAAGATTCTCCATGGAATCCATGCACCAAGCCAGATGGGGTTTGAAATCATGGCTCGGGGCATGGGGGCTCATACATAATAGTGATCCACATGTCTCTGAGAACTGCATGATGGCAGGAAGGGTATTTTGTAGCTTGTCAGAAAGAGTGCTGTGGAACTTGTCCTACCTTTGTGGGGGCTGCCATTTTGGGGGGAGGTGCATCATTCCCAGTAGCTTTATTTCCACTGGAGAGTGGCACTCCTGTCATGAAATTTTAGCTCTTGTTTTGAAATGGGCTTTCAGTAACGAAATCCCACCTCTACCACTACTTCCTGAGCTCCGCTGTAGTCTTACAGAAATAACAGGAGGCATATTGTCTCCTCCATACAGGGAGGGGATGGAAACTCAGTAGATCCCTGTTGGTGGAAGGGTTCCACCTCTGTGGCATCATCACCCCCTGAACTAAAAGAACTGGGAGGGGATTCCACAAGTAGAAACATTTAGATTCCTTTAGATGGGGGAGAAGCCTGGGTAAGGAACTGTGGCCCAATGTCAAGAAACAGCCCTGCCTGCATCTCAGTCAGGAGTGGCTGGGTTATTACACATATTTAATCTATTTTCCTAAGTTAAGTATCCTCACACCTTCTTGTCAACTGTCTAAATGGGCCATCTTGATTATCACTACAAAAGTTTTTTTCTCCTGCTGATAATAGCTCATCTTAATTAATTAGCCTCTTACAGTTTGTATGGCAACTTCCACCTTCTCTGTTTGTATATATATATCTTCTTACTATATGTTCCATTCTATGCATCTGATGAAGTGGGCTATAGCCTATGAAAGCTTATGCTCTAATAAATTCGTTAGTCTCTAAGGTGCCACAAGTACTCCTGTTCTTTTTGCGGATACAGACTAAAACGGCTGCTACTCTGAATCCTCTAATACCTCCAGTGGCTCCTGGAAGCTTGGATGATCTCTCTCATTCCAGCTCTCTCTTTTCTTTTCCATATGATCTTGCATATTATAGCGGTCCCAAAAATCCAGTTGAAATTAACTTCTTCTTTGTCTTCTGCCCCCTCGCTTGCTTGATGCCCTGCTGGAATGTCATACAATGCTTACAGACTGGCACAAGAATGTCAGTCCCAAAGAACCTCTCACAGCATTATAAATGGAGATGTTTCAAGTCCTCTGGGTGGAAATACCTAGGGGGACCTTCAGGGAATGGGCATAAACCACTTCCTGTCCTGTTAGAGAATGCTGTCTGCTTTCTAAACACTCATGTCTCTAAACTCGTGTCTCTCAGGAGGTGTCCAAGTAGATAACGACATAGAGCTCCAGCTGAGGGCAGCTCAGCTCGCTCCAGCAGGAGGCACTGTAGGGAACAGGGTGAGAGTGCTGGCTGTGGGGGAGCTCTCAACTACTGCAGTCCTAGTCTCTTCTAGCAGGAGGCGCTATAAGGAATGTGGTAGAGGTGCTGGTTCTGGCTGAGGTTCCAGTACACCAATCGCAGCAGCAGGCTCTGTAGGAAATGATGCTCTGTGTGCCCCTATACCCTGCATAGAGTCAGAGACTCATTTACTCTCAGCTGCCCTACAGTGGATTATATTGGGAGTGTGGGGAATGGGGCCAAAAGGGAGTCTGGTGGGACAAAGATGAGGAGGGTGTGAGAGAGCAGGATGAAAGACATGAGAGCTGGGTATGGAAGAGGAAAGAGGGAGCCAACTAAAGGAACAAAAAGAGAGAAGGAATGAGCAGAAAAGTAATCATGTAATGGGGTATACTGGCCTTTTGGCCCCCTCTAGTGTTAGAGACTCCCTTGCAGGAACGTTGGAATAAAGAGAGGCCATGGAAATGGCCTGGTAGCAGGAAGAGAAGTGGTCCTGGGGGATTAGTAGTTGGATGGGGAAAACCAAGACACTGTCCCTTTAAGGACCCTGGACCAGGAGCCCTATAGGTTGGAACAGGGCTCCCCTCTCTCCCAACCGACAGGGGGAAGCTCTGAAAGGAGGGCAGTACAGTATATATGTTGCCTTCTCCCTCAGAACAGGGACCGCACTGACAGGGAGAAGGGAGCCAGAGCCCCAGCCCCAGCTAGGAACAACAGGACTGGCAGCTCCATGAAGAACTGTCTGAGGCAGAATAAAAGCTCTGTGTGTGGCAGACAAGCTAGAGATGAGTATGAAGTTCTGTGTTGCTGAAATGGACTTTACATTTGGGACACTGAGGACTATTTTGAACTGATTTTGATGGTTAACCCAGCCCCAGGTAGTTGGTGGTGGACATCTCGAACAGTGTGGGAAGCTTCTAAGGGTCCCCAAAGAGGGTGAACAGAGGGTGCTCCAGAGGCACCTCTGGCCATGAGGGGTGCTCAGTAAACAGCAACAGAACAAAAGAACAAAGAGGGGGAAAAGGGAAGAAGAGAGGAGAATATTAGACAGCCTGGAAGGACGAAGCTAAAGGCAGGAAATAAGCGACAGCTTAGACAAGAAGGATATTCCAAAAAACCTGAGCCAGCAGATACAAGTAGGAAATACAGCAAAGGGAACATAGCATGGGTGAGTACTGTCAATTCCCACCTGGCCTCTCACAATCATGTGGCTCAGGTTTTATACTGAAAGGAGGCCTGGGGAGTAAAAGGTGGTAGCTATTTGCTGAATTGTGGACTCCGTTTTCTCTCTCCTTTTCAGCTCCCTTAACACTTCCATGCCCTTTTCTGAGGAACAGGTGTCCTGTTTTTTACCATGAAAGTCTGGTCACCCTGTACAGGGGATTGTGCTCGGCAGTGTTTTCCTACCATGCTTGGATTCTGTGGTAATGGCACACCAGGAGGCCACTTGCCATTCATTTCTATGCTGCAGCCAACAGGCTGGGATTGTCATGAGAGAGAACTGGACCTTTGTGTGACAGAAATCAGAGAGCACTCTTTTCAGCTGATATGATCAAGTGGATCTGGAATAGGGGACATGGACAAAGCTTTCCTATTGGCTGTCAGTGACTAGGTCATTAGTACTCAATAAATCTACCAATCCTTTTTGTAGAAGGTGGAAAATCCAATCCCATAGTGATTAAATGCTCCAATCCCTGCTTGGCCTGATGATTGTGTGCCAACATTTTTATGGCTGACTTAGAACAACGCTTCCTCAGCTCTCGTCCCCTAATGCCCCTACTCTACTTGCGCTACATTGATGACATCTTCATCATCTGGACCCATGGAAAAGAAGCCCTTGAGGAATTCCACCATGATTTCAATAGTTTCCATCCCACCATCAGCCTGGACCAGTCCACACAAGAGATCCAGTTCCTGGACACTACGTGCTAATAAGCGATGGTCACATAAACACCACCCTATACCGGAAACCTACTGACCACTATTCCTACCAACATGCCTCCAGCTTTCATCCAGACCACACCACACGATCCATTGTCTACAGCCAAGCTCTACAATACAACCGCATTTGCTCCAACCCCTCAGACAGAGACAAACACCTATAAGATCTCTATCAAGCATTCTTACAACTACAATACCCACCTGCTGAAGTGAAGAAACAGATTGACAGAGCCAGAAGAGTACCCAGAAGTCACCTACTATGGGACAGGCCCAACAAAGAAAATAACAGAACGCCACTAGCCATCATCTTCAGCCCCCAACTAAAACCTCTCCAACGCGTCATCAAGGATCTACAACCTATCCTGAAGGACGACCCATCACTCTCACAGATCTTGGGAGACAGGCCAGTCCTTGCTTACAAATACAAAGCAAATACTCACCAGCAACCACACACCACACAACAGAACCACTAGCCCAGGAACCTATCCTTGCAACAAAGCCCGTTGCCAACTGTGCCCACATATCTACTCAGGGGACACCATCATAGGGCCTAATCACATCAGCCACACTATCAGAGGCTCCTTCACCTGCACATCTACCAATCTGATATATGCCATCATGTGCCAGCAATGCCCCTCTGCCATGTACATTGGTCAAACTGGACAGTCTCTACGTAAAAGAATAAATGGACACAAATCAGACGTCAAGAATGATAACATTCAAAAACCAGTTGGAGAACACTTCAATCTCTCTGGTCACGCGATTACAGACCTAACAGTGGCAATACTTCAACAAAAAAACTTCAAAAACAGACTCCAATGAGAGACTGCTGAATTGGAATTAATTTGCAAACTGGATACAATTAACTTAGGCTGCAAGAGAGACTGGGAGTGGATGGGTCATTACACAAAGTAAAACTATTTCCCCATGTTTATCCCCCGCCCCCGACCGCTCCTCAGATGTTCTTGTCAACTGCTGGAAATCATAGAATCATAGAATATCAGAGTTGGAAGGGACCTCTGGAGATCATCTAGTCCAACCCCCTGCCCAGAGCAGGACCAACCCCCAACTAAATCATCCCAGCCAGGGCTTTGTCAAGCCTGACCTTAAAAACTTCTAAGGAAGGGGATTCCACTACCTCCCTAGGTAACGCATTCCACTGTTTCACCACCATCCTAGTGAAAATTTTTTTCCTAATATCCAACCTAAATCTCCCCCACTGCAACTTGAGACCATTACTCCTTGTCCTGTCATCTGCTATCACAGAGAATAGTCTAGATCCATCCTCTTCGGATCCACCTTTCAGGTACTTAAAAGCAGCTATCAAATCCCCCCTCATTCTTCTCTTCCGTAGACTAAACAATCCCAGTTCCCTCAGCCTCTCCTCATAACTCATGTGTTCCAGACCCCTAATCATTTTTGTTGCCCTTCGCTGGACTCTCTCCAATTTCTCCACATCCTTCTTGTAGTGTGGGGCCCAAAACTGGACACAGTACTCCAGTGTACACACCAATGTCGAATAGAGGGGAACGATCACGTTCCTCGATCTGCTGGCAATGCCCCTACTTATACACCCCAAAATGGCACTGGCCTTCTTGGCAACAAGGGCAGACTGTTAACTCATATCCAACTTCTCGTCTACTGTCACCCCTAGGTCCTTCTCTGCAGAACTGCTGCCGAGCCATTCGGTCCCTAGTCTGTAGCGGTGCATTGGATTCTTCCGTCCTAAGTGCAGGACTCTGCACTTGTCCTTGTTGAACCTCATCAGATTTCTTTTGGCCCAATCCTCCAATTTGTCTAGGTCCCTCTGTATCCTATCCCTACCCTCTAGCGTATCTACCTCTTCTCCCAGTTTAGTGTCATCCGCAAACTTGCTGAGGGTGCAATCCACACCATCCTCCAGATCATTAATGAAGATATTGAACAAAACCGGCCCCAGGACCGACCCTTGGGGCACTCCGCTAGATACCGGCTGCCAACTAGACATGGAGCCATTGATCACTACCTGTTGAGCCCGACAATCTAGCCAACTTTCTACCCACCTTGTAGTGCATCCATCCAGCCCATACTTTAACTTGCTGACAAGAATACTGTGGGAGACCATGTCAAAAGCTTTGCTAAAGTCAAGGAATAACACATCCACTGCTTTCCCTTCATCCACAGAACCAGTTATCTCATCATAGAAGGCAATTAGATTAGTCAGGTATGACTTGCCCTTGGTGAATCCATGCTGACTGTTCCTGATCACTTTCCTCTCCTCTAAGTGCTTCAGAATTAATTCCTTGAGGACCTGCTCCATGATTTTTTCCGGGGACTGAGGTGAGGCTGACTGGCCTGTAGTTCCCAGGATCCTCCTTCTTCCCTTTTTTAAAGATGGGCACTACATTAGCCTTTTTCCAGTCGTCCGGGACTTCCCCCGATTGCCATGAGTTTGCAAAGATAATGGCCAATGGCTCTGCAATCACATCCGCCAATTCCTTTAGCACTCTCAGATGCAACGCATCCGGCCCCATGGACTTGTGCATGTCCAGCTTTTCTAAATAGTCCCGAACCACTTCTTTCTTCACAGAGGGCTAGCCACCTCCTCCCCATGCTGTGCTGCCCAGTGCAGTAGTCTGGGAGCTGACCTTGTTTGTGAAGACAGAGGCAAAAAAAGCATTGAGTACATTAGCTTTTTCCACATCCTCTGTCACTAGGTTGCCTCTCTCATTCAGTAAGGGGCCCACACTTTCCTTGGCTTTCTTCTTGTTACCAACATACCTGAAGAAACCCTTCTTGTTACTCTTAACATCTCTCGCTAGCTGCAACTCCAGGTGTGATTTAGCATTCCTGATTTCACTCCTACATGCCCGAGCAATATTTTTATACTCATCCCTGGTCATTTGTCCAATCTTCCACTTCTTGTAAGCCTCTTTTTTGTGTTAAAGATCAGCAAGGATTTCACTGTTAAGCTAAGCTGGTCGCCTGCCATATTTACTATTCTTTATACACATTGGGATGGTTTTTCCCTGTAACCTCAATAAGGATTCTTTAAAATACAGCCAGCTCTCCTGGACTCCTTTCCCCCTCATGTTATTCTCCCAGGGGATCCTGCCCATCAGTTCCCGGAGGGAGTCAAAGTCTGCTTTTCTGAAGTCCAGGGTCTGTATTCTGCTGCTTTCCTTTCTTTCTTGTGTCAGGATCCTGAACTCGACCATCTCATGGTCACTGCCATGATGGCCCACCTTGATTATCACTACAAAAGGTTCTCACCCCCACCTCCCCCGCTCTCCTGCTGGTAATAGGTCACCTTAAGTGATCACTCTTGTTACAGTGTATATGGCAACACCCATTGTTTCATGTTCTCTGTGTACATAAATCTTCCCACTGTATTTTCCACTGAATGCATCCGATGAAGTGAGCTGTAGCTCACGAAAGCTTATGCTCAAATAAATTTGTTGGTCTCTAAGGTGCCACAAGTACTCCTTTTCTTTTTGCGGATACAGACTAACACGGCTGCTACTCTGAAACAAAGTACACAGTGCTCTGCAAAACGTAGAAACTACATAATCCCTGCCCTGTGTTGTCTACAATCTAATATAGACAAGACAAAGCACAGCACAACAGTTCAGGTAAGGGTAAGTATGAAGAGCAGAGATAAAGGTAGGTGTTCAGATACCGCAGAGGTGTGTAGTATAAACTGTTCACAGGCTCTATTAAATAGAGATCAGTGGTAAATAAGGCAGGAAGGATTTTTCTGTCAGACGCTGCGTCCTTCAGAATTTGCAAACTGTATTAAACAGTTGGGTGTGGCTGGTCTGTTCATTTTAAGAAAAGGATCCCTAGTTTACATAGCTCTGTGAGATCCATTTGTGGAATGAATCTCCAAAGAGTTTGTAACTAAAGACTAAAGGAACAGGACACAATTCTGTGCCCCCAAAGGCACACAGAGCACATTTCTGTCTTGATGCAGAGATGTTAATACTCCTGGGCCTCTTTCTGAAAAGGCTGTGTCAGTTTGTGGCAACCTTCATCTACAAAACTTTGCCTTGCCTATAAAATTACTGGTTTACAGCTCCCTGATGCCTGTGAGAGCACAAGAGTCTAAAACTGCTGCACAGCACAGGAAAAGCAGCAAAACTTTTATTCTGGGATCAGTGTCATTTGCATGTTGTGGGCAGTGGGGGAATTCTCAGGGTCTTTTTGAGATGAACAGGAAAATAAAGACATCTCTGGCTATTTTCTTGTCTTGTACCATGGTAAGTTTAGCTAGAAGTTTAGAAATTCCTCTCCCTCTGCAGCTGGACGCTGTGTAGCATCAGTCTCTGTCTTTGACTGGCAATAGCAGGATGTCCTCTTGCAGGTCGGAAAGGTGCATATGTCAAAATGAAGAGAGTCAACGGAACTGATCAGGGGATGGAAATATGGACTCATGAGGAAAGATTTAAAGAGCTAAATATGTTTAGGAGATGGCATAAAGGTCTGCAAGCCTAAAGATGAAGGAACAAAGGAAACTATTTTTGGGTGGGGCCTGGAGTTATAATTAAGACTAATGGAAAATTTTTATGTTGAATATCAGAGAAGAGCCTTAGTAATAGATTTCACTATTAGCCATGGAATAGTCTCCCAAGGGTAATGGTGTGAGCTGCATTGCTTGGGACATTTTAAAACTCAGCTGGACAAAGCACTAGAAAATGTATGGTAGGGAACAATCCAGCATTGAACAATGGGTGGGCTGGAATGACCTCTCTTCCAATTGATCTTTTTCATGTGCAGAAAATATCCCTCCTGGGGGGAGGGACAGCTCAGTGGTTTGAGCATTGGCCTGCTAAACCCAGAGTAATGAGTTCAATCCTTGAGGGGGCCATTTAGGGATCTGGGGCAAAAATTGGGGATTGGTCCTGCTCTGAGCAGGGGGTTGGACTAGATGACCTCCTGAGATCCCTTCCAACCCTGATATTCTATGTAAAAACCTGTTATACCTGAACATGTCCATAATATCCAAGAAAGGACATGGCAATTTTTTGAAGCTGTGCAGAGGCTTGGAATGTTGAATGTAGTCCCGGTAGCAATGGATTAATGTGCAAAGTGCCTCCAAAGGTGCATGACAATGCCATTCATCATGTTATTTTTATAGGTCCTGTGGCAGTACTTGGGCAGGATCATTGAGGGCACCATTGTGTTGTACGAACACATTGCAAGACATAATGCATGCCCCAAGGAGCTTACAATGGCCCTGCAGTTTATTATGTGGTTATTGCCCATATCGCCAATACTTCCAGAAATGGAGGCTCAAACCAAAGTCTGGAAAAACAGTAGTAAGTGCGTTTCATCTTGATAATAGGAGTGCCAAAAACACACTGAAAGTAGCTTTCTGTGGTAAAAATGTGCCACATGATTACACCCCTCCATACCTCGGAGTGAAACTCAACCAGACCCTCACCTTCCATGATCATCTTGAGAAGGTAGCTGCAAAGATAAAAACGAGAGCCAACATAATTAAAAAACTAGCAGGTACAACCTGGGGTGCATCGGCTTCCGTGTTGAGAACATCTGCATTGACACTTGTATATTTGGTGGCTGAATATTGTGCTCCGGTACAGAGCAGGTGCCACCACACGCGACTTGTTGACAACCAGCTGAATACAGTGATGTGGTGCATCACCAGAACCTTTCAGTCGACTCCAACACCATGGCTACCTGTTCTGTCTAACTTCGCTTCCTGACTGATATACCGAACTGCTGCGACACTCTGCGAAGTTCAGTGAATCCAGGAAAACAGATGTCTTCCTATCCACCAAGACCTTGACAATGGCCCCCCCAACACCGTAAGTCCTGCAAGCCTTTCTGGGAACATTTGCTTAGCCTCATGCAATCGGGCTATGATCAGAAGGAGGTTTGGAAAGCAGATTGGGCTAAAAAATAAGCACTTTGTACAGGATACCACACAGCAGTTTCCTGGGTTCACCCTTCCATGGTCATCTTGGTCAACTCTGAAGCAAATCCGAACTAACTATGGTAGATGCAGACATCTAATGCACAAATGGAAAATCAAGGACTCCCCAGCATACAAGTGTGGCTCCGCACAATAGACTATCAAACATCACCACCTACTGCCTTATCTATAAATATGAAGAAGTCATCACTGTAGTAAATTCTGCTATTCCTAATGTAGCCACTTGGCTCGATCAACTTCAGGTGAAATTGTAGCTGCTGCTCTACACCAGCCATACGAAAGAAGCAGCAGCCCATATGTGTGGTGAGGAAGCACTATATAATTTAAAACATAGTGTTTAAAAAAACAAACAGGATGAGCGCCAAACCTCAGTATCCTAGAATTGAATGCCTTTGTCCTGGTCATTTGCCCCCATACCCACTGCTTTTGTTAGCTATGGATGCCTGTGTGACAGGGTACTGCCTACTGGCCAGTCCTCCCTGCTACATGGCATGGCCCTTTAAGAGACTGGGGGTAGGCTGATACAGACAGTCTGAGGAAATAGGAAAGGGGTCCTGGGAAGAAGTAGCATTTAGAAGGCATCCTGTTACTGAATCTGTAAGGGGCTGGGACCTGGAGCCTTGCAGCATGTGGGGGCAGGGCTTCCCTCTCACCCAGCCAATAAGGAATGGAGCTGGAAGAGTTAGCCTCCTTCCTCTCACACCAGGGCAGATGCCTGTAGGCACTGCAGGGAGTAAGAAGGCTCCTGCAGGGCCCTGAGTTAGTGGATAAAGACTGTGGCAGGGGTTTGGCTGCTGAACCCTCCCAGCCTGAGGCTGGAGGGACTGACTGGGAAAAGGGCCAGCTGGAGGAGCTGACTGAGGCTCTACAGCTTTCCTAATGTACAAAGCCAACTCTGAGGAAGAGAGCAAGGAGAGGGACAGTGGGATTATATGAGGTACAGCCCAGCTCCAAGAGGAGGGCTGCAACCTCCTGAACAGGGGAGGAAACTGATCAGGATTCTTGCATGGACCCAGAGTGGGTATAAACTGGAGCAGCTAAATAAGTGAGTTACCCTCTGTAGAATGGTTTCAGAGTAGCAGCCATGTTAGTCTGTATCGCAAAAAAGAAAAGGAGTACTTGTGGCACCTTAGAGACTAACAAATTTATTAGAGCTGTAGCTCACGAAAGCTTATGCTCTAATAAATTTGTTAGTCTCTAAGGTGCCACACGTACGCCTTTTCTTCTTCCTCTGTAGAATGAGTGAATAAACCAGTCCCTGCAAAGAGGGCTTGAGCTGATCTGGTCTGGGTAATTTTCTGAAAAGACCCAAGGGACACTGAGTGCAATATGCCTGCAGAGCCATGATAGACCGCAAGGGGAGAGGAACATGCTCTCTGAAAGGTTGATCCTTTAAACCCTTGACATGTAGAGCTGACTTAAATGGAAGCTCTGTGTGAGATTGTTAGCATAGGGCACTAATGTTGTAAATTGTGGGCGGGGGAGAAGAACTCTGTCTTGTATCTACTTGCAAGGCACCACCCACGTGTATGGCATTATAGAAATAACAAACAATACTGGCTGCTGGACTTCCTTTGGCCTGGACACAAGAGATGCTGACAATGGGCTTTGGTAAGGACCGATTTTTCTTAACCAATCGGGAGCTCTCCCTAATGTTTCTAATAGAACTTGTGCTATGGTTGTTAAACAAGTGCAGTGTCTGTGGGGAAAATGTGACAGAAAACAAATAGCGAAGTAGTAAAAGTAACAGTGGATGTCAGGAGATAGGGGTTGTATTCCTGGCTCTGCCACTAACTTTTGCGTGACTTTGGCAAATAATTTAATGTCTTTGTGCCTCAGTTTCCCCACCTGTAAAATGAAGATACTGTTACTTACTCTCCTTACTAAAACACTTTGAGATTTTTTTTATGAGAAGTACTGTAAGCGCTGATTTGTTATTAATAAATATGAGTAGTCGTGATCACAGAGAAACACAGAACACCTACTCACTGACTTCTATGTTTTGTCATTTCTTATGGTTTAATTTTTCAAACCATCCTCACTGAAGTGTTCAGAGGCAAAACTCCACCCAGTGTTGAGTCTTACAAACCCCTATCAGTTCTCGTGAACTTATCTAGTAAACGTTTTTATTTTTATATTTTTTCCTAGCGATGCTACGCTGACCTAGTTTTGCTTTCTAGTTCTGCCCTAGAGCACTGGTATATGACCATAGCTTCTAGCATTAAGTATTAACATACTTTGTTTTCTACAGCTTTCGGCAGCTCTTTCTCACTAACTATTAAGTAGCTTTCATTATTGTGTTACACACTCTACAGCTTCACTCTAGCAGCTGAGTATGAAGCTGATTGTTTTTACTTTTAACCCTTTTCCAGTCATTGAAGTTGAAAGTTTAAGTTGCTGTGTTCATTGGGAATATTATGCTTTTATTCACAGGATACATCTGTGCTGTAAGAAATTTCTAAACTGAAGAGAACTTAGTTATAAAGCTGGTGACAACGTTACATTGGGCTGCAGGACTCAATCCCTTCAGCATCCTGTACTGTTACTGGCATAGTTTTGAGAACTGTAGAGAGATGTGTAACTATGAGCTTTGTTGATCTGATCTCTACTACTTGGCTATTCACACAGGAACAAGTGAACTCTCAAAGTCCTGTCCCTACCATGTGCTTGGCCTAAGTGTAAAAACCTGGCATGGGATGTCTGAGGGCAGAATTCTCTATTTTGGATGTTCTGCGGTTGGGTTGGGTCAGGACCAGGAGGGAGCGTAGTGATTTACTAGTCTGGTCTGAAACTTTGTTCTCTGGGCCCACAATTAACATCCCAGTTTGCGCCCTTATGTAAGGGGAGGGAGACAGGCTCCCATTTGTCTCTAGGGCATCATTCTGAACCTGGCTCCAGTTTGATTATGAGCAGAAGTTCTTACCGTCTGATAACAGGTTGGGGAAGTCTCGGTCCAGTTCCTAGTGGGTAAATATCTAAATTCAATCCTTGGCTTTTCCAGTGAAACTGTCAAGGAGGCCAGTCACAAGAGTTTGAATGAGCCATAAAAATCAAACTCCTCTCTTACCTGTGGAGGGGGTCCTTCCTCAGCCCTGCCCTATTACTCCGGCAAAGCAGTGGTGGAAAACCATGAATTGCCATTTTCTATGCTATCCTTTGTGAATCTTCCATCTCATTTCCAGTCTTAACTGAAAAGACACTTGTCATCTTCCTTCCATGTGCCTCCTAACTTCTGACTCGGATACTATTTAATACTAGCAGTTGGCACCCTTCAAAAGGCTGCTGCTACCAATGTTGGTGTCTGTAGCATATTTGCTCACTGTTTTCTTGGTTAAAATACACTTAACTGATGACCTAGATGCCTTTTAATGCCATAAAGGTCAAAGTTCAAATTTGGGATTTTTGTGTGTGTGTGTTTACATGGCAATCCCCAAAGTATGAGCTGATTAGGATTCAAGGCTGTAGCTCTGATGGGCACCTGAATGTTTGACATCCAAAACTAAAGTCTGGTGACGTTTTGGTGAACTTGGCTAGTAAATTCAAAAGCCATCTTTCAAACAGGACCAGGAGGGAGCGTAGTGATTTACCAGTCTGGTCTGAAGCCTGTTTGTTCCAAAAGATGCCCTCAGTGTAGTGAGTTAGTTCAGAACAGGAGATCTCTGGTTCAGGGTGGAAATTCATAGAGGAAAGTTGACCTAAATCTATAAATAAAGAACAGTTAATTGTCCTTTTGACAAATGTGGCCATGAAAATGTGAATGAGTTTACCCTGCTTTTGCTATGGATGTTAACAAGGGGAACTAACTTGTCCTTTAACCAAGGCCTTGCTATATATTATACTAGGGAAGCCCAAACTTTGGCCACCCAAAAGCAGATCCCTGGCATCTTGCTAAGAGCCCAAGAGCTGTGGAATCTGCATAAAATGCAACAGGTTGTAGCCGCCCTTCTCTTTCACACCAAGGTATAGGTGGCCCCTGGAGATTACAGGACCTGGCCTGGCTGCTCGTTCAAGGTGGAGCATTGCATGTTAAGATCTGCAGGTCACACATCTATATTAGAGATGAGAGAACTACTGGGCTGCATTGCAGAAGCTCGTGGGCTGTATTTGGTTTGTGGACCATGCCTTGGCTACCCACGCTAAATAATGTCTCATCTTCCAAGCCCAAGACTATAACTAATTGTGGGTCCTCCGCCAGCTCTCAGTGGATCCAGCCTCAGGTTTCTGATGAGTTGCTGCTGCCTAGACAGGCAGCTACTTAAATTGGCCCCAGCTGTATGAAGCCGCTGACAGCTACTAAAAAAAATGACCCCAGGTCTCTCTTGATTCTCCCACTTTCTACATTTCCTATCCCACTCCCTTTTGAGGTTTCCTTATTTTAACTTCTTGGGAATCTTTCTTTCCAGGTCTTCCATTTACTCTGTATCTTTTCTCTCTCTCCTTTTTTTTCTTTTAAAGGAAAACCCTGTCTTTTGTTCCTCCTCTTTGTTGGCTTCCTTTGTCTTTTCCCCCCTTCCCACCCTCTCTCGTTTCTCCCCTTTGTAGGTGCCTAGTAGCCAGAAAAAAGGGGGTGGATACCTGGGCCTGCAGCTTTGGCATGGAGTCACCTCCAGAAGCACATGCCAAACACTTCTGGAATCAGCCAAAAGGACTGCAATAAAAACAATAGAGCTGGCATCATCTCCACTCCTCGCTCCTCCAGGGCTCCCTGGGCTGCATTTATTCACTATCGTTAACAAGGATGGTGCCCCTAACTCCCTCCAGGGTGCCTGGAAAATGTCACCCTGTGATGTTAGAGTTTTAATCTCACTCCCGAGCTCTTCCCTCTGGCTGTCTCCGACCATCATGCTTGTATTCTCAGTTCTGTATTCTCTAGCCTAGAAGGCTGCCTCTTCGTTATGCTCCATTTTTGGGGAGAGGTGGGAGTCTGGAATCTCACCATTTCCTCGCTCCACCTTGCCTCCCTCCACTAAGGTTCCACATGCGGGTCACCAATTCTGGCCAGAAAAAACTTGCCACAACTCCCTTTGGAGTTGCTAGTCTGGCTGAAGGGAGCTGCTGCAGAGTGGTGGGAGATAGGCCACCCACCTCAGCTCTTCTTGCAAGGCTGAATGTGTTGTTTCTGCAGCACAGCCAGCCCAGTGTGGGAAGGGCACATGATCTCAGGTTCCCATGAGGGGTGGGTACAGCCCAATGTATTGCCACCCAGTCCTGGTTTTTAATAGCAAGTTAACACTTTGTCCCTACCCAATATCTTTCACTCGAGGATCCCAGAGCACTTTACAAACACCATTGAATTAAGCCTGCCTACACCCTGTGTGAAGTGGGTTAGTATCTTTACCCATATTTTAGGGGATGGGGAAACTGAGGCATAGACATGAAGTGACCAGGGTCACACAGCGAATCAGTGGCAGAGTCAGGGTTAGAACTTGGCAGTCCTGGCTCTTCCCAGCTCTAACCAGTAAACCTTACTCCATCCCAGGAGTGAAATGTAACCCCTATGTCCTGACTGTCTCTGGCTCCAACTACTAGACTACATTCCCTCTCTTTCTCTCTTCCTTCACTACTGATCCTCCCACCTTCCTTTCGTCTTCATTACTTTCCTTTCCACTCTTGCTCTTCCTCCTCCCCATACCAATGAGCTCTAGGAGGAAGGAGCTGATAATGCAATAAGTCAGGGTGGGAAACTCCCCTCAATCGTTCCTTCGTTCCCCCCCAACCCCTGTCCATACAAGATTGATAATGAAACCGATACCTTTCACCGGCGTAATTTTCATATTTAATGAGCGTGACTCAGAAACTGTTACATTAATTAGTCAAATCCCACAAACCGTTAATGGTGCACACGGTAATTAATATTGTATTCAATTAAAAGCTGACCCGTTTCAGGTGCCTTCCCCTGATTTGGGGAGCTCTTTGGAGACGGCGTATGTTCCAGTGCCTGAGGCCAACCCTTTTATTTTTTTCCCCAACAGTGGGTGAGGGAGGTATTCGTCTTTTCCGTCTTGCTTCTGTAGTTTTTTCTCCACGAACATATGCTGGGTTCTTTCCCCCAGTCTCTGAATCTGGCTGCTCTCGCTATACAGACAACCTGCTTTCTGTGATTTATGGGTTAGTCCAGCGCGGGGCTCACAGACTGGAAAATTTCCAGTTTACACAAGAATTCCCTGAAAAATGAGCCTGGTTAATTTATTTCTTTCATTAACGAGTTCGAACTCTGAGATAATCTTTCTGAAACCTGCCCCCTCCCCTACATGAACCCTGACAAGCTCAAGGCCCCCCTACCCGACTCCCAGCAGATGCTCAGATTGACTCCTCAACTAGCTGCAAACAAAGCCACAGAGATGAAACTCACTTTAAAAACTTCTGCAAAGAGGGATATTCTCATTGCTTGTGAGAGTGATTCCTAGCCATGTGCTCACATCCCAGGGCTGCTATTTCGGGGCTGGTAGTCTAGGTTCCCTAACAGATCCTGCACCCATTGAAGACACTGGGATTATGGCCTTTGGCTTCAAGAGAAACAGAGTCAGACCTTTGTGCTGGGCCTCTGTGTGTCACAGCTGCCCACTTCCCATTCAGCTGTGTGTATTCAATGGCTGCTCTGTACCCCAGTCTCTCAAAAGCTGCCTGGTGGGTTAGGGGACATACAGGTCAACAGGAGGCAGTAGGTCCTAGCTGCTATCACTGTGATCTTTGTTTATTGAACTGATCCAGTTGCTAGGTAGCTTGGGAAATGCTGGTTACAGTGACCTCACGGTCAGGAGTTCTCTGCTTGAAATCCTTTATTTAGGTTCAGGCCATTACTCCCGAATAACTTCTCCTCTCCATCCTTTCAGAACTATCCTGGCCTCAGGTTTTTAGAGTCTGTGCCCAGCTGCTGTCTTTGCTTCCTCTCTCCCATGCTGAACAGTTTTGGGATATGCTAATTCCTTGAGCATTTTTGGTGCCTTTCTTTGGACTCTGGTCTCCAGTGTTCCTATGTGCCTGCTGTAGGCAGGGGCCAGAACTGAGCACAAGACTCCTATGCACTCTCCTAAGGCTGAACAAAGAGAAATGATGACTTTCTCTCAGTCTCACAAAGGATAGCCCTTTAGATACGTCCCAAAATAGCACTGGTAATAGCGTCACGCTGCACATGCCTGTTTAATTTGGTATCTGCTCTGACCTGTAGGTCCTTCTCTGGATCACTGCTCTCTAACCAGCTCCCTCCTGGCTTCTCTCTGTGTGTGGTATTATTCCCCCAAGTGTATTGCCACCATTTATCCATATTAAGTCTCTTTGGAACAGAACAAAGATCCTGTTGTCATGTATATATCCTAATATAACAAAGAACCAGGAATGGAAAATACAAAAAATGTTGATGCAATTGTTTCTAAATATTATATTTGTCTAAGTTTTGCAGGAGGGGTTGGCTGGCCTTTAAGGAAACATGTAATATTTTCAATGACAGCAGCACAAATGTCTTTTAATTACCCTTTAGTAAACTTTGTAATTTAATAGGACTTACTGTTGAGGACTCTGTATCTACAACCATTAGGCTCCTGCAGGTTATTGAGTAGTAGGTCCAGTAATTTCCATGTATAATACACTGACCTGCTCTCTGGTTCAGAAGAAATGATCATGTATTTACACTCTCTTTGTGTGGTGCTTGTCATATTTAGGTGGTTTGATTACATGGTATTGTTAGACTGTAAATTAGCTCTTCAAGGCAGGGAAGTGTCCTCTCTTCTGTTTTCTTTTACAGAGCACAAAGTTTGTACTTAACAAATACACTTTCTATGTTGATGGCATATTATGATTATCTGGCCACTGATTAGTATGTGCAATATCATTAAATAGCTGGAAGTTACCAGCTGAGTAAAATGTTACCAGCCGCCTCAAACTGCTTATGCCAGAGGAATAAGGAAGGCATCAAGTTGGTAGAATGGGGTATAATTTATTTATACAACTAAATTAAGGTAAGGACACTGTGGGAATGAAACCTCTGAGCACGCCCAGTGTGAACTAAGGCTGGAATCTTTAAAGAGACCTAAGGGAAGTCAATGGGACTTGTGTGCCTAACTATCTCAAGCCTCTTTGAAAGTCCCAGTCTAATGTTTCCATCAGACTGAGCTGAGCACACAGGTAGCTGTTAAAACAGGCTGGACCTGATTCTCCCCTGCCTTGCACCGTGTGTCTTCATTTACGACTGCGTAATGAGGGTGCTAAGACATTACCAGTAGGGCTGGGTGAATATCTGGCCGTTCCAAAAAACCAGGAAAAGAAATTCAGTTCAACCCCAATTGAAAGCAACATTTTTTCAGAATTTTTGGTAAATTGAAAAAAGTTGGAAAAACATCTTTTCAGATGGAACAAAATGTGTTGTTTCCTTGCTAAGCATTTCAAAAATAAAAGCAAAGAAAATGAAAGGCTAGATTCACAAAACTGGTGGTGGTGCCACCCATTCCTATAACTTTCAGCCCAGTGATTAGTGCACTCACCTAGGAAGTGGGAGACCCAGATTTGATTCCCCCCTCTGAAGCAGTTATTTCTTATGAGGTATGGCAGCATTTCTGTCCTGGCTACCTAGCCCTCAGCTTGATCGAAATGGCAGTTCTCATCTGCATAAGCAAGTTATTGCATTCTGCATCTAGAACCTTGATTGTCATTTGGGCACTGCCAACTTTATGATTTAGAGGATAAAATCCCTATAACAGTCCCCCTGTGGCCTGAGGTTCCTACTTCAGGGGTTGTTCTAGATTGCTCTCCTTGCAGAAATGGTACTGTTACTTAGTAGTTGTATAACCATTATACCCAGGGGCTCCAATCAGGCGTAGGCCTGTGCAAACATACAGCCTCTGTCCCACAGAGTGTACAATTTAAAAAGTGGTAGGTGCTTAAAAATGTCTTGGATAGACTCTATGTTCTTCTCTCCTAGCTTCCTAATTGTTAAGTCCCATTGCCTTGTTATCTTTTCGCTCTGTAGTCATTGTCTTTTGTGGCTTTCAGCAATTTTTGTACCTGCATTTGTTGAATCTTAGCTGGCCTGGGGGTACACTAGAACTCCAGAGTTACGAACACCTCAGGAATGGAGGTTGTTCATAACTTTGAAATGTTCGTAACTGTGAACAAAACATTATGGCTGTTCTTTCAAAAGTTTACAACTGAACATTGACTTAATACAGCTTTGAAACTTTACTATGCAGAATAAAAATGCTGCTTTCTGTTTATTTTTTTTTTAGTAGTTTACTGTATTCGCTTTTTGTTTGTTTGTTTATCTTTGTCTCTGCTGCTGCCTGATTGCATACTTCCAGTTCCAAATGACGTGTGTGGCTGACCAGTCAGTTCGTAACTCTGGGGTTCGTAGCACTGAGGTTCTACTGTATTTTATTTCCTTTGCAGTGTGAGTGCTCCTAAGCAATGCATCTTTCCTCCCTGGCTGGTGGCTCTGCCCACAGAGGAGGAGACATTTTTGCTGCTGCGGCAACATCCATCCATGCCCATGTTAGCTGTGCGCAGCCAGATGGAGGTTCACTGACATAATTTGGTCTGTAAACCTGCCCATACATACACTTGCACGTACACATGCTCATGTCCATACTGACAGGCACATAAATATAAATACTTCTGCTGAAATCTGGCCTTATATAGTCACAAGGAGGCTGCATCTCAAGCCATATGTGAAGTGAATCCCTCTCTGTTGCCAGCGTGTTTCTTACAGATTGACCCTACAGCAAAAGGGTTTTAACTAAATGGCCCCACATACTTTTGCCCTAACTATTTTCCCTCTGCCAGTAGCTTTCTGTCTGCCTGCCTGGTCATACCCACAGCTCACTTGACTTCTTCCCAGAATACTGATCATCACTCATGTGGCTTACAAACCCTTTCCTTCCCTGCCCTCCATCAGTACTTCTAGCCCTGTCTGTGCATACAGACCCCTCGCACTCACACATTGCCTGGCTGAATCTGTAATTCTGCTCCTTGGCTGATGCCTAGTTTTCCACTGGCACAATGCATGCTGGTATCTTCCACCTGCTGATACTTCGGTTAGTGTCAGGAGACTGTGTTATTCTTTGATGTGATCCACCCCTTGCTATTTTAGACCTTGACACCCCCTCCCACCAGTAGCTCAGTTGATACACCTCAATTCTGACCTACAGCAATCTCTGCTATTTCACTACTGCACCTTCCTTGGGTGCTATCCTGTCAGACTGTTGTGAGGTTTTGTGTCTAGCAGGAAAACCACCAAGCTCTCATCTCTTGTGCGATGGGGCCAGGATTTGAATACTGGTATGAAGAAGTGAGCAGCCACTATACTAACCCACAGTGCCATCCACACCATGTACCATTTGCTCTTACATATATTTGATGTTTCTAATTCTGTTGCACTGTGCTGATGTCATAAACCAGGGTTTATGATGAATACCAATATTCCCGTGGCCCAGGGCCTGCCTGGGTTGTTTCCATCTGAAGGGGATATTGATGGTCAGTTATTTCTTTGATTAAATCCTGTTCGTGTGCATTCTTTGTAAATAGCATCCTGTTTCCCTGAACACAACAGGAACTAAAAGGAGGCAGTTTCCTTATTCAAAAATCTAAGCCTGCTTTCTAGCCAGTTCTGTGCCCCAAGGATCTCTGTCTTTGCTTCCTCTTATGGTCATGCTACCCATGTTTCTCTGGGTTTCTGGTTCCTTTCTACTTCGACCTGCACAGACAGACTCAGTCTCACCAATCAATGCCCAACCCGCTGCATTTTCACTCAGTCCCAGGAAAATCCCTTTTATTCTTCTTCAGGTGGTATTTGCTCAGGCCTTCTCATGTGGCCTGCACCTTGGATGGTGGTTTCAGTTGTTTTCTCTGTCTTAATCAATAAAGAAGCTTAATTGTTCTTACATTTAGCCTGAATGAAAGGGGCCTAGCATGCCCATCAGCGTCAGTGACACCTGTGATTTGCCCATAAATCAAAGACCCACTTGATAGCAGCTACCAACACCCTCTAGCACAACAATGCAGTATGTTCTTGAGGGGTTGATTTTAAAGGTTGTAAGAATTCTTGTGCTAGTCTATTTGCAGCTAATCTTGAGGCCTCCTTTAATCCATGGGAATTTGCCTAAGGATCTCAAAATTTGGCTTACTGGAAATAGGAACCACTACAGAAGGCAAGGCACATGCCTACTCTGCTGCTCGTGATGCTGGGGAGCCACTTGCAAGGGTAGATGCTTTCCAAGAACAGGGCAGGCAGTCCTGAATTTTGTGTGTGCATCTCTCCCCAGCGCAGGGAGAGAATCCAACAATATTTCACCCAAATGAGAAATGTTATTGTGCAGATTAAAGCCACGCAGCGCCTGGTTTTGTCTTTATTTATGCCTTTCTATTTCCTTCTCTGCTGACATGGGTGCACATGCCGGGAAGCACTGAAGGACATAATTGGCGTTGTGAAAAATTATTGGGAAGCCAGGACGTTCCTTTGCAGTGATCCCCCCCTTCTCTTTCCCATCTGTCACCATCTAATGTGACAAAGTTTTTATCGGGCATTGAGGCAGAGGAGATTAAAAGTAAATACTGCAATCAGGAAGCAGCTGGGGGGAAAATGTAACACATTTCACACTAAGCTGAACAGCTCATCAACTTAGCCTTGTATATCTACAGTGGGAGGGAGCTGAGGGAGGAAAGGCTGCAGGGGGATGGGGAAGTTCAACATGCTCCTCCATGCTGGAAAGCTGGAGGGGATTGTGGTTTCCTATGTATGCAGGGCTCCCACTTTCGGATATTTGTTTTGCTTGGGGAGGAAGAAACCCCACAGCAGTGTCTTCCTTTTTGTGTAATAAGGTCCTGTCAAGCAGTTTGTTTGCAGGCTCTGATCCGTGTATTGATGTTTGTGCTCTAGGCTCCCCTCCCTCCTTTAGAGATTATCCTCTGTGCTGGTGTAACTTTTGGGTGGGCTAGAGTTCACTTCATTTCCCATCTCCAGTGCCTTAAAGATACCCTCAGCTCCCATAGAAAGTAGCTGGAGATCCAGAATTCAGCCCATAAGGATTTTCAGCAAGGATTGCACAGGGTCAACCACATTCAAGTCCCAAAAGGAACTAAAGAAATGAATTTAATTAAATAACTATAACGATAAATGACTATAAAGATAAAGAAACAAATAATAATTTAATTTTTACAGCATGACATATCTATTTTATAATCCACAGACATTACCGTTTTGGTTATATATAAACATAAATAAAGAAAACTAATTAAAATCTGAACAGTTCAGTCCCCACAGAAATACAGAAAAAGTGAGAAGAAACTGAAAGTTCCCAAAAGCCTAGGTTTTGTTCACCTAAGTCTCAGTTAGAGTCTTTGATCACCAAATCTATACAGACTGCTGAGTCTAAAACAACATCTTCCCTCCACTTGCTTGTAGGAATTTTCAGCTGGAATCCATGCAGACTCTTCCTCTGCTGAATCACTGCTAGCCAGTCAGCTAACTGACACTCAGTTAAGTGTATAGATTAAAAGAACACCCTCTTACAAGCAAATACAAAACTGAGAATAGCAAAATATAAATGACTCTTTCCCCGTTACTGCCTTTAAAGAAAAGTTGGTGAATCAGACTAGTTGAGACAATTTAACTAGAACAGTTTGGCTAAAATCAAAACAACATTCAAAGCATACAATTAAAACAGAAGTTGTTATATTTCCCTCCCAATTTCCCCTTGCTTTAATTAGCATTGCCCATGCTTCCCTGTTAGAGGGTTAAAAATATCACTAACCTGCTGCAAAATGCTTCAGAGTTAGGGCCAACAGCCTGTTCCTCCTGGGCTCAGCTTCTTCCAACTCGCACAGGACAAATGGCTCCACCTGCACACTGTGGCAAGAGGCAATAGGCCAGAGTGGGGAACCAGGCCAGCCCCATAGGATAGAAGTCACTGTGGGGTGAATGTGGGTCAGGCTTGTTCTGCACCATTTCCCCCTCCAGAGCGTCCCACCCCCAGGGCAGAACTGGGCCCTCACCCCTCACATGCTTCCCCTTTAAATGACACTCTGCAACCCCTGGACTTTTTGCTATGGTACTGCCCACCTCCCACTCAGCTGGGAAGGCTCTAACCCCCATGGGGTACTCTAAACTCCTGTCACACAATTACTAGCAGCTCTCAGGCAGCAGTGAGGGATGGAACACATGTAGCTGAATGGGAGGCAGCGCACTCTGACTGGAACAGGCAAGGTCTTAGACTGGTTAAGCTGAACACCCACGAAGTTTGGGAATCACTGGCTTAAAGCACCTTTATACAAGGAGCTCTGATTTAATGGTGGATGAATTGACATGCATACCGCTCCTCTGTCCACTTGACAAAGTGTCCAGGAGCACTAGGCAACTGAGAACTGCGGGTGGGGAGACTGAGAAGGACATGAAGGGTGGAGGTTGGGGATTAGCAGCAAGGTGATCTGCAAAGGGTTAAAAGAATTGACAGTCCCATTCTCATTCTCTCTCTTGTACATATGCAGCAACTCAGTTTCTGGTGTTTTGCTTAGTAATTGTTTTTCTTTTCACAAAGTTTGTGAAAGAGTGTTCGTGTTTTCTTCCTCTTTTTTACACAATTAGTTTTGTGTGAATTCAGTGCTGGTGAAAGAGGCTGTATTGACAGCTCTGGAAGGTGTCAGAATCCTCTATTTATCCCTAGGGTAAATACAGCTTCCCATACACACCACCCCTTGCTAATGTGACTCACTCCAAGCTTGGAGTGAAGTGGATCTTCCAAGGGGTGAAAGGAGTTCAGTTTCTGGAATCCATTCAGTCTTTGGCTTTTCTGCTAAGTGCCATTATGGGGGGCAATTATTGGCACTTCTCCTCGTGGTTTATGTGATGTAGACAGCTGTCCTGCTGGGAACTAAACTCAGACCCAGCACCTTTAATTAATTTGATAAGGTCTCCCTATCACCAGCTCTGCAATCTTGAAGACACTTTCCCATTTTCGCAGGTGCAAAATCCTGCCAGCCAAATGCTGAAAAAACAAACCCATCATTTTCTCTTTGTGTGATATGCCTTTGACAGTGCTTGGTAACTTCCGGAGGTTTTTGAAAATAGGGAGCGTGTTTCACCTCAAGTCTGTGATGGCTCTTGTGTGAGATGGGACGTTAGTGTCCTGTTTTGAGCAACAGAATTAGGTAACTCCAGGGGCTTGGAATGGGACTCAGTGTTACAGGTACAGACTTGGTACCGACTCACAATTGCCACAATCAGATTGCTATTTGGTGGCCTATGAGAATTATGCTGATGATCTCGATCTGGGGCCATCCAGCTGGAACAACTTGGTCAGGTCATGGAATCTCTGCTCTGGGTACAGCAGAGGGAAAGCTGTGTCCAGATTCAGTACTTGGATTGTGCTGTGGCTCTGTGGCCTCTTTAGTGAAAACAAGGGTTTGCCGGCCATTGCAGCTGCCTGGCTCCAGCATTAGGCTTTGACTGTAGTCACTTATGACTATAGGATAGTCTAAAAGGCAAGGCACAAGCATGCCAAAAAAGGTGCACTCAATCAATTGCCATAATCAGAACAATCTGGTTCCATGGAGCTTCTAGGAGAGATTGTGGAAGGCCTCTGGCAAAGGCTTCCCCTTTAAGGAAATGGACTAGACAGGTTCCTATCTTGTCCTAAATGCATTGGCACTTTCTCTGATTTGGCCAGCCTTGCGGTAAGGGGAAGAGTTCTCTCTGTTTATGACTAGGAGTACTGACTTGAATAATAGAGAATGGATGGATGTTGTGGGGCACAAGAGTTATTATTCCCCCCACCAGGATGGGGTAAAGTCCTGACAGTTATCTGAAGCACAACCTGGCATTTCACACATGAAATATTTGGCTCAGAGCTGTGTATAGTGGCCAAACATGGATGATTACCGGGAAGAAGTAGTAAAGGGATGTCATCAATGTTAAATACACAAGCAGACCTCTGTGCTGGCATGCCTTCATCTCTGGGAGTGGCCAGGACCCACATGGTTCTGCCCATGTATAGACTTTGCAGGACCTAACATGGGAAAAATGGTTCTAATCATAGTGGATGCACATCTGAAATGGTTAGAAGTCCATATGATGACCTCGGTGACCTCCACTGCTACCTGTGAAAAGCTCAGATAGACCGATGTCATACTTGGGCTACCAGGAGTACTTGTCACAGACAATGGACCACATTTTACATGCATGGGATTTAAAGACTTTCTGATCAAGAATGGGATTAAACATATTAAAACATCCCCATATCATCCAGTGGCCTTGCAGAGACAGCTGTAAGGACTTTTAAAGTGGGGTTGGAGAAGAAGATTTATGGGAGCTTGGGGACAAAGCTGTCTCTATTTCTTCTGAAATACAGAACCACTCCTCCACCTACAGGGAGCATGAACCTGGCCCAGCTGTTGATGGAATGGAAGATAATTGGGACTTCATCCATCCTACCATGGAAGGGGGTGTGTTAAGGAAGCTAGTTTTTCAAAAAGCCATGACAGTCATGCTAAAGACAGGGAGTTGGACACAAAGAATCTGCTCTATACCAAAAGTTTCAATGCTCACCAGCCAACATGGATTCTGGGTACTATCCCAGAGCAAGTTGAACCTTGGTTATTTAAAATCTGTTTAAGTGATGGGCAAGTCGTAAGATGATATCAGGATCATGTCTGCTTGCAGAGTGATGTGCAAGCACCAGAGCCTTTGCCCTTGGGTGATGACCATCTGGAGGAACTGAGGCCAGGAGAGGATGCAGTTTTATCAGGAAATAGCTGAGACGGGGTATTGACAGACTTGCTGGACCAGGGCACTGAGGAAAGGGGGTCTCTGCTCCTGGAGGAGGCTCAGGCTGCTGCATGCAGGTGGTACCCTCTAAGAGAGAGAGAGAAAAGCCCCTGGTTATTTAAAAGATTTACATTCAGGATATAACATTGAGAGGAGAGGAATGTAGTAAAGTGGTCATCAAGGGGTTAACTGGGTTACTAGATTATTATGGGTTGGAGCTATGCTCCACCCCTCTCTTACTTTTGATAATTAGTGTGCGTTCCCCCACTCTGTTAGGTAGCTCAATAAAGCAGCATGTTCCCCACCTGCAGTATTGTAAGTAAGCGTGTTTCTTGTGTACTTTAAAAATGGTGGTTTGTTTACTTGTTTCTAGCATGCTTTTAGATGCTCAAAAAATAATTATAGGCAGAGCTGGGAGAGCCACCTCTCTTTAAGAATGCCAGACTCTTCCAGCTTAAGACCTTGTTTTCAGTTGCTTATAACTTTGCCAAACTTAAACTGTTCAGGTTGAAATTTTCCATGCCAGGTGTCTGCCTCTGGCTGAAATTTTCTACAAAGGTTTCAGCTAAATAGTTAAGCTGTTTCTGAGAATAAGATCATGGAAAAACACATTGTTTTGCTGGTGTTAAAAAAAATTCTTGTAATATTTTTGTTGAGAAGCTCTAGTACCTCTATTCATTCCAGCTGGGGTTTGAAATTGGGAGTCCAGGACATCCCTTTGGCCAAATTTGGGTGAGTTTTCAAGTTTTAAGGCTCTGAAAAAACCTATTTGCATGTGCTCAATAGCAACTGGTTAGAGTTTGGATAGCTAAGTTCTCTGAAGAGCCTGTGTGCATTGAGAATGCTTCAGCCTCCTACAGCACCTGCCTGCTGACTGCACTGCAGGTGTCTTCCTCACAGTGACTTGAGTATGCTCCACCACAGGCCTGCAGATGCTAAGTAGGACTTTCTGCCACCTAATCTCACAGGGATATTGTGAAGATCAATTCATTAATATTTGTGATGTGTTCAGACATTATGGTAGAAACACCCAAGAGGAAATTAATACTTTTTATATTCAGTGTGGGCTTTGGATTGTGTGCCTTTTAAATGAGACCTGGGCTGCACATTGAATGAGGGCAAAAAGAAGTGTTGAATAACTACCCATTCACTAAGTGAAACAGGGGTCCCAGGGAGAAACAGTTTGTGATTATGCAATTTAAAGACTGGTTGCATGGGTAATCTTAATTCTGGCATTTCCTAACTCTTATGAGTTTGCCATCTTAATGCTCTTTTAATGTTGGTTTGGGGTTGTTGTTGTTGTTTTTGTTTTTTAAAGAAATTCAGTGGTGTTTAGTTACAATTAAATGTTGCCCAATGGTCTTAAACAAGTGAGGTTTTTTTCTCTGTTTTTTTTATTCCTGAGCTAAGTTATAAGGAAAGAAACAACAGGGTTTTACATAAACACAGGTTCAGACAGAAAAAGCCAAGATTGGGCTATGATCCAGTAGCTATATGACTGGGTGTGGGCCTCTGCCTCTTGAGGGACCCCTACATTCCAGTAGCTGTTCTAGAATGTCTTTGAGTGCCTGACTGGCCCTTCAGTCCCCAGCCTGGCTTCATTAGGGTACACTTGCGGGAGATCTGCACAAAGAGTTAACCCTTTGCTTATTGGGGTGTAGTTAAGGATCTGCATCCTATTGCATCTGTTTATCTCCCCCAAGTTGTTCTCTCTGAGACCATCAACATTTCCCATGTAGTCTGCCTCTTTCTAGCATGCACTTAGAATTCGATAATCCCTCAAAATGTCTTTGACAATCTAGTTACTGTAATTTTCAAGGTACTTGCCTTTTCAGCCTCATTTTCAGTCTGTTTTAGCCTGCCTCTTCCTCGTCCTCCTTGATCCCACAGTAATGATAAGCTTGGCAACAGTCTGTGCTCATAATAAACTTGATAGAATTCTATTCATGTTTGTTATACTGTGCCCATCACTGTGGAATCTGAGGACAATCTCAATGGCAGATCAAGGAGGAAAAGAGACGGTCTGGGAAACAGGTGGCACATGCAGTTTTAACAGTGTGTTAATTCCTTTTGTCTTGGGGCACCTGAAAACTACTGCTTCTTGGTCAAAAGTGAAATGAGTTGGGATATCTTAGCCTGATCCCTTGGGGATGTTTTTACACCACACAAGCATTGCATAACTTGACATGACTGCATCTGTGATCAGAAGAGGATCCGGACTGGAACAGTACCAGGTGCTGTAGACATGGTACCAGTGGTAAAGTTCTGTGTGGGAATCTTGCATAACACACATCCATGCTATGCCTGCATTAACCAAACACTATCAGCACCTCACTTTCATCAGCACCAAAATCACTGTGTTTTTTCAAATTAATGAAGCAGGGATGCTTTTATTCCAACACAGATATTTGACTGAATAGCTGGGAATACGCAAAACTACTGACAAGGTCATTTGCATTTTGTGTAAGTGATGAGCCCCTCTATCAATTCATTCATCCCTCAGTTCAGTGGCAGACATCGCTCATTGCTTCTATTTCTCAGGGTATCCATCTGAGAAGAGCTTTGGTTAGATGGCACCAGTAGGTGAATTTAATGATCTTGTATAGATTCAGAGTCCTTGGGTAATATTATTTGTCATTATACAGTTACCCCTTTGCTAAAAGCTAGCAGGATTTGGAGCCTTGTGATTCAGTTTCCTATATGGAGAAAAGTTGGTAACATGGAGTCAGGTATTTCCGTAGTGTAATTTGTTTATTTACCAGATGTGCACATTCCCGATTCTTTGAATTGGTGTGATAACAAATGACAACGGAGGCCTCTCCCTCTAGCCCAGAGGTTCTGAACCAGGGGTATGTGTATGTCTGGGGGTACACAGAGGTCTTCCAGGGGGTAAGTCAATTCATGTAGATATTTGTCTAGTTTTACAACAGGCTACATAAAAAGCACTAGATAAGTCAGTAGAAACTAAAATTTCATACGACTTGTTTATACTGCTGTATATACTCTATTATATGATAATGTGATGTGCATATATGCACTGTATTAGACATGCCTGTTTTATGTCATTTACTGATGCATGCAAGCATGTTAATGAAGCTGAAGTTGTGGTTTAAGTGAGGTGAAACTTGGAGTACGCAAGACAAATCAGACTCCTGAAAGGGGTACAGTAATCTGGTAATGTTCAGAACCACTGCTCTAGCGGAAAGCTCAGTTAAGGCACCTTCAGAAGCAGCTTGTACTCTGTATCAGTCTGAGAAGGCCTCACACAGGTCTCTCTCTGGTTAACATGCTCTCTGCTCCTCTTCCTACTGCCTGGTCTGCACCTAAAATGTAGGTCGACCTAACAGTGTTGGTTAGGGATTTGAAAAATTCACATCCTTGAGAGACGGAGTTTAGTTGACCTAAGCCCTGCTATACCCACGGCTAGGTTGATGGAAGCATTCCTTCGTCAATCTAACGACCACTGCTCAAGGAGATGGATTAACTACAACGATTGAAAGCCCCCTTCCATCACAGTGGGAGGTGTCTGTGCTACTGCAGCATAGCTGCGTCTGTTCCACTTGTAGTGTAGACGTACCCTGACTCAGCTCCTGCCTTTCAACCTGTGAAAGCCCTAGTAAAAGGCTGCTCAGTGAGACTATGGCTTACGAAGGTGAGCCTGGGCATCTGTCCTCCTTTTGTGCAGATGTTTTGTGACACAAAGGCATCTCAGAGTTTCAACTGGCAGACAAAAAAGAGTGCTTTAATTTGTACAATACCCTTAATGACTATCTGGGGACAGTTACTGCATGGCATCTTTAACTTGTCCTGTAGAATTTCATCCTAGTTACTTGTACATCAATGACTCTGAACATGCAGCCATTGACACCATTCTATATAATAATATTATTAAGAGGAGAAATACCTGCTATTCCAATTGTATGCAGGCACCACCACCTTGGGCTATGATCTTGTCACCTTGCTAAGCAGAATCTGGCATGGTCAATACTTGGATAGGGAGACCTTCAAGAAATAGGTTGAGACGGGAAGTCCTATTGGTGGTTTACTGTGGCATTTTCCCAGCCCTAGGAGACACTGAGCTGCTAGAGATGCTGCTTTTGGGTGATGCACAAAACTGAGACCCTGAATGCTTGCATATTTTTATAACTGGCTGTCTCCTAGGTGTATTTTAAAGAGCTCATGTGTTTTGTTTGGGCAATACTGAGTACCATGATGAAGTGCAAGTAACTCAATGGGATTTATATGAGCTTATGAAGCGGAGAATAAACCCCATAGTTTGCAGAGTAAATCAATTTGTAAAGCGCTTTGGGATCTTTCTGGATGAAAGGCTCTATATAAATGTAAGTCGTGACCATTCATCATTATTGAATATGAAATAGAGATATACACTCTATCAAGCAGCAGCAATAGGCTGAGGCTCATGATTGCTCACAAGGCCCAATCAATCATCAGATCACGGAATAAAGCAGCTAGAATAAAAAAGAAAGAGAACCCACAGCAAATCATTCCAAGCAATGCAATTAATGGGTGTCCAATAAAAATAGTGATCTCAGAACTGGGGAGCATGGGCTTTTCCTGAACAGCAAAGTCCAACAGGGCTGCACAGTGCAGGAGATAGGAGTTAAAAGACAGACCCCTCCCAGATGGTATACCAGCCATATACACATCTAGTAGGGGCTTGCTAAGAAAACTATGTATATTCTTTTCAGAATTACCTTTTATTCCATCTGGTTTGGTTTTCTGTTGAACTTTTCAGGCTATAAATCTGGGGATTGAGCTGTACCTTCTGCAGGTAATTAAGACACCATTCCAGTTATCACATCACAATGCAGCCACAGGCCAAATGTGCCCTGCCAGTCCCCGCCTTGGTCACTCTTATCTTTAGCATGCAGGTGTGGCCTATATAAAACTACAGGTCCCAAAATGCTGTTCTCCATCTTGATCTAACCAGGAGGAGGCTTGGCTCAAATAGAGAACAGGATGCTGAGATCTGTAGTCTCTTTTGGCTGTTAACCCTTATAGAAGATGAGGACTGCTGCAATCTGTTCCATTTTATGCCAGTTGGAAAGGGTAAAGCGTGGGAAGCTCCTGTACTCGGTGCTATGAGATCCAGTATCAGCTGAAGGCTAACTGTGGACTAGAACAAAAGGTCCTCTGTCTTGTGAGGGAAGGCAGTGTCTAGTATGATTTTTGACTGTGCTGAGAATGCTTTTGTCGTTCAAGCTCTTGAGGTGTTATGAAATATAATATTCTGCTCTCTTTTGTTTGTTCACTATTATAGAAGAGAGATTGAAAATTAATAAAATATAAGGGGGGAATGGCATAAGACAGTAGGCAAGTAAAAGTACATAATGCACGGAGCCACAGCTCAGGAAAGGAATGGCAGGTAACTTCCTGTCTGCTCATAACACGGGCCATTCAGTTTCTTAGTGGAGGACTGCTGGCCAGGTATGGTCTGCACTTTCTATGTCTCAGCCTGCAGCCACCTTCATCTTTAATACAGAAGTGCAGCCCACAGATGCTACAGGTCCTAGTGTGTCCCAGTAAGCTAAGTGAGCTGGGACTGAGCTATCTCAGACACTGCTTCTATGATCAAGACTTTGCAAGGCTTTTGCAATCCAGTTTTGAATGAAGGCTAAGGACTTGTAAGACTGGGAGATGGAGAGTTAGCAGCAGCCAGTCCATGGCTGTGGAAATCTTGTGCACATGAGTTCAGGATGAAGTGTGGTTGCCTTCAGGACAGAATGTAAGACCCACCTTTTACCAACACTTCCGCATAACATTGACAATCATTATTGGGGGTGGGGGGGTGGGAGGCGTGTGTGTGGAAATCTACCACTCTGCCTGTTGTCCGAATGGAGAAATGAATAAAATTAGAAGGATTAGATCATTAAAGACCTCCTGAGTCCTAGGCACCATGCCCAATCCTGGGGCGGGAGAGAGAAGAGAAAACTCAGGGTTAGTTGTAAATGTCTTGTATTTTATAATTTAGTAAGATGCTCCATCACTAAATGGTGGGCCTGGTATAAATGCCTGGGTGGATAGCATACCATTCTTCAAGTGATCGGCCTTCAGATCAAGCCGGAGCATAGCCTGTGTTGGCCTGCCGATTCCATGATCTACTTCTCAGTGTTAAAGATTGAGTTAAAGTTCCTGCAGTTTATTCCATTTTATGCCAGATGGAATGCAGCCCTTCATCTCCCCTTCTTTTGAGGGAGCTGCTGCAGGCCAGCAAGCAGACGCTTACAAATGCTTCTCAGGTTTAGCTTAGGCACTGTCACAGGGTGAGTGGCATACACCGAACAGGGGATTAACCTCTGTGGGGATGCTGTTAAATGTAGTTGCAAAAATCATCAGTTTTACTTCTCATTCCAGCAGGTCCCAGAGACCCTACAGTAAAGACAGCAGCTGATACTAGGGATGGAGGACTAGATAGATCCTTCGCTCATCTTCACTTCTTTTCTTCTCAGGGTTTGATTACTATATTATCAGAGCACCTAGGAATCCTAGTAATGGATGAGGACCCCATTGTGCTAGGTACTGTACGAGCACAGAACAAAGAGGCAGTCCTGGCCCCAAGCGGCTTTGATGCACTCTGCTTCCTTCACATCAGGGATTCCTTGCAGATTCCTTGCAGTCTCATAGTCATTCGCGTTTGATAGTCATCCAGCTTGTTCTGGAGTTGGGGATGGGGTCTGTTGTGGGGCTTCACAAGTTCAAATAAACATTCACACTTATAGCAGCTAATCCAAACTTTGAATCCTTTCAGATTCCTCATCACGGATTTCTCTGGCACATCTCTAATCCATCCACATTTAACACATGGATAGCTTCAATTTTATTTCCTAGATCCAGAATTCTTATCTTTCTGCAGCAACATTGTAATTACATTGTTATTTCCAGCTACAATCGATAGCCTCTCAGTCGGGATTTAATAGCTTTGTGATTAATTAATTAGTTAATGTAGCTAATTTTATAACTTCTTGATTAATAGATTAATTAGTGAATGTTTGTACAGCACTTTGAAAATGTAAAGTGCTATATAAGTGCTAAGTATTATTATAAATTATTAATATTATTATTTATTATTCTGTCTCCGTTGGCCAAATCCTAGTGAATAATTAGTTCAGGCTGAGTGTTTTAATGCCGGACTTGGTTTAGAATTCAACTGATAGCAAAGCATTTGGTGTTCAGGGCTTTGTTTGCACTAATGGACGCTAGTTCAGATCTTTCTTTGCTTTCTTTTACCTACATGCAGGTGTAATATCTTTTGGGGAAAAATAAATGGGACAATATTAGCCATTTAAATGATCAACTAAGTAAAATATCTGTCCTGTTTCCTAAGGCCTGTGTGTACTGAATGTGCTTGTGTTGTATTTTTGTCTCTCTTCAGATTGCAAGCTCCTAAAGACAGGGACTGTATCTTTCTAGATTAGAAGGTTGTACAGTTGCAAGCCTGTTTTGGTACTTAACATTAATGTTGTGTTTGTGTAACTATCGGAAATGTCACCTGATGAACCTCCAGTCTCTATGGAAGTTAATACCACTCTTCAGCCAGCTCTACACTTGGAAGGCTTTGCCGGTATAGCTATACCAGTATGCTACACCCGCAAAACAATCCTAGTGTGGTCACATCTTATGCAGCAAAACTCAGCACATTTGCCAGTGTAGCCTACTTCAGCCCCCCCATCCCCACTGCCCCCATCTCCCCCCTCGCACCCCCCACGAATGAAACAAGTTATACTAGTAAAAGTGCAGTTTTACCCGTATAACTGTATCTACATTTGGAGCTTTTGTTGGTAGAGCTCTGGCGATCAGGGATCACGTCACGGATCACACCTGTTCATGCCTCTGACCAGTATAGCTATGCCAGCAAATGTGTAGTGTAGACCTGGCCATACTGGACTGTACATTGTAAACTGTGCTGGGACAGAGAGGAAGATGGGACAGAAGGGATGGGAACGAGCTATGTGCTTGCAAAGGGATGGCTCAACTTTTCAGGTATGAGCCGTTAAAATTGAGCCAGTTAAAGCTGGTACATTGGGCAGAGTCTTAACAACTGCAAAATCCCCTAGACCAAACACAAAGAAAAGGAAATCCACTGTGAGTTTGGGGTGACGGGAAGGGGAAGAAAAAGAAAAAAACCAAAGAAAAGAGGGGGAAACTTCAGGTATAAGTCCTGGTGAGTGACAGAGATCTTTGTATTTGTTTGTAACCAAATACAGAACTAACTTCAGGATAAACTATAAAGCTGTTGCTTGAGATATAACACTGGTTTAGGGAGGCCTTCTGGCATAGTGGTCTGAGCATAGGACTGAGAACCAGGAACACTCACATTCCAGGCCCCGCTCTGCTACTGCTGCCTTGTGTGACCTTGGGTAAGTAACGACTCTCTTTTTTGTGCCTCTGTTTCCCCCTTTTAAAAACAGGGATGATACTGACTGACCTCATAGAGGGGTAATGAGGCTTTCATCACTGGGTGCAATACACAGCAGAAGTGCTGAGGCCTTGTCTTTATGAGACAATTGCATTGGCTTAATTCAGTGTTTCCCAAACTTGGGATGCCACTTGTTCAGGGAAAGCCCCTGGCTGGCTGGGCCGGTTTGTTTACCTGCCGTGTCTGCAGGTTTGGCCCGCCGCGGTTCACTGCTGCAGGCCAATGCGGGCTGCAGGAAGCAGCACGGGCTGAGGGACATACTGGCCACCACTTCCCAGACGCGGCAGGTAAACAAACCGGCCCGGCCCTCCAGGGGCTTTCCCTGAACAAGCGGCTTCCCAAGTTTGGGAAACACTGGCTTAATTGATGGTGTGATTTTTAAACCAGTTTAGTCAAACTGGTGGTAATCCTTCTGCAGACATTCTTAATTCCTATTAAGAGTGGCTTATTTCAGTTTAGCTTAAGTGGTTTAAGCTAAAGCAAAATAAGAGTGCCTTACACTGAAATAAGAGTACCTGTCAAGGGGTTTGCACAGGTTTAATTTAAATCAGTTTCAAAACCTATGTAGAATTTTCTCATGTAGACAATGCCTGTGTATTATTGCTAAGCTTTTCTTGATCAAGATACAATGTGGATGCAGCTGTTTCACCAGCAACTACATGGTTTATCAGGAAGTTATTAATAGAGTGGTCTTCAATGCAGTGTTGTATTCCTGAGTCTGCAGACTATCAGTTTCATTTCTTGTGTTGCTGCACTGAGATTTGCCCAGCAGCAGCCACAGAGTAAAATTAAGAAGACTGATCAGTTTTGCACTACAGTTCAGAATCTGAGGTCAGTTATTACATTGCATTAGTTTTATGGCATTTATTTGCTCTTCAGCTTTGGTGAATTGTTAACCCTAATGACTCTGGAGAAGGTGAGAAAAGAAGAAGAGTGCAGTGGCAGTGTAGAGTTAGCTGGGCCTATCATACTTTTATGGTCAGATTCTTTAGCAAGGAACTGACCTGCTCTTTTGGGTTCAGTCAGAGTAAGTGGAGTTCATTTTCTTGCCAATAAAGAAGAAAGGTGTATTTGCTTGAGGGCTCTTACATAGAGTGGGGTGAGCCCAGAAATGAGGGGTTCAGAGTACAGGAGGAGGCTCCGGGCTGGGGCAGGGTGTTGGGGTGCAGGAGGGCATGAGGGCTCCGGCGGGGGGTGCCGGCTCTGGGATGGGGCTGGGGATGAGGGGTTTGGGGTGCAGGAGGGGGGGCTCAGGGCCGGGGCAAGAGGTTGGGGTGCGGGAGGGAGCTTGGGTGCGGCTGGGGAAGGGGGGTTGGGGTGTGGGCTCCAGGAGGGAGTTAGGGTGCAGGAGGGGGTTCTGACCTGTGGCAGGAGTTTGGGGTGTGGAAGGGCATTCAGGGTGTGGGCTCTGGCTGGGCGGCGCTTACCTCAGGTGGCTCCTGGTTGGCGGCACACCAGGGCTAAGGCTGGCTCCCTGCCTACCATGGCTCTGTACAGGTTCCGGAAGTTGCGGCATGTCCCTATGGGCCTCTAGTCGGAGGCACGGCCAGGCGGCTCTGCGCACTGCCTACCCCAGCAGGTGCTGCCTGCCTCCGCAGCTCCCCTTGGCTGCGGTTCCCGGTCAAGGGGAGCGGCGGAGCTGGTGCTTGGGGCAGGAGCAGCGCTGGGAGCTCCAGTGGCCACCTGTGCCACGTGCCAGCTGCTTCTGGGAGCCACGCAGAGCCAGGGCAGGCAGGGAGCCAGCCTTAGTCCCGCGGTGCCGTCGACCGGACTTTTAGTGGCCTGCTAAGCCACCACGGTCCTCTTTGTGACTAGGCAACCCTAGTGCAACCCTCTAGTTTGGACACTTCTATTTCAGTTTACAAGAGTGCCTTACGTTAATTTAGCTTACATTGATTCCTTACCAGTTTTGGCTAAATTGATATTCCAAGATTTAAAAAAAAAGACATTAAGATGGTGATAAGGTTGAGGGTATACATCAGAAGCTTAAGGTTTAAAAAAAAGGGGGGGGGCTTTTGCAGTTATCCCTAAATCAAGCAGCATAAGCACAGGATATTCAGATTTAAGGTTACATTTAAAAGAAATCCAAACATTTTATGGTATGGAAGTGCACGCTTAAGGCACCCAAGCAACCATAACTCTGCCTTGTAGTGATTATACAACAACTATATGATTATAACAACGGCATTTTAGTTTCTGTGGGCCCAGATTAGATTAAAGTATTTTTAAAAAACATTCCCCCCCTCCTGCCAATGTTTTTTCTTCTCATGGTGTTGCTACAGGGCAGAGTTAATGTTGTGTCTGCAGTTCCTTGTTGTGCTGTTGTTTTTTAATTAAAAAAAATTTGATTTGTGACCACTAAGCAAAAGAAATGGTGAATGCTACCATTTCTAATGATATGAAGATACATAGTATCAACTTTAAATTATGTTTAAAAATTTAGCTATTAAGGGCAGACTCACTGTTATGCCAGAGCAGCACAAAGCAGCCAGAATGCACCAACCAGTTAAAATGAGATTACAATTTCTTTACATTGCCAGAGCAGTGCAAAGCCGTCAAAATGAACTGGCCCATAATTTGTAGTTGACTTATTGGGTAAGAGCAGGGGTAGTCAATTCTTTTTTTTTTTTTTTTTTTTTTTTTGTCAAGGTCCACATTTCTTGGTCAAGGGGGGAGGGATAGCTCAGTGGTTTGAGCATTGGCCTGCTAAACCCAGGGTTGTGAGTTCAATCCTTGAGGGGGCCATTTGGGATCTGGGGCAAAAATTGGGGATTGGCCCTGCTTTGAGCAGGGGGTTGGACTAGATGACCTCCTGAGGTCCCTTCCAACCCTGATATTCTATGATTCTATGATATGGTCAAGGTCCAGATTCCAAAGAACATAATAAAAAACAACGATGATGATGATTAGCAAATAAACAGATTCCGGGGTCCATTCAAAAGTGTCTGCTGGTCTGCCTATTGACTACCCTTGGGTTAGAGAGTAGGGCTATGTGAGAGGAGCCCAGTCTTGAATTCCAATGTGTCTGCACTTTCAGGGTTCCCTGGCACTTATGCCTCAGTGTACAGAGAATAGCTGAGTTACCTCTGATGGTACAGTGACCCTAGTTTAAAACTGACCTGTCTGTAACCTATATAGTAACAATTGGATATAGAATTTGTTAATAACTTGATGTAATTGCAATTTATTTTATTCAAATATGGATTGTGCACAAGATTTCAATGAAATGTAGTGAAAGGGAAAGTTTGAGGAGTCTGTTGTTCTGTTACTGAAATAATTCTGGACAAAAAACCCAAAAAAACCACAGTACCAATGTGAAATTTCCTAAAGAACTCATTTTAAGGTAACTTAAACTCATTAAGTAAAAACTGTACTTTTTGGTTTTTCATATGTAACAGTAGTTGAATCCCTGTTTAAGGGCAAAATGAAACTCCACCTTATTTATGGAGGCACTGGTGGTTTGGCTCCATAATTAATAAAGCACTTAAACCAAAAAGAGTCCCCTCCCCCAAGGGTTTGCATTAATTTAACTAAACCAGTTTCTAAACCACTTTAGTTAATTAGGCACACTTTTTTTGTGTGTGTAGACAAGGCCTTAGAGACGGGAGAGTTAATACAAGAGCTAGTTGGGATAAAGTTTTCAAGAAATTTTGTTCCTGTGTTTTAACCAACTCTAGTGAAATGTCATTGACTTGTAGTACCCACAACTGCCTTTCCTATTTTCATCAGGCACTTCCCACCTGCAGCTTGACAAGTGAGGTTGCAGGCCCATTGTTGTATGCTACTTTATTTTTGTTTGCTTGCTAAGTTCATATCCTATAGGCCAACTTTCCCTCAAGTGTGGGGTACACCCCCACCCAGGGGATGAGAAGCGATGGGTGCATGGGGTACGGCCTTTAACAACAAATGCTGTGGTTGTAAGGGGGCTGTAGCAGTTTAATTTTCCTGCAGGAAGCTTAGCTCTCAAAAGTTTATGAAATATGATTGCAGGCAGCAGCTGCATACAAGAATATCAGTCAGAGAGAGGCTAAGGCAGCAAACAGACTTCACTGGTGAGATGCACAGTTTCTTAAATGAACTGCGCCACAACTGACACAAAGCATTTGTTCAGCATTAACCCTGTCTGTACGGTGAGCTAAGCAGCACTTATAAGGCTATCTGTAATACTGCCATCTGGCTATTCCCAAACCCTACAATGCAGCCCACAACTACCATCATTTTTTTACAGGAGGCATGGCCTATCGAGAGTAGAGGTCTTAGCATGCAGTGAAGACGGTCATTTGGATTGAGGTGAATTGCCAGCTGGAATTTGTAGTCTCTAGGAGTTGCACCACTGTATTGAAAAGGAGGGTGCCTGGGATCTGCTCCATTAATGCAAATTAGGTCCTGTGTGCAGGCTTTTGTCAAGTTGTTGGTTAGGCTCCCAGTTAGGCAAAGTTTGGGTGACCCTGATCTGTTGAGTCACTGAAGCTGCCATTGCCTCTGTTGCTTTTCCTTTTTCCCAGCCCGTGCTTAACACTTGAGATGGTGCTTGCCCCTTATCTTCTTCCCTTTGTCGGGATGGAGGAACCTGTGCTGTGCGTTAGCGTCTCTCTGTGTGTGTGTGTGTGTCTGGCTGCCTGTCATTACAGCACTAATGGAAATACTGCACGGATCACAACTCTCAATTAGCTCCTTGGGAGATTGCTGTGACAGCCAGTTACTGAACAGCAAGGCCTGAAGGAATGAATTAATTTGTAGTACACGGCAGTTAGAGTCACAGTGTTAGTGATGGAATGAGACGGCAATAGACCCTGATTAGGCTCAGGTTGTGTGTTGCAAAGGAGTGTTACCTGCAGGATGGCCTTTCCTTCTCCCTACTGCCCCCCCCCCCCCCCCGGACTGGGAATAGTCTCAGGCCATAGATGAGATGAGTGTGGTGATCTCAGTTTAACTCTTGGAGGCACAGCCTGCCTGAGGCTATCTGGCAGCCAGCAATGGACCTTCATTCTGCACAGACCAGGGCATGATGCAATCCAGCTGGCTTGGAGCCAGGCCAAAGCCACTAAGTGAGTAGTGTTCAGGGAGCGTAACACTATCTTTCTTTCTGTCTTCAAACAAGATCTCTCTTCCTTATTAGTTTAGATAAGTGTAGATCAGAGAGTGTACCCTGGGGTTGCTGCTCCCAGAGATGCTAGTGTCTTGGCTTCCTTGTGCAGCACAGGATCTCACTATGATATGGGGAGAGGCAGGAGTGAAAAATCTGCTCAGCATGCACTAGCAGGCAGGGAAGCTTGGAAGCGCATTCCCAGAACATGTAGGAATTGTCACACCTGAATAAACAGACTGAAGTTTCCAGAGCCGCTGCCTGGAGCCAGTTGTGCATCCTTTATTACCCTGAAGTTCCCTAGTACCCAGCCCACTACTACATTATTGCCCATAAGCCTCTGGAGCTGCTGCTGCCCAAAGGCAGCATGACATTCTCTCTGACCTTGAAATCTCCAGATCTGCTGCCCAGAAGTCTTACCCTGAAATCGTCTTATCCTGAAATCCCTGGGATTGCTGCCCAGACCTAGCCTTTCATTTTCTGTTGTATATGATTTTGTTTTTAGCGCTATATAGGGGTGTAGTTATAAACTGGTTTTTAGGTATACGGAATTAGATTTGTTAGGACGGTTTTGTTAGGGAGCTTTTCACCCCCTCGAGGGAGCATCAGTCAACTGGAGAAAAGAACTGTGAAATTGATGAGGTGCTGGGAATTGTCATGATTTGAAAGGAGACAGGCCCTGGGCTCCAGAAGTGCGTGATCTGCAAGCTGGGTACAGGAGCAAGGTTGAAGCATCAGGGGAAGATTAGGTGATTTGCACCTATGTGATTTGCACTGGAACAGTCCTTGCTAAATACAGGAAGCAGGAAGGGATTTTTTCCTTTGGAGAGTTTTGTTTTTTAATGAATGTTGTGCTGGTGAACAGTACAGCGAGGCAATCCTGTTGTTTATAGTGATGTGTATTCTAGTAGCACCAAGAATGTGCTGGGTGCCGTACAGAAATGTATGAAAAGACAGTCCCTGTCCCAAATTGCTTACATTTTAAAAAGACAAACACATGAAGGGTGAGGAAAAGAGAAATAACTTGCCAGCAATACAAGCCCTACAGGCTTTTGCCCACTGTTTTTCCACAGCACAGGGCTAGCCCAAGCGGCACCAGTGGAAGCTTCCTCCGCTTACTTGGACTGTGAGCTCTTTGGGGACAGGAACTATCTTTTTGTGCTGTGTTTGTTCAGTGCCTAGCACAAGGTTTGGCAGCCTTTCAGAAGTGGTGTGCCAAGTCTTCGTTTATTCACTCCAATTTAAGGTTTTGTGTGCCAGTAATACATTTTCACATTTTTAGAAGGTCTCTTTCTATAAGTCTATAATATATAACTAAACTATTGTTGTATGTAAAATAAATAGGGTTTTTAAAATTTTTAAGAAGCTTCATTTAAAATTAAATTAAAATGCAGATCTTATCAGTTTAGCATGATCCTTCCTCTTGCTTTTCCTTGCTGAGTTTTCCAATGGCTGGCACGTATTTGGATACTTTAAGCTGCACACAGGCTTCTGAGTGATCAGTTGTTAACCAGCTCCGAGAGGGACAGGTTTCATGTGTGAAAATACCTGTTCACACAGGTATGTGGATCCAAATGCTGAAAGCATTGCAAATGCAATTTTCTTCAAACAGTTAAATTTCACTGGCAGGGACGTCCAGCAGGTCAGAATAGAGGCCCCATGATCTCTCTCGGTAGCTTCAAGTGCACGCCGCAGATCTCCAAACTTTGATGCCCACAATTCTGAGCTTTTTAACTGAATGAGCTGCATTTTGAAATCTTCAACACCCATCCACTGAAATACAGACAAATCCAAGTCGCTTTCGTTGAACTTTTCAGGTTTAATTAGAAAAGAAAGCTTTGGGCCAAATGGCTGGAAATCTTGAAATCTGTCAGAAAATTCTGATTCCAGTTCTTGCAGGTACATTCTAATCTCAGCGAAAAACGCAGGGCGCTGTTCCACGTGGTGCCATAGTGATGTAAGCAGCAAATCCGGACTTAAAAATATCCCAGCACAGTGGCACTGGAACAATTTTTAAGGTGGGGGCGATGAGCTGTGTTCACTCTTGCCCCTGTCTGCACCCCTCACTGCTCCAGGCTGGGACCAGTGGGCCACATCTGGGGGTGGCAGCAGAGCCCTGGGCCAGCAGCCGGGACCCCAGGCCGGCACTAGAGCCCCCCTGGACCAGTGGCCGGAACCTGGGGCCGGCAGCAGGCTGAGTGGGGCCAGTGGATGGAACCCTGGCTGACGGGGCCAGTGGCCAGTACCCCAGGCCAGCAGTGGAGCCTTTGGGACTGGTGTCCAGGACCTGGGCAGTGTGAGTGCCACTGAAAATCAGCTGCAGAATCAAACCAGATTCCATTCAGCTCCTGTGGCTTAATGATTTGGGGGCTACTGGGGATAATGGAACCAACATTTAGGATTATGGCCCTTGCAGCATGGCCTGGCAAATAGTAGTGTAGGTCCCACAGACAACATTGTACCAGGTGCCTGTTTATTTTCTTGTAGTTGTGTGTGTAAACAAGGTGAGCAGGCCCATCAGCCAGATTCTTCGTGTACACATCCTGCCTTGCGTAGCCTCCCGTTCTTCATGGGTCTTTGGGTCTGTTGCTTGTGTTCATTCTCATGTGGAGCAGGTGCCAATAGTCTCACCCTGGACACTGTAACTGGTGCTCCTGGGCTGCCCAGCCTCCTAGTCATTGTGCAGAACTCAGAAGCACCATTTTGCTTCAGTATCACTGTAACGTTATCTGATTAAAATATGACCACATAGATCATTGTTGCAACCACTATTACATATTTGCAACAAATCTTGTGCAAAATGTGGCATGTAAGATGTCTATGAAAAAGTTATGATTTGCTGAATATAATTATGCTATTTGTATGCATGTATCATTTTTGTATTTGAAGTTATGAGTATTGGCTCTATACCTGTATTTCAAATGTTTGCTCCTGGGGTAACGCCACAAGGTAGTTAGCCAGCACATCTTGAAGGGACTATTCAAATTAAGTGGCTCATCAAGGAACACTTAACTCACAATGAACCATGGGAGATGCCCATCTACACTGAGTGGACGTTCCATCTGAAATATAGGTAATGGCTTCCTGCAATGACTAAGTGAAATCAGGCATGCACAGGTGACTTGCCCATGTGACTCCGAATGCTCATCTTGTCATTTGTAATTTTCCACTAGCTATGCTGAGGGCTTTGTTTGGAACAATGGGTTTCCCTCCACATGGCAGAAGATATAAAAGGCCCTGGAGACCCCCTCCATTTTGTCTCTTTTCTGCTCCAGCCTCTGTACTATGAACTTATATTAATGGAAGCATTCTAACCAAGGAACTGAGGACCTTCCAATGATTTGAAAGCAGCCAGACTTGACTTAAGCCAACAGTTTATTCTATCTCTGCTACAAGCCTGAACCAAGAACTTTGCAATTACTCTATGTATTTGATTCCTTTCACCTTTTTTAACTCACCTTTTTCTTTCTTTTTATGAATAAACCTTTTAGATACTAAAAGATTCGCATCAGCATGATTTTTGGGTAAGATCTAAGTTATATATTGGCCTGCTTGTGTGGCTTGTCCTTTGGGATCAGAAGAACCTTTTTATTTGAAGAGATTGGTTTAAAGAACCACTCATCTCTATGTCTAATGTTCTCGGGGATAATACAAGGACTGGAATGCCTAAGCAGACTGCTTTTATGACTTCTTGTTAGCCAGTGTGGTGAAACAGAAGTTTACTTTTGTTGCTGGTTTGGTATATCCTATGGGGGCTTACACCCCAAGACTGGTGGCTATCTGCCCTATTTTCCAGCAGTTTGTCCTGAATTTGGCAACCTCAGTTGTGACCCACTGAGGCACAGTTACAACCACTTTCAGATATTTCTGGCCCAGGGTGTTTGGTGTGGATTCTGATGTGATTTAGTGATGTGACTTACCAGCATTTCTGGCGTGGGATGTACTGGTGTCTTCACTGTGATGTTGGCATTGCACGATTGTTCTTTATTATTATTATTGTAGAAGTGTAGCAGCCCGAGGCATGGTCCAGGACCCTATTATGCTAGGCACTGTACATACAAAGAACTAAAAGAGGGTCCCTGCTCCAAGGAGCTTACAATTGAAGTATAAGACAAGAGACAACAAATGGGTACACACAGATTGGGGAATATAAGGAAGCAATGAGACTATTGGTCAGCATGATTGGCTGTGATCTCAGCACACCAGCAGCATAATAGGGATTTTACATCTGCTGGTAAAGCTCCTCATACTGTCCACTGGCAGTGATGGGACACCAGTGCAGCAATTTCTCTGTATTATTCAAAACCCCTTTTTTCATAGTTGTATCTTCGCCAGTTAAGAAATCTCTTTTACTACTGGCACCACTTGCTTTGGGCCTTGGGACTCACTTTCGCCCACTTAGCTAGTTAGGCCAGCACCTTATTTAAATTCCTCTGTGAATTTCTGTGGCTTGCAGCCTGAAGGCTAATCACCTTGTTGGCAGTGATGCCCATTTTCCCCAGGTGTAAAATGCAACTCTTCTGTTTTGGGATCTGCTGGGCACTTGCTTTGTCCAGATCTAAATGAGGACACAAGGAGTGGAGCTGATGAGAATGGGGACTACTGTGGGGAAGTTCTTGGACCTAAAGTGGCAGACAGCTATCTGAACGTTGAGACAGGGAGCAAAACACAAACGAAGGAATAGGGGAAAACAGCCTCAAAAAGAGGCAGAGAAGAGAATGAGAGGAGAGGAAAATTGATAAATAAAAAAAGGTGACTTAAGTGAGAAGAGAGAGGGTGATTCTCTCCTGATTAGAATTCATGAACTCTGTTCTTACATTAAGTCTATATATGACACCTGGCCTTTAATGTGAAGCTGCCTACAAGCATTAAAAATTAAAAGCAGAAGGTAGGATCCATCCATCTCGGGCAGTGCTGCTCCCCTCCTATCTGAGCTCTGCACAAAGCTATTACACATTGATAAATTATTTTGGGTAATAGCTGAGATATTACATTGTTTCTGAGTGAAGGTAAAATCTCTCCATGACATGGGCATTTATCAGGAGCGCATTTCATCCTATTTATTATGGCCGAGACGAGATCGCGGGCTGCGGGCAGAGCTGGCACGGCGTACTGATCACCTCCCCCATCGCCTCCCTTCCCTCTGTCACTTGGGTGATGGGATATTGATGGAACTCATGACAAGTTAATTATTAACTAAAGATATGCAGTTCACCCTTGCCAGGGGAGGAGGCATGGAGAGAAGCAATGATAGCTCTTTAAAAAAATATATCCATTGTGTTCCTGGAATTATTTCCCCTCTACCCAGTACATGGTCCCCTCATTCTGCAGCCCCTAAAATTAATGTACAAGTTGTTTGGAGCTCACCTAGGTCCAGGCATTGAGTAGGGATGGATGGAGCTCTGAAGATGTGGTGATTGGGTTCAGTTAAGCTTCCAAAAGCTCAGATACTTATCCTGCTTCCTTGGGTCTGAAATAAGTGCTGTAGAAACCCTATTGGAACAACTACTTCTATGGTACTTGGCATCTCCGGTTCTTGTGCTGGCCAGAAAACTGACTTAGCCAATGGTGTTAGAGCGACGAAGGTTTGTTTGAGTTCTGAAAATGATTTTTTTTCTCTTTGTGGGGAAGGATTGTTCTCATTTGCTCAGAAGCCTTTCAGCCATCCCTGGCAGTGTGGAGTGCTGTGTGAAGGCTGGAGGACAAGGGCAAGAAGGGTATTACCACAGCTAGTGTGGTTATGTGCTTGCTTGGGGACTCTCTCTCAATACTTCCTTGGGTGCTGGAGTAAGTGGGGCAGAGTTGTCCCCCATTACACTAGCATGCCAACTACCATCTTGGCTGCCACCAGGGATAGAACCAGGGACTTGAAGAGCTAAAAGTTTGAGTCTCTACAGCTTGAGCTAAAGTGCCTGGCTATGTAGCTGGGGGGCGGTAACAGATTCACATCCTCTGTGGATCGGGCACGGAGAGGTATACACAGCACACACTGACCAGTGGGTAACATTAGCACATACATTATCACATTAAAATATTCGAGTGACTGAAGGGATTGGGACCTGCATCTTTTTACCTTTAGTTTGGCAGTTCCTATAGTAGTAGGTCACTCCCATCTGATGGCAGTTTGGCCTGTGTAAAATGAGTTAAAGTTCCAGTTGAGTTCTTATTGGACCCAGTGCCACGTCTGTGGAAAACCACCGTGTTGGGGAGAAGTGAATAGAAGTTTGCCTTGCTATTGGCTATGCTATGCCTGTTCTGGGGAAATACAAGCTTCAGTCTCCTCAGAGGCCAGTTTTGCGCACTGTATTAGTGCTCTAGTCACAACAAAGGAAAATTGTCTGTCAAAGAGCATGTTGATTATGTGGTTTTACTAGTATATGAGCAAATGGTATCTCTATATGTTGTAGGCTGCCACAGCAATGATCCCATTTAAAATGCAGTCACAGGTAAAAGGATCATTACCTAGTAACCGAGGACCCCTCTCTCTGTCCCTGTCTGGAGACCTTCTAGAACTGCATTGGCTCTGCAGAGGCTCTCTTGTAAGGTTCATTCCTTAAGTGAACATTGGCAAAATTGGGGGGTTGTTTTGTTTTGCAAAACTAAAGGTGGTTTGGATTCAATTCCCAGTATTTACATCCTCAAAAAGTTAATGATGGTTTGGATAAATCAGAGTTTTTCCATCTCTGTTAGGCCTCATCTTCTGGGGGTCAGGCCAGGGTTTTTCCTTATACCCTATACTCCAAGGTTGTGTCCTGTCATACTTGAAATGTCCCAAGAAATGGGGCTTCTGGTTTTGGCCTTTGTCTGCCTTCAAGTGTCATATCTTGGATACTAAGTCTGCCAGCTGGTGGTCAGAAACAAGAAACTATTTAGCCAAGCAATGTGGTATTTTCTTGGGACTGAAAATGGGGGCCCTATTCCATCCCTCACCATTTGGGTTTGTTCAGATTTGAACATGGGAAACTGGGTCCTGTTTGATGCCTATGTACAAGAGACCAATCTTTCTCCCCCAGGGATGTCATCGTACATTTCATTAGTGCCTCTCACATTGAAGTACCCCAAGGCATGTTATAGACTATGGATAGGCATCTCCCCTACAGTGCAGCCACTTCCTGGGTGGATGGCAGTAGCCAATATGCAGCTGCACTGAACAATGGAAGGGAAAAGAGAGAATTATCTGCTTGATCCCTTTTCACTTTCTGATACCAGGGTCCCATGTTGGATTATTTGGAACTGAAGTGTCATCTAATTGATTTCCAACCTTTCTGCTCCCTGACCCCATGGTTCCAATGATTCTGAGCGAAAGCCACAGCTCCAAGAGATTCTCCATTGAAAATCCTGTTAGCCTGCTGTGTCACTGCCTGAAAGACACCCAGTTTAGCCTGAGTAGGTTAAAAAAAATAGCCCATTGGACATAAATGTTCAAGCTGGATTCATCAGTGGCCTCCTCAGATTTAGCTCTTCCTTGCTGATACCACCCCATTTGCTCCTGCATTAAAATAGCAGTTTAGAAAAGCAAAACTTGCAGAGATTTCACCTGCTTCATCCATCTGGCTTTTATAAATCTTGGTCAAAAAGTTTTTAGTCCCTTGATGATATCAAAGGTTTTGAGAAAGAGAAAAGGGCCTGGCTCCTACCTGCAGATAAGGTGAGCACTATCTGGAGTTTGATGGGTAGATAAGCTGTCTGGAGTCCAGGTAAAAAACCGCCCCACACTGCAGTAAGGCTAATCTCAACTGTCCTTGTCTGGTCATAGTGATTGGTCTGCCCTCTACTTAATATAATAAAATATATAATAAAAATATATTAGCAACCCTAAACCTTCCTCCTCCCTCCACTTTCCTTCAGGATCTTTCAAGGTTACAGGAGTTATGTAACACATACTCACCTAAAAGAAACTGCATGAACTTATTGTCTTCACCCTTATTTCCCGCACCTTATCTTCCCAAAATGCCTTTCTTGTTGTTGTCCTCTCTTGCTGATGTCTTTTATTTTTTTTAATAGCGGCCAACTCTGTAATCACTTACTACAGAGTATAGTGCTTACTGCTATAATATGTGCGTTGAAGTGAGTAGGGCAATACTCATGGTAGTAAAACACTTGGCCTGATTCATCTCCCATCATCAGTAGGAGTCTTTCCCTGGATTTTAGTGGGAATTAGATCAGACCACATGCCCAGAAATAAGTGTTTGCAGGATGCAGCCCTTAGATTTGTGTAAGATCTCCAGGGAAGAGACTCCATTTCCCTTTGTTTCATAAAACAGCCTGCACAACGACCGGCACCGTCTAGAGGCAAGTCGGACATGATGAGTTGGTCACCCTCCCTGGCTTAGCACCACTCCTGATCTCCTCAGTCGCAGCACCATTCACTGGCACTGGGTTCCAGGCGAGGTTTTCCGACACCATTGGGGCGATGATCACTGGACCAGCATCGGTCCACGGCACTGGTCTTTGGCACCAGACCCTAGGCACCAATCCCTGGCTCAGCACCAGTCCCTGGCGCAATATCCATTGGCGCCGCCATGGTCCTCACAGTTGAGATCGGCCTTGTTGGACTCTGATGCGGACTCCTTCTACTCCAGAAGCAGCTGTCACAGGTCAGGTAGGCACTGACATGATGCACCAGTGGTCCCCTGACACCTCCAGTGGCAGCTGCCTGCACAGTGGCCCTTTTGGACCCCCTGGGCTTATCACCAGGCCCAGGGCGCTCCTTCCAGGGGCTGCAGGTAGGTGGGCTCCACCACTGCCTGCAGACCAACCTATGCCTCGGGGCTCTGAGACAACGCCGGCACAAGGACCGTCTCCCACTCAGGCCACCGCTACCATGACACTGGCCACTGCCAATGTCTCCAGCACTAGTCAGAAGGATGCAAGAGAGCTGGAGGGTCAGGAAGACCCTGCACCGCCTTTGGCCTCATCATCCTTGTTCCCGGATGAGGTGGTGGCAGGGGCTTCGGCCTTAGGACCACCCCTGATTGGCCACAGAGCCCACCAAGACCTACTCCGCAGGATTGCCCGCAACATGGGGTTGCAGGCAGAGGAGGTGGTCGAACCTGTGGTCCCCATGGTGGACATTTTGGCACCAGAGGGGCTATCTAGAGTTGCTCTGCCATTGATAAAAACTATCTAGAGCAATATCAAGACCCTGTGGCAGACCCCTGCATCCATTCCACCTACTGCAAAAGGGGTTGAGCGGAAATACTTTATACCTTGTAAAGAGCATGAGTGCCTCTTCTCGCACCCACAGCCTGCTCTTTGTTGGTGGTGTCTGTGGTAAACAAGAGAGACAGGGTCATCAGGGTCCGACTCCAGAGCTGAGTTTGCGGCAATAGTCGAGGAAGGGAAGGCAGTGGCATGAACCTCTTTGCAGGCCATGATGGATGCTGTGGATTCTGCCGCCTGCACCCTTTCCTCCGGGATAGCCATGAGAAAGTCCTCATGGCTGCAGGCATCCGGGTTGCACCTGGAACTGCAGCAGACCTTACAAGACTTGCCCTTTGATGGGGCAGGCCTGTTCTCAGAGCAGATGGACTCCAGGCTGCACAGCCTAAAAGAAGGAGGGGTAGAAATGGCAGGCTCAAGCCTTCCCATCTGCCCAGCCTCCTGCTCCCGGGCAGGGCCTGACCAAGCCATTGTCGAGCTCAAAACAGGCCTTTTGAAGGTGTGCCCACAGGCTAATGTGGCCCCTCTTCGAACCACTGGTGACTTGCTCCCTTCTCTACTTCTCATGGAAGGTTGCTTTTCTGGTCACTGTTACCTTAGCAAGGAGGGTGTCGGAGTTAAATGCCCTCACTTCCGACCCCCACTACACAGTTTTCCATAAGGACAACTTATGAACCTATATAAGAAAGGGGAAAAGAAGTGATCTGGTAACTACAGGCCTGTTAGTTTTGACATCTGTAGTATGCAAGGTCTTGGAAAAAATTTTGAAGGAGGAAGTAGTTAAGGACATTGAGGTCAATGGTAAATGGGACAAAATACAACATGGTTTTACAAAAGGTAGATCGTGCCAAACCAACCAGATCTTCTTCTTTGGGAAAGTAACAGATTTTTTAGACAAAGGAAATGCAGCGGATCTAATTTACCTAGATTTCACTAAGGCTTTTGATATGGTGCCACATGGGGAATTATTAATTAAATTGGAAAATATGGGGATAAATATGAAAACTGAAGGGTAGATAAGGAATTGGTTAAAAGGGAGACTACAGCGGGTCATACTGAAAGGTGAACTGTCAGACTGGAGGGAGGTTACCAGAGGAGTTCCTCAGGGATCGGTTTTGGGACCAATCTTATTTAATCTTTTTATTACTGACCTTGGCACAAAAAGTGGGAGTGTGCTAATAAAGTTTGCGGATGATACAAAGCTGGGGGGTATTGCCAATTTAGAGAAGGACCGGGATATCGTACAGGAGGATCTGGATGTCCTTGTAAACTGGAGTAATAGTAATAGGATGAAATTTAATAGCGAGAAGTGTAAGGTCATGCATTTAGGGATTAAGAACAAGAATTTTAGTTATAAGCTGGGGACGCATCAATTAGAAGTAACGGAGGAGGAGAAGGACCTTGAGTATTGGTTGATCGCAGGATGACTATGAGCCGCCAATGTGATATGGCCGTGAAAAAAGTTAATACGGTCTTGGGATGCATCAGGCGAGGTACTTCCAGTAGAGATAAGGAGGTGTTAGTACCATTATACAAGGCACTGGTGAGACCTCACCTGGAATACTGTGTGCAGTTCTGGTCTCCCGTGTTTAAGAAGGATGAATTCAAACTGGAACAGGTACAGAGAAGGGCTACTAGGATGATTCGAGGAATGGAAAACCTGTCTTATGAAAGGAGACTCAAGGAGCTTGGCTTGTTTAGCCTAACTAAAAGAACGTTGAGGGGAGATATGATTGCTCTCTATAAATATATCAGAGGGAGATACTGGAGAGGGAGAGGAATTATTTAAGTTCAGTACCAATGTGGACACAAGAACAAATTGATATAAACTGGCCATCGGGAAGTTTAGACTTGAAATTAGATGACCCTCAGAGGAGTGAAGTTCTGGAACAGCCTTCCAAGGGAAGCAGTGGGGACAAAAGACCTATCTGGCTTCAAAATTAAACTCGATAAGTTTATGGAGGAGATGGTATGATGGGATAACATGATTTTGGCAATTAATTGTTCTTTAACTATTCATGGTAAATAGGCCCAATGGCCTGTGATTCGGATGTTAGATGGGGTGGGATCTGAGTTACTACAGAGAATTCTTTCCTGGGTATCTGGCTGGTGAATCTTGCCCACATGCTCAGGGTTCAGCTGATCGCCATATTTGGGGTCGGGAAGGAATTTTCCTCCAGGGCCGATTGGAAGAGGCCCTGGGGGGGTTTTTCGCCTTCCTCCGTAGCATGGGGCATGGGTCACTTGCTGGAGGATTCTCTGCATCTTGAAGTCTTTAAACCATGATTTGAGGACTTCAGTAGCTCAGTCATAGGTGAGAGGTTTATTGCAGGAGTGGGTGGGTGAGATTCTGTGGCCTGCACTGCACAGGAGGTCAGACTAGATCATAATGGTCCCTTCTGACCTTAATGTCTATGAGTACCTGCTCCTGGCTTGAATATTCCCAGATGCATGTGGTGTAGGTGAGGACAGACTGTTTAAAATCCCTTAGCCCCTAAAGCTTTTTTCTGTGAAATTTCCATTGAAGAAATGCTTTGTCTGTAAAGGTAAGTCACAGGGTTTTGCCTAGCTCCTGAAAGGCTGTGAAGATTTTGCATAAAACAGCCTTGCATTTTCAGTAGTAACTTTCAATTTTGTGCCCACATTTATCTGAGTCAAGACCCTTCTGAAAATCAGGGGCAAGGTTTGCAAACTGCTTAGAAGGTGTAAAGGGCTCAATAAATGCTAAGTCCAATAGTAGAGTATCTTTAATTTTTGTGTGCGTAACTGAACATATTGAGACATTGGTAGCAAGTTGTATGAAGAATAGTGTGTGGTTCATAGCTGTTGAATAGAATTTGTGCTTCTGAAGTCATCCTGTGCATTTTTAGGGCTTTAAACTGAGCCCAGTGCTCCTGAGATGAAGAGATGTAACATACATCTTCCCAACCAGTGAGTCCACTAATTCCCATAGTCAGGCAGGCTCACCAGCCCATCAACATTTACCAGACTGCAACTCCTCCACAAGAACACAGTCACTGACGGAGCCACATATGCAGTCTAATAGGCATATGTGACTGACATAATAATGTCTATACGATGCAAGCCCTGCGGGGCAGAGAACCTGTTTGTTTGACACTGTTTTGTAACTACACAGTATCATGTAGGAATATAAGAGCTGCCATACTGGATCAGACTAATGGTCCATCTAGTCTTGTATCCTATCACTGACTGTGACTAGTACCAGATACTTCAGAGGAAGATGCAAGGATTCCTGCAGGAGACAGTTATGAGATAATCTGCTCACGGGGATAGTTTCCTCCTAACTCCCAATAGTTAGAGGTTGGCCTGTGCCCTATTGCTGCACAGTGACTATCCTTTCCAAAACTCTTGGTTTTTTTTACTAGTAGTATCTCTAGAGGTACTTGTTATCTATATGTAAAGGTCTGATCCTTTTTAGAATTATGCTAAACTCTTGACTTCAATTAACTTTGTAGCGATGAGTTCCACTGGCTAATTACATGCATTGTGTAGCAAAGGTATTTCATATAATCAGTTTTGAATTTTTGCTACCTTTCAAAATCATTGAGTACCCCCATGGTCTTGTATGTTACAGAGCTAGACAAATAATAAATCCACCTCCCACTGGCCCATTCTTACATCTTCTCATATTTCCTGCTGTCTTCTCTACTCTGCTAATGATGTCAGCCTTGATTGTGGGAGAAGCTGACAGACAAACACTGTGACGCTGTCTCCCACACTGCCCCTCATTCATGGAACATCCTCCACAAACTTACCTATAGAGCCATTTCCCTCAACTTCTTCAAATGCTTCCTCAAGACAGACCTATACTGTGATGCCTTTGGGACGCTAACTGGCTCTGTGAATGCCAATAAGGAGATTCATTTAGTATTTATTTCTGCCTTATAACTTATTATAAGCCTACTGTTAAATGTCTTTGGCTCTAATCCATCTAGTTGTGCTCACGGGGAGTCTATGTAACTATATGTGCCTATCTCTGTTAACCCGTCCGCTCTCTTCTTTTTCCTCCAGTTGTTTGTTACTCCTTGTATCTTGTCCAAAACTGCACTGTAAGCTCTTTGGTAAAGGACTTAGGGCTCCTCTACACTACTGCTTAAGTTGATGTAAGTTATGTTGCTTAGGGGTGTGAAAAAACCACCCACTTGAGCATTACAACTTACTTTGACTTAAAGCGGCATCTATACCACACTATGTCGGTGAGAGAGCATCTCCCGCCATCTTAGCTTCCACCTCTTGTTTAGGTGGATTAATTATGTCAGTGGGAGAGCTTGCTCCCGTCATCATAGCTCGTCTTCACCAGACGCGCTAAATTGACACCGCAAAAGCGCGGTAGTGAAGATAAGCCCTGAGTCTTTGTATGTGTCTATATGGTGCACTGCACAATGAGACCCAGAGCCTGACTGTAGCCTCCGAGTTGTGCCATAAAACAGATCCATAGTAACTGATATGCACTGAAGTGTACACCTTGTTACATTTCAGCACAGCAAATGTAACATTGCATACCATCCCATACCAGTAGGCGTTCTACATGTTAACGCAGGCACACATCATCCTACGCACACTACAAATGGATAGGGATAAACAACATCCCATATGCTCTCAGGTCCACCTTGAGGAAGAGTTTAAGTCGTTCTGTTTCACAGAGATGTTTAAAGAGAGAACCTTATAATAATTGTATGGGGGTGGGGGCGTGTGATGGCAGGGTGAAGAATTTCCATAAACCCATTGCCTCAGCTCAGAGAACCCGCTAAGGGGCAGTGGTCAGAGAGAAACAGAGGGAGAGAGAGAGAGATATCAAGTGTAGTAATCAGAATGAAAAATGGAGCTCCAGTTACTTTAAACAAGAGCTAATTTATCAAGAGAACGAGTGGATAAGTAGCTGAGTTTCAGGCGTTCAGTAAGTTCCCCGTTCTGCTCCAAAAATTATTCCACCCCTGTCTCCATGCTCCCATAAATCATCCCCTTCTTCACTTCTGCTCCGATTGCCAATTACTCCTTCCTACGACACGCTTTCCCCTGCCCAACACAATCTGATGGGGCCCTGCCTTTTAATTTTACAAGTGCTTTTTTCTTCCTCTCCCACTATCCCCCTTCCCCCCCGCCCCAGGTTCTTTTGTTCTGATTTTTTTATTTTATATTTTTATTTATTTATTTTTAAATAAGAAGGGTAGGGTAGAGATCTCTTTTTGGCACTTCCCAACTGGGAAGCTAGCTGGATTGCAGGAGGCATATGGGAATTAGTTATTTCTGCCAACGTGGAGTGTCTTTGAATTTTTTGTGTCCTTTTTCTAGGTGCATGGCAGATTCTAGATCCATCAAATCTATACCAGACCTAAATGGCTTATTGGTGAAAGGTTGTTTTTCACCTTATAGAAAACCCTGTATTCTCTATCAGTTTGTGTTTTTCTTTGAACTAGATACTGCATATTGCATGTATAGCTTCAGTTCTCTGTAAAACATGGTTGCTTGAAAGAGTTTCTGTGCTGCACTGATTGCAACTGTGGGAATTGTAAGCTCCGTGGCAATGCATTGCTTCTTCTGCAGGGTCCCAGTACTAGGTGCTGTACAAACATATAGGAAGAGCGCATCTGGGCCCTAATACAGGTAACTTAGGATAGGTCTGTACTAGCAACTTTTGCCAGTGGAGCAATGCTCGTTAGGGGTGTGGGTTTTTGAATCACATTTCTATAGTAGCAGAAACCCTAGCATAAACACTGTTATATTGGCAGAAAAGGGGTTTTGCCGGTATAGCTTATTTCATTTGTGGTATAAGCTGTAGTTGCCCTGTTTTGACAGCATAAGCTGCGTCTACTCTAGGAGGGTTTGCTGGCATATCTATACCACAACATTTTTCTAGTGTACAGAAGGACTTAATATAGTGAGAATCCTCATACTATGTAGGCACTGGATGGGTATGATTTCAAATCTGAGAAAAAAATCTCAGCAAATTTATTCTTCTAGTGTTTAAAATATATGTGTCTTGAAACGTTGTCTTGCCTGTATATTTTGTTTCATAGCATAGACTACTCCATATTTAGTTGAGTCATATTTGTCTATGTTATAGTCTATATGTTTCACATAACTGCATTTTTTTGTTCACTAGTTCAGCATGCAAGTAATGTGGTTTTTCGGTAAGGATACCAATAAGGTAAAATCTATGGGAATCCAACAGCTGCTGAGATTCCACTGGGGAAGAGGTTGGGTGGATGCTGTGCTCCAGGAGAGTGGTGCCTAGAAACCACAGCAGTGGGTCCGTTACAAATGCTTGATAGGTAAGACACCATAAAAATTATCTGTCTCTCCATCAACAAGATATGGACAATAACATGGTCTTTGAAGGGTTAATTAGATGATATTGATACAGTGTGTAGAAAACAAGAAGAGCTTACTAAGGGCTCATGTGTACACCCTTATTTACGTTGGTGAGCGCTTACATGAGTTGTCCCGTTGAAATGATTGGGGCTGCTCCGGTGGGTAAGTGCTCACTAATCTGAATAAGGAGTATACAGCCTAGCAGTACGTACCAAGAGTTAGTAATTCCTGTAAGACATTAAATCAAAGTGGATGAAACTTATTGAATCTGAAAAAGGAGATTCCCCTGCCCTACAGAAGAGAGGATAGGCAAAGTGACAGCTCCGACTGCCTTACTGCTGAGAAGGCTGCTGCCCAGAGCTGATTTTCGAGCTGGATAATGGATGGAGGAGATGGATTACCTAGTGATAAATCACATGGAGGAATCGCTGATGCCAGAACTCATGAGCGAGGGGCGCTCCAGCACACACTGCAATGGGTATTGCCATCTCTGTCCTAGGAGTGCTCTTCTCTAAATGTGCCACTGTGAGATATAAACAGGAGTTAATTAGAGTCTGCTCGTTGAATGAGGACTTTACATGGGAGCAGATGTGAAAAAGGGAGCATTTTCTTTGTGCTTCTATCTGGGCACATGTTTCCTGTGACCCCTTTATGTGAGGCAGGCCTCTGGGCTCTTGTTTTCACCCTTTATTCCTATCCTTCAAAGACCCTGTGTCATCACTGCATCCCCTTGTCTGACCAAGGAGGGTGGGAGGCATCTCTCACTGGGTCCTGTCAATGCCAGATTGGCCAGAGGAGCTAGTCACAAGTCCTTCCCTTCCCACGGGGGCTGTGTGCACTTCCTCTACAGTGTCCCCTCCAGCCCAGGGACCTGAGCTTGGGCCTCCTGAATGACAGCATGTTGCAGTAGTAGTAGCCCTCCTTGCTTTCCTGAAGTCACTGATGCTTTAAATAAGAGTTCCATGCATTCTGCTTCACAGGATGCAGACATTCTATAAATTTTACAGGGAAGATTCTTGTGGCTACTGGAAATTAGCCTGTATCCTCCAATTCCTTCCCTCAGCCCTATGGATGATGTTGCACTGAGGAAGTCCGCATGCACCCAAACACCACACAAATGCTTTACATTTTCCAGCTTATCTAAAGGATACAGATAATACCCATGTAGACTTGGGCACGTCCTAAACCTGATACAACTCCAAATGGGGGTGAAATGAACTTGGGACATGGGGGTAGACTGGGAGAAATAGAGCTGGGAAAGGGGGGGAGCGATAGCTCAGTGGTTTGAGCATTGGCCTGCTAAAGCCAGGGTTGTGAGTTCAATCCTTGAGGGGGACATTTAGGGATCTGGGGCAAAAATTGGGGATTGGTCCTGCTTTGAGCAGGGGGTTGGACTAGATGATCTCCTGAGGTCCCTTCCAACCCTGATAGTCTGTGATTCTGTGAGTCTGTGATTCTGTGAAAGACGATCTGCTAGCTGGTTTTCCTTACTTCATATAAGCTCTTTTCGATCTCTAACTTCTAGGTCTTTTGGCTCATTTCCAGGATAGTGTTGTTCCTTATAGTCTATTCTCCAGGTCAGCATCTAGTTTAATTTTAAATGTTCTAAGAGATGGAGCTTCCCCCACTTCCCAGGGGAGGGACTATGCTACTGTCTACTAGATCCTTCATTTCATTCTCCCCTTTGGCTCTGCAGCCACAATGTACTAACTGCTCCACACCACACTGCTGACAGGCTGCAAATGCTGTTGGCTCACAGATCAGGGTGAAGATGAGGCACTCAGTATGTTTGACAACATTTCAGCTTCATTCAAAACACAAGGGAGATTCTTTTTTTAAATCCGTATTTGCCAAAGAGAATAGGACTAAATGTGGAAGGAAGGATGCCGTGTTTTCAAATGTCCATCCGGGTGTTGATGTGAGAGCAAAAACACACCTCTCTTCCCTTCCCTTTCCTCTCCTCCCCCTCCCCCCTGGTTGCCAATTCTGATTGGACTTATTCCTGGAGGCTTCATCACATGACATATAATATTTAATTGAATATTAATCTTTAATTCCTGGAGACTCCAGGACAATCCTGGAGGGTTGGCAACACTGCCTCCCCCAGGAAAAACATGTAGGAAGCACAATTTGGCAGTGTCCCCTGTTCAGGTTCATAACAAGAGCTGAAGAACAGATATATTCCCCTCTGGTGGGGCAAAGCTAATCTGCTGCACAAGAACTGGAAAGGTAACCCTATGAATTGCACGGAAGGAGTTTGAAACCCAACATACTTCCCATAGAGTGGAACAGAAATCAGTGCTGAGCAACATTCTTGAAAGCCCACAAGGAGGCAGTCAACAAACATGTCTCGCTGCTTACCTCTCAAACAGGAGGATAATCAATTGCATGGACACCCAAACCTTGCCCACCCTAGAGGCTGCGTTGGCAAATTGATTGGTTTAACCTGTAAAGTCCTGAGTGGCTTGGGACCGCTTCAGTAATTATTAACCTGGCAGTGTTGCTTTACGTAAAGAATCTGACTGGTCTTCACCAAAGTTGGGCAATGCCCAGTCAAAGGTGGGGACGTAGTTCTTACTCTCTGTCTTGAGCATAGGTAATTGAGATCCCTCTGCAGCTATTAGGAATTGGGTTAGTGTGGCCCACATGTTGTTTTCAGAAGTAGGGGAGCCCTGCGCATCTCTTTAAGGCAAGGATTTTTGAGGCTTTATTTATTTTTAAACATTTTTCTTCCCCCTCCTCCCAAAAGGGGATTAGGGAATAGGGAATCTCCTGGCTGAGTTCTCCTGAGAACCTGGTACACCTGGAACATTGAAATGACAGGCTCCACTATCCTGCTCTGTTTCATATTTGGAAAATCCTAAATATGTAGTTTAATACTAGAAACTTTCCCCACAATTTCCTGTTATTTCACAGCAACCCTGGGGAGTGCTCAGTGCTCAACCCCCTGCTCTGCCCCAGGCCCTGCCCCCACTCCACCCCTTCCCCTGAGTCTGCCATGCCCTCGTTTTCCCCCCTTCCCAAGCCTCCTGCGCACTGCGTAACAGCTGATCACGGCGGGCAGGAGGTGTGGGGAGGGAGCGGGAGGCACTGATTGGTGGGGCTGCTGGCGGGCAGGAGGCACTGCAGGTTGGAGTGGGGGGAGCTGATGGGGCGGGGGGGGGGCTGCTGACATATTAGTTTGGCTCTTTGGCAAAGTACATTGGTAAATTCTGGCTCCTTCTCAGGCTGGCTGCCCCTGCTCTAGAGCAGAGCAACATGAAGGCTTGAAGACTTAGGCATCCTAAGTCAGGTGCCTAAAGAGTTTAAGGTTCTTGAACTATTGTTAGCTCAGCCACATCTTAAGGTGTAAGACTTGGCATGTTTGTTGTTAGAGGTGTCAGAACCACAGATTCTGCTGCTTCTTGCAAAGTGACACTGCTCCCCTCAGATGTGCCTCCAGCAGTTATCACTCCACACGCTGGACTGTAGGGGCTCCTTAGTACGCATTACAGGATTCTCTGATGGGGCTGGACTGGCTTATCCTTCAAGTGGCTCATAATTGACCCAGTGTGCCTTCCTTTCACCTCTTTCCTAGCCATTGTGCCTCTGTGCTGGTAGCGTGATACAAATGCAAAAGTTCCTCAGGAAACTTCTGATGGGAAGCAGTCCTTGTCCATGCTGACCTGGCAGCCATCCAGAGGAGTGTAGCAGACAATCCTGAGGTGGGACAGGAAGAGAGAGAGTATGGTCAGGTCAGAGTGGTCAGGTTAGACTGAAGCACATTGCTCATAGATGTAACTCACCTACTCCTGTTGGATATTGGATGAAATAATTTGCTAAAAATCCACTCAATTTTGTGTGTGCGCATAGGTTTGATGCTGGATTTGACTGCTGTGAAGAGGCTGTGCCTGGGGCTTTATCCTCACAGCAGGTACAGCAAGGGCAGTGCCAGCTTTTCCCACTCATGCACACCCATTGCCCCAACAGTGTATGTTGACTCTTTAGGGGAGGGCTTCCTCTGGAAAGTCAAAAGAGAGTTCTGTTTCCGATGAGTCCCTGGCCTCCCTGCTGAGCCAGTTGAGCCTAATGGGTCAATTGCTGCCAACTGCAATGTGTGACTTAGAGACGAGTGGCTCAGGGGCCAATTCCCAATTTCCTAAGCCAGTCAGTCCCCTAACAAAATACATCCTGATGCTGTTTCTGTCCCAGCCCGACAGCCATTCAGAGGGTGATTTCTCAGGAGACGCTTCTCCCTTTCTCACCCAAACATTAGTCTGTGTTACTGTGTCTTCCCCTCCTGGCTTTATTGTGAGCCACTAAGCATTGGAATAAAACTAAATTAAAAAAGAAAAATAAAGGATAAGAGGAATAGGCTGGGCCCTGCTGAGGTGACCCAGTGCCAGTGATACCATCATTGCAAGAGAAGAGCCTTCTCCTATCAAGAGATCTCCAGGCAGCACTAATGTTTCCTGCCACATTCATTCTGTCTCTAAAACAAATCTCAGTGGGGAAGGTTATCTCAGAGGCTCTTTAGCCTATGTCCGTCACAGCAGGAAACCAATTAGGCTGCACTGGTTGCTTTCCTTAAGCCTTGCTTGGTTGGGGAAAGAGCCAGCAATGTTTGGGATTAACTGGGAAAGGAGGGAGTTGAACTCAATTCAGAATCCCTGCCTGACAATGTTAGGTTGGTTTGTTTTTAAGTGAATTTAGCACTGGTGAAAGGGGCCAGGCTTGGAACTTAAGTTGTTCAAATTATTCTGTTTGTAGGTGAACTCACTTTGAATTTTCCAAGTGTCATTTGTTGCATGTTACTTTCTGACAAATAGTTTAGTTCATATGAATGAATTTGACCCACACTGGGAGCAGAGTTAAAGTTGTGTTTGTGTGCTGTAAGGATGTGAGTACTCTTTCTTTAAATTTGTAGCAAGATGGGGAATTGTGGAAGGTTCTGGGCAGAAGCTGTGTAGTGAGGCAGAGAGAGAGAGAGAGAGGCTTTACAGATAACCTGGTTTCTTATTTCAATAAAGTTCCTTGTTCAGCATTAGAAGAAAGTAACTTTCTGTGATTCTTTACTGTTGTGACATGACACATGCAGCCTTAATGCTGGCATTTCTTGACTCATGAGAGCTTTGCTTTGTGTTATCAAAGTCAGTTCTGCTCCAAAAAATGACTTTGAATAAGGAAGGCATCTTCTTACTGGGCAGATCTGCCCTTTGTGTGGATCTGCTGTTTTTAGTGACAATGTTTTACTCTTGTTAGTCTGTGTCACAGATCATGGAGCATGCTATGCCTTGTACTCTTCTACAGTCTTTCATGAGTCTTTTCCTGTGATAGGCCTTGAGCCTCCACGTCCCTCAAGGTGGCTTTCCAGGACTTTGCTACTCGTGGGACTGTAGGTCCCTAAGCTTCAGCATCGCTGTTTCATGCTTCAGCAGGGCCAATTTGGCTGGGCTGCCCCTAGGAGTCTTTTCTCTAGGCAGTTGGTAACTGGAAGTAATATGCAATGACATGGGTCAGCCTTTTTAAAAAACAGGTATTTGTCAACGGGAACACACTGTGCAGAGATGTGGATTCAAAAAACAAAGAATGAATGTATCTTGCCTTACATGTTAGCTTCTCCTTGGTTACTTAAGCAGGCCTGCTTAGCCTAGGGAGCCTTCAGCCTTGGGTTGGGGGAGGGAGCCTGCAGCTCCCACCTCTGACTTCCTGCCAGCATCTCTCCAAGGCATGTCTACTCTGCAATGTAAGCTCAGGGTTAGTGGGACTCAAGTCAGCAACCACTGGGTTTGAGAACCCAGGCGCTTGAGCATCTACACGGGTTGCCAACCCTAGGCACAGGCACCAACTTTGTCATTTCCCAGGGGGTGCTCGACCCTTACTTCACCCCTTTCCCCAAGGCCCCACCCCACCTCTTCCTACCCCGTTTTGCCCCTGAAACCAAGTGCACCCTGCCCTTGCTCCACCCCCTTCTCCCCAGCACCTTCTGCACGCTGCTGAACAGCTGATCATGGCAGGCAGGAGGCAATGGGGGGGAAGGGAGAGGAGCTGATCAGTGGGTCCACCGGTGAGTGCTGAGCACCCACTATTTTTTTCCCATGGGTGCTCTAGTCCCAGAGCACCCATGGAGTCGTCGCCTATGATCCTAGATAAGATTTTTTTTATCCTGGGCCCAAATCCGGGACTGTGGCATCCACACTGCAATATGCAGACCTGAATGTGATTGGGGGAGGGGAGAGGGTCAGTGTTTGGGATGGATGTTGGGGTTGATTGCCATGCAATGTACTTATGAATGACCTGACCGGTTATCAAGTGGGAGGGAGGTAAGGGGGTTGATTCACAGTATGGATTGCTGTACAGAAGTGATTGGTGTATGGATTGATGTAGCTAATTGCATTGATTGAGAAATAGTGTTTGCATACAAATTCCCAGTTGTCCCTGGTCATGTGTTTACCTTTATTAATTGCAATACAGGTTGTATGATTTGATACAGTGATAGCAATAAACTGGCTTAATATGAGCAAGAGCAAACAGTGAAACCATGTACAAGACAGTGCCCCGGCTGCCTGTTCTTTCCTTTCCTTTCCTTCCACATTTTCTGCACATTTGGTGCTAGGGGAAGGGGGTGGAGGCCTCCACAGGGAAAGGGATCAATATGGAGGACGGCATGGGGCAGTTTCCCTGCCCAGCCACTCATAGGGCCTGATTGCACAGGTTCACCCAGCCATGGAGTTGTCCAAGCTGTTCCTGGACTGTATCGCGGTACTGTGGAGGGGATGCAGGCCAGGGTGTGAATGCAACAGGAGCTGGCAATCTTGTAGCCATTAGTGATAGCAGCCACTCAAATGGTTCTTTCTACTGAGCTCTGTCCTCCTTTCTTAGCTGTCATTCCTGTTCCAGGAACTGCAAAGCAAGTACCTGCTTCTGTGCTGCAACTGTGTCCTCAAGCTGTGCAGCCAGCCTGAGCCTTTCCTCTGGCTATTAAGTCTCTCTATCTTTGGCCTCTCTGCTTATTGGCCCCGTCCAGAACTTCAACCATAAGTTCATCATGAAATGCTTCCCTGTGAAACAGTGCGTGAAGGCACGCTGGGCCAGGCTTCCTGCACTGTGAGCCAAGCTGTGGAGGTACTGCAGCCTGTAGAGATCAAGGGGCCTGGAACAGGACAAGACACAGAGGCCGATGGTCTCAAATAGCTCAGTGCGGAAGCACAGCAAAAATCCAGGTGGAATTTCAAGGACATGAAATGTTACTTTTCCAATCTGAATTTCAATATTTTGTGAGAGGGATGCCTCAGACATGCCCTGGACATAGCCTGGTTAATTGCACTGAAAGAAGTGCAGAGACAATGGTAAGTTAAAAATCAAAGCCTTTCCCACCCTAAAAATTGCAGAATAATTTGGATTTGGGGTAGATAGTGGACAGTTGGTGGCCATACTACGAAAATTTCTCTATTGTTTCAGACCTTCCACATTTTGGAGGACATAACCGTCCTTGTGGTGCTTGACTGACAAAGAGAGGTATTAATAAGCTACCGGTGGGAAACCAGCAGTGTATACCCTTGAAGTATTCAAAATACAGTGACTGAACAGCTCATCTATGAGTGGAGTGTGCTGGTCAGCTACTGAGGGGACCATGGAAAATAGTCTCTTTCCTGAAATATGACTGGCCCCAGAATCCAGCATGGGAACTGATGGGAGGCAGCAGCTGGTGCCGAATGAGATCAGCTAGTGACGCTGCTGCTGCTACCAGTCCTAGAGGAGATTTTTCCACAGGAGCCAGTAGATCACCATCCCGACGGACCAGGTCATCCTGAATTGCTGTAGGCTCTGAGCTTGACACAGTATTCAGTAGCTGGTTAAACTCATAAAACAGGCATGAGGTCAGCGAGTTGCCCAAGATGCGTTTTGGTTCCTGGTTTTCCAGTATTCAGATTTGAGCTGCCTAATCCACTCCCTGCACTGGTTATTGGTCCAGTAAATTTCCAGTGCTGCCTGTTTCTTTGCTGTTTGAAGATAATTGTGGTCATTCATGGTACTCTTACTAAAATCCACTGTTTTGCGCGCCTCGCACCCGTGATTAATCTGTTCGGCTGTGCTCCTGTCACCATGAAGCAGCACGCCTTTGCAAAGGATGACTTCTGGATGGTGTCCATTGCAAACACAGAAGCTTCTCTGAAGGGATGTTAGCAGCTTGGTGGTCAGAATAAAATGGAAGGGTTAAACGCTGACTTGTTGAGCTGCTGTACTACAACAAAGGAGGTTATTTCTGTTTCCCTGGAGTCAATTGGTGATTATTCGGGGAGAGGACAAAGGAAGTTGGCCCATGGGATTGTGGGAGACTTTTGACAGACTCCTAGGACCTGGGTCTGGGCAGGGTTGCATCTACACTGCAAAGTGATAGGGTTTGGACCCTGGGTCCCAGCTTGACTCGGGCTTGTCCCCGTACGAGATCTTAGATGGAATAGGGGATTGGGCTCAAGCCTGAGTCTGAACCTGGGCTTACGTTGCTGTGTAGACATTCCTCAGAGTCCTCTTCGTCCAGTTTGTCAGGGCTTCTTTTTAACAGAATCAAATCCCTTACTTTCAGCTTTCCTACCTCAATAATTCCCCCTCCTTTATCCCAAGCCAGGGCATCTGCCCACCTGTGTAGAGACCGTACTTTGCAGCCCTGATCACCTGTGTGGTTGATGAAGTATTGAGTGACAGAGTTAGTTCAGATCATTGTCTCTCTCCTGGGAGGACAGCTCCAGGCAGGAATCAGCCTTTGTGTCCCTTTGTAGCCCACAATACAAAAGTAGGTAGGTAAACTGAGTCACACATAATATTACAAAAATAGTGCACAAATCTCCCACAGTGCTGTAGAGTCAACACGGCTATAAAAGAGGATTGTAGGTTCTGTTCCTTCTCAAGCCCTACCAACTGAATGTGTCCAGTCAGGTACTTCTGTGAAAATCCATTGATGGCAGCTGTGAGTGTCATTGGGAGCAAAATTTGGTCTGCAGAATCTTTATGATTGATGATGCGTGAGACGTAAAGAACCCAGTTTGACTCTCAGAGCCCAGAAGAAGTTTGTGTTAGGGGCAGTTAGTAAAAATCTAATTGTATGTATAAACTGAGGACATTTGACCTGGAATCACTGAGATATCCTAAACATAAAACCTCCTGCTGTGCTGGCATTTTATATGTGGTTGTGGGTGTGGTTTTTTGTGTGCATATATAAATAGACAAATGTAAATGCCTTGAAGGACAAGTGTTGTTAGCAGAAACTCTAGAATATGCTTGGCCCAATAGAGCCCAATTTTGTTGACCTTAAGGGAATTCCCCTGGGCTCCTCTCTTCCATCAGACTTTTCCCTGACTAAGGAGTCTTTGGGGGTTGGTATTTCGATTTGATCAAAAGGCATGTTGAGCATCTATAACTCCCATAGAAATAGCTGCTAGTTGCAGGGCTTAGTTTGTTTTTGAGACAGGCCTGTGCTTTTTATTTATGTGCTTATTATTGTAGACATTCTGGGAGGATTTTCTTTTCTTTTCAGTCTTGTACACATGCCCTGAGTTTTTATAATAAGATGCACTGTATAAATTAAAACATAAATCTTTATTGTAGTCACTTCAAAATCCTCTATACAATACACAGTACAAAGAATTTGTTAGCTTGGTTTAACACCAAGTGTATCTAATTCAGTTTACTTCCTAGACTTTCATTGGCTACTTAGTGGGTTTCGAAGGATGCTTATTGAGCTGTATGTTTATTATTGTTGTCAAGTGCCCCCAATCTCTTTAGGCCCCAAAATGCACCTTCCTTAATTCCATGCTGTATTGTTCCTGGGGATATGCCTTTATAGTTAGTCTTTATAGAAAAAGAGAGGAAGTAAAAAGACCATTGGGCATTTAGGAGAATATACATATTCTAATGACTGGCTAGAGTATAAATGTCACTCTGCTCTCTACTTCATGGAATCAGAATTGTTTAACACTATGTCAGAGGCCATCTACAGCTAATGGTGAATTGAGATTCTCCCTTACTCAAGTGGTAGGAGTCTGTGCTTTTGAAGTAGAAGGATCTGAGTTCTTTCCCTGCTGTGACTGTGAAATTCCAAGGGGCCATGGTATGTTGCATAATGATAACTAAAGTCCCAAGTGGCCATGTGTTCATTGCACTACAGAAGCCTCCAGAGGGTAAGAAGGCATCTTCCATCCCACTCTTCCAATGCACAGATATATTCCAGAAGTGATACTGTAATGGACTCCACTGCTGGAGACAGGATACTGGACTAGATGGTTTGATCTGGGGTGGCACATTCTATGGTCTGTAAGCCTGATCTAGAGATGCTGTGTGGTATGAGCCTGCCTTTTGGGAAGGTACCTTTGTGGGCCTACACAAATGTAAGTTACGTTTTTAATATAGGGCCACAGAATTTTAGACGTGTACATGGGCATCACAAGAGCGTTGTTGTGTGTGCAGTTTTAACAGTTGCTTATTTTTCCTTCTCTGAAATATCATCATCATCATCGAAGAAATTTTTCCGTTGGGCCTCACTATATGTGGAGTTGAACAGTGCTGCTTTTGTGCTACAAAAGCATTACTGTTTCTTAGGGTGACCAGATGTCCCAATTTATAGGGACAGTCTCAATTTTTGGGTCTTTCTTATATAGGCTCCTATTACCCCCCCACCCCCGTCCTGATTTTTCACATTTGCTGTCTGGTCACCCTACAGTTTCTCTAGTGCGTCGTCCTGTGTTTTTGCAATAGCTATGTCATCACTGGTTTTAGTCTGGTTCAGGTGAGAAGGTAGAGATAAGACAAGTAGCTGAGGATTCATGCTTTGCACCCACCTCTGCTTATGCAGATCCTGGCCTGGGCAGACTCATCCTCTGGGGTTCTTGGGAGATGTGAAAGAGATGATTGCACAAAGTGACAAACCTGCTAATACCAGTGGGAGGTATTGTGCTCTCGGGTATATGACTGGGTTATCTTTGAAAACTCATGGCGATCGGGGGAAGTCCCAGATGACTGGAAAAAGGCTAATGTAGTGCCCATCTTTAAAAAAGGGAAGAAGGAGGATCCTGGGAACTACAGGACAGTCAGCCTCACCTCAGTCCCTGGAAAAATCATGGAGCAGGTCCTCAAAGAATCAATTCTGAAGCACTTAGAGGAGAGGAAAGTGATCAGGAACAGTCAGCATGGATTCACCAAGGGCAAGTCATGCCTGACTAATCTAATTGCCTTCTATGATGAGATAACTGGCTCTGTGGATGAAGGGAAAGCAGTGGACGTGTTGTTCCTTGACTTTAGCAAAGCTTTTGACAGTCTCCCACAGTATTCTTGCCAGCAAGTTAAAGAAATATGGGCTGGATGATGGACTATAAGATGGATAGAAAGCTGGCTGGATTGTCGGGCTCAACGGGTAGTGATCAATGGCTCCATGTCTAGTTGGCAACCGGTATCAAGAGGGAGTGCCCCAAGGGTCGGTCCTGGGGCCGGTTTTGTTCAATATCTTCATTAATGATCTGGAGGATGGTATGGATTGCACCCTCGGCAAGTTTGCGGATGACACTAAACTGGGAGGAGAGGTAGATACGCTGGAGGGTAGGGATAGGATACAGAGGGACCTAGACAAATTGGAGGATTGGGCCAAAAGAAATCTGATGAGGTTCAACAAGGACAAGTGCAGAGTCCTGCACTTAGGACGGAAGAATCCAATGCACCGCTACAGACTGGGGACCAAATGGCTTGGCAGCAGTTCTGCAGAAAAGGACATAGGGGTTACAGTGGACAAGAAGCTGGATATGAGTCAACAGTGTGCCCTTGTTGCCAAGAAGGCCAATGGCATTTTGGGATGTATACGTAGGGGCATTGCCAGCAGATTGAGGGACGTGATCATCCCCCTCTATTCAACACTGGTGAGGCCTCATCTGGAGTACTGTGTCCAGTTTTGGGCCCCACACTACAAGAAGGATGTGGAAAAATTGGAAAGAGTCCAGCGGAGGGCAACAAAAATGATTAAGGGACTGGAATGATGAGTTATGAGGAGAGGCTGAGGGAACTGGGGATGTTTAGTCTACGGAAGAGAAGAATGAGAGGGGGATTTGATAGCTGCTTTCAACTACCGGAAAGGGGGTTCCAAAGAGGATGGATCTAGACTGTTCTCAGTGGTAGCAGATGACAGAACAAGGAGTAATGGTCTCAAGTTACAGTGGGGGAGATTTAGGTTGGATATTAGGAAAAACTTTTTCACTAGGAGGGTGGTGAAACACTGGAATGCGTTACCTAGGGAGGTGGTGGAATCTCCTTCCTTAGAAGTTTTTAAGGTCAGGCTTGACAAAGCCCTGGCTGGGATGATTTAATTGGGGATCAGTCCTGCTTTTAGCAGGGGGTTGGACTAGATGACCTCCTGAGGTCCCTTCCAACCCTGATATTCTATGATTCTGGGTTGGGTTTCTTCCCACCACTCCAAAGACTGGTAGTGCTCTCTCGGCTGCTGTGGGGATAAAGATACTGACCCATAATGCAGGGTGGTTGTGAGGCTTAATTCACTAGTGTTTCAAAGCACTTTGAGAAGACCCACGAAGATCAAAATATTATTAATTGCGACAGTGGAGAGGGGAGCACAAATAGGGTACATGGGGTGGCTGAGAATAAAGGAGAGGCAGGGTATTGGGGGGAGAAGGAGGCAGCAGTAGGTTAGACAAGGAGAGAGGACAGGAGTGGAGTACTCTGTTGTCTCTGCCCATGTCCCTCTCTCTTTCCCTTGCACTCTGAACTCCACCTGCTCCCATTCTGAAAGCAGCTCGGACCCCTTATCAGAATTCAGGATTGCAATAGGTTGTTTTTAATCCTCTCCATATCTCCCTTATTTTTTTTCCCCTTGCCGAGCTTGCTGGGCTGTAATGTTTCCCTCTGTGTAATCCATCACAGACACAATGTCGCTTGTGCAAATTAAAATGCACCTCAGAATAATAAAAAAGGGGCTTTTTTTTTCTTTCTTCCCAGCAGCAGTTCCTCAACACAAACCATTTGTCTCTGGGCAGGAATTCAAGAAAGTTAACCCTGTATGTGCTCCTCTGGGGTGCACATGCACCTACTGTTGAGAGAGCCCAGGAAACTTGGACAGTGGGATAGCAGGTGACAAGGGTGTCTGTGTTGTGCATTAGGCTGCCCTATGTTGTTGAGCTCCCAGATAGTTGGAGCAGTGAGTCAATTGTCTGGCCATTCATGGAGCAGATTGCAGTACTCTTCACTTTCAGGATGGAGGTACAGCCCATGAAGACTACATGTCCCAGCATACAGTGCTCCATGGAGAACCCAGCTGCCAGGATCTATATGAGTATTGCATCTTGGTACCTATAGTTTCCTTGAGTTTCTTCGATATCGAAAGATAAAGGGGGTATCATACAGCTCTGTGGGCTGTGTTTGGCCAGTGGGTCACATGCTGGGCACTTACGAATTGTATACTTACTGTATAATGAGCCCATACTGAGAGAGGAGTATTCCATCCTAGCTGAGACTTTATCTCTAAAAGGTTTCAGAGTAACAGCCGTGTTAGTCTGTATTCACAAAAAGAAAAGGAGTACTTGTGGCACCTTAGAGACTAACCAATTTATTTGAGCATAAGCTTTCGTGAGCTACAGCTCACTTCATCGGATGCATACTGTGGAAACTGCAGCAGACTTTATATATACACAGAGAATATGAAACAATACCTCCTCCCACCCCACTCTCCTGCTGGTAATAGCTTTTCCAAAGTGACCACTCTCCCTACAATGTGTATGAAAATCAAGGTGGGCCATTTCCAGCACAAATCCAGGTTTTCCTCCTCCCCCCCCCCCCAAAACACACACACACAAACTCACTCTCCTGCTGGTAATAGCTCATCCAAACTGACTACTCTCCTTACAATGTGTATGATAATCAAGGTGGGCCATTTCCAGCATAAATCCAAGTTTAACCAGAACGTCGGGGGGGAGGGGGGTAGGAAAAAACAAGGGGAAATAGGCTACCTTGCATAATGACTTAGCCACTCCCAGTCTCTATTTAAGCCTAAATTAATAGTATCCAATTTGCAAATAAATTCCAATTCAGCAGTTTCTCGCTGGAGTCTGGATTTGAAGTTTTTTTGTTGTAAGATAGCGACCTTCATGTCTGTAATTGCGTGACCAGAGAGATTGAAGTGTTCTCCGACTGGTTTATGAATGTTATAATTCTTGACATCTGATTTGTGTCCATTTATTCTTTTACGTAGAGACTGTCCAGTTTGACCAATGTACATGGCAGAGGGGCATTGCTGGCACATGATGGCATATATCACATTGGTGGATGTGCAGGTGAACGAGCCTCTGATAGTGTGGCTGATGTTATTAGGCCCTGTGATGGTGTCCCCTGAATAGATATGTGGGCACAGTTGGCAACGGGCTTTGTTGCAAGGATAGGTTCCTGGGTTAGTGGTTCTGTTGTGTGGTATGTGGTTGTTGGTGAGTATTTGCTTCAGGTTGGGAGGCTGTCTGTAGGCAAGGACTGGCCTGTCTCCCAAGATTTGTGAGAGTGTTGGGTCATCCTTCAGGACAGGTTGTAGTTCCTTAATAATGCGTTGGAGGGGTTTTAGTTGGGGGCTGAAGGTGACGGCTAGTGGCATTCTGTTATTTTCGTTGTTAGGCCTGTCCTGTAGTAGGTGACTTCTGGGAACTCTTCTGGCTCTGTCAATCTGTTTCTTCATTTCCGCAGGTGGGTTTGTGTGTGTGTGTTTCGGGGAGGGGTGGGGGGGAGAAAACCTGGATTTGTGCTGGAAATGGCCCAACTTGATTATCATACACATTGTAAGGAGAGTGATCACTTTAGATAAGCTATTACCAGCAGGAGAGTGGGGTGGGAGGAGGTATTGTTTCATGGTCTCTGTGTATATAATGTCTTCTGCAGTTTCCACAGTATGCATCCGATGAAGTGAGCTGTAGCTCACGAAAGCTTATGCTCAAATAAATTGGTTAGTCTCTAAGGTGCCACAAGTACTCCTTTTCTTTTTATCTCTAAAAGCTTAGCTCAAGGACAGTATTTTATTTCTTTTTTTAATTTTTTTTTAATACAAATTTCTCCTTAGTGACTTGTAAATTCTAGGAAGTTGTATATAAATTCTTAAAATATCTTTTGTAGGGCAAGGAAAGCCCAGAAAACTGATGAAAGGTAGATAGGTGTTGGAAGAGCTGGGTGGGTGGATGTAGGATAGTGGAGTGGAATGAGAAGGGGTGCTGTAGGGCAGGACTGAGGTGCACTAACAGAGTTTTCTGAGGAGACCAGGATTGGAATAGAAGGGGCATCTGTGGTTCAGGATTGAGGGACATTGGCAGAGCAGTATGGTGGAAGTTTACACAACACTTACGTGCCCCATTCCCCTTGCTCAGAACCAGCTATGAGAGCTCTTGCTTTCATGGACTGCTTCACCCCCAGACTTCTCACAAAAACGATGCTTTTGTGCATCAACCTGCTCCTAGAGCTCTCAGTCAAACACCTTTGTCTCCATAGGCGCTGATGTCTAGTTTTCCCCAGGTGTGCTCCACCCGAGGCTCTGCCCCCACTCCGCCCCTTCCCCGAGGCCCTGCCCTCACTCCACCTCTTCCTTTCCCTGCTCCATCCCCTCCCTAAGGTCCCCGCCTGCCCACTGCTCTCCGCCCTCCCTCAAGCCCCTACCTGACCTGCTGATCAGCTTTTTAGCTCATCGGGGGCACCGCCAAACAGCTGTGGCTGTTTTTTTTTTTTCCCCCCCGTGGGTGCTCCAGCCCCTGAGCACCGACAAGAGTCGGCACCTATGTTTGTCTCCCTCGTGAATCCCTTCCTAATTAATTCTCCTGGCAAATTTGGGGATTTATTAGGTTAGGGACGGACGTCCTTTTAACTTCCAAGCTGAGGAGACTTTTCCCTAGCCTTCAACATCTGCATGTGCAGGATTCTGTGCTACAGGTTCAAGCTTGTCTGGGATGTGTGGGACATGGGATGACATCTGAAGCTCCTACTTCTCTGCTCTGGGTTAGTAATATCTGGGAGCTATTGTCAGGAGTAAGGTGGAAAGGCCAGGGCCTGAGGGATGCAGGGGAGCTTAGCTGCCATGTATTGTAAAAGCAGTGAGTGGAGCAAGTAAAGGACCAGGCTCAGAGTGGGCAAAATGAACCCAAAGCTGTAGGTCTGTGGCTAAGGAGACTTCCCCAATGTTCTTAATCATTGCTGAGAATATTGGAATAATATGGTCACTCTGAAAAGTTCTAATCAGGACTAATGATGAGTAATGGGGCTGTGAGTGGGCTTTGTTGTGTCTGGAGAGATGGGTATATATCTGGCTGAGGGGAAATGCACAGCTGGATATATGCCCTAAACATCTAATGGCACTCTGGGAAATCTTTCCTCTGTGTGTGGGCCTGATTTTGCTGTAACTTACAGTAATTCCAATGTCACAATTACAGCAGTGTAAAAGTGGTGTGGGTGGTCAACATTTGCTACCCTCCAGTTCTCCTGTATAATAGCGAATTTTATTTAGATAGTGTGTTTTGTGTTAGCTGCTCAGCTGCTTCATTCTGGATGTCCTTCAGGACTCTTGGGTGAATGACATCCAGTCCTGTGGACGTCTTGCTATTTAATTTATTGATTTGTTCCAGCACCTTCTGCTGTGACACCTACCTTTCTGGCAGTGTCTTGTCTATATTACCTGGAAAGAGTAATTCTGGGGTATGTATCTGCCCAGCTGCCGTTCAGCATCTCTGCAATGTCCTTATCCTCCTTAATTGTTCCCCTTTCCTCTGGTAATCCAGCAGATCCACCAAATCTCTCACAGGTTTCCTGCTTCCAATATACTTGTCTTATATTTTTATGAATGTGGTTAATTGTTTCAGAATCCCCCTGACATTCTATGTCCATCTTACATTTTACTATTTATGGTCCTTTTTACTGGCGCTGCTTAAATTGGATTTCCATTTTCTGGGCCTGAATAATCTCTTTGAGATTTGTTAAATGGCAAAATATATTTATGCCTGAATCCAAAGGCTGTATTCATTTAATATTCATGAGCTCTCCTGTGTCACAGGCATTCCTGCCAGAGCCATGTGAGAAGTGCGTGCTTTCAGTCATGATATTCTGTCCACTTCAGCCTCCCTATGCTCCTGCCCCCGAAGTGCGAGAAGACAGCCAGCAGTGCCAATAGCCTTGGGCCCAGCCCCATTGCTGGTATCTCTGAGCCCTCCCACACTTTGGGGGCCTGTGGGGAGAGGCTGGGCGTGTGCCTGTCACCAGGAGAGGTAGAGACCTAGCCTGTGGAAAAGCTGGCAGCACATACTATGGGGTATGAGAGGTTATAAACCATTTTGAGAGAGAAAATTGTGAGCAAAATGGAGGACTGGGAACTAGGAAAACCCAGACTCTAACCCCTGCTGTCTATGACCCATGGCAGGTCACTTCCCCACTCTGCCTCAGTTTTCCCATCTGCAAAAGGAGGATAATGATAGTCACCCATGTCTCTCCCATGGTGGGTGAAGATGAACTGTTTGTAAGATGAAAAATGCAAAGTTTTATCTTGGTAAGGGAGGTTGGAATTTGAGCCTAAACAACTTCTTTGTGTCCCTCAATTTGAAAAATAGGCAGCTAGCACCAATAACATGTACTAACAGCCCTGCTCACCCTCTCACACCCGCTGAGTTGTGATGGGAATCAGGGGAGGCCCTGGGTTTTATGTTTGTTTGATGTGATCTGTTCAGTTGTGGGGAGAACACATTCTGGTGGGCCAGGTTCCCCTGGGTCTGCCTCTTCCCGGGGGGCTGAACCTATTCTGTGACATTTCTCTCGTGATGGTGTTTCCTCAGTGCCCTTGCTGACTGCTGCGAGGGATATAGGGGGTACAAGAGAGGCGGCACACTTAAGTCTCTCATAGAAGCTCCGTGTCTGGAACCTTCAGCACCAGCTCCCAGGACTGACCTGACTCTGCAAAGAGATGATGCGTCCAATATACTGTGGAGAGGCTGCAGCGCTGAACTAACCAAAGAGAAGCATCTCCCCCCACCCTGCCCCTGTTCCATGGGAACCCAGGGAAGATGAATTGGTCTGTTGATTCTGAGCAGAAGTAACTTGATAGTTGTGTGCCTCTCTGGAAAGCACTGTGCTGCCCTGTGCCCATGTCTTGTTATGTGCTGGCTTCATTGCTCTGACAGCATGAAGGATGTTTGGTTTTGTTCCTAGTGCTGTTATCATTTATCATCCTCTTGTAAAGCTGGAACTGTCAGCTCGCATCCCCCCACCACCCAATCCTGGCTTTCTGCTCCCCCGCCTCCCCAGCATTGAGATGTCTTGTATCCAAGAAGCAAACAGTCTCTCCATCAGTAGGGATGAAGAAGTCAGGCCTGGAAGTGCAATGACGCCCTTTCTGCTCTGTCCGTCTCTCAGCTCCCCAGGGCCAAGAGTCATGGTTTGTACAGGTCAGGACTCTGGCTTGGGAGGAATGAGACAGACCTGATTCAAGGAGAAAGACTGCTGGTAAGAGCCAAATCATGAGGATTTACTCAGGGAATCTCCTACTGAGGCTGATGCCTGAGTAAGGACATCAATATTCAATTTAAAATGACAGATTGTGAGTAGGGCCTTTCCCAGTCTTCCACCTCCTGGTATATTCGTTGTTTGGTCTATGGTGTAGCACTGGGTTGAATCAAGTATGTGCATGGATGGGGGATATGCTGGGGAGGGACATAACTATAAGAAGAGTTTCCTGCCCAACCCCCCTTCTATACCCACCCAAGAAATAATCTACAATCACCCCTTTAATTGCAGACCAACAGCCCATCAATTCCCCAGCATCACTTTAGATAACCTAGAGGGAAACAGGGATATCTCTAGGGCATATGGAGTGGTAGGGAAGGGTAACTTAGGGGCTGAATACTATCCCTTGCCCTCATCTGCTCTGGCAATGTTTTAAGTTAAAAATCAGAAGATAGTGCAGGTACATTTTGGAGCTGCAGAATGTGACAGCTCCATAAACTACTGTGGAAACATGGTGCTGGAAGGGTCTACTTTTCCTATCATTCGCCATCCTGCCTGCTCTTGCCATAGTAACATAAGGATCATTGCATTGTGTTACTGGGAGTATTGTGTTCACTCTAGAGGATGGTATCCCATGCTGTCCTGCTGATATGCACCCACAATGCCCTGGATACACTGCTTATAGCAGTGAGAAAGGTGTTCAGGTTCCATGGCCCACTCATTCCTTGATTGATTCCTGTCAGTTGTGCTGATGGTTCTCTCTAGGAACTGGGTTCAGACCAACAACTCATTTCAGGTAGGACACAGCCACTAGGGGCAGATGGGTCCATATCCCATTCGCAATCCCCAGAACCAGTCTATCCCTGCAAATATGATGTTTTTCAGGAGTTCAGAAGTTGTTCTCCACGTGTCAGGAATCCAGTACAATTCAATATTTTCATTAATGATTTGGATAATGGAGTGGTGAATATGCTTATAAAATTTGCAGACAACACCAAGCTGGGAGGGGTTGCAAGCACTTAGGAGAACAGGATTAGAATTAATTTCAAAACGACCTTGACAATTTGGAGAATTGGTCTGAATTTAACAACGTGAAATTCAATAAAGATAAGTGTAGAGTAATTTACTTAGGGAGGAAAAATCAAATGTACAACTACAAAATGAGGAAATAGCTAGCTAGATGGTAGTACTGCTGAAAAGGATCTGGGGTTTCTGATGGATCACAAATTGAATATGAGTCAACAATGTGATGCAGTTGTGAGAAAGGCTAATAATATTCTGGGGTGTATTAGCAGGAGTGTTGTATGTAAGACACAAGAGGCAATTGTGCTGCTATACTGGGCACGGATGAGACCTCAGCTGGAGTGTTGTGTCCAGTTCTAGGCACCACACTTTAGTAAAGATATGGACAAACTAGAGAGTATCCAGAGGGGAGAGCAATATAAAAGGTTTAGAAAATGTGACCTATGAGAAAAGGCTAAAAAAGACTCCGGGCATATTTAGTCTTGAGAAAAGAGGTCTAAGGAGGGGGACACACCTGATAACAGTCTTCAGATATGTTAAGGGCTGTTATAAAGAAATCTGTGATAGATTATTCTCCATGTGGAGAGTTGGACTGGAATGGACTTAATCTGCAGGAAGTGAAATGTAGGTTAGATATTAGGAGAAACTGTCTAACTATAAGGGTACTTAAACTCTGGAACAGGCTTCCAAAGGATGTTGTGGAATCCCCATCACTGGAGGTTTTTCAGAACAGGTTGGACAGACACCTGTCAGGGATAGTCTAGGTTTATTTGGTCCTGCCCTGAGGCAGGGGCTGGACTTGATGCCTTCTTAAGGTCTCTTCCAGCCCTACATTTCTATGATTCTGTGTGTGATTGGAAGTTACTAGACATTGTTACCTGAGCTCTGTTTCCTTCAATGCACTGTGCAAATGAGAAGTGCAGCAGTACAAATCATTCCATCTGAATCAGCTGCTAATGCTTCCCTAACACAGACTTTGCTTTTATGTCCCAGGTGTCAATGGAGTTTTGATGCGCACTGGACTCCGTATAAAGGGCAGCCTTTTGGGCATAAAAAATAAAAAAAATCTTCACAGTAAGCAGAATGATCTCACTGCTCAGTTTTCTCTTCTTCTGGGCCAGGCACCATAATTTCCTTATGCATCTGTTGGAGCTGCCGGCAGCAGACTTCTTATTATCCTTATTTATAGAGTATCATAAATGTTTAGAGCTCTTTATAGACACATAAAAGACAAGATTCCTGCTCTCTGAGGAGCTGACAGGCTGCCAGTGCAACTCAGACATACAGGAGACATGGGACAGTAATTCAGACTTTGAGGAGGGCAGACGAGGCAGAAGAGATAAAGAAGGGAGCCTTTGCAAAAGACGTACGTTTGAAGGAGGGACTCAGTGGAGGAGAGGGAAGACCCTCATGGCACGGAAGCTTGGAGCTGACCCAAGAGTAGGGGCTGGCATGGAAGAAGGTGTGACGCTGAAAGGGGAACAAATTAGTTAGTGAGGGGGTGATAAGGGGGGAGGCCTGAGAGGTGCATGTCGAGTGAAGGTGAACAGAGGAAATGGGAACAAAAGCGTAGGCAACAGTGGAGTTACGAAGGGGAGGATGCAACGATCTTTAGAGCAACCTGGCCAGTCCCGTTACCTTCATCTTTATCCTTCTGCTGCTGCAGAAGGAGCTGAGAACATCTGCACTCCTCCTGCTTTCCCGCTCTTCCCTTTTGTTCTGCCTGATGTGAGGAGGGGGGATGTGATGTTAATGGACATCATTAGCAACGCTTCTGTTCATATCTGCTCGGGAAGTGCAAAGCACCACTGCACTTAACAGAGGAAACCACTTGTAGCTGGAACACTCATGCCGAGTTTATCTGTGTTGGTTAGACAGACTGCCCGCGGCTGACACCAAATTCCAACACCAGGTTCTCTGTCAGTTGACACCATGCTGAAAATTTGTGTCAGCACCTGGCTGGGCCTTTACTCTAGTGCTCCCAATGTTGCTCATGCCAGTTCAGCTGAGCCAGCGTTAGCAATGGTGGGAATCTTTTCAAAAATATCCCCAGTGTTGGCAGAGCCCATGTGGAATGCAAACCCTTTGCAATGTGCTGGAACAACTGAGGATCTCATTCTCCAGTACTATAAATAGTTCATTATATTCAAGCTCACCTGACATGAACTTCGCTGGCATTCTGTGAGTGTGTCGTGGGCTGGAGGAGTGGCTTGCAAGCTTTGCTTTCCTTCTGCAGGATGAAGCGGTGTAGTTGTGGGTTGTGAGTGCTAGAGTGGAAGAGGCTTCTGTCTCCCTTCAGCTGTGTCCCCAAGCTGGGCCTGATTGCTTCCTGCAGCCTCTTATTAATCTTCTCCTGGGACAGTGCTATCAGCAGCCGATCAGCATTCAGACTGCCCTCAGCCACTAGCATTAACTCGATTAGGGCAGTGAGGAGTGACTTACAGGGGAAGCTCTTCTCCATGGTTGGCATTTACATACAGTGATTGATGTTGATATGTCCTCTAAACACATCCACATTTTGCATTTTAAACAAAGCAATTGCTGTAGAACTGCTCCCTGTCACTCAGGGGAATTTCCAGTGCCAGCAAAGGGCTTGTCTTCCTTTCTTAAAGGTTCTTTTCTCCTCTCCAAGGAGGAATTGGTAGTGGGGTGGGGAGCCTTTCACCTTGAGGTCATTTGTTCCAGTCCAGCCTCAGGCTAATAGAAAGAAACAAACATTGCTGTCTGGTGGCCTATGAAATGAGTTGGTGCGCACAGTCCTGGTTTTGGTGGGTAGTTATCCACACAACCACCACAGTTGGTACCAATTGGTTTCCAAGTCTCAGCAGAGAGGCCAAGGATTGAATTGTTCTTGGGGATTAAACTCCTCTCACGTTCTTTCAGGGGGTCCTTCCAGCTCAGGTTTCCGACTTATTTTTTTTTCTTCAAAATTTCCTAAATGTTTCCTTCCTTGCACAGCGAAGCAGTTTTGACTGGAGAGAAACTGCGCGAGAGTAGCAACAAAAAGCCACAAAGGATTAGTCTACAATTTAGATTGCAGCATTCTTGGGGGCAGAAACCAGGGCATCCACTATGTCTGCATAGTGTGGAGATCAATGCCCAGGGTAAATAAATACTAATAATCTGTATTGCACTGTCCACAAACCAACAAAATGACACTGCTCCAATACAGAATGTGTCATGGCAACAGACATTTCATCCTTTGTCCCTGACAGGTGTTCTTCCCTCCCTTGATTTGCAGTGATGCAAGAGTTTAATTTTCTCCAAATGAAATTCACAAAGGCCCATTAGGCACCAGTCCCTGGGGAGACCTGCTACGGCTCATGGCGAAAGCACCTCTATTTCGACCCTTTTCACTCACTAATTCTAAGTGTTTGTGGCTGGTATTCTCATGGGATCTCAGAGGCTCTGCATGTTGTCCATTTTGATTCTAAAAGCTTCATGCCTGTGAAGATCCACGCACCTCATTCCAACTACATTTTATTAATTTTGCAACTGTGACAGGTACAGTTTTGCTAATCACATATTGCCTGTGTTGAGTTATATTTGATGTTGCATTCAAATAGGCATTTGGTAGCCTTCTTAGCAGCTTGGGAGAAGAGGTGGAAAACGGCTCTGCAGACTTTTTTTGGCATTGATCATTTGATTGACAGTTGGCTTCCAAGACCAAGACACTTGCAGGACTATCTCTTGCCTTGGGTCCTGCCCAGGAAACAGATCAGCTAGCTTTACTCTCTATCCTGAAGTTCAGCCTGGATCAGGCAGTTTATGGGCTCTCTGGGAAGCTTCTTCCTTGAAAATGTTCCTACAATCTCCTCCGTGGCTCTTTTCAGAACTCCTGGCAAAATCCTATTTGGGTCAGTTTCTCCAAGTAACCGCCTACAATTTCCATTTCCCTTCCATTGAGATCGAGCCAGGGGAAGGGTCTGATGCTGGAGTTTTGGTAGCTGTAGGGCACTGAGCATAGTTTGATTTTTCAACTATTGACTTTTTTGGGCAGGGCCCAGGATCCTTTGAGTGACCGTAATTAATATATTATTTGAATAAATAAAGATACACTTTCCATCTACATCTTTTGTTAGTTCAGTGTTAGATTAGTGTAGGATGGAAGTTAAGGAGGACTCAGAGGGAGTTTCATGAGCATGTAGCCAAAGGCATAAAAAGAAACAACAAATTATTAAAATACCACAGAAGCAAGAAGCCTGCAAAAGAATTGGGGGGCGGTCCCCTGGACTAGCGGGGAGTAGAGGAAGGAGGAGAAGGACATTGCAGCAAAGCTAAATGATTTCTTTGCATCAGTCCATTCCTAGGGTCCTAACTTTATTCAACTAATGTACCTTAGTATTGAAGTAAGGCTAAGTGAATGGTAAATATCTCTTTAAAAGTATTGGCATGATCCAGGACGTTACAACATTTGCTAATAGTAGCTGACTTTAATAAGAGAGTGTATAGTTTTGTTAGCTCAGTTACTTCATTCTCAAGTTCATGCAGATCTCTTGGATTTATACATCTGTGGTGTTGGTGATGTGTTACTATTTATCAATTAGTTCCAGCACCACCTCTTCTGATACCTTGATCTCTGATGATGCCTCATCTTCCCTACCCGAAAAGAGTAATTCTGGAGGCAGTACCTCCCTGACATCCTCTGTGGTGAAGTCTTGTGCAAAGAAACCCTCTGCCTGTTGATTTTGGTGTTGGTTATGGCCTATAAAGCCCTAGGTGGCATGGGAGCTGCCTGCCTGAGAGCCCTTCTCCCTATGTGATACCTGCACAGGGTCAGCCAGCCCTTTGGTACTAGAGAGCTGCTGGGAGAGCATTCTCTGTGAGAGTGCCTTGATTCTGGAACTTGTTGTCCACCTTGATCAGCATTGATCATTTCAGTTGACCTTCAAGGCATGGCACAAGGCGATGTCCTAATCTGTACCTGACATGTTTCTCTGTAACCCAGGGTGGCAGCAGAAATCATCTAAGTCTTGCTCCAGAAATGGAAGGGGAGAGCAGCTGTGTAGAGGCAAAAGTCAGAGATGGAATCCGTGTAGATGGGAGGTAGCAGTATATTCCCCCAGTGCCAGTGGTTCCTCTTTCTCCCTCCTCTGAGGAGATGGCAGTCTCCCATTTTCTTGCCATATCCTTACTTGTGGCAGCCTTTTTGATGGGGATAGGATAAAAGGCTATAAAAAATCCATGCCATTTACTCTTCTGATTAACTAAGCATGTAGCAAGTGGCAAAACTTGTTGCATCAGCCAACTAACAAGGGAGGGAAGCTGTGTTGTCTTCTCACTGTTGTCATTCTTCTTTCCACTGTTGTGATACTTGGGTCTACAAATTTATCCTAATTGTGAGTTTTTACCTGTGAAAAGTGAATGTAAATTCATAAGATGTCACAATAACCCATAATAAATGTATGGAAAAGGCGCAAAAGTGAGACAAACAGAATTAGTCCAGACAAAAAGACCTACTGATATAACTCAAGGACTGTTTGATCACGCTTAGTAAACAAGAAAATCACTGAACCAGAATTGGTGCTGGAAATTAGGCCTAATTGGTGGACAAAATAATGAGGGGATGGGCTATTCTATCCACCATTCTCTTTTGGGCTCCTGAAAGAGAGCAACTTTGGGGAGAAAAATTGACTGCTGGAGCAATCTTCCCCGTCATAGTTACCACCGCTACCATATTCTGGGACCCTGGACCTTCTTTGTCCTAATCCAGAGAGAGGTTCCAGCCAGGCCAGGCCAGAGAGAGGGACCAAGATAACACCACCACTGGCTCCAGCTAAATCCCAAATACCACCTGGGATGTGAGACTCCCCTCCACTCTGAGGGGGCAGCTGAGCACTTGGATGGTGTTCTGATATTTTTTTGTGCAGGACCTGGCAGCCATTAGCTGGGAACCTAGCTTCCCACACAGGCTGTAGAAGGCACCATGCAAAACGGGGCTGGTGTACATTAATGCAGTAAGGATTCTCCACAGGAAGTGGCTCTGCTGGTGCAGGAAAAAGGTCATCTCTTTCTGGGCAAGCTGGTTGGGTCCATGTTGAACCTGGCTTGATGGGAAATTGCATTATGCCCAGTGTCTACCCACATCTCCTTAAGACGTGGAATTAGTGTGACAATCAGGGTCCAGACACCCCAAAGGGAGAACAGGGGGGCTGGACCCTGAAGAATAAGCCATTGAATCAACTGGTTATATACAATATTATTAAGTATAAAAATGTATCCAGTAAGGTCTTTTATGAAATCTTGTAATGTGAACTTGATGGTCATTAGAAAATAGGTATGCAGGTTATGGGGGTGTGTGTGTGTGTGTGTGTGTGTGTAACATTGTAACTGTAATGGTGGTGCAACTACAGCATCACCTCACAACAGTGTGAGGAAGCAATCAAGCAGGGAGGGGCACCTCCCAGTCTAGTTGTTTACATGAAACCAACTTCAAGTACCCCACCATTGCCCAACCAGAGGAGACAATGGTGGGGCCATTAAAGCCAATGGGAAAACATTGAAACAACTTGAAATTGAAAAGAAAATCCCAGTCTTGAAAAACTAAGGGCAGGTCTACACTACAAATTTACATCAGCACAGCTGCACCTATTCAGCTGAGCTGCTGCGGCACATCTGATGAAGACGCTCTAAGCCAACGGGAGAGAGCTCTCCCATCATCTTAATAGCTACTGCTTCTTGTGAAGGTGGAGTTATGTTGGCAAGAGAAGCTCTTCCACTGTCCTAACACTGTCTATGGGGGGGGGTGTTAAGGTCAGTATAACTACATCATTCAGGGGTGTGGATTTTTCACACCCCTGAGCAACATAGTTATACCAAAGTAAGTATGTAGTGTAGATCAAGCCTAAGAGAGGAGGGAATTTGCCCCACCATGAACCACCGTAGTCTGAGAGAAAAAAGAAATACTTCAAACCCCCTCTCTTTTTAGTGAGGGATATCCAGAAACTGAGGGCTGACATCTAAGCAGGGTGCTGTCTGTGAAACACTGGCTCCCCTAGCATAGAGGGAACGCTGGGAAACTTTTCAGAGGCAATAGGTTGCCTGTACTAGAAAAGGGAATTTAGCTGATATAGAAGTGTAAAACTTGAGGTTGAATCTTTGTTTTCGTGTAACTTGTATGTGTTTGCATTATTACTTCATCTTGGAATCTGTGATTTTTTTTTCTGTTCAACTTTTTGTTTATTTTTACCCCAAATAGGTGTCTGTTGTGCAAACAGTGTGGCATGTGTCCCCCCCCAAAGTTAACTGACAATTGGGGGCCTATTTCACAATTTTGGGGGTGATGTCCCACACGGGAAAAGTCTAAGTGTCTGGTAGTTAAGAATTCGGTGTAGACAGATTTGGGGAGATTCGGGACTGGAAGGGCTGTTGAGGTCACTCTCCAAAGAGTAACTTGGCTGGTGGAAGCCAGGGTGAGACTTTTATGCTTGTGAGTTGGCTCTTGGTGTCAAGGCTTTGAGCGACATCAGCATAGCATTAAGGCACCCGAAGTTACAAGGCAGGTGGTGATAGAACCCGTGACAGGAAACAAAACAGGAAGGTGGGTGAAGGAAGCAGAGCTAGAGAGGTCAATATTCTTTAATCCGCTGTGCATTAATCATTGAGAAATGAAGAGCTAACCTCAAAAAGGGGTTGAATCCTCAGCCAAGTTGAGATGCTGAGATTCTGAGGAACTGCTGAAACCTCCTTTTTTCCCTCATATGCTATCATTCTATCGTTCTGTCCCCTCTGTCTTTTTTGTTTCTGAGGCACTGTGTGTTCCAGATTTGCTGGGTAGCCAGTTACCTGATGTATATCTCATTTCTCAATTGCATCTGGGAGGTCACCAGAACACCTTCCTGAAGGACATTCAGCCAGCACTGCTCATCTCCTACCACAGCACCTTAAACTGGGTCAGCCCCCTCCTCAAGGATATCACATCAGAATCTCATTGAGTCATATAAATGACCAAGACAGATGCTGTTGCAATTCCTTTCCTTTGGTGGTTTGGATTTTTGAAAAGAATACTGCATCATTGCTAGATAAACCATTCATGCCACCAAGACACAGTGGCCAGAGTCAGTGAAAAAGGCACCTGCCTTAATGACTTATGGGTGGGTGGGTGCATGAAGCCAGCCATGTATACATGTGGTACCAAGGAGGCGACAGTGTTCGTACTTGCTGTAGTATTTCATTGGTGACTGAAGCAGGTTGTAGGATAACTTATATTTAACTTAACAACAAGGGTTAAGTTAGAAACACAGCACTCCTGTTGCTGTTGTCTAGCCTGGCTGTATTCTCTGTCTCTGTGAGTGTGTCAGAACTGCACAGTGTCCTGTCTGATGTGTGGCATCTTTAAACTCCCTACTAAAGCTTAGACTTCTTATGTTGGACACCTTCCCTTTTAACAAACTGGTTTCTGAACAGTTGGCTTGTAAATCCCAGCGATTTAACATCTTTTATTTTGTATTTGAGAGGTCTTAGTCAATGTGTTGCAATATTTCAAAAGGATTCCAGATCTGCTGTAAAGCAAAATATATTTAGGCATGTCCATTATTTTATTTTATTCATTCACTTATATTGCAGTAGTGCCTAGGAGCCGCAGTTGTGGACCAGGGCCCCACTGTGCTAGGTGCTGTCCAAACACAAAAAAGGCTGTTCCGGCCTCAAAGAGCTGACAATAGACAACAGAGGGGTACAGGCAGCAGAGCACAAAACAATGAGATGATACTGGGCAGCATGATGGCCAGTGGTATTATCAGACAACTTGGTCTCTTTCACCTAATCCAGAATAGGATCAATCCATGAAGCATTCCTCCAGCGTATCTGTTCTCCCTTCATTCTTCTCTGTTAACTGCTTGTTTTCTTTCATGTTTCCATTTCTGGGCACCTTTAGCAGATGTTTGATTCATTTATAAAATGGTCCCACTTTCTTTGATCAGTGAATGTGAACATGGTGTCACTTCTTCAATCGCTGTAACTTGTTCAAGTCAACAACCATCTTGCCAAATTCTAAACTTTGTTTTTAATCTGTATGAAGGATTTATGCCTCTGTTATATCTTGTTTTGACTTGACTAATGTCTTGGACAAGATAACAGAGTTATTTGTCATGCTTTGGTTTTTAGTCTCATTTCTGGTAATTGAGTGTGTTTTATAAGTCAGTTATATAGCAATTCTACCAGTGATTTTCCACATTACAGCGGTGTTGCTCTGAACCTGAGTGGTACTAAATATGGATCTCCTCTTGCATCGCTTACTTATTTGACCAAGTGTCTGACTAGATGGACTCTACATTCTGCTAGTCCATTTGCTTATATATAACTTGGGCTAGATATCTCAGGTTGAAATCCATACTTTTTAGAAAAATCCAGAAATTCGCTGTTCTTGGACCATGGTCCAATGTTTGTTGTTTTCTGGGTGTCTGTTATGTGAAAAGATGGATTTAACGTCTTTGATCACAGCTGTGGTATCTGCAAGTGTCACCATTCTGGAAGGCTGCTAGAACAGTTCATTATAAGCAGCTGGTCCTGTTTTCCTTGGTAGTTCTAATATGTCCTCTGGAAATGTTGGTTGATCATTGGGTATCATAGGGCATAGGTGCCGACACCCTGGGTGCTCCGGGGCTGGAGCACCCATGGGGAAAAAATGGTGGGTGCTGAGCATCCACTAGCAGCCCCACCCCCCGTGCCTCCCACCCACCAGCGGGCCCCGTGGATCAGCATCTCCCCTTCCCTCCCCACACCTCCTGCCCGTCACAATCAGCTGTTTTGTGGCATGCAGGAGGCTGGGAGTGGGGGGAGGAGCGAGGACGCAGTGCGCTCAGGGGCGGAATTGGGTGGGAAGAGGCACGGTGGGGGTGGGGTGGGAAGAGACAGGGTGTGGGTGGGGCCTTGGGGAAGAAGTGAAGTGGAGGCGGGACCTGGAGCAGAGCCGGGGATTGAGGGCAACCCCCCTTCCCCCCGGCACTTTGGGAAATCGGCGCTTGTGTCATAGGGTCTCTGTTGGTGTTATATATCAGTGTACTTCGGGCAGGTCCCACACTAGCTCACCATTTCAGCAATATCACTGTTCCATTGTGGCCAGAATGGGACTTTCCCAGCTCTTCTTTAGGACTTCATCATCCCAAAGTGCTCTTTGTGAATTCTTCCCAATGGTTTCCATCTCCTCACTGTAGGAATTAAGATATTTGTACTTTGATGGGAACTTCTTTAATCAGTGAAAGCTCACTTTTTTATATTGGGAATATACAGGTGGAAAGTAGAGTAGAGCAGAACAATTACCTCCCATGTCTTACATATGACATTTCTGGTAATTCACCCAGAATGACATTTGCCTATTTTGAAACTGCATCAAATTGTTGACTCATTCAATTTGTGATCCACTCCCGGATCTTTTTCAGCAGTACTACTGCCCACCCGGTTATTTCCCATTTTGGATTTGTGCATTTAATTTTTTCCTTGGTAAGCACTTGTCGTTATTGAATTGCATCATGCTGACTTCAGACCAGTTTTCCAATTTATCAATGTCATTTTGAATTCTAATATTATCCTCCAAAATGCTTGCAATCCCCTCCTAGGTTGGTGTCATCCACAAATTTTATAAGCATGCTCTCCACTCCATTATCCAAATTTTTAATTAAACTACTGAATTAGTACCAGACCCAGGACAGACCCCTGTGGGACCCTACTAGATATGGCCTCCCAGTTTGATAGTGAATCATTGATAACTGCTCTCTGAGTTTGTTTTTTTCAATCAATTTGCACTCCCGTTATAGTACTTTCATCTAGATGACCTGATTAATTTCAGCTGTGAAGTGAGGATTAAAGAGAAAATTATGACACTCTAAACAGCCAGTGATGATGCCTAGGATCTCTCTTTTAATTTGTACATATGTATTCTCTGCTGCTGTCATGGTTCTCAAACCAAACGTTACAGCCAGCCATTCACTGTCTCATCTCGGTAACACTACAGCTCTCCACCCTCCTTTTGAAGAATCTTGTGGAGGTCTTGAGCCCTTTCAGTAGGGCAAAAAGTAGCAGCACTGTGCTGAGTTCAGTACATCCTTCAGATATTTTTAGGACATGTCTATACTTACAGCTAGATCGGCACTGCTGCAGTTGATGCAATGGTGTCGATTTAGCGCAGGGGGTCTCACAAGAAATTTTTTGGTGGCCTCAGAGTGCGGCCACTAACTCCTGCTGGTGGCCACTTTAAGGAAAAACAAATAGATATGCACATATACAGGTCCAGATCATTGTAATTTATTTATGTAGGTTTTTATTGCGGACTCAATAATAAAAAATAATGTAAGTTGTCTCTGTTCTTTACTGGATCTAAACAGAATAGAAACAAGTAATGTGCTTTGCATGTTCTTGTCTGTTGTTTGTTTGTTTGTTTGTTTCTTTTGCTTGTTTGGTTGGTTGTTTTTTATTTTAGACTTGTTAGCTAGTAAGTCTGTTTCTGTGAAAAGTGTTGTTTGTATGTTTGTTAACACTGCTTTGCGCTCCCCCGCCTCCCCAGTCACCACCCAGAAGTCTGTGGCCACATGTAGCCACAGTGGCCATATTTGGTGAAGACCTGCTAAATCAATGGCAGAACGCTCTCCTGTCGACTTCTGTACCGCAGCTCCCCAAGAAGCGTAAGGTAAGTCGGCCGGCGAGTGTCTCCTGTTGACACAGCATGGTGTAAACACCACTGTAAGTCAACCTAAGTTACATCAACTTCAGTTATGTAACTTACCTAACTGAAGTAGTGTAACCGAGGTGGACTTACAGCTGTAGTTTAGACCAGCCCTTAGTATTTCATGCTTTGGCTTCCATGCCCATTCTGAATCTTTATAAAAGAATTTTCTTAAGTGACTTGCCCAAGCTGCATAATTGGATGTGAATTCACTAATTCAACATACCTTGCTGTCTCTACTTTTTTATCTTTGGGCCGCTGCATATTTTTGTCACTGGAGTCTTAAACTCATCGAGCATTATACCCTTTTGGTCAGTTTCTCTCCTAAGTAAATTTCAGTTGTGTGAAATTCACTCATAGCCTTGTTCCATTTAAGATAGTTTTTTGCAGTTCCCAGGAATTTTCACACTCGTTCCTAATGTTGAGTAGAAGTGCTATAGTGCTGCACGAGGCTGCTGGGTTATCTACACCCACACTCGCTCCCGGGAGAGTCCCTAATTCTGGGACGTTGTGTGGTAAAAGGCTTCTGGTGCTGAATGTATTCCAAAAGGCAATCTAAAAAAGCAGTGTCTGCCAAAGAGTGTTTTGAAAGTGCAAATCTTGGAGCATTCTGTGTCCAAGGAAATGTGTCAAAACCCTGCCAGTGCAGCTAATCTTCTGAAGAATGTGGCTCCTGCCACCTCAGCAAACATTTTGTTCCTTGTAGGCATGTGGAAATGTTCCTTTTTAGTGTTTGCATTCAGCTCCGGGGGAGGGGGGTGTCAATGCACTACCTCATTCTGCATCCTTTTTTCCCCTCTACAATTTCTAAGGAATTTCTAAGCCATCTGTTGGCTCTTCTAGTCTACAAATGACTCTGCATCTTGTTTGTTGCTGGGAGACATCACTTTCCTGTGGACGCATCTTCATGGGACACAGGCACATCTTGGTTCTGGCTCGTTACCAGCATTGCTGTTCTGACTCCTCTCTGTGGCATTCTCTCTCTTGACTAAGCCAAGCACATCACATGTGTGCAAGCCCAACTGATGGCTGTCCTTGGTGTATTATGACAAACTCTTGTCTTGTTTAGCTCTTGTACCTTAATGACAGTTCACTCACTCTCTGGGAGCTGGCATTTGTTCCTCTCGTTGTTTGACTTTGACTTTGAAGTTAAATATTTGCTTTGTGTTGCTCTGCTTCCATTTATTACATTCACTTGCACTTCTGTATATATTTTGTATGTAGACCATTTGTGCATATCTTTAGTAGCTATTATTTTGATTTGGCAGAATCAGTCTTTTATATTTATGAAGAGCTCATCTTTAGTTGAGGGATTCTCACATTCTTCCTTTAGCCCATCATCCACTTTTCTGCTTTGTCTTCACATTTCTGCAAAAAGGTTGGACTTATTATTATTTCTGCGTTTGCCCAAATGCTTGACATTTGCTGTCCTCCTGACAGTTGCCACATTGCTAATATTGTTCCTTTTTTGAGTCCTTATCTGGAATATATCTTTCATAAGGAACACTTTTTTTCTAGGGGTACAATTATTCTTAAACCGATCACTGCTTCTTCACAACTTCCTCTCCCTTAAAATGCATTGTGGATATGCCACACTTCAGCATAGCCATTATCAAAAAATGTGCAATACTTATGGCTTATCTTCCATTTTATTAACTCTTCTGGCTTTCAGCTACAATTGAAATTGCTATTTGAATTTTTCGAGGTCTCCTCAGCATCCCCTACAAGAGCTGCTATGAGATTTATATGTTGCATTTGCAAAGGGTTTACTGCAGCCATTCTTAGTTCACCGTTCTCATTGTTGAAATTTGTGTCACTTACTTCCATTAAACATTTGCAGTCTAGTTGCAATTTACCAGCATTCCATTCTTTTCACATCTGGTTACATGTGGTATTTCATTGATAACTGAGGCAGGTTTTAGGACACCTGATTTATCTAATGATCAACAAGAAATAACTGTTAACTGCATCTGAGCAGCATGTACTTTGTGAGCTATCCTGGCTGTAGTTTTTGTCTCAGTCCTGCAGCTGGTTCCAGTCTGCATGTGTGTCTGTAAGACTCAACAGCAGTGTAGCCCCATAAAGCGTCCTGCAGGATGAGTGGCAACTTGAAATTTCTTTTCAAGCTTAACCCTTTTGTGCCAGATTAGTATACATCTGCATGTCTCTGTCTCAGTCTGCAAACTCCACTTTGTTTTGTGAACACCATTTTGATTGTAAAACTGTATCGTGCCTTCTCTGTTGTTTTTTACCTTCCATTTTGGACTGGGATTCTAGGAGGTGTTAGCAGTGCTTCCTAGGAGAGGATTAACAATGGAGCACAATCAAGAGTTGTTAACCTGGATGGTCAAATGAAAGAGCTAGCTGCTGCCCAGAGAAGCCAGAAGGGACAGGAGGAGGAAGATGATGATAGGAGGGTCCCGGAACCCTGAAAGGACACTGATCCAATCCTCATCTTCCCTATATGACAAAATCCTTATCACTCCTCACGTGTAGCTGCGAGGAAGCTGAGGCAGGGATTTCCGTGTGGGTTTTGTTGTTTTTCCATAGATCTGTATATCTCTTATGCTTGTCTGTGAGTGAAGTATGATGGGTTTAGAGATTCCTGTGCAAAGTCTGTGTTGCTTTACTTACTTGCTTTAATTGTCAAGTAGCCCTGACGGGTGAAATAGTATTCCAGAGGGTCCACAGCTTCAGGGAAACTCTGATAGAGTGAAGTAGCCACTAGGGAAACATGGGAGAGTTGGTACTAGTTTCAGGCCCTAGACATTTGGACTGCAGAGTCCAATACCTCAGAAGGGGAGCTGGAGAAAGGATATGCACCCTGAGATTGTGTCTGGAGGCCCAGAGCCAGTTCTTAGTCTCTGTCCACCCCCAGCAAGTCTGAGGGCACAGGGGATCCATCCTGGTGAGCATCTGCCTGGGGAAACTCATCCAGGATTCTAACACCTTTATTGCATAATATTATCTCCAGCTGGAAAAACTGAGGCACAAAGAGGTAGTGAGAGGGCTGGGGATAGAATTATTCTCACAGTACAATCATGTGAGGTTTTGGTGTGCTTTCCTGGGAGAATGTTTTAAAGCTCTGAAAAAACTAATGGGAGATAAATAATTGCTTGTTAGCCCCGATTACATTTGCTCGGCTTGGTTGGTCATTGGGTTGTGGTGAGATTACATTGTCTTCTAAATCAGATCCAGGGGATCATTGGTTAGCAGTGGCATTAACTGCTGGTAAAATGGTTGTTTATGTTTTGGTTAATGAGTTTGGGTTTGATAATGTAAATGGTATGAGAAAATTATGTGCAAAGTTGACTGATTTCAGTGTTGCAATAGAAATTAATTTTACAACTCTGAAAATGTAATGATCAGAGGTGATCATAATTTTGGCTTCAGATGGATCATTTTCCTTCCAAATATAGTATTTCTCACCCCAATAAATGTATTAATAACCTATGCATTGCACTCAATTTAATTGACAGGTGGTGTAAATTAACCCTCCTCAAAAAGGTGATTTACGTGGTTTGATTCTAACTGATCTATTAAATACAGGGTTGGTTTTTGTGTTGATTTCCGGGCAATTTAGGTAAAGTGGTTTCAGTTTGCTCTATTTTAGCTTCTGCTTATCTGATCGTTGCTCTACCTTTATTATTCTACAATTGCAGCCATGTTGGGAGTGTACGATAAAGCTTACTGAAAATGTGCCAATTCATCAGAGCAGTAAATACATCCCAGGTGTAACTCCATTCATTCCAGTAATGCATTTGGCTCAGACTATTTTGTAAAAGGGTAAATGTTTTCATTGTAAATGTTTTGGAAAAGAGAATTTTGATTATGGAATTTACAAAAAGTGGGATTTCTAATCAGAAAATCAGTTTTAGTAGAGAGACAGCAGCCTCAAGAAATACTTTAAAAACTTGGCTTTTCCCAAACATTTCATTTGTACTGTAATAGAGATTACCAGGTAAAGGGCAAGGTGAGTTTATAATTCTTTCAGTTTCAGGTGGGAAAGGAATCTATTAGGGCAAGGATTAAATGAATAAAAAAAGGAAGGAGGGTATATTGTTTCTTAAATCAGAAAAAATCACCAGTCTAAGTATGGTATTAATTAGTTCTTGTCTGTAAACTGCTTTGAAGATACACACTAACTGCATACAGTACTGTGCATGAAAGAATGACTAAAGATCTCTATCTTCTATACTGTTTAAACTGTAATCTCTTCTTAGGCGGGACCTTGCTTTCATACATGTCCATAAAGTATCTAGCTCAGGCAGAGCAAATCATCGGGACAGCTGCCTTAAAGGGCAAATTAGCTTTGCACCACTCATTTTCCTAACACATACTCAGAGTAGAGGGGCCATGAAGGGAGAAAAGTCCTGCATTCTGGCAATCATCAACATCAAAATGGTCTCTAGGGGCCACTATGGGCCAGGTATTCATATGTGCTCATTTCTCAGCACCCTCTGTTGGGGTCAGATTTTCAAGAGCTCAGCTCCCGTTTAGGCACAAACTGAGTGACGAGATTTTCAAAGGAGCTCAGTACATTGGATGCTGAACTCTTCTGAAAATCTGGCCAGAAGGGTCACCGTGAGAGCTGCTGAGTGCCCTCATGCCAAGCTGGTGTTGGATCCCCTCATTTCTGTAATCTTTTCTCACATCAGTCCTTACTGTCTGTTGGTCATTCTTGATGCTCTTCTTTGAATTTCCTCCCACTTAGCAACATCTTTCTGATACAGAGCCCTGTGGAAAGCGAATATCCCCTCCCTGCTCTATGAGCTGAACTCTGCATATAAAGGCCAAAATCATACTGAGCCTGATTTAAATCTGTTTACAGGTGATGGAAGTCTCTCAACTGGCTGAAAAGGCCTCAGGATCAGGCCCATTGTGTTTCATTACAGCTACCATACAGACAATGTTGTGTTACCTAGTCTTTCTTAGCCACCCCTAGTTTACTTTTAGGTTTCTCCCGCCCATCCTGGTCATTGGGTTTCAGTTTATTCCCCATAATTAGTTTTCCAGTTTTTTGGCTGGTGTCAGTTACAGGTCAGTGGCAATGAGAGAAAATTTCCTTGGATGATGAAGCATTTGGATGCGGTATGTGGAATGAGTCATAGCTCTGTCATTTACTGGTACAGGAGAACAAAGTTTAACACTTTTGGTGGTGGTGAGGGGATGCAGAGATCACCAGTGTGTTTGGGGGTGGGGGTGGGAGGACAGAGTTTGGAAGAAGGATAGATTTTGGGGGGGTGCAAAGATAGTTATGGGTGGGGGAGCATCTTGGGGCTATGTGTGAGGGGTTTGGGTTTACTCACACTACTCTTCTGATCAACCCTCTTTCAGCCCCTGCTTTCCATACTAATCCTGTTCAGATCCTGCCCCCTTCCTCCTCTAGCCACCACTGGTGTCTTCTCCTCTTCTCTATGGATTACAGGCCAGAGAGGCCTCCTGGAGTATGTCTACACTGCAGCGCAGAGGTAGACAGACTCGCACAAGTGAGGCTTGAGCTAGGACGCTGAGAATAGCAGTGTGGACGTTGCAGCCCCAGCAGAGACTGGAGCTAGCTGCCAGAGCTCAGACGTGGGGTTGGGTAGGCTTGAGAGCCTGAGCTGCTGTCCAAGCTGCAAGGTCCACACTGCTATTTCCAGTGCTAGCCCAGGCCTGTCTACCCATGCTGAGGCTTGCTTCCAGCTGCAGTGTCCAACATACCCTTAGTTACCTGGCACCAGGTACCACAGTGGTCATGGGTGGCTTGGAGGAGAAACTACAGCTCTGCCCCAAAGTGCTGCTGAGTTCATACCATGCACGGTGCAAGATGCACTCAGCCTGGAGTGAATAACACAGAGAGGGGAACTGACTGGCCCTGGGTCCCAGTATTGGTGGTAGCAGTAGGCTCAGAACCCAGGTTTGATGACTCCCCATTCTCTGCCTCAGCCAGTGAATCGCTCTTCCTCCATCTGCTCAATGTGTGAGATTTTCACATCCTGTGAATGCCAAATGAGGGCAAGTTACACCACTTTACTGCTCCCCTTGATTTTCTGAGCAACTTAGAGCTGCTATGCAGCTTGCATCATTCTTCATGTCACTGCTGCATTTAGGCCTACTGTGTATTTTATGATTAGCGAGTCACTGTTTCACTGGAACAGCTTCAAGCTTTTTCATCACTTGCTTATTTTTATGCCCTATGAAAGTGCAGCTCAGGCTGCAGGGACAAAAGTGCAATAACAGAGATGGACTTTTCCCAAGCCAGTGCCAAGTACAATGCATACATCACCATAGGTTAAAAGCAGAATTGCTGGCCAAACTTTAAACAGCCAGGTTTATTTACCTGCTCACAAGAGAATTTTGACAGAATCACAGAAATGCAGGGCTGGCAGAAACCCCAAGAGGTCATCAAGTCCAGTCCCCTGCACTCAAGGCAGGACTAAGAATTATCTAGACCATTCCTGACAGGTGTTTGTCCTACCTACTCTTAAAAATCCCCAATGATGGAGATTCCACAACCTCCCTAGGCAATATATTCCAGTGCTTAACCTCTTGACAGTTAGGAAGTTTTTCCTAATGTCCAACCTAACCTGCCCTTCCTGCAATTTAAGCCCATTGCTTCTTGTCCTATCCTCAGAGGTTAAGAAGAACCATTTTTCCCCTCCTCCTTGTAACAACCTTTTATGTAGTTGAAAACTGTTATCATGTCCCCTCTCAGTCTTCTCTTGTCCAGACTAAACAAACCCAATTTTTTCAATCTTCCCTCATAGGTCATGTTTTCTAGACTGTAATTATTTTTGTTGCTCTTCTCTGGGCTTTTTCCAATTTGTCCACATCTTTCCTGAAATGTGGCACCCAGAACCGGACACAATAATCCAGTTGAGGCCTACTCAGCGCAGAGTACAGCAGAAAAATTACTTCTCGTGTGTTGCTTAGAACACTCCTGCTAATACATCCCAGAATGATGTTTGGGGTTTTTTTGCAACAGTGTTACACTGTTGACTCTTATTTAGCTTGTGATCCACTATGACCCCCAGATCCCTTTCCACAGTACTCCTTCCTAGGCAGTCATTTCCCATTTTGTATGTGTGCAACTGATCGTTCCTTCCTAAATGGAGTACTTTGCATTTGTCTTATTGAATTTCATCCTATTTACTTCAGACCATTTCTCCAGTTTGTCCAGATTATTTTGAATTTTAATCCTATCCTCCAAAGCACTTGCAACCCCTCCCAGATTTGTATTGTCCACAAACTTTATAAGTGTAGTCTCTATGCCATTATCTAAAACATTGATGAAAATATTGAACAGAACTGGACCCAGAACTGATCACTGCGGGACCCCACTCGTTATGCCCTTCCAGCATGACTGTGAACCACTGATAACTGCTCTCTGGGAATGATTTTTCAGCCAGTTATGCACCCACCTTCTAGTAGCTCCATCTAGGTTGTATTTCCCTATTTTGTTTATGAGAAGGTCATGTGAGACAGTATCAAAAGCCTTACTAAAGTCAAGATATACCACATATACTGCTTCCCCCCATCCACAAGGCTTGTTACCTGTGAAAGAAAGCTATCAGGTTGGTTTGACGCGGATTTGTTCTTGACAAATCCATGCTGACTGTTATCACTTTACTTTCTTCTAGGTGTTTGCAAATTGATTGCTTAATTATTTGCTCCATTATCTTTCTGGGTACAGAAGTTAAGATGACTGGTCTGTAATTCCCCGCGTGGTCCTTATTTCCCTTTTTATGGATGGACACTATATTTGCCTTTTTCCAGTCTTCTGGAATGTCTCCTGTCTTCCATGACTTTTCAAAGATAATGGCTCAGATATCTCCTTAGTCAGCTCCTTGAGTATTCTAGGATGCATTTCATCAGGCCCTGGTGATTTGAAGACATCTAACTTGTCTAAGTATGGTAATTTTTGACTTGTTCTTTCCCTATTTTAGACTCTGATCCTACCTCATTTTCACTGGCATTCACTATGTTAGACGTTCAATCGCCACCAATCTTCTTGGTGAAAACCAAAACGAAGAAGTCACCTCTACCATTTCCACATTTTCTGTTGTTGTCTCCCCCCCCTCCTTGAGTAATGGGCCTACTCTGTCCTTGGTCTTCCTCTTGCTTCTAACGTATTTGTAGAATGTTTTCATGTTTCTTTTTATGTCCCTAGCTAGTCTGATCTCATTTTGTGCCTTGGCTTTTCTAATTTTGTCCCTATATACTTGTGTTATTTGTTTATATTCATCCTTTGTAATTTGACTGAGTTTCCACTTTTTGTAGGACTCTTTTATTTTAAGTTTTAGATCATTGAAGATCTCCTGGGTAAGCCAGGGTGGTCTCTTGCCATACTTCCTATCTTTCCTACGCAGTGGGATAGTTTGCTCTTGTGCCCTTAATAATGTCTCTTTGAAAAACTGCCAACTGTCTTCAACTGTTTTTCCCCTCAGACTTGCTTCCCATGGGATCTTGCCTACCAACTTCCTGAGTTTGCTAAAGTCTGTCTTCTTGAAATCCATTGTCTTTATTGTGCTGTTCTCCCTCCTACCATTCCTTATAATCATGAATTCTACCATTTCATGATCACGTTCACCCAAGTTGTCTTCCACTTTCAAATTCTCAACCAGTTCCTCCCTATTTGTCAAAATCAAATCCAGAACAGCCTCTCCCCAGTAGCTTTCTCCACCTTCTGAAATAAAAAATTGTCTCCAATACATTCCAAAAACTTGTTGGATAATCTGTGCCCTGCTGTGTTATAGTTAGAAAGCTTTTCCTAATATCTATCCTAAATCTCCCTTGTTGCAGATTAAGCCCATTACTACTTGACGTACCTTCAGTGGACATGGATAACAATTGACCACAGTCCATGTATAACCCCCTTTAAACATAGTTAAAGACTTGTTATCAGATCCTCCTTCAGGCATCTTTTCTCAAGATTAAACATGCCCAGTTTTATTTTAATCTTTTCTCATAGTTCAGTCTGTTCTAAACCTTTTATCATAGTGCTCTATACAAAGTGAAATGGGTATAGTTTCCCTATAGTGCACTGCAAAATGCCACCTCCCCTCAGCAAAGGGGGAAGGAGCATTTCAGAAACCCAATAAACATCACCTTGGCTGGCTTAGTTTGTACATGTCTGTGTTTTATTTCTTGTTTTGTTTGAAATGCCCTGTACCACAAGAATACAATTTATTTATTTAACAGTTTTTCAGGAGCAGATAATAGTTGAGTAAAATAGATACTGTTTATTGCACTGTCTGACTATAACTCCCTGCATCATTCGTACAGCCTCACTCTCCCTCCGGCTTCCCCATATAATCGCAGCCACAGAAACAGGGTGGACTTTGACCATGTGTCTGGTTGCAGCTTGTGGATACCCAGTGGAAGCTCTTTCTCAGCTCAACCAGTTACATTTTAGGGTCTTTCTCAGTGACTTTTCCTTTAATCGTTTCCTACATATTTTCTGGTGCAGCATGATTTTATAATATGTTTGTAATAGTTCAAAAATTGATGCAGTCAGGTTAATGAGAGAGAATAATGCCCCCTGTTCGGCATGAACTATACTGCCAGGCTGTGATTCAGTGTTTCTTCCGTAGCGTCATAGTTTCACTGTAAGGTAATGCCCGTGTTTGCCCAGAAACATAGTTCCATGCAGCGTTTCACCATTTATCTGAATTGATCCCTGTGCAATTTGTTTTGCTCTAGAGGCCAGAGACCTCTGTTTCCCAAGAGGAATGTGACTGTCTAAGAGGCGCTGTCCCCTCTTGAGTAGGACTACCTTTTGTAGCAGCTGCCTGCTATTTAGTTTATCTGCCTATGCAAAGCTTTGCTGTGTGTGGTACATAGTGAGTGGGAGCTGTGTGATGCAGCTCTCATTAGTGTGAATGAATGGTGGACTCGGCTTCATGCTTATGCACACTTGTTGAGGCACTTACCTCTGTGTCTTGTTTTAAACTAATCTCAGGTGTTTAGTAACCACATGCATCCCAAGTTTGCATTCCAGCATCTCCTACACCATGTGAAGTTACAGTAGTACAGGACTGGATCAATGACTCTTACACAAGGCATGAATTCCCTACAGGGTTTCTAGGGCATCTGTCCTAGAACCTCTTTCCTATTTAAAGGCTAGATTGTTACATTGCTGACCATGTGTGGGAGATGTTGCTGAGCATACACTAGCCTAAGCAGTAACTGCAGCCCCCCAGGCTCTCTAAGTGTGAGAGGCCTGGAGTGTGACACACCCATAAACCCAAATGCCATTGTCTTGCTCGCCTGGGCATCCATCCCCATAGTTTAAGTACTGCTGTCATATTGGCTGGTTAGAGTAAGCCTGGATGTAGGTTTCCTATGACTACCTCACGTGCTAAAGAGCTGTGGCCTAGTTTCCTAGTTAAAGAAGGTGGGGCGGCTGTTGGGGTTTGTTCCCGGCATGTGTTCCCTTTGCATTTCCAGGGGAGAGATCACAGCCCTTGCTTAGAGGCAAAGCGATTCATTAACACACTGATTGGTTTTTCCAGCCCACTGAGATACTTATATGGCTTGGTCCAGGGTCTGTCATCTTAGAGTGTGAGGGGACGTGATGGGCACAAGGATTATGCAGATAAAATGGAGAAAGAGTCCTGCAGCTCTTCTGAGGGCAGCATGTATCCATCCAGCCTGCTTTAGGCTCTGCTTATCTCCAATGGTAGCACATTAGGGGTGAAGGGTGAGGCGATAACCGCAGAAAGCACTTCAGAAGTTTTACACTCCCCTCTCACTACACAAATTACACCACTAAACTATTCAGGCTGAACTAGCCAGCAGCCTTGGGGAGATGGGACCTAGATTCAGCAGCTCCCTCCTTCCTCTCTTCTCCCTCCTGTGGGGCTCAACTTTCCCTTAGTGACTCAAAAATGGTCCCACCAGTAGCACTGTAGGACAAGCCCTTTTGCAACAAAGAGAAGGCTCCTTCCAGGGACCTGTGGCTGAGGCCACTGATGTTAACCGCTTCTGAGGGCCTCTACAGCCAGGTCTGTACCTGGGTGCTGTGCACAGAAAAGAGGCATGGCCATGCTCGCTCAGAACACAGATCAGTGCAGCTGCCTGCAGAGCTCCAGGTGGAAGTGGCATTGACAGGAAGTGAATCCAGGGTGTTGGCCACAGTGCTGGGTAGAGTCCATCCCAGCTTGTGCGTAAAATTACCTGATGCTACACAGCCAGAACCAGCTGCCAAAATGCAGCATGTACTCAGAGCTGGCTACACGCCAACCATACGTGTTTCCCAGCTCAGGTCACGGAGCATTACATGGATGTTTTATACAGCTGAAGTCTGTTTCGAGAGCAGCTGGTGATCAGCACCGGAGTCTGTTCCAAGCACAAGGCTGCTGTCCATTCTTGGCCTTGAGGAAGTGGATGCACATCTCCCAAGTGGCTGCTGGCTCTCCCACCTGAGCCTTGTATTGGGTGGTTCTGTCTGTTCTCTAACGTGGTTGATCCAGAAAGGGAGTGAGTGTAGCAGTGGCAAATGTAGTTTGAATGACAGTCCTGGACAATGATGCCTGCTGCTCTCATGGAGATCAAGCTCCACGATACTGTGTGCTAATGTGCCTCAGCCTTGCCTCAGAGGTGCTACTTCTAGGGGATGACCTGCTCAGTCAGTTCATGGCCTTTCTCCTCAGACTGCCAGCAAGGGCTCACTGAGTGCCAGTCGTGCTGGTAGGTTTAGGATGCATAAATTAACCAAGACTCTTCGCCCTCCCTCCCCAAATCTGGTGCCAGAAGATAATTTTGAGCCATCACTGTGTCGGGCTGGCTTTGAACAAGTGCCCTAGAAAAGGTAGTCACTGAAACTCCTTCCCCGATTTCTTCAGCCACCGAAGTTCCCCTCTGACGGCTGGAGTTGTGGTAGTTCCCACCTCAAAAGCCATTCTAGAAACCTGGTTAAAGGTGGGGAGTGGGACAGGCACAAACCCTTCCCCATGAAAGTTTCCTGAAAAGAAATATTTTCTTTTGGAGCCAGCCCCATGAGGCCTCACGAGGCCACAGAGCATTCTGAGATGGGCTGTTGATTATTTTTGGGGTGGAAGGGAGGCAAGGGACATGGCCAATTGTATGTGGGAGTCAGGGATTAAATGACTCCATTTAAATGTGTTTTCAGTTGGCATCAACTGGCAGCTTCCTAGGCCTGCGGTACATAGTTTTCTCCAAAGGACAGTTCCCTTTGTTCCCAACTAGTGGGTGGAGTAAAGTCCCAGCATCTCTGGGGGCAAACATCCATTCTCTCAAAAATGGATGGGTAATCCTTGGGTGGGAGAGGGGGGTATTTACATTTGGGCCCCATTATTGCAGACAGGTATTTGTGTCACATGAGTGGGGGAAGGACTATTTACTGAGTTGACGCACTGCATGGTGGAAATGGGGGGATTTTAATTAGCACCATGGGTGAGGTTGCAGAGACTATCATATGAATCCAGCACCGGAGCAAAATGTCAGGCTCCTCCCCGTGAGGGGGGGGGGGGGATCTCGCATTCTCAGAAACATGTAGCCTCCCACTTGCCAAGCCTGGGGGAATGTGGGATTGCCCCAGGCGTGGAATAGCCAGGCGTGATGACACACTGTACAAGATCGCCAAATATCTTCCATGGGCAGGAACATCTTTCCCCATCGGAAGTGGGGCCTCTATGTACATGTGTTCTATGTGGCTAGAGGCGTGCAGGAGGCAACCGTTTTCGAGTGAAGAGGTCCCATGAGGCTCTTCTCTAAACAAGCACCTGCCCCATGGGCCTGCAAGCTGGCACGAGATGACAAACAGCAGGAGCTGCCCTCTCTGCCTCCTCCCTCACAACACCAGGAGATGAAGTCTATTGCCTCTTTTCTTCCTCATGTCCTGCTTCAACCCCCCACATCACCCCTCCAGAGTTGGTGGAGGGAGCTGGGGAACAGGCTGGCCCGGATAGGGCAGAGAGCGTAACTGCTCAGGGGCCCACATTCCCTTCAGCCCCTTCTGCAAGTGCAAGAGCGCGTGCACGCTCTGGTACTTCCTACAGAGAAAATAAAAACAGAGAAACAGGTGACTGATTAAAAGAGTTTCCCCCTCTGTACATGAGATTCTGCAGACAGGCAGGCAGGCAGGCAAGCAGGCCGACAACTGGACATTAAATAATTCTTCCATAATAAATTATTGGAGATAAAAGCCGGCCCCTGCTGCTGTTTGGATTGCTTTGTGTCTGCGTCTTTGTTTCTAGTTTGTTCCCCGGCCTCTGCGGGCTGGCACCAGGGCTGTCAGACCTTGGCCTCTAGCATTTCTAGGAAGAGTTTGTGCATGGGGACCTTGCCCTGCAGTTTGATGCTGTAGAAGTGCTGCACGGCTTTGGCGGCCGTCTGCCGCAGGAGGGGCAAGGTCAGCAGCAGCTTGCCCGCCCGCCGCGGCTCCTCGTGGCGCTGACTCAGCTCGTAGTCCTGCAGGGCTTCATGGAGAAGGTCCTGGAGTTTTTGCACCGCCTCCATGTCCTCTATGTGCATGGAATCTGTGAGGGGGCAGACAGATAGCAAAGAGCAACGGTCAAAAAACAGAACTGCATTTTTAATTTGAATCTAAGGCTTTGTCAATGCTGTGGCTTCTGGAAAGTAGCTCCTGGGTAGGAAGCATCAGGGCCCCTGTGAGAAGAGCTAGCAGGGCTGCTGCTGGAAGTGGTGGGTGCGCCCCCCAGTGTGGTTCCCTGTGCCAGGCTTTGCAGCACTCTAGCGGTGGGTGCTCAGGGGCCAGTAGGGCTGCAAAGGGTGGCTGGTGAATTGCATTATAACCAAACCACTTCTACAGGTGGGCTAGAGAGCTGTGCAAGAACGACACTAGCTTGAAGTTAGGATGGGTACTTTGGCTACTCCTGTGCCTACCAGCCCTCTATGTTCCCGAGGGGGAGTGGCATGAACAGTGAGGGGCTGCTGCTGTGCCATCAATCAGGAGTGATCGCAGTAGGTATAATTAACACTTCCATAGAGCTTCATCAGTATGAACTAATTGCTGTGCAGCTGCTCGGGATGGCAGAGAGACGGAAACACTTCCTGGAGTACTAGCAGGGCCATACCCAGCTCAGGACATGGTGGAGCAGAGGGTCACAGAGCGGCAACAGCGTGGCTTTTAACCAGCAAAACTATCCTTTCTCCACAGCTGCTTTGTGGCTCCCCCCTTTTGCTGAGCAGTGTGACTGGAGTGGCTGTACAGTCTATCTGAGGCACATGGGCAGCTGCTAACAGCAAGCTTTTGCCCTTGAGGTGAGTGCTTACAATCGTATTTTGCCAGTCTGTATGCTTTACAGATAAGCCTCAAACCCCAGCTGAGAGGGAGGTGTGTTACAGATGGGGAAACTGAGGCACGGAGCTGCTAAGTGACTTGTCCAAAGATACAGCGAGTCAGCTTCAAATGAGAACACCAGATCTGATCCTTATCACTAGCTCTATGCCCCAGCTCACACTCCCTGTGTTCATTCCCTTAGGGGCAGTGGGATCGGGTGGAAGCATGTACCTTACTGCGCTTTATATACCAGGTACTCTTGGAGTGGGGTTGCTGTTGTGTGATAGGTGAATCAGAGTAACAGCGCTGCTTCTCCTTGCCAGCTGATTTCTATAGGCCGAAGAACCCCAGCAGCAATGTATTTCCCATTTCCTCCCCTCTGTTTCTTTTATAAAGACCCAGCCGCACCCCAAACCCGCTCTGCCTATTGCCCTTCTCTATGCTGAGAAGAGCTCCAAATCTGCAGCGGCCTGCAAAAACTAAAATAACAGTGCAGGATTAATTTCCCAGCAATCCATCAGCAAGCGAGCGTTGATTGCATTGATAAACTGTTAATTACAAAATCAATGGCTATGAATTTTTACAGCTGCCAGAGCACCAAGGAGGAGGGAGGCTGCCAGGCTGTGGCCCACAGGGGCATACGGCATGGTAATCTAAGGACTCCCTCCTAACGTGTGCATTCAGCAAGAGCCATGCCTGCACTTCTGCAGAGCTCCGTGAATGGGGGGACAGAGTGAACGTGTGATAATGGACAGCCAGTCTGTTGAAGTTGCTGTAGACAGGGCCTATTGCCTCCCCCAACAACAAAAGTTTAGTTTAAGCTGGCACCCTGGCGCCCCATAGGAGCAGGGGTCTCCATGTTCTACCCTCACAGAATTTGTGGCACTGTTCACCCCTTGCTGCAGAACTGTGCTCAAATCACCTCAGCACTATGTCTTCAGGCAGGGCAGCTGCAGGGAATAAAGGGATAAGGTTACGGACAGGATGAGATCCCCCAAACTAACTAGGGCTCAACTGTGGGGAGCCCCTCAGCACTAGAATTCCTCTGAATGCTTAGGCTCTGGGTGGTAACGGCCGACACTGTGGCACACACAGCACAGAATAACAGGGCAACAGGCGATTCAGAACCTGCTCCCTGCCGGGATGTTTCAAATGAAGTATTTGGGAAATGATGGTCTTCACTGCTCTTTATTTGTTGTTGTTCTCCAAATAAAACCACACTCCTTCTTCTCTCCAGTAGTCCCACACAGCAGCTCCTTGAAGCTTTACACACAAAAAGGGTCAGTGATCTGCCAGGGCTCCAGCAATGGAAGCTGTCTCCCAGCAATCTCCTGTCTGTGCTCAGCTGAATCACTCAGCTTCTTCACATAGACTTTCAGGCCAGAAGGGACCATTGTGGTCATCTAGTCTGACCTCCTGCACATTGAGGGCCCCAGAACTTCACACACATAGGAGTGTCAACCCTCCAGGATCCTCCTTGAGTATCCAGGAATTAAAGATTAATCTTTAATGTGCTGAAACCTCCAGGACTATGTACAACCAAAACTAGCACTCCTATACACACACACACCCCTCTTTTAATAGACCCATAACCTCTGGCTGAATTATTGAAGTCCTCAAATCATAATTTAAAGAGACTCCACGATTTACTCGAGTTTAAACCAGCAACTGACCCATGCCCATGCTGCAGAGGAAGGTGAAAAAACCCCAGGATCTCTTCCAATCTGACCTGGGGAAAATGAGTATGTGGGCAAGACCCACCAAGCAGACACCTGGGAAAGAATTTCTCTGTAGTAACTCAGAGCCCTCCCCAGCTAGTGCCCCATCTCTGGCCACTGTGGATTCTTGCTAGTAGAAGTTGCAGATGGACCACATGCCATTGTAGGCAATTTCATCATACCAGCCCTTCCGCATTGATCAGGTTCAGTCTTGAAGCTAGTTATGTTTTTGCTCCCACTGCTCCACTTGGAAGGCTATTCCAGAACTTCACTCCTTTGATCATTAGAAACCTTCGTCTAATTTCAAGCCTAAACTTGTTGAGGACCAGTTTATATCCATTTGTTCTTGCGTCAACAATGGTGCTTAACATAAATAACTCCTCTCCATTATTTATAGAGAGCAATCATATTTCCCCTCAGCCTTTGTTTGGTTAGGCTAAACAAGCCAAGCTCCTTGAGTTGCCTCTTGTAGAGTAGGTTTTCCATTACTCTGATCATCCTAGTAGCCCTTCTCTGCACCTGTTCCAGTTTGAATTCATCTTTATTAAACATGGGAGACTAGCACTGCACATAGTATTCCAGATGAGGTCTCACCAGTGCCTTATGTAATGGCAATAACACTTCCCTCTCTCTGCTGGAAATACCTCACCTGATGCATTCTAGGATTGCATTAGCCTTTTTCACGGCTGCATCACATGGGTGGCTCACAGTCATCCTGTGGTCAGCCAATGCACCTAGGATTTCTCCTGCTCTGTTGCTTCCAACTGATGTGTCTCCAGCTTACAGCAAAAATTCTTATTAGTCCCTACATGCATGACATTGCATTTTGCACTGTTACATTTTATCCCATTGCTATTACTCCAGTTTTCAACATCCTCTAGATCTTCTTGTATGCTATTCTGATCCTCCTCCATATTAGCAATACCTCCCAACTTTGTGATAGCCACAGATTTGATTAGCACACTCCCACTTTTTGTGCCAAGATCATTAATGAAAATGTTAAATAAGATTGATCCCAACACCGATCCCTGAGGAACTTCACTAGTAACCTCCCTCCAGGCTGACAGTTCACTTTTCAGTATCACCCATTGTAGTCTCCCTTTTAACCAGTTCTTTAGCCACCTTTCAATTCGCTCATTAATCCCCATCTTTTCCAATTTAACTAATAATTTCCCATGTGGAACTATATCAAATGCCTTACTGGAATCCAGGTAGATTAAATCTACTGCATTTCCTTTTACTAAAAATTCAGTTATCTGCTCAGAGGAGGAGATCAGGTTAATCTGGCATGATCTAACTTTTGTAAAACCATGTTGTATTTTAGCCTAATTACTGTTTATCTCTATATCCTTAATTATTTTCTCTTTCAAAATTTGTGCCAAGACCTTGCCTATAATTGAGGTCAAACTAACAGGCCTGTAGTTTCCCAGATCACTTTTTTCCTCTTTCTTAAAAATAGGTACTGTATTAGCAATTCTCCAGGTAAAGGGTATGACCATCCCCCCAGTTTACAGATTCATTAAAAATCCTTGCTAGTGGGCTTGTAATTTCATGTGGCAGTTCCTTTAGTATTCTTCTGTGGAGATTATCTGGGTCCCCTCATTTGGTCCCATTAAGCTGTTTGAGTTTGACTTCCACCTCGGATGTGGTAATTTCTACTTCCATATCCTCACTCCCATTAGCCACTATTCCCAAAGCTCTTATTAGCCTTATTAAAAACAGAGGGCCATGCCTAGATTATCTTTCATCTCCTCCCTATCCTCAGTGCTCAGCAACCCCACTTCTTCTTTCCTTATTTTCTTTTTGTTTATATAGCTATATAACCTTTTACTATTGGCTTTAGTTTCCTTTGCGATCATAGAGTCTTAGAAAATCAGGGTTGGAAGGGACCTCAGGAGGTCATCTAGTCCAACCCCCTGCTCAAAGCAGGACCAACACCAACTAAATCATTCTAGCCAGGGCTTTGTCAAGCCTGACCTTAAACCTCAAAGGAAGGAGATTCCACCACCTCCCTAGGTAACGCATTCAGTGCTTTACCACCCTCCTGGTGAAAAAGTTTTTCCTAATATCCGACCTAAACCTCCCCCACTGCAACTTGAGACCCTTACTCCTTGTTCTGTCATCTGCTACCACTGAGAACAGTCTAGATCCATCCTCTTTGGAAGCCCCTTTCAGGTAGTTGAAAGCAGCAATCAAATCCCCCCTTAGTCTACTCTTCTGCAGACTAAACAATCCCAGTTCCCTCAGCCTCTCCTCATAAATCATGTGTTCCAGTCCCCTAATCATTTTTGTTGCCCTCTGCTGGACGCTTTCCAATATTTCCACTTCCTTCTTGTAGTGTGGGGCCCAAAACTGGACACAGTACTCCAGATGAGGCCTCATCAATGTTGAATAGAGGGGGATGATCATGTCCCTTGATCTGCTGGCAATGCCCCTTCTTATACAGCCCAAAATGCCGTTAGCCTTCTTGGCAACAAGGGCACACTGTTGACTCATATATCCAGCTTCTTTGTCCACTGTAACCCCTAGGTCCTTTTCTGCAGAACTGCTGCCTAGCCATTCGGTCCCTAGTCTGTAGCGATGCATGGGATTCTTCTGTCCTAAGTGCAGGACTCTGCACTTGTCCTTGTTGAACCTCATCAGATTTCTTTTGGCCCAATCCTCTAATTTGTCTAGGTCCCTCTGTATCCTATCCCTACCCTCCAGCATATCTACCACTCCTCCCAGTTTAGTGTCATCTGCAAACTTGCTGAGGGTGCAGTTCACGCCATCCTCCAGAACATTAATGAAGATATTGAACAAGACCAGCCCCAGGACTGACCCTTGGGGCACTTCGCTTGATACCGGCTGCCAACTAGACATGGAGCCATTGATCACTACCTGTTGAGCCTGGCTATCTAGCCAGCTTTCTATCCACCTTATAGTCCATTCATCCAGCCCATACTTCTTTAACTTCCCTCAAGAATACTGTGGGAGACCGTATCAAAAGCTTTGCTAAAGTCAAGGAACAACACATCCACTGCTTTCCCCTCATCTACAGGTGTCCAACTCTATTTGGCTTTTGGCAGTTGTCACTTTTTCCCTAAACTTTCTGTTCTCAAGGAGGTAGCTTTCCTTGCTGATCTGTCCCATCTTCCATTCCTTGTAGGCTTTCGGCTTTCTCTTAATAACCTCTTGGAGGTGCTTGCTCATCCAGTTTGGTTGAATTTCCTCCCACCCTGTGCTTGGGATGCAGGTTTCAGATAGCTTCTGCAACTTGGCAAAGTAATTCCAAGCCCCCTGTACATTCATATCCTTGAGTTCTTCAGTCCAGTCCACTTCCCTAACTAATTCCCTTAAGTTTGCCCTTTTGAAATCAAAGTCCCTAGTTGCAGACTTATTTTTGTTTATCCTTCCACTTAGTTTAAACTGAATTAGCTCATGATTAGTAGAGTTGGGGACTGGCTCAGAGGTACATCTGTAGGTGCAGGTGTTGGCCATTTGCATGAAGGCATTTATGTGTGTCCCTGCATTTGTGCAAGTGTGCCCCTCGAGATGGAAATTGAGTCCATAGTGACATTACAAGGACATTAAGGTTAAGTCAAGTACTAAAAAGTTTAAAAATGCCAGCCTAAGGTCAGCTGTGCAACCTTAATTCATACGCCTGTGTGTATAGATTGTGATGCAGTTTTTAGTTACATGATCACATCCTATTTTTTCCACAGGAAAAAAACAGAGGCATGCAGGGAGATCTCACACACTGTAACTGACCCCACAGACTGTCTGCTCCAGCATCCTGAGCTGGGCATTGCCCTGCTTATGCCCCAGGCATGAGCATGGTCAAGAGAGAGAGAGCAACACTGAGTACTGAAGCGCCTATTGCAAAAAACCCTGATGGCAGCATCGAGCTCATATGTCCCCACTTAGAGTATAGCCCACAAAACAACCTCCTGTGGTACTCCTTAGCACTTCAGCCCAACTGGGTGGGTGTTAGGGCCTGTAGCTTCCTTCACATCACTGCTCTGGTTTCTGCTCCCAGTGTAATGCAGGGACCTTCCTTTTAGGTTAGAGGCTATTTCTTCATAAAGAGTTTAGTAGATTGCCAAAAAGCCACAATCAAGAAAGAGGTCCACTGTGGCTAAAAGCCCATCCTGGTCCAGTGCAAAGTGAAGGCAGCAATTAGAAATATAAAAGCAACTCATAACAAATGGAAAAAGAGGGAAATAGATGGCAATCAATATAAATTAGAAGTGATGAAGTGCAGAAAATTGATAAGGGAAACTAAGGACATCAGAGAAAAATCTATGGCTGTCGGGCTAAGGACAATAATGAAGGTTTATTTAAAAAGTATATTAGGGAACAAAAAATCTAGCAACAGTACTCCATTACTATGTGGAAATTGTGCACTTGTTAATAATGATGCAGAAAAGGCAGAAGTATTCAATAAATATTTCTGTTCTGTATTTGGAAAGAAGCAGAATGATGTAATCTCATTATCTGAGGATGAAGAACTACTTTTCAGTCCCTGAGTAACTGAGGACAACGTTAGACAACATCTAGGCATGAACATTTTTAAAATTTAAAATTTAAATAAGAAGGCCCAGATAACTTGTACCCAACAATCCTAAAATATTTGGCTCAGGAGCTTTCTGGCTCACTGATAATTTTTTAATAAATCTTGTAATACCAGGGAAAGTCCAGAAGACTGGAAGAATGCTAATATGCCAATATTCAAAAAGACCAAGTGTGATGACTCGGAATTACAGGCGAGTTATCCTGAGTTCAATCCCAAGAAAAATAATGGAAAAGCTGATTCAGGATTCCATTAATAAAGAATAGGAATATAACATTTGACAGTCAGCATTATTTTATGGAAAATAAGGCATGTCAGACAAACCTGATTTTGTTCTTTGGTGAGATTGCAAGTTTGGCTGATAAAGGTAACTGCATAGAAAAAATAGACGTAGACTTTTGTAAGGTGTTTGACTTAGTAGTACACAACACTGATTAAAAAATTAGCACTGTAGGATAGCAATAAAGCATGTTAACTGGCTAACTGACAGATCTCAAAAAGTAGTTGTCAATGGGGAATCATCTTCAAATGGGGTTCTGCAGTGATTGGAACTAGGCCTGATGCTGTTCAACATTTTCATCAATGATCTGGCAGTAAATATAAAATCACTGCTGATACAACTTGTGGGTGATACAGATTGTCAGAGTGGTAACTAATGATGAGGACCGTGTGGTCATACAGAGCAACCATTGAAACAAAATGCCTTTTAATACAGCCAAATGTCAAGTTATCCATGTAGGGACAAAGAATGCAGGCAATACTGCTAGAATGGGGGATTGTATCCTGGAGAGCAGTGATTCTGAAAATAATTTAGAGGGTCATAAGCAGTTCAACGTGAGCTGCCACTCCAAAGCTATGGCAAAAAGGGCCAATGTGGTCTTATAAACAGGAGTAGTGAGCAGGGGGAGGACTTTACCTCTGTTACAGCACTGGGGAAACCAACTGGAATAATGCATACAGTTCTGGTGTCCACATTTTAAAAAGAAGGTTGAGAAATTGAAGAGGATGTAGAAAAGAGCCACAAAATTATTCAAGGACTGAAAAAAATGCCTTACAGTGAGAGATTAAACAGCTTGATTGGTTTAGCTTACCAAAATAAGTTTGAGAGATGACTTGATTAAGCTGTATGAGTACCTTCCCGGGGAGAAAATACCAGGCACTAAAGGGCTCTTTAATCTAGTTGAGAAAGGCATAACATGAACCAATAGCTGGAAGCTGAAGCCAGACAAATTCATGTGAGAAAGTAAGGCCAAACTGTTAACAGTGAGGGTGATTAACCATGGAACCAGCTACACAGTGAAGTGGTGGATTCTCCAGTTCTTGATATCTTCAAGACTGGATGCCTTTCTGGAAGCTATGCTTTAGACTATTACAAACACAGCTCATTGAGCTCAAGGCAGAATAACTGGGTAAAGTTAAATGGCCTGTGTTATAGACCAGGGGTTCTCAACCTTTTTCCTTTCTGAGGCTCCTCCCAACAGGCTACAAAAACCCCACAACCCAGCTGTGCCACAACATATTTTTTCTGCATATAAAAGCCAGGGCTGGCATTAGGGGGTAACAAGCAGGGCAACTGCCTGGATCCCCACACTCCAGGGGTCCCCGCAAAGCCCTGCAAAGCTAAGTTGCTCAGGCTTAGGCTTTGGCTTGAGCCCCAGGTGGCAGGCCTCGGGGCATCAGCCCCATGCAGTGGGGCTTTGGGTTTCTGCCCTAGGCCCCAGAAAATCTAATGCTGGCCCTGCTTGATGGGCCTCCTGAAACCTGCTCGTGGCCCCACAGGGGACCTCAGAGCTCTGGTTGAGAACCACTGGACTAGATGATCTAATGGCTCCATCTGGCCTTAAGCTCTATGAATCTCTGAAAGCTTAGGCATGCAGGTCTCATCATGCAGTAGCTTTAGCTCTGATGACTTTCACTGTTCCCTGGTGGACAGATGTGCGAGTAGCAACCTTTTCAGCTGCATGGGCAGTATTAACATAGCACACACTATCTGTTATGATTTGGGGCAAGCTTTCTCTGCCCTAATCCCAACCAGTGCACCTCACTCTGCTCTGGAGGGCCTCTCCCCATTTTCTGGCTAAAGTGGAGTTTACTCTCCGTGGCCTGTTCAGACCTTGGCTTCTCTGGTGAGGCTGCTAACGAAGGGGGACAGTCAGTGCCGACTGTAGTGGTGGTTTTGGTGTTGTAGCCACTTGTCAACTGGGATTGGAACTCTCAACTAATTTCACACTGGCCAGCATACACCCATACATTTGAGTAGGGTATAAAATCTGATTTTACAGTCTGACTTCTCTCTAGTCACCACTGAGTTGGACCAGATTCAGACAGGGCCTTTGAAACAAAAAGTGCTGAATCCCATTTTCCAAGAGCCATCTGGCTCCCTCTGACCTGGGCTTGAATGGGAACTGGTGACTTCAAGGTAAAGGGTTCCATATCCCATTCCCTGATCCAGCCTGTCCCCCTGACCTAGGTCTGATTGGATCCAGTACACTAGTGGGAAAAAGCTCCATATTCAGTAGTTCTGTCTCCCAAAGCCAGCCAGTCCCTTCTCTCAACAAACTTGAGGTCAGATTGGAGCTGGGGACTCGCGAGTGAAAGGGCTCATATTTCATACCTCAACTCCTGTCCCAGCCAGTCATTCCTCTCCAACCAGGGCCCATATTGGGAGCAGCATTCTAAGAGGGAAAAGGGTCAATACTCTATTTCCAGACCCCCTGGAGATAAGGCCTACATTTCCACCAGGTACTCAATTCTCTTCTAAACTGAAGGAAAAACAGTGTGGGAGAGTGGGTGCTGTGTTAGACCCACTGGAGAGACTCATTGTTACCAGGAGGCAGAGCATTGCCAGGCACTAGTCCTCTGACTCCTCAGGAGCATCTTAGAATGCTAGATCCATGTTGGCCTTGGCTCCCTGAGCCTCACACCAGACCGGGTCATGGCTTTACCTGAGTTGGCAAGGGCCAGGGCCTTGAGTGTGACAAACTCCTCCTTCTCCACCTTCAGCTTCTTGTACCGGCGCACCAGCTGCAGGATGGCCATGTAGAGCTCCAGCAGCCCCGTGAGGCGCGAGTGCTCCTCATCCATTATGTAGTCCTCGGCATAGACCAGCTTGTCCTCGTAGGGCAGTGAGCGGTACACAATGCCCAGGATGAGGATCTCCATCCAGGCGCTCTGCAGGAGGCTCATCTGGTCTCCCAGGGAGAGATTTGAGAAACCTGGCAGGGCAAACGACAAGCAGGGTCAAACTGGGATGGGCTCCAAAGGCTGTATCCCCCACAGCTCCCCAGTTTTTCTGGGAGTCACTCCATCTTCCCAATCCCCTGCTCATTACATGGAATCTCTGAGCACCTCTCCAAAGCCTGTGGTGAGCCTGCCAGCTCTGGTCAACGTCCTTGGGTTTGTGGGGCTCCTGCTAGCACTCAAAAACTGCTGTGGAGACAGTGCTCTGAAGTTGTGGCCTGGGCTGGAGCTCTAATGCCACCTCCTTCCCCCCAGGCTTCAGAGTCTGAGCTGCTATGTCTACAGAGCTATTTTTAGTGTGGTACTGGGAACCCACGTCTCTTGACCTGGGCTGGAAGGCTTGCTGCTGTGGGCCGTGTAGACATGCCCTGTCTAGGTACTTACGTGGCCCTATCATGTAGTGTCTGGCACCTCTGGAATTCACCCATCTCTCTATTTCCCAGTCCACCTGAAGCCCTGCCTGGAATCCATCCTTTGTGTTCCCCATTTTTCCTTGCAGCGCTGTCCTGAATACAGCCAAGTCCTCAGGCCACACCATGGTGGGATGTACCCTGACCCTGTTCCTCCTGCAGTACTGCCTGGTAGGTACTTTTCTTCCCTGTTCCTCATGCTGTATTTTATGTAATGCAACCCATTGTCTCCACACCCCAGCCAGGAACTCTGCTGACTTGACAGGGAAGCACTCCAAAGGGAGAGAGTGGACTCCTGATGGGGTAGGAAGAGAAGACGCTTGCCTGAGTTTCAAGCTCATCATGATCAAAATGCCATCTCAGCCAAGTGGCAAATTCTCTTCCACTGTAGCACACTGGAGGATCAAAAGTTAAATCCATATGAAAACATTATCCACTTCTGACCATCACGACTCCCCGCACTCAGCGACTCCAGCTTTCTAGTGAAAGAGCCCCACCCAATATTGAAAAATGCTCAGGCTGCCAGACCAAACCCTAAAATACCAACAGATGCATCAGTATGAACAAACCAAGCAGCAAGAAGGTACAGATCCCTCCACAGACATAGATCCTGGCCCACATGAATAGAGCTCACTACAGAGACAGGCAGACCTGAGGCAGACCCTCCCCAAATACAGACGAAAAGACCATAAACTGGGAGGCACAAAGCACTGCTCACACCAAAAGAAGAGTGAGTTCACAACCCACGTGACAGAGGAGAGTGAGACGAGAGGCTTTCTCTGCTCCAGTGTCTGACATAAAAGGGAGTTTGAGAAAGATTTCTCCAGAAATGATCAGACCTCATCAGAAAAGCAATGAGGAAAAACTCTGCTGGAGCCTCAGATAAAGGAGCGATATGGCAGAGATGGCCTCAGGCTCTGTAGCAGCCTGACATTGGATCCTGAATGGACACAGTTGCCCTGCGTCTATTTGTCAGAAATCACGGTATGTAGTGTCCCTGTCCACCCTGACAGAGACCTGAGCGGGGTGTCTGTCTCTGTTTACACTTGGGCAGCACTAGGGCAGCCTGTCCTGGCAATAGAGTTTCACAGCACTGAGTTGAAATGGGAAGGCCTGGGTATTTCTAAGCAGCAGGAACACCTAAGACTTGGTGTAGCATTCTCTCCCCTCTCTCACCTTCAGGCTGCTGCCTCTCTCTCCAACACTGGCTTTTTTTTTCCCTCCAGTTTTCTCTCATAACTCAGCATCCTCTGCCCCTGGATCACTCTCCTCCTGCAGCCCTGTCTGAGCTCATTAGCCTCTGCCTCTGAGACTCCCTAGCCCGGCAGGCTGCAAACTGTGTGCAGTGAGATGCCCTTTATTCCCACAGCCTTCACCGCTCACGTCGCTGTGTCTGGGCCCAGGTCACCAGCCACTGCAGTGATCATTTGATTTCTCTTGTTATCAAGTCAGCAATTAACAAAAGAGCTGGTGATTGCTGTATTGACCGATTGTGGGTTCTGTTTTTCTATCTGTGCTATCTCAGCCCAAGGAAGTGAGGGCAGAGGGATGGGTTAGTCTTATTTATTTATCACTACGCCATGTTTTGTGTTTGTGTTGCCAGGGGAAGAAAAGGGTGATAATGGCATGGCAGCCCTTGGACATCCAATTTCCCTTATCAGGCCCCTGAATAGAAAAGAGGCCCCAGGCTACATTAATTAACAGATACCAATCAGCTGTCACGTGTTGTGTGTGTGTGTGTGTGTGTGAGAGGTCTGGGGGTAGCAGTGCGTGGGAGGGAGGAATCGATAATCCATTGGGGAGGAGTGCCAGAGGGAATAAGGGAACAGCTAAAGACCACCAGGGAGACAAGCTGGAATAGAGAGTGAAATGAGTTAGATTGAATCCCTAGCTGAGAGCTATCTGCCCAACAGCGTCTGGTCTATCATCATTATGCGAGGGATGCTCGCGCAGAATCCCCATTGCCACAGGCTTCTCTCCAGATAACAATCCAGGCCTGTTCCAGGCCTTGGATATATTTGTATAGGAAGGACCTGCTGCGTTCTTGAGTTAGCTGTGCTCCGCCAGGAGTGCGTGGAGGTCCTGGAGGGTTCAGTTTTCACATTAGTAAAGTTTGGTGCCCCCTACTGCAGGCTGTCACAGCCAAGAGAACAGTAACATATGGGTTCCTTCTTTTAAAAAATCTATTTCTCTTAGATCTGCCTCTTCATTGTCCTCAGCCCCTCCTCGGCAGTTAGTATACAGTCCCCTTTACCCCAGCCCTTGAAGGCAGTATTCTGAGTAAATGGGAGAATGGGCTGAGGTGAAGTGCGTATCAGGCTCCTGATCTCCTGACACCTTGCTGACACTGCCCTCTACTGCATGTGGAGCTGATGCTATCCCCTCTGGGAGAGAGGACGTCTGCTGTGCAGAGTAGTTATAGCTTCGGTTCCCAAAGTTTATAGCCTCTCTCTCTCTCCTATCTGCACTCCCCATTCCTACCCTCAGTCCAACTACTGTGGCATTATCCATTCATTCAGCTACGGAAAGGAAGGCTGGTCCAGTGCTTCGGGCTCTAGCCTTGAGGGCCCTAGATTCAACTCTCACAGCTGTCCTGGGTCAGTTGCTTAGTCTCTCTGCCTCAGTTCCCAATCTGTAAAATGGGGATGATAGCACTTCTCTCCCTAAAAGAGGTGTTGTGACAATAAATATGGTGAAGATTTTGAGGTGTTCAGCCATCTGGTAATGGGGCCCAGACACACAGAATTTCTTCCTGCTTTTCTTTTTGGATAGTGTCAATCAGTTCTTCCAAGTTATTTCCTTTCTTTGCAGCTGCTGGTGTGCACAGTATGTGGCTTTGCAGGTGCGTGTACAAAGTCCATCCTGCTCTCTATGGATCTTGTGCATTGCTTTGATTCCTTTGGCCTCCCAGAGCAATGCTCAGACGCATCCACCTCTGTAAGTACACCTTATTAATCACCAGTCTTCCCACGATGTCATCCATGACATCTCCAGCTTGACCTACTTGTCCCCAGTCCCAGCAGGCAGTACATCCTTTCCCCACTATGCCAGCACCATCAGAAACAGCCCCCTTTGCTCCTGCACAGAACTGTGTCCTAAACTTTCTCTTCAAAACACACCGTGGAACCCCACCTCCTGCTGGGTTCTGATTCCCCCTGGGCTCAGTCATTCTCGCCAAAGTGTCGCCTCTGCACCCTAACTCCCATCCCACCTGCAGCTGCTGGTCTAAATTCCCCTTTCACACAGGCATGCTCTCCATTGACTACAACAGGCACCCACGTAAGAGCGAAATGTGGCCTGCTTCCTATACTGCCATTGTATTGTTACATACAGTGCCTCCTTCATGGCCTGTACAAATGGCAAGCACTTGTGGAAAACTGCTAGAAAGTATGCTCGCTGGAAATGAACTGTGTATATTAGATGGACCTATGCAAGTAGTTTTCAACCATTCCAGACTACTGTACCCCTTTCAGGAGGCTGATTTGTCTTGTGTACCCCAAGTTTCACCTTGCAAAGTCAGACATAAAAATACAAAAGTGTCACCGCACACAATTACTGAAAACCTGCCGACTTTCTCATTTTTACCATATACTTATAAAATAAATTATGATCCTCCCCCCCAGTTGAAAAACTCTGATATAGTACACAGAGCAGTATAAACTGTCAGTGTGAAATTTTGGTTTGTATTGATTGTGCTAGTGCTTTTCATGTAGCCTGTTCTAAACTAGGCAAATATCTAGATGAGTTGACATACCCGCTGGAAGACCTCTGTGTACCCCCGAGGTACATGGACCCTTGGTTAAGAACCACTGACCTATGGCACCTGTGCCTGTCTCTCTTACCCCCTCAGAGATCAGTCATTACCAGAGAACTGTGATTTAAAGAGCCAGATTCTGATCTCACACTGGTATAAATTAAGTAACTCCATGGACCCCAGGCGAAGTGAACTCTGGATTTACGCTGGTGTCACTGAGATCAGAACGTGGCCCGAGGAGTTTAGGTCGAGATTTGTGGTAAGAACTAGAAGCAGTGAGCAAGCCTGTCCCCAGGAAGAAGGAAGCTTCCTGTTCAATTGGAGCTAGTTAGTAGCAGTGTGAGGTTACAAGTCAGTTTGCATCAGCATGGACTCTACACCCAGCTTCAGCCATCTCCTCTGTTCTTGTCCATTCTCCAGAATCTCTGTTAGTTGGACTAAAATTGGGAGAGTTACTGGCCATAAAGACCTAATCTATATGCACAGCAAACTCACCAGTTGCCTCCTATACCAATGAAGAAACAAGACTAGGGAGGCAGGAATGATAAGAAACAGTACATAGACAAAACCCCACTGAATGCAAAAATAGAGATACAGGGTTAGCTGCTCAGGTCTGCCTGAGCTTTGCTCAACACAGAGCAAAGAAACTGTTTTATGTCACCCATGCAGCTGGCTAAAGGCTGTTTGGTGCAAGTTAGAGCACTATTTAGGGTTGCTCTAACTTCCACCCAGCCACAATGGCCCCCAAGGGATAGTTATGGCAGTTGGGGATTGTTGGTCATGCATCCTTTGCCATAGCAATGCTCCCTAGGCCAGGCAAACAAGACTGGTGGTGCAGAGCCAACTACACTAGGCCTATACTGCCTGGAGATCCCCCTGTGACAGGGGAATTCTCAGGAAGCCAACTAAGCAGCTTTGCACCAGCAGACTGGCATAGAAGCACAACAGTGGGGGGCCAGCAACTGGCTTGCAAGCTAGGGCCCCCAGTTCCCCAATTTTATTTATTTGTTTTACAGTAGAAGGATCATGGCTCTGTTGTCCTGGGCACTGCTTGACAATCAGAAAGATAGAGCCCCGAAGATTATACAGCCTAGGGCCCTGATGCTGCAATTGCTGTGTGGAGAGGTATATATTGGTTTCACCTTGACCAGCTCTCTAATATACAGAGCCCAACTGCATTAATGATACAGCATCTAAGAACTTCCAGCAATATGACTGCATTACCTGTGCTGTTTGCCAGCACAGCCTTCAGAAAGACCCAGCAATGAAAGGTAAATCGCCTCCACTAGATTACGACACTGGGGAACCTTCAGCAATGAGACATGATTGTCTCCGTGCTACTATATTAGGGCCTGGTCCTGAAGGGTGCTGAGCACTCAACTTCCTGACACCACTCCTACTGCTTATGCCCTTGTACTGAAGCATTCAGGAATCTACCGTGATGTGCTGCAGCTGCGTTCGCTCTGCTATACCCTAGCACTGTACCTGGTCACCTCTAGCACAGAGCCACACATGCATTTCCTTCCCATGTATTCCAGCTGCAGGTTGCCATATCCCCTGTGGAAAGTTATTTGATTTGCCCTAGCTGATGTAGTGACATTTGGGTTTTTTTATTTCAGTGATTTGGCAGGGTGAGGTCCCAGAATTTTTTTTTTAAACCCACACACATAATTTGTGGCAAGTGGAGTTCATAATCTGTTAATTTATTATCATTTCTGTCATCCTGGAGGGCCATTAGCAGAGGTAATAAAGGGAGCTGTAATTATAGGATCTAAGGCCACTCCAGACACAGCTGCTGTCACTCCACTTGCCATATTTCATTCTGTGCTGGTGCTATCAGCTTCCTAGTGAAAACAGCACAACGGCTACCTTGGGACAGCCTCTGTTGTTGTCCCTCAAGAGAAGTCTCCTCGTCCCGCAGAAAAGCACATGTAAAAGGTAGATGAAATACAAATGTGATTGACAGAGGGGCTGGGTGGAAGGAGAAAAAAAAAAGGAGAGCCTCATCCAAAGGGCAAGGACTCCAAGCTGGCTGGGGAGGACACTGAGCTAATAATGTTTGCTGAACACTTTTAAATCATGTTTTCATGTTCCTGATTGCAGGAGAGTGGCTTTAAGCTTAATCAGTTTCATTTTGCTGACATTAAAGAATAAGAGTTTGCTCTGGGACCTGGTATCTGAAGTGCAGGCAATCCTGTGCCTTGATTTTAAAAACAGCATTCTAATTTAACACAGGACTGACAGATGTGATCTTTAGTCCTTTCGCCTTGTTCTTAGTGTCTGAGATCCAGGGGCTAGGTTCACGAGGGGGGGCTTAGGCACTTAACTGCCACTTTAGGTTCCAAAGGCTTTGTCTACACTGGCAAGTGAAAGACAAAACTTTTGTTGTTCAGAGGTGTTTAAAAAAACACACACACACCCAAAAGACAAAAGTTTTGTCAATGACAAGTGCTGGTGTGAACAGCGCTTTGTCAGCAGGAGCGCTCTTGTTGCGGGTGGAAGTTTTTTGTCAGCAGCCGTGTCGCTAAAAGCTGCATAGTGTAGACATAGCCTTTAAGTCCAACATTTAGAGCTGCAAAAATTCCTATTCCCAGCAGCTCCTTAACACTGCAGGCACCTAAGTTTCCACTGATAAGGTCCCCATGGCATCTAAATTTCTGCCAGGGCCGTGCGCATGTCCCCAGCTGCTCAAGTGTGGGGGGGCAATGACAACTTAAGTAGTCACTGGAGCAGGGATTTGAACTCTTCCACAAGTGCCCACCCACTGAGTCAGTCTCAAACTCTAACCCTCTATGGAATAAAACCCCAAAACAAAAAGCACAGTCACAAATGGGACAGATCACAGCTATGAAAAGAAACCAGCCAACTCCTCCCCATCCCAGATTTGGTCTGAGAACTAAGAGGTCAATTTGATGTCATAGGCCATCCTGAGGCTGCCATTTTGCCAAATTCATCTGTTTTTTTCCTTAGCCATTGTGAGCAACTGAATGACTGCAAAAATAGTGTGAACTAGAGTTTCAGGTAAGGCATTCTGTGCCTGAAAGCGGGCTGACCTGCAGCTCTGCCAGAGGTAGTATAAAATTACTGCAGTAACAACTGCCAGAGGCTCAAAGAAAATACACAGCAAATGGCTGTCCTACCTTATCAAGGTAGATACCAAATCCTTTGGTGTCTGAAAAGGTTCAAAAGCCAATTGGCCATAAGTCTGGCCATGCAACAGTGGAACTCTCCTTTTCAGACCAAAAGATCCCAAGTGTGGCCATTAAAGGAGCAGAATAGTAGGAAGTGTGCCATGGGGTGTATCCACACTGCAGAAAAAGCCATGTGGCAGCCAGTCTCATAAGGCTTGCACAACGAGGCTAAAAATAGCAGTGTAGGTGTTCCCACTCAGGCTGGAGCTTGGGGGGAAGGGTCTCAGAGCCTGGGCTCCAGCCCAAGCAGGAACGTCTGCAGTGCACGGGAACCCACAGTCTCCTCTGTCCTAGGGGAAGCCTTTATCTACTATGTACTTCCCTTGTGAGCTATCTCTGACATACAATTTCTGGTGACATACCTGCCAATGTCTATCCCTGTACTTGAAGAGAACTCTATTATTTCAAATGAACCACGGTGCCCCACTAAGACAACCTTGCAGACAATTCAAATTTATGGAATGATGTTACGAAAAATATTCCTTCAGGATGCTCTGGTATAGTGCACTCCTAATGTGTGAGCCACGTGCCAGAATGCTGTTGCCTGGATTTGCCAATGGGAGATCAGTTTAACATCATAAACAAGCTGTTTGTAAGAAGGAGTCTGCTGGGCTCTTCCCCTTGGCCCCAGGGCGATTTAAGTATTTTTATACAAAATGGGAAAGCTTCAACAAGAGAATCCCAAGTGGCGGAAGGCATCTCTGGCCAGCCTTGACTTGAGTTAACTACCTCTGAGGGCCTAGCTTAGGCAGCTCCCCCCTTAGCATACTGGCTTCTGTTAATCCCCTTTTTTGCTCCGAACTCTCCCCAGGCCTGGGTGCCTAACTTGAGGCTCTGAATTCTACTGGGTGGCAGGGTGCCTAACGGCTATGCACTGCAAATGCTCAGCCTAAGTGCCCCTTGGGAATCAAGCCTCACATGTCTATGAGCGCAGTTGTGTGGGAACCTGAGCATGCGATCACCCTGATGTGTGAGCTCCTTGGTGTCTGGGGTTCGGGGAGTGCAGACTCAAGGGAACAGACTGCATTGACATGCCCATTTGAGTCAGTCCCCTTCCCCGTGCTCCTGATGTGCTCAGTTTGTTTTAGTCATTTTCTATTTCTGATGGGGGATTAAAATAAAAAGGCTGTATCCTATTTTATATATATTAAAATCTCTTGTATAAAGCTGGACTGAGCCCTCTGACCGACCCAGGAGCTGTGTTGATTGGGTTGCCACACTGGGGTTTTTTTTTTTTTTGCCGGAAAGGGAAATACAGAGAAAACAGAGGAGGTTGCAGGAGTACCCTGTCCTTCTGGAAGAAAAAAACCGCCCCTTTTACAGAGCAGTAGTCACCTTGTGCTTACATCCCCGTTCTAGGAGAGCAGCAGGAGCAGCAGCAAGATGGAAAGTGCATTGGTTCCAAAATGAAATTCAGGGAGGAGTAGCTATTCATCACAGGTGTAAGCAAGAGATCCCTGAGCTACTGTAGGGCATCCCCAGTGCGTAGCAGTGATAATGGCCTGCAACACCTAGGTATTTGGGAACTAATAGCCACAGTGACAGTAATCTGTGAGTAACTGTGTTTGGGTATGTCTGTCTAGCAAAAACAAAAAAACCATGGCAAGGACTCTCAGGGCTGGGTCAACTGACTTGGGCTTGCGCTCAGGAGCTAAATATAGCAGTGTAGACATTTGTGCTGGGGCTGGAGCCCGGGCCCACCTGAGCAGGAACATCTACACTGTTATTTTTAGCCCTGTGGCGTGAGCCTGAATCAGTTCACCTGAGCTCTGAGACTCACTGTTGTAGGGTTTTTAGGCTGTGGAGCCATACCCCAGCTGCATTGTGATAATGCCCTTTCTGTTAATGGAGTTAACCCTGCTGCTGGGTTAATGGAGCAATCCAGGCTGAGATTCCTCAATCAGCAACATAGCCTTGTTTGTGCTGAATCAGCCTCAGGTGGATTCCACAGCTAGCAAGTGGTGTAATCCCTGATACTGAAGATCTCCTTTAAGAAGGGCACCCATGGCATTAACCTCCGCTCAGAAACACTGCCTGCAGAAAGACCTATTTCTTCAAACTCTATAATCAGGGGTGTGGCTCTATGAAACACCTAACTCGTAGGCATCTAGCAAATCACTGGAAGAACAGTGGGAGCCACAAAGCCTGAGTTAGGCCCCTAAGCTCCCTATACAATGAATGGGGGAGAGGTAGGTGCCTAAGAATGGGATCCATAAAAGCCTGCACGCTAGGCAGAGAGCCATGTAAAGTAGTCAGTGGGTGATGCCAGCAAGAGGGGTGTGTCCTAATCCCCACCACCCACCCACATCATGGAGATAGGCATCTAAATCCAGGCTGCAGGCACCTATTTCTGCTTGCAATCCATAGCCAGGACCCGCTGTCTAGAGTCAGATGGTGTCGCCATCTCAGCCATTTCTTGTGAGGAGGAGGTGACAGTGGTGACCTTCCTTACAACCTTTAGCGCAGTGGTTTGGGTACTCACACGGGACATGGGAGATCCATGTTTAATTCCCCCCTCTCTGCCTGATGGGTAGAAGGGATTAGAACAGCAGTTGCACATCTCTCAGGCGAGTACCCTAACCACTGAACTGGAGAGTGTTCCTCACACTCTAGGGCCAATTAATATATTTTTTTAATGAAAGTAGAATGACTTCAACAAGAGAGACCCTCATCAGAATATCCTATATCCCAGTGGTTTGGGCACTCACCTGAGAGATGGGGAAACCCCTGTTCAAAACCCTTCTCATTGGACAGTGCGGGAATTGAACTGGAGTCTCCCACATCCCAGGTGAGTACCCTAACCACTGGATGTAAGGGAGGCCCCCTTGTGATGTTTGGCATGCTCTGAGTACACCTACTGGATTGGGCCCTGGGGGAGATAGGCGGGGGAATGCCTGTCTTCCCCTGTTTGAGGATTTTGCTGGGGTTTAGGCATGAGAGAGGCGTCTGGACCCCTGCCGGATGCAGCAGTGCACATGCCCAGAGGGGCCTAGGGAATTTTTACAGTGGAAACGTAGGTGCCAAGTGAGTTTAGGCGCATATAGAATTGGGTGATAGCTGAGCGGGGATTTTGTGGATCACAGTGTTATCTAAATCTGCACTTCAGGTGCCTAAATCCTTTTGTGGATCTAGGCCCAAGGTACCCACTTCAAACAGCCCAGGAAGTCTTCTCAAGGGGAGCCTCCAACCTTAGAATCCAATGATGACAAATTTTACAGGGAAACAGTCACTTAGAAAAAAGAGGAGCGGCAGCCAAAGAGAGAACAAGGACAAGCTGCAGAAATTAGTCATTGTGTGAGCCAAATGTCTGCTAGGCTAGGACAACTGACCTATAGCAGATATTCCCAAATGATCAGATGGGGTCGAAAATGTTTCATGGAAACATGCTGCATGGCTGAAGCAAGGAACTGATGAACCAAGAAGCGGGATGGGAGAGTGTGAACTTGTACTGAAGCTGGAGTAATATGTGCAAGATTTGGCAGCAGATTAGGTCCAGTAGCTGAGTACAAAATGTTCCTCTGGGCTTGGGGGAAAGAAGGGAGAGGGGATGAGACTGCTGTATCAGATTATTCATGCCGCATGTCTATCTGAAGCAGTCTTCTGCAACGCAGCAAAGTGAGCCCTGGGGACACTTTCTGAAAGCCCTCCCTACTAGCCACTGCACTTTTGCTTTGCAATCAGAACTTCTGTTCAAGGTGCCAGGGCATCTCCCCTTGATACTTTATGTTATGGAGCTTTACATAAGGTCAAGCCGTGGACTCAGAATGCAACTCTTCCAACAGCAGGAATCACATGGGAGCCCCCAATATCTGAATGAGGGAGACGGCCACTCCTTCAGTCCTGGATCTGTTACTGTAGTGCTGATATTCTACATGGACTGCTGCTGCTGTGCTGAACGAAGAGTATGGAAGTCCTGTGAATGCTCCAGTCAGCTTCCTGTCAGAGGTTGATCACATCACAGTCAAAGTGTTCCCAGCCTCCATCAACACAGGAAACAGGAGCTCCAGAGTGGCGCCTTAATCAGTGTCCTGTATGAGTGGGCCTTGCTCTGTGGCTTCGCTCCTTATGGCTAGGAAAGCTTCCCCTTCAGATGGGCAGTGAGCTCCCTATTCTGTGGTGGTGCAGCAAATGTCATGCAAAATCACCGAAGCCTACCACTGTACCACCTAGTCCCAAAGGTTAATCAGCAGGGGTTATTGCTGTACCACTCGGTCACAAGCACTACTGACTGCTGTACAATATCATCTCTAAGGCTACCACATAATCCCAGGACACTACGTGTATATAATAATTAATTTACACAAATTAATACACACTGTATTGGAACTCAATGTTAATGAGGCTTCACCATGAGCAGCTTTCTCTTGAAGTAGATTCAACCCATCAGAGTGCCAAGATAAAGTGATGCTCACAGAGTAAATAATCACCTCCCCTTGTCTTTCACACTAATGCCCCCATCCGTAACTTCCCCTTCATTACCTGGGATGTGCTTTGCCCATCCAATGATCACCACCAGTTCCCTGTCTGCTAAGTCACAGAGGGTTGTCAGTGCTTTGATGTCACTCTCCGGCATAGTGGGGTCAGGCATGGCATAAATCTTCTCTGGCTCAGCCACCAGCAAGTGGGAGACGATCTTAGTCACTGCAAATGTCAAAGGAGAAGTTACTACTGTACCTTTCAGGAGATGGTGTGTATGTAGCAGCTTTCAGACAACACTTAGCAGGATACACAACTGATAGGAGTTCTCGTACCATACGGCCTGCAATTTGGGATCTCAGAAATGTGTTTTGTTCACAGCAGGAGGGAGACTGCACTGTAGTTAAGAGTAGAGTTTTCAAACTTCTTTGGCTGCATATCCCTTTCCAAATAATATAGTCTACCAGATACCCCCATCTGAGATAGGATAATAATAGACCTATGATTAGATTGCCAAGTCTTCCTAAATAAAATGCGTTGTCCGCCATTACAGGACTTTTCTCATGAATCCCCTGATAGAGCCTGCGTACTGCTATGGGTATGTGTACACCAGTTTGAAAAACACTGGTGTAGAGGTTGGAAACTAGAATCTGTGATTCTTCAGTACTGAGCCAACACCTGTAGAAGTCTGAAAAAAGCAGGAGCCCATTTTAAGACATGGCTCAGTTATACCAGGTAGATCCCATGGGGATATGACAGGGTGAGAGAAGCCTAAGATGAATGTGATGGACAAACAACTGTTGGGATTTTGAGAAGTTCAGAAAACAAGTTGGTGACATGGTAGAGAGAGATCAGGGTGTGGGGCTGATTTAGTGGATCTTGGGTGCAGGGAAGACCAGAACATCACTGAAGCTATACAGTTAGTCTCTCTCTCTGAGAAAGCTCTGACTGATGATCCAAAGAATCCCATCATCAACGGGCCACAACCTCAGATGACACTATTCCACCCACACACTATACTCATTGGAAAAAAAATGAATATCTGACAATGGTGATTTGTAATGGAAACAGAAGGGGACAACAACCACACAACATTATTTGTGCATCCATGGCACCAACAGAAAAAGAAGCTGTGCTGGCCTTAAGGAAAACAATAGGAAGCTTGTACATACATGGCTTTTTGGCTGGAGGAGGGATCTGTAAGCTCAGATAAGTACTGCTCTCAGAGTCCAGTCTTCTCTTGTACTTCTGGCGTCCTCCGCGGACTCGATCCAGACGAACCCCTGTGGGTAAGAGAGGAAAGAAACTCATGATCCCCTAGCAGTGTCGTAGTGAATCCTGGAATTTCACTGCTACAGCTTTGTAAGAGAGGAGGCCTGGATATTCTTCCTTACCCAGCAGAACTTCCCTGACCAGGCCACCTGGCCTGTCCACTGAATCCAGCACAGCTGTCCCAACAATGCCAGCTGGGCAGCCTCTTGCTCTGACCACATCACTGGGATAGTTACCTCTCTTGAAAACATTAATGAAGACAAAACCCAACCCACCTCAACTCTTGAATCATCGTCTGTTTGGTAGATAAATTGAGGGCTTCAGATTTCAGTGCTCTCTGGATGATCATGTTTTTAAAAAGGAAGTCTCAGAAATGTCAATCAAACCTGCGCTTATAAAAAAACCCCTTTAGATTGTTCTTAAAAATGAAAAGTTAAATATTCTGTGACCTTTCACTGTCTATATTTGAGGAAAGCTTCCCATAACAAATAGATTATGAAATATGAATAGAACCAAGATCTGTCGAGCAAGGCAACCCGTAACGAAAGTAGAACTAAATATAAACAGAAACAAATGCAACCTCTACCACAGTAAGGCAATAATAAAACTGAACTAGGCAGAAAGCGAAGATTTGTAGCAACAATGCCTCAAATACAATGAGTTAAACAGCAAACAAAGCGTCAAATACAACACCGAAATCACTATACCTATACAAACAGCAACAGCAGGATCAAGCATCGATACAAGAACAGCAGCTGAAATTCTACATCAGTACTAGACTTGAGCAAATGGTGGAAAAATAAGACCATGAATAGTTGTCCAGATTATTAAATAAATTCCTTTCTTGTTGGATCCTTGGTCCTTTGTGTTCAATTTCTATGAAATTGGGGGAATTGAATTTTACATGGACAAACAGCTGTTGAAAGTCAATTGTGAGTATACATGGAAATTGAATTTAAAATTTGCAAATGCAAGTATTCACACCTGTAATATTTGTGTGCTGATTTCATCCAGAGTACAGAAACAACACCATGTGACTTATCTGACCAATCATAATAAGCAACAAATATTTGGTGATCAATCCATACAGTAAAAAATAAAAAAGAGAACGTGATAGATGAATAAATTTTGAACAACACGTACCTTTGAGGAAACTGCAGTCTGCTCACAGATATTTTACAGAAGAAAGAGACTTAATCTGACAAGTAAATTATTCATTTCAGATCAGCACTTTGGTCACTAACCAATACCAACAGCGCGGGAGGAGCTATATGAAAGCCGGGCCAGAAGAAGTGATACCCCTGCCCAATACGAGCCGTCATACCCTGCTGCTAGCCCTACCGTCCCTTACCATGCATGTCTGTACGCACCAGCGCCAACACGCTTAGTGGTACAAATACATCGACACCGGCACGCTCCACAACCGTTCTCCTACAGCACCCCGTATAGAGCTACCCAGGGCTGTTGGCAAAGCCCAACATCAGTGCCCACCTAAGGGCTACGGGGTGGTTTTTAAGCTACAGGCCTGAGTAGTGCGCGAGGGCGAGCCCCGCTGCCGCGCAGTGGCACCTGTGGTACCGATGTAGGAGCACAGTTGTGGGCGAGGCTTCTGCTGACAACAGTGCTGTTCGTGCTGTGTGCCAGGGGTGCCTAGTTATTGCTATTGGTGCTGCTGTTCGTACGCATGTCAAGGCTCTTGGGGCTGCACAAGGAGCTTCCTCTTCACGAAGCACAGCTCTCCAGCGCTGCTTCTTGCACACGAGCCTGGGCGTGGGTAGATAGGTACATTCAATCAGTGCCATCCAATCTGATGGAACAGATTGATTCCCCTGGTATGCCATCCCCACTCCAGGAGCCAGCATTGTAGCGAGAGGAGCCATAGACCCACCTTGCTCCCTTTCAGAGTCCTGCTCCCGTGTGGAGAGAAGCAGAAACGACCAGTCCTTGAAATCCCCAGAGCAAAGGAATTGCTATTGTGAGTTGCCCTTGCATAGCCCAGCATGCAGGAAAGAGAGGGGTAGAGCATGAGATGCGGCTGTTGGGGAGTAGAGGGAACATGGCTGAGTTGGGCTCTGTTACACTTGGTTCTCCACTGGCATCGGACCTTGCCCGAGTGGTATAAGTTAAAGCTGTCTCCCTGCAGATGAGGCTGGGCTGCTAAGAATCAGGATGAGATCAGCTCCATGTCAGCCCCTCTCTGCACCAGGCCCCGCACAGTAGAGAATCAAGCCCTAAAACTATAGTTTAAGTCATCAGTCTGGGCCCTGGAACTACTCATTTTAATTGAGATGTTAGGCCTCTCTCTCCACTGCCTTCTCCTTCATATTGTCATTTACATGAGTGCAGAGGGGCGCAAAGTACGTGTCCCACACAATCACTCTGAGTTGGCAGCATTTTACACCCACTTTGCACAGGTGCAAATGATGACACAAGGGCCCTGATGATGTCTTAGCGGGGAATGGTGGCTGCATAGAGCAGGGTAAAAGACTGATCTTCAGCCACCTGGCCCCAGCAGAAGTTAGAACCACACAGGGCTTACTCTAACTTCCACTGCTGATGTAAAGACCAATGCCTGTAGATGCACAGATATGGTACGGCTCTACTCCACCACATGCCTGCTGCCCACATCACTCCCCACAAATGCCCTGATACATCCCTTCCCTCCTTGTGCATGGGGTGTGGGAGCTGACTGATGTGAGAGGTGGCAGAGCTTTCAACCAGCAGAGAGTTCACTTATATTGCTTTCTTTTAAGGCCACTCTGTGTCATTTACATGGTGCAAACTTATTTGGCACGAAGAGGCCTTCGCGGACTGGAGAATCTTAAGCAAAGTGCAAGGCAGGAGCCAATCAGCCCCAATGAGTTCAAATAGTTGTTTTTCCTGTGAGTTAAGTCAGAGTATTCAGGGGCTCAGGTACCAGTGCTGAGCAGGGGGAGGGAGGCTAGATGGCTTGACAGAGATATGTCAGAAGAAAGCCCAGGAAGTGAAATGTGTGGAGTCAGAGCATACTGAGCGAGTTTGCTGCAACTGGCACATTTTCTAAGCTGGTCACTGATCCAATGAAGAGACCCACTGAACTCACAGAAAGTCGATAGGACCTGGCTTCCATATTACAGGGGCACCTTGGAAAATTTTAGCGGGTGTTTCTTATTTCCCTGCTCAGCACTGAGGAGCCTGGCTGGACAGCTCCTTCTCTGATGTCCCATCAAGTTCCAGGGAGAGAAGAGAAAAAGAAAACAGCAGAATTTGGAGCCTAGGGAGCCTCTAGGGAGACCCAGGAAGAATGGTAGACCTGTGTGAGTACAAACCTGGAGTCCTGTATTAGCCAGGAGACCCCAAGACTGGCTTCTATCCTTTGACTTCTCCATTGAGATAAATGTGTTCAGATTTCAAAAGACAGAAATCCCATGAGGCCTCCACTGCACGCTGTGCTGAATGAGCAGTGCCTCAAGTCAGTCAGTGAGAAAATATGCCTCCCCGGGAAGTGCTGAGTCAGCAACAGAATGGGGAAAAGGCTGTGAAAGTGACAAACATCACGAATATGACTGAATTGCCTGGCCCAAGCAGGGCTTTCTAAATGAAACACAACTTCCCATTCCCTCTCACTAGAGGCTCGCAGCTCCTGTTTCTTCTCTGTGCTGATGGGCAGATATGATATTAAAGGGTGGAATCACCTATCCGCTTAGTAGAGGAAGCTGGGAACCAATCTGCAATTCCCCAGAGTGCACTCTCTGCACATTTTGATGAAGCGAAAGGAAAAAAAACCTGGGGAGGGAGTCACTTTACTTTTACCAAAGAGACATGCAGACAGGCACATCGTCCCCAGCATTTGGCTGGTGGAATGGCTGCACAGGTTGCAGAGGTATTAGGGATCCTCAATCAGATTATAGGGACACAAAGGACTTAAGTGCATTAAAAGAGATAAGAGAGAGAGACAAGGAGATTTACCCTCCATTCCTCCTTCCCTGGCTGAGTGGATATAGGCCTGTTCCTCCAAGGACTTTGGCTTGTTAATTTTGAATGAGACTGTATTTTCCTCCTGTTCCCCATCCAGTGTGACACTCCTTGAGGCAAACGCTTTAAATAAGGTCACAACCATTGTTCTGCCTCAGCAACACAAGCATTAGCCTTAAAGAGACAGTGCGTAGACTGACCCACATGCGAAACATCTCATCCATCTTCCAATCGTTAATCGGAGCGATTTGTAGGCGTGACAAGCAACTAACTGCACGTCAATCCATTTGTTACGTGTCTTATTACTGATCCTGGGAACAGTGTGCAAGATACTGGAGAGACAAGTAACAAGAGAAGTACTCTGCCCCGAAGAGCTTACAGTCTTAACAGTCCCATACAGACACAAAGGCAGCTCAGCTGATAACAAGAGCGCTTACTTTTCTCTTGAACTTTTCACTTCCCTGGTTTTGTTACTTTTCTGTTTGGTTTGTTTATTGTCTGATTTTGTTATTGCCTCTTACAAGGAAGCGGGGAGGGAAGAAGAAGGGTGTTAAAATGGGTTTCCAAGAGAGATGTGAAGAAGGACTGGACGTGTGGTGGGTGGGGTGAGAAAAGCACGGCCAAGCCCGGAGCAGCATGGGTGCAGTCACAGAGAGGCAGTGTCAAGTCCAAAGCAGGATGGGTGGGGCTAGAGAGGCAGTGCCAGGCCCGGAGCAGTCAGATGAGATAAGAATGGGAGAAAGAAACAAAAAGGGAGACAAATTGTGAGCCTGAGTAGAACAAGGAGGGTAAAGGAAGCAAACAGAGATGAGATGAGAGGCACAGACGAGCCAGGACACCAGGCTGTGCAGGGCCTGGAAACATATAGATGGATGTCAATCCGAAATCACATGGTGGTTAAGCATTCTGCTTAATTCCTTTGAGGTTGAATTGCAGGCTGTGACACCTGGTATGCAAATACTTGTGGGAGGCAGCCAAGCCTTTAGTGGACACACCTACGCATGATTTGCTGCCTTCAACCCATCCCAGGATGGGAGCAAGGGAAACTTGTTACCCTCCAGCTGCTCTATGACTTTCCAACTCATTTCACACAGGGGCCACCACAGTCCAGTTCCCAGCAGGACAGATGTACCCATCACAAAATCACCACCAGGACTTGGCACTCACTGGCCCCCATGTTGGCAGCTTCAGCAGAGAGGCATAGACAGAATGGGCTTCAGAATTCCTTCCTCACACCTAGAGGGAGTCCCTCCGCATCAGGTGTGAGGCACATTGGCATGGGAAAGTTTGGGGGGAAGTCTGCTTTTTCTATTCCAGTTTTAGGGCAGGGGCTCCTTCTGACATGGATGCTTTCTGTGCTGAGACTGTAAACAATCCCACAGATCTACTTGTGCAGTAACAAAGGGAAGGGCACACTCCAGTCCTGTCGCCTCTGAAGGGAACACCTGTTGTTAGCCCTGACACGTATACGAGACTCCCTTCTGACCAGCGTCTGCCATGTTTGTCTGACTTTCTTTGATTAGAGGTGTATGTTATTAGTTCCCCTGCCTGCCCTATCCCAAAGGGGGTCCCAGGATGAAGGAAGGTGGAGGCCCTGGACTTGGGTGTTTGCCTGGTCCTTTTCAACCCATCATTCTGCCCTGGTTAGGGCTGTCAGTTTTCTAACCATCCTGTTGGTGCCACTCGTGTTCCAGGAGCTCACGTGAAAAAGTCTGTACCAGTGCCAAGCCTCTGCAGTGCAAGAGCCAATCTGCTGATCTGTTCAAGCTCCCTGCAATTCTCTGCTGTGCCCCCTCAGAGAGACATCTGCCTGACGAGTTCAAGATCACATGTCCCCTCACTGACTTGATAACATCAGGCTTTGGGGTTTTTTTCTTAATGGGAGTAAAATAATTCCAGCGTTTTTTTTAAAAGCTGGACCCACGCCTAGTCCGTCGGAAGTAAAAATAGCCGAGTGTGCAGAGGCAGCAGCACGGGAAATCAGGTTTAGTTTCTCTTTTATATTCTGGGGGCTAAAAATACTCTTAAAAGCTCTGTGAAGCTCAGCCTTGGCCAGTGGGAAATGCAGCCTCGGCCCAATATCAGCTGTCACCCCGAATTACTAGCCTCACATCACTTTCTATAGAGTCCTGTCACATGCTCCCGAACTGATAGTAACAGAGCGACCTATCCCAGCCCGAAGGGCTCACAGCAGAATTTTGCCAAGTGGCTTTGATGGGATGATTGGTACCCAGATTGAAAACGTAATTAAATGGAGCTCTAAGAGAAATGCATAGGCCAGGGAGTGATGCCCTAGTGTTTGCACCACCGCATGGCTGTTCCCTGGATACAGAGGCCAGAAGCTGCTTTCACAGGCTAACTGGAATCAGGTACAGCTTCTACTCCCGTGCACCACTACCATTGGTATTCATACAATGCCATAGCTGTGAGCCCCCCTCCTGGAGGTAGGTACCTATGCCAAATCAGCAGCTTAGGTATCCCATACCCTAGCAGCCGAAAATATCTCTTGCTTTCTCTCTCTCCTGCTCACACTCAATACCTTTCTCGTGCTCGCCCTGCATTTGCATGTACCTCCGGCCGTCCCACCCCCTACTGGTGGTCTGCCTCTGGCCCTCCTGATGTGGTGGCTGGCAGGTGACAGGTGTTAGGCACGCTCTGCACATGCCCATGGGATCAGACCCTGCTGGCAAGATAGGCATTCCCCTGAGTTTGAGAATCTAGGTACGGGGCCACTGTGGCTTTGGCTTGAGTTAAGGCTCCAAGTAGCTCGCTAGCCACTGGGATGGATTTGGCATTTAGGCAAATGTTGACTGGTGGAAGCTTAGCCGCCTGGGGCCTCAGACGCCTACGGGTTTGGCAGCAGCTTTGAAAAGGTCAGTGGCAGCTAATGGTGAACTTAGGCACTAAAGTACCTTTAAAGATCGGGGCCTTAGACACTTGGAAAATAAATGGGACATAGGCTGCCGAGTGTCTGTCACTTTTGAAAATGAGACCTAGTAGGCACTTCTGAAAATTTTATCCAAGTGCCTTTAACTGGCTCAGAGAAGCAGGTATCTAGCATAATCCCACCCCTTTTTGGAGCTCAGTCTTGCTTTCATAAAATGGTTTTAGTTGGCTAACAACATGTAGCCATATGGGCCTGGACATCTCTGCAGAGCTGGGACCTTCACCAGGATGTCAGATGTCTCCTTTCCCAATGTCCATTTTGTCGAAGTACTGAATAGAATCCCCCTGATGTGGGAAAAGCAGATGGGGGGGGGGGGGGGGAGAGGGGGGATGGGAGTTAGATCTATTAAGCTCTCTGAAGTCCCCTAAAATAAATGCCACTTGCAGAGTGCCTGGTGCAGACATGAAGCTCTTTTTCTGAAACAAGAGCTATATACCACTAATGGAAGCGGGACACCAGGTTTGCTGGTGCAATGGTCCAATTCACTCTGGCAGCAGACTAGATACCAAACTAGACAGCTCAATGATACACAGAGTGGGGGAAACCGGACCAGGTAACCTAATAGTCTGTTCAGGTATGCCAGTGGTCTGATCTGTTATGGCAGGAAGCTGACATACCAGACCAGATGGACCAATGATGTGGCTCCAGTATATAAATTCTGTATTCCTACAATGGTAGGTACTCAGGGTGTGGGTGACACAGACATCAAAGTGTTACTGCCCCTGGCTCCTGCTCTAAAGGGCATGGAGTTTGTTTGTTTGTTTGTTTGTTTTTAAGCACAGGGGTATTTTAGAGAAAGAAAAATTGTTTTTCATTCTCTTTCTTCATTTGGATGCTTAGAAAAGTGATATTTCTGGCATGAGCTAGAGGCAGAATACTCTATAAATACAAAACCATTAAATCCCTGCAGCAGCAACCTGATCGGGGCTGCCTTTTAATTTCCTGACATGAGCTGGCCACTAACCCAATTACCCAGAATTCCCAGAGGAGTCCTCATCCTTCCCACGAAGCACCGAGACAGCCCAAGCATATTGCATGGATTCCAGCTGAGCTTTCACTGAAATCAAATATCATTTAGGAAACTCATGGTCTGAAAACAAGGATGGGGGCAGGAGGTGGAGGAGGGAGGTTTCTGGAAACACTTTGCTCTATTGAGAGATTCTGAAACTTAAACAGAAAAGAGACACCCCAGATTCGGTTACTCTGCTGGAAGCAAGCTCTACTGTTTATCCAGCTTTCTGGGGCTTTGTGCAGGGTTATTAAATGGAAGTGGACTGAGATCACTGATGCCTGCCATTTCCCGTTTAGTTACAAGACCACCATATTCTATTCACATCACGAGAGATGTGGGTTGGCCATGGGTGAGAAGTGAATCTATTTCTGTTACAAACACTGGGTGGCACCTGCCATTCCATGCAGCTGGTTGGGTTGGGAACAGCAAAATGGAGGCTAAACCTGAGTAAAGTGCCATTGTCTACAGAACTTCACAGCTCACAGACTGGGTTCACAGAAAGAAGGTCAAGTTGCAAGGAACAGTTGATTGGGGTGAGAGATGAGTTTGATTTCCATTCTTCTCATCACTAAAAGTGAACAGTGACTACTTCCCAAATACATGGACATGGAGAGGCTTGGAGAGCAAAAAGATCGAGTTGGTATAAGGTTGGAAGGTCCTAGGATTGAGACCATTCCCATGGCAGTTGGAAATGTGCTGGGAAGGTATACAGTTAACAGAAAGGATAGTTGGGTCAATTCTGTGGTCATTGTTTACTTCCCATTCAGATTTTATTTCACTACCTGGCCCCACAATGGTGGTACTCAGGTGATGAGTGCACCAGAAAGAGATTAGATTAGGAAGAGAGGAGTCCAAGAGCTTGTGAGATTGGCAACAGAAAGAATTTGGACGCACTGTTGAATTTTAAGGGCTAGTCTACACTGGCAACTCTGCCACAGCAACGCTTTAACGTTCCTTGTGTGGTCACGGCACAGCGCTCTAAAAAAACCCATCTCAACGGGGGGCGTAGCTCTCAGAGCTGGGGCACTGTTTACACTGGCGCTTTACAGGGCTGCAACTTGCTGCGCTCAGGGGGGTGTTTTTTCACTGCCAGCGTAGACAGTCAAGCCAGCGTAGACAAGCCCTAACGTATTTTCTGTCATGTCCTTTGGAAATTCACGAGTGTGACAAGTAGCAAAAGGTAGCAAAGGAAAGGCTCATTCTGGAATCTCAGTAACTGGGATTCCTGTACCATGGAAGTTCCAGTTCTTGGGAGAATGGAATATGTAGAGAGGAAAATAAATCATATCCCATTTTTGCCAAGTCAGAGTGTCTTCTGGGAGTCTCTTATTGTTGATGAAAGTCCCTCTTCTGCTCCTGGAGACCCAGCCTCTTCTTTCTGCTATGAAAAGAACCTTCTTTGCATTTGTCAGTCTCACCACATCCCATCTCACAAAGAAACACAAGTTGCACAGTCACTGGGGGAGTCCTCAGAATCCTGGTGCAATGCGATTGGTGCAGGAAAGTAAGAAGAACACTTCCCTTCCCAGACACGCTAAGTATGGAGAATCTTCACGGAGCAAAAGCTCTTGCCCTAGGATGGAAGTTCCCATTCCTGCCTTTATTACTCTAGTTCTTATAGGTAAAATGCTGGAAATCTGGGAGACTACAGTTGTTGTCTGCTTTATGCAATAGCTGAACACTCCTTTGCCTCAGGGGAAAGCTTCCCTCATACTATACCTGCCAGGTGAGACAGCATACAGGTTCCTGCAGTGGCCATGGAGGCACCAGATCAGAAGGGGCATCTGACAAACCCCATCATCCTGGTACCAATCTGCAATTCCCCAGAGTACCAGGTTTAGTTTGAACAGATTTCAGATCCTTTTATGGAATCATTTTTCCTGAACTAGCAGCTTCAGAAACTGCCCCTCCTGAGCAACTTACTCTCAGTCCTTTACAAGCAGTATTTTTAGCAAATTTGAGGCTGGTGAAATGTGTGTAATTAACATCTGTGGAGAGCAAAGCGCCTCTGTTTATCCACAGAATAATGGGTACAGCATGAGCAGTGGTAGTGTTAATCCCCACCCGTGGTCTTCTGGGACCATCTCTAGAGTGAGAGGGGCTCCTGGCTCCATAGCCCAATCAATATTTGGCTTATTTGCTGAGAGTGCCAGTGTAGGAGCCAGTTAGTACCAACTGTAATGATAGTTTTTACCAGTCCACGAGGAACTGGATGGAGGCCATTAGCCTACTTCAGAGACTTGCTCCCAGTCCTTACAGGGAGTGAGGACTCAAAAGAGATGAGTCTCAGCACACTGCTTGCAGGGAGCAGAAGATGGCTAAGTCTTAGCAACATAAAACAGATTCTTACTGCTTCACTTGAGAAAGAAAACAGCAAGAATGCAGGATGTGCTCTCCATGGCCGGCCAGCCAGCAAAGCATGACAGGATTATTAGAGGGCTATGCACTTTGGTGACCCCTCCTCTTTCCCCTGCCCCACCCATGTGCTTTGTGAAGGGATCTGGCACTCCTGACTTCAGAGCATTTTTCCCTTCAGAGTTTCTCTGACTCCTATTAGATGTGTGAAATGCTGCTGCAGAAGTGCAGTGGAGCTAAAAGCAGCATCGAGGGAGCAGGCACTGAAAGGACGGGGCCTTTGGAAGATTAAACAGTTTCTCTTTCAAAGTGAAAAGTGACTGAGTGGGCTGAGCCTTGGTAGCCTGCCAGGCGTGTGCCAAGCTGCAATGAGAATAAGAGGCACCAACACAGAACTGTGAGCAGTGGCAGCCACCTGCCGTTTACGCGGCTTCAGGGACAAGGCAAGCATTCCCTGCGGGGAAAGGTCTCAGTGGGATATCACAAAGGGCTGAATGACCACACAAGGAACTCCTAGGGCCATTCTGCTCAATAAGCTGCCTGTGAGCTCACCTAGTATGGGGCTGGAGGGTATCTTTGTTGTGCCCTCAATACTTCTGGCAACTTCTAGCTCCTCTCCTTCTTCACTTTGCGCATTTGTCTGTGGTGAGGTTTCCAGTGATCCCAGCAAACAGGCCTCCTCCCACTCCCTTTCCCCTCAACAAGGGATTTTTCCAGGGGGAATTTAACATGCAGCTGCTTCTCACTGGCCATACATCATCCCCCTTCCCATGTCTTGTAGCTGCTCACGCTGTTTATGTTTAAACAAAGGATTGGCACCCTCTTCTCCTGTTGGCTCCTTCAGGGAAAACTGACACCATAGTCATTTCCATAGCAACACCCTATGAGGTAACAAACATAGGATTGTGACCTCAGTGCAGTATCAGAAAGATGGAGAAGTTGGGCTGGGAGACCTTATCCAATCAGCTTCCATCTGGAACCAATCCCCCTTTCTCTGAACCCATTTACATGAACATTGTCTGAAATTACATCCTTCTCCTCCACTTTTAGACAAAGAAACTGTGAGCATGACTGAAAAACTCTTAGAAAAAAGAAACACAACAGCTGACTGAGGGATGAGTAGCAAAGGCTTATTCTCCCCATAGCTGATACGGCACAGACAGGGATTAGAAGAGTCATATCTGCAGCACTCCAGAGATCCACAAATCCATGATCAGGAGGTAGCAAAGTATAAGCACTTCAGGCAAGACTGTGCTGTAAGCACTGCCTGTGTTGGAGTGGGATAAGGAGGAGCTACGTTCCAGCAATTGTGTGTCTGAAACAGACAATGCCGGTGGGGGCGCACAGTCCTGAACATCCCCTCTCTTTTGCAAGCAGCAGCATATGCTCTCCCTTTACAGGCCCAGTTCCACTGTCCTGTGTGTGGGGTACACAGGAATCTGTACCAGTTTGCTCTAGATTCCCCAGTCTTTGCACAGTAGGAACACATGGACCAGGATAGTGCCTGGCCCTGCACAGGAGATGGTGAAAGGTTCTCAACCACTGTCCCCTGATGTCATTCAGGCAGGGACACCAAACAGTACAGCACAAGTAGCACAGAGTTCCCAGGTTACATGCCTTTCTCTGGCGGTTAGGTAGAATTTCAGGTCCACACAGCCTTGGCTTCTCTGCTGAGACTGCCAACAAGGGGGCCAATTAGTACTAACTGGGGTAAGCTCTAGATGAAAAGAGAGAGAGATTCACAGGCAAAAAAGCTACAAAAAGCAAATGCTTTAGGAATAGGAGCCAGATGTGCTCTGCAAAAAGAGTTTTCTGCACCATGTTGTATTCTCCCTAGCAAGTCTCCCATGCTCTGCCGCATCACGCTGGAAGAACCTGAGATGTCAAAACTCCGGTGCCTGTGCAACTCCCTGGTTGCAGCCCATTGATCAGGGCTCTCTTAAAGAAAGTGACCTGGGGATATCTGAGAAACCTATTGATCTCTCACTTGGCTCCCTTCCTGCCTGTTTCTCATTCACTTTCCCCCATAACAAACCTGCACTGCTGTGTTCATCCCAGGGATAGTCTTGCTGGGTCTTAAAGGGGCACAGTCATATCAATGCATCCTACTGGATCATTCCATCTTCACCTGATGCAGGGGGGAGCATGTGTATTCCTGCTCATGCCCACACATACCAACTGTGGTCTGAGCCTGCTCCCATGGAAATCATGCCATGGATCCCAACAGGAGCAGGCTCAGAATCATTACCAGCTTTCTTCGTGTCACCTCTACATATTGTCCCCAGACATCCCTCTGGCTTAACTCAAGTGCCGAGCAGGCAGGAAGGTATAAATATGTAATACAATAAATTAAAATTAATACTTTCCCCCTCTGTAGTACCTACTGCTCAAAGATCTCAAAGCAGCTGAACTAAATATTAACCAGTGCAGTCTCCCAACCCTCCTGTGAGGATGGTCAGTGTCTTTACACTGAACCATTACAGAAAATAGTTGCCCAAGGCCACAGGGGCATCAGAGAATAGAACCAGGGTCCTGACTCCCTGATCTTTTGCTTTAACCATTAGACCATCTGTAGTCTCTAGTGCCCACCTCGTTTCCTGGCAGCTGGGGGGAGAAATGTGTTAACAGTCTTTTGAAAGGGGTAAACACCAAGAAGAGAGAGGGGAGTTACTTGGTGTGATATAAGGGAGTGGGGAGAACTAGGAATAATTAGATGAAATTATTAAAATGGAGGAAACTTAGCATGGGTATCCAGATACACTTCTTCACAGTGAGCTCTTCAAGAAATCAGAGCAATCTCTCCAGGGAAACCCTGCCACTTGGGACTTTAAAAACTAGACCGGACAAAGCACTAGAAAATGTACAAAGGGGAACAATCCTGCCCTGGCTGGGAGATGGAGTGGATGATCTAATAGAATCACAGAAATCAGAGATGGGAAAGACCAATGAACCTTTTATAATCGAAATCCTCTGTCAATTCTCCATTTTTGAGCAGAAAGTCAAACAATTATGGATTTCCTCTTTCCAGAAACTCCTGACTCTGTGGAGACCATGTACTATAAAACCATTTTTTTCCCCTTTTTGGCTTTGGCTTTTAAAAATGTGCATTGACTGAATTCTATATAATAATATGTTGTATTTCCACAGGACTTTACGTAAGTTAACTAATCAATCCACAGAGTCCACCTGCAAACCAGGTCAGTATGATCTTTATTTTACAATGGGGAAACTGAGGAACTGAGTGGAAAAGCATGCCTTAACTCTCCCAGCAAGTCTGTGTCAAAACCAGGAATCCTGGATACCAGATCTGTTTTCAGATCACTCAACCAATCTCCTCCGCCCTGGCGTAGATTATTATATGCACATATATTATACTACTGTTGAACTACCTTTATATTACGTATCTAAAATATTACAGGTCCAGTCATAGATCCACTGACATCAGTAGCAAAACTCTGATTGATTTTAATGATGCAGTTTCAGTCCCTATAAGAAGAACAGTAAGGAACTCTGCCATTAAGGCTGTTTGGTATCATAAGACACGACAGCAAATAAGTGTCAATAAACATGAAATAGCAAAAGAGACCAGAGGATACTTCATTTTCTGCAGTACTGAATGCAGTGGTATCAAGGGGGTCAACCCCTAACCCAAAAGTAGGTGCATCCCTCTTATAAACAGATTGATGTATCCTTCAGACTCCATCACCTTCTAAGGCAAGGCCATGGAGGGTCAGACAGTACACTGCTCACACCCTCACAAAGTCAGTCACTGGAGAGCTGTGGTAGGAAGATATCTAGCCCCAGACATTACACATCCATCAAAGAACAGCCAAGGGTTTAAAATCTAATCTACATTCCTAACAGCACTGGCTGCCACCAGCCTGTCTCCCAGGAGATAAGTATCAGCACCCCACAGCAAAGCAACACACCCTCCTGGCAAGAGCTTACAATTCATCACTGGCTCATAGGATGGCGTGCCTGGAAGTGAGTAGTGTGAAGTGCTGGCATCCTTGGCTCAAGCGTGCTGGACCTGCACAGACAACTGCCGGCTGCTATTCACTGGGGTTAGGCTGAAGCCGCTGTGCTTTGCCAGGTACAGCAATGCAGAGAATTACAAGCAGTGCCTCTCCTCCCTTCCTCTCCCAGAAGGAACTTGGGGAAATGAAGCTTTAAAGTCAATCCATAAGAATGTGTTTAATTGCCACTGAATTCCCAGTGGTTCACCTTGAATAGACAAGGATGAGGGGAAAGAGCAGCGCAAGAAAGGAGCCGAGCGCTGCTCAGAGAACATTGCGCAGATCAATAGGCTCAGAGAGGGGAGAGACAGGCTGAGCATGCAGGGCAGAGGGACCCACCTGCTCAGGGACAAAGGTCTCTTCCCCACCACTTTCTTAAAGCCTCCCCTCAGAATGGAATAGCTGTCAGACCCTCCTTGCACTCTGTGACATGTCTTCATGCCAACTTCACCCTCCCCTACAAACAACCCAACCTGTTCATTAACAACAATAATTCCCTCTTCCCTCCAGTTGTACAGGTACTAGTACAGTTACTCAGCCAAGTCACTGTGGGAGGGAGGGATGTGCCCCCATCTGGGGTTCCTTTAGAAGGGGAATGTACACTATCATGGGTCAGGCTCTCACTAATTGTCAGATTTGCAGCTCCATACAAAATATAACATAAGGACCCTGCCCTTTGGAGACTGAGGCCTGGTCTACACTGGGGGATGGGGGTGGAAGGGGAGAGATGGGGGGCATCGATCTCAGTTACACAACTTCAGCTACGTGAATAACATAGCTGAAGTCAACGTACTTAGATCTACTTACTGGGGTGTCTTCACTGCAGTAGGTCGACTGCTGATGCTCCCCCATTGACTCCGCCTACACTTCTTGCTCCGGTGGAGTACCAGAGTTGATGGGAGAGCACTCGGCGTCGATTTATCGCGTCTTCACTAGCCACGATAAATCGATCCCCCCCGGATTGATCGCTCCGGAGGTAAGTGTAGACATACCCTGAAACTAGCCCTCATAGGGTCCATCTTCCCACTTAGCAGAAACAGATTGTTGTCCTTCCTGAGTCCTTTATAAGGGCTGCACCTTGGGAAAGCCAGGGAGGCCCCTGTGCAGTCAGTCTGGAAGCTGGTACGAGGCCTGGCCCAGGCTCAAAGGTAGTGAGTGGTCCCAAGTCCCTAGTACCCTCTATCTTACCTTCTTTCAGCATCCCCACTTTGAGGCATTTCATGAAGCGACAGGCCTGACAGGACTTGCGCCTCCGTTTCGTGATCTCACACTCATTGGTGGCTGGGCAGCTGTATTCAATGTTCCCTGCAATCAAACACAGAGATGGTCACTCAAGAGGCCTTGTTCCCTCTAACAGCAGGAATCACTATCATGGCCAGAGTACAATGCCTCCTGCCTGCACTGGGTAATACCCTTATACCCCCTACACCACCCAGATGCATACTGTCCGTTCCTTCATTCACACACTAGGGGACTGTGATGACGACTCCATCTGTGAAAATGTTTGGGGTTACCACACAGGCTGGGCTTCTTTGTTAGAAAAGCAAAATGAAAACATTAAATAAAAAGCAGTACTTGCAGGTGGAATTAGAGTACAAGCCCAGCTGGGGGTGCTTGGCCTTCAGCCATGTAGTGTCTCTGAGATGCACTGCTTACCAGTCTAATCAATGCACCTGGCGTTATTATTGGCACATATCCCTTACTGTTATAACCGTATCCCCAGGAGCCCAACCCATGGGGATTGTTCCGTTTGCTGCCCTAGTCTCAGCCTTTCCTGTGATGATTGTGTTTCCCTCAGGGCTTTGGGACTCTTGCTGATCTTTTCCACCTTTTGTTTTTGGGGGGCAGGGAGCTGGGGAAGTGACTTTTCTCTTCACTGTGTCACACACTGACTCTAATGATCTTATGCTTATGATCTGGCACAGTACAATGGGATAGCAGGGGCAGGGAAGTGCTCGATCTGGAGTAGGACATTCCTGTGGAATACCCCAGGTTTGGTTACAGGAAGGATAATGCAAACCTTTTTGGTTTCACTTGATGTGCCACTGATGTCCCCTGATCTTGTCTTTGAATTTATTTGGAGTTCAAATGAACCCCCAACACAAAGTCAAATTTATCCAAAAATACTGATTTTTTTCCTGGTTTTGGGTCAAAATCACAAGGACAAACACATTTCCAATGGTTTCCCATGGAAACTAGAAACTGAACGCAGATCTCCTGAAACTTGGCCGCTGGACTTGGCAAAAGGTGCATGGGCTTCAGCAAACCTGGCCAGAGACTCTGGTTTCTTAATGAAAACAGAATCTGGTTTTGTTACAAACAGGGACTTCTTCTGAGGACTTTGCTCCAAAGAGGGATGGAGGCTTCCTACTGCATTTGAGGGATATTGATCCTGTCAGTTCCTACCTCTAGTCCCTGAGCTCAGCACACAGAGCCCCCATGTTTCCAGGTGCACCTCTCACTTTCTTCTTTTAGGTCACCTCCCACTCCAGCTGCCAGGGCTCTGGTTCATCCCTTGCAACACCCAAGGGCAAAGAAAGCACCCCAAATTTATTTCCTGCCACATGGCGCACTATCATGAAGCAAGAACACAACCTCAGACACAGGTACAATGACCTGACATGAGGATGTAAGTGCTGTAATGCCCGGTCACAGCATCACAGAACTTTTTTAACCCTACTGTTAAAGACTGTAACAAATGGGGCTGTCTCACCTCCTGCCAACCACTCTTCAGAAGATACTTCTGGACAGGACTGTTCAGTATAAGGGATGAAGAGAGGGGGTTGGAAATCTAAGCTTGATAGTGATACATCGACAGCAATAATGTATTCAAGAAATGCAGGTCTAGTAGTTAAGGCAGGCAGCTTTATGTCAGGAGTCCCAGGTTCCATACTCAGTTTTGTGGGGGGAGTTTGTTCTGGTGGGCTAGAGCAGAAATTGAGATTTAGGACTCCTGGATTTTCATTGGTAGCCCTGGGAAGGAGTACTCATTTAGTGTTAGAGCAGAGGGGAGAGGGAGTCAGGACTCCTGGCTTCTATAACCACATCAGGGAGGGAGAGTTTGATTTAGTGGGGTTGGAGCAGAAGTCTGGGAGTTAGGACTCCAGGGTTCTGTTCCTGGTTTTGCAGTGGACTTGTGTGATCTTCAACAAGTCCCCCCTCTGTATAACGAAAAGGAGTACTTGTGGCACCTTAGAGACTAACAAATTTATTTGAGCATAAGCTTTCGTGAGCTACAGCTCACTGTATAATGGGGATGCTCTAATACCCACCTTTTGCATGGCGATGGGGTGAGAGGTGAAGTTTAGTTAGACCAACCCCATATAAAGCCCATTGAAAATCTGAGTGGAAGAGGGCTAAAGATGGGCAGAGAAGGGAAATTCAAAGTGAAGGATTCACCAGCTGTTTAGCTCACAGTGTTATGTGGGAGAATTTCAGTCCCACACTGGTGGCATGGGGCCAGGAGCACTGTAAGCCCCAAAGGCACAAAGACTTGATGTCTGCATGCAGTATGTAGAGCTTTCACCTTCAGATTCTTGTCTTGTAAGCCCTGCACCCTGACAGTGATCTCCAGCGTCACTGTTAAATTCTCAGCCATCGCTCGTCTGCATGCTCGCAGCACTGCCATCACACAGTTGGATCGGAGACACGGACGCTGTGTGGAAGCGGAGAGAGCTGCACAAGCCACTTCCATTCAGTATATACCTCAGCATTGTACAACACCTGAATTTCAATAGCCGTCTAAGTATCAAATATCTCTGAAAACTGGAAATTGAGATTCAGGCTTGGTCCCAAGGTAATAAATGAACTCCCACTTCTGTTCCTGTACATCCAGTGAGCCACAGACTGGAGAGTGCAGCGTCCCTGCCCTCAGGGTTGCACAGCTGCTGTGTCCCACATATGAGGAGTATGCAGTAACACCCCGAAGGAGAAGAACGTGGCAGATTCATTTTGTCAGGGTGGTTCCCGTCTTTCTGTTTCCAAGCCTCTCTTTCACAAGCAAAACCCCAGCCCTCCCAAATGAGGCCCCACCTCCTGCTAAGAGGCCTACAGCACCATAATGTTATGGGATTTCAGCAGTCACCTCATGAGGCAGCAACACTGCACTATGCTGCTATGAGGTTTGTGCGTCTTCATATCAAAACTTTGCATCTGTGGATGACAAGGGCTCCTCACATTGCAGCTCAAGGTCATCACAGATGGATTAAGGCAAAGATTCCACCGCTTCACATTACTCCCAATTTGAGGAGCCAATTGTCATGTAAGAAATTGGGACTGTCACATGAAGGTACCCTGAGAAAGCTCTGACACTGTCAGATGGAGTACCAGCCTGTAAATGCTACAGTCTGTATGCAAGAGCCAGTGGCTCCCCACAGTCAGTACAATAGCCATAGCAGAGCAAAAGGAGGGTGCTCATCTCTCAGACCGACCCTTCAGGATGGGAATGCAGTAGTCCCTTGCATAGCGGATCCTTCATTTCCTGGCTTCTCTTTTAATTCTATCCATGCTTCTGTGCCCCTTTCTTCCCTGCCACACACCTTGCGTCGTCATTTACATCTGGCAAAGTATTAAGTCAGAACAGCATTTTATATCCACTTGTACAGGTGCAAACATGCAAGCCAGTGGAGAATCAGTCTCAATATGTCCCTTTCATGCCAGTTCACCCCAGTGTAAAACTCCATTTACTTCTGTGCAATTACACCAGATGTCACTTGGCCCAAATCTGTTCTCTGCTGTAAACAGGATGATGTGCAGGGATGAAGTACCTTTGCCTAAAATGGTTCTTCATTTTGCAGGGGGTGAAGCGAGGAGGACACCACAGAGGAGAGAAAGACGCAGTCAGTGTTAGCCAAGCAAAACTCATCCAAGAAAAGCTACTGTCTTCAAAACTTTAGCAAAGTTCTTTGACTTTTTTTTTTCTCCTCTCAATTTCTTTTATGGGTCCTGGGCCGGCTGCCAGCACAGCTGAGCTGCTCACGCTGGCTTGTAATTTCTGTAAGTGCCCTGTGATAAAGTGATGAGATTAACTCATCGGAATTCCGGCAGCCTCCTGCTGGCTGGCGGTCACGCTGCCAGCTCAGTCACCACAGACTGGGTGCTCTGGGGAAGGAAGGCTAAAAGAACTCGATTCTCTGCGACAGCCAGCGGAGGAGGCTGTGCGTGTCAATGAGCAGCTGCAAGGGTGCGTGTTTGTTCCTGCATGTGAGTCTGTATCTGCATGTGTTTGAATTTGTGGTGAGTGTGTGCGCCTCGTGTGTGTTTAATATTATATGAGCCAGAAGGGAAGAGTAGAAGATGGGTTAACCTAAGCTCCCAAGAAACAGTTCTGAATAGTCTCTCATTACAGGGGCTTTCCTCACTTTAGAACAGTATTTACCTCTGATCCAAACAGATCTGCACATTATTTACATCAGAAATTACTTATGAAACTAAAAGACAGGAGAGGCAGTGTTGTTTAGTGATTAGAGCAGGACTCTTTGGTTCAGTTTCTGGCTCTGCCATAGACTTGCTAGGGTGGCATGATGCCACTCTTCGGTCCCCTAGAGCATGGGAAGTGGGAAGCAGGATTTCCCATCAGGATTGGTCTCACATCCATTTCAGATCACACCACTTGTTCTTCCTTTATTCCATTTCTCATAACATTAGAGAAGTTTCCTCTCATTTTCTTTCTTTAATCAGAAATAGCTTCAAAATGGCCTAAATATAAGAGATTACTTTAGCAGACAAATTATTTTGTTCAATCAAAGAGCAACACGTCATGTGCAGAATACTGCATCTACACTTTAGCAGTTCTGCATGGTCAGGACTGCACAAAGCCATACAGGCTACAGTCCTGGATGTCCCAACATTTGGACAGTTCAATGGGAATAAAACTGGACTATTCAACAAGCAACTAAGTCAGGGGACACAGTCATTCCAGTTTCCATCAGTGTTTTACTTAGTTACTTTTTATCTCGGGTTCCAGTTTGGTTCCTGAACTTGTTCACTTGGATCAATCAAGGTTGTCCACCACAAAAAGAACCTGGAAATGATACAGCGGCACCCTGTACCAGTAAAGTTCAGCAGTGCTCTCTTCCCAGTAACTCACTCAGATTTACGTTAACGCGGATACTATGTGTAAGTGACAGTTTGCAGAATTGATTCCGTGTTAACCCACTGCTTTTACACATGCATCATTTACAGACACATTCCTTGTTTGGGTTGAAACTTTATATTCTGCTCCCTATGAAAATATGAAGGAAATCCCTTCAGCTATATTCAAGTGAGGTGAGTGTGTGTGTTTGTGTCGGCGGGGAAATACACTCTGTGACTATGATTTTCAAAAATAGGAGCCTGAAATTAGGCTCCAAAATTCATATTTTAGTGACCTGATTTTCAAAACTGGTGAGCACCTTTCAGCTCCCGACTGCCATTTATTTAGGTGTCTAACTATGGATTCAGGAGCCTAAAGTTACAGCCTATTTTTGAAAATTTTGGCAAGGACTAGTGTGTGCATGGGTGTAATCTTCGGGACAATGAGATTTTGAGAAAGCAGATTCTGTGCAATAGCACTTTGGTTAACCAAGAATTTCATTTAACCAGGTCTCATGGCAGGGAAGGGTGAGATTCTAAACACTTATAAGGCATGATACCATCAAGGGCGTCTGCTGACAGTAGCCACAAATGCCAAGCTTGAGTCACCAGCATGTGTCTGCTTTGTTTATATTTTAATGCTATCACAGGATTTTAACAAGTAAAATACATTTTTACTAAAGTCCCAGGGAAGATATGCTTCTGCATGGAGCCAGTCTGCATGATTCTTCTCCTCAGAGAAAAAGGAAAACCAGGGGTGTCCGAGATGCTGTCTGATTTCAAGGCAGCTGATTTCAAGACATCTTCTCATTATGGGTGGAGGGACTGTGACCACTGTTCCCTCTAAGCTGTGCATGTGTGCGTGCACACACGGATCCTAAACCCCGCGCACACGGCGAAACACCACGCACACAACAATTTGCACTGAAGAAATTTTTTGTGCACACGGCCTGTCAAAAATTTGCACAGAAGAAATTTTTTGCACACACGGCCTGTCAAAAATTAGAGGGAACATTGACTGTGACATAAGATATAACTTAGCCAATCACTACATAGCTGACATTAGTTTATGCAATTTTATTGGTTGTAATGGAAAAGTTGTTCTGAGCTTTCAAAAAAAATCCTATTTCTAAGTTGTGACCTTTCAGCTGAGAAAGAACATATAAATCTCTGAGGATAAGTTTACAAGAGGGCTAGCGTGTGCATATGCATGCATACCACTGCTCTCTACGGGATGGAAGCAGAACTGTTCAATTGTGTGTCTTAAGCCCTATAGGGCCAACCACTAGGGGGAAATTTCCTTTAGCTCAAACACTAGTGGCTTGGAATTTTGGAACAGGAAGATCTGGATTCTATCCTTGCTGCTGCTATGAAGTTCCCAGGGGCCTCTCTGAGCATTGTAGCAACAACCACAGAGCCCTAGAAATCCACGGATTTGTTACAAGCACTTTGTTACCACCCCTATGAGGTGGGTGATTAGCATTATCCACATTTTAAGCCTTAACTGGTGTAAACTCCACCTATGTTTTTTCCAGAAATTGCACATCCTGCTATGTCCTGCCATAGCAGTTACAGTCAGCTATTTGTCCTGAGGGTGATGCTTACAGGATCCAGGGCATTCATATGAGTGGGCTCTCCACTTTGGAATTCACTTTCAGAGATATGGCTGATCCAGAACCTGGCCAGGTAAAATATGATGTAAAATGTTTCTGTTTGTCTGTGTCTTCACTAGCTGTAGGTTCTGGTATCTCTTGTCATTTAGTATACTGGCTAGATTTGAGGGTCGGAGACCCAGAGCATAGTACAAGCTGATTTTGTGGGGAGGAGAATACAACAATTTACATTTATTTTATTGCCTACCCAGAACCCTAATTTTTTTTAACAATTCAAAAAAAAATCAAATATATCAAAATACCAGCCCAAACGAATAAATTAATAATGACTAGAGCAGAGCAAAATTTGGAATTTCCATTGTGAGAGAAATTCTGACATTTCAACATTTGCTTTTGTCCCAAATCAGGATGAAAAGTCAACATTTTTGCAGAATGGAAATTCTGAAAAATTCCAATTGTGAAATATCAAAACAAAATGTTTCAACATTTGCAAAATCAAAATGTTTCATTTCAGTTTATTGAACTCACCCAAAAGACTTTGAATCTGATCAATAACGCACTGCATATTCTAACACTGGCACACTGCCTCACGCAAGCTGTAGTCTGGGAGCCTAACACCCCCATTCGCCCCTTGCGTGCCAGGTTATGTGTCTGGACTACATCTCCCACAGTGCACCCACAGTCACGTTACTCCCATGATGCACTGCACACTCAGCCAGAGGGAAATCTGCATTGCATTATTGGACACGTGGAGCCCAGCTTTGTGGAAGATGAGAGGATGGGGGCCTAAACTACAACTCCTACATGGCAATACACTGATTGGGAAATTCAGTTTAATATTTTGTTACCCCAAATGAAAGATCTCATTTAGATTTTCCCCAGTGGAAAAAAAATAAAAAATGTCCAGAAAAAACAAAATTTTCCCACAATTTTGTTTTTGGTGGAAAGTGCATTTTCTGTTGGAAAAATCATTCAGCTGGAAAATTCCTGACCAGCTTTCATGATAACTACATAGCAAACAGCTTATCCCTCCAATCCCCCAGCCCATCACCTTCCCGAGCCTGAAAGAAATGGACTTTGCAATGTGTTTAGGAGAGGGAAGCAAGGTCCAAAGCTGATGGGCTTTCACAGAAAACACTCTGCCAGTCCTTTAAATCAAAAGATCTTCAGCTTGGGCATCTTGTTTGATCACAGCTATGGCAGTATCATATCGGGAGAGAGGATATGACAAGTAATTCAGTCCCAAACCAATTAGGGGTCGGCAGCTTTCAACTCCACTATGAAATCAACAGGGAGTCAGTGCGGCTAGGGAGCATCAGTGACGTGCTCTCAGCATGAAACTCTGCTTTGCAATCCGAGGCCACATGCTGCACTCGGTCTCACTGTTCACAGGAATCAGAATTTAGCACCATGCAGAGAACAGTACAGTAGCATGTTACTACTTTAGCTCCCCATGTAACGCCTGTAAAGAAGACAGGTTAGAAATGCATGTAATGAAGTCATTAATTCTGCAGATTGGGAAACTAAGTCACAGAGGAGTGAAGTGATTTGTCCAAGGCCATAAGGGTGTCAGTGTCAGAACTGAGTACAGAATCTATCCGCAGTATCTGTCTATCTAGGTTCTTATAGTATGCACATCACTGTGCTATCTGCATCCCCAGTCCCAATTCTGTGCTTGCACGATCAGACAGCACCTCTCTCTGACATCACAGCCACAAAAAAGATGATCTGTGCTGGCAGGCAATGTAATAGGTTAGACCAAAACACACATCACAAATACATCACACGGGTGCACACAGACACATGCGCACACGTATATTAAGAAGCTTGGATGGTGATTTAAATTCTCTCATTTGTTATCAAATCTAGTGAATGAAATAAACCTGCAGGATGAATAAGGCTTTTGGAAACCTGTTTGCTGTTGCTACTGATATATAGAGAGCCTCTGTCTCTTCCCTCCTACTGCCCCCTACATAGGGCCCTGTCACACTTGAGAGCTCATTCTCCTTTTGCTCAACATGTCCTGCAGCAAAGCCTTTTTTGATCGTGCAATCTGCAGACCGCCCTGGCTCCCAAGCAGGCCCTGCTTCCTCCAATCTGATCACCTTCTCTGCCTCTGCCCCTCATCTCCATGATGGAATAAAAGCCTCAGTCTCAACTGCATTAGACCGAGCTCTGCAGCTCAGATGAATAAGAGCATTTTGGTGCCCTAACTGCTAGACCAGCCGATGGAGAGAGGGATGTGAAGCTGCCTGAGATGGGCTGATGACAGGGTGAGAGAAATCCCCACTTATTCCTTCTCCCCATCTGTTACACGTTACAATTAGGGAGCAGCCAGCAAGGCTGCTGCACTCAGCGGGTCTCTCTCTGCTGTAGGATGAAATCAGCTGATAGCTTACATAGGCTGGTGGAGTCTCTGATTACTCTGTCTCTTCCCCCTTCGCTTTCTCTCATTCTTTCTAAACTCTACAGCTGCTGGTCTTTCCCCATCTCTCCTGATCTATTGTGACTGGTAGTTTTCTAGGGTACGGTAAAGACTGCCTTCTCCTCTGCTACAGAGATTCCCCAGTGTTGCTCCCCTAAAGGGTTAACCTTTACTCTCTTTCCATACAAAGATCCCCTGGTGTGTCGTCCCCCTCCCCAAGTCCCTCCTTTAGCGTTGATTGCCCAAATGTTCAGAACTGAAATACCAAGAATGGATCAAGAGAGGGATGACACTCAGCGCTGCTAAGCGAGACTGGATGTAAAAGTTCACATTCAACCCATGAAAACTCTGCAATGACAAGCCACAGAAATATTGCATATGAACAGCTGGGCATTCCATAGTGGTTCATGTTTTCTACATGGTGTGATGAGAGAGGACAAGCCAGGCAGAGGGAGATGGACCATGTCAGTCTGGGGCAATGGAGAGTTAATTTCCAGGGAGTGTAACAGTAAGTAGAGATGCCTGGAATCAGAGAGATCAGAGATAGAAACAGTCTATCCACAGAGACCTATGGAGGATTGTTCCCTGCCCAGCTCTGTCCAGTCCAGATTCCAGCATCCTCAGCAATGAGGTGTGATCAGATATGAGGGAACCACTCACTGAGTACAAATAAAACGTGTGTCCTTCCCGCATACATATTTAATTAATTTAATCAGAGTCAAAGGTGTCTTTGTAGTAAATTCAATTCACTTTCTATTGCAGGCTGAATGATGCTGTCCATCTTTTCAATTGGAGAGGGGGGGAATGTATGTACAGCATGTCTATGCATGTGTGCTTATACTGGTACATGTATATGAATGGACATACAAGTATCTGTGTATGGCAGCCTGCCTGTAAGTGTGTGTGTATTTGTCTATATTTGCATGGTATATCTGTGTACATGTATACACGTGTGCCTTTGCTGGTATGCATCACTGGTCCTGCAGGTACACCTCTACCCCGATATAACGTGAATTTGGATATAATGCGGTAAAGCACCGCTCCGGAGGGGGAGGGGGGAAGGGCGGGGCTGCGCGCTCCGGTGGATCAAAGCAAGATCGATATAATGCGGTTTCACCTATAACACGGTAAGATTTTTTTGGCTCCTGAGGACAGTGTTATACTGGGGTAGAGGTGTATGTACAATTCTTCTGTGTACCTTTGTGTGTGTGTGGTATGTAATAGGTGTACATATGTGTGCGCATGTAGGTACGCATGCAGGTATATCTGGCTGTATGTTTGTGTCTGTGTCCATGCATGCACACATTTGGGGACTGTGGTGCGTGCGCTGCTGTTTACACTGAAACGCCAAGGCTGAAATTTTCAAAACCACTTAATGACAGGTTTCAGAGTAGCAGCCGGGTTAGTCTGTATCCGCAAAAAGAAAAGGAGGACTTGTGGCACCTTAGAGACTAACCAATTTATTTGAGCATAAGCTTTCGTGAGCTACAGCTCACTTCATCGGATGCATGCAGTGGAAAATACAGTGGGGAGATTTATATACATAGAGAACATGAAACAATGGGTGTTACCATACACACTGTAACCAGAGTGATCACTTAAGGTGAGCTATTACCAGCAGGAGAGCGGGGGGGGGGGAGGGGGGGGCGGAACCTTTTGTAGTGATAATCAAGGTGGGCCATTTCCAGCAGTTAACAAGAATGTGTGAGGAACATTAAGGAATTTGCAACTCTGACTGAGACTAAACAGAAATTGGGTGTCTAAACCCCCCACCCCCAGCATCTGAAAATCTTCATCTAAATCTTTACAACCATGTGCTGTGCTGCTGAGAAGGGAGAGGTATCAGTGTGTCTCCGTATCTGCGTGCACTATACAGCATCTCCATGAGGCCTATAGTGCTTCAGAACTTAACGGATGCAAACAGGATTGACAGGTTTGTGTGAAAACCTCTTTTCCTGGAGCACTGTTGTTTTCCCCACAAGATGCATAACATTACTAACAAGGCCCCAGCCCTATCCTGATGCCCTCAGCAGGCAGGGATTCTGCTCTCCAGATGAGCCTGTGCCAAACGAATACCCTCCCAGAGTAAACCCTAACCCCCCTGCCAGCTACAAATCAGTGGGTGACTCCAGGAGTGGGGAGGGGTGCTGCCTCTTCACTGCAAAACTGGAGAACTCCCTGGAATTACATTTCCTGCAGCAACATTTTGAAAACAGCTTTGCCACGTGTGATGATGATGTTGAAAGCTGGGAACCTAGCAAAGCTTCCCAGAGTCACCAAGTATAAAGGCTTTGGGTCACATCCAGGGGTGGGGGAGAGGTGGAGGAGGCTTGGCAGAGCTGTGCTGGGGAGCAGAGGATAGATTATGTGTATTTTTGTTGCTTGTCCTTCTCTCCTTTAAAGTGCCACAGGAGTACAAGAGCTTCTTCAACCACAGGAACCCAGCCCCCCATGGAGTGAACGTGTGAGCTCCCTCTCCCACCACACTGTACCTTGAATTGTTCTTTTGAAGAAGGCTTTGCATGCCTCGCAGGAGGCCACGCCGTAGTGGTAGCCAGACGCAATGTCCCCACACACCAGGCACAGCCTCTTGGGGATGGCATTGAGCATGTACTCGCACTTGGTGGGCGAGTCCTCCATGATGGCGCTGGCACAGTCGTCATAGCGCTTACGGCAGGACCCACCCCCAATCCCCGCACCATTGAACATGGGTGGGGAGTCCAGGCCATCTGGGTGGCCACCCATGGCGATGCCGTAGCCACCACTAGCATCAGAGGAGCCGCTGGGACTGTGATGGCTGATGGCATCAATGCCAGAAGATGGGCTGGACGGCTCAGTCTTAATGAAGGATCCGCAGCTAGAGGTGAGATGCCGCTCCTCTGTGGACATTCTGCCAAGCAGCCTGTAGGAAGACGGAAACTTATCAGTCCACAGAAATATCAGGCAGGGTGCAGTCACCACAGAGTCCATCCCATTCCCACCTTTGGTCTAGTTCAACCCACTCCCTTTGACTTCCTAATGGACATCAGTCCAATTTGTTACGAGCTGCCTCCCTACTCTCCACTGACCTGAGCAATGGGTAAGTAAGCACCATGATATTTTTTGTAGGTCACCTTTTGAGACAGTCCCAAATTTCAGTGAACAATCTGTTGAAGCGGCTATGTTGTTAGCAGTGCCAGCTGGTCATAATCTATCCAGAGCAGGAGTTCACTACCATGGAGGACAGGTGAAGATCAGGAACTGAGCAGGTCTGTAGTGGTGTCAGATGAGGTGCGGGATCCCTCAATCTGGGATTCCCAGACACTGCTCCAGGCAAACAGAGTTTACTAGCAGATTCCATAGTAGGACATCAACAAGAGAGGACACCTTCTGTTTGCAAATTCCCTTGCAGTAAAGTGGGTTATTATGCCCACTGTTTTCTTTTTCACCTTTTTCTTTTTTTCTTAAACATTTGGGAATCCTATAGAAGAGAGGCTTCAGAAGCTGGCAGATAACAGTTTGTAAAAGCCTCCCAACTGTTGAGGGTTTTTTAGAAACAAACAAACAAACAAAACCTCATCTATAGTATCTATGAATATTTTAATTAGCCATAGATATGTTTGATCTTTTCTTGAATCCCACTAAACTGTCAGCCTCAATGATATCTTGTGGCAGTGAGTTCCATGAGTTAATTGTGCACTTTGTGAAAAATTATTTCCTTGTATCAGTATTAAAGTTGCTGCCTTTCAATTTCACTAAAAGACCCTTTATACTTGTGTTGTGAGAGGGTGAAGAGGAGTGCCCAATCTACTTTCTCTATGTCATTCATTACTTGGTGTACCTTTGTCATTTTCCCCACTTATTCATTTCCCCACTATCTTTTCAATCTTTCTTAATACAGAAGTCTTTCCAGGCCTTTCATTGGTCTCATCAGCCATCTCTGAACTTCCTCCATTTCTGCTATATTTGTTTTTAGAGAGGGTGACCAGAACTGAATTCAATGATCCCAATCCTCAGCTGATGTAAATCAGCATAACTACATTGAAATCAATTCTCCAGCTGCAGGTGTAGCCCAGTGTTCTAGATCAGGATGAATCTCCAATTCATATAAGGACATTATATATTTTCAGTGTTATTTTTCATCCCATTTATTATACCTTCTACCATTGTTTGGTTTTTTTTAAACCATTGCTACATACTGAGCAGATACTTTCACTGAGTTGTCCACAATGATGCTTAAGTCTTTTTTCTGAGTTATTACAGTTAATTTAGAACTCATTGCTGGGATTCCATCCGAGACCTTTTCTACACAGCTTATCCAGAACACCTCGTCCAGTTCTGGGAGAACACTTCATCCAGTTCTCTGGGATCCAAAAACTCAGTTCAAGTCCCCTCATCACTTAGGCTTGTACCCTATGCCCACACAGGCCAGGGCCAGACACAGGGATTTAGAAACAGAGTGATACTACAATTCCAAATCATGTCACACACTACACAGTTTATATATATTTTTCCTAACTACTAACATCCATATTTCTTGACCTGATTGGTTTGGCCATCACACAGATCACATAAGGAGAAATTGCTTTATGTCCTTCACCTTATTTACCTTTCAAGCCTATCAGTTCAGCGTGTTCCCACTTATCTCAAATAGCCCGAAAATGCCATCTCCAGCACACAGCCTGTCACACCCTTGTTTACAATTTAACCTTGCACTCAAATCAAGCTATGTGCAAGTTTACTCATGCCCAGCAAGATCTATGCCTACATCCATCAACGTGTATGAAAAATTGAATGATTCCTTCTAACGTACATCATCCTACATTTGTCAACAATTAATTTCATATGCCATTGTGCTACCCATTTACCCAGCTTTGTTAGGACTCTCTGGAGTTCATCACAGTCTTCTCTGGTCTTGAATAACCTAAATAACTAACTTTATGTCATCTGCAAATTTTGCCAACTCACTGCTCTCCCCATTAAACAACCCAAGTATGAACCTTGAGGCACCCCACTGTTAACCTTCGTTTGCCATGCTGAAAATTAATCAGTTATTCCTACCCTTTGTCTTCTGCCTCTTAGACACTTTTTAATCCATACTAGTACTTAACTTCTCACTCCAGAACTACTGAGTTTCCCCTCTTGTGAAGGAATTTGTCAAAAGCTTTTTTTAAATCCAAATAAATGATAGCAATTCGTTGTCCTGTGTGCACTAATTTGTTGACATGCCCAAAGAATTCTAACTGATCGGTGACACATAATTTTCCTTCATGGTTGCCATACCCTAATCATCTAGGTATTTTATCATTCTGTTTTTAATTTCAGCCCAGGTACCTGTTAAATGTACCACCATCCAGCCATCAGAAGGTCAAACCCAGAAGAGACAACACGACAGAGCTTCTCTCATGTACCAAAATTAGAGTATGCATGAGTAGGTGAGTACTTATTCCAATGTGTATGTGCTTCATGCCTGTGTATTTATGTACATGCAGCTACACATTGGAGATGCAGCAGCTTTAGGATCCTATATCTTCATAACCTCATTGTAACCAAGTCTCTCCTAATTTTCCCTCCTCTACTCTCTGTTTAGCCCAATATGTTTGATCTAGATCTGCCAACAACTCTGTTACCTATTGAGACTTCTGACCTCAAGAGTGTGGGCAGGCATCTCCCATACCTGGCCTGATGGGCTCCTCTGTGCCAGGGTTACTAAAGAGGAGCCCAACTGTTAGTCCCACTCAGAGACAAGATCTGAAGAGTTAAGGCCAACCCAAGCCTCGCCCAGCAGAGGACTACAATGGACTAAGGTCCATCAAAAGTTTGCAAAAATGTAGCTGACTGCAGCTGCATTCATCTGAAGTAGAGAGGGCAGCTACAGCAACCACAGATCTCAGCATGCAAAGCTACCTGTCTGTTTTGGTCAAAATACAGCTTTGCATGCTGAGACCCACCTCTATCCTCCATGGCCACATCTCTGTATTAAAGATGAAAGCTGTGATCACACTGCTGAAAGCTCCCGGCTTCACTCTATCTGACCACCACTGTGAAAGGAGTCCAGATGCAGCTCTGATCTGAAGAGCAGCTGGCACAATATCATCAGGTGAGGGTCACAATGGAAGGCAGAGACACCAAAAAACAATGTTGGTTGCCTTTTATTGCACAAAGGAGCTCACAGGTGAGAACAGGCTGTGTCATAACACCAGATGGAGGGACTGATGCTGTGCATATAGGCAAGGCCCCCACACTATGTTGGGGATTATGAAAAAGATCAGACTGGGATGTGAGCCACATTCCCAAATTCAAACAGGTGAATTAGAATCCCAGCCTCTTCTTTTAAGAAGACTGTAATTCACATGCTTAAGGGGAAGGGGAGACAAAGGAAGGCAAATTTACTGCTGGGGGAATTCTGCACCAAAAAATAAAATTCTGTGCACAATATTTTAAAAGTCTGCAAAATTCTGCATATTTTATTTGTTAAATTAACACCATATAATCACTCTGGTTTCAATTTTTTTGGTAATTTATGTAAACTACAATCCAATGGATGAAGAATGGGAGAGGGGAGCATTGGAGGAAATCCCACAAATCCCCTCTAATAGTAATGTAGCTAGTATTGACCCTTTACTTCTAATTATTAGTCAACAAATATGCTCAGTGTTACATCATAGGCAACTGAAGAACAAGGGAGGGCTGGGAACTCAAACTCACAATTTATATTGGCTACTGACCATCCCCAGAAAGGTCAGTAGCAAACAGTTCATGGAGCACATTTTGATAGGAAATTTTTTCGGTCCAAAAATTTAGACCAGTTCTAATCACTAAAGCACCATAAGTATTTATGAGGCCACCCTGTCCTTTACAATAAGGCTCCTTTAGACCACTCTGGCAACGTAAAGGAGCCTTAAACTTTTTACACCAGTTTTATACTCCTGGGGGAATTCACTAAGAACAATGGGAACAATTCACTAAGCAGGCAAGCTGCTACATTCTGCTCTGCCTGAGGGGACATGCCTACCTCCCCAGAAACACCCAAAGCCCTGCCCCTCCATGATGAGTATGCCACAATAGCAAGCGAGAGGGACAGAGTGTTTCTCTCTCTCAAATGCATGACTGCCCAGCCCTCCTGTCCTGCTGGTGATTTATGTCTCTACTGGCTGCTCCAGGCACCCAAACTGACCTGTCTGCACTGCAAGGAGGGGCGCATGACCGCTTTTGTGGCTTCCCTTTGCTTCCCCGTCAGAAGTCATTTTTCTGTGGGGAAGCAAAGAAATCTGCGGGGGCCATGAATTCTGTGCACGCACAGTCATGCAGAATTCCCCCAGGAATACAAATTAGACCCTTCAATGAATTGGGAAAAGGATACTGAAAGCTGATAAATTAAGGGTCTGGGAAAATATAAGCCAAACACAGAAATGAAATACAACCAGGTTAGCGTACCCCATAGTCAGGCACCAAACACCCCTAATGGAAGACAGACAGCATCAGAGGCTAACAAAACAGATGGAGAATACTCTGATATTGTGTCTGAGCTGGTAGCTACCCACATCCTGGGAAGAGCACATTCCACATGAATCATAGGAAACATACTCAGTCTGCTGCAACACAGTCTAATGGTAGCTTTCAAAAATATAAAGCAAACCCCTATTAGAAGGAATAGAGTTGTGACTGTTAGGAGAACAGTACTAGTGAGACTTCCCCCATAATAGTTCAAGAAAATCCAGATATACTCTCTCTGGCTGAGACTCAGGAACATTTAGAAGCATCTTCTACTTTATTCCCATACTGAGTCTTCGTTTATTAAAAATAGCTTTTAAGTGAGGTTTCATCTAGGTTTCATGCCCCTGTCTGGGCCAATCGTAACCCAGCCCAGAGATGACTCTAGTTTGCAGCCACTTCTCAAAATCATAATCCCTAATAGTCAAACGTGTATTTAAAGGACTGACAAACCTGGAGACTGAAGGCCTCTGTTTATCTCCAGCATAGGAAGGCCACGAATAGAGGCAGGGTGGGCTTCCCTACATGCTGACCCATCAATGTGCTGCCTTCTTGTGCTGGAGGAATGTGAGGGGAGCTCAGTCTCCTTGGCCCAGTTCAGTCCTCTGACTCAGTGCTGAGACCAACACACAGGGGCCGGATAGTGCCACCTGTGATGGTGGTTTTCGAGATATTGACACCAGTCCTCTAGGATCTAGACTGAGTCCTCCCCAAGCCATTTCACGTGGGACACCGACTAGCCAATAGATGGTAATAAGTAATGACTAGTGACTGCTGACTAGGCCAGATTTGCATCAGTGACTTGGAGTAAAAGGCTGCATGTGCCACTGAGGAACAGAACTGGCAATCAGGACATCTTTGTTACTAACTGAGCCTATATTTTTATTTTCTGGTCTATGGCACAATTTGTGCATCCCATCACAGCCCAGGGTTAGCACTGTTCTGGGTCTCCCAAAAAGCTCCATGTGCTGAGCAAAGCCTGACAAATTCTGACCTTCCATAGGTTCCATGAACACTCCTAACAAAAAAATCCCCCCTTTGGACCAGGAATGTTTGTTATTTTTAAAAAAAGAAAAGGAGTACTTGTGGCACCTTAGAGACTAACCAATTTATTTGAGCATGAGCTTTCGTGAGCTACAGCTCACTTCATCAGATGTTTACCGTGGAAACTGCAGCAGACTTTATATACACACAGAGAATATGAAACAATACCTCCTCCCACCCCACTGTCCTGCTGGTAATAGCTTATCTAAAGTGATCAACAGGTGGGCCATTTCCAGCACAAATCCAGGTTTTCTCACCCTCCACCCCCCCCCACAAATTAGTGGGGGGGGGGTGGAGGGTGAGAAAACCTGGATTTGTGCTGGAAATGGCCCACCTGTTGATCACTTTAGATAAGCTATTACCAGCAGGACAGTGGGGTGGGAGGAGGTATTGTTTCATATTCTCTGTGTGTATATAAAGTCTGCTGCAGTTTCCACGGTAAACATCTGATGAAGTGAGCTGTAGCTCACGAAAGCTCATGCTCAAATAAATTGGTTAGTCTCTAAGGTGCCACAAGTACTCCTTTTCTTTTTGCGAATACAGACTAACACGGCTGTTCCTCTGAAACCTGTTATTTTTAAGCTGACTCAAAGTGATGGCAGCAAAATGCACAAAATGAGGCATTCTGAACAGCAGAAATAACTGCAAAATAGATCCACCTGTCCTGCAAGTTCACAAAGTGAACAGCAGCTATTTGCTTGAGTCTGGTTACCTTACTGAGAATAGGTTTCAGAGTAGCAGCCGTGTTAGTCTGTATTCGCAAAAAGAAAAGGAGGAATTGTGGCACCTTAGAGACTAACAAATTTATTTGAGCATAAGCTTTCGTGGGCTACAGCTCATTTCATCAGATGCATAGAATGGAGCATATAGTAAGAAGATATATATACATACAGAGAACATGAAAAGGTGGAAGTTGCCATACCAACTCTAAAAGGCTAATTAATTAAGATGAGCTATTATCAGCAGGAGAAAAAAAAACTTTTGTAGTGATAATCAAGATGGCCCATTTCAGACACTTGACAAGAAGGTGTGAGGATACTTAACATGGGGAAATAGATTCAATTTGTGTAATGACCCAGCCATTCCCAGTCTCTATTCAAGCCCAAGTTAATGGTATCTAGTTTGCAAATTAATTCCAGTTCAGCAGTTTCTCGTTGGAGTCTGTTTTTGAAGCTTTTCTGGACCCATGGAAAAGAAGCCCTTGAGAAATTCCACCATGATTTCAACAATTTCCATCCCACCATCAACCTCAGCCTGGATCAATCCACACAATCAGTCCATTTCCTGGACACTATTGTGCTAATAAGCAATGGTCACATAAACACCACCCTATACCGGAAATCTACTGACTGCTATACTTACCTACATGCCTCCAGCTTCCATCCAGGACACACCACATGATCCATTGTCTACAGCCAACCTCTACAATACAACCACATTTGCTCCAACCCCTCAGATAGAGACAAACACCTACAAGATCTCTATCAAGCATTCTTACAACTACAATACCCACCTGATGAAGTGAAAAAACAGATTAACAGAGCCAGAAGAGTACCTAGAAGTCACCAACTACAGGACAGGCCCAACAAAGAAAATAACAGAACACCTCTAGCTGTCACCTTCAGCCCCCACTAAAACCTCTCCAACGCATCATCAGAGATCTACAACCTATCCTGAAAGATGATCCCTCACTTGCACAGATCTTGGGAGACAGACCAGTCCTTGCTTACAGACAGCCCCCCAACCTGAAGCAAATACTCACCAGCAACCACACACCACACAACAAAAACACTAACCCAGGAACCTACTCTTGCAACAAAGCCTGATGCCAACTCTGTCCACATATCTATTCAAGTGACACCATCATAGGACCTAATCACATCAGCCATGCCATCAGGGGCTCATTCACCTGCACATCTACCAATGTGATATATGCCATCATGTGCCAGCAAAGCCCCTTTGCCATGAACATTGGCCAAAACGGACAGTCTCTAAGTAAAAGAATAAATGGACACAAATCTGACATCAGGAATCATAACATTCAAAAACCAGTAGGAGAACACTTCAACCTCTCTGGTCACTCAGCAACAGACTTAAAGGTGGCAATTTTGCAACAGAAAAGCTTCAAAAACAGACTCCAATGAGAAACTGCTGAACTGGAATTAATTTGCAAACTAGATACCATGAACTTGGGCTTCAATAGAGACTGGGAATGGCTGGGTCATTACACAAATTGAATCTATTTCCCCATGTTAAGTATCCTCACACCTTCTTGTAAACTGTCTGAAATGAGCCATCTTGATTATCACTACAAAAGTTTTTTTCTCCTGCTGATAATAGCTCATCTTAATTATTAGCCTCTTAGAGTTGGTATGGCAACTTCCACCTTTTCATGTTCTCTGTATGTTGGTTTGTGTGTATAAAAAGATCTTCTGTGCTCTCCACAGTATGCATCCGATGAAGTGAGCTGTAGCTCACGAAAGCTTATGCTCAGATAAATTGGTTAGTCTCTAAGGTGCCACAAGTACTCCTTTTCTTTTTGCGAATACAGACTAATACGGCTTTTACTCTGAAATCTGTATGTATATATATCTTCTTACTATATGTTCCATTCTATGCATCTGATGAAGTGAGCTGTATCCACGAAAGCTTATGCTCAAATAAATTTGTTAGTCTCTAAGGTGCCACAAGTACTCCTGGTCTTATTGGGAATATAAAAGGAGAGAGACTTGATCCAATTCTCCTCCGACCTGGCACAGGACGCTCCGTTACTATTTCTGTGCCCATGTAACAAGCTTAGAGGTTCTAAGCGTTTCGTTCTTTTCACCTTTCCTAATCATAGGTCATTCCCTCTAATCCTGTTAGCATCTTTGTTGCCCTTCTCTGGATTCTCTCCAATTTGCCAGTCTTTCCTGTAGTGAGGTGTCCAGACCTGCATGCAGAACTTCAAGTGCAATCATGCCAGGGCTCTGTGGAGAGTCTCTTTCCTGGCCGTGCACTACAGTGTTGGCTTTTCTAGCGGTTGGATCACATTATAGGCTGCTATCACTTGGTAACCACTAACCCAGTAGTTCTCAACCAGGGGTCCAGGGCCCGCTAGGGGGCCTTGAGCAGGTTTCAGGGGGTCCGCCAAGCAGGGCCAGCATTAGACTCGCTGGGCCCAGAGCAAAAAGCTGAAGCCCTACCTCATAGGGCTGAAGCCCAGGTCCCTGAGCCCCGCCACCCGGGGCTGAAGCTGAAGCCTGAGCAATATAGTTCGTGGGGGGCCCTGTGGCATGGGGCCTCAGGTAATTACCCTGCTTGCCACCCCCTAACACCGGCCCTGGCTTTTATATGCAGAACACCAATTATTGTGGCACAGGTGGGACGTAGAGTTTTTATAGTATGTTGGGGGGACCTCAGAAAGAAAAAGGTTGAGAACCTCTGCACTAACCCACCCTGGTCTTTCTGAACATAACAGCTTTAGCCACCTTGCTTCCATTAGCACAGGGGATTCTGCCATTTTCAGCCTCATGTTTCTAATTTCTATCCATTTTACCAAACCCCTCTAGCACAGCTTCCTCACTTGCTAGGTACTTGTTTCCAGGACCTTCCAGCTTGGGGACTGTCTGTGAATATAACAACTTGTGCCTTTCACATACTCTTTCAGGACCTTTTGAACATTTCATCCCGAGCATGGTAAAGAACTTCTCTCACCCCTCCCTTTACAGTCTGTCAGCCAGTCTGCGATCCATTTCACAGGATTTGCATCCAAACCAATTGGATCTAATTTCCCTAATAAGATCTTGTATGGCTCCATGTCAAATGCCTAAGTAAAGTCAGACAGTCTATCCACAGTATTGCCTTTGCCCACTAATTATCTAATTGTATCAAGAACGGCTGTTGAACTTGTTTCATAAACCCATTGTTGTTTATTGCTCATGATGCTGTTAGCCTCTACACACCCAATCCTGCCGTTAGACACGCGTGCACAAATCCCATTGACTTTGGATGGAGCTGTACAGATTTAGATGAGGGCAGAACTGGGCTCTGGAAGCTTACAGATTCCATCTATTAATATTGGTTGCATTATCTTTCTAGGCAGTGATGTTAGGTTAATGGGAGTTAGGAGTTCTCCCAGTTCTCTACTAGCTTTTCTCCTGCCTTTTATCCTCCCCCTCTTCCCTGAAATGGCTGGATTGCTAATGGCTCAACACACTCTTAAGAGCAATGTTAGGAGCTGGAAAGGCTGCTAGATAGATAGTGCTAGAGAAGGCAAAGTATTCTCACTATAACATTAAGGTAGTGAACACTGCCCTTTAACACACCCTTTAACAGAATTTTCGAATTCAGAAATAATATATAAATGGCAAAAACTCAGGATATGTGCAGTTAAAGCTCCCATACCAATTTTTGGCACGTTATTCATGGTGATGTCTGTAAGAAGTCACCCTTTTCCCCTACCCTCGTCCCCATCCCCACACACATAGCTGTGGAATACCAGACTTCTTCCTGCAAAAGGCCAACATTTTCTAATCTCCAGTAACACACTCTTACTTAGGACAGTGGAGGATCAGTGGAACAAAGACACATCCATACCCCCGGCACAAACTCTATGCCAGTGTGAAATAGCTGGAACAATAGCTGGCTTCATGTTAGAGGGGAGCTCCCATCCACCAGAGGGATTTTCTGTTGGCTACTTTTGGCCAGAATCCAGCTACTCTCTGCTATCTGAGCAGCACAAAGTGGTGGGAGCAGGACCAAAAATCTGGCCCCAACTCTCCACCTCCTGCCAACAATACCAAGAAGGCGGGGGGTTGGAGGCTACAGGAAATAATTCTGCTTAACTTCTTCAGTGGCTGAGTCTTCACCACATGGACAAATGAACAGGGAGGAGGCAGTGGCATCTCATCACCCAAGCCTAATACTAGACTCCAACTTCCTGTAAGGGAGCAGGACGTGGTTGTTGGAAGTTCTGACCTATAGGCCAGGTCTGTCATGAGGGTCTTGTGCCCAAGTCATGTATAAACTGACCCAAAGTGGTCGAGATTTCCATGACCAAGATTTAAATCATGGTTAAAAGGGAAAAACACTGAACCATTTCCCATAAGAAATTGCAGACATTTCTGGGCATGGGAAAAGTGGTGGAAGGAACATTCTCTCATGTGTTTCTGAAGTGGGGGTGTAAGATTGCTATCTATTTGCAGAGGTTTCTCTGTTCTGGATACTCTGGCAGAGCAAAGAGTCAAAAAGGGGCCTTTTCATTGGTTCCCACTATGGGATCTGGATTCTAAACTGTGTGAAATCTTGATTATTTTAATCCCTAATTTAATCCTAAACTCTGCCATAAAGTTTGTAACCTCTGCAAGCAATATACCAGTAAAGCATCTAACTTCCATGTGCTTATGGCTATACTGGTGGAATTTACCACTTTTGTAAAGCCTCAAATGGGGGGGGGGGGAGTTCATAGGGGTGACAGGCTTTTCTGGCGAAGGTCTGTGGGGCCCCCACTATAATTCTGTTCAACTCACATCAGATACCAACTTGTGAGAGCTGAGAAGCACATTTGCAGCAGCATAGAAGTTTTAAGCTCCACCAGCAAAGGCTGCAGAACTTTTAAACCTCATAAACACCACCAATCAAACAGAAACTGCACTGAAGTCAGAAGCAAAGTCTGTCCAGGCATACAAGTAGGAAATAAATTAAATTTTTATTAAGGTTGGAAAAAGTAAAGAAATTCTCAGTTCAGGGTGCTGTGGCTGCTTTTTAAAGCTACGTTAACAGAGTCTAACAGATTTATAACCAAAATAATCCCAAACATTTATAAAATTTGCAAATGATGCTAGTCTGGGAGGAGTTGCAAAATACTCATGAGGACAAAGGAACAATCCAAACAGACCTAGAGAGATTTAACATGAGTAAGAAAAAAGAAAATGAGAGTCATCTTAGAAAAGTGTAGTAACTATACTTGAGAAAAAGTAGTCAGAAACCCAGATGCAAGAATATAATTAATGCCAATCCACTTGGATTTATGGAAAATAGATTCTGGCACACTAACTTGATATCTTTTTTTTAATGAGATTAGAAGTTTGGTTGATAAAGGTAATAGTGATTACATAATAGACTTCTGTAAGGCGTTTGACTTGGTACAGCATGACATTTTGATCAAAAGACCAGAATGGTATAAAATTAACATGGTACACATGAAATGGATTAAAAGGTGGCTAACAGGTTTTCAGAACATAATTATAAATGGGGAATCATATCAAGCAGATATGTTTCCAGTGGGACCACACAGGGATCACTTCTTGGCTCTATGCTATTTAACATTTTTATCAATGACCTGAAGGAGAACCTAAAATCACTTCTGATTAAGTTTGCAGACACGAAAATTGGAGTGGTACATTATGAAGAGGAATGGTCACTGATACAGAGTGATCTGGATCACTTGGTAAGCTGGGTGCAAGCAAACAATATGCATTTTAACATGGCTAAATGGGAATGTACACATTTAGGAACAAAGTATGTAGGCCCTACTTACAGGATGGGTACTCTATCCTGGGAAGCTGAGACTCTGAAAAAGTCACTCTCAGTGCAACACTGTGGCCAGAAGGGCTAATACAATCCTTGAATGCATAAACAGACGAATATTGAGTAGGAGTAGAGAGGTTATTTTACCTCTGTATTTGGCACTGCTGTGGACACCAGAACTGGACACAATATTCCAGCAGCAATCACAATTCAAGAAGGATTTTGATAAATTGGAGAGGGTTCAGAGAAAAGCCAAGAGAATGATAGTAAGGAGCTCAATCTCTTTTGTTTAACAAAGAGAATGATAAGGGGTGACTTGATTATAGTCTATAAGTACGTACATGGGAAACAAATATTTAATAATGGGCTTTTCAATCTAGCAGAGAAAGGTATCATATGATCCAATGGCTGGAAGCTGAAGCTAGACAAATTCAGACTGGAAATAAGTGTACATTTTTAACCATGACAGTAATTAACCACTGGAACAACTTACCAAGTGTCATGGTGGATTCTTCATCATTGGCAATTTTAAAATCAAGATTGGATGTTTTTCTAAAAGATCTGCTCTGGGAATTATTTTAGGGAAATTTTATGGCCTGTGTTATACAGGAGGTTAGACTAGATTATCGTAATGGTCCCTTCTGGCCTTGGAATCTATCAGTCTATGAAGAATACTCGAGAGAGACCAAGGGGAGAGCGTTGGCAGCAGATCAGAAAAGAGTTTGCAATGTGATGTGGCTACAACAATGGCCAATGAAATTTTTGGGCTGCATATGCAAAGGGATGATGTCGTGGAGCAAGGGAGGTGAGAGGGAAGCTGCCATGTGTGTAGGCCTGCTTATCACCTCTGGATAGCTCATAATTGCCACATGCTCTCCATTCTTTCAGGTCTGTCAATAAATGACTAATGTCATCTGAAGGGCAGATACTCCTGAAGTCTTCCCGGTTCCTCTGACCACTCATTATGAACCCTGCATGTTACACTGGCAGAAGGCAGAGAATCATCACATGGGCACCACCTCCTGACAAACTTGGTGGCCCTTTTCAGTGCAAGGTCTGAATCCCAAAAATACCAGGATCTGGTCTGGACACTTTACAGTTATTTAGCAGAGATCCTGCTATAGCTGGTGTAGGCTGGAAGGGCTGGTGTAGGTTAACCCGTTCTACAACTAAAGAGCATCCTGTTGGAATTCATGCGCTCAGCAGGGCAAACTTCAGTTTTGTAGGGCAGCAGGGAAGAGTTTCTGGGCTGTAAGTGGACAGGGTTTAGGGCAAAGTTAGAGATGGTATTATAAATTGGATCTTAACGGTGACGTTCTTGAGTTTCTAGCATGTAGGGCTTGGGGATTTTTAAACTCAAGCACTTTGCTTAGGTTGCTTTAAAGGTCAAGAGAGTCTCAACTTTAATTTAATTTATGTGTTTTTGGCCTGGACTACAGATGCTTTTCTAAGAGCTCTTTCAGCTCCCCAGCAGCTCCTCCCTTTGGATTGTCTGGTTTTCTATTTCTCCTGAGTCTCCTGTGCCTCTTCTCTAGAGTAGTGCAAATCCCCACGGTTTCAGGTTGCAGGGGTTTGTGTTCACATGGATTTTTTTGTACACTCACTAATATCAGATTTCTGTTTTGGGCTCATACACAAAGAACAGCTCACAGCAGAAGGCTGCTGAATTTGCCCTGATTTGGGGTAAAAATCCTCAAGTGCTAAATGAGTTAGTTCCAGATTGTAACAAAGCCCAGACTTTTTGAGTTTAACCTGGAGTATTTTTCTATTGCTTCTCTCTTTGCTATTGATCTGGATCTGGTTTCTTTTGTACAAATACATTGCAACCACCTTGCCCCCTTGTCTCTGATTTGTTGTGCAGTGATCTGGTTTTTTGGGTGGGGTTTTTTAAAAAAAAATTTTGGCCTTATATTTTCCTGTAGGGAGGAAAAGCTAATGAGTCCAGAGGTTGAAAGAGATGGATTGAAACTGTAAACAAGTGAGTTTGCCAGTAAACCCAACAGCTCCCCACCCTGAGAAGTCTATCTTGAGGCAGGTCTCCAGGGGGCAGTCTCACTGGTGGCCACAAGAGAACTGGGTTATATTAGGTCTATTGATATGGGCTGTTGGCTGAGACCCAGTTCCTGCAAATGGATCAAAGAAATCGATTCCTGGCATGGGGCCAGGGGGAGGCTTAAATCCACGCTTCCTAGCAAATTGGGGGATGGAGAAATAGATGCTCAAATTCAGAGTCTTGCACAAATAATAATCACTTGTCTAACACCCAGGAAACATTTTATTCCTCTGATCCATTGTATAACTAGATCCCAGCTACACATCAATAGCCCAGGTCTGATCAGACTGACAAAAGATGCCCCACAAGCTGTCTGGATGCCTTTGAAAAAATAAGAGTCTTCTTGAAGTGAGGAGACTTCCTGGTTTTCCTGTTAGCCTTTATCCCCCTCCCCACCTCACCCCCCAGTCCTACTCCTCATTATTTCACCTTTAAGAGTACTCTCTTGTTTGTAAACTGTAAGAAGAATTATACAGATGAATTAAGACAATTAATCTGGAGCTGTGACACATATTATCAGTTCACTCTCTTATTAGCAGGTCAGCTTCCGATGCTACTTTGCCCTCTGGTGCATTGCAAGCATTTCCTCCAAAGTAAATTGCTTTATTATGTGGGCTAATGCTTTTAACGGAGAGCTACTGGTGAAATCCCAACAAAATGAAGACCAAGACTGACTTGCAAATCATTATTTATCCAAAAAGACCCCAATTTCCCCCCTAAAATCCTGTTTTTCATGTCTCTAGCCTGCCTGCTTCTTACTACACTGCGCCTTCTGCAATCATTCCTGTATCTGCAAATCTAACCACACCACCTCCACAATACTGCTCATATAATGCCCAAGGCCACAACTCAGCCCCTGCTGAAATTTTCAGCCAAACCTTCATCTCCTCTTGGAGTCCCCTTCTCTACAAAAAGAAAAGGAGTACTTGTGGCACCTTAGAGACTAACCAATTTATTTGAGCATGAGCTCTACAGTCTACTTATCTATGGTATTTACAAGATACTTTTCACCTTGGTATCTAAAGTGTCCTTCCCAATGTCCTTCAAACACTATGGTAATACGTGCTATACAAGAACCTAACAGAATAAAATAGAACCTTTCATCTCCAGCATGCACAGCATTCTGCGTCCACGCTCTCAAATGTGGAAAGCAAGGCAAACATGCCACCCTCCAACACCTTCCCCGAGATCCCATTCATTTTAGCATTCTGCCCTGCTCCCTTGGCTCATTTAGCACTCCTTCCCTCAGTACCACCTTCGCACTGTCAGTGAGAAGGCCTCCTCCTTTGCAACTTCTTTCAGTCTGGACCAGCCTTCTTGCTCCTCCCTTCCTTATCACCAGTTCTCTATCACATTTTAGATCTCCCTTGATAGCATCTCCCCTTAACTTTGCCTATGCTTCATGTTGAACAATAGCAGAGGGAGGTGGGGGATTATTTAACTCCGTGAATGTTTGGGTAAGAAGCTGGGAGAAAAGACACTACACAAAATGAAGTGGCACTGAATTGATGGAGAAATCAGGGACACAAAACCAGGAACAAAGGTGAAAAGAGACTAAAGAATTACCTTCTAACTATGTATTTGCTGAAAAGTGGACGCTGGATTTATTTAGACATAGGCAGGCTGGAAACCCCAGCACTCCTGTTCTTCAACTTCACTGTGTTCGGGGATTCTCTGACTTTGGTTTGTTGTTCAATTTCTTTTTCTGTCCTTTCTTAGTCTCCCTCCATTACAACCCCCCCCCCCCCAATCCAGAGCAGGAGCAAGACATCGCCTCTCTATCTTTCCTCCCCACCCACCCGAGGAAGTGAACCAGTAAGCGGCAGTCTGCTGGGCCTAGACTCCACCCGGAGCTCTTAGAGAAATCTATAATTAAGCCTCTCATCATTATAAAGATTAGTCAAAACCAGCCTGAGCTGGACAACTGATTGAAATCTCATTCCACACAAATTATGGCATGGAAAATAACAAGGGGCAATTAGTGTTTTTCAATCAGACCTTTTTCTCTCTGACTTCCCTGGAAGCAGTCATCAGACTGAGAGGGCACAAAAGTAGGGTGAGGGTGTGAACATGGGTATAGGAACTGGCATAGTCTGGCTTCCACAGAACCCCTGGGCTATTGCCAGAATGGTATAGGTAATTAGGAATGGAACAGCAGGGGTGCTACAGACGTGGCACGTGGCAGAGTCGGGGCGGGGGGGCATGAATACTGCAAATCAGGATTGAAGTACAGCTGTAGGGCTGTGGGGTGAGTCCAGGTCTAGAAAAGAAGTGGAGGGTGGGGGTGGCACTACAGATAAGGACTGAGATGCATTGGCAGAGTTGTGTGAAGTACACTTGCATGGCACATACCTACTCTGTGTCTGGCTTTCGCCCTTTCTCTCAGCCTCTCTCAGTATTTCACAAGCAATACTGAAAGCTAGAGAGGGGTTTGCTTAATGTGGAAAATTTGTAACCCAATCCCTTTGCTGGTGTCCCTAAAACACTCAATGTACCTATGTGTACCAGAGGCCACTGTTAATGTACAGCACTGTTTTCAGCCACAAATTTAAGATATCCCAAGGTTTCCAGTGCAATTTTGTTCACCTTTAAAGACCCATCTTTGGTAGCTATTTAGCAGTTCCCTTAAGACACATGTCTTTGCGATAACAAGTAGCCATTTACACTGGACCCAAATTCCAGTCTGGGTTTTAGAGTAACAGCCGTGTTAGTCTGTATTCGCAAAAAGAAAAGGAGTACTTGTGGCACCTTAGAGACTAACAAATTTATTTGAGCATAAGCTTTCGTGAGCTACAGCTCACTTCATCGGATGCATTCACTGGAAAATACAGTGGGGAGATTTTGTAGACTCCCTCCTCAGGCCCTACGCTACCAGTACTCCCAGCTATCTTCGAGACACAACTGACTTCCTGAGGAAACTGCAATCCGTCGGTGATCTTCCTGAAAACACCATCCTGGCCACGATGGATGTAGAAGCCCTCTACACCAACATTCCACACAAAGATGCACTGCAAGCCGTCAAGAACACTATCCCCGATAATGTCACGGCTAACCTGGTGACTGAACTTTGTGACTTTGTCCTTACCCATAACTATTTCACATTTGGGGACAATGTATACCTTCAAATCAGCGGCACTGCTATGGGTACCCGCATGGTCCCACAGTATGCCAACATTTTTATGGCTGACTTAGAACAACGCTTCCTCAGCTCTCGCCCCCTAATGCCCCTACTCTACTTGCGCTACATGGATGACATCGTCATCATCTGGACCATGGAAAAGAAGCCCTTGAGGATTTCCACCATGATTTCATAGAATCATAGAATCATAGAATATAAGGGTTGGAAGGGACCCCAGAAGGTCACCTAGTCCAACCCCCTGCTCAAAGCAGGACCAATTCCCAGTTAAATCATCCCAGCCAGGGCTTTGTCAAGCCTGACCTTAAAAACCTCTAAGGAAGGAGATTCTACCACCTCCCTAGGTAACGCATTCCAGTGATTCACCACCCTCATAGTGAAAAAGTTTTTCCTAATATCCAATCTAAACCTCCCCCACTGCAGCTTGAGACCATTACTCCTCGTTCTGTCATCTGATACCATTGAGAACAGTCTAGAGCCATCCTCTTTGGAACCCCCTTTCAGGTAGTTGAAAACAGCTATCAAATCCCCCCTCATTCTTCTCTTCTGCAGGCTAAACAATCCCAGCTCCCTCAGCCTCTCCTCATAACTCATGTGTTCCAGACCCCTAATCATTTTTGTTGCCCTTCGCTGGACTCTCTCCAATTTATCCACATCCTTCTTGAAGTGTGGGGCCCAAAACTGGACACAGTACTCCAGATGAGGCCTCACCAATGTCGAATAGAGGGGAACGATCACGTCCCTCGATCTGCTCGCTATGCCCCTACTTATACATCCCAAAATGCCATTGGCCTTCTTGGCAACAAGGGCACACTGCTGACTCATATCCAGCTTCTCGTCCACTGTCACCCCTAGGTCCTTTTCCGCAGAACTGCTGCCTAGCCATTCGGTCCCTAGTCTGTAGCTGTGCATTGGGTTCTTCCGTCCTAAGTGCAGGACCCTGCACTTATCCTTATTGAACCTCATCAGATTTCTTTTGGCCCAATCCTCCAATTTGTCTAGGTCCTTCTGTATCCTATCCCTCCCCTCCAGCGTATCTACCACTCCTCCCAGTTTAGTATCATCCGCAAATTTGCTGAGAGTGCAATCCACACCATCCTCCAGATCATTTATGAAGATATTGAACAAAACCGGCCCCAGGACCGACCCTTGGGGCACTCCACTTGATACCGGCTGCCAACTAGACATGGAGCCATTGATCACTACCCGTTGAGCCCGACAATCTAGCCAGCTTTCTACCCACCTTGTAGTGCATTCATCCAGCCCATACTTCCTTAACTTGCTGACAAGAATACTGTGGGAGACCGTGTCAAAAGCTTTGCTAAAGTCAAGAAACAATACATCCACTGCTTTCCCTTCATCCACAGAACCAGTAATCTCATCATAGAAGGCGATTAGATTAGTCAGGCATGACCTTCCCTTGGTGAATCCATGCTGGCTGTTCCTGATCACTTTCCTCTCATGCAAGTGCTTCAGGATTGATTCTTTGAGGACCTGCTCCATGATTTTTCCAGGGACTGAAGTGAGGCTGACTGGCCTGTAGTTCCCAGGATCCTCCTTCTTCCCTTTTTTAAAGATTGGCACTACATTAGCCTTTTTCCAGTCATCCGGGATTTCCCCGGTTCGCCACGAGTTTTCAAAGATAATGGCCAATGGCTCTGCAATCACAGCCGCCAGTTCCTTCAGCACTCTCGGATGCAACTCGTCCGGCCCCATGGACTTGTGCACGTCCAGCTTTTCTAAAAAGTCCCTAACCACCTCTATCTCCACAGAGGGCTGGCCATCTCTTCCCCATTTTGTGATGCCCAGCGTAGCAGTCTGGGAGCTGACCTTGTTAGTGAAAACAGAGGCAAAAAAAGCATTGAGTACATTAGCTTTTTCCACATCCTCTGTCACTAGGTTGCCTCCCTCATTCAGTAAGGGGCCCACACATTCCTTGGCTTTCTTCTTGTTGCCAACATACCTGAAGAAACCCTTCTTGTTACTCTTGACATCTCTGGCTAGCTGCAGCTCCAGGTGCGATTTGGCCCTCCTGATAACATTCCTACATGCCCTAGCAATATTTTTATACTCTTCCCTGGTCATATGTCCAACCTTCCACTTCTTGTAAGCTTCTTTTTTATGTTTAAGATCCGCTAAGATTTCACCATTAAGCCAAGCTGGTCGCCTGCCATATTTACTATTCTTTCGACTCATCGGGATGGTTTGTCCCTGTAACCTCAACAGGGATTCCTTGAAATACAGCCAGCTCTCAACAATTTCAACAATTTCCATCCCACCATCAACCTCAGCCTGGACCAGTCCACACAAGAGATCCACTTCCTGGACACTATGGTGCTAATAAGCGATGGTCACATTAACACCATCCTATACCGGAAACCTACTGACCACTATTCCTACCTACATGCCTCCAGATTTCATCCAGACCACACCACACGATCCATTGTCTACAGCCAAGCTCTATGATACAACCGCATTTGCTCCAACCTCTCAGACAGAGACAAACACCTACAAGATCTCTATCAAGCATTCTTACAACTACAATACCCACCTGCTGAAGTGAAGAAACAGATTGACAGAGCCAGAAGAATACCCAGAAGTCACCTACTATGGGACAGGCCCAACAAAGAAAATAACAGAACGCCACTAGCCATCACCTTCAGCCCCCAACTAAAACCTCTCCAACGCATCATCAAGGATCTACAACCTATCCTGAAGGACGACCCATCACTCTCACAGATCCTGGGAGACAGGCCAGTCCTTGCTTACAGACAGCCCCCCAACCTGAAGCAAATACTCACCAGCAACCACACAACACATAACAGAACCACTAACCCAGGAACCTATCCTTGCAACAAAGCCCGTTGCCAACTGTGTCCACATATCTATTCAGGGGACACCATCATAGGGCCTAATCACATCAGCCACACTATCAGAGGCTCCTTCACCTGCACATCTACCAATGTGATATATGCCATCATGTGCCAGCAATGCCCCTCTGCCATGTACCTTGGTCAAACTGGACAGCCTCTACGTAAAAGAATAAATGGACACAAATCAGACGTCAAGAATTATAAAATTCAAAAACCAGTTGGAGAACACTTCAATCTCTTTGGTCACTCGATTACAGACCTAAAAGTGGCAATTCTTCAACAAAAAAAACTTCAAAAACAGACTCCAAGGAGAGACTGCTGAATTGGAATTAATTTGCAAACTGGATACAATTAACTTAGGCTTGAATAGAGACTGGGAGTGGATGGGTCATTACACAAAGTAAAACTATTTCCCCATGTTTATTCCCCCTCCCCACCACCACTGTTCCTCAGACGTTCTTGTAAACTGCTGGAAATGGCCCACCTTGATTATCACTACAAAAGGTGTTCCCCCCCTCCCCCCTCTCCCGCTCTCCTGATGGTAATAGCTCACCTTAAGTGATCACTCTCGTTACAGTGTGTATGGTAACACCCATTGTTTCATGTTCTCTATGTATATAAATCTCCCCACTGTATTTTCCACTGAATGCATCCGATGAAGTGAGCTGTAGCTCACGAAAGCTTATGCTCAAATAAATTTGTTAGTCTCTAAGGTGCCACAAGTAGTCCTTTTCAGTCTGGGTTTTGAAATTTTAAATTTCATTTTAAATCCACCTCATCCATCCACCTTCCAGACGGTCTGTCTATTCACTCCTCCCTCGTACTGACAAAGAAGTTTCCATCGCACTCAAGCCCAGTCCGAATTCAGCCACACCATGCGATGCACTCTTGCCTGACTGATCGAAGAGATGAGAAGGAGCCATAGGTCATGATAACTGTTGTTCTATTCGATAATTCCATAATCTGGAATTTTATGGCGCATGCATTCATTCTCTCCTCTGTACACTCATAAATACTGCAAGTGCTTCCAACTGTTCGACAGAGGAATCAGAGAGATGTCACTAGAACTGTGATATGGGACAGTCACCTTGTTACAGAGTGTGAAGTGGCCAATAACAATGAAAAACACAGTCTCTACGGAAACAGTCAGAAAGAATGTACTAAACTTTCAATATTCCAGGCCCCTAAAATATCAATTATCCTAGGACTAAAAGAACAGAAATTCAAAAAGAGTAGAAATATCTTCTGACTACAAAACAGACATACCTTTAATTCCAGCTGCCCAATATAGATGATTAGAAAGCATCACAAAGACAACTGCAGGAGCATTTTACCTTTTTCATTTTTTATGCAATATAATCTGGTACTGAGAATGCCTAGTTATTGACAAAGTTCAAAACCAGTAATAGTCCACTGAGGTTACTGAAAGTTCACCCTCACAATGAGCAGGTCCTTTTATTATAGTGATAATTTATTACATGTATAGAGAACCTTTCCTCTCAGAGGATTCTGCAGACCTTTACAAATTATACTTGTGTTATATCTAATCTATGTAACTATAACATGGTTCAAAAAAGAACTAGATAAATTCCTGGAGGATAGGTCCATCAATGGCTATTAGCCAGGATAGGCAGGGATGGTGTTCCTAGCCTCTGTTTGCCAGAAGCTGGGAATGGGCGACAGGGGATGAATCACTTGATGATTACCTGTTCTATTCATTCCCTCTGGGGCACCTGGCACTAGCCACTATTGGAAGACAGGATACTGGGCTAGATGGACCCAGTATGGCCGTTCTTATGTTCTTAATGGTTTTACATCTATACATGTCTGTATCCATATATATACAGAATATGGAGTTCAAGACTGTAATGGATCTGCAGATCATGACTGAGGCTCATCAGCGCACCCAGAACTGAAACAGAAAAGGGTTCTGAAGTCAGGTCTCAAGTGCTTTGGGATAGCTGTGTGAAGGAAAAATGCACAGCAAATGCCCACATCATGCCTTAATTTTTAGCCAGTTCTAGGTGCCTTTCACGTCTCTGAGCACCAACACACACAAAAAAACCCAAACTAAACATGAAATTTCTCCCTGTGCCTTCCCAAAGCAGATGACATCACTGGATGGAAAATAAAAATAATCAAATTCAAAAATATCAAAGCAATGATTTAAATTGAGAAGCTGGAATCCTCTCTCCCATCACTGGAATTTGTCACTCTGCCTTGTGTTATTCCTCAGGGAGGAAAGGGAAACGCATCAAACTCACAACTACTTCAATGTCAGTTTCACTTCCTGCTCTCCTTTTTCAATATTTCTACTAACAGACAAACAGAAGCCAGAGAGACAGAATAACACAGATGGAAAACCCAGGGAGGAGGAGATTTGCATCTGCTTATATGGCAGAGACAGACTTCCACTGTGTATCTGCCTAAGGTGAGCATTGTGGGTCAGATGGTCTTCATTGAGTGTATATGGAAGAAGGTGGTTTTCAGCTGGGACTTCAGGCCAGGAGGCGCACAGAAAGATAATGGAGATTTGGCCAGATTTTCCTAACATTTGGCAGCTCCGTTAAGCAAATAACAACTGACCTGACTTTGGATCAGCCACATAAATGAAAGAGAATGAAACAGATAGAAATTAATCTGTAACAAATCAGTTTCTATACTTATGCATGTATATCTAAATATAACGTACTGAAGTGGTATAAATATTAAATCAATTAGGAATTTGTAATGAATCCACCACCATAGTATCCAGGCCACATTATACAGATATGCTGAGGAAGAGGTGTATGTGATGTTACGTGTGTGTGCGCATATGTGTATACGTGGTAAATATATACCATGCATGTATAATATAAATTTATGCTACACACACACTGCTCGCCCTCTCTACATGTGTCTAAATACCATGGTGATGGGTCCCTTGCATTGCCAAACTATGATTTAATATTTATATAGCAGCATAATTGTACACAGAGCTTTACAACAGACAAAAACATACTAAGTAAAGAAGAAAATCATTGCCTACCAGCGCCACAATATCTGTGAGCAGCACCCTGCGTCAGAGCCCTGTGTCTACCGGGACATGAAAGGGAGAATGTCTCACATGATTTTCCATATATCTGCACTACACTGAATCTGATATTTTAGAGATGGTCATTCTCTTTCCTGAGAGACAGAAAAGAGGGCGCAGCTCTTAGTGGCTGCTGGTAGGAAAGGGGCTGCCCTCTGCAGGGAAGGGTGAAGGGGAGTCATAGGAGAGCATGTTTCAGAGACACCCTAGCCCACCCTGATGGCGGGTCCTCCCTAGTGCATGCATTCCGTTTGCCCTTGGAATGCTATCACTTATTATCACGCTGACTTCTCCAGATGGGGCATTTTGGCTATTGATCTGATAAATAAACAGCCTGCTCGCTCGATCAAAATGTTATTTTGCATTTCAATTACTGTTCACTAATGCAACCTTCATCCCGCCAAGAGCGCTGCTGGCAATGACACTCGACCTGGCACAGGCGCTGCGAGCAAACTCGGCAGCGCCTGCTGCAAGCACCTAACGGGATTACCACCCTCCATTAGGTGCGTAGAAAGAAAGGGTGATGGACAGACAGTCTTGCGATGAAGGGGAAAAGATGTGCAGAAAGGGAAGTGTGTGGGGGCTGGAGACGGTGCAGGAATAAGCAGGAGCATGAACACATTGACATCAGGAGTTTGCCAGGCATTTGCCAGCTGGAGTTCTCCAGGGAGTAAGTCAGCTCTAGCCTGCAAATGGCTGGTTCTGATGGTCCATCTTCCAGATGGGACTGAGCTCACTAGGTTGGAGACATGCGAGAATTCAGAAATATGAGAACTGGAGATCAATCTGTGATTACGGGCCAGCAGTGTGAACTGAAAACCAATCAGTGGCAGATGGGGTGGCTTCCAAGATTTTATTTTTCTCCTGGCTATTTTGGGGTTTAGCAACACACAGGATGCACACAAGGCATTGCACTCAAGTTTGGGGAAAGAGAATCCGTTTAACTCCTGACTACAGCCTTGAAGAGATGAGGAAACATGGCGAGTTCTGGAGGTGGCGTAGTAACAACATGACACACAAAAGTGCTGGTAAGAGACTGTTCTATAGTTCCTGGCCTAAATCACATGACACGGGTCAGAATTCCAAAAGTTTCATACCCTGTCAAGTGGCAGGTGTCAGTATCCAGCCTCACAAGTACCTTCTTTTATACTGTCCCTTCTTTAAAAAAAAAAAAATCAAATGCAAAGAAAACATAAAGCCAACTAAAAATACCAATCCCAAACTAACACAGACTATTTGTAAAAACACACAAAGGGAGGTGCACACATATAGATCAGCCCTAAACTACCACACAGAAGCCTGCTTCTGTCAACAACAACCTTCTCTGGAAGGCAATGACTTTCTGATTGCCTGGCTACCTCTTGTTTTCAAAAAACTTAGCTCCTTCTGCAGATAAAGCTGATAAGGTGGGTCTGCCACAGAAAGCTTCTGTCCACTGCCTTGTCATCCCACTGATGTTGAAAGAGCCTTTCTTCTGGGATCAACTAGATAATATATCCTCCAATGCCACACAGATGTATTCTCAAATGGAGGGACAGAAGATCACTTTGTTAGTGCACAGAACGAGCTCTCGCTGTGGGGTTAAGTAATAAACATGCTCACTGCAATAGGAGCTTTCCTCTGCCACAAGAACATCCCCGACATGCCCCAACTGGCTGACAGACTGCAACTTTTCACACAGAGAGAGAGAGAGAGAGAGAGACAAGTGCATTATAAAACATGTAACCTCATCTCTTCAGTCAGGATTCTACATTTGGCTATGGAGAGTCAAAATCACAACAAGGTTGATATCCTCACCTTGCTCCTTGTGTAGTCATTTACATCCATTCAGCATGGGTGTATAATACCGCCATTATGATTTGGTAGCATTTTACACTCACTTTGCATAAATGGCAACACAAGGTGCCAGACAATGGAGAATCAGGCCCCAGATATTCTGCTTCTGACTCAGTCCAGAACATTTGAACTTGCCATTTTTGTGGAGGTTATGAATTTTTAAGGGCCAGTTTGCAAAATCTTTATCCAGACCTGAACTCTGCCTCCCAGTCCAGCCACATTGAGTGTCTGTGTGTCTGACAAAGTGGGAAACTGCTGGCCACCTAGGGATTAAAAATAAACAAGTCCATATAAAACATCCACATTACATAAATGAAACTCTCAGTATAATACACTGGAATGAGATCAGTGTGATGTGTAAAGACAGAATCTATAACTCCACACCCTCTGACCTCATCTACAGTGTCTAGCCAACCTCCAGCTATCTTTGACCTGATCTATAGCCCAGCCCTGACTTCTTGAGACTAAGCTTTATCCCAGCCCTATCTCCTTCCAACCTCTTCTAAACTCTTAAGCCCTGTCTCCCCAGAGCCATATACCCTAGTACGTCTTACTCCCTCTGAGTGTCCTCTACTGACTCATCATTCTATTGCAAATACTCTCTGTGTGACTTATTCTGCACCCTAACCTTTTATTTTTCCAGTGAGCACTGTATTCCCTAGCCCCATGCATGCCCTTGAGACCCATTATATAACTCAGTTCCCTCTCTCTTGTTCATCATCACAGTGGGGCAACATGATATAGGGCACTGAGCACGGAATCAATTCTAAGTTCTTATTCCAACTCTGACACCCTCCTCTGTAGACTTGGGCAAGTCATTTCAACACCTTGTTCCTCAGTTTCCCAAATTGACTGACCCACCTCCCAGGAGCATTGTGAGGGTTAATCCGTTAAAGTTTATACAGTGCTTGGAAATATGAAGCATATAGATTTTATGAGAATGAGTTAATTAAACATGATGGCTAGATTTTATCTTAAGTGCTCACATAATGACCTCTACGACAAGCTGTCAGTAGGGTTTGAACCCATTCCTTCAGCGCCAAAGCACAGACCTCTACCATTTCAACTAAAGGAGTAACTCCACTAGCCGGCAGTAGTAGTAAGCAGGTTTCTTCTATGTGGACTAGCCACTAGATGGGAATACAACATATACTTAGGACTTCTTATTTTAGGTTATAACCAATAAAAACATAAAACACCCTGACACAAAAAACAATGAAATCTGGAAATGGTTACTTGTATCCAAGGGCTTGTCTATGCGGAGCAGTAATGTGGACAACAGGGCTGTGATTTTGAAAGTACACTAACACTTTGAGCATTTATCGGTCCATGTAGACCCTGCTGGGGAAAATGCACTTGGGAACCTTTAGTTAACACAGTACTTTTTGAAATATACTATGTTAAAATGCACTAAAGACATTACAAAGAGATTACTCATTACAGAATATACAAAGAGAAAGCCCCAAAAAACCCCAGTTTTTAAACACCTATATAAACTCTAAAATTGCTAAAAATAAACCCTGAAAAATGAAATTAATAAACTTTGACAAACAGAAGCCTTACATATACTTTGTAAACATCTTACAATGAGTATTAGCATCATTCAGACCGACTCGGTTTTCCTTCTACTTGCCTGCACCACTATCTCACTACACCCTAAACTCACTCAAGAACTTCATTCTACCTCTATCTCCCCGGGTCCCATTTCAGATTCCAGCCATCTCCTGACCCCCATCTCCATACAACCCATTCTTCTGTTACATCCCAACTAGAGCTGGGCAAAACTTCTCAGACAAACATTTTTTGGTGAAAAAATGCAGATTTGGTGAAACAAACATTTACTGACTTTTATAGATTCATAGATTCCAAGGCCAGAACGGACCATTGTAATCATCTAGTTTGACTTCCTATATAACACGGGCCATAGAACTTCCCCAAAGTAATTCCTAGAGCAGGTCTTCAAGAAGAACACCCAGTCTTGATTTCAAAACTGGAAGTAATGGAGAATCCACCATGACTCTTGGTAAATTCGTCCAGTTGTTACTTACTCTCCCTTAAAAACTTACACCTTATTTCCAGTCTGAATTTGTTTAGCTTTAACTTTCAGCCATTGGATGATGTTATATCCTTCTCTGGTAGACTGAACATCCCATTATTAAATATTTGTACCTCATGTAAGTACTCCTAGCCTGTAATCAAGTCATCTCCTAACCTTCCCTTTCTTAAGCTAAATAGATTGAGCTCTTTGAGTCTATCACTATAAGGTACGTTTTCTAATCCTTTAATCATTTTTGTGGCTCTTCTCTGAACCCTTTCCAATTTATTTACATCCTTCTTGAACTGCAGACCCCAGAAGTGGACCCAATATTCCAGCAGCGGTCACACCAGTGCCAAATAAAGAGGGAAAACAACATCTGCTCCTCAAGATTCCCCTCTTTATGCATCCAAGAATTGCATTAGCCCTTTTAGCCACAGCTTCACACTGGGAGCTCACATTCAGCTGATTATCCATCACAATACCGAAATCTTTTTCAGAGTTGCTTCCCAGGACAGAGTGCCCAATCCTGTAAGTAAGGCCAACATTCTTTATTGCTAGATGTATACAATTTCCATTTAGATATATTAAAATGCATATTGTTTGCTTGTGCCCAATAACCTGTCCTTTTTATTATTTATCACTCCCCCAATTTTTAGGTCATCTGCAAACTGCATCAGAAGTGATTTTATGTTCTCTTTGAGGTCATTGGTAAAAATGTTAAATAGCATAGGGCCAAGAACCTATCCCTGTGGGCTCCCACTAGAACAGGGGTGGGCAAACTTTTTGGCCCAAAGGCCACATCTGGGTATAGAAATTGTATGGTGGGTCATGAATGATCACGAAATTGGGGTTGGGGGTGAGGGAGGGGTGAGGGCTCTGGCTGGGGCTGCGGGCTCCGGGGTGGGGCCAGAAATGAGGAGTTCAGGGTGCAGGAGGAGGCTCTGGGCTGGGGCAGGGGGAAGTGGGGTGTGTGTGGGGGGTGAGGGCTCTGGCTGGGGCTGCGGGCTCTGGGTGGGGCTGGGGATGAGGAGTTTGGGGTATAGGAGAGTGCTCTGGGCTGGGACAGAGGGTTTGGACGGCGGGAGGGCGATCAGGGCTGGAGCAGGGGGTTGGAGCAGGGGAGGTGAAGGCTCTGGCTTAGGGTGCAGGGTCTGGGGTGGGGCGGAGGATGAGGGGTTTGGGGTGCAGGAGGGTGCTCCAGGCTGGGACCGAGAGGTTCGGAGGGTGGGAGGGGGATCAGGGCTGGGGCAGCTGCATGCGGGGGGGGGCGGGGGGTGTCTCATGGGTGCAGGCTCTGGGTGGCTCTTACCTCAAGCAGCTCCCAGAAGCAGTGGCATGTCCGCCCTCTGGCTCCTACGCAGAGACATGGCCAAGTCGCTCTGTTGCGCACTGCCCCATCCGCAGGCGCCGCCCCTGCAGCTCCCATTGGCTGCGGTTCCCAGCCAGTGGGAGCTGCAGGGGCAGCACTTGGGGTGGGGCAGTGTGTGGAGCGGAACCCCCTGACTGCCCCATGCGTAGGAGCCAGAGTGGGGACATGCTGCTGCTTCCAGGAGCCGCGCGGAACGGTGCCGGACCCTGCTCCCTAGCTGGAGTGCCAGAGCAGGGCAAGCCCCAGATCCCGCTCCCCAGTGGGAGCTTAAAGGTCGGTTTAAAACGGCTGGCAGTCCGGATACAGCCCATGGGCCGTAGTTTGTCCACCCCTGCACTAGAAACACATCCACTGAATGGTTTTTCATTTACAGTCATGTTTTGAAACCTATCAGTTAGCCATCTTTTAATCTATTTCATGTGTGCCAGGTTAACTTTATATCATTCTAGTTATTTTTTTAAAATCAAAATGCCATGCTGTACCAAGTCAAGAGCCTTATAGAAGTCTATTACATCAACATTATTACCTTTACCACCCAAACTTGTAATCTCATCAAAAAAAGATATCAAGTTAGTTTGACAGGCTCTATTTTCCATAAACCCATGTTGATTGGCATTAATTATATTACCCTCCTTTAATTCTTTATTAATCTAGTCCCATATCGGGTACTCCATTATTTTATCTGGGATCGATATCAGACTTACAGACCTAGAATTACCTGGGTCATTCTGTTTACCCTTTTTAAATATTGGTACAACATTAGCTTTCTTCCTGACAATACAGCCTTCTTCCTTGATTGTGGCTTTGGGGGCATCTAGTAAAGTGTTCTTAAACAATTTCCAATAATCATTAACATTTTTTTTAATTAAATTCTTCCTCCGAGCTGAGTTGGTTCATGGCTTTGTGTCAGTTTTGCCAAACTGTTAGTCTAGAAGGGAAAAAAAAATTCCAAAGAAATCAAAATGTTTTGTTTTGACGTGTTCTAACCAAATGTTTTGATTTTTTGGGTCAAAAAGACTTTCCATTTTGGAATTTCCTTCAATTATATTTTTAAATAATTGCTCAGAATTTAAATGAAAATATTCATTTTGGATCAAACAAAACTTTTAGCTTAACCTGAAGTAGTTTTCAGGTCAACTTGAAATTATCCCTCCCCCCAATATTTTGGGACTGCCAGTGAACTGAAAAATCTGTTATTTGAACAGCTCCAGTCCCAACTCCATCTACCTGTGACACATTCTGTATCTGAATCCTGCCTTGTTCTGTCTTATCTGCAGTACAAAAGATGCAGCATTTCATGTCCCCCTTTACATATGTATTGTGTATGGAAAGGGCTTCTATTTCAACACTTATCTATATAAATAGGGAGATCAATGGTGAAGAAAGAGGGAGGCTTACAAATTACATTGAAATAACTTTAAAAGTTCTAATGCTAAAAGAGAAACCCTGACAATTCACAAGTACAGTGGATGCTCTGCCCTTAATTCATGTGAAATGGTCACCCTCTATTATGCAGAGCTTTGTAAGGGTAGGGGAATTAGCCACATGTCGTAGGCTTCACACAGCTAAAACCAAACACCCTGTTTTGAAACCTGAGTGCTCATGGAGAAATCCTAGTCTGTTTTTCCATATGGTGCCATTTAAGCTTTACACCGATTCTCCTGCTACAAGATGAACTTGGTGCTAGTATCTGGTAAGAGGTTCAGAAATCCTGACTGCATATTGACTTGCAAAAGTGACCTGAACATTTTATCCCCTTTGAAATGAGCTTGAATGAAACTTCTTCCTCATCCACTTGTGATAGGAGCTACAGAAGCTGTGTGAGCCATTGAACAATAGTGAATTTTACAATCTGTTGAGGAAGAATGGTTGTTAAGCAATATACTATCTACCACCTAAATCCTACCCAAATCGTTTATAGCTCCACTGGAAGACCATCAGAAATTAGGTAAGAGAAATACCCACATCTGCATTTAGGTCCTGAACCAGCTCCCATTAAAGTTAAATGGTGAGAATCCCACTGACTCCAGTGGGAGTTGGACCTGAGAATACAGGACGCATGTACTCGGATGGATATGGTAAAAAGTAGTGCCATCCATTGCCTTTAGTTTGGAGGGTCAGATTTCTGAGGTTCCTGCTGGAGGTCCGTCTGCCTACCATGCCTGAGCTGAACCAGCTCTTCTTGAAATAGGTACTTAGATCAAAGGCAAGGCTGTTCCAAGGAAGGAAAGGGCGTGAGCAGACCTGCCACAATGATACAAATTTGTCAGAAGTCACTAGTAATGCTAATAAACATTGCTAACAAACTGTAGTGTCAGTCACGCTGCATGTATTGCTGAGGGTGCTAGATACCCAACTGGTGGCAACTGCAGTATAACTCCTTTGAGTATTACTGGAAGTAATGAGTCAATTAACACGTCCCAGTCCTCTGGTGACATCCAGTAGTACAATGACCCCAGGGAGACCATTTCACCACTAGCTGTCAGCAAGTTCACCCACCCTGCGCAGATCACTCTAGAAGAAATCTTCAGCAGCAACAGCTACCCTAAAAGTGTCCCTCTATGAATGACTCCTTTATTTACTTGAGTTCATAACAAGCAAACAACAGCCACCAATCCCAAGCTCCAGGTGCCTTTGACAAGTGGTGTGCCTTCACAGATGCAGAAAATTCAGTCCAAGTCCAAACAACTTTCTCCTTCCAAAAACAGCAATATCCTCACAACAGAAGGAACTCAAGTGAGTCCCCAAGCTCAGACGACAAGAATTAACCAGAACAGAGCACCAGCCACTTGACAAGAGAGCATCCCAGTATGCAGTGACAACTGCTATTCAACAGAAAAACTGCAGATCACACCAGCTACCTAGCAAATCACCTGTTGTAGACTGCTGAGATACCAAGTGCATCATTGCTCATCCCTAGGCACATACAGGGAACTTGTATGAAGGTACTGCCTTTGATACAGTACAGAATGGGTCAGCAAGGGAGCTGTGATGATTGAGATGCAATCCTGGGTGTCAGAGTAGCAGCCGTGTTAGTCTGTATCCGCAAAAAGAAAAGGAGTATTGTGGCACCTTAGAGACTAACCAATTTATTTGAGCATAAGCTTTCGTGAGCTACACCTCACTTCATCGGATGCATGCAGTGGAAAATACAGTGGGGAGATTTATATACATAGAGAACATGAAACAATGGGTGTTACCATACACACTGTAACGAGAGTGATCACTTAAGGTGAGCTAATACCTGCAGGAGAGCGAGGGGGGGGGGGGAGGGAGTGGGACCTTTTGTAGTGATAATCAAGGTGGGCCATTTCCAGTGGCTGCTCCTGCCCAGCACAAACAGCTAGTCCTATCAGTGTTATTTTTTCTATTTTTGTGTGTGTAATTTAGCTGAGATGTTTAGGTTTCTGGCAAATCTGCAAATGCTTTAAAGTTCCTCTGACGCTCCAGAACTGCTGGATAGAGTTTCAGGCTACAAAGGACTGAAAGAACCCTTCATCTGTCTCTCCCAAATATTAAATATCCCTGTAACCCACTTTCCGCTCCTGCTGCTTGTGCGGTCTCTGTACCTCCAAAGATCAGGGTGGATGGAAGTGAAGGGGAGGGAGTCCCTTTGGATCAGTGTTTATTCTAATCAATCAACTAAAAAAATTGCAGAAGAGAGTAATTATTAATAATCAAGTAAAATTGGATTATTTCTCTGCACTGCGGTGCTGACTGGATGGGTAGGTTGGTATAGAACTCAAATTCATTGGAGCAAGCTACTGAACTAAAATAGCTGACCTCAGCAGTTTGTCAGGGAAGGTAGAAACAGGGAAATCATCTAACCATATGGGGATACAATTTGAAGGGCATGGAGTTACTTGGTCAGGCTAAATAATATGGTGGCCATGTATGGATATGTTCAAATCAAGCAGCATATCCAGTTTCAATTCAAGTGACAGTGATAGGCCCACCTGTCAGATCATCCCAGGATATCAAAGAATCTTCCTGATTTTGAGGATCACTTCTGGACTTTCCTTCTTTTTAAATAGTAGATCAGCCTCCCTCCCCACAAAAGGTGATCTACAAGTATCACAGAGCAAAGGGCCTCTGAAAACTATAAGAGCAAGTCACTGAATATGCCATGCCCTCAGGGACAGCTCTGATCTTTGTTTGTTATTTTAATCAGGGATTCAAGCGCAAAAAAAAAATCCCAAAGGAACATTATGATGAAGCTTTTACGTGCACTGAAGTCAGGAAATTCAATATTACACTTTCCAAAACACGTGTGACATGGACACATTGCGTAGAGGGCCATATTTTCGAACAGTCACCTAAATTGCATCCATAAAAAATGCCTGTATGAATATGCATTTTTGCTTCAAAAATGAAAGCAGACTCAACTGCCCACAAGCATGTATCTGCATGTGCAATTATGTGCACACGTCTTTGTGCATACAAATACTTGTGTGTTTGCCTGTGAATATTTTGCAGGCATGATTTAGACACCTATGTTCAAAAATTTGGCACACATGCCACATTAAGGGCCAGACCCTCACCTTGTGTAAATTGGCATAGGTCCCTTGAAGACAATGTAGCAGGGATGATTTACAACAGCTAGGCAGCTAGCTCTAAAACACTAAAGTCATCATCACTCATAGTAATACAAAATATTATCTAATTGCAAGGGGACTGCAGTATGGTTACCAAAGGAAGCAGAACTTGGAGTTTCCTGACATCCTGTGTACGTAAAACCTCAGCCATTAAATTAAAATTAATATACCATAGGTTTTATATTTAATAACTCGGTAATTAACTTTTCAAAATAAATATTTACTTTCCTCTATCTTAGGTATCATTATATCACCCTATAGAATCTAACACTTAATTGCTTTCCTACCTTTTGCACACTTATTTTTTTTAAATGAACATGATCTTTTTTTCCCCAAGGGAAGGGGAATAATCAGGCTTACTTCCTGTCCCCAACTTTTTTTTTTTTTAACACTGAAATGTAGGTTTTGAGAGGTATGCAATGTTACACACAATCCCTGGCGCATACAATCAATGAATAATCAATTTAAAAGTGAAAGGCAGCAATAAAGCAGCTATTGTGTGCAACGACTTCCCCGAAGGGCTAAGTCAGTTTCCCTCAAAGTTGGTTATCGCACACTACCTGCTTACTAAACTTAGTGAAATGGGTCTCGGCTACCTTATGGTTTTCACGGTCACTCCCAGCAATGACAGCATGGCTGGGGTTTTTTTGTGATCAGAACAGCCCCAAAAGGTTTTGACGTTGTGGACCGTATGTCACTGCAGCAATGTAGCTTAAATTCTACACCATTTGGCACCTATTTGGGGCATCTTCGCAGATAGGAGAGGAAAGTGTGTGGAAGGAGAAAACAGTGCTGAATGAACAGCTCTTTAGGCCTTTGTTTGCCTGGAGTGGAAAGAGTTAAGCCTGCTTTGAGGTTCACTTTGTTCTCCATGATTTGTGCAAGCCCAGCAATCAATCAATCTTGCTCTCTTTTTTTCCCTAGGAACCATTGCAGGAATATCATGCCCAGGATCTTGGTTAAATCCACTGCTCTTTTCCATCAAGTCACTCCACCCCCACCTCCCCACAGCATCCCCTCCCAAAAGGGGCCTTCTGAGCTCGTTTTGCTAATGTATTCTCAAACCAAATTAGAGGCCCTGACTCTCGGTGAAGTTCGTGAGTTAGTTGCTGCGATGCACTGAATTAAAGATACCATCTCGGACTCAAATCAGATTAGAGCCCACACACACACACATGCAAAAGCCCACTTTCTAATCAATTTTATAAAGGGCCTTCAGCAGAGATACACTAATGGTATTGAGCTGAGATCTTTAAACTAAGTCTGCAAGAAGTCTGTGGAGATAAAACACATACTGTATTAAAGAGAGAGCTCTTCGCTGTGCCCTTCCCACTGAGAGCCCAGCGCACATGGGAACAGCAATTCAAAATACAAAAACAGCCCTCCTGACACGGACAAGACGTCCCCCCATCCTCCTCTCTCCTTTTCATCCTTCAGACCTCCATTTGGCTCTCTCTCTCTTTCCTTCCTTCCCTTTCAAGCTGCTGCAGGAGGTTCCTGCACACCATATTCTCCTCTTCGTGGGAATTACTGAGCATTAGTACCTGCCGGGAAGGGGGCTAAAAGTAACAAAGTGGGGATCCTTCTAGTTCTGACAGCTAAATTCCAACACTGCTGCATCTCCAGCAGGCAGGGGTCCCAGATAGCAAGCCATCCTGCTTGTGGCTGAAGGGGAGTCTCAGTTTCAAAAGAGCTGTCCAGTGGCTGCTTACAAGATATTAAACCTGATGTGGTGCTGGCTACATCAGGATATCATAACACTGAGTTGTGATGCCACAATACACACATCCTAGAGTAAGGATGTGACTGAGTCTGCCACAGAGGATGGTGTTTAGAAGGTGGCAGCCCTTACACTTCATCTCCCCACCCATCTTCAGCTCTCCCACAGACCAGGAAATCCTCGTATTTTTTTAAATAATATGTTTTTAACAGACATGTAAATAAATATACATGCTCCCTAGAGCAGATTCATTAACAATTCTCTCTGGGAGGAATTTTCATCTTGCAAAATATATAATTTTTATTTTATATTATCAATAAAATGTCTGAGATGAAGGGCAAACCTTTAATAAAATCAGCTTGTCCTATTGTTTTCCACAGAGGTGGTGATTGTAATGTGAATTGGGAAGGATACAAAATGTAAATACGGCATTTTGCAGCAGGGGGAACTCAAACTACACCCAGCCAAGAGCTGTAGCAACAACTTGCCAGAAGCCCGAGGTCTATATCTAACTGGCATAAAATAGAGAAGAATGCAATTGCCTTACCATAAGCACAGAGTTGTGGCTCACAGAGACTACAGATCCCAGCCTGCAATGCTCCTACTGGCCACACATCTGTATTAACCATTCAAGCAGCTGTGGGCTGCATGACAGGATTCTGACTGATGCATAACAAGGGAATATCTTTCACCAGCTCAGAAGCCAATTCTCCCCCACCCCCCACCTCCCCATAGCAAGATGTGCCCTGGCAGAGAAGAGAGGGATGAGAGACAAAGGGTAAGCAGAAGTGAAGAGGAGGATGCGCAGCAGCAGGAGGAATGGAATGGAGACAAGAGAGGAAAACTTGGGGTCTGACTTTTTCTGTTCAGAAGTGCAGTTGGGTGGAGCTGGGTTCATGCTCAGAGCTCAGATGTGCTCCCCCTTCCCTGGGAAGGTTCCAGGCCTTGCACTGCTGTGCAGCTTTATGATGGTCACGCACTGAGGACTATGCCAGTTTTCAATGCAATTAACCTTTCCAGACTAATGAAATGGTTCTATTGGCTGCGATGGTGGTGAGAAGCCCCTTGGCTCCAGCAGGCTCCTGAGAAGGGGTTATCGAGGTCACACAGCATTACCGCTCTAGTTCTATTTGCAGGCTGCAGCTAATCAATGCTAGACCTGAAAGGAGCAGTGATGCCAGCCCCAGCATCACACGCCAACATTGTATTGATCCCAGGAAGGAGAGGTGACTTGAGCCTGGGCCCGTCGATCTGCTGTGTCACAGGCAAAGTTCTTCCAGGAATGTACCCCACACGGCAGGAGAGCTCAGGAGGAAACAAGGCATCAATTCCAGGGCTGGGGAAGGGCAAGGATTAGTCTGTGTGTGGTACAAAGGCAAGATGCTGCCCACCTCCTGCCTCGGAGAGGCAGTTCCTGGACTGACTCCCAGGCTTCCAGCCTTCTCAATCTGCCAGGTGGGAGCAGCCAGGAACCGGGATCTTTTTGAGGACACTGCATGCATCACCTGAATGCTTGGAGCAATACAGAGCCTAACACTGGCAGAGTCACCTCCCGCTTTCTAGTTACGGATCTGCATGGGTTAATGCAGCCAGTGGATTTGGGTCAAAGGGATTCTGGATGAGCACAGATCCCTCCCACAGGGCTTCTCCCACAGCTCAGGCCTGTCCTACAGTACTCATTCCATACGCCACTCTGTTGCTTTAACCCATTACTCCCCAGCTCAGATCTGTCCTACACTGTTCAGCCTTACTACTGGCAACTCAAGCATGCAAAAATCATGAGTCAGGCTCCCCAAAATCATGAGATTTTAAATAATAATAAATGTTAGATTCTTTTTATTTGCCTCTATGTTTCTGAGCCTTCTGGGGTTTCTTGAGTCATGCTTTCAAACTTTTCTCTGCATTCCTGAGGGCTAGAGAGTTACTTTTTTAAAATGAAAGTGGAGAAAACTGAGTCCAGGAGCTGATGCTATAAGAAAAAACATCAAATGCTGCAAGACTTTCAATAAACTCAGAAGAGTTGGCAACACATCAGGCTCCACTGAGCTCTGTCACTTTACTCTGTGCTATGAAACGCATACTACCCTTGTACTGTGTGTTCATACCATTGCTACCATCATCCTCCCTCCCCAATTCCCATCTTTTGTCCATTACATACTTTTCTTGGATCTTTTATTATATTAGATTGTAGACTCCAATGGCTTCTCGACACTTAAAAGCTAGAGTGGTGCAGCTGCACCAATGCAACTCCAGGCAGGGATTGACTTTTATGTTTGTGCAGTATCCAGTACTTTAGGGCCTATATCCTGATTAGGACCAGTAGAATGCAACCAAAATACAAATTAATAATAATAGTCAACTGACCAGCAGCTTCCTGACATTAAAAAAAAATGTGATTGCTCCTCTGATCTACAGCTCTGTCCATAACTTTAAGAAACACACAATCCCAAAACAGTTCCAGTCCTAGTCACAGGTGCCTACAGAGGTTAGTCTAGGGCCCTGGTTATTTTTAGTATAGCTACTAGCAGGAAGGGAAAGAATAGATAGGAGCATATTTTTTAAAACTGGAAAATGCACGCACCTCATCACCTGATGTGCTAATCAGGTGCCTCCATATGCAAGTGACTCATTGTATGTTTGTGGGAGGAGGGAGGGGAGTACACACACAAATACCGGCCATATTTGCAAAGCCATTTTTAGAGGAGCAAGGTCAGCTTCTGCTTTTTTTGCCTAAAGTTTCTATGACAAGGTAGTGCATGCGCAGGTCTCCAATGTGAAAGCTGTCCCCTTGAATTCAGAAATGCATCTTTGAGGGCACAGGGCCCAGCATTCGTGGCATCCATCTCTGGAAACTCCAGTCCTGACAAAACAGGAATGGAAAACAATCTGATTTATGGGATTATGGATGGAGCAGAAAGGTCTCTTATTAAAAGCATCATCACTATCATTACTAGTATTAATAGAGATGTGCCTAGATGCCCCACTGCACTAGGCACTGTACACACTCCTACTAATTGATTGTACTTATTAGGGCAGGGACAATCTAAGTAGGAAGACAGACAAATAGTAGAGAAAAGAAAACACTATGACCCTCATTTTACATATGGCGAATAGAGGCACAGAGAGATTAAGTCACTTGTCCAACATCACACAGGAAACCTTCAGTTTTCTTGAAGGTCAAATTTTTGCCATTTCTTCTCTAAAAATTTTGTCCTCGAGCTAAATTAATGACTCTTGGTGAGAAGGCAGGTAAGAGTTTTGCACAGCAATAACATCAATGGAAGACTCTTGGGTAGGGGACAGAAATAAGCAATGAAGGGAAAAGGATCCTTCCATTACGCCAGTGTGAACTCAGTTTCATGAATAATGACTTTATGGATGGAGGTTGGGGCGGTTGCGCTGTTACCTGCTGCGATGCTCTTGCCTCTTAATCAGCTCCCCTTGATGGAGAAAACAAAAGAGAACACTGGTTGGAAGTCCTCGGATTTCTTTCATTCCAAGACTGCTGACTGCCTTGCCTCATTAATTTTCATAGAATCATGGAAGTTAGAGCTGGAAAAGCCCAATAAGTTCCATCTAGTCCACCAGCACCCCAAGGGGTCAGTGTAGGACGGCTCCGTAAGTCAGTTCACTGGTGCTTAGCCCAGTCTTGTTTTTCTCTCCTCCTCTAATCTGGACAAAGTTTGAGTGACAGTTGACTGAGCTTCAAAGATCAAATGTTCTAGATAAATGCTAAGTAGCCATCACCTTTACAAAGCAATTCCAGAGACAGAAACCCAGACTCTTCCCCAGGGGGCTGCAATAAAATGAAACAGTTTACGGTACGCCCCCAGGGTTCCTGGCAGCCCTGTTTTGTAAGAATTAATAATGTGTAATACTAAAACCCATATAAATATTACTATTCTTCCTCCCACTAAACACCCAACAGACTTGAGATACTATGGAGGTGGAGGCTGTACAGTAGTGCAAGTAGCTTGTAGATAGATGGAATTAGGTCAGAAGATGGAAAAGAGAGAGATCATGACTAAGGCTAAGATTTTGTCACGGAGGTCATGGAATCTGTGACTTCCAGAGACTTCCGTGACATTCTCCACTTCAGCCCCAGGCTTTAAGCCACAGCTCCCACCTGCCACAGGCAGCGAGGGAGACCCTGGCCCTCTCAGCCACTGTGGGGACCCCAGAGCCCCAGCAGTGGTGGATGCTGGATCCTCCTCCATCCCCATTTTGTCACAGTTATTTTTAGTAAAAGTCAGGGACAGGTCACAGGCTTCTGTGAATTTTTGTTTATTGCCCATGTCCTGATTAACAGACAGGTCCTTACCTGAAGCCATCACAAATGACTTTTAGTGCCCTCGGTCTGAGCTAAGGGTGTTTGCAGCTCTACCTGTTACAATAGTTAGACTACAGTGAAACTGCTCTGTTCCACATAACTGTGAACTCTGAATTCTTGCCCTTTCTCTGACTCGTACCCTGAACTTCTCAAACCATTTCCCAAGATAGCCACACGACCCTCACTTGAAGCCAATGGGAGAGTCACGGCTCAAACACTACCTAGCAAAATTTACCCCATTAGTATTGTGCTTTCAGGGTTATGGTAGTTTGTCTGGATCCTAGTTACTATATTGAGGTGCATCTCTCTCCACAAATCAAGGCTCTAGTTGTATATTAACCATCCATTCTTCATATCCGTGCACTCTGATTTGCTGCAGTCCTCAGGGCTCACCTTCCATGTGCCCTCAACAAACAGCCACCTCATCATCTTGTTTCATCCAGATGACAGAATAAGAGACAATATTTTTACCCCATTACATCTCAAAACATTTCACTCCTTAGACAGATAAGTATAATCAGTTAATATAAAGGATATCAAGCACTATTGCGAAGTTTTATTAATATATTAACAACTTCTTGTTAACACAAAGTTATTGGCCTTCGATTTTATTTAGCTTTATGGTACAGTTATTACCTCACAAAATGGAAGCACTCATGTTATCCACTCAATAAGAAGGACATTTAAAAAAAAAATTGACAGAATGTGGTGTTCATATTATTGCAATAACTTTATACGTACTACACAGTGCCACTCAGCCAAAAGGTTTTCAAATCACTCTGCAAATTGATCACACATTAAGGGATCCATTCATCCTCTCCAGAAATGTAGCCACCTCTGAGGCAGAACACAGCAGCTATTTTATAGTACATATCAATGCTGCACGACAGTTTAAGATAGGAGGAAAAGAAGAATCTTGTGTCTGGTTGCAACTCCAGCGGAACACAAGGAGCAAGAATGGAATTACCCCAGTTGAAGTTTAGTCAGGACACTGGAATTAATGCCCCAACTGATTAATACCCCAACATGATGGGATGGTTAAGGACACAGTAGTCAGAACCTTAGCTTCACATCTCATCTGAAAGACGATGGCCTCTTGCACAGCCCCCCAACACCAGTACTCTGCTGTGGTTCAACTCTTCGAGAGTGAAGATCTTGATTCACCAGCATCACCTTTTACACTGCTCTAAAGTTTTCCTTGCAGGCCTCCCACAGCATACTAATCGGGTTTAACTCTGCCTAGCCTGTTAGATCAGCCAAAATCATAACCCAGGCAAGGATAACCGCAAGCATGAGGATGGAGCAAATTATTTGTTTTTAAATGATGTAACCATCAATGAACAGTCCTACAGAATTTAATAGAAAATTATTGCCTTTTTTGTAGGATTTTTTTAAACCACCGTAAAGAATTTAATACAGAACTTACCATGTTGCCCAGCCCACCTTTTCTAGTCCATCAGCTATGCCAGCGCTTTCCACCAATTTGTCAGCCCCTCACATAAATGTCTACAAGCCTTCCTCCATGCTGCTACTTACACTTGGAATGTTCTCTGAGGGAAGAATGGAACTGGCAAGATATGCACCTATCAGGGCCTTGATCACTAGCTGTGTTCTAACCGGCTCCCCTTTCCTTTGTCAATTATTTGTCCTTTTAGATTGGAAGCACTGCAGGGCAGGTACCATCTCTGACCATGTGTTTGAACAGCATGCCGCAAAATGGAGCCCCAATCCTGGTAGGAGGCCTCAGGGTGCTACTATAATGCAAATACGTAAGCGGATATTTGCCCACCAACATCAAACTATAAATCTGCACAACTGCAAGTCTGTGCTTTGGAATCTTCATGATTAGATTAATGAAGTACAGGGGTGCTGCAGATCTGGATCAAAGTTCATTGGCAGAGCTGTGGAAATCTGCTGCACACTAGGTTTAAGGTACATAAGTAAAATAAGGGTGGGCTCAGATCTTGAACAGCAGAGGCTGTGGCAGGTCAAGACTGAGGTGCACTGGTGGAGAGGCAGGGGGAAGTGGCTTGCTCACACCGTGCCTTGGTCTGCCCAATGATATGAGTTTCTCACTTTCATGAGCACTAAATTCACACAAAAATGTTTTTTTAAAAACCGACCACAGGCGATTAAGCTGTGATCTAGATTAATTAGCTGCCATATTTCATTTTTAAAATCAGAACTGGCCTGCACTGACACGGAGGAAATGTGTAATATTTTCACTCCTATCTAACAGACCGATCTTTCACTTTGTCTTGAACTAAACAATCATTCCTGGCCCCGTGCGCCTGTGCCAAGCTGCCAGCTGCACCCATTCCTATAGGAAAGTTCTAGAGCACCATGGGAAAGGGTGTATGCGAGCGTGTGGGGGGGTGGGGGGTGGAGGGGAGGTCTAATGAAAGTTTTGACCTCTGTGTAACCAGAGTGCCCTGAGCAGTATCGCTTCAATGCAGGAAACAAAAAGATTGACGAATTGTATAATGTACTTTTATTGTTGTTAATATTTTTGAGTGCTGCTGGTTGGTGTCTCTTGGAGACTAACTGGCCCTTTCAGTCACAGAACAATATTAACTCCATTCTAGAGACTTGCTGTCAGAGACAGAGGCTGTGTCCTCTCTTTCAGAGTGACGAGTAAATGTCAAAATACTCACCCGACTGACAATACCACGTTTGCAAGGGACTTAGAATCACTTGTGAGTGCATGTTGCCACCTCACCTCCTCACTCCCCATGGAGCAACAGTGCCTTGCTCTTTCATTCGCATGCACAGATATTTGTTGCTTACTCAGAACTCTGCACCTTTAAATCCAGGCACAACAAAACTGTAGAAAAGGTGCTGTAGGGAACAATTCTGCTCTGGTAGCAAGATCTGGATGGAACCCAGTGGGCTTTTCCTTCACTAATTTCTAGACTGCTATTCCCCTTTCCCCCGTTCCTTGTTTGGTCTTTGTCCTTTAAGATTGTAAACTCTGAGGGGCAAACACCTGTCTAATCCTATGTTCTTCACAGACATAGGATTAGACAGGCACTACAGAATAAATTCATTTGTAGGCACTACGGAATAAATAATTCCATGATTCTATTCTATCGCTAGCCTTGGGCCAGACACTGGAGTGGAGGCCTCTGGTTCCTGGAGTTCCCCATTTCATGGCTGAGTCCCCAAGTATGAGCATCTGCACAGTACTGCAATTCACACTCCAGTTAGGTCTTCCCGTACCCTCAGGCGCTAGCTTTTCCAGGTGAGCCCAAAGGGAGCCTTCCCTCTGGCCAAGATAATAGGAACTGCATGGAGCTGGGATGGCTGCAAGCACCTTGGCTGCTTGAAATAGCTGGGCCACACTGAGTAGGCCTCATTTGTAACTTGCATTTTGCATGTCTTAAAAGAATAATATGTGCACAAGGATCACGCATGAGTGTGCACAAGATGCATGCACAAGCATCAAACAATACACACATGCATCGACACACTGAAATCCATTAATGCTAACAAAGAGACATATACGCCACTACCCACCATATGTACACAAGCATGCATACTCCTACATTCACATTAAACACCAACATAAAGACATTAAACAAAGCATTCAACAAACACATACAGATGAACACTTTCCACAAAACCCCCCATACCCCACATCACCCAAACCTACATACTCTGTGACAAGCACCTTTGCAAATATAAATGGCCAGAACGCAAATCAGCCTGGCCCTTTAATGACCCTTTAAGCAGAGAGGGTCTTTGTCATGTTCTACTCTCACCTCACTCACTCTATTTTCAGTATAAAATATTTCAAATCAGCAGAGAGGCCAGGTGAGAGTGAGGCTGGCTACTGCCATTCACTGCTGTTAAACCGCAATGGAACAACTGGAGGACTCAGTAATTCCACGGAGCAGGACTAAGCACTAGGTTAGAGCACAGAGAGTTAAAGCCACTGCAAGTGTCAGCATGAGCCCACTGAGCAGGTCAAAGAAAACCCTGAGATAAGCTAATCACCTTTCTCTCTCTAGGATTGATTCACTGTAAGTTTTCCTCCCTGTCTGTTCTCTTATGGCTATTTTTATTTTATCCATCACAGAGGCAAAAATGACAAAACGGGATGGTTCTGAGCTTCTGCTCCCTCCAAGTGCCAAGCCAGGACTCAGCAGGCCATGTGCTCCACCTCACCGTGAACACCACCTTTGGATTCCATTCCCATCAGTTTCCATTAAGCCTCATACTGGGACATGGTTCCTGTCTCCTCCCACTCCTTTGGAGCATCCACATAAGATAGAGCTTCTATCAGCTTCCAATTAGTGTGTCTTCTCCAATTTCCAGGACACTAAACATGCTGTAATAAATTATCTCCTGATCTGATGAGGGCAATCCCTATTCCTCAAACTCCATGAAGTCCATCACTATAACTCTTTCCATTATCAATGGCTCCATTTCAAACTCTTCCGCTCTTTGGAATATCCTGCTTCCCAAGTCTCACCATCTCTCTCAGGTACAATTCACCTCTGGCTGCGTATAGTTCCAGATCTCAATGTCACTCATCAAGAAGGCTGCAGGTAGCAGACTCTGCTTTCACAAATGACCTGGCACTATCAGAGACATCGAGCACAAAGGACATTGTATATTTTTATGAAAGCTTAATCGCTGTGGCGAAACCTCTCTGCAGTGCTACACCTTGCACCGATCTGGCTGCCACTTGCTCAGTGTGACATGTTCCTCAAACCTGAAGGAAAGCCCATTTCCAGCAGAGTGGCTCAGAGGCATACTGAGGTGTTGGTTTGAAATTGCTCGTGAGATGGATAGGACAAAGGTTAGTGCTGTTATTATTGTTTGTTGGATTTAATGTTTATTTTTAGGCAAATCCTGACTCAGTTTTTGTGAAAGTCGGTTTTTCTAATATGCATTTTAAAAAATCCTTTCCCCCCAGCTCACTATAGATACAAACTCAAAACCCCGCCTTTCCTTGGAATGAACTGCCCCTGGCCTGGGCATTTGCAGTGTATATTTTATAAAACTTTATCTTAAATGTGGGGAATTTGTCACAGTTTATCAGTTTCAACCTAAAACCAGAAACCCTGGTTACACAAATAAGACAGTCATGAGGACTGGGTTCACTTTCTTTGTTTTTTTCCCCCAATCATTATGTCTAGGTTACATGTCTGATCCGACGCTCCCTGACCTCAGTTCTGCCCTTGCTTGTTCTGCCTCCAGTTTGCATTCCATCTTCAAACACTGTTCCTAGAGTAACTGGTTGTAGGGTGCTGCTCACATGAGAATTGTGTGATGCTAGCCTGTAACTCCAACTCTCCTTCAGACCACCTGTCTGGGGTGGAGGGGCAGAGGTGTGATTATCAGCTGGTATCAGTCATCCAACCATTGCTGGTTTCCCTTCTGGCCTGAGAGATCTTGTGTAAAGAACTCATCCCTTTTTCAGCAGCAGAGCTGTCATCTCTTCCAAGCTTTGTCTCTGTGGATTTTGTTCACACGTTGCTCATTTCAGATTTTAAGGGGCTAGAGAGTTCTTTTGGAATTCCTCCCCAGTCGGGGCTATCAGGCAGCCTGCCTTGTTTCAGAGCAGAGGTTATCATCCTTCTTTCACTTTTTCTTGATTTCATGTGCTGTTGTGAGGGCTTTACTGTTGCTCAGTTTGGTGGCACTATAGAGTTTCAACAGCATTTGCATGGGTCAACTCCCTCCACATGGATTTCTTCCTCATTCTCTCATCAGAGCACCTTCCTGCCTGGAGTTCTCAGGGATTCTCCACATGACAGAATACTTCTTCTGAGCCTTGTTTTATTCCTCTCTGCCATGTTTTTATCCCAATAATATTCTTTGCAACTTCAGTGAGTTCACACTTTGTCTCCTCTCACACTTCATTTGCCTTTTTGTCCTCTGTGCATTTCAGCAATGCATCAAATTCATCCCCAATTACCACTCTGTAGCTTCCTCCAGCATACTCCAAATTATTCCCAAAGGACTGAAGGAATTGTTTCATGCATTAGAAGCATGAAACCTGAACTCTGAAAGAAGCAGCTGGTGATCTGACTCAATAAGAGCACCTGGCAGTTTTGCAGAGCGTAGAATGCTAGTTTCTGTCTTCCCCGTACAGTGGGAGCATTAGTCTGCTTCTCAGAGATCTCTTTAAACAATTCCAGGTGTATCTTCCCTTACTATGATGTGAAGCTGAAAGGCCTAATATTGATCTCACATCAGTTTTACACTGGGGTAACTACTGATTTCAACTGAGTTACTCCTCATTTACCCCAGTGAAAATAAGAATCCGCCCAAAGCATCTTCAGATGCAGAACTCAAAAGACTTGATGATAGTGTCGTCATTTACTGACCTCTCCTATCTTAGTCTCCTATTTACATTCTTATCAACAATATCCTTCTATACTATACATGCACTGACAGCATCTCATGGTTGTTAGTTACTTTGAGAATGTGCAGTAATCTATTACAAATTACTCATTGCTGGATGTAAAATGGAATCAGTTACACATTAGTCACTCCTAGAAGTTGTGAAGTACTGATTAGTTTACTTCTGCGTGGGGAAAAGTGAATCACTGTGAGTTACTGCCATTTAGTATGGTCTTCCATCTCAGAAGGCAACAAAGATTCCTTCTTGAGTTTGTGAGGCTCTTTTGTCTCGTCTGATGGTCCGCCATGAGAAGTATCAAAGCTCTAATGTAGCTGTAACACTGGTGTTGTATGATCATTACATACGGAGATTGCTCATATTGGACAGCATGACTTTCATGGCGTCATTCCCCATGGTAGAAGTACTTGGAGGAAGTAGGACTATTAAAGATTGAATAGGGGGATTAGTTTAGTGGCAAGCCAAAAATGATTGGGTTACTGCTTTTCAACATCTGCCTTTAACGAGAAATAAAAGAGGAACAAACATTTTGGAAGTAAGAAGCACCCTGCTAAACCAGCTATTAATAAAAAGAAAGTAAAAGAATACTTAAGAATATATATTCATTAGTTGTTCTGAACAAAATGTATTTTATGACAGACAGGGGGTTAGCTAACAAACATCTGGCTCCACAGACTGTTATTTTGGAAAAGTCATGGGGAATGTGTATACCACACTTACACAATGAATCTCTCTCTCTCTCCCTCTAGTGTCTGGACTACAAAGAGCCTGTTACAGACACTGAGCAACATACCTGAGTCTTCTAGCTCAGTCATTCAGATCCTGAAGTCTTGTGTGTTAACTCCACTGCCAACCATCCACTCCAGGGATATTGCCTTACAATGTCATGAAGTATGGAGGTGACAGTTCTCCACACAGTTCTGCTGTAATTGTACCTGGAATACTGTGTTAATTTGTGGGCATCATTTTATCAGAATGATACTGACAAACTGGATGCAGCTTTGAGCACCCAAAAGTGATCAGGTGGTTGTCTGGACTCATTAGGAAGAGAGATCAACAGATGACTAAGGGGATAACAATATACCAATATTTGAAGAGAGAATAAACAGGAAGGATGGACAGAAATTGCTTAGCATGATAGTAGAGGACATAATCAGGAGGAATGGGATGAAATTAAGAAGGAAAACTTTTGCGCTGAATATTAGGAAAAAGTATTTTCTGTTATGAGAACTCCTTAGGCTGTGGAATCATCCCTGGAGGGAAGGGATGGAAGTCTCCTCACTTGTGACACTTACAACTAGACTAGATAGAATACTGGAAAATGTACCATAGAGCAGAATCCTGCATTGCCATAGGAAGATGGGCTGGATGACCCAATAGTTACATCTCTAATATCTGATTCTGTGATTGAGACAGGAATTAAAGAACTGCCAAGATAAGTGGCTGAAAGGAATCCACATTTACTTCTCAGACCACAAAGTAATTTGATTATTTCCCAGAATTACATATGTAAAAAGTAATCTGTGATTGTAACCCTTCCCAGTACTTCATCAACTCTGATGTGTCAATGCAGCATCAACCAAGTCCTGCAGGGGGCTGTAGAGTTCTTCTGACTTTTCTCATCTGGTGCATGGATTGGAGTACCGTAATGGTCGGAGCTATTTTAAGGCAGGCTGAGGCAAAGATGATGGGCACTGACTGACTGATCTCCCAGTAAGGTATGCAGTTCCATTCTTGTTTTGGAAAAATGACACTACTTTCTCAGGTCTCTCTCCTATTCCTATTTAACATCAAGTCTCCTTCAGGTTTAAACTAGTGACTGACAGATCCTGTAACCTCAGAAAAATTCTGCAATGACAATTTTTCCATAGCGAACTGCCAAAGCAGAAGGTGCTGTGGCTATTTGAAGCTGAAGCTGGGGTTAACCTCAAACTCCTGTTAACGGAGCAGTTGTTTTTAACTCAAAGTGCTATATAATCTTGAACAGCTCTTACAGGAGCAGACTTTTTGGAGCTTATACTGGCTCTATCCCTTTACTCTGCCTTACCCAATGCCGCTGTCATGTCTTTCTTCCTCACCCACATAAGCACATCTTCTTAACTGATTGCGGTGAATCGCTTTGTGGTGTGGAAAGACAACGTAGTGCTTCTGTCCTTGGCCTGCCTTATTCACTCTTGTGTTGAGCTCCAACGCTATCTCACGAGACGTGCAATTACCCCATACCCTATTCCACACCACTGCACAGCAAGACTCTGCTCTGAGAGAATAACTGTGCATACATTGCTCTTTATCAGTTATTTTCAACAGCAAAGAAACTCCCCAAAACTGCAGCCCAACCTTTGAAAAATAAAACAACCAAAACATTTTCTTTCTAGTCCTCCTGAAGCAAATAAATTAACTGGATCCAAATCTCCAGCCTGCTGCCCACTCACTTGCACGCTATAGGAAACTGCCAGCTGGGGAGTCTCCACTTTTCAAGAGCAAAGTTTTGAAGGTGGTAGACTATGGAAAGTAACTCTTTCCTCTGGCTCTGCCAGTTTGTCTGTTCTTTCTATGCCTGTCTACTGGACCGTAAGCTCCCTTGGGCAGGGACTACCTTGCCTGCTGTGTATTGTACAGAACCCAGCACATTTGCCACAGTCCCACTGGAGTTGAAGGGGATTTGGATGCCTAAATCCCATAGGCTTTGTTGAATATCCCAGCTTTTACAAATAATGAGTTTAAATTATTTTTAAAACATGTATTTTGTTACATTCCCTTTACCATCCATACATTTTTAATCAAATGAATTATCTGCTAAGCAGTGGTTGAGAACTTGTAATGACACCAGCCACCTGACCTTTCTTAATTAATCCAATTCATACTTTCTCTAGTCCAGCACCTTCAAAACTTTGCTCTTGAAAGACTGACCCTTCCCAGCTGGTGATCTCCATATGGGGCAGGAATGTGTGCAGCAAGCTGGAGATTTGGATCCAGCTAGTCATCAGGATAACAATCCTATTTGCAAATCAAGTACCTTTATCAGATAAACAGCGGAGACCAGAACAATATCTAATAGTTCAACATCAGCACCAAGATATATAACTGCTTCTGTACAAAAACCTTTCTTCTAATCCTTCTTAAACTCAACCAGATTGATTGGTTTTTATTATTCATGAATTAATTTTTAACTCTTGGTCCAACAGGGGAATTGAATCTATAACATTTCCCACAAATTGAGGCAAAGAAGCTCTACGTCGACAGAGCAGAACAGCCAAAAGCAGATTTTTTTCCTTTCAACTAACCATTAAAAAATGGTTGTGTCTATTATTTTCCTAAACACCTTAGGTGAAAATTTAAAGGAAAAAATGAATACGTTAAAAATATACATAATACTGTAGTGCTGAGCTGGGGGAATTCATTTCCTTTTGCAAATATACACAGAGGGAAAATGAAGGATGATAGGGAAATAAACTGCAGTTTTGGGGCTTAAAAAGGCAATGGTCTTGAGGCAGGGGAGAAATTTGAAGACCGGATCTGTTCTGGAATGGGAGAAACGGGTATAGGCACTGTTTAGGGCATATGGTTCTTTCAGCCTTTTAACTGTAATTTACTGGAACCAAAAGCAAATAGTTCTCATTTTAAATCACAAGCGGCTCCTAACAGTTATAACAGGATGGTCAGAAATGCTGTTTGCTTTGATAGGGTGTGACTTGAATTATTCCTTATTCAAATTCCTTATTCAAACTCTTTCAAAAGTGATGAACTATACAGTGGGAAGCATGTTACATTTTGTGCCCTCCCATAAGCGTCATGCTTAAAATCTCCCCAAAACAAAATAAAAGTTCCCAAAAGTAAACCAAAGATTAAACCAAAGTGTTGACTTTTCCGGCTTCGGCACAAGTCCCCAGCTTCATCCAAACAGTACTTTGTGGTTTGCTCCATATTTTGCACATTTGTCTTTTCATCCTTTCTCGCATTTTAATAGAAGTAAATATCACTGCATTTCTTTAAAATCAGAAACCCTGATGTGGGGGGGAAATCTATAAACAAAATATCTAACCACATTTAGCTATCCAATGATATCTAATCTTATTATCTACGATCTAATTATATCTGCTCTAATTCAGACTACAAAAATCTATAAATACAGATGTTATGTACACTGTATCTAGATACCATTAAATTTCTTTTTAGTTCTAGAATGCCTTTTATTCAAAGATCTCAAAAGCTTTAGAAATATTAATTAATTAAGCCATAGAACACTTCTATGAGGAAGGAAGTATTTCATATATACTTTATGTACACACACTGTAGATATACACATTTATAGACAGTATTCACACACACTATATTTAGAGTATACATATACACATATATTCACATATACAGTATATGTACCTGTTTTATATAGAAATATACACACACACATACACACATGGTATGTGTGCTTGTTTATTTATAATATATTACATGCAATGTTGTTGTAGCCATATTGGTCCTAAGATATTAGAGAGAGAAGAGGCTGAGGTACTATCCTTTAAACGGACCAACTTCTGCTGGTGAGAGAGACAAGGTTTCGAGCTTACACAAAGCTCTTCTTCAGGTCACACATATATACACACACAGATTATACATATAAACACTTATTCACATGCATGTGAGAATAAAACTGTTTCTTTCTCATCTTTACTCATGTTAAGTCTGTGTAGTGTGTAAGGTGCAACAGCACAATTTTCATCAATTATTCTAAGGGCGACCTGTCTGGTATCATTTGTATAAGGTAGAATGTATGGACACATCAGTACATCTCACCATCATTTTCAAAAGGTCACACTTGCTTCGATCTGTTAAGGCAGAAAAAGCCCACAAGGAGTGAAAGTAAAATATTTTCTAAAGCTGAAGTGCCACTGTTACAGGCTCCCGTATAGGGATTAATTTGGCTTTGAAAGTAAGTTTTGACTCTATCAGACAGCTGTGCTTCCTCTCCCTGCCCCTGATCCCAGGTTAGACTGCATTGCAGGCTACACTCAATTGCCTGGAAATCACTGCTTAATAATCCAGTTAAGCGTAAAGAGTGCCTTGCTCCCTTCTGATACCTTTGCACTACAGATGAATCCGATAAGCAAACTGACTGCTAAAAGAGTGTCAGGCAACGGGTATTAAGGTCTTTGGTTTCACAGGAGTAGCTGCCCTGCATCTCACTACAGAGCAGCGCCTCCTCCCCCCCCACCCCACACACACTCCCTCACAATGACCAAAAATGCAAACGGCAGAAAAACAGAAACATTTGAGAGGCTGAATGAAGCAGCAAGTCAGAGGGGTGGAGAGAGGAAGGCAATGCCCAGAGAGGCTGAAAAGGGGCTAGAGAGGGACTGCAATCTGAGTGTTGTAAAGATATTAATCTGACCTTCCCCCCACCTTTTAGACAGCTAAAATATATATCAGGCAGTGTTTGCCTATCATACCCAATTGTGAAACAAGGAACAAATGAAAGACAAAGGTAATTCTCAGAAACAGTCTTTCAATCAAGGATAATTTGTAAAAAAATGAAAAGCAGACGAAGTATGAATACACACACACAAACATTTACAAAATTTTGGGATTAACCCTGGCTACCAGTACTGTGGTAACAGTTATAAAATGAGCCCCTGAACTCAATGTCACAAGCCTATATTTTTAACTGTTCTATTTCTAAGTCTGCGAAAATCCCATAAAGATTTTTTTTTAAGAATAAGCAAATAAAACAACACTGTTGATGTTTCAAAACATGTCAGATTGAATGAACAAAAAAATGCAAGGAAAACTTTTTAAAAATAAAATCAGGAAAACCAAAATTATTTGCTGTCCTTCTTTTTGTGTGTTTATTTTTTTTTTTAATTCTACAAACTGGTATAAAGCGCAATGGAAGGATGTTTTGTAATTGTTTTTGCTAGCACATTTAAAGACATATTCAAAAAAATCTTTATTTACTGAAGGCAATTGACATAAAATTATATTTATGTCCTTTACTTTTCCCCACATCTTTGTGGAGGAGGAAAAACTAGATGCTCTTAAAATGATCATCTCCATATGCAAAATCATAATGACAGAATTAAACATTTTTAAGGCTATTCTTTTGACCTTTCTCTTGAGTCAAAGGACAGTGAGACAATACGCTCACCGGTATCGTTCACGGTGATGGCTTCATCACCAGCGATTGAGGCTCATTATTACTGAAGGGAACTTTAAAGTGCTAGGAGAAAAACAGAAGGAATTAAAAAATAATGTTTTGTGAAACTATACGCGTGGGAAAGACTGGAAGAATAGGAGAAAAATAGCAACAAGAAATCTCCTAATAAAAACAGCTGTATTAAAAATGCACAATCAGTTCAGAATGAATGGCATTTTGAAAAGAGACTCTCTTTCACAGGCTCCCCAACTGAAAGTACCTGGCTCTCTCTAACCCATCCGATGGCCTAGTTTTCTTATGTTAAAGAAAGTGTTTGAGACTTAAAATGTATGGTGAACTGGACATGATTTCCTGGGACAGAAAAGGAAAGTTGGGACTGTCAGAGAAGGGTTCTCACCAAATGCTCTTAGCCTCCCAAAGAACAAATGTAGAACAGGTTTCCTTTTTCTCCCACCCCTCTCAAATGGGATGTAAAATCAGGGAGATGCCCAAAGAATGAACACCTCACCGGCAGTGCAGCATCGGACAAGACAGGCCGCCTCTCTCTATGCTCAATCCATTCCCTTTCACACTAAAAAACAAAACAAAAACAGTTCTGTCATGGAACGTTACTGCAACTTAAATCCCAAGCGCAGAAAGGAGCAGAAAAGCAACTAAGGAAGGAATTTGCAAGAGAAAGCAAAGGACACTCTTCCCCTCACACACAAGTTAGTGATTTTTTTCTGAAGGGATTCTGGTTCTATTGTCCATAACATTCTCATGGGCCAAGTATATTCTTTGCAAACTGACAAAGTCAGATTAAGGATGACTAGGGTGGGATTTTCTGGGATCCCAAAAAATTGAATTGGATTTCTTGTGATCCGTTCCCCCTCTCCCAATAGAAAGAAACAGAGCTGAGTAGGCTCCCCCATTTAGAAGAAGGGAGCAAGAAAAATTCAGCTCAGCAGGGACACAAACCCAACACAGGTTGTGTGATAACAGCTTGCCACCTGCTTTTCACAAGTTGCCTTTGCGAAATGTAAGGGGGCACTGAATGGGAACATTGCCTGCGGTGATCAGAATGCACTGAACAGTGCAATGTGCTAGTATTTATTTGTACACAGTGCTCTTTGTAAAGGGCATCACAGAATGCTTTCCAGAGGGTGTCAGAAGCAGTAGGGAATAGGAAATATTAGTGAAACGACCGTAATCATTTGCAATAAAATAAATTATAAACACACACACCCAATCAAAGCAAGGTCAGACCTATGGAAAAGAAAATTTAGCATTAGTAAACCCTAGGAAGACAGAGAGGAGCGGTGTGCAGGAATGGTGAGGGTTAACAATACACAAGCTCCTGTCCAGCCAGCACAGGGTCAAATGATGTGCAGTGAAAGTTTCAAGTCCTCTATCCCCCAGAGCTTGTTTGCTAATTACATTTGCAATTACAAACATGACAAATATATTATTGTACAGCCCGCTCCACCTTGAGCAAGCATGTTTCTCCTCACGGACAGTCGCTTCCAGCAGCAGAGCTCTCAAAAGCTCTACATGATCAACAAAGTAAAGTGTGCTTCAGCACCAAGGGTCACTTTGTGGGCATCTCTAGTGCTCTGAAGAGGCAGGGCAGAGTTTTAAAGAGAAGCGACATGACAGGTACAGAAATTGATATTGATAGAAGTTACTGAAATTTAGCTCCTCAACAATAAATTCCCCAGAAGTTGGCTAAGATTTCTGCAGGTAATTAGTTATTATTATTTTCAATAAATAATAATTTATCCAGCTCAATATTTATTATTAATAAATAATAAGGCTGTTACATTACATTTCCACTTGCAGATCCCAGAACACACTGCAATTCAGACTAACCCACAAACTACATGGAGCAATCACCTCGCCTGCTGCTGAAATGCAGCCGATCCTGGAGGGCAGAAACAGTGCAAGATTTTTCCTGTTTTCAGCAAAATACACAAATCTGATTGCTGTTGCTGTTTTCATTGTCCACCAGCCTCTTCAGACAAACAGCCAATAGATTCATGGCTACCTATGGAATTTCTGTTTATTATTTATTTGACGGTGGTGCCTAGGAACCTCAATCAAGGTTCCTGGCCTCTTACGCTAGGCACTGTACAAATGCTATACCTACCTACTCATGCAAACTAAAAATAAATGTAAAAAACCTTTTGTATTCCCCAGCTGCCAAATAACTAACTATCTAAGATGCGGAGATGGACTTGCGGAGAAGAATTTGCCCTGTCTCTGAGGTCTACAATAAAGTCTCTCTCTCTCTCTCGCACACACACACACACACACAAAATCTGGTTGCTGTTAGCACTTCCCAACTTCTGAACTGTGGGATGCAGAACAGAAAGGACAGAATTTGAGAGTAGGGATTTGGCTTTTATATCCAGCATACACCATCATCTTCTTCTTTTGCTATTTCTTTCTTTAACTAAATGCAGCCAAAACATTTTACATGCTTTGAAGAGGTCTCCCAAGAATGTCCATCACCCACACAGAGACCATGAGGTGCAGTTCGGTTTAGATATATCCATTCCCCCACCCCCTTTCCTTTTTACATTTCTTTGGAGAGATTCCATCCTCCCAAAACATGAAGTCTTTGGTAGAGAGTTGTTGATGTCACACACAAACCTCCTTAATGGACTAAAATTATTCAAAGAGCATAAGAAATTTCGGGAAGCATGAAATTAAAAATAATGGGAATCAAGCATAGGTAATAATTCAGCAGAAATGGGGCTGGGAGTCTTTGAGTCAGGGCAGTTGGTAGTGAGCAATGTAGTCTCTGAGAAGAAGGGTCTGGGATATGAAATCTCTGTCACAGCAACTTTCTTTGAACGCAATCCCTCCAAAGTCTTTTCCCTCTCGGGCTAAATGCAATATTTATTGATTACTTCAAATCAATACAATGAAAGATCTGTTTGGTTGGGTTTTCTTTAATAAATTGATCTTTCCATATCTCTCAATAATTAATATGATTAAAGTTTTTTTTTAAAGTGGAAGTTGGGAGGAGGAGAAGGGGATGTTAATAAAAATCCTATAAAATAATTTCCCAAATTCCAGTGCCAGACAGATTCTTGATAAGCTCAGTAAAGCAGGACCCCATCCTGTGATGCGAACCTGCTCAGGGAACTCAGATACTCAGTCCTTTTCATTACAGACACTTCTCAATTTATGCTGCCAGTAAAATATAACAAAAACCAAAAACAACAACTCCTTGTTCTAGTCCTTCAGAAGTGCTCAAAGTACACAGCTACAGTCAGCATCTGACACCAATTTCCTTCCATTCACAGACTGTGGAGATTTTGGAGGTTACTGGAAACAAAGTGACATTTCCTCAATCTGTAAATAAGAATCAACAAAACAAAACAAAAACAAATGAAAACAAAGTCTTTCTCTGAATTTGCTCTTTGATTATATCAAAATTCCAGCACAGTATCTCTCTGTGTCTGTGTTTCTATGATCATACAGATAATTTATTCCTTTTAAATTTTGTTTTCTAATTGCACAATAAGATTTCAGAATCATCATCGGACAATGATTTGTGCATCTCTCTTTTACATCAAAGGAAAAACATTGAAAGACATAACCTTTAGTAGAATGCCCTAATTTGGCAATTACACACACACACACACGCACACACACACACACGTAACTTGGTCAGTCTCTCTTTCTTTCTCTTTCCAGGATATTAATTAGAAATGGCAATGATATTTTCCTACAGTCCTATCAACATCTTAGGCAGTAACAAAAACAAAACAGAAAAAGAACCTCTTCTCTCATCTGGGAGTGTGAAATTAATATTAAAGGATAAAATGCCAGATTTCACTCTCTTGTGAAAAAATCTTACGTTTATATACCGCAGAGATACAATAGAGGCATTTTATATATATGTGTATGCATACTGTATACATTAAAAACGTGTATGTACATGTACTGTACTTTTGATAGACATCGTAAGCACAGTGTAAGTATGTTCATTCCACCTGCCCTGACCTCCGAGACAAACTGCAGACTCAAATCATTAGCTTTTATAGTTTGCTAATCCTACCCTTGCAAAAGGTTCCTCCTTGGACCTGCTTCACCTGCCACTGACAGAAGAACTTTCCCAAACCCCAGTACATGGAGACAGCAATGAGTCCCTCAAAGCAGTAACTCCAACACATCAACTCACTCTCTCTCTCTCTCTCTCACACACACACACACACACACACACACACACACACACACACACTCAGAGTCAACAATTAGGAACAAGTGTTTTTTTACTGTCACTGCACGATCCAGCACTGCAGGAAACAATGCATACCAATAACCGGAGTCCTCCCCAACTCCTTGTGTCATTTCTTAGGTCAGGACACACATACAGGCAGAAGAAAAGGGAACTTTTACTACTCAGAGAAGGTGAAATTCAAAGTATAATGGAGTTTGATTAGAAGAGGTGAATTCCTCTGCTCAGTTAGTTCTTGTCTGGACTCATCCTGGATTTGGAACTTGTGTAACTTAGATCTTTCCCTGGACTCCAAAGTGGTGAGGTGACCATTTTCCTCTCTCTCTCTCTCTGACTCCTATGTAAACTACAACTTCTGGGCATTCCACAATGGATCACCCAAGGTGCTATGCACACTTATCCCCCCATTTTACCACTATTAAAATACATAAATAAAGGAGCAGCTTTCAATATTTTAAAGTTCACATTCAATGTAATGTTCAGTTTGCCAAAAACAATCGTTGCGAACATAATTAAAACAAGAGAGTTTGGACAGAAAATAACATGATTTCAATACCCAGTATTCAGCGTAGTAAGCCACTGTATGTAGGATAGTACACTCATGCAAATAGATACAGATATAAATGTATATATACACACACACACACACACACACTCACTCTACAATATGCCGTATGTACATATATACTCATGCATACACATTTTACACTTGCTGCAAAGTGTACTTGTACTATTTACACATACTGGATAGATAGGTAAATGTACATATATTGGGCCAAATTCTGCCCTGACTGATACACACACACACACAATCACACTGAAATCTGATCTTAGTTACACAAGGGTGTAAACCAAAGCAGAACCTGGCCATTGTATAAATTTTTATTTATACACATTATCTGGAAGGCTTCCTACATCTTTCCTCTCCTCTTGACTTTCTTCAGATTCTGAATTAGTCATGGCTTCCATAGCACTTGCCCCATAGCTTGTGCTCCTTTAACTTTTCTTTACTTTAATTTTTTTTAAATGCGTTTATTTGGTTTTTTAAATTCTCCCAATTTAGTTTCTCTCTCTCTCTCTCTCACACACACACACACACACACACACCAAAAAAAAAAATTGTAAATGAGCTTAGAAGCCATGCAAGCCCAGGAAAAAGAAGACAGAGATCACACCAAGAGTTTATCATTACCAAAGAATAGCTCCTCCAACCCATTTTGAAGCCATGGATCTCTCACATTTCCTAGTCACTTTCATTTGTCTAACCAGAAGCCAAAGTTAAGGGAGGCACAAGCAGGAATGAAGCACCTTGGATACACGATTGTTGGGGGCTGTCCAGGGAGACCATTAAATAGTAAAAGGTACTAACAATAATCAAATGAGTGATTTACTTTTATTGTTTTGGTACTGTCTGAATTGCTTTTCCGGATTCAACAAGTAGAACGGATGAACAGAAAAAAGTTAACAAGAGCAGACATGACAGATGGTAATTATCAAGCTACAAACTATTTTTCATGGAGGTAACAGCGCACTTTCAAAACTTTGACTTTGTATTAAAAATACCTAATGGGATGCAATCCACTTTTCCTTTACAAATCTGTTTGTTTATTTTTAATTCAAAGCGGAACAGCCAAAAGCGAAGCACCAGTCACAAAAGCCATAGGGCTTAAACTGGTAATTCCCATTTAAAATAATAAATCTCATGTTAACGGCGCTGTTGGAAGCAAAGGAGTAAGGTAAGGAAAGAAGGAATGAGAGCAAGTCAGGAAAAAGGGAGGGAGAGAAACAGAAAGATGTGAGAGAGATGAAAGAGAGCTGTAATGAGAAGAGCAGAGTAAAAGGCATAATTTTTTAATTCTCTTTTAATTCATGCTAACTAGGATGCAGTTATTAAACAAATAATGAACCAGTCAAAGTGACTATTTCCGTCTCTGGTGACACCATGGAGCCCTTGTAGGTGACACACAGACTAATATGCAAATACACAAAAGGAGACTCAACTTAGAAAGAGATTTGTCGGAGAGGAGAAACGTACTTGAAAAGGAATTGTACCGGTGGACCGGACACAAATTGCAAAAGGAATTCATCCTGTCTCCCAAGTTCCCCAAAAAGGATCAAATCCAACTTACTTGCTGAAGTGATTTTATACAAAGCATTGTCGGGCACGTTCCAACATAACATACAAAGAATGAGAACACCAGCAGGTGCCGAGGAATCTGTCATCAGTCCAGCTTGGGATGCCTGCTCAGTAGCTCTCCTCCACTCTTTCCCCGCGCTGGCTGCCCTGATTGCAAGCCTAGGAAGGCTGGCTTTCCACAGATGAAGCTTTTGCCTTTCTTTTAAATAAGTGAACCCAGTAAAATATCTGTGTTTTCATGTACTGTATCTACTTTGTGTGGACAGTATATATCTATTTACACCCAGGCACTAGTTCATCTAATAGAAATTTTACATAGCCCTGAGCACAAACAGAAAGTAAATCTGTGAAAGCAGAACATGCATTGTAGATTTTCTGTTTCATCAGTCTGTGTTCCCCAGAGATGAAGCATTAAAGGAAGAAGTTGCAAGAAGGAAATTAATAAATTGGCACAAACTAAAGTCAAATCAAACTGAGTTGTGGATTCCTTAGAGAGATTTTCCTTTCACCTAAGCAGGCTTTTTGGTCTGCACCTGTTCTAAAAGGAGATTTGCTTCCCTCCAAGCCTCAGACAGGAACATTGATACCCCCTCACACAATCCCCTGCCCACCTCTACATAATTTGTCCAAAAGATAGGAAATCTGCAGAGGAATTTCTCCTCAGGGGTGGTGCGGGGGGAGAGGGAAGAAACCTCAAGTAAAAATTGCTTTCCCCCCTTCCCAACTCAATGTCAGACAATACTCAGGGTCACACAAGTGCCAGCCTGTCATTTCCAGCACAGGCAAAACCAAACCAAACCAAACAAACAGGGCACCTACTGGTTGTGGTAGCTGAGAGGGTCTGAGATGCAAAGTTCGGAAATGTCCATCAGTCCAGTTTTAGCATTCCCAGTTGGCAGAGAAAAGCAACTAAATTACAGTGAAGAGAGAGTGAAGGGGAAAAAAGGGAGCCACAGAAAGGGGACCAGACTGCAAGAAAAGGGACAAGGAAGGAAAGAAAGGGGGTGGGAGAAAAAGAGGAGACAGTTAAAGAGGGTAGGAGAGAAAGAGAGACAGACATATGCACATCCACACACATACACTCATCCAGACACACTGAAGCAGGCAGAGGGAAGGGAGGCAGCTGAGAAGACACAGGCACAAGAGATTTAGATCCCACTAACTCCACTGTAGCTTTAAGACTGAGAGACTGATGAATATGGCAAAGCTGCTATTGGTTACCACTCAGGGGCTGGACTTGAAGTGACAGAGCAGAACTGGGCAGGGAGGGGGGTGAGAAGGAGGGAGGTGGGGGGCAAGCTAGTGAGACTTCAATAGACTAACATACCCACACATGGGCTAATAGCATCAGAGGAAGAGAATGCTGATCACACAGCCAAAGAACTTGTGATCCTGCAGTTGGCTAGGCAAAACCAGGGGGACAGGGAGTGACCTTCGGTCCTTTACACAGTCCCCCTTGCCTTCTACAATGTGAATTCCATTGGCAGCAGAACTGAGTGAGACAGGACCTCGTGGCTGGTGGGTCTCCTTTGTTTTTTGTTTGTTTCCAGATACATAGCCTGTGCATTCCTCTGAATGCCTGTGACTGTTAAAGTGTCTGCCGGGGGAACACTTTGGGGTCAGCAACAAAACCTCATGCTGCTTGTGCATTCATAGCAATTCCTGATCATTTCCTCAAGTTATCAGGAATCACAAAAGGCTTCTCATCAGAAAGTGTTGAGGAAAAACTGACCCTAACAGAAAGGAGAGACACAGCAGACACAATATAGTGCTAAGTAGCAGCCCAACACCAGCTCCCGAATGGACACTGCTGGATACAGCATAGCTGTATCCGGGGAGGATCCTATCCACCCCTGACAGAAATCTGAGGGTTCTGTCTCTACACTTTGTCAGTACTTGGATTGTCATGCCAATAAAGTCTCATAAATGAATATGTGTGACTACCAGTTTGAATGCATGTGGGAAACAGAACTTCTTGGATTTATTGGCACTCACTAAAGGGTGACGTCTGTTAGTCAAATGCCACAGTGATGGGTGATTTAGAAATGCAAATGATAACAGTAATATTAACTACCATCACCTGATTCAATCTTAAAATGTAAGTTATTGTGACATGGTGACTCTCCCCGCATGTGCGTGCACACACACTTACGCTTCAGCCTCTTACCTACCGACTCACTGTACTTAGTGTTCATAAAGCACTCAGACCCTGAAGTGAAAGGTGCTTTATGTATTATTACAATCTACATGCACATCCACACATGTACTTCAGTGCATGTCCAGAGACACTATCAAATACATTCACACACAGTAGTCCATACGCACACCTAGACATGCATACGTACCAGTTTGCATACATCTATGCACACAGACACATGCACTGTCACATGCAAACACATCACTCCATTTGTATATCTATACAAATACACACACAGCTAAACAGATATACACACACACACACTTGTATGGGTGTACGCAATTCAGTGCTGGGCGCACACCAATATACACACACAGTGACTCAGCCCACCCAAAATACACACAGACAGACTAATATATGCAGATCCCCATATACAAACCCTCAAATACACACACAGAATGATTCATTCTGAAATATACATATGCACCCTCTTTCATACAAAGAATAGGGCCTGACTCTGATCTCATACCAATTTAAATCAGAAATAAATTCAATGAAACCCATGGATTTACAGTGGTATAAAACCTGTATAAGCGAGACCAGAATCAGATCTTCAGGGTAAATGCATGCATTCCAGATACAAACCTTTAACTCTCGCCCAGAGGTGCAAAGAAACACCCTGAGAGGTTAACACAGCAGAATACATTGATACATACATTTGCAGAGAAGTGCTCACAAAACTTCTCAATCTCAGACTCAAACTGTCAATCACACACATTCACTCTCTCTCTCACACACAGACATTTCCAAGGCTCTGTACACATTTATTGGCTGCCATTAGAGTCAATGGGATCTCCCCCAACTCCCACACCATCATGTTCACACACATATTTTCACCTTCAAACCACACAGTTACATTGGCACACTCACCCCCATCCAAACACTCACACTTAACCCCACACATGCAAAGTCAGAGTCTCTAATACATGATCATACTATACAGACACTCACACTGGCAGTCCCTCTCCTACAAAGTTCTATTACTGATCTAGTTGTTTGTTGCTATCTTCCATGTTCTAAACCAGACACATGCAAATCTTATTTTCACTTATCTCTGCCCTGCTTTCTACTTTTTTTTAATCTTTGGAGTTTTGCTACTCAATAAATTAAAAATTAATTTAATAAATAATTAAGAAAAATAGAGATTTTTAAGCCAAACAAGTCTTTCTATATATCTGTGGACAGCAGAACCCCTTGTTCTCCTATTGCAAGGGGGAAAAAAACCCAAGTTAGGGCAAAGAGGAGATTGCTTCATTATATAACACAGCATTAAACCTGAGTCCATAACTGGAGGCTATGGTGTAATACACCAGGTAAAGCACTAGACAGATTGGAGCTATTCAAATGAGGGGAATTACACAGCACAATGGCAAGTGAAATTTGACTTGGTTCAGTATTCAGCAATGTACATTGGCTAAAGTAGTTTAAATTTCTCATATAAGCCAAGGGGATCCGTATTTGCAGGATATTGAGGAAAGGATAAAATAATGGGCTAGATCCTCAGCTGGTACAAACCATCATAGCTCCACTGAAGTCCACATTAAGTCAGTACAGCTAAATCAATTTACATCAGGTAAGAATCTGCCCCAATGTGATCAAAGTACTGTATAAAATAATGGTGTGCCCTGACCTGGAGAACTGTGTTTGATTTTGATCAACTCACCTTCAGATGTAACAGACTAAATAATCAAAGTAAAGTGATAAGAATGGTTAGAGGTACAACATGGTGGAGCTTACAAAGAAAGAGACTGCAAAAGTGAGGATGATTCAGTTTGGAAAAGAGACGGGAGAGGGGACTGGAATGGGATGTTTGAGAGTATGACATACTTACAGCAGAATATAACAGGTGATTTACAGCAGAATATAACAGGTGACATTCAGATTATAGAAGAGCTGTGTAAGCTCAAAAACTTCTCTCTCTTACCAACAGAAGTTGGTCCAATAAAAGATATCACCTTACCCGCCTTATCTCTCTATATCCTGGGACCAACATGGCCACAACACCACTGCATTCAGATTATAGACAGTTCTGAGAAACAGGATTTATATGAACTGAAATAAACATTTACATGCATACATCTTTATGCACAGGAGCATATAAAGATTTAAGCACTTAAATCTTTACCTCTGAATTCTGCAGTTCACTAAGACTTTAGCATGTAAATAAAAAGAGAGACCTGGGGAAAGGACTCTGTTTTGAATTATGAGGATTTTCAGATAAGTGAGATTTGGTTAATAAAGGTTCCACTAGTGAAAGCCCATAGTTCCCTGCTTTACCCATTTCCCAGAAGAATAATAGTACATTCAGTAAGTGTAAAACAAAATAAATTAAATACTATTGTATATACTGCAGTATATATTGTTAACTTGTGAAACTCACTGATGCAGGAGGCATCAGGCAAAATATGTGGCTTGATTTTTGGAACTCTGACCATTAATAGCATTTGCAACTCTTAAGACATTTCTACACCAAAACTTAAGTTGACCTATATTAGATCAACTTACAGCCACCGTAGTAATTACTGAGGTGGTGCATGTCCACACTACACTCCTTCAGTCGGTGGTACACCAGAAGCGCTTCCACCGACCTAAGAGGAGCAGTGTGGGGAGCACCTCAGCTCCACTCATAACTCCCCACCAGAAGCCTGGCTGCCCCACAGGCACCCGGCTCACCACTGGCTCTCCCCCGCACCCCGTTCTCTGCTGGGAGCCTGGTTGCGCCCCCGCCCCCGCCTTCCCACTCCCTACTGGGAGCCCGGTGGCCCACTTGCCCCACCTTGCCTCCCTGCCAGAAACTCATTACCCCCCTGCCCCACCAGGGATGCCAGGAGCAGCCCAGCTCCAAGCGGCGTGCCCAGGCAGTGGGCAGCAACCTAGCTGGGAATGGGGAGGATGAAGCCGTGAAATTGACAAGAATGACAGTCAGCAGCCGGTGTAAGTAAGTAACAGAGCGTCTATATGGTCACTGTCACCCTAGCTACACCAACATAAGCCCTATGCCTCTCGTGGATGTGGAGATATTATGTTGGGTGTAGCAGAACACTTAGGCCACGTCTACACTACCCTCCGGATCGGCGGGCAGTGACCGATCTATTGGGGATCGATTTATCGTGTCTAGTGTAGATGCAATAAATTGATCCCCGATCGCTCTGCCATCGACTCCGGAACTCCACCACGGCGAGAGGCGGAAGCGGAGTCGACGGGGGAGTGGTGTTTGTTGATCCCGTGCTGCGAGGACGCAAAGTAAGTGATTCTAAGTTGATCTAAGATACGTCAACTTCAGCTACGCTATTCTCGTAGCTGAAGTTGCGTATCTTAGATTGATTCCCCCTCACCTGCAGTGTAGACCAGGCCTTACATCAGTGGGAGCAAAGCTGTAGTGTATACACTGACAGACATAAAGCTGCCTTATGTCGACCTAACTGTGTAGCGTAAATCAGGGCTTAGAGCCTAAAACAATGAGATAAGAGGAAATCATATCTCAAGCTTAATGACACAAGGGGATTGTTTGTGGATTTTATCCTCTTATTCCACATGCATTGATGGCTTTTTGAGCCTCTCTCTGAACATCAAGTATTGTCACTGTCAGGTGCCTGTCACTGCCAGAGATGGGATAACTGAAGTAGATGGTCCACTATAGCAAACTATAGCAAACCAACTGTCTGGTCCACTATAGCAAATCTTACAGTACGTTCCTACAGTGCATTAAAGGATGCAGAATAAAGAATAAAATACATTGTATAGTCGCAGAGATCAACTTTCTTTAGCACTACATAAATGAAAAAGTGAAGCGGAGGTTTTATTTCCAAGGCCAGAGGACTGGATCCTGTAAGAATTTTCTATTACGTGGTACTTACGTTTTATTAGACCAAATGATTGATGGAAAATTAATCACTTTATCTGATGGTTGCACACAGTACTAATGTCAGTGATAGGTGAATTGCAAAAGGCAGGTTGATTCAGCATGGATATGTTTACACATTTTTCCAAACCTTTGTGCTCCCAATCATTCTTCTCTTCAGATTTCTCTCAATCTTCCTCCCCGCAACTGGGTCAGGCTGCCCCCTGCCCTGGTATGCTCTCTATTGTCAAGAGGTGCAATGATCTGCCATCTTCTTTGGTAAGTTTTCTTCTTGTTCTGAGGGTGAATGTTCTCTCCACTGTGGTTCACAGAAGCCCAGGAACACCTCTGGTGGGTCTTATTTTCAAGCAGTAAAAGCAACCTGGCCAGAGCATGTGACTCAGAGTATACCATGGGATTGTAAAACCCTGGAGTACATTGTGTGAGAGATGAGAGATCCCTTTATACCCATGAGATTAGCAGGTCCTATGGGAAAGGAGAAAGGGATATTACCAAAGAATCTCACAAAACCAAGCATACTGTGGGGTGTTTTTATATTTTGAAGTGGCAGATCAGTGGGATCCAACAGGAGGATTACTGTGGCCCACTACACCAGACTGGAGGGGCAGGCAATCTAGTCAGCCTCAAAGGAGGGAGGGAGGGATAGCTCAGTGGTTTGAGCATTGGCCTGCTAAACCCAGGGTTGTGACTTCAATCCTTGAGGGGGCCATTTAGGGATCTGGGGCAAAAATTGGGGATTGGTCCTGCTTTGAGCAGGGGGTTGGACTAGATGACCTCCTGAGGTCCCTTCCAACCCTGATATTCTATGATTCTGTGAGGAAACCTGATAGGAGGGGTGGGGAGCAAATACCAGGATGCTTCCTGAAGTAGTCCGAGGTCACAGCGGGGAGCAGACTGTTCAGAAACCACTGATGATGAAATAGAAGCAAGAGGCCATCCAGTTGCCCCTTGAAGACGTATTCCCAATGTTGCACAGTTAGTGATGGATGATGGGAGGGGTTGGAGAAAATCCATAGGGGTCCTGTTGGAATATGCCCTGTGATATGGAGTTTGGAGGGACCTTTATCTAATCTGAGAATGGATAGGATTTGGTTCAAGGGTGGTTGAAGCTTCTGATTGGTCTTATTTATCTGAAATCGAGTCTCCCATTGTGGACTATTGCTCACCTGCTGCACCCTGACTGATTTAGTGAGCAGTCATTTTGTGTGCTGCTTCAGGCAATGAGCGGTCAGCTTGGTAACTGGCCTTTCAGGCAGCTGCCACTTTCCCAATAGCTGAAGTTTTCATTTTGTGTCTAAACTTTTATCAGGGCCTAGGGGAGCCAGCCAGGGAGCCATCCAATTGGCTGGCACAGGCTCCATGTGGTCTAATTAACTGACATCAGTAACACAATGGCGCTTTGTGCTCAGATAATGGGCTCCTGCTGACAGGAACTGCCCAGGCAAAGATGAGATGGGAATCTGTGAAGCGGCTGGGCAGACCCATTTTTGGTGCAAAAATTATAATCACTTTAGACCCAGTGTAAATGGACAAATGACACTTTCCATGCCTCTGGAGTAGCTAAAATTTAGCTACTAAAACATAGCTGCTAAGTGGAGCCCTGCTTCCCTCCTCAGGAACCTGAGGGGATGGCCACTATAGGCTTTGCCACATCTGCCATCTTGAAGTCTCTACGGAACAGGGCCACAAACCCAAGACGCTGTCTGTGGAGCGTTAGAGGCTTCATTTTGCTTTCAAAAAGCCGATGTCGACAGTGCTCATAAAGCTTTTCTAGCTTCTAAAACTGCCAGTGGGGCTTCCTCCCCTCCCAGAGGAAAACAACAATGGCAACAGTGAGTAGGTTTGCCAACTGATCTTAACCCTGCCCTTGAATGATCACCTCTAGGAGAGGGACATGAATTCAGTTACCCTACCACCCATTCAGTACATAGTCATTCCGCTGGGAATACCAACAAGTGAGCCACTACCCGTGGGGATGGTTTTCATGATGTGGGCATGTGGATTTGATTCTCTCCAGTTAATATCACACCTGGCTCACTGAACAGTCTTCTTCTTAGCGTATGCACAATGTGCCTTAGGTAGCATGAGACCAGGATTCATCGCTGAATTTGGTCCGCTTGTTGGATCATTAGCTTCTCCAAACTGGGTCAGGTACTGATAGGAAGTGTGATGTGAACACTGATCCATGACCCCCACCACACAGTTATCAGATAGCAAATACTTTCATTCGCTAATAGGATGGAATGGAATCTGTGTCCTATAGGCAAATTGTTCTATTGTTTGATATCAGTCCTCTAAACCAGACTGTTTCCTGCCCAGAAAGAAAACAGCAAATTCACATCACTACAGATCTTTGGTACTTTTACTGGCTTTCTGAGAGCTGATGAACTGAGATTTTCTTGAGACTTATTTTCTGTTCTTTAATGACTAAGCTATTTTCTGATGGATTAATTTTTACTTTTTTAACTTTTATCATGGAAGAACGGTCAACTTTCCAGCAAGCTGATTGATTGAATGACAGAAATTTCATTTGGTCTAATACAGCAGCAACCTACAAATCATGCCAAGCAAACCTGATTTCACTCTTTGATAAAATTATGTTTTTTTGTAGATAAGGGGAATGCAAACAGATGGAACAGACCTAGATTTTTTTTTAAAAGTCCCCACTATGATCTCCCATGATATTCTTGTGAGAAAGTTAGTAAGGTGGCATCTGCACAGAAAAAAAATTTGATGCAAAACTTAGGAGAGCTGGGCAAGTAACTTGGGTATACATGTCTGTGTCTGACACCATATCACATCAGTATGCTATAAGGTACAGCATATAGCATACTGATGTGATAAACAATTATTTTATGCTGCTTATGAACAAGTTACCTGGAACTTGTTTACCTGGGGATGTTGTGGAATCCCCATCATTGGAGCTTTTCAAGAACAGGTTAGACAAATACCTGTCAGGGATGAGCTACAGGGTATACTTAATCCAGCATCAGTGCAGGGGGATGGACTAGATGACTTCTTGAGGTCCCTTCCACACCTACATTTCTATGATTCTATGGCAATAATATTGTAACAAAACCATTACCCACTAGGGCTTCACAGATGTATCTATGTTGTACACATGATCACTCAACTTCACAGTGGCAGTGTGGGTAAAATCAGATCCTCTTGCCCCTAACGATAGGCCCTAATCTCCTGAGCTAAAGGAGAGCCTCCCTTAAGCTGTTGGCAGAAGTACACCACCTCCCATTCTATCACCTTCCACAGCAATCAGCTATCCCCAACTGGGACAACACATAGGATCCCTCCCCTACTCTGCTCCGCTTTCTCTACAACTGTCCCTGTAAAACTCTTCATGCACAGATCACACAGAACACATATTGCACAGTACGAAATGTTTATCTGCCACTCCAAAGACAATTTCCTAACATGAACCAAGCCCCCCACAGACATTTCCTCAAGCAAAATTATTAACCTTACTTGTTAATTGCATCCATCCGAAATGCACTGCTACCATGCTTGTAGTTAAGGCTGCATATTTACTGTAGAGGCAATAAGTGGCAACGGTGTGTGCTGTGCATTTAGGATGTGGTAGTGGTGATGTGTAAGAGGGTGGATGTGTATGTAGATTAAATATACTCTCCTTGATTTTGAGGGTTTCTGTCAGTGGGATTTGCCTTAACTCTTTATTAATGATTTTTTAACAAGGGAATATGTACAGCAGCCAGTTCATTACCATTATGATGTACTTCTATAGAGCCTTCTGTCTGCAAATCTACTTGTGTCACAAACATTAATTAGCCCTCAGACTCCTGGAAGATAAGTCAGTATTCTCATTCCCATTCTATAGATGGAAAAACCAAAACACTGAGAGGTTAAGTGACTTGCCCAAGTGTCTTGATTTCTGGTCCTCAGCTGTAGTTGCAGAATTCTGTTCCCCAAAAATCTGACCTATTTTAAGATTGGTAGAATTGAGAGGGGGAATAGTCATGAAGTTCTGATTTTTTCCCCCTTTCCCGCTTAGATACAAGAGTGTTAAGCAGCCTTGAGATAAGATAAAAATAGCCACTCCTTTGTCATGGAGAAATCAGAAAACAATCTAAACAAGAGTCCCCATTTTTGTAGGTCCCACGCTATTTTTGCCTTTTTATTCCAGCTTTGCAATACTAATAGCAGGACAAGTTCTATTTCCAAAGCAGTGCATGTGCCTGACACCCCTGATGCAAGTGTACACACAAAAAAGCATCCCAAAAAGAGGCACATCAACTGCTGAATTCAAAACAAGAAGTCAGAGCAGGAGGTGAGCAAGACGTATTTTGCCAAATGGAAAAAAATAAAAGGTATCTGGGAGGGAGGTTTTATTTTCCATCTTTGAAAGAGGTTTTAAAATGGAAGGGAGGTGAGGTGGATGTGGGAAGGAAATCTACAAAAAGGATTTGAAAGATCAGCTCCCTCTTGCATCATTGCCTTTGTTGGGGCATTTGATATGGAATTTTTGGTCCAGAAATGTTTAACAAGACTTCACAGTATTTTTGATCATATTTTAGCAGCCTATTGCTGTAACAGATCTTTGCATAAATCCATTCAAACTACAGCAGACAGCAGCCTGCCACCCACAAAGAAAGATGGATAGCTAGAAAGGCAAATAGATGGATCTGTTACACCAGGCAGAGCTACGATGAGAGCTGTGGTCTGGATCTAAACTTTGACCTATTGGTGATCTTCTCCCTTGTGATTCCCTCCATTTACTGTATTACCTTCAGCCCTTGATGAGGCTGCCCTGGTAGGACAGGACACAACTGAGGCATTAAATGGTGAGTGATCTTATTCAGACTGACAGTTACATATTTTCTATTAGTATGCTTCCCCTTCTCCCCATCCTATCTCCAAATCCCTGCAGAGCTGCGACAGAGCCTTCTCCACCTGTGACCTCAGAGTCACTGCTCACGGTCCAGACAGCAGCACCAGGGTCCTTTGTTCAGCTGCGGGGCAGGAAAGGAAGAAGATCAAGGGGCCTTGAAATACCTTCACTTGGGATATCACCAAGACTTCCATTACAAAGCACCAAGACATCACAAACACAGCTTCCCCAGGCTGATGGGTCACCCAATCAGATGGCAGAGAGAAGCAGACAGCATCTAGCCACCTGCAGCTCTTTAATTTCAGCACAAAGGTTGAAAGAGCTAGGGGCAGAGGGCCACAATGGAAAGTCAGGGGAGTAGGGAGAAGGTTAGCAGGGTGCTCATTCATTCCCCTGGTTCAGGGGAGTTTTCTGTCTTTAACTCTTTGCACCCTAACTAGTCTAAAAGAAACTGACCTCAGGACCCTAATATTTACAATGATAGGCTCTCGACTAAACTGATCAAAAGAAGTGCCTCCTTGTTATCAAAAGGAATAATAGTTATTTGCTCCTATGCTGCAAGGAAAGAGTTAAAAAGTCATTGCCATGTGTGCTGCAAGGGACATGTTAATGGGTCTGATGTAGAAAGGCAAAGGGGCCTGAGGAAGTGGAATGCTTTGTAGCTGCTACCATCAAGGCAACACACCTTAATTCCCATTGAAGGCTGCATGGGGAAGAGAGAGGGAAAATTTTCAAGTTTCAAAGCTTCTCACTGAAAAAATCTCAAGTTGCTCTGAGCTCCCTTTCTCTGGAACAACAACAAAGGGGGCTGCAGTGTCACAGGCTGTATGATGACTCAGTAAATACTTTGTTTTGTTGTCACAGAGCATGTGTCACTTGTGGCTAGTTTGGGTCCCAGAACCGGTACCACATTCTTGATTGCTTTACGAAAATTACCGGAGAAGACAATTATGAAGAAGTGTCCTGTTTGGAGATCTCTTACAGTCAGCCTGGAGACGAACATAAGGTAGTTCTATAGCTAGTACAATCAGCAGCCCAGCAGGCAAGGATGGGCCACCCGCCAAGAGTAAGGTGTCACTAGGTGCTTCTACAATGCCCTGGGAGGCACCGCAATGTGTGGCCATCACTTCTCTTTGTTAAACCTTCTCTTTCTTGTGAGCTCAGAGAGCTGGGGGATAAGCAGAACAGACTGGAAAAGATTTGTCTAGTCATTTATTACTTCCTCAAATGTAATTAGGATTCTGCAAACTAGTCCCATTGTGGTGACTTGGAGACCCCTGACTGTATATCCAGGGGAAAATCCTTGGGCAGGACTCAGAGTGCCATAATAAAACCCTGCATTTCGATGTCAGTGATAATTGCACAGGAAGGGGCCTCAATCTTATTAGCAAAGCAGAGCAGTTAGAACAAAACTTTTGGTCAGTGGCTACTATAGCACCGGGGCTAATGACCAAGATGCAGAATCTGCTCATTCTGTTTCATGATCAGCAGCATGGTAGCTGCATTCTAACCAGAGGCATTGGATCCATTTGGCAGCACAACATGGGGAATTTCACCAGGCAGGCAGCCCAACACAGCTATTCCCCCGATATGGCAGCACAACACAGGGACATACTACAGAGCACAGAAAGTGAGTTCTATCTGAACATACCTAGCACATTCAGCAGCACGGTAGGTGTGCTCTTCCTATGCAGACAGAACTAGTACATTCAGAAGCCAAGCACATGCATTCTACTGGGATATACCTAGACCTAGACTGTCTGTATTCCAATGCAGTCACTGAAAATGCTCCTTGGGATTAGACTGTAAATTCTTTGGGGCAGGGACTATTTCTCCCTGTGTACTATATCATATATTTACACACACACACACACACACAGAGTATGTATCATTAATATAAGATACTACAGTATACCCTTGCTATTGAGAACCCCTGAGGATCCAAGCCATTTGTTCAGTATAGCCAGGGGTTAATGATAGTGAGGGTGGGGGAGGCGGCTCCCAGGGCCACAGCCAGGACAGTGCTCCTCCGGCCTTGGGGCTGCAGTGGGGAGAGAAAGAGAGCTCCTCTGGCCCTGGGGCCACTGCAGGTGCTGACAGTGCTCATCCAGCCCCGGGCTTGCCACTGGGATGGAATGCTACTCCAGTCCCGTGGCCAGAGGGGCACTCTGCTGCCAGCCCCGTGGGCAGAGGAGCATTTTGTCCCATCCACGGCATTGGGGCTGGAGGACCTGTCAGCCCCCCACCGCAGCCCCAGACTGGAGGAGCCCCCTCCCCCTTGCAGCCAGAGGAGCTCTCAGCCCCCCACCACAGCAGGCAGGGCTGGAGGTGAGATCCAGGGACCACATTCACTATAGCCCAAGGTTCACTATTGTGAAGGGCGTTATATTGAGAGTTTAGTGTAGCAATGACTCCTTTTGGGTCAGTTATCAAATGCTTACTTTGTGTGGCTTAGTGGATAGCGCACTGGATTGACCTGAGGAGACTTGGGTTCTACTCCCAGCAATACCACTGGCCTGCTCGATGACCTCAGGCAAATCACTTCACTTCCCTGTGCTTCAGTTTTCCCATCTGTAAAATGGAGATACGATACTGACCTCCTTTGTAAAGCACTTTGAGATCTATGGATGCAGAGTGCTGTATAAAAGCTGGGTATTATCATTATTTCAACTGAGCAGGACAACTCTCACAAATATTTTTTGTTCTCTCATCATTAGAGCTGGGAGCTGGACTCCTGGGTTCTATTCCTAAATCTGCCATTAATTTACTGTGTGGCCTGGGACAAGTAATTTAACCTCTCAGTGCCTTACTCTCTCCAACAGTATAGCGAGTATAACATTTCCATCACAGAGCACTGTGGAAGTTAATTAATTAAATATCTGTGAGCTGCCTGAGAGCCTCAGATGTGCCCCGCAAGCTTCTCACACAATGGGTGACAATTAGCTACATGCTGCAATATCCAGGGGAGAGAGATATGGCACCAGAGCTCTGCATCTCCTGGGTGCTACCAGGCTAAGCCAACGTTACTGGAACAATTTCCTTGTGTGATTGGCAAATGCACTCGCTGAGATGCCAACTTCAATGAAACCAAGAGGGGACACTGAACACATACAGACAAGGGGAGCACGCAGTATAGAGGAAAAGGAATTTCGACCACTGGCAGTGGTTAGGACATGGTGGGGGGTGGCAAGGTACTGTGCACATCAGTACTAAGCAGAACACTGTGTGTGGTCAGCATGAGCACTTGCCAGTCACAACTCTACTGATCAGCTGCCATAGGAAACTGATGGGGGCTGTGAGGTATACACAGGATCCAGTAGTAGTGAAGGGGTTAATTGATTAAATATCCCCCTGCTTCACCTAGGTTAACACTGCTGACGAGATCCAAAAAACTCTCCCTAAAGAAGCAATTGCTCTTTCAGGAGGAGGAGCTGGGTCATCAGATAAGGGTGAAATTGCTTTAAAAGCCATTTTAAACAAAGCAATTTGGGCACCCAGGGGCAATCTCAACTTCTTGGGCTGATCAGGAGAGACAGAGGGGATTATTTATTTATCAAGCCCCTTTCCCACAGGGCCAGACATTTCCACTTGGGAAGGTTTAGGAGGGCTGGGGAGCTGCTTGGAATCCTCCAGAGGTTTCCCTAGGCCAGGGTCTCAGGAAAGTTAACACAATTCATGTCCAGAGTGCCCAGGTGATACAGGCTGTGCCAGAGTCTCAGTGAGAAAATAGCAAAGGACACTGAAAGCATCAAACAGGCCTCCTGAGGGATGCAGCACACACGGGCTCTGGGCACCCAGCATACGCAGCAGGCTCTGACTAGCTTTCAATTAAGTCCCTTTAGAGCAACTGTGGTTGAGTACAAGGGCTTTTCTCTTTGCTTTTGGTTAGGCTGCTTCTCTTCAAACACAGAGCAAGTGCCTTCAGGGACTCGACAAGTGTTTAATAGACATGTTTGATGGAGGGAACGCCAATGAGAAGACAAAGACCTGACACTCCTAGCAGACACACTCAAATCAGTCCATAGCTGGCAAAGCAACTCAGGGAGTGATCAGCTACCAGATCCAGCTGCTTAGAAAGCAGGTCAAGTCGTCACCTAGATCCAATTCATACTTAAATAGCCCAGATTTTGTCATGTGTACCAAGATATCAGGGCAGGGGTACAAAAATCGCTCAGGAGGGAACATTAGGACACACTAGGAAAAAAAATAAAATAAAAACATCAAGAGTTTCTCTTGCCCTGAAAACTCTGAAATTGCTAGTGCAATTTCCTTCCCTTTCACCAAATCAGTGACTGGGGAGGAGTTATTTCCTAAATTCAGAAAGTTCCCGCTTGTATCTGGCACGGCACCTTTCACCAGTGATAAATTCACCTGAAAAAAAGAGCTACAGAGACACAAATCCTCACAGCAACACAGTTCTGATGTCGCTAGCAGAGTCATAGGGACGCAGCGTTCCCAGGGTGATCTGACTCTGATGTCATCTGCAGAGTCACTGGGACATGGATATACCATGGCACTGAGAAGATCAAGCAGCATGGTTTTTTTCCATTGGGAGGTACTAGAGTGGAGCAGAGACTCAAAATAGCCACCAGGCTGGACTTGGCTAGTCCGGTCCTTACACTTGAACATAGTAGTAGGTAAGATATACCATGCTGTCCTGCTTTATGGCTGCCTGTAATTCATTAGCAAGGAGGTAATGCATTGAGGAGGAAGGGGAAGGCTGTAAATTACTACTTCAGACACACACCTGGCAAATAAAGGATGATGGGTGGAAAGCTCATCTTGTTCAATCTTGGTGATTCCCTTCTGCCTCCCTGAGTTTTGCCAGCACTTTTCATTGGATACAACATTCTCCTTCACTCCCCATCTTGAACTATTGTAGAGGGTTGCTGTGTGCTGTTAAATGCTGCTGCATTCCGTCCAGAAGTGGCTTCATTTCAGTGATGGGCAAAATCATCTCAATAGTTTGGATATTTGGGATCCCTTGAAAAGGAAAGCACTACTGGAATGAGATATCATCATCAAACCTGGTGATCCAAGATGGCCCCAGAGAGTCTGATGGCCTCCAAGAGTCCTAATGTTCTTGGACTCACCCATGCAGACCTCCCCCTCTTCCCAAAGAATAGGGCTTCTCTCCCAATCTTGTTCCATATAGTGGACTGATTTACAAATGGAAGAAATGAAGTAAAAAGAATCCTGTGCCTGCCACAAGAGGGAAGGGAAAGGGGAAGAGAGGACAAACCTTCCCGACCCCCTGAGAGGCAACATCCAATTAGATCTGTTCTATTCGTACTTCCAGAGGCATCTCCTTTGCTACCCATTCATTTCTGAAGGGACCAGCCACATCTGTAGGGTTGGTGTGTCAACATAAACCTTGTTTCTCACTCTGTGCTCATCATGTGATGATAGCCTGCTCAGGCCTGGAGGACAAGAGACAGGCACAGAGACTGTCTCTGCCCTGCTGAGCTTAGAATGCTAAAGAATCAGGGATCGCTCTTGGAAATTGCACAGTCTTGCTGCTTTGAATACCAAGACTTGTGGGTTTGGAAATGGCCATGATGCCATAGCAAGCCTATTCCCAGTTCCTAGGTGGCAGGGTTAATAGATTTTGTGGTTTAAAAAACATTGTTAGGGATAGTCGGTTGATCCCTTATGTTTCTTACTAACAGTTTTAGGATATAAAATCCTAAACACATGGGCGGTGGATGAACCACGGGCTTGGGGAGGCTAGCCCCCAGCCCACCCCTTCTGCCTGAGGCCCTGCCACCCTTCTTCCCTCCCCAAACCCCAGAGAACCCCCACCCGCTCCCCCCAGCCCCAGAGCACTGGGCGGCGCAGCCCCAGTCCTGGAGCGCTGGGCAGCGCAACCCGTGCCCCACCCCACCCAGCGCTAGGCGGCCCCAGCCATGAGCCACCTCAAGTCCCAGCTCCAGCAGTCTCCCTGGAAGAGAAGCAGCCTGCCTGGGCTGGGACCAAGGGAAAAGGGGGCCACAGAGCGGAACATGGGCGGGGCCCCACAGGGCTGTTTGGGGAGGCACAGCCTTCCCCAGCCTATTATACCTGCCACCCATGCCTAAATAGTTTTTAAAATCCTGTTTCCAATCGAGCGGTTTGTTTACTTCTTGTTTTTCTCCCAGGTTGGACAGAGAAACAGACAGCTTTGCTTTTGCTTCTGGCCATTTTCTAGTTAACCTTGCTTTCAGATTCCCATGCACTAGCATCCTGCTGCAATGTTTGCGTTGCAAAAATGGAAGGGAAACATTTGTTTTTTCAAAAAACCCTTGCACTGGAATTTTTAAAAGGTCATGACAACATTCATATTAGACTTACACCTCATTTTAACAGAAATGTAATCAGACCCAAACTGAACACAATGACATCCATTTAACAAGCAGAAGGCTTTACTGTTGTCAGTTCCTCTGAGAGGCCACCCCACTGAGTTTAGTCTCCCCATAACAAGGGCTGAGACTTCTGCCAGAAGGGGCTGACATACCTACAATGATCAGCAGCAGGTTGGTAGCCTTTCAGTGGGACCTAGTATTAGCCATGCTCCTCTCCCACAACATACTCTCCTTACGCTCAGGCCGGTCTACATGAGAAAGTTGAATGAGTATAGTGTAAGGTACAATTTTAAACTGATTTAGTTAAACTGGTGCAAAAGGCAACTATTATTTCAGTTTAAACCATGATTATCTGAGAAATGGTATAATAAACGAAAATAAACCCCTCAAACTGAGGGGGTTTGAAGAGGGTCCACACAGGGGGTTGAACTGCTTATCTATATTAGATTAAAACCAATTTAAGTTACATTGGTGCAACTTATTCATGCAGATAAGCCCTTAGCTCAAATTGGTAAGGACCTGAAATCAGTTCAGTTGATACAAGGCACTTGTGAACCAAAATAAAAGTGTCCATACAAAAGGGTTGCATCAATTTAACCGGAGCCACAAAGCAGCATTAGCTAGGGGACTAGTGGGGGAGGGCCCGCATAGAGACAGTCACTTGCTTACAGTGGGGTGGGAGTCACCACATTAGAATCGACAGTAGAAACACTTGTTGGAGAAATGGTGCCCAAAAGTAACAGCCTAATAATAAGAGCCGAGAGCACCAGAACAGTCCCATGTTCCTTCCATGTTTGAGAGAAGTTCCCACAGCAAGAAAACCCCCACTAAAAACCAGGAAGATTTCCCTGTTTCCAATGACATCGGTATGTCACTGTGAGCAGTAGAGGCCTAAGTGCCAGATTCACCTAGCAGGCTCTTGTAGAGATTAGTTATTACAGTGAAAATATAATACAAGAAGGTATGGGGGCTGCTCCCCAGGGAAGCAGCCCCCAGGCCCATACCAGGAATGGTTGCAGGGCCCAGCCCTCAAGAAAATCTTCTGAGGGGGACCAATGCCCTTTGCTAGTATGGAGGCTGGGGCCAGAATCTACTCCTATTAAACATAACCACCCAGCTCAGGATGTCACTGCGGCTGGTGAAACGTTAGCTAATGAAGATTGAGTCAGGCAGGCAGAGACTATCCCCTCAGCCTGTTAATCCACTTAGGGGAAGGAGAAGGGAAACCTGATCTGAATTCCTGTGTTCCCTGCAATGGACTATACAGACTCTGGCACTTGGGAGAAGGAAAAGAACCAAACCTGGATTGGTGAGAGCTGTGGAATGGATTTATATGCCCTTGGGGAAAGAGGAGGAAGAGGATAGACTCAGGATGCAGCCCTCCCAGACTGGATTTTGGTGCTCACTAGCAATGGATTCTGGGTACAGCTCCTGGGATGAGCAAAAACTGAACTGGGTTTGTGTGTCCCCTGCGATGGATTATGGGGGCATTGGATAGGCGCAGCTGCCAGACTAAGTGGCATGGATAGTGCACAGCACCTAACATCCATTTCCAGAGGAGCAGAGAGGCTTGAAAAGGGGTTGGCTACAAATTCAGAGGCCCAAAAGTCCGAGAAAGAAGGGGAGAACGTATTCTTCAAACTTCTGTTTCCCTCCTTCATCCCTGACAGATCCTATTCCCTCTTCTCCAGCTGCTGTGGCTTTCACAGTAGCAACAGCAACCTGAAAGCCAGCTGGAATTAACCTGAGCCTCCCTGCAATCTCCATGCAACATAGCCCAAACCCAGCATGCTGGGACTGTGGCTGCCAGACACAGGAGGTGTTGGAATATCCTTGACCACTAGAGGGTGCTGCCCATCTCAAAGACAGCCAATGTCACAGAGCGCGATCCCATGTCACAGATTCACTGAGACAGTGAAAAGAATCTTTATTTCTAACAGTTGTGCAATCAGAGCAGCCAAAAATTAGAAGCTGAATAATTAATTAATTCAAACCAGTGTATCTCCCCTCCTCCATATCGCACGGTCCCATTTGTCCTCTGCCTCCTGCTCAGTCAGATGATTTCCCTCCTACCAGAGGTTAAAATCACTTTTATTCTTTTCACCTAGGTCCTGGATCCAAAGCAGCAAGCAAACATTTTCTGCTTGACAGATCTGTAAAGAGCAAGACACTCAGCCTCTGAGCACATGCAGTTCCCACAATGCCCAAGGCCCAACCTTATGTCCATGCTGCCACAAGGAGCTGGATGGAGGCAAGGAAATGCTCCGTCCCCCACAGTTACTGCACTGGCTCAGTCTACCCGCTCCATGCAGTTCTCCAGAAGACCAGGTGCCCCACAGTGAGGGAGATGCCCATGGGCAATATTTTCAAAACAGATGTGACCAAGTTTGCCAGTGCAGTAAGTATAGCCATGTCTGTAAGACAAGCTATGCCCACTGTGCTGACCCAACTGTGCATTTTGTAACTACATCTTTATGATGTTTTTCCCCTTACCATCTTTCCCTGATTTGGAGAGTTCTGCCACTCATTTCCAAAACTGTAGCTCATTAAAAAAGGTAGCAGGTCTAGTGGCTAGAAATAACACTGGAAGTCAGAATGCCTGAACAAGTCAGTCCCCTTTGTGCCTCAGTTTCCCTATCTGTAAAATAATACTGACCTGCTTCATATTGTGAGGAGGCAAGGGAAGGGGGGACAATGATTATGTTTGTAAAATGTTTTGAGAGCTATACATGGAAGGCCACAAAGAATGACAAGAAATTCTGGTCAGGATGCTGAGCCAGTGCGAAGCAGCATTGCTCTTTTAAGTCAATGTAGCTACATTGATTTTTACCAGCTGAGGATCTGGCCGAACACTATTTTAATGAACAGGTTTTATTTCTCCCAGAGGGAAATTGTAGATTTTGTGCTCCCATGTGGATGGTGGCTCCCACCTGAAGGTACTCACTTTTTTTCCTTTCCGTCTGACCAAATGCAGGAGCAGATAGTTTGCTGTTTATTTCTTCTCTCCTTTGTCTGTGAGTGCCATGCCGTGCTTAGCTGTCTGCCTGCCTGCAGGGATGCTCACCAGAGTTCCTGCTCAGCAGCAGCTTTCAATTTACAGAGCATTTTGGCACCACTATTTCTATCCTCCCCTTCACCTCTCACTCTGTCCTGACTGAAGAACTAGATTGATTCTTTTCATTTTTTTTCGAGTTTAAATAGTGTGTGGGTGATGAAGGGATGAGAGTGGGGAAAGGTGTTAAAGGAATTTTTAAAGAGAGGGAGTCACAGGTTAAAGGGAGAACGAGGCACAGTGCAGGCAGATATTATACAAGTTTCCCACAACCTTAACTTGGCCTTTAGGCTGCTTATGCCATTCTCAGAAACATACCTGTTAACCTGGAATTTCTTGTGCTCAAGAATTTAATGGATTTAAAACAAAATATCTATTTAGTCATATTTGATTCATCCACAAAATATGGGAGGGAAGAGAGCATTTGCCACCATTCAATAATAATGAGACACAGCACATGACTTGCACTTTCCAAAAATTAACCAATATTAAAAAATGTCAACAGTTCTAGTTAAGAAAGATGTTTTATATAGTCCTAGAATTGTGCTTAGCTAGTATGTGTCAGTAAAGCGCTAACAAGCTCCTATCCTGATTAAACTATGACACAATCTAAGTTAGACGTAAAACAATGAGCAATGGAAGGGGAGGAGAAAGGATATAGGAAGAGTGCATTTTACAGAAGGTGCCTAGAACCTTTAAAATCAACATCACCTACAAGATCAAATGGAAGCAAACAGTTCAAATATTGTTATTTTCTACTTGTAATTGTTGCCAATAGTCAGTAAGTGGAACTTTCTCCATCGTAAGTTTAGGAAACTCCACAAACACCACAGTACCATAGAGCAGCAAAGGCTAGGTTCAAATACCACAATGATCAGCACAGTATAAGACACCTACATCAATAGATTTTAATACCACCCATTTTATCATTTATTATTACAGTATACATCCCTGAGACACATATCTCTGAATAAGTACATAACGAGTAAGCAGAGATGCAATTTACACAAATGACAGGTTTCAGAGTAACAGCCGTGTTAGTCTGTATTCGCAAAAAGAAAAGGAGTACTTGTGGCACCTTAGAGACTAACCAATTTATTTGAGCATAAGCTTTCGTGAGCTACAGCTCACTTCATCCGATGAAATGAGCTGTAGCTCACGAAAGCTTATGCTCAAATAAACTGGTTAGTCTCTAAGGTGCCACAAGTACTCCTTTTCAATTTACACAAAGTTAGGCATTTTGAGTGCTGAACAGTTCTGTATTCTCTCTAAGAAAATTAATGTTTGCCAGGCTTTTCTCCACATGACAGTGAAGATTTTCAGGTCATAGCTCCAGGTTTTCATATGCCCCAGTGACATTCTTTGGTCTTGCATTTTGCTGCAAGCAGTAACAACTATTTAAAAAAAAACAGATTGACAAAAGCTCACGAGTATCCCCAATAATTTATTAAGAGTAATTACCCTGTTAAAAGCAGCAATGTGTGGTTCTCAATAATGTTTGCATGTAGCGAAATTATGAGCCTTGTTCTGCCACCCTTACTCACGCAGAGGAGTACCTCAATAGTGTGACTTACAGAATCAGATTCCACTCAGTGTGAGTAAGGATATTGGAATTTGTCCATATGTAACTAGCTGATATGCAACTACATGAAACAGCAATACATATTCTAATGGCATAGATTGGGGGCAACATGATTCTTAAGCACATAAGCAGAGCAAGCACCTAACCTATTAAACTCAATGATATAGTATTACACACACAAGTATGTTAAAATAACATTATTTTATGTTATTAAGGTTGCAAAATCAAGCACTCAAAAGTTACAAAATACCAGAAATAAGGTTGCCTGTGCAGCCTTATGATTATGATTGATCATGTAAATAAAGATTCTTACTGTGTCTTTGCCCAGACAGTCCTAGTTCTTCCCCTTACCCCACAATGCCCAGTTCCATGTTCTCTGTCCCACCCTCCAGCCCTAATTACTGCCCCTCCCAGCTTCTTATCCCAAACTATTCTCTCACACCCTCAAACACTCTGCATTCTTGTCCCCTCTGCATTTAGCAGCTTCCTTCTTCCTGTTGTCTGGTAATAGCAAGGGGGCTCATAGAGGGCACGGGAGAGACAGGTTCAGCCCTGAATGGACAGAGCATTTGTGGGAATTTCGCTGCTGTAAATCTAAGACGTCTCTACTGAGCAGGTACTAACTGCATTTTTTCAAGGGCTGGTAACTTGGCCAGATGTGGGCAGATTTCCATGGGGATGGCAGAAGGCACATACCTGACCCAAAGGCCAACTCTGCCAAAATTCAAGTCCCTGGCTCCAAAGCATTAGGGCAACAGTGGTTTTCAAAGAAGAGATCACCACAATTTTTTTTTAAAAAACAATTGCAAAACCATGTATTATGACTGAACCATTTTGGTGGAATTTTTTTTCAAAAATATTCAGCCTGATGCAGACACCTGGCATGGAAAATTTCAGTACAAATAGTTTGTTTGGCAAAGTAGTAAGGCACTGAAAATAGGCTCTTATAAAGGTAAGTCCTGGGCAACCTTAACAAAAGGCAGTGCTACCAGCCCAATTTACAAGCGCATACCAAGACAAATAATTTATGGAAGTTCCAACTGAAGGTGCAGTAGTTGGATTGTTTAAACAGGCTGGTCTTAGTTTTTAAGACTTAACAGTGTTTGGCTTGGTCTGTATTTGTACTGCAGACCTCCAAGGGGAAAAGGAGTGTCTAGAACATGCATTCTTTATGTACCACATACCATCTTACAAGCTCCAGTATTTGTTTATTTCACATAACTATACCAATTCATCCAATGCCTATCCCAGACTCAGTTACACAGGCAAGTATATACACATTTTCAGCACAAGATTTCAATTATTTAGTTATTAATTTGCCCAAGAACCACCAAATCCTGAGACTACAAGTAGGCCTACTTCAGCTCTCCAAACCTCTGACCACAGCCTTCACAAACAAACACAATAGGAAAAGGAGTTGTAACCAAGAGGGCCACTACTGAGAGATGAAGCAGACTACCCTGTCGCTCTGTCGGTAGTCTGACTGCTTTTGGATGCACAAGGTCCTCAGCTCAATTTCTGGCTGGATTCCTCATACGCAAGGCTAATCCTGCAGTGGATGTTTACTCATTTACCTCCTTCTTGGTATTCCATAGTGTCTACAGCAGATCCTGCCATTTTTAATTATTCTTGCCAGGATGCACTACCGATTCTCATTATATAGTCATAGGAGAGATGGAGACACTTCCCAAAACAATTCTCTCTCTTGGGATCAGATTTCTCACATTTGTTTGCAGCCTAGAGTTGAATTGTTGAGAAACTTCCAAGAAAACCCTTTCGGGGAGGGAGGAGGGAAAGGGTCATTATTATTCTCTATTTGCACTGCGGTAGCAGTGCCCAAAGATCAGCGAAATGTCTAGTGCCACCCCTGGGCGGAGCCTGGGAGTAGGCCTAAGGTCCTCACTTCCAATACGGTATTTTAGCCACAAGTCCACCTTCCTTTCTGATGAGCAATGAAAACCTTCCAGTTTTCGTAAGAAATGTTGCTTCCAGGGAACTTGAAGTGATATCTAGCCGCATGGCTGGCAAGCGAGGGAATGTCCAGGCACAAAAGGGCAGGGATAAAATGGCTAGAGGAACCTTAACTGAATTCTTTGACTTTCACGCAATTACAATCTAGATCTCAATGCTATTGCGATATCACAGATTTTTCTTTTAACATTATAATACCTGCCCTGGTCACAGGCAAGTTACTGCCCATTTCATACAGATGGGAAAAGAAGGAGCTGTTCTCTCTGATGAAGTCTTGTTAGGAAGACAAGGGAGGGAGAGAGAACAGGGGGATTACAACTCAAAGGTGCATGTGACCGCTCTGTACTGTGTGTTTGCACAAGTGCATGAGTGTATCCCCAGGTGATGTTATTCACAGGCACTAGCTGACAGTAAATAAGACAGTTGAGCTTGATTCATGAAGGATGACAGGAAATCTATAGCATGTGGGCTATATAATCTGCTTGTTACTGCGTAGCAAAATGAAAGAACAACAGTCCAATTACTGAGTCCTTGCTGATCCTGGGCACATCCTTCAGGCTCTGCTCTGTGCAGATCAGCCAGGGTCTGTCTGGGTCAAGGGGAAGCCTGCCCTGGCACTGACTGCAGGGAAAGGCAGCAGCATTTTGATCCCTTGGAATCACTGTGCTGCCTTGTACTGGATCCAAATGGAACAGGGCTGGTGGCATGTTTTTTGAAACAATCAGCTGGCTCCAGATTGGTGTGATTCAGCTGAGCCTCCAGTCAATGAGTGGCTCAAGCAGAAACGGTCACCGTTCTAGATTTAACCTGACACACTGGGATGGTCCCATACATGCTGGCCTCATAGGCTGGGGCTGGATGAGCCAGACAGCAGCACCACCACCATGTACATAGGTGCATCTGGCTCAGCATCAACAAACTGGAAAATGCAGGCCCTGAGACAACACAAAAAAGTCAGGGCATAATTACACAAAGCAAATGAACAGAACAATCCAGGAAACCACAGTGTTATAGAGTTAGATAATAAATACCAGCTGGAGGGAGAGGGGGATTCAGAGACCAGCGAGAAAAGGGACATCTGCAAATGGAATTTAAAAACAGAAGGAGAGGAGATGAGGGAGAGTTGCAGGGAGCCTGTTCTAGGTGTCTTCAGCTGCAGAGGAGAAGGCTCTCAGACCAGCAGTGGAGCGCATCCATGAAGGGACAGAGAAGCGGTTTATGATGGATGAGAAGCAGTAGCAGAGAAAGCAGCAGATAGGCCTGCAAAGTCAACTGGAAGGATTTAAAACCAAGGAAAGTGATTTTGCATCAAATCCTAAAGTGAATGGGGAGCCAGCAGAGTCATCCAAATGTATGTCTACACGACAAAATTAGGTCGAATTTATAGAAGTCGATTTTTAGGAAGCGATTTTATACAGTCTATTGTGTGTCCCCCCACTAAGTGCATTAAGTCGGCGGAGCGCGTCCACAGTATCATGGCTATCCCAGAGTCTCCGCTGCCCATTGGAATGCTGGGTTGAGCTCCCAATGCCTGATGGGGCAAAAACATTGTCGCAGGTGGTTTTGGGTACGTCGTCAGTTGTCCCTCCTTCCGTGAAAACAACGGCAGACAATCGTTTTGCACTTTTTTTCCGTGCAACTGCCATACTGCTGTCAGCAGCCAGTGCAGTAGGGCAACTAAACCATCGTCGTCATCCACCGTTTCCGCTACAACTCTGCAGACAACATACCATGGCAAGCATGGAGCCTGCTCAGCTCACCACTGCTGTTGTGAGCATTGTAAACACCTCGTGCATTATCCTGCAGTATGTGCAGAACCTGCAGAAACAGGCGAGTAGGCAATGACAGCACGATCACGATAGGGATGAGGACATGGACACAGACTTCTCTCAAAGCACAGGCCCTGGCAATTTGGACATCATGGTGCTAATGGGGCAGGTTCCTGCCGTGGAACACCGACTCTGGGCCCAGGAAACAAGCACAGACTGGTGGGACCGCACAATATTGTGGGTCTGGGATGATTCCCAGTGGCTGCGAAACTTTTGCATGAGTAAGGGCACTTTCATGGAACTTTGTGACTTGCATTCCCCTGCTCTGAAGTGCAAGAATACCAAGATGAGAGCAGTCCTCATAGTTGAGAAGCAAGTGGCGATAGCCCTCTGGAAGCTTGCAACGCCAGAGAGCTACCGGTTGGTCAGGAATCAATCTGGAGTGGGTAAATCTACTGTGGGGACTGCTGTGATCCAAGTAGCCAACGCAATCACCGAGCTGCTGCTATCAAGGGTAGTGACTCTGGGAAATGTGCAGGTCATAGTGGATGGCTTTGCTGCAATGGGGTTCCCTAACAGTGATGCGGCGATAGATGGAACGTATATCCCTATCTTGGGACCGGACCACCTTGGCAGCCAGTACATAAACCGCAAGGGGTACTTTTCAATGGTGCTGCACGCCCTGGTGGATCACAAGAGACGTTTCACCGACATCAACGTGGGATGGCCAGGAAAGGTACATGACGCTCCCATCTTCAGAAACTCTGGTCTGTTTCATCAGCTGCAGGAAGGAACTTACTTCCCAGACCAGAAAATTACTGTTGGGGATGTTGAAATGCCTATAATTATCCTTGGGGACCCAGCCTACCCCTTAATGCCATGGCTCATGAAGCCATACACAGGCAGCCTGGACAGTAATCAGGAGCAGTTCAACTATAGGCAAAGCAAGTGCAGAATGGTGGTAGAATGTGCATTTGGGCGTTTAAAAGCTCGCTGGCGCAGTTTACTGACTTGGTTAGACCTCAGCGAAACCAGTGTTCCCATTGTTATTGCTGCTTGCTGTGTGCTCCACAATATCTGTGAGAGTAAAGGGGAGACGTTTATGGCGGGGTGGGAGGTTGAGGCAAATTGCCTGGCAGCCAATTACGCACAGCCAGACACCATGGCGATTAGAAGAGCACAGCTGGGCACGCTGCTCATCAGAGAAGCTTTGAAAACCAGTTTCATGACTTGCTAGGCTACAGTGTGACAGTTCTCTTTGTTTCTCCTTGATGAAAACTCACTCCCTTGGTTGACTCTACTTCCCTGTAAGCCAACCAACCTCCCCCCTTCAATCACCACTTTCAGAGGCAATAAAGTCATTATTGTTTCAAAATCATGCATTCTTTGTTAATTCATCACACAAATAGGGGGAAAACTCACAAGGCAGCCTGGGAGGGGTGGGTGAGGAGGGAAGCATTTGGTGGGGTGGTGGATGAGGGAAGGCAGGAAGGACAAGGCCACACTACAGTTCAAAAAACATATTGAATGCCAGCTTTCTGTTGCTTGGGCAATCCTCTGGGGTGTAGTGGCTGGGTGCCCGTAGCCTCTGCCCCTGCATTCTTGAGCATCTGGGTGAGGAACTTGGAGAGGAGGGCAGGCAGTTATACAGGGGCTGCAGCGGCAGTCTCTGCTCCTGCTGCCTTTCCTGCAGCTCCACAAGATGCCTGAGCATGCCACTTTGCTCCCCCATTAGCCTCAGGATTGCATCCTCCCTCCTCTCATCGCACTCATTTAACGCTTTCCTGGACTCTGCCATTGTTTGTCTCCACGCATTCTGCTGAGCTCTTTCAGTGCGGGAGGACTGCATGAGCTATGAGGACATTTAATCATGAGTGCGTTTTTTTCGCCTTCTAATCTGCGCTAGCCTCTGGGACGGAGATGATAGGGGGAGCATAGAAACATTTGCAGCTGTGGGAGGAAAAAAAAGGGAGAGTAGTATTTAAAAAGATACATTTTAGAGAACAAAGGAAAGACTATTTCACACTGAATCAAGCGATTCACATTACATAGCACATGTGCTTTTGGTACAAGGTCACATTTTGCCACTTATAATTGAGTACCTGCCGGTTTGGTGTGAGACATCACACACGCTTGGCTAGGCAACAGAATTTGGCTTGCAGGCAGCCATGGTAAGGCAAAGGGTTTTGGCTTCTTCAACCTTCATAACATGTGGGAACAGTTTCAAACAGCAGCGCCCTCCTTTCCCATACCAAGAAAAGCCCGTTGGGTCGGCCATTTAAAAGGAGGGGCTACGGTTTTAGGGTGAATGTGCAGCACAGCCCAAACCACCCTGCCACCCAATTCTCTGGGATGATCGCTTCACACACACACCCCCACAGCGTGGCTAGTATCAGGGAAGACCCCTGTCAGCCCCCCACTGCACAGCTAACAGCGGGGATAATTTCTTTTCAGCCAAAGGCAAACAGCCCAGCAGGAATGGGCACCTCTGAATGTCCCCTTAAACAAATTTCCCATATTTCAACCAGGTGACCATGAATGATATCACTCTCCTGATGCTAACACAGAGAGTACCTCCAGGAGAGCTTCATAGAGATGTCCCTGGAGGATTTCTACTCCATCCCCAGACACGTTAGCAGACTTTTCCAGTAGCTACACTGGCCACGAATGCATCCCAAGTCTTCAGGGCAAATTAATCATTAAACACACTTGCTTTTAAACCCTGTATTATATTACAAAGGTACACTCACCAGAGGTGCCTTCTCCGGCTTCATGGTCCGGGAGCCCGCCTTGGGAGGGTATTGGCTCCAGGGTGATGAACAGTTCCTGGCTGCCGGGGAGAAGGGATTTTCCGCTTGCCTGCTGTGCGCTATCCTCAACCTCCTCCTCCGCTTCTTCATCCACAAAATCCTCATCCCTGTTGCGTGAGACTCCCCCCTTGCAGGTGTCTACGGACAGTGGTGAGGAAGTGGTAGGGGCTCCCCCTAAAATTGCATGCAGCTCATCATAGAAGCCGCATGTATGGTGCTCTGACCCAGAGCAACCGTTTGCATCCTTTGTTTTTTGGTAGGCTTGCCTCAGCTCCTTAACTTTCACACGGCACTGCTGTGTGTCCCTGCTGTAGCCTCTGTCCATCATGCCCTTGGAGATTTTGGCAAATATATTGGCATTTTGTCTTTTGGAAGGCAGTTCTGCCTGCACGGATTCTTCTCCCCATACAGCGATCAGATCCAATACCTCCCGTTCGGTTCATGCTGGAGCTCTTTTGCGCTTCATGGTCACGGGACTCCATGGTCACCTGTGCTGATCAGCTTGTCACGCTAGCCAAACAGGAAATGAAATTCAAAAGTTCCTGGGGCTTTTCCTGTCTACCTGGCCAATGCATCTGAATTGAGAGTGCTGTCCAGAGCGACCACAATGGAGCACTTTGGGATAGCTCCTGGAGGCCAATACCATCAAATTGCATCCACACTACCCCAAATTCGACCCAATGAGGTCGATTTTAGCGCTACTCCCCTTGCCGGGGAGGAGTACAGAAATCGATTTTAATAGCCCTTTAAGTTGACAAAACAGGCTTGGTCGTGTGGACAGGTGCAGGGTTAAATTGACCTAACGCTGCTAAATTCGACCTAAACTCGTAGTGTAGACCAGGGCCAAGGCAGGGAGGGCACGTGGTCAACCATCAAGTCAGTCAGAACAACAGTGGCAGGGCCCTATTTTAACTGCTATTGTGCAGCAAGCCAGGAAGATTTCTTTATTTCCCTCCAATTTAACTTGTACTTTTCCTTCTGAGTGCCCCGACCCTCCATCACTTATCATCCATACCCATTCTGCCAAACCAGACAGCCCTTCAGAATGGAGCCAGACGGCAGCTCCCTCAGCCCAGGCAGCAGGCAAGCAGCATGGCAAATGGGGCATGATTTCCCCAGGATTTGTGAAAAAGGCCTTCTCCTTTGCTGAGCAGATACTCTGGGGGTTGCTGTCCTTTTCCTGCCTCCCCCTTCACCTGTGCCCACCCCCGCCTTGTTATCTGTCAGCAAACAGTAATTAAAGATGTGGCCTGCTTGATAAAGCTCCCCCGCCCTCACACGTGCTGCCCTCTCGGACGTGTCTAATTAAAATCCTGATGAGAAGATGAAGAAATCCTAGCAGTCAGGAGTCTGGGACTCGCCCAGTACTTGGCCTCTTCATTACAGACAACGAGGCAGAGAGATATAAAGGACCCCAGGAAATGCTCCGACAGACCAATCGATGCAGCCTTTTGTGGGACATGATGGACCACTCCAGGCTACCTTTTGAACTGCACCGGATAACGAGGATGCCGCAGCATGGCTTACTGTATGGGCCGATGCGAAAGAGCCCTCACTAATCCCGCTAAACAGCACCTGGGGAGTCCCTGCTGACTGGTAGCACTTCAGGGTCAACTCATAAGACCATTTAGTGAATTCAACTTGAGTTATAATAGCTTGTCACCTGCACTCCTCTCACCTACACAAGCCACAAACGTCAGGGTCCACAATGCCAGGGCACTGGAATGTTTTTAACTTCAGTGCACTCAGACAGGAAACCTGTGTTAGTGCATGTGCGAGAAAGCAACATCTATGAGCATACACCCGTGGCAGAATGAGGCGGGGGGGGGAGCATGTGTTTGTATTACTAGTGTGTGAAATGCAGTTTTCATTTTAGGAAGTTCTTTATTTAATTTTTTTCCATTTCATTGTATGCATTTGTATTCACCTCTAAAAGCAGCATTTGGGGCATATGAAATTGAAATGAAATGGTGAATTTTTCCATTCAAAATGATTACCATGAATTCTATACCACTGTACTCACACACATTTCAGCAAAATGGCTATCTTCATGTTTATTTTTTAAAGCGAGGCCATTTTTACAAGGAAATGGGCCCATTTTCACTTGAAAATTAGCCTGCTTGCTCAAAACATTTGCACTGCTCAGTAAACTGTGTTGCAAAAAATGGTTCCAGTTTCAAGACCATAAGAAACCATGAATTCAAGTTGTTTTGTATTTTCTTGAAGTTTTAACCGATGTGCCCCTGGGGTGTATGTAGAGATGAACATTTTGAGTGTATGTGTATGTGTGTACTCTTACTGGGATGAGGGAATATTTGCATGCAAGAATGTACGCGTGTATCTATTTGGTTATAAGTGCAAGCGTACTGAGTGTGTGCATATGACGGACAGAGAAAGAGAAATAAAGTGTGTACTACGTGTGGGGCATATGTAGGAATTTGAATTCTTTTAAAAGTTCATATTCACCTCTTCTGTTCTGCCAATCTTTGGCATCCTCAGTGTGGCCAACTCCTGCAATTTCATCATAAGCCTAGCAATACTTTAAGGGTTTCGTAAAATGCTCGCTCCTGGACTCAGGCAATTATCCAAGATTCTCTGCTTTAATACTTTAAATAAACAATTTTTCTAGACTCCCTGGTTGCAGAGAAAAAAATTGAAAATTTGATACCTAATGGTGCAAAAAGGCAGAAGACAATCTCATGATTTTTACACCACTTGTAATATTTCAAGGCCTAACTCTTGGGTTTTGAATGCTAGGGGTTTGCGACATGGTATCCTCTGCTATTCCTGTTCACGCAGCTCTGTTAAAACCCCTCACTCCTGACCTGCAGCGCTCCCTGCTATTCTAGTTCTGGGCTCTGCATTCAGAGCTCTGTCAATGTCTAAAAACTGGACACTACAGCAGGAGTGCAGGAACCTCCCCTTGCTCCACCTCTTCCTGCAAGGCCCCTCTTCCTGCAAGGCCCCTCCCCCCGCTCCCTCCATCGCTCACTGCTCTTCCACCCTCCCCCCCAGCCCATTACTGGATCCGTTCCACATTACTGGATCCCTCCATCCAGCTGTACTCCCTCTGCTCTGGGGCTGGGACAGGAGCTGCAGCCGCTGATGCAGAGCCTGCCTGCCCACGAGATGCAGGTAGAAGGCGGCCCGGGCTGAGCAGGGGCTGGTGTGAGTTGATGAGCCAGCACCTTCCCCACCTATGGTGACCGGACACTAGAACAAGAGTGATGGTAACACCCATTGTTTCATGTTCTGTGTATATAAGATTCCCCTACTGTATTTTCCACTGCATGCATCCGACGAAGTGAGCTGTAGCTCATGAAAGCTTATGCTCAAATAAATTTGTTAGTCTCTAATGTGCCACAAGTACTCCTTTTCTTTTTGAGAAACTATAAAATAAGTGACTAGTGCTGGTCTAACACGGAGTTTAACATGCAGACAAAAACCAAATCCCACAGCCCACATCGCAATTAGAATCAGCAACTGTTAGTGGCAGCAGGAATTGGTCAGTCAGGTGCCAAGTTACCCACTGGCTTCAGAGGGAACAGTGCAGAAGCACTGATTATAATGGAGTTCACAGATACTGCTGGAAGAGGAGAGTAATGGGGGGAGGGGGAAGGGCTGCAGAGAACAGTGCAGCAGACCTGACAGGGAGGAGCTCACAACTACTCCACTTGCAGTTCCCACAATAGGGGGCACTCTAAGATATGAGGCAAGAGCACTGGCAATAGAAGCTCTCAACTACTCCAGGCCCAGCAGAAGGCGCTGCAAGGTCAGAGGCAGGAACATTGGCTGTGGGGAACCCACAGCTACTCTAGGCACAGCAAGAGGCAGTGTAAGGTCGGAAATTGGAGCACAAGTGTGCAAAGCTCACAGCTACTCCAGTCCCTGCTCTTCCAACAGGAGGTGCTGTAAGGTAAAAGGCAGGAGCACTGGCTGTGGGAAGCTCTCAGCACGGTCCCAGCCTGTCCCACTACCTGTACTTGATGGAATGACACATTGCTGCAGCAGCTAATAAATAGGAGTAATTTGATTAGCTTTCCCTAACTAGCGATAAGATCCTGACAAACCCTTTTTAATGCGTTTCTGGAGCAGGATGAAATTGTTTCATTTGGAGAGCAGGGCCCCTCGGGAGTTGCCTCCAAGCTCCTTTAGTGAGAGGTAAAAATATGCCAATCATTAATGAGGGGAGAATTACAGAGACTTTAATGCAATCAGAAAAGAGGAGCCCTGAGGCAGCTGGGGAATAAAACCTGCCCTTAAATCAGAGGCAGGCGGCTAGAGTATGGAAATAGAGGCATACATGAGCATGCACAAACACAGGCATATAGACAGACACACACACACACACACACACACACACAGCTGCTGTAAATAGTTTTGCCTGGATGACAATTACAAATGCCTGCCTACTCAGCAAGCTGTATCCATCTTGCTTAAAAAGTGATCATAAAAATCACATCTGGCAGCATCTGGCTGGCAGCTACAAGGGCTCAAAACAGTTCATTTCATTCACTCTCTCATCAGATCCACTTGTTAAAGGGGGAAAGATTGTCTTCTCTTAATACCTGCCCCCCATATCACTCTCTCTCATACCCACATACACAAATGAATCTTTGACAATTTAGGTTTTCAACACCTCAACCCAAAAAATATTTTGTGCAGGAGGAAGAATGGCCCCTGGGTATGAAGGGATGCCCCTTTCAGGGCTGGACTCGCTGCGTGAACATAGCATGTATAAACCCTCATCTCATCTCAAACCAGAACCCTCATACCAGCAGCAGTGGCTGCTGTGGGTATATTACAGGGCACCTCCTTGCCCCTGGCCATTTCAGCACATTCACTTTCTGCTCAGGTGGAAGCAGCTCTCCAGTGAATGCTATAACATTTATTCAAAAGCAAAAATTCTGTAAGCTGCTGGTATTTTCCCTGGTACAGTGGCAGGCGCATGTGGTTTTGCCAGGCTCTGCTTTTGCAGATACCAGGGTTCTTTAGGGACCTCCTTTTCCTAAAGAAACAGCTTTTGTGCCGGAAGCAGAGCAGCGTGGGATTCTAGCCCCCAGCCCATAGAAAAGGGATTGACTGGGTCAGCAGGGACCAGACTCACTAACACCATCCATGTTGTGGCTTAGTGGAATGATGACCAGAAGAGCAGCTCTTCACCTCCTCAAATCACCTTCACCTCTTTCCACCTTGTCTCATCTGCTGCTTCCCTGGGATCAACTCACTAATAAGTGGAGGCAGTGGAACATCAAAACCCAACCACCCCTTCCACTTTTCTTCTCCTTGCAACAAACTCGGCAAGGGATGTCACATGAGGGGCACACACAAATCTATTAGCCCTCCTCCCTGCCTTGGATCCACTGGCATGAAGAATTGGCAACAAAGTGGCAGCTTTCAGCATCCAGTGTGATGGGTGATTTAAGGCCTGTTACTACCTGAGGAAGTGTGGGTTGGTGGAAGTGAAGTGGAAGGTTGTTCCCTTTTACAAAAGCCTCTGAACTATAGAAGTGTTTAATGTGTGGGGAAGTGATACCACTGCCCTCTGCTAGGTGGAATGACAGCCACTATTTCAGTGCATCATAAACCCTGCACTGGTAAAGCTAAGGTGATTCCTTTTTCACTGCAGAGGTAGGCCTGTACTTTTGAAACAGAAAGGCCTAAGTTCCATCCCCACTTATGATGGGTGGGCACACAATGACGTAGCCACTGAACTGAAGTCCAAGGTGACCAAGGCTTACCAGCTGTTTAACCCTAGAGACAAAGGGGCTTATGCTCAGTGAGCCCATACAAAAGCATGTAGCGGGGAACCTGGAAACCAACAGAACGGCAGAATGGGAACCCAGTAGGAACAGAAAGTAAAGGGCATGTCAGGAGACCTGGCCTGGCACACAGACACCAAAACACCAGCAGAAAGAGTGCTTAGCCCTGTGAAGTGCATGGCCAATGTCTCCCAACAGCAACTCCCTCTGGCCACCTTAAGCACATGAAGATGGGCTCCAAAGGAAAGACAGTACAAGTCCTCTGTGGCTTGAAGGAGAGTAATAGTGGTAAGTTACCTGATGGAAGGGGGAGGGAACCTTAAAAGGCTCTCCCACACTCCCTCAGTAGTCTTGCCCCTCTAGGAATGAAAGGGTCAAACAAACTGGTCATGAGACAGATTCCTGCTGGGTAGGTCAGTTAGACTGAAAATTAGTGCGCCCTGAAAACCAGAGAAGCCACTTTCCAGGAATTATGTGGACAAAGCTGAGAAGGCCTGGTGTAACCAACATCAAGGCAGCAAGATGGTCCCTGGTCTGGCAGAGAACTCAGCAAGGGTCTCCAGCAGAGCTCTTCTTGACCTGCTGCTCACAAACCGGGAAGAATTAGTAGGGGAAGCAAAAGTGGATGGGAACCTGGGAGGCAGGGACCATGAGATGGTCGAGTTCAGGATCCTGACACAAGGAAGAAAGGAGAGCAGCAGAATACGGACCCTGGACTTCAGAAAAGCAGACTTTGACTCCTTCAGGGAACTGATGGGCAGGATCCCCTGGGAGAATAATATGAGCGGGAAAAGGAGTCCAGGAGAGCTGACTGTATTTTCAAGAATCCTTATTGAGGTTACAGGAACAAACCATCCTGATGTGTAGAAAGAACAGTAAATATGGCAGGCAGCCAGCCTGGCTTAACAGTGAAATCCTTGCTGATCTTAAACACAAAAAAGAAGCTTACAAGAAGTGGAAGATTGGACAAATGACCAGGGAGGAGTATAAAAATATTGTTCAGGCATGCAGGAGTGAAATCAGGAAGGCCAAATCACACTTGGAGTTGCAGATAGCAAGAGATGTTAAGAGTAACAAGAAGGGTTTCTTCAGGTATGTTAGCAACAAGAAGAAAGTCCAGGAAAGTGTGGGCCCCTTACTGAATGAGGGAGGCAACCTAGTGACAGAGGATGTGCAAAAAGCTACTGTACTCACTGCTTTTTTTGCCTCTGCCTTCACGAACAAGGTCAGCTCCCAGACTACTGCACTGGGCAGCACAGCATGGGGAGGAGGCAACTAGCCCTCTGTGGAAAAAGAAGTGGTTCGGGACTATTTAGAAAAGCTGGACAAGCACAAATCCATGGGGCCGGATGCGCTGCATCCGGGAGTGCTAAAGGAGTAGGCAGATGTGATTGCAGAGCCATTGCCCATTATCTTTGAAAACTCATGGTGATTGTGGGAGGTCCTGGACAATTGGAAAAAGGCTAATGTAGTGCCCATCTTTAAAAAAGGGAAGGAGGAGGATCCAGGGAACTACAGGCCAGTCAGCCTCACCTCAATCCCTGGAAAAATCATGGAGCAGGTCCTCAAGGAATCAATTCTGAAACACTTAGAGGAGAGGAAAGTGATCAGGAACAGTCAGCATGGATTCACCAAGGGCAAGTCATGCCTGACTAATCTAACTGCCTTCTATGACGAGATAACTGGCTCTGTGGAGGAGGGGAAAGCCGTGGACGTGTTATTCCTTGATTTTAGCAAAGCTTTTGATAGGGTCTCCTTTAACTTGCTGGCAAGAATACTGTGGAAATATGGGCTGGATGAATGGACTATAAGGTGGACAGAAAGCTGGATAGATCATCGGGCTCAACCGGTAGTGATCAATGGCTCCATGTCTAGTTGGCAGCTGGTATCAAGTGGAGTGCCCTAAGGGTCGGTCCTGGGGCTGGTTTTGTTCAATATCTTCATTAACGATCTGGAGGATGGCATGGACTGCACCCTCAGCAAGTTTGCAGATGACACTAAACTGGGAGGAGTGGTAGATATGCTGGAGGGCAGGGATAGGATACAGAGGGACCTAGACAAATGAGAGGATTCGGCGAAAAGAAATCTGATGAGGTTCAACAAAGACAAGTGCAGAGTCCTGCACTAAGGACAGAAGAATCCCATGCACTGCTAAAGACTAGGGACAGAATAGGTAGGCAGCAGTTCTACAAAAAAGGACCTATGGGTTACAGTGGATGAGAAGCTGGATATGAGTCAACAGTCTGCCCTTGTTGCCAAGAAGGCTAATGGCATTTTGGGCTGCATAAGCAGAGGCATTGCCAGCAGATTGAGGGACGTGATCGTTCCCCTCTATTTAACATTGGTTAGGCCTCATCTGGAGTACTGTGTCCATTTTTGTGCCCCACACTGCAAGAAGGATGTGGAAAAATTGGAAAGAGTCCAGCAGAGGGCAACAAAAATGATTAGGGGACTGGAAGGATGACTTATGAGGAGAGGCTGAGAGAACTGGGATTGTTTAGTCTGCAGAAGAGAAGAAGGAGAGGGGATTTGATCGCAGCTTTCAACTACCTGAAAGGGGGTTCCAAAGAAGATGGATCTAGACTGTTTCTCAGTGGTAGCAGACTATAGAACAAGGAGTAATGGTCTCAAGTTGCAGTGGGGGTGGTTTAGGTTGGATATTAGGAAAATACTTTCACTAGGAGGGTAGGGAAGCACTAGAATACGTTACCTAGGGAGGTGGTGGAATCTCCTTCCTTTGAGATTTTTAAGGTCAGGCTTGACAAAGCCCTGGCTGGGATGATTTAGTTGGGGATTGGTCCTGCTTTGAGCAGGGGGTTGGACTAGATGACCTTCTGAGGTCCCTTCCAACCCTGATATTCTAGGATTCTATGAAGAAAGGGCTCCTGAAAGACATGGAATTTGGGGGCTGGTTCACTCTGGATTCTGTTTCATTCATTGTTGAGGGAGGACTTATGATTCTTGGTACTGTCTGGTTGTTGAGGGAGGGCTTGTTCTGGTTCATGGTCCTGCACATTTCAGATCAGGTCCAATTTTCAGCCCTGGCCACTCTGTCTGGGGTTCCCCTCTAATTCAAGGGACCCTCTGGTTCTGCCCAGAGGTTCAGTCTGGTTCAAGGTTCTTCCAAGGTTCTTCCCAGGGATCCTTTCCCATTAGAGATCCAGTTTCTATTAGACATATGGTCCAGTTTGGATTGTGGTGTCATTTCTATCATAGGCCTGCCCCGGTGTGGAGCGGTCACGTTCCTGTTGGAAAGTGCTCCATCTCAGATCCTGTACAGCAGCCCCTATGAGCACAGTCTCCTTTATGCAGCAGGCAGAGGTGTGAGATGACATCACACTCTGCAGCTTCAGACACAGGACTGCCTCACTGTAAATGACTCCCTCTCATTCTGGTTTGTTATGATTAAAAATGCACATCGCCTAGCGAGGCCTTGGAGTGGAACCCACCTGGAAATTGGATCATTAATATTCCCTCTCCTGCCCATTGCCATGATTTCCAGCCTCTTCACAAGTGATTGTTTCAATGCAACAGTTTTGGCTTGAAGACTGAAGTGGCAGGGGTGGGGGGGGAGAAGTTTGAGACCCCAAACAGGTTCTGTTCATCACTTTTCAGCCAGTTTTTCCTACATCCTGGCATCCAGTCAGGCTGCACCACTGGGCTCTGTCCAGAATGTCTTCCTGCATCTCACATTGCCTCTAACTCCTCTTCCAAAGGATCCCGAAGAACTTCACGGCCACGGAGCCTCAATCCTCCAGGGAGGTGGGTCAAGATTATCCCCATTTTACAAAGAAAGAAAGGCACAAAGAAGGAATTGACTTGTCCAAGGTCAGACACAGTCAGTGGCAGAACAGAACCCAGAAGCCCGGACTCCCAGTTGTTTGCTCGAACAACAAGAGAATGCTTATCCCACTCATCTGTGTCACCACATATACTTTCAAAGGTTTGGCTGATTGAGAGAGTCAACCTCAGTTAAAGCAACGAGGAGTACTTGTGGCACCTTAGAGACTAACAAATTTAAGGTGCCACAAGTACTCCTTGTTGTTTTTGCTGATACAGACTAACACAGCTACCACTATGAAACCTCAGTTAAAGAAGGGATAGGACACAACAGAAAGCATGAAGGTCCTGGAGAATCAGGAATGGAGACACTTCTCATTTCTAGCTCATTTGGGACCCACATTGACTTGTCTCATCAACACGTGCTGTTAATCTATCTTCAGCTTCCTGTGGTTCATGAATAATTTAAGTAGTGAGAGCGGTGCAATTTTCCCATCATTGCTTCTGCTCTTTAGGAATGCATCCTTCTTTTTGGGTCCACACTTTAGTCCTGACAGCTCGAGTGTGAGGGGATAGGAAACGAGTAGCTGTAACAACCCCTTAGATGGAGAGGAGTTGCACATTGAATGGTACTGAGCAAGCAGTACTGGGAAGTCTGGAGATGGCACAGCACTCTCAGCCCATTGTAAATGCCCACAAGACCTTCAGAACCTCCCACTCCCTGAACAAGGTCATCTATACTATGTTAGGTAGCACCCACCCAGCACAAGGCTGGCAAGACAAGAGCACTGGTCACAGGAATCAAAAGGCAGATATTTTCTTCTCAGCCATAAGCATCCTCTCCACCCTGTCCCAATACAGGGTAGAGGGGCTTTGCTCTTTACTTGAGAGCAGCCAGGCTCATCGAGAGGACATTGCTTTGGTTTTAACAGAGGGAACTGCAGGCAAAGCAGCTTCAAAGAGGCTAATTGTACATACTAAAACAGAGAAGTTAGAGATGGTGTAAGCTACAGATCCCATCCAACTGATCCCACCAGAAACGTACTTAGCAACTCGTGCAGGACTAGGCTGACTATTGATGCAGGAAAATCTGTTTATTAGGTGGATTGGCCAAATGTTTATTCATTTACTTGCCAGCACCTTTGGCCAATCTACCCAAGGGACACCTTTCCCCAAATCAATAGTTTAGCTACTTAGATTGTACATGCTTTGTGGCAGGGGCTGTCTATTTGTACATTGCCCAGAACAATGGGGCCCCAATCCTGCACTGGGGCCCCTAGGCACTGCTGTACTATAAACAACAATAGCTGGGAGAAAGTAGGAAGAGGAATCATAAAAGCAATAAAGATTGTGTATTCCTTGCTACTAACACAATTGCTGGGCATTGTCACAGAGGAGCCACCCCACCTACACTGAAGAGGAAGAGTAAACGGGAAGGATCAGAGGGCCTAGGGGGAAGACAGGATTTGCCATACCTGCTCAAGCCACTGACCCATCAACCCCAGTGTCCTGTTTACAGTAGGGGCTACTAATTAAGGCTTCATTAGGAAGTCAAAAACCCAACCCCAACAGACTGTGCAGTGCTGCACGTGAGGAAGAGTCCTTCATGCAACAGAAGGCAGCTCCCCACAGCCACCACTCCTACACCATTGCCTACAGTGCCTCCTGCAGCATGAGGCTGGCTTTAGACCTCCTGGAGTTCTTCATGTGCCTGAAGCTTGCTTTTTGCACACTGAGCCAGACCCTCAGTATCTACTGTAAATTGGCACAGCTCCACTGAAGACAAAGTTGTGGGCCTCAGGAGGCATCACAGACATTATGGTGAAAGACACTTTAGAAAAAACTATTAAAAAAACCCTACTACATCACTGTGTGTAACGCATATCAAGCCAGTGTCCATTAGAGAAGCATGGTGGAGGATTTCCTGACACGAGAAGAAACTTAGTCTCATGATTACGTTAGTGTCATAGACTGCTGGTGGCGGGCAGGTCAGCCATTCTAGTTCTGTCTCAAACATCTGAGGTTTCTATCAGATCTCAGAGGCATTCCCTCACCCTTTCTCCCATCATAACTGAGTTCCACAGCATCCTGATCCTGCTCACACTGTGTACTTTTTAGGGTGGTGGTCTCTGTGAATGTTACAAAGGACAGAGTATAGGTGTTCTGTTAACATTGTATCTTAGTGAGTACTGGCCATCATGCCACAAATTAACGAATTCCTGAGATTGCTTAAGGAGCTGGAGGACAGAAACCCCATCTGGTATAGTCTCCTCTTCCCAGCCAATTGTTTCCATCCTACCTGAACTCTGGCTGGACTTCCCTTTCCCCCTGTCCTCAGCTAGCACTGCTCACAATAGGCTCACTTCTCTCCACCCTAACCCCCCCTCCCCAAGGACAAGCAAAGTTATTACAATAATGAATTAGCCAGGCTGCTTACCGCTGCCAGTGGCAAAGGCAATTATCCCACTCCACGTCCCCAGCCGCTGCTCAGCTCCCTCATAAAGAGAGGCTTTTGGGGCCGCTTTGTGCTTTGATTGGAAATGAAGAGATTGCTAATTAGGGAACCCCTGCTGGGACCGGGCTGGCAGGAACAATGGTGAAATGGACGGAGCACACGTCCATTTCGAGAGGGAGAGAGAGGAATGTGAGCTCCTCTGCAATGTAGGCATCCTCTACTCACACTATAAACAACAGAGGAGACAATTTTATAGCGCTTTTCACCTTTTAAGCATGCTAATTTGTTTATGGGAGGCTATAATTTGGTGTGTGTTTGCATAGGTCAAAGCCTGTAGTTTCTCTGTACAGTATGTGCATGCCCCCCCCGACACACACACACACACACACACACACAGTCAGCTCCAGAGATGCATTTTCTTGAAATGTGCATCTATATGGCTCAGTGCGTATTTCTATCACTCACTGGACAGCACACATCAATCCCGTATTAACTGGGAAACACACTTAATGTCCAGACAAGCCTTTCCCATCTCTAACTTCTATACAAATACTTATTAATTCATAGAGTCACTGAAGTTAGAGATGGAAACAACCTATCAGATCATATAGTCCATCCGACACTTACCCAGTATAGCCCTGGGCCCTATAACTAGTTTTCCAATGTTTTGCTGTCCAATTTAATTTTAAATGGACAACAAATTAATTTAATTTTAAATGGACAATGGAGCTTCTACCTGGATATTACTTCACCACTAGTAAGAAATTTTTCCTAGTATTCAGCCTGAATTTTCCTTCTCTTAAAGTTTATCCCAATTCTGTAAATTACAGCTTTTTGGACCATAAACAACTGTTCTGTTGTTAAAGCTAAAAGAATAATGTGACAAATAATTTCTCCTATGTTGTTTTGTGAATTGTCCAAGAACAGATTGTGAAGTTGTTCCATTTATTTCACACACACACACACCCCATCTCATAGACCATCTATAGCAATATCATTATACATAGAAAGCGCTTGCTCTAGGTTCTAGTCACTTTGACAGTGGATAAAAATAAAAAAAAAGTCTATAAAAGTAACAGAGTAACATACAAATCACACTCATTAAAAAACATCCTGTCAGCAACAGAACAGACTATCACCACCTGTTTATTTGTTATGCTAAAGTATTAGTGAATTTCTTCAGTCATTCTTGGTTTTGGGTGGTTTGTGAAAATTTGACTGCAAATATTTGCAACTCACGCTGTGTTGGTCAGTTACATAAGTTATTCAACCCTGCAACAAAACCACTACCACAACACATATGCAACTAACCAAGAGCACAATTTTCAAATTGTATATTTAACTATCAGAGCAGTAATTTGTGCTCTATTGTTTCTTTCACCATGTGACTCATGAAACTAACCTAGACCCAGTTAGGTGACTTATGTAATTAAACACAATGCAAACTTTAAAACTGAATCTACATTTAAAAGTTCACTTTTGCACATATTTTTTAGCTCAAATGCTTAATATCTTTTGTGAGAATTCATTCAGTAAAGCTTGAGTGTGAAAATCTTGGCAGAACATGATCATAAAAGGGTTGCAAACACAGTTGAGCTGAAAATCCCTTTCAAATTCACAGACTGTTTCCCCCCACTGTTTGCTCAGCTCCAGCATTAATATCCTTCAAACCGCTATAGGTAGTTTTCACATTTCCCCCTTAGTCATCATTTAGCCAAACTCTACATATTTAATGCTTTTGATCTTTCCCTCATAGAGCAATCCCTCCAGCTCTCTTACAATTTTTGTTCTTTAACTACCCTCCAAGATTCCTCTATCTTTTTGCCATTGCAGTGCAAAGACTGGCAGTTTTATCAGAGCTGTACGGAGAGGGAGTATTCTACCTCACTGGCTCCATGAGGTGCTGCTTCTGTGTGCACAAACAAATCCCATTCAAAGACTAAAATTCTCTCTCTCATTTTTTGGGTGTCATGCCACTGTGCCAACTCAGATCCTATTTGCTGCTCACTATTATTACCTACCATTAGACCTTTACTGCTTTCCACCTATACATCAGTTATTAGAATGTTTCCCCTACACATATGTATATTCCAAAAGATAGAAAAAAACATTAAACAGTTACAGTTGACACCAATGTAGTTATCTATATCGTGTACAAAACCCAAGCACTTAAAAGCAAGGAAATAAAGGGCCAGATCCTAAATTGCTGTAATTTGGCATAGCTACACTGACATATACCAGCTGAAAATCAGCTTCCATAAGTATTACACAGCACACATCATAAACAGAACCGTGTTATTCAAAGAAAGACCTATTCCATCACAACAGCCGTATGTCTGACGCATGCAGGTCATTTACATGTATTATTCTGGCTATTTTCATTTCAGGATCTAAGTATTTTCTTTTAAAGGATGGGTTAAATGGGAAACATCAGTTCAATGTGTTTATCAGCTGACTGATTTTTTTTAGTAGAATATTTACAATTGTTCTTTTAATGAACTGTAATTTAATAAAAAGAGGAATAAGTGTCAACTTATGATAAAATTATGAATGTACGTGCACCTGCATTGGAGATTGATCAATAGATGTCATTAATGGATGCGCACACACACACACACACAGTTGGTTTTTGACTGGCCCTAATACACTACCAAGGGGAGTAATCTCCCCCACCCACCCATATATACTGCTCTTGCATGGCAACAGGACAGTAGCTTGCATCACAGCTGGCATGCAAGGTGGAGGGTACAAGCAGAAGCTGAATGGCCAAAAATCTATTTCTTGTGAGCAAGTGGATGAGGAGGAAATGGAGCTCTTTCCCCTGCCCCCCACCCCCTGCTGAACTTTCCATACATACACAGGTGTGCTGCAAGAGTTGACCAGGCACAGGAGAAGAAAGCAAGCAAGCTGCAGTGTGAGATGGAGCCAAGTAACTTACCTCCCAATTCTCCCTCACTGGGAGAAGGAGGGGAGCACAGTAGTTGTGAAAAAAGAAAAGGAGTACTTGTGGCACCTTAGAGACTAACCAATTTATTTGAGCATAAGCTTTCGTGAGCTACAGCTCACTGTGAGCTGTAGCTCACGAAAGCTTATGCTCAAATAAATTGGTTAGTCTCTAAGGTGCCACAAGTACTCCTTTTCTTTTTGCGAATACAGACTAACACGGCTGTTACTCTGAAACCAGTAGTTGTGAGTCACAATTATTCCCCAGGGCTCTTCCTGAGGCTACCCAGCTATGCACTGCCCCTATATCCAGGGCAATGCTTAAAGCTGCAATCTGGCCTGTAATGTTTGTGTTTCTTTTTCCAGAAGGGCTTTGTGTAGGATTTATGTTTTGAGTTTACTGATGAAAGAATCACATTTTCAGGGTCAGAGTTAGGTTGTTCTGTTGTAGTTTAATATGCATTTTTTTTTACTTGGTGTGAATAATGTGCATATGTTATTTATATAGGCAGCGCAAAATGTATAATGTCCTTATCTCTTTACTTCCTTGCTTTTAAGACCTTGGCTTTTATAAAGTATGTGATTTGCCACTGAACTGTTGCCAGTTAGTCACCTCAATTGGTTTCTTAAACAAGGTCTTATTTGGGATATTTCCCTTTTTTAAAACATTTTTTCTTCTTTTGTACAAGTAACTGAAGACACAGTTTAGATGAAAGAGATGGAGGGGTCACTAGATTATTGGATTAAATGGAATGAGTGGCATTTACCACACCAACACTAGTTGGAAACCAACACCGTGCAGTGAGAGATTTAAGAAGCTCAATCAATTGAGCTTAATCAAAGAGCAGTTTAAGAGGTGATTTGATCATAGCCTATAAGTACCTACATGGGGGAAAGATTGCTGATAGTAGAGGGAACTTTAACAGAAAAAGGCACAAGACCCTATAACTTGTAGCTGAAACTAGACAAATCTGAGACTAGAACTAAGGTGCAAATTTTATAGGGAGGGTAATTAACCACTGGAACAATTTCCCTACGGGCATGCTGGAATTTCCATCATTTGAGGCATATCTGCACTTTGATCTGGGGATGTGATTCCTGGTTTAAGGAGACATCACCAAGCTAGCTCTCATTACACTAGCGTGCTAAAAATAGTATATAGCCATGACAGCACAAGTGGCGGGACATGCTAGCTGCCCTGAGTACGTACCATCCAAGACCCAGCATGCCAGCTTAATGAGAGGTAGTATGAGTATGCCACCGCGAGCTGGGAATCACACCCTCAGCTCAAAGTGTAGGCATACCCATGCAGTCTTCAAATCAAAATGAAATGTCTTTTTAGAAGATATGCTCTAGCACAACCAGAAGTTATACAGGAATTACTGGATGAATTCTATGGCCTGTGTGATGGCAGAGGCCAGCCTAGAGTACCACAGTGGTCCCTTCTGGCCGGGGGGGGGGCGGAGAAAACAAACCCTATGACTTTATATTCATTTTGCCACTTTGAAATTGTTGTAGAAAGCAGTCATCTGAAAGAGTGCAATGTGTACAAGCCACACAGTATCTTTGCTTCGGTCAGTTAAAGGATTCACCTACAACAAGGGCTGTTGGAGAATATATTATCCATCATCTCTATTTTTCCATCAGCTAGTTTTCATAGAATGGCAATTTCTTAAATATTTCACTATCTCTGCCCTGGAAAAATTGCCTGTTTATGCCAATGAGAATATCTGTCTAATCTATCAGCATTTCTAAAGCACTTGGATATCACAGTGCTAAATGCTGTGCAGCACATGGATTTAAAAAAAAAAAAACCACTGAGACTGGTCAGTAAAATTCATCCATGTTTTGAGTTTTGTGATGTCATTGGGCTGGTGAAACTCTGCAAAATAGATTAAATATTTTAAAAAGTTCTGCTCTGTTTACTCAAACTTTTCAGAACATGTGCCAGTGGTCAATGAGACTTTACCACTAAAAAATAAAAAAAAAATAAAGACTTTTTCCTTTTAGTTATAAGACTAAAGTCACCTTTATCACAGGACCGTAGTTGTAAATCAGTTAATTCCATAACCCTGCCTCTCTGTGCCACAACTTCTCTCATCCGTCCAGGATCACTTCTTTTCCTCTTATTATTATTATTATAATAGTTAATATTTATATTATGGTAGCACCCAAAGGCCTCAAACTGGGATTGGGGCCCCATAGTCCTCAGTATCATGGGCTAGGAATGGGAGCATGGGCTCAGGTTTTGGGCAGGCTTGTACAGCCCAAGGTGAAGTCTGGGCCACCATGTCTTCACTTGTGGGGAAGGGACAGGTACTGAGACTTGGCAGGGGGAGGAGGAGGAAGTTGGGCGGCGGCTCCAGGCTAGGAAGGAGGGCTCCAGGGGTCCTAGTTGCAGGCATGTTCCAGCTCCTCTAGGTTCTCTCGCTGTTCCCCGACCCAGTCCCAGGCCCTGCAGCAGCTACTCCAGCCCCTCTAGGTCTCACTCTCACCTTTGCCCGCACCCACAGACATGCGTGTGTTTATGTGGTAGCAGGGTCCCCACCATATTTCCACTGGAAACATGTACAGGCTTCTTTTACTCACTGCTCCTACAATCAATAGCTTCAACGACACCTTGTCAAGGTGGTCAGATGTTTTAAGGGGGCAGGTTATCATCCAGTCTAATGCCACCTGCTCGTGCCTCAACTTTGCTATTTGGGGGCAGGTTATCCAGCATTGGTACAACACTACAGATACAAGCAAGACAAGAAGGAAGCTGACCTTGTGTTGTAAGTTTCCAGGACAGCTCCTCCACTGGTGAAATACCGCTGCATTCCAGAAATAAGGTCCTACTGACAAATTAGCAGCTTGGCTTCTCTTCTCAGAAACGTGCTTTTAACAGAGATGCAGGGGCTCCCAGATGAGCAGGAAAGCAGCAGCACAAACTCCCACTTGGTTGCATTTTAAGACATGCCTGTAGAACATCTTCTCTTTTAAAAAATGTGTGTTTGTACAACAGCAAATCAGCATTCACATTTACCTGACATTTCAGCTGGGCTCAGAAAAAGGGAGACAGTGCTGTTTGTGGCTTGGCATGGAGTATAAATAGTAGTGTGGCTCCCTACCACTCCTGACCTGCCAGGAGTGTGTCAGGTCTTTGAGGACTCCGAACAGGAGATCACACACCATTAAAGATTCAGCTTTTTATTCCAGTCAGGATCAGGGCCCAGATGTGCTAAGCACTGTACAGACACACAAGGGGAGAGAATGTCCCTGCCCTACAGAACTTGAAATCTAAATTTGAAACAAGATACAAGGTAAGTGTAACAATCAATCAAGGACCACCAAGGGGGGAGGGGGAGTCAAATCATTCTGAAAGTGTTATTTCTCTTTTCTAATGAAATTAGCTGTTCCTGACTGCCGCCCAGCCTAGGCATCAATGGAGAGTTCAGACTCTGGACCCATCCAATCTCCTTTTCTCGCCCCAGGATCTTTTGAGGAAGACCATGTTAAAGTAGTAGTTCAGGAGGTGCCTTATTCCCACAATGTGCTCTTAAGCTACTTACAGAGCACACAGCACTAAGCACCAAGACACTAAACTCTTCCCAATTACCACTGCATTTTGCATAGAGAGCATTGTGAACGGGTCACCTTTTTACAGGGGCCTCATCTACTTGGTGGAATTTTTAGTTTTTAGCATTAGACTTTGTGACAATAAAATTAAATGTATTTATTTTCCATAGTTATTTCAGTGCTTTACAGGGCCCAGTTTTCAAAAAGGCCTTTAAAACTATACCTGTAAAATTCATAAGGGCATCTGTTTGCACAGACAAAAACAGCATTCGTGCTTGCAATTGCACTTGTATGAGAAGTGAACAACTATGCATCCACAGTGCGTCACTGGAGAAACTAGTTTGTTTTAAGCATGCACTTCTAATAGGCCCATTTTAAAGCCTGGCCTCACAGTGCTTATAGCTGGATTTGTGGCTTGTCTCAGTAGTCAAGGTCCAGAACAGAACCGGAGGCCTGAGCTTCATAACCCAAAACAGAAAAGCCTGGGAGATTGGAGTAGCCCTCATCTAACCTTTCTCTTACCTTGGGCAAATCTAGTCCTACCCAGCTCCTCCTTCAGAAGCCATGCTGCCATTGGCCAAAGTCTACCCTAGAGCTATGCAGTAAGCAACCCTTGGGAAAGCAGCATTAACTCCCAAGCAGAAATATGGAGCATCAACCAGGGAGGACAGCTGGTTTCTAGCCCCTTCTACAAAAGAACACAGAGGGAAGACCCAGTGAAGTTCCCCTGGTGTCCCAGGCAGTCAGAGGGGGTACACTATTCTGTTGACACTTACCACCGTCATCCCTCCAGGCAGAGGAGAGAAGGGGGCCATTCAGCCCTTACTGTCTGTAAAGCAATTTGAAGATGAAGAGCTCGGTCAGTGCCTGAGGTTGGGCTATTGATGCACATACTCAGCAGGGGATGAGAGCAAAGAAAGACAAGGGCTGGAGCAGAATTAGGTGCTCAAGTATTTGGGAAAACTCCCCATACCCTGCTACGCAGAGCAGCAGGTCTGTGATGGCCCTCCCAGACGGACCACTTGAAAGTTGGCTCACTGATACCTGATCCACGCTGTAGCCTCAGCAATGTCATTTTAGAGGAGTGACACTTTCAGGGGCTGGGAACAGCATGGAAAACACAATCCCGACTGCCCTGCCCTAGAAGGGAGAGGAGAGGGACCTTCACACACATAAAGATACTCTCGCTACCCTGGCTGCCCCTCAAAGCCACAGAAGCACCACCAGTCTTCCCCATCCCCCAGAGGGAACAGAACAGGTATCCCATCCCCATCCTACTCCAACCCCCAAGAGGAGTCTAGAAGTGGTACCTTCTTACCACACAGCTGAATCCTTGGTTGTGAAGGTAAATTTTTTCAGCTGCCCCAAGACACTCCTGTTTTACAGAATATGTATGGTAAGCAGCAAAAGAGCAGGAGCTCAGCTTCTGAGTTTACACAGGCTAATAGCAATAAGGCAGCTGGCTACACTGGGGAAGAGGAAACCACATGACCCTGAGCTACTATCTACAACACAGACAGTCACTAAATGCTAATGGTGTGGGATGAGAGGTTGCTTCCTGTGAACACTTATTCTGTGAATGTTCATGGCCTTCAAATTCTCTCCTGCTTAGGCTCCCTTTCTTAAGAGTGGAACCTCTTGTGCTCATCTGCCCTCCCTGAACCCCGCTTCCCCTCCATGTTGAAAGGAGCCTTGGGCTGGGCTACAGCTAAAAGGAACATCTTTATGCTTCACCCTCCCTCACCTGCATGCAGGAAACATGCAACAGAAGGTAATGCTTGAAGCTACAGGGAATAAAGATAGGCTCAGGGATAGGTGTTCACTTGGCTGACACAGTGTAGTTCACAGCTAATTCAACATTACTCCACTGATGCGTGATTCAGCAAAGCGATACACCTTGACCACAAGATGAAAACCCATCAAGTGACTGAATCCTCAATTTCAAACCTTCTGTGGGCCTGTGCAATATGGAAGTGGGACATTTTTCACTGACTGAAGCCCATGGCTGCCATGTAATCTGTACATGGGTACAGATAACAGAAAATGCTATAACATACCATCTTCATGCTTCTGAGCCATTCCTATAAATGGTTAATATTTAACATGGGGCCCCAGGATACATGTGCCCTCCAGACACCTTCGCAACAGCCAATCTAGATTCAGCCCACACTGTTGTGGGGGAGAAGGGGAAGACAGAGAAAGAACAAGTATACTCAGCTTAAACTCAGTCTGTGCATAACCATCACCCCATTCCCACTCTGGGGCCCTGTACTGTTTATACTGCTGCAGCACATCTATACTAAGAGTTCACTGATGCAGGTACACTGCTTGAACTATACCAGTATTTAAAAAAAAAATCCAGTACAAAGATAAGGCTTTGCCCTAGGATTAATGTGTTGCAACTCTGTGTAACAGCACATCACACATGCATGTAATTCAGCTATTAGCATACGAAGTGATGACCAATGTACTACTCTCCCAGAGATGTTAATAAGGGGAAAGGCAGCACTGTAGCATAGGAAAACAGGGTTGGCACATGTAAGAGCTCAGGACAAGGACACAGAGAACATGGAAAGCACTTTGTTTAGCAGAAAGAGCAGAGGCGCTAAAGGAACTAGAAATAAAATAACTAGGTGATTCTACATAACCATGTCTTCCTTTCACTGTTCCCCTCATCCACCTTCTCTTGTTCCTTCACTTTGTTTATTGTACCCTCTGGTTGTGTCTCCTCTTAAAATCAGAATGTAAGACCCTCAACTCCATCTTTTATTATGGCTTTGTGCAGTCCCCAGGGCAATAGGACCCTGATCCTGATCTAAATGAATAAATAAAAACAGGACGACATCAATCGTTGTGGCTTGTACCAATGGCCTCAGCCACAAGGTGGGAATCTTTACAAATACAAAGGAATGAGCAGGGGCAGAACACAACATGGAATTGAGCAGTGTTTTTCATTCATTTCTTAACATGTTATAACCATGGTGCAGTACTGTGTGCTCTAGGAAACGCAGTACTGCCAGCTCCAAACATTCAAATATCATGAGCCGCTGCCTCCCCCCCAAAAAGTCACAAGATTGGCAAGAGATTTTTTTAAAATAGATGTTAGGTTGTTTTGTTTTGAACCTTAAAGGCCCAAAAATCAGAGGGCAACATGTTTTCAAGCTTTTCTCTGCAACAATGATGCTAGCAACTTTTTTTAAAAAACGAAAACAGAGATGTTCCCATAATCACTAGTCTCCAGGAGCTGAGGTTTTAAGTAAAACATCCAATATTGCAATAACATCGAAGAACTGGCAACACTGTACAGCGAAATACAGAGACATAATATATAGGGCAATTACATTGATTTTTTTAAAGTGTATAGTGAGAAACTGTATGACAGCGTACAAAAACACTTTACTTTAGATTAAAGCACCCTCTGGTTTTGGAGAGGATTCTGCAAGAGTCAGGGTCTTTGCAAATAGCACATACAACCTTCCAATCTAGCTATAGGCAGTTGTGTGAGACCTGAGTGAGTTTCTTTATAACCCTAGGAGAACATTCGGAAATAAAGGGGGTACAAGTTGACAGTGCATGTACATGCACAGGAGAGGGAACAGAGGAGAAAGGGGCGCAATGATCAGTGTGCTGGCCTTTCAACTCTGAAGACAAGAATCCAGCTCTTGTGTTAGGTTGCAAATGAAAGTCATTTGGGTGGAGGAGTATCTGGGGTGGCTGCAAGTCAAAACGGGGGCACACCAGCAGTGCCGTGTGCAAGCTAGGACTGAGATGCTTCAGCAAATCTGTGGGAGAGATGCTTTCACAGCCCATCCATTTGCTATGCCCTGCTCTCTGCCCTTCACTTTATAAGCACTCGCATTTCACCTGTGAGCTTCTTCACAAAAAGAGAGACAAGAAACAAAGCGTGTGGCTGCCCAGGATGGCATATATCTAGGGAGAGCCAGTAGAAGAGTAGCACTTTCTCCTCACTGACCTCAGCAAAGAGAAGGATGGTTTTGGTACAGAATCCCCTAAAGTGATAAGAACAGCACTGTCACTTCAGTGCCAACTACTTCCTGAAGGATCAATAAGCCAAAGTAATCAATTCTCTCAGACAGTCCTTATTCCTTAGGAGATACCTGAGCCCTTATTTGCTATCATTTAACCTCTTCAGAGAAACCCGTTTCAGAGCCTTCCTATGCCTGACTGCTGCTTTGACATCAGGAGGGATGAATACACTCCCAAAGTTCCTGCTGACATTTCATAAAAGGAGACATCAGGAGCAACAGCTGGGGTAGGTGAGCATTACAGGGAGCCACAGCACCAGGGCCACTTCAAAAAGAAAGATCCAAAATTGAGGTTTACTGCCAGGTAGAAAGGGAGGAGGTGGGAAGGGAAAAAAGGTCAGGCAGAGAGGAAAAAGGATGTGTCCTGTATGGCACAAAACGGGATAACGGTTACAATAGGCAAAACACACTGGAGAACTCAGAGTATAACAACAATGCTGAGCATTTCTATGGGGCTTTACACCTCCAAAGCCCTTGTTCATCCTTACAGCCTTCCTGGGAGGCGGAAGAGTATTAATCCCATGTTATAGATGGGCAAACAAACTCAGAAGTGAAAGGACTCGACACAGGCAGTACAGGGAGACAGTATGAGCTGTAGCTCACAAAAGCTCATGCTCAAATAAATTGGTTAGTCTTTAAGGTGCCACAAGTACTCCTTTTCTTTTTGCGAATACAGACTAACACGGCTGTTACTCTGAAACCAGTATTAGAGGTGTGATTAGAACTCAGTAGGTCCTGGTTAAGGGCATTGGACTATAGGAGCACACTCCAACAAGGGAGAAACTGGAAGGAAACTTGGGTACGAATCTAATCTCCAAGAAGGGGAGCAAAAGTGCAATATAAAGCTACACAGAAATGCAACTAGAGTAAAAGGAGTTCAAGAGTCAAGTGGATTCATATCTGGAGAAGGAGAGGACTGAGGGTTTTTGTTGACAAAGCAGGAAATGAGGATTGCGATCAAACAAAAAGGGGAGGCTGGCTTGCTGAGCTAGGTAATCTGTCCAGGCCCTAATGCTGGTGAAATTCTTCTCACCATGAACATCACTCTCCTGGCTTTGTGAGCATCACATGACTCCTCAGTGAAACACCTAGGCTGTAACTCTCAACTGCTGGGCAAATGGTAAAGGGAAGGGAAATGGCAGTGGCTCCTCTAATGAATGAAAATAAAGAGCCAATTAAACTTCCCTCTGATACATGTGAGACTTAGACCCTGGTTAGGCATCTTCTGTTCTGCATCCAGAGGATGATGTTTAACCAAACAGGAGTGGTATCCCACTGAAAGGGGAAATTCCCAGTGGGACACTCAGTGCTTTCGTCTAGATCTTGAGATTTCAGACTGTTCAACTGTGACATTTTCCAATTGTTATGGCTTCCTCTTAATCCTGTACAGTTGGATTCATGGCAATACAGTACTTGGCTTTACAGGCGGAGAGATAAAAACCAGTCCCAATAATTTTTCTTAAAATAGTCTGTAACATATGGCATACGTACCCTGCCACTGTGTGTTCTGTAAAGGTTTCAGTTGAGCTGTGTATGTATTTTGTGAAGCACTTCAGGATGAAAGGCAATACATATTTCTAAATTCTTCACAAAATGTACACATACACAGCTTCACTGAAATGCAGCCACCTCTGGGGTGGAGGACAGAAAGCCATCCACAGAGTGCTGCACAGCAGTGGAGGGAGAAAGGAAGAGAAATTTTTGGTTAAAGGACACCATGGTAAACCCCTGCATTTACAGAAACTGCCAGGCAGGGATTAAAATAGATTGAAACAGGAGGGGAAGCTCTTCCTGCACCAGCCAAGAAGCAAGGGTTCTGTGATGGGGAGAACAGAAGAAAATTTAAGACTTTACCGGATGCAGTTTGGCCACAGAAATCAGCCTCAAAGCTGTGAAGGGAATACTTTGCTGTAGATCTTCCCTGGGTGCCACTACTATGGAGGGCACAGGAGAAGGCAAAGAGAATGATTGTTATATATATATTCAGAACATATATTATATATAAAACAATACATGTATCAATGCAGCGTTTGGATGAACTTCAAGATTTATTGTTACTTACGGTAAATACTGACACGGGTTTCACCTTAGTAAATATTTACCTCTTGGATTAATAAAGCTGGAGGTTCATCTTAACAAAAAACAATAGGACAAATTCAGACCTCATGCACAATGCCACTGAGGTCAACAGAGTTATACCAGGGCTGAACGCAGCTCAATATCTATCTGCTTGTCATAGGATGAACGTTTAGATAAAGTTTTTCCATCTACCTATCTCAGATTATGGATCAGCATCATTATTCCTATTTTACAGCTAGGGAAACTGAGGCACACGGAGAAGAAGTGATTTGGTAGTCAGAGCCAAGAAGCACACCTGCTACACTAAAAGACCCCTGCCGAAGGGAGCAGAGAGACTTTCACAGCACCAGCTCATTTCTTACACTTCAGTCTTTGCAGGTTTGGTTTTCACACCCAACCTAGGCCAGTGCCCTTCTGTCCTATTTTCCAACACACCAACACTTAGCAAAATAGGGTTGGGTCCTACCCCACGGAAGTCAATCAGAACACCTATTGTCTTCAGAGGGACAAGGCTCTATCTAAGCATTTGTACTGAACCCATCAACAAAACATTGATTTGTCCCTGTGGCCGCGATTCTGATTTCTTAACTATACTATTTGACCCAAGACTCCTGCTAACCTGAAGAGTCAAATATGGCCCACTAACAAATCTGTCTACAGAGGCAGCACAATTTTGGAGCTTACCAATCCACATTTTTAAAAAACAAAAAGGATTCTCGATGAGACAAACGGGACCAAAACTAATCCATTAAAACATTAAATCGAGTCTTCTAGAAATGGATAAAAGTTTCCTCTTCTCATAAACATGTGCCCCTCCACCCAACTATACGTTAGTGGAGAATTTATTTGGAGTTTCTATTAGGCCTCTGCATGCATTCCATATATCTTGCCTACCTACAAGAGAGCTGTTCTGAAGCATCACTTGACTTTGTTTTAAATAGCTTGCTACAGTTTCCATTTTAGCTTTGTGAGATGATTATTTTTTCTTACAGAACTGAAGTTGTACAGCAGTTGAAAATGCTGATGGCTTAACTGATTTCATTTTTTTTTTTCCATAGCAGCCCTAAGGGGTTTTAACTCTTTCTGTGGCACTGAAATCCTGCTTTGGAGTTCAATGTTTAACTCGCGCTGGGAGACTCATAAATATTCGGAGTCACTCTCTCCCTCTCTGTTTGATTAGGAAATGAGCCTTTAACTCAATGTAATCCCCAAGCCATTAACAAAAAAGCCCTCAACAGCTCCACTATTAGAATTTCACTCCTAACCCACAGAGGATTGAATTAGATTAACATAACTACCCGCAATCTGAGTTTATTTTCTGTGCCAGATAGAAATGTGTTTTCAGGAAAGAAAAAGAGCGAGTGAGAGAGCAAACATGAGCATAATGAAATGTAAAAATAGAGGGATCAGAAATAGCTGGACAGATGTACAGGTGAAGAGAGAAAAGGAGAGAAAGATAGCTCCATAATAATTATTAACTGGCTGCTGACTTTTGGGCAGGGGGTTATTAGGAAGGACCCTAACAGCGTAGAATTGTTTTAGTAAGGACAGTGTTTCCCCCCAGGTGTTTATTCCCAATTTGCAGAGATTTACAGGTATACACCTGGTATGCTGCATTTCAGACACCTGTACAGTCGGTTTAGCACAGGTTTATTCAAAATTCCCAGGAAGTATTTTTTCACAACAACAAAAAAGAGAATGTATGTGTCAATTACTTTGCAGTCAAATGAACAGAAAAGGGTGTAATGAGCAAGATTTTTCATTCCTCAAAAATCACAAACAGGCCCATGACAAATTACATTTAAGGAATCAGTTTGGAGGAGATGAGGTTAATGGGTGCTTAGTCCACATAACATTAATTGTTAGCGAAGCAGAAACTAAATGATAACAGGCTGCATTCTTCCACACAATGCATCAAAGTTTTTTCCAATCATTTATCTAACCATGCATAGAGATAAAAGAGAAAGATGTCCCATAATCTATTGATCTACAAGCTATACAGCAGCAGGCACTTGATAATTTTTCCAAATGCAAGAACAAAACAAAGAATCTGCAGATTGTACAAGAAAAGATCCACTGTAGCGAAAAAGGGAGTAAAGTCCAGCAGTTTCATGGACACAGCCAAGAAATATTCCAAAAATCCTTAAGACTAAAGAGATAGAGGGTTTATTGGGAATACTTGCTCAGGAATGTTGGGATCTCTGCAGAAGTGTTTAATCATGGATATTTGCAGTCATGTCTGAATGTAGGCATGTTGGATTTTTGCTGCGTGCATGGTGGAGAAAGAGGTTGCTTTTTTAATTTTAAAATTTTAAGAGGATCTAAAACTAGTTGTACAGTACCTTCTTTATTTAACTAAAACAACAATTTTGATTTCTTCAATACATTTTAGAATAACCTGCTCTCATTTGAATAATTCAACTATAAAGGGAAATAAACAGAGAAACAATAAATGTAATACTGTGTCAAACAAACATTAAAAAAAATACATTAAAGAGCAACAGAAAGTGAAAAAATCTTACCAGTCAGAACTAAGCTTTCTATACTGAGCATTGTCAAGTTGAGAATTCTATTTGATTTGCTTTTTTGGAGGAAGCTTTGAGTTGCAATTATTTTAAACGTTACTAACCTATGGAAAATCAACATGTTTATCAGTGTTGTCCTGCAAGCTGTGCCTCTACAATTCCAGTTCGTTAGCTTCAGTCATTACATGGACGGTTTAAATCTTTGCAAGTAACAATTTGGAGTAAGTTCCAAAAGAAAACAAAAATACACTCGCAAGTCAAAGACTTTGGGAATGGTAAAATTTGCATTGAATAAAAAGCCACAGTTCTATATGATGTATATTTATAGGGCGAGATCTGGCTTGTTTGTCACCTTCCACACTCAATCCCACCACACCAATCTACTTTATTTCTTAGTACTTGATACTTGAATCAAAAGGCAGCTCTCCCGTTGTTCTGTTCATATTTTCATTAGAAGTTTGTTCAGTCCAAATTATTTCAAACCAAACCATTTTGTGTTCTTTTTGTTGCTTTCAAAATGTTAAAATATCTGTCCTAAAAAAAGTTGCCAGAGTGTACTTTGGGAACAATGTATATAACCAAAAATGTACCACACTGGAAAAGCAAAAATAAAAATTGTAATCTTGATTTTTTTCCCCCGTGACACATTATAAACGCAAGAAATTTCAAAGAAGCCACATACATTTGTAATAAAGATTGTTCTATCCTTTAAAAAAAATATTAAAAGTAAACCGTCAAAAATCCCAAGTCTTTGAGCCCAAAGTAAGAAACAAGACAAACGATTTCAATTATTTCCGTTTTTTGACCCAAAAAAATGTTTACATAATGAATAAAAACTAGTTTCAGATTCATTTTTAAACCTTTGTAATTAGAGCTTCTCCTACTTTTTCCTTTAACAAAAACCACACCAAAATACACACCAATTGTATGAGTTTTATTTTGCATTTTAGATACCTTAAAGCAAATACCTCACACAATGGAGTCCTCCTTTGATTGTCACTGTGCTGACTTCTCAAAGTCTTGCACCCCTCTATTGCGAAATTAAATTGTTTGGGGACCTTTAAAATTAGGCAAACGTCAGCTGCTCAATGCCAAACGCCTTTGGTGAAACAAAATTTCATTTTCGTGTGTGTGCTAGAGAAGGTGTGAGCCAAAACTAGGGGATTTGGGGGGTGGTTGGGAGAATGGTTGTTTTTTTCTTTTAGTAATTGGTTGCTGAAGTTTCCAAGTATGTGGTTTTTATACAAGCGGTGGGGAAATATCACCTGTCCTTGGTAAGCCCTTAAAGCAGAGTTACATTATACAGTGGCCTTTTCAGAACACCAGCAAAGCTGACTATTTCCATTCCCAAAACAAATCCCATTCTGCTCAAACTTTCATTTGTTTTAAGAAAAAAACCCAACATTCAAATAGTGAAACTGACTGATTTACATGAAGTTCTGAAATCATCTTGCCTGCTTGTGGATCACTCTGACCTTCCTTTGACAGTGTGAAAACAGGAAAAAAAAATTTAAATCACATTGAGATGCTGCCATAATTTTAAGCCCAGATAAAAGGATTAGTACAGGGAGACATTTGGATCCAAAACACAATAAAAGGTAGAAGTTAAGTACTTACATGCTGCAGGTTGAGAGAGAAGCTCTGGGCTGGAACAGAATTTCCCTTGCCCTCAGGTGTTTCTAATTGCGGATTAAATATCTTTTGGTTCTGCCTGCACCAGCCGACAGTCCCCTCTGCGTCTCTGCCTCTTTGTGACTAGGACACAGTACTCCGAGTCCCAACCTATAAATAGATCCCAGCTCTGTGATTGATATAACAGGCAGCTGACAAAAAAAAAAAAAAAAAACACACAACAAACCACCACCACACCATAGGTCTTAAGGAAAGCAGCAAAAGCTGGACTTTCACCTCTGCACTGCACCCAGAGAGGAGTCCCCCACAGTCACCATTTCCCCACAGCAGCATTACAGCAACTTTGGGTATGTAAGCAAGTGAACAAAATTCACTGTACCAAAAGAAGGAAAAGGAAAAGTACAGATGCTGGCTTGGATTTGACTCCTTTACACCTTGAAGTTAAAAAAGAAAAGACAAGAAAAAATGTGAGCTGAGTACAGTTCTGAACTGTGTTTTATTCCAAACTCTTTCCATGAAACTTTGCATTCCTGCTGCAGAATAAACTGGGGCTGACACCTGGGTTAGTAACTGCAAGGTTAGACAGCTTCCTGAAGGACTCTGCAAAGAGTTCAGGGCTTGAGAATGAAGTTACTGTTCTCCATGAACCATTTGATCAGGACACTCCCTGACAACTAACATCAGGATATTGACAAAATTCCCACTTTTAAAGGAAGCCCCAGACCAAGGAATTCCCTGTTGGCTAATGTTAGCTCAGAGTAAAAAGTTACTAAACTTTGGGGAATTTGTATAGGAGTTTGGGGTTTGATCAAGTCCTTGAATATTTGGAAAAACCTCCCAGTGATTATGTGTGTAGCTATGGAATTGTCTTTCACGGAACGGGGTGAGCCCCGTTCTTTGGGACACGTATGCATGACTGGATAAAGCCCTTAAGGATGGACGTTAGCAAGCAATCCTGCCTGGCCCGCATTGGTAAGTGTGGGGATGGTCTAGATGGGACTTTACAGGGCTTTTCCCCTCTCACACTTCTGATTTCTTCTACTTGCTCCCAAATCAGTCTCAGCAGCAGATCAGTTGAAGTCTCAAGCTTCTGTAGGAAGTGGCTGTTAGCACTATTCTCCAAGCCTTCTCTGACTCCCAGATGTTTAACATCAGTAGTGACCTCCATGGGGGATATGTAGCTCTCCATACCAATTGGACTCAAAGGTATGGCCCGGTGGGTGGCAACTGCAGCTGTGTATTGAGGGATACAGAGGGCAGAAGGAAAAGCTAAGGGAATAATGATCTTCTCAACATTAGACATTTTGGGGGGGTCTCACACAGTGTGGTAACAAGGACCAGTTCAGCTCTGGTGGTGAAAACCAGGTACCAGCACTCATCAAAAACTTTTACCACCATGTCATCTAGATTTCCTCTGAGCAGGGTTAGGTAAGATGATGTTCAAAAATTAGTGTCCCACCTACACTATTGCAACTATTTCCATAAAGTTGCACCAGTGCTAGTGCAGTGGTGGGAGATTTCCCAAAATAAGCCTAGGAGACACACCAGCATGGCCCAGGTTTCAGGTTACACCAGGTGATTATTCATGTAAATAACTGAAAGCAGTTTCCCTACTTTAAGGCCAAATCTTTCAGTGCCGACACAGGCAATGCATTCTTTGGAGTCAATGGGCCTTTTCCCTGAGTAAAGAGGGCAGGACTTATAATTCTTATTTCATGAAAAACATATGTCATGTCATTTCCCTAATATTCTAATTCTTGCAGCATGGTCTAGTGGACGAAGCAGTGGGCTGGGTGCAGGACACATGGGTTCTGTTCCTAGCTGCGCCTTGTGTGATTTTGAGCTAGTTGAGCTCTGTGCTTCAGTTTTCCCATCCATAAGGCAGCGATAATGATGCTTAACCTCCATTGTAAAGCACTCTGGTATCTACAGATGAAAAGTGCTATACTTAGCATTATGATAAACAGCGTGCCAGATTCAGCCCTAGTATAGTGCCATTGACTTCAATGGAGATGCACCCATGCCTTTCAGCTGAATTTGGCCCTTTGATTTTTGCTGAGATGAACACCAAGTCAATATCTAACTGAACGGACAACAAATCTTGAATTTCATCAAAAACACAACCATATTTTCATGAATGTGCTCTAATTTTGGGTGCCTAAAGGGAGAGACTTGGGGTCAGATTTTGAGAGATGTTGAGTACGTGGCTCCCACTGACTGTCTCAGAGATGCCACTCCAACCCACCCCATCATGGGTGGAAGTGGTATTGTAGCAGCCTTTCCTCAGTTTCCCCAGAGTCTTCTCTGGCCATAGGAGTGACCTGGCCTCCAGCCAATCCATCTAACAGAGTCCAACCCCTTCCAGGCCCTCGGAGTCCTTCAGTTGAAGTCCAACAGAAAATAGCAAAACAACTGAATCTTCAGCCCAGCTGGGCTCAGCTGCCAGCCTCCTTCTTTGCAGGCTAATCCCAGCTGCAAACTGTACTAACACTGACCAAGTTTCTGGCTTTCACTCTCACCGCCCCCGGGTTAGCACACACTTTCCCCTCTCAGGGTTTCAGACAGGCTACAGTCTCTCATTGGCTCCTGTCTCCACCGAGGCTCCTTGCCTACCGCAGGATAGTGTGTCTGGTCTGCTTCCCCCACCAATCCCCCTCTTCCAGACTGTCTTCCTCTAAAGTCCAACCCTGCACAGGTATAACAGGGCAGGACTAACTGAACTAGGCTGACTGGTCTCAAGTCTATCCTTAAAGGGGGCAGGCCACCCTATTACAGACTTCAGCTGGAATTTTTAGTGCTGAGTACTTCTGAAAATCAGGCCAAGGTGCGGTACCCAAATCCAGTGGCCATTTTTGAAACGTTTGACCTTAATACAACTCTAGTTGTATACATTCTGAACCAAATAAATAAAAATGCAACCAATTCGTTCCTTGCCTTTCCATATCACCTATCTCCAAACCCTTTACAAACATTACTTAATTAAGGCCCATGCAAGGTAGGCCAGTATTATCATCCCTATATTGTATTGAGGAGAGGGAGTCCGAGGCACAGAGATACCAAGAGATTTGCCCACACTGTCTCAGCAACACAGTGGCACAGCCTTGAACAGAGCCCAGAATTCTTTGAATCTTCATCTCCTCTTTTACTAGAGCACATGAATTTAGTTGTTATACTTTGGGAGAAAGAAGTCAGAGGCCCAGGAAAGACACTCCTGAGCCTGAAGCTGGTTCTTGTCACAGAACTCTCATGGCCCTGACCCAGTCAACTTCTATGTGGAAGCTCCTCTTCATTCCAGCAGTAAATGATTTGTGTCAGGCAGTCTCACAGAGACATGGACAGACAGGGGTAGAAACCCTATAGTAGAGGAAATCCTACATAGACTTTACACCCACTGCAACACACTGTAGAAAGGAGACCAGAAGACTGCAAAAAAAAAAAATCACCTCAAAATATATTTAAAAACAAGCTACTTGTAGAGTGGATAAAGTTTAATATATTTTTCTTCAAACACCTAGTCTAGAGTATTGCCATCTGGAAAACAGGGACTGTATCTGAGCAGTCTCTCTCACTGGTTATTTGCTGTTGCATTTGTTATTAAAAGGTGCCTGTCATTAGTACCTACTGTAGTTAAAGTTGAAAGCAGCTTCCACTATAAACTCCTGCTTCACAGGCTCATAAAACTATTATTTATGTATATGAAATTTTCAGTGATTGACTTCTGCTCAAGGGTGAGGGGTTTGGGGCAGAGGGCAGGAAAAGTGCAAGTGTGTGGGTGGGTGGCTGGGAGGGAGCAAGGGTTAATTGGGCAAAACCCTTTCAGCCATTTGTAAATTATTATGGAAGAATGAAACATACTACACTTTTCCTCCAATGTTAAAAAAGAAAAGTAATCATACTTTAGACAGGGCTACAGCAAATATATATGAAGCTTGAAAGATGGCTGAGACAGACAGCTGGGATCTTCCTTTGAACTGAGTGTGTAGAAAAAAGCAAGCACCCAAAAAATCACTTCTATGCATGCTAAGCATATCTGCCATGATTTTAGCAGAGCCCAATGTAACCGCACCTGTTTTAATGTCAGGGAAAACATAAGGATGTACAACTACAACAAAAAAAAATCAATAAAAATCATTCCATAGTTTTAGGATATTCTATCCACAATCTTTTTAAAAAAAAATTGTAGAATGCAGCAAAAATAGTTTTTTTAAAAAAACTTTCCCATTGGGAAGATTCAGTTGTCATTTTAACAATCTACAAGAGAACTCTCACCAGCCAAAAACTGCAGCATAGGTGGGATATCATCCTATAAGCCTCAGTGGGGTGTGAACTTCAGAGCCTTCAAATTGGGACCATTTAAATACTAGCATTATTATGAAGAAATATAAAGAAAATAAAATAAAAAAACCCATGTCAAGGCTGCCTGGTTAACACCACTAAGCGTGACAGAAATGCAGAAGTAGAGGTTCCAACAGCAACATAATTTTGAGTGCATTGCCAATATGGAGTATTTTCCAGATCTGTTTTTGTGTTTAACTGGATTGTTCAAATATACTCCTCATACACAGGATGCACAAGACAGTGGAGTTGCTGATGCCAGTGGAAGCCTAGCTATTGTGTTTCCTGACCTTTGGAGAATTTTAATGCTGTAACCTTAACATTACATTAATTTGCATTTTTCTGTGTAATCTATATTCTCAACAGGGCTTTTCTTGGTGTTCTCTGAATAAAACTCCATGTCCAGCACTCTCCCAACAAGCTCTAGAATCATGAGATATTCTTGCACCTTGCAATGTCCTTTGTACCACTGGAGAAAATAACACCACTGACTCAATGCAGTTTTGACTTTTATTCCTTCTTTAGTTTCAATATATTTTATTAATTCTCAAATATTTTTAACTGTGGCTGTCCAATCGCAGTTTTGCCATTGACTTTAAGAGTATTTGTGCCTGATCATACTACTATCAATTTATGTACTGTTGAGTTCACCAATATTACACTAGTGATCCACTGTTCGGTACGCACAGTATAGTGTACTCATGTTAGATATTAGTACTTAAGTGGAGTGTATTCAAAGACTTCAATGTGTCTGAATTTGTACAGAAATAAAATGTATGAGGCTCTATCTAAAGCTTATTAGCAGCAGGACAATCACACACTGCAATATATTTAAATATCCCTCCTAAACACTTAATTCTGAAGCATTGACTCTGCCTACAAAAGTTAGTGAGTTTATATGATTGTTTAAATGTCCACTTCCTAGATTTGCTCCTTGGGGAAGGCATCTGCCTCAGATGTTATCATCATATATAGAAAACACATATGTACTTGTGAAGCACCTACAGCACTTATTTGTTACTTTATAGCACCAACAAGTACACACCTGTGCAGACAGAGCATTAACTAGGCACTTAATAGCCTGCTGGTATGTCTGAGATTTGTATAAGGTCAGCTTGAGACTAGCAATACTGTTTCATGTTCTCAATAACCTTGGGGGCAGGGAGAGGGAGAGAGAGCACGGCTAGTTTTATAGCAAACACCTATTGTAATAATATCCATACTAACGTTGATAGCAGAAAAAGGGGGAGGAAGACAGAGATTTAATCCAGTTTTAGTGCCAAAGGAAATAGGGAGGAGCTGAATAGCCAGGGACATGGTGGTACCCTTGCCTAGGTTGGTTTGTTTGAGAACAGACTCCCTTAGAGCATCTCTAACAACAAACAACAGTCACCGATGGGCCCAGCCATTACATTTGGCTCCAGATCCAAACTTCCAGAATATATGAAGGCCCTTTGATCTGGAGTTCTGGTTCAGCCCACCACAGAGATTAAAATAAACTTCCAAATTCAGATTGGGCTTTTATACTGAAATAAAATGATCCTCCCCACACACTCTACAAACACTCTAACAAGTCACAGTCATCCAAAAGCAAAGTCCAGCTTCTATGGGAGCCCTAAAGCAGGGCATTCCTTGGCTACAAACACCATTTCTAGCTAATGAAGGAATAAACAGTTCCAGGAGGAGTCCCCCAGCTCCACAAAGCTTGAAAATCAACAGATAAATGAGACTCAAAATTACTTGCCTGCTTTCTGAGGTCTGCTTGGGAAAAGCCCAATTCCGCAGCCCTTATACACATAAAGAATAAGCTCCCTGATCAACGATAATCAGATGAATCCATGGAAGGAGATAAGTCACCAGCATGAATTGCCTGGGTTTCCAAAAAAGGAAAGGAAAGAATCTAAAGCAAGTCTCTTGTGGGGGGCCATAGGGCACAAAGCTCATCTCTAAAGCAGTGCCAAGAATTTCCTGCCTTGCCCAATCTCTTAGGAAAGTCACTAACTTCTCAACATTCTCCCCTTACTCCAAGGCAGAGCCCTCTCCTGAATCTCTGATCCGGAGCTAAAGCTGCGCTCTCCTAATCAAAATTAAGAAAGCGTCACTCTCGGGGCGTTTCATAAAAGAAAAGGAGAATCCTATATATGTCATACTGTGAGCATTCTTCTGTTCTTGAAGGCTAGTGAGATGGCAAAAACAGCATTCATGCTCAGACTGCCTCAAACCAACATTTTGTCAGATCTCCCATACCAAGCAGGGTCAAGGCCAGTCCATACTGGGAGACCTCCAAAGAATATCCGGAACAAGGAGTGGTGTTAATGATTCAATAAGGCAGTAGTGAACCCTAGTATCAGCATGGAGTCAGGAACTGCGCTGCTGGAGCTGCTAGTTTATGGATGAGACAAGTCAAACCATGTAATTTTTATTTTGGTATTTAAGATCCCATTTTACAAACAACTGGGGTGTTAGAATCAGGCCAAGACACTGAGGTTATCTCAGGAAATTAAATTCTACCTTCCCAAAGTTCACCCTTGCATTTTCAGCTCTATACAGTATTTCCTTTTCCAGATGTTTGTGTAGGGCTGCTGTGCACTGTTAAACAGCTGCTACGTGCCACCCCAGAGGAGGTTGCATTTCAGTTGTGGGTTAAGCAATTTCTATCTCTCTACACAAATTCTGTTAGTGTCTCTCAATCCTTCCCCACAGCACCCTCTGCTTTTCCAGTCCTGATGCTTGAGGTCCACCTGCCAAAACACACAAACACACTCCAGCTTTGCCAGTTTACCTCAGTTAGCCTTGGATTCCCTCAAACAGCTCTACCTATGCACTCCACTCTAGACCTCTAGCAATCCTTGTTCTTGCAGTCCAGCTCCCAAAGACAGGAAACCTTTCATGTGTTAGAGCATGTCATCCACATTAAACAAAACCCTTGTTTAAATTAGATCATAGTGCATTTGCTATGAGGCAGCTTGTAGGAAATTCCCAGGGGGAGTCCACACTGCTGTTGCTCTGTCTCTGGCAGACAACGAGCACTTCCCATTTCTATCATGTCAGGCATCCACCTGGATACCCAGAAGAGAGCTATTCTGAACAAGCTAATGGGAGCAGCACATGCTGCCTAATGCACACACAGACCATCAGGCAGGTGCATGTGCTGCCCATGCCATTGTCTGGGTTCTATTCACCTTTTATCACCCCTACCTTGGTCCAAAAGGTACTTACAGCCAAGAACAGGTAAAGAAAGTGCCATAGGTATCACAAAACCACAGACACAGCAGCACTGGAGGCTGTCAAGAAAACATGTTTGGTGTGCAGCTGAGGAGATACTGGGACTGCCTCTCTCAGATGGGCTGAACTGAACCCTAATTCCAAAGATGCCAGTGTTTGAGGGCATTGAAGGGAAGACACTAGGACTCTGTAGCAATCCCTGCCTACTAGGTGATGGTAGCTACAGCTGAACCTGAACTAGCCCATAGTCCCACACAAATGAAACACTAATGTGGTAAAAGTGAAGCCTATAAACAGCTGAATCTTTCCCCTTTCAAAAGGCTATAGATCTACTAGCATTAACAGTGCAAAGAAACTGCTAGCCAAGTTCTGCAATCTAAAGTGAATTTACCCAAAGTCCCACGCAAACAGCTCTCCTAGGATTCTTGTTTCTGCAGGATTCTTATTTCAGGTGCAGATTCTTTCATTTTAGTGGTGTTGCTCTGTCCCTTGTTATCACTTTATCCAGGACTCCTCCTGCTGCAGAGTCTATCCCAGCCTGGAATAACCAGTCCCTTCCATTGCTTCTGCCCACAGCCTTGTTGCTGTTTGAAGGTAAGGTTCAGCTCTTTGCCAGTCCCACCCTCCAGCAGGGTGTCACTGTCATTCTCACAGTGCACACAATTGCACATGTTCCAGCTAGGACTGCCCATAACTGAGGAAGTAAAACTATTGGTTGCAGATCCCAGATCATTAGAATAGCCTCTCCCCTGGCACACTGAACACCAGGCAACTCGCCCAGGAACTTGTACACAACTTTTAAAAGGCATCAATAGAATTAAAAGACATAGCAACCCTTCTCTACCACCTCCTGTATGAGGATCTCAAAAGGTCTTCACACAAAACTAATGATCCAGTTTCCCTCATCCCTGTGAAGTAGGTCCCTTTTTATTATCCCCGTATTACAGATGATGAAACTGAAGCACAGCGAGGGCAAATGAAGAGGGACAGATTAACAGTTAAGAACAGGATCATAAACAACTGGAGAAAATTTTAAAATAAAAATAGAGTCTAGGCATATATATAATTTGTTTGTGATTCAGTGGCATAAAGAATGCTCTCTTCATACAGCTGTTTAATAAAGAATAATGCTATTCCTGTTTCTTCATTAAAGGCCTATATTTCTGCTTCACACATCACTGACAGGGAAAGACAAGAATCTAAGAACAGGTGAAGGTCTCCTTTGGAGGAGAGCCCAGAAGAAGATATTTGTACACTCTAAGGGTAGCATACACTAACACTGTTGCATTATGTCTGGGTTTTTATCATGGGTAGGCCTCTGTTTGTCATGTACAATTTAGAGGGATGCTGCCCAGTCAAGTCTGACAAAATTTAATTTATGGATCAAAACAGGTTATTACAACACTTAAGACACATGGGAACTTTTCCATGTCTTTTTCTTAAAAGAAACAGTTTATTTAAAAAAAAACAAAAACCTTCCTTACAGTCTCTCACTGGCTGCCAGTCCATTTCTAAGTAAAATGCAAGACATTGGTTCTCATCCACAAAGTTCTAAATGACATAAGCCTAAGTTATCCAAGACCCCTCCTCTCCCTTGCCACACCAGAGATGTCCTTGAGAAATACTTCCTACCTCTTGCCTTAGAGTGAAGCTCAAGCAAATCCTTCTCGGGAGCAAGCCCTGGTCTCTGGAATTTTCTCCTGCTAGAAATACAACTGAGCCCAAATTTGGCCATGTTTAGAAAATGCATCTGTTTCCAGCAATGGTGAGCTCTGGCTTGTTTTCCCTCTCACCAGCCCCAATCGTTGTCCTCAAACATTGTGAAGCTGTGGGGTACCATAATGCATTTCATTATATTGGGTAAAGTTATGTGCTCCCATTTTAAACAGTGATGGACAACCTCACAGTGTTCAATATAATAAAATTTACAAGCAAAATCCATTCAGCCATTTTTCAGTATTATGAGCAAGTAAATAGTAAGGAACTTCCCCGACAAAAAAATAATGTCATTAAAGTCTTGACACAACACACGTGACTATGTAGTTAATGTTTCTCTCCTAGTAATTTGTTAATGTTTACAAGTCCTTTTTAGATTAACATTATTAGTACTACTAATTATAGATGTACTAGGATGACTCTATAGCTACATCTGTAATTCCCTTTCCATTATTATGTAATAGCTACTGTATGGTAACACCCAGAGAATTTATCTACCCTGTAATAAAAAGCTCAGAGCCCAGGTCAGCTGACTTGGCCTCACAGAGCTCAGGTTGCGGGACTAAAAATAGCAGTGTAGACAAGACCCTGCAAGGGAAGGGAAGGTTCCAGTGCCCGAGCTCTACCCCAAGTCTGCACATCTAAAGTGCAATTTTATAGCCCTGCAGCCGGAGCCCAGTGAGCCAGAGTCAGCTGACCTTGGTCAGTCGCTATCATACTGTAGGTCTTTTATTGCAGTATAGATGTATCCCCAGAGGCCTCAGTCAGGATCAGGGACCCTTTGTGCTAGGCAGTGTACCTCCACCTACAAAGATATAGTCCCTGCTGCAAAGAGCTCACAATTTAAGGCCTGCACTACACAGTTTTTGTCCCAATGTAATTATTTCAACTAGGGCTGTGATTATATTTTGATATAGTTCAAGCAGTTTAACATCCTAGTATGCATAAACATGCATATAGGGCTACAGCTTAGTCCTGTAAAGAAGCTATATTGGTATAAGCACCTTTATAGGAGGTATAACTGCATCCATACTGGGGGCTGAACCAATCAAACTACATTGGTTTTTAAACCAATAGAGTTAAAGTGGAACAAAAACTGTTTGTAAACTAGTCCTAAAAAGGCAGGAGTCATAACAGGCAGAAGAAGAAGGATACAATCAAGTACAGACTTGCAATTCTAGGCCTAGTTTTCAGTTTTCCTCCAGAAAGAATCCTTTCTACCTGAAGTTTTGTATTTCCAATCTCTAGTTAGATGCTTTTAAAAAAAAATAAATAAAGTTTGAGGTTAATCCATCAAGGCATTTCTGACAAACAGGACTTTGGGAAGGGAGGTATAATCCCCTTTTTATAACTCCATTAAAGATTTTTAAAGGCCTGTCCCAAAAAAAGCTTGCCCTGGAATCTCCGCATTTATTTTATTCAATATTTCTTACATTTAACTTTTATTGTACTCATCTTCTCCACTCATTCAGTCTGCCTATCTGCTTCTTCTGATAACACCAGCTCCTGTTATGTCTGTACTATGCATAACAACAATCTTTTGCATCTCAGGTTACATATGCTATGGTTACAGATTATCTGACGGAACCACAAATGAAGGTGCTTTTGCAGCATTTTGGTAAACTTTGCTTCTTTTATAAGACTGTTGCTCACTTAGCAGACTGTCACGGGACGCAGACTCACCCGGCAGCGCCTCCTGCTGGTTGTCGTCAGGGAATTAGCATCCAGCCGCCGGAGTACCTCCTTCAGGCCAGTGTCTCGCTGCCCCGGGTCTTGCTCACCCTTGTCTTGGGTGCTGCCCCCTGGCAATACCCCCACAGTTCTGGGTCTCCCCCTCCCAGGGGAACCCCACACGCACTATCCTTACCTCACCTCAGTCATAGACTCCTTCCAGTCACCAGCTAGCCCCTGCACCTTGGGGCAGACTACAGTATGAGCCACGCATGACAGGCAAGGTTGGGTTTGGACCTGCTGCCTCTGCTTACCCATGGCTGCCCCTGCAACCCCCGTACCTAATAGGCCTTCCCAGGCCTGCAGCCTGGGGCCTTCCTAGGCCCGAGCTCCCCAGCTCCCTTGGCCTTCCCCAACCCTGCTCCCCACCTAGGTACTTTCTCAGCCCTTGCAGCCAGGTCCCTCTCTCTCCAAGCTAGAGAGAGTCTCTCCCAGAGGTTTTGGCTCAAAGCCTGTATGGAGCCAGCTGGGCCCTGATTGCGGTGTGGCCCCCCAGCTGCCGCCACTTCCCCCAATCAGCCGTGGTTTTACTTCCTTCAGGCTTGGAGCATGTGCTCACCCTGCTACACCCCCCCCTCAAAACCCCCAACCCTGGGGTTCAGGGGGAGTCTTGGCCTGGGCTCCCCGAGGTTACCCCTACAGAGTTGCTCTTCCAGGCCTGCCCACTTCTTCTCCGTGGCCTCCCAGCCCCAGGCCATCTCCCAGACTTGGGCTTCGGCCTTCCTGAGGGCCAGCTCAGCGGTCTCTAACAGCGCCCGTAGGTCCTGGTCCTCCAGGCCCTCTTCCCTTAGGGTCTGGTTTCCACAGCCACCTGTTCTACTCAGACCTGGGTCCGGGCCTCCTGCTGGGCCCGGTCCCTCTGGGTTTCATCCTCGGCGACAGCCCCCTGTGATGGTCTGGGTTCCCTCCATCCTGATCACCGCCTCTTCCAGTCTTGACCCTTCCAGGCACACAGGCACCTCTCCCAGCCTCTCCTCAGTTCTCCTGAGGGGGCAGTGCCTCCTTATGTGGCCCCGTTCCCAGCAGCCCCAGCAGGTTCCCTGCCTCCAGGCTGTCTTGGGCTTTTCTTGGTCCCTGTGGCCTGGGCAGGCCCACCGCATGTGGCCCGTCTGCCCACAGGCCCAACAGGTTGGCAGCCACCTGTGTTTCCACACTCGGCGGCCTGCCCACGGGACCTCTCCTTGTCCCGGTTGGGGCTGCGGTGCCCTGCCCCTATCCCCATAGGGACAGTCCCATTTCAAATGCGCCGTTCGTCCGCAGGCATAGCAGGCCTGACGCTCTGCCTCCTGGCGCTCAGCCCCTCACGCCATGTTCTCCGGTTCCTCGCAAACCCCTCTCTGAGGAGTTGTATCAGGGCCTGCTGCTCCCTAGCCAGCTGCCCCATCCTATCGTCTAAGGAATGGGTGGGTCCCTTATGTGCCCAGAATCCATCTTCTCAACAGACAACTTTCCTTGCGTAGGACACTGATGGCAGTTGTGTTCTGTTGAGCCACACCTCAGGATAACATTTTATTGTGTTGGTACTTTATAAGGTATCACTGATGCTATTTCTTCGTATTAAAAACCCCTGAACATACCTTCTGTGAATTGCAACATTTCCCTCAGTCTGTGAGGGAGCCTGCACTGATATTTTTAGGTAACCCACTTGCTCAATTTTCTTTCTCCTCTGTGACTAGATTACTGACTTATTCTAACTCATGTTGCCAGACACATTTTTCATCTCTTCCTCATTCCTGGTCCTCTTTGTGTTTCTTTCCCTACCCCCATCCCCATGTTTAGGTCAGGAGTCACTGTTGTTAGTCTAAATAGGGCTAGTACGCTTGTGTAACACTACATTTAGTCAGGTTTCAGAGGAACAGCCGTGTTAGTCTGTATTCGCAAAAAGAAAAGGAGTACTTGTGGCACCTTAGAGACTAACCAATTTATTTGAGCATGAGCTTTCGTGAGCTACATCTGATGAAGTGAGCTGTAGCTCACGAAAGCTCATGCTCAAATAAATTGGTTAGTCTCTAAGGTGCCACAAGTACTCCTTTTCTTTTTGCGACTACATTTAGTGACTGTGTTCTTCCATTGCTAGAAAGGGAGAGAAAAGAAGTTGTCGAGGCCCCGTCCTCACTCCCCCTCTCCCCTGAAGCTAGTGGAGGCTCTGCTCCAGCCAGTGGCCAGGAGCTGGGGTGGCCAGGGGAGGCTTGGGCTGGCTCGGTGCTCGGGCCAATGGCCTGGGGCAGCTTGGGTCGGCCGGCGGCCTGGTGCTCGGATGGGCCAGCTGGCAGCTCAGGACAGCTGGGGTGGGTGGATGGGCCAGGGCTCGGGCCGCAAGTGGGGACTTAGGGCCTTGGGTGGAACAAACAGTACTGGGGGTTAGCCTCCCCAAAGGCGGGCGGGGTTCACCAGCTGCCCATGTCCCCTATCCCCCATTCTCAGTGTAATGTTGTGATAGGAAGCATAGAGATCATAGAGACATTTGACTGCACTTCCACCAAGGATATAGAGAGAACTATGGTGAAAATTTCAGTTAGTATTACTAATCAAAGCAGATTTAGCTCCCATTTCAATGCAGGTGAAGATATTAGAACCAGTCAGCAAAGAAAGGTAGCCTGCCTTACACGTGTGTAGAGTGAGTGTAAAACACCACTATTATGATATTCTGAGCGTTTTGTGCTCACTTTGCACAGGTGTAACTGACTGGACAAGGTGCAAGGTAGGAAACAGTCAGATCCCAAGGAATTAGTGATTCCCTTGAGTAATTGCATTCAATCAATTCTGGTGCTATTTAGGTTTCCTGGGTGTTTTCCTTTTTGACCTAGCTTGCATTTTGTTTCTCATTCTGCTTTTCCCCTGTCCTGGGGCACAAGCAGCCTTTTCTTATTCAGCCCTCTCATTTCAGCCTGCCCTGTCTTCTCCTCCCCTGTGTCCAGTCTCTTTGTCCTATGCTTTCCACCTTCTCCTTCCCCAGCTCCTCTCTTTCCCCCTCCTTTTGTTTTGGCCCACAATCATCCCCCAGCATATCAACAGCAGTGGGAAGTAACCTAATTAAGAGTTACTTGATAGACGAACCACCCCTAATATCCCACTGGCAATTCAACAATCCTTTCTGCAGCTAGGAAAATATTTCCATGCTAATTAACAACAACATAGGGAATTTCCGGGCGGAAGGAACTGGAGATTCCCATCTGGGCCCACGTGTCTCATGCTGAGTTAGCAATTGTACCTCACAACATATTTCCCTACCAAATTCCTGTCTTATTCCATTATTAACTGTTTACACTGCCCCCTGCTCCTAAGGCCTTGTTAGTCTGACTTCTACTTCTTGTAAACAAACCCAGACTAAATTACTTCAGTGCCCATGTGTCATCTTCTGTATTTGACACTTGCTCAAGCAGCCACATAAATTCCCTTTTCTCTCCCTATGAGGGCTCACCTGAGTGGGGTCCCACCCCAAGTTCTCAGTCCTAAAGGATAGAGATGATCCTAGATCCATTTTAAAAAGACTGTTCCAGCAATGTGCTTGGTCTCCATTTCAGCCCCAGCCATTTGCTGTCCAAAGAGGACTGGGCACAGTTTCCAGGAGTCTCCCCTTACTCGTCCTTTTGATATAACTAAAATCATTCCCTAGACTCATAGCACTAGCTATGCACTTGGATCTACAGGATCAATGTTTTCAGGTGGGCATGAGGGTGGTGATGGCAATCAGTCATAGTTAGGGTGGCGACGATGGGTTTTGTGAACTGAAAAGCTGTTTATCTGCCAAGAACCAAGCAAAAATCGCTCATCTAAATGGTGACCTGCAAAAAAACAAAAACAAAAAAAAACCCAAACAAACAATAAAACGGGGGTGAGGAGGAGGCCTTTTGCAACTGTTTGTTTCTTTATAATGGATAAAGGAAGTCTGAAAGGTTTCCTTTAAAAAAAAAATCTCGACTTCTACCTTTGAAATATCAGGAATGTCAAATCGGTCCTTCCCTGGTTTTGGTAGAGGACTCACTGGAAGTCTTAGATGCCGAATGTGAGCTTTCTTACTCCTTAATGGATGCACTGGGTGTCGAATATTTAGCAAGGATAATTTTTATCCTAATGATTTATAGTGTATTTGAGATAAGTTACTACCCAAAAGCAACCAAAACCCAAAATGTTTTAAGTAGTGTAAATAAAAATCACTTCCCCTCTCTGTTAATCAGGTTTCAGTAGCATGACATTAATGGTAACTTCAATACAAGCGATCATATACAAACAGAATAAAGTCAAGTCCAGTGATACAGACACTTCATGTTTTAAAAGGGCCAATTTCACAAAGCTGAAAACAATTATGAGCCAAATCACCTGGGAGGAAGAATGGGAATGGTGATTGGGAATTGTGGCTTTTTGGGCATTTAGTCAAGTGTTCTTGAACAATACCACATTCAATGAGAAGATCATATTTGTTTAAAAAAACCAACAACCTGGTTTAGAAGGAAAGTGAAGGCAGCTATTAAAAATAATAAACAACAACAACTGGAAGAAAGGGGAAGTTGATAGCAATGAATATAAATCAGAAGCTAGGAACTGTAGAAAACTGAAAAGGGAAGCAAAGGGACACAACAAGAAATCTATGGCCAGTAGAGTTATGGACAATAAGGAGATATTTTTAAGTACATGCGTTAACAAAAAGAATCCTAACAATGGTATTAGTCCATTACTGGATGGAAATGGTAGAATTATCAATAATAATAAAGACATGACAGAAGTGTTCAATAAATATTTCTGTTCTGTATTTGGGGAAAAAACCCAGATGATGTAGTCAGCATATGATACCATTCTTTCCACTTCACTAATATCTCAGGAGGATTGTAATACCATGGCCGCCACCTGCCTCTATTTCCCCTCCACCACAGCCCCCAAAGAACTCAGTTTCCAGCCACCTTCTCAGACCAAAATCCTTGAATTCACTCTGCACCAGGCTGGCAACAGAATTAATCAGAAACAGGACTCAAAATTCCCCAAATACAAAGTCTTTCATCAGTTCCAGCTCTACACAATCTCCTGTTTCCCAGGGTTCCCTAGCTTACTGCTAGACCTCCTACCTCTGACCGTTGTAGTTACTTCTCTCAACCACACAGAACCCTGCAGCTTCCTTCAGCCTTTTTTATTTGAATCAGCAGATTCCTCTTGGTGTGACTTATTCTCTAATCAGGGCTGGCTTAGCCCCAGCCCAAGGGCAAGCCACCCTATTACAAGGATGTTAAACAGCAATTACTAAAGTTAAACATTTTTAAATCACCATGGCTGGGTAAGTTGCATCCAAGAATTTTAGAAGAGTTGGCTGAGGAGCTTGCTGCACCATTAATGTTAGTCTTAGAACAATGGGGAAGTTCCAGAAGACTAGAAGAAAACTAATGTTGTGCCAATGACTTGGGTAATTATAGTCCTGTCAATCTGATATCGATCCCAGGCAAAATAATGAAGTGGCTGATACGGGTCTCAATTAATAAAGAATTAAAGAAGGATAATATAATTAATGCCAAGAAAGAGAGGTTTGTGGAAAATAGACCCTACCAAACTAACTTGAAATCTTTTTTTGATGAGATTACAAGTTTGGTCGATAAAAGTAATAGTGTGGACGTAATATACTTAGACTTCTGTAAAGTCTTTGACTTGGTACTGCATGACATTTTAATTAAAAATCTAGGAAGCTACAAAATTAATGCGGCACACATTAAATGGATTAAAAACTGGCTAACTGACGGGTCTCAAAATGTAATTATAAAGGGGGTATCATCATCGAATGGGTGTGTTTCCAGTAGGGGTCTCATCAGAATTGGTTCTTCACCCTACACTATTTAACATTTCTTTCAGTGACCTGGAAGAAAACATGAAATCACCACTGGCAAAGTTTGCAGATGACACAAAAATTGGAGGAGTGGTAAGGGGAGAAGTCTGAGGACAGGTCACTGATACAGAGTGATCTGGATAACTTGTTAAACTGGGCACAAGCAAACAATATATGTTTGTCTTAGCAGATCTGATTACAACATCAGGGCCAAGGTGTGGCCTTTGGGCTCTAGTAAATTACAGATGCAGCCTTTGGCTTGGTAAAGCTTGATGCCCACAGTTTAAACCGTAACCTCATCCACTGATTCAGAGGCAAGCTAAGAAACCCTCTTCATTCACCTCAGTGAGGTTTCTATTTATCCTGAACTGAAAGGTGGGAGAGGAGGGTGACTGGAAATTATAGTAAAGTCTTTTCAAAAACCCTTCAGTGGCTGTTGTCATCTCTGAATCTCAAGAGCGGAAACAGGCTTTTCTTTTGTGGTGAGGAGAGCTCAGGTCCAGGCTCCGACTGGGCCTCAGAGAACCTGAGTCTAGGCTCTGGCTGACCAATACAGTTTAGGTGCCAGATAGGAAGCAGAGTAGTTTAGTGGCTGAAGCCCAGGAGTGACAGTCACATAATACAAGTTCTAGACTTGGTTTTGCCACTGACTCACTGTGCCACCCTGAGCAAATCCTGTCGCTGATCTATGCCTCAGTGTCCCTGACTATAAACTGGGCAGTAATGATTTTGACCTATCACTGTAAAGCACTTTCAGAGCTAGATTGAAAGCACAACGGAAGTGCCAAAGAATTATTAGCAGAAAGTGTGAGTGAAGGGTAAACAATTCCAGTTCTTGTAGAGACGGTAAGCAGAATCATCACTCTCGGAAATCAATGAAGTTACGTGCAGAATTAATTTGGCCTTCCCTGATCCCTTTCCCTATGAGGGACTCTTGCGGGGCAGGTATACCCTGTCACCCTCAGAGGGGAGGCATTATGGTTCTGCAGCCAAGTTCAATGGAGTACTCCTCCCAGGGCAGTATAGTCTAATGGTTAGGGTCAGGGGACCTGTCCTTAGGTTCAGGGCAGTCTGACCTAGCAGATTGAGTCAATGGGACCACCCTCCTCCTTGCAGGGTGGTGTGAACTAATGGCTAGAGTCAATGGGACCAACCTCCTCTGCGCAGGGCAGCGGGCCCTGGCAGCCAGAGTCTATGGGGCCATCCTTCTGCATAGGGCAGTGGGGCCTAGTGGCCAGAGTCAGTAAGGCAGTATGGCCTAGCGGCCAGCCGGAGAGAGGTTGCCACCCAGGGGTGGATTGGCAGCTAGGGTAGGGGTGCCTGGGCCCTCCTTACTTCACCGGGTACCAGCCCAGGGTCCTAACAGTAGCGAGAGTATCTGCCACTGAGTCAGCAGGGATCCCTCCGAAACATGGTGAGACTCTGTTCCCGGTTCCACAACCAGATCAATGTCTGGTTCCCCTGGGCAGCTTCCTACTCCGTCTTCCTGCTCCATAGTCCACGGGTCATCTGGGATAGTCAGCAGGTGAAGTTCCCAACAACTCCTTCTCCTTGTGGGCGTCTGCAGACAGCCGGGTATTTACCTGGGTCTTGGCAGGTCTGGCCTCTGAGGCCTGGGGCTCCGATAGCTCCCTGGCAGGAGCTTGCGATGCACATCCTCTCCCCTCCCTGGTCAGGCAGACTGAGCTTAGCTGCTCCCATTTGTACCATGATTCCAGTTGGAGCATGCTCAGCAGGGGTGAGGAATGGCTTTCTCAACCCACACTATGGGGTTAACCCATTCCTGCCCAGTGCAGGGCAGGTATATCCTGTCACAGGGACTGAGGCCAAGAGAAGTGCGGAGCAGGATGCGCAAGGCTGGAATATGCAAGGAGAGAGCAGCTGAAAAGGAGGCTGCATAAAAATTTAGAAGCTGGGAGCCCTTTCTCCCATTCAGGACACTGGAATTCAGGCAAACCCAAAGCAATAAGTTTTGCAGTTTTATATAATAAAAATAATGAAAAAAATTATTTCACCAAAAATAATGAAAAATTGGGGGGGTTGGGGCACTCGGAAAAAAAACAGGACTTCTTAAAGTTAGACACTCACCTATGGCAGGGGAAAAAGATCCATGCAGAGACTTCAATGACTGTAGCCTCCATGATCACCCCAAAAGCACAGCCACGCATGTCCCCAGCAGAAGCTACTTACCAAAACTAATCACAGCACCTGAGGGGTTTGCATGGTGTACCGAGAGCTCTCATAATGTGCCAGCTACGTAGAGAAAGTGCCACTGCACACTAGATCCAGGAGACTAGTTTCCAACATGGCATCACCCATCAGTCACAGAGACACTACTCGTATGTGTCCTTCCCTCACAGCTAATTCCTCATAAGCAGCTCAGAAGATTTGCAGAAGGCTGAGTGAGGAGGTACAATGCCCCATGAGGTGATGAGCATCATTGCTGTGAAATAACTTCATGAAGGGATGTCTGAGAATGGATTTATCCATCCCAGACCACAAATTGATTGGCCATTATTTCAATCACATCAGGGAAAACATGCTACTGATAAGACCATAGCACTGGCAAATTTCCCAGGTATTCTAGGCTTTTATGCCCACTACTCTAGGCTTCTCCTTCCTATCTTAAAGATAAGCTGCTGTGCTGGGTCATGCGCAGAGGGAAAGAAGGTGCTGTTCTCCAAGCAGACTGCACTATAGTGTATACCACTACAGGCTACACCACCATTTAATAGGAGTCATCACTCCCAGTTTCCACCGGAAGAGGTAGGAAGAGCTTTTCTGAAGGTTACACAAAATAATGAGATTGAAGAGGAAGAGAGGGACCATATGAAAAATTCAGAGGTCCCATCCTGGATTCACACAGAAGAACAGTCATGTCTCCAAATCTGGTGATGGCCACATTCTGGCACTGCAATTCCTGCCCACTGAGCCCCAACCCCTGCACCACTCTCACTGTCTTCCTCCTCTCACTCCAGTGCTTCCCTGCCCACCTTCTCTCTCTGCCCCAAGCTGCACCTGCATTGCATCACAATGCTCAAAAGCATCCTTTTGAAGAGAAGCCTTTAGCCCAGGTGACACATGATGCTCCAGACACAATGACTGGACAATAGGCCAAGGGAAGGATGGAAGGAGGAAAGAAACGCATTTAGAGGAGGGGGAAGAGAGAAAGATGGAGATAGAGGCGTATAGGAGGGAGAGAGAGGGGCCATAAATTCCCTTCTAATTCCAAATAATTCCGATTACATGGATGAGTAGTTTTCAATCAGAAAGATAATCTCAAAGATAGATGGCAGGATAATTGCTCGTCGGCGCGACGTAAATATTGTGTCGTTTCTATTAATCTCAGCGAATCGGGTGTCAGGGCTGTCACTCATTCATCAAAACAAATTAAAAAAAAACATATTAAAAAAGAGAGGGAGAGAGATGCTGGGGGAGGGGGATGTGTATCCAAGGAGCAGCCAAAGGTGCAGGGCTCAGTAATGAATGCTTCTTATGTGCTATTTGTATTTTTTATTTTATAAAAGCCAAAGGTAACCAAGGCTGTAGGTCTTTATTAACCTCCCTGTAGGGAATGAAACAGGTACTGCAACATGAAAAACAGAATAATAAGCCACTACAGAGCAGGATAATGGGTGGGGAGGAGGGGGAAAGAAGAGATCAAGAACAATCTCAGGTGTTTGGGCTGAACAGTTCGACTGTTACTCACATCCAGGTCCTTCTGACCCAGTGATGCCTGGGATAAGGAGTGTTATGCAGCCTCAAAGCCTGTACAAGAAGCAATGTGACCAAGTGGCATGGGCTAAGGAGTGGGGCAGGGGAGAAGTGATAGCAGGCTGGGAGAGGTGGAAGGGCATACAGGACATATACAGGGAGAGAAAAACCACCCTGTAGGTGTGGTTTGCCTGTGGGACTAGATCACGCCATCCCTCGGTACCCTGTGGCGAGCATGGGTAAGGGTGAGTCCCGTCTCACCTCACTGGGCATTCTGTTCATTCTACTTATTATTTACTTGTTAGTAAATTTACAAGCTCCCCCCCCACACACACACACCACCTTCCCTCCTCCCCTCCAAATTCCTCAGGTCTGCTTGTACCCCTGAGCTGCCTTCTCTTCCAGCCCTTCTTAAGGTGGGGAGAGAGTACACTGGAATGTGGCCCTTTCCCAACCACTTTAGCCACTCACCCAGTAAATCACCTATGTTTGCCCTCTGACCTTGCAGAGATGAGCTGCTGGGGAACACGAAGAGATTCTTAGCAAAGCTCCATTTGCATCACCTCTAAAGTCACTTGTCCTGAGAGTTCGGTGCCTCTTTCCCCAATAAACACATCTCCTCACTGCCCACACTCACACCCCTCTCTACCAGAAAAGGACTGAGGCCACCAACTCATGTCACAACAGCCAACTACATAGCTTTCTGTCACTTCTGGGCCAGGCCAGATTTGAACCCATGACCTAGAAGAGAAGGTTGCCTATGCTGTTCATCATTTCCCAAAGAACTAAAGAATGAATAAGTAATGTAGCTTTCTCAGTGCATGTCTACACTTACTGTGGCTTGACACTGTGGCGATCGATCCACCGGGGGTCGATTTAGTGGGTCTAGTGAAGACCCGCTAAATCAACCAAATTTCTCTCCCGTCAACTCTGGTACTCCACTGGAACGAAAAGCATAAGGTAAGTTGACAGGAGAGTTTCTCCCATTGACCCAGCACGGTGCAGACACTGCAATAAGTCAACCTAAGCTACGTTGACTCCAGCTACGTGAATAACGTAGCTGGTGTTAAGTAACTTAGGTTGACTTAACCCCGTAGTGTAGACCTGCCCTCAGAGTGAAAAATTTTCCTAGACAATGAACTTCCAGCCAAGCCACGCTGTGTTGTAGTCTCCCAAGAGAACATGAACAGAGCTAGACTGGATCAGCTTCAGGATGAGAGACTTCCGAGCAAAACCCAGGCTACATCTACACTTTGAGTCAGGGGTATGATTCCCCTGCTCATGTACACATACTCATACTAGCGCTCATCGAGCTAGCATGAGTATAAATATCAGTGTTGCAGCAGTAACACAGGTAGCAGCAGTGGAGGCATGGCTTAGCCATGCTGAGTACATACCCAAGTTTGTCCTCGGCACAGCTAAGCAGGGGAATCACACCCCTCGCTCATCACGTAGACATAGTCTCATGGTCCTGCAGAAAGTGTCTCTGAATCAGTACGGAGTTATCTGGTGTTAGTGGTGCCATGCTACAGACAGTCTTTTAGATGAGATGTAACACAGATTTTAATTGCTCACGGTCATTAAAGATCCTGTGGCACTCTTCATAAAAGATAGGGTGCTGATGCTTGTTTACTGTTGTCTAGAGTTTCTGTATGGCTACTAAACAGCTGCCCCTTTTCACTCCAGAGGTGCCAGCATTTCAGTGGTGGCTGAAGTGATCCCTACAGTTTGCACATTAAGTTAAGTTTCTAAAGAGCTGTGGGTTTAAAGATGGAATGGAAATGCAGAACATTATTATTTTAGGCTATTTGTGGGCTAGTCACTTAAAAGAGTTTTGCCGTCCTGAGCTCTGGGAGCCGACTGACAGGTTTTGGCTCTGAGTGAACTTTGTGCGTTGCAAACAGCTTCCTACACAAGGATCTGAACTGGTGCCAGGAGCTCTCTTCACTACCACAGATTTGAAAAATGCTAATATTTCACCTCTGGACTCATCATGGTTTCAATTGATTCATCAGCATTCATTGTTTGCCGTGATTATTTTTTTTTAACATGTATCTGATAGATCCAAAGAGAAAGCCAGAAACAAACTGTTCTGAGCTGTTCCCACATCAGGCTGTGGCTGAGCTGGACTAAACACTGTTATTTAGGCCAAGATCCAGTTGGATGTATCTCTGTTCTCACTGAGCACCTCTCTGGGAGGGAGGGTGCAGGGAGGAGGAAACTTGTCCCAACTGTACTTTTAACCTGTCAATCCAGCCAGCAACGCAATATCCACTGGGGGATTTCAGCTGCCTTTGTGCTCCTTCCTTATCTCACTACATCCCCCTGCCTGCCCAACTCTCGGTGAAATGTCTTTTCTCTCTCCCCTTCTCCCGAGATGGAAGTGAACTTGTGTGCCTGGCAGGGGGGCTGACAGACAAGAGCTGAAGGACTGTCAAGGAACACTGAAAACTGGCAGGGCCACACTGTGTCAGATTTCGGGGTCTAACACTGCAGCCTTCTGTCTGCTCTGTGGCCAGCTCTAAATGGTGCCTTTGATGGGCAGCCAGGCAGCTGTCATCAAGGGGCTGGCCTCAGAGGCAGGACTCAGAGGATATAAGCACCTGGAAAGCACGTGCCGGAGAGAAGAGAATAGCAGCAGCATTGTAAGGCTGGGTGCTGCAAGGAAACCAGAAACACAAGAACGAGGGGAAAAGACTAAAGTCAGATGATGGGCGACATGAAAGTGCATCAATTCTCAACTCCCAGAGAAACAGGCCCCACAGAGACCTCTCAGGCCCCACAAAACTAGCCCCTGAGAAATTCCTCAGTGCTAAACTCCCCCAACTCTCTGAGAAACTGGCTGGAGGAAAACCCATCAGGACCGAAGAGTGCTCTCGCAGTTACATTTGATAACTTTCCAACCTCAGACAGGCAGGGTACAGAGGTCCCAGCTCTCATGTGTGGTGGCTGTGATGGGCTTTGGGGGCCTAGTTAGCGTCAGGACATGAAAACATCAGCTTGTTTCCTGAGGCAGGGAGGGAGGTCTATACCTCCCCCTTCAGTAGGGTGCTAAAGTTCCAGATGAGCTCTTGGAAGAGTCCTCCTTTGTACGCAGGACTGAGATTCCATATGATAGAGATGTGAGAGAAGTCATCACCAAACAGAAGCAAAGTGAAATCTAGGCAAAACCCCCTAGTCCACACCCTTCCCTTTGCTGCAAAAGAGATTGTGCAGTGCCCTTGTCCCCACACCTCATGTGTGTCTATATCCCCGTGAACTCAATGTCTAAGAGTGAAGATGAGAATGTCACTCTGGAAGCAGTCAGTACTTAGCTTAGAGTCAATGGAATTGTGTAAGCATATCTCCAGACTAGGGGATAAAGGAGAACCAGTTCACATAATTTATTTGTACTTGCAAAAGGCTTTTGACAAAGTCCCTCAGAGACCTTCTAAGGAAACTCAGCAGCCCTGGGGTGAGAGAGAATGTTCCACTGTGGATTAGAAACTGGACAAGACTGAAACAAAGAATAGGAGTAAATGGTTGAACTTCAGCATGGAAAAAAGTTAACAGAGGAGTGAGTGCCACAAGGTGCTGTACTAACACCCATATATTTATCAATGATCTGGAAAAGGAGGTGAACAGTGAGGTAGCAAAATTAACAGCTGACATAAAATAATTTAGGTTAGTCAAGATTAGAGGGGACTGTGAGGAACTTCAGAGGGACCTAACAAAGCTAGTGAATGAGCAGCATGATGGCAGATGGGATTCAATGTCGGCAAAAGCAAAGTAACGCAGTTTGGAAGGAATCATTTTAACTACTCATACATATTACTGGGCATTCTAAATTAACTACAGACACTAGAAAAAAGGAGCTGGGCATCATAGCGGACAGTTCAACAGAACTTCTCAATGTGTAGCAGGGGTAAAAATGTAGAGGGTATTCTCCAGAGGCCATGTCTGCCCCCTCCCGCCATTGCCACCAGAAATGTATAAAGGGACCACAGCTCAGGGGAGAATCAGTTCCAGCATGTTCAGTTTTGGTTACCTTATCTGAAAGAAGATATAGAAGAAACAGGGATCCCAAGATGGGTAGTGATAATGATTGGAGGCCTGCAGAGATTACCTTTTGCCCTCTCTGATAATACAAGAACAAGGAGGCATTCAATGACTCTGAAAGGCAACAAACTTAAAAATAGGAAGTGGAAAAAGCAATTTTACAAAATGCATAATTGACCTTTGGAACTCACTGCCACAAGATAACACTGAGGCCATACGTTTAGCGGGATTAAAAAATAAGGGTCACTCATATGCGTAATGGAACATAGGAATTTTCACGCTGAATTAGAAGAGTGCAACATCCAGTCCAGTATCCTGTCTCTGACAGTGGCCAGAACCCAATGCAGCAGAGGAAGGTACAAAAAAAAAAATAAAAAAAAATAAAAAAAAAAAAAACCCCACAGCAGGCAGATGTGCTCCTCCCTGCTGAAAGTCTCATACTACCCCTAATAGCTGGAGATTGAAGCATGAGGTTTTGCATCCCACCCAAAATGTTTGTTTTTAACATTAGCCAGGATTATAATAGCTATTCTTGTATGAGAATGAGAATAACTACAACTACATCAGATAGGCTCAAAACAAATGCTTCAGGGCCCACAAGCCAATCACTAATTGGCAGGGACAAAAGAAACTCCCCTTTTGGGCTGATTATTCCATAACTGACCATTCGGAAGCATCTGATACAGGTCGCCATTGGAGACAGGATACTGGAGTAAACTGGTCTGACCCTTTCTATGTTCCTAAGTTTATTTTAGACCTTTTGGTTGGGGGGGAGGGGGGAGATGAAATGCAGGGTTGGCCTTTGACTATACCACTTCTGCCCCAGATTGTCTTTAACCTCCCTCCCTCTGCCTCTGTGGATGAGGCGATAGGTGTGGACTCCAGAGGCAGTGGCCGAGCACAGCGAGATAAGCCTGTCTGGTTATTCAGAGGCAGCAGCAGCGAGCTGGCCATGTGAACTCAGCCTGCAGAGGTCATGCAGGAAAGCCCTGCAGGGCACAAAAAGCCATCAAGGAAAAATGATAAAATTCCTTTCCTCATTACGCTCCCCTGACCTCTAGAGATGAGTGCGCCCCACACCATCCTTTGGAAACCCCACTACTGTACTCCAGGGGTTCCCCAAATTAAGTGTCATAGCCCTCCTGAAACATTCCAGCACTAGCCTGCTCCACACTTCGGTGGCTGGACCTCCTGTACACTATCATTAGGATATAATACAGAGCTCATTTTTAAAGCAGTTTTAGGCCAGTACCTCCCAGGGTTGATATTAACTATGTGACACAGCTTTCACGGGTCTTACCTTTAGGTCTTTCTTTGCATAAGCTCTACTTCACTTGGAAGGGGGACAGTTACAGCAGACTATATCAAGACACCCAAACCCTGCAAAATGCACGATACAAGTGTGCTCAGAGGGAGCCCATATTTCTACTCTTTCCATCGGTAAACCCACAACTGAGTACACTGAAGACTGTGTGACGACTACATTGATGACCCCAGCAGCCCTGCTGGCATTGCTGACCCACTCCCTGCGAAGCCTCAATGCACAGCAGTGCAGCACTGCATTACTGAACCACCTGCTAACCTTGGGTGGGCAGCAGAGGAAGGAAGACCTATAACTAAGGAATTGATTTTAAAAATGCCCAGGGCCCCCACTCAGATCAGCCTGTTATCATGAGCCACTGGCACCAAAAGGTGAAATTTCCATGCACCCCAGATACTAAAGGAGGAAAAGTCCAGGGATGTAGCGTGGTATGAAAGGGTGTAGCTTACAGTAATGGGATGAAATGAAAAAAAGGAAGAACTCAGGATAAACTCCCTGACAGTGAGATGGTTCAGGTGGTGGAATCATCGCCTAGTGGAAGGGCAAGGAGCTCTGTCACTCAGCTCAGGATATCTAACACTAAACTGGATAAAATACTAGTGAATGTGGAAGACAATGTTTCTAATGGGTAGAGCATGGGACTAGGAATCAGGATCCCAGTCCTAGCTCAGTCATATACTAGATCAGTGGCACTAGCTAAGTCACTTCTCTGCGCCTCGGTTTCTTCCATCACAAAACAGGGGTTCATTCCAAGGCGGTTGTGAGGATCATTCCACCCACATTGGTACAGCAGCTCTTCTGGGATGGAAGGGTGCTGGAGAAGGACATAGCACAGTTATTACTTATTATATGCCATGAGGAACAATCCTGCTGCTGATTCAATTCTGCTTTCATCAGCTGTTTCCCAATTGATAGTTTGTTTCTCCCAGGGTTTGGGTTGCCACATTAAATGATAGACCTTTTTTCCTTGTCCCATTCACCATTCCCTTCACTCAGATCTCCTTTCAGACACTACAGGCCCAATCCAACACTCACTGGAGCAGAGAGGAGTCTTTCCACTGTATTAGGCTCATTGTCTCCACTGAGCAAAATGCCAGGTTTCCCAGCCTTGTCACACTGCAGGCTCTTAACTCATTTGCTGTTCACTATCGTCTCTAGGTTTCTTTCTGCCACTATTACTTTTCAGGCTTCTCTCCACATTATAATATCTGTGTTTCAGGTTGTTTTTTTTCCAGCTTGTATTTGTCCAGGTTGAACGTAGTTTTATTTCCTGCCTACATTTCTAATCTCTAAATCCCTTTGCATTATTGCTCTCTTCTCACTGGTGTTTGGAACACTCCCAATTTAGTATCATCTGCAGACTTAATTAATGGACTGTTTACCTCCTCTTCCAGATCTCTAAATGAAGAGGATTAATCACACCAGGACTAACGCTAATCCCTGCCCCACCTCACTGGCCCCCTACCTGCTACTCAATATGTTACCATCATAGTCTTTCTATGATAGAGATGGGCTAGATGACCAGGTCTTTTCATCTCTAGTTCCTGCGATTCTTCTAGGATCACCATTACCTTTGGCCACTTCTCAGTCCCCATGCTCCCATCCAACCTCATCCGAATGAGGAGAGCAGGATTTCATGAAACCACAACAAATGTTTCACTAAAATTCAGATGCATCCCCAGCATCAACCCATGCCTCCTTTCAATCAGTAGTCAACAGGAACAAAAAGTGATCCCAGGCTGGCCTGGCCTGGCTTGTTCTTTACAGACATCTAATGTTTATTTCTTATGATGTCATTACCCTCTATAAGCTTGTGAATGCCATGCTCTTGTCTCTCTAACATATTTCCTAATCACTCTTTTCCATCTCAGTTTCCTATGCTATACCTCCACTTCATGAACCCCAAACCCTAATCTAGACATCTCTACCATACACCTCCAGTTTGGGAAGAGGAAAAACCACTGCCTTCTGTCACAGACTCCTTGGAGGAGGGAGTGACTCCTACTGCAAAAACTGGAAACGGGGACAGAAAGGTAGAGTTTGAGGAGCTGAGCTTTTCTACTTACAAATATTTGAAGACAATTAAGGTTGAAAATATTTGCTTGGCCTGACAGCCGGAGGGCAGGCATGCCTGTGGAGTAGGGCGATGGATTTCCTCTCTTCAAGGATAACCCCTGAAAAGCACCATCCTTCCAAAGCATGCGTTAGAGGGGACATGCAGTACAAAATTACTCCTGGTCTTGTGAGAAATCAGAGAGGAGGAATGCTACTTTCAGGCAGGGCTGCAGTGCTCACCTGAGGCCCCTGCACTGACAGGCGAGCTGACAAAACAAAGCAACATCCGACACTCAGCTGAAACCTGCCCTCTTGCCCTCAGGACAGCCACCTCTTTTCCTCTCACCCTTATCTCCCCAATCTCTGTGCTGAGGATGGAATTATCTTTCCAAATTTCTTGCAAGAATGAAGCAGCTGCAGAGAGCTCTCAACGTCCAAAGGAACTTTGCAGCTTCGGTTACAATTGCTCCGTTTAAGCACGCTGTCAGTCAATAATCACAATGCCGACAGATATAACTTGAGAAGAATGAGACAGATGCTTCAGGACTCTCTGGCCAAAGATCCACTCAGAGACTTGCAAAAAAAAAGACCTATTTGTCTTGGTCTGTATTTATCTCAAGACAGAGCGCAGGATGAATGCATCCATTTGACAGTCATGAAATGTTCTGGGTTGGAATAAAGTTTTGCTTCCTTCTTAAGGAAGGAAAGAGATAGGAGGCAGACAGACAGGACAGATGCCCAGGTGTAAAAGCAGATCTCTAAGTAATGGGCAGCCAGAAATACACAACACAGAGCTGGATGTAAAGGACAGAGGGCTTCAAACAAGCTAAATCAAATGTCAACCCTGCCCTCATCAAAGAGCTTTGTTTCTATTTAATTAACCCCCTCTGCTACAAAGTGAGTACTTCGGTAACTGAGGAACAAGTGGCAAGCCTTGCGTCTCAATGTCCACACGCCTATGACTGAAGGGTGAATCATAGTTAGGGCTTCTGAATTTCAGTTTTAACCAACAAACATCAATAAAATACCCCCATACAAAAAAATGGCATTGGCAGTTATCCAATAAACACTGGAGAACACCTGAAAGGGTTACTTGTATCTAAGGGCTTGTCTAAATGGAACACTAATGTGCATTACTGGGGTGTGATTTTTCAAGCACACTAATGTGTTGTGAATTAATTGGTCTGTGTAGTCCACGGGTGAGCAAACTACGGCCCATGGACTGCGTCTGGCCCACCAGGCCTTGCCCCACTCCGACTCTCCAGCCGGGGAGTGGGGTCGGGGGCTTGCTGCATGGCTCCCGGAAGCAGCGGCATGTCCCCCCTCCAGCTCCTACATGTAGGGGCAGCTAGGGGGCTGTCCGCACGCTGCCCCTGCCCCAAGTGCCATCCCCTACAGCTCCCATTGGCTGGGATCCACGGCCAATGGGAGCTGCAGGGGCAGCGCCTGCGGATGGGGCCTTGTGCAGAGCCACCTGGCCACGCCTCTGCGTAGGAGACGGAGAAGGGACATGCCACTGCTTCCAGGAGCTGCTTGAGGTAAGCGCCGCCTGGAGCCTGCACCCCTGAGCCCACCCCGTCCCAACTCCCTGCCTCAGCCCAGAGCCCCCTCCCTCCTTCCTAACCCCTCGGTCCCAGCCCGGAGCACACTCCCGCACCCCAAACTACTCATCCCCAGCCCCACCCCAGAGCCCACACCCCCAGCCAGAGCCCTCACACACACACACCCGCACCCCAGCCTGGAGCCCCCTCCCACACCCTGAACTTCTCATTTCTGGTCCCACCCCGGAGCCCGCATGCCCAGCCAGAGCCCTCACCCTCTCCGGCACCTCAGCCCCCAATTTCATGAGCATTCATGGCCCGCCATACAATTTTTATACCCAGATGTGCCCTCAGGCCAAAAAGTTTGCCCACCCCTGCTGTAGTCCCTGGTAGTGCACATTAAAGGTTCCTAGTGCACTTTAATGTTGTGCTGTGTGACACAGGGCTGTGTTAAAGTGCACTAGGGAACATTACAAAGAGATTATTCACTACAGTAGATACAAAGAGACCGCTCCAAACCCCCCTGATTTTTGGACATCTACATAAAAAATAAACCCCAAAAAATGAAATAAATAAATCCTGAACAAGTCCTAGGCATAGCAAAACCCACCCTCTGCTCTCCCCAGGCCTTGTTCCCAAGTCCTACCTGTCTATGATGCTTGAAGGTGGACAGTCCCACACCCCAAAGCCCCTCCCCCCAGACTGGAATCCACATGCCTCCCCTCCCCTCATTCTGCCCTTGGTCCCCATTAGCCCCCCACTTCAGACACTCATGTTCTGTGTCTGCGCCCTCCAGCCTGCTATCCCACACACCAGTCCAGTCCCTGACCTAGCCTGGCCCCCCACTGGCCTCTCACCTCCGCGGCTAGCAGGGCACAGACTGAAGGAGCCTCTTTCTCCCTTCCCTCTCCATCTTGGAAGTACAAAAACAAGGACATGCAGGATGATCCTGAGCCCATAAAACAGGAGAGCTGACAGTGCATTGGGTACTTGAACAGGCAGCTCAAACAAGAGGCCATCCTGGACAAGTGGTGACCCTGCTGACACCTGCAAGCCAGCAGGGGGAATAGAGAGTAGCTGAAAGGAGGCAGGCAGAGAGACTGCCTGGCTGCCTTCATATCCTGCTCCACAGCAACCCCCAGGGTCCAGGAGTAGTAATGGAAGGTAAAACCCTGCTCAGTCCATGCTTGGTGCATGAGAATCCATCTGGGCTGCAGGGAAGCATGAAGGGTGCCATGGCCCCTATGTGCCACTTGGCAGGCCCACTAGTGATGAAGAGGGTTTTGAACATGTATCATGCTGTAGAAGTGCTCAGTATCGTTACCCTGTTCCTTAAAGTCATTGGCCCAGTCCAAGGATGTTGGTGTATGTCACTGCCTGGAACTGGGAGACTATCCCACAGCCTCTCTTTAGTTTAATAGGAAGAGGAGTAAGAAGAGGGACAGATGTGGGAGCTCTTCATCCTTTACCTTGAAAATGCTCAGGACAGCCTCAGTCCGCCACACCCTGAGCAGCATGTGGAGAAGAGCACACCATGTATGATATGCTTCTGGGGGCATGCACTGTCAAAGTGGCTGACTGTCCACCTTCAATGACTAAATCAAAGCTGGCTACCTGGTGAGGCTGTCAGGGGCACAATGGGAGTGAGTGGAGATCTGGGGATATTATCTGGGACAGCAAGGAGCCAGTACTTCTGCTGTTCCCTATAGCTCTGCTCCTCTGAGTAACTCTTCCATCTTTCCTTCCAAAACTGATCAAGGCTCAAGATAGCCACAGAAACCAAAAAGTTTCACCCCTCCCAGAAAATAGAAGAGAAGCTGCTTTCAAAACAAAGCAATGATCTAAGTTCCCCTACTTTGAGAGCTACTACAAATTCTTCCAAGTGCGCCTCCTACTTGGAAAGATAGGCTAGGAAAGCACGACCAGTGCTATTCCCTAAAACAACTGGGAGACTGGGATTGAAATAGCTGGGAGCTCCCTAGTGCTACAGTTCTTATCCGGTTTCCTATAGTCCCCTCCTGCTGGGAGCGGTTGGGATGGGATATAATAGGATGGGAATGCTGCATTCAATTCCTGTTGGAAAAGGCTGGTACCAGAGAGACTTTTCTATTTTGAAGGACTGTAGTAAAGTAGAACCTCAGAGTTACAAACACCAGAGTTACAAACTGAGCAGTCAACTACACACCTCATTTGGAACCAGAAGTACACAATCAGGCAGCAGACAGACACACGAATACAGTACAGAACTGTGTTAAACATAAATTACTAAAAAAAGGGAAAGCAGCATTTTTCTTCTGCATAGTGAAGTTTCAAAGTGGTCTTAAGTCAATGTTCAGTTGTAAACTTTTGAAACAACCACCATAACATTTTGTTCAGAGTTACAAACAGCCTCCATTCCTGAGGTGTTTGTAACTCTGAGGTTTTACTGTAGTTTGTTTTGTGCCAAGCAGTGTGATTAGCACTGAACCAAAAACACACAACCCTCTGGAACTTTTTTCTCTTCCCACTATCAGACTGTGATTTCATCTCAATGTTCAGAGCTCAGAGACCCAGTGATTAAAAGTCACTGCCTGATCCACTGAGCCACCCAGTCCCCAGATCATGGTGTTAACAAATCACCATTTATCTGTGTTACTGCAGCAAGTGTCCAAGGCATACTGGCACCAAAGATCACATCTGTTGGGATAACCTATTGATTTGTGTCATATTCTGCCCAATCCCTATTTTATTCTTGTTCAAACAGGGGTCAGGACAGGTTAAAAATAACTCTTTCAGACTGAGGTGTCGGACTGAGGAATTTAAAACCCAGCCTATTCTTCCCCAGGTGGAGGCTACAGAATCCCTGATACATGCAGCAAGAGAAGTAAGATGAAGTCTTGGTACAAATCAACAGCAGGAGTTGGCAGTTGGTTCACCAGGAGTTAGTAAGGACTTTTTGTAGCTTTAACCAAAACTAGATGCGATACACTTGAGAAGATTATTAAAAAGAGTGACTAAATCCCTTTAACAATTTCAGTACTGCCAATTACAAACATTATATATGTATTATATACCTGCACTTATTTTAAAAGTACCAGTGAAAAATTGATGCCTTTCAAAAAATTTCACCAAAACCCTTGGGGAATTGTGATGAAATCTGGCACTGCAATGACAATATTTCACACAATGCTCCAAGGCTACTACAGAGAAGATAGTACAAAAGCTTTATAATTAAAAGCCTCTAACCATTACAAAATATGGCAATGACAAGTTAAGATAATGTATATATAGATGCAAATCCTCTTATGATATTCACACCCTCAAGTCAAAATGAAGATGTGCCAACATTAAAACTATTCATTGTCCTTATACCATACTTATTACACAAACTTTTGAACAACTGTATTATACAGGAATAAAAAGATGAAAAGGATCAGAATTAAGATTGCTATTGGAGTTTGTAATGCTAATGCTCACGTCATTTTTGTCAAAGAATGCTCTAGGGATATTCAAATAAATTATCTACATTGCCATAGCCTATTTCCAAACTTTCTAAAGCTTAGAGTTTTCTTTAGTTGTAACATACTGGGTATATAGTTTGTCTAACATTTATGTTACTTATTGTAGCAAACAATTTTAATTTAAAAAGTTTTTAGATTAAACAGCCCCTTGTTTTCTTCATAAAGAAATGTATAGGATATCAAGATCATAAATTAGATACTTACAACCCATATAACATCTACACTTATTCCTGTAATCTTTGGTTTATGACACATAAAACCTGAAGTTGAAGGCTTTCAGCTTTCCTCTGGCTTCAAGATCTCATTCCTCTCCTCAGATTAGAGTACAGATTACTAGGAAGGTGTCTCGGTTGATTTCTTTTTTCTTAATACCTCCAGTGTCTTTTGATAATAGTACCAAAGCTCTGCAGGTTCTAGGAAGTCCCACAAGTGAACTGCTCAGGGAAGAGTCAAGACTTGAGATTTGTTCCATTTGCCTCTCCGCATAAAAACTTATACCTGAGTGACCCTCACCTAGTGTCCACACCATTCTAAGAGGTCTGATATCAACTCATGGTAGGAGGGAAAGAGATTAAGACAATGTGTCATCAGGAAGGTCAAGTGGGAATAAAAACTCTGAATGAAGGGGAGGCAAAAAAAACCCCTACATCCCTCTCCATTTATTAACTGGACTTTGCCTGCAGAGAGAGGGGTTACTGAGAGCTATGCAGCATAATTATTTGGTTAAATCAGAGGATGTGGGGAATAATCTAAACTCAAGGGTCTACAGGACTCTGCCCTCTCTCTTCCCATGCTAATCAGAGCTGAAGGAGGAAAGGTAAAGAAATAAAGCCTGTACGGAATAGTCCCTTAGTCTGAGCTCAGTACCTCATGCAATGACAAAAGAGCTAAATGGCCTTTGTACAATGAAGGTGGTATGGCACATCTCTAGTGTGAGGATAGTGGCATGCAATACCCTTAATGTGAGCCAAATGATGTGGAATCTGCTGTCTGCCAGGACAGTGGTGTGAAGTACCCCAGGTGCAGTAACGGAGATGTGGAGTTCTCTTTTGTACAAGGATGAAGATCTGGCTGCAGCATGGACCCTGGCCAGCAACAAAGTCTTGATTCTGTATCTGACACTTCAGCCAGCAAACCCCAAACTAAAGACATCTCAAAGGGAGAGGGTGAATTCAGAAGAGAGACTGAAGGTCTGCTGGTCTTAGAGCACCCACAAGAGAGGTACCCTGGTTTCAGTACCATGGACAACTGCTCAATCCCCCCCAGCATCAGCACCAGCTACAGCTATAGTGCTATGATGCAGAGGGGTAGTGGATAAGAGAAGGAGGCAGAGAAGAAATGGTGGAATTCGACACTAGCCCAGAACGTTCCTAACTGGAGAAATGGTCTGAAGTAAATAGGATGAAATTCAATAAGGACAAATGCAAAGTACTCTACTAAGGAAGGAACAATCAGTTGCACACATACAAAATGGGAAATGCCTGCCTAGGAAGGAGTGCTGTGAAAAGGGATCTGGGGGTCATAGTGGATCACAAGCTAAATATGAGTCAACAGTGTAACACTGTTGCAAAAAAAAAAAAGTGAACATCATTCTGGGATGTATTAGCAGGAGTGTTGTAAGCAAGACACAAGAAGTAATTTTTCTGCTCTACTCCGTGCTGATTAGGCCTCAACTGGAGTATTGTATCCAGTTTTGAGTGCCACATTTCAAGAAAGATGTGGATAAATTGGAGAAAGTCCAGAGGAGAGCAACAAAAATGATTAAAGGTCTAAAAAACATGACCTGTGAGGGAAGATTGAAAAAAATTGGGTTTGTTTAGTCTGGAAAAGAGAAGACAGAGAAGACATGATAACAGTCTTCAATTACATAAAAGGTGGTTACAAGGAAGAGGGAGAAATATTGTTCTTCTTAACCTCTGAGGATAGGACAAGAAGCAATGGGCTTAAATTGCAGCAAGGGAGGTTTAGGTTGGACATCAGGAAAAACTTCCTAGCCGTCAGGGTGGTTAAGCACTGGAATAAATTGCCTAGAGAGGCTGTGGAATCTCCATCATTGGAGATTTTTAAGAGCAGATTAGACAAACACCTGTCAGGAATGGTCTAGATAATAAGTAGTCCTGCCATGAGTGCAGAGGACTGGACTAAATGACCTCTCGAGGTCCCTTCCAGTCCTACAATTCTAGGATTCCTGTTGAAGCTAATGATGAAACACAGCGCATGTTTTCCACATGCCCATCACAAAGCTGACCCACCCATCAATTAACTAGGCTCAGAGCTGAAGAACACGGCTGGCTGTCACAGAAGGATTCCTCTCTGTAAAAGCCAATCAAAAGGGCAATTTAGCCACTACAAGTCTGTCCATGTTAAAAATTTCAAAAATCATCCCCTTGCCCCTTTTGCAGGCAATTCACAGGCAGTGGGATTGGCACGGTCAAGCAGCACCCAGCCCCAAGCTGTTAAGAGTTAGACACCACAAGAGTTAACTAGAGACAGCTTTCAGAGTAGCAGCCGTGTTAGTCTGTATTTGCAAAAAGAAAAGGAGGACTTGTGGCACCTTAGAGACTAACAAATTTATTTAAGCATAAGCTTTCGTGAGCTACAGCTCACTTCATCGGAGACAGCTGTGGCTTTTTATTTACAGGTTAAAAGAGGCAAAACCCCAGAATAGGAGGGAGCAGGCTGGTGCTGGAGACAGCTGAGACCAAACGAAGCAGGAGCTTGCTCGCTCTCTCTCTCTCTATCGCGCGCGCGGTTCTGCGGGCGATTACTCCAGAGCACCCAGCCATACCAAAATCAATAAACAATTTCAACGCTGCCCAGGGACCTTTCCCATACTTAATAAAAGTCTCCAGGCGCAGTTATGGCTTCATTTCACCTTAACGTCTTCTTTAACTGTCCCTTCTTTTCAAGATCAATTAGGGGCACGTGCAAAGAGAATAAAAAACAAAACACAAGGTCAAATCAAGCAGCTCAGCTCTCCCACTCCCCCAGCCACATATCTGAGGGAAACATGGAAATACGGGAACTGACAGATGACACACCAGGATGTCTTTTGCACATATGCCCATCACAGCCTCTGGTCCTGGGCATTAGGGACAAGTCCAGCCTCATTTGGGAAGGCAGCAGTGCCAGTTAAATCAGAAGTGAACCTGCAAAAAAACTCTTTACTTTTCATGCACATTTTGTGCTGGTGAAAGATTTCAGATTGCAAGTTTTCTGACACCACGGCCACCCACAGGCTTCAGCCCTGCCCTGGAGTTCAGTCTCCATGGCCTATTCAGATATTGGCCTTTCAAATGAGACTGCCAACAAGGAGGCCAGTCAGGAACCCCTGCAAAACTGACCTCCTCAGTGTACTGGAACACAAGAAAATAAACTCATGGGCGTGGTGCGTGGAATCGTGTCTCCTGCTACTGTCTAGCCACAGTGAGGACAACAATCAGCTATTTATTGACAGCAAAGGGACTTACTCATTTAGCTCAAGGGGCTGGGGCTTGTGCTTTGAGTGTTGAAGGTCCCAGGTTCTATTGTCCCTGGCAACGATGTGTCTGTGCACTGGAGGCCCTACTTTGTTAAAAGAGCAGCCACTTGTACTACTCCCAAAAAACTTACATTGAAAAAAATTATATAAGGCCAGAGTGGCAGTCTAGAGGGCAGAGGTCAGGACTGGAGTCTATCCATGGGGCAGCAGTGAGCTAGGGGAGCCACTGAGGCAGGGTCTTAGCCTGCATGTTGTGGGATTACTTTGTGACTACACCCTTTGGTGACTTCTGAAACATCTCTAGTCTTCCTCAGCCAGGAGGACAGATCAGACAAACATGTGGCCTTTAAGAAGTTGTAATAAAAAGATGGGGAGGAAGCTGGGGTGACTCCCATTAATATCAATTGTGGAAAATAGCTACATTTCTCCCCCTCTCCATTGTGCAAACGTAGGTGCTAGTATTACTTTAAATGTTGTACATTCATTTTTTTAAACATTTTAGGTTTTCTTTATTGGTACTTTGTCTAGGACACTTGCATGGAGGGAATATGCTGCCCCTAACTGGAGCAGATGGCAGCCTCTATATGGAGGCATAGTCCATAAGGACTGCAGGTCCCAGAATGCAGTGCTCCATCTTGTTTTCAGGTGAGGCCACTCAGCTCAAGATGGGGCATTATATTCTGGGACCTGTAGTTTATATGGACCAGCTCAACTGTTACTGCTAGCCACCACCGCTGCATAAGTTAACAACAACACTATGGTTTGCAACATTTTAGATCAAAGTAAAGTAGACTCAACCTAGCTCTAAAGCCCGTGAAACAGGAACCACCATTAGGCCCTTAATTAGGGCAATACCAGCAGGTGCTGCTTTAGAGAGGAAAGAGCGGTCTCTTGGGACCCAAGAAACTTGCATCCTGAGGGTCGGGATTATTTATACAGCCCTGCATGGATACAAAAATTAGGATCTGTATCTGATCCACAGTAATTAAATTGTACCTGACCCATGATCCGCAATCCACCTTTTAAACGTATCTGCATCCACACCCACACCCTCTAGAGCAGTGGTTCTCAACTGGGCATGCATGGCCCCCAGGGGGCCCTCAGGTCAGTTTCAAGGGATCCATGGGCCCTGTGGGGTGGAAGCCCTGAGCCCCAGCAGCCCTTCCTACAGATCAGAAGCCAGGAGCCCCAAGCACTGAAGGTCCCCGCCTCCCCCGCCCCGGCTTTAGCCCTGTGCAGGGTGCCAGAGCTCAGGACTTCAGCCTTGTAGAGGCACTGGGTTTCAGCCCCACGAGGAGGTGCTGGGCTCTGTGCTCCAGCCCCCTGGGGGGCTTGGGGTTCCGGGCTTCAGCCCCGCAGGAGGCATTGGGATTCAGGGCTCCAGGCTCCAGTGAGTGTCAAGGCTTGGGGCTTCAGCCCCGCAGGGGGCATTGGGATTCAGGGCTCCAGGCTCCAGTGAGTGTCAAGGCTTGGGGCTTCAGCCCCGCAGGGGGCATTGGGATTCAGGGCTCCAGGCTCCAGTGAGTGTCAAGGCTTGGGGCTTCAGCCCCGCAGGAGGCATTGGGATTCAGGGCTCCAGGCTCCAGTGAGTGTCAAGGCTTGGGGCTTCAGCCCCGCAGGAGGCATTGGGATTCAGGGCTTCAGGCTCCAGTGAGTGTCAAGGCTTGGGGCTTCAGCCCCGCAGGGGGCATTGGGGCTCCAGAGGTCCATCCCTGCGGAGGGTGCCAGGGCTTGAGGCTCCAGCCCCATGAGGGGCACTGGGACTCAGGGCTTCAGCCCCTCAAGCAGACCCTCTGAAGCCACAGTCTCCCAGCGTGCCATGGACCCCCAACTGAGAACCACGGCTCTAGAGCCCTGCGCAGACAAAAAAAATTGGATCCATCTCCGATCCATGATCCACAAAGATGGTAAACAATACAAACATATCCGCATCCAGAGATGCGGATATCTGCGGACATAAAGTAGGTATCTACAGATTTCCAGGGCTCTAGTTATTTTCACGGGAGTCCTGAATTAATCATGGGGCTGTGGGGTGTGTAGCTGTCCAGGTGCAGCGACAGGCATTCTGCTTTGCAGTGCCTTCTCTGCTATCTCCACTCACAGACCATCCCTAAATCACTGTGTCTTCTCCTTTCTTCTCACTGCCATAGGCCACCCTTGTACCCTCCCCACCATCTAGGGAGGGCGAGTGACTAGAGGGAAAGGCGTGGTGGAGAGACAGAGGATTTGACACTCTCTAAATGGCCTGGATGGGAGAGGGTTCCTGAATCTGACTCCTGTAGGGAATACCACACTGATCTGCCTCTACCTGATAGTAGTGTCCCATGGAAGCACCATTCAAGTGAGTAACATGCCCGGACATACCCCAGGCTGCACTAGTGGAGCATGTTTCATTCAGTGTATGTCCTGTGTCTTGTAAGAACAGGATCTACATGCAATGTACTCAGAATGATCCCCTGATGTTTCCGCCAGTGGTTCTGGAACCTTTTAATTGTGGCTACTCCTAAATTAGGCCTTTTGCTATACAAACAGGAACGTGGTAACAGACCTTTGATATTTCTATTCCCCTCACTTTGGTGCTGAACTGCTGCTGACATAGACACAGTATCCCACTCAGGGGAACCGTACATGTTACATGATACTTGTCGTTCTGGAAAGACAATGCATAAAAGAGTAGGTGCATCAAGAATAATGACTTCAAAAGATTCCTTCTTAGCCCCTTCTCTGCTCCCCACTTCACATCTGCTGACTTTACTGACACCAACACATTGTTACTCCCGTTGCCCCTGAACAACTATGGCTGCGGGAGCTGGATTCAATTCTGCCCTGCACACAACTGAAAAAAAAATCAGCAGCCAACTTCCTATTACAGAGCCCTTATTCTCTGGGTTAACATAAAAGACAAAGAGCTCAGTTGGATTCTCAAGTCCCAGCGACCGTTTTCAGCATTGGCACCAGGAGAAACCATCTGATGCGTAATTTGAGCATATTATACCCAGTTCTGTCCCAGAGGCTGAGGGGGAATACATATGGAACCCACTTTATTGGTTTTACAGGTCACTTCTGGGGGAAAATATCCCCCTATAAACAGCATGTGTGTTGCCTAGGTGCATTGGAAGCACAAGGCAGGAATCAGAGGCTCGTTCACCTGCACATCCACCAATGTGATATATGCCATCATGTGCCAGCAGTGCCCCTCTGCCATGTAGATTGGCCAAACCGGACAGTCTCTATGCAAAAGAATAAATGGACACAAATCAGACACCAAGAATTGTAAAATTCAAAAACCAGTAGGAGAATACTTCAATCTCCCTGGTTTCAGAGTAACAGCCGTGTTAGTCTGTATTCGCAAAAAGAAAAGGAGTACTTGTGGCACCTTAGAGACTAACCAATTTATTTGAGCATGAGCTTTCGTGAGCTACAGCTCCGATGAAGTGAGCTGTAGCTCACGAAAGCTCATGCTCAAATAAATTGGTTAGTCTCTAAGGTGCCACAAGTACTCCTTTTCAATCTCCCTGGACACTCTATAACAGACTTAAAAATGGCAATTCTTCAACAAAAAAACTTCAAAAACAGACTTCAAAGAGAAACTGCAGAACTGGAATTAACTTGCAAACTGGACACCATCAAATTAGGCCTGAATAAAGACTGGGAGCGGATGGGTCACTACAAAAAGTAATTTTCCCTCTGCTAGGTTTCAGAGGAACAGCCGTGTTAGTCTGTATTCGCAAAAAGAAAAGGAGTACTTGTGGCACCTTAGAGACTAACCAATTTATTTGAGCATGAGCTTTCGTGAGCCATCTGATGAAGTGAGCTGTGGCTCACGAAAGCTCATGCTCAAATAAATTGGTTAGTCTCTAAGGTGCCACAAGTACTCCTTTTCTTTTTTCCCTCTGCTGATACTCATACCTTCTTGTCAACTGTTGGAAATGGGCGATCTCCACCTTGATTGCATTGGCCTCATTAGCACTGCAAAAGTAATCAGCTGTTGAGAATAGGCCACTTCTGCCTTAATTGAATTGGCCTTGTTAGCACTGACGCCCCATTTGGTAAGGCAATGCCCAAATAAATTTGTTAGTCTCTAAGGTGCTACAAGGACTCCTCATTGTTTTGACAAAGCAGGAAGGCAGTGAGATGCTTAAGGCCAGTACAATGCCCAACACCCTTCCATTGTTACCAGCAAAACGTCTGTCTGGCAGAGCCATGGATTTTACAAGTGCATCAAAACTGTTATCCAGGTCTCTCCCTGCTGCCCCCAAGCAGGAGCTGAGAAAAAGCACACCAAGATGATGATTCAGGAGCAGGACAAACTGCTGCTGTCCTGTGTCAGCTGCTCATTGCCCTCAGCAGAAAAAGGGCAGGCAGGACATCACCAATGTGGTTTGGCTTTTGAGAAGGAAACACATATAGGCTGAAGCTACAATGAATTCACCATATACCTAAATCATGCCATATTTTCCTTCCTAACATCTCCATGATCTGGCCTTTTCTCTGCGTCCAGATTGTCAAAACTCTCACCCAGGCCTTCTTCATCTTGCATTTCAATTTGCATAGCCAATACCCTGTCCTCCTTCAGATCTCTTCCTAAGACCCACCTCTATCATGGTGTCTAATGATAGTGGCTAGATGAGTGGCCTGTTAGCAATTTATATTCTCTCTTTTTCAGTCATTATTAAACACAACAATAAAAATTAAGTCCAGGCTTTGTAATCTATGCAACCACATGTTCCTATTGCTCTCATCCAAGTTTTTCCCACCTCCATCCCTTGTGTTCTCCACCCACGTCATGTCTTGTTCCTAGGTAGATTCTAAATTTCTTGGGGTTGAGACGGTCTCTTATTTTATGTCTGCACAGCTCCCAGCACAATGAAATTCCAATCGTGTCCAGGGCCTCTGGGGGTTAGTGTCATACAAATAGAGGTAGGGCCTATGATGAGGCCATAGCAGCTCAAGGCACTACATTGGCCCATGAATTGTTCTGTAGAATGCAAAGAACATTTTTAAGCCCCAGACTCTGAGTATCATTTTTCTTTGGTTTTGTTGAATGGCTTCTACTCACACAGCCCTTGCTGTCTCGGGCTTTGAAGGTGAACACTACTGTAGCTACCATCGCCTGGAATCAAAGCAAGTTTCCATGCAAACTCACAGTGTGCAGTTCTAACATGCATCAGATGGACTGAAGCATTTCGGTACAGGTTATGCAAACCTGCATCCAGTTATATCCTCATAACTGAAGCCCCGCAGGGAACTCTGAAATCACCAATATATTAAAGAACACATCAGAAACTAATAGGGTGTTAAATATTTCCAATTGAGAAGAGCCTGCACGCCTGGAAGGAGAAAGCTCCAGCAGATTATATGCTGTAGCGCAGGCCTTCAGCAAGAGCAATAATTTTCTCACCTGCAATATTTTAGAGACTGATCAAGACTGGAGAAAATCTAGCTTCATTATTTAAACATGAAATATTTTAGCTATGCCCTGCACTGGGGAATCGGTCTTCTCTTCTTTCATATTTAATCTTGTGGTGGTGGTTCTGGGGCCTGCACTAGCAAGAGGGAGCCGAGCAGGGTCCAAGAAATGCTACCTTATTGTAGAACACGACAACCACCACCAAAACAGGAATAAAACACCCTTCATCCACCTTTTGATTTTTATTCTGGGATGGGGAGGGAAGGGAATGGGGGCCAAATAATGGAAATCCTGAATATAGTTTCATAGACTTTAAAGCCAGACACTTAGGCCAGATCTTTGCAGAGCAGTAGGTAAATATCTCCTGGGCAAAGCCTGGATAGATGTAAACCCAGAAAAGGCAGCTCAAACACATCACATGTACTGCTAAAGAGAACACCTGAATAGAGTGGTTGAGGAGGTAGCACTTGGCATGAACAAGACCCCATAAGCTAACCACTTACTCTTTGGGGTTGGGGAGAAGCTCCTCCTCCATAGACATGTTGGTGCATATTTATCCATACACAGAGTTTACACCTTCCTCGGAACTATCTGGTCTTAATCATAGAATATCAGGTTGGAAGGGACCTCAGAAGGTCATCTAGTTCAACCCCCTCCTCAAAGGAGGACCAATCCCCAGTTTTTGCCCCGATCCCTAAATGGCCCCCTCAAGGATTGAACTCACAACTCTGGGTTTAGCAGGCCAATGCTCAAACCACTGAGCTATCCCTCCCCTCCTGTTAGAAACAGGACACCGTCACAGTCGGTAACAGACCTGGTTTTCTGCAATCTATCCATGGTCTTAGGGACTGAAAAAACATAGCTCATATAATTTTTCAGGGATTTCTCTTTGTGATCTAGACACCCCTGTATTCACACCCTACCTACTACTGCAATGATTTCTGTACAAAATATACCTTGTGAAGTATCATTTGAAAACAAACACCACACTGGTCAATAATATCATTGTAAAATATATGTTTCGATTCTGTATTGGGAAATTATGGATACTCACTGATATTATGCTTTAAAGTCTGTGACTAAAAGGGGAGTTGATGTCATGTCAGCGGAGTTGATATATAGGTTTTCTCCGGACAAAGGAAAGAGACCAACAACTCAACCTGGGAGTAGCAAATTCAACGGGCTATTCATTTGTATGGGAAGTTGCAGCAGGAAGAGATAATTTACATAGTAGCAACCCCCAGCAAGGGGGGAATAACCATGGAGCCTTATCCTCCAGACAAATGAACTTTATCTGGGAGAACCCTTCAAAAGAATACATTTCAAAAGTTCACTGAATTATAAAGAGAGGGGAGCAAACACCTAAGTGATCCTTCACCTTAAGAAGACTGTGATGGGGCAGCTGCCCCTCACTGGCAGAAAAGGGGTCAAAAGTAGTCCTAGGGAGGCTGCAGCAGAGGCAGCCAATTAGAAAGGGGCTGAGAAGAGTAGCCAGTCATGGCCTGGCAGGCTCATATAAGAAGGGCTGCAGGGCAGAGCAGAGTTAGGTAGCTGACTGGAGCTTGAGAGGAGAAGAAGCTCCCGCACCTGGGACAATTCAGTGCTGCAAGCAGGGACCGGGGAGCTAGAGAGAGCTCCTGGGGGCTGCTAGGGCCTGAGGTAAGGGAGAAAAGGGTGCTAGTGCTGCATAGGAAGTGGCCCTGGGACAATGTACTGCAGTTGCCACTGAGGGAAGTGGCTGGATGGAGAATGCAGGGTCCCCAGAAGGGGAGAACACAGAGTGTGGCACAACTGGAGGGCAGTGTCATGAAGAGGATGCCGCAGTCCTGGATCCAGGAGCAGAGGTGACGGTGGGTGAGACAACACTAGATGAGGGTGTGGAGCTAATTCCCAAGACAGCCAGTAGGAGGCATGGCAGTGGTGAGTCCCACCCCGTCACAGAGACAAAGAAATCAAGTGATTTAATTTCTGTGATGGGTCCTGGCCAGTAAAAGGTTGGAAAGATGACGGGGGCTGAAAAAAAACACCTTGACCAAAGACTATCTTGCTAGATTAAGTTTTAGACTTTTAGATGTGCGTTCTCACTTTTATTTGCTTGTAACTGTTTCTACCTTAATCTCTTTCACTTAGTATCACTTAATCCATGCACCTTTGTTAAACTGGTTTTACTTTTACTATAAATCAATTCAGTGCTGGATTTGAAGGGAAGGATGTATGACCCCAGTTAAATTAATTAGCTTTGATGTACTAACTCTATCAGAGTAGCAAATTTACTATCTTCTGTTAATGCACAATGGTAAGGGCTATACATTGCAGAGAAACACCTGTGAGGAGCTTGGGGGCTGGAATTCACTGGTCACCACCATCTAGGGAAGGTCTGGGCTAGGATTGCCTTGAGGAGTTTGCCAGTGAGGAAAAGAGGCTGGTGTGCCAGGGAGCTGACACCATCCTGTCACCAGCCAAACTCATCCTACCTGAGACAGAGAGGTAATAGTGGCTCACAGCTCTGGGTATCCCCAGCAGCATGTTACATTCTCCAAGACTTGTTACATGTAAGTGCAAACCAGCCAGTTATGTAGGCACGGGTACATGTAGATCAGAGGTGGGCAAACTACGGCCCATGGGACCGTCCTGCCCAGCCCTTGAACTCCTGGCCAGGGAGGCTTGCCCCCGGACCCTCCCTTGCTGTTCCGCTTCCTATGCTGCCGTGCGGGCAGCGGGGCTGCGAGCTCCTGCTGCTCTGAGCGGCATGGTAAGGGGGTGGTGGCAGTGGGCACGGCGGTGGGGGGTTGGGTAGGAGATGCCAGGGGGCTGACAGGGGGCAGCTAGGGGTGGAGGGTCCCAGGAGGGCACAGTCAGGGACAGGGAGCGGGGGTGGTTGGATGGGGCAGAGGTTCTGGGGTGGTCAGGGAACAGGTGGGGTTGGACAGGACATGGGAGTCCCGGGGGGCCTGTCGGGGGTGTAGATAGGTTGGGGCAGTCAGGGTACAGGGAGCAAGGGGGAGTTGGATAGGGGGTGGGATCCCAGGGGGGTGGTTTAAGGCAGGGGGTCCCAGGAGGGGCGAATAGGGGGCAAGGGCCAGGCTGTTTGGGGGGCACAGCCTTCCCTACCTGGCAGTCTGTACAGTTTCACATCCCGATGTGGCCCTCAGGCCAAAAAGTTTGCCCACCTCTGATGTAGATGCTTTGATGCCTGAAATAAATTGTAATCATTGGCCAAGCACTTGGGAAACACCCTTAGGGCTACAGAAAGGCAGAAGGGAAAGACTTCACATTGGTAGTGTCTTGCCTACACAGAAGCGAAGCTACTTTCAGTGAGCTGATCTGAAGGAGATGTAAAAATACATGACAGACCCAAGTCAGTCTTGAGTGGAAAGGTAGGCATAGTAGAAGCCGGTGATCAGCCGGTTGAATTTGAACCTTCTGATGCAAACGTTCAACATCGACTCGTAACGGGACTAAATCAGTCTGTCATTTCTCAAATGAGCAAGTGCCTGGAGTGGAAGCACTTCCTATTGTATTGCTAGAGCACTTTGATAACTCCCATCTTCAACAGAGAATCCACTTCTGCAGCAGGAGGGATCCCTGAGAAGGAATGGGAATGGAGGAATGGGAGGAGGCAGAGAGTGGAACTTGACTGTGTATCCAAACAAAATTATTTTCAGCACCCAGTCTGTTGTAATTCCACTCTATGCCACAAGGACCAAACTCTCTCTGAAAGGGAAGCAAGAAGGACAAGGTAAGAGGAAATAGACTGGAACTAAACTTCAAAGTGACGTGTCACATCTGCTGGGCAGATGAAAATAGTGGAAGAAGTGTTTTTCTTTACCCTGGTTCCTCTGCTGTTGGTAAGGCTGGGTTTTCTGGAGAGTAGGAAAGAACTAGATGAAGAGTCTGGAACCCAAAGAAAGATGAAGCTGAGCTCTTCTTCCTCTGGCTAGGTTGAGACAACCCTAGAGAATTGACAGAGTAATGTATCTGATTTTCTTCAACTTTCAAGGATCTCATCAGCTTTAGTACTTAGAATCATAGAACTGGAACAAGGGACCTTGAGAGGTCATCTAGTCCAGTCCCCTGCACTTAACACGATCCTCCTAGCCAAGTGGAAGCTCTTCCAATTGACCTTTTGCTTCAGCTAAGAAAATTGAATTTTTAAGCCTGGAATGCCTGCAAAGAGCAATCTCTCATGCTACTGTCTTTGCAGAGGTACTTGAAGCATCATAAAATGCAGAGAAAGCATTAGCTGGCAGTCATGCAGTCCTCTATGGCAAAGTCCTTTGCTACTTTCTTCAGCTCCTCAGAGGTAATCTAACAGTAGCATCTGATCCAATAATTGGAATTGCTCTTGCACAAAGATGTGATAACTGGTGATATGGTTCCCCAAGTTACCAGCAAAACAGAACTTCGTAAGAACTCAATCTTAACTGTCTCTTTCTCAGATGGAAAGATACAGCCAGCTCTTGGGCCTTTTAATTAGCCCAGAACCTACCAAAGATCCAGGATGCCAATCTAGACAATCCCCAGAAGAGAGTACAAGACAGGAGAATGAAACTTCCTCTCTAGTTCTGGAGAAACACCTCCCTCAATCCTTGTGCAGAAGAGTGGGCACTCTCTGGCAACCAGACCTGTACCAGTGCTGAGGGACTAATACACCTTCTAAAGAGAACAATCCTCCTAGAGTCCTTAGAATCAGTGGCACAAGAAAGATGGAGATGCTTTTGGACCTGACCTGGTGGGATCTGTGCCTTTGATATGCCTGGACATCCCCTGGATGTGTGGGGGTTCTGTTTCTCCTGTTGCGGTGCAGCGTTCAGGGTTTTTTCCCCTTGTGTTTAACGGTGGACAAAAGCAGAACCAATGCCTCCAGAAAAGGCCAGCTTAACAAGGGAGATGGAATCACAACCAGCCCAGCAGCAACAGTGTCCTCTTTAGATGAGGCTTATTTGGTACTGAGGAAGCTCCCAGTACCAAGAGCATCCCACCATCACCTGTTTCCTGCTTGAGAGCAACAACTGATGAAGGTCTCGGCACCAAAGAAAACTTGCCACCAATAGATTCATGCCCTGGAACTTTTTCTCAGGAGTAGGAAAGCCTCTGAAGCCTAGCAGGCTTGGCCTCACCAGCAGAAGATGGCCCTGGCACTGAGAGCTTCCAGTTTCCCAGTTTAGGAGACTTTGAAGTCAAAGGGAATTTTACTCTGTCCCTTCAAGGTAACAGACCCTGATCCAAACATAAATCCAAGGGTGTGGGCCTTAAAGCTTCAGTCAGAGGAAGGTCTAGAGCCACCCGTGCCTGTCCTTACAGACCCTTTGGTCATTCTATTGTAGTTCCTTATAAGCTGCATATCTTCAGGAGAGATACAAATGAGAAGATGAGAGTGGCCACGTGGACCAGTCCAGGGAGGGCTTTTCATCTATAGAGCATGCTGGGAGCTGTGGGGGAGGGCAGGGGAAAGAAGCACAGAGATGTTTCTTGGAGAAAGGGGCAGATGGTGTTGCTGAAGCTGGCATCACTGGCAGATTGGACATGTGGGGTGGAGATAAGACATGAAAAGTGTGGGGGAAAGGTGCCCTGTGCTTATCCTAATGTGCTAGCCAACCTTTCAGAAACAAAGGGAGCAAGCTTATTGTTCTTTACTCACCCTCCTCTAGCAAATTGAGAGCTCAGAGAAAGTTCTCCAAGTAACAGTTCCCCTGCAAACAAACTTCCACCACCCTCTTGCAAGAGAAAATCTGCTGCAAAAAGCAACTACTTTGCCAAGCAACAGCACAGAGTAGAGAAAATTCCCACAAGCAGCTTTGTTGCGACTGAAGCAGCAACCTTGACCAGTCACTTCAGAGCCCAGTTACATCCATAATGATACCGTCTCCATCTTCCCCTTCTCCCCAGCATGAAAGATGAGTGGCTGTGTGGAACGAGTCCCCGAGCTGTGATGGGAATCGGTCTCGCTTGGCTGCAAAAAATATATATATCCCGGTATGGCTGTGATGAATCCTTTCATTATTCATCTGCAATCGCCCTGCTGCTGCTTCTGCTCCCCCCCCCCTCATTTTTTAAATAAATAAAAATGAAAACAGATTCATGACAAATGCTGACCATGATTACTTTTAAACAGTCAGGTCTGACTGTGAAAGACGGGAGAGCATGAAAGGGGTGGACACAGTGAGAGAGGGGAAGACTGAGAAAGACCAAGCAACAGATGGAGAGAGATAAAGAGGCTTACCCCCTCTTGGGCTAGCAGAGTGATCACTGGAGCAGGAAGATTTTGATGTGGCACGGCTCAGTTTGTTGCATCCAGTCAGCTCAGGGCTGGGAGAGAGAGTGCTGATCCAAAACATTTGGGACAATTAGCAGCCCTCACATGTGTGGCTGATTTCCATGGAGAAGTTCAGAGATCTCAGTGAACGAGGAGGAATGGCCACAGGACAAGGGGCATTGGAGGAAATGGCAACACAAACTCCTAGGTTGCCTACCCCTGCTCTATACTTTCCTATGGCACACGTGCCAAAGACAGCACGTGAGCTGATTTTCAGTGGCATTCACACACCCCGGGTCCTGGCCATTGGTCCAGGGGCCTCTGCATTTGAATTTAATTTTAAATGAATTAAACATTTAAAAAACCTTATTTACTTTACATAGAACAATAGTTTAGTTATATATTATGGACTTATAGAAAGAGACTTTCTAAAAACATTAAAATGTATTACTGGCACACGAAACCCTAAATTAGAGTGAACAAATTAAGACTCGGCACACCACTTCTGAAAGGTTGCCAACCCCTGGTATAGAGGCTGGCATTCATGTTTATTCTCTGTTGGGGGCTGTCCAGTGTTATCTGATAGACCCTCGGACCCCAGTGCAGCTCGCAGTGATGAACCTGACTCTCAGAGAATCTTCTCTCTCAGACTAGGAGAGAAAGGCCCCAGTCCTTTCAGCATAGCAAAAGCCACACACAGTGGAGGCTTGGTACATACTAGTGAAGTCTGCAGATAGTCTGTGACCTATCAGGCCATGGGCTGCATTGGTGAGTCAGTGCATCTGGAAGGAGGAGAACCTGGCCTTGTGACACCCGCTCCCTATCGGTTCCACTAATCAGAGAAATATGACAAGCCGTTTACTCACACAGCTCTCCAAGAAGCGTCATTGATTATTCCCAGGTAATGCCTCCCCTGTTGATGAAAGGAAGGGGTGGGAGGGAAGGGGCTGGAGATGGTATCCAGGCCCCAACAGGCAAAATCAACTCACTTCAGTGTTACATCTCATCTAATAACACCTTCTCCCCCTGGCTCCAAGCAGACAAGTCACCACCTGACTCACATAGGGCTCCAGATACAGAGGCCTTGCTCAGCGTGTGCCACTCATTTGGTTCCCAAACTGAATCCCGTCTTTGCAGGTAGTCAAATCATTTCCTGAACCTGTTTTGATGGCTGAACATCTGCTCTCAGAAAGGGCAGAACTTGGCCAACTCTGACTGCAGCCCGCTCTTGTGGCACCCTAAGGGCAGGAGCCAGAAGTGGCATGGACTGCAGCAGTCACCATGGCATCACCATAACAGCAACCCTGCACATAATGCTTTATACTTTCAGAACACTGTACTATCATTAACTAATGGACAGACTCTATTCTCCCCCAGCTTGCACGTGCGACTCCTTGGTGAGAGGAGAGTGCGTACAGGCTCCTCACACAATTATACAGACACAACCTCCCTCTTGTCCATCACAACTGACAACTCCACTGGCTGGCAACCCTGATGTTATTTTGAACTCCTTTCGCCTCTCCTCCTCCTGTCTCCTCTTCCTTCACCAACTGTCTAAGCTCTGTTCTCACTTCTCCCCATTTCTATCCCCTTCCACTCCAGCTCTCAAATCAGTCTCAGTCAGCTCAGCTACCAAAGTCTCCTCTTCTGGCTTCTGCGCTCCCCACCTCACTGCCCACTAGATTTACACAAGGGTAACTACATAGATTTCAGATTCACAGTGGTTAAGATAAGAATCAGACCCACAGTGGGTAGCATGGTTGAAAAACAATTAATCTGACTCCACTGCCATGGGCCTTCTTCATCATTTGCACCTGTGCTGAGAGTGCAAAATGCTACCCAATCACAAGGGTGGCATCTTATACCCTCTTAGCACAGGTATAAATGATGACATGAGACAGGAGAGAATCGGACCCAATGTGCTGTAGAGGACAGCTGGGGGACACTGGACATCTGCTCTACATCCAGATGCTAGATGTAAAAGTCTAAATATTATGATATTTCATCTTTGAATTGAATTGTCAGTTTTAATCAGAAAATTTAAGTTGCTCTGTAAAATGATCCTTCACACCTGTGTCTGACATGACTCATGTAAATCTCTGGAGACTGTTTATCTTTAAAAACCTATTTATCAGTTCTTAGGATAGGCCCAGTGCTGAGGAGTGAAGGGGGAGCGGGGGAATGGGAAGCTAACAAGACACTTAGATGATTTTTCGTAACACTTTTCCACTTCTTTTTGATGTGCTCAGTCATGTGTTTTGCTATGGTTTCCTGGTTGCTCTCTGATCCCTCAGACACTGTCCCCAAAATATTCATGCAGATTCTTGTTTCGCCTGTTTGCTAAATTTGGTGCCTGTAGGCAGTCTATTATTTGTTAAATATCAATTGAGTTTTTCTGTACTGTACAAAAAACAGATTAAATCACAGTCACTGTTTTACAGCTTGCTCTATGAAAGAAGAGAGTCAGGGGATGACAACGAGCATTGGCATGGACCAGGAGAGTGCATTAACTGGCACAGCCTCTGGTGTGTGGCTTAAAAATATATATATATTTTTAAAAAAATATGTATCTCCGCTCTCAGGAGTGGTCTTAAACTCACCTACTTCTCCTCTACTGGTTCAGGAGCAGCCAATCAGTTTAAACAGCAGATTCTCTCGGACATTGTGCATTTGGGCTGCTCCTCAGCTTTCAATTCTTCAGAAATTTAGGGAAATGTAGTTGTGGTTTCCAAGGAGCATGCACATGTTTAGGAAGCCAAAATTCCCTGTAAAGAAATCCCAACATGTAGAAATGCATGCATACAGAAAAAAAACAAAAAACCAAAAACCCCAACCAACAACAAAACCCTACATTAAAAGAATGTTATAGTTGCAAAGACAAGCACTCAAAAGTTAAGAAATGCCAGACATACAGTTAAACTGTAAAAATAGCAACCTTAATTCAGGCCTCTTGTGCGTGTATTGTGATACAGGTTTTAAGTCAGATCACGTACTATTTTGCCACAAAACTCCTATATGGAATGGACTACGTCTGAGATGAACCAGAGTTGTGTAGTGAAGGAGGCTATTGTCTATAGAACCCCTGTCTCATTTGTTGCACAAGTTGGAAGGTGTGTTGTGAATGACAGGACTGCAGGACGAAAAAGTTTGGTCTTATGGTTAAGGCACTTGAATGCTCACCTGGACATTAGAGGAGTCTCTCTCTGCTTGTGCCACAGAGTTCCTATCTGATGTTGGGCGAGTCACTTATACCAAAATTGTGATAGGTGACCACTGGATGTTCCTCATTTTCTTGGTACCCAACTTGAGATGCTGGGGTCCTATTTGCAGAAGTGCTGAGCACTCACAGCTGCAACTGAAGGCAAAGGGAGCTGTGCTTTGACCATATAAAGGGTTATAAAAATGCAAAATACTCTGGAAAAAAAACCCAGACATTACATGTCTCAAGTTGGGCCCCCCAAATTAGTAGACATTTAATAATTTTGGCTTTAATCTTTGTGCCTCATCTGTAAAATGGAGATAACAATAGCTTCTTAACTCTCAGGGATTTTGTGAAGATAAATTCATTAATGTTTAGAATATCTGAGTGCTTCACAATGATGAGTGCCATAGGAAATTAATAATACTTTATTCAGAGTAAGATTTGAATGGTGTGCTGTAAATAAGGCATAGGACTGGACACTGATTAATGAGGATGACAAGAAATATTGAATAGCTGGTCGTTCAGTGAGCACCATCCTCCCTCCGTTCTGAACAAAGCAGGTGTCCTATGGAAAAAATATGATGTGATTAAATTAAAAGCTGTATCATAATGCACACACAAAGGGACTAAATTAAAGCAACATGGGCAACATTAATGTGCCATTTCCCAACTTCCAGTGTTTGGAATTTGTAGCCTTAATACTCTTTTAATGTAATCTCTTAAGTGTTTTTAAAAAGGAAACTGAAAAGGCAGAAATCCCTTCATGTGGAACCATACTGACCTGTGCATGGGTCATCTGCAATGTTGGAAACCTTTCAGTCTACCATTTGAGTCAATGGTTATCCTCTGTAAGGAACAGCTGCTACAAGGAGATGAGAGGCACGCTTTTCCAGAGGTTGCTAGACAGCAGAGGAATGTTGGGATTCAAGAATCACAGAAATGTAGCGCTGACAGGGAACTCTGGGTTCTATTCCAGGTTCTGAAGGCAAGTGTTCCCTAACAATTATAGATCCTGTCAGCGTTCCTTCCCCACTCTGAACTCTAGGGTACAGATGTGGGGACCCGCATGAAAGACCCCCTAAGCTTATTCTTACCAGCTTAGGTTAAAAACTTCCCCAAGGTACAAAACTTTGCCTTGTCCTTGAACAGTATGCTGCCACCACCAAGCGTTTTAAACAAAGAACAGGGAAAGAGACCACTTGGAGACGTCAAAATATCCCCTCCCCTTTCCCGGGGAGGCTTGAGAATAATATCCTAACCAATTTGTTACAAAATCATCAAAGACCCAAACCCCTGGATCTTGGAACAATGGAAAAATCAGTCAGGTTCTTAGGAGAAGGATTTTATTAAAAAAAAAAAAGGTAAAAATCATCTCTGTAAAATCACGATGGAATATATTTTACAGGGTATTCAGATTCAAAACACAGAGGATCCCCCTCTGGGCAAAACCTTAAAGTTACAGAAAACAGGAATAAACCTCCCTCTTAACACAGGGAAAATTCACATAAAACAAAAAATAAACTAATCTACCTTGCCTGACTTACCTATACTGATTGCAATATTGGAGACTTGGATTAGGATGGGTTGGAGAAGATGGATTTCTGTCTGGCCTCTCTCAGTCCCAAGAGAGATCAACCATGTAAACAAAGAGCACAAACACAACCCTTCCTGCCCCCCAACATTTGAAAGTATCTTGTCTCCTTACTGGTCCTTTTGGTCAGATGCCAGCCAGGTTAGCTGAGCTTCTTAACCCTTTACAGGTAACAGGATGTTGCCTCTGGTCAGGAGGGATTTTATAGCACTGTATACAGAAAGGTGGTTATCCTTCCCTTTATATTTATGACAGACCCTTTTAGCCCCTATACCCCCCAGCCTGCTCCATTCCCCCTCTGATCCCTACTCTGCATTAGAGTCAAGCCATTTTCACTCTCTCCTCAGGTCTGGTGTCTGGCACCACAGTGATACTTGCCAGCTAGGAGGAGTAATTGAAGGGAAAGATCCACTCAGTCCCAGCCACTCTTCTCCACAGCAGTGGTTCTCAACCAGGGATACATGTACCCCTGCAGGTACGCAGAGGTCTTCTAGGGGGTACATCAACTCATCTAGATATTTGCGTAGTTTTACAACAAGTTACATAAAAAGCACTAGCAAAGTCAGTACAAACTCAAATTTCATACATGTTTATACTGTTCTATGTACTATACACGTCAGTACAATATTTATATTCCAATTGATTTATTTTATAATTATATGGTAAAAATGAGAGTCAGCAATCTTTCAGCAATAGTGTGCTGTGACACTTTTGTATTTTTATGTCTTATTTTGTAAGCAAGTAGTTTTTAAGTGAGGTGAAACTTAGGGTACGCAAGACAAATCAGCTCCTGAATGGGGTACAGTAGCCTGAAAAGGTTGAGAGCCACTGCTGTAGAGCATGTTTCAATCCAGATGAAATCTTCAGATAATTTAGCTGCCAGCCTCTAACAAATCTCTCCTAAATATGTGCATGCTGCATTTCAGAAGCCAAATGTGTGAATTTTTACATGGACAGAAAAGGGTATTTGCCTGATGTTAAGGTAATCTTCCTGCTAAATTTCAAGTCCCTGCTCCAAACCATGGAGGTGCTAATGCATTGCACTGAGACAATTGTAAAAAATGACTCAGCCATTTTTGCTGAAACTTTCCAGAAAATATCAGTCTGAGACAGGCATCTGGCATGGAAAATTTTAGCCTGAACAGTAAAAGTTTGGCAAAATTTTAAGCAATGAAGGCAGGGTGTTATAATGGAAAGTGTCAGGCAACCTAAACTAAAGATGTCACTGCCAGCTCCACCTAGAACATCTTAATCCTGCACTAGCAGGGAAATGGACTTGGTATACTAACAGGTCTTTTTTGCTACGGTTCTGTGCTTCCTTTGGGTCACCGCATTGGTCTCACTCCCAGGAAGTTCAGCATGTAGTTCTTGGTATTGAAGACACTTAATTCCTAGATTTGGTGAGATGGGGGCAAAGGGGGACTTTTTAAATTTTCCCACAGGAAGTGATGCAGGTCCCATCAGCTGAGAAACATATGGTAAAACTGGCCTCAAGAAAACTCTAGGGAATTGTAGGGGACACATGCATAGTCCCCAGGTAAGAAGGAACTAGATGACTCCTACCTTAATGGGGCTTTCCCATCTGTAACTTTATTTTAAAACATCCAAATGTTTGTGTTTTGCACATTCCAAATGCTTTTTCCTAAAGAGATCTACCCTTGTTCTTGCCTTGAGAAATATCACTTTTACATCCAACACTGTCAACTCGCTGACTGCCATTTATGGCATTTAGAAACCCTTCATATTGCTTATCACTAGAGAGTCATTGTCAACAATTTGCCTCTAGTGTGAAATTGCTAGACCCTGGTGTGGAGTATCCTGACACTACTCTGGATTTGACATTCTCCATGTAAACAAATGGGTGTGTTGAGTCCTTGAGTTGGCATTGGGTCAATTTGCATGCATGTTTTTAGTTGTGCACACAAGCCTAGAGGCAATAGGTACATTTTATAATTAAAATAAATAATGTATAAGAGATGTTGATAAATGTCAAAGAATAAATGAAAGCCACTATTTCTGTGGGCCACACAAAAATGTGTGGACATCTCTACTGCTGGCTCTGCCACAAACTATTCAAACACTATTCTAAGAGCAGTTCCCAACCTAGCTGACATCCTTGATGCTTCTGGTTTAAAACCAATGAAGTAAATAGAAGTGGATCACACTAAGCAACTTCTGTATTTAAAGAAAACCATCGTTTATCAGATGAGACACTTCACTGACAAAGTTTAGAAACAGAAGTGCACATGGGGGTGGAAGTGGAACACACTATCACTTATTTTGCTAAGTTTGACAGTATACTTTTATTGTCACAACATTGACAATATTTGTTAAGTCAAAGCAATAAATTCCTAAATCGATACTGACTAAAGAGTTAGCTCCCTCTTTTTGTTTGCAAAGAAAAGAGAATGTCCAACATTCATCCCAAGCCACACACTGCAAATGAACTGAGAAATTCTTAATTGACAAGGACTCTGAGAAAGAGGATAAATAGAAATAGAAAAGTACCCTGCAGGAATGCTGCAATCTCAGCAAGCCCCATTCTGACCAATGGGTTCCATCAGCACCACTTCACTGTCACACCCACGCTGTGCCTCTGCGGCTCATCCTGTTTACAGAATGTGCAGTTTGCAGATAGAAACAAAAATATCAAGAGCCTTTTGAAACTATTCAGTTTCAGAAAGAACGCTTCAAATACTATCCAAAGTATTTTTCTGGGTTTTTTTTTAAGTGCTTCATGATTTCTGTGCTATTGAAAAGTGCTAGATTGATGTGATAGCCGAACCCCTATAATTTATACCTACAGCAGATGATACATAGGGGAATTTCCTACATGGCTCTCCTCACAGATAGCCTCAACCTCGACTTTTAGAGACCAACATCATGTGTGAGAGAAGAATTCAATCTCTGGGTCCATTTGAACCTTGGGCTCCCTGCTGAAATTGCTGAAGACCAGATTAATCAGTGCTCACAGTGATGCTAGTTTTGGTGAAATAAACACATGTCCACTAAACACTGACATGACACCACCAGCTCATTTCAAGATGGCTCCAGTTGACTTGGGCCATATTTAACATGGTGATTCAGGTGAACAGCTACTTGAGAGCCACTTGGATTTAACATTTCAAATTACAGGGAAATGAAGTCATGACACGCCAGCAAACAACAAGGCCACTGCAAAACAAGGAGCAATGGTATGGGAATGGTAAAGTGGGGTGGGCCCAGCAAACCCCTTCTCCTGGAGTCAAGAAGCTGTGACTTGAATGGTGAAAAAATAATCTCCCCTGCAACTTCTCTGTTGAGTTGTACATTATTATTACTTGGACCTATATAGGAGAAAGTGAATAGGCAAAGAAATATGTCATTGAGGCGTGATTGCATGAGTTCATTTAGACGTCAGTGAACCTCCTCATTCCATTGCAGGTCTGTTTGTTTTACATCACATACAACTCTTTATTTTGAATATTGATTTTATTTCCAGTTTCTACAATCTGAACAAAGATTCTCAGAGAGTACACAGCATGTTTTTAGACCAAGGGACACAGACATGAGTTTTCCTTGTTTACAACCTTACCAAACAAATAGTCCTAACAGTCTGGAGTCCAAGCCCTGTTAATAGGGAAACTCCATGACCACACAAAATACTTGTGATATGTACATAGCGCTGCATACAGGCTTCTAGGAGAAAACCATCCCAGTGCTCTCTTTGGATAGGCTGCCCATGACAGATGAATGATCAAGTTTCTTCTAGCTTTTCCTGCTTTTGGCTTAGTCTCTGGTGCAGCCAAAGGTGAGAGAGAGAGAGGGAATTCTTAGACTTCAGCTCTGCCCAGGGGCCAGCTCAATGCGCATGGCCTCAGGTCAGGGTATTAACAGCAGACCTTCCAGTACCAAGGACTACAATACACCATTCCGGTCAACAAAGACAGCTGCTAGCACTAGATATCAGTGCCAATTCCAGGACCCATGATTTCAGAGTTGCCATGGGGCACTGCCCTATCAGTATAGGAATTTTACATTTATTTTGAAACATGCCAGGAGATGCAGTTTGGTGCATTTTAAAGCTGGTCATTGCCCTCTCATTATTAGAGACCATGATGCCAGTGGGAACAACACTCTCTCCAGCCACATTATCTCCTGCCAGAAGCTGGGTGCAGCAAAGCTCTTCCATAGGAAGACACCTGCCACCTGCCCCTTCCATATCAAACCAGGGGCCACCAGTGGAGCACTTCTGCAGGGAGGCATCTTTCCTTATGTCACACCAGGGGAAGTGGAATCAATTCCTGATTATAGGCGATAAAATGCAAGGAAGTACTTTATTTCATCAGATGTCCTGCCAAGGCTACTTGCTTTAGTCTAGGGGAGGATCCACACAGACTATACAACTGAGCTAAAGAACTGAGACAGAGCTCCTGAAGTTGACTTAACACTGATAGATTCTGTATAGAAGGAGGGATTCCTGCTTCACTTATGTGTAGCTGGAAGAGGGGGCATCTTAACTGTGAAGGAATCTTTAACCAGGAGATAGTTGGGTGCCATGAAAGTGCACATCAACACCACATTGCCTCACTGTCTCCAGTCCTGTGAGGTTTCACACAAATGAGGTAAGAGATGTACGTTCATTTGCATAAGCAAAATTCTTGCCTTTCTCCTTGTCTCACCAACTGTTAATTCCATGCTTGCAGCCCTTTGGCAAAACAATATCATCTTCAGTCATTTCACAGATCTGGATTTTTTGCCCAGATTATACTGCCGGGAACTGTAATGCTACCCACCTTTCATTGGATCTCTCTCTTCTCACACAACAATAGGGTGGAAAGATAGGAAGACAAAAGCCAATCTGCTTCATATATTTCAGAGCCAAAAAACTATTTGACCATCTAATCTGACCTCCACTATGAAGCAGACCATAGAATTTCACCCATTTACCCCTGCGTTGAACCCAGTAACATAGGTTTGACTACAGCATACCTTCCAGAAAGGCATCAAGTCTAGATATGAAGACATCAAGAGATTGAGAATCCACCACTTCCTGCATAGGTTGTTCCATTGGTTAAATCACCATCACTGTTAAAAATGTGTACCTAGTTTGTAACTGGAGTTTGTCTGACTTGAGCTGCCAGCCATTGGTTCTTGTAATACCTTTCTCTGCTAAAGTAGAGAGAGCCTGTTAGTACCCAGCCTCTTCTCCCCATGAAAGAACTTCTGCACTGTAATGAGGTCACCTCTCAACCTCAGTGCTACGCTAAACAGATTGAGCTCTCTAAGTCTCTCACTAGAAGGCCTTTTTTTGTTTTATTTTTTACATAGCTGTTCTATGATACAAAGGCAACATACCTCCCAAACCAAATGGTTAAGCTGGGGCAAAAAAGGGGACAAAATTAAAGATACAAGAACAGAGACACTGGGGGCAGGTGGTGTTCATGCTGCGCATTTGACAGTCCCCCGTAACAGGTTTTGTCTATACCTCAATAATAAATGCCAGGCCCTTTCTGGTTCATATAATTCCTTTATGGTTTTAAAGCACCTACCCTTTTCTTTCCCCCCTCCCCCTCTTTTAAATACAGTAGACCTCAGAGTTACAAACACCTCCAGAATGGAGGTTGTTCATAACTCTGAAATGGTCATAACTGAACAAAACATTATGGTTGCTCTTTCAAAAGTTTACAACTGAACATTGACTTAATACAGCTTTGAAACTTTACTATGCAGAAGAAAAATGCTTCTTTCCCTTTATTTTTTAATAGTTTACATTTAACACAGTACTGTACTGTACTTGTGGGTTTGGTTTTTTGGTCTCTGCTGCTGCCTGATTGTGTACTTTCGGTTCCAAATGAGATGTGTGGTTGATTGGTCAGTTCATAACTCTGAGGTTATACTGTACCAACTTCTCGGGGTGGGGGCGAGAGACTGACACCAAGGGACAAAAGATGAAACTAGTGGCACCCAACCAAATCTCTAGCTGCCACTGTGGCAATTTACTTTTTCATCATATACCCACAGTGTAAATGGGTCAGTGATGTCCATGATGGCATGACCCCCTGTGGCTGGGAGCACGGCAGACAACTGCCTCAGTGTCATCTTTGTTCAAAGCGCCAGTAATGTGCATCTCTGCACACACACTACAGTCATTCAATTGTGATAATCGATCATTCAGTGACACCAACCACAATGCCTCTTTTGTTTCTTTTCCCCACGTGTGTCTTCATACCTTCTTCACCCTTTATTACATTGTAAACACTCCAAGGCAGAAGCTGTTCTTTTAGTCTGCATTTGGTATAGCACCTAGCAAAATTGGACCTTGATCCTTCCTGAGGCCTCTGGTAACTACAGTAAAACACATATAATAAAACAGAATTACTGAATTAGTAGCTTGTGCCACACGCTCTCAAAGAAACTGCGGAATCACCTGATCAACATCCTCTACAGCTGACAGGGAAAGATTAAGAATGAGCTCTCAAAAATGGATACTCTTATAAAAAACCAACCTTCCACACAAACTTCCTCGTGGCTCGAATTTACTAAAACTAGACAAGCCATTTACAATGCACACTTTGCTTCTCTACAAAAGAAAAAGGACACTAAACTTTCTAAACTACTACATGCTACAAGGGGCCACAGCAATGGTTCCCTCAACCCACCCTGCAATGTTGTTAACCTATCCAACTATACTCTCAGCCCAGCAGAAGCAGCTGTCCTATCTCGGGGCCTCTCCTTCTGCCCCTCCCCCCACACGAACATGATACAGTTCTGTGGTGACCTAGAATCCTATTTTCGACATCTCCGACTCAAGGAATATTTCCGAAATACCTCTGAACAACACACTAATCCACAGAGGCCTCCCTACCAACATTACAAAAAGAAGGATTCTAGGTGGACTCCTCCTGAAGGTCGAAACAGCAGACTGGACTTCTACACAGAGTGCTTCCGCCGACGTGCATGGGCTGAAATTGTGGAAAAGCAGCATCACTTGCCCCATAACCTCAGGCGTGCAGAACACAATGCCATCCACAGCCTCAGAAACAACTCTGACATCATAATCAAAAAGGCTGACAAAGGAGGTGCTGTTGTCATCATGAATAGGTCAGAATATGAACAAGAGGCTGCTCGGCAGCTCTCCAACATCACTTTCTACAAGCCATTACCCTCTGATCCCACTGAGAGTTACCAAAAGCAACTACAGCATTTGCTCAAGAAACTTCCTGAAAAAGCACAAGATCAAATCCGCACAGACACACCCCTGGAACCCCGACCTGGGATATTCTATCTACTACCCAAGATCCATAAACCTGGAAATCCTGGGCGCCCCATCATCTCAGGCATTGGCACCCTGACAGCAGGATTGTCTGGCTATGTAGACTCCCTCCTCAGGCCCTACGCTACCAGCACTCCCAGCTACCTTCGAGACACCACTGACTTCCTGAGGAAACTACAATCCATTGGTGATCTTCCTGATAACACCATCCTGGCCACAATGGATGTAGAAGCCCTCTACACCAACATTCCACACAAAGATGGAATACAAGCCATCAAGAACACTATCCCCGATAATGTCATGGCTAACCTGGTGGCTGAACTTTGTGACTTTGTCCTTACCCATAACTATTTCACATTTGGGGACAATGTATACCTTCAGATCAGCGGCACTGCTATGGGTACCCGCATGGCCCCACAGTATGCCAACATTTTTATGGCTGATTTAGAACAACGCTTCCTCAGCTCTCGTCCCCTATTGCCCCTACTCTACTTGCGCTATATTGATGACATCTTCATCATCTGGACCCATGGAAAAGAAGCCCTTGAGGAATTCCACCATGATTTCAACAATTTCCATCCCACCATCAACCTCAGCCTGGTCCAGTCCACACAAGAGATCCACTTCCTGGACACTACAGTGCTAATAAACAATGGTCACAAGCACCACCCTATACCGGAAACCTACTGACCGCTATTCCTACCTACATGCCTCCAGCTTTCACCCTGACCACACCACACGATCCATCGTCTACAGCCAAGCTCTGCGATACAACCGCATTTGCTCCAACCCCTCAGACAGAGACAAACACCTACAAGATCTCTATCAAGCATTCTTACAACTACAATACCCACCTGCAGAAATAAAGAAACACATTGATAGAGCCAGAAGAGTTCCCAGAAGTCACCTACGACAGGACAGGCCTAACAAAGAAAATAATGGAACGCCACTAGCCGTCACCTTCAGCCCCCAACTAAAACCCCTCCAACGCATTATTAAGGATCTACAACCTATCCTGAAGGATGACCCAACACTCTCACAAATCTTGGGAGACAGGCCAGTCCTTGCCTACAGACAGCCCCCCAACCTGAAGCAAATACTCACCAACAACCACATACCACACAACAGAACCACTAACCCAGGAACCTATCCTTGCAACAAAGCCCGTTGCCAACTGTGCCCACATATCTATTCAGGGGACCCCATCACAGGGCCTAATAACATCAGCCACACTATCAGAGGCTCATTCACCTGCACATCCACCAATGTGATATATGCCATCATGTGCCAGCAATGCCCCTCTGCCATGTACATTGGTCAAACTGGACAGTCTCTACGTAAAAAAATAAATGGACACAAATCAGATGTCAAGAATTATAACATTCATTAACCAATTGGAGAACACTTCAATCTCTCTGGTCACGCAATTATAGACATGAAGGTCGCTATCTTACAACAAAAAAACTTCAAATCCAGACTCCAGCGAGAAACTGCTGAATTGGAATTCATTTGCAAATTGGATACTATTAATTTAGGCTTAAATAGAGACTGGGAGTGGCTAAGTCATTATGCAAGGTAGCCTATTTCCCCTTGTTTTTTCCTCCCCCCCCCGACGTTCTGGTTAAACTTGGATTTATGCTGGAAATGGCCCACCTTGATTATCATACACGTTGTAAGGAGAGTGATCACTTTAGATAAGCTATTACCAGCAGGAGAGTGGGGTGGGAGGAGGTATTGTTTCATGGTCTCTGTGTATATAATGTCTTCTGCAGTTTCCACAGTATGCATCCGATGAAGTGAGTTGTAGCTCACGAAAGCTTATGCTCAAATAAATTGGTTAGTCTCTAAGGTGCCACAAGTACTCCTTTTCTTTTTGAATTAGAAGATGAAGGGGTGTGATGGGGTGTACAAATCCTGCACTGGAAAAGAATGGGTTAAAGAGCTACTTTGGGCGTAGGCAGCCCCACCTGCAATGCATGCATGCACCGGAGGAGGAGCAGAGCAACTCAATAGTAGTCAGTCAGTGGAGGTGAGCAGGCCTACACTCTTAGCTCCTCAGAGGGAGTACTATGGAAGGGCCAGCTGCCTGGGGCCCTTGACTATTAAGAACCTACCTGACCTGCTGAGGGAAAAGGGACTTTGGATACCTGCAAGGCCTGAGATTTATCTTTTGATTTATTTTCCTTACACGTCTTTGCTTTGCCCTTCTGAGAGAGGAGACCGGTGGGAAGCAATGCAGGGGAGCAGCGGCACAGCCCATTAGGGTGCAGGACCTTGCTGCCCACCGCGTGGCCCTGGATTAGGACCTGGTGGAGCAGGGCCGGCTCTACCGTTTTTGCTGCCCCAAGCAGTGAAAAAGGCCTGTCGCCACCGAATTGTCGCCGCAGACGGCAGGAGAGAGAGAGAAGCTGCTGCCGCTACAGCCGGCGGAACGGGGAAGCTGCTGCCAAATTGCTGCTGCCGCGGAAACTCTGCCGCTCCTTTCTGACTGCCGCCCCGAGCACCTGCTTGTAACGCTGGTGCCTGGAGCCAGCCCTGCGGTGGAGAGGGTAGGCCTGGGTTCCCCTACCAACCCGCAGATAGGGCTGAAGGCAAAGAGCCTACACCGGATACAGAGGAATATGGACTAGGAAGACTCTATAACCCAGAGGGTCATGACTCTGGGACCTTGACCCAATGTGGCCTGGAACCTCTTTGCCTGACACTAAGGCTATCCTCTGTTGGACTCTGTGTACCCTGAAAGGGGTGGACACAATTCATGACTTGGCCAGAGGGCCGAGTCACTGAAAGGGCAGACTACTGCTGTGCTGGTACAACGGTCAACAGGGGGCACTAGGAAAGAAGACAGCCCGCTTTGTCCTCACCGACCCCCGAGGAGGCTCATGAAATGAGCGATCGCCTTCACAAGTGAACACAGTGCGATAGAACCGGACTTCACTTTGTACAGCATCACAAAAAATCTTACTTGTTCTCACGGAGCTGACAATAATTCTGAGCACACCATGGACTCAAATTAGATGAAAGACCAAGAGCACAATGAGTAAGCCATTTGGGGAAGGAACAGTCTTTGTTCTGTGTTTGAATAGGGCCCAGCGCCATGGGGTCTTGATCTATGACTAGGGCGCTTACGGGCTACTGTAATAAAAATAATTAATAATAAATGACAACATGGTGAGATGGGGCAAGAAGTTCAATAGAGAGCCACACGGCTTGAGTGTAAAGTCCTGTCTTATTTAACTTCTTCATTAATGCTCTGGAAATGGGAGGAGACAGCACATTACATTAAATCTAACTGGGAAATTGTGAATAGCAGGAAGGCAAAGAATTATAAACACGAAGAGGTTGAAAATACAGGAATAAAATTAAATTCAACCTGGAAAATACAGTTACATCTAGGGAAAATCTAAAGACACAACTTATCTATAGCACTTTTCATACATAGATCTCAAAGCACTGGGCAAAGGTGAGTCAGCATTGCTATTCCCAGTTCACCACACAATCACTTCCACAGCTCATTCAGTCCTTTGTCTCACCTGATACTACCAACACAAGTATTAATCAGTTCCCATGGCAACAGTATTTTTTGTTTTCATATTCAGTATTTCTCTTTAAATAAGCTAGCCTAGGCAGGGGCTATCTGTATTTCCTGTCTTACACAGAGCCAAGCACGTTGTTGGTGATTAATAATTGTGTGGTATACATCTGTCCACTAAGAACATAACAGACTGTGAGCAATCTTCTTAAAATCTACTAGAGATCTGCAAGCTAGCAATCTGTTTTAGTCACTTCCGGGTGAAGTCAAAATCAGTGACTTAACAGATAAAGGTTTCATACGATCCACTGCTGAGCCTTTGAGCTAGGTGGTACATTTACCAATAAATACCTGAACTAAAAATTTTCTGGGCATCTTTCCTAATGTTGTCATGAAGATACAGCTGTCTCAGAAGGTCAATGTGTTGCCCTTGCAGACCTTTCACTAGCCATCTCGGTGCTGTCAGCATGTTGGACTGAAGTCAAAGGCAGGAAATGTAACTACATTGGTCCTGCGAGGGTTCCAACTCAGCCTCTCTATTATCTTTTCTGTCTATATGACACTACAATGGTTTCCCTTCTGTCCTACAGAAAGTATCACCTACATTCCCCTTTGACCTGTACCAACCATTGTTACTTTAGCTTTTTCACATTCTTCTGGCTGTCCTTAACTTAGCTTTTGATTTCCATGTAATATCAGATTCCCATTTCCTATGTTTCACTCTCCCTTTTTAAGCTTCTGTTCCATCTTCCAGAAAAAATATCTGTAATTCTGCTCTGTGCATCACAACTGGCAGGACAGGACCACTGCAGAGCTGGGCTTGTGGTCCATAGATTCTCCAGGCAGCAACCAAAATTCTCTCCTCCTCACAGTTAAACATTCAGAACATCTCTCTCCTCCAAAAATGATTTTCACAGTGATAAATGGCACGGTAGTTGAGCCGCTCAGATACGATGGTGATAGGGGGCATCAAATACCTATATCAGTAAGACACTAGTTGCAAGATGACACTTCTTCCACAGAAGACTTCAAGTGGTCTTGCCCCTTTTTAAATAAGGGGCTTCCTTGTTCTCCCACAATTACTAGGGTGTAAGATCAGCCAGTGCTGGTTTTGTAGCATCTACTATTCCAGGACCTTTAGCTTTGAAGATGTTTTAGCCATATGCTCCTTCCAGCTGTGGAATTCTCTTCCACCTCACATCCATTTTTGGACCCATAATTGGATTCTAGACTGCAAGTGGGAAAGGGAAAGCAGTTGCAGGAACTCACATGATTGAGACCTCCAGCCCTTTTGGAAACATCCCATGGCAGGAGATGCTACCTACAAAGGAGGTGTCTGCTATGGTTATTATTTCAATAGTGCCATAAGTATGCTCAATCCTTTGGAGACAAAAGAAAATGGGTCGGTACCCTGACCTGAAGAGCATACAATCTAAGAGCTTGATCCCACAGTCCTTGCTTGGATCAGCAGCTCTATTGACATCAACAGGAAAATCTGAGAATAAATAGTTTCCAACCTGCCCTCTGAGAACATAGAGTTGTAGTCTGGACCCCTCAATAGTGAGACTAGGCTGCTGATTCCATATAACAATCTACTAATGGTGAATGGTGCTAGCACCCAGGAGGGAGAGGAATTATGTAGGGTGATATAAGTGAATATAACCAGGAGTAACGAGATGAATTTAAGATAGGGGAAAATTAAGATGACTGTTAAGAAAACTCAGTGAGATGTATTAGGCTGATTAATAGATTTGCAACCAGGGGAAGCTGTGAAGGGTCTTTCTCTAGGGATATTTAAAGCTAGACTGGACAAAGCACTAGAAAATGCTTTTGTAAGGAGCAATCCTGCATTAGCAATGAAAGACTGCCTGTTTTCATACATGTCTTGTGAACATGGGTGTTGCAAATGGGTTTTGGGGATAGTGACCACCTTCTTAAGGTTAGAAGGAAGGTCATAACATGTTTTCTGTTGTAACATGAGGTCAAAGTACAGAAAACATTGAAAAGCCCCGTTTTAATAGAACTTTTCCATCTCTGATGTTTATGATTTTGCAGAATATCTATATAAACTGACAGAACTATAAAATTAACATGGCACACAATAAATGAATTAAAAACTGGCTAATTTACAGGTCTCAAATTGTAACTGTAAATGGAGAATCATCATCAAGTGTGTGTGATTCCAACGGGGTCCCACTGGGATAGGTTCTTGACCTATGCTATTTAACAGTTTTATCGATGATCTGGAAGAAAACAAAATAATCACTGAAAGTTTTCAGGTGACACAAATTGGGGAGTGGAATAAATAATGAAGACAGAGCAATCTGTATCACTTGATAAGCTGGGCGCAAGCAAACAATGTGTGTTTTAATATGGTTAAATGGGAATGGATAGATGTAGGAACAAAATGTAGGACATACTTACAGAATGTGGGACTCTCTTCTGGGAAGGAGCGACTCTGAAAAAGTTTTGGGCGTCATGGTGGATAATCAGCTGAACATGAGCTCCCAATGCCATGGCTAAAAGAGCTAATATGATCCTGAGATGCATAAAACAGGAAACTCTCAAGTAGCAGAGAGGTCACTTTACCTCTGTATTTGGCACTGGTGCAACTGCTGCTAGAATACTGTGTCCAGTTCTGGTGTCCACAATTCAAGAGAGATATTGATAAATTGCAGAAGGCTCAGGGAACGGCCATGAGAATGATCGAACCGTTAGAAAATATGCCTTATAGTGAAATTCTCCAGGAGCTCAATCTAGTTAGCTTAATGAGCAGAAGGTTAAGGAGTGATTTGATTACAGTCTAAGTATCGACATGGGGAAGAAATATTTAATGGGCTCCTTCAATCTTGCAGAGAAAGGTATTATGCGATCCAATGGCTGGACCTGAAGCTAGACAAATTCAAACTAGAAATAACATGTACATTTTTTAACAGTCAGTAATTAACCACTGGAACAACTTTCGAAGGGTCATAGTGGAGTCTCCATCACTTGATTAAAAAATTGTCAAATTGGATGTTTGTCTAAAAGATCTGCTCTAGGAAGTTCTATGGCCTGTGTTATATAGGAGGTAAGACGAGATGATCACAATGGTCCCTTCTGGCCTTGGAATCTATGAACAGCGGAGATACATAGTCTCCACTCTAACACTGGAAGTAAAAACAAAGAAGTCTAATTTCAGAGTGTGTTTTGTTAGGGTAGGTGGTCTGTCTAAATTCTTCTAATGGCACTCATCACTGAAGTTTCTGAGCTTCTTCTAAGAGACAACCAAGTACCACAATAGGCCACTGGTCTAATTCGCTTTCATGAGGAAGCCAGGGAAATGGTTTAAAATGATGAATACAACTGTGCTTTAAAATGATGAATACAACTGTTCATGGAAAGAAAGGTTTATGGAATTGAAACAAGGGACCATAGAAAAGGAGTACTTGTGGCACCTTAGAGACTAACCAATTTATTTGAGCATAAGCTTTCGTGAGCTACAGCTCACTTCATCGGATCGACTACACAGCTAACCTGCAGTAAGCTGCAACCCACTATTGGATTATCAACAAATGCAGGGAATAGGAGTGATGTTACTTACTCTCAGCTCCTCAATGCTCACAGCCCCTCACTCTTTAACACATATCCCCTACCTGTGCTCACCCTTGCATTAAACAAACAGTATCTAACAACTCCATTCATCTCTCCATTGAAACAACACCCTCTATAACCAAGAAGCAAATTAGCAGTTGGATGGAGTTTATCTCCTGCTTTGCCCACAAGGACTGAAATAATAAAAAAGCCAAGTTATTCCCTAAATTATGTTTTCCCAGTGTCCCATCTTCTCTGTACGGGTTTTAGATCGCAGGCTCTTCATGGTAAGGACTGTCTTTATTACTTGTTAAGCGCTACAGACTTGGTTTTGTACAAAGCACAAAAATAAGAATGTAAAGACACTAACTTCATCTGAACATTTCTTTCCCCTCAAATCCCTTGTAATTGCTCACAGATAATCCAAACTAGCCTTTAACCTTTGTGCTCCTGTACAAGGGTAACAAGGCTCTCCCTCTAAGGTATTTCAATATGTATAAGAAAGACGCATGAGATTTTTCAGAGGGATTTACGTGGGCAGAGCTGAGAGTTTCCTTGGGACAAAACATAAATCCAGTTTGAGTCTCTCCCCAAGAGTGAATAGGTATTAGTGGATAAGACATGGATACTCTGTCTAATGTAACTATTCATCAGTCATGATTTAGATTGTTCGAGAGTGTTTTGTTTGATTTTGTAACTTACTTTTTGTGTTGTGTTATGTTATGAGTCTTCATGGCTGGCCATTTAATTTTAAAATTTTAATACAAAGAAAATTTAAAAACAATTAAAACATTTTCTGATATGCTCATAATCAAATCTATCCCTCACTCATTTGATTTATAGGTCATAGAGAGCAAAGCAAGGGAAACATGCAAATCCATCACCTGCATCTAGGGGTGCAAGTTCCACCCCTATGTTGAAAATTTATTTTTGCTCTTAATGGATGGTCCTGTCTGGTGCTCCACCCACTCAGCCAACCAGTAGGTTTTGTAATGACAAGGGCCACCTATTTGAAAACACTCAAGAGTTCACAAGGCAACTACGGTTGTCAAGCAAGCATGGCATGGTTCCTTTTGTATACTCTATCCAGGCACATCTGCTAAATATATAACCCAGAAAGCAGCTGTAGAGAGGTTTTTCAAGAGATAGGGAAACAAGCAAAGTACAACCAGGGATACAGGAAAAGAGAAGGCAGGAGAGACCCCCTCATCAATACTGCAAAGTGAAGAGCAATCAGGGATAAAGGGAAAGGGTTGTGGGGAGAAAAGAACGCTCCCCAATATACTGCAGAGCAAATGCCATCAGGGGTGCAAGGAAAGGTGGAGAAGGCAAACACTTCCTATATATACCACAGAGCAGAGTACAACTGGAAATCCAGGGACACCCCTCCCATATATACTACAGAGCAGAGTACAATCAGTGATAGAGGGAGACCACTCCCATATATACTCCAGAGACAGAGGGGAACCCCACTTAGATATACTTCAGAACATTAACCTTTGAGGAAGACAGGGAGAACGTGAGACGGGGAAGTGGTTCAATCTGTAGAGAGTGCTTTGAACTCAGATAATACTCTATATGACTTTTAGTACACAGTGGGACATAGACTTCAACTTCAAGTGTCCTGGGGATTGCTTACTGTAGCGTCTGAAGCTGGATGCCCATGGATAGTATTCCAATATTTCCTCTCTGTCATCTCCCCAATGAAGACTTCTCAGAGGATATTTTAGGGCAACTTGATCCAAGCTTCCTCTCATAACTCCAGTCTGCACATTTTTGCCTAATTAGTTCTGCCAACCCCTTGTCCAGCAGGACAAATGGAGAGGATGGGGAATAAGGAAAGAATACTGCAATTCACAGGGCAAGACTAAAGACACTCCAAACAAGGAAGGACAAAAAACGCTGAAGGACCATGCTGACAGTGAGCCATTGGCAATTCCTGACAGGACAAGCACCACATTTGCTTCATTAGAAGCAACATCTTGACTCCCAAGTCCCTTAGTGAGAGGCCGATAGGCATTTTGCTAATACAGAATTCAAGTCCCACATTTCAAACCTGTTTGCACTCTCTGTTCCCCTCCTCCTCCCCTGACCAGGGATACTAAGCTGGCCTTTGTTTCTGACATTATGCTTGTCAAAGACAGATTCTTGCCTCTGCAGAGCTGCAATAGGGCTTTCTCCTGCTATATTCAGCCTTTTGCAACAAACGATATGCCCAAGTGGTGACCAGCTTCATAACAAAGACCAACACCTGCAAACCCACAAGGCTCTGTACACATCCCAGCAGATGCTAACAGGTGCTGGGGTAGGAGATGAGTGCGTAATAAGTACTCACAGCAATAGCAGGAATGTTTTAAAAAAGCTGCAGCCCCAGCATCACCAGTTACTTTTTACACAGATTCACAAACATGATCTCGGGATGTATGGGGCACACAGCTGAGTCTGGTGAGCATCACGCATCAACACTGATGAGATGGTTATTGCCAAATGAGACGTTCAGTGCTGATGTACTTCGAAGTCCAACATTTCATAAACGCAACCAGCTCCAAATAGAGACACCTCCATCTAGCTGTATCCAGGGCCCTTCTCTTGTGGTGTTTTAAAGAAGTTAGATGGAGCAGCAGCAGTGGATTTCTCTGCTGCCTGGGTTCTGACCGTCCAGTCAGAGCTCTGGGACCTCTGGGACTGTGTCGCTGGCAGGGATGAGTCTGCTGCATCCATGTGGACAGGTAAAGCTGTTGGAACACAAAACAGTAGGAGGAAAAGGAGAACGTGGAGAGAGAGGAGCAGAGGACAGGAGAAAGTTAAAACTGGTAACCTCATAGCAATCTAAGCATTAATCATAGATTTCTGTATGTTATTCTAGCGACTACCAGAAGATCGAGAGCAGTGAATCTCATCCTTTTCCATACTGGGACCTCTCCCCCATTTAGCAATGTGTGTAGTGCAATTAGGTCACAACCCCAATACCTGTTTGCAACCCCCAAGCTGATAAACCCTGACCCAGAGCATCTATTCTGCAGGTCTTTTTAAAATTCAAGTTTGAATAGCTTGGATGAAAGAGGATAATTTAATTAGCACCAGAGAAGATGAAAATAAGCTTTATGCACTACAGAATAATGCATCCTGGGCAAGCACAACTGTTTTAGCATGAGGGACAGGGTGGAGTCATCATGTGAGCTCTATAAGGAGAGAACTGCAAAGGGAAGGCAGTAATGTTCTGGTGTCCAATAGAGAATGGTACAGATAAAGCAAATGCACTGTGAACCTCTGTATGGACTTAGTAGGGTAGACAGTATCACAAACACCTGCAAAGATGGGGCAAGATAGACCAGAGTAGAACTCATTTGCAATCTCCTAAACCAAACACTTCTTCAAGTTGGACCAGACTGGAACAGGTCAAAGTCTCCATACCTAAACTCAACAGTCACCTAATGTCTAGACTGGATTGCAGCTAGCAGTTTAGAGGTAAAATGCTCCATATCCCATTCCCAATCTCCATCTCCTGAGTCAGCCAGTCCCCATTAACAGAACTTGACAGGATGAATAAAGAGGAATAAACTAAATGATACATTATTTCATTTGTTAGTCTCTAAGAGCATTTCTGCTTCTGTGTTTTGTACAACACCAAGTACACAGCCAATACTTAAATATTCTCACAACAGAGGAGAATTGTTCACATCCCTTTTGCATTCAGCCAAGCTACAGAAGACCATCTGGGACACCCAGTCTGATGCACCACATTACAAACATCTCCTCACTCCTATGGCTACCTGCTCTAGCCAGAATTTGTGTTTTCAAACATGACAGAATTCCCATCTGCTACTCTGCTTTCTAGCTGGAAAGCACTGGCTCTGAGTCTCAGCCTTTCTGAGCAACTGAGTAAAAAGGACTTGCCAGCACATTTCTGAAGACAAGAGTCACTTCCTGAGGCACTGAAGTCTCCTTCTGAATTCCTTCCTGTTAGTTCTCAAGAGTTCTGGGGGAAAATGTCCAAATCTCTCTTCTCCAGTGACATCTATTTTAGCAGTAGTCACTAATCCAGTTTGCCTCAGGCGGCCATGCTGTTACTGGAAATTTCCTGCTCTGACAATGGGATATAGATTTGGGTGCTCCCCTTAGCTTATTGGGTGCATCCAGGCATACCTTTGAATACAGGTCTCTCTGACAGAACAAGTGTTACCAGACACTATTTACTGGGGATCAAAGGCATAATTAACTTAGCTAGCCTATTAAGTTTGAAAATAAATGGAGTCCCAGGTCTCTCCTTTCATTCCTGACACTGGAAAGGAGTGAGTGTGCGCATCTCATATGGTCTTTAACAACATCTGCTGAATTCAGTCAAATTCAACTTAAAACTTTGTGTGGATGGGGGAGGGTGTGACTGGGGAAGATTTGTAGCTGCATGTTTAAGAAAGAAGCTAAATTCATCACAATGACAGGGGAGAGTGTTGGCAGAGATTTGAGCTATTTATTCTTTTAGGAAAATCCTATAAAGAATGACACGAGGAAGCCTCTATCTGCAGTCTTGTTCATCACACTGGTGAGGAGTCCGATAACAGATGTATGCAGAAGCGTGATTTAGTGCCAGGAGCTGGCCCCTGATGTGTATTAATACAGCTGCAAAGCGGAACAAGCCCCTCTTCATCACTCATCTCTATAAAAGAGGTGGAATTTGAGATGGCCCGATGTTAGGCAGAGCAAGCCCATTTGTTCTGCTGACTGATGGAGCCAGCTTAGGCTGTGTCCTTCACCTCCATGGGGCACTCAGGTTGCAAAAAAGGAGCTCAATGAAGTAGGACCTGGTCAACAAGTGAGACAAGAGCAGTTGGACTCAGCCAAGGAGCTATTTAAAGGAGAAGTCTGGCACTGTGTACATGTGCCTGTTCCCTACACTCATTTATGGGCCTGAATTCTAATTCACCCCAGAACTTTATTGTTCATTGAAGGAATAGGATTTCTCAAAGAGACATCTGCAGTGAGAGAAAGTGAGGTTGCCAAACTAACCCAAGGAAGGGGAACCCCTGGTTAATGACATTTTAGTAACTAGTGAGAGTGCACGAGAGAGGGAGGGAGTCTGTGATTATCTCTTTGTGTTATCTTATAAACATAGGCTGGATTAAATTTTTTAAAGTGTTTTGGGATCTATTTTGATGAAAGCAGCCATAGAAATGGAAGATTAGTCTATAGAAACAGAGCAGTAATACACCACAAAAGTTACATGCGGAACAGGAAGAACCCTGGAAAGTAGCAAAAGGATGAAATATAATGATAGGACAAGAATTCCCACTAAGAACTCTATATACCCCAAAAATGATCATAATTAGCTATTCAGACACATTTCTATACACCCTTCAACACTAGGAATCTGATTATCCCATTATAACATTCAAGGCCACCAGTGGAACTGCTAAATCCAAGAATACCAGCAAACAGACTTTTGCCAGGAAGAAGCAAACTGACACTCTTCATTTGCTTACCTGACATTTTTTCTGTCCCTTTGAAACAAACACAGGAGATCCCTCTGGGTACACACTGACTAGACATATAATCTGAACTGCACTGACTGCATGATTTCCTTCCAGCTCCGTTACTCTTCATCTCCCACAAATCCCCAGAAAAGGCACCGACATGACTCCACCTATCCACTGGTGGTTCCTCTGGTCTTTTCCATTGTTTCCTAGATCTGATCATCACTTTGCTCTTGGCCACGCATCCTTCTTGCTGCTGATTCCTGACACAACCATTTAGTCACAAGGTACCAGAGGAACATGGGTCACATGGAAATTGCATGTTGGAATTCAAAAGTTTCCAGGAGTGAACTTACTCTAGCCAGGTATCTCCCCACCCTCTTAAAGACCTCTTCAATCCTCAGATTTATACCCATTTCACACCTGAGTCACCTTCAAAACTCTAAAAAAATAGTCACTTCTGAGATATAATCCACCTGGAAAAAAGCCAGAATTCTAGGTGTTACATTCCTGGAGCAAGAAGGGGAACAGGGGCCATTACCACTTGCAGTAGTAAATGGCTCCAGGTGGAGTTAGCGTTACCAGTATGGCTATTGAGAGGTGACCATAACCTTAGTGAGAACTAGGCTCTTGCAGCAAAGGGTCCAGAGATCTCCTTAAGAGAGGGAACCAAACCACCAGTTCATACCAGGCATCGTGAAAGATCTGGGAAGTACAGAAGCTCACCTCCTCATCACCACGGGGTTGCATGGCTTAATTTTAAACTGTGGAAATAATGGCTTATGCAGCAGCAGCACCAAATATTGACATTGAAAGACCTTGCAATGTGAATGATAATAACTCACCATGGGTGCACCTTCATATATTCACGCATTAGGCCACTCTTTTTGTTGCTGTGCTAAATGCAAGCCACTTACAGCCGTAACTCACTATCACCTTCACACTTGCATTTCATTTAACTTTTATCCTCAGTATTCCTGCAAATATTGTGCTATTTTCAGACAGACAGTCTTCCCGCTCTCTCCAACTTAGGAATTCCTACCTTAGACCTCCACACCAAGATTTTCAAGTGACTAGTGATTTTTGGGTGCCCAACTTAAAATACCTTCAAAAGGCATGGTTTTCAGAGGGTGAATGCTTCAGACTTTCTGAAAAAAAATCAAGGGACTTTAAGGCATCACAAGTTAGGGATCCAAAAACCAAAGCACCCAATATCACTAGCCACTTTTGAAAATCTGCTTTGCCTATGCTGGAATGTCCTCTCAGGACAAGTGATGGTGCGCAGACAGGGGTGCTAGGGTTAAATCAAGTTACCTGAAGTAGGGCTGGAAAGAGAGGCTACAGCTGCTGCTGGCTTTCGTTTCCTCTTGATATCCCTTGAGCAGGGTGGTCCCAGGTGTATATTTGTCTGTCTGGGGAGAAAAACAGAAATATTAAAAAGATTGTCCTGATATCACCTATCAAGAAGGGACACTGACCACTAAGCCTTAACACTACCTGGCCAGCTTCCATCCATCTACTTGCTGCCTGGGTAAAGAGACAGCCTCTAGAAGCAGCAGCAACTCATTCACATCCCCCACCGCATCCACAGCCTGTGGCCAAAACTTTGTTTCATCCTCAAGCTCAGACACCAGATCCTGGATATGAGCTGTGGCAGCAGATTAATTTCCCCAAAATATAGACTGCTCTTCAAAGGCTCTGAAAGAGCTAATAAAATCATTGCCCAGGCAGGGATGGGACTGAACAGGTACTTAGTGGATGTGATATCAGCATTTCTGTGGGGCCCTATCACCTTCTGCAGAATATAAGTTTTCATTAAAAAGTAAGGCAAGTTTTCTTGCCTCTATGGTTATGAAAATAGCTTTGCACTCACATCACATTTAAAATGTTATTATCTTGGAGCATGCCTAGACTACAAATTTTGTATCGGTTTTCTGGCACAAATACATGAGTGCTTAAGCCGGTGCAGTTGTAAATCAGGCTCCTGTGTTTTCAACACTGTGTTATGCAATTGTGCTGACAACACCAGAGCTTGGTCCATGCTAGTACATACATCATTTTGTAATGCAGCCTCATTGAGCCAATGCATATGCTGAAACAGTTTAAAAGCCTAAACTGCCCATCCATATGAGCTTATGTAAACTCTGAAGCCTAATGATAATGGTTTCTATGACACCAATTTAACTGTTTATCACTTTAGAAAAAACATTCTATTATTATGGATCACAGTGGAACTGGGAGTGTGGATGAAGGTTGAACAGAGCACTGTCATCTAATCCCTCCCACCAACACTGACCTCTGCTCATAAGAAGAAATATCAGGAAGTTTAATTCAGAAAATACACTCGCAGCAGTAGTTTGAGGAGACCCGCCCAAACAATCCAGAATGAGTAAGGAAGAATAATTTAACAATGAAATTGAGTTCAAGTTCCTGCCCTGCCACAGACTTCCTGTGTCACTTAGGGCTTGTCTACACTGCCCCACAGTTCAGGCTACAGGGGTATGAATAGCTGTGCTGTAACTCCCCCAGTGGGACACTGTGAGCGTAAACTAAAAGGTGCCTCACTGGCAATAATGTAGAGCAGGGTGTCTCAACCTGTAGGTCAGGACCCAAAATTGAGTCGCCAGACTGTTTCAAAGGGTTGCGTAGCAGCTCCTGTCCCACAGGGCTGGCTGGGCTCGCGTCCCTGCTCCAGGAACTGCAACCTCTGGATCCCAGCGCCACTCAGGTTTGGCCCAGCCATAATCATGATGGGAGTCCTGATAGGCTAAATTTGAGTGAGGTCACAACTCCACTCATACAAATTTGGTCCAGTCAGGGGGGCAGGGCCAAACCTGAGCAGCTCTACAACCCCAGAGGTTGCAATGCCCGGAGCGGAGAGCCAGCCCCACAGTTCTGCAGCTGCAGGAACAGCCACTGTGGGGTGAGTGCTGGGCAGGACCCACTCGAAACTACCCCAGGGCCTCCACCCCGAGACTATTCACTGGGTCCTGACAGGCCACGAACATTTACAAATGGGTCCTGAGCCCAAAAAGGTTGAGAACCACTGAAATAAAAGATGTTAATGTGAACTAGCAACCTTTTAGTTCGCAGCCACAGTGTGCACACGGGGGAGTTGCAGCACAGCACTTGGGTGCGTGCTCCTGGGCAGCAGGTGAAGCTTCCCCTTGGGGAGGCTAGCCCCACCTCCTCTGTCCAAGGCCATGCCCCTGCTTGCTGCTCTCAGCCCCCAAGGACTCCAGATGGAGGAGGGGGGCAGTGGCTGAGACCTTGGTCAGGTCCACGAGGGGGAGAGGGAGGAAGAAGGAAGGATCCTGTGAGCTCCAAGCCTGGAGCCCCTCCCATGTTCCACCCCTTCCCCCACCCCATTCCCTTTCCCTGCAGCCCTGTCTTGCCCCTTCCCCTGCGGCCCCACCCCCATTCTGAACCCAGCCCTGCCCTGTTCTGCCCCTTCCATGTGGGCCTGCCCCCACTCCATCTCTACCCCCCAAGTCCCTCTCACTGTGGCCCCAAGAGCTGAAAAGCTCTGCGGCTGAGAGGGAGAGCTCCTCCAGTCCTGGGCCCGTGGCGGGGATAGATTTTTCCAGGGGTCCCAAATTGGTCAGACCCCCTGGGCGCGGGTCCTGTGGAGTAATCTGCCCCCCACCCTGCCAGCGGTGCAAGGTTTGGGAAGGCTTAGCCTCCCCTAGCCTCCATTATGTGCCGCCTTGTGCGCACTGCTATCCACACCCCCATAATCCAAACTGTGGGACACAGTGTAGACAGCCTAAATCTCTCTCTGCCTCTGTTCCCTGTCTGTAAAACAGGAATAATAGCACTTCCTATCTCACAGGGGTGTGGGGAAAAATTATATTAAAGATTGCGAGGCATTCAAGTACTACAGTAATGGAGGCCCTGTAAGTACCTAAGATATAATGAAAGCTTCCATTTCTTTCAGATCCTCATGCTTTTACAGCTGGTATTTCTATAATTATTTTTTCTAGTGGTTTAATAACTATGCTTTTCATCCTTAGGGTCATGGGTTCCAGCCTCTTGTAGGTCACCAGGGAAATGAGGTTCGTGCTTTCATATTTCCAACTGAGTGTTTGTTCATTTAGAAATATGTTTGCTCATGATGTGTTCACACAGTTTGTGAATCTGAGCTCATAGGAATCCAGGACTGCATGCTGTAATTCAACTCTGAACTGCATCCGCATAACTGTGTGGGAAGCCCTGAGAACGAGGCTAATCAGGGTGTGCTACTAACTGTGGAAGCATCCCTGGCTCTAGCCAGTTAGAAGTCTCAAATTCATGGATACTGAAGAATAAAAATGCACAACAGAACAAAATCTTGCATTCTGTACCATCAATTAAAGTTTAAAAGCTGCCAGGAGTCATTATGTGCAACATGAAATCAGTCACTGAGGAGATATTAAGAAATCTTACCAATGGGATGATTTTATTTTAAGCCTGGAAGTCAGCTTCCACTAAAGGCCAAGTTTCAGAGTAACAGCCGTGTTAGTCTGTATTCGCAAAAAGAAAAGGAGTACTTGTGGCACCTTAGAGACTAACCAATTTATTTGAGCATTTTTAAATAAATTTTCAAAGCCAAATTTTCAAATGCCCTCAATTTTGCAGGTGCAGATTAGGCTCAAGTGTTTGCATGAGAATGTGCAGGAAACAGAAGCCTACTGAAAATCCGGACCTATGGGACAGGTTTCAGAAACGCTCACACAATTAGTGCGTGTGTGTGTGTGTGTGCGCGCGCGCGCATGCAAATGAGGTATTTGTGCACACAGAAGGCCAACTAGACACCTATGTGACCCCTACTCACACAAATACCTGATTTGCACATACATTCATGATGGCACACAAAATTTGACAATTGTGGCATGGGTTTCTGAACATTTGAACCTGAACAGCTATAAGAGATTAAAACAAACAATTATAGTCAAAGATTTTTATTTTGTACTTTTCTAAGGCGGGGCTAGATTACAAGATGATTATATAAACAAGCTAGATGACCATATAAAATAAAATAACTAGCTCTTCTATAGCACTATTCAACTTTATAACTCTATACAAATATTAACCAGTTAATTCCCACAATACTCCTGGGAAAGAGATGGGCATTATCATTCCCACTGAGGCAAAGATGTGAAGTGATTTGCCACAAGCCACTGAAGGAAGCTATGGCTAGGATTAGAATACAGGAGCTCTGAGCTCAAACCCCAACCACCTCTTATTACAATTACAAAGAAACAGAATTTAAAAAACAGTCAAAGTTTCAGAATTATTTACTGCACTGAAAACAAAAGCAGGAGCAGCTTCCTAGTCAGATGCGAGTACCAACTATGCTGCATTCAGCAGCCCTGCTACTACTACAACAAAGGCTCAGGGGTCATAAAGCATAAATATGTATTTCATTCAGATTTATCCCTTATTGATCACCCACACTCCAGTTAGTTAATCAGGAGCCTACTGACTGCTCACTAGCTTTGATCGACCTGGTGGTAAAAGTGTCAATTTCAAGTGTTCAGTGCAATTTAGGGCACTGTAAATCTGCATACAGGGGCATACGCTGGGGGGTGGGGGGACAGATGTGCCCCATTAAAGTGCATTAGGATGACAGAGACCGTCCAAGCATACGGAGTATATCTTATCAAGGATCCAGAGTAACAGCCGTGTTAGTCTGTATTCGCAAAAAGAAAAGGAGTACTTGTGGCACCTTAGAGACTAACCAATTTATTTGAGCATAAGCTTTCGTGAGCTACAGCTCACTTCATCGGATGCATACCGTGGAAAATACATCCGATGAAATGCATCCGATGAAGTGAGCTGTAGCTCACGAAAGCTTATGCTCAAATAAATTGGTTAGTCTCTAAGGTGCCACAAGTACTCCTTTTCTTATCAAGGATGTGGCACTGCTCTGTATTAACCTACAAATACTATATATTTCATATGATTCTCTGATTGTTGTAAGTAGAGGTATCGGGTAGCTATATTTGGTTATTTGGAGCTGCATGCATAGCAAAAGCAAACAGGAAGACCAGTCAATTGGTATAGATAAGTCACCTTCTGACAAACAGCAGGAGACCAGGTTGAGACATTAACTGTAAAGATCCTACATATAGGCTGTGACTAAGTGGGAATTTTTTGTAATGTTTGAATGAAGCCTATGTATGTCTCAGTTTCCCCTATATGCTGCATTGTTACCTAGTGGGGGGAAAATGTCTGTTTGCTCTTGGGCCAGGCTAAGACACAGGTATGAATGGTGCCTAGCTGTCTGGGACTAAGTTGGTCATTGGAAAGGAATTGGCTGAGGCCAGCCCCATATCAGTGGAGAATCCATGAAGACAATGGCAAATCTGATCACCAGCGTTGAAACCTTGCAACCAACTACCATAGATTGCCCCACCTCTCAGCAGGGAGGCTTAACAGCATTTCCCAAGCTGGAGAACAAAGGACTTGGGGTGTGGGATATGAGGCGAAAGTTAAGCATGGGCTGCGAGTAGCTGTTGGGCACACACTGGGGAATCTGACGGAGGGACAGGCAGAGCTTGAACAATGGGGTTCACTACAGCTTGGCTGGGTTCTGGCTACCCAGAATTGACTATGCTTTAACCTTTATTTCTCTAGGATAACCAAGGACTTCCTACGCTGTGTTCCAGTTGACTAAGCCTGACTGTTTGACAACACTGACTGAATGTCTGCAGATGCTTGCAGAAGTGCATTGCTCCTTAAGAATGTAAAAATCTCTTGTCGGGGTCTGTCTCAGTGGAACTCGCTGAACTGAGCTAACAGTGAAGCAGCAGTGCTGAAGGCCAAGAGGTCCAGCCTAGGGAGGTGGTGAAGCTGTGAGGCTAACCCTGGAGGAAGAGTGGGACTCCTAGGGTGTCTGGCACACTGAAGGGGTCCTCCCAGAATGCTCCAAAGCTGGGGCCATAGCATAGGCTCCAGCCAGGAGTTAGATAGCTGTCCTGCCAAGGCTGGAACCAAAATATCAAAAGGACACTAACCAGTTACAAAGTAGCTTAGAGAAGAGAAGTCGGCGGAGGAGTGAGTTGTCAAATGCTGCTCATGGGGAGCAGTCAAAGGCATGCCCTGTGGGAGGATCTGAATGAGTTGGGCCTAAACTCAGGTAAGCTGGAAAGGGGTATAGATTGGTTTTGTCATTATGTATTATCTGCTGGACAGAGCCCTGAAGAACAGCCTTGCAGGGTCCAATCACAGTAGGGACTGCTGAGTAATCACAGGAGGTACACAGAAGGCTGTAACCCAAGTACCCTATCTAAGAGGAAGAACTGGGAGATTCTGCCCTGAGAAAGGTGTAAGCTCGAAAGCTTCTCTCTCTCACCCACAGAAATTGGTCCAACAAAAGCTATTACCTCACCCACCTTGTCTCTCTAAAAATGTAGCAACTCCTCTGTCAGCCTCTCATCATGAACAGCGAATGAATGAGAAACTATGTGGGTATAGCAAGAATATATTTCTGAGAGAAAAGTCTATCGTTATCCACAGACAGTGGTATTTTTACCACAAGACTGGGGAGTTCTCTTGAGCATCTGGGATTCTCTCCCATCCTGTTCTTAATGTTTTAAGTCAGGATGTACAAACCATAAAGCTGAGCCTGGAGAAAGGGAAGAACCTTTGATGGACAGCAGGTTGGGTTTTGCTGTTGTGCCTACTGTGCGCCAGAAAAGTTTAGACTATGGCTTCCCTTCGCACCATCACATGCTTAGCCAAAGAGATGCTTTTTTTTTTTTTAAATTTAAATAGATGGTGTGACTGACAGCCTGGGATCCTGAAATCCTCTGTTTTATCAGTACAGCACAATAGAAGCTCCTTCTCCCCTTCACCCGATCAAGATATAGAAAGCCTGAACTGGAGGAATCATCACTAGGACAAAGAGGAGAGTTCCGTCCTTCGCTTTTCTAGGAAGGGAATCAATTAGCACCAATTGCAATGGTAGTTTTTGTGATGTGGACACCTGTCTACAAGGAACTAGACTGACAAACACCATGTTCATTTCACTTAGTCACTAAAACTAAGCCTGGTTTGTAAACTGACATCCAATTTTCCAAGACATTGGCTAAGAAGCACCACAACTGCAGAAAAAAAATGGCATCACAGGCTTTTCAGAGAACTCTCCATGCCAGATTGGCACACTTGATTTAAAAAAAAAGGAAAATTTAGTCAAGAGGAAAAGCTCTTCAGAGCAATAGCTGTTGCAAAGATTCCCACTGGCATACAAAAGGACCTCACCTGGACTCTTTGTGATTATGATGCCCAATCTAAGACTTCCTTGGAAGCTGGAGTGCATAGAACACACAAGGTGCAAGTCTCTCACTAAAATCCCACACTGCCCTGTTTCTCTGCTGACATAATCCATGGCAACCTTATTTTAACCATATCCTTGGATGCAAAGCATTTGTATCACACTAGTGAAAGTTACAGTGAGCATTAGGAGTGGCCATGCATCTAATGTCTTACAAACAAAGACTACTATAGCCTCATGTTAAAGTAAATGTTCAACAGAGACAGTCTTCTAACAAAGCTATTGGTACTAAAGCAGCACACAGCCCAGCTGTTGCTGCTGTTTGCTGGTGAGGCAGCAACACAGGCCAAATAAAAGGTTCCTTTTCTAAGCTCTGAGGTAAAACCTGAGGCTGTTTATGGTGGCTTCAAAGGTCAAAATTAATAGTGAGAGCAGAGTTCCTCCTCCTCTTTGAAATGATACAACCAACTGGGCACCGAAGTCTGATCTGCACATCACATGTGTGTAAATCACTACAAGGTGCTCATCCAATCAGCACACACAGCTCCTATGCATGCAAAGGTCTCTTGTTATCACATCACAGAGCACACAATTCCTTTGCACAGCAGCATCTCCTCTTCGACCACCCTGAGCCCCAGGGAGTCCTAAAGGAGCACATTTTTAGTTTCCAAAAATCACCATAAGATTGTTGACTTCTGAAATCATGTGAACCGCATGGGTCATTTACTATACTCCCCAGCCTTCATGCAATGGCAGCACAGTCACCCAAGAAAGGATTTGTAAAGATGTAGTAAACACCACTCTTTACTGAGAACTGGGTGTGATGGCACACAAGTGAACTGCCTTCCTTCCAGTGTCCCAAGTAAAGATTCCGAACAGGGAAGAAGAAGGGATCCCTCTGCCTCATTCTACCTTACCAATGTGGATTCAGGAACACAATTCAGAGGTCTCCCTAATTTAGGCTCCTTGCACTCAATCTAAACATCCTGTCTGCCTGGACACAGACCATCCCCCCTCTTCTTCTGACCTCCAGAAAGGACAATAAATGAGTTTCCACCCCAATCTCATTTTGGATCTCATTGATCAGCCAACAAATGGAAATGGAGGCAATCTGTCTTCCCTCCACCCATAACTCAGACTCCAACGCCCAGAGGGAAGAGGAACAGAGGCTCAAGTCTGCTCTGAAATTCTTAGACTCTAGGGAAGATCATGATACCAGACCAATGGACCAAAACCAAACATGAAGCACCTTCCCAATGATGGAGCCATGGAACATTTTAATGGCTAATCAATGCTTCTGAGCCACTACAAACCTAGCCTATTTGCAGAACTCAAATAGGTTGTGCTCAGCACTACCACTCCATACAGTTTCTAGGTGCAGAAGAGAAAAATGGGTGGTAGTGAAAGGGATAAAGGGAAGAAGAGGGGGAGTACAATACTTGGGCTGTCCATGCAAGCCTCTGCTCACTTGCCTCTAAAAGGCTGCATCGTCAAGTGGAAACCTTAACAGACAAGGCATGATTAGCAAACGCTTTTGTGCTCTTAAAGGAGAGTAATTATAGGCATGTGAAAAAAGGGAAGTGATCCCGGAGGTACTCTTCCTTGCACACCTCCCGAGAGGCAGCAGGGCCATTAAAAATTCCATGATGAAGAGGAAAAACAGCCTGGGAACAGCCAGGAGGCAATACAGCAAATTAATACACCAACTATCCCTGGGGAGAGCTGCAAGAAAGCAGAAAACTCTCCTCGCTTTGCAAAATAAAATTATACCACTAATGATAACAGAGTCACCACACACACACACAAAACCGCTTCTAAAGATGGGTGTGAAATCCCCAGTACTGCCCAGACACTTTGAATGAAATCTCTCTGCATCGCAGACATAAAGCAAGAAAGGAAATCTTGTATGGTACAATTTATACAGCCTTTCAACGGTATCTTCCCAAGGAACCCTCCATACAGAACCTTCTCCTTGACACTGAAAAGCCCTTCTTATATGCCCACAGCTGTGCACGCAGCATTCGGGCCAGCAGCTCTGTTTAAATGAAGCACTGGGCTCCAAAACACTCACTGCACTGCACTGCAGTCAGACAAACTGCACCAAAAGCCACCAGGGAGGCGAAGAAAACATTTCCACAAGGGAAAAGAGAACAAACTCCACCTGATAACTGGGTTTCTAGCAGATACATTTGCAAAAGGCTTTCCAAAGGCAGTCATCAATCGTAAAAAAGACAAGAAATTGAACAGAGGGAAGCAGTATTACTTGGCACAGTGAGCACCACGCTGAAAGTGGGCATCCAGTACATTGCTACAATACCGCCAGGACAGGCTAATGTCTAACCAGACATCATAGAATCAATCATAGAATATCAGGGTTGGAAGGGACCTCAGGAGGTCATCTAGTCCAACCCCCTGCTCAAAGCAGGACCAATCCCCAATTAAATCATCCCAGCCAGGGCTTTGTCAAGCCTGACCTTAAAAACTTCTAAGGAAAGAGATTCTACCACCTCCCTAGGTAACGCATTCCAGTGTTTCACCACCCTCCTAGTGAAAACGTTTTTCCTAATATCCAACCTAAACCTCCCCCACTGCAACTTGAGACCATTACTCCTTGTCCTGTCCTCTTCTACCACTGAGAATAGTCTAGAACCATCCTCTCTGGAACCACCTCTCAGGTAGTTGAAAGCAGCTATCAAATCCCCCCTCATTCTTCTCTTCTGCAGACTAAACAATCCCAGTTCCCTCAGCCTCTCTTTAACCTTTCTTCCTATGCCCTGTGTTTTCCCACCGCCATTTGATAAGTAGACAGATAGAAGCCACCTCTGTAGGAAGATTATTTGGAATTTACAATAACAACATCAGCTGGGTCCAAACCTGGAACACTGGGAGATTTTGATAACTAGAGCAGTGAATGAGTAGATTCACAGGACTGTCTGACCCTCGTGCCAGGATTTACGAAAGCTGTTTATGGACCTTTTAGTGGCTCTGTAAGGGGTTAAAGGAGAACTTGGCTTTAAAGAGCAACTGTTTGTTGCGGGGACCTTTCTATAATGGAGTTTGTGAAAGCGTGCTCGCATTTTTATATCTTTGGCAACACCTTTAGGTAAAGTGAAACACCTTTCACTAAAGATTTCAGTCTTACCTAGGTACATGGAGCTGCACATGCATTTTCATTTCTACTGCATCTTTCATCCCAAAGAATTTTTAAGCACTTTTCACACTATATACTGGAACCACTTCATCCTCATTGCAGGCCCCTGAAATGCAGGCACCTCTAGAGTGGATAAGCCAGTTGTTTAACAGCACATGGCAACGCACCACCACAGATTAAGAGGCGGGATTAAAGGGCTAGCACATGAGATTTATATTTTGAAATCGGGCAGTAGTTTCTGAAGAAGAGGTCTCAGGGTACATGGACACCCATCCATTAGTTACTAAATTATTCACGTAGCAGAAATGAGAAACCCCAATGATCACACTTGCTTCAGAAAACCCTTGTTCGACACGGCCATACCCAGTAGCTTTGGGAGCAGGGCAGGGCTTTCACTGGCCAAGCTAGGTGCCATCAGCTTTTTCCTGATTGGATTTATTAGCAGGAGACAGGTTTGTTTTTTATAGGGAGAACAGGGAATGGCTGGTTCCACTTGTAGCATTGGGCATATACTCAGTGCACCGGAAGGGACCTGCTCACTGCACTATGTAGAGATGCAGCTCCAAGCTTCATGGTGAAGTTTACAGGGGTGCAAGGCAAATGTGAAGGCGAGAACCATTGAGAGAAGCAGGTTTGCTGGTTAGTATTCTCTTGGATTCTTTTTACTCTCATCCTGTCACTGCTCCTCCAGCTGCCGTGTCCTATGCAGAAGTCACAGACCTGTATGTATGACATCATGGTGCAACATCACTAATTCCCTGCAGAAGCCAGTGGGAGGAGAGGCTGAGCTGGGAAGATGCCAAGCCTTCATTTAGACAAACAACCCTAGAATATTTTTCATGCCCTATTTACTAATTAACAAGTGAAAGGAAACTGAAGCTTTACGTATGGAGAGCTCCTTCAGAATAAATCTGTCTTTAAGAACACAAGTAGAGCTCCCTCCCTGGCCAGGCTTCATCCACACACAGTAAGAAGGGTGCAAAGGTGCATTACACTTTGACAGCAACAATTGCGGAAGATGCTGGAGTGACCTCTGTGAGGCCAGCATTTCAATCAGATTTAATAGTGGCCAGCAGAAGGCACTTGTACAGCACATGACCTTTCCCCCTCGAACCAAACAATGCCAACTCAAACATGCCTGAACTCTTGGTCATTCCTGACCCAAGTTTCTCACCATAATCCCACAGCACAGAGATATCACCAGTCACAAAGTCATCTCAGTTTATCTACTGCCAAGTCTGCTAACCGTCCAGGACACCCACTTCAGATACTCAGGGATCTTAGGGTTCCTCAGTAACGCACATTAGCCTACCGCCACCTTCTTTGCAGTTTGGTTTCCAATTCTAATAATAGGCAAGGATAAGGCCATCTATATCTTCATATGGTCTACAGCAACCCACCATCTTGGTATTACTGGGCACTGTGTGGCAGAGGTCCAATCTGTATTTCAAACCCAGACCACGTTCTGTCCCCAGAACCTTATTGCTCACTACTCTGCATGCCCACTGGCAACTGAGTGGAGACCAAACTTATTGCATGTGTACATTTTATCAGGATTGGAACCCAGGTTTCCAAGAGCGTTAACCCACAGGCTTGCTAGTACTGAAGGAACCAGACATGTGGCAAAGGAAGGGAAATGAGACAATCCTCATAATAGGAGCAAAGCAGGGGGATTACCTGGCAGTGCAGTGTGCTGGTGAGCATCTTCTGTGGGAGGCATCAGCAAGAACATCCAGAGAGTACAAAGGAGATAACGGATTGAACTGGAAAGTCCAAGAGAGATTATTTAAGCAGTGTTTAAAGGAACAATTTCCAGATGCAGCAGCTCAAATCCACTCTCCACATTGGCTCACGCAGTATTCACAGACTTGCTCCAACACACCATCAAATAATGGGGGCAAGTGATATCTGATTCTGTCCCTTCCACTATCCTCTTTCAAGGCAACAACTCTGCAGAGGAGTTGCTCCTCTTGCTCAGCACACAAGCAACAGGGTAAACAAGAGCATATTCAGGGAGCCCTATATGGGACTGCTGCACTCCATGATGAGAGTCCACCTCCCCCAGGGAGAGCTTCCTGCCCATGCCCTTGGGTCTAAGGATAGAAGTCATTTCCATAAATACAAGTAAAGATGCAGTAAAACTCCTCCTCATGTTGGACACTTGGATCAGTGGAGCAGATTCATTACCAGAAGACTAACCATGCTCCCAAAAACTCAATTTCAAGGCTCAATTCAAAGAGAGCTCCCCATTGCTTCCACAGCAAAGGGACTAGCTGTATTAAAGACCCCCCCCCCTCCCCCAGTTAGCAAGGTCTCTCACATCATGGACCCTTTTTAAGCCAATTTCAGAGAAACATGGATGTTCATCCCCCTCCTTCTGGTCTTCAGAGTAGTCCATGATCTTCTGTCACGCTGCAGACACTGGAAGAGCCTAAGAGCCATCAACTCTATTAAGGGCAGCTTATCTTGAAGGACACAACCCTGGAAATCTTTTTAAGAGAGGGGTGGGAATTGAACAGTCACTAATCAACCACATGATGACATGAAGCAACATTTACTCAATTTGGAAACAGACTGCAGAATTCATCCTGCTAGCTACCCTCTGGATGCCTGCGTTAACCTCTCAAGTAACCACATGCATCATCATCATCCTCTCCTCCTGTTTGTTCTCAACTTAGCCTAGAAGCTCTTCAGGGCAAGGAATCTATTTTTGTGTGTGTTATAAAGTACTAGATACATCTCTGGTACTCTATCCTAAAATAAGAAGCGGTAACTTACCTTGTAGAGTAACTGGAGGTCTTTGAAACGTGTCCCCCATGGGTGTCCACAGAAGATGTGCATGTGCCTCCAATAGGAGATTTTTGGCAGCAGTGCCTGTTTGGTCCGGGCATGTGCCCTAATTATCGTAATGGCTCATACTGAGGGCATACAGGGCTGTGACAAACAAACTGCCATCAGTTCCTTCTCTACTGCAAAGTCTCACAAAGATGCCAAAGTAGAGAGAAGGCTCCACTTGACATATCTCCTGAGCAGTTCCCTCTGAAGGAGAGAGCTTTGGAACCCAGTCTAGAATTGTTTGCAGAATTGCAGAACCAAAGGCAGCATCTTCCTTTGAGGTATTCACTAAAACATGGTGTCCTGAGAAGATGTGAACTGAAGCCCATGTAGCAGCACTGCATATTTCTGCTATAGGAACTGGGGGTGGTTCATCTGTCACAGACCTATATATCCTCAGTACAGGGCTTGAGGATAGCTAGGGTGCATATGTGGATCAAACAGGCATTGCTATCAAAAAATCTCCAATCAAAGGCACACGCAGCGCATGTGCATCTCAAGTGGAGCACCCATAGGGACATTTTTCAAAGAACTGGGCGCTTGTGCTTTTAAGAAATGATAAATTAATAATCCTTCAGCTATGAAAGGACCCTGGCTATAAACACCACTCAGGAATCCAGAACTCAGTGCCACCTTTTATAAACAAAGGGCTTGATACAGGCTGAAGAGATGCTATAATCTCTGAAACGTCAATTATCAGACAGCGTCTCCTTTAAATGACCATTATTCTATTGTCAGACAAACATTACAATGGAATTGTGGGGACAAACCTCCAGTGACTCCTTGTAGCTATTTAAGTTCATCATAAGAGCAGCATTTCCTGTGGCTCTCTCAAGGTCTACAGAGTCAGTCTTCACTCTGACACTCAGAGCATTATGTATTTTGAATGTTAGAGAGCTATTCTAACAGGCAGGGGACACTATGGCCTCAAGAGTAGTTCTATCGCCCTGGAGACATGAAATGCTCACTCAGAGCCATCTGAGACAGTAAAACTGAAATCCAATTTCAAAAACAAGGTGCATTCAACATCAGTGTCTGTGAAACAAAATGAGCATCTGACCACTGAACAGAAGGAGACACTATTGCTGTGAGGAACCAGACAGTACTGGTGCACCCAGGAAGAGGCCCATTGCCTTGGCAGAGTCACAGAGACCGGGCTCTTCTGCTTTGGCTAGATAAGCCAATTGTCACTGAATCTGATCTACGTAATACACTTATTGGAGAAGACTTGACAATGTGCACTTATGTAGGGGTGATGGAAAACAGAGGGGGTGACTATTCTCCCGCCCCATCACTTTCCAGTACTTCCCTGGTCTGGTGCTATTTAACTACAATCAGGCCAACAGCTTTTCTTCCTCTACAGGATCACCAGGAAAAAAGCATGACCCAAAATGGATGGATGTGAAGGGTTAAAAGGAGAAAGAGTCCCATTCATGGGGTTTGCAGAGAATCCTACAGCCAAGACGACCCTCCCTCCAGCTCACTGTCAGGGAGAAAGTTAAACAACCAGTCGGACTGAGGGAGATTTCAGGAGAAGACTGGGGTCCCAGGGAGGTACTCAGTACCAACAGCCCATATGACCCTGGCATGTGGGACGTACTAGAAGCCCAGAAGATGTCAGTTAGAGTGAGATGAAGGGCTGGGACTGCCTTACCTCATGTGCACAGGCCACAATGTGGTGGAAATCGGAAGCCAGCACTTTGTTCTTTCTAGAAAGAAGGAAACCAAGTGAGAAAATAAAAAAGGGAACAGCAGAGCCATCTTACCTGGTTGCAGTCTCTCTTCCCCATCGATGGTAACCAGAAACTGGAGGGAGGAAAGATGGAATGGGAGACAGAGAAAGGAAGGAGCAAGGGGGCGGGAGGGTGAGGGAGAACAGAGAAAAGGGGAGAAAAAAACAGAGATGGAGAAAAAAGGAAGTGAGATTAAACATTGACAGGACTCATACTCAAAATGACAAGTTTTAAACACAGGGAGCCAAGTAGGCAGGAGGTGAATCTGGATGCCGATAGCCAGTGAAGATTGAATTCACTGCAGCATGATCAGGAAAAGCCACCCTACCTGTCAAACCACCACAGTGGCAGTTCCAGGGAAACCCACCCTGATCACCCATGGTACTGGTTATGATTAGGAGGAGGAGCTGGGAGGGAAATGCAGAACATTGCATCTGTGGAGAAGCCAAACTGGCTGCTGATTTGTCAGCATCACTTCCACTGCCCAGCTCTGTTCCCATGGTGCTCCTCCATACACAGTGCTACTCAATAATGAGCACAGAGGGTCCTCTAAAGCTGTGCTAAGGACCGATGGATCTGTGAAGTGCATGTGGTAAAGGAGGGAGAAGGAGGAAGGTTCAGTGTAATTAAAGGGATAGCATGCCGTAGCCATACATTGGGGCAGACCTATAATGGGGGGATATGAGCAAATGCAAATAGGGCAGAAGGGAGTAACAAGTCAGTTTTGGACCCAACTATCTCCCATCTCACAGGTTATTTTGTCGTCACTCCGTCCAGTCCCAGTGAGCAGATGGAAAGAGGCAGTCTCAAGGTATTGCACAGTTCACGCTCCCCTTCACCTACTCAAAGTGCTAAACCAGTGGTCGGCAACCTTTCAGAAGTGGTGTGCCAAGTCTTAATTTATTCACTCTAATTTAAGGTTTTGCGTGTCAGTAATACATTTTCACATTTTTAGAAGGTCTTTAAGTCCACAATATATAACTAAACTATTGTTGTATGTAAAGTAAATAAGGTTTTTAAAATGTTTAATTCATTTAAAATTAAATTAAAATGCAGAGGCCCCCGGACCGGTGGCCAGGACCTGGATAGTGTGAGTGCCACTGAAAATCAGCTCGTGTGCTGTCTTTGTCACGCATGCCGTAGGTTGCCTACCCCTGTGCTAGACCATAATCAGTAGCAGATAGGTCCTTACTCTTTTTGACGTGGGTCACTAATGATGTGGCTCATCCTCTCACTGCCCAGAGTGCTCAAGCTGGTCTCCTGAAACACAAAAATAGGCAAAAGCTTCATCTGAGACATTCCCCCTCCTTCTCCAAGAAGCAGACAGCACAGACACCACAAATATATTCAAGGTCCTGTTTTCCCAGAGTAACCTCTCTGACCCTGGCTGTGAGGTCTGTGAATCCCCTCAGGGACGCAAGGCTTCTGTAAGCAGTTACTCCAGGCTGCTAGGTGAGGAGGGCAGGAGACTCAGCTCAGGCAGAAAGGAGTTCCTATGGTTCCTACTAAGTAGAACCGACAGCTCCTCTTTCTCACAAAACTGAACCTTTCTCCTTCTCCCTACTTTACAACATGCACTGCACACACAAAAAAAAAAAAGGGGGGGGGAGGGAAGGGGGACACAACAGGAAGGGGAATTTCACCAGCACAGAGAAGGCAACTGAAGTGCTCCGTGTGGGAGCTTGGACTGTCCAAAAGCAGCAGATTCAGTAAAAACTCCTGCAGCAGTTGAGTAAAAGCACATTCCAGGAGGGAGGAATTGCTTTGGGAGCTTGGTTCTGACCAAAGCCCATGTTTGTTGCCTGTACACATTCATACAGGAGGCTCTAAATATCAGGCTGTTTATCTTCACATAGCAATTGGCCATAAAAAATTCACTGTGGGGGGAGGGGAAAGAGATGTAGGTCAGGCTCCAGATATGAGGGGAGAAGGCTTCACAGGCCAGACTCTCCAGAGCTTATGCCAAACTGCCTGGGCACAAATGAACATGAGGTTTAGGGGAGGCAGCAGCGGCAGCAGGGGTGAACAAAGATGGGCTATTTGTTACAGCAGGAAAATTATTAACTTAAAGTGCCGTAATGTTTAAATTTACGGTTTATTACTGTGTAAATTACAAGCCGTACTTTGGGTAATTAGCAGCTCGCTGGCGGGGAGCTCTGAATGAAACTCATTATTTATTATTACAATTTAGAGGGAGAACGGGGAGGGGGAGCAGTGACCTCCGCTGGAAATGACAAAGATCCCTTTAAGGTGATGAAGATGAATTAAACAAGTAAATATTATCCTTCTCATTTGGGATCATTAGAGGAGCCTCCAACAGGCACAGGCCCTTGCAGGTGGCCTGAAGAGCCCTGCTCAAAGCAGATTTCACATCAACTGAGGACTCTTATTTTAAAATACTGGCTACAACTAAAGGTGAATGGGCTGAAGAAGGGAAGAACAGGAGCTGTTGAGTGTGACTAATAGAGAAGGGAGAGGAACTGCACCCCTGACACACACACCCCAAACTCTGAATCATTAGAGGCGTTATCCTCACAAAGTGGGAGGGCTTCCTCTCTGTAGCTGAGAGGTCTTACCCTTTCCCCACCAGTCCTTAGGCAGGGAAAATGGATCTTCATCAATGAATGTAAAGCAGTCTCTCCAAGAATACAGAGTAAGTCCCACCAACAAACATCCAATCCCTCACCTTTCTTCATCCCCAAAAGCCTCCTTATTCCATCATGGTTGATAGCTCCGCTCTCCGCCCCATTGTCCCCACACCGACGTGGCTTTCCTCTTTCCCACCACATGCAGGCTTGTGGTAAATCCTGTCTCTCCTTTTGTAACAGATATATGTTCTTTTCTCTCTATGCCAACTGCTGTAATCCTGGCCAGGGGTTCATTTCTTGCAATTAATTTCATTCATTTCTTGCATTCATTAGTGGAACCTTCTCTCTGACCTCCTGTCCTTTCAGCCATCCAAAATGATGCACCTAAAATCATCATTCTCTGCTGCCAATCAGACCATGTTGCTTCTCTGTTCAAAACTCTGGCTTGTCTTCACCTCCAACATCAAGTTTAAGCTCCCAGTCTTTGCCTCCCAGGGTCTGAATCTGCACAGCTCTCCCAGATACATCAATGCTGTCATTTCCCCCTAAGCGCGAACAAGCTTTCTGCCAATATAGCTCCCTTTGTATTCACCCTCCATCTTCCCACCTTCTTTGGCTGCTTGTCTTAACTATTTGGTTTTCAGCTGGATGTTATTTTTCAAAGAAAGTAGTATGTGACAGACCACCGTACAGGGTTCTTCTGCACAAAATAATCCACCTGCTGCCTTAGAGCAGCAGTTCCGAACTGACCAGCAGAGCAGACACAGAATTTCCCTCTTGGAAGAGGCAATACCTTGCCAACGAGCCTCCTACGTCCCTTTCTGAGACAACGGGCAGCAGCTCCTGGAAGGCGGTTCAGACGGGCATGAAACCCTGAAAACCAAGAAAAGGAAAAAGCTGAGCACTGAAGGCAGAAGGTTGCTCCTGGCAAAACAGTGATGAGAGGCCTTGTGGTCCAGCGCCTAGAAGAATATGAGATTCAGAGTCATGAGAACTGGGTTTTATATTCTGCTCTGTGTGACCTTGGACAAGTCAGAACCTCTGTGCCTCAGTTTCTCCATGAGAAGACTTACCTAAGAGCTACAGATAAAAATCTATACATTATAAAAAGGTGACTGAAGAAGTTAGGCAGCTGAAATGAAGGATGATTCACCATTTCATAGCGTTCTCTTTTGGGTGGTGCAGCCATCTTTAATCTAGACTTCTGTTTGCTTTACAGATAACATCAAACACAATATCAAAATTCCATTTACTGTAGAGGTACATGCAGAGTGTCCCGACTGCTCCAGTCTAAAAACAGAGCACAACAAAATAATCCAAAGCAAGCATATTTTAAAAATCTATAAACAGGTCAACTTTAATATCAGCTTAAGTTGAGCATCTCTGTAAATGAAATCTGCTCTCTGCCATTTGAAGGTTCACAAACACACTTCTGAACCCATCCCATTCCCTGTGGAGCTCACCCCTCTGAGCAGGCCGGGAAGGCAAAAGGAACGTAGAGTCAGAGAGTTTTTCCAGGCCAGAGTCCATTCGCTCCACCTCAGACCGGTGATCAGCTCTCCACTTGGGCAGGAGGTTGGGGACGGTGAATCCTGGGACACATTCTCCCTCATAGAACCAATCACTCTGCTCGTCATCCCCTAGAGAAGCAGCACAGAGTTACTCCAACAACCACGCTGAGTGACCATCAAAATGCTACATATTCCACATCAAAAAACTACCAAATTCACTTGAAGATTCTTTGGGAGTTACTCCTACATTTTATAGCAGTTTTATTTTAAGTTTCATTGATAGTACTGTAATTATAGGGAATTCAACAAGTGCTCCAATTATTCTTGTGCTCAGTCTACAGTGACATAAGCAGCATTTCCCATAGAACGTAGCATCACCCAGCATGAAGGCCTCTTTGTTGGATGGTCCTCTTTACTGAGGTGTTTAGGAGGTTGAGGCAGCTTTATTGCTCTATTGTGGCTGTGTCTCACTGACATTATTTCAGTGCTGTGTGGTGCCTGATGTACAGGTGTGGATCTTTCTCCAATGTAATTACTGCAGGGGAGGTGAAAGTGTAGTGGCCTGGCACAAGCATTATGGGCTACTACAAAGGAGCCCTCAAAATGGGGGGAAAGAGGAGCAAATGCTGCACATGCTACCAATCTGTACATCAGGAAGAATGAGCCACAGTCAGAGGACAGCAGCTTCAAGGAAAAGTATATCATGCCATTAGGAATGACTGGTGGCTTAGAGCACAGAAAGGGTCTATGAGTATTAACTGTGCCATACAGCTGGCTCTATGAAAACTCCATAAGACCTGTCAAGACCACAGTCCACTCATGCCTGGGAGAGCAACAACCAACCACTTCAAAAGTCTCCAAAAAGCAGAGCCAGTGCAATTAACACAGCTGTGTCCTAGTAAATGAACTGCACTAGACAATATTCTGTTAAAGCTGCCTGGCTAGAATTCTCCTTGGGAAAGTAACTTGTGAACAGGCAGCTCCGTGCAGTACGGGCGCCAGACCTCATCCTGAGACAATAAGCCAGTCCTGCATCCCCTCTGAAAACCAGCCATTAGACAAATGAAGCAAACAGCCCAGACCACAACATCAGCCCCCGAAATGACCCACAACAACAGGCAAATGCCTGGAATCAGGATATTTCACAAATACAGACATTTATTTTTATATATATTTGATACATGTGCTCTAGACGGAGGCTTCAGAAGTGGATTCGGAAATTAACAACCAAAATATGTTTAAAAAATAAATAAGGACTGTTCCCCTAAACACTGGAAAAAGGATCGTGTGTATAAACATGTCAGCTACTTTGGACACTAGAGCATAAGCTCAGTAACTCTCATCTCAAGCAATTTCCTTCAAAGTCACTTGCTACATTAGACAGACAATAAAGATCAGCATCCACTGCTCCTACAGTGCCTTTCACCCTGAAAGATCCCAAAGCATTTTATAAACTTATGTTCAAACTATACACAGGGACCACTCCTCTATCAATGAAATGCAGCTGCTCCTGGGGTGGAAAATGCCAACTGTTCCAATAACATAATAGTTAAAAGGACAAAAAGGGAAGAAACCTGTATCCAGTTGAAACTACACGGGAAATATAGTGAAGCAGAATGTAATTAACTAACTTGGGATTGGGACAGAACATTAAGTTTAAAGGGATTTGCAAAGGAAAACAATTGGGCTTGTGCCCTTTCTTTTGCTTCTTTATGACTGATAAAGAAGCTTTGGAAGGAGTTTGTCCAAAAAGGGTATTTTTTCCTTGCTTGTTTTTCACATTAGAGTGTAAACAGCACCTGAACATTTAAGGCTTTGTCTATGTTGGGAAAATGCATCATCTCAGAAAATGTGTTAACATGTTTTAGCTAAAATGATGTCAAACATGAAGTGGCAACTAGTGTTGACAGAGACAGTCATGTTTTTAAAAAAAGTAATTTTTAACGCAACTGTCCCTATCTACAGTAGGTACTACACCACATTTGACATCATATTAGTCAAAACATACTAGTTAACACATTTTCTAACATAACGCATTTTCCCAGTGTAGACACAGCCAAGGACTGGAGAATTAATGAAATTATGACATCACAAGATTTAAGAGATTGGAATTTGAGCAATAGAGAGGGGAAGGGATTTTTAGTCCCTGTTTAAACATTTGTGTTTGTTTCTTTGGTTGACATGTATTTAACTCCAGTACCTAATAATAATCTTGGACAAAGAATGTGTATGTTACAAATTCAACACCAACACCAGTTGAAGTGTGAGAGTCCACAAACTTCTGAGAACTGCTTCTCCCCTGCCTAATACACATGTTTTGGTTGTTGCATCTCCACCAGGCTTAGTATGTTGCTTGTCATCTTAGATTGTGAGCTCTCTGGACCAGTATGTTTCTGTGTTGCAGAGTATGACAAGCAGATTGTGGGAACTTTTGTAATATATATACAAACAATTGACCTCTATTGATAGAGACTTCATGGAGTTCATGATGACCTCACTGAAACTAAGCAGAAAAGTCTGAGTAGTCATCCCCAAGAACCAAATAACGTACGTATTGCCTTATATCACACTTTCCAGTATTTGGATTGTATACATTTGATAAATATCATGGCATTTCCATAAGAAAAGCATGATTTTAACTGAAATCACATGGAACACCTTTGTGATCTGAGCCAATTCCTCTGACTCCTAGCCACTCTCCCTTCCCCGCACATCCTGATCCCCTCCAATTTCTAGTCCTGCACTGCCTTGAATTTGCATTTATAAGTATATAAAAGAGAAATTCCCATATTGCACCAGAGGGAAATCACAAGACAGTAGTTACCTTGACGGCCTTCGTCATTGGTGAAGAGGCCAGTGTCACTGCTGCTGCATACACTGCTGGTTTCACTGCAAAGAACAACCACAGTTAACTGCTGAAAGGTATGCAGCAATAATCTTTTAAATTTTGCCAGTGCCTTTCATCCCAAAAGGACCCCAAAGTACTTTATATACCATACAAAATGGGAATCAATTCATCACTGACACATGATTGCCTCTGGCATGGAACATGTCAACTGTCTAACAGCTCACTACAACACTATGCAATTTAGGAAGAATCCTGTATCGAGTTAAAAAAGGAAATTTTAGGTTATCAGAACATAATTATCAAAAATGGGATTAGGTCAGGGCACCAAGGCTAACGATCATAATTATGACACTCTTTGCAGATATCCCCGTCTCTGGTAACGACCAGGCAACAGAAATGAAGCTAAATGCTCCCCTCGCGGGTCACCTGATGGCCACTGGCAATTGTACCACAACTTTTTCTTTTTAGACTTCCATTTTCCAACATAAATGGAACATAAATGCCTTCTCCTTTCTTTGGCTGGATAAGGGGCTACGCTTCAAGCACTACAGCAGCACAGCTGTGCCACTGTAGCATAGACCCTACTACAGCAACAAAAGGGGTTATTCTGTTGTTGTTGTAGTAAGTCCACCCCCTCGAGAGGCAGTACCTAGGTTAATGGAAGAGTTCTTCCCTCAGCCTACCTGCATCTATAGTAGGGGTTAGGTTGACCTAATTACATCACACAGGGCATGAAATTTTTCACAGCCCTGACTGAGCAACATAGCTAGGTCAACCTAAGTTTAGATGTAGACCAGGCCTCAAGTCCCTAACTACTCATCCAAATAAACCAGTACTACATAGCTTGCAGCTGTAGATAACCACCAGTTAAACTGAGTTTTAAACTTGGCCACTGCTGCTGCTCCAGGAGACAGTTTACGAAGGAATTTGTTTGGAAAATAATCTGAGTAGAAAACTTAACTGTCTGTAAAAAGTTTTGAAAAGGCTGAACATTGTGCTGCAAAATTACATGCTCATGTCAATCCTAGGTATTTGATGGGTTAATGCTAGGATTCGATCTTTTCTAGGACATATTATCCAATACCTCCATTATTCTGAGATCTCTCAGCAAAAGCAATACCCCTTCCACCCTGCACACAGGTTACAGGGCCTTATGGGAGAAATGAATCCTAGCTTTAACTCAGCATCTGAAATAATCTCAGCAGTGTGGTTAGATAAGATCCCCATGTACCCTGGAAGAGCAACATCACACAGCATGGTGTGTGGTTATACCAGCCACCAATATCCTCAGGAAACTTTATGGGACACAAGGCAAAGGGACAGTGAGTGTCACCCCATCCACAATTAACTGTATGTACTCACTAAAACCATATGCTGTGAAGCATATTACTGCTTTTTAAAAAACATGTTCTGTAAATAGCTAAGACAATCCATTATACTGGATACCTGAAAGTCTGAACCTTCATCAGTGCATTAGAGTCCATTTTTCAGTTGGTAGTTTTAAACATACAGATGGAAGAGGTTGCAAGTCCCTCCCACATTCTAGCATGCAACTTAACACCAAGTTTTAAGCCAGCCTTTTATGAAGTTTGTGCCATCCATCCCCTAACATGCTGTATGAGAAAGGGACAGTAGTTAAAGCATAGGACCAGGAATCATAAGAAAGGAAAAGGATTATTAAACCAAGTTCCGAATCAAATTAACAGAACAGCCAGTGCCTCAAAGTACTGGAAAACCCTGCAGTGCCTTACAGATACATACTCCGCCACGCTTTCTACCTGCGGTATCAGTACAAAGGTTCATTGAAAGATATCCTTACCTATTCTCCCTTTATATTTCAGGCCTGGAAAACGGAGTATCCTGTACACAAGCCTTTCCTCAGGTTCAGTAAGCACCGATTAATGCTCTCCACTTGCAAAGGAGGCTACTTACCTTAACCATGAAATAATGAATGCTATTGATCCGACAAGCTACTGCTATAGAGTGTTATTGATCGCCCAATCTTTGGTTAAAATGGTCCTCATTTAGCAATTTCACTGTCGCAAACACCTGGAGCAAAGCATGCTTATAATTAAATAGTTTGGGGGAGTTAAAGTGAGAGGTGATGGACAGAGATCTCAGCTTTCCGACATTTATTCCTGCTCCTGAGCTATTGTTTGTGTCAGGAGGGACATTGATTTTCTATAAAAATAAGAAAACAAGAAGCACCAAGGGGCTGCAGAAGGTCAGGCCGGGCTAGAGAAGGAGGGGGAGGCTGAACACTCTGTCTCTGTCACTTGCCTTCCAGGAGAAGGGGATTTTTTCTTTTCTGAGAGATCAGCCCCTAATACATCAGCTGAGCCAGGCTCATGACTGCCACTACAGGCTGTCACCAAACCTGCTACTATTCAAAAGGAACTAAACTACAAACTGGGGAGTAACTGGTCATTCTATCAGCCCAGAATATATCAAGATAAAACAAGCGGTCACCTTATCACTGGCTGGTAAACTTAGTACAACATCCAATTTGAAATTAAGCGATACAAAAGAAGGCTAGTTAGATATTGTTTATGTGAAAGATTAGAGAGACAATATGTCATCCGTGAACTTGAAGTAGCATGTGTGTTAGCAAGTGTTAGGGGATGTTCTCAGACAGCCCTTGGACTATTCTGGTTTGATCTGCCCTATGTAATCACATTAAGCAGACAATTCAGACAGCATACATCTTAGATAAATGAGACAGACGTTCAGAGCCTCCATTTATAGTTCGTCAGTTCCCCATCGTGTGGGAGAGCTCCAAAATATTAAAAGGGGGACTGAGTGGAGAGGTTTTACTTCTAAGTGTCTTCGCAACTAATCGTCGCCATTGTACTGGTAGCTCAAAAATCTCAAATGTCCCCTAAAATGAATCCATGTTTCTCTCATTCTTGGTTTCCCCTTCCTTTTGGCTATCAGGCTTTGATTCCCCTCTCATACCACTCTTAGATCAGTCATTTGCTCCCTCACCATGTTCCTATGTATCTTTCCTTTCCCCTCTTCATTTCAGTCTCCATCTCCCCCACTTTTATGTAGGATGTTTCTTAGTCCATTATCTATGTGTGTGGAAGGGTATTCCAAAATTCTTCATCCCCCACATCCCACTCTGAAGACATGATATGGTAACAAACCTTTCTCCAGTATAAAACTGAATATAGCCCCACCGGTAATCCATCAAAGCTGCTTCCTCATTAAGGTCCTAATCCAAAGCTTATTAAGCCAACGGGAGTCTTTCCATTGAATTCAGTGGGCTTTGGATCAGAGCATAAGCAAAGGAAAGTGATGAAAGTGCTGAGTGTTCTAGCTCCACAGAGATGCTAGATCCTGCTAATCTAGGAGGAAAGAGGGTGTGGAAAACGGCACTGCTGAATGATACAAGGCATTTGTTCCCATAGTGGCTGAGTGTGACACTTGTGTACTCCTAATCTCTGTTGACAGGAGAAGTGAGAAACACAATTCAATCCTAAACTGATGTACAACAGCCCCTAGAACACCAATACTGCTTCCTGGCCCCGCTTGCTTTGCCAATCACCTTTCCTCTTGCCTGTTTATGGCTATACTCCTAATCATTTTCTCTCCTCCCTGTCCAGTTTTCACACATTCCTCAGGATATGCCCTTGCTGCAGCTCTACGAAGCACTTCAGTGGTATCAGATGGAGCATCTACAGCAGAGTGAAAATGCTGTAAGCATACCCAGTTTCACTCTGCTGTTTCTAGTAGGGAAGCACTGTATTTAGTGCAGGAGAGGCAAAGGCATGATCCCTCACTGCTGCCAGAAGCGTTCTACAAGGAGAAGTAATGCACATGTATTTCTCCCTCTAACTCCACTCCCCTCACCAAGCCATAGCCCAGACCATACATGTGGAGGTGAGATGGTCAAACATTTTCACCTCTGGATTTCCAAAGAGAATCCAAAGGCTTTGGCAGCAGATGGCAAGTGTCATCTGATGCAAACGTATGCACAATAAGCCTTGGTCTACACTACAGAGTTAGGTCAACGCAAGACAGCTGACATCGACCTAACTCTGTAAGCATCTACATCGGCAATCTTTGGCATGCGGCATGCCAAGGTAAGCCCCCTGGCGGGCCGGGCTAATTTGTTTACCTGACACATCTGCAGGTTTGGCCCATTGCAGCTCCCACTGGCCGCGTTTCGCCACTCCAGGCCAATGTGGGCTGCTGCCCGTGCCACTTCCCACAGCCCCCCTTGGCCTGGAGCGGTGAACCGCGGCCGGTAGGAGCTGCAATTGGCCGAACCTGCGGACACGGCAGATAAACAAACCGGCCTGTCCCGACAGGCGGCTTACCCTGGCGGGCTGTGTGCCAAAGGTTGCTGATCCCTGATCTACACTAAAATGTAGCTCCCACCAATGTAACTCGCCAACTACTCCGACTTAGTAACTCCACCTCTGTGAGAGGTGTAGTGTTTAGATTGATGTAGTTATGTCGATGCAGTATCAGTGTAGATACCGTGTTGCTTACATCGACTGTTGCTGATTTTCAGAAGCCACTCCACACTGACAGTTAAATCAGTGCAAGCACTCCTGGTGAGGATGCACACCGCTGACACAAGGAACATAGTATGGACATGCAAAACCAATTAATTAATGTAGTGGCTGTATGTCATGGTAACTTAGGTCAACATAATTTTGTACCGTAGATATACCCTAATTAGTCTGAGGGAAAGGAACCAACTGAGGGAAAACAAAACAATCACCCAGCACATTCCTCAGGTGATGGACCAAAACAAAGCTGTGTGTTTGCTTTCTCAATGGCTGGCACAGATAAGGCTGGATGAAAGCCAGCTGGTTTAAGTTCAATTGAACATGATGGAAGAGATACTGATTGGTGCAGAAAGTACCTCGAGGAGGCTAGCAATGTCTATTACTGCTCCATCAAGTGAGGGAATCTATCTACCCATTGTCATTGAGATACATTCTCAAGGTGCTACTCAATATATCCTTCCTGTACTATTAGATAAAAATGTCTTTTCCCATCTTTAGATGGCAAAAAAAAGCATCCTCTCTTTGGTAAGAAAGGCCTCACCTTGATCTGTGCCTTTGTTACAACTACACTAGACAACTAACATGCAGTAACTTGTAAACAGAACAACGTTTTGATCAAGGTACATACAGTAACTGCAAACAAGGCTAACTGGTCACTACAGGATTCTGTTTTCCTTTGCTGTTTCTCATAAACCCTTGGAAACATGAAACTGAAATCAGTCTCATCCATCACTCACTGGCTTGTCAACATGGTTTTACTTGCAAAGACTAGAGCCACTAACATGCTGGTTGTCACTGTAAAGACAGAGACAACAGACTTCTCATTGGAGCCATAAGCACACCGGTTTGTTATGAGGACAACATGCACATGTCACTACTGGGTCATGAAGACAACATGCACACTGATTTAGCACCACAGGACTGCAGGTAAGGGTTTGGAGATTTTTTTTTTCTTGTATCTTTAAGGGAAAACTTTGTTTGAGAGGGAACTACCTAGACCAGGGCACAGTCTTTGCAAGCAGCTGTAAAGGAAGTTGATAATCTGATTGTGGTAGGTGAAGGAAAGGCCTGGAGAGCTCACCATTCAGACATGTTTTCATCAGAACCCTGTTTTTGTTCATCCGCTTCACACTCCATCCTCTCCTTCCTCCCCCCTTTACTGAGGAAGGGCCTGTTCTCTGCTGACTCACACAGACCATGGCTGGATGAAGTCCAAGGGGCGTTCTCCTTCCAGCGTGACAGACGCTGCTTCTTGGCTGACTTGAACCTATAGCCTCTCTCATAGTTCCACTCCGACACCTTGAGTTTCTGCTGGAGGCTAGCAGCTACCTCTGAGGTCACACGTTTCACCTTCCGGCGACGCCTGAGGGGCCGGCAGGGTCCATTTTCCGTGAAGGAGTCCGACTCATGCCAAGAATGCTGCTTGCTCTTTAGGGTGGCACTCAGAGCTGGGTGGCGTTTGGCCACAGCCATGTCATCTGAGTCACTGAAGTTGGCAGTCAACACCTCACGACAGTCCTTCATGGCTTCATCCAGGCTTGATTCCGAAGCCTCACTGTAGCAGCAGGCATGCTCCGCCTGGTGTGTGAAGTCTGAGCGCCGCTTACGACCCCTCCTCTTGCGAAGCTGCCGCCGCTGCTGCCTTGGGCTCAGGGCCATCTCTTCCCACAGCTCATCCAGCTTGTTTTGTTCTGAGGTCTGCTCCAAGGCCGAGGCCAAGTCATGCACCAGCTCATCCATGGGCAATGTCTACTAAACACGAAAACAACCAATTAGCACCAGCCACTAATGTCACTGCAACAGCACGTCACTAGACCAGCATAAACTAGAGCCTTCTTCACACCAGCAACTTGGTTAGACACTCACCTTGGACCTGCCCAATAGGACTAATACAGGCAAACTGTTCTTCTTGTGCTACAGCTCAGTCTTCCCTTTAAAATTAGGGCTACCACTTCCCCTTCCCAGCCAAGACCGCCTCATGCTATAGCAATTAAAGACAAGTTTATGCCTGACACGGATACAAGATTGCATTTTCTTCCTTGAAGCAGTATGTCCCAGTATCCAGCCTAAAAGTGAAATGGCCTGCATTCAGAACACCATGTGATGTCATACCATCAGCTGTTATATGCAAGAAATAGGGTTGGGCCTGCTCATTACATGGATGGGAGACCTCTACCAGTCACGAAGGGACTGTGAATGACTTAATAGGTGGCACACTTGGCTCAGACCAATGACACAATGGGTATTAAAGACTCTATGCTGCATGAGGATCAGTCTTTCCAAAGAGGAATAAAGCTTAAGTCTCATACTAATGCAGTCACAAAGATTCCATGATGCTTTGCCCCCCCCCTCCTTTTTTTTTTTTTTGAGATGGGAGAATCAGGCGTTAACCAGAAATACTGTTCAAATTTCAATCTGTGTAATTATAGTCCAGTTTGTTACATCTCCCCAGCCATTACAGTTCTATATAGGATTGTTCTTCATCTCTCACCCAAAACTGTTGTTTCGTGTTGCTGTGCACTACCAAACAGCTGTGGTTTCCCACCCCACAAATGACTGCTCACTCAATACACAGGGAGTCTTTGATCTAAGGCACTTTGGTGTGCGATACTACAAAACCAGGATCCTGTTGTTATACAATAAATCCGCTCCTGCTAAGATACTTTCTAACCACAGCAGCAAACTGGACCCCCGACACAGAAAACTGAAAACACCTTATGGGAATATGTACAATAGATTTGTGTACACTGGGGCAGAGCTGCCTCAGGAAATAGGGGACACTGTGCCTTGCCCTCCCGCCAGAGCCCTGATGAGGCCAGGACCCGGGGACTGAGGGAAAGCCTCAGGGAAACACACAGGACAGAAGCTCTGGGCACCTTTCTAACCCAGGAGTCGGAGACGTAGGTAAAATCCCGCATCACCCAACGCAGCACAGACCGACGCCACGACTCCTGCGTTCCACTTCCTCAGCTACTCCCGCAGCTCATCTCCCCGCCGCCGCCTGTCAGCCTTCGGCCGGAACCACCCTCACCCCGCCCACGGCGCCCGCCCTGCCTGGGCCCCAGGCCCCCAGCCCGGCCCTGGCACCGGCCCTGCCTGGCACCACCCCAGGGCCTGGCATCATCCCCCGACCTATGTCAGACCCTCGCGCTAACCGACCCTCCCAGCCCCGAGCCGGGCTAAGGCGGGTCTCACTCACCCGCCCGCCTCGGCCTCTCCGGGGTCCTCGGCCTCCTCTCGGAACAGGACTTCCGGTCTCGGGGGTCACTTCCGCCCCGCCCCGCGCCCCGCCCCCTCAGCGTGCACACTTCCGCCCCGCCGCGGTGGAGCTGTGCGAATGGTGAGCAGCTGCGGGAGGCGCCTGGCCCGGGGGTGGGGGGGCGCACGTGCAGCTCAGGCAAGAGGGGCAGGACGATGCTGGCGCTCTGTTCTCTGCTCCCTTCGGGCTCTTTCTTTGCAGCAGCAACAGTGTGTCAGGCAGGGGACTGGCCCCGCAGCTGTGCTGCCTAAACAGAGAGCGGGGGCTTGGTGTGACCCTGGCTGGGGCAAAGCATACAGCTGCTCCGTGCTGCTCTCCGCCCAGCCTGTCCATCCGCCCAGGAGACTGGAACCACTGCCTCCTTCCCTCCTAAGGCAGTGAGTTTCGGGGACTCTACAATGCCCCTACCAAGAGCCCTAGATGAGGACCTGGCTTTAAGCACAGCTGCAGTGGAGGGCTCTCAGGGTTGGGTGGGACTCTCTTCCCTGCTCAGATTATTTGTTGAGCTTCATCCTTGCGTCTATACAGGTGTGAGCACAAGGCTCCTGCCCCAAGGAGCTCACAACAGGACAAGGTGATAGGCAACCGAGACACAAGCCAAAATTTTTATTGGCATGATAAAACCAGAGGTGAAAGTAAGCCGGTACAGCGTACCGGCAAGAGCCCATGCACTGTACCGGGGCGGATCGGCTTCCCCAGGCAGCAATTTAAAGGGCCTGGGGCTCCCAGCTGCGGCTGGAGCCCTGGGCCCTTTAAATTACCACCACAGCCCTGCTGCCAGAGCCCTGGGAAAGCGGCAGTAGGGCTTGGGTGGTGATTTAAAGGGCTCAGGGCTCCTGCTGCAGCTACCGACCCGGGCCCTTTAAATAGCCACCGGAGCAGCAGCAGGGCTCCAGGGACGATTTAAAGAGTCTGGGGCTCCAGTAGCCACTACCACCCTGGTTCCTTTAAATCGTCCCCGGAGCCTGACGGAGCTCTGGGGTAGCGGCGGCAGGGCTCTGGCGGTGATTTAAAGGACACAGGGTTCCGGCCACCGTTACCACCCCGGGCCCTTTAAATAGCCGCCGGAGCCCAGCCGCCGCTACCCCAGGGCTCCAGCAGGCTTCGGGGATGATTTAAAGGACCCGGGGCAGTAGCAGCAACCGGAGCCCCGGACCCTTTAAATCGCCGCCTGAGCCCTGCTGCTGGAGCCCCGGGGGTCACGGCAGCAATTTAAAGGGTCTGGGGCTCTGCTGCGGTAGCTCAGGTGGCAATTTAAAGGGACCGGGGCTCCCTCTGCCGCTACCCTCCGGAGCCCTTTAAATCGCCACCCGAGCCCCGCTGCTGGAGCCCTGGGGTAGCGGCAGCGGAGCTCTGATGGTGATTTAAAGAGCCAGGGGCTCCCAGCTGCCGCTACAGCAGTGGAGCCCTGGGCCCTTTAAAGCACCACCAGAGCCCAGAGCCCCAGGGTAGCAGTGGCAGCAGAGCGCCCCCGGGGCTCTGATGGTTATTTAAAGTGTCTGGGACTCTGCTGCAGCAGCTGGAGCCCCGGGCCCCGGGGCTCCCAGCCGTCTCTGCAGCTGGTAGCTCCAGGGTGATTTAAAGGGCCCGGGGCTCCCAGCTGCTGCTACCACAGTCCCAGCCCCAGGCCCTTTAAATCTTGATTTAAAGGCCCCGCCTCTTCGAGTAGAGGCCCCGCGTCTTCCTAAGGACTCCAGAGTATCAGTAAAATCCTTTAAGTTACTTTCATGCCTGGATAAAACCTGTGTGTGTTACTAAAGTGTGAGGAGATTGAGGGCTTGGGTCTCTATCAGAGGTGGATGTGACCCAGCGAGTACCTGCTCCCAAAGTATGCTACATCTTCAGAGTGTGGTGTTTGGCCTGAAGTGGACAGATGGGATTGCATCAGCCTTTATCCTACTGAATGGGGTTATATACTTTATGCCCAGTTATCATTATTGTCTATGTTTACAGATGGCACCCAAATGCAACAGGCAGTGGATACCTCACAATGCAGTACTGCAAAAATATGTTACATACAAAAAAGCTGTTTGTTACAGGGGAGAGTGCAGCATGCAAAAGTCAGGGAGTGGCAAAGTTAAGGTTGTTCACACATTACCATACAGCATTCAATTACATGTCTATGGACTGTTTTCTCTATCTCATTCAATGCACATGTTGTACAGTGACAGTGAATAAGGCAGATGCCTACCAACATATGGTCCGATTCTGCTCAGTGTCCCCTTCAAGTTCCCTTTGTTTGATCCTTTGACATTCACACCTGCCCCTGTTACATTTTTGTTTGTCCCCTGTAATTATCTGAGTACCTGGACCTTGTGGATCCTCCCCTAAGGTTGGTGGAGGGCCCTTTAGCAGTCCTTTAGCCCACTTCCCAGAACCCAATAGGAACATACGGTCCCATGTACACCATTCAACCTCCGCACACTCCTGCCTCATTCACTATCCATCCTGTACACTGAATGAACGGGGGTCCTGCAGAAAAAAAAATAGTATGTAATCATGTAATTACAGGCTTCATGTCCAATGACCACCTGGTCTAGTGGTCAGCTCATGGCCTTCTGTCAGCCTAGTCATCCCAGAGAAGGCTGACTGGGGCCACAATCACCCCCATATACTCCAAACCTTCCACAGAGATTCTGTCACTATAGTGGAGCAGGGGAGGGGGGAAGATAGGGGGACCCACACCCACTCCAACACAGGACCCTAGGGTTTATCAAAGTACCCAGCCCACTTACTGAGCTACTCCAAATTATGTTTTCCCTTGGGTACTTCCAACCACACTAGCGCTCCTCAGTGTGGGGCATGGTCTCTGACCTAGCAGCCTATCCCCAGTCTCTGACAGCCCTGTTCAATCAATCTCTTTTAGGGCTTTTCAGCTCCTAGAGAGGGGAAGAGAGCCTAGTCCCTGCTACTAGAGCAGCCATCACAAAGCTTTTGCCACTCCTGCCACAGCCGCAGCCTTGCTTTCTGATGCCACATGCAACTCATTTCCCCCCTTTTCCTGGGCAGTGTACTTTTAAACTGTTCCTCCACTGAGAACATGCCCTACACCTGCTGAGGGGTAGCACCTCCCTAGTCCAGTATTGCTGTACTCCCAGTCCTGGTTCAGAGTGGGGCCTGTAGATGCCATCATGCTGTATGAAACTGCATAAGCGCATAGGTCAGAGGCAATGTTGCAAGGCCAGCGTTAATTTTGGCATTTATTAGAAAACATCTAGCCCTTCCTTTGGAGATGACTGCAGGATTGTTCCCTATATTAATTTTTCCAGGATTTTGTTCAGTCTAGTTTTAAATATTCCAAGTGAGGGGCTTCCACCATTTCTCTTGAGAAACTAACACAGGAATGCCAGACTGATCAGATTAGTGGCCTGTCTAGCTGCTATACTGTCTCAAAAAGTGACCAATACCAGATGCTTTACAGGAAAGCATAAAACTTCTAGCCCAGTAACTCAAATAAACCACATGATTAGGAAATGTCACTTCATGTACAGCCTAAATTTTCATTTCCTTTTCCCCTCATTCTTTAGTTCATTCTTTGGAGCATGGTAAACAAAGCTTCTCCCTCCTTGCTTACTCTCTTCAGAGCAGTGTGGAGACAATCCATTTAGAAACCAATCCAATGCCCAATAAAGTCAAGGAGTGTCTTTCCACTTACTTCAGTGGGTGTAGGATTGGGTCTTTGTCCTATTGGAGAGGAACCAAGCAACACCCCTCCCCCCAACCCCAGGTTGACAATAGAGACAAACTGGATGGAGCTGCATCCAGCAGTCTCAGCTGGAGTGTGGTATCGCAGAATCTTGAGGAAATTAAACTGAAAGTAAAAGGCAGAGAAAAACGGGGATCCAGGTGGTGCTCCAGAATAAGCAGTTCATTGATTTATTCTGTGATTCTGTGGTTGAAGATTATGAGATAGAAATAACTTTCTCACCACTCGTTTGACTCATGGTGTCTTGACCAGTTGTCCACTCGCTGGCACATTCCTTACAACCATGGGCGGCAGCACGTATAAGAGGCTGGGGGAGGCTAAGCCTCCCCAAAAAAGTTTGGCCAAGTGCAGGAGGGCAAATTCTGCGGATGTGGCGCAGGTCACCTCCCTTTGGAGGCATGCCAGCCTGCTGCTAGGGTGACCAGGTGTCCGGTTTTCGACCGGAACACCCAGTTGAAAAGGGACCCTAGCGGCTCCAGTCAGCACCACCGACCCAGCTGTTAAAAGCCTGGTCGACAGTGCTGCGAGTCTAAGGCAGGCTAGTCCCTACCTGTCCTGGGGCACCGTGCTGCGCCCTGGAAGAGGCCAGCAGGTCCAGCTCCTAGGCAGAGGGGCCACGGGGCTCCATGCACTGACTGAGCACCGGCTCCGCACTCCCATTGCTTGGGAACCAGCCAATGGGAGCTGGGGGGTAGTGCCTGCGGGTGAGAGCAGCACCCCAACCCCCTGCCCAGTGAAAGTGAGTGACAGTGGGGAAGAGCGAGCCACTGAGGAAGAGGAATGTAGTGACCCGGGGCGGGGCCTTGGGGAAGGGGCGGGGCTTTGGGGAAGGCGCGGGGCTAGGGTTTGAGTTTTATGCGATTAGCAAGTTGGCAATCCTATTCGTCGCCTTTGGAGCACCAGAAATGAAACTCCCTCAAAGTGAGGGGGCCACTGGTGCCCAGACTGTGGCTCCATCCATGCTTTGTCCTGAGGCCCTGCCCCTATTCAACCTCTTCCCCTGAGGCCCTGCCCTTGCTCCACCTCTTCTCATTAGGCCCCCTCCGCTCGCCACTCGCTCTCCTCTGCCGCACAGAGGAGCAAGTGGTTGGCGAATGAGGGGCATGGGGAAAGAGGCGGAGAAGAGCAGGCAGGCGGGGGGGGGCTTGTGGGAGAGGTGAAGAAGAGCAGGTGGGGGGCTCAGGGGAGGGAAGAGGTGGAGTAAGGGCAGGGCCTCAGGAGGGTGGGGTCATAGTCCAGGCACTAGTGCCCCCCCCCCCTCTTCTAGGGAGCTTCCAGTGCTCGCGTGTAAGCTTCCCCAAATGGAAGGCTCACGCACCACCTATGCTTACAACCATTTAGTACACTCTCATGCCACAACATGTGTCCACATGTTGCCTTGAAGATGGGCACGTTAGACCAATATACACAGCTGCCAGGGAATGGCATAGTTCTTGTGTCACATTCACGGAGAGCCACTGCTCCTCCCACAGAGAGCACCAATTAGTCTTTATTTTGACCTCTTCTAGTTGATGGTTCTGTACCCCAGCCTGACCAAAGGTTGTCAGAGCAGCTGTGGCTGCATATGTGGTCTCTCAAACCCAGCTGGAAAAGGGCCTGTATCTCCCCGTGCTTGACTCAGTGTCTAATCTTCAGTCATTTTCTGATTTAGTGAGTGTATATTATCAGTCACCACCGGTTGTTTATGAAGTTCTTATTTATGGAAATATCAGCAACTAACTTGTCTGACCTCTGGCCCTGGTTTGAATGAAAGTTACATCTTCCCTATTGAAAGCCTGACATTCCTGTATTGATTTTCTGAAGATTTGTGCTTTGGTAGGTCCCATTGCTGGAGTTTTAGCTCCTGTTTCTACAGATCATTAGCTGCTAATGGAAGCTGTGAGTTCACAGCTTGCGCCAGGTGCTTATTCTTTTGTTGTTTGTTTTCTTTTGGTTTTTAGTCATGGGAAACAGAATCATAGAATATCAGGGTTGGAAGGGACCTCAGGAGGTCATCTAGTCCAACCCCCTGCTCAAAGCAGGACCAATCCCCAGTTAAATCATGCATCTAGTAAGTTGGGCAGGAGGACTCCTGGGTTCTATTTCTGACTCTGCCACTGACTACATATATCCAAGTCAAACTTAATTTTGTTATTTCCTGCCCATATTTCTAACCTCAGATCTTTTGTATTCTCTGTCCTTATTAGGGTTTGCAGCTCCTCCCAATTTAGTATCAACTGCAAATTTCTTTAACATGCCTCTCATCCAGATCATCAATAAAGACATAAAATAAAACCAAGCCTAACCCCCACAACCCAGTTCTTTGCCATTTTGTATTTCCTTTTGTTTATGGTCCTTCTGCTAGTTTTTTATCCATGTGGCAGTGCTCATATTCAAGCCAATATCAATTCATTTTTCAAGTAACATTTTACAAGGCACTGTATCAAATGCTTTGCTTAAGTCCAGATATATTACATCTGTGGCATTCTCTTCATCCATTAATTTTGTAAATTTAATCAGAGAAAGTAATCAGGTTTGACTGACGTGATTTGTTCTTTATAAATCTATGCTGCTTCTTATTACTCATCGTTCTGTTATCCTCTAGATGTTTACATTTTTCATCTTCTTTTACTATTTATTCCATTAATTTACCAGGAACAAAAGTTAGACTCAAAGAGTGATAATTTTCCAGAATCACTTTCTTTTCTTTTTTTAAAGAATGGCACTACATTTGCTATTTTAAAGTCCTCTGGCACCTTTCCTAGTTTGTTATGATGTTCCAGAAAGTTCAGGCAGTTCATTGAGTTTGTTAGCTGATCACCACACCACCACAGAATGCTGATTTCTATACAAGCTATTTTCCTAAGTATTCCCTTACTTGTTTTTCACCAGTCACTTCAGTGACAAAGTTTTCATTACTTCCTAACTGTGAGGCTCTATACCTTATTTTTTTTGTTGAAGAAAGATTTTTTTTAAAGTAAATCACTATCAAGACCATTTTTTAGTTATTGATTCCACCCTCCTACCCCCCTCGTTTATCAATGGACATACTTTCTGGTACTTTTGTTGCATTAATTTAATTGTAAATTTCCTTCTTATTCTCTTTTTTAACCCTTTTGATGGCAGTAACTAATTCTGCTTTATCACAGTATATTGCTTTCCCTTCTGTTTTTCCATTTCCAGTCCAGGGTTTTTTACCCTAAAATCTTAAATCCCTCCTAAAATCTAATCCCTTTCTACTACTGCACTCAACCTTCGTGCTTCACGATGTAAGACAGCTACTAAATGCCTAGGTTTTGGAAGAAACATTCCTTATGGGCAGGTTATTCCATCAGTATCCACTTCAGAGTTTCTTGCACCTTCCTCTCAAGTATCTGGTCTTGGCTGCTGTTATAGATGTGATGCTGGATTAGACAGTCAATTATGTAGCCATTTCTATGTTCATATGTCCTAGGGGTGTGAAAGTCCATAGCAGATGCCTGCTGTAGTTTCTCTTATGTTTTCCATTCCTTGTACCTTTCCCCCCCCCCAAGTATTTCATTGCCACTTTCTTCATGAACAAACTATTTCATTTGGGGCATAAATTTTGGATATAGCAGGCCAAATTGGGAAGCATCGCTCAGATCAGATTCATGATGGAGTTTTGCCTGAGTAAGGATGGCAGATTCTGGTGCAGTTTGCAGGAGAAAGAAGAATTGGCAGCAGGAGCTGACCTGGGTGTTTGCCCCGGGGAGCAGGAACCAGGCTGGCAGATGCTCGAGATCAGGATCCTGACAAAAGGAAGAAAGTAGAGCAGCAGAATACGGACCCTGAACTTCAGAAAAGCAGGCTTCGATTCCCTCAGGGAACTGATGGGCAGGATCCCCTCGGAGGCTAATATGAGGGGGAAAGGAGTCTACGAGAGTTGGCTGTATTTTAAAGAAGCCTTATTGAGGGCACAAGAAAAAACCATCCCGATATGCAGAAAAAATAGCAAATATGGCAGGCAACTAGCTTGGCTTAACAGAGAAATCAGTGAGCTTAAACAAAAAAAGGAAGCTTACAAGAAGTGGAAACTTGGACAGATGACTAGGGAGGAGTATAAAAATATTGCTCGAGCATGCAGGGATATAATCAGGAAGGCCAGATCCCAACTGGAGTTGCAGCTAGCAAGGGATGTGAAGGGTAACAAGAAGGGTTTCTACAGGTATGTTAGCAACAAAAAGAAGGTCAGTGAAAGTGTGGGACCCTTATTGAATGGGGGAGGCAATTTAGGGACAGATGATGTGGAAAAAGCTGAAGTACTCAATGCTTTTTTTGCTTCGGTCTTCACAGCAGACAAGGTCAGCTCCCAGACTGCTTCACTGGGCAGTACAGTATGGGGAGGAGGTGAGCAGCCCTCAGTGATGAAAGAACAGGTTAAGGACTATTTAGAAAAGCTGGACATCCACAAGTCCATGGGGACAAGTGCAATGCATCTGAGGGTGCTGAGGGAGTTGGCTGATGTGATTGCAGAGCTATTGGCCATTATCTTTGAAAACTCGTGGCAATCGGGGGAGGTCCCAGACGATTGGAAAAAGGCAAATATAGTGCCCATCTTTAAAAAAGGGAAGAAGCAGAATCCGGCAAACTACAGCCTCTCCTCAGTCCCTGGAAAAATCATGGAGCAGGTCCTCAAGGAATTTGAAGCACTTGGAGGAGAGGAAGGTGATCAGGAACAGTCAACATGGATTCACCAAGGGTAAGACATGCCTGATCAACCTGATTGCCTTCTATGATGAGATAACTAGCTCTGTGGATATGGGGAAACTGGTGGACGTGAAATACCTTGATTTTAGCATAGCTTTTGATACGGTCTCCCACAGTATTCTTGCCAGCAAGTTAAAGAAGTATGGATTTGATGAATGGACTATAAGGTGGATAGAAAGCTGGCTAGATCGGTAGTGGGTAACCTCGCATGAGGCCCGTCAGGGTAATCCGCTGGTGGGCTGTGAGACAGTTTGTTTACATTGACCATCTGCAAGCATGGCTGCCTGCAGCTCCCAGTGGCTGCGATTCGTCATTCCCAACAAATTGACCGGGAACAGCAAACTGCGACCACGCTTGTGGATGGTCAGTGTAAACAAACTGTCTCACAGCCTGCCAATGGATTACCCTGACAGGCCGTGTGCGGCCCGTGGGCCACAAATTGCCCACCGCTGGGCTAGATTGCGAGGCTCAATGGATAGTGATCAATAGCTCAATGTCTAGTTGGCAGACGGTATCTAGCGGAATGCCCTAGGGGTCAGTCCTAGGGCTGGTTTTGTTCAACATCTTCACTAATGATCTGGATGATGGGATGGATTGCACCCCCAGCAAGTTCATGGACGACACTAAGCTGTGGAGAGAGGTAGATATGCTGGAAGGTAGGGATACAGTCCAGAGTCACCTAGATAAATTGGAGGATTGGGCCAAAAGAAATCTGATGAGGTTCAACAAAGACAAGTGCAGAGTCCTGCACTCAGGACAGAAGAATCCCATGCACTGCTACAGGCTGGGGACCGACTGGCTAAGCGGCAGTTCTGCAGAAAAGGATCTGGGGATTACAATGGATGAGAAGCTGGATACGAGTCAACAGTGTGCTCTTGTTGCCAAGAAGGCTAACAGCATATTGGGCTGCATTGCCAGCAGATCAAGGGAAGTGATTATTCCCCTCTATTCAGCACTGGTGAGGCCATATCTGGAGTACCGAGTCCAGTTTTGGGGCCCTCACTACAGAAAGGGTGTGGACAAATTGGAGAGAGTCCAGCGGAGGGCAACGAAAATTATTAGGGGACTGGGGCACATGACTTATGAGGAGAGGCTGAGGGAACTGGGGTTATTTAGTCTGCAGAAGAGAAGAGTGAGGGGGGATTTGATGGCAGCCTTCAACTACCTGAAGGGGGGTTCCAAAGAGGATGGAGCTAGGCTGTTCTCAGTGGTGGCAGATGACAGAACAAGAAGCAATGATCTCAAGTTGCAGTGGAGGAAGTCTAGGTTGGATCTAAGAAAGTGGTGAAGCATTGGAATGGGTTACCTAGGGAGGTGGTGGAATCTCCATCCTTAGAGGTTTTTAAGGTCAGGCTTGACAAAGCCCTGGCTGGGATGATTTAGTTGGGGCTGGTCCTGCTTTAAGCAGGGGGTTGGACTAGATGACCTCCTGAGGTCTCTTCTAACCCTAATATTCTATGATTCTATGAGAAGCAGGCAGGAAAAGTGGGAATAAGAATTAGGAGGAACACAGCAAAACCTGCTGGCATAACCTATTTGCTGGTCAGTTTGCAATATGTTTGTATTACTTTACACCAAGTACCTCTGTAGAGAGGCAGAGAGAGAGAAGAACTGTGCACAGGGCTAGGAACCAAGAGTTCTAATCCCAATTGTGCCTGATTCCATCCATATTCCCGGCAAATTACTTAATCCCTCTATGTCTCAGTTTCCCCATTTGAACAGTGCGAATAATGGTATTGACCCCTGCTTCCAGGTCCATTGTGAGCCTTCATCTGTTAATGTTTGTGAAGTGCTATGCAGATGCATACTCAGAACAATTATCCTGGCAGGACAGGTACCATTTTCTGGACTCTGTATGTGCAAATATTTTATACAGTCCAGGGATAGTTTTACTTTGATGCCCCCCCTTCCACCTTTGTTAGCGTCAATATTGTTGAGAGGGGGCAGGGAAGAGAGGGCATTAATTGCTGGCGGTATTGGCAAGGTGAGCAAGAAAGGGAGCTCCACTGGATCATACCAGCCAAGTCATTGCTGTCCCTATGCCCAGCAAGCTTTCCACTGGGTATACAGAGAGGTCCAGCCCTAGATGATAGGACAGGTGTAGAAGGGGGTTATCACTCTCCCCCAGTGAATGCTCTGCAAAGCCCCCTGATGCTTCTCGGCAAAACCTTCCAGGGGTTAAAAGGAAAGAGAGAGAAGGGGACAAGAGACAAAGGGAGGAATAAAGTCAAAAAATGTGCCGTGAAGCTTCTTGCAGCGAAATGCAGAGAAAGTCATTTCCAACTTCTTTCATCTCAGAGATGAAGCCACTAAATAAAAGGGCAGCACAGAACACAAGGGCTTTTAATCTGTCTCATCTCCTTCATAATAACTGCAAATTTTCCCTGGGCTCCTGGGAGCGAGCCTCTTTCCTCTGTCTTTGCCTTATCTCCCCCCTCCATATTTCACAGACGGCTCGGCTCCCCTCACTCCACTGCCCCCGGCCTAGTCTCTGCAAGGCCTGTGGGAGCCGCCAGCTCCCAGGGCCTCATTGTTCCCGGCTTGGGAGGAAGCTCAGAGAGGGAATTGAAGGCAAGTCAAAGGGAAACGGCATCATCGCTGCTTCATTAATGGGAGCCTTTCAGTGGCAAACATATCAGAGCGAGGTCTTTTCAGAGGCAGTAATTAGCAATTTGGAGCCTTCCCCCCTCAGGAGATGCAGCTGCGATCTAACAAGTGGGAGCAGCGCTCGCCTCCTTTTACGCTTCATATTTATTGTTTTTCATTTTCTCCATCTTCCTCCCATTGTCCAGCCTCCTCCTCGCTACCAGATAAGGGCTCTTTATTAATCGCTCTTTTAATTCTTCATTAATGATAATAACTTTCTCTGCCACGCAGAGAGGCGTTAATCTTTCTTGGGTATTGAGAAGGACAGGGTTGAAAGGGAGAAGGAGTGCACAGTGGACAAGGCAACTCTGTAGCTTTTCCCTACTGAAAGGGAAGCTTTTTCCTTCTTGGAGGCGTTTCTGAAGACTTAGGTTGCTGAGTTGCGAGTGGCTTGTTGGAAAGGCCCAGCCCACTGATCAGGCCATCTTACAGGAAACTGATGGCATGCATCAGACTGTACCCTGGCTTTGCAAACATGGTCCTTACAGTAAAAGGCAACACTGGGTACAAAGAGAGAGACTTTTAAAGATGGCATCCACAGAATGCCTTGGTTTATCTGACAGCAGGGGTAGGCCCCTCTGGCTGACACCGGTTGCTTGGGCTGGGTCCCCAGCTAGAGCTGTGACAGAGAAGCTGCCCTTTTACCCTAGAGATTTATTACATGGGAAAAATATATATATACCTGGGCATCTAGACTGGACCAGTCCCCTCAGAGCACAGAGTATCCTGACTCATAAATTTTACTGGAACATGCTCCCTTGAACCAGACAAGACTGGATTCTGCCCCTGGACTGGATCTAACTGGCTCCTGCCCTCTAGGTCAGGCTGTATCCTGTGCTCCATTCCCCTCCCCACTGTATTAGATGGGACTCTAGTGATCCTTGCCACCATCTCTCCCCAACACAACATACTAGACTGGTTCTAACCCCTTTGCATGAAACTGAACTAAATCCTGGACCAGCTGCAAGCCCCTCCCCCTCCAATATATGCTACTAGGGCTCTATTCCTCCTTATCCAGCCTTTGCTGATTGGCAGGTAGTGGGGTGATGAGGCTTCTTTGGCAGTTTCCAGGAAGATTGCACCTGCATATCCCCAACCTCCCTTGCACCACAGCCAGGGGAGCAAATGGGACATGTTTGTTTGGTGCCATCACTGCCAAGCCCTTTGCAGGCATCACAGAGCTCCAAGGCAAGAAGGAGGCGGCAGCATAGAGCTGCTGGGAGGGGGAGGGAAGCGGCTTGACAATCCCCTTCGAATTATAAACATATCCTCTTTAAGTACATTTCTAAGGATAACATTTGTATTACGGTGTCCTGTGGCTGCTGATAGGGCCCTGCTTATCGCCTTGGTTTCTCCTCGGTCTCTCCTCCTTTCTCTGGGCCCTGCTGGGAAAGGTCCCTATCTGGAGCCGAGCTGGCAATCCTCTGCCAGGCAATTGTTTCAGTCCAGGGGAAAAATTAATTTCTGCCTATCGTTAATTGAGAGAATTGTGTGGAGAGCTGGGAGGGGGGTTGGAAGGAGGGGGATGGAGTGGGGAGAGATCGTGTTATTAACAGTGTCCCTTTCATAACCAAATACCCTGATTTCCATCAGCAGCATGAGAGGCTCATTACAGCAGGAAGGTGATTAGAGAACTTGGAAGAGCTATCAGGCTGAGCAGGAGAGTGACAGGGAATTTGGGAGGGACTCCCAGCAGAAAAGCTGTCACACCAACTATTCACTCTCACCCTCACATCAGTGTCCCGCTGTCTCTTCCCTCTGCACCAGCTGCCCACAGCCTCAGTGGAGATGAGCTGGGAAGGCCTGGGAAGAAGCTGCTGGGAGATCTGGAGAAATTGGAGGCTGAAAGAATCCATCCCCTGACTAAGGAGCTTATCTGTTCATTGCTGGTAGCCCAGGAGAGGGTTGGAGGCTCCAGGGCAGGGGTGGGCAACCTACAGCCCACGGGCTGCTTCTGGCCCATCAGACGTTTTTATCTGGCCCTTGAGCTCCCGCCGGGGAGTGGGGTCGGGGGCTTGTCCCACTCCAGCTGAGGAGCAGGGGCTTGCCCTGCTCCGCCCTCCTGGCGCTCTCAGCCCCCAACTCACAATTCCACCATCTTCCAGCACATGCAGAGCCACAGTGCGCAGACGCAACTTCCTTGAACTATTTCTGGGATCGGAACCCCATCCCTGCGTGGCAGCCACCCCCACCCATGCGGCAGCTTGCCCAATCCCCACCCGGTCTCCTTCGGCCCCACCCTGGAGAGCCTTGAAACTGCCCAGGCGCCACACCTGTCCCAGCTAGGGTGCCTCTGCCCATGGCGGTGCCTGGTACAGCCGCCTTCGTGTCACTGCTGGCAGAGTCCCTAGGAGTCCCCGGTACTGCCCATGTAGAGTTCTCCCACCTTGGTAACATCCCTTATATAGCCCCCCCCCCATGCTACAATGCATAGAATCCCCCTCCTCCACTGGGCATTCATGGCCCGCCATACAATTTTCGGACCCAAATGTTGCTCTCAGGCCAAAAAGTTTGCCCACCCCTGCTCCACGGGAATAGCAGCATGTGTGTGAGATGGGACAGGAGTCTGCCCTTGCTTTTCTGGGAGCCCCAGGGAGGACTAGAGTCCACAGGGAATAGCAATGTGTGTATGTATGATACAGCAAAAGGCTTTACCAGCATTGCTAGAAGTCCTGGAGGGAGTCGGCTGCTTCGGAATGTGCTGGTCAGGAAATCACATGGAACCATTACAGGTGCCTCACAAATGGTCCAAGAGGAGGTTGCCTGGTTTGCAAGTACCTGAAACCAGTCAGCCCCATTCCCTCCCCATCTCTGACTCAGGGCACGTCTTCTCAGGTACACCTCTCTTTGCTATGAAATACATAGCTCTCTTCCACAAGATCCCCAAACACACAGCTGAGAGGTACCTGATCCCTATCAACCCCTATCTCTGAGACACTCAGACCTCCATGTATTCTCCTTCCTCATGAGACATCTGAGATAGCACATGCTTCCCCACCAAACCTCTAGCCTTCAGGCACTGACTTCCCTCACGAGACACTCAGCCCACACCCACTCCTTCTCTGACAAGGAGCTAGAAAATCCCCTGGATTCCTGCCACTGCAAGAAACCCACCCCACTTTATTTCCTTTCAGGCCAGTGAGCTCCCTTGGAAACTTAGCCAATGCACATATACATTACAATAACACTGGTGGGAAATAAAATGAGCAGTTGAGCTTCCCACATACAGCAGATAGATAATACAAGAAAGCATTGCCACTTTGATTGCATTTAATTTTTTTTCTAAATTTGGTGGCTTCTCAGTCCAGTTCCCAGTAGATCGGAACATAGTAATTACAACACCTGATTGGACCAGTATTCCATCTAGTCAACTACTCTACTCTCTAGCAGTTGACAGTACCTGATGCGAATGAATAATTATGGAGTAACTTTCCCATAAGGGAAGTTTCTGCTTAACTCCATCAGTGTCCAAATCTCACACACAAACCCCTAGTACAATTGCCACTAATTGCCCCCCCTTGTTTATTTTATTTAGATGTATAAGAACTAGTGAAGGTGCCTTTCATACTCCAGTTGCCCCCACAATTATTTAAAATCAATATAAACAGAAAAAACAGCAGCAATCCCACAAAATATAGCAATAGCTACAGAAACCACAGAGCATAGACAATACTAAAAACTACTCCCCTCCCTAAATGTCAGTCCTCAAGTATCATCATCACCATCATGGCAAATTCCAAAGGGACATGATCTCCTTGCAGATCAAGCACCACCTGGATCGATCTCTAGCTAGGTCTTTAAAGCGGTCTGGGAGGATATTCAGTTTATGTCCATCATCGGTACTCATGACACCAAAGCGCCAAGAAGTCTATATACTAAGATGCGTGAACTTCAGTGCTTGGTATTAAATGAGGATATTGATATAATAGGCATCACAGAAACTTGATGGAACTATGATAATCAATGGGACATGGTAGTACCAGGGTACAAAATGTATAGGAATGACAGAATAGGTCACGCTGGCGGGGGAGTGGCACTATAATATGTGAAAGAAAGCATAGAATCAAATATAGTAAAAATCTTAAATGAATCAAACAGTGCCATAGAATTTCAATGGACAGAAGTTCCAAGTTTGAATAATAAGAGTATAGCAGTAGGAATATACTGCTGATCAGCGTGTTGGCAGTGATTGTGAAATGCTCAGGGAGATGAGAGGCTACAAAAACCAGAAACCCCAATAATAACAGGGGACTTCAACAATCTCCATATTGAATGGGAACACGTCATCTCAGGACAGGATGCAGAGATAAAATTTCTAGACACCCTTAATGAACGCTTCTCAGAGCAGCTAGTCCTGGAACCCACAAGGGGAGGGGCATTTACTGATTTAGTCCTAAATGGCACATAGGATCTGGTCCAAAAAGGTCCACTACTGAATCACTCAGTAATAACAATCATAATGTAATTAAAATAACATTCTTGTAGGGGAGAAAATACCAAAGAAACCCATCAAAAAGGGGCATTACACAAAAATGAGGAGGCTAGTTAAATGGAAATAAAAAGGCATAGTCACAAGAGTGAAATGCCTGCAAGCTGCATGGAAACTTTTAACACACACCATAATGGAAGCTCAAACTATATGGTATAATCCAAATTAAAAAAATAGAAAGAGATCCAAAAACACCTCCATGGCTAACTAGGGCTGCCAGGCATCCAGGTTTGGACTGGAAGGCCTGGTCGAAAAGGGACCCTGGCAGCTCCGGTCATAGGCTTGCCAACTTTCTAATCACACAAAACTGAACACCCTTGCCTCACCCCTTCTCAGAGGCTCCGCCCCTACTTGCTCCATCCCCCCTCCCTCCGTTGCTCACTCTCCTCCACCCTCACTCACTTTCATTGGGCTGAGGCAGGGGGTTGGGGTGTGGGAGGGGGTTGAGGGCTCCAGCTGGGGGTGCAGGCTCTGAGGTGCAGCCGGGGATGAGGGGTTTGGGGTGTGGGAGAGGACTCCAGACTGGAGCAGGGGGTTAGGGTGCGGGGGGTGTGGGCTTTGGATGGGGCCAGAAATGAGGGGTTCAGGGTGCAGGAGAGGCTCTGGGGTGGGGCAGGGTAGTGAGAACTCTGGCTGGGGGTGCAGGCTCTGGAGTGGGGCCAGGGATGAGGGGTTTGGGGTACAGGAGGGGGGTCTGGGCTGAGGCAGGGGGCTGGGGTGCTGGTGGGGGTTTGGTGTGCGGGGTCCCAGCAGTGCTTACCGTGTGCGGGGTCCCAGCAGTGCATACTGTGGATCCCAGGAAGTGGTCACCAGGTCCCTGGAGCTTCTTGGAGCATGGATGGCCAGGTGGAGGCTCCTCACGCTGTCCTTGTGCCGGAAGGCACTGCCCCTGCAGCTCCCATTGGTCACGGTTCCCAACCAATGGGAGATGTGGAGCTGGCACTAGAGATGCAAGCAGCACACGGAGCCTCCCTGGCTGCCCATGTGCCTAGGGGCTGCTAGGACCTGGCGGCTGCTTCCAGGAACCACAAGGAGCTAGGAGCTTGCCTTAGCCCCAGACCACACTGTGCCGCTGACTGAACTTTTAACGGCCCAGTCGGCTGAGCTGACCAGAGCTGCCAGGGTCCCTTTTTGACCAGGTGTTCTGGTCAAAAACTGGCTGCCTGGCAATCCTATCTGATCAGCATGACTGACTGGGCTGTTAAAAGTCCGGTTGGCAGTGCAGTGGGACTAAGGCAGGCTCGTTGCCTGCTGTGGCTCCGCGCAGCTCCTGGAAGTGGCTGGCATGTCCATGCAGCCCCTAGGCTCAGGGGAAATCACGGAAGCTCCGTGTGCTGCCCCGGCCCCCAGCGCCGGCTCCACAGCTCCCATTTGCCAGGAACTCCGGCTAATGGGAGCTGCGGGATTGGCACCTACGGGTGCGCGCAGCATGCAGAGCCCCCCGGGGTCTCCATCTAGGAGCCACAGAGACATGCCTGCTGCTTCTGGGAGCAGCGCAGAGCTGGTGCCTTAGCCCCGCTGTACCACCGACCCGGAGCCACCTGAGGTAAGTGCCACCCAGCCGGAGCCCACACCCCAAACCCCCTCCTGCACCCCAATCCCCTGCCCCAGGTCGGAACCCCCTCCCACACCCTAACTCCCTCCCAGATCTCATCCCCCCCCCCACCTGAACCCCCTGCCCCAGCCCTGAGCCTTCTCCCACACCCTAACTCCCACCTGGAGCCTGCACCCCAAACCTCCTCCCACAGGACCCAACCCCCCGCTCCAGCTCTGAGTCCCCTTCCACACCCCAACCCCCTGCCCCAGCCTGGAACCCCCTCCTGAACCCTGGCCCCATCCTGGAGCTCGCACCCCTACTGGAGCCCTCACTCCCTCCTGCACTCCATCCCCCTGCCCAATCCCAGTGAAAGCGAGGGAGGGTGGGGGAAAGCGAGTGACTGAGGGTGGAGGACTGGAGTGAGTGGGGGTGGGGGCTCAGGGAAGGGGAAGGGCCTCGGGGAAAGGGCAGGGCAAGGATGTTCGGTTTGGAGCAATTAGAAAATTGGCAAGCCTAAGCTAAACAACAGAGTAAAAGGCAGTTAGCGACAAAAGACATCCTTTACAAATTGGACATCAAATCCTGCTGAGAAAAATAGAAAGGAACAAACTCTGGCCAGTCAAGTGTAAAAGCATAATTAGGCAGGCAAAAAAAGAATTTGAAGAGCAACTATCAAAAGACACAAAAACTAACAGCGTTTTGTTTTTTTTTAAAGTACGCCAGAAGCAGAAAGCCTCCCAAACAATCAGTGGGGCCACTGGACAATCAAGGTACTAAAGGAGCACTCAAGGAAGTCAAGGAAGACAAGGCCATTGGGGAGAAAGTAAATGAGTTCTTTTCATCAGCCTTCACTGCAGAGGACATGAGGGAGATTCCCACACCTGAGCCATTATTTTTAGGTGACAAATCTGAGGAACTGTCCCAGATTGAGATGTCAATAGAGGAAGTTTTGGAACAAATTGATAAATTAAGCCCTAATAAGTCACCAGGACCAGATGATATATACCCAAGAATTCTGAAGGAACTCAAATATGAAACTGCAGAACTACTAACTGTGGTATGTAGCCTATCACTTAAATCAGCCTCTGAACCAGATGATGGGCAGATAGCTAATGTGATGCCGATTTTTTAAAAAGGCTCCAAAGGTGACCCTGGCAATTACAGCCCAGTAAACTTAACTTCAGTACCAGGTAAATTGGATGAAACTATAGTAAAGTACAGAATTATCAGACATAGATAAACCCAGTATATTGGGGAAAATTCAACACAGCTTTTTGTAAAGGGAAATCATACATAACCAGTGCATTAGAATTCTCTGAGGGTGTCAACAACCATGTGGACAAGGTTGATCCACTGGAGGTATTATACTTGGACTTCAGACAGCCTTTAACAAGGTCTCTCACCAAAGACTCTTACGCAAAGTAAGCAGTCATGGGATAAGAGGGAAGGTCTCATGGATCAGTAACTGGTTAAAAGATAGGAAACCAAGGGTAGGAATAAATAGTTTTCACAATGGAGATGGGTAAATAGAGGAGTCTCCCAGGAGTCTGTATTGGGTGCAGTCCTATTCAATATATTCATAAATGATCTGGAAAAAGGGGTAAACAGTAAGGTGGCAAAATTTGCAGATGATACAAAATTACTCAAGATAGTTAATCGCAAAGCTAACTGCGAAGAGTTACAAAGGGATCTCACAGGAGTGAGTGACTGGTCAAGAAAATGGCAGATGAAATTCAATGTTGATAAATGCAAAGTAATGCAGATTGGAAAACACACCCCCAATTGTATATACAAAATGATGGGGTCTAAATTAGCTATTACCAATCGAGAAAGAGATCTTGGAATCATTGTGGATAGTTCTCTGAAACCATGTGCAGCAGCAATCAAAAGAACTAACAGAATGTTAGGAACCATTAGGAAGGGATAGATAAAACAGAAAATATCATAATGCCTCTATATAAATCCCTGGTACACCCCCACCTAGACTACTGCATGAAATTTGGTTGCCCCATCTCAAAAAAGATAAATTAGAATTGGGAAAAATGCAGCAAAGGGCAACAAAAATGATTAGGGGTATGGAACAAATTCCATATGAGGAGAGATTAAAAAAACTGGGATTGTTCATCTTGGAAGAGAGACGATTTAAGGGCGATATAACAGAGGTCCATAAAATCATTAATGCTGTGAAGAAATGAATAAGGAAGTGTTATTTACCCCTTTACATAACACACAAGCCAGGGGTCACCCAATGAAATTAACAGACATCAGTATTAAAACAAAATATAAGGAAATACTTCACATTACACACAGTCAACCTGTGAAACTCGTTGCCAGGGGATATTGGGAAGGCCAAAAGTATAACTGGGTTAAAAAAAAAGAATTAGCCAAAATGGTCAGGGATACAACCCCATGCTTTGAATTTCCATAAATCTCTGTCTGCTAGAAGCTGGGACTGGGATGATAAATTGCCCTATTCCTTTCGCTCTCTCTGAAGCATCTGGCACTGGCCACAGGATACTGGGCTAGATGAGCCATTATTCTGACCCAGTATGGCCCATCTTATGTTCTTAAATTTTTGGCAACCACGTGATCACCAGCTGTCTACTGGTATTCCTTGGTAAACACTCTTCAGGATTCACTGGTTTTCCATCCTTATAATATGCCCATAACAAGAAAGCTGCTAAAACCCAACCAGTGCTGATAGAGGCAGTTGCTGGGTTTGGCTTCAAATAGCCTAATTTCTAATCTTATCCTACTACTTAATATGATGACATCATTTCTCTCTCCAAAAGCCTTGAAGGTCAGCAGATTGGGGCTATTTCAAACCAAGCAAGTGCATTCTAAAGGTAAGAACCCACATGAGTGCAGGGGCCAAGACACAGTCCGACCTGACACCAGATATTGATTTAAAAGGTGCTGACTTCCAATGTATGAATCACCTGGAAATGCAAATAGATAACTGGGGAAGAAAGTTTGTCACAGTAATTTTTTTTAAAGTCACAAATCAGTTATGTCCCTGTCTCCCTAGGACCCCAGAGCTGGATTTTGGAATCCTGTTGTCACAGGTCAATCAATGGAGGAAGAGTGCAATAGTGTGAGATGCAAGATGGTCCAATGGACTAAGCACTTCATTCTAATCCCAGCTCTGACACTTACTCTCTCTGTAACCTTGGCCAAGTCACATTTAGCTAAATTTTCAGAACTGGCCACAGATTCTGACTTCTTCAGTTTTTGGGGGCCCAACCTGAGCCATTGTGCACCCACAGCTCCAATTGCCTTCTAATGGAAAAAAACTAAGGCCCAAGGTGGGCACCAAAATAAGTTGACACTTTTGAAAACTTTGGCTTTAACCTCTCTGCTGCATGTGGATGATTCTTAATGAGTGACGTCACATGAGGTTGGGAGTGCTAATCAGTTAATGTTTGCAAAATGCTATATACAAGCACTAATTATTATTAGAGATGGAAAGACAGATGGGAAGAATGACTGGAATCGGAGGAGAGCAGGAGGGATAGAAAGATGAGAATGTGGGGGACAGAGAACTGGAGGAGGAAAGGCAAGAGCTGGGAGAATGTAACATAGGAGAAAGCAAGCAGGTGAATGAGAAAGGAGAGGAAAGGGGTTGCTGCTGTTCAAAGAAAAGGGAGAGAGCTTTAAAAAAAAAAAGACAAAACAGGAGGAGAGACAGAACATAAATATTACAGTAAAGCCAGTTAGTTAGACAAGCAGATAAAGGAAACGGCCTGGAGAAGGATAGAATGGTGCATGGAAGAAGGGAATAAAAACTGTTACTGGGGGATCCGCAAGCAAACACACCCAACTTTCAGGCTAGTGAATTTAAGTGATCGGTGCGCCTTAATTTTATTGTACTTCCTTGGCCAACATCATGTATCTAATCTCTCAGCCTGTCTGTCTATTTCGCGTCTATCACCATGGTGTCTGGGCATTCTCTCTCTATGTTTAGGGGAAAGGGACATGAAGGTCTTTTTAGCCTTTATGTTATAATATCATTACTGGCTACTCTAGATTCTAAAATGAAATAACTGGAGAAAGAGAGGAAATAACTAAAATTCACTAAACTACACAGAATCCTTTGGTGGATAGCGCTTAACAGACCCTAGACTCATTGGCTTATTATGAAAATCCTCCTTTGAATTTTTTTTCATGCATAGACCTCAGCACAAGCAGCTGGCCTGCATTCTCCTTGCAGCAGAGGAAGTAGGGGATAATTGGAAGATTCCCATCATCCACTACTTAAGTTTTGGGGCCCCCCAAAGATTCCTCCCATTGAATCTCCCCACATTCATCAGGCTGCTCCTGTGCACAGTGGCATGATCTAGATACACAGGAATTGGTTATGTCGAGTTTTTTTAAGAGACAAGATGGAGGGGGAGTACTTAAAAAAAAATAGTTCACAGGCCAACTCCAAAATGCTATCTCCGAGTAGGTCTGTGTGTCCCAGAGGGTCAAGGCATGGAGAAGGACTCTGAACCTATAAGAAACAGAGAGAGTGAAGTTCTCAGAATCTCTCCCGTAGGCTTCAGCCCTGTGCAGAGAGAAAGAAAAGAGGCAGGAATCAGAGTAAGAGAGAGAAACACACATGTGAATTAAACAGAGAGAGGCAGACAGACAAGCAGACAGAAAGGGAGAGAATGAGAAAATAATAGGAAAGGAAGCTACAAAGAAAGAAGGGAATGAGAGTGAACTAGACAGAGAGAGATGAAGACATGGGAGAGGGGAGAAGAACATGGCGGGGAGTGAAGGGGGCAAAGTCCGAGGCACTCGGTTAGCAGGTACAGAACAATTTCCATTCTCTACAGCGTTTTCTGTTTAAAAAAAATAAAAAAGGAATGATGGAGCAGGGGAGAGAGTCAGACAAGTTTAATGATGTGTGTTCAAAGCTCAGATTGGAAAAATGACAGAGAAAAGCAGCCTGTTTCGGCTCTAATAAATTGTTCTTTGCTGTAAGAGACGCCTGTCGCAGCATTAATACAGGCCCCTAATACACGGGTCAGGGTTAAGTAATTTTCTCCGGCAACTTAAGCGAATAATGAAGCTGGCAGCGGCTGGTGGCGCAGTGGGAGAGATGGCTCAGGCCGCCGGCACTTTGTCTTCATTTATTATGCCAGCTCTCATGATTTGGGTACTGGCTGCGGCGACGGGAAGCCTCCACCGAGGAGATATCGCTTCATTTCGGCAAGGTAATGAAAGCCAGGGTGGGGGGAGGATAAACCAATTTGCTGGCTGACACGGGAAGGAGTGATTTGCAGACCTGAGAGAGGGAGGGGGTCATCCGAGCAAGAGGAAGCACAAGGCTAAACCAAGGGAGGTGCTCAAGGCCCTTCCTGGAATAATGGCACTGAGTGTGTGTGAGAGGAGGGCAACAGACCAGGACAGGGCAGAGAGGAGAATAACAGAAACTAGGGTTGAAATGGGAGGGGAGGACAGGAAGAGCGGAGAAGGGAGGAGAGAGGTGGAATAGCAGAGAACAGAGACAGAAGAGGAGGGAGTGGATGGTGGAGGGGATGCGGTGACTGAGGAAGTAATGGGCGTGTAACAGAACATGAGCAGATGGGGGTAAAGGGGCAAAAGCAGAGACTAAGAATATGGGAGTGGGATATAGACCAGTCCCAGATTGGGATAAAAGTGGAGATCAAGGATGAGTGAAGAAAGCAGACGAATGTGATCCAGGTCTCTGCAAGTCATGGGGAGAGGGGTCCTTATGACTTCCTTGTTTGGATCAAGGAGGGAGGCATGGAGAAGCCACTGTAGGAGTTACAGTTGTGGAATTTAATCTAAAATTCACTCCCAACACCACAATCTCTTTTCTTGCCTGGACAGCTCTGTGATTGTGATTCTTCATCTGCCCAAGTACTGGTCTCTGCTCCCCTGCATTGGACCACCATGATGGACATATTTTATAAACCTGAATAGAAGAGAAAGATCATATGGTCTGTTGGGTGAATGGTACATGACTGAAAATCATGCAGTTCATGGTGATGTGATGTTCACAGATACAGACTCTTTAGTTTATAGGCCTCCCTGAAGAGAGGAGTTTTGAGAAGGAACTTAAGAGGAGGGGAAGGTAGAGATATGACTGACAGTCAGGAAGGGGATGCTAGGATGAGAAGTCTGTGTGGAACTCCCTTCCTGATCCTGTCTGCCATGCCTCCATCTCCGAGTTCCTCTCAAAAAACTCTTCTCCAAGGAGGCGTATAAAAAAAGAGACTATCGATTCACTACAAACTCTGTAACTCACAATGACAAGACACTACATGCTTGTTTTCACCTTATTCCCCATGAAGTCTTTCCCATGTGTTATCTCCTCCTGTTTTCATTCTAAGTGAGATGCTATGATCTATGGGGTTGAGATACCATCTTTATTTGTTCTCTAAAGTATCATGTACCTCTAGATCCCTACTGAAGAAATAAATATCCATAATGTATGGGATGCCTCCGTCACTAGGACCATGTTCCCATTTCCTTCTCTCTCCTCACCAACCAGCAAAAAGAGAAGAGGGAGTCCCTTGTGGAGTCAAGAATAGGAATCTTACACTCTCCTTTCCCCCCCCCCCCAGATGTGGGTTAAGTATTTCCAATAAGGACCAAGCATTGCAGGCTTAACATGGCAGTCTCTGGAGGAGCAGACCAATTTCACACTAATCTTCCCCATGAAGGGAGAGAGCATCGGAAGCATGAATTACATCAAAGAGAAGTTAATGCTGAGAAGCAGACGACAAAAAGGAGCTTCTTTCAGCTTCAAATGAATACACACAGCTGGATTAAGAGATCAGGCTGCTCAATGCCTGTATCATCAGCTTTGGTACCCAGGATTTAGCCAGCAGGGAGAGTCCTGATCTAGGGGCTCCATTAAAAAGGAAGGAGGGTCTTTATGAATAACTGCAGGAATTTGGGAGGGAGGTAGTCTCTCAGTCTGGCATTTACTGACCTCCTCTAATAAATACCAAGACAACCCCAGGAAGCAAGATGGTATATGGCAAGATGGGAGGGAGCTCATGCAGCCTAGCCCAATGCCTTCATTAGGCCAGTGAGACGAGTGGTTAACCTCGCACTCGATTGCTGATAGATCACAAGGCAGAGCTTGGAGCTGCTCAGTTCTCTGCTTCAGAATTTTGATCTGGGGGTACTTCTGCTGTGCTGGAAATAATCCTGGAGAGTTTAAGATCTGAGCAGTCCTCTCCCTCACTCCCCAGCTCGAGGAAGCAATCCAGGAACCTTTGGGCTCTCTGGCTAAGGAAGCTGATCTCCCCGTAATATAAAATGCAAACTCAGAGAAAGAGGAGAGCACAGGGTCATTGTGGTAACGCCTGTGTCCCAGAGAGACATGACTCCATTGTCCCATTTTAAGTGGTGTTGAAGTAAGTCCCACTGCTCCCCCGCTGGGAAGTTGACAGGTGTAAATCCCAGGATGAATAAAGGCACAGAGCCTTACAAAGCTGGTGTCTCTCCACGCATCTCCGCTCTGATTGACTTGTCGGCTCTCTGAGGCTGACTCTATCAGCTCCTCGCTGCCTCCAATTCCAGGTGTGATTTAGTTTGGAGATGAGAGGTGACAGTTAACATTGGTACTCGTCAGTGTAGATCAGACACAGTCACGCTGTCTTCTCCTCGCTCGCTCTCTCCCCCCTCCCTCCCAATCCACCAACCCCTCGTATCTCCCACTTCTGTCTGTCGCTCCCACTTCTGTCTGTCGCTCTCGTGCTCCCTGCCTATTCTGATCCAATCCCTTTATTTTTACCACCATGTCTCATCATCTCCCATCCCCAGTCTCCGCTGTCAGGGCGGCAGGCCTGTGTTTCGTACATCCTGTGGCAAATTGCCGGCACTACTATGATGGGTCTCGCGCTTTCTCTTCTGGGGGGGGGGTTCAGGGCACCGTTTCTTGCCCCTGAACTAGGGTATTAACTGCCCCACTAGTGTCCTAGAGGAAAGGAGTGGAGAGGGAGGGACTTGGGCCCACCCTCTACTCTGGGTCCCACTAGAACTAGCGGTTCCTTCCCCTGGACTACTTCCCTCTCCTGCCCTTCAGCTTGTGGGGCTTCCTGCCCTCCCTCTGCACAAAAACCAGGTGTCCCTTTACCTAGGTTCTTGGTCTTCTTAGCCCACTGCAGCATTTCACCAAACTCTCCTCTACTTCCCTCCAAACTGCTCTCTGCTCTAACACCAATCCACTTTGCTTCTACTCCTCCTCTTGTCCGATTGAAGCAGGGGGGTTTTATCATGTGACTGCCTTCAGGTGCTTTAATTGGCTTTGGGTGCTTTAATTTACAGTGAACTTTCTTCCCTCTACAGGGAATAAGGCTCCCTTCTAACACTCTCCTGCTGCCCTCTGGCCATGCTGTATCACGTATCCTCCCTCCCCCCTTGCTCAACACCATGGGTTGGGCTACTTGGGACGAGAGGCAGTGCTGTTGTGATAGGCCACCAGTGTTGCCATGTTGGCTTCTGGCCCTATGCTGTACCCGGAAATGGAAGGGGCTGCAGGGATAAGAAGTCACTCTTGCGTTCTTCTCCTTGTTTCTGTGCATCCGCTGGAGTGGGGCGTGGTCTGTCACGAGGGTAAACCACAGCCCCAGTAGGTAGTAGTGGAGAGTCTCCATAGCCCATTTTACCGTCAGACATTCCTTTTCAACAACGGTGTACTTTTGTTCCCTGGGGAGGAGTTTCCGGATGAGGTACAAGATCGGGTGTTCCTCCTCCCCTACCATCTGTGAAAGGACGGCTCCTAGCCCTACCTCCGAGGCATCCGTTTGTAGGATGAATTCCTTCTTGAAGTCTGGGGCTATGTGTACTGGATGGCAGCAAAGGGCTGTCCTTAAATCTGCAAATGCTCTTTCTGCCACATCAGTCCACTTTACTATCTCGGGGCCCCAAGCCTTTATCAAATCCGTCAATGGCCCTGCTCTTGTGGCAAAATGAGGGATGTGTTAGAGAGCTTATTCCTTCACTCTCCCACTTCCCTGGTCCTTCTCGCATGAACAGAGAGCAACAATACCCGAAATCCGAAGGTGCAAACAATTCAATGTTTATTGGGGTGAACTTCCAGCAAGCTTAAATCCAAGTTCCTTCTTCCTTATTTTCGAATCCAACTTACTTCCTGTTTGTCCCTAATTTATATAGTAATATTCTTAGCTATACCTTAACCAATCATTCTACTGAAATTTACCTAACCAATCCTAACTTATTGTAACATGATTAGCTAACCAATTATATCCTACCACCTTAATTAGTTTACACCCAGCAAAATTAATTATACAGCAGACAAACAATCACAGAACCAGACAGAGACCATGCAAATAAACAATAGCAGAGTGGGAACTATAATGACAAAACAAAACAGAAGTGAGGATTTCACAACTAAAGACATAAGGGTTTCCCAGCTGTGTCTATTGATAAGTGAGTTCTTACCAGACAGAAAACTATCAACCTAAATTTCCTTTTACATCTTCTAGGCTCTTCCCTTTCTCTGGAGGTGATAGATAAGATCACCTTCCTAACAGCCCCATATTAACTAGTTTGGAATGTGAGGATGTGACTGTACGCATCCCAGCTTATGGCTGCCTCTGCTGCTTAGCCAAAGGCATTGGCCTAAGAACAGGGCCTCAGACTGTCACAGTGAGAGAAGGCCCTTACACAGATTCTTTCTTGTATACCTCTATTACTAGCTAAATGATAAACATACCTACATTTTTAAAGTATAGGCCTTTACAGGCAGGCCTGAATATCTATATCCTAACAGTATGAATCTCCGATAGTATCCTACTATCCCTAGAAATGCTCTAACCTGCTTTTTGTGGACTGGTCGAGGCCAACCTTGTATTGCCTCCACTTTATTCCATTGGGGTTTCACCAAACCTCTCCCTACTGAATACCTGAGGTATCTGGCCTCAGCTAGTCCTATCACGCACTTGAGAGGGTTGGCAGTGAGGCCGGCCTTCCGCAGGGCATCTAGCACTGCTTCTACTTTTCCTAGGTGCGTTTCCCAGTCAGGGCTATGGATGACTAATGTCGTCTAGATAGGCGGTGGCATACTTGGCATGGGATCACAGCAATTTGTCCATAAGTCATTGGAATGTTGCAGGGACCCCATGGAGTCCGAAAGGGAGGACAGTGTATTGGAACAGGCCATCGGGTGTAGAGAAGGCAGTCTTTTCCTTGGCATTCTCAGCCAGGGGAATTTGCCAATATCCTTTGGTCAGGTTCAGGGTGTCTAGGTATCGGGCCTTGCCTAACCGATCAACTAGCTCGTCAATGCGTGGTATTGGATAGGCATCGAATTGGGGTACTTCATTCAACTTCCGGAAGTAGTTGCAAAACCTCAGGGTGCCGTCAGGCTTGGGGACTAGGACGATAGGGCTGGACCACTGGCTGTGGGATTCTTCAATAACCCCGAGTTCCAGCATCTTCTTCACTTCTGTCCTAATTTCTTCCCTTTTAGCTTCCGGTATCCAGTACGGTCTTATCGTCACCCTTACTCCGGGCCTGGTGACAATATGATGTTGGACCAGTGTCATACGCCCCGGCTGTGTACAGAACACGTCCTGGTTCTGTTGGATCATATCAATGACCTCTGTTTGTTGTTCTGGAGTTAACTCAGAAGATATCTTCACCAGCCCCTGTGGGTCATCTGTCTGGGGTGAAGCTCCCCAAATTACCAGGCACGTCTCTCGGTCACGCCAGGGCTTCAGTAAGTTGATGTGGTAGATTTGCTCTGGCCTTCGGCAGTCTGGTTGTCTGACCTTATATTCCACCTGCACAATGGCTTCCACTATCTCATATGGTCCATGCCAGCTGGCCAGGAGTTTGCTTTCTGCTGTCGGCACTGGCACCATCACCAGTTCCCCTGGCTGAAATCTCCGTACTTTCGCCTGATGGTTGTAATGTGTCCGCTGGGCCTCTTGTGCTTTTTCCAAATGTTCTCGTACTATAGGCGTTACTCGAGTTATTCACTCTCTCATCTGTGTCATGTGCTCAATGACATTGTTTCCTGAGTTGGGTTGTTCTTCCCAATCTTCCTTGGCAATATCTAATATTCCACGTGGGTGGCGTCCATATAGTAGTTCAAAGGGAGAGAAACCAGTGGACACCTGGGGGACTTCCCATATAGCAAACATTAGATACGGTAGAAGGGTATCCCAGTCTTTTCCGTCCTGAGCTACCACCTTTGGGATCATACTTTTAAGGGTATGGTAAAACCGCTTGACCAGTCCATCTGTTTGTGGATGGTAGACTGAGGTCTGTCTGCGGAGTACGGTACATAAGTCTTTCATTAATTTTGACATGAAAGGGGTTCCTTGGTCTGTCAGGATCTCCTTAGGGATGCCCACTCTGGCAAAAACCTGGAGTAGTTCTTTTGCTATTGCCTTGGATGTGGGGTTTCTTAAAGGAATGGCTTCTGGATACTGCGTAGCATAGTCAAGGATGACTAGTACATTTCGGTGGCCCCGTGCCAATCTTTCCAGTGGGCCCACTATGTCCATGGCTATCCTCTCAAAAGGGACTTCATAATAGGCAAAGGTACTAATGGGGCCCGCAGGTGAGGTCAGGGGCTACGCAACTGGCATTCCGGGCAGGGGGCACAATAGCCCTGGCCCTCTGCTCGTATTCCTGGCCAATAAAACCTTCTTAGGACTCTATCCATTGTCTTGTCTACTCCTAGATGTCCCCCAAATAGATGACTGTGAGCTAACTCTAGTACTGCCCTCGTGTGTTTCCGTGGGACTAAGAGTTGCTCTACTTCTTCCCCTCGTATTTGCGCTATACAACAGATCATGTTTGAGCACAGAATATGGCCTTGGGCCTTTCCTTCCACGGGTACGCCATTTACTTCTACTACCTCCTCCCTTACATTTGCGTATAGCAGGTCATTGGCTTGGTCCTACCCGAAATTCTCATGTGCGGTACCAATCTGACCTAATTCCAGGGTGTCTGTTTCTACTCCGCCCCCTGGGTTGCCCCTACTTGGGCTAGGAACCATCTCCGAGTCCTCACTGGCCTGAATCATCTCCTGGCCTCCTGAATGGGGTTCTCCTACCAACAAGGGAGGTTTTCTGGTTCTCTGCTAGAATCCTGGTCCCCAATCTTTTATCTGCCCTCCTTTCCCGCCTAGACTTTTGGGGTTTTCCGGGGGATGAGAATAATTTTGGGGCAAATTCAGCAAACATTGGGGTGAGGCTATCTGCAGGTGCCTCTGTCTCAACCTGGGAGTTGCTACCCTCCCCTGGCTCTATTGGGGGAAGTAAGCTCTCAAACCCGGGGAAGTCCCTACCAATTAAGACAGGGTAGGGGAGCCTGGGGACTACCCCTGCAGTCACCCTGGTAGTATTCCCCTGGATCTCAATCCGTACCGGGATTGGGGGGTAGAAATTTACGGTGCCATGAACAGACGGTACCCCTGTGTTTTTGGCCCAGTTTAGTTGGTCTTTCTCCACCAACTTCCCTGAAACCAGAGTGACAGCACTCCCAGAATCTATTAATGCTATGGTCTCAGTACCATTCATTTTTACTGATCTTGTATACCCCTGCGAGGTCATTGTGACCCCTACCAGGCCAATTAGGCCACATTACTCCCTGTGATCCCCCAGATTACATTGCATAGGCTCTTCCCTGTTGGGACATTGGGCTGCTATATGCCCCAATTCCCCACACTCATAACACCGCCCCCTTATTCCGGTTACTGCCCTCTGCCTGGGGCTATTTGGACGGCCCCCCCAGTCCTCTCTTCCCAAACTCCCAGGTCCCTTCTTGGCCTCAGGCCATTCCTTGGTGTCTTTCCTCCCAGTTATGATTCTCCTGGAGTTCGACAGTCCAGGGCCTTGGGTTTGGGATTGGCTTCCTGGTTTGCCGTGTCTCACCCCCTGGGGTCTGGAACAGTTCGCAGGCTTTCCACGAGGGAGACCAACTCATCATAGGTGGAGGGGTCGTTATGGTCAACCCAAGCCCAGAGGCCTGGTGGTAGCCCCCTCATATACCGGTCCAGTACCAGGAGCGCCATCATCTTCTCAGAGCTGAGGCCTTCAGGGCACAGCCATTTCCAGCTCAGGTGGATCAGGTGAAACAATTGCGATTGGGGTGTCTTGTCCTCTGTATACTGCCACTCATGGAACCTCTGGGCTCGCAACGCTGTCGTTACTCCAGCTCTGGCCAGGATCTCTGCCTTCAGCTGGGGGTAATCTGCTGCAGTCTCCGCAGCCATATCATAGTAAACCTTCTGGGGCTCCCCACACAGGAATGGGTCGAGGATACCAGACCACTGATCTTGGGGCCAGGCCTCCCGCAGGGCTGCTCTTTCAAGAGCCAGGAGGTATGTCTCCACATCATCCTCCTGTGTCATTTTCTGTAGGCAGGCTGGCCCGTATGGTCCGGGTCCCATCGCAGTTGCGGTTCAGCTCCATAAGGGCCTTCATCTGGTTCACCAGCTCTTGCAGCAGGGCTCAGTCCTGGGCAGCCTGACTTATTAACAGACAATTAGTCTCCTGCTGCATCCGAGTTGCCTCCTGTTGGGTGGTTGCTTGGACCCAGGTAGCCTCCTCCTGGGCTGTGGTGGCTTGTAGTAGGGCCTTGACCAGTTCGTCCATCTTAGGGATGGGAGAGTTTTGGCTAACCCTGGTTTAAGTCCCCAGCGCGTAGATCCCACTACTAACACCACGTGTGGCAAATTGCCAGCACTACAATGATGGGTCTCACGCTTTCTCTTCTTGGGGGGGGGGGTGTGGGTCAGGGCACCATTTCTTGCCCCTGAACTGGGGTATTAACTGCCCCACTAGTGTCCTAGAGGAAGGGTGTGGAGAGGGAGGGACCCGGGCCCACCCTCTACTCCGGGTCCCAGCCCAGGGGCCCTAGGGATAGCAGTAAACCACTAGAACTAGCGGTTCTATAGTCCCCTGGGCTACTTCCCTCTCCTGCCCTTCAGCTTGTGGGGCTTCCTGCCCTCCCTCTGCATAAACCAGGTGTCCCTTTACCGAGTGTCTTGGTCTTTTTAGCCCACCGCAGCACTTCTCCAAATTCTCCTCTGCTTCCCTCCAAACCGCTCTCTGCTCCAACACCAATCCACTGTTTCAACTCCCCCAAACTGCTCTCTGCTCCAACACCAATCCACTCTGCTTCAACTCCTCCTCTTGTCTGATTGAAGCAGGGGGGGTTTTATCATGTGATTGGCTTCAGGTGCTTTAATTGGCTTCAGGTGCTTTAATTAATTTATAGTGAACTTTCTTCCCTCTACAGGGAATAAAACTCTTTTCTGCTTCAAAAAAAAAAAAAAAACCACTCTCCTGCTGCCCTCTGACCATGCAGTATCACAATCCACACACACCTTACATCCCCCAGTAATATATTGCTGACCACTTCTGCCAGAAAGTGTCTTCCCTTGAAAGCCTAGGAGCAGACTGGTTTTGCTCCTTCTCTCTCTTCTCTTCAAGAGCTGAGCAGATAATTCTTAGCAAATGCTCTATTTGCTGGATTTCACCTGTTCATCTTCTCACATGTTGTTCATGAGCAGCTTAGAATTTTCTTGAATTTTTTTGTTATTTGGAATTCACCAAAAAGCTGCAAGGAATGAATCTGGGCTTGGAAATTGTTCAAGAGAAGTTTGCTGTGAGTAGATAATATCTGAAATTTAAACTGAGTTGGCTAGTTTTGATTGGTCAGACCTCGGTCCCATGGCATAGTGTCTACGGCCTCACAGGATGAATAACTCCTAGAAGGATGTTTCTGGTGTAAATGCTCATGTTTACAAGTTCAAGATTCCCTTTTAGTGAAGCCTGACACTTACTTAAAATTCATTATGTCGGCAAACATTCCTGCCAATAGCTGGTTAGCTAAAATATTTACAGGAAAGGAACGCAGGGGACAAGAATTCAACTTCTTATTGGATTTACATTTGCAGAAAATGCTTCGAGGTATTCACCCAGCTCTCTCGTCTTTTCTCTTCTCTTCTCAGGTGACTTTCTTCTCTTCATCTCACTCCTGGTCTCCTATTTTCTATCTATTTTCTGTTTATCTCCCTCTCCTGTCTCCACTGGTTGGTGCTTCTTTTCTAAAGCAATAGGTGTAAAAATGTGATTTCCCCACCCCCACCCCACCAGCTTCTCACAGGTTTATTACAGATGAGAAGGTCCCACAAAGTAAGCACTTGACATTGTTCCTTTAGCATCTGTGCTCATGGCTATTGCTCTATGGCAGTGGTTCTCAACCTTCCCAGACTACTGTACCCCTTTCAGGAGTCTGATTTGTCTTGCATACCCCCAAGTTTCACCTCACTTAAACCTACTTGCTTACAAAATCAGACATAAAAATACATGTGTCACAGCACAGTACTACTGAAAAATTACTAATTTTCTCATTTTTACCATATAATTATAAAATAAATCAATTGGGATATAAAGATTGTACTTACATTTCAGTGTATAGTACATAGAGCAGTATAAACAAGTCATTGTCTATATGAAATTTTAGTTTGTACTGACTTCATTAGTACTTTTTATGAAGCCTGTTGTAAAGCTATGCAAATATCTAAATGAGTTGATGTACCCCTGGTGGTATGCAGAGGTCTTCTAGGGGGTACGTGTACCCATGGTTGAGAACCACTGCTCTATGGCACTTAATCACATTACCCAAAAACTGAAGCATTATTGGGACACAAAATCAGAGGCCCTGGTGCCTTAGATTCCAGGCCAAAGACAGAGGGCATGGCTCACAGGGAATGGTGCCATCAAGTGAGGTGCAGGTGCGAGTCAGCATGGGGGTGGTATATCTGTGTGAAAATTCACAGAAAGGACCATGACAGATTCTAAACTTTACAAAAGCGGGGGGGGGGGGTTCTGTGCCCCTGGAAGGCTTTGTCCTGGGTGAGTGATATGAAACCCTGAGATTTGAACTCCCTTTCATGTGCAATTATAACATAAACATTCCCGGCATACAGTACATACCATTATCATAGACTCACCACAATGGCTGGTGAAGGCCAGTGAAGAACAACTAAACCAACTACTGAGTGAAATAATGAATGACTCCTTCAAAGAAACCAACCTAACAACCCTTCTGAAGCACATGATCGTCTGGCCAGTTCTCAGAAAAACTAAACTTGGATGCTAGCATTCTTGTCAAAAACTGCCTCATCTCCCTCCCTGCCTTTCACTGTAAAAAGTGGCAACAGACAGACTTCAACAGCACCGAACCTCTTCCCCACACTGGAGGCTTCAGAATCAGGATTCAGATTTTGCCACAGCAGTTCAGTTTTGGTAGTTCGGTTGGAGAACCTCTTTACATTTTATGGACAGAAGCCAAACCTCAGTGCACATACTGTTCGCCCTAACTGTGGATTTAGCTGTAGTCATCCATGGCATGCTGCTGACCCATGTATACACCTTGGGAGAAGGTGAGTAAAGCAATTAATTGGCTCAAATAAATCCTATCAGATCCCAGCAAGAGGTGATGGGCAGCTGCTCTCCTAATCCTCAAAATGTGGATTGAAGTTCCACGAGATTTCATCCTGTCCTCTCTCCTTTTCGACATACATATGAGACCCCAGGGAGAGGTCACACAACAACACTGGCTGTACTGCATCAACATGCTGCTGACACTCAGCCAACATAACGAACACCCTCACAGAACTGACGTAGCTCCTGCAAGAGATAAACACCTTGATGAGAAACAACTGGCTGAAGTTCAACCCAGGGAAGATGGAAGCCATGTTAATGGTAAAATGGTAATGATTTGAGGAGTTGGCTGAGACTCTGACTGTGACCTCCACTGAAGATGTTACAGAGTGAAACAGACAGGAAAAGGTTAAGGGCTACCTGCCTGTCAGATGACTCCGTGGGGGATTTAAGGAAGAGGCATGTCCTCTTCTCAGGGGCTGACAGAGACAAGGAGAAAGGCCTCAGAGGACTACAGCCTGTTTTGGTCAGGAGTATCATGTTGTTGTGTGTAACTTCAGGAGTTTTTGTGTTTCAGTAATAAATTGTGTCAGAAGCAAGGGGCGGAAATGGATTTGGGCATGGTACTGGTTCTTTCCTGGGCTGGTGAGAGACCCCACCAGCTCACAGCAGGGAGGGGAAGCTGATGCTTCCAGGATTCACAGCTCCAAGGCATATGGACTGCTTTGGAGTTGAGGACCTCAGAGCTTCCAGGCTCCTTGTCTCAGGGAATCAGAATGAAAACTTTCCCAAAAGGTCAGAATTTCCCATGGAACAGAAATCCTGAGTTTCAACAATCTGTAGCCATGAGCACATCACACCAGTGCTCTATGCCCTTCACTGGCTCCACATTCACTTACAGGTCCAATTCAAGGGCCTGATCCTCAACTTCAAGGTCTTCAGTAGTGTGGCATCAAGCTACCTCAGAGACAGCTTCATCATCTGTGGCCCACCAATACAACTGCATGCATGAACATGGGACATGAAAACTAAAAATGCTTCACACTCAGGAGCGGAAGGCTACGTTCTCCCAATGCGGTACCCTAGCCTGTAGGACACTCTGTAGAGGTGATCAGGAGCCACTCCAGACTGAGCATTTTCAAGATCCCAGTGTGAACCCTATTTACAGAAGCCTACCTACAAGTAATGGAGACAGAAAACAAGAAATTCCAAAATTCAAGTTTAAGTGCCAGAACCCAGGAGGGCACAAACACAGAGCCCACTGAGCTTGACTAACTTGTAGGCTTTTACAGGGTGCCACAAATGAGACTGACAGAAATAAAAAGACCGCTTGGGTCATCCCTTTGAATCCCCTGAAAGGCTCCTCCCTGCACCATTCCTACCAATGTCTTCTCTACCCTCCACTGGAATCTCTTATTGCAAAGGCATTTCCTTAATCTCCATCTTTACCTTTCCCTCCCTTAGTGCCAATCCCCTGCTTCTCATCTTTCCATCACCAGAGACTGATTGCTCTCCTTTATTTAGATGGTTATCTAATAGGTATTTCTAGACTGTAATCCTGTCCCTCCCCCCAGGACTTCTCTTTTCTAGACTAGAGATATATTTAGCTCTCAGATATATTTAGCTCTCTCTCTCTCCTCAGTCCTCGCTCTGCTCCAGGTCTGGCTCCATTTTTACTCATAGCAACAGATTCTGTATTTAAAGGCCTGAGCTCAAAGTTTATTATATCAGATGAACTGTATTCATAAGAGGTAAAATTGTCTCCTCCCTGTCTGTATGACTCAAGAAAGCCTTTTCAAGGCAGAGGCATAAGTGAGACCTCCTGCCTCTCCAGAAGGAACATCTTGGAGATGAACATCAGAGAAGCCCTGCTCAGTATTTCACATACAGAGTGTGTCAGAAGGACTCAAACACAAACCCTTTCACTCTCATACAACTGCCCCTTCTGGGGACCCAAAGATGCAGACCACCCAGCCCATCTAAGAGACAGAATTGTTCTACCCAAGTGGCTCTGTGCAAAACATCCCAGTGTACAGATACAGTGAGCAGGACAACACATTGCAGAGACTGGGGAGGCCCCTCTGAGGGTCAGCCTGAAAACCCCCTGCCACTCTCACCCCCAACGGAGCATCCAATTTTCCCATTTTTACAAGTTTTAGTTTCTCTTGTCTAAACAATGACCCTGTCAACGTTCCAGTGAAACAGATGAAATCTCCCTGTGCCTGCACCCCTGTTCCGAGAGGTTGGTGGATAGCGGCCTAGGTCAAGGTCTTCCTAACGCTTTGAATGTGGTCATTTCATTTCAGAAACCTGTCAAAATAGAACTATGCCTTCTGTCTGCATCTGATGGCAAACACTGCCAAGAAACTGAAATCCCAGGGGAATCTCTAGTTCCCTCTCTCTCCATCCTGCCCTATGGAGTCTCTAGGTATTGGAGGGGGAGGTCTACACTCAGATCTCTCCCCATAAGTTTCCATATGAAAGCTCCCATGCTTCCTGTTATTTCCTTGTGTCAATCCGCTCCCCCCACCCACCCCCGAGCTTCCTTCCAGACCTCAGCCCATGTGTCGATCCATGAAAGCCTCCAGCAGTATGTCACAGAAGTGATAATTACATCCCACACTCCCATCATGCCGTCTGCTGCTGACCTCTCACCCCTCCTCTCTTTTAATCACCCCCCAGCATCACTCACTCTGACAGAGCAGCAGCACAAGCCATGTGATCTGTCAGGCTGGGGACATGACTTATAGGGCCCGGCTGGTGGACAAAAGGAAGGGAGGTAGGCAGCATAAATCTCCGGGGCGAATAAAAGAGAATGATGGGGCGCTCTGCAGGGGCCTGCGTTAGCAGATTCTTGGCCTCTTGTTATTCAGCCCAGAGTTATGGTGATGAGGAAGTGGCCTAGTGTGACTCGCACTGGTCCCAATCAACCTTGCAAAACCTACAAAAACCTAGAGGAGTCTTAATGTCATGCATGGTTGGAAAGCCTCAGTGAGGAGGGGTACGGCCAGCGGAGCGACCAGCGGGCAGTCCCCAGGTCAGAGACCAGATGCATATGACCAACAGAAACTTCTATCATTAGTCCAGGGCACCAAGACATGCAGAACAAGGGAGTCAAGTCAGGCCCTTGGCTTCCAGCTTTGAGCTTCATTCTAGGATCGGGGAGGGCAGGACTCTTCCATCTGAAGAACACAACCTGTCTGCACTCTCCGTTAGTACAGAACTCAGGCTTCCCCTCTGGCACTACTGAGACCTCTCAGCCTCCTGCTCCGTACATCCCCCAGGACTGAGAGTTCGAACCCTCCCTGCCTACCCTGCGCTCTCATCAAGCCTATCTAGCCTCCCACCGTCCTCTGCTGATGCACCCCTCACTTTCCTCACCTGTTGCCGAGTAGGATAAATCATCTGATGTGTGAGTTTGCAGTTGCCATTATGAAGATAAAGACATTAATAATTTTCAACAGTGAATGGTTCAAACCCCTTCAGACAACTGCTGTTAGTTGTGGGGACAGAGCTGTTCCTCAATGGTGGAGAGGGGAGGGAGGGTTGTTACTCCAACAGCAGGGAGGAAAAGGGGGTTACTCCAACATGCTATGACATTTGCTTCTAAGGTGTGGACATTAGGATTGGAGTATTGGAACTCCCCCGTCTCTGCAGGCTGCCCTTCCTTCACAGGTGCAGTGGAGAGGAACATGCTAGATATATTGGGTCTGCCTTTTTGTGGGGGGCCAGGGGATGCCTCCAGTAATATTGTAACCCCTTCCCCATGGAACCATAAGAGCCAAAGCCAGAAAAGAAAGAACCCAAATGCTCGGGATGGGGTGAGTGAAAAGATGAGGGCTGCAGGACCGGAAAGAAGGGGGTTCAAGAGGGGCACTGGAGAAGTGGGGGAAGGGAGCAGCTGGGAGGAACATGGGGAATTTTAAACCATCGTTTCCTTTAAGTTGTTCCAAAATAAACCATACTGAAACTTTGTCTCTTTTGATGAAAGCCTGAAAACCTGGTGACTCTCCTTAGGGTTGTGGGGAGTAGGGCAGCGGGCAGCCCTCTCCAGTTCTTAGGTGAAGTCCATTGGTATCTGATTGAAAGCAACAAAAGTCCTCCACCACAGTGAGCAGCAGAGATTTCATTTTGGATATTTCATAAAGGTATCACAGTCTGAGAACAACAGTTTACCATGAAACTGAGAAGCTGAGAGCACCTAGGAGAGCCAGGTCAAGCGTGTGGGCAGGGCTGTGGAAACCTCCTCTCACACAGCTCTATCAATGCTCCTCCAACGTACTTAGACTATAGCACCCCCTGCTTTCCTAGTTCCTGGACCCCCATACAGCTCTGCTGATGCATCTCACTCCTGACTTGCAGCACCCCCTGCTATTCTAATCCTGGGCCTCACCCAAGTAGAGAAAATGCTATCATGGTAAATTGTGTGGTATTGGCTGTTTTGAGTTGTGCATAAACATCTCCTCTGCTCATCCCAAGACATGCCACTTGTGTCCAGAGGCAGTTTGTTGAAACCAGAAGCACCCTTAAGCAGGGAACAGGGTGGAGTTAGGTTTGTGAAGTCCTCTCAGGCCATAGCCTATTTCAGTCAGGTCTTGATTTCACTACAACTTTTGAAGAGGTTTCATGACCATCAAGACCAACGAGGAAGGTGTTGGAGTCTCTGCAATCTGGGAGGCGCAGTGAGCACAACACAGAACAGCTCAGCATTCCCACAAAGGCTGATGGGTGAAGAACTGACGTGGGCTCTCAGGCCAGGCCCAGCTTGAGTCAGGGGTGTCAGAAAAGCCACAGAGGCTTCACCTGAAGGAACCAAACCTACCCACTCAAACAAGCTTCTGCTCTGCACCATGTCACCTCCAATCTCCTAACCTCAGCAAAGCCCCTGTAAAGATGGGTACTTAGCAAGCAGGTCCGAATCCAGCACAAGGAATGTCTTGCCTAGGTTGGGCGTCATTGGCCAAACCATTTTCCCAGAGCCTAAAGGAAATGAGATTGACAAAGGCTGTCTCCTTCCAGATTCCACCAGAACTTCCCCATGCCAACTCTGCTTCCCCAAGGGACCCCTCACTCAGCAGAACTGTTTCACTTCAGGGCCTGAGCAGGGAAGCCCCATACCTCCTGCCTCCTTGCCAGCTGGGTCTTAGCCTTTGAGACTGGAGCACGCAGCTCCCTCCCCTCCTCCCCCCATCTGCCATTTAACGATGATGGAAGTTGCTGTCAGCACACAGTGACAGTAATAAACACTCTTCTTAATAACACAGGGTGTCCCTCTTATTAAAATGAATAGACTCCAGCAGTGGAGCCGGGACGCCTGCCTCAGAGCCAGTTGGGGACAGCAGCTCTCAAGCAGAGCAGTTTATCTGCTGTAATTACCAATGTAACACGGCAGCTCAGGCTCCAGACTACTCATGGTCATGGCACGGCTCCCCACAGACAGAGATCAGGGCCACGTGTGCTCAGACAGACATGCATGCGCAGATATACATGCAAAGAAATACACCTGCACAGAGAAAGGCAGACATGCACATACATATATGCGTGGACAGACATACATATAGTATAGCCAGAATAAAACCATGCATGACCGGACTTTCAGTAGTGCTGAGCATTCACAAATGCCACTGAAATCAATAGTCACTGCTCAGCACCCTTGCAAATCAGACCAGTAGCATCCTGGGGCCAGAGAGATTTAAGGGTCCAACTCATCACAAACATTAATAATAATAGGTTTCAGAGTAGCAGCCGTGTTAGTCTCTAAGGTGCCACAAGTAGTCCTTTTCTTTTTATTACTAATAATAATGCAACAAATCCTGAGGGCCTTAATATTTACTCCCGCTGAGTAAGGACTGGGCAAAAATTAATTAAAGACTTCAGAATTTGTCCCAAAAAGAATAAGTAATAAGGGCACAATCGTTCCATCTGAGGATCTCTAAACAATTTACAAGTATTCATTAATGAATGCTCACGACCCAACTATGAGAAAGTCCAACATCTGAAGGGACACTCTTATAGAAGACTGGGTTCCCCTACATCTTAGGGGGTGCACAATCATCATTACAGCAGCTGTGCCATTAATCTGCCACTATGCATAGCTCTATTATTCATACATACATACACACGTGCCTTTATGCGTAGACACATGAATACACAAACAAAGAACACATAGCGTCTTAACATTTTCTTGAAATAAATAAAGCTGAAGGCAAATCCTTGGTGCACAGGTGAGGGTCTCCATCCCCTGGACTAACCCAGAACAAGCTTCACTGATCCTACATGTTCCTGAGCCTGTAATTGGCCACAGGATCATTTGTGTATCCAGGTTTTTTGGACCATGCCATAATGTTCCAAAGGGTGAATGCCCTGACCTTTCAGTTATGGAGCCCTGAGTTCAAATGCTGCTTGGGTTTCAGATCACAGTGAATTTTCTGGGCTCTGCCAAGTGTGTGGGTGGGGGAAATTATCCACATTTCAAAACCACTGGATTCAACCCAACTCAAGGTCTGGGGCCAGGAGGATCATTGCATCATAATTAATATTCTGACTGTGCCTTTCACAACACGTGCTTTAGACGACCACAAGCTTTGTAGTCAAAGTACATTTTGCGTGGGTTTGTGCACAGGCCAGATGTGCAGCGTCTGGTGGAAGGAGAGTGTCTCATGCCCAGCAGTACGCCCTGGTGGTGCATTCAGAACAAATACTGATGGATTTTGAAGGGCTCTGGCTGTAGGTATACAGTGGACTCAGTGGAGGCCCTTTGGCCAGAGGCAGTAACTGGGCAGATGTTCAGGAACACAGAGCAGGGAGGCGGCTTCCTTCTGTTGCCTCCTCCTCAGGTTAGTTTCTCTTTATTTAGAAGCCAGTGGATACTTGCGGTGACTCTGCTGCTGACCTGGAGGACACACAGTCCTGGAAGGAGAACAACATGACATTGGAAACAGGATCTTTCCTCTTTGGGGAGCTGCCTCAAAAGCAAACTATTTGAATGGGGCAACTGACAGGAAACCATGTGATGGGGATATATGTCACAGTACCTGAACTTCCCACTATTCTAGTGCCAGCTCAGAAGGCTCCACGCCCTGGCTCTCCCACTTCACTCTGGACTGCAGAGATGTGACGAGTCTCATTCTGGACCCCTCCATCTTTCCCTTGAAGTGAAATGGCAGGTTCAGAGCACACACACGGGGTGCCTGTCACAGCCACTGCGTGTCACCTATCAGCTAAGAAATGACCTCATCTCCTTCAATTGATCACACTGGCTTTCTGCCATCCTTGTTGTCAGCATGCTCTGTGCTGTTCCTCGAGAACCCCCACAGATGTGGGAGCACTTCACTCTTGTCTGATTTCACAGGGCTCCTCCTAGGGAGGACCCTCTCCAGTTGTGAGGTAGGCCAGGTAGATGGGCAATGATGGAAGCAAAGTTAGGTTGAAGGTAATTCAATTCTTACATAGCCTGGAGAAGCCACTGGTGAAGCCTAACCAAGAAAAGCCAGGTCAGGAGATGAGCACGTGCTTGGTATGTCTCACCCTTGAGAAACTGCCACCTGGCACCAGTTCTGAGAATATTATCCTCAGTGTTTGCATGGGTCTGTCTGCAGAACAGCATCAGCTCACGATGCAGCAAAGGAGATTGTAGATGCAGTAGGGCCGGATGGGAGGGAGAAGCAATGGGTTGGTGAACTGCCTTTCATCTCTGGAGACCACTGGCTTCAAAGTCTGAGTGGATCAAGCAAGAGCTGCTGGCTCAGCTTTGTTTATTCACATCCCAAAAATCACACATGCCCTGTCCTGATTGCTAGCTTCTCTGCTCAGGAGAGAGCCTGGGCTGGGATAGTAGGGAGCAGGGGTGGGTTAAAACTAAATGAGGTCAGGATCTAATTCAGCTGAAGGACTTTCAAAAAACCAAAGGCCTCCCATGCCAAATCAGAGCATCCCATCGCCTGCCCCCAGAGCAAAATGACAATGGCAGGCCTGACTGGGAGCGGCTGGGAGCCCCTGGCCCTTTAAATCACCCCCCGGAGCCCTGCCGCCACTACCCCGGGGCTCTGGGAGCGGGGCTCGGGAAGCGATTGAAAGGGCCTGGGCCTCCAGCTGCTGCAGGGTGCCACGGGCCCTTTAAATCACCACCGGAGCCCTGCCGCTGCTACCCTGGGGCTCCGGCAGTGGGATTCGGGTGGCGCTTTAAAGGTCCCAGGGCTCCCCACGGCTGGATCCAAATTTTGTACTTCCAAGGTCCCCCTCCTTCTCCAAGAGCAGGATATGGAGATCTATGTGTCTTGACTTAATAAGTCTCTGCTAGGGTGTTCTTCAGGCCAGGACTGAGGTGCCTTGGAAGAGCTGTGGGATTGGGTTGGGGGGGCTAGGGCTGGAGATGCCACAGAGGTTTGAGGTGTGCTGGCCGAGCTCTGTGGGAGAATATGCCACAGCTTCTGCTTGTATTCTGCTGGCTTCTATCAGTTCCTAATTTTAATGAGGAGTTAAATTCCACACACAAAAACAGGAGGAAGGAGCGGAAGGGGGATTCCTGTATGAGAGGCAGAGCACTGGGAGATGCTGCAGTGCTGAAGTGCCGCTGTATTGTCTCCCATGGCTTTTAGTTGTGCATGCAGAGAATAGTTGTGCATGTGAGACAGCCCCTGGAGAGAAAGCCTCGGGGCCCAATTCACCTCTGCACTGGCACTGAGTTCAGTAGGGGGAGTGAGGTGGGAAGGAATAATATGCCTTCCCGATCTCAGGCTTACAGAGGGTCAGTTCAACCTCTGCACAACTTACAGCAACCTTAGGAATTGCCCTAACATGTGCTCTGGCTGCAGCAGTTTCTACAGCCCACCTCGGCAGCCAGGGACAGCCTGCTGAAGAGGTCCCCTATGCCAGGAATATTCCCCCAGGAGGCATTTAAGACTGCTTTGCAGAAGCACAGACTGTGGAAAGTGGCCACAGGAGTGAACTCGACCCCTACAGCTTGTTGAGACAAGAGTCTGAGTTGGTATCCACCATACAGAATGCTGGGCCCACAGCCTTCATTTCAAGGGGAATCCGCATGGCTCAGAAACACTGGGCCATGGCTTACTGCCTGTAACCACTCAATGTGGTGAGGATGCTGGAGGGAGGGTCCCTGCAGTGCCCTTAATGGAACGCACAGGAAATGGTTTCCCTCCCCACCACTCCTTCCCAGTCTCAGATCTCTTGGTCAACCTCCATTCTCAGGCAGCTCTCCAAGGAATGATTTGCTCAGGGAGCTGGATGGCCATTATTGCATAAAAGCGGGACAAATGGGGGAGCTAGTACTCAGATTCAAAGATGCAGCTCCTCCTCCTTCAGCTGTGGGGTGTAGGACAGCTGGATCTCTTATTTGCACCAGCATAAAGGTTTTCTTTCTGTACTGGACAAGTGGAAAGGGCAGAAGGAAAGAGGACTTTGGCAGCCAGCTTATGTACAGTAACTGCACAGCTGGGTGGACTGAAAATTGAAGTCTGAGCACAGGACTGGGATCCAGGAATGCCTAAATTCTAACTATTTCTGACACTGGCTCTGACCATAGCATTGGGCAAGTCACTTCCCCTCTCTGTGCCTCAATTTCCTAACCTGGAAGATAGAGATAATGATTCTTCCCTATTGCCAGGCGCTGTTAGTGTTGTAAGGTGCTAGAGAAGTGCTTGGTATTACAAAGTCAGAATATGCAGAACAAGAATCCCAGGTTGGGACATTCCCTGCCAGCTCACTGAGCCTTGAGAGTCCAGCCAGTAGTGGTGAGCTGGGCTCCTACATGCCGGGAGGCTGGGACATGTCAAGTGCAAAATGAAGAAGTTATTCAGAAGGAGCGTATTTTATTCCCATTGCCCTCCAGACAAGCACTCACAGATAAAGAGAGACCTCTAGTGATGCTGAAGGGTGTCTACCTCTCCTCCCCCAAGTTGCTCTGAATAGTGCAATAATCTCACTTTTTTCTGAGCCAGAGAAAAACAAGGGATGATCCCCAGAATATCTAAAGAGCCAGCCCTTCACCCACTCAGTAGATGAAGACACAAGAACATGACCTAGCAGCGGCTGGAGCAAGGGGAGTTGCAGGTCTGAGGTGACTCAGCAGAGCTAACTGACGTGTGTGAAGCTGGTACAGACCCTGCCCATTCTCTGGCTGACTCTAGTCAATGCTCACCTTCAAGGACCACAATGATAACAAGGTGGTGCTAGAATTTGGCATGTGGGGAAGGCGGGGAAAGAGGGGACGTAACTGTCAGTTCTGGGGGCCATGTGGTTAGCTTGGTTTTTAATTTATCTTAATTTTTATTCCTGAATTAAAAGCTTGTGTCTTGATGGAGAGAGAATTTGATTGATAACCATCTTCACAGGGTTAGAGGCGGGAGAGATGGATAGAAAATTCCTGGCTCAGGAAAGTCACTCCTGAAGGAATGTACAACTTCCCATCACCTCTGCATGACCCTGAGACTTGTAGCAGGTAGGAGACACACAGCTACAAGAGGCTATGGGGTTTGATAAATATTTCAATAGAGTTTTGATCCTTACAAGATTAATCCCCAAACTCAGGCTGTTTCATGGCTATGAATCAGGTGACTGGGTCTCTAACTGCCCATTTATGCCCCCAGAGAGGATTTTGTCTACAGTAAAGATAGTAGGGAAACTAAAGTAGATACTGTGGATAAGGGCAAATTCAGGGAGGGCTGTACATACACCCCACACACAAGCCCAACATGGAGGCTAGCTAGCTTCAAATCTAGCCTCTAGAATCTGAAATCTCCTGCCTTCCAAGCTCTCTGACCCCAGTAGATAGGTCTTGATGCTAGGGAGCACCAAGAGAAGAGTTTTTAAGTTCACCCAGACACACAGCAGCGGAGCAGCCACATAAAACATCCCAGGTGTGAAATGAGTCCTGCTGACGTGCTTGAGGGGAGCACTGATAGGCAAAAACTGGGGGTGGGCACAACCCCCTCATGTCACTACTTGCACCTGTGACAGAGACAGCTGGGGACACCGGCACGAAGGTGGTTACACGCGTATGAGAGCAGGCAGGCATATCTCCACTTCTGCTCCCAAACCCAGAGCAGTGCTGGGAGCCAAAGGGCTCCTACTGGCCTGGAGCAGAGGAGGCCTCATTACTCTTCTTCCTTATTTAACTTCCCTTGGCAGTGCTGAGGCATAATCACTCAATTAGCAGCTCCCTAAGTACCCTCCTTCCACTCAGTCACCTCTCCCAGTGCCCAACCAGCATGTAAATCACTGCCTTAACTCTCTTCTTCCTAAGCTAGTCCAAGTGCCAGTAACCCCCTGTCAGGAGAAGAGGCTTTCCACTGGGGCAGCCATTATTCTGCTGGAATGTTTTATTTTCTAAGGAGAATAGAAACTAAGGAGGGAGGAGTACTTGTGGCACCTTAGAGACTAACCAATTTATTTGAGCATGAGCTTTCGTGAGCTACAGCTCACTTCATCGGATGCATACCGTGGAAACTGCAGCAGACTTTATATATACACAGAGAATATGAAACAATACCTCCTCCCACCCCACTGTCCTGCTGGTAATAGCTTATCTAAAGTGATCATCAGGTGGGCCATTTCCAGCACAAATCCAGGTTTTCTCACCCTCCACCACCCCACACAAATTCACTCTCCTGCTGGTGCTAGCCCATCCAAAGTGACAACTCTTTACATAATCAAGTCGGGCTATTTCCTGCATAAATCCAGGTTTTCTCACATCCCCCCCACCCCCATACACACACAAACTCACTCTCCTGCTGGTAATAGCTCATCTAAACTGACCACTCTCCAAGTTTAAATCCAAGTTAAACCAGAACATCTGGGGGGGGGGGGGTAGGAAAAAACAAGAGGAAACAGGCTACCTTGCATAATGACTTAGCCACTCCCAGTCTCTATTTAAGCCTAAATTAATAGTATCCAATTTGCAAATGAATTCCAATTCAGCAGTTTCTCGCTGGAGTCTGGATTTGAAGTTTTTTTGTTTTAAGATAGCGACCTTCATGTCTGTGATTGCGTGACCAGAGAGATTGACGTGTTCTCCGACTGGTTTATGAATGTTATAATTCTTGACATCTGATTTGTGTCCATTTATTCTTTTACGTAGAGACTGTCCAGTTTGACCAATGTACATGGCAGAGGGGCATTGCTGGCACATGATGGCATATATCACATTGGTGGATGTGCAGGTGAACGAGCCTCTGATAGTGTGGCTGATGTTATTAGGCCCTGTGATGGTGTCCCCTGAATAGATATGTGGGCACAATTGGCAACGGGCTTTGTTGCAAGGATAAGTTCCTGGGTTAGTGGTTCTGTTGTTTGGTATGTGGTTGTTGGTGAGTATTTGCTTCAGGTTGCGGGGCTGTCTGTAGGCAAGGACTGGCCTGTCTCCCAAGACTTGTGAGAGTGTTGGGTCATCCTTTAGGATAGGTTGTAGATCCTTAATAATGCGTTGGAGGGAGGGGAGCATAAGTGAGCATGTCCACTGGCAGCAAGGCGGATAGCCTTTTCCCCACAGGTTATGGACCCATTCTACTCAGACAAAAAGCCCTCCTGGAAACAGAGAATTCCTAAAACAAATGTGAAGGCAGCAGCTGGCCCTGGAAGGGGGTCATGTTGGGAGCTGGACAGACTGTTGGTAGCCTATGAGCAATGTGGAGTTTTGGGGAGCAGGGTTCATTTTTGGGTGAGAAAAGACTGACACAAAATGTAGGAATGACATTCTGCTCTCTTTTTCCCTGTGTAGCTGACTAAGGTCAATAGGGCCTTTATGGATGTAAGTGAGGACAGAATTCAGCGCAATACAGATACATTCAGATTGACTGATGTACCTGACTAAAATCCTGGTGGGGCGAGGGAGAAAATAAGAACTTACATTTCTATAGCCCCCCTTCAACTGAAAGCATCCCAAAGCACTTTACAAATGATACACCCACTGTGGGAATGCAGGTACCTCTGGGGTGGAACACAGCAGCTATTTAACAATCACACTGGTCACCTAAATCACATGGCTTTATTTCTGCTAGGAAGAACTATTTCTGCTATAATTCAGCAAACTTTGAGGATTTCCAAGCTTTCTCACACAGTCCTGGCAGACATCTGAATATTTGCAAAATGACAAATAATAGGATCCCACGAGCTAAACTCAACATCTTTATTTGAAAATATATTTGGAATTCAGTCTGTTTAGGATTTAAGATGCTCTAATCACTATTACTTCTTTAATGTTATAAGCAATTTTAGTAGTAATTTACAGAAATTAGAAGACAATGTCCTATCTGAAGATTTCTAATGTTCTCAGCACACTGATATTTAAATAGAATACCAAGGAATCTGAGAGAGCATACGTGAGTTCGGGGTACACAGGACTACTAGTGAGGGGTCAATAGCTGTATTAATTGTGGAACTATTGAACAAAGTCCGTTAAATAAAATAAAATGTCTGAACTTCTAACTTAAAGATAAAACCTATTTCAGTCTAATGCCCACTCACAGAGTAAAATACCTTATTTAGCTATGGAAGCTGCATTAGCTTAATTAGCCATGGGGGGAGGTGGCTACCGAATTTTATTGTGCAGAGAGCAGAATGGATGAGAACTACTTGCCTTGTGCCAAGTGGCATACTTATGTGCATAGTGCAATTAGCTCATGGCCATCTGAGCCCAAATTCAGAAGTTAGAGACCAGAGATGATGAATTGGAACAGCTGAGAGAGATGGAATTTGGGGACAAATCAGCAGGGCTTTGTAAAGGAAAATCATGCCTCCCTCATCTACTAGAATTCTTTGAGAACGTCAGCAAAATAGTGAAGAAGGGAGAACCAGAAGACAGTCGCTTGGATTTTCAAAAGCCTTTGACAAAGTCCTTTTCAAGAGATTATTAAAGAAACTAAAAGAAAAGGAGTACTTGTGGCACCTTAGAGACTAACCAATTTATTTGAGCATGAGCTTTCGTGAGCTACAGCTCACTTCATCAGATGTATACCGTGGAAACTGCAGCAGACTTTATATACACACAGAGAATATGAAACAATACCTCCTCCCACCCCACTGTCCTGCTGGTAACAGCTTATCTAAAGTGATCAACAGGTGGGCCATTTCCAGCACAAATCCAGGTTTTCTCACCCTCCACCCCCCCACACAAATTCACTCTCCTGCTGGTGCTAGCCCATCCAAAGTGACAACTCTTTACATAATCAAGTCGGGCTATTTCCTGCATAGATCCAGGTTTTCTCACATCCCCCCCACCCCCATACACACACAAACTCACTCTCCTGCTGGTAATAGCTCATCTAAACTGACCACTCTCCAAGTTTAAATCCAAGTTAAACCAGAACATCTGGGGGGGGGGGGTAGGAAAAAACAAGAGGAAACAGGCTACCTTGCATAATGACTTAGCCACTCCCAGTCTCTATTTAAGCCTAAATTAATAGTATCCAATTTGCAAATGAATTCCAATTCAGCAGTTTCTCGCTGGAGTCTGGATTTGAAGTTTTTTTGTTTTAAGATAGCGACCTTCATGTCTGTGATTGCGTGACCAGAGAGATTGACGTGTTCTCCGACTGGTTTATGAATGTTATAATTCTTGACATCTGATTTGTGTCCATTTATTCTTTTACGTAGAGACTGTCCAGTTTGACCAATGTACATGGCAGAGGGGCATTGCTGGCACATGATGGCATATATCACATTGGTGGATGTGCAGGTGAACGAGCCTCTGATAGTGTGGCTGATGTTATTAGGCCCTGTGATGGTGTCCCCTGAATAGATATGTGGGCACAATTGGCAACGGGCTTTGTTGCAAGGATAAGTTCCTGGGTTAGTGGTTCTGTTGTGTGGTATGTGGTTGTTGGTGAGTATTTGCTTCAGGTTGTGGGGCTGTCTGTAGGCAAGGACTGGCCTGTCTCCCAAGACTTGTGAGAGTGTTGGGTCATCCTTTAGGATAGGTTGTAGATCCTTAATAATGCGTTGGAGGGGTTTTAGTTGGGGGCTGAAGGTGACGGCTAGTGGCGTTCTGTTATTTTCTTTGTTAGGCCTGTCCTGTAGTAGGTAACTTCTGGGAACTCTTCTGGCTCTATCAATCTGTTTCTTTACTTCTGCAGGTGGGTATTGTAGTTGTAAGAAAGCGTGACAGAGACCTTGTAGGTGTTTGTCTCTGTCTGAGGGGTTGGAGCAAATGCGGTTGTATCGCAGAGCTTGGCTGTAGACGATGGATCGTGTGGTGTGGTCAGGGTGAAAGCTGGAGGCATGCAGGTAGGAATAGCGGTCAGTAGGTTTCCGGTATAGGGTGGTGTTTATGTGGCCATTGTTTATTAGCACTGTAGTGTCCAGGAAGTGGATCTCTTGTGTGGACTGGACCAGGCTGAGGTTGGTGGTGGGATGGAAATTGTTGAAATCATGGTGGAATTCCTCAAGGGCTTCTTTTCCATGGGTCCAGATGATGAAGATGTCATCAATATAGCGCAAGTAGAGTAGGGGCTTTAGGGGACGAGAGCTGAGGAAGCGTTGTTCTAAATCAGCCATAAAAATGTTGGCATACTGTGGGGCCATGCGGGTACCCATAGCAGTGCCGCTGATCTGAAGGTATACATTGTCCCCAAATGTGAAATAGTTATGGGTAAGGACAAAGTCACAAAGTTCAGCCACCAGGTTAGCCGTGACATTATCGGGGATAGTGTTCTTGACGGCTTGTAGTCCATCTTTGTGTGGAATGTTGGTGTAGAGGGCTTCTACATCCATAGTAGCCAGGATGGTGTTATCAGGAAGATCACCGATGGATTGAAGTTCAGACATCATCTTCCTTTCCAAATGCAAACAGATGGACATCGTACCAAAAGGACTGAAGGTAAAAAATCCATTACAATCTACATACCACACAGACTATGCTGACAGCTTGTGCCTCACGCTCTCAAAGAAACTGCGGAATCACCTGATCAAGATCCTCTACAGCAAACAGGGAAAGATTAAGAATGAGCTCTCAAAAATGGATACTCTCATAAAGAACCAACCTTCCACACAAACTTCCTCGTGGCTGGATTTTACTAAAACTAGACAAGCCATTTACAACGCACACTTTGCTTCTCTACAAAAGAAAAAGGACACTAAACTTTCTAAACTACTACATGCTACAAGGGGCCACAGCAATGGTTCCCTCACCCCACCTAGCAATATTGTTAACCTGTCCAACTATACTCTCAGCCCAGCAGAAGCAGCTGTTCTATCTCGGGGCCTCTCCTTCTGCCCCTCCACCCCCACGAACATGATACAGTTCTGTGGTGACCTAGAATCCTATTTTCGACGTCTCCGTCTCAAGGAATATTTCCAAAATACCTCTGAACAACATACTAATCCACAGAGGTCTCCCTGCCAACACTACAGAAAGAGGGATTCTAGATGGACTCCTCCTGAAGGTCGAAACAGCAGACTGGACTTCTACATAGAGTGCTTCCGCCGACGTGCACGGGCTGAAATTGTGGAAAAGCAGCATCACTTGCCCCATAACCTCAGCCATGCGGAACGCAATGCCATCCACAGCCTCAGAAACAACTCTGACATCATAATCAAAAAGGCTGACAAAGGAGGTGCTGTTGTCATCATGAATAGGTCGGAATATGAACAAGAGGCTGCTCGGCAGCTCTCCAACACGAGTTTCTACAAGCCATTACCCTATGATCCCACTGAGAGTTACCAAAAGCAACTACAGCATTTGCTCAAGAAACTTCCTGAAAAAGCACAAGATCAAATCCGCACAGACACACCCCTGGAACCCCGACCTGGGATATTCTATCTACTACCCAAGATCCATAAACCTGGAAATCCTGGGCGCCCCATCATCTCAGGCATTGGCACCCTGACAGCAGGATTGTCTGGCTATGTAGACTCCCTCCTCAGGCCCTACGCTACCAGCACTCCCAGCTACCTTCGAGACACCACTGACTTCCTGAGGAAACTTCAATCCATCGGTGATCTTCCTGATAACACCATCCTGGCTACTATGGATGTAGAAGCCCTCTACACCAACATTCCACACAAAGATGGACTACAAGCCGTCAAGAACACTATCCCCGATAATGTCACGGCTAACCTGGTGGCTGAACTTTGTGACTTTGTCCTTACCCATAACTATTTCACATTTGGGGACAATGTATACCTTCAGATCAGCGGCACTGCTATGGGTACCCGCATGGCCCCACAGTATGCCAACATTTTTATGGCTGATTTAGAACAACGCTTCCTCAGCTCTCGTCCCCTAAAGCCCCTACTCTACTTGCGCTATATTGATGACATCTTCATCATCTGGACCCATGGAAAAGAAGCCCTTGAGGAATTCCACCATGATTTCAACATTTTCCATCCCACCACCAACCTCAGCCTAGTCCAGTCCACACAAGAGATCCACTTCCTGGACACTACAGTGCTAATAAACAATGGCCACATAAACACCACCCTATACCGGAAACCTACTGACCGCTATTCCTACCTGCATGCCTCCAGCTTTCACCCTGACCACACCACACGATCCATCGTCTACAGCCAAGCTCTGCGATACAACCGCATTTGCTCCAACCCCTCAGACAGAGACAAACACCTACAAGGTCTCTGTCACGCTTTCTTACAACTACAATACCCACCTGCAGAAGTAAAGAAACAGATTGATAGAGCCAGAAGAGTTCCCAGAAGTTACCTACTACAGGACAGGCCTAACAAAGAAAATAACAGAACACCACTAGCCGTCACCTTCAGCCCCCAACTAAAACCCCTCCAACGCATTATTAAGGATCTACAACCTATCCTAAAGGATGACCCAACACTCTCACAAGTCTTGGGAGACAGGCCAGTCCTTGCCTACAGACAGCCCCGCAACCTGAAGCAAATACTCACCAACAACCACATACCAAACAACAGAACCACTAACCCAGGAACTTATCCTTGCAACAAAGCCCGTTGCCAATTGTGCCCACATATCTATTCAGGGGACACCATCACAGGGCCTAATAACATCAGCCACACTATCAGAGGCTCGTTCACCTGCACATCCACCAATGTGATATATGCCATCATGTGCCAGCAATGCCCCTCTGCCATGTACATTGGTCAAACTGGACAGTCTCTACGTAAAAGAATAAATGGACACAAATCAGATGTCAAGAATTATAACAGTCATAAACCAGTCGGAGAACACTTCAATCTCTCTGGTCACGCAATCACAGACATGAAGGTCGCTATCTTAAAACAAAAAAACTTCAAATCCAGACTCCAGCGAGAAACTGCTGAATTGGAATTCATTTGCAAATTGGATACTATTAATTTAGGCTTAAATAGAGACTGGGAGTGGCTAAGTCATTATGCAAGGTAGCCTGTTTCCTCTTGTTTTTTCCTACCCCCCCCCCCCCCCCCAGATGTTCTGGTTTAACTTGGATTTAAACTTGGAGAGTGGTCAGTTTAGATGAGCTATTACCAGCAGGAGAGTGAGTTTGTGTGTGTATGGGGGTGGGGGGGATGTGAGAAAACCTGGATCTATGCAGGAAATAGCCCGACTTGATTATGTAAAGAGTTGTCACTTTGGATGGGCTAGCACCAGCAGGAGAGTGAATTTGTGTGGGGGGGTGGAGGGTGAGAAAACCTGGATTTGTGCTGGAAATGGCCCACCTGTTGATCACTTTAGATAAGCTATTACCAGCAGGACAGTGGGGTGGGAGGAGGTATTGTTTCATATTCTCTGTGTGTATATAAAGTCTGCTGCAGTTTCCACGGTAAACATCTGATGAAGTGAGCTGTAGCTCACGAAAGCTCATGCTCAAATAAATTGGTTAGTCTCTAAGGTGCCACAAGTACTCCTTTTCTTTTTGCGAATACAGACTAACACGGCTGTTCCTCTGAAACCTAAAGAAACTAAGTCATCATGGGTTTAATTTCTGTCATGGATTAGAAACTAAGACAAAACAGAGTAGGAATAAATCATCAGTCTTCAGAATGGGACATGTGTGGTGTCTGAAGATGTTATACTGAGACCAGTATTTAATACTTTTGTTTATAATTGCAAGGTAAGCAGTGAGGCAGCAAGATATGCAGGTAACACAAATTTAAGCAAATCAAGATCGGACACATGGAGGAACTTCTGAGGGACCTAACAAAGCTAAGCGAATGGGCAGCATCATGGCAGGTGACGTTCAATGGTAACTAATGAAAGGTAATGCACACTAGTGGAATGAATGCACACACACTTGCCTGTCATTTTGGTCACCTCAACCACATCTTTGAATCTCTACATTGGCTCTTCCTCTGCTACCTTCAAGACTCACTTGTGCTGCTTATGAGGAAACTACCTGATTTATCCTGATGGAGGGAATATTTTCAAAGATTGTAGTATTAATTTAAGCTTATGTTCCCTAGATTTAGCCAAGCATCACCTTGATCATTCTAATTATATGTTTTCCATAACCTCTGTCTGAGCTCCTCAAGACAAGGAATGTGCCTTTTTATCTCTCTGGAAAGCACTTAGTGCATTGTGGGCACTAGCATAAAAAACAAGCAACAGCCAAAAATAAATAAATAATTAAATGATTAAAAAGTGGGCATTTTTATTTACCTTCTCTCATAATACAAGAAAAAGGGACATGCAATGAAACCGGAAGGTAACACATGTAAATACATTTTTATACAACACATAATTAATCTTTGGGAGTTGCTGACAATACATCAAGAGTTCAGCAGGCTTCACGAAAAGATCAGACACTTGTATGGATAAGGAGAACCTCCACAGTTACAGCAGACAAGATTTTAAAGAAAATATATCATTTATGAACCCTCTTGCTTCAGGTCATAAGGCAACCACTGACTGGTGGTGGTTAGGAAGATGTTTCCCCTTTGGGAAGTTTACTCTATAATTATCCATTACAGTGATTCTTGCACTTTTTTCTGAAGCATGAGGTATTGGCTACAGTAAGAAGCAGAACACTAGCACTAGGTGGATCTGTTGTCTCACCTGGCATGGCAATTCCTCTGTATGGTGTGTATTTTTCTCCCCAGCACTCTAAAATCTGACTTTACAAAATTATAAAATATATTTTCTGACCCATCTAAAAAGAGATGGAACACGTGAGACCAACAAAAATGGGGAACGGTGGCGATCGTGGAAAGGGATACAGAGGTCTCATAAATATAAAATTATGCAGTGACTCTCAAAAGTCATGTGCAGGTCTTAAAATCACCAAGAAACTGAAACACTGTTTTATATTTTTACTCTAATTAAATTAATTTAAAACAATTGGAGGGGGAAATGAGCAGTTAGGGTGACAGGCCTAGAGAAAGGAGAATATTTGTATTGTAATAGCAGTCAAGGTAGGGGACCCATTGTGCTGGGTGCTGTACAAGACACATATGCACAGACCCTTCCCTGAATAGCTATACGAAAGTAAGGAACCAGTCATGTGATATGGACAGCTCGGGGTTGGGGAGAGCCTGTTAGATCTAGGGGTTGTGTGCATGTCGTGGGTTTTAGAAAGAATGAGTACAGATCTGCACTAGACAGCTAGCAACAGGGAAACAGATAGGCAGCAGTGGAAGGCACTGAGCCTTGAGGAAGAGCCAAGGTGACATGGACCATGCCAGGCCAGATCCTGTAAAAGGGAGAGTTCAGATCATTTCAACAGACACAACATTAATCTGACATTCTGACTCCACTCCCAAGGATCACCATTTGCTTCTTCAGAAGCTTAGAGGTTAGAGCTTAGATGCCTTATGAAATGCCATCAAGTTCATCCCCAGAAGCCAAGACAGATTTGTTCCCCATTCTGTTCCCCAGAACTTTGCCCATTCCAGTCCCTAACAATGAGGCTTCACCAGGGAGATGATTCCATAGCCCTGTAGATTTCACTGTGAAGAAATGTTTCTTGATATTCAGCCTAATTTCCCATGGCTCATTTTCATCCCATTTTTCTTGGGCCACCCTGAGCAGCAATTGTCCCTCCAGAGAATTTGTACCCTCTCCCAAGTTTGCTCTCTTTCACCCTTTGGGGTTTGGGATCTTCATTCCCTTCCACTGAGGGTATGTCTACACTACGAAATTAGGTCGAATTTTATAGAAGTCGGTTTTGTAGAAAGCGTTTTTATACAGTCGATTGTGTGTGTCCCCACACAAATGCTCTAAATGCAGGTAGTTGGCAGAGTGTGTCCACAGTACCGAGGCAACCGTTGACTTCCAGAGCGTTGCACTGTGGGTAGCTATCCCACAGTTCCTGCAGTCTCCGCCGCCCATTTGAATTCTGGGTAGAAATCCTGGTCCCTTATGGGGCTAAAACATTGTCGCGGGTGGTTCTGGGTACATATCATCAGGTCCCCCTTCCCTCCCTCCTTCTGTGAAAGCAAGGGCAGACAGTCGTTTTGCGCCTTTTTTCTTGAGTTACCTGTGCAGACGCCATACCACGGCAAGCATAGAGCCCGCTCAGCTAACCGTCATTGTATGTCTCCTGGGTGCTCAAAGACATGGTACTGCATTGCTACACAGCAGCAGCTTATTGCCTTTTGGCAGCAGACAGTGCAGTATGACTGGTAGCTGTCATTGACGTAGTCCTGGGTGCTCTTTTAACCAACCTCGATGAGGTCAGGGTGCCTGGGCAAATATGGGAGTGACTCAGCCAGGTCACTTCCCTTTTAAGTTTTGTCTCATGGCGATTGAGTCCTACAGGCAGTGCACTGTCTTTTAATCAGCAGCCAGCAGAAGACGATGGCCAGTAGTCATACTGCACCATCTTCTGCCAAGCACCCAGGAGATGACGATGGCTAGCGGTCGTACTGCACAGTCTGCTTCCAGCAAGATGTATAAAGATAGATGAAGTGGCTCAAAACAAGAAATAGACCAGATGTGTTTTGTATTCATTTTCTCCTCCCACCGTCTGTGAAATCAACAGCCTGCTAAACCCAGTTTTGAGTTCTATCCTTGAGGGGGCCATTCAGTTTCTCGCAAAGCCACCCCCTTTGTTGATTTTAATTCCCTGTAAGCCAACCCTGTAAGCCATGTCATCAGTCGCCCCTCCCTCTGTCAGGGCAACGGCAGACAATTGTTCCACGTCTTTTTTCTGTGCAGGCGCCATATGACGGCAAGCACGGAGCCCGCTCAGATCACTTTGGCAATTAGGAGCACATTAAACACCACACGCATTATCCAGCAGTATTTGTAGCACCAGAACCTGGCAAAGCAAAACTGGGAGAGTAGGCGACGTCAGCGCGGTGATGAAAATGATGAGGACATGGACACAGACTTCTCTCAAAGGACAAGCCCTGGCAATGTGGGCATCATGGTGTTAATGGGGCAGGTTCATGTGGTGGAATGCCGATTCTGGGCTTGGGAAACAAGCACAGACTGGTGGGACCGCATAGTGTTGCAGGTCTGGGATGATTCCCAGTGGCTGCGAAACTTTCGCATGTGTAAGGGCACTTTCATGGAACTTTGTGACTTGCTTTCCCCTGCCCTGAGGTGCAATAATACCAAGATGAGAGCAGCCCTCACAGTTGAGAAGCGAGTGGCAATAGCCCTGTGGAAGCTTGCAACGCCAGACAGCTACCAGTCAGTCGGGAATCAATTTGGAGTGGGCAAATCTACTGTGGGGGCTGCTGTGATGCAAGTAGCCAACGCAATCAAAGATCTGCTGGTATCAAGGGTAGTGACCCTGGGAAATGTGCAGGTCATAGTGGATGGCTTTGCTGCAATGGGATTCCCTAACTGTGGTGGGGCCATAGACGGAACCCATATCCCTATCTTGGCACCGGAGCACCAAGCCGGCAAGTACATAAACCGCAAGGGGTACTTTTCAATTGTGCTGCAAGCACTGGTGGATCACAAGGGATGTTTCACCAACATCAATGTGGGATGGCCAGGAAAGATAAATGACTCTCGCATCTTCAGGAACTCTAGTCTGTTTCAAAAGCTGCAGGAAGGGACTTTATTCCCAGACCAGAAAATAACAGTTGGGGATGTTGAAATGCCTATAGTTATCCTTGGGGACCCAGCCTCCCCCTTAATGCCATGGCTCATGAAGCCATACATAGGCAGCCTGGACAGTAGTCAGGAGCTGTTCAACTACAGGCTGAGCAAGTGCAGAATGATGGTAGAATGTGCATTTGGATGTTTAAAAGCGCACTGGCGCAGTTTACTGACTTGGTTAGACCTCAGCGAAACCAGTATTCCCACTGTTATTACTGCTTGCTGTGCGCTCCACAATATCTGTAAGAGTAAGGAGGAGACATTTATGGCAGGGTGGGAGGTTGAGGCAAATCACCTGGCTGCTGGTTACGCACAGCCAGACACCAGGGTGATTAGAAGAGCACAGGAGGGCGCGGTGTGCATCAGAGAAGCTTTGAAAACCAGTTTCATGACTGGCCAGGCTACGGTGTGAAAGTTCTGTTTGTTTCTCCTTGATGAAACCCCCCGCCCCTTGGTTCACTCTACTTCCCTATAAGCTAACCACCCTCCCCTCCTCCCTTCGATCACCACTTGCAGAGGCAATAAAGTCATTGTTGCATCACATTAATGCATTCTTTATTAATTCATCACACAAATAGGGGGATAACTACCAAGGTAGCCCAGGAGGGGTGGCGGAGGAGAGAAGCACCAGGAGGGGTGGTGGAGGAGGGAAGGACAAGGCCACACAGCACTTTAAAACTTATTGAATGCTAGCCTTCTGTTGCTTGGGCAACCCTCTGGGGTGGAGTGGCTGGGTGGCCGGAGGCTCCCCCACCGCATTCTTGGGGGTCTGGGTGAGGAGGCTATTGGAATTTGGGGAGGACGGTGGTTGGTTACACAGGGGCTGTAGTGGTGGTCTGTGCTTCTGCTGCCTTTCCTGCAGCTCAACCATATGCTGGAGCATATTAGTTTGATCCTCCAGCAGCCTCAGCATTGAGTCCTGCCTCCTCTCATCATGCTGCTGCCATCTTTCAGCTTCAGCCCTCTCTTCAGCCCGCCACTTACTCTCTTCAGCCCGCCACCTCTCCTCCTGGTCATTTTGTGCTTTCCTGCACTCTGACATTATCTGCCTCCAAGCATTCGTCTGTGCTCTGTCAGTGTGGGAGGACAGCATGAGCTCAGAGAACATTTCATCACGAGTGCATTTTTTTCGCCTTCTAATCTTCGCTAGCCTCTGGAAAGGAGAAGATCCTGTGATCCTTGAAACACATGCAGCTGGTGGAGAAAAAAAAAGGGACAGTGGTATTTAAAAAGACACATTTTATAGAACAATGGGTACACTCTTTCACGATAGAACAATGGGTACACTCTTTCACGATAAACCTTGCTGTTAACATTACATACACAGCACATTGCTTTTGTTCCAAGGTCGCATTTTACCTCCCCCCAGCAAGTGGCTAGCACTTCCACCCTTCCCGTGGCTAACAGCGGGGAACATTTCTGTTCAGCCACAGGCAAACAGCCCAGCAGGAACGGGCACCTCTGAATGTCCCCTTAAGAAAAGCACCCTATTTCAACCAGGTGACCATGAATGATATCACTCTCCTGAGGATAACACAGAGAGATAAAGAACGGATCTTGTTTGAACGCCAGCAAACATACACTGCAATGCTTTGTTCTACAATGATTCCTGAGTACGTGCTACTGTTTGGGAGTGGTAAACTGTCCTACCATGGTGGATGGAATAAGGCTGCCCTCCCCAGAAACCTTTTGCAAAGGCTTTGGGAGTACATCCAGGAGAGCTGCGAATGCCAGGGGAAATTAATCATTAAACATGCTTGCTTTTAAACCATGTATAGTATTTTAAAAGGTACACTCACCAGAGATTCCTTCTCCGCCTGGTGGGTCCGGGAGGCAGCCTTGGGTGGGGTCGGGGGGTACTGGCTCCAGGTCCAGGATGAGAAACAGTTCCTGGCTGTTGGGAAAACCGGTTTCTCCACTTGCTTGCTCTGAGCTGTCTTCCTCATCCCCAAAACCTGCTTCCGTGTTGCCTCCATGTCCATTGAAGGAGTCAAACAACACGGCTGGGGTAGTGGTGGCTGAACCCCCTAAAATGGCATGCAGCTCATCATAGAAGCAGCATGTTTTGGGCTCTGACCCGGAGCGGCCGTTCGCCTCTCTGGTTTTCTGGTAGGCTTGCCTCAGCTCCTTAAGTTTCACGCGGCACTGCTTCGGGTCCCTGTTATGGCCTCTGTCCTTCACGCCCTGGGAAATTTTGACAAATGTTTTGGCATTTTGAAAACTGGAACGGAGTTCTGATAGCACGGATTCCTCTCCCCATCCAGTGATCAGATCCCATACTTCCCATTCGGTCCATGCTGGAGCTCTTTTGCGATTCTGGGACTCCATCATGGTCACCTCTGCTGATGAGCTCTGCATGGTCACCTGCAGCTTGCCACGTTGGCCAAACAGGAAATTGAAATTCAAAAGTTCACGGGCCTTTTCCTGTCTACCTGGCCAGTGCATCTGAGTTGAGAGTGCTGTCCAGAGCAGTCTCAATGGAGCACTCTGAGATAGCTCACAGAGACCAATACCGTCTAATTGTGTCCACAGTACCCCAAATTCGACCCGGCAAGGCTGATTTCAGTGCTAATCCCCTTGTCGGAGGTGGAGTAGAGAAACTGATTTTAAGAGCCCTTTGAGTTGAAAAAAAGGGCTTTGTCGTGTGGACGTGTGCAGGGTTAAATCGATTTAATGCTGCTAAATTCGATCTCAACTCCTAGTGTAGACCAGGGCTGAGGTTCCTATTTTCACATGTGGGGGCTGTGATAATTTTTCTACTGGTAGCTGTCGGAAACTCTGCAGTGGTGCTGCCTTGGAGTAATCTCAGAACAGCTTGAACCAGGACTAGATACATAACCCAATGGCAACTCTTCCACCGAGTCAGGAGAGTGCAGGACACACCCCTCATTGAGAACAAATCAGATAGGCTGGACTTCTTCCATGCTGCACCTGCCAGCAGAGGGCACTGTGTATGAGAGAAAAGGTTAGGATGGGTTACAAGAGACAGGGCTATGACTAGACACCTTTACCAGCATCACAATGGGGAGGCCCCAAGAATTCTTTAACTTCAGGCTTCTTGGGGTGAATTGCTTCCATTTCACACTGTTGTGAATGCGAGTTCAAATGCCACTCCCTGTGATAAGGAACTCCTGCTGAGAAAGCCTCACCTGACCCTCCCTCTTCTGCCCTCCCCACATAGCTCCATCCACCCCTCCTGCTTCCTCACTGTGTGTAGGGAAGTGGTGACTGGGGGGCCAGTAGCACGACTGTCAGGCCCCTTGGCTCAGTGGTCATTTGTTCTCTTTCTACATGTAGCTATTTATTCATTTAATGTAAAAGTTTGAATTTACTCCCCACCCCTCCTCTCTTTTCACCATCTGTCCATTCGTTTGAAAATCTGTTCCACTTCACCTTTAGCTGACCAAAGCTTCCCTGTTCCCTCCATCCTGCCACAGGCTCCTCCAGACGTCCCCAGCTCAGCTCAGGAGCTTTTAGCTGATTATGCAAATCCCCCCCCCCAGCCAGCTGGTATCTGCCTCCCAGAAACACATGTTCAAAAGCCCACTGGACTGTTGGAGAGGAGGAGGGGCAAGACCCTGCACCCAGCCCTGGAGGCTGCGGAGAGAAAGTTACTTAGCAAGGAGTTATACAGCAAACAGATGGGAGGAGGAGAGAAGGGAAAAGAAGGGGATGGAGCAGGCATCTGTGTATGTATGTAGTAGGGTCACGGCTGTGTGGGTATGAATGTACCAGGATGAGGAGCAGGGTGGGTGTTTATTGATGGGGATGCGTGCGTGAGGGGGAGCGATGTATGGAAATGGGGATGGTCAGTCACTGATATACTGTCTCACTCTCTCTCCTCCTGCTCCCTGCTGATCATCATCCCAGCTGGTTTCTTTACATGCCTGTGAGTTTATAGTGCTCCCATTACAATGATATCTAGGTATTCTCACAGAGTTTTAAGAACAATGAGTTATAGGACATCATGACTCTCAATGTGATGGCACAGATGGGTAATGGTTTCCTACCAAGAACTGGAGCAACCTCATGAGTGTAGGTCTAAAACAATCCTTTGCCTACCTGTAGCACCTTCCATCCAAGGATCTCAGAGCACTCTTCAGATATTCACTAACTCTCTCAGGCCCCTAGCAGCTGGATCAGTATCTTCCTATTTTATAGATGGGGAATCTAAAGCACAGAGAGCAGTGATCCAAGGTCACACAGCAAGAAAATGAAAAGAGAACCCAGGAATTCTGATGACCAGTCTTTTACTCCACTGAAAGACGTCAAGAACATCACATGGGACTGGCCCAATGTGACTCATACAATGTCTCTGCCATGTGGGAGATGAGACATAGGCTGGAAGGAAGGGAACAGAGTGCCTCATAGTACTATTAAGCAGCTCAGTTGCTTGCTTCCGAAGGCTAACTTGTTCACAGGTTCTCTCAAGCAGAAAGATGGTGGCTGTAAGGTGCGATCTGTGATGGTGCCTGGTCTCTCTCCACCTGGTGGAAGATTCCATTTTTCATTATCTTTTCCAGGGTCTCTTCCCTGCAAGTCTTCATGCATCTGGGGGTGTTTCCTGACAATCCTTGGAGCAATGTGACACCTAGAGAATGTCATGTCACCCGCTTTCTCTAGGTTAAGGAAATATCGGATGTTGGAATTTTAAATTGAACAGAACTATTCACTGTCATAGCCTCTGGAAATTAGAAGTCAAGGCACCTCTCTACCCCACCCCAAATTCCTGCTCTCACAACAGCAGCTCTGTCCTTCTGACAGAGCCCCCCTGGGCTCCATGGGAAACAGGAGGGCAACTCCAGATGTAGCCAACAGATGCTGCTCTTTGTGGTCAGAGGCAAAAAGCATAAAATCATGAGCTGCCAAGAGCGGCTAAAGGAAGGGATACGGCAGATGCAGGGAAAAGGGGAAATACAGCAGTGTCAGGGTGGAGCATTCAGGGAGCTACAGTAGGAGGGTTGGGGGGTTGTATGTTTTCTGTTCTGATAACTGGTGGCAAGGGATCTACTGACCTTTGAACCAGGCCAGGTGCTATACAGGGTAACCCCAGTGAGAAAGAGACACAGTATGCCAATCCCCCTAAGACTGGCTTCTTCCCATTCATATCCCTGACCATTTCAATGGGACAATAACACAGGGACAACACGAAGAATTTGCTAAAGGGTCGGGGGACAGCATGTTCCACTGTCCAAGGAGGGGATGGACTGTTCTTACTTAAGCAGGTCTCCATCAGACCTGGTTTTGTTTTAAGTTAGCCGCAGGGATGCCCCAAGATACACATAAGTTCTGGATGCCCTGTGATGGGGGATGTGGAAGGATTCTGGCTACCCCATGGGCATGGTTTAGGTATGGGTGGGTTCCAGGTGCCCCATAATAAGATACAATATGTGTGTTCTTCTTCCATTGAAGAAACCAGCACAGCTGCTCCATTTTAGAGACGGGAAAGAGAAGACAACTGAGGCACAGAAAAAGGAAGTCACATAGCAAGTCAAGTGGCAGAGCTGGGGTTAGAACACAGGTCTCGGCTCCCTCTCCTGGGTCCTATCTGCTAGACCATGCTGCCCCACAGACAGCAGGGATGCATAGGTGGGTTCTGGTCATTCCAGAGATGAAGCTGGAGGTACCAGAAGGCCTCAGCCACCCCAAGAGGCTAGGCCGCCAGGGTTTGTTCTAGCAGCTCAAAGGAACAATCCAGGGCCATAGTCACTTTGCACAAGGTAACGCTCTCTTTGGAACTGAGCCATTTGATTGTTCAATTAAGTGAGCAATAAGAGTAGCTGAAGGTTCCCAGACATTGCTCGAGCTGCCCGGTTCCTCATACCAACCTTTCTATAGTCTCAATTTCAGCCTCCTACTAACCATACATGGCATACCACCACATTTTCCTCCTGGCCCTTCTGTGGCCACCCAGCACACAGGATCAAACACCTTTGTGGGGCTTTGATGTAACAGGAGAAGTGGAAAGAATGCCCTCTCCCTTTAAGGGCCAAACAAGGCATCACTTTAGCCAAAGCAAAAAGAGCAAAGGTTACTGCAGTCAAGATCCAGGGAGGCACAGGATCCTTTCTCCTCTTTACTCCTGTCTTCTCCCTGGGGCTCACAGTCAGAATCAGCCCCAAACATCATTTACAGTGTCCCAGGGTGAATGGCCCAGTCCTACTCCTCTGCAAACCCCTGCACTCAGGGCAGGCAATGGGGCTCTTCCATCTAGCCAGAAAGAAAGGGTTAACTCTTTCTCTACCACCTCCATGTCCTACTACCAAACTTTAGAGAGACAAGGTGGGTGAAGTAATATCTTTTACTAGACCAACTTCTGTCAGTGAGAGAGACAAGCTTTCAGGCCACACAGAGCTCTACTTCAGGTCTGGGAGTGACACAGCTACAACCATACTACATATACCAAACTTCACGGCATTCAGCACGAGACCCTGCCGCTGGATGGTATCCGCCAGCCAGTTATTGGAAAGGAATAGCCATTGGGAAACTATAAAGGGGACATTTATGGGATTATACATATTTTCTAGGGACTGCTTATATTCCCAGACCTCCGAGGCAATATACCAAGGGGGGGAAGGGGGGGAAGGGAATCATAACAAAGGCTCCAACAATGCCCATTGAAGGTTACAAAAGGGAGCCCATTTCAGTTCAATTTCAAATAAAATCACACAGTCTATATCAGACAGAGTGACCTTTGCTCCTCAGCATTTAGACAGATCCACTGGGTGCAAGCCAACTCCTGGGCCCATAAATCCTCATCCTAATGTCTGCTTAACACTGATCCAGGGAGCCATTCCCCCATTCTGGCTCCCAGAATACAGCACGGACTCTACCTCACAGAGAGCACTGACCCTCTGTGCTTTGGGACTAGCACTCTCCCACCCCACACATGAAATGAGATGTCTCTTTTAGGCCTCCCTAATTTCCACTGAAAGGCCGGGAGGCAGGGGGAGGGAAAAGGAGGGGGGGTGGGAGGCTGGCTGGGTTGCTGTGTCTCATGTCTCCTCTGCCTTTGTATGTACCTCCTGGTACGATTATTAAACGCAAATTACAAAAGATGTGACCCAAACGATCTTTATTTCTTCTTTCAACAAGTGCTGCCTGCAGGGTCCTGATTCTGAATTCCGTTTCAATTATCTCTGCCATTTTAACACAAAGCGACTTGTGTCGGCAATTACCGGCACTGAAGGCAGCATGGAAACAGCTCCAGTGGCAGAACACAAAAGCCTGGCTTCTTCTGTTTAGAAACTTTCATTTGCTTTGATTAAAGGCAGAAAACACAGGCGCTGACTGTATGCACCACTGTACTGTGTGCTGTCTACACTCCTCAGTGATAGAGTCCCTGAGAAACTAGTCCTCAGCACTCAACTCCCTAGAGAATCTTGACACAGAGACACCACTGAGCGCTAACCTCCCCAAGACACTCATAAAAAGGACTTTTAACAGATAATCCAGCCACCCGTCTGCAGACAGACAGACATACAGAGTTAACCCCATCATTTCTCCTGTTAGAGAGGAAGTTCTCAATACTTTTAAAGCTAGTGAAGCCAGGGAGCCTGAATTGCAAAGCAGAGGCTGGGATGGGTAGGATCATGGGCAGTCATTCCATTTTGACTCCCAGAGTATTCTGGCCATTTCTCTCTGTCCTTTGAATTCCTCCACTAGTTCTTCCTTCTCCAGCACACATTTTCAAACGTATTCTCATCAAGGCCCTTCTTAATTCCACTCCTCTCTGTTTATCCAGTCATGTATCTTATCCCCTCCCCTCACCTCTCTCCATCAGTGATGTCTAGGGCTCTGTGTTTGTCACAGAAGTCAGGGATTCCGCGACCTCCGTGACTTCTGCGGCGGCCAGTGTGGCTGACCCCAGGCCTGCCCAAGCAGCTGGCACCAGAGACAGCCACACTGGCTGCTGCTGGAGTGGCTCTAGAGCCAGCCACTCGGGCAAACCCACAGCCAGCGCCATGCAGGTGCTGCTGGAGCTGCCCTGGGGCTAGCTGCACCGGCTGCTGCTCGGGTGGCCTGCAGCAGCTGCCCAGTGCACCTCGCCTCGGGGACTGCCTGAGCAGCGGTCCCAGTGGTGGCCAGAGCAGCCACTGCTCAATGGCCCCAGCAGCTGGTACTGCTGCCTTGTCCCCCCCAGCAGCGGTCTCCCAGGGCACCTCCGCAAAGGTTTAGTCACAGGTATTTTTAGTAAAAGTCATGGACAAGTCACAGGCCATGAATTTTTGTTTATTGCCCGTGACCTGTCCATGACTTTTACTAAAAATACCCGTGGCTAAATTGTAGCCTTAATGATGCCTACTTTGTTCCCTTTTGTCCTCTTCTCTCAACACTGTCTTCATATTGGCTTCATGTCATCTCTAATGTACGGTACTTTCTCCCCATGTTGGTCTGTAAGGCCAACACCCTCTTTCACATCTCCCTGTATGATCCAGCTCTGCAGTACAAACATAGCCAGCTAACAATGGGGGAAAGATGGGGAGAGAGTTCATGTTTATTTTTTAAAGCTGTTTTATTCCTCTCCTCCCACCTTTCATATGCCGTCTGCCTACTTAGATTGGGAGCTCTTTGGGGCAGGGGCTGCATCTCCTTGTGTGTGCGTGTACAGCACCACGACTATACAAACAACAACTCAGAACAATAAGAGTTCAGAGACAGACAGGTATTGCCAGCCTCCGCAGGTAACATTTAGCAAATCAAATTCCATACAGTGGACAAGTAGTTTAGATAGCAAGATGCTGTGGCAGTCTCAGGCCAGGCCAAGCAGAATACTGCACCAAACTCAAGGGGGTATGGGACCTTAAACTTGAGAACTCCTAATGGCAGGAAAAGGGATTTGAAAGATCCTTGCCCTGGCTGAAGCTGAGGTCCCATTACTGTTTGTTTCCCACATTTCCCTGGCCATGTGACCCTGCTGTGTGCATTATGGGGGCAGTGCATGCTATGTGCACTCTGTGAGCAAGTCCAGGTGTCAGGAGATCCATTGAGGCTGAAGCAAGAGCAGAGAAGCAGAGTTTGTGGAGGCGATTTACAGCCATGGTTATTGAATGGTGTGTGAGCAGTTTGTCATGCTGAGCCCTGGCACCTTGTCCTACCTGTGTTGTACGTGTTTTATTGGTGTTGAGCAGAGGGAGGCCGGAGCAGAGGGGAGTTTGGGAGGGAAGCCACTCAAGTGAAAAATGAACTAAGCCAAATAGGATTGAGAAAGAGAGAGAGAGAGATGCAGGGGAAGGGGGTGACGGGCCCAGATTATAAAACACAAGACAAATGTCCTCACTGGCAGCAGGGTTAGGGAAAGAGGCAGAGAAATGAAATGAGAGAGAGAATAAAGACACTGCCTTGTGGCCAGCACTTATCCTAGTGGGATCCGGGATGCACATGTATTCAGAAAAATAAATTCTCACTTAACAAAGCAAGAAGGGCCCAGGGGGGAGGGAAGCTACAGCTCCAAATGGAAAGTGCCCCAGGGTGTTCAATCTGCTGGGTTTAAAAAACCCCCATCATTCCACTTTGTCCCCCTCCCCGAACCACCTGGGAGCCCACTCCTTCCCCAGCTGCCCCCACCCCTCCCCACCAAGAGGAGAGGGACCATGGGAGAGCAGAAGGTCTGTTTAGAATTTCATATCCCTTCCATCTTTTTCCCTCGGTGCTAAACTTTCAAGACAGAAATCATAAAATGCGGTGCTTTGTTGGCGAGGCAGATTCAGAGATCTTCCTGTTAGGCACAAGAAAGGGGAGAGACAGACAGAGAGAGAGACAGAGAGATAGCGAGATGGAGTGCTGGCTTTGTGCTCGCAACAAGCCACTAAAGGTGCATTTTTAATTAAATTTATACAAAATGTGTCAGTTTTATCTCTATGTTTCAAACCTGACTCTTTCCTATCAAAGTAAAGTATTGATCTTCACTGCCCCGAAGCTACCTGACTGAATTAAACAGAATAAATAGGAGGAGGACTGAAAGGGCTTAGAAACAACTGCAGAGAGGCGAATGTTTAATGGCTCCTCAGTCATTTGCTGCAATTAAAAAACAAAACCGTTTAGAGGGGCTGTTAACACCTTGAAGTCTGAAAATCCTCACTTCAAAAAAGCCCCAAAACAGCTCCCAGGCAAAACATTCTAATTGCCATAAATACTTCCAACCTCAGCCAGGAGCTGATGCATATGCACATTATACAGACAGACAAATGGATCCCTGGACCCAACAGGAAAAAAACTAATTTATCTGATGCAATACACACAGACAAATGTGTTCTATATACAGACAGACATATCCAACATGGTAAAGACATATGTATCCAACATGATACAGGCATATCCACTTACCCAAAAGAAAAAGGGGCCTTTTTCTGATATGATCAAGACAAATTGTATTCAGCATTATACAGATAGACAATAGTCAGCATAAGAAAGACCCATTTATCCAATGTGACACACACCATATCCCATATTATTCATAGAATCATATGTATTCAATATCAGACACTATACAAATCTCACGCATCCTGCACCAACCTGCATTTTACACCGACTTCCACGCGCCTGCCCCACATTAGACATTGGACTATGTGCCCATCTCACCTTGAGTTGGGCTGCCACCTATTAAGCCCATGTTATAAATGCTCCCACAGGCCTGTCCTGCTTTTTAAAGGTCTTAGTGGGCTTGGGTTACCCTAAAAGATCCTGTATGACCCAGCAATGGTTGAGATCAGTGGAAGTGCTTGATTCAGTATAATGGGGAAGGGGCTGCTAGCAGGCAGTATAATGGTGCCCTGTTAACTTTAGAAGTGGCTTTTCCTCTCGGTCTCCAAGATCTTGGATGGATAAATTCTGGGCGCACTGCAAAATGGGGGAGAGGGTGTTTGGAGAGGGAGTGGGCCAAGGACAGGAGGCTGTTTCTGCATGAAGTCATTATGGTTTATCATCATGGCAGGTGAATATCAGTATTCAGGCACTGCATGAGCAGAGCACTGTGTTATTACTCTGAAGTGTATATTGTACTGAGATTGTTAATTTTATTTTGTATATTTCAAAAATGGTAAAGTCAGCCTAGAGCCTGTTGTAGGCACTTGGTTAGAAATCAAAATACATATATACATACACCAGCCTACATACCTAGATTTAGTTAGTTACTAAAATAACATGGTTAAGACAGTGGGACAGGGACTTACAAGATTTGGTTCAAATCCTGGCTCTGACAGTATAACTGGATAAAGTCAACATGATCAATCTGTGCATTAGTTCCTCCTCTGCACAATGGATATAATCCTGATTTACTTCACAAAAGGTTGAGAGGATTTTAGGGCTCAAATTCTCTCTCACTGAAGGAAGTAAATAGACAGTTCACCACCCTCACATAAAGCCATTTTCACATACCACAGTGTGTCTACAGGCTGAAACACAACACCCAAAGAGCTCCATGTGCTTAACTTCCATTTGGTAAGGGATCTCTGAGCACTTTTAAGGCTGTTTAACTATTACCCAATTCTTTTGGGATTTCCTAGTGTGGTTTTGTGACAGCTTGCTGATCAGGGTCATGATTATAACCTTACTTCATCCTGGAGCTGCGGCTAGAGCTACAACTCTGGTTTCTTAAAAGTGTCTCACTGTGGTTTATAATTCAAAAACCTGCATTTTTAGTCATTTCAGTGCCAAAAACGTCCTGAAGATTTTCCTTGCTGGATCAAAATTAGGTTAGTATTTTTGCTGAAGGAGCAGGGTCATGAAAATAAGAGATCTGGCCAGATATTAGGGCTTCAGCTTGGCTAGCTTTAGAATTTTAATCTTTCAATCATTTTGTTCAAGATTAAAATAATAGCCATTCACTACCTTTTATCCATGACCAAGTGTAAATAAGCAGCTTCAGTTCAAGCCTGCAAGTGGCCCTGTGCCTCAGTTTCTCTTTTAAGTCCCCAGAACCCCATGAAAGCTCATCTTCTGGTTGATACATAAGGATGTAGTATCAAAAGCCTAGTGAGGAGGGCTTTAAACTAGGTTCACCGGGGGAAGGAGACCAAAGCCCTGAGGTAAGTGGGAAAGCGGGATACCGGGAGGAAGCACAGGCAGGAATGTCTGTGAGGGGAGGGCTCCTGCCTCATACTGGGAATGAGGGGCGATCAACAGGTTATCTCAAGTGCTTATATACAAATGCACAAAGCCTTGGAAACAAGCAGGGGGAACTGGAGGTCCTGGTGATGTCAAAGAACTATGACGTGATCGGAATAACAGAGACTTGGTGGGATAACTCACATGACTGGAGTACTGTCATGGAGAACAGTTATAAACTGTTCAGGAAGGACAGGCAGGGCAGAAAAGGTGGGGGAGTAGCACTGTATGTAAGGGAGCAGTATGACTGCTCAGAGCTCCGGTACGAAACTGCAGAAAAACCTGAGTGTCTCTGGATTAAGTTTAGAAGTGTGTGCAACAAGAGTGATGTAGTGGTGGGAGTCTGCTATAGACCACCGGACCAGGGGGATGAGGTAGATGAGGCTTTCTTCCGGCAGCTCATGGAAGCTACTGGATCGCATGCCCTAATTCTCATGGGTGACTTTAATTTTCCTGATATCTGCTGGGAGAGCAATACAGCGGTGCATAGACAATCCAGGAAGTTTTTGGAAAGCGTAGGGGACAATTTCCTGGCGCAAGTGCTAGAGGAGCCAACTAGGGGGGGCGCTTTTCTTGACCTGCTGCTCACAAACCAGGTAGAATTAGTGGGGGAAGCAAAAGTGGATGGGAATCTGGGAGGCAGTGACCATGAGTTGGTTGAGTTCAGGATCCTGACACAGGGAAGAAAGGTAAGCAGCACGATACGGACCCTGGACTTCAGGAAAGCAGACTTCGACTCCCTCAGGGAACGGATGGCCAGGATCCCCTGGGGGACTAACTTGAAGGGGAAAGGAGTCCAGGAGAGCTGGCTGTATTTCAAGGAATCCCTGTTGAGGTTACAGGGACAAACCATCCCGATGAGTCGAAAGAATAGTAAATATGGCAGGCGACCAGCTTGGCTTAATGGTGAAATCTTAGCGGATCTTAAACATAAAAAAGAAGCTTACAAGAAGTGGAAGGTTGGACATATGACCAGGGAAGAGTATAAAAATATTGCTCGGGCATGTAGGAATGTTATCAGGAGGGCCAAATCGCACCTGGAGCTGCAGCTAGCCAGAGATGTCAAGAGTAACAAGAAGGGTTTCTTCAGGTATGTTGGCAACAAGAAGAAAGCCAAGGAATGTGTGGGCCCCTTACTGAATGAGGGAGGCAAACTAGTGACAGAGGATGTGGAAAAAGCTAATGTACTCAATGCTTTTTTTGCCTCTGTTTTCACTAACAAGGTCAGCTCCCAGACTGCTGCGCTGGGCATCGCAAAATGGGGAAGAGATGGACAGCCCTCTGTGGAGATAGAGGTGGTTAGGGACTATTTAGAAAAGCTGGACGTGCACAAGTCCATGGGGCCGGACAAGTTGCATCCGAGAGTGCTGAAGGAACTGGCGGCTGTGATTGCAGAGCCATTGGCCATTATCTTTGAAAACTCGTGGCGAACCGGGGAAGTCCCGGATGACTGGAAAAAGGCTAATGTAGTGCCAATCTTTAAAAAAGGGAAGAAGGAGGATCCTGGGAACTACAGGCCAGTCAGCCTCACTTCAGTCCCTGGAAAAATCATGGAGCAGGTCCTCAAAGAATCAATCCTGAAGCACTTGCATGAGAGGAAAGTGATCAGGAACAGCCAGCATGGATTCACCAAGGGAAGGTCATGCCTGACTAATCTAATCGCCTTCTATGATGAGATTACTGGTTCTGTGGATGAAGGGAAAGCAGTGGATGTATTGTTTCTTGACTTTAGCAAAGCTTTTGACACGGTCTCCCACAGTATTCTTGTCAGCAAGTTAAGGAAGTATGGGCTGGATGAATGCACTACAAGGTGGGTAGAAAGCTGGCTAGATTGTCGGGCTCAATGGGTAGTTATCAATGGCTCCATGTCTAGTTGGCAACCGGTATCAAGTGGAGTGCCCCAAGGGTCGGTCCTGGGGCCGGTTTTGTTCAATATCTTCATAAATGATCTGGAGGATGGTGTGGATTGCACTCTCAGCAAATTTGCGGATGATACTAAACTGGGAGGAGTGGTAGATACGCTGGAGGGGAGGGATAGGATACAGAAGGACCTAGACAAATTGGAGGATTGGGCCAAAAGAAATCTGATGAGGTTCAATAAGGATAAGTGCAGGGTCCTGCACTTAGGACGGAAGAACCCAATGCACAGCTACAGACTAGGGACCGAATGGCTAGGCAGCAGTGCTGCGGAAAAGGACCTAGGGGTGACAGTGGACGAGAAGCTGGATATGAGTCAGCAGTGTGCCCTTGTTGCCAAGAAGGCCAATGGCATTTTGGGATGTATAAGTAGGGGCATAGCGAGCAGATCGAGGGACGTGATCGTTCCCCTCTATTCGACATTGGTGAGGCCTCATCTGGAGTACTGTGTCCAGTTTTGGGCCCCACACTTCAAGAAGGATGTGGATAAATTGGAGAGAGTCCAGCGAAGGGCAACAAAAATGATTAGGGGTCTGGAACACATGAGTTATGAGGAGAGGCTGAGGGAGCTGGGATTGTTTAGCCTGCAGAAGAGAAGAATGAGGGGGGATTTGATAGCTGCTTTCAACTACCTGAAAGGGGGTTCCAAAGAGGATGGCTCTAGACTGTTCTCAATGGTAGCAGATGACAGAACGAGGAGTAATGGTCTCAAGCTGCAGTGGGGGAGGTTTAGATTGGATATTAGGAAAAACTTTTTCACTAAGAGGGTGGTGAAACACTGGAATGCGTTACCTAGGGAGGTGGTAGAATCTCCTTCCTTAGAGGTTTTTAAGGTCAGGCTTGACAAAGCCCTGGCTGGGATGATTTAACTGGGAATTGGTCCTGCTTCGAGCAGGGGGTTGGACTAGATGACCTTCTGGGGTCCCTTCCAACCCTTATATTCTATGATTCTATGATGATGTGGGACTTCTGCACTATCAGCCCAATACAAATAGTCCTTAAAAATAAATCACGTCATCTGAGTTGCATACTCCATCTTCACCACACCAACACTCTTTATCAGTCCTCCACTGTCCTTCTGGTGGGACAGCTACCACAGCCCTTCCCAGAGAGGAGGAACTCCCACAGCCTCTCTGCTGGGAGCATTCTTGCCAGGGGAGCATCCCTCCCTCTCCCTGGCTCTCTTACAGCCCTCCTGGGTCCAGCTTTCCAGTGAGGAGATGGCAGCAAGTAAGCCCTTCCACAGTTTTCCCTTCCTTCAGCCCTCTCTAACCCTTAACTCCAGCTCCCCTGCTTAGAGCCAGCTGACAACTCCCATGCCTGCCTTCAGCCCTCTAGCTCTGGCATAGGAACAACTTATTCTCCTGATTTTCTCCCTCTCCCAGGAACCGTCTTCTACCTGTGGTAGCTGTCATCTCCAGCTCTTCCTGACTGAAGCAGTCTGCTCTCTCTGCAGCGCTCTCACTAGGCCTCTTACAGCTCCCCAGGTGTTGCCCCACCCTCTTAATTGGCCCAACTAAGAGAAATAGGACTGGAACAGGAAAGCTGAATCCCATTTCATTTAATGGGTCAGCTATGCTGTTACACCAAGTACAAAAATTGCCTGGGTTTGGTGTTCATTTCACAAGGCTGGGCTGAGGAGAAGGGGTTGAGATTTTCTGTAAGTAGCAGGAAAGTTCATATGGGAGCAGGGGCAGTCCTATCATAGCTCAGGATTAGAGTCTGTGATTTTTATGGATTCACACTTCTTCAGGGATCATCTAAAATGTACACAGGGGTTTGTATTACGGTGCTGCGCTTAGCAAATGTGTTTGTACAAACGCATCCCAGCTGCAAACCTACGTCTATCACTAGCCCTCAGTTAAACTGCACACAAGTGAGAGCAGAAACCAATCAACCCCTTTTGCTCTGATAGTGCAGCTCTGAAATCCCAGCACGTGAGCTAAAGGTGATCTCTGCTATATCTTTTATGGATCTCCAGCCACTAACTAGAGGAAGATATGGTCCTATGTATTTGAGCAGCATCTGCCTTGCTCCATAGCAGAGGTCAGTGGTGCATATATGCACTAAATTCCACATTACAACTTGTGTGTTTGAAATTGATGTCACTTAAGCAGGTCTGGAGACCAAAGAATTGTATTATTTACTATGAATGCTGAACACCACCTCCTGTTTATGGCCAAACCACACCCTCTTCATTTCAGCACATTTTGCTATGTTACAGAATCCCTATTATCACCATTTATGAGCTTCAGTCCCCACTCTAGTTACTTTATAGATTTATCCAAATACCGATTTGGTTTTATGGTTTTGCCCAAAGTGTATGAAAAAACACAGCAATTGCTTTCTTGCTCCCCCCACCTCATACACACACCATCGTAACAGTGACCCGGGCAGTTTAGACAAAGCAAATATTTTCACTCAAGTGAAACTTCTATTTAGGGTAATGGCCACTCTAAGAGGCAGAAGGAATTTCAGTGCTGAAGTGTGTGACAGCTATTAAGTGACAGGGATGTAAGAGAGCCACCATGAAAGCTTTGGAAACCTGTAACTTGAATCTCTCAGCAACACTAGGATACTGTAAACTCTAAGCGTTAGAGTCCTGTGCTGAAGGTCCTGGCTTCATTTCAGTTGACAACTCATGCTGGTGGGTCAATAGTGATACATCTGCAGGCTCCTGTGACTGTACTAAGATGGGATTCTCTCCCACACACACATAGTCTAACCTCTCCTGGTGCCCATTATGATGTCCTATATCTCCAGACTGTGCAAAATATTGTTCCCCACAGAAATCTGCCTCTTTACCTGCTCCCTGCATATCAGAAGACATGATCAGTCCTATCTCTGAATGGGGAGGAAAGTGGGCTGGCCAGATTTCTTTAATTAAAAAAAAGGATCAGGTTTATTCCAGATAAGCAAGCAGGATTAAAATAGACAGAAAGAATAGACAAGGGGCAGCTGTCAGCACTCCAGCCAATCCAGGGTGATTATTAATAATGATAAGTAGGAGAAGAGGGATAATCAAGGGATAATGAAGTGGTCCTGAAAGTGACAGAAGATGGAGCCTGATAGTGGGGCCTGTAGGCCTGTGTTCTTCCCACACCAGAGAGGTCTAATGCAGGACTGGCTGGCAGGGAAGGCAAGAAAAATCAGGGGACTAAGAGAAAGAAAGAAAGGGTTTCACCTCACACACTAACCTCAATAGAGAAATTAATGGACTCAAGAGTTCTGAACTTTTGAGTCACATAGGGTTCATGAATGAATCAGAACATGTCCACAGGTCACACAGCACAAAGGATAGGGGCCTGCATCAGCATAAATGTCATACACCTAGAGGGGCAGATGGGTTGTCTGGAGAAGGGAGACTGGGGTTAGATGCTAGTTCCTGGTTTTGAGACACTGGTGGCATAACTCAAAGAGTAGGTGCTTTATTTATGGGGATGCTAGAATGCCTCTAGTGACACCCATTCCACAGTGATAGTCTCTCTCTCTCCCTCATACCATGAGAGTGCTGGTGAGAGATGTACAGGGAGCTCCAGTCTTTAGATGACTGATGGTCTCTTGTGGCTCTTTGCATCACTTGAGGACTTGCCCTGGGATAAACCATCCATTTCTCCTTAAGCGCTCTTCTCAGAGGTGGATTTTAGCCAGGGACTGTAGTGTGAATAAAAGAAAGGTGGAACTCTACTCCTGCCCAAGTTGTCACATACACTCCCTTGGTGGCTTCTTCCCTGGCCTTTCTCCTTTCTCCTAGTATTCCCCTTTCCCCAGAGCCTTCATTTAAACTCTAGGGCATAACTGGGAGGAAGGGAATGAAATTGAGGGGAAATAAGATTAGTTGTAAATATCAGAAAGCAATGAAAGAAGGGTGTGAGCATTGTGCTGAACACTGGGTTGGGAGCCCAGAACTCCTGGGTTCTGACACTGACTCCTTCTCTATGTGTAACCCTTCTGCCCGTCAGAGTTGGCAGCAACAAGGGCCGGGTTCAATATCTAGGGGATCCATTCCAATAACACAATGCAAACCGGCTCGAGCCCCCACCCAGTGACCTGGGACAAATATATACCACCCCCACTGGGCGCCTCCAAGAGGCAATACTTCCCCTCTCGCAAGCACATAGTCTGAGTGTAGCAAAAGCCTTTTAATAACAGAGAGAAACAATGTGGCATTATGTTGGGGAAATACCACCAACAGGATTCATAACACAACCCATGAGCAAAAAAAAAAACCCACCCCAAGCAAATTGGGGCATGCCCTTTTCCCTTTGGTTCTTGAGTCCAGCAACCCCAAATCACCCAAAGTCCCAAAAGTCCAATGCCCCAAAAAGTCTCTGTCCCTGGTCAGGGCAGCCCCAGAGTTCGAAAGTTTATCTGCGGAGCTTTACCTCCCAACCTGGGTGGAAATGGGACGGGGGTAAGAGGCACCTTACATGATCTGAAGCTGACCGCCCCATAGCTCCATAGCGGCGCTCCGCTCCGCCAGCCGCCCCACGAACTCCTTCGCTCGGCTGCGCTCCGCTCCGCCAGCCGCCCCACGAACTCCTTCGCTCGGCTGCGCTCCGCTCCGCCAGCCGCCCCACGAACTCCTTCGCTCAGCTCCACGGCCCACAAGCAGCTCCTGCCGTCCACAAACTGCTCCGCGTCGAACTGCTTCACCAGCCGGTCCACAAGGCACTCCAGCCGTCCCGCAAACTGCTCCACAATATATCTTCAGGCTCCCCCACTACTTAACACAACACTCAGTGATTTCAGCTCTTAGGTAAATTCAGCTTGTAGTAGGGGAGCCCCAGTGCTGGTGCACTATCAGCCCAAAATGAGCTCAGCAGCCTATAACTAGACTTCTAATGAAATCAAAATTAGCTCTGATATTCCACAGTGGAGAGAGGAGGAAGTGCAATTAGCATGTAAGGCCCTCACCAAGAGGCCCATGCCACCAAGTATTAATACTTGGCCCCAGCCTCTCTTCCTTCACACAGTTTTGGAACCCATGACCCTTGCCTAGCGAGTGCTACTTAGTTGATGGTGAATCCCTCCATCATAACAAAAGGCCACGTACAGTTCCCATAATCAGGGTAATAACAATTTATTCTTCCTGCCCCAATAACAGAGACACTGGGGATCCCACAGCAGCCAAAGTGACCATTTGGGCAGCTATGGTCTCATTCTAGGCGTGGTGGGTGTGCCTATGCAAATGAGATCGGCCCCTGAAGTTCTTTTCCACAACTTGCCACACCTCACCACCAGATGTCAGGGTGGAGCTCATCCTGACACTGCTTACATATGTACAAGACCCTTTCTTTCTGTGTACCTCACTTCCCTATCTGTAAAATGGGATAATGATACTGACCTAGGGGTGTTGTGAAAAGTAGTAAATTAATCTCTGCAAGGCCCTGTAAATAGCTAATCTCAGCTCCTTGCAGTCACTCCAAGTAATATCAGACCATTTGAACTCCAGCAATTACAAATTGCTGCCATCCCAGTTCCTATTTCAGAATCACTGTTCAATTCAGAACTTAAACACAAACCCACTCCCCAGCAATTACCCAATCAATTTCCACTCCGGCCACAATCCTGGGAGAGTCATTCAGATCCCGCATTAAGGAGCTGGGAGGCACCACATCACAAGAGACCACTTGTGTATCATGATCAGTGGGACTGGACTTAGAGGACCCATGTTCCCTGGGGGGACTGTTATTGATGGGACACCAGTGGAACAGGGAATGTGGGGAGTTAAGCTAAAAGCAACTCATCCACATGGACAGAGCGTTGTACAGGATTTCCACTTGTTGAACGTAACCTGCATTCAGCTTCGCTCTTCAGCAGGGTGGGAGCAGTGAGATCTGTGAATTCTCTGAAGTGCAGCAGCCTTGCATACGCTGGCTGCTACATGCAATTGTGGGGACTTGATACACTCCCTGATTTAGGACAGGATAGTCTGCAGCACTAAGTATCAGCACCTGCGAGAGCAGCTGCTCCAGGAAGATGATATTGCCTTAGACAGATGCTTACATGTGATACGTGCAATGGAAATCTCAAGAGAAAGTCTTAAGAGGCAGTGGCACAACAGAGCGGAGGAAGGTCTCAGAAAGATTCCATCAGCCTTGTACAAGAGGTGCGTGGCACGTCAGACAGCAGTGATGACACGATCGCTCTCTGCTGGAGTCCAAGAGCCTATCAGGTTCGGGCTGTTGGGACAGGAAAGGGACAAGGGACAATACCAACCTTCATGCGTGCAACAATGTTAACAGGGAAATGCCCTGTGTGATTTCAGCTGGATAATGGGACCTCTTGTAATGGAATTGTACTTGATGAATCCTACCAGGGAGCAGCGTAAGAATTTTATAGCTGCAGTGCAAGAAGCAAAAGGGGAAGTCCCTTGGACAAAGGAGATAATTTTAAAAATGTATGGGGATGTTTTCAAAGGGGATGGCTGACTCAAAGGAAAACTGCAACTGGATGTAGACCCCATAATGAAACTTGTGTGCTTACTACAAAGGAAAATTTCAGTGGCTCTACATAATCCAGTATGCAAAGAGCTTGAACATCTGCAGAGCAGGGGTATCGTAGCACCAGCACAGCTTGGGTAGGAAGCATGGTGGTGGTAAAGAAGCCATCAGGCACATTACACATCTGTACACACCCAAAGCCACTGAACCAGCACTGAAAATATGTCACTATCCACTGCCCACAATAGATGACCTCTTGCTAGAACCTTCTGAGTCTCTGGTGAAGACAAGACTCCAACTTGGCTATGTACTAGCAACCTCTGGCCAAAGGGACATGGGGTGGGGGTCTGGTTGTCAACTATTTATTTTTAATGTTTATATTAAAATGTTTATAAAATAGGGAAGATATGTTATGATCAGTGGAACTGGAGTCCCCAGGGCCCATATTTCCTGGAGGGACTGTTATTAGCAGGACACCAGCAGAACAGGGAACACAGCCTGCGTGCAGCTTCATTCTGTGAATGTAACATGTGGGGCAGCTGGGATATCTGTCTTGTGGCCAGGCTGGCAGAGCTGGAGCCCCAGGGTGGAGATTTAGAGTCCAAGACCTCGTGAGGAACACAAGTGAGTGGAGATGGCTCAGGGTGCTCTGGTTTCAGGGTAGGGCTAGCTGGCCAGAAGCAGCCAAAGCAGCAACTGCTGCACTGGAGGGAGAAGTAAATGGGGCTCAGCCAGGGCCACCCCTCCTCCCAGCATCCTCCTGGACACAGAACCATGCAGGGGAAAGTCCCACACACACTCTGGGGGCCGTAGGTTCCAGGTAGTGCCTCCCCACTTGTGGGCTTGGGAGAAAACTGCAAAGAGGAGCCAACCAGAAACTCTAGCGGGTAGGGGCAGAAGCAGCCAACGCAGGGACTTCCGGATATTTGGAGACCTGTCTACAGTTCAAAGTGGACTTTCTCTGCGCTGTGCTCATTGGCTCTTTGCTCCAACCCTCCCTTTCCTTCTCCTTCTCCCTCTCCCTCAGAGTCTCTTCACCTCTGGTTCAATCCATCTCTCCTCCCCCCAGGGCTCTCCCTCTCATTTCCCTTCCCTTCCAGCTTACCCACTCTTTTATAACCCCCTTCCCCAAATGCAAACTTTGTGGAACGAACATGCCATGTATTGCCATCCCATAGTTTTCTCTGCTTATGTGTTCTGTTCTTTCCCCCACCCTCAGTCTGTCTTGTCTATTTAGAGTTTTAGCTCTTCAGGGCTCCATGTTTGTACAGTGCCTAGCACAATGAGACCCGATTCTTGGTTGGCTCTTTAGTTCCACCCTAACAAACAGGTTAAATAAAACAATAATAAGGGAGGGAGGGTATAAAATACTGTGAAATAACCTCCATCTTGCCCCATCCCCAGGCCACTAGACCCACCAAATGGTACTGGCATTCTCCTCAGCAGAAGCTACTTCTAGCAACTTTCCCGGCCTAGTGGAAAGATGTCCTGTTTTCCATATGTCTGTACAAGGTGTAAAATGGCATGACCCAAGAAAGAGAAGCTGATGTAGGGATGGTTTTCAGGTCATTGCCAGAAACAGCAGACAGGGAGCCCCATAGCTCATAGCCTGAACCCCTCATCCAAGGAAGGCACAGTCCAATAAAGCAGAGTGCATACAGAGACACATGCCCAATCCAGTCCAGCAATACCTTCTGGAGTCAATGAGTTGCTCCCATTTAAGCCCTGGCAGGATATGCCCTTGGGCCCCAGTGTATCTTATGGGGAAGAGGAAGCAAGATGGGGAAGGGTAGGAGGATTTCTTTGAGGGAACCCATTTTCAGAGAAGAAAAGGCTGGATTTAGGCAGCATATGTAGTGCTGAGACACACTGAGGCATCTCCACCCCCTGTTTTCCCAAGGAGCAAACACAGTGGTAGTGCAGGAGAGAGACTCCCACGGGGGGGTGGGGGGCCTGGGTGGTCAAGGAAACCACTCTGAGCTGCAAACTTGTCATCTTATTGGGGAGATATTCAACGGTGGTGACAAATGAGGGAGGTGGGGCAAGAAGCCAGAGTCTTATGTCTACCAGCAGTGCAGGCAAGAGAGCTGGGGGGCTTGTTCTGTGGGAGTCCACAGGGTTGGATTTGATTTGGGGTGAGTTGGAGTAATTCTGGGGCTTCCTCTCCTATTTTAATGCTCTTTTTCCCCTGGAGCATTTTAATCTCCTTCAGGGAGGAAATACTCAACCCTGCTCCCTGTAACATACTCACCCACCTCTCACAGAACGCGAGGTACCATGCAACTCAGCGGGAGTGGAAGCGCCTCCCTGTCTCACAGGCAGTCATTGTGCAGGAGGTGAACACAGGCCTGAGTGAGGATGAGGGAATAGTGGGGGAACGCTGAGTTCTGGCTCTCACTCCCTCTTTCTGTGATCCCCCACTCCAGGTCACTGCAGCAGATGCTAAGAGCATATGTGATGAATTAATTCCGCTTTCCCTGAGACACTCCAGCGACAGAAACAGCAGTACCTTTCCAACTGATTAACATAGCAGCTTTCCCCTTCCTCCCTCTGTCACTTTGTCTCATTTAATAAAGCAGCTGAGCAGAGTCCCTTTAAGAGGCTCCTATCTGGCAAATAGACTTCTGTATGGAAAGTTTCTGGATAATCTACTTTAATGCCTAATTTTCATCTTTAATTATCAAGATTATTTTATGGCACCACCTGTATGGTCTCTACCACCAAGTCCTCCTCAATGGCAAATTATAATCTACTCAAATGGCCAATTTCCACGTACTAATATTGTACCTGCTATAGTTACAAGTGACACCTAAGATCCCTAGAACTGGAAGAAATTACAATTCAGTTTTTCTTGTGCATTTGAATCACTTTGTCTACAGTCAATCTCACTGTTTCCTCTGTCTATTGGATCCTGATCCTGCAATTGGATATGTGTGGATAGATTCTTACATCTGGGCAGAGTCCCAGTAAAACCAGATAGAATGAGGCATCAATAACTGACTCACTATACTAACCTAGCTCTTTATGATACACTTGGACAGGTGTTCAGCTTTCCTCCAGTCATGTAGGCAGCAGAAAAGAACAAGTAGTGATCAGGACACCAGGCATGTCAGACCACTGCATTAAAAATGTAATCTCTAGGGTCAAGTGAGGGACTGGGACTCAACACTTCTGGATTCAGCTCTCTGCTCTGAGAGGGTGTGCAGTCTCCATCTTAGAGCTAAGGACTCTGGGTTCTAATCCCAATTCTGCCACTGTGTCATTGTGTGACCTTCAGCATGTCATTTCCCCTTTCCGTGCCTCAGTTTCTTTATCTGTAAAATGGGGATAGCAATACTGTCCTACTTCCTGAGAAAGTTGGGCAGCTTTATTCATCCGTGTGCATGAAGCATGTTGAGTTTCTTGGAGGGAAGCGAATAGAAGAATGCAGAGAACTATTCTCTATTCCACCAGGACAACTGCAATGTCCTCAGTTAAGCATCAATCTGTGGTACTGATTCTATCTGCCTGGTGTAGGTTGGGCTGATGCTTCTGAGAAGTAGACTCAACGCTAGTGGGAATAGAAATCACCTGAGGCTGGTGCCACCCAGATCAGTTACAAAGAACATTTTGCTCCAAACTTTTCAACACGGATAGATACTTTTCACAGAGTGTTTTACAAATCAGAACTCACCATGCAGCTCTGTCCCAGCCAGCATACCTGGGTACATTCCAGTCCAGCCAAGGACTGGCCAGCCCTGGCCTTCAAACACACTGCATTATTTCCACTTTTCTTCATACAGTAATGAGCAGTTCATCCTATGACAGCACCGCCCCTGTGGAAGGAGAAGCAGCAGTTCTCAGTCACATTTCAGGTGTTGCAATGCAACCAAAATAGGATTATGAAAGACAGGAACAACATGCTGACTGAAGGACTGTGGTCAGACAATCCCAGCTCCCTTTCCCAGCTGCGGAAAGGAATCAGAGAGGTATGAAAACAGGGCTCAATCTATTTGGCTCACTGAAGGAGGGTAAAAGGACATCTTGATCACAGCCTATATTGTATAAATATCTAAAACAGGGAGGGGATATCAGACATGCTTTTACTCAGGCAGACAAAAGCATAACAAGATCCAATGGTTGGAGGCTGAAGCTAGAAAAATTCAATCATGAAATATAGCAAAAATTAGTAACATTGTGGATAATTAACCATTGGAATAACTTACCTAGGGATGTGGTAGGTTCTCCACCACTAGCAGTCTTTGAATCAAGATTGTACAAGACATGGCTCTAGCTCAACCATCCATCACTGGGCTCCAGCAGGCCTGTATTATGCAGGCGGTCAATGAGCACGGTTGTCTCTTCTTGCCTTAAGATATGTGAATCTATGACTTTTCAAACATGCTGTACAGTAAAACCGTACCCAGCTATCCAGGACTCCTATGGGCCAGTCAGCAGCCAGGGAATAGCCAGGGCATAGGATGGCCCTGGCCACACCCCTCTAACCCCAGAACTCCTGTGTCAGAGGCTCTGGGGAGGGAGCAGACAGCTCTGTACGTCCCAGGGAGGCTCCCTCCTCTGAGGGAATTCCACAGGGCCAACTTCAGGCTGGTGCACACAGCTCTGCTACCATAAAGTGGCTACAGCACACTTCTGAATTCCCCACTCTGACTCCAAACACCTTTCTGCTCCCTTCCTGTAAACCCCTTAATTCTTTCCCTTCACACGCTCCTCCCTCCCCATCTTTCCTACCTCTCCAGTGAGACCCTCCCAGTCCTCCAAACTCCCATCTCTCTCCCACTTCTCCCAAAATGTTCACCCTCCTCCCATCCCTCACTCTCCCACCTGGTCTCCAAACCTCTCCCTTCCCTCCCGCACCTCGCTCCTGGCCTGCCTTTCCCTTCTCCAGGCTCTCTCCAGCTGCCCTCACCCCCAGCCCAGTCCTGCCTCACTCTCTTCCTCACCCCAAGTAACCCAGTCTCCCTGGACCCTCTCTAACCCCCCCCCCAAAACTTCCCCCCTCAAAGTCTCCCTTCCTCTAACCTTTGAAATGCCCTGAGTCTCCTCTCCGCCCCCTTGTCCCTCCTTCCCAAACATCCTCCTCCCCCCTTCCAGAGGGGCCTTTTCTTTTCCCTCTGTCCCAAAACCTCCTCACCCAGACCACCCATTCTCCCCTCCAGAGCCCCCCAATACTCCCTCTGCCCCCTTTAGCCAGTGTCTCCCAGTTCCTCTCCTCCCCACTTGACATCTTCTCAGGCCTGGCTCTTCTCTGGAGGCCTGTCAGCTCCTCGCAGACCAGCTTGGCTCCCCATTTTTTGGCCTGGGAGTTGAACTGGCAAGCCGGATGCTGCCAGCCCAGAAAGATCAGAGCAACCTCTAGGCCAGCGTCTGCACCGCAGCCCTCACTGAGTACTGGGGGCTGAACATTCTGAGGGAAAAACATAGCACTGGCTCTCCCACCCGGCCTTCAGCCTGGGAGGGAGATGTACCTCCCCCCCACCTAAAATGATGCCTGCACCGAGTGAGCGCAGGAACAACATAGATTACACAGGAACAACATAGTCAGCAAAATGAAAGGCTTGTCCTCAGTCACTCAACATGGGAACCATACAGGGGATGCAGCTTTGGGTGCAACTTTCAGTCTCTCACTCTGAAGTCAGGGGAGTGCTCCCCTGCGGTGGGAGGGAGTGAGAGAGAGAAAAACCTCTGCACCAAGCAAGCCAGACCTGTGCCTGCTGGGCAGCTGCTTCACGCCCTTGCATATGGCAGAAGCACAAAACCCTCAGAAATCCTTATGAGTCCTTGTGATGTTGGTCCCATCCCCCCAGAGAAGCATAATAACCTAATATTGCAGGCCTAGCTTCACCCCACGCAACCAGGTAATTCAGATTCACAGTTCTTCCTGCCTATGTGCCCTAGTCTTGGGGCAATTTTAGCTACTCCAACCATCACAAACTGTGGAGTGGTTTTGTGATGTGGACAACAAACTGCTAGGAGTGGAGACCCACAGTTCTTTGTGACAGTGTCTGAAGATCTGAGGCCCAGTCTTCCAGCTGTGGAAGGTATCAGCAACACAGCATGTCCACTCCCTTGCTGTGCTTGTTCTCCCCTCCCCTCCCCCCCTTCATCATTTTTGTCTTTCAGTTTGGGTTGTTTTTCTGCTACAGCAGTTTAGGGTTGGAGACACAGGGGGACAACTTAGGGGAGTACAGCAGTCTGCATGTTGCAGAGACACATGCCTCAGTGGAGGGCACTGGGATGCCTGCGTGGAGTCCATTCCGGAACCTTCCCTTTTCATTCCCAGGGCTGAGGTATAGATACATATCCTTCAGGTTTCAGAGATGCTGGGATCCAGGGATGGCAGATAGCAGCAGTGGGCTATCAGCTCAGCAGAGGAGTGGTGTACGCTAGAGTCTGCTCTTACATGGACAGGAGAGGGGACCCCAAAACCAGTAAGTCCTACAGCTTATAATTAAAAGGAAAGACACTCTTCTCTGTGTTTAAATCTCTGGGGGAGGGAGGCAGGTCTTCCCCCTCCATCTTCCAAGGTGTATATCTGATCTTCTGAGCTGCTTTGTTTTGCTGAATTTTAAACCAAAGTTTTCCAGTGGGATGTGGGAAGCACCCTGTGTTCTCTCTGGCCAACAAGCCTGTGTGGGCCTCATTGAAACAGAGAGAGAGAAGGTGGTACAGCTGGGAAGTCTGGGTGAGGAACAGCTCATACAAAACAGGCTTCTCCACTCTAGCAAAGAGTTTGGCCTCATCCTCCAAACATTTGCCTGTTGTGTACATATGGGCACTCCCAATCTCCCTCCCTTCCCCCACCCCAATTTCTCAGTCATTTGTGAGACTTCTTGATTAAAAAAATTAACATCTCCCTGAGTTTGAGTGAGTCTGTGAGAAGGGGCAAGGGCACCGCTGTCATCTTCACAGCTTAAGCAACTCTCTTTTCTACTCATAGTCGCTTTCACAGTAAGGTCACCTTGTTGCCCATGGTCAAAAGCCCAGAGATTTTGGAAGCTGGCCTCAAAGCCTGAGTGTGGGTGGATATTGCAGTTGTGTGTGCACCAGCAGTGCAGGGGGAGCAATTTCTATGTAGGTTAATACTTCAGTTTCCTAAAGCCCAGTGGCTCCTCCACACATTGGAATCACCATCAGAGTGTGTATGGAGGTCTCCCCAATTACACACATGAAGAGTTTTGAAGCCCCAAGGGTTCTGAGGATCCATTTTATTGCAACCATCACCGATAGCTGGAAAAAGACTCTGCCCAGTGAAGCATTTATCCCAGCTTCATTTTTCAGGAATCAGCCATTCTGCTATTCCCACCCCAAGCCCGTGGTGCAGTAGCACCATTTTCCAAGATACCACCATGCCCTTCACCCCTAAGGCCATGGTGCAGGGCTCAATCCTGCTCCTCTTTTGCTTCCAGCACCATCTCTCAGTGGGCCCTGATGTTATGATTTAGCATATGCTGCATTCAGAGGGGTAACTGGACCTGTTGTGCTCTTAGCACAGCAGTAAGAATAGAGCACGATGAAGATATACTATCCAAGCACAAAGCCTGCTAACAAAGCCAACAGCAGCATCCTCCCCCAGCCATCTGCACCACACAGAAGAGTGTTTACACTTGCTCCACATGGGAGAAATCACTGTCAGAAGCTCCAGCAGCACAAAGCTCTAGAGGGTAACTAGCTCCCTGCAAACAATGACCACTGATACTATGGGGATGGATGCATTAAAAATAGCTAAATGGATTTTTCTAGGTAGCACTGAAAGAGAGATGCCAGGTACTAAAGAAATACCAAGCAGGGTGTATGTATCACAGCAGCAGGCCTGGCACTTTCACATGTGTGGTATAAACAGCATTTTCTTTACAAGATACCTATCATCTTAAACCATCTCAGCTCACGCTATGCTTTCCTCTGTGTTGACAAGCTAAGTAGGGTTAGCTCTGGGAGACCACAGGGGAAAAAAAGCAGATGCTGCAAGAAGTAATGCTGACAGTTTAGTAGGTGATGCTCTTCCCTCTGACTCAATAAAGAGCTATTATTCCAAGCACAGGGCTAAAGGACAGTGGGTTGCTGGAGGTATTACCTCTGGATGGGATATAAAACTGAGGTCTGGACCACTAGTGGCATCTATTGTGAGAGAAGGATGGTAACCTCAGTGTCCTGGGCAAATTCAACTTAAACTCCCTTTGCAGCCTCAAGAGGAAGCCACGTTCTTCTTAATTTCCTGTCCTACCCTTTGTGCAGTGTGGCTGTTAAATAGCTGCCATGTTTCCACTCCAGAACAGGATGCACTGCAGCAGCAGCAGACAAGATCCCTACGGTAACTTGTAAAACATCTTGGGATAAAGAGCTAGCGAAACGGAAGCGACTGTTTAAACATAAATGCTTTTTTGTATTTGAAATTATTCAGTGTGGCATTTTGAGAACAAATAAATATTCTTGTTACAAAATACCTGGGAGTCAAGCCCCCTTTCCTGTCATGCTCCCACCTCCTTTACTTTCAGATCTGGAATATTTTCTCAAATACACGAGTTGATAAAAAAAAAAAAAAAAAAAACAACTAGTGCTAACTATTTGTAGCTGTCTGAGCCTGTGTGCTGAGCTGGCCAGAGCTCAGATGTTCTTGGGCTGACCCAAGGGCTCATCTCTCTCAGACTGTCCCAGGTCCCACTCAGTCACGAGTTCTGAAGACACCTCCATGTACAGATGGTCCCAGTCCCAGCAGACATCCTCCTATCAAGAGAAAAGAAAAAAAAAATTCTGAATTGCTACAGGTCCCTGAATGCTGCTAAATGGCCAGGCTGGCCAGGCGAGCCGCCCTAAAGAGACGCTGTAGCAGCCTCAGAGATCTACCACTATGCGCATAGAGGGGGCATTAGGGCAGGGCCCTAGATTCCATTAGGAGCACTAGAAATCCCAGGAAAAAGGTGGTTTCAATCCCTGCCACAATTTATAGATTTTGACAAGTCGGGTTGTGTTTTTAAAATTCACCAAAAAAAGCAAGTTATAGATTGAACCAGGCACAGTGCAGAGAGGGTCTGTGAAATCTCCACCCCTACACAACTCTCCCAATGCAGCTCAGTCCTAACCTGCAGAAACCCTGCCATTTCAGTCCTGGGCTTCCCCCAGTTCTGCTGGTGCTCCTCTGTCCTGACCTGTTGTTCCAGACTTGGGCTCCCCCTGTTCTCCTGTCTGTCTTTGCCCCTCAGTGGAGCTGGAGCTAGCAGTGGCTCTTAGATGCAGAATTTAATAAAACGTTGAGTGTGTCAGGAGCCCCGAGCCCAGGTCAGAGACAGTCCCCAATAATTCCTTTGTCAGCTCTTTTGCACAGGAGGGCCCAGTTGGAAGTAGTGCCACAAGCTCTGGCACACTAAGAGTATCACATTCTGGGCCCCAGAAACCTCTAAAATCCAAAATCCCTTCAGACTTTATCCAACTGAGACAAGTCTGTCCCCCTCCCCCATTAATAAGGCCATGTACAGCCTGACTGAGAACCCTGCAGGCCCACGCAAGCAGCTCTACTAGTTTCTGCCTCAAGACAGGCTCACCTCTCGTACTTCCTGTTCTGGGGCCAGAACCTTGGTGAGAAGCTTCAGGTCAATCTCTCCATCCTGTGAACACACAGCAGGTCACAGACTTACTCCAATAGACCAGGCACAGAGAAAAGGGACCCCGCACCTTAGCCAGGAACAGGATGTTGCTGGTGACAGCTGCATTCTTGCCTCCTTGGGGACAAATGGCTTCTTATGGGACAGGAGTAGCACATGGTGACTGGATGTGGACAGCTCAGTGGGAGGGGAAGGAGCATGTGAGACCAATCCCAGTGTTGCAACACTCACAGTGCAATCACAACTGCTGTGATTTCTGGCTGAATTGGGGGTGCAGGAATTTTACCTGAGCTGGCTGCAGTTTCTCCCTTCAGCCACTCTAGGGAGCTAGCCTGCAGACATCCCATAGCAGCTGCCTGCACCTCTGTGGGACCCCATGAGCTCTGAGTGGGGCAGAGCCCAGAAACAACAAAATCTCCCACCATCCTCCACCGCAGCCCGGGAGAGTTAAACTAAATTAAGAGTCTGGAGAAGCCCACTCTGCTGCTGACTGGAGACAGGTGCCAGCTACAGGCACCAGCCAGGGGAGGCTGCTGGGACACAGCAAAGGGGCTATGTGAACCAGTGAGTGTAGCTGGAGGGGACGAGAGGGGAGTATTGCCCAGCAGATGCACAAGGGAGTCAGGACCTGCATTTCTATGTGTACGCATTTTGTGTCCGTGTCACACAAACACTGCAGGGCGAGAAGAGGGAATTCAAAAACCAGCAGCCAGACCAAAAACAATGTCAGAATTAAAAAACCTCATGATTTTGGGGTTGGATTCTTAGGGCTGGCAATATGGCACTCCCCAAGGAGACAGGAAATCATGGCCTGTCACCATTTGGGTTTGTGCCTCTCAGGAACAGCTTTGGAAACTTCCTTCCTGCTTGAAAAAGACTCTTTGGTCTACAGCAGCATGAAGAACTCCTATACCCAAAGCCAGCAGCTCAGACACTAGGGGCAGGGTTACATGTGCCTCGGGCACCACACGAAAGGACAGCACCCTGGATGACCCTAGCTGAGGGAGGAGGAGCAGTCCTGTGTGTGTCCCAGGACCAGAGAAAGGGGCAGAGCATGGTGAAACATGGGTAGGAAATGTGTTCTAGGGACATATGCAGTATTGCTGGAGCCGTGTTGGTCCCAGGATGTTAGAGAGACAAGGTGGGTGAAATAATATCTTTTACTGGACCAACAGAAAACTTGAGGGAAAACTCAAGGATGTTCTGACTGTAAATAAATGGCCATCGGAGTACGATTTCCAAGTGGACTCCAAGCAAAGGTGCCAAGGAGACGTTTGTATCCAGTGTCAGAGGCACAGTAGGGGCTCCACCAGAGCAATGGGCACTGTACCCAAGTATCTCTGTTTTTCTGGAGGAGGACATGACGGAGGTGTAGAGGGGGTTATGCTGGCCACTATATATAAAGGCACCCACTCACCAAGGTTTGGAAGGCAGCATACTTCATGAGGTCATTGTCCAGGTCACGGAATGTCAGCACTCTGTTCACCTGGATACTGCAAGAGGGAGGGGTAAGAAACAAAACTAGCTAAGTGTGGGAACAGTGCATGCTCCTCTAGGGAGCAGTGACACATGGATGGGAGTCTGGGAGCATCCAACTTGAGTGCCCATGTCTCCCAAGAGAAAAGAAATACATGGGTGGAGAGGATTCTGGGCACAAACCTCTCGAGTGCTGTTTCTATACCAGATAGAACAATGATTTAGACATGGAGTATTATTATTTAATGGACCATGAATGTGAGGGAAGCCCCAGAACCTGCCATCCTCTGAGCGGTAGATGCTGTAGTTGTAGGAAGCCTAACGGCAAATATTGGATTAGCTGTTTAGGAGAAAAGCTGTTTGATTGTTCCACCTCCTGGCTCCTAACCAGCCCTACCATGCAGCTTCCAGTATACTAGGGGTCTCTGAGTTTTCCTGGCTGCTTTAAAGTCATAGTTATGAAATACAGTTTTTTTAAAAGGTGAATCGCAAAGAAAAAAAGGAGAAGGAAGGGTATTGTGTTCTCTTTTCCTTCTGTGTGATGTCACAATATAAAGAAGACCTGTAGCAATTTTATTTCTGCTTGTTGTCTTACATGAGAAATGTGGGTCTTTTCTACTCTGGAAGACTCCATGGATGTTCAGAGAACTGATAGGATTATAACATGATATAAAACAAGGAAGTAAAATATGATTGAGAAACAAAGTGATTTTTAGTCAAACTGTTAAAAGTGTTTTGAATTTGTTTTCGGTAACAGCTATTTAATTTCAATGCCCAATAAACATTTGGGAGAAAAGGCATCTTTGTTCAGGATTCAGGCACCCTTTCTCTACAATTAAGGGCCATAAAAGCTCCCAGTCCATATTATCCAAGAAATCACTTCAACAAAACAGGAAAGAGCAGACTTGCCATTTCCTGATACTTCTAAGATAAAATGAAAAAAAAAAAAGGTTAATTTTTTCCCTTTGCTGGTCACCTTTGAGATAAATCCAGAACTACTTTGACTATCACTTTTAACCAATAGGATTTGCACTATACAGATTAACTAGGCACTTGAATGAGGCAGACATCACATGGGGGGAAATAATTTATGATCATGTAAGTAAAGTGTGTGTGATAATACATATGCACAAAGTTGCACAGGCAACCTTAAATTGGGCATTTCCTAACTTTTGAAGGTTTCATGTTGCAATATCAATCATGTTCTTTTGAAATATTTTTGTATGTATATAGAATATGCTGTAATTACTTTCTCTGTGTATTTGGAAACAACACACTGGAGCCTTACTATCCTGGAGACTCACTATCATAATACATGGCATCAAATCCTACTGAATGGGACAGCCACTGATCTCTGCAGAACACAAGGTAATGCAGGGTTTAATTTCAGCAGCCATTTCTCACTGCTGATCCCCAGCTATGGGCAGTGACTCTAGACTTGTGGTCATGTGGCTGTGCTGTTACCTGGGTGGAGCTGCCACTTGCATGGCGAGATCTTCTTCCTGTACTTCCTCCAAGTCCGGGATCACTGGAATATCTGCAACAGGAAGAGGCAGAAGCAGCATGAAGACAACGGAATACTGAGCTTTCCTCCCACTTGGGAGAGAGAGAAGTCAGAAATCCCACCCTCCCATGCTACATGGGGTGTGAATGCATTCACAGCCCTCATGACAGGAAAACAATGGTAGGTTATTTGCAATGATTAAAAAAGCATATAGTTTAATAATAAAACAAGCCAATAAAGCTCTGAAACCTGGAAGCAAGATAAATCCAAAGAGGGAAGCAAATTTGTGCTGCATTAGGACTTGCTCAACGGTCATGGATTCTCCATTTGGAATAACCTTGAACCTTATGAGGTTTGAGTTCTTGCTGGCTGCTGCAAGCCTCAAACACGGACCTGCTGCATGCTTGCCATCATCCCATAAGCAGGGCAAGAATTCCCTTCACACAAGAATCACTATTTGTCCAGCTCAGGTTCACATTTTATTAGAGATGAAAAATATCAGATTTCCCTCAGAAAACTGTCATTTAAATTAAGGGTGAAAATGTTTAATGAAGCCCCAAATGCCAAAAATAAAGACGTTTCACAGTGGATTCCCCCTCCCAAGGGGCAAAATTCTCTGGATGTGTCTCATGCTGCAGCTGCAAATCTCGTTCTGATCCCTGGAGCTTGACTTCTCTGGCATTTGTCCCCTTCTCTCTCTCAGAAGCAATTAACCCTTCATCTGTAACCACTTTCAGGCTCTTCCCTGGGTTTCTCTGTCCTTCTTTTGAGCATTTCCAGTACTCTCTCTCCCCAGATCCCATCTCCCATTGAAGTCTGGGCTCAGGGTGTTTGCAAAGGAGACTGGTCAGCATGTTGGATGTAGTCTCTCTATTTCATCAGGAGGGGCTCCCACGCCCAGCGAGGGCAAGGACATAACAGCAAAGCACAGGTGGACAAGGTTTTGTTTGATTGTAGCCCAGGATGCCAGTGACTATGGTGCATCCTGCTGCAGGCCCAGCCATGAGATGCACCCCACAATCAGGTAAAGAGATGCGCTCAGCCCAAAATAATTTGAACAGAGGGCAAAGCATACCAGAGTTGCTAGATGCCTAGCCACAGTAGTTAGTTAAGGGCTGTTAGTATGTTCAGCCCTGTACTAGACCCTCCCTGCTCCCAGGAGCCCAGAATCCAGACAAGAGAGCTTGAGGTATGAACCTCACTGAAGTGCTCCAGCACTGACCACACCTAGACTGCACTGCTGGAGGTGAAATGGGGAAGGGGCCAAAAGAGAGAATGTCAGGTTGAACAACATAGAAAACTTCCTGTTGCAGATAGTCTACTGCAGTGTTCACCTAGCTTTATATAAACTCAGGTAAGAAATAATCCCAAGGTGACCTGGCAGACACAGTGAGTTGGAACCTATTTATGATTTTGAATGTGAGTCTGCTGAAGCTAGCCTATCCTATGGGTCTGTCTCCAGCCCACTCCCTGGACTAGGGTCACAGCTACTCCAGCTGGGGGGGAAGGGAAAGGAGAAAGGAAGAGGGACAGAGAAGGGGTGCCGAAAAGCCTGGGTGCAAACAAATGCTCCTTAGAGAAGGTGAGCTGCCTTTCTCTGAGGCATATTCCTGGGGATATAAGGAGTGAGCAGGTGGGGGAAGGTGGGTATAGGAGCAAAACATGTTCTCCCATTGATTTCGCATGTCTTCACCAGACCTGCTAAATTGACACTTGCTGCATCGATTGCAGCAGTGTCGATCTACCAGTAAGTGTAGACATGCAGTGAGTGTCGATTTAGCGGGTCTGGTGAATTCACGCTAAATCGACGGGAGAGCACTCTCCCATCAATTTCTGTACTCCACCTCCCTGAGAAGCATAAGGGAAGTCGATGGGAGAACGTCTCCCGTCAACACAGCGCAGTGTAGCCACCGCCAAAGGGGATCTAACTACATCGACTTCAGTTATGTTATTCATGTAACTGAAGTTGCATAATTAGATCGATTTACCGCGGTAGTGTAGAGCAGGCTTTAGGGCATGGCTACACTTGCAGATGTAGAGCGTTTTGAGTTAAACCCGCCTTCGGAGAGCGCAGTAGGGAAAGTGCTGCAGTCTGTCCACACTGACAGGAACAAGTGCTCTGGTGTGGCCACATTTGCGGCACTTGCAGCGGCATTGAGAGCAGTGCGTTAATGGCAGCTATCCCACAGAGCACCTCTTCCCATTCTGGTGCTGTGGCTTGTGGGAAGGGGGTGGAGGTGCGGGGCATTCTGGGTCCTGTCCCAATGCATCGGTTTGCATCCCAGCAATCCCTGTGCTTCCGTCCACATTTGGCGCATTTTTCAATGTTTTTTGTACAGTGCACTCTGTCTCCCCTCTCAGTCTGTGGGAACGGAGCCCAAATTGCTGAGGAGTATGCTGATGAGTCTCGGCAGCACGTCACATTTGGCAGTTGAATTATTCCCTATGATCCATAGTGACAGTGAGGGCTCTGACGATATCGACTAGAGTAACGCATACAACGCGAGTTTGCTTGTGGCATTCATGGACATGCTTACCACCGTGGAACGCCGCTTTTGGGCTCGGGAAACAAGCACTGAGTGATGGGATTACATCGTCATGCAAGTCTGGGATGACGAGCAGCGGCTGCAGAACTTTCGGATGAGAAAAGCCACTTTCATGGGACTGTGTGAGGCGCTCGCCCCCACCCTGCGGCACAAGGACACGAGATTGAGAGCTGCCCTGACGGTGGAGAAGTGGGTGGCTATTGCAATCTGGAAGCTGGCAACTCCAGACAGCTACTGATCGGTCGCTAACCAGTTTGGAGTGGGGAAGTCGACCGTTGGAATTGTGTTGATGCAAGTTTGTAGGGCCATTAATCGCATCCTGCTTAGAAGAACCGTGACTCTGGGTAACGTGCATGACGTTGTAGATGGCTTTCCACAAATGGGTTTCCCTAACTGCGGAGGGGCAATGGATGGCACACATATTCCAATTCTGGCACCAGCCCACCTAGCCTCCAAGTTAATCGGAAGGTGTATTTCTCTATGGTTCTCCAGACGCTTGTGGATCACCGTGGGTGCTTCGTTGACATTAACGCAGGCTGGCCTGGAAAGGTGCATGACGCACGCATCTTTTGGAACACTGGCCTGTTCAGGAAGCTGCAAGCCGGGATTTTTTTCCCCAGACCAGAAGCCACAAGCCCACAGATCACCGTAGGGGAAGTCGAAATGCCCATCGTGATCCTTGGAGACCCCGCTTAGCCTTTAATGCAGTGGCTCATGAAACCCTACACAGGGAGCCTTGACAGCAGCAAGGAGCGGTTCAACAACAGGCTGAGCCGGTGCAGAATGACTGTAGAGTGTGCTTTTGGCCGTTTAAAGGGCTGCTGGCACTCTCTGTATGGGAAGCTGGACCTGGCCGATGATAGCATCCCCATGGTATTATCCGCATGCTGTACCCTCCATAACATTTGTGAAGGGAAGGGTGAACGATTCACTCAGGCATGGAACTCGGAGGTTCAACACCTGGAGGCTGAATTTGAACAACCAGAGAGCAGGGCTATTAGAGGGGCCCAGCGCAGGGCTGTAAGGATTAGGGATGCCTTGAGGGAACAATTTGAGACTGAAAGCCACCAGTAATGTCTGGTGCCCTGCACGGGAGTGAAGTGCAGTGGTTCCAAAGTTAGTAGGAATCTGTTTTTGCAACGCTGACTTGCAGTGCCTGTTTCTTTCCTGGGCTAAGCTATCTTTTACTTTATGCAATAATAAAGAATGTGTTCAAAGCCAATAAATCCATTTATTGAAAAGAAATACAACTGCTTGGAAAACAGAAAGGGCAAGAGGGTGGGGTCGGGAACAGTACAATCACAGATTTGCGTATGTCCTGTTATACTCAGCCTTCCTGTCTGGAGTTCTGTGCAATGAGTGCTGCACTTCAGGATGGCTATACTGCATGGTGATCGGGGGTTGAGTGCAGAGGGTAAGGGTTGTAGTTTTCAGGGCTGGGTGGTGAAGCTATAGGTGCTGGAGGCAGCTGGTGGTGGTAAGAACCTGGATGTTGGGGAAAGTGGGTTGGAGGTGACATGGGGGCACGAGGGAAAGAGTTTTGGGACAAGGGCTGCGGGCGCGGTAGTGCTCTGCCTGCATGGCTATGAGCGCCTGGATTGAGTCCGCTTGGTGCACCATTATGCTTATCAGCTGATCCGTACTTTGCTGCCGGAGCACCACACTTTTGTGCCAGCACTTCTCATTCTGCTGGCGGATCCTCCTTTCACTGTCCCGCCACTCCTGCACTTTTTGATTTTCATTACTTGAATGCTGCATTACTTCATGCAACATGTCTTCCTTGCTTCTACGTGGCCTCTTTCTGATTCTTTGGAGTCTTTTGGCCAGTGATAACACAGACGGCTGAGATCTCAAGGTTGCATCTGTAAAGGCAAAATGCAACAGTTAACAGAGACAGCATTGTTCACACCAGACAGAGCAATCATTCCCCTGTACTTAAGGGCAAGCACAGTCTACACAATAGCATAATTTGCCCATCCCAAAACGAGTGCACTTAATCCACAGGAGCCCCAAAATGGTGAGTAAGCACAGGGTCAAGCGTGACTGATTGTTTCACTGTCCTCTGGGTTTCTGTGCCTTGGGCAGAGCCAACAGTGGCAGGGGGCCCCCATCCTGAACACTGTCTGCACATTTTCCACAGGAGTTCATCCTGGAAGATCTCTCGCTGCTGAGGGTGACCTAGGAAGCTAGGGAGAGTCTTCTACTGTAATGCGGATTCCGCCCTGGCCCATATGCCGCTTGCCTGTGTGCAGCAATGGTCCCCCCGCCCCTCACAGCACAGTGCCGTGGACAGGTTAGCCTTACTGGGACAAGGAACACAGTGGCTCTCCCGAGAAACCTGCGCAAGCGCATTGCCCAAGTTCTGGCTGAGACCTTTGAAGAGATCACTGAGGCGATTACTGCAATGTGAGAGAGCACATCAATGCCCTATTCCGCATCTAGGCATGCATGCAACCCTAACCCTCCTCACCCCAAGAGCCCACACCGAATAACTTCCTTCCTAAAATAAAAGCCGCTTACCGGGAACCTCCTCTGGTGTTTGTCCTTCCCCAAGCACCGTCTGCCATGACTGGCTACCTTCCTCCTGGCTTGAGAACAGCTCCTGGCTGCATGCATCTAGGGATACTGGGGTGTCTTCCTCCGCCTCAGAACCCTCGCTCCTGCTTTGCTCCTCCTCCTCCTCCCCCTGCCTTGTTGAACTGGGCTCTGAAGTGTCCATGGTGGTACTTGGAGTGGAGGTGGGGTCACCCCTGAGTATTGCGTCCAGCTTTTTGTAGAAATGGCAGGTCGCAGGGGCAGCACCGGAGCAGCTGTTTGCCTCGCGGGCTTTGCAGTAGGCATTCCGCAGCTCCTTCACTTTAACCCTGCACTGCAGTGCGTCCTGGTCATGGCCTCTTTCCATCATGTCCCTTGATATCTGCCCAAACGTATTGTAATTCCTATGGCTGGAGCGCAGCTGGGACTGGACAGCTTCCTCCCTGATGACACTGATGAGGTCCAGCACCTCGCTATTGCTCCATACCGGGGATCGCCTGGCGCATGGAGGCATGGTCACCTGGAAAGATTCGCTGAGAGCACTCCACCCCTTGCTGAGCAAACAGGAAGGGGATTTTCAAAATTCCCAGAGAATTTAAAGGGCGGGTCTGACAGTTGGTCACCTGAGGCAGGGGAGTAGAGTTCAAAGTGATTACCAGAGTGGCTAGAACAGGCATTGTGGGACACTTCTGGAGGCCGCTCAGAGCGCACTATAGGACCAGGGCGTCCACACTGGCGCCACGGCACTCCAGAGGGGGCGCAGCAAACGTTATTCCACTCGCCGAGGTGGAGTACCAGCAATGCTGTAGCCGCGGAGTCAGAGCGCTCTACGTGCCTTGCCAGTGTGGACAGGTAGTGAGCTAGTGTGCCTGGGGCTCCTTTATTGCGCTGTAATTCGCAAGTGTAGCCAAGCCCTTAGTGTAGTGTCCCTTTAAAGGCCTATGGTTTGCTAGAAGACTGCTCCAGGGGCCCCTGTCCCTGGAGCTGGGGAGCTGAATGGCTCCGCTCTCTGGAGATTCTTCACCCAGTTGGCATCTGAATGAAGCAGGCATGCCAGGGGCTTGAGCAATCAGGCTGCTCCTGGCTCCATCTGTAGCACTGCTGCTATAGTGTTGGAATGCAGCAGTTGGCTATTTCTAGCTCTACCCTTTTTGCAGCCCAGGCTGAGATGAATATTCAGGAGCTGGAGAGACAGCCCCACCTGAAGAGTTTGGGGCTCAAGACCGGGCCTTCTTGAGCAGCTTCCTCCTCCTGCCTCCTGTCAGTGCTGTGCAGCCTCCCACAGCTCCAAATGGCACTGCTCCTGCCTCATGTCCACTCCGCATCGCTACAGGCTCCCCCAGCTCCCCTTCCCCGGCCAGAGGAGACAGCGCTGGCCCATCTGCAGCAGAGTCTGGGTCAGCCCAGGCCTTGGCGAGATGGCTGTTTGGAGCTAGCCACACAGTGGGATTTCTCTCTAATTGGCTGCCTGCTGAAAGGGCTGAGGAGGATGGAGGCTGCAGCGAGAGGCAGTGACAGCTTGGATGATCTCAGCAGAGCCGTGCCATCCAGCTCCCCAACCACCCAACAAATAGGTGCCTATGGAACAGCTTTCTGGCTGCAGCAAACTTCATAAAGACCTTTGCAGGGAAACTGTAGCAACTTGGCCTGATCCATCCCTGAGACAGAGGAAGGCAAAGGCTGGCAATTCCATAGCACTGAGTCACTGCGCCATTTGACAATGGCCTGTTACTGTTCTGCTCGCTGCGGAGCCCTGACCGCTCTCACAGCGGAAGCTGCCATTGCACTGATTCTTCCCAGCAGGGGCTCCCAGCTGCTGGCAAAGTGCAATGAAGGGACAAAAGAACAAAAGCGATTCAGCTGACGGAGTGACTGATTTAGAGGGAGAGATTATAAGAGCTGAATATGTAGGGCTCAGCCCAGTGATAGCTATGGGGGGCAGAGTCATTGTGGATAAGGGGCAAAGAGTAAGGAAGAGACAAATTGTGTAGGCTGGTTTGCGGGGATTAGCTTACAAGTAAAGAGATGAAGCTGAGCACAGAAAAGAAGTTTTGTTGAATCACAGGCAAAATGGACTAAGGGGACATCTCTAACTGCCCATCAGAAAATGTGAGATTCCCATGGCTACAGTCATTTAAAAGCAGGACTTGGCAAGACCCTGGAGAGTGACTGTAGGGATTAGGGAACATTCCTGCATGGGCAGAAGCAAGGGGATGGCCATACTAGATGAAACCTGGGGGGTCTTTTGGGTCTCTAATTTCTCGGATTGTCTGAAGTGCTGCTCAGCAGTTCAGTGGTTAAGGGGAGCTGGAGGCTTTCAAAGATGTTTGAAAGTTAGCCTATTCTTTGCTAGAGACATTTGCGAAGATACACACAAATCTATGGGTAGAGACTGGAACTGGATGTTACACTGATGAAAAATGTTCCCCTGTTAATAGAAATTAATGTAAAACTAACGGGGAGCATTTCTACACTCCTCTACTGAGCAGCACTCTTGGTGTCACATGCAGAAAGGATCCAGTTCTGCAAGGAGTTGAGTGTCCTCATTCCTCTTTGACTCCAATGGATTTGAGGGTGTTTGAACCCCTGCAGGATCCCTCCCTCTATCAGCTAACCAACAGCCTAGCTTCCCCATTCATTATTTATTTTGATTCCTTCTCCGGTTGGGTCTTGCTCTCTTGGATTCCTTTGGGCTTTGTTGCTCCCTTTTTCTTGCAGATGGGCCACAAATGTCAGACCCAGCTCAATGATGGATCTTTCACCCTGCAGGATCCTAGAGTTTTACAAACTGGATATCCTGCTGCTAGACTTGCTGACACAGGGCCAAATCCAGCTTCCAATGAATTCCATGGAAAGACTCCCACAGGCTGCAACTGGAGTGGAATGAACCCTTACCGAGCATTGCAGCCACACAGCATTCTCAAAAAAATAGGCTACGGAAAGCCAGTGAATTTACCAGGTAGAAACTCTCTCTCTCTCAAGGAATTCAAGGCTCTAACACCACGTAGGTACTTTGAGAGAATCGTAGACAGTAGAATTTAGACATAAATGGAAGTGCTCTATTAGTTTCCCACCAGCCCATCCTATGGTGGCCAATGCAGTATTGTTCCCTATTGTATGCCATGTAGAGTCATGTCCAGTTTACCTTGAAATGTCCTATACTATGGGGCATCCCCAGCTCCCAGGCTAACAGATCCCACTGGCCAGATTTAAATGCTATTCAGCATAAAAAAAAATTTTAAATTTCAACCCACTACTTGTAATTTCCTCCTCTCCTGCCCCATCCCTGTTGTGCCACTCTAAATAATTCTGCTCCCTTCTTTTTGTTCACACTCTTTGCATATTTGTAAACCATCACAGCATTGCCTTTGCCATCAGTTAGCCAAGCATCTTTTTTACTCAAGCCACCCACCTTCCTGATCATTTTTGTTGCTCTTCTCAGATCTTACTACAGTTTTCCCAATATCTTTCTGGTAACACTGCTGAGAAGTTATTGCAATATTCCAGTTCCACCCCATGGCTGTGCTATGACTGCCAACACATGCTATCTTTTAGCATTCACATCACCTTCAGTGAAACTACTCACATGTTAAGTTAAGCATGTAAGTAAATCTTTGCAGGACTATGTCCTCTCTGTCTTACAATGCAGGACCCATGCGCACACAGCCAGAAACTGCACTGGCCTTATTTCAGCAGCTGCAAATCTCCCAGATAGTGTATTGCCCATATCATCCTGGTCTCTCTCAGCTATCCCTGATTCTCTGGGTCCTGCCTCCTACAGAGTGTCTATATTTCAGAGCTTTTCCACCAAATCAATTAACTTTGATTTTTCCATATGGAATCTTGTTGTAAAATTTTCTGTCTACATTATAATCTATCTGAAATCAGGGCCTTTGCATATGAGCCTCGTACATGGCTTCATAACGTCTATACACATTGAAGAGCAGCTGGGAATCGCATTCCAGCATGTGCATATGGGAATTGGGAACAGCTTATCAAACACAAAAACATCATCATTGCAATGATGCCGCTGAAGGGCCTGCACATTGTAAAATGAAACAGAGAACAAAGAACGGCACCACAATCTGGAAACAAACAGATTCACAACGCATAGCTGTGTTTTAGAAGGAAGGGCAGTTTCCTGATCTCTAACATCTGCCAATTTCAATAAAATATTGCAGACAAGTCTTTGCAGCTGGGTGGAGACCACACCAGCCATGTTACAGCCCAGATAGAATTGCTCCAGCAGGGGATTTCCCTCCCCCTATAGCACACCCTTCCCTCCCAGGCCCAGAACTCAGAGCATAAAGATAATGTAAAATCAAATGCCAATTACCAACAACAAAAACAAACAAAGAATAATAATAAAATTAGGTACAAGTCATCTCTTAGCACTTGGTCTCCCAACTAGACTCTGGGCCCCTTTAGTGTAACTCATGCAGGTCCGCCCTCAACCACAGCCTCCACCAGAGTTCCTCTGGTATCAGTTTTGTGATACCATGGAGAATGTTCGACTGTACCCTGCTCTTAAAAGGAGCACTCATTCCTCCCCAGTTAAAATACACCCAGTTTTCCTTCTGGTAAAATCAGTGAAGAAAGAGGAAGAGGAGTGGAAGAGGCATACGTTGGGTAACGTTTTACAGACAGAAAACAGAAGAAATGGGTTTCTGGAAGTCAGGGAAAACAACTCAAGGCCCCCCATGCTCCCAGAGTGACCTTAAGGAAACCTAGATGGGACTCCTCTTCAGACCTCAGTTTGGTTAAAGGGGATCAAATAGTAACATAAAGCACTTTCCCTTGGCATCCTCTTCCTCAGACCATGCCAGCCTGGGCCCAGGAATCAAACAAGGCAGAGATGGAAAATAAATATTTGAGCCCCATGCTGGCCAACACAGAACTGTTTCCTGTGGTCTATTCTCCACACCTACATCTAGTCTGATTTTAAGTTTCCCAAGGAGCCAGGAGCTCTCTCTTGGAGGCAATTCAAACTAAGCTCATCAAACCCAGAACTACTGTGGCACTAGCCCCAAGTGATAGTTAACAGCTAAGTTATAATTTCCTAGACCAAATGTAGAAGTCTTGTTAATAGCTAATAAAGTGTATTATTATCTCTATGACAAGAGCATCAGAGACCCCAGGCTGGTCAGGGCTGGCAGTGGGCTAGGCACTGGTCACAAAAGAATAAGAAACAATCCAGACCCTAAAGATCATTGCATCTAAGTTATGGTGAGGCAAGTTGGTGTAAGAAAGTAGGAGTTCGGAAGGGAAGGAGGACACATGCTTACTCAGACTGGGTACTTGAATGATTAGCAGGGGAGAGTGCTTTTTAAGATATAACAAACAAGAGACACTAGTGATGGCCGTAGTCCAGGCTGGGTACCTGTGACCATCTGCCTTTCTGCCTCTTACACAGGTAACTGATCTGCAGAGGAGATAGACGGAGAGGTAGAGGCAGGAAAAGCAACTGCTAGGAGGGGTAAGAACCCACTTTACCTTACAGCCTTCACACTCCTGGCCGTTGCTTTTCCTGCTGCACCTTCCTCCTCCACATGCAAGTCACACCAGCTTGTTATTTGTATTACAGCAGCACCTAGAGGCCCCAAATGAGACCGAGGCCCCATTGTGCTAGGTGCTGTACAAACACCCAGTAAGGCAGTCCCTGCTCCAAAGAGTTTACAGGCTAAATTGACAAGACAAAGTGGATGGGGGAAAAACAAATTCAGAGAGGAGACGTGGATTGCCCAAGGCCAGACAGGTCAGGCGGAGCTGGGATTGGAAGCCCTGTCTCCTTGGTGCCAGTCCAGTGCCAACACTGATTCAGTTAAAGTACATCTTTTACAGCCACTAACCCTCCCCTTTTAATGTAGGCCCCCTAGAGCTGCACAGCCATTCTCTCTGGAATCACAACTCCAAGTGCTGAGAGTCACACTAAAAATCTCGCAATTCATGCTTAATGAGGATTTTCTCCCCCTAGTCACGTGACATTTTCAGTGGCCAGTTCAGAATGCAAGCTCCGCACAGCAGCAATGCAGGCATCTTCAGTGACCACACAATGCTATGCACACCTTTGCTACGACTGAGACTACAGAGTGAAGACTACCCAGAGTATGGCAGCTTTGGGGGCAAGCTGACCCCTTCAAAACAGGTTTGTTTATCCTCAACGCACAGAATTACAGGCTCCTCACTTAAAGAATGACAGAAACTAACTTAATTTTACATGTTATGAGCATGCAACTTAAACCAGGGATAATTATAATTTCTCTGCTGCTGCAAAACTTTATTTTACTGAATGCTTTTACCTTCTGCATCACGTTTGGGGAATTTTAAACAGGCAAATGGAAGAAGGTCTGATTGAAGATGAAGTTAAGTGAAAGAAATTGGTCTCATTTAGCACATGACAGGATTCATCTGTGTTCCCAAGTCCACCGAGGTAGCATCATGGGCGTTTCATATTCATGAGCTGCTGCGACACTGTGTCCCCTCATTTACAAAGCGCCGTGTTCAGCAAATTCCGTCCCTGTGGACGCTCCGTGCATTTCATGGTCTTGTCAGAGAGACATCAAACACTCCATTAACCAAATACCAGAAAATGGCTTTAATTAGCGCATCTCAATCTGATAAATATTTTTCCCCCTCTAAATGGAAAAAAATGGAAAATAAGAAAAAGAAAAGTGGAAAGCAACAGGCTTAAAAAAACCACAAGGAACAAGGAGCAGAGGCAGCTTCTACTGAACACAAGCTCAAAGCCTCTTGGAAGGTGAGAGCAGCAAGCAAGCAAGCAGAGTGGGCAAAGAATAGCTCTCTGGACCTCTGGCCACTCCATTTGACTGGAATGCATTCCGCAGGATCGTACCAGACCTGCTGTCAATCTGATGACTGATCAGGAGCCATACCTGTCGCCAGTGGGGAGGATGAAAGCAGAGGGCTGAAGAGAATCAGGTAGCTACCATGACTGTTGGGGTGTGGCCCTGGAAAGCTGAGAGAAGAAACTAAGGAAAAACAGTACAAGAGTCCATCTCTCTGAGAACCATGGTGAGAGTATGATGGTGGTACCACATGGGCTAGCTGCTGTGAAAAGTCACAATAATAAAGGGGCCTTCTAACCCCAAGTCATAGAAAGGTCTCAGTGGCAACCTGACACTGAAAAGCCAAATAGTAGCTTTACAGAGACAACCATATTAGTGGAGAACAAGAGCAAATGGTTTTGTTTTTTCTCAGCCTTCCAAGCTACAAAGTGATTATCAACTAGACAAAGGGCTGGATAGTAGAAGGAGTGGCCACTCAGGCTCTTGAGCCAGGAGAGCCCCGGAGAACAGCACCAGTCCCTACCTCTGTAACCAGGTTGTGGCATTTGTTTTCCCAGATGCTCACCATGGTGTGACTCGGGCAGGCTGGAATCCAGTGCAACCGCCACCTTGTGCGGTGTTGCTGCTGACATACAGTATCTTCCCAGTTTGGAATCATCATTGCAAACATCTTCCTTGGGATGGTTGAGGGAGAGGATAGAAGTGCTGCAATGATGTTGTGTTATAGGGGGCAATACGGCATTGTCCGACAAGTTACTGGACATAATACAGAGGGAGCTGGGTGAAATTATATGGCCTGTGTTATACAGGAGGTCAGACTAGAAGATGATCTAATGATCCCTTCTGACCTTATAATCTATGCACCTATGACCTTTGGACAATCAGATTGGTCACTGGCAATAGAAGCACCAGGAACTTGGAGACCAGGATTAAGACTGTGCTACTGGAGACTGTGCTACTGTACAGCTGGCATTAGCAGGGCACTGATCTCGGAGGCTCAAACTGCCAAAGATCTCTCTCTGTGGAGGAAACATTCAGCCATGATCATCATACAGCTACCAACCTACAGACACTCCTGTCTGAACTCTGTGCCTGCTTCAGTTCCTGGAGATTTCCACTTTTCTCCTTTCAAAGGCTTCTCTCCACATCCCCGTTCATTTTTTTCCCCTTCTAAAAAGTATTAAGGCACTGGCAGGGCTACAGCCTAGAAGGGCATGAGGCACAGGGGGAGGGATGGGGGGAGTTCAGAAATACAAAACCCTCCTCAATAATGCTAGAGATGAGTGATTTTGCTTTAGAGCATTAATGTGACAGGGAAAGTGGCTTCTCAGAGCAGTCCTGTGGAAGTATGTTTGGGAGCAAGCGTATCTGATTCTATTTCATCCTCTTCATGTTACGCTGGAAAAACAAGACAAAATACATTTCTTTTATGCTAAATCCTTAGGTTTTTTTGTTTTTTCTTATATATATTTATTAAAAAAATGCCTCTTTGATCGGCAGCACCTGTGACATTTCCACATCCAGAAACTCTTCAGAAGCCTCCCTCCCTCCGCACAAGGCCACCACTGCTGACAGCCAGCTGGGTTTGATCAGAGCCATTCCGAATCGGATTTTCATAAGACAGATGAGGAGTCTTACTGCTGCTTTCTCATATCAGATGAGAAACTGAGGGGGGAGTGGGGACGGGTCCTGAGGGAACGATGCTACAATCAAGGGCTATGCAGTTCTCTCTCTGTCCCTCCACTGCTGCAATGTTCAAAGGAGTTTGCCTCGAGCGGTTTTAAATGATGGAGTCTCAATTCTGTAATCAGCTTTCAAGAGCTTTTTCTTAACGGGTCTTTTAGGTAAACCTAGTCCGTCAACTACACTTATGGACTCAGCAATCATAAACCCAATATGACTATGTATCTAACATAATACAGAATTTAGAGATGGAAGAGACTTTCCAGAACCCATTAAGTTAATCCCCAAACAGGCCAGGATTGTTCCCTAACAGCTGTATTATTCACTGCCTTGTCCAGTTTTAAATTACTCAAAACAGGGCTTTCACCATATCCCTTGGGATACACACACTCTGCTCTCCCCTTCCACTCCCACTGAAAAGATAGAGACTTCTCCAGACCAAGGCAACTCCAGGTTGTAATGTCAGCTGTCAAAGTGAGGTTAAGCTGGCCCTGACCAATCGCCCGCCTGAAGCCAGTAGCTGTTTGTGAGCCTGCCCATCACTGGCCTCACATATGCTAATGGACTCCCCCAGTCCCTGGCGGATTTTTATCTACATCACAAAACCACCACACAGAGTTTGGCCTGATGCAGAGTCCCTCTTAAACAAAAGTCCAGGGTTTGAATAGCAAAGGGCAGCAGGTCAAGACTCAGGTGCACCTACAGAGCTGTATGCCTGCACCTCCAAGAACCATCCAACTGGCAGGTGCATGGACACATGAAGTCACAGTGGGACAGACCAACATACAAGCATTATCACCACCCTCTGCCCCAGACCATCACTCCCCATTCAGCCCACTCACTCAGCTCCTCACATGCCAGGCACAGTTCTGCTCCTCTCTCCATTTCACCAATGGCAAGTGTTCTCCCCACACAGCTCCCTCCACATCTCTCCTCCTCTACCTCCTCCCTTTCCCTGGTCTTTCTCCCCACATCTTTCAGTTTCCCCCTTGCTCAGCCACTCTGACCTATGCTCAGCCATTGCAACCTTCTTCACCACCAAAATCTCCCTGGAACTTACATCACATGGGAACCTACCATCTCCTTGCCTTCCCCGCACAGATTAACTAGCCAAGAAGACAACTAGGATACTTTATCACTAATGATTGCTGGGCAACTTGGCTTGCACTGGATAACTTGGCTTGCACTGTGGTCCCAGCTTTGCTCTAAGCCACTTGTAGACCAGGTATTTTATTCAGTATTCCTTTTATTCAGAGGCTGCTCATGAGAAGAGGTTACTACTGTATTGCTGTGAAGTTCTGGCTCTAGGTAGCTACCACAAGACAGACAGATACCCAGCTCTCCAGACTCAGTGACCATGGGCCTTCCTTTTTTTCATCTTTTAATGTTCTCCCCTCCTGTTCTAATGAAGAAGAGCTGCCCGCACACACCAGAAGGGTAAGAAGCCCTTGTAAAGGCTTAACACTTTATATAGAAGTCTCATAGTTAGCATCACTTCCTAGGTGGAAGCTTCCGGGAGGGGGGAAAATGGGTGTCACTTTGATGGCACTGATTTAGTCACAGTCTTCTGGCAGCTTCTCCTGCAGGTCAGTGTGGGGTTGTCTTTGCAGCAGTCAGCCCTTCATTTCAATCAGCTTCCTTGTTCATACACACTACCTGCTCCAAAATCATATACCACCTTTTCCCACATTCAAAACCACATACACTGTCCCCTTCCTCCAGCAATGGCCCTGCTGCGCTCCTCCTGGGGAGCAGAGCTACCAGAGTGGGGCATTACTGAAGTGGGGGAGCAGCATGTGTGGGGGAGCCATGGCCAGGGGGATAGAGACAGCAGTCTCAGCCAATGAGCTGCAGCTGCATCACTGGATGAGGAGCTGAAGAGCAGAAGGGAATTCCAAGGGGTGAAGTGGGGCTGAGGGGACATTTCTGGGAAGACATTGCAGAAGGGGGCATGGCAGGGAAGGCACAAAGAGGGGACTCTCAGCTGAAGAGGTTCACCGGTTGAGGGAGGTGCCATCTCTGAAGGGAAAGGCAGGGGCATTCAGTACTCAAAAGCTGCCCAATCCAGGAGATGGCCACTTGATTGCTGCATCTGTCAGACAGATGCTGCATTGGTTGGAAAAAGTCAAGTGAACAAGTGAAATACCAGGCAGGATAAAAATAGAGCCCGTGCCAGTCCCGCAGGGGAGGGGTGCACAAGGGAAGGGGCCCCTTTCGTTGTGAATTTATTTGTAATAACCCTTTCCTCCCTTGCGTAGCCCCAGCACAGAGCAGCCGGTGTTTACAAGACAGGGCTCTGCAGATAGCTCTTTTCTAATTCCACTGACAGCCTCACATCTCATCCAGCATCACTGCTGAGCTGAGCTCAACCACTTCTGCCCATTTTCCCTGTTGACATGGACAGAAAATTGAGCAATTACCCTTAAACTCCTCTCTCTCAGATCACCCAGATTGCTACACACACAGTATTAAGCCCCCAATTGCCCCTGGCCAAAAGTGGCTCAAGTAGGCCTGTCCTTTAGGAATTAAACACTTTTTTGTTGCTCGTGAAGGTTTATTATTCCTAAGGTTGTCAATGTATTAAATCCTGTTAAAACAGGTTTCCCATTGTGCAGAGAGGCAGAGCTCTCCTACCAGAGCCCCACAAACAAGGGCTCAGGCAGACACTGCAACCCAGCAAAGGAGCAGTACCTGTTTACAGAGACCACATTTTATGTACAAATATGTGTATATGCCAGTGTGGGCTGTGCATCAGAGCATTGCACAAGAGCTCAGATAGTTCAATAGCGTGTGCTTTAGAACAGTGTTTCTCAACATTTTTGATAACAGGGATCGGCTTGCTTCCTTCCTAAACTGTGTCAGGGAGATCCCAGGGACCCGTCTGAAAAATACTGCTTTAACCCCAACACTGGTACACAGAGACACTAGTTACAGCTGGGGAGTTACTGCCACTATTCTCAGGTGACTAACTTTTTTGAAAAGTTCCCCCAATTTGGAGTTAGAGTGGGAAAATGATGCTTTTTGTCAGATACACTTTTTGGCTCTCCAACACCACAAAAAATGGCTCCTTTTTAACATGTCTCACTTGTCCTGGACTAGTTCTCAGTGAGGAAGAGAGACCTGGAAAAATGGCTGGAGAAATACAGTTTAGAGAAAATTAATTGTTAGCACAGTTCTGTATATACCCCAAAACAGAGCATCAGAGCTGCAATGTCTGACCCTTCCCTGTCTTCCACAAGCGCTCTCTCCTAGAAATGTTTCACTCTTTTCTACTGCACTGTCTGTGTGACTTGTGCTGTGGATTTCTTTATGTAACTCTAAAGAATCACTGAAGCTGGAAATGTCCATTCAGTCCATCTCCTTCCACAACTGTCTCTGGCCTCCTTCCACTCAGCCCTTTACACATGGTATGCCCACCCTGAACTAATCTGTGAAGCTATTATCTTCTACTTCAAACCTCTCCTCAAGAATCCAACTCAGCCATGACAGCTATAAGAAATCTCCCAACATTACATAGTTAGGTGGAATGGCAGTTGGGGAAGTCCATATTTATTTCATCAATATAATTACATGTACAAAATGTTTCTATTTGATTGTATCACCTTCTCCCCGCCCGGCCAGATTGGAGGTTCTTTGTGGCAGGGACTGTGTGTTTATGGCATCCAGTGAAATGGGACCATGATCCTGACAGGGGTCTCTGGGCATAACTGCAGTATAAATAAGTAGTAAAATGTCCCTGGACATCAAAACTGTTGTTGAACACACAGTGTTCTTTTTCTAAGTCTGCAGTTTTTTATTTTAGTGAAAAGGTGGCACAGGAGATAAATAATGTTAATGCAACCTTATGGTTAAGATTTCTAATGCATTAAAGACAAAAGATTCAAATATATGGTTTGACAGCAACCATTAATAGGCAACCCTAGCTATTCACATTAAAGGTATAACAAGCCAACACCATATGCCACATAAAAAGACCACGGTACATTCCTTGGGGAACATAAGCCAATGTTTTGACTTTTGGGTGTTTAAAGTCCCAGCCATAATGCCGTATTGAATGTCACAAGCCAAAGTATAGGTTTGTATTAGGTATCCCAATGTGTCTGGGGCAGTAACTCAATTCAGTCCATGGCTATATTAGATACCTGTGCTCAGGGCTGGTTCCAGGCACCAGCGAAGGAAGCAGGTGCCTGAGGTGGCCAATAGAAAGGGGCAGCACTCTGTCTGTGACTGGGGCAACTCGTCCGCGTTTTCAGCGGTGGGTTCTTCACTCCCTCTTCGGAAGCAATTTGGCAGCAGGCCCCGCTTCTTTTTTTTTTTTTTTGTCTTTGCCGCTTGGGGCGACAAAAAAGCTGGAGCCGGCCCTGCCTGTGCTGCTCTATACTTTCACACTGTGTATTATTTATTTTTCCTGGACTGTTTATTCAACATAGTCATTTTCCTTGGGTGGGATTTTGTTTTTAAATCATCCACTTTCCTTCCCTGGAATTGCTGAGATCTCAAAGAGACTCTGATCCCTAAGCCCTCTCACATATAGGTTCCATGCTTTATCTCCTTCCGTAAGGAGGACTGTAGGAAAGTGATGGAGAAATACTAGGACATTGATAATTCAGAGGTTTTCAGTGCACAGTTTAAAGTAGCCCCACCCACTCCATCATATATTGTTCTACCAGACACCTGTATGGGTTGGAATCTTAGCCAGAATATTGTGATCTTTCCTTTCTTTCTCACTTTTACTCACGCACACAGTCTTGGATGCTGGCTTCCAAATGACAAAAATGACTGTCAGTTGCAGTTTGGCTTCGGATAAACAAATGCACTATATTGTGATTTGACTTATCTCCAGATCACAGTCTATCTACCACACATGGTGTCTGAGTACCAGATGCCACATGGTGCAAACTTTTGGCCAAAGAGGTTTCTGCTGTCTGCAAAGAAACATCAAATACTCAGAGGCAAGCGTGTAACATGAGGGATCTCAGGTATTTGAACCCATGGGGAGCTCATATGTTCAGCCTCAGTGATACACAAACTCAGAAAGCTCAGGAAGTCTTCCAGGGGGAAAGCTAAGACTATTCTGGAGGTAGCTACTTAGGCTTAAAAGGTGCCAGGCTTGGTAGCCACATATGCAATGTATCATCTCCCGGAAAGATCTGAATAAGCCTTATATTTTTATCTTGTCTAATGTAACTGTGGATATTCTCATTACCCATCTAAAAGTCTGATTGTGATGGGGTGTCTGCCCCATACGGGCAAAGAAGGGGTTAATAGAGCCCAGGGGAGGCTGTGCTGGAAACAGCCAATCAGGGCCCCACAGGCCCATATTAAAAAAAAAGAGCACAGGGAGGACAGAGCAAGGTCAGTTGCTGCTGGGAGCCCAGGGAGTAAGGGCTGTGTTCCCGAGGGCTGAGAGAACTGCAAACACCTTGGTCAGAGCAGTGGCTGGCTCCTGGAACTGAGCAGCTGAGGGCCCTGAGGTGAGGGGGCAAAGAAGGTGCTGGGGCCATGGGGAAGTGTCCCAGGGACACAGAGCAGCCATGACAGAGGTTACAGAGGAGCAGTAGAAGGCTGCTATTTACAGGGTCCCTGGGTTGGGGCCTGGAGTAGCGGGAGGGCCCGGGTTCCCCCGCTTGCCACTGGGGAAGGGGCAGGACTGTTGGATGATACCCCCCACCCCGCGCAGAAGGGGCAAAACACAGATGACAACCTAGCCAGAGGGCTGAGTTGAGAAGAAGACGCTGTGGTTCTGGGAGTTGAGTGAGGAACTGTAGGTGGGAGCAGAGACAGAGAGCTGGTGTACAGATCGCAAATGTGAGCGTCTGCCTCAAGCTAATTCCTAGCACAACCAGGAGGAGGTGCTAGTCTGGTGATGAGGGCCATGACACTGATCCCTTAGTGAATCCTACTAAACTCTGACTCAGTGATATTTTGTGGCCCTCAGTTTTACAGGTTAAACAAACAGTGTAAAAAAGTTCTGCCACTGGAAGTTTGATATAGCTCCTAGGAACCGTGGGTGAGTGTCTGCTGCCAGGCCTCTTGGTATATCGGGTTAATGTCTGTCAAGGACTCTACCTTGTGGATTTTCACAGCTATTTATCTTGGCTGATAACACAATTGCCCAGTGCTGGAGGAACAGGCTACAGTAACTACAAGGCCCAGCAGAGCTAGAGCCTGCCCAAAAATCTGGGGTACCTCACAGCAGCCAGTACACTGCTGGAAAAGTGTAATTCATTGGTGCATGTGCTCAGCCCACATATACACACAATCCCATATAAGGGTGATGAGATTTTTGTAAAAGAATTCCATGAAGTCTTCATTAATATGGTCATGGAGAGAGGTAGGAGACTTGACAGATGAGGCGAGCAAGGTATGGGGCACACAGGAGGGTGTCAGAAGTGCTAGTCCTGAATGGGCACAAGAGGGTGTGTGTAAATAGGAGACCCAGGAAGGATTTGGCAGTGGAGTTTATCACCATTTGAAATGGGGGAACCACTTGTGATTCTTTCCCCTTCTCCTGACCATCTACTGGCCTTCCAGCCTCCCTCCCTATGCAGACAGACACAAATTTGTTCTAGGATCTCTCCATCTTACCAAAAGTATTTGATCATTTCTACATTACACAAGACCAAGGCTAAGTCCATGGGTAACCTCCCTCGTCCTCTTTCCCTAGAGTACTCTCTCTACTGATCTCCATCACACCTTCTCCAGCTCTGCAGTCAAGGAGACCTTTACCCCAGCATCTCTCTCAAATGTGATACACTCTCCTGTTGCTTCTTCCAGGATAATTCTGCCCATGGTTCTGGAGAACCCTAGAGAGCACAGGACATTTTTTTTCTAGCAGTTAGGAAGATTACCTCCTCCATCGTCTGATCCCTCCAGGCTCTGCTGCCGGAGGCGATGACTACAACAAAGCACAATATGAAAATAATTTCAAAGACAGAAGTGTTTATTCTCATGTCCCCTCTCTCCGCCTGGGGGCTGCAGTCCCCACCAGAATCTAAGGCAGGAGTTCCCCAGTTTTCCCATGCTGCAGAACACTTGGGAAGAGCATGCACATTGTCTCAGTTCAGCTCCTCTCCCAAACCTTCCACTGCTTGGCTCTCACAAGGCTTCATTCTGCATCCACCTGGAAGAACTCTTCAGAACACAAAGTGTAATCCCTGGATTCTGTGGACAGCAGGACCTGAGGTTTCAGGGGCCAGGGCAGCGGGGAAAAGAGACCTTTTTTTCCCCACCCAAATTCTTGTCTTTTTTGTAGACAGAGCAACTACATGTGCTGGCTCTAGGGAAACAAGGAGTTGGATTACCAGTCCCCTCCCTCAGGACAATGGGCACATCACGTGCCTTCAGGCAAGGCTTCAAATCCCTGACCCTGAGTAGGGCAAGATCCAAAATCCAGTGCCCGTATTCACATGCCCATACTATACAACACTCCCACAGGGAATTAGGGTCCCATAACAGAAGAGAATCAAGTCTTTCATTAGCAACAAGGAAAACTTACTCTTCTACTTCTTCTGCAGTTTTCCGTCCTGATCTGTAAGACAAGAGGTCCATGCTGAAAAAGGGCTATAGGGTGAGACAGACACACATCTTTCAACACATTGTTCTTATTCTGCAAAGCAGCCTCCACACATCCCTGGCGACACAAGTCACTTCATGCACAATACAACAGGCCCCACCTTTGAAAAGTGCACGCAGATGGGTGCTGGCCAACTGCACACACAGTTAAACTAGAGCTAATTTGGTCCAGAGAGGCAGCTTGGCAAAACACTAGCAAGAACACTCACTGTTCTTTGAGTTTCTCCTCAGTTCTTTTGTCCCCACTGCCCATGAGCTGCAGGCAAAGCTTCCCCTACTCAAGGGCAAAGGCCAGTACATGAGGGACTGGAGAAAAATAAGTCATGCTAGTTCCAGCATGCTAGTTCCATCCCTGAGAGACCAATAGGTTCCTCCTGTCCTCCGCCATAGACAAATATTGTTTAGTTGCCTTTCTAGGCCAGGGGCCCCACCCAGGCCCTGGCAAGTTCCGGTCAGAAATGCTGTCGCTGCAGCAAATCAGGGCCGATCCGGCTGAGTTAACAGGAGTTCATAATAATAACGTGGGGGGGGGGGGCAGGGAGGCGCAGGCAAATGGCAGCTCTCTTGCTCTCCACCCCAGCAAGCCCAGAAGTAATTCAGTTCTGATTAGGGATGCTTGTTCAATATTCAAAATGTAAAACATGGAGGTTGCTGAACCAGCACTTTGAGAAGTTAATTAAATGCCAGGTTTCTTTTTAGCAGATACTCCATCACTCGCTGATTGCTTTGGCCATTTTGCAGAATGAAGTTTTAACTCTGTGCGCTGGGAATAAATATTCTCCCCTCTTCCTGCGCTCAGGGCACTGTGACAAGGAATACATGGAGCTTTCCTCTCCCACACACCCCCTCCCAAGAAGCACCACGAAGCAGTGGTCACTTCCATTCCCTCGCACTTTCCCCATCGAAGTAGGTCAGTGAGATAGGAAAGGCTTCTCCCTTCATCCACCCAGCTCTCCATTCTAACAGGTCCTGAGCCTCCTCTAGCCCTGAGTACCTAATCTGCCCCTGTGAGGGCCAGGAGCAGGGGACACAGACTTCCCATCTCTGAGAAGAGGAAGCCAAGAGAAGGTTACTGTCAGAGAGACAGAGAGGAAGAGGGGCTGCCCCACTGCCATTGCTGGAGCTTCCACTTGGAGAAACATTAGCGAGAACTGCCGCTGAATTGGAGACTTTGGGCCCAAAGCAAGTAGGTGTAATTCCATTGATGTGACCAGAGTTGCAGCAACTTAAGTAAGACTTGAACTTGGTCTTTACCAAGTCCCTTCTGTGCAGCAAGCCTGAAGGGCAGCCATTCAATGCAATGGCATTGTAGCATTTAGAGGACAGCCCTCTTGGTGGGCAGGTGACTGCCTACAGGGAGAGGGATGGAGATGGACAATGCACCAATACATACAACCATCCCCCTGCTAAGACAAAAAGAGCAAGGAATCAGCCCAGAGGGCCCATCAGCAGCTCAGACTAGAGGATCTGAATTCAAAGGGAAGAATCTGAGAAGGTAGAGGTGAATTATGTCCCATTTTAATCCATCTCCTCTGGCTAGGCAGGACTGCTCCCTCCAGGCTATCTTCCAGGGCTTTGCCCACTGGAGGATTAAACATCCCAAGCAAGAGTCTTTTCTATCTCTTGCCTGTGGGAGACAATACCATAGCCTCAGACAGCAGGAAAATTTTGTGGATATTCATTCTAAACTTTCCTTAGCTTCATCCCATTACTCCTGGTTACAGCCATTTCATGGCCTTGGGGTTTACACTCTTCAGATCCTTCTACACAGCTATTCTGTCCCCTAAGCCACTCAGCACATACCTAACTCATTTAACCTCTTATCACATCACTGAATCACCACAAACCCTTCCACCTTGCAGCTGCCAGGAGAAGCACACAGACAGTTTGTAGAGAGGGACTTGTAGGGCTAAATACAGAAAGCATCAGATGCCAGTTTAAAAAAAAAAATATATCCAGGATAACAGTGTGGTTTCCAAACAAGGGTTTAGGGCTACAAGAAAACTAAGTGGGTGAAAATGCACAAGACTAGACCACCTCCTCGCATAGAAGAAGGGAGAAGAAGCTCGGAATGGATCTAAGGGCATTTTTTGAAATTCTATAAAATGTGCCCATCACAACCGTCTCTTGCTACACTGACAGAAGAAAGAGACCAGGCACCATTATTATTTATTCTTTGTACTGTGATAGCCCCTGGTGACTGCATTCAGAAATTGCGGCCCCATCAGGCTAGGCACTATACAAACAGGCAACACAAAATCAGCCTCTGCCCCAAAGCATTGACAGTCTATGGGACAGGGGATGTTTGTACAGTGCCCACACAATGGGTCCTCTGGGTGCTAATGTGATACACATAAGTAATAATAAAAGCAACAACAAAACTGGACCTACCCAAATACATAACCCACATTTGCCACCTCAGGAAAAGCCTGAGAGAAAAGACAAGCCTTCCACTGTGGCAAGAGAGGTCAAAAATCACAGGCTCTGGTGGAGCAGTAGGGGAAGCATGTTGCCAGGTCAAGGGTCCTTGTCAGAGGATGACATTAGAGACTTAGCAAACACAGGGAAACTATCCTTGTTTGTCTTTTACCTCTCCAGCTGCCATTGGAAGCCACACATGCAATTTGCATTTGATCTTTCTGTTTTTGGTGCTGTGGAGTGCCCCCTCCTGAAAACAGGCTCTGCCTCAATGCCAGTTGCATCAAGCTGGGACAAGCATTTCATCCTTCTGGTTGATGCTAATGCTCTGGGTGCACAACATCCTCCTTATCAACCACAAGAACACAGCCTTCCATGGATGAGCTAAGGCAGAGAAGTGACAAGCTTTGGGTTTAAGCATGCCAACCATGTTTGGGGAAGTTTCCAATACATTTAAATCTTACATTCCCAGCAGCTTCCTGCACTGAGAAATCTGCACTTACCAGCTCCCCTCACTCCAGCAACAAGCATGGCACAAGGAGGGCATTAAACACATACAGAATTGGTAACCATAGATTCACCCATTCAGATAAAGACACTCAGAACAATGCAAGTGAGGCAACATTTAGACAGAACTAGGTGTCATTCAGGAGCATCAAAACACCACAGATCACCAGCTCCCACGAAACAGACCTCCTGCTCAGCCAGCTATTTCTAGTCATCCAGCTAGGTAAATTTAGACGTTGCTCAATGCTGTGGCACCTGGGCACCCGCATCTTCATCCTCTCCCCCTCTAACTTTTCCTGATCAAACAAATTCCTTCCCAGGGACACCAGGGCATGGGCTGACCAAGTCATTTGGCCAGCTCAGGTCAAACTCCTTCACAGCAGGAGCTGCTACTACTCCCACATTCACTCAATATCCCTGGAATATTCTCTCCAGCTCGGAACAGCTGTCAATCCCTATCCTTAGTTTCAGGGGAGTTGATGAAAGAGGAAGTAGAGGCAGGGCTGCATTACAGTTCCAAGATCCCCTTGTTACACACTCCTGCATCCCATCTACCCCGTCCTATCCACCTGCTGTGGAAAGGGAGAGAAATCTGCTCCTATTCAGTAAATATCTCATCCCAAGCCATTCTATACCACTGGCAAGAACCCCTCTGTCCCCAAGGCATTAGATGAGGGGGTGACTCTCAACCCCCACGGAAATGTGTCCAAGTTGCCGTGGAGCCTCTTACAAGTTATGTGCTGAAGGGTGAAAGGCAGTTCTAATGTAGACATCATCTCTGTTAAACTATTTCTCTCTCATTTAATGGAATACCATGGAGATATAAATGGAGATAAAGTAGCAGGGCTCAGAGAACAGCAAGGATGCTATCTTTATGCAGCATGACAATGTTCAGTGGTTAATTAGACACCGTTAACCTATTTTAGCAGGGGACATAACTGGGATGAATGGGGGGAAAATGTCCTTGAAATCTTTTAATGTCCACAGCTCATGGAGGGCCCTCGTTACACTTCTGTGCCACAGAACAGCATGTCCCTGAGTTACAGCTGAGCACCAGAGGTCAGCCTGCGACCTCTCAGCACACAGGGACCATAGGAACACATTGCAACCCTAGTATGGGGAGGCAGGAGGGTGGGGTAGCCAGGTAAGAATAAAGGAAGCGATTATGGTGACCCGTCAGGTATACTAAGGCATTGTTCAGGAAAGAACGGATCTGAAATTGATGACAAGGGCTGCTGGGGATGATTGGGGGCAGGTGGACAGGGTACATAGTTGATGGGCAAGTAAAATATGGTTTGTTGGAAGTTTCCACTAGCTTTACAGGAAAGAGTGGGCAGGCAGAGCTTGGGCCTGTGCAGATTTGTTTGCCTGGGTTATTTTGCAAGGCTTGGGCCGTGTGCAGTGTCGGAGCCCCAGCTGCCTCAATGTCCAATAGATCTGTCCTCCCATCACTTAAACATGAAACCAGCACTAACGGCTAGCAGCAGGGATGAAGAGACATCAACATTCCACTCTGGGGCAAAACTGCCCCTATGCTATAACCTCTGTGGGTCTCAAGCACATAGCTGTGAAGGCGGGTAAGAGCAGAAGTTACACTGAAAGGCTGATGCTCAGAGGCACTTTTGTTGGAAAAATCAATTCTGCCTTCTCCCCTCCTGCACTGAGAGCACAGACCCTTCCGCTCATCCCCATAGGACAGCACTTCCTGGGCAGGGAAATCACAGCACCTATGCAACAAGATATTTGGTGACCAACCCTTCCTCCACTAGGGACCCGGCAAACAGCCCTCCCCAGACTGCTCCCCATTCATGTCACATCTTTATGCTGCACTCAGCTTCTACCTGCACATATGCTCTATAGTCTATAGCACTCCAAGGAGATCTGAACAAGTGAGCCAGCCCTGTCAAAATGCTAGCAGGCTCTACGCCACTGGCAAGACTCAAGCTGCACTGGAAGGTGTGCCTATTCCTGTGTAAAGTTTGCCCCCTGCTGGCCACATCTGCAATAACATTCCCTGTCAGGCTCAAGGTGAAACTCTAGGCAGAGGGCTCATGGAACAACAGAAGAGAAGAAGTACGCTGTTGCTTACTGAAGGGTAGATGGAGACAGAGTGACAGAGAGCATATGCAAAATCAAACGCAGCATAACCTGTCTGGAGAGGATACGCACCTCTCTTACCTTGAGGCTCCTGTTTGTGCTCTTGCTTACTCTCATTGTTTGCTTACAAAAAGGCTGTGACATGTCTTAGGGTGATGATAGATCTAGAAGCCCCACATGCCACTATGCCCTGGTCTACACTAGGACTTTAGGTCGAATTTAGCAGCGTTAAATTGATGTAAACCTGCACCCGTCCACACGATGAAGCCCTTTATTTCGACTTAAAGGGCTCTTAAAATCGATTTCCTTACTCCACCCCTGACAAGTGGATTAGCGCTTAAATTGGCCTTGCTGGGTCGAATTTGGGGTACTGTAGACACAATTCAATGGTATTGGCCTCCGGGAGCTATCCCAGAGTGCTCCATTGTGACCGCTCTGGACAGCGGTCTCAACTCAGATGTACTGGCCAGGTAGACAGGAAAAGAACCATGAACTTTTGAATCTCATTTCCTGTTTGGCCAGCGTGGCAAGCTGCAGAGCTCATCAGCAGAGGTGACCATGATGGAGTCCCAGAATCGCAAAAGAGCTCCAGCATGGACTGAACGGGAGGTACGGGATCTGATCGCTGTATGGGGAGAGGAATCCGTGCTATCAGAACTCCGTTCCAGTTTTCGAAATGCCAAAACCTTTGTCAAAATCTCCTAGGGCATGAAGGACAGAGGCCACAACAGGGACCCGAAGCAGTGCCGCGTGAAACTTAAGGAGCTGAGGCAAGCCTACCAGAAAACCAGAGAGGCGAACAGTCGCTCCGGGTCAGAGCCCCAAACATGCCGCTTCTATGATGAGCTGCATGCCATTTTAGGGCGTTCAGCCACCACAACCTCAGCCGTGTTGTTTGACTCCTTCAATGGAGATGGAGGCAACACAGAAGCAGGTTTTGGGGACGAAGAAGAAGATGATGATGAGGTTGTAGATAGCTCACAGCAAGCAAGCGGAGAAACCGCTTTTCCCGACAGCCAGGAATTGTTTCTCACCCTGAACCTGGAGCCAGTACCCCCCGAACCCACCCAAGGCTGCCTCCTGGACCCGGCAGGCAGAGAAGGGACCTCCGGTGAGTGTACCTTTTAAAATACTATACATGGTTTAAAAGTAAGCATGTGAAAGGATTAATTTGCCCTGGAATTCGCAGCTCTCCTGGATGCACTCCCAAAGCCTTTGCAAAAGGTTTCTGGGGAGGCCAGCCTTATTGCGTCCTCCATGGTAGGACACTTTACCACTCCAAGCCAGTAACACGTACTTGGGAATCATTGTACAACAAAGCATTGCAGTGTATGTTTGCTGGCATTCAAACAACATCCGTTCTTTATCTCTCTGTGTTATCCTCAGGAGAGTGAGATATCATTCATGGTCACCTGGTTGAAATAGGGTGCTTTTCTTCAGGGGACATTCAGAGGTGCCCATTCCTGCTGGGCTGTTTGCCTGTGGCTGAACAGAAACGTTCCCCGCTGTTAGCCATGGGGAGGGGGGAGGGTTGAGGGGGTAGCCACGCGGTGGGGGGAGGCAAAATGCGACCTTGTAACAAAAGCACTTGTGCTATGTATGTAATGTTAACAGCAAGGTTTACCCTGAAAGAGTGTAGCCACTGTTTTACAAAATGTGTCTTTTTAAATACCGCTGTCCCTTTTTTTTTCCTCCACCAGCTGCATGTGTTTCAATGATCACAGGATCTTCTCCTTCCCAGAGGCTAGTGAAGATTAGATAGAAAAAAAAAAAACACACTCGTGATGAAATGTTCTCTGAGCTCATGCTGTCCTCCCACACTGACAGAGCACAGACGAATGTGTTGAGGCAAATAATGTCAGAGTGCAGGAAAGCACAAAATGACCGGGAGGAGAGGTGGCGGGCTGAAGAGAGTAACTGGTGGGCTGAAGAGAGGACTGAAGCTCAAATGTGGCGGCAGCGTGATGAGAAGAGGCAGGATTCAAACCAGTATGCTCCAGTGTATGGTTGAGCTGCAGCAAAGGCAGCTGGAGCACAGACTGCCACTACAGCCCCTGTGTAACCAACCGCCCTCCTCCCCAAGTTCCATAGCCTCCACACCCAGACACTCAAGAACGTGGTGGGGGGGCCTCCGGCCAACCAGCCACTCCACCACAGAGGATTGCCCAAAAAACACAAGGCTGGCATTCAATAAATTTTAAAGTTGTAAACTTTTAAAGTGTTGTGTGGCATTTTCCTTCCCTCCTCCACCACCCCTCCTGGGTTACCTTGGTAGCCATCCCCCTATTTGTGTGATGAATGAATAAAGAATGCATGAATGAGAAGCAACAATGACTTTATTGCCTCTGCAAGCGGTGATCAAAGGGAGGAAGGGAGGGTAGTTAACTTACAGGGAAGTAGAGTGAACCAAGGAGCAGGGGGTTTCATCAAGGAGAAACAAACAGAACTTTCACACCGTAGCCTGGCCAGTCATGAAACTGGTTTTCAAAGCTTCTCTGATGCGTACCGCGCCCTCCTGTGCTCTTCTAACTGCCCTGGTGTCTGGCTGCGCGTAACCAGCAGCCAGGCGATTTGCCTCAACCTCCCACCCCGCCATAAACGTCTCCCCCTTACTCTCACAGATATCGTGGAGCACACAGCAAGCAGTAATAACAATGGGAATATTGGTTTCGCTGAGGTCTAAGCGAGTCAGTAAACTGCACCAGCGCGCCTTTAAACGTCCAAATGCACATTCTACCACCATTCTGCACATGCTCAGCCTGTAGTTGAACAGCTCCTGACTACTGTCCAGGCTGCCTGTGTACGGCTTCATGAGCCATGGCAATAAGGGGGAGGCTGGGTCCCCAAGGATAACTATAGGCATTTCAACATCCCCAACAGTTATTTTCTGGTCTGGGAATAAAGTCCCTTCCTGCAGCTTTTGAAACAGACCAGAGTTCCTGAAGATGAGAGCGTCATGTACCTTTCCCGGCCATCCCACGTTGATGTTGGTGAAACGTCCCTTGTGATCCACCAGAGCTTGCAGCACTATTGAAAAGTACCCCTTGCGGTTTATATACTCGCCGGCTTGGTGCTCCGGTGCCAAGATAGGGATATGGGTTCCATCTATGGCCCCACCACAGTTAGGGAATCCCATTGCAGCAAAGCCATCCACTATGACCTGCACATTTCCCAGGGTCACTACTCTTGATATCAGCAGATCTTTGATTGCGTGGGCTACTTGCATCACAGTAGCCCCACAGTAGATTTGCCCACTCCAAATTGATTCCCAACTGACCGGTAGCTGTCTGGCATTGCAAGTTTCCACAGGGCTATCGCCACTCGCTTCTCAACTGTGAGGGCTGCTCTCATCTTGGTATTCATGCACTTCAGGGCAGGGGAAAGCAAGTCACAAAGTTCCATGAAAGTGCCTTTATGCATGCGAAAGTTTCGCAGCCACTGGGAATCGTCCCAGACCTGCAACACTATGCGGTCCCACCAGTCTGTGCTTGTTTCCCGAGCCCAGAATTGGCGTTCCACAGCATGAACCTGCCCCATTAGCACCATGATGCATGCATTGGCAGGGCCCATGCTTTCAGAGAAATCTGTGTCCATGTCCTGATCACTCACGTGACCGCACTGACGTCGCCTCCTTGCCCGGTATCGCTCTGCCAGGTTCTGGTGCTGCATATACTGCTGGATAATGCGTGCGGTGTTTAATGTGCTCCTAATTGCCAAAGCGAGCTGAGCGGCCTCCATGCTTGCCTTGGTATGGCATCCGCACAGAAAAAAGGCGCAGAACAATTGTCTGCCATTGCTCTGACGGAGGGAGGGGCGACTGATGACATGGCTTACAGGGTTGGTTTACAGGGAATTAATATCAACAAAGGGGGTGGCTTTACATCAATGAGTATTTCAGGCAGGTCTTCACGGAGGGTTCCAATAAGAAATGGTGCACCTAAGTAATTGTTCTTATTGGAACAAGCAGGTTGGTCTGGCCTCTGATTGATACATGGCTAGATTTACCTCGCTGCACCTTCTCTCTGAGTGACTGCAGTGTGACCTAGAGGAATGAGTCCCCTAGACGGGGGAGGGGGGAAAGCAAATGAATACAAAACAAATCTGGTCTATTTCTTGTTTTGATCCACTCCATCTATCTTTTACATCTTTGGCTGGCAGCAGACGGTGCAGAAGGACTGCAAGCCATCCACATCTCATGGCTGCTCGGCAGAAGACGGTGCAGTAGGACTGCTAGCCATCCTCATCTCTTGCCTGCCTGGCAGAAGATGGTACAGTAGGACTGCTAGCCATCCGTATCACCTGCCTGCTCACCATAAGATGGTTCAATAGGACTGACTGCAGGACCAAAGAGAATGACCTGGTCAAGTCACTACAAATTTAGTCCCTCCGCACATGTCTGCCCAGGCGCTCCTGGTCGACGTGGCCAGGAGCACCTCGGACATGACGATGACAGCTACCAGTCATACCGTACCGTCTGCTGCCACAAGGCAATGGGTTGAAGCTGCTATGTAGCAATGCAGTACCACATCTGCCAGCACCCAGGAGATATACGGTGATGGTTACCTGAGCGGGCTCCATGCTTGCCGTGGTATGGCGTCTGCACAGGTAACTCAGGAAAAAAGGCGCAAAACGATTGTCTGCCCTTGCTTTCACGGAGAGAGGGAGGGAATGGGGGCCTGACAATATGTACCCAGAACCACCTGCGACAATGTTTTAGCCCCATCAGGCATTGGGATCTCAACCCAGAATTCCAATGGGCAGCGGAGACTGCGGGATAGCTACCCACAGTGCAACACTCCGGAAGTCGACGCTAGCCTCAGTACTGTGGAAGCGCTCCGCCGAGTTAATGCACTTAGAGCATTTTCTGTGGGGACACACACACTCGAATATATAAAACCGATTTCTAAAAACCCGACTTCTATAAATTCAATCTAATTTTGTAGTGTGGACATACCCTATGAGTAGCTGCATCCACGCCCAGTCTTGGGCTGAGAATGTAGCTAAGGCAAGTATCTGGATGAGGCAGATGTGCAACTTGCAGAGCTCCTAGCAGTGTCATCTCAGGCTGTGCATCATGCTAGCCAAGCTCCCAGTGAGCACATCTAGCTGCAATGGGGGGATGAAAGCAAGGAGAGACCTAGGAGACATGCATCCCACCATAAAGGGACGTTAGATAAGATGCTGATCTCCCTCACAAGCAACACAGCGCCGACAGAAAAGCTCTGGTCCTTGACGCCTGGCCAGGGCAGGACTGGTCCCTACATCTATTCTCCAGGGTTCTGTCCAGCATAATTTTAAAGAGGCTGCTACTCTTTTCCTTGTGGGACTTGCCCTAATAACCACACTAGATTTTTCTTTGCTCAGTTCCCTCCCTGGAGAACAGTAACATTACAATGGCACCATATCAGATACATCTCCATGAACATGTGGCACCTTTCTCTCAGAGAGGAGCTACTTTCAGAAATAACACTGTTATTGGGGAGGGCCAGATATCTTGCAGAAACAGACAGATCAGACTGCACCAAGTCTCTCCACGCTGCAGTCCTCATAGCCCTGAGAGAGAGAGGAAGTGTTCCAGAATGCATGCCTCCCAAACGAACAAAAAAAGATTGGGAGAGCAGAAGGCTGCCAGATAGTTTATTTTTCCACCTGACTTTCACCACTGGAGAGGTACAAGGGCAGGTGCGTGTGCGCACGCACGGGCAGGACCATTTGCAGACTTGGAGGGAGGGTTCAGTCTGCATATTAACATATTTCCTGGCACATCTAAGCCACTTCTTTTTTATGAATCACCTCTAACCAAAACTGCTTCAAGCTGCCTTCTTGCTAAAAAAATTTTAAAAAAAAGAAAAGGGGAAGATGTGATGTTCATAAATACATTTTATTTTGAGAGAGTGGATTCATCACAGGAAGAACAGAGAAGCGTTACATTTGAAGAATTCTAATCAAACTGGCCAGCGTTCTGCCTCTCTGCATCCATATCAAAATACTGAAAACATGTTTGTCCTAGCACAGATTGTCTGGCTCAAAAGACGTAAGCCCAGATCCTCAAAGGTACTTAAGTGCCTAAATCTGGGGTTGAGGTGCCTAAGTCCTATTTTAGGCACCCTTGCGATCCACAAAAGCCCCGTTCAGCTGCTGCCTAACCTGTAGGCCCCTGAACTCACTCAGCACGTACAGTTTTGCAGTAGAAGTTCCCTAGGCACCTGTGTTTCTGCCTCTGAGCACATATGCTGCTGCCTCGCCCTAGACCAGGGGTTGGCAACCTTCGGCACGTGGCCCATCAGGATAATCCGCTGGCATGCTGCAGGACATTTTGTTTACATTGACTGTCCGCAGCTCCCATTGGCCGCAGTTCGCCCTTCCCAGCCAATGAGAGCTGTAGGAAGCAGCGGGCTGCAGGGAGGTTACATCGGGAACATCAAGTCTGGTCTTTGTGTCCCCTAGTTTTGCTGGAGAACTCCTTGGAGGAGCAGAGAACGAGAGAGAGCACGCGCACACACACTTTCTTTGCCCCCATTGAGGAGACTAGGATGCTCGACCTTTTGCAGATACTCCCTTCTCAACTCCACCAGGCAATACCATAATCCCACTGGTTCTCTAGTCAAGCAGAGTGTCCATCACGAAAAAAAGGTTAGAGAAGACCTACCTGTCTCACAAAGAACAAACAGAAAACACCACTTAAAAAAAAAATACCCTGCACCCCATTTCAGGCCAGCAATGCCCATCGCAAAGAAGCAGGAAAGGGCAAAAGTCCAATTATCCCCCCTTCACAGGCAAGCCCACTGTAACCAAGAACTGTGCTGGATTAAAATGGGAAATATTTCTCTCACCTCTTGCTACTGCCCTGCTGTGCGTCTCTTATGGTGACTCTTCTGCCCATTGTTTTTTGGCTTTTTACTGGGGCTGAACATAACCACCAGTTGGTAGAGGCAGGGAGAGCACTATGGAGGGACAAGAGGACGGGAACCAGCTAGCATTCCCGGAACATAACAGCCTATTTAAAAAAAATAAAAAATCCTAACACACACCCTGGGCCTGCACACCACAGCTCTATCACCATCTTTATGTCCTTGACACGTGCCGATGGCATGGAGGCGGCTGGCACCAGAACAGCCCAAGAGAAAGAACGAGAGGCCAATGGAGATTTATGTGAGGAGAGTGAGATGGACAAGGTAAAATTGTCAGGAGGAGTTGTTAGAAAGTAAAATATATTGTGACAATTCCACTCCTGCCGTTCATCAATAAACTGACAGATCATTTAGTGTCAATTAGGAGTGATAGATGGACAAGTCCCCATGATCCTGGGCCAAAATTAATGGCTGGGAGGGAGAGAGTGATTGAAAATGACGGCTGACATTGAGAGGAAAGTCCTGAAGGTCCCCAAGGGGCCATTACTTGCCTCATTCCCTTGCAGATCAATGCAGGGACAAACCCAAAAACAGACACTTCAAGACAAAACTTAATCAGACTTCCTTTCCTTCCAAGTTCCGCTCCCTTGCTCAGCCACCTTGCTCTCCTCTGCCTGCTCTCGCCACGCTGCTGAGAACAGCTACAGGTGGCAGTAAGACACGGCAACAGAACCCTGCTACAGGCTTCCCCACAACCAGGAGCCTTACTCAGCTCCTAACATGGCAGCACCACAGGGAAGCACATGCTTAGATTTATTTCAGCAACACTGTGTTGAGAATAGAGGGTGGAAGAAATGACACGCCCTCCCGCCTTGCCATGCACAGATGCAGAATCTCACAGACACTTCATTATTCCCACTTGCTGGAAAGGGATGGCCAGAGGTTCTATAAACCAGCTTCTCTCAAGGGCCATTTCACACAGACAAGAGAGCGTATTTTAAGTCCCATCTTCTTGTAACAGGCGGCTTTAACTTTACTTATCTCCAGAGCCCTCAATTCATTCAAGTCCTTAATCCCATAAATCACATTCCTCTAGCTCTGGGGCCCAGTGCTGCCACTCCCCACCCTCCAGAGCCCCAAACAACTTCTCCACCCAGGTCATGCCACCATCACTGCAATGCTCTTGGGTGCATCCCACCTGCCCCTACTCTCTCAGATGTCCACCAATGCTTCCCTGCTATCACATGCACTCTCCAGGGCATTATATTGCCATCCTGCCTCAGGACATTTCAGCATACTCCAGGGCATACCCTGCCCACACCTACTCTCCAGGACACGCCACCATTTTTCCAAAGGAAGCAGCTTCAGTTATTCCTAAGGCCATCTGTTCCCAATATGCCACCATTATGGACCCTCCGTGTCCACCAGGGCACAACAGATTCATGTGTGCACACATTGTGGGTGACTTCCTGATGAAAGCTGCTTGCGAAGGCACCTTGAAGTGGCTGTATTTGTTCAAACACAACACTAGATGCTGAGGAGAGGATTGTGGGAACTAAACCACAAGGGCTGATGAGAATGAAGGGAAACAGACCCAGGTTTCATGCAAATGTCCTTACAGCAAAGCAAGGACAGAATCAGACACTAGCAGAGATAGATATGGAAGAGACGCTAAAGAAAATGTCTTTGGTGAGGACAGCAGCTATTTGATTGAAAGGGACCCTGGCAAGTTGTTTTTTTTTTTTTTTTTAAAATACTTCCACTTATAAAATCCTTATGGATGCTCAAAAACAAATTCTCTTTGCCTGAAGCCTGGACTTTTCCCATTGGTAAACACTTTCCCCCTCTTTGCTTCTTAGGACGCATGAGCCAACACGGCAATAAACCATTTACTGTTTTTCAGGAGTGTCAGCAATGATGCCATCAAAGGCATCAGCACAGCTCTCATAGCAGAGCTTGGGTTCCCTCTGCTGGTTGAAGAGCAGATTCACAACAAAACAATGATTATGTTATTACTATTAATTTGTATGGCAGAGTATTAGGCCCCAAGTATCTAGCTAGGTACTTATATAGTCCCCATCACCAGAGCGCTAGGGCTGAAATAAGCAGCACTGGGGCTGACACTAAGAAAAACTGTGTCTTCCCTTTCTCTCTTCAGATAATAGAGGAAGTTCAACTTCAGGGACACCCCATTGGAAGAAAAATAGATGATGCCAAATAGTAGTGAGGAGTGTTATAATGGTTATAGCAGAGTCCCAGCTCTGCCACTTAACCTCTTTGTCTCAGCTTCCACATCTATAAAAGAGCGGCTACTAATAAAAATAGCTATTTCACGGGGCTACTGAGAGTTCTAATTAACCTTTTCATGCCTGATTCTTTGTAACCTTATTTGTAAAATGTGCCACTTGGGTGGCCTCTAGAAATTAAGTGACAGATTTGTAGATGCTTTTGGAACCTTTGTGATGAAAGGCCCTATTCATGCAAAGTATTTTTAAAATAAAATAGAGTATGGAGAGAACCAGAGGCTACCTACCCCCAACTTGCAACAGATTGAGGTAGAAATGATCTGGCAGATAGAGCCAAGAGTACAGTGGGATATATGCTAATGACACAGGTTATCCAGATATCTATATGCTAATGACACAGGTTATCCAAGATCAGGGAGGGTTGTGAGGGGCTCCAGAAGGGTCCAGCAAAACTAGGAACAATGGAAAACAAAATGGTAGATGAAATTCTACCATGACAACTGCTAGGTGACACACATTGAAAGGACAATTTCAAGTGACCTGCTCACACTGACAGGCTCTGGAAACTAGTAATGGAGCAGGAAAGTCATCTAAGTGCCACGGCAGATAAATCAACAAGGCTACCCGTGCAACAGACAACGTAGTCAGAACTGGAACGAAGAGGTGAGGCTGCATAAGGGGACAGAATAAGAACTACAAGGCCATTACATAAATAGATGCATATACTAGCTGATCTGCAATACACCTGCACATGACAGAGAAAAATCTAACTACAGCCCCATCTCCAACCTTCCCTTCCTAAGTAAAAGTCATTGAGGGTTTGTCTACATGCTGGTTTTGCACTGATTTAACTCCACCAGTTTAGAAACCAATATATGTAAAGGATGCAGTCTCCTAGCATGGGCACAGTTAAACTGGTATCAGTGCTAATACTGGCAGTAGCTATACCAACGTAAGCACATCGATAACAGTGTAACTGCAAACACACAGTGGGGGAGGAGGTGGGGGAAAACCGTGTTGTACTGATTTAACTAGACGGCCTTCCAAACCAGTATAGTCAGTCAAATTGGTATAAAAGCGGTGCATAGATAAGCCTTGGGAAAATAGAAACAACCCAGCTGCAGCAACATGTGTGACATCAGCCTATGACTCAGACACTTCACAAGCAAAATTTAGTATGAGATATGCTAGAGAAACAGCCCTAGTAGCACTGGCATCTTGGAAGGAAGGGATGGAGAAATCAGTGTTTGAAGAATCTGCAGCTGGAGTCACAAAGAAAAGACAAATGACAACAAGGGATTATCCAGACTCCTCCTTTCCCATCTTTTTTAAAAATCAGAATAACTCCCCTAAAACTGACATGGTCATAAAAATTTCTTCTGTGGCCCTTAATGCCAATCAATAACAGCTTGCATCAAGTGGCCACTTCCACTGAGTCTTGGAGTGTTATTCAAGCCAGAAGGTGCCTGAGATGCCAAGCGAACCAGGTCTCTCACAGAGATGGGCCATTCCCCTTGATCTTCTCTCCTGCTCCTTTGTCAGATTTGTGTCTAATTTGATTGGAAGCTTCCCTGGCCAAGAACCTACCATATCAAATCTCTGAAGTGCCCAGCATACTTCAGGATGCTAGAGAAAGAATAATATAGGTATGTCCTGAACCCCACTCCTCTGAGTTGGCGGGGTCAGGCTGTGCACTTTTCTTCTGCTCTCCCCCAAACTACAGAACCCAGAAGATCCACCTCAATATGTTCTTTTAAAGAACAAGCAGTAACTTCCCCAGAAACTTACTTTTTCCAGGTAGGCTCACTGTTGGGTGAAGGGCCACCTAATTCATTTGGTCCAGGTAGGCCTTGAGTGACCTTTGCCATATAGGACCTGCCAAGGGGATCCTTGAATGCTCCATCCTGTCCTCAGGGCCCTGTGAACCCAGCATACTTCTGAAAGAGGCATATGTAGTCCTTTAACAAATTGGAGAGCCCCCAGAGTTAGGTGGCCAAGCCAGGAGATACACTCAGGTGTGTGCTGAGAAATATAAGCAACTCCCCCACATCCTACCTGAGCCTAAAACAAGAGGCGTCTTCCCACTCTTTAGGTCCATCAATAGGTGAGGCAGAGCCCAGTTAACTTTACAGCCTTTGGTGAGTAGCCTGAAGTTTTCACCTCTCAACTCCACCTGCCCTTAGTCCAGGTCCTCCGTCTCTTGGCATGTCCTGATCTCCCCTTTCCTCTAGATTCCCTACATCTTCCATCCTGGAGTCTCCAGCTGTACTGAGTCCCACCTCCTTCCCCGATTTCTCTCTTCCCTGAATTCTGTCCCTGACCACCTCCAGCAATGTGGGATCCCTCCATAAGGGCTTCTTCCTAGATATTACATTCACCCAACCAAACACATCTTCTGTATTTTCCACAGTATGCATCCGATGAAGTGAGCTGTAGCTCACAAAAGCTTATGCTCAAATAAATTGGTTAGTCTCTAAGGTGCCACAAGTACTCCTTTTCTTTTTACACAAACACTGATCCCTTTCACTTTCCACCAAGGCTGGACACAAAATCCTGATTCCTTCTGTGGAGTGCCCTGGCTGCCCGTGGGACTCCACCATTCACCAATGGTGAAAAGAGCTCAGCCAGGAAGAGTATTCTCCTGGACATGCTCCTAAACCCACCTCCACACCCCTTCCCAATTACTGCAGCTGGCAAGGGATATGCTGTCACTGGTTTCACAGAGATCTGGAGGCCTGAGCAGAGTAGCTCAGGAGAGTCAGTCAGCTGCCCCCAGCAGGATGGATACTCTGGGTTGGGTGGTCTGGAGGGCTGGCTCACAATAGCATTAGAGACAGAGGCAGCATACGAGGTTCAGGAAGATCACCCTAGTGGTTGTGACAGCAAGCCCTAAAAGGTGATGTTCAATCAATTTATGCCTAAGCCCAGGGCTGTCCCTAGACATTGTGGTGCCCTACACAGCCCCCTACGCAAGGGGTGTGTGTGTGCGTGTGCGCGCGCTGCGCCCAAGGTCTTTAGGGGTCAGGGGGGAAACGTAGCTCAGGGGAAAGAGTGGAGTGGGGGCAGAGCAGGGGCGGGGGCAGCTTTCCTGGCCAACTCAGCCAGCTGTGGGAGCAGGCTGGCCACTGGAACAGCATGCAGCTGCATAGGCACCAGGAAACTTGGGGCAATTTGGTGCCCCATCCCATCCCGAGAAAGAAAGAAGCTGGTACTCACTTGGAAGGTGCCATTACAGGATCATCTGCCCAGCCTCCTTGCCGGCGTGGGGGTTTAGGTGGGGGGCCCTTTAAGAATAAGAGAGACACACAAGAAAGAGGATATGTTATATGCAGTTCCAACCAGACCACCTCACACTTAGTTCACTCATATTGACCTCTGCAGAGAATTACCTGGCAAGAAGTTTGAGTCCAATACCAAGGTGCTGTTTTTAACAAAGTTTTACAAAACAAAGGAACAACAATGTTGCAAGGCAGGTTTAAAGTGTCTGAGACAACAGGATGCATCACTCTATCCAGGGACCGAGCTGAGTCTCAGGTTCACATACACAAGGCTCAGATGCTGCCTAGCCAAAACATGCTGGGTATGGTGGCAGTCCAGCATGTGGGTACTGCCCTCTCCAGGAAGATGCATCTGCAGTTTAGTATTGTTAAACTGCACACATTTTTGTTTCATATCATAAGTGCATAACAAATTAACACACTCCCTACGCCCAAGGAGCTCTCTCTTCAAGACAGGCAGACAGACAGGACAAGACACAGGCACATTAGGAGACTGAATTGGACTTTTAGAAGATAATTATTCCTATTATCTTGCTCCTTCCTATGATGTGCCTTGTGGCCATGACAATAGGCAGGTGGGGACATGGCTCAGGGATTGGGATAAGAATTTCTGAGACCATAAGGGGAGCCAGTAGACTGCTGTTCTGCGTGTCCAGCCCATGCCCCCTGCAGCTTTGGGCTCAAATCCCCTCTCCCAGGATACTGAAGTACCTGATATGGCAGAGACCTTAGCAGTTTGCATGACACACAGTAGTGTGAGAGATGGGGCAGGGCAAACAATTTCAGATTTTCATAGCACCAAAGGACGCTGTCCAGAAAAAGCAGGTGGGCTAGAAAGAGTCGTAAGACTACAGCACCAAATGTGGAGAGCGACACAGTAACCCTAAGGGAGCTTCAACCCTTAGGCAGGGGTAGTTAACTTTAGTTAAGAAAGGGGAAGAGATGAGTGAATACTGAAGATTTCCTGGTCTCAGAGTGAGGGGTGGGGGAAGAGGATAACTCTGAGACAAGGCCGGCCAAGGGTCTCTTGCTTCTCAATGAGGAAAGGCTGGTGGTAACCCTGAGGCAGAGGGTCTCCTCTGTTTGTTTCTAGAAACAGAAGTATTGTTTGAGAGTGTGGGAAATGGACACAGCCTGCCAAGGGCAACTGCTGCCTGCTGTAAGGAGGGGGCATGACCCTGCATAGCTCCTCAGGAGGAGCAAAAATAGGCACTCTCCAAAAATAAACAGGGAACAGAAATGAGCTGGGAGCCGCAGTCCCAAAATATTGGCTTTCTTTAGCAAAGGGAGCGCGGGAGGGCAGAGGGACAGGCAGGGAACGTGAAATGCAGGAAATGGCCTCCTTATATGGGTTCATCCGCAGGGGACAGAGCTCAGTCGACTGGAATGACCATGTCACAGAATGCAAAGCCTTCAGGGCCCCAAGTGAATGGAGTTTTCTGATCTTTACACGATTCCCCCAGATTCTTAAGATGCCAAACTACAGAAGAGGCTGCAGTGCCAAAAAAGGAGCATTTTGAATTTAGATTATTTGTGTGCTCCCGAGCCCAGAAAAAAAGGGGAAAAAACCACACCACATATGGGCGTGCGTGCACATACAAAAAACCCTACACACACCCCACCCCTACATCTCCTCACACAACTGTCCCTCCCCACACATGCAGCCCTGACCCCCCTCCACCCCGCTCAGATCCCTCCACAGCTCTACACAATCCCACAGACAGCCTACAGCCCATGTCCCCCAGACATACAGCCCCAGCACAGTCACATTCAAAAACACCTCATGGGTCTGATGAGTTACATGAATGCTGCCAAATAGTCCAGTGGACAGAACCGAGGGAGGACCCAATACCTCCAGTCTCTGCCCTAGATCGCATTTCCCAGAGTACTTAGGGTTTAATCACAAACTATCAAGGTCAACATTCAGGTTCAAGGTTGCTTCAGCTCAGGCACCCAACATTAGAAGGTACCTCTGAAAACATGCCCTGGTCTATGACCAAGACATGACTTCACAGTGTAACTGGGGTTTAACCCCACTGCCTCACCCACTTTACATCCTCTCTCCACTGAACACACAGACCATGTGGCTCTTAATGTCCAGAACACTAACCCTCCACTATTCCCACCGCCCTTGTATTCCTGTTGCAATAAGACCAGTAATTCTTTCAGGATTACCTACAAGGAATATTCAGTCACAATGATGGCCAGGCCAAGAATGAGTTGAGGATCATTGGCTTTATCTTTGTCTCTTTGCCTGTAAAGTATCATAACTAGGTTAGTGTACCATATACATTTTTAAAAATAGTAATTTGCATTTATTCATAGGTTTTAAGACCAGCAGGGACCACTGTGATTATCTAGTCTGACCTCCAGTATAACTCAGGCCATAGGACTTCTATGAATTAATGCCTAATTAAAATATTCATATTTTAGAAAAAAAAATCTAATCTTGATTAAAAATTTTCCAGTAAGGGTGAATCTACCACATCCCTTGTTGCAATAATTAATTAATTATATAGCATCATTTATCCAAAAATTTCAGTGTTCTACAAATTAAGATGCAAGCATCATGTCACACATCACCAAAATACAGCCACTTCTGAGGTAGATGTGGCTGCTCCAAGTAGCCCTAAATAAGAATTCAAGACAAAACTAAAATGAATGTAATGTCCAGTTGAAACTTCACATAGAATTTAGGGATACAGTTCTGGTGTAGTGGCCAAATTCCAACCTAGATACCCCAATTTTTATGAAGTGGGCTGTAGGATTTTTAATGACCAAAAATGGTCAAGACCTGTGTGCCCCTTAGTTAGGTGCCTAAATAAGTGAATGGACTTTCAAAATGATGAGCACCCAGCAGTTCTCAATGGGTGTCACCCTGGTTTATTGGTGGACAACTTTCTAGTGTAGCTCTTCCCATTTCTTTGCATGTTTATAAAATACTTTATTCTCTTTAGCTGCATTAATTAGGGGCTGATCTACACTACAAAGGTTAGGTCAGTTTAAATACATCGTCCAGGTCTACAAAAAAATTTCACACCCTGTGCAACATAATTAAGCTGACCTAAGTCCTGGTGTAGACACTGTTAGGTCAACAGGAGAATTTTTCCATTGACCCAGCTACTGCCTCTTGGACAGGGGGATTTACTACAGTGACAGAAGAACTCCTTTCATTGCTGTACAAAGCGTCTACGCTATAGTGGCGCAGCTGCAGCTGTGCTGCCATCGCGTTTCTAGTACGGACATAGCCTACTTTGGTTTTCTTGATGCCCTCAGCTCTTTCCAGGTTTTAACTAAATTATATATTCTTGGTCAGATACCCAGTTCCAGAAGCTTTCTTACCTTCAGTCCCTAGAAAATGTCCCTTGCACATTGGTCGTGGCTTGGTCCTTTAATTTTTTTTTTCCCTACAGGGATTCAGTCTGCTGTGTCTTTGTGATTGTGCCTTTCAAGGATTCCCCAGACCTCCTTCCTCACGGGTAGAGTTTAAATACAATGTATTACATGTTGCTCACTGCCCCCCATAATTACCTGAATCCTATTAGTCATACCTTGCTAGGGGTTGTGAACCCCTATTCCTCACTATGCTGAATTCAAACAACTAATGGTCACTAGCTCCTTCCTACTATTCTCAGTTAGTTCCTCTTCCTTGTCAGATAGCAGTAATTCTAGGGTGGCTTCTGCTCTGCTCCCTACACCACTGGGGGGGTTTCCAGACTCCTATTAACTTGTGCCTCTACAGCTGCAGAGGTAAAGGAGCTGTGTGGATGCTAGAAGCACCTCAACTGCCTCTCTTTGGAACTTGAGCAGGCAAACCTTTCAGAAGATTATTAGTGTTACAGAGGCAGGTTATGGATGCACTGTGTCCTTTCCATAAACAGATTCTCAGAAGAGATTGTGAAATGTGGATTCATTTTCCTTCATCATCACAACACCTCTTGGGAGCCATCAGCAGGAAATATGAACTCAAACAACATCGACAGTGTGTGTCAGAGGGCACATGGACCTCAATCCCAACCTGAGAGGCCATGATGGTCCATCCCATGTATCTCATACCTCCTAACCAACATCCGATAGAAGCACAAGGCCCAACTCCCTGCCACAGGCAATAGCTTTGGGGGTGGAGGTCTGGTGGCAGGGGGGATTGTATGTAGATGCCTTGTTTTCATTTAACAACCACCACAGAGTGGAGAGAAAGAAGGACCAGGCTTCAGTTTCAGTCTCCACAATAAGTTACCCGAGGCTCCTCTACAGCTAAGAAAAGCTGCCTCCTTGGAGAGGGCTCATGAATTAGTTTTAATTATCACCAAACAAAAGAATTCTGACTCAAAGAGCCCCAGTGCCTCTGGGCAGCCACACAAATAAACCAGTCTGTACAGCCACCACGCAGAATAAGACATGGGGAAGGCCTGATTCCTTGGTCTGCCCAAACCAACTCCCCTAGCTTCCTAGGATAATGGAGAGTGGTCCCCATTACCAGACCCCCTAGGGGCCTCCCTCTCTTTAGAAGGCCTTTGTTAGAAAGAAGTAAAGCTGCCTTTAGCAAATCAGTCTCCCAGGAGTTCCCGGGGTATCCTAAATCCCTGGAGGACTGGGTCTTCCCTTCCCCAGGACCCTTTTGTCCTCGTAGCTGCTTACTTCCCTTTACTAGGAAAACTGGGTCAGAGGTGCATCAAGATGGCAAGGAACTAATTTAGGGCCCCAAAAGTTCTATACAACCTCACAAAGGGGATAAACCACAGCAGCCCATGCTGTACAACAGTTGTCAGGATTTCATGCCATAAAACAGTGTCATATCCAGCTACATAAATCAGGACCATGTTTCTGTCCTTTCAATAAAGTACACATATTGAAGCATATGGCACCCTGCCCTGCCCTCCTATGGCTTATATCCTTCCCTCTCCCCCCACATCTATACATCAATGCACTCCCCTCAAGGGCTTATCTTTTCCAACCCTGGGGTTACAGAACAACGTCCCTCCTCACCCCAAGGCTACACAGCAATGCCCCTCCCACCCATCCTGGCTATATACAGAAAGGTCCCTTTATCAGCTTGCTCCTCCCTAGGGCTATGTACTGGTAGCAAATGTTCACATCCAGCTATACCCCTCCATCAGCTCTTTTAGTGGGCTTAGGATGGAAGCATTCAAAGCATGAAATAAACGTGTGGAAAAAAATCTTTTAATAAAACTATTTCCCATGGGATGCTCAGTGTCTGTCCCTTCTCCCCACCCAGGGAGCTGCTGAGCAACTCAACAGCTAGGCCAGTTGAACAGGGAGGATGCTACAAAAAAGGCTGGGGAACATGGCTGATTAGAAGAGCTATTTTGGTGAGAACGAAGGAAGATGTCATTGAAAGGCCAATAGAGAACCTCAGCGGGCTGAAAATAACTGCCCTGCTGGCTGGCCACTTGGGGTTCCGGGGGGAGTGGGAGAGAGGCAGTACAGGGCCTTGGGGAGCACCAGGTCATATGATGCTGGGGCTCACACTGGAGAAGTTGGCCTAATTAGGGAACATGAGTTAGTTGCATTTTTCAGATTCCTCCCGAAGAATCTGGCCAACTTCCAGCTGAGCAGGCCCAGGCATGGCTGGGAGTCCAGTATGTCTGCAGGCAACAGAGAACCACATGGAAAGAGAAGCAAGTCCACTTCAAAAATATACAGGTGTAACAGCCCATGACTTCCGAAACACTGGCTCCCCTCTGGTGGATGATGCGTCTCCTAATAGCAGAGGATAACAGAATCCAGATAGCCAGCAGAATCTTCTGGACATGGCAGGTAAGTTCAGCCCAGTCCAGGACAAACATGTTTGCCAAGCAAATCTGGGAGGGAATTCACAACTGAAAACACCGCCAAGAAACACAGCCTTAGAGCTGGCACTTATTTCTCTCGGGCTCTGTTGAGATGCCTCTCACTGTGAGAGCTATCAACTCCCACACCAAACCATGCAAAGCTTTGGTAGCATGTCCCATACCAAGAGGGGTTAGCCTTAGCTGAGGGCTCCTCCACAGTCAGAGCAGAGGGTATTGGGAAAGCACCTAGCACAGAGCTGGTGCTTCCTCAAAATAAATAAATAATCCCCCATTGGGATAAACCCACTGCTGGCCATATGCAACAATGGGCTCAAAAGCATCTTATTCGGCCTTCTGTAACTCTCAGACTGGAATGCCACAGGGTCAATATTTAGGTTCTGAGAAAGTTTGGAGGTGGCTAATGGAATCACATTAGAGTTTACCATGTAAACAGGGCTGGGAACCCAAATACAGAGCGAGGTGCTTGAACAAGAACTGAGCAAGAAAACAACACTCTTTCACTTTCTGCTTTCTCTGATCCTGCAAAGTCTCACCCAGGTGAGCAAGCCTTAGTCACACTAGTAATGCTACTGATTTTAATGGGGCTTCTCACCTGCACGATCAGGCCCGTACTAAGTTATACATGTAAAGTACTTTGCTTTATATTCTCCTCATCTGTTTCCAACAATAGCTCACATTATTAATCATGACTGCATTCCTGATAATGACCAGTTTAATTTAAATAATAAGCAGCACTTTTCCAGCTGCTTGACTAATATTAGTCAATCTCCACTCAACATTATCCCCACTTAACAAAAGGGGATTAAGGCACAGATTGGAGAAGGGACTTGTCCAAGGTCACACACCAAATCTGTGGCAGAGCAGGAACAGAACCAAGGAGTCTTGGAGGACTAAGAAAAGGAGTGGGAACCAACACACTTTGCCCCTCCAGATTAACTATGTTCTCTTCCTCACCACAAAGCCAAGATACTGGGATAGACCCTTTATTATTCCATTGACCAACCTCACATCTCTTTGCTATGTGTCCTAGGCAGCCTTGGAAAGCGCAGCCCAATGACTGGTTGAACCTGGCAGGCATTCAAATCTGAGCCAGGGGATGCAGAACACATCCTGGAGCAGGCAGACGGATGGAGGGCAGGACTTGAACAGGCACATTCACAGAAAGAGCCCAAATGCTGCTGGTTCAATAATCTTCAGCCCCCAGTGGGGAACATAGCTAATACAGGAAGAGCCCAGATTATAAACACTCAGTGCAGCCCAAAGGGAGTTCAGAGAAGGGCTATATGAGTCATCAGGGCGATGGAGGGGCCAGCTTCAAACTGATGATTAACAAAGCTAAGTATTTCAGCTTGGCTGAGCAATGACTAAGGGAGGGACGTATTGTAGCTGCAAAAGTCTGTGGTCACACTTGATAGTTAGGTTTCATTTATAATAGTCTTATAAAGGGTTAATAAATGATAAATAGAGATTATAAACATTTTATAGACACAAGTAGTTGGCATTACAGATGATTATAAGCCACTTACTGATCCATCAGACCCTACAGCAATTAACCATTTATTTTCCTGTTATAAAATTATTTATAAATGTAACCTCAATATAAAAAATGACCAGGTATCAGAAGGGTGTAAACCCTAGGGAGGGAAGGCCAGGATTTAGGCCAGGTGGTCCTAAAGTATTTCATAGCAATGATCACTTCTCACTAGAGCAATCGCCTCCTTGACACCTCCTCTCCCTCCCATCACACATCATCTCTGTAGCAACAACTGCTCACATGGAAAAGTCCCCTCAGGAAAATAATGTTAGTTTATTTTAATGAAATGTAGCAGCCAGAAGGAGCTAGTACCATGTGACCAGGCAGCTCTCCAGATTCCCAGCAAGTGCTCAGTAGGACCTGGCTTGGGAACTGCTGATCTAGGGTGATACAGGGGGATGTAATTAGATCTAACCAGAAAGAATTAAGAGGATGAAGATTTAGGCCGATTCTCTTCCCAGCAGCAAGAAGAAAGCCTGTGGAATCATCCCCCAAGGGAAGTCCCATCACTTGAGACAGTGAAAACGACTTGGGACACAACCCTGGGGCTTCTAATATAGGGAACAATCCTGCCCTGACCTAGCAGGAGAATGGGTGAACTAGGTGGATCTTTCTTACCATTAACTGTTATGATACTATGAAAAGAAAATTGTGAATTGCAGTGCTGTTTCTCTCCATGACTGGCATCAGGCCAACTGAGAGTAACATCCTGTGGCCAGAAGTAATGAGGTGAGAGGCAGAGTTTCCTTCCTGGACTTTAGCCTTCACGCATAACCCCTCCAGAATGGGACCTCATACAGGCTTCCTAGGATTGGAATAGAAAACCCAAAGAAAGAGCTGATCCCCCATAGCTTTGATTCAGCAGACAATTGACAAGTGAGGACCTGGTAACCGGTGGTGTTCTGACTGTTAAGTGGCAGACACAGTCATTTCACTGTTGAGCTGCCTCATGCACAGTAGTTCCCATCACATTCAGAGGGCTTGACACCAAGCTACTAAACACCCTCAACTCCCACAGACTTCAGTGCAATCAGCACCTTGTAGGATCAGGCCCAGAGGCACTGGCCTTAGGAAGAAATTCACATGACAGCAGACCAATAAGATACCGTGTTTATCAGCTGGTATTTAACCAGATAGCTCAGAGATGCCTTGGGAGGAAGGCAGCATCTGCTCTGAAAAGACATTTCTGTTTGGAGAGGATGCAACCCATTTCCCCCTCATCTCTGGACTGAGGCAGGAAGCACTCCTTCCAAGCTTTGGAGCTCAGCAGTACTGCTGGCGGTGAGGGAGAAGAAAGGAGGGCCACTCCAACTTCCCTCCAGGGCTCAGCCCCTGCAGAATGCCCAGCTCCTTCTGGCGAGGGGAGCGAGAGACCAGCTAGGACATGCCACGCTACCACTAGGGTATTGGGATGGTGTTTTCTCCTCTCTACCTTTCTTCAGCTAAAAAAAGCATTTGCATATCTAATATACACAATAAGCAGCTTTAGCCAGGAGGACTGGGCAATAGTGACTCCTGACATAGGCAGAAACTACACAAGACTCGTAACTCTGAAGCTTTTCAGAAAATTCAGAAGCATTTCCAAGCTTCCCCCCAGGAAACAATTGCCCATTTGATGAGTTTCTAGTACATCCTGAACAGCAGTCAGGACTCCCTTTTCTAAATGAATGCTCTGAAATTTACAGGAATGCCTTTTAGTTATGGTAAATCCATACAGGAGAGCACTACTGAAAATGCAGCTTCCTTCATGTAACTCAGGAGCTCAGCACGAAACCCAAACTCGCCCGATTCCCTCCAGGCGATAACATTTCCCAAGGAGCCAGTGCAGTGAGAACGCAAGGGGTGCAACCAAGTTCCCGGGGCAGAAGAATATCACAAAAAGGGTACAGGCACACATCCTAGCTAAAACCCAGTTTGTCTATTGACTGGCCTCCTCCAGCAGGACTCAGTGACTCCTAAAGGGGAGCTTTCACACTAGGGCATCCTGCCACGCATACCATAGATTAAATCAAAACCCAGTCTCCGATCTGACACCCTGGTCACTAATTGCTGATATAAAGAAAAGGAGTACTTATGACACCTTAGAGACTAAGGTGCCACAAGTACTCCTTTTCTTTTTGCGAATACAGACTAACACTGCTGTTACTCTGAAACCTGTCATTAATTGCTGATATGTTTTTCATTGAGGGCATAGCACCTTCCCAGCTCCTCTACTCCCATTGGCTTCAACATGGAATCTGATGTCCCCACCATTTCTGTGGCAACATGCATGACTGTAACCTTAGTGCAGGATGCAGCAGCTACGAAGGAGGGAAATCCCTATGAAAAAAAGGATAGCAGTAAGAGCCAAGGGAAAGCAGGCGAATCATTGAGCCTGAGGCATGAGACTACCATCTTTTATTCTCCTGTGAGAAAGTCCCTTTTAAAGCAATCTTCACTTGCATTGACAGGTTAGCCCTGCCAGTTCCCCTAGGAGAAGCCAGCATCTACCCAGAAGCCTCTAGTCCCACAAGGTCTACCTTTTCCTCAGTGTCTTCATCCTAGAATGTGATCAGCATGGGAAAAAAAAAAAAAGAGAGAGAAAGAAATTATAAAAAAGAATACCCATAAAAGGCCCCCCAACACAAGTCTCTGGATTTCAACTTGGAACGAATAGAAGCAACACCTAAAGGACACTGTGCGCCTGCCACACACCTTCTGTAATCTTTCACACCTGGAGAGAGTGAGTGTCAACTCTCCCCACTCACCGTGGTGGCATTTTACATCTGCTTTGTGTGGGTGTCAGTGAAATAGACCAAGACAGGAGAGAGTTTGGCCATGCACATTCAACTGCAAAGGAAGCAGGAAGCTGCCACAAACCAGATGCCTGTCCAGGAACTGCCTAAGGAGCAATCCAAGTTACAAACAAACAAGGCCAACAGAGAGTAGATAAAGTCATTTCTCTCTAAAGAATGAAAAGTCCCAAACCACACATAGGTGCAGGGTAGTGGTGAAAAGGGGGTTCTACAGAATAAACACATCTGCAAGAGCACCATAGCTCAGAAAGGGCCCCAAGTCACACAATTGAGTTATATATGCAGGAGGCTGCAGCTATGCATCCTGGAGCCACTGCCTCCTGAGCATGACTAGAACCCCTACAGTATCATGCAGAACCACAGTTACATTACCCACACAGATTTCATTCTTGGTGCAAATGTAACACTGACAGACTCTGGTCATCAGTGGGCGGGATCGAACCTGGGATTTTTGGAGCTAAATGCATGAGTCTCTATTGCATGAGCTAAAAGCCACACAGCCCTTAGCTAAGGCTGTAGCAGACTCATTAATCTCTAAGTGGTCATCCGATGAAGTGAGCTGTAGCTCACGAAAGCTTATGCTCAAATAAATTGGTTAGTCTTTAAGGTGCCACTAGTACTCCTTTTCTTTTTACTAGAGGGGACAGAACATCACACCCAGGAGATGTGTGGATTACACACATGCACCCCCTGCACAGGAGATTGGATTATTTCAGCTAGCAGTGTCCACTGGGGTCATATCTGTGTCCTAGGTGCGCTCATGCACCCACCCCCCCGACACATACACTCCTGAGGGCATAAAAGGCTCAGGAGGCCCAACCATCCCTCAGTTTCTTTGCCAGTATAGAACCCAAGTGGCATAGGACTCTATAGTAATGGGAAGAGGGAGCAGATCATAGACTAAATGTGAACATCACATCTAAGAACCACAGTTCCTGCAAAGTTAGTAACCTTTCTTTTTCACGTGATTGTCCACATGGATTCCACTTCTGGCTGCTCCAAGGGAGGGGCCATTATATCACATGCCCTGTCTCAGCATAGGAGAGGTCGATACAAGGCATACCTCTTAAACCTAGCATACTGGTGACTCCAAAGGAGATGCTTTGGATATCACCACTTTCAATTTCTCAAGGATAAGTGACCTAGTGCCAGGCCCAGCAATCAGTCACTTAGTCTTTGCCAAAGTAGCAGGTGCCACAGAGCTAGTCAGTACTGAGGCGCACGATCCTGAAGCTCTGAGTGCAGACGCTACAGGTACTCAGTCATTCAGTGCCAGGGTGGGTACCAAGGGCAGCGCAGTCTGCCAATTTAGTGAGCACTGCACCTGCTGTCTTGGAGGTCAGCACCAGGACACCAGAAGGAGCCTTTCTAAAATTATGGCTCTTAAACAAATGAGCCCAAGACAAGAGTCTAGTGACTCAGGTGCCAGGTATGGTATCATAAATATAAAGAAAAGGAGTACTTGTGGCACCTTAGAGACTAACCAATTTATTTGAGCATGAGCTTTCGTGAGCTACAGCTCACTTCATCAGATGTTTACCGTGGAAACTGCAGCAGACTTTATATACACACAGAGAATATGAAACAATACCTCCTCCCACCCCACTGTCCTGCTGGTAATAGCTTATCTAAAGTGATCAACAGGTGGGCCATTTCCAGGACAAATCCAGGTTTTCTCACCCTCCACCCCCCCACACAAATTCACTCTCCTGCTGGTGCTAGCCCATCCAAAGTGACAACTCTTTACATAATCAAGTCGGGCTATTTCCTGCATAGATCCAGGTTTTCTCACATCCCCCCCACCCCCATACACACACAAACTCACTAACTTGGATTTAAACTTGGAGAGTGGTCAGTTTAGATGAGCTATTACCAGCAGGAGAGTGAGTTTGTGTGTGTATGGGGGTGGGGGGGATGTGAGAAAACCTGGATCTATGCAGGAAATAGCCCGACTTGATTATGTAAAGAGTTGTCACTTTGGATGGGCTAGCACCAGCAGGAGAGTGAATTTGTGTGGGGGGGTGGAGGGTGAGAAAACCTGGATTTGTGCCGGAAATGGCCCACCTGTTGATCACTTTAGATAAGCTATTACCAGCAGGACAGTGGGGTGGGAGGAGGTATTGTTTCATATTCTCTGTGTGTATATAAAGTCTGCTGCAGTTTCCACGGTAAACATCTGATGAAGTGAGCTGTAGCTCACGAAATCTCATGCTCAAATAAATTGGTTAATCTCTAAGGTGCCACAAGTACTCCTTTTCTTTTTGCGAATACAGACTAACACGGCTGTTCCTCTGAAACCTGTCATAAATATAAAGGGAAGGGTAACCACCTTTCTGTATATAGCGCTATAAAATCCCTCCTGGCCAGAGCCAAAACCCTTTCACCTGTAAAGGGTTAAGAAACTAAGATAACCTCACTGGCACCTGACGCCAAATGACCAATGAGGGTCAAATCTGGAAGGGGGGGAACAAAGGGTTTGTCTGTCTGTGTGATGCTTTTGCCGGGAACAGATCAGGAATGCAGCCTTACAACTCCTGTTAAGATAGTACGTAATCTAGCTAGAAATGCGTTAGATTTCCTTTTGTTTAATGGCTGGTAAAATAAGCTGTGCTGGAGGGAATGTATATTCCTATTTTTGTATCTTTTTGTAACTTAAGGCTTTCCTAGAGAGTTCTTTATGTTTTGAATCTGATTACCCTGTAAGGTATTTACCATCCTGATTTTACAGAGGTGATTCTTTTACCTTTTCTCTAATTAAAATTCTTGTTTTAATAATCTGATTGATTTTTCATTGTTCTTAAGATCCAAGGGTTTGGGTCTGTGTTCACCTGTACAAATTGGTGAGGATTCTTATCAAGCCTTCCCCAGGAAAAGGGGTGTAGGGCTTGGGGGGATATTTTGGGCGGGAGGGGGAAGACGTCTCCAAGTGGGCTCTTTCCCTGTTCTTTGTTTAAAATGCGTGGTGGTGGCAGCATACGGTTCAAGGACATGGCAAAGATTCGTACCTTGGGGAAGTTTTAACCTAAGCTGGTAAGAATAAGTTCAGGGGGTCTTTCATGCAGGTCCCCATATCTGTACCTTAGAGTTCAGAGTGGGGAAGGAACCTTGACAGATGGTGACCTGTACCTTGGCTCATCTCTGGAGCAGTGCTCCTTTCTGCCGATCAGAAGTCGTTAACACAGACGTAGAAGTGGACAAATGAGGCTCTGAGCAGATGTTACCCAGGAGCTTGTGGTGGAATCTCAGCCCACCAGGGTACTAAGAGAGAGAGGCACTAAGAGAGGCACCAGCAGACGGCCGAGGCCTGGCTGAAGCCTTCTCCTCAGTATGTGAGGAGGCTTCCATCAAATTCTCAAGGAGGAACAGCTTCAGGTTGGCTTCCCTCCCACAGAGTGCACCTGGAGTAAGAGTGACAAATGGAACATCTCTCTTGGATGGACTCTTCTCCAGGGCAGTACCGTAATAACTGGGCCTACAAATCTACCCTCATTGTGAGCTCAAAGAGTGAAAGTTCATAAAATGTCATAACAACGTAACAAATGTGAATGGGGAAAAAAGTGCAAAAGTGAGACAAGACAGACTAAATTAATCCAAATAAAAAGGCCTACTAATATAATTCAAGGACAGTGTTAAGATCTCACCTGGTAAACAAGAAAAGTGTTGTACTGGAAATCAGTGGACCCAAATTAGCATGTCAGAAATTAAGCCTAATTGGTGAACAAAATAATGAAAGGATGGGCTATTCACCCATCGCTCCCCTTTCAGGGTCCTTAAAACAGAAGACTTTGTGGGGAAAATCAGAAGCTGTCTGAGAACACTGGCTGGGTGAGGGATGGGTGGACCAGAAGAAATGAACTTCACCATCATGGCTGCCACTTGCATTGTCTCCTGGGACCCCAGGATTCACTGTGACCCACTGGACCTTCATCGTCCTGATCCTGAAAAATGTCCTGACCAGATCTAGCCAGAGAAAGGGACCCAGATGACAATCCCAACCACCACCTGGGATGTGAGACAGTCACCTTCCCACATGTGTCCTTTTTCCTCCCCATCTTATTTCTTCTCTTTCCTATCCTTCTCTTTTTGCCTTCTATCTCAAGAGGAGCCTGGCTTTAGCCAGCCAAGACTGAATATTCTGCATCACTGCTGTGAGCATGTGACCAAAAAGAGGCAGCTAAATTCAATGCCCTAAGCAGCCTAAAGCTGGTACAAGTTTGCCAGGGTCTCAGAGTGGCCAATAAGATTGCATGCTGTGCCTGTGTTTTTCCGGCTGTGAGGTTGCAGGTGAAAGTCAATACCACAGACAGAAGTTGCATTTTCTATCATTGTTGTTCTTTTCTCTCCCCTATTGAGTGGGTTTGTCTTCTAGGAAACGGGACTGGACTTTAACACCAAGAGCAATAACAACAGCTCCAGCCCATCTCAACTAAGTTCTCTTTTTCCCCAAAAAAGAATAGTTATTGCTATCTTTAATACCATCTAAAAGACCATCAAAGGGGCTGGCAGGGGGTTTCCTTCCACAAACTGTCTCCAGCTAAATGGAAAGGGAACAAGAGATGTTGTTAAAATAAAATCTTTATTTAAGACTTTACATTTCAAAGGCTTTAACTGTTTTTCCTTCTTTTCTGTATCTTTAATAAAGAGCTTTAAAGATATTTAATGGTGTATTTGCCATGGTTCTAAGCAGGCTGAGGTCTTGGTATAACAAACTTTGTGTAAAACTGTTTAATGCCGGACAGTGACAGGATCATGTTAACACTTTTAACTCTTTGGGCCCATACAGTCCATCAAAAATTAATACAAACAGCAGAGTAGGTACTGGAAATGTCCATCATTAATAGGCATCCAAGTGCCACATGAAGGATGGGTCTTAAAGCCTAATGACTTTAAGCTTCTGCCATGACGCTAGTACCCTGGGTAGGGGAGGGGACTCAGGTCTAACAAATTGAAGGAAAAAATTATATACAGTTTTTACTAACTAAAAACTAATTTAATTAAGTCACTACCTCTTGTTTTAACTAACACCAGCACCGTGCACAGAGAAAGGGCAGACACTGCAGGGGTTCCATCCCACTGCCCTGGATGGTAAGAAGGTTTGAATAATGATGGTTGAGCCCCCTCAGACCTTTTTTGCCCTGGGATGGAACATGATGGCACCTAGGACACAGGCCCAACAGACACTGATGGCCAAAAATCTGATCTTGTAAGCATGGGGTGCATGAGCAACAAAAGTAGAATCCATGCGGGAAAAGATCACTCGAAGAAAGCAGCTACATTCATCACACTGCTTTTTGTGAGGCACTCCTGTGCAGATCCTCTGATTCCCCCATACCAGCATGTTCCATAACACCATGCACATCTCTCCCATGGGAAATCATCATAGACCATGTCTGCCCTCCCCCGTCCCAGTACGGTTACACATGTTGTAGATGCTATGACTGCACTCAGTCAGACATTCAACAGCACAGTAATGGGAAATACAGAATGGCACTGTGGGCCCCAGCAATAAGAACAAGACTTAGCCAGGGGTAGACCTTAACTGGTGAAGCAGGACCTTGCAAGACATGCAGAATCCTCTGTAATGGGCAATGTCAGATTTAAGTGGCACCTTATGCTGCAGGCATGTTATCCTGTCTATGGTACCCACCTCTCCAGTGGACGTGGCAGAGGAATTCTTCCTGATGAGACGATTCTCCTCTGGAAAGGAATCCTGACGGGCTCGTCGGCCCATCTTTGCCATCTGGGGGGTGGAGGAGGGGAGAGGTAGAGAGCTCGGTTACTGACAGTAGCAACTTCAGGGAAGCATGAACATGGTGACGGAGAGAGAAAAATAGAATCCAAATAACTTCCCTAATGCAACATTAGCACGGCACTGTTCGACTCACAAACAGGCCAAACACAATACCAGCACCAAGACCAAGCATTTGTTCACTGCTCACACAGCCTCCTCTGAACCGTCTTCCAAGTGGCCCCCTTTGCATGGCACGCACTCCCTGAACTGATCTACAAGGCCAGTAAACTCTCCTCCAAGTCCCTCTTCCAGGCCCACCTCACCAGCAAGGTGCATTTTAAAAAAAACAGCCAATTGGCAACAGCATTGGGGGCAGCTGGGGAGAGCCATCACTTAGATTTATTTCTGTAAGGACAAGATCCATCAGATGCAGATGAACGCTGTATACTGGCGGGGTGCATTCCTCTCCCTCCTCCCCCAAGCCCTTTGGATGCCGTGGGTCGCCTTTGACCGGAGGTCAAGGCAGGGACTGGGTCTCCTCACGTGGCTAGCGGCGCCCCGGGTGGGGTCACAGAGGGCGGGGGTGGGGGGAACAGCAGCGGCCCGGGGTAAGGGGCGCAGCGCCGGCGGCGGGGCAGAGCCCCCGGCAGCGGGAGGGGACGGAGGAGGCTCGGCGGGGCCCACCCTCGCAGCCCGCCCTGGGCCCAGCCGCGGAAGCAGCCCTGCCCCCCGGGGAAGCGGGAGAGATCTCCAGCGCCCTACTGAGCCGGGGGCGGGCTGAGCGGTCCCTGCGGGCTGCCCCCCGGGGGCGGCCCCTCTTACCCCGACTCCCGCCCTGCGCGGCTCCTCGCCCAGCCCCAGCTCGGCCTCCATCCCGCAACTGGGCCTCGCTGGAGCTGGGCCGGGCCCGCCTCCAGCGTCCTTAACAACCAAACCCCGCCCACCCTTAAAGGGGCCGCCGCGGCGACCCAGGGAGAAGACGGGGCTAATGGGGCGAAGCCTCTGCCCTCCAGATGCTCAAACACCTCTCCCGCGCGGGAGCGGCTCTCCAGGGCCGCCAGCCTCCCTCGCTACCCCACTGCCCCCCCTCGCCCGCCCCGCATTCTCCGTGGCTCTGATGCCCCCCCTTCTTCCTGTAACCCCATCTCCTGTTGGGGGATCCCAGGGCCCCTCTCGCTCCTGCTGAACCCTTCCTAACTGCTCATCACCACATAGAATCCACGGCACCCATCCCACCCCCGTGACACACAAGCCCTTTCTTCTGGGGAACTCCTTGTCCCCTCTCCCAAAGCTGGACCCATTGCTCCCAAGGGCCTGTCATTACCAAGCTCCCAAGGGTTCCTCTCCTCCATTTCTCAAGGGTCTGTTTACCCCCTCCCCTGATTCCCAAGGGCCCATTCCTGCTAAGCCCCAAAGCCTCAGTCTCCTCAACCCTTAAGAGTCCCACTCCCACCCAGAATTGTCCACACGTGCATTTAACTGCAAGCTCTTTGGTCACCTTCAGATATTTTGGATTAGTAACCATTTGAACATTTGACTGTAGGAACTACTCTTCTGGATCCCACCTGTGCTCCACCCAGTCCAATATCCCATCTCTGATAGTGGCTAGTACCAGATGCTTCAGACAGAGGAGTAAGAAATCCCTGCTGTAGGCAGATGTGCAGTCTACCCCCCACATAGGTCTCACCCTCAAGTCTAATAGTTAGAGCAGAGGTTCTCAAACTGTGATCCGTGGACCACCAGTGGTCCGTGAGCTCCGTCCAGGTGATCCGCAGATAGTTCCCTCTAAGGTGCGTGCCTGGGTGGACGCACACGAGAGAATGAAAGGCCACCCACCTAATTAGTGTAGCCACACAGGCATGGCTCCACTAATTAGATGGTTGGCCTGGACCCTGGAGAAGACGCACAGGTAAGGTGAGGTGGTGGCCTTGGGGGCAATAGGGGGTAGGTGGGAGGGGGCAGTGGGGTAAGAAGAGGGGGTGGGGGGAATTTGGGATGTGCAGGGCTGTGGCAGCCAGAGAAAAAGGAGACTTTCCCCAGCTCCAGGGCTGCAGCTCCTGGGGAGAGACAGCCCTCCTTCCCAGGCTCAGCTCTGTGGCTGCTGTGGCGGGGGAGAGACCCCCCTCCTTCCCAGCCCCAGCTTGGGGGCTGTTGTGGTGTGAGAGAGAGGGAGAGAACCCCCTCCTTCCCAGCCCCAGCTTGGGGGCTGCCACGGCGGGGGTGAGAGGGCACATCCATCACATTACAAAGGTAAGACTACTCATATTAAAATATGAGTTGTGTGCTTTTATTTGTAGAACAAAAAAATGTTAATTATTATTAAGGTTTTTTTTATATAGCACTTTTATCCAAAGCGCTTTACAATAGTTAGCTAACAGTACAAACAACATTTGGAAAGATCATTAAGTGGTCCACTGAGACCCTCAGGAATTTTCAAGTGGTCCATGAAAAAAAAATTTGAGAACCACTGAGTTAGAGATTCACTTAAGCCCTGAAGCACAAGGTTTAATATTCATTCCCAAATTTTGTCATTAATTATAACTCTAAATATTCTTGCTATCCATACAAAAATGCAGTCCCTTTTGAATCTTGTTAAGTTCTTGAGACAATGCATGCCAGTTTAACTACACATTGTTTAACAGATTATTTATTTTTATCGGTTTTGAATTTCCCACCATTTAATTTCATTGCCTGTCCCCTTTTTCCTGTGTTATGAGACAGAGAGAACAGAAGCTCCTGATCAAATATGCACTCCACTGAGACTTAATCAGCAGAGCACAGAAAGAACACAGGCTGACAAGTGACCAATATCCAGACCAGACTCTCAAGACACCACACTACTAGAAGAACCAAGTGCAAGACAGTATCCTGGCCTCACAAGACTTGAAATTCCTCCAACATCAATTCGCATGCAAGGTATACGCAAGACTTTGTGCAATACGAAAGCTTGAAAGAACAGCCATCACAAACCCAGAGGAAAATACCTTAGTAGCTAAGCAAATTAAGAGTTGGTCTACTGAAAAAGAAAGTGTTGGTGTTAAGTCATATACATGAGGATACAGACTTTCTGTGGGTATAACGGAAAGTTAATCGTGGAAGCAGATATGGTATTCATGTTTAATTTTGCTATCTTCAATATATGTAACTAAAGGGATGTTATAAGTAGCTTCCCAGTAGAGAGCATTATAGTATCCTTGTGTATAGGGCCATGTCTAGGAACTGAGAGAACTTTACTTTCAAGAAGTGCTTGATGAGAGAGGCCAGTATATGTGGAAGAAGTAATAAAGTCTGCATGTTGCACTGTCTCGGTTCTTTCTCCCTTTATGCTCACACATCAAACAGTTTCCATGGATATCTATGGGCCTGTGTGCAGAGGGTTATCATCCTACAACCTCCATGTGTCCTCATAATGGCCAAACAGTCAACAATTGTCATTTCAGGTAGTGAGAGAGAAAGGGCGCTCAAATGGATCTCAATTACTTTAAGCACCGTACTGTTCTCTCCCCTTCACCTCTCCCTTCACAAATTACACATAGGCAGGCTGAGGGGAAAAATTCTGATTCGTTGTTCATATGTAGCTAAAACTTCACTGTTTCTTCATAAAAACATGGTTGTCCCCTATTTGGGGCTGTGGTCTCTTTCTAAATTAAATGACAATGAACAATTGTTGCTGGTGTGATTGTTTAAAGGAATTATTATATATTCTACTTTTTCAGTTTTGGTCATTGTGCCAGGATTTCTCTGTACCATTCTTTTCTTTTTAGTGTGTCTGACTCTCACTTTATCTTATTTGTTTAGTTTCATCTTCACTTTAATAAAAATTAAAATGTCATTGCCCCACCCATCTGATACAGTTAGTCAGAACTGTAATATTTTATTTCAAGTACAAGTAAAAATTCTCATACATAAAATAACATTAATGGTAATATCCATCTGGTTTGAGAATCAGATCTGATTATACAGAACAGCACTAGTCTAGTCCTCCGCTACTGCTGCAGTTGAAAACTCCCTATGATTGGGCCTATTACTATATTTTGTTCCTGGTCCTCCTTCAGGCCTGATGGGTCTGGAAATTAACTACAATCAAACATTCATACCTGCTTCTTCTCCCAGATCATACTTTACTGCATATATATGCGTGCACTTGCTTTAATTAAATTAATCGTGGAAAACCCACATTCTACCATTGCAGTGGTACAGAACAATGAGAATAATATTTCCATCAAAAGCAATATATCCAGAAAGGCAGAGGGCCACATGCTTGAAAGGTCAGAGGCTTCAAATGCAACAGTGAAATATAATGTACCCACCGCGTTGTCTGCTTTGATCTCCTTAAGCATATCCTTGACTTGTACTACATCAACCACTGACTTGGATTCTGCAGTCAGGGCTGCCAAGTGCTAAGTATTTCTGGTGAAACTCACACTTAGTAGCCCTGCCACACTTCCTCACAGCTGGATTCTGACACAGATGAGCTGTGACTTTCCAGCAGTTGCTCCTCCAGCCATCAGGGACCACTCTGGTGCTTGCTGAACCAGGTGTCCTCCATGCTTCTTCACTGGTTGGATTGCAGCCTAAAAGGAGCGATCAGGACCAGAAGAGATGGCAATGGAGACACAAAGCGAGTGGCCTTACGCTGGGCCCAGCCTTCCCCATCTGCCCCAGGCATGTCCCACCCTCCAGAGGATCCAGCGCCAACCCACACAGCACCCACTCCAGGCAACCCAGCTGCCTCAGACTCCCCATTCAGTGGCCTCCTCTCCTTTCTCTGGAGATGGGATGTTGGGTGGGTTCTGGAATGTGCCTGGGGCAGCGGGGTGGAAGGGTGGTGGGGTACCAGTGGTGGATGCTTGGGGCAGCTGGATTCCTCCATAGATTATGGGGAGGATGGGCATCCAGCTGCTTCTTCTGTCACTGGTTCCCGCTGCCTTCCTCTGATCCCTGGCTGGCAGGATTGAGGAGCTAGGGTAGTAGAGGAAGAGGAGATAGTGGCTGGCACTGGCTTCTGCAGTGTATTTCGCAGCAGGAAGATCAGAAGAGGGATAGGGAGGAGAGAAAAATTACAATTTTCTTCCAGGGAGGCATCTCTGCACTGCAGCCCCCTAACGAGAACTCGCTCCTGTGACAAATGTCACCAAAGGAGTGGCTCCAAACCTGGCAGCTAAGCCTCTTGTGAAAAAAGTGATATTTTCTGCTTCCATGCTTTTCATTTGAGAAGCAAAATAGTTATGTTCGTGTAAGGAATCATAGATTCATAGACTATAAAGTCAGAAAGGGAGCACTGTCATCATCTAGTCTGACCTCCTGTATTATACATGCCATGCAACTTCCTTGAATTAATGCCTGTTTCAGCATTTAGAAAAGCTTAAGTCTTGATTTAAAGATTGCTACTAATAGAGAAATTGTCATAACTAAAGCTGGGCAACATTTTTTTTATCAAACTGACTTTTGTCAAAAGATGCATTTTGAGGGGCCCAAAACTAATCTTTGAATTTGGGTCCAATTTGACAAATGGTTTTGGTTGAAAAAAAATTCCAGAGTCAAAAAACTCTTTTGTTTTGACTTTTTGATTTGAAACAATGCTTTGATTTCAAATACAGCTAATAAAAAAACCCACAACACACCTACACATAAAAAAGGGCGAGACATCCAAAATGGTCAAAACAAATTGAAAAACAAAAGAAAAATGTATTTCAAGTTGACTAAAAACATTTCAGTTGATTTTTTAAATGAAATTTTTAGAATGTTTCTTTTTTATGCAAAATTTTAAAAAATTGTTTCCATTCAAATTGAACTAAAATGTGTTTTGGGATTTTTTGGTTCGGCTCTCAAACTGAAAAATGCATTATTCACTCAGCTCTAACCCTAATTATTGGTAAGATGTCGGAATAGTTAATTACCCTCACTTTTAAAAATCCGTACCTAATTTCACATCTGAATTAGCCTGATTTCAATTCATTTATTGTATGCCATGTTAATTTTGTATTGTTCTTGTTTCTACACCAAATTCTCAAGCAGTACTAAGTCAAATGCTTTACAGAAGACTAAGAATTACATCAACACTATTACCTTTATCAACCAAACTTGTAATCTCATCAAAAAAGATATCAGTTTATTTTGATAAGAACTATTTTCCATAAACCCATGATGATTGGCATTAATGATATTACCTTCCTTTAATTCTTTATCAATCAAGTCCTGTATCAGCCATTTGATTGTTTTATCTGGGATCGATGGTAGGCTGACAGGTCTACAACTAACTGGGTCATCCCATTTACCCTTTTTAAATACTGGCACAACATTGACTTTCTTGCTGTCCTCTAGAACTTCCCCAGTGTACAAAGACTTATTGAAAACCAACATTAACAGACCAGAGAGCTCCTTAGCCAGCTGTTAAAACTCTCAGGTGCAAGTTATCAAGACCTACTGATTTTAAAATGTCTAACTTTCGTAGATGCTGTTTAACATCCTCCTGAACAACTGTTGAAAAGGTAAGTATGTCGTCATCACTGCATGATATGATAAAGTTTGTGGATGATACTAAGCTGGGAAGAATTCCAAGCACTTTGGAGGACAGCATTAGAATTCAAAATGATCTTGACAAACTGGGGAAATGGTCTGAAATAAATATGATGACATTCAATAAGGACAAGTTCAAAGTACTACACTTAGGAAGGAATAATCAATTGCACACATACAAAATGGAAAATGACTGCCTAGGAAGGAGTACTGCAGAAAAGCATCTAGAGTTATAGTAGATCACAAACTAAATACGAGTCAACAATGTCATATAGTTGCAGAAACAGCGAACTTTATTCTGGGATGTATTAGCAGGAGTGTTGTAAGCAAGACATGAGAAGTAATAATTCCATTCTCCTCAGCACTGAGTACTTGAGTACTGTGTTTAATTCTGGGCACCACACTTCAGGAAAGATGTGGATAAATTGGAGAAAGTTCAGAGGAGAGCAACAAAAATGATTAAAGGTCTAGAAAACATGACCTACAAGCAGGGGTGAAAGTAAGGCGGTATGGGTCTGTACCAGCAGGGCCGCTGATGGGGGGGCGCAAAAGGGGCAGCAATGACCCAGCAGGGCCGCTGCCCCAGGGCCGCGATTTAAAAGGTAAGTATGTCGAAAAGTATACCCTTTAAATCACTGCTGGAGCCCCGGGCGGCATGGGCCAGGCAGCACAGATGGACTGGCTGGGGGATGCTGACCCCAGCCCTGCCCCTTCTGCCCAAGGCTCCACCCCTTCTGGGGGGGCCAGAGCTGGCCCTGTACCGGTAAGAGCTCAATTTTACTTTCACCCCTGGCTACGAGGAAAGATTGAAAAAATTGGGTTTGTTTAGTCTGGAGAAGAGAAGTCTGAGGGGAGACGTGATGACAGTCTTCAAGTACGTAAAAGGTTGTTATAAAGAGGAAGGTGATAAATTCCTTAATCACTGAGGCTAGGACAAGAAGTAATGGGTTTAAATTCCAGCAAGGGAGATGTAGGTTGGACATTAGGAAAAACTTCCTAACTGTATGCGCAGTTAAGAACTGGAACAAATTACCTAGGGAGGCTTTGGAATCTCTGTCACTGGGGTTTTTAAAAACAGGATAGACAAACACCTGTCAGAGTTGGTCTAAATCAGGGGTCTCAATCACGTGGCCCGCAGGCTGCATGCGGCTCACAGAGTTATTTCCTGCGGCCCGCCATAGGTGCCAACTCCACCGGCAGCCAAGTTCCCCTCCACTCCCCCGAGCACGCCACGTCCCGCTCCTCCACCTACCTCCCAATGCTTCCCGCCACCGAACAGCTGTTTGGCGGCGCTTAGGACTTTCCAGGAGGGAGGGGGGAGGAGCGGGGACGTGGTGTGCTCAGGGGAGGAGGCAGAGAAGAGGCAGGGCTGGGGCGGGGATTTCGGAAAGGGGTTGGAATAGGAGAAGGGAGGGGGCGGAGTTGGGGCGGGGACTTTGGGGAAGAGGTTAGAATGGGGGTGGGGAAGCGGTGGGAAGAGGCGGGGCCTCATGAACTAGACGAGCAGTCTGAGGTATGAAGTTCAGCATGTATGATTCTTTGCTGTGAGTAGTTGGAAAGAATGTTTGTTAAAAGTGGCAACGTATTTTGTATGAATAGTTACTTTAAAAAGTTCCTGCCATTACAGCTATGTTGATAGACTGTTAGTGTAGATCATCATCAGTGTTACTGACCACATAAGGAATAGTTACAGGTGTTTATATTTTATTAAAAGCCCTCTTCGCATTACAGTTTTTAAAAAGTTAATACATTGACTTTTAATAGCATACTTCATTTTTTTCATTTTTGACTATACTTTTGTATCGTTGTATGAAAAGATTTCAGTGATGTGACCCTTGGGCCAATGTACTAGTCCTCATGTGGCCTCATGGTGATTTGAGTTTGAGATCCCTGGTCTAGATAATTTAGTCCTGTCTCCGTGCAAAGGACTGGACTAGATGACCTGTTGAGGTCCCTTCCAGTCCTACATTTCTATGATATGAATATGAACACATCATCTGGCTATTTTGCAAATACAGAACAGAAATATTTATTTAATTTTATTTAATATTTATTTAATATTTCTGCCTTTTCTGTATTATTATTAACAATTCTACCATTTCCATCTAGTAATGGACCAATGCCATTGTTAGGATTCCTTTTGTTCCTAATATACTTTTAAAGACTCCTTATTGTCCATGTGCTAGCCATTGTTTTCACCTTGTGTTCTTTTGCTTCCTTATCAGTTGTCTACAATTTCTAGCTTCTAATTTATATCGATCATTATCAAATTCCCTTTTCTTCTATTTGTTTATATATTATATATATATTCTTTTGCTTCCCCCCTAAGTCAGGCTGGTATTTTAATCAGTGTAGCCTTCTTTTTTGACTGTGGAATTGTGGCTTTTGGAGCATGCAATAAAATAATCTTAAACAATTCTTAATTATCATTCAAATTTTTCTGTTTAAAATCTTTTCCCCATTGATTTGACTATTTTTTTTTCAGCTTTGTGAAATTGGCCCTTTTAAAGCACCAAGGAGGTTGGGGATCAGACCTCCAGCCTCCTGCCTGGGTCTTACTCACAGTCCTGATCCTTCTCCTGTAGCTTGCTCTGCCTCAGTGGCTACAGTCTATCTCCCTTCTTGCAGCCAGAACTCCAGGGTCAGGGGATCTGCCAGTAATCCCTGGTTTGGTCAAGGGTGGCAATATACCTGGTGTTCCCTAACCTCTCTAACAATTTGTCAACCCTCAGCATTGGGTAGGTGTCAAATCTGAACAATGCTTTTACCTTCTGGAAGTCTATGCAAAATCTGGTTGACCTGTCCTGTCAAGGTTCCTTCCCCACTCTGAACTCTAGGGTACAGATGTGGGGACCTGCATGAAAGACCCCCAAAGCTTATTCTTACCAGCTTAGGTTAAAAACTTCCCCAAGGTACAAACTTTGCCTTGTCCTTGAACAGTATGCTGCCACTACCAAGCGTTTAAAACAAAGAATAGGGAAAGAGACCACTTGGAGATGTCTTTCCCCCCAAAAAAATATCCCCCCTTCCCCTTTCCTGGGGAAGCCTTGATAAGAATCCTTACCAATTGGTACAGGTGAACACAGACCCAAACCTTTGGATCTTAAGAACGATGAAAAATCAATCAGGTTCTTAAAAGAAGAATTTTAATTAAAGAAAAGTAAAAGAATCACCTCTGTAAAATCAGGATGGTAAATATCTTACAGGGTAATCAGATTCAAAACATAGAGAACCCTCTAGGCAAAACCTTAAGTTTACAAAAAGACACAAAAACAGGAATATACATTCCCTCCAGCACAGTTGATTTTACAAGCCATTAAACAAAATAAAATCTAACACATTTTCTAGCTAGATTACTTACTAACTTAACAGGAGTTGTAAGGCTGCATTCCTGATCTGTTCCCGGCAAAAGCATCACACAGACAGACAAACCCTTTGTTCCCCCCCTACAGATTTGAAAGAATCTTGTCCCCTCATTGGCCATTTTGGGTCAGGTGCCAGTGGGGTTACCTTAGCTTCTTAACCCTTTACAGGTGAAACGATTTTGCCTCTGGCCAGGAGGGATTTTATAGCACTGTATACAGAAAGGTGGTTACCCTTCCCTTTATATTTATGACACATCCTTAGGGCTTTGCCACTCGCTATGTAACCCTAACCCTAACCCATACCCCATCAATGCCTGAGGGACTTTATGGATGGCGCACAGGAGCGGCTGAAGTAATTGGTCCCAGTGGTAAGGTTCCAAGGCTACGAACTTCTGCAGCATACTTTCCAAGGTCTTGTTAAATCTCACTATTAGCCTGCCAGATTGGAGGTGGTATACCAACATTCATAAGGCTTTTATCTTCAGCAAGCTACACAGTTCTCTCATAAATTGGGACGTAAAGCTGGTGTCCTGATCTGTGATTATTTCCTGAGGGATCCCCACCCAGACAAACACTTTCATGAGCTGTGAGGCAAGGGCCACTGCCTTTGTGGAGCAGAATTGCCTCGGGGTACTGCATGGCATAGTTTAATATGACTAGTATGTGCTGAGATAGAGTTGCATTCTTTTCCAAGGGGCCCACCTGGTCCATGCCGATCCTCTCAAATGAGATCCCTACCACAGGAAGGAGTATCAGCAGGGCCTGAGATACCTTACCTTGACTTGCCCACTGGCATCCTGGGCAGGAGGTGCCATACTTTTGTACCTCTTTGTGGATGCCTGGCCTATAATAATGTCAGTTTGTCAAGTGTTTTCTCCTGACCAAGGTGTCCCCCACAGGGCACAGCGCATGCTGAGCACCGTATTTCCCTGCTATATTTCTTTGGGACAAACAGTTGCATTTCAGCCTCCCCAGCCTGGTGGTCCTTTGCTCTCTATATTTTCTTTCCTTCTAGCTTGAAATGTGGCCATTTAGGAATCGAGGTTCCACCACCTCACCATTGATCTGGGTGAGCTGTTCATAGGCTCATCCCAATGTTGTTTCTCTGTTCTTCCACATTGTCTGAAAATATGTTGGGCACTGCTGGCTTACTTAATTTCTCCTGTTGTTTGTGCTCCCTGGGGAAAGTCCATCCTCCCCAGTAGAGGCATTATCCACAGAGGCTGATGTTCCTTTTTCCAGATCTATCTGCTTGCTTTTGCCTGCTAAAGCTTGCGGCTCCACCATCTCTGGTGACACTGTTGGTCCCTTGCAGGAGCTCCCCATTCTTGGACTTCATCAAGTCTCTAAAAAACCTCCAATCTTGTCCAGTTATCACCAGATACGTGATGTTCATGGCTACCCCCACACGGATCTCCTCATCATGGTTCCACACCCTCAGCTGTACCTTCTTCATGAGGTAAGGGCACACAGCCACATGGATGAGTTGCAAAGAAATGGTGCCCATGGGAACTGTTTCAGGCCCTGACAGACTTGCCTTCACCAGAGCGTGGCAGCACCCTGAGTATATCAATCCTTGCACCTCCATGCCTTTGACTCATATGGGCACTAATAGTTTCATTGGCCCCGTCTTATTGGCTCTGGATTCAGCCACTCCTATTTGGCTGTAGAGGCAGTCGATGTACAGGCAGTCACGGCGGAACCGTCCCGGTTCCCGCATGCAAAACAAGTCCTTGTTGCCGAGGGGGCCCCTGTCTGGTTTCCTGCAGCTTCCGAAAGGGGCTGCCCCACAGATCTTCAGCACTTCTTAAGCTCTGGTCCTGGTGGAGGCATCTCCCCACCTGCCACTCTGGATCTGCTCCTCTATCCTTGCTGGGTCCAGGTAGCCCTGTCCTTTGGCATCCCCGCACACTTTTTCATTCTCCCTTCCATCACCTTTGTTGGTTGAGAGACAAGCCTGAGGGGGTCTCTGCCATGGGCCTTGTGAGGAACTGGTAATTCTCAGCCAAGGTTAGAGCCTCAGAGAGGGTTTTGGGACAGTGGCACATCACCCACTCCCTTCCTCCATCCAGGATTGTGTGTGAACTATTCTAGGCCAATTCTTTCAACTGCTTGGGCTCCCATATTTTTGTCAGTCTTGAGCTACCGTCAACAATGTTCTTACAGGCTCTAGAGCACCACCTGTGGTTGTGCCATATGTGTGAACCTTTCTTGTTGAAATCACTGGCTGTATGTCTCAGCAGCATACATAGGATGGCTGCCTTAAGTCGAGGGTAATCTTGTTCAGCCATCGCATTGAGACCCCTGTACTCTGGCTGGGCTGCTCCTGTCAAGTAGGATGCTAGCAGAGTAGCCTTTGCAGCCAGCAAGCCACCGTGACAACCCTTTCAAAAGTTACCAGGAATGCCTCTGAGTTGTCCTCCAGCCCCATTATTTTAGCTTCAGTGGAGGACTTAGGGTATACCCCAGGCTGAAGCTGCCCACTGCCATACTCTCCAGCATACTTTGGGGGTGAAACAGCATGGCCATCTGCTGTACCAGTTGTTGCTGCTGATCTCTTTGCTCGGCTGCTAATTCCTTGATAAGTTGTTGCTGCTGTTATGAGGCTTGCTGCTGTTGCTGGGCAGCTAGCTGTGGAGCAATTGTGTCTGCTGCTCCTGTTGTTGTTGGTCCACAATCCATTTAAACAGCTTGTCCAATCCATCTTTAGCTCAGTCTCCTTCTTTTCTAGGTGGTCCACATTCTCCACCACTTAGTATCTAGCTTCGCTTGGGGGTCAGCAAGCCTTGTGGTGAGGCCACAGCCAAACAGTCTCTGTGTCTTGGAACGACTCTTTTGGGAGGTCCAGTTGCCAAGTCACAGTTTGCTACCCGGAGTCCTCTGAGTTCTCTCAAGCAGCTGGGCGAGGAGAGAAGGGTAGGGGGAACTGGGCCTTCCCTCTCCACCAGGTCCCAGCCTAGGGCCCGAGGAGGGAGAGGTGAGGGGTGGCTCAGTCCCTTCTGGCTGCCACTCTAAATCAGCCTCCCCTAGGCTGCTTCCCAATCCTACCTTACCTGTTTTCCCTTCAATGCGGGGTGCGGCCCCAGCCTTCTGCTTGCACAGTCTCAGTAATTCAGAGCCTCAGCTGGGGCAGGAGACTTCCCAGCTCTCTCTCAGAGTCTAGTTGTTCCCCCTAGTCAGGGAGAGATGGTGGTGGACGATGGTCAGGCTCCCAGCCAAGTCTTACAGGGTTGGTTCTTCCCCTGCAGATCATTCTGCCTCAGCACCTACAGCCTGTCTATCTTCTTGCGGGCAGTCTGTCCTCTTTCCACCACCCCCCTTGACTGCCAGAGCTCTCTTTTAAACAGGTTCTCCCTAGGGAGCCTTTCCAGGAGCTGCTGAGGGGCAGGGCCTTCTTAGCCCACTACGGCTCCACCGCTCCTTTAACCTTAGTGTGGGGTCTGTAAACTGCATCACAACATATTACTCTGGCTTGTCTGAGAAATTAAAATGTCACCTTTCCAACAAAGAATTACCTTCCTGTCAGTGGCAGATTTAAAGTTAGTGGGGCCCTGTGCTCAGCTTCATTTTGGGGGGGGCCCCCTTTGGGACCCAGCCAAGAAAAAGGACATACTCTCTTATCTCCCCCCCAGTTTTCATTCTCTTTTTCTTCATCCTCCTCCTATATTATAAGTAATGAGAAGTAAATGAAAATAAAGTGAGGCACCTTGATTGGGGCAGGGAGTTGGGATGCAGGAGAGGCTGCGGGGGGTTGGGCTCTGGGAGGGAGTTTGGGTGCTGGGTGCGGACTCTGGGCTGCGGCAGGGAATTAGGGTGCAGGAGGAGGTGCAGGGGTCAGGCTTTGGGAGAGAGTTTGGGTGCTGGGTTTGGCTCTGGGCTGGGGCAGGGGGTTGGGGTGTGGGAAGGGGCAAGGGGGCACACTTACCTCGGCCGGCAGGGCTCCCAAAGCAACAGGCACACACACCCCTCTGGCAGCGGCTGCTAGGTGGGGGAGGGCCAGGGGGTCTCCGCGCACCACTGCCGGCAGGCACCACCCCTACCTGCAGGCACCACCCCTGCAGCTCCCATTGCCTGCAGTTCTTGGCCAATGGGAGCTGCAGAGTCGGCGCTCAGCGCAGGGGCAGCACATGGAGACACCTCCCAGCTCCTCCGCCAGTGGCGTGCAGATGACTGCTTCCAGGTGCAGCATGAGGCCATCAGCCATTGCATGCAAGCAGCCTGCTTGCCTGAGCCCTGCTGCGCTGCCGTCCGGGACTCAGAGGCAGGTTGTCAGATGAGATTTGTCCTGCATTTCGGGGGCCCTCCTGTCACTGGGGGCCCCATGTCACTACACAGTTTGTTTCATGGTAAATCCACTCCTGCTTCCTGTAGCTGAAAAGCCCTGATGCAAGCTCCCCTCTCTCCAGTCACAGCAGTAACACACGAGTCTCAGGCATGCTCAGCAGTGTGCTTCTCTTTGGCACCCCCATTAGTGTTGCCAGGACAAGTTGTATTTTAACACATGATCACTGGTCAAAGTGAACCTAGGGTTCACCTCAACCAGCTAATACAGCTTGCCCAGGCTACAGACCGTAACTGGCAGCTCCACCCTATAGCTCTGCCACGCTCTTCTCTTTCCCTTACTCCTGAGGCAGCTGTAGTCTTCTTGCTCCACTCCCATTTAGCTGTTTAGACCACTCTCCTCCCTGACTGCCAGCTCAGAGCTGCTGGTACTCAGCCTGCCCCCTGGCCCCCAATTGTCCTTGTGTTCAGAAACCCTGATACTTTTAATGACACTGACCTCCTTTGTAAAGCACTTTGAGATCTAGGCATGAAAAGTGCTATAGAAGAGCTAAGAATAGAGAGGAAGGATGGTCCTGTGGGCAGGGTGCTAGTCTGGGATTTGGGAGACTTGAGTAAATGCCCTGCTGTGCCACAAACTTCCTGTGTGATCTTGGACAAGCCACTTAGGGTATATCTACACTGCAAAACAAACAAAAACAAAAAACAAAAACCAACCCCATAACCAACCAACCCCCCCCCCCCAAAAAAAAAAAAACCCTGCAGCAGCGAGTCTCAGAGCCCAGGTCAACTGACTTGGGGTTGTGGGGGCTGGTGCTATGGGGCTAAAAATAGCAGTGTAGAGATTGCTGCTTGGGCTGGAGCCTGGGCTCTGAAACCTGAGGAGGGCGGAGGGTATCAGAGCCAGGACTTTAGCTCCAGTGGAAATGTCCACCCTGCTATTTTTAGCCCCAGAGGGCAAACCCAAGTCAGTTGACCAGGGCCCTGAGACTTGCTGCTGTGGGGATTATTTTGCAGTGTAGACATACCCAAAGGCTCTCTGTGCTTCAGTTCCCCTTCCAGAAAATGGCAATAATGATACTTCCCTCCTTCACACAATAAAAACATGAAAGACTGTGCAGTGCTCAGACACTATGGTGAGAGGGGCCATGTAGGCACTTAGAATAGATAGCACCTCTACTTGTCCAGGCCTTCTGAATCTAGGTCATAAGATTTGATCCAGCCTACCCACAGCCAGGAACCATATCTGACAGCCCCCCTTCCCCATCCATTCACCATTGCCTGGATCCTCCTCCTATCTCCCCCTCTCCCAGACCCTGCTGCCCTCTCCTGGATCCACCTCCCTTTCCATTTGCCATTACCTGCCCAGCCCTGTCATCCCTCACCTCCACCACCACCCGTCGTCCCTCGTGTCCCTTCCCTTCCCCCGTTGTATCCCATCTCTACAGCAACTCCAGCAATTGCTCACATGGAAAAAAGCACATCAGCAAAGTATGTCATGTATTTTTAGCTTCTTTTAATGCAATTTAGCAGCTGGAAATCGGCGGAGGCGCCAGCACCAAGTCACCCGCCAGCTCTCTGCGGACCACCAGCGAGGGCTGCAAGGAACCCAGTCTGGGAACGGCGGGGGTGAGCGGGTTGCCTAGGAGCCGCGCCGCCGGCATGTGCTCGCCACCAGAGAGCGCCATTGGCCTTCCCGAAACCCCCACCCAGCCCCGGGAGCGCGTACCAGGCTTGTCCGCGAAGCTGCCCCGACCACGATTAAAGCAGTGCGGGGCCCGGGGCGCTGACCACCCCCTCCCCCGCCCCTCGGGCACAAGGGACTTCTTCTTATAGGCCCAGGAATGAGCCAACGTCCCATTTCGGGATCTGCCAGTCCGGCTTGGGCGGTGGCTTCCCTCCCTCCAGGGTCACCCCAAGGGAATGAGAAGGGAGGGCCAGGTCCAAGGGTGGCGCTGCTCCGCTGCCACACCCCTGCTCACCGGGAACAACGCGATCAGGGGCTGGGGAGGAAGAAGTGGGCGCTGGCAGGAGAAGGGGGGGAGCGAGCGGGACTGAGGGGAGACTGTGTCTGGGGGCAAAGGCAGGGTGGGGAACAGGCCCCACGCCAGACAGCCCGGAGAGCAGGGGAGCCCGCAGCGTCCTTCCCGCGCGCTCTGCTTCCCCCGCGCCTGCGGGACGCATTCAACCCGGTTTGAAGCTGAAGGCTGGGCTGGCAGGTCCCTCCCCCGCCCCTCTGCAGGCCCGCAGACGTCATGGGAGGGAGGTATAAAATTTCAGCCGAGAGGAATAGAGAGTCAGTGTGTGTGAGGGAGCGAGGGGGGCCCCGGGGCCGGAGAGCGCGAGAGAAAGGGACACGGAGAGCACAGGGCTCCGGCTGCGCGCTGGGGGATACCGCCAGCAGACCCCCTAGGAGCGGGGCGAGGGGCAGGGCAGGGCTGCCCCACGCTCCTACCTGGATCCCCGCGGAGGCGCCAGAGGGATGTGCAGCCCGGCCGTCGCTTAATTGCGCGCAGTCCCGAGTCAGCAGCCAATGGAGCCAAGCGGCAGCGAATGACCAACCCCCCCCTGCCCCCCCCCAGGGGATGTGAGCTAAGGGGAGCGCGTGGATGGTGCATGCCCGCAACAAGTGCCGAGCCCGCGCCTGCCCGGCCCCGGGGGGCTGCCCTGCCCTGCCCGCCTGACACGTGCGCCGCAGTTCGCTGGTCCAGGGGACCTGCCTCTGGAGCTGCCAGGCTGCCCCACGGCACAGTCGAGCTTCGACGTCGCTGCTGTTCCTGGCAGTGCGCTTCGTGCGGAGGCCCCCTCCCCTGCCCTGGTCTGCCTGGAGCCCTGGCTCAGCGGGTCCTGCTTGGACACATGGAGAAGGATCCCGGCTCGCCGAGGCACAGAGCCTGTTTCTCCTTCCTAAGTGTTGCCAGCGCTTCCTGGAAGTCCTGAATCTCTCACAGCGCAGTGAGTTCATGCACCTTCTTGCCAAGCCTCAGTCTGCAGGATCTGGGGAGGCTGCACCGAGAGCCCTGCCTGGTCTCCCTAGCCCACTTGCGCTTCCTCTGGGGTCTCTCTCCGTTGTGGCCCCCTCTTTACTCTCGCACATGAAGATGCACTTGCAACGGGCTCTGGTGGTCCTCTGCCTGCTGAGCTTTGCCACTGTCAGCCTTTCGCTCTCCTCTTGCACTACCCTAGACCTTGACCACATCAAGAAGAAGAGGGTGGAGGCCATTAGGGGACAGATCCTGAGCAAATTGAGGCTCACGAGCCCCCCCGAGACGGTGGGACCAGCTCATGTGCCCTACCAGATCCTGGCCCTGTATAACAGCACCCGGGAGCTGCTGGAGGAGATGGAGGAGGAGAGCTGCGCTCAGGACAGTTTAGAGTCCGCATACTACGCCAAGGAGATCCACAAATTTGACATGATCCAGGGTCTCCCCGAGCACAGTAAGTTCCCTGTAATTCTCTGCTCCTGTGCCTGGCTTTCAGGGCATCATCCTGGGAGGAACCCAAGGCTGGGCAGCAGACACACACTGCATGAAGCTGAGAGGCAAGGCTGCTTAGGGGCTTTCCAGGCACGGGAGGAAAAGGGCGGAGGGAGTAAGGGGAAGAAGGAAAGGACTCCGAAGCCTTCGGGATGGGACAGAGGAGGGGGAAAGCAGGAAGAATACTCAGGACTTCCATCGGGAAGGGACGAAGTTTCCTGGTGGGGGGCATTCACGGACCCTGGTGGTCATTCAAAGCTAGGCGGCAGGTTTCTGGATAATTGTGGCCACTTCTACTTTGGCCTGAACCACCTCTAGCAAAGAGAAAAGTGACAGTCATAGCAAACTCCTTTTTTGTTGCTTTTTTCAGGTGATTAAGCCACACCACATTGGCTGCAAAATGTGTTTGACAATGCATAGGTGTGGGTGTGTATGCATGTACATATGGTCACGCAGATGTCTGTACAAAGGTGAATATGTGTGTACAGGCCTATTTGTGCGTGTGTGTACCCACCCTATATGATACATTGTCAGTCTGCATCTGCATATATGTGCATGTATGTTGTATCTGTGTGTGCACACGTGCATTTGTGCAAGTAGGTGTGTGTACATATATGTGTGAGTACCAGTGTGTGTGTCTGAAATAGGTATCTACATTTCTTACCAGTGAGATGAGTACTTGTGTGTTTCAGGCCTGTGTGAAGATGGAGTGATATATGAGATGTTTGTTTCTGTGTCTTGCGGTATACCTGAGTGGGTGTGAGATGTGCGCATCTCTATGTGTGTTTGTACGTGCTTGGGAAGAGTTTATGCCTTGGAATGTGCAGTGTTTCTTGGCGTGTGTATCTGCTCAGATGGGGAAGTTGAGATCCGTATGTTTTTGCATGTCTTTGAACATATATGTTCAGTAAATGTGACTCGTGTTTACAGCAGAGATTTTCAAAGCGCAGTAGGAGGGAAGGAAGTTTGGCTAATGCTGAGAGACTGCACAGACAGAAACCCTCAGAGTCTGAGGGCAGATAGAATGCTGGGAACAGCCTCATGCCCCCTTCCTACCACTAGGTGTCCTCGTGGGCTCTGAAATTACTGCTTATCGGGATAGGGGGCAGCAAGTGTGTGTGCTGCGGGACTGGAGCAAGTCATTGGACAGAGCATTAGAGAACCGGGGGCGGGGTGTCTAGGAAAGAGTGTGTAGGGGAGTTTGGAGAGAAGCTGGGGGACGCGGACGAGACAGGGGTCTGAAAAAAAAACAGATTAATTTTTAAAACATGATTTTTTTTAAAAAAAGAGGCCAAGCGCTGGCTGGAGAGCAGCTCCGCAGCAGGTGGAGGAGTTTGTGCATTGGCAACAGGACAGGCAAGGGATGGGCTTTTCAGTGTCTTGGAATAACATCAGCTCAGACTCTAGCCAGGGAATAGCAAGCCCAGCCAATGTCTGGAGCACTGAGATCCTGAAGATGAGGGGAAGGGAGGAGAGAGACACACACAGGAGACTAGAGACGAAAGAAGAAAGGAAAGGGAAAAGATGGGGGGGGGGGAAGAGGAGGAAAGAGTTTGAGGCTTGTAGGCTGAATTTACCCACAAGGACTAGTAACAGAAATCTAAAAGTGTCTCTCATGTGGACAACAGAGGCCCAGGCATCAGGCCAAATTCATCTGTGGCAAAACTCTGCTGGCTTCAGTGGTTACAACAGGGATGGCTTTGACCCATTCACTCTGTGCAGTGTCCTCAGATGCAGAGAAGACAAAGATAAAGGTGCTGAGAAAGGCAGACAGACATGGAGGAGATGCTGAGGAGACTGAAAGCAGGTGCTGAGGAGAGACAGAAACTGGGGAGGTGGAACTGCTGAGGAGATTCAGCCACTGAGGGGAGACAGAGGAGATGCTGAGGAAATTCAGAGATTAAGGAGACACAGATAATGACAAGACACTGCATACATGCCTAGGAGACTCAAAGGTTGAGAAAATGCTGAGCAGATGCAGAAACTGAGGGGATGCTGAGGGGACAGATAATGAACAGAGGGTCACACAGGTGCAGAGCAGACTCCAAAGTAGAAGCTGAGGAGATGTAGATGCAGAGGAGATCCCAATGGGACACAGACACCAAGGAGACACTGAAAAACAGATGTTGAGCAAGTGCAGAGCAGACGTTGAGCAGACACAGATGCAGACAGTAACCAGATTCAGGGGCAGATACAGAGACCTAGAGACTGTGCAGAGACAAACCCTCAGCAGATTGCAGTTTCAGAAGCTGTGTGGATGTAGGCACGGAGCAATCCATTCAGGCAGTGCTGGAGATTCCCCAGTTTTGGAAGACAGGGGAGGACATGCAGTCATATCACAATACAGGCTGTTCCCTGATGCTGTAGTATTGCATTGGGGATGCTGTTTTGGTGCCAGAGGTTCCTGGCACTGTTGTACTGGAGGAGCTGCATCCCAGTTGTGGCAGTTTCAGATTGCAGCCATACTGCCAGATTTACGTTACTCTTACCATGATGAAGTGGAATAAGGGATACAATGGGGTAATGCAACTAATTTCATTTAATCTCTAGCAGACTGTATGCCATGTGGTTATATGATTAGTTATCTTCTCAGGAGACACCAGGACTCAAGGAGCAGGGAAGACTACAAGGCAGGAAGGAGGGCTGTTACTATAATGCCATTAATGGTGCTCTGCAAACACGTTGTTAGGCCAGGTCCCTGCCCTGAGTTAAAATCAGCTTACAGTCAAAATCAGATAGACACACTATAGACAAATATGGTTTGGACATGAAAATGGTGTCAGATAGCACCACAGTGGAGCACAGCAGAATAAGGTGAGGTGAAAGGAGAGGGTTGGGATGCTATCTCTGGAGGGGTAGAAGGAGGATGGTTGGTACCAGGAAAGAAGGAGCCTGTTCAAATGCAGGAGCAATGTGAGTAAAGATAATAGGAGGCTGAAGGCTGGCATTTGAGGTGCATTGGCACACCTTGGCAGGGGGAGAGCAGGAATGGAAGAGCAGGGGGTGGTGCAGGCCAGGACTGAGGTGCATTAAAAGGGATGAGGGGGAAAGTTGCAACATCATTGGGCCACTATTTGGCAGACTCTTTTAAATCACAGAATCATAGAAATGTAGGGCTGGAAGGGACCTCAAGAGGTCATCAAGTCCAGTCCCCTGTGCTGGGGAAGGACCAAGTCAACCTAGACCATCCCTGACAGGTGTTTGTCCAACCTGTTCTTAAAAAACTCCAATGAGGGGGATTCTACAACTCCCATGGAAGCCTATTCCAGAGTTTAACTACAACTATCTAACCTAAATCTCCCTTGCTTCAGATTAAGTCCATTACTTTTTGTCCTATCTTCAGTGGACATGGAAAACAATTGATTCCCCTACTCTTTATAACAGCCCTTAACCTATTTGCAGGCTGTTATCAGGCCCCACCTCAGTCTTCTTTTCTCAAGACTAAACATGTCCAGTTCTTTCAACCTTTCCTCGTAGGTCAGGTTTTCTAAACCTCTTATAATTTTTGTTACTCTCCTCTGGACACTCTGCAGTTTGTCCGTATCTTTCCTAAAGAGTGGCACCCAGAATTGGACACAGAACTCCAGCTGAGCCAGTGCCAAGTAGAGTGGGACAATTACCTTCCGTGTTTTACATATGACACTCCTGTTAATACACCCCAGAAGATATTAGGCTTTTTCACAACTGTATCACATTGTTGACTCATATTCCATTTGAGATACATTCCCAGATCCTTGTCAGCAGTACAGTCATCTAGCCAGTTATGCCCATTTTATAGCTGTGCATTTAATTTTTCCTTCCTAAGTGTAGTACTTTGTAGTTATTTTTATTGCATTTAATCTTGTTGATTTCAGATCAATTCTTCAATTTGTCAAGGCTGTTTTGAATTCTAATCCTGTCCTCCAAAGTGCTTGCAACCCCACCCAACTTGGTGTCACCTGCATATTTTATAAGTATACTCTTCACTTCATCATCCAAGTCATTCATGAAAATATTGAATAGTACCAGACCTGGGACTGACCCCTGTGGGACTTCACTAGATTTGTTCTCCCAGTCTGACAGTGAACCATTAATAACTGCTTTTTGAGTACAGTCTTTCAACCAGTTGTGCACCCACCTTATAGTAATTTTATCTGGACCACATTTCCCTAGTTTGCGTGTCATGTGGGAGTGTATCAAAAGCCTTATTAAAATCAAGATATATCATGTCTACTGGTTCCCCACATCCACTAGGCCAGTAACCCTGTCAAAGGAAATTAGATGTGTTTGGCATGATTTGATGACAAATCCATGCTGGCTATTCCTTGAAATCCTATTATCCTCTAGGTACCTATACATTGATTAATCATTTACGACAGTATTCTTCCAGGTATTAAAGTCAGGCTGACAGGCCTATAATTCCCTGGGTCCTCTTTGTTCCCCCTTTTAAAGATAGGTACTCTGTTTGCCTTTTTCCAGTCCTCTGGGACCTCACCCATCCTCCAGGAGTTCTGAAAGATAATTGCTAACGGTTCTGAGATTGCTTCAGCTAGTTCCTTAAGCATAGGCACCAACTCCGTGGGTGCTCTGGGGCTGGAGCACCCATGAGGAAAAATTGGTGAGTGCTCTGCACCCACCGGCAGCTCCCCGACCTGCCCCTCCACCCCAGCTCACCTCTGCCTCCGCTCCGCCTCCTCCCCTGAGTGCACCGCTGCGTCCTGCTTCTCCCCCCTCCCACAGCTGTTTCGCGCGGCAAGCGCTGGGAGGGAGGGGGGAGGAGGGGGAACGCAGCGTGCTCGGGGAAGAGGCGGGGCTGGGGTGGGGACTTGGGGAGGGGTCCAATAGGGGCAGGGAGAGGGTGGAGTGGGGCAGGGGTGGGGCCAGGAGTGGGGGGGCACGAGCACCCACTGGCGACGAAAGTTGGCACCTGTGTCTTTAAGTACCCTAGGGTGAATTTCATCAGGCCCTGCCCACTTTAACACATCTAACTTATCTAAATATTCTTTAACCTGTGCTTTCCCTATTTCTTAACATATTTTTCCCCCTTGTTGTTAATATTAATTGCATTAAGTACCTGGTCACCTTTAACCTTTTTAGTGGAGACTGAAGCAAAATAGACAAACACCTCAGCCCTCTTGATGTCGTCATCAATTATTAGTCTTCCTTCCCCTTTAAACAGAGAACCTACACTTTCCTTTGTTTTTCTTGCTCCTACTGCATTCAAAGAGCCTCATCTTATTTCCTTTTATGGCCCTTGCTAGGTGTAACTCATTTTGTGCCTTAGCCTTTCTGATTTTTGTCCCTACATGCTTGTGCTATTCTTTTATACTCTGTCTTAGCAATCCATCCATTTTTCCACTTTTTGTAGGATTCCTTTTTGATTTTCAGGTCATTAAATAGCTCCTGATGGATCCGTATTGGCCTCTTACTATTCTTCCTATCTTTCCTTTGAATCAAGATAGTTTGCAGTGTGCAATCACTAATACATTCAGAGAACTTATTGGAAATTTTGTGTTTTGCCATATTACTCTTCCAAGAGATGTCTGGGTAGTTAAAGTCACCCATCACTACCAGGTCTCTTATTCTGCTGGTCTCTTATTTTGATTAGCACTAAAATTATTTAACCTTTCCCATCCAGAATGCCCAGTATATGACTGAACACTGGGTTCAAAGTGCTATTTGAACTGAATTCCCGGGACTGGCCAGTGTGTGTCCTGGGGAGAGACATCTTGGGAACTGAGTTGCCATGGGAGACATTGTGTCAAATTTAGTCCTGTGTAAGCAGCCACATCCCCACTGAAGTCAGTGGAGTTTAATTCACTTACAACAGGGTTGAATTTGGCCCTATGTCTTCAAAAGTGGCTAATGTTTAACTGTCCCCTGATGCTGTCATCCTCAGGTGGTGATCTTAGAGCAAATTCTGAGCCATAAGCCAGTCTTATTCCTGTGAAGGATCTTAGGGGCTGATACAGGGGAGTCTCACACATGCACACGTAGTCATGCTCAAAACTTTCCTAACTCCAAACCTTCAGCTGAACAACTCACTGGGTTGGAGACCTCATCCTTCTCCAGGACACCAACTTGACAATGGGGAAAGCTGAGGAGTGAGCTTGCAGCAGGGCGAACCTGGTTATATTAGAAAAGCAGGCACCTGACCCCCATCCATGATCAGAGCTGTTCGGTCACTAGAGGGAATGCTCTTTCTGCTGTGCTACCCAGGGCACTAAAGCACAGCAGGGGAAGGTGGCCATTGCTCAAGGAATGTCTCACTTCCCTAGAGAGCAGAGTGCTCTGTCCAAGGTCGTCAGCAAACCCTCCAAAACACAGGCTGTTTGTGTTTGGGTGAACGGCCGTCCCTGTTCCCATCCCATCCCCAGCCTTGCAAGCAGTATGCGGGGGAGGAGCTGAACACCACTGGCTTAAAAGAGTCTCCTAATTTATTTCTAAAGGGACAGTGGTGCCACTACAGTCCTCTCCCCAGCCCTGCCCACTTGTGCTGTCCACACCAAGCAGCCTGTAGGGCAGTGGTTTTCAAACTGTGGGGCGCGGAATGTAAGGCACTGGGTCACAACAGCTTTGGTCAGAACCACCGACCGGGCCATTAAAAGTCCCATTGGCAGTGCTGCCTGGCTAAGGCAGGCTACTCCCTACCAGTTCTGACACCGCGCTGCGCCCTGGAAGCGGCCAACAGCAGGTTCGGCTCCGAGGTGGGGGGGCCACGGGGCCCCTGCCCCAAGCACTTGCGCACCTCCACCTAGGAGCCGGACCTTCTGCTGGCTGCTTCCGGGGTGCAGCATGGTCCGCGGTGCCAGAACAGGCAGGAAGCATGCCTTAGCACCCCCGCTGTGCTGCTGACCAGGAGCTGCCCAAGGCAAGCCCACGCCCCAATCTTGCACCCCAATCCCCTCCCCCAGCCCTGAGCCCCCTCAAACCCGGAGCCTCTTCCTGCACACCAAACCCCTCATCCCCGGCCACACCTCAGAACCTGCACCCCTAGCCCAGAGCCCTAACCCCCTCCTGCACCCTGAACCCCTCATTCCCGGCCCCACCCTACAGCCCTCATCCCTGCACCCCAACCTTCTGCCCCAGCCCTGAGCCCCTCCCACACCCCAAACCTCTCATCCCCAGCTCTGTTGGGTCACGGGCATCAACAATTTTCTTCAACTGGGTCGCCAGAAATAAAGTTTGAAAACCACTGCTGTAGGGAGCCCCAAACCGCCATTATCCCATTGTCAGAGCCCAACCCGCGCTCAGAGCCATATGCCACAATTAATAAGCAAGTGTGAGTCACCCACTTCTCACACCCAAGGCAAGCAGCCTGTTCTGGAGACCAGCAGAGAGAGACAACCAGAGAGACCACCAGTTACCTGGGGAAAGTAGGAGAGAGAGAGAGGTTGAAGCCATGAAGCCTTCTGTGTTTCCCTTCACATACACAGGCGGCTGGATTCAGCATGTAGGCTACTGATATCTGCCCTGCACTGTACTGCACAGATGGGATTTCAAGGGGACAAAGAAGAGAGGGGGCCACAGGGAATATGGGGTGAGGGAGCAGCAGCCAAAGATAGTCAAATACCCTGCTGCCACACTCGCAATTCATGGGTGTATCTGGAGGCTCTGCAATATTAGAGCGGGGATGGTGAGAGAGCTGAGATTCATTAAAGAAGAGAAGGATGCCATTGTCTCTCCAAAGCACATAAATCTGGAGATAAAAACCTACAAGAACCAACCTTAAAAGAATAATCAGAATAATCCCCTTCTGCCCCTCGAAGTCCCTCTACTCCAGGAATCCAGGGTCTCCTGAGATTCAGGTGACTCAGCCCCAGCTACGTTCTGAGTGCTGACTGGATGGTCTCAGAGAGGAGGACTCATATCTGCCAGCGAGTGACCTTGCTTGGCCTCATGTCACAAAACAGAGGCCATCTTGGGAGAGGGGTGCAGTTATACCAAACCCACTGGGTCCTTTGGCCAATTGTCCCTCCACGTCCAAAGCCCTCAACTGCAGAGACCCACACATCTCAATCCTCTCCCTCATATTATTCAACATCTATATGAGCCATTGGCGGAGCTGCTGAGACAACATGGGCAGAAGTGCCATCAGACAATACCCAGCTCCATCTCTCCTTTGTATCAAACAAACAGCACCATCTCATTCAGGGCCTTCCTCAAATTAGCACTTGGATCAGAGCAGCTGGCTAATACTGACTCAGGCAAAGCTGAGGTTACACTGGTCAGAAGAGGAAGCACTTTGAAGAACTTACCTTCTGTATCACATCCTCTACAATCGAAGGCATCTGCTTTCAGATTGTTGAGTCAGCCCACAGCCCTGAGCCCTTTTGGGCTTCTTGGTGCTACTGGACACCCAAATATGCAATGGTGGCAAAAACTGCTCCATTCAATGATGAATGGCCATCAGCCTGCACCCCACCCTATCAGACACAGACCTGGCCACAGGGATATCCATGCATTCATGATCTCCAGGCTCAGTTACTTCAACTCACGTGATCCACAAATGAAGCACCAGACTCTGGAACAGGTGTAGCTGGTTCCAAACACCTGTCTGCTTAGGTAGATCCCTGCACTGGTGTCCGATCAAGCCCAGAATCCAGTTTGAAGTCTCTGTCCTGATATTCAAACTCCCTCTATGCGCCTCTGGTGGGACTGGCTCTAACTTCCTAAGAGGTCGATCACTCTTCCTCTGTGACCAGGACCTCCAGCAACAGCTTCATCCCACCAGATCAATGAAATGGGCAACCAGTGGGTGAGGCTAATGAGTACTGGAGACAGAGATTTCATAGGAGTTGGGCCCAGTCTACCACAAGAGACAAGACTGGGCATGGACCTGACTACATTCAGAATGAAATACAGAACTATCAGCTTAGCTTTCTCTCAACAAAGCCTTTTTTGTACAGCACACTCATAGTAAATGGAAACAACTATAAACAAGCTATTTCTCTTACACGCTGAAAAGAAAGAAAGAAAGATTGTTAGTTCTACCAGTAAATACTGGGATGTGCTCAGATAACAAGGTGATGAGGGCTAGAAAGATTAGACAGACAGAAAGAAGAGGATGTGGTGAGAGCAGGAGAGGGATAAGGTATAAAAACAATAGCCTTTCTCTAGTACTTTTTAGCCAAGGATCTCAGGGTCTGTTATACACATTAATTAACTAAGCCTTAACTGCACTGCACATAGGGTAAAGCATGTACATGGATATAGGAACCACTTCACCCACCACTGATAGGCAGACACCTCTGGAATGGAAGTGCAACCTGGCTAATAGTGACTAGCAACACTATAAAACTGTTTAGGACAGGAAGTGAAGTGAAAGACAGTATCTACCTGGAACCACAGAGTGGTCCTAGGGGCAGAGTGGAATTGCCCAAGTTATGCTTCTTCCAGGAGGATGCCCTGGGACTGTTAATGAGCATATGGGCCAAGGCCTTGATTTCATGTGTCATTTGAGAGACAGCACCTTTCTGTGGAGTGAAAACTAAGAACTCATGGTTTGCTACAAGAACCTACCTGCCCATTATCACAGCATGGCTTGGCATGTCCTCAGTCTGCTGCTGAGTTGTGGGCGTGAGCAGTCCTGTCTGCTGCTGCTATAGGGATCTGAGCCATTTCTGGGATACTCACCCATTATGCACCAAGCATCTGTCTCCTGGGTGAGAGCAATGCATCAGATAAATCCTGTTGGATGGGGAAGTTGTTCCAACCATGGTCCCAAAAAAGCCAATGGCAAAACTCCCAAGCAAGTTCAATGGGAGCAGCATTTTGTCTTACACCTTGGCTTGGCTGGAAAGTCAGAGCATCCAGGGGGTGAATCCCCATGAACTCTTGCACTCCTGCTCTCTGAGTCTGGGTGTAAATCAAGAGAAGGGCCTTTGTCTTCACTGGAGTGACTGTGGATTTAACCAATGGCATGCTGAGCAGAATCTGGCCCTGGGAACTTGTGGTGGGAGCTTATGTCCATTTGTGGATAGGTTTGTCTCCTCTCCAAGGTGCTGGTTTTACACTAGCCCCTCTCTTCAGAGCCTGCTGCCCTGTTTCCTTTGGAAGCTGATAGTGCCATGAAGAGAAGTGTCTGAGACCAGGGTGTTATTTCAGGATTAACAGGGCCTCCTGTCTGTTCGTCACATGCTGGGACTGTAGCAGAAACATGGGATAATTCTTTTCTTAAGACCAACACAAATGTCACATCAAATGACACAATAGAGCAGTGCTTAAGGCCCCACTGAGGGCCCATTCACTGTGCTGGGTCTGCAGCACGTGAGAAGCTGCATGCTCTGTGCAGCTAGCAGTAAACTGGCATACGGGGGCAAAGAGGAGCAGGGACTGAAGGGGCCAGGGTGATGCTGGCTTTAGAGGTGGAAGTCATGAGGGCTGTTCTGTACCCAGGATGAAGGTGAAGCATGAGTTCAGGGAGCTGCACTCCCAGGTATGGCTGGGAAGTTCTGTAAGCCTAGGGCAGAGGAGAGGGGAGGGGGAGAACAGAGGCAGTACAATATGTTGGATGAGGTGAGGCTCATTCTGTGGGGCCTCTCTTCTGACTCATACCATATCCATTCTCCAGGCCCCTCCCCTCCCTTCCTGTTGGGTATCTGGGGTCTGAGTACTTTTCCCAGCAGGCTGCCCCATTCTGTTATTGGTCTAATCTCTGCCCCAGTCCATTGGTCTAATCTCTCTAGGTCCCTTGGGATTATTTCTTTGTCCTTGCTGGTGTTTGCGGCTAGTATCCAATGTCAGTCCTTCAGCCAGTCCATCAGTGAAGATTAGGACTTGGCATTAAGGCCCAGTACCTACAAGACAACATCCCCAAATTCCCCTCCTTGCCTCATGCTTTGTGGCCTCTGACCAGTTTTCATTCCAGGAGACAGCGCCATATCCAAATAGTTTTTTCTAAGAGAATTTTGTGAAACTAAGGTTCAAAGACAACTGCACCAGGTCCTGTGCTCAGAGGTGGTGATGTAAATCCAGAGGTATTCGCTTGCCTTTAGTGGGGTGGGACTCATGTACATGACGCCTTGTCTACTCCAGAAAAATGTTGTTCAACTCCCCTGGTGACAGCAACAGTGGGAGCGTTAGTTGCAGATGCGGATTGCATGGCCACTGGCATTTTAAACCTGTGTTGATTAAACCAGCCCTGAGCTGGGTTAGATGACATGGAATAAAAAATGCTGGTGACTGGTCTATCCTGGGGCCCTCTATTGCCGTGGCTGGTTAAGATGAAACAATGGTAGCATCAGTGGGAAAATTTTGCAGAAAAATCTCTGGTTTAGAGCAGGCTTGGGTGGAGAATTTGCCCCCATCTGTTTTCTTCAGCCAGGACAGTCAGACTGCAGTGTAAACGTGGCAGAAGTTCAAATGGCAGGCTTTGTTCAGAATGCCCCTTGCCAATCCACTGCTGCTCACAGGGTTAGCTGTGCTGTTCTGCCCAGGCCCTCCTACTCTAGCCCATGGCTCTCAGCCTCCCTCTCTGTCTCCTAGATGAGTTGGGCATCTGCCCCAAGAGCATCACCTCCAATGTCTTCCGCTTCAACGTGTCCTCAGCAGAGAAGAACAGCACCAATCTGTTCCGGGCTGAGTTCCGGGTGCTGCGAATGCCCAACCCAAGCTCCAAACGCAGCGAGCAGCGCATCGAGCTCTTCCAGGTGAGTGGCTCTCCCCCACCTCCATGCATTAGGGGGCAGGATGAGGAGGCAGCTTGGCTGTGGCTCTCAGGGCTAAACAGAACTAGGGTGTGCAAAGGCAGGGGGCAAGAAGGGGCTAAAACCCTCTTAATTCCCCCAGCGCAGGCAGCCACCTCAGCCTGACCTTTTTAGGTCCTTTTCTCCCCTGGGTCTTTGCTGCCCCTTTTCCTGCTCACTCATTCTCAGATACCCTGGGTATCCTGGCATGGTGCCCTCTCCTAAAGGTTCCCATCTGCTGCAGTATTCCAGTGTTCCATGCCTCTCCAGAGTTACCCCCTATTTATTGTACTTACATGGCCCCCATCACCACAGTATCTAAGAACTTCACAATTTTTAATGTATTTATCCTCCCAAGACCCCTGTGAGGCAGGTAAGAGCTATTATCCTCATTTTACAGATGTAACTGAGGCACAGAGAAACTAAGAGGCATGCCCAAGGTCACACAGGATGTTGGTGAGAGCAGGAATTGAACCCAGCTCTCCTACAGCCCAGGCTAGCACTCCCTCAACCCTCCCCTGCCACTGGGACACAGCAGGAGAAGGTTTGGCCAGTCCTCTAAGAGCAAGATGCTTTGTAAAGGTCCCATGCAATGCTCCAGTTTGTGCCTAGAGAATGGGTATCACTCTCACCTGTGACAGAGTATTCCTGAAGGAAAGATGAAGTCATTCCCAGTGTATCCCTCCCTGGCACACTCCTCCTGGATTACTTCATAACAAATCTAACCCTGGTGGGGAAATAGAGAATGTGAGGTGTCTCTGCTCCCCAGCCATGCTGCACTGGCTGATTCCCTTTGTGTCTCCTCCCAACACAGATCCTCCGGCCTGACGAACACATAGCAAAGCAGCGCTACCTCAGCGGCAGGAATGTGCAAACGAGGGGCTTTGCCGAGTGGCTGTCCTTCGATGTCACTGAGACTGTGCGTGAGTGGCTCCTGCGCAGAGGTAGGGGTCTTGCTGTCTCAGACAGGCCTGGGTGGAGGGTCTGATTCGCTCAGGGAGCCACCAGTGCCATTCCTTCAGATAACGTACAGAGGAAAACCTCATCTCCCTCTAGAAAAGGATAGTTCCCTCAGTCCAAGGCAGTGAGGTTCCAGCAAAAGCAGTTCTGCCCAGTTTGAGACAAGACTACCCACAAGGAGCTGCCCTGGTGTGCCTCCTCCATACTCTTTTAGCTACCTAGCCCTCCCTGGAGTTCCCATTCTCTACAGGACATGATAGTGGCTAGGTTTCCTCCTCTTCAAGAGGCTGAGCTCCCTTAGAACTGCAAACAATGTGGTGGGACCAAGAATCCTGATTCTCTTGCCTATTTAAAGTCTCACAGGTGTAAAGGTGAGGGAATACCAGAGCTTCTAGTCTAATGCATTTGTTTGACACATCTAGCTAGATAGAGGCCACAGTATTACAGTGTACAAAGGGCTGTGGCTGAGAACATATTAATAGTTTTGCCTCTGCTGTCATTCAGCAGAGTCAGCAAACAGTTACGAGATAACTCTCAGTACCCCTCATAGTTGGATCACAGGTACCATGAGTCACAGCTTGATTACCCTCACAGCTGGAACCTGGGTGTCACTGAAAGCTGGAATGCAGGCACTTGGCATGAAGCCAGTCTCAGGAAGGATGAGCCATGAGTTTGTTGGCTCCTATTTTAAAGCAGTCCAACTTCTGTCCTTAATGGCTTGAGTTCAGTACCTGTATCACACTTAGTTTTGGGCAGTCATGCTGGCTGATAATGTGCAATGCAAGTGGTCACAATGTGGATGGTGCTTAGATATCAAAGTGACAGGTACCTTAGAAATACCACAGACAGACAGCCAGCCATTTCCATTCATACAAAGACATAGAATAGGAGCTTCTGTAAGACTCTTGTGTCAACAGATTCCTGCTACCATGAGAACCTCTCTTGTGACCACACAGTATGGTAGGTCTCAGGAAGTTTTCGTTAATATGAAGAAATACATTACCTCAGGAAAATCTGTGCGACTTAGATGGAAAATCAACAAAAACAGGAGGCTGCAGCTGCTGTACTGATCACGGCTGGGCAAAATGCTCCCAGTGAAACATTTATTCATGTCACACTCACTTGCCTTCAGGACTCTTCCTCCAGCAGTAGATGGAGGCCTGTTAGTGGAGCAGTGATGGGGAAGAAAACTGACTTAACATGGACACTTAGGGCCAGATTTGAACACGAAGGGTTCAGCTTCCAATAGCACCCACTAAAGAAAACAGATGCTGTTAGGTGCTGAGTGCTTTAGAAAATCTAGCCATAAATGTCCTCCTCCCCTCAGGAGAAGATTCCTTTTAACAAGGGCATGGCTGTTGGTACAAGTGAAGCCTCTCATTCTCCTTTTTAAGATAATAGCTGGTCCCCACCTCCCATGTCATCCAGCAGCCCTTGTGCTGATCCCAGATCTTAGGAGCTATGGGGTTTCTTGCCTCCCTGGGACTCTCTTCGTAAGTTGAAGGACAGTTCATATAGCTAGAATTGCGTTTCTCATGGAGTCACCTCTTCCTCTGCAGAGTCCAACTTGGGTCTGGAGATCAGCATCCATTGTCCATGTCACACCTTTCAGCCCAATGGGGACATCTTGGAAAACTTTAACGAGGTGCTGGAGGTCAAGTTCAAAGGTGACAAGGGGCAAGGGTTGGGGGAACCTCATGGGAGAGAGGAGCATGGAGCAGCTGCAGAAGAACTGACTCTCCAGTTTGATCTGAATGTTTGAGTATTTTACACCCAGGGAACCCCATGTACATGTAGTGATTATAGATATGGGCTTACACGTGGATTGTTTCACTGCATGAATTCTTTGTTTAGAGTGTGTGTGCCGCTAAGTACACGAGTGTATATATATGTGTGTATGGATGGATGTGTGCAGAAAGGGGTAATTGTGTGTTGTAACCTCTCTCTGGGAAGTTTGACTCTGCTGCATTCTCAGATTTCTCGTGAGATTCTGTTTTTCACTCTGGTTTCCAGATAGGGTGGCTGAAGCACCAGGAATCGGACATACTGCCTGAGGTGGCATAGAGAGACAGTGGCTTGGCTGGGTTAAGAACTAGGAATCTCTTGGCTCTGAGTCTTGGGCTGTAGCCACTAGCCCCCACCAGCTCCATTTCTGAGGCTATTTCTGCAGAGTGCCAATGATCTGACATCGTTAAACCATTCATCTTTCTGCTTGTCCTGGGACTGAAGCCAAGAGAGAGGGGGACTGATTAACAGCCTGACCAGCAGTTTGTAAATAGTAAAACAAGTGGCCCACAAGCCTCTATTTCAGGCCAGTGACAACCAAATTCACGCTGGCCAAGTGAGGGTCCAGTTAGGGTGCAGTCTGGGAAGAAGTCCAGGAGTGAATGTAACAGGGAGATTGAGTCCCCTTCTCCCTAGGTTAGGAGTGGGAGAAAGCATTACACAGTCATGCCCAGGTCACTGAAAGGTCTTCTGGGGTCTCTCTCCACACCTTCCTCGGTCCATACAGTCCCCTTTCTGCTTTGAGGCAAACCCTTTACAGGAGGGTGCCTTTTTCTGTCCTCAGGCATTGACAGTGAGGATGACCATGGGCGTGGGGACTTGGGGCGGCTGAAGAAGCAGAAGGACCTTCACAACCCCCACCTGATTTTGATGATGTTACCCCCACATCGGCTTGAGAGTCCAGCTCTGGGAGGTTACAGGAAGAAACGAGCTCTAGACACCAATTACTGCTTCCGGTAAGCAAGGACCCCACCTACCCCTGGCGTTATCCTTCCCCCTCAGTCAAGCAGCAGCAGGATCACCAGTTCTGGGATAGCTGCTGTTTTTTTGCCAGGTGACATGGAAACACCTGGAAGCTTCCAGCCCATTGGAAACTGCTGGGATAAGCAGGGTCCTCTGAGATGTTTGTGAATCAGTGCACTCCCCAGGGCGCTTTTAAAGGCAGAGCTGTGCTGGGCCAGCTCAGGATGCTGCTTCTTCATCCCAGGACAAGAGCTCAGTGGTGTCTGGAGTCCTAGGAGAAACTGACACAGATTGGAAAAACAGCCCCACTATTGCCGCTGAGCAGCTAGCCAGCGAGTGTGACCTATGGGGACTTGAACTGCCTCCTGCAGGACACATTTGAACTATCAGTGTGAGCTGGAACTTGCCATGTCATCCAACCAAGGCTGGGTCTTTTGATGGATATTTTGGGAGTTGCTGAACATGGTGTGCCCACGCTTGGCCATTATGATTTGTTTCTGATGTTCCACTTCTGCTTTTAAAAGGAATTTTCATATGTATCCAGGTTCTTTCCCTCTCCCTTCCCCACATCTTGATGGGGGTGTCCCCTGGTGGTAGAAGTTGAGCACTGCCATATTTGCAGACCTCCCTCTCTCTTGGTACTCCCAGCTCTGTTTGTAGTAGCCATGCAGCCTGGTCACCCAAAACTATGTTTCTCCCAGAGTAGCATCGGGCCTAGTCACGCAGTCAGACCAGGCATTGGAGATAATAGCTCCTTCCAATTAAAAGACTGTATCCTTCAATGGGGCATGAAGCCCTTGAGCCACGTGGGGGAGGGGCAGAAGCTCCCATCTTTCCTATGTCCTTGAATTCACTTTGTGCCAATGTTTTGTGTCAGGAACTTGGAGGAGAACTGCTGTGTGCGTCCTCTCTACATCGACTTCCGACAGGACCTGGGTTGGAAATGGGTCCATGAGCCCAAGGGTTACTTCGCCAACTTCTGCTCAGGCCCTTGCCCATACCTCCGCAGCGCAGACACAACCCACAGCACGGTACGACAGGCATTTGATACTGACAGGGGCTTCTAATGGCGGTGGCTGCTTGTGGCTTGCAGCTATAACCCCCTTGGGGCTGATCTATTTCAAGTGAAGTAGGGGCAAGCTAGGCCAGTGCCAGGAAACCTCGGGGTGCTGCAGGCAATGGTGGGGGTGGTTCAGTTGGGGGCACGCTACCTTTGGAGTAGGTACTGAGCCCATGCCTCAGCCCAATGCTCAGGAGCTTTGTGCGGCTGCCTATCAAATGAGATTTTAAACAGCCGTGCTGACCACCTGTGATCATTAAAGATCCCCGGGTACTTCTTTTTGGTGGCAGCGGGGGGAGGGGGGTTGTGTGTAATGGATGAGATATTAATCCAAATGCTCCGGTCAAGTTTCAACTCCAATAATTATATTCTTCTTCCTAAACTCCTCCTGCAGTTTCCACTGGATATAGGATTCTTCTGCACTTTCTGTTGTAAACTGTCACCGAACACTGCTGGGCACTTGTAAACAGCTGCTGCCTAATACCCCAGTGTTGGGTTAAGTGATTTTGTGTGTAGATAGGACTATATCCCCCCCCCCCCCCCCGGAAGGGGAGATGGCAGCAGGACAGAGAGAAGGCAGAATTGCTCACTAGCTACTTTGCTTCAAGCTTCACTAAAATTGCCAATGGTAACAGGATACTCAATGCAATGATAGCTAAGTAGGTAAGGAAGGGATCTCAGGAAGCAGGTTAAAACTTTCTTGCTGACTTGAGCATATGCACATCAGCAAGGCCTGACTGAGCTAAAGGGCTAGCAGCAGTGGGAGTACTGGAACCAAGGAAATGACTAAAGAATAAATGCTGGAAGCAGGGTAAAGGGAGGGTGGGACCAATGGCTCCATGGGGATGAGATCTACTTCCCAGGGCACAGGAAAAGGGCAAGTGTGTGTGGAGAGGGGCACATTCTGTTAGGTGGTTTTCTGGAAGTCAGTGGGGCTGAATCAGTGTAAATGTAAGGGGAATTTGGGCTGGTTCCTGTTTTCGAAGGAACAAGGAAAAAGCAGGAAATTAGTGAGCAACAAGATTAATGACAAAACCTTGGTCAGTTGTTAGAACGGTGAGCTAGTAAGGCAGTTTGTCAGAAGTGCCTAGGGGCAAATACTGTGAGAAACAGAAGATTCCTCACAAATAATCACTTTGAACCAACTTCACTTCTGTCTTAGGGGGTGTGCAGCATTTCAGTGAGGGGGATGTCCCAGAGGGAAGATAAAGAAATGGGGATTAGATGGATCTATATAATAAAAAAGGATGTTTCCATAGCACTGTACAATTCCAAGGATCACAAAGCACTTAGACCAGGGATGGACAAACTTTTTGGCCTGAGGGCCTCATCTGGGTATGGAAATTGTATGGCAGGCCATGAATGCTTATGAAATTGGGGGTTGGGTGTGGGAGTGGGGTCTCAGGTGGGGCCAGAAATGAGGAGTTCAGGGTGTGGGAGGGGACTCCTGGCTGGGGCAGGGGGTTGGGGTGCAGGCTCCAGCTGGGTGTGTGGGCTCTGGGGTGGGGCTGGGAATGAGGGGTTTGGAGGGTGGGAGAAGGTTCAAGTCTGGGGCAGGGGCACAGGAGGGGGTCAGGGGTGCAGGCTCTGGGCAGTGCTTACCTCAAGCAGCCCCCAGAAGCAGCGGCATGTCCCCCCTCTGGCTCCTACCCGGAGGTATGGCCAGGTGGCTTTGCATGCTGCCCCATCTGCAGGTGCCACCCCTGCAGCTCCCATTGGCTGCGGTTCCCAGCCAATGGGAGCTGCGGGGGCCGCACTTGGGGCGGGGGCAGTGTGAGGAGCCCTCTGGCTGTCCCTACGCCTAGGAGCCAGAGTGGGGACATGCCGCTGCTTCTGGGACCCGTGCAGAGCCACGACATGTGTGGAGTGGGGCAAACCCCCAATACTGCTCCCCGGCTGGAGTGCCAGAGTGGGGAAAGCCCCGGATCCTGCTCCCCGGTGGGAGCTCGAGGGCCAGATTAAAATGTCTGATGTGGCCCCTGGTTGTAGTTTGCCCACCCCGACTTAGACCATGGGCCAAACTTTCCTTTCATTTAAAATAGGGCCAACTCCAGTGCAGTCAATGGGACCGGACTAGGGCAGGTGAGAGCAGATTTTCACCTTGTAAATGTAGATGTCACCCACCACTGAAATGCAGCTACCTTTGAGGAGAAACATGGCTACTGCTATAAGAGAGTTACGTGACTAGAGAGTATAATCATCAGTGGTTCAGGGCCAGCTGGGAGGAGGAATCCAGTGGGATCCCACAGGGCTCTGTTCTGGCTCCAATACTATATTGTAATGACTTGGAGGATGGAGTGGAGCGAGCTCATCAGATGGTTCAAAGCTGGGAGGGAACCATGGATACTTGAGAAGGCTGGATTAAATCCAGTACTATCTGGAGAAGTTGGCTGAAATCAACAACACTGATTTTTTCAGCTGCTTTTTATGGAGCTCAGCACAACATGGCCCCAGGCTAGTTACACCCTGCTTTGTTAAAAGAATAAATTTTGACACCAGCAGCCATGCCAATGCCCAGCTAAGAGGGGTTAGTTGTTATTCAGGCTGCATTTACGCTCCATAGATCACTCGCTTCGATTATCAGAGCAAATGGACTTGGCAGTAAATAATAAAGGCTCATTCAAGGCTGGGCAGATTAGAAACTTTCAAAGATGGCCCTATTTTGGGGTAAACCTACTGGAGAGTGTCCCTGCCAGTCAGTCAAGTACTATAGTGTTGAGTGATATAAATGCCTGGAGACCAGCTCTGCTGATCCCACTGGAGTGGAAAAGCATCACATGGCAGCCCTAGTAGCCTCAGGCATCTCCAACATAGTTCCTACATGTGTTTTGTTTCTGCAGGTGCTGGGCCTGTATCACACGCTGAATCCAGAGGCGTCTGCCTCGCCCTGCTGTGTCCCCCAGGATCTGGAGCCCCTCACCATCCTGTACTATGTTGGGAGGACCCCCAAAGTGGAGCAGCTCTCCAACATGGTGGTGAAATCCTGCAAGTGCAGCTGAAAGGCACCCAGCCCTACCCAAAGCTGAGAGAGAAACAGTTACCACCTACTCTCCGGCTCCCAGAGTAACATGAAGGGAACAAGGGGGCCAGAGACCTGAGCACACCGAGGCCTGGGCTTCTAACCCTGCAGCTCAGGACATATCACCCACTTTGGGGATCCCTTTTGGAACATTTCTCTGTCTTGGTGGCTCCATGTACTTCTCTCTGAGAGTCACTTTGGTGATGTGAAGACCACACTCTTCAGAATGGCTGGACTTTTGGTGGAGGGGCACTGAATGGAGAAACTGCACTGTGTTTGGAGGCAGGGGATAGCTGAGAATGGGAAGCAGGAGAGCGGGATGAGCGTGCTGGAAAGGGGGAAGGGAGGCTGGACAATCCTTTCTGTTCCGGCTCCAGCTATCCTGGGACCCCAGCCCTCCCTCTGTCCTGAAGAATCAGGATTTCTTTATGAAGGAACAAACAAGTTTTCTTAAAAAAATAAAGTTCACCAAGAAGGGGATCTGAGAGAGACATCCAGGCTTTTGCTGCCTTAGAGCTGGGATGCAGGAGTCCACAGCTTACACTGTATCCTGCAAATCACAAAGGTCCATTCCGTAGCTCCTGAATACTGAGGTCTAGATCCAGATCACAAGCCCCACATTCAAGCTGCTCAGGATAGGCTAATCTGAGAGAAGAAGGGAAGGGTGTGCTGACTCCATTCACAGAAGGCTTGATGTCTCCATACCCTTGCCATGCAGCGACTCTCCACTCCTGGAGGTCCTGCTGGAAGGTTTTTGCGTCAGTGCAGGCACCGTGGCTCCTGTGGGTACCTAGATTTGGACCCATCCAGTCTTGGGTTGTTCCCCCCAAAGGACCCTTTGTTTGTTGTGGTGTGTGAGGTGCCTAAGGGAATTCTGCATCTCTCCTGCACAAGGACCTAGCCCAGGTCTCACCTGCCGAGGTTTAAAAAAAATATTAATCTCAAAACCATTGTAAAAAAATAAATATTTTTTTGGGAAATGGAATTTTCTGACTAGAGGCAATATTTGCTGAAGGGGTAGAGATTTTACCATATCAGAATTCTGTTCTAGCTGCAACATAGGCTAGGGTGACTGCGAGATCTGCCCCCCACTCAGAACCCCTTGTCCCATTCTCACTGGGAACACAGAGCACTACGGCTAGCTAGAGACTCACAAGATGAGATCATGCCTGAAAGCTCCTCTTCCTCCCATTGCCAAAAAACGCTCATCCTGAAGGCCAGGTCAAGATCCATGCAGTCCACCCAAATGGTACCAGTTCTGTATGTGCCACATCCCACCTAGCACCTCTGATATGCAATCACCTCCACCAGGTGCTGTCAGGCAGACACAACCTCCCTGTCAATACAAAAAAAATATGGATAGAGTCCAACACATATGGCAATGCACTTATAGATAGCCTGCCACGGAGTACACGACAGTCACTGTGGCTTAACAACTTCACACATTCAGCTGGATTTGCTCTTGTTTGCAGTCTGCCAAGTGAGAAAACAAGTAGAGTTACAGCCTGTCACAAATGGGCACACAGACATATATCGTTTTCTAAACATGGACTTCCACACATATAAATACCGAAGAAATTGTCCCATAGACACATTCAGACTGCTTCAGTTTGCCAAACCTAGCCACCCAGTTCTCCTGTACAGTCTCAGAGACATGCCCATGGCAAGATATAGCACCCACCACTCTCCTCATCTAGAGTCACCACAAAGAGAGGGCATGGTATTCCAGATACAGATACACTATCTCCTGCACTTGGACACTTCTAGAAAGAGTGGGACCCATAAATAGACCCACTCCAATAGCATCATGCACACATGGACCCTCTGACTCAGGCAGCCAAAATCACTCCTAGTCATGTTCTTAAGACCATAGGACATGTTGCCCCACCTCAACAACTCAGTGCAAAATGATGCTCAGCTGGTAGCCCATACTCACCTGCAGCCAGGCTTCCGCATGGGCCTCTTCTCCTTTAGGTGTAGTTCTTCCATCAGGTCCCAGTTTGATCCTCCTCCTTCAAAATACAGGCAGCTGCTGCTCACCTCATTGTGGTACTGCCCCAACACAGAATTCCAGGCATTTTAATGAGACATGAAAAACATCTAGATGGTTAGCTGGCAACTAGTGGTTGGATGCCCTTTTGGCCAGGATCCTGCAGTGAAGGAACACCAGCTCTGATAAAAGGGCCCTTCCCCTCACTGCCTAAATTTATCCCTTTATTTTTCTTCAGGTCTCCTTGACCTGTAGTCACTTGTGATGAAACTAATAGCGCTGCCCAGCCTTGCAGCACACACTTGTTACTGTGTGTAATTTAACCCTTCAGTGAGGTGCTCTTAGGGCTGGTGCTTTCCTCACTGAAAGACAAGTGAGGGAGTACACTGTGACTACAATAACGTGCTGATGGACATGCTGTAAATGCCTGGTTAGATAGATGGGGGAATCCAGATGCCAGCTGGCAAAGGAATCCCTTCTAATCTCTTAGCAGCAACCCCCATCGGAGGTTTTGGTTTACAAATTGGAGCCTGCTCTCTGGTTATCACTCCTCTTTGGCCTTGGGATTGGCCCTGCTGCCCATTCAATTGAATGGCTCCCTTTCTCTAAAAAAAAAAAAAGGGGGGGGGGGGGGGAGGAAGGCTACGAAGGGCTGAACTAGAGCACCAAGCCCTCTAATACTTGACACTTACAGCACTTCACAAACATTCACTAATTAATGCTGGCAAATGGAGAAACTTAAGGCTTAGAGAGGGGAAATGACTTGCCCCATGCCATAGAGGTTGCTAGTGGCAGAGAAAGAATTAGAATTTAGGAGTTCCTGGCTCTCAGTCTGGCCCGCAGACCACTAGATCCTCACCTCTCCGCCTCCTATCTGGGGAGCTGCTTTCTGGAAGGGCAGGCTGAGTCAAGAGTAGCATGGATGACTTAGAGGTTAAATCATAGGCCTGGGAGTGTGACAAACTGGCTTGTATTCTGCCATTGATTTGACTTGCCTTTGACCGCAGAGTGTCTCCCCTCTCTGGGGCTCAGCTTCCCTGTCTGTAAATGTGCACAGAGAATAGGTCTTATAGGGCTGTTTGGTTACAGATCAGCTGTGAGATAACCCAACAGCACTTTGGTTAATGGCAGGTTGAATAGATTCCTGAGTCCAGCACCAACAGCAGGTTGTTTCAGAACATTGGTGCTGGGGAAGGAGGGCAAAGGCAGAAAGCTGTTCCGTGTGGTCTTCTACAATGGGGAAAGCAAGTGTGGACTGTAGGAAAGCAGATGGAAGCAGTGGTTCCTTACTACTTGTACTGAATACACACCTAATAACTCCCGCACCAGGAGCAAACCTAGCTAGGCTCAAATGATACGAACATAATCACTAATCTCAATATAAAAGGAGTACTTGTGGCACCTTAGAGACTAACCAATTTATTTGAGCATAAGCTTTCGTGAGCTACAGCTCACTTCATCGGATGCATACTGTGGAAAATACAGAAGATGTTTTTATGCACACAAACCATGAAAAAATGGGTGTTTACCACTACAAAAGGTTTTCTCTCCCCCCACCCCACTCTCCTGTTGGTAACAGCTTATCTAAAGTGATCACTCTCCTTACAATGTGTGTGATAATCAAGGTGGGCCATTTCCAGCACAAATCCAGGGTTTAACAAGAACGTCTGAGGAACGGGAGGGGGGGGGTAGGAAAAAACAAGGGGAAATAGGTTACCTTGCATAATAACTTAGCCACTCCCAGTCTCTCTTCAAGCCTAAGTTAATTGTATCCAATTTGAAAATGAATTCCAATTCAGCACTCTCTCACTCGAGTCTGGTTTTGAAGTTTTTCTGTTGTAATATCGCAACTTTCATGTCTGTAATCGCGTGACCAGAGAGATTGAAGTGTTCTCCGACTGGTTTATGAATGTTATAATTCTTGACATCTAATTTGTGTCCATTTATTCTTTTACGTAGAGACTGTCCAGTTTGACCAATGTACATGGCAGAGGGGCATTGCTCGCACATGATGGCATATATCACATTGGTAGATGTGCAGGTGAATGAGCCTCTGATAGTGTGGCTGATGTTATTAGGCCCTGTGATGGTGTCCCCTGAATAGATATGTGAGTACAGTTGGCAACAGGCTTTGTTGCAAGGATAGGTTCCTGGGTTAGTGGTTCTGTTGTGTGGTATGTGGTTGCTGGTGAGTATTTGCTTCAGGTTGGGGGGCTGTCTGCAGGCAAGGACTGGCCTGTCTCCCAAGATTTGTGAGAGTGTTGGGTCATCCTTCAGGATAGGCTGTAGATCCTTGATAATGCATTGGAGGGGTTTTAGTTGGGGGCTGAAGGTGACGGCCAGTGGCGTTCTGTTATTTTCTTTGTTAGGCCTGTCCTGTTGTAGGTGACTTCTGGGAACTCTTCTGGCTCTATCAATCTGTTTCTTCACTTCCGCAGGTGGGTATTGTAGTTGTAAGAATGCTTGATAGAGATCTTGTAGGTGTTTGTCTCTGTCTGAGGGGTTGGAGCAAATGCGGTTCTATTGCAGAGCTTGGCTGTAGACAATGGATCGTGTGGTGTGGTCAGGGTGAAAGCTGGAGGCATGTAGGTAGGAATAGCGGTCAGTAGGTTTCCGGTATAGGGTGGTGTTTATGTGACCATCGTTTATTAGCACTGTAGTGTCCAGGAAGTGGATCTCTTGTGTGGAATGGACCAGGCTGAGGTTGATGGTGGGATGGAAATTGTTGAAATCATGGTGGAATTCCTCAAGGGCTTCTTCTTCATGAGTCCAGATGATGAAGATGTCATCAATATAGCGCAAGTAGAGTAGGGGTGTTAGGGGACGAGAGCTGAGGAAGCGTTGTTCTAAATCAGCCATAAAAATGTTGGCATACTGTGGGGCCATGCGGGTACCCATAGCAGTGCCGCTGATTTGAAGGTATACATTGTCCCCAAATGTAAAATAGTTATGGGTAAGGACAAAGTCACGAAGTTCAGCCACCAGGTTAGCCGTGACATTATCGGGGATAGTGTTCTTGACGGCTTGTAGTCCATCTTTGTGTGGAATGTGGGTGTAGAGGGCTTCTACATCCATTGTGGCCAGGATGGTGTTATCAGGAAGATCACCAATGGATTGTAGTTTCCTCAGGAAGTCAGTGGTGTCTCGAAGGTAGCTGGGAGTGTTGGTAGCGTAGGGCCTGAGGAGAGCTTCTACATAGCCAGACAATCCTGGTGTCAGGGTGCCAATGTCTGAGATGATGGGGCGCCCAGGATTTCCAGGTTTATGGATCTTGGGTAGTAGATAGAATATCCCAGGTCGGGGTTCCAGGGGTGTGTCTGTGTGGATTTGATCTTGTGCTTTTTCAGGGAGTTTCTTGAGCAAATGCTGTAGTTTCTTTTGGTAACTCTCAGTGGGATCAGAGGGTAATGGCTTGTAGAAAGTGGTGTTGGAGAGCTGTCGAGCAGCCTCTTATTCATATTCCGACCTATTCATGATGACAACAGCACCTCCTTTGTAAGCCTTTTTGATTATGATGTCAGAGTTGTTTCTGAGGCTGTGGATGGCATTGTGTTCTGCACGGCTGAGGTTGTGGGGCAAGTGATGCTGCTTTTCCACAATTTTAGCCCTTTTAGCTTTCCACGTCAGCAGAAGCACTCTATGTAGAAGTCCAGTCTGCTGTCTTGACCTTCAGGAGGAGTCCACCTAGAATCCTTCTTTTTGTAGTGTTGGTAGGGAGGTCTCTGTGGATTAGTATGTTGTTCAGAGGTGTGTTGGAAATATTCCTTGAGTCGGAGACGTCGAAAATAGGATTCTAGGTCACCACAGAACTGTATCATGTTCGTGGGGTGGAGGGGCAGAAGGAGAGGTCCCGAGATAGGACAGCTGCTTCTGCTGGGCTAAGAGTATAGTTGGATAGGTTAACAATATTGCTGGTGGCAGACTCTGCATTCAGAAGCATACAAGAGAGGAAGAAAGGAGTACTCTGCACTGCCATATGGGAGACCACGGGTATGATTATATGTGGCAGCCCCTTGTTTCTCAGGTTAGGAGTGCTCTACAGTAGCATGCAAGAGACCTAGGTCTGAATCTCAGTGCCATGCAACTCTGGTTGCAGTGTTCTCCACTGTTACACAGGGGAACTACATCACTTATTGCAAAGGTGGAAGGCACTCAGCTACTATAGCTATGAGTATGATATAAGAACCATTACGGAATAAAATGCTGTCCCAGACCCTTGCTCTCTGTGCTGACTGTGCTCTCCACTGGCCCTAGCTATTCAACAGGCACATGGGAAAACAGTGTACCACCCCCACCCCGTGTGTGTGAATTGGAGTGTGCTGCTTCCCCATTCTGGTCTCCTGCCAACAGACTTCAGTGCACAAAGGAAATGAGATTACATAGAAGAAAAAAGGAATAAAAGGCATAAATTCACACAAACCTTTGTCTGTTTCACTGAAAACAATATCAGCTTTGCTCCAACTCACTAAGTTTCAGATCTCTCTGACTTTTCTGTGTTGCTTTTGACATCTTCCATTCTTCAAGTTCACAAATCCCTTTCTGTACTTTCTGGCTGCCACTAAACTGTCTTGTGTCTGCCCGAGGTACTCATCCCATCAGAGGCAGAGAATACAGGGGACCTCGAGCCATCACTTGGACTGCAGCCTAAAACAGCCGTGGCCTCCCATGGCAGTTCACTGTTGTCAATGGTTTGTGATGACAGATTTTGATGGTGGAGCTGGGTTCTCAATGCAGGACAGATTCCATAGCACTGGGAGAGCTGGAGAAACTTCTGGGGACGGTTTCACTATACAAAAAAGGTTTCTCACTTATTAAAAGGATATCTGCAAGATTTAGCTCCTGGAATCTGTATTAAGGGGCTTACCTATCTCCACCACCTCTCCACAGGTGATGTCAGGCAGAAGGATGGCTCAGATAAAAATTCAAGAGGTCATTGCTGCTAGTGCACATGGAGCCCACGAGGGTGACAAACTCAATCCATACACAATGCAGAACAACAGTAACTGAGAAGGCACCTAGCTGACAAGAGCTCCAGGAACCCATCTTAATGATCTTTATATAGCAGCACCAATTAGACAAATTAGGGAGGGGAAAACATACTCCTTGACTCAAAAAAAAAAAAAAAGTTAGAATTTTAAATTGGAGCCCTTAGAATGGGTTACCCAAAAGCTGAATAAAATGAGTCACTAACATGCACCTATGATTCTTAGTAAAGGAGCAGCTGGGCTTCCAGGTGGCTGCTTTGCAAATCTCTTCTATAGTTTCCATTCCACTTTCTCTCCTGGAAGCAACCTGAGCCCTGGCCCAAAGGACTTTTACAAAGGACCCCTTCTCAGAGTGATGCTTCAAGAACAGGGGAACAAATGGAGAAGTCAATACTTCACAAGCTGCTTTGCATTTCTGTGCTGCTACAGAACCCACAGAAAGAATCAGCTAATCTGAAAGACTTTTGTCTTTTCTAGGTAAAATGTGAGAGGCTTCAGGTCATGTTGCACGAATGTAGGATCCTTTCTTTGTCACATCCTGAGTTGCTCTGAAGGAAAGGAAACAAGGGACATCTTTTGCTCAGTGTGAAAGCTCGGATATGTCTTGGGAATGCAGCTGAGCACAGGAAGAAAGGCAACAAATTGAAAATGGCATCAAATGGTTGTGATTTCTCCTAATCTTCTAGCTGATCGAACTGTAACTGAAAATGCTACCTGTGTCCACAGATTTTAAAAGAGGATGGCACTGTATTCTGGCCACCTTGGGCTCCTCCAGGGAGGTGGGCTTGCATGGAATTTAGACTTCAGGTGCTTGGCTGCTTTTAGAACACTTCTAAGTAGGGGATGAGGTTGCACAGGGAAGGTGGCATTATATCTGAGAGAACTAAAACACAGCAGCCAGGTCCTTTCAGGTACTAGGGCTTTTCTTTAGGCTGCATTGGAAAAAATATTTTAAAATCAGGTATTTAGCACCGAAAGAGGGAACTAACTCATAAGGAGAAGGCTTTTCAGATTAGGTTGTACTTGCCATTGGTTGCTTGTGTTAAAGACTTAAGAAGAGTATTAATGTCTGAGTCAGGGAGAACTTGGCACTTCAGGGTCAGTCTCTCACAAGCTATATCCATAAGAAAAGGATGTTCTTATCATCGTGAATCAGTTCCTATTGATTAAGAAATGAAGAGTCCAGGGCTTGGCTAAGGACAGTTGCACACACAGGCTGTTCCATGGCTAACCTGGAATTATGAGAATCCACTTCATCTTGTCCCTTTGTACTTTTCTCAGCACCTGGGGAATGAGGGGGAAAGGAGGGAAGGTTCACAGCAGGCTGCAATTTCAGGGAACAAAGAATGTGTCTATCCTTAGTGCAAGGGGCCCCTATATCTGCGGCAGAACTGAGGCACTTTACAGCTGTGGCTTGTGGCAAACGTGTATTATTAGAATTTCCCACATCCTGCACATCTGGTGAAATACTTGTGGATTGAAGCTCCATTCCCTGTGATATATGCTGGAACTGCTGAGCCAAATTGCTCCGATGCGGACTTTCTCAGCTATGTGGACGGCTGTGAATGTCACAACATTCTCTTCTGCCCATTTCAGCGTGGGTTGGAGAAGGGCTACAATGTTCCCCCCGCCTCTATACATGTGGTAAGACATCACCACAGCATTGTCTAGATGGACTGATGCAAAAAAGTGTAATGTAGAATGGCTTGTGATGCAGAAGTAGCAGGTGAACTGCTTTCATTTCCAGTCTGCTCTTATGAAGATGCTTCTGGTTTTTTGAGCACTTATCTAATTCATACGAACTCTCTTTGCAAGGAAACTGGCATCTGTCATTACAATGGTCCAGGCAAGATGTGAGCATGCAAATCCCTTGAGAAAAGTAGCAGGCAATGTCTCACCAGAGCAGAGATTTCCTGACATTCTTCTGGAAGGGTTTTCTTCTGCAGAAATGAAATTAGTCCTATTGTGAGAGCAGAAGAAAGTAAAGATTTTCTGTGAGCCAAGGAGCTGCAGGACAGCATGGTACTTAGAGGATGTCCTGGTCACTAGTGAAACAATATTCTAGGGCCTTTCATGAGACAAATATCTGTGGGCTTTCCAAGTGATGAAACAGGCTTGTAAAGGGACAAGATCCTCTGATCCTCCAGAGTGCGCTCAAGGATTTATGATAAAGCCGATGGGTAAAAGAAGATAAAATTTTCTGAACCACAACCAGAGCCTTTGGAAGAGATTGACTTATCAGTTATCTAAATATGACAGAACTTAATCCCTTTCGCAGTGAAGGGCACCTGCTACCATACTATATTATTACCATTTATTATTTGCATTGCAATAACACCAAAAGACATCAATTAGAATCTGGACCCCTTTGTGCTAAGTGTTGTACAAACACATAGGAAGACACAACCCATGTCTTGAAGAGCTGGAAATGAGTGTAACAGACAATAGAAAGGAAGGGGAAGGAGGACAAAGGAAATGGTGATAAAATCTGACTGTAGCATACCTTAGCAATAAACACAATCTGATGATTATATATCATTTTAAAATAATTTTTATTTTTGACTAATTCCAACTGCCTTCAGCCCAGCATCATTAGTTGGCTACAATCAGAATCTTTGTGAAAATGTACAGAGCCATGACTTATGGCAGAGCCGGCTGCTATTTTCATTCTTAGGTAATTCTCATGAGATGCTTGTGATAGGTACATGGAAACATGAGTTTTGCAGGTCTGTGGATGTTAAGAATTCTCCAGCTGATATTAGGCCAAAGAGATTCCATTTTGAATTTCTGGTACTACAAACAAGAGAGAAAATGCTTTCATCTAGCTGTCCTCAACAGACAGGAAGATTGGCACAACCATCTGAGAGGTGCTGGGTATATTTGCTTACATCATCTCCTTTTTGAAAGGTCAGAGGCATAAAGAGAGAACGTTTCTTAAGCCTGAGGAAAGTGAGGCAAATTCTATCTGTTAACCATTTGAAATGATGGAAGGAACTAATTTGTCTGGTATTTTCCCTGTCTGAGAAACTAGTTAATTCTATCTCCAAAGGAATGCGGGGGACATGGCTGCAGGAAGTCAGTAACTGGATTTGTTAGTATAAGGATTTGCCCAGGGACTTCCTCCTGCCCTTCGGTAGCTATTGTAGTATCCAAGCTGTGGAAATTAAGTCAGTAAAGTAAATGTTCCTCTTAAGGAGTTTGTTGGCTTTGGGGCAGAAGTGTACTGAGCTTAGGAACCTGTCATCTCTTTGCCTTCTTTAAGGCCAATTCCATTTTTTGTCTGAACAGGTCAGATACAGAAGTTTCCCCTTTCCAAGGAACATCATACTTCTGAGAGAACATTGTACTCTTGGCATGGATTTTTAGTGAGGAGGCCCAGATATCACTCTTCTCCTTAGGAAGTCTATCTGTTTCACTGAATATAACCACAAAGCTTTCTCCCCAGGGTTTTCCCAAACATAAGCAAATCTTCCCTTTAGATTGAAAACAGTGGGTAAAACCCTTTTTGTAAAGGTCAGGAATATTCTTTCACTGTGAAGTAGCAGGTGGGAAAGAATACTCTAACCAGCTCAGAACCTTGAGCACTGCAGTTCTATGGCTCATGTACTATGCATTAAAACTCCTCAAGGAGGCAATTTCAAAACTCCTCAGGGAGGCAATTTCAGAATCTGACTCTGAAGAGGATGAAAAACTTTCTCCTCCTCCACCGAAATTCCAGGGGAGATGGACTTGGATTTCTCTTTGGCTTCTCAGGGAAGAAAGGTCTCTCAGGCTTCCTTACATGACAGCTGGGCTCTCTGCTTTGTTTGTGAGAGGGCTTCTTGCTCTTGTGGCGTTTAGTAGAGGACTAACCTCTATGGTTAGGCTGAGTGGCAGGGAAGCTGTAGAGATTCTGATTTCCCTGAGGCCTAACCGAGGTAGCCTGCTAGCTTCTGATCAGAAATTAAACAGGCAGAGGAGGGAAGGGTCACTTGCACTACTAGGCTCTGCAACCAGTTGATATGAGAGCTGGAAGTCTGTTCTCACACATTACAGGCACATGCCATCTGCTGCTGCCAGTTGCCATTACAGATACAGCAGTTGAAGTGGACCCTCTTATTAATCTTTGTTTTTCCATTTTTCCAGGCATTGCCTGAGGGGTGAACATCAGCAACCTCTCCTCACTAAGGCAGAGTGGAAATCAGGTCTTGAGAGCACTAGCAGCAGGGACGCCAAGTGGCAGGAAGACTTCTTTCTTCTGATATATCCTTCATCCTGTCCATCACTTGTCTGCCAGTCACCTGAGGAGGACCTAGTAGCACTGATTACTGGAACTACAGTGTGTACTGCAGGAATGACATGGAGGCAAATGTAATTTGGAAGGAGAGAGACCAGATCCTAGCAGCCTGTTCAGTGTGGGGTCCAATGTAAACATTAGGAGCCTGTGTGTTGTTCGGGAACATGGTCTGTTATAATTGTTCCATTTGGCTGTTTGACAGGAGAAAGAATATGGAAAATATGTGAAAAACTTATTGGTTATTTAATGAACCTAGAAACTGAGCAGGGCCTGACGATATTTTCTCTGCATTTTAGGGAGCAGCACGTTTTTAACCCAATGCAATCTCCAGCTGCTGATGCACTCCTCTAACACAGGCAGAGTTATCTTCATAGCACTAGCCAAACTTTGACTGGAGTGGTGCAACAAGCCACTGCTGCAGCTGACAGAAACCACCCGTCTCTTGGGCTTCAGGTCTGGTTCTAGGAACATCAGCCAATCATGAAAAAGTTTAGAAAGCAGAAATAAATGGGAGGAGAAAGTAAAATACAAAAATAAGCCACACCAAATAGAAACATCCAGCAATGAAACAACACGACATTACAGTCAGATTTTAAAATACTGCCCAAAATAATAAAGGAGCAAATATTGATTGGGTGTAAATTAATAACTGAAAATACAAACCATACAACCAAAATGAAATTACTTTATTCAAACTGAGTATTTCCATGGCTTCCTGCCAAAATTCAAGATGACAGCCAATGAAGATATCTCTCGTCACATGGTCTGTCTTCTGTCATTGGTTGTCATGTGGTGTGAGCAGTGCTCATAGAGGGCAGAGAACTGCGTCTGTTACAGGATTAGGATGGGCTGAAATGGCTGAGTGGATGAGGCTTCATGTTCAAACTTAGATCTTGGGAAGCATTATGCAGACAGCTAGAGGCCTCTGTCTTATGTGAGAGTCTCTATGGCTGGTGGGTGGAAGGAGGTGTGGGAGAGGAGAAGGAATCCTGGGGGCTCAGCAGCAGAAGCTCTGAGAGGGAATGGTGCCCCTTAGCTCGGAGCCTTACCACTGGTTCCCACAGACACGCAACTTCTCTCCTCTCCTCAGAAAGTACTTTGGAATGTGCAGCAGAGCCTCACTGTCAACCTCATCTGGGTGTTAAAGGGATGGTGGTGTGATGAGCAGTCACTGCTGCTTCATCCCTTGCCTTGAACCCAGGAGCGGTGCACTGGGCTTCTCACCTGGTGCCCAGGGTTAATCCATCACTGCGAGTAGGAGCTGGAAAAGACACAAAGCAAAGCCTGTGAGTGACCTCAGAGGGGAGTGTAAAACACCACTACACTGACCCAGTGGCTGCAGAAGTAATTAGTACTAGAAATTTGGAACTCCCTGTCAGACTGCAAACCACACTACAGCTACACACAAATGCATAGATCAATATGCTAAGCCCATATGAATGAGCTAACAGCTTAAAAGCCATAAATACTTCTCACCATCCCCTGGATAATAACTACCCCTTCAGCTGCTTATGACTGGCTCTCTGCCTGACCCATCTGCTCCTCACAACATCCTCCCACAGTCATGCTACTGAGTCTTCTTTTTCCTCTTCAGTATATTTGGTGTCTTCTGTTCTGTATCTTTTGCTCCCTTGCTTGCTGGTCAGGAACCTCTAGCCCCTCAAAAGAAGGAGCTGAGGGGCTCGTTGCTGCAGGGGGTGAGCTCTCTGAATGAATAATTTGAGGGGTGGGAAAGGATTTTTTCCTTCCCGTCTGTTCAAAATGGAGTTTAATCCTGAGCTCTGCATTTTCCCACTTTGGCAGGTTTAAGGCAAAACTCTGTCATTTTCACTTCTTTTACTTAAAATTTTTTATTTGATGTTCATTTAAAAAAAAAATCCAGAACGCCTAGCAATGCACCATGTTTGTTTTGAATAGGTCATGTTTTTTGGTTATTCAAGTGAGCAAAACTTTTCCTGTATATTTAGGAAATCAGTTTGCTCTTAGACTTGAACAACACTTACTGGGAGCTGTGTTTATTAAAAATAAATGCACTTGGAACCAGAATGCCAACGATGTGCACTTGGACTGGCTACTGGTCCAGAAATCTGCATCCAGCATCCTATTGTCACTCTGAATTCACCTGCCATATTAATGCCAGTGCAATGGAAGGGAAATGAAGTCACACAAGCCATCCATCCAACCTCGCCACTCATCCTCCTGCTCCACAGAGATTCCCTGGCCTCTCTTTCCCCATGTAACCCTATAACACAAGTGGCCCTTCCACATATGCTAATATGAGCTGATATTTCACAAGTTCTTTGTGCCTGGATGTCTTGAAGGCTCATGCAGGGAAGGGCATTCCTAGGCATATGTGGAAATTGATGAGTCCCTATCTTCAGAGCAGCTGCTGGGCACTACTGCAATACAAATATTAAACAATCTAAGTAAATCCACGGGTCATTCCCCTTTCAGGCTGTTGCTGGCCTGTTCACCAACCTCAAATGGGTGCTGGGTGACGAAGAGGGACAGATTTCTTGTTAGCCAAAGGAACCTTAGAAATAGGCTTGGAATGAGATTGTCTCAATCCCCAGACTATGATGATTGAGTCTCTTTCCTCAGAAGATTCATGGGACTGAGTCACCATGTATAACAGATTGAATCCCCTTATCCTCCACTTCCCAGGAGTTGTTAGAACAAAAGTCTGTCTGGCTATCTATCCCGGTACTAGTATGTCCTCCATGACTGTAACATCTGAGCACTTCATAAACATTAATGAATTTATCCTCAGAGCACTTCTCTGCAACAAGGAAGTTGCATCTCCATTTCACAGCTAGGGCACTGAAGCAAAAGGCCATGTGATTTGCCTAAGATAACACAGTGAGTCTGTGGCAGAGCTAGGAAACCAAATCTCTTGAATTCTAATCTTAAACACAAGACCTTCCTCCTTCCTACAAGGGCTGATAACCCTAGAAACTCATCTCTCTTGGCTCCATGCAAAGGGACTTTCCAGTCTTACAGTGCTGTCCATGCTTCCCTTGGTAATGTACAGCTTGAGTCTGAAAGGAGGTAAATTGATACACTTAATATATATCCTAGAGTGGGTGACATTAGCAAACAGGGACAGCTGACAAGTGAAGACCAACCTGCCCCCTTCCCCACCTTTTCTGGTCACAAGTCCAATTTGGCTTGCTGGACTATGTAGGCTCAAGAAAGCAACAGCTCCATGTCACAAAACCCTACCTGGGTGGGTAACACAAAAGAGCTGCCCACAACTGTAAGCATTTGAGTGAAATCTCCCTGCATGAAAAGGCTGATGAACAGCCTCATTAGGAAGGAGAGACAGGCTTGGGGAGGCCAGTGTGACCCCTGCTGTCTCCCCCACGCCACAGAAAAGACAGAGATTTACCTTCCCATCCAACACCACTACAAAGTCCCTGTGCTCTGGATAAACCCAGATCTGTTTTCCCTTATTCACGCCCCGCTCTGGCACTTCGAGTGCAGAAGGTGAAGGCCTGCAAGGATTCTAAAAATTAATACTGGCAACTCCAGGCTGGTATTAAACTCCCAAGGTTATAGCTTTTCTCTGACCTTGGATGGGTAGATTCTGCCACCACCCAAGTGCAACCCCCTCGCCTTCCCCTTTTGAGAACCCAGGAAGGAGCACTTAGGAATTCCTTCCTGTGGGGTACCCTCAAGCCCTTTCACCCCCCCTCCCCCAGGAAGAGCTGAGAAAGAAAACAAAGGAAATCAGCTGTTGCCACCAGCTAATTAAACAACATGTGCACAAACCTCTTAGGACACAAAAAAACCCAATCCTGTTCTTAAAAAAGATAAATTTTATTAAAAACAAAAAGAAAGAAAATACATCTGGAACTTAGGCTTTTTGCTAGGTCTTAAAAAAACAATTACAAAAATTAAGCATCAAGATAGCTCTCTTGAGGTTCAGCTTAAAGGTTACAAGCAAAACAAAAGCATTTAGGGGTTAGCACAGAGGAGTCCAGAAGCCAATAAGAAATAACCCTAATCGTGTCTTTCTAGACATTCCTGATCTACCTACATATCTGGAGTTCACGAGTAGTTCTAGGTATGATTTGATGATTTTTCATACCTAGTTTAAAGCTTTTTAGATCATAGTTTCAGCCCTGTCCCTGCTTTGTCCTCTCTCTCCAGAGAATGGCAACAGACAGACAAAGGGGAAGTTTTCCCCCAATTTTAAAAAGTTCTAGCCTTCCCATTCGCTTTTTTGGTCAGGTGCCCACTCCCTTCTTTTTACCTATGGGCTTTTTTTAACCCTTTACAGGTAAAGCCAGTAGAGAACAGCAACTAACAGGGATTTTATAGCTACTGGCTGGCTGGGTGTCCATAAAAGGGAGCAACCTCCCTCCCCTTCATTTATCACAACTACAAAGTCCTTGTGCTCTGGATAAACCCAGATCTGTTTCCCCTTATTCACCTCCCCACTCCCCAGGTTGTTTACTGTAGTTGCTTCTCCCTGCTCTGGCTCTGTCCTTCCCCCCATTCAATTTCCATGAGTCTTGCCACACTCTAACCTATTCACCCTAATTTTTTGGCCTACATTTCTCTATTGCAAACCAAGAGTAAATCAATGCCACAAAAAGACATCCAGTTCAGTGGAGGGGCAGAGTCAATTCCTGTATTGGTAGCAAGGTACCAAAGGACCAAGTACAAGACAGTAGAAGTAACGGAAGGTTACTCACCCTGTGCAGTAACTGAGGTTCTTTGAGATGGTTGTCCCTGTGGGCGCCCCACTTTAGGTGAATCTCTGCCCCTGCACATGTAATTGGAGATTTTTAGTAACAGTGCCTGGTTGGGTCACACATGCGTCGTCTCCATCTCACATTGCCTCAGGCAGTCACGTAACGCTGTGTGACCAACCCTTCCTGGATTCCTTCTCTACTGCAGAGTCTCTAGTGTGAAAAAACTCCAAAGTAGAGAGGAGGAAGGAGGGTAGTGAAGCACCCACAGGGACAACTACCTTGAAGAATCTCAGTTACTGCAGAGGATGAGTAATCTTCTCTTCTTCATTAAGGAGTGTCCCTGTGAGTGCTCCACTTTAGGTGACTGTAGAGCAGTGCCCCTCTGTGGAAGGGAGGGGCTTCAGAGTTGCATGGTGGTTGATAAAACTGTAAGTCCAAGTAGAGCATCTGATGCCGAGTGTTGGTCTATGGCATAGTGTTGTGTGAATGTATGTACTGTTGCCCAGGTGGCTGCTTTGCAGATGTCCATTAAAGGCACATTATTGAAGAAGGCTACTGACATAGAGAAAGTTCTGGTGGAATGAGTGTGGGTCCCTGGTGGGGGTTGTATCTGATGATGGTAATAGCAAAAGTCAATGCAGCCGGGGATCCATTTTGACAGCCTTTGTTTGGGTCTGGTGTCTCCCTTAGATCGTTCTGTGATGGAAGAAATAACTTTGGTGACTTTCTGAAAGACTTTGTCCTCTCAATGTAAAAAGCTAGTGCCCTATGGGTGTCTAGGGTATGAAGCGTTGCTTCTTGTTTGTTCCCATGAAGCTTTGGGGAAAACAATGGGAGATGAATGGGATGATTCAAATGAATGATTAAACTATTTCAAAAAGAAAAGGAGTACTTGTGGCACCTTAGAGACTAACCAATTTATTTGAGCATGAGCTTTCGTGAGCTACAGCTCACTATTTCAGGTAGAAACTTGGGGTGTGGTCATAGGGTAACTTTATTTTTTAAAAATATTGTGTATGGGGGATGTGCCATGAGGCCCCCCAGTTCTCCCACTCATCGGGCTGATCTGATAGTGACAATGTAGGCTGCCTTCATCAAGAGGTAGAGAAGTGAGCATGTTGCTAATGGTTCAAAAGGGGGCTCCATAAGGCATTGCAGCACCAGATTGAGGTCCTATGATGGAGTGGGGGCTTGTATTTCTGCATAGAGGTTATGAAGACCCTAGAGAGAACGTTTAATGGTAGGGTGGGTGAACATTGAGAACTCATGCACTTTGTGGTGGAATGTCGTGACTGCCCCAACGTGTACTTTGATGGAGCTCATTGAGAAACCTGATTTCTTGAGTTCTATTATGTAATCCAATACCACTGGTAAAGGAGAGGTACTTACCATTGTTTGCCTATACTGCCATCATGTATAGAATCTCTTCCATTTGTGAAGGTAGGTATACCAGGTAGTAGACCTTCTGCTGTTTAAAAGAATGTTCCTTTCCTCCTAACAGTCATTTCATTGTCTTGGAACCATGGAGTAGCCATGCCTTCAGGTGGAGTCTTGCTAGGTTCAGATGGTAGACCCGGCATGCACCCAGAGACAGGACATGAGGTAGAAGTGGAAGAGTGTGTGCTGGGCACATAAGCCATCTTCAGGAGGTAAGGAAACCATGTTCGCCTGGGCTACGTAGAAGCTATCAAGATGACTCTGGAGTTGTCGGTCCTTATCTTGTGTATGACTCTGGCTAGGAGAGAGGTTGGAGGGAAAGCATACTGTTAATGTGTATCCCATTTGAGGAGAAAAGCATTGCTGAGAGATCATGGTCCCAGTACCACTCTGGAGCAGAAGTAAGGGCACTTGGCTGGTTTGTCGCAAAGAGATCTATAGTTGGGAACCCCTAGCATCTGAATATGCTCTCAAGTACCCTGGTGTTCATTTCCCACTGGGAAAATGGGAAAACCCATTTCCCACTGGGTCCTGGGAAAATTTTCTGCTCAGTGCATCTGCTGTGGTGTTTTGGCATCCTGGTAGGTAAGAGGTTGAGATGTCAATGTTGTAGCGGATGCTCCAATTCCATAGTTGCATCACTTCTGTGCACAGGGAGTGTGACTATGCCCCTCCTTGGTGGTTTATAAAAGACATACAAGTAACGTTGTCCATCAGCACTTTTATAGCCTTGTTCTTGATCAAGGGTAGGAAGTGTGAACATACATTGCAGACTCCCAATGAACTCCAGTCTCTGTATGGGTGTGAAAGTTGATTTTTGTTTGTTTATCTGTAGACTCAGCTATGTGAAACAGCTACTGTCTTTTGGATAGGCCCATCATTGGAATATTGATTGTGAGACTCTGTTCTTCAGTTCCCATTCGTGATACTGGGAAAATTGTCTGCTCAAGGTGTCTACTGTTGTGTTCTGGCAACCGGGGAGGTAGGATACTGAAATGTGTATGTTATGGTTTATGCACCAGTTCCAAAACTTCATGGCGTTTCTGCATAGGGAGTGAGAGCGGGATCCTCCCTGTCAATTTATATAGAACATGCAAGTGATGTTGTCAGTCATCACGCATACTGTTTTGTTCTTTATCAATAGGAGGAGGTGAAGACAGGCATTGTGAACTGCGCATAGTTTGAGGAAGTTGATGTGTAACTGAGTCTGCGTAGAAGACCATCTCCCTTGAATTGTATGCTGATTCAGGTGGGTGCTCTAGCTAGTCAACAAGGCATATATTGTAATTAGCATGGATGCTGGATCCTGGTGAAAGAGGATCCCTGTACATACATTATCTGGTTGTGTCCACCAGTGTAGGAATTCCTTGATTTTTGGTGGCATTGTTCAAGCTGAGTTTGTTTGGTACATTCACGGAACATAATTAGCCCTGTAGGCAGCACATGTGCAGTTGTGCGTGTCTTAGCACAAAAGTGATGGTCACCATATGACTCTATAGCTGTAGGCAGGTATGTGCCAATATCTGTGGGCTGTTCGTGACTACTGAGATAAGGTTGGTCAGTGTCATGAATCTGTTAATCGGTAAAGATGCCCTGGCCTCTATGGAATCTACGTGGGCTCTGATGAAGTCCAGTTGCTGTACCGGAAATAGGGTTGATTTTTGTTCATTTATCTGTAGCCCTAAATTCTGGAAGAGATGGATTGTCCTTTTGATTGTTTCTGATCGAGAGGGGCCTTTGAGTAAGCAGTCGTCCAGATATGGAAATACAGTAACTCCTCACTTAACGTTGTAGTTATGTTCCTGAAAAATGCTACTTTAAGTGAAATGATGTTAAGTGAAACCAATTTCCCCATAAGAATTAATGTAAATAGGGGGAGTTAGGTTCCAGGGAAAATTTTTTTGCCAGACGATAGACATTATATACATATACAGTATAAGTTTTAAATAATTTTACTCACCAATGATGATAGTGCAGCTTGGTTGAGGCAGGGGTGTAGCGGGATGGGGTGGGTGGAACGGGGCAAGCCCCCATGCTCTGACCCCACTCCCCGGCAGGAGCACTGAGCGGGGCGAGCCAAACAACCTTATAAGGGAACATTGCACGACTTTAAATGAGTATGTTCTCTAATAGATCAGCAACCTAATAACGAAACAATGTTAACTGGGACAACTTTAAGTGAGGAGTTACTGTATTATAATCCCTTGTTTGCGCAAATGTGTTGCCACTACTACAAGGGTTTTTGAGAAGACTCTCAGTGCAGCGGAAAGGCCAAATGGTAGAACTCTGTATTGGTAGTGGTCACTTCCCACTGTGAACCGGAGGAACCTTCTGTGAGCGGGATGTATGGTGATGTGGAAGTAGGTGTCTTGTAGCTTGAGGGTTGAGAACCAGTCCCCCCTTTCCAGTGCTGGTATTACTGTGGTCACTGTGACCATCTTGAATCTCTGGGCTTGTACAAACTTGTTGAACTTTCTGAGATCTAGAATGGGTCTCCATCCTCCATTTTTCTTCTGGGTTAAGAAGTAATACGAGTAGAATCCCTTCCCCATGTGTTGTGTAGGAACTAGTTTCATGGCACCTAACTGTAGAAGATGGTTTACTTCTTGTTGTAGCAGACGCTCATGAGAAGGGTCCCTGAAGAGGGACGGGGAGGGCAGTAGGGTGTGTGGGCAGGAGGTGAAAGGGATGGCATAGCCTGATCTTATGATCTCTAAAACCCATTGGTCCATAGTGATTGATGCCCAAACATGGTAAAAAAGGCGTAATCGCTGGCCAAAGACCTGGTTGGTATTCGCGCTGTCAGGTGAGGGAGGTCATTCAGACCCTCGACCAAATTTTCAAAATTGTTGCTTGACTGATGTGGATTATGACATACAGGACTGGGTTTGAGAAGCTCCATGTCTCTGTGACCTTTGTGTCTTTAGGAGTACAGTCATTGCTGTTTGTGCGGAAACGAGGTGTCTCTGCTGCGTTGATATGGCTGGTAACAGCTCTGTTTTGTCACAGGTGTATATATCTTGAATGTATGGAGAGTCACTTGGGAATCTTTCATCAAGGAGAGGATCTTGTTGGTTTTGGCAGAGAAAAGTTTTTCTCTGTAGAATGGAAGATCTCCAATTTTTACTTAAGAACATAAGAACATAACATAAGAATGGCTATACTGGGTCAGACCAAAGGACCATCTAGCCCAGTATCCTGTCTTCCGACAGTGGCCAATGTCAGGTGCTTCAGAAGGAATGAACAGGTAACCATCGAGTGATCCATCCCCTGTCACCCATTCCCAACTTCTGGCAAACAGAGGCTAGGGACACCATCCCTGCCCATCCTGGCTAACAGCCACTGATGGACCTATCCTCCATGAATTTTATCTACTTGGATGTCTTTCAGAATTCCTGAGGATTGCAGCTATGATGCCCTGCACATTACCACGCTTTGACCTTTCCCTGTGTGGATTGGGAGGCAGTAAGCCACCATAGATCCCAGTAAGGCCACTGTGGTGGAAATGGCACAGGTGGCGGCATCCATGGGTATCCGTACCATCCTTGAGTTTCAGGTCTGGAGTGGTATTCCTGGTGTTCTGGTGGACCTGGTCTGGTAGCTGTGTGGATAGACAAGGAGTGATGGAAGGAGTAGATTTCCCCTTTGTCATCATCATCCTCATCACTGGATAAAGGAAGAGCTGATCTGGGTGGTGTGGTATGTTGGCACGGTACCGCACATGCTGGAGTAAGGTTGGTGCTGAGGAGGCCAGAAGATCTTTATGGCGAAGAAACTGCTGCAGTACCAAGAACATCAGCACCGAGGAGAGTGTTGTCAGCGATATCAATGCCTTTACTGCAGTTGTCGGTGCCGCGGGTCGTGCACTATGCGCTATGGAGGCAGAAGGTGGAGGCATAGACTATAGCGCTGTTGAGATGCTTGGTGCCACATGTTTGAGCGGCTCCAGCAATACTAAGGCAGGGAAGTTAGGTTTCCCTTTTTTGCCTTTTTCTGAGCCAACCCACTTAGGATCTTTTGCTTGCGCAGTACCCATGGTACCAGATGGTCCTGTTACTTCCAAAGTGGATGGCTCTCGGTGCAGTTAGTGCCGATGTGGTCTGACAGGTCGGGAAATCTCTCTTTTTGGTGGGTTCTCATGATAGTGATGTGAAAGCCTGTTTCTTTGTTGCCTTTTGGGGGGAGGTGCTCCTTGCTCTGAGAGGGTAATGAGGAACCTCTTTCCAACATTGTCCTTAGAGACTGTTGTCCAGGAGGAGTCTGTGATCCAGGATTGTATGCCAGGCAGAGAGACTTCTCCCTCATGATGCGTTTTAGCTGTAGGTCTCTTGACGTCCAGCATAGGCTTTTAAATTGTGGCAGTGAGAGCACTTTTGTGAAATGCATGTCTCACCAAGGCAGTGAACACACTCTGAATGCCAGTCCAAGACTGTGATTGACGGCCAGCAAGTAAGACAACGTTTAAACCCCAGGGAACTGACCATGCCGCTTAGAATAGGGTCTCTCCCGGGAGGGAGGGTAACTATACTATGCTAAAGGGCATACTAGTAACTAGAACTTAAACACCTAAGATAAGAATCTTTTTTTAAGAAAAGAAAAATAAATGGGGAAGAGGTAGAGTAGTTAACTATGAACTAAATAACTGGGTTATGAACTGCTAAAGTTAGAACTAGACTAAAGAGAAAGCTCAGAGGCACCGCCAAGTGCTCCATCTCAAGCCGAGGGCAGTAGAGAAGGAACGGGTGGGGCAGGGGTTTGGTCGCACAACTCTATGTAACCGCCAGAAGTGGTGCGAGATGGGGAAAGCGCATGTGTGACCAAACCAGGTACTGCTACTAAAAATCTCCGATTACAAGCACAGGGGCAGGAGCTGCGGAAGCTCCCTAAAAGGGGGGAGGCACTGGTGCCCTAACTGTGGCCCTGCTCCTCATGCCATCCCTTCCCCCGAGGCCCACCCCCACGCTGCCCCTTCTCCCGGAGCCCCCCCCCTCGTGCCGCCCATTCCCCAAGGCCCCACCCCTGTGCTGCCTCTTACCCATAGGCCCTGCTCACTTGCTGCCTCTGCTTCCCAAGACCCCGCCCCCCACTCGCTCCTCTCTGCCCCCTCCCTGTCATGACTGGTAAAAAGTGCCCTCCCACTTTTAAAAGTGATGGGGCCATGGCCCTCAGCTCCTCCTGTTCTGGCACCCCTGCACAGGGGTGCAGATTCACCTAAAGTGGAGCACTTACAGGGACACTCCTCAAAGAAGAACCAGGGGATCATATGAGTTCTCCAAATCTTTGCACGACTGATCCTGAAGGGCATCTCCAAAAAGGTGAGATCCTGGGTAGAGTCCCCACCACCTCAATACTGAGAACTGGCAGAGTTCAGCCAACTGCAGGGCAACCCTCACCCTCTGCCTGCCCTCCACACCATTCTTATTCTGAAGGCTCAGACAAGAGGTCACTGCCTCTCCAGCTTATGAATTTTCTTCTAGGCTTCTACAGTTCAGGCTAGGTTCCAAGTCAGTTTTAAACAGGGGACCTGATTTAAGAGACCATCCCCTCCTCCCTCTCCTATTTCTCCAGCCCCATGTCTGAGCAGACCTGAAATGCTCCCCAGGCTTGGACTGGCCCCTCATTAGCATTCAACCAGGAGATAACAGAAACAGCTTCTTCCTCTCATAAAACAAAGGCACGAGAGGTGCAAGAGGCAGAACAGTCTCACGAGTTTAGAAATAAGTGTATTTTTGTTTCATTAGAAGTAAGCCCAGCCCCTCAGATCTAGCTGAGAGGTGACGGCTGAGTTTGACATTATCCTGTTAACATCATCTGAGGAGGGCTTAGAAAGATGCTGCCTTCAGAATGGAGTTTTAGATTATGTTGGGATTAATGAGAGTTCCCCATACAACTCAGATAGGTGAATAAACACAGAAACAATTGTAATCTGTTAGTTTTAGAGCTCCACGTTCATTGTGAAGCTCTTGTAATGTACATCGCTAGGCCTCTGATGTCTGCTCACTAATAGTCACTCTGCCCTCCTCCATGCAACCATGTGAAATCGACTAAGAGAAAAGGTGTCACACTACCACCTCACGCCCTTCCAGTCCCTCTGCACTGGTATCAGGGGCTCAGTCTCTGCACTGCTCTGGGCCAATAATCCCACAACTACCTGTACCAGGATCAACAGTGACTCCGGCTCTCCATCTGCCATCTTTTCATGACTGTGGGAGTCAGCTGCTGCCCTATGGCCCTGAGATTGTAGGAAGGGGACTGAAGGGAGGGAGGCGGCCCTGGATAGCTTTGGGATGCTTCAGAGGACAATGGTTTTAGGAGGATATTTCTTGGAACAGATGTGAAACCAAATACTCGCCATCACAGCAGCCCTCCATCTTCTCAAAAAGGGAAATGTAACAGTGGGATTCACCTCCCTTCACCACATCAAGTCCTGCTTCTTTCCAAATTCCTATGACACAAGGCAGATTGTGTTTCCTGCTAATCCCCTTTTGGCAGCGCTGTAGGAAGGGGGCACCATCGAAAGGGCAGAAAGAGGTACTCACAGAATGTCATAACCATTGGTGGCACAGGCTGTGAGCAAGGTGGAGGGTTCTGCTGGGGCAGCTTTGGTCCATGTGGAAGATGCTGGGGTTCTGACCACTGCTCCCTTTAAACAGTCCAGTAAGTTTATCAGATAGCTAGCCTGTTCTGAAAGGATTTATGGGGACGTGTTTGCATTACTATATTCCTGTGCTAGGGTTAGTGGTCAGGTGTCATCAGAAGCAGTTCGCTGGTGCCATGAGGTATTTCACACCCTGAACAGCCAGGCCAGTCTGAGGCAGAGGTCACTCAAGGTGCCCATTTGAAGTTACTTTTCAAAGTCAAGACCACATGTGCAGTCAGTCACAGAAACAAGAGAGAGCCAGAAGGGTGGCAATGAAGAGTGGAATTAACGGGATTAGTGGTATGGAGGACAGGAATCAGCAACAGAGTGTGGAAACCTGAGTGAGTCCTGTTCCCAGCTGCTACTGCTGAAGGATTTGGACAGATTCAGCTGGTCTTACTACACTGACTGTAACTGTAGCCAAGGCTCCCCTGGGGGCTGTGTTATCAACATAAAAATAAATACATTGGTGCTCAACAACCCATCGCCTTCTCAGGCTGCAGAGAAGCCTGAGAGAAGCTGAGGGATCCTGGACAAGGGCAGCAGCTGGGAATCTCACCTTACTGCAGCAAATGCCCAAGTGACTGATACACGCTGTGCACACTAGCCTCCCCATTTATGCTACATTTCCTGTCCTTGTCCTCTATGGTCCCAGGGAACTGGGACCTGCTACCTAGTGATACAAGAATTTCCCACCTCCAGGACAGTTTCTGTATCTATACCTGGGCAAACAATGTGAAATAATTTTTAATTAATCTGCATCTGTTGTGTTCACACCCTTTTTGTATTTGTCTGAAAGTTTTTCACTAGCACAAATGCTAGTGTAAAGTGAATTTTAAGCCTGCACATTTGAATACCCGAGGAAAGCAATTTTTAAACTCTTTTTCCCTGAATATGCACACAAGAAACTGGATGATAAGGTGACACTTATCCAATCAGGAAGCAGATACAGCACCATGTGTGACTTATGTGGCCAACCCCTACTAAGCAACTCAACTTCAATTTGATATTTCATGTAGTAAGCCATAAATGAAATTAATGGGAAATGCCATCAAATCTGGATAATAATAAAAAACCTGGAAAAAAATCACCATCTGTCTGTTGATTTTCTGCAAAGTGAAAAATTCTGGGGCTGAGCTAGACTGATCACTGACTCTGAAGAATCAAACAGCAATAGTCCTAAAAGGTGCCTTCTCTCACAACTAGCTGGCAAGAAGACTCCATCCTCTCTTCTAAAACACCTAGCCATGGTGGTTTACACATTCATCACCTTCAGGCTAGACAGCTGTACTTCTCTCTTCCTCAACCTAAAGAAGAAATTTATGAAGAAACTACTGATAATGTACCGGGTAGCAGTCTGTCTCCTAAATGGATTAGGTCCAAGACAGCATATCATGCCAGTACCCCTCAACCGGCATCAGCTCCCCGTGCGCTTAGGGATCCAATTCAAAGCCCTCAGTGATATGGGTGCATTTTATCTCAAAGACTGACTCTCCTTCAGGAGGGCCCCTGCGCCGCCCCATGCAGCTGAATACTCTGGCACTCAGATATTCACAGCTGGGGCCAGATGAATTTCTATAGTATAGGGGTAGGCAACATACGGCATGCGTGCCAAAGGCGGCACGCGACCTAATTTTCAGTGGCACTCACACTGCCCGGGTCCTGGCCACTGGTCCCAGGGGCTTCGCTGCTGGCCTGGGGTACTGGCTGCTGGCCCCCTGCCTGCTGGGGTTCCGTCCAGGGCCAGTGCAAGGATGTTTGGCACCCCTAGGTGAAACTTCCACCTTGTGCCTGCCCCCCAGCCCTGCGGCAGCTCCCCGCACCCCCCCCTCCGCCCTGAGGTGCCCCCCCCACGGCAGCTCCCCGCCGCCCCTTCCTTCCTTCCTTCCCTCCCTCCCTCAGCCCGGGGAGCCGTGTGGCAACTCCCCGCCGCCCCCTCTCCCCCTCCCTCCCCTCGGCCAGGGAGCCATGCGGCAACTCCCCACCACCCCCTCCCTTGGCCCGGGGAGCCGTGTGGCAACTTCCCTTGGTGGCCCCCCCCTCGGCCCAGGGAGCCGCGTGCAGCAACTCCCCGCCGTGCGGCAGCTCCCCTTGGCCCGGGGAGCCGTGCGGCAACTCCCTGCCCCAGCTCACCTCTGCTCCGCCTCCTCCCCGAGCACGTCGCCGCTTCTCCCGCCTCCCAGGCTTGCGGCACCAATCAGCTGTTTGGCGCGCAAGCCTGGGAGGGAGAGAAGCAGAGCGGGACAGTGTGCTCAGGGGAGGAGGCGGAGCAGAGGTGATCTGGGGAGGGAGCGCAACTGTGCACAGCCCCCCTTTACTTGCTGCAGCCGGCCCTCCCCGTGCCCCCATGCCCCAGCTCACCTCAGCTCCACTGCCTCCCCAGAGCGCGCTTTTGGCTGCCCCAACCTCTTACTGCACCGGCCCTGGTTCTGTACGCCGGCCCTGCTCAGCCCACTGCCGGCCCCAGGTCCCGGCCACCGGTCCAGGGGGCTCTGCTGCTGGCCTGGGGTTCTGGCTGCTGGCCCAGGGCTCTGCAGCTGCCTCCAGATGTGGCCCACTGGCCCCAGCCTGGGGCAGTGAGGGGTGCAGACAGGGGCAAGGGGGAACACAGCTCATCGCCCCCACCTTAAAAATTGTTCCAGCGCCACTGTGCTGGGATATTTTTAAGTCCGGATTTGCTGCTTATCACGCCACGTGGAACAGCGCACTGCGTTTGACGCTGAGATTAGAATGTAAATGCAAGAACTGGAATCAGAATTTTCTGACAGATTTCAAGATTTCCAGCCATTTGGCCCAGTGCTTTCTTTTCTAATTAAACCTGAAAAGTTCAACGAAGCAACTTGGATTTGTCTGTATTTCAGTGGATGGGTGTTGAAGATTTCAAAATGCAGCTCGTTCAGTTAAAAAGCTCAGAATTGTGGGCATCAAAGTTTGGAGATCTGCGGAGTGCACTTGAAGCTACCGAGAGAGATCATGGGGCCTCTATTCTGACCTGCTGGATGTCCCTGCCAGTGAAATTTAACTGTTTGAAGAAAATTGCGTTTGCAATGCTTTCAGCATTTGGATCCACATACCTGTGTGAACAGGTATTTTCACACATGAAACCTGTCCCTCTCGGAGCTGGTTAACAACTGATCACTCAGAAGCCTGTGTGCAGCTTAAAGTATCCAAATACGTGCCAGACACTGGAAAACTCAGCAAGGAAAAGCAAGGGCAAGGATCACACTAAACTGATAAGATCTGCATTTTAATTTAATTTTAAATGTAGCTTCTTAAACATTTTAAAACTTCCATTTTCAGAATGGAAAAGCACGTTCCTCAGTGCTGCAGTGCTACCTGCCTCCTTGCCTGTGTTCAGAGGCTAAAAATTCCCGGGGGAAAAAAGAGACACCTTTTACACCAGGGAAATCTCTTTTTCCCAACATAGGCGCAGAAACAATTTATAATTCCAGGTACTGTGTCTCTACAAAGGCGTGGAAAGTAAAACATTAAGATATGGAAAAGAGTGTGCCCCACATGCCTGATATTGTAAGTTTCTTTGATGGAAACCATTACTGGATGAACAGGCCCTCAGAAGTGACTGGCTCAGATTGAGTAACAAACTGACTAGCCCATAGCTTTGTGGCTTCATCATCTGGACACAGCCAGCTTGAACTCTGTGCCTGCCCCAAAGGCCATTCCTGGAATTGAATAGCTTCACCATAAACTTCAGCACAGGCCATTCACTCAGCAAGCAACAGCCAGGCAGCCTCAGGAGGATGTTATTGCTCTTCTTAATCCCCTGTCTGATTACTTCGCTAGCACACATTGTGTTAAATTCCATTAGGGAGAAAACAGCAGTGGAATAGTTCTCTCTAGGGACCCTCAGTCTAAGGCAGGGTGAATCTAAACTTGGTTCATATAGAGGGACTAGAGTTTTCTCCGGTGGAACTGGTAATATAGTAATGGTTGCCCATATGGTCTGATTTTCAGAGTTGCGGGGCACCCACTACTTTCATTAAAGTCAATGCGGTAGGCGGGGGGCTTGTGGATGTACAACACCTGAGAAAATCAGAAGAACTAGAGGTTAAGATTCCCAATCTGCATTGGTTGCTTGGTTCAGAACCTTGGGTAGTGTCACAGCAGAAGTGACACTCACCTTGTGCTCCGATCTACTATCACGAGTTCAAGTCAGGCTCACAGCATCCATAAAAAACAGTTACTCACCTTTCGTAACCGTTCTTCGATATGTGTTGCTCATGACTATTTCATTCTAGGTGTGAATGCTTGCCACATGCACCAGTGCCGGAAGTTTTTACCCTCAGTGGTATCCGTTGGGGACTGGCTCTGGCGCCCTCTGGAGTAGCGAGCATATGCGCCGGTATAAGGGCGCCACCAGCCCCCTCCCTCCCTCAGTTCCTTCTTGCTGGAACTCCGACCGAGGGAAAGGAGGGTGGGTCATGAAATGGACATGAGCAACACATCTCGAAGAACAACAGTTACGAAAGGTGAGTAACCATTTTTTCTTTGAGTACTTGCTCAATACCCATTTGATTGTAAGTGACTCTCAAGCGGTACCTTCGGAGGCGGGTAAGAGTTCACGGACGTGTCGATTGCAACACAGTTCTGCCAAATCCAGCATCATCCCTGGCTTGCCATCAGCTAGATGGCGTAATGCATCGCGAAAGTGTGTACCGATGACCACGTCACAGTTCTACAGATGTCCTGGATGGGGATATGGGCCAGCCAAAGATGACTGATCCCTAGTAGAGTGAGCCTTCACTATCGGTGAAGGCACAGTCTGCATCAACTCGTAACAAGTATGGATGCAGGTGGTGATCCAATTCGAAATCGTCTGAGAGGACACCAGAAAGCCCTTCATCCTGTCAGCTAATGTGATAAAGAGCTGGGTCGATCTGCGGAAGGGCTTGGTGCGCTCCAGGTAGAAAGCTAGGGTGCGCCTGACATCTAGAGTGTGCAGACACTTCTCCTCATTGGTTGTGTAAGGCTTTGGACACAACACCGGGAGGAAGATATCCTAGTTGACACGGAAGTGCGACACCACCTTTGGCTGGAAGGCCAGCAGATGCACCTTGTCTTTTTAGAACACTGTATACGGGGGCTCCAAAGTGAGGGCTTTAATCTCGGACACTCGTCTCGCTGAGGTAATGGCTACAAGGAATGTGACCTTCCACGACAGGTGCAAGAGAGCAAGAGGTCAGAGGCTCAAAAGGAGAACTGGTGAGCCTGGAGAGGACCAGGTTGAGATCCCACTGGGGAACCGGATCTCATAAGAACGTAAGAATGGTCCTACTAGGTCAGACCAAAGGTCCATCTAGCCCAATATCCTGTCTTCCGACAGTGGCCAGTGCCAGGTGCCCCAGAGGGAATGAACAGAACAGGTAATCATAAAGTGATCCATCCCCTGTTGCTGATTCCCAGCTTCTGGCAAACGGAGGCTAGGGACACCATTCCTGCCCATCCTGGCTAATAGCCATTGATGGACCTATCCTCCATGAATGTATCTACTTGGACGTCTTTCAGAATTCCAAGATCCATGCACTTTGTAACCACTCTTGGCGCCATCGCTAGGCCAAACAGGAGCACAGGGAACTGGTAGTGTATCTGACTGATCACAAACCATAGGACTCTCCTGTGGCCGGGATATATAAAAATATGCATCCTTCAGATCGAAGGCAGCATACCAGTCTCCAGGAAGGGAATGATGGAGGCCAGGGAGACCAGGCATAACCTCAACTTTTTGAGGTATTTGTTGAGGTTCTGCAGGTCTAGGGTGGGGCATAGGCCGCCTTTGGAATGAGCAAATACTGGGAGTAAAAACCTCTCTCTCTTTGTTCCGCAGGAACTTCCTCTACTGCCCCCAGTTGTAGGACGCCTTGTACCTCCTGGCTGAACAGGTGCTCGTGAGAAGGATCTCTAAAGAGGGACAGGAAAGGGGGGTGGGAAGGAGGGACAGAAATTGGAGGGTGCACCCCACTGGCACTGTACTGAGGACCCAGTGGTCCGTAGTTATGGCAGTCCCAGCGGGGAGGTAAGGTAACAAATGGTCAGAAATATAAAGGGTGAGATAGATCCTGGCTGCAGGCTGGGAGGTTGTACCTTCAAATGATTTCTTGTTCTTAGGAGGGGCGTGGCTCGAGCCCGAATGAGACCCCACTGCCAACGGTTGACCTTGGCGATGTCTATATCCCCTGCTCTTTCTGCGGTATGGTTCTGTTCTGGCCGAGCTCGTGAACCTCTGTGTGTGCTGAGGTTTAAATCTCTTCCTAGCATGAGCTGGGGGTTACAGGCCAGGCGAGAAAAGAGTGGTCCTAGAGTCTTTCAGGCCATGTAATCTGTGGTCCGTTTGTTCAGCAAACAGGGCCAAGCTGTCAAATGGGAGATCCTGGATAGATTGTTGGACTTCCGCTGACAGGCCAGATGATTGCAGCCACGACGCCCGCCTCATTGACACCGCCGACACCATGGATCTGGCTGTGGAATCTGCCATGTCTGAGGTGGCCTGGAGGGAGGCTCTTGCAATTTCTCTATCCTCATCTAATATGGCATTGAAATCCTGCTTAAAGTCCTGCAGGAGCGAGTCAGTAAACTTGGCCGTGGATTGCCATACATTAAAATGATATCTGCCGAGCAGGGCCTGGTGGTTTGCAATGTGAAACTGTAGGCTGGCTGTAGAATAAATTTTCCTGCCGTACAAGAGTCACTTCGCACCTTTATTCTTGGGGGTTGAGCTAGGCCGATTCTGCCTGTTGCACTTGTTGGCTGCCACGACTGCTAGCGACCCGGGGGTGGGGTGCGTGTACAAATAATCGAACCCTTTTGCAGGGACACAATACTTGCACTCTGCCCTCTTGGACATTGGTCGCAAGGATGACAGGGTCTGCCACAGGGCTTTTACGATCTTGACCACCCATCATGGACGGGAAGGGCCACCCATGGACGGGGCCGCTGTGGCCAGCATGTCAAATAGGGAGTCCGCTGGTTTGAACATCTCCTCCGCCTTCAATCCCAGGTTTGCTGCGACCCATTTAAGAAGCTCCTGGTGGGCTCTGACATCATCTTGAGGCACCATCTGCAAGGGGCCTGCTACTTCCTCATCAGGTAATGAGGAGGAGGAGACCAGCCCAGGGTGAGGGGCGGCTTCCGTGTTCCTTGCCTGGGGAGCCACATGTCCTGGAGGGAGTGGTTCCTGGGCCCCTTGGCTTAACCCAACATCCAAGCTCTGGGGTATAGGGGGGTGAGACACTGATGTTGAAGGTCTTTCTGATGCTTCTGAGACTGACTGGTGGGTCTGAGGACTCCCAGCTTACGAACGTGCTCATGGGTTATACCTCTAGCAGGGCCCCAGCCTTTGATCCTGTGGCCAAGTACTTGTAGACTGGCCCTGGGGAAAACCTGCTGACTGCAAGTGGTGTTAGGTCTCTGAGGGCCAGCAACTCCTCACTCTCAGAGCCTGAGGAGGCATAATCTTCCTCAGGTGACCAAATTGGCATCACAATAAGGTAGACTTCCCTGCTGTATCTGGCAGCCTTGCACCTGCCATTCGGGGAGCGGTACCAGGAACCTGCCGAGTCATGTTGCGTATCCAGTGACCAGCAGTATTGTGCATAGGCCCGGTAATAATGTGGGGAGTGATATCACTTGCTCCGAGGACGGTGTGCAGGCTCTGGTGACCAGGACCGGGAGCACGGGGACCGTCCATGATGCTCTGATGATCAACGACCAGCGTTGGGGCTCTGGCAACCGGTGTTGGGACAGTGGTAACTGGCAAGGTTTGGAGGAGCGGTGCCAGGACTCCTGAGAGCACCAAGGAGGCTCTGGTGAGCAGTGCTTGGGAACTGGTGAGCAGTGCCTGCCAGATGACTGTTGCCGGGGTTCCGGGAACTGACGGCGTGCCTCTGCAGCCCAGTACTGTGGGTCCGGTGACTCATGTCGGGATCCCGGGGATTGGTGCCTGGAGTCTGGCATTCTGTGCTGTGAATTCATCAACTGGTCACGGGTCTGTGATCCAGAGTGCAACTCTGGAGGTTGCTGGCACGGCCCTGGAGACTGAGATGGGGCTGGGGTACAGTGCCGCGGGGGTCAATTATGTAGGGATGCCATTAAAGGCTTTCGCCTTGAAACGGATGGGAGGGAGGGGTCCTTGGGCCTCTCTTCCCAAGGAGTAGGTGGCACAGGGAGGGAGAAGATGTCTTTTGCCGCTTGAAAGGCTTCCGGGGTGGATGGCACCATGAGGTACCACGTGCCTCTACCACTCCCCAGTGTAGGAGGCAGATCGTGGGGTGGGCTAGGTTCAACCAGTGAGGCTGCTGCCTGACTGGGTTCCAGAGATGGTGAGATAGTCCAAGCCAGTCTAGGCTCCACTTCTCCTTTATCCTTGCCCTTATGGATGCCCAGGAAGCACCCCCTTCCCATGTGTTTCTTATGCCTTTTGGCTGGTACCTGCAACGGGGATTGGCACCGAGAGAAATTCAGTGCCAGGGGGCACTTCTCATCAATGCCGAAGTACTAGGTACCGAGTCCGAATGTGCCGGCTCCGAGGCTGGTGAAAGCGCTGACTTTATGAGGAGCATGTGCAGACTAATATCTCTTTCTTTCTTGGTCCGGGGCTTGAATCCCTTGCAAATGTGACACTTTTCGCAAATGTGGGATTCACCCAGACACTTAAACAGCTTATTTGTGGATCGCTGATTGGCATGGGCTTCTTACAGCGATTGCAAGGCTTGAAGCCCAGGGAGCAGGGCATGCCCCGTCTCTGGGCTAAGTCCCTCAGGGCACTAGCTATCACTAAGGTATACTAATCTATTAAGCAAAAGAAAAGGAGTACTTGTGGCACCTTAGAGACTAACCAATTTATTTGAGCATGAGCTTTTGTGAGCTACAGCTCACTAAAGTGCCACAAGTACTCCTTTTCTTTTTGCGAATACAGACTAACACGGCTGTTACTCTGAAACTAATCTATTAAGAACTGCTAACTATCAACTAACTACAACTATTTACAAAGAAAAAAATTCAAAGAATCACTAGAAGGAAACCACTTGCTAGAGCAAGGGGAGCGACACTGGCAGTAAGAAGGAACTGAGGGAAGGGGCCAGCGGCACCCTTATACCAGCGCATATGTGCTCCACTCCAGAGGTTGCCAGAGCTTGTCCCCTATGGATACCATTGAGAGTAAAAACTTCTGCCACTAGTGCAACGGTGAGCACACACACCTACAATGGAATGGACATGAGCAAGCACTCAAAGAAGAACTAGTATTTTCTTACAGCTGCAGTACCACCTGCAAGTGGATTCTTATCTGAGCAGATTGGTTGCCAGCTTCTATAAATGCCTATGTTTCTCACTTCCACAGAACCTCAGACTCACCTTCTCTTGGATTACCTGCCTCTCTCACTCTTCTTCTCTTTGCTGAGCACCGAGGTCTACTACCCCAGCAAGGCTATCAGAGTTACCTCTGAGGACAGAGGAAGAAGAATGGTCTGAGAGTCCAATGGCTGCTGTTACCTTAAACTGGCCCTGCCTGCACTGTCTTTCTCTTTCTCTGCCCTACAACTGTGCCACTGGATCTGGAACGGCTGGAAAAAGATTTGGATCTGGCGAATATAAGCTGGGGGCCAACTTCCAAAGGACCTGGAAAATGGAAAAGATGGCTTAGCTTGGGGCTGTCCCTCCTTCCCTCTGCACAGAAGCCTCCCCACTACTTGACCCTCACATCCCTTATGCTAACAACAACCAGAAGGCAGCAATAGCCCAGTGGGTATGTCTGGGACAGCAGGGACCCAAACAGCTTTTCCATGTGTCTCTGTTTATGGTAGTGTGACTGCAGACCCATCCAGCCCCAAAGGATTACAACATACAACAGTCCACGCAAGAGATCCACTTCCTAGACACTACAGTGCAAATAAATGATGGTCACATAAACACCACCCTACACCGAAAACCTACTGACCACTATACTTACCTACATGCCTCCAGCTTTCATCCAGACCACATCACACGATCCATTGTCTACAGCCAAGCTCTAAGATACAACCACATTTGCTCCAATCCCTCAGACAGAGACAAACACCTACAGGATCTCTATCAAGTGTTCTTAAAACTACAATACCCACCTGGTGAAGTGAAGAAACAGACTGATAGAGCCAGAAGAGTACCCAGAAGTCACCTACTACAGGACAGGCCCAACAAAGAAAGTAACAAAACGCCATTAGCCGTCACCTATAGCCCCCAACTAAAACCTCTCCAGCGCATCACCAAGGATCTACAACCGATCATGAAGGATGATCCCTCACTCTCACAGACCTTGGGAGACAGGCCAGTCCTCGCTTACAGACAGCCCCCAAACCTGAAGCAAATACTCACCAGCAATCACACACCACACAACAAAAACACTAACCCAGGAACCAAACCCTGCAACAAACCCCAGTGCCAACTCTGTCTGCATATCTATTCAAGGGATACCATCATAGGACCTAACCATATCAGCCACACCATCAGGGGCTCATTCACCTGCACATCTACCAATGTGATATATGCCATCATGTGCCAGTAATGCCCCTCCGCCATGTACACTGGCCAAACCGGACAGTCTCTACACAAAAGAATAAATGGACACAAATCTGACATCAAGAATGATAACATTAAAAAACCAGTAGGAGAACACTTCAATCTCCCTGGACACTCAAAAACAGACTTAAAAATGGCAATTCTTCAACAAAAAAACTTCAAAAACAGACTCCAACGAGAAACTGCAGAACTGGAATTAATTTGCAACTGGACACCATCAAATTAGGCCTGAATAAAGACTGGGAGTGGATGGGTCACTACAAAAACTAATTTCCCCCTGCTGATGCTCACACCTTCTTGTTAACTGTTTGAAATGAGCCACCTTCATTACATTGGCCTCATTAGCACTACAAAAGTGATTTCCACCTCTTCTTGTCAACTGTTGACAATAGCCCACTTCCACCTTAATTTAATTGGCTCGTTAGCACTGACCCCCCACTTGGTAAAGGCAACTCCCATCTTTTCATCTGCTGTGTATTTATACTACTCTGTATTTTCCACTCCATGCATCCGATGAAGTGGGTTTCAGCCCAGAAAAGCATATGCCCAAGTAAATTTGTTAGTCTCTAAGGTGCCACTAGGATTCCTCTTTGTTTTTGTGATACAGACTAACACGGCTATCACTCTGAAACATACCCACAGATATACACTGGCAGGACAGACATGTGAAAGAGGCTTAGAGCCTCTGTTTTAAATCTTGGTCCCAATGATGTCAATGGGAGTTTTTTACATTGACTTCCATTGAGCCAGTATTTCACCTTCTGTATGTTGGTGTCTGGCTGGCCTTCTCAGACAAGTGTGCCTCTTTCACCCTATCTTATAGATTAGAAAGGGCAGGACTCATCCAGGAGCAGTCTCTACAGCCTAGCAGTAGTGGAGGAGGGAGATGCAGCTCTAAACCCTGCACAGATACTACCGTATAATCAAATGTGCAGAAGGACCTCTCCATTGGCTTCTTTGATTGACTTTTGAGTTGGGAAAGGCTATCAAAGCCCTGCCCACTAAGGAGCAGGACCAATCCCAAGGTGCTTCATAAGTTTGCCCAACTAATACTCTCCCGAACCCATCTGCCCCAGTGGACTTGGTCGTGCTGCTTCCCAATTCACTACCCTGAAGGTTTCCACGTCAGAACCTAATAAACTGAGTTTGAATGGGCCAAGCAGAGAGTGAATGCTCCTCCTGACACTTTAGAATCCATGTGTAACTTTCACGCTGAGAGATGGAAGGGAGGGTATTTTGCCTGCATCCTCCCTTGCTGTCCCTGGGGCTGTGCATGGAACTGCCCTGTTTAGTCTCTTGCCTTTCCAGATTACTATCCATTCTACTTCTAGAATGAGTCCCTCAGAACAACCTCCCTTCTCCCTTGCCCAAAGTCATGCCATGTTGTATCTGATCTAGACTGCATGCTCCTCAGGGCAGGGCTCATGTCTCCAATCTCTCTAGCACATGTAGGGCACTACTCATAAATGAAATGATAACCAATCAAACCTTATGATGAGAGAAAGAAGGGCTACAGAACAAAGAAGGTACTGGGTTGCAGAGGGAGAGGAAGAAAAATGGCTTAGTCCCTCAGACACCTGGAAGAGGGGGGCCTAATGTTGAACTGGGCAAAATATCTTCCTCTCACATTATTAAGAGCAACAATCACTTCTCTCCAGCTATTCTGCTCACTGAAATAGCACACCCTTCTCTTGGAGCTGTAACACTTTTCTTCTGGGGCAAGGAGAAGGCTTTAAGTGGCTTACCCTGCAAGTCATGCTTCCATTAGCCCTCTCTCAAGCTCTGTTGCTCGAGCTTATACAACATGCTCTGGTCTAAACTCTTCATTTCAGATTCAGAGAGGCAGGTTTGCCCTCGGTCAGCTAGCCACATCCTGCAGGAGAGGACTCAGATTTCTACCTCATGTGTTCATTTCACCTTGAACACTCCCAGTATGAATGGTTACATCCCTCCCTTAAAGGGGACCTCACAATTACCAAGAGATCCATACTATCTAGCTTACATTTCCTAAAGTTTTAGGCTGTTGCTGTCTATTGTCCATTTACTGACAATTCCCCACACACGTGCTCTGCATTAATTCCTGGAAGATGCTCACAGAAATAGGGAGGGGTTGCTGCCTGCAGTTACAGTAGATACATACAGGATCAACTGAAGGAGCTACTTTCAGCACTGGCCAGAGTGGAGTTGGAGAATACATTTTAGGTAGAAGGTTTGCTTCCTACAAGGCTGAAGACTGTAGGGTGGCAATGGCGGGAGCTAAGGAGGGAGCAACCGAGAGAACAGTGCTCAACAGACTGGCATGTTCATGCAGGATAGCATAAATCAGCTTGGTCATATCATAGTCACTGAGTTTTCTTTTTCCCTAGGGGTACTCCACCCCCGCTTTGCCCCAAGACCCTCCCCTGAGGCCCCACCCTCATCCTGCCCCCACTCTGCCCCTTCCTCAAGGCTCCACCCTCACTCCTCCTCTTTGCACCCCTGCTCCACTCCTCCCCGAGGCCCCGCCCTCGCTCTGCCTCTTCCCTCCCTCACTCCAACCCTCCCCCAAGGCCCTGCTTGCCCACCACTCGCTGCTTTCTACCCTCCCACAAGTGCCTCCCTCAGCCGCTTGAACAGCTGATTGGTGGCAGCTGCCCAAACAGCTGTGGCTAGTGGGTGCTAAGCACCCACTATTTTTTCCCATTGGGTGCTCCAGGACTAGAATCAGTGTCTTTGGGTCAGATCCTGAGGACTGGGCTTTTAATCTGTAGCCCTATGTATATCATGGCCCCAAAACTCTGCAGCAAACAGGTCTTGAGTTGTGCAAACTAGAAATTCTGCAGCAACTACATATACATGAAAATAGTGAAATTGTGTTATTTATTCATATTGAATCTCATTTTACACTGTCCACACCCACACTATCAGGGCTGAGTGGGATGCAGATTTTTCTGTTAACTATTGTAAAAACTGCTGGTAGGAAAGCCGGAGGCTTTGCAGGTGGTAAAGCGTGGGAGGCAGTTTGGAACTGCACAAGAATTTACATTAGCTAGATGTTTTTTCTAAAGGATCAGCAATGAAATTGTTAATGTTAATATTGGAAATGTCATCTTTAAATTTTAGAGCTAACCTCCCCACTGGAGATGAATGGGGCAGGTCACTTCTTTTTGAGCTATTGTTTCAGGCTGTGCAGACTCAGGCAGAAATCACTGCATCAGAGACACTCATGTCATGTTCTCATGGTTTTCTCAGCAACCATAAGGGCTAAAAATATAATTCTTTAAAAATTAAAGCTCAGATTCTGGAGCTCAATTCTGCTACAAATTCCATGGCTGCAGCATCACAGAATACACAGGGCCCTGGCAATAATATCATATACAGTTTTGGTTCATCTAAACCAACAACATATCTGTTCTGCAGACACTTTTGAAGCAGTGGAAAAAGATCAGATTCTTGTTCCCTCAACACCAGTCCCAGAGAAACCTCTTTGAATTAAGCAGTCATGAACCAGAGAAGTAAGAAAATTAGAGAAGACAAATCCATAGGACATCCCTAAAGTAACCCTTTCTGGACAGAGAGGCTTTATTGCAAGACAGAAAAGTAAAAGTAAAAAATGCCTTGGCCTTTTAAAGGCTAAACAGAAACAGCAGAATGTGCCTCAGCCAAAGCTAAAAGCAAAGGTGGCTCATTTTAGCCAAGCTCTCCTTTCAACTCTGCTTCTAGGGATCCTTCATCTCCAACTCTCCTTGCCAGACTCAGCCCCAGCTCTCCCTCGGTAAGTCCTTTTTACAGTGTCCCAGGAGGAATGAATTCCACCCTCAGATGGCCCCGGGGCTGCTACTTGCAAACCACTGCACTCAGGGTAAGCAACTGTGTCTTTTTCTCTAGCCAGAGGGTCGGCCCCTTCCCTGCCAACTGCTGGAGATCAACACACTCCATCATTCCATTCCTTTACCCGTCTCTCCTTGTCTGTGGGACCTGTACTCACCTGTGGATTTTGTGCCTGGCTCACAGGATGCTGCACTGCTAAGGCTGTTCTGAAATCCATTCAGCTGCCCTTCTATAGAAGTTACCCTGGCAAATAAAATCACTGAATTAGAACGAGATCAGCATGGAAAGGCCAGGCCAGTGCAAAGGTTTAGCTGCCTTGAGAGACACTAAGTCATATAGGCCACTGGGGCTCAGAGATGGGAGCCACAAAACACGACCTGAACGTGGGAAGAAATGTGCAGTGCCAGCAGGAAGCTCCAAAAAGGCAGAAGGGAGATAAGTGAGCCCACAGGCACTTTCAAGAGCCACTCCTTCTATATGCAGCTTTTTGTCCTGAGTGCCCCTGTGCCTGGCTCTGAGAGAAGTAGAAGTAGATGGGAAGTGAAGGAAAAAGCATTTGGTTCTGAGCTGCCAAGTCACAAAACACACTTAATAGTACCATGGCATCCATACTACTCAGTGCTCTGAAGCAGAAAAGAAAAAACAGTTACTCACCTTCTTGTAATTGTTGCTCTTTGAGATGTGTTGTTCACGTCCATTCCAATTAGGTGTGCGTGCACCATGTGCACGGTCATCGGAAACTTTTCCCTTAGCAGCTCCCATCAGGTCCGCTAGGGAGCCCCCTGGAGTGGCGTCTTCATGGCACTCAATATATGATCCTGCTGACCTGACCCCCCTTTCAGTTCCTTCTTGCCGCCTACTCCAACAGAGGGGAAGGAGGGAGGGTATTGGAATGGACGTGAACAACACATATCGAAGAACAACAGTTACAAGAAGGTAAGTAACTGTTTTTTCTTCTTCGAGCGTTTGTTCATGTCCATTCCAATCAGGTGACTCCCAAGCTCTCCCTGGAGGTGGGGTCAGAGTTAAGGAACCACTCATTGGAGAACTGCCCTGCCAAAAGCTGCATCCTCTCTGGCATGTTGTGTGATGGCATAGTGGGTAGTAAACGTGTGCACAGATGACCAGGTCTCCGTTCTGCAGATCTCCTGGATGGGCACCTGGGCCAGGAAAGCAGCAGATGAGGCTTGAGCCAGCATCAAGTACGCTGTAATAGGCGGAGCTGGAACCTTGGCGAGGTCATAGAAAGTATGGATGCAGTCCATGATCCATGATGAAATGCGCTGTGAGAAGACCGGAAGCCCTTTCATCCGACCTGCCACCACTATGAACAGTTGGTTCAATTTCCTGAAAGGTTTAGTGCGCCCAGTGTAGAACGCTAGCACTCTCTGGAGGTCTAGCGAATGAAGTCTCCACTCCCGCGCATTGGCATGCAGCTTAGGATAGAAGACTGGTAGAAAAACGTCCTGTCCAATGTGGAATTGAGATACCACCTTGGGCAGAAAGGCTGGGTGAGGCCTGAGCTGTACCTTGTCCTTATGGAAAACTGGGGGTGGGGGGTTGTGGGGGTGTCGAAGGTCAGTGCTTTTAACTCACACACTCTCCTGGCTGAAGTGATGGCAACCAGGAACACTACCTTCCACGAGAGATACAGAAGGAAGCCTACAGCCAGTGGTTCAAACGGGGCTCCCATTAGTCTGGAGAGGACCAGATTGAGATCAAGCTAGTACAGGTGGTCAAAAGTGTGGGTATAGTCTTTCCAAACCCTTTAGGAAATGGCCCACCATGGAGTTGGCGAATACAGAGCACCCCAATTCTCCCGCGTGAAATGCCAAGAGGCCGCAAAGTGTACCCTGATGGATGATCCTGCCAATCCTTTCTGTTTCAGATGTAGTAGGTTTTCCAGGATGAGTGGTATAGATGTCTGAAGTGGAGATGTGTGACACTGCTCACATCAGCATGAGAACCTTTTCCACTTAGCTTGGTAAGTGGCCCTAGTGGAAGGTTTCCCGCTATCAAGCAACACTTCCTTCACCAAATCCGAGCATTGGAGCTCTGTTGGATTTAACCATGAAGCTTCCAAGCCATGAGATGAAGGGATTGGAGGTCTGGGTGAAGGAGGCAACCATGGTCCCGTGTGTTCAGATCTGGGTAAAGTGGCAGTGCTATTGGGATGTCCACCAACATCTCCAGAAACATGGAGTACCAATGTTGTCATGGCCACATTGGGGCCAGCATGATCACGTCTACTCTGTCTCTGAGGATTTTGAGCAGCACCTTGTGAAAAAGCGGGAAGGCGTACATGAGGTGGTCCTCCAAAGGTAGCAGGAAGCATCTGGGATGGAGCCCGAACTGTGTTTCTGGAAGGAGCAGAACAAGTCCTAGTGGTGAACAAGTCCACCTGGGGAAAGCCGCACCTTTGGAAGATGGAATATAAGACGTCTGGATGGACTGACCACTCGTGGTTGAGAAATGACCTGCTGAGACGATCTGCCATCTCGTTCTGCAGGCCTGGGAGATTATTCACCTGGAGGCATCCTGAGTGGGCTATACAGAAATCCCAAAGCTGGGGAGCTTCGTGACAGAGGGGGGAGGAGTGGGCTCCACCCTCTTTGTTTATGTAAAACATGGTGGTGGTATTGTTGTTCAACACCCCCACCCACTGATCTTGAAGTCTGTCCTTGAAGGTCTGGCAGGCTAGACTCACTGCTCTGAGCGCCTTTATATTGATGTGGAGCAGGATCTCGGACTGCAACCACCTGCCCTGAGTCTGTAGATCTCCAAGGTAGGCCCCCCAACCCAGGTCTCTGTCTGAGGGGTTGGAGCAAATGCGGTTGTATCGTAGAGCTTGGCTGTAGACAATGGATTGTGTGGTGTGGTCTGGATGAAAGCTGGAGGCATGTAGGTAGGCATAGTGGTCAGTAGGTTTCCGGTATAGGGTGGTGTTTATGTGACCATCGCTTATTAGCACCGTAGTGTCCAGGAAGTGGATCTCTTGTGTGGACTGGTCCAGGACTGCAACCACCTGCCCTGAGTCTGTAGATCTCCAAGGTAGGCCCCCCAACCCAGGTCTCTGTCTGAGGGGTTGGAGCAAATGCGGTTGTATCGTAGAGCTTGGCTGTAGACAATGGATTGTGTGGTGTGGTCTGGATGAAAGCTGGAGGCATGTAGGTAGGCATAGTGGTCAGTAGGTTTCCGGTATAGGGTGGTGTTTATGTGACCATCGCTTATTAGCACCGTAGTGTCCAGGAAGTGGATCTCTTGTGTGGACTGGTCCAGGCTGAGGTTGATGGTGGGATGGAAATTGTTGAAATCATGGTGGAATTCCTCAAGGGCTTCTTTTCCATGGGTCCAGATGATGAAGATGTCATCAATGACAGGTTTCAGAGTAACAGCCGTGTTAATCTGTCTTTGCAAAAAGAAAAGGAGTACTTGTGGCACCTTAGAGACTAACCAATTTATTTGAGCATGAGCTTTCGTGTACTGCAAGTAGAGTAGGGGCATTAGGGGACGAGAGCCGAGGAAGCGTTGTTCTAAGTCAGCCATAAAAATGTTGGCATACTGTGGGGCCATGCGGGTACCCGTAGCAGTGCCTCTGATTTGAAGGTATACATTGTCCCCAAATGTGAAATAGTTATGGGTGAGGACAAAGTCACAAAATTCAGCCACCAGGTTTGCCGTGACATTATCGGGGATACTGTTCCTGAAAGCTTGTAGTCCATCTTTGTGTGGAATGTTGATGTAGAGGGCTTCTACATCCATAGTGGCTAGGATGGTGTTTTCAGTAAGCGATGGTCACATAATCACCACCCTATACTGGAAACCTACTGACCGCTATGCCTACCTACATGCCTCCAGCTTTCATCCAGACCACACCACACGATCCATTGTCTACAGCCAAGCTCTATGATAGAACCACATTTGCTCCAATTCCTCAGACAGAGACAAACACCTACAAGATCTCTATCAAGGGTTCTTACAACTACAATACCCACCTGCTGAAGTGAAGAAACAGATTGACAGAGCCAGAAGAGTACCCAGAAGTTACCTACTACAGGACAGGCCCAACAAAGAAAATAACAGAACGCCACTAGCCATCACCTTCAGCCCCCAACTAAAACCTCTCCAACGCATCATCAAGGATCTACAACCTATCCTGAAGGATGACCCATCACTCTCACAGATCTTGGGAGACAGGCCAGTCCTTGCTTACAGACAGCCCCCCAACCTGAAGCAAATACTCACCAGCAACCACACACCAAAACCACTAACCCAGGAACCTATCCTTGCAACAAAGCTTGTTGCCAACTGTGTCCACATATCTATTCAGGGGACACCATCACATAAGCCACACTATCAGAGGCTCCTTCACCTGCACATCTACCAATGTGATATATGCCATCATGTGCCAGCAATGCCCCTCTGCCATGTACATTGACCAAACTGGACAGTCTCTACGTAAACGAATAAATGGACACAAATCAGACGTCAAGAATTATAACATGGAAAAACCAGTCGGAGAACACTTCAATCTCTTTGGTCACTCGATCACAGACCTAAAAGTGGCAATTCTTCAACAAAAAAAACTTCAAAAACAGACTCCAACGAGAGACTGCTGAATTGGAATTAATTTGCAAACTGGATACAATTAACTTAGGCTTGAATAAAGACTGGGAGTGGATGGGTCATTACACAAAGTAAAACTATTTCCTCATGTTTATTTCCCCCGACACACACTGTTCCTCAAATGTTCTTGTCAACTGCTGGAAATGGCCCACCTTGATTATCACTACAAAAAGGTTTTTCCCCCTCCCCCACTCTCCTGCTGATAATAGCTCACCTTACCTGATCACTCTTGTTACAGTGTATATGGTAACACACAATGTTTCATGTTCTCTGTGTATACAAATCTCCCCACTGTATTTTCCACTGCATGCATCCGATGAAGTGAGTTGTAGCTCACGAAAGCTTATGCTCAAATAAATTTGTTAGTCTCTAAGGTGCCACAAGTACTCCTTTTCTTTTTGCAGATACAGACTAACACGGCTGCTACTCTGAAACTTGAGAGTCTGAATGATTCCTGTTAGTGCTTGGAATCTGGACCCCGATAGTATCACTCTCGCATGAATCGAGTCTAGCACTGCCCCAATTAATTCTATTCTTTGGGTTGGTGACAGCGTCGACTTGTCCACGTTGAGGAGGAGACCCAGTATTTGTGACTAACCAGACTTGGGACTCCACCAGCTTCCTGGAACATCCCCGCAGCAGCCAATCGTCGAGGTAGGGATACACCTGTATCTGCCTCTTGCGGAGAAAGGCTGTGACCACTGACAAGCACTTGGTGAACGCTCAGTGGGCTGTCGATAAACCAAACGGGAGCACCATGAACTGGTAGTGCTTGTGATCAGCCACAAACCTCAGGAAATGTCTATGGGCTAGACAAATGGCTATGTGGAAGTACACATCTTTCATGTCAAGGGCGGCATACCAGTCCACCAGATACAGGGAAGGAATTATCAAGCTCAGGGAGACCATGTGGCTTCAACTTTACTATAAACTGGTTGAGTCCTCGCAGGTCTTAGATGGGTCTGAGACCCCTGCTCCCTTTGCTTTGGGGATTAGGAAGTAACAGGAGTAGAACCCCTTGCCCCATAGCTCCTGAGGAACCTCCTCCACTGCCTCTAAGGCAAGGAGTGATTGCACCTCCTGTACAAGGAGTTGCTCATGAGAAGGTTTCCTGAAGAGGGACAGGGAAGGGGGGTGGGAGGGAGGAGAGGAGCAGAATTGGAGAGAATATCCCACCTCTACTGTGCGAAGGACCCAAAGGTCCGATGTTATAAGGTACCACGCACGGTAGAAGTGGGATAGATGGTTCAGAAAGCAGGGGGAAGGATCCGTTATGGAGTCTGGCATGCCATCCTCAGGCGTCCCCTTGTTTAGATCCTGACAGTGGCTTAGTCCGGCCCTGGCCCTGGCTTGATGACCGATTAGACAGCCTACGCCTATAGTTCTTGCCCCTACGGCAGTAAGGGTCCTGCCTTGGGTGGGGTTGATATTGCCTCTGCTGCTGCTGGGGTAGAGGCTTGAAAAGTTTTCTCTGGGTAGCAGGCGTATGCATCCCCAGAGACTTCATTGTTGCCCTTGAATCTTTGAGGCTATGGAGTCTCGAGTCTGTCTGGTCTGAAAACAGCCCTGCGCCCTCAAAGGGAAGGTCCTGTAGAGTCTGTTGGACCTCTCGGGGAAGACCTGAAGCCTGGAGCCAGGAGGTTCTCCTTATGACCACCCCTGAGGAGATGGTTCGTGCTGCTGAGTCGGCTGCCGAGTTGGCCACATCAAGGGAGGCCTGAAGGGATGTCCTGGCCACCACCTTCCCCTCCTCAACCAGAGCTGAGAACTCCGCTCTTGACTTCACAGGGAGCATCTCTTTGTATTTGGACATAGCGTCCCAAGAGTTTAAGTTATACCTACTGAGGATAGACTGCTTGTTGGTTATCCTCAGCTGTAGACCCCCAGCAGCATGCACTTTCCTGCCAAAGAGGTCCATATGTTTGGCCTCCTTAGGCTGGGGGGCTGGTGCCTGTTGCCCCTGGTGCTCTTTTTCATTCACTGCCAAGACCACCAGGGAGCAGGGATGTAGGTGAGAGAATAAAAACTCGTATCCCTTGGAGGGGACAAAGTATTTTCTCTCCACACCCCTGGCAGTGGGCAGAATGGAATCTGGAGTCTGCCACAGGGTCTTGTTATTCTGAATTGTTTTAATTATTGAAGTGCCACTCTGGAAGGACCCTCCGGATGTCCCCCATTGGGTCCTCCGATTCGGCTGCATCCTCTGCCTGTAGACCCATATAACAGGCTATGCGGTGGAGTAAATCCTGGTGAGCCCTGTGGTCAATGAATGGAGGACCTGAGGCTGATGCTCCTGCCACCCCTTATCAGGCGACGATGAGGAGGAGGCAACTGGGGTACAGGGTCCTCATGGCCCCGCAAGCTGCCCTGGTTATTCCTGGGCTGTGCTAGGTTCCCCTGTTGGTCCAGCTGAGTCGGAAGTGTCCTGGGCTACAGGTGGCACTGGATCTGCATCCCCCGACTGCTCTGCAGTTTGAGGGGGCAATCTGGTGAGGGCCACTTCCGTTGCCCGAGGGGCAGGTCTATTCCTCAGTGAGTGGGAGGGGTGATGTCCCGAGGCCACTGACCTGGAAGCCCTCGAAGGGGTACCCTGGGTCTCGTGGTAAGCCCAGGGGGTTCAGAACGGCCATTGTTTGGGGGGTGGCCACTGCAGCTACCATGCTGTTTTGATGTCTCTCTGGCACCTCCCGGACCTATGCTTTCTGTGCCTTGAATAAAACAATTTGGCCTTGGAGTCCGAGGAACACGAGGGCGATGACCAAGGTGGTGCTGACGACTCCAGTGCCGGTGGCCAGTGCCGTGAAGAAGGTTGGGGATCGGTGTCACAATGACTGTGTCGAGGATGGGTACCGGCTGTCCCTCAACTGAGACTGGTGCCGCATGTACAGTGCCAGGGAATGGGTGCTGCGCCCCAGTGCCATGGGATGGTGCTGATCCTCTGAGAGTGTCCTAGATCGGTGCTGACCCCTCGGTGTCAAAGACGTAGATCTTCTCTCTCCCAGTGCTGTGCGAACTTGTACGATGGGTGGTGCTGGGGAGTGGTGTGGGGATGCGGATCAGGAACGGTGCTGGTCCGGGGACAAGAAGCGCCACATCATCGCAGGCTTACCTCTAGACGGTACCAGTCTAGGTGGTGCCGGAGGCTTCTCTCTGATGGTCGAGGGCTGAGGCGCTGTAATTTCAATGAGGTCCTTAGCAGCCCCAAAAGTGTCTGGGGTGGAGGGTGGCTCCAACACCTCCACCAGGCACTGCCCCACAGGAGAGTCCCTAAGTGCCGGACTCCATGATACCTGGGTTGCCGGAGTTGATGGCATGAGCTCCTGCTGCTTGGTGGCCAAGTCTTTCCTTTGGAGCACCAGAGCATCTCCTGATGATCTCGCAGCCCTCTGAGGAGAGCGCCCTCTGTCTGTCTTCTTATGTGGCTTGTGTGGCCCCAGAGACATGGAGCGGTGCCGGGGCACTGCTCCTTGCTGCAGTGTCGGGGATTTCTGGCGTGACCCTCGGCACCGGAGTCCTTCCTTGGCACCAAGTCGCAGTCCGATGCCAGGGCGCTCTGCACCAACGAACTCGGGCCCGGCGCTGGGCGGTCCGGTGCCGCAGGACGGAGTGCGGCTTCCATCAATAGTTGTTGTAAACGGAAGTCCCACACTTTCTTGTTTCTAGGCTTGAAATCATCTAGGCTTGAAAGGCTACAAATCTTACAGTGCTCTGAGTGATATGCCTCCCTTAAGCACCTAAGGCACGAGTGGTCGGGGTCACTATTGGACATAGGCTTCAAACACCGTAAGACTTAAACCCCTGGGCTTGCAACATGCCTTGCAGCCCCAGGTGGGGTGATGGGATACAAACGATCCCAGTCACCAATCACTACTACTACCTATACCAGAGGTGGGCAAACTATGGCCTGCTGGCCCCATCAGGCCCACGGGACCCTCCTGCCCAGCCCCATAGCTCTTGGCCTGGGAGGCTCACCCCCGACCCCTCCCCCCGCTGTCTCCCTTCCCACACAGCCTCAGCCTGCCGTGCTGCCGGGGCAATGCTCTGGGCGGCCGGGAAACGCAGTTGCAGAGCCGCGGCCTGACCCAGTGCTCTGGCCAGTGCGGCTGTAGTGCCGCCAGCCACTGGTGCTCCAGGCAGCGTGGTAAGGGAGCAGGGGGGGTTGGATAGAGTGCAGGGGAGTTGGGGGTGGTGGTCGGGGGTGGGACTGTGGATAGGGGTCAGATCAGTCAGAGGGTGGGGAACAGGGGGGTTGGATGGGGCAGGTGTCCTGGGGGGGCAGTCAGGAAGGAGAGGGGAGGTTGGATGGGGCGGCGGGGGATAGTCAGGGGCAGGGGTTCTGGGGGCGGTCAGGGGACAGAGAGAAGGGGTGGTTGGTTGGGGCAGTGGTTCCAGGGGGCAAGTCAGGAATGAGGGGGGGGTTGGATGGGGCAGCAGTGGGCAGTCAGGGGTGGGAAGTCCAGGGGTGGTCAGGGGATAGGCAGCAGGGGGTGGTGGATGGGGCAGGAGTCCCGGGGGAGCCATCAGGGGGTGAGAAGCGGGGTGTTGGGGGGAGGGTCGGATAGGAGGCAGGGGCTGGACCACGCCTGGCTGTTTGTGGGGAGACAGCCTCCCCTAACCGGCCCTCCATACAAATTTGGAAACCCAGTGCGGCTCTCAGGCCAAAAAGTTTGCCTGCCCCGACCTATACTGACTATATTGCAAATCTTGAAATCTGTCAGAAAATTCTGATTCCAGTTCTTGCACGCACATTCTAATTTCAGCGTCAAACGCAGTGTGCTGTTCCACGTGGTGCCATAGTGATGTAAGCAGCAAATCCGGACTTAAAAATATCCCAGCACAGTAGCGCTGGAACAATTTTTAAGGTGGGGGTGCTGAGCTGTGTTCCCCCTTGCCCCTGTCTGCACCCCTCACTGCTCCAGGCTGGGGGCAGCTGTAGAGCCCTTGGCCAGCAGCTGGGACCCCAGGCTGGCAGCAGAGCCCCATGGACCGGTGGCTAGCAGAGGGCTGAGCGGGGCCGGCGGACGGAACCCCGGTGGGCAGGGGGCTGGCGGCCAGTACCCCGGGCCAGCAGCAGAGCCCCTGGGACCGGTGGCTGGGACCTGGGGCCGGCAGCGGGCTGAACGGGGCTGGCGGCCAGAACCCCAGCTGGCAGTGGGCCGGCGGCCAGTACCCCAGGCCAGCAGAGGAGCCCCCAGGACCGGTGGCCAGGACCCGGGCAGCATGAGTGCCCCTGAAAATCAGGTCGCGTGCCGCCTTTGGCATGCGTGCCATAGGTTGTCTACCCCTGCACTTGGCTAAGGGAGCACTTGCAAGCAAGTGAACGCAGTTCCAAAGCTGCCACAGATGGTAAGAAGGAACTGAAGCGGGTTCGGGTCGGCAGGGTCATATATTGAGCGCCATGAAGGCGCCACTCCAGAGGGCTCCCTAGCCAACCTGACGGGAGCTGCTAAGGGAAAAGTTTCCGACGACTGAGCACACAGCGCATGCACACCTGATTGGAATCAATGTGAACAAGCACTCAAAGAAGAACATCTTTGTTAAGCCATTTGGTAGGACACTACTGCACACAGGGAGAGACGTTGCAGAGGGGACTGTGTTCAAAGCTAAGCTCAGGATCTCACACACTGACCCCAACTGGAGAAGCACACAGAGTCACTGAGCTGTAAGCTGAGATCCACACACAAGAAGAATCCAATCCTCCCTCACTTCATAAAGCAGATGCCTCTGCAGGCCAATCTACAGTTAGTACAAAAGTTTGGGGCACAAAGAGAATAAATTCTCCTTGGGCTTTGTGCGGTTCAACTGTGCTTCCTTTATCAGGGAAGTATCACTCTCATAGTGAGATTAGCACTTTCTCCTACTTGAAAATGGATTCACTCACAGAGGACTCTCGGTCAAACTAGATGATCATAATGGTCCATTCTGGCCTTAAAATCTATGAATCTATTCCCTTCTCACTGCTCCGCCTCCTCTCCCTGATCCCTCCTGACTCCCCCTCCTAGCTCTCTGTCTCTATCCTTTCTGACTACTTCATGGCCCTCCTGTCTTTCTATTCTGATCTCTCCAGATTCCCCTGCTCAGTACTCCAGTGCCTTCAACAATTCTTCCTCCTCTTCCCCTGACTCCCCCCTGTTGCACAAGTTCAGAATAACTCCCAGTTCTCCTCAGTGATAAGAATAGTAGTCTCCAGTCCCCATGTGATGTGCTGATGACTAACAGACTCAGGCACATGTGAGCAACTTCTGAACTGTTGACTGACACCTTTTGCCTTCAGATTTCAGTCAGCAAGTTGCCTGTAAGGTGCTCCTGACAGCTGTATGGCCAGGCAGGGGCACCTGTATTTTTCTCAGCTGGGTTGCATGGAGTAAATTGGGATCCTGGGGAGAGGGGTCTGATATGACATTCGCATAGAACAACCTTTGCCTTAGCTCAGTCATAGTCTGAAATGCTATTGTCAAATGACATGCTGGATTCCATGTTTATTGTTTTTCAGGGACAGTTCTGGATCCACTGTGCTCATGGTTTCTTACTGCCAATGCTGCAAACTTCAGCCAGGACCTGAGAGTCCAGCTGCTCTCTTTCTGCCTCTTACATAAGGATTCTGCACTCGGAATTTAGCTGCCGACTCTGTCAGTGCTGCATGATTTAGAGTCGAATCCAGCTCACTCACTGTAGCTGTGTGAAGTTTGCAGGACTAATAGATAAAAACATGTTGTGTCAGTAAAGTCAGCAGGTGTGACACTAAGACACGTGAGGAGCCGAGGGCGGCAGGATCATGCTTCTACCCATAACTGCATTTAAGCAGAACTCTCTCTCTCTCTGGTGGCATCCCACACACCTGCCCGCCATCTTCTTTTTCTACGTACTCTTTCTCTCTGTAAACTCATCTACTCCTACAGTTTCAAATATCACCTCTATGCAGACGATTCCCAGATCTACATCTTTGCCCCAATCCCTTGCCATCTATTTATTCTCACATCTCAAATTCTCTTGTGTCCTCTTAGAAGTCCCACTGCCAGTTCATACTTCCCAAACTGAGCTGATTATCTTTCCTTCCAATTCCTCTCTTCTCCATCCCTGGGCTACCTGACAACTTCACTGTCTTTCCCATTTTCCAGGCCTCAATGTCTGTCAACTTTGGTTCTTCTCCCCAACAGTCCATCTCTCACTAAGTTCTGTTATTTCTTCCTCTTTAATGTCCCAAAAACTGCTTTTTCTCCATTCTCATCCTTGCATAAATTCTCATCAGTGCCTTGATTCCCTTTTAGCCTGATGACTGCCTTGGAATGGGAGCTGACATCCTTCACTTTGACATAACACCACTTTCTTCTAAGCTGTCCGGCACAGTCTGCAGATTTGGAGGGAGCTGCTCTTCTACAGGGTACAGGGGATCTAAATGTTGACCCTCTTTATTGTTACAACTTATTCCTGGGAAACTATATGGGGTTAGGGATACAGAATTGATCCCAACAAATTCACATAATACAAAAACTGAGGTTCGACCAGAGGACAGCACCAGATGTGAAAAGCCAGTGCCAGTAAGACTTGTTCCTCTTTGTTGTTCTTGGATAGGGTGTCTCTGCATGTGTGTCTGTGTGTATGATGTGAGGCTGGCCAGGGGCTAAGAGCTGTAGGCCTAGTGAGCCCAGCTGTGTCAGTATGTTAAATCAAGGCATTTCTCTCAGATGCACTGCTACAGCTGCCAAAAAATGTCTAAGGGTCAAGCTGCCTGATTAACCCAGGCACTCAGGAGCTAAAACAACAAGCATGTCTCTGTGCAGCAGTAGCAGAAAGTGAAAGGGGTCCCAATAACAGCCGCATGTTTCCTCTGTTGTTGTCTGTCCTCTCCACAGTGGGCATTCTGCTTTTGTGTGAGATACACCCAGCACACTTGAGACACTTCATGTCTGCCAAGGAATAAACAAACATGGGAAGGATAGGGTTCAAACCAGAACCGAAGCGATTTGCAGAGCTCTCTCTGCAGCCACCTCCTCTGCTTTCTGCATATATGCCAGGGTTGGCCAGCCCTTGCTAAGGCAGCTGGCTATAGCCAATATCAGATTGCAGTCAGGACTCCACCCGATTCTAAGGTGGATTTGCAGAAGCCTGAAGAAAGGTATTATCTCCTCCCTGTTCCTGTGTTGGTTATGATAGTGCAGAACTCTTGGACCTTTCACAGATAATGCTGGTGCCACACAAAGTAAATATATAAAAGAATAATAGTGCAGAAGGATTCTTCTTGGGAATGGGAAATTGACATACTAACCAACTTCATTACCTCTGAGCCACACTACTACTGGCTATAGGCAACAATCAGTCAGAGCAGATGCCTGAATGGGAATATTGGGAAATGGCATTAACACAAAAGCTCAGTACAAGAGATTGTGCTACACTGATCGACATCACCATCAGGTTCTGTCAGTCAACAGCTGGCCAAAGACCAGCCCATGGGTCTCCCCAGGCTCTATGCATGCTGGCGCCATGAATGTACGCTTTCTTTTCTCCACTTGGCACTTCCTCTCCCTTGTCTGCAGTGTTCTTTTCTTTGAGTGATGGTTCTGCTCACCAGCTTTTCAAGGCCCTGTTTTACCTGGTGCTGTCACAGTTCTGGTTTTAAAAAGCAGTTCTCTGAATAGCGACTGTTAAAAATAGCATTGTAGCATTTCATATTTATTGTATCTCAGTCAAACCAAATGTTCTGAGATTATAAGTGGAAAAATGTTTTTTTCTATCTATCAACCATGACAACTCACTTCAGGCTCTGAAAGTCAAGCTGATTTATTTCTGCTTTGAGCATCATCATCTGTAATGAAGGTTCTGCAGACCAAATGCTGCCCTCAGTGACATCTGCCTGACCCCACTGTTTATAAATGCTGCTTCAGTGACAGTGTGATCTCACTGTCTCCAAATTCTGCCCTTGGTAACACCTGGGTGACCCCAACAAAAGATATAATTTTGGCCTGCAGAACCACCATTACTGATGATAGTGTACAGGGTGGAAAGAACCCAGCTTGACTCCTGGAATCCGGGACAAGCTTGTGGTGCTAGCAGTTAGAAAAGCTATCTTTCTATTTGTAATCTGAGCACATTTAATCTGGAAATTATTGAGAGACAAACATGGTACCCATGAGACCATTTTATGGATTCACATTTCTAACAGAGCTGCACTTTAAACAGTTCGTTTTAGTTCCACGGTCTTTTTCCATACCTTAATGTAGGCCCCAGTTTTCTGCTCCATTACCTTAGCAAGGAGTCTGCCTTAGACACAATCCACAACAAGGACACCCTTCCTCTTTCTCAAACTGGGAGACTGAGAAAACAAAAGGGAACCGAAATAGAAAAGACAAGCCTTGCTTCTCTGATTGTTCCATTACTTTTTTCTTTTGTGTCCTGAGTGACTAGATGAGTCAGTAATGTTCATCTTTAGAATCTCTATCTTGTTTGTAGCTGAGGTTTCCCGCTCTCATGCTTCTCCTGCTCTTCTGGACACCATATGTGCTGGCTGAGTGAAATGATAATGCTTGCAAGGAAGAGATGGTTCAGGGAGACAAAATTGTCTACACAGCCTGAAGGAATTCTAAAAACAGCTCTGAAAAGAAAATGTGATTATATTAAGCTACAAACAGCAGAGACAGAGAATAAAATGGTCTTAGAGAAATGGGAAAAATGAATCACAGAATCATTAGGATTGGAATGATCAAAATGAGACTTTGCCTCAATGAATGAAAATCAGTATATTCCATTAAAAGAAATAGGCAGGACTGAGATCTCTTGGGAGGAAGGAGGCCTGGAAAGTAGCCAAGACAGAGTTAGGGGAGATGGTGGATAGCAAATTAGGGATGTGCTGGAAATCTCATATGGCAGCCAAAAAGCAAATGATACACTGTATTTTATGTAAAGAGGCACAGTATCATGTCATGGACTAGGGATGTGATAGTTCTATTTTCGGATATAACCACTTTTGGAATATTACAATTCTGCCTGAACACAGACGTAACATTGACAAATAGGAGAGGGTCCAATAAGTAAAATGAGATCATTGATGACTTGGTGGGTAGGACTACTATATGAGGAGAGGTTAAAGAAACCTCAGGAAGTATAACTATAACTAGGAACCTTGAAGATGTGGAGGAGAGGATTCAAAGGATGTCAAGTACTGTATTTAGGAGGGAGAGGGTTGTTCTGGAAGAAGTATCTGTGAGCAACAGGAAGAAACAAGGAGAAATTCAGGCTGCACATCAGGAGAAATTTCCTAGCAATAAGGTTGATTAGACTCTTGTATGGTCTCCCAGGCGAAGTGACGGAATTCCTGCTACCGGAGTTATTTAAAAGCAGGCTGAACATAGCATCAGAGAATGCTCTGTACAGAAGAGCTGGAGAATGGAAAGAATGGACTGAAGCATGAAAGATATCTTTTTCATCTCTAATCTCTGTGATTCTTTGAAGAATTTCCTCCATTCACCCTGCTTTGTACACAATACCTCCGGTCTTTTCTCTGATTCGGATGGATAGATTAGGTAGGAAGGACAGTGGTTTGAAAATGGTCAGCTTCCAGTATGCTAGAAGAATAGCTGGGTACTGCTTCTTTCCATGTAAGTGAAAAAATATTATTGTGAGATCACATGAATGGCAAGAATGGGTTTGGAGCCTTGTCCTGGAGTCCAAAAGGCAACTCAGAAAGTATTTCCGGAGTGGCTCCTTGCAGCCTTCGATACTTGGATTACATTTCTGAAATTTTGCAGGAATCTTCTGCTTCCCCCCCCAACCCCCCCGCCTCCCCCTTCTGTGCATTTTTGGTGCTGAGCTTTTTCCGGTTTTCCCACACTCCTGCCTGTCACAGAGCAGAAACCACAAAAATGCAGCGAAGTAAAGTCTGTCCAAGAAGCTACAATTCCATCTCACAAGGATAAACATTCTCTCTGCCAACAAGTGAGCACAGCACACCGGCATCTTCAAATACACATCCCTGCTGCCCAGCAAAGAAACCCACTGACACAGCCTGTCACCTGTACTAACATGAGCCACCCCAGCACAAAGAGAATTGGATGGTGAATTCACCAGCACAGACCTGCCAGACCTCATGATCACAGCCGCCCTCACTGAGTCAACCAATCCTGCTAATGTCTTGTTTTCTTTTTAAATAGTTTTGGGGGATGAATTTAGTGCACTGTCTAAAGATAGGCATTCTGCAGGCAGGAAATATAAAGGCTTCTCCAGCACATCTCTTCCCATGTTCCTCCAAAACACCTTATTATTCCAGTCCTGCTCCCTCAGCCCCCCAACCACAGCATTGCCAATGCACCTCTATTCTGCATCTAAGCACTTCCACAGGGGGGCTTTTAGAAAAATGATTATTTTTTATTAAAGCCTCTCTCTTAAATAGGGAAGGGGCTGCGAGGAGTCAGAGAATCTGGCAGGAATCAAACAGAACTGAGGGGAGGGGGTTATGAATGTAGTTCCCCCCCATCAGTGTTTTAGAGATTAAAACAAGTCCAAAGATGGGTAAGGATAAGGGCTGGAGAGACTTCAATATGAGGATACATTGTAAAGGTGGAGACTTTTCTGTCTACAGAGAAGAGAAATGAAAGGGGGCATGATATAGAGACATAGAACAATGAATTGTACAGATAAAATTACCCTATCATAACACTGAAACAAGGGGATGCTCAAGGAAATGAAAAGGCAACAAACTTGAAACTGATAAAAGGATATTATTTTTTTGTACACAGCACATAACTAACCTGTGGAAATCACAGCCACAGGATGGGTTGGAGGCCAAAAGCTTAGTAGGGTTTAGCATTGGACATTTATATGGGAAATGACATAAATATACATAAAGCGTATATGGGGATACAAACCCTCATGCTTTGGGACAAACCAACCACTAGCTGATGGGGTTAGGAAGAAACTTCTCCTATAGGCAGATGAGTCCATTATGGATAGTTCTGGGGGATGAATTTAGTGCACTATCTAAAGACAGACATAGTGCAGGCAGGAAATGTACCAGCTTCTCCAGCACAACTCTGTCCATGCACCTCCAACACACCTTGCTACTCCAGTCTTGTTCCCCCGAGAAGCACCTGCCACTCACCATTGTCAGAGACAGGCTAGTGGCCAAGGTAGCCCACTTCTCCAATATCTATGGCAATTCCTATATCCTCATATTCGTATGAAGCTATGGCCCTGCTTACACTCTGAGGTAAAGCTCCATTTTAGGGTACAACTACTCCAGTGTATCGAGGCCAGATTCTTCCAAGGTCTCAGAGATTCAGGAAGAACGCCCCGAAGGATCTGTATCAAAGACACTTGCTGGCAATGTGTTCCTCACAGATTTTTCTGGCACAGGAAAAACTTACTTGGAAATCCTCTGGGCTGCCACTTTTCTGACCACTGCCTGCCTATGGTTGGCTGGAGGCTTGGGGACCAGGTGAGAGGATGTACTCTGGGGTGGCATCACTTTGTGCAAACTGGTCACCTTCTGGATGCTGGAAGTGGCACTTGATGTCTTGCAGGCACCGGAATCAGCTGGCACGGATATATTGTTGGAGCTGGGTGGTGGGTGGTTGGCAAAGAGAGCCTGGTAGAAAACAAGATACAGGGATTGGTTATTTTCCCTTTGCAACTCCACCAGGAGAACCCATGTGGTGAAGAGCCTTGCCTGGGAAGAGAAAGTCCCGGCCTGGTAAAGCGGACCACCCAACTAGAAGGCTCCTGAGACAGTCTCAGAAATAGATACAAACTGACGGTGACTGATTCCATGAAGGAGTTTTTATAGAAGAATTCTACAGCCTTGGAAAGTCAGGGTTAGTTCTAGAAATGCCAACAAACTCTGCTACTGTCAGGTGCTACAACACTGACTCCCAAATCCAACCTCCTCCTAGTCTTTGAGCTAATAGGAAGTCCTAAATTACCCTTACAGAAGCAAGGGGCACTAAGAGGGCAAACTGCTAAAGAGGATTTCCCCCTGACTCAGGCTCTGGGGATGCTTTGGGGAGAGAGGAAAGCTCCCAGTCATGAAGGGAGAGAGACGCTGAAGGTTTGGGAGATGGGGCAAAATAGCTTGTGTACTGCCAGGCACTGAAGAACAAAGACACAGGTGGCAGAGGAGCGGAATGGCTCTCTGCACCAACTCAGCTGAGATTCAAAGCAGCACTCAATTCTCTTTAGGAAGTTGAAACCTGCCTGGAACTCTGTCTTATCCTTCCTCAAAGCTGCTTAGTTAGATCCCCATTCAGAGCAGTGAACTGTAGTCATGTGGCTTACTGGTGAAAAGTCAGTTATGAAAGATGAGGGGAAAGGGTGAGCACTAGCCAGTCTCCTGGGAAAGGTTGGGGCTTCAGTGCACTTGGTTGCATTTGTCCCGAGTTTCTTTCTCTGGTGAGGAACACACAGAGGCACAGTGAGTGGGCTCCAGGCTCCAGAGAAAGCCACAATCTGAGGATTGGCTGAGTCCCAGCATAAAGACAGGAAAAGCCCCTCTCCCCCACAATTCTCTGGCAAATGGCAGGGCACTCGTGTGGGAGGGAGTTTCTGACAGGCAGAGCCTGGGGGGAGAAAGGGGAATGTGAGAGCCAAACCAGGCCTTTTCCACTACAATTCACTGACAAGATCTGCTGAGCTTTCTACTCCTCGTTAACCTCTCCATGTCCTGCAGCTCCATTTTGATCCTGGATTCCTGAGCAGGATTACCTTCAGGTAAAACTGTATAAATGACAAGTCAGGAGGAAGGCAGTAAATGCCACACTCTTGGCTTAAAGAAAAGGAGTACTTGTGGCACCTTAGAGACTAACCAATTTATTTGAGCATGAGCTTTCGTGAGCTACAGCTGTAGCTCACGAAAGCTCATGCTCAAATAAATTGGTTAGTCTCTAAGGTGCCACAAGTACTCCTTTTCTTTTTGCGAATACAGACTAACACGGCTGTTCCTCTGAAACTCTTGGCTTAGTCCAGTACAGCTGAGAGCCCATCACATTATCAGGGAAGGGATGGAGTCTCCCCACTCACTGAGCTTTCCTCCCCTGACCCAGAGACCGCTCCTCACTGCATCCATGCACAAGAATTTTTTTTTTAAGTGCTTTTCCCTTGTTACTAAAATTCTGACACCTGGAGTTTGCAAAACTCTTGTACTGTACTGTCTACGTCACCTCCCCAAACATGCTCAGGCAAGAAGGTCAGTCACCCAGGAGGAAGAACAAACAGGAATTCTTATAACACAGGATGATCATCAGAGGCACGGCCGAGACCTGCCTAAGGAAAGGTTAAGGCTGTTTTGCTTCGGGACAACAGACTTCTGAAAGGCCTCTGTCTCCAGACTGTGCTGAGATCCTGGCTGCCTTCCACCGCAGCCAGGGTGTAGAGACTGGGGGTTGACAATGACCATGGCTTCTGGATCCAGCTACAAAGCACGCTGCCCTGCTGTGAACCCTATGGGGGCGGGGCAGGAAACCAGAAGAGGCTACTGTGCAAACAAAGGCCAGACAGAGAAAGGGATGGGAAGAGATTTCAGCACATACACACATGGAGGTGCACCCTCATCATTCAGGATCCACAAAGTCCAGTTCTAGGGAGGACTGTAGCATGGAAGAAACTCTGATATAAACAGCCCAGAAGCATCCAGTACCCAACAGTTATTAAGGGAAACATCCAGAACAGGGCTCACAATGCTGGAGAGTTGGACTGGCTCCTGAGGAGACTCATGCCCTCCCCTGTGGAAGGTGCCAAGGGGCACACATCTGCATAATATTTAGCACAATACAGGACTCTGCATCTTCAAAACACTGCAAAAACATTAGCTAATTAATCCCCACAACATTCCTGGCAGACAGGTCTGGAGTATTAACCCCGTTTTATAGGTGGGCACTCTGGGCCACAGAGAGGGCAAGTGACCTGCCACAGATGGAGCCACCCTCAGAGCTAGAGTCAGAACTCAGGAGTTCCTGAGTCTCAGTCCTGTACTCACACCAGTAGATCACACCTCTCCTCATTTTACACAGAAATAAAGTACAGACAGAATGATAGCTGCACAAAAAGAATGCTTTTTAATTAGAAAATGTCATGTACAATTTGCCAGTCAGGGTGAGGCACACGGTAAGGTATCAGCAAGCAGAAACCAAGCTTCCTGTACCCACTCACAATTAAAGTGAGGAAGTACCAGAAGTTTGAACTAAAACAGTTATGCTAATGATCTTCAAAAACAGAAGGAAGGATCCTGCCACTTACCCTCCCATATATCCAACATCTATCCCTAGAAAAATAATAGAACAAATGCCGCAAGTAAAATCAATAAATAATCACTAAACCTGAGAATCACAGAATCACAAGCAACAAACAGAAATGAGGATTTATAAAGATTAGCTCACCAGACAAACATAATTGCCTTTTGGGACAGAATTACAAAATACGTGTGCATAATGTGATGAGGTTTTGGATGTTTGTAAAGCATTTGCTACAGTTTTCTATTAAATCTATTTACAGAGTTCAGTCAAATCAGCGTGGATATGGTAGAAAACTGGCTGAGTGACCAAACAAAGGGGCAAAAAGTAATGATAATTGGCAAAATACTGAGTTGTGGGAAGGGAAGTCTAGTGTGGAACCACAGTGGTCAGTATAAGGGCCAATCTGCAGTAAGGACTTCATTAATGATCTAGAAAAAGGAGAGCACATTAATAGAATTCACAAATTATAGTACAGTGGGTCCTACTTTGTAAACTATTCAGGAGAGGGACTGTCTTGATATATGTTAAAATAAACTGACTGTATGCTTTCTCCTTCTACCCAACCCCTTTGTCACGAAGTTTGTTTTCTTAAACTATGAGCTTTCTGGGACACAAATTGGGTTTTATTATACATTTGTAAAGTATTCAGCACATTGTGTGTGCTGAAATAAATAAATAAATAAATACATAAATATAATGAGATTAGAAACAGGGGGCAGAACTTCAGGTGGTATAAATCAACATACCATCACTGACTTCAGTGGAGTTATTTTATTTTACAGTAGAACCTTAGAGTTACTAACACCTTGGAAATGGAAGCTGTTCAGAGCTCTGAAATGTTCATAACTCTGAACAAAACTTTATGGTTGTTCTTTCAAAAGTTTACAACCAAACATTGACTTAATACAGCTTTGAAACTTTACTACGCAGAAGAAAAATGCTGCTTTTAACCATCTTAATTTATGTGAAACAAACACAAAACCAGTTTCCTTACCTTGTCAAATCTTTTTTTAAAACTTTCCCCTTTTTTTAGTAGTTTACGTTTAACACAGTAATGTACTGTACAGTATTTGCTTCTTTTATTTTTTTTTGTCTCTGCTGCCTGATTGAGTACATCCGGTTGCAAATGAGGTGGGTGGTTGACTGGAGAGTTTGTAACTCTGGTGTTGGTAACTCTGAGGTTCTGCTATACATAAACTAAAGATATGACCCCATAGGTAGCAAATAAAAATTGGATCTGCCTTGGAAAACTGCAGTTAACACATTTGCAGAAAAATAATCCAAGGGAGAAAACTGGGAAAAGAAATGTATGAAGGAGATGAGGGAGGGAGCTAAATAGTCTTTAATGCAACATGGTAGCAAAAAATGTCAATGCAGGTTAGGCTGCTCTCAGAGAGGCCTTGCATCCCAGAGCAAAGGGGGGGAGGGTTTTTTTTCTAGTGCAGCCACACCTGCTTTGAATGCCCCACATTCCCAGTGAGACACTGACAAATTGGAGGACATCCAGAAAAGAGTAAAAGGAATTAGTTATGGGGAAAGTTAAATCTCCTTAGCTTAGCTATGTGCTGACTAACTTGGGACCATGCAACTTTCTGAAGGGTATAAGGGAAGAGAGGAATTATTTAGCAACTGGGGATGAACTGGACACAGTATTTATATCAGAAAACTATTTAAACTACTGATTGAAACTGTAACCATGAGTGACCCCAATACTCATTATCATTTGTTAAATGTTTTATCTGACCCTTTCTGACACAAGGCTGCATTGATAGGAATCATTTTACTATATGACTGAACTAGGGTTGTTTTAATTTAACATATTTCTCATTTCCCATATGCAATGTTTAGGATAAAGCTCTAGATCCAGTAGCTGCCCATACACATAAAATAGATACAGACTAAACAGAACAAACCTACATAGGGGAGAAGAAGCCTCCATGACGGTTAGTGGCAACTCCCCAGTAGAGGGAACAATTAGAAAGTAAACACTGATTGTTTAATTTCCTAGGCAAGGGCATCTCTGGTAACAACATCCAGGTCAGATCACGTCACTCATCGCTCCCTTCAGTCCGTACAAAATGGTGCTGCTGATAAACTTTCTTCCTTTCCTGTTGGCTTGATCATGTAACTCCTGTTCCTTGAACCACTCCAGTATCAGATTTAAGCTTCTTGTCATCACCTTCAAAGCTCTACATAACTCTGCCCCTCCCTACTTACCCTTCCTTGTCAAGCTTCATGCTGGCTCTCTGTCCCCTTCACTCTGCCAGTGCTCCCAACCTCCTCCATCTGTCTGACAGATTCTCACACAATCACCCTTGTGCCTTCTCCCGTGCAGGCCCTATGAATGGTACAATATCCCTGAGCTCCTCCAAAAAGGACCTATCTCTTCCAAATTTAAATCGTTCTTTAAGACCCATTTTTGCCTTGTTGTCTATAGTGAATCAAGTTGACTTGTATATAAATTGCCTATATTGTTATTCCCCTTCCCCTGACTACTTGTCTTAGATTGTGCGCTCCTCAGAGTTTGTACAGCACAAAGCATGCCTTCCGTTTGCACATATACATATGGCTTTAAATATGCCACTCCTGTCCTTCCATTTATACAGCTCACTTCCAACACATCAGGCTGTCAGCAGCACAGAGAGCAGGCCCTTCCTTGAATCATGCACAATGGTGCTGCTGTTACTCACTCACACACTGCCTGTGGACAAACAGACATATCCATACCAGACATCATATAGAGAAGGGGAAAATAGAAACTGCTTTCAGTACAGCAAGGCACCTTTCAAGGACACGACATATCAGTGAGGTGACCAGAGAAGCCGTGGCATGAGCACCTAGGCTGCTGGGAAATGGCTGGGTTGCCTCACCAAGGCAATTCTGAAGCCATGACTGGAATTGCAACATCATATGGAAATGCCTTCTTTGTGGCCTGGAGATACACAGAACGCAGGGTCCAAAGCACTCACAGTAACAGATAGTGTAATACTGCCTGCAAATGATTAGGCCTTTTCTACTTGGGCTTCATTTCTCCTGCTGCTAACAGTATCAAGTTCTCAGCACTACTATAACTCTTTTCATCCACAGCTCTCAGAGCAATTCACACAAGTGTGTCAGTATCAGATTGGAAACTGAGGCACAAAGCCATAGGCACCAACTTTTATTTTTCCCCAGTGGTGCTCCACCCCCGCTCTACCCTGAAACCCCCCCTCCCCTTCCCCCAAGGCCCCACCTTTGCTCAGCCTCTTCCTGCCCCCATCCACCAGCCACTTGCTGCTCTCCACCCTCCCCCAAATGCTTCCCGGAGCCGCCAAACAGCTGTTTGGCAGCACCCCTGATTAGCTGATCGGCAGCACCGCCAAACAGCTATCGTTGGTGGGTGCTGAGCACCCACTATTTTTTTCTCATGGGTGCTCTAGCCGTGGAGCACCCACAGAGTCAGTGCCTATGCATAAAGCAATGAAGTAACTTGCTTAAGGTCCCCAAGTGACCTGACAGAGTTAGGAATAGAAACAAGGTGTCCTGAGTCCCAGTCCAGTATCCTATTGACGGGACCATAGAATAAAGGGTGCCAGGGAGCAGGAACTGAACAGTCTGGAAAATGAATAAAATTAGATTTAGTAAAACTTCTCAACCCTGATTAAGGTTCTGAGGGAAGAACTCAGGACCTATTAGAAGAGATAAACCCAAAGCCAGGGAACCTGGAGGCTGGTGTGCTGCACTTCTCTAAACCCAGAGGTCTGAGGTGAAGGCCTTATTCTCCTCTGTACCACTCCCCAAGGCTGTGCTGATGGAGTCTCCAAATTCTCCTGTCAGTCTTCTCTCCCCTCCCCCACATTACACACAGTGTTCTAAGTGCTCTGAGAAGCAGGAGCAATTCCCAGATGAATGCAGAATTTTTCTGGCTTTGTGCAATGAATTTTCTTGGATCAGAGCAACAAGAGTTGGTTGTGTTGAGGCTGCCCTCCCAGCACTGTGAGTGTGCAGTACATAGGGAGCCCTCAGCAAGGTGAGGAAGGCTGTGAAAGACCCATTGATGCTACCCACTGACCTCCTCCAACCCCAGGCACCCTGCCTGCGAGAACACATGGTTTCTGTGGGCCCTACCCTCAGGATGCCAATAAACACTACTCATTCCCAACCTCCACGCCAGACTGCTTGAGAAAAGAAGTGGGGGAAAACTCATCAGCATGGGATGCCACCTCAGAAAAGGGCTTTTTGTGAGTGCAGATCTAAGGTATGGCAAGGGAGGACAGAGGGAGAAAGCAAGAGGAAGGAAGTGACAAATGGGGGAAGGAAAGAGACAAAGAGAGAAAGATGGAAGGAAAAGTTTTAAGCCAGAGGTTCCCAAACTGTGTTGTGTGCAGAGTGGGCTGGTCACCTGCTCCTGGCTCCTCCCCTTATGTCCAGCTACTACAGTGATTAAATACATTCCTAATACAATACAAGCCACTGGTGCCATACACAAGCCATTGGTGTCATTGGCATAAGGATGTTTTATCATTACAAGGGGGTGAGGCCCAGGCATTGTGAATTGGGAAAAAAGCAGGAGGACCTGGGTGCAGCAAGCAGGACAGTGGATGGGGGGCAGACAACGAGTGGAGTGGGATGGGGCTTGGACAATGGAGTAGGTATGGGGGTAGGAGGCCTGGGTGACAATGAGTGGGAGATGGGTAAGGCCCAAGTGATAGTGAGCAGGTGAGTGGGGGCCCAGGTGCAGTGAGTGGAGAGGAAGTGGGGAGGCACAGATAATGGTGAGTGGAAGGGGAAGGCAGGAGGCCACAGTGAAAATAAGCAGGATGGTGACCAGGCAGTGGTGAATGGAAGGGAGTGAGGGCTGGGGCTTGGACCAAAGTGAGTGGAAGGAGGTAATGGGATGGGGGAGGGTGAGTTGTAAGGGTAGGTGGGGGGAGCCAAACAGTGGTGAATGACGGGGACAGGGAAGGCAACAGTGAACAGGAGAGGGAGGTGGTGGTAGGGTAGGCGATGGTGAGTCTGTTGGGGTGCTCTGGCTACTAAGCAGGAGAGGTCAGTGCAATTGTGACTGAGATGGGAGATCTGTTTGGCACCAGGCAAAGACAAGTGGGAGGAGACGTATCCGAGAGACACTCTCTCTATTAAGACCTGGCTTTCAATACAAGGAAGTCTGAGGGTATTCTACACTGCAATTAAAAACCTGCAGCTGGCCTCTGCCAGCTGACTCAGGCTTGCGGGGCTGCTTAATTGCGCTGTAGATGTTCAGGTTTGAGCTGAAGCCCGGGCTCTAGGACCTGCAAGGTGGGAGGGTCCCAGAACTCAGGCTGCAGCCTGAATTTCTATGCAGCAATTAAACAGCCCCTTAGCTCAGGAGCGTCAGCCCTAGTCAGCTGGCATGGGCCAGACGTGGGTGTCTAATTGCAGTGTAGACATACCCTGAGTGTTAAACAAATCCCTTTCTTCATTAATGGCAATTTCAGAGCTGCCTGAGCCTGTGGCAGGGCAATGGCCTCGATATTGCAGCTCTGAACTGTTCGGCTCGGGGGGCGGGGGCGAGGAGTGGAGGCTTAACAAAGAATCACTTTAACAGAAACTCCTGAGTAATGGCTCTGCCCTAGGCCAAAAATAACATCAGCTCAATGTCGGCAATTAGAAGAGGGCTCAGCCAGGCCCCCATGGTCAGCTCCAGCCTCCTCACAGGCACAGCTCAGCTCGGCTTGCAGTGCTACCCTACACTCATCAGCAGCCACGGCTGCCCACCCAGAGCCCCTTGGACAGAGATGAAAGAAGGGCCTTCTGCTCCTGCTCAGAGGGGTAGCAAGCGGGGAGGGGGAGTTTGGGGAAGGAAAGGACAGAGTACAGACAGAAGTTGCCTCCCTCTCTGATTTTCCTCCCAGAATGGTGGGAAATTGAGCCATAAGTTGTTTGCTAGGGACCCTGCATAACTTGTAATTCATGCCCCTGATATGGGGGTGGAGGGGCCCCACATGTTTAGTTCTTGCTTGTGTTTGAGGCCATCTCTTCCAGACTGCCCAGCAAATACCAATAGCTCCCACCTAACCTGGGTCAAACAATCTGTGCTGAATGGAGGTCCAAGCACATGAAGAATCCCACTGCCGTTGCAGCCACCAATCAAAATGAAGGAAACCCTGCCCTCCATGAGAAATGGGGTAACTTGTGCTTTATAAACCCCTGCAGAGTCTCCATCTAGGGTGTGGAGATTCTGCTCCAGACACAGCTGCTGAAACACTGCCATTCATTACATGGGAATCATACAGGACTCAAGGATCTTGATCCCGTTTCCATTTTCTTCCTGCCTTGACAGCATTGTGTCTCCCTCTGTCTCTTCCAATGGTGTCAAGGGAATGACTCTGTGCCAAATGGCTGAGTGCCTAGCAATTAAAGGAAACATTAGATGCACTGACTGATAATGATGGTGTGTAGCAGGCCCTGGGAGATGTGGGAGAAGGTCACACCTCGACTCAGGCTTTATACCTGTGTCTATTGTGTATTTAAGGCACTTAGAATATTCCTGGCAAAGATGAACCTTATTCCCTCACAGGAAGAGTGGAGACTTCCCCAGGAATGAAGCAATCCAGGTAATGTTTGGTCTTCACTGTGGTGAAGTCCTTTTCCTATCAGTCTACATTGTTTGGTGCATGGGTACTGTGGTGTGTGGGAGAGGACTTGGTGTAGCTGCAGCTGAAACAGAGACCACTGGTACCAACTTCACAAGGCAGAGACACATGTCAACACAGCTATGAGACTCTGGGGAATGGAGACACACAAACGTAGCAATGACACCCGTATAGGTAAACCACATGTGCTCTTGGTGGGCACAAACACATGCCACCACAACTATGGGATTTACAGACAAAGAATCTCTGGGCCAGGTGAGGCTGGGCTCTGACTCAGGAACTAGGTAGGATAGTGAGCAGCAGCACTCAGATAGCCAACTAGAGAGGGATCCTGACCCAGCAGGGAGGCCAAGAGGTATAGCAGCATTAGGCTGCTATCAGAATCATGGAATATAGGTTCAGTCCTATCCTCATAACCCACGCGTGGTGCTTCCTCCCCACAAAACCTTGTGCCATGTCCTGGGTGTGAGACTGCCCCATGCCGGCCCACAGGTGTAGAAACCGGCAGTGGTCCTTCTCAAGCAGACTTTTGTCTCAGTTACCTGGTGCCGGGCTCGGCTTTGCTCCAAGAGCTGTCGGGATTGAAGCTTCTGCTGCTGGAGTTGCTGCACGGCAAAATGGAGTTGATAGCTGCCAGCAGTTGGCTGATACTTGGGATGTGCCAGCTGGCTTTCTGTCACCTTGCTGTAGACACAGTTCTCTAATTCTCCTTCCCAGGCGAAGCTGTCACTCTTTAGAGCCCTGAGAAGAGAAGAGCCACCACACACGTTACCCATCTCCATTACCCTGCATGCGAGGCCAGGAGAGCTGCTGCCCACAGGGCATCACTGCTCCCGAAGGAGTCACTAGTATCTTGACAGGCATGCGATTAGCAACAAGTGGGTGGCACTGGCAAGTAGAACACATTATACAAATGTTGCATGTCAGCTGTGAGCCTGGAAAGGAGGACCTGCCTCCAACAATAAAAGTCTGGAAGTCTGGACTGGGCCTATGTTACTATCCTTACTACCAAGCCTGAGGCGAACAATTGCAGAGAAACAAGAGGGAAAATCCAAGAGTGACATTAGGACATGACCATGGCTATCTAGCTAGCACTGAGGGGAGACAGTCAGCCTTGTAGCCCCCAGAGTCTGGGTTCCACAGAGTTACGTGGCCGAGCTAAGGATTACTGTAATTGGGGACCTACACTCTTCTCCACTAGGCCCATGGATTTTGTGGAGAGCAGGCGACAGAGTGACAGGGTCACAAGCCGAGCAATCCAGATTCCCTGTGCTAACTGACCAGATGCCACATGGTCCACTGAGTCTGACCAATAAAACCTTTAAGTCCCATTGCTTGAGCCTCCTATGTCCCCACTGAGCTCATTCTTCTCTCCCATTATGCCCCATGTCTAGACACTCCTTTTGGATCTCATGTGTTGAGAAGTACAGACTTTCCTTAAAGTTCCTATGCACACTGTAATTGACTGGGATACAGATGATGCTTGTATTTGCTGCATCCTACCAAGAGTGCAGAGAGGGGATAGTGTTTCTGGGTGGAGGAATGCCACCCCCGTCTCTTCACTTCATAGAGTTCAAATAAAAAAAAAACCCAAAGCCCCTCAATTAACCGTTGGAACAATTAACCATTGGACCAATTTACCAACAGTAATTTTTAAATCAAGACTGGATGCTTTCTAAAAGATCCACTCTAGGGATTATTTTGGAGAAGTTCTATGGCCAGTGTTATGTAGGAGGTCCAACCAGATGATCACAGTCACCCCTTCTGGCTTTGGAATCTATGAATTTATAAACCCCAGATTTCCGTGAACCTGGTATGGTCTCCCCTGCAATCCTGGCCACCAAACTGATCCAGAGTAACATACTGAGGATGATCTTAAAAGGGCCAAACTCAGTTACCCAGCCCCCAACACACACTTTCTGCAGCTGAATCACTAGGAGAGGGCAGGGACACTGCAAGAGGTTCAAGTGGACCCATCCCCACACCCAAACTCTCAGCAGCAATGGAGCAAATCAGCCCTGCTTAGCAAGGGACATTGGTTGTCAGCATCTCCATCCTGCTTCCTGTGGGGCACCCACGCCCCTCTGTCCTATCTCAGATGCTTTCCAGGCCCCTCCATTGTGCTATCTGCAGGGGACCCCATACCACAGGCCACCCTTCATCATCATATAAAAAACTGATCAGAATCCTGTACAAATGACTTTGGCTCCCACCTCACTGAGTCTTAAATTGTCATCTCTGCCTCTTTTCCAAGTGCTTGGGAGGAAGTGTGGTCTAATGAATACAGACTTGGGACTCAGAAGATCAGCATTCTAATCCTGGCTCTGCCACTGACTCAGTGGGTTACCTTGGGCAAGTCACTTCACCACTCTGGGCCTCTGTTTCCCCTCCTGCCCTTTGTCTTTCTTTTCTAAACAGACTGTAACTCCTTGTGGGCAAGGACTGTCTCTCGCTATGTGTTTGTAGTGCACCTAACACAACATATATCTATATCTATCTATATCTTTTAAATGTCCTCTCTGTTTTTGGCATTTTGTGGTTCTTCAGTTTCCCCCTCTTACGGTACCTGGTTTATTTCTCCACTGTTCCCTTCCTTCCTTCCATCCTATCTCCTCAAGATATTCCCTTTCCTGTTGTTTCTGTCGCAGCTCCTTGGTCACTTCTCTCCTTCCCAGTTATACCCAAACGAAATGAGGAAGAGCCAAACTCTGGGGTGTCTAGTGCCTAGGAATGCATGCCCCCTCTTTTCCTCAGGTGAACAGTGTAGTCCTTGCTCTCCAACATGGCTGGATCCTCTCCTGCAGCTCTGCCTGCAATCGCTCAGTTCTGTGCATCATGCATATGCCACAGGCTGAGCAGGGGAAGTGTTGCAAGCCCCTCAACACTGCCCCCTACTGGGCACAAGATACTCCAGAAGTGTAAATACAAAGAAATGTATCGCAATCACAAGGCATATTGAGAAACCTGGAAATGATCTCCATCTGCTGCCTCATCAGACCTGCCTGCTCCCAGCACTGGTTATTATCAAGTTGCCATCATCTGGCGGCCCTTTTCCCATATCCTTGGGGTAACACTGGCCCTCACACTGCATGGATCCTGACTCTATCCCCACTTCCAGGTGGTAAAGCCCCTGGACTCTTCTGACAGCATGTGAAACAGCTGCAGCAGCTGTGCTCCTCCCAGTGAAACTGGGGGGGTCATGCTCACAGTTGAGAAACAGAGATTTTGCTGGGACTGGAACACACTCCTGTGGGGACAGATGGAATCACTGCAGACCATTCTTTGAAGAAACAAAAAGCAAAACACCAATGCTCATTGGCCCCAGTAGATATGAAGATCACTCAAAAGCAAAGCTGGAATTAGTCTGGCACTCAGCAGGAAGCCTGAAGAGGACCCTCTCATCAATGGCAATGAAGGATCATGAGCTGTGGTCCCTCAGTTACAAACTACCCACACTACATTCTACTTGCCCATTTGTCTGTGGTGTGTAGTTTTTCTCACACCTTCAATTTCTCCTCCTTATTGCCATAGTAAAAGATGGTGAGTAGATTTTGTACCTGACTAGTAATTTTCATGGTCACATCTCTCCTTAAACCCCATTCTATCCCTAGAGCTTCCCACTAAGAATCTACCAAGCACAAGGAAAAACAAGCAACGCTCACCCCATTTAGAGCCTGGACATTCCTCTGGTCATCAATATGTTAGGGGTCTGAACTGTCTGACTGACATTAAGCATCCTCCTTCTCTTTGGTGTATTTACCTGGGTCACCCTTCCTAACAGTGCTCAATAAGGAGTAAGAGTCCTGCTGATCATGGCTGCTTTCTGAAAGCTCTTTGGGACAGGCACCTATAGTTCTACAGTGCAGCTCCCATCCTGACTGAGAATCAAGACATAATACAGAACTAAGGCTTGTGAAGGTGAAGCGAGTCAAGCAGTTCTCAGGGCACTCAGACAAGGTACCCAATTGATCCTGGAGCTCAGTGCCTGCTCCAAATCTCCCAGAGATCTGCCTCCAGTTAAGAACCTGCACAGCACAAATTCTATCCTTTAATGAATAAGAATGCCTGAGAAGCTAAAGACGGGGTTACTTTCTTGAACTTACGCAAGCCATGATTAAGTGAAAGAGATACCCTGATGTGATGTGAACACCTTTGAAGATAGCTTTAAATTGCCCCCAGTCTAACCAGCAAGACTTGCTGTTGAATGGATGAAACGCAAAGAGGCCCATATCTGTGTTTCCAGAAAAGGGTGTACATCTTGCAGCAGTAGGATATGAAGGCAATAAGATATGAGACATATTCACTGAGCTAAAGTCAGTGAGTAGCAGCAGCAATCTTTTGGCAGGTGTCATACCAAAGATCTGAAGGGATCATATTTAACCTACACATTTGATGCTGTAAGGGGTGATTGTGACACTTGTAGACCATGTGCCAGCTCGTGCCAAGGCCCCCGGACCACACCGAACACTGACAAATGCATAGATGGAAACCAGTCTGGCTCACCTGTGTGTTAGGACTGTTAAAATAGGTACTAGAGTTATAAGAATGTAGATTTTATGAAATGCTTGTAGAATACTGCATGTATTAATCTTACTTATATAATCTTACTTGCTTAGTAGAGGCCTGTATCCCATGTTATAAGGTATTATTTAAGTGTTTGTTCTGCAAATATAAAAATGTTTGCTAAGACTGTAAACCCCCACAGCTGGGGAGAAGCATCACCAAATGTTGACATACTAATTTACCACAAGAGGTGTCATCTCCTCCCCAACAAAGTAAGGCCTAAAGACACCAGACAAACCATTGTGGAACATCAGTGGACAAAAGACTGATGATTGCTTCCCCATGAAGCTGGTCATGCACAAGCCCCTGTCCCACCACAGCTTGAATGCTGGGGGAAGGGAATAAAAATCCTTCTTAAAGAGAAATTATCACCACTATGCTGCTTGGAATTCAGAGGGGGCAATATTTCTAAGCATTAGCAAGGGATCCCTAAGCTGCTTAGTTTGTTTAAGCCCTAGGGGATATATAGCACGTGCATATACAGCAGCTACTATCACCTTTTGAAACCTAAAATTGTAACTCATATGTGTGTGTATGTTTCCCTTCTTTAACCTTATAAAATAACTAGGGCTGTCGATTAATCGCAGTTAACTCATGCGATTAACTCAAAAAAATTAATCGTGATTAAAAAAATTAATCACTATTCATCGGTTTTAATCGCACTGTTAAAACAACAGAATACCAATTGACATTTATTAAATATTTTAGATTTTTTTTTACATTTTCATACAGTATTCTGTGTTGTAATTGAAATCAAAGTGTATATTACCTTTTTTACAAATATTTGCACTGTAAAAATGATTAAAAAATAGTATTTTTCAATTCACTTCATACAAGTACTGTAGTGCAATCTCTTTGTTGTGAAAGTTCAACTTACAAATGTAGATTTTTTTTTTACATAACTGCACTCAAAAATAAAACAATGTAAAACTTTACAGCCTACAAGTCCACTCAGTCCTACTTCTTGTTCAGCCAATCGCATAAACAAGTTTATTTACATTTACGGGAGATAATACTGCCCACTTCTTATTTACAATGTCACCAGAAAGTGAGAATTGGCATTTGCATGGCACTTTTGTAGCCAGCACTGCAAGGTATTTAAGTGCCAGATATACTAAACATTCGTAGGCCCTTTCATGCTTCGGCCACCATTCCAGAGAACACACTTCCATGCCGATGACACTAGTTAAAAAAATAATGCGTTAATTAAATATGTGACTGAACTCCTTGGAGGAGAATTGTATGTCTCCTGTTCTGTTTTACCCACATTCTGCCATGTATTTCATGTCACAGCAGTCTCAGAGGCAGCACATGTTGTTCATTTTAAGAACATTTTCACTGCAGATTTGACAAAATGCAAAGAAGGTATCAATGTGAGATTTCTAAAAATAGCTACCGCACTCGAACCAAGATTTAAGAATCTGAAGTGCCTTCCAAAATTGGAGATGGATGAGGTGTAGAGCATGCTTTCAGAAGTTTTAAAAGAGCAACACTCTGATGCGGAAACTACAGAACCCAAACCACCAAAAAAGAAAATCAACCTTCTGCTGGTGGCATCTGACTCAGATAATGAAAATGAACATGCATCGGTCCGCACTGCTTTGGATTGTTATTGAGCAGAACCCGTCATCAGCATGGACGCATGTCCTCTAGAATGGTGGCTGAAGCATGAAGGGACATATGAATCCTTAGCACATCTGGCACATAAATATCTTGGGACACCAGCTACAACGGTTCTACAAGAACACTTGTTCTCACTTTCAGGTGACATCATAAACAAGAAGCGGGCAGCATTATCTTCTACAAATGTAAACAAACTTGTTTGTCTGAGCAATTGGCTGAATAAGAAGTAGGACTGAGTGGACTTGCAGGCTCTACAATTTTACATTGTTTTATTTTTGAATGCAGGTTTTTTTGTACATAATTCTACATTTGTAAATTCAACTTTCATGATAAAGAGATTGCACTACAGTACTTGTATTAGGTTAACTGAAAAATACTATTTCTTTTGTTTTTATACACTGCAAAGATTTGCACTGTAACTCCTCACTTAACATTGTAGTTATGTTCCTGAAAAATGCTACTTTAAGCAAAACGATGTTAAGCGAATCCAGTTTCCCCATAAGAATGAATTTAAATGGGGGGGTTAGGTTCCAGGGAAATTTTTTTTTGCACTCGGCTGAGCCTTCAAGGGTTAACACATTGTTGTTAATGTAGCCTCACACTCTACAAGGCAGAACTAATGGAGGTAGGAGACACAATAGACACATGACAGTGGCTGTGGAAACCGAACGTGATGATGAACCCATGCTGTCCCACTGGAGCGCCCCACTCCCTCCACTTTCCAAAGTGCTGGGGGCTGCATGTGTGTGTGAGACAGAGACACACCATGTGTGAGAGAGAGAGAGAGAGAGAGAGACAGAGACACACACCGCGTGTGTGAGAGAGAGATGTGCATTGCCCCTTTAAGTACGCTGACCCCACTCTAAGTACACTGCCTTTTTAAGTGGATCAGCAAGTTGAGACAGCAGCTGCTGACAGCAAGCTCCCTCCCTCCTGAACCCTGTCGTGTCCCCACCTGCTCTGTGGAGATGGGGTACAGGAGCAGGGGGAGGGGGACACCCTGACATCAGCACCCCTGAACTGCCCGGCAATTGATAGCCTGCTGGGCGGCTGCTGCACATGGAACTTAGGGGAGCTGATGGGGGGCTGCCAGCCCACCCTGATTCTAAGCCCCACCAGCGAGCTCCAAAGGGCTGCTCTTCCTGCAAGCAGTGGACAAAGCAAGCAGCTGCCAAACAACATTATAAGGGAGCATTGCACAACTTTAAACGAGCATGTTCTCTAATTGAGCAGCGATGTAACAACAAAACAACGTTAACCAGGACAACGTTAAGTGAGGAGTTACTGTAATCAAAAATAAATATAAAGTCAGCACTGTACACTTTGTATTCTGTGTTGTAATTAAAATCAATATATTTGAAAATGTAGAAAACATCAAAAAAATTTAAATAAATGGTATTCTATTATTAATAGTGCAATTAATCACACAATTTTTTTAATCGCTTTACAGCCCTAAAAATAACTCTTTATTTCTTTTCCCTAGTTAACAAATCTTTAATTAGTTTACTACAGGATTGGTTACAAGCATTGCTTTTGGTGACAGATCTAAGGTATAAGTTACCTGGGGTAAGTGACTGATCCTTCGGGGCTGGGAGTAACCTGAATATTGTTGTGATTTTTGGTGTAAGGGAACATTTATCACAAAGAAACATTTATGGGTGGCAAGACAGACGGGAACGCGCAAGGGGACAGTCTGTGACTCCATGTTAAGGCTGTCATTATGCTTGAGTCGTTCACATTTAATACTTGGTTGGTCAAATCTAATTATAGAACATACAATCAGTTTGGGGTTTTTAACAATCTGCCCTGAGGTTGGCACACACTTTCGTGAGCCACTCCAGACAGCCTGACAACGACATTGCCCATTTTACAGCCAGTATTTGCTCTGTGCCTTAAAGATGATGCTCAGGGGCTGTGGCCTGTGGTGGAGTGCAGGCCACTGGCTGAGTTGCAGAACTGAATGCTTCAGAGGACTATTTCCCAGAGGTTCCGTACCACAAAGGTACTACATTCCTTTCTCTTTCACCTTTCTGGTGATGGACATTAACTATCATGGAAATGCACAGATTGGGGATTGCTGGTCCAAGTTTCAATGAAAGCAATGGGATTATTGGTGTGATTTTGAGTTCACTCTCTCCAAATGCCTCTCTAAAGCACGTGTTTGCCTTTGGTCTCTAAGCTGAGCTCTTCTTATTTAACCTGAGTATGATCTACAGACTACAGTGAGATTTATAGGGTGGTCTCTAGCAGAGTTTAGCTTGGTTGTTCCTGTCCAGAAAAAACATATGGAAACCACGTTATCACTATTTTGGGAAGAGCCAGGACTGTAATCAATTCTGGCTAACTAGTTTTCCTGTAGCGTAGACACAGTTTTATATACAACTTACTTGTGCTCCACTGTCCATGATGCTACTCTACACCCAGGGAATCCCAGCAGCGCCCATTTACAGAGACCACATCAATGCAAGTTACTTTCTGCCTATGTTTCACTTTGATGATTTGTAAAACTGTTTATGATGGGATGGGAATATTTTTTCCATTAGGCTTCATGGCATTTGTTTCCTTCTAAATGGAGCTGAAATTAACAGTTACATTTAGTCTAACTACAACTTCAGTAGGTGGCAGCGTGGCCCTCCTAGTAGAGGCCATGGAGCTCCCAGTGCAGGACTTGGGATCATACACAGATAAGGGTGCCTGCCTCTCAGCTCTGCACCACTACATATAGTATATTATAAAATCAGCTCTGACCCATACATGGCAAGGCGTGCCCACATGGATGAGATGAGAATTGGGGTTAGTCTCTTTGAATCATGGTGCTATTGCCAGCTACATGCTCTAAACATCCAACCTCCTTTCCTTGTCTGCCATTCTAACAGGGCAGCTTAGAGCTCTAGTTTCCTCTCTCAAACTCTGTCTGACAGCTGGTTTATCAAAGAGGGTCTCCCTTGCGCTATGCCTGTAGCCAACACTTGTGTCTCATGACAGTAACTGGCACCTGCACTACTACTTTTCAAGGGAATGCTTTCACTGAAGTGATCTGTGTTTCTCCCTCCTCCTCCTGAAGCCTCATAGGGTTGAGTCCTCCTTTTTTCCACCTTGGGATTGTCACTGGTATGCTGGGGCCTGCTGTTTGCCTAGACACTCACTTGCACATTGTGCGCACGTGCACACCCACACCCATAAATGGGAAACAAACACTTCCTACCAGAGAAAACTGTGTTTCACACTGTCAATCAGGCTGGTTGTGAGCAAACTTCTCCCAGCTCACTCGGCATTATTTATAGATTGCTTAGTAGAGGCCTGGCCAGGATTCAGGCCAATCTCAGCATGGGCGCTATGGGCCATCCTTCACAAGCTAGAACTTCTGTCCTTCCAGCAGCTCTTAGGACAACATGGTATTTCTGGCAAGAGAACTACTGCGTTCCTTTCTTTGACTTGTATTTTTCCGGAGACCCTGGACAATAATTCTACCTCCTCCTAGGTTGACTAGGTGTCCGGTTTTTTACCTCAACACCTAGTCAAAAAGGGATTCTGGCGGCTCCGGTCAGCACTGCTGGAGTTGGAGGGGGGGACGTGCAGCTGCTTCCGGGAGCTGCTTGAGGTAAGCGCTGCCCAGAGCCTTCAGCCCTGAGGCCCCCCCCAACCCCTTGCCCCAACCCTGATCCCGATCCCACTCCCACCCTCCAAACCCCTCTATCCCAGCCCGGAGCACCCTCCTACACCCCAAACCCCTCACCCTCACCCCAGAGTCTGCACCCCCATCCAGAGCCCTCACTCCCCACCTGAGCCCCAACCCCCTGCCCCAGCCCTGATCCCCCACCCGCACTCCAAATCCCTCATCCCCAGCCTGGAGCCCCCTCCTGCACTGCAAATCCCTCATCCCCACATCAGAGCCTGCAGCCAGAACCCTCACCTCACCCCCCAGGCCTCAACCTGGAGCCCCTTCCCACACCCCGAACCTCTCATTTTTGGACACACCCCAGAACCCGCACTCCCATCGCAGAGCCTGTACCTCCTCCCACATCCCAACCCCCTGCCTCAGCCTGGAGCCCCCTCCCATACTCTGAACCCCTTGGTTCCACCCTCCAGCCCAGAGCCCCCTCCTGCACCCCAAACCCCTCATCTCCAGTCCCACCCCAGAGCCTGCACCCCCAGCCGGAGCCCTCATCCCCTCTCACATCCCAACCCACTGCCTCAGCCTGGAGCCCCCCTCCCGCACTCTGCACTCCTTATTTCTGGCCCCATCCTGGAGTCCACACCCCCAGCCAGAGCCCTCACGCCCCCCCCCCCAGCGAAAATGAGCGAATGAGTGAGGGTGGGGAGAGCAAGCGACAGAGGGAGGGGAGGATGGTATGAGTGGGGGTGGCGCCTCAGAGAAGGGGTGGGGGAAGGGCATGGCCTCAAAGGGGGGGGTGGGGCAGGGCAAGTGTGTTTAGTTTTGTGCAAGTAGAAAGTTGGCAACCCTACCTTCACCTCAGCAGAGGGTACAAAAATATCCTTGCATTTGGGGACAAATCTAACAGAGCTCCATATTATTGTGGCTCAAACTCAATCCAACAGTGCTTGAGCACCTTGCACCATTTCCTAGACTTCTGCTTTGAAATTCCCTTTCATCTCTACGGATCTCTTCACTGATACACCACCTTGTGGATGGAGGCACAAGCAACACCCTTGGAGCCAGCGGACTACGCCTGTGCTGAGGCCAGATATTAGAGGTGGGTCTGTTCATTGACTGGGAAGGAGGAGAAAAAGCTTATCTGGATCCCTGCACCCAATGGAAGGGATACTGGATGCAGCCTTTGTGAGAAGAACCCGAATTGGATTTCTGTGCCTAACTGGAATGGAGTTAGAGAGAGGTTCTTAAAGAAATGAAGATTAAAAATCTAAACCTGCAGAGTGCGTACACTCACAGCAGATCAGGCTCTATGAATGCTGTATTGATTAGAACCATCCCCCTTGGAACTAGTGCCTGCTGAAAGAATAACATTAGTAAATAATATCAGTTTGCATAGCTATAGCATCTTTTATTCCAAAGTATCTCAAATCATTTTACAAACTTGAGTTAAAGGTCATTGCACACACTACTACAATGCAGTCACCTCTAGGATGGGACATGATAGCTGTTTAACAGTGGACAACAGAAAGAAGTAAATTCAAATCTTTATCCAATTGAAGCTGCATGGAGAAAGCCAGAGCACAGAATGTAATCACTCAAACTGGAATTTAGCCATGAAACTGGGGCTCAAGCTTCCACTCTTATGACAAGGGATCTTTAAGGATCATAAGGGACAAAAGCCTCAATTTTGATCCGCCTCCCACCCTCTGCATGCCGGGCACTGGTTCAATACCGACCTCAGGCACCAACACCACTTCCTGCAGTACCTTAGTGTTCCTTGAAGGTTGCCTGTGCAACTACAGACTTATGCATCATTTTCAAAAGTAACTAAGTAACTCAGGATCCTAAGTCTCAGTGAAAGTCAATGGAATTTAGGCTCCTAAATGCACTTAAGTTACTTTTGAAAATGGGACTTCAGCATTTTTGAAAACATTACCCCCAGTCTAACCTGTGAGAACTGATAGGATCACAGCAAAAGGTGGGATGGCTGCATGGCTACCAAACGAAAAAAAAATGTATCCTCCCTTTAATTGAGGAAACAAACTGACAATGAAAGTATTTCACATCCTGTTCTGTAATGCCTGGAGTTAAGGAGGAACAAGGGTCACTGTGCCAAGAAGCAACAAGGGAGCCCAGTGCCGGTTTAGAAATCAGCACTCCCACCTTGCCATGGAATGCAAGACAACCTTGGGCAATAGCTCTTTGCCCAGGGGGCATCAGGTGCTGCGACAAAGCCAAGAAGCTTTCAGAGCAAAGCCCTCACAGGCACCAGCTGGCACAATGCAGTTAATAGCCTAATGAATGAGTCTGGCTGGTGTGGCAGCTCCCAGCATCCTGGTGACTTGTGCTCAAGCATTCAGAAAACACAGAACATTTTCTTTGGCACAGTCTGTACCTCCTCCATCCCTAACAACAGGCCCTTGACTCATGCTGGCTGTGAAGTGATGATAAATATTGTGGGACACAGCCCAGAACACTGGGGTCCTGGCTGGGGTGCAGAGCAGTGCCACTTGCCTTACGGTCCTCTTCTTCTCTCCAGCTCTTTTTTTAAAAACGGAGTAATGAGCCTCTAGAGCTGGCTTGTTCCCAGGCCCTGATGTTACTGGGGATATCTAAGAATCAGTGACTTTGATCCAGAGTGGCCAGCAACGGCCTGCACTGTAGTATGGCTGGTGTATCATGGGAGCCCCTAACACTCAGCTGTGAATGTGCTGGCAACAGAGATGACTCTCCCAATGCAGAGGAGAACAAAGTGCTTTTGACATTCCTGAGATAGTTACTGTCAGTATATTGGGGATTCTCTGTAACAAAGGGAGCTTTACCAGAGCCCACTCTCAACTGCCCAGGTACATGCAGATGGATAAGGGGCAGGCTGTAGCTGGCCCATATAAAACTGAGATGCCATCACCTGGCCTGCAATCTGCTTCATAACAAAACCAAAAAAAAACAAAAAAACCCACACTGCAGAGAGAAGCCAAGGAAAAGCTTCTAAAGTTAATGAGCAGACTGTCCAGGCTTGGCTAGGATTGGCAAGGCTAGTGGAACTGCAGCCTGGGTTCAAATCCAGTTCACAGTGACAAATACAATCTCCAGTGATATCTGAAGGTGTTGCAGAGCTGTAGGAGAGTTCCTGTCCCTCTGCGTCAATCAGCCTCTCCCTCCTTACTGTGATGAGGTGCAGCTGTGGGCAACTTGAAACAGTACAATTCTCCAGCATCCTACCTGCCCCTTCTCAGCAGTCACAGTTACAGAAACAGGTGAAAGAAGCAGCCATTCACTAAGTCCCATGAGAGAATAGGAGAGGTACAAGGGAAACATGAAGGACAGACTCAGAATTGACAGGAGTGTTAGAAAGAAGGGAGAGGAAAACGAGATGAACAAGAGTGATTTTGCAGACCAGCTCCTGTTGCCAATCCCTAGAGTATTTCACTGCCTAAATAAACTATCTATGACAGGCACAATCCAGGCATAATGGGACACCTCAGTACGCAGCAACCGTCAGGAGCCCCCTTTGGCTATTTCCCCCTTTCTGCTGGGAGCCCTGATAATGTTACAATAAGATAATTTAGAATCGTAAGAATTATGGAGGGCATCCAGCCCTTCTCCACCCAGTGCAAGATCAGGACATTTGCCAGCGCTTTGCTCAGTCTAGTGATCAGTGTCCACAGTGATGGAATATAGGAGAGAGCTCCATAAGTTGATACACCTCAACATCAGGGGGTTTTCCCTCAGAATATAGCCTACATTTGCCTTTTCTCAGTTTCATCACATCACCCATCACTATATCCTTTTACCTGCTTAGGGCTAACCCTTCACTTACTTGTACTTAAGTCCCCTCAGCTACAATGCAACCAAAGTAGACACATTTAGTGCCTTTAATCTCTCCCTATAACTCAGTCCCTCCAGCCCCATGATCATTTATTGCTCTTCTTTTGAACTCTCTCCTATTTGTCAATGTTTTTGATAATGAGGTGCCTAGACCTGAATGCAATATTCCAGATGTCTGTGCTAGAGCTGTAGAGAGAAATGGCATTCCTCCCTTGCTCCTTAACTTGATGATTCTACAAATGCTGCCCAAAAAAAAAAAAAAAAAAAAAAATCACACAGGGCTTTTTTTAAAGCCATATACCATTGCAAACTCACATCTAATTTGCTGTCCACTTCCGTCCCTCAGTCTCTGTTAGACATTCCTGTTTCTCTCTGCCACTGAGTATTTGGCTTTTGGAACAAAGCCAATTTTCTTGGAGCAAAGGCAATGTCACGTTTACCCCCCATTGCTGCAGATTAGGAATGAAGGGTGGTGGCAGAACTGAACATGGAGGCCCGGGAATGGAATAGCCAGGAGTGCCGCAGGTCAGGATTGACATGCCTCAAGACAGCTGTGTGATAGTCCAGCACCATAATAACCGAAGGTACTGCAGAGCAGGATTGAGGGGCACTGGCACAGCTGTGCAGGGGAAGCCTGAAGATAATTTACCTAAACTATTCCTGGATTTAGCTGGCATTATCAGCCTCTTGCTTTCAGAAGCACGAAACCTGCCAGTCTTGTGAAATGAAATTAAATGTTTAGTTTTCAGTGGAGCCAGTTTTTGTTGGGCCCTTAGCAGCATCCTTGGCTCCATGCCAAGCACACTGTGTTGCCAGTCTCTCTGATCTGGGGAATACTTGGCAGGTAAGCAGCTTTGGATTTTTTCTCCTTACACAGGGCAGCTTTGAAAATTCTCTAGTACAGAGACTAAATCAAGAAGAAAGTAGCAGCCAGCTGGCTGGAAAGTTCAATGCCTCCATCCCATTGCTGCTCATCAGGTCACTAGAGATTCAGCAAAGGCAGCCGAGCATGTCTCCTCCATGTGATCCAGATTAACAAGATCACACAGTACATGGCAGCTTTACTCTCAGTTAGTGCAAGTGGAGGGGAAGGAGGTGGTCCTGGCCTCCTGTTGCCTGCACATGCTCCCACACCTGCAGACACAGGCCCAGTCTGCTGGAACATTTTAACAGCATGGCACAGATGTGATGGGATTAGCAGTGATGGAAAGGGAGTGTGCTACTATTCCCTCCCTTCATGAAAGGATGTTGGGGAAGAGGGTTTACTTAAATCTGACATGCAGTTGCGTGAACTGGCATCTCACGCACATTTCAAAGCATTAAACAGATGTGAAGTTCAAGCAGAGCAGCTGGACCATTTATGGAGAGTGAGTCACACCACTGCATTGGCCACTGGCTGGGTTTGCCTTGACTAGGAAAAGTGATCACATTGATGTCAGACTTAGCCAATACATGTTAGCTAGGCCTGACCCAAACTCAGCCACACTTCCTAATCAATACAAAGTCTCTGTTCCTCACATTGGTGTGAAGGGAAAGCACCTTTTGAACAGCTCAAGAAACAGGGATCCCATGAACCATAGGGCACTGGTAGAGTTACCCCAGTGTAAACCCATAGCATAAGTGCACAGCACTGGCATAAAATGTGATTTGCACTGACTTCCTGCCTCCAAAACCCCCACTGTAGGCAAGCCCATAGAGGATGGGGCTGGTTGGGTCTCACCCTGTCCTCCTCCCCAAGGGCAAGTACAGAATCCTTCCCTATTGTACATGTATAAGTGATTTGTCCATTCTATTTTTACATATTAAGGGGATGGAGAGTAGCAGTAGCAGGTGGGGAGGACAAAACTATAGGAGGACATCTCTCTATTTATCTAGAACATGCTTCTGACTGTGGCTCAGTAATTAAACCCTGATGAGCTAACACCTGCATGGAGAGATGCTTTCTCTACCTCTTGCCAGCAACGAAAGGGTTAAGGCACAGCCAGTAAGTAAGCCTTGCGCCCTGTAGTGCCTCCTTTGAAAAGCCGCTTACACAGTTTACGGGGAGAGAGTGAGAGTGCAGCTGCCATCCCAGCCAACATTTGGTTCATATTACAGTGAATAAATCTCCCCCTCCCCCTTTTATTTTTTTCCTTTTTATATTAAAAGCCCATGAAACACATTTTTTTTCCTCTAATATTTTCCATTAAATTTCTTCCTGTGTTGCCTTTCCCAGAGTACCATACTCCTTGCTGTTTGTGCACTAGCAACATCTGGAAGATCCCACTGAGTAAAGAAACTGGGGATGGAAGGAATGGCTGAAGCCCCAGCCCCTCTTCCAGGAGGCCAGGGAGAAGTAACTGTTAGGCTAAACTGGTGCAGCCTAAAGCATTCCCTCCAAAAAACCCAGACTAGACCGTGCTTGGCTGCTGCATGGATGCCTAAAGGCCTGGGGGAGGAGGGGAGACAAAGAGCCTCCCCTCCATCTATCCCTGCATCCACAGTACAGGGGAAGACCAAAATTAAGCAGAATGACTCAACAGAGCTAGTGCCACTGTCCCCACTAGTGTTCCTATAAGGGGAAGGACAAGCTGGCACTGTGCTGCTTCAAGGGTTGTTGCCCAGGCATCATTCTGCCTTCAGCCTAATGGCTCCTGCAGCGGCTCAGTACTGCCCCTGACCTGAGCTGGTGGTTTCATGTCACACTGTGGCCCTTGTTTTTTGTCTGAATTGTAAATATTAATCACTCATTTAAGGGGAAAACATCTAGAGAATATGGCAATTTTCTAAAAAACCCATACATACAAGGAAATGCCCAGTGAAGCTCATGCCTCTAACTCGGTCCCATTTGCATGACCTTCCATTCCATTCATGTCACTCCTTGTGTGTGAGACAGACACATTCTGATGAAAGTTCTCTAGAGAAAGACTTGATCAAGTTAGCAGCTTGCAAGATGTGCCAATAGAGGCTAGGACCACTGGAGAATGAAGCTTTGGTTTCATGCAAATAGGTCTGTGGCATCTCATCAATTCTCTACCCCCAGTATATTAAGTACCTAATTTATAATCCAGCTCTTAAAGGTATGTTTGCACATACCACCACCACAAGGCTTTCGAGCCTAAGCTGCAACATCGAAGAGCTGTCTGCACAGGTATTTTTAAGAGCCCCAGAAGCTCAAGTCTAATGACCCGGTGTGGGAGACTTAATCCTCTGAGCTCCAAAACTGTCGACGTACCCTAAGAAGTTCACAGTGTTAGGTAAGGAAGGTATAGGTTACTGCTGAGCCTCAGAGAATGACAACACTTTTACATGCAAAAGCCTGTATACATTGAGGGAATTGTCTGGAACGTTGACAGTTTTGGTGCAGAGATGAAAAAGTCTATCTTGTAGGCGATTGCAGATGGCCTTAAAGAATGTAAGAGTAGTTGACTATAGTGATCTAAAAAGAGGTGCCTGTCACCATAAAAGGTGGAGTAGCACACATGCAGCAGGAGAAAGGTGCTCTGTAAATATAATTTAGCTTAGGCATTAAGGGCCATAATATCTAATGGCTAAAATACAGTAAAATAAGAGAAGAAAACAAAAATGTTAAGGTGATCTGTCAATCTATTGTGATGAGAATGGGTGTTTATGGTTAAAGCCTGGTTTATGCTAGAAAATTAGGTTGGTATAACTACATCAGGGTAGTGAAAAATCCACACCCCTGGGTGATGCAGTTAAACCAACCTAACCCCTGGTGTAGACAGTGCTAGGTCAACAGGAGAATTCTTCCGTCGACTTAGCTGCCGCCTCTTGGGGAGGTAGAGTACCTACACAGGGGAGAGTACCCCTGCAGCATAGGTAGCATCTTCACTGAAGTGCTGCAGCTGCACTGCTGCAATGTTTTAAGCATAGACAAGCCCCAAGACTCTTTTGGTTTTTGGTTGTTCGGCAGGCAATGGTACAAGGGCAGGGGGACGGTAGTTTGGGTAATCTCAACTTTGCATTTCCAGGTTTTCCAATGTTCCTAGTTTTCTCAAAAAAACACTAGACTTCCTTAAATGGCTTTTCTCTTGATTAACTCATGAACTCCATTTTAATGAAGCATTGGGGGAATTTCCCTCTTCTAAAAAGATGTAAACATTACACAGTGTCACAAATATGATGAACTTGCAAGCTGTACAGGGATTAACCTAGCTCCTCCCCACATTACATTCCAGTTTTTTTTAGTAGATTCCTCCATCTTGCTCCCCAGACTGGATTTTGATAGGGAAACAGAGGGTGTGGAAACATGCAAAGTGGATTTGGGAGCCCTCCCCAACCTGCTAAAAAAAACAAAAACACCCCACCAGTTACTAACCTTTCTGTAACTGCTGTTCTGCAAGATGTGTTGCATATTTCCATTCCAATGTAGATGTATGTGCATCCCAGGAACAGTGGCTGGAATTTTTTACTAGCAATATCAGTCAGGTCAGCTCCAGAGCCCTCTGGCGCCATGCGCTCATAGCACCAGTATAAAGGGTCCCGCCAACCCCGCGTACCTTCAGTTTCTTCTTACCCACTGAATCAGGTAAGAGGGGATTGAGTGCGGTTTGTAGAATGGACATGTGCAACACATCTCAAAGAACTACTGTTACAGAAATGTTAGTAACCGCCTTCTTCGAGTGCTTGCACATGTCCATTCCCATGTGGATGGCTCACAAGAAGTTGCATAGGAGGCAGCCTCGGTGTTCAAGTACAAGCTCACTGCAGTACTGCATGGCGGAAGTTGGCATCATCTCTGGCCTGCTGGGCAATGGCACAGTGTGCTGAGAATGTGTGCACTAAAGACCAGGGTTCTGCCTTGCAGATATCTTGAATAGGAATTTGTGCTAGGAAAGCAGCTGAAGGGGCCTGAGATCTTGTGGAGTGAGCAGTCAGGTTAGCCAGAGGAGGGCCTCCCGTGAGTTCATAACATGTCCGGATACATGAGATAATCCAAGACAAAATCCTCTGGGCAGAGATAGGGAGTCCCTTCATTCTCTCTGGATTGCTATGAACATCTGAGTCGATCTGCGGAACAGTTTGGTTCCTTGAATATAAAGCGCCAGAGTCCGTCTAACATCCGAAGACCATAGGTGCTGTTCCTCCCTGTTCGCATGTGGCTTAGGGTAGAATACTAGTAGAAAAATTGCTTGGCTGCAGTGGAATTGTGAAACCACCTCTGGAAGGAACTTTGAATGTGGGTGCAGCAGTACTTTATTGTTTGAAGATCGTAGATGGGGGTTCCAATGTGAGGGCTTGGATCTCCGAAACCATCCTGGCCGAAACCATGCACTGTCATAACCATACAGGTAAGGGTAGCATAAAATCGCTCCTTTACTTGGAAGGGGTTAAGAAGCTCAAATAACTTGGTTGGCACCTGACCAAAAGGACCAATAAGGGAAGAAGATGCTTTCAAATCTGCAGGGGTTTGTTGTGTGCTCTCTTGGTGTTCTCTCTTGGACAGAGAGGGACCAGGGAAGGAAAAACCATCTCCTAAAACACTACCTGAAATAAGCATCCAAGATTACAAAAATTGTAAGTAATTGCAAGGAAATGCGTTAGTTTATCTTTTGTTTTAGCTTGTGAATTTTCCCTATTTTAAGAGGGAGGTTTATTCCTGTGTTTTCTGTAACTTTGAAGTTTTGCCTAGAGGGGAATCCTCTGTGTTTTACATCTTATTACCCTGTAAAATTACCTTCCATCCTGATTTTACAGAGGTGCTTCTTTTACTTTTTTCTTTATAATAAAGTTCTGCTTTTAGAAACCTGATTGGTTTTTAGGACACTAAAAACCAAAGGGTCTGGTCTGTGCTCACCTTGTTTACCTATTTGGTTGGTATATTATTCTCAAGCCTCCTCAGAAAAGGAGGTGAAGGAGCTTGGGGGGATATTTTGGGGAAACAGGAACTCCAAGTGGTCCTTTTCCTGAATCTTTGTCCAACTCACTTGGTGGTGGCAGTGATACCGTCCAAGGACAAGAAAGAATGTGTGCCTTGGGGAAGTTTTTAACCTAAGCTGGTAGAAATAATCTTAGGGGGTCTTTCATGCGGGTCCCCCCATCTGCACCCCAGAGTTCAGAGCAGGGAGGGAACCTTGACAGTCTCTAAGACGACGACTTTCCAGGAGAGATGCAACAACAAGCATGTTACCGGTGGCTCAAAGGGTGGGCCCTGTAAGCTTTGAAAAGACAAGGTTTAGGCCCCAAGGAGGGATCAGCTCCTTTATCTGGAAAGTACACCCTCTCCAGGCCTTTGAGAAAATGGATTACCATTTTGTGCGAAAAGACTGATCTGCTGTCGACCTTCGGATGGAAGGCTGAAATGGCTGCCAGGTAAACCTTGTTTGAAGAAAAGGCCAGACCTTGCTGCTTCAAGAGCAGAAGGTACTCCAAAATAAGTTGCAATGAAGACTGTGCAGATGGAACATCAAGTTAGGAAGACCAGGTGGAGAATCATTTCCACTCTAGCAGGTAAGTTGCTCTGGTGGAGGGTATTCTACTGCCCAGTAGGATTCTACCAACCTGCTCTTCAGGTCTGAGCAAGCTTGCTCTTCAGGATTCAACCATGGAGGTTCCAGGCCATCAGATGAAGAGAGCTTAGGTTCAGGTGGAGCAGCCAACTGTGGTCTCAGAAGATCAGGTCCGAGTGTAGCGGAAGCTAGATTGGGGTCTCTGCTGAAAGGTTTGACATGGTGATGAACCAGTGCTGTCTGGGCCACACGGGGGCAATGAGGATGGCCTGTCCTCGGTCCTGCTTGATCTTCATCAGAACCTTATGTACCAATTGAATGGAGGGAAAGGTGTAATACAGATGAGCTGTCCATGCTAACAGGAAGGTATCTGTAAGAGACCCTGGGTTTTGGCCCCACAGGGAGCAGAACTGATGGCATTTTCTGTTGTTGCGGGCAGCAAACAGGTCTATAAAGGGGACTCCCCCACCACTGGTTGAAGGGACCACTTGTGGTGAGTGGAGAAGGACCTTCTGAGGCGATCTGCAAGTTGGTTCTGTGTATCCGGTGGATAAGATGCTTCTAGATAAACTGAGTGTGTGATGCAGAACTCCCACAGCTGGATTGCATCCTGACATAGGGGGGAAGAATGCGCTCTCCTGTGTGTTGATGTAGTTCATGGCAGTTGTATTGTCTGTGAGAACCGAAACCACCTTGTCTGTAATGTGGGGCAGGAATGCTTGGCAGGCTAGGTGGACTGCCCTAAGTTCCCTGATATTGATATGTAGAGAGCTCTTCTTGGGACCATGGGCCTTGAATCGTGAGGTGCCATACGTGAGCTCCCCAACCCAGTGCCAAGGTGTCAGAGACCAGGGACACAGACGATTGGGGCCTCGAAAAAGGTACTTCTGCACAGACTGTGCGTTGGTTCAACCATCAAGCCAGAGAATTGAGGACCTGGAGTGGGATGGTAAGCACCATGTCCAGGTGATGTTGCAAAGGTGAATATACTGTAGCCAGCCAGGCATGGAGGGGTCAGAGATGTTGCCTCACATGTTGCACCACGTATGTGCATGATGCCATGTGGCCCAGGAGGCTCAAACATATCCAGACCGTGGTGACTGGATGTGTCTGAAGGGAACTTATCAGGGTCGAGATTGAATGAAAATAATCCTGCAGAAGTCAGGCCTTTGACCATACGAAGTTGAGAACTGCCCCTGTGAAAGCTATCCTTTGTACAGGGGGTAAGGGTGGATTTCTGATAATTTATTAGTAAGCCTAAGGCCCGGAAGGTCAATGGATGTTGGATTCCACCTGAGCTCTGGTCCGGCCTTTGATTAGCCAGCCGTTGAGATACAAAAATACACAAACTCCCTTTCTCCCGAAGAAAGCCACTACTACTGCCATACATTTGGTGAAGATCTGTGGGACTGCCCACAGATGAAACAGGAGAACCGAGAACTGGTAATGAGTCTCGGTTCACAACAAATTTTAGGAACCTTCTGTGGCCTTGAAAAAAAAAAAAATGTGGAAGTATGTGCCCTTTAGATAATGGGCAGCATACCAATCCAGCAAAGGAATGATTAAAAACAAGGAGACCATGCAGAACTTCAAGCTCTTGAGATAGCAGTTGAGACGACGCAGGTCTAGGATCGGTCTGAGACCCCTCTTGGCTTTCAGAATTAAGAAGTAAAGAGAATAAAGCCCCTTTCCTCTTAGATGGTGTGGAGCCTCTTCCACGGCACCCACTCGAAAGGGGGATAGGACTTCTTTTTCCAATAGCTGCTCATGAGAAGAGTCCCTGAAGAGGGATGGGGAGGGGCGGTGGGAAGGTGGAGTGGATAAAAATTGGAGGTTTCAGAGTAACAGCCGTGTTAGTCTGCATTCGCAAAAAGAAAAGGAGTACTTGTGGCACCTTAGAGACTAACCAATTTATTTGAGCATAAGCTTTCGTGAGCTACATGCTTTTTTCATGCTTCGTGTGTATAAAAAGATCTTCTACACTTTCCACAGTATGCATCCGATGAAGTGAGCTGTAGCTCACGAAAGCTTATGCTCAAATAAATTGGTTAGTCTCTAAGGTGCCACAAGTACTCCTTTTCTTTTTGAAAAATTGGAGGGTATAACCTAATTCTATTGTGCTTAGAACCCAAAGGTCCAAGGCAATGTGGGTCCAGGCTCTGAGGAAGCAGGACAGTCAATTGGAAAACAAAGGGATAACTAGATCCAGACCTGAGGGGATTGAGATGTTGCCCTTGAGCATCTCGTCAAAACAAGTGCTTCGAGCTGCCCGAGTATCTAGGGGCAGATTACATTGGCCCTGAGGAGGAAGTTGGTGGAGGGGACCTATGCCCGAACCCTTGGTTCTTCCTCCTCTGCTGGTCCTCCCAGAAAAGCTGTGCAAAATAGCGTCCAGTCGGTTGAGGCCTGTAATGTTTTCTGGACACCGCTGGTGTATACAGACCCAGAGATTTTAGGGTCATCTTAGAGTCCTTAAGTCTGTGGAGTTTGGCATCTGTTTCCTCTGAGAAGAACAAGGGCCTTTTGAATGGGAAATCCTGGGTGGTTTGTTGTACCTCCTCAGGAAACCCCAAAGACTGTAACCATGACCTTCTGTGCATGGTAATAGCTGTGGCCATCGATCTGGCTGCAGAATCAGCAGCATCCAAGGCTGCCTGCAGGGAGGTCCGGGCTACTGTCTTCCCCTCTTCGACTACTGAGGAGAGCTCCTGTCTGGCTTCTTGAGGAAGTATGTCCTTAAATTTTTGCATCACCGCCCACATATTAAAATCATAGTGAAGGCTCACACTGGAGAAGCTTTGATTATGCATTCCTTAGCGTGGCTGTAGGTACATGTGCCACATGTCTTATAATCTATGCATTGTGTGGTTGTGACTTATGTCACTGGGCCGTTCCTGAGAGGGTGGTCAAAGCTTCAGACAGCAGCATTACACGAAGTTACTGGGTCAAATTCTGGTCTTAGTAAACACCAGCACCATTCCTCTATATTTTGGTTGTGGAACTGAGACCAACATTTTCCCCACTCTGTTTTATTTCATAACATCGTTGAAGATTTTCTGAAGTAGTCTGACATTGCCAGTTCACAACCATTATTGGAAAAGGTCAGGCAGGGGAACCACAGAGAGGGGGAGGACTAAGGAGAGAGCACCTGGGCCAGTATGGAGGGAGCAGATGCAAGATAACCATGACTAAGCTGAGGGGAGTCTTGGGCTGCCATGCTGGCTGCTCTGAGGCTAGAAGATCTCTTGGAGTCTACTTGGGTGTTGCACCATTTATAACACAAACTTCATCCGACATAGGCATGAATTACATCTCCTCTGTCTAACTAGCTACCAACTTCCCCAGAGCTATTGGAAAATACTTTGCCTGGAGGAAGCCATTTCAACAGTTTCCCAGTTTACATGTTTTCAAGCTAGAAGTAGTAGAATACTCTGAGTAAACTTTTCAGAGTCAGTATAGATCCTTCTAGGAAGGTCCCCAGAGCTAGAAGGCACCTCATCTGAAGAAAATCACACTTTACAGAGAAACAAACCTGCTGAAGTAGCCTGCAGAGCAGCTGACAGGCAGACTGGTTACATTTTGGTGAAATTAGGGATGTAGGATCAAAAAAGCATTAAAATGGAATGGGAAATTCAATCTGAACTACAGCATTGCCACTGTGGCTTCCTACTAAATAGCCCTTGGTGCCAGAAGAGAAAACCATATTAAAAATTCTCCTCAATGAACATCAGAGGCTAGAATTGCCACCCTCCCCCTTCCTCAATCTGTTGGTACTTTGCAAGCATCTGTCCCCTCCATTCCCAGAAGCATCTAAGGCTGGTGGTGACACGTTTGGACTGGACCACCAGGAATTGTGATGAGGGAGTGGAAAGGTGGTTCTATTTATTTTAAAGCCCCACCTGAACACAGCATGGTCTCCAAGAGCAGTAGAGCAGAGATCTCTACAGTTTCTGGCACCTTGTCCTTAGGGATCATAACTAGAGGCCTGACCTTTTCCCAGAGGAGACTCCCTTGGTTACAAGGCTCCTGTGGAAAACTAGAAGGCAATGTGGAGGACTGACTGGGCCCACTGAAATAGACTGAGGCAAGTGGGTGGCATCTATAGTGTCTCATTGAAGACACTTAATTTGCTGAGTGGAGAGAGGGAAAAGCACCAGTACTCTATTTAACTGAGTACCTCTGTTGGTTAGACCAGAGGATGGGGAGTTAGTACTCCTATTTTCTATACCCTGCTCTGACAAACTCAGTGTGTGGCCTTGAGAAAGTCACTGCACCTTTCTGTATCTAAGTTTCTCCTCTCTACAATGGGCATAATGATACTGACCACTCTATGCTCACATGGGGTTGTGAGGCTTAGTAGTTGTAAGTCCCTTTCTCACTCAGGTGGCTATAGCAATGTAAATTATTAAAATTACTACACAGACTTGAGGGAGGTAGCAGAGAAGGGGGAACACTGGGTAGAAAGCATTACAAATACCAAAGACAACTAAGCTGTCTACTACTTTTATAGGGTCAATTGTGTGCAAGGTGCTTCACAGACAAGAGTGGCATAAGAGGCCCTGAGCCAAAGTGTGCAAATGTAATAGCAAAACACTAGTTCTAGCACTAAAACTTTTGGTTAATTGTTTTCTCCTATTCCCCCTCCCTCCAAGCACGTGCACTGAAGTATGTGAAACAGGAAGACTGGGGGCAGAAGCACAGCACGAGGTTGAGGCAACATACCTGGCAGCTGCTAAAACAAAACTTCAAAAGACCCAGCTCCCTTTGAAAACCCATCAGGCAGGAGCCACTCCTCCCCTTCAGCTTCCCTACGAGTTGGTACACTTAACCATTTCAGCATGTTTGGCAGCCCTGCAGCCAGTTCCAGAGCAGGTGGTGGAGTAGAAAATTATGTCAGAGCCCCAGATCACTCTGTTGTCTCCTTGTTCCTCACTTCTCCCAGCAGGCAACAATGTGCATGCTGACCAAGCAGCCCTAGTGACGGACCAAAGTACTGCATACTCATTGCAGGTTCTCGGTTCATGTTTCTGCAAAAAATGAGATGCCAAGGCCCAGAACTGCCACAGTGAGTTGGGTGGCGGCCAGTGTCCTCTAGCAAACTGTTGGGTCTGACAACAAAGATGGCTTGTTATTATAGAGTGAGGAGGAGAGGTGAATCTTCAGCTAGTACCCAGAGTGACATGGAGAACTAGCATGAGCTAGGACATGCTCAAGTTCCAGCCTCACTTGTCCAGGATTATCTTCATTAAATGTCCCCCCCCTTAGTCCCTGCCTACACTAGGTGATAGAGGTGCACAAAACTGTTGCCTGGAACATCTTGAACTTCCAGTTGCTTGCACAATACCAGTTCCTCTACCCACAACTGCCAGCCAGGAGGTGGGGAGTGCAAGCACCGGGTTTAATTCATAACACCTAGAGGTCAGGTTTTAGTTTCAGTCCTGCTGAACTGGCATCACATTATTTACAACGATCTCTCCCTAACGTGGGCAGGAGGGCAAGAGGAGTTGTTGCCACAGTTCAGCTAGTCATCCCAGCTCCATGCCACTGTGTCCAGCTTTTCCCCCAGAATGTGATAAGGATGAAGGACTGACGACCGTGGAGAAGATGGAGTTAAAGCTGCTCGATTGGAGGTGTACATTTGATTGTTTCCAGACTGAATGAGTTTGGATCGGGCCTTCATTTGTTTGTATTTTTGAATTTGAGAAGGATTTTGTACTTTTTAATGATTGAGCAGCAGCTACACCTATGGCCAGGTACCATTGGAATCAAGGCAGCATTTCTCATTGGAATCAATTGTTGTAAATGAAAAAGTCTTATTCAAGGTACTCAATCTCCCTTCCTAGGGCCAACACAGGATTGCTCCCCATAACACTTAAAGGAAATTGCTTAGTTATGCAGAAGCTCCTGCACCCAGAAGCAGAGATGGGTACTATAGGATAGGTGTTGCAGGAATCCCAGCAAGCACTGGTACAGCAATAGTGCTGTGCTGTGTGTGGATACATCATAGTTGCGGTTGGAGATGCTAAACCCTTGCAAGCCCACCCATTTTTTATAGTTATAACACTCCAGGAGTTTCCTCTCAATGTAGATAAGTCTACAGTGCATCAGACAGGGATTATAATGGTGTGGAGTGTTTGTCTGAGATGCATTCACAAAGGCCACATCTATACAGACCCCTGTAACCATGCTTCAGCAAAGCTCCTAAAGTCTGTTAGCAGATTTCTATCAAAGGCTAGGAATGACATTATTATTGACCAGGATTGCCTGGGGAATGTAATGAGGAAGTATGGAGCTGGTGACTGGAAGATGGTTTGTAGGTGGCTTGAGCGGAAGGTGGTGCCATTTGCTAAAAGGAGAAGCTTGGTAACATGGGCCATGCTCATGACTTTCTAAAGATCCTAACAGTCACAGAGTGACAAGAGGTAGGATCTCAAATAGAGAAAAGGTGAGTAATGGGGTTACAAGGCCAGCAGCAGTTCACTGTGGCAGGAGCTATCTAGTATATTGTGCCATGTGCACTGTATAACATACAACTACATGCCTCAAGGCCAAGTGGGATGTTGATAAATGATATGCAAACAATCTGGGGCACTGAGGAACTAAGTAGAGCAACTTAAGGTTAAGTTTATTGAGCTAAAGGATGCTGACCATAACGTAAAACTTGCCCAGTGAAAGCTGCTCGGGATACTCCGGAGAGTTGCATTTGAGCAATTAATCAAACTCAAACAGCAGCCTTCTAATTTTCCATAATAGAGATATTCCTCTGAAATGCCAGACCCGGTGAATCTGTTGATATTTTCAGGTACTGACACCCTGAAAAGATCTCAAATTTACATATGCAATTTGATCCACTCAGATGGTCTCCAAGCACAGATGGTCTTCCTGCCTGTCATGGGGTCTCTCTACCCCATGCTGGTTCAGCAGCCACAGGGTTAACACCCCAAATGCCTGCTTGCTCAGCCAGAGCTGATTGGCAGACCCACAGCATAAAAATATAAAAGGGCTGCAAGACAGGAGGATAGGGTGGCTGCCAGAGATATGGAGGGATTGCGGAGAGAGGATCCCTCCAGCAAACTGGTGAGGAACTGCTGGACAAGTCATCACACCAAAGAAGATGGGGAAGATTACAAAGGTAGGAAGTAGCTCAGAGAACAGCAAGGGACTGAGAAGGACTGATTCTGGCAGTTCTAAATAAAGGCCCCTGGGCTGCAAACCAGTGGAGTTGGTAGACCTGGGTTCCCCTACATACCCCAGCCTGGGACTCTTAGGGTATGTCTACACTGCAATAAAAAAAACCCACAACACTGAGTTTCAGAGCCTGGGTCAAATGACTTGGGCTCACAGGGCTCAGGCTGCAGGCTATAAACTGCAGTGTAGGTGTCTGAGCTCAGGCTGAGGGGGGGAGGAAGGGTGTAGGGCTCAGAGCCCCGTCTCCAGCCTGAGCCAGAACTTCAGCACTGCAGTTTTTAGCCCTGAAGCCCAAGCCTGAGTCAGCTGACTCAGGCAAGCTGTTGGTCTTTTATTGCAGTGTAGACATACTCTCTGAGAAGGAGCTCCTAAACCGAGAACTAGAGCTGATTAACCCCTATGGGAACCACAGAACTTCCGCTTCCCCATTATCCTAAAGACAGACTATTGAAGACCCAGCTGGAAGTGGGGTCAGTCCTTAACAAGAACTTCACAGATTGGGTGTGATGGCATAGGGGAGGATGGGGAGGTAAAAGGAGCCAGACTGGTGTAGCTCCCCATCATGCCTCACAGGGCTTTAACAAATAAAGACCCCCATATTATACTGCCGCCTACTCCATTACTCTTCTTCTTTGTGCAGTGGGTCTCAAACTTTTTTACCGGTGAACCCTTTCACATAGCAAGCCTCTGAGTGCAACCCCCCCCTAATAAATTAAACACACTTTTAAATATATTTAACACCATTATAAATGCTGGAAGCAAGCGGGATTTGGGGTGGAGGTTGACAGCTTGTGACCCCTCATGTAACGACCTCGTGACCCCAGAGGGGTCCCGACCCCCAGTTTGAGAACACCTGTCTTAGTGTATGCGTAACATGCCTCAGGTGGCACGTGACTAGGATTCATCACTGAATTTGGTCCACAGGTTGGATCATTAGCTTCCCTGGTTTGGGCCGAGTACTGAAGGGAGTGTGACGTGAACGCTGATCCATGGCTTATCCCCCTTATGTTTCATAATCGAAGAGATTTGTGTATATGTTTAGTTCTCTTTAAATAACTACTACAGGTCCTTTTCATATTTAACCTATGTAATCTAGTGGCAGGAAGATGGAGTTTCACAAACAATTGGAAAAACAACAAGGAGTCTGGTGGCACCTTAAATACTGACAGATTTGAGCAGGGGGTTGGACTAGATGACCTCCTGAGGTCCCTTCCAACCCTGATATTCTATGATTCTATTTGGGCATAAGCTTTTGTGGGTTAAAAACCCCACTTCTTCACATGGTTCTTCTTCTTTACCCACGAAAGCTTATGCCCAAATAAATCTGTTAGTCTTTAAAGTGCCACTGGACTCCTTGTTGTTTTTGTGGATACAGACTAACATGGCTACCTCCTGATAATTGGAGAAATGACTCAGACATTACAAAAACCTTTTGAAAACAGGATGTGCAAAGAGAGAAGATCCCTGAAAGAGAGAAAGAAAAGTTGAAATGACTGTCAGATGGATTAACAGTAAAGGACAATCCAAACTGCTTGAGAGAGATCCAAATAATCCAAAATTTAAAAATTTGCAGATAGTAATGGAGCATTACCCTGCCAAGAGTTACTAACTGAATACCTCTTCCACTTTAAGCCATAGATCTTTCCTGAAGTCTGCAGAAAGATAAACGGAACTTACAGAGAGCAGTAAAAACCATCAGTGATGAAAAAGTCCATGCACATACAATCAGCAATTTCAGATTTAGATGGAGAACCCAACTGCAATCTTATAACAGGACATCTGGAATTCCTGGTAGCAGAATGGAAGGGTTTGATATTATGGTCAGGTGATCTGAAAACTCAAACTGATGACCTCAAGTTGGAGCTATTAATAGCAGATGAGCTCTGTCACATTTGACCTTTCTGATGACTTTTGGAAACAGATGGAAAAGGATGCACATAGGAACTCTTGACTCAGCTCTAGGAGGAAAGCATTTATCAGAGAGCCAGATCTCACCCTCTCCTGGAACATAAAGAAGATACTGCACATTCTGCCATTACAAAAGGGTCTGTTTATAGTGCACTTCATCTGTAAAAGAGAATGAGGTGAACAGAGTCCTTGAAGAAACCACTTGCATGGGGTCGTGTACTTCCAGCTGAAATCTGTTCAAGTGCTCTCTCTAAGAATTTGAACTGCTTGGGATTAGATCTGCTAAATACACCTTTCCCAGCAGTGAATAAAAGTAAATTCTCTGCACCAGGTCACCTAATACCTGGCTTTGTTGTCGTTGGCCAATTTGTTCCTGATTGGGGGAGGAAAGCCTTCAAAGGCCATTCAAAATCACTCTCAGCTCCAATGAATTTATGCAAGCTTGGATATCAGAGGAGCCAAAAGAGTCTCAATTGTGTGATGGCCAAATTGAACTCTGCAACCAGTGCCCAAAGCATGTTACTATCACAGCTGATAGAAACAGACTGCATGAAACTCCATGCAATGCACAGCACATACAGTAAAACCTCAGAGTTACGAACACCAGAAATACGAACTGACCGGTCAACCACACACCTCATTTGGAACTGGAAGTATTCAATCAGGTAGCAGAGACAAAAACAAATACTGTACAGTAAAGTATTGTGTTAAATGTAAACTACTAAAAAATAAAGGAAAAGTTTAAAAAAAGAAAATTGTTTTTCTTGTTTCATTTAAAATTAAGATAGTTAAAAGCAACATTTTTCTTCTACATAGTAAAGTTTCAAAGTCCTATTAAGTCAATCTTCAGCTGTAAATTTTTGAAAGGTTCTACTCTAGAACCTCAGAATTATGAGCACCTCAGGAATGGAGGGTGTTCATAATTTTGAAATGTCCATAACTGAACAAAACGTTATTATTTTTTCAAAAGTTTACAAGTGAACCTTGACTTTATAAAGTTTTGGAACTTTACTATGCAGAAGAAAAATGCTGCTTTCCCTTCATTTTTTTAGTAGTTTACATTTAACAGTACTATACTGTATTTGCTTCTTTTTTTTTTTCCTGTCTCTGCTGCTGCCTGATTGTGTACTTCCAGTTCCAATTGAGGTGTGTGGTTGACTGGTCAGTTTGTAACTCTGGTGATCATAACTCAGAGGTTCTACTGTACTGTATATTAAGGTTTTGCCCAACACAACATATAGTCCTAGATCAGTGATGGACAATCTGTGGCCCATCAGCGTAATCTGATTGCGGGCTGCGACATTTTGCGGACGTTGACCATCTGCAGGCACGGCTCCCGGAAGCTCCTAGTGGCTGCGGTTCGCCATTCCTGGCCAATGGGAGCTGTGGGAAGCGGTGGCCAGCACGTTGCCCATTACTGTCCTATATCTTTCCAGAGACAACCAGAGGAAATCAAGTCATCATGCTACGACTAGTACCTTGTCTTTAACCAGCACTGCAAAGGTCTCATTTTAAGTCCAGCAAATGGTGCCATGGGGCAAGAAGCCATAAATTTCAGAAAGACCCTTATTCACAAATTAGTTTAGATATGAAGAGCCCATTATGACTCACCTGCTGTCCTGTATAGCACAAGCCAAAGACTCTCACCCATTTTAAGACTCCTACAAGTGTGAAACATGGGAAATCTCAAAGGTGAATGATCTCTGAATCTCTTGATATCTGTTTGATTAGTTGAGGACTTGGAATCTCAAACAGCTTCTATGAACTCCAAGTCTACAGCAGAGTGAATGTGCATTTCTCATGATTTGTCCTCAGTCCTCATGACAATTAAAGCACAGACCTCACACTGCACCAACCTCCAGTGACTCCAATGAGTCCCTCAAAGTTGATCCATGTTCAAACCTGAGCATCTTCAATTTCTTTTAGGATCCTGAGTGAAATGAAGGGGAGCAGACATGTCTTTTCTTACTCTTCTTCCCCTTTATTCTCTACATTAAGGAGGAAGTAGATTAGTCCACACTTGAAGCGGTCTTCTCCTCAGATATTCTAGAGACCAGGACTTCTCACAGCTGGATTTTGAAGCAACTTTCATTGCCGGCTTTGAAGATGTTCATAGCTCAGATATGCTGCACTCTTCACAGAGAAACAGATTAGCCTGCTAAGCTTTTTCCAGCAGCAGGAAACTATGTAGAGATTCCTGCTCTCTAGGAGTACTGGGGGTAAAGGCCACATAAGCCATGGCCCTAGTGGTGACACTCACCCAGATTCTGAACATCACAATCAATTAATTACATCTATGTATTGCCAGATATGAACTTTTTAAATCCCCACCTTCTATTAGGTCCACCATGTCAGATGGCAAGAGACAGAGAGAACAGGAGAAGATTGCTACTGAGCCAGATAAGAACTCAGATTCAACTATAAAAGCCATGTAACATCATGGACATTAACAGCTAACACTAACTCTATAATATGTTCAGCAGCTCTCTCATTCTAAAATCCCCCTTTCTAAAGGTCAATGACACAGGGATAGTATCTGGTATAATTTCTCCCTCAAGAATGTTGAGCTTCACTGTGTTGTAGCCACTATTACTTAGGCCTGATCTTAAATCTTAGGTCAATCGAGGTATGTTGCTCAGGGGTGTGAAAAATTCACACGCCTGATATAGTTAAACCGACCTAATCCTTGCTGTAGACACTACTAGGTAGATGGAAGAAGTCTAGCATCAACCTAGCTACTGCTTCTTGAGGGGGAGGATTAACTACAGTGACAGAAAAAAACCCTTCCATCGCTGTAACAAATGTTAACGCTATGGCACTCCAGTGACACTAGAGTGCCGTAGCTGTGCCACTGTAGCATCTGTATGTAGATATATCCTTAGTTGCTTAACTACAGTTATTGAACTTCAGTAGACATGTAGCAGTTTGGTCAGCATGGCATCTGCCAGCTTGGCTTGCTATGGACTCAGAGGGAAAAGATATTATTAATTCAAGTTCTGTGAATCCAGTGCAATGGTAAGTGGAAATTGTAACACCTCAACTTTACTTCTCCTTGCTTTCATGAATTCACAGTTGTGTGGGACTAGTATCACAAAACTATCTGCACTTAATATGGGGTTCTGGAGACCAATATTTCCACATTACCCTTACCCTACCCCTGACATATTACAGGGACTATGCTGCTCCCACACTATATTGGAGTCACCTCTTAATGGGCCCTTGGAAGACCACTCAAGCCATTTGGCATACAACCCAAGTCACTTGGTCTCACTGGACTCCTGGCTCTGCCCAAATATCCTGACCCCTTGCACTTTGTACAAACTGGCCAGCTATTCTTAGTTTCAGGACAGCACTAGAAACTACCTGGGAAATATTGAAAACAGTATTTAGCACCAGTGTTACTAACCATAACAACTCTTAACACTTCATAAAAAAAACTTGGCTGTCGGAGGAGGGTGCTAGCCTTCCTATCTCCCCCATATTACACAGCATGCTTAGGCTTCACGAGCTTAGGCCAACAGCTTTCTGAAGAGGGTCTCTAGGCGAAGCTGTCACCACATGTTGGAAAAACTGAAATACTCCCTGGCTTTTTTTTTTTTTTTTTTTAAAAGGTTTTCCCCCTCTTTTAAAAAGAGGTTTTTGTTAAATGCTGGAGCCTTGCATGGATCACAAACAGCTGCTGATTGATACCTGCAGCCCAGAGAAGCCCTGGAGAATAACAGGCTGTCATGGTGCCAACAACATACAACTCACAAACTCCAGCATCAGCTGCAAAACTCCCCTGGACATAAAGCACTTGGGAAAGCAAAGCAGCAAAGCCTGATTCCCTGGTGCAGAGCTCTGGGTGACCCTCAGAGAGGAGAAGGGGGAGAGGGGGACAACACCAAGGCTTTCAGGGACAGAAAATGGGTTTCTTTCTACAATTCATGCTTTTGGCAGGGGAGTCTTGTTTATATCACAGGATAAGAACACCAAACTGCGAATGCTGTGCTCATCCTGGGAAAAGCCAAGCCAAGCATGACCCTGGGCTGGATGGAAAATGTGAGCATGCACTGGCTTAGCAGTCAGGCTGTGGTGGAAACTCCACTGTCCAAGAGGAGGTAGCCCAGAAGAGAGGCCTGATGGGAAGGAAGGAATTCCCTCAGTCAGGGGAGTTGGAGGCCCTTTGTGCTACCTCCTGATCTGGCACTCTTGCTTGGTTACTGAAGTTCTATTTGGATGAGATCTCTCCCCTCATCTCAGCCAGATTCCAGGGCCCCTCTGTCCAGCTTCATTGGCAGCTGACTTCAGGGACAGTTGTGTGGGGACTGTCCCTCATGAGGGCTGTCTTTTATTGTGCCACCCTACATAGAACCTCCGGATTCTCCACATTTTCCTGAGAGAGATATTTGCTGGGAGACTGATGATAAGCCTATCTTCAACTAGGTTTCCATCTGTAAAAAACCAGGGGCCTTGAGCATAGCTGCTCATACGCCTGTCTCCTGCCGTAACTGAACCCCCTTATCTTACATTTCAAACACACCTAGCACTGAGCCATCTGTTCCTTTCCCCAGGAGGCTCCCTCATTTTTTCTTGAGGCAGTGCAGATCTGGAAATCTCCAAAATGTTCACACTGAATTCCATCTCAGGACACTCCTGGAGAGTCTCAGGCCAGTGGAGGGAAAGTAGCTGACCTGCCTCATCCCTCCAAGCCTAGGTTACAGATAGGTGTCTCCATTTCTACAAAAGGGTGGTGAAATGCAGAAAACGCAACTCTAATATTTCAGTGCCTCTTTTTGTGCTGTAGGAATAGCACAGTTCAGAGATGAGCCCCTGAATCTTTTTGTTCCTGAGCTAGGTGGTTATGCCCTGAAAGTGATGCAGAAAGGACTCTCCTCTGGGAAACTTCCCGGTACCCTTCTCACTTTCACAGCTCAAATTAGCTCAAAATTAATTCCACCAGCTATAGCACAGCAGCATGGATTTCATTCCCACCTTACTACCTGCAAGGCTGAGCAACAGACAAGACTCCAGGTTCCTGTGCGGGGAAGAGCCAGGGATGGATAAAAATACTGCTGGGGGAAAAAAAAAAGAGGAAGGGGGAGAAGCCAGACATTCGTGGGATTCCCTGACAGCTCCATGCAGAAGGAAGGGCTGGGCTGGAAAAAACAGGCCCCAGGTTCCTGCCAAGCTGTCTGAGGCCCGTCCTTTCCAAATCGCTCAAAGAAACAGCCAAGGCTCCCTTGTAACCCTTTCAGCACTCACCCGGGATGAAAGGCTGCTCTGGACAGTAAACCTCTGAGTGCTAAATGCTAGGGCCCTCTCCTTCCTCAAGAGCACTAAACTGAACAGCTGGGCTCCCCCACAATGGTGAAACTCACATGGGAGCTCAGGACATTAACCCTACAAGCACCACATTGTACTGAATGAGAGGTTTAGTCATGTGGAAGGAAGAAGAGAGACCCAGATGCCACTTTGTAATGTGCAATTTCTGTAACCCCACAGGACATTTGAATAAAACCCAGGGAGAGCAAGAAGAAAGAAAGGAGCTATAAAATAGTGCTAGTGTCTGACAATAGCTATTTAAATACCCCCATGCCAAGTTAAATATGAAGGAGCAAAAAAATAACAGTACCTGTGAAGTTAGCCACTTAGCCAGAGGAACATACCCAGGAATGGTAGCCAAGAGACATGGATAGGAGATGACTGGAGTAAGAGAAATAGGATGTAGCTATTTCTGAATGAAAAGTCCATACATGTTGCTGAGTTTTACATTAACTGCAACCACCAAAGCTAAAGACCTGGATATCATTGTGGGCAGCTCAGTGTGTAGCAATGGATAAAGCCAACAAGATCTGAGGTTGCATAAGCAATAGGATAGAAAATAATACTGAAAAATATAATAATGTCATTATATAATTCAATGGTATGCCCTCACTTGGGAGTAGTGTCATCAGTTTTAGTAACTGCTATAGAAAAACAGAGTCAGACAACAATTAGAGGCCTGTAAAGCCTCCATATGGATACTGAAACGGTTGGGATTGTTTAGTTTAGGAGACAAATAAGAGTGGACATGAGAGAGACATTACAATGAAAGGTCTAGAGAACATAAATCAAGTACTCCTATTTACTCTCTCATATAATACAAGAACAAGGGGACATTCAATGAAATTGAAAGGCAACCGATTTAAAACTGATAAAAGAAAACCTTCACACAATGCATAATTAACCGGCGGAACTCACTATTACAGCATATAATAAAAGTCAAGATCTTACCAGGATTCAAACAAAGGACCAGACGCTGATGGGTAATGAGGATGTCCACAGTTGGAATAGAAAATATTGTAAGAATTATTAACCCATTCTGCTTCCAGACATAAGCCAACCACTAGCTGATGGGGATTAGGAAGGAGGTTCCCCTATGTATAGGTTATTCCATTATTGCCCATTACAAGGTTCTTGCAACTTCCTCTGAAACATCAGTCCTGGTCGTTCCACATACAGGATACTGAAAGAGAAGGATCCGTTTGATCCAAGATGGCAATTCCTATGTTTAGAATGGGTGGAAGATGGTTTGTGGAGGTAACTAAGTGAGCTAGCCCAGGCCCTTAAGTAGGAAGAAGATTTGCCATCTGCTCACAATCCCGTCTCCCACTTTCTCCCCCTGATAGCTTCCATCATGATAGAGCTTGGTGACCAGGAGGGTTAAGCCCTGGGGACATGGGAATGAGAACACCTCCACTGAAGGAATCAAAGGGGTGAAGGCTGCGTACTGAAAGAGATCCCACCACATTACCTCAAACAAGACTGCAAAAGGGGACTATAACCACTCAGGGCCAAGCAGAGAAAGTGGAGTAAATGGGAGACAACTCTTTATTCAACCAGAGCCAGTCAGACAAAGAGGCCCCCAAGTTCCCAATCCTATAAAGCCCTCCCAGAAGCAGCTGAGAGCAAAGGCCCACTCACACAAGCTCACTTGTACCCCACTCTGCCCTGCTGTGAGGCCCCAGCTCTTGCCTCCAGCTCACAACCCCAGCACTGGCTCCTACATGCTCACTGCACTTGGACCAAACCCCCTTCGCCTCGGGAAAGGGTCCTGTAATTATTCTCACTTATTACCTCGGAAAAACAACAGCACAGCAGCTGCCAGCCAAGTCCGACTCAACAATGTCTGGGGAGCCGAGGCTGCAGGGCCAGGCCTCAGACTGTCTGGGCAAGTCACGAGCTTTCTCCCTTTCCTCTCCCAGAGGCTCCAGACAGGCAGAGCCAAGACCTAGGCTGTGCGAAGCAGCGTTCCTTCAAGATGGTGGCAACCCATGGTGCTGAGGCTCAGAATAGGCTGGCGAATAATAGGACCTACCATCACAGGCTTCTCTAGTGTGATTTATCCAATATACAAACTATCAAGGCTGGTCATACATCTCCAAACTTGACTAACCTAGTTTGCTCCCAGAGTTAGGTTGTCATCAGTGTGCATGGGGGCAGCACAAGATATGGGTGAGTGGCTGCCTATGGTGGTAGGGGAGACAGATGTATGCATAAATAGTGTAGGTATGGAGTTGCTGCACATACCAACTTAAGCTCATCCTGCCTCTAGTTAACAGATGCCCAGGCAGTATCCCCCCAACCTAGTAACATAGAACTTTCCTGAAGGTCAAAGTTCAGTTCAAAAACTTAGGTTTCTCAGACACACACTGCTCTTCTGATGCCAAAGCCCAGGGCTGAGGTGCTAGGGTACTGCCAAGGGGAAACGAACAGGAGCCCCGTAACAAACAGTAACTACAGTCCACTTCTAGTCTCCCCCAGTCAATAAAGTTAATTGATCCAAATCTCCAAGAAAGAGGCCTCTAGTGGGATCAGAGCTCAAGGGCTGCCTTGATGCAAGTGGTGGACTAGATGACCTCTTGAGGTCCCTTCTGTCCCTACATTCCTATGATCCTATGATTCACAATGTGCCTGTCCTAATATAAAAGACATTTCTCTGTCTGACAGGGACTCTTCTATGAGATACTTTTCCTAACACAGTGCTGGCCACTGCAGACAGCAGGACAAAGGCATCCACAGAGGCCACCGAGCTGGGGCCACTCCCAATGACTTTATAGATGGTAATCACAGACAGCAGCGTCAGGATAACCTGGGCCAGATTTACCTTGTGCTAAAGACTCTTCCTTCCCCACCCTAGGGTAGCACAGCCTGCTACTGGCAGGCACAAGAGGGAAGCATATGTAGGCGGAGGTGGAGAGATTAGGGTGTAAAGAAAGGGAATTGTGTGAGGACTGTGGTGCGAAGCAGACAGAATGTGCTGTGCAATGCAAAGAGACAGAGCCCATTGTTACCCTGGCCCACAGAGAGGGGGTGGGAGGAGATTAGGAAGGGGAAAGGCACAGACAGGGTCAGGGGAACCTGACAGATGGACGGCTAAGATGTTGCAGTGTTGGAGTCAGTGGGCCTGGCTGCTCCTGTTCTGGCATTTCTGTGCTGCCTCACCAGGGAGGTGCAAAGGTCAGTGCAGAGTTTGCTAAGGCTGAACTGAGGGACTATTGTGTAGCATTCAGTAGCTACTGCTCTTGCCCTACATTTCCTCTGGGAGGGATCAGTGCAGTTCAGGCTCCTCAGCCTTCAAGTTAGCCTGCATCCAGCTTGTGCGAAAATAGTTAGGCCCTGGTCATGTGGCAAAACAGGGCATGGGGCAGTGGGGAAGCTGTCCGCTCCTCACACAGGACTGTGGGGCACCAAAAGCAAGCAGCTCAAAGACAGCAACTCCACATTCATCCTTGAGACACAGGGATACAGGAAAGAGCAGGTCTCAGATGACAAAAAACAGCCCCTGCCCCCACCCCAAATCTCTGCCCTTGGCTCCCAAGATACCTAGAACTCTCCCTTTTCTCATAACTGGAAGCTTACCTATAGCAAATTCTACCCCATGGCTCCGTGTTGCCGCCTCCGTCCTGCCTCTGCCATGCTGCCCAAGCCAACTTGACTCCAACCCTACTTCAATCCCCATCCAGGCTGTCATCATATCTTACCTTAATACTTTGGATTCCCCAAGTCTCAGCTCATTACACCAGCCTGTGTAGAATGCTACCACCTCGTCACCAGTACACAGCAATACAGCACCATTACCTGCCTTTCCTCCCATCACCACTAGAGCCCCCAGTTTCACCATATTTTAATTCTTCTCAGGATCCAGTTGAAGACCATCCTTGTTTTTATAATCCTTCACTGATTCTGAGCTGATCCCCTCTGTGCTTAGCTTGCCTAGTGAACCACGTGCTCCTCCGTACCTGTCAGCTTGCCCCCAGCCCTTAGTTTAAAAACTGTTCAACGACCTTTTTAATTTTAAGTATACTGGAAGAATGGGCTCCACCTAAACCAAAACAGAACCAGATTGCTGGCGCTTAAAATTAAAAAGGTCGTTGAACAGTTTTTAAACTAAGGGCTGGGGGAAAGCCGACAGGTGCGGAGGAGCATGTGGTTCAGACATCCCTTAGGGGACAATCTATAAATGGAGATTCCCTATGTCCTAATAAGAAGAAGAGGATGGAAAATGATAAAATACAGGGAGGATCTGATAAGAAACAGTCAAACAAAAAAAAGGCCCAATTACATCATGCAATAGAGGACAGCCAAAAAATGACACGTTTTTAAAATGCTTCTATACACCGATGCTAGAAGTCTAAATAATAAGATGGGTGAACTAGAGTGCCTAGTATTAAATGAGGCTATTGATATAATAGGCATCACAGAAACCTTTTGGAATGAGGATAATCAATGGGACACAGGAATACGAGGGTACAAAATATATCGGAAGGACAGAACAGGTTGTGCTGGTGGGGGAGTGGCACTATATGTGAAAGAAAGCGTGGAATCAAATGAAGTAAGAATCTTAAATGAACTAAATTGTACTATAGAATCTCTGTGGATAGTAATTCCATGCTTGAAAAATAAGAATATAACAGTAGGGCTATATTACAGATAACCTGACCAGGATGGTGTTAGTGACTCTGAACTGCTCAGGGAGATGAGAGAGGCTATTAAAACAAAAAACTCAATAATAATAATGGGGGATTTCAACTATCCCCATATTGACTAGGTACATATCACCTCAGGAAAGGATGCGGAGATGAAGTTTCTTGATACCTTAAATGATTGCTTCTTGGAGCAGCTAGTCCTAGAACCCACAAGAGGAGAGGCAATTCTTGATTTAGTCCTAAGTGGAGCACAGGATCAGGTCCAGGAGGTGAATATAGCTGGACCGCTTGGTAATAGTGATCATAATATAATTAAATTTAACATCCCTGTGGTGGGGAAAATTACACAGTGGCCCAACACTGTAGCATTTAATTTCAGAAAGGGGAACTACATAAAAATGAGGAGGTTAGTGAAACAGAAATTAAAAAGGTACAGTACCAAAAGTAAAATCCCTGCAAGCTGCGTGGAAACTTTTTAAAGACACCATAATAGAGGCACAACTTAAATGTATACTCCAATTTAAAAAACATAGTAAGAGAACCAAAAAAAAGCCACCGTTGTTAAAGTAAAAGAAGCAGTGAGAGGCAAAAAGGCATCCTTTAAAAAGTGGAAGATAAATCCCATGAGGAAAATAGAAAAGAGCATAAACTCTGGCAAATGAAGTATAAAAATATAATTAGAAAGACCAAAAAAGAATTTGAAGAACAGCTAGCCAAAGACTCCAAAAGTAATAGAAAAAAAATTTAAATACATTAGAGGCAAAAAGCCTGCTAAACAACACTGGATGATCAAGATGCTAAAGGAGCACTCAAAGATGATAAGGCCATTGCAGAGAAACTAAAATGAATTCTTTGCATCGGTCTTCACTGTTGAGGATGTGAGGGAGATTCCCAAACCTGAGCCGTTCTTTTTGGGTGACAGATCTGAGGAACTGTCCCAAATTGAGGTGTCCTTAGAGGAGATTTTGGAACAAATTGATAAACTAAACAGTAATAGGTCTCCAGAACCTGATGGTATTCACCCAAGAGTTCTGAAGGAACTCAAACGTGAAATTGCAGGACTAACTGTCATCTGTAACCTATCATTTCAATCAGCTTCTGCACCAAATGACTGCAGGACAGCTAATGTGACGCCAATTTTTTAAAAGGGCTCCAGAGGTAACCCTGGCAACTACAGGCCAGTAAGCCTCACTTCAGTACCGGGCAAATTGGTTGAAACTATTGTAAAGAACAAAATTGTCAGACACATAGATGAACATAATTTGTTGGGAAATAGTCAACATGGTTTTTGTAAAGGGAAATCTTGCCTCACCAATCTACGAGAATTCTTTGAGGGGGTCAACAAGCATGCAGACAAAGGAGATCCAGTGGATATGGTGTATTTAGGTTTTCAGAAAGCCTTTGACAAGGTCCCTTACCAAAGGCTCTTAAGCAAAATAAGCAGTCATGGGATAAGAGGGAAGGTTCTCTCATGGACTGGTAACTGGTTAAAAGATAGAAAGCAAAGGGTAGGAATAAATGGTCAGTTTTCAGAATGGAAAGAGGTAAATAGTGGTGTCCCCCAGGGATCTGTAGTGGGACCAGTCCTATTTAACATATTCATAAATGATCTGAAAAAAGGGGTAAACAGTGAGGTGGCAAAATTTGCAGATGATACAAAACTACTCTAGATACTTAAGTCCCTGGCACACTGCGAAGAGCTACAAAAGGATCTCACAAAACTGGGTGACTGACTGAGCAACAACATGGCAGATGAAATTTAATGTTGATAAATGCAAAGTAATGCACATTGGAAAACATAATCCTAACTATACATATACAACGAGGGGGTCTAAATTAGCTGTTTCCACTCAAGAAAGATCTTGGCGTCACTGTGGATAGTTCTCAGAAATCATCCACTCAATGGGCAGTAAGAAAAGGAGTACTTGTGGCACCTTAGAATTTGTTAGTCTCTAAGGTGCCACAAGTACTCCTTTTTGCGAATACAGACTAACATGGCTGCTACTCTGAAACCCATCAATGGGCAGTGGCAGTCAAAAAAGCGAACAGAATGTTGGGAATCATCAAGAAAGGGATAGATAATAAGACAGAAAACATCATATTGCCTCTAAACCATGGTACGTCAACACCTTGATTACTGCATGCAGATGTGGTTGCCCCGTCTTAAAAAAAGATATATTGGAATTGGAAAAGGTTCAGAAAAGGGCAACAAAAATTATTAGGAGTATAGAATGGCTTCCGTATGAGGAGAGATTAATAAGACGGGGACTTTTCAGCTTGGAAAAGAGGTCACTAAGGGAGGATATGATAGAGGTCTATAAAATCATGAGCAGTATAGAGAAAGTAAATAAGGAAGTGTTATTTACCCCTTCTCATAATACAAGAACAAGCAGCCACCAAATGGAGTTAATAGGTAGCAGGTTTAAAACAAACACAAGAAAGTATTTTTTCATGCAACACACCGTCAACCTCTGTAACTCCTTGCCAGAGGGTGTTGTGAAGACCAATACTGTAATGGGGTTCAAAAGGGAGCTAGATAGATTCACGGAAGATAGGTCCATCAATGGCTATTAGCCAGGATGTACAGGAATGGTGTCCCTAGCCCCCGTTTGCCATAAGCTGGGATTGGGTGACAGGGCATGAATCATTTGATGATAACCTGTCTGTTCATTCCCTTTGGGGCACCTGCCATGGGCCACTGTCAGAGGACAGGATACTGGGCTTGATGGACCTTTGGTCTGACCCAGTATGGCAGTTCTTATTATGAAAAACTTTCCAACTATAAGGATAGTTAAGCACTGGAATAGGCTTCCAAAGAAGGTTGTGAAATCCCCATCAATGGAGGTTTTTAAGAACAGCTTAGACAGTACCTGTCTGGGTTTACTTGGTCCTGCCTCAGCATAGAAGGGGTGTGGACTTGATGACCTCTTGAGATCCCTTCCAGTCCTACATTTCTATGATTTCTGTGAAAAAGATTGTGCTTTGATTCTGAGAAGTCCTTCAAGACCTCTTCTTCAGAGAGAGTTCCAGTGACTCCAAGTCTTTCTTCAGAGAAGTGGATAACAGTACTCAGAACTCTGCACTCTGAATTGTCCAGCAGCTGTCAAAAATTCCCCTTTTGATTTGTAGACAGATCTAAAGGTTTTGGCTTCCATTATTCTGGCCCTTTGATGCAGGCAGCCATGCAGACAAGACACCCCCTCCAAACAAAGAGTCTCTTGAGACATCTCTCCTTGCTTGCTTGCTTTGTGCTCTGGAGATAAAGGCACCACAGGTCAAACACTCTTTGGAGGAATGTACCACTCGCAGGCATTGTGAGCACTTACTGTGCTGGTCTGTGAAGGGAATTTTCTCAGTGCCCAAACCCTAAGTGCCCCATCAAAGGCATCAAGACTAACACAGGCAAGACGCTATGTCAGGGGTGGGCAAACTTTTTGGCCCGAGGGCCACATCGGGGTTGTGCAACTGTATGGAGGACCGGGTAGGGAAGGCTGTTCACCCCCAAACAGCCTGGCCCCCGCCCCCTATCCATCCCCTTCCACTTCCCACCCCCTGACTGCCCCCCTCAGAACCCTCAACCCATCCAACCCTCCCTGCTCCTTGTCCCTTGACTGCCACGACCCCTATGTACACTCCCACCCCTTGACAGGCCCCCTGGGATTCCCATGCCTATCCAGCCCCCCAATCCTGCTCCCCGTCCCCTGACCATCCCCCGTCCCCCATAGAACCTCCGTCCCATCCAACCGCCCCCTGCTCCCTGTCCCCTGACTGCCCCCTGGGACCCTCTGCTCCTTATCCAACCCCCCGCCCCAGCTCCCTGCCCCCTTACCATGCCGCTCAGAGCAGCAAGAGCTCGCAGCCCTGCTGGAGCCAGCCACACCGCTGCGCTGCAGGACAATGGGGCCAGAGCACTGGCGGCACAGCAAGCTGAAGCTGTGGGGGAGGGGACTCAGCAGGGGCGGGGCCAAGGGCTAACCTCCCTGCCCAGGAGCTCAAGGGCCGGGCAGGACGGTCCCGTGAGCCACATAGTTCGCCCACCTCCGAGCTATGGTATGAATTATTTTGGGGGGTTTTATATATATAAAAAAGTATTTTATATATAAAATACTTACAGGCACTAAGCTACACAAGTGAAGTCAGGCAATAGTTCTGGGGCTGCTTGTGCCAGCATAGAGTAGGGCATTATGGGGGTGGAGAAGATTTTATAACCATGGACTGTCAGATCTGCAGCTGATGCACGTGCAGCCTCTAACAATGAAACTGATTTAGAGTGATACCATGATCATGAGGCCTACAGCAGAGATCTGCAGAGGAAGGAAGAGTCCTACTGAGTAGCCCTTTCCCCTGTTAAACCTGGGGCCCAATCCCATTGGTATGGGCAGTGTAGAGGAGGAGATGGAAGCAATACAGGGTTGCCTGCACTCTGCTGCTCTCACAGGCTACACAGGAGAGAAAGGAGGCTGTACACCTGTTGGATAGGTTCTTTATTTGGATTAGGTAATAACTCCCTTGGCTGGGTTCCAAGAACAGAATTGCTGCCTCTCTCAATAATCCTAAACCCCACAGGCAAACACTGTGCTAGGGCAGGCACAGGCAAAGAATTCATTTCTCACATTCCTCTTCTACAGGCAGGGGGAAAGGCACTGACTGGTGAAACAAGAGCCGCTTAAGCCTGAGCTTTCCAATACAGATTTCAATCCTCCTGTTGCAGGGTCCATTTGAGGGGGGGACCACCCAGAGCACACTCCTTGCCCCGTGCCCCTCTAAAGTTTTATCAGCCACCACCCAGCAGCTTTCCTGCTTTTATTAACAAGCACTACTAATTATATTCACTTAACATGGCACTTTTGATCCATAGAACTCAAGCACTTAAGAGGGTTAGGCTCATTATCCCTATTTTACAAGGCAAAAACTGAGGCAGAAAGGGAGGAAGAGAAGCAACCTTCCCACAGGTAGTTGGGACTGAATAAGGAATAGAACTCAGGAGTACCTAGATCCTAGTCTTGTACTCAGTCTTGTACAAAACGGCAGCCCCACTTAGCTCCTAGCCTCAATAACACCAGTCAAAGCCCCATTCAGAATCCTTCAGGCACATCCCCCCTCTCTCACCCTTGGGCAGTTATCCCCATTGAGAATCACACACAGTCCTCTGTTCAGAGTCCAAGGGGTATATTAACCACTAATATAAATTCCTATGCTCTACTTTGATTAGAAAAAATGAGGAGAGAACAGAAGGAAACCACTCAAAGGGAGACTCCCAGGAAAGAAGTTTTCTGCTGATTGTTCCTTTGTCATCAAACCCCCCAAGCTTTGCATCCAGGGAAAAGCCTAACCAAACTCAGGTCCTGATGGAGTTTTCTATGCCATCAGGTAGGGAATTGTGCCCTGGATAAGTGCTTGGAGGGAAACTGCTTAGAGAGATATCTCCTACCATCCAACCTGCCCAGCCCCTCCTCCTCCCTTCACCATGGCCCTGCCACCACCTGGGATCAAGGGCTATGTTTCTGATGGATCTGGGAGATGCTGGGAACTGTGTTTCTTTACTCCTGGAACAAGATCTCCTGAGCAAGAAGCTAATGAGGAAACTGAACAAGCTCCTGGCCCCTGTACACTGCATTCATCTCCCTCAAAAAGCCAGAGGCAGCCAGATTAACTTACCTGACTGCTGAGGAGGTAGGCTTGCTGTCAGTTGTGGAAGTATCTGCCTGAACAGCCCACGTTGACCCTCCTGTGTTAAGTGCTGACTGGTGGCTGAGAGGGGAGGCTGTACTCCTTTTACTTACAGCTCCGCTTGCCAGATTCAGGTTTGTTAACTAAAAAGAGAGACAAAAATACATCAGACATTACGAAGACCCAAGAAAGTAACAGCAGGTGGCTCGGAGAAAGATACAAACCATTGGCTAGACAGTCTGATAATGGAAGGAAGACTCCTGTAGAAACCTTCCCCTCCTCCCTGGAGAAAGGCTCTCTTGGACTGGAGCAAAGCTGTGCTGGCTGCATGAAGCAGTGGGGAGGGCCATTATCAAAGCCACCCCACTCTGAATGGCTTCCAGCATCAACACTTCATTGTAACACACCCACACAATGGAGCATAGGGGAGGAAAAGGGCAAGGGCAGGGGCAGAATTCCCAAAGGAAAGCAGCACTGGGCCCCTGCACCACTGATTATAATTCAGAACAATGAAACTCAAACCAACAGCAAGCATTTACAAAAGCCAGATGCTCCTCCTTGCCCCCTCACTTACCCAGGTCACTGAGCCAGATCACTCTATATATTTATAATTGACCCATTACCATTTTACTTACATAAAATTCCCACCAAATTCTACCCCAAATGGGAGAAATTTTCCACCCCCCCTTGAAGCTGTTCAACCAATTAGGTAACCAGTCAATTAATGTCAGCTCTGAAGTGAGGCAGGGGTTGTTGCATTTCCTTTATCAATTTAGAAGAAAATTGCATAATACTAAATATTACTTGTTCGTCTGTATCCTTCTCCCATTACCCTTCTTGGGTCACTCATCTTCTTGAGAGTGCAAACTCTGAGCTAGCACCATCTTACTATATTTGAAGAGCACCCAGCAACAATGGGGCACTGATCCCAACTACTGCAATAAGTGTTAAATTGCAGACAAAAAATTATGTTAAAAGACTATTATTAAGGTTGCTAAGGCAAGCACTCATAAGTTAGGGAATGCTAGAATTTAGGCTGTCCAGGCAATCTTAATTCAGACCCCTTGTGTACATGAATTATGATACCGTCTTTAATTACATGATCACATACTATTTTTTCCACAGGACCTCTGCCTCATTCAGTGCACAGAATGGACCTGCTCTGGGGATGAATCAGAGTTTATATTGAAAGAGACTGTTGTAGGTTAAAGCAGCTGAATGCTGACCTGGAGAATTGGAATCTACTGCTGCCTCTGCCACAGTGTTCTTGTGCGATGCTAGTCAAATCACTTAAACCAAACTTTTCATAGGTGGTCACTGATTGTGTGTTTCTCATTTTCTGGGTGCCTACTTGAGGACTTGGAGTCTGATTTGCAGAAGTCCTGAATGCTCCCAGCTGCAACTGAAGTCAATGGGATCTGTGCTCTGAACATATAAAGTGCTATACAATGCTAAGTATTCTGAAAAATGGGATCCTAGGTGTCTCAAATTGGACATTCAAAATTAGTGGATATTTTTGATCTTACTCTCTCTGTGCCGCAGTCTGCCATCTGTAAAATGCGGATAATACCACCACCACACCTCACCTCACTTCATAGTGGTTATGAACATAAATTAATTAATGTTTGTCAAGAACTCATACTATGGTGAGAGCACTGACAAAAGCCCATTTTGAGGAAAGTAATAATTCTGTCTTCAGAGCAGGGTTTGAACAGTGTACAGTAAATAAGGCCTGGGGCCATACATTGAACAATGAGGAGAAGACAAAATATTGAATAGCAGCTCATTAAGTAAGCACCATCTGTTCTGTGCACTGAATGAGATGGTTCCTCTGGAAAAAATAGCATGTGCCCGTGTAATTAAAGACCATCATAATGCACACACACAAGTGGGTCAAATTAAGGCTGCATAGGCAACCTTCCTTCTAGCATTTGCTAACTTTTGAGTGCTTGACATTGCAACTGTAACTGTTATTTTAATGCAGTTTTTGTGTGTGTAATTTTCTAGGTTTTTAAAAAACAAATTGACATCCTCTCTTCCCCCACAAATTCCATCATATGGCATCATATTAACATTCACATGAATCATCAGCAGAGAGTTGGAACCTTTACATTCACTGCCCAGATCTCTGTCACATGAGATAGCGGAGTAACTGAGAGCAGTAGTAGGATGTCATCCTCTATGTGGACCAGCACTAGAGGGGGATGGGGCACTAGTGGGCAAAGACACTTCTGCCCATACCCCCTAGTTGACCCCTTCTGTCCCATTCCCTCCCAGTCCTGTCTCTTCCCTACCCCAGCTACTTACTTTAGCCCAGGGGTCTCAAACTCAAATTACCTTAGGGCTAGTGCCAGTCCTCAAAGCCTCCCAGCGGGTCAATAATGTCACTGAAGATGGTGTTCAGAAAAGAAAATGTTTATATTGTATTTTTTATTTTGACTTTCTTAGAAATAATAAAAAACTGTCATACAACTTTATACAATTCTTCGCCTGCTAGAGAGTTTTTAGTATTTGCCAGGCACCTGGCAATGCTTCAGTTCTGTCAGTTTGTTGATGTTTGTTTGGCCCCAGTGACTGAGCAGTTGAAACCGTCAGGATTGCAGCAAGGTGTGCATCAGATAGTTGTGTTTGGGATTTTGACTTGTTTATATTCATTGTGGAAGAAAGTGATGCTGCCTCCATGGTGGACTCCACTTGGCAACTAATGATCCTGCCTCCATGGCTGACTCTGTCTGGCGACTAGTGACGGTACCTCTGTCACTCTCCCTCAGCCAATGGGAGCTGTGAGGGGTGGAGCCTGCAGCAGACATTGCTGGCAGAGTGTCTGTATGGGTCTCTCCTCCACGGGCCGCAGTGGGGAGGTTCTTGGGCCGCAGATGGCCTGCGGGCTGGGACTTTGAGACCCCTGCTTTAGCCAGTCCCAGTCTCCATTATTCAGGCTTGTCATTCCAGTCCCAGCCTCTTTACACAAGAATATCTAGTCTCATCCTTCCAGAGTCCCAGTCTCTGCTCCAGACTCTCAACCCCACCTCTCCTTGCTCAGCCAGTCCCAGCTCCCCTCACCCCCGGCTCCTCATTCGATTGGTCTCTTTCTCCACTTCTTGTCTCCAGTCGCTTGTCTCCTCCAGGACATCACCTCTCCAGGCTCCTTGTCCCACCCTTTTTTGCTCATTCAGTCCCAGTGCTCTCGCTGCATCCTAGCTCCTCATCAAATCTGTTTCTCCTCCCTCCCACTGCCCCACTGGTTCCCAGATCCAGTCTCCTTGCCCAATCAATCCTACTCTCCTGATCATCCCATCTTCCGGTCCCACTTTGAGCATCCAGTCTCCTTGTATTTATTTACTCCCCACCCCCAACTTTCAGCTCTCATTTTTCTGCATTTGAAATGAGTCAAGCAGCTTTCTCCTCCATGATGCCTGGGCCTAGCAAGTGGTCATGGAACACAGGAGAGACAAGCTCCCCACTTTCCATTACAGTGCCCAGCCCAGGCCTGACCAACAGCAGCCCAGAGCTGCAGTTACAGAGAAAGTCCTGTTAAGCCCAAAGATGAAGCATTTTCAGTATGGATGGAATCTTCAGGGAATATAGCTGCTAGAATCTACAAAATCTCTAATGAATATATTCAAACTGCAGTTTTTCAAAGGCTTATAATTTGGCCAAATTTGGACAGATTTTCATAGGGATGATGCAAAGGCCAGCCACCCACCTGCCAAATTTCAAGTCCCTGCTCCAAAGCATGGGGCAACTAGAGCATCTCAAAAAAAAAAAAAAAAAAAAGCTGCCAGAATTTTTTAAACATGCACAAACCAACATATTTCTCCTAGCCTCATTTCTCTGAAAACAAGCATTTTCGCTGAAAATTTCCTCCAAAAATTCAGCCTGAGGCAGATGCCTGCCATGGAAAATTTCAGCCCAAATGGTTAAAGTTTGGCAAAGTTACAAGCAACTGAAAACATGGTCTTTCTATGGGAAGTCTTTTGCAACTTAGTTGGCGCTACCAGCCCTGCCTATACCAACAACAACAAAGTGTTATTTTGAAACTTTCTTCTGAGAGAACAAACACTGAGCCCTTCTATAGCTCTGTATAAATATGAAGCATTTATATTATGGTAGCAGCTAAAGATCACACACCAGATTGGGCCTCATTTTACTAGGTGCTGTACGAACATCTAATAAATGACAGTAACTGCCCATAAACAGTTTACAGTCTATAAAAACAGGTAACAGGTGGATGAGGCAAACACTATAGGATGTGTACAATTCTTAGCCAGTCAGTAGTAGTGATGACAACTCTGTTAGAGAAGGCCTATGCAGAGGGGACTTGATCCAACCCATCCCTCAACACACCAATATCAAGGTCCATTTAGTGACATGTATCACCTCTCCACCCTGCATCTGATACCTTGGTGCATTTTTCTCTGATACCGCAATATTGTTTATTTTAAAGCTGTCTTTCCAGGCAAAACAGGTGAGCAAATAGCTGAGTGTGAAGGGTAAGGATATTTCACACATTCCAGCTAGACAGGTGTTTAAATTCCAGCAGGATTAAATACAGGCAACGGATTCAGACAGAACTAGAGAGACCATAAAGCTTACTTGCAGCCAGGCCACCCGCTTGGGTGCAACGGCTTGTTTTTACTGCTCCATGCCTCTGGTAAGTTTCAGTTGCTAAAATTAGCCTGCCAGAGTCTTGGCATGGCAGATTCCTGGGTACCCCCTCACCACAGTGTCTGTGCCATACAGCTTGACCTTGATTTTCCTAGTGGTGACTGTCATTTCTGGTTACCTGATAAACTGCCTACTCTGTTTCATACACAGGGAAGTGTTTAGCAACAGATGAGTTTGTACAGTTTGTAGTACCCAGCCCAAAGGCTGCAGCAGAAACTACATATAGAAAAATCTGCTGCTTCAGGGATAGAAAATGGAGCAAATAGAACAGCAGGACGAGTGGAGCCCAAATAGGGAACTGGTGATTACTTTGGAACTAAAGCAAAACGTTTACCTGATTTCTATACTGAGCTGAATTCACACATGGACCTTATCAGGCTGGACACTTAAACCCAAGTGCTGCATTAGCCTGGTCCTACTGCTGGTTTCTACATCAGTGCAGGTCTCCATTGGTACTGTCTAGGGAGTCCCGAGGACCCCAGCAGACCATTCCACTTGCTCAAGGAACCACTTGAACTCACTATATATCTCTTTGTGCACCTGCCCCAGCTTTCAGTGTGGATCATTTTAAATTAGGTCAGGAAGAAAAGGTGTTCTGAAGAGTACAGCCTCTCATCACTCCACAACATGGCCTGCTCTAGTGCCTCCTCCAAGGACCCTCCTCAACTCCAAGGAGGGAATGAAAAGTCCTGCTGCCTTGGAGCGTGGCGCCCCAATGCCACAGAATTCTTTGGCAGCAGTATGCATCCTACAACCCCATCCCCTTTAAGAGCACACTAGTGAGATAACTTTCCCCTTTCAGACAGATTAGGCAGATTGCTGTAGGGCAGGCACAGCCCGAAGTTCCTCTCCCTCGTGTCCAGGATCAGTCCCTTTACTCTCTGGTGCCTCATAAGGAATAAGATTACAGCACCATATCTGGTCTCGGACAGAGGATCGTTCCACTAGCAAAATCAGAGGCTGTAAAATTTTACATCACCTCACCAAGGCTTCTTCTAGTCATACCAAGAAAGCCAAGACGTTACCATAGGGATGTGCTATTTGAAAGGCCACAGGACTTTCTAGTGGATAGTGAGTAAGGGCAAATAGGCAAGCCCCATTCAATTCCCTCTGGGGTTCTATAGGACAGAACATTGGGCAGCTGTTGTGCACCACTGGAATTGATGGAATGACTCAGACTTCTCTTTGTGGAGTGCACATTCCCACACATCTTCTCATGGACACCTCCTTCCCCAGCACAGATAGGCAGAGCTGGAATAGCTAGCAGTTGTAATTTAAGATCAAGAGGCAGCAGCAGAGTTGTAGTGAGGGGAGGATGCCTCAGCATCTGCTAAGATAAGTTTTATGAACTAAGTTCCCAAGTTTTGCTTGGAACATATTTTTCCATAATTTTGCTGCTCTCTGCTTATCCATTCTTGTTGGTTATTGTCATCAACAATACATCATCCACACATTTGTCTGCTTCTCAAACAAATGGCTCTGCTTTCTTCCACGCTGCCCCTTACATATAGCATGCCCTCTGTGAAGCGACCTGTATGGCAACTAAACTGCCTCCTTCCAAACTCTCCCCAAGACCCTCTTCTGTAGTCTTGCCTACGAGATCAGTCAATTATATCTGAGGGAGGAGAGGAGGCATCTAATTTTACTCATTAAAAAAAAAAAGGACTTTTTGATGGTGTCTCTCTTCCTCCACTCTTCATGAGTTACTTTTCATGAACTGTAAGCCATTTGGGGCAGTGACTGTTTCTGTATGTAAGCTAGCACAATGGAGCCCTGTTCTTGCTGGAGCCTCTGAGAACTACTGTAATGCAAATATTAATTATGATTAATAATTCATTCCACACTCCAGACCGGTGTTTTGCATTTTACAGAGATGGCACATGCATCTCTGGTCTAGGCCAAACCTGGCTGAGTGGGTCCAACAATAGTGCTGGAGGAACTGGGAGCACTGGAGCCGGCCCGTCTGCCTTGCTTTCCTCCGTGTTTTGAGCTGCCAGAATGTAACAGGCCATCCCAATGTGGGAAACATTGCTGGATCTTAACTTGTCTCTTTTCTGGACAGCAAAAGGAAACCCCAAACCACCAACCTCTTACTAAACCCACAATTCACTGTTTGAATAGTGGGACAAAATACACCCATTAAAGACCCTTCGGAGAAACCACACAGTACACACTCACTACTCCAGGATCTCATGACCCAGGTCAGCTTTCTGGCCACACCCAATCAGTACAAATCCACTCCAAGACAGTTTCATTTCATGCACAGATTTGCATTTGCTGAGAAGACCAGCCAGAAGAAATGAGAACTAGGGCTAACAGGATGGGAGGTGTGAAATCTGTGTGCGCACCAAGGCTGATCTGGCCAAAGGCCTGTGACATTCCTTCCTGCTTGCCGAGTTTACCAGCTTACAGGATATACATATGCATACAGAGCACAAGTGTTTCAGTCTCCAGAAAACGTTCCAGACAAAGACCTGCCAGAGACATTCCTGGGAAACCTGACAAACTCAGAGATTTCTTTGTAGTGTCTCCAGCGTATGCATCCATTTAACAATAAAAAAAAGAAAAAAAGAAGTTAGTGCTGCTGCCACGGATGGCTAAATTCGCCTCTTGCTTCTTCTCAAAGCGTTAGGCTCTCATTTAAGCACTCTACCGCAAAACTTCCCACTGGGAGTGATTTCGATGGGGCATGGATGTGTCAAATGATTGATGATCAGGGCACAATCTTTCTCAGACATGAGTTCCTAGCTACACAGCCTGCCCCATTTGGCAGCTTGGCAACTCTGCAGATTACAGGGGCCACTTCACTGTAACAAAAGCCTCTGCTTCCATTCCCTCTGGAGCCTCAGAGCAGCAGGAGGGGCACAATTCCTGGGCTGCAGAAACCACACTGACATTTTCTGCTCCGACAGCCTCTGCTGAGACCCTTCATGTTATTACTGATCTGCACAGAAGTAATACCCACCCCTGAGAACAAGTAGTGTGTGAAGAACAGCTAAGGGGTGAGGAATAGTGGGCCCTACAATGATACAGAGGGAGAAAGCCACATACAGCAAACCAAAGAGTTACAGAAGGGAAACAAAGCAGCTTGAGATGTCCAAGAGATAGGCTGATCCACAGCAAGGGACTAAACACTGATAATAACCCTGCGGTACATGGATTTTTATTCATGTCCTGAGTTTTGTGGTCTTAGTCTAATCTCTACTTAGCTGCCCAAATGTACAGTTTTCAGGTCCAGGATAGGATTTGAGCTGTGTATTCACACATGCGCTATGCTTTGTGTCATGTTTAGGACTTGTCTACATTAGTGCTCTTACAACAGCACAGCCGTACTGATGCAGCTGTACTGCTGTACGACCTCCCATGTAGCTGCTCTTTGCCTACGGGAGAGAGCTCTCCCGTCGACATAATTAAACCACCCCCAATGAGTGGTGGTAGCTATGTCAGCGGGAGAGCATCTCCTGCCAACATAGCAGTATCCACATGTGCGCTTCTGTCGCTGTAACTTACGTCATTCAGAGGGGTGTTTTTTCACAACCCTGAGCAACATAAGTTACAGCGACAAAAGTGCTAGTATAGACATAGCCTTAGTTTGCTAAAGACAAGGGGTCTCCAAGCTGCACAGTAAGAGACAGGCAGCGTGGAAAGAAACTGCATAGGATTGGGTTTGATCACTGATACCTAGTGGAAGGTTCTTATTCTGGGGTTCCTGTGGCAGACTATTACAACAAGGTCACCCTGAGGCACTGCATGCTAGCCACCCCAAAGCCCTTCCCCCCACACCAGCAAAAACTTAGCAAACATGTCTGATTTCTGCTAAAATCCACTTTTTGTCCAAATGAAAAATGTAGAGCAAGAAAAATGCCATTCTCCTGTGGATCTGTCAACACGTTCGCAGGAGGCCTGGCTGCTGGACCTTGGGCACTGGCTGGCTGTATAGTGGAGAAGGAGACAGCTCATTCTAGCTCTTGCCTGGGTGGTCTGATGTTATCCCTTTAATTAAACTCCCTGGCTGGAAGAGCTGGAGCAGTTCCTAACAATAGCTGGGTCCTGAAACCTCACTCTCCTTCATGGAGAGGTGCAGTGCTCCCTTCAGGTTTCCCCTCCTACTCCTCCCTGCAAAGTTGGGCCAATTCAACACATTCTTCTGTTCACTAACATTAATAACCACAAAGTGCTACAGCATGGTTGATAGCAGCAGCAGACCCCCCACCCCTGTGATATGAGACCTCACACAGATCCAGTGCTTCAGGAGAGACCCACTTTTTACCTTACAGCATATTTCAGAGAAAAAGCTGTACAGTATCCACAGAAAGAGGCATATACACATCTATGTGCCACCTGTCCCTGTGCACACCAGCAAAACACAATTATAACATGCTCCCTGCAGAAAGCTCTGCCAAGCATGAAAACAAGCAGCCACCTTGTCTGCTAGATACATTTTATGAGTGGACTTCAGAAGTAACAGACTGTAAAGAACACTGTTGTAACTAAGTCAGTAGGTAAAAAGGCCTGGATTACTGTTGCAAGGTCCTCTCCAACAGGGAAGGCCATAGCCATGGATGGAAAAAAGCTGTTTTGACTACTGCGTCTTGGCTTGGCTCTCCAGAAGCAGTAGAGGATCCAGTGAGATCCCTAGTTTATTAACCAAGTTACCAAAAACTAGGAAAAACCCCTCATGGTGAAGGGGTGTGTATTGATTCAGCCATTTCTTCAGGCTGCATCCCCCAACACTGCTTCTATTTCATGTGTCATGAGCCTCAAACAGCTTTTTCATTCATACCCCAAACTCAGCCACACAAACTGAGCAACTGAAGTGTCAGGACCCAGAGAAACAAAGATCTAGAGCTGTGTCTCAGCCTACTGACAGCACTGCAGCCCAAACCACTGCACATATTCATCAAAATATGAACACAATCTTGTCCATCACCAGCAGCTCAACCAAAAAAACAAGTATAGACTCAATGCCATGACTAGGCCTAACACTGAAAAGAGTCAGGGAAACGCAAGATGTTGCTCCAGATATTGCTAGTACTACTTCACCAGAATCATCTCAATAACCTTATACATAAAATGAAGATTACCTTGTCTAGAATGCAAAAAATGTGGGAAAGGAGAAAGGGTCACAAAGGTGGGAGAAGCAGCAGAGCATGCAGATTCCTCAGAGTTAAGGACTCACATTAGCATAGGAACATAAAAATTGCCAGATCACTTCAGAGCAGCAGTTCAGCAAATACAGTATTCTTTCTGATCAATGATTCAGAGGAAGGTGCAAGAAATCACATAGTGGACAACTGTGAAATAACCTGCTTAAAGGGGAAGTTTCTTTCTAATCTCTGCCTATCAGTGGTTGGCTTATGCTCCAAAGTCTGAGGGTCTATTCCTTATATAATTTTTGTTATCCTGTCTAATGTAACTGTGCCTGTTCTTATTGTGTATAAGTACGTCTGATACGATTTGAATTCTGTTAAGCTCTTGGCCTTAATACGTTGTGGCAGTGCATTCCACAGGTTAAGTGTGTTCTGTGTAAATAAGTATTTTCTTTTATCAGTTTTAAATTGGTTGCCTTCCAATGCATTTGAACGATCCCTTGTTCTATCATGAGAAAGTGTAAATAAAGTCTACATGATTTATGTTTTCTATATCATTCATTGTTCTGCATATCTCCATCATGTCCCCTCTAACACATCTCCTCCCTAAACTAAAAGTCTTAATCTTTTCAATCTCTCTTTATACAGAAATCTTTCCCTGCCTTTAATCATTTCAATCACCCATCTCTGAATCCCTTCTATTTTTGCTGTATCCTGTTTCAGACAGGGTGACCAGAACTGAACACAGTATTCCAGGTGAAGGCATAGCACTGTTTTTTGTTTAATAGCGTATTATTTTCTATTCCATTCTTTATATATCCTCTTTTGTTTTCTCTCGACTTCTTGCACAGCAGATGTTTCCACTGAGCAGTCCAGAATGAAACTCGTCTTTTTCCTTAGTGATTACAGTTAATTTAGATTCCCTCTAATATATATGAGTAGTTAAATTTATTACTTACAATATGCATTACTTATTTGCTTGTCTGTTGTGCTACCCACTCACCCAGCATCAAGTCTCTCAGTTTTTTCTAGTCTTCACTAATGTAAGCACCATCTATAAATTTTGCCATTTCATGCCCCCCTTTTTTCCCAAATCATTAACACTTTTAAACACCACTTCCAATATTTTACTCCCATTACTCTTTTGCCATGTTAAAAACTGGTCAGCTATTCCTACCCCTTTTTTTCTGTCTCAGCCAGTTTCAAATCCATGATAGAACATTACCTCTCAGTCCATGACTAGTTACCTCTTTTAAGGGACTTTGTCAAAGGCTTTTTTGAAAGTCCAAATAATATTAACCAGCTCTCTTTTATTTACTATTTTGCTAATGAGCTCAAAGAATTCTAATAGGTCAGACACAGAGTTTTTTGTCCCTGTCTTATGTTTCTCTTGGTGGATTACAGTTCACATTTTAAATTATTTCAACCAATATATCTGGCACTAAAGCAAGGCTCACCAGGAATACCCTTTTGCCTTTTTAAAAAAATAATCACATATGTTATCCTCTGGTAGAGTAACTAACTTTAATAAGAGAGAGTGAAGGTTTTTGTTAGCAGCTCTTCATTTTTACATTCTTTCAGAATTCTTCGAGGAAGGCCATCCAGTCCAGGGGACTACCTGCTCTTTATGAGGTTATTTCATTCCTTCCTATTTTGACACCTCAGTCTGACAGTACCTCAACTTCATTATCTGAAATGAATAATTCTGGAGGTTGGTGTCTTCCCAACTTCCTTTTTGGTGAAGTCTGATGCAAAGAAATGCACTTCTCTGCAATGCCCTTATTCTCCTTAAATTATTTTTCTCTCTGGTAGTCCAGAACTGGGGCCCACTGATTCTCAGGTTTCCTGCTTCTGCTATACTCAGAAATGTCTTGCTTATGTATTTGCACCTCTTTAGCTATCAGCTCTTAAAATTTCCTGTTGAACCTTGCCATTTCAGCAGCCAGTTGGTTTAATAGTTACAAGAAATTTAAGCATCTTGGTACAGAGGGTGCAACACAAGAGTAGGAAAATAAATGTTAATTGGATGCTTTGGGGCAAGGGAAAAGTGCAGATAGGAACAGCAGGGATTAGAGACAGTAAAAGAGCTTTCAAAGACAATGTTGCAAGCTAGAAGCTGAGCATATGTAGTTCACTAATCTCATCACAATACCCATTTTTTCTCCAGACAACTTACTGCACAGAACAGTCTTAGTGAATGATGCAGTGAAGTGTATTTAATGAAGGGTGTATCGCTGCCAAACATGGAGCAAAGCCCTTCTCTTTCCCTGACTTGGAGGGACTTCAGTCTGTAACAAGCACGTTTACTTTCTGCAGATCTAAACCTTTTCTCCCTCCTCCCCCCCAAAAAGCCTTACCTTTTCAAAAATGATCTCTCCTGTGGCATAGGTTTCTAATGGTATTAAGCACAAAAATTCTTCCTTGAAAGTTTCACCATCATAAAATCTAACAATAGCTGGCTAGCGTCAATTAAATCACTTGATTCATCCACTGCAAGAGACATATTGATGTTTTTAAAATCAAAGCAGTGCTGAAAAACAATTTTTGTAAATTACCTCCAATCTTCACACTGCCGTGGAATCAGACAGGAGAACTTGCTTCACATGGTTCACATCATCTTTGCTTTCATCTCTAGCAAAAAGCTCCTCCAGCATTTCCAACATGCACTTCTTCACAAGCTCAGCATCAAGGAAAGGCTTTTTCTTTTTAGCTAGGACCAACATTATCCGAAGAGAAGCAGTTGTTGCTTTTTCCTGTACAGTCAATCAAGTAGTGAGAACATTTGAAGTGTGGTACGAAGACTTCAGATTTGAAATTCTGTCATGTCTTGCAACAAGGCCAGGAGGATAGGCCGCATTGAAGTTACTGTGCTTTGATTCAAAGTTGTGCCTCACGTTGATGACTTTATAGATGTACACAGTGGTTTGGAATATTAAATGCAAAGCTTTGAGTTTAAATGAGGTGGCATAATAAAAAGAAAATCTGCTGCCAGTTTGGGTTAAGAGCTCGGTTTTCGCTGTTGACTTTGTGACATTTACTCCCACACATTCATTTTTTGTTCCATTTTCATCACTAATGAAAAAATGGGTGGCATCCTAGCTCAATCAGAGCCGATGCTATCGTGAGAACTTAAGATCCAGTAAGCAGAGCATAATTTGTGCCGGGACTTGCCAGGGCTGAACCCTGGCACCTCCAGGCTTGGCAGTTCATAGCACTGGCACCTTTGGGCTCCTGGCCAGCAGCCACTGGTCTCCGGCTGTCCAGCTCTGAAGGCAATGCCACAGTCAGCAGCAGCGTAGAAGTAAGGATGGCCATGCCATAACATGCCACCCTTACTTCTGTGCTGCTGCTGGCAGTGGTGCTGCCTTCAGAGCTGGGCACCTGGCCAGCAGCCACCGCTCTCCAACCTGCCAGCCAATGCTTAATTTGTGCTGAGCCCCAGCACCTCTTTCATTACAAATTAAGCACTGTCAGTAAGTTACTTACTAAGGAAGTCATAGGCAAATGATAGGGAGCACATCACTGTTCATTAATTTAATTATAAACTTTTTTTAAGGTGAGCTGATGGGCTGCACAGGAAGCCTTGGCAGGTCACATTTGGCTCGCGGGCCACCTATTGAGAATTACTAGCCTAAAGCAACAAATAATGAATTACCGATGATGAAATCCAAATAGCAAATCCCTGTCCTACAGGCCAGCCTCCTCACAACTAAGCTGCATGGGCTCCACGCCTGTGGAACTGACTTCCAAACAATTTTATTAATAAGTTAATAATATTCTTATCCAGGTGCCTTTTATGTAAGAAGCCCTTTTAGAATGTCCCTACTTCAGCCACATCCCATTGGGCTTTACAGTTAAGTTCTGATTCCTCCAAACTGTCATCTTTCAAGGTATTTCTTATACATTTCTAGGCTGAGAAGATTGTGTAGGTCTTAAGTGCAGCATTCAGCTACCCAGGCACTCAAGAGGTAGGACGTCTCTAGATGGGGACAGACACAGAACTGAGAAGTTGCTCCTTGCAGCAGCTGGAGAGTAAGAGTTGAGTTCATCTGCGGGCTCCCTGCTTGGGCTTTTCTGCCTTGGCATTCTGTAACTCAAGGTCCTGCTGGCTGGGCAATACCAGATCTCTGAAGCCTCACCTGAGAGGATGCCTAGCATTACATGTCACCAGGCTGCACTCCAGTCATTAACCCTTGTACCACCAAAGACAAGTACCCAAGTGTTTATACTGTGGTCACCCTTCCCCTCTCCCTAGAGTGATAGAGCCCAGGCTCTGGGCTGAATTTCCTTTCTTATCCCAAGTTGTGAACATCTATTTCAGCTTTATCTTTGGCATTACCTCACACCTCTACACCTGGATCGGTGTTGGGGTTGTCAAAGTTCAGCCACAGAGTTCTAAAACAAACCATGGCCATATTCATCTTCAATACAGAAGCAAAGCTTTTAGAAACTGTACATCCCAAAATACATTGTGTCCCAGTTGCTCAGGTCAAAATGGAGCATTGCATGCTGGAACCTGTGGTCTCTGAAGACCGTATTTACATATAAAAAATGAGGCACTGCAATCAGCAGAAAAGTGAGGGAAGGTCTGGGATCCTAACTAATTGCAGTGTGGCCTTCAAATGAGGTCCCTCCACCCACTTTGAGTTTCCTTCCATAGAGGACTCTGGACCCATCCTAAACCTAACCACTCTGAGTGCATAGCTTGGGAGACCCTGGAAGTATGAAAGCAACACCAACCACTCTCCTTATACAAGCAACATATTTCCAGATTTACAACCACCTTTTACAAAATACTGGAATGCCCTCAGGTTCAATCATTCATGTCTGCTGCCTGGATCTTCCTTGCCATCTCTATTGATTATGGAGATGGAAGCATTTCCTTCAAACCAGTTCTCCCATTTTCCTCCCCATTCCCAATTCAGTCAGTCATAACATAAAACTGTGTGTGTACTCTACATCACAATTAGTTACCAGAGAAGCATTTAGGCCTTTGTAAGATGGCGAAAGCTATTACTATCTCCATGTGAATTTGTCTCACCAGCAGTGATGGAAAAGGGAAGCCAGACAAAGCCATGAGAATCCCATCAGCCATTTGTAAATAGTGGCCAAAGGGCAGCTGGAGCTCTCTATGCAAAAAGACTAGGAGACACTAACAAGCAGACCTGTGTGGGAGTCAGATTTTTCACTTCAGGGAAAGCTTCATGATTTTGAAATTTCTTCCATTCCAAACAGTGGGGGTGTGGGGGGGAATGGTTTCAGGTTAATCAAAACACTGTTTCAAAATTAGACTAAAATATTTTGATTTTGTTGACTTTTTCATTATATATTTTATAATATAAATCTGAAACCAAGTAATTTCAAAATGGAAAATCAAAATAATCTGCTCCAAAAATGCTGAAATGAAACATTTCAATCTTATCAAAATCTTTTTTCAATTTTCATTTAGAAACAATTTTTGTCAAAGGCAATGTATTTCCATGACACGTACTTTTGATGAATCAGCACTATCTGACAGAAAAAATGTTCCACCAGAAAATTTCTGAACTCTACTGACAAGCTTTTGAAATAAAAGAAAAGTCTATATTCTATTCCAAGTATATTTAGAGTTGCTGCAAAGTGCCAAATTGATAGCTTTGGGGATTGAACGCTATTGGCAGCAGTAATTCAAGCTTCCCTCATCGTTCCCACCAATGGCAATCCAGACCTAGAGGGACTATCCTCTCTAGGGGCAAAACATTAGTTCAGGTTCCATGACTGACTCAGTCCTTGTCTTCTCTATTGGGTCTGCAAACAAGAGGGCCAAATTCTAAAGGGGTTTTGGTACCATGGCTATCATCAATGAACTTCACGCAAGGATCACTGAACAGCTGTCAGTTTTAGTCAGAGCTACTAGGACTGAACTGGGACCACTAGCCTAGAAGCAGAAGAGTCTATAATCTATTCAACCCCTCCGAGTCAGCCAGGTGCCCAAAAGTTTTTTTTAAATGCTAAAACAAAATAAGTCACACCTATCCCAGTGCTAGGCTCCATAACAGACATTTGAAAACACCCAATAAAACAATAAAATAAAAACAGGAACAGAACAGTATATACAACTCACTACAACAAACAGCTATTCATCAGAAAACATAGCAAAATATCTTCATCCAAAACCCACCTCAGCTCTCCCCAAATATCCTTTCAAGTAGATGTGCTTTGCAGTGTTCCTGATAGTCAGCTGATTTGGACTATTTTGTACCAGGTGCAGGATGGGAAAGTGTTATTTCCCAAGTGGAGGATCCAACTTGGAAAAAAAAAAAAACACACTGCTAGCAGCTCATCTCTTATTAACTGAGGGAGATCTAGCTTGAGTGTCTCAGCTGCCTACAAGCGCAGCGGGTATTTCATGGGGAGAGGTAGTCTCTCATGTAGATAGAGTCCAGGTTATTTAGGACATTGTAACTCAAAACCAGTCCCTTAAAACTCTAGCTGGAAAGCCACAGGCAGCCAGTACAGACCATGAAGTAAAATGTCCTATGTTCCTGGAAAGATGTCCTTTTTACCAAAAGGGCTGCCACATTCTACACTAGCTTGAATTTCAGAATGGAGTTAGGATTTGATTGGAATATGTTTTATCAAAACCTCATTAACCTGCCACATGTTCTCTCTAGACTTCCAGTGCCTATCATTCTGCTTGCCCAGGCATTTCTAAGGAAACAGACACACCTTCTGCTGTGCTCATCAGTCTGATACTGTTTCCTGATTCCCGTATGATGCTGTTACGCAGGTTCGTCTACACCCAAAGCTCTTGGTAACTTTACTCTTTACGACGTACTGTCAGGAAATAAATCAATGGGAGTACAGTACATCCATCTGATAGATGGTTGGCACAAGCAGTACAACACAAGAGTGCTTTCACTTAAAGCCTTTACTTTATTTAGTCTCAAGCACATACAAACAGGTTATAGAGCACCCCAAATTAATAGTTACCCCAAATGTCTGGAGCAGTCTTGAGTGGTCAACAGACTTTTGATGGCCAGCCTTCCGTCTGCCCCGGGAACCTTAAGATGGATTCACAGCAGAGTTCACTTGATCCAACCCTCTTTCCCCTTTTTATGCTCAAAGTATTACATAGCTTGTCAATCACCAATAGCCACTGAACAAGCAATTTGTTACGCAAGAAGTTTCAAGCCATTAGTTATACAGATGTGTTTTTGCAGAGTCTGCAGTCTCATGGGCCCCGACAAACACACACCAGAAATCAAATATAAACATACTTCCTGTCTTTCAAAACTGCATGCTTCAGCAGTTTAAAAAAAACTGCAACAGGATGGTGCAGAGTCTTGCTCAATTCTCATGGTCACTGTCCCTCCCCTCCTAGCTTGCCTAGTTATGCTAAGACTGCTATAAAGGCCTTCAGCGCTCTTGGCAATAAGCATAATAATTGATAGTCCAGTTACTAGCAATGGCCTAGGCACTTTGCTGGGCTGTTAAAGTCTCCCCTTACAATGCCAAAGTCCAGCATTTGACAAGTCAATGGAGGAATGAGGCAGTGGACTTTAAGGGAGTAAAAAAAATTAAGAAATAAGATTTGGGAAAGACCTACTTCCCCATCGATCTTCTCCACTGACAGCTGGGGCAGATTTCTTCCTTACAATGTATTTTTTAACACTTTGTCCAGTCTAACCATTTGAGCAACAGGGCTTCAAGCACTTCCCTATGCAATTTAACTATAATCTAGGAGCGTGTTAGTCCCCAATTCCACAGCAGCAAAAGGGAGGGAAATGCACTTTCATGAGATTCTCCCTTCCCAGAACGGTCTGTCCCAGTCCTTGGCTCTGACTCAGGAGATGTGCCAGTGTTTTCTGTTGTCATCAGGGAAACCTTACTGCTCACATACCTGCTGTGTAAGGAGGCTGATGTGGCTGGGTGGAGAATATTGCCTGGCTGCTTGCTTTTCCGCCAGCCGCTGCAGCTCTGCTGCTACAATACTGTGGTTGTAGCGTCTGCTCTGGGAAGAGCTGTTTTCTGCATCCTTGTGCACCCTGGCTGAGCCTACACGCGGCCCACTTGGACTGCGATGGCACGAACCTGCCAAACACACAGTTTTCATCCACTTAGAAAAGTAAAGCAATGTTTTGGGCTGGAGATAGCTCCTCATGCCCTCTGAGGAGGGAGCTAAGACACTGAATTAAATAGGAGAGACTTGTATATTTGCAACAATAGAAATAAAAGCCGGCAGGAAACTTCTGCAACAGGCTCCATTGTGCACATTTGAGCTTCTCCACACCAACACTGAACCCTCATTCACCTCAGGATAGAACAGCTAATGGCACCCAGTTCCAATGGACATTGGCTGTTTGTTCTCATGTATTAATTATCTGTATTAGAGCAGTGACTGGAACTGAAGCAGCCAAGGTGTGGGGATTTGAGAGAGAGATGATATTTTTGCACTCATCCCAGAAAGTGAGGGGATGTTTGGAAGCCAAGTGAGTAGAGGGAAGTTGCCTCTGAAGAAACATACCTCTTTCTTATGTTAGTTGGACCTAAAACAATTTAAAGCATGGACACTTGGCTCCCTATTCAAAAAGGATCAGTAACAGGCATTTTCCACTGAATGCATCCAATGAAGTGAGCTGTAGCTCATGAAAGCTCATGCTCAAATAAATTTGTTAGTCGCTAAGGTGCCACAAGTCCTCCTTTTCTTTTTGCGAATACAGACTAACACGGCTGCTACTCTGAAACAGGTAGAACACAGACATCACAACCTTCTTATGAAGAACAAAATCAATATAGAAATATAATTAGAAGACATTCATAGATTGAAAAATGGTTGGAGGGTCATAAACAGAAGATTATGATAGACAGCAAAGGAATGAGGCTGGGGAGGTGTCTTGGCAGGTCGATAGTGTTAGATCTGGATTTAATATTTTTATTAATGATTGGGAAGATAGGAATATTGATGAGATTCATAGGTGAATTAGGAGAAGCTGTAAACACCAATAAGGACAAATAAAATGAAGGGGCCTAGAGAGATCAGAAACATGGGCAGGAAGTAACAAAATGAGATTTTATTTGAAAAAGATGCAGGTAATACATCTGGGAAGTAACACAGAAGCCAGATACTCTAAGGAAGGAAGAAAAACTTATGAAGTAGGAACAGATGAGAGTGAGGAGAGTGGGTAGCAAATTGAAAAGGAATCTGTAATATGATACAGTTGTAAAAAAGGTCAGCACAGTTTGCTGCTGCACAAACAGTGGCATCACGTCACAGATCAGAGAACTATGGTCTTTCCCTTCTTTAATATGATCTGACCTGGGACACTACACCATTTCTACAAAGCTGCTGACAAATTGGTGGGAATTTAGAGAATAGCTACAAAAATGATCAGGGAGCTTGAGAGACTGGCTTATGAGGAAAGATAACAAGAGGGACATGGTAATTGTCTTCAAGTACTTAATGTCTGTGAATACCAGGAGAGGAGAACAATTATTTAGAGAGAGGTAAAACAAAGTAAAACTAAGCACAATGGGATGAAGTTAAAAGGGTAAATTTTTGGCTGAATTATTGGGAAACCTTTCCTGGAAGCGAGTCTCTCAAATCACCTCCCATGGCCCCAGCACTAGGAACTTTTAAAACTAGACCAGACAAAACAGTGGTAAATGCATAGTAGGAAATAATCTGCATTGGCTCCTTGGAAGGCACCTAATGGGACTTGATCAGCTCTGGTTTCTAGGCTTCTCTGAATTACAGAAAGTAGATCATTCAGACAATTTTATTTAGTTTCAGGATTCCAGAGGTAGCAGGCATACACCCTGATCCTCTCTACAAGACACCCCTAACAGGCACTATACACAGGATGGCTTCACCAAAAGAGCATGGAATCTGCCTATGGGATGAAAGGCATGTCTGGTATTTTTCATACAAAAGCTACAATGGCTTTGCTTAAAAGCAAATGGATCCCTTTAAATAAGCTACTGAGCAGGTGCATCAGGTTTATTTTAATGCCAGAAAACGCACCACATTGTATAAAGCAGTCTCAGTGAACATGTGACAGAGTTTGCTGTCCACTTCAAACCCAGATCTTCGAGGTTATTGCAGAGGGAAACCCACTCACAGTTAAAGCCTGCATATGTGGGCACACTCAGGAACATTGATCTGAATTAAGAAAAGCTGTGAATTTAAAGTGGATTATTTAAACTGCATTAAACCCGTGTGAACACACTCATTCAGACTTAAAGTGGCTTTAATTTACTTACTAAGCAAATATGTAAAGAACATATGGCATTTTCCTCAAGAGTAGGGATGGTAGCGTGGATGTGCTAACCAAATTTCAATATCGGTTACATTCTGCCTCCCTAAACCTCTGCCTCCATCAGTTTCTGATGGATATGCTTTCTTCTTCTCTTCAGCTATCTTATTCTGTTGGGTAGCATTGCTCAACCTCTTTCCACCCTATAGATGTCTGTGCTTCCATGTAGAAAGAAAAATCCCTACATGTAATTTGTAAGATGTTTTGAGGTATGCCAAGATGAAAGAGCCTAGGGAAATATGAAGTTATATTGTTAACAACATTCCCTTAAACACTGACCCATTCAGATTTTACTTGGATGCCTTGACCATTTTCTGAATCTGTGACTAACTGCCACTTCTACTGGATGAGTCTCCTGCAGAACAGACAGGAATCCCCAGCAACAAGAACCCTGCATAGCCCCATAGAGGGCTTTTATACTACTGAAACTGCCCTGAAACTGTTAACAATAACAGACCATCATGTGTCAATGCTGTTTCAGTTGGGCACAACTACCCCTTCTCACATCATTTCCCACCTCTGCCATTCAGGCGAGACCCTTTCATTCCATACTGACTGAACCAGTTCAAATCCCCATTTATCAGCACAGAAAACAGGAATTAGTAGGGAGAGGCTGCTTTAATCCCAAAAAGGAATTTAGCGCTGATGAATTTTCACAACCCTGAAAATTAAACATTTCTGGCTATCGCAGAGCAGATAAAGGCTATGTACACTTTGCCCTGACCAAGCAGCCTTAAGGGTTATTATGCTGCCTCTACTCTACTCTTCATGGCAACTGGATTAGCAAATTTGAGATTGATCACTGCAGCCATAGGGACAGAAGCCCAGCTTGGACATTACGAAGAATTCTCCAATTCTAGGAGGAACCTTGACTGACAAAAGATGGGTTTTACCCAATGACATGTTCACGCATCCTGACTGCCCAGCACACTCACCTGCTTTAGCAGAGGATGGTCGGGACAGTCTTTGGCTGTAGATCTGAGCAGCACTTTGAAATGATGAGAAGGGCCCAATGGTGTAGCTTCCAGACCGACAACGATGCAACCCTGCATGGTTAGACGTCTGGTGGGACACTGGGTTTGTGGAGACAGACCAGTTGTCAGGGATTGTACTCTGGCTCTGGAAAGAAGGTGGGGAGGGTGGGGACTGAGTCAGTTTGGGACCAGCTACAGAAGCCAGGGAGGAGTGGTGACCAGGCACCTGTATGTTTTTAGAGGATGTGGCATGAGATGACAACTGGGAACTGATGCTTCTCTGGAGCGTGGCACCAGGAACAGAGGAGGAAGCATGGGGGTGGTCGCACTGGAGTAATTTTGACTCATCTTCTGTGGAAGACGGGGGCCCTGTTAAAACAATACAAACAAGTCAATCAGAATGTTTCATAAGTTAAGCAGCTTTCCAGAACCCCAAAGACAACAGCAATATGGCCAAGGGGCCTGTGCTTATTGGTCTGATGAAGCCAAGAAAAAAAAAAACAAAAAACTCAACCACCAGCAAGGGCTGGCAAGAAACAAGCTCTGATTCAGACATATCCTTTCCCCAAGCTCAAAATATCTTGCAGAGTCCTTTTACCACAAAAGACAGGTTTTTTTTCCTTCGCTCAGTAATCTTCCCCCATAGCTGGGGATGGGATTCTCTCAGCTTGTTCTGCATCTAGATTCTGACCACTGTAGTTTCTCAAGATAGTTCTAAATCTACTAAGTATGGCTTCTACCTCAGTCATTTGCTGGAGAGCTAACTCTGCCCTGGTTTGGATGGGTTCACTTACGGGATGGCCTGGCTTCTTTGGGCTTGTAGCCTCTCAGCTCTCCTTCTCCACTTGAGTGTGCCACTGAATGTTGGGGCGGAGTCCTTTTCACTTCTTCCACCATCTCAGGAAGATCTTAAATGAGTTTTGAAAGTCAGGAAGCAGGACAGTTTAAGCTGCTTGTACCATAAGAAATGGACTGCAGGGTTTGAATATTGCAGAGACCCCGGATTCCTCCCAATATTTATTGTGGCCTACCCCTCTCCCCTTTTCTATCATCACTGTCTGTTGGCTTGATTCATAGCATTAGCGAATGCAGACCGCAAGCTAGAAACCTACCGCTTCCTTATGTTGGGATCACTAATCACTCAGCTATCAGACCCACCCGCTCTGGGCTCTGCACCCTTACCCTATGCAAGACTTTGTCACACTCATCACCCACAGGCTTCCCATATCTTTATTGGACTTCCTACTTAGACCTAGATAATGCCCCTTTAGGGTTCTACATTCTTCCCAACTCTATACTGGGTCACCATGGCCAACTCTTGTTTCTTATAAGCTCTCTGACTCAGTACTGCACAATACACTTACCTCCTTGGGCCCTGTTTTCTGACTGGTTGATGCTACTGCTAGGCTTCGTGGTCCTGGGGTTTGTTCCCAGAAAGACACTTGCTGACTTATTTTTGTGTGTGTAAAATGTCAGCACCTCCTCCAGGTCACTCTCCCTGAGACAGAGGGGAAGAGAAAGGGCCTAAGTGAGGATTCCAGGAGCTTCTGCCATTGCATGACAGTCACAATGGAATCAAGTATCAGGGGGTAGCCGTGTTAGTCTGTATCCACAAAAACAAGGAGTCCGGTGGCCCTTAAAGACGAATAGATTTATTTAAGCATAAGCTTTCGTGGGTAAAGACCTCACTTCAGATGCATGGAGTAAAAGTTACAGATGCAGACAAATATACTGACACATGAAGAGAAGGGAGTTACCTCACAAGTGGAGAACCAGTGTTGACAGGACCAATTCGATCAGGTGGATGTAGTCCACTCCCAACAATAGATGAGGAGGTGTCAATTCTAGGAGAGGCAAAGCTGCTTCTGTAATGAGCCAGCCCCTCCCAGTCTCTATTCAAGCCCAAATTAAATGGTGTTAAATTTGCAAATGAATTTTAGTTCTGCTGTTTCTCTTTGAAATCTGTTTCTGAAGTTTTTTTGTTCAAGTATAGCTACTTTCAAATCTGTTATAGAATGTCCAGGAAGACTGAAGTGTTCTCCCACTGGCTTTTGTGTGTTATCATTCCTGATGTCCGATTTGGGTCCATTTATTCTTTTACGTAGGGACTGTCCAGTTTGGCCAATGGAAACAGATCATGAGGCTGAAGAGGAACAAGCCAGAGGAATTATTGATCTCCTCAGCCTTCTAGGGAAGGAATGCCTGGAACTGGAACATGCTCTGGTCTATAATGTAATATCATGGTGAAACGTGTGTAGGAACACTATATGTACAATTATGAACACAAGCTGAAATTATGACTACAATGTGTTTACCAGACCGGTTTGTGGGGGAGGGGTGTAAACCTGTTCCTAAAAGACAAAGGACAAGCTAATGCCTCTAGTCAGGTGTCAAAGTTGATTGGCAACCAAGTGGGGCAGGAACAGATTGATCTGCAATTTAGCAAGCGACATCATGGAACCTCTTTCATCACAAGGTTCCATACCTCTGTCCCCACAGCAGGAATGAACTTTATCTAGGTATAACCCTCAGAAAAATGCATTTCAAAGGGTGACTGGACTTTAAAAGGGAGGGGCAAAAACCACCCCAGGATCGCTCTCTTTCTTTCTCTTCCTCTCTTTCACCTAATACGACAAAGGAACCAGGCCTTTGATTTTGGGGGATGACCCTGTTTTGGAATTTTGGTCAGAAATGTTGCTGGGAGCATATGGTAAGGATTTTTCCCTGAACCGAGTCCAGTTTGTTAAGTTTTAGGTACTAGAAAGCATTTTATCTTTATTTCTCTTGTAACCATTTCTGACTTTAATACTTTGTACTTACACTCCCTTAAAAATCTCTTTGTAGTTAAATAAACTTGTTTTATTTTTTTAATCAAAACTAACCTAGTACGGTGTATAAAGTGAACTGTTTGGGTAACTCCACTTAAAGTAGCAAACTGTTGCACATTGACCCCTTACAGGGGCAACAGACCTCTAAGATCTGAGCTGCCCAGAAGAGGGCTGGACAATGCAGAACACATGTTTTGGGGGAAATTTGGGACTGGGAATGTGTTGGGGTCACCCTGCAGGTAGTAACCAAGGCTGCTGGAAGCCAAAGTGTGACTGGTGGGATGCTGACTGGCTGCTGGGGTCAGAGTTGCTGGACCAACTATATACAGCCACTCAGGGTGTGACCTGCAAGCTGTTTGGGACATATAACAGCAAAGCACTCTGAGGCACCAAAATTGCAGAGCAGACAGTGACAAACCCTCACACAGTCTGGACTGTACCCCGGAATGTGATAATTGCACACAGGGTAAGCAAGCCAGCAGAGGGTTACTGCCAGTAACAGTCACAACATGACAGTCCAGCAAGGTAAAGTAAATTAATTGCTAGCAGTCACAATTCCGCAAGATACCCTTTGCATATGCACACTTACGGGATGTACTCCTGGTGTCATGAAGCTTTGGCAAAAGCAGCACCTATTCAGACAAGTCTTTCTACCTTCAGGGCACACTGCAAAGCTCATCTTTTTCTCTCAGGCATTTGAAAGGGTAGGAATATGTAAGGGTGAGGAACTGTTGGATGGAAGGGTGATTTAAGCCTTTGGGTTGCCTGGTTTGTTGGTAGTGGGTTACAGTGAGTTGTACTGAACAATTATGGCTGGATATTAATTTTGTTGTATTTTTAAGTTGTGTCAAGGGTGTCAAAAGCCTATGACTAGGCACTCTTTGAGCATGCATATACATTTAAATAAAACAAATGCATACATAAATAAAGGACCACTTCATGGCACCAAGGTTATGAAGGGGCAGTTGGATAAACCCTAGTTATCAAGTGGTGACTTAGATTCCATCTTCTCCAGGGTCTCTCTGATTACGTTGCAGAACAAGCACTCACGATCAAAAGGGATGGTTGAGCTGCTGGAAACAGACCAGATGATTTAAACCAGAAGTACCCATGCACAGTAATGTCCAATGTCATATAGTTTTCAGATGTACCTGATGCATCATATGAAGCAGAGAGAACATGTCTAGAAACTGTTTAACTCTCAGCAGCAATGTCTTTTGCCACCTTCTTTTGTACCTCAGGCAGATGGTCCCAGCAAAAGAAGTGTCCAGTTCCAAGCTGGAGGGAATATCTGGCCACAATTGCCTGGTAACTGCAACATGGACTCCCATATTCCTAAAGAGTACATATTTCTGCCCAAGACATCAATCTTCTTAGTATCCCTGTCCAGTGGAGTAAACTGCAGACTGACCAACTCCAGAGAGTCAGTCTTTTTACTGCACACAAAGACCACCAAAAGCCTGGTATAAAGAAATGGGAATCCCTGCTGCGGGACAAGGAACAAGCAATCTGCCTTCTTGGTAACAGCAAAATAGATGCTAAGGTCAGCCGGATATTCTGAGCCACTTCTCCTCCTCTGCACTATGTTGATGAACGTTTCCTTGGACCACAGTAATCTCCTACTCTAAAGAGTCTACCATCCAAACCGGCAACTCTTGAAACAAACCATTGTCATCAGAAAGTAAAACAGATGCAGTCATCATGATATCATCAGGAAATGGAGAAGATACTGAAGTTTCCGGATCAGTAGCAGAGGTCTAGCTGGCATCACCCCTGCTTTCTTCTCATCCAAACCCAGTAAATCACTGTCAATGTTGGTCAGACATGCAGGAAAGAAAAGTTTCACAACTGGTTGTAACAAAGGAGGTGGAGATTGTGCCTTAGCTCTCTCAGAAGAGTGTGTTAAGAGTCAATTGAGAAGTGTTCCCCTCTGTAGCCCCTGGCCCCCACGAAGTTGTGAGAAGTCTGTCAATATGGTCACATCATCCATAGGTTAAATAAGGAACAAAGAAAAGGAACCGGCATAAGATTTTCCCAGAGGACTTGAGAGGCCTTGGAGAAGAAATTCCTCATCATTGGCGGTCTTCAAGAACAATTGAATATAATCACATGGATGTAATATTGCATAATATTGTTTTTCATACCACCCCAACTGACACTGAGGATTTACCCTGTATGTAATACACATTTCCTACCAGATTCTAGCAAGTTTAAGGCAGGTCAAATCTGGAACCAACAAAACTGCAGAGTGCTGGTCCTTTAACATTAATGAACCACTCACAGTTAATTGTTTTAGCAGAAAGAGAAAGAAGCCATGGTCATAGCAAGGAGTGTGCTTCACCTCCCTCCATGTCTTAGGAAGCATAGTTCTAGATGGTACCTGGAATTCAGGAAAGAGGGCAAGGGTGGGAAGTGCTTGTGAAGACAGGAATTTGAGAAGCAAAGCCATGATGGAAGCTTAACCACCGAAGATCAGGGCAATCTCAGCAGCAGCCCTAGCCTTGTTTTCCTTCCAAGGTGTGACTGCATTTGCTCCAGTGTGACAGAGAGTGGATATTACAGACTATGAACACTTACAGGGCCTGGATGGAGTCCACACTGTCCTTTGGGTCTAATGGCAAAAACATCCATCATACACCCTATGCAGCAGATACTGATGACACAGCAGCAGTTTGGGGAGGTAGGATGGGGCAGTACAATGTGCTACTTTATTACACGGGGTAAAAGTCCATTCCTACCTTGCCTTAGTAACAAAGTCCTGAAAACCTTCAGCATTCACACCCTCCTCTTCCTCTTCTTCTTGTTTCCTTTTTGATCTTGTCTGAACCATCTGCTCAGTTTCCTGCAAATAAGCATATTAGTTATCTATCACTCTACCTCTCTATGCACCCCAATACCAAGTGCTGGGACACAGGTATTGCCCAAAGGGAAAGGATTTGAGAGCAATTTCATGCTATATAGAACAAGGGTATTGCCTGATTCCATAACAGCCAAATTGATAATGCATTTCACTCTGTATATGTGCTTGCCTTCCAGCAGTACTGGTTTGGACAAGCTGCAGAATCTGTAATTGCAGAGGGCCCCCAGAAACAGAGACACATGTTAATCTCTTCACTCTACACACATTAAAAGTGATATGCTGAACAGCCCCGACTAGCCTGATCAAGTGAGTGCTTTTGCTATAGATGTGACCTCCTTATTAAGACATGGGAACAGAGGGTGTCCTCCTTTGCTAACTCTGGGTCCCCTCCATTTCTGCTGCTCCTGCCCCTAGTGGAGGATTCCTCCTAGCAGTTTTTGTTCCAACCTACTTATCCCCAACTAAAGCATGGCAGGGGGAAAGCAAGAACAAAATTATATTGGAGGGGCTTAATCAAGTGGGTCTACAGGGGACTCCCCCACTCCGAGAACTCACCTCTAGATTTGTCTCTTGGCATGTGTCAGTGAGAGAGAGGGGTTTATATATTGGGACCAAACATGAAAAAATATGTAGCCAAAACAGTCTCTCAGTAGCTTAAAATGAGAGGTTACTCACCTTGGTGCAGTAACTGGAGTTCCTTGAGATCCGTGCTGCTGTGGGTGCTCCACTTTAGGTGTGCATGCACCCCTGTACCTTTGATCGAAGATTTTTGGCAGCAGTGCCCATTCGGGTTGCTCATGTGCCCTGCACATCCTTGTGCCACGTACCGAGGCTCATAGGGCTGTGCAGACGAACCTCCCTCTGTTCTTTCTCTACTGCAAAGCCCACAGACGCAGCTCCAAAGCCGAGGGGAGGAGGGCAGGTAGTGGAGCACACACATCTCAAAGAACTCCAGTTACTGTACAAAATGAGTAACCTCTCCTTCTTCAATAGTAGTGTCCCTGTGGGTGCTCCACTTTAGGGGACTCCCTTGCAGTAACACTTTAAGGACATGGGAGTTTTGGAAGAGTTCATCACTGAAGAAAAAACTGCACCTGATCTTGCAGCATGAACTAAGGCACAGTGGTTGGCAAATGGGTGCACTGAGGATCATGTTGCAGCCCTGCAGAATGTTTGAGTAGGGCTACAGATGTAGACTGTAATCTCAGAGTGCATCGCCACTCTTAGGGGTGGTGTAATCTCAGTGAAACCGTAACAGGCAATAAAGCATCCAGAGATCCATTTAGAAAGCCTCGGACTGAAGATAGGTCTAGGGGAGCACCTAAATGCAATAGAAATAAAAAGAGTCTAGGGGTCCTCCTGAATGGCCTAGTTTTGTCCAATTAAAAGACGAGTGCCCTCTTAACATCTGTGTATGAAGGGGAAGACTCCTGTGTAGACAGATGTGACTTTGGAAAAAAAAATATGAAAGGTGAATAATTTGGTAGATGTGAAAGTCAGAAGACACCTTAAGTAAAAACTTTGGGTGTGGTTGTAAAGATACCTTCTCCTTGGAGAACAAAATAAAAGGAGGGTCTTCCATTAGAGCCCCCATTTCCCCAAACATTCAAGCAGAAGTGATGGCCACCAAAAAGGCTGTCATCATAGACAAATGTAGCAGTGAGCACATAGCCAATGGCTCAAAAGGCTGTTTCATGAGATGGTTAAGAACCAGACTGAGATCCTAAAGCAGTGTAGATGCTCTAATCTATGGAAAAAGATTTAGGAATCTCACTGTGGTAAAATGAATGAATACCAAGAAACCTTCTACTGGCACATGTAAAGCTATTATTGCTGCTAAATGTATCTTGATGGAACTCCTAGAAAGGCCTGAATTTTTCAGTTCCAACAAGTAACCCAAGACTGAGAAAACAGATGACTGGATAGGAGAAAAATCCAAAAGTTACACCAAAGATTACATAGTCTCCATTTCTGAAGGTAAATATGTCTCGTAGATTCCGTTCTCCTATTTAAAAGTGTATTTTTTACTTCATATGAAAAAGGCAGTCTCTAGTCCCAAGAACCACTGGGGAACTAAACTTGCAGTTGCAGAACATTCACATTGGGGTGAAGTGTATGACCAACATCCTGAGAACAGTTAAGGTTTGATGGGGAGTGGGTTTGATGAGGTAAGGAAACCAAACTAGTCTTGGCCAAGTTGGTGTAATCAAAATGACTTTGGCTTGGTCCTGTCCGATCTTGACACAGATCTTTAAGAGCAATGGAGTTGGAGGCTATGCATAAAAAAGACCATTTGTCCACGTAATGAGGAAAATGTCACCTAGAGATTGAGAATTGAGTGCCCCTCTGAAACAGAATTTCCTGCACTTTGTGTTGGCTGCTATGGCAAAGGGGTTGACTTCTGGAAATCCCCAAGCTAGGAAATTTTTGTGGAGGACTCGAGATTCCAATTCCCATTAGTAGTTTAGGGAGAAATGTCTGCTGAGGGTGTCGACGATGGTGTTTTGTTTAACTGGGAGATGAGAAACCAATATGGCTATCTGATTGGCTATGCAGCAGTTCCAAAGCTTTATCGTTTCACTGCAGAGTGAGTGGGGAACGTGCTTAACCCTGATGATTAATAAAACACATGTGCACTATGTTGTCTGTCAAGATCTTGATGGACTTGTTTTTAAGTAGGGGGAAGAAAGTGGAGGGAAGCATTTCTGAACTCTTAACTCCAACAGATTGACATGCAAGCACTGTTCCTGTTGTGACTATTTGCCTTGGACTACAGGAAGACTGTGATTGTTGGGTAATAAATTGTCCTGAGCTACCCCCGCCAACATCAAAGATGCAACGTGGCATTTTGCGTCACAAAAACACAAGCTGCGATGTGTCCCAGCACTTGCAGACATGTTCTTGTTGGAACTTGAGGGCTGAGCTGCACTCTTAGTCTCTAAGGTGCCACAAGTACTCCTACTCTTTGTATAAGATCCTTCAGAGAAAGGAATATGTTGAGAGGGAAATAAGCTCTACCTATTATCGAATCCAGAAATGCTCCAGTAAAGAGAATTCATTGCGGAGGAGTCAAGATTGATTTCTCAAGATTTATCTGCAGGCCTAGACTTTGGAATAGTAAAGTTATTGTTTGAACTGCTGACCAAACCTCCTGATAAGACCACGCCTTGAGGAGCCAGTCCTACTAAACAATGGAAGTAGGCAGCTACCATAATTTGTGAGAACACCCTTAGGGTGGATGTCAGGCCAAAAAGAGTAGGACCTGGTACTTGTAATGATTTTGGTTGAACGTGAAATGAAGAAATCTTTTGTGAGAGGAATAAATCACAATGTGAAAGTAGGCATCTTTGAGACTGAGGGTCACAAACCAGTGCCCTAAATCTAGGGAGGGAATAATAGCTGCTAGGATACAATCCTAAATTTCAGATGTCTGACATGCTTGTTCAGTTGTCTGACATCTAGTGTCTGCTTCCAACCCCCGTTCTTCGTGGGTATCAGAAAATATCTTAAATAGAACCCTTTTCCCTGTGTTGAAGTGGGCTGGTTCTATGGTTCCTAGACTTGGGAGTCTCCTGTGCCAGCAACTGATTGCGAGAGGGTCTCTGAAGAGGGACAGGGAAAGGGGTTGGAAGGACAGGATGTCAGTAAATTGGATTGCATAACCTGAAGTAATGGACTGTAATACCCATTTGTGCAATGTTATAGCCGCCCATGCTTGATGAAATAGAGAGATGGTGTCCAAATTAAGAAAGAGGGGGGTTGTCATGCAGCTGAGAGAACCTCATCACTGGGTAGTCTGGACTCATGACCAAACCATCAAAACTGGCATTTGGATGATATTGAAGACTGGGATGAGGTAGTTGCAGGCTTTTTCTTTGAAAACTTCAACCTCTTAGCTGGTGGTCCTGGAAAATTGAGCAAGGTTGGATCTTTGTGTTGACTGAGACCTGCTAAACTATCTTATTTGCTGTCATAAATATAAAGGGAAGGGTAAACCCCTTTGAAATCCCTCCTGGCCAGGGGAAAGCTCCTCTCACCTGTAAAGGGTTAAGAAGCTAAAGGTAACCTCGCTGGCACCTGACCAAAATGACCAATGAGGAGACAAGATACTTTCAAAAGCTGGGAGGAGGGAGAGGAACAAAGGGTCTGTGTCTGTGTGTAGTCGTCTTGGCCAGGGACAGAACAGGAATGGAGGCTTAGAACTTTTAGTAAGTAATCTAGCTAGGTATGTGTTAGATTATGATTTCTTTAAATGGCTGAGAAAAGAATTGTGCTGAATAGAATAACTATTTCTGTCTGTATATCTTTTGTGTAACTTAAGGTTTTGCCTAGAGGGGTTCTCTGTTTTTGAATCTAATTACCCTGTAAGATATCTACCATCCTGATTTTACAGGGGGGATTTCTTTATTTCTATTTACTGCTATTTTTTATTAAAAGTCTTCTTGTAAAAAACTGAATGCTTTTTCATTGTTCTCAGATCCAAGGGTTTGGGTCCTCTTTCTACAACAAACCTGGATCGATTAGAAGAGCTGAGAGGCGGTGGGTTGCTCCGTGCCGCCGTCCAAGCTCTCTGGAGGCTTTCATCTGCTTCCTGTTCGGTCTGGAACTGTTCCCTTGATGCTGGGGACATCAGTTCCTCATGGGATTGTGGACCTAGGCTTGGTCCCTCTGGAAGCGATATAGGGGATGGAGCTGTTTCTGTTGACTGTGAACCGCTCTCCGCTGGTGCACTATGTTGGGATTCAGGCTCCGGCTGAGCCTCTTGTGTAGGGTTATCGGCTGCTGCCAGTTCAGGTTCGGTGGGGCCTTCTGGTGTTGAGGTTGCAAGTACTGGATTCAGTGCTGACACGGGGTCTGGTGTTGGTTGTTCGGCTGGTTCCGGTTCTAGGACTGGTTCCGTCTGGGTCTCTGGGACTGGATCCACTACTGCTTTTGCAGACATTGGCCTGGGGTCCGGGTCCATCACCTCTGACTGGGTCCTGATAGAAGTTTCCGGAACAGAGCTAGGCCTCACGGCTTGTTTAGCCTGGCTGCGGGTGACCATTCCCACCCTCTTGGCCTGCTTCACATGATTGACCAAGTCCTCCCCCAACAGCATGGGGATGGGATAATCATCATAGACTGCAAAAGTCCACATTCCTGACCAGCCCTTGTACTGGACAGGTAACTTGGCTGTAGGCAAATTGAAAGAGTTGGACTTGAAGGGTTGAATCGTCACTTGGATCTCTGGGTTGATTAAATTGGGGTCCACTAAGGAAGCATGGATAGCTGACACTTGTGCTCCGGTGTCCCTCCACGCGGTGACCTTCTTCCCACCCACACTCACAGTTTCCCTCCGCTCCAAGGGTATCTGGGAGGTATCTGGGCCTGTGGACCTCTGGTGTGATTCCGGTGCAATGAACTGTAATCTGTTGGGGTTCTTGGGGCAGTTGGCCTTTACATGCCCCAGCTCGTTACATTTAAAACATCGTCCAGCTGACGGGTCACTGGGGCGAGGAGGGTTGCTGGAGAACGGGGTGGTGGGACGATAAGGGGTCTGGAGGGTTCTTTGGGAGGTAGGTGGGGCTTTGGGCAGCCCCCGGTAATAAGGTGTGGTCTGGGGTGGTCCCTTCTGGTCTCCGCTCCAACTGCGACCAGTTTTCTTCTTCTCTGCCACCTCCACCCATCTGGCTCCAATCTCTCCTGCCTCAATTACAGTTTTGGGTTTCCCATCTAGGATGTATCTTTCTATTTCCTCAGGAACACCCTCTAAGAATTGTTCCATTTGCATTAGGAAGGGCAAATTTACTGGAGATTCACCACTTGCTCCTGATATCCAGGCATCCCAATGTTTCACAATGTGGTAGGCATGTAGGGTAAATGACACGTCTGGTTTCCACCTTAGGGCTCTGAACCTCCGACGAGACTGCTCGGGTGTTATCCCCATTCTGACTCTCGTCTTGGATTTAAACAGTTCATACTTGTTCATGTGTTCTTTAGGCATTTCAGCTGCCACCTCAGCTAAGGGTCCACTGAGCTGCGGCCTCAGCTCTACCATGTATTGGTCAGTAGAGAGGTTGTACCCAAGGCAGGCCCTTTCGAAGTTTTCTAAGAAGGCCTCAGTATCATCACCTGCCTTGTAGGTGGGGAACTTTCTGGGATGGGAAGTGGTACCTGGAGAAGGATTGCTAGGGTTTGTTGGTATATTCTGCTGGGCCTTTATCCTCTCCATCTCCTCCACATGCTTCCTCTCTTTTTCCCTCTCCTCCTCCACATGCTTCCTCTCTTTTTCCTTCTCCTCCTCCACATGCTTCCTCTCTTTTTCCTTCTCCTCCTCCACATGCTTCCTTGCCTCCATTTCCCTCTTGTGGGCAGCCTCTTGGTGTTGTTCTGCCTCCCTTTCTTGTTCCTTCTTCAGCTGCATGAGTTCTATCTGTCTTTCATGTTCCCTTTGTCTTTCCTCAGCCTGAAATTTGGCTAATTCCAGCTGTAGTCGAGCTGAGGATTTGGTCATTCTAACCTCTCTGTTTTTAACTAACTTTACACCCGAGGTTTAGAAATAAACAAACAAAACGTGGCTGTAAAATTTTGCTGTGCTGGAATAGAATACCTATTCTCTGATAGTGATTGTCAGCCTACAGAAAAAGACAATTCCCTTGTCTCTGCTCTGGGCCCAAATTAAAGCAAAAAACCTCCAACTGCTTGGAAACCTGCTTACCCAGCCCAAAGAAAAAGCAAATGGGTAGAACACACACCCCCTATTTACTTTTAGGAAGAAAAGAAAAAAAAAACCTCTGGGTTGGAAGACTGAATTTCCCTGCAGGAGTTAAGTACCCTGCCTCCAGGCAAAGAAAACCTGCAATTCACAAGATAATCCCCTTTTGTCTCTGCTTGGCCACAAAGCAGAGAGAAACCAAGCTGCTTTCAGTTTCAAAGCTGCTTTCTGGACTTCCTAAAAATTCCTTTTTAAAATCTGTATTTCTAGTTCAAAAAATCTCAACTGGATCTCAAAATGATTTCAGGTTAATCCCACCACTGTGCCACCATGTCAAGGTTCCTCCCCCACTCTGAACTCTAGGGTACAGATGTGGGGACCTGCATGAAAAACCTCCTAAGCTTATCTTTACCAGCTTAGGTCAAAACTTCCCCAAGGTACAAAATATTACACCCGTTATCCTTGGAATGGCCGCTACCACCACCAAACTAATACTGGTTACTGGGGAAGAGCTGTTTGGACGCGTCTTTCCCCCCAAAATACTTCCCAAAACCTTGCACCCCACTTCCTGGACAAGGTTTGGTAAAAAGCCTCACCAATTTGCCTAGGTGACTACAGACCCAGACCCTTGGATCTTAAGAACAATGAACAATCCTCCCAACACTTGCACCCCCCCCTCTCCTGGGAAATGTTGGATAAAAAGCCTCACCAATTTGCATAGGTGACCACAGACCCAAACCCTTGGATCTGAGAACAATGAAAAAGCATTCAGTTTTTTACAAGAAGACTTTTAATAAAAAATAGCAGTAAATAGAAATAAAGAAATCCCCCCTGTAAAATCAGGATGGTAGATATCTTACAGGGTAATTAGATTCAAAAACAGAGAACCCCTCTAGGCAAAACCTTAAGTTACACAAAAGATATACAGACAGAAATAGTTATTCTATTCAGCACAATTCTTTTCTCAGCCATTTAAAGAAATCATAATCTAACACATACCTAGCTAGATTACTTACTAAAAGTTCTAAGCCTCCATTCCTGTTCTGTCCCTGGCCAAGACGACTACACACAGACACAGACCCTTTGTTCCTCTCCCTCCTCCCAGCTTTTGAAAGTATCTTGTCTCCTCATTGGTCATTTTGGTCAGGTGCCAGCGAGGTTACCTTTAGCTTCTTAACCCTTTACAGGTGAGAGGAGCTTTCCCCTGGCCAGGAGGGATTTCAAAGGGGTTTACCCTTCCCTTTATATTTATGACATTTGCAGATGTGTATATCCTCAAATACCTAAGTGTGGTTCTAAAGTCCTTCAGGATACGTGCAAAACGTCTGGTCATCGAAGGTTAATCCTCCCTGGTTGACTGTACCTCCTACAGAAACCCAGACAAATGAAACCAGGATGCTCACCTCATTACTACTGCAGTGGAAACAGACCTACCTGCAGTGTCCGCAGCATTGAGCAAAGGTTGCAGTGAAGATATTGCTAAGAGCTGACCCTCCCTTATTATGGTATTGAAATGGCTTATCAGGTGACAATGATGAGATGTTTGTAATGGGTGCAACCTCTTTGTTCACCTTTGCCTCTTGCTCCTCAAAGGTCTCCTCGGGCTCAGAATGGGGAGGAAGGATGGACAGTACCGGTGAACAAGATCTTCTGTGTGCCCTGAGAGACTGAGCTACGGTCCCTTGACACTGCTGGCAGTACATTGTCCATGAATCCCAGCAAGGCTAATAAGGGAGACCATAAGGCATGGAGGGAGGTATCCAACACTGGTCATCCCGAACACTGGTAGGCAGGGGTCTGGTGCCCTGCCTTTGTTGCATCTGGGGAATAACATCTGGAATAAATTGGAGAACCTTGAACTGAAAGTTCAGAGTCTGAGTCAAAATGCTCATCCAAATATTGTATCAGAGGTAGCAACTCCTCCTCAGGGATAGTGGAAGATGGAAAAGAGGTAGGTCTCATGGAAACATGAGCAGCTGGTGACCCAGCTGACCCCAGAACTGAAAAATGTCCAGAGGTTGCAAAGAGCAGAGACTCAGGCTCATTAGCAGGGACTCTAGTTTTCAGTGATAAAAAAACCAAAATTATCCAACAAAACAAAACAAAAAACATGAAAATCCACGTGTTTCCATGATTAAAATGAAATGCTGAACTTTAGTTTCCCTAGCCACAATATACAGTAGAACCCCATTTATCTGAACCTCCATTATCCAGCTCTCCATATTAACCGAACCACCAGCTGCCCAGGCTAACCACTTGAGCCACCATCTTAAAATAGGTTTCAGAGGAACAGCCGTGTTAGTCTGTATTCGCAAAAAGAAAAGGAGTACTTGTGGCACCTTAGAGACTAACCAATTTATTTGAGCATGAGCTTTCGTGAGCTACAGCTCACTTCATCAGATGTTTACCGTGGAAACTGCAGCAGACTTTATATACACACAGAGAATATGAAACAATACCTCCTCCCACCCCACTGTCCTGCTGGTAATAGCTTATCTAAAGTGATCAACAGGTGGGCCATTTCCAGCACAAATCCAGGTTTTCTCACCCTCCACCCCCCCGACACACAAATTTACTCTCCTGCTGGTGCTAGCCCAGCCAAAGTGACAACTCTTTACATAATCAAGTCACGCTATTTCCTGCATAGATCAAGGTTTTCTCACATCCCCCCCACCCCCATACACACACAAACTCACTCTCCTGCTGGTAATAGCTCATCTAAACTGACCACTCTTCAGGTTTAAATCCAAGTTAAACCAGAACATCTGGCGGGGGGGGGGGTAGGAAAAAACAAGAGGAAACAGGCTACCTTGCATAATGACTTAGCCACTCCCAGTCTCTATTTAAGCCTAAATTAATAGTATCCAATTTGCAAATGAATTCCAATTCAGCAGTTTCTCACTGGAGTCTGGATTTGAAGTTTTTTTGTTTTAAGATAGCGACCTTCATGTCTGTGATTGCGTGACCAGAGAGATTGAAGTGTTCTCCGACTGGTTTATGACTGTTATAATTCTTGACATCTGATTTGTGTCCATTTATTCTTTTACGTAGAGACTGTCCAGTTTGACCAATGTACATGGCAGAGGGGCATTGCTGGCACATGATGGCATATATCACATTGGTGGATGTGCAGGTGAACGAGCCTCTGATAGTGTGGCTGATGTTATTAGGCCCTGTGATGGTGTCCCCTGAATAGATATGTGGGCACAATTGGCAACGGGCTTTGTTGCAAGGATAAGTTCCTGGGTTAGTGGTTCTGTTGTGTGGTATGTGGTTGTTGGTGAGTATTTGCTTCAGGTTGCGGGGCTGTCTGTAGGCAAGGACTGGCCTGTCTCCCAAGACTTGTGAGAGTGTTGGGTCATCCTTTAGGATAGGTTGTAGATCCTTAATAATGCGTTGGAGGGGTTTTAGTTGGGGGCTGAAGGTGACCGCTAGTGGCGTTCTGTTATTTTCTTTGTTAGGCCTGTCCTGTAGTAGGTAACTTCTGGGAACTCTTCTGGCTCTATCAATCTGTTTCTTTACTTCTGCAGGTGGGTATTGTAGTTGTAAGAAAGCTTGACAGAGATCTTGTAGGGGTTTGTCTCTGTCTGAGGGGTTGGAGCAAATGCGGTTGTATCGCAGAGCTTGGCTGTAGACGATGGATCGTGTGGTGTGGGAGGAGGTATTGTTTCATATTCTCTGTGTGTATATAAAGTCTGCTGCAGTTTCCATGGTAAACATCTGATGAAGTGAGCTGTAGCTCACGAAAGCTCATGCTCAAATAAATTGGTTAGTCTCTAAGGTGCCACAAGTACTCCTTTTCTTTTTGCGAATACAGACTAACACGGCTGTTCCTCTGAAACCTGTCATTATGCAAGGCACTGCATTTAGCCGTATGGAGTGGAAATCTATCAACTGCATGAAGAAACTTGTACAGATACAGACAGACATCATCTTCCTTTCCAAATGCAAACAGATGGACATCGTACCAAAAGGACTGAAGGTCAAAAATCCATTACAATCTACATACCACACAGACTATGCTGACAGCTTGTGCCTCACGCTCTCAAAGAAACTGCGGAATCACCTGATCAAGATCCTCTACAGCAAACAGGGAAAGATTAAGAATGAGCTCTCAAAAATGGATACTCTCATAAAGAACCAACCTTCCACACAAACTTCCTCGTGGCTGGATTTTACTAAAACTAGACAAGCCATTTACAACGCACACTTTGCTTCTCTACAAAAGAAAAAGGACACTAAACTTTCTAAACTACTACATGCTACAAGGGGCCACAGCAATGGTTCCCTCACCCCACCTAGCAATATTGTTAACCTATCCAACTATACTCTCAGCCCAGCAGAAGCAGCTGTTCTATCTCGGGGCCTCTCCTTCTGCCCCTCCACCCCCACGAACATGATACAGTTCTGTGGTGACCTAGAATCCTATTTTCGACGTCTCCGTCTCAAGGAATATTTCCAAAATACCTGTGAACAACATACTAATCCACAGAGGTCTCCCTGCCAACACTACAGAAAGAGGGATTCTAGATGGACTCCTCCTGAAGGTCGAAACAGCAGACTGGACTTCTACATAGAGTGCTTCCGCCGACGTGCACGGGCTGAAATTGTGGAAAAGCAGCATCACTTGCCCCATAACCTCAGCCATGCGGAACGCAATGCCATCCACAGCCTCAGAAACAACTCTGACATCATAATCAAAAAGGCTGACAAAGGAGGTGCTGTTGTCATCATGAATAGGTCGGAATATGAACAAGAGGCTGCTCGGCAGCTCTCCAACACGAGTTTCTACAAGCCATTACCCTATGATCCCACTGAGAGTTACCAAAAGCAACTACAGCATTTGCTCAAGAAACTTCCTGAAAAAGCACAAGATCAAATCCGCACAGACACACGCCTGGAACCCCGACCTGGGATATTCTATCTACTACCCAAGATCCATAAACCTGGAAATCCTGGGCGCCCCATCATCTCAGGCATTGGCACCCTGACAGCAGGATTGTCTGGCTATGTAGACTCCCTCCTCAGGCCCTACGCTACCAGCACTCCCAGCTACCTTCGAGACACCACTGACTTCCTGAGGAAACTTCAATCCATCGGTGATCTTCCTGATAACACCATCCTGGCTACTATGGATGTAGAAGCCCTCTACACCAACATTCCACACAAAGATGGACTACAAGCCGTCAAGAACACTATCCCCGATAATGTCACGGCTAACCTGGTGCCTGAACTTTGTGACTTTGTCCTTACCCATAACTATTTCACATTTGGGGACAATGTATACCTTCAGATCAGCGGCACTGCTATGGGTACCCGCATGGCCCCACAGTATGCCAACATTTTTATGGCTGATTTAGAACAACGCTTCCTCAGCTCTCGTCCCCTAAAGCCCCTACTCTACTTGCGCTATATTGATGACATCTTCATCATCTGGACCCATGGAAAAGAAGCCCTTGAGGAATTCCACCATGATTTCAACAATTTCCATCCCACCACCAACCTCAGCCTGGTCCAGTCCACACAAGAGATCCACTTCCTGGACACTACAGTGCTAATTAACAATGGCCACATAAACACCACCCTATACCGGAAACCTACTGACCGCTATTCCTACCTGCATGCCTCCAGCTTTCACCCTGACCACACCACACGATCCATCGTCTACAGCCAAGCTCTGCGATACAACCACATTTGCTCCAACCCCTCAGACAGAGACAAACCCCTACAAGATCTCTGTCAAGCTTTCTTACAACTACAATACCCACCTGCAGAAGTAAAGAAACAGATTGATAGAGCCAGAAGAGTTCCCAGAAGTTACCTACTACAGGACAGGCCTAACAAAGAAAATAACAGAACGCCACTAGCGGTCACCTTCAGCCCCCAACTAAAACCCCTCCAACGCATTATTAAGGATCTACAACCTATCCTAAAGGATGACCCAACACTCTCACAAGTCTTGGGAGACAGGCCAGTCCTTGCCTACAGACAGCCCCGCAACCTGAAGCAAATACTCACCAACAACCACATACCACACAACAGAACCACTAACCCAGGAACTTATCCTTGCAACAAAGCCCGTTGCCAATTGTGCCCACATATCTATTCAGGGGACACCATCACAGGGCCTAATAACATCAGCCACACTATCAGAGGCTCGTTCACCTGCACATCCACCAATGTGATATATGCCATCATGTGCCAGCAATGCCCCTCTGCCATGTACATTGGTCAAACTGGACAGTCTCTACGTAAAAGAATAAATGGACACAAATCAGATGTCAAGAATTATAACAGTCATAAACCAGTCGGAGAACACTTCAATCTCTCTGGTCACGCAATCACAGACATGAAGGTCGCTATCTTAAAACAAAAAAACTTCAAATCCAGACTCCAGTGAGAAACTGCTGAATTGGAATTCATTTGCAAATTGGATACTATTAATTTAGGCTTAAATAGAGACTGGGAGTGGCTAAGTCATTATGCAAGGTAGCCTGTTTCCTCTTGTTTTTTCCTACCCCCCCCCCCGCCAGATGTTCTGGTTTAACTTGGATTTAAACCTGAAGAGTGGTCAGTTTAGATGAGCTATTACCAGCAGGAGAGTGAGTTTGTGTGTGTATGGGGGTGGGGGGGATGTGAGAAAACCTTGATCTATGCAGGAAATAGCCCGACTTGATTATGTAAAGAGTTGTCACTTTGGCTGGGCTAGCACCAGCAGGAGAGTAAATTTGTGGGGGGGGGTGGAGGGTGAGAAAACCTGGATTTGTGCTGGAAATGGCCCACCTGTTGATCACTTTAGATAAGCTATTACCAGCAGGACAGTGGGGTGGGAGGAGGTATTGTTTCATATTCTCTGTGTGTATATAAAGTCTGCTGCAGTTTCCACGGTAAACATCTGATGAAGTGAGCTGTAGCTCACGAAAGCTCATGCTCAAATAAATTGGTTAGTCTCTAAGGTGCCACAAGTACTCCTTTTCATCTTAAAATAAGAGATAAAAAGCTCTTTGAATAATCAAAAATTTGAATAATCAGGAGAATTGGCAATCTGGCCTCAGTCCCAATTAGATCAGATAAATGGTGCTCCACTGTAAATTTAAAGCGCATTCAAAAATCAACCACAAGAGGGGGAGGTTGCATTTAACTGAATAAGTGATATGGTACTTTCAGTAAAATTTAGTTATGTGTTTTTATTTTTTCACAAAATGTAAAAACTAAAGATTCTCTGTAAAAACACAAATTCTGCATTTTTCCATGGCAAATGGATTTCTAGGATCCCTGCTAACTAGGTACCAAAAACTCTTGTGGGTACTGAAATTCCTGCAGTTCCAGGAGCACAACAGAACTTGGTACTGGCACTAATGATATTGCAGACACCAATGATGATGTTGGTATCTAGGGGGTCTAGGATTCCATTGAAGCCAATCTCTTGGTAGTAATAGCAGTCGGTACCGACCCCTTTACCACTGTGGTATGGGTCTTAGTTGAAGTATTAGCGAGCTTCATGGTTCCTGAAGTACTTGGAGTATCACTAGCACGCCTCTCGGGGTCTGAGGTCTCCAGTGACCAGAGCTCCTTTGATGAAGAACTCTCTATTCTGCTCCTTTTAATCCTTTTCCTTATACTTTGAGTGAGAAGCTCTCAGTACTGGCAGTGCAGTTATTGGTACCTCACTCATGGATATTGATGGAGACTGGGTTTTCAATGCTGTCTTCCTTTTGGTGACTGTGATCTTGACTATGGGGCACTGACAGAAGTGGAGAGTCCCTATATGCAGCATTTTCTACCACCACATCAGCATCTGGTCTCAAGGCTTGCTTCACCATTAAGAGCCTATACTTTATTTCCGATACTCTGGGTCTTCCTTTAAAAGAAGACCAAATCTTACACTTGCTGAGAATATGAGAATCTCCCAACCAACAAATGCATTAGGAATGTCCACCACTAACACAGATTGCTTCTCAACAAGAGAAGCACCTTTTAGAGCCCAGCATCCCTGTACAAGAAAATTTGTTGAAGCCCGTCAGTGGGGGGTTGGGAGGGGAAATGTATTATTTTTAAGAAAGGGGAAAAAGGGTGAAAGTGTTCCAACTATAAGGTACTAAATCTATTACTACTGAGACCTAACTATAAAAGATAAAGCACAAATACAAGCGGGAACAGGCACACAGCAATGAGGCACACTGCTAGACTCAGTCTTTGGCCAAAGGCAGTTCAAAAGGAACTGATATCAGTTCGCCCATGCAGCCCTATATAGCCTTGGTACAGGGCATGAGGATGTGTAGGGCACAAGCATGGGCTGAACGGACACTGCTACCAGAAATCTCTGATCAAAGGCGCAGGGCACACATGCAACTAAAGTGGAGCACCCACAGGGACACTACTTGAAGAAATTGTTTATATTCTGAAACCAAGTGATCTGTTCTCTCTTGTTCTAAAATAAGAAAATATGATTCTAAAAGGATTTATTACCAGTTTTACAGTTTTATTTTGTAAATTTACTTGAGAGTTAGCAGAAAATCCTGGTGTTTGAACAGAATCTTTGAGTGGAAATTATATCCAAAGTAGCCATGTTCTTTGACCACCAACAAAGGCGCTTGGGTGTTTTGCGATTACTCCTAACACAGTAAGTCAGGTAGCACTAGGCAAACAGGACATACCCAGGAGCTGATTTGGTTCACTCCCTCCTTTGCTCTGACAGGTCAAGTTGCCAGATGTCAGTTCAGATAAACTACTGTGAGTGGATGTCCTCCCCTAACCAGTGAGAGCTGTGTGTGCTGCCTAGGCACCATGCACAGCAACCCCTCAGACAGGATTACTATTTTAACTTCTCTCAGTTAAGTGGGTGGAGAACATAGACCCCCCAAAAGGAAACAAAACATAAATCAGCAAGAAAGCACAGTGCTGAGAATGGGGTTGGTTGCCTCTGCAGAGGTGAAGCACGTCAGAGGGATTTTTAACCCTTTCCTGCCAGAGATTATGCAGACTATTACACAATTTTTCTCTTTTCAGTATATTAAGCTGATGCCAAAATATTTAATATATTTGTATCTCAAAGCTGTTCTCTGCAGGGGCACCACAATAATGCACTAGAGACTGAGGTATCCTACAGAAAAAGCTGAGTCAGTTACATGTTTCTTTACTGGGTATCTCTTTCTTGATGTCTACAGACAGGAATTTATTTTATTAGAAATGTAATTAGTTTTGTCATCTTGAGTTTGTCACAGGTCAATACAGTACGTCTGTAGCCTAGATTTATATGGAGTTATTTCAGAAAGTTTCATGTGCAGTTGAGCACCTAGTTACTGTGCTACACATACAATTGCAGTAACAGTGTAATCTGATAATTTCCATAGACAATTACCATGATTGAACATGCAACCACAGTGAGGTATAGCAACTTGAATATTAGATCAGACCAATAATCTGCAGAGACTGGTGTCTCTTCTTTGATAGTGGCCAATGACAGACACTTTAGAGGAAAATGTGAGAAACCCAGTCATGAACAGCTCTGCCTCATGATAAATGTATGCAGAGTTTACATAGAAAAATCTTCTTTTAAGCCATAAACATTTCCAAGGGTTCATGAGTCTTAGAAGTCCTAAATAATCTGGTAGACATGTCTGTCTATGTCTGGGTGACCACTAAGGAACTGGTTGTCCTTAAACGTTCAATGAATTAGAAAATCAAGGGGCTGCTGCTGTAAAGGATGGAGGGGAGGGGGGGTTTGGCACTGGATTGTTGGGTTACTTCCATGCGGAGTGGGATGTGTAATAGAAACAAGAAAGCTCTGGCACTGATCTGGATCATGCACTCATCTGGATCCTAGTGGACTCAGCTGCCATCGGAAGAGGAATTTGAGATGAAGCCACTCACCTTGTTATAACAGACTATGAATTCACGCAGCTGGTGAGCCAGGATGCGCCTACGATCATTCAGGGCCAGATGTCGACTGGGGAGTAGCATCCTCAAAGACTGCTGAAGATTGCTGGCTGCTCGTTTCAGAAACCGTACCACCAGCTCCTGCCGCCAAGGGAGACAGCATTAAACAAGAGAGTCTAAATGGGCAGGTGCAAGGTGTGGGGTGGAGGGCACAAAGGTTGCTAGATCAGCCTATGATGGGTAGAGAAGAAATGCTGTTCTGTGGATGTGGTATGACATGTAGCAGGTAAGAGTACATCCCAGAATGGACGTGGTGATGGATGCTTTTTAACCTACTCCCACAACTTCCCAAGATAAGGGGGAGAAGAACTGTGCATCACTTCCTGGACTGGGACAGGGATGGGAGTACTTCGGGAATATCTGTCTGAGGAAAGTGTGGCCAAGGAGGAGATGTGGAAAATCAAACAACTTCGATAATGGAGTCTCCCTATCCAGAGAAACACTTTTTGAGAGCATCATCAAAAGTATCATGTAGAAGGAGTCCAGGCATAATATGACAAAACCCCTTCAAGACACACTCCTCTCCTCTCCACCACAATGGAGGAGAACCTTGGGGCTCTTTGGCCATACCACATGATCAGATACAACCTCTGGTCAAGAAACAAATTCCTGCTCCCTGCATCATCATGTCCCCTGTATGACCTCTGGCCAGATACCCACTCCAACCTCCCACTATGTCAACCCCCTCATGCCACCTCAGATGGAGAGGGAATACTGCAAGTCAGGCCCCAAGGCAAGACGCCTGCTGTGGGTGTTCAGTTCTGAATCCTTTTTGTCTCCCCTCTGGATTTGTTTTTGGTTAGATGCCCTGCTAGTGCATAAATGAGCTGCCTCACAGCCAGAGCATTGGATTTCACAGCTCGCTTCTCACTGCCATTACACTAGGCTGGTTTGATCTGTTATTTTAAACATTTTTCACAGCACAGCAGACAGTGAATCTAAAAAAGCCAGTTTCAATTTTCCACTTGGAAAGCAGGGATAACATTTTCCACTGAGCCGACTGATTATTTCTGACACTTGGTTTTATCTTCAAGCTGCACTGGCTGTTTCTCCACAGCCTGCTTTTAGAAAGAGCCCATTTGGGTTTGCAAAAAGCTCAGCATATCATCTGATGCTGTCTTTCAGGAGTGTTAGAGAGGGGATACTGGGCTTTCTGAACTCCTTAAAGTGGCTGATTCAGATAGGGAGACTTATTTGTATTGTCCGAGGAAATCCAGGGATATTCAACAGCAGCATTAGAGAGAAACTATTTTTTTCCCCCTCTGTCTCTGCAGAGAAGAAAGTGTAAGATCCTATAAGGTACAGCTCCCTGCAAAGAGTAAGAGTGTGGATGGGAAGAAGGCTAAGCCAGGCACCCACTCAACTTGAGCAGATTCAAGTATTCTGTTTCTATGAGAAGCTGCTGGTCCCTTTATGATTCAACTGGAAAATCCAGGCACTGGCAAGACATCTCAGAGAAAATCCTGCCAGGAAACAGGAATTCAACAGCAGGTACGTTCAGAGGTAGGAATGCAAGGAAGAGGAGGCTGAGCTGGATGGAGTGTCAACTATGCCCAGTTCACTAAGAGCTGTCTGTGCTGGTCTTACTCGGAAGTCAGTCAGTATCTCTACCTGGCCTGCATGTTATGAATCTGGTACCAGTTCTTGGACAGAGGTGGAGGAGATGTGTGCACAATTTCAGGAACCAGGAGCTTTCTAACCTTGTTCTTTATGAGGGTGGGAACTGGACTCCACTCTCTCTGGACAGTTCCCCAATAGACTCCTCTTGCCCAATACAGCTTCTTACCATTTGCTCATCCTCCTTAGCAGCCCAGGCAGCATTGTGGATCTGGTCTCCAGCCTCCTTCATCAGACGCAGTTGAACACGATGCAGGTAGGCAGAGAAAGCCCTGCGAGCCTGCACTTTGCTGTGGAAGCCAAGATAGTGGTCATATATATATATATACACAGCACCACAGAGCTAACAGCCCCCATCTGGACTACTTATGAACCTAATTTCAGTCACCCAAGTCCTCTAATATGCAAAAGCATCTGGGGATAAGGAGAAAGAGGGCTTCTTTGTCCCTAATTTATTCTCAATGTACCTTCATTCCATCAGATTGGGCCAGGGGCTCCAGAGGAACAGTGTTCTCTGAGCAAGGACAACTTCTGGGGATGGGGTGCCCTCCTTCCCTTTCCACATCCTTAGCAGGTCAGTCAGGAGGTCAACCACGTGCACAAGAGCCGAGCAGAATATTCCTAGCCCACTCTGAAGCTCCCATGGTGCTGTCTCTATGACAATTTTGAACACAGCACTAACTATCACAAATTAAGCTGAAGGGCTCTGTCCCAATGACAGAGCTTCTAAAGGAGGCCCTGCAGTTCTTACTGGATGAGTGAGGGGACCTCTCTCCATCTAGACAAAACCTCTATAAAACAAAGGAATAACATTTGTGAAGATGAGCTCTTCCCCATCCACCCCAGGGTTACAGGCCAGGCTTCACTGAGCAAAGCAAGCAAAGTACACCATGCAGCTGGCCGAACACATAAGGGAGCTGTGGAAGTGAATCAAGGTGACCAGATGGTACAGGAGTTGGGAGGGATATACAGTTTCATTCTCACTCCTCTACAATTATAGTCATTTTAATGAACACACATGTTAAGACAGACAACTGCCAAAGACTTTGCTCAACTTCACCCAGCTGCAGCCCAGCCTTCAAACCCTCCTCCAGTTCTGAGTGTGCCCAGCTTCCTCCCTCCAGTTACTCCCAAGGACTCTCTGCTCCTCTCTCACCCACTTCATACTTTATGGCTTTTTTTTTTTTTTTTTTAAAAACACTTCCCCATACTCAGGACAAGGTATGTCCCCACTTTGCCAGACATGGTCCTCCACCTTCTGCTCTCTATTTCTGTCTAAGTACTTATATGGCCCTCATTAATGTAGTAGGTCAGCACCTGCTCCCATCAGGGGCTCTGATCCTCAACACAGGAACCTGGCCTCCCTCCCACACATATCTACAAAGTGCAGTGACACATTTATAGTACGATGGAAATCATATAAAATAGCAGCAGCACCACTACGGACCACTGCATCAGCCTAAAGCTGATGACCATGGAAGTTTAAATGCCATGCACTGTCTGGAGTTATGCCTCTGCTTGGTCACTAGTCCTTCAAATTTCTAAAGCCCTGTCACAGAGCTAGGGAGGACTTGAGAAGATGAGTTCATAGGAGGCTCAGGCTGATCCCTCCCTACTGGGTCATTTCAGGGGTTTGCTTTAACTAAAACACAAGCTTGGTCTCTGCCCTGCAATGAACTCCACAACACAGAACAACCCTTGTGGCTCCTCAGAGCTCCCTGTCCTAGCTTCTAGACAACAAACCCTTTTCCCTTCACATGGGACTAACCCAGCCATGAGCAGACTTTGAACTCTGACTAGGAATTAACTCCCAGAATACCAGGCCACTGTAACTACTTGGCACCTCTCCTCTAGGGGCTCCCTCCCTTCTAGGGTTGCAGATCCTTTCCAGGAGATCAAAATATTTTGTGATAAAGTCTCTAAGATTCCTTGCTGCTAGGATTAGAGAACAACTCATTGACAGCTCCTTGCCTATATCTCAGTTTCAAAACACAGAACTTGGACCTGCTCTTAATCCCGACATAGAATCAGAGGAGGCCCTTCAGAATGGGCCCTGGAGATAGAATGTTACCTTGGCTCCTGCAATCTCTGTCTTGCACTTGAGACCCAGAAGAAGAAAAAAGCATTCAGAGGCCTCAAAAGTAGGGGCAGACACAGCTTCCTCTACTGGTGATTCCCCTGAGGATCGCACAGTGGGGATTATAACTCATCCCCAGTAATTGTCACCACCCATCAATACCGCTAGAAGGATGAGAGGCAGAGAAGCTGCCTAGCCAGGCCCAGCTGGAGGACTGAGGAACAGCCTGCCTCTCAGAAGGGCTGCATGGGACAGGCCTGGTTTCTTTCGGATGAGATTTTCATGACTTCAGCTCCTCAGCCACAGCCAAGCTTTCCATCAGTGACAAATCAGACAGGGCCAAGTCCAGCACAATCCTTGCACATGAAGTCACTGCACGCTTTACGCTGTGTGGAGCTCCTTTGCTGCTCCAGGGGAATCCCAATGGGGCTGGGTGCTGAATAGGAATCTGCCAGCAACTCTTGACAGAAGCCTGCATTCTTAGCAGGACTTGGCTGCCCTGTGTGTGAGTGGGTGAGGTCAGTACTGCTGTGTCTGCTTTGAAAACCTGTTTCCAAATTTTCCCCTCTACAGACACCACAGCAGCACATGCCTCAGCCATAACAAGATAATAAAGCAACCCAAATTCCTCCTGATGTTTCCTGAGGCCTCCCAGCCTCACGGAAACTAAATTGGGAAAGAAGAGGCAGGTCACATAGGGGTCAATGAAATCTTGTTTTCTATAAGCTTGGACAATTTTGCATAAGATATTACAAACAATGAAAACACCTTTTATCCAGAAGAGGAATAGTCATCCCTATCCCCATAATGCTCTCATCCCCCTCCCCTATTCAGTAAGGGGATACTCTCTCCCCCATCCCTTATAATGTGCCCCCCAGCAGACAGGTACTCTGTCTCCCCCACTTATCCAGAAGAGTGATTACCTTCCTATCTAGTAGGCCACAAGCTGGAGAGTTCCCAAACTTTCCTTCCACCCCACCCTTTTTGCAAACAGTCCAGCCAAGCACCAGAACACACTTCACTCCACCCCACCCTTCCCAAAACTGGACAGTCCAATCTCTCAATGCCTCATCACCCTCAAAACACTTCTGTCTTGCTCTCAGGACACTGCAATCTGGCATTTCAGTGGCTATTGCCAGAGTTAGGGCTTGTTTGCACAGCAAGCTACAGAGTGAATCTACAGCAAACCAGCTTGCCGCACAGTTACTTCACATGTGGACGCTGTTCAAGTGCACTGAAAGTCCCAGAGTGCAGCTCACTAGTATGTCAAGCCACATTCTGGGACTTTCACTGTGCTGTAATAGTGTCCAATGGGATGTTACTGCACAGCAAGCTGGTGTGCTATATATTCACATGCTGGCTTGCTGTGCAGTAGCTCACGATAAGGACAAGCCCTTAGAAACATTCACTTCAAGAACAAAAGCACAAGAATGGGAAGTTTGCTTTTATGGGAGGTGGGAAGAACAGGGGGAACTCCATTCTCAGTCTTCGTTTGTTGGCTTTATGTACAATAAAAATACAGTACAATGAAAAACAGAAGAGATAATGAACACAAAGGTTTACAGTTCAACAGGAGACCCCTTGCATCAAATCAGAGGAATTTTGAAGGCTCGGGTAGCTGAAGTGCAGCTCACAGCCAAGTGTTTTAAGAAAAGTACAGCCTGTGGAGACCCGAGGTCCCAATACTGGGGTCACATATTCTAGGACTGATAAGGTGAAGGCTCCTGCATTTGTCTCCATTTTGTGTAAACTAGATGCCAATACAGCCTGCAGTTGAGCAAAATCTAGACATGTTTGTTATAGACTCTCCCACCTTCCTGTCCTGAGGCAGGAGGTGGTGGGAGTGGGAGTGGTGTTGGGTTCTTAACTTATTGAATGTCCCTGGGCTCCATGTACTCATTGATACTAGTTGCTATGCTTACCAAAATAATCTGCCTAAAGACTCTTACCTTAGATTCCCATTCTCCTGCAGAATCTGCAGCAAGTTAAATCGAGGCTCTTGATTCACTTCTTGGAGAAGCAGCTCTGCCCCTCCACCTCCAGCTTTCTGTTCAGGCTTCTTCAGCACATTTTCTCGGCAGACAGCTTCCATCATCTCTGACAGCTTTGGCTTGCATTTCACCTGCATGTCCGTAAGAGAGGCAGCAGTTTCATCCTGAGTTACCTCTATTTCTTCATCCTCATGTGCCTCCTCTTCTTCCTCACTCTCTGCGTCTGATTTGAGAGGCATTTCCTTTAGCTTGGAAGTCCCTAAAATGAGGAGGAAGCCAACAATGGTGATGAACAACAAAAAAATCTTTCCTGTTACCCATCACCCCTTTGTTTATGCCCACACTCTTTGCTGCTGGAAGTCCAAGAACCCTCTCTAACAGCCAAGTCTTCACCACTGTACTTCCTTCTTCACTAGAGCTTTCCACCTAGGATCTCAGAGCAGCTTATAAATCCCTCCTACCAACACCAGGAGATAGCTGAAGGTTACTATTTTCCATTTCCTCCTCTGTAAAGTAAGAGCAGATAAAATGATTTGTCCAGGATCATATCCTGACTCCATGGCAAAGTCAGGGTTAATACATTACTTGATCTCTGGTTCTTATGTTAGTTTGGATTTCCTTGCCTTTGTTTACTCTCATGTACACCAATATACTGCTGATAGAGTGTGTCCCACCAACAGAGGTGTGCACGAGTGCTTATGCCGGAAAAACTTACGTCACTCGGGGGGGGGGGGGGGGGGGGTTCACATCCCTAAGCAAAAACAGTTTTGCCGATATAAGTGCTAGTGTAGACATGGCCTCAGTCTTTCCAACATAAGCTCCAATGAGCAAGTTTGCCCCTTTCCCCCTGGGCTTAGATGGTGCCACATTGGAGATCCAGCCTGGAACACCCCAGACTTTCAGCCTCTTGTGGAGGGTAACAGGAAGCATAGGCACACCCCTGCTTTCACAGACACTTCTTGTCCCCAGAAAAAGGCTGTGACTACACCTTCAGAGAAGGTTTACCCCCACAGCCATTGTATATGCAGCTGAACTGTGGAGGGAATGGCATATCAGAAGAAGGCCATTCAGAACTAGAATGGAGTGAAAAATCAATGCTGACCACTGAATCTCAACCTTCTGAGCAGCATTCCCAGGGCCAAAAGAGCCCACTAAGACCTGCATTAGATCTCTTGCAGCCCTGCCCCCCGGGGACCTAATCACATACACCCCTCATTAGCCTGGCTTTACCCTCTTGCCATCTAGGATCCTAACCATAGATACCTGGCGGTCTTGCCCGTGCTCCTCTCATCTTGCCATGACATTGTCTGCGCTTCCGTACCTCCAGCGACAGGAGCTTCCTCTCATACAGCACAGCATGAAGTTCAGCATTAGAATCCATGGCTTCCAGCCCCAGATTCACTCCCCCATTAAGAGCAGCTCTGGGAAGCACAATACAGACAGCAGCCTCAATCACCTTCTCTCCCCCATTATGGCCTACATCTTAGTGTCTGCCTGTTACATTAGGAAAACAATGAAGCCCACCCTAACCTTGCTCTCAGTGAAGCCCACATCATGTTAGAGGGAAGGGCTCTTTCAGAGACTTGCACAGACTGTGGGATAGCATCTCCTCAAACCGCCATGGTGGGGATGTAGACTCAAGGCAAGACCCAACAAAATTCATGTCTCCATCACCATGCCCCATTGACTAGCTCACATATGGGCTGCAGAGTCACACTTCAGGAAACTCTTTCTCAGATGGCAGCTGCTCCAAGCAGAACAGTAGGGAGCCTTGAGAGGGGCACTAGGAGTATAAAGTCATGCAAGAGAGCAAGGTGGAAGATCCTGAACCCAAATTCCACCTGACACAATCTCTTATTCAGATAGCTTGTTCTTAAGTGTGGTTAAGTCAGAACTCAGAATTTTAACATGATTCAGGTGGACAAAGCGCCAGCTCTTGTGCAATCCTGTCCCAATCTAAGCAAAATCCCTGAGGCATTGCACTGCTCTGTGTGGAGACAGGAACACGACAACTGAGCCAGAGCAAAGAGTTCCAGCAGAAAGCACCTCTGAGTGTAACTAGAGAATCCACATAGCTTCCTCCTGCCTTCCCCTCTGCTTCCCCCGCCCTTAGGATACACCAAAAAAAGGGACACTGACACTTGAGCTCTGTGAATCTCACCCCTTATAGAAGAAACAGTCTGTACCATTCTGTATTACCTGGGAGGGTCCAATCATGAGCAAGAGAGACCCTCCAAAGTGCTATGAGTCTCACAGCAGCAAGCATGAAAGGAAAAGCTGCAATACCCTGTCCCCTTAAAAACTTAGCTCTCTAAGAGCAGGGCAATGGGTTGTTCACAGGGCTCACTTTACATAGCTGGTTATGAGGAGGGGGACAACTTCAGTCTGTCAGGTCTTCCCACAGAAATCCACCTACTGATGGCAGGATGAGTGCTGGGGCTCCTAGCTGCTGACCTGGGTTCTGTGAGCTGATGCCAGAGCAGTATGAACTAATAGTAAAGCCCTACAAATGCAGACATTCTTTATTTAAATAGCCACTTACCGGGCTCTTCCAGCAACTGGGCCTCTTCTCATCCTGGCCCTGCAGAAGACAGGGCAGCAGGTTTCAGGGTAGCACCACAAACTCATTCTATGTCACTGGAAGATTTGCCAAGCTCTCCAACTCCCTGGTATACAAAGCGAGGCCACCCAAGTTTGCAGAGTTCCTTGAAAACCCCACCCTAAAGAAGGGTAAAAAGGCCCTGACACAGGAAGTCCAAGAAGCTCTCTTTTAATAGGAATTTGTTTCCTTTAGCTCATATTGAAGGATCTTCCAGCTGGAGCCAAAGGGCCAACAAACATCCCCCAAAGCACAAATGCAAGTGAGACTTGGACATAAAGCTAAAATTATATTCCTGATGCTGGGATACCTGCTATAAGGGGCTCCAATTATGATGCCCCATCACTCCTCATTCCCAAATGGGCTTTCTGTGGAGCCCAGGCCAGGGAGAGAAAACTATGGTGGGCCCAGACACAGGACCACTGATGATGGGTGCAGCTTTTAGTGGAGGTCCACACAGCAGCATGCATTGCTGGGTCTTTCAGAGTACAAAGTGGAGAGGCAGGGCTTCCATCAGTGCTTGGAAAAGGCTTCAGTGCCTACCCTACAAGAGGGAGCATTCTGTAATGTGAAGCTGAATTCAAAGCAAGGGGGATAAGGAATGCTGCAACCTCTGTACAACCCTCAGTGGCTTCTAAACCTGCAAACATCTGTATTCCTTGTTATACAATGCCACTGAGCATTACTCATGCAGTGCACCCTCCTCCTCTTTCCTCCCCTGCCCCGTGGTTGCTTTCCCATGCCCTTTGCACACCATGCTGTGCATCTCCTTCCCCTCCTGCAAGTGTCCGAAGATGGGCCTCTCCAAGCTTTAGGGACCCTATGAAGACTTTGTTTGGAGGGACAGGTAGGTTTGTATTCACTGGCGTACTGAGGAAATAGTGTGTGGCTATTCCTGCCCTTGTAGGCCACAGCACAGTGGCCAACAATATTGTAGCTATTTAGAGCTACTCCTCTTTGCTCTATTTCAGTCCCCTCTGTCCCTCTCCCAGAAGGTGTTCCCCCTACAGTGCAGGTCGCCAGAGCCAGCTGTCCTGTTTCCTACCTGTCCTGGAAGAGACGTATTGCCAGCATATAATTCATTGTTGTCTTGTGCTCTAAGTAGGATCTGGAAAGGCAGGTGGAGGGGACTGATTAAAGCTCAGGCCAACACAATGAAAAGGCAAAGGAGGCCTTGCACAGAAAGAAGACATTCATAAAATACACCCCTAACAGAAAGGCACTGAAACAATATGGTGTAATCAGACAGGCAAGGGGAGAGGAGAAAGGCAGTCACTGTCTAGCACCTAAACGTTGGGGGAGGCAGACACAGTATGTGGTCAAAAAAAGGAAACCAGGACATAAGGGAAAAGGAAAAGCAGAACCTAGTGTCACCCAGGGGTGAGGTCCATTGTGTACCTGTGGCTCTGAGGGTGACACACAGCATGCATTAGGGTAACCAGAGGAAAGAGAGGGAGTTGACAGTGCTGTCCCCGATCCCCAACCACTAACCTGGTTTTAATTCACATACATGTCCTATAACCTAAAACAGAGCACCAAGGAGACACTGAGCCAACACACTGTGGATTTCTCCTCACCCATAAAGATCCCATGTTAGTGGCGTTGGGAATATCCGGATGAAACCCCCTCTCCGCTCATTCTCCTCCTTCACTCGACGCAGAACTTTTATCTAGGATCAGAGAAAGGAACAAGAGCCAAGTGAAATAGATACTAGGACTGAAAATTATCCTCAGGGCAGGGCTTGGGTTCCAGAGGATGAGGCTGCCATTAACCCTGCAGTTGTGGGAGTGACTAGTGTACATTTGACATAATTATACAATAATGTCATCCTACATGTAGGCACTGAAGGATCCTACGGCTTTTTAGAGCATATGTGCACTCTTGGCATAGCAGGGGGAGGGGCCCTTCCGGGATAGAGCCACTATTATCAGTAAAACTCAGCAGTTTCACTCAGAGAATAAACCATTTTCTAAAAGGTCTCCCTTATCACTTTTGTTTGTCCCACTCTGGGGCCAGACAGCTCTCTCATGAGGTAGTGGATACTTGGCAGCAGCAATTATTAATCCAAAATTACATTGGATTATTAAATTACTTGTGTTCCCCTCATCCCTACATGTTGTCCCAAAGCCAAGGTACATACAATATCAGGTATTTAACAGCACTTACCTCCTCCATAGACAGACCCAGCATGGAGCCACTTTGCTTTCCGGCTACCTTTTCCCTGCCTGAGGGCATCACATTTTTCACCTCAGCATCACTGGCAGACAGAGGGCGGGCACGCTGTAGAGACATAGATGTTACATAGATGAATCCAGATGTTAATTTTTAAAATAAGTTTAGAGAGGGGAAAGAGTAATAGCTAAATTCAAATTCCAAGCCCCCATGCTCAGCAGAATCCACACTCCAGGGCACCAGAGCCAGGATTCACACCCCTAGCCTCCAACTACAGCAGGATGTACACCCCATTGGGCACTAATGTCAGGATTCACATTCCCAGTTTTTGAGAACAGAAGGACCCCAAGCATTAGTGCCAGTATTCACATACCTCACCCCTTTGAGGAAACCATGACACATACCCCAGAGGCACTGCAGCCAGGATTTTCACTCCAAGCCCCCATGCACAGAAAGATTCATACCCAATGGGCATCAGAACCAGGATTAACAGTCCAAGGCCCCAGGCAAAATGGGATCCCCATCTCAGGGGCACCAGAGTCAGGATTCACCCTCCCCGTCAGGCTGCGAGGACTCTAGTAATTAGCTAGTGAGATGAACTTGTGGGAGAAAAAGGCGAGACATTCAGTTCAATATCCATCATGCTCTCTTCTCAACTCACAAATCTGAAAGACCACAATCTGATGCTCCTGGGACTCAACAAAAGACCTTTTCTCTTCATACAGCCATACTCCACAGCCAAGTGGCTATCAGTATTATCACAGACAAGCACAGAAGGCAAAGAAAGACTTGAAAAGCAAGAAACTAAAGAAGGAAGGGTTTGCAGAAGTTCTAACAAACAAAGTCTTAACCTGAAGTCAGTGCCTGATAAGTCACAATAGATCAATTGATGAGCCTGGAATCAAAAGTATTTGCAAAGCAGCAGAACTGTCAGGTCCTAAGAAACAGACAGAAACTTAGATCAGTGTGACCGGACACAATCTGACAGGATAGTGGAACAGTTTAACTGGGCCCTAGGCACAGCTCAGGTAGGCTTCCTCTGTAGAAAGATACAAAAAAGACTGAGCCCAACTCATTCCTCCAGATGGCATTCAAACCACCTCTTAGCACAGAAGTGAAAGAAGAATCAGGAAGTAACTCAAAATTGATTAAACCTTGGGAGTAATCCCACAGAACACATACTGAAATGAAGATGAGTGCAGGATCCAACTGCATTCTTATTTGTAAGGATCATCTGAGCTGATAACTAAAACAATAGAATTTCATTGTGGCAACCTCCACAGAAACCACAAGCACAATGACAGAAGCGGAGGATGAAGCAGCTGCAACAGGAATGGATGTTGCACTGGAGCATGCTGGGTTGAGCTACTCAGAAGCAATTCATGTGGTGAGAACCAGAGGGAAAGCGGACATAGCAGGTGCCAACTGAAAATGTTTCATTACCACCTATTGAACAGCGATTAGAAAGGAAGGACCTCAAAGAGATCTGGCTGGGGGGAAAAATGAACGAGTAAACAGGAGACACTAGAGTCATTGAATTTAAAGCCAGAATGAACCACTTGATCATCTAGTCTGACCTCCTGTATATCACAGGCCACCAACACCACCCACTAAACCCAACAACCACAATTAGACCAAAGTATACAACCCACAGGAAACCAGACTATTATGTGCCACGGGCATAGAATAGGAGAGACCGAGGTGCATCAGTGCCACAGGCCCCTGCAATGGCAGAGAAAGGATTAAATGAGGTATACCCAGATGATCCTGGCAAGTGACCCACACACACAGGCTACAGTAGAAGGCAAAAAACCCCAAGATCACTGCCAATCTGACCTGGTGGAAAATTCCTTCCTGAGCCCCAAAATGGTGATCAGTCAGACCCTGAGCATGTTGGTTATTCCATATCCTTTCTCCCTGCATTCGCTTCCCTATGTCATCACTATCAACTCCTTTGCCTCAATATCTTAACTCTCTAAAACCTTCCACCATCCATCCACTTCCTAAAAACCCTTCCTTGACTCCAATATTATACCCACCACATCAGAAATGATTCTTAAAGAAAAGATTAGGAGGGAATTTTTCATCTTAAAGGCTTTCCATGGCCCTATCATAGAATCACAGAATATCAGAGTTGGAAGGGACCTCAGAAGGTCATCTAGTCCAACCCCTGCTCAAAGCAGGACCAATCCCCAACTAAATTATCCCAGCCAGGGCTGTGTCAAGCCTGACCTTAAAAACCTCAAAGGAAGGCGATTCCACCACCTCCCTAGGTAACGCATTCCAGTGTTTCACCACCCTCCTAGTGAAAAAGTTTTTCCTAATATCCAACCTAAACCTCCCCCACTGCAACTTGAGACCATTACTCCTTGTTCCGTCATCTGCTACCACTGAGAACAGTCTAGATCCCTCCTCTTTGGAACCCCCTTTCAGGCAGTTGAAAGCAGCTATCAAATCCCCCCTCATTCTTCTCTTTTGCAGACTAAACAATCCCAGTTCCCTCAGCCTCTCCTCATAAGTCATGTGTTCCAGTCCCCTAATCATTTTTGTTGCCCTCCGCTGGACTCCTTCCAATTTTTCCACATCCTTCTTGTAGTGTGGGGCCCAAAACTGGGCACAGTACTCCAGATGAGGCCTCACCAACGTCGAATAGAGGGGGACGTTCACGTCCCTCGATCTGCTGGCAATGCCCCTACTTATACGTCCCAAAATGCCATTGGCCTTCTTGGCAACAAGGGCACACTGCTGACTCATATCTATCCCTGGAGGTAAGTCAGTCTCTTCACTGCAGATGGGGAAAACAAGCAGAAAGGGGAAGTCAGTTATTCAGTGTCAAAGCTGAAACTAGAACTCAGTCGTTTCTGGCTCTCACCCACATGTTCAATTCTACAGAGACAGTACTGTTGTCTAAGTGCTGGAGAAAAAAGCTCTCTAATCTTCTTTACCTCTTGCCCAACAATATCCTCTAATATTTCGGTGTAAGGTTCATTCTGATCATAGTAGAGAAACCTCTCTCCTCTGTGTAGATAATGATTTCAGAAGGTTCTTGCTCCCTCCTTGACCACAGTGCATCTTTTGAAAAAACTGTGGACAAGACCACCTCCTAGACCTGCTTCCAAAGACGGGCACATGCCTCTGAGTCCCACACCATGGTCCTACCCTGACCTAACCATCCATGGCAGCTACTACAAGATCACTCCCGCTATGGAACTTTACGATTCAGCACCACTCTTTTCTTTCAATCTTACTTTTACCGTTAACCTTAGCTTTGACTTATGCTGAGGACATACAACTCAAAATATCTTTTAACACCTTTAACATATCCTTTCTTGTCACCCTCTCAGCTCATCTTGCTCTAGTGCATTTGTGACTTCAACTCTTGTTTCAGATGGCTGTCTCAAGGACAATAATTATTTCTTCTCTTGGGCAAGAGAAGCCATTCTCCAATACATATCTATCTCCTCTAGCCTCCTTTACACAGACCTCTTTTGTCTCCGGCCTCCATGACCTAGACAAAATCCTATACTCTTCTCCACCCACAACTGTGATATTGCTCCCATTTGCTACTGCCTTCATCATCGCCACCCTGACTACTGCAGTTTCCTTCTCTATGGCCTCCCCGAATCCCAGCTCTCCAGGCTCCAGCATGCAAATTCTGGTGCCACCATCTTGCACCTCTGTGGATGGATGATCACACCAGCTTGACTTTTTAAAACAATCTTGCCACTGCTGAGAATCTTCTCCCTACAGTTCCTGCCATCTGGAATAATCTTCCTATATCTCTCCATCTCCATTCAAATCTCAGATGAAACATCTTTTCTCCTTTACCTCTGAATCTCTTTACCTGGGCTATTTAGTTTTGCAATACAGTCTGGGATAATTTATATCAAAGGTATTATAAAAGATAAAATTTAAAATTTTATCTTTCACATCAGTAAATTAAGTTGAATGAAGCCCAGTATTTACCAACTTTGTGTTTGTTAGTCGAGACTGCACAGAGACAGGGCACTACAAGAGACAGGTAACTGGAATAAAAATCTCATGTTCTGCCAAGACACCTTCACCTCCGACAAGGTGGGAGCTAAAAAGTCCCAGTGAATGGTAAGGTGGTCCTACCACCTCCTTTTCTGATTTTGCCTATGTCCTGCACAAATGCATTCTGCATCACCTCCACCCCCAGCAACCATAATAATCACCTTCAGGCAAATGCTCAAATGTTTAGACCTTCGGAGTACATGCACAATCCGCAACAGAAAAGACAACTCCACGTGACAGAAGCAACCAACCTATCTCAATTGTCAAGACCAAAGTTATTTTTTTTGTACGAGATAAATATTTTTCATCTGCATTAACACCTACTAACCATTAAAGGAATAGATTGATCTAAGCATAAGAAGCTACAGCTCCCCCTTTACTGCTTAAGATTCGTTGAAAAAGCTGTAGCCCAAACCAATGGTCCGTTACTAAGAGAGCTCCATTTCTCTGGAGGGTACCAGTGCTCAGGGAGTCAACACAAAGAAATCACATAAGGGACTGGCAGTGCATTATGGCGAGACCCATGTTATCATCTTAAAGTCACCAATCCTAACCTCATTATTTCCTACAAATGAAACTTCCCCTGATTAAGGTCACAAACTATCCAAATTTCTGAGATAAAGGAGGAGCTGAGAATGACCCAAAATTCCCTTTGCAGTTGAGACCAGGAGTGGAAGAGGAACAGATGATGAAACAGGAACCAGGTCAAAAGGCATCCAGAAAAGAGCAGCCCCCCCAAAAATTCTTGGGTATTGGAGATAGGCCTGTGCCCATCTCTGCTCAAGAGATCCTCTGTAGAGCCCAGGAACCCCTGTTGCATATCCTTACTCATTATCCTACAAGGGTTTTCCTGGTAAGAGAAGTGAAGGCTGAGGTACCATTGCAAAGAGAGGACAGTCCACTTCATGGCCACCACTCAGCACTGTGAAACTCTGTACTTTTCAGCTGGCCCAGAATTTACTCACCATTTACAGCTTTTATGAGAAATCCATTCTGTAAATTCATAACACCTAAAAATCCAATGCTTCAAATACATCTCCGTTTTCCTAATCTCTTCACCCTGAGCTATGCGTGTGCATTCAAGCAGGAGTTCAATGACCAGTGGGGTCTGCCCTAGCAAAAAAGGTTACTTACCATTTAACTTGTTTCCTGAATAAATCGCCACTTGTAGAGAGTGGCTCCCACAGGGTGGTCCAAGAAAGTCTAGGTCAAGGAGGAGAAGGCACGGCACGGCACTCCTTCCCTCTGCCTCAAAATGTGGTCTAGAAAGTCATGGAGATCTATATTGATTCCCACTTGTTGAATTGGATATGGGAACTGGAGCCTCAGCCCGGTGTCCTTATGTCCAATGGAATCTCACCTCACCAGTTATTCTCACCCCACAAGATAATTCCAGGTCCAGATTTTGGCTGAACTGAGTTTTGTGAGATGTACTTTACCACAATTCATATAGAGTTTTCCATGTTCTGAATCTGTTTCCAGGTAGATGGAAATCTGAACAGAGAAAGATTTCCATCTACCTGGGCTCCAGTCACAGACTATGCCACAGGAAAGGTCAATTGCAGCAGCACAGTGGTCAACTGCAGGCAGCTCACAAACTCTCAATGAAATTAAAACCCTCTGATTTAAAATTCTGTGCACAGTGCTTGTGAAGTGAGAAATGCCTCTGAAAAAACAAATGGGCTGGGAGCTCCCCACTCCATCAACATTTGTGGGATCCATCTGGCTGACAGAGAGAGATGAGGGAAAAGCAGACTTTCAGAGCTCCAGCATTTTAATAGCAGAATGGACACTGGACATTCACCAGGAGCCATATGAGGTCTCAGTCCAAAGGGATAGGAGATGAGAGAAACCAGGGGCAAAGGAGAAATAAGGCTCTAATTTCAAATATGAAAGCTCTTTCTACGTCAGATAAGGTCTCACAAATGCTCAAAAAGCTGTGGGATTCTTGAAGCTAGTCACCCACAATGAAGCTGGCTGGGAGACACAGTACAGTCGCATCCCATGAGCCTCCTCTTCTACAATTTTGCTAGGATTACAGGGGCCTCACTACACTCACTTGCAGGCTCTTTCACCTTTGGGCAAAACTGATTAAAGCTGCTGTCCTGGTATTCTCCTCAGAGCTGCAACACGAAGTCCTGGGTTGCTGAACTTGCTTACCTGAGGCTTCTGAAAGGGATTTCTTCTGGCTGACTCTGACGAGTGTTGGGCTACCCGGCTTGACCGCTGGCCCAGATCCTGGCACACAAAGCCTGTGGAAGTAGAGAGACATGTGAGAAGAAGAGGTTACTCACCTGGTACAGCAACTGTGGTTCTTTAAGATGCATGTCCCCCCCATGTCCACTTCACATGCATGTGCACCCCATGCACCTTTGACTGGAGATTTTTACTAGCAGTGTCCATTCAACCCAAGCAAGGGCCTTACATGCCCTTGTGCTCACAATACCATGTCTATATTGAGCTGTGCAGATGAACTGTGCTCGGTTCCTTTTCTACTGCAAAGTCTCACAAAGGAAACTCTGAAATAGAGAGGAAGGAGGGCAGGGAATGGAACATCAGTAAGGGGATACACCTCAAAGAACCAGATACTGCACTCCTCCTCCGAGAAGTAACCCTATGGGTACTCCACTTCAGGCGATTCCAGAGCAGTATCCCCACAGGGAGGAGGGAGCTCCAGAGTCAGGTCCAGCACTGAAGACAAAACCACATTGCCAGCTGCTACATCAGATGTAAAGGCACGGACCAAGGCCTAATGTTTGGAGAAGCTATGTATTGAAGACCACATAGCAATTCTGCAAATCTCAGATACTGGAACATCTGTAAGTAATGCAAAGGATGCTGACTGCAACTTTGTGAAGTGCACTAACACCCTTGAATTTTAGGTTGAACGCTAGCTGCACCATAACATGCAAAAATACACCGAGAGATCCACCTCAATAGCCTACTGGATGGAGATTGTAGATCTTTTAGATCTGGCTTAAATGGAAGTAAGTAGTCCAGGAGACATCTGACATTTTTTGGCCCTATCCAGATAGAAGGCCAATGTTCTCCTAACATGCAAAGTATGAAAGGAAGCCTTCAGCTGAGAATTATGTGGTTTTGGGGGAAAACTTGGTAAAATGAATGCATTGACTAAGATGCAACTCAAATGACACCTTAGGTAGGAATTAGGGTGTGAACATAAGGAAACCTGGTCTTTGAAGAATACCATGAAAGGATGGCCTGTCATTAAGGCCCCAGTTTCTCCAACTCTTCAGGCTGACGTGATGGCTATCAAAAAATACCATTTTCATAGGCAGGTGAAGAAAGGAACCAGTTGCCATTGGTTCAAATGAAGGTCTTGTTGAGACATCTAAGAACTATATTGCGATCCCAAGTCAGATTAGGGTCTTTCATTTGAGGGAAAAGGTTCCCAATAACTCTGACTTTCATCAAAAGTTTTGGGTGAGTGAACAATTTTGAGCATGAACAGGCTCTATCACTCCTAAATGAAGAAGTGAGTTTATCTCCTGTCTCACTAAGAACTTGTGACAGGGGTCACTGAAAAGGGATGGGTGTGGGGAGGGGTGGAAAGGAGGGAGGGAGGAAAAGGGAATGGTGTAGCCCAATGTTACAATCTCCAAGACCCATTTTTCTGTGATAATCTGTTCCCATGCATGTTGAAAATGGGTAAATCAGGGTCCAAATGGGGGAGTTGGGCAAATTGTTGCAGATGTGAACTAAAGATGGGGATGATTCAAACCCTTGACCAACCCATCAAATTGGTGTTTTGATTCTGGTTGAGTACTTGGGCAACACAGATAAATAATTCTTTTCCTCTAATCTATATTTCTTCCTGGTGGGCCCAATGTGTCTTTGGAACCACAAAATTGGATTGGCCAGTATCTCTGGGTGCTTTGTGACCTACCAGGTTTTCTTTTGTTCATAGGGGTATACATTCAGAGATCGTAATTTGGCTCTGGAGTCTTTCAAAGTGTTCAGGGACTTCTGTGTTTTCTGAAAACAAACTTCAGACCATCGAAGGGGAGGTCCTCTACAATTCTCTGGACTTCTCAGGGAAAGCTGGACAGTTGGACCCAGGATGCCCTGCGCATAACTACCACCATAGAGATGGAATGTGCCATGGCGTCTACCACATCTCAGGACTCTTGAAGGGTGTCTTGACCAGTAATTGTCCCTTAGCAGTGATGGTCTGAAATCGCTCTCCTTGGTCTGGTGGAAGGTGCTCAATAAAAGCAGTAAATTTCCTGTAGTTTGTGTAATAATATTTTGCCATGAAAGCCCAGTAATTCTCAATCTGAAATTGCAGGGTCACAGATGAGTAGGATTTCCAGGTGGTTCTGGTCTGTCATACAGGATTGATTTGGTATGGTGGTGTTTTCCCCACTCATTCACCACATCAGAATTGGGTTGGGGGTGGGAGAATAAAAATTTGGAGTCCTTGGTGGGGATATACTTTTTTTTTATCTGCCCATTGGCAAGATGGTACTGTTGCTGGAGTCCACCAAACCATCTTCACCAGACCCAAAAGTGCCTCATTGATAGGTAGTGAAAATCTGGTTGGTGTTGCTGACTGCAGAATGTCCATCAACTTGAGTTGTAATTCTTTGACCTCTTCAAGTGGTATCGGGAGAGCGTCCGCCACCCGTTTTATGAGGTCCTGAAATTGCTTGCTATCATCAGCCACAGATGGTGATGGAGGCATAACCACCTCATCCGGAGACAAGGAGATGGTGATTTGAGGGGTACCCTTCTCGTCTGCCCTAGCTTCCTGTTCTCTGAATGTCTCCTCCTGTTGAGGAATGGGCTGAGGTAGAGGTAAATGTATCTCTCTTGTCCCAGTGAGCAAGACTCAATACCTTGGGAAATTGTCATCAGTATGCTACCCAGGGGTCCCATTATGGTCATTGAGGGGGTCCATATAGGAGAGGGGTGGCATTCAAGGCAGTTCCCACCACCCATGATGTCTTTCCAAAAATTCCTCTCTGAGAGTGTCGAAGAGTGGGTTCCTATGCAGACAGATAGGACAGCCCTGCACTCAGAGAAAAGAGACTGAAAAGGTCTCCATCATCATCCTCGACATCATCCAGTGGAGGACCCCAGCGGTAAAAGGTGGTGAATCAGGCAGTATTGAAAATAGGAGTCCATTGACTGAATGGGTCTTGATTACAAGAGGCACTCAGTTCCCATGAGCACTGGAGACTCCTGTTCACCTGACACTGATAAATCATCCTTCAAGTACCAAAATGTTTGTGGTACCAAATGGAGAGACAGTACCAATATGATGGTGTTTGTGTCTGTAGAGATAGATGGTACTGAAGATTTAGAGTGCTCCGAGGTGAGTGCCAATGGAGTTAGACACTTAGGCTTGCTCAGTACAGAGGAACCCATTGGGGAAGGTGCTGACAGTAAAGCTGTGCGTCCATCAATACTGGCCTGGAGGAATGGTTCTCCTTGCCCTCTTGTCTGAACAGTACTGACGCTTGGTCAGAGCAGTGTTTGCTCTTGGAAGAGATTCAGGGCTATCCAGCCCTGCTGCTACCAAAAGAGTCCTTTGCCTTTGCAGTACTAAGCCAAGAAGCTGAAGTTTTTGAAACAGTTGAACAACTGGGAGACAGAAGTCTTTTAGGAACAGGCTCCTTAAGAAGGAAGTTGAAGCTCCTCTTCCTGGAATCCTTCAAAGAAGTCTCTGGAGTCTTCCCCTTTTGGGGGGACAGCTGAACCAATATCAAAGGGGCGCTGGATCTGCCCAGAAACTGGTGTACTGGCGGAAGGGGGTGTTTCCTGATCTGGCTCTGAAGCAGGGCAAAGGGAAAACTATCATTAGTAGCCTCAACTTAATTTCCCGGTTCTTATTTGCTTTGAATTTAAGGATCTGACAGAAGTTATGCTTCTGAGGGACGTGCAAATCTCCAATGCAGCAAAAGCATTTGGAGTGGTTGTTGCTAATCAAAATGGCCTCCCAGCAAGTGAGGCAACATTTGAACCCTGGTGAGCTGGCCATGCCTTTCTCAAGACAAACCTTCTCAGAGGGAGGGGACAGGAACAGAAACTAATCCTCTCAACTACTAAACTAACTAGCAAACTATCTAAAAACTAAACTCACTAATAGGAGGAAAAACAAATTTTTAGTTGAAGCACATTCAAGGCAGACATGCTAAAGCTCCATCTCAGGCTGAGACAGTTAAGAAGAAACTGAGGGCAGTTCATGCATGAACCCCTACATAGCATTGGTTTGGGGCATGAGGGTGTGTAGGGCACATGCATGGGTCGAACCGATGCTGCTAATCAACATTTCCAGTTGAAGGTGTGTGGGATGCATGCACACCTGAAGTGGAGCACCTATAGGGACACTATTCCCTAGACCACCTTTAATTTCTGGGAGAGTTGGCCAGCCCCTGAAACACAACCTAACATTCCTACCAACAGTTTTATCAACCATGAACCCAGGGGTGTGTGTTTCCCCGAACAAGGCCCAAGAAGTCTTTTTTCCTCAGTATGTCTCGTTTTATTTAAGTCTCAAGTCCTCCCCTCTTCCCCCAATGGCATAATATTTCTGGCTGAGAACCAGAAAGGATGCCTTTAAAAAGCCAGCATTTAAAAAGAAGGGTTGCTAAAGAACACAGACGAGTGCCCTCTTGCATTCAGTGGCTAAGCATGCTGCACTGGTGGCATTTTTCTACCTCTTTTTGGGCCCAAAAAGTAAGACACCAAAAACCAAACCAACACCTCTCAATGAGTAATGTAAAATATTAGCCGTAGGGTGCTCTGCTAGCTAAACACTGCTACACATTACAATCATGCAGTTTTTCACACCCACAATTCCACATTTGTATAGCCTAATCACAACTTACTAACACTGCCTTCACTTTGGAGCACTCAACCCTACAAACATTTTTTCGTATCTCTAACTCCCTGAGTAGGCTGTAAAATTCAGTCACTCATTTTGGGGAGTCAAGGAAACAGACAGCTTCACAAACCAAACCAGAGATTTCAACACATTTAAGAGAACGAATTGCTCAGCCTGCACAACAGCGGTCCACTGGGTAGCATCTCTTCTGGTCCCCTTCACATCTAATACATTCACCACCATTCCCACAACTTATTACACCCTGACCCACCACTGAACACTCATCACAACACATCTCCACATACCATCTTGTTCTACAATCCAACACACTAACTCACCTCCTGTCCAAATACATCTGACAATCCAGAACATGTACCCACACACCCTCATAGTATAACTATCCAATACATCATATCCACCCACCTACAATTCCATCCATGCAACTCAAGATACACACCATCCCCATAACTCAATGCACCCACTCTTCTTAACTCAACACCCCTATCTATTATCATACAGACACAAACCCCAAAACCTGACACATCTATCCAAGCCTAATACAATACACCACACAAAACTGCACCTTAACATGTAGTAAAGAGGCATGTTGAAGTTTCTATTGCACTCACCTACAAGGGTAAACATGTCCGAAATCATGCTAGCTTTGATCTTCAGGTCCAAAGGAGCATCACTGTCCCCATATGCAACAAGAGACAGGAGGAGTCAGTTATTTGGCAATTCATGGAAAGCATCAATGTCCAACACAGATTCCCTTTCATCATATTCCCAGTGGATCAGTTCTCAGAGAGCACAAATAGAATGGAAGATATGGGGAAGTCTAGTTGATTATCTTTGTATCACAAAAACAGTCAATGAATTATGTCTGCCTCTAAACACTGTATCAGTTCCATTATAATCCTCTCCCACATTCCCTTTGGGCATCATTTGGGGAGGGCTGTTAGCTCTTCTTGGGAAGAGACTGGCTTTCCATGTATCTCTACAACACATAGCAGAATGGGTGTTATTGCAATACTAATGTTAAGCAGTAACCACCCATCCATATAAAATGACAGATCAATGGATGCTAAGGAGCAGTGAACAAATGATCAGAGAAAGTAAATGGACCCTGCAGCGGTCAGATAGAAGGGGAAATACAAAGCATGTATGTACACAGAGCTTAACTGAAAATCATCTGGAGTGAAAGACAGGCTAAGCCCCTGAGGCCCTGGCAGCCAAGAGTTCTTTACTGTTGGACCATAAGGAGACTATGCTCTGCAGTTCTGTGGAAGATGAATGGGGTACAGAGGCTGGCATCAGTGGCAAAGCAGAAGGAGAGAGGAGGGTATGCAATAATACTAGGACAGGTATGCAGGCATGTATGTATGTATGGAATGGATCAGAAAAACAATTTCAGTGGCCACAATCTGAATGGACTTAAGACATGGGCAAAATGGGTATTGGGGAGGCTAGAAAGGAGGATGTTCCAGTAACAGATAAGAAACTGTATGGACAACAGTTCATAGCTGTGTGGACAGGAAGGGACATATCTCTGATGCATTGTGGATCTGGAGACAACTTGTGTGAGAGGAGAAGAAAAATGAGTAGTCAAATAGGACCTTAGGTTATGAGATACATCATTAGCAATAGTAAAGAAATAGTCAGAAAGCAAACAGAACCCCAACTGGACTCCTTCAGAATGCCTGCTGCACCCAGGTCAATATGAAAAGGAACAGCAAAGGAGATCCACTCTGTAAGCCTGTCAAGGTTCCTCCCCCCATTCTGAACTCTAGGGTACAGATGTGGGGACCTGCATGAAAACCTCCTAAGCTTACTTTTACCAGCTTAGGTTAAAACTTCCCCAAGGTACAAATTAATTTTATCCTTTGCCCTTGGAATATCCACTGCCACCACCAAACTCTAACTGGGTTTACTGGGAAACGTAGTTTGGACACGTCTTTCCCCACAAAATCCTCCCAACCCTTGCACCCCACTTCCTGGGAAAGGTTTGGTAAAAATCCTCACCAATCTGCATAGGTGACCACAGACCCAAACCCTTGGATCTGAGAACAATGAAAAAGCATTCAGTTTTCTTACAAGAAGACTTTTAATAGAAATAGAAGTAAATAGAAGTAAAGGAATCACCCCTGTAAAATCAAGATGGTAGATACCTTACAGGGTAATTAGATTCAAAACAGAGAATCTCTCTAGGCAAAACCTTCAGTTACAAAAAAGACACACAGACAGGAATAGTCATTCTATTCAGCACAATTCTTTTCTCAGCCATTTAAAGAAATCATAATCTAACACATACCTAGCTAGATTACTTACTAAAAAGTTCTAAGACTCCATTCCTGTTCTATCCCCAGCAAAAGTAGCATACCGACAGACACAGACCCTTTGTTTTTCTCCCTCCTCCCAGTTTTGAAAGTATCTTGTCTCCTCATTGGTCATTTTGGTCAGGTGCCAGCGAGGTTACCTTTAGCTTCTTAACCCTTTACAGGTGAGAGGATTTTTCCTCTGGCCAGGAGAGATTTTAAAGGGGTTTACCCTTCCCTTTATATTTATGGCAAAGCCCATTAATAATGGAACAATATACCATGGATTTCACTCAGCCATGCCCGCCCAGGGCATGCACTTGGTGTGCTGCACTTAGTGTGGTCAGAGATTCCACCATTGGTATTGAGGTCCCTGCCCTTCCATTTCTTGAAGCTGGGAATTACTTACCAGGCCAGGGATGGGGATAAGTTCACCTCCAGTAGCCAGGGCTTGAGAGTAGCATCAATAAGGACATCAAAACCATACAGCTCTGAAAACACAAATGGTGTCTCTTTCATACACAATAATGCCCCAGGGAGCCCAGAAAATGCCCAATTTGAGCCTCTGTTGGGGCACTCCTGCCAGCTGACTCATCTGAGGCTTACTGATCCCTCTAGCTCAGATACCCTCTCAGATGGGAGTCTGGCTTCCCTAGAATGGGAGTTAAAGATACTACCAGCTTTGGGGGAGTCCAGAAAACTAGTCCCAAGAAAACCTGGAGAAAGAAGGATGAGAAATGGAGGAGCACAGGCAGGAACAGCAAACAAAAGTAGAAGAGAGGAAGAATTAGACACACATGCCTCCCCAAGACTGTCCTAGCTGTCCAGACCCTAGCATGTGCAGAATTATCTACATTTTCACATGCAGAGGCATAAAGCAACACAACCAAATCATCCCATCTTCCAACACTTCCACTAACTACACTTTGTTTCCAGGATCCTGTTTAAAACAAAAAATTCACCCTCCTTGCTCCATGTCTTGCCCTAGTCTGCCACATGGATCTCCATTCCTTTTACCATCAGAACCTCTCCATCTACCCATCTAGCACTAGCTTTCCCTCCGTACTCCCACATAATCCCCAGGTGGGTGCAAGATCCTTTTTCTCTGCAGCTCCTGCCACTTTGACAGCCTCCCAGTAACTTCACTTTACTGATGCTCCACCACTTTGTAAATCACTGTTAAAAAAAGCCTCTCGCCCTATCCTCTAAAATGCTCTCTCACTCAGAATGTGCTAGATGCACTCCTCTCTAATAGGTCAGACTAAAGCCAGCTTCCCATTCCAAAACTGATTTTATTTCATTCTATACAGCACATCCTCTCATTTTGGGACAACTTACAAGAAAGATGGTACACAAATATGACTGAAATAAGTTGGCACCAAGGCAATTTCCTGGAACAGTACTAAGTGTTGGAGAGAGTTAACATCAGTGCAACTTATGCACTTTTTTTAAAATATTGCAGAACATGGGATTGGCACAGGAGAAGGATTTCCATGGTTTTAGAATTGATCAGTTCCCTAATGCCTGGAATGAGAGCAACAGAATTACTGTACCATGCTGCTCTCCTTGAATTCTGCCCCCAGCGTTTTGTCGCCTACCTGACATTCATGCCTGGGGAGCAGGACTGTTTGACAAGATCCGCCTTTGCAGGCAGCTGTTCAAGAGCTCCTGCAGCTTGCTATAGTAAGCTGCTGGGGGGACTTGGAGGAGAAGGAAACAGCAGCACAATTTGTGAATGTTGCCTGCATGTTTTTCTGGGCCCTGTAGCCAGACGTTGAGTGGGAAGCAAAACAGCACAGAATCAATCAGTTGGTCCAGCCCAAGAAAGTTAGGCTGATCTGCATCAGGGTTTCTTGTTTCCCAGGCTGGGAAGGCTGTGGCAGGGGAGAGGGAAGGAGGAAGAGGTTGAGAGTGTGAACATTTAAGGCTTTTGAACAAGAAAAAAAATCTCATGGATAGGATAAGCACATTCTTCCAAAAGACAGTCTAGGCCAGAGTGAGGACCCTGTAGTTCCCAGTGTACAACAAAACCTGAGGGACAGCCAAGCAGCTAGATGGAAAAGATGAGTGGGTCAATAGCAACTGCTGGTCTGCAACCTTCCACCCCCTAAGCCAAGAACTAGAGAATGGCTTTGGTTTAGACTGGACATCCTTTCCCCTGCTGCCTGGTTGTTTCTTCCATTCTCTCCTCCTGCCCTTCACAGTACCTTAGCTACCAACTTCACCTTCCATGCTTCTCTCTCCCCATCATTCTCTCCCACTCTTTTTTCCCTGTTTTCCCATCCTTCCCCCCACCCCCTCAATGTCCCATCCCTCCTTTCCTTCACTGTTATATATAAGTGAAACTAAAAAGACACTTGCTAGTCAGCACCCTGATTGTTCTGCTTGTATTGCATCCCTTTCCCCACCCTTTGTCTTATCTATTAAGATACTAAGTTCTCTGGGGCAGGAACCATGTCTTATGTGTTTTTGAACATTGCTGTTGCTGATTTATATGCTGGTCTTACACTTATAGAGAGGATGGGGCACGTGTGCCTAACAGGAACAAGATTGATCCCTTTTACAGGGCATGCACTGGACCAAGGAGACAGTACCACAAATGCTTCTACACAGTTCTGCAAGAGAAGAGTGAGCTAGAATGGGGGGGCATTGTGATCAGGTGTTTGTTTTCTAAAGGATCTATACACTCTTGTGCTCTCTCTCTTTAAGTAAAGAGCAATGGTGTTTTAAAATCCAGTGTCACATCTGTGTGTGTTATATGCTATACCTATCTCACTACCCGGAAGAGGTGAACTGTAAATCTAGACCATTCTCACAGCTGGAATTTAAGATATGGGAATATCTGGGGAGTTAGCACTGGTCCCAGGGGCTGGAGAGCTGGACTAAGAAGTCTCAATTGTCAGGGGAAGTACTAGGCAGATGACCCACATCGCATGAATGTGCCTAGAGATCAGTTATGGGCAGGGTCTGGACTCCATTCAGACTCTTGATGCTTAAAGCAGCGGTTGTCAACCAGGAATCTGAGGCCCCTGGGGGGCCGCATGCTGGTTACAGGGGGCCACAGGGCCCTGCAGCTGAAGTGTGGGGACCCCAAGGCCCAACACCCCGTGGGGCTGAAACTGGAGCAGAGCCGTGGGGGGCTCTGAGCCCAGATGCCCCTTGCAGGGGTAAAGCCAAGGAGCAGGATTGAAGCTCCCAGTCTAAAGTCCTGATGCCCCTGCAGGGCAGAACCCCGCCCCAGGGCGGCTGAAGCCCCAGCTCTCTCCTGCCTGGTGGCTGAAGTCCAGAAGCCCTGCATGGCTAAAGCTTCAAGCCCCTCCTGTGGCTGAAGCCAGGAACGCAGAGGCCCCCCCCGACGGCCCCTGGAGTTTTTATAGCATGCTGGGGGGAGAAGCCTCAGAAAGAAAAAGGTTGAGAACCCCTGGCTTAAGGCATATGGGGACTTTGTGTCTGGATCCCCTCACAGTAGTTTGATGAGAAGTCCAACAGGCGGAGCTCAGTTAAAACTGAGATACTCGGCACAATGGGCATCCTGACACTGGCTGAGAACTACTGCACACAAATCATAGGTAAAAAACTCCAGCATCCCACATCTCCCGGAAGTGTTTCATTAGCCTATGTCGCAATTTGGAGAATGAACGAGGACGATTTCACGCCGAAAAATGCCTCACTCTCACCCCATCTTTTCTTCTTCTGCAGGCAAAGATAGTGAACTCGCATGTAAGCAGCATGAAGAGGGGAAGCCCCTGTGAGAACACCAGAGAGCAAAGGTGTCTCCTCTGCAGCTGTAGCCAGGCAGCCTGGTTGTCACTCCCCATTGTAGAGGGATCAGAGAGAGAGCGCGAGCGCGCGCGCGCAGACGGATTGAAAGCGGACTGTATTCTAGGATTTTTCCTTAGTTGTGGCAAGGGCAGCATCAGGTCTGTGACAGCCCATCTTGCATCCCTAATGTTGAGGAAATAGGGGGAGCTGGCAGATGGGCAACCAGGTTTCCACACCTCAGATCCTTAGCCTACTCCCCTTCTTCAGCTACTATGAACCACAAAAACCTATTTCGTCCTCACACAATTTCAAAGGCTCTAGCAAGCTATCAGAAGGCAGTGTTTGATGCCAAGACTTAGGAACATGAGCTCCCACCCAGCAAAAGGATCGCTGCAACTAGGGCTCCCAAACCCACCCCACCAGAAGGCTCAGGGATATCCCCCTCCCTTTCAGGGGAAGGGAAAGCTCTCCTGCATAACTAATAGCAAAGCAACACTTCTCATTCTTTACCAGCCATCCTCATGCAATCTCCTGGAAAGTGTGAGGTAGCCCTAGAGTCCAGACACAGCTCAGTTCCCCAGACTCGGCTCTGCAATTCCCATAAGGAAGATGGGGCTTAGTGTTCAACATAGCTAAGCTACTCTGAAGAGGACAGCTATATTTCTTTTCACCCCAAAGAAAGTTCAGAGCTGGCTAACTGCTGCCTCCACCATGCTTCCATTCTCAGCATTCTACAGCATGAGAAAGAGGGGACATCTGTCTATCCAGGTTCTGCTACAACACTAATCTCCCTAACAGCCAGGTGACCCTCAGAATTAAAAACAAACAAACAATATCACACTCCTCTTATGTAGGAGTGAGTCAGTTGATTAGATAGCAGGAGGTGTAACTATGAGGGAAAGCCATACCAAAGCAAAGTTTTAGATTTAGTTCCAAGTTGTGTGAGGTCCAAAGTTGTCACTCTCTTTTGAGGGAACTTCAGACTAGGTCCAGTTCCCATGAAAGTGCACTCACAAGACTCATTATTTCTTAAGTTTAATTGATTCAGTGGAACAGAGTCACTGTGGAAGGTTACAGTAGCAGGAGCGGTGAACTTTCAAGCAGTTAGGACCAATCTTATAGAGGGCTTTAAATATCAGGACAGGGACTCTCATTCACTCAAGAGCCAAAGCAGGGAGAAGAACAGCAGGGTGATGGTGCATAACCAAGGCAAGCTGCTGCATTTTATACTAGGTGAAGCTTTTCAGCAGGAAGGAAGGATTTATTCCTAGATAATTGTAATAATCAGGTACAGAAGGAGGGACGCACACACACACACCATATCAAGAGCTGCAACAATAGCATGGCTGCTTGCAGATATAAGTCGGCATTTTTCTTTCATAATAGCTATTTAGGCCTCCAGTTCCACTGAAGAGTCAAAGAACTGACTTAATCCAAGAGCAGACAATGGAGGATGTCAGATATGGTCTTCAAAAGCATTTCTCAATTCCTATCAGCATCACCTCAATCTTGCTTGGACTCAGCATTAGCCAGCTGCTCTCATCCAGGTGTTAATTTCAGGTAGGCCCTGCAAGTGCTCAGAGATGGTAGTTTGCATTGTATGTAAAAGAAGTAGAGTTGGGTGCTCTCTGCATACTATGGCACTCCAGTCCATGTTGTCTCCCCAGCTCCCTCAATGGTTCATATAGATGTTGAACAACATGAGGGAGAATACTGAGCTTTGGGAGACTCTACAGGTGAGGAATTTGGAAGTTGAGGGACAATTGCTCAAGACAACCATCTGGGGTTGCATCTGAGAAAGACTGAGTCACTTCAGGGCCTTCCCCTTCATCCCTACAGCTTCTTAGTGGCGGTGCAGGAATATTTTTTCATCAAGGGTATCCTTGGCTTCTTGCTGGGGCAGAGTTTTCCAAAAATAATTAAGTTTGAGGGCAGACCATATGGCTAGTTTCTTCCTGCTGTGAAAGGAGAGCTCTTATTTCTGCTTGGAGAAGAAAGTGGTCTAACTCAATGGTTCTCAACCAGGGACACATGTAGCCCTGGGGGTCCATCAGCTCATCTAGATATTTGCCTAGTTTTACAACAGGCTACATAAAAAGCACTAGCAAAGTCAATACAAACTAAAATTTCATGCACAATGACTTATCTATATTGCTCTATGCTATACAATGAAAAGTATTATTTTTATAAATATTACACACACACACTGATTGATTTTATAATTATATGGTAAAAATGAGAGTAAGCAATTTCAGCAATAGTATGCTATGACACTTTTGTATTTTTAGGTCTGATTTTGTAAGCAAGTCATTCTTAAGTGAGGTGAAACGTGAGGGAACAAGATACAAATCAGACTCTTGAAAGCGGTACAGTAGTCTGGAAAGGCTAAGAGTCACCGGCCTAAATCATGATAAGGGTACAATTAATTCATTCTCCTTCAGCTCTCTTCTTAAAACTCTCCTCTGCCATAAAGCATACAAAAACTTGAAAACAGCAGCATGCTGGCAGACTAGGTACCAGCTCATGCCAAAACCCCAGGCCATTTCACTTGTGTATTAATATAATAGATTAAAGTGGTTCTTAATTGTATAAGAATGTATTTAGTGTTTAAACTTCATGAAAACTAATGGGATGTTAAATGCATTATTTTCACTTATCTGTAGCCTGTTATAAAGTAATAGCGATAATTTACATTGTATATACCCCTAAGTAAATAACCCATCAAATGAGAAAGCCTTGCATAAAGAAAATTAAGAATTTTAACAGGAAAGTACTAATTCCTGCACATTTGAAGGCAAGTGGTCATTGTGTGTGATGACTGGAGATCAAAGACTCTGACTGGAGAGAGCAAGAGGAGTACATTTAAAGAAAGAACCCATGTGGGTGGTGACCATCAGCTTGTTTTCTATAAAAAGAAGCTACAAGTATGGATTCAGCTAAAGATGTCTGGCTTGTTTGGACTCTTACAGGGAGGGATACCAAATGCAAAGCAAAGCAATGATGCCCCCAGACAATCTGGGTACCCTGAAAAGACTTTTGGAAAATGGGCCATTTATTACATTTGTCACCATTTTGGAATTACAGATTTCTTAACCTGTACATATATTTTATCCGTTTTAATTTCTCAATAACTTATTCCCTTTTCTTAGCTAATAAATCTATAGTTAGTTTACTATAGAATTAGCTACTAGTGTCATCTTCAGTATGAGATCTAGAACGCAATTCTACCTAGGTGAGTGACTGGTCTCTGGGGCTGCAAGTAACCTGGATTATTTGTGATTTTTGGTATAAGTGACCATTTATAAGTAAGTTCAGTTTGTCGGGGGGGGAGGGGGGGGAGGAGAGAGAAGAGAGAGAGAAAAAAGTATAAGGGTATTAGAGTGATCCAGGAGTTCACATTTGGTACTGGCTTGGTGAAATCTAATTACAGAACACACCACTAGTTCAGGATGTCTACCCTGCTTTTGACAGTCTTCACTATGATAGGAACTCATGGTCAGGCCTACTTGAGACAGCATGACAAACTGTTAGGCTGCTGGTGTGCTAAGACTAGCCACTCATGCTGACCAATATTGTTTCATTGTTTCCTTACATGCCCTTGCATGTCTGTATCCATCTGTTGTCTCTTGTCTTAGACAAGAAATTCCTCAGGGCAGGGGCTGCCTTTTTGTTCTGTTTATGTACAGCATCTATCACAACAGGGACCTGCTCCATGACTGGAGCTCCTTGAGGCTACTACAGTATAACTGATTGATATGGAGACAGTTCTTGCGCATCCAGCCAGAGGATCCAGTCCAGGGTATGGCTGGCAGGCTCTAAGAGGCTGGAGATTACCTGTGAAAAAGTTAAGGTAAAGGACACAAAAGATTGCCCAGCACCATCTCATATTAGAGGCGTCAATATCCAGGCAGATGATACAAGCCAACAGAGAGGCTTGTAAACTTCACTGCTTCATAGAAAAAAAAAATCTCTATTTTCAGGAGGCCTTTGGTGTCTGGAGATCGAGGAAGATCAGCAGGATTCCAGGTTAGTGTTGTGTCTGAATTTACAAATTAAGTGGATTAATGCAAAGGATTTTGATTAGCATGAACTCTGCCTGCATTTGAGCTGAGAAAGAGTGGCTACACCACCTCCATATGTGATGACTAATCTGTAGACCAGTGATGGACAGAGTATTCTAGGGGGCAAGGTGAACATACACTAGCTCTGCAGTACCAGCCAGGATTCCTGTGATGCAGACCACAGAAGGGCAATCTATCAGCAATAAGATCATGGGTGGTGCGATCCAGTGCTCAGGACAGTGGTCCCCAAACTGGGGGGCACAAAGGAATGCTTGGGGGGGGGCACAGTGCACAGCAGGCCCAGGCCAGTGCCACCCAGTTTCACTCCGCCCTGGCCCTGCCTCCAGCCCTGCCCCCCCCATTCCCAGGCTGAGATCCCATTCCTGACCCAAGACCTGCCCCCAGCTGCGGCCCCCTTACCCCTGTCCACCTCCCTCCCCTACCCATCCCCACTGAGAGCTGTGGCACAGCCCTGGCTCCCAGTGGAGGTGGGGGGAGTGCAGACAGGGGTAAGGGGAGGCATAACATTGAAAAGTTTGGGGACCACGGGCTTAGGGGAAGGATTATGTCTCATTACATCACATTAGTTCTACATACCCACTATTAGAAAATGGCATACCCTTTCTTCCAAGAAACAGTTGTTCTGAAGTCCTGTGTAAAGAGAGAGAGATTCCCCATCTCCATATAGCATCCCTGGAAAATCACTGGATAGCAAAGGGATGAAAAACGGCCAGGAGACTTCAAAGGACATAGCACCACTGTCCTGTATTACATCCAAAAAGATTAAGGTCATTGATAGGAGCACGAGTTGCTACAATAGAACAAAGTTGTCTGTGGGAGAGGGGCAGGAGCTCCTGCACTTCCATACAAACCTGGGACCAGTCCACTAGGTTCCACTTCAAAAGCCTGTATTCATGCCATTTAGTCATAGTGGGATGGACAAGTTGATCACTCAGCCACCCAGAATTCTCCAGATTCAAGTATGAAACAAACAGGAGTAGATTCCAGGAGAATCTATGTGAGAAGTTCTCATAAGAAAGCAGACCCATTATGCCCAGCAGAATCTACACTACAATCCGGGGAGTGGTAATGCCCACAAACAATGGACAAGAGAGCTGTAATATCCATCGAGAGCTTATGATAAGACTAAGTCTCAGTAGAGATAACCAGTAGTGCATGGCTCTAGAGTGGAATCACAGAGCATGCATGAGTGTCTTGTTTCTACTACACCACACCTTGACAGTCCCATGAAAGCTTGCTAGCAGCACTATTCTGAGCAATTCAGCCCTAGGATTAAGACACCCTATCATTGTCCTGCCAAGATCAAGAAATATCCTGAGTATTCTGGCCTTCGCCTTTGAGAGTGGAAAGAATGCAACATCCTAGCTGCTGGATTGATCTCTGCCAATAGTGAGCAGGGACCCACTATATTGCCTCTTCTTCAGGCTGTTTCAATGAGTGCAGAGAAGGGTTGTAGCAATGGAGCCTTGCAGCCTTCACACCATCCCCCACCAACCACCCTGGGGAAAGGTTAGGTTTGCTTCAAAGTGGGCCTCAGCACAACACCGGGGCCTTTCTTAGCCCACCCAGAAGCCCAGACTCTAGGAGGCAAAAACAAACAATGGATGCCTTTAATTGGCTTGAACCCAGGCACTCCAAAGCCACTGCCTCCTCATACTGAATCACCTCTGCAAAGGCCTATCCAAAGTACTATCCCATCCTCCCTCAGAGTTAACCTGTTGCTGTCAGAGCCTGTATCCTGCAGCTTTCCCAGAGCCTGCACAAAGCACCGGTCAACTTGTTAGTTTCCTCCCTATAGAGGATCTAACACCTTCACCCCTTATCTCCAGATTACATCTGCTTCCATGTGATGCTAGTTTGACCTTACTCCTCTGCCTTTTTGGAATGGGGAAAGGAGGGTGTGTCCATTTCCTCTATTACCTCCAAGGAGCAGGACATCTTCTCCCTGAAAGCAGGGACTGTATTGCTTTGACCTTAGAATACTGGCATTTTCCAGACTGCCTGCCAAATGAATGCTTAGTGAAAATGTATATATAATGTCTGCAGCTAGACCACCTAGGCCTGTGATTCAGTCACATTTCTCAAGCTACATAGGGTCAAACCAGGTCATTGCTTCAATGAGAGACCCCCCCCCCCCACACCCACAGAAAATTCAGGGTGCTTCAGAAAGTGGTGCTGGTGATTTAAGTAGGTGGCATTCTCCCTGCCGGTTCTAAATCCAAAGCAATGCCCCAATGGGATGACAGTGGTCACTATATTTACACTTTGAAATGCTGACTTTGGAATGAGACAAAATCAAGGGCCTGACCATTTGTGGTCATTTAGGATCCTATGATTCTTTTAACTGTAGCTGAGTTAGTCCTGGGATTCTGGCCAAATTCTAACACAAGTAACTACTTCTGCCCCTAAATTCCCCCTGCAATTTTGATTGGATATAATTTTTTTCTTCACTTCCTGCCTTAAAGTTTTGGAGCACTGCTGTGCACTCTTGAACAGCTGTCACATCCCATCCCAGAAAAGGATGCATTTTAGTGTAAGGGAAAGCAACTGTTTGTGTAGTGTTTTGGGATCCTTCAGGATGAAGGGGCTAGAAAACCAAGAACTTGATTAGGCAGAGGAGTCCTCACCACCAGGGAAAGGGCTTCCGAAGGAAACCAAGCTTGCCACCTTGTGTGGGTCTTTCTAGAGTAGGTGCAGTGAAAAGGTGCAAATGCCCCAGAAAACGAGATTCCTCTTATAAGCATGTTTCTAAAGTCAGACCAATTCCATTACAAGAGAAGTCTTCTTAGGGAACAATCTGGGGCAGCCACTGACATGGGCTCAGGCTTCATAGTTTAGCTGGTGAACAAGTTCAGGCAGCTGTATCAGGTCTGACCCCCACAGCTTAGTCTCCCTGAGAACAACAAGCTAAGAATTTCACTTGCAGCCTAATTTTAATGAATTAAGAGCCATTTAGAAACCACAAGCCACAGCCAGCAGGAGCATCAACTGGCAGCTGCACGGATCAAAGCAACAAGTTCTCAGAGCTTTGTGCTCCCCCACCCCCATGCACAAACATGGCAGCCATAAAATTTATACAGCCCCCTACAACGTTCTTCTATGCTGAACTGCAGGCCTGTCAGTGAAACTGCTCAAGAGTAGGCAGAAGATCTGTAGGACTGGTTGAGGTTAGGACTCTGCAGGCTGGCCAGCTACTGCCACATTCATTACCAACATTCTCCTAAAGTCCCCAGCAGTATCCCAACCAGGCAGAAGAGGAGAGATAGCGTCTAACCTACAGAAAGAGCATATGAGAACCAGGATGGTATGGGGGAAGACTTGTATCTCCTCCACCGTGAAAGATTGGGCCAGGAGCACAGGGGAAGCCAGCCTCTCCCACATCCCAACAGAGGAGAGAACAAGGTTCTGTAGTATGACCTGACTAGAGAGATCATGGAGAAACACCAGTAAGGTACAAAGATCAAATAGACAGGCCTGACTGAACCTGTGTTTTGGATAGGCCATACCTCCCAGCACGTCATTTCAAGGCTGCATTGTTTGCTACCAAAGCAGAGGAAGGAACAGAGAGAAAATAGCCTCCAAAGGATTCCACCTTCTGCCATTTAGGTCTCATTCAGTTTTCTCACTAATATTTGTGACTGCAGAGTCAGCTATCTTGAACATCCCTAGCTGGCAAGTGTCCTTGTTGTAAACAAATAGCAGGGGCAGGGCGTCAAAGGGTGAGACCAGGGCACTGGGATGAAGATTGGGCAATGGAGGAAGGCAAGGCGCAGCTCAGGGTCCTCAGGACCATGACCAACCACTTGGCTGAGAGGGGGGAGGGAAGGTGGCAGCAAGTACGGCACTCCAGGAATGCCTCTGGCTCCCTTGGGAAGCAGCATGGCTCCTGCTTAAACTCTTTCCTGGGAAGCTCTTAATTCATGTTTATATTCAAACAAATGGAATGGAAATTGGTTTGTGGGACAGCAGCCCCGTGGAAGGTGGCGGGAGGAGGGGGCAACCAAGAGGGTGATTAAATCCAATCCTGGGGGGCAACAGGAAGTAGGATAACCTCAAAGCCAGACCCAGCACAGAGGACATACAGAGTATGAGAGCCTCTCCACAAGCTGGTCAGAGTAAACTTAAGACAGGGGCTGAGATGGGGCGGGGGGGGGGGGAGGAAGAGGAGGGAGAAACACAGGGGAGATGGTCAGGTCTCTATTGGGCTGTTGATATTTTTGGAGTAGGTGCTAAACTGCTACTTTACTAAAAACAATTCCATCTGACTGCTAAGTTTCCAATCAGTTCCAAGAGTTTCGGTGACTCTGAAAGAAGGGATCAAAGCTACACAGAAAAGCAAAGACCCTGCAAGCTGGCCAGCTTTCAGAGGTAGCCTGCCACCTGATACCATACATGCCCAGGCATACCTCCTCCCTGGGTCCCTCACTATCCTGTCAGCTCACAGGATCCAAAATGGGCAGCATTAACATTACACTCATGGAGATATATGTAGTGCTGCCAACCTTCAAGAATCCCACAGCAGAAGGGATTTACGTGTCATGGCTGTGCTCAGACAGCCTATTCCCCTGGGTCCCTGAACACAGGGCAGCCTAAGCTACTAGTAGCCTTTAGTGCAAGCACTGACTGAGCATAAGACTGATTCTGCACTCAGCAATCTTCTATTCTGGGACTCCTGCCTTCTGTGTTTGCAGAGAGCAGCTGGAAGCAGGAGGAGGCCACCTCAGGGAAGGCTGAGGAGCTGCCATTGGAAAGCAGGAGGAGGCATGCACTGGTACCAGCCGCCGCTTTTTGGAACTGTTCCAAGCTTCCCCTTCCCATTGCCAACACATAGCTCTGTATACAGCCTCAGCCAGAGGTAGGCTCTGCCGCCGCCATGTGGTACAGTCACACAAAAGCAAGCCCAGCAGGCATCATCAACACTCATATGCAACAAGCCTTCCTTCTAGGGACCAATCTCAATGCGTGCTCAACCTATCACCCTTTCCAGGACAACTAATGGGCCAGTAACTCCAGTATGCCCAACACCCTATAGGTTCCCTCTGAACTGTAGCCCTGTTCCTCTCATCATAGAATCCAGCACCCCTCCCATCATAGGACCCCCCTATGTGTGACAGTGACTCTGGGGTCAATCCCACAGTCTGGGATGGCTGCACAGAGAGCCAAACCCAAATTTCCCTCTGTTGCTAGCCCAATATGGAGTCCAAGTTTTTCCACACAACACCTGGGCTAGAAGCAGCAGGTAACAGACACCCAGGAGAAAAGGGAACCTGCAACAGCCCCATGTGTTAAGACAATCCCCGGGCTCCTTACCAAAGCAGCTGCCACGGTGTGGAAGAAAGGTTTTACAGGCTGTGGCAATGGCCAGCTCAGCAGAAATAATGGTCTTAATAATCAGGTCCTCCACACTGGCCATCAGTGCTGTGAGAGGGGGGAACAAAAACAAAAACAAAATGTGAAGCAGGGATTGAACTCATGTGCAAATGCTCTCCTGGGTTTGCATGTGAATCTGAGCATGGGTGACCCCACGGGTAACATCAAGCAAATGAGAGTGTATGTGGACACCCAGAGGAGCAAGAGATCATGAGTGCATACATGAACACAAATACCCCAGGGCAGGAGCACTCAAGTGAATTCTCACAGGAGTGCAAGAACAAATGCAAGCAAGCATAAGCAGGAGAATGTCGCATGCATGACAGCACAATTTAGCATGAGTGATCACCCACCCACCCACCCGCTGAGTTTTAAGGATTAACTAATCGAGAGTGTTAGAGAAACTCTAGTGCTCAAGCCAAACTAATGGGGGTTAGGAAAAAACAAACAAAAAAAACACAACTTTCTTTGTTGGCAACTCCCTTTTGATACTGGCCACTGAACTAGATAAACCTCTGGTCTAATTTAGTACTGCAATTACTATTTTCCTACTTGGGGGAACACGTGTGCATATGCCTAGGTAAGCACAAGTAGGCATGCAAGTTTGAGCATCTGTACAAGAGGAAGCATGGATGTGTGCACATGAGTGGATAGGCAGGTGTACACAAGTGTTCCTGCACATGCATAAGAATACAGGAACTGCTGTCTCAGATCAGACTGGTGTTCTTAGCCCAGCATTCTGTCTGACACCAGCATCAGCAAGAAAGCTCTAGCTGAACAATTATGGAATAACCAATTCATTGGAATGTCTTCCTAATTTCTCTCAATGGTTGGCTTATTTAGGAGAATTTATCACTTTACATGGGACATTATAATGTATAACTGAATGTTCTAATGATCTGTATCAATATCTAATCATGTGTGCAACTGAGAGAACATTAATTTGTGCAAGTGAGCACAAGTGACTGCATAACCATGCACATAAAATTGGGAAAGGCTTAGTTTCACTTAGAAGTTTGATTCAAATCCTTTCCTCCATCCTCTAAGTTCCCCGGTAATACTTATAGGATGGACATAGTAACACTATTTGGCTAAGGACTCAGTATCAGGCAAGTTGTCCCTTAAGGGAAAATTGCATTTTGCTGTGCAAATGCATCAAAGCAGACCTGGCAAAGGTGTGGAAGAGGGAGCTGTTCTACAGAACATAAGCACTCAGATGGAAAACAAAACTCAGCAAAAACCTGGGGCATGAAAAGTCATTCAAAACGACTCAGGTAACCAGTCATTCGTTCATTAAATTGCAGGGTTCTCAAGAGGTTGATGACTCACCAGACTGAACAAGCCATGGGAGCCGTGGAGGGAGGGGAAGCATTTAGGGTGGTACCAGAAGTTATAACTAGGAGGAGCAGAATGACATTAAGAAAGGGAAACTTGGGAAGAATATCAGGAAACATCCCGACAGTCTGTTGAACTATATTCCATGCAAGAGACGGTTTGGGGTCCTCCCCGCTGGGAACACTAAGAACTAGGGCTGGCCATAGCTCTAGAGAATATATCACAGGGAACAATCCTGCCCTCCGCCCGAGATGGAACCGAGTAGGGCTCTTCCTAGGATTTCTTGCTGGTGGACACAGCTGAGGACACAAGGAAGGAACCAAAGGGGATCTCTACTCACTCGTTGTGTCTTTCCCTTCTTGTTTCAGGTACCTCAGCATCGCACTCATACTCCACTTGTTCCCATAATCCTCCACTTCAGGGTCATCACAGCTAAAACAAACCAAGGAAGCAGGGCTCACATAACTGGCCTGTGCCTCAGGATCACCACTTGACCTTTCAAAGCCATACTTAGATGCAGTTGTACAAATTTGCGCCCCCACCCTGGTGTGAATTTGGTTCCGCCTCCAAGAACTGAAGCCCATCCTCTCATCTCTTTGGCAATTCTAAGTACCTGACATAATCTCCACTCTTCTTGTTGACACTGTAGTTGGTCAGATGCATGAACTGGTTTTTAATGTTCTTGGTTCCCTGGTCATATCTCACAGTTGCAAACCTAAAACAAGGACAAAAAATTCAAGCTACACTTTCTGGGGAAGGCAAGCAGCTTGCTAGATAGGACTTATTAGGCAGACAACTCAATCACTGCAATTACAGATGTAAAAGACCTAAATTAAGTACCATCTAATGCAAACCACTAAAGAACAATTACAATCTATTTCCCAGAGCTGTGTCCAGTCTGGTTTCCAGTGTCCCAAAGGAAGGTGCTACCACTCCTTCCTCCAAGAGATTATTTCACACCCAATACCATATATCCGACTGCCAAGAAGTTTTGCTTCTAGTCAGTTTAAACTGACTACTACTTAATTTCATCCCATTCCTCCTCATTACAGAGATACTACTCCTAACCCTCTCCTTCCCACCCGTGGCTTTATTATGGAGGTGTTGGTAGCAAGTCTGTATTTAAGGTGTGAATTTAAAACAGGGATCCAATCTCTTATGCATGAAAAATATAGCATATCCTCCCGAAAGTGACAGCACTAATACTGTGCATGGAATTATTTTTCTATACGAGTTTAAAACTAAGGCTTGGTTTACACTACCAACTTACATCATTATAACTGTTTCTCAGGGGTGTGGAAATCCACACTCCTAAGCAATGTAGTTATACCAACCTAACTCCGGTTTTGACAGCACTATGTTTATGGGAGAGCTTCTCCCATCAACATAGCTACCGCCTCTCGGTGAGGTGGAGATCCTACGCCGATGGGAGAAGCTCTCCTGTTGACATAGATAGTGTCTTCACTAAGTGCTACAGTGGTGCAGCTACACCACTTCAGCATTGTAAGTGTAGACAAGCCCTAAAATGGTTTATTTAGGACTTAAAAACAACTAAAATGGGCCATTTAAGAAACACAGCACTCAGTGTCATACTTTTCCAGACCTCTAATCTGAGCAGGCTCCCTACACGCACTGAAACCTTGTCTGTGTTAGATTGGTTTGGGGGTTGTTCTTGTGGAGCATGCAAGGCCTTACATGCAACTTGATAGCATCTCTCAGTGTGGCTGTAATATAATAAATTTTGAACACTCTATCTGATCAATTCCAAATTTCAGGGAACCCTGCTGATTTTGGTGAAAGCTAGAAAAAAAACAAAAGGGGGAAAATGTGGGACACAATGAGCCGTTTGTTAGCAGAGCTACCAGATTCAACTGCCTCTGTAATTGTTGGTTGATGGCAGCCATTAACACATTCAAGCATAATACCCACCATTTTAGCTCTTTCCATCTCCACCAATAGTTTAAAAAAGTGTTGACACCATGAGCGAGAAAGGCACAAACAAACTGGAAGAATATGCCCAGGTCTACACTAAAAAGTTAAGTCGACCCAGCTTCATCACTCAGCGTGTGAAAAACTCACATCCCTGAGCAACATAGTTAAGCTGACCTAACCCCTGGTGTAGACAGTGCTAGATCAATGAAAGAATTCTTCTGTCAAAGTAGGTACACCTCTCGTGGAGATGGATTAATTACAGAAATGGGATTCTGTTGCTGTAGTGAGTGGTTACAGTGAAGCACTATAGCAGCACAGCTGCAGCCTTCCTAGTGAAGACATACCCTAAGAAAGTTGGGGGTAAGAGGGAAGCACACAGAGCCCGGGGATCAGAGGAAAGAGGGAGGGACCTGAAATACAAGGGAATGGACAGTCACACAGGGAGCTTGTGGCCAGGGAATGCAACAAGCCCCGGGCATGTGTTCAATGAACTCGGCCTAAAGAAGCAATAAAGTGTGCCACCCTTTAATTTTATTAATGGTCATTCCCCCTGTTATTTTTCCATAAGTGAAAGCTTCTTTCAGAGAGGCTGAAACAGGCTGCCCTCTTTCAAAATGGCTGCCATCTCCCATTGTTCTCAGCGTGACTGCCCTCAGTTGGTGGCCATTTTGAGAAGGGTGTCTCTCTGTCAATGGGACAGAGTATTGACTCTCTATAAAAACTACACAATCGTGATTAAGGCATTTTAGTGTTTGTGGAAACTGATTTGTTAAAACAGATTTTTTTCATTTGTCTCCCCCTCATGGTGTCATTCCAGGGCAGAGTTAAAGTTCCTGCTGAAGGATAAACATTAAGTTATAAAGAATAGCAAAGGGCAAAGTTAGCATTAATCATAAAAAGTTTAGATGTAATCCATGCAAAAGATTCCAGTTAGCTTTATCTACAGAGGAAGTTGGAGGACCTGAGGTAGGGCAGAGTTAAGATTGGTTGGATATCTTCAATGTATATTTCCATATTTTAACATGACTGGATTTCATATATTTAACCCTAACTATGGATTTCCTTAGTTTAATACATTTGGGATCATTACAACATCTCTAATGTACTCTCTATTTTAACTCCATTTTAAAAGTTTATGTCTAGGAATATATCGCAAATGTTTGTTGGTTATGACATTCCCAGCTCTGCCATCTTAACCATCCTGTATAGAGTTCATTCTTTCCTCCAACCCCTTGATCATTTCTGCAGCTTGTGTCCAAGTATCACTCTGGTAATGAGATACCCAGTTCTAACAGCAGCATTATCAGGTATGGTGGCCTTAGAGTCAGAGTAACTATTCTCCCTTTTCTGGCTGTGATGCCTCTGTGTACAAAGCCCACCCAAAACATCTCACTGACCATTTTTGTAGCCACATCACTGTATGTATACATGTTTAAAAAAAACCCCACTCATGAGTGCATTCAGAACCTGAGGCATCACATACGTAGCACAGAGAAATCGGAAAACCAGGGCAGCTATATGGGGGAAAAAGAGGTGAGAAATAGGACAGTAATACAAATGGGAAAGGGGGTACAACTGTAGTGTGCTAGCAAGTAGGCCATCCCACGACTTGTAAATAGAGACAAAGCAATTTCAGAAAAAAACACTATGCTCTATTTTTCCCCAGGGGCTTGAAACTGCCACCTTCCACAGAGGAGAGGGATTCAGTTCCCACACTATCCACAATCAGCTATGTGATACTAACCACTGCTGGTCACAGAGATTACTGTGTTCTCAGTACTTCCAAACCCAAGCATTTTATCTCCCACTCTTGCAACTTCTCCCTTCCCTAGAGGGCTTCACCATTTCCTGGATAGCCCCAGTTCCAGATTCCAAGCACAATTTAGTAATAGAAAACTTACATTTTATTAGTGTCTTTCACCTCAGAGCGATCTCAAAGTGCACTACAACTCTGTACATACAAAAAAATAATCTCTCTCCACCAATGAAATGCAGACATCTTGAGGACAGAATTGGTGGCAGTTTAACAGCACTGCTCAACAGTAGGTGAAATAAATCTATCCACCTGAAAATGAAGGGGGATTTAAATAGAATGCAATTTCCCTGGCTGGAATATGGGCAGGACACAAAGGTTATTATACTGTTGTGGAAAACGAGTCACACCATCTGTTTCGTTCAAACAGCCGGAGGTCCTTTTATTGAATACAAGCATGCAGGGAGAGGGAGATAGAGATGGTCACATGCAGGTACCACCCCGGTCTCTCTGTCCTGCCCCTATAATACCAGTCTTATATAGTTTTTACATCCAAGTCAAATGATACATTTCCTTAATTTTTTTTAATTACTCAAGCATTGTTAATAAAGCCTTATAAGGAGCTAAAATAAACAGTTTCATAATTAGCACTGTGCTAACGCACTTAGTTATTATCAAGATCTGCAGTTTGCTTGTGGCTGCGTTTTGTCTAGGAGCCTTTGCAGGTTTGGGGGGAGGGGTGTACATATAACGGACAGCTAGGGACTTCAGTTAGGCTAGAGGTTGGCCTAGTTCATTATCTGGGTCAAAATACCATGGCCCAGCATATGCAAATGCTCTTAGCTTAAGCTAAGTCTTACAGGATGCAGGCCTGTAGGCCTCTTGCATATAGTGCATAGATCTTGTCACAGGATGGGATGGGGTCAGGTCAACAGTACTTTCCCCCACAATACCAACTCTTGTAGAAAGTGACCTGGGGTCACAAATGAAAGAGCCAAGGTATAGGTTCATAGATTCCAAGACCAGAAGGGATCATTGTGATCATCTAATCTGAACTCCTATATAACAGACCATAAAAATTCTCCAAAAATAAATTTAGAGCATACCTTTTAGAAGTATATTTAGAAAAACAATTTTGATTTAAAAATTGCCAGTGACTGAGATCAACCATGACATTGGGTAAATTATTCCAATTGCTAATTATCGTCAATGTTAAACATTTACACTTTCTTTCCTGTCTGAATTTGTCTAATTTCAGCTTCAACGTTGTATCTTTCTCTGCTACACTGAAGAGCCTATAATCAAATATTTGTTGCCCATACAGATACTTACAGACATAATCAAGTCACCCCTTAATCTTCTCTTTGTCAAGCTAAACAGAAGGAGCTCCTTGAGTCATTGACTCCAAGGCTTGTTTTCCAATCCTTTAGATAATTCTTGTGGCTCGTCTCTGAATTCTGACTTATCAGCATTGTTCTTGAATTGTGGATGCCAGAACTGGACACAGTACTCCAGGAGTGGTAGCACCAGTGCCAAATACAGAGATAAAATTACCTCCACTCTGACTTGAGATTCCCTGTTTGTGCATGTAGGATAGCACAGGCCCTTTTGGCCAAAGCATTGCACCAGGAGCTCACATTTAGCTGGTTCACCTCCACAACACTCAGATCTTTTTCAGAGAGTCACTGCATCCCAGGATAGGGTCTCTCCCATCTTCTAAGTATGGCCTACATTCTTTGTTCCTAGATATATACACATTTCTATTTAGCTATATAAAAATGTATATTGTTTGCTCACACCCAGTTTATCAAGTGATCCAGATTGCTCCATATTAATGACCTGTCCTCTACATTATTTACCACTCTCCCAATTTTGAGGTCATCTGAAAACTTTATCAGTGATGATTTTATGTTTTCTTCTGAGTCATTGCTAAAAAAAATGTTAAATACTGTCGGGCCAAGAACCAATCCCTGCAGGACTCCATTAAAAACACATCCATTTGATAACTCCATCAAGACCTACCAGCTAGCTTTTAATCCATTTAATGTGTGCCATGTAGATTCTCTCTCTCTCTCTCTCTCTCGTGTTCTAATCAAAAGGTCTTGCAGTACCAAGCCAAATGCCATGCAGAAGTTTAAAAGTATATTAGATCAACACTGTTCACTTTTATCAAACTTGGAATCTCATAAAAACATCTCAAGCTAGTTTGACAGGATTTATTTTCCATAAACCCATATTGATGGGTATTATATTACCCTCCTTTATTTCTTTATTAAAGGAGCCCCATATCTGCCTCTCCATTATCTTGCCCAGGATCAATGTCAGACTGACAGGCCTATAATTAGCCCATCATTCTGTTAACCCTTTTGAAATATTGGCATAACATTAACTTTGTTTGTCTGTCTTCTGGAACTTCTCCAAGTTTTATTGAAAATCAGCATTATTGCTCCAGTGAGCTCCTCAACCAACTCTTATAAAACTCTTGGATGCAAGTTATCTGAACATGCTTATTTAAAAATGTCTAACTTTAGTAACTGCTGCTTAACAGCCTAAGACACTAGTGGAATGGAAAGAGTGTTATGACCTTATGACATGACTATATTTATTTTCCCCCAAAATTCATAACAGAAACTTCTAGGGAATTCATCAACAGTATCTAGAAGCAAGAAAGGTGACAAAGCAAAGAGACACTAACTCCAATAGCACAGCACTCCTTCATGCCACACTGACGCATTGGGTTTAGTACTGACTTGAGTGGTAAAGCATCCCAAAAAAATCATCAACACTTTCACGAAGAACCCTGAGTTTTCAAGAGAGGTCACCCATCCAACAGGAATCTGGGGTCAACTGTACTTGTGAAATCTGACAGAATCACAGCCAGAAGTAGCATGGCTGTAAAATCCCCTTCCCATACTTAGTGCTACCCACTGCTTGTGTCAGACACAGAGAAAACACAGTAATATTGTTCCCCAATAACTTACTCCCATTTCCAGGGCTTGTCGCTGTGCAGCCCTAACCCCAATCCTGCAGATATCAGTCCAAAACCCCATCCTTCCAAGGTTTTGTACAGCTCCAGGTCTTCTACTCGCACTGCTTAGGGAAGGGTATATTAACCATAAGGTGAAGTTTACTGTCATATGTAAACTTGGCAACTACAGGGTAATTAATCAGGACCCAAAGGAGAGCCTGGGAGAGAAGGACGAAAGGACAAAGGGCCTGTTAGCAGATGTGGGGGGGAAGCAGTATAGTTAATTCCTCTTTACCTGCATGGGTGCTATAGAAAAGCACAAGACACAACTGAGCAATGGTTTTTCCCTACCTGTACACAAAAGCCATCTAAACCAGGGGTTCTCACCTCTCTTTCTGAGCCCTCCCTCCTCCCACTATGCTATAAAAACTCCACACCCAGCTGTGCCACAACAACTGTTTTTCTGCATATAAAAGCCAGGACCAGCATTTGGGGGTAGCAAGCAGGGCAGTTGCGGGGCTCCACACCACAGGGAGTTGCTCAGGATTCAGTTTCAGCCCCGAGTCAGGGTGGCAGGGCTCGGAGCCCCAGGCTTCAGCACCATGTGGTCGGGCTTTGGCTTTCTGCCCCGCACCCCAGCAAGTCTAATGCTGGCCCTGCTTGGGGGACCCCCTGAAACCTGCTCACAGCCCCCCAGTGGCCCTGGACCCCTGGTTGAGAACCACTGATCTAAACCAACTTTCTGGATCTAAGTATCCCTACCTCTAATTCTGGAATCTCCCTCTTTACCCTTCACAGCTGCTCTTGGCTCCACTGGACTGTCAAGGGCTCCCTGCTTAGGGCACTAAGACTAAACGGAAAGCCACTTGCACCTTCCCTAGTCTTTACTCTTTCAAGACTTACTGTTTAATACAAATGCCAACTTCCTAATCGCACAAAACTGAACATCCTTGCCCCATCCCTTCCCCGGCTCATTCCACTCCCCTGTCCCTCCATTGCTCGCTCTCCCCCACCCTCACTCACTTTCAACAGGCTGGGGCAGGGGTGCAGAAGGGGATGAGGGGTGTGGGGTGCAGGAGGGGGCTCAGGGCTGGGGCAGAGGGTTGGCGTGCAGAGTGAGGGCCCAGCCGGGCAGCACTTACCTCAGGCAGCTCCCAGTTGGCAGCACAGCAAGGCTAAGGCAGACTCCCTGCCTGCCCTGGCTTCACATTGCGCCTGGAAGTCCAACTCCTAGGTGCAGGAGCCAGAGGGCCCTGTGCGTTGCCTGCCCCAACAGGCACCAGCCCCACAGCTCCCATTGGCCATGGTTCCTGGCCAATGGGAGCTGCAGAGCCGATGCTCGGTCAAAAACCGGACACCTGGGAACCCTTGTCTCAGCCAGTTGCCATGAGCTGCTGCTAAACCAGGACAGAGAGACATCAACATGATGCCCCGAGAAAGCTGCTCCATGGGCTAAGAACTGGTGGAAAGAGGTTACAAATATTTTCACCCTTATGCAGTACAAAGGCTGCAGCCCCAAAGTGCAGCTAGGGAGTTCTATCCCATACAGAATGGGAGCACAACACTGGTCCAGGGTCTTGCCTCTGTTCCTGCCCCTGCTCCTCAATCACAGACCAGTTCCCTGCCTGTGATATCAATTATCTCCACAGCAAAACAAGCAGTGGAGCAGTATACCAGGTAGGTGCAGCAGTAGAAGTTGAGCTGTTAACCCCATTAGCACATTGGTGCAGATGACACTATATGGCGGAGTTCCTTTGCCAAAAGCCAGATGAATCTATTCAAATGCTCTTAGCGCAATAGAGTAATAGGAAAAGCCAAAATGCATGGAATTCAAAGTTCTGCCCCAGTTTTTGCGAAACCAACAGGTGCAGGAAATAGGGTCTCTTGTGAAAAGATGCAGGAACAAGCTAACGGGTTTCAAACTTGCATCCTACCATTAAGAGTATTTTGTGGGTATAATGAACATCTGCAGTGAAGAGAAGCTAACCTAAGACTAGTCCAGCTCCTTTTCTGAGAATTCAACACATGGAGCCTGTTGGAAAGGGAATAGCGTAATGCAATCTTAGCCAGTTGCCTTTTGCAGCCCCTTCCATGCATAAGGCATCTGCTGATGCCCAAAAAGGTGGGGATAGGAGGAAGGGAGAAAGATGCAAGAAGAAAAACACCACAGTAGAGTAAGCAAAAGGAGAGAAAACAAAGAGCAGAGTCCAATGGGTAGAACAAGATGGTCTGATAGCTCCTTTCCTTTAAGGCTCTCCAAGTGCCAAAGGCGGAAGGAGACAAGAGAAGAAACGGAGGTCACACAGTTAGACTTAGTGGGACCCCTCAGCCTTCTTACTGCCCAATGGTGAAATGCTAAAGTAACAATCACTATAGCATAAACAGTTACTGTGTAAGAGCCATTTTCCACTTTATTATTCTTTGACAAGACTTCTCCTAAGCTTCAGCAGAGCTGCTACTGTTATCTGTGGGAGTATGCAGCTCTAACTGTGGAGTCCCAGCCCACAAACCCTATCATCACAGTGCCTCTCTAATTCCTATGGGAGCTGTATGGATGTAGCCAAGGGCACCATCTGGCCCTGCTTCAAGAACATTATTTGACTTCCCTACCCAAACACCACAGAGATAGCATGGAACTAGGCCTCATCTCTTTTTACATGAGGAGGACACTCAGGCACAATCAGGGAAGTGAGCTGCCCAAGAGACTCAGCAAATGGCTAACCAGGCAGTAGAATCCAAGCCACCCGACTCAGAATACTGTGCTTTTACCACAAGACCATCCTTCCTCTCTTTAAGCTCAAAACCCCAGTCTAATGTAAGAGAAGTGATGAGCCAGTGGTGATAACCCTAGCTTAACCCCCCAAGTGGATCCGCTTGTCCATGGCCGCTATGCTGGATGGAGGTGCCTGGGAAAGGATCATGAGAATGATCCCCAGCCATCCATTGCAGGAATTCATTATGCTCCCCAAACAGCCAGGGCCTGCTAGGCAGGGGTTACTAGGGGCGTGGGGGACTGGGCTGCTGCAGCAGGCTCTGGCCACAGCACATCCTGTGAGGTAATGTGAATTCCTTGGCTCGCAGGGAGCACCTGAATTCTTTGGAAACCACAGGAATCCAGCAGAGAAAAGGTAAATATCCCAGCGGAGCCAGTGCTAATTAGCAAGCAGGGCTACTGAAGGAGGGGGCACTGCAAACTCTGGAGTTCAGTGAGCTCAGATGGCAGGAAGGCAGCCCACTGTCAGACATTATGAGGTTCAGCTGCCAGCTCAGACATTACTGGAACTCTCGTGTCATTCTAAAGTACACATTCACCTCCCCCTCAGCTACTGCTCCTTGAGCCCTTCACAAGCACATTTGGTTTTCAGCTCAATTTGTTGCTTTACAAAAAAATTCTCAATTTCAGTGAAAGTCAGGCTACAAAGTTCCTGCTGGGCTGGAACCCTTCCAGTGGTTCAGGATCAGAAATAGAGCTGACAAAAAAAAAAAGGCAGAAAATTCAGGTAGTAAAGACCAAGTTTAAAACAAAACTGAAAAGAAAAACCAGACATTTTTCTAGAACACCAAAAACGATCATTGTGCATCAACACCCCCTGATGGTCACAGCAGCAAGGCACACATTTCCCAAAGCCACCATGCAGGATGGGGGCACAAACACAAACAGGAAGTCCCTGAAAAAGATTCAGGTTAATTTCCATTTCATAATAAGCTAGACAGAGGGAAAAACTGGGAAGGACAGAATGAAACCCCCACTTTGCAAGCTATGGGCAGTGGAAACCATTCAAACCCTAACTGTGACCCCGCCCCCCGCCCGCATTCCAAGAACAAGGCTTTCTGATTGAAGGGGAATCAGAAATAGAAAACAAAAACAAAATTAAGACAACCAGACAATTTCACAGCAGGTCAGAAGAGACATCTACCTGCTAGTACATGGCTAAGCAGTCCCCTGGGATACAATGAGGCATTCAAAATCAGTTTGATGCCTCTTTGAATACCCTCCCCCGTGGGTTATCTTTTTGGTCTGGTCTAGACTAAGATTTAAAGGTGTGTATTTGAACATGTTAGCTAACATAATTCAAAAGTCTACAGCAGACCTAGGCTCCCCAAAGCTCTAACTATCCAAGATTGGAAGTCTTTCTAGAAGATATGTTCTAGCTCATTCAGAAGTCATGGGCTTGATGCAGAAATCACTGGGTGAAATTCTATGTCAGTGTCATATAGGAGATTAGACTAGATCATAATAATCCCTTTAGTCTTAAATCTTAATCCTGATCAGTTTAGCACATATTAAAAGCAACGTGTTTTGACTACATTAGGTTTTTAAAAATGTATCAGCTAACATGTTCTAATGATACACCTTTAAATCAAATCTGGACAAGACCTTAAGGAACAGCATGGCATACCCCTGTCTGTCTCACACTAGAGAAGCCCTGTTCTTGTTTCAGGCACCAACAGAGAACTGAAAGACCACCACCAATTCAAAATGATTGGCCAGCTTTCCTTCACAGAAGGGACACAGGACTGAAATAGTGGACTACTATGGATTAGGAACATTGACAGAGTTGGGAGCTGGGCAAGACCAGAATAGCAGGGGGCACTACAAGGCAAGATAAGATGCACTGACAGAGCTGTTTGATGCTGTTAGCCCTGGTGCTGCTCTGAAAGCTGGACTCTCAGCTTCGATGGCCTAAGGTTACACCCCACAAAAAACTTCCTCTGAGGAAAGAGCAAACCACAAAAGAGCCTGCTCTTGTGTCTGGCACCTCAGGTCAGGGCACCCTGAATTCTGCCCAACACACTTCTCAAAGCAAGAAAACAGGACTTCAGCAGTAGAAATGGAACAGCTGCATTCAGAACTTCTGAGAAGGTTCAAACGCCTGAATAACCCAGAAGGTTTCATCATTGGATCTCTGCTTCCCCACTGCTGCTCGAGGGAGCTTTCCTATGCCCCACCTCCTGCCATTCCACATAGATGGGAACACACAGCAATGCAGCATCAGAGCCTAAACCTATTTCCTCTGTTCCAGAACCTCACTTCCAAACCTGGATCACCTCATGTCAAGTCAGGGTGTACTCTGGAAGCCAGACACAGGGAGGTTTCTACTCAGGCAAACAGGCATCAGCTGATGCATGCTATTTAGTCCCTCCTCAAGTCAAGAAAAGTCTGTCCTATGGAGCCTCCACATGTTCTATTATCAGTAACTCTTCTCTGCCAAGAGGCACCAGCCACTGGGACTCCCTGAGGCATGACAGAGCTGTACACTGGCTTTCAGTGGGATATAGCAGAAGCTGGCAAGGGAACAAATACAGAAGTCACGTTTTGGAAACTAGCCAGATTTTGGGAAAAACTGCAGAATACAGGTACAATGTCATTGCTCTGGTCAGCAAGGGAGGTCCCTAAACCTGGCCTCCACATGCACAAAGCCCTCACCCCCACTACATCTATGCCACGTCCACTGTGCCACAGTATGCTTTTACCACATATCACTCCCCAGACCTCCCAGGAGCCCCACCACATCGTTTCCACTCTTAAACACTGCAGCTGCTACAATGGGGGAGGAAAAGCAGCCTCCAGTCACAGCCACAAGTGTTGAATCCTTCTCCTTCACAGTCTGAGGTTGTCCCAGCCTTAGCCAAAGCACCAATAGTCTGTAAGCCCTTAAAGGGGTCTCTCTAGGCATTTATACTACACCAGAAAGACAAACAAGAACCTGGAGCTCCAGGATCCTCTGTGTCCAGGCACACAAATCCAGGGCAAGAGGAAAATCACCACAAGACCCTGAAAACAACCAAGGTTGCTAGTGCCACCTGGAGGCCACACATAGGAGGAAATATCTAATCTCTCACATTCCCCCACCCTTAACCTCCATTATATGACTGACACTGTTTCTGTTCCATCCAATTGCTAGATATACCCTGGGGGATTGCCATCACTTGCTGCACCTACTCACCAGCCCCGGAGATTTATGGGGGGAGGAGGAGGTTGACGAGTCATTAAGGAAGCTGATAGAAGTAGGCTTATTCTTGTCATTTAAAAGTACTCCATATAAGCCACACTGTGAACTATCAACTGTGGGGCAGCAGCAGAGCTATGGGTCACTACCAGGGGTCAGGCTAGTTCCCTGACCTAGGGTGACACACCCAGGGATGTGCTTCTGATTTTACCTTTGGCACCAATTCTATAATCATGCATCAGGTATCCTGTAGCTGGAGGAACTATGTCTACAAGAGACCTGGTCTTTGACAGTAGCATGCAGACCCTCCACAATGCCCCACAGCAGACAGACTGGCCTCCACTTACATTAGCCCCTTCTCAAAAAGAATACAAGGTTTGGATGTGGGAGCAGAGAAAGTACAGTTGCTTACCCTACAGTAACTAGTTCAAGATGTGCTTTCGGCACAGATTCCACTCTTGGTGCCCATGCACCACATGTGCTTGAGTCAGATTTTTTTTGGCCAGTGGTGTCCATCTGGTGGTCATGCCTGTGCCCTTGCAACCTACCCATCTGAGGGCACAAATGGCTGAATGGACCCAACTGCTTCACCAATACAAAAGCCCACATGGATAGAACTCCCCATTAGCAGATGAGGGTGAGTGGTGAAATCTGTGTGGACAACACATCTCAAAGAGCCACAGTTGCTGTGGGATAAGTAGCCATTCTTTGAGCAATTGCCAATGGATTCCACTCATAGTGACTAACAAGCAGCTGTCTATTTGCTTAGAGGCAGGTAGGAGTCCTGCTTGAATAGTGACTGCAGGACAATCCTACCAAAATTGGAAGTCTGGAGACCCATACTAGATCAAGTATGGGAATATTACTCAAACAAGCAATTTAAGGTGTCTGAGCCCTAGTGGAAAGAGCTCTGATATGGCCTAACTAACTCACAGCAAGTTCTTACACTGCAAGACCCACTTGGAAGGTCACGCTTTGATTTTGTCAGCAAATGCAACTAGTGTGTATGTGTTGCCAAATGACTGTTCTATCCAAATAGAAAGACAATACCTTCATTACATCTAGTGTGTGAAGCTTTGCTTTATCCCAGGTTAGAGCAAGGCTTAAGGAAGAATAAAGAGGCGAATGGACTGATTTACACAGAACTCAGACAACATTGGGTAGAAACAGAGTAAGGTCTAGGAGAACCCTGTCCTTGTGATATACTTCATACAGAGGAGCTGACATACAAGCCTCAATCTCCCCATCCCTCCTAGCTGAGGTAATGTCAATGAAAACCATTTTCCTAGCAGCCAGCTGTTAAAAGGGAGCAGGTTGCTAAAGACTCAGAGGGGACACATTAACCCTGCCAGTGCCACATTAAGGTCCCATGGAGGACAGGGCTCTCAAACAGTGGGAAAAAACATGCATGAGAACCTTCAGTAACAGTCACTGGAGAGGGGGAAACAGTGTGGCCACAGATAGGAGAGCAATTTGCAGATACTGCTGTCAGATTGACTCTTATGGAGCTGATGGAAAGTCCAGATAGCAATTCTGGACTAGTTGCTAGCCCTGAAGTAAAGACTAGTGCGGTCAGGGAGAAAGCTGGTGCTGAAAAGCTCATATAGAAAAATATACAGCTATATATATTGTGAGGTGAAATGTGGAGGTATGCAAGAAATCAGATTTCTGAAAGGGGTAGAGTAGTCTCAAAAGGTTAAGAGTCACTGATATAGGGCATTGCTGTGGTGTTGAATCAGCAATTCCAGCTGATGGACATTAAGAAGGGATAGAAAAAGCTGCATGCCAGGGAGATTGCCCTGACCTCTAAAACGTGTGTGTGCGCGCAGACTTGCTATCTGAGCAGACCGTAGTCCTTGACTTTTCAGTGGCTCAAGCGGAACCCTTCCTGAGTGAAGGCATGTTACCAGCATCTTTGTAGGAAGAGACAGATAATGGAACTCCACGGCATATCTAAAGTGGTTTTGTTCATCATATGACAATTCTTGTGGGACCATGACCATCATGTCCATGCGGTGTCTGCTGGAGATAGGGTGACAAGACAGCAAGTGTGAAAAATTGGGACGGGGGGGGAGGAGGGGGTAAAATAGGAGCCTATATAAGAAAAAGGCCCAAAAATTGGGGCGGTCCCTATAAAATCAGGACATCTGGTCATCCTAGCTGGAGAGCTACTGATCTCAGCAACTTCCTGCCTAGATCAATACTGTAGTCTGGCATACTGTGTGATTAGAAGTGTAAATGGCTATGTGTTCTAGAAGCCTCAGACATTCTTGTTTGTGGTGTTGGGTGGGCTAAAACTGACTGGGTGGTCTCATTGTATGAAATATTTCCTATGGAAGATAAGCCCTCACTAATTTGGAGTCTAACAGACCATAGACTTCACCTGAGCAGTTTGAATGTGAGGATTTCACTCTGTTCCTTTTGAAACCTGAAAAGATACAGAATTTCAGGATTGTCTGTGCTAAGTCATCTGTTGTGGTGATCTTCCTTGAATTAGCCAATTGTCCAGTTAAAGGCGTACCTGGATTCTTGTCTCCTTAGATGAGCTGCCACTAATGACAGCCATTTAGTGAAAACCCTTAGAGCTGTAGAGTGGCCAAAAGGTCAGAACTCTGTATTGGTCATGGGATGTTCCTATCAGGAATCGCAGGGATTTTTGTGAACCAGATATATGGAGATATGAAAATAGGCATTTAGATTTTATGGAATAGCTTATATCTTTCGACCTACAGCATGCCTTTCATTAGAAGTTGGTCTACCATTTTGCATCTGAAATAGTATGCAAAGAGGTTGAGACAAAGATCCGGGGGGGGAGAGGAAGAGGGGGGCAGATGAAGAAGCAGGTTCTACAGCCTCTTTTCTTCTTTAGGATTCAGAAGCGGGAATAAAATCACTTGCTCCTGAACTCCAAGGGCAGTTCCTCCCCTGGCTCCTGCTCCCAGTTGTATGAGAAAATTTACTTCCTGCCTCAACAATCTCTTGCAAGAGGTGTCCCTGGAAAGACACCAGAAGGGGAGAAGAGGGTTGGAAGAGACTGAAGATGCATGGGACATCTCTTCCTTATGATCTGAAGGAGCCAGTGGTCCAAGGTAATTCCAGCCCAAGCTTCTTGAAAATATGTGGTTACCAAGGGTGGTAAAGGGGAGTGGGGTGGCAGGGGGTGTAAAATAGATCTTGTGGTCCAACCAGGCTCCCAATGATAGTGTTAGACCTGCTGCCCATTCAAAGCCCCAGACTTCAGGGCAGCTGAGTAGGAGCCAATGGGTTACCAATAATGAAATCTCTACATCAGGGGTCAGCAACCTGCAGCACACAAGCTGATTTTTACTGGCACGCTGCTGCCAGCCAGGGTCCTGGCTGCCACCCCCGCTCAGCCTGCTACCAGCCTGGGTGAATAGAACCCCAGGCCAGTATTGGGCTGAGCGGGCCTGGCAGCTGGGACCCTGGCTGGCAGGAGCTGGCGGATGGAACTCCAGACCAGCGGTGGGCTGAGCTGCTCAGCCTGCTGCCGAGCTGAGGTTCTGTCCGCCAGTGTAGCATATTAAATTTCTCCTGCAAGTAGTGCATTCCTATGGGAGCACCAGGACTGGCAGCCGTAAGTAGTATGCCATAAGTAGCACATTCCTATGGGGAGAAATTTAATACAATACACCAGGGCAAGGAAGGCTGTGCCTCCCCAAACAGCCGCCCACTTCCTACCCCCTGACTGCCCCCCTCATAACACCTGACCCATCCAACACACCCCTGTACTCCTTGTCCCCTGCCCACCCTGTCCTGGGACCCCCTGCCCCGACTGCACCCCTCAGAACCCTCCACTCATCCAACCCCCACTGCTCCTTGTCTGACTGCCCCCTCCCAGGACCCCTCCACCCCATCCAAGCCCCCCTGCTCCCTGTCCCCTATCCACACCCCTGACACTCCCATGTCTATCCAACCACCCCTGTTCCCTATCCCCTTACCATGCCGCTCAGAGCATCAGGACTGGCAGCTGTAAGTAGTACATTCCCCTGGGGAGCAATTTAATACACTACACTTGGCCCTGCTCAGCCCGCTGACAGTCTGGAGTTCTTAAAATATATTCTCTCACCCCTTTGATAAGGGGTGAGAGAATGTAATGTAATTGTATTACACTACAATTAGCTTAAACTTTGTTTGTATATTACAGTAATCGTTAAATGTATAACGTTAATATATAGGTTTGACGAAACAAAGTTGTACTTATGTGCCTGGGCTTGATGTGGGTTTTCGATGATTTACCGTCTAAAAATATCTCACGTCTCGCACCCCAAGAAAAGGCATCTCATAACCTGGGATGCACGTACCTCCTAGAGGGTAAGAACCACTATACTAAACTGATAAGATAAGCATTTTAATTTAATTTTAAATGAAGCTTCTTAAACATTTTTAAAACCTTGTTTACTTTACATACAATAGTTTAGTTACATAATATAGACTTTAGAGAAAGACCTTCTAAAAATGTTAAAATGTATTATTGGCAAGCAAAACCTTAGAGTGAATAAATGAAGGCTTGGCACACCACTTCTGAAAGGTTGCTGACCCCTGCTCTACATCTTTCTTTGAGGCTCAGACAATCATGGAGATTGGTAATACTGCATTGAGAAACACTTGCTGAGGTATGGCTGTTGCTTGCATTGCTTTCTTTTAAGGCAGTGGTTCTCAACCTGGGTGTATGCAGAGGTTTTCCAGGGAGTACAACTTCTCTAGATATCTGCCTAGTTTAACCGGCTACATAGAAAGCACTAGCAAAGTCAGTACAAACTAAAATTTCATGCAGTAGCCTGGAAACGTTGAGAACCACTGTTTTAGGGGATGGGACAGAGCCCTGAAGATCAGAGTTGCCTGGAATTCTTCAAAAGTATGTAGTGCCTCATCAGTGCCACTGCTAAATAGATACTTCCTTCAAATGGGAGGGCCTCAATTATTGCTTGGACCTCCCTTGGGATCCCCAAGGGCTGAAGCCATGACCACCTCTTCATGGATATTGATGTTACCATTATTTGCACCTCTTATCAGATAGATTTAGTGCAGCCTGTAGAGATGTTTAGCAGTTAACTGGCCATCAGCCATAAGAAATTGTGGTTCCTCCTGATGCTTCTCGGGTAGTTTAGCCATCAAATTGGATAGCTGTCCAAATTAAAAAAAAAATCTTTTTGTGGGAGTAGTGTTTGGTAGTTTGATTCCTTCATTTGTAGGCTTTCAACCAACAAGGTTGATCTTTTGTGGGGTCCTCTCACATGGGTATTTTGGAGGACTTACTGTTTTGCTCTCTGATACAGCTTGTACCACAAGAGTGCCAGGTATGGGATGCTAATAAAAATATTCAGAGGCCTGATATCTTCTGTCTGCTTTCCTGAAGTTAGTAGACAGAAGTTGGTGTGTGCCACATCCATCTGGCATGTTACAGTAGACCATTGCTGACTGGTACAGCCAACTTTCCTCAAGTTAGATCAAGTATATCCAAGAGTTTACTTAGTCCTGCCTCAGAGCAGGTGACTTGACTATGACCTACTGAGATCCCTTCCAGTCTTACATTTCTATGATTCTCTTCTACAGTCTCTGCAGGGTATCAGCCATCTGTTTTTATCAGGTCCTAGAAGACACAGAATTAATCCTCCTAGGCTAGTGAAGGTATGTTCACTGCCTCATCAGGGCAGGACAACATTGGAGCTGGGATTTGATGCTCCTGTTCAGGAGAATGCTGTTCTTTTCCATTCTCCTCCTCTTGCCTCCCCAGCAGCCATAGAACTCAATTCACCTATGGAAGCTGAATTTGTCTCTTCAGTGACAGAGACCTAGCTCTGGATACAGTGGGGAATGCTGGCTTTCAGAAATAGGGCTGAATATCCCCAGGGGATCCAGTATGATCAGGGAAGGTAGGAGAGTGTGGAGGAGGGCACATCAAGGATACCAGGATGGGTGCTCCCTATGACTGTGTTCTTAGCTCCTCTAACTGAATAATATCTAGATTTTCTCCTGGACTTCCTCTGAGCTATCCAGAGGGGAGATGGAATATGAGGGGATGATTTCACAATACATTTTAGGGAAGAGGAGAAGGAATATACATCCTCTAACAGAAGAAGTCTGTCAGAAGTACCCTGCCTATGAACCAGGTAGGTTTGCACAGAGGTCTCTTCCCTAGCCAAACATGGAGGTTCTAAAGTTGCGGGGGGGGGGGGGGGTTAATTACCTCCTTGAATCTCTTAACATTGGGCCCAGTACTGGGCCCACCAAACAAGGCGATAAATGTATAAGCGCCAGATACAGAAGTACACAGTGCTGGGGCTAGTACAAGAGGGAGTACATTCCTAAGCCTTAGATGGTACCACCTGAGCTGCCTTAAATATCAGCACTGAGGTACCATCAAGTGTCTTATCCAACTTATATCAACTGAAGTCAAAACAAGTCATAACTTCTCACCTTCCCTGACACCAGCAGGAGGCCCAACCTGTGTCTGGCATCATCTCTGGAACAGTGCTCCTTCCTGCTTCTACCAGACATCAACGCTGATGTACTGGTGGACAAATTAGGCCTTTCAGAGGAAGCGGCCTGGGAGTGTAGCTCACCAGGGCACTGAGGGAGACGAACAGACCCACACACTGAGGCTTCTCCAAAGATATTCCAGAGTCCGAGGAAGCCTGCACTGACTTCTCCAGCAGGAAAAGCTTCAGCCTCCCCTCATTCACTCACTGTCTGGGTGCACCTGGAGAAGTAGCCACCATGGAACAACATTCCACAATGTGTCCTTCCCTAAGGCACATCGGGCACTGACAGCATCCATCGCTGATCGACAGGTCTTAAACCTTGGTGACTTTAGCCTTTGCCATGATCTAAAAGCCCCTATATGGGGTAGACATTAAGAGCAGCGGGGGATTACGCTTAAAATGACAAAAATCCACATTTCTTGTTTTTTTAAAATATACTTGTACCTGTGCCAACTGGCAAAAGGAAACAACTAATTCTCACTCACTAATGAGCTAATCCTAAAATCAAAGGTGAATCATAGACTGCTCAAGAGAAGCAGACAGTGCTGGGGCTCCACGGATAGCAAGAAGGAACTGAGAGATGATAGAGTCCACTTTGCCTGGGAGTAGTTGGGGGAAGGGTATCTAGGGACCAGGCATGGCCCAACTGACACTAGCTAAAAAGAATCTGATCAAGTGCATGGGGTGCAGGTGCACCAAAAATGGAATCTGTGTGGACAATCACTCCAAGATTTGTTTATCAAGGCTTTTCCCCTCCCATAACCATGTCATCAAAATCAGTCACTTCCCCTTCGGGCACATCACCACTAAATATCTACAACTAAAACTTTGAGGCACTCCTTCTCTGCCAGGCCTCTGAATGAAAGATGAGCAGGGCAAGGGTAGGGAGAAGCTCTCTTGATCCTAGAGCTTCAGGTTCAACTGCTTTGAGGGAAGGGGTGTGAATCCTACCTGGCTAGTCCTTCCTCGTAGAGGTAGACAACGAGCGGATCATAGGACGTCACCAGTACATACAGGCGCACATCAAATTTGAAGTCTGGAAGAGGATTAGCAGGAATCAGTGACCACAAATACTTCCCAAGAGCCTCCAGACTCTGCACCCAGCTGAGGGGGGAGCAGCAGACCCTTCTGAGGGCGATGGAGGTGTAAAATAGACAGCAGAGTCTATCAGCTTCTGCTGACTTGAGATGTTCACAGCTTCCCCAACAGGGAAGCTCCCTAGGTTTGAGGAATCTCCTTCCCTCCCCCCCCCCCCAATAGGTAAATCTCTCCAGCACCTTAGAACTATCAAAGCAGGTACGGCAGCCCAAATAACTACCCATAGGCTGCCGAGACCATCTGGTCAGGAAATTCAGAGGAAGAAGTCAATTCCTACACACTCACCATCTATGAGCAGGGGGTTGTTGATGTAGCGGGACACCAGGATATTCTCTTCCAGGGAAATCTGGTTTGGCTACAGAACAAGACACAGCATCAGTCCAAAAGTGAGGAAACCATGAATCCAAGGGCTGACTTTACCAAGAGCCTTTCCATTCTAAAGTCATTCTGTGCCATTACAGCTGCTGCTAGGGAAAAGGCTGGCCAGTAAGAGGGTATTTAGGGTAATTAGACCCTGATCAGAAGCTTAATCAGGGTGTTATTACATTTCCAAAGAACCTGCCATCCCAGAGATCCCAAAGTGCTTTACACATAATATATAAATTTAAAACCACACACTTGTCCTCCTGAATTGGTCTCAATAGCTGTTTAACCGCTCCACAGTGATTATACACAAGTTAGGGGCTCGAAGTCTCAGAAATGAGTCACATTGACTTCCTAATACTCTGATGTTAGGTATTTTGACCAAGCACAGGATTAGGGGGCTTACTTTCTTCTCAGGCATCCAGGACTGGCGATTGGAGGAGGCAGATCCAGAATAGAAGGACTAAATCCTGGGCCAAGATTTTAATTTTGAGGGTCTCCAGCATATGGAAGGAGCAGAGTCAAGAGTGGGGGAAATTACCTCCTCACACCTTCAATCTCTGGGGCCAGATCCAGGGCTGTTACCCAGCTACTCACCCTGCCTAGCTAAGCTCCCCTTATCCCAGTGTCAGACAGCAGTGACGCTGCTGTACTGACATGGGAGCTCAGGATAGGAAGCTCCATTATAGCTCTATGACAAATACACATCAAAGCCCTGGGCAACCAGATACGCTCTTCAGCATCACAGGCACAGGTCACTGACTGGGGAGGGAAGCTGTGCAACTTGCAGGCAGCAGCAACCTCTTCAGGAGACTTTTACTCTTCACTGTCTGTAAATCCCTTTCTGCCCCTTGCCACTAAAAATGGTTCAGATTGGTGAACAGATTCTTGTCCCAGTTTGTGAAGGAGCCAACTCTAATCCACCTCCCTGTCTTTCACTCACTTGTGTCTGGAGATCCACATTTCCCTTGGCCTGAGCAGGAGCAATCTAGGTTAACTAAAGAGTCAGAGAGCTCAAGCTCTCTTGGTATGTCTCAAAAATGGCAGCCTGTTTTACTCTGGATCAGAGAAATAGTTGAGGATTTTTATTTTTTTTAAAAAACCACTTTCCATGAATAGATTCTAGAAAACACTCTGTGTGGAGGTCACACTAAGAAAAGTGAAATCTTTGGGCCAAACCAGCTGACATACTACTGGAACAGATATACAAAGAGATCCCAGGAGGGCCCTTTCCTCAGTTCATGGCTACCTGCCCATCACTTGAGCATGCACTCCCTCTCCTTCAAACAAAGAGCAAAGCGGAGTGCAGCTCTGGAAAGAGTTACTTCATGCACTTGGCTAGCTGCTCCCTTATTCCATGGGAAAGGATCCAGGTAGAGGCCAGATGAGGCAACCTGGCCCCTTCACTGCAGGGACAGAGGAGGGAGTAAATGAACACAAAGTGACTCAGCAACCAGCTTGGTAGTATGCCAGGAACATTTGCCTGTTAGTCCCTAAGGCTCGGAATCCCCTCAAACCCTCTCAGCTCCAGTTGAGACTCAATTGCCACTAGTGAGAAATTGATTCTCTGCACAGCATGCAAAGGGCAAGGCAACTACTACAGCCAGCACACTGTGCTCAGAGCATCAGCCCTCAGGAGAGGCCTGGCACCATTGGCACCATGAATCCCAGAGCTCTCTGTGTCCAGAGCACAGAACAAAGGCCTCTCCCTGCCACTCCCATAATGGGGGATTTCATTTTGCTGAAAGTTATTCAACTAATTGGGGCGATCAAACAGCCACGGGAGAAGACAACTCAGGGTCAGTGAAGGCAATGATGAATATGGGATTCAGCTCTCCATGTCAGACAGCCTGGGAGTCTTCCCCAAGGCAGCCTGCACCATTAGGGAAGCCCAGGATGCAGCTGCACAGCTATTCATATTACATCAGGAACAGTCTTCTGGTTACTGCTGCATCTGAGACTTAAAAGGTATATGTTGCAGGACATGAATCATGGAAAAACAGGATGCTGTGGGGCATGCCAGCTGCTTGGGGGTGCTGATCACCTACCAGGTACATAATGGTGCTGAAACTGACAGCAGTGCCACCTGCTGGTGAGATTACCATGGCACTTGCTAAAGGTGACAGTGGGAGGGAATGGAATGCAGCAGCATCTGGGGAAGGTCAGCATTCTGCTAAACACTTACATTGTTGATCAGGTAGACGCCCCGCCCCCTGGAAGAGGCCACAGGTTTTACTATCCAGGGACCCCTGTCCTTTGAATATGAACCTAGTCGAGAGAGAAGCATGAATCTGAAATGTCTTCCAACTTTTTGTAACAGCTGCCAGGGTGTTCCCCACAATAGGAACTCTTACAGGGCTTCTAACAGTTCTAGCATGAATGTAGACAATTCCTCCACTTTTTTCCTGCTTTTCCCTATGGTGTCAGAAAGCCCCAAGTGCCCTCAGTAGGTCTGTTATTGCTTAAGCTGGAAACTGGCTTCTCTTCTCGGTCTGGTATTTCTCCTGGTGCCTCCCCCTAGCATTCCCAGATGTTGGCCAGAGATGGTATGGTGTTGGCCTACAGAAATTCTTAAGGATAAGCCCTCTGGCACTAGGATTTCTTTCATCTGCAACTGATAATGCTGAAGGGCTCAGCTCTCACACTGAGGCTATGGGGTAAGCAACTTTCCTAGGACAGGGAGGATATAAACAAGCCAAAAAAAACCTGTTTCAGATAGTGTTATTCTAGCCTCCCTTCCCTCCAATTGTTGTTGTTCACAACACAAGCTGAGTTGTTTCTCTCAGGGGCCCCAAGCACAAAACTGAATAAGCACAATCCCCCACATACACCTACTTACTCCCTGGCTGCTGCTCAGGGCCTGGGCATTGCCAGCCAGTCACTTACTGCAGAACTCCTGGTACTCTGCAGGCAGGATGAAGGTCTGAGGTAAGATGTGGAATGTCTTGAACCCGTGGGTGTACTGCATGCGACTAACATTCTTGTACAACCTGTCTTTCCGAGTCAGTTCATAGGACCTGAAATTACAAAAGCAGCAGCTAGGTCTTCTCCATGAAGTGTCCCTCAGCAACCCACACCAGTGTCCTAACACTGAGGGTTTAGTTACTAGGGCTCTCAGCTCTGCCAGAGAAACCTCAGTCCCAACCTGCAGCATCCCCTTCTATTCCAGTCCAGGGTCTCCCTTTAGCTTTGCCAATACCCCTCAATCCTCATCTGCAGCAACTCATGTTATTCCTGTCATGGGCCTCCCAAGGCAGAGACTGACCAGAACTGCCATTTTAGTGACAGGGACAAACAACCCACACAACCCCTTTCAATTGTACACCAAATAAAATGACACCCCCAATACCTGGGCTAGAAAGGCAAGTGCACTAAACCTAAGTACTGTCTTCTTATTGCCAGATAGGAATGAGAGACAATGTGTGGCTCAGTCCTGATGCTCTGGGACCTGTATATCACCCACCCCACACGTTATTTAGAGACATTGATATTCAGTCCCCACCAGACACAAGAGCTTTGCTGAACAAATTCACTAACCTGGGGAAGTGGTTGACTTTCTGAATATCTGAGAGGGTGCGCAGCAGGTAGGGCTTCAGGTGGGATCCTGTCCACATGAGGTTATAATCACTACTGTTGGGGTGTACCTGAGGATGGGACAAAGCCCAGGAGCAGATGAGACAGACCATACCACCACTAGTAATAAGCACTCTGCCCTCTACTTTGAGGGACCTGGGAACTTTCTAGCCTAAGAGTCCCATCTACCCACTCATGGATTGGTCCCACTACAGTTTGAAATATTCCTACCCCAAGATGTTGCACTGTTGCTAGGAGCTATTAAGTCACATCCCAACGCTAGATACAGCTGTTGGGAAAAAGCTATTTTCATGGGCAGTCTCAATCCATTTTTAAACCGTTCTGAAGTCCCTCAACAATCCTGGGAGATTGAACCTTAATCCGTCTCTTAAACAAAAGAACTCAACACTCACAGGTACCTGCTGAAATATCCTGGACTGTACACAGGGTGCTGATATGGAACCTGGTAGATGCTAGAGAATGATAAGCATTATAAGGCACCACCACACATGCTCCTGCCTGCTATCTTAGGGTATGAAGTGAGGCTCCAAAAGGAAAAAAAAATCATCAACCTGTATTCTTCCAGCTAAGAATGCTTCAAAAACTGGGTTTACAATGAGAGAACAAAGAGCACCGCTGCAGAATGGCAGAATTGTGCAGTGTTCCCCGATAAACTGGCTGAAAGTTAAAAGCACCACAGGCCCAGGATCATGTGCTATATCCGGATTTGGAAAGAAGCCCAGAATTTCAACCTTTGCAGCATGTGTCCAAACTCAGTGGCTCTCAATATCCTGGAGATCTGATGCACACACCTCGTGGAATCCATGGGCAGTCAGCATGCTGCGCACCAGGCGGCTGTCTGTTTTCACAATCTTATAGGACAAGCGATAACGCTCTGTGAAGGCAAGAGATGGAGTTAGTGACAGCATCTGAGGTACCAACAGCCTGAGTATCAAATAATAGCAAAGCAAGATACATGAACCCTGCACCGCTTCAAGAGGGAGAAGAGTGCCATTGCACTTTGCACACTGCAGTTATAAATTTTATTAAAGCTAATGTTTAAAAGCAAATTTACACAAATTAAGAGGGAAGGTACTGTACATCTGGGGTCAGGCTCAAGGTATGAGTGATTACAAGTATTGGTTACAAGGTTCACAGGATACATACACAGTACATAACCAACATAGACCCAGATTGGGGTGCGGGAGTTTTTAAAATGTCAGTGGATAAGTGGTCTCAGGTACGCCACCCACAGAATGTATTTAGAGTCCAAGTCAATACTGGTAGAGTGAATAAGCACGTGGGTGGGGTGCGTCCCTTGGTTCGTCAGGGGAGGAAGCGGGTTATTTCCCTGACTGGCATTCTTGATTACTTGAGATGGTACTGACCATAAGCTGTCTCATGAGCTGGGCATAGCGCCAACTGGGCATAGCACCAATCCACATGCTCTCAGCACTGGCTCGTTGTGCGGGTCCCATGTGCCCAAGGCCCCCCCCATGACCAGGGCATGAATCTGAACCTTGTAGCCCTGGGCTCTCCAGGTGTCAGCCAGCGAGGTATATTTCAGCACCTTCCGAGCCCAGGCCTCATGGAAGGCGGGTCACTTGTTTTCAAATGGCACCATTACATCCACCATGAGGACCACCTTCTTTTCTGCATCATCATGACGATGTCAGGTCAGTCGGCTGTCCGTTCTGGGGATGGCGGAGTTGATGGTGATCTTCCCTAGGGATGGCTGAATGACTTTCATCAGCCGGTTCTGGATGGTGGTGTAGCAGTGCCACCAGGCTCCGGATTGGTGCTGGCATCCACACAGGATGTTAGGTAGGGTCTTGGAGTAGCACTTTGCACCCTGCAGTTATACTATATCCCTGATGAGTCTCTAGATGCAACAGCACTTGGCAAAGCACAGGGTTACACAAGATCCCTGTGCAACTCTGAGTGGAACAACACACAGTGATGCAGCAGTGGATTATACCAATCCCTCAGTGGTCAAATTTCTTCCTTTAGTCAGTCCAGTCTCTTATGGCCTGAGATACCATCTGTTCACAGACTTTTCAGATATTTGATTCCCAACAAACCCCTGATTTCTTTACAGGTCTCTTCATGGGCTCTTTTGCAACACTCCAGAGTGTTATCCTAATATCTTCTGCACACCTCAAAATAAGTCCATGCAGCCAAGACTGTTTGGTTCATGCCACAGGCCCCACACTAACATGCACAGCTGTGGATGTGGCACTGGTCCCAGAACTTGAATGCTCACACCACAGCAGTCATCTAATGCCCACACTACACAGTCATCTAATGAATGAGACATGAGCAAAGGGAGCAGCATTGGACTTTGAGTCTGTACAAATGCAAGGAGCAGGAGGACTGGGGTGAGTAAAATAGTACAAAGTTTGAGAGAGAGAGAAAAAAATCAGTATCCACAGTGAATCACAGAACCAAGAGCAGTAAGCAGCATTGGAAGTATCAAAAATAAAGAACTAAATTAAAAGATTAGTGGATAGAGGAGACAACAATGTAATTTATGTGGAACTATTAATTTAAGGGAGTTCAGCAACAAAAGAAATCGTCATGGGGCTGGAATAATGGATTGACAAACCAAGGTACAGAAGAATTAGCATGAGGCTGAAGAATTGCATAGGTTAGTTCAAGCTAGAAATAAGGAAGCAAACCAAGTGCAGAAAAGTAGACTGAATCTCAGGGAACTTGTTCATATTTGTAAGAACTGGTCTCCAGAGGGCAGGGGTAGGTGCCTCACCACTCAAAACATTTAAACCTGGACTGGACAAAACCCTTGAGAACAAGCCAGGTTGGACTAGTCTTGTCTATGTCCAGTTTCTATGAAACTGACAAGACACCACACCACTATAAGGCCCTCAGAGTAAGAGCAACTACCAGCATACAAGCACTGATCTCGGACACAGATTACATGGGCCTAAAGTTCTCCCCGCACAGGTTATCTATCCTACCTAAAAGGGCCATAGGCATTCCTGCCTGGGCTCAACATAAGCAATTAGAGCATCAATCAATAGGAGGGGGAAAGTGTCTGCATCTTAATGAAAGAAGCCAAGGGGAATTCAGCTTTTTCCTAATTCTTTACATACAACCTGAGTCTTGGCAATAGAAATGCTCCCAGCACCCAATGCAAGGAGATCAACTCTTGCAATTCCTGACCATTTACAAGGGCTCTACCTTTCTATGTGATTTTTTACTCTCCCTAGCTGAAGCTAAAATGCTTTGGTTTCCCAGCCCCAATATCACAAGAGATTGGACTTCCTTTTGTTTACATCTACTTCTCTGCTAACAGTCCTGATAACAGGTTTCAGAGGAACAGCCGTGTTAGTCTGTATTCGCAAAAAGAAAAGGAGTACTTGTGGCACCTTAGAGACTAACCAATTTATTGGAGCATGAGCTTTCGTGAGCTACAGCTCACTTCATCAGATGTATACCGTGGAAACTGCAGCAGACTTTATATACACACAGAGAATATGAAACAATACCTCCTCCCACCCCACTGTCCTGCTGGTAATAGCTTATCTAAAGTGATCAACAGGTGGGCCATTTCCAGCACAAATCCAGGTTTTCTCACCCTCCACCCCCCCGACACACAAATTCACTCTCCTGCTGGTGATAGCCCATCCAAAGTGACAACTCTTTACATAATCAAGTCGGGCTATTTCCTGCATAGATCCAGGTTTTCTCACATCCCCCCACCCCCATACACACACAAACTCACTCTCCTGCTGGTAATAGCTCATCTAAACTGACCACTCTCCAAGTTTAAATCCAAGTTAAACCAGAACATCTGGGGGGGGGGGGGTAGGAAAAAACAAGAGGAAACAGGCTACCTTGCATAATGACTTAGCCACTCCCAGTCTCTATTTAAGCCTAAATTAATAGTATCCAATTTGCAAATGAATTCCAATTCAGCAGTTTCTCGCTGGAGTCTGGATTTGAAGTTTTTTTGTTTTAAGATAGCGACCTTCATGTCTGTGATTGCGTGACCAGAGAGATTGAAGTGTTCTCCGACTGGTTTATGACTGTTATAATTCTTGACATCTGATTTGTGTCCATTTATTCTTTTACGTAGAGACTGTCCAGTTTGACCAATGTACATGGCAGAGGGGCATTGCTGGCACATGATGGCATATATCACATTGGTGGATGTGCAGGTGAACGAGCCTCTGATAGTGTGGCTGATGTTATTAGGCCCTGTGATGGTGTCCCCTGAATAGATATGTGGGCACAATTGGCAACGGGCTTTGTTGCAAGGATAAGTTCCTGATAACGGAGATGGACCAAGAAGTTAGTAGGGTTTGTTACGGTCAATGCTGCAGTTGGGCCAGCAAGGGGCACTTGCATAATTTCTGATGTGTCCCATTAAAACTGCCCAGGTTTGTGTGTTTTTAACTTCTTGACTATGGAGTCATGAATTACCATCTAGATCAGGGGTGGGCAAACTTTTTGGCCCCAGGGCCACATCTGGGTCGGGAAATTGCATGCAGGGCATGAATGTAGGGTTGGGGTGCAGGAGGGAGGGAGTGCAGTATGCAGGAAGGGACTCAGGGCAAGGGGTTGGCCTGCAGGAGGGGTGCAGTGTGTGCAAAGGGCTCAGGGCAGGGGGTTGGGGTATGGGATGCAGGAGGGGTGCAGGCTCTGGCCTGGTGCTGCTTACCTTGAGCAGCTCCAGGGTGGCAATGGGGCTGAAAGGGGTGGGGTGCACAGAGGGCTGCACCCGCTGACCTTGCCTGCGGGTACCTCCCCTGAAGTGCCCATTGGCGATGGTTCCCCATTCCCAGCCAATGGGGACTGCAGGGGGGCAGTGCCTACAGGCAAGGGCTGTGCATGAAGCCTGCTAACCCCGCTCTCTTAGGGGCTGCAAAGAGATGGTACCAGCCACTTCCAGCAGTGACGTGCAGCCAGTGCAGGCAGGAAGCCTGCCTTGGCGCCACAGGGGTGGCAATCCCATGGGTCGTAGTTTGCCCACCCCGATCTAGATTCTAATACAAACACAGGTCAATGAACCATTTAGAAGCAACTAGGTCCAGTCCAGAAACAAGTCTGGTCTCATTCAAGGGAGAACAGCCACTCTCCTCAACTCAGCCCTCTAGTTGCAGAATGTTTTCCAAACAGGTGGCTCCCAGCACTGGCTTGAGCAACAAGAAAAAAAAATTGTGACCAATCCCAAAACATGGCCAATCCAGACAACCCCTCCTGACATCTCCTTTCCCACCTCAGAAAGGAGGAAGGCACCTGCTTGGAGGCTACCCAGCCCCTCTCCACACTGAAGCAGGCCTAGAGTTGGCACAGCTCACTACACCCACCTCCAATCAGGCGGATGTAACTGTCCTTGGTCAGAATGGCTTCTGCATGAAACACCAATATGGGGATCCTCCTGCAGCCACCAGTCCACATGACGCATGGGTGATCCCTGCAACAGAGAGATGGTTAACAACATGAGAGCAGCTGAGCCTCATGCATACACAGTGGATTACTCACTATGAAGGGGTCCTGGTTAGTACTCCCACAGCAGTGTCATACAGTCCCAGGCTTGCACACCAGCCTGCAAGTGTGATATGCTTAAAGTACGAGTAAATCCTAACCCAAAGCCACCTTTTTTGTGTCAGTCCAATCCAGAACAAAGCAGGTCTCATTCAAGGAAGAACAGTCACCCTCCACAACACAGGCCTCTAGGTGCGGGATTTTTCCAGACAGCATTGGCTTGACCAAGAACAAGAAAGAACTGTCACCAATCCCAAAACATGGCCAATCCAGACAACCCCTCCTGAAATCTCTACTTTCCCTCCTTCATTTTACCTTTGGCTTTTATATTTAATTTATATAACTGGTTAAGTAACTTGCATGACTTCCGAGAAGAGCCTCACACTTCTCTGCTAAAGGTCTCAAGATCTATACCCAAGAACAGAGGAATACAGCAAGCACCATATCCACATTCCTAGCCCCACCGACCCAAGCAAAGCAGGAGCCATTCTGCAGTATAAGGATTGCATACCAGTTCATTGTTGCCTGGCTTCAGATATGTACTCCCAAGTGCGCTATGTGGCCACTGTGCTGGCATCCTGGGCTCAGAAATTAAACAAGCAACAAGAATCACACATTGTTCTACACACCAGGTGATGCTATCGGCACCTTTTCTTTTTAACTTATGTCAAAGACAGTAGGATTGCAGCCCAGAATTCCACAGGGTTGTCCATGGCCACTCGGCCGCTTACGGAGGCTAGAGGTGCCAGAATCCAATAATCTATTTTGAGCCAAGCAGCCAGGCCACACTGCATACTGGGATCAGTAGCCCCTATTAAAAGGGGAGGACAGTTGCAATCTATTCAATTTGATCCCAGTTCAGTCCAACCCTTAGCTAGGTAGTTTGGGCATAGCCCCTTTTGCACCTCAGTCTTGCTTCCTCTCTTTGGTTTTGCAGATTTTTTAAAAGTTATTTTTTGTTAAGGTACCTAAACACAGAACACTACAAGATAAGCCTGGCAACAGCTCAGTGGTTTGAGCATTGGCCTACTAAACCCAGGGTTGCGAGTTCAGTCCTTGAGGTGGGCCTGGTCCTTGAGGTGGGGATCGGTCCTGCTTTGAGCAGAGGGTTGGACTAGATGACCTCCTGATGTCCATTCCAACCCTGATATTCTATGAAACAGGAATGGAAACAGAAACTGTATTGTACCAAACAGAAACTTTAAGATTGGCTAAACTGACAGTGCCCTGTTGTTGCCTAGCACTGGCCACATCTCACTATGCAGTGTCAACATGACATTGCCTTAAAGCCCCAGACTATCAGTGCAAACACACTGAAGTTAGTATGTGTTCAAAGGCTCAGCACCAGGATGGAGCACCTTCTCTATCAGCAGATCAGTGGCCTACTTTACCTGCACTGAGGTAGCCAGTTCCATAACATGGAAGAGAAAAGCCTGCAGCTAAAGTTGACAGCCTGGTGAATGTGTCTGTACAACTTATGAATCCTGGTTGATACAATACTGAAATTGTAAAACTACTTTATCACAGAATGCGCCTCTATGCATATCCAGCATGGACTGACAACCTATAGAATGTCCACACCAGACTAAGGACAATGGAGAGTACTTAACTTTAAACAAGTGTACTCTGACCAGACAGATATGCTCAGCAGGTTAGCTGGAGCTGGAAGAACATAATTCCCCAACTTGTCTGCAAGGAGTGGGAAAGTAGAGAGGAAAACTTGTGTTTTAGAATCCTGTACACAGTGTCTGCATTTAACATGTTATATGTACTACATGTGCCTTGAAGAGGTAAGCTGTGGGCTCAGAACACCCACCCAACTGGAATTCTGGAAGGCGGTAAGTCTGAGGGGTCCGCACTGAGCCTAGGGGCTGGGCAAGGAACCACCTGACTGCACCTCTCAGGCAGGAGTGCTAGAAAGAAGATCTGCACCCCAAGAGTGTGCCCAGAGATCCTAAGACAGTGGCAATGGCTGGTCTCCGTTCAGAGAGAGTAATTAAAATATTTAGGGATTCAGCAGTCTGGTGGGTGGCCAAGAGGGGGCACGCCTCTGGAGCTGTGACAAGACTTTAAGCAGCTGAAGAGAAATGCAGCACAAACTATTGAAAGCTACTGTGTAAATATAAAAGCACAGAAGGCAAAATTTATCATCCTGTCTAAGTGGATAAAGCTCAGAGTCCTTATAACTCACTGCCAAGGAAAATCAAACATGAATAGTTACAGAAAAACACCCTGGGAGGGGATAGGACATCTTTTAGATCTACATGGATTATTCAGAAGAGAAAAAGACACATACGGAAGGGCAGATATGCAGATATGTAAAATTTTTGGCATTATCGGTAGCTTCTTCAGACACATGCCAGAGGGATGTTGGTCAGGCAAAACAAGCAACATTTCCATTAGGTGAGGCTACAGTCCAGGGTCTGAGCTGACAAGGCTGCAGCAGATACCAGCTAGTTTGCTAGGCCTGCATCATCAGACTGCGTGCTCGGAGACATTGAAAGTTCCTAATGTAGCCTTGCCCCTGGAAGTGCTTACCCTTGGTCACCGTAGAACTCATTCCAGGGTACATGATGACTTAGTGTATTGGGTAGGATATAGAGCCTCCCACCTCTAATCCTTGCTTCAAATCCCACCCAGGTGGATAGTGGACCCCAAAGATCTATTCAGCCAATATGCAGTGTCATTGTAGCTGCGTTTGTCCCATGAAATTAGAGCAGGGGTAGGCAACCTGCGGCACGCAAGCTGATTTTCAGTGGCACTCACACTGCCTGGGTCCTGGCCACTGGTCCCGGAGGCTCCACTGCTGGCCTGGAGTACTGGCCGCCGGTCCCCTGCCAGCTGGGTTTCTGTCCGCTAGCCCTGCTCAGCCCGCTGCCAGCCCCCGGGCACTCAGCCAGCAGCTGGCGTGAGGGGTGCAGACAGGGGCAAGGGGGAACACAGCTCAGCACCCCCACCTTAAAAACTGTTCCAGGATATTTTTAAGTCCTGATTTGCTACTTACATCACTATCATGCCACGTGGAACAGCACACTGCGTTTGACATTGAGATTAGAATGTACATGCAAAAACTGGACTCCGAATTTTCTGACGGATTTCAAGATTTCCAGCGATTTGGCCCAATGCTTTCTTTTCTAATTAAACCTGAAAAGTTCAGTGAAAGCAACTTGGATTCGTCTGTATTTCAGTGGATGGGTGTTGAAGATTTCAAAATGCAGCTCATTCAGTTAAAAAGCTCAGAATTGTGGGCATCAAAGTTTGGAGATCTGTGGAGTGCACTTGAAGCTACTGAGAGAGATCATGGGGCCTCTATTCTCACCTGCTGGACGTCCCTGCCAGTGAAATTTAACTGTTTGAAGAAAATTGCATTTGCATTGCTTTCAGCATTTGGATCCACATACCTTTGTGAACAGGTATTTTCATACATGAAATCAGTCCTCTGTCACTCTTGGAGCGAGTTAACAACCGTTCACTCAGAAGCCTGTGTGCAGCTTAAAATATCCAAATACGTGCCAGACATTGGAAAACTCAGCAAGGAAAAGCAAGGGCAAGGATCACACTAAACTGGTAAGATCTGCATTTTAATTTAATTTTAAATGAAGCTTCTTAAACATTTTAAAAACCTTATTTACTTTACATACAACAATAGTTTAGTTATATATTATAGACTTATAGAAAGATACCTTCTAAAAACGTTAAAGTGTATTACTGGAACACGAAACCTTAAATTGGAGTGAAAAAATGAAGACTCGGCACACCACTTCTGAAAGGTTGCCGACCCCTGAATTAGAGGGACAAGATGGGTGATGTAATATCCTTTATTGGAGAGACTTCTGTTGATGAAAGACAAGCTTTTGAACTTGCATATCTTCTTCAGATCGGACCTGAGGAAGAGCTCTGTGTAAGCTCAAAAGCTTGTCTCTCAACTATAGAAGATGGTTCAGCCAATATGAAATAAATCCCTGGCTTCAATGCAATTCCTGCCAAACAGGTGTCTACATCAAAAAACCACCAGCACAAATGTCCCCCCTTCACCTTTACAATCTCAGGAGAAAAGCCAATAACAGATTTTATGATTCTTTCATAATTCTCTCCAGGACAGGGGAAGGCACACTGTGGGTGAGGCACAAAGGATTCAGTCTCCAAGGGCTCCTTTTTAGAGCAGTGGGCATTACACTGGATTCTCTGCTTGTGCCCCAGCTAGATCCCTGTTTTTATCATTCTTTGAATCTGTTGAGTTCTGGGCTTAGTGGTCCCTCCCTCACCTGCCCACCAACCCAATATTAAAACAGGCTGAGACTTTTCACCAGTGATAAACTCTTAAAAAAAAGTCATTCAATATGCTTGCCTGTACCTTTGGGTACAAATGAATAGAGAGGTACCTGTCTACCTCCACCCCACTTCTGCATTTCTAGACAGAGGTGCACAAGAAGCTTCCTGTATAGGCACCTTCTCAAAGCGGAGGTAAAGAAGTAATCTGCATGGGCTCCCTCCCCACATGGGATAGGAAAGATCATTGTTCCCCATAGACCATCCAATGTATCAGACCAAATGTGAACATTTAAACAAACATTTATTTTCCCTAAATAAAGGCAAGCCCCATCTATGCTCCCTTCCCCCATCCAACCAGACCATTCACAGCTGAGCCCTCGTATCTGGCCCCAGAATCCTCCCACCCACCCTTAGGTGAATTCAATTGCTCACCCAGGGCCAGTGTACAGCAGCACCAAGTCTGAGCACAGGCTAGCACCTTACATAAGTGGAAATAGAGCCAGGACAGCAGGAAGAGGCTTTAGGTTAAGCTCTGCCCTGAGGATTTGCAGTGAGGCCACTAGGGCTCAGACTATTCTCCAAGCAACTGTTCACATTCATCCCTACCATGACCTTGGTCACTTGGTGCAGACATTGACAAACTGTGGTCTGACTGAAGGACACAAACCTGGGCCCTGCTACCCCTTCCCTGGGATGTTTGAGGACAACCGGCCAGCTCGATTTTGTCTGGAGCAATAGGTAGAGGCCCTTTGCATGGTCAGCTTGGGGAAGCCTTTGCCTCAGAGTCCTGCTATGCTGAGAGTGGTCTTTGAGAAACAAGGGAACCTAGCTTGTTAAAGCAAACTCAGCTAACGTGGGAGCAGGACACCATTCTGGAAATGGACAACTCTAGAGCAGCAGAGATGGAAAGAGGTGCTAGACAAAGCTGGGGGTTAGTGCTGAGAAGAACGCAAAGATGAGAAGAAGAAACATAGCTCCTATTAAGCTTAAATACAACATGGGGGGCAAGAGCACTCAAATGCCCTACATAATACAGCAGGCTGCTCTGCAATTCCTTGTGCTCCCACAGGTGAAAACAAAAGCAAATGCAGCCAGCAGAACGGGGGTTACCCATATTTCCCTGAATTGCACCAAAGAGAATCCACCCCAAGTGAGAAGGGGATGCCAGTGAGTCATGAAAGAATGTAGCAATAGATAGGAAGCCAGAAAATGAGTGGAGTGAGAGAAATCACAGCTAAGGCCTCCTCCCCTTCCAGAGGCTCCCTCTCTACAGGAAAGAGGGGCCTTTTAGGTTTCCCAAAGCAAGGAGTTATGCACCTACCAAACACACCATGTGACCCTGATCCTTCTTTATGATTAAAAGCCCAAGTCTCACCCCATCCTCCTCAACACACAGACTTGACGGATGGGAGAAGAGAGAATGCAGCTGTCACACTAGATTAGTAAATATCTCCAAAGACCCCAGTACATTCCAGGTGAAGCATAACTAAGGTTCAGGCACTATGTATGTTTTCACTTACTCTGGCCCTTCTTCCACCTCTTCCTCCTCCGAGGACGAGCCGGTTTCCTCCAGGTCCCGAGCCATCCCAACTGGCATCTCCTATGGGAGTTTTCATGCAGCCCAATCACAGTGGTCTCCTAGACCCTTTCATATAGAATCAGCAGATCTAGCCAGTGCAGCTACCTGCAATAATCATCAGGAGTATGAGTATATGACTGAGCAGAATAGCCTAGAGACATAAGTCAGCTCAGCACTACAGCTACACAGATCTACATGAGACATAAACCCTACTGCTACAGGGCATAAACCAACCTACTTGCTGCCAGGAGGCAAGAAGAAACTTCCATAACTAAGTTCTTGCACTTTCCTCTGAACCATCAGGTTCTAGCCACTAGTCCAGGACACTTGACTAGATGGGGCACTGCAATGACCTGAGATATAGCACTGCTATCTTTTAGACACAGTGATGCTCCTTTCGGGCTTTCTACCATCACAAAGAATCCCCCTGAGAGACCTTCCCTGGGAAGAACAGCTCCAGTGCAGGGAGTCCTAGGCTAGTTTGCCCAAGTGTCTTTGGGCTGATTCAGCACCCCAGAGGAGAAAGTGACTTTCCTCTGCGCCTGACTCAGAGACCAGCCTGAAAAAGTCTGGCTGCTTCAGCACTTTCTTCCTCAAAGGCTTTCCTTATAGGGACATGCTTTCCTCAGACACAAGCCCTGGGGCTCCACACACGGGTAACTGGCGGAAGTTCTCTGGCCTGGGTTATACAGGAGCTCAGACGAGACGCTCTGATGGTCTCTTCGGGCTTTACCGCCTACGAAGGAAGGACTGGACCGCCACGCGGCCCGGTGCCGACCCACCTCCCTCTGGTCACTGGCCGTGCGGGAGCCTCCGACTCTCCCCGTTAGCCCGGCCAGAAGGGTCTGTCCGGGATGCGCCGAGAGGCCCGCACCCCGGTGACGCCTAGGGGCCAGGGAACACCACAGGTTGCCTGAGACAAGGGGCTTCCCAAGGCAGCGGCCCCGCCCCACGCCGCGCGACCCCACCTGCCACCCGGGGGCCCGGCCGCGCTCCGGGGAGGCACCTGGCCCCGCAGCGCGCCACACAGCCAGCCAGCCCCGCCAGACGCAACTGCCTCGGGGCTAGCGAGCCCGGGATCATACCAGGCTGCCCGCCGCGCTGCCGGGCGGCACCCGCCGCGGGGAACCCTCGGGAGTTCCAGGAGCCCCTGGGATCGCGCCGGGCCCCTCCCGCCTCCCCCCCGTACCTACAGCCTCATCTTCCGGGGACGGGGGCTGAGCTCCGGGCAACTCAGCCCCGGCGGCCGCAGCGCCCTCCTCTTGACGCTTCCCCGGTTACTACAACAACCAACAGGCAGGCAACCGCCCTAATTCCCTGCTGCGCAGGCGCCAGCGGCACCCTCCCTTCGCTCTTCCCGCCGCGCAGGCGCAGACGCAAGCGCACGCCATGCCCACGCCACTTGTAGCTTCCGCCTCCTCCAACATGGCGACCGAGAGAGCCGAAGCATGGGCTAGGTTCATATTTTACGTCACCGCGCCTCAGGGGCGGAGCTCCCTTAGTGTCTTTGATTCGGACACTGACCTATCAATCCACATGGCGTGTGAATAGAGATGGGTCTAACAGCCAATCAGAGTAAGGGCAGGGCTAACAGGGAACCAATCAATACGCCGAGCTCCTAGGGGCGGGGCTGCTGCTGCATAACAGTGGGGAGTCGGTGGGGCTGTGAGCAGGTGTGGAGTAGCATGAGGGCTGGTCGGAGGATGCGGTGCAGGGGAGATCGTGGGAGGGCTGGAGCATGGATGGGCTCCGGGGATCTGTTGGGGAAGGGCAACAGGGAGGTGATGGGAGTCAGGGCAGAAAGGGGCTGGGGGACTTGTGTGAGAGATTTGGGGCAGGGAGGGGATGGGGCAGGAGGAAGTGAAGTGGGGTGCAGCCTTGGGACAGTGGAGCGGGGAGTGCAAATCTCTACACTGGCATTGGCAAGTAGGATGCATTAACGGGGGAGTCCAAGCCTTGGTGTTGTGTGGGTCAGTGCCCAGCTTTGCCATACAGGGAGCTCAATACACTATCAGTTTTGCAGACGTCTCTCTTTGGGGCTATGTGGCAAGCTGATGCTGCCAATCGGGGAGAGAGGAAGGTGGAGAGGATGCACCAAAAGTTTGTGAACAGGACCTACTTGGTCAAGTTTGGCCCAGGACCCAGAGGATGAGTGACCTCCCACAGTGAGACAGCATCATGCTTTTCCATCCCCTTTTGATGGACATACAGATTTCTACCTTTGCATTACGAGGGGTGTAGTGCAGCTCATATCTGGTAGGGGCTGGTCTCTTTATGGGAATCTCTGGGAAGAGATGGGGACTTTCTGTGGAAAAGCCTGGACCCTGGTTTAAGTGGAAGTGTTCTAGGGGGTGGAATCCATGTGGTTTTCTTTTGTGATGCTGATCTCCTGCCTTTGTCCCCAGGAGCAGGTACCAGAGCATCATGAGCCGTTTTCTGAATGTGTTGCGCAGCTGGCTGGTCATGGTATCCATCATTGCGATGGGGAATACACTGCAGAGCTTTCGTGATCACAGCTTCCTCTCCGAGAAGCTGTACACGGGCACACCCAGCCTTGGTAAGGAGCCCACGTTGCCCTTCCTGCCCATCAGGAGGCATTACCATATCCGCTATACCTCATGTATCAACATCCTGCCCCAAGTCCTGGAGGACTTTTGTCTACATCTCAGAAGTGAGCCACATTTCGGGTCTTAACCTCCTGTAAGCCATATGCTAGCCCAAACTTACAAGGGCAACCAGCACCATCCCTTCTTCAGCAGTGAGCCCTGATCTTCTCTGGAGAGTGCCAACCTGTCTCCACTATACCATCTTCTACAGCCTTAGGTCACCTGCTGGCCAAGATCTGGAACCCTTTCTCCAGAAGGGTTGGCACTAGATACAACCCTCTCACCAAGCCTGCAAATGCTGCTATTCAGCAGTTCCAGGCAGCAGACAGCATTGTTCAGCACCCACAGCAATGCACTTTTAACTCAGTGATCTTAGTACAACTTCTTTAGGGCTGGAACCAGCCTTGGTTCCTTTTTCCCTTAAGGTCTGTGGTTACTAGAAAGGATGCATGGTTCCCAGCAGCTACAGAAACACCCACTCAGCTGCCCTTTAATCATCTGGGAAATCTTGTTACACCCACAGCAAGTAGGAGAGAGTAATTGCACTAGCTGGGAGGAGATCTCATGTTCTTCCTTCCCTCCACCACTTTGCTCAGCCTGCAGAGATGGTAGCTCATGGGAGAGAGCATTCATTTTCCTCATCTGTTTCTTCTTCTCTGCACAGTGAATGGTCTCCAAGCTCGGACCTTTGGCATCTGGACTCTGCTCTCATCAGTGATTCGCTGCTGCTGTGCCATTGACATCCGCAACAAGACGTATGTAAGGGAAACACCAGAGAAGGGGTGTCCCATTTTCCCTACAGTGTTCACTTGTCACTGCTATAACAGCTTTCTTCTGTCCTCTTATGGGGCAGCTCTGGGGGTTGTCAATAACTGCTTCCTGAAATCCCCTTATTGGGCCCCTCTTTGGGTAGGGGTAGACAGTCTTCCCTTGAATCATCTTAACATCTTAATCTCTGCTCTCTCAGTATCCTTTATGGGGCAGCTCTTGGAGTAAGAGGTTTAACTACTGCTCCCTGAATCACAGGAGGAAGGGCTGCTCACTTGAACCCAACTCTCAGATCAAGCTAATAATTACCAGGTGTGACATGGCCTTTTAAGCCCTATAATGCAGGGGTTCTCGGCCTTTTTTTCCTCCGAGGGCTCAGCTGGGGTGGGGAGGCTTCAGGCATAGGTGTGGTGTGACTTCTATTTGGGGGGGCAGGGGCCAGTGGGGCTTGATCCACCGCCGCATGGTGGAGTCCAGCAAGGTAGCACCACCTCTACCCCCTGACTCACCTCAGCAGGCCACCCAGCCTGTCTGGGTTCAAGGGGGGGAGGGGTGGGGCACGCAACCAAATATTATAACTCAAAGGTGGGGGGCTTAGCTCAAAAAGTTTGAAAACAGCTTAGGGTGGAGGGAGGGGGATGCTAGGGGCTGTGTGAGGGCAGCTCAGGGTGGAGGTAGGGCATCACTAGGGGCTGTGCGCAGATGGGGTAGCTCAACTTGGAGGGGGTAACTGGACTGTGTGCTGGCAGGGAGGTAGCTCAGGGTGCAGGGCAGGAGTAGCTCAGGGTGTAGGGCAGAGGCAAGCAAACTTTTTGGCCCAAGGGCCACATCTGCATGGGGAAATGGCATGCAGGGCCATGAATGTAGGGCTGGGGCAGAGGGTTGGGGTGAGGGAGGGAGTGCAGGGTGCGGGAGGGGATGCACTGTGCAGAAAGGGGCTCAGGGCAAGGGGTTGGGGCGCAGGAGGGGTGTGGGTGTACAAGAGGGGCCCAGTGCAGGGGGTTGGGGTGCAGGAGGGGTGCGGAGTGCAGGAGGGGGCTCAGGGCAGGGGGTTGGGGTGCAGGAGGGGTGCGGCAGGGGGCTTAGGGCAGGGAGTTGGGGTGTGGGCTCTGGCCCGGTGCTGCTTACCTAGAGTGTCTCTGCAGTGGCAGTGGGGCTAAGGCGGGCTCCCTGCCTGCTCTGGCCCCGCGCCGCTCCCAGAAGCAGCCAGCACCATGTCCTTGCTGCCCCAGTTCCCCGTTCCTGGCCAATGGGAGCTCTGGGGGGCAATGCCTGCAGGCGAGGGCAGCATGCGGAGCTGTCGACCACCACCCCCTAGGGGCCGCAGAGACATGGTGCTGGCTGCTTCTGGGAGTGGCGCGGGGCCCACGGCGCCACAGGGGTGGCAATCCCGCAGGACAGATCCGGCCTGCAGGCCGTAGTTTGCCCACCCCTGGTGTAGGGAGAGCGGTATTAGGGGCTGTGTGCTGGGAGGATTCCCCTGCAGTCCCTGTTCCAGAGGGATCTGCCAGCCACAGAGCCGGGTCTCTCCAATCTGGGGGCTCTTACCGGCTGCCTCTACAGGAGCAAAGGTGTCTGGGAGCCGAGAAGCAGCTTCAAGCTGGGGCACCAGCAGGAGTGGAAGAAATGCTGCTGCTGCCTGCACCATGCACCAGCCAGAGTAGCAGCTGTCTCTCACTGCCTGGCTCCAGCTTCGGGTTCCTGCCTCCGACCTGGGCAGGGAGAGGAGGGGCAGGGGAGGTGTGGAGCTGCCCCCGGGAACTGCCGTGATCTTGTGCTGCAGTTGGCGTGGGGGAGCCCTCCATGTCCCTAACTCTGTCCATGTACTCAGGGCTTCTATCCCACCGGGAGCACAAGGGCTTGGGGCTCCAGGATTCAGCCCTGCGCCTCACTGCTTCAGCCCTGTAGGGGGCGCTGGGGATCAGGGCTTCATCCCCGCCGGGGGGCGCTGGGGATCAGGGCTTCCGCTGCGGGGCCCTGCAGCCTCCTTGAGAGGGCTCACAGATCCCCAGTTGAGAACCGCTGTTATAATGTTTCTGATCCTCATTCTGGAACCCTCAGCCCGGTGGCCTCATTACCCTGGTGATACTGGGTGCTTAGCAACACTGCCATCATACTGGTGCATGGCACCTGTTTGTTAAGGATTGTATGGCAACTCATCCCAAGTCATGTGCCATGTACCCAGCTGTGGGTCTGAAGGGAGCACATACACATGGGCTGTCTTGATTGGGGCCAGCGTCAGCTGGTGGTTGTCTTTGTAACTAGAGGGGATAGCCTATGTTGGATGGGCAGTGAGGCTGGCTGTTTATTCCTCTAGTAATAGGGGAACTTCGGTCTGGCAGTAGTGTCAGAGCAGGGTGACTTCCATTTGTATCTCTAGTACACACTGGATGAATGACTGTGTGCGGTGGAGGTGGCAGGCTGGTGGTTCTCTCTGCTGGGTATATTTGTAGAGGGGGTGAACTCAGGCCAGTTGGTCTGTGGGTTAGGGGGCTGCTGGGAGTTGCCATGGAGGGGGCACAGCCTGAGCAGCTGGTTGTTTCTTGGAAGGGTTTTGTGTTCTAATGGAATCTGCAGCAAATTGCAGTTGTGGCCCCTAGAGGGCAGCAGAGCTCAGGTATAACATCAGCTTAGGTGCTGGATTTGCAGACTGCTCCAGGCCAGAAGCAGCCCAAATCAGCTTCTCTTCTTGTATTATGGGTTGCCTCCACCATTTCCCAATCCCTTGTCCCCTCAAGTTCATACCAGCCCCCTTGTGCGCACACATACGCCTCATCCCCATCTGCCCCTACAATGGCAATCCATGCATGTCCGTGCACTTCTGTTTGATGATGAGCTTGATCTCCTCTGCTTCCATGAAACCTGCCTACAGCTGGACCCCTTCCTGCAACATCAGAAGATGGTCCTGTGGTGCCCCCTTACTGAACAGCTTTGGGACAAGGAGGTGATGCTTGTCCTTAAAGGCTAAGTTCCCATTGCCCCTGCTCTCCTTTGAGACATTCTCTCATCATTTCTTCCTCTGGACAGATGGGCTGTGCTGTCCTCCCAAAAGTCCCAGGGGGCTGGACACCACCCTGGGCACTGGTCTTCTGGAGCTGCCTCATACTCCCAGGAATAAAGGCTCTGCCTCCCCTACCTCCTTCTCAGCCCAATACAGCTCTGTGCCTCAGACTGACCACTTTCTCTTCCCAGTGCACTGGGCGATCCTGCCCTCCCCACTGACTCCACAGTATCTCTTATCCTGCCTGCCTAACCTGCTTAGTACTCCCAGATCAACTCAGATTTCCTTTTTTAAAGTGCCATTCTCCTGCAAAAAGCTGTAAAATGCCTTATTGGCCCCATGTTTGTGTCGCAGTGAGGTCCATATCATATTTGCTGTTTACAAATAAAAAGATGTTTTTTCTTCTCATTTCTTCTCAAAACTCACCCTGGGCTGTGAGAGTCAAGCGGGATGCTATCCTTTTTGCACATCATCAGTAGGGAAGGTTGATCAGGACAGATTCTGTCCTCGGTGCCACCTGTGCTGCCCCATTCTAGCCGTTTTGATGTAACGGATTGGAACTTCAGCAAAATCCTTTACTATGATGTATTGGCTGGAAGAGAATCCAGCTCATTCTCTCTCAGCTGGCTTAACAGGAGTAAAAAGCTGCCAAGACTTATTTTAGTCACAGACAGGGGTGCTAGAACAATTTTTGTAGTGGGGGTGCTGATGGAAACCATGTATTTGGTCTTTGTTATTATTACTTCAAGCCGGGGGTGTTCCACCCCGAGTTCCAGCACCACTGGTCACAGAAGTTGGCAGTTCTGACACTGCTACCAAGATAGGAAGGGCCCAGCAAAACGAGAAGAGGCCATCGGTACATAGTCACTTTACAGAATAAGGAAGGGTCAACATTAGGAAATTATCAGATCTTCCCAGAGCTCTTCAATGGGAGTTGGTAACTGTTTGGGTTTAGTGTAGGCAGGACCGAGCCTTTACGCTCTCATTACTGAAAGCATCCTACACTCATCTCTAGGCCCCTTCCTTGACAGTAACGTTTGCACTGGCAGCTGCCATTTTAGCCTTGATTGGCAGGGGTTAGGACAACGTATTGTCAACAACAGGTAACTTTCACCATGTAAAAAAGGCTCTAACACTTTTGTGGGCACAAGGAAGATTGTGAGAGAAAATGCCTCAGGCACCAAAGAGGCTGGGAAGGGACTTGTCTGAGGTTTCCCCATCCTGCCGCTGCTAGGCTGGAATTGGATCTCACTCCACAGTGTGAGGATGGACTGGGCTGGCTCTCTCCATCCTGCTCTTTCCCTTTCCCTGCTAGGCTTGTGCCCCCCCCCCCCCAACTCCATGCTACCCACTAACTGCTCTCTGTTTCTCTCTGCTCCTGGCAGCCTCTATCACATCACACTCTTGACCTTCCTCATAGCCCTGGGCCACTTCCTCTCTGAAGTGTTTGTGTACGGCACAGCAGCCCCGACGATTGGTGTCCTGGCACCCCTGATGGTGGCAAGTAAGTACAGCTCTCCGTGATTCCCCTGAGAGCTAGGAGGCTGGGGTAGAGCTCAGATGAGGGGAGTGGGGAGAGGTAAAGTTCCCTTCCTATGGGCAGTGTTTCTGGCACCCACTTGCTTTCCATCTGTGTCTCAGGTTTCTCCATCCTGGGCATGTTGATTGGGCTGCAGTACCTGGACGTGGAAGCAGTGTCACGAAACAAGAAGAAAAACTGAAGCCAAGGGTCCCACATATGTTAGAATCACCTGCCCGCTGCATCTGCATCTCCCCTGCCAAACTCCTGCCAGCTTACCTCCCTGGCCCCCCCTCTGGTTCTCTAGCTCCTGCCCCCCTGCAGTCACATGATTGTTTGACTTCTCATTAATCACTCTTCATTAGCAATTGATTTCACCTGTACAGGCAGTGTTTTAATGATGACGAGTGATAAAAACCTAGCCCCAAGCCTGTGGGGGCTGTCCCACTGTAGGCATTGCCTGAGACATTCTCAGCTCCCAGGCTGGCAAGGGGACCAGTTCCCAGCCATGCCCAGCATAGTTCTCCTCCCAGGGCACCTGCAGGGAGGAGGAGTAGAGCCATCTATGATCTGCTGGAGATCTGTGTGGGAGGAGACACCAAGTCCAGCCCCTGGTGCTGCTGTGTTTTGTATGTGTCTATGTTCACGGGGCAGTTTGTAATAAACAATAGAAAACTGTGGAAGGTGCAGAGTCTTGCCTTCTACTAGAGGGAGGAAGACCCAGCCTGAGTGACAAGGAGCAGCCACCTTTAGCCCACCTCACCCTGGAGGGTAAGTCAGCCCTCCTACCTGGCCAAGGCCTCCCTCCAATCTCCTGCTCCGCAGCCTGACTGCTCGCACTGTACGGACATGAAGTGCGATGGAAATCTATTGCTGCTTCCTCCCCTTTCCCTAGCTTATGAGGGAGAATGAAATGAACCCAGCTGTTCCTTTCCTTCCTCTAATGTGGCTGCCATCCAGCTCCCAGCAGAGGCTTTGTGCATAATGTGCTCCTTGTGAAAGCAGAGAGGGTCTGGGCCAGGCCCAAGATGGGGAAAGCAGGGGGTGGGAGTTATCAGGGCAGGGGGGCTGTGCAGAAGAGGGAGTGAGGATATTAGAGGATGTGGGGGAGAATAGGCACTAGTAGACAGATAGTTGCTTCTGCTCTCTGGCCCAGGAGCCCCTGCCCTATTCAGTGTAACCACCACAGCAGTTCCAGTGAGAGGGGATTGTGTAGGAAGGTGTGTTAACCAAATAATGCCCATTGTGTACCATGTGGGCCTGTCCCTCTGCGTTTTTATTAGGGGGCTCACACAGCTGCATGGTATGCTCCATCTTTACAGCATTGCCAATGGTAGGCTCCCTGGGGGTAGATTACTTATGGACAACTGTCACACAGCTGCACCAATATAACTATTAAATACAAATTATATTTAAAAATACAAGGAATCCAGTGAACATTTTCCCAAGGCCTTTTGAGATCACACAGGGCTGAGCCACTTCAACAATCCCCAAAATTGTATTTTAATAAATCAAGGTAACTGGTGGAGGAAGGCCATTTAGAGATAGAGGGAAGACAACGCTGGTCCAGGGGCAGACTCTGTGTTATCGAGTATCAGTCTAATGGCTCCAAAACTACAGCCTGCACAGCACTTTCTGGTGGTCCAGAAAGATGACAGGTCTTGTGGTGACAGCTCTCCTTGTTTCCAGTGACTTCAGCAAGTGTCTAGGCTCTTTACTGAACAGAGGCACCTGGAGGCCTGCAGAAGCAGATGGACATGAGGAGGTGCCAGCCTAACTGCTGCTTCTAGAGGCTACAGCTACTGCGAAGGAGAGGAAACAGGAACTGCTTCCACCGAGCCAGGGGCCTGGAGTTGCCAGCCACCAGCAAGATAGGATGCCCAAAGAAATATATTGAGGGGAGCAGGGGAACCAAAGGACTAGGTGGCTGGGAAACGTGCAGCTAGGGAAAGGGGCAGAGGAACAAAACAGATGGGAGGGGAGATAAAATGGAGAGCAAAGGCAGTGAGCATGATTAACTTTTTCAGGACACTTCAAAATACCTATCACTGTTTTCCTAATCTTTGTCATGTGACTGACTGGAAATTGCTAGGTGGCTCTCACCCAATGGGAGGAGGGGGGCGGCACGGATAATAAAAGGGAGGCAAACTACACGATTGGAGCTGGGAAGAGAGATGAGGTCAGTGCTCATGAGTGGAAGAGCAGGCAACAGCAACTGGTGGGGCTCATGGTGAGTGGGAAGGAAAGTATCCACAAGATACTCAGATGATGTGATTCCGAATTATGAAAAGAAGTTTGGGATGCCCTGTGCTAAAGCAACCTGAGCCTGCCTCCCAAAGCTAGTTGAGTAAGAGGAGGGGAAGCAGGAGCACAGCTCCTCCTCTCTGTACCAGCAGAGGGCTCCCACAAAATGTGTATTATTTTTATAGCACCAACCTTGCGCTTGTGTAAAGTGCTTTCCAGCCAAGGAAGAGGATAGGGTTCCTGGCCAAAGGAGCTCACAATCTAACTCAGTAGTGTTGTCACAGTAGCCCTGAAGGCTGGTGTCAACTATAAGGTGGGCTAGACCCCGGTGCACTTTGCACACATGCCCCAGCGCCAGGCCCTGGCCTCAAACGATGTGACTGACAGTTGGGCTCTGGCCAGGGCACATATTGGTGCTTCCCCAGTCCTCTTACAAATTTTTACTCTACAAAATTTCAAAAAACATCAGGGAAGTTTGATTAAAATACAAAATCACATTAGTCCACAGACTAAAAATCTGCTGGGCTAGGAGGTCCCTGTACAAAAATGGGAACGCCACAGTTGTCACATGATTTGCAGAGCCTGGGGAAGCGTGAGGGCCTGAGCCATCCCCCCACACTATGGCCAGGTGAACCACCTGCTCCAGTCACTATGAATACAGGGCAGACCCATCACTTCCAGAGCAAGGGTCACAACTCAGAGCAGGGCTGGACACAAAGCCAGTGCGGTCTAGTTCTCTCTCCACCAAGAGGTTCCTTCAGAGGATGCACTTGGCTACCCACCATACAGCTTCTCTGGAAGGGGAGAGGAAGGCCACTTGAGGAATGCCACCATGGGCTCCAAATACTGAGTACTGTGTTGGACTCACAGCCTCTGCTCCTCTGAGCTCCAAGCAAACAGGCTCGGGGCTCCACTGAAGCTTTCCTGCTGAGCAATAGGTTCTCCCACAGCAGGACACAGAGGGGAAAGCAGACTGATGAGAGAAACCCAGGCTGATCTGTTCCTTCCGATGGCTCCATGAGCAGCTTTCTGGACTCCGGCCCTGATGCTGCCCCCAATGCCATGCTGTGCGGGAACCAGAAGGATACTGCAAGTGACAAAGATGGGAAGGGGGGGGTTGGTAGGCAGTGTCTCCCAGCTCTGCCACCCCTTCACAACTTTGATTCATCAAGGACCACAGGAGCAATGTTGTCCCCAGGCACCTCTTCCAGCGCTTTCTGCAAAATCAGAGAAAAGGGGTATGGTTAGAGCACCAGGTGGCTAGGGCTGGGCTTCAGTACAGGCCTTGGAGCCCAAAGGCTGGGATACTCCTGAGATCCTCAACAAATCATGCATGAGGGTCAGACATCTGCAGAGGCAAGGAGAGGCCCCAAGGAACAATAGCTAAGACCATCCTCTTTAGAGCTCAGCTAAGATTGCACTAGCTCCCTCACCCCAGACAGCTCCACTGCTCAGGTGGGGGGTGTTGGAACAGGCAGAGCAGGGGCCCCTTTCCTCTTGAGCAGCCCCCTGGGCTATTGTAAATACACAGTCATGGCAGCTCTGTGGACCTGGGTCTTGCCCCACAAAGCCAGCTCAGCTAGAGAAAAGATTCCACCTCCACTGCAAATGGAGCTTCCAAGTGGGGAAGTGCAGAGCAGCACTTGGGGGAAGGGAGGCAAAATGCACCCTGTGGTGGGGGAGAAGCGGCATACGGTGCATCCTGGTGTATTTAAACAGGACAGGAACTTCAGCCCTGGTGCGCTGGTCTCCCCCTGCCCAACTCAAAGCTGAGTGCTCACACTGCTTGCCCTCTCCCCACCCTACCCGCTTCAGGCCTCAGGGCTAGCACCTCCAGCCCATCTCAGCGCTTAAATACTATGTTGATTCATCAGAAGAAAGAAAACAACTATATTAAGCCTTTTAGAAGAAAAATTTAGGCTGATTAATTAGAAAAGCTCCCTGGCCATGAGATGGAAGGGGTGCTGGGGACAAACCACCCAATAAATAGAGCTTTATAAATTTATGAACAGGATTGTATGACAGGGTTGCAATAGCAGGGGACTGGATTTGACCCAGGAGGTCCTTTCCAGTCTTATGTTCCTATTTCCCTAGGGAACGACTGGGAGAGCCAGAACTCAGCCCTTATAAGACAACCCCACACAGGCCTAAAGGAAAATCCTGCCCCCCCAGCAGCAGTGTCTTCCTATGCCACCCTGACTTTTCAGGGTTGTTGTAACAGAAGGGTAGGCACCTCTCCTTACTGCTGCTGCCTGTGCTTCTGGTGTCAGCCCTTCAGTAACAACGAGATAACTTAACTGCCATTGTCACATAAGGCAACTCACTGAATTTTACTGGCTGGGAGTGGAGCCTTCAATGGGCCTATGCTCTGGACAGAGAACAGAACCCAAGAGAAGGGGCACTGTTCAACAGACTGGCATTCAGCACTATGCACAGTCCCTGGAACAAAGCTTCCTGCCATAGAGCTTACCCTGCTTCAGAGGAGCTACTCCTAACCTAGGCCTGGCTTGCAGGGTAAAGTGCTGCATGGAGCCACTGCTGCGTCGTCTTATCCAAGTACACCAGACACTTCAACATCCCACAAGTGCAGGACAGGACTTTAGCCTGGAGAACCCTCCTGGGCCTGTCTGAAAGGAGGTCTTTTCTTTCATTGTTTGTCTGGAGTGCTCAGAGGAAGAGAGACAGGCAGGTATTGTAGGCTGCTGCCCTTTAGAGAGGCATATGGGTCTGGGCCCTCCCCAAATAGGTGTGTTTGCTAGGCCAGCATATTAGACCTAGAGGCAAAAGTGGAACCCAGCTCCTCCCCATTCAGGAGTCAGAAAGGCAGCTGCCCCATAAGCCCTTTACCACAGCCCTGCCAGTAAGAGATCCCAGGATGTTCCACTGAGAGTTACCCCAGGATTTCCTTCTAGGCACCCCCCTCTGCACCATTTAAGGCAGGCTCTACAGGGCTCCCTGAAGCAGAAACAAACCGAAGAGACCTTGGTGGCCTCAGGACACAGCAGGTACAGGCAGAGTGTGGTAGCGCTAAGCAGTTATCTTCCTGTGGCGTGAGACAAGTCCAAGCCAGGAGCCATGGTCAGAAACACACAGGAAAGAGGTTCGCATCTCCCCACAGTTCAAGAGAAAACCAGGCAGCTTAGAAGCAAGAGATACAAACATAGCTTTATTTTGTGTAGTATCTTTCATACAAACTGCAGCCCAGAAGCTTTTACAGAGTTAAATAATAATAGCTCAAGGGGAGGAGACAGATCAGGAGAGCTGTAGCAAGTCAGCGGGATGGAAGGATGCTTTTCCAGACAGCAGAAACTGCAGAGGGGAAGGCTCTCTCACCAGCAGTGGGAAGAGTGTTGGCAGGGAGAGAAGAGGCCAAAGTCAGATATGCTGGGAGGGCAGCAGAGTCGAGCTCTGGGAGCTTGGTCAGGGAGGCCATTGGTGATTTTGAACTGGGGCTTTAAATGAACAGGGAGCCAGTAGAGTCTGAAACCAAACCCATCACAGCTTCATCCCCACTTACCTTTCACCTCTTCTTGAGCTATAGGAACAAAGGGTTAGTAAACCTGCAAACACACACATGGCTACACAATCTTGGGAAAGGGAAAAGGCAACGCACACAAGCAGGCACATGCAGTGAGGATAGATGGAGATACCGCCACTGGGAATGAGGTGTGGAAACTGCCTGCGCAGAGATTTGGGGCAGGGGATGCTGACTACTTGCCACATTGCTAACATGAAAGGTCAGCAGAGCAATGAGGCATGTAATCTCCAGGGAGTGGCAAGAGGGAGAGACCGTGCTTGGGAATATTCTTCCCATGCCCTGTCCTTGCCCAGTAAAATTCAGTAACATTCAAGGAGTTTTGCTAGTTGCAATATTTCACTAGAACCAGATAGTTAGCTGAAGTTGTGAGGCCCTGGTGAGCCAGGGAGATGATGGAATCCAAGCTTTCCACTAAGCAAGTACCTCAACCCTGAGTCAGGGCCCTCACCAGAGCTAAGAGGATTTTGGCTAGACCTCAGCACACTGTCAGAAATACCGCCACACCCAGACACATGCACGCACATCAAAGTTGTCACCGACAAGCAGCCAAAACAAGGTTCTATCATGCAGTGTAAATGGCACCTTAACAGGGTTCCAGTGCCATTGAGGACACAGTGAAGGTGTCATCTCACTGCAAGATAGAACCATGCTTCAACCAAGCCTGCCAACATGGCTACATCAGGAAAGCAGGACCTTTAAACACCCTAACTCAGGAAATACAGTTGTTTCCTCACAGCAACGCTGACTCACCCTGTATTACACGTGTAGCATTTTCAAGTACAACAGGACCATGTTCTATGGGGGGGAAAAAACTAGCATTACGGTTGAGAAAGAATTGTGGCTGAAAGCTGAAGCATCCTTGTGCTCATATTTAAAAATATGGTCTATTGATATCAGCTATTTGTCATCCAATAGAAAAAGTTGGAATTTTTTACAAAACCTACTGTAGAGTACATTTTAATGCACTCCACATAGCCTTTAGATTTGGCATGAATTGTAAGTTTCAAGGAGATCTACAAAACAAGCCAAGTTTGAACAAAATCAGTTCTACTATTTTGGAATCATGCATGTTCAAAATTCTAGGCAGGCATTTTTGTTTGATGAAAAAAATTCTTAACATACTTCTGAACAGATGTTGCTTAAAATCTTTGTTGAAAATTTCATTGCTGAGCCGAGACCCAGCATGGAAAATTTTACCCATAAAAGGCATTTGTTTCAGAAAGCAACACATCAAAGTGCAAGCAAACTATAAAAGAAAGGTTAGAATGGATGCTGTAAGCCAGCCTCAGTTATACACTGTGGTGCTACCTGCACCCACTATAATACAGCATGGTAATATGAGCTAGTTGACACTGCTATGGGACGCTAACACAAGATGATTGTGATGGCTTCAGATTCCATGTACTTGTAATGAAAGCAAGTCACAAATAGAGATCCCTGGACATCTGCACATAGCATTTAAAGAGAAGGGGACATTTGGTCCAAATGTCTCAAGAGCAGTGGAACACAGAAAACTAAACACACTGCTAACTTCAGATGTGAATTGATGCTGGATGGGATAGCAGTGAAAGGACTAACAGTACTGGCATAGTTATACTGGAGGGTGAAGCATTCACACTGCCATTAAGTCAATTTAACTCCCACTGAAAAAGAGCTTCCAGCTGCAAAGCCATTCCATGTAAGTGGCGAGGTGCATTAATAGAAGATGATTTGTGTGTGGTCACAAGGCAGTTCTCGCTGGAATAAGTAAAGACACATTGTACAGCTCTTGGATAGACCACTGTTAGGAGTGTGTTTCGGCTCTGAAAAGCAACTAAGTACAGATAGCCCCTTCTCACCCCACAGAGTGGGTAGCAGAGTCAGAGCTGATTATTTCAACTGCAAAAAACACCACACACGCACACATGCACATGCATGTTCAGCTTTATGTTCCTATGACCCCTGCAGAGCCAAGACAGCTATCCCAGAGAAGCTGGCTTCTAGTCCTTTCACCAATTGAACCCTTTACTCCATTGAAATTAATCAATCAATTTCCTTCCATGAAAAGGAGCCATCTGGCCTTTGCTTTAGGTACTCACTGGCACATTTTAAAAATAGGCCCCTCTTTGCCCCACAATTAACATACAACCACTCCATTTCCCATCAGAGTACTCCCAGTGCCTCCCAGAGAGGAAAAACAAAAAGAGCTCTGCTGGGTCAATAAATAAGGTCTATCCTAAACGTGGAGGCGTGAGCCCCAAAGGTGAGGGACCCTCACCAAAATCACTCTGCCAGCTTCCCACTCTCTCACAGAGGAGGCCAATCTGCTACCCCTGTGCAAACCCACAGGTCACAGTGGGGTTACACAGGGATCGCAGCATTGGGCCTGCAGCACCTTTCTTTAGGGATGTCATGTGAGAAAGAAAGAACCCAAATGCAGTTTGCTGAACCGGCAGTTAGAAAAAAACATTTTAGTTGCAAAGTGAGCACATTCGGTACGGACCTGACAAAGACATGACAACCATGAACCCTCCGCCAGGCCACCTGGCAGCGTGGAACCACAGTTTAACTTATGCATTTCCTGACACGCACATTCGTAAGTATGGTTGTAATGTGAGGCCAATACAGAAGTTCACAATTTAACCATTAGTAATTGTTGCTTGCTCCAATTCTGTAGCCCATTTGAAGTAACCAGGTTCTTAAGCATCATGCCCCCAACCTCCCTCCCCCATGCCATTCCTTCACCCTCTTCTAGTCTAGGCTGCCAAGCTGCAGATACAAGGCTGCAAGCCCTCTACGCCCAAATTCAATTTAAAATCCCAGTCACAGACCCTACTGCAAATTTCCCAAATACATGAGATCAAGGCTTCAAATGAAAATAGCCCCATGAGGGGTTTGTACACCCATCTCCAGCCTCTTTTTTGGAACTGTCCCAGAAGACAGACCCCACCACCAGGCAGGAGAACCACGCTTTGTACTGCTCTGGGCATCAGAGCTTTAAGAACACTGGCGCTTCCCACCTTGCAACAAGATTTTCTTGGACTTGTCCCTGTGCAGCAGAGGTGCAGAGCAATGTGTAAGTGCAGAGTGCCCAGTGCTGCATAGGACAGGGAATATGTGGGGAATCCCTATCCTGCATTGATCCTATTGGGATCCAGGAAGTGGGCAGGCAGAGCCTGCCAACTACTAAAGAACCTCCCCCCAGCCTATGGGGAGTATCCACAGGTCCAGGATTCCAAGTGAGTACGGGGGACAACTAAAGATAAAACAGGGACAGGAGTGAGGTCAGAGGGCTAAACAAAGGGAACCTGACAGGGACACCGAGCAGAAAACCTCGGACAGCACCCACTGCTCCTTGAAGGTGTCAAGGGAGCCAGCGGACACCGTCCAAAGGAACTCCGCCTGAATGCATGAGCGGACAGAGGATCAGAAATAGGCCCCACCGTCACAGGAGACCCCATCGGCCAACCTCCTCTCCCTGGTCTTGTAGATGGCCATTTTGGCCAGGGCTAGAAGAAGGTTGACAAGGAGGTCCCGGGCCACGGATAGGGAGTGCATAGATAAGGTGAGATACTGCTGCACAGCTGCAAGGTTACTTCTACCTAGTGTCAGGAATGAGGCCTATGATGGGAGTGCGCAGCTCAGCACTTCATTAGCACAAAGAGGACCGTACTTAACCCAGATCTCCTGAGACGCACCAATGTTTTGCCCCACTCCTTTTCTATCCTATGCTCTTGCAGGAAAGGGACGAGGCATGCAGGGGACTTGAGTCTCACAAGCACTCAGGCTGAAATAGGGTGACCAGATAGCAAGGGTGAAAAATCGGGACAAAGGGTGGGGGTAATAGGCACCTATATAAGACAAAGCCCCAAATATTGGGACTTTCCCTGTAAAATTGGGACATCTGGTCACCTGCAGCTCACGGCTTACACTCACCTGCACCCACCTGCGGTCTCTGCCTACACTTGCACTGGAGCACACCAACCTAATGCTCCCAGCTGCACACCATGCAACAACTCAATGTTGCCAATATACTATATTCTCAGTACTATATTGTATATTCTATACAATATTCTCAGTGGTAGCTGATGACAGAACAAGGAGTAATGGTCTCAAGTTGCAGTGGGGGAGGTTTAGGTTGGATATTAGGAAAAACTTTTTCACTAGGAGGGTGGTGAAACACTGGAATGCGTTACCTAGGGAGGTGGTGGAATCTCCTTCCTTAGATATTTTTAAGGTCAGGCTTGACAAAGCCCTGGCTGGGATGATTTAGTTGGGGATTGGTCCTGCTTTGAGCAGGGGGTTGGATTAGATGACCTCCTGAGATCCCTTCCAACCCTGATAGTCTATGATTCTATACTATCTCAGGCCTGAACATGGTCCTTGCCAGCTCGGCTTGTTTGCTGCACACCACTGAGCAAATACATGCACAAAACACCTTAAAACATCATGAGCAGGACAGATAATGTTTTGGGGAGGGCAGCCAGGCACAGCAGAGGGTTCAAACAGCAAGAGAACAGCAAAGCATTAAACATCCCTAGGCAGCAGCTGAGAAGCCACTTCTAGCAAAGGGCTGGAATTACAGAGCAAAAAGCAGAGAGCTTTACGATTTACAGTTACTCTTCTAACAAAAGGCACCAACTATTATTGCCAAAGTCTTTAATACTTCATTTGATTGGCATCATATCTCTATGTTTTCAGGACCAGCTCTCCGACACAATCCCAGACAGAACCTCCTGCTGAGGAGGCTGGATGGTGACTTTAAAGAACTACTCAGCCAAGAGGCTGTACAATATTCTTCTCCCCAGCACATTTACTCACAGTAGAATTCGCTACCTGCTGTGACAAGACAAGAGTTTTGCCTTGGAACACTCTCCCCACCTGACCCTAAGCTCCAGTTACCCAAGCAGCCTCAGCTTCAGTCCTCATTCTTCTCAGGACCCCACAAGCTCAAGACCCATCTCTTCTCTTCTCCTTCCCACCCTGTCTCCTGGAGAGGCCAAGAGCAGCTTCTGTACCCCGAACACCCCAATCACTCCAGCTGTTGCATTGCCTTGGAGAGCAGCATCAGCTAGTGCCATTGGTTTGGTGCCAGTGCCATTCCTGTGAGCGATTAGATAAGCAGATTAGTGTGATTCTCCTACCTTTGTGTGAGAGCTACTGAGCGGGGATGGGAAGTGATGGGGTTAAGGCTACAAGCTACATTCCATAATCCGTGATGTGACTGCTGTCCTGGAGTCTCTGTAACAACAGCCACAGGTCATGATCCCAGAAAAGGGGACACGAGCAAGGAAGAGAGAGAGAAAAGTAATCCATTCCTGGAGAAGGAGGAAACCAATGAAACACCCAGCTGCATGGAGAGTAAGTGGGGTACTTGACAAATACTACAGAATCTTCTGTTGGAAAATATTTAGCTCATAGCTCCCCAGGAGGCAATAAAAGTGAGCAACACTTCAGCCTCCCCTCTTCTGATGGATGCTTCCATTTTAACCCATAGAGTGTGAGTCAGACAGATCAAAATCTGCTCAAGTGGGGACTTAAAGTATTTGCATATTTGACTGGACTCTCATTTAGCCCATTTATTTTACTGAGAGACCAGCTAGCCCAGGCTATACAACCAACAGGAGGTAGTTTATGGACTGGGAGTTAATAAATCTGTACATAAAACTTTACTTCGTTATGACACTGTTGTTTGTTATAGACCCAGCCTCTTATTCCTGACCTGCTTCACTTGCTTGCTTAGGAAATACCTGGGTCATAAAGTTCATGCAAAGAAGCAAGACAGAGGTCAGAGCTGTCGGGGAGTCTCTCGGACGCCTCCAATAAGAGCAGCTCCTGGATGGTTTTGATATTTACCCTGAATTACTCTGTGTTTGAAGACCCTTCACCACCGGCATATCCCTCCAGTTCTTAATGGGATTAATTCCTGGGTCTGCCTGACAGTTCCACAGGAGGGGAGGTGAGTCCTATTAAAATAGCAACTATGCCTCCTTCTTTTTGTTTTAACACCTCCCAGATGAAGGCCCACAATTTTATTTTAGGTGTCAGAGTAGCAGCCGTGAGTCTGTATTCACAAAAAGAACAGGAGGACTTGTGGCACCTTAGAGACTAACCAATTTATTTGAGCATAAGTTTTCGTGGGCTACAGCTCACTTCATCGGATTTGAGAGTCTCTAAGGTGCCACAAGTACTAATTTTATTTTAGATTTTCACAAAATGTTCCATTAGTTTATCTGGCCTGAGCACAGGCCCGCAATTCATTTGGAAAGAGACCTTGTGGCTAATAAAGGAAAGGGGCCTTATCAGTAGTCTTCACATCTGCTGCCTAAAGGGCTGGATATTTCAGGCTCTTGCCACAGCTTCTTTTTGATCAAGAGGCAACAGCACTAGCACCCTTCACTGCAGCCCAGTTGCATTGTGGGCTTACAGATGAAATTTGGCACAAGATTAATACATCTTTGGCACTAGAGCTGGAAGATCCATCTCCCCAGAGGCCTGGTCTCTGCTGATCCAGCATTTCCTCCTTCAGTGGCCAAAGGGAGCTTCAGAAAGCCATGGCGCAGGAGTGATTCAGACAATTTTGTATCTGTAGCGACCAGCTGTATTCCACAACCAAGCTAAACAGTGCATGTGATTTTCCAGGCTTTCCTGTGTGCATTACTATGCTGGGGAGCTCAACACTTCACAGTCCCTAATCCATGCTGTTTGCCACATTGGGGCTCATCTCCCCAGGAAGCTTATTGGATTCAACGAACAGGGGAGGTTACCTACTATGGTACAGGTTAAACAAGGGGCCCCCAGGTGAATATACTGGAGGGCCCCACGTGGGATGGATTTGGTGGCTGTTTTTTATCCCTGCTCCGGGATTACATTTGGAGGGCTGCATGGGGGTCAACTCCCCTTATATATTTTGTCCAGTATGTTTTATGCTTGTGCCAAGCTATTTCTATAAAAGATATTTTATTTAAAATACACCTTCCTGGGCTGACGGTCGGAGCAGGGTGGCCACGAGGTATCCTGGAGCCACTGGTCTCTCCAGATCGGCGCCGTTAGAGATTATCTGGTGGAAGGCGGCACTGTCTTCCAAAAAGGTAAAATTCGAGCCAGCAGGGAGCTTATTTTATGCATTTTGCCAGCCTTGGACACTGACTGCTTCAGGAGCGCTGGGTGGACGTCTCGTCTCTGGAAGAGGAGCCCAGAGCCAGTAAGGACAACAACCAACCCCTCTAAGGGGGAAACACTGAGATTATCGAACAGCGGTTAATTCACCAAATGCCTCTTCTCTTACACATGGAGCTGCATTAACTGCACGGAGCATGGGAACACTCTGCCCAGCATTTAGGAGCATAGACAAGAGTTTTGCAGCCACATCTAGTAGGCTAAGCAAAGGGCTGGGAGCCAGGATGGCCATAGTTCTGATTCTAGCTATGCCACGGATCCCTGATGCAGCCTGGGACAAGACACCATCTTTCTGTGACTCACTTTCCTCAACTGCAAAATGGAGCTACAAGCAATTACTCACCTTTTCAGGGGGCTGTGCGGATATTTGCACAATGGTCTAAGCATTGCCATAGAGAGTTCCATGTTAAGTGTTAACTCCCTCTCAGCAGAAGCAGCGGGGGTTGTGCATCTCTCTTCCCCGACCTCCCTCATCTATCCCTAGCCATTAATGTAAAAAACAGGACACATGCCTAGTTCTGCAGCCTCCTTGGGGGCCAATGTTCAGTGACACCCAATGAGAGCAGCTCAGAGTATCCACAAACCCCCTACCTGACAGGGCTGAGATCACAGCCACAGGGCTGCAAATGCCAGCAAGGAACTTCCCCTAGCGAGGTTGACAACCAATCATGGGGACAACAGAAGAGAGTCGTGATTATTATGGTAATGACCCAGAAACAGAGATTCCAACAGGTGGGTAGGGGACAGAGCAGGGGTCACCCTAAGCTAATAGTAGGGACAGAGCCAGAGGTCAAAGGGGATTTACTCACTGTCTGTTCACCATCCAGATTGGCCTGCTGTCTCCGGAGATCGGCCTTAATGAACACTGAGAGGTAGAGGGAAGAGGAGACCCATAAGGACACAACAGAGGACACAAGCAAGTCTCATAGAACTCGGGGTTACACAGGGGCAGCATAGGGTTCAAGGAGACACTGGGGGGCCAGCAGGGGATCCACTGTTCTGAATGAGGAAGATAGGACTTCTACAGCAGTCAGGCAGCAGATGGAGGCCCTGGCCCAGCCATGAGGGAGCCTCATCTGGCTGAGTCCCGAGCCAGGAGCATGGATGGGGACATGGATGGGGACAGCACTGGGGAAGCTCACACCACTGGAACCTTCAGCCAGTGACGCAGACCAGCTGCCACAACAAGGAAGCATCAGCAGGGTGCTGCTGTTCTGGAGCTTGCTCAGCTGGAGCAGCCCTGCAGGCGCTGCAGTGCGGGAGCTGCCTTCACTCCATGTGTCGAGTCCCACGGGTCACAGTCAGGTGAGGAATCTCTGCGGGAGCTGGTTTACCAGTTATGAAAGTCCCCAGGAGTAGGAAGGAGCAAAGAAAGAGGTTTCCCGCCTGCGTCCCAAAGTGATCGATGATCTTCCCTTGGGCAACGGTGAAAATGATCCCGAAAACCTTTAACACAAAAGTAAGGAATGGAGCTACTGTACTGTCCTTGCCTGGCCACCATCCCTCAGCCTCTCCTCCCCTCACCCTTTGCCCCTGATTCACCAGGGAAAGGCAGCTTACTGAAGAGCTTGCCAGGTCTAATAAGGACTTAGAACCCCAGACTTGCAGCCGTTTGTCCATTCAGCTGAAGCTGGGTTACAAACAAGGGCTGAATTTGGATGACGTGCCTCCTTCTGGCTAGGGGGAGGACAACAGAGCCTGCTGGCTGGAATCCCCTGTCACCCAAGGAGAGGGGGATCCTAAACTGCTGGCAGTGACAGTGCAGAGGGGCAAGGAGCTCCAGCATCCTGAAGAACTTTCTGGGGCAAGGGAGGGGGTGAGAAGCCACTGAAGCTGAAGATTAAATTCCAGTTTTGACAGCAATAAAACAAGAAAGCAAAGGCCTGGGGCTGAAGCATGGCCTCTCTCTGGAGCATCAGATGCTCTCTGTGATAGAGCAGGATAGTGCAGTGGATTGACCAATGGTCCGAACTGTACCCCTGTGGAACAGGAATCCTCTTGGGCCTAGCAGGGCATTCTAGCAGTGCTGGGCGAGGTGCAGGGGAGAACATACCTGTGCCGATACATTAAGGAGGCCTGAAGACGTTCCTTCTGACTCTGGGTATGTTAACTCTGCCGCAAACTCAAAACCCAGCGGTAGGTATCCTGTCATGAAGAACCTGCACAGCAGTACACAGAAAAACAACAGTCAGCAGCTGGTGGAGGGAGAAGCAGGGAAAGGACTATGTGGCTCTGATCCCTATTTCCTCCTAATTCAGTGACTGCACAGGACTGATCCCCCATCATCATGCTGTCCCTCCAGCCACCAGATTCACTGACCACACGGCCATGGTCGGAACTCTAGTCCCAACCCACAAATATTTGTGCCTGCAGCCGCAGTGCAGAAGGCCAGGCCTGAAGGGGCAGGGAGAAGAGAGGCACGCGGGGGGCAGGGAGCCACCTATTGCTGCCAGGAAGTGGGGTCAGCCAGTGGCATCGGAGTCAGAATGTTAATGCTAGCTTGGAAAGTAAAAGCCTGGAAGTGACTTAGATGGGATGCCACCCAGCCGAAGACTATTTTAGAAACCTAGCTATGACCATGGTTCTCATTCCTTCTCTCCAAGGTCTGGAAGGCCACAGTCCCACCTGCTTCCTGACAAACATTTCACCATGCTCAGAGGTATCCAGCCTGGCAGAGTGTTCAGAGCCAGCTGGGACAGGGAGAAGTAGTAGGGGCTGCTGCGCACGTCCTTCAGCTCTCCCAGTCAGAGGATCCAGGAGAGATTTGGGGAGAATACAACACCTTATCCTTCTTCCATATAGAGCCTGCCCCACCCTGGCCTCTGCAGCTTCTGGATTGTGACACCTCTGCCTTCCCTTCTATGCCACTGCAGGGGCCAGAGGGAAGGGGTGTTTCCAGATTAATGTGGGAGGCAGCAAAAAGCCTGGGCTAAATTAGGCAGTCTCTATTCCTTCCTAGGGTCAGCTCCCACACGGGAGGGAGAATAAATTCTCGGGAAAGCAGACTGCATGTGAACTTACCCCAGCATGCCTGCGGTCACAAAGACCACCCAGAGGTGGCCTAGGCTCAGGGTGAAGGTATAGGCCACCAAGCCCCCCAGAGACATGATGTAAACCGCCAGCGTCGTCTGCCTGCAAGACAAGGCACAGTCAGGAACAGGCCTTTTTAGCTTTCATTCAATACTCTTCTCTAGCCCTTCCCATCCAAGGATCTTAATGCACTTTACACATGCTAGCAAGGGAAGCTTCACAACCCTCCACCTCCCTGGGAGGAAAAGGAGGAAAAATATCTCTCTCGCACCAACAGGGAAAACTGAGGCAACAGAGAGGAAAGGGACTCGGCCCAAGGTCACTCAGTAGGTCAGTGGCAGAACCAAGAATGGAACTCAGGAGTCCTGACTCCCCTGTATCCCAATGGTGCAAGACCAAATGGAAGATTCCCTTGTTTGGGAAGAACATCTCTTCTGTAGAGAAAGAAATTGAGGCAACCTGGAAGACGAGGGATAAGCCTAGGCTCTACCAGAGAATTCCCCATTGCCAAGGGACAGGCTATTAACTAATGTTTTCCAGCAAGAGCTTTAGAAACTGATTCCAGCCTATACACAGAGACCACTTCCCCCACCTAGCAACTGTTTAGCAGCCCAGAGCAGCATAGTACAATAGTTAGGTCAGGAAGTGAAGGTGAATTCTGTATCCAACTGAAACTCTGTATCCAAACTAAAACTGATGGAAGTAAAACAACTATCAGCGTTAATAAAAAACTTGGATTTACAAAACAAACATTTAAAAAACTCTATTTTTAATTTAAATCAGATTTTTTATTCACATGTTGCTAGTTCTTTACCTTTTTCCCGTTTTACAGCTTAAAATTGCTACAGTAGATGCTCTGTACTGGTTTCTCTAGTATCCTCATTGTTAGCAGAATTTCACATTTTGCATAGAGATTTTTTCTAATAAAAAGCTTCACATTTAAAATGCTAATCTTTGCTGAAAAAACAAGCCAGGGCCTCACCAAAACCCTTACTGTAAGAACACCTCATGCTCAAACACAAAACTGATAAGCAAATCGCCTTTACTATATTTGCAACCAACACCCCATCCTGATATACTGAACTGCCACAAGTCAAGAAAGGTGAAATTCTTTGACTAGGCTATACACCATCGTGGTTTGCACACTTTGAAGTCAGTGGGACTTATGCTCCTGATTCACTTAAGTGCCTAAATACAGGCTCTGGAACTTTAGGCTCCTAGTTTTGAACATTTTGGCTGGTATGTATAAAAAAGTTCACAATATCTTGGTTTAATATGCAGCAAACAATGAAAAGTTATTTAGTCTAACACCGAAGCAATTTTGTTTTGACGAGACAAAGATTTTATGTCCCTAAGAGATTTTTTTTTAATTGAAATTATAATTTTAGCTCCTGGTGCTACAAACACTTATGTGCATGTTTAACTGTAAGCACTAACCATTATTAAAATCAATGGGACTATTCACGTGAGTCAAGTTACGCACCTGCTTAAGTATCTGCAGGATCAGGGCCTTCATTTTCAGTATTTGGGATTTTGCTATACTAGTTTTATAAAATTCAAGTAATACCCCTGTCAGTAGGAGCATTTAAAAACAAAACAGCATTTATAATTCAGTTAATCCTAACTTTAGATTAAAAATTAAAAGTGTGGGGGAATGGGGCTCGGCAGGTGGAGTCTGGGTGTGGGGGGGATCAGTGGGGGGGGGTCTGGGTGCAGGGACAGTGGGGCTTGGTGAGATGGGAGTCCAGGTGCAGCTGGTTGGGGCTCAGTGGAGTGGGGACCCAGGTGCAGAGGCCTCATCAGGGTGGAGCAGGTGCATGGGGGTGAGGCTCATTGGGGTGGGGGTTTGAGTGCAGGGGGCTGAGTGAGGGGGTGGTCTGGGTGCAGGGGTGGAGGTCCGGATGCAGGGATGAGGGGGCAGGGGCTTGGCAGGGTCCGGATGCAGGCGGGATGAGGCTCAGCAGGTAGGGCTGGGTGCAGGGGGGCTCTGGGAATGGGGGAGTCTGGATGCATTGGGGTTGGACAGACAGGGATGCAGCTCCCAATATAGTGACCCCTCCCGCCGCAGCTGAAGAGCGATGGGGTCAGGAAGTGGGAAGGGGGTGATGCGGAGCCCGGGAAGGTTTCTGGGGGTGGGTCTGACCCTGCCCTTGTCAATCTGTGCAGGGGGGGAAGTGCACTCTTCTCCACCCCCCGCCGCACTGGGACTAGTAGCTGAGCCTGCTACAGGGTAGGAGCCACCAGGTGGGGCTGAGGAGGGCTGGGTGCAGGGGGTAAGGCTCAGCGGGGAGGAGTGTCGGGTTCTGGCTGGGCATGGGGGGGTCTGACCCAGCACTGGCCCAGGGCATCTGAATGCCCCCCAACCTCTGCAGTGATCTACCTCTCTCCCTGCTGCTCCAGGCACCTGAAACACACGATCCCACTATTGGGGAGGGGCACATGACCACTCTTGCAGCTTCCCTGTTAGAAAGTCATTTTTCTGCAGGGTAGCAAAGAAATCTGTGAATTTTGCGCACACACAGGGGGGCAGAATTCCCCAAGGAGTAAACCAGTGGCCTCCCACTATCTAAGTCTCCCCAACCAGAAACTTGAGAGTGCAGGGAGGTTTCTGGTTTCCACCACAGACTGTATCTGACTGGAGATGAAATTACACACAACACAGTGAACATATACCCCACTGACCCACCCTTGGAACCAAGCTAGAGGCCAAAATGTGTTATTTTGAGAGCTGGCCTGGTCTCTCTGCACTCAGAGAAGCTGCCAAAGCTTTTAATTGCTGACAGACCACATTCAGTGAGAGCACAACGTGAGCTTTCCAGAATGAAATATGCACCCCAGATTTAAAACAAAAACAAAAACAAAAAACAAAAAGACAGCAGCTCTGAAACCCTGGGGCTAACTCACAAACCCTCCTGACAGGCAGGAGGAGAGAATGCGTGGCCATTCCATTCCTGGCTAAGGGAGACAGGGAAGCCAACCTAGTGGCATTAGTCTTTCATGCAAATTCAAGGTAAAAAACTTTGAGTACTGCCCTTTACTTTGATAAGGGGAGGGGGATGTTCACTCTTTTCTCTCAGCTTGGCAAGTGACACAGGATTTGGTAGTTTTGTTTCCTGATTCTCATAGCCCAGCCTTTGGGTCCGTGACACTGTGTCACCCCCAACCCCCCCATCACCATAGCATCTGACCTCTTGGAACTGGTAATTTAAACAACAGGCTTTTTCAGAATTTTAAATTTATTCTCAGTGGAAAGGTTCTGTTAATATTTGCTGTTTTACAGAAACCCCTATGAACAGCCTGAACCAGCCCAATTTCCTGGCAGTGCCCTCCTCACACTAGGCTGTTTATCCTACCATTTCCCTAAAGTTAGTCAGCAGGGTTGCACCGAAGACTAATTTAGCCCACCCCATGCTGGCAATCCCAGCACTAACAAAACACGCTCATTCTGCCCATGACAGCCCTCCGAACAAACTGGGGATTATTTTCACACTGCTGAGAGTGGACTCCCAGCTCCTACTGTGCAACCACAAATCCCTTACACTGTGATCTCTGTGCAGCAATATAGCTCCATTTGGGAGAGTCGGGAATGTCACATGCCATAGCTGTGCCAGTCTGGGCCATGTTGCCAGCATGACAGAGTTGTTAGGGGCTGCAAATTACAGAGCAGCAAAAATGCAGTTAGTGACAGCGTGTGTTCCCACCCCATAGGGTTACAGTAGCCACAGCTGCCAAAAGAAATGCACATTAACCCAGCCCAGCTGCACACAGCATCCAGAAACAGAAGTAAGTGACTGGCCAGCCTATCTAGTGATCATTTGCTCCAGCTTTTCTCCCTGCTCCCCAGTACCCCCATGAGTCCTCATCTGCCATCTCAGGGTTGGCCCAAAAGATCAGTTTCTGCTCTAGACTTGGTCCCTGGACCTGCCAGTACTGATGGCTGGAACTACAGCTGGGGATACCCAAACAAGCTGTGGGCCCTAAACATACCCACCCAGGGGTAGAAGGTCCTGGGAAGTTTTCCCTTACTGTGGATAGGCCATGCTACCAGAGCCAGAATAAATGCTGTGGTGGGTCCTGGAAGGGAAAGATCATGGAAGCAGCCTTCTTCCCATCTCCTGCTATTAGAATAAAGCCCTGTCTACTCTGGCCTGCAAGGGAAGCAGGTGACCACCACCTTAACTGGCTTTGGCCAGTTGGTGCGGGGAAGTTGATCACCTAGATCCCTAGCTAGCATACGGGGGCTCACTGTAATCAGGCCAGTCAAGGCTCATTGCATAAAGATTGAGTGAACTAGGGTAGCAGAGACTCCCACCAAGAAAGATCTGGCCCCTGGGAAAGCCCCCAGTCTAAAGTTGCAGGCAACACAGGGACCTTTAGCTGTACATTCACAGATGGCAGCACGTTCTGCCAAGTGTCCCCATAAGTACCAAACCCTAATCTGACCCCAGTTCCCACCCCCACATGCATCGCTCCATAAGACTCTGCCTTCAATAAGGTGTCTCTCACACACACACACAAAGTGCCTCTAGGCACAGGACTCAATGGACCTTTCACTAATTAGAACAGAGACTCTCAGATGCTGGTTTGTGAGGCAGAGAACAGGTCTGGTACTGTATGGTTCCTGCCACGCTGGGAACTATCTCAGCCTTGACAAAGCAGCCCTGGGCCATTTCTACCCCTTTCTTCCCAGGGTACTGGGAACCTGACCAGAGCCATGCAGGGGCAGAACACCACACTGCTCTCTCTCAGCTTCCAGACACAAGACAAGACAGCAAGAAAGAAGTCAGACATGGAAGTCTGCCTCACTCTGTTTCCCTGAGAGAAATGCACCCTCAACTTACCCCCTTTCTCCCAAGGAGGAGGGGCTCCCCAGACCCCTGCTCTCCCACCTACCCTTCCCCAAAGAAATCTCCCACACACTGACAATTCATACCCGAACCCTAGCCTTTCGTGCCTATGCAGGTTGCTCTGGCCCTGCCCCAGCTCCCAAAAAGCAGCTCTCCTCCTTTCAGCTCCCTCTGTACAGCCCTTGACAAGACAACTCTGTGTAAGTTCTTATCTGGTGGAAGCGGATGTTTGTCTGTCCACACACAAATAATCTCTACCCTCATGATAGGCCAGACCCAAACCCATTAATCCCTAAACACGAACACCAGAAATAAACCAGAGGCACATAGGAATCCTGGAGAAGTAGCTCCAGTACCTTGTGCATCAAAGAAGGAATGAGTAGCTCCAGAACCAAAAAGTGTGGCTGGTATCTCCTGGGCTCAGGAAACTCCCCAAATGAGCTAATATGCTGCTCCAAATTCTTGCTTTTACTGCAGGGTGATTGTTCAGTTGTTCTCCCCCACCCCGCTGCCCCAGACCTGAGGAAGAGCTCTGTAACAAGCTTGAAAGTTTGTCTCTCTTACCAACAGAAGTCGGTCCAATAAAAGATATTACTTCACCCACCTTGTCAAGCCATTGAAAGGCAGAGCTGCCTCCCCTGGGGTTTGCCTTCCATGTGGCAGAGAGTAGGATGGAGTTGTGGAGAAACGAGTGCAAGGGACTTACTTGTAGGTTTTGGTTTTATCCAACCAGATGCCAGAAAGCAGAGCTCCAGCCATGCCAGACACTACAATGGTGAGTCCAATTCTTCCAGCATTCACCTCCTCCCCCTGTGGGAAGACACACATCAATACAGGAACTAGTTAATGGCCAACAGCAAGCAGGGATGGATGGCTGAAAGGGCCTCAGAGGAGGAGATACTAAAGGCCTTTCAAAGCTTGCTGTCCAGTACTGGTTTTTGGGTCAGCTTGTTCAGGATTTACCAGGAATGTAGGGTAACCCCAGAGAAAAGATGCTCCCAGGTATCCCAGTCCTAGCCTTTCCCAGCAGTAGGTGCTTTAGGGAAAGTTACAGAAGCCCTAGCTATGGAGCACTCCCCTCTCCTCCATAGGAAGGCAAAGTAGTGAAAGGTGCAGGAGCAATGACTGTCAGGAGGCTCCCAGCTGGTAGTGCTGTAGGGCAGCGGTTCTCAAATCAGTGGTCCATGGCCTTCTGGGGGTCCACGAGCCGATTTCAGGGGGTTTGCGAGCCTGAGCCCTGGTGCCCCACAAGGCAAAGCCCATAACCCATGGGTGCAGTTTGGGGGGGGGCATGAGGGGCTTTGCCCCGCCAAACTGCAGTACCATAACCAGACTGGGGCAGCCCTGGGAGCGGCTCCACACTCCCACCTTCTCCTCTCCCCCCTGCTCCTGGCCAGGTCGGAGGCGGGAAGCTGGAGACGGGCAGTGCAGGGCAGCTGCTGCTGCTCTGGCTGGTGCCATGAAACAGTTGGCCCTGGCGCTCCCCCATCTCCTGCTGCTGATAGTGCCCAGGGCTGCGGCTGCTCCTCAGCTCCCAGCACCCTTTGATTACTCCTGCAGCTGGTAAGAGCGGCCCTGTCGGGGGGACCCAGCTCCAGGACCAGCACAGCCTTCAGGGAGCAGCAACCACACAGCCCCTAGCTGCCCCTCTGCCTGCACCTTCAGCTACACCCCTCTCTGCACACAGCTCCTAGCTATCCCCAACCCGCACCCTGAGCAGTTTCAAACTTTTTGAGCTGAAACCCCACCCCCTTTGAGTTATAATTTTTGGGTGCACCCCCCTGCAATCCTGGGTGGCCTGCTGAGGTGAGTCAGGGGGTAGAGTTGGTGCTCCCTCCCCAGACCCCACTGTGCAGAGCTGGCCCAAGCTCCGCCAGGTTCCGCCCTCCCCAAAACAGAAGTCAAACTATGCCTATGCCTGAGGCCTGCCCGGGGGCCAGAGTCCGAGCCCTGGTGCCCCTCAGGGAAGAACTCCGAGCTCCTCCCGCTTGGCCCAGTGGCTGAAGCCCAGACACCCCCCCACCCCTCATGCCCTGAAATTTCTGTAGCATATTGGAGGGGGTGCTCAGAAAGAAAAAGATTGAGAACTGCTGCTGTAGGGAATAGGGCACAAGCAGTGATTGGGTGAGTTAACAGAAGAAAGCCCAACTGATTATGGTATAGGGGCATAGCCCTTGGTGGAGCTCACCAGCCCAATTCTCTTCCAGCAGAAGATGGTGCAAGGAACAGGGATAGGAGCACTGGTTGATGCAGAGGAAATGCACGGTAGCTCCAGTACCAGTCTCTCTCAGCAGGAGGTGCTGTTGCACTGTGCCCTATACAAACTTTCTTTTGACAGCAATGCTGTAGGAGAGCATGTCACAGGTACTTACTGGATAGTTCTGGATCACCATGCGGTTCAGCAGAGTGGACAGGGCATAGAAGCAACCAGTGTTCAAACCTGAGAGGTGGATAAAAACACAGCATATTCACAGCCTACCATTCTCCTGCTGGGTGAAGAAAGGTTGGGGACCTAGAGAGGGCTCCACTGAGTGTGGATGTTCTAATCCAGAGATGCAGAAGAGACCCAGGCATCAGGCACTGAGAGTGTGAGCACAGTGTTTTACAACGGGGCTGGGGAGCCTGCAGAACAACTGGCTGCCTTCGCCATGTCAGCTAGCAGAGGGGCTACATTTGGAGGGAAGGTGAGGGGCTGCTGGGCCAGCCAAGGCGAGTTATATCTCAGCTCAGTGAGTGGGCCAAACCCTGCAGTCTCAGAGTTGCTTTTTATCTGAGTGGAGGGAGGTCGCACACTTTTTAGAGCTGATAGGGGGTTCAGTGGATCCAGGCCCCAGCACCTCCTCCCTCTAGTACAATCACTCTTCTCTAACCACCGGGTGGCACAGCTCACAAATGAGCTCTCCTGACCTCCATGTCCTGCCCTAGCATGACAGCCACAGAATGACTGGCCTGGGCTATGTTGGGGTCAGTAAGCTGCTCACAGCCAGACTCATTCTTGACTGAACTCATTTACCACCTACTCCAACCAGCCAAGAGAGAATTCCAACCTCGCACCCAGATTAGTGCTGGGCTGGCAGAGCCTCCCTTGAGGAGCTCAGATCCAATTAACATTGCAGTGCCAAGGCCAGTGACCTAGTGTGAGCTGGAAGAGATGTCCCAGCTGGAGGCTTCCTCACAAAGCGGAACTCGCTCACTCCCCACAGCAATAGCCAGAAGAAGTGGGCTCTTCCAGCCAAGAAGTCCTAGTAACTGAGTAGGAGCTAAGCAGTTTGCTGAGCAGTAACAGCACCTTCCCAAGCCACTATGGGCTCGTGTACTTGGGAAAATATGATCAGTCACACATAAAGATCACTGATGTCTTAAAGAGATGGTAATGCCAGTATAACCCTACCCCTGTGTGGACACTTTATTCCACTATAAGAGTCGCTTTGCTTTAGTTTAAATCCCTTCCCAAGGGATGCAAGCTACACCAAAAAAGCCACCCTTACACCAGAATAAAAGTGTCCACACAGGGGGTCATACCAGTATTACTCTACTGATTTAATTTCTCACCATAAATTAAGCTGAAAAAGCTTTCCCATGTGGGCAAAACCCATAATGGTCAATTCAATCCTCTTCTCAGAAAGTCATGCACATTTGCAACTGGTTTCTCTTTAAGGCTTCAGTGATCACTGTGACAGTGGGTGGGGATCATAGGTTCCACCAGTCACAGACCACACATCCCTGTGCTCGGGATAAACAAGGTTTAAAGTCTCTGTGTCGAGACATCTGCAATCCTTAAAACCCAGTCAAGTGCAAAATTCCCACACCCCCATCCTCTCTCTCTCTCTCTCAAAGCCTGAGTGAACAGCAGGAAGCACCCCAGGGTACAGGAGAAAGGAGGAGTATAGTAGCCTGAGCACAGGATGGGGAGACAGGAACTCCTGAGCTCTAATCCCAGCTCTGACACTGGTGCTGAGTGTGGTACAGGGATCTAACTAGAGTAGAATATATCCAGCAGACAGACACACATAGCCGCAAGGGAGACTGAGCCAGATTGAACAGCATGAACTCCTGAGAGGCGCAGCAGCAAAGGAGGGGATCAGCATGTTATCAGTTTCTGACATGCTCTCTGGACAGGAAACACCCATCCCATTCACTCCAAAAGACACCTAGTACAAGAGTGAGTTCCAGGTGGGTCAGTAACCTCCAGAGAGATAAGATAGGAGGGACACCAGGGAAAACTCTGCAATGGGAGCCGGCAGCAGGAACATACCCCAGAGTGCTGAACCTTGCTCTTCACAAGATTTGGCCCTGGAAGGAATGCACAGAGGAATCTGACGAGGCTGTTGGCCCACTTCACCCCCCACTCTGGAACACAGAGTTTACTAAGGGACACTTCACTGGCTGTAGCTTCAGGGATAGGAAGAAGGAGCATGAAAGGTCAGCACATGTCCTCTACCTACCGTTGTTTCAGCTCAAAGCTGCATGTCAAACAATGCATGTTAACCTATGAAATATCTACTGTAACGGGGCAAGGCCAGATGGCTATAGAAAAGTAGTGGGAGATAGATATATTAGCTCCAGGCTAAACAAATCCCTGGTACCAGGATAAGTGAAATGGCAGCTGCTCCAGGTCAATTAAGACACCTGGGGCCAATTAAGAACTTTCCAGAAGGCAGGGAGAAGGCTAGGTTGATTGGGACACCAGAAGCCAATCAGGGGCTGGCTGAAACTAGTTAAAAGCCTCCCAGTTAGTCAGGTGGGTGTGCATGTCAGGAGCAAGTAATTAATTAATTAATGCTGTTGGAGAGGCTGAGTAGTACACACCATATCAGGCACAAGCAAGGAGGCCCTGAGGTAAGGGTGAAGTGGAGCTTGAGGAAGTGAGGTCTGCTGTGGTGGAAGTAGCCCAGGGAATTGTACACGTCATGTTTCTAAAAGGTCAGCTACCATAGCTGATACTATTAGGGTCCCTGGGCTGGAGCCCAGAGTAGAGGGCGGGCCTAGGCTCCCTTCCCCCCCCTCCACCCCCCCTACAACTTTGCCCCCTGATTAATCACTGAGACTGGGAGACAACAGAGACTATGCAAGGAAGGATAACTTCTCCTCACTTCCTTTGCTGGCTTATGATGAAAATGTCTCAGCAGACTCTGACCCTTGGCCCTAGAGAAAGAAGGGTTACATGCAGGGTTACATACAGTGCGCCTCTGAGGCTAGTGAAATCTGCCAGGAAACGCAGGACCCACGGAGGCAAGGACAGAGCTTTGTCACACTACACACATGAGCGATGCATTTATACCAACCTAACCCCGGGGGTAGACAGCACTATCTTAAGAGGAGGGCTTCACCCATCAACATAGCTACCGCCTCCCAGGGAGGTGGAGTACTCTGATCAGCGTAGGTAGTGTCTTCATTAAGCGTTACAGTGGCGCAGCTGCACCCATGCAGTGCTGTAAGTGCAGACAAGCCCTCAGACACGCACAAAGCACTTCATTGCTTTGGGCCCTCTAAGTCTCAGTCGCTTTATCTTTATTGTTAGGGAACTGAAAGTCAAGGGTGAGTCGGGCAGAACCAAGTGAGCAGAGGAGAAAAAAAACACAAGCCAGGAGGAAGAGACTTTGAAGTGTCAAAGTCACTAAACAGCCTTTTCAAATCCCCCAGTGACTCTAGAGCAGGGGTGGGCAAACTACAGCCTGCAAACATTTTAATCTGGCCCTCGAGCTCCTGCTAGGGAGCAGGATCCAAGGTTTGCTCCACTCCAGTCAGGGAGCGGGGGTCGGGCTTGCCTGCTCTGTGTGTACCATGGCTCTGTGCAGCTCCTGGAAGCAATAGTATGTCCTGCTCTGGCTCCTACACGTAGGGGCAGTCAAGGGGCTCCACATGCTGCCCCCACCCCAAGCGCTGCCCCCACGGCTCCCATTGGCCAAGAACTACAGCCAATAGGAGCTGCAGGGGTGGCATCTGCAGACAGGGCAGCATACAGAGCTGCCTAGCCGTGCCGGAGTGAGGAACATGCCGCTACTTCTGGGAGCTGCTTGAGGTAAGCGCCACCCAGAGCTTGCACCCCTGACTCCCTCCCAAGCCCCTGCCCCAGCCCTGATCCCCCTCCTGCCCTAGCCCTGATCCCCCTCCTGCCCTCTGAACCCCTTGGTCCCAGCCAGGAGCACCCTCCTGCACCCCAAACCCTCATCCTCAGCCCCCACCCCAGAACCTGCACCCCTAACCCCCCCCCCCCCACACACACACACCCTCCAACACCCTGCCCCAGCCCGGAGGCCCTTCCCGCACACTGAACTCCTCATTTCTGGACCCACCACAGAGCCTGCACCCCCAGCCAGAGCCCTCATCCCCTCCTGCACCCCAACCCCCAATTTTGTGAGCGTTCATGGCCTCCCGTACAGTTTCCATACCCAGATATGGCCCTCAGGCCAAAAAGTTTGCCAACCCCTGCTCTAAAAGGAGAAATTATCCAAGGAAGAACAGATTCTAAAGAAACTCTTCACACTGAGAGGCCCTTCTCATCACCAGTACTGGGTCGCTCTAACTAGTAACTGATCCCTTCCCCTTCTTCACACTTACACCCACACAGTTTGATGGGCACATCAAGGACAGACTTTCAGCCAGCATCTGTATCTGATTTTCTCAGAGGGCATCAGACACAGAACAATCCTGGGACTGTCTCCAGCTCCTCGATACGAAGCTCGGGGGCAGCCGGATGGGAGAGGGGAAGAGAAGTTGCAGTACAGGACTAAGTGATCTGGGAAATGGCAGGAGTAACCTGGGACATCTGAGGGTCACTTCTAGAAAGCTCTACTGCACTCCCCAGGGAGAAAGGACTAAATGACCTAGTAGGCCTTTTGCAGCTCCAAAGCGAACATCACACTGTCCCCAGCCCTTGTTAATAACTCAGATGTTCCATTAGCTACTTGTGTTGGCAGAAAAACCTGTGAGGGGGCTGGAGATCCCTGACTGTGCTCCACACTGCAACCAGAAGCTTTCCCTATGTACTGTGTATCCCATTATTCCCTTCTCCTGAGGGGCTTCTCCAACAAGGAGCTTTCTGTTGCCAGGCACTGAGAACAGAGCCAGCCTATGCCAGAAACCATGTCACACCTAGAACCAAGTGTGACACATTCACACACAGAACAACTTCCTAGAGTTCCCTGCAGCTGGCTAGAATACATCCTACTGGGGTACAGAGGCTGCTGTTCACCGCTTGGGTGGGTCACTAGAGGCACTGAGCACAGCCAATAGACCATAGCAAAGTCATCCTCCCCTTCTTACTAGGGGAACTGCTTCATCAGATGACAAAATTATAGTGTCAAAAGCAGAACCTGCACCTCAGGCCCCCACCATACCCATGCAAACAAATCAAGGGGCCCATTTCTGAGAGTGCTGCAGAGGGAGAAGTGAGCAGCAGACTTAGCAGGATAAACACAAGTAGAGGGGACCTTAAACTCCCTCCCTCTGGCTTCTTGGGGGTGGGGGTTTCCTGAAGACCACAAGCTATGTCCATACTCACTCTAGTCCCTCCACAACCCCTTCCCCCCTGCTGATTCCATGGGGTCTCTTGGAGGCCACGCACTTGCCAAGCGTTTAGCAGCTCTTCACCCATATTATAACTGAGCAAGTTATTCCAGATAATGACTTGCTCCAGATCTGCCTGGGGGAGGGACTGTGAGCAAGGAAGATTTTTCTCCTGCTAGCAGGCCAGATACTGGTCAGCATTGTCAAGGGAGGACCCATTCTGGCACACAAAGTAGCAGGAAGATCTCCGCCTTCACCTGTCACTTAGCAGAGCCGAGACTGGACCTTACCATAAGCAACTATCAGCAGGACAAAATTGGTATTGCGGAGCAGCCTGAGGATGGACTGCACGTAGGAATATTCCTCAGGTGGCTTCAACTGGATCAAGGCCTGGGCCCGGCTTGGGGGAAACGGGGGCTTCTCTCGGAACACTGGAAACAAACAGAATGGACCTGTCAACAATAGGACCTCAGGGAATCTGGGCCCAGAGAGTCGGGGAGATGTTGTGGGGTGAGGCAGGGAAACCAAAGTTTATAAAAACACACACCTCCCTGGTGCTCTGAAATCTAAGATAAAGGAAACTCCAGCACTACTAGCCCCTACCCTCAGAGGAAGCAGCTGGGAAAGTCGTTGCCTGTCAGTTGAAATTTTATAGCTGTTCAGTGCTCAGCATTGGGTTGCCAACAGTCTAATCGCACAAACCCAAACACCCTTGCCCTGCCCCAAGGCCCCGCCCCTGCCCTGTCCCTTCTCTGAGGCCCTGCCTCCACTCACTCCATCCCCCATCCCTCCGTCACTCGCTCTCCCCAACCCTCACTCACTTTCACTTTCTCTTATCCTCTCCCCATGAGAAGAAGCATGTGCAATGGAGTGTTTTGTTTTGGTAGGACTTTAGGGCTTGCTTGTTGTTGTTTTATAAAATATACATGTTGCTCTGTATATATATTAGAGAAGACTGGTTGAAGAAGTATGCTTTGTACTTAGAGTGGAAGGCTGGGGAGGTTTGAGATGGTCTGGTGGACTGCTAACAGTCTTCAAATATGTTAAGGGCTGTTATAAAGATGAGGGTGGCCAGTTGTTCTTCCTCATCCACTGAGAACAGCAGGACAACAAGCCAATCGGAAGCAAGGGAGATTTAGGTTAGATATTAGGAAAAAAAACTTTTCAACTATAAGGGTAGTTAAGTTCTGGTACAGGCTTCCAAGGGAGGTGGTGGAATCCCCCCCATTGGAGGTTTTTAAGAACAGATTAGACAAACACCCATTAGGCGTGGCCTAAGTATACTTAATCCTCCCTCAATGCGGCAGGATGGATGAAATGACCTCTCAAGGTTCCTTCTAGCCCTATATTTCTATGATTCTATGGTCCTTAATTCTTGGGGGAGTTCACTCCACAGTCTCAGACTAGCCCCCCAATAAAGCTCTGTCTCCTGGTCAGATAAGACCCTTAATGTAGAGAGTTACATTGTACCAGAGGAGCAGAGCTGTCAACCACAGTCTTCATCTCAGAACTTTGTGATCCTTTAGATATGCTAGACCTAGGCAATGCAGTGCCTCCAAGATAAGGACCAAGATCTTGAATTTGAACTGAAATTCCATGGGAGAGTAGAGGACAGGTTTGCTCATGTTGGCTTGTGCTGCTGAGGAGACATTCTGCAGTGTTCTGTATTAGTTGGAGTTTCCTAGGTACTGAAGACTTCATACCCAGGTATATCGCATTGCTGTAGTCCACCTGAGAAGTGAAGGTGTGAATAACTGAGGCCAGGACATCATCTACCAGGATGGGACATAGTCTCCTCGCCAACTGAGAGATTAGAAAGCTTGCAGATGCTATGTAAGAGCTAAGTGTTTCAGTGAGGAATCTAAGAAAATTCCTAACTTTTGAACAAACTGACCAATTGGGGGTGTGTGCCTTCAAAGGAGACTGCACCATGGCTGCAAACTCTTCAAAGTGCTTTGCTCCGCCCACTGGCATCACCTCTGCCCTTCTTAGGTTCAGCTTTAACCAGCTGAAGAAGTGACCCTGTATGTGAACAGAAGCAGGTGCTATGCTGGGGCACTGCCCCAGATCGCCCCTAGTGGGCTGCCACATGCCCTCCCTGATACAGAGACCCATAAACACAATCTGGTCCTCTCAGCTTCATCCCTCCCACACATTTACATTCACCTCCTTACCAATGATGACGAGGATGAAGAGCACCGTTGCCACAGCTGCAATGATGAAAAACATGATGCTGATGTGGTAGGCCAGCTGTTCTGTGTCCTCCAAGTTGGGAACCAGAACGGGAGGGAGAACAAAGCCCACTGCAATTCCAAGCTGAGCAGAGAGATCAGGAGAGAGATAGAATTAGGTGGAGAGTGAGGGGAACCTCCCCCTCAATCCTCAGGCTAGGACCACCATCAAGGGACTCAGCTCCAAGATGTGGCCTGCCTTTGCATAGTCAGAGGCTGGCCAGGGCCCGTCCAACTTGGTCTTCGATCCAAAAATCCCCTACTCAGTCATCCAACAATCAAAATAAAATAGAAACTAACTACTATTTTAGCAGAATCCACAACAAATAACCAGTGTGAAAGTGTACCGTACTGGCCCCCACACTTGTAGGAGTGACACTAACCAACCCCAGCTGCCTTGCTAACTCTGTCAACTTCTCCACTGGCTCAAGTCAGTCTAAGAAGTTTAAGCCCAAGAGGAAAGAGAGCATCAAAAGCCACACAAAGGGTTTGAAATCCTTAAGACCAATAACACCCTAAATCCAAAGATGTGTTTGCTGAGCGCCTGCCCCTATTCTGAGATGTCCTACTTTGAAAGGCTGTGAGTAGAGGCATCTGAGCCTGGCTATAGTCATTGTCCAACAAGCACAGCACCTGTGACCTTGGAGTCACTTTATTGGTGGCATTGACATCACCATGAAAATGGTATGCAGCCCCATGGCATACACGGTCTCATAAGTTGCCAATTTGCCAGGCTCAGAGGGAGAGGGTGGCATTTCCTTTTTCACCTTGTGACAATTTGGGGAAACTGACGACGCACAATTTACAAATTCTGTTTCAGCAAATTAATTCTCTGTGTGCTTAAACCTTTCAGGTTACCTGTACTGTGTTCTTGCTTCATACTCCATGTACAAAGGAGACAGGAGTGGCACCTGCACGGCCGGATGTGCTGAATATTAAGAATCTAACATTTGAACAGGTCTATATAGGCGGTACAATAAATATGGCCAAACCAAAAAAACTGATTCTGCCCAGCCAGGCTGGTAACTAAGCAACAGATCACCTGGTATGAGACTGATCTCTGGGGCGGGAGGGGGGAGAGATCAGGGACACAGACTGGGGGCTGCTCTTGGGCACCCTGTCTAGGTAGGTGGGGGGTCCAGGACTCCCCACAGTGGTCTGGGCTCCCTGGGCAGCTCTTACCACTGTCAAGCTCCAGTTTCTGGCCTGGCCAGGGGGCAAAGGAGGAGAAAGGCGTGCAGCGCTCCTACATGTGTCTCGCTTTTGCTTTTTGAAAAGATGGTCACTCTAGGCGAGAGACCCTTTCACAGAAATGGGAACAGAAAGGCTGTGCCCAGGAAGTGTGCCAGAGAGGCCAAGACAAAAAGAACAGGAGTACTTGTGGCACCTTAGGGTATGTCTACACTATGAAATTAGGTCAAATTTATAGAAGTTGGTTTTGTAGAAAGCGTTTTTATACAGTTGATTGTGTGTGTCCCCACACAAATGCTCTAAGTGCATGTAGTCGGCGGAGTGTGTCCAGAGTACCGAGGCAACCGTCGACTTCCGGAGCATTGCACTGTGAGTGGCTATCCCACAGTTCCCGCAGTCTCCGCTGTCCATTTGAATTCTGGGTAGAAATCCCAGTGCCTGATGGGGCTAAAACATTGTCGCGGGTGGTTCTGGGTACGTATCGTCAGGCCCCCGTTTCCTCCCTCCCTCCGTGAAAGCAAGGGCAGACAATCGTTTTGCGCCTTTTTCCTTGCGTTACCTGTGCAGACGCCATACCACGGCAAGCATGGAGCCTGCTCAGCTGTCACCGTATGTCTCCTGGGTGCTGGCAGACGTGGTACTGCATTGCTACACAGCAGCAGTTTATTGCCTTTTAGCAGCAGACAGTGCAGTATGACTGGTAGCGGTCATCGACGTAGTCCTGGGTGCTCTTTTAACCCGGGCGCCTGGGCAAACATGGGAGTGACTCAGCCAGGTCATTTCCCTTGTTTCACCTTGTGGTGATTGAGTCCGACTGGCAGTGCACTGTCTTTTAACCTCCAGCTAGCAGAAGATGATGGCTAGTCGTCTTCTGCTGAGCACCCAGGAGATGATGATGGCTAGCGGACGTACTGCACAGTCTGCTGCTAGCAAGATGTATAAAGATAGATGAAGTGGCTCAAAACAAGAAATAGACCAGATTTGTTTTGTATTCATTTTCTCCTCCCTCCTCCCTCTGTGAAATCAACGGCCTGCTAAACCCAGTTTTGAGTTCTATCCTTGAGGGGGCCATTCAGTTTCTCACAAAGCCACCCCCTTTGTTGATTTTAATTCCCTGTAAGCCAACCCTGTAAGCCATGTCGTCAGTTGCCCCTCCCTCTGTCAGGGCAATGGCAGAGGATCGTTCCGTGCCTTTTTTCTGTGCAGACGCCATACCACGGCAAGCATGGAGCCCGCTCAGATCACTTTGGCAATTAGGAGCACATTAAACACCACGCGCATTATCCAACAGTATATGCAGCACCAGAACCTGGCAAAGCGATACTGGGTGAGTAGGTGACATCAGCGCGGTGACGTGAGTGATGAGGACATGGACACAGACTTCTCTCAAAGCACAGGCCCTGGCAATGTGGGCATCATGGTGCTAATGGGGCAGGTTCATGCGGTGGAATGCCGATTCTGGGCTTGGGAAACAAGCACAGACTGGTGGGACCACATAGTGTTGCAGGTCTGGGACAATTCCCAGTGGTTGCAAAACTTTTGCATGCATAAGGGCACTTTCATGGAACTTTGTGACTTGCTTTCCCCTGCCCTGAAGTGCAAGAATACCAAGATGAGAGCAGCCCTCACAGTTGAGAAGCGAGTGGCAATAGCCCTGTGGAAGCTTGCAATGCCAGACAGCTACCGGTCAGTTGGGAATCAATTTGGAGTGGGCAAATCTACTGTGCGGGCTGCTGTGATGCAAGTACCCAACGCAATCAAAGATCTGCTGATATCAAGGGTAGTGACCCTGGGAAATGTGCAGGTCATAGTGGATGGCTTTGCTGCAATGGGATTCCCTAACTGTGGTGGGGCTATAGACGGAACCCATACCCCTATCTTGACACCAGAGTACCAAGCCGGCGAGTACATAAACCGCAAGGGGTACTTTTCAATAGTGCTGCAAGCACTGGTGGATCACAAGGGACGTTTCACCAACATCAACGTGGGATGGCCGGGAAAGGTATATGACGCTCGCATCTTCAAGAACTTGGGTCTGTTTCAAAAGCTGCAGGAAGGGACTTTATTCCCAGACCAGAAAATAACTGTTGGGGATGTTGAAATGCCTATAGATATCCTTGGGGACCCAGCCTACCCCTTAATGCCATAGCTCATGAAGCCATACACAGGCAGCCTGGACAGTAGTCAGGAGCTGTTCAACTACAGGCTGAGCAAGTGCAGAATGGTGGTAGAATGTGCATTTGGATGTTTAAAAGCGCACTGGCGCAGTTTACTGACTCGGTTAGACCTCGGTGAAACCAATATTCCCACTGTTATTACTGCTTGCTATGTGCTCCACAATATCTGTGAGAGTAAGGGGGAGAAGTTTATGGCAGGGTGGGAGGTTAAGGCAAATTGCCTGGCTGCTGGTTTCGCACAGCCAGACACCAGGGCGGTTAGAAGAGCACAAGAGGATGCGGTGTGCATCAGAGAAGCTTTGAAAACCAGTTTCATGACTGGACAGGCTACAGTGTGAAAGTTCTGTTTGTTTCTCCTTGATGAAACACCCCGCCCCTTGGTTCACTCTACTTCCCTTTAAGCTAGCTACCCTCCCCTCCTCCCTTCTATCACCACTTGCAGAGGCAATAAAGTCATTGTTGCTTCACATTCATGCATTCTTTATTCATTCATCACACCCCCCATTATTAGGGGGATAATGACCAAGGTTGCCCAGGAGGGGGGGTGGAGGAGGAAAGGACAAGGCCACACAGCACTTTAAAACTTATTGAATGCCAGCCTTCTATTGCTTGGGCAATCCTCTGGGGTGGAGTGGCCAGAGGCCCCCCACCGCGTTCTTGGGCGTCTGGGTGAGGAGACTATGGAACGTGGGGAGGAAGGCGCTTGGTTACACAGGGGCTGTAGCGGCGGTCTGTGCTCCTGCTGCCTTTCCTGCAGCTCAGCCATACGCTGGAGCATATTGGTTTGATCCTCCAGCAGCCTCAGCATTGAATCCTGCCTCCTCTCATCACGCTGCCGCCACCTTTCAGCTTCACCCTCTCTTCAGCCCACCACCTCTCCTCCCAGTCATTTTGTGCTTTCCTGCACTCTGACATTGTCTGCCTCCACCCATTCGTCTGTGCTCTGTCAGTGTGGGAGGACAGCATGAGCTCAGAGAACATTTCATCACGAGTGTGTTTTTTTCGCTTTCTAATCTTCACTAGCCTCGGGGAAGGAGAAGATCCTGTGATCCTTGAAACACATGCAGCTGGTGGAGAAGAAAAAAAAGACAGTGGTATTTAAAAAGACACATTTTCTAGTACAATGGCTACACTCTTTCACGGTAAACCTTGCTGTTAACATTACATACACAGCACATGTGCTTTTGTTCCAAGGTTGCATTTTGCCTCCCCCCACCACGTCGCTAGCCCCTCACCCTTCCCTGTGGCTAACAGCGGGGAACATTTCTGTTCAGCCATAGGCAAACAGCCCAGCAGGAGTGGGCACCTCTGAATGTCCCCTTAAGAAAAGCACCCTATTTCAATCAGGTGACCATGAATGATATCACTCTCCTGAGGATAACACAGAGAGATAAAGAACGGATGTTGTTTGAATGCCAGCAAACATACACTGCAATGCTTTGTTCTACAATGATTCCTGGTACGTGCTACTGGTGTGGTGTGGTAAAGTGTCCTACCATGGTGGATGGAATAAGGCTGCCCTCCCCAGAAACCTTCTGCAAAGGCTTTGGGAATACATCCAGGAGAGCCGCAAATGCCAGGGGAAATTAATCATTAAACATGCTTGCTTTTAAACCATGTATAGTATTTTAAAAGGTACACTCACCAGAGGTCCCTTCTCCGCCTGGCGGGTCCGGAGGGCAGCCTTGGGTGGGTTCAGGGGGTACTGGCTCCAGGTCCAGGGTGAGAAACAGTTCCTGGCTGTCGGGAAAATCAGTTTCTCCGCTTGCTTGCTGTGAGCTATCATCTTCCTCCTCCCCAAAACCTGCTTCTGTGTTGCCTCCATCTCCATTGAGGGAGTCAAACAACACAGCTGGGGTAGTGGTGGCTGAAACACTTAAAATGGCATGCAGCTCATCATAGAAGCGGCATGTTTGGGGCTCTGACCCGGAGCGGCCGTTTGCCTCTCTGGTTTTCTGGTAGGCTTGCCTCAGCTCCTTAAGTTTCACACGGCATTGCTTCAGGTCCCTGTTAGGGCCTCTGTCCTTCATGCCCTGGGAGATTTTGACAAATGTTTTGGCATTTTGAAAACTGGAACCGAGTTCTGATAGCACGGATTCCTCTCCCCATACAGCGATCAGATCCCGTACCTCCCGTTCAGTCCATGCTGGAGCTCTTTTGCGATTCTGGGACTCCATCATGGTCACCTCTGCTGATGAACTCTGGCCAGCGTGGCAAGCTGCAGGTGACCATGCAAACAGGAAATTGAAATTCAAAAGTTTGCGGGCCTTTTCCTGTCTACCTGGCCAGTGCATCTGAGTTGAGAGTGCTGTCCAGAACAGTCACAACAGAGCACTCTGGGATAGCTCCCAGAGGCCAATACCGTCTAATTGTGTCCACAGTACCCCAAATTCGACCTGGCAAGGCCGATTTGAGCGCTAATCCCCTTGTCGGGGGTGGAGTAAGGAAATCGATTTTAAGAGCTCTTTAAGTCGAAAAAAAGGGCTTTGTCGTGTGGACAGGTGCAGGGTTAAATCGATTTAACACTGCTAAATTCGATCTAAAGACCTAGTGTAGACCAGGGCTTAGAGACTAACAAATTTATTTGAGCATAAGCTTTCGTGGGCTACAGCCCACTTCATCAGATGCATAGAATAGAACATACAGTAAGATGATATATATATACATACATACTGAGAACATGAAAAGGGAGAGTAAGAGGCTAATTAATTAAGATGAGGAAAGACACAGTGCTGGAGCCTATCTAGACCAAGGGAGGCTTAAACGCGCATGGGCCCAATGTGTTGGGATCCAAATGCAGCAGCCTGGTAGGTCCCAGAAAGGGGAGCTTGACTATGGCTATAACACATTCCATAGCAACCCCTTCTGGAAAGGGCTGAGATGCTCTTACCCTTATAGCAGATCAGGCTTACAGCAGTAGACCAAGTACTCACAAGTATCTGGGACTAATAGTGATACCAGCCTAAAATGCCCTCCTCAAGGAACAGAGAGAAATCAGCTGTTTTGATCCAAACGCCTGAGCCCTTGTCTAATAAAGGGGGAATCAAAGTGCACTCAGCATGTTTGTGGCTGCCTACGAAAGCTGCTCTTTCATCCACATTTCATTGCGTGCAGCGGTGTTGCAACCAAGGCTCAACTCCCGCTCCTTCAGCTTTGTGTGCCAGTGCTCTTCACCCCCCCATGACATCATAAAAGAGTGCTTGGGGACAGCCCAACTCTTGCCAGTTCCCAGAGAGAGATTATTTACGCACACTCCCCTGTATGGGGCAGAAGTGGTTACTCACTTCAGTGTTGCACTAAATTTCTGCATTATCTTGTTTTCAAGCTATAAAAAATTTTCCAGGTAGTGACAGACTCGACCAAGCACACACAAGGCTTTCTAGGAGCTGCAGAAAGAGAGCTGCAGAGCAGCACGTGAAGCAATTCTCACACTTGCCTGACACATTTCCAAATCTCTTCTGAAGCCTGAAGCATTTGAATGTGACTTAGCAGCATCAAATTAACCAGAATGGTAGAAGCAATGAAAAATGCACCTCCTTCCTACCCAGCCCCAGTTATTCATGCTTTACCATCACCAACGGAGCATCCACAAACCCATCCTCACAGTGGAAGAAGAAGCAGGAGCTATGAAAAATATGGAAACGAGGGGGCATTCAAGCTAGGGCAACTTCCTTGTTATAGAGAGATGCATTTATCATCATCAGATAGGGTCTTCTCCCAGTGTAAGGAACCTTATGAAGTGTTGACCTTCCCCACCCCAGTCACAGAAGGATCATCACAACAAACCTATTAGTTTTGCTGTAAACTTTTAGCTTCCACTGTAACAATAGTGAGCATTTCTATAGACCTCAGTATCTTCACAGTCCTCCGTTGAGAGGGTCAGCTAGTATCACTACCCCCATTTTACAGACAATGAAGGAGAAGCACAGGGAGGAAAGGGACTTATCCAGGATCACACAACTGTCCACTCTGCCTCCCAACAAACAAAACACCCCAGTAATTCATGCTAATCAGACTTTGAAGGTTCATCGTCACTATCAAGGTTTCACACTTCTTTAATGATTATCAGTGTGTTGTGGGATATGTTTTCTTTAAACAGCATCGGCAGCATCAAGGTTTCCAAATAAATATGTGTGATCTGCCAACACTTGTAGTTGGGAAAGGAAAGGTCTCTGCCCTTTATACACCAAACCATTTATCTGCACTCTCCCTCCTCCATGCAAGAGCGAAGAGACCTGGGTCAGGGAAGAATGCTCTGTCCTTCAGACATTATCTCACTTCAGTGCTGGAACCAGAAACACATTTAACGTACAAATTATTAACCTTCACAATGTCGGACCAAGCTCCTCATGTGTCAGGCACTGCCCTGGAATTTATCCTTATTATGGGGCTCTGCGGTAAACCAGGGTCAGGACTCCCAACAGGTGTCACTTTGGGGTTCACCTTTACCTCAGAGATGCCAACCAAGGTAAACCAGTGGGAATGACTAATAAAAAGGGACCAACCCTGCCATTCTGTTGCATTGGGCAGGATTAAAACAATACACACACAAGGGGCACAAATGTCACGTTTTAGAGCACAACTCAACCACTAAAGAGGGAGTTAGGAGGAAACTTCCATGAGTAAGTGTTAGGGGGCTTACTCCTTCACCCACTTACTTCCCTGGTCCTTCTCACATGAACAGAGAGCAACAATACCCGAAGTCCAAAGGTGCAAACAATTCGATGTTTATTGGGGTGAACTTCCAGCAAGCATGATTCCAGTTTCCTTCCTTAGTATCCTCCTTCCCAGCTCTGACACCACAGAGCCTTACACCTGTGTCCCTGTTCCCATTACTACCCTTAGCCAAACATGATTCCAACTTCCTTACTCCCATTCCCTGTTACCATTTCCCCCTTTAGCAAAACATGATTCCAATTTTCTTACCCCCATTCCCTGTTCCCATCTCCCTCACCCACATGCCCATGCCCACCCCCACCCACACCCAGTCACTTCCTCATTGACTACAGATTATATAGTAAAACTTGAGTTCTGCTTAGCTATACCTTAACCAATCATTTTCCTGAAATTTAACTAACCAATCCTAACACATTGTAACATGATTATGTAACCAATTATATCCCACCACCTTAATTAGTTTACACCCAGCAAAATTAATTATACAGCAGACAGGAACAATCACAGAACCAGACAGAGATTATACAGACAAACAATAGCAAAGTGGGAACTACAATGACAAGACAACACAGAAGCGAGGATTTCACATCCCAGCTATTGATAAGTGAGTTCTTGCCAGACAGGATGCTATCAAACTAAGTTTCCTTTTACATTTTCTAGGCACTTCCCTTTCTCTGGAGGTGATAGGAACTATCAGGACAGGATTGTATTCTTAACAGCCGAATAGCACCTTATTTCAGTGTGACTAATTTGGAATGTGAGGATGTGACTGTTTGCTTCCCAGCTTATGGCAGCCTCTGCTGCTTAGCCAAAGGCCTTAGCCTAAGAACAGGGCCTCAGACTGTCACAGTAAGAGAAGGCCCTTACACCAGCAGACAGTGATTTTGATTCTCTCTTTTATACCTCTATCACTAGCCAAGTGATAAGAATACACCTAAATTCTTAGAGTACAGGCCTTTGCAGACAGGCCTGAATATCTATATCCTAACAGTAAGTTGTGTCCATCAGTGGGGTTTCTTGAACCTGAAACATCTGGTACTGCCACTGTCAGAGAGGACCCCTGGTCCTATCTGGTGTGGCAATTCCTACGTTCCCACATTTAGTCAAATACAAATCACTGACACTAAGCACCCTTGTATTCACACCCTACATGGTACTGTAATAATCATTGTACAAAATATGCTTTGTGAGGTATCATGTGAAAACTAATAACTCACTGATCATTAATATTCTCGTGTGATATATGTATGCAATGGCTATTAAGAGTTATGAATATATGATGGAATTATAACGAAACCAGGTATGTCAGGGAGTTGTTAAACAGGTCTATCCTAAACAAATGTGTATTTACCTCAGTTCACATATAAGCAGTAAACAGACCCATCAAGCTAACAAGGTATGGGAGGCAAACTTCACACTAACAAGCTGGGGAGAGGACAGCATGGTGTCTACACCAAACAGGAGAGAGAAGCATGGTCTGGGTTTTACTTGTCAGAAGAAACCATTTAAAGGTTTACAGGTCTAGAAATACAGAGTGCAGCACCTTAAATGATAAGCAACTGAATTAACTGATTGGTTCAATAAAAGATATTACCTCATCCACCTTGTCTCTTGAAGCAAAGTCATTCAACTTTGGGAGATATAGGCAAGGATACAAAGCCATTTTAGGCATCCATCACTAGACAGACACAAGAGGCCAGAGTTCTTGCAAGCCAAAAAAGATGGGTCCTTCAACCAACTGGGGGTTGAAGTCTCTGGAACTGAACACAGGTGAGAAGCCTGCTTATGCAAAGATCTTTCAGCTAAGAAGACAAGGGAAGCCAGCACCTTTACTTTTGTGGAACGTCAGGACAGAAAAAAAGTCAGCCATGGTTGACTAAGAATGACGACTGGTGAGAGAAAGCATCTTGAACAAAGCCTGTATCTGGCTAGATTATGTTTTAGACTTTTAGCAACATATTTTGTTTTGTTTTACTTGTAACTCTTTCTCTCTTCATTTCTTATACCTGAACTCACTTAATCCTATGTATATTCTGTTAAATTTATTTCATTTTTACCATAACCAACTCAGTGCTGGGTTTGAAGGAACGGTGTATTTACTCCCAGGTAAGTTTATAATCTGTGATGTGTTTTTGTCTCTTTACAGGAGCAATGAACCTTACTATTTCTCTGAGCTCTTCACAAGAGGGCTGGGCACTTCAGGAGATACGATTTGGGGAAAATTCAGGATTGGGAGTGCATTGGGGTCGCCCTGGAAGTAGTAAACAAGGCTGGTGTAAGCTGCTGTGGGGCTATACACAAGCTGCTGGGATCAGACCTGCTGAACCAGAGCTGTCTAGCATACAGAAACTCAGGTTGTGACCAGCATGCTTGGAGGCTAGTTGTGAATGGCCCAGGCTGGGAGCTCCAGAAGCAAACCAAGACACCCACAGTTACAGGGCAAATGGTGACACAACCCCTTGCTGGTCTGGATTTGAACCCTCATACGGTGACATCCACATCCTATGTTTCAGATACAAGGTTAGCAGAAGAAACACTTACCTCAAGTTAAGTGCCTGATGTTCAGGTATTTGAATATGTTCTTTACCAAATTACAATCTCAGCTTTCTCTTCATTAATTGAAATCATCGTAGGGCTTCCCTGGCTGAGCAAGCAAGGCAGTTATACCATATCCCACCAATTTCACAGAGAACAAGCCATTGTGGAGAGACCTATCAATCCCTGCAATCAGTTTATTTTGTGCTTTTTATGGCTAACGACTTTAGCTTCGCACACTCCAATCTGCCCCCTCAGCACAGTAACATGCCACATAGCTACAGTATTTTCATGAGATTCAGAAAAATTCTAGTGTAATGACACTGTCTCTCAGCCCCTCCTCAAGATATACACCCAAACCGACGTAGCGACTAGTCCTACAAACCCCTTCACAGGGGCAGGCAAGTTCTCTTTGGGCCCCCACCCCTTCCCAGATAGGATATGTGTGTCCCCTCGCTTTATCTCAGATTCGAGGGAAGAAAAAAAAGATAAGGGGCTAAAGCTGCTTCTTTCTCTCATCACCATTTTATTCTATTTCTGGTAGGGGAATATAAGCTACAGCCAACCCAGCTCTGCCCATTCACAGAAGAGGGGGGAAAGCAATGCTCCTAAACTTAGTTATAGCCCAGCCCCTGTGATTGTCTGTAGACCCACACACAGAACCAAAAGCTGGTGGTTAAACACCAATTACTGGCTGCTTCCAGAAGCTCCATGTTTTCCTTTGTTTCAAATAAACTCATGTGAGAAGATACTTTTTAAAGCTAAAACATTTCCAGCCAGACAGGAGGGACTGCCAGCATAGACATATCAACAGGTGACTACATGGCTCCCAAGAGAACCAGGAGCTGACACACTTAAAAACACAGGCATGGGAGCTGCCCATCTTTCCAGACCAGGTTCTGTCCTTCCCCTCTTCTCTTATCTCTTGTCACTGCAACTGCTGGAGGGGTCGCTAGATCTCCCATTCTTCTCTGGGGATGGATTGGATTCCATGGACCTCTTGTTGGCTTAATAAATTACTCCAGGTGGAATTCTGCAGCAAAAATTTAAAAATTCTGCGCACAATATTTTAAAATTCTGCAAATTTCTGCATATTTTATTTGTCAAAATACCACCACATAATCATACCAATTTCAATTATTTTGGTAATTTATTTCAAAATACCTGTCAACAAGTATGTCTGTAACACAGACAACAAAACAGGTTCAGGAAATGTTTTTTGATAAATAGATCCCTTACGAGACATATTAATACAGAGCTTTGAGTAACAATTCATTTAAACTACAGAACTGTATTTCCTGCACCCCTCAGAAGCAGTGCAAAGGCTTGGGGGAGTCAGGGGTAATGGAGTTGATGAGGGAGAGGGAAGTAATTGCTGGGAAGGCACCTGGGAGTGAACCTGGAGGGCTGTTGGGTGTGGGTGGGAGAAGTATGGAACAGTTTTTTGGGAGGGGATTGTTAAGAAGTTGGAGAGCCTCCCCCATACAGACCCTGGCTGACCCCTAGCCTCTACCCCCGTCCTCATGTGTCCCCCAGCCCCCACTCAGCCACCCCCATCCCAGTGTGGCCCTGCATGCCAATTTAGCGCCCCCCCCCCAGCCCAGTCTGAATTCCAGTCTGTGATCCCCCAGCAGCCCCATGTGTTCCACTGTCTGTCTGTCCCTTCTCTCCCCACCCCCGCATCCCGTGCCTCCTCACCTGGCCCCACAAGCAGGGCGCTGTGAGGAATGCAGCCTCTCCTCCTCTCTATTGGTTGCTAACTGCTATGGCCTGGGAGACGGATGCCTTCTGTTCTGGCACCACAGCAGTCCCTGGTGGGCAAAAGGCATGACTGCAGCACCTCTCCAGCAGAATGTATTTTCTGCAGGGGGTGGGGGAATTTGTGTGTGCACTTCTTTACTGAAAGGAACCACACTTTTCCAGAACTGACACCTAGTTCAGAGGGAGATTAATGAACAGCAATGATGCCTATTTCTTATCTAGCACTTTCATCAGTAGATCTCAAAGTACTTCACAATTTTAATGTGTTTGTCCTCACAACACCTGTGTGAGGTAGGGAAGCATTATTATTCTCATTTTACAGATTTAACCCCCATATTAGCAAAGGGCCCAGTTTATGAGTTAGGCCAAATATATTTTACAAGTTAGCAAGCATGTTCCATTTGCAGTGTCTCACTGGGAAGGATGGTTCTGTGACCAAAGTACAGAACAGGAGTCAGGAAATCTCTATTTTATTCCTGGCTCTGCCACAGGCTTCCTGCAAGATCTTGGACAAGACTCTGTGCCTCAGTTTCCCTTCCTGTAAAAATAAGGATGATGTGACTGATCTACCTGACAGGGTGTGGTGCTGAGATTGTTTGTAAAGCATTGGGAGAAGCTTTTCTGGAAGGCATTGGGATCCTCACCTCTCTCCACAAGGATATGCACATGAATACTCAGCTCCTCACCATACTTCCCACTGGTGTCTTCTCGGAACACCATTACGTTCTTTCCAAACACAAAAAAGATGTTTCCCCCAACACCCCAGATACTCAAACATGCTCACTTAAGGGCACTATAAGCCTGGGGAGAGAGCTAGGAGGGAAGAGAAAATAAAATCCATGCAATCCCCCTCTGAAATAGTGAGATGATGTGGTGAGAAGAGTGTTATGTTGTGTGCCTAACCTTCTCTCAAGCCTAGCGTGCAGTCAGTTAATGGGTTCTCAGTCTAGGTCCCAGTGGACAGGTGTCCAAGTCATAGAACTTACTAGTCCAGTGGACACCAATTGGCCAACCTTATTGGCAGTCTCACTGGAAAGATCAAGGTCTGAATGGATTGTGAAGAATGAATGTCCCGCTCCTCCTCACCCCATCCCTCCCTCCTCATCAGGGTTAAGGGGCACATTGGCAAGGCAGGGGAGGGGAAAGCTGGCATAGCAACAAGTGCTGTCCCCATTATGGGGACAGAGAACTTTAGAGTGTAGGGTTCACAGTGCTGCCCCTTTGACCAGCACAAAATTCATATGAATGCTTTGAATTTTACATAGGCAGTGAGAGCTCAAAGCCAGATATGTCCTGCACAATGGGAAGTAGCCTCTGGCCTGAGAGACAGGGTAAGGTGCCAGGTGACTGATACCCCAGCACACATGGCCTGCTCCAGCCACCCCAAGCAAGGAATATAGAACTCCAATCCCACCATTAATGCTGGTTTCCCCAAGACTGCTCTCTGCATCAGGAGCTCCAGCATCCCTAGAAGTAGCACTATGCCTCAGTTTGTTCAGCCATAAAGCAGGTACCAGAGCCCTAATTACACAGGTGTCAGATATGGGTTATTTCTCCAGCTGTTGCCCTCACAAAAAGAGCTGAGCATTGCCACTCCGTCAGTGCCCTTCCTAAATCCTCTCCTTATACCACAGTTGCCACTGTTCAGCAAACATTGTTCTGTTGTTTTACTGTTTTAAAGCGAAGGTTTGAGGCCGGGGCTAATAATAAAAATAAATAATAATAATAATTTAAAAAAAAACCTGTTGCTCTGAATGGGAATTTCTGAGCCAGCTACAGATGCCTGTCTGGTGTTATGGACACCAGAGCTTGTAACAATCCTGCCACCTCTCTGCTCCCAGGTGAGTGATCAAAGACATGACAGGTTTCAGAGTAGCAGCCGTGTTAGTCTGTATTCGCAAGCTTATGCTCAAATAAATCGGTTAGTCTAAGGTGCCACAAGTACTCCTTTTCTTTTAAAGACATGGCCTGATTCCCACCCAGCTTCCCCCAGGGGCTGGGAATATATCAGCCACTAACACACACATTTTCTTCCAGGGGTGCTGGAATGATGGTTGCTGGGGGTACAGCATCCCCCACAGCTTGAAGTAGTAATAGCAACCAAATGCATCGCTTCCCTCATATACAGGGTTTACAGTTTGGTTCAATGGCTTTCAGCACCCCTACTATACAAATTGTTCCAGTGCCTTGCACTCATCCCCTGCCTTGGGCTGGCCACTGACAAAGAGACTTGCTAGGCCCTCCCATTGCCCCCATCCCACTCACCGGCAGATGGGCTGCCTATTGTCTTACAACTACAGGGGGCTTCTCTTGGCGGGTTGTTACCGGTCACTATCCTACAGGCAGACTAGTAACTTCCAGCAGGTACCATGAAATTTCAGGCAGAGCCTCTACATTGGAGCAGACAGAGCAGCACAACAGAGAGAACATATGCAACTGCTAGGAACAGGTTGCAGACAACACCAGATCTGAGCAGTAAGAGTATTTGAAGGCCTCACACTTAACCCAGAACGCCAACATTTCCCCCAAGGAACTTATAGATAAGAGTAGCAACTGCTAGGAAAAAAAACAAAAATCAAACAAACAAACCAGATTATCCCTTGGAGGGGGACCAGGGGTATGTTCAAATGCATTTAAAAATCATCAAACAGGTCCCATAAAAATGAGATCAACTTAAAAATCATGGTTTTTTAAAATGAACATATTTTGGGTCTTTATTTGCCTTCTGGATTACCAGCTCTTAAGTAGTCACATTTTCAAGCTTTTCTCCACAGCCAACCAGTTTAGAAATTTAGTTTTAATCTTAGAGGGAGAAAAGGTGAGATTCTCATACTCCCTTGGCTTCAGAAGATGGGGATTTAAAAAAAAAAAAAAAAAAAACCAACTGGCACAAGATTCTCAATAAAATAGGGAGAACTGGCAAGACATTAAAGAATCCACCAAGTCTGAATACAGTAACTGTTAGTTATCAGGAGACATATAAGTTTACAGACCTGTGGCGAACAAGCTGGCCAAATAATGGAGTCCTGCTCCAAAGAGCTTGCAGTCTAAAGGCACAAAGGAGTACCTCATCCAGGAGCATCTGGTCTGTTCAGTTATGGGCTGAGGGTAGAACCCTTTTACAATCAGAATGAAATGTAGCTCTATACCAGCCCATATAAACCAGTGCAAAATACACTGTTCCATCATTACAAGTTACATTTTACAACAGGGAAAATAAAGTAGTTTAATTGATCTGGGAATCCACTTCCCTCCTGCCCCCCCGGGGAAACATGGGACCCATTCTGGGAAGCATTGATCTAGGACTGCAAAAGGCTGATTCAGTGAGAGGGGAGCCCCTGCATGTGGAGTATGTGGCTCAGGACTACATTTCAATACCCAGACACTTGCTGGAGTCAACACCAGCCAAACTCTTACAAACAGCGTTCTGCAGCTCCCTAAAGTAACAGATGGAAAAGGGCAGGGCTCCTGTAGCACCACATGTAAGTTGAGCTATGTGAAGCTGGATATAATGCAAATACATTATAGGAACTGCATGATTAGAGGAAACGTTCACACACAAGACGACACAGAAGCCTCCCAACCCCCACAAAGCCCCCGCTATATGAACTACAGAAATAACAGAAGGTTACAATTGTTGCTAAATTCTGTGGTGGGCCAACCAGGTTGTACTACAGTTCAGCCCAGTACCCTGCTAAGACACTTTGCTTTAGCGCTGGTAGAGATCTAAGCTAAACGGTTTCTTAGCTTGGCTGTGACCTGTTTCAGACACATGCAAGTTCCACCACCACTGCTAAGCACTATTGTTTTGACTGCATAGACAGGCTGTGCTTGGACTGCCTGAAGTAAGGGTACTACCCAACCTTTGCTCAGGCAAACGTGTTGCCTTGTAGAGAGGAAAATAGAATGTATTTGGGCAACTGACCCTTTCACCACCACCATCTCCCAAATTACAACCACCACAGAGGGAAGGAAAGAGAGACATTTCTCAGCCATTGTGACAAAAGCAGTGAGCAGCTAACGGTCTCCTGAGAAACAGTTCAGTCCTGAAGGCGAAAGCAGAAGCAGTTGAGGAATGTTGCCAAACCACATACGGACAGTTCCACAGGCTGGGAGTCGGCACTGTGTTCTATACAAATCACAGCTACCCTCAGCTCTCAGGATACCCAGCTCAAACACAACACACAATAGCTACAGCTTCTTCACAAATGCAAATCCAGATCCTGGCCTGCACATTACTGGGGAGAAAAGCAGGATTAAAAATGCAGCACTTGACTGTATCTGGGGAGCAGGAGGGGAGAAAGGGGTTGTCGTGGTTAGGTACTGGACTGTGACTCAGAGCTGGGTTCTGTTCCCAGATCTGCCCTAGATTTACTTCATGATCTTGGGCATGTCTCTGTGTCTCAGTCCCTCCATCTGTAAAATGGGGACAATGGTATTTAACTAGCACTCCAAGGTGTTGGTAATATACATGCATTCATGTTTGAAAGATTCTGATATTTTGGAGGGATGGGGGAGGGGGGGCCACAGACCAAAGAAATAGATATAGATTAGATAGATAGGCATCACCTGGTTAAAAAGAGGCACCAAGCCCCCTTCCCTAAAAGACACCAAAGATAATCATGTCTCCAAGATGGGCTGTTAGCTTGCAAACACCTCCTGTCAAAGAAAGTTTCCTGAGTGAGGTTGGTTGAGAGCTGCTCCCAGATGATTGCTTCCCTATTGTAGGGAGATTAGTCCAGAGCAGAGAAATTGGCACCCCAGAATGCTCGGCAGCCTCCTTCATGCCTTGTCTGGGTACTCGTTCCAAGCAGGCATAGTGCTGCTCTACTCTTCTGCACCTTCATTAAGGCACATATCCAGACAGTCACCTCCCAAGTGCCAGGTTTACCATGGCACCACTGGTGCCATGGTGCTGGACCCAGGCTCCTTGGGCTGCAGAAAGGCCCCACCAGCTCTTCTCCGCCTCCCGCCCACTGCTCTCTCCTGCGGGGGCAAAAGCTTGGTCCTGCCAGCTCCTGAGACTCCTGCTGCAGGGTAGGCTCCGCCCGCACCCACCAGCAGCCAAGCTCCACGCTCCCCTGCCTCTTCCCCCAAGCGTGCTGCATTCCCACCCCTCCCCCTCCCAGCACTTCCCCTGCCACTGAACAGCTGTTTGCCAGCACAAGAGAGGGGGAGGAGCAGGGCCTTAGCACACTCAGAGGAGGAGGCGGAGAAGAGGCATGGGCGGGACCTTGGGGAAGGGGGTGGAATTGGGGCAGGGCGGAGCGAAGACAGGGTCCCCGCACTCCCCTACACATACCCCTTCCAGCCCTCTGCCATGAGCCGCTCAGGACAGGGGGCTGGGAACACCCCCACAACCCCAGCCCATACCCACAGCCCCCTGCCCAGACTCCTGCACCCACCTCACATACCCAGCCTTCCCCACACCCAATGCCCTGACTCCTGCACACACCCCACACACATCCCTATCCCCACCCTGAGCACCAAACAGGAGCTCCTGCACCACCACCCCCCACATTCCCACCTGCACCCCTCACACCAAACAGGAGCTGCCCTAGATAAGCACTCCACACCCCAGCCTCCTACCCCAATCCTGAGCCCCCTCCTGCATCCTAACTCCTGGCCAGACCCTGCACCCCAACCTCCAGCCTGCTCCTGCACCCTAACTTCCTCCCAGATCCTGCACCCCCAGCCCTGACTCCTGCATCCCCTCACACACTTCCAGCCCTGACTCCTGCACCCCCCTCACACACACCCAGCCCCCTGCCCTCCCTGACTCCTGCAACCCACCACACCCTCTGTCCCCCACAACCCCCTGGCCTCCCTGACTCCTGCACCCCCCCCCCCACATACACCCCTTGCACCAAATGGGAGCTGCCACAGGTAAGCACTCCACACCCCAACCTCCTGCCCCAACCCTGAGCGCCCTCCCTCACCCTGACTCCTGGCCAGACCCTGCACCCCAACCCCCAGCCTGCTCCTGCACCCTAACTCCCTCCCAGACCCTGCACCCCCAGCCCCCTCCTGCACCTTAAGTCCCAGGCAGACCCCACACCCCAACTCTTTTTTTACATTCTTTTTATAAAGCGCTCTTATCCAAAGCACTTTACAATAGTTAGCTAACAGTACAAACAATATTTGTAAAGATCATTAAATGGTCCGCCAAGACCCCCAGCGATTTTCAAGTCTACAAGAACAATCAAGGTACCTCACTTTATTTTCATTTACTTGCTATTACTTACAGGAGGAATATGAAGAAAAAAAAGAATGAAAAACAGGGGCTGGGGGGTGATAAGAGAGAATGTTCTTTTTCTTGGCTGGGTCCCAAGAAGGGGCCCCAAAAATGAAGCTGAGCTCAGGGCCCCACTAACTCTAAATCTGCCACTGGGACTGACTCCTCCCCCACAGCTCCCCACGCTGCAGCCAGGGGCTGACCTCCCACTCCTCAAGCTGCGCATGCCGCTGCCAAGACAGGGGCTGACCCCGCCCTCGCCCCAGTTCCCCGCACCATTACCAGGAGCTGGGGCTAACACCCTCCCCTCACTGCTACCAGTGGCTGGGGCTGGCCCCTAACCCCCCCAAGCTCCATTCTGGCTGGGGCTGACCCCCCAAGCCCTGCTGCCTGACACCTCGCATCACCACCCCACACACACACACATTCCTCCACGCCCCTCTAGGGGGGCGCATCGGACAAACTGGGGTTTTGTTCAATTGCTCTTGCCAACTAATCAGTTGGCAAAAGCAAACGGGATAAATGCCCGTTTTTGTCAAAAAAGTCAAGATGGCTGGGACAGAGCTTAAAAAGGGAACTGTCCCGGCCAAATGGGGACGTATGGTCACCCTATCTACAGGCAAATGGGTCCTGAGGGAGTCTGGCCAGGGCAGGGTGCAAACCCTGGCCTGGCTTATCATGCCACTCCCGAGAGACCGGAGAGATTCCTCGCCTTGGCACTGGACCGGCCCCAGCCACGCTGCCAGCTCAGCCTGGCAGACACGGTCACATTCCACAAGGGCCAGTGAGTGTGGTCAGGGGGCAGGGTGTGAGGGAGTGTGTCTCTGGAGGAAGTCTTGGGGCGGGGGGCTGCTGGCCAGTGGGGGAATCTCTTGGGGGGCAGTGAGAGAGGTCTGTGTGTTGGGATGCTGGGCAGTGGGGGGGGTCTGAGTGGCATGCTGTGTAGTTGTTGTGGTGGGCTGTGGAGAAGTACATTGGACAGTAGTGGTGTGGCCGTGTGGGTGGGTGCTGGGCAAGGGTAGTGGTGTGCAGGCCACTGTGCATTTGTGGTGGTGGTCTTTGTGGGGGGCTGCTGGGCATAGCAGTTCTGGGGGACGCTGGGCATAGGTAGTCAGGGGCTGTGTGGCATGGCATGGGCCCACCCCCGAGGGGAAGGAGCATGCTGGCAGCACAGGGCTGGGCAGGCCAGTGTGCATCTGGCAACTGCCGGTTTGTATACAGTGCCCTTGCTCTGGGCTGGGTGGAGCAGGGACGGTCCCACCATGTTATGCCCCATTGCCCCTGGCCGGCCCCTTGCTCTGGGGACCAACCTCCCCACCTCATGCTCCTTTGCCCCCATGGGGGCCCACAAATATGTTTGGCGCCAGGCCCACAAAAGGTTAATCCAGCTCTGCACCTCCCAAATCTCTGTGTGTTTCTAGTGCATTTATCACCACAGCAGCAAGAGGCCATGGACTCTCAAGCTTGGCAGATTTACCACAAATGAGCCAGACAAATTCCAGTTAAATCCCTCTGAATTAACAGGAAGCTGTAAGATGGTGCAACAAATGGTCCCTCTTGCTCTCCTATAGTTAATCATCCAAAACACTCAGTAAGCACAGATGGAAAAGGTCTGGTGGCCTCTCTAGGGTTTCAGAGTTTACAGGCCTACTGAATGCTGCATCTCTGGCTTTGCTGAGTTTCATTGGCTCACTCCATAGATAGATTCACCTGCATCACAAACTTCAGTTCCAGTAGCTGAATTATTTCAAGTAGAGAAAGGAGTCCCAGCTGCCTGCTGGGATCCCAGAGTTTGACAATAGGCTAGGGATTTGAGTATGAGTGTGAAGCACTTGCCAGATCCAAGCATAGTAAGTACATGCAGGTCGGGTGCAAGATGCATCCAAAAGTTCTGCTGATACAACTCAGTCCATGCCTGTTATTCTACATCTGGGCCCTTATACCCCTCTGCCAACACACCTCAGCTCTGTCCCATGGCACTCCCCTGCTAGACTTCTCACACAGTGACTAATAATCATGCTACGTTTTTGTGTGGTGGTTTAGGAGGAGGAAAAATGGAAACGAAATTGAACTAATTTCCCTTCATTTTTATGAACCAAGACTGCACTTGAACTCAGGCCCCATGAGATGAAAAGCTTGGGCTTGGGGCTCTTGTGTATCTCCACCATCACTGGAAAAGAAACATCAAGACTTATATCTCAATAGCCAGAGCTGTCCTGGGAACAGAATAAACTCCCTGGCTCCCACTCCATCACACTTCTGCTTCTTGTGACCTTGTTGACATCATAGAAGTCTCTTGCTCTGCACCAGTCACTCTGAGCCTCCCAGTTCCACTCCTGCTGTATTTGCCTTTGACCCAGCTCAGAGTCAGGGAAATCTCCCAGTTTATAACAGCAACAGCATGATGTAGCAACATCCCAGCATGAGAGCAGAGCCAGCAAGCAGGGATGTGGGGGGAGGAAGTGAGCTGTAGCTTAAGAAAGCTTATGCTCAAATAAATTTGTTAGTCTCTAAGGTGCCACAATTCCTCCTTTTCTTTTTGCGGATACAGACTAACACGGCTGCTACTCTGAAACCTAGATCAGAGAGCAGTTTTTGGCTAGGCAGTGGATGCTGAGAGGGTCAGTGGAGATGCTCACTCTTTGGAGAAGGGGTGAGGAATGCATCACTTTCAAGGACTCTACAACTACACAGAAAGCAAACAGTACTAATGTCTGAGAGGCTTGGGGCAGCCCCTCCACTCCCCAAAAGAAATACTGCAGCCATTCAGAGAGCTCCTCTGCAGACCAGAAAGTCAGCTGCTCTGAGCCTATGCTGTGGCTCTGTCTGAGGTTGGTGTGTGTGGCTGGGAGTAGGAACTCAGATGAAACACAAAGGAAGGTTTATCTCAGGCTCCAATGCCTAGACTGTTTATAGAAATCTAAGCATTCCCGGAGAAGCCACATCTTTGCCTGGCCCTGACACACCCTCCAACGTGGGCCCAGACACTCCCTGCAAATTAGAGACCAGAATGTACAAGTGCTCATTGGAGTGTTCTCTAATCTGAGTGCTCTGACCCCCCGCACTTTCCTGCAGAAACTGGAAGCGTGGCTGCCAGAGGAGGCTGGGTAGGCTACCTCCTGCCCCTTTGTGGTCCCACATTAAAGCCATACCTGCTCTAATGGATATAATCCATGGTGAAATCTGGCACAGACTCTGGCGCATAGGCACGGACTCCAGGGGTGCTCTGGGGCTCAAGCACCCACCGAAAAAAAAATAGGGGGTGCTCAGCATCCACCAGAAACAACTGTTTGGCAGCTGGCAGGAGGCACTTGGGGGAGGGCAGAGAAGAGCGAGCAGCAGGTGGGTGCGGGGTTTCGGGGGTAGAGTGGGGGCAGGAAGAGGTGGAGTGAGGGCAGGGCAGTGGGGAAGGGACAGAGTGGGGGCGGGGCCTCAGAGTGGAGCGGGGGTGGAGCACCCACCAGGAAAAATAAAAGTTAGCACCTGTGCTCTGGAGGGAAGGGAAGTCTGCCTCACTTCCCAATTAACTATCCCCCTATTCTGCCCACACCCAAATCAGACCTCATTTAGAAGGCGGGAGATGCTGAGCTAGTTGAGAAAAATAATAATGATTAGTAGGTTTCAGAGGAACAGCTGTGTTAGTCTGTATTCGCAAAAAGAAAAGGAGTACTTGTGGCACCTTAGAGACTAACCAAAAGCTCATGCTCAAATAAATTGGTTAGTCTCTAAGGTGCCACAAGTACTCCTTTTCTTTTTTTAATGATTAGTAGGTTGCTTGAAGGAGCAGAAACCCTCAGCATGGGATCCTGATCATTTATCAGGCTTTTAGGGGAAAGCGTTATTCTGCAGTGAAAACTCTTCAGGCAAGGTGCACCCGTGCAATGAGATGTTAAGCAGAGTCGTAGGCATGGTACAAACAGTGCTGCGAAGTCCCCCTGTACAGAAGCAACTGATCCGTGATTGGGGTGTTACAGACCAGCTAATCAGAGTGGGGCTGGGATTCGTCCCTGATACACAAAAATCCTGGTTTTCCCCAGGCAGCTTCCACCTCGGAAGCCCTAAAACACCAGCTGCAGTGCAGTCCAGCCTCCTCAGAGTCAGCACAGTGACTCCACCTAAGAACACATCAAGTGGCTGCATTCTCCCCAGAGCCAAAAATCAAATCAACCTAAGTCAATAAAACTCTCCTTCTTACTATGACATTCCCCTGGTGTTATCCAGGCTGGTGATCTGCTAGGTTACTCCAGTCCTTGACTCTGGGAGCCAGCCTTCCCCTGATCTGCTATGAGAACCCACCACTCCTGGGCTGTTCACACACAGCCTCTGGCATGTAAGCAGCTCCTTGGATTGTGCAACCGAATGACACTAGCCAATATCTCCGGTCCCAGACACAATCCTAGGAACCTCCATCTTGCAGTGTCCAGTTATGCCCACTGGACGCTGCAAGCTTATATGAGTTTGTCAATTTAACAAAGAAATTGATATGCACCAAGCTTGTTATCCCAAAGGGAGTCTCTGACATGCTTCAAACCAAATGCACTGCTTCAGGTAGAATAAACAAACAGATTTATTAACTACAAAGATAGATTTTAAGTGATTATAAATCAAAGCACAATAAGTTGGATTTGGTCAAATGAAATAAAAGCAAAACGCATTTTAAGCTGATCTTAACACTTTCAATGCCCTTACAAACTTAGATGCTTCTCACCACAGGCTGGCTGGTTGCCCTTCAGCCAGGCTCTCCCCTTTGATCAGGGCTTCAGTCGCTTGGTGGTGATGTCTGTAGATGGAGGTGGAAGAGAGAGGAAGAGCATGGCAAACGTCTCATCCTTTTATGATGTCCTTTCTTCCCTCTTGGCTTTGCCCCCCACTTCAGAGTCAGGTAAGCATTACCTCATCGCAGCCCCAAACTGACCAAAGGAACGCGGGTGACTCACTCGAGAGTCAACAGATCCTTTGTTGCTGCCTAGGCCAGTGTCCTTTGTTCCTGTATGGCTGGGTTGGGTTTGTCCCACACATGCCCTGATGAGGTGTGAACTGCCCCTCTGCTTCTGGAAAGTTTTTGCCTGGGTTTATTTTAAGCCATGAAGGCACATTTTCAGCCTCATAACTATATACATGAAATTACAACCTATAACATTACTGTAACAACAATTACTATCGGTTTCAGAGTAGCAGACGTGTTAGTCTGTATTCGCAAAAAGAAAAGGAGTACTAGTGGCACCTTAGAGACGAACCAATTTATTTGAGGATAAGCTTTCGTGAGCTACAGCTCACTATATCAGATGCATCGAATGCATCCGATGAAGTGAGCTGTAGCTCATGAAAGCTTATGCTCAAATAAATTGGTTAGTCTCTAAGGTGCCACTAGTACTCCTTTTCTTTTAACAATTACTATAACATCACTATAAAAACAATGCTCAGTGCATCATAAGCCCTCTGAAGACACCCGACATGACAAACTTTGCATTGGATATCACACAATCATTTTACAAGGATGAACAAGGGAGTGCTGGGTGTTCCCCCAAGGTACAGAGCCTCACACGGACCTATCCACATCAATGTCTTCAACTACTTGTAAGAGACAGAATAAGGGCAGAGGAAAAAGCTTCCCACAGATAGACACGCACTCTTCTCCTGCAGTGTCCTTACTCCAGACCCATCAGTTGTCTCTTTCCCTGGTGTCAGAACATGCATGACCTGAGTAGCAGGGCAAGAACCAGAAGCAGGGTCCAGCCCCAGTCTGATACAGAAGCAGACTCCAGAGGTGGAAGCAGGAAAGAGGAATCATAGAAATGCAAACAGATGCTCTCACCTTATGCTAACAGAGAGAGAGAGGATCGTACATAGAACCCCCTGAAATTCTTTTGATTTTCTACAGTTGTTTGTTTTATTTTCAGAAATTTCTTGTTATTTCATCTTATCTATTCTCCCCGCCCCACAGGTTGAGTCCAGCCCCTGGGGAGGTGGAAGACCAAGGGCAGGGGGAACGGTAGAGGGTGTTGGGTCCTGCCCCAGGGAACGGGGAGACCCTGGGGGTGGGTTGCAGAGCGAGCCCATCCCACCGTCACCCAACAGCAGTGTCTCCTGTCCTGGGTGCTGGGCCCAGCTTCCCACCTTGGGGTCACACTGCTGCTCAGGTTTGGCCCGGTTGCTCCTCTGTAGTGATGATGGGGGGACTGGACAGGACAAATTTGAGTGAGTGGGGCTGTGACCCATGCACCAGGTCACAACGCCACTCACTCATATTTGGCCCAGTGAGCTACCTCATCAGGGAGCCGGACAAACCAGAGAAACGCTATGACCATGGACCACAACGCAACAGCCAGAGCAGGGAGACAGGCCCAGCCCGTTGAGACAGGAGCTGTCGCTGTGGGGTTTTTCATTTTATTTCACATTAGCAAAAAACACAAAGCTCTGATTATACCTCTCCCTCTTGGCAACAGCTAATCTTGTGCCCCTTGCACTCCACATAACAAGCAGCTGCCAGCAAGCCCAATGGGAGCAAATAAACGTGGTCACAGCTCAGTAGTTCAGAGGTTTAAACAAGGGTGAAAATGAGCAGCCCAGACTGTCAGGAAGAACAGCTGATTACCAGATTTCTTCCTATGGCTCCTTACCAACGATCAATGTAACCCCGGAGGACTTTCAGAACTTACACGGAAACAATCTCGCTAGCAAGCTAAATATTTCTCCTGCGCTCACCACTGGGCGCTAATGGTCTTTAGAGAAAGATTCAGTCCCCTGGGTCTCAAGGAATAAGTTTGTTCAGCCCTTAAAGTGAAATGACAAATCCTGGTTGGGTGCCCCTGCGCACGCGCGCACACACACGGTCACTGTGGAACTCCACTATCAAGTAAGCTACAGATTACAGGTGACATTGTCAGGATCTCAGCAGAGATCCCTCCACACAGCATGGCAATTCTGAAGCATGTTTATTGTTTTTACACTGCTTGAAGAATTCAGTAGAAGGCTATTAAGAATAGGCTGCTCTCCCTATTTTCTTCATCTAGGACACAGAGCCTCACGAAAAATCATTACATGCTGATCTTTTGGGTTTATGGCCAATGAAGTGCTACCAACATTTCAATAAGGGGCTCCCATAAAGATCCTTCTGAAATAAGCCCTGTACCATGTCCCAGGAGTGCAAGTATTTGCAGGGGAAAGAATGGGGAAATCTATTCATTTCCCCATTTGGACAAAATGCTTTTTGAAAAGTAAAGTGGAAGAAAGCAGCACTGTGCAAACAAATGAATCTGATGGGCCTTTGCTGGAAGTGGTTACACTTTATTTCTAGAAACTCCCGAGTCTATTGACAGTGTTTGATTTAACAGTGATCAGATCATGGCATTTGAAGTGAAAAGTCAGGTGAGACCCTGTGAATGGGACCAAGGGCGGAGAATTCGATTCTCTCTACTGGAATTTTTTTTTTAAATTACACCTGAAAGTTGGTGCAATCAGATTCATTTACTGATTTGCTTTTCAGAAGCAACTTTGAGCTCCAGGAATAAGGCATATTGAGCAGGGATGACTTAGTAGCATCCAGACTGGATGCAATTCCAGCAGAGGTAGTAAATCAGTGTGTGTGTGTGTGGGGGGGGGGGGGGGGGGGATGTTGTTGGACTCATCATTTAATGCTCTACATGCTTCCGGGGCACTACGTGGTGTGAGGCACCCACACACCCAGCTTCCTTCTCAAATCCATGAGACACTCCTACTGGGCAGGGAGGACATCATGTACTGTGCCACTGCTTCATACACAGAACTATATATTCAAAGCAGACTGAATGCCAAACCATTCCTATTGCACCCCACCCATGGTCTGAACTAGATAAAATCTGGGACACTGCCTACGCACTGAAGACGTGCCAGTCCAATAGTTAGTGTTTGGTTTTAGCGATCCTCTGCTTTTAATATTCATACAGCATGAATTGCCTTCCAAAGCCATGTTGTAATGTTGCTGATGCATTTATTTCATACAATGTGCATCGAGGCATTCAGGTGCAAGGGTCAAGAAGTGATTTCCCTGTTCTGGTTTCAGAAGTTAGAAAAAATTTATTTTCCTTTCAAGTGTGGACTGGCTGCAGGTGAAGAATGTTACATCTTGTAGGAATGTCCATCACAACCACCTCACTGACCTGCCTTGGCATTAAAGTGCTTAGAAGAGTTTGCTCCATTCTTGTGCAAAGAAGCAAAGTCTCTGCCTAGCATATTTTATTGGGGAAGCTCATTGCCTTACTATGGATCAACAAAACCAGAGATAGAAAAATCAGAGGAAGAGCTATGAGATAAGGCCCAACACGACTGCTCCCTTTGACACATTTTCTAGCTTTTTTTCTAGTCTAATTTTAAATATCCCAAGCAATAAGGCTCCCATTTTTTTCTCTGGGAAAAAATATCACAGCCCATTACACCCCAGAATCTGAGAGTTTCCTGATATTTCAACCTAAATTGTCCTTCTCAATATCATCCTGTTCTTCCCAATTATACCCCCTTGTACCATGCTAAATAATCCTTCTCCCTCGGTTGGATTAGTAGAGTTATGTTTCTCTCGAAGCAATATCGTAGCCAAGCTAAGTATATTTCCTGCCAAATATACAAATCATATTTTTCCCAGATGAATCTCTGCCTGTTATTTCTAATGTCGCTAGGTCTCTCTGTATTTCTTGTCCTCCCTGGAGATTGCAGCTCTTCCCAATTTAGTGTCACCGGTGAATTTCATTACTTCTCCAGCCCCCAACTTTAATGGGCGCACCATAGGTTCCAAGCATTTAGGGAGGAGGGGCCTGGTTCCCAGGTTACCTGGTTCCCAAAGACAGCGATGGAGCAGGCAGTAGAGACCTCATGGGACCCGAACCAGATGGAGGCGATGCGCGAGGGCATGCCCAGAATGAAGACCTGCGCCACCGAGCAGATGACCTGCCCCAGGACGGTAACAGGGAAGAGGTGCGGCTTCATGCTGCCCAGCTTCACCCAGGCGCCTAGACAGTTGAAGGCTGAACCGGCGAGGGCGATGAGGCGGAGGCCCCTCTTGTCCAGCAGCCAGGCCACAGGGAAAAGAAGGGGGATGTAGGTGAGCATGTAGCACATGGAGAGCCAGTCGATGGCGAAGGTGCTTACGCCGTAGAAGTGCACGAAGATGTTGTTGATGCTCCCGTACTGGATCCACTGGAAGGCATTGCAGAGCGAGTAGCAGCTGAACAGCAGCACCACGGGCCAGCGGCGTAGGGACAGGCGCACCTCGGGGGGAGCCCCGGGGGCAGACCCACTGGGGGTCTCGGCTTCCACTGACCCAGGCACCGGCTTCACCCCCTGCAAGAGCTTAGGCGTCTCTGGATACATCAGCCCCTTCTCGCCGGGCTCCGGCCCCCCGCTCACCACGGCCCCCCCGGAAAACGCCGGGCAACACGGGCTCCCCTTCCCCAGGGCAGCGCTGTCCCGCATCGTGTGCCCGGCTCCGGCCGGCCCCCACCCCGCTCCTTATGGGGTCGCCGGTCTCTGCGCCGCGCCGCGCCGCGCCGCGCCCCGCCCAGCGCGCCCGGCTGGTCCCGCTCCCTCACTCCTCCTCAGCACAACGCCATTCCGCCAGGCCACGTCGCGCTAGTTTGCTCTCACAGCGATGCTGTGATTGGCCACCTGGCCAACGGGGCCTCGCCCCCTCCGCGCTGACTGGCTGAGATGATCCCTAAGGCGCGCTGTCCCTCAGTTACCATGGCAACCATGCCGAGCCTGCCCGCTGGGGCTCGTGCAGCTGAGGCCGCCCCTACAACGCCAGGCTCTGCAGGGTCCCCTCACCTGCCCCCGCCTGGGCCCCACCGGACACTCCCGGGAAGAGTCCAAACAACCTACAGGACCTGGCCTTTGATCCCGGAGACGCGGGGGAATTGCGCACGCCCCAAGGGTCACACCCTGGGGTCCATCGCGGGCTGCAGGCTGGCTAAGGGGGCAGTTCAAAGGAAGGCTCTGGCACGACACTGCTAGAGATACACAGCCCACCAATAAAACGACTTCTACAGCAATGGGCAGTGCAACCCGACCCATTGCGATGCAGGGCAGTGAAGCCTGGGGCTCAGCTTTAACAGCTGCTTACACGGATTGTGATTAAAAAAAAAATCCTATGAAACCTTCCCTTCTGCAATTAAGAAAATAATCACTCTGCCTACAGAGGAACACCAGCAACAATGACTACATAGCAGAACTGGGTCACCTCCCCATCCATCTGGTGCCATCTCAACTAAAGCCACTGCAGAGTACCAGAAACAACGAGGAGTCCTTGTGGCACCTTAGAGACTAACAAATTTATTTGGGCATAAGTTTCCATGGTCTAGAACCCGCTTCATCAGATGCATGGAGTGGAAAATACAGTAGCAGGTACATATACATAGTACATGAAAAGATGGGAGTTGCCTTACCAAGTTGGGGGTCAGTCTAAGGAGACAATTCAATTAACAGTAGAGTCCCAAGGGAGGAAAAATCACTTTTGTAGTGGTAATGAGGGTGGCCCATTTCAAACAGTTGACAAGAAGGTGTGAGTAACAGTAGGGGAAAATTAGTTTTTATAAAGACCCATCCACTCCCAGTCTTTATTCAGGCCTAATTTGATGGTGTCCAGTTTGAAAATTAATTCCAGTTCTGCAGTTTCATGTTGGAATCTGTTTCTGAAGTTTTTTTGTTGAAGAATTGCCACTTTTAAGTCTGTTATTGAGTGACCAGGGAGCCTGAAGTGTTCTCCTATTGGTTTTTGAATGTTATAATTCCTGATGTCAGATGTGTGTCCATTTATTCTTTTGAGTAGAGACTGTCCGGTTTGGCCAATGTACATGGTAGAGGGGCATTGTTGGCACATGATGGCATATATCACATTGGTAGATGCATAGGTGAACGAGCCCTTGCTGGTGTGGCTGATGTGGGTAGGTCCTGTGATGGTGTCCCTTGAATAGATATGTGGACAGAGTTGGCACCGGGGTTTGTTACAGAGTTTGGTTCCTGGGTTAGTATTTTTGTTGTGTGGTGTGTAGTTACTGATGAGTATTTGCTTCAGTTGGGGGGCTGTCTGTAAGCGAGGACTGGCCTGTCTCCCAAGGTCTGTGAGAGTGAGGGATCGTCCTTCAGGACAGGTTGTTTTCAAACTAAACCCAAAGGCAAAGATACATTATTCTTAGTTCTGGGCACTTCTAAGTTCCTGATCAGTAGGCGCAAATAACCTCATCCAAAGCCAACTGGTGCTCAAGATACCATACTAACACTTCAAACACAGTAGCCCGTCAATAGGCAGACCACAGGCCAAATCTTGACCACCAGATGCTTTTGAACGGACCCCAAAATATATTTATTTACTTATTATCATCATTATTGTTAATTTTTTTATTGTTTTCTCTGGAGTCTGGCCCTTGACTATACCTTGACCAAGAAATGTGGACCTTGACAAAAAAAAATTTGACTATCCCTGTACAGGAGAGCCTTATGCAGAACAATCACACTAGTAGATACTTCTACATATTATGCTGTGGTGACATAAGACAGACTCTCACCAAATACAATATCAGAGACCATGAACTTGGAGTAGAAAGTGGAAGATACAAGGCATAACTCAAGAAAATAATGACTGCAAACAAAGTGAGATAAGACAAACTGCGGCACACACACATCTTCTACTCTAACACCCAGTGCAAGAAAGATGTTTCAAACTGTCAGGAAATTTAAAAGGCTTTTAAATTAAAAGCAATGAGGAAAAAATTAAGAAACAGAGGGAGACAGCATTACACTATGTAGCAAACTGAATCAGGTATGGGCAAGAAGTCTCACAGAAATCCAAATACACTGAAGCCTCATCTTGGCAGACGCTTGAGATACTGTATCCACCTATAACAGAGGTCTTGGGGTGGGCTCTCTTACATATTTGTCGCATTCATCATAGGTATCATGCCAAAAAGCATTATTGAATTGGAATTTACTGAAGGAGATAAGCTAGAGGTTGCAACCTCTCCTGGACAAAGCTATCTCCCGACTGTGCGGAAGGGGAGCACAAAGTGAGGGAATTAGGAGGGCAGCTTCTCCTAGTCTGGGCCCTACCCCTTCTGGGCCCTACCCCTAAAACAAAAAGGCAAATAGGGATAGGAAGATCAGGCCAAGAGAACCTCTCCCACCCCACTCTGAATAATAGATTGGGGAGGGAAGGCCTATTTAGAGCAGACTCTGGCTTCCTATTGCTGGAGGAGACAGAACTTCTCTTGAGGCAAATCCATGAATATCAGACCAAATTCTGTGCAAGTGCCAGGAAAACATCTTCTGTCTGTCTCATGTGTGAAAGAAGAAAGGAAAGAAAACAAAGCATGAATGTGGCTTAATGTATGGTTTCAGAGTAACAGCCATGTTAGTCTGTATTCGCAAAAAGAAAAGGAGTACTTGTGGCACCTTAGAGACTAACCAATTTATTTGAGCATGAGCTTTCGTGAGCGCTGCAGTTTCCACGGTATGCATCCGATGAAGTGAGCTGTAGCTCACGAAAGCTCATGCTCAAATAAATTGGTTAGTCTCTAAGGTGCCACAAGTACTCCTTTTCTTTTTGCTTAATGTATGGTTGGATGGATTCCTTTATTTATGTTGGTGGAAGAACATCAGTGTAGGAAGGGCTGCCCAGTCATAACAATAACTCTGTCTTGGCTCTGCTCTGCAACAGCAAATCTGTGGCATTTGAGCTTCCACTTTCCTTACTCCAAATTGTGACATCCTAATGCTGTGCAATCTGGGACACCAGACAACAGAGCTGGAATCCCTTGTGTGATGGCTGACCCACTGCCTTGATGCTGCTGAGGTATTAGATGCAGGATAGCTCTTCTAATCCTCAAGACATCATGCAGCAATTCACTAGCCAAAAGCTTTATCCCATTCAATACCAGTGCATGCAGAGTTTTGGAGTGAAGCTTCTGCCCTCCTGCGGCTAAGTTCCAATGTAGAGGTGTTGGAGAAACATTGACGGAACCATATTTTGTCAGAATGCGCAGTTCCTTGAATCTAAATGCTTTGTCCAATTTACCCAATTTCACTAGAATTTATTTTTGGAAGGAAACTGAGTTCCAGCAATGTCAAAATGTCCCGTTTTGACATTTTCTGAATGAAACATTTTGATATTTGTTGTTTTGAAACAACTTTTTGATTTTTTGTTTACTTTATATATTATTATTACATTACAAGAAAACATTTTAAAAGTCAAAATCAAAAAACTTTTCAATCTTGTCCAAATAAAACATTTTGATCAACCTAAATTGATTTCTTTCTGAGTTTTTCTTCAGGGAGAATTTCTAAGTTTGGTGTTTTCATTCTGACGGAGAATAAAGCCATATTTCAAAATCTTGAAATCCTCCATGAAACAGGATTTCTGTCCTCCATACAGCTCTACTCCTATGGTATTTACAAACACTGTTCTGCCATAGTGCTCACCCCTGGTGATTTGGAGGCAAGTGGATTTCTTGGGTTGGCTTCTTTTAAAAAGGATTTCCAGTCAATATTGTCAGCTACCATCACTGGGGACTAATAACCACCGGCACTAGGAACAAGTTGTTGATAGTTTATTGTCTATAGCTGGCTTATGATCAACAGCTCATTTTAGTGATATTGTGTTATCTGTATTGTATAAACATTAAACATCATAAACCGTCCAACGTGGACTTGGCTATACGTTGGTTTAATTCCCTTCCAACATTGAACAAGCAGCTCAAAGTTCACCTGACGTATAATGGAGTAATGGCCTATGTTTCAGGGAGCACATTCCTAAGCAAAGGAGTCAAGCAGCAGTATCAGAGGGTAAGATTTCTTGGACTTGAATTTGCCCTGTGGAACATGCTCTTAGAGGTTAATACTGTAGTGCTCTACCTGAGAGTCCAACTTCTCTCTGGAATCCAGCCCTGTCACTCACAAGCACAGCAGAGTACTCCGCATTGGTTCTTTGGCTCCATTATATCCTCATTGACAAACACTCCTCAAGAGAGAAGAAAATCCACCTTAAAAGTATGGCTCTGGCACAGCTCAATTCCTACCGCATATGTTTGTCTTTTTTCTCTAAATTTAGCTTTCTCTTCAATGATTGGGCTGAAGTTCAATTCTCATCTAAGGGAAGGACAAACAATGCTCCCTAAAGCCAGGCAAAAATGGTGCAGACCTTCTACAACACAGCTCTGTAAAAGCACCTTATTCCTGATCTGCAGCTCCCCCTGTTGCCCCAGTCCTCAGCCCCACACAACTTTGCCAATGCACCTCAAAAGGCTGGTCTGCAGTTCCTATAATGATGATACAACATAATGTTAGCATCTTCGATACAAAAGTATTTCAGAATGCTTTGTCAAAGTTAAATAACAGCCAAGGCAGAGAAGAATGTGGAGGCAACAGTAAGGGAGAAAACAGTGGTTTGTAGATGAGATTGAAATTCAGATTATTCTGTTATTTTTAAAGTGACTAAAGCTATGTTAAACTGAACAGAGACAAAAAGGACAAGGGAACCTGCCCCAACACATTTACAATCTGCATTTAGCAGTGATGCAATGGGAATAAACAGCAAGGAGGGTTTGGAGTGTGGTGGAGTACGGCAAGGATAATAGTAATGTAATTACAAGGTGATCTATCTACTCTATTGCAGTTCTATTCAAATTCTTCCAACATGTCAGCAAAATAATAATTAAATGGAGAACAAGTCAATATAGTTTATTTGGACTTTCAAAAAGCCTTTTGCAAAGTCCCCCACATGACTATTAAGGAAACTAAGTTGTGGAGTGAAAGGTAAAGCACTGTGATGGATTAAAGATGAGTTAAGAAAGAGAAGACAACGAATAGAAATAAATGGCCAATTTGTAGCATGGCAAAAGATAAACAGTGGGGCAACATAAGGTTTTATTATTAATGATCCTGAAGAGGAGGTGTGCACACAAGTAGCAAAATTTGCAAATGACATAAAATTATTTAGGTTAGTCAAGGTCAGAAAAGACATGAGCAACATCAGAGGGACCTCAGAAAGCTAGAAGAATGGTGGCACATGGTGGCAGATAAAATTCAATCATATAATCACAGCAATGTAGGACTGGGAGGAACCTCAAGAGGTCATCTAGTCCACCCCCCTGCACTGAGGCAGGATCAAGTATACCTAGACCATACCTGACAGATGCTTGTTTAATCTCTTCTCTAAAACTTCTAATGATGGGGATTCCACAACCTCCCTAAGTAGCCTGTTCCAGTGCTTAACTGTCCTTATACTTAGAAAGTTTTTCCTAATATATAGCCTAAATCTCCCTTGCTGCAAATAAAGCCAATTCTTGTCCTATCATTGGTGGACAGGGAGAACAATTGTTCACTGTCCTCTTTACAACAATCTTTTACATATGTGAAGACTTATCTCACCCCTCAGCCTTCTCTCCTTTAGACTAAACATGCCCAGTTTTTTCAATCTTTCCTCATAAGTCATGTTTTCCAACCTCCTACTTTTGTTGCTCTATTCTGGACTCTCTGAAATTTGTCCACATCTTTCTTAAAGTGTGGTGCCCAGAATTGAACACAGTACTCCAAGAGGCCTTATCAGTGCACAGTAGAGTGGGACAATTACCTCCCATGTCTTACATAGGACTGTCCTGATAATACATCCCAGAATTACATTTCCCTTTTTCACAACAGCATTTCATTGTTGACTCATATTCAATTTGTGATTCACTATCATCCCCAGATCCTTTTCTGCAGTGTTGCTGCCCAGCCAGTTATTCCCAATCTGGTTTTGTGCATTTGATTTTCCTATCTAAGTGTAGTATTTTGCACTTGCCTTTATTGAATTTTATCTTTCTAATTTTAGACCAATTCTTCAGTTTATCAAGGTAATTTTGAATTCCAATTCTGTCCTCCAAAGTGCCTGCAACCCTTCCTAGTGTGGTGTCATCCACAAAATTTATAAGTGTACTTCCACTCCGTAATCCAGGACAGACCTCTGCAGGATCCAACTTGATATGTCTTCCCAGTTTGACAGCAAACCATTGATAACGACTCTTGGAGTATTGTTTTACAATCAGTTGTGTACCCACCTAATAATAATTTCATCTGGACCATATTTCCTAAGTTTGCTTATGAGAATGTCATGTGAGACTGTGACAAAAGCCTTATTAAAGTCAAGATATATCATGTCTACTGCTTCCCCACCATCTTCTAGTCTTGTTACCTTGTCAAAGAAGAAATTAGTTTGGTTTGGCATGATTTGTTCTTGATAAATCCATGTTGGCTATTACTTATCATCTTGTTATCCTCCTAGTGCTCACAAACTGATAGTTTAATAATTTGTTCCAGTATCTTTCCACGTATCAAAATAAGGCTGACAGGTCTATAATTCCCAGGGTCCTCTTTGTTCCCCTTTTTAAAGATAGGTACTATGTTTGCCCTTCTCCAGTTCGGTGGAACCTACCCCATCCTACGTGAATTCTCGAAGATAATTGCTGATGGTTCAGAGATTACTTTGGATTTTTTTTAAGTACTGCAGGGAAAATTTTATCAGGCCTTTTCAACTGGGTACGTCTAAATATTATTTAAACTTGTACTTTCCTGATTCTGCCCTCTGTTCCTTCCCCGTTGTTAATATTAATTGTGTGAAGCATGTGGCCACAATTAACCTTTTTAGTGACGAATGAAGCAAAAATGGCATTAAATACTTCACTTATTTTATCAGTGTTCACAAATACAAGGTACTGTACAATGAGAAATAATTTGATGTATTCATAGACATTGAGTTCTAAATTAATAGACATTGAGTTCTGAATTAACTGTAACAACTAAAACAAAAAACAAAAAAAACCCAGGGCATCATTCTGACCGGCTCAAATAAGTTCTGGCTTAAACGCATTAACAAGGATCCTAAACCCAAAGTTTTCATAATGGAGAGTCTAGTGTTAAGCTCCTAAATCTATATTTAGGTACCTAAAGAAAGCTGACCTAAATTTTTTATTTAGGTACCTAAATATGAATTTAAGAGCCTAACTTAGGCATCCTCGATTGAAAGTTTTAGCACAGTGCATTCCATGGACAAAGAAACATCTAATTAATCCATAAACTACAACAGCTCCAGGATGATGGAGTTGTCTACAGTGTTAAAGGCTGCACTGAAGACAAGGAGCCATCAGCAGTAAAAAGGAGGAAGTCAATGACTACATGAATCAGAGTTGCTCCCATGCTCTGGACGGAGCAAAATCCAGATGGAAAACATTCAAGGATATTGCTGGTTGAGCTGTGACTGGAGAGATGAGGCAAGAATATCTCAAGCACTTTGGTAAGAGTGTTGGGGACACTGGGCATGGCCACTAGGTAACTCAAGGGGATGGAAGTCCACGAGTGTCGATGAAGCCCCCTTGCACTAGGCCCAAGTGTCGTTGGCCCCCCCGCCCGGAGGCACTCGCAACAGTCATGCTGGGGATTTCGCAACAATATGTTACAAAGTCAGACTGTCTGAAACTAAACCAAGGCCAGACAGGGCAGATATGGCAGAACAATGCTGAACAAAGCAGCTTTATGTATGGTTTAACAGATGGTACAAAGCAAAAGGGAACTAGCTGGTATCTGGATTGGCTGGCTATATGGATACTTAGGGCAGCTTGCTATTGGATAAGTATGCTGAAGAAAGGATGTATAAAAGTCTGTTTAACTTCCTGCTCTGTGTACAGGATTTGAGGTGAATATCTCCCTGTACCATATTGAAGCTTCAAATAAACTTTTCCGCTTCTCCACCCCGTTGTGATTATTGGGTGACGCACACCGGGCAACGAACCTTGCTGTTGCTTGCCTCGGGCACTCTGTGCCGGCAACAAGAGTCAGCTAGAAGGCTAAACATGGGGGATGGGCAGAAGGGAAAAATGTCAGGGAAGGACTAGACAGTGGCAGATTTGAGAGAGTTAGACAAGTTACTGGAGGCAAAGGTGCATGTCCATCTCATGCAGTGGGTGGTGAGAACAGGGAGCAAAGGGCAGGGAAGATAGGGTCAAGCCATAGGAAAGGGAGTCAAGAGAAATTGTTTTCTTAAGGGGTGGATGTCAGAAATGCCCAGGGGTGACAAGAGAAATTAGAAATAAAAGGAGAGGGAGGCATCCCTCTGAGCAGGGTAGGTAGAAATGAGAGTGGAAGTTACCAGCATCTTTGGAAATGTGGGAGGAGTAGGAAGTACACTTCAGAAAGAATCCTCTGTTGTTACAGTCGGGTCACACACCGCTCTGTCAATGCCCTTCAGTCCTCCCCTGAAACACTTTCATCTATTCCAGTCCTGGGCAGGGGCCACTCTATAGGCAAACTAAGGGTATGTCTACACTATGAAATTAGGTTGAATTTATAGAAGTCGGTTTTTTAGAAATCGGTTTTATATATTCGAGTGTGTGTGTCCCCACAGAAAATGCTCTAAGTGCATTAAGTGCATTAACTCGGCGGAGTGCTTCCACAGTACCGAGGCAAGCGTCGACCTCCGGAGTGTTGCACTGTGGGTAGCTATCCCACAGTTCCCGCAGTCTCTGCTGCCCATTTGAATTCTGGGTTGAGATCCCAATGCCTGATGGGGCTAAAACATTGTCCTGGGTGGTTCTGGGTACATGTCGTGCTGGCAGACGTGGTACTGCATTGCTACACAGCAGCAGCAACCCCTTGCCTTGTGGCAGCAGACGGTACAGTAGGACTGGTAGCCGTCATCGTCATGTCTGAGGTGCTCCTGGTCACCTCTGTGAGGTCGATCAGGAGCGCCTGGGCAGACATGGGCGCAGGGACTAAATTTGGAGTGACTCGATCAGGTCATTCTCTTTAGTCCTGCAGTCAGTCCTATTGAACCATCTTATGGTGAGCAGGCAGGCAATACGGATTGCTAGCAGTCCTCTTGTACCATCTTCTGCCGAGCAGCCATGAGATGTGGATGGCATGCAGTCCTTCTGCACCGTCTGCTGCCAGCCAAAGATGTAAAAGATAGATGGAGTGGATCAAAATAAGAAATAGACCAGATTTGTTTTGTACTCATTTGCACACACCCCCCTCTGGCCCCCGTCTAGGGGACTCATTCCTCTAGGTCACACTGCAGTCACTCACAGAGAAGGTGCAGCGAGGTAAATCTAGCTATGTATCAATCAGAGGCCAGACCAACCTGCTTATTCCAATAAGAACAATAACTTAGGTGCACCATTTCTTATTGGAACCCTCCGTGAAGTCCTGCCTGAAATACTCCTTGATGTAAAGCCACCCCCTTTGTTGATTTTAACTCCCTGTAAGCCAACCCTGTAAGCCATGTCGTCAGTTGCCCCTCCCTGCGTCAGACAATCGTGCATCTGAGTTGAGAGTGCTATCCAGAGCAGTCACAATGGAGCACTCTGGGATAGCTCCCAGAGGCCAATACCGTCGAATTGTGTCCACAGTGCCCCAAATTCGACCCGGCAAGGCCGATTTAAGTGCTAATCCCCTTGTCAGGGGTGGAGAAAGGAAATCGATTTTAAGAGCCCTTTAAGTCAAAATAAAGGGCTTCATCGTGTGGACGGGTGCAGGTTTACATCGATTTAACGATGCTAAATTCGACCTAAAGTCCTAGTGTAGACCAGGGATAAGCAGCTGCCTAGGCTGTAAGGATAAGGCCTTTGTCTGCAGCCATATTATAAAGCCTAAGGCCTTTGTTTACAGCCAGATTAAAAGAGCAGCCAAGCAGCAGCCATTAGCTAAGAAGCAAGAAGTCACATCCTCACATTACATCTAACTTACATTAAAACAATGTAATACCAGGCTGTTAAGAAGGAGACCATGTCCTAATGGCACCCACTATCACCAGATAAAGAAACAGATCTTAAGATGGTTGAAGAAAACTTAGTTTGATAGCATTCTGTCTGTCAAGAAATCACTTCTCCATAGCTGTGGTTGTGAAATCCTCATTTCTTTATTGTTTCGTCATTATGGTCCCCACTTCCCTATTGTTTCTCTGTATGGTCTCTGGTTCTTTAATTGTTTCTCTCAGTTACATAATTAATTTTGCTAGGTGTAAATTAAGGTGGTGGGGTAGGATTGGTTAAAGAATTTTGTTATGCTATGTTAGGATTGGTTGGTAAAATTTTAGTATAATGATTGGTTAAAGTATAGCTAAAAAGGACTCAAATTTCACTATATAAACTGGGGTCCAAAAGGAAGTTCTTTGGGAACCAATTCCAGGACACAGCCCCAAAGATCAGAGCTGCCAGACCTCAACACTCTGCCAATGACACTGTGCAGAAACTGGAGTCCCCCAGATGGACCTGATCCTGACTGACCAGAAGGAAAAGTTCATCTGTCTTATTGGAAGTGGTGAGCCCTGTATGTGTAGCATGTGCATTCTGTTTTTGGTGATTGTTAATAGAAGTTAAGGATATTACTGTGTAAGGCTCTTTCACTGGTAGAAGGTCCTGCACACCTGCAGAAGTAGTATACACCCAGAGCCCTATGTCTTGGGAAAGGGTGTGGGTACTTAAATTGACCAAGTTAGTTATACCCTAAGCCCTATGAATTGGGTATGGGTGGCCCTGAACCCTACGAATTGGGCTAGGGTAAGTGCTTTTCGCCTGGAGCCCTACGAATTGGGAAAAGGTGGGGGTGCATAAATTAACCGGGTTATGCCTGGAGCCCGACAGACTGAGAAAAGGTGGAGTGCTCTAATATGTGCAGGTAACAAGGCAGCAGATTTTGCCTAGGGCAGCAGAGCCAAACCTGAGTGGCCCTATGACCACATGCACCAAGTTGCAATGCCACCCACCCAAATTTCGCCCAGCCGTCCTCCCATTGTGACATGGGGTGGCCAGGCCAAACCTGAGTGAGTGGCACTGCGACCTGGTGCTTGGCCCCTGCACTTTGACCATAACCACTGAACCATCAGAAGGCTCACTGCACCCCCATAGAAAGTCCGTGTCCCCTTGGCTGAGAACCTCTGTTCTAGGGTGTAGGATGCAGGGTGGCACGCTGAAGTTTTGCCTAGGGTGGCACATTGTCTTGAGTGGCCTCTGGTCCTGGGTCCTCAATCACTCTGCTAAAGCCCCTCTATCCTACCCATAACCAACCAAGATCCAATAATCAAACCAGTATATCTTCAGTTAATGAGCTCCTTGCTCACACTAATCCAATAAAGCACCAAGAGCACCAACCTCTCCATGGGAACACAAACGACAAGCACCCTCACAAAGTGACCCCCAAATCAAGTACATGCCCATGGATATGCTTAAAATATTGCAAATATAGGTAGATATGAGTGGCCAATGGAAACCCATTGACTTGTCAGTCAAACAAACATTCGGAAGACAGGAAAAACAACTCTGGATCCACAAGTCCCAGTGAGAATGTTCTCAAAGTGGGCCTGATCTGATCTGAAATAAATGGAAACATTTCCATCCACTCTAATGGACACTGAAATGGTGCTGTGTTTTTCATGTGCACAGGTCCCTACTTCCTAGCGTTTCCCTTCTCTAACCTTCCCAGTCTCCCGTTAGATTTGTTTCAGACTCTGTGTACAATGTGTGACATCCACTTTCATCATCCATCACTCTGAATCACTTCTAAAGATAAAACTCTGCCTTTTTCATTTCCCCCTGTTGGGTCAGGGCTCTCTCCATGCCTGTTGCCACTGCCTCCTCAGACTAGCTGCTCTCACGGCCCTTCTTACTTCCTGCATCACCAGTGAGGCTGTTCTTGGATTTCCCTTCAAGTCACAATCACAGCATCTCTAACCAGCCGAAGAATTTCTCTCAGGTTCAGTAACAGAAAAAACACTGACTGCTTACACAGCCGAGTTGTGCCGTTAACCCAGCATGAAAGCCAGAGGGAAACGGGGTTTTCTCTCTTATACGTAGCCTGACCCAGCTACTAAATGGCTGTAAAATTCTGTAGGCAACAGTGCCATCAAATGATTTGGGTCGTAAGCCAGGGCCCTAGCTACTGAGACTGACCTATCAATAAAGGATCAAATAATCAGTTTCTTGAATTTCCCTAAAGGCCTCAAGAAATACCAGCTTCTGACCCTCCTGGGATATGCTCTAACCAGGGTGATGTCTCAGACCAGAGAGAGTAGTGATCATTAACTGCCTGTAATTAACAGTTCTTAGAATAAAGGCTGAAGAATATGCCTGCCTTCAAAACTGGCCCACAACCAAAGGGTCTGGGTGGGGAGTGGGGGAAAACAACAACGAAGACTGAAGAAAGAGCCAGCTAGATCCAAATCTCATCCACAGACTTTATCCATGTCAAAATCTAGATCAGGATCCTAGATTAATTCCAAACACCCTGATGTCTAAGTGTGCAAATCCATTGATTTTAAACATACAGTTTGCTTACACACAATTGCACTGGCAGGAACGTCAGTTGTGTGGACTAGCACTTGTTGTCAGTCCCCCGTCTCTCTGGCAGGCAATCGTTATTAAAGTAACACAAAGTTGAGAAGCTTAAAAAACCCAAAGTCAGTTAACACAGATTTCAGATTCTCACAGTCACCTTTAAACTGTGGTCAGAAAAGTGACTATGTAAAAACAAGCCCTTCTTACTCACCATCTCCACTCCCTATATGTCACTGAGTCATATTGGCTGACTACAATGACACAAACAAATTTTTGTTCCCATCAGGCTTGAAGCTGTTAATAAAAACAGAGTGCCAAAAATGTGCCCAACACTTAACTAAACAAATACTAAGACAAGATCCCTCCCTGGAGAGCCTGAATTGAAGCACAAAAACAATCGTGGACCAAAAGTTGGACACAAGAGCATATGGAACCATCGTTATTGAGATGGGTGAAGGAAGGATTCATGGAAGAAGTGGGCTCTAAGCAGAGTGAGGAGGATTGGTGACAGGTGGTGGGAAGAAGGTGCCTTCGATTTTGTCTCACACAGCATTCACAGAATCAACAGCTATATTCTTATCTAAGAGGCAGTAAAAGCCCAGCTGGAGTCTCAGCTCTCAGTTGGAGTTTGCAGAATCAGCAGAGAGAGAAACTGTCTTCTGGACGTGTAACTTGAGTACACTGGATCCAGAAGGAATAAATATGCAACTGCTTTCCTCTCCCCAACCCCCAGCAAACTCCCCCCACCCAAAACAAATGCCCTAACGTTCACATATGCAAATCAACAGAGAAAGTATACAAATCAATCCAAAGTCAGTCCCACCCAAGGAAAACACACCTGACAAAAAGTATCAATGTATCAAAATGTTTGGGTTAATTTTTCCTCTTTCCCTACCCAGCAATGAAATGACCAGAAATAATAACAACTTACACCGTGGGATAATTTAAGTTTACAGTAAGAACTAAGAGACCAACACAAGGGAGGAGAAAGACTATAAAGGTTGTGAACTGTTAAGCGGAAGGGTCACTACAAACCCCTAGAAAATATCCTGTGGGGGCCAAACCTGCACTAGCCCTGGTAGATGGACCAGAGGGGACTTGACAGGCCTTCTCCTATTTACATTACAAGTTGTTTCATTACATGATCATACAACAACTGACCCAGTTGTACAACAGTTGTACAACATTCCACAGTCTGTACATGCATCTATGGCCAGAGTGAGAGATACATCTTATTAGTTATTACTTGTTAAGCACTGACCATAGGCTCAGTTCTGTAAATGCAGAGAAGGTATGGTCTCTACTCTGAGGCACTCATACCTTTGCTACATAGGAAAGTTTTATCAGCATATCCCACCACCGTGTAAACACCCTTATACTAGAATAAGAATGTCCACAAGGGAGGGGTGTGCGTTTGTGTGATACTGGGAGAACTTTATCTGTTTAAATCACACCTTAATTCATACTGAAAAACAACTTTCCTGGGTAGACCAGGACTGAGGCCTGGTCTCTAAACAGGTTATGCACCAGTAAAACTAGGTCAATCAGGGGTGTGATTTTTTACAAAACAATTACATCTATACCTTTATTGGTTTAGATTAATACTGTAAGTTAGACCAGTGCAACTTTCTCATGGGGACAAACCCCTAGCTCCAAAGTTGTACAGTTATAGTGGTACAACCCCTCCAGTGTGGACACAGATACATGGATATTAAGATGCCTTACCCCACTATTGCTTATTTCCCTTTCCTTATGGGAATAAACTTTTCTGGTATAAGCATGTTTATACCTCTGTAACGGCACCCACACAAGAGAAGCCGTACCCCTTCAGCTATACCAGCCTTGCCAGTGTTTGATCCATGACAATACTCTGCCCCTCACTCCATGACTACTTAGTTCAGCCTGGTCTACACTATGAGTTTAGGTCGAATTTAGCAGCGTTACCTCAATTTAACCCTGCACCCGTCCACACAACGAAGCCCTTTTTTTTTACTTAAAGGGCTCTTAAAATCTATTTCTTTACTCCACCCCCAATGAGGGGATTAGCGCTGAAATCGGCCTTGCCGGGTCGAATTTGGGGTACTGTGGATGAAATTCGACGGTATTGGCCTCCGGGAGCTATCCCAGAGTGCTTAGTTGTGTCCGCTCTGGACGCACTCTCAACTCAGATGCACTAGCCAGGTAGACAGGAAAAGGCCCGCGAACTTTTGAATCTTATTTCCTGTTTGGCCAGCTTGGCGAGCTCACCTGCACAGGTCACCATGCAGAGCCCATCAGCACAGGAAACCATGCAGTTCTAGAATCGCCGAAGAGCTCCAGCATGGACTGAACAGGAGGTACGGGATCTGATCGCTGTATGGGGAGACAAATCCGTGCTGGCAGAACTCCGTTCGTAAAGAGGAAATGCCAAAATATTTGAAAAAATATCCAATGGCATGAAGGACAAAGGCTATAACAGAGACCCGCAGCAGTGCCGCGTGAAAATTAAGGAGCTCAGGCAAACCTACCAAAAAACCAGGGAGGCAAATGGCCGCTTAGTTCAGAGCCCCAAACATGCCACTTCTATGATGAGCTGCATGCTATTCTAGGGGATGCAGCCACCACTACCCCAACCCTGTGCTTTGACTCCATCCAAGGAGTGGGAGGCAACACAGAAGCAGGTTTTGGGGGCGAGGAAGATGAGGAGGAGGTTGTAGATAGCTCACAGCAAGGAAGCGGAGAAACCAGTTTCCCCAAGAGCCAAGATCTGTTTATCACCCTGGATCTGGAGCCACTACCCCCTGAAGCCACCCAAGGCAGGCTCCCGGACCCTGAAGGCAGAGAAGGGACCTCTAGTGAGTGTACCTTTGTAAATATTATACATGGTTTAAAAGCAAGTGTGTTTAATGATTAATTTGCCCTGGCATTCGCGGCCAGTACAGCTACTGGAAAAGTCTGTTAACATGTCTGGGGATGGAGCAGAAATCCTCCAGGGACATCTCCATAAAGCTCTCCTGGATGTAACCCCAAAGCCTTTGCAAAAGGTTTCTGGGGAGGGCAGCCTTATTCTGTCCTCCATGGTAGGATACTTTATCACTCCAGGCCAGTAGCACGTAGTCAGGAATCATTGCAGAACAAAGCATTGCAGCGTATGGTCCCGGTGTTTGCTGGCATTCAAACAACATCCATTCTTTATCTCTCTGTTACCCTCAGGAGAGTGATATCATTCATGGTCACCTGGTTGAAATAGGGTGGTTTTAGTAAGCAGACATTCAGAGGTGCCCGTTCCTGCTGGGCTGTTTGCCTGTAGCTGAACAGAAATCTTCCCCACTGTTAGCCATGCGGTGGGGGGAGTGGGTGAAACCATCATCCCAGAGAATTGTGTGTGTGGGTGTGGGGGGGAGGTTAGTTGGGTTTCTGCTGCACGTTAACCCAGAAACTGCAGCCCCTCCTTTTAAATTGCCAACCCATTTTAAATGGACAACCCAACGGCTACTTTGTATGGGAAATGAGGGCGCTGCTGTTTGAAACCATTCCCACACGTTATGAAGGTTAAAGAAGCCAAAAGACTGTGGCTTCCTGCAAGCTGAATTCTGTTGACCGGCTCTGCGTGAGTGATCTCTGACACCAAACCAGCATACCCTCAATAAGAGGCAAAATGCGACCTTGTAATGAAAGTACATGTGCTATGTAATGTTAACAGCAAGGTTTACCATGAAAGAGTGTACCCATTGTTCTATAAAATGCGTCTTTTTAACTACCACTCTCCCTATTTTTTTCCTCCACCAGCTGCATATGTTTCTCCTTCCCAGAGGCTAGTGAAGATTAGAAGGCGAAAAAAATGCACTCATAATGAAATGTTCTCTGACCTCATGCTGTCCTCCCTGACAGAGGACAGAGCCCAGCAAAATACATGGAGGCAGACAATCTCAGAGTGAAGGAAAACACAATATGACCACGAGGAGAGGTGGCGGGCTGAAGATGGTAGGTGGCGTCAGCTTGCTGAAAGAAGGCAGGAGTCAATGCTCAGGCTGCTGGAGGATCAAACTCATATGCTCCAGCGTATGGTTGAGCTGCAGCAAAGGCAGCAGGAACACAGACCACCGCTACAGCCCCTGTGTAACCAACCGCCCTCCTCCCCAAGTTCCATAGCCTCCTCACCCAGACGCCCAAGAACACGGTGGGGGGGCCTCTGGACACCCAGCCACTCCACCCTAGAGGATTGCCCAAGCAACAGAAGGTTGGCATTCAATAAGTTTTAAAGTTTTAAACTTTTAAAGTGCTGTGTGGCCTTGTCCTTCCCTCCTTCACTACCCCTCCCGGCCTACCTTGGCAGTTATCCCCCTATTTGTGTGATGAATAAATAAAGAATGCATGAACGTGAAGTGTGACAAAGTTCCTGCTCTACCTTGGTGGGTCTTGCGCTTATTGGTGGATTTGCTCGCCTTGGAGCTTCACGGCAGCCCTCAGCTTGGCCGTTTTTCTGAACCCATGGTCCAGGTCGACTCCTCCTGTGTCTGACCAAGAGTTGGGAGGATTTGGGGGGAACCCGGGCCCACCCTCTACTCCGGGTTCCAGCCCAGGGCCCTGTGGAATGCAGCTGACTAGAGTCATAGAATCATAGAATATCAGGGTTAGAAGGGACCTCAGGAGGTCATCTAGTCCAACCCCCTGCTCAAAGCAGGACTGATCCCCAATTAAATCATCCCAGCCAGGGCTTTGTCAAGCCTGACCTTAAAAACTTCTAAGGAAGGAGATTCCACCACCTCCCTAGATAATGCATTCCAGTGTTTAACCACCCTCCTAGTGAAAAAGTTTTTCCTAATATCCAACCTAAATCTCCCCCACTGCAACTTGAGACCATTACTCCTTGTTCTGTCATCTGCTACCACTGAGAACAGTCTAGAGTTGAAAGCAGCTATCAAATCCCCCCTCATTCTTCTCTTCTGCAGACTAAACAATCCCAGTTCCTTCAGCCTCTCCTCATAAGTCATGTGTTCCAGTCCCCTAATCATTTTTGTTGCCCTCCGCTGGACTCTTTCCAATTTTTCCCCATCCTTCTTGTAGCGTGGGGCCCAAAACTGGACACAATACTCCAGATGAGGCGTCACCAGTGTCGAATAGAGGGGAACGATCACGTCCCTCGATCTGCTGGCAATGCCCCTACTTATACATCCCAAAATGCTATTGGTCTTCCAGAGTGCCTCCTGGAACAGCTGTGCGACAGCTACAACTCCCTGGGCTACTTCCCCATGGCCTCCTCCCAACACCTTCTTTATCCTCACCATAGGACCTTCCTCCTGGTGTCTGATAATGCTTGTACACCTCAGTCCTCCAACAGTCCGCGTTCTCACTCTCAGCTCCTAGTGCCTCATGCTCCCAGCTCCTCACACACGCAACACAAACTGAAGTGAGCTCCTTTTTAAACCCAGGTGCCCTGATTAGCCTGCCTTAATTGATTCTAGCAGCTTCTTGATTGGCTGCAGGTGTTCTAATCAGCCTGTCTTAATTGTCTCCAGAAGGTTCCTGATTGTTCTGGAACCTTCCCTGTTACCTTACCCAGGGAAAAGGGACCTACTGAGCCTGGGGCTAATATATCTGCCTTCTATTACTCTCCTGTAGCCATCTGGCCCGACCCTGTCACAGAAGCAACAATGACTTTATAGCCTCTGCAAGTGGTGATTGAAGGGGGGAGGGGAGGGTGCTTAGCTTACAGGAAAGTAGAGAGAACCTGGGGGTGGGGGGCGTTCCATCAAGGAGAAACAAACAGAACTTTCACACCATAGCCTGGCCATTCCTGAAACTGGTTTTCAACACATCTCTGATGCGCACCGCTCCATCCTGTACTCTTCTAACTGCCTTGGTGTCTGGCTGCGCGTAATCAGTGGCCAGGCAATTTGCCTCAACCTCCCACCCCGCCATAAATGTCTCCCCCTTACTCTCACAGATATTGTGGAGCGCACAGCAAGCAGTAATAACAGTGGGAATATTGGTTTCGCTGAGGTCTAAACGACTCAGTAAACTGCCCCAGCGCACTTTTAAACACCCAAATGCACATTCTACCACCATTCTGCACTTGCTCAGCCTGTAGTTGAACAGCTCCTGACTACTGTCCAGGCTGCCTGTGTATGGCTTCATAAGCCATGGCATTAAGGGATAGGCTGGGTCCCCAAGGATATCTATAGGCATTTCAACATCCCCAATGGTTATATTCTGGTTTGGAAAGTAAGTCCCTTGCTGCAGCTGTTGAAACAGACCAGAGTTCCTGAAGATGCGAACGTCATGAACCTTTCCCGGCCATCCCACGTTGATGTTGGTGAAACGTCCCTTGTGATCCACCAGTGCTTGCAGCACTATTGAAAAGTACCCCTTGCGGTTTATGTACTCGCCGGCTTGGTACTCTGGTGTCAAGATAGGGGTATGGGTTCCGTCTATGGCCCCACCACAGTTAGGGAATCCCATTGCAGCAAAGCCATCCACTATGACCTGCACATTTCCCAGGGTCACTACCCTTGATATCAGCAGATCTTTGATTGCGTTGGCTACTTCCATCACAGCAGCCCCCACAGTAGGTTTGCCCACTCCAAATTGATTCCCGACTGACTGGTAGCTGTCTGGCATTGCAAGCTTCCACAGGGCTATTGCCACTCGCTTCTCAACTATGAGGGCTGCTCTCATCTTGGTATTCTTGCACTTCAGGGCAGGGGAAAGCAAGTCACAAAGTTCCATGAAAGTGCCCTTACGCATGCAAAAGTTTCGCAACCACTGGGAATCGTCCCAGACCTGCAACACTATGCAGTCCCACCAGTCTGTGCTTGTTTCCCGAGCCCAGAATCAGCATTCCACCGCATGAACCTGCTCCATTAGCACCACGATGCCCACATTGCCAGGGCCCGTGCTTTGAGAGAAGTCTGTGTCCATGTCCTCATCACTCACGTCACCGCGCTGACGTCGCTTACTCGCCCGGTATCGCTTTGCCAGGTTCTGGTGCTGCATATACTGCTGGATAATGCGCGTGGTGTTTAATGTGCTCCTAATTGCCAAAGTGATCTGAGCGGGCTCCATGCTTGCCGTTGTATGGCGTCTGCACAGAAAAAAGGTGCAGAACGATTGTCTGCCGTTGCCCTGATGGAGGGAGGGGCGACTGACGACATGGCTTACAGGGTTGGCTTACAGGGAATTAAAATCAACAAAGGGGGTGGCTTTGTGAGAAACTGAATGGCCCCCTCAAGGATAGAACTCAAAACTGGGTTTAGCAGGCCGTTGATTTCACAGAGGGAGGAGGGAGGAGAAAATGAATACAAAACAAATCTGGTCTATTTCTTGTTTTGAGCCACTTCATCTATCTTTATACATCTTGCTGGCAGCGGACTGTGCAGTACGTCCACTAGCCATCGTCAACACCTGGGTGCTCGGCAGAAGACGGTGCAGTATGACGACTAGCCATCATCTTCTGCTAGCTGGAGGTTAAAAGACAGTGCACTGCCGGTAGGACTTAATCGCCATGAGACGAAACAAGGGAAATGACCTGGCTGAGTCACTCCCATGTTTGCCCAGGCGCCCAATTAAAAGAGCACCCAGGACTACGTCGATGACGGCTACCAGTCATACTGCACTGTCTGCTGCTAAAAGGCAATAAACTGCTGCTGTGTAGAAATGCAGTACCATGTCTGCCAGCACCCAGCAGACATACCGTGATGGTGAGCTGAGCGGGCTCTATGCTTGCCGTGGTATGGCATCTGCACAGGTAACTCAAGAAAAAAGGGGCAAAACGATTGTCTGCCCTTGCTTTCACGGAGGGAGGGAGGGAACGGGGGCCTGACGATATGTACCCAGAACTACCCGCGACAATGTTTTAGCCCCATCAGGCACTGGGATTTCTACCCAGAATTCAAATGGGCGGCACAGACTGCAGGAACTGTGGGATAGCCATCCACAGTGCAACGCTCCGGAAGTCAACGGTTGCCTCGGTACTGTGCGCACACTCCGCCAACTACATGGACTTAGAGCATTTGTGTGGGGACACACACAATCAACTGTATAAAAACGCTTTCTACAAAACCGACTTCTATAAATTAGACCTAATTTCATAGTGTAGACATACCCTAGTCCCTTCCACATCTGGTATGTGCATCTGCTGCAGACCACTGTGCCGGTGCCATACAGGAATGAAGGGAAGTTGCTGTGGGGACAGAAAGCTGAGGAGAGCTCACCAAACTTTTCAGATGCAATAAAACTTGCTGGGATAATTCAGGAGAACCCCCATTCACCCACTGAACCCTTGGTTCTGAAATAAGCAAACAAAGCTTCTTGTTTCTGTCTAAAGAAAAAGGAGTACTTTCAAATAAATTTGTTAGTCTCTAAGGTGCCACAAGTACTCCTTTTCTTTTTGCAGATACAGACTAACATGGCTGCGTCTCTGAAACTTGTTTCTGTCTTGGCATTTAGATGAGCCCCCATCACCACAGCGTCATTCCAGGTGAGATTAAATCAACTGGGGAAAGGCTGCTGCCCAAGCTTCCTTTTAACAGGAGGTAGCTTTAATCATTCAGATTCCTTCCATGGTGTCTAGTCAATGGCTGAGCTTTAAATCAGCTCTGATTGATCAGAAGGCAAAAAAGCTTCCCCAAAACGTTTTACGTGAACATCTCGAAGAAGCCATGAATGTCTGAACAGTTCTTCTTACATCCAGTAGATGTCAGCACAATGCCAGTGCTTAAGGCCCCGGACCCTTAATTCCTTAAATAGCAGCTATTCTCTATATTTCTGCCCCTCTGTTCTTCATCACTGACCTCTGAATGAAAACAGGATTTATCTGTGTGTATTAAGCCTCCTTCCATCCATTGCTGCTCAAAGAAATCTATTAAAAGGGGAGAACCTCTAGATCTGTTATAAAGAAGAAAAATCAGAACATACTGAACAGATGGGACTAGGAGAATCTTTCAGAGGGACAGAGAGGAATAACCATTAGCAATTTTGATTAAAACAGGGGCAAACTGGAATGTCCCCAGATGACATCAAAATTCTCCAATTGTGACATCATAATCATCTCCACCCCAATCCACTGTGATCTCTGACAACAAACCATGTGTCCCAGGGCTGGATGTGAGGAGACAATACCTAAGGTGCTTTAGGAAAAGCAAGATGCTGCTCTTATGCAAAAATCCTTATGAATACAAATAAGGGGAAAAGAAATACAGAAAAATATCCACTGGGACCAGTGACTGGCTGCTAGCGTCATGGTGAGAGCAGTTCAGATTGGAAGACATTTCCTCTGGCACACACATAAAGAACCCGGTTGGTATTTATTTGGTAGATCTTGCTGCATACAGAGCTGCTTGAAGGAATTCTTCCTACTTGCAGACAGCCACACTAGAGGCAGGCACTAGGGCTGAAGGTCCCATCATAAAGGGACTCATGTTTGTTTAGGAAGAGAGTGAGCTCTGATATCCTTTGCCATATCCCTGTAGAGGAGATTGCTCCCTTTCACTTGTTTCCAATCTGAGTTGCAGAAATAGCCTGAAATGTTACGATTAGTGAGTCTAGCAATTCTGCAGGCTATGAAATAGAATCTCACTCCATCTGCAAGGTCTTAGATGGACACAGCCCAGTGAGAGAAATCCTGGCCTCGGGATGCAGGGAGGGCAGATCTTCAACCCTACAGCAGGGGTTCTCAAACTTCATTTCACTGTGACCCCCTTCTGACAACCAAAATTACTACACATCCCCAGGAAGGGGGACCAAAGCCTGAGCCCCGCCATCCTGGGCGGGGGGCAAGCCCAAGTCCCACCACCCAAGCAGGGGGGCCAAAGCTGAAGCCCAAGGGTTTTAGCCCCAGGTGGGGGACCTGTAACCTGAGCCTTGCCACCCAGGGCAGCTGCCCTCAGCCCCAGGCAGTGGGGCTCGGGCTTCAGCTTTGGTCCCGGGCAGGGGAGCTTGGGCTTCAACCCTAGGCCCCAACAAGTCTAACAACAGCCCTGGCGACCCCATTAAAAAGGGGTCACAACCCAACTTGGGCTCCCAACCCACAGTTTAAGAACCACTAGCCTAGAGGTAAAACAGGCTTGGAATTTCAAAGCAGCGAAAAAGCACTAAAGTTGTGAGGATGGACAGAGATTCCCCAGAAGCCAGGAGATATTTTAAATTAGTGGAGACTGCTATGGGGCCTGTGCTCTCCCCCAGTAAGGAGACCGAACCTGATGGATCCCTGCCTGGGAAAGAACAAATATGGGAGCAATAGACCCACTGTATACTCCCCAATCTCTTCTAGACCAACATGCAAGGACAGCTCTAGAGATGACAGAATGAAAAAGCCAGCAGAACACTCAACAGGACCCAAAGCACTTACCACCTGGAAGGACAGGAAGTGCAGTCTGCAGCACTCACACTAAATGGTCACTTTGGGGCTGCAGATCATTGTCTTTCCCAGATTTAAAGGGCCAGCTACCAGATGAGCACATTCTGGGAAAGACCCTATAAAATGGGGATCTCAAAGCAGGGCACTAATTGGGTGGGGGTGAACAGTTCTGGTTGCTGTGTGACTGGATATAAGAAATTCCTACCTGTGTGAGATCCAGGGATTTGTAAGATGCCCTGAGACTGCCCCAGTCAAAGCCTGCTGGATTTTATATGGCTGGTATATTTACAACTGCTTTTTAGTGTATTCTGCTTTGGCATATTACATACAAACAAAATCCAGATTCCTCTGCTGCCTGCCTGGGATGTGCACTGGGCCAACCGTGCTTGCCAGTGGAAGCCCTGGCACCCTGCCCCTGCAGAGATGAGAGGGGAGCTGGAAGCAGGAGGCTGCCCTCCATTGCCTACTTCTCTCCAGATTCTAAATCAGTTCTGCTAGAATCACCATCATCTTACCCCTGTGCATGCCCCGCCCCTTGGCAGAGGAGCCCAGACTTCCACATAGACACCCCTGCATCCAGGGGAGCAGGGCTTCCCTTCCCAGCAGATCAGCAGGAACAGCAAGGTTGGGAGGCCAGGTCCTTGGAAGGAGGGTTAGTGAGAAACCTCGCAGTGTTTCCTGGGCCCCTCCTGCAGCAACTTCACATGGGGGAAGGGGAGGATAGCACCCATCACTGGTGCTTCCCAGGTGCACAGTGAGGTTACTAGTGGACTTCAGGGAGTTTCCTGCTCTTCTGCCTGTCACTTTTGGGTTTGTTTTCTGGCAGAGAGACTGGAAACAAGCTCCTGTGAGCGAGGAGCGCACCCATAGCTCAGATCAATTAATTCCAGAGCTTCAGTACAATGCCCATGTCTTACCCCGCTAGCAAAGCTGCTAACAGCGCCCCCGGCTGGGAGAAAGCTCCGGCTGTTATTCCTTAAAGCAGGCAGTAATTTTGAGAATGACCTAACATTAATCTACGGTAGCAACAGGGTCTGTGGAGGCAGGCCGCACACAGACCTGTGCATAGGTCTGGGGAACATGGGTGGCCAGCTCCCTGACTGGTGTGTGTGTCTGCTGCAGATACAGTCCATATTGTTATCTGTACCTTTGTGTTTCTGTCAGGGCAGAGCCAGCAGGGATCTTTAGTGAAAGAATTTGGTCTGCAGGCAGCTGAGAGCTGGGGGAGCCAGCAGAGAAGTGAGCTGTGACTGTGTATGTACAGGTTCCAGAGTTAGCAGCCAGCCTCATCCCTGCAGTGCTGGGGAATAGATCTCCCACAGGAAAGGCCAAAAGACACAACAGACACATAAATGGCCCTTCCCCATCCCACCTGGCCCAGAGAGAGGGCAGGGACATGCCAGCCCTTCTGTTACACATTGAAGACAGGCTGCTGTTGTTTGGATTAGACATTAGCACAGCTTCTCCAGCCCCAGGTCCCTGCTGTTCAGTATAGGGCTGTTCCCCAGAATTTCTAGTGTTGTCTTCCCCATTTTCCGCCACGCTCAGAGTGTAATGTGGAATCTCAGGGGTGGGAAGGCCAGGTTTTTAAAGAAAGCATTAAACATTTTACTCTTTATTTTAAAAACAATAAACCAGTCTCCCCTGCTACCCCATGGCCCTTAATTCCCAGCGCTCCTCTCCTGGGAGCACTCACTGGTGAAGCATCCAGCTGACTGCTCACATGGAGACAGGGTTCCTGTGTCACATAGACCCATGCGAGGGCCCAGTGCAAACAACAGAACAGGGATTGGTGCCAATTTGCAAACGCTTCCCTTCTCCGTTGATCTGAGATTTAACCTCCCTGAAGATGCCTCCTGGTGTTCTGCCATATCTGCACCGGGGCCAAGTCCTAGACATGTGACCCTGGGCCTGGCCCAGTAGACGCTTGAAGGAGGGGCAAGAATAGCTGTATCCGTCCATGTCCCTCCTGTGAACCAAAGCGTGAGCCCCGAGGGGTCTCTGATTTCCATTTGTGGAGCCTGCAGGCTGCGTGTCCTTGTGGCCGGGCTCAGTGCTGGAAGCGTGGGGAGCTGATGTGGGGCTGATGGAAGGAGTGCGTGGCATATAGCACCTCCGGGGGCGGTTGGGGCACCGTGGTCAGAATGGAGCAGAGAGGCTCATGGGAGCTCAGCATTGAGGTGAAATGCTTCATTTCTTCTGTCAGCTGCTTGATCTCCCTGCGCAGGGCAGCGTTCTGCCTCTCCAGGTCCTCGCTCTCCTGAGGGCACAAAAGCAGCAGGGGCTAGATTAGTGTTCCGCCTGCAGAGCCATCACAGGGGTGGGGGGAATTCTGGGTGGAAAACTGGCTGAACAGTGTGTCCAGAGGGGGTGGGAGGTAGAGGGAGATGGCATGTCTGCAGAGCAGCAGCCAGAGGACAGCTGGGTTAGTGCTCAAATTGCAAGGGGAGCTGGCTCCCATTCATGTTGTTGTTATACATTGATATTGCTGTGGTGCCAAAAGCAACCAGCTGAAGACCGCATTATGCCAGGCACTGTACACACGTATAGGAAAATGACAGTCCCTTGCCCCAAAAAACTTACAGTCCAGGAGACCAACATAACAGTGGATAAGACAAATAAGCAGGGGTGCAGATTAGGGGGACAGGGTAGGATGTACACAGTTCTCAGCCAGTCAGGAGCAGTGATCACAATTTTCCCCCTGCCTAACAATTCACAGGTTGCAGTTTCCTGTGTGCTTTACAGAAGAGGCAAGTTTGAGGAGGGACTTGAAAGAAGATAAGGGGCTGGCTTTTCTGATCTATCTGTCTATCAGCATCTCTCAAGTGTCTGGCTGTCACTGCAGTATCTCAGTGCTGCTAGGAGTGGTTGGAGCTGCCTCAGGGAAGGAGCTGGGAGTATCTGGGTGGGGGGAGAGAGGTCAGAGCCCTTCATCTCGCTACCCCGGAGACTTTCCACAGTGACACATTTCCTGTAAATTCAAAGCAGCGCTGTGTCTGGGCAACTCCCACCCCACCCCCAGCCAGCCAGGGGTCCTGCCACGGAGCCAGTGACATTCTCAGCCCTCAGCCGCACTCTCTCCCCAGCAGCTGCTTACGAGAAGTGACAGCAGCACCAGCACGTTCCCCGCCCAGGCGCTCACAGCTCCCTCTCACGCACACACCTCCCAGGCCACATCCCGACCTGAGGCAGATTGGCCTGGGGGGAGGGGATGATAAATAACCGCCGTTATAATCAGAAATAACCAGAAAACCACCTGTCACAGGAAACCTGTCATTGCCATGGTAAGACAAGACTCACTGCTTCCTGCCAGCGCCTGGGGAAACCAGACGTATGGCAGCGGGGGGGTGGAGGGACATTGATGTGACAGAAGGAAAGAGGGAAACTGAGGCCTCAGAAGAAAAAAATGAATAATAATGGTGGTGATGATGTACAGTCCTGCTTAATGGTACCCAGTACGCGTCACAGACTGTATGCACCCCTCCTGAAATGCAGCCGTCACTAGCGTGGAACACCTCGGCCACTGAACAGCACCTCGCAATGCTACTCAACAGTTTGAGACAGGACCTGAAGAATCCTATGTCCAGTTGAAACCACAGTGGGGCTTTGGAGAGACAGAATGTTGGAACCAAGGCTGAAATTTAGCCAGGCTACTAGGGCACTGAGGCGCTATGAACAGTGCTATGAGATCTTGAATGACTGTTTACCATACCCTATGGCCCCCAAGGCCTAAATAGCTACCCATCTAGCCACTCATCCAAAACAAAGCAGCCTGCTCACCCCGCTGGGATTGCTAGAGGCAGGAATCTGATTTATAAAGGTCCCTATTGCCTCAGTATTGGGGCACCTTGCACGTTAAAACAAACTCACCACCAGATATTAACTGCCACAGCAGGATCTTGCAGAAGGGAGAAGGGATCTCTCAGATCACTGCGCCCCACACAGCCTAATGCTTCACAGATCTTAACCAACTCTGCACTCAGAAGCTGACAAGAAGCCAGTGTGGGGAGTTTGTGTGTTATAGGCTCTTAGTAACTCACTTCACTCCAGCAATAAGCCACTCTGTTCTGCACCAGTTAAAACTTCTGGATCCTTTTTAAGTCATTACAGTGGCCTCAACTGACCATTGACACTGGAAAGGCCTGCTTCCAAGAGGCACTTTCATGACCACTATGCCTATCAGACATGAAAAGCATTTGGAATCAATTATAATCCAGAGACTGGAAACTATATTGACCACGGTTTGACAGGCATCTCCAGCAAAAAGGTGCAACCACGTCTCTGTCCCATTCCTCCAGCTGTCTCCCCTACCCATTAGCATCAGTTCTGTCTCATCCAGGTTGATCTTAAGCTACTTTGCTCCCATCCATGTCCCCACCTTTGCCAGGTACTAGGAAAACAAAGAGATTGTAGGTTTCAGAGTAACAGCCGTGTTAGTCTGTATTCGCAAAAAGAAAAGGAGTACTTGTGGCACCTTAGAGACTAACCAATTTATTTTGAGCAAGCTGTAGCTCATGAAAGCTCATGCTCAAATAAATTGGTTAGTCTCTAAAGAGATTGTAGTATCAGTGTCATCTGCACCATGGTAAAACTGCAAGCCACATGCCTCACTGTCTCCTCCAGCAAGGGGAACACCTTGGGACACAGCAGAGCCCGAGGAAAGGCAAAGTCAGTACTCATTCCTGCCCTCTGGAGTCTCTGGGAGAGAAAATAACAAACCCACTGAAAGGCTTTCCAATCTACTGCTGTGAGCTGCAGCAGATTAATGACTAACCCCGTGAGCTAACCAAGAGCTAACCAAGTCAGCATGGACCAGTGTCCTCTCTAAAAGGATCATCAGCCATGGATAGCGAGTGACACCTTCCCTGTAATGAACCCACTACTAAAGAAGCATTGAGGACACCTGTGCAATCAGGCTGTGGCAGAAGCTGCTCCAACACCACTCTCTCAAGAATCCTCCCCAGAGTGGGGATAGACGGGGGTGTGAAGGCTGCTACGGTCAAGGGACAGCTTCTCCAGCACTCTCTGTTTAAAGGGCAGTCTAAGATTTAATTACACGAACTCAGAAGTCATACCCTCCAGCTCTGACACCACTCCCACACCTGATACCTGCAGCCAAATACTCAGGTTCCCTGGAAAAGTAGATGCCAAATTCCTTACACTGAGAAAAGTGGCTTTGGGCAGTATGTGGAAGTCAACAGCCTGACTCCCCTTGTCCCCCACCCCCATTGCACAGTCCCAGTGTGGCAATATGGTAAAGAAACAGGGTGAAACTAAGAGAGGCAAGATGTATGCTGGATATCAGGATGGTGCAAAGTATTCAGCTGTGGAGCTCTCTCCCGAGGGAAGGGTTAGGAGCCTCATCTCTGGGGACATTTAAATTTAAACTGGACAAAACACTAGTAAGCATACAATGGGGAATTATCCTGCATAGATGGCAGGCAATGGACTGGCGGAAACCTAATGGGGATTTTCCAGCTCTAGGGCTTGATTCTCCATGGCTTTGCAGATTGTATCATCATTTAAACCTATGCACAGCAAACATAAAATGCTACCAAGTCAGAATGGCAGTGTTTTACATGCTCTTTGCATGGATATGAGAGGTGACAAGAAGTGCGAGGCAAGGGAGTGCCAGACCTCACGTATTTAGGCTTTTAAAGGATTTTTGAGACAGTCAGAAGAGACTAAAAAAGGTAACTTGATCATTTCAGGGCAAGAGGTAAAGCCTTGCCACAGATTAAAAACTGGGTGCAGAAAGTAGGACTATGTGGGCAATTTACAGCTCAGAGAGAGGTTGAGAAGGGGGTCACTCTGAAATTAGTCCTAGCAGCATGGTTATTCACTGTATTTATCAATGAGCTGGAAGGGTGGTAACATTTGCTGATGACACAGAATTAATAAGGCTGATCAAGAGTAGGGAGGAATTCCTGAGGGACCCCATAACACTAGGTGACTGGGAAGAGGAAATTCATTGTGGACAAGTGCAAGGGGAAGGTGCACACTGCTGGTTCCGAAATACAGGCGGACGTCACCTGCCAGGGAAGGCATCTGCTGTGTGCACAACAGCAATCAAAACTGCAAATAAAGGGGGCCTCACCCTGCTCCCATTGCAACAAGTGGCAAAATTTCCATTGGCATGCATGGATCAGGATCAGACCCAATGTGTTATTGCAGAATGGAGAATAATATGGGAAAGAATATACCTCTAATGAAGGGAGGTACCTCCTCATTCCTCCCACCCAACCCAGGATCCTGCACTCAGCTTCAGCCACCTCATCCCAAAAAGACAGAAAGAGCAGAAACAAAAGGTCCAGAGAATATGAGGAGGAACCAAGAGGAGAGGCTTCAGCAGAGATGACTTTCAACAGAGTACACCTGCTCCATTTGGAAGGGAACATCTGGCTGCTTCTGGAAGAAGCACACTTCACCTTCACTATCCAGCTGCTCCTAGAGCTGCCGTCACATGCTATGCTGGCCCATGCTCTTCCTGCCCCTGCCTGAACTTAATGGCTGTGCTGTGTGTTCATCTGTGCTAGAACATGTCCCCTTATGTGTGCAAGGCCCCAGTGATCCAGATGGGCAGAGAACAGAAGCTCTTACCAAGTGCAGTGTGTCTGCCTTCTGGGTCTGCCTCTGCCTGCTCTTCTGAGCTGCGATGCGATTCTTCTCCCTCCTCTGAACTTTCCTCATGTCATCAGAAGAATCCTGAAAAATACAGGGCCTGGGAATGACAGAGATGTCACCTCCACTACCACAGAGAGGCATGAGGTCAGGGGTACGGTGCAGAACAGGCCCAAGCAAATATTCCTCTCAGCAAAGATCACCACACCCACTCTTCTGGCCACATAGGACATGTATCCCTGACTGACACAGCATCTGTGCAAAACCAGGGTAGAGGTGCTTTCCTACTACAAGGAGGTATGAGGCACTCAACAGCCACCCCCTGAGATGTAATTCTATAATCTGGACATGCTGGTAGAACTGGGAAATGAACTCTGTCTCCATGGCACAGGCTTGGGTTGTAACCCACAGAACCACAGGAGTCAGAGATGAAAAAAAGAAACCTATTGGATCACCCAGTCCAACCTCCCCAAGGGCCAGGGTAGGACTGTCTCCTCTACAGCACTTTTTTATGCTTTGTGCAGTAGAGTTTGTAGTGTCCCATGCCAATGGGGCTCCCGCCCTTCTCCTGGGAGATGATTCCACCGCCTGACTTATTTCACTGCCAAGGAGTCAATCCTGGCATTCAGCTTAATTTTTGCCTTTCTTTATTTCATCCCATTACTCCTAGTTCCCATATGTCACCCTAAACAATTGTCCTTCTACTCAGGAGTTTATCTGTTTCAGACATTTGCAGAGTTATGTCCCTGCTTAGCTCAGCTACACAAGCTTGGCTTTTTTTATCTTTCCCCTGACTCAGTCCCTCCTGACCCCTGATGGCTTTGTTTGCTCTTCTCCGAACTCACTGCGTTTTAATGTCTTGCTGCTAATGTGGTATCTAGAATTGGCGGCAATATTCCAGATCACATTTTCACCGGAGTTATGTAGAGAGGGGCGATGCCCTCCCAGCTCTGAGATGTGAGGTCTCTTTGCTTGAAGATCTCACTCCCCAGCATCATTCAACAGCCATTCCGGCACTCTTAACTGTTATTATATTTTTATTTTTATTATTTATTATTATTATGGAAGGTTCTCTGCTGAGAACTGATCCTCCCACTCTCTCTGGCAACTAAAACCCTCATCAGCTCTTATCATCTTCTGTCTTCCCGCTGTAACTGCTGCCTCTCTGGACTCTCTGACACGTACACCACCTCCCTCCTCTCCTTGCAAAATGCAACCTCTATAGTTATCTTCCTGAACCATCAGTCTGTCCCTTTTCTCCCTCCCCCCACTTTGTGATCTCTCCATTTCCTCAAATTTAAATGTCACATCCTTACCTTCAATTTCCTTCCGCCAACCCACCCCAGCCAACATATCCAGCCTAGCCTCTTACCTTATTGCCCCCAGCCCTGCACAGTGAAGATCCCAGTCTGGGTACCCCACTTGTCTACTTCCCCCTTGACTGCTGTTGTGCCTCATTCCCTTCTTCTTGAGACAGGGTGTTCTCCCAATCCCTGTTTGCCAGCCAGCACCATCTACTCAGTGTTTGTCCGTAAGCTCCTCAGGGGCAAGGTGCCTCGTATCTGGTGTCCTGCGCAGCACCATGTGGTTAAAAGCTAGCAAAGAATAAAATTACCAATACAGGTATCCAGAAAAGAAAATGAAATCATCTGGGACATGTCTTAAGAATAGCAGGCATGCCACTGGACAGCCGGAGGAACACACAGAAGTGGCCCACTCAAAGAATCCCTCCATACAACAGCACTTAGACAGGGAGAATTTATGGGACTTAAATAAAGAAGGTGCAGAGAGCAGCTCAGGATAGAGAAGCCTTGTTCATGCCCTAAGTGATGTCTGATGGCATGGGAAGGATTTGGATTCAGAATGAGATCCTGACCACATGGGGGAGGAGGGCTCAGGGCCCACAACAGGGTCTCTGCAGAGATACTGGTATTCTCACTTTATCAAGCTCCCAGCCTGCTGGATGCCTGGAGTCTGTGGGGTGGCCCCTGCAGTCAGAACCAGGCGTTTCAGGTGCCGTCCCTCATGTGACCTGTGCTAACGTGGTTCCTCTGCAAAAACACTCCTCACTCTGTCCTTTGGTTTTAAGCTTGTTCCTGCACGGGGGCTTCCTGCTTAGTTCTCTGTGGCCTGGTTTACATGAGGGGTTTAGTTTGCACTAACTCAAGCCAGGATGCATTGAAAACGCCTGCATGGACACAACACAAATCTTTAAAGCGCAGTAACTCCCTGTTTGCTGCAAATTGTGTACTCCACTTTCAAAGTGGAGTAAGTGCACGGTGGACTGAATTAGCGTGCCTCTCCCCACGCTGGTTCCTAGAAAGCCCTGCCATTCTGCGCTGTGGAAACATCCCAGGATGGGAGCATGGGTGCAAAGAATGCAAAATGTTACCTGTTTGCTAGGTGGGGGTGACTGGCTGAAGCTGCTGGAGTCGCTGCTGTCAGAGCTATGGGGCATGGCTTGCGTCCCTCTGCCCAGGGCCTCTTCTGCTTCCTCTGTGTCCTTGGTGATCTTGGTTTCCTTTGGTTATTACTCACCCCTCCCTTCCCCTGCCGTCTTTCCCTCTCTCCCTTGGTTACTTTCTTTGCCTCTTTCCTGGTCCCTCTCTCTGTCACGTTGTTGCTCTCCCTGTGTCACTTTCTCTGCCCCTCTGCCCCAGTCCCTCCCTGAACCACTCTCCTCTCAGTCACTGCACCTTGCAGTGATGTCTAGGTCTTAGACTCCTGTGGTTTCTCGGAAGCTGCGAGGGACGTAAGCTGAAAGTCACATGGGCGGAAACTTTACGAAGAAGAAAAAAAGTTACATTGAGAAAAAAAAAACACACACATCTGGGAAAAACGAGCTTCAAAATAGCTTGAAAAACCCCCGACACCTTCAGGCGGTTTGAGAAACAGCGACAAAGTTTCAAATGAGACAAACAACCGGAGAGAAAAAAACCTAGCACAAGCTGCAAAACTCAGCGCCTCAGAGAGGAGGAGGCGGCGCATGGAGACACAGAAAATGCCAAAGCCGCTCATTTGTAAATGTAGCAAGCAGGGAGTTTGATCACGTGCCAGGTACCCTGGGCTCCCCACCCCATCTGCCAAGCCCAGCTTGGGAAGTTCCCAGACAGACTGAATTGCAGACCTCTCACCTTCCCTGCCATCCACCCACCAAACAGCTGAGGTTCCCCAGTAGTGACGTGGTTTGCAGGGGTCCTGCAGAGGAGATCAGGGCCATTGGCAAGTGCATGCACAGGAGACCTTTTTGTGCAGATGGTTCTACATCTTTGGTACACAGGCCTCTGAGGATGCCAAACCCCCCAGGAGGGACATTGGGAGCAGGGTGGGGACTGCCTTTGACAATATTAGTAGTTTCTGTTAGCCAAAGCTCTCCAAGCACTTTAAAACATTAGTTAATTAAGCTTCAACTCCCCACCACCAGCCTGGGAGGAACATCATATTATCCCTGTTACGTATGCAGGGAAACTGCAGCACATTGATGGGAAGGTGCCATGGTTTCACAGAGAGTCAATAGCAGAGCCAGAAATAAAACCCAGGAGTCCTGACCCTCTGTCCCGCCCCCAACCACTAGCCTATAGTCCCTTGCAGAGCTTTGATTAGATCCCAGGAGTCCTGATGCCCAGTATCCCCTAACCATTAGACCATACTCCCTGCCAGAGCTAGGACTAGAACACAGGAGTCCTGACTCCCAAACCACTGCTATAGCCGCTGGTGTAGTAGTAGGGGCCAGAGCCAATGAAGGATACCTGACCAGCATCTCATGTAGGGATGTATGTGCTGGAAGGACACAGTCCTTGCACTCGTTTGCTCACATGTGGGCCCTTTTACCAGCCTAAGATGGGAACGTTTTGGGTTGCGATGGTTGATTGTGTCTTGGTTTTGTTTTGCACTAAAAACACCATTAAAGCATAAATTCACCATTGGCCCCCATCCATCCCTTCACCAGCCCTGAGCTGCGGAAGGGGCTCAGGGTGTTTGTGTCACCTTTGTATCTCCTCTACCCCAGGCTGGCCAGGGGATACTTCTGTCCCTGGTGCCATTTGGTGTAGCCTGAGGGCCCCCGAGGGGCTATTGTGACAGCTTGGAATAACTGGAGTGCAGCAGTGCCCCCCAGGAATGCCTTCCGAATCTTTCATGTCTTCAGATCCAGAGGGACAAAACACTGGGATGAGCTGGGCCCATTTATCTTTTCTGATTTGCCCTCTCTCCCCTCCCCTTCTTTTCCTCCTTCCCCTTAGTGTCCGTCTGCCCCCCGCCCTCTCCACCCCACCCAATTCTTCTCCACTCCCCAGTCTGTCCAAATTTCTCCCCACCATTCTCTCCCCCCTCAGTCGGCCCAGGGCAATGTCTAGCTACCTGAATGGGAAGCAGAGCAAGTGGGAAGAAAGCAGGAAGGCCAGGGTTAGAATAGAAGAGGCAGCAGGGAAGCATTGAGATTAATGAGGGAGCTGGGATGGGAGGGGTGAATATGAATAGTGGAGATCCTACAACTCCAGCCTTAAGGGCGTGGGCAGAGCTGATTGGGGGGTCAGGAGTGGACTAGCAGGTGGTGATGCAGCTCAGGAATTAGATGCATTAGCAGAGCCCTGGGGATGCTAGAACAGCACCGGGCCAAACTTCGGAGCATTGAGTTCCCTTTGCTTTCTTTAGTTACGGACAGGCTGAGAATCCCCCTAACGAGGCAGGTCACAGCTGTGGGGTTCCAACATGAGCGCCTGGGTGGAAACGAGTCAGTAATGCAGCGATGATGTGAGCTGTGGGTTTGCAGATTAATTTTTATTTTCAGCAGCAAAGCAAACCAACAGGGCAGCAGAGAGCACATACTGGTGGCTGGCACAGAAGGCTACACAATTCAGGGTGGTTACTCCCTGCTTTGGTCATTCATAGACACAACACGCATCCTCTCATGGACAGGTACTGGAGAAAGAAAACAAATGAGTGTGGCTCTTTATGGGCTTGTCCACACAAAGGAAATTGGCCGGCATGGCTCCAGCTGAATAATTATTCCCTATGGCTGGGTTAGTCCATTTCCTTGCGTAGACAAGCCCTTGCTAATTTGCGTGGCCCCAACCGTCATAGTGTCTGAGCACTTTGCAACCTTTAATGGATTTACCCTCCCAGCACTCGGGTGTGGTAGAGAAGTACCAGTACACCTTACAGACAGGAAGTGGAGGCGCTGAGAGTATGTCAACAGTGGAAAAAAAAACCATGGGAGCAAGTTTCAAAACCCAGTTCCACTGACTCCAGCTCACGGGGCTACAATCAGCAGTGCAGACGCTCTTGTTCGGGCTGGAGCTCAGGTCTCTGTGACCACCTTCCCCGCCGGCTGGGTTTCGGAGCCCAGGCTCCAGCCTGAAAGGTAACGTCTACACTGATGTTTTTAGCCCCATCACGTGATCCCTAAGAGCCTGAGTCAGTTGACCCAGGCTCTGAGACTCACTGCCACAAGAGTTTTTTGCAGTGAAGCTGTACCCTGAAAGATGAAGGCCTACAGCTTCCCAAATGGCGGGTGGGAAGCCTTGTTTTTCGTTTGCTCAACCAGAAGCACTTGGAAGTGGCCTGATTTTCAGAAAGCTCTGAGTGCACACCGCCCCTTTCAAGATCGGGACCTTAAAAAGCATCTTATGTTGGGCTCCTACAAACTGGGGCCCACCCACCCAATCACTTTTGAAGAGGTAGGCCTATGTGATTTACCCAGCATCACAGAGGCAACCTGTGGCAATGCAGGGAACAGAAGCCAAGTCTTCTAAGTCCCAGGCTAGTGTCCAAACAACTGAAGCACCCATCTTTTCCAGTGCCTGCCCCCCTCCCTCCCTGTGATGCTTCTGTCTCCATGGGCCACTATTTTCCCCAGAGTGGAGCCCCGGATTGCTAATGTGCCAAAGGGGCCCCCCACTTCCACAGCTGGTAAGTGTATCTCACAGTCAAGCCAGCCACCCAGGAGACAGAAGGGGGGGCGGGGAGGGGGAAGTATATAAACTAGCCTGAAAGATTCAATGAGCAAGAGTAAAACTGAGACAAAGCATGAAAAGCTTGAGTGAGCTCTGTCCTTTGCATAGCTGACAGGCAGATTCTGCTGTCGGTTACACCACGGTGTGAGTCCAGAGCCATCTCTGTGCCTTCTTGCTGAACATACACTAGCCTAACTGACAGCACACTTGGCCCCAATGATTTTCTGAGCTCTCCACCTGGCCGGGCAGCACTGAGGAGTGGAGAATGGAAGTGGAGGTTCTTCTCTGCCTTCTGCACACAAACGAGAACCCTGAGGCTGCACAGTGGTGTGCTCAAAAGCCTATTTAATTGATTCCTTTCCCTGCTCTCTCTTCACCAACTTCATCCCCATTCCCACCATGCCTTCATAGAACCACAGGGTTAGAAGGGACCACAAGGGTCATCTAGTCTAACCCCCACAAATTCTGAAGTGAGCCAGAGGTAACTAATTCTCCTGCTCACTTCAGCTCTAAAAAGTTCATCACCATCCACCCTCCCTGATCTTATCCTCAAAGCTACTCCCCTCCCCTCTGTCGAATCCCTCCTCTACTGTGACGCCATGGGACCTCAGCCCATTGATGAGGGCTCAAGGGCCAGCTGGGGAGAGTTGTCACTTTATATATTTATAATAATATGAATATTGCCAATGTATGTACAAATGGTATCAGAGTTCAATTGTCTCTCTCATCCCATATGTCATTGGTCTGCTTAGATGGTAAACTCTTTGGGGCAGGGACCAAGCTGTCATGCGTTTGCACAGTGCCCAGCAAAATTGCACCCCGATCCTGTGTTGAGCCCAGGGTGTTACTATAATACAAAGATTAAATTATAAGATTCTACTTGACTACAGCTGGTAACTAACAGATCAAGCTCTTTGTTCTTCTCTAAATATTCCCCACCTGTAAGCTGCACAAACTCTTACACAAAGACAGACACAGGATCTACAAGCCCTTCCGATCATAGCAGTACTAAGAGCACTCCTTCCTTAGGTAAAAACATCTTTAATCATGCCATGCTATAAGGCAAATGTGCTGAATTTTTTTCTTCAACAGGATAATTAGCCCAGTGGCTATAGGAAATGCAGGGGTCATGGTGTAGTCTGGCCTCAGGAAAGCATCTAACCCTTTTATCTGATGTTCTCTGAGGGTAACTAGAGGGAGGGGGGTTCCCTGGAGTGAGCAATACCAAACTAGTTAAACACTGACTTGAGAGAATAAGTATCCATTATTCCATGGGAAGAGGTATCAAGCGTGATCCGTCCAGAAGGGACAAACTCTCTGTCCAGCCCTGGTCAATATTTTCATTAACAGCTTAGGGGATGGAGTGTAGACTCTGCTGGGCCGTGATACCAAGTTGGGAGAAAATCACAAACACTTTGGAGGAACAGATATTAAATCATGGGTTGACCCAGATGGATTTGGGGGGGGGGGGGGGGGCTGGAAATGTGCATTGCCCAGACTGTGTGTGGTTCGGAGGCAGCACATCCTGTATTGTGTGGGACCTCAAGACAGGCAGCATCCCTGCTGTGAAGAGGGTGTGATGGATGCAGGCAGTGAGGAAGTTTGCTACCTTGGGTAGCCTGCCTGCCCTTAGCAGAAGCCTGCACTTCAGGACGAGGTGACAGTCCCAGTTCTCTCTATGGCCAGTTGACCACCCATCTCTGCTTAAGAATGGGCAAGTAAATGGACAATGGATGTTAGCAAAACTATGTCAGCTGTGACTGAACACAGGATACGTGAGATGCTGACTCCAGTCTCCTGGCTATGAGGACAGCACGGCCTTCGGCACTGGGATCTGGGACTGGATGGTTTGGTGGCTACCTGACACAGTTGCAAGGTTGTTTGGTTCTCAGCAGCCCAGTCACTTTCTTCATACCCAGGAGACCAAGAGCAGAAGAAACCATCTGGCAGTGGCTCCCTTAACAGCTGCTTGTACTTGGCTGAGAGCAGTTCAGGGACCCAGCTGGGGCCACAAACTCTCCCATGGGACCTTTTGAGTTTCTTGAGCTTAATCACAGCAGCAGGGAGGCAGTTATCTGTGGTGTTGAAGGGACTAAAACCAAAAGTCAGGTTTCTGCCACTATTGTACCTGCTCAGGAGTGAAGATACTTCTCAGTGGAGATTGGTGTTCAAGGGGTGGGGAGGCAGGCAGCACTGTTCTGGTTCCTTCTCTCTTCTGAGTAACAATGACCACTTCAGAGCAGCGAGCCAGAGGGGGAACCCCAGGAATGTCTTCACCAGCAGCGACAAGGGACAATCCAGGAGGCTGCAGGCCTGCAGCACCTCCACTGCAGTGTCCTCTGCCATGTGATAATGCTACATAAAGCCCAGAAAGATTCACTGTTTCCTAACTGGACAAGGAACTTTACTGGGACAGGAAAACATTAAAGCTTCTGCCTAGAGCCTGATCCAACCCTCTCTAGCCTGCTGCAGATTTAAAGGAACAGTACACACTTCAGTACATCTCCCTCCCCCGCAAAAGTCAACATTTCACGAGAATTACTATTTAACAACAAATCACAGAGCCAAAGAAGTTACTTGCATCACCATTCTGTAGCTGCCAACATTTTTCAGCTTCATGTGTGATACTTCATGGAAATTATTTCAGAACCAAGTTTACATATTTGCAAATAATGTACTACATCAGTTTAACAAAAACTGGATGTGATTGTTTGTTGGTGATCCCTCTGTTGATACTTCTTGTCAACCGTTGGGAATGGGCCACATCCACCTTAATTGAATTGGCCTCATTATCACTGACCCCCCACTTGGTAAGGCAACTTCCATCTTTTCATGTGGTGTATATTTATACCTGCTTACTGTATTTTTCACTCCATGCATCTGGTGAAGTGGCTTCTAGCTCACGAAAGCTTATGCCCAAATAAATTTGTTAGTCTCTAAGGCAGGGGTGGGCAAACTACGGCCTGCGGGCCAGATCGGCCCCTCAGGGCTTTGGATCCAGCCCGCAGGATTGCCACCCCCATGGTGTCGCGGGCCCCATACCACTCCGGGAAGCGGCTGGCACCACATGCCTGCAGCCCCTTGGGGAGGGGGCAGAGGGCTCCGCATGCTGCTCTTGCCTGTGGATACCTGCCCCGAAGCTCCCATTGGCTGGGAACAGGTAACCGTGGTCAGTGGGAGCTTTGGGGGAGGTACCCACAGGCGCATGGAGCCCTCTGCCCCCCTCCCCCAGGGGCCACAAGGACGTGGTGCTGGCTGCGCAGGGCCGGGGCTGGGGCCGGGCCGGGCCGGGACCAGGGCAGGCAGGCAGGGAGCCTGCCCTGGTCCTGGTGCGCACCACTGCCACCCCAGAGCCACTCCAGGTAAGCAGCGCCGGGCTGGAGCCCGCTCCCCGAACCCCTCCTGCACCCTGCACCCCAAATCCCTCCTGCACCTCACACCCCAACTCCCTGCCCTGAGCCCCCTGCTGCACCCCAACCCCCTACTGTACCCCAACCCCCTGCCATGAGCCCGCTGCCCCACCCCGCACCCCTCCTGCACCCCAACCCCCTGTCCTGAGCTCCCTGCCGCATTCTGCACTCCTCCTGCACCCCAACCCCCTGTCCTGAGCTCCCTGCCGCATTCTGCACTCCTCCTGCACCCCAAGCCCCTGTCCTGAGCCTCCGCCACACCCGCACCCCTCCTGCACCCCAACCCCCTACCCTGAGCCCCCTGCTGCACCTTGCACCCCTCCTGCACCCTAACTCCCTGCCACACCCTGCACCTCTCGTGCATCCCAACCCCCTCCCGCACTGTGCACCCCCTCCTGCATCCCAACCCCCTTCCCTGAGCCCCCTCGCACACCCTGCACCCCTCCTGCGCCCCAACCCCCTGCTCCAGCCCTCCATTCATGTCCCTGCAAGCAATTTCCCCACCCTGATGTGGTCCTCGGGCCAAAAAGTTTGCTTACCCCTGCTCTACGGTGCCACAAGGACCCCTCGTTAGATTAAAAGCTGTGATGGGTGAAATCTTCTCTATCACACTAGGATGCCAACATTGTATTTCAAAAATAAGGGACTGTTTTCTTAGCACTCCGCCTCCCATCATGCACTTTCCTGCCCGCAGGCCTCAAACCTGACTGGAGTAGGGGCAACTATCTATAGGGGTAACAACGGTAGCTCAGTCTCCACAGCACATAACTTTTGATTTCTCTGTTGTGTTTGCCAATTAGTACAAAGGTAGGTGGTGAGTTTGGGACATGGGAGCTAAACATGGAGCTCCCATGTCCCAATGTCTCCCCACTCCCAAGCATTAGTCTCTTTGCCCAGCCATTCCCCATTCCTTGTCCTGGTCTCCTTGCCCAGCCAGTCCCTGCCCCTCCTCCCCTCCCAGCTCAATCCTCCTCGTCTGACCTCCGTTTCCCTCCCCACCTACTGGCTACCCCTCTATTTCCCTCCTAGCTCCCAGTTCCTCTCCCCACCCCAACTTCTAGTCCCAGTTTCTTCCCCCCTGGATAGGTGCCTATTTCCCCTCTGCCTGGTGGGTACTCGACCCCCATTGCCCCTGGCCCCGCCTCTTCCTGCCCCTGCACCGCCCTCGCCCCACCCCCATTCCACCCCTTCCCCAAAGTCCCCACCCCACCCCACCTTTTCCTGCCCCCATTCTGCCCCCTTCTCCCGAGTCCCTTCCCCTGCCCTATCTCTTCTCCATCTCCTCCCCTGAGCACGCTGGGTCCCCACTCCTCCCCCTCCCTCCCAGAAAGTCCTAAGTGCCGTCAAACGGCTGTTTGGCGGGGGAGCACTGGGAGGGGAGAAGGAGGCGAGGAGAGGGAAGCTTGGCTGCCAGTGGGTGTGGAGAACCTGCTCATTTTTCCCTGTGGGTGCTCCAGCCCCGGAGCACCCACGGAGTTGGTACCTATGCCCCCTTGCCAGCCCCCAGTCCCAGTTTCCGCCTCCTTGTCCCAATCTACCTCCCGCACTCCCTGCTGCAGATCCGGCTATTGTCCTTCTGCATTAATCAAGCAGCTTCCTCCTCCTTGCTGCCTAGGCCCAGCTGGTGGTCACTGAGAGCACAAGCTCCCTATTCTCAGTTCACTTGCCTAGGCCTGGCATCACATGCAGCAGCCCAGAGCTGCAATTGCAGGGAAAGTCCTGCTCAGCCCAGTCTAGAGCGTACCCAGTGCACATGTGATCATCAGGAAATTTAGGGGCTAAACTCTGAGAAGTCTCTACTGAGCATGTGCGAACTGCAATTTTTCTAAGGCGTGTAAATTGGCCAGATTTGGGCAGATATTCACCAGAATGACAAAAGGAACATCCCTGACACAAAGGCTACCCCCCTGCCAAATTTGAAGTTGCTGCTCCAAAGCCTGGGGGGAAAGAGAGCTTCTCAAAGAAAAGGCTGACAGGATATTTTAACATGGACAGAACAAGGTATTTTCCCCATGCCTCATTCTCAGAAATGGCTGGACCGTTCTGGCTTACAATTCCAAGAAGTTAAAGTTTGGCAAAGTTTAAGCAACTGAAAACAGGGTTGTATAATGGGAAGTGTTGAGCAACCTTCAGAGTAGGCAGTGCTGCCAGCCCTTCCTATAATGCACAGCCTCTATTAGACAAGTGTTGTCTAATATTTGTCCTCATTCCTTTTTGCTTGGGACTGGGTCTTAAACTGGGATGAGCTTCAGGCTGTAGCAAAGAGAAAAGCCTGAGACCTCAAAGGCTGCATTTGCACCAAGAATACTCATCAGTTCTTCCACTCTGGGTCTAGCACCAGTGCAGCTCCACCAGTATTAGCAATGGCAGGAGTACAGACCCGGCAACGCTTTTCCACCCCACTCTGTCACCTAAGCTCTGCTCAGAACTGCCAGCTCTGTGTGTTCCCTGTAGACTACATATATTCAGAGCCTTCTACACATCAGTGGGGAAATACCCTCTGCTTGGCTGTCATTTCCCATTCACCTGCCCCTTAGGGGAGGAGAGCCAATCAGAGCTGCGACACAGGCTAATGGTCAGACCTCTGCCTTTCATTTCCCTGAAGGTGAAGCAGAAGTCTGAACCGTGGTGAAGTGCTCAGCCCTTTGATCTCAGAGCCCCCTGAGGAACAGCTGCATCCTGTCAGCTCTGCAGCTATCCATGTGACCTGTCCCCCACTCCATGTACCTGTCACCATTCCCCAAGGACTGGATACCATTAGTGGCTGGGAATGGGCTCAGCATCCTTTATGCGGAGTACATGCTTGTGGATGTCCAGCTGGGCTTCAAGACACTCTACCGCCAGGAAATTATTGTGAGCCGTCTGAATAATAGTGCTATACCTGCTTGCGTTGGGCTCCACTCCCCTCCTGGCTCAGGAGATGCATGACTGCCTCCTCATACCAGTCTTTGAGGGGCCATCAGAGCACTGCCCTGCCCAGGGGTGCTGGAACAATTTGTATAGTGTGGATGCTGAGAGTCACTGAACCAAACTGTAAACCCTGTATATAATGGAATCCACTTCAAGCCAAGGGGTGCAGCAGCCCCCCTAGTTCCAGAACCTATGGCCCTGCCCCAATCCATGGGTGGGTGTGTAGCATGGGAATAGGTTTAGTGTGTGTATGCTGAATGAATGCTTGGGGGAGTGTGGGATGAAGGGGGGGTAGGTGGCGGAGTAAGTTGTGTCTGGGAAGTACGTACATAAGGAGCGGGTGGGTGGGAAGACAGGATGGTGTGAAAGTGGGTGCAGAAGGAATGCCTGTTGAGCTGTATTGGGGGGAGGGATAGCTCAGTGGTTTGAGCATTGGCCTGCTAAATCCAGGCTTGTGAACTCAATCCTTGAGGGGGCCATTTAGGGATCCGGGGCAACAATAAGGGATGGTACTTGGTCCTGCTGTGAAGGCAGGGGACTGGACTCAATGACCTTTCAAGGTCCCTTCCAGTTCTGTGAGACAGGTATATATAGAATGAATGCATCGAGTGGCACACGCAGGACAAACAGGACATATATCTGCCCACTTATGCAATTTTGTGTAAAAATCTACTGGGTTTATGCTTGCAGACGTTGGTTGGTATGTAACCCTTCTCCACACACAAAACAATACACACCAGCGGCATGAATTAGTCTGAAATGGTGGCAGCCTTCATAAGCCAGAATCCCTTTCCAGGGAGTAACCAAAAGATGAAATTTCAACTGCATCAGCTGTACTACGGAAAGAATCTGCTGTGCCAGGAGCAGCAGCAGTGCCTGTCATGGGGCTGTCATGATTGGTGCACAGTACAGATGTGCTGCGAGGCACAAGAAATCCACCAGTCAATAGATGACCACCGAGGCATGGCTGGGATTATATCATTATGATGTAACAGGATGGAAGAATGGCATGAGGGCAGACAGCTAAAAAAAAATAGTAGGGAAAAGGTTACAAACATCTTTTCCCTACCAGTCTGAACACTTCATTGTTGTGTAATTTGTGACCCAACACTCATCCATTAACATGGGAATAATGGACAGCTCTGTCGTTAGTGCTGACAACTAAAAGGGAGTTATTTCCATTTACATTGCAACCACAAGGTCATTCATATTTAGAGTTTCGTGGGAAGTACATGGATTGGAGATGGAGCTTCCATGCTATTGGTGCAGCTAGAAACTGCTGTGAACTCAAACTTAGGAGAAGGTGCTGTAGGCAGTTCTGGGCTAACATGTCCATAGGGAAAATTCCTTCCGAACCCCCATCACCTAATGGATGGTTTATATCCTGAAGCAGGAGGATTTATAAGCCATCTATATTTTTTTAATTCTTGTGATTGCCATTCTGGATGTTCCTATTATCCATATAAACCTCTGTTTTGTTTTATTTTTTATAACCCTGCTATGTCCTTGCCCCACAAGATACCTTGTGGCTGTGCATTCCAAAGCTAATTGTCCAAGAGGTGAAAAATATTTCCTTGTATCAGTGTAAATGAACTGCTTTTCAATTTAATTGAACAACCCCTTGTTCTTGTATTAGGAGAGGGGGTGAACAGAAGTACCTAGTCTCCTATCTCTTCTAGACCATGCACTATTTTGCCACATCTATTATGTCCCATTTTATCAGTCTCATCTCTAAGCTAAGCAGTCCCAATCTTTTTAGTCTCTTTTTGGGGACATCTTCCATATCTGTAATCATGGTCCCCACCTATCACTGAATCCCTTCTATTTCTGCAATAGCCTTTTGAGGTAGGGTGACCAGAGCTCAATACAATACTCCAGGGGAGGCATCCCATTGATTTATACAATGGCATTATGATATTTTCCATATTATTTTCCCTCTCATTCCTTATGCATCCTACTATTTTCTTTGTTTTTCTTGACTACACATTGAGCAATGGTTTTCATTGAGCTGTCCATAGTGGTGCCTGGGTCATTTTCCTAAGTGGTTACAGCAGGTATGAAGAATTCAACAATGGGAGTCAGTAGAATAAATGCTCCTTCCAACATGCATTACTTTGCGTTTGCCAATATTGAATCCCATCTGCCATCATGCTGCCTCTTCACCCAACTTTGCTAGGTCCCTCTCAAGTTCTTCACGGTCTCCTCCACTCTTGACTAACCTAAATCATTTTGTGTCATCTGCAAATAAGAGTTAAGGAATGAACCTCTGACACAGGGATTGGGAACCTTTGGCACGCAGCCCACCAGGGTAAGGCCCCTGGTGGGCCAAGCCGGTTTGTTTAGCTGCCGCGTCCGCAGGTTTGGCCGACCGCAGCTCCCACTGGCCGCGGTTCACCGTTCCAGGCCAATGGGAGCTGTGGGAAGTGGTGGCCAGCACATCCCTCGGCCTTCACCACTTCCCGCAGCCCCCGTTGGCCTGGAGCGATGAACCACGGCCAGTGAGAGCTGCGATCGGCCAAACCTGCGGACGCGGCAGGTAAACAAACCAGCCTGCCCGTTACCCTGGCGGGCCGTGTGCCAAAGGTTGCCGATCCCTGCACCTTACAGGTCACTGTTTCCAAAGATGGTCTCCACAGCAGAAAGACGATTCCTTCTTCTCAGCAAGTGTCTCCACAACAGGAGCACTGACTGCATGGTGGACCCACAGGTTCTCCTGCAGCTGCTGATCAGTGGTGAGAACCCTGGGGCCCAAACCCAGAATGAAAAGTACTTACCAGAAATCCACTAACTGGGTCTGGCAACAACCTTCATTTTCTAGCTTAGGGGACAATGACAAGTCCATATCCCACAGTAAGGAATTGATCAGTTTTCAGCTTATCCCTCAAAACCAAAACCAAATGTATCTTGGATACATGTTCCATTGGACTGGGAATCCCTACATTTGCCAGAAAAGCATTATTGCCAAATTTCCTTTGACCGCATCCAGACCTTTCAGAATAAGCCAATTTCCAACAAATCTTAGAGCGAGTCTGCTCTGACTTTGCTGGAATCGTGTCTCTGGAACAAGAACAAGCAGGGACTGCAGCGTCAGGACTCAGGACTTCCCCTGACAGCACCACAAATAACACAGCTCAGCAAGTTCATTCTGCAGAAATCAGATATCATCAAAGTAAAGTGGAGGTTACTGGCAAAGGATCCTGCCCTAGAAGCTTCAATCTGAGATGCGAAACTTTGCAGAAAAACCTCTCTGTCACAAAAGACCAAGCTCTGCTCTCAGTCACACCCATGCAACCTCTCTGGTCAGCAGCCTTTCCTAGTTTTGACTGATCCTGCTCTATGTCTTGGCCACAACCTCTCTTCATCTCACACCACTGACTCCAGAGCCCTATCACTCCCAGTCACAGGAGTCAGGGGTGGAAAAAAGCCAGCACTAGCAGAGTTTACAGCATCTGAGCATTTTTGCTAGTGGCAGTTTTCCAACTAACCTGGAGGCTACCAGCCTCCGTGGTGACTTTCCTCCTTCTGCCTCCCATAAAGCCTGCTTCCTTCACTCCCCCCAGGGCAGCCTGACCCCTTGCAATGAACCCCATTGCACTAGGGTTACAGTCTAAATGGGCAAAGATAGACCAAGGATGACCGTTCTGATTTTACAGGAGGGAATGTGAGGCTCAGAGAGATTAAGTCTCTCCCCCACAGTCACACAGTACATTTGCAGCAGAGCTAGGAACTGAACTCAGTTATTCTGTTGCTGAGGCTAGTGCTTTAGCTACACGACCAACCTACTTCAAATGCAGAGCCCACGGCCTCTCTCTCTGTGCTGTGACCAGCTGAGCTGTGGCTGCTACTTTTGCTGGGAGCAGGGAGGAAGCCATTGAGCTGCCAGGAGAGGAGAGGCTCAGAGAAATAGAGCCTAGCGTAGGCTCTAGATGCCTTTGCTGTAAATTAAAACAGACACAACACAAGAAAAAAACCTGAGCTAGCAGTGGCTCCTCTTTCTAAAACCAGAAAAGAATTAATCAAAGATGAAACCCAACTATGCCCCCTTATTCCAGAGACCAGCCCTTATGCCTGGGGGGTCGTGTCTCCATGTTACTATTATATCCTGCTGTGCTCATCATTATGGTGTTGCAGTTACTGATGTTTCTCTTTCCCTCCCCCCCCACACCCCGTTTCCTCTCACCAGAGTCCCCGCTCCGTCTGGACTGTGGCCCTGCTCGCGTTTCTGCCTGGCCCCAGACCACAAAGGTGGCAGCCCTGGGGCCAGCTTTTCTCAGAGCAGTTTCTGAGTCTCTTGGTAAATATCAGACTGGGGATTTTTGGGGCTATTTTTTTTCCAGTGAGATAAGCAGAAAGAAGCAAGAGAAATTCACACCAGTTGGCCTTGGGCCCTGACACAAAGTGAAACAGGGAGGCAAAGGGCAGGTTACCTCTCAAAAGTTAATTAATGCCATTTTCCACAGTACCACAGACCTGCACCAGGAAGGACAAGGAGACTGTGCAGCATACAACAGGCCCTCTAGGGAGCAAGTGGCCAAGGGGAAGGATGTGTGATGGCCAAGCTTGAGCAAGAATGACAACTCACAGGGAGGTCGTGGGAGTTAATTGCTTACTAAGGGAGAGGGTTAGGAGTCTGACAGTAGGGAGATGGGAGGGCATCTGCAGGAAGTCAAGGAAGATGCAAGAGACTACCAGTAACTTGAGCTCAGTTGCTGGTGGGGACCCTGGAGTCTGGAAGGAAGGCTGGGCACCGGGAGGCTAAGTAGTCACTGTTTTTTTAGAAGACTGTCCCTCCTCCCCTGTCCCTGGGTCTCAGGCCACAGCTGCACTGGTCTTTACTCACAGGGCTGCCGTGAGAGGAGGAGGTGAGAGTGTCTCCCTGGGGAGAATAGGTGGCTGAAGGTGGCTGAAGGCCCCTAGGGAGCCAGTACACAAGTGACAGAGTACGTCTGTTTGGAGAGGTGGACAACGAGAGCTGGACCTGGCTGAACTTGGCTCACTGTTTCTAGAGTGAGCAGAGAGACTGCAATCAGCTTGTTTATTTAATGGGGAAATCACTGAGTACCTGCCCAGTACAGTCCCTGGCCCCACCACAATTCTCTGGTCTCCAGGCAAGGAACAAGAGACACTGGTCCTGCACATCACCCCCACTGGGACACCTCCAGAAGCAGAGCTTTCCACAGTATCTTTACAGGTCCCCCAGCTGGGAAAGGCTAGGGCTGCAGGCGATATTACCAAGAATTGGGAAGAAAGGTGTTTTTCCCGCTGCAGGCTTGACCTAGGATGGGTCCCTGTACCACAACTAACAACAAGGAGTCTGGTGGCACCTTAAAGACTAACAAATTTATTTGAGCATAAGCTTTCGTGGGTAAAACCCTCACTTCTTCAGATGCATGGAGTGAAAATTACAGATGCAGACATAAATACATAAACTACACATGCAGACAGCTGCCACCAGACTCCTTGTTGTTTTTGTGGGTGCAGACTAACACGGCTATCCCCTGATACTTGTACCACAACTAGTAGATCAAAGGTGTCATTTTCTATGGGGCAAGGGGGAAGTTGCTCCCCACACCTTGGTTTGCCCCGTATGAGTTTTAGGCAGCTGCCTAGGGTGGCATATTTGACCCAGCTGCCCTCTCTGTTATGACTGGGGAGGGGGAGCCAAATTTGAATGGAGTTATGACCCCATGCACCAGGTCACAATGGCACTCACTCAAACTTAGCCCCTCCATTATGGGGGGGCATCTGGGCCAAATCTGCCCCATAGGCTGCTGGGGAAGGGGGCAGCAGATTGTCTTGAGCAGCCTCTGATGCCACCCCTACACCCACACCAATAGGATAGGCAGCAGCATCTGTAGCAGTCTGGGTCAGAGCTGAGGAGCAAGCTGGGCCCCGATCCCTGCCCTGCTCTTGCTCTGGCGATAGGTGAAATATCTCCCCGCTGGCTCACGTTCCCCACGCACCACACTCCCCAAGACAGGACCAGTTCACCACCTCCCTCTGGGATGGGATTGGCCTACTAACCCTCCATGGGCCACTAACCCCTCAGTGGGGTGGAGGAAGTGGAGATGCTGACACAACTCTTCCCCCTGATTTTTTCTGAAATTGATGCCCCTGTAGTAGAGAGGGATGGAGGAGGGAAGTTGGCTTTGCCATGCTGAGAGGGACGTGAATGTGGTCCGGATGTGGATAAGGGCTTTCTGATTAGAGGCAAGGCAGAGGTCCCTGCTCAGGACCTGCATTTGGAGATGGAGGTGGGTGGGCAGTTGGCCCCTGTGCTCACAATTTCCATTATGCTGCTGCCACCATAGAAAATAAAATCTCTCCCACGCTCTAACCACCCTGTTTCCATCCAAACAATTGCGGCGAGAAGGTCAGGGGGGCCTGTGAGACATTGTGGGGCTAGCAGCCCATGTCAGTGCTTCCTCTGTGCTTCTTCCTTGGGACCACATGGAAGAGTGAAGATAGTTAGGGGCCATCAACAGTCAATGTTCCCATCTGAGATGAAGAGGAGAGAATGGGAAAGGCAGAGGGACTGAGGCCTGTCACAAGAGCTCAGAGCTCCTGGAACTCTAATGCTATCTCTGGCTTAACCTTGGCAGCTGCTTTTTGAGCAAAATGATCTTCTCTGCTCCATTATTCTGCTCTCCTGGCAGTCAGAGGGTTCCCCAGTAAAGTGCATGGGTGGAAGCGCTGGATATGTATGTCAATGGCTAATGTTTGTGTTTTGTCCTTTGTGTTTTCCAGGTGAATCCCTGTGCCTGTATTCTGGGCTGCCAGCACTGACCCTGAACTGGGTGGACAGTGCTTAACTCTTTGTGGGTAGGAGCGCTGTGGGACTGAGCTGGAAGGACAGCATTGCTGCTGCTCTGCTAGCATGGCACTGCTGCAGAGTGTCGGGACAGTGGCTGACATGGTGCTCTGCCATGCTCAGAGCAAGTGCAGACTCAGCTCTGTTACTGCCACTGTTAGAACCTGGACAGATAGTTGAGTAGTTCTGTGTGCAGATATATAGTATGTTGCAGACATTTTACTTAGTTGCCACCATGCTGGCAGTGCCCAAATTATCTAGTATGGACATGGTCTAAAGAGAACACGAACTCTAGAGCTGGGAGGCAAACAAACTGGATCAAAATAGCCCCAAAATTAGAAGCGCAAAAAGCCAAAGGGAAAAAAATGCACCAAAGAAAATCAGAGTGTCCTGACCATATCACTGAGAGATGGGATCAGCTGCAGACACCTTCCACTCTGCCAGTTGTAAAACACAGCCCCTATAGGGCCCCCAGGGCAAAGCTCTCTCCGCCCACCCCAAACCAGAGACATTAGAACAGCCAGAGGCAGGAGTACTGCAGAGAACTAATAGCAAAAAAATCCCACTCACCACAACCTCTGGGTGCCAACCCTGCTAGTCAGCCCAGAAACTCCTCTTAATGACAGTGAGAAATAATCTCCATAAACCGATAAGCCCTGAGCTGCCCTAGCACCAGAGGCTGGAGAATACCCTCTTCCTCACAAAGAACTGAAAAAAGAAATCCCAAACCCATACTTTCCTTACCAGCGAAGTGATTTGCAAGGGGATATCATCCAGCAGTTCAGGTCGCCAGCAGATGGCGATGCAATTACTCAAATATTGCATTTTTGGAGGGGGTCTGTCTATGGGCCTGGCTCTCATCCACCTGCCTCTCGTTTTGTGTCATCATTTACAGCTGAGCAAAGTGAGGGCTGAAGTTCTTGGGTGGGAAGCATTTGACCTATTTACATAAGTGAAATGCTGCCAGCAGGTGAGGGCAGGGGAGAATGGAGCCCCAGTTATTTGGAAGAGTTGGGGGACCTTGTGGTAGCCATGTATGTAAAATCCAAGAGCAACACCTTTCTGAGTAGATGTATGAAGGGGAAGGGAAAGGGAAAGCAGGGTGATGGCCAAGAACAGGAATGATAAAGCTATTATCATGTTCCTCTGTACCAGATGTGGACTGGCTACAGAGCTTGCTTATATACACCAGATGTGTTCTTCATCAGATCCTTTAGTGCTCTGCCAGGTATGGCTAAGGTTAGCTTTAAATATGGTGACAGGTTTCAGTAGTAGCCGTGTTACTCTGTATCAGCAAAAAAACCGAGGAGTCCTTGTGGCACCTTAGAGACTAACAAATTTATTTGGGCATAAGCTTTTGTGGGCTAGAACCCACTTCATCAGATGTATGAAGTAAAAGATACAGGAGCAGGTATAAATACATGCTGCTAAAGCAACGCACATCCATTCATGTATTTATACCTGATCCTGTATCTTTTACTTCATACATCTGATGAAGTGGGTTCTAGCCCACGAAAGCTTATGCTCAAATAAATTTGTTAGTCTCTAAGGTGCCACAAGAGGTCCTCGTTTTTTTTAAATATGGTGTTTTACATACAGCACCACCTAGTGGCCGAACTATATAATACAGAATGGTATAAGTTCTACATTCCTACCATTTACAAAATACACATTATCATGCTATCTTTGAAGTTCAGCACAGATCAGTCTGAGATGTGTCTCTGAATCACACTGTTTTTCTAATTACATGACCTGAATGCATAACAGCTAGGTCGTCCAGCTATCCATTAGTTGCAACAACTGGCTGCGGTCAGTCTGAAACTCTTGAGTCGTCGTCTTCTTTTTCTGCATCCGCCATCTGTAGAGTGTACTTTGTTGATTGTTCTTTCTGAGGAACAAACTAGATGCCAACGATTTCTATTGAACTCTCCACTCTCAGTCTTGATCACATAGGATCTGGGTGCTGAATTCTTCTTTTTTTATCTGGCAGCTGGAGCTGTCCATCCCTTTTCTCCATCCAATTTGACATGAACACGATCACCAGGTTCTAGACCCAGCAGTTCTCCAACTGAGTGATGTCTGTTGTAAAAGTGTTCACAAGCTATTTTAGCCTTTTTATCCTATTTGGCTACTCTCTTCATGTCTGGCCACTTTGGAGAATGGAAAAGAATCTCTAAGTTGGAGCAGTATTTCTGAGTTGTAGTCCCATTAGGAGTTGTGCTGGACTATATCCAGTAGCTGGTAATGGTATTGTTCTAACTCAGACAAGTGAGGGCTTGCTAGTAATATTATCAAAAACATATTTTGTTCGGAATGACTTGAATTCTGCTGTAGTGAACTGTGGCCTAGTGTCCATCATTAGTTGTTCTGGAATACTGAAGTGAGCAAAAGTACACTTCAGTTTCTTTATAATACTGCAAGTTATGCCTTTTAAGTATATTATTTCTCTATACCTGGAAAAATAGACCACGATGACCAGTGTAGCGGGGTGGTTACCCTGCTCCTAGGTTGGATATTAGGAAAAACTTTTTCACTAGGAGGGTGGTGAAACACTGGAATGCGTTACCTAGGGAGGTGGTAGAATCTCCTTCCTTAGAAGTTTTTAAGGTCAGGCTTGACAAAGCCCTGGCTGGGATGATTTAATTGGGGATTGGTCCTGCTTTGAGCAGGGGGTTGGACTAGATGACCTCCTGAGGTCCCTTCCAACCCTGATATTCTATGATTCTATGATTCCTGGGATAAAAGGAGTGAGAGCTGAGGGAGGCTGGCTGGGGAGTTGGCCACTCCAGTCCTGGAGTGAGAAGGACCTAGCTGCCTAGGAGAGACAGGGAATCTTCGACAGAGCAGTGCTGGGAAAGCAGCAGGATCTGAGCTGGGGCGCTCAGGCCTGGCTACCTCCCAGGCTGAGGCCTGGCAGGAAGGCCTAAGGAGGTATTGGGGCTGCAGGGAGACAGCTGGGGCTAGAAGGGCAGCAGGTCTAACCCCCTTGCAAATGATAAGTGGTCATTACAGACTGCAGTTTGCCCCAGAGAAAGGGGGCTAGATGATGACTGGCAGTAGCCACAGAGGCAAGGTGGGCATAGGAGGAGGGGAGTTCCCCTGGGAGGGGAGACTCAGAGTATGGAGGTGCTGCTGTGGGGCAGCACCCCAAGATAAGGGACACCACGGTCTGGGAGGGACGTGGGGCCTGAAGTGCCTGAAGTACAGTGGTGGAGACTGACGAGGAAGCAGGTACCAGTATGGAGACACCGGCTAGCAGGAGGCGCTTTGAGGCTGGAAAGAGCTAATTCCCGGACTGACCAGCAGGAGGCGCTGCGGTGGTGAGTGCTCAACCTGCTACACCCGGTAATGACGTCCTCTGAATTTGCATAAATCTACAGCTAGTCTCTTTCAAGGTCTGTCTGATCGAGGTGTTATTATTAAAGGCCCTTTGTGTTATTAGTCTGTTAGTTCTGCAGTGTTCACATGCAGATACTTTATTCTTGATGTCCTAACTGACTCATTAGCCCGTTCATGGCATTTAGTTAATCCGTGATGTCCTTCATGGATAAGATTTAGGATTTCTCCTCTCATTTCATTTGGAATTACAATGCAATTGCCTTTAATCATGAGCAGTGTTCCCTCTAATTTTTCCCGCCCAGGTGCGGAATGAATTTTATTATGTGCACCAGTATGGAGGTGAAACACATCATTTTCATATTGGTGCACATAACAAAATTCATGTGGTGGGGGGTGGAGCCAAGGGCTTCAGAGTGTGGGAGGGGGCTGAGGGTTGGGCAGAGGATTGGGGTGCTGGGGTGTGATGTCTCGAGCTGGGGGTGCAGGCTCTGGGTTGGGGCTGGAGATGCGGGGTTTGGAGTACAGGAGGGTGCCCTGGGGCTACGGCAGGAAGAGAGGACTCCCTCACCCCAGCTCTCTCTCCACAGCAGCACCTGGGCTGGGGCGGAGAGGCACCTCTCCCTGCTGCGGCAGCTCCAGGGCTGGGGTTGCAGGATAGGGGCTGCACTCCTTCCCCAGACTCTGCAGGTGCAGCTGGGGCTGCGTTCGGGGAGGGGTGCAGTGCAAAAGATCTGGGCCGTGCTGCCCAGGGTCAGACTGGGCCACTCCAGCAGCAGCTGGGTTCGTGCTGTGCTGCCCCAGCTGCGGCTGGGTCCAGGCCAGGCCGCCCAGTTCATGCCATGCTGCCCCAGCTGCAGCTGGATCCGGGCCATGCCGCCCCGGCCTGGTTCAGGCTGGGGTAGGTGCACCCCAGCCAGGGCAAATCCGGGACGTGGCATAGTTGGGGTTGGGAGGGCTGCCCCAGCAAGTCTGGGATGTGGCATAGTTGGGGCTGGGGACCACCCTGGCCATTGCAGGTTGGGGACTGGGCTAGGTTGGGGCCAGGGGAGGGGTGCTCCTCTCCCGGCCATGGCAGGTCCCCAGGCAGATTCCTGAGCGCCTGCGTGGGCTGTATGTACAGACACTGGTCTGTATGTGTCCACAGCATCCACGTATGCCTTTTTATCATCTTCAAGCTCACGGTTAATTTAGTGCAATGCTGGGCTCCATGACAGGGTTTCTGCTATTACCAGATTTTTCCCAGGAACATAACTGGGTTAAATCGCATTAACCTTATCAATAGATGTTGGCATCTCAGCAGTGTTTGATCCAGGTCTTTTCTGTTGATGAGGGTTACAAGCATTTTATGGTCTGTTATCAGTGTGAACAAATCCAGTTCCCAGAGGTAGCTGGAAAAGTTCTCACAGGCCCATACACTTGCCAGGCACTCCTTTTCAATCTGTGTATGTCATTTTTCTGATACTGTAAGTGTGCGAGAGTGAAATGCAGCTGACTTCCACTCAGAGCCATGCTGTTGCAACAATACACCACCTAGGCCACAGCTGCTTTCATCTGCACTGACCCTTGTGGGCTTGTGCACATTGGAGTACTTGAAAACTGGAGCTGTTGAGGTCATTTCCTTTACCTTTTTAAAGGCAATTTCTTGATTTGGTCCCCATAGCCAAGATGTGTTGAATTTTAACAGTTCATTCAGTGGTTTTGTCATTGTAAAAAGGTCTTGTAGATATCGACAAAGGGAATTTACCATCCCAAGTATATATCTCGATTCTGGTACATTCATTGGTGCATTCAATTCTTGAACCGTTTTTACCCTTCTCAAGGCTAGGGCTGATTCCACCTTTGTTTATTGTCTGTCCCAAACACTTGATTTGGGATAGCCAGAAAAATCATTTTTCCTTGTTTAGCTTCAGGCCAGGCTAACTGATTAGGCTTAGGACTTCACTGACGGTTTTGTTGTGATCTTCCACCAAAGATCCATAAATCAGAACATTGTCCATGAAAACTATAACTCTATTTGTGTTCCTTAACAGTTCTGCCATCTTTCTTTGGAAAATTTCATGGGGACTGGTAATCTCAAAAGATAATCTTCAAAAGGGTGTGATAAATGTAGTCATTTTAGCACCATTCTTTGGCTAAAGGAATTTGCCAGAAGCCGGCTGAGGCATCCAGCTTGAAGAATCCTATATCTCCTTTCACTTTGGGGAGGAAATCATCCAGTGTTGGGAGTATTTTGTTTTTTAGGCCAGTAAGCCTAACTTCAGTACCAGGCAAATTGGTTGAAACTATAGTAAAGAACAGAACTGTCAGACACATAGATGAAAACAATTTGTTGGGGAAGAGTCATCATGGCTTTTGTAAAGGGAAATCATGACTCATTGATCTCTTAGAATTCTTTGAGGAGGTCAACAAACATATGGACAATGGTGATCCAGTGAATATAGAGTACTTAGACTTTCAGAAAGTCTTTGACAAGGTCCCTCAGCAAAGGCTCTTAAGCAAAGTAAGCAGTCATGGGATAAGAGGGAAGGTCCTCTCATGGATCAGTAACTGGTTAAAAGACAGGAAACAAAAGGTAGGAATAAATGGTCAGTTTTCAGAACAGAGAGAAGTAAATAGTGATGTCCCCCAGGGATCTGTACTGGGACCCGTACTGTTCAACATATTCATAAATGATCTGGAAAAAAGGTGTAAACAATGAGGTGGCAAAATCTGCAGATGATAAACAACTACTCAAGATAGTTAAGTCCAAAGCAGACTGCAAAGAGCTACAAAAGGGTCTCACAAAACTGGGTGACTGAGCAACAAAATAGCAGATGAAATTCAATATTGATAAATGCAAAGAAATGCACATTGGAAAACTTAATCCCAATTATACATATAAAATGATGGGGTCTAAATTAGCTTTTACAACTCAAAAAAGAGATCTTGGAGCTATTGTGGATCGTTCTCTGAAACCATCCATTCTATGTGCAGCAGCAGTCAAAAAGCTAACAGAATGTTAGGAACCCTTAGGAAAGTGATAGATAAGGCAGAAAATATCATATTGCCTCTATATAAATCCATGGTACGCCCACACCTTGAATATTGCATGCAGTTCTGGTCACCCCATATCAAAAGAGATATATTAGAATTGGAAATGGTTCAGAGAAGAGTAACAAAAATGATTAGGAGTATGGAACAGCTTCTGTATGAGGAGAGATTAAAAAGACTGGGATTTTTCAGCTTGGAAAAAAGACAACTAAGAGGGGATATTATAGAGGTCTGTACAAATCTTGACTGGTGTGGAGAAAGTGAATAAGAAAGTGTTAGTTAGTCTGTCACATAACCCAAGAACCAGGGGTCACCTAATGAAATTAATAGTCAGCAGGTTTAAAATAAACATAAGGAAGTACTCCTTTACACAACAGTCAGCCTGTAAAACTCGTTGCCAGAGGACATTGTGAAGGCCAAAATTATAACAGGGTTCCAAAAAGAACTAAATAAGTTCCTGGAGGATAGGTCCATCAACAGCTATTAACCAAGATAGTCAGGGATGCAACCCCATGCTCTGAATGCCCTTATCCTCTGATTGCCAGAAGCTGGAGCAGATGACAGGGATGGATCACTTGATGATTGCCTGGTCTGTTCATTCCCTCTGAAGCATCTGGCATTGGCTATTGTTGGAAGATAGGATAGTGGGCTAGATCAGTGGTGGGCAAACTGCAGCCCATCAGGGTAATCTGCTGGTGGGCCGTGAGACCGTGTTTACCTTGACCATCCACAGGCCTGGCCGCCCGCAGCTCCCAGTGGCCAAGGTTCGCTGTTCCCAGCCAATGAGAGCTGCGGGCGGCCATGTCTGTGGATGGTCAATGTAAACACTGTCTCATTGCCTGCCAGCGGATTACCCTGATGATCTGCGTGTGGCCCACGGGCCACAGTTTGCCCACCACTGGGCTAGATGGATCATTGGTCTGATCCAGTATGGCTGTTCTTACATTCTCTCACAACTGCTTCATTAAGTATTTTAAGATCCAGACAGATTTGTATTTTTCTATTTTTCATTATAATAGGTACCGAGGGGCACACCATGCTGTTGGCTCAGAGATTTTCCTCGATTAGGCCAATCCATTCCATTCTCTAACTCAGTTTCCACTTTATGAAGTAATGGAATAGGAATCCTGTGAGATGCATGTACACTATATGGTTCAGCATTGCCTCTTAAGGTCATTTGCACTGGATCTCCTTTCAAAAGTCCAATATTACCAAATATTCCATTGAGTTCTTCCACCTTTCTCACTAGGCCCATTGTGGCTGCAGCTGAGAAAGGTGTTGGTCTGTGGTCCTTTGATAACATACACTCTGAACACATAGCTTTTGTCTTTGTAAGTTGTTTCTGTGGTGAACTGGCCTGTGCAGTCCAGAATACCTCCAGGGCTAGTCAGAGCTGTGGCAGGTGACTTCAGCTTTGGGAGGGGTTGTAGGTCATTGGAAGTCCCTTTTGAGATGACTGTCACGTCAACTTCTGGGTCAGTTTTAAAGTCCCTAGTCTTGCCGCAAATATTCATTTTCACTCTCCATCCAGGCTCTATGTCATCACATGTGATAGATCCCAGAAACAATGGCTTTTGATTGTCTGTAATATGAGTAAACTCCCTGCCTGCTTTGGTGTAGCAAACAGCTACAAAATGTTCATATTTCATGCATTTATTACACCATGTGCCTCTAGTTGGCCATGCATCCTCTCTTGAGACAGACTTTTTCCACACCTTGTGCAGGTAGGCTGGAATTTGTCCCTCTTAGCCTGGAAGTTCTCTCTCCTTGACTCAGGGTTTTTATTATAATAACTTTAAACACTCAAGTGTCTGTTTACAGTTTCTAAGCTAGTTTCAAGTGTTTCAAATTTGTTAAGTTGCTCTAGATTTTGCTGTCTCACCAGCACAGATGGCTTTGTTCTCTCTATAGATGTTTACGCCTTTTTTCCAGATCATTTATGTTGAATAGTACTGGTTGAATAGTACTGGTCCCAGTACAGACCCCTGGGGGACACCACTATTTACCTCTCTCCATTCTGAAAACTGACCATTTATTCCTACCCCTTGTTTCCGATCTTTTAACCAGGTACCAATTCATGAGAGGATCTTCCCTCTTATCCCATGACATCTTACTTTGCTTAAAAGCCTTTGGTGAGGGACCTTGTCAATGGCTTTCTGAAAATCTAAGTACACTATATCTATGGGTGGCAGGTAAACCCTCACTTTGGGGAGGCTAGCCTGTTGGCCTTCCGCCCAAGACCCCCACCACCCTGGAGCCCCCAAACCCCCCTCCCACCCTATAAAAGGAGAAGCTTAGGGGCCCCCGTGACTGGAGGAGTCCCAGCCCGCACGCTCCAACCACATCGGCCGAGCCGCTGGTTCCAGCCCCCCTCTCCTCCCTGAGAGCCAGGCCAAGCCCCCGGACCCCTATCCCTGACGGCCCCTCCACCACCAGAGTTGGGCCAAGCCACTGGCCTCCCCCAGTGCTGGGCTGAGCCACCAGCCCCCCGCCAGAATCAGGCCAGGCTGAGCTGCTGTCTCCCCTAGGTCTAGCTCCTCCCTACCAATGTGCAGCGGCAGTCAAAAAAGCAAACAGAATGTTAGGAATCATTAGGGAAGGGATAGATAATAAGACAGAAAATATCATATTGTCTCTATATAAATCAATGGTATGCCCACATCTTGAATACTGCATGCAGATGTGGTCACCCCATCTCAAAAAAGATATATGAGAATTGGAAAAGATTCAGAAAAGGGAAACAAAAATGATTAAAGATATGGAACAGCTTCTGTATGAGGAGAGATTAATAAGACTGGGACTTTTCAGCTTGGAAAAGAGATGACTAAAGGGGGGATATGATAGCGGTCTATAAAATCATGGCTGGTGTGGAGAAAGTAAATAAGGAAGTGTTATTTACTCCTTCTCATACCACAAGAACTAGGGGGTCACCAAATCAAATTAATAGCAGGTTTAAAACAAACAAAAGGAAGTATTTCTTCACACAATGCACAATCAACCTGTGAAACTCTTTGCCAGAAGATGTTGTGAAGGCCAAGACTATAACAGGGTGCAAAAAACAACTAGATAAATTTCTGGAGGATAGGTCCATCAATGGTTATTAGCCAGGATGGGCAGGGATGGTGTCCCTAGCCTCTGTTTGCCAGAACCTGGGACTGGATGGATCACTGGATGATTACCTGTTCTATTCATTCCCTCGGGGGCACCTGGCACTGGCCACTGTCAGAGGACAGGATACTGGGCTAGATGGACCTTTGGTCTGACCCAGTATGGCTGTTCTTATGTTCTTAAATTCACCATCTTATAGTGTCTAGTTCACTATGTAACCCCTATTTCTATTTCTTATTTCAGGGTGTTCAGCCAAAGACACTTAGTACTATAATTACAGCTGCTGTTTCTAGTTGCTCTGAGTTGATACGGAAACATTCCCAGACAAGGTGGCAGAGCCTTGAGTAACTGCAAAGTAGTAGTTGCTATTTCAGCACACTAGAGGGAGTGCTGGAAGTTGTTAACCACGCTCAGTAGCTGTTCTGAAGCGCCTGTGGAAAACTTCATTGGGAGCAGACATTCCTGCATGTGCACACATACCCCCTTAGTTAGAAGCTGGAAGCTCCTTGCCAATCCGTACTGAGTTCCGTCAGGGGTACAAAACTGTCAGCCCTTTTGAGCATCAGTCAGATCAAGCTCAGCCCTGCAGGGGAAGATTGAGCTGCCAGGGGTAACCCAGACTGATCTGTGGATTGGTTGGATCTCAATGCAGTTTCCTGTAATTGTACAGGTTAATTGGATATAATTGGTCTGCAGCAGTTATATGTTAAGATAACAGTACAGTCCTTAGTCCCAAGGGGGGAAATAAGTATTTTTTTACAAAACAGTGGGTTATAGTTAAAGGGCTAGGGAAGTTTGCTACTTGCCTAAAAGGCTGGTGCCTTCCTCTTGTTATTCTAAGACACAAACTTAGAATTAAGTAAGTAGGGCAGTTGTATTTGTGTGAATATATATATTGTTGAGACACAAGACATGGTCCTGCCTTGACTGGTACAGCACCTGCCCTGCCCAGCCCAGCCCAGCCGGGAAAAGATAGAGCTGTCCAAGATAACTCAGACTGAAATCTGGGGGGTTGGATGTCAATGCAGTTATCTGTAATTTTACAGAAGTCAGAGAGGTTTAGACTGGGAAACACCCTGAAGGAGGAATTGCAGACTAGAGGTCAAATGTCTTCAAGAGGTAAACTACTACATCACTGAACCAGAGACAACGTGTGAGCCTAACAGCTGCATTAATTGTCAAGTTTTCTTTCTTTCTTATTTGAAGTTGTGTACATGCTCAATAGTGCGGATGCTGAAATGACTGGTTATGGTACAATTAAATGTTTTATCTACTTGTCAATATAATACCCAGGGTGAGCCTACATGAAAGCAGCAGATCTTCCATTGTCAGAAGTCCCAATCCCTGTATTTATTTTGTAAGGTATTATATATATTTATTGGGGTTTAGATCCTGTGTTATAATCTTCATGTAAAGGAAAGTAACAAATATCTAGTTAGTGATGAGGGTGCAGTGTAACTGCTGCACTGTAATGGTGCATCTTTGGAGTGTTATTCATGAAAAAGAATTTGAAATTATTGTGTGTGCACGTAACTGTCTTGTGGCAAAGACTGGTCTGTGGTTCCTGAGAAAGAAAGTGAATTCTATTATAATTTCCATTTTTAGTATTGAAAAGGTTCCCACAGAAATCCATCTGTAGTCTCTTGCATGGTCTGTGCAAACAACTTAAATCAGAGAGAGGAACACCGTAGCACAGAATTGCTAAGTAGATTGATTTACCTCCCCTCTACCTAGATTACATCTATTCATTATATTTTCCACTTGTTACATACACCAAGTCTCCATGGATGGCTAATGAGTCTCCATCTTCCAGCCACACCACATACTCAGCTGCTACAAAAATAAATGCAACATACTACCTGTGTATCCAGGCCGGCCACATGAGCCTCTCACTTTGTGGTCACCTTTGGCCTTTTCTGGAGGTTGGGAGCCTGGGGCCTGTTCTGGGGCTGCACCTGCCTTCCTTGTGTGATCTGATTGGCTGTGTGTTTTGTTTTCTGCAGATCAGATCTGCCTGTTCCCACTTTTCTACACAGCCCAAACTCTCTTCATTAGTCTCATTTGCTCATAGCTGAGGCCTAGCCAAGTATGACTGACAAAATGACCTAAGCTGAATTGCAGCCAACTGGGTATTGACTGAAGAGCAGCAAAGGGACCATGTTCTGAGGTGAATTAGAAGGAATGGGCTTTACCCAGAATCCCCTGCACAGCCACCCCACTCAGGGAGGAGCTGATGGATCAGTCCTGAATAGCCACTCTGTCTATGTAGGCATTTATTGGCACCGCATGCCACGGTGGCTGAGCATTGCAACATATAAACAGTCCAAAGTTTGTGTCCTCGCCTAGTGGCAGCTGCATGTGGCGTGGTTGGTTTTTTAAGATGGGAATGACTGGGTCTTATATTTCTACCTAAAGGTGGTAAGCGCTGTTTCCCTTATAGCCTTGTGTGACAGGGAGCGTCATGGCTGTCACAGGGTGCTCTGCTCACTGCTAGAGCACCATCTCCTGGCCACATATGAGAATTAGCTCTGCAAGGCCAACAACCCTTCTTGCAGTCACACTCTGTCACTCTCAGGCTCTCTCTCTCTTTTCCAGGACTCAGCTGCTCCTGCTTTGTGGCTTGGTCACTGTGGGTTTCCCCTTCCAGGGAAGCACGTTACATCCCAGTCTCTCCAGGCCTGCTGTCCCAGGCAGTCTTCTCTTTCACTGCCCCTTAACAGTGCCACTTCCCCAGTGACTGGTAGGGGGACCCAGGCCTGCCCTTTACACTGGTTCCAGCCCAGGGAGCCTACAACAAGAAATCAAGGTCCACACAGTCCTAAACCTTATTGCGGTATCCCTGGGCTTCTTCCTACCTTCCCTTTTCTCACCCTGAGAATAACTGCAGCCCTCTTCTACTCTTAGCTACTGGGCTTTATACAGGCCCCTCCTGTTCCTGCCCTCCTGAGCCTCCTCTCTAATTAGTCCTTGTTCCCTGATGCCTCCAGGTGCAGCCTAGGCAGTTAAATGGCCCACCTGGCCATTTTAACCCCTTCAGGCCTTGTGTGGGGTGGATGCCCTATCACAATGGCAATTTGCCAAAGAAGGCCCAGTCCCTGCAGCTGTGTCACCTTTAGCACAGTTAACGCTAGAAACCTTGAAGAATGCAATGGGCAGAATAGGAGAGGGTCACAGCAAGGGAGGTGACCTCTCAGATAACTGGGGTCTTGTACTGGCCAGGGATTCAGTGTAGCTTGTAGAGCACGGGAGTGATGTGTTGTCAGTATCCCTTGCTGGATGGAACACAGGCTGCTGCACATTGTAACATCTGGAACTTCTTGGTAGTCTGCCCCTTCAGTCCACAGTATTGTGTGTTGCAATAGCTAAACCTGGAAGTGAGAGTCAGATAGATCACTGGGCCTAGATCTGCATCAGACTGGAAGAGGGGCAGCTTCCTGCCAGGTGAAGGTGGTACAAGTCGAAGGCACTTCTGGTTACTGAGGCCAGGATGTCAAAGCACCATGAGGAAGCTAGGAGGAACCTAAGACTGAACCACCTTAACGCCTGCAGGGAACTCCGCTGAAGGCAATGCACTGGGGGTTGTGTGTTGGGAGTGGGAGGGAGCTGGAAAGGGGATAGTGGAGAGAATGACTCTGCTCGATCACTTTAATTTTATATTGCATCCTCTCCCACATGCATTTGTAGCTTTTCACTTTGTGAGCCTCTCAGGGAAAGGAGCTTGTCTGTAAAATATGAGGCACACTTTGGTGCTAGATAAGTGATTGATCTAGGAGCAATATTTCCAGGAGGTCCCTAACAGAAAGTTTGAGGAGAGGGAAGGGCAAGCCAGGGAGAAAGTCTGGGTGAGGAGGTAGGGGGCAAATACCAAGGAGGATGCAGGGTGATATAGAGAAATTACATGCATGAACTAGAGAAGCAGCTAGTCACAGGGTGACAGTGGCTCGTTCAGAGGGAGCAGGGCCAGTGTATCTGTGCCTTATGAACACACTCTGATTTGACCAACTAAAAGGGCTTTAAAGAGGGCAGCTGGGCCTAGAGCAGGGAGGAAAGAGACCCAGGGAGAGGAAGCCTGGGTGAATTGGGCCTAAGGGGCAGAGAGTGCAGATATGGGGAGACAGGCCAGAAGCAGGAATAGGGTTGCCAACTTTCTAATCACACAAAACCGAACACCCCTGCCCTGCCTCTTCTCTGAGGCCCCACCTGCCGCTTGCTCCATCCCCACTCCCTCCATTGCTCACTCTTCCCCACCCTCACTAACATTCACCAGGCTGGGGCAGGGGTATGGGAGGAGGTGAGGACTCTGGCTAGGGGTGCAGGCTCTGGGGTTTGGGTGCAGGAGGAGGCTGCGGCAGGGGGTTGGGGTGCAGGGGGCTGAAGGCTCTGGCTGGGGGTGGGGCTAGGGATGAGAGGTTTAGAGTGCGGATGGGGACTCCAGGCTGGGCCAGGGATTTGGGGCGCCAGGGGGATGCGGTGTCCCGGTGGCGCTTACCACAGGTCCAAGGAAGCGGCCATCAGGTCCCTGTGGCCTCTAGGCAGAGGTGTGGCCAGGTGGCTCTGCATGACTTTCCTGCCTGCAGGCACCGTCCCCCACAGTTCCCATTGGTCATGGTTCCCGGCCAATGGAAGCTGCAGAACTGGTACTCGGAGTGGGGGCAGTGCACAGAGCCTCCCAGGCCCTGGCCAACCCAATGCCTAGGGGCCGCAGGGACCTGGCAGCTGCTTCCAGGAGCAGCACGGAGCCAGGGCAGATAGGGAGCCTGCCTTAGCCCCAGGCCCCTGCTGTGTTGCTGACCAGACTTTTAACAGGCTGGTCAGCAATGCCAACAGGAGCTGCCAGAAGGAACCTGCTGGGAGAGACCCAATGGAAGAAAGACCCAGTGAGTGGGAGAGTTCCAATGAGTCACAGCAGACTGGTTCAGTCAGGAGAAGGGCAGCTGAGGAGAGCTACCAGGGACTGGAGAAATCCTGCAAGGAAACAGAAGCTGGTTCTCTGTGGGGAGACTGGTGGCAGGAGAGCAGCCAGAGGGCTTTACTGTCTGACTTCCCCAAGCCAGGGTCAGGGAGCTGATGGCAGGAGGAGCAGTAGGGGGAGATACTAGCTGGGTCTAAGCCACAGAGCTGGAGCCAAAGGCACTGGTGAAGGCTGAAGGCAGGGGAGCAGCGGATGGGTTTTCCCACTGATGTCTCCATACAGGAGAGCTAGACCCAAGGGAATATGAGAGGACCACAGGGGGTGAAGGATGCTCCCTGGTAAAGATGACCTCCTAGCAGAAAGTCTGTGCAGGTTCCTGCTGGGAAGAAGTGTTGCACTCCAGCTGCAAGGGCTGGGGTGACTGTCCTGGCAGAAGGATGGAAGAGGACCAGCAAGGAGTCTAGATGTAGCAGGAAACACCAGATAATGCTAAGGATGCACTCCCAGCAGACAGGCTGGTGTGGGATTTTTGTTATGGGTTCACTTGCACTATATTTTGTAACAAACGCTCCTAGGAGGGGTGTTGTTGAAGCAAGAGGCTGGCTCAGAGCCCTAGGGTTACCTAAGAGGGGAAACTGAGGCAGATGTGCCTATCATGCGGCGGCCTGCTGCTGGAGGGTGCTCCCTGGCAGGACTGACTTCTTGCACAGCCACATTCATTCAAAGCTTTCCCCCTTTAATGATTGAGTTTAAGTCAGCCTTGTTTCCCCTCTGCCCACTTCAGCTTTCCAGAATGGAGGGTGAATGGATGCTAGGAACCAGGGTAGCCCTAATAGTGCATCTTCATTGAACTCCTAGCAATTCTCTCCTCATGGATCTGGCATAAGCTAAGGGCAGATATTTTCCCCACTGTTATCTATGTCCCTGCTCCAAGCAGGCAATATGTTGGGTTTGGGCCCCATTTCTCAATGGTGTGCTGTGAAGGACACTTGTATTGGAGTTTCTGACCCAAACACATGTGGACAGAGTTACTAGCCTTGTTAGAGTGATTTTTATACCAGTAAGACCTGAGCTGGGGGACCCACCTGCCCACTGGAAATAGGGGAGTCATGGTTTGACCTTTATCCCTTCACCCTTCACAGCAGCACGTACAGAGGCTGGAGAGGGGCTTGAGCTCATCCTATGGCTGGCAGGGAGAGGCATGCTAGCGACCCGGGAACAGGCTCAGAGAAGTCTTACATCACCTTCTTCCATGTGCACATGATGCCTGCCCACTTCACCTCCCCAAAGGTGGTCACCTATGCTTCTGTGCACCTCACAGCCCGGGGACAGGAGTGGAGAAACTCAGAGGAGGACTCAGAATGAGATGGCCTCTGTAACTCACACCTGCTTGCCTTGGGGTAAGTTACACCCCACGTGTATGTGAGCCTGAGTTACACCACCTTACATCTAGGCATTTGCCTCCTGCTCATCCAAGGAGTGAGCCACCTTTGGGCCTATGGCACCATTACTAATGCATACACCCATTATCATGGTGCAGGAACTAGCCTCTCTCAGCCAGTGTCCGCCAGCCAGAACTGTATGGGGGAAAGCTGGTGCAAAGAGCTGACCAGAGTCAGTCCCCAGCCCAGTGACACCAGGACACAATCCAGACAAAGCAAAGGAGGCAGGTGAATAAGTCAAAGTAACATTTACTGCGAGATACAGGACTGCGTATTACGAAGAACGTACATGGATGGAGATGGTAGTGGAGCCATTGTGGAGGGCTGTATGGGCCCCTTTCCCAACATGCCGAGGGAAAAGGAGCCAGACGCTACCTAACAAGTAACACAATGAGATAACTGTGGCATATGCGTTTGTAACAAACGGACCATTATAACATACATTTCTATGGGATCACATCTAGTGATTATATAAATCCGTATAGAGACAGCTGTATAAAAACTTTGTAAAAAATATAAAAAAGTGTAAAAATGTGCATTCAAAAGCACGGCCGACAGGGACAGCTGGGCTGTAAACATTATACTGAGTGTGCTCGTGGGACGCCTGCGCCCCAGTGCCATGGACAGGCCCAGCCGCGAGGCAGGGCTTGTGTCAAGTGTTCGCAATTCTTTGTTTCGGATTCCATTCCGGAGTGTGTGCAAGGAGCAGTGGCAGGATCCAGAGGGACGGAGATAGGACAGACCTGGGAGATACAGCCAGCATGTCTCTGCCTGCCATCCATCTCCCACACATGTTCATTTCTCCTGGATCAAGCCTTCACTCCCGGCCAGGGGCATACCAGTAGGTGTGGGAAGAGAGGAAGTTGCAACTTCCCCTCCCCATATCTCAATGTGATCCAGCTTCAGGATGCCCTGCAGCAGGCTGCTTGCTTGATCCCTGGGGCTGGTGAGCTGGCTGAAGGGCCACAAAGAGGTATTGCAAGTGGTTGCCCTCACCACAGCTGCTAGACCCATTCCAGGTTCAGCCTCAGAGTGGGATGAATGGCAGGTTCTTGATCTTCTCCTTCCCCTTATTTGGTTGGCCTGTAATCCCCAAGAAAGCCCACTGGATTCTGGCTGGACAAGGCCTTGGTGCACAGTTCTTCATACACTACATAGGCGACATTTTTGGAGACCCCAGTTTGTTGTCTCCTCCTTGTCCTGGCCAGTGCTACCTTCACTTTTTCTCTAGTTGTTCAAGCAGTGGGTTGGCTTCACTCTCTGGTGTCTTGATGCTGTCTGTCCGCACAATGCAAGTGGGACGGTGTCTGTTTAGCATTAGAATCAGCTGCTGCCTCTCCTGCTTCAGCTCCTCTATCTGGGCTTTCAGTTCAGCATTCATGAGCTCCAGACGCTCTGACTCCTGGCAGGGCCAAAAACACAGACACAGCTTTAATCTGTCTGCTCATAGGTGCGGGGAAAGAACAACTTGCTCTACGGTACCCAGTGCCCAGCATTGAATCTCCCTCTCCTACATGCACAATACACAGAGAGAAACTGCCCTCGACCAATCGAAGGTCTGTTTGCAAGCTACCCCTGCTTGATATTGCTCAGCAGCCCAGTGTGAAACTGATGGCCATGCAGCACAGGGAGCCACATGAAAGTCTTCTGATCAGATTTTATTCCTATTGGTGAGTAGAATCTAGTGCTGGGATCAAATGGGACTTTCCCTCCTGGCCATCCCCTGAGACCCAGAGCAAGACTGTTCCCTACCACACATTTACTAAATGTTTTGTCCTGGTTAATGTCCAATGAGCCAAGCGAAGTGGACTGGTGTTTCCAGTAGGATGAAGATTAATCGGCACTGTTCACATGTGCAAGGTGCACACACCTTTATTGGGTATACACACCTGTCTTGGGGGAATGGCTTAAATCTACAACAATGCTTTTGAGATAGTTAACAGGTGTAAATCATATCAGGTCTTAGTTTGTGCAGCAGAGTTATTCAGAAGTCGTGTCCCCATCAGTCACTACAGAAAACTCTGGCCTTAGAGATAGTTAAAAATAATTTTTTTGAGGAGACTTAATCCTCCCTGTCTCATTTTTACATGCTGAGGTGGGTGTTTTCTGTAAGCAGCAGAGCTTGTACTGCTTTCTTAAGTTTTGGTCTAAGAATTGTACTCTTCCAGATTATAGATTGCTCTGTCTTTGCCTTCAGGAGATGGAGGAACAACCTGTGTACTCCTCATTTCCCTGGTGTGATACCCTCCAACTGAGTATAGCTAAATTGAGTTTTTCTACTACTTGCTTATTGTCAGTACCTTTCAATCAACTACTCAAACAGCGTGATAGATATTCCTCAACAAGAAGATCTGGCTATGATTCATGATTCTATATTGGCCCTTTGATTTTTCTACTCTGAAGACGGCCCATGGTTTTGAACCATATTTGAAAGAGTTATGAAATCTGCATTTACGTAAGGCATATACTCAGCGAAGATTCCAAACCATAGAAACTGCTGTTTTGAAAGGTAGATATAGAAAAGTTCCTTCACATCTTCAGATTTGCCCTTGTAAATCTAGAGTGTTGGAAGATCTACCTCATTTTCTTTTGGCCTGTAGAATATCCCAGCTTCTGAGAACACGCTGGATTATACCTTTTTTGTATTAAAAAATTATTCTTTATCACGAACTCAAAGGACAATGGTTTTTAGTATTTTCTCAATCCCCAGTGGTAATTAAATCAGTGTCAATTTTTGCCCTTTTATCACTATGCCAAAGAAGAGAGTTCTGAATAACACCTGAATGTATTATATGGATGTTGCTGTTTTAGATTGTGTATGTTTTTCTTGTGTTCACAAAAGACACGTCATATGCAATCTAATAAAACTGAACTGAATACTACAGAAAAGATGTTTTGCACTAGAAGTATTTTTCTGCCCTGAAGAAAAGAGGAACCAGTACCTAAGGGAGACCCAGCTTCTCAGGGAGAAGAGAAGCAACAAGGATTTCTGATCTTTTTATGGTTCAGACTTTATGGCTTGTCTTACTGAGAGAATTTGCTTTAAAAAGATCCTAGTGTTTCGTGCAAGGAGCCCCACGTCCAAGAGGTGCTCCTCACTGCACATGACTGTGTGGGAATGTGGGGTGCATCCCTGCTGAGGGGGCAGGAGTGCAATAGCCTGTGTGTGAGATCTTTGGGGTGGCACCAGGCACTGTAGGAGGAAGAGTACACGTGTGTACTGTATGGGAATCACTCTGGGAGAGAGTTTCATGTGCCTTTAGTGTACAGACTAGGAATCTCCACGCTTTGGGAGAAGTGGCCAGACCGTGGGCATTCCACTACCACATGTCAGGGGCTGACAAGTCTCTAGAGTCTATCCTGGTGCTCACCATGTATCTTCTTGGCACCTGTTTGTGTTGCACTGTTTGGGCTTGTGGGCCCTTGTGGTTATTTGGGTGAGATGTGTAGTATGTGCAGGGCTGCACACAGTGCTAGGACACAGAATTACACACACCAGAACTAAGTGTGTCAGATGCCTTCCTGCCCCAGCAAACTCCATACTACAGGAGTGGGTTTAGCTAGCTACCTGCTCTAGCTGGTAACAGACACATGAGGCCATGGTCCATTTACCCTGCAGGACTAGCTGGGGAAAAATGGGAGAGTGGCCCTATGTTCTCCCATGCAACTACCAAATGAGAGACTATATCTGCCAGGCACCAGGCCTCAGGGCAGCTGCTGGGCTCCCAGATGCAGGGAGAGGTGGTGACTGGAGGAGGGAACTCTTTGAACCTTGCAGTTGGGCGAGAAATGAGATTCAGCAGAATGAACAGCCCCTGCTGGTTGATTGCTGAAGAGCCTTTAATAGCCTTGGGAGTGGGCGTACATTCCACCTTTTCCTCTCCAGGTGGGGATGACTGAGGGGTGCATACTGCAGTGAAGCATAGCTGGAGAGGGAGGCTGTACCAAGCCTGCTGGGGAAAGGGAATGGGGTACTCACCCGCTGCAGGAACTCCGTCCTTTCCTTCTTCTTGTTGCGACATCGAGCTGCTGCTACTTTGTTTTTCTCACGGCGCCTTTTCCTCCTCTCCTCTTCCTCGTCCAGCTGGAACAGGACACAGGCCCCGCGTTAGAACAGCCAGACAAGTAACTGGGGAGTGATGCAGCTGGCAATAGCCCCCTCACCAGGTCTCACTGGCAAGAGTGGCTGTGCAAGTCTCCCCCCACAGCTCAGCTGATGCTCCTCAGTCCTGACCTGCAGCATCCCTGGCTATTTTGGTCTGTCCTCCCCTCCCGCTCCTGGCCCACTGCTACCAGTGCACCTCAGTCCTGCCCTGCAACTCTACCTGCTAGTCTTGTTTTGGGCTCTTTGGAGCAGAGACTGCCGATCACTCCCATTTGTGACCAATTACTCCGTTTCTGTGATGTGGACTCTAGAATGAGGCAAACTAATTTCACCAGAGAACTGTGTAATCCATGTAAGAAACCGCTGTGAAGGGTCTTGTGCAACAGCCGAGACTCCCCTGCCCCAACACAGATGTGTGGGAGTATAAGCAGAGAGCCTGTAAAGATACTCATAGTGGTCTCATGTGTCAAGAGCAACACTGACCCTCCCAGGGCTGAAAGCAAGAACAGCCCCACAGAGAGCGGCCTCTCCTCATGCTACAAAGTTCCCCTGCTACACTAAGCCAGCCATACTGCAGAGCTGAGGTCTGTGCATTAGTCCAGTGCAGCCCTGGTGCAATGTTGTGGCCCAGTGTGTGTGTGTGTGTTGGGGGGGCAATAGGAGAGACTTCTACTCTCTTCCCTATATTAGCCTAACCCTGGGCTGATACTGTAACAGGCAGATACAGGATTGCAAGGAAAGTATTTTCTTTAATGGCTATTCAAAGCACATGGGTGGCTTGATCAGATCAGACTGCTTCTGAGCAGGGATCTCAATGCAAGAGACAGTTCAGTCTACAGCTGTAGATGTGTGAAGTCTACATTGACAGCTGGTAAGGGCTGGGGGCAGCTGAAGGGAGTGGTGTCATTCCACGAGCATCAAACTAGCCAGGCCCAAGAGCCATGAAGACCTGAATGAGCCATTCCCTGACTGGTTCCATTCATTTCCTGCTCATGCAGCATGTTCAGCATTCTCGACTCAGAGTCCTCAGGCCTGTTTCCTTGAATTGTAGTGAGTAATGAAAGGCCCTAGTGCAGAGCATGGTATATAGGGAGGGTGCAGCAAGATACCTAGATCCCATTGTAGCACTGAGCAAAGACAGAGGTTTCTGTATTTTACTTCATGACTCCATTGTTCTATGCTAATGGACTCAAACTTGCTGTGTTAACCCTACATCACACAGTCAGAAAGCCACTATCAAAGTATCAGGGGCATTACTTCAAAAACCTAGGGCAGTAACCCATCAAAAAACCCACCCTAAACCCTTTGTTATGGTACAGTTCAGTTCATAAATATTCATCTATTACTTAAGGATGCTGACCCAAATCCTCAAAGGTATTTAGCTGGCTACCTCCCATTGAAATCAATGGAAGCAGGTGCCTAAATACCTTTTGAGGAAGTGGGCCTTTTACCCTTAAGCAAACATTGTAATTTTCTCAAAAGATACAAGAGTTATAAAGCCTGGAAATTCAACAGTCAGGTTACACTTAAAAAAATATATATCAGGGAATCTGGAACTGCAAGAGAAAGTCACCCAAACAGCCTTAACTCTGCCTCTGTGTCAATGCCTGCAGCACAACTGTCAAGGTTCCTTCCCCACTCTGAACTCTAGGGTACAGATGTGGGGACCTGCATGAAAACCTCCTAAGCTTACTTTTACCAGTTTAGGTTAAAACTTCCCCGAGGTACAAAATTATTTTACCCTTGGATTTCCACTGCCACCACCAAACTTTATCTGGGTTTACTGGGAAACGTAGTTTGGACACGTCTTTCCCCCCAAAAATCCTCCCAACCCTTGCACCCCACTTCCTGGGGAAGGTTTGGTAAAAATCCTCACCAATTTGCATAGGTGACCACAGACCCAAACCCTTGGATCTTAGAACAATGAAAAAGCATTCAGTTTTCTTACAAGAAGACTTTTAATAGAAGTAAAGGAATCACCTGTGTAAAATCAGGATGGTAGATACCTTACAGGGTAATTAGATTCAAAACACAGAGAATCCCTCTAGGCAAAACCTTAAGTTACAAAAAAGACACACAGACAGGAATATTCATTCTATTCAGCACAGCTATTTTCTCAGCCATTTAAAGAAATCATAATCTAACATGTACCTAGCTAGATTACTTACTAAATTCTAAGACTCCATTCCTGTTCTGTCCCCGGCCAAAGCATTATACAGACAGACACAGACCCTTTGTTTTTCTCCCTCCTCCCAGCTTTTGAAAGTATCTTGTCTCCTCATTGGTCATTTTGGTCAGGTGCCACCGAGGTTACCTTTATCTTCTTAACCCTTTACAGGTAAGAGGATTTTTCCTCGGGCCAGGAGGGATTTTAAAAGGGGTTTACCCTTCCCTTTATATTTATGACAACAACGAAAACCAGGAACCAGTCTTACGATCTGTCTACACTCCAGCTGGAGGGGTGAATGCAGCACATGTAAAAATATGCAAGCTATGCTTTAATCTACCTAGCTTGGGTACCAATAGCAGTGAAGACGCAGCACCAGGCACTAGCTGCCCAGGTAAGTACCCATGTTCCTTGGCAGGCTTGTACAGCCCAAGCTGAAGCCCATGCTGCCATGGCTTTACTGCTGTTGGTACCTGAGCTAGGTAGATCAAACCTAGCTCAAGTATGTCTACACATGCTGCAATCATCCCCATGACTGCAGAGTAGACATGCCCTTAGCCACATATACTCCCCATCTCCATCACATCAGGGACTCTGAGAAGTTATCAAACTAAACTGCCTCTCATTTACTGCATGACTTGACCACGCACTTCTGTTTAAATGCTGCAATGGCACATCTTGTCATCACTTCAGCAAACTACTCCTGCCTTCTCTATGGCCAACTGCAGTCATTGACAAGACAGATTTGTACATCTCTAAGCCAAAATGGACCACACTAAGGACAATTCCCGCCAAGTACAGGGTGTTTTAAACGTTGTTGTTCTATGAAGCTCAGCAGTGACATGTAGCTACTGTGCCTAAGGTTAGGAACCTCTTATGAGCTAGAGGGAACGTTTGGTAGTTTATCCACCAGCAGTGCAATGTTGGGTTAACCAACTGAGTACCACAGACATATCTATGAAACCAAACCCACATGCTCCAAGGCTCCTGGTCTCCTACCTAGGGAAACCGTACAAGTTGCCAACTTTATAAACTCCACACCCCTTTAACCAAAATGTCTCCATGTAACACACAAGTGAGACGGGATGGACACAGGGATGGGTCAGAGTTAAGGTGACTGGATGACATTCATTGGGCATCTCTTATGTTTGGGTTTTAAGGGTAACCAAGACATTGACTTCCCAACATTTGAGACAGTTACAGAGTTCTCTTCAAGGTCCTCCACCCCCAAAATAGCTAATACACTTACATTCCTACTTCCAGTTTAGGGAAGTATTTTGTCTGAGAATAAAAATATTAAACAAGGCCAGTTTCAACAATAGCACTTTCCATTAAAATATCCACAGAGGAGCCAACTCTCCCCTGTTCTGCATGTCATTCACCCCTGTGCAAAGAGGGCATCAAATCAGACTGAGAAATGTTTTACACTCGCTTTGCAGAAGTGCAAGTGACAGTGTAAGGTGTCAGGCCAGGGGAGAACAGCCCAGAAATAGATTTAAATCTCACAGTACACTTTAATGTAATTAAGGTTGCCAAGTCTTTCTATACACAGTTAAAATCTTGTGTTTCTAACATTTGCAAGGTGGTGAATGGAAAGAGGCTTTTGACCTCTCACTTTGCCAATAGTTCCAGTAGCCCACAGATTCTTCCTTTTGGATTCTTGAAAGAGTAAGAATTTCAGAGTTAAGGGCAAAAGCAACTCTTAACAAATCTCTGCAAAAATTAAGCAGCGTTTTGGAGGTCAGTGTAATCACCATTCCACTCTCATTAGCATAGCTTCCACCAGCTACTGATTTGTCTCCGAGTTAGTCTTTGAGCCAAGAGGAGCTATTAAAAGCAGCCTGCTGAGTGCAAGAAAGAGCACAGAGAAGAGGAGACATGTACTCTCAACTCCCCACTCATCTCAGCCCACTTGCTTTTTAACATGCAAAAACATTCCCCCATGTTTGCTGCAAAACAGATGGTTAGTTGTGGCAGCAATAGGGAGCAATACCATTGGTGGGACAACACTTGCTGTCCATGATTCTCAGTTGATTGACACATTTTTGTGGTCTGCTTTGGCCAGTTCAGGCACAGAAAAGGGAGTGAATGATCCCTCCCCTGTCCTCATCTCACTGATCAGTCAAACTATCCCATCTATCCTAACAATTCAGATAACATAGTACAGAGAAGGGTCATGTCTCTTAGAAAGGTTACAGAAGCTCTGGGCATGTGGCTTAGCAGGGACAGCAAGAGTGGGAACTGGGACTCCTGGGGTCTCGTTGTGATTTCTTCACAGATACTGTGGCCTCAGGCTAGTCACTTGCCCTCTTTCTGCCTGTTAATAGGGTGACACTAGCCCTTTTAAGAGGGGAAAAAGTGCACCTATGTCTAGTCTGCTGTCTCAAATTGGACTTAAAAGGTGGCACCAGGGCCCTAGAAGGGAGAGAGGTCTGAGTGCACTGACAGAGAAGGGCAGGTGGGACTCCTGAAGAGGAAAGGGAGATCCAGAGAACAGCAACAGGAGAGGAGAGCAAAGCAAAGTTAGTACAGAGAGCCACTGGCAAGAGCAAGAGGTTGATTGGGAGGACTGGCCAAAGCTGGGGAACCCCAGCTGAGTTAAAGAAGAGCACTTGCAGAGGCCTCTGTGAAGGAGGAAGAACTACCCTGGTTAGGAGAAGCCGAGCCCAAAACAAGGGAGAGTTTGATCCCAGAGCAGGGGTAGCTATGTGGAATGCCACCAGCAGTTCTGTCGCCTGACTTGGGACTCCAGGAGAAGGCTTGTGGGATAAATGTGGGTTTTGGGATGCTAACGTATGAGGCCCCCACTCCCCAGGCCTCCAACAGGGGCCACAGGAGCTGGGACAGAGCAGTTAATGACTCACGTCATGGTGAGTGATGTGGGAATGGGACTGAAGAGGTGCTGTGAGTAACCCTTGAGGGGTTTGAGAGGAGCTGTTTTTACTATGAGGGATCTGCAGACAGTGGCATTTTACATAACTAGAAGGATTTCAGTGTGCTGCAGACACACTATTCCTTTGCACAGGTGGATTCCAAGGGGACACTGAAGCAGGTCCACTTCTTGTGCCACAGCTTGACACAGGAGGATGCCCCGTGTTTTCCCATTAATAAAATGGGGACATCTACACTGTCCTCCTCGGCCAGGGGTCGAGACTTCATTCATGTTTCTAAAGCTCAGTGAAATCTATACATAGGAGGCTCTAGAGGGGGCACTGGGTTATCATACAGAAAGAATTTAAAGTAGCTCAAGGGTTAAACCAAACACAGTGGGCGGGGAGTGGGGGGAAAGAGGAGAAGAGACTCCCTGTGAGGAGAGGGGCTGAAGGGTTTTATTTCATATTTAAAGGTCCTCCCATTCTCTCTAATTCAGGAAGAGGCTGGAGTTGCCTTCTTCACAGTGCAGATTACGACCAACATGAATTTCCCCACGGACAGTGGCCTCAGGAGAAGGGCTTTGGTCTAGGGAGATCCCTGCTCTGGTTTGGAGAGGAAAATTTCCAGAGCCCAGCAGTGACTGTTTCTAACACCCCCGTGCAGCCAATCCAAGTGCCTTCCCACCTCCATGTTGAGCTTTCCAGATTCCTAGGAAGTACTGACACACCTCAGGTAGGGCTGCTCCTTTGAGTAAGGTTTAGGAAGCAGTCTATTCATCCCAGTGCCAGGGGAGACCCTGCCCTTCCAGCCAGGTATGCAGATATCTGTAGTGTCTGAGCTGCACCTCCCATAGAGCTGGAGGCAGCTGTGGGCTGCATTGTAACAAGTGCGTAGGCTGCTCTTTGGCCACTCCTGGGATATGCAGTTTTGGCTTTGCCAGGCTGCAGCTGCAAAACCTCTGCTTTGAACAGCTTCATTTCCTATCCTCAGCTTGCTGCCTTTAGGACTAGTGTGGCTGATGAACATGTTACAGCAGTGCACCTGGGTTCTGGCATGTGCCATTTGGATTGCCCCTTGTTTGTTGCATGGTGTTTGCTGACTTACAGCTCTAAGGAAACTCTTTCAGTACTTGCTCTATGTTAGAGCAGAGCAGGGCAGAATGCATCTCCTCTGCCCCCTCCCACCACAGACACGGTGAACAAGACATGCAAAGAGCATCCAAAAGCTGGCTAGAGGACTCCCTGCTGTTGAGTGAGTCACATTAATGGAATAGTCTCACAGAACCCCACTGGCCCAGGGAGAGGAGTACAGCATGACCCCCACTGTACAGATGAGAAAGCAGAGCCACAAAGAGGTTAAGAGAGGTGCCTAAGGCCATTGAGGGAGCCAGCGGTAGCAGGAACAGCCAGATGACCAGGGATGGGGAAAGCTATGGACCTGCTTTTCCAACTGGACGATGGCACTGGAAGCAGCTGGGGGAAAGGGGAGCAGAAGCCCAGGGGCAGCTAGTTCCTTTCCACAGCAGGTATCATTTGTGTTCAGTGCCTGCCAGCCAGGAGACCCTGGCAAGGACTTACTCTGATCTCCAGCAACAGCAGATTCCAAGGCCAGGGTCCTCCACTGAGAGCACCTGGTAAGATCTCCCCTAGGGACTGTCAGATACAGCTGATATATCAGGGTACACAGAAAGACAGGACAGCTGATGGCAAGGCATGAAAGAGAAGGGCCAGGACCTTGAATTTCACTGGCAGAATGTGTAGAGTGCTGGGGGGCAAGGGCAGTTCATTGTGGTCTGCCGGGCCTCTAAGGAGTGCTGCAGCTTGATGCAGCTAACCATGGGACAAGTTACATTTTCTGCATGTGTTAGGTTTATGCTGGAGCTCACTGCTGCTCAGCTGATAGAGGAAATAAAAAGTCTTCAGAACACATCCATGGCACCTCTCAAGAGTTAGCCATGGCACACTGGACAAACTTCAACTAACTGCAACCTGCATCTCTAAAAGCCTCCTGCAATTTCAGGGAGATCTGCAAGTTTCCTGATTTCCTGGCCTGGCGTACAATATTGCTGTGTAGCTGTTAATCAGCTGCTGTATTACACTGCACAGGGGGACAATGTTGCAATGGTGAGTGAATTGGTCCTTCTATGTAGTGTATACAATTAATTTGGAATCCTTTAGCAGGAAAAGCCCTCAGAGCAATTGAAAAAATCAGGAGTCCAGCCATGAACAGTAATCTATATTTGGGAGGGCAAAGAAGAGAAAAAGCCTCTCTGCTGTGCATACTTAAGTACTGCTTGTGTGATACTCATGCCCGAGGGATTAGAGATCACATCCCAAACACCAACACCACTCCAGGGAGAATTCCATGTCCGGTGAGCTTCACCAGCTAACCATCTCAGAGACATTTGTAGGTGACAAGTTAGGGGTTCTGAACCCTGACGTGATATAATAGGGGAGATGTTTAATCCCACTGGCCTGAAGACATAGGCTCCCTACCCTACAGTGTTGCCGCTCCTCCTTCCCTACATACTGACACCTCCACGCAGCACAGAACTTTCACCAGCCAATCACAGTGCAGGAGTGCTTGAAACCAGTGGTACAAATTCACATATTCCTTGAGAGGGGGGCAAATTCTGGTTATCGCCCCCCTCCCGCCCCAAAACAGGGGCTCTGTTCTCGCTCATCCTCCCTCCTTCCACAGGGAGCCCAGGACTCCCTCAGCCACGGAGTTTCCCCCTCTTACCCACATAGTGCATGAGCTGGTGCTACCAGGAGACAAATATCACAGCAGATTCCCCTGCAGTCTGATGTACAGCAACAGAATCTCTGTGCACCAGGCTCTAACATCATTTGGCCTGATCGCCCTCTGTGTCTGGACCAAGGGACGTCTCGACCAAATTTCAATGTGGTTGCAACCCAGTGCACAGGACCACAACCCTATTTACTCAGAATTGGCCCAGTCGCCCCTCTGTACAGCTGGATCAAATTTCAGTGGCATTGCAAACATGCAGCTGGAGTGATGCTTTGGCAGCACCCATACTGACTTAGTACAGGACCACTGCCTGAAAGCGGTTGGTCCAAGCTCTCTCTGTCCCCCGCCTCCTACCCCTGGCTTGGCAGCCTATGGAATTTTGAATAAATGCACAAACCTTGGGTGAGCCTGGAACCTTCCCATACAGTATCAACTGAACATGGCAAGGGGGGCTGTTATTTGATCTTTTGGTGCTTCTGAAAGAGACCAACACTTTCACTGATTTCACAGCTTGTTGTATCTTGGGCCCGATATTCACAGTCCCTGAGCACTTGCAGCTCCAATTTGAAGTCACTGGGAGCTGCAATTGCTCAGAACCTGTGAAAAAAAAAAATCATCATCTCTAAGGTAGGTCAACACAATCAGTAGCCATATATGGAAATCTTGGTGCAAGTGACTTCAACTGCTCACAGTGTAATTTCAACGTTGTACACCACGGTACAAGGTATAAAAAAGCATAATATATAACAAATGGAGGAAAGGGGAAGTGGATAGTAATGAATGTAAATCAGAAGCTAAGAATTATAGAACATTGATAAGGGAAACAAAGGGACCCAAGGAGACATCTATGGGTAGCAGAGTTAAGGGCAATAAGAAGGAGTTTTTAAAGTACATTAGGAACAAAAAGAAATTTAACAATGGTATTGGTCCATTACTAGATGGAAACGGTAGCATTAATAATAATGCAGAAGAGGCAGCGGTGCTCAATAAATATTTTTGTTCTGTATTTGAAAAAGAAACAGAGTATGTAGTCATATCATATGATAGCAGTGGAGTAGAAAAAGTGTTATCTCAGAAGGCTGTTAAACAGCTGCTACTAAAGTTAGATATTTTAAAACCAGTAGGTTCAATTAAACTTGCATCCAAGAGTTTTAAAAAGAGCTGGATGAAGAACTTTCTGGACCATTAATGTTAACTATCAATAAGTCTTGGAACACTGGAGATGTTCCAGAAGACTGGAAGAAAGCTCATGTTGTGCCAATATTTAAAAAGCATAAACAAGATGACCCAGGTAATTACAGGCCTATCAGTCTGATATCAATTCTGGACAAAACAACAGAGTGGCAGATACAGGACTCAATTAATAAAGAATTAAAGGACAGTAACATAATTAATTCCAATCAACATAGGTTAATGGAAGATAGTTCCTGTCAAACTAACTTGATTTTTTTTAAATGAGATTACAAGTTTGGCTGATAAGTATGTTACGTCAATACTACTACCTTTGAGCATATGTAAGGCATTTCACTTGGTACCACATGACATTTTAATTAAAAATGAGAGGCATAAAATTAATATAGCATACCTTACATGGATGAACATCTCGCTAACAGATAGGTCTCAAAATGTAATCGTAAAACGCAATTAAATTATCATAGAATGGGAGTGTTTCCGGTAGGGTACGGCGGAGATTTGGTTTTGGCCCTACATTAAATTACTTCTAGGTCATTGATGAAAATGTTAAACATAAAATAGTCACTGATAAAGTGTGCAAATGAAACAAAAATTGGGGGAGTGGTAAATAATGAATAGAACAGGTCACTGATACAGAGCTATCTGAATTGCTTGGTAAGCTGGGCTCAAGCAAATAATATCCATTTTAATATAGCTAAATGGAAATGTATACATCTAGGAACAAAGAACGTAGGCCATACTTACTAAGTGGGGGACTATCCTGGGAAGCCATGACTCTGAAAAAGACTTGGGGGTCATGGTGGATACTCAGCGGACTATCAGCTCTCAGTGTGATGCTGTGGCCCAAATGGCGAATACAATCCTTGGATGTATAAACAGGGGGAATATCGAGTAGGAGTAGGAGAGGTTATTTTATTGCTGTATTTGGCACTGGTGCAACTAGAATATTGTGTCCAGTTGTGCTGTTCACAATTCAAGAAAGACGTTGATAAATTGGAGAGAGTTCAGAGAAGCATCATGAGAATGATTAAAGAATTAGAAAACATGCCTTTTAGTGATGGTCTCAAGGTGCTTACTCTATTTAGCTTAATAAAGAGAAGGTTAAGGGGGTGACTTGGTTACAGACCATAAGTATCTACACGAGGAACAAATATCTAATAATGGGCTCTTCAGTCTAGTAGAGAAAAGGTATAACATGATCCACTAACTGGAAACTGAAGCCAGACAAATTTTCATATCAAGAGTAAATTTTTAACAGACTAATTAACCATTGGAACAACTTACCAAGGGTCATGGTGGATTCTCCACTGGCCATTTTTGAGTCAAGATTGGATGTTTTTCTAAAAGGCCTGCTCTAGTAATTACTTTGGGAAGCTCTATGGCCTGTGTATTACAGGAGGTCTGACAAGATAATCACAGTGGTATCTTCTGCCCTTGGAATCTATGAACATGTATTGTTCAAATAGCCTTCTCTTCCCAATAGCTCTACGTTGCCGCATGCCCCCTCCCTAGCCAGCAAGCTAGAGGCACAGCTCCAGCCACAAGCCGGGGGGGGGGGGGGGGGGGAGGAGAAACTGTAGAGAAAAGTTATGTGTCGCCTCTCTCTAACCACCACTCTATGCTCTTGCCATCCAGGGAGCAAGGAGCCCGAGTGCCAACCCCCATGTGATCAAAGGCTCATTCTCTCAGCAAATGAAGAGATTTCCATAACAGCTCGATGGACAAAGGGCCACATGGCTTCAGTTCCTGACTGGCTCCTCAAGTTGTAAAGTGGGTGGGTGACCAAGGCCTCTCTCCTCTGAGCCAGAGTATCATGAGATCTGGAGAGCTGGACTGGGATACGGAGCCTTTCACTGCTGGGTCAGTGGTTCGCACCCACCCCAGGCCAGAGTGACAGGAGGTGAAGGGGGTTGTCTCAGTCCAGTTTTCAGCATGCTTAACTCATTAAAAACTTTTGGGGCCATCCTGGCAGACAGACCAGTGACTGAACAGCCTATCAGAATGGAATTGTCCAGGGGGTAGGGAGGAGAGGCGAGGCGGAGGTAGCATGAGAGGGGAAACCTTGTCCTGCTACTATCCATGGATAGAGAAGACATCAGTCTACAGTGCCTTCAGAGCAGCCCCCCAGAGGGAGGCAGGGCTTGGGGAATTCCCCCAGAACTCACCTCACTTTTCACAGGCTGGGGCCTCTTCCCAAGTTTCACCTCCAAGAAATGCAGTGGAGAGATCATAGCCCCAATGTTGCGGATGTCAGCGTACTTCAGCTCTTCCACCGTCAGGGTGGTGCCCGGGAGTCCTGACAAGGGGCCAAGCCCAGGCAGAGCACCAGCTGTCAGGGATGGATCCGGAATCTGCCCTGGCATCATAGCAGGGCAAGCAGCTTCTTGCTCTAGGGAGAGATCGAGACACAGGCCATTATAGGGATTTAGCCAGAGAGTCCCACAAGTGGGAGCAAGTACAGCTTACTCCAAAACCCAACAGGGTATGAACCAAGGAAAGCAGCTGCTCTCTCCCTTTCTGCCCTCACTCCCAAACCTCTGGAATACCATGTGCCAGGGCAACCTCACCTAATCTGCTATGAGGGATCCCTACCCACATCTTTCTGGTGCCACTGAGGGGGTGAAGAGACACGTAGAGTCTCAGAGCAATGAGGAGCCAATTCCCCCAGGCCTCTGCTCCGACACTGCAATTTGAGCCTGTGGCAGAAGCACTGCATCTCATCCCACCCTCCCAGCACACAAACTCCAACGGGGCCATCGTACTCCCCTGTTCTCTACAACAGGCAAAGTTATTTGAGGAAGAGGAACCATTCCCCAGCTTTAACACTCCTTGCACACTGTAATTGGTGATAGACACAAGTCCCAGCAGGAGAGCAGCAGGGACACGAAATCTCCCAATGTTTGAGAGTCCTCCCATAAGAGCTCAGTCATGACCACATCTGACAGATGTCTGCAGAGGTTTACACTGCCAAGTAGGGGAGCAGGCCCAGCAATGCCATGGGACCTCCCACTCCCCAGCTCTGTGGCCGCATTGAGCGGATTAAACACACTGACTGAACAGTAATCGTGCATATTCCAGGGAGACTAGAGTAGAAAGGAAAGAGCTTCAGATAAAGAGCTCTGGAGACACCAGTATCAGTTGGTAACTACAGTTGCTCCCAGGGAAGGCTGCAGGGGAGGAAGGCAGTGAACGAAAAGAGGCACAAGAACAACTATACGTACCAGTGCATGAAGCTCACAAGTAAGACGCGGTGGGATATTGCAAATCCTGACTATAAATGACAGAGGAAAGTTAGGTTTGGTCAGAGAGGCTGGGGAGCCACCACAGTGTTGCCCACACAGGATTCCACAGTCTCCTTGAAAGAGAATGCCTACAAGAGGGGGAGCATCAGGCAGAACCCAGGTGGATAAAATCCCTAGGTCAAAAGAAATTACCTCTAGTAGGAGGGACATACCTGCAGATCAGGATGGGGAGAGAAATCAGACAGGGGCAACGAAGTACTACAAGAGGGATAAGGGGCAACTTCAGCTACTTAGATGCCAACTGATCAATGGTCCCTTCAGGATGTTGTCTGGAGAAACAATTTCTTGATACTATGAATGACTGCTTCTTGAAACATCTTGTTCTGGATCTGACAAGATCAGAGACTACTCTAAACATAGTTCTGAATAATTTTCAGGCGTTGGTGCAGGAAGTACGGTGGAGCCATCAACAATTACCATAATGTGCATTGGCTCCAACATCCTCTCCAGACGATCAGACTTACAGCCAGGTCTGAAACTGAAATTCAAGCAGGGGAACTTTGCATGAGTGAAGATAAAGGAAAATGACAGGAACTTAGAGACCACAGAATCAGCATGGAGGCTGCATAAGACTAACTTAGAATCACAGATGGGATCCATCCTCCAGAACAAATAAAAGGAAGGGAAAGGGGAAGGAAAAATCCACAGGTACAAGAGTTTATTTTGGCCAAAAACAAATACAAAAAGAGAGGGGAAGGAAGAAATCCAGGCCAAGTGAGGCAAATAGACTGGGGCAAACTCTGGCAGGTCAGTTACAAGCTGGAGAATAAGAAGTAGCCAAGCTATGAAAAAGAATAAAAAGTTATTTAATTAGATGAGAAGCAGGAAGCCCATGGAAGAGTGAATGGGGCTGTGAGACCAACTGAGTGCACAGAGAACAGCTGAGTGCCCTCACCGTAACTACATCTGTGTTGGTGTAACAAGGCTGACACTCGCAAATGACCCAGTTACAACATACATGGTTCAGTTGTGTCCATGCAGCAGCTTTTTTCACAACACAACCATGTCACCAAGTTAGTCCATGCACTCATGACTCTGCCTACCTGGGTTTGCATCAATGTACTCTGGGAAAGTCTGGGCTTTTATCCCACACTGCCTCAGCAAGGGAGAGTGTACCCAGAACCATGTACACAGTGCAGGAGAATGTGGGGCAATGCACTTTGAGTTGTCCTGTTATCCAGAGAGCTGGGAGAAAGGAGGACCAGCTAAACAAGGAGAGTTAGAGGGTCCCATTCTGCACAGCTTAGCAATAGTTTTAAAGCTAGTTATATGAAGCCAGCCTAGGCAGTTGGCGGAGTGCAATACCAATACCACTAGGGAAATGGGCAGCATGGTGGCAGGTGATAACGTAGCTCACATTGGAAAGAACAATTTTAAATCTTTCTGCTCTCTAATGGGCTCTGAACTAGTGGCAACCTCTAATGAGAGAGGTCACAGTGAGCAGTTCACAGAAGGGCATCTGCTCACCACACAGCAACAGTAACAAAAGCGACAATGTCTAGGAACAGAAAGTAGTATGGGAAACCTGATAAGGGCATTATTGTAAATCAGGGTGTGTCTTCACCACGAATCCAGCACTCAGCTTTGGCCATCAACTCCACAGGAACAGAGAGCAGAAAGAAAAAGGTAAGGCACTGGGGAAGGGAGTGTTCAATACAAAATGACCTCAGAGACTAGGACATTTTAGTTTGGAAAGGAGAAAATGAAGAAATAAAAGATGCAGAATCTCAACTAATGAATAGTCTTGTTGGGCTGATGCTACTTGATAAAAATGGATGTTTTTCCAGTACTCTTACCTACTTGATAAAAAAAAAAGAAAAAAAAAAGAGAACTAGAGAGAAAATATGTAGTAATTTTACATGGCCTGAGAAGAGACAGATTATCAGCTGGCTTGGTTGAGGATCCAAAGACAGAAAACAAAATAAGATAGTAACCTCCACACCGGGAAATTTTATCACTGGACAGCTCTAAATTCCATATGTTTGGAACTGGCTACATTGTACAGAAATTCAAAACAATACCCCACACACAGCAGACCAGTGAAGCAGCGTATCACTCTCCTTTTATTCTTTCTAGCCTGATTTACGGCTGCAACACTTTGTTCCCTCAAGAGATCAGACAATGTCCTGTCCTAGGCACCACTTTGAAAAGTGCAGTCAGGTACCCTGGTACCATCCCAAAATTCTCAATGACTTCCTGAATACTGTCCCTCCAGGTTAGAAAGACACTAATTTCAAAAATGTGGGCTGCCAAAGGACAGTTGACCTTTGGAGACTTTTTCCAGGACACACGACCCTTTTGGGGATTTATATATGTACCTACAAGTTAGACATTTCCTAGACACGGTTTCTAAAGAAAACTAGTAGGCAATCTCTCCTGGGAAGAAAATCTAAGGGAAAAAGGAGTTCAGGAGAGTGCAGGGCAGTTTAAGAGACAATATTAAAGACACAACAGCAAGCTATCCCGATGCAAAAGAAAGATAGAAAGGTAGTAAGAGGTCAAAATGGTTCCATCAGGAGCTCATTAATGTGAATATCAAAAAGGAATTCTACAAAAAGTGGAAACATGGACAAATTGCTATGGATGAATACAAAAAAATATTGTCTAGGAACAAAATAAAAAAGCTAAGGCACAAAATGAGTTATACCTAGCAAGGGACATAAAAGACGGTAAGAAGAGGTTCTATAAATATATTAAGAGCAAGAGAAAGATGAAAGTATAGAAAAATTAGATCTTCAGTGTTGCCACACAAATTGTAGTGACTTCAGATACTAGCTCCTCTGTATGCTCATACATCCTAATGAGTAGATCTAAATTACCTTCCAATACACAGATAGTCAACCTTGTTCCTGGTAACTCCAGCTGGAGAATTCCATATTACCTTGTGGATATATTTGTGGAGGAACAGTGTTCCACCAATTATGATCCCTGCTACCAGGCACGGTTTTACCAATCTTTCACCGTTTGGATTCTGGCAACCCATGTCTGCCCATCACTCTCACAACTCTGTTGCTGTCATCTCCAACCCTGGCCTTGAAGTCCTCATTAACAAGCACATGTCATGCTTGGGAATGTTGTCAACTGGAGTTTGTAGGCAATTAGAGAACTGATCTTTGATCTTGTCATCATAGTTGTCTGTTGGTAACACTGAGTAACTGACATTTTCACGTATCATGTTTGAAGCCTTGCTCAGAGCAATCAGCTGCTAATGGGCACCCTGTCTATAAGCAATTTTTCTGCTTTGGAAGTCATAATTAACGTTGTACCCTCTGAGTGGCACCAATCTTGCCTCCCTGAACATATAAGGGCTATATTTTAACTTTTAAGTGTTTTGTCAGCTCCAGACCATTGCTTAAACCACAGATTTTGAGATTATATTTGTCTGTCTGTTTGGTTGTTTGCGTTACTTTGGTTGTTGTTGAACCCATTGTTCAAATGTTGCAGAAACCTACTTTTCTAGTTTGTTTTACCTTCAGTAAAGAACCTGTCAGAATCTTTGGGTTCCTGAAGGCTTCCCTTATCATTTCTGCCGATACAGAGTCCATTATTTTGGCACATTGTTTGTCTGAATGGCTACCTTGTTGTGTTTCCATAACTCAACTCCCCCCCCCCCCCCCCCGCTTTCTTTTTTTACAACGATAAATTGTTGGCTTATCACTCAATCCCCAATCTGGAGGACCAGTGGATTCCTTTTCATCTGGTCCCTACTCTTTGACCAATCTGCTTGGGTGACCCTGCCAGGGAGTGAAAACTCCCAATGGCATAGCTTTTAGGGTCACAGGAGCACACAAGCCTTCCCACCCCATCAAGGACAGGCCGCAGGGAATTGCTATGTTAAATGTTATTAATTTGTAGAAATTAAGCAAAAACTAAGCTTTCAATATGCCGAATGCCTTAGCACGCAATAGAGTTTTCCTTCGGTTATCTGATATTCCCATGCAACTGTTCCTCACTTTATTCGTCATGAATGCAGTATATTCTATATTTCAAATAAATGGTTTATAGAAGGCCCATTATTATTTATTATTATTTACCCATTCCTGCAAGACAAGCACAAGAAGGCATATTACTTTAAAAAGCAATAATTTTAACCCTTAGATCTCTTCCAGACTGCAGGATAATGAATGCTCAGAAGAATGCCATTGAAAGGGCTAAAGTCTAAATTGGTAAAAAGGACAGACAGTGATCATTATTAAATTATTTGCCAGTAACCAGACCACAGAAGTCACCAAGACCTGCAGTTGTATCCTATCCTCTCAGACAACAGCGTGCTAGGTACTGGCAAATGCTAACTTTAATGGAAGCCACTCAACTTTTGTGTGCTCTGTATTAAATCAGTGGATCTTCCTGATGCAAAGGAGTCAAGTATGTTTAGTGCATCAAAGAAATCAGCTGCAGTGACATCAGCTGAGACAAAACTGAAAAGGCACTCTGGGCTCTCAGGGTAGTCACCAGCTGGGACAGCTCAGGAAATAACCCCCTTCTCTCTACCAAGGATATAGTATAAGCGCTATATAAGTCACTGTCAGAGACAGACTGCCAGGTTAGCTGAACCAGGACCCTGCTGCAATATGGCAGCCTCTGTATGCCTAATATTGCACGAGTTACCTATAAGCGCAATAGACTTTCCAGCTGGAGTCAGGAAAGCAACTCCTTGAGTCAGACACTGGATCTGTGCTGACTTAAGAAGCAACATCAATGCCCTTCCCAGAGACACCCACCCAGATGCCTTTGCAAGAGGATATGATGTGAATAGTCACATGCAGCAGACTTTATAAACACCCATCCCTGCAATGCCTTGTTCCAAAATCCTTGGGCCCCAAGGAATAGACCCCTAAGGCCCTGATGACTGTGGCAGGGAATGCTCCCCAGGAGATAGAAGCCAGAGCCCGTTTCCGGTGTGGGAAGGGTCTGGCTCTGCCTTGAACTTCTGTTTATTTTCACACAGATGGCAGAAATACCACAAGAGTCTCACAGAGAGACAGCTCCGCCTTTGGTTGGATTTGTGCTCTAGTAAAGCCTTCATAAAAAGCCCAAACAGCCTTGCTGTCTACCTCCCATCCCAAATGTGTGAGTGAGAGAGATCCACTGGCTGCCCTCAAACCATATGAGAGAGACAGCCCAGCTGCCCTCTTCCCTATCAGAGACAAACTCCCCAGCAGAGAGAGTGCTATTTCCCAGTTCCACCCCTCAGCAGAAAGCGGCACCACTTGGCCATGCTGCCCAGCTCAGCCTCTTGGGGTGCAGTAGGTGCTGGAACTAGGGGTGTGAGGGTGCTGCAGCACCCTCTGACTTGAAGTGGTTTCCATTATAAACAGGGTTTACAGTTTGGTTCAATGGCTCTCAGCACCCACACTATACAAATTGTTCCAGCACCCCTGAGCTGCACTTGGGAATATTATCTCTAATGCTGCTGCAAACAGGACCTTTTAAAAGAACATTTGTTACAAATCCACAGAAGTAAAGCTCAGCCATCATCAGAGCGCACTGGAGCAGCCATCCTTTGGGAGTGACCCCTCAGCCTTCCACCTGTCAGACATTCCCAGTCCAACACTAAACCCCCCAACTACAGCTCAGGATAGCTGCATTAGAGCCCTCCAAATGCACAATCCCTCCCAGAGTAACCATCCCTACTGCTTTCTAACTTGGTAGTTATCAGTCCCCTTCATGTGGCATCCCTTGCTCTGGATACAGATCATATCATAGGGCTCCTCTTTGCCTGCCTCCCTCCCCCCACCCCAAGGATCTTTCCCTACCATGTCCATCACTTGTAGTAATCTGAAAGTAAAATCTTAATTGCCATTAGACAAACAATCTGCTCTTGTTCCTCCTATTTCTCTAGCACCTTCCATCCCAATGATTCCCAAGCTTTAAACTACTAAACAAACTATACATCAAGATCACACCCTTCCCCCATTGTTACGCAGCCATCTAGTTAGCTTGTGAGCTCTTTGGGGCAGGGGCTGTCTTTCTGTTTTGTGTTTGTACAGTGTCTAGCACTACAGGGTTCTGGTCAGTGACTAGGGCTCCTAGGCTCTACCACATACAAATCATCATCATCTCTGGAGTGGAACAGGACATATGTTTAACACCACAATGCAGAGCTACAAGTAGTTTAGGACATGAAGATAAGAAGGATCTTATTTCCAACTGAAACAGCTGCAGGAATTTAGGGAGGGAAAGTGTAATGATCTCAGCTGGAATTAGGTCTGGACACTGAGGCTAACAACCTGACTCTTGTGAAAAATCCCCTGGAACATTCAACGACCACAAGTGGTCAGAACTGGAGTTTATTTTTAAAAAGACATTTCATCAGAAAGGCTGGCACTTCCAGCAGCACAGCACCATCTAGCACTGCACTGGGGACCTAGGGTCAGCACTGACTCGGAGGGGAGAATGCCCTGTACATATTCTTCAAAACACTTCCTGCAACCCTGGAGTGTTCCTTAAAAGTCTCCCATCCAAATAATGACCAGGACTAGTCAGTTTATACTAACCCTGCTCAGCAGACAAGCCCATTCATACCCTTTGGTTGTCTGGCCACAGGTTAACTGTCCTTTGATGTTTGGATCAATATTCTGAACACTAAAGGCAACTGGGAAATCCATTAGACCAGTCAGTGATAGATAGAACTCCACACCCCCTTCTTCCTCTGCGAGCTGCTCTAGTGCCAAAGGAGGAATCATGTAGCCGAACACAGTGGCCAGTGCTGTGCACTGCAGGTCTCACTTTCCAGGACAGCAGATCTGAGGCCAGATTTTCCAAAAGTACTCAACACCCTGCACACCTCCCATGGTTACGCTAATGGCCAGAATCTCAAAAGAACTTAGCACCAAACTGAACTCTTCTGGATATCCAGCCACTGGAGTGCAGCAGGAGCAGCGAACTCAGCCCAGAGTATGGGGGAGTAAGGAGGTGAGAGGAACAATTGTACAGTGCTCAAAAGCTGCCCATTCTGACATTGGCTAGTTAGCAAAACTGAGGGATGGGGAGGTCCTATTTACTCCTCTTTAGCAGGAACCATAACACAGGACCTCAAAAGCACTGTGAGAAGGGGAATACTAGATTGTGAGAAAGGTGCAGATACATCCATAGGGGCTTTAAGGGCACAAGGCTGACAAGCCACAGAAAGAGACAGCAGTTTGCACTTCATTTCTTGGGATTCTGTTAAATCCCCAAATAGCCAAATAAACAAGGTGAGTAAGGTGATATATTTTATTGGACCAACTTTCAAAAGATATTACCTCACCCACCTTGTCCAACATCCTGGGACTGACATGGCTATTACACTGCAAGTAAACCTGGGACAGCCAATTGCTGCTCTGAACAGGGCTGATTCGGACTGCAGCCCCTGCACCACACCTCCCCACCCTATAAATGGGGATTTCTCTTTTAGTTAGTGGGAGTTAGACTAAGAATTTGCTCTCAAACAAGTAGCATTCCCAGAAAGCCCCATGTAAGAATAACTAGCAAATTCCCGAGGCAGGCTTCTGGCAAAGGCCTCCAGATAGAAATTTTCATGCAAGTTTCAAGAAACATGCTAAAAATTCCAAGTCTGAGTTGCTGAAGCATTTGTCTCTTCTGTGCTCTCAGTGATCGTGCACATGCGCGCGCACACAAACACACACACACAGAGTTTGGCAGTGGTTGCGTTCCAGAGCTGGTAATACAAGCCATGAAGCAGGCTGCCAAGACAAGCAAAAGAATGAGCCAGGCCCCATTTCATTGGCCCACCAAACACTGCATATGGCCCTGGAATCAGCCAAGAGAGTGTTCTCACCCTCCTTGAAGGCATAGGAGACCCTGTGTTTTCAAATACACCTCCACAGGGCCTTCATTAAAGGAAAATGGAAACATTATGTGTGTGTGTGTGTGTGTGTCTCTTGTCTCAATATTTCTCCCTTTCCCCCAATTTGCTCTCAAAGCTATTTCGCTACCACTGAAATAGAAGAATGCCTTCTGGAGCAGAAAGCACAAAAGAATGTGACTTCCATTCAATTCTATGCCTGGCTATTAAAGTGGACTTGGGACCGAGCGAGCAGAGGAAATCTCTAGGGGCTCCCTGCCTTTCCAGGGCATAGAGAGCAAGTAGGAGGAAGTACACTCATGGGGTAGCAGAACACATTGAAACTTTTCTTGTAACAAAACTAAACTGGGCCTCCTGGAATTCAGATTCTCTTATTCTTAACCCACACATTCACTGTGTGGACAGGTGAATTAGAAAACAAAAATCTGCAGAGATGCTAAAACCCACTCCCCACTGTGGCACCAAACTGAAATGAGTTGCATTACCAGAACCCATCAAAACCAGGCATTAACCAAAACAGATGGCTAGAGTTAGGGCAAAATACTGCATTTGTGAACCTTCACTCTGCTCTCCATGCGTGTGCAGGTCTCATTTGGGTCCGTCTACACTGCATTAAAGAACGCTACAGAACTGAGTCTCAGAGCTTGGGTCAACTGACTCTGGCTACAGGCCTAAAAATTGCAGCATAGAGCTATTTAGGTTCAGCCTGTGGCCTGGGCCCTAAAACCCACCCCCGGTGTAGGGTTTCAGAGCCTGAGCTCCAGCCCAAGCCTGAACATCTCCACTGCAATTTGTAGCCCCATGAGCCCAAGCTACAGCAATGTCATGGGTCTAGTGTAGGCATACCCTTTTGCCTTTTGATGTGCCCATCTGTGCAGTATCTAGATGCCAGGACATCAGTGAGCGTTCCTTGCACAGAAGGCGAACAGAATGTCCAGGTGCACCTAAGAGGAAAATTTTGCTCGTAGACACAGTAGACAACAGGCTCTGGAGCTAGCCCTACAGGAGGCTTCTGTCTTTGCATTTTAAGAAGGTCTGTTAGCCTTAGCCCTACCTTATCAGCCCATCCTCCTTAACCTACCAGAAGCAGTGAGGACACCCAGACATGCATAAAGTCCTAGCACCCAAAGCCCCAGGTGATAGGTGCTGGCACTACGGGTTCACTTCAAGCTAGGGGCTGCAGCAGGTTTCCATTATATACAGAGTTTAAAGTGTGGTTCAATGGCTCTCAGCAGCCCCATATACAAATCGTTCCAGCACCCATGGGTGACCCACGCTTCATCTCTCTTTTGTTGTTTCCCTTCCCTTGTCTAGCTGGACTGCAACCTGCTGAGGGCAAGGCCTTGTAAAGCCCCGAACACACCGCTGGCTTCACAGAAATAAAAGCGTTTGGTACCTGGCACCAGGCCCTATGCACTCCAGGGTCTCTTCACACCAACCAGCGCAGGACAGGGATAGGGGCCAGGCTTTGCCTAAACTGTAGGCTGAGCTTCCCTTCCAAAAGAGAAAGTCTGCGCTCCTTGCCCAGCAGCCCCCTAGGCGCGTTCGTGGGCGGGAGCAGGGGGGTGAGAAGAGGCCGGACCCGGCTCAGCAGCTCCCAGGGCCAGCGCACATTCCGGGGGCATGGCGGGCAGGGGGCCACGGGGAGGGACGCGGACCCTGGACTCCTGAGCGTCCTCGTGCGTGTGCGGGACCGGGGCAGCACGGCAGACCCCAGAGCACAGCGCAGCCCGGGGGCAACAGGCAGCATGGCCCCCCTCTCCAAGGATGGGGGGGGGGGCCCAGAGCCCACGACGCTTCCCCATGACCCCGGCCGGTGCAGGTTCCGGGCCGGGCTCTGCAGCTAGCCTGTTCCTCTCCCGGGTCCCGGCCGGGCCAGTCCTAGCGGCTACCCCCGGGAAAGAGCCCAGGGCTTCCCGACCCCCCCACGTCTCGATCCCTGTTCTGCCCAGTGCTAAAACTCCCCAAATCCCGCTCCCGGCCCCGCACCGAGCTGCCCCCCCCCGCACCGAGCTTTCCCCCCCTCTCCCCGCTCCACCCAGACCCACCGTGCAGAGGGAGAAGGCGGCCGAGGTGCCCCCGGGGCCTGGCTGCAGGAGCCGGAGACAGGCTGCACGCTCAGCCCCTCCGCTGCCGCCTGGCTCCGGTGCTCTGCCCCTGTCCCCAGGCCCGTCCTGCCGAGTCTGGTCCCGGGAGGAGCCGGAGCAGCTGCCGCCCCCGGGGCGCCTGGCCAGCAGCCACCGCCACCACAGCCGCCGCCCCCCGTCGCTGCCCCGGTGCGTCCCTCCCACAAGCTGTGGCGGGCGGCTGGGTGGGTTGCATCAGCCCCGGTTATATAGCGGCCCCTGGGCTGCGGGGAGGGGTCGGGAATGCGGAACCGGCCGGGCTGCCAGCTCCAGACGTCAGGGAGGGTGGAGAAGAGGAGAGCGCAGGCCGGGGGTGGGAGCAGCTCTACAGAGACAGTGACCTTCCCCCCGCGCCCCCGGGAGCGAGCGCGTGCTGCACCCCCCCCCCCCCCCCCCGCGGCCCTCCTTCGCCCTGCACACCCGGGAAGGGCGGATCAGCTACACATAAACGCCTCTTCTCCGCTCCCTACATCCGGGAGGTGGGGGGCAGTGGCTACATGGTATGACACATACCTCCTCCTCCTCCTCACTCTGTGCATCCCAGCGAGGCAGCTGGGGGGAATGGAGGAGCCGGCTGCATCCTGCAGACACGCCGCCGCGCGCTGTAGATCAGAGGGGGTCTGGGGAGTCAGCTACACAGCGTGAGACACGCGCACACGGCTCTCCCCGTGCATCGCCCTCTTCTCCGCCCAGAGAGAACGGAAGGCGAAGAGGGTGGAATTGCCAGGCTCCCTGGCCTTTAGTGCCTGCCTCACCCCCTCTTCTGCATTATCCACATCTCCGCCAGGGCAGGAAGGAGTTGCATCGTGTTTCAGCCTCTCCACCACATCAGCGCTCCGTTTTGGGGGGCGGCGGGACTCGGAGGCGAGACCTTAAGGGTGGCTGTTCCAGATCTCCCACTTCTCATTCCTACTGGTTGAAAACGGGGAAGGAAAGAGTTGAGAAACACATGGAACTGCTGAAGAGACTATATCGCACCTACGTGTGAGAGCCAGACAATGAGCAGAGAAAGGAGGCTGCAATGAGTCCTCACACACATCTAGGCACCCACTGAGCTTCATCTTGCTCTTTATCTTCACCGTCACGCACATCTAGGAGGTGCGGCCGGGGCTGGCTCCTTCGCCAAACACAAAGGGTCATCAACCTTCTTGTGCTCTCAGTTTTGTGTCCTTCTCTCCTTCACCCAGAACTCTGAGAAGGGTGCAGAGAGGCAAACAGAAAGCAGGACTTTTAAGGCAACCTCCGTACAACTGCAGTTATCATAGAATCACAGAAATGTAGGACAGGAAGGGACATCAGTAGGTCACCTCCCCTTTTCTATCATCTGGATCTAAGGGGAGACTAGGCTGTCTTCAAATCCTCCCTATGTACATATCTACACTTCTCCTACTCCTCTTACACTACAATATCGGGAGCAGGCAGAAAAGAAGACCGAGGCCTTCCAGACAATTTATACACAATGATTTGACTCACTTTCTTCTTTCCCTAAGACATTGTCACCTATCTCACCCACATTTGCCAGATCATACAGAGTTTTCAAGACCACAATGCCCAGCCTCCGGGAGCATGGTGGACTAGTCATTGATTCTAGATACTCAAACAGTTCTACTTGCCAAAAGTACCATTTTCCACCTTAGAGTGGTAAGAATACTCTGCACCTTTTTCTCTGATGAGGATCTCCTGGCTCCAGTGGTTAATGAGTTCATCCCTTCAGACTGCAGTATGTAATTCCCCCGCACCTGAGACTAAAGATAGAGATCATCAGGAAGGTGCAGGTAATACATCACACCTGTCCTCTAAGCAGGACAAACTGCAGAGATCATATTACACCAGTGCTCCACAAACTGGACTGGATGAGCATTCACTTCCACTTTCTGGTACCGATCTCAAAGCTTTTATTGAGACACATTAGGATTCTCAGAATTTTTCATAAGTGGGTACACTGTCTCAGGTGAAAGATTGTCTCATGCACACACTCCCACATTAACTATCCTCCAGCCCACATCCCCTCTCATTCACAGTCACACAGATGATTTCCTGTCCTTGATCACATAACAGCCTTGGGACAACTACAGCAATTGCTCTCTTGGAAAAGTCACATTAAGTATGTTTAGTTCTCTTTAATGTGTTTTAACAGCAGGAAACTGTAATAAGGAGCCAGCACTATGCAGGTTCTCCTTAGACTTCCAGCATGTGGTCCATGGATCACATTTTCAGAACTGCTGAGGAAGGCCTATGCTATCTCAAGAATCAACACTCCTTAAATCTGTGATAGCAGCTGCAATCCTTTGGCACACTGTAACTCACTGAGTCTGGGGAGGGAACTAGAGGCAAAGCCTTCTGAACAGCAGGTACAAGTCGCTAGACTCCTTCCCAAAGAAGATTGACATATGTCCAACTCTTGCCCCACTCATAGTGTGCTGCTAAACTCACTTCTTCACCAAATTATTTGCCAGATACTCAGAGCAGAAGAAAACCCTGATATCTGCTCAGGAACCTAATGGCTAACTCAAAGAGTAGGATGGAGAATTAGTAGCCCCATATGGACAGAGCTCACTGTAACTAATAATCCATGTCCAGAGACCAGATACTACAGTAATAAATACTAATTAGATAGCTAGATAGTTACTTTCATCCTCATTCTTCTTTTCCTTTTGATTCCGTATCATTCACTTCTTCTTTTCATCATCCATAAATGGGAAGCAAAAGTCTAAACTCTTCTTCTTCACAAGCATCTTCATTCCCATCCTCCTCTTCTTCATCTAGAGCTCCATGAGAGACAACAGTGGCTGGGACATTTAACACAATTCAATCCTCAGGAACTCTTGTATTCATTATGGGCTTCATTCTTCCAGTCTCTGCAAATCATCCTATTGAAACTGATGGCAGAATCTGACTCTGTGATAAGGTTTTCTCCCATCACCTATTAGAGAAGACAGGAGAGGGAAACCCAATTAGAGACAAATTCCACACCTGTGGGGTAACTGAATGTCTGTCTTCTGGACAGAGGTGATGGAGTTAGTGGAGAATGATGAATCCATTAGTCACCTGAGCCTTATAAGTAGGCTCAGGACACTCACTAGAGGGGTAATCTATGATGAAGGCAGGTCTCTCCTTTAGAGAGGATGTAAAGCAGATTCTTGTCAGAGGATATCCTGGGATGGGGCTTAGGGAAAACAAGGGGATGGCTAGGAGCAGTTTCTGGGGTCCCTGTGCAAAGAATGCAGTAAGGGCACCCTATGAAGAAACTGTAGGAATGGTCAGATTAACCCAAGAGCAGAAGCAGTATTTGTTTGGGGATATCTTGGTTTGATTATATCATTGGACTTTTGTAACCATCTCCAGCCGCGTCACTCTTACCTTCATCCCTACCTTCCTCCTCATCTCAGTCCTTTAGTCTACTAGTCTCCGAAGCAGAGAGCCTAAAAAATAAGATGTAACTTCTTCCTATGCATACAACCACATTTTTCTATGCAATTGCAAGGGGAACACTTACATGGACAAAGAAAACTGAACATTTGCCAAAGTGTGTGATAGCTGCATGGGAACAACCAAAAATACTGTAACACACAATATAACAAACAGATGATACCTCAACACTGTACGTTATTTGTGTAAACATAAGTTCATGTATTTTTGTGCAATGCAGAGTATATGGAAGGATAAAGGAAGTGGGTATGAAAATGAGGCAATACAATAGACACAGGTGGGAAAAAGATATGAAGTACATATGGAAAGCTCTATAAACAGAGAGAACCTACAATCAACAAAGCAGTTTTAACTAAAGTTGATTTGATCCCAGTACTGTAGAAAGATAAAGCAGCTAAGAAGGAGTTAATTCACCTTGTCTGCAAGGCCTTCAATAAGGGAATCAATTATTTTCACTTTTTTCATCTTCCTTATAAGTACATTTACAGAACCACGAAGCTGAGCATGTGACAAGAATAAGCGATGGTACGATTGAATTGCTGTAAGCTTTATCCTTTCTCACCCGGTTCCTTTTGACTGTCACCTTTACTTGTGTCACATCTCATATTTAGATTGTAAGCTCCCTAGGGCAGGGCCTGTGCTCTTCTAGTGGGGGTGTTTACACTAGCCTTTTTTGCCAAAAAATTCTCAACATTGCTCCTGCTGTTCCAGCTCCACAAATGGTAGCAATGGTGGGACAAAATAGACCGTGCTCCTAATGGCCACTAGCATTTTAAGCACCATCTCATCTAATCCTGCTCAGAGCAGATCCACAGTGCTTAAAATGCTGCCTATGCCAGCACTCTCCATACCGTAGGGAGATGAACTGATGGAGGTGAACTGGGGGTGTGGGCACCAGTGGAAAACATTTGGCAAAAGTCGAGAGTAGACTAGACATAGGTCTATTTGCAACATCCAGCACAATTCTGAGTAGTTAATTATTATTAGTACAACAAGGGTCTTGTGCACTATGTCACCCCTCTTCTTTATTACAGCTGGGTAGCACAGTGATATGTATGTAGAAATGCCTAGACAGACATGCATGCACACACATCCTGTATGTGGCTTTTCATTGCTGCTCTGCACAGAGCTGATGGGGTTAATGATTTTCTCTCTGCCCACTTGGGATCAGCAGGCAGTGTGATTGCTCCATTTAGCTCAGATTCCCCAGATTGTCTCCTAGCTTCCAGACTAATTATCTAATATCTTTCTACATTAAATGGTATTTGCCATCTGTTGCCCAATCACTAAACCACCCAAATCCTCTGGAATCCAGTTCAAATGCTCCTCCTCATTTGCTTTGCCTCCAGCATTTGAAAACCTGGAGATCTTATTTCCAAAACCCTCGTCCAAATAACTTATGTTTATTATGAGCAACACTGTCACTAACACTGACCCCTAAGGTTTGCCAATAGTTACCCCTTTCCAACAGAAATGTTTCTGTCACTTCCCTTTGCTTCTCACTTAAGCCAATTTTCTATTCAGTATCCTAGCCTCTTAACATTAAGCCTATTCCATGAGCTAAGGCACAGGAATGGGACTCAGGACTTCCAAAGTCTATTCCCTCCTCTGACACTGACTTGCTATGTGACCTTGGTCAAGTCATTTAGGTCAAAAATTTCAAATTAATTTTGCAAGGTACTGAACACCCACAGCTTTCAATGACTTACACACAAGAGAGGGAGTGACTGAAGCCCAGACCACTTATTTATGAACATAGGAATAATAAGATGATAGACCAGACCACTAGTTCACCTAGTCTGATATCTTGTCTCTGAGAGCACACAGAATGAGATGCTTTAGAGGAAAGTGCAAGAAACTGTATAATTGACAGTCAGTTATGGAACACAGAGCGAGCTCGCCCTCACCAACGGAACTTGCTCCAATAATGGGTCCTCACCCATCTTGTCTCTCTAATATACTGGGACTGACATGGCTACAACACCACTGCATTCATACTTTTAATCATTTTCATTGTGTCTGTATCTCCTATTTTTTTCGGATAGGGTGACCTGCACTGAACACAGTGTTCCGGGTGAGGGCAAACCACTGATTTATACAGTGGCATTATATTTTTTGTATTATTTTCCATCCTACTTCTTATGCATCCTAACCTTGTGTTTGCTCTTTGGCTGCTTCTGCATACAGAACACATTCTGGGCTGCTCCGCCTTGCATTGAGACAGTGATCCAGCATAGAGTGGCTGGATTGAGGAAGCACAAAACTAACTTTGCTTGAACCTCCATATGCACAAACACACAAGTGAATTGCTCTGAATGTTTGAGACCTATGTTTTCTGTCTCTTAGCCAGTATTTAAGCAATGACAGTACTTTACTGCTCACCTCATGGCTACTTAGTTTCCTTAATAGACACTTGTGATGGACTCTGTCCAAGGCTTTTTGAAATCCCAAATCAATTTGGTTTCCATATCTCTCTTCATTCACTGTTCTACTGACACACTCAAATAATTCTAATGGATTAGAAAGGTGCAATTTTCCTTTACATCTGTCAGGGATGGTCAAAGTATATTTGGTTCTGCCTTAGCGCAAGGGGCTGGATTAGATGACCTCTCAAGGTCCCTTTCATCCCTATGTTTCTAGGATAGTATGGTCATGTAGCTGTTTTATAATCCTGGGTTTAATTATACTTTCAATCAATCTAACTGGGACTGAAGTAAGACTCACTGGCCTGCGATTTCTTGGATCACCCCTAGCACTTTTTTTTTCCCAAAGAAATATAACGTTTGCTACCTGCCTTTCACTAGTATAGTAACTGATTTTAATGAGATTGTGTATTTTCATTAGTAGCTCAAACACTTCTTTCTTAATCTCTTGCAGTATGCTAGCATGAATATTGTCTGGTCCTGGGGATTTCTTGTTCTATAATAAATCAGTTCATTCAGCGCCTCCTCTTGTGACACCTCACTGTCCGACAGTGCTCATCTCTGTTACCTGAAAAGAGTAATTCTGGAGCATGTATCTCCCCAACATCCTCTGCTAACAAAATCATTTAGCGTCTCTGCACTGTCCTTATCCTCCTTAATGTTCCCCTTTAGCCTGGTAGCCTGGCAGATCCACTAAATCTCTTGCAGAGTTCCTGCTTCCAATATACTTAAAGAATGTCTTGTATGCAGTGTTGTTGGAGCTGGGTTGGTCCCAGCATATTAGAGATAGAAGGTGGGTGAGGTAATGTCTTTTATTGGACCAGCTTCTGTTGGTGAGAAAGACAAGCTTTCGATCTGACACAGAGCTCTTCTTGGGGTAAGCTCTTCTCTCTCACCAACACAAGATGGTCCAATAAAATATATTACCTCACCACCTTGTCTCTCTAAAGAATGTCTTGTTATTTGTGTCTGTTTGCTCTTAAAATTTCTTCTCAGGCTTCCTGCATCCCCTCTTATGTTTTACCCGCTGTAGTTTATTCTCCTAGTAGCTTCACTAGGGTTGGATTTTCATTTTCTAATTATACCTCTTTGGTTTGAATAACCTCTTGCACTTGCGTTTATCCAGACTGGGTTTTTTGCCTTCCTTTGTGCTCTTTAGTAGAATGCTATTAATGAAAGCGTAAGAAAAAAAGTTTTCCTTTCTTGTTCAAAACCTCTTCCCACATAAAGCTCTTCCCACCCCCAACACCTCACTGTCACACCCTTGCCCCCAATACTCAGAGTAAAAAAAGTGAGAAAACTTTGTCCCTCCCCTTTACTCCCCCTCCTCCCTGGCTTGGTATTTGAAATCCCTGCCCATAGCACGAAAGGAAAAAACAGGAACACAACACTCCAGCCTGAAGGAGGCCAGAGCTTGAGATTCCTTCCGAGAAAACTCAAAAGTCAGGGGAAAGGGACAAAGCAAAAAGGGAGGCGGGAAGAAAGCAAGGATGTTTCAAGGGGGGAAATGAGTTAATATCTCGAGGAAACCTGCTAGGGTCAGAGACAAAACAAAGAGAAGTGATGGAGGCTCCCACCCAAACATATCAGTGACTGTTCTGCTCCCTTAGAAAAAGACTTTTCCAACGAGTAAGCCTAACAGCACCCAAAACTTTTATACATGATAGGGTGACCATATGTCCCATTTTGGCAGGGACAGTCACTTTTTTAAGCCCTGTCCCGGCCATCCTGACTTTTTTGGCAAAAGTGGACATTTGTCCAGTTTGCTCTTACCAACTCGATCAGTTGGCAAGAGCAAATGGAACAAAAGCCCACTTTCGTCAAAAAAGTGGGGTACGGGGGGAGGGGGAGCAGTGATACCAGCCCTGCACAGGGGGGGAGACAGGGCTTGGGTAGGGGGCAGGCAGGGCTTGAGTGAGCAGCGATGCCAGTCCCAGCCTTTGGGAAATATGGTCACCCTATCTAGTATAGGAGTCCCTACCCGCCCAAGCCCTGCCTGCCCCCCATGCAAGGAGGGGGCTCTGGTGAGTGGCTCGGGCCAGCTCTGTGGGGCAGGGGAGGGTGAGGGCTTGGGTCAGCCCCACACTGTGCCCCATTTTCCCTTTGGGAAATATGGTCACCCTAATACATGACGATGTAAAGGGAGGGGATCTCTGTATAGATAGTGAGAAAAAGCTGAGCTCTCAGGGAAATACACGGGGCAATTGCTATATTAGAGCGGGGAGGAAGGGTCAATAGCCCAGGGGAGCACACAAAGGAATCTCCCTGCCTGAGGGTGAAGGGTTAATATCCCATGGGAGGGCACTGGGGAATCCCACTGTAAATAGATGTGGTTTTCTTTTCAACTCTTGTAAGTAAAGATATTTTCTCTGAACCAGTCTGGATAGGTGAGAAATCGAAAGAAGCTGGAGCTTGCACTTCCCATTGACACAAAGGGGGGTTGTTAGTACAGGTTTTATGTGAACTCTCCAGCCCCGATCACTTAACTTCATAGTGCCTGGTGTCAGGAATCCCTCCTGCTCAGCATGGGGGTTCCTGGAGTGCCAGTGTATAGGTCCCTGTTAATGTAAAGCCACAGGTTAACGGGGCAGCAGGAAACAACTTAGCAAGTTACCCATTACAAAATGGGTAACTTCAGTATGCTTGAAAATGAGGGAGTACAACACCAGAGCTAGATATAGGGTGTGTCTGCAGTACAGCCACACAGTTACAGCACTGGGACTGTAGCCGTGCTGCTGTAGTGTAGATGGTTCCTACATCAGCAGAAGGGGTTTTCCTATCAGGGTAGTTAATCCACCTCTCCAAGAGGTGGTAGCTAGGTTGATGGAAGAATTTCCTCAGTTGACCTAGCTGCATTTATGGCGGGAGTTAGATCCAGGGCTTTGGAGCTGTGCTCCGGCTCCTCTCCAGCTCCAGGCAAAAAGCTGCAGCTCCACCGCTCCGGAGCTGCTCCGTGGGCTCTGCTCCACAGCCCTGATTAGATCAGCCTAACTACATTGCACAAGGCATGACATTTTTCACAGTCTTGAACAATGTAGGTAGATCAACTCAAGTTTTAGATGTAAACAGCGGTTCTCAACCATGAGTCCCGAGGTCCCTGTGTGGGCCATGAGCAGGATTCAGGGGATCTGCCAAAATAAACCAGAGAACAGGGCTAGCATTAGACTCACTGGGGCCCAGGGCAGAAAGCCGAACCCTGAGCCCCATCGCCCGGGGCTGAAGCCGAAGCCTGAACAACTCAGCTTCGCAGGGCCCCCTGTGGCATGGGGCCCTAGGGCAATTGCCCTGCTGGCTACCCCCTAACGCCAGCCCTGGCTTTTAATCTACTGGATATGTAGAAAAACCGTTGTTGTGACCCAGGTAGAACGTGGAATTTTTTATATCATGTTGGGGGGGGGGCTCAGAAAGACAAAGGCTGAGAAGCCCTGAAACTAGGCCATAGTGTGAGCAGCACAGTGCATCCTCCCTGCCACAGTTCAGCTCAGGCACCTCAAGCCCACCTCTGTCCCCAACTACAGATCCACCCATGCACCTCAATCCCAACCTCCCTTCACCCAGCTCCATTCTTTCACCTCAATCCCAATTTACAGGAGTTTTACCCCTTTCCATAATCCAATGTTACCATTTTCCTATGAACTCACAGCAAACTATTGCCATAGATGAACTAAAGGGAACCCACTTTTAATCCATTTTTCCATTTCCGAGTTTTAATCATAAAGAAGAATTGACCAGTTTACTGGCCGTGCTTGTGAAGGCCTCTCACACTCTGTTCAAAGGCATTTCTTGGTTTGTCTGGCTGCATGTAACGCAAAAACCTTTGAATGCTTCATACAATCAATTCCAAAATTTCAGGAAATTTCAGTGAGTAGAACTCTATTGATTTGGGGGAAAATGGGAAAACCGAATGGTAGGAAACAGGGGACACATGCAGCCTCTGCCAGCTCTTAAGCAAAACCACAGCCACAAGCACCTCTGCCATTGTCTATAGACTTATGGATGGCACCCATTAATGCCTTCCAGCATAACCAACCCCATTTCATCTCTGTTCATCCTCCCAATACATTAGCATGTTGACACCGTGAATGACTTATCACTCAGAAAGAATAGTAGTAGGGAGTGGGTGTCCACACAGGCCCTGACATGGGGGGAGAATGTGGGACCCTGGTTGGGGGGGAGGGGAAAAGGGAGGCACATACAGCCTCTAGCATGGGGGTGAAGGTGGGAATGGGGGTCAGACAGAGTCCCTACCATGGGGGGAGCCCTGGTGGGAGGCTGGTTGGGGGAACCTACTGGGGGACAAGGGGAGAATAGAAGACACACAGAAACCCTGGCAGGGGATAGGAGGGTAGCCCACAGGGAGCTTGTGTGGGGAATGGAGGGATATGAGGTGAGGGGTCCTTGCTGTATGCAGAGAGCTCAGCCTAAACAAGCTACAAAGTGGCAATCCCCCAGGAAAAGCAAATTTCAAAACTCATTTTTAAATGTAGTTTTCCGGCTAGTTAAGGCACTCAGATGTCCCAGTGATGGGTACAGTATACAAACCTGAATGGAACAGAATAGACTAGCATAGAGCAGAGCAGCCTGTAGAAACCAAAAACTGAAATCTGTAGGCAAATCAGATCTTTATTCTCCCAAGAGCCTACTAGTCCCTGTGTGCTTACCAAGCCCTCTCCACCACCAGTCCTTCTGAACACAAATTCTAGGGAAAGATCATCTGAAGGAAGGGGCAGATTCCATCTGGTTCCCTAACGGCCTAGCGTGTACATGGCATAACTGCAGCCAAACTGGCCCCGACTAGCAGGGTTCCAGTCTATGAGATTTGTAGGCCAGGGACCACATGGTGGCTGCATGGAGCAGGGGAAACATATTGCCACAGGTTCAACGTGTGAAACAATAAAATAACCCAGCAGAAGCCTGAGGGTTTTTGAAGAGACGCTATAAGGCGGGGGAGACACAGGCAACAGGGATTGAGGAGTAAAGCCTCCCCATCCCCTCAGCACTCAAATACACCAGTGAGGACAGCAAAAAATGGTACTGGTAGGGGGGAGAGGGAGTAGGGCCATGTAATTTGGTAACCTGTGATTCTTCTAGTTTTGATTGATTTCAGTGTATAAGCCACCAAAGTCGTGACACCAGCCATATCCTAACCCAACAGACATGTATTTTAAATCATAGAAAGATACAGGCCAGAGATATTTGTGCTGAATCATGGATCCCTGTTCTCCAACGAGATAGTAGGATAAGGGAAATGCAATATAATAGATGGATAGAACCATCTGCTCCTCCTGCCTCATCCTGCAGTGAAGTCATAGGCTACACTTGGGATATAACATCCACTATTTCCAAGACAACAGATCACAATGTCATAAACAACACAGGACAAGGAGATGCCCGTGGGCTGGAGGCTGGGAAGGAGAAAGTCAAGCACACAATCAGCTACAGTAACAACAAAGAGGATCCCAAAGACACCTGGCGGAGAGGACTGGTTTCCTATGCCACCATCCTAAGGCTTTCCCTCACACCTCCCTCCATGGGAGAGCCCGCTTGAAAGCTGCTTCCTGAGGATGCTGCAGCCATTGGATGTGCTGCTGGCCAGAGTGATGTCATTCCCAGTTGTGTGGGTAGCCATGGTAACAGTGGGAAGGGAGGCAGCAGTAGGTACCACACTCTCTTCCAACCTAATGGATGTATTTATTCAGGCTCAAGGTGAAGGGGTCAGGTTACACCAGCCATAGCAACAGGGGTTTTAAGATAAGGAAAGGGACACTGTAAAAATGGGCCCTTGCTACCACCTTCACGTGCTCCCTACAACTCCCTCCACTCAGACCCAGCAAGGCTTTTCTACCCTGCAGAGCCCTTCTAACTGCAGAAAACCCATCCTGGATTCCACTCTGCCTCATGCCTCAGCAACAAAAGGGCCAGCTCACTTCCTGTTGCGGGATCTATATGGAGTCTGAGGACCTATGGGGCTGAGAAGGCTCAGCCGGAAGGGTTTCACGATGGCAGCACGGGGGCCACTAGGGCTAGGTCTTGAGCTAGAAAATGAGCATGTTTCGGTTTATAAAGCTCCCTATTTAATCATCTTGAATATCAAAGATAACAACTGCCAGCCATTCACTATCCTTCCACCCAGACCTTCCAGAGATTCCACTCGAGATTCAGGGATAACTACTGCTTTGACTGTATTTTTAAAAAGACAAAGGCAAATGTAACTTACCGCACATAATCCATTGTATGAAGACCCCTGTGTGTGAGCCACGTGAAGAATTATGTTCCCTGAAGCACTGAGCACCTTGAACCACTAGGTGAAATGATAGGAGAGACCAGCCAGGGAGCTGAGGTTTCATCCACACAGATCCATCCCACATGAGATAAGTGGGAGATAAAAACCAGATGAGGCCATTATCCAGTAAACAAACAACTTCAGAGGGGGTAGCCCTGTTCGTCTGGATCTGCATCCGACGAAGTGGGCATTCACCCATGAAAGCTCATGCTCCAATACGTCTGTTAGTCTATAAGGTGCCACAGGACTCTCTGCCATTTTGTACATAAAGATCAGCAAGACTTGGCCTTACCAGAAACCTAACACAGCATAGCAAACCCCTGCAGCCAACCAGAGAACTCCACTCAGACACTTCTTAGCAAGGCACCATCTATTTTCCTGGTCTTAGCCTTCCTTTGTTGGTGATCTATTCAAAGGCCTTGCAGTTTAAAGGTGACTTACTAGAGAAAGATCCTTTAGGAAGTGTTCCGCTAGAGGAGACCGTGGGTTTGGGTTAACAGAGCCTTCACATTCATTTGGGGGTGCATGGGGGAGAAAGGCCTGTGCAGATTAGAACCAATTTTGTAAGTACCAGGCTAGGAGGGCTTTAAACTAGGGAAACCGAGCTGGGACACAGTTGAAGGATAGAAACCAGAAAGATATGAGCGGAGTATCAGGGAAGTCGTTATTAATGGGAGGATTGACGCAGCATAGGCACAACTACTGCAGGGGAGAACGGTGGGGTGGGGATGTTCATGTCCTCTACAACTATTTAGCATCTTAGCCATGTCCTTTTCGGTATAGCTGTGGGACTCCAGCTCCCACCCATTGTTGTTGTTTTTTTTTTAATGTGGTTGCACATCTGGAATACAAGGCTCCAAACTGACACATAAGGGTCAAATTCCAGATTGAAATGGGGGATATGGAGGTGGACAAAGGAGAAAGAACAAAATTGCAGAAGCACGTAATGTAAAACAAAACTGTAGCCATCTTTATGGCATGAATAGGAGTTGACAAGAGGAACTGAGGGTTTCATGCATGAACAACACTGATTTGGGTGCATCACAGAGACCTAGTGAGATGATAAACTACAGAAGGGCATGAGCAGGTCAGGAGTGAGAGATAAAGGGCAATGGAGCTGGGTTAGTTATCAGGGCTATAACACATGCTCAGAGGGGCAGATGAGCATGAGAGATACGCATGCGGAATACCTCTGGGTTAAAACCAAAGGAGAAAAGAAGAGAGGGGAAGTCAGCAGCAGGGGACAGTGGATACTATAGACCCAAAGCAGGAAGAGGAGATAGAAGAGAGGTTCCTAAACCGTTGGTAAGTGTTGCAACCACAGGAAATGGGAGTCACATGGACTGTTACTACCCAGGTATCTGTTTAAGGGTGTAGCACTGGGTCTCAGAAGATCTAGGATCACAAGATTTGCTGTGTGATCTTGGGCAAGTCTCTCTCTGTACCTCAGTTCCCCATGTGTAAAATAGGGTAATCATACTGTCATCCTCCCAGGAGCAGTGTGAGGATAGGTCTGTTTTTTCATGTAAGACAATGAGGAGTCCTTTGGCACCTTAGAGACTAACACATTTATTTGGGCGTAAGCTTTTCATAAGTCCACGAAAGCTTATGCCCAAATAAATGCGTTAGTCTCTAAGGTAAAGGACTCCTCGTTGTTTTTGCTGATACAAACTAACACGGATACCACTCTGAAACCTGTCTTATATGGTCACTGTTATTATAGCAGCTGAGCACCTCACAATCTTTAATGTGTTTATCCTCCCAACCCCGCAGTGAAGTATGATAGTATTATTAGCTGCATAATTATTCCTCAGGCACAGGGAGGCTAAGTGGCTTGCCCAGCATCACACATGAAATCTGTGGCAGAGATATGACTTGTACCCAGGTCTCCCACATCCTAAGTTAGTGTCCTAACCATTGGGCCACCCTTCCTCTTCATCTTACCTCACTACGTTAATATATGTGAGGTGCCTAGATACTACCCTGCATGCCAAGGGGCAGAATAGCACAGAGGGCAGAAAACCATCCCAATGCAAAGGGTAAGTAGAAGTAACAAAGGGATAAAGAGGTGGCACCAGGAGATTTTTAAAGACCTGAAAGTGAAATGGGGATCAAATTAAAAAATAGGCAAAGGAGACACACCAGGAGCCACATACAGGAGGATGGTGTAAACTAACAGGCAAAGGCTCCAACCATCCTGCTGAGCCTGCTGCAGAAGGGAACAAAAGAAACAGGAGAAGAAGCCACAGGATGACAAAGGAAAGTGAGGGGCTGCTACTGCCCAGGGAGGGGAGAAGGCAGTAGGACAGAGGGAAAGTGGAATTGCTCATTGGCTATTTTGCTTCATGCTTCATTAAAAAAAAAAAACAACTTTAGTAACAAAAGTTTCAATGCAAGAATAGTTAATGAGGTCAGGGAGAGATCCCAAGGCAGAAGCAAGATGGGAGAGGTGAAAGATCCCATAATGTGTGTTCACACCAGCAATTCTTGCTAGTCAATGAGGAGAGCACAGGATGAGCCTGTAGCAAAGCGAGCCTAAGTTAAACGGTAGGGAAGACTTTATCACTGTCAGAACAGTTTGACAATGAAACAAGGTGGTAGGTAAGGAAGAGAATCACCATCACTAAAGAGAATTGAAAGGTCTGTCTAGAGCGTATTAACGCCAGTTAACTGACTGCCAGTTAAACTGAGTTAGCCAACACGTCTGTACAAGCTAGTCTGGACAGTCCAAATATTTGTGCCCTGGAACAGATGTTTGTGGAGTATCCAGACTAGCATGTACAAATGTGTTGGCTCACTCTATTTAATTGGCAACAAATTCCAGTTAAAAGACTCAAGTGCACACATATCCAAAGTGAGACTGGATGCTCCATTAAATCAAAGCTAGCTCAGTACAGGGAGATGGACTAGTTGACCCACTAAAGGTTCCTTCAAAGACAAATTTTATGGTCCCACCACCATGAAATGCTGCAAGATTCTGCCCTTCTCATTGCTAGCTTCAGTCTTTTAGGCAAACACCCAATCCTATATCTCCCTCAACGCACCCTCTAACTCCTCAATTGTCCACATATGCTGCCTGTCCTGACCTTGCCAGCTCCTGACTACACCAAAACTTCCTACTAATGAACACTTCAAAGATGGAAGGCTTTCTTTTGGGTGGCAAGTCAGCTGTCTCATTTTTTATTTGTATTACAATAGTGACTAATAAACCCAATCAAGGATCAGGGGCTTATTGTGCTAAATGCTGTACAGACAAGTAACAAAGATGACAGTCCCTGCCGCAGACAGCTCACAGTCTACATAGGATCATTGAATCATAGAAATGTAGGGCTGGAAGGGACCTCCAGATATCACCCAAGTCCAGCCCTCTGTTCTGAGTCAACCTAGACGAGCAAGTCAACCTAGACCATCCCTGACAGGTGTTGGTCCAACCTGTTCTTAAAAACCTCCAGTGATGGGGATTCTACAACCTCGTTTGGAAGCCTGTTCCAGAGTATAACTACCCTTGTAGTTAGAACGTTTTTCCTAATGTTTAGCCTAACTCTCCCTTGCTGCAGATTAAGACCATTACTTCTTGTCCTACATTCTGTGGAAATGGAGAACAATTGATCACTGTCTTTTTTATAACACCCCTTAACATATTTGCAGAGACTGTCATCAGCTCCCCCATCAGTCTTCTTTTCTCAAGACTAAACTTGCCCAGTTTTTTTAAACCTTTCCTCGTAGGTCAGGTTTTCTAAACCTTTTATCATTTCTGTTGCTCTCCTCTGGACTCCTCCAATTTGTCCACATCTTTCTTAAAGTGTGGCACCCAGAACTGGACACAGTACTCCAGCTGAGGCCTCACCAGTGCCGAATAGAGTGGGACAATTACCTTCCATGTCTTACATGACACTCCAGAATGCTATTAGCCTTTTTTGAAACTGCATCACATTGTTGTCTCATATTCAATTTGTGATACACCATAGCCCCCAGATCCTTTTCAGCAGTACTACCAGCTAGCCAGTTATTGCCCATTTTGAAGTTGTGGAGTACTTAAGTGAAGTATTTTGCATTTACATTGAATTGAATTACACTTACTTTGCACTTATGTTGAATTTCATCTTTTGATTTTGGACCAATTCTCCAATTTGTTAGTCATTTTGAATTTTAATTCTGTCCTCCAAAGTGCTTGCAACCCCTCCCAACTTGGTGTCATCTGCAAATTTTTTAAACATACTCTCCATTCCATCATCCAAGTCATTAATGAAAATATTGACTAGTACTGGACTCAGGACTGATCCCTGTGGGACCCCCAATAGATACCTCCTCCCAGTTTGACAAACCATTGAAAACTAGTCTTTGAGTACGGTCTCTCAACTAGTTGTGCACCCACCTTATAGTAAATTAATCTAGACCACATTTCCCTAATTTGATTAAGAGACTGTCATGTGGGACTGTACCAAAAGTCTTACTATAATCAAGATATATCACATCTACTGCTTCTCCCCTATCCTCTAGGCAGTAACCCTGTCGAAGAAGGAAATTGGATTGGCGTGGCATAATTTGACTTTTTAAATTCCTGCTGGTTAGTCCTTATAACCCTATTAACCTCCAGGTGCTTATACACTGATTGTTTAATAATTTGTTCCAATATCTTTCCAGGTATCAAAGTGAGGCTGATAGGTCTATAATTATCTGGGTCCTCTTTGTTCCCCTTTTTAAAGACATGTACTATGTTTGCCTTTCGCCAGTCGTCTAAGGCCGCCCCCATCCTCCATGACTTCTCAAAGAGTCTAACCGTTCTGAGATTTCTTCAGCTAGTTCCTTAAGTACCATAGGATGAAATTCATAAAGCCCTGCCAACTCGAATACTTCTAATTTATCTAAATATTCTTTAACCTGTTCTTTCCCTATTTTGGCTTCTGTTACTTTCCCCTTGTTGTTGATATTAATTGTGTTAAGTACCTGGTCACCATTAACCTTTTTAGTGAAGACTGAAGCAAAATAGGCATTAAACACCTCAGCCATCTTGATGTCATCAGTTATTAGTTCTTCTTCCCCACTAAACAGGGGATCAACACGTTCCTTTGTCTTTCTCTTTGCTCCTACTGTATTTATAGAATCTCTTATTTTCTTTTATGTCTCTTGCTAGATGTAACTTATTTTATCCCTTAGCCTTTCTGATTTTGTCTCTACATGCTTGTGTTCTTCTTTTAAACTCCTAAGCAATTCATGCATGTTTTCACTTTTTGTAGGATTCCTTTTTGATTTTCACAGAGTTAAAGAGCTCCTGATGCAGCCATCTTTACTATTCTTTCCATCTTTCCTTTGCATCAGATAGTTTGCAGTTGTGCCTTTAATACGGTCTCGTTGAGAAACTGCCAGCTCTCCAGAACCTCTTTTCTCCTTAGATTTTCTGACCTTACCTACTAGTTCTCAGAGTCTGTTAAAGGCTCAGAGAACGTGTCAGACAGGTGGGCGAAACAGATAAATGGGGCAGGGATGTGCTGGGAGGATGAGCTTATTAAACAGTGTAGCAGAGAAGCAGAACTCTACTAATTCCAAGACTGATACACAAAGCAGCTGTAATATGTCCCAAACTGCATTAACTCTCGTGCTTTCAATTAAGGGGTCAGATGTTCTCACTGATGCACAGTGTGGGCAAGTCCACAGAGCCCCCGATCTTTGGATATATACCCAGTGTGCCCTCAGGCACCTGAGGAGTTAACACCCTCAAGGAAATGCTTCTATCACATGAACCAAAACACCTCTTCTTCTTCCCCACATTTATTGTTGAGCAGTTAATGAAAGTGGGGGCGGGGAGGAACCCTGCTATTTGTATTGCCCCTGCCAGAGCCGTGAAGGGAGCTCTTCGCGCTGGACAGTGCAGTCACTGTGGCATCTCAGCAGTGAGGGAGGTGAACTGGGAGCTGAGAGGTGAAGGTCCCTGTTTACCAGCTTTCCGTTTGTTTACCGAAAAAATATTGTTCCATCATAAAAATTCCCCAAATAGTTCCCTTCTTGACAGACGGACTGGCAGTTGCCTAGCTCTGCAGGATCCAGGTAAATGAAAGGAAATAAAAAAATGCTAATCTGGTACCAGGGCCCAGTGCCTTCAACTCAGGAATCTGCAGCTTCTCAGGTTTTAGCCGTCAGATGAGATGCTGCGGGGGTTAAGAACAGCCCCAGAGCCAGGGGCGAGACAAAACGATCACAACATGATTTTTGCCTGGGGTGCTGCCCACACTCACAAGGAAGGCAGCAACTGCATGGTCATGGGTGACCAGCCTTTGATTTATTTTTAGACAAAGATTTTTCCCTCTGGCTGGCAGAAGAGGGGCTTCCTATGCGCCTTGCGGACCTCCAAGAGCCTTTTAGAAGACAACAAAATATAGTTTCCTGAGAGGCATTCTGCATCTGTCTTCATCGTTAATACAGACATGAAGCCTGTACAGTCTTTATTTCCCAGCCAGCAGTGTTTAATGTTGAGGTGATCAATCACACCCCAGTGGCTGCTGCATCATGCAGCCTTCACTGCCAGATTAGAGATGAAGGTGGTGGCAACTGGCTCTGCTTTAGGGGAATTAGTCAACCTGGCATACTGCCTGTGTGGCTTTTGGCTGGGCAACATGTGGGCGCCCTGGATTACAGTCACTGCTACCAACCCTGAGAATGTTTTACCATGACAAGTACCATTTCACAGATCACATATTTTACAGGCTCTTTATTAAGAGTAAGTGGAAATGTATTAACCACCACAAAGTCATGAAAATCGGTCACTCTCTGCTGAGCAAAATGTCATCACAAAGCACAATGGACTGCCCACAGAAAACAAGGGATGCAATGCCTGGTGATTCACAGCGCAAGGAATCATTGCACCCAGAGCAGAGAGTGCAGAAATAGCAGCCTCTGTAGAAAGAACCTAAACCCACCAAATCACAGATATCTCCACAGTTGCGGTGTGAGATTCTCTTTCGCCAGCGTTCTTCCCAGGGCCAGTCTTCTCTCGGGAAAATCTGCACTCCAGCCCTGGCCTCATCGGACTCCCCATTCATTCAACAGTCATTTTATTATTATATAAAGACACCAGGAGGGGAAGCTGCTTTACTAAACTGCAATGACGGTAAAGAAATGGGGGAGGAACATAAAGGATGATGCCATTTTCCAGTGTGGGCACATTAAAAGGAGGTCCATATCCTGCAGTGGGTTACTCAGACTGGCTCTCAAGTGCCCAATGAGCCTCTGAATGTTGCAGAGCAGGATTTCGGTAACCTAAAAAGGTGCGCACTGTGTCAAATTGCATTTGAAGTGTCATCGGTTCATTCAAGTTCCAGAGATTCTTGACAAAAACGTCCCAGGAACTGATCCCATCACAGCACGGTAGAAGCTGCACATATCTAGAGAAAGCTGATGGGCACAGGCTGCTACTGCCCCCTGGTGAAAAAGGCCAAGGAGGGCTTGTTACCAGAAGAAGCCAAAGTCAGGAGAACGCAAGCGGCGAAGTGGAGCAGCAGACACCTGTAGGAGCGGATTAGGTCCTCCATTAACTTGCTCTGGCTGACATCACAGATCTCATCTTGCTGTATTATCACTTCCCCATTGATTTCAAGGCCCAATATCATGCAACCCCTAAATCTTAGACTGAGGCTCCTTTTGTGTTCCCCGTGCTCTCTCTGCTCCACCAATGATGCCAGCCTCCATACTTATCTCACAGGTTTCTCCATGCCTCCTTCTATGCTACCCCTTATACTTGCAACATTCTTCAGACATGTTCACCAAGATACTTCCTTCACCTTATTAAAACCCCTTCTTCAAGCTCCCTCCTGCTACGAAACCAAAGAAACATGAAGAGGGAGAAAAAGGTAACAAAAAGCCAAAAATAGTTAGCGGATCCACCAAGAAGTGCACATGCTGCCTTGAGCTGGGTCACAAGGGGACCTCTCTCATTCCCTCCAGTCCTTCCTCTCCCTTCCCCCTATGTTTCCCGATCTTTGTCCCACTCTGTGTCAAATAGAATTTAGAATGAAGGTTCTGTGGGGCAGAGACCAAACAACAGAAGGGGATTCCACATATGCTGTTGAAAATCCTACCCTCATCCTTACAATCTCCCTTGGGTTTCCCTTGTGCCGTGGCCAATTGCCCATGAGTGGAGCTCAGTGGCTCTGGGTCGGGAACCTGCAAAACAGCTGCAGTTCTCTCTGTGCTGCTCTCCCCAGATCCTAAGTCATCAGTTCCCTCTTTCCCTGATCAGACAAGTTGCATTCAGGGCACACTCAGTCCTCCGTCACCCTCTCATTCACATTTTCCCTCTGATCTTATGACTTCCCATTAGAATGAGATCATCATCAGCTGAACTAGTGGGCCAGGCCAGGACATTCCCAGGATGTGTCATGCTGGGATAGCTGTCGATCAGTGCTCAGGTAGAGATTCTCACTCAGAACCTAACTCTGGTGCTGGGGTTGGGGACTTTTGTGAAGCTCTCTGGCTTCTTTTTAAGAACCTCACAGAGACAGGACAGGAATTAAACATACATGATCACTGCACTTAGGATGGAAGAATCCTATGCACTGCTACAGGCTGGGGACTGATTGGCTAAGCAGCAGTTCTCCAGAAAAGGACCTGGGGATTACAGTGGATGAGAAGCTGGATATGAGCCAGCACTGTGCCCTTGTTGCCAAGAAGGCTAACAGAATATTGGGCAGCATTAGTAGGAGCAGATCGGGGGACGTGATTATTCCCCTCTATTCAGCACTGGTGAGGCCACATCAGGAGTACTGCATCCAGTTTTGGGCCCCCCACTACAGAATTGGACAAATTGGAGAAAGTCTAGCAGAGGGCAATGAAAATGATCACAGGGCTGCGGTACATGACTTATGAGGCAAGGCTGAGGGAACTGGGCTTGTTTAGTCTGCAGAAGAGAAGAGTGAGGGGGGATTTGTTAGCAGCCTTCAACTACCTGAAGGGGGGTTCCAAAGAGGATGGATCTAGACTGTTCTCAGTGGTAGCAGATGACAGAACAAGGAGCAACAGTCTGAAGTTGCAGTGGGGGATGTCTAGGTTGGATATTAGGAAACACTATTTCACTAGGAGGGTGGTGAAGCACTGGAATGGGTTACCTAGGGAGGTGGTGGAATCTCCATCCTTAGAGGTTTTTAAGGCCCGGCTTGACAAAGCCCTTACTGGGATGATTTAGTTGGGATTGGTCCTGCTTTGAGCAGGGGGTTGGACTGGATGGCCTCCTGAGGTCTCTTCCAACCCTAATCTTCTATGATTCTAAGAGACAGTGATGATTCACATCAACACTATGAGATGTGAAGGTTGGTTGGAGAAGGCTGGTGTCAAGCTGTTCCCCTGGGTCACAGACTCCAATTGTTTGTGTCCTTTATATCCTCCCCTGCCTGCCTCATGGCCTAGAAGTCTAACCCGCTGCAGGCTGAGATCTCAGATGGGCTTGGGACTCAAACATAAAGCAGACAGTTCCTGTTTTACTCTGAGCAATCCCCGCTGGCTGGTGTGATGCCACCATGGGGCTGGAGCCTGTGGGGACAGGAAGCAAGGAGAGCCAGGTTTTACTTCCCACAGTCTGGCATATCACTGACACACTCCTGCTCAGAGAGCTCACTCTCCAGTCCAGATTAGTCAGGGACCATTCCACAAGAAGCGCTAATTCAGTCCTGGGCTTCAGTGGATTTGAGCCCTGCCCCGGAGGGAGGCCTCTTCTGGGCACCTGGAGGAGCTGCCGCTCACATGCTCTGCATTAGTGGGAAATCTATTTATTCTTAATGCTCTCTCATGCATTTTTATACAGCCCCTATCACAGTGGTACCAAAGGGCTGAGGAAAATAAAGTCAGGTTGAAGTTTGTTAGTACCTTGCTTGGTTGCTACAACAGGAAGAGAGGGGATGGCAACTATGGTATGATTGTGAAATAAATCAGCTCAAGGATCTTGGAGATCCGCTCCCATCAAATACAGTCAAAACTGACACCATAAGACACTCACCTCCTGCAACTGAGCAGCCTCAGCCAAGAGGCCTGGGAGGCAAATTCATCTCCCGGCCCAAAGGGCTTCACTGACTCAGCCTAGATTTCATTACAGCAGGGAGGTAATGAGACCTCACTTGCATGTTGCAGCTTCTCCAGTCCAACCCCCTGAGGTCCAATCCTCAGTTAGAGTCAGAAAAAGCCATTAGCTCCCATCTGGTCCATTGCTCTCGTTTGTACTTCTTCTCTCTATTATATAGCCCTGGCACTTTGTCAAGTCTAGTTTTACATGGTTGGTTATTATTAATTATAATTATTAATTATTGCTATTAACATCTTGACAGATATTGGGCTCCCATCCCCTACGAGATAATCCCACAGTCCCATACCTTTTATTTGCAGAAAGCTTGTTCTTCTTCACTTTAAATTCTCTCTTTTATTTATGTCATTTCATTACTCATACTCACACCTCATGCTCCACCCTAAATAACCCCTAAGACCCCCTTGCAGTTATTTGAAGGTTTCCACCTTGGTTATCATTTAGCCAAGCCTGAGATCTAATCTCTCTCCATTACAGAACACAATATTCTATGTGAGACTGCACCAGAGCTGTATAGACAGGGATTATCACTTCCCTTCTCTGGGCTACTCTTCAAAATCCTAGTGGCCTTTTCTGAAGCCGCAACACAGTGCAGACTCCTGTCTAGTTTGCTGTCCACCATACTGAGATGTTTAAAGAAAGTAGTGAGGGATTTTGGAAGGTTAATTTCAATTGGCTACTTTTTGATCTCCTCAGAGACAGTGTTATACTAACTAGCACAGTGCTGCTAATAGGCTGGAGTATAAACATCACATCTGCTCTCCTCTCCCACCTCCAGCTGGTATCTACATCTATGTGTCTACATCAGACAAGCTGAGCCCAGGATCTATGGAGGGCTGAAGACTGTATGTGAAGCTCTGTGGTCTGTCTTGCTGACGTCTGTGAGGCCTGGAGGACAGCATGCCATGGAACATCCAGGAAAGTGGCTTGTAGTCATCATAGGTGCTGGAACTAGGGGTGCTGCCCCACCCCCTGGCTTGAAGTGGTTTCCATCATAGACCATGTTTACAGTTTGGTTCAATGGCTCTCAGCACCCCCACTATACAAATTGTTCCGTGGTAGTCATTATATCCATTGGTTCCCAGATTGCCTTAGTGAGGCTATGGGACATTCCCCATCTAACAGGCATGAGAATGGGAGGGGCTAACAGGGTTGCTGCCTCCAGAGCCCCCTCTGTTGGCATGGGGTGGGCCTGCAGTTTTCCCTCAGCAACTTGGCCCTCCTGGCTAAGTTGTTAGCAAAAACCCACCCCTTCCAAGTTATACAAATCCAAAACCAAACACAAAACAGAGTCTTTGACCAAGCCTTAAAGTGGGCCCAGCTCCTCCTTCCTAGAGTTACCACCTTTGAAATGCAAAAAAATTAGCACGCCCCACACACAAGGCAACCCCAACACTCAACCACAAGGCAGCCCGCTCCCCCTTCAACAGCCACATATCAGATCGAGAGAGAGAACACATACTGATAAGATTGGTTTCAGAGGAACAGCCGTGTTAGTCTGTATTCGCAAAAAGAAAAGGAGTACTTGTGGCACCTTAGAGACTAACCAATTTATTTGAGCATGAGCTTTCGTGAGCCACAGCTCACATCTGATGAAGTGAGCTGTGGCTCACGAAAGCTCATGCTCAAATAAATTGGTTAGTCTCTAAGGTGCCACAAGTACTCCTTTTCTTTTTACTGAAAAGATTGATGACCACAATAAGAAAATGATGTTATGTTTCTCCAAACTGCTTTGTTTGTGTCCATCTTCACTGAGATTAGTTTTTCCCAAACAGCATTGATTCTATAATTTAAACTACATAATTGAATGTGAATGTTTTGGAACTTTATACATAAAGGAAATCCATTGAGTCTATTTCTTGAATTTGTATTTGCCATTTGATTTTGCCAATTCCAGCAATTTCTTATTTTAACAGCCACACAGTAGCATCTTTAGCTGGACACAGAAACATTTAACATTAGATATCCCAGTGTGTTGTGATAATAATGCAAACCTTTAGATCCACATAAAAAAAATGGCAAATTTAATTATTTTTCTGGCAACTGGCAAATCCACAAAAAAACCAGCCAGGCTGGTCAAATACCAGCCAGGTGGTAACACTATTCCTTCCTCAGGGATCGGTCTTCACTCCTCTAACTCAAGCACTTCTCTTCTTACCCTGTGCACTCATCTTTTGCCCTTCCTGGGCTCCTTTCCACATCTCCCCTCAGCCTCATTCCCAGGCCTTCCTGCCTGGAGTCTTCCACTGGCCTCTGTGTCCCTTGTGCTCTCCTCTAGCTCTTCATAGCCTTCTACTTTGCTCTCCAGCCAGCCCTCCACTGCTGGCCTTCCAAGTTCCTTCCTCTTAAATCCAACCCTGCACATGTGTAGCAGGGCACAGCTGATTGAACAGGACTGACTGGCCCAAGGCCTCTTGGCCTTTAAAGGGGCAGGCCGCGCTGTTACAGGAACCATGCCAAACTCAGAATAATATCCCACCCCATCACAGATGTTGGTGGGGGGGGAAGAGGATCAGCCAGCATTCCCAAGCACAGTCTGGGGAGCGAATAGGAATTCTAGGCACAGCCAGCAACCTGTTAAAAGAGAATGCGCACCTCTCCAAAGCAAACTAAGGTGCATTGTTTTTACTTGTTCTCAGCAAGGCACACCAGCCCTCGGTTACAGCAGCAGAAAGAGCTAAGGGAAAAATATTTTATGCTCATGTTCTCCACATTCTAGCTGAGAAAAATCAAGGCAATAATCACTTGGTTCAAATGTTCACTGGTGATGTCACTGTTTACACTGCTAGTGCCATGAAATATTGAACATTTATTCCAGATTAACTGGTTCCTATTTTGAACATGTTCATCTCTTCCCTAGGATCCTGTGACAGAAGATGGACCATGTCAGCAAATGCACACTGAAGATTAACAATCAGTGTTTAGCTTGACTTCATTTCCATAAAGGCTCTTCATTAAGCAACAGAACCATGTGTTGTCCTGGTTTGATGCACCATGCGTGTGAAAGGACTTGCAATTAAAAAGTCTATTTTTAATTACTTGGGAAGAGCTCAGATACTGTGGCATGGCCTCTGTCACAAGTACAAGTAAGGATAGATAGAGAGAAGTGGTAGGGATAGGGGGAAAGATGAAGGATTGCTCTATTGGATGGATGGCTTGCTGTGAAAAGTTTTCAAGCTCAGTTGTGGGGTGGGAGGAGTGGGTGTTAATTTCCCTCATTTGCAGTGTTTGGAGAGGACTTCATTTCCTTTCTTGCATTTTGCCTCTTAACAGTTCCACAGGGTGATATCAGCGGGGCTCTTTCCAAACTCAGACGGACTCAGACATTACAACACCGGGTTTTGGCTGCCTGCAGATTTTACCAGTTACACCCTCTCCTCCCTCCTCCCTCTCCCAGAAACACCCCCCGGGATTAGTGAACCTCCCACTGCTGAACTCACCAAAGTGCTGCTTAATATCTAGGAAGCCATGAACCCACAGAGACTTAATCCCTGGACGCAGTACCTGCGCCAGCTCAACCGCCTTCAAAAGCAGCTCTGCTAAAAATAGAGACGAGCTGTTCTGAAGGTTTTAAAGCTCTGAGCGTTCCATTGTCTTTCAGCTCAAGGGAGCAGAGACTCAGGACCCAGGCACCGGAACGTATGCGGGGGAGGAAGGTTACCTGGCTCTGAAGAAATTCTCCTGAAGGATAATGCTCAAACCAAAGACCATTTTCCTGGGACTGCAGAGCAGTCGCTGGGGGAGTCACATGCCCCTATGGAAACCTGCCTTTCAGTGAAGCTGCTTACAGGCCTGAGCAAGGACCACTGTTTGCACAACTATCTGCCTGCTACATGCTCAGTTTCTGCGCTCCACCAAGCTCATCTCTATTGCCTGGATCTTGTTATTTGGCGCAGGAGGAAAGAAAAAGCTATGCTATATATGTACTGTAGGATCAGAATCAGGCCCCTATTTTATACCAGGGTAAACAAGGAACAGCTCCACTGGTATCAATCAGGTTTCATATGGGTATAAAGCCAGGGTGAGCAAGACCAGACTCAGGGTGCTTAGATATAGCAAAGGTCTGCAACCACAAAGCAGCACCCTAGCACAACGGACAAAACAAGGTCATGGAGAATGAGATTTTAGCTTCAGTTTGTCAAAGAATGATGAGAGACAATTATTTTTAAACATGCCTGAGCTGGGTTCCTTAGAATAGTCAGGGTTTTATGTGTCTCTTAGCCTACAATGTGTGTTAGTGACAGACTCAGCCACTCTTCTATGAAGAGTGAAGGCTCCAAAAGCAGAAGAAAAATAAAGCCAAACTCCTGAGTTGCTCTGCTGCCTAGGGCCAGACGGCAGATTTGTTGCTAATACTGCTGATGTTTTGGTCTGCTTCCCTGCCTGCAGGGGTGTCCAGGAAGATGCTACGAACCTCTGGAGATCGTTAGAGCGCAGGAGCAGAGGGGGGCTCAGAGCTGCGGATTATGACACAGACTGGCAGCTCAGGCTACAGATGCACTCAGAACGCCCTCAGTCAGCATAAAACCCCACAAGGATCTCTGCACTCCCACCCAACAGTCTTTTCAACACCCTCCAGTGCTTAAGAATCAGAGAACTGTAACACTTTTGTTCTTTTTACCGTAAGGAGATGTTGCCTGGATCTTTCTTGGATGGAAACTCCCTGGTATTTACTCCCTAGAAACCTTGGTCAAGGTGCCCCCAGTGTTGTTTTCCATCCAGAGGATATTGTAGCTGTTCCAAAACAGGACTGGTTTTGGTTTGAGTCCAGCATTTCAATGAACAGCTCAGTCACGTTCCTGCTAGAATATTGATCTAAGCACCACCTCTCTGCCTGCTCCCTGGGGCTGATGGTCCCATTCAGTGGACAGAACATTAATGAGAAAGATAAAGTACATGCCAGTGGTTGCTGATTCCACCAAAGCAGATTAACCACAAAACTCCATGGCTGGCAGCCCTTTTTCCTGCGGAGCCTTCTTCCTAGATGGCTCTGCTTTGCCATTGTTCTGACAGCTTTTTGCTGCTCCTGATTCCTTCTTTTTCATGAGTGACTCAGAGGAGCGCTTAGAGAGACACTCACCAAGGGATACTTCTAGGGCCTCTCTCTCTCTGTCTTGGCCACAGACCCTGTTCTCCTGCGGGGACTGACTCCTTGTTGACTCCTTTCTTTAAAGGCCTGATCTAAAAGGGAAAGTTGTTTTGGCATTGGAGGGGTTTGTTTGTTTGGGGGTTTTGGAGGGGAGGCAGTTGGTTTTCTATAATTTTCCTAAATCATGCGTTCATACATCTTTATCTATAACGTCTCAAGCTATTTCCCTTGGGAATCACAGCATCCACACAGCACTGGACTTTTCCAAAATCAGTGTATAACATCGGGCAAAAATCTGGTTGGGGTCCTCATAGCGTACATGTGGACTGGGAGCCTTACTCGAGATACTGGGAGCATTCCTGGAACTCTTGTTTTTGTCTTTGGCATTTTCATACTTCTGCCACAGCTCCTTGGCTTTGGCCTGACACATGTTCCAGGAGAACCTCTTCTTCTGCTTCTGCTCTGCTAGCTGCTTGTAGGACTTTGCATTCCAGGGTCTAGTAGAAAGGTAAGACTGAACTTGCCTCCCCCTGGCAAGGAAACCTAGGATCTCCTGTCACAATCACAGGGAAACCTGGGGCACGGTGGCTGTAATGGACTAGAGGTCTATGAACTTGACATCAGCTGGAGCCACAAATAGATGCACTTGACGTATTTTAAAAAGAGAGTGGGACATGCTGTGAAGATGACCCTGGAGCAGCAGAGAGTGTGCAGGTAACCCGACAGGCCAATTCAGATGTGAAACAATGGAGTGGGATAGAAGTCACAGGACTAGCTGAAGAGGTATAGTTATTTCATCGTGGGGATGTGTCCACACAAACATTGTAGCAGAGTGAGTCAGTCCGAAATAGAGCTATGGCACTTCCTAGGTGGATTCATTACAGTGAGATAAAGATGCAACATACAGAAAAAAGAATGTGTGTGTGACTGGAAGCTGTTTATCCTGAAAAACCTAAAGGTGCTCACAAGCCATGTCCCTGTGTCGACAAATTCTAAGGAAATCTTTCATTCCACGGGAGGGGGGGGATGGGAAAGGTCTGGCACTGGGCCAGCACATTTCTGCTCACCCATTGCACAGCCCCACATGGTCCTTTGATCCCACAGCATCTCCATCATTTCTGTATTATTCCCATGAGAGACTTAGGGATGGCCCAGCACGTGACCCAGGTATTTAAACATTGAAGCCCACATCCATCCTTACCTTTAATACGGAAACGTGGCCCCTACAGAGCCTCCAGGCCACTCAGATCAAGCTGACACATTGCACATTGGGACTGTGAAGGTCAAATTCACTGCTTGAGCTCAACCAGCAGTAGACAGTCTGCTTTCAGAGCAGCACAGAGGTGCAAACCACTTGCAAATCCCTGTTCTGCCAGGGTCCCAAAACTGAGCAGTTCAGCTTCCCAAGTGCACCAGGATCATCAGAGAGGACACCGCCAGGGTATGTGAAGATGCATTGACTCAGTGCATCTCCCAAGCAGTCACTGTTAGCCCTGGTTAGAACTTAAAGCTACCTGGCAGAGAGCAAAATGGTATCACCTACTGCACTCCCCCACAGGTGAATTGCCCTGAGAACAGGCTGCCCCCGCAGGCTCCGTGGGTGCAGACTGCATACTTCAGCTGCGTGTGCCACAGCTCTGCATGCGCCAGCTCTGGAGAACTACAAAAGACGGCTTCATTCTGTTTGACCTTAATGACATTAGGTGCAGCCCTTGGGCTCCACACCTGTTGCCAATGTGGCCCTCAGTTTGGCGGCTGTGCGGCTGTTGCAGACAGGAGGGCCCTGCAGCTGCAATTGGTCTTCCCTGCACTGTAGGGCCCGTTAGCTGGGATAACATCCATGTGATTGATCAGATATGCCTGGTGCTAACAGCTACTGTATGTTGCAGTGTGAGGAGGGCTCTGCAAGGTGACAGCCCTTAATCCAGTTGGGTGCTGGAAGAATGTATTAGGCTGGGGATGTTGGTGTTTTTTAAAAGCTCTATTTTACTATTGACCAGAATAACAAAGATGGAGTTTGATAACACCAGCCAGTGGAGACAGGGCAGTGGGACATAGGGGAGCATCATCATGTCTATCACTTTCCTAGGATGTGTTGGGGTCAGATCTGATCATGGGGCTGGGTGGCGATGTAAGCAGTGTTTGTCCACGTAGCCAAGAATGGAGCCCACTGCTCCTCAAAGCCACCAGGATCCTGTCTCAGACAGTATGTCACTTGCTGCATTAGTGCTAATTGTCGGGTTAGTTTGATCCAGTCCTTTAGTCTGGGGCCTAGGTCCCAGTTCACAAGCAGAAACTGTCCAGCTTTCTTTCCAGCACGAACAAGATACAGTCAAATTGCTTCCTGTTTTAACTCTGGTATCCACGAGAATCCTAGACCAGAGAAACGTCTGATGGGCAGATTCCACATTTGTACAGCACTTCAAGAGTTGTATGCGCCTTGTTCCAGAAGGACAAAAGGCGGGGACATACTCGTATGGGCTGTGCAAAGGGAGTTGCCTGGCATGGTCATGTTTCCCCATTTTCAGTTTGGCTGTGACTGCAGTGCATTTTGTATCTTCCCAGTGAAAGAAATGATATATTAAGAACCTAGCACCATGATTGTCTGGCTTGGTTACTGTCAGTCCTCATCGAGATTATTCATGGTTTGACACTATTTTTTTGCTCACTTTCTGTCTCACACCAGAGCCGCTTCTATCCTGGGCTGTCAGCCAAGATGCAAGGCGAGCTTCTTTCAGTTGTTTATAGCAGGGTTGGTGGATGTTTAAACGAGAGTGGTGGTGAGAATCTTGAGAATTCCACAACAGACATAACTGCAGCTAGAATTCTCTCTGCAGCCGGAGAGCTTTGTAGAAGCAAGAGTATAAAATGCATAATCTACAGACAAATCCATTGACCAGCTGCCTCTGAAAATGGAGGAAGGTAGGTCTCAGTGATCACACTAACAGGGAACTTGAAAGTGAATCAAAAAACCTTAATTATCCAGGGCCTGATTTTCAAAAGGCAGGAGTCCAGAGCTGCATGATAAAACATGCACGCAACTGCATGCCTATTTAGCACACACAATTATCATGACTACTTGCACAAAAAAGGTATTTGTGCATACAAAGGGCCAATAAGATAACTGCATGTGTGTGGCCTTAGGCTTCTGTCCTTTGGAAAACCAGGTTTTCATGGAATAGATGTGCAGACTTAAGGGGATGGTGTCAGGACAAAGTCATATATATTAAAAACAAACTATTCCCCCTTCCTCCTTATGTTACTAAGAGCTCTTTAGATTACTAAAGCTGAAGGAATTTGTTTAAATCCAATCTGCTTTTCACCCTTAATGTTTATTTTCTTTCAGCACTTCATTCAGCTTGGACAATGACAGCACACTAATTAGTTTCACATTTGTCTTTAAGCAATTTCTAGTCAATTTCCCTTTCTGGTCTCATGTGCTGGCACAATGCTGGAATGTTGGGGTTACATATGCAGCAGGGGAAGGTGTTCTTACTTTTAAAAAACTGTGTCTATTTGATTTTTTTTAAATACATGCATTTGGCCTCAAATCCGACCTGATAGTATCTCTATTAGAAAAGCTACAACCATGTGCTCAGCCTGGAAGACTGAAAGTTCATAAGTAGGGAAGTTCTTCTCAGCAGGAATAAACTGACATGTTTCAAAATTAACATTTTTAATTACTATTATTATATGTATTATTCCTACATAGCCAAGAGTGCTGAAGGCCAGGGCCCTGCCCCAATCTAATTAATTGGTACAACTGGTGTCTCTGAACCTCTTGCTGCTAATGACCCTATTGCGGAAAGCGTAAAAGCATTTCTGACACTGAAGGACAAGTTTTCAAACACTGGAGACTGGGCTGCACATGTGTACAGGTGCGAGCAATGCATTTGTGCCCAAGAGGGGTAGAGACACTTGTCCATGTAACTCCCATTTGGATTTGCAGTCTCCTGTTGGTGCATTCATGTGCAGGCTTTGTGGGTACAATTTAGGGGTGTGTATGTGAAAATTTGGTCCTCATGAGAACGGAGTGAGCAGCCCCATATCAAAGTGTGTAGAGAAGTCACCACACTACTGCACATAATCACCACCCCTTGAACATCCCAAGGAAAATGTTAATGCTTAGAGGTGATAGAGTACTTTGAATGAGGAGCTTTAGTACAATAGGGAGCAAGTTTGTACTGGCCCAGGGAGACAGACCAGTGATCTAACTGGGCTTTTCAAGTACTAATTTCTATTAATCTCAGATCATAACTGGTTCGCAGTCTCCACATTCTGGTTGTCAGAGTCACAGATAACATAGATATCACTGGGAAAAAAATCAATGTCAGATACACAGAAACATCTATGGTGATATTTAAAATAAAAAGAGACCCTGGATTTTTCAATGCATTCCCTCATCTATGTCCAGTGGGAAACACTTCCAGGCTTTCCCCTTTACTTAAGGCAGCAGGGCTAACATTTGTGAAGTACTCTGAGGCCAAAACCGCCCATAACAGGCTAAATATCATCCTCATAACTAACATATGGCCCCCAGGACTTCACAGCTGTCCCAGCGCTACGATCTGGCCACACGGCAGCAGGGACAGAACTCAGAGCCTCCTGCTCTAAAAACTCCATTTACTTAGATGTAAGCTCTTTGGGACAGGGTCTGTCTTGTCATTATGTGTGAGTACAACACCTAGCACAGTGGGGCCCTGATCCCTGACTGGGGCCCGCTAGGCGTTATCCCAGTACACAAATAACAACAACAACAACAAAATGAGCTGAAGGAGGATCTGTTAGTGTAGTGCCTATGTTACCATTGAGCAGTGTGGATTCTAGCCAGTAGAGCACACCAGGGCAGACATTATCTAGTTCTGTTACACAAGATTACTGACTTTTGTTGTTTATCTTGAATCCTTAGCGCTGAACAGGACTAGGTTTATCCTCGGTAACTCCAACAGAAGATACGAGTCCTCAGCATCTTGTCCCTCACTATCCCCTTGAAAGCACTCCAGTGTTCTCCAGCAATGCCAATCCCACCACCCCACCTCTCTTACTCTCCCACAAATACCCTGCTTTTCATTCTCTTACTCTCACTTCCTGCGGCCCTGCTGTCTCCCAGCTGTTCTTTCTCGGGTGACTTCCCAGCTGCCCCACCTCCACCATGCCAGTTACTGACCTAAGGACTCATATCAGGGAGATGGGCTGTGTAAGGAATACATGCTAAAGGATCAGTGGGAGTTTGTGGCAACTAAGAGGGTAGGTTGGGACTTTTACCTGGAGCAAATTCTAACCCAATTTATTCTCTCACTGCTGGAAACCTGCCCAAAGTCCCAGACTAGGGTCCCCTGCTTAACTTGTTTGCATATCCATAGAACCAGCCATATTCTAAGGGTTAAAATAAGAGGAACAGGAAAGTGGGTTTCCTGTGGCTAACTCCAGACAGCAAGAGGCAAAATCCCCCTGGAGAAGGAGTAGCGTTTTCCATCCTGATAGCTGTGTCATCAGGGAACGATGCCTCAGACACATAATTAGTCATGGGCTGCAACTAAGTGTCCTCAAAGATGTCCCCAATGTGCCAGCGACAGAAAATATCAAAAGAAGAGGAATCTCAGCATCTCCTTGCAAACGCCATGGAAGTTAACATCAGAAGCACTTTGAGCATCTGGCAAACAGAATCCATTTATTCACTAAGGGCCAAATTCTACCCACTGATGTGTGTGCATGCTGCCAGCTGTAGCCAACTACAATCAACTGCAGAAATGTTGGGTGGTCCTAAAATAGTTTCTAAACTATATTAAGACCTAGCTTTCTCAATAGGATGTCTAAATCACACATTTGGGAACTCAGATCAGTTTGGCATTGGAGCCTCCTGCGACAAGTGGGGATTTTCCCTTGTTATGTTGTTATGTGAGTCTTACTGTTCTGCATGAATGTTGTGTGTGCCTCAGTTTCCCTGTGTATTGCACCAATGTCTAGGTGGTGGGAATAAGGGTGTGTGACTTTTTCAGGGGTTGCTGCAGCTGCCTGCACAGATGCTATGGCCACCCCTTCGTAACCTGAGACCCAGGATGAAGCTACGACCAGGTTACTCTTGGCCCTGGAAATGAGACAAAGGCTGGAGGAGGAGCAACGGGCGCGCAGGGGCCAGGCAGCTGGAAGCTAGTCATTCTCAGCTGGCTTGGGGCACAGGGGGAGGGCCAGAGCCCTGGCTCTGGGCTCCACTTCCCCCAAGATGGACTTGGCTTAAAGTCACTGATTTCTGTGCTAACAAGTTCTGTCCTACGCTGTGTTCCTGTCGACTAATAAACCTTCTGTTATACCGTCTGGCTGTGACTCACCTCTGACTGTGGAGTTGGGGTTCAGGGCCCTCTGGCTTCCCCAGGAGCCTTGCCTGGGCGGACTCGCTGCAGGAAGTGCACAGTGTGGAAGGGGATTCTGAATGCTCTGAGGTCAGACCCAGGCAGGTCGAAGCTGTGTAAGCTTCTTGCCCTGGAGACAGTATGTTCAGGGAGAGGAGGCTCCCCCAGAGTCCTGGCTGGCTTCGTATGGAGTAGCTCCAGAGCATTGCCCTGGTGACTCTGCGACACCTCCCAATGCAGATTAGAAGATGATCTGTTAAGAAACCCATGTTTGAAAATTGGGCGGCATATGGATTTATTCACAAGCAAGAACAAAAATTACATGCAACAGATACCACCCTCCCTGTCACATCCACCACTATTCACCCACCCACCCCAAAACACAGAACAAATGCATATGTTAGATAACCAATAAAAACCAAAGTGAGATGCTGAGAGATCTTTCTACTCACACAACAAAAGGTTAAAACTCATGATGGTTGTGTCTCTCAAGCTAAAAGAAAAGGAGTACTTGTGGCACCTTAGAGAATAACCAATTTATTTGAGCATAAGCTTTCATGAGCTACAGCTCCGATGAAGTGAGATGTAGCTCACGAAAGCTTATGCTCAAATAAATTGGTTAGTCTCTAAGGTGCCACAAGTACTCCTTTTCTTTTTGTGAATACAGACTAACACGCCTGCTACTCTGAAACCTCTCTCAAGCTAATCAGTGACCCTGACAGCCTATTGTTTTCTGCTGTCACATACTCACTTTTATAAATCAGGGCTGTAAGGTTTAAATCAGCCATGTCTTCCCAATTACACAGAATGAACCTTGGGGCACATTGTCTATCAACGTTGTATTCAAGATAGCTGTCTTGAAGGGAGGTCTCTGGAGTCCCCAGGGGCTAATGGAATCTGAATAGCCAGGGATCATAGAAGCTGAGTATCTATCCATTTGTAACTTACGTCCCAGACTTTTACAGAAGATTGTTGATCACTTTACAGCCATGATAAGTGTAAGTACATAAACCAACTCTTGCTCAGGGCAGCAGCAAGCCTAAAGGGCAAGATGTCAGCATGGTACCACCTGACAGGAGACCCTGTTTTCTAACATGGATAGGGCTGGAGTCTAGAACACCTGATGAAGAAGAAAGCAAGACACTGGTTTCTGAAATGTGCTTGTCTACACTTGAACTTAAACTCTGATCAGCACCAGCTCGGATGCCCCTCTTGCTGACATGCATTGTCAACAACCGGTAATTCTCCAAGTGCAGAGCAGGCTTCACAGCCCAGGGCATAATAGTAGAGCTAACAGAGAAAACATTGTTACCTGTAAACTGAGCACATTTGATCTGAAGCCATTGGCTAGTCCATACTGCGAATTGTGGGCAATGCTCCAAGGATGCCAGTAACTCCGATGCAGCCCCACTACAGCTAGCAATGGTGGAAATGCTTGTGTGGATCAACGATGGGCACTTTAATTGCTGTGTCATCCAAATTTGGCATGATCAGATTAGACAATATCATGACTAAAAATACCTGAGCCCTGCCTACACTAGGCTCTCAACAATATTATCACAGGAGGAGCTGCATTGGTGGGAGCGGCAGTGGGAAATTTGAAAAACAAAGTCTAACACAGTGTCTGTACTCAATATTGAACCCTGCTGCCAGGAGTTCAGATTCGACCCATTGCGCCCTCTACTGGCCATTTCCAGACACTGCACCATCTGTGGACTACTGCTGTACTAAAAACATTTCCAAAGAAACACAGGATAATACCCCAGCCCCTTGTGTAGCTGGGGGGTTTTTTTTGTTTAATTTTAAAAAGTCTGTTATCCAGTCAAGATGTAACACAAATTGGCCCTTTGACTAGGCTTCAAAGGCAGCTAATTTTGCCAGTCTCATGTATTGCCTTATTTAACCAGTGTAGCCCTTCTGCCTGGTGGAGTTGGCAGCAACAAGGGTCAGGGTCAACATCTAGGGGTTCCTCTTAACAATACAAAACAGAACTGGCTCAAGCCCTCACTCAGTAATCTGGGGAAACTAAGCACCATCTTTGATTGCCTCTAAGGGTATGGCTGCACACTGCAATTAAAAACTCACAGCTGTTCCCTGGCAGCTGGTGTGGGCTTGGGCTAAGGGGCTGTTTAATTGTGGTGTAGATGCTCAGGCTGGAGCCCAGTCTCTAGGACTTTGTGAGGGTCCCAGATCGCAGGCTGCAGCCCGAGCCCAATTATCCACACCACAATTCATCAGTCCCCTTAGCCAGAGCCCTTAGCAGGTTTTTAATTGCTGTGTAGACATACCTTAAGAGGCAGTATTTCCGCACTCACAAGCACTGAGTCTGTATAACAAAAGAAAACTTTCATTAAAAGGGAAAGGGAACCCAGCACTGATCTGGGAGAACACCACAACCACCATTCAAAAGCATGTAACCTTAAGCAAACACCCACCCCACAGTGCATTGGGCAGTGTCCTTTGCCTGAGTTTACCACCTTGTGCTGTGAAAGTCTGACAAATAATTGTCCCTTTAACACATCACACCCCACTCCCTCTGATGCACACCACTCACAGGTGGTTGTCCTTAGTCAGTGAAGACCAGAATTCAGAGGTGCATTTGCATGGTCCCCCTTGCACTCCTGAAAAGGGGTGGGGGCATCAAGCAATGCCTCCGCTACTGTCTCTGCAATTAGCTCACTATTGCTACCACTGCTGCTGCTCTCTCTGCCACTGTTATCACAGCCGCGTCAGAGATGCCACATTCTGAGGTTCCCCGTACCCATTTAACCCAGCTCTTAGTGATTTCACTGGGTAGCAAGGAACCTCTGTACTACTGTATTTTTATATAAAAAATGAAGGAGTCCTTGTGGCACCTTAGAGACTAACAAATTAATTTGGGCATAAGATTTCGTGGGCTAGAGCCCACTTCATCAGATGTGGGTTCTAGCCCATGAAAGCTTATGCCCAAATAAATTTGTTAGTCTCTAAGGTGCCACAAGGACTCCTCGTTGTTTTTGCTGATACAGACTAACACGGCTACCACTCTGATGCCTGTATTTTTATTGTCTTTCACAGAAACATTGTCCCCATACTAGAACTAAGGTTTAGGATCTATACCTGCTTGTCTCTGATTTCAGCTCCAGTAATCACTGAACAGAAACAAGGAATCTGAATTGAGTTCAACCAGCTCTGTCTTTAAACTCTGGAGTGGGTAGGGCAGGGCCAAATGGTGTCTATGCCTCTTTAAGAGGAATCCACACTACCAAATAAAAACACCCATGCCTGCCCCTCCCCTCATCTTCTGTGGGATTTGGCATCCCTGCCTCTGCTTAGCAGGTGAGTTTTCAGTGGGTAACCCCCTCAATCAGGGCATGCTAAATGCAGTTCTGCTGCCCTTTACTCATACAATAAGGATAACATTTCATTATCCCTGCATTAAAGGGAAACGTAAAACAAAACAACCAAAATTGGTCACTTTGGCAAAGCAGGTCTGTCTGCTGAACACCTAAGGGAGTGTAGGTGTGTCTATGCAAATACTGTCTGTTCCTGAAGGCTTTTTCCCCAGTGCTGTCACTAGATGTCAGGGGAGAGCTCATTCAGACTGTACTCACACCAGGGCCACTTTGGAGGGCAAAATCTGCTAGTGGACCAACAGCCATGTGTTATAGTTGAGATACAAGGGTTCCCACAATGTAGAAGGATACTTATCTATTTATGTGCAACAGTGTGCTCAGTGCTGCATAGACACAAAATAAAGACAGTCCCTTCCCCCAGAGAGTTTTCCATCATGGAGAAGAGAGAACACACCAAGAAGCCCAGAGACAAGGAGAACTTAGAGGAGGAGGGAGTTAATTATATAAACTCAATTCTTGTGAGATAAAGCCTATTACCTATTTTATCAACTTGGCCTTTTCATGGAGGCTCAGCACAGCTACACCACTGTGCTGTGCCTGCCAAATGACTGAAGAATCAGACTCATTGGGGCACAGTATAGAACAATAATGCTTAACTACTGCTATAATAATGTACCACTGTCTTGATTTGCCCCTCCCCACAAGGCAGCAGATCTCAGCTAAAAGGAGAAAGTCTAGGTACCTGGAAATGATGGACTGTGGTTTCTGGATTTTGGCAGATGGAGTTGTCTCTCTTCCCCTCCCTTACTGGAAAAAATGCAGCATTACTTTTCTGCCCACCCCTCTCCCGTCCCTTTAGATTACTCCTTTGGAGAACTGGCTGCACAGCTGGACTGTAAAATAATCCAGCTGTTCCTATGACAACACACTGGCAGCAGGCAGAGATGACGCCAGCACATGGAACCTTGGCCTATTCACTACCAACACCCAAGTCTATTTGTTTTGGCTTAGGCTGTGTTTGTTTCTGGAAGCAGGCAGCATTTTGCTGAGTACATTTCTGAAGGCTGGAGAGGCAGGAGTTGCAATCCCAGAGACACCAGGGAAGCTGATGTCTCTGTCCCTTGTCCTTTACTTTCAGCCTCCAGTTCAGTCTGATGCCAGGAGAAAATACCTCCTGGGATCCTGCAGCTGGTCTTTGCAGGATTCTAGCTGGAGTCTGTGCTGTAGGAGGCTTAGGGCAGTGATATCTTCAGTACTGTGAGAAACTGTGTTCCCTGCTCCATGGAAAATGCCCTGGAATGGAATTGATAGGTGGATATTAAACCATTTTTAACCAATTCCCTTTCCACAGTGGGGCTTAAATGTACTGGAGAGCAAAGGAAATCCATTTCCTCATTAAGCTGTGGCCAAACGAGTGGAACTAGTTCAGCCTATGCACGTACTTAGGAAGTGGCTAGTAAATATCAAGGCCTACATGGCACTAATACTTGAGAAACACATGGAGCTGAACAGCATTGTGGTCCACTGGAGATGGCATAGGACTGGGAATCAGGAGAAAAAACTATCCCTGGCTCTGCCACTGACCAGATGCCTACCCGCAGGCAAATCACTTCCTTTGTTTTGCCTCCCACCCTTTGTCTGTCTTGCCTGTTTAGAGCACAAGTCCTTCAGGGCAGGGAATCTCTCTTAGTACATATATGTACAGCACCTAGCTCGGTGGGGCCCCCATCTTGGGGGGAGCCTCTAGGTGCTACTGAAATACCATTGCTACTAATACCTTTGCCTTGGATCTCTAGATAAGTCTCTGCTTCGCCAGCTTCCCAGAGCCGCCCCAGCGATCAGAAAAGGCTATTGGGAGGCAGGGGAGGTTGTGGTAGTTGGCTGAGAAGCCAGATGCATATCTTCTCGCTCCCCCTCATGCAGAATCAGGAAGTGCCCTGTCCCTCAGGGAGCTCTGACAGGAGAAGGAAATAGGGTGAATGCATGAGAATCCAGGGTGCCAAGGGCATTAGCGGGTGCTTGGCTAGGCCACCAAGTAGCAGAGCAGCACACTGACAGGCAGCGACCCAAGTCCAGCTGGCTGACTTGGTTGCTCGCTCCCCCAGCAGCTAGGGGTAGTGTGCGCTGCAGAAATAGTAAATAGACCCTCGAGGCTCCTTGACTCACTATCCCAGAGGCCCCATCACCACCTCTGCTCACCTGCCAGAGCAGCTTTGATGGACTCCAAAGGCAGCTGTACACAGTGCTCCTCGCAGAGGGCCTTTGGGAGGAATGATAAGTGAGGGCTCCCAGGAGACTGCCCCGAAAGTGCTAGGTCTCCTTCCCTTTCGCCTATGTCCATCCCCCTCTAATTCTCTCTGCTCCTGTCCCCATGACCCAAGCCATTCACAGCAAAAATTGCCCCAGTGGGAATTAAGCAGCTTTTAATTATTAAAACTGAAAATACTTGAAGGGCACATTGTGCCCAATAATGAACTAGCCCTTTATCTCTCCTGTGCCACGTGCCCCCTCATCGCTGCCTCTGAGCCACATTCCTCTCTCTCTGCTGTACTGTCCCCTCATCACTGCCTATGAGCATCCCATCATCACTACTCAGAGCTACGCTGCTCTTTCTGCTGTGTAACAGGACAGCCAGTGCTGCTGGAAATCAGCCCTAGCACAGTTCTAACTCAGTAGCCAAGGTCACAGGAGAGCCTCCATGATGTGATCCCATTTACATGGCTAGGGTCACCAAAGATGACTCATCACTATGCCTACCATCACTTCATAAGTGACTCCCTGTCACTGTGACCTTAACAGCAACCTTATGCCAGAACGCAAAGGGCTCCCTGGCGTCTAGCAGTGAGCGTCAACAAGCCTGACCACCTCCGTGTGCCCCAACTTGCTGTTATAATCTGTACCTAAGTTGTCCAATGTAATTGGAAAACTAATAACTCGATTAATATTCTTGTGTGACATATGTATGGTCAACCCACGAAGGATCCCATAGATACTGAAATTACAACCAAAATGTGTTTAAACCAAGCATCTCAGCAGGTGTTGACAAACAGGTTTTTTTCTGGGATGCGGTTCCACCTGCTTGAATGCATCTCCCATGTAAATTGAGCAAGGTGTGTCCAAAGACAAAGAACAACACAGTTGCATGCCAAGCATACAAAGCTATCAGCACAGCAAGTGGGGAGAAAAGTGGTCACTTCATTTCAAGGGTGGATGGAGACTGCAGCCCCAGAAAGCCTTCCTGCCACTTAAAGCGGGGTCATGAACTTTGGGAGAGAGACTTTGCAAAGGTTTACTGTACTATAAAGGAAGGGACAGAGAACCCCTAGTTATCCTTCACTTGAGGTGACAAGGAAAACTGGGATCTTGGATTCTGCGGGGTTCCTGACTAAGAGCTAGTTAGCCATTTCTGCTGGAGGAAGATTGGTGAGGAAACTAGCTTGAACAATGACCATAGCATGTTAAATTAGATCTTAGCTATCATCAGGGGCATGCACCCAGCGCCCCCCCACCCAATTCATCTAAAAAAATTAATATTTCTGCAGATTAATTCACTGACTTTTGTGTTTTCTATCACTGGCATTCACAAACTGAAGTAAATGTATTTCTTCATAACATGCAGTTATGAGTGCATGCAAACTCAGCTAGGTCATACACGTACCCTCTCATACATACATCACACAAGAATACGGATGGGTGCTTCAACTAGTAGAGTAAGCGAGAGAACCATGACATTAATTACAGGAGCTGAGGGCTTCTCTAAAAGTGAGTACTCTAGTAATTCTCATCATGGGCTGCCCTATATAAGGGAATAGAACTCTTATGCACTGTAAAGCAAGGGCCACATCCAACTGTTCTGAATAGGTATCCCCAACAAGTGTCTGGAAATAAATTACACTTGTTTAATGCAGCATGGTATAAAATACCAGCAGCAACGTCTTGGCTTGAATATTCAAAAGAAAAAAAAAAGACAGAATATTTTGTTTCACATGTAGATTGTTTTCATGCAATCTAACAAGCAAAACTGAGCCAGCTGGGATAGCAGCTGGCTGTTGCAATTGGAAAAAAGGACCTGAAAAAATTAAAAAGCATGCAAAAACTAGTCGCCACTGAAGGGCAGTTGAACATACTGGCCATTTTAAACATGAAAAGTTACATATGGATTTGATGTTAAGCAAAGCAATGCAAGCACAGTACCAAAAAAGGGAAGCTTGTCTTACCACTTCAGCTACATGATGAACATGCAACTTCAGAGAATTGGGGCTTTTCTTAGAGATTGTTGATTATCTTAATAGCCAAGATCCCTTCATGCAAGCAAGAATGACTTGTGTGCAGAAAAATGCCACTTACTTATCAAACCAGTCTCAAAATGACGTTATCTCCTTTAACTACATTATACAGAATAAGATCAGAAATGAATTAGCCACTGCCAGGTATTTCAGTGTGAAACTAGACAAAACTCTTGATTTTGCATATAGAGAACAAGTAGCAGCTGCATTTCAACATGTAAGCGATAATGACTATGAAATTATTGAGGATTATTAATCTGCAAGGTACAGCAAGTACAACAGCTGAAGAACTTTTTCATATTTTAAAGAATACGCTTATTAAAATGAATCTGTCTTTTAACAAGTTAGAAGACAATGCTACAATGGGGCAAAAAATATAAGCGGTCATGCATCAGGGTTACAAACTCTTGTTCAGAAAAAACAACCAAGTGCTGTTTATATCCATTGCTAAGCACATTGTTTACATTTAGTCATGGTTGATGCTGTGAGCTCTAATACCCTTTCAAATAATTTTATTGGACTTGTTCAGAACCTGTATACATTCATCCACATATCAGTCATCGCAGCATCACCTTGAAAAAAATACAAAAGGACACCATGACACAGACAGAAGGGACTTCAAGTGTCAATTGCAATGAATGTGGTGGTTGAGAGAGATCTTGTCAGGCTCTTCATGAAGCATGCTGTTATTCACACTGCCAAGCTTTGCAGGTCATAAATGCCCAGTTTTCTATTTTTAGAGAAACTTTAGTCAATATTCCACAGAATGCCACCAAACCATGTGTGTCAGCAGAAGCAAAGGGGCTTATGATACAGATAGATTTCAAATTCACAATCTGCCTTTTGGTATTTTTGGATGTGTCAAACTGCATGCATTATGCTATCACTTTCTTGCAGTAGAAAAACGTTGACTTTGCCTGTGCAGTAAATGTAAGAGAGAGTTGTTTAAAAGTCTTGTGCAACCTGAGAATGGATGAAAAGTTCCATGAATACTTCATAAAAGCTGAAAATTGGGCTACTGAACTGAATCTGAAAATGCCAACTTACAGGAAAAGGCGACAGGCAAAACCTCTGGATCATTTCTATGGGAGTCACACAGAATGTTACCATTTTTAATCTTTACAAAAGAAATATAGATTTATTTTTCCCTGCACTTGATCCTGCAGTAAGTGAAATTGACAGACGATTTAATCAGAAAAGTACAGTTATACTCAAAACCCGGTACTATCTTACTGCAAAAAAAAAAAAAAAACCACCCTGAAAACTGTTAATATACCAAAAGGAAATGAAGCATGTGTGCAACCAAATGAAGAATTTCAGTGCAGAGTTCCTGAAATGCAGTACGATTTATTTGTGCACCACCTTGCACCTATTTTAAACGCTCAGGGACCGGAGAGTGCAGTATCTTTTCCCGAACTCATAAAGGTCTGTAAAGAACATGACCTGGAACTTTTGTATCCTGATGTATTTGACCTATTGGTACTTTTGGCAACATTACCTGCTACAGTTGCAACTTGAGAAAGATGTTTTAGTGCTAAAAAGCATGTCCTTAGTAGACGTTGCAGCAGTCTGACAGAAGCTCATCTTCAGCAACTGTTAATTCTTGCAGTAGAGACTAACTTATCCAACAGCGTGAACACAAGACAGGCTTTGGATACATGTATTCAGATGGCTCCATGGTGTATGGATTTTCATACATATGATGTAGGTGCACATGTTGATATGGTTTAAAGTGTACAATGTGTGTGTTTAACGTGCCCCTCCAAAAGTAGTCAGATTTAAATTCCTGTGCATGCCCTCATCTATCAGAAAGCACATTCTTACAACAAAGATAACTCTATCTTTAGCCCTTATACTTGAACTCACTTAAAACCTCTCTCTTATTGACTGAATAAACTTGTTTTATTTTTAATCTATACCAACCCAGTGCTTTGATTGAACTGAAGTTATAATAATCTCCAGTCAAGATAACAAGCTGCTGTTTTTTTCTCTTTAAAGGAGCAGCGAACTTCACTTCTGCATGGAAGAGAGGGTTGGACATTTCAGAGAGACAGTTTTGGAGAAAATCAGGACTGGGAGGGTATTGGAGTCACTCCGCAAACAGTAACTGGGCAATGAAAGCCAGGTCATGACTTGTCAGCTGGTTGTGGGGGTCAGGGCTACAAGCTATGGCTGCATTGCATTTAAGGCACACAGAGCGGCAAGGCAGGAGGTGACAATCCTTTAGTGGTCAGGTTTGAACCCCAAAACCTCACACTGGCCTTGTCAGACAGGATATTACACACAGCTTCCTACTTTGACTGAGGTTTACATTTCAAACACTAGTAAAATAGTTTTAAGTGATAAGGCTGGGAACAGTCAAAGAAAGACTTGTTTTATTGTTTTCTGTTTATTTTGAGGAAGGGAAATAGAGCAAAGAAAGTTTAAAATGAATGACAGTGAAACAATGGCTAAGTTAGAGCTAGCTAAATTGGAAAAGGAGCAAAAATGGGAAGCAGAATGCGAGAGAGATCATGAATACCAAAAACGGGAAGTGCCAGAAGAGCCAAGGAGCAAGAAGCAGCAGACAGGCAGGCCCTGGAAGCAGAAGCAGCTGCCCACCAAAGAATCAGAGTGGAAAGACAAAGAAGCCCCAGAAAAAGAGACGGAGAGGCTGTAGAACCTGGACATAATGGAAGGACATGCATAGATCTCACAACCCACAGCTACTCTCTCGCCCAAGGGCCACCCAGCTGGGACAATCTGTGTCCCATGTACAGAGAATTGGACTTCATCAAAGAATATTTCACCACTTTTCAAAAGATTTGTGAATTGCATAAAGTCCCACACTGATTGCAAAGCTGTCTGGTAAAGATTGAATGTAATATGAATTTTGAAAAGATTGTATTGCAAAGGTTTCAAATTACCCTTAACATGTACATGTTGAAATTCAGAAACCTCATGAAAACTGCTAATGAGTCATGGAGAATACGTTTATAAAACATGTGACCTGAAGAGGAAATGGGTAAAGGGGGAAAAGGCTGAGAATTATGATGAATTATTTGATCTCTTTGCTCAAGAACATTTCCTGAGCACATGCTCTGAGGAGATCAGAGATGCCATCCAGGATAAATCTTTGGGTTCTATGCAGGAAGTAGCAGATCTAGCTGATTCCTTTGTGCAGGCCACAGTGTCTAATGAGTGCAAGATACAGAAAGAGGGGCAGAAGCACAGGGTAAAGGGAGAAGCCATTTCATCCCTGGGAAAAAGGAGGGTAGTTGGCAGCACAGGCATATACCTAACCAGAATCAATCCCTTCCTAGAACACATTCACAGACCTCCCCTCCCCAAAAGACAACAGTGCAACTGTGTGACTCCACTGAGCACATAAGAAATAATTGCCCTAAACCAGTGGTTCTCAACCAGGAGCGGGTACCCTTGTGGGACTCAGAGGTCTTCCAGGGGGTACATCAACTCATCTAGACATTTACCTACTTTTCCAACAGGCTACATAAAAAGCACTAGCTAAGTCAGTACAAACTACAATTTCATACAGACAATGACTTGTTTATACTGCTCTATATACACACTCTCTCTCTCTCTCTATATATATATATATACACACACACACACACACAGAAATGTCACTACAATATTTATATTCCAATCAATTTATTGTATAATTATATTGTAAAAATGAGAAAGTCAGCGATTTTTCAGTAATAGTGTGCTGTGACACTTCTGTATTCTTATGTCTGATTTTGTAAGGAAGTAGTTTTTAAGTGAGGTGAAACTTGGGGTATAGAAGGTACACTTGCGGTGCACAAGACAAAATAGAAAGTACTCCTGAAAGGGGTGCGGTAGTCTGTAAAGGTTGAGAGACACCGTCTTAAACTAAAACAATATAAATCCTCATCCCATCCAACCCAGTTTAACACACCTTTTCATTAACCTTGAAGTGCCTGCAGGGTCCCTGATTGTGTGAGATCTGACCCAGAGGAAGTGGATGTGGAAGTTGCCACAGTGAATGGCAAAGAATGCATAGAAAGGAGGGACACTGATGCCCAAATTTCTCTGGTCAGGGAAAGCATAGCCAAAGAAACAGAGATGTTACCTGGACAGGAAGTAGAACTCCTGGCACTGGGAAGATCTAAAATTCCTGTGCCTTTGGTGAAGTGCATTTGGAGTGGAAAGGTTCAGAGGTACCTTAAAAGTAGGGGTGCTGGTTGTATTCCAACAGAAATGTTGTTGGAAAATGACATCTTAACTATGTCTAACGCCATTAATATTGTAACCTGTAGTAAAAAGAAATATAGTTCTTTAATCCCCGAAGGGCATGGCAAAGACATAGAAAATGTGGGACAGAATACACCTGTGTTCACACCCTACACACTATTGTAATAATCTTTGTACAAGGTATGCCTTATAAGCAGTGTTCCCTCTAATTTTTTCCACACATGTGCGGAATGAATTTTGTTATGTGCATCAATATGGTGGTCGTGTGTGACACATCACCTTCATATTGGTGTACATAACAAAATTCATATGGTGGGTGTAGGGCCGAGGGGTTTGGAGTGTGGGATTGGGCTGAGGCAGAGGGTTGGGGTGCAGGGGTGTGAGGGCTCCAGATGGCAGTGCAGGCTCTGGGGTGGAGCCGGGGATAAGGGGCTCAAGGCTGGGGTGAGAGCTCCGGTTGGGGTTGCAGGCTCTGGGGTGGAGCTGAGGGGCTCAGAGGTGGAGCAGAGGGTTGGGGTGTGGGCTTTGAGGTGGAGCCAGGGATGAGGGGCTCAGGGCTGGGGCAGAGGGTTGGGGTGGGAGGTGAGGGCTTCAGCTGGGGACTCTAGGGTGGGGGCATGAGCTCTGGGGTGGGGCACCTCTTCCCTGGATGTGGCAGGTCGGGGGCCAGGCAGGGTTGGGGCCAGAGCGCCTGTTCCCCTGGCCACAACAGGTCCAGGCCAGGCCTGGGGACAGGGGAGGGACACCTGTCCATGGCCATGGCAGGTCAGGGGCTAGGCTAGGCGGGGGAGGGGCACCTGTCTACTAGGGCTGGGTTCCCTGAGCACCTGCATGGCGCTTAATAGGCTGCTGCGCAGCCACGCAACTTGCAGGGAGCTTAGCTTGCGGTATAATTTGAAAACTCAACTTGCTGATCAGTCATATCATGGAAGAGGGTGTATAGCAACATTATACATAAACGTATGAACATAAGCTGAAATAATGACTTAAGTGTTTCCCACATAAACCTGGGGAGTGGTTAAACCAGTTTCTCAAAGACAAGGGGGAAGCTGATGACCCATCAGCTTTGCTGACACCTGGCTGGGGTATCACCTATCACATGGCCATTCTTTGGCAAGAAAAGGGGATAAAGAACTATATCTTAGCAAAAAAACAGCATGAGGTCTCCTTCCTCCACCAGATCCTCTGTCTCTTGGTTCTCAGCTGGAAATGCTTTTCAAAGAGGGGCTGAAATTATAAAAGAAGTGCAAACACATTTTCCATGTCTTATGACCCTAAAGTCCACTCCCTACAGTGGGGAGTTACAGCACATGACTGGCCCTCAGTCCATCTAAGGCCAAAATAAACAGAGCTCCTGCAAATTTACCAACCCCTAATGGTGTGAATCTCACCCATGTGCAGGTTGCATTTGGAATCCTTCAGGTCTACGTCAGAGTCTCATTAAGGTTTTATCTTCTTGCATTCAAAACCACATCTCAGCCTGTCTTTCTGACATCGCCTCAGGGATATCCAGTGGTCAACTTAAACATGGCCCAAACTGAGTTTGCAATGACTTATCACCCTCACTCACTCGCACCCCAGCTCCCTGGGCCAGCCCAGTGAAAGAGGGAGTGAGGACTCCAGCTGGGGGTGCAGGCTCCAGGGTAGCGCTAGGGATGAAGGGTGCAGGAGGGGGTTCAGAATGCAGAAGATGGCTGGGGGCTCTGAGCTGGGAAGTGAGGGCTCCAGCTGGGGATGCAGGAGGGTGCTCCAGGCTGAAATCAATGGGGTTGGAGGGCAGGAGGATCAAGGCCGGGGGTAGGAAGGGGTCAGGGGTGCAGGCTCCGGGCAGTGCTTACCTCAAGCAGCGGCTTGTCCCTCCTCCGACTCCTATGCAGAGGCATGGCCAGGCGGTTCTGAGCACCGCTCCCACAGCTCCCATTAGCTGCTGTTCCTGGCCAATGGGAGCTGGGGGGGCAGCACTTGGGGTTGAGCCGTGTGCTGAGCCCCCTAGCTGTCCCTATACATAGGACCCAGAGGGGGGACATGCTGGCTGCTTCCCAGGAGCTGCGCAGCACAGAGGTTAGCAGGGAGCCTGCCAGCCCCGCCGCGTGGCGCCAACTGGACAGTCAACGGCCCGGTCAGCAATGCTGACCATAGCTACCAGGATCCCTTTTCAACTGGGTGTTCTGGTTGAAAACTGGATGCCTGGTCATCCTAGCTTGGACTGTCAGAGGGGAAAGGAGCTACTTTGGGCAGCTGGCTGGGGATTGTCTGGTAGGGTGGCAGGAAGAGGCTGTCTGTGGGAAACAGCTGAAAGTTGTTTGGTGAGGTGATAGGAAGAGGCTACCTGGAACAGCTGGCTGAGGGTGGAGTGGTAGGAAGAGACTGCCTGGAGGTTGTTTGGTGATGTGGTAGGAAGGTGTCTGCGGCAGCTGGCTAAACATTGTTTGGTGGTATGGTAGGAAGAGGGTGGCTGGGGCTTGTTTGGTGGTCTGGTAGGCTAGCTGGGCTAGTGGCATCGGGGTGCCCAAGACAGATAGCTAGGGTCAAGGTAAGTTTAGCTCCATCAAGACCAGGTACCAATGCTCTCTTCCCACCTGTTGCTTCCATTATCTCCTCCAAGCTCCCCCCAACTGCCCTAGTGCCCTACTCTGGGAGCCCTCGAGGGAAGCAGGGAGCAGTCATAGAGGCAGCAAGGCAACCTGCAGTGCAGGCGCTACGGAGCCCCTGGTGGACAAGAGGAATTGCTGATCAGGTGAGAGCTATAGAAGAGCTGTGAAGCTCAGACTCTTGTTTATCTCACTAACTGACCTTGGTCCAGTAAAAGACACGCCCTCACCCCCCTTGTCTGTCTGGTGAGTGATATTCCTGGGGAGCAGCAGGGACACAATGAGGCTGTGAAAACGTGTGTTATACTTGGCTGCCCTACCAAGAGAGCAGGGTAAGGCCCTAAATCAGCAGCTGGCCAATAAAGGGCACTGTGGTATCCACTGTTATCAGTCCCAGTACTTAACAGAAGGCACTGAGCAGCAGACAGGATGTGGCACACAAAAAATATTTGAGGGAGCAGGGCCTGATGTGGCCACAGGAGAGCACAGAAGCACTGGAGTCAGAAGCAACCCCAAAGAGCTGTGGGAAGTGGCCAATAGCTGTCTCAGAGCAAGACTGAGAAAAGGGAAGCACACCCGCAGAAAGGCAGTATAAACAGTCAGATAATACTGATTGAAACTCAAGAAGGATTTACTGTGATTAGTAGGGCTAGTGCTGGGGAAAAACTGGCTATAACAGTTGAGTGGGGAGCTGACCAATCAGCAAATGAGGGTGAGTAGGAAATAAAGTGATAGGAGGAGAATCAAACACACTGGGCAAGGAGACAGAAATAGAATCTGCTACCAACAGTAGCAATGATGGACCATGTCTCCAACCAGGGCTGGTCTTACCATGAGGCAAACTCAGGTGCCAGACTAGAGAGGGGCAAGCCCCTAGACCCAGAGTGTAGAAAATGGTGTCTGCTACTGGTGCATATATATTCTCTCTGCTCTAGGTACACAGAGATGGTGGAGTGCTGTGCTGGAGGACACAAGGGACAGCTGCTGTTGTGTTTAGTTCCTTAAGTCTAGATGATCCAGGACTGTGGACCCATTTGAGCAGTAACCTGAGGGACTTCTGTGTACTGCATGGGCCACAGCAAGTGAAAAACTTCATGTTCCCCAAAGACAATGAAAATAGAAGTTTCCATCCAACACATTACTGGTGTGAAATCCTCAAAGGTGACAAAGTGGAGCGGCCATGGCTTATGTACTCAAAAACCCAGAACGTTGCATACTGTTCTTGTTGCAAACTCATCCAGTCTAATGGTCCAGCCACATTGGGTTCTACAGGAACAAAGGACTGGGAAAATCTGGCATGCCATGAGCAGGCTGCAAAACGCTAGAGAGCATTCCATAGATAGAAAGAGCTTGAGATGAAACTAAGGTTAAAGGCCACCATAGATAATCAGCATCAAGAGAAGATTGCATCAGAGTCTCTTTACAGGCAAAATGTTCTGAACAGCGTCACTGCCGTTGTGAGAATGCTTGCTACCCAAAACCTAGCACTGCATGGCACTTCAGATCAGCTATACGTGCCAAACAATGGAAACATCCTTAAAATTGTGGAGCCAATAGCTGAGTTTGATGCTGTACTCCAGGAGCATCTAAGAAGAGTCACCCCTCAAGAAATATACACACACCACCACCTTGGAAAAACAATTCAAAATGAGATCATACAATTACTGGCAACAAAAGTCAAACAGAAGATTATGGCAGATCTGAAGTCAGCAATATATTACTCTGTTATTCTGGACTGCACACCTGACATCAGCCATATGGAACAAATGACTTGAATGGTGTGTTTTGTAACAGAACCTAGTGAAAACATCCTTGTAATAGTGACGGTCAGAGAGCATTTTCTAGAATTTATTGACATTGATGCTACAGGAGCTGGTATGACAAACGTGCTTCCTAAAAAGCTGGAAGATACGGCAATTGCAATAGCTGACATGAGAGGTCAGGGCTACAATAATGGTGCCAACATGAAAGGAAAGAACAGAGGAGTCGAGGAGTGCAGACATGGATCCGAGAGTTAAACCCTCGAGCTTTTTTTGTCCCATGCAGTTCTCATTCATTGAGCTTGGTGGTCAGTGATGCAGCATCAGCTTCTAGTGAGGCTGAATTTCTTAATGTAATTCAAAGCATCTATGTATTTTTCTCTGCATCAACTCATCAATGGCAAATTTTGAAGCAACATCTGGGAACATCCTCTCTGACACTGAAACCACTGAGTGCCACACGATGGGAAAGGCGAGTGGGGGTGATAAAGCCTATCAAACACCAAATTGGGAAGATAGATGATGCCACAGTTCCCATTATGGAGAATAATGCTATGACAGGAACTGTTCATGGGAGAACAGTGGCAGAGGGAAATGAATCACCAGAAATATACATAACTTCAAATGTCTGTGTGGCGTAGTGTTGTGGTATGACACTGTTTAAAATAAATGTTGTAAGCAAGAGACTCCAAGGTGCTGACCTTGATATATCTGGAGCAATGGGACAACCGGACAAAGCAAAGTCATACCTACAGTCTTAGTGGTCAGATGAGGGATTTCAAAATGTTCTGAAGAGTGCACAGAAGTTGGCAGAGAAACTTCACACTGAAGCTATTTTCCCACCCATTCAAGAATACAAGTCACCGAAGATGACGACATTTTGATTACGAGGCATAGGATAATCCCATAAGAGACCCCAAACAATTCAAAGTTGAATTCTTTAACCAGATGCTAGATTGTGCAATACAGTCAGTTGAACATTTCATGCAGCTCCGGGAACACAGCAGTATATTTGGGACGTTGTAGGATATTCCAAAACTGCTCACTATACCTGAAGATGACCTACACCAGCAATGCAGGGCACTGGAGACAGTGTTGACACATGACAACATGCGCAATATTGATGCGAGTGATTTAGGTGATGAACTGAAAGCCCTTTCAAGATACATTTCAGCAGGATCAACTCCAAAGGCTGTTCTGGAATATATGTGCACAAATAAGAGGACCACCCTCTTTCCAAATGCTTTTGTTGCTCTGCACATACTTCTAACACTTCCTGTAAGAGCTGCCAGTGGAGAATGCAGCTTCTCCAAGCTGAAGTTAATAAAAACCACATCTATACTCCACAATGACACAGGAGAGGCTGGTCGGCCTTGCAACCATCTCAATAGTGCATAAGCTGGCCCAGACTGTGGACCTTCAGCAGGAAGCAGTTCAAATCTTTGCAACCAAGGCACAGAAAGCACCACTTTGATTATTCAAACAGATAAAAATGCCAGTGTTTACTATGCAGACAAGAAAAGTTACATTTGCTGTTCAGGCATTTGGAAGTTAAGTGTTCCTTAAAAGTTCTCCTTTATTGGGGTAAGTAGCAGAGCAGCACCATGACAGGAATAGAACAGGAAGGAAGGAAGAATTGAGACCTTTCAAACTTTTGGCCCAAGTGAGAGGACATGGGGGCGTCATTTGAGCTCCCCGCCTCAGGTGCTAAAATGTTGTGGTCCGGCCCTGTCTCCCACACAGCTGTGGAGGCAGGGAGACAACACACAAAGGCTCCTACACTGACCACCAAGTGACACCCAGAACACCAGAGGCAGTATTACCAACACCATGTATTCAAAAATCATGGACAACCCCTCCCCCAAATCATGACCAGCTTAAAAAGAAAATCACAAAATTAAAATAAGCAATAAGTAGTGTTATTTACCTTCTGGTCATATTTCCCTGCTTTTCCCCATAATCATGAGGGCTAAAAACTTACTTTACAAAAAAATAAAATTGAGATTCTCATGTAGTCACATGACCCCAGAAACTGGAGTTTTAAGAAAAATACCAAATATCATAAGACTTGTGATAAAAATCGTAAGAGTTGGTGCCACCTAGAGGTTGCTAAGCCCAGCCCTGAGAGTCTGAGAGACTAAGATTGTCTCCTTGCCCAAGAGATTTAGACTTGAGGGGCATACTGGGTACTATATCTGATGAACTCTGGGAAGCAAAGATACCCTTGTGCCCTCTTGCTGGACTGCTCTCCTAGGGGCTTGGGCTTATTCTGTACTTTTATTTTGTAACTAACCACTAAGACTTGTATCTAGGGTATTTCCACACTTTTCTCCCTGCCAGTTCTAGTAAAGATTATTAGGAAGTAGCTAAAGATACAGAACTTATACATCACGGAGATAAGTGCCTGCTTTAAAACAGAAAGATTCCTCAATTAGTAGATGTGTATATTTTGGAAACGCAACTAGGACTTGAGCCTAGAGGGCCTAGTGTTTGGACCATCCACAGCACTTGTTTTCAAAGTCAGGATACACCACAGCGCACAAATATCTGAAAGGCCTTAGTTATCACAACCTAGATATTTCACTAATGCGTTGTTTATCTCCCCCCTCCCCACGTTATTCTGCAACTTTTACCCACGACCACACATTGATCTCAGGGAGCATGTCCTAAACACAGGGTCGTCCTTACCCATATGCAAACTATGCAGCTGCATAGGCCAAATTGCTCCAAATTTCCTGGTGTCCTACACAGCTGCGTGCTGCTCCAGCAGCGAGGCAGATCCTTCGGCCAGCTGAGCTGGCCAGGAAAGCTGCCCCTGCTCCCACACCACCCCTTCCCCATAGCTCTTGCCCCACCCCTACCCAAGCCCCACCCCTTCCCGAGCTACATCCTAAGGGACCACAGCAGGGGTCGGGCACGCCCTGCACTCACTGGGCAGCAGGAAGTGGACCGACCTGGCCACAGCCCGCTCTGTGGCTCCTAGCCATGCCGCTGGTGAGCAGTTGTCCCCTGCCCCCAAGTCTGGGAGCCAGGGGAGCAGAGCAGATTGGGGCCGGGTCACCCCACTTCCCGCTGCCCCGTAAGTGCAAGGTTGGGCCCGCGCTGCAATCACCAGGTGGCAGGAAGTGGAGGAACCCAGCCCCAACCCGCTCCGCAGGCTTGTGCTGGGGGGTAGTTTCTCCCCTCCCCCCAAGCCTGCTCCTGCCCCCCACAGATCTTGGGTGCAGCTCTCCCCCACCCCAGCAGGGGGGCTCTGCAGGGCACCATAAATATCTCGGGATGGCCTTGCCTAAACATTAGAATGCGACACTGGAGTCAGACTTTCTAAGGTGTATTCCCAGCTCTGCCACATGCTTATAATAGGATCTTAGAAAACTCATTTCTCCTCTCTGTACCTTAGTGTCCCCTCTGTTGAAAGGTGATCATAATCGTCACCTACTTCATGGGGCTGTAGGGAGGCCTATCAACTCAAGTACAAGGCGTTGATGCTTATCTTTAAGGTGCTTACTGGCCTAGGACCAGCATATCTAAAAGATGCCCCTAAAATTCAGAGCTAAAACCATGGCCAACAACTCCACTCCTCTAACACAGTGGAGCTCTCCACAATAAGGGTGAAGCTTGTCTGTGCAGAAGACAGAGCTTTCCCAGGGGCCAGGCCAAGATTGTGGAATGAACTCCCACAGAAAGTAAGGACCATCACAGACCTCATCACCTTCTACTTCACATGCAAAGCACATGTCTTTGACCTACCTTCTCTAACAAACATGTTGCAACATTTATTTAAAAAACAAAAACAACCCTACTGAAAACAAAACACTCCACTGCACTTCCGGGGCAGAGGATGAAAGAACAAACCACATAATTGGTGTTAGTCAGATTGCTTAACACAGTGTTTCCTAAATGGTGGGCTCTGGACCTAGTGCAGGGAGGGGGCTGGTGGGAGAGCAAGCCCTCCCTGCACTCATGGTGCAGCAGTGACTCCTGCCATATGGGGGTAGGCCAGTTCCCTGCTTCAAGTATTGCCGGAGATGGATTAAGGTTTCAGGGGGCCTGGGCCAGAGCAAGTGCGGGGGCCCTCTCCAGCCCTTCTGCCTGCGATCCTGCCCACATTCCACCCCTTCCAACAATGACCCCACCCCGTTCCATCCACAGTCCTGCAACCTGTTTGCTCCTTTCTCCCCACCTCTGCAGCCCCAAGACCAGAGAAGCTCTGTCCCCCTCACCATGCCCCAGGGCCGCAGCTGGGACTGAGAGCTCCCCCAGCCGGGAACGAGTACTCCTCCAGTCCCAGGGCTGCAGCTAGGGTCCGGATGCTGGGACTTTCCCCTGCCACCCAGCTCTTCTGCCAGGGCTTTGGGCTTCTGCTGCCCACGATGGAGGTCTGCTGGGGTGCCCATTTTTCTGGAGCCCCTGGGCATGGACCCCGTTGGCCCATTGGCTAATACGCCACTGGGTGTTGTGACCTGGCACACTTGTTGGCAGCATCAGAGGGCAGCTGGGCCAAACTTGAGTGGCCCTGCAGCCCCATATATCAGGGTACAATGCCAAATCACTCAAATTTGGCCCAGCCACCCTTCTCAGGAATTCCATGAATTTGGACCTGAGGTGGGTTGCAAGACAAAATGCAGTTGGTAGACCACCTTAGTAAAACTACTGATTAATGCACTACTGAAAGATGCTCAGATTGTTTGTCCTTAGAGTTTGAATAGGACTATAACATCACTGGTTGGTTTGGTTTGGTTTCTGTGAACATGTGAGTGGCTGATCAGGCCAATTTGAGCTCTGAATGGTCTGTGGGACACTTAACAAAAGATGTCTCTAAGGGTCACCTGATTAATAGTGACATGCTGCTGTTGCGAGATTCACACTGCTTGCGCTTCTGCTCTGCCTCAGCAGGTCTCCTCTACTCACAGACTAGCTCCAGTATAGATGAGGCTTTGCCAGGTAGAACAATCATGAGCAAGATCTTCCCAAAGCTCTGGATCAGTGATGAAATGCCCCAAGGGTAACTTGCAGGAGTCCCTGAAATGTTTCTTCTAGCCTCCCTGAAAGCGGTTTCCCTCCTTTAGCTTGCTGTAAAAGATCTTCTTTGGCAGTCGCTCATCTGACATTCTGGTGACATGACCTGCCCATCTCATCTTTGATTTCATCAGACTATGGATGCTTGGAATGTCTGCCCGCATAAGAACCTCAGTATCTAGAGCCTTGTCTTGCCATCTTATCCTCAGTTTCTTCGAACAGACCATGTGAAAGTGATTCAGCTTCACAGACTGGTGTCGGTACACAATCCAAGTTTTACATCAGAATTGGCAACGCAATGTCTTTGTAGACTTTCAGATTTGTTTGTTGACTGTTGCCTCTACGCTCCCACACAATTGCACGTAGTCTGCCAAAGGCCATACTTGCTTTGGCAATTCTGGCACTGGTTTCATCATTGTTGTGAACTGCAAGTGAGCGTACTGTTGAGGTAGGTGAACTTGTCCACTGCCTGGAGGGTTTGGCCATTCACTGTGATAGTAGGCTCTACGTAAGGCTTTCCTGGTGCAGGCTAATACATCACTTCTGGCTTCCTGATAATTGTGAAACCAAAGTTGTCATACACCACTGCAGGTCAGACTCAGATCTGGTATTCAGGGAACAGTCATCAGCCAACAGAAGATCACAAAACAGTCACTTCCTGTACATTCGTCTTTGCCTGTAGACTCCTCAAATTGAATTGCTTGCCATCAGTCCGGTATCTGATTCCAATCCCGGTGTCACACTCATGAAAGGCATCTGTAAGCATGGCAGAAAATATCAAACTGAGAACAGTTGAGGCCAACACACAGCCCTACTTGACTGCATTGGCGAGTGGGAATGGTTCAGATGACTCACCGTCCCCCACAATGCGAGTGAGAATACCGTCATGGAATTGCTAAACCATTGCGATGAATTTCTCTGGGCAACCAAATTTTGCCATGATCTTCCAAAGGCCCTCCTGACTGACTGTATCAAATGCTTTTGTCAGGTCAATGAAAGTACAAATTGGAGTTCTGTTCCTGGCATTTCTCCTGAAGTTGACGAGCTGCAAATACCATATCTATAGTCCTGCATCCTTTCCTGAAGCCACGCTGACTCTTAGGCAGGAGCACTTGTTCCATGTATTGCATGAAGCAATTCAGCAGAATTCTGATGAGAATTTTGCTGGCTACTGACAACAGGGAGATGCCCCAATAGTTTTTGTAGGATTGTCTGTGGCCTCTCCGCTTATACAGGTGGATGATGGCTGCATCCTTGTACTCCTGGGATATAGTTCCTTTAGTCCACACTGACTGGAAAATTTCAGTCGGTTTCAGAGCCATGTGTGAGCCTCTGGCCTTTTAGATCTCTGCTGGTATAGCATCTGCTCCAGGTGCTTTACCATTTGACATCAGGTCAATTGCTTTCATAGTTTCAGTCACCACTGGGAGATCAGCAAGAGATATGTTGATCTTGATCTGGGGCAGTCAATCAATTGCCTCCTCACTAATAGAGGATTCTTGATTGAGAATGTGGTTAAAGTGTTCTGCCCACCTTTGTAGTATCTTTTATCAGTGGCCAGTGTGGTGCCATCAACACTCAGTATTGGAGATGTTCCTGATGACAGTGGCCCGTAGATTGTCCTCAGACCATTATAGAAGCACTTCATATCATTCCTGTCTGTGCAGAATTGAATCTCATCTACCTTGTTGCTCAGCCGTGAGTTTTGCATCTCTCTAAGTTTACGTTGGACAGTCCTCTTGATGTTGTTGAAGGCTACCTTCTTAGATGCTGAAGTACCGTCTCCTAAACAGGCCTTATGGAGCCAAATGTTTCTCATTCAACAATCTCTCTACATCAGTATCGTTTTCATCAAACCAATTTTGATGTTTACATGTGATGGAACCGCGGATATCGGATGCAGCCAAGTACACAGAAATATAAAGGATGCCCAATTTTCCTTGATGTTATTAGAGTTTGCATCAATTGTTACAAGTTAGTTGCACAGTTCAAGAAAACCATTTCACATTACCCAATTCAGTGTGGAGGAGACTTTAAGCTTTTTGGATGCCTTTTTACCTTGCGGCTGCCTACTAGGATGTAGCTGGATATTATGCTCGGAGACTATATGCCTGGGATCAGTCCAGCATGGCCTTTGTCATTGGCCTTTCTCATGGCCTTTGTCATTCAAACATCCTCTCGGTCTCTTCTCCTAATGACAGTGTAGACAATGAGATGCCAGAGCTTGGAGCACAGATGTCCTCAAGATGTCTTGTTACAGGGTGTTCAGACGCAATAGTGATGAACACAGCGTAAGAACCTGTATAGAACAGAAGCTTAATTCATTACTGTCTGTGAAGTACTCAGCATCAAACAGAAAACATGAGACGAGGGAAAAGTATTTATTTTAAATTCATGTGATTTCAATCTATGATATGGTTTTAAAAAGCAAATACAAACCTGTTAATAGTCAGAGCTGATCATTACCACATTTCTGAGGACATGTAAGATTGCTTAAAGAGCACCATTTGTAATCAAACTAACCAGTAATTATGCCATATTTATGACAACATTGAAGGCTACAAAGGTTCTCCTTGTGCAACCACGTGCGCCACAGGGGACTAAAATTAGCTGTTAATTGTTTGCACATGCATGTTACAGTTCAGGCCTCTAGCAACAGGGAATGTCTGGCATTATAGCAACAAGTGAGAATGTAGACTGGATGACAGCAGAACATGGAATCTGGTGACATGGGAGGAAGGCAGATCAGAAACAATTTTCTTGGGTTTGACTGACTGAGTGGTTGTGCTGGGCGGCAACCTTGTGAGAGTCTTTAGGTTGAAAGTGTTGTCTCTAGCAATGCAGGACTGGCTGTTGTATCCCTATTCCCTTCCATTCCCAATCTGTTTCTCAGGTTTTGTGCACAACTCTTACATTATGACAGGTTTCAGAGGAACAGCCGTGTTAGTCTGTATTCGCAAAAAGAAAAGGAGTACTTGTGGCACCTTAGAGACTAACCAATTTATTTGAGCATGAGCTTTCGTGAGCTACAGCTCACTTCATCACACATCTGATGAAGTGAGCTGTAGCTCACGAAAGCTCATGCTCAAATAAATTGGTTAGTCTCTAAGGTGCCACAAGTACTCCTTTTCTTTTTGCGAACTCTTACATTGTGAGTCAGTGGTGACTGACATCAGCTCATCTTCATTAGATTCTTTTGCAGTGATACACGTGAGCACAAGATCATTAGGTTACATTTCTTAACTGACCCACCAAGGCACATGCCTCACCTGTGTAATTACATGATCTTTTTGCCTCTCCTTCCTTACCCCTAGGTCTTCCTACTATTTGATACATCCAGTGATTGTATCACTATTCTTAGGAGCAAGGACTAGGGCTGCTTGTACAGCAAAGTACCCACTACATTTTGCGGCACGATGAAAATGATTATGATCAAACTTTTATTTTAAAATTCCCCACATTGTAGCCCAGTATATTTTAGATTATACTATTCAGCCCAGGCACTGTCTTTATTTTTGTCCTGTAAAGTGCCGAGTATGTTGCTAATTTAAAACAAATAATCAGTGCAAATAAAGTATATATTTTGTAAGTAAATACTATGTTGTGAGAATGTAACATTTCCCCTGAAGTAAGGGAAAGGGAAAACAGTCCTTAATAACTGGAAAATAAGTTGTAGTGAGAATTAAAATGGCTCTTAGCGCTGCAGTTGCTTCTCTCTGCCCAGTGAAAATGGCAGCTACCAGAGGCTGTACTCAAAAGGGTTTGTATAAAAGCAGAGTTCTCAGCTGGTCAGGCAACGAGAAAGCAGGGAGCTCTTAACAAAGAGAGGACCAAATGTCCACGTCTCTGAGGGCCAGGGATGAAAAAGGAAAAAACAGCTTGAAATCTCCAGAATTGGAAACAGTAAAGGTCCCATATACATTAGTTAGTTTAATCCTTTTGTTTTACTATGACATTCTGTTAATATAATATCTAGATCCCTTTGGACTCATTCATTGTTCTCTTGCGTTGGAAGCACTAGTGGTGGTGAAGAAAACTGGTAATTCTAGAAAATCTGCCCCTTAACAATTGCTCACGAACAAGAGGACTACCTAAGGGAAAGCCCAAAAGGATGAGGAGCTAGCAGTCCATCTTAAGGTGCCAATCATAGCAGTGATGGAGAACAAATACAGTGCTATTGGTGGCCTATTAACAAAGTTGGCCCAAACTCCATATGCAGTGAGTATGATGGAGTTGATGCATGCTAACCAAGACAAAAAGATTCCAAAGAAGGCAGGCACTCTAGAAAGAGGAGAGAGAAGAAACTTAGAGCATAGGAGGAAGCTGAGACACACCACAAGTAATAAATGGGGGCAGCAGATGAAAAGTCAATGGAGCTTCTTAAGAATGAGACCCTCCCCGAGACCACATCATGTTTAAGGACAGGAGCTCATCATAAGCATCGATATGTCCCCTGCACATCTCATCGGTCAATCAGACTGGTATGCTATTTGACAGAGATCCAACAGGGCACACAGGGCAACTGAAGAATCTGACCACCACCATATGGCAAAGGCAATAATTCTTTGGCATTTCCTATTGACTCCACTTCTCTGAGAATCAGTATAAAGCGGATAATACATGAAGTTGTATTGTTCTGCCTTATAAGCAAGAGGCCTGAAGGGAAGATCAGTGTAGAAACAGCAGATCACATCTTAAATCAGTATATATACTTTGTCAGAGCCAAAAAGAGAATTGCAGAGTAAGCACAGGGCAGACACTTTAGCCAAAAGCTTCATTGTGGCAGAAAAAGGGAAAGAAGTCAGGTTACCAATGAGGCAGCCACAGATGGAATGAGTGGAACCATGCAACAGAGTAAGAGGTTTAGATTCACAATCATGTTTCTTGTGGCAAGCTAGAAATAAAATCTGCAAAAAAGGACCCCTGCTTTCTAATACACTCTGAAGCTGCAGAGATAAATTAGAAAATTGATGGTTTTCATTCTCATAGATGACAATATAATCAGTACCCTGATTTTCTTTTAATTAATTAAATTCACCTTATTTTTGGTGCAAATTTTCACTGTGCCACAAAATTTTGTTCTTCAAATGAATAATTGCATTGTACAAGTTTCTAGGGGGAACCTGGAGGTTTGGGACAGGACATTTGGAGTTTTAGGCTGCCACAAAGGAGCAGAAAATGATTTGGGGTTTTTACACCCAAGATAATTGAGTATTTTTGGACTGGGGAATGGATTCATCTTTATTAATCTAGGTTCATATCACACCCTCTATGGATAGATACGGCATAAACTCTGCAGCTGCAGAATACCCAGGCTGCACTTAATAGATGCTGCAAAGTTTAACATATATGGTTTTAGTGCCCTGAGAGTTAGAACCTGGCCAGAGATTCTCAGCTACAAGGAACTACTTTCTTATAAAATACAGTAGAATCTCAGAGTTATGAGCACCTTGGAAATAGAGGTTGTTTGTAACTCTGAACAAAACATTATGGTTGTTCTTTCGAAAGTTTGCAACTGAACATTGACTTAATACAGCTTTGAAACTTTACTATGCAGTAGGGCTGTCGATTAACTGCAGTTAACTCATGCAATTAACTCAAAAATGAATCGCATTTAATTGTAGTTTTAAATCACACTGTTAAACAATAGAATACCAACTGAAGTTTATTAAATATTTTGGATGTTCTTCTACATTTTCATATATATTGTATTCTGTGTTGTAACTGAAATCAAATTCTTTCACTGTAAAAATGGAACAAAAGAAATAGTATTTTTCAATTCATCTCATACAAGTACTGTCCTACAATCTGTGGTGAAAGTGCAACTTACTAATGTGATGGGGTTTTTTGTTGCTGTTTTGTTTCTTTTAACATAACTGCACACAAAAACAATATAAAAAACTTCAGAGCCTGCAAATCCACTCAGTCCTACTTCTTGTTCAGCCAATTGCTAAGACAAACAAGTTTGTTTACATTTACAGGAGATAATGCTGCCCTCTTGTTATTTACAAGGTCACCAGAAAGTAACAGGCATTTGCATAACACTTTTGTAGATGGCACTGCAAGGTATTTACATGCCAGATATGCTAAACATTTGTTTGCTCCTTCATGCTTTGGCCACCATTCCAGAGGACATGCTTCCATGCTGAGGATGCTTGTTAAAAAAAAATAACAGAATTAAATTTGTGACTGAACTCCTTGGGGGAAAATTGTATGTCCCCTGCTGTTTTACCTGCATTCTGCCATATATATCATATTATAGCAGTCTCAGATAATGACTTAGCGCATGTTGTTCATTTTAAGAACACTTTCACTGCAGATTTCACAAAATGCAAAGAAGGTACCAATATGAGATTTCTAAAGATAGCTACAGCACTCAACCCAAGATTTAAGAATCTGAAGTGCCTTCCAAAATCTGAGAGGGACGAGGTGTGGGTCATGCCTTCAGAAGTCTTAAAAGAGCAACACTCTGATGCAGAAACTACAGAACCCAAACCACCAAAAAAGAAAATCTGCTGATAGCATCTGACTCAGATAATGAAAATGAACATGCATCAGTTCGCATTGCTTTGGATTGTTATCAAGCAGAACCAGTCATCAGCATGAACACATGTCCCCTGCAATGGTGGCCGAAGCATGAAGGGACATATGAATCTTTAGCGCATCTGGCATGTAAATATCTTGCAATGCGAGCTACAACAGTGCCATGAGAAAGCCTGTTCTCACTTTCAGGTGACATTGTGAACAAGAAGCAGGTAGCATTATCTTCTGCTAATGTAAACAAACTTGTTTGTCTGAGAGATTAGCTGAACAAGAAGTAGAACTCAGTGGACTTGCGGGCTCTAAAACTTTAGATTGTTTTATTTTTGAATGCAGGGGTTTTTGTACATAATTCTACATTTGAAAGTTCAACTTTCATGAAAAAGAGACTGCACTACAGTACTTGTATTAGGTGAATTGAAAAATACTATTTACTTTGTTTTTACAGTGCAAATACTTCTAATTAAAAATATAAAGTGAGAACTGTACACTTTGTATTCTGTGTTGTAACTGAAATCAATATATTTGAAAAAATAGAAAACATCAACAAATATTTAACTAGACTGTACTGTATTTGCCCCCCCTCTTTTTTTTTTTGGTGGCAGTGGGGGGGCTCTGCTGCTGCCTGGCTGCATACTTCAGGTTCCAAATAAGGTGTGTGGTTGACCAGACAGTTTGTGACCCGGAGGTTCTGCCGTACACAATTCACCTTCACACAATAATGACTAAAACAAACAGAAAACCAAGCCCCGGAAGTTTCAAAAGGAACAAGACACCAGCCTGATTAAATCACAGCTCTGATTTAATCAGACAAATTCCTGTGCCAGCTAACATGGGCTAGTGGGCCCCAAGCTAAAACGCTGTCTAATTTTGGGCGTAGACCCTGGAGCTCTGGCTCCAGCCAGAGCATCTACACCACAATTCAAGAGCCCCTTACCCCCAGCCTGCTGGCACAGGCCAGCCGCAGGCGCTTAACTGCTGCACAGACACACCCGCGGGGGGGAGGGGAGGGAAGAGGGGTGTTCACTGCACCCACTCCCCCTGCGGCGCCCCCACAGAGCCCGCCACTGCTCCGCAACGCGCACGCCGGGCTGTGGGGCAGCAACGCCGGGGACCGCGGAAAAAGGCTCGAGGACATCTCCGCGCGCCGAGCTCGCGCCGCAGGGGAGCGCCGCGCCGCGGGCGTCCTGAGCCCAAGCACACGCCGCTCGGCGCTCTCCCGTCTGCCGACACGCAGGGGCTAGCCGCCGGGGCCGCGAGCTGCATGGCGGCGAGCCCGCTGGCGCCCCGCCGGGAGGGGGAGCAGGGGTTCTCCCAGTGGAACAGGCAAGCCCCGTTGCGGAGGGCATCCTCCGGCCAGGGAGGGGCAGAGCGGCTTGCCGGGTAGGACAGCGGGTGTTCCATTCTCAGGCGTGCGGCCTGCTGGTGGCGCCGCGTCACGCGCCCAGTACGTGCGCCACTCCGTTCTGGAACCTTCCCCCAGCTAAAGAAGGGGAGAAAGAACAAGAAAGGTGCCAGAACCTCCCATATATGGGCAGCGTCGGAAGCATTTACGTCATGGCGTCGCGTCGTAGCGTGTCTGCGGGCCGCGAGCGGAACGTGACAGCGTTGTGCCCTGCACAGCGCCCTGGAAACCAAACAGTAAACAGCTCGCGGGGGAGGGGCGGCTCAGTACGCAGGCGCACGGGGAGCTTGTCGCCGAGGGTGGGCTGCGAAGCCCTCTGGTGAGGAGTCGGGTGCCAGTTGGGAGGGGTTCAGGAGCCAGCTGCCCGGCGCGGCACGTGAGGCGGGGCAGGGCTGGGTGAGCTGCGGGTCTCTGGTCAGCGGCGTCCCCAGCAGCGCGGGGCAGGCCTGGCCTCTGCGAACAATCCTCCGTCCCAGGGAGCAGCGCCCAGGTTTAAACCCCTTTGCGGGCCGCCCCTCCGCGCTGTGACCAGAGGCCAGTGCCAGGGAGTGATCCCTCCGGGCCTAGCGCCCTGTGCCTGGGGTCTGTACCCGCGGGCCCCCGCTAATCCGCTGCTGCCTGTGCCGGCCGCCACGCACGGAATAAAGGGCAGGCCGCAGCAGCCAGAGGCCGGAGCGGGCAGAGCAGCTCCCCGGCGGCTGCAGCAGCGCACGCCCCTTGCGTTTGCTTGGAAAAGAGAGGGGTGCTTCTCCCGGCGGGGACAGCGGCGCTGCCTGATTACCCTGTGAAGAGCGGTTCCTTGGGAGAAGGAGTGGGGCGGGCTCGAACCTTCCCTCCTCCGGCAGAGTTATTGTGTGTCCATGAACCATCTAGTGTGATCAATGACCCGGTTGCCACTGGGAAAGCTCCCAGTCTCAGGCTGTTATTTGGGAGTTTACCTTTGGGCAGTACTAACTTCTTGTCATGGCCATAAAGCTGCTGACACTGAAAAGTGCCTTCTCCTGTTGGTTTCTTCTGTAAGGTAAAGCCGGGCGCAGAGGAAGATTAAATCTGTCAAATCCTTCTGTTTTTCACAAGCACAAAAGTCACGTGAATTTATTGATGAATAGACGATTGCTACCTTTTCCCAAAGTTTGGAATTGACTAATACTGGAAACCTCTGTGATTACCTCAAGCTGCTCAGTAATTACACAAAATAAAAATAGACTTATGGATAATGAATTTTCAAAACTGTATTTAGAAATATCTATCACTCCTCTTTGATGGTGAATGATGCAGATGTCTCTACCATCAGACTCTGCCATTGTACCCATACTCTAGCAGTAGGTCTAGTCTGAGGATGTAGGATAGGGCTAAGGAATGGATCTCATTTAAATGCAAGTCTCAAAATTGTAATTTCTCCTAAATTCAAATAGAATCTGCATCTGTGCAGTCCTAATCTAGATGCCAGATTGTTAGGATAACTAATTCATATTTGACTGTTAATTCTGATTTAAATATATTTAAAACTCTTTGAACTGTTTTTTTGTGATTTACTGTTTGTAATTAGATATAGTGATTAGACTTTTTCTTATACTGCTATGCAGTTTCCCCCTAAGAATTAACTAGAAGTACTGCAGTCTATAGCATCAATAATTCAAGAGCAAAGAAAGATTCACAATAGGCCAATAATACTCAGTTTTTCAATAATATTCTGTTTTATTTTTACCAATATCTGTGTAACGTACCAAAATATGATTGATAATTGAAGAATATGTATATATTCCAAGTGTAGATTTGCATGCTACATAACACCCTCCCATGGAAATATTCAAACAGAAATAGTTCTTCCTCATGCAGTTAATCACATATGCCCATGTAGTCCCATGGAATGGAACAGTCAATAAGATCAGACTATGGCTGTGATCCTGCTGTTGGATCTTTGTGGGCATACTCTTGTTCCCACATAGACCCCCACTGTAGTTCAAGGATCTGCTTGCGGATCCAGTTGTAAGACAGGCACCTACGTCTATACTATAGACCAGAGAATCAGGACAAACAGATTGCTAGGGATCACTGTCTGGCTTACCTGAATTAGCTACTCATCCTGGGTGAAATCCTGGCTCTACTGAAGTCAATGACAAACCCTTCTCCCCATTTTGCAGGTAGTACATGGCAAATAAATCAGACCCAGGATGTGGCACTATCGCCCCGCCGCCTCCAGGTGAGGGATGGGGGTGGGGGGGAACCTGAGCCTGGGCTTCCTTCCAGTGAAGGATTGGGGGATGGGGGAAGGAGAGCCCAAACCCAGGTAGGGGTTTGGCTGTCCCCTTTATTCCTGCCAGGTGTGCATGGCCCTGCTGCCTGAGCCCCAGCCACCCAGAGCTAGCAGCCGGAGCTCTTTTAAAAAACAACCCACACAGCTCCTGCCTCCCTTGGGAGGCCCGCCGCAGAGTTTGAGAACCTTTGATCTATGCTTTGTTAGGTACTTCACCAAAATCCAGCACCTCAACTTTGAGGAGAGTTTAGATTGTAAACTCGGATCCATGGACCTCACCTTGATACTTGCATGTCAAACACCTTGCACAGTATTAGAGCTATATCTATGTGTCACCTCATGGTTTGGTACTGCTGCCCATTACCGTAGTGTTGGGGGCATTTTTCATGTAAAATGGCTTGGCAATATGAAAGTACCAGTTTCTAAGTTTTTAATGTCTGAGAGTAGGACCTAGGATCAATGCTTGAGATCTGTGTCATATTCTGATAATGGTAGATTCCTGTTTAATGTTGTAAAGCAGGAAGTTACATAAATATTATCTTCACACAGTGTGGGGCCTTCCTGTTGAGAGGCTGTGAAGCTGCAGTATGGATACAAAGTATGGTGCACTCTGTATATGCCTGCCCTTGTATATCAGTTTGGGGGAAGAGGCAGAGCATACTGTGGAAGCCAGAAAAATGAGAGTTAAATTAACTAAACCCAGAATGGCTGTAGTAGCTTCCAACATTTAAAGCATTCCTGCAGGTGCTGCATTCAGTGCATACTGAAAGAACTCCAGCATTTTCAGTACCGGTAACCAAATGCTACTGGGGCCAGCAAGACATTCCTGCCTCAGGAGCTTTCCTAGTGCTCTGTAGAAGAATCACCAGTCACCTTGGGTTGGAAGCTACAGATGATTTAGTTGGTTTCACGCATCACTGCCCAGGACAAATGCAGCAGCTGGGAAGCATGTCAGGCTTCTTTCTCTGCAGAATTTCTAGAGTTACCTAAGGGACATGGGTGGCCCGATTGGGTTTTACACTCAGTTAGAAATAGCAATGGTTTCTTATGTGAAAGTAACTGCTGGCCTGAGGAATTGATTCCTTGAAAAAAACCTTTAACAGGTGACCCTTCTAGCTAAATCTGGGCCTCTTAAGACATTGACATGGCTTCTGAGCCTTCTTTTTTGCCCTTGCTCATTCATCACTGCCATCAGGTTTTTAACCATCTCATCACTGGATTTTAGGGAGACAGTAGAACAGCTCTCCTGCATCTAAGCCCTCTCAGTGCTGAAAGCTGCTTAATTCCAAATTACTTTTAATAGGTTGGATATTCCCCCTCAGAAGAGCTGAGTTTCTGTGCCCAAGCATAGAGGGGGGTGGGGGAAGAGAGAGAGAGAGAGACACCTTAAGAAGAGGGGGAAGTCTATTTTAAAAACAGGCTCAAGGGGAGGGAAATGAATCCACACAGCAGTTGGGCTCTTCCACCTCATAGAAAATATATAACCATCTCCATCTTAGCAGGTATATAAATAAGGCTAATGGAAAGCGAGGGAGGGAAGAAAGTAAAAGGGAAGTGTTGAAATTGCTTTAATATACAAACATTTACTGCCATTTGAACTGTGGTATAGGAGACACTTTAGGCACTTATGTTTATGCATTCTAAAAACATGTGATAGGGAGATGCTCAGATTTTGCTACACCAGTATTTGTTACAGAAGAGGGGCATCAGACAGAAGTTAATGGTTTCCTGTAGTATTTAGGTTCTGCAGAAACTAGACTGCCTTGTAAGAGTGAGTTTCCAGCACTCCTGGTTAAAAGGAAATATGGCAAGTGTTTACTGAACACAAACCAGGGTGTGTTGTTTCTGACAGCATGTTGTTTCAAAATACTGACTCAAGTGTCAGCTTCCCTCCTCAATCTGTTTGGAATATTTACTCTGATGCAGTGATGAGGCCACTGTTAAATACATACTGGTATTGCTGATCATTTTTGATAGAGGGAATGGGAAAAGGCCATACTTGGGGAGAAAGATGAGGAAAACAGGAAGGAGAAGAAGTTACTGTAGAGAATAAAACATGCTGCAGAGGGAAGAACAATGTCCTTCCAGACAGACAAGATAAGAATCAGTGCAAAAAAAGTTCTAGAAAGTGAGGATACATTCCTCTCCCCACCCCCAAAATGTTGAATCTTGTATAATTTAAGTTCAGCTACCCCCTAAATCACTCTAGCCTTGACTTTGCTTCTGTCTGAAATTGGTAGGTGACTACTAGGCATCTTAGATTTTCACTGACTTAGACCACAGTTGAAGGCCAGCAGAATTTATGCCTGTCTGCAAAATGAGGGGACAGGCAGCATATGAAAGGGAGATTAGAGTGTTTGTACGTGGAAGTTAGGAAATAGCACATTTGAGCCCAAGGGTACTTTGTATCTTCCCTATTAAGTAGGGAGTGTAACATTTTACAGCACTTGGCTGTTATAGAAGTTCCATTAAAGATCCTAAAGCGCGTATAGCATTCAACTTAAATGCTTTTATTGACAATGTCTCTGAACAATAATAAGCAAACAATGCTTAAGTGTCATCCAAATTCACTTTCCACATGTCAAAAAGACCTCAAGGTAGAAAAAAATAAAATAAAAATATAAATATCTGAGAATCCATCTTAATAAATAAAAAGACACAATAAAAACGTTTTCATGGAAAACTTATGTCAGAACATTCAGACCACCTCAACGACGCATGATCAGTACAGTTACAATGAACATTGATGTAGGAGAACTACAGTACATGGATATAGCTATTTATCTCTATCTACTAGAAAATAAGATATATAGTCTCTTTTCCCCAATTAAGATGGGTCATTGCTAAAGTCATCAGAACACGATATTGCCAGGAACACAGTAGTTATTGTTAAGTCAGCTGCACTAGATACGAGTTGGAGATACCCAGCACCAGGTTAAATTCCAATCATTAAACCAAGAGATTAATTAATGCTAGTGAATACTAAATAGGGAAGGGGCGTCACCAACCCAGCCATGTTGGACATGCTACAGACTACCAGCTCTCATGGATGGGTCACTGGGGGACAAGACGACAAACTCCATGCGATTTGCTACATCTCTGGAAGAGGTCTCAGGCCTGGCTGCGGATCGCTCCGCAGGGTCCTTTAGCGCCGGACCGGCCTACGCACGCCCAGGGGGAGAAGGACTCTTTGCCCTCCCCAGGTCTGGGGTGTCGGGCTCCGGGAACCCCCCCAGGAAGAAGGTGGATCTTTTGCGGTGAAAGGCCCCTCACGCATAGCAGCAGATGGGAGGCTCAGGATCCGCCGTGTTCGCCCTCGCCCTGCAGTCAGTGCCCTGGGGCTGCGGCCCCTCACAAGGCCAGCAGGGTCGGGGAGCTGAGCGAGTCGGAGGAGGGCTCGTTGCTGCTACTGCCCTTCCTGTGCGCGGCTGCACAGCTGGGGAAGGAGTCGGCCTCAGGGTAGGTGAAGACGAAAGTAGAGGTGTAAGTGCTGGGGCAGGGGGTGCAGGTCACCACTGGGGTGCAGAGCGGCTCGAGCTCCCCGCAAGCCCCGGCCGCCAGGGGCTCCCAGTCCGCCGCGTAGAAGGATGAGGAGCCGGCCAGGTCCATGTCGGGCACGGAGCGGGCAGTCTCCCGGGACGAGTGCGGGAAGAGGAATTCATCCAAGGGCTCGGGCTTCAGCTCCAGGCTGCTGCTCGCTTTGGAAGGCTCCGGGAGGGGCTCGGGCTGAGCTGCCTCCTGCAACATGGGCAGGGCGAAGGCGGCCTCCTCGGACTCCGGGGGGCTGGGCACAGGTGCCTCGCCCAGGCCGCTGAGGTCCAGCGAGGAGACAGCGAGCTCCTCGGAGAACTGCAGCTCCTCGGGGATCTTGCAGGCTGGCCGGTGCGCAGCCAGGATGAACTCGAGCTTCTCCTTCTCCTTAAGCAGGTTAGCGATCTCGGTCTGCAGCGTGGACTTCTCCTCCTCCAGCTGATCGGTCTCCTGCGGGCACAGCGAGAGGGGAGTGAGACACGGAGCATCAGCCGTGCCAGGGGCGGACAGGTACTTCGTGCCCGGCTTGAGATAGGGATGGGGTCGGGGTCTGAGGGGGGCGGGGTAAGAGAGGTGGAGGAGAACTTACCGCTTGCAGCGTGTCTGTCAGTTCTCGCCTCCGGTTGCGGCACTTAGCTGCTGCCATCTTGTTCCTTTCCCTTCTGATCCGTCTTTTTTCCTCTTCCTCCGGGGACAGCTGAGGAGAGAGAACGAGCACCGTTAATATCCACTGCCACCCCTCGCCGGTGAGCCCTGGCAGCCCCGCCAGCCCCAGACCGAGCTCCCTCTCCGGGTCTCCGCCGCCGGAGCCATATTGAACTTGCTCACAGACTGCGTGTGACTTGCATGTCAAGTTAGGTCCTGGGCAGGAGAACAAAGCGAACTCCGGTCCCTCGGACAGTCCTACTGGAGCTGAGCCGGGTTATCCCTGGCTGTCACTCTCCTCCCTCAATTCAAGGGGCAGTGGCAGTGTCTCCTGACAGCTCTCCGAGAGCCACTAAGCAGAACTAGCCCCTCCCCTCTCCCGCCCCCCCGGCCTTTGGGGTGATCGCAGAGAGCTGTGTATTCACCTGTTCGATTTTGCCCCTTCTGCCAATGCTTTGCCCTCTGCCTCCTGTATTTTTGACAATTCCAGCCCTCGAATAGGCGCTGGCTGGAGGAGTAGGGACCCCATAGGGATGGGCCCGGTTCTGGGATGGTGCCACTGAAGAGCTTAAGGTGGGCTGCACCAGCCACTGCAGATCTGGACTTGTGGAGATGGCAGTCACTGTCGGTACGAAGTTGGCACTAGAGACAGCTAGGTCCGTGCAGAAATCCTGAAAACACAAGGGAACTGATATTAGGGAGAGAAGTATGGAACTAGATGAGAGGGAACCCCCTGCCCTGAACCCCCTCAGCAGGCTGTATCCGACATAGTGCCCCAGAGGCTTAGTTCTGTGCTATTTTAAGGCAGGCCTGCAGCCCCCGGAGCCAGGCTGGCTCAGGCGCTGCGCTACCATCATCAGACTCCACATGAAAAGGGGGTTTGTTATAAATATCCCTGACGTCTGCACTGACGCAGGCGCCGCTCCGGAGTCTCCTCAATGAACTCTCGTTTTATCAATGAAACTGCTTTACACACCCGCTGCAGAGCTGAGCCTAGGCCACAATCCCCTTCCCTGGGCAGGGCCCGGCGCCCCACTGCGGCCTCCCCCACATCACGGGGTAGCTCCCTCCCCCCCCCCCCCCCAACTCCCCAGGGCAGGGGCCTAGATTGCTGTCTCCTCCCCCATCCCCATGCACAGACAGCCGGGAGAAAAGGTGCACCCAGTGCAGGACAGACCCTTCCTGACGTGTGTGGGGGGGAAGATTATCTCTGCACCTGAGCTGCCCCGTCTACCCCTGTGCGATGGTTGGAAGCGCAGACAACTTCCCTCTGCAACTCCCCCACCCCTCAGGCGTCAGGGGCCCGTAAGCAATCACCAGCCAGTGTCCCGGGCCCTCACCTGCTGGTTGACAGGCGAGCCCATGCTGGAAAAGGAGTCCGCCGGGGAAGCGTAGTAGGTGAGGCTGTCCCCGGCCGGAGACGCACTGCTGCAGCGGGAGGAAGAGGCGTCATAGTCGGTGGTGAAGCCCTGGTACATCATATCGGCTAGGCTAGGGTTGTCCAAACCCCGTCTGGGCGGTGAGGCTGTCCCGGTTGATTGTCTGTGTGTCTATCCGTGCAGACGGGTTGTCTCTGTCCCCAGCCGTATCGCTCGTCTCTTTCCCAGCTCAGTCACACAGATGCTAGCTCTGCTGCTGGAGTAGAGTGCGGCGCCCCAGCCTTTTAACGGCTCCTTGCCTGAATGGATCCTTTGTCGTCACTGGCAGACCCAAAGCCTGTGGGGGGGGGGGCGGCGGGGATACGCCGCCTCTAACCTTTTCCCACAACTTCCGCCTCCCTTCCCCGCCTTTTACGTACTCCACTGCCCCCAACACCATGTCAAGGTGGTTACACTGAGGGTCTCCGGGGGGGCTGGGTCGTTCAGGGGCGAGGAAGGCTGCTGCTGTCCCCCCTTCCACAATGGTACAGTCCCAGCTCGGGAACCCACTGACGCAGATATCCTTATATGGGATACATCCTGTGCAAGGGGGTGTGACTGACGGGAACCGCTCCAGGCTGCAGCCAAGTGCGGCGCGCGCGCGCGCCTGTGTGTGTGTGTGTGAGAGAGAGAGAGGGCAGACTGTACAAGGAGAATCGTGTTAGGTTAGTTACAGAAGTCTCCGCAAGGTTCATTCACCTTTCCAGAGGTGACTTTTTCAGCCCAGCTCCTGCCATATGCACCTGCTTCCTCCCACCCCTCATTCACATAGCTCTAAACAAGTTCGGCTGTGGCTATGATCACATGGTATTAAATCCCCCTGCCCCGGGGGACTCAGCTGTCTTAATAGACAAAATACAAAGGAAGGCTGGGAAAGGGGAAATGCGGCATGAAAGCAATGTGAGTGAGCAGGGACATAAAGCCAGTCTTGTTAGTCCCATTGTCTTTATTTTAATATCACAAGGTAAGCTAGTTGCACCCGATGAAGTGAGCTGTAGCTCACCAAAGCTTATGCTCAAACAAATTGGTTAGTCTCTAAGGTGCCACAAGTACTCCTTTTCTTTTTGCGAATACAGACTAACACGGCTGTTACTCTGAAAGGTAAGCTAGGTAGCTTTCTTGATGCTTTTTGAAGGTGGATGGAAAACAACAATTGTCTTTACTATTATTTGGGGAAGAAGGGTTGTTGTGTTTTGTTGCTTGTTAGGGGACCTTTTAAATTATAGTTTAGAGGTTAAAGAGTTGTTGATCATAAAGAAAAGAATAGTTGAGTTGGGAGAGTTGTTTTGTTTTTGAGGTGACAAGCCCATATTTTGTGTTGTATTTTTATCCAGCATAGTTAAGGGTCGGTGTTGTTTTAGTTACAATTTATCTAACATTTCTATTTTGGAGTCCATGTTTGACTTTCTAAATTAATATGTGCATTCCATATAATAAGTCTGTTAATGGTATACAAAGTGTCATAAACTAAGTACATTTCTTCACATCTGTGTAACAGTTTTCTTTGTTGTGTGATACTGCCATTGCAGGGAGCCTGATTCTGTGCCTTTCACTTCTATGACATTTTAAAGTATTTGGAAAAAAGTTACCACATTTTTTGTTAATCTTTAATGCTTTTATATAACAAAACTTGGAACTAGAGGAACTATGTTTAATAAATATCACACTCATTTTCTGCATTTAGTTTTATGAGCACTGTAAAAAGAGTTGTGTTATCTAGTGATTATCTGTGCAGTGGGCCTTATCCAAAACCCATTGAAGTCAACTGTAAGACTCCCATTGACTTTAATGGGCTTTGGATACAACTCCTAGCATGGTCCAGGTTTCCAATCCATCCACGAAAATATCATATCTCTTGCAAAGATTTGAATAGCAATTATACATCTGTTTGTATCCAAGCAGACAGTGGTGCAAGTTATACCTGCTGTATGAACATAGAATAACTTAGATCACATCCCTATCGAATTCTTTCTTAAAAACAGTATTTATTATACAACAAAACCCAACAAACTTAACTAAAAAGAAAATCAAAGCTATGATCTGTATCCCAGTTGGTGTTATGGAGCAGTTACTCACTGAAAGAACACCCACATTTCATTGTAAATAAATCCCGATCCTTGGCACAGAATTATTTCTGTCTATACTTTGGGATTGGAATATTACAGAATGTACATGTGGAAAATATAACCTCCTCCACTTCCTGCAGTGAGGAAAATGTTACACTCCTGCAATTATTATTCATGTTGTTATTAAATATGCAGAATGAAAACGGAGTATAGGGTTAATAATAGGCACCGGGAGGAGTAGTTAGTTAAAGTCTGTCCAGTGGTGTGAAGGAGTAAAGTGCTACCCGGGAGGTTATTGTTATTTATTGTACATTGAACTTCCCAGAAAAGCTGCATACAAACAGAAGTGCGAGGGAGTTGCTGAGATGTGCCATGGTGTGCAGACAGGAGGCTGCTGGCCTGGGGCACTGCCAAACAGCGGCAGTGTTAGGCAGGGGAGGTTTCTCCTTTCCCAGAGTTTGAGTCTGATATAATCTTTGTGGCAGTGAAGTTCAGAGACACCCACCCACGGCGGGGATATCAGGCAGCCCTGGCTCAGGTCAGGCCAAGCCAGGAGCCAGACCGCAGACTCGCCGAGCACAAGAGCCAAGAGATCGCGGCTATACATAGTAACAGGGAAGCTCTGAGTCTGTTTACAGCAACAAACAGAGCCTCGGGCGCAGTCTCCAAGCAGGGAACGTCACAGAGCCAGGCTGGGATGATCCTGCTGGCAGCAGCTCCTGCTGCCTGAGCTCATGGGCTAAAAGCAGCGCCTGATGCTGCGGCACGGTCACCTCCATTCTTAGAGATCTGGGCCACGGAGGCGGGGGAACCGGGCCAGCGGCGATGTCAGAGCAGCAGTACAGGCGGCCCCATTACATCGATTCTTCCCGAGGGTGGAGGGGAGCTGCTCTGACCTCTTCTGCAACCCCTGCCCTGGATAATCTTGCTCTGTCCCTGGGGGCTGGGCTCCTCCAATCGTGCCCCAGCGATAGGGTAGCCAGAGACCTGCGGCAACTCTGGATTACTACCCCGGCAGTGTTCGCAGCTGACCTGGCTTCTTTCAGGCAGAGGGAAGAGCTGGAAAAGCCCCTTAGTTTTAGTCCCACTCCCATCTAGTGTATGACAGGGGCTCTGGGCAGAACTGGGCCCAGCAAAGTGGGCTGAACGTCGTTGCAGACTGGTCTCTGCTGTGCAAGGAGCTTGATCTTCATTCTTGTCTGTAAAACAGCTGTAGCAGCAACAGGCCAGTGAAAGATCATCAAACCCAAACCTTGGCCTCATTAGCACAAAACTGAGCAGCCAATGTAAATATTTGCTGCTGGGTCCTTCCTCTATTGGGCTCCCAGCCTGACTCCCCATCTATTGCCAAAGAGAAGTCTATTCTATTCTGATGTTTATATCAGACCAATCCCCATGGTATCTGAATGCCTCTAATGTAGATACTTTGAAATCCAAGTTCAGCTTCTGTGTATTTAGAAGAGTCTTTCTATCAGCCCTAGTACTTTCTGAGATGTATCTTTGCTGTAAAGTATCAAGAGATGCTCACTAGACAAAACAAACCACCAAGGAAGGGCCTGGAAGGGGAGGAGGGTTCACTTAGCTGAGATCACAAAATATTTGTTGACAAGACATGTTTGGTACCTGCAGATGGAAGCTGGTTCTTCCCATCTCGAACAGCTACCGTGTGTACTCTGTTTGTATCAAATGGAAAGTACTCAGAAGCCGCACATATCTAGCATGTGCCTGTGAAGACAAGGAAACAGGGAAACCGAAAACACATGACGTGGGTTTGTTGTTTCCTCCTAGTGTGGTGCACGTACATTTATACCACAGCATGTGAGAGACAAAGGAGAAAGGCAACTCCTGTCAACAAGCACCACCATGGAGACAAAATACAGTCACAGCATAAAACCACACGGCTGGGGCTGAGCTCCCTGCCTGCATGGCCAAGATTGTTGTTTCTGCTATGACAGCCTCAGCTCACCACCACACAATCTGCATTAGCATAGCAGTGTCTAGAGGCTCCCCAAATGAGATGGGGCCACAACTGTGCTAGGTGCTGTACATACATATAGCAGGAGACAGTCCTTGCCCTAAAGAGCTTACATGGCCACACAGACGGTTGATGGTAGAACCAACCAGGAGTAGAACACAGATATCCTGGGGGCCAGTCCAGTGCCCTGTCCTCTGAACCAAACTGCCTCTTTACACAGCTGGAACAACAAACACTTTTTTGCCATCTCTGTGGATGGGACAACACAGCACCAGGCTGTCCATGTGGCCAGTCATCTTTAGCTTGGCCATCATTTACATCTACATTTATACAAGATAAAGACCTAGAGGCTATAAAAGGTGGAAGCAGCCCCCAATGGGAGCCTGTACCATGCACACCCAAAGTGAAGGGCGGAAGGAGTGAGGAGAGTAGTGGTTCAAAGGGTCTGCAGGGGAGGATAAGACCAGATCCTAATTTAAACTGCTGCAGCTGAATCCCATCTCCTCAGACTACGAAGTGCAGCATTTAGCACTGGAACTTTTACTGTGTGGTCTGTTTTCAATCCTTTTCTTATTTTTAATTCATATGTGACTTTGTTAAGGCCTTAAAGGCCACAGCACAAAAGCACATGAAGAATGTAGTACAATGTAATGCACAGTGTAAGTCAGCCTCTGGGGCTGGAGACAGTTAAGCCTAGTTTTTGCTGCTCACTGGGGGAAAGTTCACCCCAGTATGTAGTCGCAAAAAGAAAAGGAGTACTTGTGGCACCTTAGAGACTAACCAATTTATTTGAGCATGAGCTTTCGTGAGATGTGAGCTGTGAGCTTCATCAGATGTGAGCTGTGGCTCACGAAAGCTCATGCTCAAATGAATTGGTTAGTCTCTAAGGTACCACAAGTACTCCTTTTCTTTTTGCGAATACAGACTAACACGGCTGTTCCTCTGAAACCCAGTATGTAGTGTTTCTCCTGGCACCTGACGGGAACAGCCCTGGTGCTATTCCTCTGTCAACTAAAACTAACCACACAGAATGGAACCATCAGTATGGTGACACTAATGCGCCTGTAGCTAAACATGAGCTGTTGATTTTGGGGGTGTTCCAGGCTGTCACTGTGTGACAAGAGGACACTTTGCTTGCTGGAACTAAAAAAGACTGCCAGATTTAAAATACTCTGCAGGACTGAAACATGCAGACTGAGAAACCAGTTACTGAATTACCAAGCTCCCTCCCTATCTGATTGGAAGATCCTATGGTGCTACAGATTGTAACAGTGGTAACCTACATGGAAAGCTTATCAGGGCTGGGACCATGTCTTTTATTTTTCTTTCAAATACAGGGCACACCTATGGCACTGTCTAAATAATAATTAATAATAATAGCAGCTGCATATGATTGATTCTCTAGGGAGTAAAATGCTGCACGTGGACACAGCTTGGCATCTTTTGATTAAACATCTAAATGGTACTAGTCAATTACCCACAATTACACTGTGTAAACCTACCTCCCATTCCCACCCTCCCCTTTGCCTGTTGTCATCCTCCTCTGTGCCATACTGTATCTTAACTAACTTAGAATTTAAGCTCCTGAGGCAAGCATCCTGGACCCAATTCTCCATTCTTGTAAAGCTGTGCTTGGCAGAAGAATGTCAGGAAGCAAGTCCTATTGGGTGCTGGGAAGTGGGTGGGCTGTTTAACCTACCCTGGAGTTTCCTGTATTCTCTATCCTGCTGTGGGCTAGCCTTAGACCTCTAACCTACACTTAGCTACCATGACCCCTGGGTGCTGTTCTACAGCCAATGGTGGCTGGAACACAGTGTGCTCTAGTCATACCTCCTTCTTCCCCTAACACATCGCCTGCCATGGGGGCTGCAAGGAGGTAGAGTAGAGACATTCTGATGGCTCTATGCCATCTGGTTAGCTCTTTATGCAGCGGACTTCCACAGGGGTTCTTTCTGCTAGATCTTTGGCCCTTTTATGCCACCAGTGGTGATGCAAGGCAGCTGGAGCAGAATGGACAATCTGGCCTCATATCTTTTATTTGTCTCTAGTGTGACATGCACGCTTATGGTGCTGCAGATAATAATCACGCCCTAAGGAATTAGAATCAACCCAGCAGTGAGACAGGTCTAAAATATCCAAAATAAAATGCTCCCAAAACTTATAGAATCAGCACCAGAGAGATTAGACAGAGAGAGAAAGAAGGTGCTCATGTAGTCCAGTGACAGGCAGCAGTATAAAACCCTAAAATACATAGATAACTTTCTTTTCAGCTAAACAAACAAGGTAGTGATCCAAAGGTGGGAAACTACAGCTGCACCCTCTTCTCTGGAACCACAAGAGGAACATAGAACAAAATCTTGTGGACTCAAATAGCAAGACTTAGCCCTTATTTCATTCAAGGGTCTCAAAGCACTTTATGGCACTGGCTGTGAGGTGATGGGACTGGACGTTCCCACTGCATGCACTTGCCAGAAGATCTTCAACACCGTGAGCTTTTATTTAAACCCCCAATCAAGAGATCTTACAAGACCAGCCAAAGCACAGCCTATGCACTTCTATAATGAAGTCCCATCGCTGCCGTGATCTTTAGGCAGCAGTAGGGTAATTATGCAGTAGGGCCAGGCTACTAGAATAATGCTACATTGTATGCTGAACTCTGTACTCTCAGAAAGCCATCCATTTATATTAGATGTGAGGGAAGCAACACCCTGCTTTATTTGTTGCCAATTAGGTGTGGCTCTCTAGCAACAATATGGCAAAATGTTCTTAAGCTATAAAGGTAAGAAATCTTGAAATCAAGAAGAGACTGAGGCAGCTCAGCTTGGTTGAGGGGATCTTCCTGCAAGAGGGGAACAAAGTGGCAGAAGCCAAAGAAAGGGACAGGATGTCAAAGATTTTTGACACTTGTTTGGCAATTTTGTTGGGTTGTGGGTTTTTTTGGGGGAGTAGGTGGGGGGGAACTTTTGTTTTGCCTCATCCAAAACTAGCTCTTCAGCAATATCAAAATCTAGAAAAGCAATTTACTGATACAAAGGGGAAACTGGAACTCAATCGACCTACCCCTAGACTATGGCTACTGATCCTCCCCAGCCTTAAATTGCCCAGCGGGGTTGAGGCTCTTATCCTTCCAATGAAACATGAAAAAAGAAATCCTGAATGCTGAGACTACAAAGTGCCCTGGAGAACTGCTCCAGAGAAGAATCACAGTCCTTTCAGGAGGCACAAAGGGCCACAAAGCTGAAGATCTCCTGGGGGAAAATAATTCCAAGGTTTTGGCCCTGACTAGGGAAACAACCCTACTACACTTGAACAAGCCCCAACCCCTTTTCGCACCTCCTTTCTATTTAGATACCAAGTTACTGAACTGGCTCACAGGAGGAAGAATTTAGTGTTTAATCCAGACAAAAACCTCTTTTTTGAATTCTGCCATCACTCAGCTCACATGGTAGTGACCAAGCCATAAGGACTTGGAGAGATTCAGTCTCATTCATTCCAGGTTACAGTATGGACCTTCAGTGGGGATTACACAAATTTGTTGGAGCTAAAAAGAAATGGGGAGATTTGGTGTTTGCTGCTTGTTCCAGATGAACTGCAGATCACACTGGACAGCAAGACTGAATATTACAGACCCAAAGGCAGTCATCAGCTGTGTGGAAAGATGCTGCCACTGCAGTAATAACAGCCTCAGCAAAGCAACGAGAGAATAAAGGATGAGACAGAGCTGCAGCTAGAGAGAATATCCCTCCTCTAGGAACGAACAGTGGAAAATCACCATGAGAAAACTGAAATTTGTTAAAAAGTATTTATGAACTGAAATAAAAATGGATGAAACTTTTTAAATAGTTTATGGCTAACTGTATTGTGAGGAAATATACTTACGCAAGAGACTGTGTGATGCAGCCATCCCAGCCCCTTGGCTTTGGTATTCACTGGACAATGCAGGGTGCTGACCCTGGCACTTTTGTTTTGTTTGGGGGTGGGGGCATCTTTTGTTTTGCCTCATCCAAAATTAGCTCTTCAGCGATATCAAAATCTAGAAAAGCCATTTACTGATATGAAGGGGCAACTGGAACCCAACTGACCTAACCCTAGACTGTGGCTACTGACCCTCCCCAATCTTAAATTTTCCAGAGGAGTTGAGGCTTTTATCCTCCCAATGAAACATGTAGAATTTGATAGTCAAATGGCCAACCAGCTGCTCCCAGTCCAGGTCTGCCATCACTCTGCAGTGCAAAGCTTGTGCTCACACAGGAAATACCCCAGAATACCAATACAGCATCTCTGATTGCAAACCCCAAACCAGGGGAAGCTCAAAGCAGCCAGCCTTGGGTACACTACTTCATAGAATTGTAAGAAGGGAAGGGACTTTGAGAGGTCTAATAGTCCAGTCCCCTCCATTCAAGGCAGGACTACGTATTAGATCATCCCTGACAGGTGTTCATCTCATCTTCCCCACTGTAAACAAGATATAGAACAGAGTCTCAAACTGCCCTAAAGGTTACTTATCTCCATTGGTCCTTAGCTTCTTCAATGACAACAAAGCAGGCAACACATGCCTCACAAATTAGATAGGAGGCCCATAGGATCACCCAAGGATGAACAGTCTTTTCCTACTCAGTTAACTTAAAAGAGAAGACCATCCACACAATAAAAGAACCAAAGAGCACAGACCTAGAAACTCAAGATATTGCACAACCTGCCCCCCAACCCAGACACAGAGGCTAATCTCCTGACAGTAAACCAAGGATTACACTTATTTGACATCATGGGCCATACAAAAATCTGTCTTCAGTGATCCCACAGCCTTCGTGATGGGGAGGAGAGGGAATTAACAGGGGTGTAAAACATGGCCTCAAATCCGCAAACTACCAAACTACCAATACAATGATAAAAACAAGTAGATCTGTGTGCCTTCTCCACTGCAAGGAATCACCCAAAGTACAAGCCTCTACAAGACTGCATCAGATCTAGACCCCACCACCATTGTAGAGCTAAGGACAGATGCAACTCTAAGGACTTTTCTGACACAAAGGACCAATTTCTTCTGTGTTCCTGATACCCAAGCTGCATCCAGTCCTGCCTGTGTTCAGCCCCAGGCCTGCAATGTCTCTATGAACCCATTCACCTTTGCAGTTAGTATAGCAAAGAATAAAAATGTATTGAAAAAAGAAAGAAAATCCTAACATAAGAGTCTTGGATGGCACCAGACACCAGGACAGGGACAACAGAGCCTTTCTCGTCTACTTCATCATTTCCAAGCCAGTCTCTTGTTGGGTATACAGAATGGCTGGACTAGTTGGTAGCGATTTAAATTCTTTACTGCTTCATGGCTACTTTGTAGCTCATCTGAATGTGAAATGATTGGGGGTCTGATTCCTGTTTCTACCTGACAGCTGTTCATCTCACCCACAAACTTACCCCACATTACTGACACTAACTGGCCCCTTTTTGGAAAGTCTCAGTAGAGGGCCAAGGACTGAATGGGCATGGACCCTAGAGACTGAACTCCTCTCTCACTTTTGGGGTGACCCCTCCACAGCCAAGGTGAGGCACAGTGGTACGGCAACGTGTAGGAAAGCTTGCTTTTTCACTGCTGCAGGGCTGCCAGCGCTCCAGATTCTTTTGCGAGTAACAGGTTTTTGGCTGGGCAGGACCCTACTCTTGCAATGACAGAAGATCCAGCTCCCTAGTGAATGGGATCCCAAGTGAATCTGAGTTGTCTGCCCGCATCCTGAGGGCTGAACAACTAATCTGAACTGCTGCAGGGAGAGTTCTTTGTCTTCTCCTCAGCAACCCCAAGCCATTCTCATGGGAGGGGAGGAGAGAGTTGAAGAGCCCAGTAGCTCAGGGGGACTCTGCTTGCTCCTCCTCTGTGAGCAATGGGGACAGGACAATTCCTCTGCTCCTCCCCCTCCCTGCAGCACCTGGCCTAAGAAGGGGCAGAGGGCAGCTGAAGAGCCCCTGAAGCTGCCTCCTCTCCAGCCTGGAAGGGTGTGAGGAGACCCCCACTGCAGCCTTCCCCTAGGCCTGGAAGAGGGGACTGAAGAGCCCCAGGAGGAGCAGAGGTGAGACTGGGGAGCAGAACTGTGGTGGGACTGAACAGCTGAGAGTTTGGGGGGCTGTATTGATGGCAGACTGGGCAAGTGTGAGAACAGGGATGGGCAGAACAAATGTGGGGTCAGAACTCATGACAGGCTGGAGGGGCTGAGGGGGCAGAACTGATGTGGGGCATGGAGGGCAGGATTTATTTGAAGGTTGGGGGGCAGAATAAATTACTAGATGGGGGAACAGGTGTGGGGGGTGACAGCTCCTTCAGCAGGTGCCAAAATCACCTTACCCAATATGATTTGGAGAACAGGTGACACTAATTTTCAACCTACATTGGGGATGGGGAGGGGGAGTTCAAAAACCAAAAGACAGACCAAAACCACAATATAATCTTTAAAAAAAAAAAATCAGGATTTCTGGGGTCCGAGTCAAAATGTTTGGTCTCCTCAGGTTGGCAATACTGCTGCCTGGTTTGGGGATAAACAGCCCATCAGATTCCAGGGTTGTGAATCTGGTACCTAATACACTGGCATGAAGTACACCATCATCCTGCTAACTTCTGTGGGGAGACAAAAGCCTAAACTTTCTGCGTTTTGTGACTAAACAGGCACTGGCAAGGAGCAACTAGGAAAACTGGAGGGCTCCCCACAGCTACCTACTGTTACGCAGACATACCCTGGCAGTTTTGTTACCCTTGTGTCTGATCATCTTCTTACTATTTCACCGAAGGGTGTCGTATGTAGTTTCTACTGAAAACTAGGATCATCATGGTTATTGCAAGATGTTTGAATAGAAACTAGTTTAAGAGGGCTGTAAAATGTAGAACACAGTATTATGTTGCAAAACTGTTAAAGCGAGACTTGTCACCAGAAGTGAGATGGGGTCATAGGCCTAACTCTGAAGGCCTAAGCGCTGAAAACAATGGACATTTGTGGAGATGGCACTTTATAATGTCTGGCCAGGTGGAGGCTTGAGCATTTGCAAAGATAAATGAACCCCAGGAGAGCTCTCCAAAGAGTGGGGCCCACTGGGCTGAGACAACAGTCTGAACCTATAAAAGCAGAAGAAATGGCACGAGTTGTTATCCATTATTCGGCAAGACTCTGACAACAAGGGTATCTCATGAAAGGTGGATCCCAGTCTTCTGAACTGGACAAGCACAGTAAGAATTGGCCATTTTGTGAGAAATACCTTATTAGATGGGAAAGTAATTGGTTAATATAAACTATAGATCATGTTTTATGTTTTTCTTTTACCTGTAACCTTATGTTTCCATATCCTGTTACTTGCTTTTGTTTGAATCTTGGTCTCAAACTCTGTTAAATAAACTTCACTTTGGTTTTACCATAGACACATCTAACTGCCTTGTGCTCAGGAGAGTGTTAAACTGAAGTGAAAGAAGTGAACTGGGGCATACTACTTCCATGGAGATAGCAGAATGGTGTATATTACAGGTATCCAGAAGATAAGGGACTGGGCACTCAAGTCTAACAAAGTAGGGCAAAAAATGCTAGCCTGATGAAAGAATGAGCGGGGCTTACAGAGCCCAGAGCAGAGCCTGTGTTGCCAGTAGCCGGTAGCAGTGAGCGTTTCCCCTTCTGAGCTCAGACAGGGCTCCCTCCTGCAGCAAGGTAGTGATTCACCCCAGACACCTCAGGTAACCCCCAAAAGTGTCACACCTACCCACACCTAAACTGTTTGCTGTGGTGATTTTTTGTAAATAAAGATTCTGCAATTCTTTTCAGTAGAAAAATCCTGCTTCTACCAGATATCCTACAGCCAGTGCTGTGGAGTGTCCTATGCAGGTTGAGAGTGGAGGCAGAGGGATATGAACTGGGGATTGGAATCAAGAGACTGGAGCTAACTGGAAAATAAGCCAAGAGGGAAGAAGGGAGTCCTCACCCAACGGGGTGGCAAAACCAACTTCCTGTGTGTGTTCATTGTCTAAATATACATCCCCTGCCTGCTGACTGCACTCTGAGGTGGGAGCTACTAGGATTCACACACATGTTGTTTTCTAGCTCTCCCATGTGCTGGGTGTTCCTAGTGATTTAATTTCAGGTGAAGGACATTTGCATATAAAAATCAAGGCCAAGTCTTATGCATGGTGTGCCAAATTAAACCTGCTCTGCCACTCCACCCTCTAGTTGAGAGCTCACCCAGTGGAGCAGATGCCAGCCTACTCCTTCCCACTTTTGCTGGCTGCCTTCCAAGCTGCATCAAACACAGGTCAGTGCCCATCCCTGGGCTTGGCTGGAAATATTTAGGCTCCCCCTTTCTACAGAGTGGGAGACACAGGGGCAGGGCACAGGAAACACAACCCCCCCCCAAAAAAAACTGACCTGCCCCAATAAATGGTATTAGTCCCTCTAGACTGGGGTATTATCTGCACGTGTCTCCCACTGAAGTCAATACTGATTATTGTTATTACACAAGGGGCAAAGGAAATAATGAAAGGCTGCTGCTGAGAGGAAGTATGCACTAAGTCAGAAAAAAAAAAGGAGCGGTGAATGGCAACGAGGTTAGGAGTAGGCAACTAGGAGAAAGACAAAAGCCTTTGCTGTACTAGACAGCTCCAGTGCCTACAATTCATGAGGAAAATGGTATTGCTTCCTCCCTAGGGAATGAGCATGTGCATGGTCACACATTAACCCATTGGTCACGCACACACACAAGGCACATGTACAGGAGCATGAACATTCACATGCATGGATGCACACACACATACAGGTACATTGACAACCACTTAGCACACAGGTGCACAGCCAACCACACTCAATGCACAAGCACACACACGGGTACATGGCCAACCCCACTCAACACACACACACATAGGCAGGCATGCATGAGCACCCCCCCACACACACACACACACAAGTGCATGGCCAACCACAATCAAAGCACATGAGCCCACATACACACACAGACAGGTGCATGGCCAGCAACGCTCAGTGCACAGGCACACACACCTGTATACATGCACACCCCCAGGGGGTTTGGGGCACAGGCGCGTATGAACAGGAGACGGTGGAGTCTCCAGGGGACCCCTTGAGGCCCACAGCTGACAGAGGCCAGGGCTGGGGAGTAAGGGGGGGGCTGTCTCGTTCTTTGCTCCTAGAAGAGGAAAGACCGATGCGGGGCGGGGCCCAGCGCCCTCTCCCTCCAGGACCCCAGTCAGGTCCGGGTAAGGCATCCCCGGAGTCCGCCACCCTCTGCACACACGGCCCGGACACTTGTGGTTCTCGGAGCAAACCCCACCGCACGCGGCCGGTCTGCTAGGACCCCGACCTTCCAGAGGGAGGACCCCGCGCAGGCCCGGCCCCTCCCGGCCAATCCTCGCGCTGTTGCTGGGGCCAGCCGGCCGCCTGACGTTGCCCTGGAGACGACGAAACGTTGAAAACATACAAAGATGTTGACGTAGGTGCGTGGTTCTCATGGCAACTGGCCAGGCGACGTCATCGCCCTTTACCTCCTCCTTCAGCGCTCGCGGGCGACGCAGACACGGCGTCAACTGTGGCGGGGAGGGGAGGAGATAAAGCCCAGTCCCTAAAGGAACAGGAGTGGGTGGAGCCTAGTTACCATAGCAGCGTGAGGAGGGTAGGGCCTAGTCACTATGGCAGCGGGAGTGGCTGTTGTTTGTTTGTAGCTGTGATTAGATGGGCGGGGAGTCAGGGGTGTGTCTGTTCCACAGCCCTGGACTCTGTCTGGTGTGGGCTGTAGGGTGATCAGACATCAAGTGAGAAAAATCGGGATGGGGGGGGTAATAGGAGCCTATATAAGAAAAAGACCCCAAAATCAGGACTGTCCCTATAAAATCAGGACACCTGGTCACCCTAATCGGGCCCTTGCTACAGTGTCAAATCTGCTCCCCCCCTCCGCCTCCCTTCCCCAGGGGTGGGAGAGCTCCTGGCTGAACGCCTGCAAAACCAGGAGAGACCCACTCCAGGCCAATGCCAAAGCAGGGGAACCCTGATCCTGAGGTGTCTAAAAAGACTCAAGTACTGGAAAAAGTAACTGGAAAATTCCAGACCTTTCTGGGCTTTTTCTTCACCGAGAAGGAGCCAAAAGGCCCATCTCTCTCTTGGCTTTTAAGTCCCTTGAGAAGGTCCTGACCCTTGAAGAATGTCTAGGGCAGGGCCTGTCCCCTGTGATAACTCCTGATAGCCCTCTATCCCCCAACCGGGGAGACAGCACCGAAGTTGGGCCAGAGCTGGCTAGCTGGATCCTCAAGTACCTGAGCCTATTCCTGCACAGCTTTTGTCCATCAGCCACCCCTACCCACAACATGCTTCCTGTTTGCAGGGTTCTGTGTGCTGGGGGTGTTTATTTTTTCTTCTCACATCAGCTTCCTGCTGTGCAATATGCAATAGATAAATCCCTTGTGTGTGACATACAGGGCAGGGAGATTTTCCCATCTGATAAGGCTGGGGAGACCCACCTACAGGTAGTTCCCCGTATGATGCCATCAGGTGGGTGGGTCACACAAGCCAGGAGGTTTCCTAAAAATGAAAATAGCGTATCGGCATGACAAGCTGTGCAAGTACAGCTGATAGATGAGAAAGGACAAAACCTAGGAACTCTGTCCAGAGGCATATATGTTACATCAGACACCTGCAGGGTGAGAATACCCAGCACCTCATCCTGCTGAGGCCAGCAAACTAGAAGTCAGCTTCTTTCCCACCCCCTCCAACAGACAGGCTGTTATTATCATTAGTTGTTTTACGTCAGCAGTGTTTGACTTGGCAGGCAAAGGGCAGCAGGTTCAGTTCACATTGGTTTTTAAGAGCTGGTTCTGCACCACACCCATGAACAGAGCTTACGTCTGGGGATACCCTCACCCCAGAGCCCTGGGCAGGCAAAGGGCGGGATGGGAATTACCATTTACTTTTCATGGACAAGCCACAAGCTGTCTGCATGTCATAGGTAATAAATGAATGTATGCCAGAAAGCATTCTGCAGCTCCCTGTGTGTCTCAGGGATAGCAACACGTGGGAAGGTGTGCAGTCACCATGGTATATGACTACCTTCAAGTGAGGAAGGTGCTGAGAGGAGGCTAGAGTGCCAGAAGCAGGAATCACACTCTTGACTCTGACCAGTTGAACTACAGAGAACATTTGAAGTCCTCTGCCAGGAGTGTGATGAAGGCAAAGATATTTTCCTCTTCTCCCCACAGTGCCCCCAATGTCCTGGCTTTTCCAGTTACTTTGCTGATAAATCTGCACTCAGATTCAAAATCATTTGGCTGCATCTGCAGCATCAAATCTATGTCAGAAGAGGATGAGGAGTGGGTTGTGGAATATATTTCCCCTAATGCACACTGGAAAACATAATCCCAACTATACATATAATATGATGGGGTCTAAATTAGCTGTTACCACTTGAGAGAGAGAGCATGGAGTCATTGTGGATAGTTCTCTGAAAACATTCATTCAATGTGCAGCAGCAGTCAAAAAAGCTAACAGAATGGTGGGAATCATTAAGAAAGGGATAGATAATAAAACAGAAAATATCATATTGCCTCTATACAAATCCATGGTACGCTTACATCTTGAATACTGTGTGCAGATGTGGTCGCCCCATCTCACAATGACACAATGATCACAATGAGCTGACTGGGGCTCAGTCCTCACAAGATGCTACTGGTTGGTTCAGGAGTGATGTCTGCTTAGCCTCAAGATGCTAATGGTTTTTTTTCTAAATGAAGTTGTTTGTCCAAACCCACACAAGGGTTGTGGACCTTTGAAAAGTCCCAAGATTAATTGTTTTTTTATGTGCAAAGGGGCAGCCTCTGACAGAGGAGGAAGGGGTGAACTGAGGTCAGTCGGAGTTGGCCAAGTAGAAGGAGTGAGTCGGGGGTGTAAGAAGAGACAGTGGGGGCAAGGTGTGGTTTCCAGATGGAAGAATTATTGTTATGGAGTTTAGAGAACAGAGGGTACACTGGGCATTCAGACCATGAGGAGAAGCAGGAAGTGGGAGGGAGGCTCTGAGAATGCATGTGCCCAGAGGAAGTGGGAGGGAGGCTCTGAGAATGCATGTGCCCAGAGGAGGCATGTGCCCAGAGGAGGCTCTGAGAATGCATGTGTCTTTCTTGGAGCTGAACCACAGACTGTGTGCCAGCTCTTTCAGAAGGGGTGTGTCTTCTTCTGCACCGAGGAACCCAAGTGCTATATGTGGCTGTTGAAGGTCAGGAGGCGGGAGCCCTGTCAAGAATTGGGGTGTATGGGTGTATGAGAGAGGAAATGTGATTGTGTTTGTGTGTGGTGGAGGGAGAAGATGATCTGAGCAGACTGGGATTGGGATGTGCGCCTCCTAGGGAGCTACGCAGTAGGAAGCTACAGTGGTGAAGCAGCAGATTCAGGGCATAGGGCTCAAGGAAGACTTGGCGAGGAGAAAGGGAGCTCAGAAATGAGAGAAGAGAGACACACGACTCAGAGCTTTGCTCCTGCCAAGGAGGCGGCTACCCATCCTGGGGATGAAGGAAAGTGCTGGAGCATTTGAGATGAGAGATGGCATCAGGGTAGGGTGCAGGGCTGGATTTAATGTGGGGAAGGGAAAGGGGAGAGTACATAAGAATGGCCATACTGGGTCAGACCAAAGGTCCATCCAGTCCAGTATCCTGTCTACCAACAGTGGCCAATGCCAGGTGCCCCAGAGGGAGTGAACCTAACAGGTAATGATCTAGCGATCTCTCTCCTGCCATCCATCTCCACCCTCTGACAAACAGATGCTAGGGATACCATTCCTTACCCATCCTGGCTAATAGCCATTAATGGACTTAACCTCCATGAATTTATCCAGTTCTCTTTTAAACCGTGTTATAGTCCTAGCCTTCACAAGCTCCTCAGGCAAGGATTTCCACAGGTTGACTGTGCGCTGAGTGAAGAAGAACTTCCTTTTGTTTTAAACCTGCTACTCATTAATTTCATTTGGTGGCCCCTAGTTCTTATATTATGGGAACAAGTAAATAACTTTTCCTTATTCACTTTCTCCACACCAATCATGATTTTATATACTTCTATCATATCCCCCCTTAGTCTCCTCTTTTCTGAAAAGCTGAAAAGTCCTAGCCTCTTTAATCTCTCCTCATATGGGACCAGTTCCAAACCCCTAAACGTTTTAATTGCCCTTTTCTGAACCTTTTCTAATGCCAGTATATCTTTTTTGAGATGAAGGGACCACATCTGTACTCAGTATTCAAGATGTGAGTGTACTGTGGATTTATATAAGGGCAATAAGATATTCTCCGTCTTATTCTCTATCCCTTTTTTAATGATTCCTAACATCCCTTTTGCTTTTTTGACTGCCGCTGCACACTGCGTGGACGTCTTCAGAAAACTATCCATGATGACTCCAAGATCTTTCTCCTGATTAGTTGTAGCTAAATTAGCCCCCATCATATTGTATGTACAGTTGGGGTTATTTTTTCTAATGTGCATTACTTTACATTTATCCACATTAAATTTCATTTGCCATTTTGTTGCCCAATCACTTAGTTTTGTAAGATCTTTTTGAAGCTCTTCACAGTCTGCTTTGGTCTTAACTATCTTGAGCAGTTTAGTATCATCTGCAAACTTTGCCACCTCACTGTTTACCCCTTTCTACAGATCATTTATGAATAAGTTGAATAGCATTGGTCCTAGGACTGACCCTTGGGGAACACCACTAGTTACCCCTCTCCATTCTGAAAATTTACCATTTATTCCTACCCTTTGTTCTCTGTCTTTTAACCAGTTCTCAATCCATGAAAGGATCTTCCCTCTTATCCCATGACAACTTAATTTACATAAGAGCCTTTGGTAAGGGACCTTGTCAAAGGCTTTCTGGAAATCTAAGTACAGTGTCTACTGGATGCCCTTTGTCCGCATGTTTGTTGACCCCCTCAAAGAACTCTAATAGATTAGTAAGACATGATCTCTCTTTACAGAAGCCATGTTGACTTTTGCGCAACCATTTATGCTCTTCTATGTGTCTGACAATTTTATTCTTTACTATTGTTTCAACTAATTTGCCCAGTACTGATGTTAGACTTACTGGTCTGTAATTGCCAGGATCACCTCTAGAGCCCTTCTTAAATATTGGCATTACATTAGCTATCTTCCAGTCATTGGGTACAGTAGCTGATTTAAAGGACAGGTTACAAACCATAGTTAATAGTTCCGCAATTTCACATTTGAGTTCTTTCAGAACTCTTGGGTGAATGCCATCTGGTCCCGGTGACTTGTTACTGTTAAGTTTCTCAATTCATTCCAAAACCTCCTCTAGTGACATTTCAATCTGTGACAATTCCTCAGATTTGTCACCTACAAAAGACAGCTCAGGTTTGGGAATCTCCCTAACATCCTCAGCCGTGAAGACTGAAGATAAGCTTAGGAGGTTTTCATGCAGGTCCCCACATCTGTACCCTAGCGTTCAGAGTTGGGGAGGAACCTTGACATGGTGGTAGAGTGGTGGGATTAACCTGAAATCATTTTGAGATCCAGTTGAGATTTTTTGAACTAGAAATACAGATTTTAAAAAGGAAATTTTTTTTTCCTTTGGAAAGGAAGTCCAGAAAGCAGCTGAAACTGAAAGCAGCTTGTTTTTTCTCTGCTTTGTGGCCAAGCAGAGACAAAAGGGGATTATCTTTGTGAATTGCAGGTTTTCTTTGCCTGGAGGCAGGGTACTTAACTCCTGGAAGGAAATTCACAGTCTTCCAACCCAGAGTTTTTTTTTCCCCTAAAAGTAAACAGGGGGAGGGTGTTCTACCCATTTGCCTGGAGACAAAAGTGGCAGGGGTTTTTTTTTGTTTGTTTTTGTTTTTTTAGGATTTTGATTTCTTTACAAGGAGCACAAGTTTGAAAAGGATTTTTTTTTTCCTTTAGGCTGCTGGTAAGCAGGTTTCCAAGTAGTTGGAGGTTTTTTGCTTTGATTTGGGCCCAGAGCAGAGACAAGGGAATTGTCTTTTTCTGTAGGCTGACAATCACTATCAGAGAATAGGTATTCTATTCCAGCACAGCAAAATTTTACAGCCAAGTTTTGTTTGTTTATTTCTAAACCTCGGGTGTAAAGTTAGTTAAAAACAGAGAGGTTAGAATGACAAAATCCATGGCTCGACAAAAGCTGGAATTAGCCAGATTTCAGGCTGAGGAAAGACAAAGGGAACATGAAAGACAGATAGAACTCATGCGGCTGAAGAAGGAGGAGAAGGAACAAGAAAGGAAGGCAGCGAAAGAGGCAGCGAAAGAGGCAGAACAACACCAAGCAGCTGCTCACAGGAGAGCTATGGAAGCAAGGGACAAAGAAATGGAGGCAAGGGCCAAAGAACTGGAGGAGAGGGAAAAAGAGAGGAAGCATGTGGAGGAGATGGAGAAGATAAAGGCTCAGCAGAATATCCCAACAAACCCTAGCAATCCTTCTCCAAGTACCACTTCCCATCCCAGAAAGTTCCCCACCTACAAGGCAGGCAATGATACTGAGGCCTTCCTAGAAAACTTCGAAAGGGCCTGCCTTGGGTACAACATCTTTACTGACCAGTACATGGTAGAGCTGAGGCCGCAGCTCAGTGGACCCTTAGCTGAGGTGGCAGCTGAAATGCCTAAAGAACACATGAACAAGTATGAACTGTTTAAATCCAAGGCGAGAGTCAGAATGGGGATAACACCCGAGCATTCTCGTCGGAGGTTCAGAGCCCTAAGGTGGAAACCAGACGTGTCATTTACCCGACATGCCTACCACATTGTGAAACATTGGGATGCCTGGATATCAGGAGCAAGTGTTGAATCTCCAGTAAATTTGCCCTTCCTAATGCAAAGGGAACAATTCTTAGAGGGGGTTCTTGAGGAAATAGAAAGATACATCCTAGATGGGAAGCCCAAAACTGTAATCGAGGCAGGAGAGATTGAAGCCAGATGGGTGGAGGTGGCAGAGAAGAAGAAAACTGGTCACAGTTGGAGCGGAGACCAGAAGGGACAACCCCAGACCACACCCTATTACCAGGGGCCGCCCAAGGCCCCACCTACCTCCTAAAGAACCCCCCAGACACCTTATCGTCCCACCACCCCGTTCTCCAGCAACCCATCTCGCCCCAGTGACCCGTCAGCTGGACGATGTTTTAAATGTAACGAGCTGGGGCATGTAAAGGCCAACTGCCCCAAGAACCCCAACAGATTACAGTTCATTGCACCGGGATCACACCAGAGGTCCGCAGGCCCAGATACCGCCCAGATACCCTTGGAGCGGAGGGAAACTGTGAGTGTGGGCGGGAAGAAGGTCACCGCGTGGAGGGACACTGGAGCACAAGTGTCAGCTATCCATGCTTCCTTAGTGGACCCCAATTTAATCAACCCAGAGATCCAAGTGACGATTCAACCCTTCAAGTCCAACTCTTTCAATTTGCCTACAGCCAAGTTGCCTGTCCAGTACAAGGGCTGGTCAGGAACATGGACTTTTGCAGTCTATGATGATTATCTCATCCCCATGCTGTTGGGGAAAGACTTGGCCAATCATGTGAAGCGGGCCAAGAGGGTGGGAATAGTCACCCGTAGCCAGGCTAAACAAGCCGTAAGGCCTAGCTCTGTTCCGGAAATTTCTATCAGGACCTGGTCAGAGGTGATGGACCCGGACCCCAGGCCAATGTCTGCAACAGCAGTAGTGGATCCAGTCCCAGAGACCCAGACGGAACCAATCCCAGAACCGGAACCAGCCGAACAACCAACACCAGACCCATTGCCAGCACTGAATCCAGTACTTGCAACCTCAACACCAGAGGGCCCCACCGAACCTGAACCGGCAGCAGCCGATAACCCTACACAAGAGGCTCAGCTGGAGCCTGAATCCCAACATAGTGCACCAGCGGAAAGCGGTTCACAGTCAACGGAAACAGCCCCATCCCCTACATCGCTTCCAGAGGGACCAAGCATAGGTCCACAATTCAATGAGGAACTGATGTCTCCAGCATCAAGGGAACAGTTTCAGACCGAACAGGAAGCAGATGAAAGCCTCCAGAGAACTTGGACGGCGGCACGGAGCAACCCACCGCCTCTCAGCTCTTCTAATCAATCCAGGTTTGTTGTAGAAAGAGGACTTTTATACAAGGAAACTCTTTCTGGTGGACACCAGGAAGACTGGCATCCTCAGAGACAGTTGGTAGTTCCAACTAAAAACGGGGCCAAACTTTTGAACTTAGCCCATGATCACCCTAGTGGCCATGCTGGGGTGAACAGGACCAAAGACCGTTTGGAGGGGTCCTTCCACTGGGAGGGAATGGGCAAGGATGTTTCTATCTATGTCCGGTCTTGTGAGGTATGCCAAAGAGTGGGGAAACCCCAAGACCAGGTCAAAGCCCCTCTCCAGCCACTCCCCATCATTGAGGTTCCATTTCAGCAAGTAGCTGTGGATATTCTGGGTCCTTTTCCAAAAAAGACACCCAGAGGAAAGCAGTACACACTGACTTTCATGGATTTTGCCACCCGATGGCCGGAAGCAGTAGCTCTAAGCAACACCAGGGCTAAAAGTGTGTGCCAGGCACTAGCAGACATTTTTGCCAGGGTAGGTTGGCCCTCCGACATCCTCACAGATGCAGGGACTAATTTCCTGGCAGGAACTATGGAAAACCTTTGGGAAGCTCATGGGGTAAATCACTTGGTTGCCACTCCTTACCACCATCAAACAAATGGCATTGTGGAGAAGTTTAATGGAACTTTGGGGGCCATGATACGTAAATTCGTAAATGAGCACTCCAGTGATTGGGACCTAGTGTTGCAGCAGTTGCTCTTTGCCTACAGAGCTGTACCACACCCCAGTTTAGGGTTTTCCCCATTTGAACTTGTATATGGCCATGAGGTTAAGGGGCCATTACAGTTGGTGAAGCAGCAATGGGAGGGATTTACACCTTCTCAGGAACTAACATTCTGGACTTTGTAACCAACCTAGAAAACACCCTCCGAACCTCTTTAGCCCTTGCTAGAGAAAACTTACAGGATGCTCAAAAAGAGCAAAAAGCCTGGTATGATAAACATGCCAGAGAGCGTTCCTTCAAAGTAGGAGACCAGGTCGTTGTCTTAAAGGCGCTCCAGGCCCATAAAATGGAAGCATCGTGGGAAGGGCCATTCACAGTCCAGGAGCGCCTGGGAGCTGTTAATTATCTCATAGCATTCCCCACCTCCAACCAAAAGCCTAAGGTGTACCATATTAATTCTCTAAAGCCCTTTTATTCCAGAGAATTAAAGGTTTGTCAGTTTACAGCCCAGGGAGGAGACGACGCTGAGTGGCCTGAAGGTGTCTACTACGAAGGGAAAAGTGCTGGTGGTGTGGAAGAGGTGAACCTCTCCATGACCCTTGGGCATATGCAGCGACAGCAGATCAAGGAGCTGTGCACTAGGTACGCGCCAATGTTCTCAGCCACCCCAGGACTGACTGAACGGGCATACCACTCCATTGACACAGGTAATGCTCGCCCAATTAGGGTCCAACCTTACCGGGTGTCTTCTCAAGCTAAAACTGCTATAGAACGGGAGATCCAGGATATGTTACAGATCGGTGTAATCCGCCCCTCTGGAAGTGCTTGGGCATCTCCAGTGGTTTTAGTTCCCAAACCAGATGGGGAAATACGTTTTTGCGTGGACTACCGTAAGCTAAATGCTGTAACTCACCCAGACAACTATCCAATGCCACGCACAGATGAACTATTAGAGAAACTGGGACGGGCCCAGTTCATCTCTACCTTGGACTTAACCAAGGGGTACTAGCAGGTACCGCTAGATGAATCTGCCAAGGAAAGGTGAGCCTTCACCACACATCTCGGGCTGTATGAATTTAATGTACTCCCTTTCGGGCTGTGAAATGCACCCACCACCTTCCAAAGACTTGTAGATAGTCTCCTAGCGAGATTAGGAGAATATGCAGTCGCCTACCTTGACGATGTGGCCATATTTTCGGATTCCTGGGCAGACCACCTGGAACATCTACAAAAAGTCCTTGAGCGCATAAGGGAGGCAGGACTAACTGTTAAGGCTAAGAAGTGTCAAATAGGCCTAAACAGAGTGACTTACCTTGGACACCAGGTGGGTCAAGGAACTATCAGCCCCCTACAGGCCAAAGTGGATGCTATCCAAAAGTGGCCTGTCCCAAAGTCAAAGAAACAGGTTCAATCCTTCTTAGGCTTGGCCGGTTATTACAGACGATTTGTACCGCAATACAGCCAAATCGCCGCCCCACTGACAGACCTAACCAAACAGAAACAGCCAAATGCTGTTCAGTGGACCGAAAAGTGTCAGAAGGCCTTTAACAAGCTTAAAGCGACACTCATGTCTGACCCTGTACTAAGGGCCCCAGACTTTGACAAACCATTCCTAGTAACCACAGATGCGTCCGAGCATGGTGTGGGAGCAGTTTTAATGCAGAAAGGACCTGATCAAGAATTCCACCCTGTAGTGTTTCTCAGCAAAAAACTGTCTGAGAGGGAAAGCAACTGGTCAGTCACTGAAAAAGAATGTTACGCCATTGTCTACGCTCTGGAAAAGCTACGCCCATATGTTTGGGGGACGGCGTTTCCACCTGCAAACCGACCATGCTGCACTGAAGTGGCTTCACACTGTCAAAGAAACTAACAAAAAACTTCTTCGGTGGAGTTTAGCTCTCCAAGATTTTGATTTCAACATCCAACACATCTCAGGAGCTTCTAACAAAGTGGCTGATGCACTCTCCCTAAAGTTTCCCAGAATCAACTTGTTAAAATCATCCTTGAGATGTGGAAAATATTGTTAGTCTTTATGTACTTGGTAGTATATTTAGAGATGCATGTGTCTTATTAACTCTGTTTTTCCTAGAGCTCCAGGAAGAAATCCCAGCCAGTGTTTCACCCTAGCTGAGATTTGGGAGGCGTGTCATAAATATAAAGGGAAGAGTAAACCCCTTAAAAATCCCTCCTGGCCAGAGAAAAACTCCTCTCACCTGTAAAGGGTTAAAAAACTAAAGGTAACCTCGCTGGCACCTGACCAAAATGACCAATGAGGAGACAAGATACTTTCAAAAGCTGGGAGGAGGGAGAGAAACAAAGGGTCTGTGGGTCTGTCTTTATGCTGCCTTTGCCGGGGATAGACCAGGAATGGAGTCTTAGAACTTTTAGTAAGTAATCTAGCTAGGTATGTGTTAGATTATGATTTCTTTAAATGTCTGAGAAAAGAATTGTGCTGAATAGAATAACTATTTCTGTCTGTGTATCTTTTTTGTAACTTAAGTTTATGCCTAGAGGGATTCTCTATGTTTTGAATCTAATTACCTTGTAAGGTATCTACTATCCTGATTTTACAGAGGGGATTTCTTTACTTCTATTTACTCCTATTTCTATTAAAAGTCTTCTTGTAAGAAAACTGAATGCTTTTTCATTGTTCTCAGATCCAAGGGTTTGGGTCTGTGGTCACCTATGCAAATTGGTGAGGCTTTTTATCCAACATTTCCCAGGAAATGGGGGGGGGGGTGCAAGTGTTGGGAGGATTGTTCATTGTTCTTAAGATCCAAGGGTCTGGGTCTGTAGTCACCTAGGCAAATTGGTGAGGCTTTTTACCAAACCTTGTCCAGGAAGTGGGGTGCAAGGTTTTGGGAAGTATTTGGGGGGAAAGACGTTTCCAAACAGCTCTTCCCCAGTAACCAGTATTTGTTTGGTGGTGGTAGCAGCCAACCCAAGGACAAAGGGTGGAATATTTTGTACCTTGGGGAACTTTTTGACCTAAGCTGGTAAAGATAAGCTTAGGACGTTTTCATGCAGGTCCCCACATCTGTACCCTAGCGTTCAGAGTGGGGGAGGAACCTTGACAATCTCCCTTTACAGAAGCCATGTTGACTTTTGCGCAACCATTTATGTTCTTCTATGTGTCTGACAATTTTATTCTTTACTATTGTTTCAACTAATTTGCCCAGTACTGATGTTAGACTTACCGGTCTGTAATTGCCAGGATCACCTCTAGAGCCCTTCTTAAATATTGGCATTACATTAGCTATCTTCCAGTCATTGGGTACAGTAGCTGATTTAAAGGACAGGTTACAAACCATAGTTAATAGTTCCGCAATTTCACATTTGAGTTCTTTCAGAACTCTTGGGTGAATGCCATCTGGTCCTGGTGACTTGTTACTGTTAAGTTTCTCAGTTCATTCCAAAACCTCCTCTAGTGACATTTCAATCTGTGACAATTCCTCAGATTTGTCACCTACAAAAGACAGCTCAGGTTTGGGAATCTCCCTAACATCCTCAGCCGTGAAGACTGAAGCAAAGAATTCATTTAGTTTCTCTGTGATTACTTTATGGTCTTTAAGTGTTCCTTTTGTACTCGATTGTCCAGGGGCCCCACTGGTTGTTTAGCAGGCTTCCTGCTTCTGATGTACTTAAAAAACATTTTGTTATTACCTTTTGAGTTTTTGGCTAGCTATTCTTCAGATTCCTTTTTGGCTTTTCTTATTACATTTTTACATTTTATTTGGCAGTGTTTACGCTCCTTTCTATTTACCTCACTAGGATTTGACTTACACTTTTTAAAAGATGCCTTTTTATCTCTCACTGCTTCTTTCACATGATTTTTAAGCCACGGTGGCTCTTTTTTAGTTCTTTTACTGTGTTTTTTAATTTGCGGTATACATTTAAGTTGGGCCTCTATTATGGTGTCTTTGAAAAGTGTCCATGCAGCTTGCAGGGATTTCACTCTAATCACTGTACCTTTTAACTTCTGTTTAACTAACCTCCTCATTTTTGCATAGTTCCCCTTTCTGAAATTAAATGCCACAGTGTTGGGCTGTTAAGGTGTTCTTCCCTAGTCGGTTGTGCCCCACTGTTTGAAAACCGTTGCCTCCTGCCAGGAGCCAGCAGATCAGAAGCTGGTGGGAGCCACCTGGCCCACTCAGGCCCATGGCTCTCCGCGTCATGGGAGCCAGGTAGGGTGACCAGATATCCTGATTTTATGGGGACAGTCCCGATTTTTGGATCTTTTTCTTATATAGGCTCCTATTACCCCCCACGCTCATCCTGATTATTCACATTTGATGTCTGTCTGGCTGCCCAGCAGCCCTCCTTGCCCTGTTCCCTGAGCTGAACTGCCTCTGCATGGCTGAGCACTCTCCAGGCAGGCTGGGGGGCACAGCGCTGTGCCCCTAACACGGTCTTGCCCCTTCCCCAAAGGAGCCCCATACCCTGGAGTTGGCCCCTGACCGTACAGCCCGGCTGCCATGAGGCGCTTCCCGAGGCGCTCACTCACGACTGCCCTGGAGCTCTTAGCTGGGGAGCAGCTGGCTGTGCAGACGCAGTCCGGCTCAGGGAGCAGGGCAGGGAGGGCTGCTGGGCAGTCAGCCAGCACCCTGGCTCCCACAGTGGGGAGAGCCAGGGGCCTGAGCAGGCCAGGTGGCTCCCATCAGTTTCCAATCCACTGGCTCCTGGCAAGAGGCGATGGTTTTCAAACAACATGGCATGTCCCGGCATGCTGCACAGTTTGAAAACCTCTGTGCTAAATGGAAGGCAGAAAGCTGGAAGGAAATGTGACCCTGAATGACCCACACTGTGTTGCCGCTGCTCCTCGGGGCACATGACCCCCCAAACCCCTCTACATCACCTCTGGGGGGCATGTGACCCCCACCTGCCCCCACATGCATTGCCTCTGCCCCTCCAAATATAGAAGTCAAACTACATCTAGGGTTGCCAACCCTCCAGGATTGGCCTGGAGTCTCCAGGAATTAAAGATTAATCTAATTAAAGATTATGTCATGTGATGAAATCTCCAGGAATACATCCAACTCATATTGGTAACCTTAACTACACCTATGCTAATGGGATGTATTAGGGGCTTCCAACCCAGCCTGAGAGCACCCTGCCCTGCTCCCATGTCTCTGCTCTTCCTCCCTTCTCTTTACTCTGATCCCCATCTTCCTTTCCCCATTCCCTGGTCTGCTGCCATCATTTTTTCCTTCATCTCTCCTTCCTGCTCCTCTCATTTCATCTCTTCTCTCTCCACCTGCCATTTTTTCTTATATAATTTCGGTCTCCAATATTTCTCTTTCCTCTGTCTCTCATAAAGGGGTGATAATCTAAGTGTCTTCTCTCTTCAAAATTTCCCTTTGAGTTATAGGAGAGAGGGGAAGGTGATGCTGTGGGTGCTGTCCCTTTAAGAATAGTCAGGCCATATTGTGTTGCCTCATGCACCTTTAAATATCTTGTGAAGGAACAGATGGTTCTTCCAGAGAACTTACTGGAACTCTTGCTAGGACAGGATTGGACTGTCCTAGGGGTGAAACCTGAGCAGCACCCATGTTCATATATAGTTCATATATAGCTTCATGAGCATATGCATACAGATGCACTTGTAAAGTATATGTCTCATTTCCATATAGCAGCTAGTCCACATAGAGGATAACGGCTTGCTACTGCTGCCAGTTAATGGAGTTACTTCTTTAGCTTAAGTGGTTGTGTAGAGGTCTGTTCTTTGGTGCTTCAGGTCCTGGATTCAGTCCCTGCTGACAATCTGTGGGTGGTGCTGTTATACATGCACTCATTTATGCCTGGCACATGGCCACACACTCCCATATGGTGGTGTTAAAAGATCGAAAGCTCCACAAACACATGCTACACACACACACACAAAATGCACATGCAAGAAACGGACAGGACTCAGAGTCCCTCTGCAAATGCTCACGTGCTTTCTACATAACACACTGATGACATCCAAGCCCCATATACACATACATAGTTACAACGCACCTGCATGACACAAGCTGCATGAATGCACACACACCTTAGCCTCCAGGAGCTAAGGGTGTAAAAATCTGAGCTGATGACATGCTGTGTCTGAGGGAGAGATCTCCAAAGCAATGCAGGTCATGGCAGAATGCTTTATATAACCCAAAGCCATAGAGAAAACCAAAATAGCTGCCTCCCTGCTGCTCAGTTAGTCTCCTCCATCAAACATGGATAAAATTAGAGCAGGCAGTGACGTTCACTTACGTCTACACAGGGACTCCAGGGAGACAGAGGGAGACAGGCTCAGGGCTCTGCCATCAGCTGCACAGGCTGCCAGAGCTTTCAAACAGAATCTGTCACTAGGGATAGTGTGTGAGCTGAGGGGCCGGGATGGAGAAGAGTGAGGGGAGGGGGCTGGGAGCACGGTTGTTAGATGCTCATAGAGAATGTTCCAAACCAAGCCCCTGCCTTTTGGAAAAGAAGCCTGCATATTCACACACAAGCTGGCATTTCCCAGCGAATCCCCCACTGCTCTGAACTCCAGCAAGCCTGCTTCAGAGACACCTGGTGAGCCTTGGAGCAGGTGAAGCTCAGACGGTGTGCCTCAAGGGGTGATCCCTTGAGCAGATGAGCCTCAGAGCAGGCGTGCTTCAGCGGGGGGACCTGCAGAGCAGCTGTGCTGCAGAGGTGATTCTTGCAGTAGTTGTGTCTTGGAGGGATGCCCCACAGAGCTGGTGGTGACACCCCACCTCCACCCCCCAGATCCGTGCAACTTTGTGGGAACACAAATTACATGTTTCTTTGAAAGTGGCAGAAAAACAGAATCAGAAAATGCTGTATGTGGAGGCTGAACGCCCTCAAACAGAGCTGAGGCCAATGGTCACACTTACAGTCCCACGGTAGGCACCTACACCCATATTGAGGCACCTCGGTGAGCTTTGGCTCAGTTTTCAGAGGTGCTGAACACAACTCTCATTGCTTGCAATGGGAGCTGGAAACGCTCGATACATCTAAAAATCAGGTCAAATCTTATTTTAGGTGCCTAAACCTGATGTAGGTGTCTAACCTCAGGCTCCAAGTCTGAACATTTTGGCCTCAGCTTTAGTTGTCAGGTCTAGTGGTCTGAGCACAGGGGATAGGAAGCCAGGCAATAAGTTATAACCCCAGCTCTGATGCTTACTTGCTCTGTGACCCTGGGCAAGTCCTTTCCCCTGTGTGTGTCTTAGTTTTCCTTTCCTTACCTGAGGATAATGCTCTTCACCCATGTTCTGGTGCTGCGATGGGAGTTTGTGAAGACTGATGGAGTTAATATTTGTAAAGCACTTTGAAAAGGACAAAAGCCCTAGGGAAAATCTAAGTGCTAATTATTAGTTACAGAGACACAAAAAAGAGATGTAAGGTTTAAAAATGCTTTTCTGGTCTGAGACACGTGTATCCATTAATGAAAATAATTTATGCCTCCATCCCCGAGGGTTCTGCCATCCACCCCCACTTTGTGACAGTGCTGGAAGCCTCTGGCCTTGGAGAGATGGCTCAGAACTCAGCTGGTTGCTCTAGGCAAGAATCAGAGGTATAAATAGCAGCACAGCAAGAATAAAGCCAGACAATCACAGCAGCAGCTTCTCACTCTGGACTTGAAAAGTCAAAGAGAAGGAAAGAAATCTCTGTTCATCTCCCCATGAGTCCCTGAGGCTTAGTGGCCCAGAAAAGGAAAGGTGAGAAATAGCCAAGTGAGGCTTGACTGGTGAGTGCTCCACATCCATCAGAGCTCAACCCTGTCCTGAAGCCACCCTGGCTGCCTGGAGATGGGAGAGAAGGAAAATGTTTCCACTTTGCCAAAGGCAGAGGGAGTCACACACTTCTTCTGGGGGCCATTCACTAGTGAGGCAAAGGCAGAGGGAGTCACACACTTCTTCTGGGGGCCATTCATCACCTCTCCCTATCATGTCCTTAACTAACCTATGTATGGTATTTTAAGGCACCATCCCCTTGGAATCCAAGTGTCAAACCATGATGAAGATTAATCATTTTGCAAATAATGAGAGTTCAAAAGAGTTCAATTTGCAAATAAGCACCTTCATGCTTTCCCCCATGCTGCCCCTCACACTTCGGAGGAGTTCCCTGTAAACACCCACAAAGAAACCTCATTATCCACTTTCAAATCCCTCCTTCTAACTCCCCTTTGCTGTGATATCTACAAAATATTTGACAATGGTTAGGGCGCTGGTGTACTGACACCACTGCCGGCCATGCTGATCAATATTGTCTCATTGTTTCCTTGTACTCCCCTGTTGGTATCCATCTGTTGTCTCTTGTCTCATACTTAAACTGTGAGCTCTCTGGGGCAGGGACGGTCTTTCTGTTATGAGTTTGTAAAGTGCCTAGCTCAGTGGGGTCCTGGTTCATGACTAGGACTCCTACGCTCTATGGCAGTTGTGGGCAACCTGTGGATAGCATGCAGCCGGTCAGGGTAATCCGCTGGATGACCACCAGACAGTCTGTTTACATTTGCATGGCTGTCCACAGCTCCCAGTGGCCAGGGTTCACTGTTCCCGGCCAATGGAAGCTGCAGGAAGCAGCACGGGCCGCAGGGACATGCTGACCATAGCTTCTCACAGCTCCCATCAGCCAGGAACGGTGAACCGCGGCCACTGGGAGCTGCAGGCGGCTGTGCAAATGTAAACAAACTGTCTGGTGGCCCGCCAGTGGATTATTCTGATGGGTCGCATGCGGCCTGCAGGTTACCTATCACTACTCTATGGTAATACAAATAATAAATAATAGTAATAGTAATAATAAGCATGAAAGAGTATCAGCTGTTACTTCTCTCTGTTCTCTCCTGTGTACGGGTTGGCTGTTCATCAGTAGGTATTTGAAGTTAAATATGTTGTTGTTATGTGTTCCCAGGAAGCTTTCTCCAAAAGTTGTGTCTGGGAATTAAAGGACTTTAAATAATTTCACTCTGAGGTCCAGATCTTTCTGTTGTTGTAGGAAACTGTGTGATGCCCTGAGGCAACATAACTGCTGCCACCTACAGTAACTAGACGTGCTGCAGCCTAACATAATGTGATTCCATTAACAATGAGCCCAGTGCAGGGCATCTGCCTGAATGCTACCTGCACTATCTGCATTTGAATAAGGCTGAGTTACAGGAGCCAGCAGACTGGGGAGGGAAGGTTCTGAACCATCCAGTTACCCAGGTTATTCAGGTTACCATGCTGTTAGGGACTTGTATCCTGCATTTCCCCATTTTATTAAAATCCCCACTTCCATTACAGGGGGGAAATCCTTTCAGAAGGAGGGTAACGGCTCCTCACATCCCAGCTGTGCACCATCTCCATCACGCCTCTTGTGTCCTATCCACACTGCCTGGTTATACTGCTTCCTCACCATGCAGCGCCATCATTGCTTTATATGAAGGGACCTAGTCAAGGGAAGCTGAAAGCAGGTAAGAGGCTTTGAACTACCTGCTGCAACTGAGGTGAGGGTAGCACAGCTCCAAAGACCTGTAACCTTTGTGCCTCCAGCAGCAAGCTTGAGAGGACCAGAAAACACCCTGGACTCCCAGAACCTCTGCTCCTTGGTCCATCTCCTGGGGGATTAACTGCACAACAACGGTTAGTGCTGGAAGAAGTAATGGAGACTATTATGAACACTTATTATGGAGAGCAGCATAATTACTATCTATTCCTAGTGGGAACTAAATTTCAGGCTGGGATTCCTCTGGGATTGTCCAAGGGGGTTGTGCACGCCAATGGTATCTGTGCTGGTCAGATGGACAGGGGGCAGAGTTAATCTGCAACCACTGCTACAGTTTAGTGGCTGGGAGTCTCCCGAGAATGCCCTTGGGGAGCAGGGTACACATATGAGCTTTGCACTGGGGCCAGGCTCCCTCAGGACATTTAATTCATTAGGAAGATCTTGGGAATGAATACTCTTCCCTTGAACAGTGGAAAGGAGCCCTGGCACTCCTGTGGTCTAATGGGGATTTTGGCAACAGGAGTGCCTCAAACGTTGCTCATTCACAATTGTCCCTACACCCAGAAATAACCTGCACTGACAGCTGGAGCTCCCTGCACAAAGAGGAAGCAGAGGCTTCCAGTGAGGTCAGAGGGAAGAGCACCCTGTCTAGTCTGACATCCAAGGGGATTTCAGCCTTAACAGCTCCCTAGAATTCCCCCAGCCGCAAAGCTGCCTTGCTGACTCAGAGTTCACTCAGGTACAAAGCTGGCCCCGAAATGAACTTCATCACCCTCCCTGTACGCAGGCAACAGGCACCTGTTCCCCATGCCCAGCTGACATTAAGGAGGGTCTCTGGAGCCTTTCCATTTCCACTGCAGGGCAAAACTACCTTCCATGCTGCTCCTATTTCTTCATACTTAATCAGCTCCTCTTAGTCCCACGGCAGGGCAAATGTGCCTCCACTGCTTCACCTGCTTATCCATGCCTACACCCTTGTTTCCATCCTTACTGCAGCTACAAGGCTACTGCTGCTTTCGTCTCTGCATCCATATCAGACATTAATGAGTGTGAACTGTTAACTGCATTCTTCTCAACGCTGCTTTAGACCTTGCCAGGGCCATTTGTCTTTGATGGCTACAATTAAGGATGCCTTTTTGCCACTTACTGACATGAATAAAATCAGTGTCTCTGAGACTTCTATTTCTCTCTTCCAGGTCCTAAACCCAGCCCAGTTGCTGAGCCTGTCCTTGCCTAGGGAACTCCAGAATGCAGAAGTTGCACAGTCGCAACATCTGCTGTGGTCTGGATGAGACATCAAGCCCAGGAGAAGTCTTTCTTTAGAAAGGTTATTAATACTCCCTCTCTCCACGTGCCATGCTGACTTTCTGCCGGGGACAAGTGCACCCCTCATGTGCCTATGGAGAAAAGGGACTTCCCAGTGCTCATTCACTGCTTCCCATTCCTGCTTTCTTGCACATTGATCTCTGCAGAGGGTATGAATGTGTCCTGCTGATTCAGTCCACACTAGGCCAACTTCCCCTTTTCCTAAGGGGGAATATTGATAATCTAACACTCAAGTCACCACAGAATGCAGCTTGCAGATGACATCCAACATGCCATTTAATTTCCTCCTCTACCGCCAAGCATCCTACAGCTGGGTAGTATGCAACTGCCCTGCTGTTAAATGTACTGGGTATTTCTGCAGCCCACCAGTTAGATGCTGCCCACTCTTAGGAGGTTGTTAGAGAGCTGTTCCTAATATAGGTCTGCAAATAACCAGCAAGGCTTTTTTGGGTAGCACAGATGTGGCTGCAATCTGGATAGATCCATTCAGCGTGGCCTTCTATGTAAAGCTCAGCTTGGTACTATTTACTGCATCTGTGTTTGTCCCTGGCATGCAGATTCCTTTGAATACACAGTGTCCTTGCACTCCATATACAGTAAGTTTAATACATCTTGTTCCCAGAGTGATATGGGGATATTATTTTGAAGGCATAAGTAGTGACTTCATATTTACAAAGTTTTGTATTTAAAGTAGGGATTCAACTTCTTTATTATATATGAAAAATGGCATGTACCCTCCCCAAAATTACAGTGTTCACTCTTTGGGTACAGAATGAAGTTTCTGAGAATTAATAAAGTGCCTCTGTTAATTAGCAGAGGAAATAAAATTAATTAAAAATAGGTCCTTTAAGAAATATGGACAATAAAGTGACACACCTGTTCCAAGCTAAAGAATTGGGCACTCTGGACATTTTGTTTAGTATTCTGGAATTTGGTGGATTTTTCCTCTACCTCCTGTGCATATTCCTGCAATCAGTGCCTTTCTCTGCATCATTCTAGGAGCATGGCAATACTGCACAAAAATAGGGTAGGAGATGCCCTGAGAAATGATGAAAGCCAACAGTCTGGGTGTTACTGGGCTAGTCAAAAGCAAGGATTGTTCCAACACAATGGCATTAAATGCACTTGCTGTAGTCTTTCAGGCTGTGATCCTAAAAAACAAAACTGAAGGGGTTTCCTGCCTCCTTGGTCAACTCCTGTGAAAAAAAATTAAAAATCTAATGTGCTTTTAAAAATCAGTTTAGTCTAATCTGGCTCCACAAACACTGTCATATCTTAATCAGAATTGCATGATATCATATCATTACATAGCATAAGGTTTCCGCTGAAGAAGAACAAGGAGTTTGGTGGCACCTTAAAGACTAACAGATTTATTTGGGCATAAGCTTTCATGGGTAAAACACGACTTCTTCAGATGCAAGTGGTGTTTTACCCACAAAAGCTTATGCCCAAATAAATCTGTTAGTCTTTAAGGTGCCACCAGACTCCTTGTTGTTTTTGTGGATACAGACTAACATGGCTACCTGCTGATGCTGAAGAAGAAACTTTCAGCTGTGTATAATAATGGAAAAAAATATTAATCCTAAAAAATTTTTTTTTAAAAAGACTATCCAGTGTAATCCATCCACAAGATTTCAGTAATTTTTAACTATAAAGGAAGTTGGAAGAGCCTGTGACAAGGCAAAGTTAAGGTTGTATTGACCTATCTGCAATCCTATAGTGAACAAACTGTGTTTTACAATATGGTGTTACATTGTTACTTAATATGGTATGCAACAGATAATTTTAAAAAAATTAATAGCCCACTAATAAGAACTAATCTTTCCTGCTTAATTTAAGTAGGCCTACTCCAACCTCAGACTAAAGGCAATCGAGGAATCTCATACAGTTCTTTTGCAACGGTATCTGTTTTTATTGTTGTAGATCTCATTTGCAGATACCTTATCTTAGATTGTTGCATTCATGCGGCCAGAATACAACACCTCAGGCTTCGTTTTTACATTTCTCATTTTGGGTTATGTTTAGTGTTCTCATCCCCCATGCTGTGCGGTACTATAACATAATGTCCTTTGTACCGAATCTCATCATATGCAGCAATTACATCTCTATAGTTCCAAAAGGACTCTGAGATTGGAGGTGCCTGGACTTTTTCTATTGGCCATCCATCTAGAATTACTTGTCTCAGACTTTTACAATATTGGATGATTTTGTGTTTCTTGTTTGAGCTTGTCAAATTTAGTCTAAAAAATGGATAGTACTTGAGTCATGGTTACTTCAAACTCTTCTTCCTACAGCACCTTGCTTTCAGTATTTATACACTCTCTTGAAAGCAGATCCACTATAATTAGATTTGGAAGAATTAGATTTTTATTGGTAAATGTCAGTAAACATCAGTTTCAGCATACACATATAAAACCATGGAAAAATGTTTCCATCAATAACAACAGAAATGTACAGAGAGGCAAAGTAAGAAAAAAGCTACTTGAGAACATAGAGTTTGATTTATGGATATTTACTTGGTATATTTCGATGTGATGTTGGCAATTTGTGTTTTAATAGTTATAAGCTTCAACTTTTTGAATCTCAACATTTACTGTCATTAAATAATTATTGTCTGCAATAGTCTGCACCTCCCCATAATTTCCTGGACATATGAAAATTTAAAAAGACATTGAAAAAATGCTAAAACCCCATAATTTTGTGCAACTGTGAATGTTTAAATCCATAATAAAAAAGCTTAAAAAGAAACATTGATATTATTCATCAAAATTATAAAAAAATATAAATCTAATTCTGCCAAGCTCAACTATTGTGCCCTCAGCAAGCCTGAATTCCACATTTAATGATTACTTTTGCAATTTCATTATCATTTTCTGAAGGCTAGGCAATGGGTTACACTGCAATGGTTTATGTTCTCTTTCTGTCTCAGCTGTAAACCCTTCTAACTACCAGAAATAATTGCTAGAATGTATTCGTCAGCCTGAACATAGATCTGTTGTGTTTTAGTCAATGTTTTAGAAACATCTGTCACTGAACAATTGTGTTGCAGGACAGCATCCAACCCACATGTGTGTGCATCAATTTCAGTCTTAGGTCCTTTGCTAATCTCAAAATATCTCACTACAGGTGTTTTGGTGACAACTTTTTTGAACTCCTAAAAGCTCTTGACAATCATCCTAGTGCCATGCTGTAATGTCCTCAAGCAGCATTTTGAGTGGACCACTCATTTGTGACCTCTGTAAGATCTCCTTGTGGGGGAATTCTTTGTCACTGACCATATGTGCTACAGAACAAATCTCATTCAGTCCAATCTAGCACTTCATCTTGTTCAATTTTCTTTTCATATTTCTGTTTAAGGGCCTGTCATAAATATAAAGGGAAGGGTAAACCCCTTTGAAATCCCTCCTGGCCAGGAGAAAGCTCCTCTCACCTGTAAAGGGTTAAGAAGCTAAAGGTAACCTCGCTGGCACCTGACCAAAATGACCAATGAGGAGACAAGATACTTTCAAAAGCTTGGAGGAGGGAGAGAGACAAAGGGTCTGTGTGTCTGTCTATATTCTGTCTTTGCCGGGGAATGGAGTCTTAGAACTTTTAGTAAGTAATCTAGCTAGGTACATGTTAGATTATGATTTCTTTAAATGTCTGAGAAAAGAACTGTGCTGAATAGAATAACTATTTCTGTCTGTGTATCTTTTTTGTAACTTAAGGTTTTGCCTAGAGGGGTTCTCTATGTTTTGAATCTAATTACCCTGTAAGATATCTACCATCCTGATTTTACAGGGGGGATTTCTTTATTTCTATTTACTTCTATTTTTATTAAAAGTCTTCTTGTAAGAAAACTGAATGCTTTTTCATTGTTCTCAGATCCAAGGGTTTGGGTCTGTGGTCACCTATGCAAATTGGTGAGGCTTTTTATCCAACATTTCCCGGGAAAGGGGGGGTGCAAGTGTTGGGAGGATTGGTCGTTGATCTTAAGATCCAAGGGTCTGGGTCTGTAGTCACCTAGGCAAATTGGTGAGGCTTTTTACCAAACCTTGTCCAGGAAGTGAGGTGCAAGGTTTTGGGAAGTATTTGGGGGGAAAGACGTTTCCAAACAGCTCTTCCCCAGTAACCAGTATTAGTTTGGTAGTGGTAGCGGCCAATCCAAGGACAAAGGGTGGAATATTTTGTACCTTGGGGAAATTTTGACCTAAACTGGTAAAGATAAGCTTAGGAGGTTTTTCTTGCAGGTCCCCACATCTGTACCCTAGAGTTCAGAGTGGGGGAGGAACCTAGACAGGCCTTTCTTTGGCAGACTGCATAAAACTATGCAGTTTCACATTGTGATGTTGATCATTTTCATCCCATAGTAGATTAAAATTACTTAATTCCATTCCATACAGCTCCTCCAAGACATGGGATGTAATGCTTCGGCACACCTCCTATGCTGACACAGTCCCAAAAGGAAGTCACTTAAACATGCAGCTAACAAAAGGGAAGGTGGAGGTACAAAATTTTGCACTTTCTGAAGACCTGCCAAAACCCTTAATTTGCATCTGAAAATGTTCTTGCAGTTGTTCTCATGGGATAGCTCCTGCTTTCGATAGCCTACTTCAAATCTTTTGGATCTTTAATCTGTTTGGTTATGTAACAGTGATCTTACTGTTAACATTCAATGAGGCAGAACAAAGTAGGCAAATATTGCCAAAGTTTAAGAAAACCTCAAACCTTCAGGAATCTGTCAGAGCTAGGTAAAATCAGCTCAGAACTGGGATATACACATTGTTCAGGATTTCATGGCCCTGTGCCCATTTGCCAGCAGTGGTGGTTCCTGATTCAGCAGCAGGCAGCTACACAGCACAATGCCATTTCTGCCATCTTGGTGGAATAGGTCTCATAACTGGAATATAGGTATGCGGGGGAACAGCTTGGTCAGGAAGGACTGCCAGGATAAAAAGGAAGGAAGTGGTACACTATACATCAAGAATGTATACACTTGTTCTGAGGTCCAGAAGGATGTGAGAGGCAGACCAGTTGAAAGTCTCTGGGTAATGATAAAGGGGAAAAAAATAGGGATGACAACATGGTAGAGGTCTACTACAGCTCACCAAATCAGGAAGAGGACGTGGATGAGGCATTTCTAGAACAAATAACAGAAATATCCAAAACACAAGAGCTAATAGTAATGGAGAACTTTAACTATCCACATATCCATTGAAAAAGTAATATGGCAAAACACAAAATTTCCAGTAAGTTCTTTGAATGTATTGGGGACAATTTTTTGTTTCAGAAAGTGGAAGAAGTAACCAGAGGGACAGCCATTCTAGACTTGTTTTTTACCAAAAAGGAGGAATTGGTAGCCAATCTGAAGGTGAAGGCAATTTGGGTGAAAGTGATCATAAAATGATAGATTTCATGATAGTAAAGAAAGGAAGAAGAGAGAGCAGCAGCAGAATAAGGACAATGGAATTCAAAATAGCAGATTTTAACAAACTGAGAGAGCTAGTAGTTAAGGTCCCATGGGAAGAAAATCTAAGGGATAAAGAAGTTCAGAAGAGCTGGCAGTTTCTCAAGGAGACAATATTAAAGGCAAAACTGCAAATTATCCTGATGCAAAGGAAAAATAGGAAGACTAGCAAAAGGTCAATATGGATGCATCAGCTCTTTAATGATCTGAAAAACAAAAAGGGAATCCTTCAACAACATGGATGAATTACTTAGGAGGAATACAAAAGAATAGTACAAACATGCAGGGACAAAATCAGAAAGGCTAAGTAAAATGAGTTTCACCTAGCAAGGGACAAAAGGAAATAAGAAGAGGTTCTTTAAATACATTTGGAGCAATAGAAAGATGAAGGAAAGTGTAGGCCCTCTATGTAGGTGGGAAGGAGAGCTAATAACTGATGACTTGAAGAAGGCTGAGGGGTTTAATGCCTATTTGGTTTCAGTTTTCACTGAAAAGGTTAATGGTGACCAGTTGTGCAGCACAATTAATATTAGCAACAGGAAAAGGACAGGTTAAAGAATATTTAGATAAGTTAGATATAGCGTTAACAGGAGTGTCATATGTAAGGTCTGAGCTACACTAGAAAATTAGATTGACCAAGCTATGTTACTCAGGAGTGTAAAAAATTCACACCCCCGAGGGACATAGTTAAGCTGATTTAAGTCCCCGTGTAGACAGTGCTAGGTCAACAGATGAATTCTTCCGTCAGCCTAGCTACTGCCTCTCGGTGAGGTGAATTTACTACAATGATGAAAGAACCCCTCCCATCGGTGTAGTGTCTACACCGGTGGTGGGCAAACTTTTGGGCCTGAGGGCCACATCTGGGTACAGAAATTGTAAGGCGGGCAATGAATGCTCATGAAATTGGGGGGTGGGTGCGGGAGGGGGCGTGGGCTCTGGGGTGGGGCTGGGGATGAGGGTTTGGGGTGCAGGAGGGTGCTCCGGGCTGGGACCAAGGAGTTTGGAGGGAAGGAGGGGGGATCAGGGCTGGGGCAGGGAGTTCGGGCATGGGAGGGGGTCAGGGATGCAGCCTCTGGGTGGTGCTTAGCTCAAGCAGCTCCCAGAAACAGCAGCATGTCCCTCCTCAGGCTCCTACGCAGAGATGCAGCCAGGCAGCTCTGCACGCTGCCCCATCCGCAGGCGCTGCCCCTGCAGCTCCCATTGGCCGTGGTTCCTGGCCAATAGGAGCTGCGGGGGTGGCGCCTGTGGCGGGGGCAGTGTGTGGAGCCCCTTGGCTGCCCCTATATGTAGGAGCTGGAGGTGGGGCATGCCGCTGCTTCTGGGAGCCACTCAGAGCGGGGCAAGTCCCCGACCCCACTCCCCGGCTGGAGCGGGGAAAGCCCCAGATCCTGCTCCACAGCTGGAGCTTGAGATTCAAATGTCTGAAGGGCCGGATGTGGTCCCCGGCCTGTAGTTTGCCCATCCCTGGTCTACACTGAAGTGCTACAGGTGATCTAAATGTACATACAGCCTGAGACACAGGAGGTAATTGTCCTGCTCTACTTGGCATTGGTGCAGTGCTTAATTTGTGTCAGGGCTTGCCAGGTCTGAGCACTGGCACCTCTGAGCTTGGCAGTTCATAGCCCCGGTACCTCTGGGCTTGCTGCATCAGTTATGAGTGTAAAAAAATTGCTTGAGCCCTGGCACCTCTCTCATTAAAATTAAGCACTGTGTTGGTGAGGCCTCAGCTGGAGTACTGTCCAGTTCTGGGTGCCACACGTTAGGAAAGATACGGACAAATTGTTGAGAGTCCATAGGACAGAAACCTAAAAGATAAATTTGAGAGTAACGGCCGTGTTAGTCTGTATTCGCAAAAAGAAAAGGAGTACTTGTGGCACCTTAGAGACTAACCAATTTATTTGAGCATAAGCTTTCGTGAGCTACAGCTCACTTCATCGGATGCATACTGTGGAAAGTATAGAAGATGTTTTTATACACACAAAGCATGAAAAAATGGGTGTTTACCTCTACAAAAGGTTTTCTCTCCCCCCACCCCACTCTCCTGCTGGTAATTGTAAGGAGAGTGATCACTTTAGATAAGCTATTACCAGCAGGAGAGTGGGGTGGGGGGAGAGAAAACCTTTTGTAGAGGTAAACACCCATTTTTTCATGCTTTGTGTGTATAAATTCATCTTCTATACTTTCCACAGTATGCATCCGATGAAGTGAGCTGTAGCTCACGAAAGCTTATGCTCAAATAAATTGGTTAGTCTCTAAGGTGCCACAAGTACTCCTTTTCTTTTTTCTAAAAGATAAAAGGTTTAAAAAACCTGACCTATGAGGAAAGGTTAAAAAAACTAGGGATGTTTAGTCTTAAGAAAAGATGACAAGGGGGAAGACCTGATAGTCTTCAAATATGTTAAGGACTGTTATAAAGAGGGCTGTGATCAACTGGGTTCTCAACAGCCATGATACATGGGAGAAGTAATGAGCTTCATCTGCAGCAAGGAAAATTTAGATTAAATATTAGGAAAAACTTTCTAACTACAAGGGCAGTTTAAAAGCTCTGAAACAGGTTTCCAAGGGAGGTTGCTGAACCCCCATCACTGGAGGTTTTTAAGAACAGGTTGCCCAGACACCTGTCAGGGATGGTCTAGATTTGATTTGGTCCTGCCACAGTGCATGGGCGGTACTTGCTGAGCGCTCCAGGGCTCTTCCAGCCCCACATTTCTCTCTTTCTCCCCTAGGCGCAGTCAGTTGTTGTTTGGGGGCTCATTGCTCTCTTTTAGCACCTGGTCAACTTCAACTTTTAACATTACCACACAGCTAATGCCGCCCTCCACCACAAAGTCTCCAGTCCCGTCCTCCCCAGAGGCTCTCCCTAATGCCCTGCTTCCTTCCCCCTGCTTTCTCCCATACCTGCCCCTGCTCTCCTCCGCCAAGCCCTCAGCCTTATGGCTTTGTCCTCCCGCCGGCTCCCCCTGAACCATTATCCCCTCACCCCTCCATTCCCCCTATGCCATGGTGGCCCCGGCCCCCTCCCCCTCACGCAGGCGGGCCGGCGGAGGGTCACATGGTGCGCGGGGGCGGGGAGCGCGGCCTGTGGGACCCGGATCCGCCGCCATGCCGCTACCTGTTCCCGGCTGCCCTCGGCTCGTCCCGGCCCTGGCCCTGGCCCTACTCCTGCTGGGCCCGGCGCGGCCCATCTCCTTCCAGCTGCCGGGCAAGGCCCGCAAGTGCCTGCGCGAGGAGATCCACCGCGACACGCTGGTCACCGGCGAGTACGAAATCGGGGCCCCGCCGGGGGCGGCCAGCGGCCCGTCCGCCAATCTCAAGGTGCGGGGGGCGGCCGGGGCCCAGTCGGACCGAGGGCGGGGGGCGAGGTCCTCGGTCCCCATGGGTAGAGTCCCGGAGGGGGAGCGGTTCCCCGGTTCAGGCCGGGCCTGCTCGGGTCGGGGAGCGGCGTGACTCGGCCCTGAGCTGGGCTCTGCGGGACCCACGGAAGGAAGTGCTCCCCACCCCCACCCCCACCCCATTGCCACGGCCACAGGGCCCACTGCGGTTCAGTCTGTGCACATGGCACGCTGGAGGGATGGGTCACAGCCATAGGGCCACATCGGGGTTCACTCTGTGCTCATGTCATGTGGGGGGGGTGGGTCACAGCCATAGGGCCACGTTGGGGTCCACTCTGTGCACATGGCACGCCGGGGGGTAGGTCACAGCCATAGGGCCACGTTGGGGTTCACTCTGTGCACATGGCACGCCGGGGGGTGGGTCACAGCCATAGGGCCACGTTGGGGTTCACTCTGTGCACATGGCACGCCGGGGGGTAGGTCACAGCCATAGGGCCGCGTTGGGGTCCGCTCTGTGCACATGGCACGCCGGGGGGTAGGTCACAGCCATAGGGCCGCGTTGGGGTCCGCTCTGTGCACATGGCACGCCGGGGGGTAGGTCACAGCCATAGGGCCACGTTGGGGTCCACTCTGTGCACATGGCACGCCGGGGGGTAGGTCACAGCCATAGGGCCACGTTGGGGTTCACTCTGTGCACATGGCACGCTGGGGGGTGGGTCACAGCTTTAGGGCCACGTTGGGGTTCACTCTGTGCACATGGCACGCCGGGGGGTGGGTCACAGCCATAGGGCCACGTTGGGGTTCACTCTGTGCACATGGCACACTGGGGGATGGGCCACATCCATAGAGCCACATTGGGGTCCACTCTGTGCTCATTGCATGCTTAGGGGGAGGGGTCACAGCCATAGAGCCCCCAGTCTGCCATGTGCTCTCCAATGTGAAGTCCAATGTGGATGTGTCACAGCCATAGAGCCACGTCGAGATTCACTCTGTGCACATGGCATGCTGGGGGGATGGGTGACAGCCATAGAGCCACATTGGGGTTCACTCTGTGCATGTGGCACGCTGGGGGATGGGTGACAGCCATAGGGGCATATCGAGGTTCACTCTGTGCATATGGCACACTGGGAGGATTGGTCACAGCCACAAGGCCACGTCCAGCTTGATCTGCGTGCACCGGGAGGAGAGTGACAGCAGAAGTGATGCTGGGGTTCGCTCTTCACATTGCACAGTAGGACTACAGATTGGGACAGGGTTACAGTAACAGGGCCACACCAGGGTTCGCTCTCTACATGTGACACAGTGTGGCAGGATTGAGGAGATGGTCATGGAGATAGCATTATGTGGAGACTCTATTCCTTTCTTGCTGTTGCCGGGTCTGTTAGTGGCAGGTTTACTGAGGGGAGGGTGGCAGTTTGGTCCACTGGTGCTTAGAGGGCATTTTATGCAAGGAAGAAAGCACAGAAGTGGGAGCACAAGAAGGACATGAGAGGACGTGAAAGGGTTGTTGGAGCTGAGGTTAAGGTCAAGCAGTGTGTGCATGAATAATACACCATCCATGTGACAAACTGCCATTCTAATGCAGTTTTGACAGCCTTGCTTGCATCCCACCCAATAACATGTCCTCTCTGGTGGCCACTTCTAACTTCACTATCACCGCCCACCCACACGAGCAGTGGTGTCACCTTTTGAATCAGTTTGCCAGAGACACGCTTCTTCTTTCTTCTTAAATGTGGAATTTTCCCCCCTAATTGTCCCTGCCTGAGGTCCAGAAGGCTTGAGAATTTGTGATAATCTTAAATCTAATATCTTATGAATCCTCAGGGCCAGAATAAGAAGTATTATCCTACTGGAAAGGGAAGATTCCCAGCTTCACAGTGAGAGAGACAACATCTGCCTCGAACCCAGGACGGTCCCAGGATATCAGCCCTTATGCTACTTTTATGTCTAGAAAGGCTCTTTTAGATATTTTTTAAATTTATTAAATGTTAGGCTATGTCTACATTTAAACTGCTACAAACTTCAGCACTTCAGTGTAGATCCTCACTACAGTGGTGGGAGGTTCTCAAGTCGCTTTAATTAATCCACCTCCCCAGGAGGCGGTAGTAAGGTCCACACTTTTCACACTCCTGAGTGACGAAGCTGGATCAACCTAACTTTTTAGTGTAGATCTGGCCTAAGCTCGCTCGCTCTCTCTGCCTCAGCTCTGTACATTCATTGCATTCTGGATTCATTGTAAGAAGGATGGATACACAGTGGTTTAAGAACTCAAATATTTCTGCAGTTGTTTTTCTGATAACACATGGCACATATAAAGCTCATGGTGGTGTGGTGGATTATAGAGCCCTGTACAAGCAGAGTTTGTGCTTTGCAGTCTTTTCAGAACTGTGCTCTCCCCTCTGTTCTCACTCAGTGATCCAGTGTCTCCTGGTTCTTTGCTTGCCCATCCTTTGTACATCTGATTCCACTTCCTCTTCTGAGACTTCTGTCTGCCACAGAAAGCCAGGTCCCTGATGCAGGATTACTCTTGTGCCAGGGTTGCAGTCTGGCTTTGCTACTTTATGGGGTACTGAGGTTAGTATCACTGGCAGAGGGAAATGTGATTTAGTTTATTAGAATGTTAAGCAAGCTTGAGTTGAAAGTCATCCCCACCTCCTTGCAGCACTTCAGCCATTTCTTGCCCCCTTCCCTTGTCATGCAGGGGTGCTGTGGCCAACACTTGTGTTCTCAGGATGTTAGGTTTGGGCTCCTTTTCTATTGGGTGTGTTTGTGCAGTGGGGGTAGGGGGGTTTGTTTAGGACAGGATGTCTCCAGGTGGCACCTTCCCCACAGCCCGGAAGGTCAGGTTGTCAGAGCAGGCTCCCAGCACTAGGTCACCAGGGTATAGGAGGTTGGTAGGTACTGTGTGTTGTATTGAAGATGGTTCCTGTCACTGAGCTGGGCCCTGTGTGTTTGTGAAATCCCAACACTAACAGAAGTACCCTCTGTTCCTGAGGGATCTGCACAATGTGCCAGCTGGCTGCAGAGTGGATGCTCTTGGGTGGATGACGTCCGGCTTGGGCCTGGTCACATGGGGCTATCTCATTGTTTAAGCCGGCAGCGTGGGGAATTGATGGGCTGTTTGTCAAGACAGAGAACAATGCTTTGTCTGTAGGGGATGGCATTACTGTAAATAACGTTTGAACATTAAGAAGAATTCCTTTCAGGTTAGCCTGTCCTTCCACAAGAGTGTTGGCTGGGCTATAAGCTGCTTCCCCCCCCCACGCCCAGCTTGATGGGTAATGTGTCTGATTGAGTCTGAATAACGGGCATCCAATACTGATGGAAGCAGACAGCAGAGCTGCCACTGTCTGAAATGCTACTTCTGGGGACTCTACTTCTTCTTAGCGTATGCGCAACGTGCCTCAGGTGGCACATGATCAGGATTCATCACTGAATTTGGTCCGCTGGTCGGATCATTAGGTTCCCTGGCCCTGGCTTGGGACTGATGCAGGGAGTGCAATTTGGACGCTTATCTATCCCCCATCCCCGGCATTCTGCTGCTAGTGTTAGAGACAAGGCAAAAACGGATCAGGCCTGCATACCGCACAACCGTTTTTGTGGAAAGATAGCACTCAGAGCTTCCCCCAGAGCACAGCAGTGAGAATCCCAGTCAACTTTAAAAGGCAGTACTCCAAATACAAGATACCCTTTAAAGTAGGTCCTTTTCTTTGTTTCCTTCATGGGACTCCAATGTGCAAACTCAATACAGTATCATCCTGAGTAATTTGAATATGGTTAATCATAGTTGCTCTGTGAATGATATGCAGGGTAGGCTAACCAAGAAGCTGATCGAGTGTACCTTGTAGTCTCTCTGCTGCTTGGATTAAGATGAAGCTCTGCATAGGAACTGCAGTACCAAAGCAGTGAGTCGCTTAGTCCAGCCTCCTGTCTCTGACACTGAAAAGTACCACATAGTTCCAAGGAAGGTGCAAGAAAAACCCCATAATAGACAATTATGGAATCACCTGCCCACAGAGGAAGTTTCCTCCGAACCTCCTGCCAGCTATGGCTTATAGTCTTTAGCATGAGAGTTTATGTCCCTTATTATTTTTAACTTGTCTAATGAACCTGGTTGTTCTCATTATCCATATAAATATCTCAACCTTTTTTGAATCCTACTAAGTTCTTGGCCTCAATTATATCCTCTGGCAGGAAGTTAATTAGGTGTTGTGTTAATAGAAAAAGTATTTCCTTTCCATTGTAAATATGTTGCCTTTCCATTTCACTGACTGTTTTGTTGTCTCTGTTGTGTTTTCTTATCTCCTCTGTAAGTAGTCCTGAAGGTCTCAATGTTTTCATTTGGAATACTTTCTAGGCCTCTAATCATCTCAGCACCCCTTTATTTCTGCTATGTCTTTTGAGATGGGAGAATCATAAGGGCATACCATTGATTTATACAGTGGCATTAAAACCTTCACTATATCAGTTGGCATATTTGTTTGCTGGGTTTTTTTAACACTGCTGCACACTGAGAAGAGGTTTTAATTAAGCTATACACGGTGATGTCTTTCCTGAGTGGCACCTGCCATGGTGCTGTCAATTAATGTAATTTTGGTAGAACAGTCTCTAGATTTGATTAATCTAAATAATTTTGTGATATCAGCACAAAATAGCAGTTACTCCTTCTGCATATATAGTCTGTCTGATCTGCAGTCCTGCCTCTGAGCTGTGCTGTGAGGTGTCACTTCTACAAACCTTGGCACCCAAACATTGCCCAGCTCAGGGCATATTGGCATTTGGAGCTAATGCTGCACATATGCCCTTTCTGCAATTCTGCTGCTGGAGAGTCTGTTCTGTTTGTCCCTCGATACCTCTCGCTGTAGGAAGCAGAGTATCTCTGTGTTTTGTGGAGCGTTGCTTTGGGAATTTACAATCCTAAGGAGAAGCTAAGGAGGTAATGAACAAGGATTCAGGGAATTAGACAACTTAAATTAGTCTGTGTCCAGGATGTTTTAACTAAAAATCCAGTGACATCAGATCCTAGAAGCCTGCTGTTTTTGCCAGCGTGGGGGAGAAGAGGAATTGAAATGGGGCAGGTGGAAGCAAAATGCAGCAAATCCTAAAGAGGACCCAGAAGAGCCTGTTAAGTTTGTCCATGTGTCATTGAGGGACTGTGCTCCTGCCTGTGACTGTTCTTGAGCCACTCTTGCTGTCTGTCTCTCCTACAGATAACTGACTCAGCTGGACACATCCTCTACTCCAAGGAGGATGCCACGAAAGGCAAGTTTGCCTTCACCACTGAAGACTATGATATGTTCGAGGCTTGCTTCGAGAGCAAGCTCCCTGTGGGTGAGTGCAGAAAGCTGCTCCCAGCCCTCCCTCTTCCTTGCTCTTGGTGCAATATGTTGGGGTGAGGGGTCAGGATGAAGCAATTTCAATGTCCAGTTTGCAAAGCACTTTGGGATTCTTCATTCTTCATGCTGAGAGGAATGGGATCCTCTGAGGTGAAGAGTTTCGTGTTACTGGTGCAGAACAGCTGTCGCTTGCATTAGGGGGTGAAAAGATCCTTGCAGCTCACCTGCATGATCACTATGGGATCCTTCAGGTCTGGGCACAAGAGGAATGGGGTCACCGACAGGGAATTGTGATGGTGACTGTAGGAGCAGGTGGGCATCCCAGAAGTGCTGTTCCCATGCTGCCTCTCCTCGCATCCCAATTCTGGCAGCATAGAGTAGGCTGATACCCTTTTGTCCTCCCTATTTGTCCACTTCTTCCTCCTCCTCTTTGGTGGTAGAGTGTGGTCTCTTTCTTGGGTGCACCATGTTGCAGCAGCCCTGTGCTGGGCTTGAAGCCCTTTCCCAGTGGGGTTGCAGCACCCTGCGATAGTTGCCTCTGGTTGCATAGGGTGTCTCTTCCTTTGAGTGATACTTTGACATAGGGAAGAGGAAGTGAGCCGGACGTCAGTCCTTGTCGTTGTGCTGCAGGGACAGTTGCCTAACGAGCACTGGGGCTGCCATTTCCTGTGGGTGACGCATTTGCTACTCTCTCTGCTGAGTAGCTGCGATCAAGTTAAGAACAAACACCCTGAAATCCGCAGGCATGTGGGTTCCATCCCCCGTCTGGGGAGGGCTGGGCTGATCCCTGCTGTAGCCTTACTTTGACTTGGCGTGCTCACCTCTTCTCACAGTCACTGCAATGGTTCCTCTTTTGTGATCCCATTCCTCTTATGCCTTATCCTACAGGATTCCAGAGCGCTTTGCGGACTGGCCATAGAGATTGCTTCACTCCCACCCCCAACCTAAATGGAGGCACTTTGGTGTGGGATGGCGGAGCTATTCTGCTCCGGATTTAGGACTAGCTGAAATGGCAGACAATAACCTGGCTTGGGATTTGGTCAGGCTGTAGATTGTAATACTCTGATTCTTGTGCAATGCTGAAGATCCTGTGCCACGTTGCATAAGAATCAGGGTGTTATAACCAACATCCTGACCAAATCTAGTTGGCAGCCGGTATCAAGTGGAGTGCCCCAAGGGTCGGTCCTGGGCCGGTTTTGTTCAATATCTTCATAAATGATCTGGAGGATGGTGTGGATTGCACTCTCAGCAAATTTGCGGATGATACTAAACTGGGAGGAGTGGTAGATACGCTGGAGGGGAGGGATAGGATACAGAAGGACCTAGACAAATTGGAGGATTGGGCCAAAAGAAATCTGATGAGGTTCAATAAGGATAAGTGCAGGGTCCTGCACTTAGGACGGAAGAACCCAATGCACAGCTACAGACTAGGGACCGAATGGCTAGGCAGCAGTTCTGCGGAAAAGGACCTAGGGGTGACAGTGGACGAGAAGCTGGATATGAGCCAGCAGTGTGCCCTTGTTGCCAAGAAGGCCAATGGCATTTTGGGATGTATAAGTAGGGGCATAGCGAGCAGATCGAGGGACGTGATCGTTCCCCTCTATTCGACATTGGTGAGGCCTCATCTGGAGTACTGTGTCCAGTTTTGGGCCCCACACTTCAAGAAGGATGTGGATAAATTGGAGAGAGTCCAGCGAAGGGCAACAAAAATGATTAGGGGTCTGGAACACATGAGTTATGAGGAGAGGCTGAGGGAGCTGGGATTGTTTAGCCTGCAGAAGAGAAGAATGAGGGGGGATTTGATAGCTGTTTTCAACTACCTGAAAGGGGGTTCCAAAGAGGATGGCTCTAGACTGTTCTCAATGGTATCAGATGACAGAACGAGGAGTAATGGTCTCAAGCTGCAGTGGGGGAGGTTTAGATTGGATATTAGGAAAAACTTTTTCACTATGAGGGTGGTGAAACACTGGAATGCGTTACCTAGGGAGGTGGTAGAATCTCCTTCCTTAGAGGTTTTTAAGGTCAGGCTTGACAAAGCCCTGGCTGGGATGATTTAACTGGGAATTGGTCCTGCTTTGAGCAGGGGGTTGGACTAGATGACCTTCTGGGGTCCCTTCCAACCCTTATATTCTATGATTCTATGATTCTATGAAATTAGGGCTTTGATTTTATTTCTCATTCAAAAGATGGCTCCTCCAGGAGCACAGTCCTGCCTAGGGGTATTGGGGGCAATACTGACTCAACTGGGAGACTGCCCCCAATGAGTCACCCACACCATTGGCTTTTCCTGAGAAGTCTCCCAGCGGAATCACATATCCATTCTTCGCTTTCATAATCACAGTCTGGGGTGGCATGGCTTCTTGCTCATGCAGCAGCTAGCAAGGGTTCCTAGCATGGTCCCAGCCCCTCACAGCTCTTCTTCGATGGTCTTAAATACCTGCTTCCAGACTCCCTTATGTCACTGTGGGTTTCTTTTAGAGATTTCCGTAGTGATGGGTGCAGAGTATAGCCAGATGCAGCCTCCACTCAGAAACTTATCAGTGAGTGAGGTGACTCCAGAGTTGGGTGGCCAGGAGCCACTCAACTGAGCTTGTTTTCCTGGAGTCCTCTCTGGGGGGCTTGTACTTGAGGGTGCCTGGCTCTGCATGAGAATTGGAAATTCCTGTTCTCTGTGCCCCCAGAATCTGGTGCCTGAGACCTTACAAACAGTGCATGTTGCAAGTTGGGCAACCACCTGCGTCTTCCCCACGCCTGGGTACAAGGGAGTGTTAAAACTAGTTGGCTGCACTGTGGTGACTGGTGGAGGGGGGGGCGTCTGATCCAGGGCTTTGGGGGTTGAGTCTCTTGGAGAGGAAGGTCCTGGCTCCTCTGGAATGTTAGCTCTGGGGAAATTTAATTTTGCTGAGCTAATTTAGTTGGATAATTCGCCTGGCAGCCCTGTTAAGGGGTTTCCTACTGGACCCCTTTGGCGTCTGTGAGCAGAGCAGCCCCAGCTGGGCCTGTAGCCAGGGAGGAACTCATCACTAGCAGAGCTCTGGCTTCCCTGGGAGGGCAAGCTGGGCAGCAGGAACTGTTGGTGGAGAAAACGCAGAGCCGTTGGGCCAGGTGGGTTCTGAACAACTAGGATTTCTCAACCCCCAGCTACAGGAATGGGGAAGAGGAAGTGAAAGGTGGCTGATCAGTTCCTTGTACAGGGCCCCAGGATCTGGAACAGGGCAGCTTGCCAGACATGGGGATCTCTCCTAGCATCCCTCTGAGTGTGGGTGGTGTACATCAGGCTGTTTCCCTCCTCCTTTATCCATTTGCCCTGGTCTGACAATTGCTGCGTTACAAGGCTCAGGTCAGAATTGCTGTTAAGGCCAGTGTGGAGAACTGGCCACATTCTCCATCCCCGGCAATGGAATAGCAGGAGCTGGATTCTCGGGGGGACTGCAGCATCACTTTACCGCCAAAGCCTGGGGCAGCACCTTCCCTCTCTGCCTGGCACCCTGCCTTAGGAGCACAGAGACCCTGTCTGTCTGGAGCAGCCTGTTCTCTTCCTACCTTCCTTTTGGGGAGAACAGACCTTTAACAGTTTCGTCTGAGGACACAGGTTAACTTGCATGTTTCCCCTCTGAGCTGGCACATTAGTAGTCGTGTGGACCCCAGTGAAGTTGCCCCAGGCCCACCTACTCTCTCCCCACTTGGGGGTAGCTCCAGCAGCTCTTCTGAAGTGGCCCGTGAAAGGCCCCATCTTCACAAAGGGCTTTGCAGGAGCTGGGCAGAGTGAATCAGGACTCCCAGTCGCTAAAACCCCAGGATCACTGATTTTTCTTCACGTCTTGACACCACCAATTCCTCAGCTACAAGAGGGAGCAGGGAGTTTATTGAAGATCATTGGGACCCAAAGGAAACCACCTGGTGCCCCAGGCCCAGCAGCCTCCCAGGGGATCACCATCTGGAAGCCCCTGAAAATATTAACCGCTCACAAAGTGCCTGCTCTCCACCCCAGTGCAGTCACTAGCTCTCACTCTCTTCCTGCTACTTGGGTGGCTCTCCCCTTATCTCATGCTTCAAGTTTTGTTGTCCTGTCCACCAGGCTTCTTGTTCTCCTCACCTCAGCCTGAGGGTCCCAAAACCCCACCCAAACTTCTGTAATTTACATAATATGTAAAAAATCCCCCGCTGATCTGTGTGCGTTGAAGGCCCTTGTGTGACTGTTGGCTGTAGCTGCCCACCCTCCCTCTCAGCCTCCTAATTTGTCTGCATGACATAAACAAAACGTGTGGCAAATTGCTGAAATGTGAAACCACCAGGGTTTGCTGCGTATCATGGTGTCACTGGCAGATTGTAATGGTTTTTAATTCTGTTTTAAGGATTTTTCCTCTCTCTGTGAATTATATTGACCAGTTTTTTAAACAACAACTAGACAAAAAAAATTCCATCCTGTGCAACCATAAGGACCTTCCTCCCTCCCCAAGTCTGAATCCCGGGCCTTCAGATCCACAGCAGAGACGTCTCTTGCTTGAGCTAAAGGAATACCTTATACTCAGTGTGGAACAGCCTCTAGAAGAGGGTGCAAGACACACACGTTGCCAGTGGGTTATACAACTTTTTGGTAGACAGCAGTAGAATGTTGGAGAGTAGGAATCTTGGATTTTGTTCTCGGCTTTCGGAGGGAAGTGTTATCTAATGGTTAGAGAAGTGGTTGGTTAGAGACAGGATAGCCAAACACATCGCTTTGACACATTCATTCTGAAAGCTTGTGTAGCTGAGGGGAATAAAACTTGTGCCTGTTATATTAGAAATCAGGGATATTTTCCCAGCTCTGCTTGAAGTGACCTTGTGTAACTCTGCATTTAACTTATTTGTAAATTGAGGGAATGATATGTGAGTATCTCCTAGGGAACCCTTGACTGTGCTTCATGATAAGGATTCTGAAGTGCACAATCAGTAGAGGTGAGATTAGAACTGGTAGTGTCCAGGCACTTTCATTTAGGCTACAGGGTATTTGGACAGGGAGGGTCTCTCATCTGCGAACACTTCCTAGTTGGGTGATGTGGTGGAACAGGTAGCTTGATGTGGCTGAAATATGAGATGCTCTGGAAAATCCTATATACTTGTGATCTTTTTCCCCTGTCCTCTCCCAGATGTGGTAGTTGGCTGTAGCCCCTGTTGGCTTTAGGCTCCCCTAGCTTATTTTTTGGCTGTCCCCCTTCATATTTGCAACGCCCTGCACCCTGGGGTGGCTGTTGTCTGTAGCTCTTGCTCTACTCGTGTGTGTCTCTAGCCCGTCTGCTGAGTGGAGGTGGCTGTGTCTCCTCTGCCTTGGGAAGCCCAATTCAAAGTCTGGGCACATTTTAACAGTTTTGGTTCCTGGCAGCGGCTTGTGTCCTGCGCGCTTAGTGCTCTTAGCTACAGCTTGTTCTCATTGTCTCTGGGAGCCCTGCCATCAGCCCGGGTTCATTCAGAAGGTCCTGTGATTTTAAGCAGGACTGTGCTGCCTCTGCAGCTGGCTGGAGATTCCCCGGGGGAGGAGTGTTGTTAATCTCTCTCCAATGAGGGGGTTGGTTAGTTCCTGGCAGCCTGAGAGCTGCACACAATGAATCCTTTCAATGCGCTTCCAGGAACGGGGCGGATGCTGGACCAGCTCGTGATCCTGGACATGAAGCATGGAGTGGAAGCAAAGAACTATGAGGAGGTATGTCCCTTGTCTACTGCCGGTACCTCCGAGCTCCTTCCTAGCAATCACATGATGCTGTGTTTGGATCTGGGGCTTGCGATAGGAAACTGCTTTCCCAGCTGTGATGACAGCCTATCTGCAGCTGGGAGCTTCCATTAGCGTCTCATGCGGTAGAGATCTAAAAAAACCCTGCTGCTCTAATTCTGGGTGGGCTAAGGCCCAAGAGGTAAGTTTCTCAGCCAGCCAGCATGACTTGGTTTTTGGGTTTAGGTACTGGACTCAATAACAGGCTGACACCAGTAGTTTCCACTGCCCCAACAGCAGAGGGCAATGCAAGGAAAAGGCAAATCCTCCTAAATGTGAAGCTTTATAATTTCCATTCATAGCCATGAGAGGTGCTGATCCGCAGCCTCCCCGGAGGGGGCAGCTGCCTTTCCAGGGACAATTGCAGTGTTTCTCACAGTCAGAAGAGCTTCCAATACAAGTCTGCAGGTTGGCTTGAAGTGCTGAGGCATGCTGAGCAGTACGCGGGGAGGAGGATTGTGCCTTGCTGTTCGTGCCGCAGGTGGGGCCCCTGTTGTTTGGCCTGGACATGGGATACCAATTACCTGGGACAGTCACTAGCTGGTTTGGGGAGGGAGAGGGAAGTGAAGTATGGTAGCTCTCTTGTAAACTGTTACCCAGGTTTTTTCTAAGCTTGTATTTTCTGGCTTTTGACCCCTGCAGGGCTGGTGCTTGGGAAGATCAGTCGTAAACTGGGGAAAGCTCTTGTATGTGTTCAGTGAGAATAATAACTGAAAGCCACATGAAAGGATATACCTGGGAAGCAGGAATGGTTCAGGGAGTAGAGTGGGCAGCAAATTAGGCAGGAGTTTGCAGTGTTAGATGGCAGCAAAAAGGGTTCGTGCCGTTCTGAGGTAGGTAGGTAAAGACCTCACTTCCTGGAGCAGGGAGGGGACAGGCCCTCTCTGTGCTTTGGGCTGACTGCACTTGGGACACTACAGCCAGTTCTGGGCTTCTACCATCTGGATATTAACAAATTATACTGAGCTCAGAGACCAGCAAAATGGGGATTGGTGCTAAATGTGTTTAGGTGGGAATATAACAGGACTATAATGGTGTGTATTTGAAAGATTAAGTATTATTTCCATTTTACAGATGAAGAGTGGAGGCGCAGAGAGGGGAAGGGACTTTCCAAAGGTCATTTAGGAAGCCTGTAGCTGAGCTAAGAAAAGAATTTTGATCTCCAAAGTCTCAGCCCAGTACCTCAAGCACAAGACCATTGTTTTCCCTGCTAGGAATTGAGTTAGGCCGTGAACCTGATGCGCACAGCTGGGCCGAGGCCGCACCCACAGAGAAAGCCAAGGGAGTTGTTCTCCAAGAAGCTTTTTGTCAAGTTACCCTGCAGGCTCCCCTTCTCCCACAAGCAGAAGTCACTGCCCCTCCTTTCTATCCACGCTGAGGTGGACAGTGCTCATTCGTTTTATCTACCTACACATCAGGTTCTGCTCCCAGAGATTAGGCATCGAGAAATAGACTCAGGCTAAGAGTCTGCCCCAGTGTTTCCACCCCATGGTGTATGCCAGGCAGAGTGTGGGTGGGCAGGCATTCCTAATCATCCCTACTGGCAAAGCTTAGCATTAGGGCGAGAGGGAGCCGTGCAACTGTGTGGTGTTTACTCAGTGTACAGAATCCTCGTGCCACTCTGTGTCCCTTACTTGTTTTAGGAGACTAATCAAAGGAAAAGAGACAAGGAGAGGTGCTAGCAGCTGGAGTGGCAGAGGAGAAGGCTCTTGCTCAGTCCCACACAGTGAGGCTGAAAGAGAACATGAGGCAGCATTCCCATAATATTAGTAGGAGTGTTGTAAGCAAGACATGAGAAAAAATTCTTCCACTCGACTTAGCATTGCTGTGGCCTCAGCTGGAGTATTGGGCGCAGTTCTGTGCACCACACTTCAGGAAAGATGTGGACAAATTGGAGAAGTCCAGAGAAGAGCAACAAAAATTATTAAAGATCTAAAAAACATGACCTAAGAGGAAAGATTGAAAAATAAATGTTTTTGTTTAGTCTGGAGAAGAAAAGACTGAGGGGGAACATAAGTCTTCAAGTACATCAAAGGTTGTTATAAAGAGGAGGGTGAGAAATTGTTCTCCTTATCCACTGAGAACAAGAGAAGAAATAATGAGTTTAAATTGCAGCAAGGGAGATTTAGGTTAGACATTAGGAAAACTCTCTAACTGTAAGGGTAGCTAAACATTGAAACAAATTCCTTAGTGATGCTGTGGAATCCCCATCATTGGTGGCCTTTAAGAATAGGTTCGACAAACACCTATCACAGATGGTCTAGGTAGCACTTAGTCCTGCCATGAGTGCAGGGAACTGGACTAGAAGACCTCTTGAGGTCCCTTCCAGTCCTATGATTCTAATATGTGAAAACAGGGCCTCCAGACATGGGAAACCCCCTGATTCAGCAGCTCCTATGCCCTAAGGACTTTCCTTGGCCTAGAGAAAGGGCCAATGAAGATGCTGGGTGTCCAATACCTACACACATTTTTGGGGCCCCTTCTGCAGAAGAGGTCTGTCCTTTCTTGGTACTGCACATTACCTCCAAGTAGTCACAACACAGAGAGGAAGAGCTTGGTCATAGCTGGCAGAGGAAGGATTGCCCCCTAGTGCACGGTCTATGAATTACATAGAGCTGGATTCAAAGGACTGTGCTATTGCCCCTCATGTTGAAATATGGTGCCAGTCGAGGCCTGCTGCAAAATTCAGCTTTCAGTATCCCTCTAACTGTGAATCAAATTAAATTCTTACCCCAAAGACAAGTGGCTGATTAAGTCTTAGTGGAGAGAGAGAAGGATGGATGGGCAGGGTTGGGGGTGGGGGTCATTCACACAGATGCAAGTTCCTATTATAGATGGGTTGCACCAGTGTAAAAAATGATTGGCACTTGTGTGGCTTACCCCAATTTCAAACTAGGTAAGCTGCACCTGTACAAGTCATTTTCATACTAGTGCAGCACAACTAGGTAGGAGTTTGCACCAGTGTAACTGTGCCACTGCAAAAATCCCACTGTAGACAAGCCCTCAGAACATCCATGCTTGTTAATCATGGAATAGTGGCATCGTGGTGGACAGGTGGGTACCCTGGAAGCCCTGGGTATATTTGTAGGGGATTAACCCCCTTCAGTCCTGCAAGTATGCAAAGGGGTGTTGAGGGCTTGGTCCAGTGAGAAGCTTATGCTTTTCCCAGTAGAGCCTTTCCATTCACCATCCTTCAGTTCTGGATGTGGAGAACATCATCGTAGAGGAAGTCATCTGAGTCTCACTTCCAGACTTGTTTCATCAGGTGCCTGACCAGAGATTTAGTAACTGAGGGTATGTCTACACTGCAGTAAAAAGCCTGTGGCACCCAGTCTCAAAGCCTGGGTCAGTTGTCTCAGGGTTCAGGCTGTGGGGCTAAAAATTGCAGTGGAGAGGTTCATGCTTGGACTAGAGCTGGGGCTCTGAGACCCACCTTCCTTGTGGGGTTTTAGACCCCAGGCTCTAACCCGAGCCTGAAACTCTCCATTGCAATTTTTAGCCCCGCAACCCATGCCAGAGTCACCAGGGCTCTTGACACCTGGTGCTGCGGGATTTTTATTGCAGTGTAAACGTACCCAAAGCTACTGGGAAAGGTTGTGTGCTGCGGGCCCCTGTATGGGAAGGGGGGTTAATTGAGGTGGCGGCATGGTATGCGAAAAGCCCTTTACTGAAATGATCAATTCGCTGCTAATCGGTCTGATTCTAAATATCTTTTTAAATCCACTCTCTCTTGCTGCTACTTTTTTTTAAAAGGCACTGTTTTTGAATCCCCAGCTTTGAGCTCCCCCTGTTGGCTGCACAAAAAGCAGCTTGAGCAGAATACTCTGTGCTGTCTATTTTACTCCTGGGGGAATTCTGCACCTCTGCACAAGCACAGAATGATTGTTCCCTGCAGATTTTACCTTTTTGCCTGCAGAGTATTTGATTCATGCACCGGTCCCAGGCAGCGTGGTACCATCTGGTTTGGGTGTCGGGAGCAGCCGGGGGGAGACACAAAACACCACGTCAGGGGGCTGGGTGGGAGTGCAAGATTCTGTCCCTCTTGCTCATTATCATGGTGTGCCCAGAGCGAGGGAGCAGTAGGGCTGGGGATGCCCCGGCCAGTGACTCCTACCATGTGCTGGGCTCCAGCTGGGCTGGGAGGGGAGAGAAAGGACTTCCTTTTCCCTTGCACAAGCCTTCCTGGGGCCAGGGTTGGGTCAGACCCACCTCCAGACATCCAGACCCCCCCCCCCCCCACACACACACACACACCCCGCCACCCCCCCATCCAGACCCCCCTTGCACCAAGCCCCACCTTTCGTCCAGACTCCCACCCCCATACCCAGACCATCCCCTGCTGAGCCCCTCACACTTGAACCCCCACCCTGCCGAGCCCTCTGCATCCGGACCTCCACCCTACTGAGCCCCAACCAACTACACCCAGACCCCCACCCCACCAAATCCCACTCCCCCAGCACTCAGACCTCCGTGCTGAGCTCCCTGCACCTAGTCCCCCTCTTGCCAAGCCCCATGCTTCCTCCCCCAGACATTCCTTGCTGAGCCCCAACCACCTTCTCTCCCCCCCCCGAGTCCTATTCTCCCTGCACCTGGAACCCCCCCTCAAGCCTCTGTGTATCGAGATCGCACCTGGACCTCCCCACCCCTTGAGCCGGCCACACTCAGATTGCTCCCCACAGAACACACTCACCCACACCTGGCTCCCCCACACTAACCCTTCCACACTTGGATCCTGGCAGGCTGAGCCTGCTTGTCCCACACCTGGATTAGGGGGGCAGGTTGGGTGTGTGTGAGAGAGTGTCCCTCTCGCTTTCTAATGCATGCACGTGGCCCAGAGGGATGGGGCCCTGGGGTGGGGCAGGCCTGGCCCTTGTGCTGTGTAAGGGTTGGGTGCAGCCCCACTGCCAAGTCCATGTCCCGGGGGGGGGCAGGGCGATCCCCCACCTCTGCAGCCAGTGGCGTGCACTCCCTGCTGCCATGCTGGAGCCTCCACGCCCATTGCATTTCTAATCTATTGTCTGCAACAATTTCAATTCTAGTCCAGTGATTGTACAGTGACATGCTGAGTACTACATTAGATATTAGCTATGCCATTCACTAACGCCCCAGTCTGGCAAAGCATTTGTTTCAATGGGGATACTCACTCTGTGCAGTGTTCCTCACACAGTGACTCAATTACTTGCAGAAACAAATAGTATTTATGAGGGAATTCTGTGCCAAAAATCAAAAATTCTGCAAAATTCTGCATATTTTATTTGTCAAAATAACACACTATAATCACGCCATTTTCAATTATTTTGGTAATGTATTTCAAAATACCTGTCAGCAAGTATGTCTGTAACAATACAGAAAACAAAAAAGATTCAGGAACATTTTTTTGACAAATAGATTCCTTACTAGGTATATTAGCACATCTATATGGCTCCACAGAGCAGATGGCAATACTAATAATGGTGAATTCAGAGCAGGAACCTGTGTTACTGCTACACTAAGGTGGAGAATTTAGATGTAGCAATGGCAAGAAATGTAATCTGCTTTCAAGCCAGAGCTGATTGATTTTAATCATTATTTAAATTAGCAGGAAACCTTGATTTAAATAATCAATTTTAATCATGTTTTTCATTTTTTACTTTTTAGTTATTTTCCTAAAGAAAGGTTGATTCTCATTGATTGATAACCATTAAAACATGTTGGTTTTCCAATATAGATTTTACACTAAATTTGGTACTTCTTTTTGCCAACCAGGAAGGATACATTGTATCTATACATGTGTTTAAGCAATTATTATGTAGCTGAACTTCTGTTTATTTGGATTCTTGATTTTTATATTTTTATTGTGTCAGAAAATGAATGATGCATTTCTTATTTCCTAGATGATAATTTTTTATTTCTAGTTTCTGTCTAGCTCTATTTGTATACAAATTCAAATTCAGTGAAAAATGTACACATGGTATTTTATTTATTTATTTAACGAAAATTATTTTAGATGTGCTGAATACATAAGAAAAAAGTTTATCAAAATATGTTTTGCATTTAAATCTAATTAATTTGTTAAACAAAGGAAATATTATCCATAGTTAATGAATTGAGGTAATTTTTTCTGGTCACCGCGTCCTTCAGGATTTTAGAACTAGTAGATCTCATCCTCTCATCCCGATAGATGAAAGAGGGGAAACTAGTTTTTCTGCTCTTTTGACTCCTATTGCTTTCTTAACTTTTAATGAGTTAGTCATTAACTTGAACTAGGTGAATGAACTGAAATGAAGAAAATATTCTCTCTGCACCTGCAGAAGAGGCTACTGCAGTCAAAAGCTGACTCCAGGTGCTTAGCCAGTAACTTCAATAAGTTCAGTGGTTTGATTTTTTTAAAAAAGTTGGCACCAGACATATTATTTATTTAATTTAAATTATTTGAATAGATTATAATAACTTAATTTCAAATTTAATTTTAAATAGGTGTATTTTTAAAAATAAACCTGTATTTACATTTTTAAAAAAATCATATTTAAATTTTAAAAATCTAAAACATTTTATTTAAAAAAAAATAAACAATTTTTTATCCACTCTGTTCCCAGCAGCCCCCATCTACATCGTGTTCCCATATTGTGTGTGCTTATGTTTATGCCTTAGATTTAAGTGCAATGTAGTCAAGTTACCGTGCTTCTGGGTAGGGGAACTTAGAACTTTCTGACTTGTTGTGTTTAAATTTTCAATCCTGAAGTTGTTGCAGTACCAGAGTGGGCTTTGTATTTGAATTTCCTGTGTCTTTTTTTTTTTCTGTACCCTTCCTGTGGCATGTGGGGAGGGCCTGAGTGCAGGCCTTTGGCATGGTGTTACCACACCACCCACACAAGAACATGTAACTTTCAGCCACATGGCAGACTCCACCAGCCCAAGCCCCGGAAACCAATTCTGAATGAAGGAGAACTAGGGAGAGTCAGAAGGGAATGTGTTTAAATACGTGCACACATGCTATGTTCCTGCTGTGAGCAGGAGCAGGTGTCTTGCTAGGAGTGGATGGGGTAGATGGAGTAACAGTGTGCAGAACCTCGCTGTTTTGGGGTTACCTGTGGTTTTCTGGCCTGCAGAGGACACTGTCATAAGGGAGAGATGCCCCAGATCTGGGCCATGTGGGGATGAAGAATGGGCTCGGGCTGATTGCCTCGGCCCACGTAAGAGCTGCTGCTTCTAGCTCAGTGACTCACTGATTCTCCCCTTAACAGATTGCTAAGGTGGAGAAGTTGAAGCCCCTGGAAGTGGAACTGCGGCGCCTGGAGGACCTCTCTGAGTCAATTGTCAATGACTTTGCTTACATGAAGAAACGAGAGGAGGAGATGCGGGACACCAATGGTAAGAGTCCATGTACTCCCGGGGACGACTGCAGCTGTAAGATCTATACACTCACGATGTCTGGGTTAATGGGACAGAATTTGGAGATTAGGCAATTACAGCTGTCACCTTTAAACTTCTGGGAGGGGAACGCTCAACCAGTCCTTTCTAGAAGTCAATTCCTTTCCTCCCACACAATGCTCACGATTCTGCCATGGGAAAATAGCCTCATGTTGGTGCTGCATCTGCTCAGCCCCCAGTTCCCTCCTCCTCACCACCAAATTTCCTGAAATTTCACCATTGAAGCTCTGTAGGAGTGAGGGAAGATGAATTCTGGGAGACCTTCCCCTCAAGAGGATCCTCTATCCTGACTCTGGGCATCTGAGCTTCTCTGTATTGGTTTGTCTGTTTCAGAGTCAACCAACATCCGGGTCCTGTACTTCAGCATCTTCTCCATGTTCTGTCTCATTGGACTGGCCACCTGGCAGGTCTTCTATCTGCGTCGCTTCTTCAAGGCCAAGAAGCTGATTGAGTAAAGGGGCAATTCCCCTTCCCCTCCTCCCAGACCCAGCTGGACACCGCTGGGACCCAGCCATGGCCCTCCAGAGCCATCTTGCACATGATACATGCTGACTGGAGGTTTTCTGCAGGAACTGTCCCCAAAGAGGGGAGGGGAGTATAAGCACTGGAGACTACAAAGGGGCTTCTGACCTCCTGTTGGATGGTGGGGGCGGGGGAGGTTGTGGTGGGATTGGGGACTCCTAAGGCAGTGATGAAATAAAACTTGTTTCTATGACAGCTGCAGTTGGTTTTGCACGCTGTCTTTTCTCCTTTTATATTCGAAGCTTGGTGTCTCCCATCTGTCTGTGACCATCGCGTTACTCTGAGCCACTTGAACTGGCTAAGCTCATTAGGTACCATGCAGCTAGAATTTGGGGAGGGGGGAAACTCCGAACTCTGATGTTCTGGAACCCAGCCCTATGCAAACAGAGCTTGGTGCAAAGTGACAGGTTACAGTGCTAGCAGGGAGCGGGCACTGAATTTTAGCCTCTGTCATAGACCTTGGTGTTTCTCCCTGTGGGAGCTGGAATCTTTGCAATGATGGGTCAATGCATTCAGGCAGATAAGGGATGGGTTTGGAGGAAGGGGAGCTAACAGGCTCAGCAAGATGTTGCTGAGCCTGAAGAGAAGCCTGCCTGACTCAAACAATCTGTTGAGAGTCAGCCCCACCCTGTCCCCATGTGTTTGTGTTGGATTTGCTTCTCTTTCTGAAACGATGCAGCAGTTTCCTGAAAGCGCCTTGGTCACTGAGGGACCTTTGCGTGGAGGCAGAAGGCCTTGCTCAAATACAGATTGCAGTGCAGGCTTGGACCCATCTTTGGAATGGGAGCATGGTAGGTTGGGAACTTTGTGAGGCCCTCTTCTCATCTGACACTGCTAGAGTTAATGCCGAGTGTAGCTGGCTGGACCTTCATTCCCTGTATGTGACATGCCCTGCTTTGTGTTCTGGGGATGTGTGGGACGCTGGCATTCAGAGGAGCCGAGGGAGTGCAGATGAACTGGAGTACAGTACACAATGGGAACATGGATGTGCCCCTTCTGAGGGTCTCTGAGTTGATGAGAGCAAGTGATAATGGCAGAAATGTCTTGGAGACTCCCCTAAACTGGTGAGAACAGCTGTGCTGCATGTAGTGAGAGGCCCTTTGTAGTCTTACTGCGTCCAGCATGGTGTTGGATTAAAGCGGTCAGGCTGGAGAAAACCAGGTAGGTCCGTTTCCTGGACTTACCCCACAGGGGTTTCTGGGCAGAATGGTGAAAATTCTTTCATCTTCTCTGCATTCCCTTTGAGCAAAGAGACCATCAGGGCCTAGCCCCTGGTCATACACCGCTTGTCCTTCCAGCCCAGAGGTCTCTCTGCCATTCAGAAAAAGCAGTGTCTGTGTTTTCTGAAGTTATTTTGTGAAATGTTTTTCTAGTCTGAATTTATCCTTCTGCTATTAAAAAAAAGCCCAGAGGCAGCCAGGAAGGAAGAGGAGAAAATTGGAAGTAAGACCTTCCATTGTCTTCTAAATCCATTAGACATGTCGGAGTTTTGTATCATTTGTCCTGAAATCTTGTATTTTTTTAGGCTTTTTGCTCTTTCCTCACTAGCCCCTCTTCTCCACCGACAAGATCCTGACCTTGTTAGTTCTACCTGCAAGTGCCCAAACTGCTTTTTTAACAGCTCTGTTCAGAACCCAAGGCCCACCTGCTTTATCCCTTAAGCACTGGGAAGCTGTTACAACACCACAGCAGTGATGTCTCAGGAAGGGACTGAGCTAGAAGAGATAGTTATGGGTAGTTTAGCTTCCCACAGTCTGAAGTCTGTAGCAGATCTGCTAAGGCTTAAAAAAGGTGAGAATGAAAAGAATGTTTGGAGGCGCTTCTCCTGTCTCTGCTTTTGCTCACCCGTTCGCTAAGTTGGCACAGTGAGATCTCTTACGTAAATGAGGTTGTGAGGCTAGGATTACACCCGGGTGACTGTTGCTCTGTAGTCACATTGATGTTGCTCAGCCTCTGTCTCTGCTCTTAGCTCTTGTGGTAACTGGGGAACAGAATTGCCTGTAATTACTGGTCTGGGGATTTTGTCATTTTTCTCAAATAAAGTTTCCTCTGGAAAAATAACCCTCCTGAATTGTGTGACTCTTGTCCTCTTCATGCCACATTCTCACTAACTGCTTCTCCTTGCACTCCTGTCTGCTGGCATGCTAACCTGGGAACCCAGGAAGCCTCAGCGCTTCAAGGAGATTTGTAATTTCCTCCCCTTTAACCTCAGTAACTTTGTAAATTAAATTTGTCTAAAGAATGTAAGTGAATTCTGCGCTGCTGAAAGGGATCGGGTTGGTAGGCCTGGAGATTGCGGGCCTTCAGTTTGCAGAACAGGTACAGCACAGGCATCAGCAGGATAAACAGCACTCACGCTGACCTAGAAGGACCACCTCTAACAGGGAGAGTGTCTCTGGTTCATTAAATCCTTGCCCTTTCTACTAACTATGCCATCTGATCATGTGGGGCCCATCTTCTGTGAAGCAACTGGACTGAGACCATCAAATGGTTTCACCAAATAACTCTCAGCTGGTAACTGACATGGGCTGGTGCTCTGGAGGTAAAAGGCTCCGTATCTCATTGTCGGTTCTCTGTGACATACAGTCCAAGTTAACCCCATTTCTCTTAATGAATAGGAATTAACTTCAGGTCTATTCTATAGAGGGAACTTTAAATCCCAAACATGAGTTTGCCCAATGTGAGTGACAAATATGCACTGAATGGAGTGACTACTAGGCAATTTTCTTATTGTATGCAGGCAGTGTCCCCTGCTGTGCTCCTGTACCTCTTGCTGGGAGACGCGGGAACTGTAGTACTGGAAGTGTGCACCCCTTCCTGCACCATTTCCCCAGGTGCCCCATATGGTGAGATGGGTAATTGCTAACTCCCCCCATGACCAGTGCTGCTGCATCATTCTCTAGAACACCCCTGGCTTTGCAGTAGAGGAAAGGATTTTGGACTAGTGTTTTCAGGAGAGCTTCCATTCTCTCCAGTGAAGTGTTGTTGCAGCCAAAAAAATCTGGCTTGCTTTCTGGTGTGCATGCCAGATATCTCCATAGGAGTTGGCTCCAGGTGCACTAGTCTAGGCCCTCTCATCCTGTACTCTTGCGACCACATTTGTGTTATGTTTATACAGTTCCTGGCACAATGGAGCTCAGGTCTGTGGCTGCTATTGGAATAACAACTCTCAATAGACAGCACTGCATTCAACATTTCAGGAAGAGAAATTCTCAGCCCTGTCAGATAAGGTGTAGTCTCTCTGCATACATTTAAGTATATAATCACTAGATATAGCTGTTCTCTCATCTGGGTAGTCTGGAATTGGGTCTGGATCTCCTCAAAGTTTTTAGGGTGTTGATGTGGTATGTTAGTTCTGTTCCAAGTCTGAGCAATGGGCTGAAGCTGAGCTATTCAGATAATTGGGTCTTGGCCCATCTCTACTTGTGACAAACACATCACCAGTAGATGTAATTATTGAAGCAAATTGCATCATACAGACACTGCCAGACCTCTTCCACCTACCCATTCTAATTGAACATGACTAACAATTCCTACATTATTTAGACAGTACGTAAACATTTTATCTAGAATTGCTTTAACTCCGATATATCCTCATATATTCCATCTCTCTTCCTATGTCAGGACAAATTCTATGCTCCGTACAGAATACCTACTGCTTCTGCTCTATTTGTTGTTGTTATGAAATTAACTTCCTACACCATATCACACATCTCCCAGAAGGCATCAAAATGTGTAACAAATAACCACAATGTGGAACACCTGTGTTTTGTTGTGTGCTGTGTCATAACTGATGGTAGATAATGTTTTTAAACTAAAACAGGTTAAAGACATTTTCTTGCTGTGTGAATCAAATAAACCAATCTGTTAGAGACAAGGGTAGTGGGTCCCTATCTGGGCGTCTCATGGAAAGGTAACGGTTTGGAGGAAGAGGGATGGTCCCTGCCAAGGTTCCCCAAATTCACTTAATGTCGGTGGATCCCCCCCCCTTCCCAATTCACTTGGTTTAGGCTGGCCCTACCTTTGGTTTCCTTTGTTACTGCCTCCACCACACTTGCCTTCCTCAGGCCCACAAGGCCCTTAGGCTCTGCTCTTCTCTCCCTCTACCCTTAATGAGCAGAGAGAAGCCTCTGAGAGTGGGAACTTAACTGGATCTGATAGTTGCTGTTGGGGAAGGAGGGCATGCAAACTTGGGACCGATGCACCTTTCACAGGAGGAGAGCAGGGAGTAAAAAGGAGAGAATGGCACCTATTAGCCTGTGAAGAGCACAGCAGTTCAGGGCCCGCTTTGCTCTCTGCCTGTTCTCCTCCGCCTCCCTCTGTAAAAATGTATCATCATACCCACCTGCCCTCCCTCTTCTGCCTACCCAAAAACAACCATTGGCATCTTTTTGGGCTCATTTCCTTAGAGACCTCTCTCCGCTCCTTAGAGGGGAGGTGGAAAGGGGAGAAGAGGGGCAGAAAGCAAAATGCACTGTAGAATACATGGACACTCAAGTTCCCTGCCATACCAAAAATATTAAACTGGTAATCGTCACCTAGCACAGAAAGAACAACCAATGAGAAAAAAGGATCAATGTATGTATATTTGATGGTTTAATGTGAATTTTCATATTATAACTGGACATTATAGTGAGAGGCAAATTAGAAATACCTAAAGATTACATCCTGTATCTGCACTACGGTGACCGATTATCTCCATACTTTGTTTTATTAACTAACATACCTGGCATGTAGCTTAAGCAATACTTAGGTTATCTAGCAACCTTAACATTGAGCTAAAGTTTTTAGCTGAAAATTTCCTTTTGGAGGACCAGCGGGGAAGGAAAAAAGAAGCAGAAGATACTTTAGTAGCTTAAGCTGATTTCAGTTATAAAGTTATATGTGGATCAAACTGTGTCAGAAAGAGACTTCAGATGAATTATTTTCAGTGCGTAAAGGGGTATGTGTCTAAGTCTTTATGTATGGAAAAGAATACAGTGTATAAATGTTGATGCAATTATAAACTCTTCAGGGCATGGATGATGTCCTCCTGTGTGCTTGCAGAATGGTACAGTGATTCCAGTTGGGGCCGTTGGGTGCTACCACTATACAAATAATAAATAAAAAGAATAAATGTGAATAAAACCTCATGCTGAAAGGGCTTCTTGGATTTCTGTGCTGTTTGGTAATTCCACACAGATGTTAAAAGTGCCTATATTTTCCTGTAAAAGCGGCAGAGAGTCCTGTGGCACCTTATAGACTAACAGACGTATTGGAGCATGAGCTTTCATGGGTGAATACCCACTTCGTCGGATGCATGTAGTGGAAATTTCCAGAGGTAGGTATAAATATACAAGCAAGAATCAGGCTAGGGATAACGAGGTTAGTTCAATCAGGGAGGATGAGGCCCTCTTCTAGCAGTTGAGGTGTGAACACCAAGGGAGGAGAAATTGCTTTCGTAGTTGGCTAGCCATTCACAGTCTTTGTTTAATCCTGAGCTGATGGTGTCAAATTTGCAAATGAACTGAAGCTCAGCAGTTTCTCTTTGAAGTCTGGTCCTGAAGTTTTTATGCTGCAGGATGGCTACCTTTTAAATCTGCTATTGTGTGCCCAGGGAGGTTGAAGTGTTCTCCTACAGATTTTTGTATATTGCCATTCCTAATATCAGATTTGTGTCCATTTATCCTTTTACGTAGGGACTGTCCAGTTTGGCATATACATGTACATAGCAGAGGGGCATTGCTGGCACATGATGGTGTATATTACATTGGTGGACGTGCAGGTGAATGAACCAGTGATGGTGTGGCTGATCTGGTTAGGTCCTGTGATAGGGTTGCTGGTGTAGATATGTGGGCAGAGTTGGCATCGAGGTTTGTTGCATAGATTGGTTCATGAGTTAGAGTTACTATGGTGTGGCGTGTAGTTGCTGGTGAGAATATGCTTCAGGTTGGCGGGTTGTCTGTGGGCGAGGACTGGCCTGCCTCCCAAGGCCTGTGAAAGTGAGGGATCGTTGTCCAGGATGGGTTGTAGATCACTGACGATGAGTTGGAGAGGTTTTAGCTGAGGATGGTATGTGATGGCCAGTGGAGTTCTGTTGGTTTCTTTCTTGGGCTGGTCTTGCAGCAGGAGGCTTCTGGGTACACATCTGGCTTTGTTGATCTGTTTCCTTATTTCCTCGTGTGGGTATTGTAGTTTAGAGAATGCTAGGTGAAGATCTTGTAGGTGTTGGTCTCTGTCTGAGGGGTTGGAGCAACTTCTCCTCCCTTGGTGTTCACACTGTTAAGGAAAAGTTAGTACATGTGACTCTATTTTGGTTTGGAGCCCAACACCTCAACTGCTAGAAGAGGGCCTCATCCTCCCTGATTGAACTAATCTCGTCATCCCTAGCCTGATTCTTGCTTGCATATTTATACCTGCCTCTGGAAATTTCCACTACATGCATCCGACGATGTGGGTATTCACTCTTTGCCGCTTTTACAGATCCAGACTAACACAGCTACCCCTCTAATATATTTTCCTGCTGGGTTTACAATTTCTACTTGGATTCCTGTGAATGCTAGATATACTTTAGCCAAACATAAGTTGTGGTGCTCAATACAGGGATAACTGGGTGAAATGTAATGGCCTGTGTTATACAGGTGGTCAGACTAGATGATGTAATAGTCCTTTGTGGACTTAACCTCTATGACCCTATGAAATGCTGGACCTAATCCTTTTTGTTGGAGGGTCTTAGCTTTTCCCTCATTTTAAGTGGACACTCCTTTCTTCAGGTACAAAGCAATCCTCCTAGTGGATTCAGTACCTGCAGTAGTTTCTGTACTGAAGTGAAAGGCATGGAGCTTTAACCTGCACCAGACTCAAATCTTGGTAGATAGTGAGGACTCAACATTTCAAATTCGATTTTGGCTGAGGATGTTTGTGGCAGCTTATGGGGAGGAAGACCAACCATCTTGCAGTTGATTGTCTTTTGCACAAAATAGTCTGTGTGTGAGTCTTCATACACAAGTATTTTTATTGCATAAGGATAGAGGTTTGTCTGTGTAATGTATGTGATTAAAGATGTCATTACATAACTTACACATTAAGCCATTCTGATCATCATGCAGCCTGCCTGGTTTCCCACCTTTACTATCTGAAATAACGTCTGAGGTCTTTGCTCTTTACATCAGCTCTGCTGAGAGCAGCGCTGCTAAGCTAACCATAGACAGATACAGAACAAAAATGCTCCGCATAGACTAGGAATGCATAGACTGGGAGAACCAGAGTTATGGGTCACAGGAGAAGAGTGGCAATGAGGAGCAGGGGGCTTACTCAGTGAATGCAGTTTTATGTCCAATGTTTGCCAGAGTCCATTTGATTAACAGCTTTCCCTGTGTAGCTAAGGATAAAAGATACCAGTATATTTAGTACATAGAGGTGAAATATAAGAATTAATGTTGTAACATAGGCCTGACGCCTGTAAAACAACCGCTTAGCTAAACTAACTATGACCTAAGACCTAAATATTTGACACAAGCCTCTAACTAGTAAGTGACCCTAAATCACAAGTTGTCACAACATAGCAATGACCCTATATCACAAGATGTCACAAACGTGAACGACTCACACAGAAAACTTAAAACTCAGGAGGAGCCTTATGGACATGTTAGAGTGTTTCCCATCAAACCCTTCCCACAGCTACACTTTTAAACAATGGAGTGCCACCATGTCGAAAATTTTATGTTGGCCTTTGTGAGGAGAAACTGGTTTGTTTATATGACAGTAATGCCCAGAGGCGCCAGGTAGGATTGGAGTGCCATTTTGCTTGTAATTGCACAAACATCTGTCCTTGCTCTGAATCACTTCCTGTCTAAATTGGAACAAGATGTAGTGGGAGGGTGTGGAACAAACCACATGGTGAGGGGAAGATAAAGTTGCCAATGATAGGAACACAGGTTGCATAACTTACTTAAGTTTACAATTTGGAGTGTGTATGTAGATAGATATAGATATCAAGGATCATTAAAGGCCTGTTGGTGATTCTTTAGTTTCACTTGTTCACTTCTCTCTTTTTTAAATTGTACTGACTAAGGATGCTAATAAACTTGTTTTTAATATTCTCTTATTAAAAGTAGCCTATTTTTGTTTTTATAGATAGATAGATAGAAATATATAGGCACCAACTCCGGGGCTGCTGGAGCTACAGGTGCCTAATTTCCAATGTGCCGGGGGTGCTCACTGCTCAACCCCTGGCTCTGCCACAGGCCCTGCCCCCACTCCACCCCTTCCTGCCCTCTCCCCTGAGCCTGCTAAGCCCAGTCCTCCCTCTCCGAGCCTCCTGTACACCACAAAACAGCTGTTTGTGAGGGAGGCAGGGAGTGGGAGAAGCTGATCGGCTGCTGGTGGACAGGAGGCACTGGGAGCAGGGTGGGGGAGCTGATGGGGGGGATACTTATGTATTACTGTAGCTCTTTGGCAATGTACGTTGGTAAATTCTGGCTCCTTCTCAGGCTCAGGTTGGCCACCCCTGATCTATCACATAGTCCAGCTTACCCAGGTGGCAAGATAAACTGGAATGCCCAAGGAGACTGGCTGTGACTCCATGATAAAACTGCTATAGTGCTTTTGGAGTTCACATTTTTTAGTGGATTGGTGAAACAACCAACCAACCAGTCTGGGGTTTCTGCCCTGCCTTTTGACAGTCTTCCCTGAGATTGGCACTCATGTTCATGAGCCACTCCAGCCAGTGTGAAACATTAACTGGGCCAAAGAGTTAGAATGACTCCATAGCCTAATGGTTATGGCATTCACCTGACGGGGGAAGATCCCTGTTCAAATCCTTTCTCCTGTGCGGGGAGACAGTTGAATGAGGGGCCTCCCACATTCAGAATGAATACCTTCTCCACTTGACTAAATGTTATAAGGGAGGGGGTCTCCCTCCCCACTCGTATGTGAACTTGCCTGAAGGGCCCAGTCCAGTAAATGGCCTCCCAGTACACCTATTATATCAGGCCTCAGAACACAACTTAGGCAGCCAAACACCTATCTTCCCCTGGTCATGGATCAGAGAGCACTTCCCTACATCCTGTACTTAAGCACCTGTCTCTGAGAGAGGGTCAGGGCTTAACATACTCTCCTCTTGTCAGTATCTCCCATTGGCTAGCTTAGGCAGCTCCCTGCCTACTGTGGTGGCTTTGTGGATCACATTCTAAGGCACGTATCTCCCGATTCATTGTACAGAAACCTAGGTGCCTAATTCAGGCTTCGTGGATCACAGTAGCGTGCCTGTGATTTTCTAGGCACCTGAAAGTTAGGCACCATGATGCTCATCCATTGACATAGCCCTCTCAATGTAACATCCTAGTGAAGATAAAGCACTGTAGTTTTTGCCTTGATGTAACTAATGGCGATCAAGCCCAAGCAGGGAGAGGGGCATGGGGTTAACGTACACTAGCTATATCAAGGTATAACTCAACTTGCCTTCACTAGGCTTTTACATCACAACAGCTATTCTCAATACAAAACCACACCTTTTTGTAGTGAAGACATAGCCTCTGAGGACTGCATAGTAGCTGGGGTTATCTGACTCTAGAGAATATTAAAGAGACAAGGTGGGTGAAGTAATATCTTTTATTGGACCAACTTCTGTCGGTGAGAGAGACAAGCTCTTGAGCCACACAGAGGGTATGTCCACAATACAACTGCTAAAGCAGCACAGCTATGGTGCTACAGCTGTGCTGCGTAGTGTAGACACTTCCTACATTGACAGAAGGGGTTTTTGTCAAAGTAATTAATCCACCTCTCTGAGAGGCAGTAGCTAGGTTGACAGAAGAATTCTCACATTGACCTATCCACATCTACAGGAGAAAATAGGTTAACTTAACTACAACAGACAGGGCACAACATTTTTCACAGAACTCAGTGACATAGCTTGTTTGTTCTAATTTTTAAGTGTAGACCAGACCTAAGGCTTGCACAGCTATTTGCTTATCTTTTGGTGCATCTCCTTTTACCAGCTGAGGTGGATAGATGTCTGTTACATTTTGTCATTTGAAACACTTAAGTGTTTTACAGGATTATGAAAGTTTGCATCTGAGTGAATTATTACATTGTGCAGAATGTTTTTAATTCAGTTTATAACAAATGAGCTGTGTGGGTCTCAAATGACAAATGAGTGATGTTTTGTCTTATGCTCTCTGTTGGCTCGTTCCATGACCTTTGAAACAGCTGATCCTGAGGTTTTGTTGCAACAATAAAATGGTTGTATTCATCTGTGTTGCAAGTGGTCAACATTGTCTGTCATCTTTCATCTTAAACTGTTCATTGGCTTACCCCTGTATTTTCAATGTTGCCCAAACAGTCTCTGTCATGGGACTGATGGTAGCTGGGTAGCATTCCCAATGCTCATGGCAGCTAGGGTCAAACACACAGCTGATGCCCGCGAGAGCTGTTGTTTTCTTGAGGCCTTATTTGATTTGTATTATTTCATTTTCTGATCCTAGTGATTTAGATGTTGAATAACTTCCTCCTGGGAATTGTTACACAGAAAGAGATGCTACTGAACAGTTCTCACAAAATGTATTCTCTTCTTTCTATAGTTCATCACCTTGAGGTATCTTTGCCCTTGAGCTGTTGAATCATGTACAAATTAACCTGTGTGATTCTGTATAAAAAGCATCACGGGGTTCCATGTTGCATTACAGCTTTATAGAGAGGAACTAATCTCTCCCTGCTTTGGGATGTGGTGCCTCAATAGGTGCAGTACAAAACCTTTGCAGCCATATCACATTGCAACTCCTGTCTACTTTTCTGTAAACCCTCACCACCTTGGTCTCTTTCACCCATTCATGCTTCTCAGGTTTCTTCTTCCCATTCAGTGTCTTGTTTTAGGATAATTTTCCTCCAGGTGTATCATATTAGCTACATTTTCCCAAGTTGAATTTCATTCTGTTTCTATATTTCTAGATACTTTTTATTTCTCTGCCATTGGTACTGTCTGCAGATCTCTCAATTTAGTAACATTTACAAACTTCATTAACATGGTGTCTTGTCCCTTTTGAAGATCATCAGTGATATGGATCCATCCATATGAGTCTTCCTATCCAAGTCAATTTGAATTAATATTTCAATTAAGATTTCGTGGAACATAGCATGGAATACTAATGTAAATAATTTGTTATTTGCTATTTTTTTTTAAAGCTAACAGATCTGTCTGACAAGACTTATTCTGTATTCACTGCCAATGCTTCCTATTAATCATAGTTCCATTCTCTCCAGAGGCCAGACTCTGCCATTCTTACTTGCATTGAGTAATATCTTACTATGAAAGTGGTCCCACTGATTTGAGTAGGACTACTTGTGGAGTAGGGCAATGCTCAATGTAAGGGTGGTAGATGTTTTGTGATTTTCTTCTCTATTTGTTCATCGTTTTATGGACAGAAGTTAAATTTGACATGGATATTGGATCAAGTGGCACTAAATAGTGTAACACATTGTTTATTATTAAATCATGTTTGATCTGTTTAAATGACATTAAGCCCATCACAAATCACCTAATCAGAAATAATGTTATGCCCCCTCCTCTCAGATACAGACCATGCCTTGATCCTCCCTTCTTCCATTCTATGTTTGATTAAGGCAACCAGTTTTAATTTTCACTAACCAGGAAAGTGACACAGAAGCTCTAGATCAGGGGTTGGCAACCTTTCGGAAGTGGTGTGCCCAGTCTTCATTTATTCACTCTAATTTAAGGTTTTGCGTGCCAGTAATACATTTTAACATTTCTAGAAGGTCTTTTTCTATAAGTCTATAATATATAACTAAAGTATTGTTGTATGTAAAATAAATAAGGTTTTTAAAATGTTTAAGAAGCTTCATTTAAAATTAAATTAAAATGCAGAGCCCCCTGGACCAGCGGCCAGGACCTGGGCAGTGTGAGTGCCACTGAAAATCAGCTTGCACGCCACCTTTGACACGCATGCCATATGTTGCCTACCCTGCTCTAGCTTACCCAGAATGCAGCCATGTATTTCTGATTGGAGTGGTCTGGCAGAAGCATATTGAACTGGGTTGTGCTTCTGCATTGGCTCCCTCTTCTGGTGGCTATTTGCAAAGCTCTGAATACCTTTGATCCAAGTTACCTTTAAAGGCTGCCTCTTCATCTGGGCTTCACTGCAGCCTGTCTGATCACTGGCCCTCTCTCCAGCAAGAGCTTGAAGCTGGTTGTTTCTGGCATTAGGGCCACTACTGACATTCAGGCCTGGTGGAGGCTTATTTAACCACGTGGCAGAAGATTTGTGGAGAAGCAGATGCCTGGCCAGGCCTCCCCACAGCACCATTGCCTGGCCAGGATCCCTGGGAAGAAGTCGCCTACTCAGTGAGATGGGCGAACAGAGCCAATGAGAACCCCTGGGGCCTAGGAACAAGCAATGATGGGAGAAGGAACAGCCCCAACTAGCGGGGCTAATGGAGCCAGACTATAGCACCCCTCCGCCCCCAAACTACTCAAGGGCCACAGGGCTCCCCTCCCCCACCGCAGCTGTCTTCACTTCCCAATCACAGAGCCCCCCAGTGCTCCCCCAGCCCAGCCCCACAGAGTCCCACTCTGAGCGCTCCCCAGCTCCCCGAGCGCTCCCCCCCAACTCCTCCCTCACAGAGCCCCCCCCTCTGAGCGCTCCCCCCCAACTCCTCCCTCATAGAGCCCCCCCCTCTGAGCGCTCCCCCCAACTCCTCCCTCACAGAGCCCCCCCGAGCGCTCCCCCCCAACTCCTCCCTCACAGAGCCCCCCCGAGCGCTCCCCCCAACTCCTCCCTCACAGAGCCCCCCCCTGAGCGCTCCCCCCCAACTCCTCCCTCACAGAGCCCCCCCCGAGCGCTCCCCCCAACTCCTCCCTCACAGAGCCCCCCCCTCTGAGCGCTCCCCCCCAACTCCTCCCTCACAGAGCCCCCCCCTCTGAGCGCTCCCCCCCAACTCCTCCCTCACAGAGCCCCCCCCTCTGAGCGCTCCCCCAACTCCTCCCTCAGAGCCCCCCCCGAGCGCTCCCCCCCAACTCCTCCCTCACAGAGCCCCCCCGAGCGCTCCCCCCCAACTCCTCCCTCACAGAGCCCCCCCCGAGCGCTCCCCCCCAACTCCTCCCTCACAGAGCCCCCCCCGAGCGCTCCCCCCCAACTCCTCCCTCACAGAGCCCCCCCTCTGAGCGCTCCCCCCCAACTCCTCCCTCACAGAGCCCCCCCTCTGAGCGCTCCCCCCAACTCCTCCCTCACAGAGCCCCCCCCTCTGAGCACTCCCCCCAACTCCTCCCTCACAGAGCCCCCCCTCTGAGCGCTCCCCCCAACTCCTCCCTCACAGAGCCCCCCCTCTGAGCGCTCCCCCCAACTCCTCCCTCACAGAGCCCCCCCCGAGCGCTCCCCCCCAACTCCTCCCTCACAGAGCCCCCCCCGAGCGCTCCCCTCCAACTCCTCCCTCACAGAGCCCCCCCCGAGCGCTCCCCCCCAACTCCTCCCTCACAGAGCCCCCCCCGAGCGCTCCCCTCCAACTCCTCCCTCACAGAGCCCCCCCCGAGCGCTCCCCCACAACTCCTCCCTCACAGAGCCCCCCCCTCTGAGCGCTCCCCCCAACTCCTCCCTCAGAGCCCCCCCTCTGAGCGCTCCCCCCAACTCCTCCCTCACAGAGCCCCCCCCCGAGCGCTCCCCCCCAACTCCTCCCTCACAGAGCCCCCCCGAGCGCTCCCCCCCAACTCCTCCCTCACAGAGCCCCCCCCGAGCGCTCCCCCCCAACTCCTCCCTCACAGAGCCCCCCCCGAGCGCTCCCCCCCAACTCCTCCCTCACAGAGCCCCCCCCGAGCGCTCCCCCCCAACTCCTCCCTCACAGAGCCCCCCCCCGAGCGCTCCCCCCCAACTCCTCCCTCACAGAGCCCCCCCCGAGCGCTCCCCCCAACTCCTCCCTCACAGAGCCCCCCCCCGAGCGCTCCCCCCCAACTCCTCCCTCACAGAGCCCCCCCCCGAGCGCTCCCCCCCAACTCCTCCCTCACAGAGCCCCCCCCGAGCGCTCCCCCACCACTCCTCCCTCACAGAGCCCCCCCCTCTGAGCGCTCCCCCCCCACTCCTCCCTCACAGAGCCCCCCCCGAGCGCTCCCCCCCCACTCCTCCCTCACAGAGCCCACCCCCGAGCGCTCCCCCCAACTCCTCCCTCACAGAGCCCCCCCCGAGCGCTCCCCCCCAACTCCTCCCTCACAGAGCCCCCCCCCCGAGCACTCCCCCACAACTCCTCCCTCACAGAGCCCCCCCTCCGAGCGCTCCCCCCAACTCCTCCCTCACAGAGCCCCCCCGAGCGCTCCCCCCCAACTCCTCCCTCACAGAGCCCCCCCCCCGAGCGCTCCCCCCCAACTCCTCCCTCACAGAGCCCCCCCCCCGAGCGCTCCCCCCCAACTCCTCCCTCACAGAGCCCCCCCCCCCCGAGCGCTCCCCCACAACTCCTCCCTCACAGAGCCCCCCCCCCCGAGCGCTCCCCCACACAGCCCCTTTCGGAGCCCTTCCCAGCCCCTCGTCCTTAGATCCCTGCCCGGAGCGGCCAGCTCCCCCTCGTGCGGGTGCCCGCCGTGTGGCGGGAGCGCGCAGGTCACGGCGGCGGCCGGAAGCGGTTCCGGGACTTGCGGGAGCCAACATGGAGCCTGCCGGGGCTGTGGGGCCTGGGGGAGGCCGGTGAGGGAGGGGCCCGACGCAGAGTGGGCGCGGCGCGGAGCCGAGCCGGGGACGCTCCAGGTCTCTCCTGCGAGTGCCCGGCCCTGCGGCGGGCAGAGCCGCCGGGACCATGTCCCTGGGCGAGTACGAGCGGCACTGCGACTCCATCAACTCCGACTTCGGCAGCGAGTCTTCGGGCCGGGGCGGGCCCCGCGCGGGCCCCAGCCTGGGCGCCGAGCAGGAGGAGCTGCACTACGCCCCCATCCGCATCCTGGGCCGCGGCGCCTTCGGGGAGGCCACTCTCTACCGCCGGACCGAGGTACCGCCCGCGGCTGCGCCCAGACCGGGCTCCCCGGCACCAGGATCCCAGGCCTGAGGGCGTAACCGGCCCGCGGCTGCGCCTGGGTTCTCCAGCTGTGCGGCCCGGAGCCCGCGGGCAGCCGCCTTCTCCGTCCGCCAGGGCCGCGCTGCAGAGAAAGCGGCGCCCACGCCAGCCCATTGGGCTGTGGAGCCGAGGCGGGCATGGCTGGCTTGGCACAGGCTCCTACTGCGGGGGGGAGGTTCCGGCCTCTCCACCAGCCGTGGATGGAAATAGGGACCCTGCGCGCCCTGCATCCGCTGATAAAGCCCCGCTACTGCAAACCGTCTTGCCCAAGCCACGGCCTGCCTCCTAGACAGGGGACCAGCATGGGCCCCGGACACACCCCTTCTAAGCGCTTCTGCTGACTGGCATGGCAGTGAGCCTCCGCCAGTTCACTTCCAATCTCTGTAGGGCACTGGGAAGGCAGAGAAACTGTGGCCTGATGTATGTTGAAATAGCCATCGAGCTGAGCATTTTCAGCATCATGTGTGATATTACTGCCCAAAACGTCCAACACCTGCAGAAGTCTCCTATAGGCATTGAACAGGAGAAGCTGCAGGATAGGGCACTGTGGTACTGCAGAGAGAGGCCTTGGGAAAGAAGAGTAGTTCTTCAACAATGGCCTCTGAGTTATCGCTCAGAGAGAGGAGCTAAATCACTGCAAAATTGTGCCATATGCCTCTGCAGGGGCCTGCATGCACATCAGCCATATCACCTGGTCAGTGGTATCATAGATCGAATTCTTATGGATGCGTACCATTGTAAGGTAGATATCTTCTGTCATAGATATCAGTACAATTTCTCTGCCATACCCTGGCTGGAAAGCTGATTGTTTGGAACAGGAAGGCTGAGGAATTGAGGTGCTGGCAGCATGCCCTATAATAACCTTCAATTTTCTCCCCAAAAATAGGAGGCTAGGACCCAAGTCGTGACTGTTAATGTCAAGCGATGGTTTTTTTTGAGCTGCAGTCTGGCTAGTGCTGCTTACAGGATTTTGGCCTCTCAGATTTTCAAAGTGAGGCATTAAGAATCCCTGCCACTAATGTACCTCAAACTTCTTTGCTGCTTTCACCAGTTATGACTGATATGAGGCTATCTTGCAGAGCTGACTGAAGCTCTCTTAGTACGTTCACAATCTCAGTAAAAACAGAGGAAACTCAGCCACTAGAAACTCAGAAGCCAGAGCTCTCTCTTCTCCCCTTTCAATTAAATCCATCCAGATTCCATTTATTTTTTGTTGCTGGCAGAGAGAAACACTTGACTCCAGTTACCAAATTGTCTTTAGGATTTATTACCCCTTCTGGAAGAAGGGGACAACTAGGTATTATAGCCTGGATGGCTGGGGACAAACAATGATGTTTCACCAAGGGACTGACAGAATGACCCAATGAATGGGCAGTATAATTCTACAATTGGGTGGGTCTATAAGGGCAGACTGTTAAAATTCGCTGTAGCTCCTCAAGTCTGTTTGGATAAACTGGCTCTGGAGTAGCGAGGAGCTTCTGAGGGCCAATGCTATTTCACCATAGCCTACATTAATGCTTGTTGGGAAAATAATGGATTATAGCAGAATTGTTGTTTTACTGGGGAATGCACAATGTGTTTGAGTTTGTGCAAGAAAAAACAACAAAAACCTCCCATTCCCCTATAACACTTTCCTTGATAAGTTCCTAATTTATTTTAAAACAAGAGAGTGCTAGCTAGCTAGAAAAACAGCTAGGTATAGTGATTTCTAACCTCAGAAATAGAGAAACTTTAAATTAATTCTGTGGAAAAACTTTCACTGAAATCTGTAAGAGGGAGAAAATGTGTTTACCTTTCATAGAGGTTTAATTTCCTGACTCAAAGGTACATGTTGTTCTTTCCCCTTCCCAGCAGTATGTTTTAATTCAGAGTCTTTGTGTTTCAGGATGACTCGCTTGTGGTGTGGAAGGAGGTGGATCTGACCCGACTATCAGAAAAAGAGCGTCGTGATGCTTTGAATGAAATAGTTATCCTTGCTCTGTTGCAGCATGACAACATCATTGCTTACTACAATCATTTCATGGATAACACCACACTGCTGATTGAGCTGGAATACTGTAATGGTGAGATCCCCAGTCCCACCTGCAAAAGGGAAGGTGCCGTGCAGCTCTGGAGCAGAATCTGCTGGAGCATTAACTGTATTTCTTGAGTATCTTCTAGAGAGAAGAGGCATAAAGCCAAATCTTGTAGTGCAGCTAGAGAAGGGAATATTGTGGGTCTGTTGTAGGGTGCCAAAGAGAGAAACTAAGTGATCAATCTAGGTAGTTCCAGAGATGGACCAGTTTCTGGAGAATTGTGAGCAGATGGAGCATTGAAAGAAGTGGAGGTATTGTTAATACAGAGCTCTAAATATATCTCCCACGTTTGAGCATGTACATAGGTCTTTCCCCACTGCCCTCCTATCAGGTCTTCCTGCCAGTACAGGGCATGTCTCTGTTTTAGGGTTATGGCCAGAAGAGACAACACCTTTTTAAATGAGTCCTGTCTTTAGCTAGAGTTACAACCAGGGCTTGAAAATCCTCCTGTCCAGGGTAAGCAGGAATCTTACCTCAACAAGTGCCATCAGCTTTTGTAGAATCTGCATCTTCCATTGGAAAAAAACTTTTCTAGCCATTATGGTTGTGAAGAGAACCTTTGAAACATGAGCCAAGTTTAAACCAATGCAATGATAACTTCCAAAGTCTGAAGAGAGAGTGGTCCCATTTTTGGGGGTGGGGTGGTCAGCAGATACCACTGTTGGAAGGGGTGAGGGGCCAGGCTATCACTGCTGTTAAGGAAGCTGGGAGAAGAGAGAATGTGCAGCTGCTACTGTTAAGAGCAGAGAGCTCTGGATGGAGCTACTACCCCCTGGAATAGGGGACACTGTGGTGGGGGAGTCCAGTCACCCCAGCAGATGACTTTGTGTGTTTGGGGCCTTCCACCAATGCTACGAGCCACTCAAGCAGAAGATTATTCTGTATGGGAGCAAGGTCCCTCATGCTGCCACCATCACCACAGGAAGGGTGAGGACTCCACATATGCACAGCTTTTTGGAGGTGCCTCACACACACGGCTCTCTGCTTGTGGGGATATTGGCAGGAGGAGGCACTTGTACAAGAGCCCTTTGGTAGAGGGCCTATAATCACTGGCTTTCATGCTAGCCAGGGCCTCGCTGCTCCTCAGGTCCACTGCCGTTGTTTTTAGGTGAGATGAGGTGTCGGTCTAGGACAGGGGTTCTCAAACTGGGGGTTGAGACCCCTCAGGGGGTCGTGAGGTTATTATGTGGGGGGTCGTAAGCTGTCAGCCTCCACCCCAAAGCCCACTTTGCCTCCAGTATTGATAATGGTGTTAAATATATTTAAAAAGTGTTTTTAATTTAGGAGGGGGGTCGCACTCAAAGGCTTGCTGTGTGAAAGGGGTCACCAGTACAAACGTTTGAGAATCACTGGTCTAGGAGGAGGGAAACAGCCCTCTGACACCACTGTGTGTGAGTCCTCTTGCCACTCTGACAGAGGCTCTGGTTTGGGGCCAGTATAAATTGATTTGAGGGGGCAGAGAAGGGCTGGCTAGTATTAATAGTTACATCCCCCCATGTACATGCACGTGTGCGCGCACACACATTCTCTAAATTGTTTGAGGGCAGACCAGCATTAATTGATTTATTTGGTGTAGGAAGGGGCAGTATGAGTTGAGAGCTCAGAATTCAACCTGCAGTAGACAGGAGTATTAGGAACCAACTAGGGGTGACCAGGACGAGGGTATGTGGCTTAAGACACAGCTGTATTTTGGCCTAACAAATGGGCTTAGTGTTTGGGCTAGTCAGTGTTGGGGAAATATTATAAGCCCTGAAGACGGCAATAGTGGAAAATGAAATGCACCAGATGTTGCTCATTTCTCTAGGCCCCTGTGTTTTATTTCTGGTGTTGGCAGTGGGTTCCAGTTTAGTATAAACTGTGAATTTCAGTAATTAGATGTTTATGCATTGCCTTCTTCCAGGTAATTAATGAATATGTTAGATAAGACCATGCCTGCTTCAGTTACTCACAACCCTACTAGACATCTCCTGAAAATGGGATGCTTTTGAAGTTTATTGTTGCTCTGTGTTTGCAGTTCTTCAGCCAGGTTTCAGTCCAAAATAATTTATATTCATTTTTCCATCAAGACTTCATTAGACACTATCAGATATACTATGGAGATCCAAAACCACAATATGGACAGAAAAAAAAAATATATAACCCCTTTCTTCCAGGGATCCTGAAGGGATTTACAAATGTAGTTAAGTATTATCCCCATTTTACAGATGAGGATGCTGACACACAGGAAAGTTGTGACTTACATAAGGTCACACATCAATAGTGGCAAAGCTGGAACTAGACCCAGATTCATCATGGAAGAATGCCAGTTAATACATTTGTTGAAAATAACCTGAACCATAATTGATTGGAGGGGAAAAAACCTGGGAATTAAGAATGAACAAGAAAGACCCCAGTGTGTTAGTTGGCAGCAAGTTAGGCATGAGTTTGCAATGATTTGATATGAAAAGAGAAAAGCTAATGTGATTTTTGGCTCGCATACATACAGAGGCATCACAAAACCAAGTAGGGAGGTAAAGTGTCTCCCTACATATGACCATGGAGATATTGTACCTGAGATACAGCATTCATACCCGGGCAGTTCTGTGCCAAAAAGATGCAGGTATGCTAGAAGGAGTTCAGAGAAAACCAACAAAAATGATTAAGGGGCTTGGGGCAGACAGGATGGAGGGAAAGAGAGTTTGATTTGTGAAGAAAGAAAAGAGCTAAATATAAAAGCTTGGCTTTTAAATTATTAAAGGGGACGATACATTGTTTTAAAATATTTTAGAAGGTGTGATTTAGAAGGAAAGATTTGCGTGCAGCCTGCTTATGACTATGAAGAATGGGAAGAAATTAAGCAAAGGGAAATTTAAATTGAATATCAGGAAAATCTTCCTTATAGGGAGATCTGTTGAACACGCTCAAGGAATATAAAGGAATTCCATCACCAGCACTTGGAACACCTAAGGCTTGACAAAGCCTTGGAGAATGTACTGCAGGATGTGCTGTGCTGTCCCCATGGGAATGAAAAAAGAGGGCCTAATGGGTCCCTTCATCCCTTACATCTATGATAATCACCACTGGAACATGAGTAGATGATTGTCAAGGACTAAAATGGTGCAGGATGTAATCAGAGGAGACTTGGAACTTGCCAGTAAGATGCTGACTTGGTAGGGAGTCTTTTCTTGCTCACTGCTTGCTGCAGTCCATTTGTACATCATTCCTTTTAGCTTTCCTTGATCTTCAGCTCACCCTCCTGGAATTGATAGGCAGCCTGAAGAGAGAGACTGTGATTACTGATTAAGGCTTCTGCTCTTGTTGGGTTGTCAGTGCTACATAGTATATCTTTCATCAGGGCATTTGATGATCACGAACCTAGATAATTGGGCTTGCATGGACAAAGAAGATGGGGATGTAATCACTGCTGCTCTTGGGGACTTTTCTGCAATGGTTGTAATTATTTTTATTTTGTGTTGATTTTTTGCTGTGCTCTGCAAGGCAGTCTAGTCTGATTTTCTGTATAGAGTATAAAGGTCTGCCCATTCTAGGAAACACTGTTATGTAAGGAGCACTGGCTGTTCTTTCATATACATTTTTTAAAAAAATTGAAGGTGGTGCTCAGAGAGATTAATCCCTTTCTAGCCTTAGATGTGCCAGTTTCCCTGTGAGAGGAAAGGGGTGTGCGTTCTGAAGAAAAACTTGTTTGTGTGAGACACTGCAGCGTCTAAGTGAAGAGCACAGAGGGAGAGCTACTTCTGAAGAGGCTGCAACAGTCCAGCAGATTCCTAACTGGATTCCCGATGATACATCAGCAAAACATTTACCATCACTAAGATATGCTTCTCTCTCTTACTTTAATTGCAGGGGGGAACCTCTACGATAAGATCCTGCGGCAGAAAGACAAGTTGTTTGAGGAAGAGGTAATTTGGGCTGTTTGAGGATAGCAGTGGTGCTGGTTTCAGTGCTACTTGAACGTATATAGTTATCTAGGTATTTATACTATGCTCCTTCCCATAGTATTAGCTCACCTCTATTCTTGTCAGGGGTCTCGTCTCATATCCTTTGGGCTGTAGTCCCGCCTCTCCTTTTGGACATCATAAGCAGTTATGAGGCATCAGGAAGCCTTTTCCTTTCAACCTTTGAATATCTTTAGGCAATTATATCACACGTGGAATAATGGAGGGAGAATCAGTGGCTGTGGCTGCTTTACAGTCTCAGCTGAGATTTTGCTCTAAGATCTCCCTTTCTGCATTCCCATTTGACTATCACTCTGCTCATTTCTCTGTTTTGGCCTTCCATGGGATCTATTCCAAATCTGGCTTGTTCACAGACTACTTAATGAACCTGTCTGACAGTGGACTTTTTCCTGGGCCATACTTGTTAATGTGTACTGTTCTTTTCTCATTAGCTCCTACATTCTCACTGCTTCCTTCTCCCATCTTGAATTAAGATTCTCACATTTGCACCGCTCATAAAATAAACTTGGAGAATTTGTGAGTCTTGTGAAGATAAAATGGTCCAAGTTGGGGTTGCAAAGACCCACCCCAACCCAAATTCCCTCAGAAGATCATTAGCTGCCACTCCTAATTATTTTTACTGTAAGTTACCAATTTCTATAGCACATGTCACAGTGCACTTTGAAGAACACTGACACAAAATTATCTTATGGAGGTTCCCTCTTATAAGGATCCCTAAATTGGGATATTCCCAGGGGAGTGAAGACGACCTCTCCCTAAAGGAGCCTCCAGCCAGGATGTTCCTTGCTGATGGTCACCAGGTTCTCTTGCTGTAGCTTGCAGGACAATGATATATGTAATTTTTGGGTCTCATGTGACCTTTGTTCCTACCTCTACAGATGGTGGTGTGGTACCTATTTCAGATTGCATCAGCCGTGAGCTGTATCCATAGAGCTGGAATCCTTCACAGGTAGGTGTCTAATGTAACAAAGCTCGGGTGAAAGTGGATTCATGTGTCTGAGGGCCAAACCTATTTGAAAATCTCTGTGCTCCTACTTCTGAAGCAGCATACCTCTGGCTAGCAGGAGGCTGGGGGAGAGGGGAAATCTGTCATACCTGTTTGATGCCCCTTTGGGAAGCTTCCCTGCTCATGGCATATCTGAGTGCTTTGGCATTAAATGCCAGCTCATCTCATGAGTTTAGGTTAGAAACTGCATTGCTGATTTTGCACAATGAACTAGAAAAATAATTGCTCTACATAGTCAATGCTGTAGCCATTGGAACCTATTTATTGAGTAAAAAGATAAATATCAATAGGGGAATAAACCAACCTCTGACTTGAAGCACAAACCAAATTTATTTCCTAAATCAGGCAGGTTGGAGGTAATCACTAGTGGAGAACACTGTCCCCATCTGCAATAATATCCCAGCATCAGATCAGTATGTCAATCTGCATCATTACTCATGTGGGCTAACCACATCACACCAGTGCTCCATGGACTGCAGTGGCGGCTTCTTCATAATTTCAGGTGCTGATATTGATCTGTAGAACTCTAAATATAAAATAGTGTGTCTGGGGGACTGTGTTCTCAGTGAGGGGCTTAAAGCTCTGGATTCACATTCTTTCATACTTAACAGTTTCCTAACCTTAAGAGCTTAGTGTAAAGCTCATCTCTTCCCAAAGGCCTTTGCCTAAGGCCAGAGGCACTGGAACTGAGAGTACTGCGGGTACTGAGAGCCACTGAACCAAACTGTAAACCCTGTATATAATGGAAACCACTTCAAGCCAGGGGATGTGGCAGCACCCCTAGTTCCAGCACCTCTGCTGAAGGGTGAGGCAGAGGGCTGTTTTGTTTAACAGCTAAGTTCTGGAATTGGGTTGCTTTTACACTGTTTTATTTTGTTAAGAATTTTCCATGGGCTCATATGCCTGGGATTGGCCCATTTCTGAAAATGGAAAAATAAAACTGTCTTTAATGGTCTTCACTGTGATTCACAGGAGAAAGAACCATAGTCTGTACATTGGGCTCTGAAAGATGAACATTCCAGACTATTTCTGTTTGTGCATATATGATAAAATGCAGCTAAGGTGATTACTTCCCTGGGACTGTGAGATGAGAAGCTCTGTCAGTGACTGCAACACTGGGCTTTCTATGTCTGAAGAAATGCTAATCAAGTCTGATACAGTGAGAGATGCCATTCAGGGCTAACAGAAAAAGGAAGGCAGAAAGTTCACTCCAAGTCCTGATGAGCAGAAAGACACTCAAGTACCTCAGCTTCATAATGACACTTCTCTCTCTTTTTTTCACCAGAGATATAAAGACATTAAATATCTTCCTCACCAAGGCAAACCTGATTAAGCTGGGAGACTATGGGTTGGCAAAGAAGCTGAACTCTGAGTACTCCATGGCTGAGACTGTGAGTATATTTTAGCAGGTCAATTTTGGGGCAAAGTAATCAAAGGATTTTTGTTTTAAAGAAAAAAATTAGACATGTGAATTGCTTGCTGGCAGGGGAAGTGCTTTTTAGGGGGTGGAGGAATAGGGATGTGAGGCTGCATCAGTGGAAGGAGATTACGGAGAAGGGATAAATGAAGCTGGGTGGTAGGGGAGGTGAGAGGGACTGGAGTGCTCAGGTGAGGGGGAGGGACTCTGGGAAGGAGACATGGGGATAAGTGGCAGGAGGACTGGGAGAGAAAAGAGGCAGGGGAGCTGGTCAGCAACTCTGGTCAGTCCTACATTCTCCCCTTCTGTAGGTATGCACCCTTCATGGGAGCTGGGATATGGAGGGCCTTGCTTCTGGGGGTGTGCCAGGGTCCTGGGAGGACTCTGCTCACCTTTCGGGTCTGATCCTGCTTCCGTGACCCCCCTCTTGTGAGTCAGGTTCTGGAGGCGGCTTTTCTTTCTGGCAGTGCCAGAGCCCCCCTCCCTACCTTTTCATGTGAGCTGGAGTTGCCTGTTCCTCTAGTGGGGGAGCGAATGTGAGTCCATCTCTCTGACCTTGATGGGTATGTCTACATAGCAAAGACACATCCTTGGCTGGCCCATGCCAGCCAATTTGGGTGCAAGGCTGTTTCATTGCTGTATAGACTTCCTGGCTCTGGAGGGTCCTAGAGCCTGGGCTCCAGCCTGAGCCTGGAATTCTGCACAGCAATGAAACAGCCCGAGTCAGATGGCACAGGCCAGCTGCAGGTTTTTGCTATGTGAGCCAGGATCTGGAGAAGCCCTATGCTTCTGGGGGTAGCTGGGAACAGAACTAAACACTCTGCTGACACAGGTGAGGAGTTGAGAACAGTCATGCTTGATGCATATCACAGGCTCTCCAGTGCTAGGGCCGGGAGATGGAAACACCTACTGATGAATGAAGCAATTAACACATCTCAGAGTTATTGTTTCAGGCTGTGTTAATCTCCATAGGGTGTTCTCATTCATCTGAGATCATCACACCTCTCTGAGCCTCCTGTGCTTTTAGGATTATCCTGTGTTGGGGATCTGCATATAGAAAAGCAGTTGCTGATGGTTAATTTAATAAATATTATAGTGGAGCAGCAGCTCTGCTACAGTTAGGATTAGGAAGATTTTTCTGTTTAAAGGATGATTTTCCTATATGTTCCAAAATCTGCATGCCTGTCTATATTTTCTTGAAATTTGCTGTGTCTTATGGGGGTGTAGGGTAGGGTTTGTGATCCAAATTTGGGGTCATTTGACCAAGGGGTTCCCTAGATATAACCCTCCCCCAGGAAAAAAGCTTTTCTTTAAAGTTCACAGATTCTTCCAGCATTTTTGGGGGCACACCGGGCTTCTGCAATACTAATGGTTTAATGGGACAGGAAGGGGAGGGTGAACTAGAAGTGGTGGTGATGGGTGGGGGGGGAATGGGAGCTATGTGTTGCAGGGAATAGTGGGGGTGGTCGGGCGGAGAGAGACATATCAGTCTTCTCTCACAAAACTCAAAGCACCAAGCTGCTCAGACTTGACGTAGCACAGGTGTTTGGAGCACATTGTCCTGGAACATCCAATACAGTTCTGTTGAAGGAGCTCTCCTCTTCTCCCTCTGGTATCTGATCTCCGAGCTCCATTGTTCCTGCAGTGATTAGTAGGCTTGGAATGGAAGACTGCTCTGAACTCCCAACCTGTTAAGGATTTTATAGGGTAGGACACCTGCTAACACGCACTTTTCCCCCCAAAGGCTTGATTGTTAAATTTAATGCAGCTGTTGGTGTTTTGCTAGGATGCTTCCTTCCTTTGAAAACTTCCTTCAGGAACATCAGCACTATTACACAGCTCCATAACAAATGGGAACTTAGGGTTACTGTAATGTGCCCTGGTAGCTCCTGCTATAGCAAAACCAATTCAGTTATAACCCATTTTCCTCACATTCATAACATTTAGAAATTCATCTTTTTTGCTGAGGATTTCCATGCTTGATTTTTGCTCAAAGGGGAGTGTGTGTCTTTTTCTTGCCCCCTCCTTTTTGGCTGGTGGATAGTTTGATCAAAATTCATTCTGACACTTTTGAGTTCTCTGAGGGTGACAATAAATACATGCTGACCTTGCTGAAATTGGTATTTGACTGTGTGACTAGAGTTCGTGGAGTTGTGTAACTACCATCCAGCTTAAGGGAAAATAGATAGTGGATGATAGAGTAAGAAGGGATTGAAATAGCCCTGTGAATGTGCTCATAGGCCTCTGGTAAGATTCTAGCAAAGACTAATGAAAGCCTACCTCGTTTGTGACATAACTGCCCATTCTCCCAGCCTAGCCTGGCAGTCCCTGGGTCTGTTGCTGAGACAGTTTGCATAAAAAGGATTATAAATATCCCCCTCTTCCTAAAGACATGGTCTGTTCTCATTTCTCTCTCAATTTCATTCCACAGTGGTTAGTCTGACTCATTGCTAAGGGGAAGAGCCTATTCAGCTGGAAGCTTCTTCCCACTTACACCACTTGTCATGTTCGTTCTCAGTTTCTCATTGTGATTTTGAACTGTTCATCTTTCATGTGATGTTCATGATGGCATCTGCATTTAACCAAAATATAGGTTCCATTGTTGAGGAAAGTCCAGTCCTGCAGCAGAAGTCTTCCAGATGGGATTCAGGCCAGCTTTTTGGCTTCCTGATCCTGAAAACTTCCTTTTTCATTCTGAAACAGAGCAGCTTTTGTCTGCTGACATCCCACAGTCAGACAGAACTGCTCACCAGCTGTGAGCTGGCAGCTGCTTTCAAATGCTTTGTCAGATCCCCTGTCCCTCACCTTCCCAAGACTACTGGGAGGGAGGGTGAGGAGAAATGGATGGCTGAACCCGATATGTTGTCATCACCTGCTTTGTAGTCCTGTTTGCCTTCACCTGCAAGGTGGTGAATGGTGAGGTAGGGACTATAGGTCCCACTCCTGAAGTCCTGACTTCCACTATGTGCTACATCAGAGTCTGAGCAGCTTGGGTGCTTTGGGTTTTCTGTAAACATTAGAAAATTAGGATTTGCAATGGAAATACTGATGGGCCCATAGTAATTATGGTGGGTCTGGGTGGAATGTGTATGAAGATTTTCTGCTTTTGTTATCTAGCTGGTGGGAACTCCATACTACATGTCCCCAGAGCTCTGCCAGGGTGTGAAATACAACTTCAAATCTGATATCTGGGCTGTGGGCTGTGTTGTCTTTGAGCTTCTCACCCTGAAGAGAACCTTTGATGCTACAGTAAGTCCATAGACTGTGAGATAAATTGAATATGCTATTTGTTATTGTCACAGTGTCTGTGCTTGTCCTGTAGCTTTTCTAACTTTTATTTTTATTCCTTCATGGCTATTGGTAATTTCAGTATTTATGAACACGAGGGTCTGAGAGCACAACCAAGAACTGGATGTAATGTGGGCAAACTTTTCCTGCTCAGCTTTGCTGATTCTCTTTGATCCTCCCCGCAGTCTGAGACCTCACACACACATGGAGTACAGATAGTCCTGATTTGTACCAATGTTTGAAGGGAAATGTTCCCTTTTGACCGAAGCAAGACTTCATTAATTTTCTGTGCAACCAAGTCCTATCTCCCCCACCCCCCACAAAAAAAAAAAAAAAGTCTTATGCTGGTAGTTGGAAGTTTCACAATACAGCATCCTGTTGTGAGAGTTTGTAATCTCTGGACCTCCTAGGATTTAATCATGTTGTCTTGTTCTACAGCTTGATTATGTGAAGCGTGTGGCTGATTGGCACAGCTGGGAGTTATCACTCAGCTATGTGGGGAGCATGGCTGGCTGGCTGGCACGGGTGGGTGAATAAAGCTGTCAGCTAGTGTAGCATGACGATGTGGGGAATGCAGCCAGCTGGGATGGTATGGCTATAATATGTTCTATACTAGCTATGGGACCATGTCAAATCACTGTCCTTTTCTGACTTTTCATTGCCAGTGGTGCCTAGACTCCAGTACATGAGTGCTTGTGTGGTATCTTCAGAGCTGGGGAGCTTCTGTACACTGATGGAGCCTGACATACAGGGAGGAGCCCACCCTCCTCTTCCTCATTGCTTCATTTGGAGAGAAGCTTGGTGTTGCCACCAAGCCCTAGCTTGGAAAGGCTGTCTGGAAGAGATAGCGATTCTGTAGGGGAGGTGACTAGGTTGCTGCAGCACCTAGTAGCAGCTGAGAGGAGGAGGGAAATGTTGAGTACAGAGTCAGAGAAAGATGATAAACATCAGAGGCCTGCAGCATCCCTCCCCATTGGACATACTGTCCAAGTCAGCTCAGCTCCTTTACAACTGGTCATTGTTTGTTTCCTCCCTAGAATCCCCTAAACCTGTGTGTGAAGATTGTACAGGGTAATCGGGCCATGGAGGTTGATTCCAGTGTCTATTCCCTGGAGCTGATCCAGATGGTGCACTCTTGCCTCGATCAGGTTGGGAAGATTAATTTTCTCTTCAGATCTTCTGCCCAATTGCCTAAGTCCTGCAGCTCCAGAGCAATGGGTGACTGCTGAGATGTGTATTTCAGAGTGGGGTATGTAGGTGCAGACAGACTCCCACATGCAGCTGCCTGTGCAGCCTGGTGTGTCAGTGAGAGTTACTTCTGCTTCCTCTTGTTCTCTGAAAACTTCCTGTCTGGATGCCTTTCCAGCTTCATGGGATTTGGAGGGCTGCTGGATTTTCTCTGATGCTGTATGTTGGGGGATGGTTAGAGGCTGAGGTTTTCACATTCATCAGCAGGCCTATCAGCATGATTGATATGGAAGCATCTTCCCAGTGTGATCTGTCCTGCCTACAGCTCTCTGGGCTGTGCCTCTTGGCTTAATGTTCTTGTTGCCCTCAGAGCACGTGCTTCTTGGAGGCAGTTAAATTGCCCATATCTTTGGAGTGTGGGAGTTCACAATTTGAGTATCTGGCTTTTAACCCTGTGCCGTCCAGAGACGTGATGGCCCTTTGGTTCATTTCTGTTTGACCGCATGCCTTTCTGAAGCAAGCGAGGCATGAGAGAAGGAGACCAGTGGGGGCTGGAATGAGATTTCACTGTAGACAATGACCGTTTCCTTAGGAGTGACCTGTTGCTCACCTCTTTCAGGATCCTGAGAAGAGGCCAACTGCCGATGAGCTGCTTGAACATGTTCTTCTCAGCAAACGCAGGAGGTAGCCAAATGTTCTCACCTTGGACATAGATGGGCTGTAGGGCTCAGGAGGGACCTTGGAGCTTTGTGCAAACTAATAATTCTGATGCTTCCTGAATTCAGCCCTTAGACTCATTTCTGTCTGGTAGGAGGCACACCTTGAAATATACTCTGCCCCTTTAAGAGAGGGGAGTGGATTGCTGCTATTCAGGCAAGAGAAAGCCTTGCTGGTGCCTTTTAATTAACCTGCATACCGGTGGGAGCATGGGGGGCTGTGGAGTGCCCATCTGCCCTCTTCGGTCTAACAGCTGATGTTCTGAGAACTCTGGTGTGTTTCTCTGAGACTCCTTAGAGGGACCCTGGCTGCTGACATTCAAGTTAGATCTTTAGGAACAGGTAGCAGTGCTCAGGCACTTGTAAGGTCATTATAAAAGCCCTTTTATCTCCTGTATCCCATATAATAAGCCCAGTCCAGCACTTTTCCCCTTAGCCCTCCCTGCAGAGTTGTGATGAAAATGCCCCATTTCAGTGGGTGCCCGCACTTAGCTACACTAAAGACCATGTTGGCAACTTACCAGGAGCCTGAGGACTGTGCTTGACTATTTGCCCACCCTCATCTTCAGTGCAGAGGGGCAGCCCACAGAGACTGCAAGTCAAGTCCCAAGATGTGCTGCTTCATGGTGTTCTAAGTGGCCTGGCTGAGATGTACCGTACCTACTCCTTCATGTAAGATGAGGGTGGCTGTGGGCCATGCTGTCGGACTGTTTGAGTTACCCTTTGGCCACCCTGGTGGTGGACATTTCCTTGCTTTAAGGTGCTTTTCATTAGTAGGCAACCCCCAGAATGATGCTCCAGGGTGTTGTCTTGCTGAACGTGCCATCATTAGGATAAGATTTAAAATCCACATTCTGTTCACTTGTGGTCATTAGAGATCCAGTGGTACTTTTCTCAAAAGTAGGGGTGTAAGCTTTAGCATCATAGCCAAATTCTGGCTCTGGTATATACTTTTTGCCTCCCTTAATTCCCACAAGAGTTTGTTCGCTCTCTGGTGCATTACTTCTGCCCTAATCACATGTATTGCTGTAGGATGTGTAAATAGCTGCCATGGTCCACCCCAGAAGGAGCAGCATTTCATCTGAAGGGAAAGTAATCCCTGTGTATGGCGTGTCAGTTTGTGGAGTCTGTAAAGTGTTTGGGCTATAGTAATACGTAGTTACTATTTTCTGTAATGTTTTTCTTTTTTTTCCCCTGTGGTAGGGAGATGGAGGAGAAAGTCACGCTGCTTAATGGGCCAACCAAACGGCCAAGGTAATGATTTTAGCATGTATTTAAAGAGAGATTTGTAGAGAATAGCTTTCCACCTAGAAATTTTGCTGAGAGTGTTAGAGATGAGGCTGTGACATCCTTAATGGACTGTTGTAGTTAGAAAAACTTTAAATGCTAGAAACTCAGGGAGGGTGCAATTGTATGCTCATCAGTGTATGAGGCTGTAATCCAACCCCCTCTTTTCAGGCTTGTCTCAAGTGCAAAGGTGGGAATTTCTACTACATGTGGGGAGAGTGTTAGGTGGATCATTCTGTCTCTGAGATAAGTCATTTGCTTAAAGGGGCTCCATAATTATTGGCAGATAACATGTAGCTAACTGACACTGACGCAGCATGTGGGATCCAGTTCAGAAGAGCAGGAGGTGTTCTGTGTGAATCTCAGTTCCCTCAGTGTACATTGTTATGTCATTTGGCTTGGTGAGTGGCCTAGGGGAAAGGGATAGGGTGTGGGGGAGGCACTGCTTGGACTCTGAGGAGGCTGCCAAGCACAGCCTATATCTGTCAGCTACCCATCCTTGTCCGTGGAGTGGGGGTGGGTTGATGTCCCCACATGCTTGGCTGTTTGTGGTAGTCTGGGGTCCATGGACAGTGTGAGAGTTGGCTCTGGCCTGTATCTGGAGCCTGTGATCTCTGACTGGTATTGGGAGGGCAAATGAGGTAGTTACAGTGGGTTTCTAGGTCAAATAGGGAGGGAAGTCAGTATAGACTGGGCTCTTCAGGCAATAGTGAAATAGGGGAGATACTGGGTCTACGCTGTGTTGAGGGTCAGATGTGAGATGTTGAGCTCTGTGGCACTATGGGTGGTTGGGTGAACTGCAGAATGCACAGGTCACTGGCCCATATGTGGTGGGTGGGTTGTGGTTCATCAGTTCGTGTTGTAAGGGAGATAGTGGGTCTGTGGCCCATTTTAGAAATGTAGATGCAATAGGGTGGGTGTTGATAAGGGGGCAAAGCTAACGTTGGTATTTTATGATCTTTAAAGTGTGCAATTTTCTATAAAAGCTCTGTTAGCAGCCTTTTGAGGGTGATAAATTCTGAACCCTAACTCAGCCCTAATGAAGTTTTTATTGGAGAATTCTTTTGTGTGTGTGTGTGTGTGTGTGAGTGTGAGAGAGAATTTTGGATGAAGGAGAGTGTCTTATGCTCAGATAACTCAAAACTAGTACTGGAGCGGTAACTCAGGTTAGCTATGATTGTGGTGTGGAGATGAGCACAATTAATTGAGGAGAACAGTGAAAATTACAACAAATAACTCATAGTTTTGAAGTTAAATCCTATGACAGACTCACATTCCTAGAGACTAGTTTCCACTTTGAGGCTTTTGAAAATGAGGAGGACTAGAAAGGTAACCTTTATTTTTTTAAAATGAGATAAGGTGTGGTGGCATTCATAACAGTCATCGGGCACTCCAGGACATAATAATCGCTGCTCACAGGCACCAGGCTGCCAGTGAGGAATTGGGCTATTCATTTGAATTTTGCGACAGTTTTTTGTAAAACAGGGTATGTGCATAAATTCTCCTTTAATCCCAGCTAATGAGCTAATTTGTAGTAAATAATTTCTGCAATAAATGTAGCTGTTTTTCTGCTGGTGAATTATCAAACAGTTTGATTTTCACAAATTGATTATTTGAAAGCATTGTCTGAGCTCTGTGTTTGATCCTGTTTCAATCCATGTGTTGTTCACAAACTACTTGCTTTGACTGTGGCTTCTGTTTTCTGATCTGTTTGTGGAGTGATTGGGCACCTAAGTTATGTCGCGTGTTTTTGTTCCCTGATTGGATGGCTGAAATTCTCTTAGAGGGAAACTGGAGATTGAGATGGCCATGTGTTCTTTTGTGTATGTTTGTGTGATTATTTGTGAATCTTTCACTTTCTGAGCATTTTTTCATGAGTACTCATGAGACCTTCACATTTGACAAATACCAACTGTCATGTCAGTGTACTAAATGTCATCAGATTGGATTCTGGTTTTTATTTGAATGATTGTTGGAGGCTCCTTTTTCTGCAGTGCTCACTCAGTGGTGCTCCTGAGCATATTTAGAACACTCCAGACATCACAGTCTTTGAGGAGAGAAGAATTTTTGTAAAGAAAAACCCACTAATGTTTGTGAAGAGCTGCAGCTGAGACCCAAGCTGTCCAATTCTCGTCTAGTTTCTCCTCTGCATGGGGACCAAAAGGAAGGATTTGGGTTGAACAGTGTTGACAATGGTCATAGCTTCTTACTAAGAGCATTTGTGTTCTGGGGGATGTTACACAGGTCCAGCACCGTCAGTGAGACACCAATTGCAGTGGTGACTTCGCGCACTAGTGAGGTGTATGTTTGGGGGGGTGGGAAGTCCACCCCCCAGAAGCTGGATGTCATCAAAAGTGGCTGCAGTGCGCGCCAGGTGTGTGCTGGAAACACTCACTTTGCTGTGGTGACGGTGGAGAAGGAGCTCTACACTTGGGTGGTAAGTGAGCCAAGCAGAAGGAACTTGGGAAGGCAAGGAGGCCAGGGATAGAAGATTTAAAAGTTAGAGAATCCAGCCATAGGTCAGTTTATCAATCTGTTAGAAACAGGAGAATGGGAGCTCAGGAAGGAGAGAGATGAAATGTAGGCAAGTTTGGGGATTAGATGAAGTAGCAGAAATGGTTGGAGGCAGCCCCTTTGGGTGCTAACCTAAACCTCTCAAGTATAATATTTTTTATGCGGGGGTGGAAGCATTCTTCTATGGAGTCAGGTGTCAAAGTGCTGCTGATGTTACCCAGGATTGCAGCACACCAAAGGGTGGTAAGTTAGGGACTGTGGCATGATGCCCTGAGCCAAGCACCCTTTCTTTCCCTCCCCCCATCTCTAAGTGCAGTGGCGGTCTTGTACTATTCCATTGGCCTGTATCTATTTTTGGAGAAGGGTTTTCAGAGACCACATGGAATGGGTTGGGGAGCCCATTAGAATGCAGGAATCATGTCCTGAGTGCAGGAACCATAGCCTGGCTGGGTATAGGTAGGACTCTGAGTACTCTGCAGCAGGCTGGTTCCAAATTCTGCAGCAAGGGCCCCTTCTTTCAGGGACTAAGCTGGAGACTGCAGCAGCTTAAGGTGAATGGAAAAATTGAGTTTTATCATGAATTTTAAAATAATTCACTTTTGTTTCCCCTGTTGCTTTGGTATCAAACTAAACAAATGTATCCTACATCTACATTTTCAGTTTTCTGCAGATTTCTGTACTGACAACACACAACTGCAGCATAGAACCTGTTCAGAGGGGAAGGGGAGGAACAGGAAATTTTGATCGAGTAGGGGATAGGTCTCTTGGGGAGGGAGGCAGTTGGTGATTACGGGACAAACACATTCACTACTAAAACCATCAGTGAGATCATTAACATTGTTGACACTCTAATTGTCATATTAGGTTTCAGCATCAACAACCCGTCAAGATGAAAGGGGAAGCTCAAAATTCTCAGAGCTGTTGTTTGTCTGTCTGCAGACTTGGGCAGAAATTGCTGCATAAGTGACACTTGTTTCACATGCTTAAGGATTTCTTTGCACCCATAAGCATTAGCAGCATATGTAATAATGAAAGCTGAGATCCTTGAGCACAGTTCTGCAGCAACAAGCGTATTCTGCAGCATCTCAGATTACACAGGGCCTTAGTCATATAATGCACCTGTCCATTTGGGTAGGCATGAGAAAGGAGAGGTATATCTTCCTGACTCCTGTGGCTGGCTTGAAACCTGATTGCTGCTCCTTAGGGCATAATTAAAGCTACCTGAAAGCCCAAGGTGCCATTTAAGTGGTGTTTGGTATCATACCCCACTGAGAGACCAGTCCCTTCCCTAGGACAGGGTAACTAAAACACTTTCCCTTGCTCTGTTGTTGTTTTTAACTTACCTCCTCATTCTCAGGCTTCAAGGGTACTGACAGTATCCCCCTGAGCTCTGGACATGCATCCTTACCAGAATGTATGTATTACAGAATATGCAGGGGGGCACAAAGCTGCATGGCCAGCTGGGGCATGGAGACAAAGCTTCCTACCGGCAGCCAAAGCGTGTGGAGAAGTTGCAGGGGAAGGCTATCCACCAGGTGTCCTGTGGGGATGACTTTACCGTTTGCATCACAGGTGAGAGACTGATTGGGTGGCATGAGGACAGACCCTGGTCTGCTGCACAGTGGACCAGTCAGCCTCCAAGACAAGCTCAGCAGAGAAACTTTACCAGGGAAAAGGCTACACTTTGGCTTTCTCTGAGCTTCTCAAACAAGAGGCTTGCAGGTCCCAGCATGCAGTGATCCATCTTAATATGAACAACCAGGTTACATTTCAGGCAAAGACTTTATAGTCTCCTGGGGCCACTCCTCTGTATTAAAGATGAGGGTGACCACAGGGATCAGGATCCTTTGGCCACTCCATGGAAGGTTAGTAGGCAGCCTGATGTCCATGTGCTGACTGAGTTTGCTCCATCTTCAATGCAGATGAAGGCCAGATGTATGCTTTTGGCTCGGACTATTATGGCTGCATGGGTGTTGACAAGGCATTTGGCTCTGAAGTCTTGGACCCCCTGCAGCTGGACTTCTTCCTCAGCAACCCTGTGGAGCAGGTCTCCTGCGGAGATAATCATGTGGCTGTTCTGACCAGAAACAGAGAGGTCTACTCGTGGGGCTGTGGGGAGTATGGTATGTGCAGTCATGGCGTGTCCTTTTTCTGGGACCTGTTCCAAGCTTTGGAGGCCTAGGGAGGTCAGACATAGTATGGCCCTGAGAGGGAATGGAAACACATCCACTCTTACTCACAGCTGGCAGGATGGTGGCTATGATGCAGTTATATAAAGCAGAGAATGGATGAGGGCTGCCTAGGGCACCTTGGAGGCCAAAAATCACCTAGTCGTTCATGGGGGTTTCTTTCCAACTTAAATTGAGAGATGAGGAATGAACCTTTGGGATTTTACTAGGAAGTTGGGAGGCAGGGTGGTTTCCCCAGGAATAGGTACTCCGCCTTTGGGACAGAGAGTTCCCTGTGAACTGGAGCAGTGCACTTTGTCCTTGGAGGGGTTACCCTGATGAATGGAAAGGAGCTCTGTTTTCCCAGAAGCAGGGCTCCTGGCTTTGGGGGATTCTGCTAGGAGTGGGGAAGGTCAAGGGCATGTCCCAGGGACAAGCCTCTCAGCCATGGGAAGATCGTACATCACTGTTTCTCACCATAGTCTCTCTGCTGACACAGGGCGCCTGGGTTTGGATTCTGAAGAGGATCACTACACCCCTCAGAAGGTAAAACTCTAGCTGCCTCCTCCTGAAACACCTCTTGGGCATTAATCTGGGCCCAAATTAGTCACTGTTTTCAAAAATTTGCTGCTTAAGTTTGTTTTTCCTAAGGCACTGCAAAGCTTTGAGGATTCCATATTCCCTTCACCAATCACTGGCCCTAGATCTAATGGCAGTTATCAGTCGGTCTGAGATGGGAAATATAGCTTTCAAAATGGCTAAACTAGGGTGCTCCCCGTGCCTTGTGACTTCCAACTTCACTGCTCTGAGACCTCCTTGCAGAGACAAATAATAGCAAGTGCTGAACGTGACAAAGAAAGCCCTGTAGGAGGGGAGCGTCCTGAACTATTAGCACCAAATTCCATGCCCCAGATCTACAGAGGAAAATTGTTCTTCTCTAACCTTCTGGAATTCTTTGGGCGTTCCACAAACTAATGGCAAAAGGAAAATGAGTTGATATAATTTGTCAAAGATTATTTGGAAATCCATATAAAATCCCTCCCAAAAAGGAGTGGGAGGTGAAGTTCTATCATGGGTTAGAAACCAGCTAAGAGACGGAAAACAAGGATAGGATCATTTATCAATTTTCTTCATGGCAAGAAGTTTACTTGGAGGCTCCAAGTGTTGCTTGATGTATTTATTAACGATCAGAACAGGTGGATGAACAGAGGTGGTTCAATTTTGCAGATTATACAAAATTATGTAGGTTAGTCAATAGTAGAGAAACCTGTGAGGCACTCTGGAACCTCACATGGAACCAGCAAGTTTGCATGGCTAAAGTGTTTACTGTGATGGTTTTTCCCCACTCACTATAAAGATCACTCCTCACCATCTTTTCTTTACCAAAAATATGTTGTGTAGATAAGCAAACAATCTCCTGATCTTTATCATTACACTTGTTCTTACTTCCCCTACACTCACTGTCTGTTGTTCTGATTCAGTAAAGGGTCAGATGTTCACATTAAATAGTAAAGAAGATGCAGAAGGAAGAAAAACACATGCTTTGGGGGTAAAAGCCAAATTCTGATAGTGCTTAAGAAGTGAGTCCCTTATGGAATAATAACCGTTACTAATGCAAAATACCATTAAGGTCACAAGCTTGGTAGGATTCACTATAGGATCATACATTGGTATGGATGGGCTTCAGGTCATAAAACCAAACTAATTGTCAGGAAGACATAACTTCCCTGTGGGTAGTTTATTCTGTTATGAAGATTCTTACACATTTATGTGAAGCATCTTGTCCTGGCCATTGTCAGGGATAGGACCTAGACTAGATGGACCACCACTTTGATCCAGTCAGGTATTTCCTGTGTTCTAGTTTTGGTCCTTGGCTTCTGCTCTGTAGCTGTCAGGACTTGATTCCTGGCATTTGTGTTTTCAATCTAGGTGGATGTTCCAAAGACCTTGAACATTGTCTCAGTCCAGTGTGGCTGTGATGGGACTTTCCTGCTGACCCAGACTGGCAAAGTGCTGGCATGTGGACTCAACGAGTTCAACAAACTGGGCTTGAACCAATGCACGTCTGGGATCATCAACCATGATGTGAGTGCATCTGGTGCTCCTGTGCCTGCTCCCAGGGTTTCCTAGAAGATGGGGAAGCAGAGGTCCCCCAACAATGGCAAGGAATCCATCACATGGGATACGTCCATCCACTGGATCCCAGCTCAGAACTGCAGGGGGAAGGGAAATCCTAAGGCACCTGCTAGTATGATGAGAGGCAAATCATTCCCCAGCCTCACATCTGCCAGTGGGTTCAGTTCACTTCTGTGGTGGTAAAACAGCATGTTAGCTGCATCTGGGGCACTCATACAACGTAAGTGGAATCTGAGCCTGGCAGGAATTACCTGTCTTCTTGCAGGGCTGGCAGACCCAGCACTGTCCTCTACCCAAGACCTGCATAGATAGATCTTGGCTGGTGAATGTGCATGATGTGTGTGCTCCTGGGGTGCTGGCTCTGGGCTTTACCTGATTATGTCTGGTCTCTTTCTTCAGACCTACTATGAAGTTCCCTACACAACTTCCCTTACTCTGGCCAAGCAGCTCTCCTTCTACAAGATCCGCACCATTGCCCCAGGAAAGACGCACACAGCTTCCATAGATGGTGAGACCTACTCACAGTGCAAGTAGTGATGGGGAATGGCTCCACTTCCCCACTCCCGGTTAGAGGAGCTAGTTGTTGTCCCCAGGGATAGGCTTTCATTGTACATGTCACTGGCTTGTATGCTGTGTTCAGAGTTAGTAGGTTACCATTTGTGCTGGTCCTTTTAAATCAGTTCTATTCCATTTCATTCCAGCTCCACTGAGCAAAGTAGAAGCGCATGAAGCCCCATCCAGTGATTGCGAGCCGAGTGCTGACCCCTGGTCAATGAAGGTTTTAGATAGGGTCTCAGCTCCCTTTGCCACTGGCTGTCAGTTCCTGGAGCAGGCACGAATTTCACATTGTTCAGCAGCAGCAATATCAGAGCTCAGTTCAGCCCTCCTAAAGGGAGGAGAGGCTTGTGCATGGAAAGGATAATACCTTGGGAAGGCTGACGTTCAGCATTAGAACCTGATCAGGCACCTTGGTTCCCCCTGCCAGAGCATCTCAGTTAAGGGACTGGGAGGAGTCACGGGATCCAGAGTCAAAGGTAGGAAGCAAAGAGAGATTTGAGTGGCTGGGGGACTTTCTTGGGTTGAAGCAATTCTCACTGGCTAATAGCCCCCTTCCAGAATGACCAAGTTCTTAGCAAAGTCCTTTTTGGTCATGGGGTGTTCCTAGTAATTCTCTCTGCCTGCATGGCTGCTTCCTGTCTTGGGTACCTACCATGACTCTCCTCATTCTTCCTCTCAGAGCGGGGCCGCTTGCTGACCTTCGGCTCCAACAAGTGTGGACAGCTGGGCGTTGGTGACTATAAGAAGCATCTGGGAATTAACCTGCTGGGAGGCCCCCTTGGGGGTAAGCAGGTGATCAGGGTTTCATGTGGAGATGAATTCACCATAGCTGCTACTGACGGTGAGTGGGCATTTGTGTGGCTGCAGTGGACTCTTCCTGTGGACTGGGTCTGCAGAATAGTTTCAGACATTTGGCTCCCATCTAGCAATGGGAGCATTTCCTGTATCTTCTGCCATTCAGGGCAGCACAGAAAGGCTGCAGTCTTTGCAGTTAGCCGTGGCACAGTCAGGCTCTGAAAGGCCATGACTGGAACGGGGAAATTTTCCCAGATTGGTGCCATATCAGTGGGGCAGGGCAGCACAAAGCTTTAGCTAATATTGTCCACAGGGTACCAAGTGGTTGGCTGGAGACTGGCTGCTAGACTTCACTACACACAATTTTAGCCTTCCAAGGGCTGGTTAGTAGCAGGTGGACTAGACACCCTGTCTGTCTTGAATCTGAGTAGCTATGGGAGATCTCTGTAATGAGTCCAGGCTGGTGGGGCCCCTGGAAGGGTAATGAGGTGTTTCTCAGTTCAGGCTGATGGTTCAGTTTTTTCCTAGATAACCATATCTTTGCCTGGGGCAATGGTGGGAACGGACGTCTGGCAATGACACCGACAGAGAGAGCTCATGGCTCTGATATTTGTACTTCATGGCCTCGGCCCATTTTTGGGTCCCTGCATCACGTTCCAGATCTGTCCTGCCGCGGCTGGCACACCATTCTCATTGTTGGTGAGTGTGATTCAGGGACAGGGGCTGTTCCAAGGACATTTGTTGTGATAACTCATTACTCACTAACATAGGCTTACTGGGAGGGAGGGTCAAGATCATTCTGAGGGAACTCGCTGGCGTGTCCACATCAGCCCCGGTATTGGAACACTGGTTTCGTCCTGTATTGATTTGAACCACCTTTGTGAGAGCCCCTTTACCAAAAGAATATTCTTTCTTTCCATAGAAAAGGTGCTGAATTCCAAAACCATCCGATCCAACAGTAGTGGCTTGTCCATCGGTACAGGTGAGTAATCAGCCCTGAGTAAAAGCCATGTGGGTCACTCCACAGCTGGGGTTCCTGGGCAGCAGCAGCTTTGACGCACACTGGAAAGCTTCAGACATGTGCAGGGTCATTTCAAAGGGCTTTCAGAGCCAGTTATTACCCATCCCACCCTCACTGCTTCCTGCCTGCACTGGGCTTTCTGGTCTCCTTCCCCACTGGGGCCAGCTGACTGCCTCCCACTCCAGTATTGTAGTACCTGTGAGGAGCATGATGGTAGGAGGTTACTTGCCTCAGCACAGTGTGATACACGTTGTCTGCTTAGGTGCCAGCAAAAACAGTACTTATAAACCAAACCAGGTTTCAGCCCAGTCAAACCCCCTAGAAGTGTGAGATCTGAGAAAACTAGAGCAGCTGAAATTTCTGAGGAGCAAAGACCACAGGTCCTTGCAGGAGGCCCTGGAGATAACAAATGTAAGAACCAAGCACCAGAAATGTACACATCATCTGTATACTGTGCTGAAGTCCCTGCCCCGCAGGGGGCTTGCAGCTTGTTAGATTGAGCACAGACAAGGAGGATCAGGGTCTGTGCAAGGTGGTCCTATTATCTTATCCAGTCACCGAGGTATCTAGGTGTGAATTATGGTATCTGTGTCCAACTGGCTCAGGCCTCTGCATTTTTTCAGACATGGTCCTTGCATAAGTGCACTGAGAGTGGATGCAGTTGGTCCTGTCACAGGGTTTCAGTTCTGTCTTTGAAAGGCCTCAAAGAAGAATGCGAGGGGCTTTTAATAAAGAGAGGGAGGCCAGCTGGTACACGAGATGAGGAAGTGCTAAGCCTAAGGGGAAGGATCTGAACAGCGTGGGAGAGGAGTAGGAAGAGATGGAGGCAGGAGCTGAGCTGTGTGGGGCCTTTAACATGAGACGCTTGAACTTGATGTGGAAGGCAAGAGGAGATCAATAGAGGGAGGTGAGTGGGAAGGTGATATGGTGGCAGCTGCTGGAGGATACATCTTTGGCAGAAACATTTTGGATGGATGGAAGGAGGGCAAGGTCAGAGGCTTGTTGGCAGGAGAGCTGGACATTGTGGGGTCTGTGTCCTGTTAGCTTAGCCTGGGGTGCCAGTGGTTCAATAACTCTCACCAAAGTGGCAATGACCTCATTAACTTTCAAACAGACTGCGTGTTATGAGGGTTAGGAAGGCAGGGCAGGCTGATAGGATTGGACTGGATGCTTGTGGAGGTGGTGGGACTGGATGAGTGGCTACAGATATGAAGACAAGGAGATTGTGTGGGTGGGAAAAGCAGTCAACACTTCTGTCTGATCTGTCCAGGCATTCGTCATCCGTGTCCCTTTATGCAACAGGAGACAGCTTGATGGATGAGGAGGTAACCACCTCCTCATCCATCACTTGGATGGATGACCTTGACTACAGTCACTACAGGGACTTTTGGGTGGGGAGAGATGAGGCCAGGAAGCAAGATTGTGTGGCAAAGGGTCACTTTTGGGGAGGGTTGCATGGTGTTTTATGAATTACATAGCTGGAAGGAGACATAGTCCAGGTAAATACACTCACCTTCAGGCTTCTGCAGTTAAAGTAGCTTTTAGGGGGATAATCTCCCCTTCTCTTTTCTCTGCCTCATCTGGGATCCAGCACCTGCTGCATTCCCTGACCTGGTAGAGCCAATGAAATGTGTAAGGTTGCTGCTTCTCTTTCTTGTCTGCCAGTGGCTCAGAGCTCCACAACTGGTGGAGGAGAGGAGGAGGAAAATGAACGGGAATCTGAAACCCCTGATCCAAGTGGAGGCTTTCGGGGAACCATGGAAGCAGATCGTGGAATGGGGGGCTGGATCAGTGCAACAGAGGCCATGGGGGACAGCAACGCCGACAGCAGCTCCTGCCCTGGCTGGCTGCGTAAGGTAATAAACTGTCTCATGAATTTATCTAAAATTCCAGGATCTGGGATCACGGTTAAGGGAGAATAAGCTGTCCCTTCTTCCTCAAAGAGCCCAGCAAGAGGAGTTCCAAGAGGCTTCTCTAAACTGTCTGCAGCCTCTATTCTTCCCCACCAGAGGGCGCAGGAGACCCCCCCTCTTCACCAGATTGACATTTCTCTGCACTCCTTGTTCTGTGGTAGTACTGGATTTAGACACACAGCTAACACCACTGGTTTGGTCAATTTAATGTACCCTGTCTACCCCCACACACCTCATACATCATATGAAAGTTTATCATGTCTGCTTTAAGATGTGGTACAACGTGGAGCTGTCAAGTGGTGCCATTACCATAGGAACGGGATAAACAATGACACCAAAATGACCACTTGCAAATATTTGCATTCATTTGTTAGTTTAATCACTCTAGGTATAATTGCAAGACATAAAATTTGATTTCTTTGTGATCCAAAGCATCACAACAACAATCTAAAGGGTGAAACAAAATCTAATAACACATTTTTATAGGTATCATTGAAATGTAATAGCGCTGTTAACATCTCTAGTCAACATTGTCATCATCTTGTTCATCATTGTGATCTCTGTCAAGAGTGCATGGGATAACATAGTCTTCATTGCCTTGGCTTATACACAGTTCTGTGCAGGGAAGATTGTTCTGACTATAGACACAGTAGATTGTGCAGCAACCTCTATTGGTACAGGCACAGATAAGATCTTGTAGAAGCTCACTGCTATTGGGCCCTTGAAGAGTACAGGCAGTAGTTCATCATCTACGTTGCAATAGTGATCCAATAGCTGGTTTACCGATTTGTGGAGGCTTTCAAATATTTGTTTGCCAAGATGCTCTTTTGATCGCTTTTTCAAAACTGTCCTCACACGATGGGAGTTTCGCCACTGACTTGTCCTTTTTGATGGCTAGATTGAGGCGTAAGCAATTCGGGTCTCTACAGGTCTCTTTCTTTCTTGTGCTGGTCAGACAGCACCACTACCAACTTCTTTGGTGCAGAAATTGCAGCTCGTCCGGAAACTCTTTTCCAATTTGGCAAGATGTCTGAAGTGGTAAGGTACCTTTGTTTTGACATGAAACACAGTTTTTTTCTAAATACTAAATAGGGCTGATATAGAGTCACATCCTTTTAATACGTGTACAGCAGGAAGTGTGTTGCCGAAGTCAGGGTGAATGCATCACAAATTGCATGCACAGATATGAAGAATTGCATGAACAGATATGTCAGTTGTGCTGGTAATGGTTCCTACATGTTACCTATATGTTCCAGTTTTGGAAAGCAATGAACAGCAAGGATCAAAACTTGTGTATCAGGTGATCTTATTATGGTTACTTTGACACACAGAGAGCCAAAATCCATATTGGCACATACAGCATGCAAAAGTATTCTTGTGTCGTCGTCTTCTTGAGTACTGTATAAGTCTTGGACTACTTCAAAAACTTCTACTGGTGGACTTTGCTTATTTCACCATCAGAAAAGCCTCTAGCAAAAAGGAATGTTTGTGTTGGGTGTGCTCCTACACACTCAGGTGCATTTTTAATCCTATATTCACAGAGAAATTTTAGAAGTGACTGCTTGTTGGATATCACATTTAGAAACATTTCCATGGAGGCACAGGGCATCCACCAATCACCTAGTATTTCTTGCATCCAACCTTAGATCCTGTCCAGCACTGTCTGTCTGCAGTTTTCACAAAGTTCCTGTCGTATCTGTAAAGACTTTGATTACAGAATTAGCACTGTCAAATTCTTTTAGGACCTGCCTCAAATACTCAGCAGGCAATTCATAGAATGCGTAGAATTTGTCTCCAGCCATCAGTTGTATAAGAGCCATGGCATCTCTGGCTTCTTTGTTGTATGCTCTTTGCTCATGGGGTCTTTCAGATTGAGCCTCCAGCTGATCCCTTAATTCAGTTTTATCTGTTCTTCTCATAGTTCCATCAGCCTGGAAGAGGGGCACAGCATAGTTCCTATTGCGTGACTAAGAACAGTTGCCATTGAAACATCATCTCTGCATCTTGCGAAGGACTGGGCTCTGCAGAAAATAATTTCAGGACTGATAGCTACTGCAAGTTTCCCTCCTTTGCCTGACTTAAATTTGGTGGTCTTGACCATGTCAGCAAATGTTTTGATGCCAGATTTCTTGACTGAGCTGAAGAAGATATGTCCTATCAGAATCAAGTGCCCCTCTCATAAGTCTCTCTATTTGTTCTTCACCAACGTCTGCTGTTTTCAGTAGACTCTTGTACACCTGATTTTACATGCAGTCTAGCAAATACGTTGATAAACTCCTCTGGATGTGATTCAGGGTCAAATGGGTTTGTCATATTGTTGATAAGAGTTGTAATACGCTCTTCATCCTTCAGTGCAGAGGCAAGGACTTGTTTATGAACTTTGTCTTCATTACTTCTCATTAGGCCACTTCTTTCTCCCATAGCTTTTGCATATTTATATTATGATGCTATGTATTATCATCTCTAACACTGACCTGTACATAAGCGTCACTGAATTAAAAAGCTAGTTTCTAGAATATTTCAAATGCAAGTACTGCATGCATGGGCAGTTACAAATTAAAACCTTCTACCAGGCAGACTAGATGCTACATTATATGTACGATAGCTTACAGATGGAGAAGCATTACATGAGGAATTCATGTACATTTATATGTACCCACTATGCAGCACAAACTGTAGGCACGTAATCTGCTTCTACTGGTGCAAAACCTTCAATCTGAGACCGATCTGGTCAGCAAATTTCAATTGAAAGTATAGAAAACTATTATCACTTGTAAGATACTTTGATATTGATATTCACCATTTTTTGCCACATTCTAAACAGCTTCATTTCTGAAAAAAATACTTGCCCATGAGAAACTAAAATCTTTTAATACATTGTTGTTTGGTAGCTTTGACCAATAAGTACCACACTAAGGTGCTTAAATTAACTTAAACAGTAAAAACTGTACTCATGGTCCTATTGCAGTGTTTCTGGAACTGTGCAGAAAATGACACTTTTTTTGTTTTTAGTTACCACTGTTTCACCTTGTCTACAGGCTTACAGCACCACTTGACTACTCCATATTATGCCTCATCTAAACATACATAAAATAAGCTTTCAAGTTATATATGGTGTGGGTGTGTGTAGGGTGGGTATATTAGTATGGCCCTTTTTGGAGAATTGTCGCACACCTAAATGGTGACACAAACGGGACCTGTCAGCCAACCAGCCCACACCAGGAAATGGTGTGGAGTTCACCCCAGTGATGATCTGAGAGACCTAGTGCCAGTGCCAGGCTACTGTTAGGAGGAGAGTGTCTCGCTGCTAGTCTGACTTCAAGCAAGGGGTCTGCTGTGTGAGGAGCCTGTAAGCCATAGTAGTCTTTTCCACCACAAGAGGGTGCTGGTGCCCTGGCTGAAGAGATGCAGGGTGTTTAGGAGCATGAGGAATCTCTGACACAATGTTGCTTGTGTGTGTGTCCAGGAACTGGAGAATGCTGAATTCATCCCCATGCCTGACAGCCCCTTTCCTATGAGCACAGACTCTTCAGAGCCTGAAAAGGAGACTCTTCCCTATCAGGAATTTCAAGGACTGAAAGTGGCCTCTGATGCTCCTGCTGAATTCAACAAGCCCAAGACAGAGCCCCAGGTAAAGTATACCTTAAGACAGGGGTCTCAAACATGCGGGCTGCGTGTGGCCCGCAGGGTTCTTTCGGGAGGCTTGCCAAGCTGCCCGCACCCCCCCTCCTGCACGACCCCCCAACCCCTCTGCCTACCCCATGGCATCGCAAGCACCACGCTGCTCCCTGAAGCAGCTGGAACCATGTCCCTGTGGCCCCGGGGGGGAGTGGCAGAGGGCTCTGTGCATTGCTCTCGCTTCCAGGCACTGCTCCTCACAGCTCCCATTGGGAGATTCGGAGGAGGTACCTGGAGGAGTGGCAAGAGCAGCACATGGAGCCCTGTGCCCCTCCTCCCCCAGGGACGTGGTTCTGGCTGCTTCCTAGAGCAGAGCAGCACGGGGCCAGGGCAGGCAGGCAGTGACTTCGGGGAAGGGGTTGGAATGGGGGCAGGGAAAGGGCAGGGGCGGGGCCTCATGAAAGGGGCGGAGTGGGGGCAGGGGCAGAAAGGTGGGGGTTTCAGTGACGCGGCCCTTGGGCCAATGCACTAGTCCTCATATGGCCCTCGTGGTCATTTGAGTTTGAGACCCCTGCCTTCAGACCACATCTTCAGACCACATCTTACTCAACCACATCAATGAATGTTGGTTGAGTAAGAGCTGATGGGAACATAAATGGCAACGTTTGAGTTGTGGGGAGGTCTAGTGGGGGCCATTGGGTCAGACTAACTGATGGTCTGGATGAGAGTGGAAAAGGGCATGTTCATGATGTTCCCAGTTGATGCTAACTTGGGAGGAGTTGTGAATACCAGTGAGGAGAGAGAAATCCAAAAGAGAGTAGACATGTGGGCAGGAAATAAAATGAGTTCCTGCTTAGGAAAAATGCAGCTCACACATCTGGGGAAATATTAACCCCATGCTGGGAGACTCCAGTGGGAGGGAGGAACCTGGGAAGCATGGATAGGGCAGGAAATTATACAGGAGTTTATAGTGCTGCCATCCTTAGATGAGGTGCTAATTCCTGACTCACCTGGGAAATCAGGCTGGGGTGGGGAGGCATCAACAAGGATCTCAGAGTGACAAGCAGGTAGGGACAACAGCTGTAAAGAGGGAGTGGGAGGAAGGTCTGTCCAAGTTTGGGGTCCGGGGAATTGGCAGTGAATAACATAAGGGTTAATATCATGTTGACCTGGCTGCCCAAGGATCCAGCACTTAGCACTTGGAAATCTGCAACTTCAGCAGCTGTGGTGCCATCTTCCATCCTCATTCTCTCACCATGGCACAGGCAGCCACTGCCCTGGGAGGTTTTATACGTTGCGCACACATACAAACTCATTCCCCCGTCTCTCTCTGCAGCAGATTTGTTCAGCTCCAGCCCTGCCCTGTGTGGAAGGAAAGGCAGTGTCTCCAGCTGCAGCCTGTGTGTGCAGCACTTTGCAAACTGAGGTGGAGCGGCTGCAGGGGTTGGTGTTACAGTGTCTGGCTGACCAACAGAAGCTGCAGCAGGAAACCAGTCGTCTCAGTGCCCAGCTCCAGAGGTTCTGCAGGGGAACGGAGGGAATGCAGCAGGTGAGGACATCCCTTGGGTGAGGCATTCAGGCTGAGAACCCTCACACCCCTTGGAAGGTGTGTGTGCAGGGGTAGAGAACTTTGATCCTGGTTCTGGTTGGATGGCGGGGGGAGAGAAGAGGAAGAGCTTTTAATCAAACTCAAATCTCTTCAGGCAGCAGGAGATGGGACAGAGCAGAGAGGTGTAGGGTAAAAATTCCTTGTGCCTGTTGCTCTTGGTCAGCTGCAAAGACACTCTAATTTACTCTATGGCAATAATTTAATAGCAATACAGCCATGAGGCAGGTACTTCAGTGCCTAAGGGGTTTTGAGCAACTTGTATTTCTCCTCTCCAAGAAGAGGGGAGCAGTTAGATGTAGCGTGCCCTGGCTGGGATTGCCATAGTAGCTCTCTTCGTGATGGTAGAAACTTGCATCTGGAGTAGCCAGTAAATTGTGTATAGCCAGCAGCTGAGTTCTGGGAGTGACTGACTGTTTTGTCTGGACAGCTGCAGGCTCATTCCAAAGGAACCCAGACAGCCAAAGAAGAGATGGAAACTGATCCAAAAACTGACTTGGATTCAGATTCCTGGTGTCTCTTGGGAACGGACTCATGCCGCTCCAGTCTCTAGTCTCCTGAGCCTACTGGGATCCATCCAACTTCACAACACACTAACTGAATGCAGAAAGCGGCTTTCCTGGCTTCAGGTCACTCACTGATAAGGAGCGAGGGCGGAGGCTCCAGAGCAGCACCCATGTACGTTTGGTGGGAGACACCTCCGTTAGATATGATCTAGGAGTGAGTTTTGAGAGGGGTAGGGTCCTGAACTCTGGGCAATGGTCAGCTCAGTGATTATGGCAGCAGCAGCTCTTCTCTGTACCTCATCCATCAATCCTGCCCTTGAGGCAAGACGACCCTGGACCCATCATGGTGATGGCTCCAGTAGCAGCTTGTGGCCCTTTTGTTTCACTGCTTCCTAAGAGCTGCCCTTGGGACCCCAGCATTAGTCACTGCACCTCTAGGTGAGAGAGCGAGAACCATTGAGTACGGAAGCTGGCTGAACCCTAACTCCCCACCTTCACTTTAGAGCAGTGAACTCTGAGCTGCTCCCAGCCATTATGACAACGGACAGGGCCCTGCCTGTGGAACAGCTCAATGCTGCTCACGGGCAAACAGAGCCTTGAATGTGTTTTACTCTGGAGGCAGTGGGGAGATGGTGATAGAAAGCATGCCCCTGTCCTGAGATGCAGCCTTTGTCCATACAGCTGTGTGCCCTAGTCCTACAGATGAAGTTTAAATGCTTTATTCTGAGGGCCTAGCACTCAGCTAATGCTTTCCACCCTCCAAGCACTGCACAAAAAGGAAAATTGGATTTAGTTTCCAGTTGTAGCAGAGGGAACTGCTTGAGATAGGGTTCTTGAGTTCAGACTGGCTGCTTCCTAACCAGAAAAGGTGTGTCTGGATCTCAGGCTGTGGCACACTCATTACTCCATCTGTTCAGCTAGTTTTGGGTGCCAGAGCTCCTCTTGTCATGTCTGGTTTCTCAGAGTGAGTCCATTGCTGCTCCTGGCTTTGTTTCTACTTATCCCTCGCCATAGGCTGGCACAGTCTCAGTGCTGGTGTGGGCCTTGTCAGTATTTTTTTCCCCTCCATTGTTTTGACAAAGTGGGAGCACAGCTGTCCTCTCAGCATGGGTCTCTACTGCAGTGCACACAGAAGGCATCTTTCCCAGGGCAGTAGATGGTTAGGCCTCAGTCTAAAGCTCACCCCTTCTCTAGCTGCACAAGGTTCTCTCTTCCAAGGAACTTGAAGTGGCCTGACATTTGAGACTTTCCCATATCCCTAGTAGGGAATGAAAGAGTTTTCTAAATTGTTTAAAAAATTGGCTTGGGGTGGATTTTTGGGTTGGGAAGGGCCTCACCCTTCCCCAAGGTGGGGCTTCTAGGAAGCAGAGTCTTCTCCTCCCATGCAATGGGGTGGGGTTGTGATTTCATTATCCCTAAAACTGTCTCCATCACCGGTGTGTCTCTAGTTTTGCCTTGAATCTTTCAATGAGAGCTATTTCACCTGCCTTAGACTTTTCTTCCCTTGTGGGGACTGTTTAAGGGTGCTAACGTCTTTCTTGATGAAATTCTCTACCTGGGGACAGATGCCAAAGCATCCTGCTTGGAATCAGTGCTCTCTTAGGTTCTTCTCTAGTGCCTATCACTGTAGTATACTAGAGCTGAATCAAATGCAGTCTGTTCTGAGCAGCAACCTGGGCAGAGTTAGACCTCAGTCTGGCTGTCCTTATCGTTGTAGAGCGGGAAGGAGAGAGACAGCCCCAATGTAGGGTCTTGAATGCCAGAAGTTCAAGCGTTGCTTGGTTACTGTTGGTGACACTGCCTTCTCTTCTCCCATATGTATTGGAGTCAGTTCTCAGGTTAGGAGTCCCAGCATAAGAATTCTGTTGCTGCAGTGGAGATGGAGTCTGTCATGTTGCAGCAGTGGCTTTGAGAAGGAGTGAAGTGCTAAGCCTAAGCCATGTCCAATAAGCGACCACCAAGCTGATGGGAGTTGCTCTCCTGCAGTGCACTGCTATCTCCTTTCTCAATGCTCTATAGCTGGAAAGACTGGATTCCCCTTGGATCTAGTAGAGGATTCAGATCCCTGGCAGAGGGTGTCCTGTGCTCCACAACCTCATATGTGCCTTAGAGGATTCACGCTATCCAAGTTGTGCCTATTACAGACCACTGATTTTCGCACCAGCTAGCTGTGCAACCAGATAAGCAGTTTAAACCCAGTTTTGGGCTGGAAAGTGAAGGGCAAGTGGGTAGAAGTGCCTTTGAACAGTTTCAAAACCCTTTTGACTTCTCCCCTTTTTGCATTGCTAGCTCCATATGTCAGTCTCCTGCTAGTTTTGCTCTTGAGTTGTTATAGTGGAACACGACTTATGCCTGCTCTGACACTGGCAGAATAACTAGTTTGTCATTATCTTTCTTTGAAAGATTAAAGAGTGGAGTGGTTTGTAGTTTGTTTAAATAAATGTTTAAACTAATTCTCCGGTGTGTTCTGACTCTGTGCATATTCCCACCTCCCCTCCAGGCAGAATCTCAGCTTGGAGCAGGGTCTCCTGTGTTTTCATTCCACCAAGAGGTGTGGGGAAAGTGTGCATGCAGTCAGCTTAGGGGAAGGTTCATTGCTGTGAAAAAGTGGCAAGTTTTGCTTTACTAGGGACATCTACATGAAAAGAGGCTGTGTTCCATGAGACACCTGGTCTCTTGATGCTGCTTCTCTTCCTGACGATGCCATTTTTACCACAGCTCCAATGGTGCCATGTGGGGTATGAGCAGCAGGAAGAGATGGGTCCAAAGGAACAAAATCCTGGTTCTCTTAGAAGAGCTTTTACTAGAGTGTTAAGTCTCCCACAGTCACCTATTCAGTAGTTGTAATAAGTGGCACTGCTGCCAGTTCTGATTATTTATTTGCATTACCACAGCACCTAAGAGCATCAGTCATAGATCAGGGTCCCATTGTGCTGGGTGCTGTAAAAACAGAATATTAAAAACTCTGAGTTTTTAATCAGGGTCTCCTGTATTCAATGGTATCTGTATGCCTGCCTGAGTCTGCAGACAAACTGAAACGATAGCTCAACAAGAGCAGTGAACTGGCCATTGTTGACTCTGAAACATAAAGATGGCAAGCCAATTATCTCCTGGCATAATTCCATTGACTTCAGTGATGTAACCCCAGCAGACAATTTGGTCTACAACTTCAATGTCACCATTAACTATTTAAACTGCTCATCTTTTTCACAGAAACTTGCCATGAGTGTGTTTATCCCACAATCCCAAATTGCCTCCCACAACTTCCCAAGAGCCCCATTATCCCTACCAACTTCCCCTGCTGACTTCTGTGATGCAGATCAGCATTGTTGACACCGTCAGCCTTTGGCACACTGAGAACAGGGTGAGGATCATGTAAAATTGGATTTAACATAAACACATCACAGGGGTTACAATACTGATTTTCTTAAACTAGTTTCGTGATAAATTAATTTTTAAAATGAACTAATCAGTTCAGATGAATTTCCACTCTCCCCCCTTCCCCATTTTCTTGCTATTTACTCCTCTCCAGCCTTCCTGTGACCTCACTGCTATCCCATAATAATAAAACCAGAAATGGAGTTACTAAGCCATGTGCCCAGCCTCCCATGATCACTCTGCATGTATGTTGAACCCATTTCAGACCCTGTCTCTGGATTTTAATATTTCTTCCTAGGCTGTAAACTCTTCAGTGCTTGCACAGTGCCCAGCACCATCCAGCTTTAACACTAATTGGGGCTTTTGAGCACTACCATAGTGTCCCAAGGGAGGGAGCTTCGCCCACTTATCTTGGGGACAGGAGGTCTCCTATTTCTTTGGGAGACTATTCCACACCTCACAGTCAAGGACTATTTCCAAATATCCAGCCTCTGACTAAGCCTAGTTCAGTCTGGCCCCTGTGTATCTTCCCCAGGCTGTGCTGAGTTGGGGCAGGACCACCATGTGCCTTGAAGAAAAAGTTACTGGGCTGGCTTGTTCATTTTCTCCTCTCGTGAATTACTTGTTCTTCCATTGGTATCCCTACACTGCTTGGGACCCACCTGCTAGGGCTTTGTTAGTACTGAACAACCTGCTACTTACATAGGGCCTAAAGACATCTGCTAGCCTGGATGCTCTCCATGGAAAACTGAGGCTGGAAAGAACCTTGCATCAGAGTCCAAGTTCGTGTACCTGGTAAGTAATCCCTTTGTAACAGTCACCCTGTAGCCTAAAGGCCCTGTCCTAGCTCTAGGAGTCTTTACCATTCCACAGTTGACACTGGAACAAGCACACTTGGGCTGAAAGATGCCTCTCCAAATACTAAGTAAGTGGCTGGTGGTGCATAGCTCCCCTGCTACTATGAGGCCTCATCTGTAAGCTTTCTGCCCCAAGGAATTCCTGTGCTGAAGCTGCATTTTATGGGTCCCGCTCCCCAGTCTGCTCTTCCGATTAAAGAGATGGTATGTCAAACATGGCCCCAAATTAAGGGTTTTGCATGTTTAAAAGCAAAATGTTACTGACCCAAAGTCCAATAGAAACAGTCCGAGGATTTTCCTGAATTCCAGTGGAAACAAGCTAAATAAATCCTCCTGTGGGCTATTGCAGGAGAAGCACAGAATGAGCCTACCTGCTCTGTTTTCATTGTTCAGCTCAAAAACAAACAGGACCGAGCACAAAAAGCAGCTGAAAGAGGGAAGCAGTTCTGGATTCTGCCTCTAGGGACTGTTAGAAACAGAGGGAAGGAAAGTTGTAATTTGTACGTTGTTCTAATGTACTAATGTCATTTATCTTCCCAGTCTCTCTGCAAGGAAACTACCTTCCCTGACTTATCCAAACTACTGTATCATCCCACACAAGGCCTCTCTACTGTAGGAACCGAGAACTCCCTCCCACCTGCTCTTCCCAGAGACAGCCACACAGGCTTGGTGGATGAAACTGGAGAGTTGATCTTTGGGGGCTTTCATGTGCCAGCATCTGCAGCTAAACAGCAGTAGAATTCCAGCCCACTCCCCAGCTGTTTTGAGCACAGTCAGGGTGTTAACATATAAATATCAGGTTTCGGAGTGGTAGCCATGTTAGTCTGTATCAGCAAAAGCAAGGAGGAGTCCTTGTGGCATCTTAGAGCAGGGGCGGGCAAACTTTTTGGTCTGAGGGCTGCATCTGGTTTCCAAAATTGTATGGAGGGTCAATCAGAGGAGGCTGTGCCTCCCCAAATAGCCAGGCATGACCTGGCCCCTGCCCCCTATCCAAACCCCACTGCTTCTTGCCCCTAGGACTCCTGCCCCATCCAACCCCCTGCTCTCTGTCCCTGACTGCCCCTGGACCCCCCACCCTAGCTGCCCCATCCAACCCCTCCTCATTCCTGACTGCCACCCCTCCCTGAGCACCCCCAGACCCTCCACCCCTGACTGCCCCCCCCATCCAGGACCCCTGCCCCATGCAACAACCCCTTTTCCCTGACCACCCCTGAAACACCCACCCCTGACTGCTCCCTGCCACCCCATCCAACCCCTCCTTTCATTCCTGACTGCCCCCCTGGGACTTGTACCCCACCCACCCCTCCTGCTCCCTGTCCCCTGCTGCTGCATCCAACCCCTCCTCTCCTTCCTGACTGCCCCCCCAGGACCCCTGCCCCCATTCAATCCCCCTGTTCCCTGCCCTCTGACCGCCCCGACCCCTATCCACACTCCTGGCTCCTAACCACCACCCTGAACTCCCCTGCCCTTTATCCAACCCCCCCCCCAGCTCCTTGCCCCCTTATCTCACTGCCTGGAGCACCGGTGGCTGGCTGCACCAGGACAGGCAGCCATGCCGCATAGCACAGAGCACTGGGTCAGGCCGGGCTCTGCAGCTGCGCCCCCAGGAGCTCACAGCCCTACTGCCCAGAGCATTGTGCTGGCGGCACAGTGAGCTGAGGCAGCAGGGGACTAGCCTCCTGGGCCAGGAGCTCAGGGGCTGGGCAGGAGGGTCCCATGGGCCAGATGCAGCCCACAGGCCATAGTTTGCCCACCTCTGCCTCAGAGCCTAACAAATTTATTTGGGCAGAAGCTTTCGTGGGCTAAAACCCACTTCATCAGATGCATGGAGTGAAAAAACCAGTAAGCAGAATTCTTGTGCTATGAATTCTGCTTACTGTTTTTTTCACTCCATGCAGCTGATGAAGTGGGTTTTAGCCCACGAAAGCTTCTGCCCAAATAAATTTGTTAGGCTCTAAGGTGCCACAAGGCCTCCTCATTGTTTATACAAATATCAGTTTGATCTCAGCAGGGAAGGGGTATTTTTGTGTGGCTGGTTCAAGGCTGAGCACCGGCTGTGCCTAACTAAAGGGCTTCTTTCCATCTGTGAGATCTGGATGACCTCTGCCCCACACTGTGTACTACTTCATGTCAGAGGAAAGAGCCCTCAACCTTCCACCCCCACCACCTGCCCATAGCCCCAACCATGATTCTGAGGACCAGCCTATCCATGGTGGTTCTTCCCTTGCTGCTGTCCCACCGACAACCCCATTCCCTACACAAGGGACATCATGGTAATCTCCTCCCACTCACAGCAAGACCCAGCAATCTCTTCCATCAAGAGAACTGGAACTCCTTGTGAAGAGCTGTAGAAGGGGAAGAAATGGGAACCAGCAGCAGTAGGGTAGTGGCCTAAACTATCATGGACCTATCTGCACACACTCAGGAACCGCTGACTGCAGCTCAAAGTACAAGCACTTTAGTATTCTGTTCATGGGGCCTGAGCTTCTTACTCACGTTACATGGGGATATCTTAAAAGTTAGCAGCCTGCTTGGGGGATGGGAAGAACACAAAGCTTCCTCTAGATGGAAGCCAGTTTGGGAGAGGGAGCTAGGATTCACTGCAGTGTGTCATCCTTAACGTCTCCTTTGTGGTGGTGGTGGGGGTCGGTTCTTGATGGTCTTGCATTTGGGAATATGTCTCTCAGCCACCTTGGGTGCAAAGCGGCGGTTGCAGTGGGGGCAGGAGATATAGTCTGGGTTCTCTACAGGGGGCAGTGGTGGCAGGTCTGAGAGCTTCCCCCCTTTGGAGATCACATGCTGCATCTCACGGGCCTGGCGGAGGGTCCGGATGAAAGACTCATGCTTTTGTCTCCAGTTGTTCTTGGGTGGCTCATTCTGCACAGAAGGGGAAGAGTGATTAGTATAGATGGCACTATAGTGATTAGTATATATAGGAGCTATAACTGGGCTGGCTCCAGGTCCTGCGCCTTTACTCACCATCTTCTCAGAGGGCCCAACCCCATACTCAGCCCTGAACCCACCTCCAGTGCAGCAAACCCCCAGATTGGTACCACTCCTTTAAGGCAGCCAAGACAGATGGTGGTTGTCAAGGGAAGGTATCAGTCACCAGGAGCAGGGGAAAATAGCCACTTAAAGGGAGCCTGCAGAAGTGAGGCCAAGATACACCAGGCAGGGGCTGCTGGAGCTTGGCTGAGGGATGTTAATGTTCCCCTTGCCATTGGTTTGTTTTAACAATAGGCTTTTGGATCAGGTCCCAGCCTGCCCCCCAATAGCAGCCCCAATTATACTGCAGCTCCCCCAACCTAAACACAGCAGACCCCCCCCCTCCCACCACTACCACCAATAAGAGGTTGCCCCCGCTGGGAGCATCCTGGAGTGGGTTGAGTCCCTTTCAGTAGGAGGAGATTCTTCCCTTTGCACGGTGTAAAAGGCCCAGAAATGGCATAAGTCCTGGAAGGATTTTTATAGTGAGGGTGCTGAGAGCCATTAAGCAAAACTGTAAACGCTGTAAATGATGGAAACCACTACAAACCAGCAGGTGCAGCACCCCCTGTTCCAGCACCTATGGGAAGTGGAGGGGGGGTCCTGATCTCCCCCTTGCTGCTGAGAGTGCCCCAGTCAGGATTGCCTAGTTGCTAGTCTTGGCCAGTGGTGGATTAACTGTGCCCAGGAGCCCAGGCCAATTTGGGGGCACCCCAAACCCCTGGCAGAAGCCCGGTTGTCCCAGCAGGAGCCCCAAGCCCAGTTCTGGGGCTGCTGAAGCACAGAAGTGAGGGTGTACCACCCTCATTTCTGTGCTGCCTCAGGGGGTGGGTCTGATCTCCCCACCAAGAGCATCTGTGCAGGGGAAGGACACGTCCTGTCCAGCCCAGCCTGGACTAGGAGCTACCAGCTGGGGTACTCCCAACAGCACGCAGAGATTGGATTTCACAGGGAAAGGCTTATTTCACAGTCCAGGACATGTTTTTCAGTGTCATGAAATTAGTAGGGCCCTACCTATGAGCAAGTTCTTTCATACCCCTTCATTATTTTGGAGATCAGGTGACTATCTCCAGGAAGTTTCAGTGTCCTAAACCAAGCCCCTTAAACCTTCTAATGCTGGATCCTGTCCATGGGCTCATTGCTGGCTTATCCCTTAAAGGTGTCTATATTCTAGTGGGCCTGAATGGAGTGTCAGGAGCATAGTAAGTATTATTAAAACAGATATAATTCCATCCTTCTTAAAGAGGGTTCCAAGGGGGAAGGACTGATCCACCCCCAGGCCAACCAGTTGCCTGGAAGTGCATGTTACCTGGGTGGTGTTTTTGCCCTTCCAGTGCTGATATTGCTCCAGCTCAGTTCCCCTGGCTCTGGCCATGCTTGAATCAAATACTTTCCTCTTGGAGCCTTGGCTTTTGCTGCAAACATACATGTGCTTCTCCAGCCGGAGGTGGAGAAACCTACGCCCACAGAAGCCACACTCTCCCAGCTCTCCCTGCTCCGCGCCAATGGGAGCCTGTGAATGCAACAGTTCTGCTGCAGGGTCTTGTTCTGAGGGGGCTGCTGCAGGTGTACCTTGGCTGTGTTTCATGACCAACTTTGAACAGGAGGCCATGCTCTCCAAAGACATGTGCTCTTGAATTTTGCTGTTGCTGGCCACCAGCCGCCCCTTCTTGAGTCTCTCTATGCCCAGCACATGGGGAAGGTGGGTATTGTTTGGCACAGGCATGGCACCCTCTGGAGACTGCTCCCAATCACAGTCCCCCTCACTGGGCCTGGCTGTAGCCCTGAAAATGTTCCCTCCAGAAAGCCCTGCCGCTTTCCTCTCTTGCATCCTCAGACCCTCTCTCTCCTTTCTCTCTTCCACCTCCACCTGCTGCTTCTCTCTCTGGATCCGCCTGAGCTCCTCCTCTGTTCTCCTCAGCTTCTCCCTGAGGAGGGCCTCTTTCCTTCGGATCTCCTCCTCCAGGCTCTGCCCAGCTGCCTCCAGCCTTTGGATGTAACCCAACTCTGCCCTGCTTGGATGTGTGGCTGACTGCTTAGGCTGCTCTGCTGCCAAAGGAGATGGGAATACAGCTGGTTGGGCCCTGGCTGCTGGCAACTTTCCTCTCTTCTTTGAGCTAGATCTATTGCTGGGAGATTCAGCCATGGGTGGTGAGCTCCTGAGCGGACCTGTGCTGACCACTGGAACACTCTCAGCCTTGCGGTGAAAGACTGGTTTCAGAGGGTAGGACCGGTCCACCCCTTCTCTCCGCCTGGCTGCCCACTTGGAGGGCAAAGTACTGGTCTGGCTGGTGAGATACCTGCTGTGGGGTCCAGCAGAGTAGAAGCCTTCTAGTCCAGAGTCTTGCTGGTTGCTCCCAGAAAAGAGAGAGCAGGAATAACTCCGGCTTTTGCAGATGCAAAGATCCTTCAGTTTTTCCTCCTTGTCACGCAGGAGCTGCTGCTGGAAGTTGTTCTTCAGGTGTTCTAGCTGGGACTGGTGCCCAAGGGCCTTGGGATGGTATCTCTTCTGCCCTGTCAATGGAAGACTGGGAGCTGCCACCATAGAATCCACAGGTGGACACACAGCCAGTTGCAGCTGAGCCATTCAGTGCCTGTGGTAGAACATCGGGGCAAAAAACACATTATAAACATGTTTGTTCCCAAGCTGGGGCTTCCTCCCCCAAAATCAACGCTCTAGAGTAGGAGTGGACAAACGTTTTCCCAGATGTGGCCCTCAGGCCAATAGAAATTGTATGGCAGGCCATGAATGTTCACAAAATTGGGGTTAGGGTGTGCGAGGGGGTGAGGGCTCTGGTTGGGGCTGTGGGCTCCAGGGTTGGGCCAGAAATGAGGAGTTCAGGGTGCAGGAGGGGGCTCCAGGCTGGGGAGTGGGAGGTGAGCGGTGGGGATGGGGATGGGGAATTTGGGGTGTAGGAGGGTGCTCTGGGCTGGGATGGTGGGGTATCATGGCTGGGGCAGGGGTGCAGGCTCCAGCTGGGGGTGCAAGCTCTGGGATGGGGCTGGGGATGAGGGGTTTGGGGTGGAGGAGGGTGCTCCAGGCTGGGATCAAGGGGTTCAGAGGGGGATCAGGGCTGGGCTGCGCAGAGGCTCAGGGGTGCAAGAGGCTCCTGGAAGCAACGGCATGTCCCTTCTCCGGCTCCTATGCGAAGGCATGGCCAGCCTGCTCTGCATGCTGCCCCATCTGCTGGCACCGCCCCTGCAGCTCCCACTGGAGCGCCGGAGGGGGCCATTGGAGCCGGGGGGGGCATACCACGGCTTCCAGGAGCCGCATGGAGCAGCCCCTGACCCTGCGACCCAGCAAGAGCTCGAGGGCTGGTTTAAAATGACTGACGGGCCAGATCTGGCCTGCGGGCCATAGTTTGCCCACCCCTGCTCTAGAGGCGGCGGCCTGAACAGCCCAAAGGACATTAATGGAGCTTTGGAGAGCTTGTGTGATTACTCTGCCCTCTGTGAGCCTTCCCTGAGGTGCAGGGCCTCTTTGAAGGCCTCTCCTGGTTTTACCTGTGGAATTCTCTAATGCAGTTGGAAATAAATTGCTTCTTTCTCTGCCTGTGCAATGTCTTGCTACGAAAGCAGCAGGAATGTGCTCAGCCAGCAGGGAAGTCTATTGCCCAAAAATATCTGTTAAGTCCCCTCCATGGTTCCTCCCTTTAGAATTTGCAACACCAGCTAGAGAAGCAAGTGTTCTTTGGATTCTGGCAACACTGATTCTTATATGCTACAGGTAGAGTCAACATACAGAAACCTCCAGAAGCAGGTTACCCTGCTCCTGCAGCATGCTCTCCTACAGCACACAGCCTGAACAAATAACTTGAGGTTCCTATAGGGCAAGGCCAATTATACACCATCACAAGCATATATGGAGCTTTACAAACCAGCACAAAGCCACTGCCCTTAGGAGTGTAATCTAAGCTAAGAGTACAGCAGGGGATGATGAGGACATATAGGCTTTGGGCTGAGATATGCTCATGTAAAGGTCACATACTATTTGGTGGGTTTTTGATGCGGATTTATTTCCGGTCTAATCCCCAGCTGCTGAGAAGGCTGCTAGAATTCCAGTGGCACGCCCACTGACTGCAACAACTTTCAGGTAGGTACTGGTGGCAGTGTACCCTTTGCTACAACTTAGCTCTGAAGAAGTCATGTGCTCTTAAAAATTGTACTTGTAGCACTATGATTGGGGTGGGTGTACAAACATCCAACATTTGCTTCATGGCATCAAGTTTTACCAATTTGGACAAGCGGTTACAGAAGTTTTTAATTTGAATTCAAAACAATTGTTGAACAGCTGATTGGTGGAAAGGGACTGTGAGAGCAGCAGTGATTTAGCCAATTAAGGGATAAAACAAGTAATAAGAGAGGAAGCTCTTAACTGGGCATTTAATTGGGTTCTAAGCGGGCAAGTGTCTGCGGTAACCTGCAAGCTTCAGCTATCTTGGAACCCAGTTTTACCTTCTAATTATTGTGCCTTTGATAGGGGCACTGTAAGTTCTGTTGTGTTTTAAATTAAAACACTGGAGCTGCAAGGGGTCAGCTGGGTTCTGAAGTCAGTCAGCACTGTTTGTGGTCCTGTTTTTGTGATCAAATGTCTATTCCATCAAGACCAGGAAATTGAGGCTATAGCCTTCTGGTGACATTAGAACTCACCAAACTCTCTCTAAGTGGCACATTGCAAACAATGCTGAGAATGGGGAAGGTTTGCAGGGACTCTGTCATATTAAACAGCATTTATTATTATCACACACACACTTTTCCTTATAATAACCAACAGCCCCTAAAGCTGAATGAATGTTGACAGCACCTGCAAAGTGCAGCTGATGCGGAGAATTGTTTCCTTTATTGCCCTTCTCTCAGCCCAGACAGTGAAAATCGAGGAGGTCACGTTCCTTGGTGGGGTATTTCCGTGTCCCAGACGCGGAGGCAGGCAGCGTTGTCAGGCAGAGACAAGTCACGGCTTGCTCCGCGAGAGGCGGCTGCTGAGCCGAGACTTGAACCAGGCCCTTAAGTCAAGAACCCTTCCTCCTTTTCGCGTGGGGAAGGCCCGGCCCGGCCCCTCTCGGGGTCTGTTATCCCCAGGTCAGCGAAAGGGTGTTGGGAGGTGCTCGGGCACCCCACGGAACGCCCTCCCCGGCCCCCGGCGAGCGAGGCTGTCCAGATACGCTCCGACACCCCGGCAGCCAACCCCCGCCCTGACTCCCGCCCTGGGAAAGGTCCCCCACGGGCGGGGTGCTGCCCTCACGCACCCCCAGGGAAACAAACGCCCCGTGACCGCCGTCCTCACCTGGGCCTCCAGCCGCGCTGGGCGGCTGCGGGCGCTGCGCACTGACTGTTTGCTACTGTTGCCTGGAAACCAGCACGCCAACGCTATCTCCAGCGTCGCTCTAGCCTCCCGCCGAGTCGGCCGCTCTGGCACTCAGCTCCGCTCTATGGTCTGGGGCGGCTCTGTTCCCGGCTCTATGACCCGACGGCGGCAAAAGCTGGCGCGCGCCACAGCGGTTGGGCGGTGCTAGTTCTCGCTCTGGCGGCGGGTCCCCGGCGGGTGAGTCCGGCGGGACCCGCGCCCGAAGGGCTCCGACCCGTCTCCCAGCCCTGCTGCTTTATTCGTGAAGTTGCGGACGGGGACAGGTCGTGGGCGGAGCCGAGACGCCTGCCCGAGGGGGCTGGCGGAGGCGTGACCCCGCCCCCAGGGCACGGCGGGGAGCCGGGGGCAGCTCTACCTGCCTGCTGGGAGCGCCGAGTGGCTGCTCAGTGGCTCCTCCTTGGGCATGGGTCCTGGGACTTTAAGCTCCAAATAAGGCGCGGTTCCGGCCCGCCTGCTCTCCCCCACCCTCCGGTCACTCCCTCTCTCCCGAGCCTCGTAATGCAGCCTCAGGGGGGCCCTGCGGGAAGCCCGTCTTGCCCGCGTGGGTGGGGAGGGCGGCAGCGGCATCCCCCTGGATCTCTGCTAATAGTCGCCGCTTTGTTTTTGTACCAGGCCTGCGTCACTATGGCTGAGGGCGACAGCCTCATCTCTGTGGATTATGAAGTCTTTGGGAAGGTCCAAGGAGTGTTCTTCCGCAAGCACACCCAGGTGTGTCTGCTGCAAATGTTGGAGCAGAGGGCGAGGCTGGCAGCTCAGCCAGGATGGGGCTGCTCAGGCACCTTGATCTAGGCACCATTGGGCGCAGGCTGTACTGAACTGGCATCTGCATTTGAATCTCAGCACAAGCTGGGCCTGAGCTGCTTTTCCCAAGTTGGCATTGGCCCTGTCTGCCCTGTAGCTGCTTATGTTTCCCCCTACTGCTCTTCTATGTTTTCTCCTTTTGGGGTAGCTGCAGGAGTCACCAGTCTTGCCTTCTGGATCCATCATTTTTGGGGGGAGAGGAGTGGGGTGGTCCAGATGTTGGGTTGTGACTTGCTGAGGACTTGTCACACTAAATAAGTACAGCCCATTAAATTCCAGCTGCTGGAGTAAGAGTATTGCCTTGGGACTGGAGTGGTCTAGCTATTGCTGACCCTCCTAGAGAACAAAATCTGAGTTAAATTTTGTACTTTAATGAAAAACATTAACATTCAAGGCCAGTCTTTTCCTTTTGGAACCTCCCAGCCTGGGGAGTCACCTTACCCTCTTCCTGGTCAGCCAACATTCTGTTGTGATCTCCAAATGGTCTCCATCACAGACTCTTTCCATCAAAGGTCCCAGAGGCTTTTGTGAGGCTGCTGGGTCATTTGTAAGTAATTCAGCTGAGACTGAGTCACTAGCATCATGGCTTTTATAGCCACAGCTGTGTTTTGTTTGGAATCTCTTGACACTGCCTATTGCCAGTGACACCTGGATTGTATTCCCTAGGGGTAACTCAAGGGATGTATTGCAGGAGCTGTTTTCAATGTAAAGGTGTTACAATGGATAACTGGATTAATCCCAAAATACATTCTGTCTGGCTATTCCATGGGATCTCTCTTATCAATGGCTTTCCCATGGTCCTCCCTGGGGACTGATTCCTATAAAAAGATGTCAGTTTGTGGTCTGCCTTCAATTCAGATTAATCCCATCTTCATCTCCCATTTCCTTTCTAGGCTGAGGGTAAGAAGCTGGGGGTGGTTGGCTGGGTCCAAAACACCGAAGACGGCACTGTGCAAGGACAAATCCAAGGTCCCAGTGTCAAGGTACGGCAGCTGCAGGAATGGCTCAGGAAGACAGGAAGCCCCAAATCCCACATCGACCGAGCAGAATTCCGCAATGAGAAGAAGATTGTTGCACTGGAGTACAGGAACTTCAGTATTGTGAAATAACTAGACAGAAAGCACTGAGAAGGGAGTTGAGCTCTCAAAAACTTCCCCACCAACCTTTACTTGTTCAGTCAGATAGTGTCCAAATACAGAGAGCCCTTAGTTTTATCTTGTTACTCTTCTAATTTATTGTCTGTTTGTTATACTATTTAACCCTGAACCTTCCTGAATCCCATGGGCAGGAAAACAGGCAGACTAGAGGGTGAGACTGCCTTTAATAAAGGGATTGTTTGGAAACCCAACCTCTCATATCTGAATTTATTTGTAACCATTCAAACTCATTTTGCATTTTAGAGAACACACAGTCAGTATAGTATCCCATCTACTTCACAGAAGTCACATAACCAGCCTCGGAATTGATGCCTTAGAGGGCAGAACCATGGAATTTTGGCTTCTTCTAATACTAAATACTATTAAAGAATCATTTGCCTCTCTTTATTTTTTAAATTTCCAGTTCTCAGAAACATCTGTTTTATCTTCCATCCAGCAATGACTTGTAGTTGGCAGTTTCTGTTCTTTTGGGTGCCTTGTGTGTACTTCACACCAGCATCATTGATGTTTTTGGGTGATAGTTGGCCAAGCTGGGGGAAAGCTTTTAGTGGTACTGCAACAACACCACCTGCAAGGGATATTGCTGCTGCTGCTTGTGATGTTTTTCAAAATTTATGAATGAATATAATAGGGCTGGTGCAAGACCAAAAGCCCTAGAACTTGAAGTCTTCTCTGTCCCCTCAGATTGGTAGAGTAGTAGCACAGCATGCCTTGCTGCTAATTCCTAGGAGGGAGAGGAGAATTCAGTCTGTGTAGCCAATTCAGTCTTTAGGCTCTATATTGAGACTGCCAATAAAGTGGTTGATTAAAACCAATTGTAGTAGTGGTGGTTTTGTCATGTGGGTACTTGGCTATAAGCAGGTAGACCTACCAACTCCTTTCACAGGTGGAGCTGCCATAATGGGTTTGAAATAGGACCAGCTTTTTGGGTTACCATATTGTTATTATTTGGCATGCATCCGTGTGCAATCATGGTATGCCATTATTATTACTTCATTCAGTTACGCTGAAACCTAAGATTTTTTTTGTCCCATTTGCAGTAAACTTAACCTGCCCACTACTTTGTGTGAGCCCAGATTGCTGTGTGGTAGACCCTGTATGCTGCCGCTCACCGAGATTTTAATACGCTACCATTTGAGGCACGCCAGCATAGAGGCAGTTGGGCCTCCAGTCAGTGTTAACATAGGGAGAGGAAGGAGAAGTGAATGGGGAATGTAGGAGGAATGTGCTTCTGGCCCTATATGGCTAGTGACCTCCAACCCATCTGCACCCTCAAGGGAACATCCTGTCTGCTTACTAGATATTTATATGGCATCAGTCACCATCCCATTTTAACCCCAACCTAATTTCTCATGCTACCCCTTCCCTTGTCTGTGTCTGCTCAGCTTTCCCAGAGGCACTGCTGCTGCATTCATGAGACTGTTCAGGGGATGGTAGGGGAATCAAAGTGGGCAGCCTTGGACACACACCTTGGCCATGCCCCACTGAACAAAACTGACAATATGGTGCGTTTGCCCACCACAGAGGACGGAGCCAGTGGGCGGTAATCAACTGACAAAATAAGACAGAAGGGGCCACCCTCAAGAAAGACTACAACTCCCAGCATGCACTGAATCATGTTGCAATGTATGTTGGGAATTGTAGTCACCTCCGGCCTGCCATTGTTTTTCCCGCGGCTCCACATATCTTCACTGCGCATGTGCCATAAGGGTTTCCTCTCGCCGCCTTTGTTCCCTCGAACTGGGTCTGGGACGGCTACCTTGCGAGCCGAAGAGCTGCGGCGGGCGGTTGGTCTGTCTCGCGCCCCGGCCTTTGGTGTGGAGGAGGCCCCTCCCCCCTCAACGGGTTCTGTGGGACTGTGCGGGGACATTTTAATTTAGTCACCAAAATGCAGCTGCCTCTCTGAGCTGGTATAGTGGCGGAGGGGCTGGGAGGCCCCTGTTTGGCATTGGCAAGGGCCGGGCCAGCACAGGTCCTTCACGCTGCTGCGGCAGGGGAACTGTCGCTTGTAAGTTGCTAGACTTCATCCCTGGGGTGGCTGAACTGTTTCCCTTCCTTTCCTGCCTGGCATTCGGGGCAGTGCCCTAGCGAAACTGGGCACCAAACTCTCCCAGCAGAGAGCCATAGCTGTAACGTGCGTCACACGGGCACCTGCGTGGCACCTTGGTCTCAGTGTGGACCTGTTGCAGGTGCTGGGGCGAGTGACCTAGGCCTGCCCAAACCAAAAAGCCAGTTGGTCATAGCCTGTAGCGTGGACAGGGCCTAACTGATTGCACTGACGCCTGTGACTAGGCTAAATCCTGGGATCTGGGCCATGATTGAAGTGGATTGAAATAGGAAGGGGAGCACTTGCTGTACCCGCCAAAGAGGAAGGGAGCTAAGCGGGAATGCTGCTCCTCAAGGAAGAGAAAGGAGAGGGGCTTCCTTCTGCTTTTAGCTCAGGAGAGGGAGCTGTGCTTCCCCAATCCCCTTCTCTCTAACCTGTAGATGTGAGATTCAAGGGAAAAGTATACATCCTGCTAAACACCACAGGTGATGAATGAATCAATGTGGTATAAAATAATCATAATAGAAAGAAAAGCTTAATTTATTAGACCTCCCACCACCACCTTTGAGCCAGCCCATGTGCCAGTGGGGTTTTATGGGAACTGCATCTTCCCAGCTGGATGCATGTTGGAGTGTTTCCAAGGATAGATGCTGCCTGGCCATGGGGAGGATGGACATCCGGAGTCCACTTGAAAGCAAACAGCAAAATAAGTTTATTGGATGACAAGATGTTAAGAGGGCTTTGAGCCTCGCTTTTGGTGGCATTGGGTACCTATTGCTGAAGTTACTGGCAACTGGTGCTTTCCCCGTGCAGGTCATTGATAGCTTGGTTTTGGTTTGTGTGTTTGGATTTTCTTTTAGGAAGTATGGGAGTAGGGAAAGGAGTATAGTGTTAATAAGGATCATGAAAATGGGGGCACTTTTTATTTTTTATTGTTGCACTTTCATGCCTAGGGCACTGGCTGATGCCTGGTCATAGCCAGGGCAGGGAAAGTGAGCACAGAAAAACGCTCTGAATACCAGGAAAAAATTAAGGCATTCATGGAGGCAAAATAAACTTTTTAAAATGGTAACTTTTTATCCAGTAAATGTAAGAGATTTTCAAACTCTGAGCTTTTACTCTTTGTCCCTTTGTTTTTTTTTTACAGGGGTCTATTTCAAAGGAAGAGGAATGATATTCCTGAAATTTCTTGGGTTTCTCACCTTTCTGCTTTTGCCATGATCAAATGTTTGGTGGAAGATGTACGCACCAGGTTACGCTCTGGAGTGGCCATCAACTCACTGGCCCAGTGTGTTGAAGAGCTTGTCCTCAATAGCATTGATGCTAAAGCAACATGCGTGGCCATACGGGTGGATTTGGAAACTTTCAAGGTCCAAGTGGTGGACAATGGCTCTGGGATGGGGAGAGAGGACCTAAATAAAGTGGGTAATCGATATTTCACTAGTAAGTGCAATTCAGTGGAGGATTTAGAGAATCTGAAGTTCTATGGTTTCCGAGGGGAAGCTGTGGCCAGCATAGCAAATATGGCCAGCATAGTGGAAATTTCATCCAAGACCAACAATACAGTGAAAACCTTTATGAAACTGTTTCAGAATGGGAAAGCACTGGAAGTCTGTGAGGCTGAATTGACTAGACCAAGTGGTGGAACAACAGTGACTGTGTATAACCTGTTCCACCAGTTACCAGTGAGGAAAAAGTGCATGGATCCCATGCTGGAATTTGAGAGGGTGAGGCAGAAGATAGAGGCTCTTTCTCTCATACATCCTTCCATCTCATTTTCCTTAAGAAATGATGCTTCCTGTTCTATGATGCTTCATCTACCAAAGACAAAAGATATGTGTTCCCGTTTTTGTCAGATTTATGGACTGGGAAGAACACAGAAATTACGAAAAATAAATTATACATCTGGGGAGTTTGAGTTAAGTGGCTATATCAGTTCTGAAGGGCATTACAATAAAAATATGCAGTTTTTGTTTGTGAATAATAGACTGGTTTTAAAAACAAGATTGCATAAACTCATGGACTTTTTATTAAGGAAAGAAAGTGTAATTTGCAAGGCAAAAGGTGGCCCTGCCAACAGACAAATGAGTTCAAGTCCTGTTCGGCATCGTGGCCCAGAGCTCTATGGAATCTTTGTTATCAATGTGAAGTGTCCTTACTGTGAATATGATGTGTGTCTGGAACCTGCAAAAACTCTGATAGAATTCCGCAATTGGGATGCTCTTTTAGCTTGCATTGAGGAAGGAGTGAAAACATTTTTAAAACAAGAACACTTATTTGTTGAACTGTCTGGTGAAGACATAAAAGAATTTAATGAAGACAATGGCTTTAGTTTGTACAGGACCGGAACTCTGCATACTGCACTCTCTGAAGTAAAGAGCATACAAGACAATTTTAAGAAAACATGTGATGATATTGTAGATTCCTATGAAACTTTTAATTTGCAATCAAAAGCTGTCAAAAGAAAAGTGACTATTCAGGAAAAGTCTTCAGATCTCATAGGTTCAAATGGTAATGCTGGAGAAAAGGAAGTCTCCCCAGGTCTGATCATTGCTGAACCAGCTGACGCAGCGAGTCCTCTGCTCAACAAAGAAGGCACCAATTCTGATTTCTCAGAATCAGATATCTCAGAACAAGAGCCAAAAGAGTTCAGCAATCCCAAAATGGTGTTTGTGAGCCGCAAGTCTTCAGAAAATCTCTATGGGGAGTCCAGGTCAGAAAGAGTAGAAATAGACAGTTATGCTAAAATGCCACATTGTACTGAGAATTGTGTGGAAGATGCAAAAACACAGGAGGACAGCGCAGCTCAGAAAAGCAGCATCAACATTGCCTTTGGAAATGGTGTCACTCAGGGGCAGCATGAGAGAGTTGAAGATACAGCTGATGGACCAGAACTTCTTTGGGGGAGAGTATTGATGGGAATGTCTGATGTGATGAAAGAAGACAGTAGAAAAAATAAAGGGCCAAATAATGATGGTGGAGGAAAGGTTGTTAGATCTGTACCACTGAAGTTGTGTTCCACAGGCCTTATAACTCATGTGATGCAAAATCAGCCACCGCGTGAACAAACTGAAATGAATTGCTCATTAAACATGCATTCTAAACCTGGTCCTGTAAGTGCCAAGGACATATTTGGAAACAAGATGAGCTTTTCAGTTCAGAGTCTAAATGTTCAGGATATTTCTAGTATTTTAAATAAAGAGTATACTACACTACCCAATAGAGAAGTATGCAGAGCATATGCATATGAGTGGTTAGAAAATGAGACTGTATCAGGCCAGAAGAATGAGGAGGTAGCTTCCATTACTGCACGAGGTAGAAGGGAGTGTGTAACATCACACACTAGAGAGTTGCTTCCCGTCACTTCCTTGAGTTTTCCTCATAATGAACATAATCCAAGCAACAGAAGGCAAATGGTTGAGCTATCTGTTACGCCCAGAACTCAAGCCTATAAGAAGCTGAGTTTGTCCATACAGTTGGGGTCTTTAGAGCGATTCAGGAGACATTATGGGAAGGTCAGGAGTGTTCCATCAGTATCTATTCCAGAGAAGAGGAGTGAATTTGAACCTCCAGATGTTCTTGGTTCTCTAGCTGATCTTGACAGCTTGAAGAATCAGAATAACAATTTTGAATGTGTTAACATTTGTGAAACTCAAGTTCTGGAACATGCTGATTGTAATAATAGTTGCCAAGCTGGTTGCCTCCTTTCCTTGGAGAGGTCTCAGTTCTGTGGGAAAGAAACTTTGTTAGACAGAAAAGCTCCTTGCGTGAGAGAGAGTCCTATGACATTGACTGACTACTCTCAAATAAGAAGAAAAGACCTAAGCAGCAGTAGATTACTGGGATCACTAGCTTCTAAACTGTCCAGAATGAAGGGTGACCACAAGGAAGTTTTAGCTACAGAAGTTGTGGGACAAGTTGATGAACAATTCCAAACAGATTCAAGCAGAAAAGGTGACACATTGCATCTTTTGTCTCAAACTGATGATTTTTTGCAGAGCTCTTATCAAATGTGCCAAAGCACCTCACAAGAAGCAGGGATAGACGATTACATCCTTGCGTCTGCCTCTGATGAGCAGGATGCTCCCTCCAAAATGTATAGTACAAGAGGAGGGACCATGGAAAATGCTCTGAACCAGTCACTGCTCATCAACACAGATGGGGAGTACATGGCCCCCACAAGCAGTGGTTTGGCATTACAAAGTGAAAAGTGTTATTCTGAAGACATCTGTAAAGATGGAAAGATTGTGGCTGTATCTTCAAAGCAGACTTCAGAAGCCACTGAGCTTTCCAGTGTAACTTTTTCAAGTAGTTTGGAAGTACTTGGAGATGTCAAAAATGCAGTTCAGTCTAAAAATGAGGAATCAATATTGTGTTCTGTCTGGATGCAACACTTTGATGTTTCACTGGGTAAGATGGTATACGTCAATAAAATGACTGGACTAAGCACCTACAGTACTCCTCCAACTGAAGAACTTCAGGCTGCTTGTACTAAAGATATAACTACAATGGCTGTGAATGTTGTCTTACAGAGTGGTAAGTACAGGATGTTTAATTTTGTTGCAAGGAAAGAGTGATGCAGATAGTTTGGGTCCTCCTAGCAGTGTAAAACGCTCTTTATGGCAATGCCTGCAATTTCCACACTGAAATAACTATTGTGTCACATGAATTAGTTCTGTAGAAAACAGGAAAATGTTGATGGCAATATGGAAATAGTACAGTAGATTCACATTTTGAAAAAGGTATGAAAATAGCATACTGCTAGCAGATAACCACCCGGTGTCACCCTGCATCATGCTCTGAGAATTCTCATGATCATGACCCATTTTGTCGTGTATAAAGTGAGAGACATATTTGAAAGTAAGGGTACTGGATAATCACGGCATTTATGAACCTCCTGCCTTGGGCAGTCATGTTCCTAAGGACATTTTGATACCATCAATACAAGAGACCAATATCAAGCTGTAAAAATCAGGTTTTGTTCAACTCTTTTACTGGATTTACATCGAAAGATAAATACTAAATATCTACAGTATGAAAACAAGTTCTCTAGTACTGCTGGAATCAAAAATTACATTGTTTCTGTAAGATGGTTGTTGCCAATAGGAGCTCCAAAAATTCAAAATTTTAATTTCAATTTTTATTTTCAAATACATTCCTCAGTTAATTTCTGATTAGAAGCATGTCTTACCATGAATTCTATCAGAACCTTGTGCTGAGCAAAAGGGGCAGTTTCTTGCAACAGTAACTATCAAGCTCTCTTAGGGCAGAGGTGCTTCTGAGTGCTATTTTGAAACGACACAGAGTGATTCTGGGACCTAGCCTGATAATGCACATAACACGTTGTCTGGATTAATAAACCAGTCTCTGTGATTGGAACCTCATGATACCAGCTTATGATTTCATAGCCAATAGAGTAAGTTCATGTTCAGTATTCAAGCATAAGTAGAGTGAGAAAGCCAAGACAGTGCAATGTTCAGGCTTTATACCTTTATCCACTTATATCATACGCACATCTATCAAGCACTTCCTGAAGGTAGAGTTCTCTAAGTTCCTAAACATCACCATATACATTAACATACTATAATATCTCCTACCAGGAAGCTATTGTAACATCTGTTTTGTTTAGTTTAGTTGAGAGAGCAAAATTAAACATGAATATTGTAACTTGCTTATGTATTTAACATTCTGTTACACTGCCTTAAAGTCTATATAATCATATATAAAAATCAACTTTTTTTTACTAGCTTCCTTGGGAACTAGGGTATTTTCCTGTTCATTTGGGAAGGTAGTTATTTCACACCTTCATTTTATACAAAGTCTTATGTATTCCTTTCAGGTTATTTGATATTGGAGCAAATGCGAGTCTTTCTTTTGACAACAGGAGTTTGCCTTGTACTTGGTTCTTCTGGTGCCATGGTGTTTTGAGGGTCTGTTCTGCTATCTATCAGTTGCTCATTATCCCATGTTCCTTCCATTTCCTGGAGATTTGGGTTACTTTTCGTAATAATCCTGATAGCAGAGCGGGATTGTAGTATACTGACTGAAACATTCCTGGATGGGTTGAAACAGATTGGCGATCTAACCCTGATCCCTCATGTGGCCTCTCTGACTTGTATTTTTCCACCATGCAAGACAGTTCCTTATTAGTAAACTAAGTATTAAGATGAGTGGCCGTAGATTGTCAGTGCTGGCACGCCTGAATGTAGGGTAGGGAATGGGTATTTTGGGACCTGGCAGGCTTTACTGTGGCCCTTTCTGTTCTTTCAGAATAACCCATTTCAGTTGTGGTAGTTTTGGAAATAATCCTTGTTGATTAAAGCAGCAACATACTCTTAATGAGCTCTGCCTTTGAGACGCTCCAGTAGTGTCAGCCATCCTAAAAGTATTCATTGCTTTAATGTCTATGCAAGTACAGGGTACACCACCCCTCCCTAACACAGCACTTATGTACGTAGCCGGGGCCAAAGAGGAGGCAAACCACACCAGGGTTTGAAAACCTCTATTACTCTCACTAAAGAGCATAAACTAGTTACTGTTCATCAGTCTCACATCTATGGAAAGTCATTCAATAGTCTGATGGTATGAGATTGGTCAAGATGTGGACCCTGCAGAGACCACAGGTGTGATGGAATAAATGAAGTTAAAGAACACAAAGAGTGTTCAGAGTTTGAAACATGTAGTGCTCTGCTTTAGCCTAATTCTAAATCGTATCTACATTTCTGTTTCAGCTTCATGTACGCACTTGTGTGCAGTCCACGTTTTCCAGTTCAGCTGCATGTAGGCACTTTTGTGCAGTCCACATTTTCCTTTGCTCCATCACTTTGTTTTTCTCCTTTCTGCATATATGAGAAGCACTATACCCAACTCCTTCAAGCATAGTCTCTCTGTAAATGATGATGATTTATACTACATAAATGTATCTTCTATCTAGAAGGATCCCAAAGTGCTCTGCAAACTGACTTAGAGGAATCTCTTCATCCAACACGGAAATGCAGCCTTCCCTAAATGGGACAGGGGAATGCAGCAGCACAGCATTAGCAGCAACAGTATAGAGCAATTTAGGATCGAAAGTGAAGGAGAATCCTGTATCCAGTTGAAACCACAGCAGGAATTCAAATTATTTATCCAAGACAACCCCATGTCTTATGAAAAATAATAATCATAAGTGCTCAAGAACTTTGTCTGTCTCATCTCTGAACATTAGACACCATGCTGGGTTATTGGTTCAGCACGGATGTGGATGGAAGAGCCCCACCTATTAAATCACCAGCACTTCTTTTTGCAGCCCCAGAATATTCCCTTAAGTACTAATCAGGCCTAATTTAATTTGTGAGATCTTATAAGAGCCCAGCTTGAGAAGCGTATACACTATGGGTCAGATTTTTGAAGGTATTTAGTAGGGCTGTCAATTAATCACAGTTAACTCACGCGATTAACTCAAAAAAATTAGTCATGATTAATCGCAATGTTAATCGCACTGTTAAACAATAGAATACCAATTGAAATTTATTAAATATTTTGGATGGTTTTTTACATTTTCATATTTATTGTATTCAGTGTTTTAATTGAAATAAAAAAGTGTACAAAAACAAAATAACGTAAAACTTCAGAGAGTACAAGTCCACTCAATCCTCCTTGTTCAGCCAATCGCTAAGATAAACAAGTTTGTTTACATTTACAGGACATAATGCTTCCGTCTTCTTAGAATCATAGAAAATTAGGGTTGGAAGAGACCTCAGGAGTTCATCTAGTCCAATCCCCTGCTCAAAGCAGGACCAACCTTAACTAAATCATCCCAGCCAGGACTTTGCCAAGCCGGGCCTTAAAAACCTCTAAGGATGAAGGTTCCACCACCTCCCTAGGTAACCCATTCCTGTGCCTCACCACCCTCCCAGTGAAATAGTTTTTCCAAATATCTAACCTAGGCCTCCCCACTGCAACTTGAGACCATTGCTCCTTGTTCTGTCATCTGCCAACACTGAGAACAGCCTAGCTCCATACACTTTGGAACCCTGCTCCAGGTAGTTGAAGGCTGCTGTCAAATCCCCCCTCGCTCTTCTCTTTTACAGACTAAATAAGCCCAGTTCCCTCAGCCTCTCCTCAGAAGTCATGTGACCCAGCCCCCTAATCATTTTTGTTGCCCTCCACTGAACTCTCTCCAGTTTGTCCACATTCTTTCTGTAGTGAGGGGCCCAAAACTGGACGCAATAATCCAGATGTGGCCTCACCAGTACGAAATAGAGGGGAATAATCACTTTTCTCGATCTGCTGGCAATACTCTTACTTTTGTAGCTGGCATTGCAAGGTATTTGCATACCAGATATGCTAAATATTCGTTTGCCCCTTTGTGCTTCAGCCGCCATTCCAGAGGACATGCTTCCACAAATAAAAATGCGTTAATTAAATTTGTGACTGAACTCCTTGGGGGAGAATTGTATGTCCCCTGTTTTTATGTCCCCCCTCTTTTACCTGCATTCTGCCATCTATTTCATGTAATAGCCATCTCAGATAATGCCTCAGCACATGTGGTTCATTTTAAGAGCACTTTCACGGCAGATTTCACAAAATGCAAAGAAGGTACCAATGTGAGATTTCTAAAGATTGCTACAGATTCGACCCAAGATTTAAGAATCTGAAGTGCCTTCCAAAATCTGATCGGGATGGGTTGTGGAGCATGCTTTCAGAAGTCTTAAAAGAGCAACACTCCAATGCAGAAACTACAGAACCTGAACCACCAAAAAAGAAAATCAACTTTCTGCTCGTGGCATCTGACTCAGGTAATGAAAATGAACATGCATCGGTCCACACTGCTTTGGGTTATTATCAAGTAGAACCCGTCATCAGCATGGACGCATGTGCCCTGGAAGGGTGGTTGAAGCATGAAGGGACATATGAATCTTTAGCACATCTGGCGCATAAATATCTTGCGATAGCAGCTGCGACAGTGCCATGAGAACGCCTGTTCTCACTTTCAGGTGATATAAACAAGAAGCGGGCAGCATTATCTTCTGCAAATGTAAACAAACTTGTTTGTCTGAGTGATTGGCTGAACAAGAAGTAGGACTGAGTGGACTTCCAGGCACTAAAATTTTACATTGTTTTATTTTTGAATGTAGTTTATTTTGTACATAATTCTACATTTGTAAGTTCAACTTTGATAGAGAGATTGCACTACAGTACTTGTATTAGATGAATTGAAAAATACTATTGCTTTTGTTTGTATATAGTGCAAACACTTGTAATCAAAAATAAATATTAAGTGAGCACTGTACGTTTTGTATTCTGTGTTGTAATTGAAATCAATGTATTTGAAAATGTAGAACCATCCAAAAATATTTAAATAAATGGTATTCTATTATTGTTTAATGGTGTGATTAATCACGTGATTAATCGTGATTAAGTTTTTGAATCATGCAATTAATAGTGATTAATTTTTTTAATCACTTGACAGCCCTAGTAGTTAGTTGCTTAAAGATGCAAATCAGTGGGAGTTAGGCATCTGGTGGTTTTGAAAATCCCACTAGGCACCTATCTGCATCTTTCAGTACCTAAATACCTTTAAAAATCTGGCCTGCATCTCTGTGTCTATCAGTTTCTCTTTGTAAAAATATTTACATATATTTCATAAAAAGGACACAACATAACCATGCACTGTGTGTGTTTAGTATTCACTTCATTTTGCACAGAAATGTGTTGTATTACAAATATACTTCTTTCTGTGTTCAATGTTTCAGTCTTCGCTCATATCCTTCATTAAAACACACCTCTTCTGCCAAGCCAGCTAATATTCTCCCAGTCACATTAGAAGTTAGGTTATTAGGTACTTACATTAATTTATTTTAAATGAAGTTCCCTATACTAGCTTCTGATCATTCAGAGCACTGTGTTATTATTCTTCATTGCTGACTTCTAGTTCTATGGGTCAGGAATAATATCTTCATTGTTTGTACAGAACTGCGCACACTATAATAATTTAGTTAATAAAAATATGAAGAACGAGGCTCTAGAGATGTTTGAAACTTTGTGTCCGTTAAATTTGCAGCAGTAAATTTTTGTTATGTGTTTAGGGTTTCAGTGCAGGTGCCATCCTTTTAGAAGTGAGCTTGTTCTACCCTTCCTTCCTAGACCTCGGGAAGAGAGGATTCTGGCAAGCCAGGATTTCAGAGGTAGGGTCATTTTGCCAGGACATAGAGTACAGTGAAAAACAAACCAAAGAACTCTGCCAGATGTCCTGACAGGAACCCAGACTTACTCAAGGTCTGTTAACAATGGGACTCTGTGAGTCATCTCATATGTGGAATTGGAAAAAAATCCTGCAGGGTTGAAGTCTATTAGAGAGTGTTTATATTTACAAGATGATGTTCCCAGTTCTCTGTAAAATCATGCTAATAGTTTAAAGAGCAATTATCTAATCCCCTTGTCTGTCCTCACATTCCAGTCTGAGTGTAGAAATTAGTTTAGTCCTTGGGACTCTTTCCCAAGAAAGGATGAAATCAATGTTTTGGTATGTGGCTTTGTCTAGAGGGAGTGGGCGGCTGAGTTTATCCATCTTTTCCTTTCCAGGTTTTGTTGGGTTGTTCTGTAGTGCATAGTGTAGTCAGAGAAGCTGCCCAGAGTCCTACTCCCATCTGACAATAGGAAGGAGCATTCTCTTGTCTCTTTTTCTCGCTTTCATTCAAAAAAGAGAAGAAAAGAAACCCAGACATTGTGAGCTAAAGGGTCCCAGGTTGGTGGGAATGAACAATCTGAGTACATCTTCTATTGGCACTCCTAGGCTTTCTTAATCCCCATGTTATACACAAATTCTCTCCTAGATGCTGATGGGGAGTCTCTCCAGTCCTTGTTTTCAGAGTGGGACAATCCTGTATTTGCTCGCTGCCCAGAGGTGGGTATTTTTATGTTCTAGTGTTTCAGTGGGAGCCATTTCAATCTTCTGTTATGTTGATTTTTTTAATTGAAATGGCAAATACCATAACTGTTGTGTATATTTATTCTGTTGTACATATAACAAGGGGCTTGTCTGTGGTACATTTTTATAGATTGTTTATATGTGAGTTCATTTTGTGGGTTTATGCAAATTGGAAGTGATTGATATTACAGCTGATCTTAAAGAATACTGTACCTCGTGTTATTTGGAAACCAAAGTGTTATTGTGGGCTGTGTCTACAATGCAAAAATAATCAACTTGACTTAGGATAAAATTCTGTCCCTTGCAATACTCCCCTCCCCCTTGTATGTATTATATGGGTTATTTAAATACGTTTGTAGCATTGGCAGGACCATAATGTGTGAGGAAGAAACAATGTTGCACCCTATATCTGTGGAGCTTTTAGAGCGATTTCCTTTATAGTCACAGGGAAATATCTTTAATCAATGTGAGTAAGTGTACAATTTCAGTCAGGATGTGCAGTATGCATACAAATATTTCCACTTGTGTACAATAGAGATGCAGGAGCAAACCACCTGCTGGTGAGTTTCTGAAGGGGAACAATTATTTGGAACATTTGCTGTAGTAACAGTCATTTTGAGATGATACATCTTCCTGGATGTTCAGCTGGTTGAGTGTGTACATGTCAGCTGACAACTAATGTCAGATTGTCTAATGAAATAGCTCTTAGTGTGTGGGAAAGTGCTGAGAGAGAAGCAGAGGGATTACCAGATGGTATTTTGAGCTAGTTCTCTTCTTGTTAGAGGAACCAATGCACTAAGTACAAAGGGAGCCCTTTCCAGAATAGCCTTATTCAAAGCTGGCAGTTCGATTTTGTGGTTTTAAACTCAGTAGTTAAATCTGCATCCTGTAAATTATCTGTATTGATCTTTTTCACAGGTTGCTGTTGATGTGAGCAGTGGCCAGGCTGGGAGTCTGGCTGTGAAAATTCATAATATCTTATATCCCTATCGTTTCACCAAGGAGATGATTAATTCAATGCAGGTATAATAAGTCAGATAGCAGCTTTGTGTAAACACCATGTTTCAACTGCTACTAGCCAAATAGTATTTGTCAATGTTTCTGCTTGGTGAAAAAGACGTTGGGAATTAAATAGATAATACTTTTAAATTTGCAAAGAAAAGCATAATTGGTTTGTGAGAGAGACACCAACAGATATATGCATCTCAAAACCATCTCTTAGATGATTGTAAACAGTTACCTACAGAGTGGTTCCCAACTTTCTTGAGTTTAAAGCTAGTCAAGTCAAGAAGTAGCCCTGCTATCACTGCCTTGTAACTTACAGCACTATCGTTGGCACTTCACTACATAACATTTTGATAGGCAGTTGTAGTTGTAGCTATTTGGTTAATTCCGATTCTTTGACATACATTTTCAAAAGAGATTTGCTGAAGAAATTCTGACCTTCAGCTGAGCAGTTTCAATAGCAATCCCAAAGCTCATGTAAGGATTTTTACATTTATTTTAAAGTGTGGTTCTGCTCTGAAAAGTGACTCTAAAAATGGTGCAGTAAATATGAAACCCAGTTGTATCTTAGTGCTTCTGTATCAAATGTTTTGCTCATACGTTTTAAAATTAATATAAATATGCTGCCAACTTTGCACTTTTACCTTTGGGCTCTGAGAGCCAATCTGGGTTCTTTTCTTCTCTCAAATCTAATCTAATGCAAGTTCTGCAGGCCAAACTATATTCTTTACATCCATGCAGTCACATTGCTTCATGTGGTTTTGTAGAGGTATAAGTGGTTGGGACTTAGTAAAAAGATAGTATTGATGCACAAGGTGAACTAGAATCCAGTCCATTTTCTCTTAGTTGTTACCTCTGTAAGGCTAATGGGAGTAAAACATTTGTCACTAATGGCAACAGGTTTGTCTGAAACACCGGGGAAGAGATCTAGAGACCTGAGGGTTTCATTTTTACATTAACTTTTTCAGGTGGAACTGCACTTTAACTCATCCAGTGGTTCCAATATTAACTATTGGTGGGGAGAGGAGTTTTTCTTTCTAAAGTTTTGTATGTTTCCCTTCTAAAAATGGTTTTGCCAATGGATAATGAACATTTTGAATATGTTACAGGTTCTTCACCAAGTGGACAATAAATTTATTGCTTGTTTAATCAACACTAGGAGTGAAGTGAATGCAAATGCAGGTAAGAATGCCCATTAGTATTGATTAGGTTGAGCTAGCCCTCATGTAGTTTCAGTACAGATAGGACACTGTCCTGGCATTCTGAAAGATGTTCAGAAGATGTAATTTTTTTCAGGGATGTATTCTTTTGGTCTGATAGTTCTGTGATGCTAAATGCAAAATAACAATGCAAAATCTCTGTTTCAGTAATATTAAGGCTCTAACTTGGATCTGACAAAAGCCAGGAAACCAAAAGCAAATGCCAGGACTGTGTCTTTATCTTCTGCTGTTGCGAGACAGGAGAAAAAGGCATGTTATGAATTAAGGAGAGTGTTGGCCTTCACTTGGAATTTCCTAGATTTTTCTCTCTCTCTGTTTTGGAGATTGCTAAAGGACTTTGTTCATGGTGCTCCTTAGATGCTGTGGTGATTAGTGCTGCTATAGATAAACACATTATATTTCACATTACCAAAAGGTATTGGACTTCATTTTCAGTTAATGGATGCATTTCATCTTTTGTATTGAAACTAGCTTGAGCTACACAAAAATGCTCTCCAAACCAGTAGCTTCTTGTTTTTTATCTAATCTGCATAATAAAATTGAACAGATTGTAGTTGACCTCATCTTTAATACAGAGGGAGTAGGAATTTGGCTGGTGACATCATCATACATACAACTCCTTGAACTTCATTCTGGCCACCCCAGGTTTAAATGACTCATCTGGAGCCTCACATTTCATTTCTGCATTATTTTATTTTTTGTTAACCTAGCTTCCTCCTGAACTTGGCTCTGTTAAATAGACTGATCCCCAGCTGCTAAATCTGACCTTGGTGAGACATGGGCAACGCTCCTTCCTTCTCCCAACATGTGCAGTTGTTTGAAATGAAGGTGCCTGTTGTTAACCTCCTCCCTTACACTTCTAGATGGAAATCTGCTGGTGTTGGTGGATCAGCATGCAGCCCATGAGCGTATCCGCTTGGAGCAACTTATTGCAGGTGAGGATTCAGATGTCCAAAGAAAGCTCTTCACCATCCTAGCAAAGTGCAACTGAGAACAGTCTCCAGGGAGAAAAGGCCCCATGAGACAGCATGCTAACAAAATTATTTTAAATATAAATTTCCTCACGGGGTCCAGGGATCCAGTATGATCCTCCATCTTTCCCATGTCATTGACCTGTATGGGCAGTGGTGAGCTGGATCCAGATCGCACTAGTTCACTAGAACCGGTTGTTAAATTTAGAAGCCCTTTTAGAACTGGTTGTTCCGCGAGGGACAACCGGTTCTAAAAGGGCTTCTAAATTTAACCGGCCAAAAGTGGCACCTTAGGCGCTGACTCCATGGGTTCTCCAGCCCTGGAGCACCCAAAGGGAAAATTTGGTGGGGGCAGAGCACCCACCGGCAGCTCCCTGCCCCAGCCCCGGCCCCAGCTCACCTCCACTCCGCGTCCACCTCTTCCCCTGAACGCGCCGCCCTGCTCTGCTTCTCCGCCCCCGTCCCCCCCCGGGCTTCCCGCAAATCAGCTGTTAGCGTGGGAAGCCGGAGCAGGCTGAGAAGCAGGCGGCAGCTTCGCACTCAGGCCCAGGGAGGCGGAGGTGAGCTGGGGCGGGGGGGGGCGCAAGGAGGGCCACCTGCGCCACAGCAGGTAACCTGGGGGGGGGGGAGTGTGCGCAGGGGAACCGCTCCCCGCCCCAGCTCACCTCCGCCACCCTCGGCCTGAACGGGAAGCCACTGCCCACTTCTCAGCCCTCCCAGGCTTCCTGCCAAACAGCTGATTCGCGGGAAGCCAGGGTAAGGGGGGAACGCGGAGAAGCGGAGCGGGGCAGTGCGTTCAGGGGAGGAGGCGGAGCAGAGGTGAGCTGGGGCTGGGTGGGGAGCTGCCAGTGGGTGCTCTGCACCCACCAAATTTTCCCCGTGGGTGCTCCAGCCCTGGAGCACCCACAGAGTCGGCACCTAAGGCGCCACTTTTGATGTGATCAGTGGGGGGAGTGGCCACTCCGCCCTGCTCCCCCCCTAGCTACACTCCCCCACCCCTAGGAGCCAGAGGGACCTGCCGGATGCTTCCTAGGAGGTGCCCCAGGTAAGCACTTCCGGGACTCCCCACATCGTCCCCCAGCAGGTCCCTCTGGCTCTTAGGGGTGGCGTGGGCACCCACTACGGTGACCCACGAGACCCTCCTGCCTGGTTCTGGGGGCAGTCAGGGGACAGGGGAGGGGGTGGATGGGGCAGGAGTCTTGGGGGGCGGGGCGTCAAGGAATGCAGGGGGTTGGATGGGGCAGGAGTCCCGGAGGGCGGGGGTGGGCAACAACCCCCTCGTGGGGTGAGGAGGGAACCAGTTGTTAAGATTTTGGCAGCTCATCACTGGGCGTACAGGCATCTGGTAGTACTGGCACCCAAAGGAGTACTAGGTGCCTTTCAAAACAGATAGAATGATCCATGCCCCAAGGAGCTTTCAGATTGAAATAGGTCTGGTGTAATGGGGGGCTAACAAGACAGGCAGGATGAATAAAATTAGGAAAATGGGGGTAATGTCAATAAGATTATGAGGTTTAGCAGTGTGGACTAACGGATGGGATAATGGAATAAAGAGCCTGGGTTGTTTTTGTTTGTTTAACTAAACACAATGATCAGAAGAGAAACCTAAAATTCACCACATTTAGTCACCTGAAACTGTATGCAGAGGAATAAAAGTCTTTTCTCTTGTTCGGCCTAATTTTGGTTATAGATCTGTAAAACACAGTGCCCATCCATTGAGCACTTAAAAGATCACTGGCCTTCTCTTTCATCAAAAAGGGCTATGCAGTCCCTGCAAACAGGATTCCAGGAAAGAAACATTGCTCCTTTTGGCTTACTGGTGAAAACAGCTAAAGACTGAGAGCCCCTCTGGGATTGAGGGAAATGGCTAATGAATGGTATTCAAATGGAGACTGTGTGTCAGGGCCCAGACTTAGGTAGCCCGTATCTAGTGGTTAGCAGCTTGGTTCAGGAGGTTCTTGTCCTAGGTTATGGGGCATCAGACAGGCACTAGGTTGAACTAATCCAGACAAGATCAGACACTATTAGGATCACCAGGACTCAGGCCAAGGTCAGGATACTGGTAATCACGCAGATCAGAGTCTATAAAGCTGGGTGAGGCATCCAAACAGCAGCCACATAGAGCCCAGTTGTGCAAACATCTTCCTGTGCCTCTCTTTGTATTTACATAGAAGCCCTGGCCAATCAGAAGTACTGGTGTTCCTCCAGTCAAAGCCCAAGGGAAACCTTCCTGATGTAACTTCAGGCTTCATTATTTCTCTGCTGGGTTGGTTAGTAACAAGCCACTGGGTGAGAGCAGGGAGGCATCAACTGACCAGGAAACCTGCAGACCCAGCAAGGTTTGAGACCTGCAGGGTCATGACACAATGCACTTATTTTAGATGTTTCAATTCAGTTCAATTCAAGTGGCCATTCCATGAGTTGAGCTAACTCTTGTAATAACCTTTGCTATGTAGGATAACTCCTTTTTAACACTGAGGGGGGATCCAAGTATGGAATTAATCATACTCCCTAGACAATGATTGTCTTTTCCATGACTATCGCTGTGCCCCATGAGTCCCAGAAGGAAGAGTCCTGTGGTCGCGTCTTAATTCAAGCACGAAGGTCTACATGCCAAGCCATAGGGCCATTGAGGATAAAGCCTGCATGTACATTTTAAGAACAGGTTTCAGAGTAGCTTTTTCTTCGCAGAAAGAAAAGGAGTACTTGTGGCAAAAGGTTCCCCCCCTCCTCCCCCCCCACCGTGCTCTCCTGCTAGTAATATCTCACCTTAAGTGATCACTCTCATTACAGTGTGTATGGTAACACCCATTGTTTCATGTTCTCTATGTATATAAATCTTTCCACTGAATGCATCCGATGAAGTGAGCTGTAGCTCACGAAAGCTTACGCTCAAATAAATTGGTTAGTCTCTAAGGTGCCACAAGTACTCATTTTAAGAACAGTATTTGTAATTTTTCTACCCACAGATTCCTATGAGAAGCAGCGTGAAGAATCTGGCAAGAAGAAATTGCTGTCCTCCACCATCTGTCCCCCACTGGAGATTGAGGTAACAGAGGAGCAGAGAAGACTCTTACGGTTAGTAATGGTTGATGGCTCCAATATCTTGGGTGGGATTCCAGTGAATAGGAGAATGTAATTTCTGTGTGCTGTTTTAGATACCACAGCCATTACTGGAGTTGCTTTCATTCTGCTTTGGGTGCACACTGAGTGAGTTCCAATAACTATAGTGTGAGGAGAAGAGAATAGAGGGGTATGGGAAGTTTGTATGATGAATTGTTAGAAAAGAAGAGTCTCTCTGCCCTTGGGTGTCAGAAACCAAAATCACTACATGGAATAAGAAGTGAACATCGTCTCTCAAATGTTTTGGAATAGGGGATTGGCTACTGTCAGGAATTCTTCCGTCCCATACAAGAATTTTTATTAGCTGCAGATTTGGTTTTGAGTAGTTACATTTATCTAGCAGAGGTTTATTCCGAAATCTCAGCTCTCGCTCTGAGCAGGAACTCAAGTGGGGTGGGTATTTACAGTTACAAGGTGTTCTCTCCTTTTGTGCTCAGAGTAGGCTTGTTTGGTAATGGGTACTTTTCTGCCCTTCTTGTGTGGACTCATTAGAAACATAGGAATATCTGTACTAGATCATATTGGTAGTCCATCCAATTCAGCATTCTCCCTGACAGTGGCCAGTGCCAAATGCTTCAGAGGCAGGTGCAAGAAATTACTTAATGGATAACCATGGCATAACCTGTCCATAGAGGAAGATTAAGAAAGAGGGTAAATAGGAGCACCCGATTTACTTTCTTTTTCCCTGTTCATTATTTTGTATGCCTCTGCCATCTCCTCTCTAAACAGTCCTAATATTCTTAATCTTTCTTCATAGGGAAGTCTTTCTGGACCATTAATAATTTTTGTCACCCATCTCTGAATCTCTTCTATTTCTTTTCTATATTCTTTGAGGTAGGGTGACCAGAACTGAACATACTATTCCAGGTGAGGATATCACATCGATTTATACAATGACATTGTGACGGGTTCCCCAGGGTGCAACCTGGAACTGAGGTACCACTGAGTCCTCTGTCTCACCAACCTGGGCTCCCTCTCACACTGTGATGCTGTGGCAAGCTGCAAACTCCTCCTACTGTACTTGCACAGACATCCCCAGGCAGGGAGACATCCAACTGAGTTACATGAATGCCTTCACCAGTCACTCATGAACCAACAATAGAGAGGCTCCAGCCATTTCCCCACAGCTCCCCAGCCTAAGACCCCAGAACTGTACCGCCTTGCCCTGGTCAGAAGCCTGACCAGTGCAAGTGTGTTCCCCAGTCCGCCTCTCCGTCAGTGTGGAGAGGGAATGCACCAGCTCTTGTTTCTGAGCAGATTTCCCAAACACTTCAAGCAAAACCCACTGGTTTAGGTAAAATATAAAACAGATTTATTAACTACAGAAAGATAGATTTTAAGTGATTATAAGTAGTAAAAAATAAATGGACATATATCTGACATCAGGAATTATAACATTCAAAAACCAGTAGAACACTTCAATCTCCCTGGTCACTCACTGACAGACTTAAAAGTGACAATTCTTCAACAAAAAAAACTTCAAAAACAGACTTCAGCGTGAAACTGCAGAACTGGAATTAACTTGCAAACTGGACACCATCAAATTAGGCCTGAATAAAGACTGGGGGTGGATGGGTCATTACAAAAACTAATTTCCCCATACCGTTACTCCCACCTTCTTGTCAACTGTTTGCAATGGGCCACCATCATTACCACTACAAAAGTAATTTTTCCTCCCTTGGTATTCTACTATTAATTGAATTGTCTCATTAGTTAGACTGACCCCCCGCTTGGTAAGGCAACTCCCATCTTTTCATGTACTATGTATATATACCTGCTACTGTATTTTCCACTCCATGCATCTGATGAAGTGGGTTCTAGCCCATGAAAGCTTATGCCCAAATAGAATTTGTTAGTCTCTAAGGTGCCACAAGGACTCCTTGTTGTTTTTGCTGATACAGACTAACACAGCTACCATTCTGAAAACAGACCAAAGTTGGTCACCTAAAAAATAAAAGTAGGATCGCAATCTGAGTTCTGTAGACTAGACAGGATTTGAATCAAGAAGCGTCTCATCCTGACAGTACGGTTCCTTAATACACAAAGCTGGGATTCTCCTTCCCAGTCTGGAACCATCTCCCCAATTCAAAATCTTTGTTCTCCAGGCATGTTTCCAGGTGTTGAGTTGTGGGGGGAGTGAGGCCAAGCGATGATGTCACTTCCCTCTTTTATAGCTTATTCCAGCTTGCTGAAAAGATCTTTTGCTGAGTCAAGCAGTGTCCATTGTCTATGTGCTATCTCTGAGAAGTCTCCATTGTATATGGTTCCTGGGATAGTCCTTGTGAGTGTGTATTCCCCTTAATGGGCCATCATCAATATCTGGCTGTTCCTTTGTTTTATCTGAAAGGCTGGTTGTTCCCAACCTTGCAACATATTTCAGTAACACACATATAGCAAATTTCATAACTTCACATACAATTATAGCTCATACAATCCAACAGGATATTAATGTTCAACAGATCAAGACTTTTAAAATGATACCTCAGAAGGCATACTTTGTACAAAACATATCATAATCATATAACCGTGGTAAATATGGGGGTGCCAGCGTGTTGCTTTGGGGTACAGAATGTCACAGACATTACAATATTTCCATATTATTTTCTCTCATACTTTTTACACCCTACCATTTTGTGTGCTTTTTTGGCTGCCTCTACACATTGAGCAGTTACAATGACATCCTGGTCTTTTTCCTTAGTGGTTGCAATTAATTTAACAAAGTATTTGAATATATCAAATTATTGTTCCTAAGGTGTGTGCATTTGTCATTTGAATGTCACCTCCCATAATGCTGCCCATTTTCCTCTGAAGTTCCACACAGTCTGTTCTAGTCCCAACTAATTTAAATAATTTTGTATCTTATGAAGATTTGGCTACTTATCTTTTTTTTCCAGTTCATTAATAAAATGTTTGTTCTAGTGCAAACTTGTGTCAAATTAAAAACTGAGTTTTTATTAATATGCTGTTTTTTTCTGTCTTTGTCTTTTTCTAACCCATGACAAAACTTTGTCTCACCCTATAGCCACTTAATATGTTTTTAGCCTTTTGTGAGGGACTGTCAAAGACTTTTGGAAAGCCCATATAAATTCTGTCAACCAGTTTTATTTTATCTACTATTTTGCTTACATGCTTAAAGAATTGTAGTAGATTAGAGAGGCACAGTTTTCTTTTGTGGAAGCCCTACTTGTTTTTTCCCATCATATGATCATCTTGGAGTTGTACAATTCTGTTTTTTGGTATATCTGGTAAGACTCAGTTCTGTGATTCTCAGGATCATCCCTAGCATCTTTTTTTAAGGATAAGTAAGCTTCTTGCTGCCTACCATTCCACTGCTATAATAGCTCATTATAATGAGCACATATTTTTGCGTATTTCAGCCATTTGATTCGTAAGCTCCTGCAGAACTCTTGGGTGTATGCTGTCTGATACCAGTGACTTGTTGCTCTTTAATTTATTAGCTTGTTTCAGTAACTCCTCTCTTGGCATCTCAAGCATTTTTATTACTTGAAAAGAGTAGGTCTGGGGTAGATATCTCAGAACACTCTGTGGTGAAGACTGATGCAAGGAAATCCTTAAACTTCCTGCAAATATCGTTATCTCCTCACTTGTTCTCATTACTACCTGGTAGTCTTTCCATTCTCTGCCTGGACTGTACCACTTCCCCAGTGGCTGGTAGGGGAATCCGGGCCTGCCCTCTATTCTGGGTTCCAGGTCAGGGACCCTCTAATCAACAGCCAAGGTCTACAACATCCCACCTTGCTACTATTTCCCTGAGCCTTGTCCTACTCTGCATCTCTCAGGCTTACTCCACCACCCTTCTGGATAAACTCTTCCTTCAGAGCGTGGATCCCCAGGGTTTCTACTATCTCCCTGGGTTTCCTCTTTTCCCTCTCTAATGCCTAGGGAGTGACTGCAGGCTTCCTCACTGCAACCCTTTTTTGCTACCAACTTCCTACCTTTATACTAGCACCACCTGTTCCCTCTTAGTAGGGCTCCATCATCAATCAGGCATTGCTTAAGGCTTGTCTACACTTAAAACACTGCAGCAGCGCTGCTGTAGCATTCCAGTGAAGATGCTAGCTATGCCGATGGGAGGGCTTCTCCCATCACTGTAGCTACTTCATCTCCCCGAGAGATGATACCTAGATTGATGGGAGAATTCTTCTTTCGACTTAGCAGCGTCTACACAGGGAATTAGGTCCTTTTTAACTATATCATTCAGAGGTGTGGATTTTTCACACCCCTGAGCAACATAGTTATATTGATCTAATTTCCTGGTGTAGCCCAGGCCTTAGCAAACCTAATTTCCCTCAGGCATGGCCTATCAGGTTAAATGTCTCTTCTCAGCCTCATTAACCCTTTCCAGGCTAGTGTGGGGGTGAATACCCCATCATAATATTGCATTGCATGTATATAATATATTGTGGTCACTGTTACCTGAACTTCCTGTGTGTATCTTAAGAAAAGAGACCTGCAGACATGGGGAAAAGTGTACAGCTTCCTATTGTGCAGTAAAGCGAACTCCTGGGGTCTCAGAACCATGGAGCCAGCATTCTGCACAAATTTAATGGAGAGAAATGTGGACTGAAAGAGAAGCATTGCTGGGAAATCCTGAGATGCCATTATATGGGTGGAGGAGATGGGAAGCTTCTGTGTGGGGAGTGCAGAAGTGTCCAGCTCTGTGACTGATCCTGTAGGTGTGTGGAAGAGGGTGCTTCAGTTTCTCATTTCTGAGGTTTTCTTCTCAGGTGCTGCCACAAAAGCCTGGAGGAAGTAGGCCTTGAATTATCATTTCCAGAGAACAACAGCTCCCAGATTCTAGTTGGGAAAGTCCCCCTGTGTTTTATGGAGAGAGAGGCCAATGAATTACGACGGAAAAGACAGCCTGTGGCTAAAAGCATTGTGGAGGTTAGTCCTGGATGTGGAACTTGAGCAAATTACTTTGTGATGGTGTCATTCTGCTCTATATTAATGATGCAGGGTGTTGGAAGAGTGGCTTCTAAGTGAGAAAGCTAAAGAGAATCCTTGCTATGCTTTCAGTAGAACTATTTATCCATGTCCGCTGGCCTCAGGACTGCTTCTTTGCTGGTGTACTTTTCATCTTCAGTGAGAAAGTAACTCCTCTTGAAAACGAAAGGAGCATGACTTACTAATACTGTTCTGTCCATGTGGGATAAAAGAGAGCAAAGATTTACTTATTAATTGCATAAGAGGCTACATGGTTGGATGGAGAGACTATTATTTTAAGTTTAATACAACTAAAATGAGACTCCCTAGGACAGAGGCCAGTGTTCAGCAGTGTAGGCGACAAGGTTGGCTAAGAGGTGTCCTGCTATTTCTGGTGAAGAGGAGTGAGCCACCAGCCTCTCTCCCCTAGGTCTGTGTGGCAGCAGAATTGATAACACATGTACCTTAGACAGAGAGGCAATGTTGATAGAGCACTAGACTGGGACTCAGGAGAGCTCAGTTCTATTCCCAGTTTGGTCCTGGCCTGCTGGCATGTGACCCAGGGCAAGTCACCTCACCTCTTTCTGCCTCAATTTTCTTGTAATAATAATGATGTTCCTTTGTAAAGCACTTTGAGATCTACTAAAAAAAGCACTAGATTATAATTTATTATTATTGAGCACAATTAGTGTTAGGCAGTGATGTTTGTTTTCTTTTAGTCCCATAACTAGGCTAACTATAAGTCTATAACTGACATAATTAGGGATGATTGCAGATTTCGGGAAGTGGATGAAATAAAAATTATAGTGGGTGAGCTGCAAGGAGGATTGCATTTAAAGACAAGAACAAATTAAAATATTATTGTTTTAAAGACTCTCTTGCTCCAGTTGTATCTGTGTGGCTTTCGGTTGCACCTGGGAGGAGTTTGAACTTTGAAATTCCTTAGAAAATGTTGGTGGCATGAAACAATACCTGCAATCAGGAATCAGATTTGAAAAATATAAGTGGCAGTAATCTCTCGTATTCTGCTCACAACTCAAGCTCCATCCATTCATGATGCCAAAATCATATACCTCTTATCGTAAATCATTCATAATTTGACTGCCCCTCTTTCTTGAGTGCTTTGATCAACAGTGGCATAGTTAACAAGACTGATATTTAAATGCCATCATTAGGTGTCAGAGTTGTCTTCTCCTATAAACAAATAGGGGCAGTTCATCCCTCTCAGAGCTATTGTTTCAGGCTTTCTGAAAACTGAGGCAGAAATTGCTGCATCAGTTGCTTGCAGTTCACATTTTGAAGATTTTCTTCACACCCATAAGTATTAGAGTATAAGTATTTTTAAATAAAAGCACAATATAATAACAAGATGCAGCCACCAGGCTGAGCCATTGTAAGCCATTCCAATCCTACTCCTGTTTGCAATATGTTTCTCTTTTGTTCATGTGTAAGAGTTTATATACAGGGAAAGTGCCCTTTTCAAGGGGTGATACTGCTGATCTCTTGGGGCAAAAAAACAGGTTGTGAAATGCTGTTGGCTTAAAAAATTGACCCATTTCCTTGTACTTAATGTGTGAAACTTGTAGACCTTAAGCTACAAGACAAGTGTTATAACCACCCCAATACAGACCTGCTTGGATTTGACTCATTGAAGAGAGCCCTTTTTTGAGCAAATATTTGGTTTTATGGTGTTTGCTCTTATTCCCCATTATGTCATCTGCTGAATGATATTAGCAGTATGAACAAACATGCTTACTTAGGAAGCAGGGTGGATAAAAATCAATTTTATTTAAAGTAAAAAATAATCTGATATTTAAAATTTAAATTAAATACAGTTTGTTTATTTAAATAAACCTATTTAAAATTAAATTTGAAACTGACAATATATGTTAAGGCCCAAAGTTATTATAATCTATTAAAGTCATTTAAATTAAATTTAAAAAATAATGAGTACATTTTTGCTCCGAAGTACAGTATTAAAGAAAGTCAAACTACTAAACTAGTGGATGTCTCTGGCTAAGCAACTTGAACCAGAATTTGTTGGAGTGCAAAACCAGCTGTTGACAGTAGTAGCCTCTTCTGCAGGTGAAGAGAGAATATTTTTTTATTTCAGTTTATTCAACTAGTTCAGTTCAGTGATTAGTTAATTCAGAGTTAAGAAACCAGATGGGACTTGAAAAATCAGGAAAGCTTTTCCTCCAATCTATGAATAAAAACTAGGTGTGAGAGGATGAGATCTACTAGTTATAACATCTTGAAGGACGTGATGACCAGAAACAATCAGATCAGTTGACTAACTACAGATAATGCTTCCTTTGTTTAATAAATCAGTTAGTTTTAAATTTAAAACATGTTTTGCTAAACTTTATGCTAAATATTTTTCTTTCATTTGTATCCTGCACATTTAAAATAGTTTTATTTTAAAAATAAAATTCTATTTTTTGTATTTTTAAATGCATTTGAATTTCCATCCAAATAGAGATTGGCACAAATCACATGTAAAAACATAATAATAATCTAGTAAATAAGAAATGCATAATTCACCAATTTCTAACGTAGTAAAATATGTAAAAGTTAAGAATCTTAATAAATCTAAGTTAAGCTATATAATTACTTAAATAAATGTGTCTAGATATACTGTATCCTCCTGGGTAGCAAAAACTAAAAGATGCTCCAAATTTAGTGTAAAGGCTATCTTTAGTTGTAATTCAACTTGGTTTTGTGGTTACCAACCAATGAAACCAACTTTTCTTTAGGAAAATAAATTATTTGAATGTTTTAAATCAGCATTTTCTGCTTGCTGATTTAAATTGTGATTAAAATCAGTAATTTAAATTACTTTGTTTTAAATCAATCCACCCTGTTAGAAAACAGCATCTTCTGACACATCAGGTTCATTCTTTTTCGAGTGATTCTCCTCATGTATTCCACTTCCAGCGCTCATGTGACCCATGCATATGGGGTCTGACTCTTTTGGCTAGCAATGTCCATGAGGGCCATGCCTGTGCCCTGGATGTCCTCATGCCTCTCTTCCCTCTTCTCCCCTTATCCACCGCCAGAGATAAAGGACAGAGTAGGCCCAGCTGTCCCTCAGCTCCTTCTTACTGCCCGTGGCTGCAAGACAGAACCCCTGCAGAATCTGCTTCTCTGCACACTGTGTGACTTTACTGATCATGTGTGTAATTATATATATAGAGAGAGAAAGAGAGTAATATTTGTATAGTTAGCGTAGTGTCTTTTTTACACTTAGTGGCTATATATAACAAACAAACAAAACCCTCTTATTAAAGTTAGGGACTTCCCCAGTACCAGGATTTAATTGCTGTGATAGAAAGGAAGTCCCAAGGGTTCAAAACTTGCTCCTCCTATGATTCAGCTAGTCCGCTTAATGATTCGCACTCAAGGTGATAGATGCTCAATCTGTTGCTCCTTCTCCAAGAGGACACAGAAGGTGAGAAAGGTCCACCTTAAACATTTTTTCCTGAAGCTCTCAGATAGCGCCTCCTTAGAACTGGAGAGAAAAGGGCCTCTCTGGCCTGAACAGGCTTCCTCAGTCAATGCTTCAGTTTTCTGAATACAGTAGGAAGGAATATCTTTCCCACAGCAAGCACAGACCTCAAATACCCTTCTTGGGACCTAGTAAAAGGAAGCATAGATCTCCTCAGACTATTAAGACAAAGGGTAGTTCATGGTCCAAATTAGGTTTCTCTGACACCCTGATAAAACCCAGTTGCTGAGCACACATGGTACTGTCTCAGGCAGTGGTCTGCATTTCACCTGGTACTGACTCTCGATGCATGAGATGTCAATGACCTGTCACCTCTGAATCTGCTACTGACCCCTATAGTACAGATGCTCCCAGCACTGACTTTCTTGGCACTGAAGTTATTTGTGGTGTCACGTGATCTTGCAGTGATCATGAAGCCTGAGTCACCATAGTATTCTCAGCTGTAAGAGTGCCCTCTGTATTTTGGTATTGACTACCAGTATTGCTACAGTACCAGTCAACTCTTCAGCTGCAGTGGTGGGGAAGACTCAAGCTCACCCCAAAACTCTGGTTAGGGTAGAGGAGGAGTACTCATTTTCTTTCTCCCCTTTTGAGCATAGTAGGGAGGGTATCCCCCAGCCACTCTTCTCTTTTCTATTCATATGACCTTTGCTGGTCTAACAGGGAATCTAGAAGTTGTAGATGTACACCTATGGGATCTCAGGGAGAGCACTCACCTTGATATCCAACCCCATGGCCCCCAGCCTCTTACTCCTACAATGTGCAATCTTGGGCCCTTTGGGGTATGCAACCAGCAAGAAAAACTATCTCCACTACCCCTTGTAGACTTAGATCTCATTCCCGTATGAAACTTCATAGAGTGCTCAAGGGGCGCTGATGGTACAGACTCACAGTATAGCACAGGAAGATGAGGAAGAACACCTGCAGACAGTAGAGCACTTGATCCCAGCAGTGGTCTAGTCTTCCTTACCAGATTAGGCAGTAGGTCCCTCCACTTCCACTCAGCCGTATGATTGGGAAACATTTCAGTAACTGCTGCATTACATATTGGAAATCTCCATGGAGGTAGAGCAGGAAGACTCACACAAGCTACTGGATATTTTGTACTCTTGCTTGCCTGAAAGGCGTGCCATGCCAATTAATGAGGGGCTGTTGGAGCCAGCAAAAAAATTATAGTAGACCCAATCATCTGTGGCACCTACTTCTAAAAAGGCAGATAGGTACTGTCAAGTCTGTCATAACATTGGACAGATGGTGCTAGAGATCATCACCCCTGGCTACCCTATATATTTCTACTCCTTGCCCCCTGCGCTACCTTCCCCATCCCTCTTCGGGAATCCTTCTCATGAGAGCCTATTACAAGCAGAATTGGCCTTATTGCTTCATGTAGGAGCCATAGAGCAAGGGCCCTCAGAATTCAGGGGAAGAGGCTTCTACTCTGTTTTTTCTCATTTCGAAGAAAAAAGGGGGTCTTTGTCCTATCCTAGATCAGAGGAGATTGAACAAATATATATGGCACCTCAGATTCAGGATGGTAATACTTGCATCCATCATTCCATTTCTTGTGGCTCAGGACTGGTTTGTAGCTCTTGACTTACTGGATGTGTACTTCCATAGAGCTATCCACTCATCCCACAGGAAGTACTTGAGACTCACAGTAGGGCCCAACTATTACCAGTACAGGTCTGTCCATGGCACCAAGAGTATTCACAAAATGTCTGGCAGCGATAGTAGTGCATTTAAGGAGAAAAGGTATCCATGTCTATCCATATCTGAATGAGCAGAGGAAGGTCCAAGTAGGAGACTACAATATCAGTTCTTTCCTTGTTTTCCCAACTGGGATTCTTTGTGAATTGCAAGAAATCGTCTCTAACCCCATAACAGACAATAGAGTTCATAGGAACCATGATTAGCTCTTGATCAGCAAATCCCTACCTCCAAGAGGACATCTTATGGTCTCTTCAGTCCATAACAAATGAGCTAAAATTTACTTTAACAAGGTTGGTGTGTATATGCTTAGGACTGTTGGACCATATGACAGCATGCACGTATGTGACACTGCTTGCCAGACTTCACCTGTGGTCCTTGCAGTTATGGGTGAGGTTTGCATACTCCCCGTCAAAGCATCACATGAGCAAGAGAGTCCTGGTCCCACCCCAGATTCTATGAGAACTCAGTTGGTGGCTGGAAACATATAGAAGAGGGTTTCCTTCTTGATCCCCTCCCTGACAATAAAACTCATCACAGACACCTAAGGTACAGGTTGGGGTGCCATCTGCATATGCAAGGGATCTGGTTTGAAATTGCATGTGAACATCCTGGAGCTCAGGGCTTCTAGCTGGCCTGCATGGCATTCCAGCTTGTTCTGCAGGACTCCATGTTGCAGATCTTGACAGACAATATATCCACAATACACTATGTAAAGAAGCAAGGAGGTGCTCGGTCATCCCCTCTCTGCCAGGAGGCCATCAAGCTGTGGACTGGATGTCATCTCCACTGGGTAATCCCATTGGCTTTAAACCTTTCAGTAGCCCGCTAAAGCCTGAGAGGCTTCTTAGGCAGCACACAGCAAGCAGTCACAAGTGGTCACTGCAGACCTCCATCATAGCACTGATATTTCACCATTGGGGGATTCCCACAATAGATCTGTTCACAATAGGAAATATTACCAAGTGCCTGAACTTCTGTTCAAGAGGGGGTATGGGACTGGGCTTCTTAACAGACACCTTCTTTCTACAGTGGTCTGAGCCTACGAAACACCTTTCCCTCCATTCCCTTGATGTCCAGATTAATATCCAAAATCAGAGAGGACAAGGCCATACTGAACTTAATAGCTCCCGACTGGCTGAGGCAATTTTGGCTGTCTTACTTATTGCAAATGTCCATTTTATCTCCCATCCATCTTCTGCTCTGTCCAGACACGGTATCATAGAACTACAGTCAGATCTTGCACCCAGACCTACAGTCATTGCATCTGATTGCTTGGATTTGGCTGGTTGAGCACTTCTGACAGGGACTGTTCCTGACAGGTTAAAGAAATCCTCATGCATAATAAGAAACCATCTCCTATGAATACCTACTCCTCCAAATGGAAAGGGTTCTCTGTATAGGCAATTCAGCAGATTCTGGATCCAGTTGGGGCCATGGTACCACAGATGCTTGACTACATATTGCACTTGAAACATGCTGGATTGGCATTTAGTTGTTTCAGAGCTTACCTTGCAGCTATATTGGCATGTCATGCTCTGATACTGTCATATGCAGTCTTCTCATATCCAGTGGTATTGAGATTCCCCAAGGGCCTCTTGGATATTTACCCCCTGCAGGAGTCCCAGCTCCTCCTTGGGATCGCATGTTGTCCTCTTAAAACTCATGGAGCCTCCATTAGAGATACTCATGGATTGTTCAGTACATCACCTTACTCCTAAGAGAGTCTTTCTGGTAGCTGTCACCACAGCATGGAGTGCGAGGATGCTCCAAATCTTTATGGCCAGGCCTCCTTTATCCTTTCACAAGGACAAAGTGGTTCTGAGAATTCAGAACCCTAGCACCATAAGTTCATCCTTAAGGTAGGTAGTCTCGACATTTCACCTAAATCAGCCAATTAACCTATGAGTTGTCTTCCTGAAGCCACACTCAATGCCAAGAGAGAAGCTGCATACTTTGGACATTTCTGGAGGCTTGCTGTATTACTTTGACAGGATTAAATGTTGTAGACCGTCTCCCTGGGTTGTTGGTTTTTTTATGTATATATTTAGCTTGTCGAAAGGCCAAGCCATCTCATACACTGCATGATCTACTTAGAGACCTTCTGGGATCTCCACTGTTACCAGCTAGTTTGTGAGCCTTTCCCTTCACACATCAAAATACTGCCTGTGCCTTGATGGAGGGTGTCTTCAGGAATGTGCCAGTATCCAAGATCTCAAAAGCAGCAACGTGGAGCAACCCACTGACTTTTGTCAAACATTGCACACTTGAGTGGGTGTATAGAGGTGATGCCAAGTTTGGGAGAGTAGTACTTCAATCTTTGAGTAATGCAGCTGGCTTTTAGTCTCACCATCTAAAGAGGATAATGCTTGCCAGTCACCTGTGATGGGATCCACACTAACACATACTCAAAAAAGAGAGAACAGGTATTTACCCTACAGTAACTGTGGGTCTTCAAGATGTAGTCAGTGTGGCTCTCACAGCCTGCTCTCTGATCCACACTTTTTGGAGTCCTCAGCAACACCAGCTTTGAATTGTGAGGGAATTGAGGGAGGGTTTAGGCTACTGTGTCCTGTATGTCCTTGTATGGGAGTGCAAGGAGGCACAGGGTGCATGTGCAGACACTACTATTCAAAAAGACTGATCTTGCATGCATGAGGTGGATGGGCTCTTACAGGATCCACACTGACTACAATATCTCAAAGAACCATAGTTTCTGTAGGGTGGGTGTGATGGGATGTATTTAGCACTTGGTGGCTCCCTGCTGAGGGTCCTGCAGTCTTACTACGCCCCACCCCAAGAAAGAGTAAGTTGGGGAAAAGAGCAGTGAGGGTGGGTCCCCCAAGGTTGCCTAGAGAGGACTCTCTGGAGCAGCCATTTTGGAAACTGCAGAAATTTGGTCCTCTAAGGGCTAGAGGGTTAGAAACGACCACTCAGGGCCCTGCTGGCCCAGATAAAAGTTGCTGCCTGGCCTTAGCAGTTCAGCTTGCTGGGAGCAGAGAAGTGAAGAAGAGTGTTCCTCTTGGGACAAGGAGCCTGATAATTAGAATTTATGGCTGGCTGAACTTACATAGTTGGACTGCAGAGAGAGAGGAATCTGAGGATGCAGGGCTGAACATAAAAGGGCCCGGTATGAAGAGGCCCAGGGAAGTAGCCACAAAGGTTTGAAGTAAGGAGTATATGGCTGCTGTTTATAGCATTACTGGACACAGGTAAAATGGAATAAATCCACAAAGGGGACAGGGCTTATTTGGGAGCCTGAACAAAGGGCTGAATTTAAAGGACCCAGTTCTGAGGCTGAAGATTCTACTAAGGACAAATAGATTGTTTATTGGATGTTCATTTGGACTGTGTGACTTGGCTGGAGGGCCAAGCCACTGAAGACCTACCAAGGTTGTCAGGCAATCTCAGGGGAATCAGGGGTGAGAAACGGACTGTGGACCACACTCCACTGCTTGGAGGTGCTCAAGTGGTGAGTGCCCCCTTACAGTGTGGAACCATTCTTTTCCTTCTGTTCTGGATCATCTGTTATCCCTAAAGCATATAGGATTATTCATCAGCTCTATGAGGATACATTTAGGAGCAATAGCAACTTATCATTCTCCCAGCAGGGTCACACCATTTTTTCCCACCATACAGCTTCTAGATTCCTTAGGGACCTATTCTTGTGTTTTCTTCCAGTCTGGGACCCTCTTCCTTTCTGGGACCTCAGGATAGTTTTAGCTGAGTTAATCGGACCCCCTTTTCACCCGCTCACAACTTACTCTCTATATCACCTGTAAAAAACAGCCCTTTTAGTAGCCATAACATCAGCTTGAAGGGTAGGAGAGATTCAGGCTCTTGCGTGGTGTTCCCTACAGACTAAGTGATCCTTAAGGCTCACCCTAAATTTTTTTACCAAAGATTGTCTTGGATTTTCATCTAAATGAGATGATGCATCTGCCAGTTTTCTTTTCCAAGCCCCACTCCAACCAAGAGGAAGCCAATCTACATGTTGCTGGTATGATTAGGGCTCTTTTATGTCATCTTGACAGAACAATACCCTTCAAGAGCATCCCGAGGCTATTTGTAGCATTTGAAGATAGGGTGAAGGGTCAGGCAACATCTACCTAAAGACTAACTGGGTATGTAATTGTATTAAATCATGCCATGAGTTAACTAGATTAGATCTATTCTATCTAGGTTCTATCTGGGTTAGACTGAACTTATCACTGTAGTATCTGAGCACCTTCCAGTAGTGCACTAAGCAATGTGACTAAACATTTGTCATGTGTTGTTTTGTTTTGTTATCCTCTCCTTAGGGAGAGAAGTGTATGCAGTGGAGTGTCATGTGTTGGTAGGGCTTTAGAGGGTTGGGGTTTTTTGGGGTATTTTTTTAAATATACATGTTATGTATTTATGTTAGAGGAAAAAAGGTTAAAGAGCGGAAGGTGGTGAGGTTTTTGATCGTCCTTAGATCCACCCATGCAAGTTATAGCCCACTTCACCAGGGCTTAAGCAGCTTCTGGAGCTTCTCTGAAAAGCATACCAATTCCAGAAATTTGCAGGGAAACTATATGGGGGATCAGTCCACTCCTTCATCCCACATTATTTCTTAGTTGAGGCCTGAAGATCTGATTCCTGTTTTGGCTGAACTGTCCTGCAGTCATTATTTAAATAGGACTTCTAGCATCCACCCCCTGATTAGGAGGTCACTGCTTACTAGTCACCAGAAATGGAATACATGTGGATAATCACTCCCAGAAGAAACAATGGTTGCTTACTTACAGTAACTGTGGTTCTTCACAATGTGTTGTCTATGGATTCTGCAACCCATCCACAACCTTCCCCGTTACTAGAAAATCCTATACCACCTACGGTCTGTATTGGCGAAGAAACTGAGGGATGGTTGTGCGAGCCTCTGCTCTTTATGTCCTTGGATGGGAAGGGGAGAGGGGGCATGAGCACATCCAAGGTGTGGCACCAGTGAACACTGCAGGCCAAAAGAGTCCAATCTTGAATGCATGGGGCAATGGCTCACTAGAGGTGGAATCAATGTGGACAACACATCTCTTAGAACCACTGTCATTGTTGGGTAAGCTACCATTCTTTCTTACTGGTCTTGTAATTGAACAAGCTAATGGGAGATGCTTTAAGATTAGGACTTAAACAGATTCTGGAAATTGTGTGTTGCTATCCCTTTAGTGCAGTCCTGAAAAGTTGTAGTAAGTTCGGGAGTTTGCTGGGGTGACTTCAGGCTGGTCTTCTGTCTATGGTACTTATATGGCCCTTATCATGTAGTACCTGAGACTCACAATCTTTAATGTATTTATTCTCCCAACACCCCTATGAAGTGCTATCATCCCCAATTTAGAGAGGGGAACTAAGTGACTTGCCCGAGGTACACAGGAAGTCTATGGCAGAGTGGGGACTTCAACCTGGATCTCCCACTGCCTAGGCTAATGCTCCAATCATTGGCCCATCCTTCTTGATTATTTATCACAATGAGTGACTTGGAACTGGAGACAGTAAATATGTCCAGGTTTGGACAATAGAGAGGAAAGTTGAGGAGGGAAAAAACAGTAAGTGATTGATTGTTCTGCCTCTTGCTTTTCAGGAGTTGATTCAAGAACAAGTTGAGGTAAGTAGTGCTCTTCTTTTGAAGTGGGTCAGGATAGCTCTCAAGCAACCCTGAAAGTTTTGTTGCTTGAGACAGGACAAAACCTGGGAGAATACCATCCTTTAGCTCTTAAGGATTGACAGTGGGGAGATGTGGACCAGGTGGGCCCTACTAGGTCTTCCTCATCTGTTCCTTCTCTAATGTTACTATTCTTTCCTTTTCATACTCACTGGAAAGTTGGACCATGTTCTCTCTCTACTTTTAGCTATTGCAGACCACAGGAGGCGCACAAGGGACGCTCCCACTAACCTTTCTAAAGGTGCTGGCTTCCCAAGCATGCCATGGTAAGTGAGCTGAACTTCTCTACTTTTCCATTTCTACACAGTGTACTTTCTGGGGCTCTGGAATAATATGGCACTTTGAAGGGTTGCAGAAGTCTAACTTTTTAAAGACAGGGTGTCTACTAGTAGCAGGAGGCAGTTGCCCTCTTTTTGAAGAGCTCTGCCAAGGACAGAACATGCTGCCTCTATTTGCATTGTTTGTGGCTATTATCCACATTCCTATTCAGATGTGAGATGCTGACAAAATAGAGCCCTAATGTGCATCAATTCATATGAGCTCTAGAACTTCTAATTCAACAGTTCTGTGGGAGCAGGAGGAGTGCCCTGTTCTCAAAAAGCACATTTTTGACTGCCCCAAATGGTAAGTTGTAGAAATGCCAGTGTAGGGTGTCCTGGAGACCCTGGAAGTGCTAGTTTTCTGGATCCATGATGGACATCTGGCTCACCTTCTGGGCTTTTAGAAGCCCAGAAGGTGAGTAGATCTCACAAATGCAAGCTGCAGTAATTCTAACCCCTTCATGCCAGCAGACATGTTGCATAGTGCATTAACATTCCCCTCATGGCCAAAGGGCAAATGTGGATTGGTGGGATTGTTTCAATGGCACATCACTAGAGTCTCCAAGTCGCAGACTGCGTACAAGATTGCTTTTAGCTAGAAGAGCAGGACAAGTGCCATCTCTGAACTGCAGGATACAAGCTGCTAAGGTGAGAAATAAATGAGACCATAGATTCTCACACCCTCTGGTGTTTAGGAAAGATAAAGGTTATTAAAGTACCAGAGAGACCTTACTATCCTGCCTGGATTTGCAGTGGTTGCATTAAATGCCCAGATGTGGGAAAGAGTGGATGATTACTGAGGTGGTACTCAATCTCTAAATAGCATATGGGGTGGGTGTTCAGTCTTTCTCTGTTTGGTAGCTCCTCATTTGTGGAATGGCCTTGTTTTCAGCTCTGGAGGAAGCTGCTCATGTGCCTTGAGCTGGAACAACTGTAGCATCTGGGAAGCAAGGAAATAGTTGCCCTGCCATCTAGCAGCCTCAGACTAGACCAAGCAGCTTAGGCTATGGAAAAGGTTGTGTGTGTGTGTGCCAGGAAGGCTTCTTGAGGGAAGTCTGATTAACTGGAGCTAAATCTGAAGTCTAGTGTACTATGCTGCTGGTTTGTGGTCTCAGGGTGCGGGAGGAAGTGGGAGCTGCCCCATATTAACTTGCTATGCTGTCCATAGTTCCCAGAGGGGGGCTTGTTAGCTGAACTGAACTCTTGCCAGCACATGCTATAATTCGCCTCTCTTTTCAGGAGCTATTAAGTTTAATGACAGCTTGACTAAGGAGGAGAGCTGCCAGCTTATTGAAGCTTTGTCCTCTTGCCAGCTGCCTTTCCAGTGTGCTCATGGGAGACCTTCCATGATGCCACTTGCAGACATAGACCACCTGAAGCAGGAAAAGCAGGTACAGTGTGAAGAGCTGAGCAGAGAGAGGCAACAAACCCACAGGGTGGGTTGTCTGAAAAGATGCGTTAAATCTTGCTAAGCCTTTTCATCCAAGTTTCATACTAACCAACAACACAGCTCACTCTGTATCCACCACTTAATACAAACAGAGGTATCCTGACTGAAATAACTACTGACCGCATGTGATGTAAACAAACCTCTAACTCCTGTCCCTCCCTTAACCGTTCCTATATTATTCCTCACGGTATTGTGTATAAATGAAGACTGTGACTCACTGGGCACAAAGAGCATGTCCAGATGCTATTTTAGACTCTAGTCATTTGGTGTATTGCACATTTGCCTTTAGAACCCTACTGTTAACATGCCATTTCCTGTAATATTTCTTCCTGAAGTTGTACAGATTTGGTAAGTAGCCACTGGCAATGTTTATTCAGCTATCCTGTATCATCTTAGGGAGTCATACTATTGGTAACCCTTTGCAATTGAAACACTGTTATAAACTCATCTAAAGACAAACTGGAGGGAATTCAAAGAAGAGCAACAAAAAATGGCCAGGGAACTGCAGAAGACTTACGAGAAGAGAATAAGTCTGTCTAATTTGGCTAAGGGACAACTAGTGGTGGGGGAAGAACTAGTAATGTGCACCTTTCTAAAGCTCCCTACTAAGTGTGCTGTTCCCTAAATATGTTGAGTACATGGGATATCCCACAGCAGATCAGTACTTTTTGCTTTTTTCTCTTCTTTCATAACTCAATTTCTTAGGAAATGGTTGCCTGAAACAGTACATTTGCTCTGTGTGCCTAGATGGGTAAATCTACTATTTGAAAGGTGGAATTATTTAGGATGATATGAGGAGTTATAACGAAGAGGAATGGGACGAAATAAAGAAAGAAAATCTAGGCTGAAGATCAGGAGAACATTTTGACTGTCAGGGTGGAATGATTTTTTAAAATCAGATTGAGGTTTTGTAAAACTAATTTGAAAATTTGTACTATTGCAACTTCAGATGAAAATATACAATGAACTATTTTTCTTAAATGCCACTTCCAGTAGGGTATTTGAATTTTACAAAATTAAATTGAATAGGATGGCCCTGATCCTGCAGACAAGCTGGTGAGTAACTTTACTCACAAGAGAAGCTCCGTTTACTTTAATGGGGTCACTAGTGCTTAAAATTAAACATGCTTAAGTGTAACAGCAGTGGTTAAAACATTGTATTTTTATTAAACTTTTCTCTTAGGAGCATAAAATCTTTCATTTCAAAACAAAATTGCTTCACTGTTAACAATGAAAAGTTACTTAGACTTTTAATACACAAGTTATTATAGGCACTTAGGTGACTTATGAGCACATGTCCCATTGACTTCAAATTCTGCCAGAAGAGTATGGCCTTGCCAAAGCATTTCAGCTTTCTTCATTCATGCCAGTTTATATCAGAATGTGGTGCTGGTTGCAGATATAGGAAGGTCAGTTTGCTTATCAGTTTTCTGTTCTTACAGTGAGGGTATTAATGAGGCCCTGGGCTTCTCATTTTCAGAAAAGATGAGGCTTTTAAGTGAGAGACTTAAGGGAAAAAGATGTAAAATCTAAAATTCTACTAACAACGAGTAAACTAATGGAAGAAACAAGTACAAAACAACTCAGCCTAAAATGAGAAGCAATGGACTAGCAAGATGTATATTAAAAAAAAAAATCTGATGTTTAATAAAAACTTGACTTTTATGCACCCTGCTGCCAAGGCACTGCATCAGATTGTGAAACTGGAAGTCACAGAGGACATTTAAAATTAGATTTGATAAAACACTTGAGCATCTTTCTGTGTGGGGAAAGGACTATGAAGGTCAGTAAAGTCCTTTTCTCTTAATGAAACTTTGTATCAATTCATTAATTCTCTCTTCTCCTACCAGCCTAAACCTAATTTGGCTAAACTGCGGAGAATGGCCCAAGCCTGGCAGCTGTTTGGGAAACAAGGACAGCGCTTCGAAGTGTGAGCTAAAAACCAGACCCTCCAGGAATGTTGATGTCACACAACCCCTCATATTTTCAGCCAGCAACGCGAAAGCAGCATTGCTGCTTGCATGCAACTCCTGAGCCAGGATGGTATCAGAGGTACTACCTTCACAGCTGACCTTCTGAGGAGCCGAGATCATCCCTGGGAATGTGGCAGGAGAAGGCTCGTATAGCCCAGAGAAGAGGCTTCAATGTTCAGAAATTATATTGTGTGCCTAGACGTGGCTATTCAAGGGTAGAAATAGTCTCACACTTGCAAGTGTTAAATTCCCTTCTTGTGAGAATGGCAGGACTCCTCATTGGGGAAGGGTTGTTTTAATGTATTTACAACACTTTGAAGGTGTAGAGGGCTAAGTATTTATTAATAAACCAACAACACTTTCCTCAGGCTCACATCTGTCTGGAGTGAGTGCAGGCCATCTGCAAGATTTTGTAGACAAACTTAGAGTCAGACCATCAAAGAACCAAAAGTGTCACTTCATTCGACTAAGCATCTAATAGCAGAGAAATCCCAGCTAGCTGTTTCTTTCCTTGCCTGCGGCTTTCACAGCACATCAATCCTTTTCTCCAGGTGGAGGGGAGATCTCAAAAATATAGCCAGGTGCTATCTTCTCAGTGAAACATGAAGTTGCTGGAAAAGAGGTAGTTAAGGATCCCTAGAGCACTACTTGCAATAAGAAGTCCTGCTCGAATTCTAATTTTATTCTGCCTCCACTCTTCAATTCACCCTGCAGCTCTAAATAGATTGGGGTTTATTTCTATACCAGTAAGGGGGTCACGTTACAAATTTCTATCTACTTATTAGGCATTACTATAACACACAGGATTTAAGTGCCTAAATTAAAACAAGAATTCTGGCCCACCAGGTTTTACTGTCTAAACAAAACCAGAGGGGGGAAATATTTCACTTCTTACCCTAAACTGTGATGTAGCGTTGCTGTGCACTGTTAAGAGCTGTCATATTGCCAGAGACAGCTAAAGAGAATGCACTCTAAAGCCTTTGGTTTGTAACAGAAGGCTTTTCAGTTTGCATCCACCAAAGCAACTATAGCCATCTTGCTACAACAGCAGCTCACTGCTGGGGCCAGTATGCTGCTACTGTTTGAAGAATGAGCATTTTATTCTTGTATAGAAAAAAGCCAACAGCAGAGATCACTACAAGCAGTCTTTATTGTAGCACACTAAGGTAATGCAGCTTAGTGGCAACAGAGAATTCCATTTATACCCAGTCCATCATTGAACCAGAACTTCTGTGGAGATATACAAGAATGACAACAACAGGTTCCAAACATCAAATAGATTCAAAACTGCTCCATGTGCCTTGTAATACAAGTGGTGGAAGCAAAACCAGGCCTAGATCTGTCACTGCTGCTCTTGGCTAGGGTGGAAACATTATACTCTACGCAGATGCTTCCTTTTGAAGACAGTCACCCCCATCTCTGCAGCCCTGGATTTATTTAGCTGCTGGGTCTTCCAAAAGAGCAAGGTAGGAAGAGCCTGGACACTGAGGCACTTCATGCCAGTAGATCTTAGAGTTCATGGTCATCAGGATGGTAGAGCTCACTCATGAGGCGATAGATGTAGGAGGGCGCATTACCCCCAATGTTGGAGATGAAGAGAGTAATGAGCTCTGGGGGAACATAGTCAAACACTGGGCAGTGAACATTGATCTTTGACAGGATCTCCCCTGAAAAGCAAACAGTCATGGTATTAGAGATGAGCAATAGACAAGATGATGTGGAGTGTGGCTTCACCATACGCTGCCTGGAGCACAGGTTGTGACCCTCCCCTCACCACCCCTGAAGTCAGCACTGAAATAGCAGAACAAGATTCGAGACAACCCCAGCCATGGTAGGTTTATTTGAATTATGGATATAAAGCACAGTCTTGGATAAAAATGATAGCGTTTGCCCCTGCTGATGGCTGTTGCTGGTGCTAACCAGAAGAGCCCCCGATGGAAAATTTGCAAAATGCCACAATGAAAGCCTTAATCAGAACTGTCTTAGCCCAGCGCTGGTTGGGTCCTGCTGCACAGAAACATGGATTTGGAAGGTTGGTTGCTATGTAAATGGGCACCAGAGCTGCCATCTTTTTAAAGATGGATTCTCAGAATTTAAGGCCCGAAGGGACTGTCATGATCATCTAGTCTGACCTCCTACATGTCACAGGCCACAGAACTTCACCCACCAGTTCCTGCAATACACAACCTCTGGCTGAGTTATTAAAGTCCTCAAATCTTCATTTAAAGACTTCAAGTTACAAAGGATCCACCATCTGTTCTAGTTCAAACCAGCAAGTGACTAGTGCGCCACACTGCCGGGGAGGGCAGCCTCCCCCCATCCATGTCTGCCAATCTGATCCAGGGGAGGGGGAACACATATTGTCTTCTAATATGGTGATCAGTTAAGACTGTGAGAATTTAGACAAGACCTACCAGCCAGACACCTTGGAAAGAATTGGCTGTAGTAACTCTGCGCCCTCCCCATCTAGTGTCCCATCTCCAGCCATTGGAGATATTTACTAATATTAGTCACAGATGGGACATATGCATGGTAGGCAACCTCATCATAACATCCCCTCCATAAATGTATCAAGCTCAGTCTTGAAATAAGTTAGGGTTTTTGCCCCCACTACTCCCCTTGGAAAGCTGTTTCAGAACTTCACTCTTCTGATGGTTACAAACATTCATCTAATTTCAAGCCTAAACTTGTTGATGGGCAGTTTATATCCATTTGTTCTTGTGCCAACATTGGCCCTTAACTTCAGTCCTTTCACTGCCTGATGTTTGTTCCTCTGATGTATTTTATAGAGAGCAATCATATCTCCCGCAACCTTTGTTTTGTAAGGCAAAATAAGCCAAGCTCTTTATGGTCCTTTCTTGTAAGGCAGATTCTCCATTCCTCTGATTATCCTAGTAGCCCTTCTCTGCACCTGTTCCAGTTTGAATTCATCTTTCTTAAACATGGGAGACGGGAATTGCCCACACTAACCTGGCCTCAGAAGCTCCATGGCAGAAACAAAACTATGTCAGCCAGTGGCAATAATTCATATAATATTTCTGGAGTGTTATGTTCCAAGAAGTCACATTACGTATGAACGCTACACAGAAACTAGTTTGGTTTCTGACACTGTGCTAGGGCTCTGCTGCCCACCAGCAGGCAGTCACCATCAGAATCTTGATTTTTTTTTAAAATTACTACCTGTATAAGAGAGTGTTTCATAGGGCAGGAGCCCAACTGCAAGGATGGAGTTCAGAGGAAACCCTGTTCCATTCCTCCCATCAGCCAAGTAGCATATAAACTAGGACAGTGGTCAGTCATTTCAGAGCTTAAAACAATGGGCAGGATTTCCTGCCCTTGGTTACAAGCTAATTCCGTCTTTAAACATGTGAGACAGGGTCCCAGTTCCTGCTGCCTTGGGTCAACACAGCTAGTTCCCCTTCAAAAACCTGCACTAAAGAGGACCAGTACCTTCTGTGAATGGCAGCACTTCTTGTGGAGAGACAAACTTGTAGAATGAATCCTCTTCATTGGGGAACTGAAAGAAAGAGCAATAGGGTCAGAAGAGGCCACCCATCCCCATTATACCATTTGGAGTTGGGGCATAAGTGCTGGAAGGGACTGAGCAGAGGAAAGTAAGTGCCTCACAGCTTAGGTTTGTAGAGTGTACAGCAGTCGCCTGCAGCCTCAGACGAATACGCATGGTAACTGCAGGTGAAACTGTGCAGCAAGGGGCTCAGGCAAGCCATACATTCCTAGTTCCTTTATGTCTGCTTATATTCTGGCTGCTCTGCAGGATAGCCTGGTAGGTCAGGAAAGCAGAGATACATGACTGTCTCAAGCTGCTCTTTAGTGACTTGAGACAGGATCCATTATTACAATATCAAAAAAGCAGAGCAGGAAAGTCCTAAAACATCTCCTTCCGCCTCTGAAGATGCGAGTTCAAATCGCCACTGGATTAAGTGAAATGAATATGATAGCTCTCAGTCTCTAGTGGATGTTGGTCTATATCATAAGAGCCCACCATTCAGGATATCTGGCAATCTGTGCTGGAACAAAGGCCTAAGCCACATCAGTAGAGCTGTTCGGGGAAGGTCCATCAATGGGGCAGAGGCACCCTTGCGTTAGGATTTAAGTGCATTAGCAGGGTTGGTAGAAGCCTTCTGGGTTGCCAGCCTGTATTTTAGCCAGTCCATGCTATCCATTACTCACTTTCATGAGCAATATAGGTCCCTCTATTTGCCATGAGATACAGCAGATGTTGTAATCAAAGTTGTTGTACCTACCTGCGGTGAAAGCTTGAACATGGGTGCACAGACGATGAGGGGAGTGGAGTGGTGTTTAGCTGCCAGTGCCAGGGTATGAGTCCCACTTACAGCAATCAACGCACCATTGGCCAAGATTGTCTTCGTACCAATGATCACCTTCCAAGTACAAATTAGTATTAGAGCACTTTGCAATGAACTGGGACAGGCAGAGAAAAGGAGCTCCAAATCCTGGGCTACTGGCTCAGACCATGCTGGGGTTAGGGGCTGCAGGTTCTCACCTTCTATATATATCACAGCAAGAGGGCATTACACTGACTAGACAGACAGTAAAAGGCTGGGATTCTAGTTCAGCAGGGTGCTGGATCTGTTCCATCTGAGACTGGCTCTCCACAAAAGTTTTCCTCTAACTAGAACAGCATCCAGAACTGTCAGACCTTCCAAGTGGAAGTTAGAAGACTAGCAGGCTTCATTGCAGGGCTGTGGTGCTCTATTCTCATCTCCACACGAGAGTGAGGAAAGCAGTCAGACCTCTGAGGATGTCCAGCAGCAATTTCCTGACACCCTGCCAAAGGCTGGCATACTGCCTACTCTGTGACTTGTGCTCCAGGCAGGGGCGCAGTGCTTCCCCCTCAGGATGGGCAGGTTTTGGTTGTTTGTTTTTTATTTAAAAAAAAAAAAAAAAAAAGCTGGAGTCAACCCTTGGCTCTAAATGTGTGTTTCAGAGCAACTCTGCCTCCACTCAAGCTCATTGTTTGTTCTAATGCATCCTGGAAATTTAGCCACTCGGGTGAGGGGCAGCTGGGATTAAGTTGGGAGTCCCAGTGGAACTGTGCCAGTGTGGTCAGTCACACTGGTTTCTGCTTGTACACTGTATCCTGCTCCCCATCCTCTGTCTTATTAAATTGTAAGCTTTTCAGAGGAGGTGTTCTATTTCTACATGTCTATATAGTAGCACTCATATTATGGTGGGTACAATATGTAAATATTAAAACCTCTCCTGAGACATCCTCTCTAGCCACCTCTCTCCAAGCTCTTTGGGGTCTTTAATAGGGGAAGCAAACTCACTTGATGCTGCCTATGGATGGCTCTATAAGGCCTGAACACCAGAACCCCACTACCGACCCCCCCCCCCCCCCAAAACCTACCTTGTTGACTCGAGACATGACAGCAAAGATGGCTGCATCGCTCATGACAGTGGTTTCAATCTCCTCTTTGGATAGACGGACGGCCATTTCATGACCCTACAGAAGAGAGAGAATCTGGTGAGTCCCTTAAGAGGGAACAGACAAGGAAGCTCCTGAGTTGGACTTGATGCAGTGCCAGACACACAATTCAAGTCAGAAGCTACATTATCTGAGCCAGAAACTTGCCAGTGGTATAGCACATATGCTGTCCTCTAAATCACTGATGGGGGAGGCAAGGAGTTTCCCCCACTTCTTGGCCACAGCCAGCAATCCCACACCATTTCTTGGGGCAGCCTGGTCACTCCCTCATGCTGAGCAGAAGTACGTGTTATTTCTACACCTGCTCCTCCTAAGGCAGATAAAAGCACTGCACAGCTACCACAGACACAGCCTGAGAACACGGCCAGCCAGGGTCCTACCTGGCAGAAAGGCGCACACTCCGCCACAATGACATGGAATTTCCGCTTGCGTGCTGCCTCCTTCAGGAAGGCCTCGACGGTGCGAGAGTAACCAATGGTCATGATTACCTCGTTGGAGTGGATGTGCTCCAGCGCTTGCATCGCAATGTTATCAGTGGTGCCCTCTGCAAGGGAAGCCATCCAGCCGTGAGAGGAGAGTCAGGCCCTATACCTGCCATTCTGATTCCAGCCACAGACAGCACCAACAGGAGAGAGCACAAGCCCTCTGCCACTGCACACAACTGCAATTCCCTCTCCATGGAACTATCCCATAGGCCCAAAAAACCCAACAACATACTTTTTAGAGCTTTGGGTTTGAAGGGAGAGCATCTGAGGTTTTGAGCTACAACTTGATGAAAGGGCAAAACATTCCTTATCTGAACACTGAGACCCCCAATTTGGTGACTAGGTTATTACCTGACCCCCCCCCCCCAAACCAGGCTGTGTGTCACATCACCCTTAGCTAAGGCAGCAAGATGGGCATTGGTGGAGCAGCATCAGTTCCATTCCCCAGCCCCTGCACCAGCTGGGATCAAGCTAGAGTCTGGCTGTACGTGCCTTGTGGCAGCACAAAGAGCACCACATCCTGACTTCCATAGGCTCCCAAACTGCCCAGGAAAATAAGGCATATTGAAAATCCCATCATAAGGGGAGAGGAAAGGACCAGCATCAGCTATGGTGGCCACCCTGCCCATGGACTAAATCTTGGTGCCAGAATGGGAGATGCATGAGGAAGTTATAGCCTGCCAGTACTGAATGTGGAGGGAGGTTGCCAAGCAGTGTAATCCTCAAGAGGATAGATGGTCGCTGATCTGTGGACAGATGTAGAAGACAATGACCTGTTGGGAAGGAGAACTGAAGCGGAATGCTGTACCATGTGCAGAGAGAAGTTTGAGAGGTTCACAGCAACCCTCCTAGCTGTCTCAGGTGCTGCACGCAGACCTCCTTGGCTGCAGACAATCCTTGCAGTGCATCCGCCAGGGAAGAAGTGAAGGGGAAAATATTTAATTCTGTTCCCTGCAGGACCTGAGCACACCATGGCTCCATCTTAGTCAGTTGGAGGAAGGGCTCTGCTCAGATTCTTTCAAAGACATGAGTGCAAACAGCACAGGGCTGAATTTTCCCTGTTTCCAGAAGGTGCATACTTGACACTGTTCTGCTCTCCTCACAGGACCACATAGGAAGGGATCCCTCTGCACTGCTCCCGGGATACACACATTCTGCAAGATTGAGCCTCACAACTCCCCATCCTTTCCATTCAAGCTGGGAACTGGTTCTTCCCCATCCCTAATCCCATGAACAGCCCCCTCTCCCACCCTGTGATAGAATGGTTTTCTCGTACCCAGCTCTATCAGCAGCTCACTAATAGCTTCAATCACATTAGCCCTGAGTGGGGGATAGGGAGTGCTGAAGTCCTCGCTGAGCCCTCCAGAGGTCAGAAGCTTGTGCAGTGACTCCTGCTGGTCACTCTCCTCACTGCGTCCGCGGAGCCTATGGAGAGAACACAGCCCATCACAGCAAGAAGGGAGCACAAGTAAACAACCTGATGAGGCTGCTTTTGAGCTTTGCTGTCCTTCCAGAGCAGAGAAGTAAGGGGCCTTACTTATTCAGGGTCAGATAAGAGGGCCACACCTATTTTCTCAAATAGCCTCCAGAGCAGACATGCCAAACCTACGAAAAAAACGCAGAAATTGGGCTTGTTTTTGGCTTAATTGGCTTGTGAGTTGCTTGTTGGCTAGTAGCTAGTTGCTTCTTTTTTTTGATCAGCTACTGGCAAGCAGGGACAAGGTGGGGAGAGAATCAGGGATGCACAGCAGGCCCACCACAGTCCTAGACTGCACGCCGGGGAGATCTAGTCACATAAAGTGTTGGGAGTTCTTAGGGACTGGCTTGTTTTGGCCTTGTTTTGAAATGGTATTAGCTTGATTTCTGGCTTATTGTGAAAGTTGGGGTGCTTATTTACTGTATGAAAGTTGGCAACTGTGCTCCAGGGCTGTCTGTGGCAGAAAGCTACCTGAAGCTTTGCCAATAACTGTACCTCCTGAAAGCTATGTAAGTAAACTTTGAAAGATGCAGGAGGCACATGAAACAGCCTGGCTCAAGACTGCTGCTCCAACAGAACACTCTCTCCTAGGAAAGTAGGGAGAGGACAGCATGTGCAATACAGGGTCAGAACACAGAGAGATTTGCAGCAGAGGGAGGCTTCACGCAGCAGTAACACATACTAGAAGAAATGTCAGTAGCGGGGAAACCACAAGGCTCATTGTGGCTACAAACCTTCCTACAAAGGAATTAAAGGAGTTTAACCTTGAAGGTAAATCTTTGAGACAGGGAGGACAGACATCTCATTTAGACTCCTGAAGAGTCTCACAGGAGCAGCAAAGAGAAGACACCATACAGGATCCAAATGATTCTGTCAGAGAGATCTTCTCCCAGATCGCTGAGAGGGGTACACACAGGCAGCAGGGGGAGGGAGAGCTTCACCTGCCGTACTCCTCGCGAATGATCTTCAGCACTCGCCGCACCATGTTTCCCACAGTGGTCTCAGACGGCTGGGCTACAGTCATCCTCTTGCCCTCCTTCCGAATCAGCACCATCAAGTCCCCTGAAACAAGGGGATGCCTTAGTATGGGCGCTTGGGACCCCTTCAACGAGCGTGTGCTGCGGACCTGTGGGATCGGTCGACGCTACGCACGGCTCATGCGGCACCTCATGGTCTCGGACACTATCCAATGGTTCAGTTACATAGACATCGAACACATCACCGGCCACCGACAGTACCAGTACCAGTACCACATCGTGCATCAACTATGGGAAAGGGACTGAGACTGAGAGACTTTTTCCATTGGACCATATGAACTGGAACCATAAACTCACTGAACATTAAATCCCACCAAATGAGGGTAGATCCATCCTCATCATCGTATCCGCTCATTATACTCCACACCTGAACATAGCTATTATATAGACAATATATCCCCATATCTCAATGTCTGTACTTTGACCCGTTAAACTTTTACCCCCAACTGGGGAGATTGCAGATTATGTATTCCTTACGCCACACACTCCTAAACCGAATTTTGCACCCCTTGATAATCTATACCTTATTCCCTGATAACCAGAAACTTCTATGCCTAAACTCTGTACCATTTTCTTTTTACTTCAACATTATCCTAATAAAATTATTAACTCTATCCTTCCAAGAACAGGTCCTGCCCACAGTCTCAAGTAACTCCACAGCCAGTGGCGCTACGCCATCTTAAAACCAATCTATCTTTCAATAGTCCTGCACCTGGTTCAATTGCTACTAACATACTGGAACAAATATTTAGACAGAAAACTTAGCACCATGATCTAGAAAACAACAGCCATGAACAAAAAATAAAAATAAAAAAAATTTCAGGTGAGCTATAAAGGTGAGATCATTCCAAACTAGTCAGGCTTTTAGATAATATTACTATGTGAGTGGATGAGGTGAAGACAATAGATGAGATGGGATTTTTACTAAAATATTTCATACTGTATATCACTAAATCCCACTCACAAAACTAAGTCAAAGTGGTTTGGATGTCACACATTCCAGGAACTGTTCAAAGGATCATAAACTGTGGAGCACTGAGTTCAGGGAGAGGGGGAAATCCAGCTGGTGCGTACTGCAAGTGTCAGCATTCGCTCTGGTCTTATTTAACAGCGCATACTGAATTGGGAAGATCTGCAAATACCAACAGGGAAAAAGAAATCCAGCGGGGTTTATGAAAAAGCGGGGGAGGAGACTCCGTATTCAGAGGGAAGTATCTCAAATCCAGGGCCGTGGTGGGCGGCAGACACTCATGTTTCTGATCAGAGAGTGTTTCCCATCAAGGCTAGAGAGAGGGCTCATTAAAGCGCTAACCCCGGGGGCAAGCTGTGATCTCAGGGTGGATGAGAGAGGGGCGGACGGAGGGATAATCACTGCGGGAGCCAGGAACCTCGAGCGCGGGCCTGTGGCTGGGAGGAAGCATCTGGGCCCGGGCGGCGCCGAGTCCTACGGAGCAGGGAGAATCCCGGCGGCGGCTCGGGGAAGCCCCTTGGCAGCGAGATGGGGCCACGGGGTGCCCATCGCTGGGGAAACGAGCCCGGGCGCCGCTCGAGGGCAGGGAGCTGGCGCAGGCCGAGACGCGCTGCCCGTGGCCGCCTGCGGGGACACCGGCGCCCCAGGGGGTTCCCAGCCAAGGACTCCCACGGGACCGCCGCTGCCCGCCCCGCCTCACCCGCGTTGCCCCAGCGCCCATGGCCGATGATCTTCCGCAGCAGCCCCACCGTCTGCCGCGCCGCCTCCTCTGAGCTCAACCGCTCCCCGCCCCGCTTCAGCCGAGCCACGAAGGCCTCGATCTGCTCCGACAGCCCCGACTCCTTCTCGGGCGCGCCCGGCATCTTGGCGGCGGCGGGAGCGAACGGAGGTCGGAACTGTGGGATCGAGAGCACCACTTCCACCCGGACCCACGCTAGGGACGGACCACTTCCGCCTCTCTCCACTGCTATTGGCCAAGAGCCATTCTCTTTCTGTCCACTCCAGGCCGTTAAGCCAATCGCAGAGAAGATCGAGGCGTCTCTCGTGAGCCGATTTCGCGGCGGGGGGGCGTTGTGCAAGGTTTTCCGTCCAGAGGCTGTGACCTCTGAATCTGTCCCAAACTAGCGTCACTCCAGGGCCCTCCTCCGAGTGCGGCCGCGTGGGATCTGCCGGGGCGGTGGAGCTAGCGAGGCTTCGTGGAGTCCACGTAGGGCAAAGTGAGGCCCACGTGCCTGGGGGAGGGGCTTGGTATATGGGGGGCGGGTCAGCAAGCCCCTGGAACATTCTGGGGGGGAAGCATGAAGGGGGCCCCACGTGCATACCTCCCAGCATTTCAAGTGGCTGAAGTGGGATGCTGCACCACTCAGGTTCAGCCTCTCTGCCCCGCCTTGTGCCAAATATGATATTATGACCTAGTGCAGGGGGTTGCAATGATGCTGAAATTTAGCCTGGCCACCCTGACGGAGACAGCAGAGGGACAGACCAAACCTGAGTGGCGCTGTGACCCTGCACCCCAAGTTGCAACACCACTTGGTTTGGGGGCCCAGAGCTAACTGCCCCTCTTCTCCCTGAGCTGCCCTGAATGCGGGAAACGTTCCTTTTGCATTGGGATGGGGCAAGGTTGTGGGTCAAAGTGAACAGTCCTATGGAACCTGGGACTGTTGGGAGTTCTGCACGTGCATCGACGTAGGGGGTGCACAAAGCAAGCCCCTGTGCCTGAGGTATGTGGGGGACAATGCCCAAATAAAAGTGGACATGACAAAGGGAAGCAAGGCCCAAAGACCCAGGAATGAGCCCTAAAGGCCCATAGATTGGGGCTTGCTTCCCTACTCCTTCATCTCAAAATGCCCAGAAGAGGTGGAGGGGAAGTAAACCCCAGTCTTCCATAAGAGGGCTCTCATACACAACTCAAGATGCTCTTTTGTCTAACTTATTTCAGAGTAACAGCCGTGTTTGCAAAAAGAAAAGGAGTACTTGTGGCACCTTAGAGACTAACCAATTTATTTGAGCATGAGCTTTCGTGAGCTACAGCTCACTTCATCGGATGCATACCGTGGAAACTGCAGTAGACATTATATACACACAGAGACCATGAAACAATACCCCCTCCCACGCCACTGTCCTGCTGATAATAGCTTATCTAAAGTGATCATCAAGTTGGGCCATTTCCAGCACAAATCCAGGTTTTCTCACCCTCCGCCCCCCCCCCCCCCCCCAGGTGAGAGAACCTGGATTTGTGCAGGAAATGGCCCACCTTGATTATCATACACATTGTGAAGAGAGTGGTCACTTTTGATGGGCTATTACCAGCAGGAGAGTGAGTTTGTGGGGGGGAGGGGGCGGAGGGTGAGAAAACCTGGATTTGTGCTGGAAATGGCCCAACTTGATGATCACTTTAGATAAGCTATTATCAGCAGGACAGTGGGGTGGGAGGAGGTATTGTTTCATGGTCTCTTGTGTATATAATGTCTACTGCAGTTTCCACGGTATGCATCCGATGAAGTGAGCTGTAGCTCACGAAAGCTCATGCTCAAATAAATTGGTTAGTCTCTAAGGTGCCACAAGTACTCCTTTTCTTTTTGTCTAACTTATGTTTGCAGCCTGACAGAAGGGTGAGAGACTTAGGGCTTGGCTACACTTGCAAGTTAGAGCGCATTAAAGCAGCCCCGGGTGCTGTAACTCCTGAGGTGTCCACATGGCAAGGCACGTAGAGCACCTGGACCTGCAGCTGTAGCACTCCTGGTAATCCACCTCCACGCGAAGCATAAAGCTTGTTGTGCCCCGGCTGAAATGCCTGGGCATCAGTGTGGAGGAGGTGTTGCATTACTGTGCTATGATTGGCATCCGGAGAAAAGGCATTGTGACCCCCACACTGCACTTTGTGTGGAACAGTTCTTCACAAAGACTACAGGTCTCAAAGTACAACACATACTCTTGAACTGAGTTGTAACTGCTCAGATACAGTTAGGGCCTTACATACTGGGCCCTCTCCCTAGACCAGGGGTTCTTACAACAAATTTTTTGGTGGCCTCAGAGTGCGGCCACCAACTCTGGCTGTAGCCATGCTGACAATGTTTCCTAAAATATTTAATTAACTTTAGGAAAACGAAATAAATATGCACATATATATGTCCAAATCACTACAATTTATTTATGTAGGGTTTTTTCAGACTCAGTAATAAAAATAATTTACAGTTATCTCTTCTGGACATAAACAGAATAAGAACATAAGAATGGCCCTACTGGGTCAGACCAAGGGTCCATCTAGCCCAGTATCCTGTCTTCCAACAGTGGCCAGTGCCAGGCGCCCCAGAGGGAGTGAAGAGAACAGGTAATCAGCAAGTGATCCATCCCCTGTCGCTCATTCCCAGCTTCTGGCAAACAGAGGCTAAGGACACCATCCCTGCCCATCCTGGCTAATAGCCATTGATGGACCTATCCTCCATGAATTTATCTAGTTCTTTTTTGAACCCTGTTATGGTCTTGGCCTTCACAACATCCTCTGGCAAGGAGTTCCATAGGAAGAGACAGAGTAAGACCTGTTGGTTAGTTCCATGGTCTCACTACTGTGGAGAGGGACACTTCCACATGGTGGAGAGGCCTAGAGCATTTGTAAGCACAGCAGAGTGGATGTGTAGTGTCTGCTTAGCAGAGGAGAGAAGAGATAGGCTGGGGAGAGGAGGGTGGAAGCCATGTTGGAAGCTAGGTACTTTCCCTCACTCTCCTTTTAGAATCTTTTTTAGAATCCCTTAATGCCCGATGCTGACATTCTGTTTGTAGCAGTTTATCCTTTTCCATTGCCCACATGACATTCACTGCAATATCAAAGGCAGATTATGGCCAAGAAGAATTCTGACTTTCCCCAGCCCCGCAACTGAATTGGGGTGGGAGAGAGATTGGGAGTGTCTCTCCTGTGGGAACCTCCATGGGCAAAGACTTCTGTGGGGCTAATTTGGAAAGGAGGTGGGAGGAAGGGCCTTGGGTCACATCTCCTGCCCACAGTTCAGCCCTGCCAGTTCTCAGGAGCTCTGTTTTCTTTACCCACAATCCCCATGGTGTCCCCGATGGAAATAGTAACAATCCCACGATTCCTAATAGCAGCGTCGGAATGAGACATTCCTGAGGTCACTTCCCTCTCTGCCCGTCTCCTCTTGAGGCTGCCTTCCCAGCCCTTGGGTTCTTGCAGCCTGTCTCTGGCAAGGCTTGTGTAGATATAATGTGGGGAGAGCCTGACTTGTGCCCCTTTCCCTTGGGTCTGTGGAGGCTATGCCACTTGGAGCCGCTTCCAGTCTTGTTCACGGCTTCTTCCATTCATTCTGAGTCCCAGTATCTCTACTTTCTGCTGCAATAACAAGGCTTTGGGTTAAGGCTGTTAGATGTTATTTCAGCTGGCATGGGGCGGGATCAGCAGTGGGAAGAAATGGCTGCAGTACAAACTGCCTGAGAAAACCCATCTGGAGTGTTCCCAGGGAGGGTAAGTGGGGCCTCAGCACCAAAAGTCCCTCAGTAGAGGAGTAATGGGATAGGGGAGGAGGTGCTGTATCTCGGGCCAGAATCCCTGCCCCACACAGAGATAATAGGAACCCAGCTTCTCTTACTGTAGCTCAGAGACATTATTAACGCTAATTAATGGGGCCTCCTGAGGTCCCTGGGTAGCAGGTGAGGATCGCTATGCCTGGTTTTCAGATGAGAAATGACTTGACAAAGGCTGTGCTGGCTCTGAGCCAGCCCCTTCACCCCTCTCAGTTTTGCCAGCCCATTTCCAGAAAGCCCTTCCCAATTGCCAGATAGCTAGAGTGGGAACTGGAAGGGACAGTCCAGCATGCTAGTGGGAGGCAGTAGCCTGAGAGGAGGGGGGACAGCAGAAGGGGTCTCACTGCTTCTATCACTGCACCCACCCTAATGGCTGGCTCACTGGTCCGCTCAGTCACAGAGGAAGGAAGATTGAATAGGGATTCCCAGTTAGGCCCCCAGAAAGCTGTGGAGCCTGCATTGGTAGGGTGAGCGTTTGCAAGTGGCAAGCTGTCCTGCAGTGGCTCAAGAATACTGACCTCAGGGCAGATGGTTGAGAAGCAGGACACAACCCCCAAATTGGTTGTGAGTCCCATACTTAAATTTCATCAACTGTCAAGTGTAAACTCCTCAGTCACTATAACAGTGTAACCATGAAGTCATAGCCAGTCCCCTTGGGTACTCCAGTCTGTAGGCACCCCCTGGCAGGCTGCACCGATCAGCTCCTCTGCCTCCCACCCACCGCTGATCAGCTGTTCAGCAGTGGACAGGAGGTGGGGCCTTGGGGGAAGAGGTGGAGTGGGGGCAGGGTCTGTGGCTGAGTAGGGGTTGAGCACCCTCCCCCAAGGGAAATCAGAAAGTCAGTGCCTCTGTTCCAATCTATCTTGTCACCTAGGCAAGCTTGCCTTTGTGATAGATGGTTCTGTACACCAAAAATCACAACAATATTCAGGTTACTCCCAGTCCCAAAGGACCAGTCACTTACCCCAGGTCAATCGCCCCTTAGATTTCACCTCAAAGACAATGCTTGTGCCAATCCTGTAATGAACTATCTAAAAGATTTTATTAATGAGGAAGAGGAAATTGGAGTTATTTACAAGGTTAAAGCAGCTAAACATACACATACAAATGAGTTACAGTCTTAAGTTTCAAAATGTAATAGAAGCATCTATAATACGCAAGCTTTATGTGTCCATTAAGGCTAACCCAGGCTAAATGCTGGGGATCTCTTGCTGATGCCTAGAAAACCTTGCCTTCCCAGCGTCCAAGCAGCATAGAGATACAGTTTCTCCTTGTCAGAGATTTTTATTCCCTTCCCCTCTTCTTTGAACTTCTCTTCATGGGGTGGGGAGAGCAATTAACAAAGTGTTGTGTCCTTTGAAGTTCCACAATAATTCATCTGGTCTTGGTGGGCCTTCTTTGTTAGGCTGGAGATAACACCTCCTGATGGAGACTAGTATTTCACAGTCATTAATGCTTCTTTCCTCTCTGGTGATTTACAGTTACAGATAATTACAATGCAAACACTCAGATATGACCTTACAGTATGGGATACAGGTGTTATAAGTGACATCAATGCAGGCAGCAACTTACAAGCATTCAATAAAGGCTAGAGATTAAACAGATGTTTATAACTCTAATATCTATTTTAACAACACTAACACACAGGTGAGCCAGACTAATTCCAGCTGTGTATTTGTCAGTGTCCAAGTGGGGCATAGGGCCCTTGGCATGAGCTGGCACCTGGTTTGCCAGCATCACAGCCAGTTAAAGAGAAAAACTGACTTCCAACAGACCCTCCCTGTGGAGCAGGCTGCCTTGGCCAGCAGGGGGAACACAGGGCCCCATCCCTAGACCAATCATAGAGGTGGATGCAGATGTATGAACTCGGATAATATTTGAGAGGAGTCAGGCTGGGACAGTTAATGGAAGAAGGACGGGGAAGTGGATCCCACACACTGTGGCCTGTGCTAGACCCCCCCCCCCCGATTGCCTCACCTTGTGCAGTAGCTCCCAAGTCCCCCAGATGCAGGACCAGTGGACCAGTAATATAGGTGGGATCTGAAATGCAAGGTGCAGGCAGTGGCTGGGGTTGGGGAAGGGAAGGGCAATGTTATTCAGCCCTAAATAGGCAAACGGCCCAAGGGACAGACTGGGTTTCGATAAAGGAGGAGGAAGCCTCTGCCTGGGGGAAGACGTGCTTTGTGCCACAGAGCACAAGGTGCCTGTACTGGAGCAGAATATGAGGTCTGTGCCAAGCAGCAGGAAGGGTGGATGGAGGGAACACAGGGTTTGCACCACAGAACAGGAGGCGTCTGTCTGAGAAGGAATACAGGATTTATTTTGGACAATTCAATGTTCTAGAAACTTAGAGCCAAAGCAAATGGGCTGGGAAAGCAGCAGTTCCTGGCAGCCTGACTGCTCTTGCTGGCAGAGCCAATACCTCTCCAGGATAAGGCAGGAATGTTGCTCTTTGTCTCCAGTTGCTGGAGCTCAGAATCCATGTCTCAGGCAGTAGCAGCAGCATATTTCGCATCCCCAGTCCGCTCTACCTGCCAGGCACCTTCCCCTGCACCCTGTTCTGTCAGCTTGTGAAAGCCAAAGCAAACTGGCCTGTGCTGGGTGCTTGTGGCAGGCACTCTGTCTGCATGGCCAGGGCTCTTCATTAGGCCCAGTCCACACCTGTCTCGCCCTGTTCTGGCTTGCTCCACTCCCAGTTGGAGAGTGGCCAGGCCCAGGGCAGGATGATACCAATTCATGGGTGGGGTGTGGGAGTGTCAGAAACGTGGTACCAGACGGTTAATCAGATAGAGCACCCAGTCGCACTCCACTTTCTAGCAGATCCCTTCCCCTAGAGAGTCCCATGCATCTGGAGGGGTTCTGTGCAGGGAAAGGAGGAGGTTAGCAACCCCAAGAGAGCCCAGCTTAGTACATGGGATCTACTCAACAGGAGCTGTGACTGCATGGCCAGCCTTGCTCGTACAATACATGGGGTTCCATAGCTTGGGCAGGTGACGTCTGAGAGAGACTTATGGGGAAAGGACTGGCCTCCAAAGGATTTCTCCTGGAGGCATCTTGAAGCTCTCTGCAGAGAGCCTCCACCCAACCTTCTCCCTCCCTCCCTCCCTCTCCTCCCCCCCCCCCCCCCACTCTGTGCTCTAGACAGACTGAGCCTAGCTAGGCAGCTCCCTTCATATGTCCATGGAGAATGGCTAACCTCACCCACTCCCCGCGTTCTGTGCCATGTCCCATCTGTAGCAAGAGTTAACGGCCAGCGTGTTATTGGACCCAGTTCTTCCCATACACTGCATGGTCTACGCTGGAGCTACCTTTAGCCTGGAGAAGATCAGAGAGCCACTTTGGCAGGTTGATGAGTGTGTGTGTGTGCATGTGTCCGGGTCTGTGCAGCAGTGACTGACTCCCAAAAATAAGTGCCGCAACGCACGGCCGGTACCATTACTCATACGTGATCATACAGCCGTACCGGAGCACCACAAAACTAAAACAGTGCTGGAACGGTGTTCGGAGCATTCCGGCATGACTCCAGCCCTGATGTGCAGGAGCATCTGGCAAGCTCTGTGTGTGGGCTGCACGCCCCTGTGCCTTGTACCTGGTGTCTTCATTTACAGCTGTGCAAAGTGAGCATAAAATGCTGCTGCCCCAGCAATAAATAACAAAAACAAAAACAAAAAAACCTCCAACCCTTAACAATGGTGGGGCAGCAGCTGTGCCGAGACCACCCCCATCTGTGCTGATCAGTTCTGTCTCATTCCCAGTACATTTCCCAGACCTGGGGAAGAACTCGGTGCAGCTCAAAAGCATGTCTCTCTCACCAACAGAAGGTGGGCCAATACGAGATAGTACCTCACCCAGCTGGTCATTCTTTCCCGGTGTTTCCCCTGTATCTTGCATCCATCTGCTGTCTCTTGTCCAGTACTGCGATTGTAAGCTCCTTGCAGCATAGACAGTCTTTCTGTTCTGTGTTTGTACAGTGCCCAGCACAGTGGGACACATAGGCACTACTGCACTATAAATAACGAGAGGTGCCAGGCTTTGTAGAGTCAGGCCCTGTGTGAGCACCCATGTCTACGAGTGCCTGTCTCTGCCTGTGCTTGTGAGCACCTGTCTCTGCTTGTCTTTGTGCCTGTTTGGGCATGCCTCTGTATGTGCATGCTTGTGTCTGTGTGCGCATGTGTGTCTGTGCATGCAGCTGGGACCAGGGCATAGGGGATCAACCAAAAATCATCGTTTCTGTGCTTTCCTTTGTTTGTTTACTTTTCGCTCTAGTAAACAGTGCAGCCCCAGAGATTAGGAAGACGGGAGCAGGAGGAAGAGTAACTGGACTCTGAGGTTATGACCTCCTTGTGGATCCTGGGTTATTTACATTCCTCAGCTTCAATCCCACAGCTACTACAGGCCATTTTCTTCTCAGAGTCCTGCTGCGAGTGGCTGGCTCTGAGGTAGCCAGGAGCTCACTGATCACCAGCGGTCCTGCCCTGTTCCTTGCAGCCCCTACTGCTGGAGCTCCCCCCACAGCCAGCATGTGAAGTTGTGTGTCATTTTCATGAATGGAGAGCTCTTGAATGGGGATTTCAGGAGCTTTTAGCCTCTTGGCCCCCACGTGGCTGGGACGTGCCAGAGCCTGATGCCCTCAGGGAACTGAAGGGAAGTGTTGGATTGTGGCTGCTTGGAGGGATTACAGTGGAGAGACAAGTAGCATCTGGTTGTCATTAGCGAGGAGCTGCTGCCAGGACCCAGACAGAGTTAGGCAAGAAATGCCCAGGAATATCAAAAGGGGGAGGAGGAGATTGAAGGCACTTGAAGATGTGAGGATAGGGTGGGGCAGGGAATACAGGGCATGGGGTGAGGGGTATGGAGGAGGAAATAATTTTCTCCAATACACAATTTATACTAGACTGAAATCCCGTCTGTCCTGGCGGCTCAGCAGCTGCACAGATAGCCCAGGTAATGAGTTTGGAAGGTAATGCAACTAGGGGCATCTGCACCCACTGCCCTGGAGCTTGGAGAGCTTGCAAGAGGGCTCCAAAGTCTCCGGAGACAAGTTGAGTCACGTAGCCAGCGCTAACCATCCTGGCTCCAATGTGGGGGCAGCCACAGCTTGGAGTGTGACTAAGACTCTGTAACAACTGCCCCTTTCTGCCTCCCGTTGCCAGACCCTTTCGAACTTCTCTACCTTCCACCCGGCCTCTAAGGTGTGTCCTGCTAAATTCCAGGGGGATTTATTAGCCAAGTTGGTGAGGTTGCCTCATGCGCCCAACAACACCTGTGTGTGCTCCCTTGTGCATGCATCAGTGTGGAGGCCTAACGGCGGCAGTAGTCACAGCATCCTCCAAGAAGAGTCCAGGGGTGGCAGACAAACAGGGCAGCTGACTGGAGTGCAGTGAGGGGAGCAGAGGGGCAGTTGCCTGGCCACCATAGGAGACTGGAATACTAGTTCTCTGGGCCATTGCCTGTGGGATTTAATGACCTGGGTTTGGGCTCATCTGCTGAGATAAGAGCAGACACCCCAGTTAGGGCTTGAAGCAAAGCCAGTGTCTCTAGGGGATGAGATGAGGAAAGCGTGGAAGCAGCAAGCTGCTCTTTCTGTTCACTGTCAGGGAAGGGTACTGAGCTGGCCAGGATAGGGGTTAGTGGACACCTCTTGTCCCCAGCCCCAAAAGCTGGACTGCCCTGCCCTCACTGCCATAGTGATCTCTGCTTTTGCAGATTCTGATTCTCTATGGAAGCAGGAGAACTACGTGTCATCCACACAGTTTCTCCAAGTTCTTTCCAGTGTCAAGATAAGTGAGGAGAAGATGGAGACTGGAGAGCAGACCAGCTAAGGAAGGAGCGAGCAGGGTTTGAAGTCAAGGGGCAGTGGAAACTTCTATGATGATGATGAGAGACCATTTGGATGAGAAGCTCTCTCTGATTGAGGACCATCAAGTGGGCAGGACTTGTAAAGTGACTTTAAACTAGGATGGAACGCTGGAGAAGGGATTCTGAGGGCTTGGCTACACTTGCGAGTTACAGCACATTAAAGCAGCCCCGGTTGCCCTAGCTCACTACTCGTCCACACTGGCAAGGCACATAGAGCGTTCTGACTCCACGGCTAGAGAGCTCCTGGTATTCCACCTCGGCAAGAAGATTAACGTTTGGTGCGCCTTGGCTGAAACGCCTGGGCATCAGTGTGAACGAGGTGTTGCATTACTGCGCTCTGATCAGCCTCCGGAAACGTCCCATAACCCCCGTAAGTCAAGTGGCCCCTCGTCTCATTGTTTTGGAATCGCTGCAGGAATGCGGATATGCCCTTTGAAAGCTCCGTTTCTGACAGCTGCTGCTTATCTGCTCCAAGACAAAGCAAACCAGTATTGTGGAATGCTGTGTGTGAGAGAGAGAGGGGGGAGAGGGAGCTGCTGCTATCTGAACTTACAAGACAGCATGCTGACATGCTCTCAGCCCTTCCAAAACCCTCTCTCTCTCCCCCCACATACACACAACACACTCCCTGTCACACTCCACCCCACCCTACCCCCCATTTGAAAAGCACGTTGCAGCCACTTGCATGCTGGGATAGCTAACACAATACACTGTTCTCTGTGGCCATTGGAAGAAGTGCTAATGGGGCCATGCCAGTGCGCTTGTAGCTGTCAGTGTGGGCAGATTGCAGCGTTTTCCCTACTGTGCTCTACGAAGGCGGGTTTAACCCAAAGCGCTCTACATCTGCAAGTGTAGCCATGCCCTTAGTCTAATAACCAGACGTGTGCTTCCAACATCCAATGTCAATGAGAAGAATGAGCCATTCAGCAACAGGAGATGAAGAGAAGGAGCATACTTACCTATACACAAACACCAGGAGTATAGGGAGCTAACAAGAACCACAAGGGGTACTAAATGATGGAGGCTTGGGTCTAGTGGGAATAACAACCTGAACTATCAATGTTGAGGGATATGAGATAGGTAGAAAGGGAAGGAGAGGTGAAGGGACAGCACTGTATGTTCAAACCTCTTACTTTACAAAAGTAATTTGGGGAGGAGTTAGGAAATCTAGTGAATATGGTGCACTGGGAGGAAGTATTAAAATCCACCAGCATAGGAGAAGGTTAAAGAAGGCTAAAAGATGCCACAATGGAGGGGTGAGAGATGACATTTCCTCTGAGAGAAAGGTGGACAATATGGCTTTGGAGCTGAGTGGCTAAGATCTGAGAATTGAAAAGAAGAACCTGTAATGGAGCAGGAGGGAAGAACCAGCAAGAACAGAGAGTGTGTTAAAGCTGCAGGATGAGGATGATGTCAGGAAAAAAGCAGAATCAGTTAATGCTGCCAAAAAGCTAAGGAGGCCCTGAAATGCTTTCCCCCCATATATCAGAGGGAAGAAGAGCTAGAAAGAAAGCAGGTCAGTTAATAAATGAGGGCGGGGGGGTGGAATCAATGAGGGTTCCTAAATGGCCCAGATACTGAACTCATTTTTAAAGTCCAACCATCCAGAAAAATGAAGAGAACCAACTTGTGATCAAAGGCACGGAAATGAATATTTTGAAAATTCAGATATACACAAATCAGCGGGTCTGAGGAACATACACACCTACTAGGGCATCCACAGTTATAGCACATTTGAAATTCATGGCCAACTAGACAAGCACTGGCAGACTTCAGAGAAGGGAATGTGATGTCAATTTTCAAAAAGAAAAAGTGATCCTGGCAATGACCAGCCCATAAATCTAACTGTTGTCCCTAACAAAACAATGGAAGCGCTAGTAAGAGAGAACACTCCAGTAACCATCTAGAGGACAATGGAACCATGAGCACCATAAACAAGTGGGGTTTGCAAAGGATTTTCTCCAGAGATGTTGGTTGCTTTTCCATCACCCAAAGCAAGTGGACAAAGGGAAGGCAGCAGGACTGAATCATTGTCTCTGGATGTAGAAAAACATGTGATACAATTTCTCCCTGGGCAAAATGAATTCAGTTCAGCTTCACTACATACCTATCACGTGGCCTGAAAAATGGTTGATGAACCATAATCTCAGCTCGAACAGCAGCACCAGTGTACAGAACATCAGGAAGGAGGCCGAGGGCCAGCCAGGACAGGAAGAGATGATGAAACCAGAGGAAGTGACCGAACATCATGCAGGCAAGCCTGATAGAGGGGTGAGAGAAAGAGAGCATCATGCAGGGCAAAGTCAGAAGACACCAGGTACTCATATCAGCACAGTTCTGGCCTACAGCCGCGATTATCAGAGCTCATAAGTTAAATGGTGTTGGGCTTGTTGGTACTTGCATGGGAGATCCTACCTCCTGTAAAACCCTGGATGCTCATGAAGTGCTGTGGGGAGTGGCCCCTCTGAGTAGGTAGTGAATCAGGGCACCAGCATGGTGATAGAGGAGGTACTGACTTTTGGATGGGACATAAAACCAAGGCTCAGGCACTTTGTGGTCACTAAAGAGTCAATGACTTTTTGCCTAATAGCCTGACCTGCATCCTGGTCAGATTCCAGCTCCACACACTCTCCTTAAATGCCCCCTGTCATTTCTTTTGGATACTGGATTGCCCTTCACTTCCTGTGTTAGGTGGTGGTGGTGGTGTGGACCATTCATCAGCTGGCATGTTGCACTCCCAGGGTGGGGGTTAGCAATCCCTGTCTGCACATCCTGTAAAGTTCTTTAGGATGAAGCCTTTGGGGTACAGATGTTCGTCCTCACTAAGATGAATCTGGGTAAACCCTGCCTGTGTCGTTCAGAAGTGCCCTCTTATCAGCAGGTGTGGCAACAGGGTGTAGTGTTTGGAAGCAGCTCAGCCTCCTGCCCCTATCTGCACAATGTAGGAGCCTGCTGCTCCTCTGATCCTCCTATGTTTTCACTCCAGAGCAAGGCAGGATCCCGCCTTCCCTATTATTTCATTCTGGGTCAATATTATGACAGCTAAAGCCAAGAGTGCTGCATCCACATGATAAGCAGCCAGAGACACTAAGTTGGGTGTGGATGGTGCCTGAGTTTGGCAGTGGAGAATGAGTGCCCAGCATCAGGAAGGACAGATTGTGGGAGGGGGCGACAGGCGGGGCAGATTGATGGATATTTGCCTCCACCTCTTGGATCATAGAATCATAGAATCATAGAATATAAGGGTTGGAAGGGACCCCAGAAGGTCATCTAGTCCAACCCCCTGCTCGAAGCAGGACCAATTCCCAGTTAAATCCTCCCAGCCAGGGCTTTGTCAAGCCTGACCTTAAAAACCTCTAAGGAAGGAGATTCTACCACCTCCCTAGGTAACGCATTCCAGTGTTTCACCACCCTCTTAGTGAAAAAGTTTTTCCTAATATCCAATCTAAACCTCCCCCACTGCAGCTTGAGACCATTACTCCTCGTTCTGTCATCTGATACCATTGAGAACAGTCTAGAGCCATCCTCTTTGGAACCCCCTTTCAGGTAGTTGAAAGCAGCTATCAAATCCCCCCTCATTCTTCTCTTCTGCAGGCTAAACAATCCCAGCTCCCTCAGCCTCTCCTCATAACTCATGTGTTCCAGACCCCTAATCATTTTTGTTGCCCTTCGCTGGACTCTCTCCAATTTATCCACATCCTTCTTGAAGTGTGGGGCCCAAAACTGGACACAGTACTCCAGATGAGGCCTCACCAATGTCGAATAGAGGGGAACGATCACGTCCCTCGATCTGCTCGCTATGCCCCTACTTATACAAGTACCTACTTATACAAGCTGGATAATTGCCCCCTGCTCACCCCTAACTCAGGTAGGGAGCATAATAGCCATGTCCCTGAAGAAAGGGGACTACAGCAGTGGTTCTTGACCGGGGTACATGTACCCTTCGGTGAACTCAATGGTCTTCCAGGGGGTACATCAGCTCATCTAAATATTTGCCTAGTTTTACAAAAGGCTACATAAAAAGCACTAGCGAAGTCAGTACAAACTAAAATTTCATACAGACAATGACTTGTTTATACTGCTCTATGTACTATACACCAAAATGTCAGTACAATGTTTATATTCTAATTGATTGATTTTATAAGTATATGGTAAAAATGAGAAAGTCAGCACTTTTTCAGTACTAGTGTGCTGTGTGACACTTTTGTATGTTTATGTCTGATTTTGTAAGCAAGTAGTTTTTAAGTGAGGTGAAACTTGGAGTATGCAAGACAACTCAGACTCCTGAAAGGGGTACAGTAGCCTGGAAAGGTTGAGAGCCACTGGACTAGAGGATCTGCTCAGGTGTTGGGCGCACCTCCCCTTAGCAGCCCAGCCCCATTCTCATGGGAGGGGATCGGCTCAGCTCACAGTGTGGTGTCACTTGCAGATGGTATCTACCGCTTGCTCTTCAGTGGTCAGCGCAACAGCTGCCCTCCTATACATGCCTTGGAAGTTCTCAGCTCTGCCTGTGCTGGCCAAACAGTGGCAGAGGGCAGCACAAACACGGCCTTTCCAGGCCCCTCTCACTCTGCGCTTGTTATGGTTACAGCCCTGCTCCGCTGGCTGGTGTCTGAAGCCTGCTGTTTGTTTTTGTCCAAGCACAGCGCTCTGCAGCTGTTTGAGTGACATTCCCAGGGGGCCTCTTGTTTCTCGGCTCCATTCCCCTCCAGAGCCTGGGGCGAGGCCCAGGAAAGAAGAAGCTGCCTCACACAGGGAGTTGCAAAGAGCCTGCTGTTTCTTTGGGACCGGAGCAACATGCCCAGCAAAGATGGGTTCCTCCTGACTTGCATCCGCTGGCCCAAGCCGCACCTGTGCACACCCTCATCTGCTTGGGTGCCCCTGTGCAGTTCTGTCAGTGACTTCCTCCGTGGCCACACCTGCCCCTGGGATTTTCACTCTCGAGAACATCTGCCTTAGTAACTAAAGCTCATGATTATCCAGGCAGGAGGGGCAATGTGGGGTGTGCTTAGGAACCATATGTGCTGTCCTTGGCTGGCAGGGCATGCTGAAGGCAGCAGATGCACTGGCAGCTCTGTGTTTGTGCTCCCTCGGTTACCTGGTACTGCCTGTACCATGGCTGGGCTGGGAGCTATCGTGGCTCAGTATATTCTTCCTGTTTCTTGACAAAATAGAACAAACATCCACCCACAGCTTTGGCCTCTCAGGGTAGTTCAACTCCTCCTGCCACCTGTCTCTGGCCCAGAAATGCTGCTGAAAGCCTAGCCCTGCGCATGCTGGTATTGAAAACTCAGACTGCAGCAGCTGCCTCTTCACCAGCACCAACTGCAGGGACCGCACCCCCCTCGTGCCCACTCACTCTGCACAGTAGACGGGGCCAAGCTCAAAGTCTCAGTGTCCATCATCAGGGGCCCACCTGGCTTTGGGCCTAGGTATCTCATCAAGAGCCTCTCTCCATGGCAACAGCCTTCCCTGGCAGCTATGGACAATGACATTCTCAACCTTGAGAGTGAAGCTCATGAGACAGGGAGCCTGAGCTCTCTTGGTAAGAGGGCCAGCGCCTGGGGACTCATTGCAGAAGAGAATGGGGGGGGGGGAGGGAATAAATCTCCAGAGCCAAGGCTAGAACCTCCGTCAACTTAGCACTTTCACAGCTGCCACCAAACCCAGTGCTGGGGAAGGGGAACACGACATAGTGAGGGAAGAGAGAGTGGGAAGGATAGACGGGAGGAAGGAGAAAGCTGGCTCTCGTTCTGGGATGGGAACGAGAAGAAAGGAGCAGCAGCAATAAGGCAAATGCTCATTTGGGGCTTAAGCCTGCAAAGAGGGATTCTTCGCTGCTCCCCTTCCCTGGGCCTCAGACATATCACTAGGCGCTTTCCATTGCCCAGGACTTGGGGCTCAAACAATCCACAGGGCAGCCTTGACACTGCCATCTCCCAGGGCCCATGTGTCAGGTTCCCCTAAGAAGACTTCCCTTCTCCTAGGACTGTGTCAGAGCCACCACTGCGTCACACCCTGCTCTCCCTGTCAGATGGGCAATTTGTATGGGGGGAGGCCGGGGGCTGCTCAGAGGCCAGGCCCAGCTGCTATCGGCTGGGTGGGCCAGCATCAAGCTGCCTGCAGTTCTTTTTCTCCCCCTTTGGCCATCCCTACAGTAAGGCTATTGCTCCCCAGGGCAGGCCTAATCCACGCCCAGGAACAAAAATAAACAGCAGCATTCCGGCCACGTGCAGCCAGGGGTGACTAACCGCCAGCCACTTCCTGCGGTTGCTGACAGCAATAACAGCAGCCTGTGCTCACAATGGGGGGGGGGGGGATGCACAACACAGCCCACTTCCCCCAATTGTCAGCCTCTTCTTTAGCAAACAGACCTTCCCCTGTCTCCCCCCATCCTCCGCACCTGGTCTGGGAGGGAGCTTTGACGCCACAGGAATTTGCAGCAAGGGGCTAAGGAATGTTCTAAGTAACACGTTCCGTGGTATTGCAGGGGCTGGCGATATCGCTGCCTGGAGGGCACTTGCCCTCCACATTGTACTGAATAGTTTCAGTCCTTATGAAACACAGAGACAGAGCGCACAAGGGCCCTGCTACAATGCACCTCACTCCTGTGCAGCAGCACCCCTGCTAATCCAGCCCTGGACTCCCCACACAGCTCTGTCCATGCACCTCACTCCTGGCCTGCAGCACCGCCTGCTATTCCAGCCCTGGACTCCCCACACAGCTCTGCCTGTGCACCTAATTCCACACCTGTTATTGGCTAAAGAAGGAAATTGGATGGGAGCTGCTTCCCTTGTACTTAGCACCATATAACGGTTAAACGTAAAGTCATGCTGCTTCCAAAAAGCTGTCCAGCACCTAGCTCTTGTAAACATCACTGCTGCTACATGCTTGCACTATCCCCTGGTGTCTTAGCTACTCTATATACCATGTTGTCAGTGTCCATATTAGACTGTAAATTCTTTGGGTTATGGAGCATGTCTCTTTGTAGATGCAAGGCCAAGAACACTACTGGCTCTTGATAAATTATGTTACCCCTTTGGTCCGAGTGGTTAGCCGGTATTTGGGGCCTTGCTGGGTTGTTTTTGTTAGGAAGAAAAATTGATGCTAAGTCAGTTATTTCTCTGGTGCAATCCTGTTTATTTGCAAAGACTGCACAAAATCTTGCTTCCCTGAACACAGTGGAAACAATCAACAGCAGGTAGTTTCCCTGCTCAGAAATCCAAATCTGCCTTTCCAATGAGTACTGTGCTCCAAAGAAGCTCTGTCCCTTTCCTCCCAAGGCCAAGCTCACAGTTTTGTTGCTGTTTTCTGTTGCTCTCTCACACAGCTGTAACCAATCATTCCCCTAACCTTTGCATTTGCAATCAGCCTCAGGAAACCCCTCTTATTCTCCCAAGGCTAGTTCTTGCTCAAGCCTTGCCATGGGGCCCAGTGATTTGGGTGGTGGCTTTTATTGTTACTCTGAAAGCTATCACTATGTAAAGGGGCATTTAATTACTCCTTCCATTTAGCCTAAATAAAGCTTTGGTTTTAACGAGGTCTGTGATTGTCTAGTGATCAAAGATCTGCTTGATGGCTGCCATTAACACCTGCCAACATAACAATAATAAACAGGTGACATGAAGGGACTCCCTTCTTTTTGCAGAAATTCTGATGTACTTTGAGCCTCTCTGCAGGGAATGCCCCCAAGCCTGAAGAATGCCAGTGGAAAGGGAATTGTCCCTGTGAACTATGCAGCTGGATTTCACCAGCACAAACTGGAGCAATATGAAACAAAAGGGGTGAGGTGGACCCTGTTACTGTCCCCATAGCTACTCTAGAGACACCATCAGAGGACCCAATCACATGAGCCACACCATCAGGGGCTCATTCACCTACACATCTACTAATGTGATATATGCAATCATGTGCCAGCAATGCCCCTCTGCCATGTACATTAGCCAAACTGGACAGTCTCTACGTAAAAGAATAAATGGACACAAATCAGACATCAGGAATGGTCACATACAAAAGGCAGTAGAGAAAACTTTTATCTCCCTGGACATTCAATAACATATTAAAAAGTAGCCATACTTCAACAATAAAACTTCAAAAACAGATTTCAAAGAGAAACTGCAGAGCTACAATTCATTTGCAAATTTAACACCATTAATCTGGGTTTGAATAGGGACTGGGAGTGGCTGGTTTACTACAAAAGCAATTTTCCCTCTCCTGGAGTTGACACCTCCTCATCAATTATTGGGAGTGGACCACATCCACCCTGACTGAATTGGCTCTGTCAGCACTGGTTCTCCACTTGTAAGGTAACTCCCTTCTCTTCATGTGTCAGTATATTTATGCCTGCATCTGTAATTTTCACTCCATGCATCTGAAGAAGTGGGTTTTTTACCCATGAAAGCTTATACCCAAATAAATCTGTTAGTCTCTAAGGTGCCACGAGACTCCTCGTTGTTTTTGTATCCTTCTCAAGCTGCATATATCCCCAGGCACTGTGATAGCATTCTTTGATCCCTGTGCAGATTTTGCTCTGTACCTGCAGCTGGGGAAATGTTCCTCTTTCCTTTATGCCCCAGTCTTTCTCCTGAGCCTTGTACATCTCTTGCCCTGGAGGTGGATGGCTCAATTTCCCATTGCCAAAGCTTTGTGTCAGCCAGTCTGTGAGGCATTAGGGAGTATGTGGCCAAGTCATGGGAACTGAGCTCTGCTGGTGTGGAGTAGCATGATGTTCTGCATTGTGACAAAGCCCAAGGGTACTTGCCCATCCAGGCTGTGTTGGCTTTTTAATGTTTTTCCTTATTTTCCCATTGTGATGGTTTGGGGAATCTGTCTATGTCCAGCTTATGAATTCTGGTTCATTCTATGAAATTGCTGCATTGAATTCCTTGGTGAGTCAGCCATGGTTTGTTGAGATCCCTGACTCTTTCCCTCACCCTGTCTGGAAGAAGCTACAGCCCAAGCAAAAGAAGTCATTAACCTTAATGACTGTGTGCTCATCAAAGAATAGGTACGCCTGAGCTGGAAAACCGATTCAGTCAAGTTTATCACAGGGAGTGCGGAGCATGGGTTTATAAAGACAAGGAAGTTTGAGGCTGGGGAGAGAATGAAGGGCCTGGCATGCTTTGATAGCAGAGAGGTCATTTTAGACTCTGGGGTCAGCTGATGAAGAAGGCAGCTAGTTGCAGGAGAGAGACACTCCATGATTTGCAGGAGAAGCCATGGGCAGGAGGGGGATCCTGGACTCCTTAGAGGACTCTGATCAAAGCCCAGAGAACACTCCAGAGTGTTGAGGAACCTGAGGCAAGGAACAGCATGCAGGTGTGTTGTTGTTTTTACCTCAGTCTGTATCCTGCTTGTGCTGACTAACGAGATTGTGTTAGGTTTCAGAGTAGCAGCTGTGTTAGTCTGTATCCGCAAAAAGAACAGGAGTACTTGTGACGCCTTGGAGACCAACAAATTTATTAGAGCATAAGTTTTCTTGAGCTACAGCCCACTTCATTGGATGCATGGAATGGAACATATAGTAAGAAGGTGTGTGTGTGTGTGTGTGTGTGTGTGTATATATATATATATATATATACAAACACACACACACACACACACACACAGAGAAGGTGGAAGTTGCCATATTAATTAACCTCTTACAGTTTGTATGGCAACTTCCACCTTCTCTGTATGTGTGTGTGTATATATATATAATCTTCTTACTATATGTTCCATTCTATGCATTCGATGAAGTGGGCTGTAGCCCAAGAAAACTTATGCTCTAATAAATCTGTTAGTCTCCAAGGTGCCACAAGTACTCCTGTTCTTTTTGAAGATTGTGTAGAAACCTTTACAAATCCCGTGTGTTATGGGCCTCAGCTATCACATATTCCTGCAGGGGTGAACTGTAAGCCAGAGCGCCCATAGGGTTGGAGCTCTGGGTAAGGGTGTTCTTAAGCTACAGGGGTGTCTTGGAGGTGGTTAGCACTGGTCCTGTGGCCTAGGGCAGCTATATGGCAAGGTGCCATTTCCGTGAAGGGGTAACAGACAGGCTGTGTCCAGGAAGTGTGCCAGAGAGGCCAAAGAAAGAGCCAGGGCTGGAGCCTGCCCAGACCAAGGAACACTTACAACGCATGGGCCCAGTGTGTTGGGACCCAAATGCAGCAGCCTGGTGAGTGTCCAGAAGGAGGAGCTTGACTAGGGCTGTGACACTCATCCTCTGCCAATTTGCCAGGTCAGAAATGGGAAAGTTTGTCATGTTCATGAGCTCAGCTGCAATATGTCAGATGGGTTCAGATGACATGTAAGCCCTGCTGACAAATGATTCCCCACCACTGCCTCCTGCATGTCCTTGTGAAGGTGGACGCTTGGGCTAGGAAGTGCTTTTCGAGACTTGTCCCTTAAACTCAGGAAGGGCTGAGATGGAACAGACCAGAGGAGCAGACTCTGCCCCGATCTGTTATTGACAAGAATGCGCGTCTGTTGGAGCCGCATTCCAGCGCCTACTGCACACACCCTGGGAACATAAGCCCACAAAACAGCCAGATGCAGCTCTGTGCTGGGGAATTCCAGCTCATCACAGGGGCCTCTTGCTCTGCTCAGAGCACAAGTGGATCATGTTTGTTCCCTTGTGCAAAGACTCAGGAGGATAAGGATTTCATCTGCACTATTGTCACCACAGTGGAGGGCCAAGTCTATTTCCTAGGAGGACAAGAGATGTTTGAACCCTGGCAGTAATGCCCCAGGATGTGGAATCCATTTTGTGCAGGGCTGGTCCTAATGCCCCATTGTGGATCCTGCTATCTTCAGGTGCCCAAATCTGCCCTACCCACTATAACTGCAGCTTTGACAAGACACCCTGGGGTACAGAGAGAACATAAATGTCCTGGTTGTTCCTTTACACCAGTGGTTCTCAAATTTTTATACTGGTGACCTCTTTCACATAGCAAGCCTCTGAGTGCGACCCTCCTCCTTATAAATTAAAAACACTTTTTTGTACATTTAACACCATTATAAATGCTGGAGGCAAAGCAGGTTTTAGGGTGGAGGCTGACAGCTCGTGACCCCCCATGTAATAACCTTGTGACCGCCTGAGGAGTCCCAACCCCCAGTTTGAGAACCCCTGCTCTACACCAACACACTGAGAGCGGAGTTTGGCTCCTCATGTTGCCAGGGATTGTTATTTTTGATAACTGGGGAGTTAATTTCCCACACTTTTATAACTGGAACCCTGACTCAGCCCAACAGTCACCACTTCCTCACTCATGAGATTTCACCCTCCAGTGTGTTCAGAAGCAAAACAAGACATTCGCAATACATTGGCAGTGACTAGAGTTTGAAACTCTCTAGGGCTTTGCTCTTCACAAGGCAGCTGAGCTGGCAAGAAGAGCTCAGCTTCAGAGTGGATTGGCGGTATGATGCCAGGGTGAGAGGAGCCCTAGGGCCAGTCTCTTTGCAAGTTTGCATCCAAATAACTCAACTGGATTTAATTCACACCTTTGTTTCAGTGCAAGTTTCTGTGTAGACAAGTGCTTGGACAGTCACATCACATAGGTAGATAACCTAGATTTAAAATGACACCGAAAACCCCCTTGCAAGTGCCAGCATAGGTGGGATTATATGAAAAGCAGTGTGAAGTCCATGAGTCTCAGGTTTCAGTCCTGGGCTGGGATTGGGCTGGTACGCAGCGGGGCAGCGTATTGACACACCTCTTCCAAGCTGCTTTCTTCTTCTTCTGTTTGTCAAGAAAAAGAGTAAAAAGCAAAAGTCACTTGGAAGCTGTTATGTCTGCAACGAAGTCCTTGAAAATGTGAACTGTGCGCACAGCAGTGCAGTTATAGCTGCCTGAGTTGCAGAATACATGGCTCAATAGCTCTGGGACAGGTGGGGTTTATGATTGTGGGCAGAAATGTGGCAGAATACTGCTACTCCCTTTCTCCCCTTGCCCCCCACCCCAGTTTGGCACCTGGTTTTGATACAGCTGAAAGCTCTTGGCAAGCTGGGAAGCCCAAAGGAAAAACTAGAGCTGCCAAGAGATATGTAAATGTCAGAGTTCTTACAAGAAAATACTATTTTCAAATCATATGACATACGGCCCCCATCTCTGCACTATAGTCATGATGGGTCTGGCTTCTCATATTTTGCAGCCAGCGGCACTGCCCCATTCTATACATTTGTGTTATGTAAAGACAGTGTGTGTGGGGGGAAGGAGGCTCTTGGGGAAGGGGATAGCTGGCTTTTACAGCTAGCTTGAAGAGCAAGATTCTCGTTATTTATTAAGTGCTGACTGTGTTCAGGACTCTGTAGAAGCCATAAGCCCTGCCCCATGGGATTTACAAAAATAAGTAGCCAGAACCAGATGCTCCAGGAGACCCAGTGGATGGTGCTAGCCTGGAGCTTTTTTAAATACTGTGGTAGCAGCTTGTACTGACATAGCCTTCCTGGGCCATGCAGAGGAAGGAAGTCTGCAGGAAGGAGGGTGAATACCGTTTTGGGGCATGGAGAAGGTTTCGGCCATAGGACGTCAGCTCTACGTGTCTCTGCAGACAATGCGCTCTTGACTAACACAGTCATCCAGGCACCTCTGGGAAATTTGAATACTCCAATTTTTCTTCTAGTTGAAGCAAACTAGTCAGCTCCTCTGCATAGACACAGCCTCTGTATGTTATGGCTACGTGGGCTGGTGCATGCAGTGCATAAAGGCAGCAGTTCTGCACAGATGCCTTTTAAATGAGCTCCATCAACTCCAACTGGCTCTCAAAAATCAGAGCAATCAGGAATCTGTGCCTCTGGCCCCTGCAACAGCTCAGCAGCCCAGGGCTGGGAATCCTCCCCCAGCTTTCTCTGAGCTCCCCATACATGACAAGTTTAACTTGGCAGCTGTCAAGAAGGACCAATTGTTATCATTAAATCCACCCACCCACGTGTCAAACGTCTCTGATTTAAAAAAAAAAACATGAAAATCATGGAGTCCAATACCACAGCCCCGGTCTGTGACATTCCAGTCTGGAGTGTATTACACACAGATTAATATACAGCGACTCTTTATAGTGTGAGTGTTTCAAGGCAGGGACCAAGTCTACATCTGTGTGTGTAGGGCACCTTGCACCATGTGGCCCTGACGGAGGGCCCCAGGCGCCGCCCCAGGATAAATATTTATTAATGAGAACTAATTAAAGAGAAATCCTATTTAAAGGCATAAACCCCAGGAAGCAGCTTTAAGGTGCAGACTGGCTTTCGAGAGCTTGAGCTTCAATGTCAATATTATATTAAAGAGCAAGAGGGACGGAGAGCGTGGGAGAGAAAGAGAGAGCCGGACAGGCAGATTAAACAGAGGATGAATCAGCGAGGGGCATAGAGATTAAAGTGCCCTACTGGGTCCCATCTATTCGCTCACTGGAGAGCCAGGGCAGATCGTTTTCTACAACCTATTTGCCATAGCTGAAGGGTCCCACGTGATGTGCTTTGTGTGACCTAAGGCCGGTGTCAGCTCACACACTGCACGGTGCGTGCCGCCGTGATGGGGGAGGCCGGAGGGCTGGAAGAGAACAGACTCCCTCCCGCGGACACACCTGTACACGTGCCCGCTCCCACCTGCGCGCCCCAGCTGCACACAGGGACCGCGCGCCCAGTCACAGCGGCAGCGGCGCACTCGCAGGCGCGCGCACCTGCGGGGGCGCCCAGAGCCAGGCGCGTGGCCACGCGGCGCTGACGCACGATGAAAGGCAAGGAGCGGCCACCCGGAGGCTGGGGGGCTCCCAAGCCCAGAGGATGCGGCGCAGCTCCGTGCCGCCTCGGAGGAAGGGAAAGCGGGAGGGAGGGTGTGAGTTGGGGAGGGACTTGGGAGGAGCCCTGGGCTCATGAAGCAGAGCTGCAAAGCAGGCAGGGCAGCATTCACATGGCCCGAGAGCAGCCCACAGGAGCGGGAGGTGCAGAGGGGCCCCAGAGCAGCCAGTGCAGGAGCAGGAGGGGAACCTGTGTGACGGGATTGAACAGGGCAGAGGTGGTGTCAGAGTCCCAGGACTAAGACAGCTTGGACTTGCATCTCAGCTGTCAAGGTCCCTTGTCTCTGAGCACCCCTCATCCCATGCCACCTCGGGGGCTCTGTAACACTGGCTCCCTGGCCGCTGGCCGCTGACCACTCCCAGGCCTCTCCCAGGACTACGCTGCTGCGGTCGGATCCACGGTTGGTGCTGTGTTTGGGACGCTGGGGTCCTGGACTGTGGCCAGCGTGAGGGCTCCCAGGAGTGCCACAGCCAGGGGATCTCGGCATGTCCCCAGCTCTGGAATCTCTCGCAGGGACCAGTATGTTTGTTTCGGCTGGGACACGGGACTCTTCACTGGGGCAAAACTGAGGAGGCAAAACCAGCGATGCAGCTTCTCAGCAGTTTCCTGAAGCTTCTTGTGGCTCTTGTGCTGCAGGCATCACACACTCAGGTGAGGGACCCCCAGCTTCGAGCACCCCCCCAGCGTGTCCCCCACATAATGGATCTGGGGGAGCTGAGAGGGGCATTGGCAGTGGAAGAGACCTCAGGGATCCTGCCGTAATTGCCCCAAGCCCCATTACCCCCCTTGCATCACTGTGGGGCTAGAGCATCACTGAGGAATCGCTCCTGTAGTGTATTTTTGCAGGCCAGGTACAGCGTGTGGATCAGTTTGAAGCTGTTCTTCTTGGGTTGCCCCACCACTACCCCTCTCTGGTGTCTGAGTTCCAAGTGACCCCTTGTTCCTCGGGTCCTCCCTTAGCAGAGGAACAGGGGGCTGACTTGGGTACTGCTAGGCTTGCTGACGATGTGGGGAGAAGATGAGTATCTCAGATGCTCTCTGAGGAGAAGGCTGGCTCCAGCTAATTTCCAGGAAAAATTAACTCCCAGGAAACATCTTGTGAGAAGAGAGAAAGTGCCATTATTGTAGGGAAGCTGCAGTGGGGCTGGAGCTTCCAGTCAGTCCAACGACTGCTCGTTTAGCTGAAAGCGTCTAGAGAGGATTCTGAGCTCATTACCTGTCTCTAGGCCCAGGCCCCAGGAGAGCAGCCTCGCAGGTGTCAGGGCAGCTTGGTGAACTCTGACCCCCAGGAATCCTCCTATATCTGGCAAATCCCATGGAAGAGCCCCCTGCTCCTGGGAGAAAAAGCAGAGAGTTTCCCGTCTGCTGAAAGACAAGTGGGAGAATCACCTCCCCAGAACCCCTACAAGGGCCATACCTCCCATGGGCATGCACTGTGACCAGCATGGCAGCAGAGTATTACTGCATTGAAACAGGGGTGTGACATAATGCAGGGACACCATCTGGTTTCCAGTGAATGAGATCTTAACAGTGACCCCCTCCCTTGCACAGCTTCTCGGGGAAAGTCTGCCCAAGTAGCTGGTTGGGTACCCAGGGGTGGCAGGAAGCCAAACCGATCCCAGGAGATGGTGGGGGGGTATTCCCCCCTTTTAAGCTGACATTAATTCACTTTGATTTTGGTTTATAAACATTTGCCATTGAGGAAAAGTCCATCCCTGCTGACACCCCTGTGTTTTGCTTCTGCTGAGCGTCTGCCAGCTGACCGGGACTACTCTCCTACCTGCTGCAGCCAGCCCACTTTGTGCTGTGATCCCGTCACAGCAGGGCAGCCTTGGCCAGCATTTGGATGGCAGAGCCCCGCCAAGGGAAACCCAGGGCATGGCATGGAGGAATTAGGATTTATCCAGCATCCCAGGTGCACATGGCACTTCACAGCTAAGTACACGTGGCCCCTGCATGTGTCCAGTAGGGGCAGATGACAACATGCTGTGAGCTGGCGGGAGGGAATCCGATGGCGCTCTGACAGCATCCCGATGGTTGGGGTATAAAGACTCATAGCTAGCTCGGGAAGGGGCAGAGGGGTGCTGGGGACTCAGTAGGGGGAGCTCTCTCCTTTGCGGTGTTTTGCTCCATTCTGGGTCAGAAGTGACCCCAGGCCCCAGTGTGGCAGGACAGGTGCCGAGGTGATAGGTGTCCTGTGGATGAGATGTAAACTGAAGTGCTGACCATGTGTGGTCATTAGATCCCCTGGCATGTTGGATAAGAGCAGGTATGTCAGCCTGGGTGTCTTCTACCTCCTGCAGTTTAAAGTTACAAAAGTCTTCACCTTCACACAACCTCCTCAGCTGTTGTTTAGTGAATTATGTCCCACCTAGCTCCTCTTCTGGCACTCAGGGCAGGGTTGGTCCCTGTTGTGGTGTACTCAGTCTACAGTAGTTGTAAACTTGTTTAACTTCACTGCTGGGCTCTGTTACACAGCTGCCATATTACAGCCCAGAGGTGGCCGCATTAAGTGGTGAGTGAAATGATCCCTTGTGGGTCTAAAGTACTTTGGAACTCTTCCAAATATAAAACAGAAAGGCTGGATAGTGCAGGGAACTGGCTGTGCAGGCTAGCATTACAACCGCTATAAACATGCTAGATAATACTTAGTCCTGCCATGAGTGCAAGAGATTGGACTGGATGACCTCTCGAGGTCCCCTCTAGGCCTATGATCCTATGCTATTTATTATCATTGTTATTTATTAGCTCAGTTGCCTTTCTGCTTCTCCATGTATACCAGCAAGTACCCCGAATGTCCACAACAGATTTGAGCTGGAAGGGCCAAGTGCCCTGTGGGTGGGTGGGTGTTGCAGGCAGATGGGTGAGAATGGGGGGGGTTACACCCCAAGATTTCGCTGCATTGTGCTCACTCCCTGCTGCCTCTTCCTAAAGGGCCTGGGCCTCACCTCTCCGTATTTCTCTCCCTAGCTGTGGGACAGGTTCAGCAGAAACAGCACCTCAGAAGGGCAAGGTGAGTTTGCAGCTGCTTATCCTGGTTGTGTGTGAGAATATTAGATCCCCTGTGGGCTCTGGAATTCTCTCTCCCCTCCTCCCTGCCCAGAAGCTTGGGGATCCCCTCTGTCCTCCAACCCCAGAGGAGGAGACAGCCCGGGGGGAGGGGACTGGAGGCTCCAGAGGGAAGTGATGGGATATGGCCTATGGGGAGTCAGTCTGGGACTATCATCAGCCACTTAGGGGGAGGTGGAGGAGTACAAATGGGAAATGTGTTGGCAAAATGGCTCCCCTGCACCCCCTGGAAGTTAGATCCCCCAAGACCCCCACATTAATGCACCCTCCAGAAGGGGCTTATCCAGCCCTCCTTCGGAGCCACTGAGCTCCAACAGGGCAGCTCCCTGGGATCAGAGCTGAGCAGAATTCTTCGGGTGAAACTTTTTTTTAAAGAAAACTGCAACTCCAGTTTGACCAAAATGTTTTGTCAATTGGTGTTGAAATTTGCTGATTTTTCAGATAAAAAAATCAGAAAAAGCCAAAAAGTTTTGTTTGGACATTTTCAGGCAAAACATTTTGACTTTTCTTTAGACTTTTTACGACCGTTTAATTAAAAAAAAAATTAAAAGATGAAAAAGCTTAACTGCAGGTTAAATTCGACCCCAGGAGGGTTTTTGTTTTTACTTTTTTGGAACTGCGGCTGCTTGATAAATTCCAAGTTGAGCTCTGAGGCAGCTTCTCCTCTGACAAGGTTTTGGGTGCTATAAACCCTTGTGCTTCAAGACACGAGCCAACATGTAACTATTTGGGGTTAGAAGGAAACTTCCTCTGAGGGCCGGCTATCCCATAACTGCTACCAACAGACTTTCTTGCTCTGATCCATCTGGCACTGGCCAGTGTGGAGACAGGGTAGTGATCTAGCTGGATTGCTATACGATCCAGTATGACAGCTCCTTGATGAACACTATTTTTTGGCATGTCCCAAATCAGGACACCATCCCCCTGCCTTGTCCAAATGACATAAAATTTTCCAGAAAAAGTCAACCACCACCACAGGCCTCACTCCCTAGTTTTAAAGCTGATCAGAGTTACTTGGTGATTTTTAGATGGGGGCCAGCATTGGGCTTCTAGAAGAAATGGGGCTGTTGTCTGAACTATGGAGTGGTGCCACATTTCTCCGTATCTAATGGAGATTTTTATCAGTGTCTGGAGATGAAAAATAGCCTGACTCCAGTGCAGCACATGACAGATGAGACAGGAAGAGAGCAGCAGATGGGACAGCTCAAAGAGGAGAAAACAAATCCGTTAGCCTGGAGAGAGAGAGAGAGAGAGTCATAACGCTGGCAGCTGCCTGTAACTTTTGGGGCACACAGCAGGGCTTGCTCTGATGCCTGTGCCAGGTACATGATACACCTCCCAGACTCTGCCCTCACTCAGCCAGTAACTCCACTATTTAGTGAGGGCTTGAGGGAGCAGGCCAGCAGGCATCTTCTGGGCATGAGCTTATGAGGCCCCCCGCCCCACCTCTGGGTCTCTTCCAGTCCTGCCCTTCCAGGAGGTTTGGGGCCGCAGCTTCTGTCGGCCATTGGAGATGCTGGTGGATATTGTGTCCGAGTACCCCAGTGAGGTGGAGCACATGTTCAGCCCTTCCTGCATCTCCCTGCAACGCTGCACCGGCTGCTGCGGAGATGAGACCCTGCAGTGTGTCCCAGTGGAGATGGCCAATGTCACCATGCAGGTAAGAGCCAGGTGGGCTCAGCTCACAGTGCAGGGACTTGGGCTCCTCTCCTGGTAGCTAAGATAACAATGTCAGGGCATCACACAAAGGTGGGAAACTAAGGCATGGAGAGGTTAGCTGACTTCCCCAGGACACAGTGAGTGAATCAGTGTCAGAGCCAGCAGCAGAAGTCAGGAGTCATTCCTGACATTCCACTGAACCCCGAGGCAGGCTCTTTCCCCACATACATGCCTCGCCCCTGGAGGTGTGCTGAGCAGCTGGGGAAAGTGAGGGGGGACCCTGGGCAGCAGGCCCAGTGCAGGGAGACGCCCCCAGCCAAGAGGCCTTGTAGGCTGGACTGGAAGGGGGATCGTAACCCCGACAGGGCGGGGGCGATGCTGGGAAGAAGGGTCCTGCCACCTAGAGCCTGAGGGCATGTGGCCACCGCCAGAGCAAGTGTCTGACCTACAGCATCCCTGCAGCACAGCCAGGGCCTGAAAAGGAGGCCTGGGACTTGTGAGGAACAGACTGAACTTCCCTTGCATTCCAGAGACGCTGATTGTGATGTCCCCGTGCCACAGAGCGGGGTTATGTGTTTTCCTTTAACCTTTCCCATTTTTTCCTTATTTTTTTAAATTGATTGCTGTTTAATAAATTGTATTTGCTTTGAACTGTATGTAATGATCAGTGGGTCAGGGAAGCATCCAGTGCAGAGAGAGCACCCCGGAGTGGGGACACAGTAGCTCCTGCCCTAAGTGACCATGACAAGGTTGGGGGTCGAGCCCCCCAGGAATCCTGGGCCCAGCCTTGTTGGGGTTTCAAGGACTGCCACACAGGAGAGTGGAAGGGGAGCCCTTAAGGTCAAGCAGGCCTCTGGGTAAAGAGAGTGGGAGTGAAGACTCAGATCCTTTCACTCGCCAATTCCACCGGGATAGTGTACAAGCCAGGAAAGTTCCCCCATAATAGCAGGACCATTCCCCTGTTACACATGCACCCCAAGATTTCCCACCCAAAGAATGTGTGGTGCCCACAGCCTGGGTTCAGCAGATCCTGAAAACATTGCTTTGCTTCTCCCATTCTCCTGCCAGCCTGCCCCCAGCACTGTCCTCGACCTCTCCAGCCCCACAGGCTTCTGATGCCCCAGGGGAACAGGGCTCTCGGGATGCCCAATGCAGTCACTAGCTGTAAATGGTGATGGGTAGGTGGCCCAGCGTCCCCAGAGACACCTCTGGTTATGATGAGGGGGTGGAGAAAAAAACAGAACCAGAGACATAGGGATTTGTTTTGCTGCAACTTCACAGCAGTGTTCACCTCACCTTATCCCACTAGGGAGCACCACGCATCACAGGGACAACAAACCGCTCTCTATTTCGCACATCCACACGGATACATGCAATGTTGGGCTCCCTGTGTTTGTAACTGTAGGGTCCAAGATGAGACCTTTCAGCAAAAAAGGCAAGTCATAAAAGGGAGAACAGCAAAGAGCCAGTGACTTTTGTTCCCTTTCAGCTCCTGAAGATGAAACCAGCAGGGCAGGCGCCCTACGTGGAACTGTCCTTTACAGAGCACAGGCAGTGCGAGTGCAGGTACGGACCATCCAGGCTCGTTCTTCTCCACCATGCAGGGCATCGCCCAGAGCAGGAGAGACCCCAGGCTGTGTCACCTCTTACAGTGAAGGCCTCAAACCCTCCCACAACCCTGGGGTTGGCAGGCCACCATGGACCCCTTGCTAAGTGGCTCTCCAGCACCATCTAGTGGCCTCTCACGGACATAGAGAGGCTGTTCCAGAACTGCACCGTTTTCCAGCCTGCTGAGAAACTCTGACTGCTGAAGAATGAGTCAGGCCCAGATTTTCAAAAGTGGCCTCTGGTTTTCGATGCCTCAGTGTTAGGGGTTCAAATTGAGATACCTGAGGATTGATTTTGAGAGGTGTGTGGAGCAACTACAGCTCCTGTTGCCTCCCTCTGAAGTTGTGGGTGCTTAGCACCTCAGCAAATCAAGCACAAGGGATGTCAGTTTGGACTCCCAAAACTAGTGGCCACTCTTTTGGCCATGTCTGCCTTTGTGTCTGACCCTCACTCTAGTTCCTCATCTGTGCTGTGTCCTGGCTCCTCCCCTTATCTCCAGGTGCTACTTGGATTGAGAGAAGCTACACTGCATTAAATACTTTCCGGATGTGCATTTGCCACAAGTCATTGATGTCATTGGCAAAAGGATGTTTTATCATTGTAACAGGGAGGAGCCCAAGCGTGGGAGTTCTAGCAGGCAGTCTGTCAATTAGGATGTGGTCCCAACCCTGTGGAGTCCATGCTATTTCCCTAACACCCCATCCTCCCCCAGTACCTAGGGGCTCTGCAGATGCCATATATGCAGTGTGATCATTTTACTCTCTCCTTTTTCTCCTCCAGGCCTCGGCGGGATACCCTGAAGTCAGGAAGGTAAGCGCTATTAGCAGGGATTCTGGAGTTTCGGACTCTCAGCCCTGGCTCATCTCCCATCCATTCAGACTCGTCTTTTTCCCCTTTCCTTTTGAAGGAGGAGACCCAAGGACCGAGGCAAGAGGAAACGAGAGAAGCAGCGACCTAAAGGCTGTGACCTGTGAGTGGGCGTTAATCCAGGAGGAGGGGTCAGGGCAGTGCCTCTTTTCAGAGGTTTCTCCCAATAGTGGCTCTTTGGCTGCAGCTTGCTGCACAGGTGGGGCTTAGGGACAGCGCACCAGCACCTGGAGTGAAACTGCTACATCCCAACACACAGGAGTTGATACAGACCCAGGCCTGTCTCTACCATCTTTTCTGTGGATCTCAAAGTACTTTTCAAACGTTCATTAAACCCTCCTGATCCCTGACCTCGGCACTGCCCCACTGGGAGGTGACAGTGTCATTACCCCCACTTCACAGGTGGGAAAGCTGAGGCACAGAGAGGAATGGACTTGCCCAAGATCACCCAGAGAATCAGGAGTAGAGCTGGGAATAGCACCCAGAGCCGCTAGCTCCCAGTCCCCGTTCTAACCCTCCATCCTGTCTTTGTGCTGTGTTCTCTTTGCAGATGTGCCATTCCTCGCAGGTAACCATCTCAGCAGGAGAGGGCAGCACCACAGCGCCTGTACTTATTACCAAGTCCTCTAATTGCCTGTATGTATGTGCCAATTGCATTCTTGACTGAACCTTGTGGGACTTGTGACTACTTGCACCTGTGAGCTGTGACCCTCCGAGCAGACAAGAAGCGGTGAAGCGAGTGACAGGACAGGAGCATGGGCCCTTTTGCCGGAGAGGATGACCGGGACTCTTGCTTGGCCACCTGCAGGGATACAGTTCCAGGACCAGGGAAACTCAGCTGCGAGAGGCAGTCACCCCTTAGCCTGACCTGCCCCTGCCTTAAGGGCCTTTCCAGGAATCTCTGCACGGTTAACATTAGTGGTTAAAGGACCCAGGGACCAGATTCAGGACTGAAAAGCTTCATAATGAGGCTCATCAGGTCCAGCGCTTTGCATTCAACACTCAGCCAGAGGACTGTGGGGGACAAGCTCGGCCAAACATGGGAATGTTTTTGTGACCCCTGCAGCTGAAGGAGTATTCTAAAGTGCTGAGGGTGCAGCAGGACAGCACAGAACCTCAGGGAGGTGCCAGCCCAGGGGCTGCTGCATTGGGAACATTCCCTGTTGTTGTCACCCACAGGAGTCTTGTGTTGTCACCTCCACCTTTGCAGAGCAACCCTTCCCTGAGCTGTCAGCTGGCGGAGGGGACCACACAGTCATGAAGGAAGGAAACTTGGTCCCTGGTGGGTACTCCAGTGTGGTGTCTGTCCAGCTCCCTGCACAGGAAAGACGTGGAGAAGCTGCAGTGAGTGGAGCTGGCCTGGGACCTATCTGCTCTTTGAGTTCCCTGGGTGGGATAGAGAATCTCAGGTCAACTGTATCACAGAGGGAATCATGACACCTCAGCACCTGGGCTGCAGCAGGTTCCTGGGAACCCTCCCCTGGCTGCAGTGTAACAATTTTCAAGCCAAGTCTTTCTGAATAAAGCCTTACCATAGAGAAATCCAGAAGCCAGCTTTGAGAATGCATTTGTCTCATGTCCCCGACACCTGTTCTTATCTGCTACCCTCTGAAAAGCACCCTTCTCCATGTGTTTCTGGGACTGGAGCTTCCTCTCAGCCTGTGCCTCTCCCTCATTCTCTACAGCACATCCTGCTAGTGCTCCCTGCCAAATTTCCAGTGTTTCCTTTTCCACCTGCTGGGCCTGGAGTTGCTCCATTTGGGTTAAATTGAGACCCCTTGTTACTCTGTTCAGTAAGAAACCTCAACAGAGCTGATGGCCCCCAGATGGTACAGCCCAGAAATGCAGCATGGCCACCCCAAAAGCTACAAATGCCCCCATCTCCAGACACCTCCAGCCTGAAGGAAGGTCAACCTCTGCCTCAGCCTCTCTGACCTGCAGCCCCAGAGGAGGGGGAGCCTGGCAGCTATGTTGCCTGCCTAGGGAACTGTGGGATGCATGCCCATAAGTCATAGCACTTAACAATTGAATGTTGTCCCAGTGTAGCTGCAGGGCAATTGGACAACCCATAGACACATGAGCGTGGATGCAAACCACTCTGTTAGCTTTAATTGAGCTATGCAACCCCAGCTAGGAACAGTCACACTCACTCGGAAGTGCAGAAAGGCCTAAGGGAGTTTTGGCAGCACTCGCCACTCCCAGTTCTGAGCTGAAATCTTCAGTCGCCTCCCCGGCAACTCACAAATTTCACCTTTTCTGAGGCTCTAAAGCATAGGGTTCCTGAGTGATGCAGCCAGATGTCTCCCTTGGGCCAGGATGTGTTCTCCCCCGTTCTCCATCACCTTCCCAGCTCAGAATTTAACTCTAAATCCCTTACTAAAGAAGTGACCTGCCCCACTTTCTCCTCTGATCTTCCCTACCTCTTTCTCCACACATGCCACCTCTCTGCCTTACCTCCCCACCACCTTTCCTTTATTGACGATCAATCACTGGGGACCTTCACCCTTGCCCTACTGCCCCTCTGCACTGGCTGAGCTGGTGCAAAGGCACTCTAGAGCAGGTGTAAGCCCTCCCTCCCTTCATGGAATACCCTGGCACAGAAGGTTGTCTGTGGGAGCCTCAGAGCCAGCTCTGTACCTGCTCCGTCCCCCCACGGAAACACCCAGCACAGGGGACACTCAAGAGCAGGCTGGGAGCAGGAGGGTAGCATCTGGGTTGTTGTGTCTTAGAGCTCTAAACACCGTTAAGAATATGGTGAAACCACACTGGCACAGTTGGAGTCCGAATAACCATGTTTAAAGGGATCTAACCCAATTCCTGTACACCACAGTTGTCTCAAGACACCAGCTATTCACCATTGCAGCAGGGCCCATATGAGCCTTGGAAACCAGAGCGCAATCTAGTGCGCCCTGAGGGATGGATCTGGGCCCATGTTTTCGCCCCTCCAATGTGCTGCCGATACCTCAGAGTTCAAACATAGGAATCGCCGCACAAGAGCGGAGCAGTGATTCACCTACTGCAGTGTCTGGTCTCTCACAGTAGCCAGAACGAGATGCTTCAGAGGAAGGTGAAAAAAAAAAAAAATCCAGTTAGGAAATAACCTGCCCCCAGGAGAAGTTTCTTCCTGCCCCTGTCAGTTCTGGGTCACACTCTGACGCCTGAGGGTCTGTATGCCTTACGCACATTCTGTCATAGTGGGACGATGGGGGTCCTCATCATCCTTTTTAAATCCTACTGCTTGTCAGTTCCCTCAGTCCCCTGCCTATCTAGTTCCTCCACTCCCCCTCTCCCCACCATGTGCGGGCAGCACGGGCTGCTCAGCTGTACGAGAGGGGGCATTTCCCATCTCTGCTCCCTCAACTCCTAGCTGTCCGGCGACTCTTTCCATTTCCTGCCAGAGGACGGCTGGGGGCCTGATTCACGGGGTGCATGGTGCGGGACACTCCCGGGCCATTCCCGGGGTGGATGCCGACGGGACAGAGCCTGGACAATCTGAGCTTCGTCCGCCACCTGATGTATCGACAGCCGCGCGGCCCCCTGGTGCCTCTGTCCCGTGTTGTAGCGGGGAAGTCGCTGCGCCCTCCTGCCCATCCCGGCCACTCTCCCCGTTCGCCACTTCCAGGGCAATGTTTTGCCCATTAGACTCTCACCGCCCCGCTGCGCGCCTCCGGGGAGGGGGAGGGGGGGGCGCCGCCGCCGCCAGCTCCCCCTCCCACGGCGGGCGCTGCCCGGAGAGCCGCAGCCTTGGCGGGCGCTGCCCCTTTAAGACGCAGCCGGTGGCCGAGCTGCCTGAGGATTGGTGCTTTATTCCCGAGGCCGGGGGATGAGCTCATCGGCAGCCAACCGCGGCGGCTGCGGGGAGCCGGCACCTCGCTCCGCGCCCGGCCCCAGCAGTGGGGCGAGGGCAGCGGCTCCATGGGGGCGAGGTGGGTCCCGCCCCCCCAGGGACCAGGCTCCTGAGCCCAGCAGGTACTGTTCTTCCTCCTCGTGCATGTGAGCTGCCCGCGGCGTGCTTCCCGCCGCGCCGGGCTGCCGCAGGGCCGCCGCAGCCCCGTGCCCGAGCCCGAGCCCGAGCCCCTCCTCTGCCCTGTGGGGTCAGGCTGGGTCTCCTGGTCCCCTCCCTCCAGCTCGCTCCACGCTCCGAGCAGGAGGGTGGATTTGTAGCCAGGTCATGGGGCCCTTTGGTGCTGTTTCACTGCCACCATCTCCCTAGCAGGGCCCTCCTGAGGCCACCAGCGCCAGCTCCCCCGCAGCAGCAGCCTGCCCAGAGCAGCCGGGACTCCAGCAATGTGAGCAGAGGAGCTGGACCTAGGGGTGCTGCTGCACCCCCTGGCTTGAAGTGGTTTCCATCATAGACTGTGTTTACAGTTTGGTTCAATGGCTCTCAGCACCCCCACGATACAAATTGTTCCCGTGGTGCCCCTGAATGTGAGCTTCCTCACAGCAGTGCCCTGCCAGCACCAAGCCCTGCAAACTGTAGTCCCATGTGTTTGTGACTGGTGCTGTTAACCTGAGGCAGCCCCAGGCAGAGGGGAGCAAGTGCTTGTTGTGACCAGGGCTGGTCTGTATCTCCTGGATTAGCCTGTTCAACCACAGTGGAATCCACATGAATGTCCCCAGTGCCCTGACTGTTTCATCCATAGAGACCCTTTGTTACATCTCCTCTGGAGAGATGATCAACCCTGATCCTGAATGTGGAGGCCCTGGGGCCAAAGCTTTGGCTCGCGATTGTACTCTCCTGCAGTTTGCAGCTGCTGATCCATTTTGTACTTGATCACAGTCTGTCAGTGGTTATGAGAGACCAGAAATAGCCTTTCACTTCTTCTTTGTGGCAGCAGTGGTTCCCCAGCACAGCTCTGTGAATGTTCTTCCTTTCCAACCTGCAGCCACCCCTTTCCCTGCTACTCCAGTTCTTGATGCCCCCCACCCAGCTCTGCTAATGCCCTGCTATTCCAGTCCTGGTCCCCTAGATAGCTCTGCCAAGGTGCTTCACTCCTGACCAGCTATTCCAGGCTTGGTTTCCTCCACTAGTTAGTCTGCCAATGCGCAAGACCTGACCTGCAGCACCCTGCTATTGCTCAGCCCTCCTGCTGCCCTCTCAAACTTCACCAGCCCCCAACTCCTCCCCAGTGTTGTGTTGAAGGGCTTTGTTTTGCTTCTCATCTGCCTTCCCCCCCTCCCACCTCTCTTTTCCGGGATTGCAGGGACTGAGCTGCTGAGGGTGCCCTGAGGGCAGCCAAGTCATGAGCAGAGTCTCCCGTGAGCGCCTGGACTCGGAGTCCTGCTCCCGGGCGCTCTCCCAGGCCCGAATGTATCTCGAGCAGATTCGGAGCCGTGTCTCTCCAGGGGGCCCTGATGTGCATGGAGCTGGGAAGCGGGATTACCTGGTGGATGCAGCAAAGCAGATCCGCCTGGCACTGGAGCGGGATGTGAGCGAGGACTATGAGGAGGCTTTCAATCACTACAAGAATGGCGTGGACGTGCTGCTCAGCGGTGTGCAGGGTATGGTGGGCTTAGGGGCAGGAGTGTAAGGTGCAAAAAATTCAGGGTATATGAGGCTTGGTAGTCTGCGGTTCAGGGGTGCTGGGGTGCATCGAGCATGGGGCAGTTGGCAGTACATGGGGTACAAGTGCTCAGTGGCTGTGTATGTGGGCTACACAAGGGAATGGGGGTTGGTGGTACAGGGCGCTTGGCAGCACACTGAGATTATGTGCACATTTTGGCAGTATATAAGGGGAGGAGAATCTGCATGGCTTTACGATGGAGTTCTCTGGGTCTCTATGGTAGCAGCCAGGGATGGTGGGGCTGACACCATGACTAGCTGGCATGGGGAGGGAGCAGAGTGGGCAGGATGATGGGAGTGGGTCAATGACCAGCTGTCAAGCAAGGAGGCATGAGGAAAAAGATAATGACTGAAGGCAGGGCTGCAGGGTAGTGACTGGCTGATGTGGTTGTGGGGCACAGCTGTGGGGAAGACGTGGCATGTGGGGAAATGGCGTTGGGACATGGTGTGAGGATGAGGCGTTATGAGGGGCAGAGCATCTGGGTGAGCTATGTGACATTGAGACATGTTGGCCAGAGTGTGATGAGGGGCTGGAATGGTGACTAAAGCCGTGTGTCCCCCCCCTCCCCCTGCAGTCGACCCCAATAAGGAGCGCCGTGAGGCTGTGAAGCGGAAGATCACACAGTATCTGAAACGGGCTGAGGAGATCTTTAACTGCCACCTGCAGCGGACTCTGGGGAATGGGAGTTCCACTGCCACGGTGAGGAGGTGGGGCTGGGAAAAGGGCTTCGTAGGGACCCCCTGACTGCCCTGGCCGGGACCTTGGGGTGCAATACTGACAGTATATGTGGTGCTGGTTGGACTCCCTGAGTGCAATCCCCTGTGTGGGGCTGACTAGGATGCATGTGGGACAGCTGTGTTGGGGAGGGGGCTAGGACCCGCATGGCTACCAATCTCAACCCCTAAACTTACAAAGGTGCCAGTAGGGCTATAACACTGGCCTCCTGATCAGGGAAAGGCTGAACAGCGCCCAGGGGTGAGGGAGATGTAACTCGGCCTAATGATGGCAGTGATGGTTGGCTCCAGATCCTGCATGTCAACTGCCAAATGTCACAAGGGAACAAGGTTTAGAAAAGCTCTTTCTCACTGCCTTAACTGACCGCTTCCTGGGGTGGCCCCATCTGGAGCACCCAGAGAAGTGGCTATTCTCAACCTACATGACACACAGCAGTGGCTTGAAAGTAACTGCAGTGGGGCTGACCTCAGTAATGGGGCTTGTCTGAATTGCATTGTTCTTAAACTCTCCCACCATTGCAGTCCTTCAGATGCAGCTGCTCTCATGGGATGGCAGCTCCTGTCTATGGGGCTGCATGAACACAAGTCTGGGCAGTATGTCTCCTCCATGCTCTGGGTGCTGCTGTACAGGCAGTGAGGGAGAGGTTTAGGGGCTGCTGTGTCACAGTTGACTCAAAACAAGGGTCTCCAAGGAGATCACCCCTCAGCTCCCAGAGCCCTGCAGGCCCCTTCCTGCCCCAGCATAGACCCAAGGCTGCCCTTTTTGGATAGGCTGGGCCCAAACCAAGACTGAGTCCTGCACCAGCTGCGGAATGTTGATGGCATCTGTGGGAGGGGTGGTGGCTGAAGGGGAGCTGACCCTACCCAGCTGCAGAGGTGAAGGGCTGAGCTGGCTCAGACTAACCATAGTCCATCGCGTTATTGGGACTCACAAGGTTTTTGGGTTTTTTTTAGGTGGCTTATTTAAGCCTCGATTTTTCTTGCGATTTTCTCATTATTAAAAATGGCTGTGATCTCTTGTTTTCAGAAGTGCTGAAGCTACAGGCTGCCATCAGTTAAGATGAACACCATGACTGCCTCTAGTGAAAATGGCCTCCATTTCTCTTTCTTCCCAATGGGACTGAAACCAGACTGTCCTCAGCTAAGATGGCAGCCACCAGTCCCCCTGTGCAGACCAGACAGGAGGCAGGGCAATGTGGAGGGGCAGGGAATGAGACCAATGGAGTGGGGATAACGCAGTGATGAGCTGCCAAAATCTTAACTGATTCCCTCCTCACCCCACGAGGGGGTCGTTGCCCACCCTTGCCCTCTGGGACTCCTGCCCCATCCAACCCCCCACATTCCTTGATGCCCCCCCCAGGACCCCTGCCCCATCCACCCCCCTCCCCTGACTGCCCCCAGAACCGGGCAGGAGAGTCTCATGGGCCACCGTAGTGGGTGCCCATTCCACCCCTAAGAGCCAGAGGGATCTGCCGGCAGTGAGGTGGGGAGTCCCAGCGGTGCTTACCTGGGGCAGCTCCCAGGAAGCATCCGGCAGGCCCTTCTGGCTCCTAGGGGCGGGGTAGCATAGATGGGGGGGAACAGGAGGAGCGGCTGCTCCCCCCACTGATCACATCAAAAGGGGCACCTTAGGCACCGACTCCCTGGGTACTCCGGGGCTAGAGCACCCACGGGGAAAATTTGGTGGGTGCAGAGCACCCACCAGCAACTCCCCAACTGCGTCCAGCCCCAGCTCACCTCACCTCCACTCCACCCCTGAACATGCTGCCCCGCTCTGATTCTCCGCCTTTACTGACCGCTGTTCGGCGGGAAGCCTAGGAGGGCTGAGAAGGAGGCGGCGGCTTTGCACTCAGGCTGAGGGTGGCGGAGGTGAGCTGGGGCGGGGAGAGGTTCCCCTATGCGCCCCCGCCCCCGGGTTACCTGCTGCGGCGCAGGCAGCCCTCCTCGCACCCTCCCACCCCAGGTCACCTCTGCCTCCCTGGGCCTGAGTGCGAAGCCACCGCCTGCTTCTCAGCCCACCGCGGCTTCCCGCGCGAACAGCTGATTCGCGGGAAGCCTGGGGAGGGCGGAGAAGCGGAGCGGAGGCGGAGGTGAGCTGGGGGTGGGGTGGGGAGCTGCCGGTGCGTGCTCTGCACCCACCAAATTTTCCCCTTGGGTGCTCCAGCCCTGGAGCACCCATGGAGTCGGCACCCAAGGCGCCACTTTTGGCTGGTTAAATTTAGAAGCCCTTTTAGAACCGGTTGTCCCCCGTGGAACAACTGGTTCTAAAAGGGCTTCTAAATTTAACAGCCGGACTAGCGAACTGGCTCCAGCTCACCACTGAGGTAAAGGGCATGTGAGGAGCTGGGACCCAGAATGGAAGGTCAGATGAATGTGTGGAGCAGTGAGACAGGATGGAGAATGTGGGGAGAGCAGGAAGGGCTACTCTTGCGGGGCAGGGGGTGACTTTGGGGACTGCGGAGGGAGTGTGAGGCCAGAAGATTGTGGGGCAAGCAGAGAGAAGAGTGTGGCAAGATGCTGGGTAGGGCACAGTGATAACCTAGGCTGAGGCAGGAAACGAAGGTGGGAGCTGAGTGAATGGGGGATGGAGAGGGGTACAAATGGCAGCTGCCCCATCTCAAGGGTTAGGAGAGGGTAAGGGCAGTCCTCAGTTCCGTGTGCGCACTTAAGCTTGAACTTGCATCTGTTGGAGATGGGAGCTTCGCCCTAAAGGCTCAGAAATCCAGACACTGGCCGAAACCAGAGTCCATTTATTTTATTTTATTTTTAAAACAATCACAATTTTGGGTGTGCATTGCTGATGGTGTCCGAACGTTTAGGTTTGGCAGCTTTGCTGGCTCCTCACAGGTGAAAGGGGAGACCCCTTCCAGCTGCACCCTGGGACAAGAGCATCTCCAGGATCCTCATTCGCATTTCTCAAAAAGAATAGGAGTACTTGTGGCACCTTAGAGACTAACACATTTATTAGAGCATAAGCTACTCCTGTTCTTTTTGTGGATACAGACTAACACAGCTGCTACTTTGAAACCTCTCATTTCTCACTGCCTCACAGGGCTACAGCAGCCTTCGCTTTCGGCCCATCAGGACACTCAGCTCGGCTGTGGAGAACCTGAGGCCCTGCAAGGTTGTGGGAGTGATTGAGAAGGTAAGGAGCTGCAGCAGAGTTATGGCAGCCCAGACACCTGGTGCTGAGAGCCCCTTGCTTGTGCATGCCAAGCAGGATTGAGGCTGGTCACCCACCAGGGAAAACCTGAGTGCTAAAGGGAGTGGGGTGACCACTGACTGAATGGGCAAGGCCCCAGTGCCTTGGGAGGAGGCCCAGAATGGTATTGGTGTCTCAGGGGGTTCTCTCTCTTCTGAGCTAGTACTGACCCCCAGGTAGTGGGGAAGCATGCTGTGCCGCTAGGGGCACTGTTGGAAGAGAAGTAAAACCAATGTCCTGACCACTCACAGCCATTAAAGGCCCTAAAAACCTTTGCAAACAACTCAATGTCTTTGCCTGATTCCAACCTGCATAGCTACATTTTGACTTCATAAACTGATGCCCAGTTGCTATGGCGATGGATGCCCTATAGGTTCCATAGACCCCAGCAGAAGTCAGGATCTCTGGATGATGGCGTTGGTTTCCCTGCACCTTCAGCATGTCAGGGCCTTGAAGTGAAGGCATTAGGTTCCTTCCCCCTGAACCTGAATTTTGAGTGATGAGATTAATTCCCTTCTGCCTCCCCCCACCCCACCCCTCTCCACTGGCAAGGCCCAAAGGTGGGACAAAACGTGTTACACAGATCTAAAGGGAGGAACATAAAATAATGATGCAGGAAGCTGAAAATGCTGTGGGATTCCCCCCCTTTAGTGTCACTAACTCTTCCTGTATTCCTTGTCTCCTTATCTTCCTATTTCTGAGGTAACTCATGTTGACTGATTAAAAATGTGGCTGGAGGGTAGGGGTAGCTAGAGACACCAAAATAGTAAGGAAAAGAGGTAACTGATACTAAAATGAGCCAAGTCCCTTGAAATGGGACTTGGGGTGACAGAAGTCATTGTTTCTGATATGGGCTGTCACCATTGCTTGCAGGTGCAGTTAGTCCAGGATCCAGCCACTGGGGGGACCTTTATACTTAAGGTGGGTGTTTCCTATCCCTTGGCTTCTCCATCTCCCTCTCCTTCGGGGGAACCCTCTGGCAAAGTGGTGTCCTGTACCAGCCTGACCTGAGAAGTATTTCCCATGAGTCCCTCAGCTCTGTTTTGTGCTGTTCAGCAGAAATAAATTTGATAGCAGTATCCAATGTCCCCCTAAAGTCTCCCATGCCCTGGCATAACCCTTCCCTCCATTATCTCCTGCAATCAGAGGGGAATTCAGTCTCCTTATTCACTCAGACATGAGCTGCCTTCCCACTGCCCCTCTAATGAAACTCAGTCCAGTGGAGCTGGTGAAACCCAAGCCGTGGATCTGTGTCCAAACATGAATTGGAGCAGAAATGACATCAGTCTGGGAGTTCTCAGTCTGAGTCCCTGGGGCATTTGTCCAGCACAGTTAGGAGTGATTATCACTGCTCATGGAAAACCCAGAACTGTAATAACAGAGAGCTTGGAGGCTGTGGGTAAGAATGAGGGGCATCAGCTGGAGCTGTGGGAGTGGTGAGGACTGGAGTAGCTGGAGGGATTGAGGTGGATGGGCAGAGCCCTGTGGGTGGGGGGCCAGCCTCAGAATAGTGATGGAGGTTACAGATCAGGAATAACCTGCATTGGCAGAGCTGTGTGGAGTAACAAGGGGCGCTGTGTGGGTGTAGTGGCAGGGCTGTCTGACCAGGGTTTGCTGAGCTCAGCAGATGTAGTGCTCTAGTCTGTGTGACTGGTGGACAGAGGTAGGAATGAGGGGCTTGTCAGAATGGAATAGACCAGCAGTCCCTCCCATTCAGTCTTCTGCCCTGGCGGTGGCCAGTCTCCTGAGATTCAGTGTCACTGAAAGTTCCCAGCTGTATGTTCCCCATGCAGAGCCTCCCCAAATCCCATGTGGAGACCCGTGAGCGGCAGACCATCATCCCACACGGAGTCCCCTTCATGGCCAAGCTGCTGCACTATTATGTGAGCGAAGACTCCATTTTCCTCCACCTGGAGCATGTGCAGGGTGAGTGTGAGTGCCAGGACTCTGCTTCCTCCTTGTCCTAGCCCCTGCTTCTCTGACCCTGATCTGGAGTGAGTGTCTTTTGTGTGCTAGAGCTGTTTGGGACCATGTTTTGCAGTGAGGGTGATGCTGCAGGGCTCAGAGACCCTGCAGCGGGAGCCAGCAAGCAGCACTGGGGGTTTGGCAGAATAGATAAGAGGCTTCTGGGATCCACGTGGCTGAGAGAGTAAGATAGAGATTAGGCTGGTGGAGGCCTGGGTATGACGATGTGGCTCCAGGTTACTGGAAGCAGGGCTGCTGGGCTCATGGAGACCAGGGGGAGGGAATGGAGGCAGGACTCATCGGAACATAGAAATTGCTGTACTGATCAGACCATTGATGTGTCTAGTCTAGTATCCAGTCTCCCATGGTGGCCAATAGCAAATGCACGTGAGGAAGGTGCAGAAAACCCTGCTGTGGACAGATTGTGAAATAACCTTTCAGGGCAAGTTCTCCCTCAGCTGGAATGAGCATGTGCACAGCTATGTGCCCCATTACCTGCTTTCAGACTCTGCTGCCACTCATTATTTTGTAGACTTGCATCATGTCCCTCCTGTTCATGTCCTCTTTAAACGAAACTCTCCGAACTTATCACTCTGGGTCCTGGCCTGGAAGTCCCCCCAGGCCTCCAATCACTTGCACTCCAGTCTCTGAATCCCTTCTCTTTCTGCTATACCCGGCCCGGGAGAGAGTGACCAGAGCACGGTGATCCAGGTGGGAGTGTGCACCACTAACTAAGATAAGAGGGTTCTGAGCCTAGTGAGGGGTGTGTTCTAGTGGTTCCCATGCTAGGAGAAGGCAAGAGGATGGGGTGGGTCCTGCAAGATTTCCAGTCCCAACAGGACTTCTGAGGAAGGCTTGAGTTCTTGTGGTATTTAGCATGAGATTTGGAGCCATGTGCTCAGAGCCACTTCCTGTTTGCTGGTTTCCAGCAGACAGCCCACCCTAGGTCACTGCGGGCTTCTGCTACCACTTTGGGGCTGGGAAGGAATGTTCTCCCCATACCACCAGATTGGTGGAGGCTGGCTGGGTTTTTTTTTTGCGTTCCTCGCAGCAAAACCTAGGGTTTGGGTTTTGGGCGACCGGAAGCCTGGAATTCTCCCCTCTCAGAGGTCACACTTCGGACCCACGTGAGAACTGTTTAGTTGTCCCAACTTTTGGCAGGTGCCCAGCGCAGAAACTCGCTAATTTAGGCTCCAAATCCAAAAAGGTAACATAGTGAGTATCCCAAAGGCATCTCTTTATGAGGTAGGGGCATGGTGTCTAACCTTGTGGGGGCAAATGCGAACCAGGACCAGGAGACTACTTCACGGGACCACCCTGCCAATGTGTTTGATGGCGGTGCTGGCTGAGGGTTGAGGTCCCCTCTTGCCTCTGCTCCCAAAAGGGGGAGGGATGCTAGTGGGCGAGTGGAGGCATACAAATTCCCTCCTAGTGTGATGATTAGCACCCCCTGCGGTGGGAACCCCCCAGAATTGGCAACGGATCAGTGGGGTGTGAGGGAATGCGCTGGGCTGCCCACCGATGGGACACTTTCATGTAATTCGACTAATAAAGTTGCAGCCTGAGTGAAACTCATAATACCAAATGTCCTTTCCTTCGTCCACACAATGAGAACACAAACAGCATTATCCTACTGCCAGGAATATTTTCAGTTCCACTCCTTAAGCATCCTGACACTTAGTTTTATTGCCCAAAGGTGCTGAGCAGAGATTGTCACTCCGTTATCTGTGATGGCCCTTTTCCCTGTGTGGCTGCAGCTCATTTCTATTGTTTGAGTAATTCAGACTGTTCCTTCCAGCGTGCATCATCCTGCTTTGCCAACACTGAATTCCATCTGCCATGGTGTTGCCCATTCACCCAGCTTTGTTGGATCCCTCAGAAGTTCCTCAGTCTTTAGTCTCCACTTATGTAAATAATTAGCTGTGAATGTTGCCACCCCACTGCTCACCCCTCTCCCAGAGTGTTAATAAGCACAATAAACAGTACCACACCTCAGGGTGCTTCTTTCAACTTTTTTTTTTTTTCTGCCATGCTGAACATTTATTTCCTTCCTATCCTTTGTTTTCTGTCAGGGATTAGCAATGGGCTAAGGCACAGAGCTGTATTCTTGCCCCATGACTATTTTGTTAGTCACTTTTGAGGGACATTGTAAAGTTGTTTTTTGGTTTTAAAAGCATGTGTAAACTACATTGGCCTGTTCTCCTTTTCTCCCCCATTATTTTGCTGATCCACTAGATTAGAGGGGCATGATTTTCCTTTGCAGAAGCCCTACTGGTTTTCCCCCATCATATTAGTATCATTCAGACTTGGCAGATAGAGACTGGGGGGGCAATAGGGAGCTAGTTAAGTCTTCCAGATTCTGTGCCACCTCTGCCTCAGAATGAGTTATAGAGCAGTCTGAGGGGTGCTAACTGATGCTGCTGGCATAAGGGCCCTTAGGGATCAGCATAGCTCTGTCCTTCCTCTGCCACCTCTCCCTCCCCCTGTGTTGGAGTGTGATGGCTGGCAGAGGGGGTAGCTTGTGTGGCGACTGACTCAGCTGACTATGCCAGGGAGGAGTTCCCTTCCACCAGGGGAGTTCTCCTCTGGCTGCAGGGCTCTCTGGTCTGCAGTTCCCAGTGTTATCCTTGTGCCTCTCTCACAGAAGTGCCACATTTGCTACCCTTGTGTTACTCATGTAGTAGCTGATTTTAATGTGACCGCAGATTTTTGTTAACCACTCAGTCGCTCGTTGTCAAGCTCCTGCAGAAAACTCCTGGGTGAATGCCATCCAAGCCTGGTGACTCACTGATCCATAATTTATCCATTTGTTCCTGCACCCCCTCTTTGGACACTTCAGTCTCTGACAGTGCCTCATCTTCATTGTCATTGGGACCAGAAAGGCCTTCTTGGGGCATAGAGGAAATGGTCATGGGGCAGGAGGAGGGGTGAAAATGGGTCTGAGGTCTGGGAGGGAGACAACTGTTGGGATCAAGGGGGGCTGAGGAGAGGGGGTGGAACTGGGCCCTGGGAAGAAGAAGAGGTGGAGACAAGCTGCTGAGGCCAGAAGGAAGGAGAGAAAGGAACCCACTGTGATTAGCGGCCCAGAGAAGATTCTGGGTGAATTTTTTTTCAGCATGTTAATTTCAGCTGCTCCGCATGTGAGCCTGATGCCTGCTGAGCCCTGAAGGCTGGTGTCAGGGTAGTAGGTGGTTGGGGTGTCTGTCTGCCGGGGACCTGGAATGGTTTCCACCCCTCTAATACTTTTTGTCTTCCCTTCACTCTCCAGGAGGGACACTCTGGTCCCATCTTCACTCCCAGCCTCATTTACAGCAAGGTTCCTCTGATGGCCCCAGTAACCTAATCCCAAAGCCCAGCTCCGCTCTGGTGGGCCATGGTGAGAAGCAGCGAGTAGGGAGCCGCTCGGGGGCTGGCTCTCAATCCAGCCAGAGCTCCAGCTTCTGCCCGGAGAATGGCACTGACCTCCCAACCTCTGCGAATCACCATTCACCAGAAATTGCTGACCAATCGTCCTCTCAGGAGCAGTCACCTGACCACATGGATGCCAGACGAGGGACTGGCTGCAGGTTCCATACTGGCCCCACCAATGGCCGTGAGGGAGTTACTGGGGGGAAGGATTTAAGTGCAACACACACTCTGTTTGGTGTCACTGATTATGTCATCATGGCAATGGCCAAGGGACGCAGGGACCAGAGCTTGGCCTTCCAGTCACGTGACTTGTTAACCAGCAGTGATGATGTCAGCACTGTATCAGAGAGGGAAGCTTCTCAGCAGGACACAAGGCTACTGGCTGATGAAAGGCCGCCCCAGTCTCCTGCTGCAGTCCCGAAGGCTATTGGAGGAGGCCACCTGGTGAAGGTGGCATCTCGAGTTTGCCAGGTGTCTGATGCTCCCTGGGCTCAGCCCACATGGTCCCCAGTGGTTCCCCCAGGACAAAGGCAGCTGCACCCTGGAACCACCCTGCACAGCTCCAGTGAGTCCTGCAGGTGTGATTCTGGGGGGCAGGAGTCATTGAGGAGCAGGGCCCGAGAAGGAGAAGGCCATGGTCAGCACAGAGAGCATCCAACTGCAGGACAGCGTGGGCCTCCAGTCCATCGCTCTTTCCAAGGGGATGGTCAGGGGACCTGGGATGTGAACGAGGAACTCATCCGGCTGTGGGCAGCTGAAATGATCTTGGCTCTGGAGGGACTCCACCAACAGGGGGTGCTGTGCCGGGACCTCAACCCCAGAAACCTGCTGCTAGATGGTGCTGGTAGGTGCTGCTTGAGGCTATAGCATGAGAAGGGGTTTTATCCTCTCAACAAGGGGGCCTGTGGCATCTGATCCACTCCAGGATGCTTTGCCCCCTCACTGCATCTCCCTGTGTTTGTTCTGTGAAGTCTGAGCAACTCTGATCTAGACCCCACCCCCTGTGCTCCAGGCCTTTGGGGCTTCTAGGAGACTGCTACAGTCTGCTGTGCATGAGTCTGTGCCTGGAGACCACCGTGAGCTCCAGCAGAGGCAGAACAAGGCTGCTCAGGAATGTTAGCCACATGGACCACATTGTGTTCTCTGGGGGGTCCTGGCTACTTGGGAGACCTCCTCTGAGCCTTCACAGGGGAAGTTGAGATCAGCTGGGGCAGTCAGGCTAACAGTCCACAGGGCTAATGGTTTGGGGCCTTTGATTCTGCAAGTCAGCCCTCCCACCCTTGGTCTGGCAGCCTGAGTTCATTGCTCTCCAGAGTGCACTGCACAGCCTGTCTCTTCTCTCGAGGTGTGTGTCTGTGTGATGAAGAATGTGGGGCAGTTTAGAAACCTACAAAATAAACAGTGAATCCTTGCAGGGCTCCTTTAAATGAGAAGCTGGGAAAAATAACCCTTTCCCCCTTGCCCCAGACTCCTCATCCTCTCTCCTTGCTCCATCCAGCTACTCTTGCTTGGATCCCATCCTACCCAGCCCTTTCACTAGCTGCAGACCTGTCACTCCCAATGCCTGTTCCCCAGAAGAGTCTAGTCCCTGCTGTGCATGTGAGAGTCACGTGTTCTGGGGCCTGGTGCTCCTTTGGGGCTCAGAGCAGTGAAAACATTGGAGCCCAGCTGTGTTGCAGGGCACAGGGGAGGTGCCAGTGGGGCAGCTTTTCCTATCAGGTCCCACTGCAGGGGACGGGCACCTGGAGGGATAGGGCCATGGCTTGTGGCACATGCTGCAATTATTGGGTGTCTTTTGTCCTGATCTCCCTCCCTGCCCCTGACTAGTGCGGTTTCACAGGTCACATCCGTCTCACCTTCTTTGGCCAGTGGACAGAGGTGGAGCCACAGTGCTGCAGCCAGGCCCTGGAAGATATGTACAGCGCCCCAGGTAAGGGAACAGTCTACTGCCTTTTGCTGTGTCTCAAGGGGGCATCAGAGGAGATTTATATCTGCCCAGCAGCATCTCCCCCTCTGTCTGATCTCTTCCAAGGGCAGCAGCCGCCAGTGCCCATGGGAGCTTGATGCTCGGTTGCCTTTCAGCATCTCCCTCCTATTTGATCTTGAACTCATTTGACTTTCTCTGCAGAAGTGGGTGGGATTTCTGAGCTGACTGAGGCCTGTGACTGGTGGAGCTTTGGGTCCCTGCTGTATGAGTTACTGACCGGAATGGTGAGTGGTTTCTGTGTCCCCATCTTATGACACAGGCAGGCGGCAGCACAGTATCAATTCTAGTATTGGTGCCCCAGTGCACATGGGGGCTACGAGGAGTCTGTGTCCTGGAGCATAGATCGGGCTCCAGGCTGAGTTGTCACTGGGCATGACTTCTAGTACTGGAGCCTGGGTAGCTGGATGCTGCTCCTGTGGGGTGCTGAGGGCCTGAAGCTGATGAGCCATTGAATTGTGGGAGATGGTCACTGGGGGGGCTGAGACTGTTACCCCCATGATGCTTGGGGAAGGGCAGTGGCAGATGAGGTGTAAGGTGGATATTCCTCTCTCTGAACAGTGCCTGCTGCACAGGGGTCTCCTCACTGTCTGTCTCTCCTGCAGTCGCTGTCCCAGAGCCACCCCTCGGGGATTCACCCTCACACCCAGCTGCACCTTCCGGAGAGGCTCAGCCTGCCTGCTGCATCCCTGCTCACTGAGGTGAGGACACCCAGCTGCTGTGAGCAGGGGGAGGGGGCCATGGCTCTGGAGCAGGGATAAAGAAGCTTTGGCAGGAGCCTGCTGGGTGAGGGGTGGGAAGGGCCCTTGTTGGCGCTGTGCTGCTGCTCCCCATCTCATCCCTCATTTCCTTCTAGCTGCTGCAGTTTGACCCCAAGCTACGCTTGGGCTCTGGAGGAGGTGGAGTCAACAAGCTGAAGAGCCATCCATTCTTCAGTACCATCCAGTGGAACAAGCTGGTTGGCTAGACAGACACGTGGAGCAGCGAGGAGTGAAGGATGGATTCATGGTGCCAGGCAGGGGCCTAGCAGGGTGGGGCCCAGTGAGAGACCCAGATCCTGCTGGGGAGGCAGATTATCCCCCTAGATCATTGGGTCACTGGGACCTGTGATCCTGGGTGGTACTTGCAGCTCTGCCAGTCTCAGGGAGGTCCACTTCTGCAAGGGCTGATTGCAGAGGTCTGGATTGGGTCCAATTTGCAGCCTTGGGTTCTTCTTCCTAGGATAACTTCCATTTGTGTTGCAGTAGAATTTCCAAGAGATCAGGCCAGGCTGGGGTCAAGTCATGTTGTCTCCCTGCCCTCCTTCCCCCAGGTCCTCCTTTTCTCACCCTATATCTAACCCAACCCTGGTAAAGGTCACTGACCCCTACAGAGGTGAAGACATCAGTGCCAGGGGGCCTAACTCAGCCCTCTTGGTCTACTACCCTTGCTGTCCCATGGGTTCCCTGGGACATTCCTGCCCCTCTTGACCCACAAGCTCTGTGGGGTCCTCCTTGCCTGGTGCTTTCTGTGGGAAGCCAGTCTCTGTACTATGAATGAGACTCCCCTGCTCACCCAGGGGCCTAGAGGGGCAGTATCTCCCTCTGGGGCAGCTCCTTCTCTGTCCATAGATTCCACCAGCTCCCTGGTTCTGCCTGCCCTTATCAGGGGGGCATTCCCCCCCATCCCAGTTACTCTCTCCCTATTTCTCTCTGTGTTGCCTGAGCTCTATATAGCTTACTAATGCATTTCCAATGGCTACCACTAGAGGGGGGCTGGAGTTGTGGACTGTGTGTCTCACGGACTGCATGTGCACCAGCAGCACCTGCCCATGGTGTCTTGGGGGTGGGGGGAGGAGCCACCCCCTCTCCTCCTCAGTGTATGGGAGGCTCCCCTGGCATCTCCCATCTGCTCTGAGTGAACGTCTGAAATCAATAAAACAGCTTTGCCCAAGTGGGGGGTTTGTTTCTGATTTACACACCATGGGGCCCTTGCTCCGCTTCCCCTCCCAGGTAAAGATCCTGATCCTTGGTCGAAGGCTCCTAAGTTGGGCACAAACCCGTTCAGAGGTCACAGGCCTTAGCACTAGCTGCTCTGCCAGACAGGACTATGAGAACTCAAGGCCAGGCTCCAGTTTCAGAGGGGACTCTGGCCTGAGGACCCCCCCCCCCCCCATCACACATGAGAGCAGAAGATCCCCATGACCAGGCTGGGGCAACCTCCCATCCCCTACAGGCCATGCTTCAAGGTCAAGGGATAGGACTTAGAAGATTCTGTTTAGGTCTATTTAATAATTACACCCAGGCCTCCACTGTCTGGGGTTCCCTAAGCTGCTTTGCTCCCTTCTCGGTTTTCAAGATGTTGGCAGAAGGGATTCTGTGCTCCTGTTTTCTGTCTCAGTAAGACTGTGTGGCTATGGCTCTTTTGTCCCTTGCAGAACAGCAGCTGCACACTGAACCCCCTTCATTCCCCTCCCAGAGGCATTTCCTTCCACCACTTCCTTCTGCCTGCTCTGCACCCTCAGCCCACACCTGCTACTGCAACCTCAGTGCCTTCTCTCTGAGCTCTCCTTTCAGGGAGATGTTTCTGTACTTGCAACCAGTGCTCCATCTCTGAGGTTACTGACTTCCCAACCCCCTGGGCTCTAAGGCTGTGGGCAGGAAGAGGTTAGAGGGTGAGGGTGACTCACTGTGGAACAAATGGCTGGGGCAGAGCCTGCAGATGGTGTTTAATTTCTGAGAAACTGGCCAAGTGGCAGGAGCAGACAAGGCATTAACCAGCTAAATGCAGTGCAAGGAGAGAGGAAGGCAAGGGGGGTGGGGGGGAGGCAGGGGCTGTTCCCTGACCTCTGGCAGCTCAAGCCTGCACTGCAGCAGTCCTGCTGCTATTCCAATCCTTGGCTCCGTAAGCATGGGCCAGATGCAGAGGTGGCTAGGCCCAGCAGGGAGCTAGGAGCAGGTGGGAGGGGCTGGCAAAGGGACTAAGTTGCCATGTGCTACCCTTGCCTCTTCTTGTTCTCGCACCACCTCAAGCTGGGTGTTGAGGCAGCACCTGCCCAGGAACTCCCCAACAGCTTCTGTGGCATGACAGCGTCTCCTGCACGCTCCTTAGCTGTGACACCTTAGAGACTAACCAATTTATTTGAGCATAAGCATAAGCTGTAGCTCACGAAAGCTCATGCTCAAATAAATTGGTTAGTCTCTAAGGTGCCACAAGTCCTCCTGTTCTTTTTGCGAATACAGACTAACACGGCTGTTACTCTGAAATCTCCTTAGCTGGAAGCAGAGGGAGGTTCCTAAACCCCAGGGGAGAATGAATCCCATTCACAGGGACACATGGCGTGGGAGTGGATAGCAGGGAGTGGAATGGGCCTTTCTAAAGTAAACAGCTGCTGGTGAGGTGGCTGAGAATAGGGTGGGGGAGCAGGGCCAGCCCACAACATTTTGGCACGCCAGGCAGGGAGCTCAAATGACACCCCCATTCCCCTCACTTGGGCCAAAACTTTGAAATTCTGGGTCCTAGTGCAGAGTCTGGCACCTGAGGCAGCTACCTCAGTTCGCCTCATGGTAAGGCCAGCCCTGTGGGGGAGCCATTGGCTCATTTCCTCTTTCATCACTCTTGTGGCAGCCAAAGAGCTGCACATTCCCCTCTGAGGAGCAGACACCAGGCCTCCTGCTGTTGCGTATTCTGAAGACATGGCACTTGGCTCGCAAAGGGCTCAGTGGCTGCCATAAGAGGCTCTTTGCTCAGCTCTCGGGCACTGCCTCACTAATGGAAGGGCCAGTGGCAGCAGAATGCTAATGAACTGTGTGCTGCTTATCCTAAGCCCCTCACAGCTATGCTGCAGGGGGTTTATGTTTCCAAGCCCTGTCCCCCAAGGGGACTGCAGGCTGGAGCAGCAGGGAGTTGGTACAGATGGCAGGGAAATCAGTGGAGGTGCGAGTGAAGCTGCATTGCAGCTAGGCTCCCCTTACCTGTCTGGCAAAGAAAGGCTAGCCCCAAACCCCCTCACAGACATGGAGGTGACTGGTTCTAGCTTCTGCCTAGCTCAGGCCATGCCACTGCTCCCCGCTTCTCATGGATTGCCCCTAGGCAGTGAGCTGGATGGCTGGGGAAGCTTTCACTCAAGAGCAAGAAATGAAACTTAGTAACTGCCTCTCCTGGCTTGTCCTTTTGGCCAGCATGTAGGACACACAGGCCTGGGGGTGGGGAGGAGGATGCTAAGGAGACAAAGGATGCATATGTCTGCCTGTCTAGCACAGACATCCCCCCCCCACCCCCACCAAGGCTCAATGCTCACCCAGTAGCTGGCCAGCTCTGTAGGGCTGCATTGCCATCACAGTGAGCAGTGTCACTAGCAGAGCACCATGCCTTGGAGCAGGAAAGGAGCTGGGAAAGAGAGTGAAGAGGACCAGTGCACAAGAAAGCCAGCCCCTCCACCTGACCACCAGCACTCAAAGTGGTTCTTGCAACAACCTCAGGAGGGCAGCCCTTCTGCATCGGTGCACAAGAGCACCTGCTCAACAGACAAGCTAGAGCAGCTGGCCTCCAACTTTTTCATCACATGGGCCATATTTTACTAGAGCAGCCACCTTTGAACACAAGGGAACTGGGCTGGCTGGGCACCATCTGTAACTATAGAAGCCCCACTTTGGGAATCAGAGCTAACAGGGGGTTGGGGCAAGACATGGTCTCTGGAAGTGGTTTTGTCTGATGAGGCCATTTCCTCACAGCTTTTCCCCCTCAGCTGAGGAGCTGGTTTCTGTGCCAGTGTCTGATACATGTTAAAGGTATACTGTACATGGGCAGAAATGCTTATACCACACTGCTCTGTTGTATTTGCATTAGCCACAGCTGCTGCAGTTTTCACTTACCCTGTGCCTGGCTGATGCTGGGATCAGGCTTTATCTGGCAAAGAGACAGGTGACACCATAAATGAGGGGAGTGGAGCATAAGCATAAAACAGGAAAACTTTAACCTCCAGCCGTGAGATTCATCCTCCTTCCACTCACAACCCTTAGAGTTTGGAGGTGGTGCTGGCCACATCTGCTCACAGTGTTGGCAAAAGTGCCTCCTTGCAGCTATTAAGCACAATTGGTTAGACATCTGTGACACTTTTGCACCGATGCAGGTCTTACCACTGTGGCATTTTAAGATTAGTACAGGACATGCTGCAAGGGCCTTTGCTCTGAGACCTTGGCAAAGCTCCAACAGCTGCAAAGTGGGTTTGCTCACTGCAAGAAAATAGTAGACTTTTTTGTGTGCAGCTGGGAGACATTTCTGACCCTCTGAGCCATCACAGGTGTAGATGAGATTAGCTAACAGGCAAGCTCAGAGCCCTGAGGTTTTATGACTTGGGGAGGGAGGGGTACCTTTGGAACTCACGCTCCACTTGGTCCAAAGGCTTTACTGAGCCTCCAGCCCAGCCCAGGGCCTATCTTTTCCCAGGATTCAGCTACACAAGTGGGGTTTGCCTTTTGTATTTTTAACTCTGTGCTTGCAGTAGGCTTGTGATATTGGACATGTTTTATAACACAACCAGATGGGCAGTTCAGTTCCACAGCAGCTCTCCCTGCAGCCATTCAACAGCACAATGGCTTCTTCTTTCTTTATGTACAAGGAGAAATATTTTGTACCTCATGGCTATTTTTCCAAATGAACATGAGCTTTCCTGAGTCTGCACAAGCCAGAGTCCATCACCAAAGAAAGCAGACTCACAGGACCCGGCAGCACAGAGAGCTTTTAGCTACAGCCAGGAGCTTGTTGCCTCTCCTTAGTGCCATTGCTGTAGATACAACTGAATTCTTTAGTAGAAGAGGCTGCTCTATGCTCACAGCTGTGAAATGGGCAAGTAAAAGCAACTGCTAGGGATCTATACAGCACCCTCCCAGCAAGGGCTGATGCAATCCATGGCCAGGAGCTGTCTGCGAAGGTTCTGAGGGCTAGGGCTTCTCCCTTGGGTGATAATGTCACACCAAGGCAGACTGTCATGTCGGAGATTCAGCTTCTGGTTTTAATTTCTTCAGTTTATTCTTTTACCCTTCATTCTATCCTCTGCGAACCTAAATGTTCCTCTACCCACTCAGTGGGAGCGCCCTGAAAAGAGCAAATTAATGGCACCGCCATGCTAGAGCTTACTTCTCGGACTTTCCCCAAAAGCCAATAGCTCCAGCTCCCTCATTGCTTTGGAAACGCTGCTCCGCACAGCCATCATTTGTCAATATCCTGCCAGTACTGGGCTGTCGGAATGATCAGTTTTCTATCTGCAGTGGTCCCAGTGTCACAGAGTAGGAAAGGGATAATCCCTCTTTGTTACATTAGACCTCTGCATTTGCAGCCTAAAATGACACTGCAACCATAACTCCCTGCAAGTTCCTGTCTAGTTGGGGTTTGACTGAACAGGGGTCTTGGACCCCTAACAGTCAATCATGGAACCAAACAAGCACCTGTGTTTCTCATTCCCATAGCAGAAACAGGCAAAGCTCTGAACTTGCCACAGCAGCAGAGATAGTCAAGCTAATGCCCATGGCATGATGAGAAACAAGAGTTGATGCTGCTACAGACAGGCAAATAGAGCTGCACATCTGACCCGGTGATCGGAGAAGCCCCACTACATGATGAGTGAGGTGGCCACTCTAGGCTATGTACCCCTCCCCCCCACCTATCTAAGCCCTCAGACAAAAACAGGCTTGCAGAGTTAATGAATTTATTCCCTTGACAAAAAAAGGCCATAAGAGGGACCTGGTGCAGAGAATGCAGTCAGAAAAATCTTGCCTCAACTTCCATCATCACAGTGGTGGCAAATGCCCTGGTGCAGGGCCCAGCACCAGATTCCCCTCTGTGGGGACTACTCTTCCCATGGTGCTTCCAGCTAGTTTCTTGCACCAAGTCAGGGACACAGATTCAAAACCCAGCGCCAGCATGTACACACTCCTGCTCCCCTTCCCCACCCCGCTACACCCCACCGTTAGATCATTTCCCTGGTTTATGTCTTTAAAACCCATTGCGTTAAATACTTTAATTACAAGTTGTGTAGGGGGTGAGAGTAATAGACCTGGCAGGGACTCCAAGAGCCCCTCGCTCACCGCTACATATGCACGCTATGTACTAAGGATATGCCCCCACATACCAGCAGCCTGGGGCTAGGATGCAGGGGCCCTTTGCCTAGCTGTCTCACAGCAGGGGGCAGGCCAGGCCATTGCAGACAGGAAGCTGATGGTTTCACCCATCAGCACTGGGCTGTAATTCAAAGGCAGCTGCAGGGGGGGTATTTCTTATCCTAACTGCTGACAGGTAGTGGCCTAAGCCCAGGGGTGGCCCATAGGGTGCAGCAGGGAATGGAGCTGCCTCCCCTGGTGGAGGTTGCTGACCCTGCCCTGCCAGACATCAGACATTCACACCATGTAGACCAGGCCAGAGAAAATGAACCAAACCTCAACACAGAAGAGGGTGGGAGGGGCTATTTCTGCCTTCCTGCCAGGGAAGGGAGGGAAACAGGTGCCTGAATTCTAATGGATGCGCCTCAGCTGCTAGTTTGAGGAGCAGGAGACAGCAGGGGAGGCAGACAGCCCTGGCAGTGTCCATGCCCCTGAGATCACCAGAACAGGGGGGAATGCAGGGGTGCGATCAAACCCTGCTACAAAGTCACCCCGGGGATCCCAGGCTGGCTTTGTGGGGTGGATGAGAGTGGGGGGTTTTCAAGTGGCAGGGACACACAAGGGCCTTTCCCTCCCTCCCAGTGCTGGAAGTAAACTTGAACTGGCACAGGAGCTGCTGGGGAAGGGCACCCTAGTGCAGTAGCAGGCTGCTTCTGCTGGAGGTGAGGTGCGCTCAGGTGCACGGGGAAGGAGGGGAAGGCGAGAGAGAGGCTACATAGGTGGTTCAGGAGAGCCCATGCCATTTGGTAGTTTGCCCAATGGATAACAGCCCAAGGGAGAAACTGAACCATCTCTCAAGGGAACAGGAAAGGAGGTAGGAGCTAACTCCAGAGTTCCCTCCAAGACCCCTCCAGACACAGGGGTGGGGAGGAGACTGGAATGAACTCCTGCTGGTTCCTGAATGCCCTATATTACCCCTGCTGGTGCTGCGTCCCTGCCCTGGTTGGCTTGTATGGGGTTAAGGCTGTGCTCTAGAGGTCCAGCAGCATCACGCGGGGATCCTCCACCACAGCCTTGATCTTGCGCAGGAAAGTCACTGCCTCTCTGCCATCAATCAGCCGATGATCGTAAGTCAGCGCCACATACATCATGGGCCGCACCTCAACCTGAGGAGGAGAAATGGAGCGAATGAGCTCAGCCCTGCCTCTCCTGTATGGGCTTCCATCCCACTTGAGAAAGACCCAGCTGTTCCTGCCCTGCATGATAGGGAGGGGGTGTAGCAAGATCACCTGCTCAGCAAGGTTTTTGCTTCTCCAGGAGAGAAGAGACAACAGCAAGCTGACAAGGCTCAGCTCCGCACCTTCCTTAAGTCATACACTAACTAAGCACAAGCTCTGGGTGGGGTTTTGCCAGGTACCAGGATATGCTGTTCAGGAGGGGAGCTAATGTCTAGCATGGAGACTGAAGGCACTCTCTCCAACAACATTAAGGGGATCCAGGAAATCCCTTTGCCAGCCACTGCATTGTGCATTGCTACCCACTGCCCCAGCGTGGAGGGGTGAGGGCTTGTCTGGGCCCCAACACCATGAATTAGCCCTATCGCCAACACAGACTGCTTAGAACCCTTTACAGGTCCCACTTAAGTAACTTTGCAAGAGGAAAGCCTTCTAGGAGGGCTTCCTCCACCCCATCTGGTGCAGCTACGACCAGGGTCCCCTCTGCTGCTGAACCCCTCACCTCTGCCCATTTAACTACACTGAATACAGCCCTTTGGAGCCTTCCATGCAGCTGCACCTACACCTACTTTGCCTCCAACAGCAACAGGCCTGTCAAAGATGCCATGCATGCCCAGTATGGCAGACTGGGGAGGGTTGATGATGGGCGTCCCAAAGAGGGACCCAAAGACCCCTCCATTGCTGATTGTGAAGGTGCCCCCATCCATGTCCTCAATAGCCAGCTCATTCTTTCGGGCCTGAAACAAGAAGAACAGGATCTTAGAAAGCAGCTCAAACTGAAGGCACCCAGGACACCAAAGAGGAGCAAAGAGACAGAGACTGGAGGTACTTGCTCCTCACTCACTACATTCATAGGGTGTGACCTTTTCTGAAAACTCCCCACAAGCAACAGGTGATGGAAAGAACTCCACTTGCCAGTTCAGATTTGCTAGTATAAATGTTTAGATGGGGTTACTTTCAAATATGGGCTCTGTCGCTTTAACATTATGGTTTAGCGAGATGCTGACACCACCTCAGCCAGGAAAGACAGTCAGACGGGTAGAGAGGAGGGGAGAATGCAGATTGAGAGGCAGTGACAAGTTCATAAGGCAGTGGTAGTACACCAGTGTGCAGGGGAGGCACTGAACTGTACTGGAACTTTCAATATGGTCCCACAGTTTGAACAGCTCCATGTCTCAGTTAATCAGGGGTCCATCTGCCGATCAACTGAATCAGAGACACGGCAGGACTGACAGACCACAAGGGACTGACAGTCACTAAAATTAGGAGCAGGTTATTGTCTTCTTCCTCTAGTAGAAGCACTTACAAGGTTTATCCCTTACTTTCACTGAGTTCCACCATTTGATTTGTGATAAGATTCTCTTGCCTTGATTTCCAGTAATCCTCTCATCTGGGGAATTACCTGCCTCCAAAGAGGTAAACAAGCTTTGATCTTAAGGAGAGGTAATGGGAGTAGGGGGATAGCAAGAGCCCAAGCATGCTTGGGAGTCTCAGTTAAAAGGGAAAGACTTAGAGGGATGTGTCCCGTAAGAAGAGGTCACAGGTAGGGCTGGCACCTAGTACAATGCACAGAAGATGCCTAAAGATAGGCAGAAAGTTAGAAGGGCCAAAGGTGAACCTGCACACAGAGTGAACCCACTTGTGCACAGCCAGCAGTCCCTGTCAGAAATCAATGCTGCTTCTGCCACGGATTGAGCTGGCTGCTCATTTCTTCCCTTCTGCGCCCCTCTCAGAAAGCCATGGCCAGCACATCCCCTACAGTCCCATCTCCTGTTACCTTCTCCCCTAGCTCGTTGATGGTTCGCTCAATGTCAGCAAAGTTCATAGTTTCTACATTCCTGATGACAGGGACCACGAGACCCTGTGAGGGAGCAAAGAGCCCAGTCAGAGTCAAATGTAGCAGCAAACAGGTGCATCTGAGCACAAAGACATGGGGAACCTGGTCTCAGGCAAAGGAAGTTACCACTGGAGTACACTCAACTTCCTGCCCTTCTGAACAGGAGAGATGGGAACATGAAGAGCAGAGCATGTCATTTACTCTTCCTCCCGTCACAAATCCAGAACTTCAACATCAGGCAACATTTTACCTCCCAAACTAGAGACAGCAGATCCACCATCCGACCTGGGGAGGGACTCCTCTCCTCCCTCCTTGGATGCATGCAGCACCCCTTCTCAGGGCCAACTAGGTCTGAAGTGGCAGTGTCCACCTGGGTGTTGTCCAGGGTTTACAGAGGCAGTAGTTTAGTATAGCAGGGCAGGCAACTATCTACACTGCTCTGTGGGTTGAAGGTTGGTCTCTAAAAAATGAAGCCAGGACACACCATTTCCCTCACTCCCAGGTGTGCTCATACCAGTGAGCCCACGACAGGGCCACCAACTTGGACTTTCCCAATAACCCATAAGAGCTGTGGTGGCCTTGTCCCCTGCCAGCTGGGCCAGTGGCTCGAGGCTCTCTTGCTGCAGGACCAGATGTGTTGGGCATCGGAGTTTCACGTGAGTAGCTTTTGCCATCCTAGAGTGCCATGGCTCCGTTTGCTTAGCTAACTGTATCACCCCTGCAGAACTAGGGCTGCAGTCTGGGCCAGGTAAAGAGCCCACAGGGCATACCCTGGAAGTTGCCACTGCAACACTGATATCCACATAGTCCCTGTACACCATCTCTTTGGTTGTGTCATCAATCACTAGGAGAGAGAGGAAAACAAACAGTTACACAGAGAAAGCCCAAGAGCCAGGACTCTGCAGTCATGAAGGGCCGGAAGTAGTCACACACCAAGAGCAACTTGCTCATCTCTCATTTCGATGCTTTTAAATGTAGTGCCAGGGGACAGTTAAGCCCCACTGCCTCTTCAGGGAAGCACCAGCACAGAGGTAAAGCTGGCTGGAGAGAGGGGGAGCTGGCTAGGATCAGCTCACTCCCCTGGGACATCCAACCTCCCCGATGTATTCCTCTCCCTTCATAGGCACAAATGATCCCCCAGGAGACACCTCTTAAGGGCCTGCCCTCCCCACACAATAGCCATTCCAGTGAAATATAGTAGGATATGTCCTCTACCAATGAGCAGCGCTGTGTTGGGATGCACCTTAATATACACGGCACCCACCCCGTCAGTTTTGAAAGCTCCTGCCTGAGTCACTGTGAAGGGGCCTTCCCAGCATGCTGGCTCCTTCCTGCATAAGTGAAACCACCTAGACTAATTACAGCCCAGAAGTATTCACAGCCTCTCCCTCTTCCCTATCTTTCACATGTGGGGATGTGGACCTCTGGAGCCTTTAGCTCCCTATAGGCTTAGCCACATGCTTCAGGAAGCCCCTTGTCTCCACACAGGCTGGCACACTCACCCGCATTCACGATGGGCTGCTCCTGCAAGGCAAAGGCTGCAGCTTTCACAAAGGCTGACATAAAGCCTAGTTTCAGGTTGTGCTTCTTCTGGAAGGAATCTCTGTGCCGGGCTCTCATCTCCTGGATGTTACTGCAAAAAAAAAAAAAAAAAAGACAACCATTACCACCAGGAATGGAGGGGTGAAGGGGAAAAGAGATTACTCACTTCTTCCATAACTGAAATTTCCTGTGTCAACAAACCTGCAACAACAAGTGTTCTATCCCAAAGCTGCTGAAAAATTCTGCCCCAAGTAACAGACTGGGCAACTTTTAGCTTGTTTCAAGATTGCTGTCAGAGAAGCTGCTTTAGGAACCCCTCCAGAGCCAGAAATCCAACAAAACCAGACGAAGCAGCGTAGCTCTGCTGTAGTTCCAAGGATGCACTGCCTGGCAGGAATGTGCTGTGCCCCAGATCTGTCAGAGCTCCAGGGCTGGTGTTACACAGAGCCGAGTCTTTGGCATCACAACCACTATCCAGCGTCTGGTGCTTTGGGCAGCATTTACAGGTGAACTGTGTGCTCATTCTCCAGGGGCTGCCCAGCAAATACTGTGGGGTGGGAGTGCCAAGGGTGAAGGGACAGAGAAGACTCAGCAGTGAAGCAGAAAAAAAGGAGCTTCAGTGCTGGTTTCAGGGGCAGCCCACATGTTGCTGCTCCAAGACCTGGCCCTCTTGCTCGGTGCTGACAGGCTGTATGCACATGAGATTTTGATCCCCCCCAGCAAGAGGCCTTCTCAAAATGCCACAGAGATGGCCTGAGCGCTGAGCACAGTGTCTGCTCTCCCCATCATGGAAGTAGCTAGTCCCCTCAGTCCCATAACTGGAATACAGACCAGTTACACAAACTGCACCGAGCAGCATAGCCTCAGCTCTGCCCATCCTGGGCTAACACCAGATACTTTGGAATTGTACCCCCTGCCCTGCCCCCTCTACAGACCATGTGTCTTTGAAGAGGCAGTTTTAGCAGGAGGTGGGGGTGGGGGCTCAATGGGATTAGAATGTTTGTTTTCCTGCACCTAACCTTGTTTAGGGCTAGGATTACTGCCCAAAGTCATTAGCGCCTCCCAAGACACAAGGGCTGCAGAAGTGAGGAGGAGGTTTGCTGAAAAACCGGCTCATTATGGCTTCCTCCTTTCAGACGCTGAGCCCCAGTGGGGAGCAGGAGGCCTCAGTGTAGGCCCTTGTGAGTCGGCAGCAGGGCATACAGCTAGAAAGGCAATCAATCCAAACCAGATTACTGGCTGCAACAAGAGCCCGAGGCTAGCGTAAAGCGACACCTCGATTAGCCTCGGAGAGGAGATAAAGCTGCAGCACTTCCCCTCCAATCAAGACTATTTTGCCAACCTTATCGTTCTGAGCCCCAAATATTTACATGTTTTGTCTTAAGAAGCAGAGTAGGATTTCACAGGGCAATTCAATTTGGGCACAATTTCCCTTAATGCACTGAAATCTAAGCTGCCCACCCTCCAAGCCCATTAGTGTGGTTGGCCCATGAGCACTTGGTGCAAGTCAAGAGAATCCCCACTGACTGAAAGAGATAGGGAAGGGATGCTGACCATCTTGGAAAGCTGCTCCACAAGACTGCCAGATCTGCTCTCTGCGAAGTGCACAGCTGGGGGGATGCCCACACCTGTAGGGTGAGCTTCTTGGACCTTACCTGTCCTAAGGTGACTCACATTCCAGTCTCCCCAGCAGTCACCTTAAGGGTTAAGAGGAAGCAGGAGACAGTCTTCATGTCGCCAGTAGCTAGAACACAAGCTGCTCCAGCTTTTCCAGCTCAGCACTACCCAGTCCTCAACCAAGAGCTTCACAGACGAGACCCCATGAAGTCCCAAGGACCTTGAGTGAACTACACACCTGCTCCTGGGACATCAGGATGGCCTGGAGAAACCTGCCCAGATGAGTGCAGTGAGAAACCTGACCACAGAAGCCCCAAAGTAACATTGCCCCAGCCTGCCCAAAAAGCGTGACCAGCGAGGTCCTTGCTGCTGGTTTGGATGCAATGAGGGAGGGGCCTCACCTTGCTGGGCAGAGGGAAGAGCATGGTCCTCACCTCATATCAATCTCATTGAAGGTGGTCAGCATGGCACATGTATTCTGAGCCTCTTTCAGGCGCTGAGCAATGCGCTGACGCATCCTGTTCATTTTCACCTGAAATTGAAGAGACAGAGTAAGAGCAGCAGAGCAGCCATAGGGTTAATAGAAAGGGGAGATGGCAGAGGAAAACCACAGGGCCCTCAGTCTTCCCTCCTGATGATTAGCAGCCTGTGCCTTGGGCTGAGCTGTTTACTTGATCACTCTGGACAGCGTGAGGTGGACCCATTACCTACACTTCAGTGGGCCCAGAGAGCTGCCACAAGGTCACTAGAGAGGCTTCCCAGCTCAGGAAATGGTTTGATTGAAAAACAGAACTGAATCATGACAAAGGCAGAATGTGGCACAGATCTGTGCCCCCCCGAAGCTCTGCTGAAGAGAAAGTTCCAGAGGCAGACCTGGTGGGTGGGCTAGCGTGATAACAGTAGCCTGCAGAGAAAACCACAGACCGTCCTGAGACGTTATAGTTTGGGCAGCTCGGCCACATTCCCTTGAGGTTTCACACCTACGGCCCTGGCAGCAGCAGCATTGCCTGATCTCTGCTGAGGACACGTGGGCAGCACAAAACCAGCCATTACCTAGTAGCGACACATCATATCCTGATATTCCCTTTTCCTGTCTAGAAGCCCTTACCCCTAAGGTAGTTGAGAGCAGGCCCTTCCTTAACCTCACCCTCAAAACTGCCTAGCCCCTACAGAGCAACTGGGCCAGAGCATTTCTCCAGCCACTACAACCCTTAATTGATCTGTATGTGAACATTCTCCTCCCAATGCACCTGGGCATGATCTTACCCACACAGTTTAGACAGGCTCCTCAAGGTTTACTCCAGAGAAAGGTCCTCGCCTCTGTTACCCAGCAAGGAAGGCACTTTGAGAAGCCCTGGTCCCTTGAACCTTACCCTATGTTCTGATCTGGCACCTTTGCTGGCCCCTGGCTCCACACCAGGAGCTGCCACTGGAGCTGCAGTCGGCTTCACCGCAGACACTGAGAGCAGAGAATACATATGTCAAGATGGGATCTTAAAACAGGGTTAGCCAGGTCCCTGCCAATAACAGCTTGATTATAGGCCCCTCCAAGCCCCGTGTTCAAGAAACAGGATATGTAAGCAGTGAACCATGGCCTGTGATTATGAGGTGGGCAGGCTCCAGGCTGACTGGAGATTTCAGACCTGGAGCGTACAGGGCAGCAAAGTAGAGAAGTTTCCATCTCAAACTTCAAGATTATTTTGCTGCCCTTAACTTTATTTCCTCTCCCCCTGAAAGGCAGGGTTTGCAAAAAGAGGACTGAACAAGGCTGCAGCCTCACCAGGTTTGGTATCAATGGGCTGTGTTGACACAGGGGGCACTGGAGGCATCGTAGTGGGGATTGGCTCTGCAGGGGGAGCAACGGCAGCAGCCACAGGCTCAGGTGCAGGGGCTGCAGCAGGAGGGGCCACTGCTGGTTTGGCCTTGGTGGGAGCAGCTGAAAGACAGAAATGAATAATAATTGTAAGTGCAGTTGCAGTCTGGAACGTGAGACAGCCATGTCCAGGCTCTCACCTGCCCGCATCTGGCCAGTTATTAACATTCACCCTTCCGATTCTCAGAGTGCATTTCAGTGTTATAAAAACTAGAGGATGCTCCTTTCAGCTCAGGAACTACTAAGGGGATCCCAGGCTGAAGCTGGGGCCTCAAATATTTATGGTACAGTAATGCTCAGAGGTTCCCTATACCACAGGGCAGAGAGTTCCACAACCTAATTATGTTTTCAACCTATTTAAATTTGCTTCTTTTAACCTAACTGAGTGTTCTTAGTTTTGTATTAAAAGACAGGGGAGACAGTAACTACTTCTTCGTCTGCAGGAGACTGATCTTTACCATATAAATGTATTCTCTTCTCCCTTTATTCTCCTTTCCACCTAGAGTCTACTAATCTCCAGCCTATGCACAAACAACACAGGACTCCCATTGCCCTTCTCCATTTCCACTCTCCACTGGAGAACCCAGGAGGGGACATCACTTCAGAGAATGACCATGATACTATATATCCCCTTCACAATGCAACGTGCATCTCAAAGTGTCACTGCACATTCTCACACACTACCTGTCCAATGCATGGGTCTTATCACTGCACAGGAGATGGAATACCGAAGAGAGCTGGTTCGGAGTTCTTGGGTAGGGGAGCGTTAAGGGGATTCTAATGTCTCACTTCCTGCCCCGTCCATCCCCAGGGAGCTGACAAAGACAGAAAACTCTGGACTTAATACATGTTCCTGACTTACCTCCACTTTTCCTGAGTTTGAACAGAGGGGTCCCTCCTTCCACTTTCCCCCCATCAGGTACTAGAAGGGCTTCAATCACGCCAGCTGCCGGGGATGGAACCTGCACTGATGTCTGCAAAACGGAGAGGAGTAAAATCCCCCCTGGACATTGAAAGTGAACAGATATCCAAGTAGGAGACCCTTGTCTCTAACAGGGGGCATGAAGGGGAGATGTCCTGTGTTCCAGATTTCACACCACGAGGGGAACCAGAGCTTTGCATTGCCCCTTTTGCACAGGCACCATCTCACCTTTTAAAAAAAAACAAAAAACTGCTGCGATTTTTAACCTTTAAAAGAAGCCAGCAGCATAAAAGCCTGATCCACTTGCCTCATTACAAAGGGAACAGCATGAAATGGGGCTGAAGTACAGCAAGCTGCCTTCCTGGCAATGACACAGGAAACACAGCTCCCAGGGATTTAGGGGCAAGCAAGCAAGCACTTTAAAATAAAATAGTCGGAGGAAAATTCTTTTAAAAATTATTCTAGGTAACTTAAGAGCCGAAGTGACACACTTAAACTAGCCATTTTTCTAAGATCTGAATTTACCCTACAGTCTCTGATTTCTCCTGTATTTAAATAAAAGCAGATTTCTTAAGTCCTGCTATGTAGACTGGAGTACCTGATGGGAAGTATCAGTAAAATGGCAGCCCCCACTGACAGACACCAGCACCATCAAATGACCAGAGAGAAGAGAAACTAGCAAGGATTTCACTAATTTAAGATACAGTCAGCGTTTATACTAAAGAACTGAAGGTTTTAAACTGTGAAAGGACCAGTGGCACAGGCAGGGCCTGTAGTCCTGTGGAACACAGACCTGGGAAAGGGAGTAGAAGGGGGCCAGTACAGAACACTCCTACCTTGTCTGTTTCAATCTCACACACCACTTCGTCCTCTGCCACTGTGTCTCCAACAGCTGAACAACATAAGAACCACTGTGAGCACGGAGCTGTGCTCTGGCCTCCCCTTCCAACCCACAGCACAGTCTCCCAGTAATCCAGAATTTTCACACTAGACTTGCACGACCTTTCCTGGGTGAAGCTGAAGAGATCTACTGCACATTCAGGTTCTTCCTGATCCTAGTTCAGGTATCTCTCTCCCGTTTCATCCTTCTACACCAGAGGTGAGCAAACTTTTTAGCCCGAGGGCCACATCTGGGTATGGAAATTGTATGGAGGGCCATAAATGCTCATGAAATTGGGAGTTGGGGTGTGGGAGGGGGCTCCAGACTGGGGCAGAGGGTTTGGGGGGAAAGGGCTCCGGCTGACGGTGTGGACTCTGGGGTGCTGGAAGGTGGGACAGAGGGGTCTGAAGGGCAGGAGGGGGAATCAGGGCTGGGGCAGGAGGTTGGGGAGCAGGAGAGGGTTGGGGGACAGGCTCTGGGAGGCACTTACGTCAATCAGCTCCTGGAAGTAGCGGCATGTCCCCCTTCGGATCCTACGTGGAAGCGCGGCCAGGTGGGTCTATGTGCTGCCCTGTCCACAGGCACCGCCCCTGCAGCTCCCATTGGCCGCAGTTGCTGGCCAATGGGAGCTGCGGGGGTGGCGCTTGGGGCAGTGGCAGCGTTCAGAGCCCTCTGGCTGCCCCTACATGTAGGAGCCGGAGGGGGGACATGCTGCTGCTACGGGGAGCAGCGCAGAGACCGCTTCCCAGCAGGAGCTCAAGGGTCGGATTAAAACATCTGAAGGGCTGGATGAGGCCCCCAGGTGGTAGTTTGCCCACCCTGTTCTACACCATGGACAGGGTGGCCCTTAGACAGGCAGTGATAGTGCCAAGAGTTCTTTGCCCCATGGAAAGTGTAGTTATCACACATGAGTTATCTGCCTCATCCTTCCCAGGCTGAAAGGCATTAAGAAGCAGAACTTCAGCCAACCAGCTACAAACTGTGCCCAGGGCTGCCCCATGGAAGCATGGAAAAAATGCAACAGCAATGCAAAGTCAATGGGGATGGGGCAACTTCTTACCTTTCTCCCACCTGACATCTCCCTCTGTGACTGATTCTGCAAATGCCGGTGTGTTAATTGTAATCACGTCATCCCCTGTGGTGGTGGAGGGAGAGAGAAAGAGAGAGAAAGCCAGCCTGGCACACACATTCAGAGCTCAGTGCACACACTCAAACACCTCTCCATTTTGGACACTGGGAATTGCCTGGAAAGGGGCAACCCAGTGGTTGTCAGATTAAGTGAGGAAGAAGGGCAACACCACACTTTTTGACAGCTAGTCACACAGAATAGAGCTTCTCCCATGGACAAGAAGTCACACAGTACCAGAAACACCCAACACAAGAAAGCAACACACTACAATAGGGCTGAAAGCGCAAACCCAACCCCCACCACTCACCCATGGAGGATAGAGTGAAGCGTGCATAGATCAAGAGTGGAAAGGCTGGCTCAGTTGTGGCACAGGGCCACGTGAACTCCAGTCAGAGGGGAGCAGACCAATTAGCCCCACTGGTTCCTGGTTCTTAGCTACTTACTGCACACTGCTGTGATTCTGAAGTAACGGACGGAGAAGACACTGGAGGTGTTTACCCTGGAAAAACAGAGAGAGAGATGAACACAGAATGAAAAGGCCTATGGTGTGGTCAGCCCAGGCCCCCCAAGGACAGCTGAATGAGGGGCAGAGTTTACACTGGCTTGCTCCAATTGATCAGAAGGCCACTCAGCTGCCCTAATGATGCATACGCAGTTGCTCCAAGGGACATTTACATATTGATTTATGCTGTAGTAACCCTGCTAGGCACCCAAAGGAAACTGAGCAGCCTGCTACCTTTGGGGGGCCAAGAAATCCAGGGACAACAGGCATGTACAGAATTCGATTCCAAGCATGTACCCCAGTAATGGCTGTGTTAAACAAATCAGCAGACAGAAGTCTTGGGGCTTCAGAACCTGCCAAAGAGCTGACCCATAGTCCAATCCCATACCCTTGGCTAGTGCAATAGTGATTTGTTCGTTTCTAATTTAGGAGCATCAGCACTACAAGGGGTGCTTCAAGAGTGACATTACCACAGAAAGCCTGACAGCCACAGTCAGACACTTCTGACACCCCCCTTCAAGGGGAGCCAGACATCCCAAGTGCTCTAAAGAGATGCCGCAGAAGTATCAATCTCATCGAGAGCTAACACATTTGGGAAGCAAGAGTGAACATGTTCTAGCACTACCACAGATTCTTGCAAAGCAGGTCACACAAAGTCAGCACACACGGCCCGGTGTGTAATGCTGTGGGCTCCCAGGGGAGGGAGGCAGGCTGTGTCTGGGAGAAGTACCAAGACCACCCCAGCAGTGCAGACCTTGCCCTCACATTACTTGCTCCGGAACCATCCCACTTCTCTTCAAGGAGAATCTGTCTCACTGTGCTTCCAGTAGGTCCCTGCTGGGAGGCCACCACTAAATACCACAGTGATAGGCATAGCATTAGTGAGAACATGAACAGGTGGATACATGAATTATCCTCTCCCCCTCACCATTGACCTCTTCATTCTTGTCCCTTCCGTGTTTAGGTAACGTTCTCAATTCCTGGCCCCTAAAAGCCAGAGAGCACACATTTCCTGAGACTAGCCCTGAACCCCTATGATGTGCAGAGGGGTTGATGACAATTAGATCAGACACACCATCAGATACCAGGGCTAGGGCTAGAGCAGCCCCTCCCCTTGACATGCTGCAGCAGGCCTTAGCTTTTCCATGCATACTTACACAAGCTTGCTGCTGTTGGTGTAAGCCAGCCCCTGGCTCCGAGATACACCTGCAAGGTAGAAACCACTTCAACTGAAAACCTCATTATCCTATAGGCAGCTACCCAGCCATACACCCACCACAAAGAGGAGGGTTTATAAGGTTAGAAACAACTCAAAGAGACCCTTCCAAGCATGCTCAGTGGAATCTATTGAGATGTTAACAGAGCCTAAAGAAGCCCCATGCCATTGCTGCCCATCCTGATTGAACGTGGGGCTGCAGCTGGGACAGGGTGCAGTTGGAGGCTGTACAGAGGCCCCTCTATATCAGCTGTCCCACTCAGAGCCTGTCAGAGTATAACAGCAAGCTTTGTTTTCATTTAGATTCCAACAAAAGAAAAAACACTCCTGCTCTGGGATCTAAGCTCCGCTGGATCATTTTTGAAGGGCAGGATATAAACCAGCAGATGTCCCAAAGCCAAAGAATTTAGGAAATGGCCAACTAGAGAGAGAAACCAAACCAAATACCCCCTGGCAAGGACCTTGCCTGGGCAATGCTAAAACAGGGAGCTCCAAATAAGGATAGGACAAGAGCCCCTTGATCCCCAAGAGGCACCCACAGGAAAACCTGTGGCCCTGTGAGAAGCACAGACAGGAAGAATCTCCCATAAAGAAAATTGCTTTCTGAAAAAGCACTGGAGAGGAAGGTTGTTCCCTCCTGAATTATTTCTCAGCATTTCTTAAACCTTGTAGGCTCCACCATATTCATACACTCTCTGGTTTCAGGATGGAGACTAAGCAACCTTTATCATATACTTCTAATCCTGACCTTTGCCTCTCCTGAGATACTGGGTAATTAAGATTCTGGCCTGATCTCAGATTAAGGAGACTTGGCATAGCAATCTGAGAACATACTGATATCCTCAGAGCTATGCAAGTGCAGAAGGGAGAGATCATTTCACTGGAAAATGATTCTGAAGAGGTAAGTTGCAACTCTGGCATTCTGTTCCCTGCTAAAATACATATTCCCTTTAAAGATCAAAAGCTTGGGGTTTATGACTATAGATGCTGAGCATGTTTAACTGTTGGTCAAAGCAGAACTGGAAAAATGGAAGGGTGGACATGGACTGTGCAGTCCAGAGCAAGAGAACTTTGGGATCCAGTTCAGGCCTTCAGGAAGAGCTCTGAGGGACTCATTCACACTAGATTCTGAAAAAAATGTACTGTAAACTTTAAAATCAAGCACCATTATCTCCAATGAGCTTATTTAGGAGTTACACTCAATCTCTCTGTTGCCTTTGGGAATCTTCAATTTAGTTGAATGGACTGATTATCATTTATACTAGCTCATCAGTCACCTGTGGAAACACACAACTTGTTTCACTTCTGATTTAATTTAATTTGTAACTTTATGATGATTTTTGAGGATATATTTGGCTCTGATAGCTCCAGTTTATTTCTATCAGCAGCTCTGGTTAGTTTCTCTTCCCTTTGCCTGTGCAGTTATGAAATGAAATAAAATACAAGTTGTTAATCCCAAGTGTAAGACTCACCGGACAGAGAGCGTCTCCCCAGATTACAGTTCCCCTGTCAGAGAGAAGAGGGACACTATCAGACTTGCAAACAACAGGAAGAACCAGCTCCCAAGGTTACTATGTTTTCCCCAGGATTCTGGGCTATAACCTGAACCAATAGGTGGGAGACAGTTCACATGTCCCAGTATGTGAGCATGTTATTGCATTGCAGCACACTCTAGTCTATAAGAATCTTTCAAATACTCTGACATCTATTTCCATAGAAAAGGGTCTGGGAAGCAAGAAATTAAACTCAGATTCCTTGGCTTCCACCTGCATCTCCTGCTCTTATGTCCTTGAAAAGGGATATTCACTGCCTGTGGGTAAGGAACAGGTTCCTGAAAGCCCCATGCACCTCAGATTTGCCATTGCACAATAAGGCAACTTGTAGCGATGTTAGAATTGCAGGAAGTGGCAGCTCCAAACTGTTGGCTCCCACAGCCTCAACAGCTCCAACTTTTGGTGTCCCTTTTTTTTAATTTTTAGCTAAAGAGCCTTTGGGTGAAATCCTGGCCCCACTGAAATCAAAGGCAAAACTCCCAATGACTTCAATGGTGCCAGGATCTCCCACTTTGTAACATTCCATTTAAACCCCAGTAACTCATTAGAAATTTTCCTAACTCAGGTCAACCTTATTTTTAAAACAAAAACAAATTTCAAGGTGATGTTATACAAGATCCCTGCCCTACTAAGTATTCAGAGTAGCAGCCATGTTAATCTGCATTCACAAAAAGAAAAGGAGTACTTGTGGCACCTTAGAAACTAACAAATTTATTTGAGCATAAGCTTTTGTGAGCTACACTCATATTCAGATAGCACCTTCCAACCTGGAGCACCCCAGAACTCCTAGAACCTATACATAAGGATCACTTCAACCACCACTGAAATGGAGCCGGCTCTGGGATGGGACATGACAAAGCATCACTTCTCATTAGTCAAGGCAGGAAATGAAAGAATTCTATTTCAGTTAAATCTCAACTTCTGAGGGAGAGGAGAGTTTGTAGATGAAACCTGCCTCCAACCTCAGCAAGACACATGATATCAGCTATAACTGGGCACTGACTCGTGGGCATTATGTCTCACATAGACATATTTCTGAAAATATTTACAGATCAGATAACACAAACTGCCAGGACTGATAAGACGTTACAGATGCATCAGAGTCCACAGGAATTGACACTTTATAGAAGATGGAATATAAATGGAACATTTTATACTGTGAAAAACTGGCAGAATGAAATACAAGGAAACTCAGTCTGGGGCTTTGGTGACTGGAGCTCTGCAGCTTTCACAGCTTAGTCACGAGTACTCCCTTATGGATTTACAGCCTCATGTTACATGGCTCCCTAAACATTTATATACATATCTAATATACTGAGCAAAGCGAGCTCCCTTCTGCCCACTGATGCCACTCTTGGGATACTTTGTGGCAGGGATAATCCTAGCATCCCCATCAGCATTTTTGTGAAGGAACAGGTTGTGTTGTCTCAGATTCTGTAGGAGCACCAGACTCCCATGTGTGCCTGCAGAGACCCTGCACTGCTAGGATCCAGCTCACTACAAGCATAGATTTTGGGAAGCTCATGCTACATTGGGTGGTTGTGAAAAACAAAATCCACAGATGGTACTTTCCACGGGAGCTGAGTCTGTGTGTGTTCTAAGAGCTGCTGTTATGCCCAGGGAAATTCTAAAATGCTCTAGCATAGCTGGACCACCCTACCCTAAAGAACTGAAGTCGTATGTAAGAGAAGAGGCAGAGGGCCTTACAGTGAGGGGAGAACATAAGAACGGCCATTCTGGGTCAGACCAATGGTCCATCTTGTCTTCTGACAGTGGCCAATGCCAGGTGTTTCAGAGGGATTGAACACAACAGGCAATCCTCCAATGATCCATCCCGTCATTCAGTCCCAGCTCCTGTCAGTCAGAGGCTCGGGACACCAGAGCATGGGGTTGCATCCCTGACCATCTTAGCCAATAGCCACTGATGGACCTATCCTCCATGAACTTATCTAATTCTTTTTTCATCCCCATTATAGTTTTGGCCTTCACAATATCCCCTGGCAACAAGTTCTACAGGTTGACCATGCATTGTGTGGAGACAGGTGGGAAGACATTCTGATTCAATATGTTGAGGGTCTGTATACACTGCACTGTGTTCCTTAGGGCTTTCTTGCGTCTACCCCTCAGGGGTGGTGTTCCAGAGCACCCAGCCTATAGCGGGTGTTTGGCAGGGGAGTCATTAACAGGCAACATCCCATTTCCAGAATAAATCTGTTGGGACCGCATCTACTCTCAGGGACACTTGGCATTAATGTCTGACTGAACAACTAATGCTGGCACACCCTTCACAGGAAAGTAGGGGCCTGAACAGGAAACAAGAGGTTTAGGTCTAGCACGCTGACCTTAGCACAATGGGTCTCTTAAGAGAGCCAGCCTTAATATGGAAGAGTGAACCACTAATACCTCCCCAGACCAAGCTACCAATTTATTTAATCTTTCCCTACCTCCACATAACTTCTCAGCACCGTTCAACATGATGGAACAAGTCTGACACCAGAGGCCCACCTATATGACAACCTCCTGCATCCTACCCTTTAGGAAACTGCCATACATCACAGCCGGTTTCTGTGTCTTGCCTCGGTATTGTTACTCAAGAGATGCTAGTAATTTCTACAGCACCTTAGGTGTTCATAAAACTTTACAGGCACATCACATTTGAACCCCCACTCTATGGAATACATAAACCCCAAGATGGGTGTGGGCATGCTGTGTGTCTGCGAATTCCCTCTACAGTCTCCTTATTCCTACCCTGGAAACAAGAGCCAGTTCAGATAAGAGCATTGAGAGAACAGAACCACGTCAGGCAAAGCCAGTTTCATGGCCCCAAGTGGAACTTGCATTAAACTGAATCTAAGGGCTGGACAGCTTTGGAAGTGGCATGACAGGGAGATCATAGAAGAGAGGAACCAGTGAAGCAGCTATCAGCCCTGTGGAAAAGGCTGCAGCCCACACATAGGAACTGGTGGAAAAGCTGCTTACACCAGAGATGGTTGCTGCACTAACAGGCAGGGCCAGCACAACTCATTGCTGCAAACAAAAGATGCACCCAGGTCTTCCACTTTACTCACTGGTTTCAATAGTCAGTAATTACACATAGCATCAGTTAGGTAGAGTAAAAGACAGATGCTAAGATGAGATGCAGACAGTAATGCTGAGCAGATGGAAGATATTGTTACCAAACTGGCAGCTTGACCTGTTCTCTGATTCCCAGTCCATCCAATTGCCAACCTCTCCACTAACTTATTTATGACCTTTTTTTGCATGAATCCAAAGGTCTCATTCACCTTGAATTCTGCCGCCTTCAGTGCTGTAGACTATGCTATCTTTCTTAAGATCCTCTCCTCTGTGGGCTTCTGGGGCCCTACCTGCTCAACCACTCGATAAGTGGTGGTTCTCCTCACTGTTGTGCCCAAGTGGCAGTGATCAATGCCTTTCTTTTCTTCCTCTCTCTCATCACTTGCATGTTCCCATGATTCCTATGCTGGCAACTCATCTCTCTTTTCTCCAACCCCACAGTGTTGCTCGTCTCTTCAAGTTCTCTTCCCACACGTCCTTTCTTCCTCATGTCAAAATCCAAACTTCTCTTCCTTCCCCCTTCCTCTATTCCTGCTGACCACTCCCCTATCCTCCAGTCACTCAAGCCCACAGCCCTGAGGGTCATCCTTGGCTTCTGTCCTCCACTCCTCCCATTAGACTGACTTCCATCAAATCCTGGTGCATCTCCCTCTGCATTTCCAAAAAATGCTTCTTCCTCCTTACTCCCAGTGTCAAAACTCTTTGTTTATGTCCCTATTCTCTCTTGCCTGGATGACCACCACCTCCCTGGCTTTCTCTCCTCTCCACTATATTCAACACACTAACCAAAATTATGTTCCTTGCCCAATGCTCTGATCATCTCCCACCCCAAACACATCTCCCATCTACTGTCTTCCTGGCTCATTCTACATCAAGTACAAATGCTTTGTCCTTGCTATCATCTCTCTGCCCTAACTACTCACCCATTACTGTAGTATACAATTGCCACTCCTTGTCTTCTGCTACACTTCCACTTATATTTTGCCAGCTTCTCCTACCATATCTTCCCACAACATTGCTTTTGGAACAGAGATCAGTCCTTGTGTGCCTGTAAAGTTTTATGAACACCTAAGGTGCTGTAGAAATTACTAGCATCTCTAGAGTAACAATACCGAGGCAAGACACAGAAACTGGCTGGACAGAGAACAGATACAAGGAGGGGAGGTACCTGTGTACTAAAGGGAATATGTATTAGGAGAGCAGCATATAAGTGGGTAAAAACAATCCTGATATCAGATAGCTACAAAAATGTTTATGGTTGCATGGGCTGTGCCTTTCTATTTATTTCATGGAGGATGACCGCCTGACAGCAGCACTGCCCCCGTGAACAAGAGGCTGTCCCTATAACTCCATCTCAGGAGGGCTCCTCCAGCTTGTCACAGCTGCCTGCTCCCGATATGAGCCACAGCGATAGCGTCAGCCTGCCCTGCATTTGCCCTCTCAACTCCCTGTCTGGTTGGGGTTGACGTGGCCCTGCTCGCCCAAACGGTGCAGCCTGTGGCTATGCTCAGGACTTACTCCACCAGCCCAACCCTGATGGGTCCGCACTCAGATACCCCAGGCCATTCAGGACTCCTGCTTTCGACTGGCAAGTGAACACGGCCCCGGGGTGTAGGGCTTCCCCCAGCTACCATTCCCCACGCCAGGCCGGTCCACCGACAGACCCCAAGAGGGACTTGTCCCCCCGCCAGCTCCTTGTCCGGAGTGACCCTGGCAGGGGCCCCCGCCGGGGCGGGGTTGTGGGTCACCTTCCCCTGAGGCTGGCGGGGCGCACGGCAGGAAGCCCGTGGGGGCCCCACGGGGGAGCGGCTGATGGGGGCGGGCTGGGATGCCGGCGGGGGGAGCGGGCACAGGAGTTCTCCGGGAGACGGCCCAGCACGGGGCCGTGACACCGCGTCCCGGTGCCCTTGGGGCTGCGGCGGCGGCGGCTGCTGCCCGTCCACCCCTCTTCCCCCCTGGGCCCCCCCACGGGCGGTACCTGCCGGAGGGCGCAGAGCGAGCGGCCGAGCGCCCCGCTCAGACAGCGGGACCGGGACAATAGCAGCATCGCGGCGGCAGCAGCGACGGCAGGAGGAGCCGGAGGGCGGACACCGGAACCAGGCCCGGCGCAGGCCGGAAGCGGGCCGGGGCGGACCAACCGCGGGTGCAGCTGGGGGGGGGGAAGGGAGCGTTACAAGGGGACCGTACCAACCATAGGGACGGAGAGGGGAGAAACTGAATTACCCTCAACGAGGAGCACAACCGATCCAGAGGGGCCAAGCTGGTGGGAGCAGAAGAGGATGGCGGGACGCGTGAACCACCCCGAGGGGACATGGGGGATGTGGGAGCTGAACCACCCCGAGGCGGTGTGGGGAGCGTGGGGACTGAACCACCCCGAGGGGTCCCATGAGGTGCTGCTGGACCGCCCTGTTATTGGTTGCAGGGCAGTGATGGGCAGAGCCATGCTCAGGCCAGGATCGCTGGTGCTGTTTGCTACACAGACAGGGTCCCTGCTCCAAAGAACACACGGAAGCGGAGTGACACCTGCAGGGTGTGTGCAGGATACTGAATGGATAATGTGCCCGACCCTCCCCCCCCCCATCATCCCTATCCAGTTGAGTTCTCACAAGGCTGGTGTCAGCAGTGGGATGGGAGGAGGGTTTGATAGAGGGGAGTGCAGGGGCCTGATGGATCAGCTCAGGGAGGGTGGCCTGTATGTAATGAACTGGTTGTGTGAGAAGCTGACAGACGGGTGGACAAGGCGGGCATAGTTGGTGGAGCAGAGGGGGCTGGGATCATAATCAGAGTCAAGGGGGAGATGAATAGGGGAAGGGCAGAAGAGCCATTCAAATGGGGACAAGAAATTGGAACCTGATGAAGTGACACCGGGGGAGCCCTTACAGGGATGCAGAGATGGGAATGCTGTGGTCAGTGACCAGCCAGGAAGGTGATCTTAGCAGTTGTTATTTGAATGGACCAGAAGGTGCAATATGGCTGTCAGAGAGGAGGAAGAGGTTATAGTTAGGAAGATGGGATATAAGGGGGTAATGGAACTGAACAAAGTAAGGGTAAAACTTATCTGTTCAGAAGACCGAGAGTTCCCAGGGGCCAATCCAAGGGAATAAAACAAACTCCCACAACAATTGAGACCCATCACAAACCTCAGACTTTCCATTCCAAGTTCAATGAGCACTTCTGCAACTTTCTGTTTGCTAATATAAACACATAGTGCAGTGTACCTCTCTTACATTATTATATACACAGAAATACCCTGCCCCCATATCTCCACACACAATTATTTCTGGAGAGAAGAAGAGAGAAAGAAAGAATCACACATGACAGATGCTATTCATTTTGCTCACTGTACTTCTGAAAGGTGCTCAGATGCTATAGGGATGAGGGTGATATAAGAACCTGAATAGGGTCTGGATGAAAATTTTAATTATGGAAGAAGAGGCAAATATTTATGATTTATAATCACAGGCACTTTCCTTTCATTAGGAGGATCCCAAAGGCCTATAAAAACATTATCCACAATTTACAAATGGGGAAACTGAAACTCAGAGAAGTGAAGACTTTCCTAACATCACAGAGAGTCAGTGACTGAACAAGGAATGCCTCTCAGGAGCCTTGACTCCTAGTCCATTATTTCTGACTAACACACCACGTGCTCTCTTTTAGCTAGGAACAGGACCCAAGAATTCTGATTGCCAGATCCTCTGCTCTAGCCACTAAATCAGAGATCAGAGGTTCTCAAAGAGGTCCATGGAGTTCTTGCTTGTGGGCCACAAAAAGCAGGCTGGTTAAAGTTGCTATTAAACCTCCTTGTTTTCACTTGCTAAAATCACACTAGAGATAACTAGAATAAATTACTTTCTGGACATTACATTTGATATAAACAATTGCTGTATTTGCCACAAGCATGTTACCTGGTTAGAAATGGGAAGGGAGGTCATCTGCACAATTGCAAATGGGAAGAAAGGTACATGAAAAAGTCTTCCTCTTAATGTGTAGTGAATACTCTTGCAAGGTTTGAGAACCCCTGCACTAAATCATGCAATAGTCTGTGATCATGTAATAAAAGACTGTATTGTAATGAGGCATCTGCTCCAAAGGGTATAGTAAAGATTGCTTGTACATCTATAATGTAGGCATTTCCTATATTTTGAGCATCTAACTATGTAACCTTAATACTCTCCATAGAATCTGGCAAGCAATTTCCTAGGGATTTTTAAAAGGAAAAAGATGAGAAAAAAATCAATAGGAGACACTGGCCCAGGCTTTGAAACTCTGCTGGCTTGTAAAAAAAAAAAAGGAAACAGAGCCCGTAAAGCTCCAAACCTAGAACGTTTTCAGTTATTCTTCACTGAAATGCTGCAGTCCTTGAGCAAGACCACCAGAAAACAGCTGCCCTTATCAAAAGATTCCTGCCTACCAGGAAAAAATATGCATGCTAGGCTTTTATTAACCAGCTCTCTAATTTAAGTAGCTGGGGGGAAATTAGAAGAGTAAGAGTTTTAGTAAGAGTAATAGATTAATTCAGCTGAGCAGATGGATTCATTCAGTCTGGTCCCAGGGGAAATCCATCCTCACTAGAGCCCTCCAGCCAGGGAGCTAGTTACAAACATGACATCATCTGAACAAGCTTTCACTAGTCAATTATACTTCCCCATTAGTGAGAGGTGAAAGATTCTTTAGTCACTCTTTGGTGTCCATTCCTGAAGCCAGGTAGATTATTTCCCACAGTATATTTACATACAGTTCTGAGGGCAGGAGGACACTTATTTACCAGCTACTGTGAACTAATGGTTCAAGTTACTAGAGTTACTGTTAGCAAAGTGCTTTGAAGATGTAAAATACTAAGTACCTTTGTTCTTTACTAGGGCTGTCAAGTGATTAAAAAATTAATCGTGATTAATTGTACGACTAAAAAAATTTATTGCGATTAATCGCATTGTTAAACAATAATAGAATACCCATTTATTTAAATATTGTGGATGTTTTCTACATTTTCAAATATATTGATTTCAATTTACAACACAGAATACAAAGTGTACAGTTCTCACTTTATATTTATTTTTATTACAAATATTTGCACTGTAAAAACAAAATAGTATTTTTCAATTCACCTAATACAAGTACTGTAGTGCAATCTCTTTATCATGAAAGCTGAATTTACAAATATTGAATTATGTAAAAAAAACCCTACATTAAAAAATAAAACAATGTAAACTTTAGCGCCTACAAGTCCACTCAGTCCTACTTCTTGTTCAGCCAATCGCTCAGATAAACAAGTTTGTTTACATTTGTAGGAGGTAATGCTGCCCACTTCTTGTTTACAATGTCACCTGAAAGTGAGAACAGGTGTTCGCATGGCACTGTTGTAGCCGGAGTCACAAGGTATTTACGTGCCAGATGCGCTAAAGATTCATATGTCCCGTCATGTTCCAGAGGACATGCGTCCATGCTGATGACGGGTTCTGCTCAATAACGATCCAAAGCAGTGCGGACCGATGCATGTTCATTTTCATCATCTTAGTCAGATGCCACCAGCAGAAGGTTGATATTCTTTTTTGGTGGTTCGGGTTCTGTAGTTTCTGCATCACAGTGTGGCTCTTTTAAGACTTCTGAAAGCATGCTCCACACCTCATCCCTCTCAGGTTTTGGAAGGCACTTCAGATTGTTAAACCTTGGGTTGAGTGCTGTAGCTATCTTTAGAAATTTCACATTGTTACCTTCCTTCTGTTTTGTCAAATCTCCAGTGAAAGTGTTCTTAAAATGAACAACATGTGCTGGGTCATCATCCAAGATTGCTATAACATGAAATATATGGCAGAATGCAGGTAAAACAGAGCAGGAGACATACAATTCTCCCCCAAGGAGTTCAGTTTAATGCATTTAATTAATGCATTATTTTTTTAACGAGCATCATCGGCATAGAAGCGTCCTCTGGAATGGTGGCCAAAGCATGAAGGGGCATACAAATGTTTAGCATATCTGGCATGTAAATTACCTTGCAAAGCTGGCTACAAAAGTGCCATGTGAACACCTGTCCTCACTTTCAGGTGACATTGCAAATAAGAAGCAGGCAGCATTATTTCCCATAAATGTAAACAAACTTGTTTGTCTTGGCAATTGGCTGAAACAGAACAGAGTGGATTTGTAGGTGCTAAAGTTTTACATTGTTTTGTTTTTGAGTGCAGTTATGTAACAAAAAAAATTCTACATTTGTAAGTTGCACTTTCACGATAAAGAGATTGCACTACAGTACTTGTATGAGGTGAATTGAAAAATACTATTTTGTTCATTTTTTTTACAGTGCAAATATTTGTAATAAAAATAATATAAAGTGAGTACTGTACACTTTGTATTCTGTGTTGTAATTGAAATCAATATATTTGAAAATGTAGAAAAACATCCAAAAATATTGAATAAATTTCTATTGGTATTCTATTGCTTAACAGTGTGATTAAAACTGTGATTAATCGTGATTAAAAAAATTAATCATGATTAATTTTTTTGTTACATCATGTGAGTTAACTGTGATTAATTGACAGCCCTATTCTTTATATGTTACTCCTTTCCTATGTGTCACATACACCTCAGAGCTTTCTCCAGCTGCAGCAAAGAACAAAATCCCCCATTGTATTCAGAGCTGGAATCTCACATTAGAAAACTGTTGGTCACTACAATGTATTGCTGAGGATATCTGGAATTTCAGCTTCCCCCAGTGTCCATAGATGGCCAGTGTTCTCTTCCAGCACCCTTTATTAGCTGTTGTAGGCCCTGCTTATGCTGGGGGAGCCTCATTCTGAGTGAGATGCATTGTTGTCTCACAAGCCCTGTCTCCAGCATGGATGTGAGGACAATAGCAACTGAGGAACAGCATGTTCCCAGACCAGGTTCAAGCTCCAAAATCCTCTAAGATGTTGCTGTCTTCCCACCTGCATTATTACTATGGTTTTCCTAGGACAGTGCAAGCCTCTGCTGTGTTCAGCTTTACAGGAGAAGAGAGTCTTTATCATTAGGACTCCTCCGGTGCAGAGGCACCCCCTGTTTTCCCTTCCTCACAAGGCCCGAGAGAGATGCTGTCAGCCAGCCTCAGGATTGTCACAAAGCTCCTGAATCCTCATGAGCTCTCTCTAGGAGCATGGCTTGTCAGAGAATTATCACAGGGGTCAGAAAGGCATTTTCCCCATGTGCAGCAGTGCATCGCTTGCCAGGTGCAATATGGGAGATTTTACCTTCCCCTGAAACACAGCATGCATTATATGAGTCTAGAGGAATTGATGGTGTGATGTGGTATGGCAGAGGTAGGATTCTGGGTGACAATTGCCCTTGTGGTATTGGGGACTATGCCGTTCAGGGCTAAGCTTCCCAGATACAGTCTGGGCAAGACGTTTTAAAGCCCTTGTTATTATGCACAGCCAGTTGGAACCGGATACAGAATAAAGCAGAGCTCTTGCAAGTTCCTTAAGCACTGGGTGATCACTCAACACCACAGCTCTGGGGTTCCTCTAGGAACCAACTGTTCCAGTCCTGCTCCCACTGCTCATCCCTGCCCCAGTGATCTGCTCCTACAGTTCCATCCTGATCTATGGCAGCTCCTGCTCCTCCTGTCCTGGCCGTCCCACACACAGCTCTGCCAATGCATAGATATCCTGACCTGCAACAAGTTAGAACCCAGAGGTTAATGCACAGAACTCTTCTACCACTGGGAATGGCCCTATCGGAAAAAAAGATTTCACATGTTAAGACCCAGCCTCTGAGACAGCTGACTTCCTGTGTACCTGAGTGGCCCAGCTGCAGATGGAAGGTCTCCCTCCCTGCTCCCTGGCTCTGAACCTGACCTCTTCTTCTTTCATCTGCATATTCAGAAGCACCTTGAAGCTGGTTGGCTGCTATTGGCCTCCCCATCCCCCTCTTTAACAGGGACCAAGCTCAGAGGACTCTTCAATGCCAGTGCTAGTGCTTCAGTGCCTCTTGTTTGTCACACTCTCCAGACACTCTGGGAACACAGGGTACCCTGCAGGCGCCTACCATCCCACCCGCCACACACAAAGGGGGACCAGGTGAGTGAACCATCTCCCTGGGGAGGAGAGAGACTAAGCTGGTTCCTATTCAGGGTTTACATTGAAAACTGGGAAATCTGGCAGTTTTGGGGAGTCTCTCCATGGGGAGGGTTTGCAGAATATGGCTCTTCTGAGGAGGTTTGCAGATGCTTGTTGGGGAAGTTTGGGGTATAATCTGGTTAAGGGACGGTATTTTCAGGAGATGTTGAGGGTAGTCTAGCTGTTGGGGGGATCTTTTCTCGGGGAGGCTTGGGGGGTGTCTGGCTGTTTGGGGTGTCTGTTCCTGGGGAGATTTGGGGGGGTGTCTGGCCATTTAGGGTGTCTGCTCTTGGGGTGGTGGCCTGCTGCATTCTGAGTAGCCTCATTTGGGATTTTTCTCCCTTTCTTGTAAAGAAGCCTGGGTAGCTAATAGTAACACTCAGCATGAATAATGACAGGTTTCAGAGTAGCAGCCGTGTTAGTCTGTATTCGCAAAAAGAAAAGGAGTACTTGTGGCACCTTAGAGACTAACCAATTTATTTGAGCCTGAGCTTTCGTGAGCTACAGCAGCCGATGAAGTGAGCCGTAGCTCACGAAAGCTCATGCTCAAACAAATTGGTTAGTCTCTAAGGTGCCACAAGTCCTCCTTTTCTTTCAGCATGTATAGAGTGCTTTAAAAACATCCACTAATTAATGTGAGGAAGGACCTGAGGGCTCTGACAGTGAAATGGCAGGAACAATTCACCCAAGAGCTAATGTACAAGTAGGGGCAGGACCTCCATTGCCATAAACACTGACCGGGACCAAACCTGAACTCCAGGGCATTAACATGTACATTGCAAGAGGTAGGGGGCACTGACTTGAGACTCCTTCCCTTTCCCACCCCCCCCAAAGCGTTTTGGTTGTCCCCCGGTGCCCGGGGTTGCCTCGGTCCTAGAGGCTGAGAAAAGCTGGTGTGTTCAATGAAGATAGGTGAGCTGGAGCCATCCCCAGCAGCAGTGGAGGAGACCCCTGTGTGCAGAATTGCCCTGGGTCCGGGAGAAGCAGCATTCCTTGCTGAAGAATCCAGTGTATCTGAATGAGAAGGGAGTGAGCAGGGCATCTCCATGTGCCATGGAAGGCAGGGTGCAGAGTACATTCTGCTTCTAAGAGCAGATGCTTTGGAGGGAGGGATCTGAACATTTTCCTCAACTTGTCCCCTGGGCCCCTTGATGTGGGTGACTGGAGGGATTCTGCCAGGCCCCAGAGATGCAGCCTCTGGCCTCATCCCTCCAATACTGCTCTTTCTGAGGCTATTTTTTGGTTCTGCATAGCATATTGGGGAATGGCTGCTGGTGCACAGGGCACTCCCTGTGTGTGCCAGATCCCTCATGGGCTACAGAAAGATTGAAGAAAACCACGAAAATTCAGTGGTGCTGGAACTGGAGGTGCTGCTGCACCTCCTGACTTGAAATAGTAATAACAAACACCAAATACATGGTTTCCATCATCAGCACCCCCACTATAAAAATTGTTCCAGTATCCCTGCAAAAATTCAGCCAAAAGGGCCCCTTCAAGACAATCAGCAAATGCTCGGTTCCCCTATCTAGCACTCCTGGGATGCACAGGGAACTCACAGAGTGTATGCAGCCCTGCTCCATCAATTCTCTGATACAAGGTTTAAAAGGTGACCACGCACATTTACAAAACCCCTCATTCCAAAGGAAGATGAGGAGGTGTAGGGAGCTTTTCAGGAGGGAGAGAAATAGGTTGAAACTGAGGGCTTGTGTCCCACTCTGTAACTCTTTGTGAGGCAGGAGCAGCTCAGGTTAATGGGAAAAGCTGATTCTAGTATTTTTGGACAAGTTGAAAGTTTATGGCCAGCTCAATAGCTATCTATTGTATTTACAAGGAGCCTGTCACTTTGGTATCTGGAGCAAGAAAGCTTCAGTTTAAGGAGTTTGTAAGATCCTGGACTTTACCTTTTCAGGTAAAAAAGATGAGGCACTGTGAGGGGGTGAAGTGCCAAAAGAAGGAGGTTCTGCAACAAACTGGTACATTAAAGAACAAGTCTCCAGTACATATGCCATACGTCCAAGTGGTCTGAAAAAACTCGAGAAAGAAGTGGCTGAACTATGCAAATATAGGAATTATATATGGCTTTATTAAAATTAGCTCCTATACCAGAGGACTGGAGGGGTAGAAAATGTTAAGTCTATTTTTATAAAGGTTAGTAGGGATGATCCTGGGAATTACAGACCAGTGACCCTTACTTCAGTCCCAGGTAATAGACTGAAATTATCATGGGAATGGGCGACGGGATGGATCACTTGATGATTACCTGTTCTGTTCTTTCCTTCTGAAGCACCTGGCACTGGCCACTGTCAGTAGACCGGATACTGGGCGAGATGTACCTTTGGTCTGACCCAGTCTGGCCGTTCTTATGTTCTTATGAAAGACAGAACAATAAAATGCCTAGATGAGCATATGATGGGGATAAAATAGCAGGGTGTCTGTAAGGCCACACAGATTTCTGTGTGTGTCAACAAACAGCAGAGGGATACAAGAGAAATGGTTGCTATAACTTACAAAAACTTAAAAAAAAAAAACTTTGACCAAGCCGCTCACAAGAGGTTGTTAAGAAAACTAAACAGTCATTGGGTGACAGGCAAAGTACACTACTGCGGTAAATCGACCTACACTATGCAACTCCAGCTACATAAATAACTATACTAGATGCGATAAATCAACCCCCGCTGGATCGATCGCTGCCCGCCGATCCAAAGGGTAGTGTAGACAAGCCCATAGAGTAGGACTAAATGGTCAATTTCCAGCAGGGCAAAAAGTCTCCCAGGGTTGGTGAACATATTTATTAATGCTATGGAAAAGAGGGAGAACACTGGAGTGGCAACATTTACTGATAATACAAAGGGTGTGTCTCCACTGCAGTGGGGAGCAAGTCTCCCTGCTTGAGTAGATAGACCCGCCCTAGCAGGGCTCCAGGTACTCTGGGTCTGAGCTTGGGTGGCTGCCTGAGCCTCTGCAGCAATTCTTAGCGTGCTAGCTGGAGCCCAGCTAACAGGAGCATGTCTCCCTGGGCTGGCAGGCTCGCTCCCAGCTCCAGTGTGGACATCCCCTAAGATAGTTAGGTTAGTCAAGTCTAGAGAACACAGCGAGAAACTTCAGAGCAACCTAACACAGCTGAGTGAATGAGTAGCATGATGGCAAATGAAACTCGCTTTTGACACATAAGAAATAATGATCTGAATTACTCTCACACACTGGTAGGGTCTACAGCAGTGGTTCCCCAACTGGGGTTTGTGAACCCCTGAGGGTTTTTGAAATGTTACAGGGGATTCTTGGGGAAAAAATTCCCTAATGGTGGACAGAGCTGTCCCTAGGGACCCCAGACAGCACAGGGCCAGCAGCCCAGAGCCCCTGGACTTCCAAGTGCTAAGCAGATCAAAGCAAGCACAGCTATCACACCGAGGAGATTTAAACTTCAAGACTCCTTATAAGAAATCGAAAGGGAGGTGGATATTTGTTGCTGTTTTTAAAATTAAATAGGCAGCTAGTATTGTTTTTTAAATTATTACAAAGAACAAGTTTAAGCTTTATTGTAACGTGCGTTGTTTGCCTGGACTGCTCAAAACCTGAATGCCGGTGTAGGAGGAATTCTTTGAGTTTGCTTCTTAAATACCTTCATGCTGTTTCACATCTGATACTCCTTGATGAAATGTAAGGAGCCTTGACTTATAACAGGCTTATTCAAGCAATACAAGCTACAAAAGTGAGATCTTGGAAGAATGTTGCCATTTTCATAATGTAATAAAAATACTGTAATGATAAATAATAATTAATAATAAATAGTGAGTAATAAGCATGGCATAAAGACAAATTTTATATTTCCAAGATCACTGCTTTTATAATTTATTCTCAAGTAAAGGAGAAAATCCCTGGAAATGTTCATTTTTAGGAGGGGGTTTGCAAGACTTGACATTTTAGTGAAAGAGGTTCACAGGTTGTTAAAGTTTGGGAACCACTGGTCTACACGAACTGTAACCACTCAGGAAAAAGCCCAAGGGGTTATTGCAGGCAGCATAATAAAGTGTCTGTTCAATGTGCAGTGGCAGTTAAAAAAGCAAACTAAATGTTAGGCTGCAAAAGGAATGGCACATAAATCAGTAGTATGACCTTGCCTGGAGTGCTGCTCAATTTTGGTCACCCTGTCTCAAAGGGATATAGCAGAAGTAGAATGGATTCAGAGATGGGTGAGCAAAATGATGAGTGGCAAAGAGTAAAGAGAGATTGAAAAGACAGGACTGTTCAATTTAGAGAGGCGATATGCTAGAGGTGTACAAGATAATGCATGATTTAGAGAAGGTAAATCCAGCACTCCTATTTACCCTTTCTTGTAATATAAGAGCAAAGGAATGTTCAGAGAAACTGAAAGGCAATCAGCTGGAAACTGGACATATATCTTACACAGTGCATAAATTAACCTGTGGGATTCACTGCCGCAAGCTAGCATTGAGTAGAAGAGCCTAGTATTTTCCTAAAAGGATCAGATGTTTCAAGGATAATAAGAACAGCTACTGACATATTAGATATTATTTTAAAATGGTTAGAAGTAATATAAACCCTCCTGCTTCAGGATGTAATCCCCAGCCATGAACTGAAGAGGGTTAAAAGGAAAAAGCCCTATGGGTGGGTTATTCTGTAATTGTCCATTACAAGGTTTCTTGCATCTTCCTCTGCCCCATCTGGTACTGGTCACGGTCAGAGACCGGGTACTGGCTGGTTGGAGCACTGCTCTGATCTGGTATGTTAGTTCTTATACTCCTAACTGCCAGGTCAATGGCTCATGCTCTGCTCATCTAACCCCCCAGCCCCTCTCCTTTCATTTTCCTTTTTAAAAAAAGCTCCTAGAAATAAAATGCAAAGCATTGTTTTAACTCCTTAGTTCTAATGTACATTGATAACTGGAGGCAACATTAAAGAGTGTCACTGCTTCTGGATCAGTGAAACTTTTGGATAGCACTGCCAGCTCTGTAGCTCTTCTGAGCCTGATGCTGAATGGTACCTGGGTCTGTGTGTGTCAGACCCTTCTTACCCAAGCACTAATTCTGCTTCAATGTGTGTATGCCTAGGTGCCCAGTGCTGACAGTCATTTTACTCAGGAACAACCTGTGCCCCGCTGTGGATGCATTCAGATGCTCAATGCTGGCAGAACCGGGCACCATCAGTGCCCAGCCTCAGATATATTTGTATGATACTAATGAGTGTACTGAGGAGCTGGCTATTCAAACTGAGTTGTGTGTAATGTCTGACACCTGTATGTTTCAGGCAGAGGCAAAGTCCCATAGCCTACACTCTGAGGATTTTACATGTGTTTGCATTATCATCCACATAGAGTCACTTTCTGAACATTAGTATTCATGTATCCAGACCCTGGGAAGGATGGAGTAGTGAGGCCACCACAGAGAGATTAGGCACTTGTCTATTCTCCAGTTGCCACAGCCCCAGATGTGGTAAAGCCTTGTGAGATGTAGGGATGCACAGAATGCTAGATGTATTCAACAGCACAAGTGAACACTGGAACACAAAGATATGGGGCTCATGAAGAGCAGTCAGATTTCTCCTTTCAGAATGATTCAGAAAGGGTTTTCTGCAATGCGAGGAAAGCCAGGACAGTCTGAGCTGAAGTGTACCCATAAGTGCCACCTTCTTACAACACCCACCTCAAGCTGAGGAACTTTGAGGATACAGCCCTAAGCTCCCTTTCCTGAACTAAGGGGCACCTCAGAGAACCTCTACCAAGGCTTGGTTGAAACAGAGTTTGGATCTGAAATCTTTCTGGGTATTTATACTATGCTCATCACCACTGTATCTGAGTGCCTTACGGAATTCCATGGGTCCACCGTGTAGTCTAATCAATGCGGTTTTGTGGTTCTGTCTACCTATCTTCTGTCTCTCTTTAGGCATTTACGTTGCACACATTGTCTAGGATTCTCTTGCTCTGGATTGTGGGGAAGGGTGTATAAGACATTTAATATTATTTATTGGGAAGCTCTGGCAAGGAAGGCAGCAATGAGATTTGTGATCATTTTAACCTCTCACGGAAGGATAATCCAAAACTACAGGCTGGCTGCTTAGAAAGTTCTGCCTCCTGTAGCTGACAGTTCCACTGTTCCTGGGGATGCAAATACCATGGCTGCAGAGAGAACCTGAGCCCAAACCATGAATGATCATATATTGAATGGGGAGCCCTTGTACTGTCCCGAGCACCAGGAAGGTGTGCTCGTGCGGTCCTGCATTGTACAACAGGTTAGCTCAGATGTTTTTAACTGGCTGGAGGCTTTTCAGCACTGGTGAGTGAAGTGGGTTACCATTGAGTAGGGAGGTCACAGAGAATCAATCACAGGGAATCAGTGAGGAGGAAATGTTCCCACACAAATGGAGAGCTGACATAGTAGAGTTCACTGGGTAACATTTCTTGCTCTTTTCTCAGCTCCAGCTCTCAGAAACAGCTAGCACATCAGCAGTCCTCAAGTCCTAGGGTGTTCCTGTATAACAAGTACCATCATCAAAACAACTGCTGAGTGGCAACTGTTGAGTGTCAGGTCTTCATCTTCAAGAGTGGAAAAAACTATGAATGGGAGCTGTGTCTCTGAGCAGGATGGAGATAGCTCGAGTTCAGGACACTCAGGTGGGCAGAAAGAAGAGCCCTGTCTCCAAAGAGACTCGTTGTTCTCTTCCCCCAGTGTGTCCATCATATCACAACTCCTCAACCAGACAATCGTTAACAGTAGCCTGGATCCAAACTTCCTTTTCCCTTCCTTGCAGACAACGGAATCACCCCAGGAAGCCAGGGACTGCCCATCTTTTAAGGAAGGGACACCAACCCTGGCCTCCCCTCTGTGCTATACTCCAATCTCCAGTTTTGGTGACACAGACCAGTTCTATAATGAACACTTACGAGCTAAGAGGGCCAGAGTGGAAAGCATTATCCGAGGTATGACCCTCTCACCAAACCCTATCACACTTGGTACCAATGGGGAAAGAGACAGAGAACGCCCTGTGGAGAAAAGAAGTGAGAACTACAGGGAGAACAAGAGAAAGCAGAAGCTTCCCCAGCAGCAAAGCCCACATGTAGCACAGCTTGCAGGAAGAGGCAGGAGCAGTGCCAAGGCAGAGGAGTGCCACCAACTGAAGGAACAGCTTCAAGTTTTGCAGCAACAGCTGAGGCAGCTTCAAGAGAAATTCTTGCAGGTTTATGAGTTCAGTGATTCAGATCAAAGCTATGAACGGATGGCGAAGACTATGCACTTACTGAAGGGGAAGTGTGGAGACAGTCTAAATGAAAGCCGTCAGGCTGCTACCAGTGACCAACACAGAACTCTTCTTCGGAGGAGCATCTCAGAGATGGAAGAACACAAAGTGTCAGAAGAAGAAAGGAGAATGGAGGATCTGGGTGAACTGTCCTCTGAAGAAAGAACCTTTTCTGAGACATTAAAGCATGAGCTAGCCACAGTGGTATCTCAGACGGTGGACACAGTTTTAAAACAAATATTGTCCAAGCCATCAGGCCATCTGGCTCAGCTGTACAACAGCCTCCCAATCTCAGTGTCAGACAGCAGAAGAGAGGATTTTGCCACTGAGGAATACTCCAGCAGAAAATCGCTTCCTGGGGCTTCCTCCCAAAATTTGGTAAACTCACTGACTGAAGCCCACACAGAGGCCTTGTCGCTAGTCATGGAGAAGTCTCCAGACTTTCATGCTCACCCAATCAGTTCAAAAATAGCTAGAAAACCCTGCCATGTGCCTAACATGAATCATCCCTTGGTCATGACTTCTCAAGTTCAAGAAAAACAGATTCTTAGCCAGCTACTAGAGTACAGTCAAAATAGCCATTGGAACAGCAGTCCTCACAGAATTGCCTCTTCCCCAGACTGGTCTTCTCAAGAGTCCCTAGATCTACCTTGGAGAGCAGTCAAATTGAAGTCATCAGTCATGAGACACCAGCAATATCCAATGTCCCTTAACACTGCTGAAATGGAAAATTTGACTCTTCTTCCAGCCAGGAAGGCAGAATGTGGAGAGCTGCAGACTGTGATGGATGGGATGCCCTTCTCCTCAGTCCATATATCCTTTAGTGACCATTAAAGATCAGCAATTAGAGCCTCAAACATGAGTAGCTGCTCTTAAGGTTGCCCCCTCACCTACATGCATGAACCTGAGACAGTACAGGGGCTGGTTAACTAACAGGGTTTCATGTACTACTGTGAGAAAGCAGGGCATCAGGCTCCCCTTTCACATGGTGCTGGCAGAGGGGCCTGGGCAGAAGAGACCAGCTGACTCAGATCTGAACCCTCCTGAAGGCCTAACGCATAAGCTCCCTCTCCTCCATTCAGGAGGGCTGTACTGAGCTCTGTTCACTTTTCAGAGTAGCAGCCGTGTTAGTCTGTATTCGCAAAAAGAAAAGGAGTACTTGTGGCACCTTAGAGACTAACCAATTTATTAGAGCATAAGCTTTCGTGAGCTACAGCTCACTTCATCGGATGCATTCAGTGGAAAATACAGTGAGGAGATTTATATACACACAGAACATGAAAAAATGGGTGTTTATCATGCACACTGTAAGGAGAGTGATCACTTAAGATAAGCTATTACCAGCAGGAGAGTGGGGGGGGGGGGCGGGGGGCGGAGAGAAAACCCTTTGTAGTGATAATCAAGGTGGGCCATTTCCAGCAGTTAACAAGAACCTCTTAGGCTTGAATAGAGACTGGGAGTGGTTGAGTCATTACACAAAGTAAAAAGAAAAGGAGTACTTGTGGCACCTTAGAGACTAACCAATTTATTTGAGCATAAGCTTTCGTGAGCTACAGCTCACTTCATCGGATGCTTATGCTCAAATAAATTGGTTAGTCTCTAAGTACTCCAAGTACTCCTTTTCTTTTTGCGAATACAGACTAACACGGCTGTTACTCTGAAACCTACACAAAGTAAAACTATTTCCCCTTGTATATTCCCTCCCCCCCACACTGTTCCTCAGACATTCTTGTTAACTGCTGGAAATGGCCCACCTTGATTATCACTACAAAGGGTTTTCTCCCTGCCCGCCCCCCCCCCACTCTCCTGCTGGTAATAGCTCATCTTAAGTGATCACTCTCCTTACAGTGTGCATGATAAACACCCATTTTTTCATGTTCTGTGTGTATATAAATCTCCTCACTGTATTTTCCACTGAATGCATCTGATGAAGTGAGCTGTAGCTCACGAAAGCTTATGCTCAAATAAATTGGTTAGTCTCTAAGGTGCCACAAGTACTCCTTTTCTTTCTGTTCACTTTTGTTACTCCTGGCTTACCAGAAGGTGGCACTATTAGCTAACACTGCTCATGCGAAAGACTCAGAGAAATCTCATTGTGGAACACTCTGAGTTCTCAGCTTGCAGGAGCTCCCTCTCCCATCGGATCCCAGCAGAGACCCTATTAGTGACCAATGCTCCCCAAGATAGGCCCATGGACTGAAGCTTTCTGCCCACCCGGAGTGAACACATTTGATTTTCAGCAAAACTGTCCAGTGGACTAGCAAAAGGCCCATTTTGGTGCTAATGCTCAACACATCCAATGTTAGGGTTGCCAGGTGTCCGTTTTTTGACTGGAATGCCTGGTCGAAAAGGGACCCTGGCAGCTTTGATTGGCACTGCTGACAGGGCAGTTAAAAGTCCCATCAGCAGCGCAGCGGGGGGCCTGGGGCTAAAGCAGGCTGCCTGCCTGCCCTAGTTCTGTGTGACTCCCAGAAGTGGCTGCCAGGTCCTTGCAGCCCCTAAGTGCATGGGAGGCAAGGGACGCTCTGCGTGCTGACCCCGCCCTAAGTGCTGGATCCGCAGGTCTGGCTGGGGACTGCAACCAATGGGAGCTGTGGGGGTGGCTCCTGCAGGTGTGACGGCAGCGTGTGGAGCCTCTCTGGCTGCCTATGCGCCTAGGGGCTGCAGGGACCTGGCGTCTGCTTCCTGGGAACCGTGGTAAGTGCTGCCGGGACCTCCGCCCCATGAACCCCCTCCCGCGCCCAAACTCCCTTCCAGAGCCCGCACCCCCACAACCTCCTGCCCCAGCCCTGAGCCCCCTCCTGCACCCCAAACCCCTCATCTCCAGCCTCATCCCAGAGCCTGCACCCCCAGCACAGAGCCCATACCTGCCCCCGCACCACAACCCCCTGCCCCATCCTGGTGAAAGTGAGTGAGGGTAGGGGAGAGTGAGCAATGGAGGGGAGGGGGATGGAGTGAGCATAGGCAGGGCCTCAAAGAAGGGGTGGGGCAGAGGTGGGGCTTCAGGGAAGGGGCGGGGCAAGGGTGTTCAATTTTGTGCAATTAGAAAGTTGGCAACCCTATATACATCACATTCCAAAGCACTTTACACACACTAACATATTATCCCTCTCCCTTCTGAGGTAGAGTAAATGGTTATCAATGTATTTATTTTACATGTGAGGCTACTGAGACACACAGGTAGAGTGACTTTCCCCAGGCCCAGAGGATGTCAGTGACAGAGCTGGGAATAGAACCCAAGCGCTCCTGACTCACAATCCCATTCTCAGGCCATTCTTAAATCTTGGTGGCCACATGATCCTGGCACTGAAAACCGATTTTCCACAAACGTTCACATTACTGTCAGCTAGGGTGGGGGCTCCTGCTGGCTGCAACTCTCCTAGGACTGTCAAGGGGAGAAGTAGTCACTAGTGGAGTCTTTATTGGGGTCAGATAATTAGAGGATTCCCTCAGATGGGGATTCCTCAGGAAGCACCCTTCTTCCATCACCCCCATTACCATACAGCAGAGAGTGGGCTGTCTGTGCAGAAGAGACATCATAGGTAAAGACAGGCATGCTGGAGGCATCCTTAGGAGTGTCTGGCCTTGTGCAAATTCAATGATTTGTATGTGCAGGAAAACAGGAAACAGCTTTTCCTTGACTCTGGAGTAAATCCAGGAGGCTCTGACCCCTGGCCACCTGAAGAAGGCCAAGCTGATGTTCTTCTTCACTCGCTACCCCAGCTCCACTCTGTTGAAAACCTACTTCCCTGATGTCCAGGTACAGCTGCTTATCCCAGCTCTGCTGCCAACCAAGCCTGACTGGCAGTGCTGCCAACCTCAAAGCTCCCGTTTTTGCCAATCGCATGTGAAAAGTAACCCAAAAGTCACCAAATGACAGTTTGCTTCCAAAAGCCCCAATTTTTGCCATTTCAAAGAAATCACCATGGTTGGCAACACTGGCAGTGGCTGCTCACTTGCACGCGGGCCACTTCTGGGTTTATACCCCATTGCTGCCCGCCCCATTGGCTACCACCCCGCCCGACTGGAGACATCCCACAGCCAAAAGGGTGACCAGATGTCCTGAAATTATCGGGACCGTCCTGATCTGAGGGGCTTTGTCTTATATAGGCAACTATACCCCCCCCCCCAAAAAAAAAGTGTCCCCATTTTTCACACTTGCTATCTGGTCACCCTGGCCAAACGGAAGCCCTGCTTTACCACAGCCAGCAGAGTTCTGTTCCCAAAGGTTCACGTGCCACGTGGCTTCTGCTGTCCGGGAGGTGGACTTAGTCCAGCTGCACATACACCTCAGTGTCTGTTTATTCAAACGGCCAACAGCTGACAGCAAAGAGATCACGACTGGGGAACACCAGGGCTCTAAGAGTTTGTCCACATGAGCCCTGCAGTGCCGAGTATGAGGATGTGAACTGCAGTTTGCAGAAAAACGCTGCATGTAATCCCCCGCTCCCCTCTTCCCCCCCGGATGCTGCAGATATGAACTAACAGATGCCCAGTTTGCATGAACATAACCCTCTTCAAACTTGTGTGCATGCTGCAATTCACCCCTCTGTAGTCTGCACTGCAGGGTCGCACTGTCGCATAAAAAAGCTGCCTGTTGCAGATTCAAGATTGTTTGTCGTAGAGGCCTTTCAAAAGTAGCCCAGATGATGAAACCTTGCCTAGGGTGGCAACACTGCTTACTGGCCTAATTCCCCGGGTTACACTATCTCATGCTAGAGGGCACGAGCTCACAATGCTGTAGGTTCTCTATTTGCTTTAGCGGCCCCTATGGCTGATTAAGGAGCAGCACTGTCTTCTCATTGGGCTCTCCCCACCTTGCCAGCGATAGTTTGGGTGCAGGGACAGCAGCTGCTTCAAAAAGTGTGTGTGTACGCAGGGGATAGAACAGAGGAAAGGATGGTCAAAATCTCGGGGTAGGAATGAGCATCCAGATGGTCCTCTGCAGCCATACCAGCTACCCCTGCTGCACATACTCATCCCTGTGCAAAGGACATGGGGCATGACTAGATGGGATGCTTTTGCCAGGGCTGATGGATCAAAGGAAAGTTTAAGCTAAGATTCCTGGGCACCATCTGTGACATATGTACCTGGACTGTACTCTCCTCCCAGGCAAAATACAAGGAGAATCTTTCCTTCTCTGTTGGCAGATGATCACTGAATTTCACCCAGTCATTCCCCATGTGACTGTCGGGGGCTGGGGGTTTGTGTTTTTGAGGAAGCTAGAATGGGTTCTTTCATATTTTTGGTGTCTAAGATTTCTACATTTATTTTCTTTGCTGAAATCTGGTTCCTTCTCATGGCGCCCAATGGGAACAGGGGTTTAACCCTTCCTTGCTCCTCTGGTGCATGTCCTTTCACAGTTCAACCGCTGCATCACTTCTCAGCTCATCAAGTGGTTCAGCAACTTCCGTGAGTTTTACTACATCCAGATGGAGAAGTTTGCCCGACAAGCCATCTTGGAGGAAGTCACGGATTCCAAACACCTGATGGTTTCTCGGGACTCTGAGCTCTTCAGAGCCCTCAACATGCACTATAATAAGGGGAATGATTTTGAGGTAAGACTGTGCTCAGCCAGGATGGAAACTTCGGGGTGCCCCAGAGTGCATCTAACCAATGGGTCTGCAAGCTGGGATCAGTGCCATCCCTTAGCTCCCATCACAGAGCAAAGGGAGAGAGGGGGAAAACAAGTTCTGACCATAATTACAAAGGATAGAAAAACCAGGCCTAAGGACCTGCAGCCTTAATTCTGGCATCACTAGTACATGTAACAGAGTCAACTGAGTTTGTGCTCAGCTCTGCTTGTAATGGTTTGACTTAGGGGCTTGATGGTAAAAAGACAACTGCAGGCAAGTCATTTATGGGCTGATTTTCTCAGGCACTGGAAACCTGCAGATCCCATTGGTTGCAAAGGCTGCTGGGAAATCAGCCCATGCATACTTCACACTTGTCATCTTCAAAGCATTTTACGAATATTGATGGATTTCTTCTCACAGCTTCCAAGAATGTGCGTGAGGCATTAGTCCCATTGTAAAGATGGGGAATCCAAAATACAGCGCGGGTAAGTGACTTGTCCCAGCTCACACACTGGGAGTCGTGTCACAGCTGGGATTGGGACTTCCTGGTTCCCAGTCCTGTGCTTGATCAGACCTCTCCATCTGATTATCTGTATTCTTAACCAGTGCCTGTCTCCATGGTCACCAAGTGTCCAAGTCTCAGGAGGGACCTGTCACCCCCATGTGCCCAGATGAAACTCTGACTTTCTTCGCAAAGGCTTTAACTGTCCTGAGATGTGAAGGGCGAGGCTCTGGATGGTGCCTTATGTACTCTGGGACAACCTGCCATCTTATGGCCCTCATGGGAATCACCATGGACTTGGAGAGGGCAGTCTGAACTGTATGTCTGCTTAGTGCGGAATCACGGGTTCCTTATGTGGGAACATTATGAGTGCTCACCCATCGTCCTGTAGGGCAGGACTAACCAGATCTTCTCCCCTAAATGGAGGAACTACAGCAGATTTCTGCCCTTGCTGTCCCTGAGGATGAAACTGTGTCCTGGTTGGGAAGCACCATATGGGAAAGTAGTGGAGGTTATTTGGGGGAATCAACCACCCTGCTAACCTGAATGAGCAGCTGGGCTACTTGTCTGGGAGGGGAGATTGGAGAGAGGTTCAGCTGCTGGGGAGCTGGGTATCCACCCCTGCGGGGATTGGGAAGGCTGCCAGTATCTGTCTCTGCCAGGGGGGAGGCCAGAAGAACCCCCTCTCCTTGTGTATGTTTGGCAGGGTGTGCAGCAGCCCTTCCCATCCTCCTGGGACTTCCAGAAGAGCACACTTGCCTCCTAAGTCTCCTTCTCTCTTTGTTTGCAGGTCCCTGATCGCTTCCTGGAGGTTGCTAGCAGGACCTTGCGGGAGTTCTTCAGTGCTGTCAGGACAGGGAAGGACTCTGACCCCTCCTGGAAGAAACCCATTTACAAAATAATTTCAAAACTGGACAGTGACATCCCGGATGTGTTTAAATCTTCCAGCTGCCTCCAAGAACTACTCCAGAGTTAAATCTGCATGGGAAGTGGCCTAAGACTATGTCATGCTGCAGCTTGATCAGAGAGAGGCTGGCCTGAGCTAAGCAGCTGTGGGCCCGGCCTACATTGTGGGTAATGTTACTAGTACAAACAGCAATAGCACCATTTATTATGACTATATCTAATCTGGTCTGAAGCGTGCCCTCCCTTCTGGTGAGGTCTATCTATTACATACGTGAACTGCCAGTATTTTATGTCACTCTTAATACCAGTGATCCCCAAACTTTTTACCTCACGGGGCCAACAGCCAGGCACTAGGAGCAGAGCCCCGGGAATGGGACTGTCTTCTGCAGCCCTGGGCTCGGGACTGGGACTGGAGCCACTGGCACAGGGCCAGCAGCTGGGGCTGGGAGCGGAGCTGGGTGGCGCCCCCTATCTGCCCCCCACGGGGGCTAGCCCAGGCCCCAGCCACGCCCCCTATGGGAGTACGCCCCACAGTTTGGGGATCTCTGTGTTATACGTTGTAGCTCAAAGCAAGTGAGGCCTCATGCCTTAGACCTATAGGGAAGAAGGATGGTGGTTATGTCATCTGGCTGGAAGATCTAAATTCTATTCCTAGTGCTGCCCTAGCATGCTGTGTGACCTTGGGCAAGTCACCTTCCCTCTCTGTGCTTTGGTGTCCCTGTCTGTAAAACAGGGCTAATATCATTCCTGTTTATAAATCACAGAGGTCCCTGATGGAGGGTCTTAATAAAGGGCAAAGAATTCTTGGCCAAGTGAAGCAAGGTCCTACACCCAACAGCATTTCTGTTTTACCATCTGTTTGGAGTTAATATGATAACTTTTAAATACTGCAATGATCAGTTCCAAAATTCCAGGCCCCAGGACTCGCATCAGATATCAACAGGACTATCAACACGCCCACGTGATAGATGCAAAACAATAATTCCTACAATAGAGCTCGTAACGGAACAGATGGAGGAAGTGGGTGAGATGAGAGAATGCGGGTCCCTTTCCTGGCTCCCCAGCTGCTTCCTGTAAGAGTGCCTCTTAGCCTTTGCACGCTGGATCCAAACATTTGAGTGTACTTTTTAGTGTGCATTTGTGAAATAGTATAGCAGAAGAAATTGCTAGCCAATTACTCTCTCTCTTGCTGTCGCAGCAGACTTGGGGAGGGCAGGGGAGGGAGGGAGGTATGAGCAGCTGACCTGAGCAGAGTCCCATGATCAGTTGCCATGAATGCAACTGATATTGTTCTGTAGTGCCATCCTTGATCAGCCACTTGCCTAGGGATGGAAACTCACTGAACTCATGAAATTAAGCTCCAAGTTCTCTTTGCACTGACTTGTATTTCTGTTGACATAAATTCCTTAACATTTAACCTTCCTAACTGATAAAAGAGGAGAAGCCACCTGGTTCCCTCTTGTGCCAGCACTGTTGAGAGGACTATGATTTAGGGTCTGTCAGTCCTGTATCCCGGCTTTTTCCAAATCAAACTATAACTCCTCCTTTCTGTGATGAGCTAGGCTGAGATGTTTGCATCTATTACTAAGCCAAGTGGAAGGCCTGTTCCATCACCACACCTATATAGTAGTTTTGTAGATACTAACAAGGGTTATTGGTTGTATCTCCCAACAGTCTGAAGTGCAGATATGCATTCCGGATAATACTGAAAAGCTCTGTGAGCCGGTTCATTCAATGTACAGGTGTAGCTGATGATCTTGTAGAGCTTTTTGTATGGAATGTATGAAGAAGTCATTGCACACCCTGGGATCGGGGTCACTTCCCTATCCACCACTCTCATTTCCAGGAGCGTCATGTGCAATCCAAGAGCTATGAAGTCTCTCTTCCAGAAGAGACAGAGCAAGGTGCAGCCCTAGAGGGTCCCCCAAAGCTCTGGCAGATCTCGCTCTCTGAGGACTTCACAAAATGACTATGCCAGACGAAATGGGATGCCAAACATGAGTTATGTGTTCCCCTTTCCAGAACTGTCTTTAGAGCCCAAAGAGAATTAAGGCTGGTGGTTTGTCATGGTAAAAGATGCAACAAACCAATGGGGGGAAATGTCAAAAGGTCATTTTGAGAATGTATCCTTTATTTTGCAATTAAAAGTATTAAAAACCATTAAAAATTCCAGCTCACTCTCCCCCCTTTACTACAATAGACATACATGAAGTCAACAAACATTCACATAATCTTGATCAATATCTGCCCGGCTGGGATGCCAGAAGGAGACTTTTTGTAGAAAAACACCCAGGTCTTACATTCTGAGTGATAGTAGCCCCCAGTCTGGAAGGAATTTAGCACGTGACTAATCTGAAGTCATTGGGACTATGCACATGCTTAAAGTTGGGCAAAGGCTTAAGTACTTCTCTGAATCCAGCCCAGTATCATGAGTTCATCCTCATCAGCCTACGCTGCCCTTTGTTGCCACTCAGGATGCTCCTCCAAAGCCTCCTCCCCACACCAATCATTTTACAACTCCCCATTGATGACTTCGCCTCTCCTAAGTGCATCTTCCTGCAGCCACTTCATAAAACCATGTTGGTAACTGCCAGCCAAAGCTGAGAGGTCCACCAGCTCCCAGAGGCTGTGCAATGCTCCCAGCCTGCCATGCCTCAGGTGCTAACATCTTATGTGATGGATCTTTTACTTGCTTCAATAGATTGTTCAAAATTCAATGGAGCCACCAGCACAGAGCACAAGAAACTGCTCTAATTTTTCTCTCCTTCCTTCCTGTGCTGCCTCACCTCCTACCCACCCATAAAACACCCCCTATGCTGGGGCTTGTGAAATCCTGCATAGTGCCTGCACCAGGGGAAATTCTCCTCCAATCAGCTAATTGGCTTTCATGGAGTACAGAGGCATAGAGAAGCTGCCGGAAGAAGGCAAATGCCTTCCACAGACTGCCTCCTCTGAAACTTGTTCTTGATCAATTTAAATCAATACATTTTTCAAAAATATTAGTGATTAAAAAAAACTGAATGTGAAACAGTCTGACTTAAGGAAACAACAGAAATCTACCAAGTATTAGGATGTGGTTAAAAAAAACCCCTACGCATGAGAGAGTCTGGAAATGGTTAAGATTTCAAAAACCACTCTTCACTCTGCCCTTTACCCTTATTTCTTTGTTCCTGACTGAGACTCCCATTCCTGCAATGACCCCTCTGCAAAGCCCAACATCAGTGGGGCTTGTTTTGGGCACAGAGATCTGAACACAAGCAGCTCATTGTAGGACCGGGACCTAAATTGTAAAGTAAAAAATGTTAAGTGGTTCTTTTTGTCTCAGGAACTGCCTTAGTCTGGTGTTTTTGTGTAAATAATCTACCCTACACTCACCCTTCTGGCCTGTATCAGACATGGGAGTTAAGGGGCATCTTGCCAGTGCCTGTAGGGCATTTGAGACTTGTAGTCTATAGCAGTTTAGGCTGGGTTCTTGTATTTGGAGTGTGAGCTCTCTGATCAGTATGGAGAGAATGAACAGGCTCTGCGGTATAGACAGGTGGTGGATGTGGGCAGGAGCTTGTGCAGATCATATGTGAAGAGCTTTCTGGCCTGAACTGTGAGGGCAGGGAACATATAGCAACAGGTGTGTCAATGAATACATTCCAAAACAAAACACCCCACTGCACACACTTCTCTGCCTGGGAAGAGGATGACAGAACAAACCTCATGTGACAGACGCATAGTCACGTTGCTGAAGGTACCAATGGAAGACACTCAGGCCCAGATCCTCAAAGGTATTTATGTACCTAAGTACATTTGAGGAGCTTCAGATACTATGGTGATGAGTGCAGTATAAGAATCTCTACAGAATAGAATAGGAAAGGGAACTAGGCTTCGGCTTCTGGTCAGTGAGAGTGGGGATGAGTGTCCAGGTGAACTGTTTTGGTTTTCTAAGTTACTGGGGAATATAGCTGGAAGTTAGCGGGGTTTGGGGCTGGAGACAAGCGGCAGAGTTAAAGGTGATCTTGGAACCTTCAGTGAGTATTTCCAGGATTTTCTGATTTTGTTTAAAGTTTTAAATTACATGTCTTTCAAACATTTTACAACTTTAATCCCAAATTTACTTACTCAATTTATAAAATAAATATGTAATTCTAATAATTGCTTTATATCACTCAGTATCTCTTGACAATGAGAACTCTAAAGCTTTGGTCTCTGAACTTCTTTTTATCTGTCTTTAAAGAATACCAAAATGTTCAAAGTGTGTGCCTCTGAACACCATTTTAAAGCACAGCACAGCTGTGGCTAACCAAAACTCACTCATTTAACACCCCCCCCATCAGTCCTCAGGCATCCTTTTTCCCTCCATTCACTTTGGAGAAACTGTGAACAGGCCCTTTCCCCTAAGCCACTACCCTAAGCCATCTAAATCCAGGTAAAAGGAAAACAAATAGCCAATCAGAAAGGGCCAGAGCTGTCCCTTGGGTATGGCGAATCAAGGAAACTGCCCCAGGCCCTGCGCTTTGGGGGACCCCAAGCTTCAATAAAATTGTGAGAAGGCAGGCCGGGAGGTGAGGCAGGAGGCGGGCAGGCGAGCGGGGTGAGGAGGCAAATGGGGAGGCAAGCGGCAAGCTGGGGCGAGGAGCCCCCCTACTAAAACCTCCACCCAGTGCCTCCTGCCCATCGGCGAGCGCCGCCGATCAACGCCTCCCCTCCCTCTCAGCACCTACTGCCTGCTGTGGATCAGATGTTTCGTGGCGTCAGGAGGCGCTGGGCAGGAGGGCAAAGCGTGCTCTGGGGAGGGGGCAGAACTGGGTGGGGAAGAGGCGGGGGTGGGGCCGGAAAGAGACAGGGTGAGGGTGGTCTTGGGGGAAGGGGTGGAGTAGAGGCAGGGCCTGGGCAAAGCACCCCCTGGCAGATTAAAAACTCTGAGCCTATGTCCCACCCCTGGGGAAGGTCGTGGAAAGGGCACTTAGAAGCATAGGGATGAGGACCATGAAAGTCATGGACCAAGTATTAAAACATGTACCTTCAGGGACAGAGCTGCCTATTCATAAAGTTATGTCTGCAAGCAGAGGGAATACAATGACCATTTTGGCAGCCACACTAATGCAGCAGGCTCCCCACTAGAGAAGGAAACTGACACCACTTAGAAATGAAATGGGAAAGTGTTTCATTCTTCTCTTGGCAGAAGAACCATATTTGTGAATTCCTCTGGATGCAGCTAAATCATTCGGAGATATTTGATACAGGATTACAGAGCACTTCCCACTCTCAGGTTCCACTTGCACAAGGCACTCCTATTTATGGTCCCTGATGGAGAGATGTACTCCCTCGGTGATTTGCTTGTTTCTTCCTTTATAGGTTACTGAATGTCAGTAAAGCTGCACTGCAGGTGCAGAAGGCAGGGCAAGCCAGTGCTGCCATTTTCTGCTACAATGTTAGCAATAGAACAACTCTATTTCAAGCTTTCTTCTATTAAATGTCGCTAGCACAGCATTACCTCCGCAGAGAAAATACCTCCTATCAGTCTCTCCTGTCTCTGGTGATGGGACCTCAGGGCTGGTAGGTTGAGAGCCACTGAAGCAGACCTTCCGTGCAAGAGATGTCTTTTGAATGAGAGAAGGAAAGCAGCAGGGTTAGGATACCAACCCCTAATCAGGTGCTTTTGGTGACACCATTTGTACCCTCTAGGGCTGTCCTGTGTGACACCAAGGCCCACAAAGCACACAAGTCTTTATAGCTTGAACTTGTTCCCCACTTGTATTATTATTTACGTTCTAGTAGTGCCCACTATGTGCTAGACCTTTTCCAAACACAGAACAAGAAAGAGCTTGTCCCAAAGAGCTTTCTAACTAAAAAGTCAAACAGTCAAAGTGTTTAGGAAAGGGGTCTGAAATACAAATAAAGTGAACAGGGTGATACCTGACACATCTTGTTAGTTACATTAGTTACTTTATTGCTTTGTAATTAATCCAGCAGGAAAATATTCTGGGAAATACACTCAACTAGACATGCTAATTGTAAATTTTCTTTATTAAAAATCAATTTTACACTGAATACAAATGTCTGTGGCATTTGCAGAAAAATTATAATCCGAAAGAGAGAACCATCACTTGTGATGAGTCCAGTGTTGTCTTGTCTTGTGTCCTTCAAAACCAGAATTTAAGATCAAAATTAGAAGATTAGACATTCCCCCACATATCTCGCTTCCAAACAGACAACCCACTCCCCCCCCCCCACATCCCCACTTGTACACAGATTAAATCCAGACACCTGCCATAAGAATCATTCAAGTTATTTTATTTTTGCATTTATTCCAGCTATAGCTATTACATTAATTAAACACAGCAGAAAGAGAACAATTCTTCAGTATGACTCTTTACACTTTAATTGTATTTATGGTAAATGGGTTACCTTCACGGACACCACAGCCAAACAGTGAGAACCCAACAGACAAATGCCCAATGAGTAACTCCAGGCTATTACTTTTTTTGGTGGCAGCCAAAACAGGGAGATGAGACTGCATGCACCAAGCCAGTGTTACAGATAGATCCTGTGATGAGGTTCCTCTTGGACAAGACAATCCATCCATCCAGTTTGGAGCAATGCAATAGCTTGGAAGGGAACTTTCACAAATAGGAAAGCTTTTCTGTTTTTGCTTTACTCCAGAAAATGAACAAGATGTATCTGCACTGAATAAGCCACTCCAAAAGATTCCCAGCTCAATTAGATTTAGCTTTCTGCTCCTAGTGTGCAGAGCTGCCACATTCCATTTCAGGATGCCTGCATGTCAATGAAGAATGACGTGAGCCACACGTAAAATCTGTAGATCAACTGAAATTTGTAAAACACTTCAGAGTCCTTCAGGATGGAAGACACTAGAGGAAATGTAAGAGTTCCCAGAAGTCTCCTACTATAGGACAGACCTAACAAAGAAAATAACGGAACACCACTAGCTGTCACCTTCAGCCCCCAACTAAAACCCCTCCAACGCGTTATTAAGGATCTACAACCTATCCTGAAGGATGACCCAACACTCTCACAAACCTTGGGAGACAGGCCAGTCCTTGCCTACAGACAGCCCCCCAACCTGAAGCAAATACTCACCAGCAACCACATACCGCACAACAGAACAACTAACCCAGGAACCTATCCTTGCAACAAAGCCCGTTGCCAACTGTGCCTACATATCTATTCAGGGGACACCATCACAGGGCCTAATAACATCAGCCACACTATCAGAGGCTTGTTCACCTGCACATCTACCAATGTGATATATGCCATCATGTGCCAGCAATGCCCCTCTGCCATGTACATTGGTCAAACTGGACAGTCTCTACGTAAAAGAATAAATGGACACAAATCAGATGTCAAGAATTATAACTTCATAAACCAGTCGGAGAACACTTCAATCTCTCTGGTCACGCGATCACAGACATGAAAGTTGTGATATTACAACAAAAAAACTTAAAATCCAGACTCAGCGAGAAACTGTTGAATTGGAATTAATTTGCAAATTTGATACAATTAACATAGGCTTGAATAGAGACTGTGAGTGGCTAAGTCATTATGCAAGGTAACCAACTGCCCCTTGTTTTTTCCTACTCCCCCCCCCAGACGTTCTTGTTAAACCCTGGATTTGTGCTGGAAATGACCCACCTTGATTATCATACACATTGTAAGGAGAGTGGTCACTTTAGATAAGCTATTACCAGCAGGAGAGTGGGTTTGTGTGTGTGTGTGTGGGGGGGGAGGGTGAGAAAACCTGGATTTGTGCTGGAAATGGCCCAACTTGATTATCATACACATTGTAAGGAGAGTGATCACTTTAGATAAGCTATTACCAGCAGGAGAGTGGGGTGGGAGGAGGTATTTTTTCATGCTTTGTGTGTATATGAAAAGATCTTCTACACTTTCCACAGTATGCATCCGATGAAGTGAGCTGTAGCTCACGAAAGCTTATGCTCAAATAAATTGGTTAGTCTCTAAGGTGCCACAAGTACTCCTTTTCTTTTTGCGAATACAGACTAACACGGCTGTTACTCTGAAACAAAGACCATCATAATCCGTCAGTGGCTCTCAACCAGGGGTACGCAGAGGTCTTCGAGGGGGTACATCAACTCATCTAGATATTTTCTCAGTTTTACAATAGGCTACATAAAAAGCACTAGCATAGTCAGTACAAACTAAAATTTCATTCAATTACTTGTTTATACTGCTCTATGTACTATACACCAAAATGTCAATATAATATTCATATTCCAATTGATTTATAATTATATGATAAAAATTAGAAAGTCAGCAATTTTTCAGTACTAGTGTGCTGTGACACTTTCGTATTTTTATGTCTGATTTCATAAGCAAGTAGTTTTTAAGTGAGGTGAAACTTGGGGGTACGCATGAAAATCAGACTCCTGCAAGGCTACAGCAGTCTGGAAACGTTGAGAGCCACTGATCTAAATGTATTTTCCTCTAAACAGCTGGCTGAATATTGATATACCTATAATTTCTCAAATGTCAAAACTTCCTAGAGCAGCATTTCTCAAATGCAGCCACCGTGGCTTCATGTGGCCACCAGGGGCTTTTCTTGCAGCCACAGCCTCCCGGACACTGATTGGAGGGGGTTGGGCCCTGCCCCCCTCTTGAAACACAAACACTGGAGGAGCAGGCAGCCATCCACTGAATTCCCCACCTTTCCGGAGGCAGTGGGATCAGACTTCCACCCTGGGGTGGCGGGCAGCAGGCTCCAGCTGCAGGGCTCCGTCCCCTGGCACGGGGCATCAGGCTCCATCCCCCCAGCTCCTTACCCCCTGCTGCCTCCCTACCCACCTCCCCGTCCAGGGCTTACTTTGTCCTCAGGCTTGCTGGGGCTGAATAAATCTGCTGTGAAAAGTGATATTTGTACATTTCTTAATATCACTTTTCAAAGCAGACTAGTAGCTAGCTGGGAGGGTGTGACAAGTGATATTAACATACAAATATCACTTTTCACAGCAGAAGACTGACTACCTAGCATATCTTAAAAAAAAAAGGGGGGGGGGGAAGGGGGAGAAACAACAACAAAAAAGACAAGACCATGCAAAGCACCTTATTTGTGTTTCTATTCTGTTTAGGTCCAGTAAAGAATAGAGACCATTTTTTATTACTGAGTCAGCAAAAAACCAAAACCCTACATAAATTACAAGGATTTGGACATGTGTATGGGCATATCTATTTGTTTTTCCTAAAGTTAATTATTTTAGGGAAAATGGTCAGAGCAGCCACCAGCAAGAGTTGGTGGCTGCACGCTGAGGCTACCAAAAAAATCTGTTGTGAGAAACCTAGAGATTATATTCTCTACTGTCTTATATTGGCAATAGGTATGGTCTTAGCTTTCTAAATAAATTATCGCAAGTTTCTACTGATGCTTTCATAAAAGGAAGGTTTGTATTGATTTTGGACTATAGGATTTCTTTATCCAGGGGATCATGTAGAGTTTGATTACAGTACCATGATTGTGTTCTATCTCTACCTAGTGCTAACAACATTTTGGTGTCATCCAGTACTGTGCATCAGGTTTCTGATCTGACTAGCTACATAACAGTACTTATGGTTGGTAAAGCCAATCCTCCATTTTGCTATGGCTTTTGTAAAGAAGATTGCATAAGTTTATTTCCACAAATGAATTTATCATGGATTGCCATTGATTTAAGAGATTTCCTGTGACTAAAACTGGGAGTGCTTGGAAAAGGAAGTTAATTCAGGGGTAAGATACTCGTTTTAACTGCCAGTTTTGCCTAACCATGAAATTTCATATTTTGGCTAATTTTCCAGATCTGTTTCAATTTTCTTAATCAAAGGAGTATAATTCATATGTCTTGCCATGTTTTAGAAATGTTTATTCCCAGGTGTTTTATTAAAGTATTTCCCATTTGTATCTTTATTTATCTTTTATATCCTTTTTTGTAGCTCAGAGCCCTCAGATCAGAACTCCCTCTAGGAGTTCTGACTTTATTTTAAGTCCTGACGCTTTGCCAAATTTTAGGATTCCCTCTTGCAATTCTAGTAGTGTGTGAGCTGGCTTCATAACAAATACTATAATATTGTCTGCAGGACAGAGTAATGTGTATTCCCGATTATAATTCCATTTACATTAAGATTATTTCTGATTGGGCGAAGCCTGTCTATATTTCCTCTCTCAATTTCATCCCATTTCTACTTGCTACACCCGCTAATACCATCCTAAACAATTCCTTCCCCTCCAGTTGATCACTCTTCAAACACCTATACACAAATGTTATATATTCCTCCCCACCCACTTGTTATTAGCTGTCAGTGTATCACCAAGTTCACTTAATGTTTTCTTGTAAGGCAATTCCCTCCCCCTCCTTAACCATTTTTTGTTCTTCTCTGATTTCTCTTTTTGGTAACAAGAAATTGGAAATGAACACAATATTCCAGATGCCATTGCATCAGTTACACAATCTTTCTAAATTCATAGTGTTCCCTTGCTAGGATACCTGAGCACCTTACAATAGAAAGTGTAGTCATTCAGATACATTTCTCTCTCCACTCCAAGCAGCGGGGTCTGGACTTTGGCTTGCATTTGGGAGTGGTTGTGGGAAGGTTGTTTAAAGAAATGGCTTTTACACTTTGTTCAGAAGGTACAAAAGTTCACGATTTTGCCAATATCTTCCATGACACAGTAAAGCTGTACGGGTAAATTGCCTAGAAACATTTATCTAGGTTCTGTCTCAATATGATCTCTCTGCACATGAAGCATCAAACTTTAGTGTCCCGTTTTTCTACCAGTGCATATCAGACACATCTAATTTGTTTTCAATTATTTCCCTCCTATTGAATATCTATGGTAGGATTTTCAAAATCACTCAGTGTTGGCCTAACTCTGCTCTAAGTGAAATCAGTGGGAGTTTTACTATTGATTTCAAATGGGAGCAGAGTAAAGACAAGGCTCAACACTTCTGATAGTCCCATGTTCACATTTTAAACTCCTCTTCCCCTAGCTGTGTTACTTTGAATGTGAGCAGGTCAAATCCCATTTTACTACTTCCAGATCTTATTTCTAACCTGTGTATCATTTCACTCCTCTCAGTGGTGTTTATGTGTGTCTATCTACAATATAATATGATCTGTAACTTTAATCTGATTCAAGTATTTTTAGTATGCCTATGGCCACAGTGCCCAAGGGGCTATTTGGCACCTCTTCTACATCAATAAAGGTGACTCAAAGGGGAGGGGAAAAAAAGAGTTTTTTTTTTCTTTATGAGTCACAGAAGATCTGAAAGCGTTTTTGAAAGGGTTGTCTCTATTGTTGTTAATACTAACAATTCAGATCTTGGCTAATACTAGCAATTCAGAAACCTGTATAGGTGGTAGAATTGTGACATTACCATTACCAAGGGAGAAAAGCATGACTGAATATGACACAAATCAGATGTCAAGAATTATAACATTCATAAACCAGTCGGAGAACACTTCAATCTCTCTGGTCACGCAATCACAGACATGAAGGTCGCTATCTTAAAACAAAAAAACTTCAAATCCAGACTCCAGCGAGAAACTGCTGAATTGGAATTCATTTGCAAATTGGATACTATTAATTTAGGCTTAAATAGAGACTGGGAGTGGCTAAGTCATTATGCAAGGTAGCCTGTTTCCTCTTGTTTTTTCCTACCCCCCCCCCCCCCAGATATTCTGGTTTAACTTGGATTTAAACTTGGAGAGTGGTCAGTTTAGATGAGCTATTACCAGCAGGAGAGTGAGTTTGTGTGTGTATGGGGGTGGGGGGGAAGTGAGAAAACCTGGATCTATGCAGGAAATAGCCCGACTTGATTATGTAAAGAGTTGTCACTTTGGATGGGCTAGCACCAGCAGGAGAGTGAATTTGTGTGGGGGGGTGGAGGGTGAGAAAACCTGGATTTGTGCTGGAAATGGCCCACCTGCTGATCACTTTAGATAAGCTATTACCAGCAGGACAGTGGGGTGGGAGGAGGTATTGTTTCATATTCTCTGTGTGTATATAAAGTCTGCTGCAGTTTCCACGGTACACATCTGATGAAGTGAGCTGTGGCTCACGAAAGCTCATGCTCAAATAAATTGGTTAGTCTCTAAGGTGCCACAAGTACTCCTTTTCTTTTTATGACTGAATAAGTAAGTTATTTTTATACAGATTCTTTAAAACTTTGTATATGTTAATAGTAGGGCTGTCAAGCAATTAAAAAAATTAATCATGATTAATCACAGTTTTAATCGCACTGTTAAACAATAAAAGAATACCATTTATTTAAATATTGTGGAAGTTTTCTATACTTTCAAATATAGGGTTGGCGCTGGGGGCTCTGGGCTTCAGCCCGCCTCGGGGCGCAAGGCTCGGAGCTCTGGGCCTCAGTCCCCTCTCAGGGCGCCAGCCCCTCTCTTGGCTCAGGGTTTCAGGACACACGACCCCAGCCGCCGAGCTGGGTCTTCAGCCCCTCTTCTACCTCCGGAGCTCCAGTCTAGGGCTTCAGCCCCCACATTGCAGATGCCTCCCTCCCCTCCCAGAGGTATGCAATTAATGCATTAAAAAAATTAACACGTTAATTTTCTTTTCAGTTAATCGCAGGAATTAACTGAGATTAATCAACAGCTCTAATTAATGGCTATTTAACTCCAATGTTCTAAAAACAGTTGGGAGAAAAGCTCTCTTTGTTAAAGATTCAACATTCCCATCTTCTAATTAAGGGCTGAGGAACCTCACTATCCTGGCCTCCCTGAAACCCCACAATGAATTCTCGATCAAAGTCTGGGAAAACTGGACTTGACATTCCTGATATTTCTAAGAAAAGAAAAACACCACCTCTTTCAAAGCCTTTATAAGTTATAAAGGAGCACAAGAAAAGGGGTGGAAAACACAAGCACAATTTTTTCCCCATGCAAGGCCATCTTCAATAGATTCATAACAGACAATCAGACCTAACATCACTCCCTGCAACACTAATATACGCATCTCTCCTGAGTTCAATACTTCACTATTTACCAATAATATCTGGTAAATTTTCAACTGATTTTCAATCCCTCTTTCAGGGTATAATCCACATCAACTTGACGTTGTTTTTCTAGTAAAATGGAGACTGTGTATCAAACACTTCACCAGTCTAAATTACATCTATGGCTCTCCCTTTCTCCACGAATTTTGTAATTCTATCAAACAGACCAGTCAAGTTTATGTGGCATGATTTGTTATTTAAAATGACTCCCTCACTGCAGTTTATTGCTCATGCTTCTGTATATTCTCTAGGTGCTAAGAGAATTGTTTATCTTAACAGTTGTTCCATTAGTCTACTAGGGAGTGAAGTCAGATAGTAATTGCCAGGCTCACTCTTTTTTTCCTGTGGCAATCACAGAAGGCACAAGGTTACAACCCATGAAACAAACTTTTGAGAGTCACACCCTCCTTCCCCCCCGGCCCCTCCCTTGGCATCGGGGCCAAGAGCAGGGCCGTGGCTCCAGTGGGGGGACCATATGGACAGGGGTAAGGAGGCTGAGGCCACAGCTGGGGGTGGGGCTGGGAGCGGGACAGCTGCCAGGGGACCGCTAACAGTTTGGGGACCTCTGCCATAAAAGAAAAGATGACCCATACATGTTTAAGTGAAAAGCCTGAAGCAGAAAGAAACTGCAGTTCAAAAGAGGACAAAACCAAGCATTGTTTTAGAAAGAAATTTTATTTAATTATCTTTATACACAAAACATACATTTCATTACAAAAATGAATACTTACATGTTACTTTTAAAACTAGATTGGGCAAAACACTGGAGAAGATATTGTACGGAACACTCCTGCATCGGTCTCCAGACAGCAGAAGGAGAATAAGACTAGACACAAAACGGTTACTAACCTCTGTAACTGTTGTTCTTTGAGATGTGTTGCTCATGTCCATTCCATGACCCACCTTCCTACCCCTCTGTCGGAGTTGGCCAGTAAGAAGGAACTGAGAGGGTGCGTGGCTGGCAGCGCCCTTTATACTGGCGCATAAATGCATGGCTCTGGAGGACGCTAGAGCCAACCCAACGGATACCACTAAGGGAAAAATCTCCAGCAATGGTGCACTTGGCACACACATACCTAACATGGAATGGACATGAGCAACACATCTCAAAGATCAACACTTACAGAGGTTAGTAATCATTTTTTCTTCTTCAAGTGCTTGCTCATGTCCATTCCACGTTAGGTGACTTGTGAGCAGTACCCCAAGGAGGTGGGCTCAGAGTTCACGGGCATCCAGACTGCAACACAACCCTTTGAAACTAGCGTTCGGCTCAGGCCCTTTGGGTGACGGTGTAGTGGGACATGAAGAAATGTACCAGCCACCAGGTCACGGCTCTACAGATGTCCTGGATTGGGACCTGCGCTAGGAACGTGGCTGACAAAGCTCGGGCTCTCGTTGAATAAATGGTTAAAATGGCCCGAGGTGGAATGTTTGTCTGGTCGTAGCAAGCTTGAATACAGGCTGTTATCCGGGACAATATCCTTTGAGATGACACAAGTAGCCCTCTCATCCCTTCCGTTATTGTTACGAAGAGTTGCGTGGATTTGCAGAAGGGTTTAGTCCTCCCAATATACAAGGTGAGGGCCCATCTAACGTCCAACGAATGAAGCTGTCGTTCCTCAAAATTCTTGTGAGGTTTCCGGAAGAAGACTGGTAGGAAAATGACTTGGTTGTTATGGGATTGTGACACCACCTTTGGCAGGAAGGCTGGATGGGGGCGCAGTTGTAGGGCTGGCCTTAGGGGAAATGGCACCCTGGGCAAACTTGCATTTTTGGTGCTCTGCCATTGCCCCGGCCCCCATGGGCTCCCACCCTCCCTTCACCCCTAACCCCTTCACTGTGCTCCCTTTTCCCCTAATCCCTGCACTCCCCTTCTCTTCCTCTTACCCTTGCACCCCCTTCATTCCTACCCCTGCACTGTGCCCCAGCCCCTGCACTGTGCCCTCTTCACCCCAACCCCTGTACTCCCCTCCTGTGCTCCTAAATCCCTGTACCCCCTTTACCTCTCTCCTACTGCGCCAACCCCTGCACTGTACCCTTTTCACCCCAACCCCTCCCTCCTACACCCCATCCCCTGCACTGTGCCCTCTTCAGCCCAACCCTGCCCCCCTCCTATGCCCCTAACCTCTGCAGCCCCCTCCTCACCCACATGGGAAAACTAACCTGGATGCAGTGATGGAGCAGCTGGCACTGCTGCTTGCTCCCCCACTAGACGGCTGCTCCTCTGCCCCATGCACCCCCTAGGGGGCTGTGAGGGGAGGAGCGAGGTCAGGGCTCCCTGCATCCAGGTCACTTTCACTGCCTGGGCTGCATAAGGGGAGAGCAAAGAGCAGCAGCTGCTGCTGCTCACCTCACAGCACAGGTTAGGAAAGTGACCTGGATGCATGGAGCCCTGGTGTGTGTGTGTTGAGGGAAGTGTGTGTGTGTGTCTGTGTCTGAGTAAGTGTATGAGCACACTGTCTCTTTAAGAAAGCACTCAGGGTCAGGTGCCTGAAGGCTTGTTCAGGCACAAGCAGCTGCTGCTGGACCCAGAGAGGCAGCAGCACACACAGATTCCCCCTGTCCTGTCACCCCAGCTCAGTGGAGACTGGGTACACGGGTGGGGGGAGGTGGACACCCCGACATCAGCACCCCACCCACACAGCAGACAGGAGGCTCCCAGGCTAGAGTGGCCAGGGGCTTGGGGGAGGGAGGGGAGAGGAGAGGAAACAGGAGCAGCAGCAGCTGCACACCAGCGGCGGGGCAGGAGGGGCACCCCTGCTCCGGAGAAGTCCCCTGGCTCGGCTTCTCATCCAACTGCTCCCCTGCGGTTTGGGTCCCTCCCATCTTCCAGATGCTACTGCTCCACCTGTCTGTCTCAACCAGCCCAGCTAGCTCTCGGCAGGTCAGGTAGGAATCAGGCAAACCCTACGCATGGCGAAAAGAAAAGGAGTACTTGTGGCACCTTAGAGACTAACCAATTTATTTGAGCATGAGCTTTCGTGAGCTACAGCTCACTTCATCAGATGTATACCGTGGAAACTGCAGCAGACTTTATATACACACAGAGAATATGAAACAATACCTCCTCCCACCCCACTGTCCTGCTGGTAATAGCTTATCTAAAGTGATCAGCAGGTGGGCCATTTCCAGCACAAATCCAGGTTTTCTCACCCTCCACCCCCCCACACAAATTCACTCTCCTGCTGGTCCCATCACTTTGGATGGGCTAGCACCAGCAGGAGAGTGAATTTGTGTGGGGGGGTGGAGGGTGAGAAAACCTGGATTTGTGCTGGAAATGGCCCACCTGCTGATCACTTTAGATAAGCTATTACCAGCAGGACAGTGGGGTGGGAGGAGGTATTGTTTTATATTCTCTGTGTGTATATAAAGTCTGCTGCAGTTTCCACGATATACATCTGATGAAGTGAGCTGTAGCTCACGAAAGCTCATGCTCAAATAAATTGGTTAGTCTCTAAGGTGCCACAAGTACTCCTTTTCTTTTTGCGAATACAGACTAACACGGCTGTTCCTCTGAAACCTGTCCCTACGCATGGCGCCCCCTTTGGTGGGCTGCCGCCCATATTGCTCACCTGTAGGGATGGCCCTGCACAACTGAACCTTGTCCTTGAAGAATACTGTGTGGAGTGGTTCTGACATAGGGGCCTTGATTTCAGACACCCTCCTGGCTGAGGTGAGCGCCACCAGAAGGTGACATTTCAGGAGAGAAGTAGCAGGGAGCATAATGCTAACAGCTCGAAGGGGTCCCCGTGAGCATCAAAAGAACCAGGCTCAAGTCCCATGGGGGGATAGGCTCGTGAACCTGAGGATAGAGTCTTTCCAACCCCTTAAAAAACCCGACTATTATATTGGGGCTTGGGTCGAGTCAAGCAATCTATTCTCTGAACTAGAACAAGAGTTGATTTCTGCTCATTTATCACCAGGACCAGCACTCTGAAGGTGGCTCGAACCATGCTGATGCTGTTTTGTACTTGAGCCTGCAACCGACCTTTAATCAGCCAGTCGTCAAGGTATGGGTAGACTTGTATGCCTCGCCACCTGAGGAAGGCTGCTACGATTACCATACACGTTGTGAAAACCCATAAGACCGCTGCTAGGCCAAAGGGGAGGGCAGTGAATTGGTTGTGGTGTTGACTCACTATAAGCCTGAGAAAAATGTGAAAACATGCATCGTTTAAGCTGAGGTTTGGCATACCTAGTCTCTTGGATCCAGGAAGGGAACGATGGAGGCAGGGAGACTATGCGGAACCACAGTTTCTTGAGACATCTGTTGAGGCAATGCAGGTCCAAGGTAAGCCGGAGGCCCCCTTTGGGATTAGGAAATACCAGGAACAGAACCCCTTCCAAGTCTTGAGGAACTTTCTCCACGGCCCCCATATGTACGAGGCATTGCACCTCCTGGATGAGGAAATACTTGTGAGAATGGTCCCAGAAGGAGGATAGGGATGGGGACGGGGGAGGGAGGGGTGGAAAGAAACTGAAGAGTATATCTTGTTTTCATTGTGCTCATAAGTGCGTAGCTTATGTTATGAACGACCATGCCAGGGTGAAGAGCAACAGACGGTCCAAAAATAAGGGGAGGGGGGCCAAAACGATGACTGGTTTAGCACCCTTGGGCACACCTTTAAAAGGCCTGCTTGGGCCCGCCAGAGTATCTCTGAGATTCCAACTGGGAGGCTGAGGTGGATGGCTGCTGGGGCCTGAAGTCCTTCCTGGACGCTGATGGAGTGTAAAGGCCCAAAGACTGTAGAATGGCCCTGGAATCCTTCAGGCCATGAAGTCTCGAGTCAGTCTGCTCTGAGAAAAGAGAAGCCTCCAAAGGGGAGGTCCTGGATGAACTGTTGACCCTCATGGGGAAGGTCGGATGATTGCAGCCAAGAGAAACACCTCATGGCAACTGCTGAGGCCATTGTTCTGGCTGCTGAGTTGGCAACATCCAGAGCCACCTGGAGAGAGGTCCTGGACACATTCTTACCTTCCTCCAAGAGGACAGTGAACTCCTGCCTTGAATCTTGGGGCAAGGAGCCTCTGAATTTAGACAGGGAGTCCCACAAATTAAAATCATATCTCCCCAGCAAAGTCTGTTGGTTGGAGATACGTAGTTGAAGGCTACCCATTCAATATACCTTTTGTCAAGTCTCTTAGTGATCTTTTGTTTTGGGGTAGAGCTTGTCTGGCCTTGTCTGTCCTTTCTGTTCACTGAAGATACTACCAGGAACCCCAGGGGAGGGTGCGAATACAGGTATTCAAACCTGCTTGCTGGCACATAATACTTCTTCGTTGCCCTCTTTGAGGTAGGGGGCAGAGACGAAGGAGTTTGCCACAGGGCCTTAACTGGTGCCATCACCATGTCATTGATGGGCAGGGCTATTTTGGATGGAGCTGCTGCAGCCAGGATATCAATAAGGCTGTGCAATGTCTCTTTGAGCTCCTCAATTTCCAGGCCCAGGTTTGCCGCAACCCTCTTCAGAAGGTCCTGCTCAGCCCCCAAATTTTCCACCCATGACAGCCTCATCGGGGGGGTGGAGGGGAGTGGGGAAGCTTGCACTTCCTCTTTCTCAATTACATCCACTGGAGCCAACTCCTGGATGTCACTACTGGGGTCAGGGTCCAGTGCTGAGCAGGAAGGAGTGGTGGCGCATCTCTCAGAGACCACGGAGTAGGAGCAGTGGAAGGAAGGACCCAATACTGGGGGAAACTCCCAAGGATTCCAATAAGGCCACTGCATCAGCCAGTGACCTGCTGCCCAGGAGCCAGCTGTGGGACCAGTACCAAACCTCTGTGGTCCATCAACTGGGTATCGGTGGTGGGCCTTTGGTGGCACATAAGGTTCCCCTTCAGATTCCAAAGAGAAGTCTTCTTTCAGCGACCACAGTGGAGAGGTACCCGCTTCCGCATCCATACAGTGCCAGGGTTCTGAGGACCAGTGATGTATCGGAGATCAGGTGAGGTTTGCCCCAAGAGGGTGCAGAGGTACCCGCTGCCAGGAAGGCGCACGATGCTCCCTGCTTCCAGATGCCAGAGCTGGTGGGTGCCCCATTGGTGTTGGCAGGCCCAGTAGAGAGAGACGGTCCCTAGCTGCCTGGAAAGTCTCTGGGGTCGATGGTACTATCAGACTGTTGTAACTGCGGTGGCTTCCCGGAGTTGATGGAGGATCCCGCACCAGACTCAACACTCTGGGAGGAGTCAACGGTGCCAACACGGGTCCAAGAGCAGACAAGTAGCCCGGCACGAGTCTCACTATACTGCCTTCTCCCCGCTTGTCTCTCTTTGGCACCGGTGAGCACCCTCTCTCAGTGCACTGCTGCTTCTTCTAGTTCTTCCTTGACACTGGAGATGGTGAGTGGTGCCGAGGGAGCGTTTGGTACTGACGGCGAAGTACTTGGTGCGAATTGGAGTGGCTCAGCTCTGAGACTGGTCTGAAGTTGGCTCTCATGAGGATAGCCTTCAGCCTGATGTCCGTGTCTTTCTTAGTGCGGGGCCTGAAGTCCCGACAGATCTGACATTTGTCCCTCATGTGAGTTTCACCCATGCACTTTAAGCAGCTGGAGTGCGGGTCACTCACGGGCATAGGCTTGCCACAGGAGGCACAAAGCTTGAAGCCTGGGGACTGTGGCATGCCTGGCCCCTGGGGTGCAGAAGTCCCTCTATGATAGGAATTATCTATATACACTAACTATATACACAAACTACTTGAAAACTATATACACTAAAATAACTACAAACGTAGAAAAAACCCCAAAAACCACTAGGAAGAAGCCTTGCTGAAGCAAGAAGGGTTGTTCCAGCAACTGTCACAGGTGGTAAGAAGGAACTGAGCCAGTGCGTGGCCGGTGGCGCCCCTTACACTGGTGCATAAGAGCGCGGCACCAGAGGGTTAAGTCCAAGAGGTGTGCATATTTATCATGTTCCCAGAACTTGTGCTGTGAAACTACACTTTAAATAGAGCAACTGTAATTGTTTATTAAATAAACATATTAAGCAAATCAATTAGAGGTACAAAAAATTAATGCATATGAATCAATAGTCTTAAAAATACAGTACTCTCTTGCCTTGGGTGAATGCTACGAGTCTCAACCAATTAATTTTTACAAATGTCATTGACTGCTGCTCTGATTTAGGCCCAGCAGCATGGAATCTGCATCTTGTCAGCTTTGGCAGTAAGTGACCAAAGAAGTTTGCTGAATTTATTTACTCCTTTGTGGTTCTGGCAGAGGTTGCACCTCAAGGGAATTACAGCAACATTTCAAAAGTTAACAAAGAATTTCAGGTGTACTGTTTATACTAAAATATAAATGTTAACAGTTCACTAAATAACCCTTGCGTGCCCTGCAAGCCCTTGGACACTATTGCTGTGGTAAGAGCAAGAGGGTAGTTACCATGACCTGCTTTTCAAGATCAGGTATTCCCTGTTTCAATTTATTTTTTTGTTGAGTCCATATCAAACTGACCACGTATTTCCAACTACTGAACTTCAAATGAGCTTCCAGTCATAATTGTACCAGCTACTGCTGGCCACAGTGGACAGTGCATAACTTTCAAAATGCAATAGTTTTAGAAGGACTGAAAGTGATCTAGTTGCATGATTTGCATGCCCTGTTCTCCACAATGGACAAGCAGTCATGTTACCTGAACCTGTTTTATCAACAGCTGTTGAAATTGAGAACAATTACATTTCCAGTGTGAACAGGAACTAAAAGACCAGCAGCACAAAGGCAACATCTGGAAATAGGGAACACTATCTCAATGAACAGTCCTTTCACTGAGGGCCTGTGTGTTGACATTGGATCCTACTTCTGCAAAAGCCCAGCCAAAGCAGGAGTGTTGATCTGGTGAAAAATATTCTATTTCAGAAACTTTATGGAGCTCTAATTATTAATGGAAGATAAAGTTCTTACTATTACTATTCTTACCTATATGCCAGCACTTAACTGGAAGAGCCTCTGTTAACACTTGGCTCCGGGATTCCTATCAGAATTGTTTGTGTTAATATTTTCTGTATCAGCTAAGCTGTCGGGATGTTGGCTGCCAATGCTTCCCATTCTGAACGGGCAAGTGGATCAGGAAACAATACAAGGTCCTTGTAGTTACTGTACTGCTGAGCAAGGTGCTTGTGCCTCATTCTTTAGTAAGAGTTCATTCCCCACAAGGCAGAATAATCCTCTGAATGGCATATCACAAGCAGCTACTGTGGAGAAGATTGTGATGTCACAGGTGAGAATTAGAATGAGCAGAAGCAGCAGAAGCCAAGCTCTGAAGAAACCTGTTTTTATGCAAGTGTCCCCTGGTAATACACGATTGAAGCAAACTGCAGGATTCTCTTTTCTGAGTTTTCCATGACATCTTGCCAGCTCCTTCCCATAAACAGGGTGGTACAATTTGGCCAGAGGGACAGCATCTCACTCCCTTCCACAGCCAAAAAGCAGGAACTCAAGAATGTCCCAATCATAGTTTAAATGGTCTTTCTGCACCAATTCTTTCATACTTACAGCAGGTAAGGGGATTTATAAACATGGTAGTCCATGGAGCTGCAGAGCTCAACAACACATTTCTCCACCCTCTCATTACAAAGACAGTTGTTAGGCAAAGACAAGTTTGGTTTTACTGTGGTGTGAATCTGAAATGCACCTGCCAAGATCTGTTTCACTATGAATAATGGAGAATACAGACATCTCAAAGGACCTGAGGGCTCTGTGAAGTGAGACAGAAGGATATTCCTCATCATAAGACTTTACCTCTGAAACCAGCACAGCTTGTGCATCAGATAATCACAGCCAACAATCAGCTATGCAACAGTAACTATGAGGCAGTCAGTGACTTTGAAGACCCATGGAAGCAGTTGAATCTGGTGGCTAGCTGCACTGGATGCCCCTCCTGGTCCTGGAGCAATTGCCTTTTCCAGCTAATGGTGCTGGGGCTCATGTGTTAAGCATTCCATTAGGTGCAAAACACTGCCACCCACCAGGTGTCTAATGTCACTGAAGAGCCACTGTAAAACCACTACCCTTGAAGCAGTCCCCACTAGGTGGACCAATGCTCCAAGGATCACTTGGCTAGCAGTGTGGCAGCTCAGCTCAGCACACTGAAGTGGGTTTTGTTTATAGCCTTTCTGGGATATTTGGTGTCAATTCAACCCTGCCTTTATACTCAGTGTACTGTTTAATGATCTTGTTTGCAGTGTGTTTTCACCAGGCTTGCCACCCCAAATCAACCTCTGGGCTAAGAAGGCAGAGCCCTGAACACATGCGGGTGGAGAGGTGAAGGTATTAAGGAATTTTCTATGAGTCACAATAGAATTAACAAGTATTAAAGGGCGGAAACAAATGCAAGTATTACAGCCTGATTTTGCTTTTCACACAGAAATCCACGTAAGTAAAAGGAGTTACACCAGGGTAAGAATGATGTGAAAGCAGAATGAGGCCCCACATTTAAAAGAATTGCATGCAACTGCCCTATGCAATTGGAAGACACAATACCAGTGAAGACAAGAACTGAGCAACTAATGGATTCTTCAGTTTGAAGACAACCCAAAAAATCAGGAAAAAATCCGGTTTGATTTGAACCAAAATCAATTTTTTTCAAAATCTGTCAAATCAAAAAACTAAAAAAATCTTTTTCAATCAACTAAAATGTTCTGGGTTGATTCTAAACAAACTTTTACTTTTTTTGTTTTGATTCAGCTATTTGAGTGTTTTTCATCCTTTTTTGTGTTTTTTTTTTAAACAAAATGGCCCAAATTTGAATTCAAAATGCTGTTCCAAAATGAAAAGTCAAAATGAAACATTTCAAAATTAAAAAGTCAAAACATTTTGACTTCCTCATAGCCAAATCTTTTGTCCAATTCTATACAAATTCACTAAGTTTTAGAGCATTGAAAAATACATTTTTTGATAAAAAAAATCTATTGGTCAAAAAAACTTCACCCAGCTTTAGTGAGGATCTGTACAGAGGTCATGTGCAGAAAACTTTATGGTGGAATTCTCAGACTCTGTCATCTCCCCACCATAGGTTTAACAAACCTAGGTGTACGGAGGATCCCCTACCTTGTTATAAGGTCCCAGTTCAGTACTACTGGGATTTAGAGAACAGGTATGTTATCAACCCAGATGCCCAATCACAATGTGGCTTTGGACAATAAATGGCCCAAACTAGACAAACACACCACAGTAAGCATTAATCTTAAAAGCATACTGACACTTGTGGCTTTAAGACACAGCATCCTCTATCCCATGTGGAAGGGAACAACAGCTTTAATGAAGATCAGAACTTTTAGGTACAACACAATACAGATGCAACTTAAGATTGGTCTGTGGGAAGCATCACTGAAGACACTTATCCTTGTGACCTCTCCTCCATGAGTGCAGGGCATGTCTGCTTTCTGTTAATATACCATGAGGGGCAATACAGGAACAAGTCCCTTTGTGTGATTCAAGGCCTGATAAATCAAAAAGTGATTGCTGCTGGAGAAGGGGAAGGCAATTCTCTAAATAAACCAGGCTCAAAGGCAGCATGTCAATAAGCACAGACAGTAGTAAAAAGTGTGTGCAGCTACGGATCGAAAGAGAAAGCTGGGTTTCTCTCAGCATAGGCTAACTGCAGCTGTGCATTTTTCCTTCATGAGAGACCAATGACAAATGACATTTTAAATATTCACCCATTTTCAAAACGCGCATCCTTATCTCAATTAAGTAACAGTATGATTAGCAGAAATGTAACCAGACCCAGCACAGTAAAATCCAATTCTTACTCTTTGAGAGAGAGCCATTCATGGTGCTGCCATTTTTCATGTCCATTTTAACATTTCCCATTCTTCATTTTGCTGCTCCAGTGGATGTCTTACTGAAATTACCTGTGCTGTGGAAGGTGGAGACCAGGTACATATTTGTAAATATAGTATGCCTTTTGTGACTGTAACTACTTTAACTAAATTTAATGCAGTTCTAGCCCATCAAGTATATTCAGGAGGCTTTTTGTTTTCTGAGCAGAATTACTACATCAAGTTTAGGGAACAACAAATCCAATAATACTGAAAAGTGCTACTTACACATTACAGAAGGTCATCTAATTTAGTACACAATGTTCCTCTAATACTTTGACTCGCCTGCAAGCAGTCCACCTATACTCTGCCATATTGAACCCAATACTCTGCATGTCCATACAATTTAATATTGTAATGACTGAGGAAAATCAAAGCATGGAATGAAACAGGAAAAACATAGCTGAAAGATCTGGATGCCAGATGAAGGACCCTAGCCATACTGGATCCAGCTGGAGAACTGAGCATAAAGACAACTGATTTCAACACCACACTTTCATTTGTTGAATTTTACATAACATACGTAATTGATGAACACGACAAGGGAAGCATCAACTCATATACCACAACAGTGTGTTTAGGTCTCGTGCTACACCAGGCAACAGAAGGAATGTCAAGACAGATTCTAATTTTTGTAAAGAAAAAGGTACTTTCTATCTCTCTCTTGTAAGTCCAAGCTGATGAGTAGGTCCCAACCTTGCTAGGAGGTTTCCTCAGAGCCCTGATCCTGGCACACAGTGAGATAGAAAAATGAGGGTAAAGGAAACACTGCGGTATACCTGAAAAGGAGAAGTCACACACATTGCAAAAAGGTAGGAAACTGCACATAAAGTTCTTTTCCTTAGGCTTAGCTCTCAGGATAAAGGCTGACTTCAACCTCTGTTAGTGCAGAGGACGTGGCACCCAGAGTAAATAACAAAGCCAAGTCTCAGGCAGAAAAGACTCAACACCATACATACGAGGTTTCAAATAGACTGTTGGCAGAACTGATGCAGAAGGAATTTTCTCTGTACAAATAACATTCAGCATCAAGTCCTCTATAGGGCAAGAACCCAACTTGTGCAAGCATTTTACTTTAGCTCTCGTGCAAGTATAATCCCATCAGCTCCGCAACACTTGCTGGCTCCACATTAGTTGTGCTGATTTATTAATAAATGTACGAAGTCTCCTTTCTCTGTGACGCTGAGGACATAGGTTGTCTGCAATAAAACCACCGCTTGCCATCTTCTCCTCTTGCATAACTTATCACCAAAAGGGTCAGACTCCATGGGGAAGTGCCTGGGTGAAGAGGTGGGTCTTGGAAAATACCCTAAAGGAGGCAAGACTCATTGTGGCCTGAAGGAGACAGACAATCTTTAACAAAAGATTACTCAACCACCTTGGGCCCTCCATCAAGGATGTTCTATCCCAAACTCCGTAATCATAACTGGGGCTAACAACAGAAGTGTCCTAGCTGAATACAGCTGCCCTTCTTTCTCATGCAGTGAGAGGCAAATTTCTGAGAGAGATAGATCCCAGTACAATTATGACTTTGTAAATGACATCAGGACTTTGAACTGGATTCAGAGTTCAATAAGCAACCAAAGTAGAGTGCAAAGCAGTGGCGTGATATGCTCAACACTTTCTTGCTTAGCAAGGTGGCCCACTGTGTGTTGCACCAGCCTTCGTTTTTGGGTGGCCTTCATGATCAACCCCATGTATAGCTTTGTATAACAGGTCTAGCCAGGAGGCAACAAAAGCATGGATCTCCATGGCTATGGTCCTCATCCAGTAAAAAATGGAATGGGTCCGATCTTCTGACCAGCATTTGAGGGTAAAAGATTATTTTGACCACTGCTGTCTGGTATTCCAAGAGCAGACATGAATCTAGCAGAACCCAAGGCTGCACACCATCGACAACTGGGAGATGGAGGGGGCTGATATTCTCGGCTGAAAGTGGTCATATTCTGCCAGTTTCTCCAAGTTTTCCCTTTGCCAACCTCCATCACCTCTATTTTGGCCATATGGAGCTAGCTTCTTTTCATTCATATCCTTGTTATGTACAGAGGCATATCATCAACAAGTAGGAAATACGGAACTGGGTGTTGTCCTTATACCGTTGGCATTGTAGTCTATACAGAATCTCAGTATCTCCCTTGACAGCCTCACAAACTTGCTGAATAAGAGGTGACTGGATGTTTCTCTGTAGCTCTATCGAAGAATGGCTGCTGCAATGAGTCCAAATCTGACTTAGTACAGTATATAGATCTGCAAGTGAGAACAAGGAAGCCTCTATTCTATGTTCACTTGAGGACTTCCTCTTTCCCCACACCAGCCAGCTCCCAAAGGAAGAGACTTACAAACACTTTATATTCCTAGAAAAGGAATATTTAGATTGTAAACTCTTTGGGGGCAAGGTCTTTGCATTCATGTGTGTCTATATAATGCATGCCATACTGTTCGCACTATACAAACAGTGAATAAAAAGGCTTGTATGTATTTGCACTATACCTATTCTGACAGTCCATGTCTTTGCCTCAACTCTGAGAAGTTGTTTCTTTGTGGGAGATCTCAGATCTGATCCTGGAAGACACTGAACACTCCATTTTCTAGTGAGTTCAATGGAAGTTGAGGACACAACACCTTCAAGGATCAGGCCCCAGTTAGGTATACGTCACAAGATTCCCTAATTGGGATGGAGCCTCTCTTCTCCACAAACTCTGGAGAATTCGCTTTTCCTGTCAGAGTCATACTTCCTCTAATAATGGCATCAGCAAAAACTTCCTGGATAGAATGCTCTACGTTCTGACTGTTTTATAGCATCCATCTCACTAACAGCCAATTACTACTTTCATTGTGTCCATCTTGTCATCCTTCTCCCAGCAGCACTTGCATGGAGCTGGCCATTAGAGCAGGAGGCCAGACAGGCTTTCTGCCGCCTTAGGCAAAAAAATCAATGGTTGAGCACTTTCCTTACCCTGGTGGGCAAAGGAAGAAAGCTCCAGATGTTATCCTCTGACACTAGAAGCAGCAAAAATGAAAAAGTAAAGAAAATCTCTCCAGCTGAATCTTGTATATTCTTCACACAATGGCAATTGCTAAACCACCCACAGTTCCTGTCCAGTTTCATCTCAGAAGGTTAGCAGGGCAAGATGTTACCTTTCTGTCTTATCGAATATACGATAGGCAATTGGATGTAGGAATTGGTTTGTCCTAACAGAATATCATTCTTACCTCCAACTAGAGGATTTTCAATGTCTTTTATTAGAATATTTACACATTACACCTGAAAATCATGCATTCCAAGAGGAGGCAGAGTCAAAGAGCCAGCGAAGAATTCATCAGAAGAAATTGTTTCTTGCTAGGATTTAACTGAGAACCCTGGAAATCCAAAATCAGCATCTGCCACTAAAGTTTAATTTAACTCTCCACTACATGGCAATAATAGCAGAGCTTATACTAGCAGAATGTAAAGACCACTTAATTTAGATGGGTACGCTCTTTGGGGAAAACATTATGACTTCTTGTATGTTTGTGCAGCACCCAGATCAATGAGAACCCAAATCTTGACTGGGGACTCTGGGTGCTACTTGAAACGACACTACAATATGAATGCACTGAAATAATTTCCATAGGAAAGTGATGGCTTTTGTTTTCATG